>NC_137327.1:125287789-130087789 GCF_965287045.1 Carcharhinus amblyrhynchos
ATCTTGATGAGGATGTTAGCTATGTTAACAGATGTTGATCAAATTAATAATAATTGCAGCATCTGTTTCTGGCTTACCTTTGAGGAATATAATGAGAGAATTGCATCATTGCATTGGAGTTATATTATAATCATACATTTATTGGCTTAATTTGTACCTATTATATGCACTGGAGAGATTTGATTTATTATTGTCATATGTATTAGTGAACAGTATACCTACCACTCATAGAGAAGGAAAGGAGAGAGTGCAGGGTGTAGGGTTATAGTCTTAGCTAGTATTTAGAGAAAGATCAACTTAATGCAAGGTAGATCCATTTAAAAGTCTGATGGCAGTAGGGAATAAGCTGTTCTTGGGCCAGACGTTAAAATCTGACCCACTCGGGCAACATAATGAAGAAGAAAGAATGAAATAAGTTTGTCCAACACCACTGACAGATTTAAACCCAATTTAAATGCAAAATATTGCAGATGCTGAAGATTTGAAATAAAAACAATAAGTGGTAGAAATCTTAACAGGTCAAGCAGCATCCTAGGAGAGAGAAATAGGGTTAATCCTTCAAGTCCATTCTGACTCTTCTTGGTGTCCTTGCTGAAGAGGGAGTGCAGCAAAGGTTTACCAGACTGATCCCCAGAATGGCAGGTCTGTCATATGAGGAGAGACTAAATCAGGTAGGATTACATTCACTAGAGTTCAGAAGAGTGAGAGACGATCTCATAAAACTTATAAAATTCTAACATGATTAGACAGGGTAGATTCAGAAAGAATGTTCCTGAGGGTGGGGGAGTCCAGAAGTAGTGGTGATAGTTTGAGGATAAGGGGCTGAGGTGGGGAGAAATTTCATCACCCAGAGGGTGATGAATGTATGGAATTCACTATTACAGAAAGTAGTTGAGGCCAAAATGTTATGTGATTTCAAGAAGAAATTATCTATAGCTCTTGGAGCTAAGGGGATCGAGGGAAAAGGCGGAGGGGGAAGGGAGATCAGGAATTCGATGATCAAAGTGAATGGCGGAGCAGGCTCAAAGGACTGAGTGGCGTACTCCTTTGGGTTTCTATACGCAAGATAGTTCCAAAGAAGAATCATATTGGACTCAGAACATTTAGCTGTGTTTTTTTTCTGTAGATACTGCTGGACTTGCTGAGTTTTTCCAACGTTTCCTCCTTTTTTATTTTATGTTACATTTGAACCTAATACTGGAAGTTGGGAAACTATATTCTGGACATGCATGATACCAAGTGAACTCATCATTTTACAATTGTGCAAATCCTTTATCACTGGGGGAAACTCTGATTTCCTAAAATGTAGGTTCTGAATTTTAAAGGTAACAAAATAATTTTTTTTTCCCAGTTTCTAAGTTCTGTCTCTTTCCATAAAGAAGCAAGTATGAGTTGTACTGCAGCTGCTCCAGGCTCAGTATTACTCAGAGAGTTAATGAAGTGTTGTATTTGAAAGAAACATGGGAACACGGGTAGGCCATTCAACCGCTCAAGCCTGGTAAATCATTCTGTTAGATCATGGTTCATCTGTACCTGAACTTATTTTACAGCATCTCCCTTCATACCCTGAAGGAACAAACTTAATCTAAAAAATGTCAATTCAACTGATATCCACAGTCTTTGGGAAAGTCTGTAGGTGTAAGTTAAATTCAGACTGCTATATTGAATTTCCTCTATGGTTTACTTGTAATTAATCTGATTTACAATTCAGTTCTGATGGTGTTAGACAATAAAACTGTAATAAATAGGAACAGGAATAGGATGTTCAACCCTTCGAGCCTTCTCCGCTGTTCAATGGGATCATTAGAGATCCAACATTCCTCACGGCTGCTTTCTTGCACTTTCCCTTGATTACTGCAAAAAAAATCCATTAATCTCAGCCTTAAATATACAAAAGGACTCTGCCCCCACAGTTCTCTGTGCCAATGGGTTCCAAAGACTCTTAACCCTCTGGGGGAAGAAATTCCTCTCATCTCAATCTTAAATTAGCACCCCTTTAGCTAGTGGTATTCTGCAGGGATCAGTGCTGGGACCTCTGTTGTTTGTAGTATGTATATAAATGATCTTGAGGAAAATGTTGGTGGTCTGATTAGTAAGATTGCGGATGACATGAAGATTGGCAGTGCTGCTGATAATGCCGAGGATTGTCAAAGGATACAACAGGAAAGAGATAGATTGGAGATTTGGGCAGATGGAGTTTAATCCATACAAATGCGAAGTAAAGCATTTTGAAGGATCAAATTTAGGTATGAATTATCCTGTAAATGGCAGAACCCTTCAGATTCTGGAGGGATCTGGGCATGCAGGTCCACAGTTCCTTAAAAGTGGCATCAGAGGTGGCCAAGGTGATTAAGAAAGCAGAAGCATGCTCACCTTCATCAGAAGGGGCATTGAGTACAGGAGTTGGGAAATCATGTTGCAGCTATATAACACCTTGGTTAGGCCGCATTTGGAGTATTCTGTGCAGTTCTGGCCACTACAATATCAGAAGGGCATGGAAGCTTTGGAGAGAGAGCAAAGAAAGTTCACCAGGATGTTGCCTGGTCTCAAGAGTTTTTTTTTGTCATTCAGTTGTGGGACATGGACATTTCTGGCTGGCCAGCATTTATTGCCCATCCCTAGGTGCCTGAGGGCTGTTAAGAGTCAACCACATTGCTGTGGCTCTGGAGTCACATGTAGGCCAAACCAGGTAAGAATGACAGATTTCCTTCCCTCAAGGACATTAGTAACCATATGGGTTTTTCCAACATAACAACTAGGACTGTTTCCACTGGAAAGACAAAGGCTGAGGGGAGACCCTATAGACATTTACAAAATTGTGGGAGGCACAGGCAGGATGGATAGTCAGAGTTGTTTTTTCCAAGGGTGGAAGTGTCAATTACAGGGGGACACAGGTAAGAGGGAAAAATTTAAGGGAGATGTGTGGAGGAAGTTTTTCATGCGGACAGTAGTGACTGTCTGAATATGGTGGAAGCAGGCACATTCACAATATTTAAAAGGCATGGATGGGTACATGAATAGGGAGGAAATAGAGAGATACGGACCGAGTAAGGACAGAAGCGTTGTTTTTTAGTTAAGACTTCATGATTGGCATAGGCTTGGAGACTCTCCCATGAGGGGAAATGTCCCCTCGACATTCACCCTATCAAGCCCTTAAGATTCCAATATGTTTCAATAAGACCACCTCCCATTCTTCTAAATTCCAACGAGTGGAGTCCCAATCTGGTTAATCTTTGCACAGAAGACAATAAAACTCATCAGGAACTTAACTCAGACCAAGTCCCTTATTTGGCCACCACGCCTGTTTTTGCTATTCTTGCAGAAATGTCTGGATTTTAAAAACTCCCATGCTTTTCATAACCCTCCATGGTTTTGCCCCTTTCTATCACTGGAGATTACTGCAGCCCCACAAGCCTACCAGTACTTGGTGGATGTGTAAGAAGCCACAACTGGAGGAAGCCATATTACCTTACTCCTCCACTCTGAGCTCTCCAGTTTCCTCCTAAAACTTCTGGTCTCCCCATTGCTATTACCGTCCTTTAGATGATTATTACTTGTTCTATACTTCATTTTTCTTTAATTCGTTCATAGGATGTGGACGTTGCTGGCTGGGCCAATATTTGTTGCCCATCCCAATCGGCATTTAACAGTCAACCACATTGCTGTGGATCTGGAGTTACACAGAAACATAGAAATTAGCTGCAGGAGAAGGCCATTTGGCCCCTCGAGCCTGACCCACCATTCAATATGGTCATGGCTGATCATACACTTTCAGTATCCCACTCCCACTTTCTCTCCATACCCCTTGATCCCTTTAGCTGCAGGGGTCACGTCCACCTCCTTCTTGAATAGATCTAGTAAAGCAGGTAAGGATGGCAGATTTCCTTCCCTAAAGAACGTGAATAAACCAGATGAGTTTTTCCAACCATTGATAATGGTCGTCTTTTAGACTTTTTTAAATTCCAGATTTGTTTTATTGAATTCAAATTTCACCATCTGCCGTAGTGGGATTTGAACCTGGGCCCCTGGACTACTACTACGCTGCTTGGTTGACACCAAAATTGTTTGATTCTTATCCTGTGAGCAGGATTTTCCAGCCCTAACCAACATTATCCATTTGGTCTCTGGCAGGCAGGATCAGAACGGTTACCGCTGTGAAGCACAGTAGGACATTTTACTTAAGTTAAAGGTGCTATATAAATACATAAATATTGTTGTTGGCAAGTTTTGGATAAGTAATGAACAGCATTATTAAATGCGTTCAATAGAGTTGTGTTGCTATATTCATTTTGATGGCATTCACTTGATTGATTCGCTGGATAAGACAATGATGAATGTTTTTAATTAGTTACATAATTATCTTAATAAGCAGTGTGTGATTTGACTGGAAATGGGATCATACCTGTGCGTGATTAATTTGAACCGTGGAGCCATTCAGTGCAGATGATATGTGTACTTGGCCTTTTGTCTGTTTTAATTATGAAATGCCTCACCCTGTGCTGAGATCAACACACGTTTAATCTGTCTTTGCCTGGGTGACTCTTGAGAAGGGCAGTGAGACAAAATACCCCTGTCAGTGAGTCCTAAAGATAGAGATGTAACTTCATTTATTTGTTACAAGTAGGCTTACATTGCAGTGTTGTGACACCAAGAAATAAACTTAAATGAAATTACTGCGACAATACCCTAGTCACCACACTCCGACGCCTGTTTGGTTACACTGAGGGAGGATTTAGCATGGCCAATGCACTTAACCAATACATCTTTCAGACTGTGGGTGGAAATCAGAGCACACGGAGGAAACCCACACAGACACGGGGAGAATGTGTAGACGGACAGTGACCCAAGCTAGAAATCAAATCTGGGCCCCTGGTGCTATGACGCAGCGGTGCTAACCACTGTACCATCGTACCACCCTGTATGCATAGTTTGATCACCTACATTCGCATTAGTACTTGGCCAACCAGCCTTTCTTGAAGCTGATTTTGTCAAATGGAAGCCGCAGTCTATTTGTCAACATTTTTCAAGGAAAGCACTGAGACAGAAAACTGAGAAAGAGCTAGTGCAGAATGATCTTCAATTAAAGAACATAACTTGTAATGAAGGATTATATCTATTTGACTTTGAAATGAGTGCTTGGAAGTTGATGGAAGTGGCTTGTGCTTGTTCATGCAAATTATTTATGCTCCTTTTACTGGGTTTTAGCATGTCTCAAAGGTTTCACTGACTAATTGGCATCACTTGGATGTCGAAAACCACATTGTACTATAGGGGAAGAACAGAGAGTTCTCTTGGTATCACTGATCGAATAATTATGAGTGTCACAGACATGTACCAGTAAGAAGGTACATCATTTTACCCTTGGAATGTGTACTCCAACTATGGTTCAGCAACAAGCTTTCCTGAACTTAAAATCAGGGAGGTTATTTAGGCTCACACACTGAAGCAATACAACATCACATACTTGTGGTCTGATTTTTATCGTTGCCTCGTGTCCATTTGCGGGCGCGGAAACTTAGTAAAGTTGGGCCTGAGGCCATTAACGTGGTCTGCATCCACCCCAGATACCCACTTTACCAAGGCCCGAAAACAGCCTCGATCCGAATCGCGCCCGAAACTGGCGCAATGGCAATTTAAATGCATTTGCATGTACTTAAATTGAACTAATGGGATTCCTGCTGAACTTTACCAGCATTGCCCACTTTACCATTTTGTTCACGCGTCCAGATTCGGCGCGAAACAGACATGCTTGGCAAAGGTCTGTTTTGGGCGCTCCAACTTCTGAAGAGGTAAGTTCAGAGCTTCCAGCTGCTCTCTAATTGAGACTGGGAGGAGGACCAGGGAGGGGAGGGGAGGGGGTGGGGCAGAGGGCGGCGGGTCAGATCATTCTCTGGTGGGGGGAGGGGAGGAGAAGGCCAGATCATTCTCTGGTTGGCGGGGGTGGGGAGGGCTGAGGCAAAGAGAGGCTAGATCATTCTCTGGTGTGGGTTTGGGGGAGGGTGGTGGAAGGCCAGGTCATTCTCTGGGGCGGAGGGGGGGGGCGGTGGTGCAGTGAAAAAGGGAGGCCAAATGATCTCGGGGCAGGAGGAAGATGGTGGGGGGGGCATGGGTGGGACTCTGCGGGCAATCGGTAGTGGGGAGCAGAGGGTTTGATCGATCTGGATAATGGGGGGTGGGTGGGTGGATAAAGGGGATAGTTATGCTGTGGGGTGGGGTTTGTCTGTGGAGGCCATTGCTCCCAGGCCGCCTTATTAGCTTTTTGCAGCCTGGATGTGGCAGGCGCATTTTTCAAGTTTTTTTTTGTTTTCCCCGCACATATACAGTTGAAAGCTCTGATTGGAGCTGCAGTGATTCAGATGCGATAAACCCCTACCACAGTGCAATTCAGGCTGAGTATATATGGGAGCACCTGAGAACAAATTTCCATGTTGGATCTGAATTGCACCCAGATTCAGCACTTAGAATCAAAATGGTAAAATCGGGCCCTTGGTCTCACACACGTACACACAAAGATTGGACGTTGATAAAACTATCCTAAGGGTGATATGGTGGAACAGTGGTTAGCACTGCTGCCTCGGAGAGCCAGGGATCCTGGTTTGATTCCTGGCTTGGGTCACTGTCTGTCTGTGTGGAGTCTGCACATATTTTCCATGTCAATCATAGAATCATAGAACCCTACAGTGCAGAAGGAGGCCCATCGAGTCTGCACCGACCATAATCCCACCCAGGCCCTACCCCCATATCCCTACATATTTACCCGTGAATCCCTCTAACCCACACATCCCAGGACACTAAGGGGCAATTTTAGCATGGCCAATCAACCTAACCTGCACATCTTTGGACTGTCTGCGTGGGTTTCCTCCAGGCACTCTGGTTTCCCCCCTCATTCCAAAGATTTTTGGGTTGATTGATTGGCTGTGCTAAAATTGACCCTAGTGTTAGGGGGATTAGCAGGGTAACTGTGTGACGTTACGGGAATAGGGGCTGGGTGGGATTGTGGTCGCTACATACTCGATGGGCTGAATGGTCTCCTTCTGTGCTGTAGGTATTCTATGATTCTTCTATAATCCTATAAAACACTTTTCCAGAACATAGTTAATTCAATCTCTGATTTCTAACTTCTGGTCTCCCAAGTGACTGGCTCATGGTTTCTTGAATGGATTTGAAGAATTAAAGTTGAAGTGAGGGTCTTGCAAAACAAATGGTTTCCAGAAGGTTATGTGTTTGGTTCTCAGGTGAACTTTGGTGCTTGAACAGCATCCCAGGCAGGGATGGTGCTCCTGCTGTAAGGCCGTCCCCTGGAGTGGGGGTAGAGTGTGTTCCCCCCTCTGCTCCAGTGCATTCAGCATCCTGGTGAGGGGCTCCACCAAAAAGTGCAGTGCTGCCTTCCTACCTACCGTCCCCTGCAGTCATTGTGGAACAAGTGCTGAAAGGAGCATTTATATGGAGCTCCCCAGTGTTTGCAGCAGTTAAGTCATTGCAAGGCGGGCGAATCACAACATGAGCTCGGTGGGTGTAAAAATGATTACTAATGAAGTGTAAGATTCAGCCTGAAAGCACGTCGGCGCTGTTGGCAAGAATCACTCCGTTTCTGTGCTGGAACCAACACACTGCCATTTTTTGGTAAGATTTCACCCAACATTTGCAACTCTTGCTGTCTCTGTCAATTTCACACTCTTGTTGTACTTAATTCCCGTCACACTCTGTTCCCAGTGTTATTGAAATCCTTGAAGCACAAGTCAGAATGTGAAGCTTTTCATGTGAACATCTATTGAAGAACTGGTCTCATGGGACTGAAACCAGGGAGGGTTTTTATTTAAATCAGCAATCTAGCTAACATAAGATGCTCACTGTATGTGTTGAAAGGAAAATGGACCTTTCTGGTGACGAACAGTCAGAAGCTTTTTCCCAGGGTGGGAGAGTCAGTTACTAGGGGATGTAGATTTAAGGTGCGAGGGGCAATGTTTAAAGGAGATGTACGAGGCAAGTTTATTACACAGAGGGTGGTGAGTGCCTAGAACTCACTGCCAGGGCAGGTAGTGGAAGCAGATACGTTAGTAACTTTTAATGGGCATCTTGACAAATACATGGATATGAAGGGAATAGAGGGACATGGTCCCAGGAAGGGTAGGGGGTTTTAGTTCCGTCAGCCGGAGCAGACTTGGAGGGCCGAAGGCCTGCTCCTGTGCTGTAACTTTCTTTGTTCTTTGTCCTTCAATGCTAGCAAGGAAGCTGATTTAAATAAAAGTCCTACCTTTAATGCTGAAGTCATAGAGCGACAATGCCAGCGAGTGGTTATTAACCTTTGCTATCATTATTTTATCTTGTCGGGCCACCTGATAGCACATCAGAGCTGACATCCCTCTTCTGACTCTGTCCGAGCTATGAAATGTGTAGAAGTAATCCAAACATGACTGGTCATTTAGCCTCACCCACCCTACAGTGTGGTGTGTGGCCAATGTTGGCACTTCCCCAGGCAGTGCTAGTGACTGAAGTCTGGATGAAGAGTTGGAATTGAGTCAGGGCCCACTGAATCGAGGTAACAACTAACCAGCAGCACATCTCAAGGTGCATTAATACTTCCCTGCGGCATTCTAGCTATGGGTGGCGTGGTATTCTGGCTTTCCAGAATGACTACGCTGGCATTGTTTTAACAGCAGAGCATATGATTAATGAGCTGGTCAAGTTGCTGACATGTTGTGTTGAATTCTTGAATAGAGGACAGAGAATCCACTATGGGGGATGGGAGGATTCATCTCCCACATTGTTTCCACTGCCAAGAGGATTGGCACTGTTTCATTGGTCAGAATATTGAGTACCAGAATCGGAATATCTTATTGAAGTTGTACAAGACATTGGTAAGGCCACACTTGGAATACTGTGCACAGTTCTGGTCATCCTATTATAGAAAGGATATTATTAAACTAGAAAGAGTACAGAAAATATTTACGAGGATGATACCAAGACTTGAAGTTTTGAGTTATAAAGAGAGGCTGGATAGACTGGGACTTTTTTCTCTGGAGCGTGGGAGGCTTAGGGATGATCTTATAGCGGTCTATAAAATAATGAGGGGCATAGATAAGATAGATAGTCAACATCTTTTTCAAAGTTAGGGGAATCTAAAACTGGGGAGCATTGTTTCAAGGTGAGAGGTGAGAGATTCAAAAGGGTCCAGAGATGCAATTTTTTCACAGTGGGTGATAAGTGTCTGGAACAAGCTGCCAGAGGTAGTAGTAAAGGCAGGTAACAAAAAACAGCACAGCACAGGAAATAGGCCCTTAGGCCCTACAAGCCTGCACCGCCCATTTTAACACTCAGTGAGTGCCTTATTCAAGTCTTTCGTCGATCGTCGATGTTTTTGTCTACCTCTAGTGGACTCCACAATAAAGGGAGTGCAAATTTAGGGAATTATATGTACGCCAGATTAAGGGGGATCCAATTCAGGGACAATTTATTGACACCAATCAGCCTAAAAAGCATGTTTTTGGGATGTGGGAGGAAACCAGAGCACCTGGAAAAAACCCCCACAAGCATGGGGAGAATGTGCAAACTCCCGCAGACATTGATCCTAGCCAGAGATCTGACCCGGGTCCCTGTAACTGTACAGCAGACAGTGATAGTCACTGAGCTGCCTTGTTGCCCGTCAATTGGTCCAGTTTAAGCATACACTAACGACGTGAAGCACTAGACAACTCTCGAAGCAATATCCAAGAGCAACCCTCGCACGACCCACTGCGTGTATGCCCCTTGTTGGCCTTGGTGTATCATGTTGTCTTTCAAAAAGCATTTAGACAGTTACATGGGTAGGATGGGTATAGAGGGGTATGGGACAAACCCGGGCATTTGGGGCGAGCTTAGTGGCTTTAAAAAAAAAGGGTGGCATGGACAAGTTGGGCCGAAGGACATGTTTCCATGCTGAAAACTTCTATGACTCAAGCCAGTTTGAGATGAGTGGCAAAAGTACCAGAGGAGACTTTTATTTTACTCAACAAGTTTTCATGTTGCTTGAAAGGATGATGGAGGCAGATCCAATGGTAACTTCGAATTAAAAACTTGAAAAGGGGGAAAGAATGCATGGCTATAGGAAAACTGCAGGAAAGTCAGTGTGATGGGATAGATCCTTCAAAGAGTGGGCACAGGCATGATGGGCCAAATGGTCTCCTCCTTTGCTATGTGGGTGGCAGGTGAAACCAGAACTAGGGGGCATAGCCTCAAAATAAGGGGGAGAAGACTGAGGACTGAGTTGAGGAGGAATTTCTTCACCTAAAGGTTTGTGAATCTGTGGAATTCCCTGCCCAGTTGAGGCTACCTTGTCAAATGTTTTTAAGGCAAAGATAGATTTTTGAGCAGTAAAAGAATTAAGGGTTATAGTGAACGGGCGGGTAAGTGGAGCTGAGTCCACAAAAAGATCAGCCATGATCTTATTGAATGATAGAGCAGGCTTGAGGGGGCCAGATGGCCGACTCCTGCTCCTAGTTCTTACATTTTTATGCATGTGATTATGTATGTGATTCTAATGCACTGAGATATTGAGCGGAAGCAGTAATCAGGTTATCAGCTTATTTTCTTCATGCGTGGCATAGACACAAAACAGAAAGGAAAGGCTTTTAAATAGGTAATATTTAGAGTCAAAAGTTTTATTTCAGCTCAATTTAGGGATTGCCTACCTTTTGATGGACAAACAAAAATATCTAAGTGAGTTAGCTCATAGACCGACAATTGTGTAACAACGTTAGCATGTAATTAATATTCAAAACACATTTTTACATACAGCGCCTTCTTAAAGGACGACCCAAAAACATTTTCTTTTCAAAGAAAATAACCAAACAAAAACATCTCAGCAAGCTGGCCCATGGAAACACGTCTGTGTAAAAGTGCTGGGATATAATTAATGCTGAAAGCAAACTTTTACTTAATACCAAACCTGTCTGAAGGGTGACCCAGTTTTCTTTGAAAGAAAATGGAAAGGCCAAACGGTGAATTATTTTGACTGATTCCATTAACGGTGAAGATAAGTACAGAATGTATCCCGTGTAGATCTTTAACCCATATCACCAGTGCCTGTGCTTCATGTTTTATGGGTCAAAGTAGGCAAATACAGTTCTCTAATTAGGAAAGGGATATTCAAAAACTGCCGTTTTTAATTCCAGTTACAAATGATTTAGAAGTGTGCCCTTCTAACCTTTACTTTGAAGTACAAATGGATTAATCTGAAACTTGGAAATGGATGAAAATTCTTGGATTTTTGGGTGCAACTGTAGTAACTTCACCCCCCCCCCCCCATACCGCCATTCCTGTCACCGTTTCCAAGACCATAGAGGGGTGGAATGGTGGCACAGTGGTTAGCACTGTTGCCTCACAGCACCAGGGACTCGGATTCAATTCCCAGCTTGCGTCGCTGTCTGTGTGGAGCTTGCACATTTCTGTCTGCATGAGTGTCCTCTGATGTGAGAGATGGATTAGCTATGCTAACTTGCCCCTAGCTGCAAGGGGGATTACCGTGGTACGTATGTGGGATTAAGGAGATGGGGGCTGGATGGGATTGTTGGTGCAGGCTCAATGGGCCAAATGGCCTCCTTCTTCCCTGTAGGGATTCTATGATTCTGAGTTGAAAAACATGACAATTTCTTACCAGCGTTCAGACAATATGGCAACGATGGTTCAGAGGTCACAATTCTGCCTCTGAGCCGTGGGTTCAAGCCCCAATTCAAAATTTGAGTGCCTAATTCAGGCTGGCACTCTGGTACAACACTGAGGGTGCTGCACTGTTGCAAGTGTGGTCCTTCATGTGAGAGAGGAAACTGTGGCCCTGCCTGTGTTCTCATTTAGTGGATGCAAAATACCCCATGGCTCTATTGAAGAAAGTCAACGATCTTTTTCCCCCACGTTCCAAAAAATATTTATCCCTCAACCCATGAAAGTAATGTTACCATAAACTCGGGTGACCATAAGCTGGGGAGAGCTGCCTGGTGGTAATTTTAACCTGAAGGTCACCATCCCCTTAAGCAAGTCTTCATGAGTAACCTCAGCCGGCATAGGAATTGAACCCATGGTGTCAGTGTCACTCTGCATCACGAGCTAGTCACCCAGCCAGCAGAGCTAACTGACTGACTGCCCAGCACTAACCCTCAACCAACGTCACTAGAACAGATCATTACCACATTGCTGTGTACAAATTGACTATTGTGTTTTCCTATAATTAGAGCAGAGACTGCAGTGAAACTGACCACATTGGCTGAAATATGTGTTGATATTGTGAGCTCCTGAAGGATGCTTTATAAAAGCAAGTATGTTCTTTAAAAGGGCAAAAATAGGATGGAGCTTGCTGGATAATTAATCAGTTTTTCTCAGCCAAGAGTTTTGAAGTTTTTACTTCCTTTGTTACTTTATATTTTGGATTATTCCAAATAGCTATTATATATAAAACCATTGCATATACTATATACATATACATATATATACACACATATATATAAAACTATTGTACATGTCACTGTATATATAATCATTGTGTATACCATTTTATTTGCTTGACTATGCTCAATATAATGCATACACTTGCTAATGGCTTAGCACTTTTCCATAGAAGGGCAAAATCTGGCTTTGAGTCAGAAATCTGCTCAGTCTGATCCTTTTTTGAAAGCGAGGAAGTTGCATGTGGCAACAGGGTGCCATTTAAATGTCAGTTGAAGTTTTGCAAGGAGACCATGACTTATAAATATTTCACTTGTTATCCTGTGATCAGAAAGAATTCTGCTGCCTATTACAGTTTGTTCCCAATCCCTCCACCACTCTTCAGATGTGAGAAGCCTGGCTCTTTGAGTGTTGTGATTGCTATGAATCAGGAGATTTCCATGTGGTGTGTATGGATTATGTGCCACACATTTAATGATAATGTTTTTGACCAAGCTACTGGCCCCTGGTAGGTGCTTAGGATGACTTAGATCATAGAATCCTAGACTGCAGAAGGAAGGCAGTTGGCCCATCAAGTCTACACTGACTGCTATATCCCACCCAGGCCCTATCCCCAGAACCCCATGCATTTACCCTAGCTGGTCCCCCGACACCAAGGGGCAATGTAGTATTGCCAATCCACTTAACCCGCACATCTTTGGACTGTGGGAGGAAACCGGAGCACCCGAAGGAAACCCACGCAGGCATGGGGAGAATGTTCAAACTCCACACAGACTGTGATCCAAGCTGGGAATTGAACCCAGCACTGTGAGGCAGCGGTTCTAATCACTGCACCTCTGTGCCTTGTTGCACTGCCAGCCAACCTTGACTGATCAGGTTAAATTACAACTCAGATTGATCTCCTCTTGGGAAATAAGGAAGGGCAGGTGACAGAAGTATTACTGAGGGTCAAGGACATCTCTGAGTAATTGCAGGACATTCTTAAGGGGCAGGGTGAGCAGCCAGAGGTCGTTGTACATATTGTACCAACAACACAGGTAGGAAAAGGGATGAGTTCCTGAAATGTGAATATAGAGAGTTAGACAGAAGGTGAAAGTGCAGGACCTCGAAAGTGGTAATTTCAGGACTATTACTGGTGCCACATGTTAGTGAGAACAGGAATAGGAGGATTAGACAGATGAATGCCTGGCTTGAGAGCTGGAACAGGGGGCAGGGATTTAGATTTTTGGATCATTGGCTCTTTTCTGGGGAAGGGCTGACCTGTTCAAGAGGCATGGGTTACATTTGAACTGGACGGGGACTAACATCCTGGCGGGGATATTTGCCAGAGCCACTCGGGAGGGTTTAAACTAGTTTGGCAGGGGAGGGGGATCCAAAGCACTAGGGAGACAGAAGAGAAGTGTGAGGACAACACAGAAGTTAAAGAGAGCACATTAAGTAATAAAGGCAGTGTCAGTAATCCTAGTACCAGACAGATCATGCAAAAGCGAGACAGAGAGCAAGGGAATTCCAGATTAAACTGCATTTATTTCAATGCAAGAGGCCTGATGGACAAGGCAGATGAACTCAGGGCATGGATGGGTACATGGGACTGGGGTATTACAGCAATTGCTGTAACATGGCTAAGGGAGGGACAGGACTGGCAACTCAATGTTCCAGGGTATAGATGCTATTGGAAAGATAGAACAGGAGGTAAGAGAGGAGGGGGAGTCACACTTTTGATGAGGGAAAGCATCACGGCCGTATTGAGAGGGGGTATAGCTGAGGGTTCGGCCGGCCACTGAGTCTATATGGGTAGAACTGAAGAATAAGAAGGGTGAAATCACTTTGATAGGGTTGTATTATAGGCCCCCAAATAATTGGTGGGAAATTGAGGAACAAATATGTAAGGAGATTACAGATAGCTCCAAGAAAAATAGGGTGGTAATAATCAGAGATTCTAACTTTCCCAATGTTGACTGGGACAGCCGTAGTATTAGAGGCTTGGATGGAGAGAAATTTGTTGAGTGTATTCTGGAGGAATTTTTCATTCAGTATGGGGATGGCCCGACTAGGGAAGGCAAAACTTGACCTCCTCTTGGGAAATAAAGAAGGGCAGGTGACAGGGTGTTAGTGAGGGATCACTTTGGGACCAGTGACCATAATTCTATTGGTTTTAAGATAGCTATGGAGAATCATAGGTTCTGGTCAGAAGTTAAAATTCTAAATTGGGGCAAGGCCAATTTTGATGGTATCAGGCAGGAACTTTCAAATGTTAATTGGGCGTGTCTGTGGGAAGGCAAAGGGACACCTGGTAAATGGCATGCTTTCAAAAGTGTGTTAATCAGAGTTCAGGGTAAACACATTCCTCTTAGAGTGGAGGGCAAAGCTGATAGAAGTAGGGAATCCTGGATGACTTGAAATGTTGTGGCCTTGGCCAAAAGGAAAGAGGTAAATAACATGCATAAGCAGCTGGGATCAATGGATCCCTTGAAGAGTATAGGGGGGTGTAGGAGTAGAGTTAAGAGAGAAATCATGAGGGCAAAAAGGGGACACGAGATTGTTTTGGCAGATAAGGCAAAGGAGAATCCAAAGAGCTTCTACAAATACATAAAGGGCAAAAGATTAACAAGGGAGAGAGTAGGGCCTCTTAAGGATCAACAGGGTCATCTATGTGTGGACTCACAAGAGATGGATGAGATCCTAAATGAATATTTCTCATCAATATTTACTGTTGAGAAAAGCATCGATGTTAGGGAACTTGGGGAAATAAATAGTGATGTCTTGAGTGTACATATTACAGAGCAGGAGATGCTGGAACTCTTAAATCCCCAGGACCTGATGAAGTGTATCCCAAGACATTGTGGGAGGCTAGGGAGGAAATTGCGGGTCCCCTAGCCAAGATATTTGAATCATCGATAGTCACAAGTGAGCTGCCTGAAGATTGGAGAGTGGCCTTTGTTTAAAAAGGCCTGCAGGGAAAAGCCTGCGAACTACAGGCCAGTGAGCCTCACATCTGTGGTGGGTAAATTGTTGGAAAGTATTTTGAGAGACAGGATCGACAAGCATTTGGAGACACAAGAACTGATTAGGGACAGTCAGCATGACTTTGTGAGTGAAAAATCATGTCTCACAAATTTAATTGAGTTTTTTGAAGGGGTAACCAAGAAAGTCGATGAGGGCAAAGCAGTTGATGTTACATGGACTTTAGCAAGGCCTTTGACGAGGTACCACATGATAGGTTGTTGCATAAGGTTAAATCTCATGGGATCCAGGATGAGGTATCTAATTGGATACAAAATTGGCTTCTTGACCAGAAGCCAGAGGGTGGTTATAGAGAGTTGTTTTTCAAACTGGAGGCCTGTGACCAGCGTGTGCCTCAGGCATCAGTGCTGGGCCCACTGTCATTCGTCATTTATATTAATGTTTTGGATGAGAATATAGGAGACATTGTTAGTAAATTTGCAGATGACATCAAGGTTGATGGCATAGTGGACAGTGAAGAAAGTTATCTCCAATTGCAAGGGGATCTTGATCAATTAGGCCGGTGGGCTGATGAATGGCAAATGGAGTTTAATTTAGACAAATGCGAGGTGATGCATTTTGGTAGATTGAACCAGAGCAGAAATTACTCAGTTAATGGTAGGGCACTGGGGAGAGTTACAGAACAAAGAGATCTAGGGGTACAGGTTCATAGCTCCTTGAAAGTAGATTACAGGTGGACAGGGTGGTGAAGAAGGCATTTGTCATGCTTGGTTTCATTGGTCAGAACATTGAGTGCAGGAGTTGGGACATCTTGTTTTTGAAGTTGTACAAGACATTGGTAAGGCCACACTTGGAATACTGTGTACAGTTCTGGATACTGTATTATAGAAACAAAGCAGAAAAGATTTACTAGGATGCTACCAGGACTTGGTATTTTGAGTTACAAGGAGAGACCGGATAGACTGGAACTCTTTTCTCTGGAGCATAGAAGGCTGAGGGGTGGTCTCATAGAGGTTTATAAAATAATGAGGGGCGTAGATCAGCTACATAATAGGGATAGGGAAGTCTAAAACTAGGGAGCATAGGTTTAAGCTGAGAGGGGAGAGGTACCAAAGTTTCAACAATTATGTGTAAGATTGGTGGCAAGGGATATAAGTCAAATGTGGGCAATTGGGAAAAGCTTTGTGTTTTTAAAACAAAGGGCAGCATTATCAAATTGGGCCGAAGTGCCTGTTCCCATGCTGTAAACTTCTGTGACTCTATGACTATTCAGTTATCCAGACTAATTAAGTAGATCGTGGTTGGTCTGTACTCCAGTTTTCCTTCTGGCTTTTGTTTCAATATTGGTATATAAATTCAAAATTATATTCTGGAACCAAAATAGTCAAACCTTGCAAACTTCTCTAAAAGGTTTCCAATGCTCTTTTCAACTGAATTCTGGATTGAGGTAACAAAGAACAGTACAGCACAGGAACAGGCCCTTCGGCCCACCAATCCTATGCTCACACATGACGCCTTTCTAAACTAAAGACCTTTTGGCTCTAAACAGTCCATATCCCTCTGTTCCCTGTCTCTTCATGAATCTGTTAAGATGCCTCTTCAATGTTGCTGTTGTATCTGTTTCTGTCACCACCTCTGGCAGCTCATTCCAGGCACTTGCCACTTTCTGTGTAAAACTCTTGCCTCTCATTCCTCTTTTAAACTTTTACCTTTTACCTTTAACCTATGTCCCCTGGTAATTGACGTTTCTACGCTGGGAAAAAGACTCCGACTCTATTTTATCCATGCCTCTCATAATTTTGTAAACTTCTATCAGGTCGCCCCCTCCAGCCTCTGACATTCAACTGAGTCTGTCCAGTCTCCCCTCAAAGCTAATATCCTTCGAACCAGACAGCATCCTGGTAAACCTTTTCTGCACCCTGTCCAAAAGCTCCACATCCTTCCGGCAGTATGGTGACGAGAACTGTACGCAATATTCCAAATATGGTCTCACTGAAGTCACATGGTCACTTCAGCTGCAGTGGAGGTCTGCTTCACTTTTGATAATTTGGAAACAGCGTGACTAAAATGAAGGCCAGAGCTCGCACTTAACTACAAACAGAAGGATCTCCCGAGCTCTGCACTGGCTGGGTAACATCACAGTTCTGTATCAATAATCGCAGAAGTAATCAGTGAGCCAGGGAGGTCTTGCAAATTCATTACATGTTTTAAGGAGACGTAAATGAATTTAGCCCTTGGCATGACTACCTGCATTGTGCCTAATTTGGAACACAAACCCACCAGAACTGTGATCCACAGATCCCTTGCCCAGCACTGACATGTCATATTGTGACAAGCAAGGTGAGGCTTCCAGCATCTTAACACTGGTTGGTTCAAACTCAGTCCCATTTTCCCATGTATAATTAAAGTAATTAAAGAAAATCATGTAAGACTGTAATTTCCTGGCAGATTGAACTCCCTGCACTGTCAAAAATATTCAGTGGAGTTAATGAGAGAGAGAGAGAGAGAGAGAGAGGACTGTAATCATGCACTACCACAAAAGGTTTATTTTATATTTTAAAGAAAATGTTCTGTTTGGATTATGACAGCAATGTTCATTATATTGGAACATTGAAAAGAAGGTACAACTTGTGAACGTTGAGAGTATTTTTTGTGCTTCAGAAATGGAACAAACAAGAAATTCAAACTGCAAAATATAAACAGCAAATGGATCTTGGAATTTGGATAATCAGTTTGGGGTTCTTTGATTTAACAGAAGCATATAATAACCTTCAATTATTGACTCCCATACATGTATCTTTCTGTTTGAAAGAAAACATGGGGAAGAATGCTGAATTATTTTAGTGTTAGGCTTGGTGAGATGAAGCAAACACATCTAGTTTGGAACATCTTCCCTACATTCTATAAAGCCATGAAAAACTGACTGTTCTACTAAGTAAGATTCATCCACAGAGCCATCTGCAGTCTGATGAATGGTATGAATTGTAAATCTGCCCAAAAATATCACTGATGTTAACAAGTACAGGCAGCAGCCCTGACCTTCCACAAAGCACAGCTCAGATCAGGTTCTGCACTTTCGGTCTTCATGTCTCATGTTCTTCAGTGGTAATAGTATTGTCAGTCAGTCTGTATATCAACAGATATTTCTATTAGGTCACTCCTGCACAGGTTGCATTACCACACAACAACCCAAGTTGAGTAGACAATTAACGTTTGCCTCGGTTTTGTTGGGAGGCCGATCTCTCATCAGCAATTTAGTGAACAAATAATATGATGAATCCTTCTTGAGATACCAGATAATAAACCTCAGTTAACACACTGTCTACTTCAAGATTTAAACACTGATAGTGAAGTTCAAAGATTAGATGTTTTCAGGATAATCCTGACAAGTGGTAAACATTGGCTCAAGGTGTAGAGCCAGACTTATGTGCATGTTCATCAACCTCAGGAACGTGGGCTAAAGATTAAAGCTGGCAATGTAAAGTAAATAAAGGATCCAAGTGTAATGAAGTTGCTTAAGGATTTTGGGATCATAAGTAAATGTGACCTATATAGATACAAATTGAACTGAATCATGGCTTGGAATTTGTGGTTTTAAGACAAGTAAATAGCAAGGCTAACAACACTGGCTGCTATTAAGATACAAGATGTGGAGATACCTGCATTGGATTGGGATGGGCACAGTAAGAAGTCTCACAACACCAGGTTAAAGTCCAACAGGTTTACTTGGAATCAAAAGCTTTTGTACCACTGTTGCTTCACTCACCAGATGAAGGAGCAGTGCTCTGAAATCTCGTGATTCCAAATAAACCTGTTGGATTTTAACCTGGTGTTGTGCGACTACTTATTGCTAAGGTACAAGTCAGACATCAACTTCTGGCAACCATACATGTGCCATTAAATGCAGAAAGCAGGAAGTTGTGATTCAAGTTGATGCTGAGCCAAATCAACAACTCATCAGAACTCTTGGTCAAGATTTTCTGGCTTTTCCTGCCAGCAGGATTTTCTGGTCTTGCCAAAGGCAACACTCCCCTGCAATGGGTTTCCCTGTGGCACAGCAGAGGGGTGATGCAAATGGTGATTGACTTCGGCGGGACTGGAAGACCCCAATGGTGGCCAATGAGGAACCGCCTCTGCCACTGGAAAATCATGTAAGGCTGTAATTTCCTGGCAGATTTGAACTCCCTGCACTCCCCAAAATATTCAGTGGAGTTCCTGAGAAAAACAGGGACCAGTAATCCTGCATCACCACAAAAGGTTTATTTTACATTTTTGAAGAAAATATTCTATTTGAATAATGATAGCAATGTTCATTATCTTGGAACATTGGTGCTGAAATGGAGATACAGACCCACTTGGAATATTGAAAGTACTTTTTTTATGCTTCAGAAATGGAATGATGGAGCAATTCCAACCATGCAATATAAGTAGCAAATGGATGCTGGAATTAGGAGCGTACTTTGGATATTTTATTTGATTTGATTGTCACATGGATTAATACACAGTGGAAAGTATTGTTTCTTGTGTGCTATTCAGACAAAGAATACTCTTCATAGAGAGGGAAAGGAGAGAGTGCAGAATGTAGTGTTACAGCCATAGCTAGGGTGTAGAGAAATATCAACTTAATGCAAGGTAAATCCATTCAGAAGTCTGACAGCTGCAGGGAAAAAGCTATTCTTGAGCTCACACTTTTGTATCTATATCCCAACGGAAGAAGGAAGAGAGAATGTCCGGGGTGTGTGGGGTCCTTAATTATGGTGGCTGCTTTGCCCAGGCAGTGGAAAATGTAGACAGAGTCAATGGATATTCACTTGATTCAGTTTAGGGATCTTTAATTTAACAGGAGCATGTAATAACCTCCAATTGTTGACATGAGTCTTTCTGTTTGAAAGAAAACACGGGGAAAACCCTTAATCACTTTACATTGTTAAGTAAGATGACACACCTGCTTTGGAACTTTTTTTAATTTATTCTTGGGCGTGGGCATCGCTGGCTGGCCAGCATTTACTGCCCATCTCTAGTTGCCCGAGGGCAGGTGAGAGTCAACCACATTGCTGTGGCTCTGGACAGACATGTAGGCCAGGCCAGGTAAGGATGGCAGATTTCCTTCCCGAAAAGTCATTAGTGAACCAGATTGGTTTATCTGACAATCGACAATGGTTTCATGGTCATCAGTAGATTCTTTCCAGTTTTTTTTTATTGAATTCAAATTCCACCATCTACCATGGCAAGATTCGAACCCGGGTCCCCCGAAACATTAGCTAAGTTTCTGGCTTAACGATAATGCCACAAGGCCATCACCTCCCCTACACTTTCCCACACTGTATATAAACCTTGAAAAACTGACTGTTATCCAAATAAGATTCATCCACAGAGCTGTCTGCAATCTGATGAATGGAATGAATTGTAAGTCCACCCAAAAATATCATTGATGTTAGCAAGTACAGGCAGCAGCCCTGACCTTCCACAAGCACAGCTCAGATCAGGTTCTGTACTTTTGGTCTTCATGTTTCATGTTCTTCAGTGGAGGTGGTAGCAATATTGTCAGTCAGTCTGTATAACAACAAATAAGTATTTCTATTAAACTGCACATACAGTTTCAACAACCAAAGTTGAGTGCATGATTAACGTTTGCTTTGAATTTGTCGTGGGATATGGGGAATTCTGGATGGGGGGGGTTGCCGTCGGTGCTGGGTGAATGAAGTTGGTGGTTGCGGGAGAGGGAGGTTTCCTGGATTTGACGTTGAGGAAAAGGGAAAAGTGTGAAAGATTGTGGTGTTGTGATTGACACCAAATAAATGATTTTCAAACACACTTGCAAGGAAAAATAAAGTTAGCGTGCAGATAGAGTGTACAATTAGGAAGGCAATTGGCATATTGACCTTTATTATAAGGGGATTAGAGCTCAGGAGTGCGAAACTCTTGCTACAATTGTACAGGACTTTGAGATCAAGTCTGAAGTACGGAGCACAGTTTTGGTCTACATCTAAGAAAGAATGTACTTGCGTTGGAGGAAAAGGGGAGGTGATGGCCGAGTGGCATTATCACAAGACTATCAATCCAGAAACTCAGCTAATGCTTTGGGAACCTATGTTTGAATCCTGCCATGATGGAATTTGAATTTAATTAAAAAAATCTGGAATTAAGAATCTACCAATGACCACAAAACCATTGTTGATCGTCAGAAAAACTCACCTGTCCGCCCCAGTGCAAAATGTCCTTTTATGGAAGGAAATCTGCCATCCTTACCTGGCCTGGTCTACTTGTGACTCCAGGACCACAGCAATGCACTTGACTCTCAACTGCCCTTCAGTAGCAACTAGTGATAAGTAATAAATGCTGGCCAGCCAGCGATGCCTGTATTCCATGAATGAATAAAAAAAGGAACAGTAAAACTTTATAAGATTCGCTTCTGGGGTGAAAGGCTTGCCGTATGATGAGAGACTGAATAAATTAAGCCCATAAATTCAAGAGTTGAGAACATAAGAACTAAGGGCAGGAATAGGCCATCCAGTTCCTCGAGCCTGCTCCGCCATTCAGTAGCATCATGGCTGATCTTATTGTGGACGCAGCTCCACTTACCCGCCCATTCACTATAACCCTTAATTCCTTGACTGTTCAAAAATTTACCCTTCCTTGACTTAAAAACATTCCAATGAGGGAGCCTCAACTGCTTTACTGGGCAGGGAATTCCACAGATTTGCAAGCCTTTATGTGAAGAAGTTCCTCCTCAATGCAGTCCTAAATCTGCTCTCCCTTATTTTGAGAGCATGCCCCAAAAGATGGGGACAACCCTTAATCATTTTAGATTGTTAGGCTTTGTGAGATAACACACCTGCTTTGGAACTTTTTTTAATTCATTCTTGGACATGGGCATCACTGGCTGGCCAGCATTTACTGCCCATCCCTGGTTGCCCAAGTGCAGTTGAGAGTCATAGAACAGCACAGGCCTTTCGGCTCTTGATGTTGCACTGATCTGTGAAACCAATCTAAAGCCCATCTAAACTACACTATTCCAATATCATCCATATGTTTACCCAATGACCCTTTAAATGCCCTTAATGTTGGCGAATCCACAACTGATGCAGGCAGGGATTTCCGCGCCCTTACTACTCTCTGAATGAAGAACCTACTTCTGACATCTGTCCTATATCTATCACCCCTCAATTTAAAGCCATGTCCCCTCATGCTAGCCATCTCCATCTGAGGAAAAAGGCTCTCACTGTCCACCCTATCTAATCCTCTGATCATCTCATATGCCTCTATTAAGTCTTAACCTTCTTCTTTCTAATGAGAACAGTCTCAAGTCCCGCAGCCTTTCCTCATGAGACTTTCCCACCATATCAGGCAACATCCTGGTAAATCTCCTCTGCACCCTTTCCAATGCTTCCACATCCTTCCTATAATGCGGCAACCAGAACTGTACAGAGTACTCTAAGTGTGGCCGTACCAGATGAACCACATTGCTGTGGCTCTGGAGCAGGTGATCCCATTGAAAAACGCAAGCTCTCTGATCAGGTTGTTTGAAGGGGCTGGGGAATCTAGAACATGGGTACAGCCTAAGAATAATGGGTCCATTATTTAAGACTGAAACAAGGAAACATTTTGTCACTAAAAGGATTGTGAATCTTTCAAATTCTCTAAGAAAATTGTGTATGTTCTATTGGTGAATATATTTAAGGATGAGAAAAACAAATTTTTGATCTCCCGGGAATCAATGGAACATGGGAAGCAAATGGAAAAGTGGAATGAGATAGAAGATCAGTGATTGTAGCAAATGATGAAACAGGATGCTAGGGTCATATGTCTATTCCTATTCTTATTCCTTATGCCCTTAGATTCTTAATCATGCTGGAAAAAGGTGGGGCTTGCCTGTTCCAGTGTAAATGAATTTTTCAGATATGTCTGAATTGCAGCTAAACAACCTTACTGGCACTGAAGATTACTTTTAACAACTGTAGAATCTCACTCCTTTACACTTCAGTTATTGTCAGATATTTAATGAAAATAAAGGCTGGGATATTCTGTACTCCCCCGTGTGACTTTTCTGGTAGCAGAGGCAGCTCACCATTGGTTGGTAGTGGGACTTCCTAGTCCTACCAAAAGCCAATGGCACTTTCCATGTCCAGCCAATGGCTACCCACCACTGCCACTCAAAAACACACCTTGGGGAAGGGGGAGCTGGAAAATCCCAAACAAAATATTTTTCTATCTGTCTCTTTTGTCTCCCTCTCAATCCAATCTTTATTTCCCTCTCTTTATTTTGTTTCTCTGAACTTGATTTGACGACATTGAGCTACAGACGTTTACAGCATGGAAGCAGGCCCTTTGGCCCAATTTGTCCCTGCTGCCCAGTTGTTACCACTAAGCTAGTCCCAATTGCCTGCATTTTGCCCACATCGCTCTATACCCATCTTACCCGTGTAACTGTCCAAATGCTTTTTAAAAGGCAAAATTGTACCCACCTCTACTACTACCTCTGGCAGCTCATTCCAGACACTCACCACCCTTTTATGTACAAACTCACATTTTCTGATTTGGACCCCACGTTGCTCATTAACAGTTTATCAATTTGACTGCTTATGAAAACAGTGAGTACATGCCATGTTCACACAGATCTCAGATACTCTGAAAGATGTGGCACTGCAATGGCTCCTTAATTATAACCTGCCCCAGTGCAAGATCCCAGAGAAGGTATGTGGGAAATCGTTCATGTGCCACTGACCACAAAATCTGACCTCATTTAACCAAAGAGTTCTGTTTGAAATCTAGAGGTCTCCTTTTCTGCCATAAGATGAAGGAAGTAACAAGGAGAACTATGAGTGTGGAATTAAAGTCTCTATCCCACTTTACACCCGCATAACTTTGAAATACAGGCAGGTACTGTTACAGTCTCACAGATGCATACTTAGTCATTTTGATGTATGTATTAACCTAGATTAGTACATGAAGGGGGGAAAGGAATAGAAAGATATCTTGTTAGGGATGGAAAAAGTAGGGTGAGTGAAGGTTTGTGTGAAAAATAAACAACATCATCGATCAGCGAAGCTGAATGACCTATTTCTGCACTTTAAATTCCATGTCTTAGCAGTGAAATAACAATATTCTTGAAGCCATAAATATCACTGCGCACTCACTTGCCTGACATAATAAACCATAGCTGTTCTAAATGAGCTAGCGCCATTAATTAAAACATTTAAATAGTATACCCAGAAGATTCCAAGATATATTCATTGAGATTGTTATGTGCTCTCAAAATAAATATCGTCTTCAGCAAAAGTAAAGTTTAAAGTATATTTATTAGTCACAAGTAAGGCTTACATTAACACTGCAATGAAGTTACTGTGAAACTCCCCCAGTTGCCACAGTCCAGCACCTTTTGGGTCAATGCACCTAACCATCATGTCTTTCAAACTGTGGGGGGGGACACTAGAGTACCCAGAGAAAACCCATTCAGACATGGGGAGAATGTCAGTGCAGAGTCTGCACAGTGACCCAAGCCAGGAATCAAACCAGTCCCTAGCACTGTGAAGCAGCAGTGCAAACCACTGTGCTACTGTGCCACCCACTTAATTAATGTTTTCACCAATGTTCCATATTATGCAGTTCTGGTCACCTCACTATAGGGAGGATGTGATGATAGCACTAGATGGGGAACAGGGGAGATTCAACAAGCTGTTGCCTGGGATGGAGCGCTTAAGCTATAAGAAGAGATTGAATAGACTTGTACTGCTTCCTTTAGAATAGAGAAGGTGAAGGAGCACATGTTTTAAAGTTCAAAATTAGTGTCACAAGTAGACTTACGTTAACTTTGCAACTACATTACTGTGAAAATCCCCTAGTCGCCATACTCTGGTGCCTGATCAGGTACACTGAAGGAGAATTTAGCATGGCTAGTGCACCTAACCAGCGCATCTTTCAGACTTTCAGGAAACTGGAGCACCTAGAGGAAACCAACACAGACACAGAGAGAATGTGCAGGCTCCGCACAGACAGTAACCCAAGTCAGGAATCAAACTTGGGTCCCTGGTGCAGTGAGGCAGCACTGCTACCCACTGTGCTGACCATGCATGATTGAGGTTTATCAGATTATGAAGGGTATGGACAGGATAGATAGGAAGCAACATTTGAGGATATTGGACAAGTGCTGGAAAATGGGATTAGCATGACTTTAGTGATTATTGCCGGTGTATTATTGCTTGATGGGCTGAAGGGCCTTTTCTGTGCAATATAACTCTATGGCCACTATTCTTCCATCCCACCACACTAATGTTTCAGCTCAGCGGGCCGGGACATTGTCACGTTGGCCAATTCACATGGTTCGAGCAAGTGTCTCCCAGCGTCAGATTTCCAGTAGCATCTGCTCCACACTGGGAATCAACAGAGAGATGCAAAGACCATTTCCATGATCATTGTAATAGAATTTAAATATGATTAGCATGATTACCATCCTGCCAGAGTGTTTCATTCTAGTGGGGTTTACAGTAGCTCCCCAGCCGTGGTATGAGCAGCCCAGCCCCACTGGAGTGTAGGGGGGACATTTTGGGGCCCCCAAGAGATTCGGGCAGCAGAGGGGATGCCCCCTGGGCTTAGGAACCTGGGTAGTGTCAGCCTGTGACCCCAGCACTACCCAAGGGGCTAATTGCCAATGCCCAGGGGGCACTTTGGCACTGCCCATCAGCATGGGCCAGTGCCAAGGGGGTGAGGCAAATGTGGGTGGCGCCTGACAGGGCGATCATTGGGGGTGAGGGTGGAGGGTCTCACTGCAGCTTTGCATAGGGATTGGTGGGAGAAGCAGGGAGGCCAGTGATCATGGTGGGTGGGTGGGGGGGGGGGGGAGTCAGCACTGTGAAGGGAGGGGTTACTGTTGAGGGGATAGAGCTGGAGATTGGGTGGGAGAGGGGTTTGGGGGTGGACTGGGAATGGTTGGGATGCCAGTGGTCGGGCTGTGGGATGGCAGAGGACCGGTATTGCGGGGCATCTCGGTACTGACAGATTGGTACATGCTCTATGGGCCCACTCAGCGCACTGATTTCTGCCAAGCCAGTGGGAATAGAGCCCACCCCCTGAAATTCAATGATATTCACGCTGCTGGCCTCTGCAGTGCAGTGTGTGGGTGATTCCTTCTCTCAACTTCCACTGAAAAAAAAACCAGTGTGAATTACTCCAGTTTCCACTTGAGTAATAGGATGAAATTCTCCCAAAAAATTCTATGTTCTATATCGTAATATTGGCTTTTTGAAAAAAAAATCAACTGCATACATCTCGTTCAGTTTTAGCAACTAGCGTTTACTGTTGTTAACTGCTGTGAACTATGAGCGTATCTTTGGCTGTCCTGCACTTTGCCTCATTTTATTTGACACTTATTTTTGAGATTTTTCTAATTGTTTTTCCACTATCTTTTTTTTAAGATCTGTCTTTTGTCTTAAAAAGTTATTCTTGCATTTCTTTTGATGTAATTAACTTTGTAATAAATCCTTGCTGACTTTCATAACTGTGCATAGAATGAAAATCAGAATATTTGATTTATTCTCTTTAATTCAAGTTTGGTTTGAGATTCATGTCTCTGGGTACTTTGAGTTTCTTGGCTGAAATGCATATTCAGTGATATGAGTTTGACAGACTGTTCCATTAAGTCTGCCCCACATTCATGATGGCCTGAACATCATGACTAATCATTTCTTATCCCTTTCCCCACCGCATAGCCTGCTTTCTTCAACCTCAACATGGCACAGTGATTAACACTGCTGCCTCACAGCGCTAGGGACCCAGGAGTAATTCCAGCCTCAGGTGGCTGTGTGGAGTTTGCGCATTCTCTCCCTGTGTTTGTGGGGGTTTCCTCAGTGCTCCAGTTTCCTCCCCAGTCCAAAGATATGAGGGTTAGCTTGACTGGCCATGCCAAATTGCCAATTAGTGTCAGGGGATTTAGTTGGGTAAATATGTGGGGTTATGGGGATAGGGCTTGGGTGGGATTGCTTTTGGTGCAGGCTCAATGGGCCAAATGGCCTCCTTCTGCACTGTAGGGATTCTATGAAAGCCTCCTTCCTCATGTGCTGACTAATATTTATTACTTGATCAATATTATGAAAATGTTAACATGGTACTGTAAATTTTTAGCAGATGCCTTAGATGTGGGCTTTGGATGAAAATTGAATGATCTGATCAGTTACCTCATTGCAGTTTGAAGAAAGAATAGTGCAACACAGGAACAGGCCTTCCGCAGTCCCAACCTGCGCCGATCACGTTTACCTGTCTCGAC
The DNA here is from genome assembly GCF_965287045.1 of Carcharhinus amblyrhynchos. NCBI lineage: Eukaryota > Metazoa > Chordata > Chondrichthyes > Carcharhiniformes > Carcharhinidae > Carcharhinus > Carcharhinus amblyrhynchos. The sequence continues at coordinate 125,315,427 of NC_137327.1, forward strand.
CAACCTCTTATATCCCTCTCTTCCCCGTTTATTCATATGCCTATCAACATAAGTCTTAAATATGGCTATCGTAACTGCCTCAACCACTTCACTTGGCAGTGCATTCCAGGCCCTCACCACCCTCTGTTTTTTTAAAAAAACCTTCTCCCGCACATTTCCACTGAACCCCTACTCCACCTTAGACTTGTGCTCCTTATAATTGTCATTTCTGCCCTGGGGAAAAAGCTTCCAACTGTTCACCCTATCTAAACCTCTCATAATTTTATAAGCTTCTATCAGGTCGCCCCCTCCGCCTCCATCTTCCTAAGGAGTTTCCAACCCAGTTCAATCACTCTCTCCTCATAGATAACACTTTCCATATCAGGCAACATCCTGGTAAACCTTTTCTGTACTCTCTCCAAAGCTTCCACGTTTGGTGAAATGTTGGTGTGCCATGAACTACCAACTGAGCGCCCGTACAATTCAACAGCAATTTTAAGGATGGGCTAAGTTACCTGCCTGATTGTCGGCGCACGCGATTCTGACTCTCGTGTGTGTTTGCTGACTGAAGTATTATGTGAATGCACAGCAACAGCGGGACACACACCTGACACCTTCTCCCAAAATTTCACGTGCCTCGGGGTCAGGTGTACGCCCGCCCGAGTAACGTAGAATTCTGGCCATAAATAAGCATCGGCAGTTAACGAACATCTTGGACAGATAAAAGAACCAATAAATCACTCCTATATCTTAACCATCCATTCGAATCCCAATCTATTTCTCCACAAATCTAAAAAGCATTGTTCTAAACTTAGATATCTGACATGATTTACAAGATAATGAATAAGCTAGGCTTGATGCATTTGAAAAGTAACCAGTAACATTTACTGCCAGAAGCCCTGTTGTCCTTGCCTGGGGCTTGAGTTAATGGGACTTCCCACAGGTAGCTGGAACAAAAAGAAATGACCCAACTAGGGGTACTGTGTAATTCCAAGAACCTCTGTCTTCTACATATTACAATCAATGGAAATCAGACCTAGGCCACCCCTCTCTGTGTCATAATGACCAGCATAGGGACTGGAAGGCAGAACACACTCGGAATTCTTTTTCCGAGTTTGTTGGCAAGACCACCTCCTGGTGGGAAACTGCCCAAAGCACTTCAAAACAGGGGGTGTATACTTGAGCATGTAACATTTTCTTCTTCAAAAACGTAAAAGCAAAGGAATAATATTCATTTTCAAACTCTTAGGTTTATTTTATAGGACATCAATACAATGAACTACAGACGAAGGTAAAATCCTGAAGCGATGTGCTGGAAATCAAGACATTTAGCAGGCAACAAATTGTCAGTACACTCCTAAACTCATCAAATAATATTTTTTACTGGTGGTGGTAAACTCTGGTAATAAACATTAGGTCTATTGTATTGAAAAATATATAATTTGTTCGTAAAAATATTAGTGAAAACATACATCTTTTCTCAGTAACTCTTCTTTGATCCAAGCTCTTGAACATCTCTACCTCCTATAGCGTTCGAGATTCACCGCTCCCACTTGCTAAATAACCAAATGCCAGTCTCTTCATCCTCCACCTGTCCACTGTGCTCCAGGAACATTTACATTTCCCACCTGGATTCTGCTCTGTTCTGTCTTTCCAGCCCCACCTATGACAGACAGAGGGAAGGTGGCAGTGTCATGGTAATGTCACTGAACCAGTAATCCAGAGGCTCAGGCTTATGTTCTGGGGGTGTGAGTTTCAATCCCACCATGATATTGGGTGGAATTTAACTTTAAGTAATAAATCTGAAATTGAAAGCTTGTATCAGTAATGGTGACCATGAAACTATTATGTTTGCATCTTGTTATAAGGCATAAAAAGGCCACGAGGTAGGCCAGTGGAACATTAACAGGCGACAATTTAATTAAGGTCTTTATAGCTACACAGTGTGTTCTAGGGGGCATCATGGTGGCATAGTGGTTAGCACTGCTGCCTCACAGCACCACGGTTCCATATTCAGGTCCCGGCTTGGGCAACTGCGAGGAGTTTGTACCTTCTCCCCGTCTCTGCAGTTTCCTCTGGTGCTCCGGTTTCCTTCAAAATGTGTGGGATAGGTTGGTTGGCCGTGCTAAATTGTCCCCTTTGTGTTACATTTGATTTATTATTGTCACATGTATTAGTATACAGTGAAAAGTATTGTTTCTTGAATGCTATACAGACAAAGCATACTGTTCATAGAAAAGGAAAGGAGAGAGTGCAGAATGTAGTGTTACAGCCATAGCTAGGGCATAAAGAAAGATAAACTTAAGGTAGGTCCATTCAAAATTCTGATGGCAGCAGGGAAGAAGCTGTTCTTGAGTCGTTTGGTACATGACCTCAGACTTTTGTATCTTTTTTCCCAATAGAAGATGGTGGAAGAGAGAATGTCCAATGTGCATGGGATCCTTAATTATGCTGGCTGCTTTGCTGTGACAGTGGGAAGTGTAGACAGAGTCAATGGGTAGGAGGCTTGTTTGTGTGATGGATTGAGTTTATTAGGCTAAATACATGGGCTCACAGGAATGCGGTTTGGGTGGGATTGCTGTTGGTGTTGGCTTGATGGGCCAAATGGTCCACTTCTGCATTGTAGCGATTCTATGATTCTAGACTGACTCCCTGGCTCACCTGACCCATACTCTTAAAGGACCAACACACACCCCTACCAATATATATAACACAACTCATCATTGATTGTTGGAAAACCTAATCTGGTTCACTAATGCCCTTCTGGAAGGAAAACTGTCATCCTTTCGTCCTCTGGCCTACATTTGACTCCGGACCCACAGCACTGTGGTTGACTCTTGGCTGCCCTCTGTGGTAGCTTAGTAAACACAGTAAGAAGTCCTGCAACACCAGATTAAAGTCCAACAGGTTTATTTGGTAGCACAAGCCACTAGCTTCCGGAGTGCTGCCCCTTCATTAGGTGAGGGGGAGTTCATGGGGAGACCATGCAGACACGATGAAAATGGATGAATGAACAGCGCTCTACAATCACCAGGCACGAGTGTTCACTTCCTGTTTGGGAACACTTCAGAAATCAGAGGGCATTTGGCCTCTGATTTTCGGGTTAGTGTTCTCCAGGATGGCCTTTATGATGCACAACAACGTAGAGTGGCTGAGCAGAGACTGATAGCCAAGCTCCACACACATGAGGATGGCCTCAACTGGGATCTTGGGTTCATGTCACACTATCTGTAAGCCTCACAACTTGGCTGGGCTTGCAAAATATCTCTAACTGTCCTGGCTGGAGACAATATACATCCCTTTAACCTGTGCTTAACCCTCTCTCCACTCACGTTGTCTGTACCTTTAAGACTTGACTACCCGTAAAGACTCGCATTCCAACCATCATTTTATGAATTGAGTTTGTGTCTTTAGGTGTCCTGTTTGTGAACAAAACTCCCACTCACCTGATGAAGAGGCAGCGCTCCGAAAGCTAGTGGCTTGTGCTACCAACTAAACCTGTTGGACTTTAACCTGGTGTTGTGAAACTTCTTACTGAGTTTACCCCAGTTTAACGCCCAGCATCTCCACATTGTAGTCTAGTAAACCAATTTGTTCAAGGGCGCCAAATGCAGAAATGCTGATCCCATGAAAGAATAAAGAAAACAAAATGACCTTGTAGACTACAAACAATGGACAGCAGTTTATTTCTCTGCTGTACATATTTAGAAATTTATTGTTTGGCACATTCTTGAACTACTACACCGAGCAAAGTAAACATTAGGATCTTTGCGATATACTTGATGAAGAATTGATAGAGTTTCTGGGAGCTCTGATAAGTGTGTTAGAACTTGTGTCTTTTGAAATCTGGGTTTTGTCTGCACAGGTTGTTCCTTCTTTTGACAGACTTTATTTTTCTGACTGCGTTTCACAGTGGGAATAATGTGGCAAGAGTTAAGCAATCACATTGCAATGAGCTGTCTAAGAGATAACAGTGGATCGATTGTTGATAATGACATGTAAATGTGACAAAGATGTATTTGTCAAGTTGGGTCGGGGCAACGAGGAGGAAAAGCTCATTGTTAATTTTGTGTTGTGGAACTTTTCAAACAGCCTAGTTGGGATCCTGGAAATAACTTGTAATAATATTAATTTAACTTTATGTTGGTATTTTAATAAAATAATAACAAATTACTGCAGATGCTGGAATCTGAAACCAAAACAGAAAATGCTAGAAAACCTCTTCAGGTTTGTCAGCATCTGTGGAGAGAGAATAGAACCAACGTTCCGCGTCTGGATGACCCTTTGTCAGAGTTTATATCAGCATTGATTGTTTAGCATGCAAATATTCTGTCAAATTTATATTAAATTCAATGTTCATATTTTTCTTGACTTCCATGTCGAGTGTTTCAATATTTTTGTTCAATAATTCATGCACTGTAATGACAAACTTCTTGTGGACTTGAATACATCTGCCTTAAGTTTGACATTGGACATCCAGATGTTGTATGCATTGGATAGCAAGTTAATGACTTAAGGTTAATTGACCAACTGGATACTTTTAAGGAAATCATTGAACCAGATTGATGCTACTAGGAATCATATCCATCCAATGGCTTTTCTATTCTAAAGAGAACTATATATTAGTTACATACGTGTTATCTGATCCCTTTTGGATGTTATTTGTGATCTTGCCTCGAATAATGAGTGTATATCATCGACCAATTCCTCCTACAGTAAAGCCTCACAAAATTGATTACAACACCTCTCCATTTGGAACCGGACAATTATTTGGATAGATCATTGTGAAGTTTCTTCACTCGAATTGTAGACTTTTGTAGCATTTTCTTATATTTCAATGTCTTACCACATAGGATGGCACAATGGTTAGCAATGCTGCCTCACAACGCCAGAGACCTGGGCTCAATTCCGGCTTGGGTCATTGTCTGTGTGGAGTCTGCACGTTCTCCCCATGTCTGTGTGGGTTTCCTTCAGGTGCTCTGGTTTCCTCCCACATTCTGAAAGACATGCTGGTTAGGTACATTGGCCATGCTAAATTCTGCCTCAGAGTACCTGGACATGCACCGGAGTGTGGCAACTAGGGGATTTTAACAGTAACTTCATTGCAGTGGTAATGGAAGTCTACTTGTGACACTAGTGCCTCAACTTATCCGACATCACCCTGGTGAACATGTGTTGTAAACTCTGTGTACTGTATTAATATCTAGATTGGGGGCCCAAAACAACACAAGTTCCAACACAAAATGCCTAACAAGTGTTTTGTACAATATCATCATTATACACTTCTGTGTGCCATGCCATTGCTTTAAAATCTCATACATATTTGCAAAACAAATTAAAGTTTTTGTAATTATGTGAAGTTTATATATTATCAGACCCAACTGCACTTTACAAATTTAATTTGAAATCTCTGTCAGAGGTTCATCAATGAAAAAGATGAGAGCTTAGAGGGACTGTACTCTGAAAAAGGGTTTTGGCACATTACAAACAGCTGCGCATCCCACTACTTTCAATGTTTGTCTTAAATCATTGTTAACTCAATTGTGAAAATAATGTTTTAGGGAAGTGTTAGATGGGGTATTACTATCACCACTGGGTGACTCTCCTTGATCATCAAGTGGTATGGAAACTTCATTCGCAATAAAGTGCTACCGTATCAATAATGGAAGCCAAGTAACAAAGTTTGCAAATGCAAAATTGTGTAGATGCTGGAAATCTGAAACAAGAATAGAAAGTATTAGAAATATTCAGCAAGTCAGGGTACAACTGAGAAAAGCGAGTTGTCACTATGTACGCTTCTCACTGCCTCGGCATAATTAAGGACCCCATGCACCCCAGACATTATCTCTTCCACCTTCCTTTGGGAAAAATGTACAAAAGTCTGAAGTCACGTACCAACAGACTGAAAAATAGCTTCTTCCCTGCTGCCATCAGATTTTTGAATGGACTTACCTTGCATTAATTTGATCTTTCTCTACACCTTAGATATGACTGTAACAGTACATTCTGCATTCCCTCATTTCCTTCTCTATGAATGGTGTGCTCTGTCTGTTTTGTGTGCAAGAAACAATACTTTTCACTGTATAGTAATACAGATGACAATAACAAATCAAATCAAATCATTTTGTTGACCTGCCATGAAAATGCCTTTGTGCAGTTTCACCAAATGGTTATAAGGAGATTTCCTGGAACATTGATTAGTTTTGTTTTAACTGGTTTCAGAATGCATAAATCCCAGATTAAATTTTTAATCAGCTTAAAGAAGGGAGTTTGTTGTAATTGCCTTTGCCTAAGTTTGGTTCAGAAAACACCATTTTATTTGTTATGTTCAATCAACAACAGAACTCTTAAAATCTAGCTTTGTGTAAAGCCCAATTGCTGTTTATAATTGGGAGTATTTCATTGTTAAATGTGCTAACTGGGCTAAAATTTATCCACATCTTTATTTAAAAGTTACAAAGTTTTTGAAACTTTGGAAAGAGTACATTTTTGAAAATCTATATCAAAATATTTTTACAAACTAAATTGGACATGATAAAGTTTGAATGTTAAGGATTTTTCTTTCATTTTTCATAAGCAGTTGTATTATGGATAAACCTGTCATTTGTGTTTCAGCTACCGAAGAAACCAAAACATGAAAATTCAGATCCCTTTGCTGGCTCTTATTTATTTCTCAATCAGTGAAAGTTTGAAGACTGTATCTAAACGAAATTTGGGTAAGCCACTGGATTTGTTTCATCAACCCTCTTGTTATCTGATTTTTACCTGAAACTTACTTCTGTAGTTGTGGGGATGACAGAATCTTTTCATACGCCAATTTTTCTGGGTTTTGAAATCTGGGTATCTTTTGGCATGGTTTGCTGTGACATTTTATCAATCCATTGTCACTTGGATGTGCTTTAACTCTATGGAGTAGTGTCGCTTTGCTTGACAGTTCTGTGATGAAATTTGCAAGTTGTATTCTTTTGAATGCTATTGGAATTCTTAATTGAAAATCAAGGTGCTAAGTGAGTTGGAGTTTTATTAGCTGTCTTGAAAATCATTTCTACCAATGTATGATTAACACTCTGCAAAAGAGTAGGCTGAAACAGACTTACTTTAATGTCTTTGCTAATGTATTCAAAAGCCATGATAGTTTATAGCCTAGGCTGTTCTCTGCTCTTACAGTTATTTTTAACTCAGTGATTTTTCTTGTTCCAATAATAATGTGAGCTTAAAGTTAGTAATAGCTATTATGACAAAGTGGTGGGTAGATATATGATCTCGTGAAATCCCTGCCAATGAAAGAATTATTATTTTGTGCACAGTGCCTTTATAATATCTAATCTGTACAGAGACATAAAAGTTCTCCAGAATGGGACTAACAAAAGTTCTGATAAGGAAGGCTGCTTAGTGGTTGCATGAATTTTAATGAATGTGGTCATGGAATATTTAAGGCAAGTAATGGATCTTTTAATCTATATTCAAAATGAAGATGATAATGGATGCTAAAATGCTTTGCGTATCCCGTCTCCAAAGGCAGATTAGAGACTGGGATCTTACAACTTGCTCCAAAAAAAAATTGCATGCTTAATTTGAGATGATTGTGAAGTTTAACATTTTGTTTTGATAAAACCCATTGCTTTTGTGCCTTCAACAAAAACTTTCACTGAAGCCTTGTGTTTGGCAGATTATGTTGATTAGGTTGTGAGGATGTTTGTGTGAAACATAAACACAAGTACAAATGAGTGGGGGCTGTATGTCCCATTTCTTTGCCGTGAAGTCTGCACAAAAATCGAAATAATGACAAGATAATGTTGGAAGAATCATACTTAGAAAAATAATGGAGATTATTGTAAGAATGTAACTGCTGACAACTTCTTATCAGATGTAATGTGACCAATGATGACAAGCTATAACAGTCAGCTGACCCAGGAAACTATGGAACCAATTACAGAATGATGTGATGGTCAGCTGACTCACTGTAAATAAGAACCTGTTGGGAATTGTGTGGAACTTAGATTGGCACAGGACGATGCCCCAGATTTGGAGTTATGAAGTATCTTAATTAAACCCTTTCTTTGATTTATGTGTTGGAGTGAGTTTTGTTATGTTTTTATTGTCTGCATTTGAAGAGTTCCTTCCGAAGGAAACAATTATGCATTTTTCTAACTACTCTAGCCTGATGTAATCTGCAAGGAGATTCAAATACTTGCTTCTATTTTGCCTTCCGATGAGCAGACATGATCCCTCTCCCCCAGATCTTTAAAACAAAAGAGCCCACATTTGTGCAACTTTGGATTGAAGTGATTGTAGTTGTCAAATCTTTCAGGCTGTTTCTTCAATGTTCCATTGATCTCACTAATTTTATCAGTCCTTGGGGCATCTATAGATCAGTTCGTTATCTCTGGCTCTGTCAAGCACTATTGATCATTAGGTCCAATCAGCGAGAGGGTTGTTCCCATAACGATCCATAGAAAGAAACTGTGTTATTTTGTAATGAACAGACATTACCATTTTCAAACAGCATTGAGTATATTTCCCCTTCTCTGCCTCTCCCATCTCATCCTTATCGATGATCCTCCAAACAAGTTGAACATCGTGAAATTAGATATATTTTCAACCAATATTTGAACATTCTGGGTGTTGACTAACAATATGAACTGATTCTTCAGTTCGTTTAGAGCCGTTTGGAGATGCCAGTGGTGGTACGATAAGAAGATACTCAACACCAGGTTTATTTGGAATCGCGAGCTTTTGGAGCGTCGATCCTTCATCAGGAGGGCCCTGAATGAAGGAGTAGGGCTCAGAAAGCTCATGATTCCAAATAAACCTATTGGACTTTAATTGGTGTTTTGCTGCAAGTCATTGAACATTAATCAGAAGCAATCACATTGAAATAGTTTACCTGCTAAAGGTGTGTACCTGACCTTCTCCAACTTTTCTCAACTTGTGTGGCATTGTTTTCTGAATGAAACTGGTTTCTATCGTTTGTGGGAACAATTACACATTACTGTTTCAGATGCTTAGAACCTCATTCCACAGCCTGACATCTCCCTCATATGAACGGAGATTGACAAATTGCGTATCTCATTTGAAATGATGTACATTTTCACTTTAGTGAACGTAGTGCGTATGGTACATTACTCCAAAGGAGAAATCTTTAATTTTAAGAAAAGGAATGAACTGTAAAATTTCATTTCAGCAGCTTTTATATGTGAGGATGTAGTTAGAATTGCACTCAGTTGTGGAACAAACTAGATAATGTGGAATGAATCACTACACATTGGCAATAGCAAATGGATTTCAGGCCTGATTTGGACAGAGAGCAAAGATGTTAGTACGATACTTAAATTGGTTTTCTGAACAATACTTGTGTTAGGATCACAATGCATACGAAAAAGGAGCAGGAGTAGGCCATTCGGCCCCTTTAGCCTGTTCTGCCTGCCATTAGAAAGATCGTGGTTGATCAAATTTGCATTCTGCCTACTCCCTAAAGTTTTGCCCCTTTTGCTCACCAAGAATCTATCTACCTCTGCTGTTCAAATATTCAAAGCCTCTGCTTTCACTGCCTTTTCAGGAAGAGAGTTCCAAAGACTCACAACCCTCAGAGAGAATTTTACCTCATCTCCATTTTAAATGGGTGACCCCTTATTTTTAAATAGTGGCCTCTAGTTCCAGGTTCTTCCTCAAGAAGAAAAATCCTCTCCACATCCAGCCTGTCAAGACCCCTTAGGATCTTGTATGTTTCAATCAAGTCGCCTCTTAGACTTCTAAGCTCCAGCGAATACAAGTCTAGCCTGTTCAACCTTTCCTCATAAGGCAACACATCCATTAGAGGTATTAGTTGGGTAGAATATCTCTGAACTGCTTCCAGTGCATTCACATCCTTCCTGAAATAAGGTGATCATTATGTGCACAGTATCCAGATGTGGTCCCATTGAACTTAGCATAACCTCCCTAATTTTGTAATAAATTTCCCTTGCAATAAACAATAACATTCTGTTAGCTTTCCTAATTATTTGCTGTACCTGCAGATGAGACCCTTCTGATTCATGCACTCAGACACCCTGGTCCATCTGTAACTCAGAGCTCTATAATTGCTCACCATTTAAATAATATGCATTTTTTATTATTTCTGCCAAAATTGACAACTTCACATTTTCTTGCATTATATTCCATTTGTCAGATCTTTGAGCACACACTTAACCTGTCTATATATTTTTGTAGCCTCCTTGTGTCACCTTTGCAACTTACTTTCCTACCCATCATTGTGACATCAACAAATTTGTTAACCAACATTTCAGGCACTTAATCCAAGTCTGTCATATGAATTGCAAATAGTTGGGGCCCAGCACTGATCCCTGTAGCAATCTTGCCCTGGAAAACACCGATTTAGGCCTACTTTCAGCTTCCTGTTAGCCAGCTAATTTTCCATCCATGCCAATATATTACTCAATACAGCATAAGCTTTATTTTCTGCAATAACCTCTGATGTGGGGCTCTAATAAATGCCTTCTGGAAATCTAAATTCAGTACATCCACCGGTTCCCCTTTATCTACAGAACTCCAATAAGATTTTGCTTTCACAAAAAGATGTTGACTCAGCCTGAATATGTTGAGATTATCCACATGCCCCATAGATTCCCATATTCCAGTCACAGGGCAGGATTCCCCAATCCCATCAGTGATCACCCCGTTGCCAGTGAGAATGGGGAATTTGGCGTTCCAGCCGAAATTCCATTCACTTTCAGTGACACCGGAGACTCCCAGCCATGAATGAGGACAGAGTTTTTGGGCATATATGTAAATAAAAATCTCCCATGATTATCATCATGCCTTTCTTTCTTTATGCTCCACACTACCTTGTGGTTACTGTTAGGGGGCCTATACATGATGTTCACAAGTGACTTCTTGCCTTTACTATTTCTTAACTTTACAAGGAAGGATATCCTTGCTGTAGGAGGAGTACAGTGAAGGTTTATCAGGTTAATTCCTGGGATGGCAGTCCATCATATGAGGGAAGACTAAGTTGGTTAGAATTGTATTTATTAGAGTTTAGAAGAGTGAGAGGGGATTGCATAGAAACTTATAAAATTCTAACTGGGTTAGACAGCGTAGATTCAGAAAGAATGTCCCCAGTGGTGAGGGAGTCCAGAACCAGGGATCATAGTTTGAGGATAGAACTGAGTTGAGGAGAAATTTCTTCACCCAGAGGGTGATAAATGTGTAGAATTCACTATCACAAAGTAGTTGAGGCCAAATCATTGTCTGATTTCAAAAAGAAATAGCTCTTTGGGACTAAAGAGATCAAGGAATATAGGGGGAAGAGGGGCATTAGAATATCAGATTTGATGATCAGCCATGATCACAATGAATGGCAGAGCAGGTTCTAAGGGCCATATAGCCTGGTGCTACTTCAAGCTTCTAATGTTTTTACCCAAACTGTTTCCGCATCCTAGTTTCCTAAACTGAGGGCATCCCTCTCTGTAGTGCTAATACCATCATTAACATATTGAGTCAGCCCCTCCAGTTTACCTTCATTTCCTGTCCTTCCTAAATATACAGTACCCTTAAACATTCAGATCCCAATCCATGTTCTCCTGAAGCCATGTATCTAATGGTTACATATTTATTTCAATGAGCGCAGAAGGAGTCTGTTCAGCCCATCATTCCTATGCCAGATCTTTGAAAGAGCTATCCAACCAATCCCATTGCCCAGCTCTTTCCCCATTGCCCTGCAATAGTTTTCTTTTACTTAATTAGAGATCCAGTTACATTTTGAAAGTTTGAAGAAGAAATGTACCATTAATAATGCCTATGGCTGTAAGTGTCAGCTTCCAGTTAAGCTTTTTCTTGAGAAGGTGCCCCGGGACGCTCTCCTTCTGTGCTCATCAACCCATTAAAATGAATGAACAGAAAATTGTACACTTATGTTGATGTGGGGGAGAGAAAAATTCCCCAGCCCAGATGTTTTCTCTCTATTTTGACCATGTTACAAGTGCGGGTGAAATAAACTAGTTACTTTACATTGTTTTTTCACACAAACAGGAAGGATGTTTCTTCACTTTGGCAAATGTTATGTTGCATATTTAAAACATTCACTAGCTATTCTCATTGTCTGTTGCTTCAGAGTGAAGGGACGACCTTTAGAATAGAGATGAGGAGGAATTTCTTCAGCCAGAGGGCGATGAATCTGTTGAATTGATTGTTATGGAGGCCAGGTCACTGAGTGTATTTAAGACAGAGATAGCTATGTTCTTGATTAGTAAGGGAATCAAAGGTTATGGGAAGTGGTGGGAAATTGGGTTTGAGAAACTTTTCAGCCATGGTTGAATGGCAGAGCAGACTCGATGGGCCAAATGACCTCATTCTGCTCCTAGATCTTACAACCATGTGCTCTCTCTCTCTCAACTCTCTTCTGAGTTCACTGCCCTCCTATCCTTCCTTAATGTCTTCCTCCATCTCATCAACCTCATCCACATTCAAGACCTTTCCTTGACCCTACCGCACAAGGGTCCTCCAGGTGATCTGTGAACTGGTCCAAAATGCCAGTCACTGATATGCGATGTCACGGCAGAGATATGACAGAGAACAAGACAGGACACTTCATCCCAACCACTTGTGGGATGTGGCACAACCAGACCGGCTCGGGTAAGCATGGGTAACAACAGTATAGTAATGTAAGAAAGATTTCTGTATAATCAGATTTTCAACATTGGCAGCACTGAAAACAAAGAGGAACTAACCAAAAATGGAACACAAAATGTGTGGTGATACGTTTTGGTAGATTGAACTAGGGCAGGACTTACTCAGTTAATGGTAGGACGTTGGGGAGAGTTACAGAACAAAGAGATCTAGAAGTACAGATTCATATCTCCTTGAAAGTGGAGTCACGGGTGGACAGAGTGGCATTCAGCATGCTTGGTTTCATTGGTCAGAACATTGAATACAGGAGTTGGGATGTCTTGTTGAAGTTGTGCAAGACATTAGTAAAGCCACACTTGGAATACTGCGTACAGTTCTGGTCATCCTATTATAGAAAGAATATTATTAAACTAAAAACAGTGCAAAAGAGATTTACTAGGATGCTACTGAGACTTCATGGTTTGAGTTATAATGAGAGGCTGGATAGACTGGGGCTCTTTTCTCTGGAGTGTAGGAGGCTGAGGGGTGATCTTATGGAGATCTATAAAATAATGAGGGGCATACATCAGCTAGATAATCAATTTTGTTCCCAAAGGTAGGGGAATTTAAAACTAGAGGGCATAGATTTAAGGTGAGAGGGGAGAGGTACAATAGTGTCCAGAGGGGCAACTTTTTCACACAGAGGGTGGTGATTGTTTGGAACAAGCCACCAGAGACAGTCATAGAAGTGGGTACAATTTTGTCTTTTCAAAAGCGTTTAGACATTTTTATATGGGTAAGATGCGTATGGAGGGATATTGGTCAAATGCGGGCAATTGGGACTAGCTTAGGAGTTTAAAAAAAAGGGCAGCATTGTCAAGTTGGGCCAAAGCCTGTTTCCATGCTGTAAATCTCTATGACTCTATAAAATGAGATTAAAGTTCCTCAGTTTGGACCCAGGGTCTCATCAAAAACAGTGTTGTTCTTCCCATTTATTCTGTTGATATTTGCAGTGTGGGCATATGAAAACAGGTGAGGTAGAACTAGTAGGTTGAATGCAGTGTCTTCTGCCCTCGCTGAGTGATATGTGGACAGAAAGGCCTGGAAACCCACTGAAGTGATTTAATTTGATTTATTCTTGCCATATGTATTAGGATACAGTGAACAGTATTGTTGCTACACAGGCAAAACATGCCATTCATAGAGTACATGGGGAGAAGGAAAGAAGAAGTTGCAGAATATAGAATTGCAGTTACAGGGAGGGTGAAGAGTGAGATCAACTCAATATATCGTTGGGATATTCGGGTTTCATTACATGCAGCCAAAAATAAAAGTATGCACCGTCCTCAAATGGAAATTGACATTTCTCTTTTCTGTCTACACAATATCTTTCCAGTATTTCCAAGATACTTGTTGGCCAGCTTTGTTAGAATGTAACCAGTGAGCACTTTGTATCGGATGTAATGTGACCAATGATAATGAGTTGTAAGAGTCAGCTGACCCAGTAAACCATGGAACCAATCACAGATTGACGTGATGGTCTGCTGACCAACTGACTGACTATAAATAAGAACCTGTTGGGAATTGTGGGGGACTTTGATTTGATTTATTGTCACATGTATTAGTATACAGTGAAAAGTATTGATTCTTGCACGCTATACAGACAAGGCATACCATTCATTTAGAAGGAAAGGAGAGAGGGCAGAATGTAGTGCTGCAGTCATAGCTAGGGTGTAGAAAAAGATCTACTTACTGTGAGGTAGGTCCATTCAAATATCTGATGGCAGCAGGGAAAAAGCTATTTCCCTGGATGGAAGAAGGTGGAAAAGAGTATGACCGGGGGTCCTTGATTATGCTGACGGCTTTCCTGAGGCAGTAGGAAGTGTAGACAGAGTCAATGGATAGGAGGCTGGTTTGCGTGATGGACTGGGGTTCATTCACAGCTCTTTGTAGCTTTTTTTGCTTTCTTGGATAAAGCAGGAGACATACCAAGCTGTGACATATCCAGAAAGAATGCTTTCTATGATGCATCTGATTTGATTTATTATTGTCACATGTGTTAACATATAGTGAAAAGTTTTGTTTCACTAGACAAAACATACCATTCATAGAGAAGGAAATGAGAAAGTGCAGAATGTAATGTTACAGTCATAGCTGGGGTGTAAACAAAGATCAACTTAATGCAAGGTAAGTCCACTCAAAAGCCTGATAGCAGCAGGGAAGCAGCTGTTCTTGAGTCGATAGGTACGTGACCTCAGGCTTTTGTATCTTTTTTCTGATGGGAGAAGGTGGAAGAAGGAATGTCTAGGGTGCGTGGGATTCTTAATTATGCTGGCTGCTTTGCCAAGGCAGCAGGAAGTGATTGGCCCAGGGCAAGACCGCAAGCTTAGAGTAATGATGTTTCTTTATTAGACCCTTTCTTTGGTTTATAAGCTGGAGTAAGTTTTGATATATTTTGTATTGTCTGCATTTGAACAGTTTCTTCTCAAGAAACAAGCTTAGAGGGTTGAAGCATCTGAGGACATGTTTGCATTTTAACATCTGCCCAGGAAGCAACGCATGCAACCATGAAAGCTTAGCAAAACTGCAATCAGAGACATTGGCTGCAGTTTGTGTGGGATGTAACACAAGCTGTGATGTTGGAGGGAAATAGCAGAGATATTTGTGGTGATTTGGTGCAGCGTCAAATGATTGCGAGTGTTCACATGGCGATAAAGTCAGAAACATGTCACCTTTTGAATTTAATTAAATGCAGCAGCCTCTGTGATTGTACACCAGCTATTTGATTGAGTTTATGCTGCATAACCTTCTCACTATGGCAGTTTTTAAAGTTTAATTATGACTGTCACAAGTAGGCTGACATTAGCACTGCAATGAAGTTACTGTGAAAATCCCTGAGTCGCTACTCTGCAGCGCCTGTTTGGGTACACTGAGGGAGAATTTAGCATGGCCAATACACCTAACCAGCACGTCTTTTGGACTGTGGGAGGAAACCGGAGCACCTGGAGGAAAGCCACGCAGACACGGCGAGAATGTGCAAATTCCACAGTCACCCAAGCCGGGAATTGAACTCAGGTCCCTGATGCTGTAATGTAGCAGTGTTAACCACTGTGTCACCGTGTCACCCAGATGACCTCAGAACTGTATTACCTGAGGATGGCGCTTAACAAGGGAAGTAGTAGCATGTAACAGAATGTTCATACCAGGGACATCGGAAGAAGCAATGACCTCGAGATATTTCTGATCCAGTTGATGAAGTTTCAATTGTAGCATTAGCTGGATCTCGTGATTTAATATTCTCCATGCATTCTAACTCCAAATATTGCCACTGCAATGGAATCTTTGAATGCAGTGTCAAAACATTTCATGCGGAAATAATTCTGTACTATTTCTCAACAGACTTTCATGCTATTCAGAATCATAGAATCCATACAGTGCAGAATGAGGCCTTTCGGCCCATCAAGTCTGCACCAACTCTCCGACAGAGTGTTTATCAAGGCCTCCCTCCCTCCCTCCCTCACAAATGCCCTATCCCCATAACCCAAGCTTTTAACCTGCTAATCCCCATAACCTATACATCTTTGAACACTAAGGAGCAATTGCCCTGTGTCTAATCCACCCAATCTGCACATCTTTGGACTGTGGAGGAAACCACATGGAATCTTAGAATCCCTACTGTACAGAAGAGGCCATTTGGCTCATCAAGTCTGCTCCCATTGAGCACTCTACCTTTTTTGAAAAAAAGCCCAATCTCTGCCCTAACCCCATGCATTGATCGTGGCTAATCCACTTAATTTACACCTCTTGGACACTACAGTACAATTTACCATCACTAATCCACCTAACCTCCACAATTTTGGATTACGGAAGGAAACTGGAGTGCCCGGAGGAAACCCATGCAGATACAGGGAGAGTGTGCACACTCCACAATCGAACCCAGGTCCCTGGCTCTGTGAAACAGCAGTGCTAACCACTTTGCCAACATCCAACTTCATAAAACCATTGAACATCTTCCTGCCCATGCTTATTTGATGAAGTTTGAATGACAATAATGCAACAGCCGTGTAATGATGCATGTTGACAGACTCAATCCAAAAAATGAAAAGTATTTATTAAGAAGAAAAACAGTACAGAGGCCAGCATCACACATAGTTGCCCGAGAGCCGCACATCCTGCTGTCTTTGTCCTGACATGTCTCTGTCTAGGAGAGGACTCCACCCACTGGGGTGATCGCCCCAATCTCAGTCCCAATTCTCCCCATATGACCATCTTCTGCTGTCTTTCCCCGAAAAGGGCAATCCCCACAAGTAGCTGGCATTAAACATAATCCTGTTCAATGCCTGATCGGATAGCTGGGACGAAAATGCTGCTTGCTAACCTTGTCTCTTAATAACTCTGATACAAATAAGCCTGACCATACTCTGCACAGTTTTCTGCTACATGCCTTGTTAGAGAGATGTGGAATAGTCTTTAATTCAGGAATGTGTTCAATTTTATTGAACTTAAAACGCATTTGTGCACGATTACAATTCATATACAATGCCGTCTCTTTCATAAGCAGTTACAAAAACACTTGAGGATTTTAAGATAATGGATTGAGTTAAATCCCTCAAGTCTGCACTTCAGTGTTCCATGGTTCAAGGTTTTACAGATCCTTGATCACACCTAATTACAGGTACACTTGAGATAACAAGAGAAAGATTAAAGATAATGTTGGAACAGGTCTGCTTATCAATCTGCTGCATTAAGAGTTTTTTGAGCACCTAATCAGTCTGCTCTGAATGCCTGTTTGCAGACAGCAAGAGCTTATTAGCTGAACACAAACCTGCTGGCATATAGTTTGTCATGTGTAGGACATTACTTCTAAAAAATCTTCTGGGTTGAGACGAAAGGTCATGAAATGTTCCAATAAACGAAAGTAGCTTTGCAAATGGTTTTAACTCATGACAGCTCAACTAGACCAGTAATTCATTACTGGTAGGAACGTACAACAGAGCTAACTGGTGAGAACAACTGTTAGATCCTGCTTCTCAAATGCTTCAGGATTAAGCCAGTGCACAAGTAATATAGACAATGTGATGAATAAATATAAATAGTGTTACGATTAGGTGAGGAATAATCTTCTCTTTACCCTTTCCATTTTTAACTGCAACATGTTTACTTTGTAAAGATATACTGGCCAAGTCCTTGCAGAGTATTGTGTAACAGAGGGACCTTGGAGTTCAGGTGCATGGTTCTCTAAAGGTGGAGTCACAGGTAGCTAGGGCAGCGAAGAATGCTTTTGACAAGCTGGCCTTCGTCGGTCAGGGTATTGAGTATAGAAGTTGGGAAACTATGTCAAGTTATGATATGAGAGAATGGAGAAGAAATTTACAAGAATGTTGTCAGGACTCAGGGGACCGAGTGATAGGGAGAGATTGGACAGAATAGGTCTTTTTTGTTTGGAGCATAGGACAGTGAGGGGTGATCTTATAGAGGTGTATGAGATCATGAGAGGCATGGGTAGGGTAAATGTGCTCAGTCTTTTTCCTGGTTTGGGGAATAGAGGGAAAAGAATTAATGGGAACCAGAGGAGCAACTTTTTTACACAGAGGGTGATGTATATGTGGAATGAGCTGCCAGAGGAAGTGGTTGAGGCGGGGACATTGACAACATTTAAAATACATTTGGGCAGCTACATGGATAGGAAAGGTTTAGAGGGATCTGGGCCAAATGCAAGTAAATGGGGTTAGCTTAGATGGGCTTTTTGGTTGGCATGGACCAGTTTGGGCTGAAGATTCTGTGATTCTAAGTCAATGAGTATTTAACTGCTTATGCACTGTGATCATATGAAGAGCCTCTTGGACAGGTCTTCTTGAGTTTAATATGGAAGTTTGCTTTATTATACTTAGTGTAAAATACTCTGACTTTTACACGCACAAACACTTCAAAGTACACACACACACACACACACACACATACATTTGGTGGGAAACGTCTTTATTGATCAATATTATAAGAGGCATGGATAGTTAGAGTTTTTTTTTCCCAGGGTAGAAATGTCAATTACTAGGGGATGTAGGTTTAAGGTAAAAAGGGTGGGAAGTTTCAAGAAGAGGTGAGAGGCAAGTTTTTTTTACACTCAGGGTGGTAAGTGCCTGGAATGCACAGATAGCAGAGTAGGTAGAAGCAGATACAATAGCAACATTGAAGAGGCATCTTGACAGATACATGAGTAGGCACGGAATAGAGGAACGTGGACTGTATAGAGGCTAAAGGTCTTTAGTTTAGAAAGACTTCATGTGTTGATACAGGCTCTGTGGGCCGAAGGGCCTGTTCGTATGCTGTACTGTTCTTTGCTCTAAGGTAGTGCCCAGAGAAACAATAATAGGTCTGTAGTTGGGTGACTCGATTGGTTTCAGACTGAACTTGATAATCTTCCAATTTTCCCTTGGTGTCCTGATTCTTCTGAATTAAAGATCTGAATGGCTGACTTGGCTGTTCTCCGAGAGATGTTCATGCAGGGTTAGTTTCCTTCAAGGAGTCTGCAACAGGGCATTGCTGAATGGTCACAGTCAACAAACCAGATTCACCTTGCAAGGTGGGTTGGAGAGTGTGTGTGTGAGAGAGAGAGAGGGAAGGACTTTGGTCTTCTCTCTGTGTCTCTGCTATCTTTCCACTTATTACAGGAAAATTCACAACTTAAACATACAAAGGGTAGGGCGGGCACATCACCATCAGCCAATGATTTAAATGTGGCCACATCTGGCTTTTCCTCTCCCCTTGCAACTTAAATCAATTCATGGCTGTGAGTTGTCTTTCTCAACCAATATCCCGTTGTTCAAGTGGTTGAGTTCAATCTATTCCCATTACAGTTCGATGAGTTCATGTCTGGGAACCTCCTGTTAAATATTGGTGATACCTTGCTGATTGGGATAGGATATGTAGTTTGTTTGTATTCTCCTGAAGCCATTATTCTTGATGGCTTGGCAGATGTGGTATATCTATCTTGGTGGGTTAAATATTGGCGATACCTTGCTGATGGGGACAGGATATGTAGTTCATTCGTAGTCTCCTGAAGCCATTGCTCTTGATGGCCCTTGGCAGATGTGGTGTATCTACCTTGGTGAGTTGCAATGTGCAGAGTACAGCAATGCAAATTGCAGTAACCATCTTTGCTGTGAGCTCAAGTCAAACTTTTAGTCTGTGTTTCAGAATGTCTCTGTTTTAAAAGTTCAGCATCTTTTCAGGACAGTATTTTAAAAGTTTCTTCAAAAGTCTGTAAGGGGGGGGGCGCAGTTTAGATCAGAGTTGAGGAGGAACTTCTTCACTCAAAGGGTGGTGAATCTCTGGAATTCTCTGCCCATTGAAGTGGTGGAGGCTACCTCGCTAAATATATTTAAGTCACGGGTAGATAGGTTTTTGATAGACAAGGGAATTAAGGGTTATGGGGAGAAAGTGGGAAAGTGGAACTGATCCACTTCAGATCAGCCATGATTTTATTGAATGGCGGGGGCAGGCTTGAAGGGCTAGATGGCCTACTCCTGCTCCTATTTCTTATGTTCTTATGTTCTTTTGCAGATAAATCAATTTTAATTACACCCTTCTGCATTGGCTGAATTGTGGCATCTCACCTCTTCCATTGATACTGAAGTGATAGATTTGGCCCCAATTAACTAAGCCTCTGCTTTCCAAATTGTGACACATATTTGGTCATTAACTGTTGGATAGATACGCAAATCATTAAAAGCAGTGACATAGTATAATGTGGATAAATGTGAGGTTATCTGCTTCAATAGCAAAAATAGGAAGGCAGATTATTACTGGAATGGGTGTAAATTGAAAGAACTGGATAGTCAGCGAGACCTTGGCATCCTCGTGCATTGGTTGCTGAAAGTAAGCATGCAGGTACTGCAGGCAGTAAAGGAGGCAAATGGTATGTTGGCCTTCATAGCGAAAGGATTTGAGTATCGGGATAGGAATGATTTACTACAATTGTATAGAGCTTTTGTGAGGCCCCACCTGAAATGTTGATGTCCTGATCTGAGGAAGGATGTTCTTACTGTAGAAGAAGTACACGAAGGATACCATGCTGAATCCTAGGGTGGCAGGTCTGTTAAATGAGGATGGACTGAGTCAGTTAGGGTTATATTCATTGTGGTTTAGAAGAGTGAGAGGGGATCTCATAGAAACTTATAAATTAGACAGGGTAGATTCAGAGAGAATGCTCCCAATTGTGAGGAGTTCAAAAGTAGGGGTCATAATTTGAGGATAAGGGGTAAACCTTTTAGAACTGAGGCAAGGAGACATTTCTGCATCCCAAGAGGGATGAATCTATTGAAGTCACTGCCACAGAAGGTAAAGTTTATTTATTAGTCACAAGTAAGGCTTACATTAACACTGCAATGAAGTTACTGTGAGGTTCCCCTAGTTGCTGCACCCCGGCGCCTGTTCGGGTGAATGTACCTAAGCAGCACGTCTTTCAGACTGTGGGAGGAAACCAGAGTACCTGGAGGAAACCCACGCAGACACGGGGAGAACTCTACACAGACAATGACCCAAGCCGGGAATTGAACCTGGGTCCCTGGAGCTGTGAGGCTATGCTATTGTGCCATCCCAATAAAGTAGTTGAAGCCAAAATGTGTGATTTCAAGAAGAAATTAGTTATAGCTCTTGAGGCTAAATGGATCAAATGATATGGGGCCAGGGTGGTGGGAATCAGGATATTGAAATTGATGACAGCTATGATTATAAGTAAATGGCGCAAGCTTGAAGGGACGAATGGCCTACTCCTGTTTCTATGATCTGTGATGGCATAAAATACCAAAGAAAACATTGGGGTTAATTTCCAAAGGGATAAAACTGAAAATTAGATATGTTAAACATACAATAAACTGGATGGTTATGAACTTAAATTGGACAACAGGACTGTGAACAGTCTAGTCTCAGATCACAAAAGGAGCATAAGAATGCTGGAAAAGGTGGAAAATAAGTTTTATAAAGACGATAACAGAACCAAGAGATTAAACATATCCAGAAACATTGAACAGGCTAGGGCTTTTTTCTCCAGAAAAGAGAAGGCAGAGGGATAACCTGACAGATGCCTTAAAGATTTTGAAAGGGATAAGTATAGAAAAGGTGTTTTCACTTGTGGGAGAGACAAAATCCACAAGCCATAAATCTAAGTTAGCTACTAGCAATCCAAGAGGTATTTTGGGAGAAACTTCTTGAGCTAAAGTGATTAGAATGTGAAACTCCCCATCATATAAAGTAGGTCAAAGGAATATCTGTGATGACTTTAAGGGGAAGATAGATAAATACCTGAAGAAAAAAGGACATTATGCTGATAGATAGATAAAGAGGAGTAGGAGGAAGCTTGTGTAGTGTAAACACATGGACCATTTGGGCAAAATGGCCTCTTTTGGTGCTGTACATTCTTTTTATGCATCTAATATTTCAGAATGATGTAAATATAAGCACACAATGTATTTGTTTAAAATGGGAACAAATTTATACTTATGCATCCTTTGATCCAATTTCAGCTGGAGGCAACACATGGTCTTGTCTATCTTTATGTGTAACGTCACAGGGCATTGATCCTCCCTCACTGTAGCTGCATTTACAAGAGGTAGCTCAACGAGAGGTTTTACCACCTCTTTCTCAAGGGCAATGAGTAACAAATGCTGGTCTTGCCAGTGATGTTCACATCCCATGAAAGAATGTAAAAATGTATCACAGCAAAGCATACTTAAATGTGGTTAAGCCTTTTTAAAAACTTGCAAACCAAAATGCATCTTTTGCATTAAGCTTTAGAAGTATAGCTGGAACACTTACCTACTGCAAGGGCTGTGTTTGAAAGATGAAGTGATCCGATATGGGCCCAAAAGTTTAAAGTTTCTTTATTAGTATCAGATGTAGGCTTACATTAACAATGCAATGAAGTTACTGTGAAAATTAGTCAGCTGCATTCTTGAATAACTGTTGTTCACTTGGTTCAGATGCACCCACAGTGCTGTTAGGAATGGACTTTCAATCTTTTGAACCAGTGGCAGTAAAGTAATTTGGTTACAAGTCAGGATGGCTTTGAGGAGAGCTTGTAAGTGGTGCCATTCCCAGGTATCTGCTGTCCCCGTGGTTCTAGAGGTTGTGGAAGGTGTGGCCAAAGGATTCTAGGCACGTTGCTTCAGTGTATCCTATAGTTGGTCCACAATGCTGGAGGGGGGTCGATGTTTCAGGTGGGGGATGGAATGAGGATCAGACAGGATTCTTTCCCCTGGATGGTGTTGAGCTTCTTGAATGTTGTTGGGAGGTGCTAACAAAGAAGAAAACACATTTATATACTGGATTTTTTTGCTGCCTCACTGTGATCTAACTCCAGCTTAGTTTGTAACAGCCGAATCATTTTTTTTTGCTCTCGGAGTTGACAGAACCACTTAAAATCTTCAGACTTCTATTTCAGAAAAGCACTTTATTCATGAACAATGATTTGGCAGTGTGACAAAATGGTGAAAAATCTGTGTAATGCAAATAGCAATCAATCTCCCAGATGGCTGAAAATTAAGAGAGCACAAAATAATGGACAGCAGACCTGGAAGCCATTAACAATATTTCCCAATCGCCAAGAGTGTAGTCGGGCCAAATTGGGGATAACTTTGTGCTGTTGAATTGCATGTACGTTTCAGTAGGCCCTTGGAATTGCAGAAGTGTCCACTTAGTCTGAAAACACACCCAGGGCCCAAAGCAAAATATCATTTCCGCTCAGTCACCAAACCATCTAATTGTTTTGCTTCTAATTTTCTGCAAATCTGTTTTCAGGGGCCGTTCGTATGTTGTGACTATAGCTCAGTGCATTTTCCAGCACATCCACTGACATTACAATCAAACTAGTTCAAGGCTCTCCAAATAGTACACTCTTGAATTGGGCTCAAATGCATTGTACAGTGCACACAAGCTAAAAGCCAGATTAATTTTAGTAGCATATTACATAATTTATGGAAGTCCAGGTTACTGCATCATAAAGCCAAATAATGTTATTGTTTCAGAATATTCAGATTGAGTTTTTACAAACCAGAACTGCAAATACACCTTCTTTCTGGTTGGCAATCTCCAGGTTCAGGTTCAGTAACTTTCACACCAGTGATTCAGTGGGATTTCTGCAAAATCCCTTCAATGTGGTTATTCTGAGGAAGGGTCAGGGAACTAAAATATTGGGTGGCTTTTTCCACATTTGAGCCTGGGCTTTAGTTTGTTTCACTATATAATGCAATTCAGAATTACCCCTTACACAGCAGTGCCCACCTGCTTGGCATGGCTGGTGTTGAGGCCATCACCACCTGAAGCAGGTTTATGGTGAATATGAATGTGAGCAGCTTCCAAGACAGGTATGTTAGATGGCCTGTCTTTGTTTGCTGGAATGTCAGTCCTGTCATAGATAATTATGCAATGAGTGTTGGGCATTCTTGCTCTAACCACCCCTGCACCCCACCTCCCCCTCCACCCTCACTATGCCTACTCATCCAGACCTCACTTTGGACAGAACTTGATAGCTCTATAAGAACACTGAGAAACTTTGAGATGCTCATAAAGCTATCAAAATCAAAGTCCACTTTTAAAATATCCTCTCTGGATTCCATAAAAGTGTCAGCATAAACAAAGCTCAAAATCTCATTTCTAACTGTATCAACAACCCTTGCCATTAATCCTAATCCATTGATGTGGTTTGTAGCTCAGCCAAGCATTCATAATGTGATTTCATTACACAATAGTGTCAATGAAACCTCCAGAGTTGAATCCATCGAGATAGTATGGATTCTGTTCTAGGAAGAGCAATTGCTAAGATTTCTAATACATCAGAAGTCTCAATCCTCTGCTGCAGAACCACTGTTAACAGTACGATTCATGGATTCTAGCTATGAATTAAAATGACACTTCCTCACCATCAGAACTATCTTGTTCCACTGTCTATAAAAGATGTTTCTGCTTCATTTCAGCACCCCTGCTGCTCAATACCACTGTTGCCAAACCAGCTGTGCTCCATAATGTTTCTGAGAGTTTCTCTTTACCCTTACATTCGCTGACCATTTATTTGATGATTGAATCCGGCACCCTATTCCTAACATGTAGGTAACTCTGAATTTGAAGCTTTAGCAAGTCTACCAATATTCTGACTTGATCCGAGGCATATCTAAATTGGACTTATGGACTTTCACCCTCAATACTTTACTAAAGGAGTTTTACAACAGTTACCTGACATGCAACTTTGGTAAAAGCCTCCAGAAACACCCTGTGTGGTTTTGGTATCTCTCCGTATCCACCGTGACCAATCCATGCCTTGTTGAATCATTCCATCTTTCTGAAGTGTTTCTCCTTCTCATATTTCAGTGCTGAAAGTCTTCTCAATCTGTGTCCTAATTTGTATGTTATGCCCTGGCCTTTTTTCTCTTGGCTGTCTATTCACCCATGGTGTGCCTCAAGGTTCCGTCCTTGGTTCTGTCTTGTATCCCTCAGCAACACCATTCACTAATTGAGCATTCAAATGAACGGCTAAAACAACTGTACCAAGGTCAAGTCCAGAAACAACTTGATTGGGCCAGCTAGCTTGGCAATGTGGTGTGCTGCTATTGCCACCTCCAAACCTCAGACTGGGGCAGGCTGAGGTTGGGAGTGGGTAGCCTGCCAGATGATGGGAAGGGGTGGGAGGGGCCAGCCAGTCTACTGGGGGCTTGGAACGATGCTGAGGGAGGGGGGGTTAACTGGCAGGATAGGGGGAAGCAGGGGACGGGGGAGGCTGGAGAGATCGGGACAGGCTGGGAGGGGTAGTGATCGGGGCTGGGCCTGGGAATCATCACGGGGCCAGTGATTGAGTCGTTTGTTGGGGGGGGGGGGAATTGACATTGTGGGAGTTGCAGGGCTGGTGGTGTTACTGTGCATACATCGATCTCGATACTTACAGATCAGCACGTGCACAATGACCCGCTCAGTGTGCTGATTTCAGCCTCTCCTGCGGGAATAGGCTCCATCCCTGAAATATAATGATATTCATGCTAGTGGCATGCTCTGCAGTGCCTGAACTTCCACTGAAAAAAACAATTACTGAATTACTCCAGTTTTCACAGGAATTCGACACTTAGAGTATTTCTGGGAGAATCAGCCTTCCTAATTGCATTCCAATCTATTTCACTGATCATAGAACAGTCAGCACTGGAAGATATGCAAAGCAAGCCCATATTAGCATATCAAAGACATTTTCAAAGTTTCTAATCTAATTTATATTTTACTGTTTTGGTTTTTCAGAGGCACTGATTACATCAGTGTGTCACTAAATTACATCTTGTTTAGTTTGATCCATACAAAGTTTGCATAATGTTTTTTTTTGAATTCACATGGATTATTGATCTTCAACGAAGCCACTGTACCAATTTGATTAACATTTTCAATGACTGAAGAAAGCAAACAGAGTTGCAAATAAATAGCATACCTTCTCTGTTAGCTAAGTAAGCTAATACAGATATATTGCAGTGTTTTCAGTGAAAGCGCTGTGAAATCCAATTGCCCTCATTTTTTATTTATTTGTGGGACATGGGCATCACTGGCTGGCCAGCATGTAATGCCCATCCCTAGTTGCTTGAGGCCAGTTGAGAGTCAACCATACATTGCTGTGGCTCTGGAGTCGCATGTAGGCCAGACCAGGTAAGGAAAGCAGATCTTCTTCCCTCTAGGTCGTCAGTGAAACAGACGGGTTTTTCCAACAATCGTTTCATGGTCATCAGTAGGTTCTTAATTCCAGATATTTTTATTGAATTCAAATTCCAACATCTGTCATGCCAGGATTCGAACCCAGGTACCGAGAGCATTAACTGAGTTTCTGGATTAATGGTCTAGCGATAATACCACTAGGCCATCACCTCCTCTTCTGGAATGATACTGAACTAATACACAAATTGGAGGAGAGATTATAGGGAGGAATAGACACTGAACGCTTGAAGTAGAGTTGTATTGCTGATGCTTTCTCCTTTCAGTTGACTGAGCAATAAGAATTTATCACAACATAAGTAATATCATAATTAGCAAAGCCATATGTTATTGATGAAGACAAATGGATACATTTTGTGTGCAAGCTTTTCTTCAGATTAAAGGGTTTTTATGCTCTTTCATGAGATGTGAGCATGCCAGGTTAATATCTGTCGCCCACCCTTAATTGCCCTTGAGATGTGGCTGTGGGCCATCTTCTTGAATTGCTGCAGTCCATCTGGTGTAGGTACACCTGCACTGCTGTTAAGGAGGGGAATTCAAGGTGTTTGACCCAGTATGTATGAATAAGATTTGCATGTTATTTCAAGCTTTGTTGGTAATGTGTTAATTTTCAGCAAAGATTAAGTATGTGAATTTAAAGTAGAACAGTTTTATATTCTTAAGCTCCATTGGGTAGAACAAACTGTTCTAAATCTTTTTGATGATCAATGTTCTTTTGTTGGCAACTTACTCTATTTAGCTTTCTGCCCCACTTCACTGCTTCCCAACTGAGAGAATTGGAGACAAGTGGCTTCATGGTTTTTGACAGTTCTTGCTATTCAGCAGGTGCTTGAGGAACCATTACATTTTGCTAAACTTTTAAAGCATCTCCTTTGTACATTCTTCACTGGCTCATGCACTGTTCAAATTTTCACTGGGTGGGATGCTTCTCGGAGGGTTGCTGCAAACTCGATGGGCCAAAATACTGTGGGGATTCTATGATAGGCAGTAGGGGATTCAAAATGTCTCTGACTGAAGAGTGATAATTGTGGTTTGAATAAATAATAACAGTGCATTTAAGGGTAAGCATTTATGGCCCATCCTAATTGCCCTTCAACTGAATGGCTTACTGAGCCATTTCAGAGAGTTTTCTTGTATCTGAAGTCACATGTAGGCCAGACCAGCTAAAGATGGCAGATTTCCTTCCCTAAAGGACATTAGTGATGATGGTTTCATGGTCATCAATTATCTTTTTAATTCCAGACTTTTACTGAATTCAAATTTCACACCTGCCCTGGTAGGAATCAAATCTGGGTCCCCGGAGCAGTACCTTCGAGCTCTGGTTTTCTAGTCCAGTGACACCACAATGCCAATGCCACCCTGAAATTTCAGTGTCTGTGTGATGCTAGTTACGTAGTCTCTACACCCCAAAACCAGCAGATTGTATCAAACAGCTTATCCCTTCTACTGCTCACAATGGGTAAGATACAGGTCCTACCCAATCAGCACATGCATGTAAAATTCAAAACATAGTATCAAACATTAGATGTGATTCTATGATTGGACAACATTTGCTAAATAATCTTCAGTGTGCTAAAAATTAAGCTGACAACTAAGTTAAGATTGTCAGTCGGACTCACAGTGTGGTGCATTTGTGTGTACTGGAAGCTGCATATATTAATACAGAGGGCCCTGTTCTTTCTGGACAGAAGGAGCAGGTAGACACACTGAGCCTGTTTCAGCTAAACAAAATTAGTGATAGCCATTTGCTGGTTCATTGCTCAAGGCAATGCCTTCAGCAATCAGAGTCAAGCTGCTTAGATTAAATTTTCAAGCAATGCTTGGCAGTTAACTCCTAGTCACTATTATCTGGTACACTCTCCATGGCAATGCCTCAACCAGTTGGAGTCCACTTGCTGACAAATCAGCACTCTCTCCTCATACGTTATAAAGTTGTTGCTTCCCTGATGTTGGTATTTTTGTGATTTTCTTGATGAGTACAAGACGAAACGCTTCAACAAGATTTTTTTTCAGCAATATTCAAGTTCTGTACTGCTAAGCGACAACCATTATAATGAGTGAAGTGATTTGGGAGCAAAATTGAGAGAAAACTGTGGCATACATAAATTTTGCAGTGTTATTGAGTAATTTTGTTGTTTCAAGTTAATTCTGTGTTCCAGTTAAACATGTATAGTCCATAAAATTACTCTCCAGACTACCCAATTTGTACATTCATGACAGCATTAACTTGGTTTGGTTTTTATGCCAGTCAGTTTTTAAAATTGGCATCTTTGTGTTCACATTTCTGCATGGTTCTCCTTCTTCATAGAAGCACTAACCTTTCCCAAGTCAAGTCTTCAAGCCTTCATTCTTTCTCTGGATACCTTGCCTTATACAAAATTACATGTTTATTCACTGAACTTGAATTTTGCAGTTTTTACTCATGAAAGCATTGGACCCACTGAGCAGGTACAGAAAGGCAACTGAGCAGTCATGGAACTCATAATTCTGTTGATTTCTTTCCTTATTAAAGTCAACAAAATACAAATATTAAATTCAAAATGTTCTCAGGTGAATGCTGTGTGACAATTTACAGCACATCCTTGTCCTCTCTTTCCTTTGCTGCATCTTTTGAATGCATTATTTTCCAACTTGCAAGCTTCACTTGTTATGGTGAACAATGGTTAGTACTGCTGCCTCACAGTGCCAGGGACTGGGTTCAATTCTGGCTTTGGATCAGTGCCTGTGTGGAGCCTGCACGTTCTCTCTGTGTCTGCGTGGGTTTCCTCCCAGGTGCTCTGTTTCCTCCCACGCTCCAAAGATGTGCGGTTAGCTGGATTGGTGATGCTAAATTGTCCCTTAGTGTCCCCAAAAGTGTCAGTTAGATGGGATAAGCCATGGTAAATGTATGGGATTACAGGGATATGATAGGGAGAGGGCCTGGGGAAGATACTCTGCCAGAGAATTGGTGCAGACTTGATGGGCCAAATGGTCTCCTCGGCACTGTAGGGATTCGATGATTAGTTGAGTGGCTTGGATGGAATGTATGGCCTGGAGGTAACCATGTTTGCTTATTTTGCGGTGTGAGGAGGGTAAGGATTGTGGTAGCTGGCTTACCTCCTTTCATTATAATTTCAGGGCATCCCACATCAGTGCCAGCATGGTGAAACATGCACCGAGCAGTGTTGTTCTCCTGGCACATGGTTCATCGACTCCTGGTGACCCAAGTGGAGCATTAGGCAGAGAACAAGCTTACCCATTCCTGTGCTGTTATATACATTCCCTTCCTATAGGGTAATTCTTGAGTTGATTTGATTTATTATTGTCATATGTATTAGAATACAGTGAAAAGTATTGTTTCTTGCACGCTATATAAATAAAACATACCGTTCATAGAGAAGAAAAGGAGAGAAAGTGCGGAATGTAATGTTACAGTCATAGCTAGACTGTACAGAAAGATCAACTTAATGCAAAGAAGTCCATTCAAAAGTCTCATGGCAGCAGGGAAGAAGCTGCCTTGAGTCAGTTGGCACATGACCTCAGAGTTTTGTAACATTTTCCCAATGGAAGAAGGTGGAAGAGAGAATGTTTGGATGCAGGGGGTTCTTAATTATGCTGGCCACTTTGTTGAGGCAGGGGGAAAGGTAGGCAGAGTCAATGGATGGGAGGTTGGTTCGTGTGATGGATTGGGCTACATTAACAACATCTTATAGTTTCTTGAGCAGAGCAGGTGCCATACCAAACTGTCATACAACCAGAAAGAATGCTTTCAATGTTGCATCTGTAAAAGTTGGTGAACTGCAACACCGCTAGGGTTCAAAGTCTTCTATTTATGTAAGGAGATGATGGCCTTGTGGTATTATTGCTATAATATTAATCCACAAACTCAGCTAATGTTCTGGGGGACCCGGGTTTGAATCCCACCCCAGCAGAAAAGGAAATCTGCCATTTGCTATGTTAGCGACATTTAAAACTGATATGAGTAGATACATCAACAGACAGAGAATACAGGGATACAAGCAATTGGTCTACATAGGACAACGTGATCAATGCAGGCTTGGAGGGCCAAAGGGCTTGTTCCTGTGCTATACTGTTCTTTGTTCCTTGCATTTTTACATGGTCTGGCCTACATGTGACTCCAGACCCACTGTAATGTGGTTGATTCACTGCTGCCCTCTGAAATCGTCTAGGAAGCCACTCGATTCAAGGGTGGCTCAGGATGGGCCGCCAGTGACACCGATGTCCCTCAGATGAATAAAAAAAATGAAAGTGCATGGAATATGTCTCCTCGTGTTGAAGCCTGCCAATATTGCAGTGGGCATTTCAGATTACAATTTTGCCAAGGCATCAATTGGGATATGCAGTGTTCTTACAAAACTCTTTTTTGTCAGTGAGGCTTTTGCAGCCATTGCCAAGGCAGAGTGAGGTGCAAATGCCTGCTTCATCATAGCAGGGTCCGAATTGCCAACCTTTGATGAGATAGGCACATCGAAGGAAGGCACATCGAAGGAAGCCACATCACCTGTCAACATATCATGCACAAACTCCTGATTCCAGCATTCACTTTCACACTGCTGTGTGATCTTTCCTTTGATCGCAATCTCTGTGAGATTTGAATGCCGAGGTAGCGTTGTGTGGGCCTGTCACTGTACAGGAGCTACCCTCGATCTTTTTTGTCTCTTGGCTTGGCTTCGATCTGTGAAGGAAGCAGATGGTGCATTATTGGTGTTACAGTTGGGTTGTATTAAAAGCTACAGCACTGCCAAAACTGAATGCAAGTTTGTGTTTTATCACTGCGTGTCCCCAGATGCTAATAAACCATGGCAGGCAGCATTGTGTTTAACTAATGGTTCTGCTTTGACCTTCCTTTAAACCCTTTAAAACCTCCTTATCAAGGGAATTTGTGATTGCCTCACTGCGGAGATGAAGGTGATCACACTGGTGATTGCAACCTTCAGTACACATCCCAGGGATATCAGAGTTGGTGCTGATTGCACAGTGATGACCTATCTGTGCTGTGGACAGCCTTTTCACACATTGAATGTTGTACTACTTTTTCTGTAAACTGAGCTCAAGCACCCTATTCATGAATACTTTCTCACCAGTTCTTTCAGTGCCAGCAACCTTTAAAAGTTTATTTATTCGTGTCGCAAGTAGGCTTACATTGACACTGCAATGAAGTTGTCGTGAAAATCCCCCAGTCGCCACACTCTGCCTGTTTAAGTACACTGAGGGGGAATTTAGCACGGTCAATGCACCTAATCAGCACATCTTTTGGACTGTGGGAGGAAACTGGAACACCTAGCGGAGACCCGTGCAGACATGGGGAGAATGTGCAAACTCCACACAGACTGTGACCCAAGCCGGGAATCGAACTCGGGTCCCCGGTGCTGTGAGATATCAGAGTTAACTACTGTGTCACCGAACTGAGGTGAGGAGAAATTTCTTCACCTAGGGAGTGGTGAGTGTGTGGAATTCACTACCATGGAAAGTAGTTCAGGCCATTGTGCTGCCCTTTCAGCAAGGGTAGCACGATGGTATAGTTGTTAATACTGCTACTTCACAGCACCAGGGATCCAAGTTCAATTCCCAACTTGGGTCGCTCTCTGTGTCTGCGTGGGTTTCCTCTGGGTGCTCCGGTTTCCTCCCACAATCCAAATATGTGTTGTTAGGTACACTGGCTATGCTAAATTGCCTCTTAATGTCAGGGGGATTATCTAGGGTAAATGCATGGGGTTATGGGGATAGGCCCTGGATGAGATTGTTGTAGGTGCAGACTCGATGGACCAAATGGCCTACTTCTGCACTGTAGGATTCTAAGTAATTAGATATAGCTCTTGGGGCTAAAGGAATCAAGGGATGTGGGGGAAAGGCTATTGAATTTGACCAGCTATGATGAAAATTAATGGCATCGCAGGCTCATTGGGCCAAATGGCTTACTCCTTCTATTTTCTATGTTTCTACTTCGGCATTTACTCTGGGTACTGTGGTTTCCTCCCACAGTCCAAAAGACATGCTAGTGAGGTGCATTGGCCATGCTACTTTCCCCCTCAGTGTACCCAAACAGGCGCTGCAGTGTGACGACGAGGGGATTTTCACAGTAACTTCATTGCAATATTAATGTATGCCTACTTGTGATGCTAGTAAATAAGTCTTTAAAAGGTGAGGCAAATCATTACTTCTCGAACACAAAATCTAGAGGGAAGTTAAGAGAAGGAAAGTAAGCATAAGCACGATCAAGTGGAACTTGTGGATGATTCTTTGGTTAAGTGGAGAGACAGCTTTTTATGGAGATTGCTGAAGCAAATACAGTCACCAGGTAAGGGTCACAACAGGCCAAGTGTGATGAAAAAAAATCCTGAAAGGAAGGAAAATTAGACTCTTATTATCTTACACAACTGCAGTCAATGGCAAAAGCTTTGTTCCCTTATTGTTCAGATAGTCCAGAAAAAAACTATTAGACTTGTCTCTCCACTGTTGCTGTGGCGGAAAAGAAAGACTAATATTACCTGAACCGTCACCAGGTCTGCTGTGGTGGGTGGAAGGCTGGCATCTGGGAGAAATATGAAGTGTGGGGGCTGAGAGCAGCTCCTGAAGGCCGTTAACTCGTTCAAATTGTGTCGGAGCTTTAGACAAAATTGAATTGAAGAGAAAGCGGTGAAACTAATCATTGTCTCGCATATTTATACAGGCTAGAATTGTGTGGTATCGCTCCCCCTGCCATCCAAAGAGGTAGTGGGAAACATCGACACCAGTAGGCCCAGTGCCATTTCGTGCTCCAATGAGTGTTGATTAACAGAAGGCAGGACCTCCACTTAGCACCAGGAGGAAACATAGAAGTATAGTAAATAGAAGTAGGCCATTTGGCCCTTTGAGAATGCCGCACTGTTCAGTACAATCAAGGCTGATCAGCCAACTCAGCAACCTCCCCACATGCCTTGGAATCTGTTGGGGGTCAGGGAGCATGGGAGGGGTGGGTCTCCACAAAATTCTGGCTCTAGGGATAGAGTTTCCACTTTCAGGTGCAAATTGTACTTGATGTTGATTACTGTTAAGTTTCTCCTCTTAGATGTTTGCACTGTCTTAAATGTAACTCACCAGTTCAATCAGGCAGTGCAGAATCATACTGTACAGAAGAGGCCCTTTGGCTCTTTGAGTCCACAGCAATACATTAGAAACACCTGAATTCCTACCTAATTCTATGTACCAGCACTTGGGCCATAGCCCTCAAGGTTGCGATGTGTCAAGTGCTCATACAGGTATAAGAACATAAGAACATAAGAAATAGGAGCAGGAGTAGGCCATCTGGCCCTTCGAGCCTGCCCCGCCATTCAATAAGATCATGGCTGATCTGTCGTGGCTCAGTTCCACTTTCCCGCCCTCTCCCCATAACCCTTAATCCCCTCTCTTATCAAAAACCCATCAACCCGCGTCTTAAAAATATTTAGCGAGGCAGCCTCCACCACTTCAACGGGCAGAGAATTCCAGAGATTCACCACCCTTTCAGTGAAGAAGTTCCTCCTCAACTCCGTTCTAAACCGCCCCCCCCTTTATCTTGAGGCTGTGCCCCCTAGTCCTACTGTCTTTTTTGAGCGGGAAGAGTCTCTCCACCTCTATCCTATCCATCCCATTCATCATCTTATACGTCTGAATGAGATCTCCCCTCATTCTTCTAAACTCTAACGAGTACAAGCCTAGTTTATTCAGCCTCTCCTCATAGCTCAACCCCCTCAACTCCGGTATCAGCCTAGTAA
The DNA here is from genome assembly GCF_965287045.1 of Carcharhinus amblyrhynchos. NCBI lineage: Eukaryota > Metazoa > Chordata > Chondrichthyes > Carcharhiniformes > Carcharhinidae > Carcharhinus > Carcharhinus amblyrhynchos. The sequence continues at coordinate 125,349,476 of NC_137327.1, forward strand.
ACCTCCTCTGCACTCCCTCCAAGGCCAAAATATCCTTGCGCAGGTACGGCGCCCAAAACTGCACACAGTACTCCAGCTGCGGCCTCACCAATGCCCTATACAGCTGCAGCAAGACCTCCCTACTTTTATATTCAATCCCCCTCGCTATGAAGGCCAGCATCCCATTTGCCTTCCTGACCACCTGCTGCACCTGCAGGCTGGTTTTTTGCGACTCATGCACAAGGACCCCGAGGTCCCTCTGCACCGTCGCCTGCTGCAGTTCTTCGCCACGTAAGTAATAGTCCTTCCTACCATTCTTCCTACCAAAGTGGACCACCTCACACTTGCCAACATTAAATTCCATTTGCCATTTCCTGGCCCATTCGCCCAGCCTATCTAGATCCTTCTGCAGACTCTCCACACCCTCCGCACAATTTGCCTTTCCACCAATCTTGGTGTCATCAGCAAATTTCGACACCCTACACTCGGTTCCCTCCTCCAGATCATCTATATAAATGGTAAAAAGCTGAGGCCCCAGCACCGACCCCTGGGGCACCCCACTAGTCACCAACCGCCAATCCGAATAGCACCCATTGACCCCCACTCTCTGCCTCCTATTTGACAACCAATCCTCTATCCACGCTAACACCCTACCCCCAACTCCATGTCCTCTGACCTTCTGCAGTAACCTCTTGTGAGGTACCTTATCAAACACCTTCTGAAAATCCAGAAAGACCACATCCACCGGCTCTCCTCTATCCACCGCCCTAGACACATCCTCATAGAACTCCAGTAAATTTGTCAGACACGACTTCCCTTTAATGAAACCGTGTTGCGTCTGCCCTATCAAGCAATTGCCTTCAAGATGCCTCGCAATTTCCTCCTTAATGACGGATTCTAACATTTTACCTACCACAGACGTTAAACTAACCGGCCTATAATTCCCCGCCTTTTGCCTGGCACCCTTCTTAAACAACGGCGTAACATTAGCCGTTTTCCAATCTTCCGGCACTTCCCCGGAATCCAGCGACGTCTGGAAAATAACCATCAAGGCATCCACTATAACCTCCACCATTTCTTTCAGAACCCTCGGATGCATTCCATCCAGTCCTGGGGACTTGTCCACAATCAGCCCCTCCAGTCTGTCGCGCACCACCTCTCTAGTAACAGTAATGTCATTAAGACCCTCCAGTCCTACCACCTTTCCATCGCTAACACCCGGCAAATTATTCACGTCCTCCTCTGTTTTAAAGAAATGAGGCAACCCACCTCTACAACTCTCCCAAGCAGCACATGCCAGACCATCACCACCCATGGGTGAAAACATTTTTCCTCACATCACCCCTAAACTTTCTGCCCCTCACCTTGAACCTATGTCCCTTCACGACTGACCCTTTAATTAAGGGGCACAGCTGCTCCTTATCCGCTCTGTCCGTGTCCCTTATACATCTCGGTCAGATCAGCCCTCAGTCTTCTCTGCTCCAATGAAAACAAACCAAGCCTATCCAACCTCTCTTCATACCTAAAATGCTCCACCCCAGGCAGTGTCCTGGTAAATCTTTTCTGCGGCTCCTCCAATACAATCACATCCTTCCGATAACTTGGCGACCAGAACTGCACTCAGTACTCTAGCTCTGGCCTCACCAAAGTACTCTACAACTCCAACATGACTTCCCTGCTTTTGTAATCTAGGCCTCAGCTGACAAAGACAAGAGTTCCATATGCCTTTTTCACCACTTGTCAAGCCCTTCCACTTTCAGAGGTCTGTAGAAAAACACACCAATGTCCTTTTGTACAGAATTTCCTCTTGTCCTACCATTCATTGAGTACTTCCTTGTCAAATGACTCTTTCCAAAGTGCATCATCTCACACTTTTCATAGTTAAATTCCATCTGCCACTTATCTGCCCAATTGACCAGTCTGTCAATATCTTCTTGTAGCCCAAGACACTCCGTCTCTCGGTTAACTACCTGTCCAATTTTGTGTCATCCGTAAACTTATTAATCAAACACCCCACTTAGTCATCAATGTCATTTATTTAAATAATGAATAATAGGGTGCCCAGCGCAGATCCGTGTGGCACACCAGTGGACACTGGCTTCCAGTCACTAAAGCAGACTTTTATCATCACCCTCTGTATCCTACAACTGAGCCAATTTTGAATGCACTTTATCAAATTACCCTGTATCCCATGTGAATTTACCTTCTTTACAAGCCTCCCATACAGGACATTGTCAAAGGCTTTGCTGAAATCCATATAAACTACATCGACTGCACTACCCACATTAACACACTTGGTCACCACCTCAAAAAATTCAATCAAATTTGTTAGGCATGACCTTCCTCTGACGAAGCCGTGCTGACTATTCCGATCAAACTTTGCCTTTCCAAATGGAGATAAATGTTCTCCTTCAAAAGTTTCTCCAATAGTTACCCTTCCACTGACGTGAGACTCATTGATCTGTAGTTCCCTGGTTTATCTCTACATCTCTTTTTAAATAGCGGAACCACGTTAGCTATTCTCCTGTCATCTGGCACCTCCCCCATGGCCAGAGAAGGGTTAAAAATTTGGGTCAGAGCCCCTGCAATCTCCTCCCTTGCCCCTCACAGCAGCCGAGGGCAACAATTCATCTAGACCTGGAGATTTATGCATTTTTTAGCTGCCAACACCTCCAATACCTTTTCCTTCCCAATGTCAATTTGCTCATGTGTCTCTCCTCCCTGAATTCCATAGCATTGTGCTCATTCTTTTGGGTGAAGACAAATATGAAGGATTCATTCAACACTCTCTCTACTAATGTCCTCTGGCCCCACCCACAGATTGCCCCCCCTTGGTCCCTAATGGGTCCTAGTTTCTCCCTGGTTACCCTCTTTCCATTGATATACATGTAGAATATCTTAGGATTTTCCTCATTTTTACCTGCCAGAGCTTTCTCAGATCCCCTCTTTGCATTTTTAATTGTTTTCTTGAGTACGAAAGAACATAATTATGATTTTTGCTTGACATTAAACTGTGCCCATTAATGTATTTACAAGTGGTGCAGTTTCAGCAATGTGGCTGAAATGGATTCCTTCTAAAAATTAACACACTTAATAAGGTTACCCAGTCCTCCACCTGGGAGTAACTTTACCTTAGATCACTGAAAATGATTTTTTGAACAATAAACCAGACTGAGCAAGTCATGAGTTTCAACGGTGTTCACTAGTCCAATTTTAAAGTCTTTAATTTGCTAACATGTTGAAACATGTCTGTTGGTGGATTTCTATCTGGTAAGAAAGTCGTAATTGGAGAAACAAGCTTATTATTTCAAATCTAGGAGCAGGATCAGGTTTGTTTGTGGGATTGTGAAAATTAGCTCACAATTCCAGCTATGGCCAAATATTTTATTCACTTTGTTCCACAAGATTAAAGATGCTCACTTCAAATAAAACACCATGGAGTTGCTGGAACTTGTGAAACCATAGTTAAAAGCAATTTAAAACTGCAGAAAAATTAAATTACGTCAATTGTGGAAATTAAGTTATGACAAACAACTCTGTCAAGAAATGGAAAATGTTTGAGTGAACAAGGCCTTCATTGAGGCCAGTGCTTGCGTACTCAGGATAAGAGACTAGTCTAACCTTGAATCAGTTTCATAAACACTGCATTCCGAAGCTCGGACATAGGATGAAAACAGACAAGCTACCATGACAATTATCAAAAAACAAGAAATGTTGACATGTTACGCTAATGAAGGAGATGGTTTTGTATTGGCTAAGAAAGGACAAAAAAGTATGCTATGATTGGTAGACTATACATGCAAATTAAGGATTAGAAAGTTGCTCATTTCTCATTTGTTGTAACTAACTATAACTGCTAAGTGTCTGTATGAACTGATAGAACACCATTGTGAAATTTACTGTTTAAGAACAAAGAACAACCTGGCACGGGAAACAGGCCCTTCGGCCCAACAAGCCCACGCCGCCATCTTAAAGCATTTTCCTACTCCTATCTAACTGTGCCTGTTTTTCTTGCTAGCAGGTAATAATAAAACTTAAGATTTAGGCACTCACTGTGCATTGTCTATTTAATCTTCAACAAAGCAGTCTTCAGAGTGAAACTACTTTTAAATCAATGTTGAAGATGATGGAAACTATTTAATCTGGATGTAACATTCATGTGGGTTTCTGTGATCTTTTGCACTGCTTTGCTCGAATTTACTTTGATTGCACTGATTAAAACCAATGCAAACTATTCGCAATTGTCAGTGCAGGCTCGATGGACCAAATGGCCTCATTCTGCATGGTTGGGATTTTATGATTGTGTGAACTTAAAACTACTGAGCTTGTTTGCATCTCTAGTTGACCATTAATATCTTGTAGTGTCTTATCATTTACCAGTGACCTGTTGTTACATAATTTAAATGTTGGGGTTTTTCAGTTAAGTGCACTGAAAGAGATTTAGCTTTATTGAGGGCGCTAGATGTTAACAATGGCATAAATATTAATGACATTGAAATTGTTACAATTTTAATGCAAATTTATGTTGCATTATGCTTGTATGGTATAACATTCTCTGACCAACCCACCTTAAAACATCAAGACATTTTTAATTTAGCTTTTCTATATGTTGTTTGCAAAAAGTAATAAAAATCTATGCAGCTCATTATTCTGACTTCCATACTTTTTTTCTAGTGATCTGCCTTCCAATGGAAGTACATCTCTGAAATGTCAAGCTTTTTGGCCTGCAAGGAAATTTAAATTTCATGAGTTTGCTCTGTATTTGCGTTAGCTTTAGCGGTTGTCGGAAAAGATTATCACAGAGGAGTTATTGCTTTTATGAATTCATAAATTCACAATTGATTCTGAAGGTTGGTGCAAATCATTGCCGAACTGTCCAGCAATACCTTTATGTAGACTTGATCAATTGGCTTGGGAAAGAGTTTGGAGGCTTCAGCCGTTCCTGATCAAATATTTCTATGTAGTTCTCAGAGTTTGATGCTCTTGTTTGCCATTTAGATTGCTGGCGTTCTGACCCAAGTTGATTTTCCAAAACTATAAAGGGCCACATTTGAAATGAGTTCCATTTCACGTACGTTTTCCATTCTAATAATACAATTTTTTGTTTGTTTATCCTTCGTGGAATCTGGGCTTTGCTGTCTTGACCAGAATTTATTTCCCATCCCCTCTTGTTTTTGAGAAGATGCTGGTGAGCTGCCTTCCTGCACTGCTGCAGGCTGTGTGGTCTACGTACACCTACTTCCAGGATTTTGATCCAGTCACAGTGAAGGAACATTGAATCATAGAATCCTACAGTGCAGAAGGAGGCCATTTGGCCCATCAGTTCTGCACTGACTAGAATCCCACCCAGACCCTATCCCCAAACCCCATTCATTACCCTAATTAGTCCCTCTGACACTAAAGGGTAATTTAACATGACTAATCCACCTAACGCACACATCTTTGGGCTGTGTGAGGAAGCTGGAGCACCCGGAGGAAACCCATGCAGACACGGGAAGAATGTGCAAACTCCACACACAAAGTGACCCAAGACTGGAATTGAACCGTTGTCCCTGCTGCTGTGAGGCAGCTGTGCTAATCACTGTGCCACCATGCTGCCCAAAGGAAATGTTATCTTGCAAGAAAGGGACATTTCACCTTGTGCAATTGTATAGATCACTTGAAAGGGATTAGGGATCTGCTGGGATTTGGAATTTGGATTTCTTGTTTACTCGACAGGAGTTTTAACCAACTAAGCCACAGAACCTGATGGAACAAAGTTGGTGAGTTACTGCACTCCATCTCGTAGGTAGCAAAACTGCTGTCACTGCGTGCCAGTGATGGAGGGAGCAAATGCTTACGGTCATGGATGTGATGCCAGTCAAGCGAGGCTATTTTGTCTTGCATGAGATCTTGTTATGGCTCTGCCCAAGACAACAAGGAACTACAAAAGGTTGTGAATGTAGCCCAATCCATCATGCAAACCAGGCTCCCATCCATTGATTCTGTCTACACTTCCTGCTGCCTTGGCAAAGCTGCCACGCACCCCAGACATTCTCTCTTCCACCTTCTTCCATTGGGAAAAAGATACAAAAGTCTGAGGTCACGTATCATCCGACTCAAGAACAGCTTCTTCCCCACTGCTGTCAGACTTTTGAATGGACCTACCTCTAATTAAATTGATCTTTACACCCTAGCTATGACTGTAACACTACATTTTGCACTCTTTCTTCTCTATGAACAATATGTTTTGTCTGTATAGCGCACTAGGAACAATACTTTTCACTGCATGTTAATACGTGTGACAATAAATCAAATCAAGTCAAATCTGTTGGAATCCCAGTTGGTGTTATAACTGGATGGCAAGATCCCAGAATGGAGGCCTGGCTGAAAATACACTTAAAAATCTTCTGTCATAATAATACTTGCAACTAGTGATTTGAATTCTGAAATCTATACCATGCTTTCTGAAGGACTCTTCTGAACAGAACCTCCATTCCATTCTACCAATGAATCCACTCCTGCTTTTACACCATCCCTTTTAGGATTTATCTGTCTTAACTACTTTTACAAACACAAATTCTGATATCCAGCCATTGATTGCTCCATCGTTATTTCAGTCAACATCTCATCAATCATAATCAGACATAACAAATCTGAGAACCACTTCAGATATCTTTTTCTCAAGCCATCTCCTTTTTAGGTTGGCAACTTGAATGAACAGTATCCAGTTCCTCTCTGATCCTTTAACATGAAGTTTCCAAAAACTCTTCTTTTCTCTGGTCTGCTTACATATCTGTCCTTTAGATTTCTAGCACTAGCTTTTTTAGCCCTTACTCCATCATATGGCTTTTCTTCTAGCAAAGTTGAGAGAGATGTCTCCTCTCTAGCTTCCTGTTATCGACTGCTTTAGCAGAGCTGTGAGATATGTTCCCCCTCTGGCTGCTGATTTGTAACTACTTAGCTTCCAGTTAAACTGAGAACAAAGGATTTTTTCCTCTTGCAGACGCCTCTAGTTGCTAAGCAACATCTGCAAATATATTTATTTTTCATGTTTTAACTCTCTCTCTTAGCACAATAAAATCCTAGCTGGAATAGAAACCAGCCCCCAAGGCTGAGGAGGTGGGGCCTTCATGAATAACCTCAGCCAGTACAGGAGTTGACCTCGCACTGTTGATGTCACTCACTCTGTATTACAAACCAGTTGCCCAGTTAACTGAGCTAAACCAACCCCCAAGATCTTATTAATGAGTCTGTAATACATTACATTTCTGCTATTTCCATTAAGACAATGTAAGTTCGTACATGCACGCATCGAAAGGTGGAAAGCCTTGTCTGGTGCAGGCTGCTTCATTCTGTGAATGGAAGTTAGTAGGATGTTCCCAACCATGTAGTTAAACCCTGAACTTCTGTTTTACACAGTAAAATCTGTAATAGAAATAGTAAATTATAAATCTGTGAATGGAACTTGTGTTACATATTAACTTGACTTATTGTGATTTCCAGCTTCTGAAGGACATAGTTGAAAGGGGACTATGTAGTAATTTAATATTCTTCTATTTGACATGAATATTGCTGGCAAAGTGAATGTTTTTTGCCCATCTAATTTGCACTTGAAAAAATGGTAGATTTCTGTATGCAATGGAAAAGATAAATGCAAAGCATTTATAAGTTAAACTGATCCACATGTGGAACAGGGGAGGCAAAGTGGAGACTGGTAAAAAGAAAGTTCGGAACCAATACCAAGAATGTCTTTTTGATGTCGAGTGACTTAGACACGGAATTGTTTTCCGATACAAACTCTGGGATCACTCTAGGAGTAATTGGATGCAGGGATGGGAAGATGCACTGATTGGAACCAAGTGAACTTAAGTTTTGTATATATTATTGCCACAAGTAGGCTTACATTAACACTGCACTGAAGTTACTGTGAAAATCCTCTAGTCGCCACACTCCGGAGCCTGTTTGGGTAACCTGAGGGAGAACTTAGTATGGCCAAAGCGCCTAACCAGCATGTCTTTCAGACTATGGGAGGAAATCGGGGCACCCGGAGGAAACCCACACAGACACGGGGAGGATGTGTAGATTCCGCACAGACAGTGACCCAAGCTGGGAATCAAACCCAGGTCCCTGGTACTGTGAGATTGCAGTGTTAACCACTGTGCCACCGTGCTGCCCTTATCTTAATGAGTTGTGGATTTAATTTTGGATTTAATTCTCTTTAATCACATAATTAGTTCAGTCCCAATATTTTATAATTTCATAATTTAGTCCAAATATACATTTGCATCAAAGACAATATTTTAGTAAGTATTGTATTCATGGTTTGAATATTGTCTTTTTCTTTTGCCCTGCTTAAGGAGTGCAGAATATTCTCCAAGTGATTTAATGAGAATATCTCCATTATTTTTAACATTACAACCAATCAAATTTTGACACTCTAAGCCTTGAATAAACTCAAACATTGGCCTGCTCACTTTTCAAGTCCTAAACAAAGATATATTACTGTTACTGCTGCAGTGATATAATGACATGGGGCAACATGGTGATTAGCACTGCTGCCTCATAGCGTCAGGGACCCAGGTTCAATTGCCCTTTAGTGTCACTAACTAGGGTAAATGCATGGGGTTATGGGGATAGGGCCTGGGTGGGACTGTAGTTGATGCAGACTCAATGGGCCGAGTGGGTCTCCTTCTGCATTGTAGGATTCTATGATATCTTTCATTTTGACCAGTTATCACTGTTTATGTGACAGACACATCAAGATGAGTGGGTTTACGGTAGAATCAAAGCCAAGGCATTGTACTTAGCATAAATGTGCACAGGACATGGGCTAGATATCTGGAGCACTTCTTGAAAACAGAATAGTGGATGCATGTGAGACATGCCACATCAGCAGTTTTATCAGTGGATGCTTATACTGTAATAAATCTCAAGAATTAAAGTCAAACCATTGACCTGAACTTGCAGGGTAGCTCAAAGTGAGACTTGAAAACTTGAACTAAACTCTGGGCTTACTTTTAATTAAAACTAGCAGATCCAACACCTCTGGCTAAGCAAGGACCTGGAATCTCACAGCCATTGTGTTACTTTTCTGCCAGGTTTTACTGTGAGTCAGACTAATGTTGTGCATTTTTGACACTGGGAGGGAGAAATCTGAATCTGTTTACACAGTGTGGTGTTTGTTGCTGTCACAGGTTTCAGACCCAAAAAACAGGGAAGGATTTCTCACACCTAATGGAATTGTAGGATGAGCTTCAACATGCAAGAGGTGGCTGCAAAAGCAGCCAGGATGGTCACTGATTTGATCTGATTTATTATTGTCCTGTGTATTAGCATATAGTATTGTTTATTGCATGCTATAAGACAGAACATACTGTTCATAGAGAAGGAAAGGAGAGGGTGCAGAACGTAGTGTTACAATCATAGCTACGGTGTAGAGAAAGGTCAAGTTAATGCAAGGTAGGTCCATTCAAAAGCCTGGCGGCAGCAAATATTGACCTTTCTAATGACACTTGCGTTTTGAGAACAAATAAATAAAAAAGCACTTCATACACGTGACCTGGAGGAACAAAGATACCCGTGACGCACAGTTCTATTCCATTTTCAGTCTGTGCCTGTGGAAGGATGTTATCGGTAGCAGAGGACAGGAACCTAATGATTAAGAATTTACAGGTTACCATAAAAGGTAAGCAGGGTGTCAATTGTGTTATCACTTTATGCCCACGCCTCTCTCATTACATTTTGGGAAAGTCAAATATAGAAGCCGTTCGGTGTGGCAACAAGTTAGATGCCGGAATTTTATTGATTCTGGGGTGGGAACGGCAGTAAAATTTCGGCCAGTGTCTTTGGGAGACAGATCACGTAGGTTGATAGATACAGAAGCAATTCTGTGACAGAGCAAATCAAAGGGCCAAATAGCTGCAAATATAAAAAGCAAATTACTGCGAGTGCTGAAATCTGAAACAGAAAAATGCTGGAAAATCTCAGCAGGTCTGACAGTATCTGTGGAGAGAGGATAGAGCCAATATTTTGAGTTTTTTTTAAATTAATTTGTGGGACGGGCATTGCTTGCTGGTCAGCACTTATTGCCCATCCCCAGTTGCCCCTGGCTAGGCCATTTCAGAAGGCAGTTGAGAATTGCTTTGGGTCTGGAGTCACATGTTCCGGCTCTGCCATCTAATAGGTAATGATGGCAAATTTCCTTCCCTCAAAGGCATTAGTGAATCAGATGTTTTCTTCCTGACAAGAATTTCATGGTCATCAGTAGATTCTTAATTCCAGACTTTTTTTTAATAGAATTCAAATTCCACTAGTTGCCATGGTGGGATTCGAACCCCAGTCCACAGAACATGAGCTGAGTTTCTGGATTGCTAATCTTGTGATGTAACTCCTCAGCCATTGCCTTTGACAAAGGGTCCTCTAGACTTAAAACATTGGTTCTACTCTCTCTCGACAGATGCTGTCAGAGATTTTTCAGCATTTTCAGTTTTAGCTGCAAATGTACCCTGTCCCAGGTAATGAGAGGAAACTTGGATTTTGTTTGCTGGGATACAGAGTATTAATTTAAGGAATATATTGGTCATAGCACTTTTTTTATTATTTCTATGCATTTGATGTTGAATGGAGAAATGTGCTCACTTGCAACAGCCTGACCAATTATATTTGTGTTAATGCCGATATTGTACACATGCAGTGCTTTTCTTAGTCAAGAACGATTAATGAATGTAGTAATTATATTCTATTTTGTACACATAAAATGAGCTAATGGTGCAGGTGCATACTTCTGAGTGTATGCATTCGTGGGTGTGCGGTTTGCCTAATGATTTTCTTCTCCCTCGAAAGAATAATTAACGATGGCTGACCTCCAAATACAGTTGACTGACTAATACCCCAAGATTGGCTTCTAGTTAGCTGATTACAGTAAAAATATATTTTCAATATAAGAAATATGGAACTTAATCAATTACTGAAGAGATGGTGGATAGAGAACGAGTCCATAAGTAAACAAAACCTTCTGTCACTTATTGAATATATATTTAAATATTAAACAAACATTTGCCTGAAATGTTTTAATGCACTGGCAATGCTTTAGAAATCCTCGCTGATATAGTATTTGTGACTTAATACAACTACACATCCACCTAGATTGTTTGTAGGTATCTAACATAGATTGGATTGTAGCCCAGCATTAAGGAACAACTGTTATACTTTTAAGTTTAGTTATTAGTGTCGCAAGTAAGCTTACATTAACACTGCAATGAAGTCACTATGGAAAATCTCCGAGTCTCCACATTCTAATGCCCATTTAGCTACACTGATGGAGAATTTAAAATGGCCAATGCACTTAACCAGCACGTCTTTCAGACTGTGGGAGGAAAACTGAGCACCCAGAGGAAACCCATACAGACATGGGGAGATTGTGCAAACTCCACACATGGTGACCCAAGCTGGAAATCAAACCTGGGTCCCTGGTGCTGTGAGGTAGCAATGCTAACCACTGTGCCACACCCTCCGGAAATATCTTAATTTTTTAGATGTTCTTCTCCTTTGGAGAAGAGTTAAATTGGGTCAGGAAGGGAGATAGGTGAACACTTCTGCCAAAGTAGAGGACAGCAGAACCATAGGACAGTACGACAGAGGAGGATAAATGGTTCATTAAGTCCATACTTGTTCTTATTAGTCACACTTCCTGCCTCTTACCCATATACCAATAACATACAGTCTGCTTCAAGTATTTATTCAAATTCTTTTTAAAAGCTACTATTGAGTCTGTTTTCACCACCCTATCTAGTGCATTCCAAATTCTAAGCAAGTAATGGGTAAAATAAGTTTTTATTTTGTTGCCTCCAGTTCTTTGCCCAATCATCTTAAATCTGTGCCCTGAATGTTTATCAGCCCTCAACTACTGAAATCAGATTATTAGCCCTTTTTAGGATTGCAAACCCCTTCATCATATTTCCTCCCCTTCCCCCACTATTCTAAGGAGATCAACCTTGGGTTTCTCTCATCGATTCACTGAAAGGTCGTCCCTTATCCCTGGAAACATTCTGGTAAAGTCCCTTTGTGCCCTCACCAAAACCTTCATGTCCTTTCAGAATTGGACACAAGTGGATATTTTATACAGGTTTAGAACAGTTTGTTGGTATATGTTGTCCATGGGCTGGACTTTATACTTCTCTGCAGGGTGTGGTGAAGGGAGAGGAGCATAAATTGAGTGATCCACTTCCTCTCGGTCTAACCACCTCCACTCATCCAATGAAGTGTTGGTGGCCAATTAGTAGTCATCAAGTGGGAAGAAAGCCAATTAGAGGAGAAAATGGGAACTCTGAGCCAATCAGCACTGTAGTACAAGATGTCATATGACAGAGGGGTGGTGCTGGGAACAGGAAATTGGTCATGGCTAGAACTGAAAAGACTAGCTGCTCTCAAAACCAGTCATTATCTTTTTTACTGAAGGCTTAAAAACCTTTTAAAAATGACCTAAAAAACATACAGACCTTTGCTGTGGTTAGGAAGTGTTGATATTCAAAGGGACCAGGTTATTCTTGTTTGTGAATCATTAAAAGCTAGCATGCAAATGCAACAATTAGGAAAGGAAAGGGTATGTTGCCCTTCTTCATAAGGGGATTTGAGTGCAGAAGTAATGAAGTCTTGCTGCAATTGTACAGGGCCTCAGTGAGACTGCATGAAACTGCATGCAGTTTTGGTTTCCTTATCAAAGGAAGGACATACTTGCCATAGATGTAGTGTGATGGAGGCTTACCAGACTAATTCTTAGGGCAGTGGGATTGTCTTGAGAGGAGAAATTGAGAAAATGGGCCTGTATTCTCCAGAGTTTCAAAGATTGAGAAGTGACTTAATTGAAACACACACAATTCTTACAGGGTGTAAGATCGGTTGTTACCCCTGGCTAGTGAGTCTAAAATAAATGGACTCAGTCTGAGACTAAGGGGAAGGCTGAGAAGAGGAGGAATTTTGTCAATCAGGGTTGGTGAATCTTTGGAATTCTCTACCCCAAAGGGCTGTGGAAGATCAATAACAGTGCATGTTCAGGGCAGAAATAGATCGATATCAGGATACTAACAATATCGAGGGATATGGGGACAGGATGGGAAATTGGCATCAAGGTGGATCATCTAATTGAACAGCAGAGCAGGATCGATGGGCTGAATGACCTCCTTCTGCACTTGCATTCCTGTGTAACTACATTCCTATTTTACGTTCAGCCTTGGTCCTGGTGGCCGGTCTTCTCTTCCATCCTTGTGCTGCCTCATTATAGTTGCTGTAAAAATAGAAGCAATTGTGTTGTTCGCAAGTTCAATATCTCATTAATTAACACTTTCAAAATGGCAGGAGGACAGGCTGATGAGGGATTCCATGTCCGCTCGCCTGTTGAGGCCGGCTTGATTACATTGTTATTGCCACCCCAACTTATTTAATGTTCACACAGAGAGCATTACTTCCTCTTCCTGCCCACCCCAACCGCGCCCCCCCCTAATATTTTTGAGCATAATATAAAATCCTCCCTATTTTGACAATTATTTTGTATTTTGGCTGCAGACAGGCAAGTCTTCCTGCTTCCCCAGTGATTTGTTTTTCCCATGTTTCCTGATGATAAAGAGACTCACATTTATATAACAACTTCCATAATCTCCGATGTTTGAAAGTAATTTGCAACAAATCAAACACCTAGACATTTAGCTGCTGTTGTAATGCAGGAAGGTTTATATATTTAAGTAGTTGTATGATTGCTTTCAGAGCTGATCACATGATTTAACTGTGATGTTATTAGGATGTAAAACAGACTGCGGTTTTAGTTTCTGTTTCTGTTGTATGCCGAAAATGTCTTTCAATAAACCTCCTAGTTGTTAGCTTGAATCTGTGTGTGCAAACCATGATTTTTTTTTCCCCATTTGGTTAAAACTCACAACCCTAATCACAGTTAGGAAATTACAGGAAGTGCAACAGCCAATTTCTTGTTCTTTCAAATACTAGTGATAAATAACAAATAAACTTTTTTTGGTGATGTTGATTTAGGCCAGCTGTAGTGGCCAGTACTTTGGGGAGAAATGCTCTTCTCCGATGTGTGCCATGGGATGTTTTAAACCCACGTGACAATGAAGACAGGACCACAGTTAAATGCCTCATCTCAAGATAGCGTCAATAACCATACAGCGCACTCTCAGCACTGTACTGGAATGTCAGAATAGAGTGTTGTGCTCATATTTCTATTGTGGAACTTAAACCTGCAAGCTCCTGATCAAAGGTGAAAGTGGCACCAACTGAAACATGGCTGAAGATGAAAACATCACATCTAAATCATAGAGTCATTGTGGCTGCACAAAAGAAGGCTATTTGGCCAAACTTGTTTGCACCAGCTTTGCAAATGAGTGATTTATATAGTACCATTCTCCCACCTTGATGGGCCGAATGGCCTCTCTGCACTGTATGACTCTACAACTCTGTGACCTTCTCCTCTGTGGCCTTACATATTCTTCCTATTCAGATACCAGTCTAATTCCTTTCCGAATGCTTTGATTGAACCTGCCTCCACCACACTCACAGGCAGTGCATCCCAGACCCTAACCACTCACTGCGTGGAAAAATGTTTTCCTCATACCACTTTTTTGCTTCTTTTATTAGTTACTTTAAAATTTGTGCCTTCTCTTTCTCAACTGAGTTATGAGTGGGAACAATTTCTCCTCTGTCAAGATCGCTCATGATTTTGAATATCTCTCTCAAATCTCTGGTCATCTGTCCTAGCATTCACATTCTCAGGGTGACGAATCAAGTGATCTATCGTTTGACCTGATGGATCTCAATTTGACTTCTCATGCTGACATTTGCCCTTTGACTGTGATCTTAATCTGTTGCCGCATTGAGAAAATTGGTCAAATTTATTCCTCCATTTTTAATTAAATCAGTTTGTGTAATCCATCAGCCCTTCAGATGGCACGGTGGCACAGTGGTTAGCACTGCTGCCTCTCAACATTAGGGACCTGGTGTTCGATTCCCAGCTTGGGTCACTGTCTGTGCGGAGGCTGCGAGTTCTCCCCGTGTCTGCGTGAATTTCTTCCGGGTGCTCCGGTTTCCTCCCACAGACCGAGAAACATGCTGGTTAGGTGCGTTGGCCGTGCTAAATTCTCCCTCAGTGTACCCGAATTTGAGCTGGAGTGTGGCAACTAGGGGATTGAAAAAAGTAATTTCAAAGCACTGTTAATGGAAACCTACCTGTGACACTATAACTCTTTTTTTATTTTGTTAACTCCCCAAGATGCAGGACATTATTCAGAAACTGGCGGCTCAGGAATATCCATCAGGAAAATTAACATAAAGCATCCCTCTTAAAAACATCAACTTTCAGTGCTGGTGATTCAGTGTAGACAATAAAATCAATCTGCTTTGTGGATAAATTTCTGTTTGAAAGGTTTTAATCAATTGCTAATGTTTGTAGCTAATTTTAATTTTGTGATCTAATTGATTTGGATAGTAATTTTTCAGTCTAAATACTTATTGGTTATATCTTTGGAATGTAACATCACTGTGTGAAGATGTTTCTGGGGGGTTTCTGTCTCAATGTTTCTGTGTAGGATCTCATTTGTTGGAAGATGATAGTGGGTAGCTGCAGATGAACAGTAAAAACAATGCTCTAGCTGAGAATTGTCTCGAAGTTGGCAAACCCACTATCAAAATTTGAAACCATTTTCTAAAAGCAATTTAAGGAAGCGGAAACACTGGGCAGTGTCGGTGAACCATTCTTCCAATTCACCCCACACCACAAATAAAAATGTATATGAATTTATTTTTAAGTTTATTTATCAGGATCACAAGTTGGTTTACATTAACTCTGCAATGAAGTTGCTGTAAAAAAAAAACACACTCCGGCGCCTGTTTGGATATGCTGAGGGAGAATGTAGCATAGCCAATGTACCTAACCAGCATGTCTTTGGACTTTAGCAGGAAACCGGAGCACTCGGAGGAAACCCACACAGATACAGGGAGAACATGCAGACTCTGCACAGGCAGTGACCCAGTTGAACTGGGTCCCTGAAACTGTGAGGCAGCTGTGCTAACCACCATGCCACGCCTACAATATCTATCTTCCCACAGAAATATATTTTCACTGGCTATTTTTAGCCAAAAAAGCAATAGTTTGCATAATATGAACTTCTAAATTGGCTATTATTTACATTTGTTTGTTTAAAAGACCTCACCCAAATCGGTTCTGAGTGTTACCAGCAGCGAGAAAACTGGAATGTTTCCTCATTTTTAGGTGTGCCTGATGTTGCTCCCAGCATGCCCTTCTGCACTCTTCATTGAACCAGAACTGATCCCCTGGCTTTGTGGGAATGGCGGAGTGGAGTAATATGCCAGGTTATTCCTTACTTGAGAAAGGATATACTGGCACTGGAGGGCGTGCAGAGGAAATTTACGAGGTTGATTCCGGAGTTGAGTGTGTTCGCTTATGAGGAGAGACTGAGTAGACTGGGGCTATACTCATTGGAATTCAGAAAAATGAGGAGGGGATCTAATAGAAACATATAAAATTATGAAGAGATTGGATAAAATGGAAGCAGAAAGCTTGTTTCATAGGTGAAACTAGAAGTAGGAGGCATAGCCTCAAAATAAGGGGGAGCAAATTGAGGACTGAGTTGAGGGGCAACTTCTTCACCCAAAGTGTTGTGAATCTGTGGAATTCCTTGCCCAGTGAAGCAGTTGAAGCTACCTCATTGAATGCCTTAAAGGCAAAGAAAGATTTTTGAACAGTAAGTGAATTAAGGGTTGTGGTGAGCGGATGGGTAATTGGAGCTGAATTCACAAAAAGATCAGCCATGATCTTATTGAATGGCGGAGCAGGTTTGAGGGCCCAGATGGCCGACTCCTGCTCCCAGTTCCTATGAGGTTACAGATTGTGGTTGAGTACAGCTCTGCTGCTGAGGGCCCACAGCGCCTCATAGATGCCATTGTTGAGTTTGACGTCTTTGAATTTATTTATGGACACAAGATAGCAAGTCTAATGAAGCTAAACCAGAAAAGGTTCTTAGAGCAACAAGACAAATGTGCTGTGTAAGATTACATATCTGTGTTCCCGGAGGTGTTCATAAGAGCCTGTGACACAGCCCAGGAGTACCTTAAACATTCTGGTCAGCTAACGCTGAACTAACAGGGGGATTAATACAGTGATCTCCAATTTAAAGTTTTAAAATGAAAAGGCGAGCAGCCAAGGATGTGAAAATCCAAACATTTCAGCCAGGGAGCCATATATTAATATTATTATCCTCATGGGGTGAACCACTGAGAGCCTGTTTAACGATCCATATGGAGTAACAAGGAAGATTGGTGTAATGAACTGATCAGCCAGACATGCTGAAATCGTACCACAGCCTGGAGGAGGGTAACAAGCAGAGATCTGTCTGGCAGTAAGGATAGCAGAGGGTGAAAGGGATAGTAGGCACAGTGATGAGCACTGCTGCATCACAGCACCAAGAACCCAGGTTCGATTCCTGGCTTGGGCCACTGTCTGTGTAGAACTTGCACATTCTCCCCATGTCTGCATGGGTTTCCTCCAGGTGTTCCAGTTTCCTCCCACAGTCCAAAGATATGCAGGTTAGGTGTGTTGGCTATGCTAAATTCTCCCTCAGTGTATCTGAACAGGTCCCAGAGTATGATTAGGGGATTTTCACAGTAACTGCATTGTAGTGTTAATGAAAGTCTAATTCTAATTAATAAGTATCACACATATGGGGAGGATAAGGCTGTGGGAGGCCTGGGCAATTTCTGAATTGAGCCCCTTACTGTCCAATCAGCTAACATTGAACTAACAGGGGGATTAATACAGTAATCGCCTATTTAAAGTTTTAAGCTTATTTATTAGTGTCACAAGTAGGCTTACATTAACATTGCAATGAAGTTACTGTGAAAATTTCCTAACTGCCACACTCCGGCGCCTATTCACGTACACCGAGGGAGAATTTAACATGGCCAATCCATCCAGCAGCATGTCTTTCAGTCTAAGGGAGGCAACTGGAGCTGCTGGAGGAAACCCGAGTAGACACGGGGGAATGTGCAAACTCCACACAGACAGTAACCCAAGCTGGGAGTCAAACCCGAGTCCCTGGTGCTGTGAGGCAGGCAGCAGTGCAAACCACTGAGCCACTGTGCCGCCCAGGATAGAGAGGAGAGCTGATGGGGTTGCTCGTAACATTTAAAGGAATCTGTAGAGATAAATCAGAATGCACAGCCCTCACCATACACCATGTTGATGTAGATGAGACCTCTCCCATAAATCAGCACCCTTACTGTCCTGGGTCCTGAAAAACTAGCCCAGGTCTGAGCAGAAATCCAGCGTGTGTTGGAAAACAATCGGATTGAACCTAGTCAAAGTAGCAGTCGTTGCCCAGTCTGACTAATGCCTAAGAGCGGTGGCTGAACCAGGACCTGCACTGACTACAGAAAGGTTAATGCAGCGAGCAGGATAGAGTCATACCCAATTCCTCGCCTGCAGGACTCTATTGATAGAATAGGAAATGTCCAATTTTTAACAAAGGTATGTCTGCTAAAGGCATATTGGCACGTATCCCTAATACCTCAGGCTAAATAAATATCAGCTTGGACAGCCTTTACCAATGCTGAGTTATGCGTAAGGAATGTTCTGGCCATGTTTTAGAGAAATGTAGGAACAGGAGTAGGCAATTCAGCCCCTCGGGTCTGCTTCACTATTCAATAAGATCATGGCTGATCTGTGGCCTAGCTCCAAGAACCTGCCCAAGGCTCATATCCTTCTTTCGCTTTGAGACTAATGAACCGCATAGGGGCTGGACTCCGTAATTATGTAGTATAACATAGTAACCAATTAGTTCAGATTGACACTTGGAAGGACTACTTGGGTAGGGTGAAAGTCCTTTGCAAGATTTAACACTAAAGCAGCTGACTGCAATCTTCGAAAAAGAGTGTTTGCAAAAAGTTGGGATAACCTTGTTGGGGCGGCACAGTGGTGAGCACTGCTGCTTCACGGCGCCAGGGGCCTGGGTTCGATTCCCAGCTTGGATCACCGTCAATATGGAGTTTGTACATTCTCCCTGTGCTTGTGTGGGTTTCCTCCAGGTGCTGCGGTCTCCTCCCACAATCCAAGAAGTATGCTGGTTAGGTGTGTTGGCCATGCTAAATTCTCCCTCAGTGTACCTGAGTAGACACCGGAGTGTGGTGACTAGGGGATTTTCACAGTAACTTTGTTGCAATGATAAGTTTACTTGTGACTAATCAATAAAGAAATAAATAAACCTACCCGGGAGGTACTTTCACTGGGGCAGCGACCTTATTCCATCTCTCTCTTTCTTGTGGAATATATCTCATCACGTGCTTCTGATTTGAAAAACCTGTTAGAACACCTCATTGCTGCAGGCCAAGAGTTCTCAAAGGAGAATTCTGAATCAGCCGTGACTACAGACCAACTGCTCCACTTTGGAAAAGGATCCTTCAACTCTATACAAACCTCTGGACAAACCATGAACGTATTTTTATTTAACTTTTTTTGATATTTGGCCAAGCTTTTAGATCAGGTATTCTGCAGTTTTATTTCTTTTTGCGTCTGCTCAGAGGATTGTGTATGTGTGTCATTTCTGTATTAGGAATAGTTGCTAAGACCTAGGACATCAGCAAATAAATGGTTTATTGGATATGTAACTACGTACAAATACAATATAGGGTCCCCCCCACTTCCCATCCAAGATCAAGGATTCCAACTTCTTCTATTCTAGCACCCACCAGCCTGAAAATTGAAAATGAGCAGCAAAAGTCCCTTAATTGGCCACCTAAGGGCCTTAGTTAGGGAACAGACAAACTTGAGGCCCTACATGCCCCACTATACAATCACATCAGACACTGACTAAGGGATGTATTGGAACTCACGATCAGTAAAAATTGAATTTTCCCAATGCTGCCTGCTTAATGCACTGTTAAATTAAAGATCTTGACCATTTTTTCAAGAGTTTCTCACTCTTAGAACCATTGAAAGCCTGGTTAATGATCCATATGACAGAAACCCTACAGTGCAGAAAGAAGCCATTTGGCCCATCGATTCTGCACCAACAATGATCCCACTCCAGGCTCTATTCCCGTAATCCCACATATCTACCCCACTGATCCCTCTAACCTTCGCATCCCAGAACACTGAGGAACAACTTAGCACGGTCAATCAACCTAACCTACGCATCTTTGAGCTGTGGGAGGAAACCAGAGCACTGGAAGAAACCCACACAGTCACGGGGAGAATATGTAAAGTCCACACAGACAGTGATCCAAGTTGGGAATCAAACTCAGGTCCCTGGAGCTGTGAGGCAGCAGTGCTAACCACTGTGCCACGCATGTCTCTGACAGCATCTGATTCCTCAGTCCCACACATCAACCGTAAATATCCTAATGAAACAGTTAACAATTTCTGCATCTTTACCTCAGTGAATTCTAACAATATAATTAACTTCTGACTTGTCAATCTAATGAATTGAGCTGACTTATTTCTTGCATCAAACTATACCTAGTTGGACCGAAGGGCTTGTTTCCATACTGTAAACCTCTGTGACTCTATACAGATTTATAAATATCACCTCCCTTTAAAATTCAAACTCTGTTCTAACCAACTCGGGAGTGGAACAAAGAAGAAGAGCAGGTTTACCCTGGTTGTAACGAAAGCATTTGGTTGCTACCACTATACATCATTTGTGAGTATTGTTTGAGAGCAAGAGACCAGGTATGAGGCACAAAAGCTGTTTCTTTACTTGTCTGTTTCTCAGCTGCCTTCTGACAGATGGATAATGTCATAATGTGGGTATGCCGGCGTATTGTCAGTACCACCACCTCATTATGGTACATCTTGCAAAGCCATTTCTTATGTTGCTGTTGTGGTGCTGAGTAAGCAACATTTAAATTATTCTTTATTGCTTTGTCTTGTGCTCCCCTAGCTGGTACTGCTTATCCAGCAATAATAATATAGCCCTTTAACCCTCTCAGCAGCATAAACATAGACAGATATTGGGTTATATTGAAATTCAGGTGTGAAGATAGGCACTGACACTGTGAACTAGTCCCCTCTGAATTCTCTATTAGACTTGCAACGCACTACTCCATGCACAGTCCTCGTCTCATGCTGACCCAACAGTTGGCTGCACTTGCATCAGACACTAACCAGACGATTCCCACTGCTAGATTGAACTGCAGTATAAAATAACAAGTCACCTCTCCCTCCTTCTTCTTGATTTGCTTTAATAAGTTCAGCCTCAGTCTCTGGCTTGAAGACACACTTTCTACTGAGGTTATTTTGTGAGTTGACTCCTGTGAAGGGGGAATATGTGACTACTTTTATAATCCAAGCCGTTGTGCTTCCAGGGATCTGGTTTATTGCTATGGTGTTGTTTGCAGTTCTGCACACTGGTTGTAACTTTCTGTAGTGCAGAAGGAGGCCATTTGGCCCATTGAGTCTGCACTGACAACAATCCCATCCAGGCCCTACCCCCATAACCCCACGCATTTACCCTGCTAGTTCCCCTGACACTAAGGGTCAATTTCGCGTGGCCAATCTTCCTAACCAGCACATCTTTGGACTGTGGGAGGAAACCCTCACAGACATGGGGAGAATGTGCAAACTCCACACAGACAATTTGAAGTTTTTAAAGTTTATTAGTGTCACAAGCAGGTTTATATTAGCACTGCAATGAATTTACTGTGAAAATCCCCTAGTAGCCATGCTCTGGCACGTGTTCAGATACACTGAGGGAGAATTTAACATAGCCAATGCACCTAGCCAGCAAGTTGTTAGGAATGTGGAAGGAAACCGGAGCACCCGGACGAATTCCATGCAGACACGGGGAGAATGTGCAGAGTCCACATAGAGAGTGCCCCAAGCCAGGACTCGAACCCAAATCCATGGTGCTGCGAGGCAGAGGTGCTAACTGCTGTGCCATCGTGCCATTTGCTGTGCCACCGTGTGGTCAAGAAATCATTTTGAATTGAGGGTAGAGGCCGTTTACCTTGCTACTTGTCATCACCTAACTAATTATTTCCTCTCTCTGTACTGTGCTGTCCTCTTTCTCCCATTTTCATTCATAATTTGTTTTAAATTCAGTGCTGAGTCTTGTATTTCTCAAGGATAATGGTATCTCAAACTGTGACCAAGTCCTTCAAACCACCCAATTGTTTTGACTTTCTGGATTTTGTGTGCTCTGTCTAACAAATTACCTCTATGTGCTCCCTTCCTGCAGCAGTGTGTCAATGTGAATTGCTTAGACTCATCGCTGCCTGAACTTTTGTCTTGCAAAATACTTCTCAGTGGTTGAATTCCGAGTGCCGATATTAGGTGCCTCACTGGCTGTGGTAAACAATACACATCAGTTTCAGGTTAACGTTGATATTTTAGCCAACCCCGGCTAACACCGTCCGCATCCTCACCGGTGTCAGCCAGGGCTCAGGGGCAACAGTCTTTCCCCTGAGTGACAAAGTTGTGGATTCAAGTCTAATCCCAGAGACTCGGGATGAGATTCTCTGGCCGGCCTCCCATCTGTGTGTGTTTCCCGATGGTGGAAGGCAACGTGTTGTCCACTATTGGTGGGACCGGAGAATCCCACTGGCATGAACGGTTGGAGAATTCCAACCTTAATCACATAAGCTGGGGTGACCTTGCCTGCTGAGCGAGTGCTGCCAGTAATGCTGTGTTTCGGAAATGGCAAACTCTCAGATGAGCAGAAGAGACCCTATGATGCTATTTTGAAGAAGAATGTGAATTGTTCCCTGATGTAAAAAGAAATATATTTCTCAACCGGCGTTATTAAATACAACGATTATCCATTTGTTATTGCAGTGCAGTTTGTGGAACCTTACTGTGCACAAATGGGTTACCATTTTCTTACATTACAAATAATGAAATGTAGTCTTTATTGTAAAGTGTTCTCAGGCATCCTGAAGGTGCTTTTCCTCTTTATTGCAAGCTTTTTATCTAGGAGCTGCCTTTCATAAACGAGTTTTATTGATTTTTCTAAATAATGCCAGTTTGAGATGAAAAGAATCTCACTACTAGAATATCCTGAAACTCTTAACTGCAATTTTTCAGTTTTAGACATTTCTCAACTGGCCTGTACCATCATTCTGCTTTTGTTGCCTCTGGATATAACAATGCCAACTCACTTCAGGCCGCTTGCCACATTCTGCCCTCTTTAAACTTGACATCACCCAAAACTGTGACAATGCCACAACACACAGCAGGGCCCATTCCCCACCATTCGTGTGCTCATTCATCTACCAGGCTTCTGGCCAAGAAGCATCTTGATTTAGAAGTCCTGATCCTTGCTTTCCCATCCCATCATGGCCTTGAACCTCCCTATCTCTGTATCTCCTCTAGCTCCACAACCTGCCAAGACATCTGCAAACTCTCTTGTGCATTTCCAGTTCTAATTGCTCCACCATTAGACCATAATATATAGGAGCAGAGTTAGGCCCTTCAGCCCATCGAGGCTGCTCTGCCATTCAATCACAGCTGATGTGATCCTCATCCCCATTTTCCTGCCTCCTCCCTGTCACCCTTGATCCCCTTACTGATCAAAAACCTCTGTCTTAAAGACACTCAATGACCTGGTCTTGACAGCCCTCTGTGGCAATGAGTTCCATAGACTCACCACCCCCGGCTGAAGAAATTTTTCCTTATCTCAGTTTTAAAGGAGCGTTCCATCATTCTGAGGTTGTGCCCTTGAGTTCTAGTCTCTCCTCTCCATGTCCACTCTATCGAGGCCTCTCTGTATTCTGTAAGTTTCAATTATATCCCCCTCATCATTCTGAACTCTATTGAGTATAGACCCAGACTCCTCAACTGCTTCGCATTTGACGAAAGCTTCATTCCTGGGATCATTCTTCTGATCCTTCTCTGGACTCTCTCCAAGGCCAGCACATCCTACCTTAGGTATGGGGCTCAAAACTGCTCACAATATTCCAAATGGCGTCTGACCAGAGCTTCATACATCCTCAGCAGTACATCCCTGCTCTTGTATTCTAGCCTTCTAGAAATGGCGAGTGTGCCTTCAGTTAACTGGGCCTCAAGTTCTGAAGTACAATCCTGCAACCTCTCTACCTCACTTCCCTCCATTTATACACTCCTTAAAACATACTCCTTTGAAGAAGGTTTCAGTCATTTGACCTGATCACTCTTTATGTGGCTCAGGGTGTAGAATAATTCAAGACAACTAACTAAAGGCTTAATTGATAAGAGCAGCACAACTAAAATAGGTCTACCCCTAACAACACCCTAATTCCAGCTGAAGCTCTTCAGCCCTAGAACTGCTCACCCTCACTCCCAATTGGCCCAGCTTTGCACACTTCCTCACCATTGGCTCTGGCTTTGTCACATGACCCATGGAGTGTCATCCCTTAAAGGGCCACTCTACCATGGATAATATTATGTTTTACAATATTCCTGTGAAATGCCTTGGGATGTTTTATTACTTGAAAGGTGCTGTACAAATATAAGTGGTTATTGTTCAGGGAAAATAGTGATGTAAGTATTTTAATAAGGCCAGAATTCTCTGATTTAACCACTTTTGGAGTTTCTGCCATTTCCCAGGTCTCAAGATGCCTGCTGCTGAAGGGAGACCTGAACAAATCTGGGGAGAAGGTAAACTTGTGGGTAAGGAGTTGCTGGAGTGTTTCCTCCAACAATTCCAAATCTCCATCCCTTCCTACTCCACCACCACCCCTGTCCAAAGCAGCCACTGTCAAACATCTGCCCACCCATACGAAGATTTCTGTGTCTGGGGTTGGACATCCTTCAGGATTCAAAGTAAAATCCCATCCCCCTCCCACTCGATTCAGGAAAGCGGATCAGAACCTACCTAGTACTGCCATCTGCTCCAACGTTCCTCCTGCTTGATAGAAGCCAAGCCTGAATTCTGATCCGGGAACTTGATGTGCGGGTTAGCTGACACAGACATGATGGGCCAAATAGCCTCCATCTGCTCACATTTTGTGATTGTTATAGAATTAGAACTCCCAAGCATGCAGGGAAACCCACTCTCGCAAGGTTTTCCCCTCAGACACCAGAACTCCAGATAATTCTAGGAGTACAAGTTCAAGGTTCCTTGAAAGTGGAGTCACAGATGAACAGAGTGGTGAAGGAGGCATTCAGCATGCTTGGTTTCATTGGTCAGAACATTAAATATAGGTGTTAGCATGTCTTGTTGAAGTTGTACAAAACATTGATAAGGCCACACTTGGAATACTGTGTACAGTTCTGGTCACCCTATTATAGGAAGGATATTATTAAACTAGAAAGAGCGCAGAAAAGATTTACTAGGATGCTACCAGAACGTGATGGTTGAATAGACTGGGACTTTTTTCCCTTGAGCGTAGGAGACTTGGGGTGAACTTATAGAGGTCTATAAAATAATGAAGGGCATAGATCAGGCAGATAGTCAACATCTTTTGCCAGAGGTAGGGGAGACTAAAATTACTGGGTATAGGTTTAAGGTGAGAGGGGAGAGTCACAAAAGGGTCCAGAGGGGCAAATTTTTCACACACGGGGCGGTGAGTGTCTGGAACAAGCTGCCAGAGGTAGTTGTAGAGGCGGATACAATTTTGTCTTTTAAGAAGCATTTAGACAGTTACAAGAGTAAGATGGATATAGAGGGATATGGACCAAGTGCGAGCAATTGGGACTATCTTGGTAGTTTTAAAAAAAATACGGGTCGTATGGACAAGTTGGGCCAAAGGGCCTGTTTCCATGCTGTAAACCTTTGTTAAAAGCAAAATACTGCGGATGCTGGAATCTGAAACAAAAACAGAAAATGCTTGGAAAATCTCAGCAGGTCTGACAGCATCTGTGGTGAGAGAATAGAGCCAACACTTCAAGTCTGGATGTCCCTTTGTCACAGCTCCAGTTTGCGTTATGTGCCACCTCGTTAATATCTAGACCTTCTAATTGCTACTTGAAATAAGTCAAAACTGGGTCTATTGTCCAAAAAAAAAACAGTGACGCAGACAACTATGAACTCATTTAAAATTGAGAAAGTATTGAAAATTATTGCAGGTTGGAGACGTGCCTCTATCGGAGTAAGTTGACAAATGACTAATCTAGATTTAGAAGGTGGCGATCCAGCCAGATGGGAAATATCCTGTCTATCGGAGTCTCTTTGGCCACTTCTTGAAGACTGCACTGAAAGGAGATGCTGTAAATCCCAGTGGCAGGGCTTATTTAGATGTTCGTAGAGCTTATGACAATGCTTCACATGAAAGACTCTGAATTAAACTGAAAAAAAAATCACAGCAATTCAGGGTGGAATACAAGCCTGAATAATAAATAGGTTTCAGAGCGTACTAATGAGGGCCATGATGTTGAATTTGAGAGGTGTATTGAATGGATTGCCTCAGAGATCAGTTCTTGGGACTCATGCTGTGTCTAATTTGCATTAATGACCTGGATGCTGAAGCTAACTTGCAAGCCTGTTAAATTTGCTGATGACACTAAATCAAGGAGATCTGTACAGCTGAGCATAGATCTAAAGGATTTTAAAAAAAGGATTTTTGACTGTGCATTGGGGCAAATCAATTTCTGGGCCACAAAACAAATATGTTTCTGGTTGGTTTCAGGTAATGTGCTTCATAAGTAAGCAAAGAAATAGGAACCTTGGAAGGGTGATCCAGACTTGTAATGTCCTTTACTTTCAGCGGGGAGTTTTGCACTAGCTCTGGCGAATGGGTGTAAAATTGGGTGCTATGCCAGTGGTGCTGTACCCATCACCTACCTGTCTATATCCTGCTGGAAATTTAGGAGTGGCACAGTGGTTAGCACTGCTGCCTCACAGCGCCAGGGACTCGGATTCGATTCCCGGCTTGAGCCACTGTCTGTGTGGAGTCTGCACGTTCTCCCTGTGTCTGCATGGGTTTCCTCCAGGTGTTCCAGTTTCCTCCTAGTCTGAAAGATATACTGGTTAGGTGCATTGGCCATGCTAAATTCTCCCTCAGTGTACTCAAACAAGTGCCGGAGTGTGGCGACTAGGGGATTTTCACAGTAACTTCATTGCAGTGTTAATGTAAGCCTTTTTGTGGCAGTAATAATTAAACTTTAAACTTTTTATTTTGTACCTATGACAAGGGAAACCCACTGGATTCTTGATAAGCAAGGAAATTTTCTATGTGGTCGGCGGATTTGTGGGGTTGAGGTTACGATCAGATCAGCCACGATCTTATTGAATGGCAGAGTAGGCTCAAGGGGCTGAATGGTGTACTCCTGCTCCTAATTTGTGTATTCATATATAGTTCCAAATCAGGCTGGTCTGTGGCTTGGAGGGGAATTTGCAGGTGGAGGTCTTCCAATGTAACTGCTGCTCTTGTCCTTCTGGGTGGTGGATGTTGAAGATTTGGAAGGAGCTGTCAAAGGAGCCTTGGTCAGTTAGTGTTGTGCATCTTGTTGCTAGTCCACACCACTGCCAGTGTGCATTGATGATGGAGGAAGTGAATGTTTAAGATGATGGATGTAATGCCAATCAAGTGGGCTGCTTTGGCCTGGATGGTATCAAACTTCTTGAGCATTGCTGGAGATGCATTCCTCCAGACTGTGACAATTATTCCATCATGCTTCTCAATTGTGCTCTGTGGGCGGTGGACATGGTTGGGCGAGTTTGGAGGTGAGTTTCTCTGTGTAACTGAGCCATTGTCTTTCCATGGCTCATCTACCTCATCTTCCGGTC
This sequence comes from Carcharhinus amblyrhynchos, assembly GCF_965287045.1. NCBI lineage: Eukaryota > Metazoa > Chordata > Chondrichthyes > Carcharhiniformes > Carcharhinidae > Carcharhinus > Carcharhinus amblyrhynchos. Next base: position 125,377,156 of record NC_137327.1, read on the forward strand.
AACGCTAACCTCCAGGATGTTAACGCTCGGGCTATGGATCAAACATTTCTCCCCGTGTCATCGAGAGAAACACAAGCTCACTTAAGAAATGAGATGTGCACTCACCACTGGCAAGCATCCTCCTTAAACTCAAAAATGTAAAACACAGTTATTTTCTCACCCTGTCACTGTGGCTATGAATAAATCCTGAGTGAGCAATTGACCAAGAGGCAAACCAATGATAATAATAATGTACTCACAAGCACAGACTGTTTACTGACACGTACAACAACAATTCTTCAAGCACCAGGTTCAAATCTAAATGGAAAGTACTTGCATTTCCATAGTACTATTTTTCAAAGTGCTTCACAATCTACTTTGTTAGAAGACTAAGGAAATTTGGCATGTCAGCTACAACGCTCCAACTTTTACAGATGCATCATAGAAAGCATTATTTCTGATTGTATCACAGCTTGGTATGACTTCTGCTCTGCCCAAGACTGCAAGAAACTACAAAGGATCGTGAACGAAGCCCAGTCCATCACACAAACCAGCCTCCCATCCATTTACGCTGCCCATACTTCCAGCTGCCTCGGCAAAGCAGCCAGCGTAATTAAGGACCACATGCACCTCGGACATTCTCTCTTCTGCCTTCTTTCATCAGGGAAAAAGAGACAAAAGTCTGATGTACCAATCGACTCAAGAACAGCTTCTTCCCTGCTGCCATCAGACTTTTGAATGGACCTACCTCACACTTAATTGATCTTTGTCTACACGCTTTCTATGGCTAAAACATGACATTCTGCGCTCTCTCCTTCCATTCTCTATGAATGGTATGCTTTGTCTGTATAGCATGCAAAAAACAATACTTTTCACTGTATACTAATACGTATGACAATAAATCAAATCAAAAAAGCTCATCTTCCGGCAATGCACTTTACTGGTCTCAACATCAAATTCAACAACTTCAGATGATTTGCTCAAACCCACCCAGGCCCACTTTGTTTTCATTCTATATTATTTAATTTTTTTTTACTGTTCTCTATCTTTTATTTCTTTATTGTTTTTCTTCATTTTTCTTCCCCCACAACTCTATCCCCCTACTTCATCCCTCTTCCCTTTCCCTTTTCCTTTTCTCTTCCTGCTTCCCCTTTTCTACAGTCTACCTCTGTCCCATTCCTATCTCCACCCCACCCCCCCCGGCCCCTCCCCAACATCTCCACCTGTCACGATTTACGGCTTCTCTGCCATTTGGCCATTCACACCCTTTATTCTTTCTGTGGACAGCCATTAGCAGTCTTTTTCCCTGTTTTTATGGCTATGGCTCATCTTTCATTCCCTCATCGCGCAGTATAAATATCTTCCACTTTCAATGCCTTTTAACTTTGACAATAAGTCATCATGGATCCTGTAGGCCATGCATCCCATCCCCAGATACCAGACTGGGAATCACCCCCAACCCCCCATACTTTGAGCAATCTCCAATCTCCACCCTGGGAACAAGACTTCCTCACCCTGCTATGGAGTGAGTTCCCTCAGTGGTGTGGCCCCTCTCAATCAATCGGAAGGTTGATTTGTCAATCATAAGGACATAAGAAATAGGAGCAGGAGTAGGCCATTCAGCCTTTCGAGCCTGCCCCACCATTCAGTAAAATCGTGGCTGATCTGAAGCGGATCAGTTCCACTTACCCGCCTGCTCCCCGTAACCCTTAATTCCCTTATCGATCAGAAATCTATCTACCCGTGACTTAAACATATTCAGCAAGGTAGCCTCCACCACTTCAATGTTCAATGGGCAGAGAATTCCAGAGATTCACCACCCTCTGAGAGAAGAAGTTCCTCCTCAACTCTGTTCTAAACTGCATCCCACCACCCCCGCCGCCCCCCCCGCCCTTATTTTGAGGCTGTGCCCTCTAGTTCTGGTTTCCTTTCTAAGTGGAAAGAATCTCTTTACTTCTACCCTATCTAGCCCCTTCATTATGTTGTAAGTCTCTATAAGATCACCCCTCAGCCTTCTAAACTCCAACGAGTACAGGCCCTATCTACTCAATCTCTCCTCATAAGCTAACCGCCTCATCTCCGGTATCAGCCTGGTGAACCTTCTCTGTGCTCCCTCCAAGGCCAATATATCCTTTTGCAAATAAGGGGACCAAAATTGCACACAGTTCTCCAGTTGCGGCCTCACCAGTGCCTTGTACAGTTGCAGCAAGATCTCCTTGCTTTTATATTCTATCAATCAGGATGATCTTTGAGTCAGGAACATGTTGGTGATGTCAGCCAGACACAGTTAAGCCCCCCAAAAATGCAACAAAGCCCTATTTCTGGGTTCTTGCATCTTCAGGCCCCCCAACTACCCGCCCTCCCTCCCCCCACATTCCTGTTTTTGGTGTATCAGCGAAGTTAAAATCCCCCCAGGATCATCTTTCTTTGTTGCTGTCTTCCCTGAAGCATGAGAATGGTTTTAGAGATTTCTTCCTTCAGAAGATTTGGATCTTGGCAGCTCTCCAGGTACATGGTCAGCACCATTTATTTAGTGCAAAGTTCTGCCAATTTAGACACTGCTGTTTGCTCTTTCTTAGAGTAGTCGGATAGGCTCTGCCAATGGAACTTGGCTCAATTCCGACATTTGCAAAATGAATCATTCCATTTCGTTATTGGCCTTTCTAGTGTTAGTTTCTCTCCTTGAGGCTCTTCGTGTTAAAGTTTTTTTTTTGTTCTAATATTGTTGACTGGATGAATTCCTGTGAGGAAGATTAAGCAATACAACATGTAAAGTGAAATTGTAGGAAACTGCCCCTCCCCCCACTCCATCCCCCAGTAATGGATTGATGGGTGAGGGTTAGGGATTCATAAAAGTGGGTACCATGTCAGTGGCATAATGCCCATTGGCTAGCCACCTTCATTGGTGTGTTGTCATCAGCACAGGAGGCACCAAACTACCTGACTGTTCACTCTTGAACTTCCTCAGACCCTTAAGTGAGCAAGTTAGTGATCACTTAACAATCCTCCTTCCTGCCCTGCCGACATCTTACCTGTGGCAGGATGGTACTGTGATGTTGTTGTGCCTTGAAGAAACATAAACATGATATGTTTAAAATTCAGCTCTGCTTTACATGGTGCCAATTTGTCCACACACCAGGCAACTCTCATGCTGAGAATACAGGCCAATGATTGACTTAAGTCAGGAATGTGTTTGTTTTGATCTGAATTGGTACATTTTTGTTTATTTTGGTTTGTTTCCCCTCGGGATTGAATAGGGAATTGATTAAGTTGATTGACAAAAATAGTCATGTGCTTAAGGGGAGGAGCTAAGTTACAAGGGAAAGCAGGCAGTTACTTTCAGGTTCTGAAAGAAACAAGAGCTCTCTCGAGCTCTCCTGCATTCGTTCTCGTTCTCTCAAGGCTGCCGTTTGGGATCTGCTAGGAGAATTAGGTTTCACTCTCTGCCCCTCTCTCTCTCCAGAGGTGTTCTGGAGGATCAAAGACTGGCAACCCAAGTCCCAGCATGTAAGCCTATAAAGTGCTAACTGATTTTGAAATGGAGTTTAAGTCTAGAAAAGGAATGTTGCTTGAACTGGAACTAGTGGAGATAGGTTAGCAGTTAAGAAGTGTACCTTGTCATGTTTAAGTATTTCAATTGGTAAAAGTTAGGCTAATTCATTATAATTTATTGTTAAATAAAGTTTGTTTTGATAAAAGCTTCCAAGTGTATCAATTGAATCATACTTTATCCTCGCACTAATGCCAAAATAGAAAAACTTTTGGGGGTCTAGTTGTGCTTCATTATATACTTTGGGGTTTCTGATCCATACCTTAACATGTACCCAACTTCTCCTGGCTGTTCCTTCCATTTGCACCAAAAGAAAACTCGAATGTACCTTATATCTGGCTTTGTGGACCATCATCATTGAGGAATACTTATAGTCCTTGCAATGGCCACCATTTTTGGCAGTACTACTTGGGTCTATAGTGCTGCCAGATTGGCTGTCAGGTTTTAGAGGCAGGACTTCTTCCCAGATGGTGCAGAAATTTTACCGTGAGCCCATTATTATGGGGCAACCTTTTCACGCAGAGGCGAGCTTATCTCCAACTTTTCAGTTGGAAGGGCAAGGCCACTGTCTCCATGTAAAATACTTACCAATTTAGGATGATTATGTAGAATAAAATTATACATCATAACAGCTCCCTTGGACAGTAGGCGATATTATTGATGCCTGAAAGCATGGAACAAGCAAAGACACAGCCAATCCATCAAACCCTACTGCTGGCACTAACCATGTTTAATCTACTGTATGGTGGACATTATTGCATCGTTGAATATCTTGAAGAACAACTCTGTTTGAATATTTCCTGATGCAAGAAATTTTATTATTGAGAAGTTCCATGAGTGAATGTTTGGTTATTGTCCTCAAGAATATTCCTTTTCAAATGATGCTTGAGGAAGACTGCATGAATGTTTTTTGGAGTTTACAGAGCTCTTAGGCTGACATTATTGACCAATGCTTCCAAAATACCAACCATAAGCTGAAAACTGAACGCGATTCTCTACAAGTTGTACGTTCCACATACTTCAATGATAGCAAAAGCAGGTCATTCATGCTTTCAAATTTTCTCCTCAACTCAAACCATGGCTATTGTATAACTTAAATCCATTTCCCAATTTGGTTCTGTATTCCGGATGCCTTTATTTGACAATAAATCTTGATATATTGTTTGACTCCCAGCATCCATATGATGGAACTTTTCCAATCCTCCTGCCATTGTTGCGAGTGGGACAAGTCCATGCAAAGGTGCGTTGACTTCGAGCGGGATTTTCCAGTCTTGGGGCAAGTGCGGACAGTAAGTCCCTCCTACAGTGTTTTTGAGGGAATGGTTCCAAATTCCCAGTATCCTTCGTGTGAAGAAGGACTTCCTGGCATCAACCCCAAATGGCTGAGCACCAAGTGACTCTGCCATTTACAATCAAACTGTTTGATGGATAAGGTAAGGTGTAGCACAGTGATTAACTGCTACTTCTCAGTGCCAGGAACCCAGGTTCGATTCCTGCTTGGGCGACTGCCTGCGCAGACTCCACACATTCTCCCCTTGTCTGCGTGAGTTTCCTCCGGATGCTCTGGTTTCCTTCCACCATCTCAAAGACGTGCTGATCGAGCACATTGACCCGAACGGACACCGAAGTGTGGCGACTAGAGGATTTTCACAGTAACTTCATTGAAGTGTTAATGTAAGCCTACTTGTGAAACTATTAAAATAAATAACTGAATGAACCAAAACCATTTGGAAGCAATGTCAAAAGGTTGATTCAGTCTAATATAAACTCTGTGCTCTTGCATTTCATAAATAATTGGTCACATTCTCATGAAGCCAGAGGGCAGTTTATCCCATTTTAGTATGCATAAGTTTGTGTTGGGTTTTTGTATAAATTGTAGTACAAGTTTTACAAAACCTGATTCCCTGATGAGGCCACCAACTTCTTTTTTCTCCCTCCCACAGAGAACTTCCAGTCCCAATTCTGACATTCACTGCTTAGCATGATGCTGGGGGTAGGGTCTGGGTGGGATTGTGTTTGGTGCAGACTCGATGGGCCGAAGGGCCTCTTTCTGCACTGTAGGGTTCTATGATTCTATGAGAAATCTTGGAAAGGGAAAACCTTATCCCTTTGTTTTTATTCATTCATGGAGCAGAGGCATCGCTGGCTGGCCAGCATTTATTGCTCATCCCTCGGTATCCTTGAGAAGGTGGTGGTGAGCTGCCTTCCTGAAATATTTTACTCCGCGTGCTGTGGGTTGACCCACAATACCGTTCGGGAGGGAATTCTAGGATTTTGACCCAGTGACTGGGAAGGAAGGGTGATACATTTCCAAGTCAGGATGGTGAGTGACTTGGAGGGGAACCTCCAGGTGTATCTGCTGCCCTTGTCTTTCTAGATAGAAGTGGTTGTGGGTTTGGGAGGTCTAAGGATGTGGTGCCAATCAAGTGGGTTGCTTTGTATTGAATGGTGTCAGGTTCCTGACAGTTGTTGGCGCTGCACCCATCCACACAAGTGGAGAGAATTCCACCACACTACTGACTGGAGCCTTGTAGATGGTGTACAGGCTTTGTGGAGTCAGGAGGTAAGTTACTCGCCGCTATATTCCTTGCCTCTGCCTTGCTCTTGTAGTCACTGTGCTTATGTGGTAAGTCCAGTTGAGTTTCTGGTCATTGGTAATCCCGAGGATGGTGACTATGTTTAGTATAGATCTGAGTTTAAGGATGATGAAATATACTGGACAGCATTTTGTCTTTTTTTTCCGCATTGATATTTCGAGCACATTGCCATTGATTCTAGTTGTGACTATTTTTCTAAGAGAGGAATCTTAATGTTTTCCCTGTGTGCCCGACCATGATCTACCTGCAGGGATAACACCTGGATAATGTGAAACTTCAAGCTGGCCTGCAGGTTTAGTTGGGTAAAGAACCCCACTAAAATCCTTGGCTGATTTCAAGTTCTTTTGGCTGAGGCATCAGACTGCAAGCTAGGAAACTGAAGGTTAAATCTTCGTACTGGCTATTGTTTCCTGAGCAAGTAGTGACAGGATCATCTGCGAGGTACATGGAATCGTGGCTGTGCTGAAGAAACTCAATTTGACAGGTGAATCAGATGAAAGTATTGAAGGATGGAAATGCCAATGAACTGCAATCATCATCTTCCATCGAAAATAGCATTCTGCATATTGGGTAGAATTGAGCAGGAATGAGAAAATGGGGCAATGCAGTGCTGCTTGAGAAATATATGCGCTTAGTTTAGTTCTTTTTATTGAAAATGATTTGACGTAATAGTGCAAATTAAAAGACAATGATAACCTACAGACAAGAACAGTATATCTGGCAATGCTTCAATTGTGCTATGAATGCTGACACAATTTGACATCAAAAGTACACTGTGTATCTCTGTCTATTCTTCGCAGACAGGTGCTGAGAGGAGGAGGCATGGATTTGATTTGCCTCATTTCATTGTAAGCTGCCCTCTATGATTGCGCAGAGCAAATGGAATTGGTGTACTGCAAGAAAAATGTTGATTCTTACCCGACCTGACATAAGATATTGATAAATTGTTCCACTTCGCCCAACCAGTTTCTTTGGAATAGAGTAGAAAATTAAGTTGTCATTGGGAGCTATCGCTCAAATCATCTACAGCTTGAACTAATGGCCTTTAATTCCTTGATATGTGCTGGATTTGATCATATTTGCTTCCAGTTTAGTTTCTATGGAAACCACAAGCTGCCCGCGTCAAAAAAACTGGTCGTACCATTTCAGTGAATTTGTTCCCACGATTAGAATGTGATTGCTAATCTATCTGTTAAATCACTTGATATTTCTCATCCTTTACAATAAAAGCATACGTGCTACTGGTTGAATTGGTCAGGATTTGCAGCCAATGCTTGCTAATTAGGACAGGAAGTGGCAACATCAACGGGAAGCATGTTGTATTGGAAAGAAAGAACTTGGAGTTGTATAGTAACTAAGAACTTCGGAGCCAATGCTCAAAACTTACGTCGGCAAACACAGCAACCAATTTTCTTATGTGGCCTCAAACGGCAAGTGAGATACATGGCTAGTAAGTCTGATTTTTGTGTTGGTTGATGGAGGAAAGGATCTGTTCCTTTTTCAAATTTAATCGTTTATCAAGCTGCAGAGTAAATAATCTCCCGCAGGACTGCTCACAGTGAGTCACAACACCTGGGATCTAAAGAAGAGAAAGACTTCCATTTCTATGGTGAGTTTCCTGGTCACGGAATATCCCGAATGGATTGAAAACCAATGGAGTATTTCTTGAAGTGCAATCTCAGTTGTAACAAAGGCAGTTGTAGCATTGGGGGACTGAAAGTCCGGTGTTAGCTTTGGAGATCGGTGGGAAGGAGACGCGTGGAGTTATATTGAAGTTATATTGGAGAGATGCACAGCATTTTAGTTCTTTAATTGTACCCGCATGTCAACTCAAACCCTACTGCTGGCTCAATATTGAGGAAACTGTTATTAGATATCTACTCTGCATTCCTGGAAGGAAATACATCATTCTGGCTGCGGTGATTAATATGCATTTAAATTCTAAAAAGGGTTGACTGCACTTCTACTCTTTTTAATAAAGTAAGTGCTCTAAATCATTTAAACTAATTTCTGGAAGGCAGCTGGGATCATGACAAACAATGCCTTCCATGACTGCTTTTCACAGGGAAACATGAAAGGCTCATCTATATTTTCTTGCATCAAATCAAATGGAGCCTATTTACTGAAAACCATTTCTGTCTGCGATGTAAACTAAAGCAGATTGGGCATTTTCTTTCCTGGTTTTGCTTGTATTTCCCTCAGACGCAATGACGGATATCGCATAGGCCTGACCGGATGGGCCAAAGGACCTCTCCCTCACTGTATAATTCTATAGCACAGGATGACAAATCATCCTCCAGCATGTTTTCTGGAAGTGGAAGTGGTTTGCCATTGGCTGCCAGTAGGATCTTCCAGTCCCACCAATGTCTATGGCGTTCTTCCTGGCTCACCCTGTCCCAAGCACCAGTGAGCCCTAAAGTAAACCTTATTTATTAGTCACAAGTTCAGGTGCAATGAAGTTACTGTAAAATTCTCCTATGCATGACAGATGCGGTTGGACGTTCTCTTTACCAATTTTGCTTGCACTTCCCTCGGATACTGGCTGGTGCAGAATATCACACCAGCAGAAAGGGTTAGAAAATCCCGCTCGTTATCTCTCCTCATTTTCCGTCACCATCCAATACTTTTTTGTGGGTTGATCATTCATCCCGCTGCAACAACTCTTCATAGTTTGCATTTTGTATCGCCTGTTTCTTTTACTGCCTAACTCATATTAATATGGAAATAACATTGGAATATTGTCAAACTGGATCCAGGCAGTTGGAGCTCGGAAGCTGGAGAGGGAAGAGCTTTTGTCTCTGAGAAGCAGGGCAGCTTTACAATGCAGTAATAGGCATGAAAGCCAGCTCCAGAGAAACACAAGGACAGTTGTTCTAGAAATGAGAAGTCTCCAGGATGTTTGAAAATAAAGGAACAATGAGGAACCACCATTGAAACAGGATACTGGTCACTGAAGCTAAAGATTGAGCTTGCTTTGCAAGATGTGAGGAAAGTTGACTTTGGAAAAGCCAAATGTCTGGAGCAATTGTATGTTTGGTGGCCTAATTTTCCACCTTTGGAAATGATAGGATTGAGTATTTGAGTTTTTTGCATAGAAATTTGGTTGCTGTAGCAACTTCAAGACAAAAGGATACTGAATGGAGAGTTGGAAAAGCTGGAAGTGAATCATTACTTTCAAATAAGGTGTTTTTCCTCAGTTGTTTTAGCAAAGTTGGAAAATCTGGAGGCGACTCCTTGATGTGCACAGCTGATGAAAAGCATTGGTTGGAAGAAGACTTTAAAGCATGCCTATTTGAGATTGGAGTTTGGAAATACTTATGCGACAATCATGTGGGAAGAATTTGAGAAGAAATCCACGGAAAATTGATTCAATGATATCTGCCATTTGGTTTCACAGAGGGGTTGTCTGACCACAATTAGCCTATTGGGTTATAGGGAATGTGTATTTATTGAGAAGATTACAGCACAAGACATATTTGGCAACCTGTTATCTTTAAAGTCTGTGAACATTTGTGAAGATAAGTCGGAGTGAAGGAGCACTTAATTATAGCCAAACTTTTCACGTATAATTTTTTTTGTTGTTAAAAGTTGATTGACTGCCCTATGTACTCCACATTTTCTAAAAAAAAAGTAAAAGCCATATTGCAGCTTTATAGAACCTTAGTTAGGCTACACTTGGAATATAGTCTTCAATTCTGGTCAATGCACTACCAGAAGGATGTGGAGGCTTTGGAGAGGGTAGAGAAAAGATTTACCAGGACGTTGCCTGGTATGGAGGGCATTAGCTGTGAGGAGAGATTGGAGAAACTTGGTTTGTTCTCACTGGAATGATGGAGGTTGAGGGGTGACCTGATAGAAGTCTATAAGATTATGAGAAGCATAGATAAGAGTGGATAGTCAGAAGCTTTTTCCCAGGGTGGAAGAGTCAATAACTAGGGGGCATAGGTTTAAAGTGCGAGGGGCAAGGTTTGAAGGAGATGTACGAGGCAGATCTTTTACACCAGAGTGTAGAGGTGCCTGGAACTCGCCAGGGGAGGTAGTGGAAGCGGATATGGTAGTGTCTTTTAAGGGGCGTCTTGACAAATACATGAATAGGATGGGAATAGAGGGATATGGCCCCAGAAGGGTAGGGGGTTTTAGTTCAGTCAGGCGGCATGGTCAGTGCAGGCCTGGAGGGCTGTAAGATCTGTTCCTGTGCTGTAACTTTTTCTTTGTTCTTTGTAACAATATAAGAATACTATGAGGCCGTTTAGCAGCCCACCAAGTTGTTAACCCATCTTTGCTCTATATCCCATAATACCTGTGGTTAACAAAAATCTATCAATCTCAACTGTAAAATTAATAGTTGATATAGAATCAGTTGCCCAATGCACAAGAGAGTTCCAAACGTTGACTCCTCTTTTCTTCATTTTCCTGACATGTGTTCACAAGATCACTGCTATCTGTTCTTCTGGAACTTTCTATACCCTTACATGCTGAGGACTTTGTATTATGACAATATGGATCAGAGAGTGCAAGGTGGGACCAATGGCAATCTTCCTTTAAAGCTAGGTGTCTACAACAGCAATAGAGAGAGCAGAAAGTTACATTTAAATGTCCGGCAGAATATTGTTTTAAAGTTTATTTTATTAGTGTCACAAGTAGGCTTACATTAGCACTGCAATGAAGTTACTGTGAAAATCCCCTAGTTGTCATACACTTGCGCCTGTTCGGGTACACTGAGGGAGAAATTAGCACAGCCAATTCAACTATCCAACATATCTTTTGGGAGGAAGGATTACCTTCCTTAGGGATCCTTATACCCTTCAGAGGCACCCTACCCACCCCACCATCATTGCTGGGACCAAAGCCACATCCTATGGGAGAAAACCAGAGCACCTTACGGAAATCCATACAGACAATGTGTAGACTCCACACAAACAGTGGCCCAAGCCAGGAATTGAACTTGGGTACCTGGCGCTGTGAGGCACCACTGGGCCACCGTGCATCAGGAAATCATGGATAGGACTTTTCGGGTAGGGTATTCCCACCCCTGAAGAGTTGGTGGAGGATGAATCCATGCCAATCCCTGCTGTCTTGCAGCCATTTAACTTTTGGTGGGACATTGTTTGGCTAAGGGCAAAATATCCACTCCTATCTTGGAAGAAAATCCCAGCTCAGAGAGCTGTCAGAAGATCAGGCTGTCGTTTTGGTCCCAGCATTGCTGGGTTTGAGGAGTGACTGCAGCCAGTCCCCAAGGAAGAGAAGCTAATGGAACCTGCACTGAAGTTAAATCCAGGCAGTCAGCAGGGCCTGGATGACAGGGCCCAGTGAGGGGATCAAGCATGTTTGGTGGGGCGGGGGGGGGGGTCAGATTTTAGGACCTTGTGACAGACTATTTGGGGAAGTGGGGATGGGGGAAGATGGGAGGGTTACCATGGGATGGGGGAGGTGGTGCCTCTATAGGGCACAAGGACCTCCGGGGGGTGACCTTCCCTTCTGTGACAGCAGTTCATGCTGCCCCTATTGGGCTACCCACCTGACGCAGGCCTCCCCCACCGCCGTGGAGAAAATAACTGCGGGGACAGGATGAGACACTTCCTCAAAAGGTGGTCAGGCCATCCAATGCTCTGTAAAATGAGAGACAAAGCAGGGGGAGGCCAGGTGGACAGACCACTTGCTGCACTGGACAAGTCAACCCACCTTCAGACATGCTTTTGGGGGGACGGCGGGGAGTGTGGTTTGCCTAAGCTTTCTATTAAAAACTAACAACCTACAAGTGAAAAATGAATCCCTGTAAACATGTTTATTTCTCCTTTGTCAGCCGGTCTTTTAAGATTCAGTGCTTCACTTTCTGACAATGACCCTCTTGAGGCTCTGCATGGATTAACAATTTGGAGTTTCCTCATCCATCTGCATCCATTATTATCAATTCTAACTGCACTCCCTTTGAACGCACTGGTGCATTAATAGACCCAACCTGGAAGTGACTGACTGCTGCGTTTTGTTGACCTTTTCTGGGCTTTGCATCAAAGCTGCCAGCATTCAAATAAAACTTCTACAAAGGTGCCACATAGACATTCATTAAATAATTTAATTATTCAGCAGACACACTTTGTGGCAGCGAACTATATATAGGCACAGGTATTTCCAGCAAACCAGTTGCAAAGACAAATCTCTTTCCAGGTGGATTGCCTACAGCTGAGACTGGAGATTAAATCCATGTCATTGCCTTTGTCTAGAAAGTTGGAAACATCATGGGATCAGTAGGAGGTACAACATAGAATCATAGAGATATACAGTATGGAAGCAGGCCCTTCAGCCCAACTGGTCCATGCCAACCATGTTTCCTAAACTCAACTATACCCATTTGCCTGTGTTTGGCCCAAATCCCTCTAAACCTTTCCCATCCATGTACTGGGTCAGAGTGGTTAATTCACACACACAATTTCTTTCATGATGAATCCCCTCTTTTGGCCAAATTATTTGGAGGTTGACTTCCCAGAGGATGCAGTCACCATGAATTACCCACAATGTCCTCACAGCTATCTGGGGTGGCACAGTGGTTAGCATTGATGCCTTGCAGCTCCAGGGATCCAGAGACCTGGGTTCGATTCCTGGCTTGGGTCACTGTCTGTGTGGAGCCTGCACTTTCTCTTTATGTCTGCATGGGTTTCCAATGGGTGCTCCGGTTTCCTCCCACGCTCCAAAGACCTGCAGATTAGGCGGATTGGCCATGCTAAATTGCCCCTTAATGTCCCAAGATGTGTAGGTTACAGGGATGAGTGGGGTAAATGTGTAGGTATGGGGTCTGGGGTGGGATTGTTGTAGGTGTAGACTGGATGGGCCAAATGGCCTCCTTCTGCACTGTAGGGGTTCTATGGACCACCCCTTACCAGGGGTACCCTTCATGATTTTTCCTGAATTCAATTCCATTTGCTATTATTTTAATGAAATGTGTGTTGACAGTTTGGCCTGGGTTTCACTTAAAAATCGGGAGCACAGAATCAGGACATATCAATGCTCCACAAACCTAACCCAGGGAAAAGTGGCCTGGAAGGTCAGATTCTCATTCTAGGATTATTCCCTAGAAGTCTCGATGGGCAACCCCAGGACGTGTGCTGAGGATGTCCGGGTGAGGACGGGGCTTGGGCAGAAGACACAACATCAAAAGTTTAAAAAAAACAAAAGCTTAAAACATCCCTCTCAGACCTCATTTCAATCAACCCTGCATTTCCCATGCCCCATCCATGCCATCTCATGGTTGCTGATGCCTTCCATGCCAGCTGATACCCTTCTGCTCAAGATCATGGTCTTTTGTAGTTCCTTTACCCAACTTAATGCCAATTTATGCCACTCACCCACCACCCTTTGTAGTTACATCCTCCATGCCAACTCGCCCAGTGTTCACCATAGGCAGATCACAACCTGTGCTAGATTAAACAAAATCCAAAATGTCCATGGTAGGTTTCAGTTAAAAAAAAGCAAACACTTCATTCAGTTGCATAATCCCTTATGAAATATATATCTGAATTCATAGTCCCATTTGAAAGAGTCCATAACCACTTAGAGCTGTCAATCAAACTGTAAAATGACAGGCACCTTACTGTCAGATTGGAAAGTTGTGACATTATTTATGTAGCACTAATCTAGTAACGGAAGCCCTAAGGCTACAAATAGAAATCATTTCTTTAATATTGCAACCAATTTTTTCACAGAGTTAAAGAGTAAAAAGCTCAAATACCTTGACAGCATGATAGTTCCTGTTGACAGCTCTGCTTGACATTTTCGACAGTTGCCTTTATCAGTTCCAATGAGCGCGTGCACTTTTTACGCACGTTCATGCCTAATTTTAGGGAATCTGACCTTGCCCAAAGTACACCTGACCTCTTCCAAAAAGCACCTGGCCTTCCCTAATGGTGTCCTGGGATTGTGCTCAAAAAGGGGTACCTTATCTCTCTAAAAGAACACCTCAGCTATCACCAAACGTTCATGCACCAGTCCAGACTCTGACTTATTCCTGTCTCTGCAAAAATAATACGTGTCATTTTCAGAGAGGGGACTTCTAGATTTGAGCCTCTTCCACCATTCTTGCAATGAGTCCAGGACTTTAAGTGGGTTGTCTTTTTTTTTGCTAAACCAGGCTAGCACTGTTCATAAAGCAGTAGCCACTTGCACCTTACACTTCAATAATACTAAATCTTCTGTGCAGATTACTTTTTCTCAGATATGAAGATGTTTGAAGATAGCACAGAATTTGCAATGTGCTCTGATGTGATATTGATGCAGTGTTAAATATTACTGGTTTGATGTTTAGATAATTAATTGAAATGGTGATTTATGCCAAACACATGAATATTCATTCGTATATCCAAGGAGGAGTTCTGGAGAAGGTTTTTTTTTTACCCAGAGCGTGGTTAGAAAGGGGAATTCACAACCACTTGGACTAGTTGGGGTGAATAGCTTTTACAGGGAAGCTGGGTGAATACATGAGGGAGAAATGAACTTTCAGATCACTCCAACTGAAGTATAGGGGGAGGGGTGGGATCAGGGTTCAAATGGACCACAAATTCAAGTGTGGGTCAGATGATCTGTTTCTTTGCTGTAAATTCCACATCGTTCAATGTGATAGAATCCTATTAAATGGAAATTGCTACCCTCGTCAGGAGGATATCATTCTCTCCACCCCACTCCACCACCATTCCCCAAGAACAATTCAAATATCTTGAGGATTTAAAATGGAATCCCCTGGTTCAAGACTGCCAAATTAATGGAAATAAATTACCTGTCTATAGACTACCTGTTTCCTTTAATATATTGAAATCTTGGATCAAATCACCCTTGAAACATTTAAATTCCAGGGACTATAACCCTAGTTAGTGTAACTCTCCTATAATTCCTGTAAACTTGAAGTCCAGGGACAAGATTTTGCGCTCCCGTTTAGATAGCACATGGTGTCAGGAATTGAAAAAATGGTTGCTGAATGGCCAAAGCAACATTTCCATCAATGGCTGTTTTCGGTAAGCTGGAAAACAGGGAATGCCAGGGACTGCACGTGGTATTGCTTATAAGTTACCAGCGTCATTCTGGAAGTGAGCATTTCAGAACCTAAGCAATTTGTGTTGGAAAGCCACGTTTTGGAAGGCTTTCTAAGTCTGCAGAGTGAAGATGAGTCCAGAAGGTGAGTTAAGTCAATCACAAAGGAGCATAGTTTCAGGTAAGGGGGCAGGAGATCCAAAGGGGACCTGAGGAAAAAAATAACTTTTTCACTCAGAGGGTTGTGGTAATCTGGAGTGCTCTGACTGGAGAGGTAGTCAAAGCTGGAAATCTTACAAACTTTAAAGAAATATTTGGATGAACGCTTCAAATATCATAATATTCAAAGATATGGGACAAGTGCAGGGAAATTGGATTAGCGCACCTTTAGTGGTAGATATTGTTGGTGCACACTTAATGGACTGAAGAACCTTTTCTGTACTGTATGACTGACAGATTAACCAGTCAATCATAGTGAGCTTAGACCAGTTATAAGATTCACACAATCAAACACAGTTCAATTAAACCATTGAACACTGCAATCCTTAAAATTCTGGGATGTGGTCAGAACTGCTATCTCACAGTGCCAGGAGATTTGATTCCTGGCTTAGGTCACTGTCTGTGCAGAGTCTGCACATTTTCCCTGCATCTGCATCGATTTCCTCCAGGTGTTCCAGTTTGTTCCCACACTCCAAAGATGTGCAGGTTAGATTGATTGGCTATGCTAAATTGCCCGATAGTGTCAGGAGGTTAGTGTAAATAAGTCAGGTTATGAGGAAAGGGCCTGGATGGGATTGTGGTCGGTGCACGCTTGATGGGCTGAATGGCCTCCATCTGCACTATAGGGATTCTATTTTTCTGCATTAGGCAATTACACTTCCAGATGAAATCTTAAAATGCAACTAACAAAGAATTTGAGAACTTAAGTGAATCTCAAGAAATGTAGAAAGTCCCCTCCTTACAGCCAAGGCCCCTTTTCCACATCAATCTTGTCCCAAATGGCATCATGATTATAGCTAACCAATACTCCTATTATGAAAATATAGGTTGGGTATGTGGGGCAGAGATTTTTTTTATTTGGTCGTGGGATGTTGGCGTGGCTGGGATTTATCACCAACATTTATTGCTCATTCCTAATTGACCTTGAATTGATTTCAAAGGCCATTTAAGAGCAACTACACTGCTGTGCTTCTGGAGTCACATGTAGGCCAGGCCAGGTAAGGATGGCAGATTTCCTTCCCTAATGGACATCAGTGAACCAGATGGGATTTATGACAATTGACAATGGTTATCAGTAGATTCCTAACTCCAGATTTTTATTTAATTCAAATTTCACCATCTGCCATGGTGGGATTCAAAACCCAGGTCCACAAAGCATTAGCCTAGGTTTCTGGATTGCTAGTCCAGTGGCAACACCAGTCGTGGGAGGAGCAGTTGAGTATCTTGGGCTTGTACTCACTGAAGTACGGAAGAATGAGGGGATTTGTTTGTGGTATATAAAGTACTCAATAGGATTGATAAAGTAAAGTGTTCCCCCTTCTAGAACAGTCTGGGGCAAGAGGGCATAGTTGTAGAGTAAGGGGCGAGGTTCAAGACAGAGTTAAGGAGCAGCAACTTCCTACGGAGGGTTGTGTATCTATGGAACTCACTGCCGCAGAGTGCAGTGGATGCAGAATCAATGGATTCAAGAAAGAGATAAATATTCAATCAAAAGTGGGATAGAGGGCTATGGGGAAAAGGCAGGGAAGTGGAGTTAGGATGAGATAGAGATATAATAGATATAATAGAGATATAATAGATGATCATATAGAATGGCGGTGCAGATTCGAGGGGCTGAATTGCCATCTCTCGCTCCTAATTCCTATCTTCCTGTGTTACCTCTTCCCTCTGTAGGGATGGTAAATCAACTGAAATGCTAGGCTCAGGATTTTCCAAGTGAAGGTTTTTAATATGGATAAATATGTTTTGTGCAATGCTGCAACTCTGTGGATTTCTACTAAACTTGAACAGCAAATAGAGTTGTCTTCAAGATGATTCAGTATCTTTTTTGACCAAAGCATTTTGGATGATGACATTCCAGACTTCTGCCTAACCCATTTATCTGTCTAATTAAGAGTCTAAAACAGGAGATCCAGGTCTTGCCACAAGGACCATTGTGAGCTATTCTCGATGACTGATGACTTCCACTGCAATTTGATGCTTGAAATGAGCTGGTCTTGTTAACTCAATTGTCCTTAGGTTTTGGTCCGGAGGAAGTCATTTGCCATAAAATTGAAGTGAGGTTATAAAAAAATGGTGCCAAAGAGAGACTATAGTGTGATAATTGTGGAGAATGTCAGTATCCCAGAGGCACTGCGAATAGATCAGATTCAATTAGAAGGGAAGATGTAAGAATTTGTAGGAGTGACTTTCAATTAATCACAAAGAAACTGAAACGTTTGATCAAAATTTTTAAATGGGGTGAACACTGTGCTTATCTTTAAGTTTGAGGTTTACTTATTAATGTCACAAGTAGGCTTACATTAACACTGCAATGAAGTTACTGTGAAAATTTCCAAGTTGCCACACTCTGGTGCCTGTTCGGGTACACTGATGGAAAATTTAGCATGGCCAATGCACCAAACCAGCACGTCTTCTGGATGGTAGGAGGGAACTCACGCAGACATGAAGAGAATGTGCAGATTCTGCACAGACAGTGACCCAAGCCAGGAATTGAACCCGTGCTCATCATGTTGTGAGGCAGCAGGGCTAACCACTTGATATTGATTTGATTTATTGTCACATAGACAGAGATACAGTGAAAGGTATTGTTTCTTACATGCTGCACAGACAAAACATACCACTCATGAAGTATAGGGGGAGAAGGAAAGGATAGGGTGCAAAATATAGTGTTATAGCTACAGGTAGGGTGAAAAGAAAGATCAGCTTAATGTACAGTAGGACCCTTCAAAAGTCTGATGACAGCAGGGAAGACTCAAAGAAAAGCATGGGATAGAATTGTAACAATCTTTCTCTGAACAATTTCCATTACAAATTGTAAAGCTAAATTTGAACAATGTCTTGAGATAACCATCTGGGTGATATCTTAACTCGCATCAAAGCCCAGCCACCCATCTCACCTGTTCGTTAATCCACATTGGATTTCATTTAAGCAATGCTTTTATTTTGAAATTCTCGGCCATGTTTGCAAATTGTTTCATAGCATCTTGCCTCCTTATCTCTGTAATTTCCCCTTTAGCCCCACAACTGCCTTAGATCTCTGCTCTCCAAAAACACTCACCGATTAAGCACCTTTATTTTCATCACCGTAGTGACTGTAACTTCAGCTAGTTAGGAAGTAGGCCCTGACATTCACACTCCAAACTTCCCTTCCCTGTTGAGATGGTTTTTAAAAGTTATCCCACTGATCTATTCCGAACTTACCTATGTAGCATCTTTGAGTGTATTGCTATCGTAAAGTAGCTATACTTACGCAAGTCATAGAATCTACAGTGCAGAAGGAGGCCATTTGGTCCATCGAGCCTGAACTGACAACAATCCTACCCAGACCCTATCCCCATAACTGCACATATTTACCCTCCTAATCTGCCTGGTATTAAGGGAAATTTATCAGATGCTAAAGCCTGAGGACACGTACCAACTGGCTCAAGAACAGCTTCTTCCCCATTGCCATCAGACTTTTCATGGAATCCTACAATGCAGAAGGAGGCCATTTGGCCCATCAAGTCTACAACAACCACAATCCAATCCAGGCCCTATCCCCACTATCCCATGCATTTATTTTGGCTAGTCCCCTTGACACTAAAGAGTAATTTAGCAGGACTAATCCATCTAACCTGTACATCTTCAGACTGTGGGAGGAAACCAGGGCAATGGAATGGAACCCTGCAGACATGGGGAGAATGTGCAAACTCCACACAGACAGTGACCCGAGTCCAGAATTGAACCTGGGTCCCTGGCACTGTGAGGCAGCAGTGTTAACCACTGTGCCGCCCCAAGTAATTTCTGGGGGTGAAAATTCCGAAGAGAGGTGGGATTGGGGGAGGAATTTTTTTTTCAGAAAGTGTGGAGGGAAGAATAAGACAAGCAAAGTATTTGAATCTTGAATAAAAGCTAGAAATCTGTTGTCAAAGTACTGTAAAGCAATTAGGATGTCAACAGTACAGAATTCATGCTTTATAAAGTTCCAGATGTAAATGGGAACATTATTGCAGGGAGCAAATAATTTGATCTGAAGGCACGGTTTGATGTTGAATTTCATTAACTATATTTGATATTACACAACCTTAAAAAAAAAGTTCACCTCATTCTTTCTTAGATTAATGGTGTTCAGTAGAGAATGTAGTCAGTTTGCACAAGGTAACAGAATTACAGAGTGAATTAATGAAAGTGTTGAAATTACACAGCCAAACTATAGTCCGTCTGAGGCCTTCATTGCAAATGACCTTCCTTCGCAAAATGCAGAAGCTTGAGAGTTTGAATAGCTGTCAAGGAAAAGCAGATGAACAGAGCTCATTCTCTGAAACATTTTGACGGTTGCTCAACTATGAGCTGCAAGGTATGGTCCACTCTTTTAAAAAAAGTAATACAGTTTGGATTGAAATTAAATTTGAATTGTAGCTACGATTAAAATCAGGACCGTGGAAAATAAGAATTAAATGAGGCAATTGCGCCAGAACAAATGGGAAGGGATGTATTTTAATTTGAATCGAGAATGGTAGTGGGTGGTGTAACAAGTTAAAGGCAATGTTTTGCCACAGCTAGATATGATTGATTTAGTAATTTAAACAGCACAGATATTGGCACAATTATTAACCAGGAGATATCATGTAGCGTTACTCAGAGTAGCCTACAGAATGAAATAAAAGCACATTATCATGGATGCTGGAATCTGAAACCTGGAATATAGGCATGCATAGTAAGAAGTCTCACAACACCAGGTTAAAGTCCAACAGGTTTATTTGGCAGCACCATCTTTTGGAGCGCCGCTCCTTCATCAGGTGAGTAGGAATCATGTTTACAAACAGGGCACATAAAGACAGAAACTCAGTTGACAAGGTAATGGTTGGAATGTGAATCTTTACAGGTAATCGAGTCTTAAAGATACAGATAATGTGAGTGGAGAGAGGGTTAAGCACAGGTTAAAGAGATGTGTATTGTCTCCAGTCAGTGAGATTTTGCAAGCCCAGGCAAGTTGTGGGGGTTGCAGATAGTGTGATATGAACCCAAGATCCCGGCTGTGGCTGTTCTTGTGTGCGGAACTTGGCTGTCAGTTTCTGCTCATCTCCACATCATGTCCATCATCAACACCACACATCTCCACATATAGGCATGCTACAGCTTTCCATCTCGACATTGAATTCAACAACTTCAGGTGATTAGCTCTACCTCACCTCAACCCCATTTGTTTTCATTTTGTTTAATTTTTAATTGTTCTGTACCTTTTATTTCTTTTTTGTCTTTCTTTATTTTCTTCCCTCATTTTTCCCCCTATTATATCACTCTTTCCTTAGCTTTTATTGCCCTTTGTTTCCCCTTTTCCCTTTTTTCTCAATTTTATCTCTCTCCCACCCATCTCCTCCCCCCCCCACATTTCCATCTGTCACAACTTATCCCCTCATTTCAGCTTGTCTGCCGTTTGGCCATTCATAGAGTCATTGAGGCTTACAGCGTGGAAACAGGCCCTTCAGCCCAACTTGTCCATGCCATTTTTTTTTTTAAAAACCCCTAAGCTAATCCCAATTACCCACATTTGGCCCGTATCCCTTTATACCCATCATACCATTGTAACTATCTAAATGCTTTTTAAAAGACAAAATTGTACCCAGCTCCACTACTACCTCTGTCAGCTTGTTCCAGACACTCATCACCCTCTGTGTGAAAAAATTGCCCCTTTGGACATTTCTGTATCTCTTCCCTCTCACTTTAAACCTATGTCCTCGAGATTGAGACTCCCCTATCTTTGGGACAAGATATTGACTAGCTGATCTATGCCCCCCATTATTTTATAGACCTCTATAAGATCACCCCTTAGCCTGCTATGCTCCAGAGGAAAAAGTCCCAGTCTATCCAGCCTCTCCTTATAACTCTACCCATCAAGTCCTTGTAGCATCCTAGTAAATCTTTTCTGCACTTTCTAGTTTAATAATATCCTTCCTATAATAGGGTGACCAGAATTGCACACAGTATTCCAAATGTGGCCTTACCAATATCTTGTACAACTTCAACAAGACATTCCAACTCCTGTATACAATGTTCTGACCAATGAAACCAAGCATGCTGAATGCCTTCATCACCACCCTGTCCACCTGTGACTCCACGTTCAAGGAGCTATGAACATGTGCCCCTAGATCTCTTTGTTCTATATGCTCCCCAATGCCCCACCATTAACTGAGTAAGTCCTGACCTGGTTCAATCTACCAAAATGCATCACCTCACATTTGTCTAAATTAAACTCCATCTGCCATTCGTCAGCCCACTGGCCCAATTGATCAAGATCCCGTTTCAATTGGAGATAACTTTCTTCACTGTCCACTATACCACTAATCTTAGTGTCATCTGCAAACTTATTAACCATGGCTTCTATATTCTCATCCAAATCATTCATATAAATAACAAATGACAGTCAGCCCAGCACTGATCCCTGAGGCACATCACTGGTCACAGGCCTCCATTTGCAAAACAATTCTCAATAACCATCCTCTGGCTTCTGCCAAGAAGCCAATTTTATATTCCTTTAGATACCTCACCCTGGATGTGGTGAAATTTAACCTTATGCAACAACCTACCATGTAGTACCTTGTCAAAGGCCTTGCTAAAGTTCATGTAGACACCCTTTATTCTCTCTATGGACTGCGATTAGCAGCCTTTCCCCTTGTTTTTGTGGCTATGAATCATCTTTCATTCCCCCATCCTAAGTATAAAAGATCTCCCACTTTCAATGCCTTTTAGCTTTGACAAAGAGTCATCTGGACTCGAAACATCAGCTGTTTTCTCTCCTTATGGACGCTGCCAGACCTGCTGAGATTTTCCAGCATTTACTCTTTTGGTTAGCCTATAGTTCTGATCCCTGATTTATCCCCATTATCCACCTCTGTGCTGCTGCAAAGTCACTTGCCCACTGTTGCTATTGTGCTTAAAATTCCAGAACTCCTGATGCCTCAGAGGATAGCGCATTGATGTGGGAAGTTTTATTGCATTCGACATGGTCCAAATTCCACATTGAGGCTTTGCAATTTTAAGACTCTGAGCTCAGCTTTAAACTCCATATAAACTGAAACTGGAAAATCCCACCCAAGGTCAACGGACTTTTCCCCTCGCTCGCTACGATTTCTGTGATGAGCGGAATGCGAAAATCCATCCCTGCATCTGTCTTAAAGCCAATGTATTTACAGTTCCAAAACATCAGCTTTCTCCATCACTTTCTCATGCACAGCTGTTGAAACCATCATTGATCTTTTTGGTTTGATCTGATTTATTATTTTTGTTACATCTATTGGTATACAGTGAAAAGTATTGTTCCTTGTAGAGACAATGCATACTTTTCATAGAAAAGGAAAAGAGACACTGCAGAATATAGTGTTACGGTCATAGCTAGGGTTCAGAGAAAGATCCTTAATATAAGGGAGGTCCATTCAAAAGTCTGGTGGCAACAGAGAAGAAGCTTGAGTCATTTGGTACGTGACCTCAGACTTTTGTATCTTTTTCCCAATGGAAGAGATAACGTACAGGGTGTGTGGGGTCCTTGATTATGTTGGCTGCTTTTCCAATAAAGCGGGAAGCATAGATGGAGTCAGTGGATGGGAGTTGATGGGTTTTTGCAAAATCCTGACCTATTTTCACCTAATGGCCTGTTTGATAAACTTCACCTCCGACAGAGCTCTGCTGTCCATAGTCAAAGTGATGTCCCTTTGTAATAAGTCCTCAGAGGCGGAAGTCCCTTCACTAAAATCCCTTTTATTTACAAGTCTGACAGCAGCGTACAGAGTGCTTTCGGTTAGCAGCCTACACTAGGAGTGCCAGAGGAACTGACACACCTGGTCAAGTACAAAGAAAGAGGTTTCCTGATTGGCCCATCAATTTGGCCCTTAATCAGGGAGCTCATATTCTTACAGGCCAACCTCAATTGCCTGATTAATGTCGTTACACTCTTAATCACCTTGGTTGATTTCTGATCCCTCCTATTTATTAAGTCGGAAATGTTCACACTTGTCCACAAATCCCTCCTTAGCCTTGCTTCTCTCTACCTCTGAAGCTTTTGTCTCTTTGCATCTTCCAGTATGGAACACTAGTCCAGTGTCTCCTCTCTTCCCCATAGCAATAGCCAGTGTCATCGAGGAATAGAGGTGCACAAGCATGGAAACGGGCCCTATGGGCCAACTTATCCATGCCGCCTTTTTTTTTAAATCCCTAAGCTAGTCCTAATTGCCTGCATTTGGCCCATATCCCTCTATGCTCACCTTACCCATGTAAATGTCTGAATGCTTTTTAAAAGAAAAAATTGTACTCGCATCTACTCCTACATCCAGCAGCTTGTTCCAGACACTCACTACCCTCTGTGTGAAAAAATTGCCCCCCTGGACCCTTTTGCATCTCTCCCCTTAAACTTATGTCCTCTAGTTTTAGACTCACCTACCTTTGGGAAAAGATGTTTACTATCTAGCTGATCTATGCTTCTCATTATTTTAGAGACCTCTATAAGATCACCCTTCAGCCTCCCGGGCTCCAGTGATATAGCATTTAGCGAGCCATATTTTGAAAACCTTGATAGATCTTTGGTCAGTACCACCAATTATCCTCCTGTCATTCATGCTTATACCCCAAGCTGTGTGATAACTCAGGATGTTCTGATCTGTTGATGCATTGTACTGAAGAATCTACAAGTGTTCTATTTTCAAATAAAATGGGTTGGTAGCATCTTGAAATGTTAGTTCCCTGTTTTAAAAAGAAAATGACCCAGATCATCCCTTGGACTGGTCATTCTTGGAGAGGTTTATAGGTAGCAGTTCCCCCATGGGGCATAATTGGAAAACTTCTTTAAATTTTAAGCTCATTATTTTCACATTAGCTGCCTAATCTCTGTTGTGAAAATAAATCACAGTTGGCCATCAAGGGGATTGAAACCTGCTGTTGCTACAGAAAGTAGTAATCATTAAGCTAGAGATTTATGCCCACAATATGTACTACCAAATTGCTGTAACTGAGAGCCAGGAAAAGATTTGGCTTCAAATAGATGGATTTCACTGAATGACACTTGAAACCGCTGTGGAGGATGGTAGAAGGACGCCCTAAGTTCAATTAGAAATGAATTTGTTCTGACGTGGTTGTCGCTGTAATGTACTGCATAGTTTTGGCAATTAATTGCAAGCTGCCTCTGAGCTATAAACCACAAAATTGGAACCCAGTGCAACATTTTGCCAATAAAAACAAATAATCCATCAACATTAAGACTTTATGTAAAAGCAGTTCAAATGTTTGAGTTCCCCTGCTATGTTTATTGTGGGCAAATTTTCCACCTCCCTTCTGCTGTGTTCATAATCAAAGTTTCACTTTATACCGATCAATGCTTCATGTGAGTGCTGAAACTGGACCTGACATGAATGAAGCTGTAATAAGACATTCATGGAGGAGCAAGTCCAACTCCAGGTCAACTCAGACTGCTCAAATTATTTACATTCCCAATTCTTATTGCCACTTCAAATGGCATGTAAGTTCACCATTGCAGAAGAGGCTGCCTGAGGCCAAGGCACATTCGGCTAATTCTTTAAGAAGTTTATTTTGTCGGCGATAGAAGAATCCAAATGTTACGCCACTTAGAGGAAAAAAAAGAGGCAAAGTGTGATTCATGCCAGTAGGGGGGGTGGACAGACTCTATTCATGGTAGGAAGCCAACTGTTGACAGCTAGAGGGCTCTATCACATGTGCAAGTACACAGTGCACTGTGTAAAGTGTACACAGTTAGTGTACTGGGGATCCGACTTCTCCCCCTACTCCTTTCAGTCATGTGCCTTCCTCCCATCCCCTATTCATCCCTCCAATTGATCACAGCTCCTGATGCACCCCCAGGCAATCACAGCCTCCTCATTCGCCTCCCACATCAATCACCGCCCTGGTGATTCCCGATTACAGAGTACCCAGCTCCCTCTGCACAGCCTCCACTTCAGGCCCTACTCCCTTTTGCTTACATCATGCCCCTGGCACTGCCAATTACATGGGTAAGATGGGTATAGAGGGATATAGGCCAAATGCAGGCAGTTGGGACCAGCTTAGGTGTTTAAGAAAAAGGGTGGCATGGGCAACTTCAGTCTATTTCCATGCTCTAAACCTGATCATCCAACTCAATAGCCTGTTTGCCCTTCCCTCCCAAATCCCTTGATTGCAATTTTAAGGAGGAACTAAACATATATCCTGGGACTAATGCATGTTTTGACCTCAACTCTTCTTTGGGGCAGTGAATTCCACACATTCACCACTCTTGGGGTTTATCCGTTATCCTCAAACTATGACCCTCAGTTTTGGACTCCCCCACCACTGGAAACATTCTTTCTGAATCTATCCTCTCTAACCCTATTAGAATTTTTAAAGTTTCTGTGAGATCTCTTCTCAATCTTCTAAATTCCAATGAATATAATCCTAATCAACTTAGTCTCTCCTTATATGACAGATCTGCCATCTGAGGAATCCACCTGGTAAACCTTCGCAGTACTTCCTCTATAGCAAGAACATTCTCCCTCAAATAAGGACATCAAAACTGCATACAATACTCCAGGTGTGGCCTCACCAATGCTCTATATAATTGCAGTAAAAAATTTATTTTCTGATACGCAAATTCTCTCACTGTGAAGGTCAACATACCATTTGCTTTCTTGACTGCTGTACCTGCACGTTTCCTTTCAGTGACTTATACACAAAGACACCTAGGTCCAGCTGAGTATCCATCTCTCTCAATTTACACCCATTCAAATAATAATCTGTCTTCCTACTTTTGCAACTGAAATGGATAACCTCACACTCATCCACATTATACTAAATCTGCCATGCATTTGCCCTTTCACTCGGCCTGTCCAAATTATGCTGAAGCATCTTTGCATGCTCATCCTCTCACCCAGCTTTGTATCATCTACAAATTTGGAGATAACACATTTAGTCCCCTCGACTGAATCATTGTATGTTAATGTGAACAATTGGGGGTCAAGCACAGATCCCTGTGGGATACCCTGTCTGATCTCCATATCTAAAGTACACAACTGGTTTGAGGGTGGCTGTTCTTGGTCTGTATATTAAGAAATTACAATCACCCAGATTGGAGATGAAAGGAATGATTAAATCTGTATTAACTGCTAACGCTCCACTCATGTACTGCTTACATCAGATGAGTGGGCGGGGGGGGGGGGGCGTTAAAAGATGGATAGTCAAACCTTATCTGTGTTACATAATATCTATAATAATTAGCATTGCATGTGTGAACAAGGGCAGCACAGTAGCCCAGTGGTTAGCACTGCAGCCTCACAGAGTCAGGGTCCCAGGTTTAATTCCAGTCTTGGGTCACTGCCTGTGTGGAGTAAGAAGTCTCAACACCAGGTTAAAGTCCAACAGATTTATTTGGTAGTAAACGCCACTAGCTTTCAGGGTTAACTCCTTCATCAGGTGAGTCTAGTGGCGTTTGCTACCAAATAAACCTGTTGGACTTTAACCTGGTGATGTGAGACTTCTTACTATGTTTATCCCAGTCCAATGCCAGCACCTCCACATCATGACCACTGTGGAGTTTGCACATTCTCCCCATGTCTGTGTGGGTTTCCTCCAGGTGCTCTGGTTTCCTCCCACAGTCCAAAGATGTGCGAGTTCGGTGAATGGTCATGCTAAATTGACCCTAGTGTCAGGGGAATTAGTAGGGTAAATGCATGGGGTTTGGGAATGGGGCCTCGGTGGGATTGTGGGCAGTACAGACTAGATGGGCTGAATGGAGATTGTGGGGATTTGATGAATTCTATGAAAGTGGGAATGAGGTTTGTAATATCTCTGAGAGGTAAATGGGGGTACATACCCCTGGAGTGGAGGATCTCCTATTCTTCCCCTCAGAAGCAAAATGATGCCTGAGCTGGTTCAGTGCAATCTTCAGGATTGCAGTCGGCAGGTATAGTAGGGCAAAACCCAGGGAGGGTGGGCCACAGCAGAAGATGGACAGATACACAATGTATGGAAAGGGTTAAACAGTTGGCATGTAGTCACCACACTCACTGCAGGCAGACAGGACAAAATACAATCCAGGCAGGAAAATACAATAACTACAATCCAGACGGTACTGGAACAGTCACATCCCAGATGGTATCACCCCATGGTTACAACAACCACATGAGAATTGATATTTGATTTGATTGATTATTGTCACATGTATTAACATACAGTGAAAAATATTGTTTCTTGTGTGCTACACAAATAAAACATACTGTTTATAAAGAAGGAAATGAGAGAGTGCAGAATGTAGTGTCACAGTCATAGCTAGAGTGTAGAGAAAGATCAATTTAATGCAAGGTAAGTCCATTCAAAAATCTGATAGCAGTAGGGAAGAAGCTGCTTTTGAGTTGGTTGGTACGTGACCTCAGACTTTTGTATCTTTTTCCAGAAGGAAGAAGGTAGAAGAGAGGATGTCCGGGGTGCGTGAGATCCTTAATTTTGCTGGCTGCTTTGCTGAGGCAGCGAGAAGTGTAGACAGAGTCAATAGATGGGAGGCTGGTGATGGATTGGGGCTACACTCTCAAACTTTTCAAGTTTCTTATCACTTAACAGGGCTCCAATCTAGAGGAACAATTGTGCCTTTGAAAACGTAATTGAATATCCAGGAGATGGGATAATAAATGCCCCATCAAAATCAGTTTGACAATCGCAATGCTTTGATATTGTAAACAGGAAATGTCAGCAAATGATTAGAAACTAAAGCACACAAGACAATGGAACCATATAGTATAATCAAAAACAAAACTATAACCAATTCCCAGTAACAATTTGATGACCTGATGTAAATGTAATGTTTTGTCATGTGAAGAAAGGAGTATGAAATCTGTAAGAGCCAATGCTCAGTGGAATAGCTTGGTAGCAAGCTGTAGTTACAGCCATGAGTTCTGCTCTCCCTCATGCATGTTGAATAAAGTTGTTATTGTTCAAGTCTTACATGATCTCGGAAGACTCAGTTCATTCATTTCCTCCTACAGCAGGTATGACAATGTTAGAAAGTCTGCAGTTAAGTAGCAAAACAATCACTGAAAAATCTTCCTGAAACTGCCAAGAATGTGATGCAGGTTTGAAGTTTGGGAGAGATTACAGATGTTTTAAAGGCAGGAATTTACCAAGGGCCGGGTATGGCATTTTCCCAGCGTTTCCCAATGCACCTCCGGAATAAGAAATTATGCTGTTAGAGGCTAATTTTAAAAATAAAAGACATATGCGTAACTATCTTTGGTGAGAAGTGATGGAATTAAACATATGGTATTTGCGCTGTTGATGTGATTACATCAGTTGTACTTTGCCTTCTGAATTTAGATATCTGTTCTTCTCCCTAACTATCAAAACTCATTGAAAAACCAGTGAGACAAGCATCTTGTCAGTGCTGTCATTACTTATAGTATGATGAGGCACAGATGATAACACTAAGTGTCCCACCTGCAACAAAAGAGAATGCAAGTGAGCGTTCCAGCTGAAAGAAAAGTCAACATCTTCTGGTTCAATTTATTTGGCAATCACAAGAACGGAAGCTGTTTTTCTTCAAACTTCCATAATTAAAGTACCTCCTTGTGTAGGCCAACCCTATTAACGTAACTTGCTAAGGATCAGATAGAAGTCATAGAACTCTGTGTTCTGGATCTGGGAAGATTCTCCATTTTAGTGGTTCAGACAAAGATATTGGAAAAGAACATGGGAGAGCACAAAATACAAAAATTATTAATCTTATTAAAGTAGTTTCTACCATGAACCGTGCATTTTCTAGGCTTGATGTGGAGATGTCAGCATTGGACTGGGGTAAAAACACAGTAAGAAGTCTCACAATACCAGGTTAAAGTCCAACAGGTTTATTTGGTAGCAAATGCTACTAGCTTTTGGAGCGCTGCTCCTTTTGTCAGGTGAGTTTAACCTGGTGTTGTGAGAGCTCTTGCTTTCTAAGCTTCTCAAACTCTTGTGGGTAAGGGTTATGTTCGTGGACTCATAGATGGTTAACCCGGGTGTCAGGTCTATCAGTTGCAGAATTTGAATTTAATTAAGTATAATCTAGGTGAGAAAGTTGGTACAAAAGCTGTGACTCTGAAAAATCTGCATTGTCCATAAGAACCCACCTGGCTCACCTGTGTCCCTTCAAGAAGGAACACTGTTGTTTTGAACTGCTCTGGCCAGAATATAACTCCAAGCCCACAACTGGTGCTATTGGTTAGCACTGCTGCATCATGGCGCCAGGGACCTGGGTTTGATTCCCAGTCCATCTGTGTGGAGTCTGCATGTTCTCCCCATCTATGCGTGAGTTTCCTCCGAGTGCTCCAATTTCCTCCCACAGTTAAAATTGCATTAGCATGCTAAATTCTCCCTCAGTGTACCTGAACAGCCGCAGGAGCATAGCAACTAGGGGATTTTCATAGTAACTTTGTTGCAGTGTTAATGTAAGCATATTTTGACACTAATAAAAAAAAACTTTAACAATGCGGTTGACAATTATGTGCCCTCTGAAATGACTAAGGAAGCCACTCAGTTAAGACCACATAACTGAATCAATAACGGTGTTGCTCATTGGACAATCAAGAGAAGAAAAGGTTAGTACAGGAACCGTGAAGAGCTTGAGGAGATGAAGATGACAAAAACCTTGGTAAATATAAAAAAAACAGAGGTGGTGTAAAACAACAAATGAAAAAGCTTGAATGCATTGAACCAACCTCTTTGAGGCTGTCGGATTCTAATACACCCGACAGAATGATAAAACAAAAAAACAAGTAATCAGAAAAATATGCCTCAATAGTGACATTGTTGGACTTTAACCTGGTGTTGTGAGGCTTCTTACTGTGCTTACCCCAGTCCAACGCCGGCATCTCCACAAAATGCTGAGCAGCACGTCTGTTGCTTTTTCCACACTTACATCCCCTCCTCCTCCTCCTCCTCCCTCCTACTCCGACACACCAGGCAGCTTTATAATGAGCACATTTTGGTTTTCCAGTCATGTGTTCATCACACCACCCTGTGCTCGAGATACTGAATAAGGGAAAACGCAAGACTTATTCGTTGGCCGCTCCCAGTCTCTCCTCTATAAACTTTGGGATAGGACACCTGCTGTATCATCGCCTTCGCTGCGGATAGGTTTTACCTGTTAACCATACTCTTGGAGAAATAAATTCCAACACATTAAACTTTGGTTCTTATCTTTTATCCTGTGTAAGAGGACTAGTGAATTCTGATAAGTATAAACCACCGTAGGAAGAGCAGCAGCAACAATTGCGTATAACTCAAAGCGTTAGAAGACAAGAGGCAATGCAAGTGCTTTTTTTTTTCCAATTGTTGAATTTGGTGCTAATCAAACTGCTTGGAGAAGTAACTAATTGGGTGATTGAACTCTGATGGGTAGTGGTATTTCCATGGAGAATCCACCATTTGATGGCAATTGACAGTTAGCTGCCAAGTGTTGTTTGAAATTTAAACCAGGCAGCTTAAGAACATGAGAACTAAGAGCAGGAATAGGTCATCCGGCCCCTCAAGCCTGCTCCGCCATTCGATAAGATCATGGCTGATCTTTATGTGGGCTCAGCTCCACTTACCTGTCCACTCACCATAACCCTTAATTCCTTTACTGTTCAAAAAATTATCTATCTTGCCTTAAAAACATTCAATGAGGTAGCCACAACTGCTTCACTGGGCAGGGAATTCCACAGATTCATAACCCTTGGTGTGAAGAAGTTCCTCCTCAACTCAGTCCTATATCTGCTTCTCTTATTTTGAGGCTATGCCCCCCTAGTTCTAGTTTCACCCGCCAGTGGAAACAACTTCCCTGCTTCTTTCTATCTCACCTATTCCCTTCATAACCTTAAATGTTTCTATAATATTGCCCAACATTCTTCTGAATTCCAATGAGCATAGCCCCAGTCTACTCTGTCTCTCCTCATAAGCCAACCCTCTCAACTCCGGAATCAACCTAGTGAATCTCCTCTGCACCCTCTCCAGTGCCGGTATATTCTTTGTCAAGTAAGGAGACCAAAACTGTACACAGCACTCCAGGTGTGGTCTCACCAGCACCTTAAACACCTGCAACGTAACCTCACTGTTTTTAAACTCGATCCCTTTAGCAATGAAAGACAAAATTCCATTTGTCTCCTTAATTCCCTCTGCACCTGCAAATCAGCTCCTTGAGATTCCTGCACAAGGATGCTCAGGTCCCTCTGCACAGCAGCATGTGGCAAGTTTTTTACCATTTAAATAATAGTTCATTTTGCTGTTATTCCTACCAAAATGGATGACCCCACTTTTACCAACATTGTATTCCATTTACCAGACCATCTGCCACTCACTTAGACTATCTATATCCCTCTGTAGACTTTCAGCATCCTCTGCACACTTTGCTCTGCCACCCATCTTAGTGTCATCTGCGAATTTTGACACACTACACTTGGTCCCAACTCCAAATCACCTGTGTAAATCATAAACAATTGCGGCCCCAACACTGATCCCTGAAGCACAGCACTAGTCACTGATTGCCAACCAAAGAAACATCCATTTATCCCCACTCTCTGCTTTTTGTTAGTTAACCAATCCTTTATTCCTGCTAATACACTACCCATAACACCGTGCACCTTTATCTTATGTAGGAGTCTTTAGTGTGGCACCTTGTCAAATGCCTTCTGGAAATCTGGATACACCACATCCAAAGGTTCCCCATTATTTATTGCACATGTAATGTTCTCAAAGAATTCCACCATGTTAGTCAAGCATATCCTTCCCTTCACGAACCTGTGCTGCATCTTATCAATGGGACAATTTATATCCAGATGTCTCGCTCTTTCTTCCTTGATGATAGATTCAAGCACTTTCCCTACTACAGAAGTTAAACTAACCGGCTTATAGTTACCTGCTTTTTGTCTACCTCCTTTTTTAAACAGTGGCGTCATATTTGTTGTTTTCCAAACTGCAGGAACCACCCCAGAGTTTGGCAAATTTTGGTAAATTATCACTAGTGCATTTGCTATTTCTCCCACCATCTCTTTTAGTATCCTGGGATGCATTCCATCAGGACCAGGAGACTTGTCTACCTTTAGCCCCACTAATTTGCCCAACACTACTACTTTTGTGATAATAGTTTCTAGGTCCTCACCTGCCATAGCTTTCCTGTCATCAATTTTTGGCATGTTATTTGTGTCTTCCACCATGAAGACCGACACAAAATACCTGTTCAATGCCTCAGCCATTTTCTCATTTCCAGTTATTACATCCCCCTTCCCTTCCTCTAAAGGACCAATGTTTACCTTAGCCACTCTTTTTCATTTTATATATTTGCAGAAATGTTTGCTATCTGTTTTTATATCCTGAGCTAGTTTACTCGCATAATTTTTCTTTATAGTGTTTTTTTTTGTGGCTTTCTGCTGAACTTAAAAGATTTCCCAACCCTCTAGGCTCCCACTAATCTTTGCCACTTTGGATGCATTTTCTTTCAATTTGATGCCCTCCTTTATTTCCTTACATATCCATGGCTGATTATTTCTTTATCTACGGCCTTACTTATCACGGTATATGCTTTTGCTGAGCACTGTGAAAGATCGCTTTGTAAGCTCTCCACTGTTCCTCAATTATCCCACCATAAAGTTTTTGCTCCCAGTCTATCTTAGACAACCCCTCCCTCATTCCTTTGTAGTCTCCTTTTGTTTAAGCGCAAGACACTGGTATTGGATTTTACCTTCTCACGCTCCATCTGTATTTTAAATTCAACCATGCTGTGATAGCTTCTTCCTAGAGGATCCCTAACTGCAAGATCAGTAATTATTCCTGTCTCATTACAGAGGACCAGATTTCGGATAGCTTGCTGCCTTGTCGGTTCCATTACGTACTGTTCGAGGAAGCTATCGCGGATACATTCTATGAACTCCTCTTCAAGGCTGCCTTGACTGACCTGGCTTGAGCAGTTGATATGTAGATTAAAATCCCCCATGATAATTGCTGTACCATTTTTACATGCATCAGTTTGTTTCTGATTGATCAAGGCAGTAATGAACTAGCAGATGGCTGTCACTTATTTTGTACGGCTGAAAGAGGTGCATGCATATGGGCCAGAAACCTTCAGCTGTTGATGCCCGCGGGTTTCTCTGGTCCCCGCCAGCTACGCAACCAACCCCTGTTGTGGATAACCCGGAGGCGTCGTAGGGGTGGCTCAACGGGAATTCCTATTGACAGCAGTGGGACCCGTCTTTGAGAAAAATGCTGAGGGGAGACCAGAAAATCTCAGTCATTATTTCTGCCTTCAAAGAATGGGACCCATATATATATATATATAGTACACTCCTAAGCGTCACACTACACACCCAACTGAGAATGTTAAACCTGTTGGCATACTTCTCAGCAGGCTGAGGATTATTTAGCAATTGTTGTGCGTTTGCAGAATCAAATCTCATGTTGGACATTGCATTTCAAGTTTTTCCAGCCTGGGCTGGTTGAGTACGATCTGTACTTTGCCCATTGTGAACAATGGAAGGGACATGCTATTTGATATGACCAATCAATCTCTGGAATGTATCACCTACAT
Source organism: Carcharhinus amblyrhynchos (assembly GCF_965287045.1). Lineage (NCBI taxonomy): Eukaryota > Metazoa > Chordata > Chondrichthyes > Carcharhiniformes > Carcharhinidae > Carcharhinus > Carcharhinus amblyrhynchos. The sequence goes on from NC_137327.1 coordinate 125,411,054, forward strand.
ACCAAGCATCAGACTGGCACTGACATCAGAGTTTCAATTGCCTAAGGAGATCAGAGAGGAACTCTGCGGATTTTTCTTGTCCCTGCCACAAGATTAATTGTGATTCTGGCAGTATAGGCAGTGTATTTATTATGTCAGGCTGGAGGGGCTTTTCCTGTCTGTCATTGTTTGTACACTCGTATATTTACATTAAATCGTTGTGTATCGACAAGTTGAGTGTCTTAATGATGAGATTGCGACACAGCGAATCAATAAATCTCAGCCCATGCAGTATTTAGTTTCCAGAAGATGGAAGTATTTGTTGACCATAATTAGAAAGTGCATTGATACAGTGTCAGTGCATCAGGGAGATGGTTCTTTCCAACAGAGACACTTTTTTGTCTCAATTGTCAGTCTTTCGCCTTTCTGGCTTCATTATCTGTTGATTTTGCACTATTAAGAACAGGACAATGTGTCCCTACCTATCAACAGAACCCTTGTATTGAAAAGTAAGTCAATGGAATTCAGCAACATGCAAATTGCTAGAATTCAAATTTACATTTTTTTTTGCTGAGCGCTTAAAGAAATGAAAAAGAAATCAACATGTTGGATTCCACGCAAGTGAGTTTAATGAAGTTAATTCCGCTTTTCAGATTGCAATTGTGGCTGCAGAATGATGGAGATAGTATTTTTTTTCACAGTGATTCTGCTTTTTCCTGTCCATCAGACCATAAGAAATAGGAGAAGGAGTAGGCCATTTGTTCCACTATTTCAATAGGGTCATAACTGATCCAACATTCCTTATGTCCACTTTCCTGCCCTTTTCTCATAACCCTTGATTCCCTTACTGAGCATAAATTTAGTTCAGCCTTAAATGTACATAAGGACCCTGCCCCCACAGATCTCTGTGGCAAAGAATTTCAATGACTGACAACCCTCTGAGAGAAGAAATTCCCCCTCATCTCATTTTTAATTTGACACCCTTTTATTCTGAGATGATGCCCTTTGGTGCTAGACTTTCCCATGAGAAGAAGCATCCTCTCAGCATCTACCCCGTCAAACCACTTAAGAATCCAACATGTTTCAATGAGATCATCTCTCATTCTTCTAAATATCAATGAGCAGAGTCCCAACCTGTTTAACCTTTGCTCAGAAGACAATGCCCCCCAATACTGGGGATCATCCCAGTGAACCTTCTCTGAACTACCTCCAGTGAAATAACATCCTTCCTTCAATAGGGGAGCCAAACCTGCTCACAGTTCTCCAGATGTGGCCTCACCAGTACCTTTTACAGTTGCAGCAAGATCTTTCTACTCCAACCTCCTTGAAACAAGGGCCAACCTTTCATTAGCCTGCCTGATTAGCTGTTGTGCTAGCTTGCTGTATTTCATGCACAGGTATAATTATAGAACCACAGAATCCCAACAGTGCAAAAGGAGGCCATTGAGCCCATTAGGTCTGCACCGGCTCTCCGAACAGCATCTCACCCCTATCCATCTCTACCCCCCCCCCCCCCCCCCACCCCACCCACCGCCCTTGGGCAGGGGCAGCTAGGAAGGCAAATGCAATGTTAGCATTCAAAGCACACATATCTGTTCAGATTCCACAGGTGCTGTCAGACCTGCTGAGATTTTCTGACATTTTATGTTTTTGTATTAAATGGTCCGTCTATCTCTGGGAGCAGGATGTCTGCCCATACCTTGTCCCATCACAGTAGAACCTGAAACTTGGCACAAAGATATGATGTTGCAGCTGCCAGAAATCTGAGCTAAAAATAGAAAATGCTAGAAACACTCAGCAGACTTGGCAGCATCTGTGTGTGTGTGTGGGGGGGAATGGGGGGGTGATGAAAGGTCACTGTTGTCAGAATTTTCCCATCCTGCCCATCACCAGAATCGTAGTGGATGAGACAGAAAATTTGGTGAACCATTTAAAGGTCAGTTGGCCTCGGGCAGGAATTTCTGACCTTGGGGTGTGTGCAGCTGGAAAATATCACCCATTAACTGTATCCCTACAGATGCTGCCTGACCTGTGTTTTTCCAGCATTTTGTGCCTCTATTTCAGATTTCCAACATCGGATGTATTTTGCTTTAATGTCTAATTCACCTGAGGCGGCCTTTTTTACAGGAATGCTTAGCACTGAAGCTAGTTCAGTTCTCTGCAAAGACATTTCCATGTGTTTCTGTTATTTTTGACTTTCTGTTATTCTTCTTGTATCGGATCTGGGAGTTGGTGGGCTGGAGGCTCCCTGATGCACTCATTTTTTTCTTTTATGCTCAGTTACCTCCTACACTGACCCCTTCCCCAGCCTCTCCTGCTGCCCCTGTAATGATGTGCAGAGGACGGTGTTGGACTGGAGTGGTTTTTCTTTTTCTCGCAACACCAGGTTAAAGTCCAACAAGTTTATTTGGAATCACGAGCTTTCGGAGCACTGCTTCTTCATCAGGTGGGAGCTCCAAAAGCTCCATATAAAGCTATTGGACTTTAACCTGGTGTTGTGAGAAAAAGATAAACCCTTGTAATGACAGCAACAAAGCTCATGAGATTGGCCACTCTGAGTATGAGCTCCTTGATTGAGGTAATGATTGCCTACCTGACCAGGGAGTCTCATCTGTATAAAATTATGAGAGTGTCAGTGCTACTGAACATGTGGGATCTGACTTTGTACCCAAAGCACTCTTAGGAGTGGAGACAAGTTTGTAAATAAAGGGAATCTGTGAAGGGACACAGGCCTCTGAGGAGTTATTTCACCCGTCTCCCCACCCATCTCCCCACTCCCGATCCGACCCGACCCACTTACTCGCATTCCCCATGTTTGTCAATATTCAAGATGAGATTGAATAGGTGAATAAAGGAAGTAGGGAGAGGGAGCAAAAAATGCTTCAAACTATTTGCTCGGGCGAAGGCTAAATAATGACATTGACGGGGTTAAGTTGAAGGGCTGTTTCCAGTACTGAAACTTTGATGTCTTTCTATCAGTGATGGCTCAGATGTTAGAAAACATTCAGCTGTATTAACATATCCGCAGCTATGAACCCTCCCTAAGGCAACAATCAATGAGTTCTCTCAGTCAGATCCCTTGGTGCTGCATCACAGAAAATATTACCAAGTGTTTCAAGTTGATCAAACACATCAGCAACCATTGCATTTTTAAGTGTGTGCTGTCATTGTCTCTGAATGTTTTCTCAGGTTACAGTACAATAGAGGATACACACCACATAGCAAAGTGTAGATTCATGTATTGAGTGCTTGATACAGTTCCACACAATTATATGAACTTGTTTTACGGAGGGTGGTTTATTTTTATTAACAGAACGCCTCTCAAACCACTTGCCCACGCTGAGTTTTACTGTTGTGTTTCCGGACAGCTAGCCACGCTGAGAATTTCTTTTAATCCGCAAATGTCTTTTTCCTTGAGATAACTCAACCTTCCCTTGAGGAACCTGCTGAGTAAAATGAGCCCTTAAGCAATTTAAATTACTCCAGGGTGATTGTTTTATTGTTCAGCTACCAGCCTTTAAAATCTGTGTAGATATTTAAATATCCTGTCGGGAATCACTATCAAATTTGTCTCTTTCTTATTAATTCTGACTTTTTTTTATAGCCAAGTAGCTTCCTCCTTGCTGTTTGATGCCTTTGCTGTGCTGAGCTTGGCATTTAATGACAGCTCTGTGTCTTTAGTGTGACCTATTCTAACGTGTCAAAGAATGGCAGATTTACAACCTCCAGTAAATATCAGCCGACAGTTATTCTTAAAGATGTGGTTTGCAGCTGAGGAACAAATTCACCTTTACAGCCTGGAACATTTCTTGACTGAAGCTGTGTGTTTAAGCAGTGGGTCAAGACTCCCTGCCCAGGTTTGACCCAGGAATAATCTTGACAATCCGGATGTCCACACTCCCATACTTGAGCGAGTGGCGAACAGTCTTTGGAGATGAAGGAATGAAACTGGTGTCAGGAAAGGAAATTAAACATGCTGTAACAAAATGGATGTCTCCTTGATTCCCATATGGAAATAACAAGATTTCACACTTAAGAACTTAACAAATAGGAGCTGGAATAAGCCACTTAGCCCACTCCACCATCCATTCAGCTCAGGGCCTTAACTCTATTTTCTTGCCAATCACAGCACGGTGGTACAGTGGTTAGCACTGCTGCCTCACAGCAGCAATCTAAAGTTAAAAAGTTTATTTATTAGTCACTCGTAGGCTTACATTAATGAAGTTGCTGTGAAAATCCCCAGTCGCCACACTGAGGCACCTCTTTCCAGTACACTGAGAGAGAATTTAGCACGGCCAATGCACCCAACCAGCACATCTTTCATACTGTGGGAGGAAACTGGAGCACCCGGAGGAAAGCCACATAGATACGGGGGGCAATGTGCAGACTCAGCACAGACAGTGGCCCAAACTGGGAATCAAACCCGGGTCCCTGGCCTTGTGAGGCAGCTGCGCTAATCACTGTGCCACCATACAGTGCAGGAGGAGGCCATTTGACCATTGAACCTGCACTGACAATAATGCATCCTGGGTTCCATCCCCGTAAGCCCACATTATTTACAGTCCTAATCCCACTGGCACTAGGGGGCAATTTAGCATGGCCAATCAACCTAACCCGCACATCTTTGAACTATGGGAGGAAACCGGAGCACATGGAGGAAACCCATGCAGACACAGAGTGAATGTGCAAACTCCACACCGGCAATCACCCGAGGCTGGAATTGAACCCGGGTCCCTGGCGTTCTGAAGCAGCAGTGCTAACCACTGTGCCACCGTTCTGACTGTGTGTCTGCATGGGTTTCCTCCCACAGTCTGAAGGACATGCTGGTCAGATGCATTGGCCATGCTAAAGTCTCCCTCAGTGTACCCGAACAGGCGCCGGAGTGTGGCAACTAGGGGATTTTCCACAGTAACTTCATTGCAGTGTTGATGACAGCCTACTTGTGACACCAGTAAAACTTTTTAAGTGAGTTGCATTCGGCAGATCTGGTTGTTGCTAAAGATTGGCAGAGCAGAATGATGCAATTCATCCTCTGCAAGGATCCGCATCAGATCCTCACGTGTCTCATTCACACGTTCTCTATCCTCACGGTCAATGATAAATATCAACCCTGAAAGTAGTCACGCCCACAGTGGTCAGATTCTGTCCCAGTCACCAACATCTCAGACAATGAAACTAATGCTTTTATATTCCACAGTCCCAACAGTAAAACCTCTGGTGGGTGTTGTGGTAACAACCTCTTCAACTTCAATTGGTAAGGAATGGTAGTTTTCCCAGCAGCATCCAGACCAACCATTGCAATTCCTTTCTCTGCCTTTCTAATCAAGTCTTTGAACATTGACCATGCGAGACTCCGTGTCTATCAAATGTCAGCGCCAAAGGAAAAGTAGTAGAAACTTCCTGAGAAAAGCTGACCACCACAAAACATATAAATCACAAAATACTACCGTGCTGAAGAGGCCCTTCAGCCCATCGAGTCTGCACTGACATATGAAAGATCCTGACCTGCCCACCTAATCCCACTTGCCAGCTCTTAGCCCATAGCCTTGAATATTCACTGGTTGTTTGCTGTTACCTTCTCAGGAAGCAGGCCTCAGGTTAACTCCAACTGGAATGGGAAATGAACCCATGCTGTTGGTATCATTACAGGGGAGGTAGTAGTGGTTTTACTGGACTTGTTATCCAGAGACCCAGGGCAATACTCTGGAGATTGGGGTTAAAATCCTGATGGTGAAATTTGAATTCAATAAAAATCTGGAATTAAAAGTCTCATGACAATGATTAAGTCATTGTTACTTTTTGTAAAGGGCCATCTGACTGACTAACATCCTGTAGGGAAATAAACCTGGCCTACCTGTGATTCCAGGTCCAGACTCCTGAATCAAAATCACAGAATACTACAGTGCAGAAGAGGCCCTTCAGCCCATCGAGTCTGCATCGATGAATGAAAAGTCCTGACCTGCTCATCTGATCCTATTTGCCAGCACTTGGCCCATAGCCTTGAATTTTATGGCTCATCCAGGTACCTTTTTAAAGGATGTGAGGCAACCTGTCTCCTCCATCCTCCCAGGCAGCGCATTCCAGACTGTCACCACCCTCTGGGGAGGAAAAAAGCTTTTCCTCAAATCCCCCCCAGGCCTCTCCTCCCCCTCACTTTTAAGTTGTATTCTACGTGGCAGGTCCGGTGTCAACACAGTTGTTTGAAAATATCATCCACATTCATTCCTTGCAACAAACCTGTCACTCTCGCTCCTTGTCGTTTTTAAATAAATAATTAATGGGCAATTGAGTCTGTTAACAAACCAAACTGAATATCATGCTGCCCTGGCATAATATGGTTGGCATGGGCAATCGAGCAGGCCATATTTTAAAATAAAACTGGTTAAAAAGCTGGAAGGATGTAGGGGAAGGAGCATCCTTGGTGGCGGGGAGGGGCACTGTTCTTATTGGCTGCCCCCCTTCAAGATGTTATCCCACTCTTTGCTTTGCCCACCTGGCCTCCAATATCCAATGGGGAGGGAAAAGGGGGATGGTGTGAGTCAATCAATGTACCCCCCTTGTGAAATCCAACCCTTGAAATTGAGATCAGTTTCAGAGGAACAATAATGGCTAACATTGAGAATTTCTCTGTTATTACCTACTGCAAAATATGTATCGTTTTCTTCACATTTTCATTTGTGATTTCATTATCTGTTTCACTGGCGTGCACTAAAGGAATTCATTTTACCCGTAGCATGCACAGGTATAATAAACTAATGGAAGGTTCATCTTTTTTATGAAGTACCTGTTCTGTGCAAATCTATTATCAGTAGTTTTCAGTGAAATGCTCGGTGTGTTCAAAGATGCACAAAATGTGTCCTGTCAATTTCGTACAAAATTGTACAATAATATTTGTAATTGAGATGCTAATTGTGTGAGTGATTTCACCATAGAGGAACACTGAACGCATACACCATGGGTGGAATTTACCCGTCCCGCCCGCTACGAGTCCCATGCAAAGGTCCGCTGATCTTGGGCGGGATTTACAGCCTTGGGGCGAGCATGGTTGGAAAAGCCCGCCCAATGTTTCAGCATTATTTGTGGCATGGTGGCACAGTGGTTAGCACTGCTGCCTCACAGCCCCAGGGACTCAGGTTCAATTCCAGCCTCGAGTGGCTGTCTGTGTGGAGTTCGTATGTTCTCTCCGTGTCTGCGCAGGTTTCCTCCAGGTGCTCTGGTTTCCTCTCACAGACCAAAGATGTGCAGGTTAGATTGATTGGCCGTGATAAATTGTCCCTGACTGTCAGGGGGAGTGGAAGGGTAAATATGTGGGATTATGGGGATAGACAAACCGCAACATTGTCATCAAACCAGCAGACAAAGGAGGTGCCATCGTCATACTGAACAGAACGGATTACTGTAAAGAAGTGTACCGACAACTAAACAATGAGGAACACTACAGACAGTTACCCCCAGATCCGACCAAAGAACACACTCGTCAACTCAACAATCTGATCAAGACCTTTGATCCGGACCTTCAGAGCACCCTCCGTGCTCTCATTCCACGTACTCCCCGCATTGGAGATCTCTACTGCCTCCCTAAGATACACAAGGCAAGCACACCTGGCCGTCCCATCGTATCGGGCAATGGGACTCTGTGTGAGAACCTCTCTGGCTACGTCAAGGGTATCCTGAAACCCATTGTACAAAGAACCCCTAGCTTTTGTTGCGGCACTACGGACTTCCTACAGAAACTCAGCACACATGGAGCAGTTGAACCAGGGACACTCCTCGTCACAATGGATGTCTCGGCGCTCTACACCAACATCCCCCACAATGATGGCATTGCTGCGACTGCATCAGTACTCAATGCTGACAACTGCCAGTTTCCAGATGCAATTTTACAACTCATCCGCTTTATCCTGGACCACAATGTCTTCACCTTCAACAACCAATTTTTCATCCAGACACACGGAACAGCCATGGGGACCAAATTTGCGCCTCAATATCCCAACATCTTCATTCACAGGTTCGAACAAGACTTCTTCACTGCACAGAATCTTCAACCAATGCTATACACTAGATACATCGATGACATTTTCTTCCTTTGGCCTCATGGTGAACAATCACTGAAACAGCTATATGATGATATCAACAAATTCCACCCCACCATCAGACTCACCATGGACTATTCCCCAGAATCAGTTGCATTCTTGGACACACGCATCTCCATCAAGGACGGTCACCTCAGCACCTCACTGTACCGCAAGCCCACAGACAATCTCACAATGCTCCACTTCTCCAGTTTCCGCCCTAAACATGTTAAAGAAGCCATTCCCTATGGACAACCCCTCCGTATACACAGGATTTGCTCAGATGAGGAGGATCGTGACAGACACCTCCAGATGCTGAAAGATGCCCTCATAAGAACAGGATATGGCGCTCGACTCATAGATCGACAGTTCCGATACGCCACAGCGAAAAACCGCACCAATCTCCTCAGAAGACAAACACCGGATACAGTGGACAGAGTACCCTTCGTCGTCCAGTACTTCCCCGGAGCGGAGAAGCTACGACATCTTCTCCGGAGTCTTAAACATATCATTGATGAAGACGAACATCTCGCAAGGGCCATCCCCACACCCCCACTTCTTGCCTTCAGACAACCACGCAACCTCAAACAGACCATTGTTCGCAGCAAACTACCCAGCCTTCAGGAGAACAGTGACCACAATACCACACAACCTTGCCACAGCAACCTCTGCAAGACATGCCGGATCATCGACATGGATACCATCATCACACGTGAGAATACCATCCACCAGGTACATGGTAAATACTCTTGCAACTCGGCCAACGTTGTCTACCTGATACGTTGCAAGAAAGGATGTCCCAAAGCATGGTACATTGGGGAGACCGTGCAGACGCTACGACAACGGATGAATGAACATCACTCGACAATCACCAGGCAAGACTGTTCCCTTCCTGTTGGCGAACACTTCAGTGGTCACTGGCATTCAGCCTCTGACCTTCAGGTAAGCATTCTCCAAGGCGGCCTTCACGACACACGACAGCGCAGAGTTGCTGAACAGAGACTGATAGCCAAGTTTTGCACACATGAGGACGGTCTCAACAGGGATCTTGGGTTCATGTCGCACTATCTGTAACCCCCGTGACTTGCCTGGGTTTGCAAAACCTCACTTACTGTACTGTCTGGAGACAATACACATCTCTTTAACCTGTGATCAGTGCTCCTTCCACACACATTATCAGCCCCTTCAGGACTTGAACAGCAGGTTAGGTGTAAAGATCCGCATTCTAATCTGTAAACTGCCTGTGCTTTATATGCTCTGTCTGAGGCCAGAACACTCCATTCACCTGACGAAGGGACTAACCCAAAAGCTTGTGAGTTCACTATCAAATAAGTCGGTTGGACTAAAACCTGGTGTTGTCAGACTTTTTACCGTGTTTACCCCAGTCCAACGCCGGCATCTCCACATCATGATTATGGGGATAGGACAGTTCTAGATGGGATTGTTGTCAGTGTAGGCTCGATGAACCAAAGTACTTCCTTTTGAACTGTAGATTCTATCATTCTATTTTATGATTATCATTCATAGTAAAGATCTATTAAACTACTTCAATTTTGCAAATGCAATTTAATGTCTTCTGAATTACAATGTAGTTTTGCAGTCTACTGGAGAATGTGTGTTATCTTTGTTTTTGGCTGAGGATATTAGGAACTGCGAGAATAGGTTTACTGGGACAGATGTGAGCAACCGAAGGTTTAAGCTTTGGTTCAGATTTGTACAGAACCAGCCAAGCTTCATTGAACTCTGAACTCAATTTCTAACTCCATCTCATTTTGGTACTTCTATAAAAGTTGAGGAAGTTGATGTTGTTTGATACAAAAATCAACAAGTTTTTGAAAGATGGTCTGGTGGAAGTTTTCTATAATCAGGGTTTTCCAGGATGGGAATCTGTCATGGATGGTAAGTTTTTTTTTTAGAACAGTGGTATTACCTCTACCTTGTGGTCTGCTGGAAATTATCAGGCTGAGAATTCAGTTTCAATTCTCCAATGAAAGTTCCAGCATCATATAAGCATTCTTATTTTCTGTGTTAAACTTGTGACAGGTATATGTTTATAGGGTATTTATTTGGTTGGAACATTTCATATTGTTGGTAAAGTTTATACAATATCATGTTTTTTTTCTTGTTTATAATTGATAAAACTTATTGCTATATGTTAACTGTATTCTTAACAAAACTTTGATAAAACTCCTTGGTAGGTCATTTGAATCATACCTGAAGTGAAATATCTCATGCTTACCTTGCTAAATTCAGATTAAAAACTTATAATCCAGACAGACTTCATAAAACTCTGTAGAGTTTTTGATCTGAATTATAACAATTACTAAAAATAATACAAATTGTTCTCTGTGGTGAAGGAGTCAAATAACCAGGGTATGGCATGGAAGTCACAGCAAGCACAAATGGTGTCACCTGGAGCAGTTGAGTTAAGTGAAATGGCCTTTCTTCTATTTCAACAATTTTTTGTCACAGAAAAGAAGACGTGTATCTCCAAAAACAAACACTGGTGTGTACTGTTCTTGATGTAATACATACTTAACCTGGCTATTCCAGGGCAATCTTTTAATTGATCACAACTTTACTCTTTAAGTCACCAGATCAAGTCACAGAGTTCTCTTAAACAGCTGTGTTAATGCAAGCTATAGCAAGAATGTTGGAAAGCTTCAGATCACATCTCAATAATTCACCAGAATGGAGGATTCTGAGATATATAAGCAATTATAGTTTTCAGGTTCCATTTCAAGAATTAGCTTATACCAATCACAATCATTATAATATCCAACCAATGTGAAAACTTCATCCATCATTGCTACAAATGATTGAAGTCCAGCTCATTCCAGTGTCTGTGGATCACTCCCTTTTTCCTAGTTACAGATGTCTGATGTAATGAGCTTTGCCCAGACTAATGGCCTTGATACCTATCTTTGAAAGCTCTTATAAGAAGATCTTTGCTGTTCATGACATCTTGTCTGACTTTTAAACTTGTGTGATTATCAATCTTTTCACTGGCTTTAGAGGTATTCCTCTCTCCCTCCTCCTGCCCTCCCATCCGTTCCCAGATCAGTAAGGCTATGGCATCTTCAAGTGCAAACCCGAATGAGTGCAGTGACCATATTTTGATACTCAAGGCCCTGAATGGCATAACTTTTATTCAAAGTGGATATTTCAATCCTTACTTATCATTGGCAGCTCCTACAAAGTACATGCTTCAGGCACAGGGAAGTGCTGATTGCTTCCCCAGAGTGATACTCCAGGCTTTGCAGGATCTGATTGCTTCCCAGGGCACACACTGCAAATTCAGTACTGTCATTTTCCAAACAGATGCTTTTGGTCGTAGGCAAGATTGGCCATCTCCTTGGATGGATGAGCTCAGTGCTAACCTAATTAGTGTAGCTGTATTCCACCTACAATTTATTTAACAGGGATAAGTCAGCCATGGTAAAATAATTTAAGCTTATAATTTGAATAATATCATCTCTTGGTACTTTTTCTTAAGAAAGGTGCCTTGGAGAGTCATAACAAAACTCTTGAAGATGGATAATTTCTTTTCCTTAACAAGTCAAGCTGAGCGAAATCAACTTTTCTTGTCTTTTTGCCCCATGGCAGCTCTGATCTTAACACACGCTCAGTCGAAAAGCAACTAATTTGATTATGATTTAGTAGGTGTTTTTAATTTGAAATGATCCAGAGAATTGGGTTAGAAAGGAATGTTTTGTCATTTGATGCAATTATGCTTGGTTAAAATTTGGAATTACAGGGAAACATTTGACTTCAGAATCAAAATAGCCTGTGAGAAAACTTTTCAATTTTAACAACCTTCATCAAAATGAGAATTCAGATATTACTAAATATCAGCATGTGGCTTTTCCTCGGACTAGGTATATACTCAAAATCAGGCAGGACATAAAAGCAAAGGTAGAACCATAGCATCCTGACAGAGAGAAGGAGGCCATTCAGCCCATCGAGTCATCACCAACTCTCCGAAAGATCATCCTACCCAGGCCCTCCCCTCCACCTTATCCCTGTAACCCTGCACATTTTCCCAGGGCTAATCCACCTAAACTGCACATCTTGGGACACGAAGGAGCAATTTAGCATGGTCAATCCACAGAAGCTACACATTTCTGGGAGGAAACCAGAGCACCCAGAGGAAAACCATGGGGGGAATGTGCAAACAGCGCGCAGACAGTCACCCCAGGCTGGAGTGGAACCCGGCTCCCTGGGGCAGTGAGGCAGCAGGTTAACCAACATGCCACCGAGCCATCCTACATTCTGTAAGCATGCCAAAAATAACTTTCTACCAATTGAATGCTGCTCTAAACAGTACCATTTGATTGATTTATGTGAGCTCTTTTTGTCATTATTGAGAAAAGAGACATGAAGCCACACTGCAAAGGAACCTCTGTTATGTGCTGGCTGCTGGAGAAACTGCCTACTTGTATTTAACAGTGTGTATAATGACACTGCACCATCTGATATGTGGGAGGCAAAATGTCATTGTTGAGAATGATTTGGGAGATAGATATGAGGAACACTATTTATATTTCAGAATCAACTCAAGTAGTCACAGTCTGAGGTGGGGATGTTGGAGGTGTTGGGGGCGGGGTGGGGTGGTGGTTTGGGAGGAAGGGTTTCTCCAAAATTTCAGAACCTCCTATCCCAGCTCTTGCTCCAATTTACCTTGACACTCAAGTTTCATTGTTTCTCTTTTGAACAGGGTGGCACGGTGGCATAATGGTTAGCACTGCTGCCTCATAGTGCCAGGGATCTGGCTTCAATTTCCTGCTTGGGTCACTGTCTGTGTGGAGTCTGCATGTTCTCCCCGTGTCAGGGTGGGTTTTGACCAGGTGCTCCGGTTTCCTCCCTCAGTCCAAAGGTGTGTGGGTTAGGAGGATCGGTCATGCTAAGTTGCCTGTTGGTGTCGGGGGACTAGCAGGGTAAATACGTGGGGTTAGGGACATGGGGACCTGGGTTGGATTGTCATTGGTGCAGACTCAATGGGCTGAATGGCCTCTTTCTGCACTGTAGGGATTCTATGTACGTTGCTGGCTCTTTTACAGGTGGGCTGTGAGGTGTGAAGGCTGGCAAATTGATGCAGGAAGGCAGGGGGTGCCACGCCTGTTGTCTTTCTGCCACAGTGCCAATTTACCAGCAGCAGATGATGAATGGGATGGATAGGATGGAGGTGGAGAGGCTCTTCCCGCTCAGAAAGGACAGTAGGACTAGAGGGCACAGCCTCAAGATAAAGGGGGGGGGGGGGGCGGTTTAGAACGGAGTTGAGGAGGAACTTCTTCACTCAAAGGGTGGTGAATCTCTGGAATTCTCTGCCCGTTGAAGTGGTGGAGGCTGCCTCGCTAAATATATTTAAGACGCGGGTTGATAGGTTTTTGATAGGCAAGGGGATTAAGGGTTATCGGGAGAGGGCGGGAATGTGGAACTGAGACACGACAGATCAGCCATGATCTTATTGAATGGCGGGGCAGGCTCGAGGGGCTAGATGGCCTACTCCTGCTCCTATTTCTTATGTTCTTATGTTCTTAAGCAGGAAAAGCAGACGTGAGCTACCTGCCAGGAGCACAGATGTGGCCAACTTAGGGCTTCTTCCCATCTGGCATTTTACCAATGGTTCTATGACCCACTGCCACATGGAGAGACTGTCAGGTAAATTCTGGTGGGTTCCAGGGGGCATGGGCAGCCTTCTTTTGGGAAGGTCTGAGTCCATGCAGGGATGTCCCAGCAGCAACAGTGTCCGCCATGGTTTTTGTGTCACTTTGCCTCATTGACGCCTACATCAATCCATTGTCCCCTTCATTGAAGTCCGTTTGGTCCAAACCTCCTCAGACACCACCTACCTTATATTGAGTGTGCGCAGTTATCAATACACCACCCTCCACTTGGTGAAGATCCAGCAGTGGCCCCCACTAGCGGTGAAGCAGCTGAGTTCCTGGTCCTCTATTGGAGGGGTAGGATGTTGTCCTTGATAGTTGTCATCCACATCCAAGGATGCAGCCCCCCACTTCTCCCCTCCCCCCAGAGATTCTCATCGAAGGAAAAAGGAATAGAAGGATGAAATCAGACGACGTGGATGTAAGGAGATCTGAATGAAGTGAATGCTGGCATGATTCTGAGTGCTCTGTCTCTGTGCTATGTTTTTAAGCAAGTTCAACTAACCAGATTATCCTTCCTTCGCTATAAGACATCTCACAATACCAGGTTAAAGTCCAACAGGTTTATTTGGAATTACGAGCTTTTAGAGTGCTGCTCCTTCATCAGGATTCACCTGATGAAGGAACAGCACTCCGAACACTTGTGATTCCAAATAAACCTGTTGGACTTTAAACTGGTGTTGTGAGACTTCTTACTATGCCCATTCCAGTCCAACGCTGGTGTCTCCACATCATTCCTTCATTATAGCTCTGAAGTGGCGTTGGCTGGGATTTAGTGGAGGCTTTTCGCCATTGGCTGCTGGTAGGGTCTTCCAGTCCTGCCGAAGCCAGTGGCCATTTCCTTTGTTTGCTGCCAGTGAACCTGCCATGGGAGGAGAGAGTGAAGGGCCGGGGGGTAGGGCAGGGGAGAGTGTGTGTGTGTGTGTGTGTGTGTGTGTGTGTGTGTGTGTGTGTGTGTGTGTGTGTGTGTGTGTGTGTGTGTGTGTGTGGATTGCCTTTGGTAGGACCGGGAGACCTCACTGGGGGTATGGCATCGAATTTGACCCATTGTTTCTGAACTGTCCCTAATTCTGTTTGACATTTATGACCTACTGAGACAAGACCCTAGTTCAAAAATGTTAGATTTAAATTTATTTAATGTCATTATATTAATATTATGTTTGCAGTATTTAACTGTGAGCATCATAATTATGGGCTCTTGCAGATTTAAATGATATTTTGTGAATCTTCTGCCCTCATACTGTGGCACTAGGAAAAATATTTTGTCACTTGTATGATACCAAACATCCAAGTTAATATTAAAAGTCGATGCTGCTGAATGCAATTTATTCCCAACTGCCAGCCCCCCAACGCCCCTGACTCCCTGCCCCACCTGCTCCTGCAGGAGTGGGCTAAGAGGCAGGGAATTTCAAGAGGAACCTTCCCACCTGGAGAACAGTTGAGGCTGTTCAGTTGCCATGTAAAAGCTGACTTTCCCCTGCAGGTGGCGGAGGTGTGGTATGTGGAATAGGGGATGGTTACATCCTGATTGGGGTCCCTCCCCAGACGGGAACACTGTTCTTTGCTGCTTCCCTGCATGCCTCCAATTTAGTGTTTCCATGCACTTTGAGAGTTCTCTCCCAATTTTTGAGTCTAAATTATGCATGTGAATTGGGAACCACTAGCATCCAGTCCCCATGAGGCACCATTTCCAACCTTTTTTGCCAATCAATTTGAGGTGGCACGGTGTCGCAGTGGTTAGCACTGCTGCCTCACAGCGCCAGGGTCCTAGGTTCGATTCCCGGCTTGGGTCACTGTCTGTGTGGAGTTTGCACATTCTCCCCGTGTCTGTGTGGGTGCCCTCTGGTATCCTCCCACAGTCCAATGTTGTGTGGGTTAGGTTGATTGGCCATGCTAAATTGGCCCTAGTTTCACAGGGATTAACAGGGTAAATATCTGGAGGTTACAGGGATAGAGTAGGATAGTGGATGGTGCTGATTCGATGGGCCAAATGGTCTCCTTCTGTACTGTAGGGATTCTATGATTCTGATGAGCTCCCCTGTAAAACACCTACTTCCTATTTTGCAGCCAGCCTGCTCTGCTTTCTGCAACGTATCCCCTGATTCAGCATATTCTGATCTTAGTTTCACCCTCACAGTTCAAATGAAAAATAATACTGTATAGCATTGTAAGTTGTGCTAATGGGGAGGGGGGATACTTAGCAAAGCAGATAGTCCTATAAGTACGATATACTATATTCCATACATTAATGTAATATGGTTCACTATGTGATTACTTGTTTTCTGAACACGAGTTATGGGATAATAACAGAAAATGCTGGAAAATCTCAGCCGGCCCGACAGCATCTGTAGAGCAAGATTAGAGCCAATGTTTCAAGTCCAGATGACCCTTTGTCACAGCTTCTGTTTCAGATTCCAGCTTTGGCAGTATTTTGCTTTAGACAAGTTCTGGAATTTGGGTACCAAACGTTTCCAGTAATTTCTGGGTTTTTTAATACTGTTATTAATTTCAGTTAGCCAGTGTACCACCCCCAGGACATCGGTCGGGATTCTCCAGCTGTTCACACCGGCGGGATCATCTGGCCTCACCGACACCGTGGGTTTCCCAGCGGTGTGAGGTGCAGTCAGTGGGAAATCCCATTGGCAGCACTGGGGCCAGAGATTCCTCAACCAGAGAATGGCGTACCACCTCCCATTGCCTAGAAATGTGTTTATGGGGAGGCTGGAGAACTCCCCCATCTCCTTCCTCTCACCCCCCCCCACCATAATCGGGTATTAATTTACAAACATTAAAACCACCTGCAGAGGTTGGACTCATTAACAGCTTTTCATAATTCCATCTGTCTCCTACTCATTTGCTTCACAGATGATGACAAAGAAACGTAGAACTGTCATCTAAACCTTCTTCACCAACCTCCACACTGCCCCAGTAACCCTGTGTTAATGAGAAAAATAGTTCTTAGTAGGAATAGTTTGTCAGAAAGCCCACCAACACCTCAGGAGGCTAAGAAAATTTGGCATGTCCGCTATGACTCTCATCAACTTTTATAAATGCACCATAGGAAGCATCTTTTCTAGATGTATCACAGCTTGACTCCTGTTCTGATCAAGACTGTAAGAAATTACAAAAGGTTGTGAGTGTAGCCCAATCCATCACACAAACCAACGTACCATCCATTGACTTTGTCTACACTTTTCACTGCCTTGGCAAAGCAGCCAGCATAATTAAGGACCTTAAGTACCCTGGACATTCTCTCTTCTACCTTCTTCTATCGGTAAAAGATACAAAAGTCTGAAAACATGTACCAACCGAGTTAAGAACTGCATGGTCGCATAGTGGTTAGTATTGCTGCCTCACAGTGCCAGGGACCCGGGTTGGATTCTCGGCTTGGATCACTGCCTATGTGGAGTTTGCGTGTTCTCCCCGTGTCTATGTGGGTTTTCTCTGGGTGCTCCAGTTTCCTCCCACAGTTTAAAAGATGCGCTGGTTAGGTGGATTGGCCATCTTAAATTCTCCCTCAGTGCACCCAAACAGATGCCGGAAAGTGGCAACGAAAAGATTTTCATAATAACTTCATTGCAGGGTGAATGTAAGCCTACTTGTGATGAATGGATAAACCTTAACTTGAAAAAAAAAGAATAGCTTCTTCCCTGCTGCCATCAGACTTGTGAATGGATCTAGTTATATTAAGCTGATTTTTCTCTACACCCTAGCTATGACTGTAATACTACATTCGGCACCCTCACATTTCCTTTTCCCCTATGTACTCCATGAATGGTATGTTTTGTCTGTATAGCACGCAAGAAGCAATACTTTTCACTATGTAGTAATAGGTGACTATAATAAATCAAATCAAATTAAATCAAAGATTGTGATGCTAAACAATCCAAAGCAAAGCATTGCCATTTTAAGTTGTCATGGTGGGAGGGGAGAGGTACGAAAGTATCCAGAGGGGCAATTTTTTCACGCAGAGGATGATGAATATCTGGAACAAACTGCCAGAGGTAGTAGTAGAAGCGTGTACAATTTTATCTTTTAAAAAGCATTTAGATAGTTACATGGATACAATGGGTATAGAGGAATATGAGCTAAATGCAGGCAATTGGGATGAGCTTAGGTATTTTGAAAAAATGGGTGGCACTGACAAGTTTATATTAAGAACAACACAGCACAGGAAACAGGCCCTTCGGCCCAACAAGCCCGTGCCGCCATTTTAACATTGAGTCCCCTCTCCACCCATGGCCCTTGTCTATACTTATGGCATTCCACATTGAGGGAAGACTAACTTAGGGACAATTTGTTTCACCAGTCAGCCTAACAGCACATCTTTGGGGTGTGGGAGGAAACCGGAGCACCTGGAGAAAACCCACGCAAGCACGGGGAGAATGTGCAAACTCCCACAGACACTGGCCCAAATCCATGTATCTGCACAGCAAACAGTGATAGTCACTGAGCTGTCATGTTGCCCAGCATCTGGTCCAGTTTAAGCGTACACTAACGACGTGAAGTACTAGGCTACTCTCGAAACAACCAAGAGCAGCCCTCGTACAACCCATCGCGTGTATGCCCCTTGTTGGACAACAAGGCGGACCTAAGCACCTGTGGATTAAAAGAAAAAAACATCAATACCATGCACATCTTTATACAAACATTCAAGTTGGGCTGAAGGACCTGTTTCTATGCTGTAAATCTCTATGACTCTATGTGATAAAGTAGGAGATACAGAGTAAAAAATTTTTGCAGTGAATTAGTTCATTGATTTTAATAGCCAATATTCTTCTAGCTTACATAGCCCTGAATCACTGCTAATGGAGCCAATACATCTGGAGCACATTATATGGAAATCCTATCCTTATTATTGCACCAGATTTTTTCACTTAGATATACCAGAGTAATTAGTTTGTGTAATTGTCCCTTTTTTCTGATTGGAAAACATTCTGTAAATTGTCAAGTATAATAAAAATTATATGGTTCAATACAACATCAATCCATAATTACTATTATTATGTAATCAGTAAAATGTGTGTTTAAAATTGTGACAAAATGACACAGAGGTCAATAATGGTAAATTGAGACTAATTAGAGGCTGCAGTGGACGGGAAGCAGAGTTCAGGATGACGAATTTAGATGGATTTGACTTTTTCATTCATAACTATCTTGCGAGTCATTAAGATAAATAAACATTGTGGTTTGATAATGTTCATCTCTGTTTCTTCTCAACAATGCACCACACAGAAAAGATAGGGGAGGGAAAAAAGAGTGAGGAAACTATTAACGCTGAAGGGGGACGATGTAGCTGAAGGGTCAAATATTCCGTCAGTTTGGTTACAATTGAGGAAAATGGACTAGCATTTATATAGCACCTTTCACAAACTAGGGGTGTACCAAAGGGCTTTACATCCAATAAATTGGAGGCATGATGGGTCAAACAGTTGCCATCTGAGCCATAACACTTGTGAAGTACGTTTAAAGTTATCATCACTGTTGTAATGTGGGAAATGTAGAAGCCAATTCATGCACAGCAACCTTCCAAAAATGGCAATGCGTTAGCAGCCAGTTAATTTGTATTTTTTGATGATACAATGATTGAGGGATAAATTCTGGCCAGGACACTGAGGATAGCTCCCCTGGTCAGCTTTTAAATGGTGCCATGAGTTCTTTTACATGCACCTGAGGAGGGTAGATGGGATCTGGGCTTAAATAACCCCTCCAAGAGACAGCACTTTCCAGATACAGCACTCCTTCAGTGGAACACTGGAGTATGGGCCTAGATTGTTGAATGCAGATCCAGCCGCAGTGGTTGGGGGCAGTCGTGTGTGTGTCAGGGGGCAATATCAGGGCAGGTGGTGGGAGGGGAGTAGCAGATCTCCCAGTGCATAGTGTACACTTGTACACAGTATATGGGAGATCAGGGCACCTGCACACTGGCGCTCCTGTACCTTAGCAGCCGGTTTCCCAGTGTGAATAGGTTCCATCAATTCCCCCTGCTGGTGAGAATCACATTCGTATCAATTTTTTTTCAAAGTGCTTGAATTTTATCTAGGAGTTTGCCCAATGGGTGCAATTCTCTTCCATTTTCACACTCGTTGGGCACTCAGAATTTCTTTGGTAAGATCACCTTTGAAGATTTTTTTGAAGTGTAGCCAAAAGCTTTCTTGTTCAGTGCATTTCCAATGCAACAAGACAGAAAGCAGCCCTGGGTTTAGTTCTGGGGAATGAAGTGGGGTAAGTGGAGCATGTTTCAATTGGAGATACGTTTAGAGAATGATAGTCATAATATCATCAGATTTATGATTGTTCTTCATACTTTTCCATAACTAGCAAGGTTAAAACACAACTGGAATAGGCTAATTACTGTGAATCATAAAGGAATCTGGTCCAGGTGGACATTAATCAAGAATTGATAGACAGTAATCAAAAAATGGAGGTCTTTAAAGTAGCGATAGTTCAGGTACAGATCAGGAGGAAAGGGGGAGTATCCAATGCTGGAGTTTCTTTTGAGAACTGAAGATGGAATCTGACCAGAACTTTCTGACCCCACATGAAGCAACGGAGTCAGGGCCTGGGAGAGGGGGTGCATGTGGCGTTAATCAGACAGGTTAACCAGAGAATCATAGTGCAGAAGGAGGCCATTCAGCCCATCAAGCCTTGGTGGAATTGCTATCAATGCAGGCTGACACTACAGATAATCTGGCATGGGAGGTCTGATCTTCATCTGCATCCCATCAGAATTGTGCAAATGAGTTTCATCGAATCACAGAATCAGTGTGCAAAGAGGCCATTTGGCCCAATGATTGCAGCCAGGCCCTATCCCTGTAACCCCATGTATTTACCCTATTAGCCCCCTGACAAGGGGCAATTTACATGACCAATTCACCTAACCTGCACACCCTTGAACTGTGGGAATAAACCGGAGCACTTGGAAGAAACCCACGCAGACCCACACAAATGGGGAGAATGTGCAAACTCCACACAGACAGTGACCCGAGGCATCAAACCCGGGTCCCTGGTTCTGGCATTTCACGTTGGCCTCCAGCGGGTTTCATAATCTGTAAGGCAGGGACCAGTAGAATATCCCATGTGGAATTCACGCTGGTGCGAAACCAACTTCTGGGCCTTCCACTATATTCTTCTCCCACATCCTGCCATCGAACCCATGGATAGAGGCGTGGGAGAATTCTGCCCTGCGTTGATTGCTGCTTCTCTCTGCAGCATATTTTCAATATCTGATATGCAATATCACAATATTTCAGAACCTTAAAAAGCTCAGAAAAGACCTAAGATAGAAGTGATAATAAGTAAGTGGACAAAAGGAGAAGACTGAAGTCAATGGAAAAGATTCTTGAGAATCACATGTAGTGTTAAATAGGTTACTGACACATTATGAACCCGTTATGCACTCCTGGCCTGGCAACTTCATCATATACAGCCCGCTCACGATAAATTTTCATCAGCAAGAAAATAAGCACAGCCCAGCTATGATTCCATCCTCTGTTCACAAGTTAATTATAGTGGACAAAGGCCATTTAGCCCAGCTCATATCATCCATTTAAATGACAGATGAGCATATGCATTAGGAGCAAGAGTAAATCATTTGACCATTCAAATCTGCAACATCATTTGATAATTTCACCAACATTATAATAAAAGTAAACTCAAAAGTGCTGAGTTGGCTGTAAAGTGATTTGGGACATTGTGAAAGGCACTACGTAAATGTAGGCTTTGTCTTTCTTTCATTACATTTGCATGCACTAGTTAGTGTGACTGCAATTGAAGGCCCAATTCTACTTCCCTAAAATAAGAAGTCCCACAATACTAGGTTAAAGTCCAATTTTTTGGAATCACGAGCTTTTGGAGCACTACTCCTCCCTCAGGTGAGTGGAGAGATGGGTTCACAAACACAGCATCTATAGACAGAGATGTAATTGCAAGATAATGTTTGGAATGCAAATCTTTGCAGGTAATCAAGGTTTTACAGGTACAGGCAATGCAAGTGGAGAGAGGGATAATCACAGTTTAAAGAGGTGTGAATTGTCTAAAGCCAGGACAGATAGTGGGATTTTGCAAGCCCAGGCAAGAATGCTGGGGGTCACAATTCTCTAAAGATAATGAATCACAGGGCAATCAACTAATATTAGGAAAGTGGCTACAAATAAATCACTACATTGAGAAAACAATTCAACTCTGTAGCTAATACAACCTCACCATTCTGACCTCTTTGGCGCCAACTCACAAAATGCCACAAACAACATCTGTCCCTTTAATGATAATGACACTATGCCCAGAATTTATCAATCAGACATGTACTGACAGCTCAGGAACAATGTATATGGAATTGCTGATCTGAATTTTTCAAAGCAAAATGATGCATGGTACACAAAATATCTGTCTTAACTAAACAATTAGACTCTTTCTCCTTTCCCCAGAAGCTGCCATACAAGTTCTTTTGTACCCTGTGAATTTATAGCCTATCTAGAGTGAAGCTAGAATGAAGCAGAGATTTGTAAAGCCTTTCTTTAAGCTTTCTCTCAGTAAAAAATATGGATTTCATTCCCAGGCTTAGCAAGAGTGGTGAAATGGGTAATAGTGATTCCACACACTGTTTGTATTAATCCTGGTTTTAGTTTTTTACATTTATTTTGATGAGAGTTCAGGGCCGGAAATCTCTCTCAAAAAAAATTCCGAGTGTCGAATTTGTGTGAAAATTTGAGAATTCACTCTGGTCTTTTCAGTGGGAGTTCAGAGAAGAATCTCCCACACTCTGTGCACTACAGAGGTGGTCAGCGTGAATATCATTAAATTTCAGTGGTTGGGGCCGATTCCCACTGGAGAGGCTGATATCAGCATGCTGAGCGGGCCACTGCGCGTGTGCTGATCTGTCAGCACCGAGTTAGGCGCATGCACAAGGCCCCGCACTGACAGCCTCCCTCTTTGCTGACCAGCTAGGTCACTGGCCAGCCCCATGACCCCCATAACGCTGGCTCTCTGCATCCCCCACCACAATCCGATCGCTCCACACTCCCCCCAACCATTCCCAGGCCCAACACTGACTCCCCGTTCCTTCCCCCAGCCCACCCCAGCTCCCCCCTGACAGTTAACCTCCCACAACAGCTGCAGTTCTGATTTCCACCCCCTCCCCTCCCCATAACCCCAGTAGGCTGCCTGCCCTGATTAATTGCTGGCCTCACTCCTTCCCCAACTGATCCCTAGCCAGAGTGGCAGCAGGACCCCACCACCCTCACCGATGCCCTGTAGACCTTGCTCCCTTTTGGTCCTGCCCCCAATAGACCCCACCCTCTTGACACTGATAGATGCCTGATGAGCAGTGCCAAGGTGTCCTCTGGGCATTAGCAGTTTGCCACTTGGGCAGTGCCAGGGACACAGGCTGGCACTGCCAGGGTGCCCATGCTTAGGGAGAACCAACCCCATACCACACGAACTCCTGGGTGCCCCGATTGCCCTTCTTCACTCCAGCAGAGTCAGGCCACTAGCTCCCTGCAAGTGGGGAGCTGATATAATCCCCACTGGAGTGAAACACTCTGGTGGGTTTGGGGAGGCTAGCAGGCCCAGAGACTCCAATCCCGGACCCACTAATCTTATTTAAATTGTAGAGAAATTATTACTTAAATCAGTTCCATATCTCCCTGCCGATTTCTGGCGCAGAGCAGACGCCGCTGGAAATCTGGTGCTGGGAGACGCAAGCGAGGTGCAAATCCCGTGAATTGGTCGCCACAGGATTCTTCCGGCCTGCTGCAGGATGCTGGGGGGAATTCTGTCCATGAAATTTCACACTCTGCACTGACTGCCCCTCAGAGCCTGTCAGAGGAAGTGTAAAATTCTGGCCCCAGGGTCAAAGGCAGACACTATTCGTAAATTTCTTTTTTTGACTGGAGCGATACATACAGTTGTGCTCCCCATCGCTACTGGGACCACTGTTATTGTTGGTGTTTATTAATGACCTGGATTGAGTTTAGTGGGTGTGATTTCAAAGTTTGCATTTGGTACCAATCTCAAAAATGTGGTGGAAACAGGGGAGGATTCTAATCGATATCAGGAGGACTTAGACAATCAACAATCCAGTAAAATGTCCAGACACATGACAGATGAAATTCCGCACAGAGAAGAGATACATTTCGGTCAAAAGACTGTAGAAAAGCAATATAAATGAAACAATGGAGATCTAAAGGAGGTGCAGGAACAGAGAGACATAGGGCTGTATGCAGTCAAATATTTCATAATATTACAATCTCAGTTGGTGTTATAACTGGATGGGAAGATCCCAGAATGGAAGCCTGGCTCAAAAGATCATTACTTTTATTTTTTTAAATCAAATGTGGAGGAACAGAGTCACATGAATTGCTAATTAATTAACACAAGTAAAAAAAAACACTTGATAAACATGAAATAATTGCATTATAATACAATAGCCGCTTAGTTTAGCAATGACACACGAGTTTTAAGATTAGCATGTATGACATAGTACATTTGAAGCTCCAAATGGTCTCATTAACACACAAAGTTAGTGTTTTTGGATTTTTCCTCAGAATTCCCTCCTGCACGGTGGCACAGTGGTTAGCACTGCTGTCTCACAGCACCAGGGACTTAGCTTTGATTCTTGGCTTGGGGTCACTGCCTGTGTGGAGTCTGCACATTCTCACATTCTCCCTATGCCTGCATGATTTCCTCCAGGCGCTCCGGTTTCCTCCCATATTTCGGAAGATGTGTTAGTTAGGTCTATTGGCCATGCCAAATTCTCCCTCAGTGTATCTGCCGGAATGTGGCGACTGGGGGATTTTCACAGTAACTTCATTGCGCTGTTAATGCAAGCCTACTTGAGACAATAATAAATAAACTTGAAACACAGATGATTGTCACAAGCAAGTTTCCAAACTCCACTCCCAAAACGCACTTTAAAATTGTTTCCCAGAGTAATACTTTCACTTAGTGGTTGGCTTTCAAAAACCCATTCCATATTTTCCAAAGTACACTTTTGATCAGAGTTCCGTTCCACTTTCAGCAGTGAATCTATGTTCTTTCTAACGAGACAGTAGTTCACACTATATTCAGCTGTTTAAACCCCAGATATCTTGAGTAAAAGTGTAGTTTTACAATCTTGGAGTTCTTGAGAAAATCTAGCTGCCCAGATTCTCTGACCTCATCTGTGGCTGGGATTCTCCAGTCCCGCTGCAGTGAGTGGAGGTTTGGCTGAACATCAAATTCTCCATTCTCGCTGGTCACAGTGGTGGGAGGTGAGAGACCAGAGAATCCCCAGCTGGTAAAAATAGAATTTCCATTATTATATATCCCATCATTTAATATTTGAACACATATTCAGAATGAAAACTATACATGGCAGAAGATGATTTGTACAGATTGCAATGGTAGACATATTTCTGTTGTATGCTTTTTTTTTCCCTGGATTGTGTCTGATGGAGTGTGTTTGAGACAAAATGGAGTTGGGAATCTCAGATGTTGAGGGATTTAAGGCGGAGGAGGAAATGGATACATTCCAGTGACAAACTCAACAGGCGGGGTTTTCAGGCCGTGTCCACCCCAAGGCCGGAAAATCCCACCCGAAGTCAACGGACCTTTGCATAGTCCACATTCCACCCACTACGATTCCCATAGTGTGCAGGATGGGAAAATTCCACCCAACATCTGTACAAAAGACTGATTAATGTAGGTCATGGGTATAATTTTCTGGCCATTCAAGCCGGTAGGATTCTTTGGTCTCACTGCAGTGAATGGAGATTTGCTTGAGCGCCAAATTCTCAATCCTGGCTTGCAACGGCAGTAGGGTGTGAACGGCTGGTAAATTCGCATCCCATATGTAGAACATAGAACATTACAGCGCAGTACAGGCCCTTCAGCCCTCGATGTTGTGCTGACCAGTGGAACTAATCTAATGACTCTCTAACCTAAACTATTCCAATGTTATCCATATGCCGATCCAATGACCATTTGAACGTCGTTAAAGTTGGCGAGTCCACAACTGCTGTAGGCAGGGCATTCCACGCCCTTACTACCCTCTGAGTAAAGAACCTACCTCTGACATCCGTCCTATATTTATCACCCCTCAATTTAAAGCTATGTCCCCTCATGTTAGCCATCACCATCCGAGGAAAAAGGCTCTCACTGTCCGCCCTATCTAATCCTCAATGTATAAATTGGGAAACATGGGAGACAAGTTTATCCTAAATTGTCCACTGGGAAAATTGCGGGATGAGGTGAAACGCTGATTTACTCTACGTTTGATCTTCCTTTTGATTGAAGCAATTGGAGGGTAGTTGAGCGGAAGAACATAAGAACTAGGAGCAGGAGTAGGCCATTTGGCCCCTCGAGCTTGCTCCATCATTCAATAAGGTCATGGGTGGTCTTTTCACGGACTTAGCTCCACTTACCCACCTGCTCACCCTTAATTCCTTCACTGTTCACAAATTTATCTATCCTTGCCTTAAAAACATTCAACGAGGCAGCCTTAACCTCTTCACTGGGCAGAGATTTCCACAGATTCACAATCCTTTGTGTGAAGAAGTTCCTCCTCAACTCACTCTAAAATCTGGTCCCCCTTATTTTGAGGCCATGCCTCCTAGTTCTAGTTTCACCCGCCAGTGGAAACAACCTCCCTGCTTCTATCAAGTTGTGATGCTTTGGAATTCTCTACCCCAGAGAGCTTAGGTGTTCTGTCATTGAATAGATTGAAGACAGATCAGCAGAGTTTTGGGTGCTAAAAGAATGAAGAGTAACGGGATAGTTCAGGAGGATGGAATTGAGGTAGACCAATCATGCTGCCTTTTTTCTGCCCCTAGAAGAGAGTGTCACATTTTCAAGTTTATAGAACAATTCTGCGTGTCAAACCTGTCTGCAGTTAAAGTCTGTGGGACACCATAACGTTAACATTTATATCCTGCATATTAAGCTGCTAATGAGTTGAAGTGTAGCCCAAGGCTGGTCGTTTAGAATTAATGTGTATTTAACCCCGGCAGTATGTGTACCAGCTGGTCCAGTCATTGTTAAATCTGTTAATTAGACCATGCACAGCTCCAAGGCTGACAATCTCAAAGTCTAACAGGGCGGTACCATTGGAGCATTATTTTACACTTGTAACCGGGATCAAATTGGTTTGGTAGAACATCTGTGAATTGTCACCTCCAGGATCAACTATTTCAAAACTCCCCTGGTCAGCATCCGATATTTCATTCAGTACTTGCCTGCAGCATTGCACCAAGTCCCAACCATCCATCAATCCTGATCCCGTTCTCACTGACTGATTTTGACAATGCTTCAATTTAGGAAATTTGTCCTTGTTCCCACACCCTGCAAAATGATCTCTTGACCCTCCTGCAGCTCTCTCTAAACCTCCATCGTCCCTGCACTCCTCCAGTTGTGGCCCCCTCTATATCCTTGATTTTCTTCTCATCAGGATTTGTGACCTCCCTTCAGCTGCTGAGCTCCAAAGCTCTGGAATTCCCTGCCTTAACCTCTCCACCTCTTCGACCTTTCTCTTCTCTTCATATCAGCTGTTCCTTAAAACTTTGGCCAAACTATTAGCCGTCTGTCTCGATGGGCCAGAATTTCCGGGAATGCCGGCTACGGATGGATTGTCATTCCGCTCCTTTTTACTGGAATGCACGATTTGTGCCTGCTCTCCATCTTGGGCATCCTCAGAAATGTGCAGTGCAGCTGGTTCCAGAGACTTTCAGTCAAGTGAAGTATTCTTTGAGGAAGTGCCACGCTCCCTAATTTACCACACTAGCTGCTATAATGCAGGTACGCTTAAACAACCAGCCACACTGGAAAGCCAGGAGTAAGGAAACAGGGTAGAAATGGGGACAGAGGTGGGGGTGGAGGAGGGTGTTTTTGCAGGACAGGGTCCCTTAAAGACCTCAATCTTCCGCTGCTGGTCCTTCCTGTCGACATGCACAACACTGAGAGCTGCCCGCTTTCCTTTGCTGCCAAACCCTCCTGCGGCCCTCTCCCATTGTCCCCCTCCCCCAGTTTCCTACCCAGTGGCCTGGGTCGTGCTATGAACTTAGGACTCTGGCGCCTGTCCTTACGGCAATGGCCACAGCCTCCCCAGTGGCAGTGCTGAGCACAAGTGCTACCAGCCTCTGATTGGCTAGCAGCTCTCTGTAGGCAAGGTTTGCACCACAAGAGGTCTTGATTACAGGGGAAGGCCCGTGACTGGCCACGCCAATTCCTGATTTACCCAAGGCTTGGCGGCACTTCCCAAAAAGAGACTGCATTGGTCTCTTGTAGGTTCTCCAGTTGGCAGGCAAGACCCATGAAGCCTCAACAAGATTCCAGCCACTGTGCACTGACCTTAACTCTATACCAGTTTGTGCGATAATAGCTTTGGTTCATAAAAATTATCGTCAATTTGAAAATGTTCAAAAAAAAGTGCTGAAATATTCAATTTGAAAGCAAGTTTTCGAATTTCTAATTCAGGTATGCCTGAAATTAAGATATAGTCATGATATGGAGATGCCGGCATTGGACTGGGGTAAACACAGTAAGAAGTCTGACAATACCAGGTTTAAGTCCAACCGATTTATTTGATAGTAAACTCACAAGCTTTCGAGGTTTACCTCTTCGTCAGATGAATGAAATTATAAGAGGCGTAGATCAGGTTGACGAAGAGGTAAACCTAAGATTCTGACTGTCAACCCGATCTATGCCTCTTATAATTTCATTCACCTGACCAGGAGGTAAACCTCAAAAGCTTTTGAGTTTACTATCAAATAAATCGGTTGGACTTAAACCTGGTGTTGTCAGACTTCTTATAATGATATAACCCAGAGGTGGTGGCCTTGTGGTATTATCACTAGACTATTAATCCAGAAAGTCAGCTAATGCTCTGAGGGTGCAGGTTAGAATCCTGCCACGGGAGGTGGTGGAATCTGAATTCAATAATTTTTAAAAATCTGGAATGAGAGTCCACTGGTGACCGTGAAACCATTGTCGATTGTCGGAAAAACCCATCTGGTCCAGTAATGTCCTTTAGGGAAGGAAATTTGCCATCCTTACCTGGTCTGGCCTTCATGTGATCCAGAGCCACAGCAAGGTGGTTGACTCTCACTTGCCCTCCAAGGGCAATTAGGCATGGGTAATAAATGCTGGCCAGCCAGTGACACCCATGTTGCACGAATGAATAAAAAAAAACACAACTGGATGCGTTTGAAATATTGCATTGGAAATCGATAACCCTTAATATATTCCAAGGGGTGTTTCTAATGCTTTCAACTATTCTGAGTGAAATTAAATGGTTCTAATGAAATAACCATGTTCAATAAAATTCCTTTAAGACCCATTGTCAGAATCTAAATGTAAAATCAATATCTGTTCAGTGTTCACAATATGAATACTAATGAAAGTATAGTTGTAACTGTGTCAATGTTGTGATTACTACCAAAATATACTTGACATAAAAAATCAATAACTAGTTTTTTTTAACTGGTGGTAGTTTTATTTTGAATCATGATCTTAATGGGTTCTCCCATAAGTATTTCAAGCATAATCATCTACTGTTCGGCTATCAATATCAGACCTGTGTGTTAACTTGCAAGCTGCATCTTTAGAGAAGAAAGTGATTGCTCTCTCCACTTAACATGAAGGATCAAATTGTGCTTCAAGGACTCAAGGCACAAAGCTGTGCTAATAGAGTTCTTTCTTAGCCATGTGTCTCTGGAGAGGGTTGTCAGTCTGGTCAGGGGTATCAGAGCGTGTGTGTGTGCGCCTTACTGATGAGTTTCTGACTTAAATCCACAAACACCGGGCCTGTTAGGTGAAGGAGGTACCTACTTTCATTAGACAGCCTGGAACCGGTTGAAAACATCCCCAGTGGACCATGACTGATTGAGACGTATGTTGCTTTATTCCTTTGATTAGACCAAACAGGGAAAACACAAAGAGA
This sequence comes from Carcharhinus amblyrhynchos, assembly GCF_965287045.1. NCBI lineage: Eukaryota > Metazoa > Chordata > Chondrichthyes > Carcharhiniformes > Carcharhinidae > Carcharhinus > Carcharhinus amblyrhynchos. The sequence continues at coordinate 125,440,684 of NC_137327.1, forward strand.
AAGGTTAGTGTGCAGCCTTGCCGGAGTTGTCACTGTCTGGTTCTGATGCGGGTCGACTGTGGAGCTGTGACAGCTTCTGACACCACAGAAGTTTAGCTGTATATTCTGAGAGCCTTGGCTTCATTTTTAGCCTCCGGTTTTGGCGTGATAATCAAGCTGTAAAATCCCAAAAGGCTCCTCTGCAGCAGAAAAGAAGTGAGGCCACACAAAACTTGAGGTGACCTTTGGTTTTCCTGAAGTGAAGACAATTTAATTTAATAATCTTTTAACTTTGCAAAGTTGCTTTTGTTTTCCCATTTCCATTTCATTGCAACATCTTGCACCAAAAATATTCACGATGGAGACATACAGAACATAGAACAGGACAGCGCAGGAACAAGCCCTTTAAGAACATAAGAACATAAGAAATAGGAGCAGGAGTAGGCCATCTAGCCCCTCGAGCCTGCCCCGCCATTCAATAAGATCACGGCTGATCTTTGGTCTACGATGTTGTGCGGAACATGACGCCAAATTAAACTAACCCCTTCTGCCTGCCCTTGGTCCATATCTTTCTATTCCTTGCGTATTCATGTGTTCACCTAAAAGCCCTTTAAATGCCCCTATCGCATCTGCCCCACCACCACCACCCCAGGCAGCGCGGTCCAGAGACCTGCCACTCTCTGTGTAAAAAAACTTGCTCCTTGCATTTCTTTTGAAGTTTTCCCTTCTCACTTTAAGTGCATGCCCTCCTAATATTAAACATTTCAACTCTGGGAAAAAGATTCTGACTGTCAACCCAATCTATGCCTCTTATAATTTTATAGACTTCTATCAGGACAGCATGGTGGCACAGTGGTTAGCGCTGCTGCCTTACAGTACCAGGGACCCGGGTTTGATTCCTGGCTTGGGTCACTGTCTGAATGGATCCTGCACATTCTCCCTGTGCCTGCGGTTTCCTCCCACAGTCCAAAAGATGTGTTGATTAAGTGCATTGGCCATACTAAATTCGTCATCACTCAATCCAGTCTCCCATCCATTGACTTTGTCTACGCTTCCCGCTGTCATAGCAAAGCAGCCAGCATAAATAAGGACCCCATGTACCCCTGTCATACTTTCTTCCACTCTCTTCCGTCAGGAAAAGATACAAATGTTTGAGGAAGCGTATCAAATGACTCAAGAATAGCTTCTTCCGTGCTGCCATCAGATTTTTGAATGGACCTCCCTTGCATTAAGTTGATCTTTCTCTGCACCCTAGCTATAACTGCAACACTACCTTTTGCATTCTCTCCTTTTGTTCTGTGTGAACGATATACTTTGTCTGTAATGTGCACAAGAAACAGTACTTTTCATGTATACTAATACATGTGACAATAATAAATCAAATCAAATTGCTCAGTGTACCCGAACAGGCACTGGAGTGTGGCCATGAGCAGATTTTCACAGTAACCTCATCGCAGTGTTAATGCAAGCCTACTTGTAACAATGAATGAAATTTAAACAGGTCTTCCCTCAGCCTCTGCCTCTACAGAGAGAAACAATCTTAGTTTTGCCAGCCACTCCTTATTGTTATAATATTATTGAGACATTAAGATGCGGGCTGATGGGTTTTTGATAAGAGAGGGGATTAAGGGTTATGGGGAGAGGGCGGGAAAGTGGAACTGAGCCACGACAGATCAGCCATGATCTTGTTGAATGGCAGGGCAGGCTCGAAGGGCTAGATGGCCTACTCCTGCTCCTATTTCTTATGTTCTTATACTTCACACTCTGTACAGTTTTGAGTAATCTTGGCTGACTTCAAACTATTGGTGGAAATGGGGAAGATACAAGCTAAAAACAATTCATTACAGTAGTGGGGTGGCATAATATTATAGTGGTTAGCATTGCTGCTTCAGAGCGCCAGGGACTCGGGTTTGATTCCCGGCTTGGGTCACTGTTTATGTGGAGTTTGCATGTGCTTCCCATGTCTGCGTGGGTTTCCCCCAGGTGCAGCTGTTTCCTCCCACGTTCTGAAAGACGTAGCTGGTTAGATGCATTGACCCGAACAGGCACCGGACTGTGGCGACTAGGGGAATTTCACAGTACCTTCATTGCAGTGTTAATGTAAACCTTATTTGTGTCTAATAAATAAGCTTTAACTTTAAAAGTATTGGCACTGATAGTTATTATAATGGTCAGTTGCGTTACCCGTGTCACAGGTAATTTATTTTGCCCGAATTAATCTGTTTAACAAAGTGTGCTTCTAGTGCTTTTTTAGTTAGCAGACTTGTTACTGTGTTTGCAATGAGTTGGATGCTGCACTATCTTGTAGGGATCCTAAGAAAAATAACACACAATTTATCATCAGGACCACTGGTTTACAGTCGCTAAATGTATGAAATACTGTTTATTATTTGGTGTTCTTTATTTTTATGAGTAAATTTTGAGCATCAAGTTCCACAGTTCCCTTCATTTCACAGTGTACACTGTGAGTCAGTATCCTTTATATCATTGATGGATTTAATACTAATCTCACCCTGGACAGCTCGAATTTAAACAGGTTGATGGTAGGTTTATGGGGTTTACCTGCTGAATGAATCGAGCTGAGTAGCAATATAAATACCGTCTAATGTTTGCATGTGACAATTCTGTGGAAGGGGAACTTGCAATTTCTTAGAAGTGAAGCCAGTGTTGAATATGAAATTTGATTCAATAGGTGACTCTGAGGCTTGATTTTTTTTTTCGGGGGGACACCCTGGCGGGGCTTGGTTCCGAAATGGTGCAAGCTGAAAATAGTCCTGCCGGGTTGGCAAGCTGGTTTGCCAGTTCCATACCACCCTCGAGCCATTTTGATAGAGGTGGGACGGGGGGTACAGCAAGGTTCAGCGTCTAACCACAGAGGCTAGTTGATCACTAAGAAAGTTGATCTTTCTCTACACTCTGCTGCCAACAGACTTTTGAATGGATCTACCTTGCATTAAGTTAATCTTTCTCTGTGCCTTAGCTATGACTGCAACACTACATCCTGCACTCTCTCCTTCTCTATGAATGGTGTACTTTGTCTGTGTAGTGCGCAGGAAATAATACTTTTCACTGTATGCTAATACATGTGACTATAATAAATCAAATCAAATCACTACATCAATGATCATTAAAGGAGATTGACTGAGTTTTTTTTATTTAAACTTCAAACTCCTATCGCTCACAAACCCTTGTCTGCAATCTATTGCTGCTGTCAAACTGGAAGGGTTCTGATGAGCTCAACAGCTTCAAGATCCCATCCACCAACCTTAATTGGACAGCGAGTCTATCGCCTGGCCATTCATTGGTCACCAGAAAACAAATCACAATGAGCGACAGTGCGTGAAGGGTGTAGTGGTATTATCGCTGGGTACGTGATTGAGACTCAAGGTTGTGCTCAATAGACTGGGTTTGAATCCCACCACAGTAAGTGGTGAAATTTGAATTCAATAAAAATCTGAGTGACAGTGTGTGGAATTTAATGCCTCAAGTTAAATTTTGGGGGAGTGAGGGTGCTGAATCAGGCTAGAGGGTATTGATAGGCACCTTGCTCCCTTTCCCAATTAAGTCTGGGCTGGGAAGAGAAGGTTCATGGATTATTTGGGTATTAATTACCCACTTAGAGCTCTCATCCCATTCTGTGGGTACCCACCCAGCAGTGGAGGGATAGAGAGCCAGAAAAAACAAGCCCTTATTGAGGCTATCGTCAGGCATCCTGGGACCTGCCATTGGGAAGGGGGGAGGAGGAAGGAAGGGGGGGGTTGACAATCACCTTCCTACTCTTTCTTCTGATTTCCCCCACGCCCCCACCTCTCTCCACAGCTCGGGATCCTCTCCCAATGACTTGCATCCCACTCTCACTTGTCTGGACTTAGGTCTCTTGGTCCTCTGGTGGGTGCAATGCCAGTCGCACTCACCAAGCCCCGGGCTTCCTACCCACAAAGCCCCTCATCCAGGGAAGGCGCCCGTTGTTAGTCAGCTGATCTGTCAGGGAGGGGAAGCACTGAGGTAGCAGGAGAAATTGGTGGAAGACGCAGAGAGGTGCAACAGAGAAGAACATCAGCGAATAGGCTGGGTTTTTACTGGACCCTGAGGCAGAGTGGAGTCGAGGATTTTGGTAATTTAGCAGAATGAGTAGATGGTCCTTACAGCTCTATTAAAAAATAAGTGTGACATTTATAGAGAATGACTGATTATAGGATACCTGACATTATTGATAAATTACTTTTCCCCTTTATGTGCAGCAGCCAGTGGAGTTTGTTGTCATTGTATGCCTGTCCCAACACAACCCATGGCACAACTTCTATATTTTTCTATCAGTTGTTTATGATAATTGTCTACCCTAAGTGGCAGAATGTTTATAAATATTCATTTTCTGCATGGCTGCACACAGACAAGATTGTTCTGTAGTGAGTCAGCAGGGTGCATAGAAAGTAGTTTCATTTGTCTGCCTGCACCTCAGATGTGAATGGATTCCCTACTGTATGACACTTCTTCTAACTGCCTGGCTGCTATACCCATCCTCTCTTTCCAAGTGATTTTTTTATTCATTCGTGGGACATAGGTGTCACTGGCTGGCCAGCTTTTATTTCCCATCCCTAGTTGCCCATGACTTTGTAGCGATTGATACAACTGAGTGGTTTGCAAGGCCACTTCAGAGGACAATGGAGAGTCAACCACATTGCTGTGCTCCTGGAGTCACATTAGGCCAGACCAGTTAAGGACAGCAGATTTCCTTTCCTAAAGGACATTAGTGAACCAGAAGGGATTTTCCAACAATGGTTTCATGGTCATCCGTAGATTCTTAATTCCATTTATTATTTTCTAACTGAATTTAAATTCCACCATCTGCCGTCGTGGGATTCGAACCTGAGTCCCCACAACATCTCCCCATGGTTGGTCTTGTCGGGAAATTTTCAACATCAAGTTCTGGCCCAAAGAAGGGAAACAGCAGCAATTATTCGCTGACCCTCTTCAGTTGGCTTCCTTCTCGTTGATCAGATGACTGGTAGTGACCGACACCGCACATGGGCTAAAATTGAGTACCCCATTGACACTCCAGTGGGACTGCTGCACTGACAGAGGTGGCGTTCTTTCTGGGTGAGCCGCTCTCTCGGGTGAATTTAAAAGATTCGATGCTGAAACTGATGGCTTGGCCACTCACAACAAGCAGCAATACAATTGATAGATTGCTCATCTCTTTGGCCTTTGTACGAACTCGCTGAGCACAAATTGGCTGATGGATTTTCTCGTTACACAGCCATTGCATTTCAAATGCTAAAGTGATGGCCAGAAGTTGTAAAAGGTGCTATGTAAATGCAAGCCGGCTGTATTATTTTTGTTGTTTTACTCATCACACATGAGAGGTGGGGAATTCTTCTGGGAAGAAGAATTTGGGGGACAGTTTGCTCTGTTCAAAAGATCTATTCTCCAGTCACAGGGTTTGGTAGCCAAAGAGAGAGCATCTCTGCATAGTTACCTTCCTTATGTTTTAAATCAGTAGGATATATTTTCCAGAAAATTCTATCTACCACTCCTTAGATGAATGCCCCAGATAGATTAATAGACAATAGCGTAGCCTTTGATTTGGAGATGGTGATGTAGTGGCAATGATTCTAGACCAGTAATCCAGACACCCATGCTTATACTCAGGATACATGGGTTCAAATCCCACACATGGCAGCTGGTGGAATGTGAAGTTCATGAATAAGATCTGGAATTGAAAGCTATTCTCAGCAATGGGAATTATCTTTGTTGCAAAAACAAAATCTGATCACTATTGTCCTTTAGGGAAGGAAATCTGCCATCCTTACCTGGTCTGGCCTCTATGTGACACCATATTCACAATATAGTGGTTGACTCTTAAATTGCCTCCAAAATAGCTCTGCAAGCCATTGAGTTTAAGAGCAATTTGGAATGGGCTACAAAGGTTGATCTTACCAGTAGAGTTCACATCACATGAAAAGAATTTTTTAAAAACAAGGCATCCGAAAAATGTTCATCCTGAAGTGGTAAGAGTTGATAAATTAGTCTCTGATCCTCTGAGGAATGTGAAAAATTAATAATCTGAGAATATAATTTATTCTTCACCAAGATTGTCTCATCCAAGAGACATCCCTCTCCTGAGAGAAAGCATTCTGCTGTCATTTGCCAAAGTAGTCAGATTCTGTTTGCGTAGGTGAGATTCCAAACAGTACAGAACTTCAAATGTTCTCTGCTTAGGGAGTGAAAGATGTACAACTGTGTGAAAATAGAAAGTGCGAGACTATAAGGTACGATAAAGGATCCTGATGGGGAAAGAAAGCAATTAGGAAAAGCTAATGTTCTTTAAAGGAAATATTATACCCTCAGTGCAGAGGCATGGAAACCATCTGCTAGTCTCTCCAGGGCTACATTACCCACATAGTCATTGTCCTGTATCCTCTCCATTCTCTGCAGAATGCAAAACAAATTCAGCTGTCATCTGCCCAACTGTGAAGGATCATCTAGGAAACTTTTCAAATAAGCCCATTGTAAATAACAAAGGGGAATACTCAGGCTTTGAAACTTCAAGTAATTATACAACCCTTATTCAATGTATGATTATCTTATTGTTCGAATCTTCTGAACTGAATTTGCTCTATCTTAGCACTAGCAATACAAACAGCGGCAACTTGAAAAAAATTGTCTGATATAAGATCTTAATTCATAACCAGGTTGGATATAATACTGAATAAGCACCAGCACAATGGTTAGCACTGCTGCCTGACAGCGCCCGGGTTTGATTCCCGGCTTGGGTCACTGTCACTACGGAGTCTGCGCATTCTCCCCGTGTCTGCATGAGTTTCCTCCCACGATTTGAAAGACGTGCTGGTTAGTTAAAGTTTAAGTTTATTTATTGGTCACAATTAGGGCTAACATTAACACTACAATGAAGTCACTGTGAAAATCCCCTAGTCACCACAGTCCGGCACCTGTTCGGGTCAATGCACCGAAACAGCACGTTTTTCAGAATGTGGGAGGAAACCGGACACCCGGAGGAAACCCCACACGGACACGGCGAGGAAGTACAAACTCCACACAGGCAGTGCCCCAAGCCCTGGAATTGAACCCGGGTCCCTGGCGCTGTGAAGTAGCGGTGCTATCCACTGTGCTATCATGCCATCCTTGGTGCATTGGCCATGCTAAATTCTCCCTCGGTGTCCCCGAACAGGTGACCAAGTGTGGCGATTGGGGGATAAAGTAACTTCATTGCAATGTTAATGTAGCCTGCTTGTGGCACTAATAAATAAACTTTAAAACGTTAAACTTATTCATTTCCAAATGATATATGAATTCTGGAGATTATTGTCCACCCCAACTTGCCCAAGAGAAGGTGTTAGTGAAACATTTTCTTGACCAAACTGAAGGGCTTACTTTGACATTTCAGTGGATAGTTTAAGAGTCAACAACATTGCTATGGGACTGGAGTGACATGGAGACCAGATCAGGTAAGGAGCACCCTCTCAGAACATTAGTGAACCAGATGGATTTTTACAATGATCACCATTACTGATGCTTGTTTTAATAATTCCAGATTTATTTTATTGATTGAACTTACATACCATATCTGTTATGAAGGCATTTGAACCTGTGTCTCCAGATAATTAATCCAGGCTGTTGGATTCCCTGAATTTAACTACCGTGATACTGTACCTCTAATCTGCGGTAATAATTAAATGTTACTTTTTGAAGATGGTGTCAGGAGAACACAGGAGCAAAGTAAAGTCGGGACATTTATCCATCAAGTGGCTTTTGACATAGCCGATCCCCATTTTGATACATTCAACTTAATTTCAAGAGGCAGAGGCTGTCATAGATAAGTTGGAACGGAGACGATGGCTTAGTGCTATTATCACTAGACCATTTATCCAGAAACTCAGCCAATGTTCTGGGGACCTGGGTTCAAATCCCACCATGGCAGCTGGTGGAAATTGAATTCAATAAAAAATATCTGGAATTATGAATCCACTGATGACCATGAAACCATTGTCAAGAAAAACCCATCTGGTTCACTAATGTGCTTTAGGGAAGGAAATCTGCTGCCCTTACATGGTCTGGCCTACATGTGACTCCAGAGTTACAGCAATGTGGTTGACTCTCAATTGTCTTTGGGCAACTAGGGATGGCAATAAATGCTGGCCAGCCAGCGATGCCCCTGTCCCATTAATGTCATAGAATCATAGAACCCTGCAGTGTAGAAAGAGGCCATTCGACCCATCAAGTCTGAACCAACCACAGTCGCACCCAGGCCCTATCCCTACATCCCTGCATGTTACCTACTAATCCCTCTGATCTATGCATCCTGGGACACTAAAGGGCAATTTAGCATGGCCAATCAACCTAGCCAGCACATCTTTGGACTGTGGGAGGAAACTAGAGTACGCAGGGGAAAGCCAAGCAGACACAGGAAGAATGTACAAATTCCATACAGACAGTGACCCGAGCCGAGATTCGAACCCAGGTCTCTAGAGCAGTGAAGCAACAGTGCTAACCACAGTGCTACCATATCGCCCAAATGAATGAATTAAAAAAAAATGACAAAATAAGGAAATCTTTGGTGTTAATTGAGGCTGTTGACCATTAGAAAAAAGTTTGAGTGTTTTTTGTTGGTTTTATCATCTCACAGTAGAGGATTTTATTTGATGATCCTTTGTCATTCTAGTGGCAAACACTGTCAATTCTGATAGTTTGAGATATCATTGGATGATCTGGCTGGATCAGCGTGGATTCCTAATGCGTGGCCATTACACTGAAACATTTGTGGTTGTGGTCCAGGTGTCTCAAGTTCAATGCACAAAAACTTTCAGTTAATAAAGCGGAAAGGATCAAAAATACTCAGCAGGTCAGGCAGCTGTGGAAAGAGAAGCAGGGTTAACCATTTCAGAATGGACTGAAGGTCACCAACCTGAAATGGTAACACTATTCCTCCCTCCACAGACCTGCCAAGTATATCCAGCATGTTCTATTTACATTCTGGATTTTCACCACCAGTGTACTTTGCCTCTGTGTACATGTTTGCAATTAATCACTAAAAGGGGTTGCAACTGGAAACAGATTATTTGAGCGGTGAAACCAATCAAAATTAGTATGGCTCCTGTTCTGCCCAAGACCGCAAGAAACTACAAAAGGTCATGAATGTCGCCCAGTCCATGACTCAAACCAGTTTTCCATCCATTGACTCCGTCCACACTTCCCGCTGCCAGCATAATTAAGGACCCCACGCACCCCAGACATACTCTCTTCCATCTTCTTCCATTGGGCAAAAGATACAAAAGTCTAAGGTCATGCACCAACCGATCAAAAACAGTTTCTTCCCAGCTGCCATCAGATTTTTGAATGGGTCTACCTCGCATTAAGTTGATTTTTCTCTACATCGTAGCTATGACTGTAATACTTCTGTTCACTCTCCTTTCCTTCTCTATGAACGGTACGCTGTGCCTGTATAGCACGCAAGAAACAATACTTTTCACTGTATGCAAATAAATGTGGCAATAAATCAAACCAAATAAAATGAAATCAAATCAATTCAATTTCTCCTTCTAATTGCAAAGTATTTTTTGTTCTGGGAGCTATTTTCCCTCACTGATGTGTGATTTCCAGAACAAATATATGGACAGGTGATCTCTGCCAGTGAGTTTCAAAATGTCTTTGGACAAAAATCACCCTCTGCATCTCTCTGCAAGGAGTGTTCAGAGACGCAGATATTTTGAGACAGGAGTACTGATGAACTGAAACTTGAATTGTCGTTAACTTGGGCTCCATACTCAATGGTGCAGTGCAGCAATACATCAATGCATTGCACCACTTACAATGAACAAATTAAGGTAATCTGGAGCATATGGTTCTTTGCTATGGTTCTGGACATACTTCAGCTGAATATAAATTGTTAATATGCCGCAGTTAGACAGATTTTGTAGAAAGCACCATCTTCAAGCCAATGAGGCTATTCTAAATGCCAAATTGATTTTCTCAATTTCCAGCACTCATTATAATAGTTATTTTATGTTTGGTTTGTGAGGTGCAGAATGAATATTCTACAATCAAGTTAATTTCATTAGAGATATAATGATTTAGATTATTACAATTGCACCTCCTTTGAACACAATCATGAATTATGGACCAAATAATTATGGTCTTATATGCAAATTAGTTGCAGGTCTTTTGTTTTTGAATATTTTTAGCCATACATTGACAGAATTACACAGTTATGGACCAGTAATTAACAACTCTGACAATAGGCTTATCAGTATGTTAATTTGTATGGTTAAAATAACAATTTCTTTTGGACCATTTAATACATCAGGCACTGTTGTATATTACCGCAGGTTTTAGCTTTGATGAATGGTCTGTAACCCTGTTCTAAACAAGGTAGAACACAGAAACAGCAGGAGGCCCTTCAGCTTCCTTAACCACTTCTGCCATTTGGTCATATCATAGTGTACCTGTTGACTTACATTAGCTCCTGCTCCAACTGAGCCTCAATTTTAATATTCACATTCTTGTTTCTTTTATCCATTCATGGGAGATTGGTGTTGCTGGCTGGCCTGCATTTATTGCCCATCCCTAATTGCCCTTGAAACTGAACAGCTTGCTTGGCCATTTCAGAAAGTATTTGAGAGCCAACCATATTATTGTGGCTCTGGAGTCCTTCTACTGTCCTTACCCAACCTGGCAGATTTTCTTCCTAAAGAACACTAGCGAACCAGATGGGGTTTTTTTTGTGACAATTGACAATGATTTCATAGTCATCAGTAGATCCTTAATTCCAGATTTTTTTTTATTGAATTCAAATTTCACCATCCGTTATGGTGGGATTCGAACCCGGGTCCCCAGAACATTAGCTGAGTTTCTGCATTAACTGTCTAGTGATAATACCACTCGGTCATTGCCTCCCCTTTCTGGTTGCCAGGCTAACAGAAGGTCGTGGAAGCTTTTGAGAGAGAGCAAAGAAGGTTCACTCGGAGTTTTCCTGATCTCCTGAGGAGAGGTTGAATAAATTAGAATTGTTTTCACTGAGGGGAGACCTGATAGAGATCTACAAATTTTTGAGAGGCATAGACAGAGTGGATAGCTAGAGGCTTTAGAGTGGAAGTGTCAATTACAAGGGGGCACAAGTTCAAGGTGAGAAGTGGAAAGTTTAAGAGAGATGAGCAGGGGATGTTTCTCTTGCAGAGAGAGTGGTGGGTGCCTGGAATGTGCTGCCAGAGAAGGTGGTAGAAGGAGGCATATTAGAAACATTTAATAGGCACCTGGATGGGTACATGAATAGGGAGAGTATAGAGGGATATGGATTGAGTAAGGGCATAAGGTTTTTAGTTTAGATAGGGCATCATGATTGCATGGGTGTGAAGGGCCATAAGGCCTGTCCCTGTGCTGTACTTTTCTTTGTTTACAAATCCTGTCATGACATCTCTCGCCCTTTGTAACCAACTCCAGCTCTTCCGCCCTTTGAGATTTCTGCATTCCTCTGGCTCATTCCTCTCGCAAGTGCCTAGTTTTCATCATCCTATTGTTGGCACCTATGCCTTCAGATACCTTGGCCAGGTGCCTTGGTATTACCCTCCTTTAACCTCTCTACCTCTCACTCCTCCTTTAAGATGCTTTACAAAACATACCTCTTTGATTAAAATTTTGGTCATCTGACTTAATGGTCAGAATGCGTCAGCCTTGCATGCCCTGCTACTGCTACCAACAAGGAAGAAGCATTTTTTTCCCAGTGGAAGAAGGTGGAAGGGAATATGTCCGGGGCGTATGAGGTCCTCGATTATGCCGACTGCTTTTCTGAGGAAGTGAGAAATGTAGACGGAGTCAATAGATAGGAGGCTAGTTTGTGTGATGGACTGGGCCTCGTTCATGACCCTTTGTAGTTTCTTGTAGTCTTGGATAGAGCAGGGGCCACACCAAGCTATGATACATTAGGAAAGGATGCTTTCTATGGTGCGCCTATAAAAATTGGTGAGGATCATAGTGTTCATGCCAAACTTCTTTAGCCTCCTGAGTAAGTAGAAGCACTGATGAGCTTTCTTAACTGTAACATCAGTGTGGAGGGACCAGGACAGATTGTTGGTGACCTGAACACCTAAAACCTAGAAGCCCTCGACCAGTTCCACTTCACCACCGTTGATGTAGACAGGGGCATGCCCTCCACTGCGGTTAGGCCGTGGGGGGGCGGGCGGAACATTTAGACTGGGTTGTGGGCGTATGCGTTGATACAGGGAGGCTAACCTGAGAAGACAGGGTCTTAGATTGGCGCCTGGGGCCTGTAAAGGAAGGCCGCTATGACCACCCTCACAGCTAGTGGCTATTGCCCACAAGGTCAATCCTGGTAGGCAGCACATTGGGCAGAGGCGTCTCTCACTACCTATTGCATCTGTGCGGTGGAAAGATGAGGACCTTATGTGGGCATCAATCGGGCCATGGGCAGATAGTCCACTTGATGCTTTGTCCCAGCCCTTGTAAAATTGTGGTGGAGTGGGATGGCGTTGCACCCTCTTTTACAGATCCACCCTCTTGCTTTCCCATTAGTGTTGGGGTGGTGGGGGGGAGCGGTGACCCATGGAAATCAGGCCACACAATATATGGCTTTCATATATGTCGGTTCTTTCGTTATTGCAATGGAGAGGGATAGGGCCATACGGCAGGACAATGTTTATAATTGAGGGAGGGGTAATTATGATGCGTTTAGACAAGAATTAGGGAGCATAAGATGGGAACAGAAACTGTCAGGGAAAAGCACAAATGAAGAGCGAAGCTTGTTCAAGGAACAACTACTGCGTGTCCATGATAGGCATGTCCCTGTCAGGCAGGGAGGAAATGGCCAAGTGAGGGAACCATGGTTCACAAAAGAGGTTGAATGTCTTGTCAAGAGAAAAAGGAAGCATATGTAAGGATGAGAAAACAAGCTTCAGTTGGGTCGCTTGAGGGTTACAAGGTAACAAGGAATGAGCTAAAAAAAAAAGGCTTAGGAGAGCCAAGAGGGGACATGAGAAGTCCTTGGCAGGTCGGATGAAGGAAAACCCCAAGGCTGTTTACTCTTATGTGAGAAATAAAAGAATGACTAGGGTGAGGTTAGGGCTGGTCAAGGATAGTAGTGGGAATTTGTGCATGGAGTCAGAAGAGATAGGAGAGGCGGTGAACGAATACTTTTCTTCTGAGTTTACCAAGGAGAGGGGCCGTGTTTTTGAGAATGAGAGTGTGATACAGGCTGATAGGATGGAGGAGGTAGATGTTCTGAGGGAAGATGTATTAGCAACTTTGAAAAACCTGTGGGTCGCTAAGTCCCCTGGGCCGTAGTGGTGTTTGCTACCTAATAAACCTGTTGGACTTTAACCTGGTGTTGTGAGACTTCTTGCTGTGCTTTTACCCCAGCCCAATGTCGGTATTTCCACATCATATCTCATAGAAGACAGAAGGTGGTGGTGGATGGAAAATTTTCAGACTGGAGACCAGTTACCAGCAGTGTACCACAGGGATCAGTGCTGGGTCCACTGCTATTTGTGATTTTTATCAATGACTTGGAGCGGGGGCTTAAGGGTGGGTTAGTAAATTTGCTGATGACATCAAGATTGGTGGAGTAGTGGATGAGATGGAGGGCTGTTGTAAGCTGCAAAAAGACATTGATAGGATGCAGAACTAAGCCGAAAAGTGGCAGATAGAGTTTAACCCTGATAAGTGCAAGGTGTTTCATTTTGGTAGGACAAATTTGAATGTGGATTACAGGGTCAACAGCAGGGTTCTGAGGAATGTGGAGGGACAGAGAGATCTTGGGGTTCATACCCACAGATCTCTGAAGGTTGCCACTCAAGTGGATAGAGTCGTGAAGAAGGCTTATAGTGTGTTAGCGTTTATTAACGGGGGTTTGAGTTTAAGAGCCGTGGGGTTATGCTGCAACTGTACAGGACCTTGGTGAGACCACATTTGGAATATTGTGTGCAGTTCTGGTCATCTCACTATAAAAAGGATGTGGAAGCAGTGGAGAAAGTGCAAGGATGCTGCCGGATTTGGAGGGTATGTCTTATGAGAAAAGTTTGAGAGAGCAGGGGCTTTTCTCTTTAGGCGCAATGAGGATGAGAGGTGACTTAATCGAGGTTTATAAGATGATGAGGGGGATTGATAGAGTTCAAAGACTGTTTCCTTGGGTGGATGTAGCTGTTACTAAGGGGCATAACTATAAGGTTCATGGTGGGAGATAGAGGAGGGATGTCTGAGGTAGGTTCTTTACTCAGAGTGGTTGGGGTGTGGAATGCACTGCCTGCTGTAATAGTGGAGTCGGACACTTTAGGAACTTTCAAGCGGTTATTGGACAGGCACATGGAGCACACCAGAATGATAGGGAGTGGGATAGCTTGATCTTGGGTTCGAACAAAGCCCGGCACAACATCGAGGGCCAAAGGTCCTGTAATATGCTGTACTGTTCTATGTTCAATGTACCTAATACCAAGGCCATGGGCATATTATGAATAAAAGATCCAAATCAAATTATGTTTTGTTTCAGAATTATCTTTCAGAACTGGGTGACTGGAGTTTACTGGAAGAGTTTTGGAATTGAAATGAGGTGAATGTATTTTTTAGCCCATAGAACATAGAACATAGAACATAGAACATTACAGCGCAGAACAGGCCCTTCGGCCCACGATGTTGCGCCGACCAGTTACAAAAACAATGACCCACTAGCCTATACCAATCCCATTTCGTCCATAAACCTATCCAGAGATCTCTTAAACGCCCCCAAACTAGACGCATTTACAACTGCAGCAGGCAGGGCATTCCAATCCCTCACCACCCGCTGGGTAAAGAACCTACCCCTGACATCCGTCCTGTAGCTACCCCCCCTTAATTTAAAGCCATGCCCCCTCGTGCTAGCTTTCTCCATCCGAGGAAAAAGGCTATCACTATCCACCCTATCTAAACCTCTAATCATCTTATATGTTTCAATAAGATCCCCTCTTAGCCGCCTTCTTTCCAACGAAAACAACCCTAGATCCCTCAGTCTCTCCTCATAGGACCTCCCCTCCATACCAGGCAACATCCTAGTAAACCTCCTCTGCACCCTCTCCAACGCCTCCACATCCTTCTTGTAATGCGGGGACCAGAACTGCACACAGTACTCCAAGTGCGGCCGCACTAGAGTAGTGTACAGTTGCAACATTACACTGCGACTCCTAAATTCAATCCCCCTACCAATAAACGCCAAGACACCGTACGCCTTCTTGACAACCTTATCTACTTGATTCCCAACTTTCAGGGATCTATGTACACACACACCTAGATCCCTCTGTTCATCCACACTATTCAAAGTCCTCCCGTTAGCCCTATACTCGACACATCTGTTGCTCCTACCAAAGTGAATTACCTCACACTTCTCCGCATTAAATTCCATCCGCCACCTCTCGGCCCAGCTCTGCAACCTATCTAAGTCTCCCTGCAGACTATGACACCCTTCCTCACAATCTACCACACCTCCAATTTTGGTGTCATCAGCAAATTTACTAATCCACCCAACTATACCCTCATCCAGATCATTAATAAACATTACAAACAACAGTGGCCCCAAAACAGATCCCTGAGGCACACCACTCGTAACTGCACTCCATGATGAATATTTACCATCCACCACCACCCTCTGTCTCCTATCTGATAGCCAATTCCTGATCCAACTTCCTAGATTATCCACAATCCCATACATCTGCATTTTCTGCAGAAGCCTACCATGGTGAACCTTATCGAACGCCTTACTAAAATCCATATACACCACGTCAACTGCCTTGCCCCCATCCACCTCTTTGGTCACCTTCTCAAAAAACTCAATAAGGTTAGTAAGGCACGACCTACCCGCTACAAAACCATGGATTGGACCATAATTGGATAGCCTGTGTTACTGTGAACAGTTGATGTTTTTCCTGTTGACGTTAAGATTAATGCAATGCATCACCCTTTGAAAGTCCCTTCACAGCTGTTCGAAACTATGTTATTATTTTTCACTTCAAATTTAGGCTGCACATGTGAGATTTTTTTTCTTTTTGACTCATTTTAAGGGCTTTTTTCTGTCCTGTGAATGATCTAATCCATTTCTCCCTGGAGCGTAGCTTTTAGTGTTTTTCTGTAGCATGGGACGGCAACATTCAAGAAGCTTATCCAATCATGATGTTTACTGGCCCTCGTACTTCGTTCATACATCATAAAGAAGTTATTATTACTGATATTGACAGCTAAATACTAAATGTGGATGTCGGACATTCCTCCCTCACTTAGTTCAATAAATCCATTAAATCATTTCAGGTAAATGTGTTAATAATGCTTCCGTTAATGCAGCTGGAGAAGCCTCAAATGAAGATGCTAATATATTAACTATCTCTTACTGCAAATATTTTGAGTCTCAGTTGGTATTCCTCTCAAGTCTTTAAGTCACACCAGGGATTTTTATTTTTATTTCTTCACGGGATGTGTTGCTGGCTAGGCCAACATTTATTGCCCATCCTTAATTGCCCACTATTTTAGAGGGCAGTTAAGAGTCAACCATATTGCCATGGCTCTGGAGTCATACGAAGGCCAGACCAGGTAAGGTTGGCAAATTTCCTTCCCTAAAGAGCATTAGTGAACCAGATGAGCTTTTCCAAAATCAGCAATGGTTCCATGGTTATCAGTAGACTTTAATTTCCAGATGTTATTTTATTGAATTCAAAATTTAATGTATGTCATGGTTGAATTCAAACCTGGGTCCCCAGATGGGCCGGCACGGTAGCACAGTGGCTAGCACTGCTGTTTCACAGTGCCAGGGACCCGAGTTCAGTTCCCACCTTGGGTCACTGTCTGTGTGGAGTTTGCATGTTCTCCCCATGTCTGCGTGGGTTTCCTTTGGGTGTTCCGGTTTCCTCCCACATTCTGAAAGATCTGCTGGTTAGATGCGTTGACTCGAACAGCCGCCAGACTGTGGTGACTAGGGGAATTTCACAGTAATTTCATTGCAGTGTTAATATAAGCCTTACTTGTGACTTATAAATAAACTTCACCGACATTTCTCTAGGTCTCTGAATTAATAGTCCAGTGACAATGCCAGTATGACGCCTCCTCCCCAAAATCCACCTGACTCCTGAGTGCTATATTGCAGGAGGGAGTGCCACACTGTCAGATGCACTAAAATAAGTAGTGAACAAGATATGATACAGAGAAAGACAGCACTCTGAGGTCATCCCAAAGACACCTTGAGGGAGTGCTGCATCTCAAAGATATGACCTTTGGGTAAGACATTGAAATAATGCCCAGACTGTACTCTCAGGTGAATATAAACAATCCCATTGTAGAGAGTTCTAGTCAATATTTATCCCTGAACCAGTATCACTCATACAGATTAGCTGTTCATTACCATGTTGCAAATTAGTTGCTATGGCTGGACCATTCCAGCTGTTCACACCAGAGGGATCTTGTGGTCCCATCTCCAGCACACAGGATACTGTGTATTCTGTTGCTTTTTGCTTCCAAAATTGTCATTTCCGATTCTGAAACACCTTCTCGAATTGCTGCAGTCAGTGCTGCGAAGGTCATCTCATGCACCTGCTCTCTTTGATCTTCTAGATGATACAAGTCAGACAT
The DNA here is from genome assembly GCF_965287045.1 of Carcharhinus amblyrhynchos. NCBI lineage: Eukaryota > Metazoa > Chordata > Chondrichthyes > Carcharhiniformes > Carcharhinidae > Carcharhinus > Carcharhinus amblyrhynchos. Next base: position 125,458,270 of record NC_137327.1, read on the forward strand.
TGTTAAGGCAGCCTCACCAAGTTTTGTCATTTGTGAGATGTGGTTGGTCTCTGGTCAGCCCAGTATTTATTGTCATTTCAAATTTCCACAGTGCATCTGGCAGATGACGCTATTCAACACAAATATGGGTCTTAGTGAAGAATTTTGGAGGATAAAGGGATAATAACTGGAAGAATGAAGTCTGCAAGAGAAGAAGCAATTCAAAGGCAAACACCAGACTAATAAAGTAAACTAGATTAAGAAGAGGAAATTGACCAGTAATATCCAAACACAATTTTGAATCCTCTCGCTCAGCAGATTATTTGTCTATGTCACGTAAAGTTGCCAAGTATTTTTTAATGTTTATTTGAATTTTGAATTTAAAAAAAATTCCTAACATGAGACGGGTCAATGCAGATGGTTAACAGGGGGAGGCAATGCCCTCATGGTATTATTGCTAGAATATTAATCCAGAAACTCAGCTAATATTCTGGGGACCCAGGTTCGAATCTCACCACAGGAGATGGTGGAATTTGAATTCAATAAGAAAAAAATCTGGAATTATGGATCTACTGATGGCCATGAAACCATTGTCGATTGTTGGAAAAACCCATCTGGTTCAATAACGTCCTTTAGGGAAGGAAATCTGTTGTCCTTATCTAATCCTTACCTAACATGTGACTCCTGAGTCAGTGCAATGTGGTTAACTCTTAAGTGCCTTCGGGCAACTAAGGATGTGCAATGAATGCTGGCCAGCCAGCGATGCCCATGTCTGACAAATGAATTAAAAGAATCAGTAGTCAGAGGTGTAAAAATATCACTGTTGTTAGGGGCCAGATCAGAAACTCCAAAGTATGTAATGAAGTTAGCCTTGACCCCAATATTTTTTAATTTGGCATTAGGGCAAGCATAAAGTGGTTCAGTCCAAGTGTGATTCTATTAACCCACTAAGAAGCTTTTATGAAGCAAACTTTATTGAAAAACACAGTTAAAATATAACTAATAAATATAACTTTTACCAATTGAAATACTTAAACATGACAAGGTATAATTCTTAACAGTAAGCTATCTTTATAAGTTCCAATTTAAGCAATATCCCCACAGACATAAACCGCTCTTCAGAATCAATTAGCACAGAACATATAGGCTTAGATAGGTGCTAGGCATCCAGCCTTTTAACACCTCTGGACAGAGATACATAAAGGAACTTGCCTTCTGGCTCCCGTACAGCAGCCACCAGAGAAAGATCTATCTTCAAACAGCAGAACTTTAGAGAAGGTGACCTATTTTCTGATACATCCTGGACGCCAATCTCCAGAGAGAGAAAGAGAGAGACAGACAGCTACTTCTCTCTGAAAATCCCAAGTAGCATCAGTGCTTGTGAGCCTAGCTCCACCCAGTCACATGAATGTTCCCATCAACCAACCGAATCAAACCCCACTCTGAAAAACCCAGAAGAAAACATTAAAATAACATTAGCCTTAGCGCCCAGATTAAACCAAACACTCCAGCAATTAGGATCAATTATGCTCCTGCAGTATCAACGTGTGGGTCATTGGTTAAAGACAAGTGCCACTGGGTAACTAGAACTATCTTCCAAAAAAAATTTGCACAAGAAACATGACACAAAGCACTTTTCTTAAAGGCACAGTATAGTCACATGGTCCAAAATTAATTTGGGAGCTTGCCAGTATGAACAAGTGGGATAAGGTAGGTGGATATGATGTGGAAGTGAAAGGAATATCCTCTACCTGAAGAAGGGAAGAGCATTGCAGATGGAGTATTGGAGTGATAGGCAAAAATTTAATTCACATTGCTGAATGTTTAATATTGATTACATCTCATAGTTGGTGTTCTAGATGTTACTTGAAAAGTGGGGGTTCGTTAGCTCAATTGGCTGGAAGACTGGCTCTGATGCAGAGTGACACCAACAGCAAAGATTCTATTCCTGTGCCAGCTGAGGTTATTTATGAAGGCCCCACCTTTTCAACTGTATGCCTGGCCTGAGATGTGGTGATCCTCAGGTTAAATCACCACCAGCCAGCTCTCTGTCTTAAAGGGGAGAGCAGCCTATGGTCATCTGAGAATATGGCAACTTTCACCAACAGATGCACAAAAGAAAGCATTCTTTCTGGTTGTATCATAGCTTGGTATCACTCCTGCTCTGCCCAAGACTGCAAGGAACTACAAGGGATTGTGAATAAAGTCCAATCCATCACGCAAACCAGCCTCCCATCCATTGACCCTGTCTACACTTCCCACTGCCTTGACAAAGTAGCCAGCATAATTAAGGACTCCAAGCACGCCGGACATTCTCTCTTCCATTATTTTCTGTCAGGAAGAAGATACAAAAGTCTGAGGTCATGTACCAGCCAACTCAAGAACAGCTTCTTCCCTGCTGCAGTCAGAGTTTTGAATGGGTCTTGCATTAAGTTGATCTTTCTCTACACCCCAGCTATGACTGTAACAATACATTCTGCACTTGCTAATTTCCTTCTCTATGAATGGCATGCTTTGTATAGCACACAAGAAACAGTGCTTTTTACTGTATGTTATACATGTGACAATAATATATCAAATCAAAATGACTGCCTGATTTTTTTATCCCCCTAATTCTATTAATAACTGAGCACATTCATATAATATTGCAAAGATTTTGGCTTCAGATTGAAAAGCACCTGGTGACGTATCTGCTCCTAAGTTAATGAACTAGGATTCTAGACATCCTTTCACCTAATGTACAATGAAAGCTTCTGTCAATCTAGTCCGATACTCGTTGCAAACAAGAGATCAGTGACTTCCTTTCTCCGATAAAGTGCATGTTGGTAATTTACTGGAAGATGTTCCTAAATCAATCTGGATCTTTCTAATCTATTCAGTTAAACTCAGATCCCATTGCTGGATTTTACTATCCTTTACAAATCCTTTCACAAATGCTAGAATATAGCTTCTCTCGGTGACATTGTAAAACTGAGAGCTACTTTTTGGAATAAACCATACTGAAGGTGACACTAGTTAGTATAGAAGGCTTAGATGTTATATTTTATTGCTGTGACTCTAATACATGAAATGACAGCATAGTGGTGCATTAGGTAGCACTGCCACTTCACAGTGCCAGGGACCTGGGTTCGATTCCAGCCTTGGGTGACTGTCTGTTTGGAGTATGCACATTCTCCTCAAGTCTGCGTAGGTTTCCTGCGTGTGCTCCAGAGAAAGAACCTGAAAATTACACGAAGACTACATTCAGTCCACACATTTGCACAGGTTCAGCTGGGTTGAATATACATGTCAATTGATGAAATACTGATTATGCTTTAAAGTGATTTACGACTGAAAAATTCCATTACACATCTCTTCAAATTAGTGCGATATAATTAACCCATTAAATTCAGAAAAAATGTCATTAACTGTCAGGGAGCCAGCTGTTCTGAGCCTCGCAAAAGGCTGTTTGCTAAACTGATCCAGAAATTCGGAAGCAACTCCTCAAATGACTGACTTGGTTGCAATAACGAATGTTTGCAATGTTTAGCTCATTGCCGCTGCGTAGTTTGACTTGTCCAGTTGCTGAAATTTGAAAGAAATGCAATGTTCTGGGTTAGCTCTACATTACCATTGACGCAAAGCAAGGCTGGATCCAGCTCTGAATGCCAACTGATTATTTTTAATGAGCAAGGATCTTGTGCTTAAATATCTGGAGTTATCACCTGCTGACAGTTTTATTGTGAGTTTCGGGGGGAATAATGTTCACATATTCCAATGGTTGTTAATCACTTCTGCAATATTTCAGTTGTGTTCTGTAAACTCCTTGCGAGATCTGGTGGTTTTGTGGCGAAATTTTCTTTTTACCCATTTGGCAAGTGTAATTTATGCAGTCATTAGGAGTCTCAACTATTCCATGCTTTAATGGTTTCAGCTGCTCGCACAGGTTTCCTTTAAAATCTCTACACATTGAGGTACGTGAAAGGAGAGACAATAATCTCTTCCTCAATGTCAACAAAGCATTGTCATCGACTTCAGGAAGCATGGTGAAGAACATGCCCCTGTCTACATCAACTGGAATGATGTAGAAATGATCAAGAGCTTCAGGTTTTTAGGTAGCCAGATCACAAACAATCTGTCTTGGTTTCCCCCATGCCGACACCATTGTTAAGAAAACCCATCAATATTTCTCAGAAGACAATGGAAACTTGGCATATCTGCTACAACTCTCACCAATGTTTACAGATGCACTATAGAAAGCATTCTTTCTGGTTGTATCACAGTTTGGTATGGCTCCTGTTCTGTCCAGGACTGTAAGAAATTCCAAAGGGTTGTGAACAATGCCCAATCCATCATGCAAACCAAACCCCCATCCATTGAATCTGTCTATATTTCCCAATGTCTCAGAAATGCAGGCAGCATAATCAGGGACCACACACAACCCAGATATATTCTCTTCTACCTTCTTCCATTGGGAGAAAATACAGTCAGACATGTACCAACTGACTCAAGAACAGCTTCTTCCCTGCTGCCATTAGACTTTTGAATGGATCTCTCTTGTATTAAGCTGATCTTTCTTTTCACCCCAGCTATGACAGTAACAGTACATTCTGCACTGTCTCCTTTCCTTCTCTGTGAATGGTATGCTTTGCCTGTACAGCATGCAAGAAATAATACTTTTCACTGCATACTAATACATGTGACAATAGTAAATCAAATCAAAGATCTGGACAGCATGGTGACACAGTTGTTAGCACTGTTACCTCAGAACTCCAGGAATCTGGGTTCGATTCCCTGCTTGGATCACTGTCTGTGCGGAGTTTGCACATTGTCTCTGCGTCTGCATGTGTTTCGTCTGGATGCTCCGGTTTCCTCCCACATTCCAAAAATGTTCTGATTAGGTTGATCGACCATGCTAAATTATCCCTTAGTCTCCCAGGATTCATATGTTAGAGGGATTAGTGGAGTTGATATGTGGGGTAACATTCTCCCCGTGTCTGCGTGGGTTTCCTCTGGGTGTTCCGGTTTCCTCCGACAGTCTGAAAGACATGCTGATTAGGCGCATTGACCTGAACAGATGCCAGCAATTAGGGAAATTTCACAGTAACTTCATTGCAATGTTAATGTATGCCTTACTTGTGACTAATAATATTAACTTTAACTTTAAACTCTAATGGGGATAGGGCCTGGGTGAGATTGTTTTTGATGCAGACTCAATGGGCCAAATGGCCTCCTTCTGCATTATAGAGTTTTTATGAAAGGTTTTCTTGTGAAATTGTGAAATTTACAGCACTGATCAATTATGTTTTGCTGTTGGTTTCCAAACTATGATTTGAGCACTTGGGTATTTGACCTATAAGGTTATCTGTTTCTTCCCGGAATCATCAGCAGCGAAATACTAATCCAGAGAATAACAGGAACTCTGACATATTTCACATTTAGCATTTTCTTGTAGTCAGCAATTTGTACCTCTGACAATCTGCTATCTTTGCGGCTGGCTTCTTTATTCTTGCACAGGATGTGGGTGGGATGTATATTGGGTGCAAGTGTTCCTGATGAGGTCTACATTTGTCGCTCACTGCTAACTGCACTTGTGTGGCTTGCCAGATCATTTCAGAGCACAATTAAGGTTCAATCACGATGCTGTGGATCCAGCACCACATATAGGCTAGACCAGATAAGATTTCCTTTCTTCCCTGGAGGACATCAGTGGGTTACGACAGTTGACACAGTCACCATTACTGAGATAGGCTTTAATTAATTCAGTTTAAATTCCACCAGCTGCTGTGATTGGATTTGAACCTCGGGTCTCGGGATTATCAGCACACTACCACCTTCCCCATTCCTCTAACTTGGGGCAACAGTTTGCAATGCAAGCTCACATCTCTGCTTTTAGTATAATGGAGAGCAAGGGACCATCAGAGACAATGATGGTGGGATGAGTTAGAGTAACAGTCCCAACCCACCAACAGGCCAAACCCAAAGAGGCAACTCGTGATTTCCCACAATACCAGCAATACTGCTCAGTTCTGCTCCATCTCTTTGTTCATAACACAAAGTAATGTTTATCTCAGCTAGCGAAGATGAGAGTGGCAGCAACCAACTTGTATGGGCGGCACGGTAGCATGATGGTTAGCACTGCTGCCTCACAGCGCCAGGGACCTGGGTTCAATTCCAGCTTTGGGTCACAAAAGGTTTTCTTAAACTTAGGGGTATTAAGCATCTCACAAGAAATGGACAGTAAGAAGTCTCACAACACGAGGTTAAAGTCCCGACAGATTTATTTGGAATCACGAGCTTTCGGAGCACTGCTCCTTCCTCAGGTGAGTGGAGCAAAGATTCACATCAGCGCTCCGAAAGCTTGTGATGCCAAATAAACCTGCTGGACTTTAACCTGGTGTTGTGAGACTACTTACTGTGCCCAACCCAGTCTAATACTGGCATCTCCACATCATGAGAAATGGAGACAGGTGAAGACACTATGGGAGAAAGTTAGAAAAGTCTGGGGTCACACACCGACTGACTCAACAGCTTCTCTCCTGCGACCTTCAGAATTTTGAATGGACCTACCTCACATTAAGTTGATCTTTCTCTACACTCTCGCTATGACTGTAACATACATTCTGCACCCTCTCCTTTCCTTCTGTATGAACGATATGCTTTGTCAATATAGCGCACAAGAAACAATACTTTTCACTGCATATGAATATATGTGACAATAACAAATCAAATCATTTCAAATCAAAATGGCCCATAATTTTGTACATCTCAGTCAGGTCCCCCCTCAGCCTTCTCTGCTCCTGGAAAACAGCTCCAGCCTCTTGAGACACTCCAGCCCAGGCAACATCCTGGTGAATCTCCTCTGCCTCCTCTCTAGTTGCATTCACATCCTTTCTCTCCATTCTCTCTTTCTCTACAGGAAGAACAATTTCTTCCCTGCTGCCGTCAGAGTTTTGAATGGGCTTACCTTGCATCAAGTTGATCTTCCTCTACACCCTAGCTATGCCTATGACACTACATTCTGCACTCATTTCCTTCTGTATGAATGGTATACTTTGTCTATACAGCGCGCAAGAAACAATACTTTTCACTGCAGACAAGTACATTTGACAATAATAAACCAAATGGAGTGGTACAGTGATATGAGGAGCGAACTCCAGAGACGGGTATCTAGGCAGCAGTCAGCACAGTTTCCATTGGGAGAGGAAATGTGGAAGGCCAGAGTGAAGGAAACATAATTTGGCTAAGGCAGATTGTGGAAATAGGGAGGATCACAGCCATGGCGGAGCTTAAACACAAACAATAAGCTGAAACATACTGGATACTGGAAGCCAATAACTTCATGATATAAAGTGTTTTACAAGGATGGATGCCACAGACATCCAACACTGAGTGTGTTAGTATTATGGACTATAGATTTTGGATCAGAAGTTTGTGGGGAGCTGAAGATGAGAGGCTGACTGGAGATAAATAAGTAACCTTTAAATCGTTGAGACCAACAGAAATATAATTGAGGTAGGGAATGTGAGAGGAGGTGTGTTATGGCTATTGAGGTAGGTAGCAATAATAATGGAAAAATTCTGAGCTGAGGCATTCTGTTCAGAGTTGAACACAACATTGAAACCATGATAGTCTTTTTTAATCTTCAAGGGAGAGATTTTGAATTTTTGGTTGGGGTACAGAGTTTGTGAAGAGGCTGAGGATGGTGGCTTTGCTCTTGTCCGTGTTTAGCCAGTGAAAGTTCATACAGTACGGAATGCCAGACAGATTATCTGAAAACTTGATGCTTGAAGATGGTTTGGGAGAAGTGATTTGAGACTGGACAATGTGAGAGTACTTGTAGAAGACAACCTCATGACTACAGATAATACTTTTCAAAGCAGCATGGTAAGATGTTCCTGAGACTCAAGAGGCTAGGGTGAAAGGTAATAAGAGAAGCCATTATAAGAGCTAAACTGTCTATGATTGGGAAGGTTGGAGTGCTTAAGTGAAAGTAACTGCAGAGAGAGATTTCAAAAAGTAACAGTGGGAGTGAGGCTCAAGCTGGGGAAAATGGGCAGGAGGGTTAGAGCGATAATATTATGAGAAAGCATGGAGAGAAAAATTGGAATGTGGATGAGGACAGGAAATGAGAAAATCGGTGAAAATAATGGCCAGGATTTTCCATTCCTCGCATCCCCCCCAATCCGACACTCCCACTCCTCAGCCCCGCCCCCAGCCCCACACTCCCACCACCCCCCAGCCCCGCACTCCCACCAACCCCCCAGCTCTGCACTCCCACATCCCCCGCCCCGCCCCCAGCCCTCCACTCCCACCCCCCAGCCTGGCATTCCCACCCCCAGCCCCGCACTCCCACCAACCCCCCAGCTCTGCACTCCCGCATCCCCCGCCCCGCCCCCAGCCCCACACTCCCACCACCCCCCCAGCCCCGCACTCCCACCACCCCCCCCAGCCCTGCATTCCCGCATCCCCCGCCCCACCCCCAGTCCCACACTCCCACCGCCCCCTACCCTGCACTCCCGCCCCCAGGCCCGCACCCCCATCCCCAGTTTTCTGGCAGCAGAGACACCTTGCCATTGGCCACTGATGGGATCTTCCAGTCCCATTGAAGTCAATGGCCATTTTATTTCCTTACCTGCCTCGCTGTTGGGGAACCCACCGTGGAGAGCAGTGGATGGGGTGGAGGTGAGGGGCGTTGGTGATGGTGGTGGTGGTGTGGTAGGAGTGGGTCGCTTCAATAGGACTGGAAGAGCCAGAAAATCCCTGGCCAATGTGGAAAGCTTAAGAGACGGCAAAGAGTGGGAAGGGTGTATCGAACCGCAATATAAGCCTGTTGTACTTGTACTGATTTAGTGATAACCATAACTACAGTGAGGGGGGTTTTCACACACCTCCTGCCAGCAGGATCTTCCAGTCCTGCCAAATAAAGACTACCCCCAGCCAGTGGATTCTCCAGCGCAAAGGCCAGTGGGCAAGTTGGTGGGGGTGGGTACAGCCAACCACTGTTTGGGAAAAAGAAATTGAAGTCTGTTATTTTTTTCATCTGTAGATGATGATACTTTTGCTGTGTCCCATTTTGTTTTTAAAGAACGTGCCTCCTGTGATCGCTGTAGTTTGTTTTGGCCGTACTGTGGCCAGAATTCTCCAGCCGTTCGTACCCCGTTGCCGCTGCCAGCCAGGCTGGATAGTTTGGCACACAGCCAAATCTCCACTCACTGCAGTGGGATGCAATAATCCCCTGGGGATGAAGGGCCGCAGAATTCCTGACCCACGACTTAAGTCCGTCCCTCGAAACAGAGTAAGCTTTCCAGAGCTTTCCCTGGAGGACGTGGCCATTGATATGAGACCCTTCAGTCAATGTTTGAGAATCACTGATTTAAAACTCCATCTGCCTTTTAAATCAGAACACAGCTGTTATTTCAGGACAGATTGAAAATTTGTTGCCAGAACTCATCAAAAGATTCACAGCTATCAAATGTTAGATGCTGGATCAGAGGATTTGTATTTTGATTTGAAGAGTTAAGAAAAAAAACCCATGGATATTTTAATTTACCAGGCCTGTAAAAATAATGGTTTTGTGATCAGCCTGGAAGCGATAGAACTTGTCTGTTCATTTTACTTACAACAACCCAGAGACTTTTTGTGGGCTTTTGACCAGTGACCTGTCGTAATTAGAGAGCATTTTTAATGCAACATTTTCGACCAGTGATCTGGAACTGTTGTGAGGAGGTTTAAGCAAAAGGGTAGCTCCCAGCTGATTGTCCGAAGAACCCTCACTGAATCAAAGCCAAAAGTACAAAAATAAATATATAATACAATGTCAGAATTGTTTTGCCAGTTAATAAGGCACTGCTGAAAATTTACTTCTGCTTGATGGAACAAGCCCTAAAATTCCTGATGTGTTTAGTGGGTAGCTAATTTGTAAATATGGCAAGTTCATGCCCTTCATGTTTCCTTTATTTATTAGTGTCACAAGTGGGTTTGTATTAACACTGCAATGAAAATCCACCAGTCGCCACACTCTGGAGCCTGTTCGGGTACACTGAGAGCAAATTTAGCATGGCCAATGCACCTATGCAGCATGCCTTTCAGACTGTGAGAGGAAACTGGAGCATCTGGAGGAAACCCATGCAGACACGGGAGAATGTTCAGACACGGCACAGATGCTGGTCCAAAACCAGGAATCTTACCTGGGTCCCTGGCATTGTGAGGCAACAGTGCTAACTGCTGTGCCACCCATATGTTTTAATGGTGTTGTCCATATCACAGCTCACTGCAAAGAGAAGAGGAGGCAGTCCTGTCTCTATTAGTAATTCTCTTTATTAATTACAGTTGTTAGGCAATATACAACATAAAACATGCAGTTTGTATCAAAAATATGCAATCAAAATGCACCCTCATTGGTTTCCATAGCAATTCCTAAGTAATCATGGAATACGAGAGATATTGCCCGAGAAAAAGAGCTATGCTAACCAGGCGCCCATCTTCCCTCTGGATGTCGTCTCCACATCTTCCGACGTACGATCTTCCTCTTCTGTGCGGTTAGCCTCTGGAGTTTCACTGCAGCTGGTCCTGAATCTCCCATTCTTATCCTGTTGTTCTCTCTTGCAAAATATGCCATCTCTTGATTATTTCCATGAATTTTGTATCTCCCCATCATTGGCCTTAGCCCAAGGTCCTAGGTGGGAGTACATAGAACATAGAACATAGAACATTACAGCGCGGAACAGGCCCTTCGGCCCACAATGTTGCGCCGACCAGTCTTATTTTTAAAAAAAAACATTGACCCACTAATCTAAACCACTCCTTTTTCGTCCATAAACCTATCCACCAATCTCTTAAACGCCCCCAAACTAGGCGCATTTACAACTGCAGCAGGCAGGGCATTCCAGTCCCTCACCACCCTCTGGGTAAAGAACCTGCCCCTGACATCCGTCCTATAACTACCCCCCCTTAATTTAAAGCCATGCCCCCTCGTGCTAGATTTCTCCATCCGAGGAAACAGGCTATCACCATCCACCCTATCTAAACCTCTAATCATCTTATATGTTTCTATAAGATCCCCTCTTAGCCGCCTTCTTTCCAGTGAAAACAACCCCAAATCCCTCAGTCTCTCCTCATAGGACCTCCCCTGCATACCAGGCAACATCCTGGTAAACCTCCTCTGCACCCTCTCCAAAGCCTCCACATCCTTCCTGTAATGTGGGGACCAAAACTGCACACAGTACTCCAAGTGCGGCCGCACCAGAGTTGTGTACAGTTGCAACATGACGCTGCGACTCCTAAATTCAATCCCCCTACCAATAAACGCCAAGACACCGTATGCCTTCTTAACAACCTTATCTACTTGATTCCCAACTTTCAGGGATCTATGTACACATACACCTAGATCCCTCTGCTCCTCCACTCTATTCAAAGTCCTCCCGTTAGCCCTATACTCAACACATCTGTTATTCCTACCGAAATGGATTACCTCACACTTCTCCGCATTAAACTCCATCCGCCACCTCGCGGCCCAGCTCTGCAACCTGTCCAAGTCACCCTGCAAACTTCGACACCCTTCCTCACAATCTACCACACCTCCGACTTTGGTGTCATCAGCAAACTTACTAATCCACCCAACTATACCCTCATCCAGATCATTAATAAAGATTACGAACAGCAGTGGCCCCAAAACAGATCCCTGAGGCACACCACTCGTAACCGAACTCCATGATGAATAATTACCATCAACCACCACCCTCTGTCTCCTATCTGCTAACCAATTCCTGATCCAAGTACCTAAATTACCACCAATCCCATACATCTGCATTTTCTGCAGAAGCATACCATGGTGAACCTTATCAAACGCCTTACTAAAATCCATATATACCACATCTACTGCCTTACCCCTATCCACCTCTTTGGTCACCTTCTCAAAGAACTCAATAAGGTTAGTAAGGCACGACCTTCCCGCTACAAAACCATGCTGACTATCTCTAATCAATTCATTACTCTCCAAATAACTATAAATCCTATCCCTAATAATTCTTTCTAAAACCTTGCCCACTACAGAAGTAAGACTCACTGGTCTATAATTCCCAGGGAAGTCTCTGCTCCCCTTCTTAAACAATGGGACAACATTCGCTGTCCTCCAATCATCCGGTACTATACCAGAGACCAACGACGACCTGAAGATCAGAGCCAGTGGCTCTGCAATCACCTCTCTTGCCTCCCATAGAATCCTAGGGTAAATCCCGTCAGGACCAGGGGACTTATCTATTTTCAACCCTTCTAGAATATCCAACACATCCTCTGTATCAACTACAATACTTTCTATTTTACACCCCTTCACCCCAGTGACCTCCTCAGCTACATTCATATCGTCCTGCGTGAACACCGAAGAGAAATAATGGTTCAATGCCTCTCCAATCTCTTCCGGTTCCACACACAACTTCCCCCTACTGTCTGTAACTGGCCCTAATCTTGCCCTGACCAACCTTCTATTCTTGACATACCTATAGAACGCCTTAGGATTCTCCTTAATCCTATCAGCCAAAGTCATCTCATGCCCTCTTCTAGCCCTTCTTAACTCCCTCTTCAACTCCCTCCTAGCCAATCTAAAGCTTTCTACTGCACTACCCGAGCCCTCAAGCCTCATCCGAACATAAGCCTCCTTCTTCTTCCTAACCAACAAATCAACTTTTTTCGTGCACCACGGTTCCCTAGCCCTACCAATTCCTCCTTGCCTGACAGGGACATACCTATCACAGACCCACAGTAGCTGCTCCTTGAACAAACTCCACATTTCAGACGTTCCTAGTCCCTGTAATCTCCTAGTCCAACCAATGCTTCCTAATTCTCTCCTAATGGCCTCATAGTTACCCTTCCCCCAGCTAAAACTACTGACCCGAGGTTCATGCCTATCCCTTTCCATCACTAAGGTGAACGTAACCGAATTGTGGTCACTATCACCAAAAAGCACACCAACTTCCAAGTCTAGCACCTGGTCTGGCTCATTTCCCAGCACCAAGTCCAATATAGCCTCACCTCTAGTTGGCCTATCTACATATTGAGTTAAAAAACCTTCCTGCACACTTTGAACAAAAACTGACCCCTCTAACGAGCTAGAGCTATAGCTATTCCAATCAATGTTAGTAAAGTTAAAATCCCCCATAACAATTACCCTATTACTTTCACTCCTAACCAGGATCGTCTCTGCAATCCTTTCCTCAACCTCTCTAGAACTTTTTGGAGGTCTATAAAAGACTCCCAACAGGGTGACCTCTCCTCTCCTATTTCTAATTTCTGCCCATACTACCTCAACAGACAAATCCTCATTAAACTTCCTCTCTGACACTGTGATATAGTCCTTGACCAATAATGCTACTCCACCCCCCCTTCTACCTCCTTCTCTACTCCGACTAAAGCACTTGTACCCTGGCACCTGCAACATCCATTCCTGACCCTGCTCTATCCACGTCTCTGAAATGGCCACAACATCAAAGTCCCAGGTACTGGTCCACGCTGCAAGTTCATCCACCTTATTGCGAATACTCCTCGCATTAAAGTATATACATTTCAAACCTCGCTCCGCCCCACCCTCACAATGCCGTGCAATGCCATCCTCTTCTATGCCCCCCTCACTTTCACCCCCTCTACCCAGGATCCCACCCCCCCTCTGAATCAGTTTAAACCACTCCGCATAGCCTTCACAAATTTACCCCCCAGGATATTTGTTCCCCTCTGGTTCAGATGTATACCATCACTCTTATAGAGATCCCATCTTCCCCAGAATGAGCCCCAATTGCTCAAGTAATTAAACCCCTCCCTCCTGCACCATCCCCTCAGCCACAAGTTCAAACTTTCCCTCTCCCTATTCCTCTCTAAACTATCCCGTGGTACAGGCAAGAGTCCAGAGATAACCACTCTGTTTGACTTGGCCTTTAGTTTCCATCCCAACTCCATGAAACTCTGCTTAATATCCCCTTCCCTTAGCCTCCCTATGTCATGTGTCCCCACATGAATTATAACTTGGGGTTGATCACCCTCTCCCCTAAGAGTCTTGAATATCCTCTCTGACACATCCCGGACCCCAGCCCCTGGTAGGCAACACACCAGCCCTGAATCCCTACCCTTACTACCAACTCTCCTATCCGTCCCTTTAACTGTAGAGTCCCCAATCACGAGGCCCAATCTCTTGCATCCCCTAGACACCTGAGCTTTTACAATAGGCTCACCCCCAGAGTCCTGCTCCCTCTGGCTATCCCCAGTTGATGCTTCCTCAACTGTAGCCTCCAGGACCGAAAACCTATTTTGGAGGGGAACAGCCCCAGGGGATTCTCCTCCCACATGCTTCTTTCCCCTCCTCTTGACATTGACCCAAGACTGATTACTAGGAGTGACTATTTCCTTAAAACTCCTATCAATGTCTCTCTCAGCCTCACGAATTACGCGGAGCTCATCTAATACCACCTCCAGCTCCTTAACACGCTCCTCCAGAAGCTTCAATCTAAGACACTTCCTACAAGTAAAATCCCCTGAAACACTACTGGATTCCCTCACCACATACATCCCACAGGAGATGCAGCACACTGCCCGAACTGCCATCCCTGAAACAGGTAACAGCAAAAAAAAGTAAAAAATATAACAAAAAACTTCCCCACACTTATAATTAGGTTAGAGGAGGTGGGAGGGTGGGATTCTCTACTAGTGTAGAGAATCGGGTATCCTCTCTGGACTAATTTATAGGGTTAGGGGCTTGAAAAAAAAACTACAACTACCGGTCGACGCCCTAGTGACGACTTCCGGTTTCTAACTAATTTTAAAAAAAAACCGCCGAAAAAACTCGCAACTGAAACTAGAATTAAACAGTTAAGCAAAATAAACAGAAAAAAAAACGCACCTTTTTACTGCCTCCTTACTCGCTAAAATCGCTGCCTCTCGACTCTGCTCCAACGGAACCTCATTGCTCTCTGGCTAAATAAGGGCTTATGCCCTGCAACATTTCCCTTGTAACTACGTAAGCTTAACCAATACAAGCCAGTTTCAAGCTTTAGGTTACTCCGGCCCTAGCAGAGTTTGCAGACTTTAAATGCCCCTTTTCAGTCCCTGGCCAAGTCTCTCGGGGACATGTCCTCCTTACAGAAGGCTAGGGCAACAGTAAGTGAAACAAGAGAAATAAGAGATGGACATTTGAATCCATCTACCTGACTCCAGTTACAGAGGTGGAGTGACACCAGATGACCCTCACCCTAAGGGAATGAAAGAAGTTAATCTGGACTATTTCCTAATAAGGGGGAAGGTTCAGTCGGGATAAGGGATAAAAGTTGCAAGTCTTTCTTGCCACTGTTTTAACCATCACTTCTGGGGTGTGATTCCTCTGAAACACAATTAAACATTATTTCAGAGAAAGAAGAAGAAAGACATCACCCTGTGCTGGCAGCATTGGAGGAATCTGAGGACCTTGAGGGATAAGTAACTTCCACAATGTCTTCAACTTATTTCCACAATTTTTATGAATGCGCAGATGGCCATAGTTGCTGCCTGATGAACTTTGTCGCAATGGCAAAATGAGGACAGCTTTGCTGTTATTCTTATCACTAAATCTGGGCCAATAGGATGGCAAAATTGAGTCATACGTTCTTTTCCCTCTTCTAAATGTTTGCTGTGCTTTCTAATATTCTACACCAATGCTGCGGCAACTATAAAATTTTGGTAATCTGTCTTCCTTCATGGTATTATTTCTCTGCTTTGAAAGGTAACTTTATTCAAAGCAATAACATTGTGTGCAAAATGATTTAGAGTTGCAATCTGATCTTGTTTTCTCTCATTAGTTCTGGTTCAAAAAAAAGAAAAATGAATTACTAAAATTCTCAAAAAAATGCCAAAAAAGCATCACGAGGAAAACTGTAATGAAAAATAATTCTATTAGAATATATTATGTGAAATACCTCTTATATATTTCACTTGTTTATTTAGTATTTCATATTTGAGCACATTTTAGCATCAAGAGATTTATATATGCCAAATATCCTTTTTTCCCCATTTATTCCTCTCCCACCTTGTCTGCTGGACATTGCTGCAGACTATTTTCACTCCAATTATCATTATTCACCTCCTATAATCATTTAAGCTCCAGCTGCCCTTTGAGTCAAAACACATCTGTTATTCGAGGGCGGCAAAACCATCTTAATGCTCACTTGACAGCCTCACCATTAAGCAGAATTAATGTCTTGCTTCATGGCCTGCTTAACCAAAAGCAGTTTTGTTCATCATTTTCCAGGAACAATGAACATCCACGCTTTCAAAAGGATGCCAGTAGGAGGGTAGTTTTTTCTTTATTATTCATTCGTGGGACATGGCATCACTGGCTGGCCAGTAATTATTGCCCATCCCTCATTGCCCAAGGGCAGCTGACAGCCAAACACACCACTGTGGCTCTGGAGTCACATGTAGGTTAGACCAGGTAAGGATAGCAGATTTTCTTCCCTAAAGAACATCAGTTATCCACTTTGGTTGCAATAGTCGAAAGACAGATTATTACTTGAATAGGTATAAATTGAGACAGGCAGATACTCAACAAGACCTTGGAGTCTTGTGATTCAGTTGCTGTAAGTAAGCACGCAGTTACAGCAAGCAATAAATAAGGCAAATGGTATGTTGGCTTTCATAGCAAGAGGATTTGAGTATAGGGAGATAGATGTTTTCTGCAATTGTACAGGGCACCTCTTGAGTATTGTGTGCAATTTTGGTGTCCTTATCTGAGGAAGGATGCCCTTGCTTTAGAAGGAGTACAGCAAAGGTTTATCAGGCTGATTCCTGGGATGGCAGGTCCGTCATCTGAGGAGAGACTAAATTGATCAGGATTATAGTCACTGGAGTTCTGAAAACTGAGAGGGGATCTCATAGAAACCTATAAAATTCTACAGCATTGTACAGGGTAGGTTCAGAAAGAATGTTCTCAATGATGGGGGAGTTTAGAATTAGGGTCATAGTTTGAGGATAAGGTATAAAACTTTTAGAACTGAGGTGAGGAGAAATTTCTTCACCCAAAGGGTGATGGAAGTGTGGAATTCACGACCATAGAAAGTAGTTGGGGCCAAAATCTTGTCTGATTTCAAGATGAAATTAGATGTTGTTCTTAAGGCTAAAGGGATCAAGGAGGAAGGGGGGAAGGGAGGAATCAGGACATTGAATGCAGGCTAGATCCAATGTTTATTTCTGTTTATCACTCTGGGGTGGGTGGGAAGGGGTGGGAGCGGTGGAGGCGGAGGTTGGGGGGGGGTGGGCAGAGTGCAACACAATGGTTAGCACTGCTGCCTCACAGGGCCAGGGGCCTGAATTCGATTCCTGGCTTTGGTCACTGTCTGTTTGGACTTTGCACGTTCTCCCTGTGTCTGCGTGGATTTCTTTTGGTTCTCTGGTTTCCTCCCACAGTCCAAAGTTGTGCTGGTTAGGTTGATTGGCCATGCTGAATTGCCCCTTAGTGTCAGGGCGACTAGCTAGGTTAAATGCATGAGGTTATGTGGATAGTGCTTGAGTGGATTATGGTTGGTGCAGACTCAATGGGCCGAATGGCCTCCTTCTGCATTGTAGGATTCTGTGATTCTATGATCTTCTGGCTTTTCATGCTGGTGGAATCCTGCTGCTGGTCAAAAGTATACAATGTCCCGCCACCAAGAAATACATTGCGAGGAAAATTGCCCCCTTTATTTCCCTTTCTTTGATTTAATTCTAATTAGCCCTTCTCTATTTATAGTCTGTTTTTTTTCCTCAAGCTTAAATCACGTTGACTAAAGCATTGTTAGTCCTGCTGTCCAAAAAGGCCCCAGATGTCCCGTTATCCTTGAAATGCTGTTATCAGCTTGCATTTCCTGTAGATTACAGGACTTAAAATTTTACAAGTGAAAGCTGTGGGAAAAGTCCGACAAGTGGCCAAACCTGCCTCTCTCCAATAAAGTTTAGTCAAATGAGATAGTGTTCAATATTCATCAATGACCAACAGTGAGACAACTATTTAGTTTCTCGATGAAAAGGTAAATTCCTTCTTCGCCGATGAGACTGAGGGTTATTTTTGTGAAAACAAAGTTTCAGAGCGAACTTATTTATGTCACCAAATATTAAGGGTGGAATTTTATCGGCACATCTGCCTAAGGTTTGCACGATCCCGCCCGAGGCCAATGGAAAATACTGTTCTCCAAGGTGGGCAAGTTGGTAAAATTCTGGCCTGCGTGTGCACATCTAGGAATTTTCTGCCCCAATATTGATTTTCTTAAAGCTTCTGCTATTATGTAGCAAATATTATGGATAAGCCAGTAATTTTGTTTTGATTTGATTTGATTTCTTATTGTCACATGTATTGGTATACAGTGAAAAATATTGTCTCTTGCGCGCTACACAGACAAAACATACCGTTCATAGAAGAAGAAAGAACAAAGAACTTTACAGCACAGGAACACACCCTTTGGCCCATCAAGCCTGTGCCAATCGTGTTGTCCTATCTAGACCAACCACCTGTATCCCTCTATGCCCCACCTGTTCATGTGCCAATCCAGATAAATCTTAAATGTCACTAACATATCTGTCTCAACCATCTTAGTTGGCAGTGCACTCCAGGCCCCACCATCCTCTGTGTAAAAAAAAAAAATCCCCCCCATACATCTCCTCTGAACCTTTCCCCTCTTACTTTGAACTTATGCCTCTTTGTGAAAGGAGTGCAGAATGTAGTGTTACAGTCATAGCTCAGGTGTAGAGAAAGACCAACTTAATGCAAGGTAAGTCCATACAAAATGGCAGCAGGGGGGGAAAAAAAAACTGTTCCTGAGTTAGTTGGCACGTGATCTCAGACTTTTGTATCTTTTCCTGATGGAAGAAAGTGGAAGAGGATCACTGCAGCTACTTTTCCTATAATTTAAGTGTCTGGAATTGTTTGCGAATTTGCATAATATTGATTGGAATTTACTGCCCCTTCAGGAGGAGGCAGGCAGCTGGGACTGGGGGAGGTGTAAAATGGAATAAGATGGCAGGGGAGTGCCATGCCTTTTGTCTACCCATCTCCATCTGATATTTTACAAGTGGCAGGATAGGTGGTATGTAGCCCATTTGTTATGAAGCCATATGAGACCCTCAGAGGTTAAATCATGACACTTAAGTATCTCTTCCTACCACTTAGTGGAGGCATATCCGAGTGGCTCAACTTTTGAAAAATTTGTTTTCGCACGGAATGTGGGCATCGCTGGCTTGGCCAGCATTTATTGCCCATCCCTTGAGGGGGTGGTGGTGAAGCTGCCTTCTTGAACCGCTGCAGCCCATGTGGTGTAGGTACACCCAGTAAGAAGTCTCACAACACCAGATTAAAGTCCAACAGGTTTATTTGGTAGCAAACACCACTAGCTTTCGGAGCGCTGCTCCTTCGTCAGGTGTGTGGGAGTTCTGTTCACAAACAGGGCATATAAAGACACAAACTCCATTTACAGAATAATGATTGGAATGCGAGTCTTTACAGCTAATCAAGTTTTAAAGGTATAGACAATGTGAGTGGAGTGAGCATTAAGCACAGGTTAAAGAGATGTGTATTGTCTCCAGACAGGACAGTTAGTGAGATTTTGCAAGTCCAGGCAAGTCGTGGGAGTTACAGATAGTGTGACATGAACCCAAGATCCTGGTTGAGGCCATCCTTGTGTGCGGAACTTGGTTATCAGGTAGCCAAGTTTAACACACATGAGATATTGATAGCCAATAGGTGGTAGACAGAGAGAATATTTAAGGTGGTGAATCGGGTGTCAACCAAGCGGGCTGCATTGTCCTGGATGGCATTGAGCTTCTTGAGTGTTGCTGGACCTGCACTCATCCAGGCAAGTGGAAAGTATTCTATCACACTTCTAACTTGTGCCTTGTAGGTGGGCTCAGATGGGGCAGTTCCCTTCCCCCTCCGTGGAAAAGTCATTCAAGCTTAATCACCCACAGGCACCCCAACTGATGCCCCTCCCAACCCCTTGCCTTGTCCTGCCAGGATGAAAGCGCTTTATCTGAATGCACGAAGCATTCGGAATAAAGTGGATGAGCTGGTGGCGCAGATCGACACAACTGGATACAATCTGGTGGCCATTACAGAGACGTGGCTGCAAGGTGACAGGGACTGGGAGATGAATGTACAGGGCTATCAAGTGTTTAGGAAGGATAGGCAGGAGGAAAGAGGGGGTGGCGTAGCTCTGCTGATGAAGGATAATATCAAGGTGGTAGCAAGGGATGATATCGGAGCCAAAGAGCAGAAAGTGGAATCGTTGTGGGTGGAGATTAGGAACAGCAAAGGGAGGAAGACGCTGGTGGGTGTCGTCTATAGGCCCCCGAATAATGATCTGGAGGTGGGGCGGGCTGTTAACGCGCAAATAAGTGCGGCATGCAGGAATGGGACGGCAGTAGTTATGGGGGATTTCAATCTGCATATTGATTGGTCGACCCATGTTGGACGAGGTGGGCTCGAGGAGGCGTTCTTGGAATGCTGCCGGGATAATTTCCTTGAACAGTGTGTGTTGGAGCCGACGAGGGAGCGAGCTATCTTGGATCTGGTGCTATGTAATGAAGCGGGTAGAATTAGGGACCTTGCGGTGAAGGATCCTCTTGGAGTGAGTGATCATTGTATGGTGGAGTTTCTGGCGCAGATGGAGGAGGAGAAAGTGGGTTCCCGGACACGCGTCCTTTGTTTGAATAGAGGGGAGTATGGTAGGATGAGAGAAGAATTGGCGAATGTGGACTGGGGGAGCGCGTTGGAAGGTAGGTCTGCTGAGGAGCAGTGGAGGATCTTTAAGGAGATCTTTCTTGGTGCTCAGCAGAAATTTATTCCGATGGTCAAAAAGGACCGTAGGAGGAGAGGTAATAAGCCGTGGATAACGAAGGAAGTGAAGGAAAGTGTTAAATTAAAAGCGGAGGAATTTGGAGTAGCTAAGAGCAGTGGGCGAGAAGAGGATTGGGAAAGGTTTAAATGTCAACAAAGATTGACAAAGAAGTTGATAAAGGAGGGTAGGAGAAGCTATGAAGCTGGGCTAGCACTTAATATAAAAAAGGATAGCAAGAGTTTTTATAAATATATAAAAAGGAAGAGGCTGGCTAGGGTGAACGTTGGTCCTTTAGAGGATGAGAAAGGGGACCTAGTGGTAGGGGATGGGGATATGGCTAAGGTCTTGAATAACTTTTTTGTTTCTGTCTTCACGGAGGAGGACGTAAATAATTTGCTGGGTGTTAGCGATGGAAAGGTGGTAGGACTGGAGGGTCTTAATGACATTACTGTTACTAGGGAGGTGGTGCTCGACAGACTGGAGGGGCTGATTGTGGACAAGTCCCCAGGACCGGATGGAATGCATCCGAGGGTTCTGAAAGAAATGGCGGAAGTTATAGTGGATGCATTGGTGGTTATTTTCGAGAAGTCGCTGGATTCCGGGGAAGTGCCGGAAGATTGGAAAACGGCTAATGTTACGCCGTTGTTTAAGAAGGGTGCCAGGCAAAAGGCGGGGAATTATAGGCCGGTTAGTTTAACGTCTGTGGTAGGTAAAATGTTAGAATCCGTCATTAAGGAGGAAATTGCGAGGCATCTTGAAGGGAATTGCTTGATAGGGCAGACGCAACACGGTTTCATTAAAGGGAAGTCGTGTCTGACAAATTTACTGGAGTTCTATGAGGATGTGTCTAGGGCAGTGGATAGAGGAGAGCCGGTGGATGTGGTCTTTCTGGATTTTCAGAAGGCGTTTGACAAGGTACCTCACAAGAGGTTATTGCACAAGGTCGAGGGACATGGAGTTGGGGGTAGGGTGTTAGCGTGGATAGAGGATTGGTTGTCAAATAGGAGGCAGAGAGTGGGGGTCAATGGGTGCTATTCGGATTGGCGGTTGGTGACTAGTGGGGTGCCCCAGGGGTCGGTGCTGGGGCCTCAGCTATTTACCATTTATATAGATGATCTGGAGGAGGGAACCGAGCGTAGGGTGTCGAAATTTGCTGATGACACCAAGATTGGGGGAAAGGCAAATTGTGCAGAGGGTGTGAAGAGTCTGCAGAAGGATCTAGATAGGCTGGGCGAATGGGCCAGGAAATGGCAAATGGAATTTAATGTTGGCAAGTGTGAGGTGGTCCACTTTGGTAGGAAGAATGGTAGGAAGGACTATTACTTACGTGGCGAAAAACTGCAGCAGGCGACGGTGCAGAGGGACCTCGGGGTCCTTGTGCATGAGTCGCAAAAACCCAGCTTGCAGGTGCAGCAGGTGGTCAGGAAGGCGAATGGGATGCTGGCCTTCATAGCGAAGGGGATTGAATATAAAAGTAGGGAGGTCTTGCTGCAGCTGTATAGGGCATTGGTGAGGCCGCAGCTGGAGTACTGTGTGCAGTTTTGGGCGCCGCACCTGCGCAAGGATATTTTGGCCTTGGAGGGAGTGCAGAGGAGGTTTACTAGGCTGATACCGGAGTTGAGGGGGTTGAGCTATGAGGAGAGGTTGAATAAACTAGGCTTGTACTCGTTAGAGTTTAGAAGAATGAGGGGAGATCTCATTGAGACATATAAGATGATGAATGGGATGGATAGGATAGAGGTGGAGAGACTCTTCCCGCTCAAAAAAGACAGTAGGACTAGGGGGCACAGCCTCAAGATAAAGGGGAGGCGGTTTAGAACGGAGTTGAGGAGGAACTTCTTCACTCAAAGGGTGGTGAATCTCTGGAATTCTCTGCCCGTTGAAGTGGTGGAGGCTGCCTCGCTAAATATTTTTAAGAAGCGGATTGATGGGTTCTTGATAAGAGAGGGGATTAAGGGTTATGGGGAGAGGGCGGGAAAGTGGAACTGAGCCACGACAGATCAGCCATGATCTTATTGAATGGCGGGGCAGGCTCGAAGGGCTAGATGGCCTACTCCTGCTCCTATTTCTTATGTTCTTATGTTCTTATGTTCTTATGTTCTTACCCTTGACAAGTTCTGGCCCCACTTACCTAAGCTCACAGAGCAAGAAATTGCTGCACTCCCGGCAGTGACCACTGTTCCCACTGGCGCTGCTGCTGAGACCAAGAGCAGAGTTTTCCCATCCTGCCTGCCATGGGAATCATGGCAGTCGGGATAGGGGCACGCAAAAATCCATTGACCCCAGGTGACATTTTCCCGCCTTGGGGGTGAGCGCAGCCGGAAAACCCCACCCTGAAGATCTGCCTGTCCTCGGATTGGCTGGCAACTGCTGGAGGTGGAGCGACCTAACCTCATGGAGGTGAAAGCCATGACGCCAGGCAACTAACTGCTCGAGAAATAGCATCGTGTCTTCCAGGAATATTGGAGGGTAAACAATCTCTGACTTTCAAGCCAGCCATGTTGAGAAAAGTATTTTGTGTTGTAGGTAGTTTGGTTAACAAAAACTTTGTCTGGTTCTTGCGTATGGGAGATAGCTTTTTATCACAATTTTGCTGAGATGGGCAAATTACCATCGACAGCCTATTCTTGTCTCCCCCCCCCACAAACCCCAGGGATTAAGTGGTTGATTTTCCTTGCATAATTGAGGATGATACAAACCTGCAAGTTTTTTTTTACTGTCGATCCTGGTCAATAGATTAATTAAGTCGCAGCTGTCAAGCCCAAGGACTGACGCTAACTGCAGTTATCAAGGTGGCCATTTATCAGAATAGAGAATCAAAAAGACAGATCAGTCTCCAGTGCATAGATTCTTAATGAATATTAATGAGATGGACATTGAATATTTCACTGAGAAGCCTTGTGTTCATCATACTGTTGCACATTACTGACAAAGGTAGAATTTAAAGAGGGAAAAGCTTATACAGTGTGGGTGTTGACTCTTTGCTGCACTATTCCGCTTGTTTGATTGCAGTTATTTGAATCTAGCTGTCTTAATCTTATTGTCTGCAAGTTTTTGACCCTTTTTGTTCAGGCGGCATGGTAGCACAATGGTTAGCACTGCTGCTTCACAGATCCAAGAACCAGGGTTCGATTCCTGGCTTGGGCCACTGTCTGTGTGGAGTTTGCATATTCTCCTTGTGTCTGCGTGGGTTTCCTCCGGGTGCTCCGGTTTCCTCCCACAATCCAAAGACGTGTGGGTTAGGTTGATTGTCAATGGTAAATTGCCCCTTAGTGTAAGGTGGACTAGTTAGGGTAAATACGTGGGGCTACGAGGATAGGGCTTGGGTGGGATTGTGGTCAGTGCAGAGTTGATAGGCCAAATGGCCTCCTTCTGCACTTTAAGGACTCTGACAGTTTCTGTCTTTCTTAGGTTGCATCAGGAAGCAAATAGAGCTCTGCTCTCCGTTTCAACAGTGCAAAAAGAGCCATTTGGCCCATTAAGTCCACACCAACTCTCTGAAAGAGCATCCTCCATCCCCCATCCCCGGCCCAATCCCTGTAGCCTCACATATTTACCATGGCCAATTAACCTAACCCGCACATCTTTGGACTGTGGGAGGAAACTGGAGCACCCAGAGGAAATCCACACAAACATGGGAAGAACATGCAAACTCCACACAGACAGGGACCCAGGGCTGGAAGTGACACCAGGTTAATATTGCTATGAGGCAGTAGTGCTAACTAGTGGGCCACCCATAATTTGATTGTTATCACATTGATATTTGTGGAAGCATGCTATGTGCTGATACATAGCCTATGTTCTAACAGCAAAGTTACAAGGAGTGCTTCATTCGCTGTAAAGTGCTTTGGGATCAGCTGTGCTGGTGATAAGTTGCTATGTAAATGCAAGTCCTTCCTTTGCAGATAAAAATTCTGTATCCCAGAAGGTAGTTCACCTTCTCAATCCAAAAGCTTACAATATGCACGCAACAGCATGTTTATAGAACAGTAGGCATGATTTTTCTGACATTTTAATGAAAAATATTGCAAAATAGAACAGTAAGACATCAGCTGTTGTTTGTTCTTAATGTGGGCTATTGATAGAACACAAGGAAATGCTGGAGTACTGATGCTGCTGCTGCAACTCTTCAAAGGAACCTTAGTTTTATTACAATGAAAAGCTCTATAATAAATAATCTAGTGTTTGTCCAGCAATGTGAATATTTATTAAATTAAGTGGTGTAATGGGAAGTGTAAATTTCTCAAACAAAGATTATATTTTCTTGTTATTTTAACATTCTGCCAGATTTGTGCAGAGGAATTTAATACCATTAGATAAATATTTTGGAGTCATAGATGTTTACAGCATGGAAACAGGCCTTTCGGCCCAACTTGTCCATGCCACCCTTTCTTTAATCCCCTAAACTAATCCCAATTGCCCGCATTTGGCCCATATTCCTCTATACTTATCGTACCCATGTAATTATCTAAATACTTTTTAAAAGACAAAAATGTACCCACCTGTACTCCTACCTCTGGTAGTTTGTTCCAGACACTCACCACCCTCTGTGTGAAAAAATTGCCCCCTCCCCTCTCACCTTAAACCTATGCCGTCTGGTTTTAGATTCCCTTACCTTTGGGAAAAGATAGTGTCTGTCTAGCTGATCTGTGCCTCTCGTTATTTTATAGACCTCTATAAGATCACCCCTCTGCCTCCTGCACTCCAGAGAAAAAAGTTCCAGTCTCTCCAGCCTCTCCTTCCAACTCAACCCATCAAGTCCTGGTAACATCCCAGTAAATCTTTTCTGCACTCTTTCTAGTTTAATAATATCCTTTCTATTATAGGGTGACCAGAATTGTACACAGCATTCCAAGTGTAACCTTACCAATGTCTTGTACGACTTCAACAAGACGTCCCAACTCCTGCATTCAATGTTCTGACTGATGAAACTAAGCATGCCGAATGCCTTCTTCACCAGTCTGTCCACCTATAACTCCATTTTCGAGGAGCTATGAACATGTATCTCTCAACCTCTTTGTTCTGTAACTCTCCCCAATAAGCTACCATTAACTGAGTAACTCCTGCCCTGGTTCAATCTACCAAAATGCATCACTTCCCATTTGTCTAAATTAAACTCCATCTGCCATTCATCAGCCCACTGACCTAATTCATCAAGGTCCCATTGCAATTGGAGATAACTTTCTTCACTGTCCACTATGCCACCAATCTTAGTGTCATCTGCAAACTTACTAACCATGCCTCCTATATTCTTATCCAAATCATTAATATAAATGACAAATAACAGTGGACCCAGCACTGATCCCTGAGGCACACTGTTGGTAACAGGCCTCCAGTTTGAAAAACAACTCTCTACAACAACCCTCTGGCTTCTGTCAAGAAGCCAATTTTGTATCCATTTAGATCCCTGGATCCCATAAGATGTAACCTTATGCAACAACCTACCATGTGGTTCCTTGTCAAAGATCTTGCTAAAGTCCATGTAGATAACATCAACTGCACTGTCCTCATCCACCTTCTTGGTTACCCCTTCGAAAAACTCAATCAAATTTGCGAGACATGATTTTCCACTCACAAAGCTATGCTGAATATCCCTAATCAGTCTCAATGGGATTTCCCATTGATTCCACCTCACACCACTGGGAAATTGAAGAGTCCGCTGCTGCCTGTCAGTCATTGTGGAAGACATCACCTCCAATGGACGGACAGCAGCCACAGCTGTGATCCGATTGCTGTGGCATTTGATTCCCTAAATGCAGCCACTGTAAACCGGACTGGAAAATTCCAGTTGGAATATGCAGATTAGCTTCAACAGGCCCTTTATTTGACCTAATTGGCTAGCCACTTTTTTATTCATTCGTGGGATACTGACATTGCTATGGGTCTAGAGTCACATGTAGGCCAGACAAGGTAAAGACAACAGATTTCCTTCCCGAAAGGACATTAGTGAACCAGAAACCAAAAGAGACAATGCTGGAAAATCTCAGCAGATCAGGCAGCATCTGTAAGGAGAAAAAAGAGCTGACGTTTCGAGTCCAGATGACCCTTTGTCAAAGCGAAGTGAACCAGATGGGTTTTTCTGACAATCGACAATGGTTTCATGGTCATCAACAGACTCTTAATTCCAGATATTTTTTATTGAATTCAAATTCTACCACCTGCCATGGCAGGTTTTGAACCCAGGACATTAGCTGGGATTCTGGACTAATAGTCCAGTGATAAAACCACTAGGCCTTTGTCCCCCTCACTGATTGTAGACGGACAACCTTCACCTCTCTCCACATCCCCTACCCTCAATTCTGTCTCCATGAATAATGTTGCCTGAGGTGGGTGACACCATAGCAGGAGACCAACATACTAGCTGATAGCAGAAAACTGCCAATTGTCCCACCTCCACAGCTGAATGAAAGCTCCGCCCATTAAATTCATTTAGAAATGTTGAATGGGTTTTCCTGGATCAGGAGCTGGCCACTGAAACAGAGTGGGCATGAATTTAGTTTTTTTTAATCTATTCATAAAACATAGGCATCATTAGCAAGGCTGGTATTTAGTGCCCATTAATTATTGCCATTGAGAGGATGGCAGTGAGTGACTGTCTTGAGTCCAACTGAGTGATTTTCTCGGCATTTCGAAGGGTAGTGCTGTGGGTCTGGACTCACATAGAGGCCAGACCAGAAAAGAATGGCTTGTGACTACTTAGCATTAACGCATTATTCCATTATATTTGGCAAAAGTCATTTATATTTATGTGCAAACTTTAACAAATGTATTGGAATATCCAGTGGAATCTTATTCATTGTATTTCACTTATTCTCTGCCATGTCCTCAAAGGGATGTGAGTAAGAGATAGAAAGTAAGACTGAATGTGTTCCAGACAGATGGTGTCATCCCTCATCCCATCAAATTATTTCATGTTTTCTTTTTCAATCAAAAAACAAATTAAATTTTGAAAGTTTCTCAGCTAAACATTAAGGTTTCAGTTCCATCTCTTGTGTGTGGTTTTCAGAAATTGCATTCCAAATTACTGCAGCTGTGCTAGTGATGTATCTAGGTCAGTGTGTAAGCGAAGTTTTTGATCAGAAATTGTGCTCTCCCCCTCTCCAGTGGATGCAATTTCCCAACGCTTACTGTTGTACCTCTCTTCCCAAATTGTTCAAGGCTTAGGCTCTATCCTTCACGTCCCCAAGTGCTTGATAACTTGCAACTGCATTGTGCTTTTAACATAGAAAAATTCAGTCATTCATAGAGGCGTTTTTACCTCACAACAATGATGATTGAATCAGACTAAGTTATATTAGTTGCAGGTATGCAAAAGTCTGATTGATCAGAAGTTTCTTAAATAATGCCTTTATTGGTTGGGGCATTGAATGCAAGAGTTAGAACGTCGTGTTGAAGCTTTATAAAACTTTGATCGGGCTGCGCTTAGACTATTGTGTTCAGTTCTTCTGTGGAGGATGTGCAGGCTTTGGAGAGAGTGCAGAAGGGATCAACTAGGATGTTGTCTTCATTAGAGGGGATGAGCTGTAAGGAGAGACTGGATAAACAGGGGTTGTTTTCTCTGGAGCATTGAAGGCTGAGGGGAGACCGAATAGAAGTCTATAAAGTTATGAGAGGCATAGGTAAGATTGCCAATCAGAATCTTTTTCCCAGAATTGAAATGTCTAATACTAATGTCTAATGCTTATTGTGGGCGAACTCACAGCACATGGACAGCAGCGATTCAAAAGGCACCCCAGCTTCTCAAAGGCAACTGTAGATAGGCAGTAAATGCTGGCCAGCCAGCTACAACCATGCCCCATGAATGAATAAAAAAAATACTAGGGGGCGTGCACTTGAAATGGGAGGGGGGAAGTTCAAAGGAGATGTGAGGGACAAGTTTTTTTACACAGAGAGTGTAAGGGTTCTGGATTGCGTTACCTGGGGTGTTGTGCAGGCAGATACTTTAGGGCATTTAGGGGCTTTTAGATGAGCACATGAATATGCAAGGAAAAGACTGATTTGGACCAAGGGCAGGCAGCAGGGATTAGTTTAATTAGGTGTCATGTTTGGCACAACATCATAGGCTGAAGAGCTTGTTTCTGTGCTGTACTGTTCGACTTTCTAAGTGAGGGAGCTAGAGATGTCAAAGCAGCCTGGGGCTGCCTGCTTTCTGCAGACTGCTTCCTCCGCCCCTTGCTGCTTACTCTGGTTAAAGTCACTCTGGCCTGGTGCAGGGAAGATATGGGCTGGAATTCTCTGGCTGCTCAGACCAGCGGGATTCTCTGGTCCAACTGCAGTGAGTGAAGTTTTGGCTGAGTGCCAAATTTCCTATCCTCGCTTGCAGGGGGGCCTGAACGGCCAGAGAGTTCTAGCCCATCTCTCCAATTCAGTTTCTCATCAGTCGTGACTTTAAACCCATCACCTTAACTCATTTCTGTGGACGCAGCAGTGGAGATCCCAAGGAAATTCCTGTGATCTAAAGTCAAGGAAGCAGGTGTGGTGTCTCTGCATTCAAAGAGTTTCTTGTCTGTAACTTGTTCAGTTCTCTCAAGTCCCCCTGTGCTCCTGTGTTTGGTGTGTGTATGTGTATGTGTATAGGATGTGTGTATCTATATTTCCATCATGGGAATATTACAACAAGAGCATTTGCTTCATGAATTTTTTTTGCCCAATTTTGATGGCCCTTTTAAAATACATGTTGCTTAACAAAGTAGAAAATCCTGAAAATTTGATTTATTAAATACAAGCAGAATTTTCCATGTTGCTTACGTTATATGCATGAATGCATGCTGTAATTATCTCATCCTAAAATATGCCTCCACCACCCTTTCAGGCAGTCAATTCCAGGCTATAATAATTCATTGCAAGAAAAGATTCTCAATGGTGTTGGTTGTTTGGCGATCCCCTCATATCTGTGTCCTACCAAGTTGCCAACCTTTCTGCCAATACAAATAGTTGTTTGATTTTGAAAACCCCCTATCAAATCTCCCTTTAACCTTCCCTGCTCTTAGAAAAAACAAATTTAACTTCTTGAGTCTGTCTCTGCAACTCTGAATTCTCTCATCGTCTGCTACCAACTCTCCTCTGCATCCTCCCCAAGGGCCTCAGCATTCATCCTAAAGTATGGCAGTCAATTTTTTAAAAATTCATTCATGGGACATGGGCATCGCTGGCAGCCCAGCATTTATTGCCCACTCCTAGTTGCCTGAGGGCAGTTCAGAGCTACGAACATTGCTGTAGCTCTGGAGTCACATGTAGGCCAGACCAGGGTAAGGGTGGCAGAGTTCCTCCCCTGAAGGGCATTAGTGAACCAGGTGGGTTTTTCCAACAATCGACAATGGTTTCATGCTCATCAGTAGATTCTTAATTCTGTTTTTTTTTTAAATTGAATTCAAATTCCACCAGCTGCCGTGGTGGGATTTGAACCCGGACAACCAGAACAATAGCTGAGTTTCTGGATTAATCGCCCAGCAGTAATACCAGTAGACCATTGGATGCAGTACTCAGCTGGAGCATCAGTGCTGGTTTTCCTGCCCAACAACTGGCCAGCCTCTCTCTCTCTGTCAGGTGGGGAATAAGATAAAACATTAACAGGGCCCATCTGTGAAATTCAGCAGAATCTCCATGATCCATGGGACCGGCCCCACCACACTGAAGGGATGCTCTCTAGCTCCCTCCCCATGAATATATCTTTAAAAAAATTCATGTATGGGATATGGGACTCACTGGCTGGGCCAGCATTTATTGTCCATTCCAAATCGCTCTTGAGGACGTGGTGGTGAGCAGCCTTCTTGAACTCCTTCAATCTCTGTGGTATAGGTACACCCAGAGGTGGAGAGAGCTAGGCCCAGGTCTCAGATCTTTCATGTTGCACTAGAACTGAAAGAAATTGGGTATTTAACACTTGCTGTAAAACCCCCTTTAAGAACATTGAAGCAGGAATAGGCAATTTGGCCCGTTGAGCCTCCTCTGTCATTCAGACAGCGTATAGCCGATCATTTACCACTCTGCCTTTTCTCCTCATTATTCCCGACATTCTTTGATATCATTAGTATTCAGAAATCTTGTCTTGATCTTTGTCTTGACTACGCTCAATGATTGAGATTGCATAGCCCCCTGAAGAAGACAATTCCAAAGGCTTCCACCTTCTGAGTGAAGGAATTACTTATTTATTTCATGTCACAAGCAAGGCTTACATTCACACTGTAATGAAGCTACTGTGAAAATCCCTAGTCGCCACACTTCAGCACCAGTTTGGGTACAACTGAGGGAGAATTTAGCATGGCCAATGCACCTAACCAGACAGTGGGAGGGAACCGGAGCAGTCAGAGGAAACCCATGCAGACACGGGGAGAACATGCAGATTCCAGACAGACAGTGGCCCAAGCTGGGAATCGAACCGGGGTCCCTGGTTCTGTGAGGCAGCAGAACTAACCATTATGCCACCGTTTCTCCTCGTTTCAATCTTAAGTTGGCTTCCCCTTAATTCATTCTGAGACTGTGTCGCCTGTTTCTGGACTCACCAGCTCGGTGAAACATCCTGTCTAAATCCACCCTATCTATGATAGTCTTATAAACTTCAAAAAGATCACTTCGATACAGGTCCGGTTTTGTCAATTGTGCCTCATAAAGTAATCCCGCCATTCCAGAGATGACACTTCCTCTGTAAATCTCTCATTTTTCTTTTCCCATGCTGGTGCAAGTTCATCGGCCTGAATTAATGGGCGAAATATTCAGCAGGATTCTCTGGTCCCATTGCAGGGAACGTAGATTTGGCTGAGCATCAAATTCTCAGTACTCGGCAGTGAAGGCATGGCGCGAATGGCCAGAGAATTCTGAACATTGATTCTGCATCTGTCTCTATGGATGCTGCCAAACCTGCTGAATATTTCTCTTTACAGTTTGTTCAGTTGAGTTGCACATTAAGTTTTAGTGTCACAAGTAGGCTTGCATTAACACCGAAGTTACTGTGAAGTTATTGTGAAAATCCCCTAGTCGCCACACTCCAGTGCCTGTTCGGGTACACTGAAGGAGAATTTAGCATGGCCAGTGCACCTAACCAGCATGTCATTCGGTCTGAGAGAGAACCCAGAGCGCCTGGAGGAAACCCATGCAGACACAGGGAGAACGAGCAGACCCTACACAGACAGTGACCCAAGTAGGAATCAAACCCGGGTCCCTGGCGCTGTGTAGTGTTAACCACTGTGTCACAGTGCCACCCAGTATTCTAGAATACTTACTTAAATTCAGTGGTATTAACAGTTATGATGGTATCTCACAGTGATTCATTACATCTGGTAAATTTGAATACTGACAGGAAATTAATTCTTACTTGAAGCCTCCGTTTCTTCTATATGTGTAAAGTATTTGGAAGATTGGCAGAAACCACTTTTTTCCTTTGACTTGTTTTCTAATTTAATATGTGGCGCAGTTGTCATTTTCCATCCTGCATTTATCTTTAACGTGACTCTTGTAACAGTCTTATTGAATAGTGGTGATTTATTTCCTTCCTAATAAATTATCCTGGGTTTCCCTGAAGTCTGTGTTTTATTTGCCTGAGTCAATTGTTTCAGGTAATCGAAATGGAATAGGTCTAAAAGTTGTAAAATAGATTCCCAGAAATAGAAGGAAAGATTACGTACAGTAACACCACAAGTCGCAACCAGAATGGAAAGGATTGAGTAGTTTCACCTTGGGTTGGGCATAGAGAGGGTTTTAATATTTGCTCTTGACGAGTGGGCATCATTGTTGCCCATCCCATAATATTGTTCATCTTGTGTTATCCAGAATGCCTACTCTTTCTATGAGCTAAGCCCATGTTGTTTTAGAGTTGTAGGTTTGTCATTATGTCTTAAGAGATGTGTTGGCTCAGAAAGGACATGTTTATGGGTGGTGCGGGTCAGGGCTGGGTAAAATGTCACATTGTTAATGGAATATAATCAGTCGCTGGACTCTTGGAGCCTGGATTTTCATGAAAAACTGCATCTACACATTATAAGCTCAAAGAGGTTTATAAAATGGAAACAGGCTCTTCGACCCAACTTGTCCATTCCGCCCAGTTTTTAACCTTTAAGCTAGTCCCAATTGCCCGCATTTGGCTCTATACCCATCTTACCCGTGTAATTGTCTAAACACTTTTTAAAAGACAAAATTGTACCCGCCTCTACTACTACCTCTGGCAGCTTGTTCCAGGCACTCACCACCCTCTGTGTGAAAAGATTGCACCTCTGGACGCTTCTGTATCTCTCCCCTCTCACCTTAAACCTATGCCCTCTAGGTTTAGACTCCCCTATCTTTGGGGAAAGATGTTGACTATCTACCTCATCTATGCCTTCATTATTTTATAGACTTCTGTAACATCACCCCCTCAGCCTCCTGTGCTTTCCGAAATGCACACTTGAACCTAGGGTGACTTTCCTGAGATGATTGTCTTTTTGCGCAGGGGTCAGGTTTGCAGATCGTTTTGTGAGCCATGATAGAAGGCTCAAAACTGGGGATCCACTAGATGTTTGGGCATCAGCAACTGCAGAATGGTATACAACTACAGTCTGTAACCTGTGCTACCATTACCAACAAGCCAAGAGATGTAGCCTGGTTTATTGAAGAATACTGAAAGGCATTCCAAAAGCAGTATCAGGCATATATAAAAGGTATATATAAAAATGAGGTGTTGCCTCGGTGATGCTACAACACAGATCTATTTGCATAACAAACAGAAGAAGCAGAATGTGATACGCACAACAAAGTGATCCCACAACCAATGGATTAAAGCTAAACTCTGCAGTCCTGACATATCCAATCATGAACGGCAGTGGACAATTAAACAACTCACTCGAGGATGAAGTCCCACAGATAACCCCATCCTCAATGAACACTTCAAAAGATAAGGCTGGTGCATTTGCCACAGTCTTCAGCCAGAATTGCCAAGTGGATGATCCATCTTGGTTTCCTCTGGAAGCCCCTAGCTTCACAGATGTCAGTCTTCGGCCAATTTCATTCACTCTAAAAATTGGCTGAAGGCACTAGATGCCGCAAAGGCAATATTCCGGCATTATTAGTGAAGACTCGTCCTCCAGGACTTTCCAACCTTCCAACCAAGCTGTTCCGGACATTGACAACCCGTCGGTGTTGTACATTTAACTCAGTTGGCTGCACAGCTGTTTTGTGATATGGAGCAATGTCGACTGCACAGCTCCAAATCCCATGGCAGCTGAGGTTATTCACGGAGGCCTCACCTTCTCAGTGTTACCTCTTTCATGAGGTGTGGTGATCCTCAGGTTAAATCGCCACCAATCAGCTCTCCCCCTCAAAGGGGAGAGCAGCCTATGGTCCACTGGGACAATGACGAATTTACTACACTGGGATCTACCCGGCAATGTGGAAAATTTCCCAGGCATGGCCTGTGCACAAAAGACAGGACAAGTCCCACCCTTAGAAACATAGAAAATAGAAGCAGGAGTAGGCCATTCAGCCCTTTAAACCTGCTCTGCCCACCATTCAATATGATCTTGGCTGATCATCCAACTCAATAACCACTTTCTGTTTTCCCCCTTATTTCCATAATCCCCTTCACTATGTATAACATACAATATTTTGGCCTTTACTTTCTGTTGTTGAGAATTCCACAAGTTCACCACTCTCTGGGTGAAGAAATTTCTCCTCAACTCAGTCCTTAAAGGTTTATCCCATATCCTTAGTCTGTGGCCCCTGGTTCTGGACTCTGCTGCCATTGGGAACATCCTTCCTGCAACTTCCCTGTCTAATCCTGTTAAAATGTGATAGGTTTCTATGGGATCGCTTCTCATTCTTTTAAACTGTAACTAATATAATCTGAATTAATATGTCAGTCCTGCCATCCCAGGAATCACCCAGGTAAACCTTCTCTGCACTCTCTCCATAGCATGAAACTTCTTCCTCTGGTAAAGAGACCAAAACTGCACACAATATTCCAGTTGTGGCCTCACCAAGGCCCTGTATAATTGCAGCGAAGATAACCCTGCTCCTGTACTTAAATCCTCATGTGATGAAGGCCAACATACCGTTTCCGTTTCTTACGGCCTGCTGCACCTGCATGCTTACCTTCAGCAACTGGTATACGAGGACACCCAGGCCTTGTTGAACATTCCCCTCTCTCAATCTATAGCCATTCAGATAATAATTTGCCTGATACCAAAGTGGATAATCTCACATTTATCCACATTATACTGCATCTGCCAAGTATTTGCCAACTCACTCAACTTGTTTAAATCACACTGAAGCATCTCTGCATTCTCCTTGCAGCTCACCCTCCCACCCGGCTTTGTGTCATCTGCAAATTTGTTGATATTACATCGAGTTCCCTCATCTAAATCCTTAATGTACATTGTGAATAGTTGGGATCCCAACATTGATCCCTGCAGTCGCCCATTAATATTGCCTGCTATTCAGAAAAAAGACCCGTATATTCCTCTTCTTTGTTTCCAACCAGTTTTCTCTCCAAATCTTCCCCAAATCTCATGTGCTTTAATTTAACATGTTCACCTCTGAGGTGAAGCCTTGTCGAGAGCCTTCAGAAAGTTCAAATAAACCTCATCTACTGGCTCTCCATCATCAACCCTCCTACTTACATCCTCAAAGGAGCTGGACAATTACTGCCCCATTAGTCTCCATTATGCTCGGTCATCAGTAAAGTGATGGCAGAGGTCATCAACCATGCTTAGCAAGCAGCTTAGGGGAGGTGATGGCCTAGTGATATTATCGCTAGACTATTAATCCAGAAACTCAGCTAATGTTCTGGGGACCTGTGTTCAAATCACACCATGATAGATGATGGAATTTGAATTCAATAGAAATAATCTGGAATTAAGAATCTACTGATGACCATGAAACCATTGTCGATTGTTGGAAAAACCCATGGTTCACGAATGTCCATTAGGAAAGGAAATTCGCCATCCTTACCTGGTCTGGCCTACATATGACTCCAGAGCAATATGATTGACTCTCAAGTACCTAAGGCAACTAGGGATGGGCAATAAATGCTGGCCAATCAGTGATGGCCATATCCCACAAACGAACAACAAAAAGACCACTGCTCATTGATGCTCAGTTGGGTTCCGCAAAAGTCACACGGCTTCTGACCTCATTACAGCCTTAATTCAAATATGGACTAAAAAGGTGAACGCTAGAGGTGAGGTGAGAGTGACTGCCTTTGACATCAGGGCAGCCTTTGACCAAGTATGGCATCAAGAAGCCCCAGCAAAACTGGATTCAATAAGCATCAGTAGAAAAACTCTCTGCTGGTTGGGGCTGTACCTGGCAAAACAGGAAGGTGGTTGTTGGAGGTCAATTGTTTCAACTCCAGGACATCTCTGCAGGAACTCTTCAGAGTAGTTAGTGTTCCAGGCCTATCCATCTTCAGCTGTTTCATCACTGACTTTCATTCCATCATAAGTTCAGAGGTGGAAATGTTAGCTGATGACTGCACAACCTTTAGTATCATTTGTGACTCTTCAGATACTGAAGCAATCCATGTCCAAATGCAGCAAGATCTGGGCAAGATTCTGACTTGGGTTGACAAATGGCAAGTAACATTTGCACCACACTTGACCATCTGTAAGAAGAGAGGAACTAACCATTGCCTCTTGATATTCAATGGCATTACCATTGTTGAATCCCCCATGATCAACATTTTGTGTGTTACTCTTAATTCAAAACATGAATTGGATGAGTCATTTAAAAATAATGCCAGGACAGCGGGTCAGAGGTTAGGAATGCTGCAGTGATGATCACTTCCTGAGCTCCCTGTGCTTGTCCACCATTTAATGCAGAGGCTCAAGATGGCGCCTCACCATTACTTACTCAGGGGCAATATGAATGGGCAATAAATGCTAGTCTAGCCAGCGGTACTCACGTTCCATTAATGAATATAAAAATGATAGGATGGGGAACTATTTTAAAGTCATATTCTGTATTCTAGCAATGAAGATCTTTCCTCTGTGGGCACGTTGTCCTGAGGTGCATGGGCTGAACCTGGATTTTTCTCAAGGATAAAATCAAATTAAGGTAATGGGACAGTGAAAATCCAAACTTTTCATTGCAAAGGATATTTATGCTTGCAATCATACCCAAAATTATCCTTGCTGTGAAGTCCCGAAGGGGAGGTGCTAGCATAGTGGTATTTTGCTAGACTATTAACCCAGAAACTCCGCCCCATCAGTCCACTCTTGATCATTAGTAAAGTGATGGAAGGGGTCATCAACAGTGCAAACAAGCAGCACTTGCTTAGGGGAGGTGATGGCCTAGTGGTATTATTGCTAGATTATTAATTGAGAAACTCAGCTAATGTTCTGGGGACCCTGGTTTGAATCCCAACATGGCAGATAGTGGAATTTGAATTCAATAAAGAATATCTGGAATTAAGAATCTACGGATAACCATGAAACCATTGTCAATTTTTGTAAAAACCCATCTGGTTCACTAATGTCCTTCAGGGAAGGAAATCTGCTATCCTTTACTCAGTCTGGCCTACGTGTGACTCCAGAGCCACAACAATATGGTTGACTCTCAATTCCCCTCCAAGGTCAACTAGGAATGGGCAATAAATGCTGGTCAGTCAGCGACACCCATGTCCCACAAATGAATTAAAAAAAGAGTTAAATCTGGGAGCTATTTCCAAGTAGCAGAGAATTCTAGTAATTTGTGGATGTTTGACGAGATTTTGTTCAACTGGAGCCGAAATCCAGTTCTGACAAGAGTTCATTTCATGGTCATAAATCTTTCAGTAAATAGCACTTCCTTTGATTGTCATTTTAGTGTTGAGGATTATGCAAGACCCGGAATATTAAATCTTTTTATCCTCGAGACTACACTGAGCATTTAATGTAGACCTGATTTTTATGCCTTTTAGTGTTTTCCTTGGATTTTCTGATTTCATTTCTAACCTCATTTCTAGCTTTAATATTGCTGAGCAATGATTTTTTTCTAAAATTGTACCTGCCTCTACTACTACCTCTGGCAGCTCCTTCCAGACACTCTCCACCCTCTTTGTGATAGAGTTGTCCCTCTGGACCCTTTTGTATCTCCCCCTTCTCACCTCAGACCTATGCCCTCGAGTTTTAGACTCCCCTACCTTTGAAAAAGATGTTGACTATCTACCTTATCTGTGCCCCTCATTATTTTATAGACTTCTATAAGGTCATCCCTCAGCCTCCGATGCTCCAGGAAAAAAAGTCCCAGTCAATCCAGCCTCTCCTCATAACTCAAACCATCAAGTCCTGGTAACATACTAGTAAATCATTTCTGCACTCTTTCTCATTTAACAATAATTTCCTTTTTAGAATAAGGTGACCAAATCTGTACACAATATTTCAAGTGTGGCCTTACCAATGTCTTGAAAACTTCAACAAGACATCCCAACTCCTCTACTCAATTTCTGACCAATGAAACCCAACATGTCACTATGACTTTTTTAAAAATCTGCTCTTTCAAACTTCATCTAAAACTTCACCCACTGGATGAAGACATTTTTCCTCACCTCAGTTCTGGAAGATTTACCCCTTTTCCTCAAACTATAACCCCTAATTCTGGACTCCCCCCACCACTGGCAACATTCTTTCTGAATCTACCCTGTCTAACTCTGTTAGAATTTTATAAATTTCTGTGAGATCCCCTCTCAATCTTCTGAACTCAGGGAATATAATCCTAACCGATTTAGACTCTCCTCGTATGACAGTCCTGCCATCCCAAGAATCAGCCTCGTAAACCTTTGCTGCACTCTCTTTATAGCAAGGACATCCTTCCTCAGATAAGGACACCAAAATTGCATATAATGTACTCCAGGTGTGGCCTCACCAGCGCCCTATGCAATTGCAACACGATGCAATGTGTTACTTCTCATCCATCATTCAGCTCAATATTTTTTCACTGAGGATAACAATTGGATAACATTTGCTTTGTCATTGAACTTTTCATCATGCGAGAGTTCTGCTGAAAAAATATAAGATTATGAAGACAATTAGACTATTCTTCTGACATGAAATCCTCTAATGTTGCAATATTTGTGTTTTATAGTCGCTGGTATTTTAAAATTGTATACCATGAATGTGACATTTCTGATAGAGGTTATTTGTTTTTGCGTCGTAAAAACAGATAAGCTCTGCTGTGAGAATGTATCTGTGTCAAATTTTACCAACATTCTTCTAGCACAAGGTGGTTCAGGTTGATTTTCATTTGTTCTGTGATTCCATTATTCAGACATTAAAGAATACAAATTTATTTCCATACAGTCTGGTATCTCTCTCCTAATAAATTGCTTAACTTTGCCCCACATCTGGGTCTTTTTTCTATTTATTAGTGTCACAAGTAGGCTGACATTAACACTGCACTGAAGTTACTGTGAAAATCTCCTAGCTGTCATACTCCAGTGCTTGTTTGAGTACATTAAGGGAGAATTTAGCATGGCCAATGCACCTAACCAATGTGTCTTTCAGACTGTGGGAGGAAACTGGAGCACCCTGTGGTATTTTTAGATTTCCAGAAGGCGTTCGATAATGTGCCTCACAAAAGGTTGCTGCAGAAGGTTAGGGTACACGGAGTTCGGGGTAAAGTGTTAGCGTGGATTGAGCATTGGTTATCTAACAGGAAGCAGAGAGTTATAATCAATGGGTGCTTTTCTGGTTGGCAGTTGGTGACGAGTGGAGTGCCGCAGGAATCGGAGTTGGGGCCTCAACTGTTTATCATTTACATAGACAATCTGAAGGAGGGGGCTGAGTGTAGGGTACCAAAATTTGCTGATGACACGAAGATGAGTGGAAAAGCGAATTGCAAGGAGGATGTAGAAAGTCTGCAGAGAGATTTGGATAGGCTGAGTGACTGGGTGAGGATCTGGCAGATGGAGTATAACGTTAGCAAATGTGAGGTTATCCACTTTGGTAGAAGTAACAGTAGGAAGGAATATTATTTAAAGGGTGAAAAGCTGCAGCATGCTACTGTACAGAGGGACCTGGGGGTCCTTGTGCATGAATCGCAAAAACTCAGTCTGCAGGTGCAGCAGGTGATCAAGAAGGCTAGTGGAATGTTGGCCTTTATCGTGAGGGGGATAGAATATAAAAGCAGGGAGGTCTTGCTGCAACTGTACAGGGCACTGGTGAGGCTGCAACTGGAGTACCATGTGCAGTTTTGGTCCCCTTATTTGCATCAGGATATATTGGCCTTGGAGGGAGTACAGAGAAGGTCCACCAGGCTGATACCGGAGATGAGGGGGTTAGCTTATGAGGAGAGATTAAATAGACTGGGCCTGTACTCGCTGGAGTTTAGAAGGCTGAGGGGGGATCTTATAGAGACTTACAAGATAATGAAGGGGCTAGATAGAGTAGAGGTGGAGAGATTCTTCCCGCTTAGAAAGGAAAACAGAACTAGAGGGCTCAGCCTCAAAATAAGAGGGGGGGCAGTTTAGAACAGAGTTGAGGAGGAACTTCTTCACTCAAAGGGTGGTGAATCTATGGAATTCTCTGCCCATTGAAGTGATGGCGGCTATCTCATTGAATATATTTAAGTCACGGGTAGATAGATTTCTGATAGACAAGGGAATTAAGGGTTATGGGGAGAAAGCAGGAAAGTGGAACTCATCCACTGCAGATCAGCCATGATCTTATTGAATGGCGGGGCAGGCTCGAAGGGCTAGATGGCCTCCTCCTGCTCCTATTTCTTATGTTCTTATGTTCACCCAGAGGAAACCATGCAAACACAGGGGAATGTGCAGACTCCACACAGACAGTGACCCAAGCCAGGAATTGAACCCAGGTCCCTTGCACTGTGACACAGCAGTGCTAACCACTATGCCACCTATTTTTGTATTCTTATAATACCTTCAACTTGGGCATCCAATCGAAAGACTGAAAAGCTCAACAAGTAAATTAAAAGGGGTGCCCTATTTTAGAATCGTAGACTGCCTATAGTGCAGAAGGAGGCCATTC
Source organism: Carcharhinus amblyrhynchos (assembly GCF_965287045.1). Classification (NCBI taxonomy): domain Eukaryota; kingdom Metazoa; phylum Chordata; class Chondrichthyes; order Carcharhiniformes; family Carcharhinidae; genus Carcharhinus; species Carcharhinus amblyrhynchos. Next base: position 125,498,975 of record NC_137327.1, read on the forward strand.
AGCCCTTCAAGACTGTACCAACCAGAATCTCACTCAGGCCCTATTCCCGTAACCCCACACATTTGCCCTGCTAATCCGTCTGATGCTAAGGGGAAAGTTAGCATGGCAAATCAACCTACCCCACACATCTTTGGACTGTGGGAGGAAATTGGAACACCTGAAGGAAACCCGCGCAGGCATGGGGAGAAAGTGCAGACGCCACGTAGACAGTGACCCAAGTCGGGAATTGAACCTGCGTCCCTGGCGCTGTGAGGCAGCAGTGCCACCGTGGCCGCCCATATTAGACGTTTACCAAGCAATGCATTGGTGCTCTGTGATCTTATAATTGGTTGTTAATTTCTGGAAGAATTAAGAAGAGACTTTAACAGTACATGCCATTGAAATTGTTCACCAACTTCAAAATTCCTTAGAATTACACAATAACGTAAATTGTATTTTCCCTTCAGCTACCTGATGGGCAGCAAGAGAAGGTAAGAGTATAAAATTAGTCATTAATTCCTTCCTATCTGTTGTGTTAGAACATCAGTTAAGTGAAATATGTTCCCTCCTTCTTTAAATCAAAGAAACAATATTGAACAACTCCCCATTTGTTGGTGTGCAGGTTAGGCCGATTGGCCATGCTAATTTGCCCCTTAGAGTCAGTGGGATTAGCAGGATAAATGCGTGGGGTTTCGGAGATAGGGAGTGGGTGGGATTGTTGTCAGCACAGCCTCAGTGGGCTGAATGGCCTCTTTCTGTACTGAAGGGATTCTATGATTCATTTCATAACTCTTTGAAAATGTGCATTGCTGGAAGCACAGGGGTAAATAGGTCCAGGAGTTTTGTTGTCCTGCATAATTAGTGGAAGCTGTAGCCTATTTAATAGAGACTGATTGTTCTGGTTAGTCAGCTATTCCATTAGATTTGCAACATTAGTAGTGAAGGTGAACTAGATGCACTTTGGTCTTTTAGCATTAATGTGATGTTAGCTTCAGTTTGAACGTATCAAAGGGTGCTTAATCCTTTCATGAGACTTTTGGACTGGAATTATTTGGAATTTTTTCTTATCTCAGGTCTTTGGCTCATAGCATCAGTCAGATTGATCGAAAAAGATTATCAAACAGGAGTTTCTGTTGCTTTGCACAACCTGGGTTCATTATTACCTTGGGACATAGTTTGTAGAGAGTCAATCTCACTTTTAGCCAGCAATATGGAGATTGTTTCTGCATTCAATACACTAAGGCATGATCTGCAATTATTTGGAGGTTTACATAGATGTTTACAGCATGGAAACAGGCCCTTTGACCAACTTGTCCATGCTGCTCTTTTTTTAACCTCTAACCTAATCCCAATTGCCCACATTTGGCCCATATCCTTCTATAACCATCTTACCCATGCAACTGTCTAAACACTTACTAAAAGACAAAATTGTACCCATCTCTACTACTACCTCTGGCAGCTTGTTCCTCTGTATGAAAAGATTGCCCCTCTGGATCCTTTTGTATCTCTCCCCTCTTACCTTAAACCTATGCCCTCCAGTTTTAGACTCCCCTACCTTTGGGAAAAGATATTGACTTTCTAGCTGATCTATGCCCATTTGACATCAAATTTCTAATTTGCAATGAGATGTTCATGCGGCCAGCAGACTTTTGCCACCATTGATACCAAATATGATCAACGGTGCTCAAAATGATGGTCGGAGGAATCAAAATTAAGCACTCAAAGGCATCAAGTGTGCTTCAAGGCATCAAATTTGACCAGCAGGTTACATTGAAAGCACAAAGAATTATTTATTTGAATAGTATTTGAATTTATTACGTCTTCTCATTTAGTCCAAAAAAACTTTCCTTTTTTTCCCCTAAGGTTTCTGATCTTTAAATAAAAAGAGAGGAGGGAGGAATGGGGGAAGGGAGAAGAAGGAAGTGGAAAAGAGGGACGGAAAGCGGTGGGGAGGGGATGTAGGAGGAAGAGATAGAAGAAGGGGAGGCAGGGGTTAGGGGGAAGAGAGAAGGAGAGGGGTGAGTCGGGTGGCGTGGGAATATATCGATCGGGCTTGGGAGAAAATGGCTGCAGTCTCAAGGGGGAGGGGACAGGGTCCATAAAGATTGTAAAGAAAAGCATTAAACTAGTTTATCAAAACATATATGTTAAAGTTTATTTATTAGTCACAAGTAAGGCTTATATTAACACGGCAATGAAGTCATTGTGAAATTCCCCTAGTCCCCACACTCCAGCGCCTGTTCTGGTCAATGCACCTAAACCAGCACATCTTTCAGAATGTGGAAGAAAACCCACACGGACACAGGGAGAACATGCAAACTCCATACAGGCAGTGACCCAAGCTGGGAATCGAACTCAGATCCCTGGCGTTGTGAACCAGCAGGGCTAACTATTCTACTACCATGCCGTTAAAATATATCCAAAGATATATTTTAGGTGGATTGGGTGAGTTAGGCGGATTGGCCAGGTTAGGTGGATTGGCCATGCTAAATTGCCCTTAGTGTCAGGCGGACTAACTAGAATAAATGCATGGGATTATGGGGATAGGGCCTGAGTGGGATTTTGATTTGATTTGATTTATCATTGTCACATGTATTAACATACAGTGAAAAGTATTGTTTTCCCCGTGCTGTACAGACAAAGCATACCATTCGTAGAGACAGAAATGAGGGAGTGCAGAATGTAACGTTACAAGCAGAGCTAGGGTGTCGAGAAAGATCAACTTGACACAAGGTAAGTCCATTCAAAAGTCTGGCAGCAGCAGGGAAGAAGCTGTTTTTGAGTCGGTTAGTACGTGACCTCAGACTTTACTATCTTTTTAATGAAGGAAGAAGGTGGAAAAAAAAATGTACGGGGTGTGTGGAGTCCTTAATTATGCTGGTTGCTTTGCCAAGACAGTGGGAAGTGTAGACAGAGTCAATGGATGGGAGGCTGGTTTGCATGATGGATTGGGCTACATTCACGACCTTTTGTAGTTCCTTATAGTCTTGGGCAGAGCAGGATCCATACCGAGCTGTGATACAACCAGGAAAAATGCTTTCTATGGTGGTTGGGGTGCAGACTTGATGGGCTGAATGGCCTTCTTCTGCACTGTAGAATTCTATGATTCTATGTAAACCGAGTCTGCTTTTTAAAGGTAGCTCATATTTAGGACATTTGAAGTCACAGAAAATCAGAAATATAATAAATGAAGTCTACAATGGGCTGGAACTCTCCCAGCTGATGCCAAACTGGAATTTTCCAATCCCGCTGCTGTGAATGAAAATTTGGCTGAGTGCCAAATTCTCCACTTTTGCTGGCAGTGTAGTGAGGCATCTGACATTGAAGAATTCCAATCGTTGACTTTAAGTGTGAGAATGCTTAAGGTAAGTAATTCTGTTAACTGCAAATGTTTATGCATTGTGTTTTGATGGCGATTGATTTCTACTTGTGATGCCAAATGATTGCGGGGTAATGGCTTTTGCGCTCAAATGATTTCAAATGACAACTAAATTATTGCTTTCAGGTGCCAGTGATTTCAAAGAAAGTTAAATGATTGCGTTTGAACACAATTGATGCCAAATGAGCATAAATAAATGCTGTTGAATGCAAATTAAGTCAACGCTTTCTGTTGAGGAAAAAGTTTCTTCACCAGTGACAAGGGATTTTCACAGTGACTTCATTGCAGTGTTAATGTAAGTCTACTTGTGACACAAATAAATACTTAATGTACTAACTCCGCTTAGTTCATTTTTTTCATGACTAATCCATGGGTAGGTTCTGTAAATTCCCATTGGATTTATTAGTGACTGATTCCCAGTTCTAATCTAAAATAAAAAGTTTATTTATTCGTCACAAGTAAGGCTTACATTAACACTGCAATGAAGTCACTGTGAAATTCCCCTAATTGCCACAGCCTGGTGCCTGTTCGGGTCAATGCACCTAACCAGCACGTCTTTCATATTGTGGGAGGAAACCAGAGCACCCGGAGGAAACCCATGCAGACACAGAGAGAACATGCAAAATCCGCACAGACAGTGACCCAAGCTGGGAATCGAACCCAGGTCCCTGGTGCTGTGAGGCAGCAGTGCTAACCACTGTGCCGCCCTCCCTGTGCCACCATGCTACCCTCCACTCATTTTTAGTTATCCCTACATCGGTAAATCATCTTCAGTCCTGTCACTTTCATTATTTGGAAGAGCTCTGCTAGGTTATTTCAGAGTCTTCATTTGTGAGAGAGATGAGTCCCAGCTTGATCAGTCTGATTTGATTTTGGTTTGTTTTATTATTATCATATATATTAGCATGCAGTGAAAAGTATTGTTCTTGCATGCTAAACAGAAAAAAAATACTGTTCATAGGGAAGGAAAGGAAAGAGTGCAGAATGTTGTGTTACAGTCATAGTTCGGATGTAGAGGAAGTTCAACTGAGTGCAAGGTAGGCCCATTCTGATGGCAGCAGGGAAGAAACTGTTGGTAGGTGACCTCAGACGTTTGTATCCTTTTCCTGATGGAAGAAGGTAGAAAAGAGAATGTCCGGGTTGCATAGGGTGCTTAATTGTATTGGCTGCTTTTCCGAGGCAGTGGGAGTGGTAGGCCAAGTCAATGGGTGGGAGCCTGATTTGTGTGATGGATTAGGCTGCATTCAGGTCTGCCTGGTGTGCTGCAGTTCACTTTGAGTCTGAGTTGCTGGAGCAAGATGCACATTTTTTTAACATGCTTGTTACAATCTGAAGCTCTGGATAGTGAAGATAGAGACTCCAACATTCTTTCCATCACTTGGCTGATCAAGAATCATTCCCACTCTTACCACCTGCCATTGATGCGTGCTGAAAGAATTTGAAGGTTAATACTCAAGCTGCATTATTAACGCACATCCCTTGACCATTAACTCCTGCGGTGAGATTTGAAGCGAAGGCTTCTGGCTCAGAGGCAGGGACACTACAGTAGCACCACAGGACCTCCACTGGTCAGCCTGTCCTGATAATTAGAGCATGTGTCCGTAAAAGGAGTTTTAATCACTTTGGCCACTTGACAATGCAGAGGTCGGCAGAGCTTACTGTCGAGCTCTTTGAATAAAAATATATTTTTAAAATGCTTAACGGCAGCGTCATATGGCTCTGCTGGAGTGGGATGTGTCTGGGTCCGGAAAATGCACTGAACTGTTCAAAATCCATTGACTGTGCCGGGACTGGAAAATCTCACTGCCGGGAGGGGCTGTGGAATTCTGCCGAACAAACCAATGTGTTCAGGAACAGGAAATAGAGCAACTTAGATTCATTCATTGGACAAGGGGCGTCGCTGGCTGGCCAGCATTTATTGTCCATTCCTAGTTGCCCAAGGACAGTTGAGAGTCAACCACGTTGCTGTGGATCTGGAGTCATATGTATGCCAGACCAGGGAAGGACAGCAGATTTCCTTCCCTAAAGGACATTAGTGAACCAGATGGTTTTTCCAACAATTGGCAATGGTTTTTATGGTCGTCAATAGATTCTTGATTCCACCATTTTTTTAATTGAATTCAAATTCTACCATCTGCCATGGTGGGATTCGAACATGGGTTCCCCAGAACATTAGTTGAGTTTCTGGATTAATAGTCTAATGATAATATCTTTGGCCCATCGCTTCCCCATAAAGTCACTAAAGGAAACCATTGGCTCGAAGACAGCATGATTGACAAATTAAAGTGGTTGTAATACCCTTTTTCATATTACTGTGTTCCATATTATTGGGGTAATTCCCAATTTCACTCTCATTGAGGAGATTTGCCTGTTTAATACTAGGAACTCAGGTACACACTAAGCGCAATTTTCTGACAAATACTTTAGATGGTTGGAAAAAGATGTATTCAGATTTATTGTGACACTTCCTGATGAGAGAGTGAAGTCAACAACACACCCTACAAGTAAACAGAACGGTTAATATAAAAGAGTACCCTGGGCACATCACAGAACCACAATCATTAGAGTTTATTCCCTTGGGTTTATTTCCCTCCCGAAGGTAACTCAATTCACTCATAGTCATTATCCGTTTAAGTTCTCAACTGAAAGAGACTTTAAATCATCGTAAGTGCTTAAGAGATCTATGCTCAGTAGAGACTTGGTCTTAAGATGTTGAGCGGAACCTTTGTATTGGTGCTGGCCAGGAGTGGATATAGGAGTTGGGAATTCTGGCAATGGCTGTGTGGAAGGGGCGTCAAGGGAGTGGGTCCAATGTTCAGGGGGGAAATTGTCAGTTCTGATGGGGAAGAGTTGCTGGCTTTGATGGAGAGTTGCCAGTTCCAATTAGGGGTGGGAGAGAGGTGTCAGCTCTGACTGGGGGAGGGGGAGGAGAGTTTGATTCTGATGGGGGGGTGCGGGGATGGTGGGGGTGAATGCTGCCTTCCATGGGAGCTTCTGAGACCTCCATGGTAGGCTGAGAGTGTGGGTAATTCATGTATATTATAACAGAAATTAACTCTGAAGTGTTTACCTCTCAGAAGTTAGAATTCTATCAGGAAGAATTCTAGAAGAATTAGGGTTCTTGAGATTACAAGATGAGTCTACAACTTTTTGCAACATTTACTCATTATTTCCTTATAAGCTGAAATTTTCAATTATATTCTAATAGTGTTCTGAATATTACACAATGTAAAGGCAAGATAAACAAAACCGCTTTTATATATATATTATGATGTGAAGATGCCATAGTTGGACTGGGGTGGGCATAGTAAGAAGTCTCACAACACCAGGTCATTTTTCCAAATAAACCTGTTGGACTTTAACCCAGTGTTGTGAGACTTCTTACATCCATTTATAAACATACTGTACAAATTTACTTATAAATGAATAAAAGATTCAAATTTACTTAGGAAATAATGCCTGGAGTTTCAAACAAATAACGAGTTTCAAACATAATCACAAGTGTAAAGTTTAGTTTTCTGCTGTCTCCAGTTGAGTTTGAGAGGAAACTGGATTCAGCTGTGACTCCCTGATGGTCGTGCGAAGCTGATTGACATATTTATCTAAGTTTCTAATTTAAACCAGATGTGTCTCCTTTAAAATATCCTAATTGATGTCTGCCTCACTGTTTTTGCCCCTTTTGTCTGAGGAGTATGTGAAACTTACTTTTTTGAATCGCAGCTACTGGGTGGAATTTTACCAGCGTGTCCGTCTGTGTTCGTATGATACCTGCCCAAGGCCCAATGGAGAATGCTCCGGAATCAGTGTGGGCATGCCAGTAAAATTCCGACCACAGTGCGTGTACCTGTTTGCCTTTCAAGAGAGGCCTTTGTGTCCACATGAGTTCACTCTCTGGTCTTTGCAATAGATTTTTAGTCGAGGTTTCAGCCGAGTTAAATCTTTAACCCTTTCCCTGAATGAGGGCAAATGGGTTAAACCCTCAACACAATTTTAAAAATGACATAGGAGGAGCTGAAAAAAAAAACATTATTAGGAGGAATATTCAAGAGTTCTGGCAACAGACAAATTGCAAGGAGGGTTTGTGGGAGTTTTTAATCTTTAATAAAACACTCACTCTACCTATAGTTCATTTGGTCAGTGAATTACATGAGAACAAATTGATGAGTCAGTCAAAGTGATGTTGTGCCTGATGGGGTTATCTTATTTTCTTTTTAAGATCAGAGGTTTAAAATGAGCACAGATCTGAGACAGTTGCAGGACATTATTCATAGTCCCAGAAAATGAATAGATTTAACGGGTTGTGGAAGGAATAGGAAAGAGAATAGTTTTTTTTAAAGAGCTGCTGCTCTATTTGTTTCATCATAGAATTCTTAAAGTGCAGAAGGAGGCCATTTGGCCCATTCAGCCTGCACTGACGACAATCCCACCCATGCCCTATCCCTGTAACCCCATGTACTTATTGCACCAATCCCCTGACACTAAATTATTAGGGTGCAATAGGTAAGCAGAAAGCTATAAAGCCGCAAATAAAGAAGCCTTCCTTTTTATTGCAGGTGAAAGGGATTGTGCAACCATTGATACTTTCAGATGGAAGAGAATATTGAGTGCACAACACAAAATTAAATAAAACAAAGAAAGTTGATCTGAAAGTTTGTGTCAAAAAGTGAATGTTAAAGTAATAGCAAGCAAGGAAAATATTGTTGAAGAATGTTTGCAGAAATAGAGAAAAAAAAGTCAAAGCATGAAGTGCAAAAATGTACGCAGGCATAGAATAATGTAGGTACAATATTTGCACTTATGATTTTATGTGCAGAGAAACATTAAACAAACATTGCCATCGTTGATTAATCAATGGCATCACTTATTTGCAGAAACATATGAGTGAACACAGCAGGACATCGTGAAATATCAGATGATACTAGTTTGCATAGTACTTCAACATAGTAGCATTAGTTTTCATGTACCAGTCAGTAATGATCAACCAAGGCCTCAGTGATAAATGATTGCTACCGTTCACGTATCAATCTTGAAACAAGACTGAGGAGATAAATACAGACATGTTCACAATTCATCATTGTAGCCAGCTCTTGATTCAACATCAATGCATCTTCATCCTCAGAAGCAAAGCCTTTACATCAAAAATGAACTGTCTGATGTAAACAGTTCAACATTTCCAGCTTAAACAGTTGACAAATGTATTAGTATATATGAACATGGTTACATACTTTTCTGCCACTCCATCGACCTTCAGACTTGCACGGTCGCACAGTGGTTAGCACTGCTGCCTCACAGTGACAGGGACCCGGGTTCAATTCTAGTCTTGGGTGACTGTGCGGAGTTTGCACATTCCCCCCGGGTCTGCATGGGTTTCTTCTGGGTGCTCCAGTTTCCTCCCACAGTCCAAAGATGTTCAAGTTGGATGGATTGGCCATGCTAAATTGTCCCTTAGTGTCCTAAGATGTACATGTTGTGGGCAGGGGATGTAGCAGGGTAAATACACAGGGTTTCAGGGATAGGACTTGGGTAAGATGCTCCGTCAAAGAGTTGATGCAGGCTCTCTCTGGCTAATGTCTTCCTTCTGCATTGTAAAGATTCTAAGATTCTCGCTCATTGGAAGCTATTCTACCTGGCTTGCTGTTGGTGCACTGGATTTAATTCTCCTTTAGAGATTGACAGCTGACTCTTATGGTTTGTTGGTCACCTAGATTATCCAATTGTCTGACAGGGTGTATAATCTGTTACTCAGGTTTCTCTGGAAATCACAAATTTATTGTTTTTAGTTGGAGTCTCTAGTGCCTCCGAGAGATCTTCCATGTCCATGGAAGCTCCATGGTTTATCAGGTCTGGTATCCAATTTCTGTTGTCCTTGCAATGGGATCAGTTCCCTTCAAGAATGGCCTTCAGCACCATTTTCCCACAGTTATTTCACAATCTTAACATTCATTGTCTTGCTGTTCCATCTTGCTCTACTGGTAATATGTCTGAATGAAATTTTCAAACTTTTGGGATTCCTTTGCATTAAATGGGAGTCCCATGTTAGATATGACCTCATTTGAAATACTAATAGTGCCTTTCATTCATACTAAGGTTTTCCCTTTCTTAAATCAGTAAAGCTGTCAATCATAAAGAGAATCACAGTCAGAACACCACAGATAATCTTTCCGAACCACTTCAAACAGATCCTACTCTCTTTCCCAAGGCTGTTTCACATACTTGATGTTAAAGAGATTCTTTTGTGACTGAACTTGAAATGACTCACGTGTGTTGCATTTATATAAGCAATTCTCGATATCTTTACTTACCGGAGGCTAATACATCGCCTTCATAACACTCTGATGGTGCATTTTACATACAGTTTGAGTTGACTTTGAGCGTCTTGATTCTCCACTTACGCACAACAATACAAAAACTCTTAATGTGTTTGAGTATCAGCCCATCTTATTTGCTCAGCTCAATTCTGATTTTGTTTTAAATAATTGATTTACTAGTGTCACGTGTGGACTTATATTAACATTGCAATGAAGTTACTGCAAAAATCCCCGAGTCGCCACAGTCCGGTGCCTGTTCGGGTACACTGAGGGAGAATTTAGCATGACCAGTGCACCCAACCAACACATCTTTTGGAGTATGGGAGGAAACTGGAGCACCTGGAGGATATCCACACAGATATTGGGGGGAACGTGCAAACTCTTCCTGACAGTGACCCAAGCTGGGAATCAAACCCACGTCTCTGGCAGCAGTGCTGACTAACTAGCTACAACAGTTTGAAATTTTGTAACTCCTCTGCCAGGGCTCTTCTGTTTGAATGCTATTTTCAACAGTTTCAATTAGCTTTCCATTCCAGCAGCGGAAAGATCTGTGTCAATCCGTTCAAAGGAACAGGTAAGTGTTACTGCATCAAGATCTTTTCAACAGTCCTTTTGTGCTTCCTGAGCATGTGGCAATCAATATGCTTTCCTGAATAGATTTATTGGCCAATTGAAGTAGAATAAGAAGTATAGCTGCCTTGGTTAGGTGGATTAACCATGGTAAATGCACAGAATTATGGGGTTAGTGCAGGGGCTTGGGTGGAGTGCTCTTCCAGAGTTGGTGCACAGCCGACGGACTGAATGCACTGTTGGAATTCTATGTTTATGGGGTGATCTCAGCAAGGAAAGAATATTATGTTTGTACAGATCTGAAATTTGTTTCAGTAAACTGCAAAACATGTTACACGACAGAGAAATTACACCAAACTTACAGTGCAGAATATCAGAATCTGTTCAGTAAGCTGATGATGGCTAGCTAGCAATACAACATAGTCTTGATACAAGTACAAACTTTTACCACACCATTACCTCGGGTGTCCCTCAAGGATAGACCCTTTGCTCCTTCCTATTTCTCATCTACACACTGCCCCCCAGCAACCTCACCCAAAGGCAACAGCATTAGTTTTCATCTGTATGTTGATGACAGCCAGCTCCATCTCACCATCATCTCTCTCAGCCAGTTCCCGTTGAGTAATTATCAAACAGCATATCCAGTATCGAGCAGAAATTTCTATCAATTTAATACCAGGAAACTGATGTGGCTATTTTTGTTCCTGTTTCAAATGTTGTTTCCTAGTTAGTGGCTACGTCCCTCTCATTGACAGCAGCCTGGGATTAAGCCATTCTGTTCACAACCTTAGTGTCACCCTTGATCCAAAATATGAGCATTTTGACAGCCTGTTCGTGCCCTTACTAAAACTGCATGCTCCCACGTCCATAATGTCTGCTGATTTTGTCCCGCCTTTGATTTGATTTGATTTATTATTATCACATGTATTAGTATACAATGAAAAGTATTGTTTCTTGCATGCTATTCAGACAAAGCATACCATTCATAGAGAAGGAAACGAGAGAGTGCAGAATGCAGTGTTACAGTCAACGCTAGGGTATAGAGAAAGATAAACTTAATGCAAGGTAGGTCCATTCAAAAGTCTGACAGCAGCAGGAAAGAAGCTGTTCTTGAGTCGGTTGGTACATGACCTCGGACTTTTGCATCTTTTTCCCGATGGAAGAAGATGGAAGAGAGAATGTCCGGGGTGCGTGGGGTCCTTAATTATGTTGGCTGCTTTGCCGAGGCAGCAGGAAATGTAGACAGAGTCAATGGATGAGAGGCTGGTTTGAGTGATGGATTAGGCTACGTTCATGGTCTTTTATAGTTCCTTGCGATCTTAGGCAGAGCAGGACCCATACCAAGCTGTGATACAACCAGAAATAATGCTTTTTAAGGTGCATTTGTAAAAATTAGTGAGAGTCGTAGCTGACACACCAACTTTCCTTAGTCTTCTGAGAAAGTAGTGGCATTGGTGGGCATTTTTAACTATAGTGTCCTCGTGTAGGAGAACTCAATTCTCATCCACTGCAAAAACCCTCATCTGTGTGCATTTGAGATTTGAATATTCCAATGCACTCCTGGCTGGTTCCCCATCTTCTACCTCCTGTACATTTAAGCTTGTCCAAAACTTTGCTGCCCTCTGCTTAACTCGCAACCAGGCCCATTCCCTATTGTCTCTGTGCCAACTGCCCTATACTGGCTCCAGTCAAAGAATGTCTTGCCTTTAAAATTGAAATTTTTGTTGTCAAATCTTGCCATGGCATCACTCTTCCCTATCTCTGTAATCTTCTTCAACCCCACAATCCTCCTCAGTATCTGCACTTCCTTTAATCTAGCAATTTGTGCATCTCCAATTTTAATTGCTCCACTGTTGGTGGCTGTGACTCTGGAATACACTTCCCATACCTCTCTGCCTTCTTGTCTTACTTTCTTCATTTAAAACACTCTTAAAGTCGACTTCTTCGATCAAGTTTTTGGCCCTCTTGATCTAGTATTCCTTCATGACACCGAGTGCCTTACCTTGCTTTACAATGCTCTTGTGAAGCATTTTGGGATATTTCATTACGTTAAAGGCACAATAATAATGAGTTATTGACACGCATTCAATATCCTACAACTCCCAACCAAAAAATATAGTTTCAGCCTGCTGTGATTAGTTGGAGTCCAACTGTCTGTCCGGTAAATGCCAGCACCTGAAAGTAATTAAACACCCAATTAATATACAATTAACACAGAATTTTGCTATTTGTCACAACCAGCCTGTGGATATTTATATCCTACCAAAGGTTTGCCCCAGTCTACTTCTGCTATGACTATCAATGTAGGGCCTTTTATTCCTTTCTCACTCATATGTCTCGGCATACATGTCCACAGTTCCCTGAAAGTGACAACAAAAGTGGTCAAGAAGGCTTATGGTATGCCTCCCTTTATTACTTAGGAGCATAGAGTAAAAAATTGGCAAGTCATTTGCAGCTGTACAGAACTTTAGTTAGGCCGCATTTAGGGACACATTTGGCGTACAGTTCTGGTCGCCACACTACCAGAAGGATGTGGAGAGGGTGCAGAAAAGGTTTATCAGGACGTTGCCTAGTTTGGTTACGAGGAGAGATTGGACAAACTTGGTTCATTTTCACTTGAATATTGGAAGCTGAGGGGTGGGAGATGGGGCAGGCAGGGGGTGGGGGGTCGAGGGGCGACCTGATAGAAGTTTACAGAATTACGTGAGACCTGTATCAAAAGGATAGTTGGAGTCTTTTTTGCCAGGGTAGAAATGTCAATTACCAGAGGGCGTAGGTTGAAGGTAAAAAGGGGAAAGTTTAAAGGAGATGTGAAAGGCAGGTTTTTTTAAACAGAGGGTGGTAAGTGCCTGAAAGGCGCTGCCCGAGAAGGTGGCAGAAGCAGATACAATTGCAGTGTTTAAGCGGCAGCTTGACAGATACATGAATAGGCAGGGGATAGAGGGATACGGACTGTGTAGAGGCAAAAGGCCTTTAGTTTAGAAAGGCATCATGTATCAGCGCAGGCTTGGTGGTCAAAAGGGCCTATTCCTGTGCTGCAATGTTCTTTGTCCTTTGTATTGTGTTTATCCAGCTTCCCTTTGCGTAAATTTATGCTGCAGCTGGTCCATGTGATAGCAGCTTCCATATATTACAGTTAATGACTTATGTAGTCAAAGTACCTTGTCGGTAATTGCTTAGGCTGGTCAATAACGTGATCACCCCTCCAGCGATCGAAAAGATACAAAGTGAGGTAATCTGTCAGCCAGTGAGCTGCAATTAGCTACATGGGTTGTTGGAAGCAGAGGAAAAGGTAATTGTTGGAATCAACAGGCAGGTATCCCGCGGAACTTATCGTGAAGTGTTGCATATGGGAAAGCAGAACATTGGTCAGAGATGGGAGTGGTGATTAAAATGCATCATACCTGAACACGATATGATAAAGTCGTTTGAGGTAGCCTACATTTGCATGGAAAATGATAGAAGGGAGACAGTTCAGGGTGCAGAATGTTGTTTGGGAGATGTTATGAAGACAAAGAGGTGATTGAGTGAAAGATTTAGCAAAGTACTGGTGCTTCGATTAATCTGTGTGGCACTTGGGTGTGCCATATGGATCGGTGAATGAAGTGGGTTCTGAAAACCTCAGTCGCTGCTCCTATTTTGTGATCAAGGTGACCTCGTCTGTCAAGGGAAAGATGCACGATCTTTGCAGGAAGAGTGGCTGGAGTAGATTTCTAATCCCCATGACTAGGATGGAACATTTAAGTTATAAAGTTGGATAGGCTTGGCTTGTTTTCTCTGGAGCAGAGAAAATTGGGGGATGACCTGATTGAAGCGTTCAAGATTGTAAGGGGCATGGACACGGTGGATAGGAAGCAACTGTTCCCCTTAGTGGAAGGGTCAGTTACAAGGGGACACTAGTTAAAAGTGAGAGATTGGAGATTTAAAGGGGATGTGAGGAAAACCTTTTTCCCCAGAGAGTGATGAAGGCCTGGAATGCACTGCCTGTGAGGGTGGTGGAGGCAGGATGCATCATATCCTTTAAAAAATATCTGGATGAGTACTTGGCATGCCATAACATACAAGGCTATGGGCCAAGTGCTGGTGAGTGGGATTAGGTGGGCAGGTCAGGGCTTTTGATGCGTCAGTGCAGACTCGATGGGCTGAAGGGCCTCTTCTGCACTTTAGTATTCTGTGATTCTGTGGTGGATAATTGGAGTTATCCTGTTCTGGAAGAGTGGGACTCCACACGGATAAATGCTCGGGCCCCAGCTATTCACAATCTAATGCAATGATTTGGATGTGGGGACTGGATATGATGGGGGTGATTCTCCCATCGTGACCTGCAAATTTTCTGGTTGTCAGGAAATGCGCGTGTTGGCCATTTTGCAGGATTCACGCGCGTCTCCCAGAGCCAGAGAACAGGCAGTCGGGACAGCGCTAGAAACCAGCGGGAAGCGAGGTAAGTGATTTTAATCTGTTTCAAATGTATTTTTAATCTATTTTAAATGTCATTATCGGGCCTGGCATGGAACTTGCATTTCCCACTCTGGCGGGGATTAGAGTTGCCCCTCATGTTCGGAGAACCATCGGGAGACCCTATTGGAGTGAAGTGGGGTGGGTGGGGGTGGGGGTGGGGGTGGGTTTGGTGGGTGGCAGTCGGGGCCTCCCAAATGACAAAGAACAAAGAAAATTACAGCACAGGAACAGGCCTTTCCGCCCACTAAGCCTGCACCAACCATGCTGGTCAACTGAACTAAAACCCCCTACCCTTCCAGGGACCATATCCCCCTATTCCCATCCTACTCATGTATTTGTCAAGGTGCCCCTTAAAACTCACTATCGTATCTGCTTCCCCGACCTCCCCTGGCAGCAAATTCCAGGCACCCACCACCCTCTGTGCAAAAATATTCGCCTCGTACATCTCAATTAAAACTTGCTCCTTGCGCCTTAAACCTATGCCCCCTAATAATTGACTCTCCCACCCTGGGAAGAAGCTTCTGACTATCCATTCTGTCCATGTCCCTCATAATCTTGTAGACTTCTATCAGGTCGCCCCTCAACCTCCATCGCTTCAGTGAGAACAAACCAAGTTTCTCCAACCTCTCCTCATAGCTAATGCCCTCCACACCAGGCAACATCCTGGTAAATCTTTTCTGCACCCTCTCCAAAGCCTCCACATCCTTCTGGTAGTGTGGTGACCAGAACTGAACACTATATTCCAAGTGCTGCCTAACTAAGGTTCTGTAAAATTGCAACATGACTTGCTAATTTTTAAACTCAATACACGGCCGATGAAGACAAGCATCCTGTATGCCTTCTTGACTACCTTCTCCACCTGCATTGCCATTTTCAGTGACCTGTGTACCTGTACACCCAGATCTCTTTGCCTATCAATACTCTGATAGGGTTCTGCCGTTTACTGTATATTTCCCCGACCTTCCAAAATGCATTATCTGACATTTATCTAGATTAAACTCCATCTGCCACCTCTCTGCCCAAGTCTCCAACTGATCTATATCCTGCTGTATCCTCTGATGGTCCTCATCATTATCTGCAAATCCACCAACATTTATGTCGTCCACAAATTTACTAATGAAAGCAGTTACATTTTCCTCCAAATCATTTGTATCTGTCACAAACAGCAAAGGTCCCAGCACTGATCCCTGAAGAATGCCACTTATCACAGCCCTCCATTCAGAAACACATTCTTCCACTGCTACCCTCTGTCTTCGTTGACCAAGTCAGTTTTGTATCCATCTTGCCAGCTCACCTCTGATCCCATGTGACTTCACCTTCTACACCAGCCTGCCATGAGGGACCTTATCAAAGGCCTTACTGAAATCCATGCAAGCAACATCCACTGCCCACCCTCATCAATCATCTTCGTCATTTCCTCGAAAACTTGATGAAATTTGTGCGACACGACCTTCCCTTCACAAAACCATGTTGCCTCTCACTAATACGTCCACTCATTCCCAAGTGAGACTATATCCTGTCTCGAAGAATCCTCTCCAATAATTTCCCTACCACTGATGTAAGGCTCACCGGCCTGTAATTACCTGGATTATTCTTGCTACTTTTCTTAAAGAAAGGAATAATGTTAGCTATTCTCCGGGGTGATCTGGAAGCAAGGGACACGTGCAGAATAAAGGGTAAAACATTTAGCCCTGCGATGAGGAGGAATTTCTTCACTCAGAGAGTAGTGGCGGTACAGTGGTTAGCACTGCTGCTTCACAGCTTCAGGGACCCAGGTTCAATTCCCAGCTTGGGTCACTGTATGTGCGGAGTCTGCACATTCTCCCTGAGTCTGCGTGAATTTCCTCCAGGTGCTCTGGTTTCCTCCCACAGTCTGAAAGACGTGCTATTTAGGTGCATTGGCCATGCTAAATTCTCCATCAGTGTACCTGAATAGGCGCCAGAATGTGGCGACTAGAGGATTTTCACAGTAACTTCATTGCAGTGTTAGTGTAACCCTGCATGTGACACTAATAAATTAATAGAAAGTCTTTGCAATCCTCTCTCTTATGGCTGTGAAAGTTCAGTCATTAGGCATGTTCAACTCTGAGATCGATAAATTTCCAGATAGTAATGACATCAAGGGGTTTGGGAAGAACGCTGGCGAAATGGTATTGAGATAGATGATCAACGGTGATCTAATTGAATGGGGGAGAAAGCTCAAGGGGCTGAATGATGAATGATCTACTCCTGCTCTGATCTTTCCTATATTCCCAGGTTAGTTTGAGACTTCTGTTGTCCTGAGAAAATCTCTTTTATGGACACTGTCATCATCCTGTTATTTGCTCAAGTGGCTATGACACTACTGATGGTCTTAATTTAATCTCCCCTTCTGAGGCCTGCTGCTAACGGTCAGAGAGAGATGTTTGCACTGTGTTTTCACATCCAGTCGAGAATTACTGGACTGTGATGACCAGTTTCTGCATGCTGTGCTCAGAAGGATTAAACACGCACAATATCACACCGTTTACTGTACGCTTGCTGGGATCTGTGACTTGGACAATAATTACCTTGAGTTTAACGCTGCAACAACATAGCAAAGCAAACAGACGCTTTTGATTCTGTGATGGTCTCTTGCTGGAGAGCAATCAACCTTTGACAATAAAAATGTTAAACAGTCCATCTTATTATGCGTGAACTTAGTTTGGAGTGCAATATGGCAATGGAAGTAAACAGATTTGTGTGCATGTGCGCTTAATAGCAATTGCTGTAACTAATGGAAATTATTACTCATTTAGGTAAGTGGGTTAGAATGACCTACAGATTAAATGACATTTAAAATTAATTAGTAAAATGTGTAGCATAGGATAATACTCAGCCAGCCTTATTAGACATGTCACAAAAAATGTCTTGTACAACTCGTGTCACCAAATAATTCATTGACCCATAAATGTATGCGCTTAGCATGCTAAAATCATGTCATTGGCAATGCAGGTATTGAATCTTAAATAACCCTAGATTTAGTCAGCTGAAGGAAGAGTTTGCTGGATAGGTTTGTCAGCTGAGACCATTTTATAATTTCTAAACTAGAGCATGTGAGAACATTTGCAGGGCTAGGTGGAAAGGGCAAGGGTATGGAAATGATTAGGGGGTTCTTTTGAAGTGCCAACACAGATAGGATGGGCCAAATGTCCTCCTCATTATATCGTTCAAGGATCACACAAAAAATGTTGGG
This sequence comes from Carcharhinus amblyrhynchos, assembly GCF_965287045.1. Lineage (NCBI taxonomy): Eukaryota > Metazoa > Chordata > Chondrichthyes > Carcharhiniformes > Carcharhinidae > Carcharhinus > Carcharhinus amblyrhynchos. Next base: position 125,516,883 of record NC_137327.1, read on the forward strand.
TGAGATTTGTCCCTGCTATAAAACCATAAGACATAGAAGCAGAATTAGGCCACTCATCCCATCAAATCTGCTCTGCCATTCAATTATGGCTGATATTTTCCTCATCCCCGTTCTCCTGCCTTTTCCCCATAACCCCTGATCTCCTTATAAATCAAGAACTTATCTACCTCTATCTTAAAGAAATTCAGTAAGCCATCGGGATTGTCTGGCCCTGCTGATGACGAACCCCCGCCACAGTATTTCCTGGCACCATGGGGTGGGGTCAATGGGAAATCCCATTAACAATCCCAAAAGATCCTGTCACTGGCCAATGGCGGACCACCTCCTGCCACTGAGAAAGACACCGTAGGGAGGCCAGAAATTTGCAACTTGCCTAATCCCATTTCCCCATCCTTTCCCCTGTGACCCATCAGTCTTCAGGTGATGACCCAATTTTGAAATCCATGATTGAATCTTCCTTCATCACACTCTCAGGCAATTCACTCGCTGTGTGGAAAAAGTTTTCTTCATGTCGCCATGCTTTCTTTTGCAAATCACCTTAGTCTGTGCCCTCTCCTCCTCAACAGAAACAGCTTTTCCTATCATGGTGACGTTGTCCATACCATGGGTGGGATTTTTCAGCCACACTCACCCCAAAGCTGGGAAATCCTGCCTGAGATCAACGGACCTTTGCATGGTCCGTGTCCCACCTGATATGGTTCCTGGTGGACGGGATGGAAAAATTCCACCCTATGGGTGCAAATAGGCAGCCCCAAGGATGTCGGATGTGGCTCAGTTGTCCAGAGCCTTCAAGATTTTGAACACCTCAATCAAATCTCCTTTCAACCTTCACTTCTCCATGGAAAGCAGTCCCAACATCTCCATTCTGTCCACATAACATAAGTTCCTCATCATTGGAACCAATCTTGGGAAGCTTTTCTGCACTCTCTTGAATGTCGTGACATCTTTTATAAAGTATGGTGCCTAGAACTGGATGCAATACTTGACTTGAGGCCAAACCACCATTTAATACAGGCTTATCACATCTAAGTTGTTTCTTTAAAAGCCTAGGACCCTGTAAGTTTTACTAGCTGCTCTCAATTAAATAAATAAACCTTTCATTAAAAAAAAACAACAAACTTGCCCTGTCACCTTGCATGTTTGTGCACACACACAACCCCATGCTGGCACGATTCCTATATTACAATAGCAGCAATAGTTCAAAACATAGTTTATTGGCTGTAAAAGTACTTTGAGAAATCTCAAGGTTATGGAAGATGCTTTGGAAATGAAAGCTAGTGTTTCTTTCTAACCTATCTTGAAGAATGTCATCTAAATTGTGATGCAATCCCCCTTCTCACTGGGTAATGTTTTTGGGCTGTGTAGAGAGGATGTCTTGTGGGGTGTATAAGCTGTCCAACATTTCTTGGGAGTGGAACATTTGGGTCGCTCTTCCCACTTCTCACCTTTTATACGCAAAATCCAATTTTTGCAGCCAAAGTGGTTCATTCAGTCACAGCGACATGTGCTGACATCGATGACCTTGGGGAAAGATCATCAACCTGAAGCATTCACTCTTTTTCTCTCTCTCTATGAATTCTACCTGACCTGTGAAATACTTCTGGCGCTTTCTGTTTCAATGTTTGGCTTCTGTTGTTTAAGATGACCTCACAGAATCCCTACAATACAGAAGGAGGCCATTTGGCCCATCAAGTCTGCACCAACACTCTGACAAAGCATCTGACCCATCTATGTATCCCCATAACCCCACATATATACCTCACTAATTCCTTTAACCTACACATTTTGAGGCACTAAGGGGCAATTTAGCATGGCCAATCCACCCAACCTACACATCTTTGGAGTGTGGAAAGAAACTGGAGGACCCGAAGAACAAAGAAAATTACAGCACAGGAACAGGCCCTTCGGCCCTCCAAGCCTGCAATGACCATGCTGCCTGACTTAACTAAAACCCCCTATGCTTCTCGGACCATATCCGTCTACTCCCATCTCAAAAGAACGAGATGGGAATAGAGATCCCAGAGGAAACCTACGCAGACATTGGAAGAACATGCAAACTTCATAGTCACCCAAGGCTGGAATTGAACCCGGATCCCTGTAGCTGTGAGGCAGCAATGCTAACCACGGTGCCACCATGCCTCCCTCTCCTTTAATGTTCTCCTTCAGACCCATCGCTTTGACCAAGCTTTTGCTCTGCTTCCTTCAGTCAGCATGACCTTAGCAGTTTTTTATCTTCTTGCCTCTGAGATGGATTTTTCTTCTTTAAAGTAATTCAGTAAATTGGTGCAGCAGCTGATCCCATGAATTATACATTTTAACACGTCTGTTCTGATTTTTATGGGTGGTTATCTAAAAAGGAGATAGACCAGAGGCAAGATAGTTCAGTGCTTTCATTCTAGGACCTGGACTTAAATCTGGCTGAAAAGAATGGAGAAGAATTTCACTGGGCCTTCACTTCTTGTGGCAGATTCAGTTTAAATTAGCAGTTGACATTGAGCTGATAGCTGGGCAGTGGGAGATTATAAAATTGGCTGGATTGGTAAATGGAAAACTTACATTGATCCATTAGGCCCGTTCTTTTCGGATTAAAATAAAGGCAAACTAGTTCATTCCTCAACACCATCCCTCCAAATAGGAACATAGGAGCAGGAGTAGGCCATTCGGCCCCTTGAGCCTGCTCTGCTATTTAACTGGATCATGGGCGACTTTCTACTTCAATGCCATCTTCCCACATTATCCCCATATCCCTGAATCTTATTGGTATCTAGAAATCTATCAACCTCTGCTTTGAACATATTCAATGAGTGAGTCTCTGCAACCCTCTGACATAGAGGATTCCAAAGACTCATCACCCTTCGACTGAAGAAATTCCTTCTTCTCTTGTTCCTCTTATTCTGAGATTGTGTCACCTGGTTCCAGGGAAAGGTTCTTCCTGCCATTCTCCAACCCTATCCAGCCCTTTAAGAACTCTACATATGTCAATGAGATCATCTCTCATTCTATTAAATCCTGGAGAATATAGGGCTAGTTTCCTCAATGTCTCCTCATGAGCCAATTCTGCCATCCCAGGGATTGGTCTGGTGAAAGTTCCTTGCACTCCCTCTATTGCAAGTATATCCTTCCTTCAGTAAGCACACCAAGAGTCATACAGTCTTACAGTGCAGAAGATGCACTTCAGTGAATCTGCACTAACAAAACTACTCTAAATCTACTCTAATTCAGCACTTAGCCTATAGTGTTGAGTATAATAACATTTCAAGTGCTCATGCACATGTTTTTTAAAGGTTGTGAGGCTTCCTGTCTCTACTACTCTCCCAGGCAGCGCATTTTCTTCAAATCCCCTCTAAACCTCCTGCCGCTCATCTTAAAACTATGCCCTCTCATTATTGACCCTTCAACTAAGGGGAACAGCTGCCTCCTATCTTGCCCATGCCCCTCATAATCTTATGCACCTCATTCAGCTCCCCCGCTACCCCTTAGAGTTCTCTGCTCAAAGTAAAACAATCCAACCCTATCCAGCCTCTCTTCATTGTTCAAGTGCATCAATTTCACCACAAGTGTGCATGTTTCTTAAAGTAAAAAATACAGAAGCCTCCGTTATTGGGTCATCCAAAGTATCAGTTGCAATGATTTAATTCTGTTGCCTCACACTTAACATTGCAGCCTTGCTCACCCTGTGATAATTTTAAATATTACAAGCTGTCTTTGTGTATCGGATTGACCTAGAATTCTAAATTCAATAGGTTGGAGCAGTAAAAAATAGCATTGGAACCTGCAAATGCCAGCAGTCCACCTTGACAGGGTGGCTCAGTGGCACAGTGGTTAGCACTGCTGCCTCACAGCGCCAGGGACCCGGGTTCAATGCCTGCTTGGGTCACTGTCTGCGTGGAGTTTGCACGTTCTCCCTGTGTCTGCGTGGGTTTCCTTCAGGTGCTCTGGTTATTTCCCATAGTCAAAAGATGTGCACATTAGGTGAATTGGCTATGCTTAAATTGCCCCTCAGTGGCTTAAGATGTGTATGTTAGAGAGATTAACAGGGTAAGTGTGCAGGCCAGGTGGAGTGGCTATGATTAAATTGGCCCCTAGTGGCCTAAGATATGTAGGTTAAGGAGATTAATGGGGTAAATGCGTGGGGTTATGGGGATAGGGTCGCATGCTCCGTTGGGTCTTCAGTGTAGGCATGATGATGGGCTGAATGGCCTCTTTCTGCATTGTAGAGATTCTTCTCATAATAATGGAAGAAATTTTGTCTGGGAATCATGGGTGAATGCTCATTGCACTTATCTGTTTGCACATATGTGAAAAAGACACGGTCCCCACAGGATAGCACCTTCTAGATGGCGGGATGGGGGGAGGACAGTTTCGAATTCTGTGTTATTGTCATGGCGGAGAAATCTAAAGGCAAGTGAATACAAAAATGGAAAAGTTCAGTTGCACCCTCGATTTCTGTTCAGAAGGTCCATCGAGCCTCAATGAACACTTGGTATAATCTTCTTCCCCTGTAAAATCACAATTAAATAGCACAAATAGCAGTTAGTCGGATGCCTTTAATGCCAAAATAACCATGGCACAGCCATTTTTAAAGATGTGCAGGTTCTAATGAATCACTGTTCTCAGAGTTGGTACAACTAGTCATTATATTCTGTGTTTAACACAAATCAATTGAGAAGAAGGAAGGAAAATAAAAGTCAATCAATGGCAGAAGCATTTTTAAAATGCTCGATTTTTAAAAATATTTTCAAAAAATACATTGGTTTATGGTGGCATGGTGCATGGTGGCAGCACTGCTGCCTCACAGCGCCAGGTACCAGGGTTCGATTCCGGCCTCGGGCCACTGTCTGCGTGGATTTTGCACATTCTCCTCATGTCTGCACAGGTTTCCTCGGGAGCGCCGGTTTCCCCCCACAGTCCAAAGATGTGCGGGTTAGGTTGATTAGCCATACTAAATTGCCCCTTAATGTCAGGCGGATGAGCTGGGTAAATATGTAGGGTTGCAGGAATGGGGCCTGGATGAGATTGCTGTCAGTACAGGCTGGATGGGCTGAAAGGGATTCCATGGTTGTTCCAAGACTCTTTAACAATCTAATATACCTCCATATAACATTGTGAAATTTGTTGGCATTTATAAAATGGAAAGAAGCAGTCATGATGGACTAATAAAAGGGACGTAGTTCTATTTAACTCTGCATCTGCCATTCTGACGTTAATTAATCCTCCTGACCACTAGCTAAATGTTCTGGCATTGAATCACTCCCTACCTGGATGCATGACTTAACATATTTTTGAAATCACTGTCAAATCAAATCAGCATTGTCCCATTCCCTTTCTACTTACATAAAGCACTTTACAATTGATGGCTGCCAGCAACAACTTGCTTAGGCAGCAGTTTCGAAAGACCTTTGGATGTACAAAATCTATCTAGATAATGGTACTGCATCTGACTGGGGATTTCTCACTGTTCATACAATGTAATGAAGCTTTTATCAATCACTTCCTGTTCACCTGTGGCTGCAAATGTACAAAAAGGTGAAGCTGAATCTATTTATGCACTCGAGTTACAGAGCATGATTGGCGCTTCTCGCGTGTTGCTCAGGATGTTAAAGCACACAGGTGAGAAAGAAACAGGAACCAGGATGTTGTCTGGTCTCGAGGGCGTTGACTCTGAGGAGAGGTTGAATAAACTAGGATTGTTTTCACTGGACAGACGGAGACTTAGGGAAGACCTGATAGAGGTCTTCAAAATTATGAGAGGCAGATTGTCAGAGGCTTTTTCCCAGGATGGAAGCGTCAAGGAAGCACAGATTCAAGGTGAGAGGGGGAAAGTTTAAGGGAGATGTGCAGGGGAGGTTTCTCATGCAGAGAGTGTTGGGTGCCTCGAATGCCTGCCTGAGGAGATGGTGGGGCTGGATGGGTACATGAATAGGGAGGGAATGGAGGGATACCAACCAAGTAAGGTGTTTTTTTGGTTTAGTTAGGACATCATGATTAGCTCATGCATGGAGGGCCGAAGGGCCTATTCCTGTGCTCTACTTTTCTTTGTTCTTTATTCTAGGAATAAGGCAAATGATTAAGAGTTAATTCCTTTGGTTAAATATCGGCAAAATGAAATGCATTTTCACTGATTCCCACTGGCAATGACATGCCTACAGGAAATATTAGCAAGGCAAATTGAGCTAAACCTCTCGGTCCTAGCAATGAGCGGCTGTATGCAGGGCAAAGATGCAACACAAGAGTTTTAAAATGCTTAAAATATTTAATATGCCTATTTATGTGAAAGTACACCAACTAATATGCAAATATTTTTCAATCATTTATGGTATGTGGGCATCACTGGCCAGAACATTGTTTATTTCCCATCCCTAATTGTCCTGGAGAAGGTGTTTATGAGCTACTTTTTTGAACAGCTGCAGCCTGTATAGTGTAGGTGCAGCAGCAGTGCTGTTAGTGAGGGAATTACCTGACAGCAATTTTTGGGAAGTCCCTCCCTAACAGTGGGTCTATCTTTTGACTTAACAACAGAGAAGAAACGGTGAGGTATTTCCAAATCAGGATGGACAGACAAAGTGGCACAATGGTTAGCATTGCTGCCTCACAACACCAGAAACCTGGGTTCAATTCGAGCTTCGTATGACTGCCTGTGTGGAATTTATATATTCTTCCTGGGTTTGCATGGGTTTCCTCCGAATGCTCCGGTTTCCTCCCAAAGGATGTCCAAAAATATGCAGATTAGGTGGATTGGCCATGCTAAATTGCCCCTTAGTGTCCCAAGATGTATGGGTTTGATGGGTTACACAGTAAAAAGTCTGACAACACCAGGTTTTAGTCCAACCGATTTATTTGATCGTAAACTCACAAGCTTTCAAGGGGACTCCCTCTTCGTCAGGTGAATGGAGAACTCTCCATTCACCTGACGAAGAGGGAGTCCCCTCGAAAGCTTGTGAGTTTACTATCAAATAAATCAGTTGGACTAAAACCTGGTGTTGTCAGACTTTTTACTGTGTTTACCCCAGTCCAACGCCGGCATATCCACATTTGATGGATTAGTCATGGGAAATGTGTGGGGTTATGGGGATAGGGAGGGGGAATGGATATGAGTAACACAATCTGGCAGAGAGTTGGTGCAGACTCGATAGGCTGAACGGCCTCTTGCACTGTAGGCATTCTCGGGATTCTATGATAGTCTTGGAGTGGCAATACCTTGATGATACATTGACTGTTGGAAATATTTTATCCAGATGTTTGGAAAACAGTGTGGCCTCTGAAAAGAGTTTAAAATACAAAAGAATAATCTGAATAATTTGGTTGATTTTGTTGGTAATGCATAGCTCCAGTTTAGCAGTTTTGAACATGCATCACTAGCTGGTTAGATTTTTGTCTGACTGTGGCTTGGGACAGTTGTGGTAGCATATCAAAACAATATGAAAAAAGGAGCAGGAGGAGACTAGAAAGAAACCTCCCTATCCTATATCATCATGGCTGACCTTGGGTTTCAACTCCACTTCCTCAGAAGAAGCAGATCAGAATGGCTAACTGAACATGATGGCACAGTGGGTTAGCACTGCTGCCTCATAGCACCAGGGACCCAGGTTCGATTCCCAGCCTGGGTCACTGTCAGTGTGAAGTTTTCTCCCACAGTCCGAAAGACGTGCTGGTTAGGTGCATTGGCTGCACTACAGTCTCCCCTGTGTGCCCGAACGGGCACCGGAGTGTGGCAACTAGGGGATTTTCATAGTAACTTCATTGCAGTGTTAATGTAAGCCTACTTACGATACTAATAAATAAACTTAAAACTGAATACTTCATAACCGATTGGTTTGAGAAGCTATGATGGGTGTTAGGCAGGGTGTGACGTGTATCTACAGAGGGCTTGTCACTGTGGCACTACAGGCAATGGAGAGCTGCTGCTCTCTGATTGGACTGTAGCTATCATGGGAGTTCTACCCCTGTGTTCTGAAGTCCAGTGGAGGGTAATGCTGGCCAGTGGAGTTCTTGATACGCGCTTATCTTCTGAAGACCACCCCCACAGAAGGGGTGCAGAGCTCCCACAGGTTCTCCAACTGATGGGGAAACTTTGATTTTGATTTGATTTGATTTATTGTTGTCACATGTATTAACATACAGTGAAAAGTATTGTTTCTTGCATGCAATACAGATAAAATATACCGTTCAAAGAGAAGGAAATGAGAGAGTGCAGAATGTAGCATTACAGTTATAGCTAGGGCATAGAGAAAGATCAACTTAATGCAAGGTAAGTCCATTCAAAAGTCTGACAGCAGCACGGAAGAAGCTGTTCTTGAGTCGGTTGGCACGTAATCTCAGACTTTTGTATCTTTTTCCCGATGGAAGAGAGAATATCCGGGTTACGTGGAGTCTTTAATTTTCCTGACTGCTTTGCCGAGGCAGCGGGAAGTGTAGACAGAGTCAATGGATGGGAGGCTGGTTTGCCTGATGGACTGGGCTACATTCATGACTTCTTGTAGTTTCTTGCAGTTTTGGGGAGAGCAGGAATCATATGAAACTGTGATATAACCAGAAAGGATGCTTTCTATGGTGCATCCATAAAAGTTGGTGCGAGTTATAGCTGACATGCCAAATTTCTTTATTCTTCTGAGAAAGCTTCTTTAGAACTCTTCCGTGGGAACAAACTCCTAGCCATTGCTTTCATTTCCAACTCCAGCTGCCATTTTCAATGAACAATATTCTCACTTTAGTGCCAGACTCAGGGGGCAGTTTCATTCTGTAGACACACACCCACTCATACCTGGACTTAGACTGACCAGTTGACATTTTTATCTCATTTGCGTTTGAGTTAAAATCCCAGAAATGAAAAGCCAAAATCTATGCTATCCAATTTCCCACTTGTGGAAATGTTTTTATTCTAGACTTCAATTTTCAATACTTCCAGAGGGGGAGCAGTTAGTAACACAGTCCAGCAATTATTTCTACTCCAGGGAGATGGCCTTTCATTCAGCAGCAGTCGAGCATAAAGGAAAATGAGCGGTCAAGGCAAACAAGGAGCATGCTTTGGGATTCGCAGTTTGTTTCGGGCCATTCATGCTTCAATACATAATCCCTAACCAAAACAACAGCAAACACATTATAGTTCATGCATGACTTTGCAGTATAATTATCAGCTCCCAGCTGTGAAACTATGGACAGTGACGTGTTTCTTGAACACTGTGTGTAGATGAAAGAAACTTGGTTCCATATTAAAGATTGTTGACATCAAGGAGTTGTGCAATTTTGGCAGTGTAATCCCACAAGTCGTGATGGAAAATCCATTCTACAAAGTTTCTCCTGCCACACAGATAGCTTTTGACTCAAGTTAGTTTTAGACCAAAAAAGTAAACAATAGAATCATAGAATCCCTACACTGCCAAAGAGGCCATTTGCCCCATCAAGTCTGCACCTACTCTCTGGCAGAGTATCTTACCCAAGCCTTCTCCCCCACCTTATCTCATAACCCCACGCATTTACCATGACTAATCCATCTAATCTATTCATCTTGGGACACTAACGGGCAATTTAGCGTGGCCAATCCATGTAACCCGCACATCTTTTGGACTGTGAGAGGAAAACCAGAGCACCCTGAGGAAACCCATTCCAACATGGGGAGAACGTGCAGACAATCAGTGACCTGAGGCCGGAATTGAGCAATTTGTAGTGTTGATCTAAAGGGGCTGCCATGGAGCATTGAGAAATGCTGATGTACCACTCAATCAACTCAGCAGTGTCACAATGGACGGAGCATCAGCAATGGTGGGAAATGTGTCAGCCGAATTGTGCTCCTGAGAAGTTTTCCCAAATTTCTAGAGTTTCTCTATTGATTGCATCATTCATCATGAATATCTAGGAGCTAGATGCTCAGGTTTTAAAAATTGATTGATGGAATGTATGTATCACTGGCTAGATCAGCATTTATTACCCATCCCTAATTGCCCTTCAGTCCCTGTCCTGGTGATGTAGATACACCCACAGTGCAGTTAGGAAGAATGTTCCAAGATTTTAACCCACAAACAGTGAGGGAATGGTGATATTTTTCCAATTCAGGATGGAAGTGACTTAGAGGGGAAACTCCAGGTGGTGGTGTTCCCAGGTACCTGCTGCCTTTGTCACGCAGACATAGGGAGAATATGCAAACTCCACATAGACAGTGACTCAAGGCCGGAGTTAAACCTGGGTCACTGGTGCTCTGAGACAGTAGTGCTAACCACTGTGCCACCTCAGTGATCAAGAGTTTCTACTTTGACAACAATCCAGACACAAGTTGCTCTCAGACAGATGTTTCCTTTTGCTCGGGTTTCTTTTCGAACTTTCTGCTCAAACTCATGTGGCATACTTGTATTGGAAGTAATTCAAAGAAGATTTAGAACAAAGAAAATTACAGCCAAGGAACAGGTACTTCGACCTTCCAAACCTGTACCAACCATGCTGCCCAAGTGAACTAAAACCCCCTACTTTCCGGGGACCATATCCCTCCATTCCCATCCTATTCATGTATTTGTCAAGACGCCCTTTCAAAGTCACTACCGTATCCGCTTCCACTACCTCCCCTGGCAATGATTTCTAAGCATCCACCATCCTCCTGTATAAAAAATCTGCCTCATACATCTCCTTTAAACCTTGCCATTCACACATTAAACCTATGCCCCCTAATAATTGACTCTTCCACCCTGGGAAAAAGCTTCTGACTATCCACTCTGTCCATGCCCCTCAAAATCTTGTAGACTTCTATCAGCTCGCACCTCAACCTCCGTTGCTCCAGTGAGAACTCAACTGATTTCTGGAAGGTGGTTTGGGCCTTTATATATGGAACTTAGAAGAATGAGAGGTGATCTTTTGAAAGATGTAAATCTTGAGGGGACTTAACTTGGTGGATACTGAAAGGATGTTTCCCCTGGTGGGAGAGACTAGAACTAGGGGACACAGTTAAAAAGAATTCTCCTATTTAAGATAGAGAGAAAGATATTTGTTTTCTCTGAGGATCAGAAGTTAGTTGAACTCTTGGAGGAGGCAGGATCATTGAATAATTCTAAGCTAAATTAGATTCTTGACTGCCAAGAGAATCAGAGCTTATAGGGCAGATTTGTCCAACTCACATGCTATGTAATGGGTCCCGTGATCTCTGAACCGGCCCACCAAACTTGTTAGTCAGATATTTGAAAAATTCTGTGAAGCTGCTCATCCAATCACAAGCCAGTTTCTTTCTGTGTTTGTTGCTCTGAGGTTAACTGCACCAATCAGCAGCAAATGCAGAGAAAAAACAGCCATGATTGGACCATTGAACAGTGCAAGGATACAGGTGGGCCAAAGAGAGAGTGTGATCAGGATGGGGAAAGGGGTGAAAGAATGTGGAGGAGGGAGGGAGAGTGTGGAGGAGGGAGGGAGAATGTAGAAGGGGAGATGGAGAATATAGAAGGGGAGAGGGAGATCGTGAAGGAGGGGGGGAAGAGTGTGGAGAGGAGAGTGTGGAGGGGGGAGGGAGAATGTGGAGGGGAGGGACAGTATGGTGAGGAGGGGGAGAGTGTGAGGGGGCAAAAAATATGAGAGGAGAGGGAGGGAGGGAAAGTGTGGAAGAAGAAGGGAGAGTGTGAAGGGGCAGGGAGTGTGTGGAGGGGGAAAGGGAGAGTGTGAAGGAGTGGGAGTGTGTGGAGGGGGGAAGGGAGAGTGTGAGGGGACAAAGAGAGTGCAAAGGAAGAGGGAGATTGAGACTGTGAAGGGCAGAGACAGAGTGTGAGGGGGAGAAAGTGTGTGAAAGGGGCGAGAGAGTACGAGGACACACACACACACACACACTTACCTTTTCACTATAAAATGGTCACCTTTATTTATTTCACTTTTACTTTGTTATTGTTTTTCTCTGTACCTCAGATGTTTTTAAATTCATGTCTTGTGTTGTGCCAGACTTTATCTTTCTGAAATTTTTGAAATATGAATGATTATTTTTTTTTAAAGTGAATTTTGCAATAGACACTTCGAACTTTATTTCATCTGATGCACTGAAGAACCCAACACAATTTCTATCGACTGTATATGTGATGAGAACTGAACTCGAAATCGAAACTTAATCTTTAACAGCTATATTAAGGACAGGGGAGAGTTTGATTTAAAAAAAAAACTCTGATTTCTCTTTTCACCACCTGACCATTAACAGAAAGGTATTGTCTGATTTTTGTTTGCTCCCTTTATAAGTTGTAGCGTATTTTCCCCAATCCTTCAGTTCTGAATTGATCCAATCCTCTATTAATAACTCCACAGCAAATTTGAGATAGGGTAAAATCAGAGGCTTTGTTTATTTTATATACACAAAACACGGGAACAGGGTTCACAATGTCATTCTCCTTGTTTTCACTCGCACAATAAAAGAGGAAAAAGGAAATAAACAGGTGCAGGGCAAAAGACCACAGACAAAATAAGAATTTATGTTTCATGTGAGTCCAGAGTCCAGAATCAAAAGTCCGATGGTGCTTTCCTTCAGAGAGCTTAGTGACTGAAGCTGATGTGGGGATATCCACTTTTCTCATGGCAATGTCTTCTGTGATGGAAGAGGCAGATGGAGATGGTCCAGTATTTGATTTGATTTATTATTGTCACCTATACCGGCATATAGTGAAAAGTATTGTTTCTTGCACACTATACAGATGAAGCATACCATTCATAGAGAAGGAAAGGAGTGCAGAATATAGTGTTAACAATCATAGCTAAGATGTGGAGAAAGTTCAACTTAAAGCGAGGTAAGTGTATTCAAAAGCCTGATGGCAGCAGGGAAGAAGCTGTTCTTGAGTCTTGGTATGTGTCCTCAGACTTTTGTACCTTTTTCCCAACATTAGAAGGTGGAAGGGCGTATGTCCAGGATCCTTAATCATGCTGGCTGCTTTTCTGAGACAGCGGGAAATGTAGACAGTGTCAGTGGACAGGAGGTCGGTTTGAGTGATGAATGGGCTTTGTTCATGACCCTTTGTAGTTTCTTGCAGTCTTGGACAGAACAGGAGCCATACCAATCTGTGATACAACCAGAAAGAATGCTTTCTACAGTGCATCTGTAAATGTTGACAAGAGTTGAAGTGGATACACCAAATTTCCTTAGTCTTCTGAGAAAGTAGAGGCATTGGTGGCATTTCTTAACTATAGTGTCAACATGGGGACCAGGACAGGTTGTCGGTGATCTGGACAACTAAAAACTTGATGGTTTTGATTATTTCTGCTTTGTCCCCATTGATGTAGACAGGGACATGTCCTTCATTACCTGAGCTCCCTGAAATCATTAACTATCTCCCTGGTTTTGTCATCATTGAGGAAGAGATTATTGCCCTTGCACCAGTTCACTGGATTCTGTACCAGTAGGCATTAGTACAGAAGTTAAGCAGCTCCTATAGAAAACAGTATAGGTGGAGGAGCCAGGTGATCAAGACCCAGGAAGCAGTCCTTTCTCTGCTGCTGTCCTGCTAGATGGAAAATGGCAGAGTGACTTTATTCATCTCCACAATGGCAATATTACAGTTTCTATCAGGTTTTATTAAACAGGGATGAGGGGGTCGTGGGCAGGATCAAGGGACATAACTCTCACCTCTTCCCCTTGGTTTGAACAAAGGATGCATATTCCCGATCTAGATTCTTGAGATGGTTCATGTTTCATCCATTAATAAATTTAACAGACGTTTCAGGGTCTTTCATTCTTTCAGATTATCTCCATTGGCCAGAGTCTGGCTTTAGAGATGTACATGGTCTTTCTACAACCTCCCTGGAATTTTATCATTGCAGCCTGGAGCAAAATTGACACATCTTTTGAGATAACAAGGTTGACACTGTTTTCTGAAGGCCAGCAATTACTTTTGGATGTGTCATAACCAGTTAGTTTGTTCAGTTGTTGTCTGGATTCAGTTGCAAAGTACATTAGAATCATAGAATCCCTATTGTACTGAAGGAGACCATTTGGACCATCGAGGCTATACCATCCACAATCCCACCCAGGCCCTATTCCATAACCTAATCCCTCTGAAGCCAGGGTCAATTTAGATTCTCAATCCATCTAACCTGCACATCTTTGGGCTATGGGAGGAAACTGGAACACCCGAAGGAAACCCACGGAGGCACGGAGAGAACGTGCAGGCTCCACACAGTGAATTAACTATTCTTGCACATGTTATTCAGTTGCACATAACCTAACAGTAATTCCTAACCTAAAATCTCATTGAACCAAAAGCCTGATTATAATTATCTGGAAAATTAGCGTGTGCGTGTTTTGTCCCGGATGTTTAAATTTGAACAAGCTTGCTTTCATTTGTTTTTGCTCAGCAGTTCCGTTTTAGGGACTGCTCTGTCCAAGGTACTGAAGAATATTGAAATTGTGGTAAACTGATCGTCAAAAGTTTGGGCAGAAAATTATTTATCAAATAGATTAGCACTGCTGCCTCACAGCACCAAGGACAGGGATTCAATTCTGATCTCGGGTTACTGCCTGTGTGGAATCTGCACATTCTCCCTGTGTCTGCGTGGGTTTCCTCTGGGTGCTTCAGTTTCTTCCCACAGTCCGAAGATGAGTGGGTTAGCTGGATTACCATAGTAAATTACCCCTCAGTGTCAGAGAGATTAACAGGGTTAATTCATGTGGTTGCAGGAATAGATCCTGGGTGAGATTGGTGTCAATACAGGCTCAATGGGCCAAAAGGTGTCCTTCTGCATTGCAGAAATTATATGATTTTAGAGCTATTTCTGACACCTGGGGCAAGGAAAATTCAAGATTAGCTGTTCGAGAAGGGACAAAATTTCCAATAAACATTGTACTCATTTAATTCTTGCAAAATATAAAACTGGAAAACAAATACACATTACAATTTGTTTGAAAATGGGGGCAAACCTATGAGTGTTATGCAATTTCAAAGCATTGTTGACTTAGAAATAATCAGTTTAAAGTATAGTTTAACATTTCTGCCATTTGAACTCACACCAGCACAAGTAACTCAGAGTCCCCCATCAGTAAACACATTTTTCATCCTCGCTGTAGTTGAAGAGTGCTGATGAAATTCACTGCAGTGAAGTCGGAAGCTGTGCTGTTACAGATAACTAATGCACATCCTTGTAGCAATGCCGCTGCAGAGCAGAACACAAGACAAATGAAGAGCCCACAAGCTGAACTCTAAACAGCCTCAATGCAAAATAATAATCAAGTATTATTACAACAACAACAACAGCAGACAAAGGCTGGAACTACACAACAAATCTGTCCTCATCACAGAGAGAGGAACTGAGTTGATGGGCAGAATTTAACAGTCCCGGCATGACAGTATAATAGTTAGCAGTGCTGCCTCACAACTCCAGGGACCTGGGTCCAATTCCTGGCTTGGGTTACTGTCTGTGCGGAGTCTGCACATTTTCCCCATGTCTGTGTGGGTTTCCTCCTGGTGCTCCAGTTTCCTCCTACAGTCCAAAAGACATGCTAGTTAGGTGCATGGGCCATGCTAAATTCTCCCTCAGTGTACCCAAACAGGCACCGGAGTGTGGTGACTAGGGGATTTTCACAGTAACTTAATTGCAGTGTAAGCCTACTTGTGACACTAAAAAAATTAAGGTTTTTTTAATCACAAGTAAGACGTACATTAACACCGCAATGAAGTTACTGTGAAATTCTTCCCGTTGCCACACTCCGGCACCTGTTTGGGTCAATGCACCTAACCAGCACATCTTTCAGACTGTGGGAGGAAACTGGAGCACCCAGAGGAAACACGTACAGATATGGGGAGGACGTGCAGACTCCGCACAGTGACTCAAGCCGGGAATTGAACCTGGGTCCCTGGTGCTGTGAAGCAACAGTGCTAACCACTCTGCCACCCTGTTAACTCCAGCAATGGGAACAAGGGCAGAGTCAGTGAGGTTTGGGGGGAATGCGTGAGGACGGTGGACAGCCGTCAAGATGGCTCATTCATGTAGTTCCACTGCTACTGATGTCTCCCGATATCTTCTGGCTACAGGCTGATTAACCGCATGCTCCAAGGGCACAGGCAACCAATTTGCCTAATTACAAGCCCTATTCATGGACATTTTATGGAGCTGCTGGCATCTTGCAGATGGCAAGGTTGCACAACCCATCTCTCTCTTCCCCCCTTCCCCCTCCTTCCTTCACCAGGCCAACCCCCAGTTTACCATGCAGGGAGGCCTCCAGCCTAATGCAGGGTGTATGCATCCTTACAACATCCTGGTGCAAATGGAGGGTGGGGGTGGGGTGGCAGAAACAGCCTTTGACACTGATTCTGCCTGTTCTTTGATTTGATTTCAATTTCCCCAGAACCAATCCTCTTGTAATGTTGGTTTCCTCCAGCTCCTCCCTAAAACTTGTTTCTCTCCAAACTCCTGGTACATTATTGATGTCTTCATTTGTGAAGATTGAAGTAAGTACAAATGCAATTCCTCTTTTTCCTCTTATGAATTCGCCCATTACTAATGATTGTGTTTTTGTCAAACATTTTCTCTTTACATACCTTTAGAAACTTTTACAGTCAGTCTTTATGTCCATCACTAGCTTCCTTTCATACTTTTCCTGCCTTAATCAATCCCTTGGGTGAATTTTAAATTGCTCCCAGTCCTCAGGCCTTTTGCTTTCTCTTGCCAATTTGTATGCTTCTTCCTTAATTCTGATACTATCTCTAATTTCCCTTGTACGCCATGGTTTGGCTACAATTCCCTTACCACTCTTGGGCCAGACAGGAACAAACAACTTCTGGGGTTCACTTATTCGTTCTTTAAATGCCTGCCATTACATGTGCACTGTCTTTCCTTCCAGGAATGTTTCCCAGTCCATCATGGCCAATTCATGCCTCATAGCATCACAGTTACGTTTCTTGAGACCCTGATCTCAGAATCAACTACGTTACTATCCATCTTGACAAAAAAAAACTACCATATTATGGTCACTCATCCCCAAAGGTTCTCTCACAAGTAGATTGTCAACTAATCATTTCTCATTGCACAATACCCAGCCCAATAAGGCCTGTTCACCTGTTAGTTCCTCAACATAATGGTCAGTAGATAGGCATATGGATAACATTGGAATAGTTTAGGTTAGAGGGTCATTAGATTGGTTCTACTGGTCAGGGCAACATCAAGGGCCGAAGGGCCTGTACTGCGCTGTAATGTTCTATGTTCTATATATTACTCCAGAAAACCATGGCGTGTGCATTCCAGAAATTCCTCCTCTATTGTACTGTGACTAATTTGATGTTTCCAATCTACATGCTGATTAAAGTCACCCATAATCACAGATGTTCAATTAACATATGCATTTCAGATTTCCCATCTAATGCTTTTTCCATCATTACCACTTAGTGATTTGTGTACCATCCCCGCCAATGATTTTTGCCCCTTGTTGTTTCTTAACTCGACCCAAACAGATTCCACATTATCTGTGCCAATATCTTTCCTCGGTATCGTATCAATATTGTCTTTGATCTACAATGCAATTCCACCGCCTTTTCCTTTCTGTGTGTCCTTGCTAAACAGTGAATAGCCCTTAGTCTTTAGTTCCCATCCTTGCTCACCTCTCTGGAATGCCAACTATTACCATACCCTCTATCTGTGCAACTAATTCATCCATTTTGTTTTGAATGCTCAGGGCATTCAGGTACAAAACCTTAAGGTGGGCACTTTGAACATTTCTTTTTCCTTTCCTACCATTTTTTATTCTGTCCGTACCTGACTCTGGTCTTTGATTTCTCTGCCTACCACTTTCCTTATTCTCAGGTTAATGAACATCTGATGGTTTAAACACAAAGTTTTTCATTCTGTTGCAGTTTTCTGTTGCAATTTTACATTTTCTTTTTAAATTCACACACACACACACAATAATTCAATACTTTCCATAATTGGGTCCAGCCCTCTAGGTCTATTAGCCTCCTGAGTGGAGTGAAGAGGTTAGTTCGCGACAAGATTAACTATTAGGTTTTTACATTGGGAAGGTAATGGCAGGTAACATGTAAAGTTACAAAGGAGTCCCGGCATGCACATTTGATCACTTCACTAACTGAAGAGACACCATACTGACAGAATACATCATTCTGGCTAATGCAATAAAATGAATTTATAACAAGATTTATGCTTATAATGAAGCAAGACACACTATCAAATAAACACCAGTGTTGTTTTGGCTTGCTTATAGAAACCCTACAGTGCAGAAGGAGGCCATTAACTCCATTGAGTCTGCACTGACAACAATCCCACCCAGCCTCTATCCCTGTCACCCCACACATTTACCCTCCTAATCCCGCTAATCTACACATCCCGGAACACTAAGGGGCAATTTAGCATAGCCAGTCAACCTAACCTGCACTTCTTTGGAGTGTGGGAGGAGACAGGAGCACCTGGAGGAAACCCACTCAGATGCAGAGAGCATGTGTAATCTCCACACAGACAGTCTGGAGGCATTAATGTGTACAGTTCTGGGCACTGCACAATAGAAGGATGTGAATGCATTGAAGAGAGTGCAGAAGAAGGTTACAGGAATGGTTCCAGGGATCACAAACTTCAGTAATGAGGAAAGATTGGTTCTGTTCTCATTGGAGAGAAGAAGGCCATACATATACGGAGGCAATTTCTTCAAGCAAAAGGTGTTCGATTTCCCAGTACCTTTTACTTTTCAATGATCTTAACTAAGATTCCTGATAATTTTACATCAAACACACTCTACTGGAGTCAAATTTGATCATAGGGTGGGATTCTCTGATCTTGTTCGCCCTGCTGTCAGCGTGAATGGAGAACTTGCCACTCAGACCAAATTCCATTCATTGCAGAGGGACTGGAGAATCCCAGCCATGGGTGAGGTTGGGAGTTTCCAGCTATATTTTCATGATGTAAATATGATTGAACTGAGTAAGCTGGAAATAAAGAATTGAGCTGCTGCCTAGATACACAACTTATTTCCTTTGGCAGGGAAAGCCAAATTCTTTCAACACCACCCACTTTGTGGAATCAAAGCAGGGCGTTTGTATCGCAGCTATCATTCTTCAGCCAACTACCTACCAACAGACATAGAAACTAGAAGCAGGAGTGGGCCATTCAGCCCTTTAAGCCTGCTCCACCATTCTTTTGGATCTTCACTGACCATTGATTTTAATATCCAAATATGTAAAATTTATCTTCAATTTTACACCTTTTCCCAAAGGTAGGGGTGTCTAAAACTAGAGGGCATAGATTTAAGGTGAGAGGGAAGAGATACAAAAGGGTCCAGATGGGCAGTTTTTTTACACAGAGGATGGTGAGTGTCTGGAACAAGCTGCCAGAGGTAGAAGTAGAGACAGGTACAATTTTGTCTTTTAAAAAATAACAGTTACAAGGCTAAGATATGCATAGAGGGATATGGACAAAACACTGACAGTTGGGACTAGCTTAATGATAAGAACTGGGCAGCATGGACAAGTTGGGCTGAAGGGCCTATTTCAAAGCTGTAAATCTCTAGGTCTCTATGAAACCCCATTCATGCACAGGTTGAGTCATCTGCTTCGGGGAAACAGTGACTGAACTCACATCCCTAATTTGCATTCTTTGTTTATGAAATTCAAAGAACAAAGGACAACACAGCAGGGGAAACAGGCCCTTCGGCCCAATGAGCCCGGCTGCCATTTTAACATTATGAGTGCCCTCCTCTACCCATGACCTTTGTCTGCGCCTGTTGGGGAAGATTGAGGGAAGACTAATTTAGGGACAATTTGTTACACCAGTCAGCCTAAGAGCACATTTTTGGGGTGTGGGAGGAAACCGGAGCGCCCGGAGAAAACCCACGCAATCACGGGAAGAATGTGCAAACTCCCACAGACACCGGCCCAAATCCATGTATCTACACAGCAAACAGTGATAGTCACTGAGCTGTCATGTTGCCCGTCAGCTGGTCCAGTTTAAGCGTACACTAACAACGTGAAGCACTAGGCAACTCTGGAAGCAACATCCAAGAGCAGCCTTCACATGACCCACCACGTGTATGCCCCTTGTTGGACAACAAGGCTGACCGAATCACCTGTAAAGTAAAAGAAAAGACATCAATAAACATGCAAAACTTAGACAGACATTTACGGAATCCCCAGAAGCTCAGAAGTAAGGCAAGTGAGCCTTGAAATATGTTGGAAGGTCTGTAGGAATCAATTTTTTTTTGTTTACTTTATTCCAATCCAATCAAGTCAAATTAAAGCCAATTCAGAGTCCCAACAAGTTGAGACATTCCCGATCCAAGCTGACAAGACAGGGCTTTCACGTCCTGTCTTGGGCTTGATCTACATGATCCAAGCTGATTGAAGTAAGTGTAGCTCCTCCTCCAAGGCTTGATCTAATTTGCATCTTAGCCAAAAGGCCAAGATGCCGCTTGAAAAAATTGCTTCAAATGAAGCTGAAATGTAACCTAATGGCTTCAACCAAGTGCAGCATGTGATTCCCAGGGACGTCCCAAGGCTCTTGATCTATATTCAGAACAGTCTCCTGTATCCCACCATCTCTAATCCACTCATGTGCCTATCTAAGTAAGTCTTAAATTCTGCAGCAGGAATGCAAATTTATGAAACCGGTCCTGTGCGCTCCAAACTCACATAAATTTTCTTTAAAAATGTGTGCACTTGTGCATTATTTTGAGATCAGATCTTCCATAGCTCACCTTGAATTTGCAGCATGGCTGCTATAACATTTGAGTAAGTGCTGCCTATTTGTTGTATTCCCTCAGAGTGAAGTAATGCCAGTGTGCAGTCATTCTGATGGCACATCTGTCTCGGATTACTCTGGTGTTCCTTTTCTAAAAAAAAATCTCAGGGCGTCCTGTCAGATTTTATACCAGATAGTTTTTATCGATTATGTATCTCACTTGGTTCTCTCCAATGTTTCCCAGCCTAGTCTTCTGAGCTTTCCTCAGTACTTGCTGAAAAGGAGAAAACTCTGTCTGAATTTCAGTGGATCCCACCTTCCACTGCCACCAGCTTTTGTCACAACCTAACAAAAGTAAATGTGTGATGGAGTCGAGGAGAAAAAATACCTTTCCACCAATGAGATATGCAGCAAATAGGCTAGGAGGTGGCCGAACCCCCTACTTCATAGAACTCAGGAACAGTGTGAAAATGATTGATAACTTAAGGAGCCAATTTGACGACACATGGCAGGGGATTCTCCCACAGAATCACAAAATTTCTATAATGCAGAAAGAGGCCACTCAGCCCATCGAGCCTGCACCGAAAACAATCCCAACCAAATCTTATGTCTGCAACCCTATGTATTTAACCTGCTAGTCCCCTGAATGGTTTGCAGGTTAGGGGGATTGGCCATGCAAAATTGCCACGGGCAATTTAGTATGGCCAAAACACCTAATCTGTGGACAGAGACCGAGGTATCCAGAGGAAACCCATGCAGACACAGGGTGAACTTGCAGACTTCGCACAGGCACTGACCCAAGCTGGGAATTGAACCCGGGTCTCTGGCACTGTGAGGCAGCGGTGCTAACCCACTGTGCCATTGTGTCAGTCTCTCGATACATGTTTCTCAGTGATGGGAGATGGTGCACTGTTGACTGGTGGCGGGATTCTCTGGCCCTGCCACTGTCAATGGGAATTCCCATTGATGTCATCCCACACCACTGGGAAACTCAGGAGGGGCAGGGTTGCACTGCCAGCAGGACCAGAGAATCCCACCATCGTGAATGGCCTACCCTCCCCTCTCCCGTCCCCCACCCATGACCTATGGCTTTTAGTACAAAACTCAGAGTTCAGTGAACCTTTCGCTTCTATTCAGTAAGTTAAGCAGACCTGCAGTCTGCAGTGTCCTATAATTATTTAAAAGCTGTGTTGATCAGAATTGTGCAATCCTTTTATTTTATACAGCATTTTTATTCAATGGTTGTTTATAACTGTGTCATGGATTATGATTTATTTATTGTTTTATTTATATTGCCACTTGCTGCCCTGATGATTTTTCAATAAATCCAATCAGCTTAAATCAAATCAGACTCCTTATATTTGTATCCATTGTACTTACAATCAGCTTCCCACTTCAAACTCTCTTTACCTGTCACTGGAATATAAAGCAAATTTGTGGAAAGACAATTCAATTAAAATCAAATTTGACAAGAATGAAACAATCAACATCGCCTCTTTTTTTTGAAGAATAATTGAGAAACAGAAAACTACAAGTCAGAATCGGAGAAAATCAGTGGTCGGAAAGAAAAAGGATTTTGTTAAGTCTGATTGCAAGACTGCTGAAAGTAAGAATGAGATAATTAACAAATGCAGCTAGGTTGATCATCACAGAAGTGAAAGGTAAATTAGCACATCAGTTCTGGAGTGGTCTGAACATAGTCTGGTTCACCCACCCCCCCATGTCACAATTTTTAATACTTCCAAAGAATTCCCGGGCATTGTCCTCCTCTATACTTCCTAAAAAAATCAATTTCATAACTCCCTGATATCAGTCCTAACTTTTCCTTGGCTGGGTTTGAACTTGTGCATCTTTCTTCCCATCTCAATGAAATCTAAAAATGTTATCTCCAGATATATTCTCTTCATTAACTTGTACCCCTCCATCAAGTAACACTTGGAACAGAGTCATAGATTCCCTACAATGCAGAAAGAGACGATTGGGCTCATCGAGCCTGCACTGACAGCAATGTCACCTGGGCCCTATCCCCGGAATCCCAAGTATTTGCCCTGCTGATCTCCCTGAAAGAAAGGGGAAATTTAGCGTGGCCAGCCCACCTAACCTGCACATCTTTAGACTGTGGGAGGAAACCGGAGCACCCGGAGGAAACCTGCGCAGGTACAGGGAAAACGTACAACTCCAGACAGCCAGTCACCCAAGGCCAGATTTGAACCCGGGTCCCTGGTGCTGTGAGGCAATAGTGCTAACCACTATGCGACCGTGCCAACCTCTCAATTTGCTGCAAGTAGGCTTACATTAACACAGCAATGAAGTTACTGTGACTTCAGACATGTCTTGCATTAACTGAAAAGCCTAACTTTCTCCGGAATTATCTCATCACTCAGATCCTGTCTGAATTTCTTTTCAGAGGGTTGTGAGTCTTTGAAACTTCTTGTCACAGAGCACTGTGGGGGCAGAGTCCTTCTTATATCTAAAGCTGAGTTGGTAGATTTTTGATCAGTGATGGAATCAAGGGTCACAGGGAAAGGGCAGGAAAGTGGATGTGGAGAATGTCAGATCAGCGGGGTGGCACAGTGGTTAGTACTGCTGTCTCACAGCACCAGGGTCCCAGGTTTGATTCTGGCGCAGGTCATTGTGGAGTTTGTACATTCTCTCCATGTCTGTGTGTGTTTCCTCTGGGTCCTCCAGTTTCCTCCTGTATTCCAAAGATGTGTGGGTTAGGTTGATTGCATATGAAAAATTGTCTCATAGTATCAGGGCAATAAGCAGGGTAAATGTGGGGTTACAGGGCCGGGGTGGGATTGTTGTCAATGGGCCGAATGGCCTCCTTCTGCACTGTAGGGATGATATGAATCTGTTCAATCAGCCGTGACCCTATTGAATGGCGGCGGAGCAGGCTTGAGGACCTGATCGGCCTACTCCTGTTCATGTGGTCTTATGAGTGTGTTACTAGATACCTATTGGCTTCATCTCTGATATGACTTTAAACATTCCAAAATCAATGGTTGAATTGATAATTCCTACTGCGAGCCACTTCTCCAAATGAGAGTCGAACTTACATTCACCCAGCCAAAATCCTTAGCAATTAGAATCAGATTGTCACGGCTGATGTGCTCTCTAACCCTCTTTCCCTTTGAACTGGAATTTGCCCTCAGATGTTTCGGTTAGCGAGATTGTCAGTTTATTTGAATAGAGTGTCATTTGGCAGCAGCTTGTGGTTGAAGTCCTTCGAGTGGGATCGCATGCTTCAGAGCCAGAATCAAGCTTCTGTAAGTGCATTAAGAGATGTGCCTCGATGCATTGACATCCAATATTAGGCTTATTTCAATGGATTAGAGCTGATCATTAACCAGGGGATTGCACAACTTTAATTAAGGATGAATGACGCAGCTGAATTCCAAATGAAATTCCCTCCAAAGTGCTTCGAACATTTCTCATTAAAGGAACCCAGGTTTTGAATGAAGTAGTGCTATAAATATGGAAAACCTTTGTTTCATTAGCATATGCACCCTGTGGTTTCTGAGGTGTGCCAAACATGTCTGTTCTATTTTGTGAGTTCGTTTTGCAGTTCTCTGCGAAGTATCCAAAGCATTTAGAAAGTGGTCAGGATCGTGAGGAGAGATTGACGAGGTTTGGATTGTTTTTGCTGCAGGTTAGATGAATGAGGGAGTATCTCATAAAAACGTATCAAATTCTAGCAGGACTAAATGGGGTAGATGCAAAGGAGGAAAGTCCCGATGGTGGGCGAGTCCAGAACGAGGGGCCAGAGTCTGAGGATTCGGGGTAGACAATTTAGAATGGAGGTGAGGAGATATTTCTTCACCCAAAGAGTGGTGAGCCTGTGGAATTCATTACCACGGGCAGTGGTCAATGCCAAAACATTTAATGTATTCAAGAGGCAACTAGATGAAGCACTAGGGGTAAATGGGATCAAAGTTTATGGGGAGAAAGCAGGATTAGGCTATTGAGTTGTATGCATAGCCATGATCGTAATGAATGGCGCAGCAGGATCGAAGGGCCAAGTAGCCTCCTCCTGTTCCTATCTTCTGTTTGAATGTTTCTATTTCTTTTTTCATTCTCTTTACTCAACAAGTATCAGAGAATTAGTGATTAAATTCCTACTCTTGAATTTTGAGCATGCCGCCCAAACTTGTACTCTTGTGGCTGCAATGTCAAAGTTGTTTCTCTTTATTTGTCCTTGGGATGTTGGTAATGCCAGCATTTGTTATCCATTCTTAATCACTCTTCGTACAAGGGTTGATTCTTAAACTGTTGCAGTCAATGTGGTGTAGGTACTCCAACAGTTAATGAGGCAGTTCCAGAGTTTTGACTCAGCAAAAGTGAAGGATTAGAAGGTGGTTTCAATTTGATATCAATATGACTTGGAGGAGGAAATGCAGGTTGTGATATTCCCACATGTCTATCACACTGCTCCTTCGAAGGAACAGGTGTCACACGTGTGGAAGGTGCTGTCAAAGGAGCCTTGGTGAGTACCAGATGCGTGCACCTGGTATACATTATTGCCTCTGTCCTGCCAGTGGTGGAGAAAGTGAATGTTGATGGTGGTGGAAAAGGTGCTAATCATGTGAGTGGCTTTGCCTTGGATGGTATCAATTGAGAGTTGATGCAGTTGCACTCATCCAGACAATTGAAGAATATTCCATTGCACTCCTGAGTTATGCCTTATAGATAGTAGAAGGCTTTGGGGGCTCAGGAGATGAGTTATTCATGACAGAATTCCTGGTCTTTGACTTGCTTTTGCAACCAGGGTATTCATCTGACTGTTCCAGTTCAACTTCTGGTCAATTGCAAACCCCAGGGTATGGACACTGATGGCTTCAGCAATGGTAAGGCTGTTGAGTGTGAAGGAAGATGATTAGATTCTCTCTTATTGAAGCTGTTAATAACCAAGCACTTGTATGGCACAAATATCACTTGCTACTTATCAGATCAAACCTGACTGTTATTCAAGCTTTCTATATTGTGATGATGGTGGTGCAATTGATATAGATATATGTATATTGTTTTTCTTATGTTTAAGGGGAATGTTCAAAATTCAGCTTTATTCTATAGGCAGTCAGTATGTTTGGAGAAATGTGGCTCATGTGCTAGCAGAGCAGGATAATAACTCATTTTAGTCTTAGGATGGGCTTTTGTTTCGGAAAAGGAGGTTCCCTGGGTGGTTTTGATTAAAGAAGTGGAAAGTGGGTTCAGGTCGACA
Organism: Carcharhinus amblyrhynchos; assembly: GCF_965287045.1. Lineage (NCBI taxonomy): Eukaryota > Metazoa > Chordata > Chondrichthyes > Carcharhiniformes > Carcharhinidae > Carcharhinus > Carcharhinus amblyrhynchos. The sequence continues at coordinate 125,542,714 of NC_137327.1, forward strand.
GGATCTTTTGATGTTGTTGTTAATGGTCTGCAGGAGAAAAACAGCCTTTTAGTTCTAGCTGAGAATTGTTTGAAGACAGACGTTTCTCCAAATTGTTCTCAAACTCATTTTCTCTCTGAATGTTTCAAGACTGTCTGCACTTGTTATCATAAGAGGTTGCTAACTGTATTTAAAGTAGCTTTTGAATCTATAAGAGGAATGTTACTTAATTGGAACTGAAGCAGTGATAAGTTATAGAGTCATAGAGGTTTACAGAGAGAAACAGGCCCTTCAACCCAACTTGTCCATACTACCTGGTTTTTACCACTAAACTAGTCCTAATTACCCACATTTGGCCCATATCCCTTTATACCCATTTTACCTACATATCGTCTAAATGCTTTTTAAAAGACAAAATTATACCCGCCTCGACTACTGCCTCAGGCAGTTTGTTCCAGATACTTACCAAGCTGTGTAAGGAAAAAAAATGCCTCTCTGGTCCCTTTCATATCTCTCCCCTCTCATCTTAAACCTATACCTGCTCTAGTTTTAGACTTTCCCGCCCTTGATAAAAGATGTTGACTATCTAGCTGGTCGATGTCCTTCATTATTTTATCGACCTTTAGTTAGAAAGTAAAGTTGTTTTCTCTTCATTTTTAAGTACTGTCCAACAGTTAGTAGTTAAGCTGTTTCATTTATTAGAATTATAGTTAAACTATGTTACTAAATAAAACTTGTTTGGGTAAAAGATCCCTCATAAATAACAATTTCTACTGCACAAGAGAAGGGCGGAGAGGGAGAAACATATCATACAAATTGTTGCTCCCTTTGAAATTTTGCATTCTTTCATCTGTTCTGATATAAAAAATTTCAACAACATGTCTCTTTCTGTTTAGAATTAATCATTTCTCAACTAGTACAACAAAGACAAGTTATTTGGTTATTTATCCCATCTCAATTTGTGGGAACAAGCTATAGAAAATTAACTACAGCAATAGCCTGCGTTACAACAGTGATTACAAAGGATAATTAGCTGTGAAGTGCTTTGGGACATCCTGAAGTGATGAAGGGTTTTTTTTTCAATGTAAGGTCTCTTGCAGCGACTCCAGCTTGCAAATATCACATCATTAACATAGCTGAATATTATCAAAAAAGACCTTCTGTTGATCCAACTACTGACCACAAGAAAACCAAGCTCGAAGTGAATGATTCTGATGAATGTGCAGGCCCAGTAGAAGCATGGAATCCCTTGTAAGTTATTTGTTTAAGTTGCTGAGCGGATCATTTAAAGCAGGCAACACAGGAAGCTAGACTTCGTTTTGAAGTCAGAATCCCCAAGTGTCTGGATCGAATTCTAGATTCGACCCTGGACACCACATCAGAAACAGTCTCTCAACCTGACTGAATAGCTGTCAGCTCCGATGAAGGATCATCTCGACTCAAAACATTGACTCTATTCTCTCCCCACAAGCTGCTGAGATTTTTCAGCATTTCCTATTTTTGTTTTCGATTCCAGCATCTACACTACTTTGCTTTTATTTTCCACTGGCACTGTCTGAATGCCAGCGGTGGCAAGTGTGTTTAATTGTCTCAATTAGATTTCCTGCCCCGGACTTAATCAGGTACAGGAAGGGAGACAGCAAGGTACCTACGCCATAGCCTCCCACCTCCAAACCTCCAGGGGAGGATTAAATCCCACCCTCGGCATCCTTTACCCAGCATGATAAGTTGGAAAGTATCGACATGGGCCTCAGATGACAGCAGGAACATCCCAGAGTGCAGAATCTCTCAGTAATGGCCACTTGGGTGACAATGTGCTGAAGGTTTCCCCAGGATTATAATATATAAGAACATTAATGTTTTGATGTGAGGAATGAGAGAGATCTTTCAAAGAAACACCTGTAATTGTGCACATTGTGTATCCAGATTTTATTTTTCATAGCTTATAGTGTTCTTCATCTTCCTGGTAAATTCTTTACTCCAGTTTCTAACAACATGATCTCCATTTAAATAAAAGAAAACCAAAGTTCCCTTTTGTTTGGCAGGCTGGATCATTCTTGACATCATTAATGAACACAAGATGAAATGCACTCAATAACCTTTTATGCCTTTTCAAGGAAAGCTGTTGGTTAAGTGCATTTTAATACTTTTCTTTAATAGAATCACCATTCTACGCATGGCACTCTTTATGGAAATCTAAACGTTATGCATTATGTAGGAGTATATTCTGAATGCATGATATGAACAGTACATTGTTCATCAAATTGTTTCTTTTATCTTTGGTTAAAAAAAAAACCAACAGGAAAATAACTAAGAGTTTTTTTGTCAAAGTTTGAATTTTATTAAAATCATGTTAAAATGGAGTTTTGCAAAAACAAAAATGTTATTCTCTTTATTTTTCCGATCAGTATTGTAGCTCAAATAAAAATCCCCGTTCATTGTATTTAAAGTTAACAAAGCACTGCACATAGAATCCCTACAGTACAGAATGAGGCCATTCAGCCCATTGAGTATATACCGACCATAACCCCACGCAGGCCCTATTCCCGTAACCTTCATTTACACAGCTAATACTGTTGACACTAGGGGCAATTTAGCACGGTCAATCCACCTAACCCGCATATCTTTGGACTGTGGGAGGAAACTGGAGCAGCCGGAGGAAACCCATGCAGACACAGAGAGAAAGTGCAAACTCCACACAGACAGTGATCCAAGCTGGGAATTGAACCCAGGACCCTGGCTCTGTGCAAGAGAATTGGAAGTGATTTGCTGCCATTTGCATGTTGCATTACTTCAGTTAGACTTCCTGTCCTGAACTTAATCGGATGCAGCTAGGGAGATGGCAAACTGGGTTTGATTCCTGGCTTGGGTCACTGTCTGTGTGGTGGCTGCACATTCTCCCTGTGTCTGCATGAATTTCCTCTGGGTGCTCCAATTTCCTCCCACAGTCTGAAAGACGTGCTGGTTAGGTGCATTGGCCATGCTAAATTCTCCCTCAGCGTACCCAAACAGGCGCTGGATTGTGGCGACCAGCAGATTTTCACAGTAATTTAATTGCAAGCCGACATGGACTGCTAATGAATAAACTTAAAATTTAACTTGATCGCTAATCTCTTTCTACATCACAGTTAGAGGAAACTTCATAGAATGCAGCAACATTATGTACCACAAAAATAGATGCTGAAATCTGGAACAAATAGAGAATGCTGGAAAATCTCAGCAGGTCTGGCAGAATCTGTAGGATGGGAGAACAGCTTACGTTTCAAGTCCTTTTGGCCATCATCAGAACTAAGATACTATACTGTAGCTGGAAAAGATTGCAACAAATGTGTAGCAATCTTATGACCAAGAGCTATATGGGCTGGGTGGGGAGAGGAGGGAATCCTCACCTGTGGCTGGGACTCTCCAGTCCCGCTGCAATGAATGGAGACTTGACTGGGCACCATGTTCTCTGTTCTCTGCAACGATGACAGGGCGTAGTAATCTCAGTCGTGGTTTAATTCTTAATAAAAATTCTTAATAAAAGCAAATTAATCTGAAACCAAAAGAGAAAATGCTGGAAAATCTCAGCAGGCCTGGCAGCATCTGTAAGGAGAGAAAAGCGCTGATGTTTCGAGTTTGGATGACCCTTGTCAAAGCCTTTGACTAAGGGTCATCAGGACACAAAACGTCAGCTCTTTTCTGTTCTCACAGATGCTGTCAGAGCTGCTGAGATTTCCAGCATTTTCACTCTTGTGGTTTAATTCTGTTTCACAGAGTTCAAACCAGTTTATTCACTTCACGAGTTGTATACATATGGGGAGTCAGCTGTCTGTTCATACAAAGCAAATGAACTGTTGAACTAAACAACCAAAGCATGTAGTGCATATCTAAGGAATTGTGCCCAAACTTCACAGCACCGTGGTTTGGCAATAATTTTGAATAATTGTTCTGCAGTCTGTGGCACTGAGGAGCATGTGAGTTCTGAAGGTCTTTGCAGCTGAAATTACTGCCTCATATTCTGCATGGACTGCCTGATAAATCTGTGGTTTCTGCCCTTGTTAGAACTGCTATTGAATGTGTTATTTATCGTGAATTATTGCCCGTCCTTTCCCTGCTCATTCGTGTTTAATTTGTATTCATTTTGGTTTGATTGTTGGAATAAGAATTACAAAAAGGTGAAATCTTATCCATGGTCAGCATTACTGAGACAAACTTTCAATTTCAGATATACTCATTGAATTTAAATTCCATCAGCTGCCATCTGATTCTCTTTCTCTAGGACATTAAGCTGGGCATCGAGATAACTACTCTTGTGAAATTGCTGCTCCACCACCTGATGACAAAGGCTGAATGAGACAGTGGAAGGAAAACAGAGGTGGCGAGATTATTCCAGAGATTTGGGTCTATGGGCAGATGAAGCCGCAGTTATTTGGAATGGTCTCAATCCCCTTAAGATATACTTCACATTATTACTTCATAGATTCAGGCTTGGAGTGCCAGAGGGCCTGTTCCTGTGCTGTAATTTTCTTTTCAGTGTTCATTATATAGACAGCTGAGGCTGGGATCGAACCCAGGCCCCTGTCAGCTATGAAGTAGCAGTGCTAACCATCAGGAAACTGCCCCAGTCTTAATATTTGTCACACAGCTTGGGAAGGATTTACAGGTTGAAAACAACCTGTTTTGGCCACATTATGAATGCACCTGGTCATCTAGCCCTGCAGTAGAACTTGAACCAGGAGCTTCTATGGTAGAGATAATTACACTATCACTGCGTCACAAGATCCCTCAGAACAGGATCATTGCTTTTGAATGACAGTTACATCTTATTAATGTCTGTGACCTTTGACTATCATAGCATCCCTACAGTCAGAAGGAGGCCATTCAGCCCATCAAGCCTGCAACAACAATCCCACCCAGGTCCTATCCCTTAACGTCACAAATTTACCCTGCTAATCCCCCTGACACTAAGGGCAAGATTTTACGGCCTCACTCAGTCCGAGACTGGAAAATCCTGACCGAGGTCAGTGGGCCTCCCCATTGTCTGCCCCCGCCCACTCTGATTTCCTGTGGCGGGCAGGGTTGTAAAATTCCAGATTAAGGGTCAATTTATCACGGCCAATCAAACTAACCCGCACATCTTTGGACTGTGGAAGGAAACTGGAGCACCCGGAGGAAACCCACGCAGACGAGGGGAGAACATGCAAACTCCACGCAGGCAGTAAACCAGAGCACCCGGAGGAAACCCATGCAAACATGGGAAGAGTGCGCAAACTCCGTACAGACGGTCACCTGAGGCTGGAATTGAACCCAGGTCCCTGGCACTGTGAGGCAGCAGTGCTAACCACTGTGCCACCATGCCACCCTTAAATAATCTGCAGCACACACTAACTTCCGTATCATTCCCACGCTGATTGAGTAATATAATGTTCTGTCCTTACAAATTTACATCAACCCATTTTGTTTTGGCTCAATTAATGTAGTTTGAAACAGTGTAATTCTGTAACGGAAGGGTGCACTTCTCAGTAACTCCTTAGCAAATGCGAGCGCCGTCATTATTTCTGGTTTCAAGGTCATTGTAATTCAATAACAATTAACACTAGTTTTATTGCTTTTACCTCTGTTCTGGTTAATATTTCACAATGTTGAATTATTCATTTCCATTTGACCAACAGGATATCAAAAGTATATATTATATATATGTATTATATATATATATATGTGTGTGTAGCGTGACCTGAATCAAGGAACAATGCTGAAAAATGCATTGCAGTGTGCAATTCAATGTGAAGTCAGCAGTAAACCAAAGAGAACAGATGCTTCTGGTGAATGTCACATTTCAGTGCTGTCCTGAGGGTCCTCCATAATTGGTACATATAACTGTCATGTCTCCCTGTAGGCAAATTTGTATTATTGAGTTCTATTTACCTCTTTAAGTACCTATAGAAAGTCTTTTATCTTCCCTCATTCCAATGTATCCTTGTGAACCGCTGCTAAATTTTGGGCTGTGACTTATCTGTTTTAATAAGCTGCTCCACTTTCACAAACACTCCAGTGGTAGCTGGACTTCTGTGCTTATTTGCAGATCAAAGGGGCAGGAGGCAGCTTTATTTTTCTCCACGTAATAATCAATTTTCAGAGCCTCCCTTCAACGGAAGGGCGTAGACAGACAAGATTTCTGCTGAATATAATGGCAATTTCCTAAGAGGCAGGACCGATCTCCCACATCAGCAGATTCTTAAAGTTTATTTATTAGTACCACAAGTAGGCTTACATTAACACTGCAATGTAGTTACTGTAAAAATCCCCTAGTTGTCACACTCCAGTGCCTGTTCAAATACACTGAAGGAGAATTTAGCATGGCCAATACGCCTAAGAAGCATATCTTTCAGACAGTGGGAGGAAACCGGCGCACCCGGAGGAAACCCACGCAGACACAGGGAGAACATGTGGACTCCACATAGATAGTGATTCAAGCCAGGAATTGAACCTGGGTCCCAGGAGCTGTGAGACAGTGGTGTTAACACTGTACCACCATTCCATTACTGCCCTCTGAGTGAAGAAATTCCTCCTCATTGCAGCACCAAATGGCTTGCCCCTTATTCTGCGACTGTGTCCACTGCTCCCAGATCACCCAGCCAGGGGAAACACTCTTTCTGTATCCATTCTGCACTGAGGGAGAATTTAGCATAGCCAACACACCTAACCAGCACATCTTTCGGAGTGTGGGAGGAAACCCACGCAGCCATGAGGAGAATGTGCAGACTCTGCACAGGCAGTGACCCAAGCTGGGAATCGAACTCATGTCCTTTGTGCTGAGCAGGAGCAGTGCTAACCACCATGCTCCCCGTATCTGTGCATACGAGCGCACAAACAAGAGGAAGTAGTTGGGGCTAAAACTTTAAGGGATGCAGCAAAAATTGCAGAAAGCTAACGAATGTCTCCGGGACCAAAAATAAAGTAAATTGTAGTCAGATTTTGTTTGATGATGTAATTGGGGATGACACATTCCAACTCAGGAGGAAAGAATAGGAATCAATAATTACATTGGGGGATTTAAATTCTTTGATGCTGTGAAACAAATATAAGTAGATGGCTCAGCAGAGCGAATAAATTACCTGAAGTAACAGCTCAGCTTTAATTCTTTTGCCTTACTTCTTTGTGAATGGCACCCCTTATCAAGCCACGATCTTGCTCAAATACTTCTGTAATGTGATGGTGTCAAATTATGGACCAGTTTAAGCATTCATTTTAGTGGCTAACCAAAGGTAGTTATAGAGGAACATGGAGCCATAGAATCCCTACAGTGGAGAAGGAGGCCATTCCATCCAAAGCCTGCACTGACAACAGTTCCACCCAGGCCCCGTCCCCATAACCCCACATTTACCCTGTTGGTTCCCCTGACACTAAGGGGCAAGTTATCATAGAATCCTACAGTACAGAAGGAGGGCATTCAGCCCGTTGAGTCTGCACTGACCACAATCCCACCCAGCTCCTATCCCCATAACCCTATGCATTTACCCCAGCTAGTCCCCCTGACACTAAAAGGCAGTTTAACAACGAATCCTAAAATACAGAAGGAGGCCATTTGGCCCATTGAGTCTGCACCGAGCACAATCCACCTCAGCCCTATCCCTGTAATACCATGCAATAAGGGCCCCTGAAACTGACCTAAGCCCCCATGACACTAAGGGGCAATTTACCGTCGAATTCTGCAGTACAGAAGGAGGCCATTTGGCCTATCAAATCTGCACCCATCACAATCCCAACTAGGCCCTATCCCTGTAACCCAATACATTTATCTCAGCTACTCTCCCTGACACTAAGGGGCAATTTAGCACGGCCAATCCACCTGACCCGGACACATCTTTGGACTGTGGGAGGAAACTGGAGCACTCGGAGGAAACCCACAATGACACAGGGGAGAATGTTTAAACACCACACAGACAGTGACCCAAGGCAGGAACAGAACCCGGGTCCCTGACGCTGTGAGGCAGCAGTGCTGACCACTGTGCCACCCCGTGCCACACCAATGGTTCACCCAGAGAAAACCCACACAGACAGGGGTAGAATGTACAAATTCCATACAGGCAGAGGCCAGAATTGAACCTGGGCCCCTGGCACTGTGAGGCAGCAATGTTAACCACTGCACTACCGTGCCACTCTTGTTTTGCAGTAGCTCAGTGCAGATGCTAGGAACACCATGGTTATTTTCCGTATGAGCCTTAATCGCAGCTCTGCTTCATCTCAAGGTAACCGTTCTAATTCTCTAAGCTGCTGTAACATGCTGAGTCACTGCATTAATCAAGGAAGCCAGGAGTTTTCCATAACTTCCTGGCCATATATATAAAAAAACGATGTTGTTTTGTTTTCGATTGGAACAGCTTGAGTTTCTCATTGAATTATGTTTCTCGGTTACCTCTGTGGAGAGATGAAAGTCAATTTGTAATATTGCAGAATGTGCTGTGGTGTTTCAGTGGTCCGCACTCAACTGAAATGAATTATTGATGTTTAAGCTCTGATCAAAATGAAAGTATAAAACAAAATATACCCTATTTTTTAGCAAATCACCCATAACTTGGAGGTCCCAGCTATTTTCCTCTGCTGCTTTAATTATCTATTTATTTATCCCTGCAACTTCCAATTATTTTCAGAACTAGATACTTCAAGTTAATGGAGTTGCCAATATTTTATGAATCACGTTTTGTAGAAAGCTTATATTTCTACTCAGGGCACAGGGGAAGAACTTATGTAATTAAGGCATGTAAATTAAATTCTCAAATCCTGTTCCCCTATAGCCATTATTAAAGTCAAATAATCTTTTTAGCAGCATATAATCCATGATTTTTAAGACTTCCGTACTGTCTCTTCATAATCTTCAGTCCTCCAATAAGTATAACTTCAGAAACTCCAATTATGTGAACTGATTATTGCTTCATTAATGTCAGATGTAACTATCTCCCTGGAAATAAGTAGTTTGGAAGATTGTGACCAGAATTCAGCTCGACTGGTTAAGCAAGGACCTGATGGTTTGGCAAAGGGAACTGGATTAAGGTAAAAATGTTAACTCTCGCCCCAACCCCCCCACATTGGGTAGGCAAGGAACTGGGGTGAGCATTTCTGCAGGTTGGGAGATTGTTGAAACTACCTTGTGAAAAGTGCCATCCAGCCTCACGATGGCATTGATGGCATTGCAAGCTGGAAAGCAGATGAGATTTTACAGTAAATGTGTAGACACAAGGTCCTTGTAGGTAAGTGTTGCAGATTTCCTTTGCGGGGCCAGGAGAGTCAAAGGTAGCTCGCTAGGGACTGCCCTCTCCCTTCCCTAAGACTTAAGGACAACAATGCTGCCTCATAGCACCAGGGACCCCAGTTCAATTCCCAGCTTGGCGTCACTGTCTGTCTGGAGTTTGCACATTCTTCCCGTATCTGCATGGGTTTCCTCCAGGTGCCCTGGTTTCCTCCCATCATCGAAAATTGTGTGGGTTAGGTGGATTAGCCACGCGAAATTGCCCTTTTGTATCTGGGGATTAGATAGGGTAAATGCATGGGGTTATGGGGATAGGGCCTGGGTGAGACTGTGGTCATTGCAGACTTGATGGGCTGAATGGCCTCATTCTGCACTGTAGGGATTCTACGATCCTCATGAAACCTCCTTCCTGCCATTTGCCGGGAAACTAATAAGTGTCCAAGGATCACAGCTTGCCACCATTTTCACCCTGAAATGTCGAATAGACTGTCCATCCCTGACACCACAGGAGATTCCCAGCATCACAGGTGGGATTAGGAGGGTAAATATGTGGGGTTTCAGGGATGGGATCTGGGTGGGATTGTTGTTGGTGCAGGCTTGATGAGCCAAATGGACTCCATGTACATTGCAGATTCTATGATAATTCGTTGCTACAGAAGACTGTGGAGGCCAGGTCATTGAAATTATTTAAGACAGATAGGTTCTTGATTGGTAAAGGGATCAAAGTTATGGGGAAAAGGCAGGGGAATGGGGTTGGGAAACTTATCAACCATGATCGATGAACGGGATGGATAGGATAGAGGTGGAGAGACTCTTCCCGCTCAGAAAGGATAGTAGGACTAGGGGGCACAGCCTCAAGATAAAGGGGGGGGCGGTTTAGAACGGAGTTGAGGAGGAACTTCTGAGTGAATCTCTGGAAATCTCTGCCCGTTGAAGTGGTGGAGGCTGCCTCGCTAAATATTTTTAAGACGCGGGTTGATGGGTTTTTGATAAGAGAGGGGATTAAGGGTTATGGGGAGAGGGTGGGAATGTGGAACTGAGCCACGACAGATCAGCCATGATCTTATTGAATGGCGGGGCAGGCTCAAAGGGCTAGTTGGCCTACTCCTGCTCCTATTTCTTATGTTCTTATGAATAGTGCAGTAGACTCAATGAGCCAAATGGCCTAATTCTGCTTCATAGAATCATAGAAATCATTGCAACCCTACAGTGCAGAAGGAGGCCATGCAGTCCATCCCACCCAGGCCCTACCCCCATATTCCTACATATTTACCCGCTAATCCCTCTAACCTATGCATGTCGTGACTTTAAGGGACAATTTTTAGCATGGCCACTCAACCTAACCCGCACATCTTTGGTCTGTGGGAGGAAATTGGAGCACCCAGAGGAAACCCACGCAGACATGAGGAGAATGTGCAAACTCCACATAGACAGTGACCCAAGCTGGGAATCAAACCCAGGTCCTTGGAGCTGTGAAGCAACAGTGCTAATCATTGTGCTACTGTGCCATCCTGCTTCTATATCTTATGGTCATATTACAGATACAACACTGGCATCTACAGTGCCAGATTGTACAGGTATGTGTTGTACACACAAAGCAGGACAATTTCAGCCCAACCAATTACCAACCATCTGTCTACTCTTGATTATCGACAAAGTGATGGAGGATGTTATTGAATTGGCATTTTGCCAAAGCCTGTTCACTGGCACCAAGACCACTTAGCTCTGGACCTCAAAACAGCCTTGACCCAAACATAGACCAAAGAGCTGAACTCGGAAGGTGAGAGTGAGTACACTTGACATCAATGCAGCATTTGATAGATCATGGACTCAAGGAACCCCAGTGAAATTGGAGTCAATTAGAATCAGAAGGAAAATTTTTCACTGGTTGAAATCATACCTGGCACAAATGATAATGGCTGTGTTTGTTTGAAGTCAGTCATTTCAATCCCAGAATTGCAACAGTTCATTAAGGTAATGTCCTAAACCCAACCATCTTCAGCTGCTTCATCAATGACCTTCCTTCCATCATAAGTCAGAAGTGGGGATGTTCCCTGATGACTGCATAATGTTCAGCACCATTCATGATTCATTAAACACTAAAGCTGTCCGTGCCCACATGCAAAAAGACCTGGAAAATGTTCAGGCTTCTGCTGATAAGTGACAAGTAACATTTGCATCACACAAATGTCAACCAATGACTATTTTCACCAAAAGAGAATCCAACAATCTCCCCTTGACATTCAATCCATACTTGAGTGAGGGAGGGCAGGATTGGTTACCATTGACTAGAAACTGAACTGGAACAGCCACTTAAAAATTGTGGCCACAAGAGCAGATCAGAGGCTGGAAACTCAGCAATGAGTAACTCACTACCTGACTCACCAAAGCCTGTCCAACATCTACAAGACATGAGTCAGGAGTGTGATGTAATACTCTCCATTTGCCTGGATAAGTGCAGTTCCGGTAACACTGGAGGAACACAAAGCAGTCTGTTTGACAGGCACCCATTCCATCAGCATTATCATCCATTCCCTCCACCATTGATTCTCTGTGGCAGTGGTGAGTACCATCCACAAGATGCACTGCAGCAATTCACCAAGGCTCCTTCAACACCACCTTCTAAATGTATGACATCTACCACCTAGAATGACAAAGGCAGCACTGCCCCCGACCACTTGGGGGGCCTCAGGGTCTCTGCTCCCACTGGCGAGGCCATCACATCTGGTTCGCCACTGCTGGGAACTATATGTGATCCTCGCTGGTGAGGCAACTCAGCCTGGACAATGCCATCCTGGGCTCACTTATAACATAGAGAATAGATATTTAAATCAGCCTCATGCTCTTCCCAGGAACGAGGCTGATTAATTCGGCTTAACAGAGCTGGTAATATCGGGAGATGCAAGATTCCAGAGAGTTTCTCACCTCTTCCGCAATCTTACACACTCGCCATACCAATCAACCGGCGTGATGAGCTGGTAAAATTGCCTCCACAGTCCTTTGAGCTAGGGTTTCATTCTGCAATCTTCCTGTCCAGTTATAACGTCAACTGGGATCATAATGGCAGTCTTGTAGATACCCAGCTCAGCACACCAATGTGTATCATCTCAGCTACCCCTGGTCAACCCAACTCCCCGGCTCTCAATCCTGAACAACATCTCACCCCCACCCCCGCTCATATAAGGAGGGAGCTTGCAGCAAGAAAGACCCTGGAGAAGGTTTACATCAATGTCAGCCTGCCTCAAGACAAAGACCTCACCAATTCATCTGCTGTTTGCTTCCCCTCAAGACCCCCGTGCCAGAGAGTAACCGCAAGGACCTTATGGCAGCCAAAATGGAATGAACGCACCACCATTAAAAATAATTTCCTCAATGCAGATCCCACAGCCCAGCTTCAACCTGTCATGCCAACATTGGGTACTCCTCAACCCTTTCTGCAGTACCCAAGTCTTTAGTGCAGCAAATTGGTGCAAGTGGGGCCTTGCAGGGAACCTGGGCTGCAGATGTGGTGCACCTTCACCAATGACTCTCATCATTAAAGACAACACCCTGACAAAATTGAGTTGAGGGCTCAGAGGGCTGCAATTAGCCATTTCAGGAGCTATTGCCTGGCTTTGTGATTACTGCACATACTTAAAAAAAACTGCAAGCATACATTATTAGAATAACTGAGAGAAGTTTTGAGAGGCCATTCGAAGCTTTTGGGTTTGTAATTTTAGTAAAAATATTTTGACCTATGGAAAAATTTGAATCGAAAACAGCATTCTTGCATGCACCCTACATTCTGTTATTTTGCATAATGTATACAAGAAAATTTAGCTTGCTATATATTTTTTAAAAATAGCACCCATGTGTTGTGCATTTCTGCATTTTAGAAACAATATTTTTATTTTGTAATTCTCAACCTCTGAAATCTGGAGAATGTATTTTCACAGATTTGTTCACAATAACAATGACTTTCACATCTCTATTTCCATGTACAAATAGCAGTAATTTTCATCAATAGAATTTGTTCCCAGGGTAAGTATAGATATAATTTGGCCGTGCATGTAACTTTGCTTCTTCACGTGCAGTCTTGAATAACCAGTTTAGCTCTCCATGCACATAATCATTCATTGTTGGTTATATACAGGGATCTCTTGTTAGTTAAATAGGTTGTAATGTACGTTTTTTTTTAAATCAGTCATCTAGGAATTAGATCCTTGAGACCATAAGAGTCTGAAAAACTTTTTAAAAATAAAAATTGAAAGTTGGGAAAAAACAACAGGAGATTAATGGAGAGAATTAATACGCTGCCTTTTACCCCACGTGACCTCCATTCAAAGCCAGCTGGGCTGGATGTGATGAATACCTACTCTGTCAATGGTAAAGATCCTCAAAGACAGGAAATCAGCTCTCTAATTAAGCACTCACATTACTTCAGTGACGTGGTGGCATGGTGGCACAGTGGTTAGCACTGCTGCCTCACAGCGCCAGGGACCCAGGTTCAATTCCAGCCTTAGGTCACTGTCTGTGTGGAGTTTGCACATTCTCCCCGTGTCTGTGTGGGTTTCTTCCAGGTGCTCTGGTTTTCTCCCACAGTCCAAAGATGTGCGGGGTTAGGTTGGTTAGCTATGCTAACTTGACCCTAGTGTCGGGGCGTTAGCAGAGTAAGTATGTGGGGTGATGGGAATAGGGCCTGGGTGGGATTGTGGTCGGTGCAGATTTGATTGCTGAATGGTTTCCTTCTGCTCTGTAGTGATTCTATTTTATGATTCAGTGAATTCTGTATAAGGAAGTGCCTGGATGGTTGTTGTTGCAAATGCCATACTCATCTAGTATGGAAGCTGCATTCTGAATGATGGGATATTATGCACCATTGGGCAATCCATTATTTTGCTGGTAATCGTTCTATGAATAAACTGCGTGTCCATTATACAGGTGCTAAGAAGGAGACAATGTTCACCTTCTTCAAGTATCGTGTTCTTCAGCTGTGTAAACATAGAAAATAAAAGCAGGAGTAGGCCACTCAGCTCTTTGAGTTTGCTCTGCCATTCATTATGATCAGGGCTGGTCATCAAATTCAATATCCTGATCCTGCCTTTTCCATCATAGGGTGGCTTGGTGGCATAAGTGGGGCCATGCAGGTTAGTACTGCTGCCTCACTGCAACACGGACTGGGGTTTGATTCCCAGCTTGGGCCACTTTCTGTGTGGAGTCTGCATCTTCTCCCCATGTCTGTGTGGGTTTCCTCCGGGTGTTCCGGTTTTCTCCCACAGTCCAAAATACATGCTGGCTAGGTGCATTGGCCATGTTAAATTCTCCCTCAGTGCACCCGAACAGGGGCTGGAATGTGACGACCAGGAGATTTTCACATTAACTTGATTGCAGTGTTAATGTAAGTCTACTTCTGACACTAATAAATAATCTTTGAACTTTATGCCTTGATCCATTTAGCTCCAAGACCTATATCTAATTTATTCTTGAACATCCAGAATGCAAGGCCTTCCTTGTGCCCTTGCTGATGTTCTGTCATATATTGACATACATTGGCAAGGCATATCATCAGTATTGGCTGGCCAGGAATCTCTCCTTCTCATAATATAGGTCTGTAGGTTGGAAGGATTAGGCTATTGATTGCCAAACTGCTTGTCGGGTCATTAACCCACCTTCCACAACCAACAAGCCCTGAAGTGGGCCTCGAACTTGGAGCTTCTGGCTCAGAGGCAGGGAGTGTACCCACTGAGCCGTGGACTAGAATCCCTACAGTGCAGGAAGAGGCCATTCGGCTCATCGAGTTTGCACCAACCACAATCCCACCCGGTCCCTATTCCTGTAACCCCAATATATACCCTGCTAATCCCCCTGACACTGGGGTCAATTTAGCATGGCCAATCAACCTAACCCACACATCTTTAGATTGTGAGAGGAAACTGGAGCACCTGGAGGAAACCCAAGCAGACATGGGGAGAGTGTGCAGACTCCACACAGACAGTGACCCGAGGCTGGAACTGAACCCGGGTCCCTGTCAGACCTCCCATTGCTGACATTAATCTACATCAAAAAGAGATAAGTAAAAAAACTCATTTTATGGATTTTTTGCAATTACCAAATGTAATGGGCAGGTGGGAACAATTTGATAGTGACATTAATATTTTGAACTTTCTTTGTCACAGAATTGTTGTGTTCTATTAACACCGCCTCATTGATTACTCTGATTTAAACTGCAGTGCTTTGTATGCTGTTCCAACAGCATTAATTAGCCCATAAAACAAGTCATTTACTTCCTTTTAGAAAGAGTTTATATTATTTGTCATTATTAATCTTCATTGACATTGCTATTATTACGTTTTAGTGCTGGCTAATTATCAATTACTGCAGAGATCTAAAATACACAAAAATACCATCCAGGTAGTTGCAACATGCTCCAATCAGGACTAAAGCTTCACGCACCATTGCCCTACGTTAATGCTACCATTAAGCCATAATTAATGCTAGCATTACACATTTATCATCGTTTGAAATTCAGTCAATATATTTCTTTCACTTTTATTGCCATACGCTCAAGAATTGGTTTGAACCTATTTTTTATCCAGACTTCTGCAACCGTATTGTATAATAGTGAATAATAATGATTCCAAAGGATCACCCAGTTTGACAGTGAAGCTTTAGTTAGATTATTAACTAGGCATAGCCATTCATTCTATGGCGAAGAAAATCATCTTTTGAAGAGGTTTTTATATATAAATGATTTTGCTTTGTATGTCCTACACCGTTCTGTCTTACTATGCGAAGCTCTGCATAGTTACCAGGATAAACATTGTGACTAGTTTTGGACCTATGGCTTTATTTTACCGCCCTTGCCCCTCCCCCCACCACCGTGCATCCATGGGTTTTGAGATGGGGGAGGGAAAAGGAGGCGGGGTTGTGTTTTGGGATGGGAGGGTGGGCGGCACAGTGGCGCAGTAGTTAGCACAGAAACTAGAAGCAGGTGTCGGCCATTCTGCCCTGTGAGCTTGTTCTGCCGTTCATAGTTGATCATCAATTTCAATATCCTCATCCCCCTTCCCACCTGCCCCCGCTCAGCCTTGATCCCTTTAACCCCAAGAGCTATTGCACTGCTCCCTTATAGCACCAGAGTCCCGGGTTTGATTCCAGTCTTGGGTAACCGTCTATGTGGAGTTTGCACATTCTCCCCGTGTCTGTGTGGGTTTCTTCCGGGTGCTCTGGTTTCCTCAGTCCAAAAGATGTGTGAGTTGCCATACTAAACTGCCCCGTAGTGTCAAGGGCATTGACAGGGCAAATATTTTGGGGTCATGGGGATCAGGCATAGTGGAATTGTTGCTGGTGCAGGCTTGATGGGCTGAATGGCCTTCTCCTGCACTGTCAGGTTTCTGTGATCTCTGCAACTTCCAATGAGCCTCTTGCATATGTCTACTGTCCTTTGTTCCAGTATCGGTGGCTGTGTCTTTGCTGTCCAGACCTAAAGATCTGTTTTCCCTCTCCAAACCTATGCAACTCTCTCCTCCTCTCAATTGCTTCTTCAAATCTACCACTTTGACCACAAGTTACCTGATGTAGCTGATTATCAAATTATCGGCTGTGATGAAGGGTCATCCTGACTCGAAATGTTGGGTCTATTCTCTCTCCACAAATGCTGTCAGACCTGCTGAGTTCCTCCAAAAACAATTTTCTAGTTTTGTACCAAAATATATTTGGTAATATTCTCTTGGAGTCCCTTGGGCCTTGTTACTATGTTACAGTCCCTATATACAAGTCAATATGTGTCTTGATTATTCAAGAACATGGTGCAAGTCTGAGAACCCAGAGTTCTGGGTAAAAATTGGGTATTTGAGTCTGAGATTAAACTATTATTCCATTGTTAGTTCTTTGGGACTTCCTAGATTTAGAATGGCCAATGTTTGTAGAATAGTGAAAGGCCTCCACACTTACAGGTTGTGTTCTTGTGGAATTCTCAGAAGTTCTTGATATTTAGCAATCACTTCAAGAGATATTGATGTCCCATGAAACTCTGCTTATTGTGACTCTATTCCTCTTTTTAACAAATTAAACTTCCTCCATTCCTGCTGACATTTTGCCTCCTTGCATCTGCTGAATCTCTCCTTCTCTTCCAACATCTATGTTCTACTCTTGTTTTATCTCATCATAGAAGCCCTACAGTGCAGAAGGGGGCTACTCAGCTCATTGAACCTGCACTGACAACAATCCCATCCAGGCCCTATGTCTATACCGCACATATTTACCCCACTAATCTACACATCCCGGGGCACTAAGGGGCAATTTAGCATGGCCAATGCACCTAACCCGCACACCTTTGGACTATGTGAGGTAACTGGAGCACTCGGGGAAACCCACTCAGACGTGGGAAGAGCATGCAGACTCCACACAGACAATGACCCCAGGTCAGGAATTGAACCCAGGTCTCTGGCGCTGTGAGACAGCAGTGCTAACCACTTTGCCACCCTGGCCCCAAATGTCCTCATGTCTTTATCTCACTGACTGGGAAATGCACAGTCAGATGTGGGTCGTGGTTACAGATTCAATGCTAGGTTTCAAAAGGCAATTGGATATATAGTTGACTGAAGAAAAACAATGCTGGGGAAAAAGCAGGTGAGTAAGGTAGCTCTTTCAAAGAGCTGACAGAGGCATGATGGGCTGAATGGCCTATACTCCCTGGAGTTTAGAAGAGTGAGATCTAATTGAGAGGATAAGGGGGATTATTGACAAAGAAAAAGGGGAGAAGATGTTTCCTCTTGTGGGGCAATTTAGAACAAGAGGTCATAGTTTTCAGATAAGGGGCTGCAGATTTAAGACATGGAAGAGGCCAGAATTGTATTGAATGGTGGAGCAGGCTCCTAGTTCTTATGATTCTGCACTGTGCGATACCATAATTAATACGTTTCCTACTTCCCTCTGTTAGTTTGCCATGTATGGATGTTACACTTTTTTTTTTAACTCCATGTCTCTCATTTTGTTGCTTTCTTTGTGGGCTCTTCACTACCACCAAGAAGTGATTAGTGGGAATGGGTGAGCAGGTGAGTTGGGAGCAGGAGGGCTTGTCTTTGCAATTAACTTCTGGACTTCTTCTCATCTGTCCCATGTGGGATATCAGGGCTGAACGGAATGGAGTTACATGGGGTCAGATTTAATGCTCCCCTGCCAGGGGTTTGAAGCTGGGGGGGGTTGGATTTTAAATCTTGCAGGCAGCTGCCTGCTGCCTACTCATTGCCTCTTGTCACACGGTGAATAAGCCAGTGGTAGCAGTGGTGTTCATTGGCAAATGGGCCAATTGAAACCCTTAAGTCTCTCGATTGCAGGGGTTTAACCAGAGGGAGGAGAGGCACACACCAAACACCTAGCCTGGCAGGTTTCCCTGTGCCAGCTGGTGCTGGAAGGATGGCACCCTCCTTAAAGGGCGCCCACTCTCCATTAGAAGGCCCCACCTGAAGGTGTAAACTATGTCCGTCTCCCAGTTTGGCCTACTCGTTTCAAGCCACAAACTCCACCCTCTCACTGACCCTCAAACACTTCCAAACTTCAAGGTTGCATCCTCATCACCTGAGTTCCATCCTGGCAGTGGTCATTGCTCTCCCTGGTGCAACTGGATACATCGAGGGCAGCTCTCTGAGGCCGGGTCTCTCAGTCACAGTAATTCCACGTCTAGCCTTTGCTGGTAAATGACGATGGCACAGCTGTTCTCCCCTGGGCAGGATCCCTCCTTACATTTTACCCAGGAGAGCATGGACACAGCAGCCCGTACAATCCAGCCCGAATTCTATATGCTGCGGAAACTAGATCTAGCAGACCAACTTTTTTTAAATTAATTTGTGGTACATGTGCATCACTAGCTGGCAAGCATTTATTGTCCATCCCTAGTTGCCCTTGGAGGGCAGTTGAGAGTCAACCACATTGCTGCGGCTCTGTAGACCATGTAGGCCAGATCAGGTCAGGATGGCAGATTTCCTTCCCTAAAGGCAATTAAGGATGGCTGGACCAGCCAGCGATGCCCACAACCCATAAAATGAATGCATTTTTAAAATCCAGCCCTCTGTGGCAGCAAGTTCACTACTCTGCTTTCTGGAATACACTTTCGTGAAGAATTTTCTCAAATTCTTGCCATAGCTGTTGTGGAAGATCAGCCCCAGAGAAAGAAAAACTGGAAAAAAGAATAATGAGCAGAGTTACAGAGAGAAAGTGGGAGAATGGCACCAAGTGAATGGTTCGTTCACAGAGCCAGTCCAGACACAATGGGCCCACGGGCCTCCTACTGCGCTTTAACAATTCTGTGTTTCTGTGACATGGCGTTGACGATTTATTTTTAACTGTTTTCTGGGATTTCTGCCAATCTCATGAGCAAATCTTTCGTGATACCGTGTCGAGGAGTGAGGCTAAAAGAAAATCGTAATTACTGTAAAAACGGATTAAATTGTTGGAAGTTTAGGCATAGCTACGTCACTCATTTATTTTAGTGTTTGTGGAGGAATGTGATTGCTAAAGTGGATTTGAAGAGAGAGGTTTTCACCAGAAACAGAATGGGTTGAATGTTCCATCCTCTTCTGTGATGGGTTTGTTTTGATGAAGAAGTTTAGTCCAGCAGGAGGGTGGCAGATGCCGATACTCATCCCCTTCTTGCCTCCATCCCATTTCAGACCACGGTGGAAGGTCTGTGAACAGTCTTGCTATCCCACTGCCCTTAGCTGCAACAGAACCCTCATTAAAAAGCGATTAAAGCCAAAACATTTTGAGCCCCGATCCTAATTTGTCTCCAAACCGCTCATCTTCAATTTTAGCAGAGGGGGACATGGGCAGCCGACCTGCCCCAGGAAAATAGCATGCTTAATTTTGGTTTGCCTTTTGAAGGGGTGGCGCAGTGGTCAGCACTGCTGCCTCACAGGGACCTGGGTTTGATTCCTGCTTGGATCAATGTCTGAGTGGAGTTTGCACGTTCTCCCTGTGTCTGCATGGGTTTCCTTTGGGTGCTCCGGTTTCCTCCCTCAGTCCAAAGTTGTGTCGGTTAGATAGGATTGGCCATGCTAAATTGCACCTTAGTGTCGGGGGACTAGCTAGGGTAAATGCATGGGGTTATGGAGATAGGGTGTGAGTGGGATTGTGGTCAGTACAGACTTGATGGGCTGAATGGCTTCCTGCACTATAGGGGTTCTATGATTCTAAGTTTTAACGTCCTCTCTTAGTTTCCACGCAACTGATCTGTTTATATATGAAATGTAATTTATATTTTGTCTTTTGACCAGCTTAAAAAATGGAACTAATTATGGCGGAACAATAATACCGTGTACTCCAATTCTGTTAAAAATGCCACCTCTCATGTTTTATGTGGTGTTCAGTCTAACTACAACAGAGGAGAAAGACAAAGTGCCAAAAGTGCAATTTAGCATGGCTAATCCCTCTAAACTACACATCTTGGGACACCAAGGGGCAGTTTAGCACGGCCAATCCACCTAACCTACACATTTTAAGGCGCATGGGATACGAGGCCAGGTAGCTAGGTGGATTGAGAACTGGCTGGGAAATAGGAGACAGAGGGTAGTTGTGGAGGGGACCTTGTCGGGCTGGAGGCCAGTGACCAGTGGTGTGCCGCAGGGCTCAGTACTGGGACCTCTCCTCTTTGTAGTCTACATAAATGACTTGGAAGAGGGCGTAGGTGGTGTGATCAGCAAGTTTGCTGATGACACCAAGATGGCAGGGTTGGCGGGTACGGAACTGGATTGTCAGGTGATACAACAGGATATAGATAGGTTGGTGCAGTGGGCAGATAGGTGGCAGATGGCATTTAATCCTGACAAATGCGAGGTGATGCATTTTGGACGGAATAATGCAGAGAGGAGCTATGTGATAAAAGGTAGGCCGATTAGGAGTATAGTTATACAGAGGGACCTGGGAGTGCAGGTTCACAAATCCATGAAGGTTGCGTCACAAGTGGAGAAGGTTGTTAGGAAGGCTTATGGGATGTTAGCCTTTATAGGAAGGGGCATAGAGTATAAAAGCTGCCGTCTAATGCTTCAGTTATACAGAACGTTGGTTAGACCGCATTTGGAGTACTGCGTCCAGTTCTGGTCACCTTACTACCGGAAGGACGTGGAGTCTCTGGAAAGGGTGCAGAGGAGGTTTACCAGGATGTTGCCTGGCATGGGGGGACTGGGTTACGAGGAGAGATTGAAGAAACTGGGGCTATTCTCCTTGGAAAGACAGAGATTGAGAGGGGACATGATAGAGGTATATAAGATACTGAAGGGAATAGATAGAGTTAATAGTGAGAGACTGCTCCCTAGACTGGGTACGAACACGAGAGGTCATCATTTAAGGGTGAAGGGGGGGAGGTATAATTTGGAGGTGAGAAGAAGGTTCTTTACGCAGAGAGTTGTGGGGGTCTGGAATGCGCTACCGAGTAGGGTGGTGGAGGCAGGAACGTTGGACTCGTTTAAGATGCAGTTAGATAGGCACATGAGTGAAACGAGAATGGAGGGATATGGTAGGGGCTATTAAATAGGGTTAAACCTCGGGAGACACCGGAAGGGCAGGCTGTATGATTAATATTTTTTGTCTTTATTCCACAGGTGGAGGTCCACCTCGTGTCAAGCGAGGGGCATGCACACGGCGGGTCGTGCGTGGGCTGCTCTTGGAAGTCCAGGAGTGGCCTAGTACTTCATGTCGGTGTGTGTGCTTGATCCTGGACCGGTAGACGGGCGCCGCAACAGCTCAGTGACTAGCACTGCTGGCTGTGCAGACACATGGATTTGGGCCTGTGTCTGTGGGAGTTTGCGCATTCTCCCTGTGGTTGCGTGGGTTTCCTCCGGGCGCTCCGGTTTCCTCCCACACCCCAAAGATGTGCTCTTAGGCTAATCGGTTTTTACCAAATTGACACTATTTTTTCCCTGAATCTGACTGAGTAGGGTTCCATTCGTAGACATGCAGGGTAGAATAGGTGTAGGGTGATGCGGCGGTGCGGGCTCGTTGGGCCGAAGGGCCTGTTTCCCGTGCTGGGTTATTCTTTGTTCTTTGTTCTTTATCTCTAGACACTCGGGGGCAATTTAGCATGGCCAATCCATCTAACCTACATATCTTTGGACACTAAGGGGCAATTTAGCATGGCCAATCCACCTAACCTACATATCTTTGGACTGTGGGATGAAACCGGAGCACCCAGAGGAACCTATGCAGACATTAGGAGAACATGCAAATTCCACACAGACAGCCACCCAAAGCCAAAATCGAACCTGGATCCCTGCACAGTGTGGCAGCAGTGCTGGCTACCGTGCATCCAAAATCTCATTAACTTTTGAAGATAAACGATGACTGCCTGCTCCATCAGTGGGAGTGACTGGAACTCTTAGTGTGGTCGGTTCATGGGCTTCTCCTGCTTGAATGCGGTGCCATGCAGTGTGGGAAACGTTGTTATGTTTTTTTTCCAGCTATGCGTACGTGCCAAGACTCTAGTGTCTCTTAGCTGGCCTTGGGATTTATGACACTCTGGAGGGAATATTGATGAGGATGCCTGTAGGGCTCTCTGCACATCAGTGTTCTCAGCTGACTGGGAAAAATGCCCAAAGAGATGCAGTTGTCAGAGACTGGTGGTTTCAGAAACAGCAGGTAGTGCTGCATGCTTTCTGATCTCTGCATTCCTGTCATTATAGCGTATCTATAGGTGTCCCATTATAGGAACTCGCACTGTTGCAAGAGCAGCCATTAGCTGTCTCAGCTCCAATTGCCCCAGAAGGTTCATCTTTGCCACTAAATAGAGTTTCAGAGGCTACACATCCTCACGCCACATTTAGCAGCATAGAATTTGAGAGCCTATAAATCCCCACTGTGAAATCAGTGTTGAATTCTTTGTGGCTAGAAATAGAGTCAAAAAAATGTTGGATTTACCCCCTTTCTTAAGGTTCTTATTTTCAAATGATCAATCACTTTGTTTTCGTTTTGAGATTCAGATCATTTATGGTCAAGTTTTTCATTGAAACACATCACTAAGACTAAAACAATAAACTTCAAGTCTTCGGGTGTTTAAAAATAATTATATTTCAACTTTATTTTGAATCTCTGAATTTTTTTCCCACTCTGCTGCTCTCCCAATGAATTAGAAGCTTTATTTCTTTAACTCTATCAATTAAAGAATTCTGATAAATTGTATCAATTGTGATTTTTTTTAATACATATAGCATTCAAAATTACCCCTGTCCTCAATCCATTGTTTGCTCCCTCTTCCCCTCTCTCTCTCCCTCCTCCCATCTCTCTCTCTCTCCCTCCTCCCGTCTCTCTCCCTCCCTCCTCCTGTCTCTCTGTTCCTCCTCCCTCCTTTCTCTCGCCTCCCCTCTCTCACTTCCTTTCTCTTTCTCTCTCCTCCTCCATTTTCTCTTTCCCTATCTTCTCCTTCTCTTTCTCCTGCCCCTTTCTGTGTCCTTTTCCTCTCTCTCTCCTCCCGATCCATCTCCTTCTCTCTCCTGTTCCCCTATTCCCTACTCAACTCCTACCTTTCTCTCCTCCCTCTACATTTTTCTCCTCCCTCTACCTTTCTCTCCTCTCTCTCTCGTTTTCTCTCCTTTCTCTTTTCCAACTCCTCCCTCTCTCTTCTCCCACGCTTTCTCTCTTTCCCTTTTCTATTGTTCTCCAGGGCAATTAACTTGATCCATTTTGGCATCTTGTTATGCTTTATGTTCCAGGCTTTCAATACCTTCCTTGAATGTCACCCTCTTTACTTTAATTTACCTTTAATATTGCCCCAACTTTCCAGCGCTGCTCTAACTGTGCCTCATTTCAAGTCTTTTTCTGATTTCTCCTCACTTCCTAAACTTGTTTTTGGTTCAATTGTCTCCATTTTCCCCATTTCCCTTCCATCTCTGCTAGCCTCCAAAATTGCAGTTCTACCTCTGCACTGGTCCAGTTATCTCCTACTAAACAACCTTACTTCAACTGCTGTTGGCACTTGATCCCCCCGTGCAAAGCCATGAAATCCTTCCCTTTCCTTGAGGAGCCATTTTACTGCTTTCCAATCAGAAGAAATTTTCAAAAACCTGGTCTAGAAATAGTGACGCAGAACTTGTTTTATTGTTTGGCATCCTACTCCACCAGTGATAGAGTGACAGCCCTCCCTTACTCTTCATGCCTTAGTATTTTGCAACAACCTAGAATGACACAGCACTAAGAATTTCAGCCCATTATACTGACTCTTTTGAAAGGATTATCCAAATCATCTCATTTTTTTAAATACTCATTGGTGGGACATGGGTGTCATTGGCTGGCCAGCATTTATTGCCCATCCCTAGTTCTCCAAGAGCAGTTGAGAGTCAACCACATTTCTGTGGCTCTGGAGTCGCATGTAGGCAACATTAAAGGACATTAGTGAACCAGATGGGTTCTTCCTGACAATGGTTTCTTGCAACACCAGGTTTCAGTCCAACTGATTTATTTGATAGGTTGGACTGAAACCTGGTGTTGTCAGACTTTTTACTGTGTTCACCCCAGTCCAACGCCGGCATACCCACATAATGGTTTCTTGGTCATCGGTAGATTCTAACTTCCAGACATTTATTGTTGAATTCAAATTTCACCATCTGCCATTTGTACTTGGGATCCCCAAAACTTTCTGGATTAAAAGCCTAGCGATAATACCACTAAGTCATCATCTCCTTTTTTTCCTTTATCCATAGCCCAGGAAATATTTCCCTTTTCAAGAGTTTTTCTTTTAATATATTCATTTGTGGGACATGGGCATCGCTGGCTGTCCAGCATTTATTTTCCATCCTTAGTCACCCTTGAACTGAGTGGCTTGCTAAGCCATTTCAGAGGGCAGTTGAGAGTCTGAGAGTTGGGAGTTGCTGTGGCTCTGGAGTCACATGTAAGCCAGGCCAGGTAAGGATGAGAGATTTCCTTCCCTAAAGGGCATTAGTGAACCAGTAGTTTTTTTCCTTGACAATGGTTTCATGGTCATCGGTAAATTCCTAATTCCAGATTCTTTTTTATTGAATTCAAATTGCAGCATCTGCTGTGATGGGATTTGAACCCAGGTCTCCTAAACACTAGCTGAATTTCTGAATTAATAGCATTAGGCCACTGTCTCTCCCATATAATATACTCCCTTTCAGGTGTTACTATTTTCATCATCCTTTTAATCAATGCATTCCAGGTTGTAGCAACTTGATATGTATAAAAATGTTCTGATCTATTCCTTGGTGGTATACTGAGTCATTAGAGTACAAACCTTATGTAAGGTGATGCTTTCAGAACACTTTGGATAGAGTATAAAAGAGGCAAAAAGGTACACCAGCAACTATGAATGATATAACTTTTCAGATTTAAAAAGATCATGCAACATTAAGAAGCAAATCCCTAAAGACCCACAATGTCCTGGTATAGAACTCTGAGCAGAAACATCAAAGTGTATGTAGAGTTTGAGGGAAATCGGATTGCAAAGTCAAAAGTTATTGAAATATTTAACATATGAATGGGCCAAATCATGCATCTTTGAAACTGTCTCCAAACCTGGCTTAATCAACCGTACAAAATTGAAATTATTTGTTCAGTACATGTACCACTAATGAGAGAATAAAAAAAACAGGTGCCACATGGCAGATAACATTTGAGGAAGTATTGAATGTGTTCATCATGTGGAGACCCGCTTTTCAGTGAGTCCAGAACCAGGAAGACTGGTTTTAATATTCTCTGTTGCATCTCATCCCTGCTAATATGCACAGTCACGCATAGAGACCAGGCAGGCAGTTGGATAGCCTATGACCAATCAGTTGTCTTTCATTTGCAGCTCTGCACAGGGTGCATCAGCGGGTCATTTGACTATACCAGGCATCACAGGCAAGTTTAATCCCATCCTCACTCAACGGGCTCAACCTTCTTCAGGTCAGGGGAAACCAGACCTGCGCACTTGTGCAACTCACAAACTCTACACCTGAGCCGTCTGTGCCTTCACACCCAATTTTGACTGGTTTGCACTCTAGTTTTCAAGCCCTGAAGCAGTGCAGGAGGAGAATGCAATTCCTCACATTAAAGGTGCCCAGCACCCAAAGACTGTGGCACATAAAGACCTAAAGATTATAGAATTCCTTATCTGTAGAAGAGGCCACTTGGCTCATCAAGCCTGCACTGACTCTTTGTACGTCTTGGGACACTGTAGAACAATTTAGTTTCAAGTGTGAATGGGTTTCAGTGAATGGGTGTTCCATTCATCTGAGAATGAATGTCAGTTTCAAGAAGTTGTAATAACAGATTGTCCCCTTGGTGTGGTGCCTGATTTATTGACACAATGTAATATGATTATGAGTATCAAACAGATTGAATTTCTCATAACAGAATGCATTATTTTTGGTGAAAATTTGGAGATATGGAGGCCTTTGCTAGATGGTGATTGGTTCATTTTTCTCCCTGAAAAATGTATGATATTTTCCATTGATAGTGCATGGAATCTGAGGACTGTACATAGTGTATACTAAGTGAGTGGCTGTTGTAGATGTATGAAAGGCATAGAACTAGTATTGGTGATATGAGGGAGAGCTATCTTCACTGGGTGCCTGACTGATGCCACAGACTGGAGTTGTGTAGGATGAATAAGGATGTCAGTCATCCAAGTTTGCCACATATGCTACAAGTCTCATCTTCCACCCAGGGCCTTGTGCTGTTAGAGATATGCAACTGCCCATCTTAGAGGCCTGTAGTGATGGTCCTTGCTGGATAGTAGACACCAGACTGAAGATCTGATCTGAGGTAAAGTTTGGGGAGATGGAGAGGTGGGGGAAGGATTCTTAAAAAAAAAACACACACAGGCTTTTAACTCTTCCATCATCTGATTGTTTCTGAAGGGTAAATCTACTTGGATTCCCAATGATCGGCTGGTGAAGAAAGCTGAGTGGGAAGCTTTCTCTCACCACATCTGAATACTTGTGTGGCCTGATGCTACTTCAGTTGAGGGCTAGGGTGCTGCTTGTCTGGAAATGCCTAGGAAATCGCAGATGTAGAGATGCTGGTGATGGACTGGGGTAAATGCAGTAAGAAGTCTCACAGCATCAGGTTAGAGTCCAACCAATTTATTTGATAGTAATCCCACAAGCTTTCAGAAATGGTGTTCCTTTGTCAGGAAGAAGGAACACTGTTTCCGAAAGCTTGTGGGATTACTATCAAATAAACTGGTTGGACTCGAAACCTGGTGTTGTGAGGCTTCTTACTGAGGAAATCGCAGAGCAGGGAAAAGTCTTCAGAACCTATCATCCCCGTTCTTCATTCTACCTTCCACTTCACTCCTCCTGTGGGCTAAACATCTCCCTGAATTACCAATTGATTGGGAATTTCTCCTTCAATTAACTTTATGGTTGCTCATCTGCAAAGAACTTTAAAACAAATGCTCAGGTTAAGAAATAGTATATTTATTAGGAAATGCAATCAGTCACATTTTGGAAGAGATTGTTTCATGGACTTGAAATACGATTCTAAGGGCAGATGGGTGACATAACTATAATTAGTAACCCAGAGGTCCAGACTAATTTCAAGGGAGACCCGGGTTCAAATCCTTCCACGTCAACTGTTGGAAATTAAAATTGAAATAATAAAATTGGGCATTGGAAGCTAGTCCCAGCAATGGTAACCATGAAACTATCATCAATTATTGTTAAAAACACATCTGGTTCACTTCTGTCCTCTGGGGAAGGAAGGATGTCATTTTTACCTGGTCTGACCTGCATGTAACACCAGACCCATAGTCATGCGGTTGACTCTTAACTGCCTTCTGAAATGGCTTCGCAAGCCACTCAGTTCAAGGGCAATTAGGGATGGGCAACACCTGTGGGTGCTTATTAATGATGCCCACATCCCACGTGATATGGAATTTGATTGCTATCTAGTGAAATTCAGATATTGTACCCTCGACAGACCAGACAAAACCTTGAGTTTTAACTTTTGGCCTTTATTCAAGCTGTAACAAGGAAGTCTTGATGAGTGATTTGTGGCATGAACAATTATACCTTTGCTTATCTTACAAGTAATTCACATATACCAATCACAAGTATACATTTGTTGTGAAGTCATTGAAATCCAATTACAACAAATAGTTCTGATTACTTCATTTATGTCCGGTGAATATAGTTAAGCAGTTACAGCTTCTACATGCCTCTCTAATTATAATGATTCATTATGAATGAGGGATGCCTGCACTGCTGCACCATCAATAACTATTGTTTTGGTTACCATCTTGTGGCTGTTAGAGTTCTCACCCTTTTGTCCCCTGGTTAGCTTGTTTGTGCTGCTCATCTAACTGTGGGAACTGCACTGAGACATCTTCATAGCAGCTTCCCAGGGAATTGTGCTGTGCTTAATTCACAGGAGAACTCCACTGCGTCCAATAATTTTAACCCCTTCACCATGAAAGAGGATTTTTTTCTGTATGTCCAATTATACTTAAAGTTCATGAGAACACAATTCTTCAATAGCAAATGAAGAAACATTCTTAAGAGGGTCTTTTCAGTGCTGTCCATGATTGATGAATATATTGGGTGGGATTTTACAGCCTCACTTGATCCGAGTCCGGAAAACCCCTCCTGAGGTCAATGGACATTTCCATTGTCCACCCTCTCCCCACTCCGATTCCGTGATGGGTGGATTCCGACAATTGTGGGTGTGTTACCATAAATGGAACAATTATTGCACATTAATTGGTTGCTATTTGTTTGAATTAAAGTTGTGTCCCATCTTAATTCAAGTTAGCATCACACTTGATTTGAAAACCTGCCTGTTTTTCAATTGTAGAGAGTCCAACGCTTTATGTTTCGTGGCTGGCCAGATCTTTCAGCTTGTGACGCCAGCGTAGAACTGTGTTTCACTTGGGTTTGTAAAAATAATAAGCGATTACTGACACTAGAAGATGGTTTTGCTGTTTTAAATCTAGATAAATGCTTCATTTAAACTGATATGGAAATGCTTGCTGACATAGAAATGTGACTAAGTTATTTGGCTTATTAACATGCTACAGATTAATGATCTGGGTTACATTTGCAGGCAATTTCTTTGGCACTGAGTCTGACTCCATCAATTTTAATGCAGGGAAATAATATATAATTTATTCTGGAAAGTAGAACTTGTTTCAGAGTCAATTTGTAATCTCCCTAAATTGATTGATCAGATAGTTGTTGCTAGCGAGACAGATGACAAATGCATTGTTTTGTTTTGAAGTTTGGATTGCTTATGATTTGGGATGTTTTTCATACAATTACTGCAATGTCCTTCACTAAGGTTTCCTCATTTCTTTATGAACATTTTTGGGTCTCTACTGAAATGTATTTTCTCTTATTAATTGTTTTGGTAATTGAATCCTTTCTGTTGCTTTAACGAGGCAACGCTGCAATGGGAGAGGGGAAAGAGAGGGGACATTATTTGTATATTGGTAACTCAAGTGGTGCATTCCCCCCCGTCATGTACAGTAACAATCTGAACAGTCACTTGGTCATATAGAAATTGAATGTCATTGGAAAGAGAGACACATTGGTGAAATTTTGCACTCATCAGGACAAACACAAGAATGCCAAATTTCAAATGATCACAATTTACACATGTGACGTTAGTCTACTTTTAAGAGTTCTTTTTTTAAGAATCATGTTCTCTAGCTTACAGCCTTAGCTGATCTCACTGATGCTGAAATGCCTACAAGGAGTCCTTTTATTGCTGTTTCAGTGGTTTAAATGGGGGTTGTTTATTTCTACTTTGGAAATTATCTGAGGTTAGTAGTCATGGAGGGATGATCTCCAGATGGGGCTGCATTACAGAGTGGTGACCATAGAGCAGGGGCCTATTTTCCCAACCCACTCCAGTCAGTTCTCTGCAAAACAAGAAAGCTAATCTCACTCCTTGGCCCTTTCCCCAGAGCCTTGCAATTTCTTCCCTTCAGAGGCTTTACTCAATTCTCTTTTGAAAGCCCATTTTCTTCCTGTCTCCACCACATATTCTGACAGTGCCTTCCAGATCCTAACCACATGCTGTATCGAAAGAAACAATTTTCCTCATGTTGCCATTGCTTCATCACAGTGTCCTTTGTTTCTCAACCTTCCTGCCAATGGGAATATTTCCTCTCTTTGAATTCTATTTAGGCCACCGATAGTTTTGAATTCCTCTGTCAAATCTACTCTCTGCTTTCTCTTTAAAGAGAACAGTCCCAGATACACCAATCTGTCCAAGTCATTGAAATCCCTCATCCCCAGAATCATCCTCATAAATCTTTTCTGAGATAAGTGGCAGTCTGACTTTTCAGTTCTGATGGAAGATCATCGACCTGAAGTGTTAAACCTGTTTCCCTCTCTGTTGCAGGGGAGCGGAATTGCTCCCTTATCTAGTTTTCAACGTCAGATTAAGGCGAGATTGAAAACTCGGGCAAGTAATCAAATGCTAGACGTTGGTTGTAATTTTAAGGTGGAGTGCAATTCCTGTGGCTGGCCAGTCTAATTGTTGCAAATCAACCTTATCAATCCCTTCAGTGCCAACAATCCAGGAACAGGCTACACCATCATTTCATTCAGGGAAGTCCCCTTTCTCTGTCTCAGGCTCCCAAGTCCTCACACCCCTTCCTGTAAAATCCCAGAGTAAAAATAACCATGCCCAGGAAGCAGAGGAGCAACCATTTTTCTCCAGGGAGAATTTGACCACCTCACCCAGTGCTTCTGACTTCACGGTAACAACCTCAGCCAGTCCACCCGCGACATCCGTTAAGATCCCATTCCACCAACCACCCACCCACCCACCAAGTCCCCACTCCACCGCCCCCAACCACCCCACCAAGGCCCCATTCCACTGCCCCCACCCACCAAGACCCCGTTCTACCCACCACCCACCCAGTCCCCATTCCAACCCCCCCACCCAACCACCAAGATCCCATTCCACCCCCCCACCCAACCACCAAGATCCCATTCCACCCCCCCCACCCACCCACCAAGATCCCATTCCAATCCCCACCCACTCACCAAGACCCCATTCCACCCCCATCCACCCACCAAGATCCCACTCCACCTCCCCCCCCACCCAACCACCAAGATCCCATTCCACCCCCCCACCCAACCACCAAGATCCCATTCCAACCCCCCACCCACCCACCAAGATCCCATTCCAATCCCCACCCACCCACCAAGATCCCATTCCAATCCCCACCCACTCACCAAGACCCCATTCCACCCCCATCCACCCACCAAGATCCCGCTCCACCCCCCCCACCCACCCACCAAGATCCCACTCCACACCCCCACCCATCCAGCAAGATCCCATTCCACCCCCCAACCCACCCACCAAGATCCCACTCCACCTCCCCCCCCACTCACCCATCAAGATCCCATTCCGCCCCCCACACACCCTCCCCACCAGGGCCGAAACTATTGCCTG
Organism: Carcharhinus amblyrhynchos; assembly: GCF_965287045.1. Lineage (NCBI taxonomy): Eukaryota > Metazoa > Chordata > Chondrichthyes > Carcharhiniformes > Carcharhinidae > Carcharhinus > Carcharhinus amblyrhynchos. Next base: position 125,574,296 of record NC_137327.1, read on the forward strand.
AACTAAACCCTGCTGCCTCACAATGCAAACTGTAGTCCTTCACTCTCATCCAAACGCTAGATTAAAGAGAAATAAACGGAGAGAGATTTCTGTAACGTCTTCCTGCGTGGAGAGAAATAACCGGCGTGACTGCATCCCCAGTTGAAGGGGTCCTGGGGTGACAGCTGGAGCTTGTTGGGTGGTCTGATGCAAGGTCACATGCGTGGGATTGCCCACAGCCGTGCCACATGTGCACGCATCTTGTGGCACAGCACACCGATTGAAAGCCACTGTTCTAGGCTGTAGCGCTAGTGGGTTTGGAAGGTGCTGCCTGAGAAGCCTTGTATGTATGATTTTAGATTTGGAGTGGTGGCGATGTTAGCAATTATAAAAGAGGGACAAAGTAACAGACTTACTTAAAATGCAGGAAAGAAAGATTGGTATCCCTGTTCACGCGTTCCTGTTACCTGCTCTTAGGCAGCAGTGCATTGCTTTGATCAAGATACTGAAGTGTTGAATTATTCACTAATGATTCCTGCAGCCTCCTCGAGAAAGTGTCGGAAGTTTATCTGCAAAGATGTGCGGGTTAGGTTAATGGACCGTGTTCAATTAACCCAAGTGTCAGTGGGATTCGCAGGGTAGGTGTGCGGGATTACGGAAATAGGGCCTGGGTGCGATTGCGGTCAGTGCAGACTCGATGGGCCAAATGGCCTCCTTCTGCACTGTAGGGGTTCTGTGATGATTCTATGGTTTGTTTGGATTGTTTCACGTGATATTGGTCTCACCGTTGCCTGAATAGTACATTTGTTTAAGTGAGCAGTGAGGAAGATATTCTGTAAGTTTAATTATTATGTCGCACTAATTATCTGATAACAAGTTCCAGTGACATGTGGGACAATTAGAATTTTCGATTGGATCATAAAAGTATCCCTGTAATTAAATCTTTTGTAACATTGTTTAATGAGATAATGATTTTAGTGGCAAGTATCATGACATGAACTGTTTTTTTTAATTGCTTCAGCATTCTTGGGGGAAAAAACATTCTTTCCCAGCACAGGATGATCTACCTTCCCTCAGCAAATCATTGCATTGATTCTTAATCTTTGTTTCCCGTACTTTATTCTAATTAGTCTCAGTGGAGAGGATGTTTGCAAATTATGTTTTACAGCAGGAACCATAGCAGTCCAGATATTAAACACAGAAACTGGAAACAGAGGGAGGCCATTTGGCCCTTTGAGCATGCTCTGCCATTCATTTTGATCAAATCCAGTATCCTGATCCCTCCTTCCCTCCATATCTCTTGAACTATATCTAATTTAGCCCCAAGAACTATATCTAATTTCTCCATGAAATCACATGTTTTGGCCTCAATTACTTTCTGTGATAGTGAATTCCACATCTTGCAAAAGGGACAAGAAATACCTGACTCTCTTGCATTTGTCTGCATGCACAATCACAGATTATCAAACTGTAATCATTATGTGATTATTAGAACAGTAAATCTGCATCCATACAAGTGTCTGTAAACCATTCTATTCATGGAAACAAATCTTCTCTTGTCTTGTGTGTAAAAGATCAAGGGCGGCACGGTAGCACAGTGGTTAGCACTGCTGTTTCACAGCTCCAGCGACCTGGGTTCGATTCCCGGCTTGGGTCACTGTCTGTGTGGAGCTTGCACGTTCTCCTCGTGTCTGCATGGGTTTCCTCCGGGTGCTCCGGTTTCCTCCCACAGTCCAAAGATGTGCAGGTTAGGTTGATTGGCCATGCTAAATTGACCGTCAATGCATAGGTTAGAGAGGATTAGTGGATAAAATAGGTACGGCTTGGGGATAGGGCGTGGGTGGGATTGTGGTCGGTGTGGACTCGATGGGCCGAAGGGCCTCTTTCTGTACTGTAGGGTTTCTATGATTTGATCAAGGAATTGAAGGTGGCTAAAAGAACGTATAGACTAGATAGTGAGAGATGGCATTTGTTCTGATGAAGGGTCATCCAGACTGGAAAGGTTGGCTCTATTCGCTCGCCACAGATGCTGTCAGACCTGCTGAGTTTCTCTAGAATATTTTGTTTTTGTTTCCGACTCCAGCATTCACAGTTACCTATGGCATTTTGTTCTGTTGAGGGCAGTCAAGAACTAGAAGTCATAACCTTACAATTGCACCGAGACCTGTGCAGGGCTGATATCAGTTAACAATTCTTCACACGAACGACAGTGGAAATCCGGAACACTCTCTCCCTTGAGAGGTTAATTTAAAATGTTGAATCTGAGATTGTCGGATTTGTTAGACAGGTATATTAGACGACATGGAACTGGAGTTAAGATTCAAATCATTCATGATCTACTAGAATGCAGAGTTGATTTGAAGGGATGAATGTTTACTTATGTCTCTATCTTCTTAATTTTTTGCTAATATAACTTGAGCAATGGGTGACTCTACTCTTGGAAGTGGATCCTGTAGACCTGGATTAAAGTAACTTAAACATTTGAAGAGACCTGGGTTATTTAATGTCCAGCTGGAATGATCCATTGTGCAGAAGGAGGCCATTTGTTCCTTCACTGTCACTGAGTCAAAACTCTGGAACCTCCTTCCTAACAGTTCTGTCACCCCAGGCCGGAATTGTAACCGGGTCCCTGGTGCTGTGTTCGATTATTTGGAGACTGCTGTTTAAGCGCACTGTTGCCACTGTACATTTGTGGAGGAGACAAATGTTTAGAGTCATAGAGGTTAACAGCATGGAAACAGACCCTTTGGCCCAACTTGTCCACGCCACTCTTTTTGTTAGAAACCCCTCAACTAATTCCGATTGCCCACATTTGGCCCATGTTCCGCTATACCCATCGTACCCACATAATTATCTAAATGCTTTTTAAAAGATAAAATTGTACCTGACTCTACTACTACCCCTGGCAGCTTGTTCCAAAGATTCACCACCCTCTGTGTGAAAAAACTGTCCCTCTGGGCACTTTTGTATCTCTCCGCTCCCACTTTAAAATCAAGTTTAACATGCTGGATGGGGTGCTGACCAAGCGGACTGTTTGGTCCTGGATGATGATGAGCTGATAAGCATTGTTGGAGCTGCAGTCATCCGGGCCAATGGAGAATATTCCATCATGCCTCTGTATTATGCCATGTCGATGGTGGGCAGGTTTTGGGCAGTCAGGAGGTGTGCTACTTGTTGCAGGATTCCTATCCTTTGAATTGCTCTTGTAGCTTCAGTATTTTGGTGGCTAGTCCAGTTCAGTTTCTGATCAATGGTAACTCTCAGGGTGTTAGCGATCAGGGATTCGGTGAATGCAATGCTATTGAATGTAGAGGGGAAATAATTACACACTGTCTCCTCCTGGAGACGGTTATTATGTGATACTTGTGTGGTGCAAAAATAACGTGCCACTTATCAGTCCAAGCTTGAATATTGCTGAGATCTTACTGCATGTGGGCACGGACAAGTTCAGTATCTGCCAGAGTTGTGAATAGAAATGAAAACAATAGACCATCAGCACTTCTGATCTGATTTGGAGTTCCCATGTATTTGTTCAATGCAGAGGCTGAAATGACTGTGATAGTGACCCAACATGTGTAATGAAGCAAAAACCGCTTGATTAGAATTTGCGGCAGCAGGTGAAAACATTTCAGCACTTCGAGTGGAGATCAGCGCGAATTAATTAGCATGTTGTTGTGTTCTAAAGCACTTTTGGGAGAAGCAACCTCCGTAAAATTGAAAAGAAATTGGCTATAATTAGGACGGTGCATGCGATAGAATTCAATCCATTGACTTCTGATGAGGTGTAATAACTGTTTGAATAATTACACAGCAGCCAGGCTTTCTGTCTGTGAGCTTGCCAACTCGCTACTTCACCCTCAATTCTTTTGCAAAGGGCAGGAAACTGGTACTGAAATGCACTGAAGTGCCAGACTCTGACCAGTAACCTCTAGCTTTCAACCTGACTCACTCAGCTTATCTTGTTATTTTAAGAAACATTACTAGAATAATCCATTGACATTACACTGCAGCTTAACATTGTAATTTTTCATGTACTGGGACAATTCAGTTTTATGACTCTGATAAGGCTAGATATAAAATATTTAATGTCACACAGTAATAGTGCAGACGTGACCTGCAGATGTAATTTATAAAGAGATGTTCCTTGAAGAAGCTGGAGTGTCAACATGAATTCCACAGTGCAGTTTATAACTGCTCCTATACTATCTTAATATGAACGATTATCATTAGATTTACTCCACTCATTTAATCACCTGAATTAAACTGCACTCTTCTCAACAAACAAAGCTAGTTGAGCAAGGCACCTCAATATATTCTTACTTGAGGTATATCCATCAAAACAATTTTGCCCAACAAGCCTACTGGCAGGATTTTCCAGCAGCGCTCACACCAAGGACAAAATATCCTGCCCGGGGTCAATGGACCTTCGCATGGCTCTGTCCCGCCAGCTACGATTCCCGTGGCAGGTGGGACAGAAAAATTCCACACATTGATTCAAGTGAGGGGGTACAGGTGGCCCAGTGGTTAGCACTGCTGCCTCACAGCACCAGGGACCCAGATTCGATTAAAGCCTTTGGTGGATGTGTGGAGTTTGCACATTTTTCCATCATGTCTACATGGGTTTGCTCTCACAGTCCAAAGATGTGCAGGTGGATTGACTATACTAAATTGCCCCTGAGTGTCCAAAGATGGAAAGAAATCCCACAACATAAAATTTTATGATCAGAATTCCCAGCCATCTGACGAAGGGACAGGCTGTCCCAAAAGCTTGTGGCTTTTGCTCCAAATAAACCTGTTTGGACTTTAAAGTGGTGTTGTGGCATTTCTTTCCATTTTACCCCAGTCCAACACCAGCATCTCCACATCATGCCCAAAGATGTGCAAGTTATGGGAATTGGCCATGCTAAATTGCCTCTTAGTGTCCAAAGATGTATAGGTTAGGGGATTGGCTAAGTTAAATTACCTCTTCGTGTCCAAAGACATATAGATTAGGGGGATTGGCTATGGTAAATGTTTGGGGTTTCAGAGATACGTCGAAGGGAGGGCCTGGGTGGCATGCTCTTTCAGAGAGTTAGTACAGCCTTGATGGGCTGAATGGCCTTTTTCTGCACTGTAGGGATTCTAAGTCATTACAACAGTTCCATCAGTGCAGGAACTGGGGAGAACTCAGATATATATGTTTCACAATCTCAGGGCATCCTGACGATTTTACAGTTCAAACACCTATTTCTATTTCTAGTTTCCACAGCTACAGTAGAAGAATTTTCAAAAAAATAGTTCCTCAGCTACCCTGGAAGTGAGGAATTGATAGCAACATTGATAAAGTTCACCAAGACACTTGTTTCCAGGTTTTAGTTAGCGGAGAAGCTGTGGGCTTCCAGTGGTTTCCCCAAAGGAATTTGGTTCGCTAATCACATGTGCAAATGTTCCAGATGGCTTCGGACAACTCAACAAAAATGTTTGGTCAGCCGGTCATCAGTGAAATTGTTCAATTCTTTTCCCCAGTTGTGACTTAATTTTCAGAGAGGAAGAGATGAAATGATTCAAACCTAATTCATAATTGGGATCTTGCTCCAGTGAAATGTCATGCCTCATAATGATCTTCAGGACAAATGTGTCTGTTAATTCCCTCGGATTAGTTCCTTCGACTCACTTGTTGAACTCAACGTTGCCTGTAAACAGTGACTAGAGAAGAGTTTGATCTGCACAGGTGGCAGTTTTTTTTCCCTCTTTATTGTGATGTTTTAAAAGAGATATTTGTGACTGCATCTTTAATTTTATAGCTTCGCTTAATACTATTCTGTCCATTTTAAAGAGGTAATTTCATTGGACTGTAAATGTTTCTTGCAAGGATTATTTGGCCAACTGCATCTTCGCTGGTTCCTTGCTAGACCAATCCAGAAATGATCCCACTACCCTGCTCACCCCCACAAAGCCTCTTTCTGAGATATTTTTTGACACAATTATAGTTTTGTTAGAACACAAGCAGCAACAATACCTTGCATTTAATCAGCATGTAAAACATTAAAGGCTCGATTCTCCGACCGCTTCAGTTTATTTTATTTATCTGTGTCACAAGTAAGCTTACGTTCACGCTGCAATGAAGTTACTGTGAAAATCCCCTAGTCGCCACACTCCGGCACCTATTCGGGTACACTGAGGGAGAATTTAGCATGGACAATGCACCTGATCAGCATGTCTTTCGGACTGTGGGAGGAAACCGGAGCACCCGGAGGAAACCCACGGCAGACACAGAGAGAACGTGCAGATTCCACACAGACAGTGACCCAAGCTGGGAATCGAACCTGTGTCCCTGGCGTGGTGAAACTGCAGTGCTCTGCACCGTGCCACCCAGATGGCGCTGAGAATTCCGAAGACCCAGTGAACGGAGTGTTGGCCGGAAATCGGGATTCCTTCTGGGCGTGAGGGCTCTTGGGATTCACCTGACTCACCCCGCTGGCCTCGATTGGGTTTCCTACCCAGAGCGTGTGGCAGCCCGTTAATTATGCAAACCCACTAATTTGAATGTCACTATTGGGTTTTATAGCCAATTCACCAGCCTCCTGCCATTCACCCGGATTGCCAGCAGGAAAGGCACGGGGCAAGCTTTACACGTGCTTTCCACAAGCTGGAACATTACGTGCTGGACCTTGAGGGTCCAGGGGAGTGTCACCAACCCCTGAGAAAAGAAGGGTGTCGACCACGCGCCACTCAAATCATGGGGTAACCACCACTAACCCTGCCCCCCGTCACCCCCCACACCTCCCCAAAAACCATATAGGCATGAGGGTGACCCAACCCACTCCTCAGCTGCCCTTGTCCCTCAGCCCTTAAATCTTTCACTCAGCCCATTCCCCTCAGACCCTCCACACAGTCCCTTTTTCCTTCAGACACCAACTCAGCCTCCCTTCAAGCCACACGCTTTGGCAGTGCCAACAGTACATTGCCCACTGGCACTGACATCCTGGCCTGATCTTTGGGCACTGAGAGGGCTTGTGGAGGAAGGTTCAGTGGCCATTTACCCCTGTGCTACTCTATTCAAAAGTCTGATGGACTTTTGGAAAAATACTGTTCTTTTTGGTGGTATGTGACCTCAGGCTTTTGTATCTTTTTCCAATGGAAGAAGGTGGAAGAGAGAACTACTGTCAAGGGTCTGTGAGGGCCTTGATTATGCTAGCTGTTTCTCTGAGGCAGCAGGAAGTGTAAACAGAGTCAATGGATGGGAGCCTAATTTGAATGATGGATTGGGCTATATTCAGGATCCTTTATATTTTCTTGCAGTCTTGGACAGAGCAAGAGCCATTCCAAGCTGTGATACATCCAGAAAGGATGCTTTCTATGGTACATCTGTAAAAATCGGTGAGGGTCATAGAGGATGTACTGAATTTCCTAAGCCTCCTGAGAAATGTATCCAAATATATCCAGTATGTGTGCATGTATATGTATGTGTATATGTACGTACATATACCGTACGTTGTGACTGGATAATTAATAAAAGGATGGCATGGTGGCACAGTGGTTAGCGCTGCTGCCTCACAGCACCAGGGACCTAGTTCGATTCCCGGCTTGGGTCACTGTTGTGTGGAGTCCGCACGTTCTTCCCATGTCTGCATGGGTTTTCTCCGGGAGCTCCAGTTTCCTCCCACAGTATGAAAGACGGGCTGGTTAGGTGCATTGGCAATGCTAAATTCTCCCTCCGTGTACCTGAACAGGCATTGGAGTGTGGCAAATAGGGAATTTTCACAGTAACTTCTTTGCGGTGTTAGTGCAAGCCTACTTCTCACACTAATAAATGAACTTAAAGAAAAACTTAGAACAATAAAGACAAAGAAGCTCAGGAACAGGCCCTTTGGCCCTCCAAACCTGTGCCAATCATGATGCATCAACGAAAAAGTACCTTCTGCCCTTACTCAGTTTGTTCCCTCCCTATTCATGTACCCATCCAGATGCCTCTTAGATGTTACTAATGTGCCTACTTGTGACTAATAAATAAACTTTAATTGATTAAGGTCTTAAACAAATATAGGGATATTCAATATTAACTGCATAGGCTATAACAATTTGGCTATATTTTTGGGTTCAATGCTTTCTTTTCCTGGCAGTAGAATAAAGTAATCCCATTGCAGTCTTTCAAATATTTGTCTGAATAATTTCTACCCAGCATCTGAGACCAGTGGGCAGAGGAACAGCATCTTCATTTATTGTGGCAGCTACTGTTCCACTGGGGAAAAGAAAATATGTCTTTACAACCTCAAAGCAAATGCTCCAGCATAATAAATTATTTCTTTGAAAGAAGAGGTTTTCTGTTTCAGTACCAGTATTAGTGATTGAAGTGGGAAACATGTCAACATTTAAGGATAGGTTAGGTAAGTGGTTGAAGCAAAACCAAGGGATTTAGAAGCATGGGATTATTACGAGCAGTCATGGGAAGGGTAAACACTAACATGAAACAGGCGGACCGCATTTTGTCCACATTCCAATTTCTGTGTCATTCTGTGGGCAAGTTAGATTCATTAAATAGTCAGTAGGATATGGTTGCAGACACCTACTGCCATTTTGGACGGCATGGTAGCACAGTGGTTAGCACTGCTGCTTCACAGCTCCAGGGTCCTGGGTTCGATTCCCGGCTCAGGTCACTGTCTGTGTGGAGTTTGCATGTTCTCCTCGTGTCTGTGTGGGTTTCCTCTGGGTACTCCGGTTTCCTCCCACAGTCCAAAGATGTGCGGGTTAGGCTGATTGGCTATACTAAGAAATTGCCCCTTAGTGTCTAGGGATGTGTAGGTTAGAGGGATTAGTGGGTATAATATATGGGGGTAGGGCCTGGGTGGGACAATGTTCGGTGCAGACTCGATGGGCTGAAGGGCCTCTTTCTGCACTTTAGGGCTCTGTGATCTTCTATTTCTTGATGGATCCAAATCACACAGACAGGAAATCCAACATAGCATAGCCGTATGAAATTAGGACTGCGTGTAAGCAGACTCCATTTTCATTCTTTCGGGTTTTTAACCCACAGGAGAGGTGACAGCCTTGTGGTATTACTGCTTACCTATTAATCCAGGAAACAGTTCTGGGGAGTCGAGTTCAAATCCTGCCACATCGGCAGATGGTGGAATTTGAATCCAATAAGTACATCTGGAATTAAGAATCTACTGAGGACCATGAAACCGTTGTCAACCATCGGAAAAAACCCATCTGGTTCACTGATGTTTTTTAGGGAAGGAAATGTGCTATCCTTACCTGGTTTGGCCTACTCGTGACTCCAGGGTAACAGCAATGTGATAGTCTCTCAACTGCTATGCCACCATGCTGCCCGATGCATGATAAAATCTTCCCAGATCTTGTGCCTTTTCATCTCCTTAGGGTATATGTTTCAGACAGATTCATAAAGTTCTCACTCTCCAACTGCCTGATCCATCTTTGTTCCTTTCCTCCTGGCAGCCTCTTTCACACACCAACCTTTAGTTCCTTTCCCAGCTTCTGTCCCGAGCCAGTTTCTTCCTGACCTGTGCTTCTTCCTCGTTTTTTGTTGTATTCGGATATTGATGCTGTTTTGTGTTTCACATTTGATACCAATATCCATATATTGGGGTTGGGACCTACTGTGTTGGGGAGCATCCCCGCCTTTGAACCAAAAGCTCTGGGTTTAAGTCCCACCCCAGGGCCTGATGGTCAAAGAAGGTGCATTCATAACGCGCTCAGACAGGTTGAGTGTCAACCCGCAAGTCCTTCCAAACATGCCAATGGCTGGTGGTAAGAGCAGGAGAGACACCTGGGCCAGAATTTTACTGGCCCACCCCTATTGCAGATGAGGCTCGGAGAATGGCATTCTCTGTCGGGCAGGATTGTACGAATCTCAGGTGGATGTGCTGGTACAATCCCACCTTGATGTGGAGTGGCATCCCTCAAGCTAAAAGGCCCTGGCTACAGACTAGCGACCTGTTCCTGGGATTGCGACTGATAGAAACAGACAGAAGTCTGCCTTAGTGCAGCACGAGGCGGGGAAAGAGAATTGGATGGATCCGTACACTGAGCATTCGCTAGTGAGTTGGAGCATAGGACAGACGCGAAATGAAACTCCTTCTGTTCTGTCACACATGTCTTAATCACAAACTCAGAAGAGCAGCCAATAGTTTTCATTGTAAATTTCCCATTGTTAGCGCTCAGTTTCACTTACAAAAGCCCAAGCATATTATCAGTGAGTGCTGAACTGTAGGCAGCGTTGTGTTTTGCCACCGTATTCACTCAGCAGTGAAATTGCTCCAACTTATTCTGCGGAGTATTCAAAGACTTGAAAAAAATGCTTCAGCATCAGTCAATGTTCGATTTGACACAATTTCTGAAGATTAAAGGACGTTGTGCCAATTTCCCAGCTGTTGGCAACAATCTAATGATACGTTGGAAGGTGCAGTTTATGTGCCTTGTGACAGAGATTAATAGTTTCCGAGATCCGTCCTTATTGTTGGAGGTGGAAGCGATGCACAAAAAAAAACATAAATTTTGTCTGACTGTTACTGTTGACTTTCCGAATAAAATGGGCTGTGCTGCAGTTTTTGAATACTTGGAGGATTGCTTGGATCTGCAGCTCAGAACTGGGATTCACAGGTACACCCCCGTTGCCAAAACAGCAGCACTTGCAATAACTGCTTCATTCCTCCAAATGAATGGAATGCAGGTGAGAGCAGGGAGGCTGGTGACCTGAGACCAAATCCCATCGAATTAGACTGAAAACTGAATGTTCTACTCGCAGCTGTGTTAACACTGATGGCAACCATTTATTTTAAATGGGTTAGTGCTGATGTTAAAATAATGTCAGTGGAAAAGTCCATGCTTGAGTGTGTTATTGACAAGAGAACAATTTGGGCGAAGGCACTGCCGGGCGATGACTGCTGAAATTTATCATGTGCTGCCAGCGCCTTGGACGTCTCTTCATGCCAAGTCGTCTGTTTTGACTGTGATAGTTGCAACTACTGTCAGGGTACTTGTTTCTGCATGATTTTCGTCATCTAAAGGAATGTCTAGCTCATCAGAACTTGTGTCCAACAGCATTCAGAATCTGGAACAAACCCAAACCAAAGTCTATCTTTTGGATAAGTTCACAAGATGTAGGAGCAGAATTGGGCCATTCGGCCCATTGAGTCTGCTCCAACATTCGATCATGGCTGATATGCTCCTCACCCCCATTTTCCTGCCTTCTCTTTCAACCCATTTTCCTGCCTTCTCTTTCAACCCATTACCAACTAAAAATCTGTCTAACTCCTCCTTACATTTACTCACTGTCCCAGCATCCACCGCAATTTGGGGTAGCAAATTCCACAGGTTGACAACATAAGAACATAAGAACATAAGAAATAGGAGCAGGAGTAGGCCATCTAGCCCTTCGAGCCTGCCCCGCCATTCAATAAGATCATGGCTGATCTGTCGTGGCTCAGTTCCACTTTCCCGCCCTCTCCCCATAACCCTTAATCCCCTCGTTTATCAAAAATCCATCAACCCGCGTCTTAAAAATATTTAGCGAGGCAGCCTCCACCACTTCAACGGGTAGAGAATTCCAGAGACCCTTTGGAAGAAGCAGTTTCTCCTCAACTCTTTTAAATTTGCTACTCTTTATCCTAAAATTATGACCTCTTGTCCTAGAATGTCCCACAAGAGGAAGCATCTGCTCCATGTCTACTTCATCCATACTTTTTACTATCTTCTATGCCTCAATTTGATCTCCCTTCATTCTCCTAAATTCCAGAGAGTACAGGCCTAAACTGTTCAACCTCTCTTCATAAGACGTAAGACTAACTGGGATAAATTCCATAGAAGGATGCTATGGACTCAAAATGTCGACTGTGTTTCTCTTTGCACAGATGCTGCCAGACCTGTTGAGTTCATCCAGCGTTTTCTGTTATTATTTCTGATTTTTAGCATCTAGTATTTTGCTTTCGTTTGAGTTCTCCCTGGTGTGCAGGGCATTATTTATTCATGGATGAGTTTCATTATCACATTGTTATATGTGGGACCTTTATTTCCTACATTACAACAGTTATTACAGGGCGGCACGGTGGCATAGTGGTTAGCACTGCTGCCTCACAGCGCATTGATTCCTGGCTTGGGTGACTGTCTGTGTGGAGTCTGCACATTCTCCCTGTGTGTGCGTGGGTTTCCTCCATATGCTCTGCTTCCTTCCCACTGTCCAAAGATGTGCAGGTTAGGTGGACTGGCCATGATAAATTCTCCCTTAGTGTCAGGGAGTTTAGCTGGGTAAATACATGTGATTATGGGGATAGGGCCTGGGTAGAATTGTTGTTCTTGCAGACTCACTGGGCCGAATGGCCTCCTTCTGCACTGTAGAGATACTATGGAACTTTGTAAGTACTTTGTTGGCTCCAGAACACTTTGGGAATGTGGTGATCTTATACTGATGCATCACCCTCATTCAATCTGATCATGACTAATCTTCTGCTTGAGTTCTGCTTTCCTGCCCACTTCCCATATTTCTTGATTTGCTGAGAGACCAAAAATCTGTCTATCTAAGCCTTGAATCTACTCAATGATGGAGCATCCCAAACTCTCTGTGGTAAATAATTCCTAAGGTTCACAACTCTCTGAGTGAAGAAGCTTTTCCTCATTCTAATTGATCAGCCCTTCTTTATGACACTCTGCCCTGGTGTTGTAGGTTCTCCAGCTCAGGAAAACAACAGCTCTGTATCTACTCTGTCAAGTCCCTTCAGAAGCATGTTGGTCGGGGGAGGGGATTTTCCAGCCTCCCTGCCCCCCACCCCACAGCTTGTTTTGCAGCGGTGTAGGCAGCCCACCGTTCGCCAACAGTGGGATCTTCCAGTCCTGCCACTGTCAATGGGGTTTTTCAGTGTTTGTTCCCTCTGCTGCCAGGAACCCGTGGCGGAGGGTTGTCTTCAACAGAACTGGAAGATTCTGCTGGTGGGAACAGCTGGAGAATCCCACTCTCTGGCCAGGATTTCCAGGCCCAATCAATGCATCACAGTCCAACTTGATTATAGCTGGAAACTCTTGTGAGAAGAATATGATGGAACTTTTTAAATTCATTCACGAGTCATAAGCATCGCTGGCTGGCTAGCATTTATTGCCCGTCTCTAGTTGTCCTTGAAGTGAATGGCTTGCTAGCCTATTTCAGAGGGCATTTAAGAGGGTATTGCTTTGGCTCAGGACCCACATGTAGGCCAAACCAGATAACGGCAGCAGATTTCCTTCCCTAAAGGATATTAGTGAACCAGATGGGTTTTTCCAACAATCAACAATGGCTTCATGGTCATCAGTAGATCCTTAATTACAGATATTGTTTTAAAAAAATCAAATTCCACCATCTGCTGTGGTGGGATTTGAACTGGGGTCCCCAGAACATTAGTTGAGTTTCTGGATCAATAATCTTAATGATAAAACCACTACACTATCACCTTTTCCATTTGTACAGTGGAAAGCTCAGAATGAGACCTTTTCCATCCCCCACAAGTGAAATACTCTTATATTCTAAACTCCTTATGATATAGACCAAAATGCTTTCCTGGTTGCTTGCTGAACCTCCTTACATGTTCCCTGTACACATACACTGATATTTCTCTGAACATCAATGTTTACAAGTTTAACACATCAAAAAAATTGACTTTTCTATTCCTACCACCAAAGTGAATAACTAACATTATACTCCCATCTGCCACTTTCTTAGAACACTGTCTATAACTTCCTGCAGCCGCTTTGTGTTCCTCCCCTCATTATGGCTGTGAATTCCAGATTATGGAATTCTCCCATACCGTCCGCCACTGGAATTTTAGTGGGTGGGTTGTGGACAGTGTGAAACCCCATTGATAGTTGGTTGGGAATTTTTGGCTTTTAGACCAGCATGGTCGGAGAATTCCACGCTCAGTTCCCACTTTGATAATAGTGGCCCTGAAAAGTGCTATTTAAAGCTAAGTCTTTCTTTCAGAAGGTATGAGCTTTGTGTCTCTGTGCAAGAGGACAACTGCTCAAACAGTAGCAGCTTTCCTTCCTCAAGTTGTTATTCATCGTTGATTGCAAACGGACAAGGAGACATGAGCATACATGACTGATCTGAAGGTTGACATCAGACTAAAGGTTTCCACTCAGTCTATCAAGTTGGACTGTGATGCAGAATGAAGCATCTTACGTTTCAATTCTGTGGATCAAGACCTGACATTTTCTTACGCTCTTATCTCTGGCTGCTGCATTAGAGTGTGTCTATTAACTACAAAAACGGTTTATTGAAGGCATTAGTCTGTTCTCTAAAATGTTGTTGCAGCTAACTGAGAGTGGAGCCTTCATTGTTAGTACATCTAAGTGCAGAATATTTACTGACATTAGTCAAACTTCTAGTATCCTTAAAAAATGATATATACTCTCAACAGAGGAAAGTTTGCTGATTCTGTCATGCTGTATAGTCTCAATGACTGAATGATGCACAGAATTATTACAGTGCAGAAGGAAGCCATTTGGCCCATCCTGCCTATGCCAGCTCTCTGAATGAGCAATTTACTTGGTGCCATTCTCCCGCCTTCTCCCCATAATCCTGCATGTTCTTACTGTTCAGGTAACAGTCCAGTTCCCTTACGAAGGCTTCAATTAAACCTATCTCCACAACACTCTCAGGCAAGTGCATTCCAGACTAAAAACACTTACTCTGTGAAAAAAGCTTTCATCTTGTCACTTTTACTTCCTTTACCAATTATCTTAAATGTGTCTCCCCTCGTTCTCAACCCTTTCATGCGGGGAACAGTTCCTAGGCTGTCCTGACCCCTCATGATCATTAATACTTCTGTAAAATCTCCTCTCGGTTCTCTTCTCTCCAAGGAAAACAATTGCAACTTCTCCAATCTATTTTCATAACTCAACTTTCTCTTCCCTGGAACCATTCTCATGAATCTTTTCTGTGCTCTCTCCAATGCTTTCACATCCTCCCTAAAGTGTGGTGCCCAGAACTGGAGGCAGTACTCCAGCTGAGGTTGAATTACTGACTTATTGAAGTTTAATATAATCCCCTTGCTCTTGTACACAAGGCCCCTGCTAAGAAAGTTGAAGATACTGTATCTTTTATTAATCACGCTCTCGACCTGCCCTGGCACCTTCAATGACTTGTGCATAGATACACCCTCCTTTGTTTGAACAGAGGGGAGTACGGAAGGATGAGAGAAGAATTGGTGAATGTTGACTGGGGGAGCGCGTTGGAAGGTAGGTCTGCTGAGGAGCATTGGAGGATCTTTAAGGAGCTCTTTCTTGGTGCTCAGCAGAAATTTATTCCGATGGTTAAAAAGGACCGTTAGGAGGAGAGGTAATAAGCCGTGGATAACGAAGGAGGTGAAGGAAAGTGTTAAATTAAAAGCGGAGGCGTTTAGAGTAGCTAAGAGGATTGGGAGAGGTTTAAATGTCAACAAAGATTGACAAAGAAGTTGATAAAGAAGAGTAGGATAAACTATGAAGCTGGGCTAGCGCTTAATATAAAAAAGGATAGCAAGAGTTTTTATAAATATATAAAAAGGAAGAGGCTGGCTAAGGTGAACGTTGGTCCCTTAGAGGATGAGAGGGGGGACTCAGTGGTAGGGGATGGGGAAATGGCTGAGGTCTTGAATAACTTTTTTGTTTCTGTCTTCACGGAGGAGGACATGAATAATTTGCCGGGTGTTAGCAATGGAAAGATGGTAGGACTGGAGGGTCTCAATGACATTATTGTTACTAGAGAGGCAGTGCTTGACAGACTGGAGGGACTGATTGTGGACAAGTCCCCAGGACCGGATGGAATGCATCCAAGGGTTCTGAAAGAAATGGCGGAGGTGATAATGGATGCCTTGGTGGTTATTTTCCAAATGTCGCTGGATTCCGGGGAAGTGCCGGAAGATTGGAAAACGGCTAATGTTATGCCGTTGTTTAAGAAGGGTGGCAGGCAAAAGGCAGGGAATTATAGGCCGGTTAGTTTAACGTCTGTTGTAGGTAAAATGTTAGAATCCGTCATCAAGGAGGAAATAGCGAGGCATCTTGAGGGGAATTGCTTGATAGAGCAGACGCAGCACGGTTTTGTTCAGGGGAAGTCGTGTCTGACAAATTTATTGGAGCTCTATGAGGATGTGTCTAGGGCGGTGGATAGAGGAGAGCCGGTGGATGTGGTCTTTCTTGATTTTCAGAAGGCGTTTGACAAGGTACCTCACAAGAGGTTATTGCAAAAGGTAAGGGGGCATGGAGTTGGGGGTAAGGTGTTAGCGTGGATAGAAGATTGGCTGTCAAATAGGAGGCAGAGAGTGGGGGTCAATGGGTGCTATTCGGATTGGCGGTTGGTGACTAGTGGAGTGCCCCAGGGGTCGGTGCTGGGGCCTCAGCGATTTACCATTTATATAGATGATCTGGAGGAGGGAACCGAGTGTATGGTGTCGAAATTTGCTGATGACACCAAGATTGGTGGAACGGCAAATTACGCAGAGGGTGTGGAGAGTCTGCAGAAGGATCTAGATAGGCTGGGCGAATGGGCCAGGAAATGGCAAATGGAATTTAATGCTGGCAAGTGCGAGGTGGTCCACTTTGGTAGGAATAATGGTAGGAAGGACTATTACTTACGTGGCGAAAAACTGCAGCAGGTGACGGTGCAGAGGGACCTCGGGGTCCTTGTGCATGAGTGGCAAAAACCCAGCCTGCAGGTGCAGCAGGTGGTCAGGAAGGCGAATGGGATGCTGGCCTTCATAGTGAGGGGGATTGAATATAAAAGTAGGGAGGTCTTGCTGCAGCTGTATAGGGCATTGGTGAGGCCGCAGCTGGAGTACTGTGTGCAGTTTTGGTCGCCGCACTTACACAAGGATATTTTGGCCTTGGAGGGAGTGCAGAGGAGGTTTACTAGGCTGATGCCGGAGTTGAGGGGGTTGAGCTATGAGGAGAGGCTGAATAAACTAGGCTTGTACTCGTTAGAGTTTAGAAGAATGAGGGGAGATCTCATTGAGACGTATAAGATGATGAATGGGATGGATAGGATAGAGGTGGAGAGACTCTTCCCACTCAGAAAGGACAGTAGGACTAGGGGGCACAGCCTCAAGATAAAGGGGGGTGCAGTTTAGAACGGAGTTGAGGAGGAACTTCTTCACTCAAAGGGTGGTGAATCTCTGGAATTCTCTGCCCATTGAAGTGGTGGAGGCTGCCTCGCTAAATATTTTTAAGATGCGGGTTGATGGGTTTTTGATAAGCGAGGGGATTAAGGGTTATGGGGAGAGGGTGGGAAAGTGGAACTGAGCCACGACAGGTCTGCCATGATCTTATTGAATGGCGGGGCAGGCTCGAAGGGCTAGATGGCCTACTCCTGCTCCTATTTCTTATGTTCTTATGTTCTCTGCTCCTGGATCCCAATTGTAGGATTGTAACCTTTCATTTCCTCCAACTAAAATGAATTGCTTCATATTTCTCTTTACCTGCCGCACCATTCCACCAACTAGTCAATGTCCTTTTGAACTTTCATACAATCCTCGCCACATTTCACAATTCTACCACACCTCCACATTTCATATCATACATGATCTTAAATGTTGAAATTTTGTGCCTCATATACCTAAATCATTAATATATATCAGGAAAGCCATAATGTGGAGATGCCTGTTGGACTGGGGTAGACACACTCAGAACTCTTACAGGTTAAAGTCCAACAGGTTTATTTGGTAGCACGAACTTTCGGACCGTTGTCCCTTTATTAGGTGAGAGGAGAATTGGGTTCACAAACAGGTCATAAATAGACACAGACTCCATTACATGATAATGGTTGGAATGTGAGTATTAACATGTAATAAAGTCTTCACGGGTACAGACAATGCCAGTGGAGAGAGGGTTAAGTACAGGTTAAAGAGGTGCAAACTGTCTCAAGCTAGAACAGCTAGTGAGATTTTGCAAGCCCAGGCAAGCCGTGGGGATTGCAGATAGTGTGACATGAACTCAAGACCTCAGTTGAGGCCGTCCTCACATGTGCGTAACTTGGCTATCAATTCCTGCTTGGTGATTCTGCATTGTCATGTGCCTTGAAGGTCATATTGGAGAATGCTTACCTGATGGTCAGAGGCAGAATGCCCATGAATCCTGAAGCGTTCCCCATCAGGAAGGGAACACTCTTGCCTGGTAATTGTCGAGTGGTGTTCATTCATCAATAGCGTCTGCATGGTCTCCCCAGTGTACCATGCCTCAGGACATCCTTTCCTGCAGCGTAGCAGGTAGACAACAACATTGGCCAAGTTGCAAGAGTATGTACTGTGTACCTGGTGGATGGTGCTCTCACGTGAGATGATATCATCCATGTCAACGATCCGGCAATGTTGCAGAGGTTGCTGTGGCAGGGTTGTGTGGTGTCGTGGTCACTGTTCTCCTGAAGGCTGTGTAGTTTACTATGTACAGTGATCTGTTTGAGATTGCGTGGTTGTTTGAAGGCAAGAAGTGGGGATGTGGGCATGGGCTTGGCGAGATATTCGTCTTCATCGATGACATGCTGAAGGCTCTGGAGAAGATGTCGTAGCTTCTCCGCCTTGGCGACATACTAGATGACAAAGGATACTCTGTCGGCAGTGTCCCGTGTTTGTCTCCTCTGGAGGTTGGTGCGGTTTTTCACTGTGGCACATCGAAACTGTCAATTGATGAGTCGAGAGCCATATCCTGTTTTTGTGAGTGCATCTTTCAATGTCTGGAAGTGTCTGTTACAATCCTCCTCATCTGAGCAGATCCTGTGTATACAGAGGGCTTGTCCATAGGGAATGGCTTCTTTAATGTGTTCAGGGTGGAAGCTGGAGAAGTGGAGCATCGCGAGGTTATCCGGGGGCTTGTGGTACAATGAAGTGCTGAGGTGACTGTCCTTGATGGAGATGCATGTGCCCAAGAATGCAACCGATTCTGGAGAGTCTGACAGTGGGATGGAACTTGTTGATGTCATCATATAGCTGTCTCAGTGATTGTTCGCTCCACTTCTCCAGCTTCCACCCTAAACACATAAAAGAAGCCATTCCCTACGGACAAGCCTTGCATGTACACAGGATCTGATCAGAAGAGGAGAATCGCACAAACACCAGCAGACGTTGAAAGATGCTCTCGTAAGAACAGAATATGGTGATTGACTCATCGATTGACAGTTCTGACGTGCCACAGCGAAAAACAGTACTGAACTCCTCAGAAGACAAACACGGGACATGGCAGATAGAGTACCCTTCGTCATCCAGTACTTGCCCAGAGCGGAGAAGCTATGACATCTTCTTCATAGCCTTCAACATGTCATCGCTGAAGATGAACATCTCGCTAAGGCCATCCCCACACCATGCACTACTTGCCTTCAAATAACCGCACAATCTCAAACAGACCACTGTACGCAGCAAACTACCCAGCTTTCAGGAGAACAGTGACCGCGACAGCAGACAACCCTACCACAGCAAACTCTGCAAGATGTGCCAGATCATCAACACAGATGCTATCATCTCACATGAGAACATCATCCACAGATACATGGTACATGCTCTTGCAACTCGGCCAATGTTGTCTACCTGATATGCTGCAGGAAAGGCTGTCCCGAGGCATGGTACACTGGGGAGACCATGCAGACGCTACAACAACGGATGAATGGAAATCGCTAAACAATTACCAGGCAAGACTGTTCTCTTCCTGTCGGGGAACATTTTAGCAGTCAAGGGCATTCAGCCTCTGATCTTTGGGTAAGCATTCTCCAAGGCATCCTTTCAGACACATGACAATTCAGAATTGCCAAGCAGAAACTGATAGCCAAGTTCCGCACACATGAGGACAGCCTCAACTGGGATCTTGGGTTCATGTCACACGATCTGTAACCCTCACGACTTACCTGGTTTTGCAAAAGCTCATTAACTGTCCTGGCTTGAGACAATTCACACCTCTTCAACCTATGCTTGGCCCTCTCTCTACTCGCATTGTCTGTGCCTGTAAAGACTTGATTATGTGTTAAGGCTCGCATTCCAACCATTATGTTGTAATTGAGTTTGTGTCTATATATGCCCTGTTTGTGAACCAAATCCTGCAGTCATCTGATGAAGGGGCAGCACTCTGAAAGCTTGTGCTACCAAATAAACCTGTTGGACTTTAACCTGGTGTTGTGAGACTTCTTACTATATCAGGAAAGGCAAAGGTCCCAACACTGAGTCCTGGGAACAGCACAAAAGCCTTCATCCAGCACAACATTCATTCTCTTCTTCCTGTCATTCAGCCAACATGGCATGTGGCACTTTATGAAAGTATAATGTAGTTCCCCTATCGACCTTCCCTGTTAACACTCAGGAAATTCCAGCAAGTTAGTTAAACACGGTTTTTCCTTAAATCCATGGTGGCTTTCATTAAGTGGCCTTTCATTTGTCCATGTGACTATTAATTCTGCCCCAAGTTGTTATTTTCAGAAGATTCACCCCACCAAAATTAAACTGACTGGCCTGCAGATGTTAGAGAGACTACGTGAAGAGCACAGTTGTTTGATGGGTGACAAAGGCTGTTTAAAATGGTGGAAGATAAGTTAGTATATTTACGAAAGAATTGAGGGACAGTTCAGGGAATCCCCAGTTGACGAAAGAAAAATTAATTGGATTGCAGTGTTGTTGCAGCTCAGGAATAATCATTAATGCAGCATCCAATCACTTTCTGTAGCATCATAGACCATCTACAGTGTAGAAGGAGGCCATTCAGCCCATCGAGTCTGCACCAACGACAATCCAACTCAAGTCCCATCCCCGTAACCCCACATGTTTATTCTGCTAATGCCCCTGATACCAAGGGGCAATTTAGTATGGCCAATCCATCTAACCCGCACATCTTTGGAGTGTGGGAGGAAACCCACACAGACATGGGGAGAACATACAAACTATCACCTGAGGCTGGAATGAAACCTGGGTCCCTGGCGCTGTGAGGCAGCAGTGCTAACCACTATGTCACTGAACTCCATAATTTGTGGAGATGATGGCATTGTAGTAATATCATTGGACAAACATTTTAAGAAGAATATTTACAGGATGTGGGCATCACTGGCTAGACCAGTATTTATTGCCTGTCCCTTAATGCCCTTGACAAGGTGGTGGTGAGCTGCCTCGTGGCAGCACTGAAGTCCCCATGATGTGGGTGCACCCGCAGTGCTGTAACCCAAAGGCCACCATAAATCAAGGTTAGAGTTCCAACAAAAAAAAAGACGGAAAATGAAAAGAGTGAAAATGGTAAAAAAAAATGAGAAGTCAAAATGAAAGTGATGGAAAGAATGGCAAGAAGCTCATCGAAAAATATATTCTTTTTCTCTGCCTTGTTCTGACAGTGCATTGACATTTCAACGTGTAGTGTTCAGCTGTGGAAGGTCAAGCTTAAGTGATAAGTTTCCAATCTTGCCAGCGCTGTCAGGGAGAGTTACTGAAGCAATATTTCAGCTAACTGTCTTGATTTGGACAGTATCTATTTGGGAAGATATTGTGTACAGAAGCAGGACTTGCTGCTCATGGTAAGTTAAATCATTAAATCAAATGTTTATTTGACTGATACAAGTCTACTGACTCACCAGTTAAGAATATTGTCCCTGGCAATGTGTTTTGATTTGATTTAATTTATTATTGTCACATGTATTGGGATACGGTGAAAACTATTGTTTCTTGTGCTTTGCCTTTGCACAGACAAAGCACACTGTTCATAGAGTCGCTGGATTCCGGGGAAGTGCCGGAAGATTGGAAAACGGCTAATGTTACGCCGTTGTTTAAGAAGGGTGCCAGGCAAAAGGCAGGGAATTATAGGCCGGTTAGTTTAACGACTGTTGTAGGTAAAATGTTAGAATCCGTCATCAAGGAGGAAATAGCGAGGCATCTTGAGGGGAGTTGTTTGATAGAGCAGACGCAGCACGGTTTCGTTAAGGGGAAGTTGTGTCTGACAAATTTATTGGAGTTCTATGAGGATGTGTCTAGGGCAGTGGATAGAGGAGAGCCGGTGGATGTGGTCTTTCTGGATTTTCAGAAGGCATTTGACAAGGTACCTCACAAGAGGTTATTGCAGAAGGTAAGGGGGCATAGAGTTGGGGGTAGGGTGTTAGCGTGGATAGAGGATTGGTTGCCAAATAGGAGGCAGAGAGTGGGGGTTAATGGGTGCTATTCGGTTTGGCGGTTGGTGACTAGTGGAGTGCCCCAGGGGTCGGTGCTGGGGCCTCAGCTATTTACCATTTATATAGATGATCTGGAGGAGGGAACCGAGTGTATGGTGTCGAAATTTGCTGATGACACCAAGATTGGTGGAACGGCAAATTGCGCGGAGGGTGTGGAGAGTCTGCAGAAGGATCTAGATAGGCTGGGCAAATGGGCCAGGAACTGGCAAATGGAATTTAATGTTGGCAAGTGCGAGGTGGTCCACTTTGGTAGGAATAATGGTAGGAAGGACTATTACTTACGTGGCGAAAAACTGCAGCAGGCGACGGTGCAGAGGGACCTCGGGGTCCTTGTGCATGAGTGGCAAAAACCCAGCCTGCAGGTGCAGCAGGTGGTCAGGAAGGCGAATGGGATGCTGGCCTTCATAGCGAGGGGGATTGAATATAAAAGTAGAGAGGTCTTGCTGCAGCTGTACAGGGCATTGGTGAAGCCGCAGCTGGAGTACTGTGTGCAGTTTTGGTCGCCGCACTTACGCAAGGATATTTTGGCCTTGGAGGGAGTGCAGAGGAGGTTTACTAGGCTGATGCCGGAGTTGAGGGGGTTGAGCTATGAGGAGAGGCTGAATAAACTAGGCTTGTACTCGTTAGAGTTTAGAAGAATGAGGGGAGATCTCATTGAGACATATAAGATGATGAATGGGATGGATAGGATAGAGGTGGAGAGACTCTTCCCGCTCAGAAAGGACAGTAGGACTAGGGGGCACAGCCTCAAGATAAAGGGGGGTGTGGTTTAGAACGGAGTTGAGGAGGAACTTCTTCACTCAAAGGGTGGTGAATCTCTGGAATTCTCTGCCCATTGAAGTGGTGGAGGCTGCCTCACTAAATATTTTTAAGACGCGGGTTGATGGGTTTTTGATAAGCAAGGGGATTAAGGGTTATGGGGAGAGGGCGGGAAAGTGGAACTGAGCCACGACAGATCTGCCATGATCTTATTGAATGGCGGGGCAGGCTCGAAGGACTAGATGGCCTACTCCTGCTCCTGTTTCTTATGTTCTTATAGAGTACAATAGGGGAAAAGGGAAGGATAGAGTGCAGAATACAGTGTTGCAGTTACAGAGAGGATGTAGAGAAAGATCAGCTTATTAAATGGTAGGCCCATTCAAAAGTCTGACGGCAGCAGGGAAGAAGGCTGTCCTTGAGTTTGAAATATTGTAAAAAATGTACTATTTGAGGATGAGTATTCAGTGCCCTGGTCAATACTTACCCGCAAAGCACATCAGTAAAGCTGTAATATAATAATATAAACAGACCTGGAAAAATGTAGTCCATCTGGTGGTGTCTGCAGAGAGAGAAAAATAGAGTTTTGCTTCAAGTCGAGCTTGGCTCTTTTTTCTCGGCTGGTTTTTATTTCAGATTTCCAGCGTTCACAGTATTTTGCTTTCATTAAAAGTAAACACAGTGAAACTGTGTCTGGCCATTAACACTTTATTGTTTGTGGGAAGCTCCTGTGTGAACATTGCTACATTTCCCACATTACAACAGTGATTACACTTCAAGTGTCTTTCATTGGTTGTAAAGCACTTTGGAGCTTTTTGGTCACCTCACAATAGAAAAAAAATAATTAAACTAGAAAGAGTGCAGAAAAGATTTACTAGGATGCTACCAGGACTTGATGGTTTGAGCAATAAGGAGAGGCTGAATAGACTGGGACTTTCTCCTTGGATTGTAAGAGAATTAAGGGTAACCTTATACAGGTCTGTAAAATAATGAGGGACACAGATCAGCTGTGTTAACATCTTCTCCCAAAGGTAGGGGAGTCTAAAACTGGAGACTATAGGTTTAAGGTGAGAGGGGAGAGATATAAAAGGGTCCATGGAGGAAATTTTTTCACACAAAGGATGATACGTGTCTAGAACAAACTGCCAGAGATAGTAGTAGAGGCAGGTACAATTTTTTCTTTTAAAAAGCATTTAGAAAGTTACATGGGTAAGATGGGTATAGAAGGATATTGGCCAAATGTGGATAATTGGGACTAGTTTAGTGGTTAAAAAAAGGGCGCACGGACAATTTGGGCCGAAGGGCCTGTTTCTTTGCAAACCTCTTGTGACTTGATGACTCCATTAGTCACTATAGTAACACTATATTCTGCACTCTTTCCTTTCCTTCTCCCCAGTGTACTGTATGAATGGTATGTTTTGTCTATATATCATGCAAGAAACAATAATTTTCACTGTATCCTAATAGATGTGGCAATAATAAATCAAATCGAATATAATCAAATCATGTATTTACCCAACAAATCTCCCTAATAACCTCCACACCTTGGGCACTAAGGGGCAATTTAGCACGCCCAATCCACCAAACCCGTACATCTTTTTTTTGATTTGATTTGATTTATTATTGTCACATGTATTAGTAAACAGTGAGAAGTATTGTTTCTTGCATGCTATACAGAGAAACCATACCAGTCACAGAGAAAGAAAGGAGAGAGTGCAGAATATAGTGTTGCAATCATAACTAAAATGTAGAGAAAGATCAACTTAGTGTGAGGTAGGCCCATTCAAAAGTCTGATGACAGCAGGAAAGAGAGCATTGTTAGAGGGTTTAAAAGAGTTAGAATGAAGTTTTAGAAGCATAGAATGAGAATAAAGTTTGCAAGCGATCGCCTCGCTCCTGCGCCATCCTCAGATATCTTTGGACTGTGGGAAGAAACTGGAGCACCCAGAGGAAAACCATGCAGACACGGGGAGAATGTGAAAATTCCACACTGTCACCTAAACGTGGGATAAGTTAATGGGCTAAATATGTGGGGTTATGGCTTGGGTGGGATGCTTTGTTGAAGAGTTGGTGCAGATTTTAAAGGCTGAATGGCCTCTTTCTGTACTGTAAGGATTCTATGATTCTTTTTTCATTACTTTTTCATTCCTTTTGCCATTTCAGTGGTCCTTAATGACTGAAGTTTTTCAACAAATTTTCTTCTAGACAATGACAATAATTAATTCAGGATGGTGTGATATAGTTGTCAGATGAAACAAGAATGGGCAATCTTTTATTGCTGGTAATTTTACTGGCATCCTGTCATGCAGCAAGGGACGATTGAGACATTGAACTAGGAATGAACAGTTCACAAATTTCAAGAAAGATTTAACGCTGCAATAAATATTCATGGCAGCCAGTGAAAAACACAAATCTATCCATTTACAGAGGAAAAAATATCCAATTTAACATCAATTACATTGCAAGTTCCTATATTAAAAGAGTGAGTGCACTTCAAAAGTGCACCATCAATAGTGAAGCAGTGCAGGACATCCTGAGGTCATGAAAGGTGTATAAATGCTGTTCTTTCTTCCTTTCTTTAATGCCTCAACAAGTCATTCTCAAAGAGGTCTTAATCTTTACCAGCAAGCTAAAATATAAATAATTGAGGGATGTTTTCAATATTTCCTGAAAAATGCCATTCAGTCTCAATATTATTCTAATATAAATGGAAAAATTATGCATTAAGAAGTATGAGTTCTACCCATAAGATGATGTCAGTAACAGAACCACTGTGGAACCCCAGGCGGTCCGGGTTAATAGAGTGGAAACTGGGAATGGGAGGAGTATGAAAGATCACAACTGGATCATGTAAGAGAAACACAAAATGATAAAACTAAATTAAGTTTCCACTCATATTTTAAAGTGGACATGCATTTTAAGTGTCACTATGTTGACCTTCACCAATCGATTTGAGTACAATATAAATTCTTTAATATGCTACAAGCTTGAGTAAACACACTTCAGTACAACATTTATTTTGTCTGTGAGTCATAGAGTCATAGAGGTTTACAGCTTGGAAACAGGCCTTTCAGCCCAACTTGTCCATGCCGCCTCTTTTTTTAATCTCTAAGCGAAGCCCAATTGCCCATGTTTGACCCATATCCCTCTATACCCATTTTACCCATGCTTTTTCAAAGACAAAATTATACCCATCTCTACTATTATCTCTGGCAGCTTGTTCCAGACACTCAACATCCTCTGTGTGAAAAAAAATTGCCCACTGAACCCTTTTTATCTCTCCCTTCTCATCTTAAACCTATACCCTCTAATTTTAGACTCCCCTACCTTTGGGAAAAGACGTTGACTATTTAGCCGATCTATGGCCCTCATTATTTTGTAGACCTCTACAAGATCACCCCTATGTCTCCTACACTCTAGGAAAAAAAGTCCCAGTCTATCCAGCCTCTCCTTATAACTCAAACTATCAAGTCCTGGTAACATCCTAGTGTATCTTTTCTGCACTCTTTCTAGTTTAATAATATCCTTTCCATAATAGGGTGTCCAGAACTGTACACAGTATTCCAAGTGTGTGGCCTTACCAATGTCTTGTACAACTTCAACAAGACGTCCCAACTCCTGTATTCAATATTCTGACCAATGAAACCAAGTATGCTGACTGCAACAAAATTGCATAAACTTGCCCCAAGCACAATCAAATCGATAAATTTTATATTTCAGCCTTGTTTGCCTGTGTAGGGCTGTTGCTGGTATGGCATGGAGAACATGGGGCAAAATGTTACACTCCCACACCCCTCCCCAAGGTGAGTTCTGAGGAATGAGCCCACCCTAAATCAAGCTGCAATTTCAAGCAGCGTGGGCTGCTCTTGGAGGTTCCGGGAGTGGCCTAGTACTTCGTGTCGGTGTGTGTGCTTGATCCTGGACCGGTAGACGGGCGCCGCAACAGCTCGGTGACTAGCACTGCTAGCTGTGCAGATACATGGATTTGGGCCTGTGTCTGTGGGAGTTTGTGCATTCTCCCTGTGGATGCGTGGGTTTCCTCCGGGCGCTCCGGTTTCCTCCCATACCCCAAAGATGTGCTCTTAGGCTGATTGGTTTTACCAAATTGACACTATTCTCCCCTGAATCTGGCTAAGTCAGGGGTTCTATTTGTAGATACGCAGGGTAGAATAGGTGTAGGGTGATGCGGCGGCGTGGGCTTGTTGGGCCAAAGGGCCTGTTTCCCGTGCTGGGTTGTTCTTTGTTCTTTGTTCACACTTTGGTGGGCAGGGCCTCAGGTGGGAAACCCATCCATTCACTGACAAAGACCCTTAAGTTGCTAATTAATGGCCCTTAATGGCCCCAGTCCCAATGTTTAGGCTGGCGGGAGCAGGTGTGTGTAGGGTGGGAAAGTGGCAACAAAACATTTCCCTGTTGTGGGCAGAAAGTGAAACCTGCCTCTTTTGAAGACCCTCTCAAAGTTGGGGGGGTGTCC
The DNA here is from genome assembly GCF_965287045.1 of Carcharhinus amblyrhynchos. Taxonomy (NCBI): domain Eukaryota; kingdom Metazoa; phylum Chordata; class Chondrichthyes; order Carcharhiniformes; family Carcharhinidae; genus Carcharhinus; species Carcharhinus amblyrhynchos. The sequence goes on from NC_137327.1 coordinate 125,601,625, forward strand.
TCCTCCTAGGACACTGAAGCTCTAGGACCCCTCCTACCCATGCCAAACCCCTCCCCTCAATGCTGTAATTGCCCCCGTTTTGACCCCTGGGGCATCCCCTACCCTCTCACTCTATGACTTATGTAAGATAAAGACACAATACTGTGGATGCTGGAATCTGAAACAGAAACAGAAAATGCCGGAAGAACACAACAGGTCCAACAACAACTATGGAGAGAGAATAGTGCCAATGTTTCGAAAGGTCATCCTGACTTGAAACCTTGCCTCTATTCTCTCTCCACAGATACTGTGATCTGTTGAGTTTCTCCAGCATTTTCTGTTTCTGTTGCCTCTGGGACCTCTCTCTTGAAAAGTCCCGGGACACCGTTCCAGACAAAGTGCTGCAGGATTACTCCTGGAAAAGAATGGAATACTGATGTAGAGAATTTTTGCTACATTCGCAGAAGGCATTGGTGAGAGCAGGTCAGTTTTTGGGTGGGATTTTTCTCCCACCCCACGTCATGTTTTGACGCAGTGGATGGGGCATGCTGACTGGTGACTGGATGTTATGGCTCCGTTATTATCAATGGGTTTCTCATGGAACGCACCCCTCACTGACGGGTAACCTGCAGCGGAAGGTTAGCAATGCCTCACATGCACTTCCTTTAACCTGGTCTATTGCATTCGCTCCCCCAAATGTGGTCTCCTCTACATTAGAGAGACCAGTCGCAGACTGGGTGACCATTTTGCCGAACACCTTTGGTCCAAATGCAAGCAGGACCCAGACCTTCCTATTGCTTGTCATTTCAACACACCACCCTGCTCTCCTGTCCACACGTCCATCCTTGGCATTTTCCAATGTTCCAGCGAATCCCAACGCAAACTGGAGGAACAGCACCTCATCCTCCAATTGGGCACTTTACAGCCTTCTGGACTCAACGTTGAGTTCAACAATTTCAGAGCATGAACTTTCCCCTCCACCTTTACCCCATTTCCATTTATTTTATTTTATTTCTTTTTTCCATCTCATTCATTTTTAACATCCTTCTTTCGCACTTCCATTTTTCCACTTCTCCATTCTGATTCACCATCTTACCCCACAATCCTCTCACTCCACCCTTCCCCCCCCCTCCCCCTCTTCAGGGCAACTGCCACATTCCTCATGCAGTCCTCGTACCTCCATCCTGCCATTCGCACATTCCAACCGCTTAATGGACACTTTTACCACCTCCCTCAGCCGCCTTCATCACCATTTACATTCCCTTTGTCCAACTGCAGCACCCTCCCCACCAACCTCATAGTATAAATCTCTTCTGATTTTCTTTGTTCTTAGCTCTGATGAAGGGTCATCCAGAAATGAAACATTGCCTGTACTCACTCCCCACAGATAAGAACATAAGAAGTAGGAGCAGGAGTAGGCCATCTAGCCCTTCGAGCCTGCCCCGCCATTCAATAAGATCATGGCTGATCTGAAGTGGATCAGTTCCACTTTCCCGCTTTCTCTCCGTAACCCTTAATTCCCCTGTCTATCAAAAACCTATCTACCTGTGACTTAAATATATTTAGCGAGGTAGCCTCCACCACCAGAGATTCACCACCCTTTGAGTGAAGAAGTTCCTCCTCAACTCTGATCTAAACTGCACCCCCCCCCGCCTTATCTTGAGGCTGTGTCCTCTAGTCCTGCTATCCTTTCTAAGCGGGAAGAACCTCTCTACCTCTACCCTATCAATCCCCTTCATTATCTTACACGTCTCTATAAGATCCCCCCTCATCCTTCTAAGCTCCAACGAGTACAGACCCAGTCTATTTAGTCTCCCTTCATAGTCCAACTCCCTCATCTCCAGTATCAGCCTAGTGAACCTCCTCTGCACTCCCTCCAAGGCCACAGATGTTGTCAGACCTGCCGAGATTTTCCAGCATTTTCTGTTTTTGTCTATGACATTGCTGTTCCTGACAAATTAAAAAACACACCCATATATCTAAATAGTCACGGATGTCACGGGAGGCAGTGGGGTAATAGTATTGTCACTGGACTGTAAGCCAGAGACCCAGAGCAATGCTCTGGAGATTAGTGTTCAAATCCCACCACAGCGGATGGTGAAATTTAAATTCATTGCAAATAATCTGGAATTAAAGGTCTCATGATGACCATTGTCAATTGGGACTTGATGGATTGATTTATAAGGAGAGGCTGAATAGACCGGGACTTTTTTCTCTGGAACGTAGGAGGCTGAGGGATGACCTTATATAGGTTTATAAAATAATGAGGGGCATAGACAAGGTGGATTGTCAATATCTTTTCCCAAAAGTCGGGGAGTGTAAAACTAGAGGACAAACGTTTAAGGTGAGAGAGGAGAGATACCAAGGTGCCCAGAGGGACACTTTTTTCACAGAGAGGGTGGTGTCTGGAATAAGCTGCCAGAGGTAGTAGTAGAAGCGGGTACAATTTTATCTTTTAAAAAGCATTTAGGTAGTTACATGGGTATGTTGGATATAGAAGGATATGGGCCAAATGCAGATAGTTGGGATGAGTTTAGGGGTTTAAAAAAAAGGGCAGCATGGACAAGTTGGACCAAAGGGCCTGTTTCCATGCTGTAAACCTTTATGAATCTATGTTGTAAAAACCCATCTGGCTTGCTAATGTTCTTCACTAAAAGGAAGGAAATCTGCCATCCTTACTGATCTGGCCTCCATGTGACTCCAGAGCCACAACAATGTGGTTGACTCTTAACTGCCCTCAGAGATGGGCAATAAATGCTGGCCCAGCCAGCGATGCCCACATTCTATGAACAAATAAAACAAAAAGATGCATCCTAAGATGCTTCTCTCAGATAAGTTTTCCTGACTCAACTGTCCTTAATCTTTTGAACAGTGGGCCATCTTTCTCTGCTACAGTTAATGGATTACTCTGCTTATGTTTACAGGGCTTGCCACTCAGGTTATACTTTAATCACCCATGGTTGATGTCTTTTCAGCTACTTATTTCCTTGCACAAGCATTTCTTGTGGATGCTACTAGTCATGAAAGGCAAAAGACAAGCCATTCTTTCTTCCTGTGACATGCCTAAGTATTCCTGTTCATCTTAGTAAAGCTTTTGATCCAGGGTACAGACAGGTCAGATTATTAATCTTTAACTTGCGCGATGTCCAACTTGCAACTTTCCAGAATGTTGTAACAAGATAAATAAATCATTTAACTTCACAAGTGCCTGTGCTGTACGTTAGTGAGGTTGCCTCAAAACTTTTGAAAACTAAAGGTGAGCGGCAAATTCCTGTCATCACTGATTGTCGCTCGTTAAGGCGGAATTTTATGTGGTGCCATGATCCCCACAATCGCTCATCCAAAGGCTGAAATGTTGAAGGGAAACTCACCCACAATCCTGATAGCTGCCAACAGTGATTTAATGCTGGAAGTATGGCTCATTCCTTTAAGACAAGGCTTCCATCCCTATCTCAGGAGGAAGCCCAGCCTTAGAGAGCTGTCAGCCAGTCAAATGGCCAGCAAGCCTGTAGTCTCAGCAGCGCTACCAGGAGTGATGGCCATGACTGGAATGACAGGCTAAAGCAAAAATACTGCAGGTGCTGGAATCTGAAACCAAAACAGAAAATCTCAGCACGTCTGACAGCACCTGCGGGGAGAGAATAGAGCCAACCTTTTGAGTCTAGATGACGTCAGAGCTAAGAGCAAAGAGAATCAGCAGAGATTTATACTATTGGGGTGTGGGGAGGGGGAGAGAAAGTGAAATGGGACAAAAAGAATGAGGATACAGGAGGCTGCTAAAAGTGTCCATTAAGTGATTAGAATGCGAGAATGGCAGAACAGAGGTACGGATTGTTAAGGGACTGCCTGAGGAATGTGGCAGTGGGGCAAGAAGGAGAGCTGGAATGGAGAAGTGAAAAAGTGGAGGTGAGAAAGAAGCTTGATAAAATGGATGAATGAGGTGAAACAAAATGAAGTAAAATAAATGCGGAGTGGCACGGTAGCACAGTGGTTAGCACTGCTGCTTCACAGCTCCAGGGACCTGTGTTTGATTCCCAGCTTGGGTCACTGTCTGTGTGGAGTTTGCATGTTCTCCCCGTGTCTGTGTGGGTTACCTCGGGTGCTCTGGTTTCCTTCCACAGTCCAAAGATGTGCGGGTTAGGTTGATTGGCCATGCTAAAATTGCCCCTTAGTGTCCTGAGATGCCTAGATTAGAGGGATTATTGGGTAAATATGTAGAGATAAGGGGGTAGGGCCTGGGTTGGATTGTAGTCAGTGCAGACTTGATAGGCCAAATAGCCTCTTTCTGCACTGTAGAGTTTCTATGATTCTATGGAATGGAAATGGGGTGAAGGTGGAGTGGCGAGTTCATGCTATGAAGTTGTTGAACTCACTGTTCAGCCCAGGAGACTGTAAATGAGGTGCTGTTCCTCCAGTTTGTTTTGGAGTTCGTTAGAACATTGCAATGGCCAAGGACAGACATGTGGACAGGAGAGCAGGGCAGGGTGTTGAAGTGGCAAGTGACAGGAAGATCTGATTGCAGATGGGCCAAAGGTGTACTGCAAAGTGGTCACTCAGCCTACATTTGGTCTCTCCAATGTAGAGTTGACCGCATTGCGAGCAGCGAATGCAATAGCCCGGATTAAAGGAGGTGCACTATTCTCAATAGTGATGATCTTCCTGCTAGTTTCACACTGGCTGTAAATCTGGGGTCAGGAGTCTCAGCGAGTGGGGATGAGAGAGTGGCTTCAAGCAGTGGGGGGAGGGTTAAGGTTGAGGGCAGTGGGTGACCTTGGAAGGGAGGCTGCCTCTGCTGAGCACAGTGGGTCATAAACATCGTCCATTTTCCATACCCTACACCAGGCACAACTTAAGATGCCAGGTTTCCTGCATGGTGTGTGCTTCCCCCAGTCACATGTAAAAAATACACCAGCAGCTGTTGGGTGTGGCCATTAAGTAACCATTAATTACCCATCTGAGAGTCTTAATAAGGTGCCAGAGGTCATAGTTTTGGAAGGTACTGTCATAGGAGCCTTGATGAGCTCCTGCAAATCATCTTGTAAATGAAACACACTGTTGCCACTGTGCTTTGGTGGTGGAGGGAGTGCATATTTAAGGTGATGACTGGGATGCCAAAAACGTGAGTTGTTTTGTCCTGTAAAACTTCCTGAGTGATGTTGAAGCTGCTCTTTTTCTTGATTTGATTTATTATTGCCGCATGTATTAACATACAGTGAAAAGTATTGTTTCTTGCGCGCTATACAAGCAAAACATACCATTCATAGAGAAGGAAACAAGAAAGTGCAGAATTTAGTGTTGCAGTCATGGCTAGGGTGTAGAGAGAGATCAACTTAATATGAGGTAGGTCCATTCAAAGGCCTGACAGCAGCAGGGAAGAAACTGTTCTTGAGTCTGTTGGTACATGACCTCAGACTTTTGTACCTTTTTCCCGAAGGAAGAAGGTGGAAGAGAGAATGTCCGGGGTGTGTGGGGTCCTTAATTACGTTGGCTGTTTTGCCGAGGTGGCAGGAAGTGTAGACAGAGTCAATGGATTGCGTGAAGCATTTGGCTACATTCGCAACCTTTTGTAGTTGCTTGTGATCTTGGCAGAGCAGGAGCCATATCAAGCTGTGAAACAACCAGAAAGATTGCTTTCTATTGTGCATCTGTAAAAGTCGACGAGAGTCGTAGCTGACATGCCAAATTTCCTTAGTCTTCTGAGAAAGTAGAGGCGTTGGTGGACTTTCTCAACTCTATAGTATCAGCATAGGGGGACCAGGACAGGTTGTTGGTGATCTGACTACCTAAAAAACTTGAAGTTCTCAACCCTTTCTACTTCATCCCCATTGATGTAGACATCTTCTAGACAGCCATAGTCGGGGGTTTGGAAGGTGCTGTTAAAGGCGTCTTGGTGAGTTCCTGCAATGCATTTTATTGATTGTACACTGTGTCAGTGGTGACTGAATCAAACCTGAGCCCCTAGGCAGTGCAAGCTACTGTGCCACCGTGCCACTCAGTGCATGCCATGTATTGACACAAAGTGTGGTATGAGATGACAAATTGGAACTGATACTGACAATATGAAGAGATGTTAGTTGTAAAATGCTTTGAGAATCCTTGAAGTCATTGAAATGCGTTTTATGAGTACAAACTTTCTCCTTTGCTTTCCTTCCCTTTTCAATCTGGATAAGTTGGTGATGCACAACAGCTGTCAGGGAAAGAAGGGACAGAAGCTAGTGTGAAACTGGCAGAAAGATTATCAATGTTGAAAATAGGAGAGGCTCTTGACAACCTGCTGTGCATTTCAATAATTGAGAAGAATGAATTATTCCCTCTGCTCTAACCAAATACCACCAAAGTTAGCAGTGCAATATTGAACCAAGGTGAAAAAGAAATTGCTCAAGGGGACAGAGCACTTTGTAAACTTAACCAAAGAATAATTAAACATATTCTCCTGCCAGCATTCTCAGAGCAATAACTTGAATTTTGCAGTTGGCTACAAAGCAACAACCCTGACTATGCAGAAAACTGACCATAAAAATCTCTATGGATTTCCCCTTTCACAATGTCAATTTCAATCTCGTGCCAAATCAACAAGATCTCCATGTATCCAACAACAGTGATGCGGGGTGCAGAAAATGAAAAGATCAGGATTTCCTACCCAGCCCGATCATGCACCGACTTTCTGATGAGATAGGCATGTCCTTGATTTTGATTTGATTTGATTTATTATTGTCACATGTATTAACATACAGTGAAAAATATTGTTCCTTGCACGCTATACAGACAAAGCATACTGTTCGTAGAGAAGGAAATGAGAGAGTGCGGAATGTAGTGTTACAGTCATAGGGTGTAGAGAAAGATCAACTTAAAGCAAGCTAAGTCCATTCAAAAGTCTGACAGCAGCAGAGAAGAAGCTGTTCTTGAGTTGGTTGATACGTGACCTCAGACTTTTTTACCTTTTTCCCAACAGAAGAAGGTGGAAGAGAGAATGTCCGTGGTGCGTGGGGTCCTTGATTATGTTGGCTGCTTTGCCGAGACAGCAGGAAGTGTAGACAAAGTCAATGGATGGGAGGCTGGTTTGCATAATGGATTGGGCTACGTTCGCGACCTTTTGTATAGTTCCTTGTGGTCTTGGGCAGAGCAGGAGCCACACCAAGCTTCCTCAGACAGGAAGCATGTTCTTGCCTCAATTGAGGCCCTGCAGTTAGCAATTGTTGATCACATCAGGCCCATTTCCCACCGACTTTCACTCTTTAGTCCTCGAGGAGGATTGAACTTGTGTGGGGAATGCTCAAATGTCATCAGAGTAACTTCTGTTCGAAGTCCCACAGAAAGGTACAGTTTGTTTAATCAGCGTGTGTTTTTTTCACCAATGATTGCTGACAATAATACACTTATATTTGTGAAGGGTTAATTGCTAGAATTTTTAGCCCAATTTAAAAATAATCAACAGAAAACGCTGGTAAATCTCAACAGGTCTGACAGCATCTGTGGGGAGAGAATAGAGCCAATGTTTCAAGTCAGGATGACACTTTGTCAGAGCTGAGAGCAAAGAGAATCAGCAGAGGTTTATATTGTGAGGGCTGGAGGGGGGGCACTTTAATACCCTTAATTTGCCACTAGTTACAGCTGCCAGGTATGATTTTATTTGTTTGGGCATCATATCATTGAAGATTCAATAGTTTTTGTGGAATCCTTATTTAAGTCTTCCATGTTTAGTATGCACACTCTGTTAGTGACTGGTTAAATATACACATGATAAAATGCACTACATTCAATTTTCAATCTGCAGAATCACCATTCTTTACCACACCAACACCAATCATAGAATCCTTACAGTTCAGGAGAGGCCATTCGACCCATAAGTATGCATTACCTCTCCGACTGAGGGTCCTACCGAGGACTTCTCCCAACCCTATCCTTGCAACTCCACACATTTACCATGGCTAATCTATCTAACTTACACATCATAGAATCGTTGAATCCCTACGGTGCTGGAGGCAGCCATTTGGCCCATCGAGTCTGCACTGACAATAATTCCACCCAAGCACTATCCCCATAACCCCATGTATTTACCCTAACAAGCCACATATTTGCTCTGCTAATCCCCTTAACTTAGGTCAATTTAGCGTAGTCAATCCACCTAACCAGCACATCTTTGGAGTGTGAGAGGAAACTGGAGCAACTGGAGGAAACCCAAACAGATAGAGGGAGAACGTGCAAACTTAACACAGTCACCTGAGGCTAGAATTCAACCTGGGTCCCTGGCACTGTCGGACAGCAGTGCTAATCATTGTACTACCGTGCCTTGGGACACTAAGGGACAATTTAGCATGGCCAATCCACCAAACCTGCACATCTTTAACCTGCAGAAGGAAACCAGAACACGTAGAGGAAACCCACACAAACACAAGGAGACACTAGTAAAGGCTGCTCTGAATTTTTACAAGGCAAATAGTTTTTGCACCACCCAAGATTAGTTTCCAAGAGTAACCCATGGATAGTGAAGACTGGGATGAGCACAAAGCTGAAACTGACAGCTATTGATTATTTGAGCTCACTGGAGCCATGTTGATAAACCAAAAATGTCAGCTTTAGTTGAAAGCTTAGAATCGCTGAGAAGAACAGAGGTTCCTTCCAATCAGTTGACAATTATCAGAGAAAATGCATTGAACTGTAACTTATTGCACCACAACTTCCTCCAACCACTAACATCTAATAAAACTCTCTGCTATTTTCAATTGAAACAATCGAGTTTTACGGTGACTGTCTGTAATAGATTGACCATGCTAAATTGCCCCTTAGTGTCCCAAGCATTGCTGCTTCACAGCGCGTATGGCTTGGGTTCAATTCTGGCCTGGGGTCACTGTCTGTGTGGAGTTTGCACATTCTCCCCGTATCTGCTTGGTTTCCTCCAGTTGCTCTGGTTTCCTCCCACACTTCAAAGATGTGCAGGTTAGGTGGATTGACCACGCTAAATTGACCTTTAGTGTTAGGGGGACTAGCTGGGCAAATATGGGAATTATGGTAAAAACATGGAGTTATGGGGATAGGGCCTGGGTAGGGTTATTGCTGATGCAGGCTCAATGGGCTGAATGACCTCCTCCTGCACTGTATGGATTCTATGATTCTGTAATGACTTCAATCATGCCATTGGGATTGGCCTATTGGAATATGGAACTCCCTGATTATGGATGTCTCCCGCTTAGGGAGGGCAGTCAGGCACTGGTGTGCCTTCATATCTAGGTGGCGACCTTCCACCTCTAGACCCTGCAGAAATACCTTTACATTGAGCCTACTCCACGATGGTGTGCTCTGGCAATGTATTTCTTCAACAGCCTTAATTATAGTGTGCAGCTCCTGTACATAAGTCTGGGGGATCTTCAGAACTCCTTGCAGGCGTTGCCCATCTTTTTCCAGGGCCTTCTCAAAGTCTGGAGCGCAATTGCCTTGCGAACCAGCTCTCCCCCCGTCAGGAGTAGCAGCTCTGGTGCGAGAGCCACTGCTCAGGAATCGCTCCTGCAACCGTATAACTTCAGGTGGCTGGCGGAGAGGAGGGCCATGGATGCCGGGGTCACCAGGATCAGAGACATACTGGGTGGCAGAGGAGTGGGCTGGATGAGTCCCCATGAGCTTGCTGAGCACGTGGGGATGGCATCTGGTGTGCAGCCAAAACTATCCAAGACCTTAGAATTGTTGTGCTCAGACTTGAAGGCACATATGGTCTCAAAGACGCGCAACTGTGCAGTGGCATCCCGCCCGAGTGTTCCCCTGCTCTGATGGAATTTCACGTTGGCCCCAAACCTAGACCCACCCCTTTCCCCTGATCAGGTGCCCCACAGCTTGAGCCATCTCGTGGAAATGCCCTCTGTGTCCTTTCCTACCGCACGGACGCATTTCCTGTATGGGCTGCTGCTGCACACCTTCTACTACTGCATCCTCGCCCGTCGCCCGGTTGCACCTTGGCGGGCCTTGTTGCCGCCAGATGGCAGAGATCCCCAGTGGAGGTCGCTCAATGGAGGGATCTCCCCCCACTATCTTGGGGACCTGGGGTAGAGGGTGCTGCATGCAGCAGTCCCTTACAATCATAGGTTGTACCGGTTCATGGACTCCCAAGCGTGCCCTGTTTTGCAATCTTGTGGAGTCCATAGACCATATCTACATCAAATGTTATATTCTGCACTCCCTTTTCAGTTTCCTCAAAAACCTTTTATTGAAGTTTTGTTTGCACTTCAGTCCCAGGCTCCTGATCTATGGGCACCCGGTGTAGAGGGTGGGTGGTGTGGGGAAGTGGGGGATGACCTCCTCGTACTTGCTCCTGGGTCTGTCAAAGCATGCCCTCCAGGCAGTGGGTAATCGAGGAGGGGGGTCATCCAACCTGACTGACTGCCCCTCTACCGTATTTATATTGGTGGCTGGGTGTTCCTGGAGAGGGAGCACGTGGTGCCCGAGGGAACTGTTAATACCTTCCATGCCCGCTGGGCACCAGAGTGACTGGGGTGCATTATTGACCCCTTTAATCACATTTTAATTTGATGTTTTAAGTTTCTTTTTCACTTTGTCTTTTGTTTTGGGTGGTTCTCCTCCATTTGGGAGCTGCCCCTTTCAAGTTGTTCCTGAGTTAGTTTGATTTTGTTTATTTGGTTGGCCCTCAGAAGAAGTCCCTGATCCAATTGATGGGGCAATCAGGGGTGTCCTTGCCTTGTATTTAACTGGGTGTGTCAGTTCCTCTGACACCCCTGGAGGTAGACTGTTGACTGCTAACACTCTGTGTACTGCTGTTAGAGTTTGTAAGTAAAGGGATTTTGGTGAAGGGACTTCTGCCTTCGAAGACTTATTACATTGTCCCTGTTCAGGTAGTGTCATGAGATCCGTTCCGTAATGGAAGTTTTACCTTCAAGTGTACTTTCCCTGAAAGCTTTGAATTATCGACAAAATGAATATCATGTAAATCTATGAAATTGTAGGGGGACTAGTGTACTTTTTGACATGGAATATCTTGTTGAAATAACTGGTTTGTAAGCAGCTGACTGTATTTCAATCCTCTCCAAAGTCCCACAGGGAAGGGGAGCTGAAGAAGATGTTAGTGTTTTAACAAGTGCGCTCAAGCAAGTGATGGGTTTGGGACTGAATCATGTTAACTGCCCAAAATTCTATCATTCCCACCACAGGAATTGCCTTTCTAAATTAAGTGATTTGAAATTGGAGTTTTACTCAGGCAGCAGCTGAGGAAAGCTGCTTGAATGTTAGCTAAGTTGATATGTGTTTGACTCTGTGATTCCATAGCCACTACTTTACTTCGAGTGGATTTTGCAGGAAAAATATTCTTCACATTTTATGTTTGAGCTTCCTAACCTCACGTAGAAGTTCCCCTCAAGTTTGTTAAGAGTGTGTAACAGGAGGGTATTTATTCCTTCGAAATAACACTGAACAGCTGCATTATGATAGAATCCCTGCAGAAGAGGCCATTCTGCCTACGGAGTCTGCACCAACTCTTTGACAGAGTATATTATCCAGGCCCTCTTTCCTGCTCTATCCTGTAAGCTCACACATTTCACATTGCTAACCCATCTAACCTACACATTTTGGTGCAACTTTGCATGGCCAGTCCACCTAACCTGCACATCTCTGGGCTGTGGGAGGAAACAGGAGTACCCGGAGGAAACCCACACAGTCATGGGGAGGACATGCAAACTGCACATAGACGGTGGGATTTTCTGCTCACCTCAAGGCTGGAAATTTCTGCCCAAAGTGCAAAGGTCCTTTGACCATCACCAAATTTTCTGCCCTGCCTGCTACAATTCCCGTGGTGGAGGGGAAAGGCAGACAGGGAAAATTCTACCCACAGTCACACAAGATTGGAATTGAACCCTCATCCGTGGAGCTGCGATGCAGCGGTGTGAACCAATGTGCCATTATGCCATCTGAATTATGCATCGACAACTGCTCTTGTCCTTCCAGAGTGACTTTTTTTTCAAATTTTTAAAAGACAGGAGTTTTAAATGCCTCGATGTCTCCTTTTGATAACTTTGTGGCTCTGTCCCTTTTATTCCTTGATCTCTAACCTTGCTTACAAGTCTGATGTGGAATTGCCAGTGTCGGACTGAGGTGGACACAGTTAGAAGTCTCTCAAAGCCAGGTTAAAGTCCAACAGGTTTATTTGTTAGCACGAGCTTTTGGAGCGCTGCTCCTTCATCAGATGAATCTAATGTGTAGAACTTTATCAAATGCCATTTGGAAGCCAATGTACACCATATTATAAGTGTTACCCTCATCAACCCTCTCTGCACCCTCTTTGAAAAAAACTTCAGTAATTTAGTTCAACATGATTTCATGATTTGACTGAAATCTGACCAAGTGGCTATAAATTTTGTCCCAAATTATCATTCCCACCACTTCGGCTAAGGTTACAGTTCAGCCGTGCAAGAATTTTTATTCATCTGTAAAATCTTTGGAGAATGCTGTCTATGACTTAGAGTTTCCCTGCCTCTGGATCATTCCGGGGCAACCAACAACTTGAGACAATTCGGTCAATTTTGCTATTTAGCCTTGCATGAGGTAAATCACTGCTGCCTTGTTTAATACAGCAGACCTGTTTTTTATTCCGGATGAAGACAAATGGGTGGATGGACCATTTGTTTTTTCCTACATCATTGGGTTTCCACAAATGATTGAAGCAGCAGATCTTAATGTGGCCCAACAAGTCCCTATGTTTCAACACATGCCATAATGTAAACAGAAGCGGTTTCACTTGATTAATATTTAATTAGTGTGTGACTACAGGGATGGGTTTATACACTTCAGTGCCCTGTATGTAGGCAGCTATCACACTTCATTCATCATTTGGTAGGTCAGTGTCACTGCACTCTTGCACAGTCAAGGTGTAAGGCTGATTTCATACAGAGAGTGGATATGCAATATTGCTGTGGCTTCCAACAGTAAGACAGAGTTACTCTGCAACAAAGCATGGTGGTACAGTGGTTAGCACTGCTGCCTCACAGCGCCAGGGACACCGGTTTGCTTCCCGGTTTGGATCGCTGTCTGTGCGAAGTTTGCACATTGTCCTTGTGTCTGTGTGGGTTTCCTCCGGATGCTCCAGTTTCCTCCCATAGTCTGAAAGACATGCTGGTTAGGTGTATTGGCCATGCTAAATTCTCCCTCTGTGTGCCCAAACAGGTACTGGAGTGTGGCACAGTAACTTCACTGCACTGTTAATGTAAGCCTACTTGTGACACAAATAAGTAAACTTAAAAATGTAAAATTCTCTCTCACCCACTCTTATATTCACAATTATTACAATCTGCTGCCTCATAGCACCAGGAACCCGGGTTCGAATCCCAGCTTGGGTCACTGTCGGTGTGGAGTTTGCATACTCCCCCCTGTCTGTGTGGGTTCCCCCTGGGTGCTCTGGTGTCCCCCCACACTCCAAAGATGTGCAGGTCAGGTGGATTGGCCATGCTAAATTGTCCCTTAGTGTCAGGGGGACTAACTAGGATAAATGCATGGGGTTATGGGGATAGGGCCAGGGTGGGATTGTGGTTGGTGCAGACTCGATGGGCTAAATGGCCTCCTTCTGCACTCTTAGATTCTATGAAAGCCAGGAAATTAGACTAAAACTTTATAAACCATCATTTGGGCCCCAGGGGGCAGTTTAGTGGCCAATTCTGGGTATAGGAGAGATTTGTGAGAATGGTATCATGGAGGAAAGACAAAGTTGTGTCAGAAGATAGATCGTCTCCTTCACACTGAACCTGAAGGTCAGATGCAGATGCAGGCCCCGATCCACTGCTGTGGTGTTCCAGTATTGAGGGTTGTGGATGATGGCCTCCATCCCAAACTCAGAAGGCAATCCCAGGCATTGGTCAGATGTGTCTTGACATCTGCACACCACACTGTATGACTGGCATGTTTTTCCACCAGCATCGCAGAGAATCGGGGTGGGGGGCCCTTCATCTTTGTTACATAAGCGTAATGTAAGTGAGCTTCACATCGTCCTCTGGTGGGCTTTTTGAACTGCTGGTATAAAACTGACAACTGACCCTCCCACCATATTCTCCCGCCATCAAACGCACCGGTGAATTCTGCAGGATGTTTCTGACTTTTGAATTTCAATCTCAATTCCTTCTCAGCTCTTAACTATAATCCTATAGGTGTCAAAATGCTATTGCTCAATCAGCCAGATGTTAGTTTAAGTTTCATTTTGATGTATATATTTCCCTCAGATTGTAGATGGTGATATATAAGCCAGTAGGTTGTTTATAATGGGTTGATTTCAACACATGAAGATTTTGATGGAAGATTGCACGGAAGGGGCTGATGGAAGGGGCAGCACAGTGGTTAGCACTGCTGCCTCACAGCGCTAGGGACCCGGATTTGATTCCTGGCTTGGGTCACTGTCTGTGCGGAGTCTGCACATTCTCCCCCCATGTCTGTGTGGGTTACCTCCGGGTGCTCCGGCTTCCTCCCACAGCCCAAAGATGGGCGGGTTAGATGAGTTGGCTTTGCTAAATTGCCCCTTAAGTTGTCAGGCGGACTAGCTAGGGTAAGTGCATGGGGTTATAGGGATAGGTCTGGGTGGGATTATTGTCAGAGCAGACTCGATGGGTTGAATGGCCTCCTTCTGCACTGTAGGATTCTATGATCCTATGAATGCTGGTGTGTGGCAAGTTGCTGAGCCAGATCTGGGGTGAAATTCACCCCTGTGCAGAAAGTCCAGATAGTTCCTTGGTAAGGAGTTGAGATAAAGGGATTGGGCTGAATATTCTGACTAGGTCATATATCTTGAACTTGTTACAGTGAGAGGCTGAAGCTGCTGAAGGAAAGGAAGAGTGGCATGGTGGCACAGTGGTTGGGGCAACACGGTGGCACATTGCGGTTAGCATTGCTGTATCACAGGTCCAGGGACCAGGGTTCAATTCCTGGCTAGGATCACTGTCTGTGCAGAGTCTGCACGTTCTCCATGTGTCTGCATGGATCTCCTCCGGCTGCTCCAGTTTCCTCCCACAGCCAAAAGAGGTGCAGGATAGGTTCGTGGGCCATGCTAAATTGGCTCTTAATGTCCCGGAATGTGTAGGTTAGAGGGATTAGTGGGGTAAATATGTGGAGTTACGTAGATTGGGTCTGGGTGGGATTGTTGTCATTGCAAACTCAATGGGCTGATTAACATCCTTCTGCACTGTACAGTTCTAAAAAAAAATACTTTTCACTGTATACTAATATATGTGACAATACTAAATCAAATCAAATCAAAGCCATTACCAAGAAACATGCCACGGGAAGGCCAGAGAATCCCAGCGCTCATCTACATACCTCCCCTTATTGACTGTAAACCATGATGACTTGGTTCCTTCAGAGGTCATGTGACAGAAATGCGAGCGATCCCCCTCAGAGTGCAAGCAGACCACAAGCATGTAGGAGCTGCTTAAACTAGTGAATAACTTATTCTTTGTTGCAAGTCCTTGCTCACCAGTTTTTGGGAAACCAGCACATCCACATAGTGTCAGAAGTTAGCAGTATGACACAAGGGCTTCCTCACATTGATTCATTCATAGTCAAACAATTTGGCTAAGTTTGGAAAGGGGTGTCACATATATATTATGATGCCTGATTATCGGACAAATCTAAACAGGTCCAAGCATACACCTTACTAAATCTAGTTGGCCCTAAAGCTGTTGAGAGGTTTGTGTTTCAAATGGAGGAAGCAAAAGAGGTGTCTGAAATAATTATTAAAAAGTTTGAGAATATTTGCCTGCCAGTGAAGAGCATAAGATCCAATTGGCGCACGATTAGCTCAACAGATCAAAGTTCTGACGAACTGGTATAATCTTATATAGAAACTTTGAAAATCATAGTAAATAAACATGTTTCTAGCACTTAGAGGTGAATTAGTCAAGGATTGAATCATCTATGGGGCCCACAATGATCCTGCCTGCGAGAGAAAGATTTCACACCACAAATAGCTGCAAATAGAATTTGTATGCTGAACAAAGCGGCAGCTAGAAAGAGTGCAAAAAAGATTTACTAGGATGCCACCAGGATGGTTTGAGTTATAAGGAGAGGCTGGATAGACTGACACATTTTCTCTGGAGCGTAGGAGGTTGAGGGGTGATCATATAGAGGTCTATAAAATAATGAGGGGCATAGAACAGCTAGATAGTCAACATCTTTTCCCAAAGGTAGGGGAGTCTAAAACTAGAGGGCATAGGTTTAAGGTGAGAGGGGAGAGATACAAAAGGGTCCAGAAGGGCAATATTTTACACAGACGGTGGTGAATATCTGGAATGAGCTGCCAGAGGTTGTACTAGAGGCGGGTACAATTTTGTCTTTTAAAAAGCATTCAGACAGTTACATGGGTAAGATGGGTATCGAGGGATATAGGCAGGCAATTGGGACTCGCTGAATTGTAAAAACTGGGCACTTTGGACAAGCTGGGCCGCAGGGTCTGTTTTTGTGCTGTGAACCTTTATGACTCTACGAGCTTAGCTGGGAGACAGAATGTTTTGCGGTACAGGGCACCCCCCCCGCCCAACTGTGGTGGACATCACCCTCAAAACAGAGCAGCCTGTTTAGCGTGCAGCAAACGGTGCAACAAATGTGAAATGTGGAATAATTTCACAAAATGTTTCAGTAACATCACGGCAGCTTTCCTTTGACAAGAGCCATGTTGCAGCTGGTCTGCCAAACATGATGCGTAACGTGGTCATCAAACAGCTCAAAAAACACTTCACCACACATGGCATCCCTCAGCAACCCATGTCAAACAACTTTTGTCAATACGTCTCCACTGAATTTAGAAACTTTGCATATACATAAGAACATAAGAAATAGGAGCAGGAGTCGGCCATCTAGCCCTTCGAGCCTGCCCCGCTATTCAATAAGATCATGGCTGATCTGAAGTGGATCAGTTACACTTTCCCGCTTTCCCCCCATAACCCTTAATTCCCCTGTCTATCAAAAACCTATCTACCCGTGACTTAAATATATTTAGCGAGGCAGCCTCCATCACTTCAACGGGCAGAGAATTCCAGAGATTCACCACCCTTTGAGTGAAGAAGTTCCTCCTCAACTCCGATCTAAACTGCCCCCCCCCCCCCTTATCTTGAGACTGTGCCCTCTAGTCCTGCTATCCTTTCTAAGTGGAAAGAATCTCTCTACCTCTACCCTATCCATCCCCTTCATTATCTTATACGTCTCTATAAGATACATTTCACAAGTAGCCCCCTATATCCACAGTCCAATGGTTTGGTGGGAGTGCTCCCTGCTGAACACCTGCTAAAGATACTTGTCCTCAATCACACAGATTACTAGGATGCTCTCCTCAGCCTGTGAAACAAACCACAACAGGGTCTGGCCTCGTCACCATGGTGACTTTTCTCCAGGATTACCATTCCTTTTGACAAGTTTCTTTTGTGGCTTGAATTCGGAACCAGTGTGAGTGGTGCCTTCATGGACCACCGATTAAGAAGTAAACTGCACTAAAATTGCAATGATCAAAGGCTCAGCCGTCTAACACTTGGTCAAGCAGTCAGAATCCAGACAGTATGGTGGCTATTACAAGCTGGTGGTGGCACATAATCATGCCCCACAGCCAAATAGTCGCTTGGTAGCCTTGGACAGTACCCACTAGGAATGAAACTGATGTCACCTACTACAGTTATCAGAATCAGCACCAGTAGATACCCAACTATTTAGCTTAAAACACAGCGCTTTACATTGGTGGAAGGCATTTCCAGAAGGCTACCTGACAAGCCCTGCGCCCACTGGGGATACCGACGAAGCACCCCAGATCATTCAGGCTGAGGACATCAACCTGAAGACATTTCAAACACCCCTAACTGTCAGAGGGTGGCATGGTGGCACAGTGGTTAGCACTGCTGCCTCAGTTCCAAGGACCTGTGTTCGATCCCCAGCGTGGATCACTGTCTGTGTGGAGTCTGCATATTCTCCCCATGTCTGGGTGGGTTTCCTCCGTGCACTCCAGTTCCCTCCCAGAGTCTGAAAGATGTGCTGGTTAGGTGCATTGGCAATGCTAAATTTTCCCTCGGTGTACCCGGACAGAAGCCTGGTGACTAGGGGATTTTCACAGTAACCTCATTGCAGTGTTAACGTAAGCCTCATTTGTGACAAATAAATAAGCTTTAAACTGGCATAATCAAACACTCAGAGCGAAAGACCTAGCCAAACACAAGGTTCTCGAAGCACGTGTCGAATTAGGCTACAACGAGCTTTTATCTTGATTGTTCACACAGCAAAATGGGATGGAGGGGACATGATGGGCTATGCACCAGCTGTACCAGATTAACTGGTGTTTCACTCGATGTAAATAGTTATGTATTGTCAGCCTGTATGTTATAAAATGGTCTGCACACGTGATGCAATTACTTAAGAGAGGTCACGTGATGAAATGCGGAAGTTCTCCCCACAGCACAGACATGTAAGAGCTCCTCAGACAAGTGAATGAACTATTGATGGTTTGAAGTCCTTGGTCACCAGTCTTTGGGAAACCAGCACTTCTACAGTAGTGATACTTCCTCCAGAGGTCCCCAGCATCACAGAAGTCAGTCTTCAGCCAATTTGATTCACCCTATATGGTATCAGGAAATGGCTGAGGGCACTGGATACCATAAAGGCTAAGGACCCTGACAATATCCTGGAAATAATCATGAAGACTTGTGGTCCAGAACTTGCCATGCACCTATCCAAGCTGTTTCAATACAGCTACAAGTTGTCACCTATGGGATAATATGGAAAATTGCCCAGGTGTGTCCTGTACACAAAGAATAGAACAAATCCAACTCAACCAATTACCGCCTCATGAATCTATTGTCAATCATAGAATCTTATACAGCAAAAGAGGGCCATTCGGCCCACTGAGTCTGCACCAAACACAATCCCACCCACACCCTATCTCCATAACCCCTTACATTTACCTTAACTAGTCCCCTGACACTAAGGGACCATTCAGCATGGCCAATCCACCTAACCCACATATCTTTGGACTATGGGAGGAAACTGGAGCACGAGAGGAAACCCAAGCAGACATGGGGAGAATGTGCCAACTCCAGA
Organism: Carcharhinus amblyrhynchos; assembly: GCF_965287045.1. Taxonomy (NCBI): domain Eukaryota; kingdom Metazoa; phylum Chordata; class Chondrichthyes; order Carcharhiniformes; family Carcharhinidae; genus Carcharhinus; species Carcharhinus amblyrhynchos. The sequence continues at coordinate 125,620,651 of NC_137327.1, forward strand.
CAGACAGTGACCCAAGCTGGGAATTAAACCCAGGTCCCTGGCGCTATGAGACAGCAGTGCTAACCATTGTGCCACCGTGCTGCCCATCAGTAAGGTAATGGAAGCAGCAGTTGCTTAGCAATAACCTGCTCACTGATGCTCAATTAAGGTTCTGTCAGCTCCTGACCTCATTACAGCCTTGGTTCAAAAATACTGAGTGCCAGAGGTGAGATGAGTGTGACTGCCCTAGACATCAAGGCAGAATTTGACCGAATTTCTCCAGTTTATCACCCAAGGCCTGAACACTGATTGTCAAAGTCTGCACATTGCAAGCCATCTGTTGCCTCTTGGCCTCCGTATTCTGTGAGACATAAGTAAATGTGATGACTAATGCCAGGGCTCCTTCGACACACAATCACCTAACAGGGAGGTGAAGTGCAAACTTTAAAGCCGTAGATTTCTCAAAATCAACACTGACAGGATCAAGGAGATCCTCTCACCAGAATCTTTGCAGTTTAAACTCCCCACCACCCTCCCACCACCTCCTCAGCCCCAGCTTCTTTGCACCTCCCTGATTGCTCACTCAACATGCACCCTTTGAGTTTCAAATCCCTCCACTAGCCTGACCACTTAAACCAGTGAAAGTTGATTTTATAATTAAGCACACCATATTTTTAGCCTTTAATGCTTTTCACTCCCTGAAGCCAACTGTATCCATCATTCACTTTAGACAGCAGCAATTAAGGTTTGCAATGAAAGGACTTTACATTTAAAGAACCAACCCCTGGAGTATAACTGAGACCTTTTCTGATCAAAGTGTTTAATTTGATTAATTATTTTTGTTCATTTGCAAAGCTTCTTCAGGTGCAATGACTCAATCTGCAGGAAAGTAAAATTAATCATCAGACGTAATCCTTCAAGTTTGCTGATATTCACAAAGTCAGTTACAAGATATAACTTATGACACAAAGATAGGTCAGAAAGTAAGCCATGAAGAGAACAACAAGGGGTCTGCAAAATGGATATAGATTGGTTAAATGGCTGGACGAAAATGTGGCAGATGGAGTGTGAACTTGTCCACTTTGGCAGGAAGGATAAAACAATGACAGATTATTTGAATGAGGAGAGATTGTTGAACTTTGTGGTACAGAAGGATCTAGGTGTCCTGATACATGAATCATAAAAAATTAATATGTAGATATGGCAAGTGATGAGGAAGGCAAGTAGATTGTTGAAGTTTATTGGAGATAAAGGGATTTGAGTACAAAAGTAGATATTTTTGCCACAGTTGTACAGTGTATTGGTGACACCACACCTGGAGAACTGTGTATAGACTTTTTAAGGTTTATTTAGCATCAGTCCTGGAGACAATGGCCTAATCCATAAACTCCACTCATGTTCTGGGGACCTGGGTTTGAACCCCACCACGGCATATGGTGGAACTTGAATTCAATAAAAGTAAACTTCGAAATTAAGAATTTACTGATGACCATGAAACCATTGTCAAGTGTTGAAAAAACCCATCTGGATCACTCATATCCTCCATGAAAGGAAATCTGCTGTCCTTACCTGGTCCAGCCTACATGTGACTCCAGAGTCACAGCAATGTGGTTGACTTTCAACTGCCCTCTGAAATTGAACTTGAGCAAATCACTCAGTTCAAGAGTGACTGGGGATTGGGAATTCATGCTGGCCAGCCAACGACACTCATGTCTCATGAATGAATTAAAGAAAAAAAATCATCTCTCATTTTTCTAAATGTCAGTGAATCGAAGCTCAATCTGCCCAGTCTTTCCTTGTAAGGCAACCCCTTCACCTAAGGAATCAGTCAAATGAATCTTCATCAAGCAGCTGCCTCAATGGCTGTCCCTGAACTCTTTCCCAAGCTGGCTGGCCTGACTGTAGCATGGTCCCACACCTCCTCTCCCCAAAAGAATCATAGTTTTCCTGGCACTTTTGAGGTTGGCAATGAGATCCCAGAATCTTCACTACTCCCCCTACCCACCCTGAGGGTAAAAATCCATCCCAAAACTTTAAATTACACTAATTTGGAGGAGAGTAGAGAGTTCTCTATTGGCCAATTCATCCTTCAACTAACATCAATCAATATATCAGTGCAGAAGGAGGCCATTTGCCCATTGAGCCTGCACCAATAACTGTCCCATGCAGGTTCTACCACCATAACTCTCCTAATCCCCCAACACAGTAAGGGGCAGTTTATCATGGCCAATCCACTTAAACATCACATCTTTAGACTCTGTGAGGAATCCGGAGCACCTGGAGGAAACCCACGCAGACGCGGGGAGGTATGTGTGAACTCCACACAGACCTGAGGCCGGAATTGAACTCGGGTCCCTGGTGCTCTGTGACAGCAGTGCTAACCACTGCGCCACCTCAAATGCGGGTCATTGGTTCATTATCACATTTGGTGTTTGTGGGAGCACGCTGTGTGGAATTCTGCCTGCCACATTGCCTAGATTGCAAAGGAATCATCAAATCGTACAAAAGTGTTGCAACGCAGAAGGAAGCCATTCAGCCCATCATCTCTGCATCATTTCTCCGAATGAGCAACTCGCCTATGGAGTTTTCCCACCTTCTCCCCATAACCCTGCGCATCCCTTCCTGTCACCCCAATTTCTTTGAATTCTTCGATTGAATCTGCCTCCAGCACACTCTCAGGCAGTGAATACCAGACCCTAACTATTTGCGACATAAAAAACGTTTTTCCTCATTTCACATTTCCGTCTTTTACTAATTACCTGAAAATCTGTGCCCTTCCATTCTCCAGCCTGTGACGAGAGGGAAGGGTCTCTTCCTATCTACTCATGATTTTGAATACCTCTCGTAGCTGCACTTCACTCTGCGCCATTGGCTGTAGTGTTTTCATAAAAGGCATTATCAAGTTTCATTTCAAGAGTCCAGGCAAGTTTGCACTGTGGTTAAGTAACTTGGGAAGGCAATAGTGTAGTGATAATGTCACTGGGGAAGAAATCCAGTGACCCAGAGCGATATCTGAGACCTGGATTCAATAAAAAAAAATGTGGAATTAAAGTATTAGTGATGACCATTAAATCATTGTTGTTTGTCGACTGTTGTAAAAAACCTATCTGGTTCACTGAGTGACACGACGGCACAGTGGTTAGCGCTGCTGCCTCACCGCGCCAGGGACCCGCGTTCGATTCTTGGCTTGGGTCACTGTCTGTGCGGAGTGTGCACATTCTCCTCGTGCCTGTGTGGGTTTTCTCCGGTTTGCTCCCACAATCCAAAGGACATGCTGGTTAGATGCACTGGCCATGCTGAATTCTCCTTCAGTGTAAACAGAACAGGCACCAGAGTGTGGTAACTCGAGGATTTTCACAGTAACTTCACTGCAGTGTTAATGTAAGCCTACTGTGACACTAATAAATAAGCAAATGTCATTCCGGGAAGAAAATCTGCCGTCCTTACCCAATCTTGCCTACGTGTGATCCCAGAGCCCTGGTAATATTTTTGCCTCAAATTCCCTCAGCAGTAAATGCTGGCCCAGTCAGCGATGCCCATGTCATGTAAATGAATTTTAATTTACCAGAATGATCAGGAGTGGGATGGCTTGATCTTGGGTTTGGACAGAGCTCGGTACAACATCGAGGGCCGAAGGACCTGTATTGTGTTGTACTGTTCTAAAATAAGGTCCTTGTGGCATAAGATGGCATGTGTACTGCAAATATCATAAGCTGATTAAATTAGTGGCTGGCCTAGTTATTGTCATGAGTAACCACCATCTCTTTTCTTGCTGTCCTGACATTAAGATTCCTGAGTCGGATGGAGGCTGGTAAAAGCAGTGGAGACTGTCCAGGTCAGATCCCTTGAGCTGTAGTTACAGCTACGACAGGAGTGGAAATCAGAATCAAAGCTGACACGTAGCACATGCGCCTTGAGGGAATAAAGGTGGCTTCTGTGATCAGACAGAAAGTGGGAAAACATCATTCATTGCTCCATCATTTTAACCCCCTCCTGTTAAATTGAAATGGAACTGGTGGCCAAGATGTGTATCAGTTTTCCTTGTGTCAGCCCAAACTGTCAAAATCATTCGCTCAATACCGTGGATGCTGTTATAAAAGGGAAAAGTGCTGGAAATATTCAACAGTCAGGCACTCACTGTGAAGAGAGAAACAGAAGGGTTAACTTGAACTTCCAAGTGTGTGATTGAGAGGTTTGGACGAAAAATATTGGACATCTGAATTTGGAGCATAAATAGGCCACTCGGCCCCCCCCAAGCCTGCTCCCCCATTCAATAAGATCATGGCTGATCTGATTCAACCCCACATTCCTGTCAATCCCCAAAAACCTTTCACCCTGTTTGCTTATCAAGAATCTATCCACCTCTGTCTTTAAAATATTCAAAGACTCTGCTTGCACTGCCTTTTGATAAAGAGAGTTCCAAAGACTCACAACCATAGAATCATACAGCACAGAAGAGACCCTTCAGCCCACTGAGTCTGCAACAATACAACAGGAACATCTGAACTCACACCTAATCCTATCTGCCAGCACTTGGCCCACAGCCCTGAACGTTATGACATGCCAAGTGCTCATCCAGGTACTTTTCAAAGGAAGTGAGGCAACCCGCCTCTACCACCCTCCCGGGCAGCGCATTCCAGACTCTCACCACTCTCTCAGTAAAAATATTTTTCCTCACATCCTCCTTGAACCTATATCCCCTTGTGACTGACCTTTCAACGAAGAGAAACAGCTGCTTCTTATCCACTCTGTCCATGACCCTCGTAATCTTGTATATCTCGATCAGGTCCTCCCCCCTCCCCCAACCTACATATCTTGGAACACGAAGGAGGAGCTTTACCATGTCCAATGCACCCAACCTGCACATCTTGAGACCCTGTCCGCTCAGTCACGTGGATGTGAAGGAAGAATAGGAGACAGCTTCCTGAGATTGGGGCAATATTGATTCCTCAACCATCCTTCATCAGATGATCCAACCATTCTCACGATGCTGTGTATCAGACTCCATTGCGCCAAACTGACTGCAATGTTTTCCATATTTTAACAATCCCTACATTCTAACATTACTTCATTGGCTTGAGAGCACTTTGAGATGTCCTGGGATATTGAAGGATGTTGTTGTTTCTTTCGATTGAGCTCAGAGATGAAAGTTTGCTCCATAGTTACACCAAAAAAAAAGCTTAAGAAATGATTGTTTGATATTAACAATATCCAAGAGCACTTTCTCCTTCATTGGCCTGCAACTTTTATTCACTATTATTTAATTTTACCTTTTGCTAATTGTCCTCTGCGTGGGGTGTGGCCGATCTTCCCAAACCACTGCACTTCTCTGTTACACCCCAAAGGCATGAAGCAGGGAATCCAAGGATATGGAGCCAATAATGTTAAAAGGACTTTGTGCTTGGAACCTGAGTCTTCAGTTGTAATTTCTGGTACGTGCAACCCCTGTGGAGGACATCTGTATGCATGAGAGAAGACTGTGTGTCATAGGAGTTGTCATTCTCGACTCTGATTCATTGGAGCAGCGGGATTCAGGGTATTGTGTCACAACGAGCAAGGACACTCGATACGCCAAGAAGGAAAGGACTGGAGAATCTTATATAAGAATCATAGAACCCTACAGTGCAGAAAGAGGCCCTTCGGCCCATCAAGTCTGCACCAAACACAATCCCACCCAGCCCTACCCCCATATCCCTACATATTATACCCACTAATCCCTCTAACCTACGCATCCCTGGACACTAAGGGTCAATTTTTTAGCATAGCCAATCAACCTAACCCACACATCTTTGGACTGTGGGGGGAAACTGGAGTACCCAGAGGAAACCCATGCAGACATGAGAATGTGCAAACTCCACACAGACAGTGACCCGAGCCGGGAATCAAACCCAGGACCCTGGAGCTGTGAAGCAGCAGTGCTAACCACTGTGCTACTGTGCCATTCATTTATCTCTTGTGGACAAATTTGATGCATGTATTTGAGAGGCACACAACAGAAATGTAGCTAATAACCTGCTCAGATGGAATTGCAACACCCAGAGACACCTTCTTCAACCAGGTAGCAATAATATAAGCAATGGCATAGATAATTGATGTGTGGTTGAAGAGGGGTACATAAATGGTGAAGGGGTGGGGCAGCACCTGATTGTGTTTTGCCACAATCATCAAAAACCTCAGCTTGCCTGCAGCTACTTAAGTTTATTTATTAGTGTCACAAGCAGGCCAATATAATGAAGTTACCCTAAAAATCCCCTAGTCACCACACTCCGGTCCCTGTTTGGGTACACTGAGGGAGAATTCACCATGGTCAATGCATCTAACCAGCACGCCTTTCGGACTGTGAGAGGAAACTGGAAGAAACCCATGCAGACAAGGGGAGAATTCCACACAGACAGTGACCCAAGCCGGGAATCAAACCAGGGACCCTGGCGCTGTGAGGCAACAGTGTTAACCACTGTGCCAACGTGCCACCCGAGGATTCTCCGGCTTGATTTTCCAGTGCCTCTGCAGTGAATGGAGTTTTGGCTGAGTGCCAAATTCTCCATTCTCACTGGCAGCGGGATGTGTACACGTGAGAGCGGAGAATCCCGCCCATTGTTTTATGTGGCTTAAAATGGAATTCCTAATGAGCTTGCATTGAGTTTTCTTTGTGATACTGAGGGGACGGGATATTGGTGATGAATTATTACGAGGTCTGTGAAGCTGACATTAATACTTGTATTTGTCAGTCAGACCAATGGTACCTCATATCTCATTCAGTTGCTAGATATTGAAGATTTAATACTACCTGAGGAATTGGGAGTGGTTGCAGTGTGAGGGCGAACGCACGTTGTTGAACAATGCTATCCTAATGCCAGCTTCCAGCTGTAGTGACAAAGCCAGCATGCAGACTGAGGCAAAGAATAAAGAAATTAGAAAAGGCCGTGAATGAAGCCCAACCCATCAGACAAACTAGCCTCCCATCCAATGACACTGTCTACACTTGCCGCTGCCTTGGCAAAGCAACTAGCATAATTAAGGACCCCACGTACCGTGGACATTCTCTCTTCCACCTTCTCCCATCGGAAAAAGGATACAGAAGTCTGAGGTCATGTACCAACTGACTCAAGAACAGCTTCTTCCCTGCTGTTGTCAGATTTTTGAATAACTTACCTTGCATTAAGTTGAAGTTTCTCTACACTTTAGCTATGACTGTACATTACATTCTACACTCTCTCGTTTCCTTCTCTATGAACGGTATGCCTTGTCTGTATAGCGTGCAAGAAACAATACTTTTCGCTCTGTGCTAATACATGTGACAATAATAAATCAAAGTCAAATTTTAAAAACAAGTAACTTCTTTCCATGAGAACATCTGGGTGGTAATTTTCTGACCTTGTCACATCTGGCACAGATCGCACTGATTTGACAAACCTGTGTGCAAGCCTAAAAATTAGCTTTGTGCCCAGCGCCAAACAGTTTGCACCCATCATGGTCCCTTTATAATGGCGCAACCATATATAAAGCAGTATTTAAATGTGCAAAACACATTCAACACTGGATTCTCCCAGCTGCTGGGATCCTCCGACCCTCGGGCATGACGTGAGAATGGCGTGAATCGCCACAGGTCTCCACTAGCGGGGACCAGGTGCAATGTCCACACCGAGGGATTCAGAGGCTTTGAAGCCCCCTGATGGTCAGGGGCACGGCAGTGTGTTGCCCATTGAGAGAACAGGACAGCAACAAATTAAAACCAATCACCAATGAACCTGACAAGAATTTAAATAAGGCCAATGGGGATCTTCGCTGCTGCTGAGTACTTATTCAGCTGCGGAAAATTAAGAGAAAGCATTAGCTGGAGGGTTCAGGCTGAAAACGGCACGACTGTAGTCAAATCAGCCTGGCGCACTGGCTATGTCACATTCTGCCTTGTACACTTGTGGAGCACATTCTCAGCATCTGTATTTATGACCTGTGAAGAGTGATGGTCCCAGTCTACAAGTGTGCACATGCAGCATGTTAGATTGCAGCAATATTCATAGTCCTGAAAATGTGGGTTTTTGCAACCAAAATTTGTGGTGATCGTCGTCAATTTAGGGATGGGGACACTGTGGATAAGGCTGTTCGCTTTAGTTCAAGAGTCAGGTTCAAGGTGAGGGGCAGGAGGTTCAGGGGGGATGTGAAGAAAAGCTTTTTTACCCAGAGGGTGGTGACAGTCTGGAATGCACTGCTGGAGGTAGGTTACCTCACATCCTTTAAAAAGTACCTGGATGAGCACTTGGCACATCATAACACTCTAAGCTATGGGCCAAAGTCTGCTGAATGGGATGAGGTGGGAGGTTGCGTGTTTCTCGTGTGTCAGTGCAGACTCCATGGGCTGAGAGCTTCTTCTGCAGTGAATTTGTGTGCATGCCAATTGGTGTTCAATACATTTTATTGGGATACCGTCTCAGTGACAGCACAACACTGTTAACACCCATCCCATCTGTCCCAAGACGCTTAAACAGAGATTGCCAAGCATTTGGTACATAGAAACATGGAAATATAGAAACATAGTAGATAGGAGTAGGAGAAGGCCATTTGGTCCTTCGAGCTTGCTCTGCCACCATTCATCATGATCATGGCTGATCAGCCAACTCAATGGCCTAACCCTGCTTTCTCCCCATAATCTTTGATCCCATTCACCCCCTGTGCTATATCCAGCTGCCTCTTGAATATGTTCAATGTTTTGGCATCAACTATTTCCTGTGGTAATGAACTCCACAGGCTCACCATTCTTTGGGTGAAGAAATGTCTCTTCACCTCTGTCCTGAATCCTCAGACTATGCCACTTGTTCTGGACTCCCCCATCATCCTCCCTGCGTCTATCCTGTTGAGTTCTGTTAGAATTTTTTAAGTCTGTATAAGATTCCCCCTTCAATTGTCTGAACTCCACTGAAGACAATCCTAACATAGTCAATGTCTCCTCATACATCAGTCCTGCCATCCTCAGAATCAGCCTGGTAAACCTTTGCTACACTCCCTTGAGAGCAAGAACATCTTTCCTCAGAAAAAGAGACCAAAACTGCACACAATACTCTAGGTGTTGCCTCACCGAGGCCCTGTATAATTGCAACAACACCTCCCTGCTCCCGTCCTTGAAACCTCTCGCAATGAAGGCCAACGTGCCATTTGCCTTCTTTACCACCTGCTGCACCTGCATGCTTACCTTCAGTGACTGGTGCACAAGGACACCCAGGTGCCACTACACACTCCCCTCTCCCAATTTACCACCATTCAGGTCGTAATCTGCCTTCTTGTTTTTGCTTCCGAAGTGAATAACCTCACATTTATTACACGGTGTGATGAAACTTGTCATTCACAGACAACTCGTCACAAGCTTTTGGCTACAATAATCAAGAATTCACTTAAAATTTTTTTGCTTAATCAGCTTTCTTACACATGTCCGCAATGAAGTTATCTGCTGTCAGATGTTTACCTTTCATTTGCAATCATGCATTACTCAGCAGAGAAGTTTTTTAAGAATCTGCCAGTGGATTAAAGAGGAGCATGATTGTAATACTAATAATCACACAGCACTTTTTTTCAATGCTGGGTTTGGGATTTGAACTGCCTGCTCAATATTATTCTGGCAAAAAAATTTTCAAGTATCTTCTCTCAGTTTCCCCAATTAAAAATGTATTTTGACTTGCTTGTCCTGTTCTTTTTCAAAGGACTAATTTCACATTCTGTTCCAGTCCATCACTGGTGACCTAGATATTAGAGAGAGAGCAATTTTTTAACGCCAGGAACTCAGACTGTTCGAGGGAGATAGAGATTGGAAGCAAAGAAAAAGATGCCAGATGGAGATGAGTGGGGAAAAGATTAAGAGACAAAGGGATGGAGAGTGGAATCTTAGTGATTCGAACAGAAAGGTACGATAGCATGATATTAGATGACATTGATAGATTATGATAGCGTAGTACAAATTATATGGTGGAGCTGTGACTTGATCACATGGTGGAATGTAGGTCGAATGTCTTTGTAGCTGGAAAGAGATTGAGTGGTTAGCGTCGAGTGCAAGGCAAATTGACAGTATTTTTTTGTCTTTGCTGGGTCTCATTTCCCATTCCCTTTCCTGACTCCAGAATAATTAATGAGGACTCTCCCCCAATCTGAGATGAAAGATGATCATATCATAATTTAAGTTAAACACACGTTCTTGGGTGCCATCACTTCACTTTGAAACTGCATATTTGGAAATTCAGATCATTGGAGAGGTTCAATCACCTTTCCAGCTTTAATTTTTTTATCATTTCACAGGGCCTGGAATCGCCCTCAAACAGCTGCAGTCAAAGAATCCTCACTCATTCTATAAATGGAGCTACTGTTTAAGATGTCTTGTCGATCAATGTCATAGAATCCCTACAGTGTAGAAGGAGGCCATTTGGCCCATTGAGTCTGCAGTAATTCTCTGACAGAGCATCTTACCCAGGCTACCCTGTGCCCAACCATCATAACCCAACATACTTATCTCACTATTTCCCCTGACCTATATATCTTGGGACACGAAGGAGCAATTTAGCATGGCCAATTCACCTAACCCACACATCTTTGGACTGCGGGAGGAAACCGGAACACCTGGAGAAAACCCGTGCAGATATGAGAGCAGGCAGAGCCTTTATAAATAACCTCGGCCAGTATGGGAATTGAACCTGTGCTGTTGGTATTGCTCTGCATTACTAACCAGTGTCTGGTCAACTGAGCTAAACCAATATTTATCCTTCTGCTAACATCACAGAAAGCAGATTATCTTTTGATTTTTGATTTGATTTATTATTGTGACGTGTATTAACATACAAAGATATTGTTTCTTGTGCGCGATACAGACACAACGTACCGTTCATAGAGAAGGAAAGGAGAGAGTGCAGAATGTATTGTTACAGTCATAGCTAGGGTGCAGAGAAAGATCAACATAGTGCAAGGTAAGTCCTTTAAAAGTCTGATGCAGCAGCAGGGAAGAAGTTGTTCTTGCGTTGGTTGGGACGTGACCTCAGATTTTTGTAGCTTTTTCCCGATGGAAGAGTGATTATTAGGCTGTGAGAGTTTAGTTTTAGGAGTGTGGGGTGACTGTAGAAGGGGGGAGTGGAGGGAGTGCTTAGAGCCTGCAGGAGGTCACAACTCTCCAGGTCAGAGGGGTTGGGGGCTGGGGGAGAGGACGCCAGCCTCAGGGATGCAGGTCTTGTCGTTGGGGACCAACAAAGAATAAAGAAACCTACAGCACAGGAACAGGCCCTCCAACTCTGCGCCAACCATGCAGCCCAAATGAACTAAAACCCCCTATCCTTCTAGGGACCATGTCCCTCTATTCTCATCCTATTCATGTATATGTCAAGGCGCCCCTTAAAACTCACCGCTGTATCTGCTTCCACTACCTCCCCCAGCAGCGAGTTTCAGGCACCTACCACCCTTTGTGTAAAAACTTGCCTTGTACATCTCCTTTAAACCTTGCCTCCCACACCTTAAACCTACGCCCCCTAGTAATTGACTCTTCCATCCTGGGAAGAAGCTTCTGACTGTCCACTCTGGCCATGCCTCTCATAATCTTGTAGACTTCTACCAGGTCTCCCCTCAACCTCCGTCGCTCCAGTGAGAACAAACCAAGTCTCTCCAACCTCTCATAGTTAATGCCCTCCATGCCAGGCAACATCCTGATAAATCTTCTCTGTATCCTCGACAAAGCCTCCACATCCTGTGCCCTTGGTACTGCCCCTTGGCAACACGTTGGCACCAAACCCATGCCAAGGAGGGGAGACGATGGGGCCCTCAGCGGGAATTCAGGTAGATGTGGTGGTGGCCAGGATGGACAGAGGAGGTGGGGATCTCAGCGAAGGCCATTGGGAGGGTATGGGTGGGTGCTGGCTCAGACTGTGCCAGGGAGAGGGGTGGCAAAGGGCTGATGATTGAGTGGAGGAGGAGGGAGGGTTTGGAGAAGGGACTAATGATCGATGAATGATAATGGTTGGGGAGAAGGTGACAATGACTTGGAGAGGCTGGGGAGGAGCTGACTCAGATCAGGGGTGAGGAATGAAGCCCCTAGGGTGTGGTGGATGGGGGGGGTGGGGGAAGGGAGTTATACAGATTATGATCAGGGTGATGGTTGCCCTTTAAAGATGGTACCCCGTTCTCTGAGAGTCCGGGTTTAGCCGGGCATGTTTAGAATGAAATAGAATCATAGAAACCCTACAGTGCAGAAGGAGGCCATTCAGCCCACGGAGTCTGCACCGACCACTATCCTACTCAGGCTCTATCTCCATATCCCTATGCATTTATCCTAGCTGGTCCCCCTGACACTAAGGGGCAATTTAGCATCAATCCACCTGACCTGCACATCTTTGGACTGTGGGAGGAATGTGCAAACTTCACTTCGACAATCGCCCAAGCTGGGAATTGAACCAAGCTCCTGGTGCTGTAAGGCAGCAGTACTAACTACTATGCCACCATGCTGCCCCCTGTACGACAGCGTGAAACACGCCCCCTTCATATTATTTGGCTGAGCGATGTAAGACCTGGAGAGAAACGTGTCGGTTTCTTTCACTGGAGACAGGTAAGGTTGAGCCTAGTGAGTCTGTAAGGCTCTCCCTGCAACCTTTGTATCGTAGAGTCATAGAGGTTTACAGCATGGGAACAGGCCCTTTGGCCCAACTCGTCCATGCCGTCCCTTTCATTTTAAATGGGGCAAAGTTTGAGGTGTGTTGAGTTGGTCTTCTTGGATGAATAAATAAAAGCATGAAAAAAATAAAAAAAGCTTCTTAAGCTACCAGAAACGTTTCAGTGTGTCTAACCTACAGTGAATTACTCTGAAATCCAATTATCTGTGCTTTGGGGATAAGTGAGTGAGATTTCAAGTTTTGCCATCAAACTTTCTGTTCCCCCTGGGGTGTGCTCAGTGTGAACTCTGTGTTAGCTTTGCTCTTTACTACAGCGGTTTCATTTATTTTTAAGTGCGTTGTTTAGTGGTTGCTGCCGATCGTGATTCCAGTGACTGAGAGGGTAGGAAAGCATCGCACAAAGCTGCATTTGCCGAGCCGCAAGAAACAAACTGCCTTGTATCTGTTGCAAGAAAAGGCGCGTTGTGCTGAGAGACAAGTGAGGCTGAGTGAAATAGAAACAGTGCCAAGAGAAAAAAGCAGATGTCAGGAGCGGGGAACAGCTCACAAGACTGTGGCGTGAGACGCAGGAGATAACAGAGTATCGAGGGAAAAAAAACACAAGCCATTTGGACACGATCGAGTTTAAAGAGCTCGGCTGAGGGCAGAGGTTCATCACTAGAAAAATAAATACATATTCATGCTGAAAATAGGGTATTCTTGTGCAGGAAGAGGAGACTCTCCTAAAGAAATTCTAACTGTCAAATTTGCATGAGAACTGGAGTAAATCCCGTTTTTTACCCAGTGGGATTTTCAGAATGAATCTCCCACACGCTGTGCACGGCAGAATGTGGGATTCATACGGAAAATCAGTGGGTAGGGCCTGTTCCCGCTGGAGAGGCTGGCAGCGGAGTGTTGAATGAGCCATTGCGCACGCACCATTCTGTCATAGCAGAGGTCGACACATGCACAGTAGTGCCACATTGTCAGCCTCTCGATCACTGGCCAGCCCTGCGACTTTGCATTGCTGCCCCTCTGAACTCCCCCCCTCCCCCATCGCTGGCCAGCCCTGATGTCTTCCTACCCCCCTTCCCTCACTGTCTCCAGCCCCAAACACCTGCCCCGCCTGAATGGCTGGCTCCAATAGCCATCCATCCTCCCACTGCCACGGATCCACCGATCCTTTTGCAGAGTGGCAGCGCACCCCCTCTCCCCACCCCGACTCTCACCAATTGACCCCAGTAGGCCAATATCGGGGTCAGCCGCCAGTTCCCCATCAGGAGGAAGCTGTTGTAAACCTCACTGGATTGAACTATTTCTGGTGTGGATATAGAGAGGTAAGCACGTCCGGAGACTTCAGTCCGGGCCTGCTAATGATAGGATTTATCATGCTGATTTCCAGTGTGGAACTGATTACTCCAAAAATACCTGGAGCCAGAGATGCATGGAGGCCGTGGTACCCAGCGGAGGCCCTACCGAATAACCTCTCCTGATGTCTCCCGGGCCATTGCGCTGCTAGGGCAATGCAGTGAGCTGGGAGAGTCATGGCCCAGACTGTGATGGCGAAGAGTTAGTAAATAGAAATGATGCACAGATAAGCATTTTTTAAAATCATTTGTGGGGCATGGATGTCATTGGCTGGGCCTGCGTTTTTTGCCACTCCTAGTTGCCCTTGAACTGAAGGCAGTTGAGAGTCAACCACATTGCTGTGGTTCTAGAGTCACATGTAGGCCAAACCAGGTAAGGATAGCAGATTTCCTTCCCTAAAGGACATTATTGAAATAGATGGATTTTTCCGACAATCAACAATGGCTTCAAGATCATCAGTAAATTCTTAATTCCAGATTAGAGATTGAATAGATTGGGTCTGTACTCGTTGGTGTTTAGAAGGTGAGGGGGGATCTTATAGAGACATATAATGAAGGGGATAGATAGGGTAGAGGTAGAGAGATTCTTCCCACTCAGAAAGGATAGCAGGACTCGAGGGCACAGCCTCAAGATAAGGGCGGGGTGGGCGCAGTTTAGAACGGAGTTGAGGGGGAACTCAAAGGATGGTGAGTCTCTGGAATTCTCTGCCCATTGAAGTGGTGGAGGCTACCTCGCTGAATATATTTAAGTCACGGGTAGATAGGTTTCTGATAGACAAGGGAATTAAGGGTTATGGGGAGAAAGCGGGAAAGTGGAACTGATCCACTTCAGATCAGCCATGATCTTGTTGAATGGTGGAGTAGGCTCGAAAGGCTAGATGGCCAACTCTTGCGCCTATTACTTTTGTTCTTATGTTCTTTTTTTTTTACTGAATTCAAATTCTGCCACTTGCTGTGGTGGGATTTGAAACCAGGTCCCAAAAACATTAGCTGAGTTTCTGGATTAATAATCTCGTGATAATAGCATGAGGCCATCGCCTTCCCCCTTGCAGCAATTGAGTCCAATAATTTGGTGGCACAGAGGGACAGTGGTTAGCATTGCTGCCTCATGTTGCCAAGGACCCGGGTTCGATTCCAGCCACAGGTCAGTGTCCGTGTGGAATTTGCACGTTCTCCTCGTGTCTGTGTGGGTTTCCTCCGAGTGCTTTGGCTTCCTCCCACAGTCCAAAGATGTGCATGCTATGTGGATTGGCCATTATAAATTGCTTCTTAGTGCCCAAAGATGTGTAGGTCAGGGGGAATTAGTGGAGTGAATGTGTGGGACCATGGGGATAGGGTGAGGAGTGGCCCTGGGTAAGATGCTCTGTTGGAGAGTCAGTGCAGACTCAATGCTCCAAATGGCTTCCTTCTGCTCTGTAGGGATTCTAGGATTCTGATTGATAAGAAGTGTTAGACAGCAGTTTCATTTGTAAAATGAGTAAGGATTGTGCTGCTCATAATTCAATTGCTTATAGAGTTTATACAATGGGGAGATCGGTTATCCATCAATTTCTGGATGGCGATTGCTTCATCAATACTAGTTCTGTGTCTGTCTCGAGGATCTTCTGCTGGGAAGGTTTTAGCACAAACTCCAACATGTTTTAAGAAATACACAATGTAAATAAGTTGTTGTTTTGCTGTTCAAATCTG
Organism: Carcharhinus amblyrhynchos; assembly: GCF_965287045.1. Lineage (NCBI taxonomy): Eukaryota > Metazoa > Chordata > Chondrichthyes > Carcharhiniformes > Carcharhinidae > Carcharhinus > Carcharhinus amblyrhynchos. The sequence goes on from NC_137327.1 coordinate 125,636,294, forward strand.
GTCGCTCCTTTAAGACTACACATTGTAATCTCTCTGAATATTTTAGCAGAGAAATTCTGAGACAGTTTGGAAATTAAAGTACTAGTTTTGTTTATGGGGTGATCAAGCAACAAGCTGTCTCTAGTATTAAGTGAGACGTCGAAATATGTACTGAACCGTATGAGTTGCCTGCAATCTGAGAATCTCTACAGTGCAGAGGGAGGCCATTTGGCCCATTGAATCTGCACTAACTCACTGACAGAACACATCACACAGGTCCTATCCCATAACCCAAAGTTACACATCTTGGGACACTGAGGCTGAACTTAGCATGGCCAGTCCACCTAACCTGCACATCTTTGGACTGTTGGAGGAAACCTACACATGGGGAGAATGTGCGGACTCCACACAGACAGTCACCCAGGACTGGAATCGAACCCGGGTCCTTAGCACTGTGAGGCAGCACTGTTAACCTAATAACAAATATTCCAGATTATCCCATGTGAATTTAAATTCTCAAGTCGACATGGTGGGATTTTCACTGGCCTGGCCTGCAGGGAGAGAGTCGGTTAGAAAGTTGAGAGACCCACCATTCAGGATTGGACATCTCCCAAATAATGTGGACTTGCTAATGTCATTAATTGGTCCCCTACCTGGAGGCCAACCTTGATTGACAGGACGAGCCTCCAATCAGGTGAGCAAATGGTGACTGATAACCACAGAAACAGGTAAACCAATGCCAGAGACAATGCCAGGCACACTCTTGCCCTGAAACCGGAAAATCCCACCCGAGATCAACAGACCTTTCCATGGTCCACCCCTCGGTAAAATTCACCCCTGGGTTTCACTGGGGAAGATGGTACAGACAGATGGAAGGGAGGGTATTAGATGGAGGGGGCTGTTTAAATTAGGAACAGAAAATGCTGGATAAACTCAGGAGGTTTTTTGACACCGAGGATAGTGGCAGCATTGACAGTATTTTGCTTTTACGTGCTTTCTATCCCTCTGTTCACCTCCTGTTCATGTGTCTATCAAGATATGCCTTCAACGTTGGTCATGTGTCTGCTTCCATCACCTCCACTGGCATTGCATTCAAGGCACCTACCATCCCCTATGTGAAGAGCTTTCCCTGTGTGTCTCCCCTAAAACTACCCCGTCTCATCTTAATCCTGTGCCTTCTTGTAATTGACCTTGTCACCCTGGGAAAACTTCCTGGGTTACCAACACTTGAGGGAACGGGCAACTGCAGTGTGCAAGTCCAAATCCAGCAGGAATAATGAGGCTCACATCCTCATTAGTACGTTTGAATAAGCAAGCCCCACTTTGTTTCAAGCACAATGGTCACCCACCCAACTTGGGGCTTCAGTTAAAGCCACAAATGGCCGGGTTGAAAGCAGCGTGGATTTGGGAAACAGATTTTTTGTCTTTTTGGATGGCCTCAGGTTTATGGAGGATGGATATGGGAGACCAGCCAGGTGTGTGTCAGAACAGTCAAGGTTAGCAGTAACAAAGGCTCTGGATATTTCATTCTAACAAAGAGCAAACCTGAGATAATGCCTCCAATTTACTCTCCACTTTGAAATAAATTTTGCTTTCAATTATTCCTATTCATTGAAGCAAAGGTCTTTTGGGATCCTTTGTTATTAAAAGAATATCATCTTCAAACAGAAGTGCTTTCCGTTTCATTATTTTTGGCCTTCACTATAGACTCCTGAGCATTGATGAATGGCCACTGCTAATGGTTCCAAAGAGAATTGTAATAAACGTTTCATAATTGACAGCCCTTGCCCGTGAAAATTTCAGTTGTGGGGGAGAATGTGCTGTCGGTTAAATCTCATGTTTTAGGAAGTGAGTGTGTTAATTTTAATTAGTCAATGGATTGAAAGAAAAATAACTTGCATTCATATAATGCCCATCATGTGAATAATGTGCTTTACAAGTTTAATTTACAGTTTATTTATTATTGTCACAAATAGGCTTAGAGCCATTGGGTCAAAGAGGTTTACAGCATGCAAACAGGTCCTTCAGCCCGCCTTGTCCATGCTGCCGTTTTTTTAAACCCCTAAGCTAATCCCAATTGCCTGCATTTGGCTCATATCCCTCTACACCCATCTTATCCACGAAACTATCTAAATGCTTTTTAAAAGACAAAATCGTACCCACCTCTACTACTACCTCTGGCAGCTTGTTCCAAACACTCACCATCCTCTGCGTGAAAAATTGCCCCTCTAGACACTTTTGCATCTCTCCCCCCTCACCTTAAACCTATGACCTCTAGTTTTAGATTCCCCTACCTTTGGGAAAAATTATTGACCATCTAGCTAATCTGTGCCCCTCATTATTTTATAGACTTCTATAAGATCACCCCTCAGCTTCCTACACTCCAGAGAAAAAAGTTCAAGTCTATCCAGCCTCTCCTTATAACTCAAACCATCAAGTCCTGGTAGCATCCTAGTAAATCTTTTCTACACTGTTTCTAGTTTAATAATATCCTTTCTATAATAGGGTGACCAGAACTGCACACAGTTTTCCAAGTGTGGCTTTACCAATGCCTTATGCAACTTCAATAAGATGTCCCAGCTCCTGTATTCAATGTTCTGACTGATGAAACCAAGCATGCTGAATGCCTTCTTCACAACTCTGTCCACATGTGACTCAACTTTCAAGGAGCCACTAACATGTACCCCTCCATCCCTTTGATCTGTAACTCTCCCCAACACCCTACCATTAACTGAGTAAGTCCTATTACTCAGTGTTAATGTAAACCTTACTTGTGACTATTAAATAAACAAAATATAAACTTTAAATTAACACTGCAATTAACTTACTGTGAAAATTCACTAGTCGCCACACTCCAGCGCCTGTTTGGGTACACTGAGGGAGAAATTAGCATGGCCAATGCACCTAACTAGCACATCTTTCGGACTTTGGGAGGAAACCGGAGTGCTCAGAGGAAACAGATGCAGACTTGGGGAGAACGTGCAGACTCTGCGCAGACAGTGACCCAAGACAGGAATCAAACCCAGGTCTCTGGCGCCGTGAGGGAACAGTGCTAACCTTTGTGCCTCTGTGCCCATACAAAAGGGAGGAGTGGATAAGAAACAGGAAAGGGAGAATGTATGGTGGGGGCGAGCAGTAAGATTGAAAGTGTCATTATTTTTAGGAAGATGTTGCAAGTAGGACAGGCAGAAAGATCACACGCTTCAATGAAAAGGAGCCCCAGAGAGTTGCAATGCAATGATTGAAAGGTCCGTCACGGATGGTGGGACAGAGGAAATGGGTAGCAGGGGATCTTTGAATTCCAGCAGGTATAGCACCTGACTGCCAATTCTTCATTGCAGTAATGAGTGGACCAGAAAGACATACCATTCAAAATGGCCATACTTGTACAACCACAGGTATGACAAAAAAAAGTGCTATCTTACTTTCCCACATCAAGTAAATTAATATAAAAGACTGGACTGTAACATATTGCATCATTCTGGAGCAGAAATGCTAGCTGTGAAAATCTCTGTATCCATCCTTGTTCAATAGGAATGAAATGCTTGTGTGGTATTTAGCGTACTAATTAATTTCATTTATTTTACTCCTCCTGAGAATTTCATGCAGTAATTATCACCATTACCTTAATCTATTGTCTCAAGTAGCACTCACAAATGTAATTTGTGAGGCAGGAGGTCCGTGAGCACACATGCATCAGGTGTAAAGTTTGGCTGCTGAAGAGACATTTAAACTGCCTGAAAAGCACTGCGATGCGAACAACAGGGGACGTTACAGCTGAGACGCAGTGGCCTGTCCATCTGTTTGTATCTGTATCACCTTGTGAGATCCATTTAAAGCCCAAATCCCGTGACTCGTTGCATCCGTACAGACAAGATTTCCTGTCTGACACAACCCTCCTCTTGGCAGCTGGGAAGAGCAGCGACAGTTGGAATCTCAGCAGTCCACTCTTTCCACAAAGCCAGCATAATGGGCTCTGTATAAGTATTCATTCAGCCTTGGAAGCGAGCCCAACCGCCTGAAGAAGTCTAGGATTTGCACGTTGGGTCTTCTGAAGCAAGCCATTTTTCTCTTTTTCACAGTCAGTTGTTAGGATTGTTGGAATGTGCTGCTTGAAAGGGCGGTGGAAGCAAACGCAACAAGGGGCGGCACGGTGGCATAGTGGTTAGCACCTCTGCCTCACAGCACCAGGGACACAGGTTCAGTTCTGGCTTCGGGTCAATGCCGGCGTGGAATTCGCACATTCTCCCCGTGTCTGCATGGGTTTCTTCCGAGTGCTGCCATTTCCTCCCCCGCTCCAAAGATGTGCAGGTTAGGTTGGCCATGACCAATTAACCTGAGTGATGGGGCATTAATGGGTTAAATGTGAGGGGTTACGTGAATAGGGCCTGGGTGGGATTGTAGTCGATGCAGGCTCCATGGGCCACATGGTCTCCTTCTGTGTTGTAGGGATTATATGATTCTACTACATTCTGTACTCTGTCCTTTCCTTCTCTATGAACAGTATGTTTTGTATGTATAGCATGCAAGAAACAATACTTTTCACTGTATACCAATACATGAGACAATAATAAATCAATCAAATGTGGTTGACTCTTAAATGTCCTCAGGGATGGGTAACAAATACTGGCCCAGCCAACGATGCCCACATCTCATGAACAAATAAAATAAATCCTTTTCCTTCACTTTTTTGACTTAGTAAATACTCAAGTTGCTTTACCAAGGACTTCCCTTGTTTGTTCTCATTCATTTCATGGAATCACAGAATCCCAACAGTGCAGGATGAGGCCATTCAGCCCATTAAGTCTGCACTCATTCTCCAACAAAGCATGTTCTTCCCGCATCTGCTTGGGTTTCGTCCTGGTGCCCTGGTTTCCTCCCACAGTCCAAAGATGTGCAGGCTAGGTGGGTTGGCCATGCTAAATTGCCCCTCAATGCCAGGGGGATTGGCAGGGTAAATAAATGGGGTTACGGGGATAGGGCCTGGGTGGGATTGTTGTGGGTGCAGGCTCGATGGGCTGAAAGGCCTCCTTCTACACTACAAGGATTCTTTGACTTGACTAACTTCTAAAAGGGAATCGGATGAATGGTTAAAAGGCAGGGCAATTTCGGGGCAATGAGGACTGAGCAGGTGAGTAGGACACATTGGGCTAATGGCTTCCTTCTGTGCTGTAGGATTCTGGGTGGAATTTTACCTATTTGGCAGAGTGAGGCAGCAGGCGGGACAAGTGGCATTGGAATCTTTGGCACTGCCGGTGGCTTTCTTCACCATTTTGTTCGGAACATGGGAAAAACACTAGAAGGAGAAGATCTCAAGATGCCATGCTGGCAGGCTGGCCTCTGATTGGGCCCACCCTGATGACCACTTGGATTAGTTAAAAGATTGGGGTGCCATTTTTAAAAGGCTGCTACATAAAAGGTGAATAGGATCCTCCCCACCCCTTGCGAGCCTCTCCTCCCCCCTTTGCTGCCATTGCTTCCTGGAAGTGCCCACCTGGCATTGCCTGGCACTTCCCTTGGCACTGTTCCCTGGCACTGGTCAGGTGCAGCCCAGGAATGACCCTTTCACCTGAGCAATGCACTAACCTAAACTCCTGTGGGACGTCTGCCCAACCGTTTCACGCCATGGGGGACAAGCTGTAATTCATGTAGGTCTGACTTCACCTCAACGTGAATAGATTATTCTATGAAGTGCTGGGAGGGTGGGTGTATTCATGAGTAGAGGCCTGATAACAAGATTCCAATTTGTTACAATGATGTTCCTGATGTTGGATGCCGAGATTCCCGTTGGGTGGAGGTTGGGAACCAGTGGCTGGACTTCCCACGGCTCAGAAGGAAAATACTGTGGATGCTGGAATCTGGAACATTAACAGAAAAATGCTGGAAAATCTCAGCAAGCCTGACAGCATCTGTGGGGAGAGAATAGAGCCATCGTTTCGAGTCTGGATGACCATGTGTCAGAACTGTGAGGAAAGAGAATCTGCTATTAGGTTGGTTTGGGGGGATGGGGACAGGGAATGGGACAAAGAGAATGTAAATGGGGATCCAGAAGGCTAAGAAGATGCTGAAAGTGTCCATTAAGTGATCAGAATGACTGAACAGAGGCACAAATGGTTAAAGGATTGCCTGAGGAATGCGGCAGTGACCCTGAAGGGTGGGTGGGGTGCTGGTGTGGGGCAAGAAGGAGAGCTGGAATGGAGGAGTGGAAAAGTGGAGGTGAGAAAAAAGGATGATAAAATGGATAAATGAGATGGAAAGAAGAAATTAAATGAAATAAATGGAAATGGGGTGAAGGTGGTGGGGCAGTTCACCCTCTGAAGATGTTGAACTCAGTGTTCAGTTGGGAAGGCTGTAAAGTGCCCAACCAGAAGATGAGGTGCTGTTTCTTCAGTTTGCATTGGGGTTCACTAGAACATTGCAAAATGCCAAGAATGGAAATGCGGACAGGAGAGTAAGGTGGTTCCTGGTGCTTGCCACTTCAACACACCACCCCACCACCCACCACACACACACACACACACACAAACACACACACACGTTCTTGGCAACCTGATGAAGGAGCAGCGCTCCGAAAGCTCATGATTCCAATAAACCTGTTGGACTTTAACCTGGTATTGTGAGACTTCTTGCTGTGCCCACCCAAGTCCAACACCGACTTCTGCACATCTTGGCAACTGCCACACTCCTCAGGTAGTCCTTAAACCATCTGTACATCTGTTCTGCCATTCTTGCATTCTGATCACTTCACGGGCACTTTTAGCACCTTCTCAACCTTCCGTATCCTCGTTTACATTCCCTTTGTCCCATTCTGCCCCCGCCACCCGCCCCCTTCCACATAGTATTAATCTCCGCTGATTCTCTTTGCTCTCAGCTCTGACGGAAGGTCATCTAGGCTCGAAACATTGGCTCTATTCTCTCCCCACAGCTGCTGTCAAACTTGCCTCCCCTCTGGCTTAACACACAGTTTGGGCCTGTCACAAGGTTTTCCATTCCACCTCCAAACTCACCCACGAAAGAACGGGAATAGAAAATTTCACCCTCAATTATGTTTTCCAGCACCATACCAATGCAATTTGTTGCTGGTGTTCTTTTCCTTAAACCTCCCAAAAATAACATGCCAACAAATTGATATCAGCTATGTTTATACAGCGGACATCAAAATTGGCACTAACTGTAAATATATAAATGTTTATGATGTTCTAGTGGGCAAAGATATGGTTTAAGTCATACAGAATAGAAATTTTCAGATTCATTCATTAATCTGCACCATTAGCTGATCTCAACTTCAGTAACAACTGGAGTCTATTTTGCATCAGAGTTTCTGTCAATGCTATCAGTTTCTTTTGGAGATTCTGATCCCCTTGTTGGAAACTGGATGCAGTGATAACAGGTGCTGTCTCTTCTCAGTCTTATTGTGATATTGTTGAAATTGCAAGAATAAGGGACATTTAATCCTTCCTCTTCCCTTGTCAAAAAGGAGTCTCCTCTCAGACCCAGAGGAACTCAGCTAATCTGTTACCATTGTCAGCTCTGAACACTCTGTTGCTATCAGGGATGTAGCAATTATTTGTACATAGAATATTACAACACAGAAAAATCTCTTGTGACCCAACTAGCCCATGATGATATTTTGAACCTCCACCCACCTACTTACCTGATCAATATATCCTTTTATTCCTTAGAAGTGTGCTTATCATGCTTTCTCTTAACTGCATCTGTGCTACTTACCTATACTATCAACATTGCCATTCGCTAGAAACTGAAGTAGTTATACATTTGATTTGATTTGATTTATTATTGCCACATGCAATAACATACAGTGAAAAGTATTGTTTCTTGCGCGCTATACAGACAAAACATACCATTCATAGAGAAGGAAATGAGAGAGTGCAGAATGTAATGTTACAGTCACAGATAGGCTGTAGAGAACTGTCAACTTAATACAAGGTAAGTCCATTCAAAAGTCTGACTGCAGCATGGAAGAAGCTGTTCTTGAGTTGGTTGGTATGTGATCTCAGATTTTTTTTCTTTTTCCCAAAGGAAGAAGGTGGAAGAGAGAATGTCATAGGTGCATGAGGGTCCTTAATTATGCTGACTGCTTTGCTGAGGCAGCGGGAAGTGTAGACAGAGTCAATGGATGGGAAGCTGGTTTGTGCGATGAATTGGGCTACATTCACAACCTTTTGTAGTCCCTTGCGATCTTGGGCAGAGCAAGAGTCGTACCAAGCTGTGATACATCCAGAAAGAATGTTTCTATGGTATTATGTCTGTAAAAGTTGGTGACAGCCATAGCTGATGTGCCAAATTTCCTTAGTCTTCTGAGAAAGTAGAGGTGTTTATCCAAGTTATTAACATATGTGGTGAAAAGCTGAATCCCAGGTTCTGTTGCCTAGGAAACACACCTTTACATGCTGCCAATCAAAGCACATTCCCTTTATGCCCCCACTCCCTGCCAACAAATTCCCAGTCCATGTCGGAAATTTGCCCCCCATTCCAGGCACTTTCATTTTTGCTAATGATCTTTTGCACTTGAAGCTTAGGCAAATGTGTCATCATCTATTGAGTAATGGATGATGGGAGTGAAATGACTAAGTGCTTTATCACAATTCTTACACCGGGCTTTCAATCAAGTGGAAAAGCACTAATATAAAGAATGACTGTGTCTTGGAGAGCGAACATCAACGCTCCCTCTAAATTTTCTTTGTTTTGTGCGGCCGGTTTATTGTGCAGAGCGAATGATGGATTGTTATGTGACAATGACACATAATGTCCTAGTTTCCTAATGTGATTTTTGTGAATTACTCCAATAATCCCTGGGGAATTCCTCTGGGAAGTTTCCACATAGGATTTACTCACAGTTATCTGGAAGTATTAACTTCCTCTGGACAATTGCACTGGACTGGCAAACATCTGACAGAAGTTTAAATCGCTAACTTTGGATGGTTTTGCCAGTTTCACCCTGATAGTTACTCTGAAAAAGTTAGAAGGCACAAGAATCACTTTTAACTCCAGAATAGCTATTTAAACACCCGGACTCAAACTGGCATGGGACACTCCTCACACATGGCCCCACCAGGAGACCTATGACAGCACCCCACTGACCCCTCAGCCCCACTCAGACACCACTCCAGCTCTGACTCTGGTTCTACCCAAGCTACTCCCACCTCCGCCCCATCTCGGGACACCCTCCCTCTGCTCCAGTCTGGGACAACCCTCTGCCCTCTGACCTGGGATGCCTTCGCTCACCCCCTCCATTCCAATCCAGCATACCACCCCTCTCATTTGATCTGGGATGTTGGCCCTCCAGTCTGGGACATGCTCCTCTGCTCTGGCCTAGGATATCCCTCTGTCGGTTGCAGAGGGATAGCCCCTACTCCCACCCTTGGATCCACTTCATTCTGCTGCTTTCTTTCCTGTCTTCTCCGCTCCCTCCCCTCTGGGTCTACCTGTCTCCTGGTCTCGCCACACCCACCCCCGCCCCCACTCAAGCCAGCCTCTCTTCTATTAACTCTGTCTACTCTTTACACTTTTCTCGGCCTCAGAAAAACAGCCAGCATAATTAAGGACCCCGTCAACCCGGACATTCTCTCTTCCACCTTTTTCCATCGGGAAAAAGATATAAATATCTGAGATCATGCACCAAATGACTCAAAAACAGCCTCTTCCCTGCTGCCATAACGAATGGACCAACCTTGCACTAAGTTGACCTTTCTTTACACCCTAGCTATGACTGTAACACTACATTCTGCACTGTCTCCTTTCCTACTCTATAAATGGTATGTTTTGCATAGCATGCAAGAAACAATACTTTTCACTGCATTCTAATACATGGTGACAATGTTAAATCCGATCAAATCAAATCATTCTCAGTCTTACTGCCTCCCTGGTCGCCCTCCTCCCCACTCCCACTCTCCGTCCCCCTCCTGGGAAGCCACTTGACATGAAACTTACATTACAGATCCCACTGATTTCCCAGCGACCACACGTCCATGCATTTCAGAGAGAATTTTCACTTCTGGAATCTGGATTTAAATTGAGCTCCGTTGAACTGAATGCCGTCCCTCTAGCTGAGAAATCCATGGGATCTGTTATGGTTGCACGTGCCATTTAATGTGTACTGTGTTGTGTTCGTATTTACTTTGTGTTAATTCTGAATCATAAAAGAAAAATTGATGTTGTATGTAAAGTCTGTTTCATTTGTTTTAACCTTGGAATCCTATTGCTTTATTTGCCCAGTGGGTCACTGGGATTTCAGAATTTGTCTACCTTAAACTAAAAGTGTTTGATCCCTCGCCAGATTGTAACAGTTGTGAGCATGAGAGTGGCTGGAAGAAAATTTTAGATTTTTAAGTTTATTCATTCGTGACACAAGTAGGTTTACATTAACAGTGCAGTGAAGTTACTGTGAAAATCCCATAGTCGCCAAACTCCAGTGCCTGTTTGGATACGCTGGGGGAAAAATTTTACATGGCCAGTGCGCCTAAGCAGCATGTCTTTCGGACTGTGGGAGGAAACCAGAGCACCTGGAGGAAACCCATGCAGACACAGGGTGAACATGCAGACTCTGCCCAGACAGGAATCGAACCTGGGTCCCTGGCACTGTGAGGCAGCAGCACTAACCACTGTGCCGCCACTCTGAAAAATCCCAGTGGTAAGGATTTACACGATTCGCTGCCATTTTATTCAATTGTCTGCCCTGGTCTATTTAAAACTAGATGGTACTTGGGAAGAAAATCTTGCCTTGTATGCACCATGTGATCTATTTCAGCTCTTGATGTTTTATTAACCAACGTTTCCACCTTCCCATTTTAATTAGTCACCAGCTTCTCTTTTATTAAGAGAATTATTACGGACAACTGTCTTATCCTGGAGGCAATCTATTCAAAGCAGATTTGTACTTGATGCTTCGAGAGAGCAGGAGAACCTTCCCTGGTGTAAAGAGCTGATCATTTGCCTTCATTTAAATAAATTAACATATTTTAAATGATCCCTTTTAAGATACAAAGGCTCCTGGTTATATCACACACCAAGCCCCCAGTCGCTTCATTGCAACCTCGGATTTACAGAGCTACTCCGGAGAACTGGACAGTGTAGTAATCAGCACAGGATCAGTATTCTCATTCAAATGATGGGGGGTGGAGAGGAGTGTTTCCTGCCTTATTGTCTGGCCCCTCTGATTATCAGACCTGAGGGGAGACTTGGCATGACCAGTTGACCAGGCCACAGAAGTGAAATACTGGGCCAAAATGCCAGCAGCCAGCCAGACCTGCAATAGGGCAGAACGTTCGCACAGTGGTTAGCACTGCTGCTCCAATGGAGCCAGGGATCCGGGTTCAATTCCAGCCTTGGGCACTGTCTGTGTGGAGTTTGCACATTCTCCCTGTGTCCTGCAGGTGCTCCGGTTTCCTCCCACAGTCCAGAGATGTGCAGGTTAGGTGGATTGGCCATGCTAAATTGCCCTTAGTATCAGGGGGAATAGCTAGGAAAAATAGATGGGGTTATGAGAATTGGGCCCGAGTGGGATTGTGGTCGATGCAGACTCGATGGGTCAAATGGCTTCCTTCTGCACTGTAGGATTCTATGATTCTGTGAAGTTCCTCCCTCCCCTGATTCCCAGCACAAAGACTCTCTGCAGTGAAAGACGTGCAGGTTGGGTGGATAGGCCATGTTGAATTGCCCTTAGTGTCCCAAGAGGTGTAGGTTATGCAAATTAGTGGCATTAATGTTTGGGGTTACGGGAATGGGGCGGGTGGTGGGCTTGAAGAGGGTGAAGCTGAGAATAAAATTATCGACGGCAACAATGTCGTGTTAAAATAATTATCCAAATCTGACATTTTCAATTCCTGCTATTTTTTGTACAGAACTCCACTAAATGATAAACTGTTCTGAAAATCCCATAATGGTTGACATTTGGCAAAGTAACACATACTATTACACTTTTTATTGCTGTAGCTTATCTAATAGCTTATGTCACTTTCATTAGAATCATAGAGATTTACAGCATGGAAACAAGCCCTTGTCCATGCTGCCCGGCTTTTACCAATAAGTCAATCTCAATTCCCCACATTTGGCCCATATCCCTCTATACCCATCTTACCCATGTAACTGTCTAAATGCTTTTTAAAAGACAAAGTTGTGCCCACCACTAGTACTACCTCTGGCAGCTTGTTCCAGACACTCACCTCCTCTGTGTGATAGGATTGCCCCTCTGGACCCTTTTGTATCTCTCCCCTCTCACCTTAAACCTATGCCATCTAGTTTTAGACTTCCGTACCTTTGGTAAAAGATGATCTATGCCCCTCATTATTTTATAGATCTTTGTAAGATCACCCCTAAGCCTCCTACATTCCAGGGGAAAAAGTCTCAGTCTATCCAGCCTCTCCTTATAACTCAAACCATCAATAAAGGTAAATGTCCTTGAGGTTTAAGTGTCCACAAAGAACATAAGAACATAAGAACATAAGAACATAAGAAATAGGAGCAGGAGTAGGCCATCTGGCCCTTCGAGCCTGCCCCGCCATTCAATAAGATCATGGCTGATCTGTCGTGGCTCAGTTCCACTTTCCCGCCCTCTCCCCATAACCCTTAATCCCCTCTCTTATCAAAAACCCATCAACCCATCAAGGAATGACATTGAAACAACTTATGAATATATTATGGAGTAAATTAATGCCTCAGACGTTAATAGTTTCTGCTCCGCTTTCTCATGGGGAACTAGGCAAATAGACATACTCCTTGCATAGCTTTTGCCAAAAATAATCACCGTTCCAAAATATGAAGAAGACAACAATTTCAAACCCATAAAACAATACACATTCCAAACAATTTTGCAGTAATCATGTTGTAATGACTTTAGGGCAGCATGTTGACACAGTGGTTAGCACTGCTGCCTCACAGCACCAGGGACCCGGCTTTGATTCCTGGCTCGGGTCACTGTGTGGAGTTTGCAGGTTCTCCCTGTGTCTACATGGGTTTCTTCCTGGTGCTCCAGTTTTCTCCCACAGTCTGAAAGACGTACTGGTTTGGTGTGTTGACCATACTAAATTCTCCTGCAGTGTACCTGAACAAGTGCTGGAGTGTGGCAAGTAGGGGATTTTCACAGTAACTTCACTGCAGTGTTAATGTAAACCTATTTGCGAAGCTAATAAATAAACTTCAAAAATAATAAGGAATGTCAGGGTTACTGGCATTCTAGTTTTATACTCTGTATGAGGAAGTATCTGAATGATTATCGTTTACTATATACATAAATGTAAACTTGTTTGAAGGGACACTGGCCACGGAGAAATTATTTCACATGTTTAAAAGGGAAGCAACTGAATTTGAAAATCCAGTTATTGTATTTCTGTTTCTCCACAATGACAAGTTGTAAGCTATGCCCTAAGCATGCTCTCAGGAACACTGCTCGATTGGCTCCCCACACACCACTTTAAGCCTCTGTTCCCTCCACTACTGACACATGTTGACAGCTGTGCGTACCATCTACAAGATGCACTGGAGCAACTCACCTTGGCTCCTTTGAGGTCACCTTCCAAACCTACGACAGCTAACCCCACTAAAGGACAAGGACAAGCTGATACATGGGAACAATGCCAGCAGCAAGTTCCTTTCCATTCCATACAGCACCCTGGCTTGGCAATATATTGAGTAGGATTACCCACTCCCTTTCCCACTTTGTGGCATGTTTTCTGAGGAGGTTCGCTGACAGAATCTTCTGGTTGTGCTGATGTCTTTGGCTGCTTTGCATGAATCGGCTGTGCCAGTGCCAGGAAATCACCAGGGAATATTGGGGCATGATCGCCATTGGCAGGACTGGTAGATCCCACCAGCAGGATGGGCCAGAAAATCCTGCCCATCAACTTCCTTATTGCCGCTGAAATTCCCTCCCTAACAGCACTACACCACATAGACAGAGCAATTTAAAAAGGCAGTTCACTACCAACTTCTCAAGGGCAATTAGAGATTTTTGATTTGATTTGATTTGTTATCATCACATGCAGTCGTATACGGTGAGAAGTATTGTTTCCTTCGCACTATACTGACAAGGCATACTGTTCATAGAGAAGGAAAGGAGAGAGTGCAGAATGTGGCGTTACAGTCATAGCTAGTGTGTAGAGAAAAATCAACCCAGTGCGAGGTAGGTCCATTCAAAAGTCTGATGGCTGCTGAAAATAAGTTGTTCTTGAGTCGGTTGGTACGTGACCTCAGACTTGTGTATATTTTTCCCAATGGAAGAAGGTGGAAGAGAGTATGTACGTGGGGTCCTTAATTATGCTGGCTGCTTTTCTGAGGCAGCGGAAATGTAGATAGAGTCAATGGATGGGAGGCTGGTTTGTGTGATGCACTAGGCTTCATTCACAACCTTTTTGTAGTTCCATGTGGTCTTGGGCAGAGTAGGAGCCATACCAAGCTGTGATACAACCTGAAAGAATGCTTTCGATGGTGCAACTGTAAAAGTTAGTGAGAGTCATAGAGGACATGCCAAATTTCCTTCGTCAAGGGCAATAAATGCTGGATTGCATGTAACGCCCACAATAAACAAAAGAAATAATGATGCTAAATAATTGGGTGAAGCTTTTGATTTATAATGCAGAAAATATTTGGATCCAGAAAATCGATGATTTTTTGCAGTGATTAATGCTCGGGGGCCCAGTCTCTAAATCATTTTGATCAGCTGATTGCATTCACAACCTTCATTTTGAAATAACTTATAAGATGCACCCAATTTTCATTTGTAGGTAAATCCTATTCTTATTTCCCCAAGTTGAGCGACAAAGCAATACGGGGAAACACTTTTCAGATGTTCCCATAGGTTTCATTTGGCCTCTCAAAGCCTCAGTTATCTACGAAAGGATAACTTTACTTGCTGCCTGCCATACTTCCTTTTGAATGTGATAAATTGATTTTATTTTTTGTTGGAACAGGAATAGTTTGAACAATCTACTATTACATTTCAAGATAATGAAAAATGTGCAATAAAATTCTCAAAGAACATGATGACATTCCCTTTAATTAAGAATTAGAAATGTAATTTAGTGAAAGAATGATCCCCGGAATGAAGGTTTGTCATATGAGGAGCGGTTGAGGACTCTGGGTCTATACTTGACGGAGTTTGGAAGGGGAATCTAATGAAACTTATAGAATACTGAGAGGCCTAGATAGAGTGGATGTGGAGCGGATGTTTCCACTTGTGGGGGAGACTAGAACTTGAGGGCACAACTCAAAGCAGAAGGATGCTCCTTTAAAACTAAGAAGAAGAGGAATTTATTCAGCCAGAAAGTGGTGAATCTGTGGAAATCATTGCCACAGAGGGCTGTGGAGGCCAAGTCATTGAGTGTCTTTAAGACAGAGATAGATAGTTTTTTGATCAATAAGGGGATCAAGGGTTACTGGAAGAAAGCAGGAGAATGGGAATGAGAACCACATCAGCCATGATTGAATGACATAGCAGATCCGATGGGCCACATAGCCTGATTTTGCTCCTATATCTAATGGTCTTTTGGTCTAAAATAATACTTAATATCAGCAAATCAAAACCAAACTGGTTTATTTTGCTGTTTTCATATGTTTATAGATATTTTGGAGAATAGCTAATGTAGCCAGTGAACTACAGACCAGTGAGTCTCGCATCAGTGGTGGGGAAGCTTTTGGAGAAAATTCTGAAGGGGAGAATCTACCTCCGCTTGGAGACACAAGGCAGTGCCTCTCTTCCCCTCTCTGGAACTAGAGACTGAAACCTGCAAGGCAATAAGTCTCTTTTTCTGAGACTCTGCTATTTTGGGGTGAATCTTTCTCTGGAGGTTGCTGTATGAGAGTCAGATATCAGGTATCTGTCTGGATCTCTATCCAGAGGTATTAAAAGGCTGGTAATCTAGCATCCATGTGAAGAGATCTATCTTTGGTGCTAACTGGTTCTGAAGAAAAGAGCCTATGGGGGCCCTGCTTAAATTGGAACTACAGAGATAGATAGCTGTTAAGAATTATACTTTGTCATATTTAAGTATTTTAAGCTGTAAAAGATATGTTAATTACTTTTGTCATATTTTAACTGTATTTTTAAATTAAAATTTGTTTTGCTAAAAGCTTCCTGATGGATCAATCTTTCGAAAAGAACCTAGAAGAGCATTTGGCATGCCATAATATTCAAGGCAATGGGTCAACTGCTGGTAAATGGGATGAGGTAAATTGGGCTGAAGGGTCCCTTCTTGCTTAACAATTGTTTATGAGTAATACATCTAAACAAATTACAGGGGAGACATATTGCTTCTGAGCATGGTGTTTCCATATCTGAGAGAGAGAGAGTCTAAAAATGACTGACTAATGTCAATAATGTTTCATCATTCACATCATGCATTAGCATTTCTCACCTGTTATTCTTTTATGCTAAAATTAGGATGGAACGCGGCTTAGAGAGGAACGTGTAGGAAGTGGTCATCATATGAGGGTGGCATGGTGGCACAGTGGTTAGCATACTGCCTCACAGAACCAGGGACCTGGGTTCAATTCTGGCCTCGGGTCACTGGCTGTGTGGAGGCTGCACATTCTCCTTGTGTCTGTGTGGGTTTCCTCTGGGTGCTCCAGTTTTCCTCCCACAATCCGAAGATGTGCGCGTTGTGTTGTTGGTCATGTTACATTGCGCCTTAGTGTCAGGAGAATGAGGAGGGGAAATATGTGATGTTTGCGGGTAGGACCTGGGTGGGACTGTTGTTGGTGCAGGCTCGATAGGCCAAATAGCCACTTTCTACACTGTAGATTCTATGCATGAGCTGCCTTTATCTTTCTAGGAGGTTGCTGTCCAAGTAACCTTGGTGAGCTGTTGCCTCAATGCATGTTGTATATGGTGCACACTGCTGATGCTGTGAAGAGAGTGAATATTTAAGAAGCGTAGAAACATAGAAATTAGGTGCCAGTGTAGGCCATTCGGCCCCTCGATGTAGGCCATTCGGCACCACCATTTAATATGATCATGATTGATCATGCACTTTTGGTATCTCACTCCTGCTTTCTCTCCATATCCTTTGACCCCTTTAGCTCCAAGGGACATGTCCAGCTCCTTCTAGAACACATCTAACAAACTGGCCCTGACAGCTTTGTGTGCTAGAGAATTCCACAGGTTCACACCTCTGTGAGTGAACAAGTTCTTCCTCATCTCAGTCCTGGATGGCTTAACCCGTCTTCTTAGATGGTGACCCCTAGTTCTGCACTTCCCCAATATCAGGAACACTCTTCCTGCATCTACCCTGTCCTGTCCAATTAGGATGTTATATGTTTCAATAAGATCCCCCCCTCGTTCTTCTGAATTCCGGTGAGTACAAGCCCAAACGATCCAGTCTTTCTTCATATGCCAGTCCTGCCATTCCAGGAATCAGTCTGGTGAACCTTTGCTGGACTCCTTCAATAGCAAGAATGTCCTTCCTCAGAACAAATCTGCGCACAATACTCAAGGTGTGGCCTCAGTTATATAAGGCCCTGTATAACTGCAGCAAGACATCCTGATTCCTATACTCAATTCCTCTTGCAAGAAGGCCAGCATGCCATTAGCTTTCCTCACTGCCTGCTGTACCAGCGACTCTTCCACCATGACACCCAGGTCACATTGCACTTCCCCTTTTCCTAAACTGCCACCATTCAGGTAATAATCTTCCTTCCTGTTTTTGCCACCAAAGTGGATAACCTCACATTTATCCACATGATATTGCATTTGCCAAATATTTGCCCACTCAGTCAGCTTGTCCAAGTCACCCAGCAGCCTCTTAGCATCCTCCCCACAGCACACGCTGCTCCCCAGCTTGGTGCCATTTGCAAATTTGGAAATATCATATTCAATTCCTTCAACCAAATTATTAATAGATATTGTGAATTAAGGAGGCAGATTGGTTGCCCAACAAGCAGTTGTTTTGTCTTGAATTGTGTAGAAATTCTTGAGTGTTTTTTAGAGTTGCACTCATGTAGGCAAGTAGGAATAATTCCATCACACTCCTGATTTGTGCCTTATGGATGATGGGAAAACTTCAGGGAGTCACAGAGTTCCAAGCCTCTGGCCTGCTCCTGTAGCCATGGTATTTATGTATCTGGTCGAGGTAAGATTTTGGACCAAGGATATACCCAGGATGTTGATGGTAAATGCCTCAACGATTGTTATGCCATTGAATGTCAAAGGAAGATGGTTAGATTCTCTCTTGTTGGAGATGGTCATTAATTAGCATTTGTGTTGCATGAATATTAATTGCTATTTATTAGCCCGAGGCAGAATGTTGCCCAGATCTTGCTGCATATTGACATGGACAGCTTCAGTATGCGAAGAATTGCAATCATCAGCGAATATCCACAGTTTTGACATTATATAATCATAGAACCTCTACAGTGTAGAGGGAAGCCATTCAGCCCTTCAAGTCTGCACCAACTCTCTGACAGAACATCTTACCCAGGCCCTTCCCCTGCCCCCCCATTCTAGTAACCCCACACATTTGCCTCATCAATCCCCCTAACGCATACATCTTGGGACACGTAGGGTCAATTTAACATGGCCAGTCCACCTTAGCCGCATATCTTTGGAGTGTGGCAGGAAACCAGAGCACCTGGTGGAAACCCATGCAGACACTGGGAGAATGTGCAGACTCCACACAGACAATGACTCGAGGCTGGAATCGAACCTGGGTCCCTGGCGCTGTGAATGCTAACCACTGTGCCACCATACCACTCTTAATTAAATCGGCCTAGGACTCTTAAATTGGCCTCGCAGGTGGAGGAGGTGGTCAAGAAGGCGTATGGTGTACTGGCCTTCATTAATCGAGGGATTGAGTTTAGGAGTCGGGAGGTAATGCTGCAACTTTATAAGACCCTTGTCAGGCCTCATTTAGAGTATTGTGCGCAGTTCTGGTCGCCTCACTATAGGAAAGATGTAGAAGCTATTGAGAGGGTACAGAGGAGATTTACAAGGATGTTGCCTGGACTGGGAGGCGTGCCTTATGAAGTTAGGTTGAGGGAGCTGGGACTCTTTTCCCTGGAGAGACGAAGGTTGAGAGGCGACCTGATAGAAGTTTACAAAATGTTGAGAGGAATAGATAGGGTGGACTCTCAGAGGCTATTTCCCCGGGTTGAAATGGTTGCTACGAGAGGACACAGATTTAAGGTGCAAGGAGGGAAGTTCAGAAGTGATGTTAGGGGTAAGTTTTTCACTCAGAGGGTGGTGAGTGAATGGAATCGGCTGCCGTCAGTGGTGGTGGAGGCAAACTCGCTGGGGTCTTTTAAAAGACTTCTGGATGAGTATATGGGGTTTAATGAGATTGAGGGTTATAGATAGGTCTGTAGGTTGGTAGGTGTTGATGTGATCGGCGCAACTCGTGGGCCGAAGGGCCTGTTTGTGCTGTAGTGTTCTATGTTCTATACCACCCTAAATCATAGAGGGAAGGTCATTGATTAAGTAGCTGTGTGAGCTTGGGCTGAGGATATCTTTAGTCACACGTGTGCTCTTTCTTTCCCACAGCCCATCCAATTATTTATCTTCAGATAGTTATCCAATTGCCTTTAGAAGATGTCTATTGTACCTGCCTCCACTGCGCTCTCCAGTGGTGCTATCCAGATGCTAATCAATCACTGTGTGTAAATGTGCTTCTGCTGTGATATTTTTAAAATTGGTGCAATATTCACATTACATTTAAAATGCCCTGATTTTTTGGACCAGTTGAGTTTAAGTTTATTTATTAGTGGCACAAGTAAGTTAACATTGCAATGAAGTTACTGTAAAAATCCTGTTTGGGTACACTGAGGGAGGGCGGCACGGTAGCACAGTGGTTAGCACTGCTGCTCCACAGCTCCAGGGTCCTGGGTTCGATTCTCGGCTCGGGTCACTGTCTGTGTGGAGTTTGCACGTTCTCCTCGTGTCTGTGCGGGTTTCATCCGGATACTCCTGTTTCCTCCCACAGTCCAAAGATGTGCGGGTTAGGTTGATTGGCCATGCTAAATTGCCCCTTAGTGTCCAGGGATGCATAGGTTAGAGGGATTAGTGGGTATAATATGTAGGGATATGGGGATAGGGCCCGGCAGGATTGTGTTCGGTCCAGACTCGATGGGCCTAAGGGCCTCTTTCTGCACTGGAGGGTTATATGATTCTATGATTAGCATGGCCAATGCATCTAAGCAGCGCATCTTTCAGACCGTGGGAGGAATACCACACAGACACGGGGAGAACGTGCAGCCTCCACACAGACAGTGACCCAAGCTGGCAATCGAACCCGGGTCCCTGGCGCTGTGGGGCAGCAGTGCTAACCACTGTGCTACCATGCCTCCCATACTTATTCCATTAATTAACTACTCCAGTTTACACCAAGAAAACTAACACAATTGTGTGGAAAGTCCAGCCCAATAACACAGGGTGGCATGGTGGCACAGTGGTTAGCACTTTTGCCTCACAGGGATCTGGGTTCAATTCCTGGCTTGGATCACTATCCGTGTGGAGTTTGCACATCCTCCTTGTGCCTGAGTGGGTTTCCTCCAGGTGCTCCGGTTTCATCGCACAGTGTAAGGTGCCAAAGGTGTGCCGGTTAAGTGGATTGGCCATGCTAAATTGCCCCTGAGTGCTAGGGGAGCTAGCTTGGGCAAATGCATGGGGTTATGGGGATAGGGCCTGGGTGGGACTGTGTTTGGTGTAGACTTGATGGGCCAAATGGCCCACTTCGGCACTATAGGATTCTATGATATGTAAATATTTATATCAGTAGTATATCTAAATATACAAATAAATTGATACATTAATATTAGGCAAGAATATCAAAGAACAGGAGGCAAAAGCATAAGAAGTCAAGTTGCAGGTCAGTGAATACAGGAGCAGGGCTGAGGGGCTGAATGGCCCATGCCTGTTTCTTTATAAATATTTTTACTTTTAAAAGAAGCTACACATGCTGAAGCACTTTTGGTGCAAGAAATAATCAGCTCCCAATCACTGGGCGCACAGAGGGGGCAGAAGTTTGCAAGTGCCTCAGTAATTATTGCTGAAAATCGATTATTTTCTTGCTAGGTGGCACAAGCACGCAATTGCTAAGTAGGTGTTTGCGCATTTGAATACTGATGAAACATGCCTCACATCTTTGTTTTATGATTTGAGCCAAGTAATAGGTTTCCCTTGCTCTTTTATCCGGTTGATTTAACTTCATAAAACTAATGTGGCAGAAATTATTTTTCAGTTTACTTAAGCAGTAGAAAAAAAACTAAAATCAAATCCTTTGAGACATGGTAGATTAAGCATAGTATGCACTAAGTATCCTGCTATCCTTATGGTGTTCATAATACTCACAATGTAGGCAAACAATGAAACCCAAAATACATTTTCTCACTCAGGGTAGATGAAGTATGTCAGTGATGTACCACATCATACATCTTTAAACAAACTTATTTGGAAATACCCCACAAAATTTTACTTCCAATTGCCGACTACCTGAAAAGTTTGTGCATTCTGAAGAATGCACAAACAGTTCTTCTATTCTGAAGAACTGAGTGCATAATCTCAGCTGGGACTCTAGGGCAGTACTGAAGGAGTGCAACAATGTCAGAGACACTGGGGGCTGTTCTCCCAGAAACAATTCTAGGCGCCGAATTTGCATGAAAACTGGAATAAATACCGTGTAACTTTCATAATGAACCTTCCATGCTCTGAGCACTGCAGAGTGCCTGAGAGAGACTCACGCTGTGGACAGGGCCTAGTCCCGCTGGAGAGCCGGCAGCATAGCGCTGAGTGGGCCACTGCGCATGCGCCGATCTGTCAGCACCAAGAATGGCACGTGCACAGTTGCCCTGCACCTCCCTTCCGATCGTTTGCCAGCTCGATCCCTGGCCAGCCCAGTGATCTCTGGCCATGTGACCACCTCCTACCCCTCCCCTCCCCCAATCGCTAACCTCCTGGATGTCTCCTGATGTTCCCCCACCCCAACCTGATGGTCAGCCCTGATCAATCCCTTCTCTCCCTCTACCCGGGATCTCAACTGCAGAATGGTAGTGGACCCGTTCCCGCCCTCACTGATCTCCCCCACAAAGGTAATGCCCAGGGGACATCCCATGCCTTACACTCGACAGGAGGTGTAAAGAAGAACAGGTCCCTGTCTACATCAACGGTGATCAAATAGAAAGGGTTGAGAGCTTCAAGTTTTTAGGTGTCCAGATCACCAACAAACTGTTCTGGTCCCCCTATGCCGACACTATAGTTAAGAAAGCCTAGCACTTTCTCAGAAGACTAAAGAAATTTGTAATGTCAGTTCTGACTCTCACCAACTTTTACAGATGCACCATAGAAAGCATTTTTTCTGGTTGTATCACAGCTTGGTATGGCTCCTGCTCTGCCCAAGGCTGCAAGGAAGGACAAAAGATTGTGAATATAGGCCAATCCATCACACAAACTAGCCTCCCATCCACTGATACTTTCTACACTTCCCACTGCCTCGGCAAAGCAGCCAGCATAATTAAGGACCCCACGCACCCTGGACATTCTCTCTTCCACCTCCTTCCATTGGGAAAAAGATACAAAAGTCTGAGGTGATGTACCAACCGACTCAGGAAGAGCTTCATCCCTGCTGCTGTCAGTCTTTTGAATGGACTTACCTTGCATTAAGTTGATCTTTCTTAACACCCGAGCTATGACCAAAGCACTACATTCTGCACTCTCTCGTATCCTTCTCTATGAAAAGTATGTTATGTCTGTTTAAGCGTGCAAGAAACAATACTTTTCACTGTATGTTAATACATGTGACAATAATAAATCAAATCAAAATCAAATCAAATCAAAAACCTCTTGCAGAGTCAGGCTGCCAGCTCCCCATGAGTGGTGAGCTGGTGTAAACCCCATTGGAGTGAACCACTCATGGCGGGGGGAGAAGAATCTGGCAAGTCTGAAGACTTCAGTCCTAGGTCTGTTCATCAGATGGAAATTCTGATGTTAATGTTTAATATATTAATATTTATATGTGACAACTTAGGAAATCCATGCTCTGGAGGCATGTGGAAACCATGGCACCCATTGGGGACCCTGCTACACAACCTCTGCTGATGTCTTTTGCCCCGTTGCACTGATAAAGCAGCACAGTAGGCTGGGAGAATCGTCCCCATTGACTGTCATAAAACTTCAAGGCCCCAGTTTTTTTCATTTATTAGTGGGACATGGGCATCGCTGGCTGGCCAGCATGCATTGCCCATCCCCAGTCGCTCTTGAACTGAATAGTTTGTTAGACCATTTCAACGGGCAGTTGAGAGTCAAGCACATTGTTGTCATTCTGGAGTCACATGTAGGCCAGACCAGGTAAGGATGGCAGATTTCCTTCCCTAAAAGACAATAGTGAACCAGATGGGTTTTTCTGACAATTGACAATAGTTTCATGGTCATCAGAAGATTCTTAATTCCAGATTTTTTTAAAAATTAGATTCAAATTCCACCATCCTGTGTTCGATTCCCAGCTTGGGTCACTGTCTGTGTAGAGTTTGTACATTTGCCTCATGTCTGCGTGGGTTTCCTCCGGGTGCTCTGGTTTCCTCCCACAGTCCAAAGATGTGCTGGTTAGGTTGATTGGTCATGCTAAATTGCCCCTTAGTGTCCTGAGCTGTGTGGGTTAGAGGGAATTGTGGGTAAATATGTAGGGGTATGGGGATAGGACCTGGGTGGGATTGTGGTCGGTGCTGACTCAATGGGCCGAATGGTTTCTTTCTGTACTGTAGGCTTTCTATGATGATCTACGATCGATGATCCACAGTGGCAGGATTTGAACCCAAGTTTCTGAATTAATTTCTGAAGCGATAATACCACCAGGCCATCACCTCCTTTACTTTCTCCGTTGCATGTTAATGATCCCATAACTCTATTGGGTTTACTTTCCTCTGGTGTACTTGTTATTACAACGTCCTTGAGAGATAATCTCAACCAACAACCCTACAAGCAGATTATCTGGTCAATTACCACGTTTTTGTCCCTGGAGACGTGCAGTGTGTCAAATTGCTGCCAATTTCTTGGCAGTGCAACAGGGACTGCACTTCAGAAATGATTTCCTCAGTTGTAAACCTCTTTGGGATGTTCTGAGATTGTCAAGTGGTGCGGCACAGCTGCAAGCCTTGATGTATTCACAGAATTTATTGTTTTATTTTGCAACACGTCAAAATGAGATAAAACATTTGGTGCGTTCTTCTGGATCCACCCACATGCCCTGGGACAAGAAATTTCCACTTGCCCCGTAACCAGAAATTCCCTTACGCCTTGGGACCGGAAGTTCCCATCTGAGATCAATGGACCTTTCAATTGTCTGTCAAATTGTTTGACCTGCCTGCAACAATTCCCATGGTGAGTGGGACCAGAAAGTTAATGCCATCAAGTTGTTTCTGAGGTAACTATATTGGAAGCTTTTATTTGTTTATGTCAACCTGGTTCTATTTATTTAATGAATATGAGTAGGAACAGATTCTAATGATCATGATCTAATTATCATAGGTGCAAATGTTTTTTTTTGATGATCCAGAAAGAAATGCCTGTCTTAAACACTTCTTTCTGCAATTGGATCCCTTTGACCCTATCCCAGAATTACTTACACAACTCATCAAAAGCAAACTCTTCACACTAGACCAAGAGTGAAGAGAACTGCATTAAGCATTTGCTACTAATCTGTAGTGACTTTGATCAGACCATTGAAGTTGGAGTATGAACTCTCTGACTAAGGATCCAATTGATGCGCCAATCAGGGAGTCTTTGCCTTGTACTTAATGGGAAATGTCAGTTCCTCTGGCACTCCTGAAGGTAGATTGCGCTCTGTGTACTGCTGTTAGAGTTTGTAAACTGCTAGCATTCTGTGTACTATTGTCAGAGTTTGTAAATTGCTAGCACTGTGTCTACTATTGTTAGAGTTTGTAAGCTGCTCGTACTCTGTGTACTACTGTTACAGTTTGTAAACTGCTAACACTCTGTGTACTACTGTTAGAGTTTGTAAATAAAGGGATTTTGTTGAAGGAATGTCTGCCTTGGCAGATGTATTACACTAGCATTCCAGGAACTCTGTATTTCAGATCGTGACAAATAACCACAACATCGTTGATGTGGTTAAGTTTTTTTTAAAAAATTATTTATTAGTGTCACAAATAGGCTGATGTTAATACTACAGTTAATTTACTGTGAAAATCCCTGAGTCACCACACTCCAGCTCCTGTTTGGATGCACTGGCAGAGAATTTAGCAAGGCCAGTGCATCTAACCAGCACAAGTTTCTGACTGTGGGAGGAAACCCAAGCAGACGTGGGGAGAACATGCAAACTCCACACAGACAGTGACCCGAGGCCAGAATTGAACCCGGGCCCCTGGGCTGTGAGGCAGCAGTGCTAACCACTGTGCCACCAGGGTGAATCCTCTTAACTAACCTTCATAAAAGGTCCCTTTGATAAATCCAACAAAACAGAGTCAGGTGTCATTAGCAAAAATCCTGGAGCCAATATTACATTTAGGAAAATAACCTGATTAGCCTGGTGGCTTCTTGGAAATCTGAGATGTGTGAAAATTAGACTTTTACAGCACTTGTAGTTTTGAAAAGGTTATCTTTTCTCATGTTCTTTTATACTGCAGCACATAACAGTTTTGTCTGTCATCAGCCTTGAATTCAAAATTGAAATACAATCCTGACAAAAATGTTACATTTGAGTGGTTCCCGACACCTGTAGAATGTCATTTTTCATCTTAATTATGGTCTGAGCTTCTGTTAATACTGGACAAGCCAGGTCCCAGAGTGAAACCTGGATTGATAGATCGTAAATTTCTTTAGAAACCGTGGAGGAAGTTACTGAACAAATTCACAGGAGACTGCTGCTGCACGTTTTAATACAAAAGCAAATCCTTGTTAAACAAGAAAAATTAACTGACCGGGCAACCTAGTCAGTTAATTTCTTTAAAGACTTGAAGAAGAAATGAATTCCCATAAACTCAGTGTTCCAGCAATACGAGTTCGAAAACTGATATTTAAGTTTGAACCCAACAGTTCTGTAGACTTTCTCATCACAGAACTTAAAAATCCTGCCCTCCATCTCCGACATACTCTGAGTTATCATTTTTTCCGCTGTCACTAGGCAGCTGTAAACTTTTCATCTTCAGAATCATTAATATTGTAACTCTCCTTTAACTTATGGGGTTGTATGGCTCATTGGCGTGCTCCATGCCAGCCCACCCACAGCCATAATGCACTGCGGGTGGGCTAGATTGGCACAGTTTTGGGACTTTTTGCCCCTCAAAGGGCAGGAAGTCTCACCCTCGGGGAAGCAGCGCTGCTGGGACTGCAAACAGGCCCAAGAAGAAAGCTCCTGGATCTTGGAGTAAGCTGAGTCTGACGTTTTGGTCAGGGAAGGTTTGGATAGTTTAGGGAGCTGGTGGAGAGCATTTTATTTACAGAGCAGACAGGTAGGAAGAAAAGGGGTACTACCTGTGATGTATGGAGGTTGGGGTGTGCTCTGCCCCTTTAAGACTGCAGGTCATGTGACCTGGGGGTTAGCTTTCCCCCAGGATTGAGTGTGGAACTGTACATACCTTCAGTAAAGAGTCCCCAAGGCCTATTTCGTTGTCCTTCTTACGCTCTGTGTCATGATAACCATATATGGAATAGAATAGCATCCCTACAGTGCAGAAGAGGCCATTCAGCCCATCGAGTCTGAGCCAACTCTCTGATAGAGAATGTGACCCAGACTCTCTCCCCTGCCCTAACCCGCTAACCTTATGCCTTTATTATGGATAATCTATCTAACATAACATAAGAACATAAGAAATAGGAGCAGGAGTAGGCCATCCAGCCCTTCGAGCCTGCCCCGCCATTCAATAAGATCATGGCTGATCTGTCGCTGCTCAGTTCCACATTCCCGCCCTCTCCCCATAACCCTTAATCCCCTTGCCTATCAAAAACCCATCAACCCGCGTCTTAAAAATATTTAGCGAGGCAGCCTCCACCACTTCAACGGGCAGAGAATTCCAGAGATTCACCACCCTTTGAGTGAAGAAGTTGCTCCTCAACTCCGTTCTAAACCGCCCCCCTTTTATCTTGAGGCTGTGCCCCCTAGTCCTACTGTCCTTTTTGAGCGGGAAGAGTCTTTCCACCTCTATCCTATCCATCCCATTCATCATCTTATACGTCTCAATGAGATCTCCTCTCATTCTTCCAAACTCCAACGAGTACGAGCCCAGTTTATTCAGTCTCTCCTCATAGCTCAACCCCCTCAACTCCGGTATCAGCCTAGTAAACCTCCTCTGCACTCCCTCCAAGGCCAAAACATCCCTGCGCAGGTGCGAACCTAGACATCTTGGGACACTAAGGGGCAATTTAGCATGGCTAATCCACCCAACCTACATATCTTTAGACTATATGACACTATCTACAGGCACTTTCCCTCAGTATGCAGAGTGAACCCCCTCCCCAGGATAGTGGCCCCCTTCCTTGCTGTCCTTTTGTGAAGATTTTTCAAAATTGACGCCTTGACCCTCCCGCCTGACTGCCAGCTTACACTATGGTGTGGGCAGCATATTATCTGGGTTAATTGGCTTGTTAACCAGTTCAGTTGACCCCTTGGTTATTTATTTAAATATGGTGGTGGAATGCCGACATTGGCACCTGCCCACCCCCAGTGCATTATGGGTGTGAGGTCAGAGGTGGATGGTGCGGTTGGCATCCCACCTTGTTTCACGAGCTTGCCCACCCCACCTGGCAGGGGCTCAGAAAATCCAGATATATGAGCTGAAGCAAGAATAAAATCAACAACATAACTAAGGTGGAGGGAAAAGAAAAAGGTTCTTGTTCCTTCGAGGAAGAGATATGTGATGAGATCTAAATACTCAAGTGGAGATGTTACTTTTGGGAAACTAACTTCTTAAAAAAAAAGGCAACAAATAATTGTCAAGGGAATAGAGTAATTCGGTATCAGAAACAGATGGTGATAACTGACCTACTATTAGGAAAGAGCTTTGAGGAGAAAAGGACTGAGAACTTACAATTTCAGAATCATGCAGCATAGAAGGAGGCTGTTCGGTCCATTGTACCCTTGCCAGCTCTTGGAAACGCTATCCAATTTATCTCACTCTTCCCTGCTCTTTTTCAATCACGTTGCATTTTTTCCCCCTTCGTTGGCTATACTAAATTTACCCTCAGTGTACCCTAACAGGCACTGGAGTGTGGTGACTAGGTGATTTTCAGAGTAGCTTCATTGCAGTGTTAATGTAAACCTCCTTGTGATACTAATAAATAAACTTAAGAACTTAATATCCAATTCCATTTTTAAAGTTCCTATTCATATATTTGTCAATGTGCCCCCTGAAAGTTACTGTCATATCTACTTCCACTATCTCTACCGGCAGTGAGTTTCAGGCACCCATCACCCTCTGTGTAAAAAACTTGCCTTGTACACTCTTTTAAACCTTGCCCCTCACACCTTAAACCTATGCCCCCTAGTAATTGTCTCTTCCACCCTGGGAAAAAGCTTCTGACTATCCCGCAAGGTGATGATCGCCTGTGGCAAATATGGGGAGTGGGCCTGGGTAAATCACTCTGGATAGAGTGCTGTACAGAGAGTCAGTGCAGGCTCGATGGGCTGAATGGACTCTTATGCACTGTAGGGATTCTATGAGTCTATGATCTGCAATCAAAAGAGAGCTTTGAATAAGTACAGTACAACAGGAATATTTCTACTTGAAGAATCAATCTCCTAAATCAGTCCATATATCAAAGCAATTTAATGTTCTTAACCATGAATTGGACCAGCAAAAAATTTAATTTGTTACAACCAGAAACTGGGTTAAAAATCAATGTAATTGGTATTGCTGATGAAGATCAACCTCAGTGAGACACTTCAACAGATATAATCAAAATTATACATGACTAATGCTGAGGAAAATGTCATTTGAATATATTTTGCAAGAAACTACATATTCATCATAAAATCAGCGAACTTCCATCTTTGTAAAATTGCTTATCTTTTGTCTCTCCCCATTGCTAAATCCTCAGCTTTTCTTACCTCCATATTCAACTCTGCAAGTGCCTTCCTGCACTCCACCCTCCCATCCCCAATCTCCTACCTGATATTATCTCATCCAAAACATTGCAGTCCACGTTTTCACAGACTACTATAATGCAGAAGAAGCCCTTCAGCCCATCTAGTCTTCACTGATGCATGAAAAGTCCTGACCTGTCCACCTAATCCCACTTGCCAGCACTTGGCCCATAGCCTTGAATGTTATGGCATGCCAAGTACTCATCCAGGTACCTTTTAAAGGCTATGGGGCAACCCGTTTCCCTCACCCTCCCAGGCAGCACATTCCAGACCCTCTGGGTAAAAAAGCTTTTCTTCAAATCCCCCTTAAACCTCCCACTCCTCACTTCTAACTTGTGACTCCTCATAACTGACTCTTCAACGAAGGGGAACAACTGCTCCCTATCCACTCTGGCCAGGCCCCTCATAATCTTGGACACCTCAATCAGGTCACCCCTCAGTCTTAAGTCTCAGCCCCAGTTTTAACTCAAAGCACCTCCTGTCCGCCAGAGTTCACTGATCTCCACTGGTCTAGCACCACCTCAATCCTCAATTTTAAAAATCTCGTTCTTGTTTTCAAATCCCTCCACACCTTTTCACGCTCCATCCTCCTGCTCCCCTCCCAATCCCAGTAACCACGCAACAAAATCCATATATCCCCCACCTCCTTTGCCCCAAGATTTTTTTTTATTTATTCGTAAGTCGTGGGCATTGAGGACTGGTCAGCATTTATTGCCCATCCTAGTTGCTCTTGTTTAGAGGGCAGTTGAGAGTCAACCTCATTGCTGTGGCTCTGGAATCACATGTAGGTCAGCCAGGTAAGAATGACAGATTTCCTTCCCTGCAAGATGTGAATGAACCAGATGGTTTTTTTGCGACAATCAGTAATGGTTTCACGGTCATCGGTAGATTCGTAATTCCAGCTATTAACTGAATTCAAATTCCAGCATCTGCCTTGGTGGGATTCGAATCCGTGTCCCTAGAACATTCGGTGAGTTTCTGGATTAAGCCAACTGATAATACCACTAGGCCATTGCCTGCGCTTAATCTGTGAGAAGAGAAACACAGTTAACATTTTCAGTCTGCTTGGCTGTTCATCGGAGTTTAAGTTGGTTGTTGCTGTAGCTATTGTTACATTTGGGATTATTCAGCCACTGCTGCCCAGTTATAGGGAATCGGGTCTCACAGATAGCATTTTGTATTGTGTTTTGTGAGCACAGGTTGGTTGAATGCATTCTCTAATCTGCCTATTCCGAACAACCGAAGGACCATTCTGTTTCATTTGTGTCGGACTTAAAGCCTGGAATTCCTTAGCCTTTCCACCTGTCTGATTACACTTCAGTGAAGTGCCTTGAGCCATTTTACTGGGTTAATGGGATTGTATAAATGCAAATTGTTGTTGAAGTGTACATTTGTATCAAATTTGCTAACATTCTTACATGCATTTAATACCGAATGTGGATTTGAATACAAAATAAGGTACCGGCTCAAACCATCCTTACAATATCACAGTTCAAATAACATGGTGACATTCTTTGACTGACACTTAATCAGATGTGAAAACAGCATCCCTGACTCTGATATGATTTTGTCAGCCTGGTAAATAAAGGAATTCATTTCCGGATAAAAATTGTTGCAGAAATTGGTCGAGAAGAGCATTAATCATTTACATTTAAGCAATTCATGTTTATGGATATGGTCCAAAAAATTCATCTGGTCTATTGTAATTTAAAACAGGGTGCACAGATGATTAATTTCATGTTCTGGTAAAGCTCATTATCTAAAGGGTCCGAGGCTAAAGAGTCATTCAAATAAAAAAAAGTAACATAAATATTATACTGCCAAAATTATTTGGATGATTCAACAGCAGACTGAGATAATGGTTCAGTCCTACAACACCAGAAAACCATTTAGCACGAAGGTGAAATAAGCAGGCCCTGGAACGGCAAAAACACGAAAGGATTGGTTGCAGGGTCAGAGGTGTGACTCAGGGACCCTGGACTTAGGCTGCAACCCTGGTATTCCAGGTCCTGCCCAGTTCCACAACTTTTCAGCTGACCCACAAAATAGGTTTTTAATGTCAGAGAGGGCATGAATTAGGGGGAGTGGGCGGGGCGGGGGGGTAGGGGAGGTGGGTGGTAGGGGAGGTGCCCCCCAACTTGGACTCTGAACACAGCCGGTGGCTGCTACAGCAGATGGCTGAGGTCAGTGTGGGGGTGAAAGTGGAGTCTACCTCAGAGCTCAGACGTGGATCTTATTTTCAAAAGAATAATTTCTGATGATAATCCTGTTATGAGGAGGCCGGGGGTGGTGTTCCCTGGATTAACGCCTTGTGTTATGGGCTGCTCTCACGCCATTTCTCAACCAACTCCCCAGTCAGTGTGCGAGTGAATGACAGAGGCGTTCACCGATGATGCATTGATTTTGTCTGATTACACTTCTTGGGATTGCTTTGCTGCATTGAGTGAGATATGTAAATATGCGTAATGGTAATCATGACAGAACCTCCCCCTGGCTCCCAGTAATTCCCAGGTTGTGAGCAGCAAACAGGCAGATTCTGTCACTCAGGCTGAAATGGTAGGCTTGTCCATTTTCAGCTCCTTTGGAGGGGTTTTTACCAGCTCGACATGCCGGTCAATTGGTGTGGCGAGCCAGCAAGATCGTGAGAGAGGCGGGAAACCAGTTGGCGCGTGATTTCCCGCCTGTCTCGATGATACTGACACTGAACTGCCAGCATAATCAGCCTTGCAATCAGCAGGGGCTGGGGCGGTGATCAGTGTTGGAGAGGGTGAAAAGGGCAGTTGTTGATCAGGGGACAAGAACAGGAGCAACAAATGTCTGGGGTGGGGGGGTGAATCGGGTCAGTGATCGGCCGGGGGCCCATTTCGGTGGGGAAGATTAGGGAGGGCCATGATCAGGACGGCAATCAGGCAGTGCAAAGTCCAGGAGAGCGGAGGAGTGCCAATCTCCCAATGCATGATGTATTGTACACAGTGGTTTGGGAGATCAGGTGCATGAGTAATAGCGCTCTCTAGCAGTCATCAGCCAGTTTCCTGGTGTGAATAGACTCTGTACACTCCCCCTACTGGTGAGAATCACACTTTGCCTCATTTTTTCCTCCAAGTGTGAAAAGATTTGAATTTTTCTCACACTGGAAAACTGGGTCTGAAACTCTACTGTTTTCACACTCATAGAATTCATAGAATCCTGCAGTGCAGAAGGAGGCCATTCAGCCCATTGACTCTGCACCGACTACAGTTTCACCCAGGCCCTCTCCCCATAACCCCATGCATTTACCCGAGCTAGTCCCCTTGACACTAAGGGGCAATTTAGCATGGCCAATCCATCTAATCAACCTGCACATCTTTGGACTGCGGGAGGAAACCGGAGCACCCGGAGGAAACTCATGCAAACATGGGGAGAAGTGCAAACTCCACACAGACAGTGACCCAAGCCAGGAATCGAACCAGGGTCCCTGGCATTGTGAGGCAGCAGTGCCTGCCACTGTGCCACTCACAGTCATTTGGCACTTGGTGAGATTGCCCCTATATCTCCTTTTGCCTCAAGACTGAGGTTCCATGGAGTTGGATTCACTTTTCCCTTCTTTCCCCTTTTTGCTGCCACTCACCTACCCGCCCACCCAACGATATGGACTGTTATGCTCCTCACCTCCCACCGCTTACCTCCTGCCCCATTCCAAGTCACTATGCCAGTGGTGTGAAGCATACCACTAGGATTCATCTTGGCCTCTCCATCCTCATTCCTCTGGCACCTTTTGAATTATTTAAGATCTCCTTTATTGTCCTCTTTAAGCTTAGATATCCTAAGGCACAAAATAGGTTTGTTGCTTTGGTCTTTGCTTTGTGCAACTCCTTGGGCAGAATTTTCATGTCCGCCAGCCATAAGAACCGTAGAGGATAGGAAATAGACCATGTAAAGGTCCATCGATGTCAGGTGGGATTTTCCGGCCTTGGGACAAGTGTGACTGGAAATCTTTGATGATTTAATTCAGTGATAGGCAACCTCAGCTGGTGAGTGAACCATATGAGTGGCTCTCCTTCATCTCAGTGGGCCGCAAGATTGGAATCGGGCTTGTTCACTAACCACGGCCACATGAATAAGATTGAATGCATTTAACACACGCTAGATATTTCAGAACAAGTTATAGAAAATGTTTAATCATTCATATATTAATGGAACTGTCATCGACTTCAAGTGGTAAAAACAAAATACATATTTATGCTTGTTTGAATGCTAAGGGAGTGCACAGCTCTCACAGTCAATGTTGTGTGCAATCAGCACGCACCTCAGTTCACTTGCTCTCTCTTTATGTGTCTATCCTTTCAGTCGTATTGGTCGTTTCACACATAAATCCCTCACCAACATAACTTGTCATATGCAGCAACGTCTCCTCTTGTCCTTCAAACACCGTGCTACCACTTCTGCTGCTCTGTTCTGCAATTTCCATAACTCTGCCTTTGGTACCCCTGACTCCATCAAGCCACTCACGTTCTTTCATTCTTACCCATCTTTGACACAGTTCTCACCTCTGCCCCCTTCAAGGTGACAATAGATTCAAGCCTGATTGTCCACTGCCAGATCAGACTGGGCCATCTCCACTAATACAGTAACTCTCTCACTAAGGCCGAAAATGTCCAGTCCTGGAAGATCAGTTGGTTATTAACTCTTTCCATCAACTACAGACTGTTCCTCTGAACCTGATCTCTTGTTCTGCCTTTCTCTACTTCTCTCTTCCAAAACACTAAAACTTATGGATGTTTTACCTTTGAAATTGCAACAAGCTGTGCAGTTGCCTCAGTGTCAAAAAATATATTCCCAGTTCTCCCAAACCTCCCCAGGCTCTACATCACGCCTGTCCTGATCACCTATCTATTTATCTATTGGAATCCTGTTCCTTTGATTGCCACTCAACCCATTACTTGACCAGCGAATCATATTTTCTTTTTTTTAATTCCTTCGTAGGACATGGGTGTCGCTGGCTGGCCAGCAGTTATTACCCATCCCTACTTGCCCTCCAGAAGGTAGTGGTGAGCTGCCTTCTTGAATCACTGCTGTCCATGTTCTGCGGGTTGACTGGCAATGCCGTTAGGGAGACAATTCCAGGATTCAGATGCTTTCCAAGTGGCGTTCCTCCCCTTCAAAATTACTACCATTATCCAATTCCTCAAACATACCCTCTTCAATAATGCAGACTAAGACCACCCCCCCAATATTAAAAGCCCCTACCTCCTCTTATCGTTCTGAAGCGACAAAATCGACAGTTATCAGTCAGCAATGGTTTCTTCTCATGCCCTCACATCATTGACTTCAAAGAGTGGCCAAGTTTAATTCTTGGTTCCCCTTTTCATTGTAGAGGATGTCCACAGACATAGAGCCAGTTTCTCCAGTTCCTATTCCAGTTCTGGGCTGGTGTGTTTTCCCACTGCGTTACGGAGAATCGGGCGAGGATGGAAGATTCTGGTCAGGACTTCCTCTGCATCACTTTAGCCGGATGCACATCAGTTTCACCCCGGCTATCAGTGCGATTCCTGATCTGCCATAGTGGGTACCAGCGGAAGATCCCATGGGAAGGTCACATGGGTACCAATCCGATTTCTGGGCCCCCTGCTGAATTCCCACCCCCCCTCTCCATGCAGCCATTGAACTTGCCAGTGGGATATTATAACCACCCTCTGAAATGGCCTAACAAGCCACTCTGTTGTATCAAACTAGTACAAAAAAACTGTAAATACATTTCATAGATGCAGTGGTTCAAGCAGGTGGCTTGCCATCACCTCTCAGGAGCAACTAGACATGGGCAATAAACACTGGACTTGCCAGTGACACTTCTATCTCAAGATCAAATCTAAAATGGTCCTCACTATTTGGTTTTCTGACCCTGACCTCCAGTGAACTCTCCTTCTCTTTCCACTCCTGCTCTGGTCTTCATCCATCTGGGTCTTTGTAATCTCTCTCCAAACTCGCAAAATTTGCCTTTTAGAAGCCTCTCCGAAGCATATCATTCTGATCTTACATTTAGTGATTCCTCCTAGATTCTGTACTGTTGTAATGATGTACGCTCACAGACTTTGTCAGGAACCAAGAGGATATTTATTAGCAAGGACAAATTGTATAAAGGCCTGCAGCCCCTCCTCGCCCTCTCTCTTCCCTCCAATGACACCCCCTCCCCCTATGGCCTGGCTTCCCTGGAGCAGACCCCCTCCTCAACTTCTGTCCCTCCTCCCCTCTGCTCTTCCCCTTCCATGCCCCTTGTCCCCCAGCTGTCCCAGCGCTTAGATACCTTCCACATGTCTTCAGCCTATCTTCTGCCTAAGAGAAGACATCACTCCCTGGGCTGATTACTCACTCTCAATCCCAATTGGTCCCTCAAGCCAACAGCCCCTCTCTGCTGTGTAGCCCCTAAAGAGACAATCACCATAACTATTAACATTGATTTCTGTTTTGCAAGTCTCCATGCGATGCTGGAAATAAAAAGTCTGCACAAGTGAAAGTCGCTTTTTATTCCATTTGGTTTCCATACTGTCGAGAATCCGAGAATGACATAGCAAAGAAACACACCCTTTAACCCATCATGTCATGCCCACTCTTTGAAAGAGCTATCCAATTATTCCCACTCATAGAATAATGGAATCATATAATCGCTACAGTACAGAAGGAGGCCATTCAGCCTATCAAGTCTGTACCAACCACAATCCCACACAGGCCCTATTTCCACAACCCCACACATTTACCCTAGTTAATTCCCCTGATACTAAGGAGCAACTTAGCATGGCCAGTCAACCTAACCTGCACATCTTTGGATTGTGGGAGGAAACCAGAGCACCTGGAGGAAACCCACGCAGACACAGGGAGAACATGCAAACTCTTCACTGACAGTGACCCGTGGCTCGAATTGAACCTGGGACCCTGGCTATGAGGCAGCAGTGCTAACCATTGTGCCGCTGAGCTACCCCACCTCTCCTCTCCTCTCTCCATATATCTCTGCAATTGTTTCTCATTTTAAACACTTACCAAATTTCCTTTTGAATGTTGCTGTTCTATCTGATTCCACCGTTCCTTTGGGCAGAGCAAATCACCGTGTGGGGAAAATAATTGTCCCCGAGCACCTGGTTTTCGGCTAATAACGTTTCAGACTAAGAATATTTTCATAAATTGCAGAAATTGAAGCTCCCAATGTAGATATTGAAAAACATAGCTCTAAAAATATGTATTACCTGCGTCTGAAATCTTAAATAATTCATGTGCAATCCCTTCCAACTCAATAAAATGTGACTCATCATTGTGAATTGATCTTATCCATGATTTCTGAAGTGGAGGCAGAAGTCGATGACTTGTCATAATTACGTGCATATATCACAGCTGAATTATTGATGCGTTCAAGCATGATGTTCGCAACAATAACAGAAAATGCTGGAAACTCTCAGCAAACCAGACAGAAACTGTGAAGGGAGCAAAACAAGAGTTAACATTAGGGCTCGCACCAGGATTGTTAGAGTTTTAACAATTCATGAGCAGACAGCCAAAGAGGTGTGGAGGTGGGAGCGGGGAAGAAGGAGGCGGCCACAGGTTAAACTTGCTCTCTATCTCCTCTGCTTCCAGCATTTTCTGCTTTTATTGTGAACTAATTGTCCAAACAGCATCTTCCTCGTTAGTGTTGCGTCTGGTATCCCTGCCTGTCATGCGAGAGACCGGGCTTCAGTTCTCCGTTCATGAGCTGCCAAGTGTAGTGGCAGCGTCTCTTTTGGGTGACACAGTGGTTAGCACTGCTGCCTCACAGCACCAGAGATGTGTATTCTCACACTCCACCTTTCCCCTCTTCACCAATCTCTCGGTCCTCCTTTACTGATTTCTGAACTCTGATTATCTCTTCCTGGATGCTGTCAGATCAGCATTCTCTGTTTTTCGAGGGGGAAATGACTCTTGTTTAATACAGAGAAGAATGGCAGCCCCAACTATTGATGGAACTAAACAAATAAGCATGTTTGTTCCGACTAGCTGGGTTGGCAAAGTGGGAGAATTATCAGGCTTAGAAATTCAACTACTTTAATGTAATCGTTTCTAACTATATTTAAACAAAAACTGTTAATGGTAAGATAAAAACTTATCATGATTGCATGCACACGAGAGCTGAATTGATAACTTCATAGGATCTTACAGTGCAGGAGAAGGCTATTCGGCCCATTAAGGTTGCACTGGCCACAATCCCACCCAGACCCTACTCCCATAACCTCATGCATTTATCCTAGTTAGTCACCCTGAATGGCAATTTAGGATGGCCAATCCACCGAACCCACACATCTTTAGAGTGTGGGAGGAAACCGCAGCATCTGCAGACGCAGGGAGAATGTGCAGACTCTGCACAGACAGTGACCCAAGCCAGGAATCGAACCCAGGTCCCTGACACTGTGAGGAAGCAGTGCTAACCACTGTGCCACTGTGCCTCCCCATGATTGAATGGCCAAGCAGACTTGATTATCCAAGTGGCCTGATTCTGCTCCTCTATCTTATGGTCTTCTGATCGGTGGCAGATCGTTGACCTTTAATCATTTTTCTCCCCTAGATGGTTTCAAACTGCAGTCTATTCTGTGGTATTGTATCTTTGCAATGCTGGGGATAGATACACAAGATGCAACATTACACTGTGTTGAAGTTGCCTGCTGAAGGAGATGGTCTCTCAACAAATAACCTTCATCCTAGCTGTGTTAAAATGAAACTTTTGAGGAATCGTCGGTTTAAGTATTTTTCATCAGTGCTCATTCTTCAAGAAGGAATAGTAGGCAGAATTTGAGGCAATTAATGACTATTCGCTGAAAATAAATGCTTAGTAGGAAGCTCAAATCAATAAGGCCAATGGATTTCCGGAATAAACCCCAAGTTCTTTGACTGGAGGTTGAAGCAGCTTATTATAACACTGTAGGATACGGTGCTGGAAACCAGCTTTGGGATGTTGTAATTGTAAACATCCATCCTTCAAACAAATTTTGGAGAGGATTCTGGGGAAAGTTTCCAAAAGAAAACTTGGAATATTGAGGTATCTCAAAATTCTCACATAATTAATTCTGTTTTTACAGTGCCGTGTTGGCAAGCATGTAGTTAAACATAATTTGACTTTCGTTTGGACGCAATTGCTGGAATTTTACTGGCACACGCACCCCAGAAACGAGGCGGGCACAGCTCATAGAATGGCATTCCCCATTGGCCTTGGACAGGATGTTACCAGCCTCGTAAAATTCAATGAGTTTATGATCTACAAACTTTGATAGGAGTAAGAATATGTAGTTTTTGACAAGTAGGACAGTTCATGAATATGGCCACTTTTCTTGCCAAAACTTGTCAATTTTATTTGTCTATCACAGTGCCAGATTATTCAGGTGGAGCTTAATGCTCTCCCACATGTGTTGGGAGGTGCATTTATTTGGGTGGCAAGGTGGGAACCCTGCCATCTTCCCACCAATTCCTTGATTAAGTCTGTGGCGGGAAAGCCCATGGATGACCTTCCTGTTCTAGTTCCCATTTAGGCCCTCAAATGGACAGTGAATGCCCACTTAAGGGTCTCAGCCCACTGCTGACGGTATTAACCTAAAAATAGGCAATGGATTTGTCACATAGTGAGTAAAACAAGCAAACTCCAGGGGTGCTCCTTGCAGATTCCTAGTTAGGGAAGGGTGGGGGCTTTGTTGTCATTCAGTACCTGATATCGGGACCCAGCATTAGGAAGGGGGGGGGGGTCTGGCTGAGATTCAAGCCCCTTCTCTTTTTGTCAAACTCCACTCTGTCAGTGGACTTAGTGATTTACTGGGAACAAATATTTTATGCAAATGAGTTGAGTCCATTTTACCAGCACGCCTAACTGTCTGAAACATGTCACTGATCACAAAAGAGGTGGATTTTTGTTTGTGCACGAGGTGGATTCATAGAGTCATAGAGGTTTGAAGCATGGGAACAGGCTCTTCAGCCCAACTTGTCCATGCTGCCCTTCGTTTCTGACTGTTAAGCTGGTCTCAATTGCCCGCATTTGGCCCATATCCCTCTATACCCATCTTACTGTCTAAATGCTTCTTTGAAGACAAAGTTGTACCCACCCCTACTACTACCTCTGGCATCTTGTTCCAGACATTCACCACCCTCTGTGTGAAAAAAATCACCCCTGAAGACACTTTTGTATCTCTCCTGTCTCACCTTAAATGTTACACAGAAGACATCTGGCCTCCATTTGAGGATGAGTATGTTAAAAGCTGGAGAGAAATAGGGAGAAGCTGTGACAGTTGGTGCGTTATATATGGTGTGGGCTTTGAATAGGTTTCTGACTAGTTTATGAATGCAACGCCAAAGAACAGGAGAAGAAGGAAGATCCATCCACTGAATTAGTGACTGGCAAACCTCTTTCTGAGAAGATGCAAATGTTGGAAGACAGCTGGTTATCAACAATGTTTCTTTTGAGGAGTTCGTAGTGAAGAATGAAGTATATCACAACACCTTCAAAGTACTTTAAGTGTTGCAAATCCTGGAGCATATTTTTCATCCCACCAACCATGAGAATCGTAGCAGGTGAGGAGTGGACCATGAAAAGGTCCTTTGATCTCTTTGTTCTATAACTCTCCCCAATGCCTTACCATTAACTGAGTAAGTCCTGCCCCGATTCGATCTACCAAAATACATCACCTCACATTTATCTAAATTAAACTAAATTAAATAAAATTCATAGGCCTACTGGCCCAATTGATCAAGATCCCATTGCAATCCCAGAAAACATTCTTCACTCTCCACTGTGCCACCAATCTTGGTGTCATCTGCAAACTTACTAAATGCACCCCCTAAATTCTCATCCAAATCATTAATATGAATGACAAATAAATGTGACAAATGGTAATAGTTCTAAGTTAAGTCACAGAGAAAAGGATTTTTAAAACAAAAATGTTCTGAGTAGCCATTGTATGCTGGCAAATGTTTTATTTTAATTCCAAGCATATTATCCTAGAACATATTGGTCCAGATTTGGTAGCCAGCAACAAATAAATGGTGCTTAATGTTCAATAAACTTACAGCTGCCATAGACATTTAGTGTGCTTTTTTGTGTGGCATCTGACAGTCTTTGGAAAACCATTCTGGTATGAATTCCCCTACAGTGGCTCTGGGGCCTGTATGAGCAGAATACAGGCTAATGCCACATTAACCTGAGGTGGACTTCACTGAAACACGCAATGGCAGATAATAGCTCTCAAGTGGGAAGGAATTTGGGCTTGGCCCTGGTTTGAGATCGGGGAATTTTTAGGAATTCCAGGTTTTTACTGTCAATTTCTCATTGACAGTCAGCCTAATTTACAAATTGTGGAGAAGAGCCCAATCACAGCAAGGTGTGTCACTTGGCATTGGGGTGTGCTCCAGACATGGGGGGAGTGATGGTGGTTGGGAGATGACAGTTGGTGGTTCAATTAAAGAGAGAGAGATATTGAGATTGAGGGAGAGATAGCCCATTGCAGACAGAACACAAGAGTGGGGTGTTTTTTGCAACTTTTTGGGCCTGGTGGAAACAGGCCTACTTTTTCTAGCCTGCAGGTAGTGCAGGATAGATACTCACCTTATAGAATATAGAACAGTACAGCACAGTACAGGCCCTTCGGCCCTCGATGTTGTGCCAAGCTTTGTCCAAAACCACGATCAAACTACATCACTCCCTATCATTCTGGTGTGCTCCATGTGCCTATCCAATAACCGCTTGAAAGTTCCTAAAGTGTCCGACTCCACTATCAGAGCAGGCCTCCCTCCTTCCCCGACCGATCCTGTCTGCAGAGTGGCCATGGAACCCCCAACCCCACCAGTCGTTCCATCAGGGCTCACCCCGAGGCTGCATCCCCAGATGCCCTGCCCCTTGGCATTGCCCCATGACTGTTGGGCAGTGCCAAGGCCCCTGCTGGGTGTTGGCACTTTGCCCTTTGAGCAGTGCCAGGTGGCACAAGCTAGAACTACCAGGGTGCCGCTTCCCAAGGGGGCACCCCAACCTCCTGCCACCCGACCCTTTGTGGGGGGGGGGGTCCCAATTGCTCCCTGCCCTCTTCACTCCAGCTGGGCCAGGGTGCGAGCTTTCAGAAAGTGAGAAGCTACTCTAAACCCAGCAGAAATGAACCAGTGGTGGGGGGAGAGGCTAGCGGGCCTGGAGATTCCAGCCCTGGGCCTGCTATTCATATTTAAATTATATTAAAATCTCCTCCCGCATAACTAATACAGTTCCACACCTATTTCTGGCTGATAGCACCAGAAATCTGGCACTGGGAGAAGCGCTTGGGGCTGGACACCCTGTGCGGATCATGCTAATCTGGCCCCGCTGAAATCTCCCTGCACATTGCACTAATAAAGTAGCACAATTGGATGGGAGAATCACCCTTCCCCCTTGTTTTTTAGAGCAAAGTATACTTCTGATGGAATAAATGCTGATTCCAGTTTTTTCTATCTGGATTTTCTATCTCTGATCACTTCACTGTCTGAATGTTTTGTTGCTGTACTCACCGACATAAGAGGCCTGCCCAATTTTCCGAGGGACTTTACCTGGCAATAATAGCATGTGACAGATGAAACCAACTTCCAGCTGGCTCATGTATTAGTGACAGTTGGTTCACACCAGCGGCAGTGCAGTTGGGTCATTGGGGGCAGCTCTGTGGAATTACTGATCATTTCCAACTCAGTTTCTTTTATTGATGAGTAACGCTCAGCTTCAGCAATGCAATGCTCTGAAGAAGCATGGAAGATGGCAGAAACACAAATGGAGGTGGCGAAAGAAATAATATGCAAAGCTTACACTCAATATGGGCGACACAGTGGCTAGCACTGCTGCCTCACAGTGCTCGGGATACAGATTCAATTCCAGCCTCAGGTGACTGTGTGGAGCTTGCACGTTCTCCCTGTGTCTGCGGGGGTTTCTTCCGGGTTCTCCGGTTTCCTCCCAAAGTCCAAAGATGTGCTGTTAGGTGCATTGGCCATACAAAATTGTCCCTTAGTCTCTCAAGATAGGTAGATTAGATGGTTAGCGATGGGAAATATATGGGGTTACGGGATAGAGGCGGGAGAGAGAGCCTGGGTATGATTATCATGATGTGGAGTTGCCGGTGTTGGACTGGGGTAGGCACAGTAAGAAGTCTCACAACATCAGGTTAATTGGAATCACAGGCTTTCGGAGCACTGCTTTTTGGAGCTGCTCCTTGGAGTGGGCCTCCAAAAGCTTGTGATTCCAAATAAACTTGTTGGACTTTAACCTGGTGTTGTGAGACTTCTTACTTAAGATAATCATTACAGATAGTCAGGGCAGAGATGATAGCTGAATGGTCCCTTCTGCAGTCTTGGGATTCTATGAATATTTTTCTCTGGAAGATGTACTTTCTTGGAAGGTTGGAATTCATGCATCTGTTTGCTGACATTTGGTGGTATAAACAGATTTACATTAATTTATTCTCTGTTTTTGCTGTGTTGTGATAATGATATGAAGGGACCAGTCTCTCTTAAGAAATGAGTTCAACACAGCATGGGTTCCTTGATTAAGACTAGGCGCATGAGAATAGATCTACATGGATATAAAGTTTGAAGACATCAGCAGCAGAGTTGAGAGTGCGTACTTTGTTCAAAAGCAAAAGTGAGACAAAGACTAGATCACATGAGACGCTTGTGTTCTGGAGATATCATGCTGCTATCCTTTTTAGGCAAATTACAACATTCTCCCTTTCTTTGTAAAGATAGTTTTCCTTATTTCCAGAGAAGTATAACAATTTACAATGCATGTTCATGTTTAGTTTCCACTACAGAAATGTAATCGACCAGCAAATTTATGAAACTCCAAAGTATAAAGGTAGTTTTTGGTTTTTGTTGTAATTCAAGTCAGAAACTCCAAAGTGTTTTATGAGGTCTGTCTGGATCATAAGTTTTGCAATTTGAACTTGGCTAGAGTGAGCATGATAAGTTTCATTTCAGGAATGATTCAAATGACCCACGAGAGAGCTTTTATCAAGCAAAGTTTATTTAAGAATACAGTTAATATGTATAGAAAGAAAATTAGCAATAACTTTTACCAATTACAAAAAGGAAAAAAAAAGATACTGTGTAAACCTTAATAGCTAAACACCATTCCAACCAAACAAATCCCATAAACAAAATTCTTGCCACAAGATTAGCACAGAAAATATGAATGCTCATGTGATACTGCAGTTCTCTTGAGACATACACAGATAAGCTTGAAGTCAGAACAGCTTCCCAAAACACCCGAGAGAGAGAGACACGAGTTACTAGGTAGCAAACGACCAACAGCAGAGTTTTCACTCTCAGAAGGCAAGAATACTTGCTTTCAGCTAGCCAGCAGAATTTTCAATCCCATGGAGAGAGAGAGAGAGAGAGAAAACTTGACAACCAGGACAGCTTCTAACTCTTAAAACCAAAACTGAAAGTCATTCCTTGGATTCTTCTGGCAAGGAAATACTTGACTTTGATTTGTCAATCAATCTTCCACCTCATAATGCAGGGTGGTAAAAGATCCCACAAAGTACCCGAGGCCCAGAGTAAAAATAAACAGAACCCCACTTCAACAATTGAAGCAGCAATAAAAACTTCCAAAAGACAGCTTGGCAACAATGAAAACAACACAAACTTGCTTGACTGAGACAACATGATTTTAAAAAATAATTTCTTAAAGGTACACAAGTGTCACAGCTTCTGGTACATCCAGATCCTGTAATGGTAACCATCTGTGGAGGTTTCTTTAGCTGCTTACTCTAACCTGTGGGATTACAGTGTTGCTCCTGGTTGCATTTTGGATCTAGTCTTTGAAGTGATAAGACGAATTGAGGAGCTGGAATGGATCTGATTTGTCCTCAGTAATGCCTCACCATTATGCCTTTGTGTGTAATGACATATAGGATTCTGAACAAATTCTGAGCACCTCAGCTGGTTCTCATATATCTTCTGAGGGATCCTGGATACAAACTTCTTGTCCCAATGGTAATTCTTCTTG
Source organism: Carcharhinus amblyrhynchos (assembly GCF_965287045.1). Classification (NCBI taxonomy): domain Eukaryota; kingdom Metazoa; phylum Chordata; class Chondrichthyes; order Carcharhiniformes; family Carcharhinidae; genus Carcharhinus; species Carcharhinus amblyrhynchos. The sequence goes on from NC_137327.1 coordinate 125,680,295, forward strand.
GCAATTCTGTACCTGTGTTTTTACTGTGCATGTTAGCCACTTAGGGCATGGTGGCACAGTGATTAGCACTGCTGCCTCATGGTGCCAGGGACCCAAGTTCGATTCCAGCCTTGGGTGACTGTTTGCACATTTCTCCCGTGTCTGTGTGGGTTTCTCCTGGTGCTGTGGTTTCCTTTCATGCTCCAAAGATGTGGGTTAGGTGGACTGGCAATGCTAAATTGACCCTTACAGTCAGGGGGATTATCAAGGTAAATACAAGGGGTTATGGGGATAGGACCTGGGTGGGATTGTTGTTGGTACAGGCTCAATGGGCCAAATGACCTCCTCCTGCATTGAAAGGATTCTATTGTCCTATGATTCTTGCAGTTTCAAAAGTTAATGAGAAAGTAGAGTGGGTAAGGGTCAGTACATTGGTACTTCCTGGTCTGCCAAACATGAACTCTGCCAGTGATTGTACAGTTATACTTAAATACATCTTTGTCAGTTGCATCTCACTTGGCCTGTCTGCATTTGAGAATTAGGAATTTCACCATGTGAATTATTCATTCGACTAGACCAGGGGTCTCCAAACTACGGCCCGCGGGCCACATCCAGCCTGCAGCAGGCCGCATCCAGATCGGAGTTTGGAGAGCTAGACCATTAAATTTAAGTTAATGAAGAAAAGAAAAAGTTATATCAGTATTCCACTTCTCATACATATCCTGAAATGGCTTGCGAGTAAATTTCAGACTGCTATCCATAATGATCACTCTCGGCACATCAAGTAAACTGAGAAAAGCACTCAGAGTGCGCGTGACGGTTGTTCTTGCCATTTTATGCAATTCTCAAAAGATGAAATACTTGGTATTTGATGATGTAGTAAGCACCACAGACATGAGCGAGGTCAGATGTGAATTTGGACCAAGGATGGATAAGAATTTCATATGGAATCAATGATACTTTGTTCTTTCTTGACATTTGCTTTTAACATGCCTTGTATTTCTTGACAATGACCTCAGTGTCATTGTTCAATAAATTGTCTTTCTCACAAGTCTTCCTTTCTGACTAATGGGCGGCACGGTGGTACAGTGGATAGCACTGCTGCCTCACAGCACCAGGGACCAGGTTCAATCCTGGCTTGGGTCACTGTCTGTGTGGAATTTGCACATTCTCGTTGTTTAAGAAGGGTGCCAGGCAAAAGGCGGGGAATTACAGGCCTGTTAGTTTAACGTCTGTTGTAGGTAAAATGTTAGAATCTGTCATCAAGGAGGAAATAGCGAGGCATCTTGAGGGGAACTGCTTGATAGAGCAGACGCAGCACGGTTTCATTAAAGGGAAGTCGTGTCTGACAAATTTACTGGAGTTCTATGAGGATGTGTCTAGGGCAGTGGATAGAGGAGAGCCGGTGGATGTGGTCTTTCTGGATTTTCAGAAGGCGTTTGACAAGGTACCTCACAAGAGGTTATTACAGAAGGTCAGGAGGCATGGAGTTGGGGGTAGGGTGTTAGCGTGGATAGAGGATTGGCTGTCAAATAGGAGGCAGAGAGTGGGGGTCAATGGGTGCTATTCGGATTGGCGGATGGTGACTAGTGGAGTGCCCCAGGGGTCGGTGCTGGGGCCTCAGCTATTTACCATTTATATAGATGATCTGGAGGAGGGAACCGAGTGTAGGGTGTCGAAATTTGCTGATGACACCAAGATTGGTGGAAAGGCAAATTGTGCGGAGGGTATGGAGAGTCTGCAGAAGGATCTAGATAGGCAGGGCGAATGGGCCAGGAAATGGCAAATGGAATTTAATGTTGGCAAGTGCAAGGTGGTCCACTTTGGTAGGAATAATGGTAGGAAGGATTATTACTTACATAGAGAAAAACTGCAGCAGGCGGCGGTGCAGAGGGACCTCGGGGTCCTTGTGCATGAGTCGCAAAAACCCAGCCTGCAGGTGCAGCAGGTGGTCAGGAAGGCGAATGGGATGCTGGCCTTCATCGCGAGGGGGATTGAATATAAAAGTAGGGAGGTCTTGCTGCAGCTGTATAGGGCATTGGTGAGGCCGCAGCTGGAGTACTGTGTGCAGTTTTGGGTGCCGTACTTACGCAAGGATATTTTGGCCTTGGAGGGAGTGCAGAGGAGGTTTACTAGGCTGATGCCGGAGTTGAGGGGGTTGAGCTATGAGGAGAGGCTGAATAGATTAGGCTTGTACTCGTTAGAGTTTAGAAGAATGAGGGGAGATCTCATTGAGACGTATAAGATGATGAATGGGATGGATAGGATAGAGGTGGAGAGACTCTTCCCGCTCAGAAAGGATAGTAGGACTAGGGGGCATAGCCTCAAGATAAAGGGGGGGCAGTTTAGAACGGAGTTGAGGAGGAACTTCTTCACTCAAAGGGTGGTGAATCTCTGGAATTCTCTGCCCGTTGAAGTGGTGGAGGCTGCCTCGCTAAATATTTTTAAGACGCGGGTTGATGGGTTTTTGATGAGAAAGGGGATTAAGGGTTATGGGGAGAGGGCAGGAATGTGGAACTGAGCAGCGACAGATTAGCCATGATCTTATTGAATGGCGGGGCAGGCTCGAAGGGCTAGTTGGCCTACTCCTGCTCCTATTTCTTATGTTCTTATGTTCCCCATGTCTGTGTGGGTTTCTTCTGGGTGCTCCAGTTTCCTCCCACAGCCCGAAAGATGTACTGATTACATGTGTTGGACACGTTAAATTCTCACTCAGTGTACCCAAATGGGCACTGGAGTGTGGCAACTTGGGAATTTTCACAATAACTTCATTGCAGTGTTAATGTAAGCCTACATATGACAATGATGTATGAACTAAACAAAACTAATGCTCATGTGTGCGAGTTGTTATTATTAAAGAATATTAGGTCACAGAAGGTCCAGAATGATTATCTCTCTGCCTTTACAAATGACTTCCCAGGAGATACCTAGTTCATCATGATGATGCCAAAGTTATTTCATGTGTTCATGGACTTGCTGAATTGAATCTAGCCATCCTTCAGTTACGGTTTGCCAAAGTTTCTGCAATATAGAATCTTTCACCGTTGTTTCTTGTAGCTGCTGGCATGAAATGTATCAGACCAATTGATGAAATTGCATTTTCTCCAAGTGTAATGTTCCCCTGGTACTGTTGAAAACTTCTGTGTTTGGTCATTAATTGGAGTGGTTTCTGAAGTAGACCTGCCATTCAAGTCCTGACTGATTCCATAGATTGTAACTAGTACAAGGTCAATGCATGCCAGTAAGGCTACAATCGCTGGGCCTTCCGTTTCCATGATGTAGAACATATGTGACACACGGGAGGATTGATTGTACTTGCAATCCCGGCCTATGGATCCTGCGCATGGAATTAGTGAACTGTTGTAAGGTGAAAGATGCACAATAATAATAATAATATTAATAATAATCCACCTCTGTGAGTATATGTCTTTTAAAAACCTCAGAGATAGCAGGTGCAATCTTACTGGTGACTCACACTCCGCTGCTGCTGTAGGTGAGGACGGGGGGATTTGTCGCTCAGCCAAATCTCCGTTCACTGCAGCGAGACCAGAAAATCCCACCCAGTATGTTGGCATTTGCCCCGTGTCAATCTTGGCCAATAATGAGCAGTTACCAACTTTCTTAGGGCAAATAAATGGGCTTTTGGCAAGCCCATCAGATGGTGTTGACAATATCTGTGTTTTCCATGAGGCTGACAGAATGAAACCTGTGTTTGTCGCTCATCGTCTCATCTTGCATGTCATCATTATTTTCTGGTTTTTCAATCACCACATGGATACCAGATGGTCAGTCTTATTGCTTGAAGGTACCTGTCGCGAACTGTCTATTTTGATCAAAGCATGACCCTTTGTGGCTGCACCATCCTTTACTGTAGTGCACTGCTGCTGCCAATGGCCATTTCTGCCACCTACCTTGCAGAATTGATGAAAAGCTGGGCACTTCTGTGGTACATGCAGAAGGCCATATCTTTCACATGTCTCACACTAGGTTTGGGTGCTCTTGTGAGTGCGTTGATAATTGAGGTTGTGCTTAGGGCGTATAAGCCTCAGTGATCTATAAGGATCACTTCATATCTGCATCCATCCTTGAGTAGTTTGTCATCGACTTTAGGAAGCGTAACCGAGAACATGCCCCTGTCTACATCAACGGGGATGAAGTAGAAAAGGTCGAGAGCTTCAAGTTTTTAGATGTCCCGATCACCAATAAATGTCCTGGTCCCCCCCATGCTGACACTATAGTTAAGAAAGCCCACCAATGCCTCTACTTTCTCAGAAGACTAAGGAAATTTGGCATGTTAGCTACGACTCTCACCAACTTTTATAGATGCACCATAGAAAGCATTCTTTCTGGTTGTATCACAGCTTAGTATGGCTCCTGCTCTATCCAAGACTGCAAGGTCATGAATATAGCCCAATCCATCAGGCAAATCAGCCTCCCATCCATTGACTCTTTCAGATTTTCCGATGCCTCGGCAAAGCAGCCAGCATAATTAAGGACGCCACACATGATGGACATTCTCGCTTCCACCTTTTCCCTTCTGGAAAAAGATACAAAAATCTGAGGTCACGTACCAACCAACTCAAGAACCGCTTCTTCCCTGCTGCTGTCAGACTTTTGAATGGACTTATCTTCTATTAAGTTGATCTTTCTCTACACCCTAGCTATGACTATAACACTACATTCTGCATTCTCTCGTTTCCTTCTCTATGAATGGTATGATTTGTCTGTATAGTGCACAAGAAATAATGCTTTTCATTGTATGTGAATACACGTGACAATAATAAATCAAATCAAAATCAAAAAAGTTCTTCATACTCTCACCTTTGGGCTTGTCTTGTAGATTTTGCTGGAATGTACAAATGGGAATTGATACGATCACCACCTTTGCAATTCTGTTTGTTAATTCTGCATCAAAAAGACACACTAAGTACCTTTTACTCTGCATCTGCTGAAGAGCTGTGCCATGAATTCTGTAGGTTGTCGTCAAAATGAACTGAACTCCACTTGATGAGTGCAGACATTTAATTTTATACTGAGCTGGTCTTTCAAGTAGTCCATGGGCCAGATTCTTTGACATCACCTGCAGCTGGGATTCTCCAGTCCCACTGCAGTGACTGCTCATTGGCAGTGGTAACAGGGCATGTGAGATTGGATAATTCTGGCCTATGTCTTCTGGGGATCATTTAGCTCTTTTGATTTTGAATCTATTATGTTCAGTATGTGTAGACCTTTATTCCCAATTTCTAAACATTTGAATCAAGAAAACATAGCCATGTGTGCTTTTTAAACATTTAAGTTCAGGTAGTAATGTGATGATACAGTACCTTTAAGAAATGTACTTTAGTCATATTTCTGTGCTGAATATGTTTACTCGTGAATGTGTTTACTAGTCTCTTCCATTTTATTAGATCCATTGTGTCTGGATCCAGAAGCATTGTAGTGTTACTGCAGCAACATAATTGACCTTAATTGATGCAGAGTTTGTTTTGATCTGGATGAATGCAGGATTCTGTTCGCTTGTGTTTTCCACTGGGATATTGAAGAGTGAGGCTTGATTGGGTCAATTGAAAGGTAAGGTCTATGACTGGGCACAGCAAAGCTTTCGCAGAGAACTCAAAGCAGATTACTTTTGGGATCTTTAGAGGCAGGTTGCACTCTCTGTATCTCTTGCATTGTCTGAAGTGGAGATGACAATCTGCTAAGAAATAGGTTTTTTTCTCTGAGATTTCACTATCTGGGGTGGAGCTTTCTCTGGAAGTTGCTGCATGGGAATTAGGAGGCAGAAAAGATTTACCAGGATTTTGACTGGTATGGAGGGCATTAGCTAGGAGGAGAGGTTGGAGAAACTTGGTTTGTTCTTTCTGGTACAATGAAGGTTAAGGGGAGACCTGATAGACATCCACATGGTTATGAGGGGCATGGACAGAGTGGATATTAGAAGCTTTTTCCCAGGGTTGAAGAGTCAATTACTAGGAGGCATAGGTTTGAAGTGCGAGGGGCAAGATTTAAAGGAGATGTATGAGGAGGTTTTTTACCCAGACGATTGTAGGTAGCTGGAACTCATTGCCAGGAGAGGTAGTGGAAATGGATACAATAGTGACTTTTAAGGGGTGTTTTGATAAAGACATGAATAGGATGGGGATGGAAAGATATGATCCTCGGAAGGATAAGGGGTTTTAGTTCAGTCAGGCAGCATGGTTTGTTCAGGCTTGGAGGGCTGAAGGGCCTGTTCCTGTGCTGTAATTTTCTTTGTTCTTAGGTGTTTGGCTGTATCTTTTTCCAAAAATGTCAAAAATCTGGACACTTAGTACTTAGGTAGGCATCTTTGGTTTCTACGCTGACTAGTTCTAAAGAAGGGATTTATGTCTACACGGGGATAATGCTAAATTGGAACAATAGAGATAGCTAGTTGTGAAGAATTATACTTTATCTGTTTAAGTATTTGAATTGGTAAAAGTTATGCTGATTCTTTTTGTTATATTCTGTGTTCTTAAATTATGGTTGTTTTGATAAAAGCTTCTCGGTGGGTTACTTGAATTGTACCTGGAGTAAAACATCTTATGCTCACCCTAATGCCAAAATCAAATGCAAAAGTTGGGATCTAGGCTAATTTGATAAAATACCTTGGAGTCTCTGATCTGGTCCTTAACGGTAGGCCAGATACATCCCAATTCAAACTGAGGAATTTTGTGGACCTTCTGACAATATTCCTTTATTTTTTTTCTTCTTCGGTGGTATCTGGGATGAAGGTTGCTGTAACTGTTTCTGTGAACTTTTCCAAAACTTGGCTAGTTCTAACCATAATGTCTCTGGCCTGATTTTTATGACAGTTATTTTTATGCTTGATGCTCCCTCGCTCGCTCGCTATCAGCCTGACCCACACCTTGTTCAGTCGCATGCTGTGATTGTGCTGGTTCTCACAAAGCACTCAGTTAAGCTAAAAGGCTATTATGTACTACAGTCTCATCATGAGAGATCCACCTGCTCTTTACTTGAGTACTATGCTAACACACATCTTCAAAACTTATTTGCATAGTCACCATGCTACAGTTTCATATCCAATGATGCAACTCCATTGTAGTCTGACCAGAATGTCGAGGGTGGGCTCATGCCAAGTTACACAGTCTAAAGTTGTTCCCCATGTCATCCCTGTAATTAATCTAGCTGCCAAGCTGCTTCACCACTGCTGAATAGAATATCCTGTGGTCATTATGATCTCAACGCACTGATCACTCCAAAGGCATTGAGTAAACACATTGTAGGTTCAGTTACTAAGACCAGGGCGTACATGCTATACGTGAATAGAAAGCATGAAGTCATCAGCACTGTATTATGCGTGTGTGTTCAGTTCAGAAACAAAAGTGAAACTAAGACCGGATTGCGTGACACACTTCCTTTCCAGTGATATCCTTCTGCTGTCCCTTAAAGGCAGATTACATAAGAACATAAGAACATAAGAAATAGGAGCAGGAGTAGGCCATATAGCCCTTCAAGCCTGCCCCGCCATTCAATAACATCATGGCTGATCTGCCGTGGCTCAGTTCCACTTTCCCGCCTTCTCCCCATAACCCTTAATCCCCTCGCTTATCAAAAACCCATCAACCCGCATCTTAAAAATATTTAGCGAGGCAGCCTCCACCACCTCAACGGGCAGAGAATCCCAGAGATTCACCACCCTTTGAGTGAAGAAGTTCCTCCTCAACTCCATTCTAAACCGCCCCCCCTTTATCTTGAGGCTGTGCCCCCTAGTCCTATTGTCTTTTTTGAGCGGGAAGAGTCTTTCCACCTCTATCCTATCCATCCCATTCATCATCTTATACGTCTCAATGAGATCTCCTCTCATTCTTCTAAACTCTAACGAGTACAAGCCCAGTTTATTCAGCCTCTCCTCATAGCTCAACCCCCTCAACTCCGGTATCAGCCTAGTAAACCTCCTCTGCACTCCCTCCAAGGCTGAAATATCCTTGCGTAAGTGCGGCGACCAAAACTACACACAGTACTCCAGCTGCGGCCTCACCAGTGCCCTATACAGCTGCAGCAAGACCTCCCTACTTTTATATTCAATCCCCCTCACTATGAAGGCCAGCATCCCATTCGCCTTCCTGACCACCTGCTGCACCTGCAGGCTGGGTTTTTGCGACTTATGCACAAGGACCCCGAGGTCCCTCTGCACCGTCGCCTGCTGCGGTTTTTCGCCACGTAAGTAATAGTCCTTCCTACCATTATTCCTACCAAAGTGGACCACGTCGCACTTACCAACATTAAATTCCATTTGCCATTTCCTGGCCCATTCGCCCAGCCTATCTAGATCCTTCTGCAGACTCTCCACACCCTCCGTGCAATTTGTCGTTCCACCAATCTTGGTGTCATCAGCAAATTTCGACACCATACACCATTACAACAGTTTTAACATCTCATTACTGATTTGCATCATGCTCACTCACCCTATATTCACTATGGGCAGACCTCAGGCCTCATGTTGAGACTAAATGAAGTTATTAACTGGATATTGATGAATTAAATATCTGAAAAAATAGCGCTCTTATTGGTAAAAAAAAACATTCATTCTCCAAATTTCCTTTCGTTCATTAGGAAAAGAAACATTCATATTTCAAACCATTCAGAGCCACCTGGAATTGTCAATCAACTCAGTCAACTCAGCAATTCACCAAGGTTTCTTCCGCATTACCTTCCAAACCCATAACCTGTGCTATCTAGAAGGATAAGAGCTGCAGATGCATAGGCATCTGCATTTCACCACCTCAAAGTTCATCTCGAAGCCACACACCATCCAGGCTTGGAAGTATGTTGCCATTCCTTCACTATCACTCGATCAAAAATCCTGGAACTCCAACCCTAACAGCATTGTGGGTATACCTACAGTACATGGACAGTGGTGATTCAAGAAAGCAGCATGGTACCACCTACTCAAGGAAAATTGAGGGAAGCTCATACATTCCAGTGGTGCTAACATCCATGGAAGGATTAAATAATAAAACTATGAACTGACAGTCACCTCACTGTGATAATTATAGGTTATGAAATCGGTCATGCAGTATCAATCCTGGAATGATAACCCTCAGGCTTTTCTCAACAGAGTGAAATAGCAGGCGCTTTTTTTTTAACAGTTTTTCCCTGACTTTTGAAAGGGCTGAATATTTAAATGTCCTGACAGCTTGACAGTTCTCTTAACAGTTGCAATTAGTTTGATTGTTCCAATGAGTATTTACACACATTCATGCCTACCTTTAGCAATCCGAAAGGATACCTTCCCTTTCCCAAACCTTACCACTCACAAAGGTGTCACTGGATCAAATCCAAAAGGGTACCCTACATTTCCAAACACTTCTAGCAGCTTTAGACCTTCAATTAAAATGCACAAGTGATATTGTGGACATACCAATGGAGAAAAATCAAATCTGACTGAAGCTTTGAAGCAATGAGACATGACAATGCACATTCAATCCTGCCCCAATTCCACCCCCTGTGGAAATGGTGAAGGGCAAGTTCAGGGCTGGGGCTTCTGGACTACACCTCTACTAACCATTTTGACCAAGTCTAAGACTACCCACCTGCATGGAAATTCTGGCCTTTCCATTTTCAGCTGCATAAATATTGATTTCTGCCCTTGCTTCAACATGCCATTATCATCTATAGACTTAACTATTCCACTGATCTATGTAATGACTTCAACGATGCCCATGAGGTCATGATGGAGAATGAGCTCCCTGATTGAGGTCACAATTGGCTACCCACTCATGATGCCTCACCTGTACATAGAAATACAAGTAGGATGGAATCAATTTCCATACCCAGATCCAGAAAATGTCAACCATACATTTCTTTTAATGAAGATCACATGTTGGCTGGTTTATCCATCTGCTTTCTGCAGTGTGAGTAACCTGACATCTTTATCATTCACTGGCTGTAGCTTCTTCCAGATATTGTAGATCAGTGAATTCCAAACTGAATTGCAAGCTCTGTCTTGATGTGATGTGGTCAGTGGCTAAGGGAGCGAGAATCATTGACACAACAATGTTGACCTGCGGATTAACTGTAATCTAGGGAAGAAGTGAGGAATGATTACTTCACTCAGAGGGTAGTAAATCTTTGGAGGGCTGTGGACACTCCATTGTTGAATACTTTTAAGGCTGGGGTTGACAGATTTTTGGTCTCTTGGGGAATTAAGGGATATGGGGATCAGATGGGAAAATGGAGTCAAAGCCCAATATCAGCCCATGATTGTATTGAATGATAGAGCAGGCTTGATGAGCCGAGTGGCCTACCCCAGCATCTATTCCTTTTATCCTTGTAAAAAACAGCAGGAACATTTATGGATTTAAATATTCTGTGATAGTTGCCAATAAACCTGGTCTTTACCTTTTTCATATTCCCCCAAAGAGTGGTGAACCTGTGGAATTCATTATCACAGGAAGTATTTCATGCCAAAATGTTGAATGTATACAAGAGACGGCTGGATACAGTATTTGGGGCGAAATGGGATCAAAGATTGTGGGGGGAAAGCAGGGTTAGGCTATTGAGTTGGATGATCAGCCTTTATTGTAATGAATGGCAGAGCAGGCTTGGAGAGACAAATGGCCTTTTCCTGCTCCCACCTTCTCTATTTTTTTGTTATTTGTCTCACTTATTGTGGTATTGAAGTTTCTTCGATTTTATCTTTTTTGCAAATTTGGTCTTCAGATCTGTTAATGCAGTTGGCCATTCGCCATGTTGCTGGTCTATTCGGAGTAAGCTGTGATGAATTAATCCCAAGTCAGTCGTTGGAGTATAGAACTAGAAACAAATCTTTTTCTTCTTGATAGTTTGTTTACTTACAGAACCCAGTGTTACATATGCCTGCCTTTTACTTACTAACCACTATCCCAGCAGTCTCTCTTTATAAGTGGTCTACATACTTAATTGAACAATTCCATAATATAACTAATATATCTGACTGCTCTAGAATTAGGGTCCACAACAATTTGCCCACAGCTGGTCCATCTGCAGCATTCCTATTTCTCTCAATCCCGGTACATAGAATAGAATCATAATGCAAAAAGAGACTATTTGGCCCAAGAAGTCCGCACTGACTCTCTGATAGAGCATCCTTACCATATCCCCGGAACCCCATGTAATTACCCCAATAATCCCCTGAACCTACACACCTTTAGGCAAATTAGCATGACCAATCCACCTCACCACTAAGATGACACTAAAATGAGTGGTGGGGCAAAGTGTGCAGAGGACACTGAAAGTCTGCAAAGAGATATAGATAGTCTAAGTGAGTGGGTGAGGTCTGGTAGATGGAGTACAATTTTGGTAAATGTGAGGCCATCCATTTTGGTAAGAATAACAGCAAGCTAGACTATCATTTAAATGGTAAAAAAAATTGCAGCATACTGCTGTGCAGAGGGACCTGGGTATCCTTGTGTCAGAATCTCAAGGAGTTGGTTTGCAGGTGCAGCAGTAATTAAGAAGGCAAATGGAATTTTGTCCATTATTGTGAGAAGGATGGAGTTTTAAAACAGCGAGGTTATGTTGCAGTTGTATAAGGTGCTGGTGAGGCTATATCTGGAGTACTGTGTACAGTTTTGGTCTCCTTATTTGAGAAAGGATATACTGGCACTGCAAAGGGTGCAGAGGAGATTCAGTAGGTTGATTCCAGAGTTGAGAAGGTTGGCTTATGAGGAGAGATTGAGCAGACTGGGGCTATACTCATTGGATTGCAGAAGAATGAGAGGAGATCTTCTAGAAACATATAAGTTTATGAAGGGGACAGATAAGATAGAAGCAGGGAAGGGATTTCCACTAGTGGGTGAAATTAGAACTAGGGGGCATGGCCTCAAAATAAGGGGAAGCAGATTTAGGACTGAGTTAAGGAGGCATTTCTTCACACAAAGGGTGTAAATCTTGGAATTCCCTGCCCAGTAAAGCAGTTAAGGCTACCTCATGGAATGTTTTTAAGGCAAGGACAGATAAATTTTTGAACAGTAAAGGAATTATGGATTTTGGTGAGCGGGTGGGTAAGTGGAGCTGAGTCCACAAAAAAATCAGCCATGATCTTATTGAATGGCGGAGCAGGCTCAAGGGGCCAGATGGCCTACTTCTGCTCCTAGTTCTCGTCTTCTTAACCTGCACACCTTAGGAGTGTGGGGGAGGAATCCAGAGGAAACCAACACAGAAACGGGGAGAACATGCAGACTCCGCGCAGACAGTTACCCACAGCTGGAATTGAACCCGGGTCTGTGACACTGTTTGACAGCAGTGTGGCACGTGGCTCAGTGATTAGCACTACTACTTCACAGACGTGATGGGACCTGGGTTTGATTCTCGGCTTGGGGTCACTGTCTGTGCGGAGTCTGCATGTTCTTCCTGTGTCTGCATGGGTTTCCCCTGGGTGCTCCAGTTTCTCACCACAGTCCATAAGACATGCCAGTTAGGTGCATTGGCCATGCTAAATTCTTGCTCAGTGTACCCGGACAGACGCGGAGTGTGGCAACTAGAGGATTTTCGCATTAACTTCATTGCAGTGTTAATGTAAACCTACTTATGACAATAATCAATAAACTTTAACTAACTACTGTGCCACCGCATTGCCCACACCACACCAGCCTCTGAATTGAGTGCTTTATCAGGAAGAACAGGTACATCAAGATGGAACAGACCATGGATTTAATTAGTCTTGGCTCAATTTCCAGCAGGTTATCGACAGAGGCCATTATTTTGATGTTGTGGCTATTTGGAGCACTCTCCCAGGTTACTCATTTTCTGTACTTTTCCCAAGAGACCTCTCCATTATAAATGATGTGTCAGTTAAAGTGATCGGTCCTGCGGTGATGAGGTGTGAACTTTGGCTTTCCTGAATCGGATTTGAACTTGTAGCGTTCAATGAAATAGAACGTTGTTGCTCTGCCCTCTGCCCTTCAACCTCTGGGGGTCTGGCTGAATCAAACAGAAAGCAGTGAGACAAGACTTGGCTTCCTGTTGAATGTTAGTGCGCAGTGTGGAACATGGTTGCAGCAATCTGATCACAATTTGTGCTCGGCATGGACCCAGGGTGCAAAACTGGCTATAATTCAGCACAGATTGGGAGTAAATGGGCCATTTTATTGGGAGCGAATAGGGCAGCTCGTGTGTGAAGTGGAGCAGTCACAATGGCACTTCTGATAGAATTGGTGGTGATTTTCTTAGATTAGATTTAAAGGATGTTCTTCAAATGGAGTATACAAGGAGCCGGACTCTGCCTTCTCTTGCCGCTGTTCCATTAACAGCATCCTTCCTCTCACTGAACTGGACAATAGCTGAACAAATGTAACACTGAGGAAGAAATTATTTTCCAACTCAGCTCCCTAATAAATTGAACAGATTGACACGTGGGAAAATGAATATAGATTGCTATGGTCTGCAATGTTTTACTTCCTCACACCATCTGGTTTAGGAAGTATTTGATCTAAGCAATGGTTACGTTTAAAATAATTCTAAAAAAAAGCGTGGCTTCGGGAACTGTTTTTTGCCGGATGGTTTAAAGGCCTTTGAGGTGGCCAGGGTGGCTTAAATTGGAATGTGCTTTTAGCCCATTTAGCCATTTTGCTGGAGGTTAAAGTTGGCACCAAGACTAGGGGATTATTAGCATCTGATTCACAGTTAAATCACTTCATTAACAATTCTGGATGGTGTTTTGGGGAATAGTGCTGGAATTAAGTCTCTCTCCTAACAGCTGATTGAGAGCAATTGCAAAGGATTTTGAGCTTTTTTTGAAGTCTATCATCTTTTGAAACATATTAGGAGATTTTCTAAGACATTTGAGACTAGACTTGACCAACACTCTACTCTAGAAATTATCTATTTGCTTTGATTTATTATTGTCACATGTATTAGTACACTGAGAAAAGTATTGTTTCTTGCGTGTTATACAGGAATAAGAGTAGTCTATGGACTTTACCTATAAAGAATAAGAACTGTGCTATTTCCTGATTGGGCACTTTATAAGCGTCACCAGAAGGCAGGGAGTGAATGGTTATCATGTGGGCCCATAGGAGGAATTATAGAAGACATGAGGCTGGGCAGAGAACAACAGTTGCTGCAGGAGAAAGGGACAGGCAGTCGATATCTATGTGATCCTGAAATAGGCCACTGTTTATCAGCTAGCCCCCTGCTACACCTTCAGTGAAAAAGGGTGTGTGGATCCCACATATATTGTTCTACAAAAATTGCAACCAGCACTTAATCAGCATTGCTTCACAGTGCCAGAGACCTGGGTTTGACCCCAGCCTTGGGTGACCGTGCAGAGTTTGCATGTTCTCCCCATGACTGCATGGGTTTCCTCTGGGTGCTCCGGTTTTCTCCCACCGGCCAAAGATGTCCAGCTCAGGTGGATTGGTCTTGCCTAATTCCCCCTTAGCGTCCAAAGATGTGCAGATTAGGTGGATTGGCCATGCCAAATTGCGACTTAGTGTCCAAGGGAGCTTAGCAGGGTAATTACATGGGGTTATGGTTCAAGGTGAGGGGGAAAAGTTTAAGGGGAAGTTTTTCATGTAGAGAGCAGTGGGTGCCTGGAATGCACTGCCAGAGGAGGTGGTGGAAGCAGGCAGATTAGCAACACTTAAGAGGCATCTAGATGGAGTACATCATTATGAGAAAGAAAAATGGGGCGGCGCAGTAGCACAGTGGCTAGCACCGTTGCTTCACAGGCCCAGGGACCTGGGTTCGATTCTTGGCTAGGGTCACTGTGTGCAGTTTGCACATTCTCTTCATTGCCTATATGGGTTTCCTCCGGGTGCTCTGGTTTCCTCCCACAGTCCAAAGTTGTGCGGGTTAGGTTGATTAGCCATGCTAAAAATTGCCCTTGGCGTCCTAAGATGCGTTGGTTAGAGGGGTTAGTGGGTGGATAGGGGGGGTAGGACCTGGGTGGGATTGTGGTTGGTGCAGACTTGATGGGCTGAATGGCCTCTTTCTGTACTGTAGGGTTTCTACGATTTCTATGATTGGGGAGGGAATAGAGGGATACAGACTGAGTAAGGGCAGAAGGTTTTTTTCTAGTTTAGTTAGGACATCATGACCACACAAGTTTGGAGGTCTGAAAGGCCTGTTCCTGTGCTGTGATTTTCTTTGTTCTTTGTAAGGGGATTGGGCTCGGGTGGAATTGTTATTGATGCAGCCTTGATGGGTCGAATGGCCTCCTTCTGCACTATGTGGGTGCTAAACCTGCAGTTCTAGGATCTCTGGGCAAGCTCAAATTAAAGAAATCACTTATTTGGACCAAAATTGCTTGCTAAAGCCAAATTTTCAAACTGGTGCAACTTATTAACAAACACATATTAACATCTGTTCACACTCTTGCATCAAAATAACCCCCTCAATACGCTGCAGCAAATAGCTCTTGCTAAAATCAACATGTACACAGTTTGAATAGCACTCAGAAATGGAATTATTATTTAGATTTACAGTCATTTAGATTTACAGTTAACCACCGCTTTTTATATCAACACCGTGTCAAATAAATCCCAGAAGAACAATTTTTTTCTGAGAATTTATGGCACAACTGTAGTAGATCCAACAGTCCTGTTCCAGTGTTGAAATACTGTAAATGAACCTTCTTCAATCCTACATCATCTGACCAATCAGTATAATCCACTAGAGGAAAGAAAAAAAATATCCCTGACCTTTTTATGTGGCCATTTCAAGAATCTGTAGATTTTTTTTCCCCTTAGACAATTATTTTACAGAGTGCATGAATAATACAGTTTGAACAAAAACTAAGAATGCCAATTTTTCACCCATTAAGTATGCCCTTTAAAAGCAAAAAAAGTCCTGCCTGGAATTTGTACAAGTTTTAAAGTTATTTATTAGTGTCACAAGTAGGCTTATATTAACACTGCAATAAAGTTACTGTGAAAATCAATGAACAATAAGGTTTAGCGTTTAGATCTTTGCTGTTGTACTTGATGCTCTGTTTCTAAAGCCTAGGATTGTGTATTCGTTTTAACAGCTTTCTGACCTTCTCATGCCATCGTCTAAGACAAGTGTGCATACACCCCAAGATCTCCCTGTTCTTGCACCTACTTTCCCAGGAGATTAAGGAAATTCAGCACTTCTCACCAACTTTTATAAATGCACCACAGAAAGCTTTCTATCTGGTTGGATCACAGCTTTGTATCACTGATCTCCTGCTCTGCCCACGACTGCAAGAAACTACAAAGGGTCATGAACAAAGCCCAGTCCATCACACAAACCAACCTCCCATCCGTTTGCTCTCTACACTTCTTGCTGCCTTAGAAAAGCAGCCAGCATAATCAAATACCCCACTCAACCCGGACATACTCTCTTCCGCCTTTTTCCGTCATGAGAAAGATACAAAAATCTGAGGTCACATACCTGCCAGCCCAAGAACAGCTTCTTCCTTTGCCATCAGACTTTTGAATGGACCTACCTTATACGAAGTAAATCTTTCTCTACACCCTAGCTATGACTGTAACACTAAATTCTGCACTCTCTCCTTTCCTTCTCTATGAACATTATGCTTTGTCTGTGTAGCACACAAGAAACAAAACAATTCTCTGTACACTAATCCATGTGACATTAATAATCAAATCACTTTAAAACTGTATTATTTACTTTCGATTGGCTCCCCTCATTTTTCTTTCCAATCTACATATTGGCTGGAATTTTACCACCCTGCCTGCCACAGAAATCAGAGCAGGCGAGGGACAGAGCATGAGGAGGTCTACTGACCTCAGGTGGGATTTTACAGTTTCAAGGCAAGCAAGGCTGCAAAATCCCACCCATTATTTCATAGACAGTTTCTCCAAACCATTCCACAAATGTTATCCTGAACTGAAGTAAGCACTGGCAAATGAAAGAGCCTCAAGACGTTGCATTAGAAGAATATGAGGGTTCACCAATTGCTGTTTATCATTTCTGAGCCACTTTATGATCAACGAACCTATTTTCCACATGCAATCTCTGAGGACAGTCTTGGCTCAGGGTCTTCTGAATGTTGAGAGGATTCTTCGAGAGTTTGTATCATCACCTTCAGCTCTGTATCCTGATGGATACACAGGTGAGCATCTGTAAAAATCCATGAGTAAGGATGGCATGAAGGAAATCACTTCCAGCTACATTACTAATTCTTGTTTCTAGATCTGAGTGTTCACTGGACAAGGGTAGGGAAGAGTTGATTGTGTCACCTTGATCTTTAAAAGATACCACTATTGCTCCTCCAGGAAGTTACTTTCCATCATTCTTTCCAGAGGGTTTTCCAAGGCCAGTGACCAATTCATCCACTGTGGATGTTCATTCTGATCTGGAAGGATGTGGGTGGGTGCAGATGTTCAATAAGCCATGAATTGCTCGAGCTACTGCTCCCATGTGTTGGTCCTTCTGTGAAACAAGTGTTGATGATGGCATTAATCCTTCCTGTAACCCTTGCCATCCATCACAGATCCTTCAAGGTGATCCTTACGTTCATCTCGCATCCTTTACTGAGCTGATTACCCAGAGATTTGAGTTGACAGGCTTTGGAGCCAGGAACTGTTTTCTCCTGTCCCTCTGTACCTCTTCAGGCAGTGGGAGATAATGAATAGAGTGGCACAATCTATATGAAGGAACTCCAAAGTGGAGTCAGGTACACTTTTTACATTTTGATAGTTAAAGGGAACAGAGAGAATGCAATTCCTTCTCTCTCACGAATGTCACAGATTCCTCTACATCCACATAAGAGGGCAGATGGGGCCTCCAGTTAACAGTGCCACAGTGGCTAGCACTGCTACCTTAGAGATCCAGGGACCTGGGTTCGATTCCCAGCTTGTCTGTGTGGAGTCTGCACATTCTCCCCGTGTCTGTGTGTGTTTCCTCCGGGTGCTCCGGTTTCCTCCCACAGTCTAAAGATGTGCGGATTAGGTTGATTGGCCGTGCTAAATTGATCTTTAGTGTCTCGATGTGTGGGTTAGAGGGATTAGCAGGGTAAATGTGTAATGTTGTGGGGATAGGGCCTGGGGTGGGATTGCTGTCAGTACAGACCTGATGGGTTGAGTGGCCTACTTCTGCACAGTAGGCTTTCTATGATTCTTTTCTGTGAACATCTCCTCAAAACAGGTTGGCTGGGATTTCCTGGCTGCGCTCAGCTCACCTCAAAATTGGAAAATCCCACCAAAGGTCAATGGACCTTTTCATAGAACATGGAACACTGCAGCACAAATAGGCCCTTCGGCCCACAAGTTGCGCCGATCGCATCCATACCTACCAGGCCTATCTATAATCCTCAATCCCATTAAATCCCATGTACTCATGATCTGCCTCCTGCCACCCCCCTGGCTTACTACAATTCCTATGGCAGGCAGAATGTAAAAACTGCCCCCCATCGCTTCTGACAGAGCAGCACTTCCTCAGAACTGCACTGACTGCTCAAATCTCTCTGGTGGGGTTGGACCTCGCAACGTTTTGACTCAGAAAGGTCCAACTGAGCCAAGAGTGATAAAAAATTAAAAACAGAAAATGTACCACAGCTGGTGTACCAGCATCTTAGGAAGAAGAAAATGAGTTTATGTTTTCGCAAGAGGTTGAAGCTCTGTTGAAGATGAGGCTGAAAAGTTAACCTGCCTTTTTACCTTACAGCTGTTTATAGACTTTTCCGAAGGTAAAGCAATGAGTATCCAGCTGGCATGATATAATGGCTTTGTCAGTAATTCACCTAGTTTGGCAGTTAGAACCATAGAATCCAAACAGTGAAGAAGGAGGCCATTTGGCTCATCAAGCCCATACTGACAATTCTAGCCAGGCCTATCCCTGTAACTCCATATATTTACAATGCCAATCCCCCTGACACTAAGGGACAATTTTAGCATGGTCAATCAACCTAATCTGCACATCTTTGGACTACGGGAGGAAACCGGAATACCCAGAGAAAACCCACGAGGAGAATGTGCAATCTCCACACAGACAGTGACCCAAGCTAGGAATCGAACCTGGGTCCCTGGCACTGTGAGGCATCAGTGCTAACCATTTTCCCCATAGCCTCTGACCCTCTTATTAATTAAGAGCCAATCTATCTCTGTCTTAAAGACACTCAATGACCTGGCCTCCACAGCCTTCTGCGGCAAAGGGTTCCACAGATACATCACCCTCTGGCTGAAGAAATTCCTCCCCATTTTTAAATTTATTCAGTTTATTCATCAGTCACTCGTAAGGTTTACATTAACACTGCAATGAAGTTACTGTGAAAATCACCTAATCGCCACACTCCAGCGTCCGTCCGGGTACACTGAGAGAGAATTTAGCGTGGCCAATGCACCCAACCAGCACGCCTTTCGGACTGTGGGAGGAAATCCACATAGACATGAGAGGAACGACAGTGGGCCAAGCCGAGAATCAAACCCAGTAAGAAGTCTGACAACACCAGTTTAAAGTCCAACAGGTTTACTGAGTAGCACAAGCCACAAGCTTTGGGACCTCAGACCTGGATTTCAGCAGGCAGTGGATACCCCTGTTCCTCCATGGTTTCCGGTTGGGGAACAAATGGATTTGCTTCTTTGGCACACAGTCTTCTACACACTTACTCATGAAGTCAGTTACTGTCGTGGCGTACTCGTTCAGGCTGGTCACAATGTTTTTAAATACTGACCAGTCCACTGACTCCAAGCAGCCCCGTAGGAGATCACCCTATTGCACGACTCTCTTTGATGGATTCTCCCGCTTCAGTTTTTGCTCGTAAGCTGGGAGCAGGAGTACAGCTTGTGGTCTGATTTGCCAAAGTATGGGCGGACGATAGAGCGGTAGGTATGTTTGATATTTGTGTAGCAGTGGTCTAGGATGTTTGGGCCTCTAATGGAACAGGAGACGTGTTGGTGGTAACTTGGTAGTACACTTTCTGAGCTTGGCCTGATTGAAGTGTCCGACCACGATGAAGAAGGCCTCAGGATGGTTTGTCGCAAGGTTATTTGTAGTGGTGTATATTTCGTCCAGCACAATCTTCACGTCAACATGGAGTGGGATGTAAGCTGCCATCAGGATAACGGAGATGAACTCCCATGGAAGTTAGTAGGGGTCCCATTTTAGCATCAGATACTGTAGATCCAGGGTGCAGAAACTTGGAGCACACAGTTTCCATTCCTTCTCCAGTTTGAGCAATAGGCATTTACCTGAAAAGTTGTGATTTCCATCAAGTCAACTTTCCACCTCAGTTGTTCCAATTTTACTTGTTCTGTATGCCCAAATTCTCCGAACATGAGATTAACAACATTACAAGCAATTCAATTATCTCTGAAACCAAACTGTCAGTGAGACAATAGATTGTGATTGAGATGCTGAAGTACCTTTTCATTAAGTGTTGGTTACAACGTGCTGCAAATTGATTAACAATTATGAAGCTAGTCAGTAACTATTTGGCTCTAGCATTGACCATCTTATGTGTAGACACTACACTTACTCCTTTTGTTCTCGTAGAATCACGGAGTCATAGAGGTTTACAGCTTGGAAACAGGCCCTTTGGCCTGTACCCTTAGATCTCTTTATTCTATAACTCTCCCCAGCTCTCTGCCGTTGACTGAATAAGTTCGAGTCCTTCCCCGATCCGATCGTCTGAAATGCATCACCTCACATTTATCTAAATTAAACTCCATCTGCCATTCGTTACCCCATTGGTCCAACTGATGTTTTAATGGATCATGTGGGTTGAAAGGTGAGTTGAAAATCATAAACTCGGCCAGAATCAAATTCCGTAATTGGGATTTACTCACTCTCCAAATTGCCTTGCTGCAACCACCTCCTCCCTCCTCCCATCCCACCCCCCCACACAAAAAAAGGACCAACTGCTGTATTCCTCCAGTTGTCCCAAACAATCTGCATCTTTATTCTGCCATTCACACCTTCAGACTACTTAATGGGCACTATTAGCACTTTTCTTAGCCTTTATCATCACGATGTATATTCTCTTTGTCCAATTACAGTGCCCCCCCCAAACTCTCAGCCCACCCTCATGTATGAATCTTTACCTATTTTCTGTGTATTTAACTCTTGACGGAGGGCCACCCAGACTACAAACATTAGCTCTATTCTCTCTCCACAGATGCTGTCAAACCTGCTGAGATTTTGCAGCGTTTTCTGTTTTTGTACCCAAGTTGTCTGGATTATCAAGGTTTGAGCTTGTGAAGGAGGTTTTTAATGTAAATATGTTGGCTTGAATCAACTCAAATCAGCTGCACTTTTAAAATAAAAATGTTGGTGGCTATATCTCCTTGGGCTGAACTGGCAAGAAATTATTCTATGCTTGAACTTACCCCACGGCAAGGTCAGACAGCCAGGCTTGACTTTCTCGATGGGATAAATACAATGTACAGAGGAGTTTCAGTCAGAAATTACCTTTTCATTAAATTCAGTGCACTTATTCATAATGATGTAGCATCTATCCATCTTTCAAGTGCAGGGAGGTTTGGGTGTGAGGTGGGGGGAAGGGGAAGGTTTTCAAAATAATGTCGGAATTTAAAATTATTTTCTAATTGTCTTTTTGGTCCACTTCAGAATCATAAAGTTTTCAAATTTGTACTTTTGGACTCTTTAGAAATGCATCATAAGGTAAAACATGGAACAGTACATCACAGGGACAGGCCCTTCAGCCCACAATGTTGTGCTCAATATGATGCCAAACAAAATTAATCCTTTCTGTCTGTCCTTTGTTCATATCCCTCTATTCCTTGCATATTAATGTGTGTTAGAACAAAAGCCCTTTAAATGCCCCTATCATATCGGCTTGCACTACCACTCCTGGTAGCACATTCCAGACTCTATCCACTCTTCATGTACAAAACTTGCCCCTCATATGTCCTTTGAACTCACCCCGCACCTTATGTGAAAGCCCCTAATATTAGACATTTCTTGTGCTTGTCCTTGTGCATGAGTCGCAAAAACCCGGCTTGCAGGTGCAGCAGGTGGTCAGGAAGGCGAATGGGATGCTGGCCTTCATAGCAAGGGGGATTGAATATAAAAGTAGGGAGGTCTTGCTGCAGCTGTATAGGGCATTGGTGAGGCCGCAGCTGGAGTACTGTGTGCAGTTTTGGGCGCCGTACTTATGCAAGGATATTTTGGCCTTGGAGGGAGTGCAGAGGAGGTTTACTAGGCTGTTGCCAGAGTTGAGGGGGTTGAGCTATGAGGAGAGGCTGAATAGATTAGGCTTGTACTCGTTAGAGTTTAGAAGAATGAGGGGAGATCTCATTGAGACGTATAAGATGATGAATGGGATGGATAGGATAGAGGTGGAGAGACTCTTCCCGCTCAGAAAGGATAGTAGGACTAGGGGGCATAGCCTCAAGATAAAGGGGGGGCGGTTTAGAACGGAGTTGAGGAGGAACTTCTTCACTCAAAAGGTCTCTGGAATCTCTGGAATTCTCTGCCCGTTGAAGTGGTGGAGGCTGCCTCGCTAAATATTTTTAAGACGCGGGTTGATGGGTTTTTGATGAGAGAGGGGATTAAGGGTTATGGGGAGAGGGCGGGAATGTGGAACTGAGCCACGACAGATCAGCCATGATCTTATTGAATGGCGGGGCAGGCTCGAAGGGCTAGATGGCCTACTCCTGCTCCTATTTTTTATGTTCTTATGTTTTTATGTTCAACTCTGGGTAAAAGATTCTGACTGTCAACCCTGTCTATAACTCTCATAATAATTTGGGTGGCACAGTGGTTAGCAATGCTGCCTCACAGATTTAGGGACTTGGTTTCGATTCCCGGCTTGGGTCATTGTTTGTGCAGATCTGCATGTTCTCCCCATGTGAGCATGGGCCTCTTCCAGGTGCTCCTCCCAGAGTCCGAAGACATGCTAGTTAGGTGCATTGGCCATGCTAAATTCTCCCTCAGTGTGTCAAAACAGGTGCCAGAGTGTGGTGACTCGGGGATTTTCATGGTAACTTCATTGCAGTGTTAATGTAAACCTACTTGTGACATTAATAAATAAATTAAACTTAGTTTTATAGATGTCTAGCTGGCCTCCCCTCAGCTTCTGCAACTCCAGAGAAATCAACCCTAGTTTGTCCAGCCTCTCCTTATAACTCATACCCTCAAATCCAGGTGGCAACCTTGGTAAACATCGTCAGCGCTCTCTCCAAATCCTCCTGTAATGTGGTGACCAGAATTGAATGCAATACTCCAAGTGCGGCCTGGCCAAAGTTTTATAGAGCTGCGTAGAATCATAGAATCCCTAAAGTGCAGAAGGAGGCCACTTGGCCCATCGAGTCTGCACCAATTACAGTCCCGCCCAGGCCTCACTCCCGCAACTCTCCACATTTACCCTGCTAATCCTCCTGACACTTGGGTTAATTTAAAATGGCCAATCCACCAAACCTGCGCATCTTTGGATTGTGGGAGGAAGCCGGAGCACCCGGAGAAAACCCACACAGACACGAGGAGAATGTGCAGACTCCACATAGACAGTTACCTGAGGCTTGAATTGAACCCAGGTCCCTGGTGCTGTGAGGCAGCAATGCTAATCACTGTGTCTCGGTGCTGCCCGTGCAACATGACATCTTGTCTGTAAAAACTAATTATTTCATATTCTTTGCTTTTAGCTTCATTGGTTGTGAATATCCCATAAAATACCATTGCTTACTTCCACTCACATTCTCATTAGTCTGAATACATAGGAGAAAACAAGATTACTGCCAACCTCAAGCTGTAATAACAATGATCTGACCCAGTCGCAAAGCATTGACTTTATCCGTCACATATCTGTGTAGCAATTTAGATTATAGATTCTGTTTAGTCCACACTCGTGGTATTGCTGACCAAGGTGCAATTTCAGCCTCAGTTTACACCTGATAGTGTATTTATTGTTTTCTCCAGAAGACCCAATTTCTCAAGGAGACTTGGCTTTTTACAAGAGTATGGAAGGGTAAAAATGCAATGGTTGCAGAATATGCTGAACTCATACGATTGTTCAGTTCTTGCTCTTGATCTTTGAAAGTGCCAAGGTTAAAACCTGCTGAAGGTAGAAGGGACATATGAGGAAGCAGGAGGCAATAAGAGTATCAAAGAATATTGGCTGGATGAAGGTAAACTTCAGGCAGCAAGATCTGAATCTCTCAAAATGGAGACTGAAGTTTATTTAATTATTAGTCACAAGTAGGCTTACATTAACACTGCGATGAAGCTACTTTGAAAATCCCTTAGTCGTCACACTTCAGCAGCCTATTCGGGCACACTGCACCAACCACAATCCCACCCAGGCCCCACTCCCCCACATTTACCCTGCTAATCCCCCAACACTAGTGTTAACTTAGCATGGCCAAGGCACCTAACCCACATGTCTCTCGAGCTGTGGGAGGTAACTGGAGCACCCGGAGGAAACCCACACAAATACCGAGGGATGAACATGCAGATTCTGCACAGACAGTGACCCAAACTGGGAATCGAACCCGGGCGAGGTAGCAGCGCTAACCGCTGTGCCACCGTACTGCCCAACATAGGGAGCAGGAGGTCATTTTATTTTTGTGGGTTGGGTTGAAACGATTGAAGAGTCGGCCAAAAAAAAAAGTGAGATATTAAATGAAGAGGAATGCTTGATACGTCCTGAAATCCACAAAGTTAAGCCACCTGGGGCCACAGCTTTCCATCAGAGTCGAACTGCCGCATTCAATACTGATCAGACAGGAAACTACCCACTTCACTTGGATACGTTCAAAAAGGTCAGCTTTTCGATACACCATGCAGAAGAATTCCCTCAGCACAAGAATCTCCGCAGAGAGCAACAAAGAGAGTCACCACAGAGGGCACGTCTCCTTTTTAACAACATTAGTGGCCATAAGGTAAGTTTAAATGGCCTCGTAAATGTAAGTGAGTGGGTGACTGGAGAATGAGTGATTGGGTCAACTGGTAGGGTGGATGAGGTAAGTGGATAAGGTGGCAGTTAGTTGTGAGTGGGTAAGGGGGGGGCAGTCTGAGGTGCGAGGGTGGAAGATAGGTAAGGTGGTATAGTGGCAGGTGGGTGGGGGGGGGGCGAGTCTGGCAGTTGACAAGGTGGCAGGCGACAAGTGGGTGAGGTAGTAAAGTGGCAGGTGGATGCGGTAGTAGGTTGAAAGCGGGTAGCAGGTGAGTAGGGTGGCAGACGGTTAAGTAAGTATGTGGGTAGGTGGGTTTGTGTTGGTCAGTTCGGGAAATGTTGTCATGCCTGGTGCTGGTCAGATCTGTTTGTGGGGCACTGGATTTGATCAGGAGGGATAGTTGGGGGCGGGGGGATTGTTGGTCAAGAGGTGGAAGTGGAAGTTAATGTGGGGTCGGTTGTATAGTTATCCAGGTGTTGGACTCGGGCTTTTCTGCCCAAAATTTCCTGGATAAATGCCATTTAAGTCAGCCAGAAAAGGCCAAGAACTCTAACTCAGGAGGCTTTTTCAGAGGGCCCTGAGGAGGAGGAGAATTATCCACCAGATGTTCAATGCTTTCTGGATAATTCCTACAGAATTTCCTTGCAATCCAGATGTGCACCTTAGGCCATACAGCCAGTCCCTGACAATCTGCAGACTAGAAGATTCAGGCCAGTGAGTCCGTTATCGTATTTCTACTTGTGGGATTTCTCTCTGCACATTCAAGTTGCCACATTTCTCTGCATTACAATAGTAATGGTATTTTATTAACTTATAACCCATCAGATGTGAAATGTTTTCAGATGACCCTGGGGTTACTCAGGGCATAATCCTGTTAGATAATTGTCTGGGATTTACCTACCCGATGGATTCAAATTCATACATCTGAGGAACCACGCCGGCTAGAGGAGCTTTTCAAAGATCGGCCCGGCGTTTTTTAAAAGGTGCCCTAGGCGCTGCGTTCACGGACAAGTCCCCCTTTCCTCAAAAACCAAAACGGTGCTCACCCTCTCACCCTGTTGACAGAAGTGAGCGAGAGGGGCCGCCCCTATTGTATTTGTGGTGTGATAATGGGACCAATAATAAACCACGAGAATTTATCACAGCCAATCCACCTAACCTGCAGATCTTTGGAGTGTGGGAGGAAACCGAAGCAAACCCACCAGACGCGGGGAGAATGCGCAAACTCCACACAGCGACCCAAGCCAGGATTGAACCTGAATCCTAGGCGCTGTGAGGCAGCAGTGCTAACCACAGTGCCGCCCCTTCTTCTTGCATTGATATAGCACCTTTCACATCCTCGGGAAGTCCCAAGTCACTTTACATCGAATTAAGTCATAGAATAGAATCCCTACAATGCAGGAGTCCATACAGCCCATTGAGTCTGCATCAACAACAATCCCACCCAAGCCCCATCCCTGTAACCCTCCTCCCCCATATTTACCCTGCCAGGCCCCCTGACACTAAGGAGCAATTGAGCATGGCCAATCAACTTAACCCGCACATCTTTGGACTGTTTTGAAACAATACTCACTGCTGCGATGCAGGAAGCATGGCAGCCAATATGTGCATGGCAAACAAACAATGAGATTATGGCCAGGTAATCCGTTGTGGGGATATCAATGAAAGGATAAGTATTGGTGCAGTCACTGAAGATAATTTCCCTGCTCTTCTTTGGAATGGTACCATGGAATCTTTTACATCCAGATAGGAGGGCCGGCCATACCTGGGTTTAGTGACTCACCTGAAAGATAGCATCTCCAAAAATTGACAATTGTAATTTGTCAGTTCAGTCTCTTTCTCAGCATGATTGATTCCCAACTCTTGCCATAACTGTAAGGTCAATGCCAAACATTCCCCAACAGTCTGCAAATATTCCCAAGCGGTGAATGTTATTAAGTTTTCAAGTTTCAAACCAATATTGTGAGTTGACCAATGTTAAAGACTGTCAAATTTTAAACGTATAAATCATACTATTCTCGCAAACATCAACTTGCAGAATGCAACCAAAATGATCTGAGTATATTTTGCACACGTCTACCAGTTAACATTAACCGCAGAATCTTTCACTTCATTAAGTGGAATGTCTAACTAGTTAGAAAGAGACACTCACCCCAGTCTAGTGATATGAAAACCTAAAGCTCTTTCTCTGCTGTATCCATCAATTGCAAACAGCACGGACTTTGCTGATGTGTATTAAAATCTACGACCCAGGAATTCCAGTTCCAGTGCCTAGACTAGCTACAGAAAGTACAGAGATAACAGTGGTTCACGTGGAGCTGATTTCTCTTGTGAGAAAGGACTGTGCGGGTGTTAATCCTCCCTTGTGCTTTCCTCAGGAGCTGCGGATCCCAGTGTTGGAGAAGGTGCAGACAACAACACTATGTTTAAAGTTCATTTATTAGAGTCACAAGTAGGCTTACATTAACACTGATGTGGAGATGCTGGCATTGGACGGGAGTGGGCACAGTAAGAAGTCTCACAACACCGGGTTGAAGTCCAACAGGTTTATTTGATATCATGAGCTTTTGGAGCACTGCACATCCCAGGACATCAAGGGGCAATTTAGCATTGCCCATCAACCTAATCCTCCAGGTCTCTCTGTTTTCTATGCTGTGTTTGAAATTTAGCTTCTATTGCCTTGACTTGATGAAGGAGCAGCACTCCAAAAGCTTGTGATACCAAATAAACCTGTTGGGCTTTAGCCTGGTGTTGTGAGACTTCTTATTGTACATTAACATTGTAATGACGTTACTGTGAAAATCCCCTAGTCGCCACACCCTGGCGCCTGTACAGATGCACTGAGGGAGAATTTAGCTTCACCAATGCACAAAATCAGCACATCTTTTGGACAGTGTGAGCAAACTGGAACACCTGGAGAAACCCATGCAGACTCCTCACAGAATTGTCCCAAGCTGGGAATCGAACCCAGGTCCCTGGCACAGTGAGGTAGCAGTGCTAACCATTGTGTCTGCCTCCACTACTGAGCGCAAAGAAAGATAAAGACAATATAGAAAAGAGAAGTAATTAGGGAAGGGGAAGTAGTTGAAGTTAATAATGTGATTTTCCAATTAAACTCCACTTAATTAAAATTCAGTCACCTGTTCCCATATGACACAACACTAATGATAGGTCAGCTTCTGTTTCTGTTCTTTTAAACATGCCCAAAACTCCCTCCACTCTCCAGCATGTTACTATATATTGATCTTTAAGTCTAACTACCGACAGAATGAATGTTTTTCTCAATAGCTTGGAACATTTTCACACCAACTAAGCGTCTACTATGCATTTTATGATTGACAGTTTGGTACTGTACTCAAAATATTTTACTGTTCAATGGCTTTATGACATGGCTCCTGTTGTGCGATGTCTATAATATAATTACTTACTTGAAAGGATTCCAAGCGTAAGACCTTACAACACTTTGCAACCATGTGCATCATATTAATTCCTGATTATTTTTGTGAAAACGTTTAAAACCCATAGGTTTTAAATTATAAGGGACAAAATTAAGACCATTGCTTTTAAAAAGTATATATAGGTACGTATTAGGTGGCACAATAGTTAGCACTGCTGTCTCACAGTGCCAGAGATCTGGGTTCAATTCCTGGCTCAGGTCACTGTCAGTGTGGAGTTTGCACATTCTTCCCGTGTCTGTGTGTGTTTTCTTTGGGTGATCCAGTTTCCTCCCACAGTCCAAAGATGTGCAGGCTAGGTGAATTAGCCATAATAAATTCTCCCTCAGTGTACCTGAACATGTGCCAGAGTGTCCTCACTGGGGGAATTTCACAGTAACTTCATTGCATTGTTAATGTAAGCCTACTTGTGACAAATAAACTTTTTTTTTAGTGATCTTAGGTTTATAGGGCGTAATTTCAAAGTTTACAGATGACACAGTACTTGGACAATAGTAACAAAGTTCAGGGGGAGATGAATGAAATGGGCGGGTGAAATATAATGCAGGGAATTGTGGAAAAAGTGAGACACTTTTTGTTGGAGCCAAGGAAATAGCAAGGAAATAGCAAAGAAAATAGAGACCTTGAGCATTAGGTTGATTGGCCATGCTAAATTGTCCCTTGATGTCCCAGGATGTGTAGGTTGGAGGGATTAGCAGGGTGAATGTGTGGGGTTGTGGGGAGAGGGCCTAGGGTGGGATTTTTGATTATACAGATTCAATAGGCCAAATGGCCTCCTTCTGCACTACAAGGTTTCTATGTTTCTATGATTATCCTATGGTATACGTACATAAATCTTTCAAGGTGGTGGGGCAAGTTGAGGACCCTGTGAAAAGAGCACATGGAACTTCTGATTTTGATAGCAAATATGGAGAAAAGCAAGCAGAACATATCAAATCTTTATAAAAGCCTGCCTCAGCATCATTTATGAAGGGCATCAATGCGGGAAGATATTCAACTCAAAATTAGCCCTGAAAAAAAAAGCTGAGAATCCAGGAATACTACACCACACCAATGGAGTTTAATTTAGATAAATGCAAGTATGCATTTTGGTAGATTGAACCAGAACAGGACTTACTCAGTAAATGGTTGGATGTTGGGGAGAGTTACAGAATAAAGAGGTCTAGGGGTACATGCTGATAGCTCTTTGAAAGTGGAGTCACAGGTGGACAGAGTGGTGAAAAAGGCATTCAGCATGCTTGGTTTCATTGGTTAGAACATTGAATACAGGAGTTGGGATGCCTTGTCGAAGTTGTACAAGACATTGGTAAGGCCACGCTTGGAATACTGTGTACAGTTCTGGCCACCCAACACAGAAGTGATATTATTAAACTAGAAAGAGCACAGAAAAGATTTACTAGGATGCTATTCGGGACTTGATGGATTAAGTTATAAGGAGAGGCTGGATAGACTGGGACTTTTTTCTCTGGAGCGTCGAAGGCTGAGGGGTAATCTTATAGAGGTCTATAAAATAGTGAGGGGCACAGATCAGCTTGATAATCAATATATTTTCCCAAAGATAGGGGAGTCGAAAACGAGAGGGCAAAGGTTTAAGATGAGAGGACAGAGATACAAAAGTGTCCAGAGGGGCAATTTATCCACACAGAGGGTGGTGAGTGCCTGGAACAAGCTGCCAGAGGGGCTAGTAGAAGCAGGTACAATTTTGACCTTTGAAAAGCATTTAGACTGTTACATGGGTAAGATGGGTATAGAGGGATATAGGCCAAATGCGGGCAATTGGGACTAGCTTAGGGGTTTAAAAAAAAGGTGACATGGACAAGTTGGGCCGAAGGGCCTGTTTCCACGTTGCAAGCCTCTATGACTCATTTGGACATGTTTGGACATTCAGTGAAATAGTGCAGTGACAATTTGAGACTGCAGATTTGTGGCTTTTGAGTGTTCATTGTTGACCCATCTCGGAATTCTGGAGGTCGGTGTAAAATTAACCATGCATGGTGAAAATGTAAAGAAAGGTGAAATTGGAGGGTATATATATGAATATTTAGACAGAACTTCTAAGAAAGCGAATGAAATTTTTACGTTAAATGTTTTGTTATACCGAGGATAGAAATCTAAAACTGAGATTGCTCAGAAATAGTTTAATTTGAGTTGACGGTCAACATACATTATTCAGAATTATTCTCAGTGCAGAGACAAGGCGCTGGGGTTTCACCAAGTCAGGGTGATGCAGGATCCCTATTCCTAAGCTACCTGTGCAAAGTTATGGCCCTTCCATGTACGTTGCCTCATGATGCACACTGTAGAACCAATGAGCCTATAGTGACAAAAACCACAAATCCTCACTGGGATCCCAGACAACCATTACAATGTTGAAACACCTATGCCCCAGGAAAACATTATTTGAATGACAACTCAGACTTGCTGATCTCTTCTTCCAATTTCACAATGATTATTTACACAATATTCAATGGTTTCAAGGGTTTGTAGTTATTGATGTTTTAAAGGGTTCAGATGATTGACACTAGTATGGCTTTCACTGACGAACAGCGGCAACACTGAATTCCAAAACCACAGCCACAACCATCTAGAAGGACAAGTGCAGCGGATACTTGGGAACACCTCCCCTCGAAGTCACTCATCATTCCAACTTGGAAATATATCACCGTAACTTCACTGTCGTTGGGTCAAAATTTTGCAAATCCCTCCCTAACAGCACCATGAATGTATTTACATCTCAGAAACTGCAGCAGTTCAAGGAGGCAGCTCAATACCACATTCTGAAGGGCAACTAGGGATTGGTAGTAAATGCTGGTCTAGTCAGTGATACTCACATCCTGTAAATGAATTTTAAAAATGTGTCATAGCTTAGAGTAGGGGGCATGATGGCCCATATGGATGCATGGAAGAGTAGGGCTAGGCACTGGATGCATTAGGGCCATTGGGATTGGGTGGACTGGCAGAGTTAGGCATAGGGAGCATGAAGAGCTATAACGGGTGGGTGAGGTATGGGGTGGCATGGATGGAATATGGGAGTATTTGGGGGGGAGGGGGGGGCCGAGGGAATATGAAGAGTGTGGGCTGATGGGCCTTTGTGTTTTTATTTTTCTGGGACAAAGTCCAGCTGTGTCAAGGTGAGCCTTTTAAACAGCCCGCCCCCCACATATGCAAATTCCTAGGGCTCCGTCTAAACTTATTCCTCAGTCAGCTGACTCGACTCCAGCTTGCTCCCCAACAGTGAAGATAAAGCCTTTGTGGGTACTTTCTTCTGAGGTGAATGAGCCAAGCTAGGAATTTTCCTGACTCCCATGAAACGTTTTGATGTGCAGTAAAGTTGTGGTGATTGTCCCTTTGAGAGCAACACAGCAGAAGAGGGCTTCAGAGTGGGCTGTCACCTGGGGCGGGGGAGTGGGGGGGCGGGGGGCGTGGGGTGGAGTCCTCTGTTAGGCAGGAGACAGCCTGAAGACATATAGTAGACATGTAGGGATTGGGGGAGCCAGTGTGTTGCTTCAGGGCAGCCATGAGGCTACAAACCTCTGTATTGCTTTTCCTTATCCCTCTGTGTTCCTGATGAATTTTGTAGCTTGCATCATTCCAAAAGTCCACTCGTTCTTTCGTGGTTTGAGTTTTCACTTGCCTGCACTTTGTACTCTGCATACCGCATCACCCATTGCATGGGAACTGTTTGGTTATTCACCATTTTCTCATGTTGAAGCCACCCCTCCCACTCTCTCTTATTCCATCACAAGTCGGCAATTCCCTCCTCGGCCAGAGAGCTGCTGATGTGTCAGGGCTGGAAGGCCTCCCTTTAAAATTCTGGGTGGGCATGTCAGGAACACACCGTGTGGGAATGGTACCTCGGATTGAACTGAGGGGCAGTCTCTTGACTATTATGTTGCTCAGAGGCTCCCCCGTCTCGTGTATACAGGTACCACAATAGTGCCCAAACCAATGTTGCCGGCATGTCTGGAACCTACGTCATTGAATCCTATTCAAAAGCATGTTCCCCAGCCACGGTTTCACTGGAACCCTTGCAAATGTGAAAGTTGACTGTCTTTCCAACTATCGTCTGAGCATTAATGAATACTACAAGGAAAAGAGCAACTAAAGTTGGTGTTGCTCCTCTGGAAAGTGAGTCTTGGAAATTGATAATGAACAAAGGTATGAAAGAGGCCTTGAAGAGGGATTTTGTGTCTGTCTTCACAGCAGAAATATTCCCCAAAAAATCAAGAGATGATCAGGAGGGATGAACTTTATACAATCTCCATCACCAAGGGAAGTTTTCTGGGAAAATGTTTAAACCAAAAGGTTGACAGCTTCCCAGGATCTTAAAATTTGTAGTTGCACAGATAATAGATGCAATCTTGTAAAATTCCTTTGATTCTGGAAGTGTCTCATTGGATTGCAAAGTAAGTCAGGTCATCCCTTTATTCAAGGAACGTGGTGGGTAGACAAATTGTCAAGAGGTAGAAAGTCTGCAAAGGGAAATGGACAGATTCGGTGGATGGGCAAAACTTTGACAGGTGGAATATAACATGGCGAAATGTCAACTTGTCCATTTTGGCAGAACAGAAAAGCAGTGTACTATTTAAATGGAGGGAAATTGCAGAACTTTGTGTTACAGTGGGACCTGGTATCTTGGTACATGAATCTTATTAAGTTAGAATATAGGTTGGTCAAGTGGTTAGGAAGGCAAATTGAGTGTTGGCGTTTTTGCAACAGGAATTGAATATAGAAGTGGGCATTTTTTGATACAGCTGCACAAGTCTTGCTAAGAGCACATCTGGAGTACTGTGACCAACTTCGTCCTGGGGCAGCATGGTGGCACAGTGGTTAGCACTGCTGCATCACAGCACCAGGGACCCTGTTTCGATTTTGGCTTGTGTCACTGTCTGTGTGGAGTTTGCAAGTTCTCCCTGTGTCTGCACGGCTTTCCTCCCACAGTCCAAAGATGTGCAGGTTAGGTAAATTGGCCATGTTAAACTCTCCCTCGGTGTACCTGGACAGGTGCCGGAGAGTGGCAGCTAGGGCATTTTCACAGTAACTTCATTGCAATGTGAATGTAAGCCTTACCTGTGACTAATAAATAAACCTTACTTTTATTTCAAAATAGATATAATTGTTTTGGAAACACTTTACAGAAGACTCACTCAACTCATTCCTGAGATGAAGGGCTTATCTTATGAAGAATGTTTGAACAAGTTCAGCCAATAAGCATTGGAGTTTAGAGGAATGAGTGGTGATTTATTGAAACATCTCAGATCTTGAAGCAACTAGATAGGGTAAAAAGTGGGAAGATGTTGGGGATACTAGAACTTTGGGACATAGTTTAAGAATATGAAGTCTCTTTTTAAAGCTTATTTATTAGTGTCACAAATAGGCTCACATTAACACTGCAAATAAGTTATTGTGAAAATCTCCTAGTCACCACTCTCTGGTGCCTATTCGGGTACACTGAGGGAGAATTTAGCAGGGCCAATGTCCTAACCAGCACAGCTTTGGACTGTGGGAGGAAACTGGAGCACCTGGAAAAAAACCCATGCTGACATGGGGACTCTGCACAGTGACCCAAGCTGGGAATTAACCCTGAACTCTGGCTGGTGCTATGAGGCAACATTGCTAACCACTGTAAAACTGATGAGAAGAATTTTTTTTTTCTCAGAGAGTTATTAGAGTGTGGAATTTTTTTCCAAGAAGGTAGTGGAGGTTGGGTCTTCAAGTTTAATCATTTTCCTGCTCCCAAGTCCAATATTCTTCTGTTAAGTAACTGCGTGTCGGGATGAACCTTAACTCCCAAAAACAGGTGGGTTGGGTTAGAGCGAGAACCAGATCTCGCTCTCCTTAAGGCTTGACATTCTTCCTGCTTGAGTCAAAGTACGAACGCACACTCGCATCGAGGCAGTCGCTAATTGTGTTCTGTTCAGTATTCTCAAAGCGTTACCTAAACATAGGATTCACCATTATAAATATATGATCAGAAAAAGATGGATCAAGTGATAAAGAGCAAATTGTTTGATCAAATGTTCATCCATGCTTTAATTTTAGTTCCTGCATCTGATGCACAAGATATGAGGATATCTTAATGATGAAATAATTGTTAAAGTGCCATTTTTTCCATATAATTTACACATACTCTGTTCACTTTCTTGCAGAATGTTTTATACAATGTTCAGAAGTTGCATTTTTGCAATGATCATAATTTTGTTTATTTAAGTGAACAGAAAATGCCAACTTTCACTGCAGTAACAGGGTGGTCTTAAATGAGCATCTTGGGCCAGCTACACACCCTTCCGATTCAGTCAGCCATTGAGGGTATCTGATGGACAATGAAAATCTACCGTCTAACGCGTTTTTCTTTTAATTTTTATTCCCTTGTTGCAGTTGACGTTTGCATCGACTGGTCTGTGGATCTCAAGAAGTACATGGTGCTGGCAGGAGAGCCTGTACGTGTGAAATGTGCACTCTTCTACGGATACATCAGGACTAACTACAGCATGGCACAGAATTCAGGACTCAGTCTAATGTGGTACAAAAATAATGGGCAAGGAGACTCAGAAGAGCCAATTATTTTTGCTGGACGCAGAATAAGCAAAGAAGAGGATTCAATTTGGTTCCATTCAGCAGAATTACAGGATAATGGATTCTACACTTGCGTATTAAGGTAAGGGGAAGTTAATGTTGCTCAACACGTAATGAACCCAGATTGTTGCAGATTTGTTACCATTTGACAGTATTCCATCAATAGTAAACAAAATAGGTAATTCTTGCATGGCAATAGAGGATGGATTAAAATATTTGAAAGTACTTTGATTAAACTTTAATTGAACATTATTTCGGACTGGTGGATAATGTCTTGGTGCTAATGAATGCAGTAAAATTGCACAAGTATCATATAATTAAAGGGAAACAGACAAGAGGGAAAACCTTCGTCCATTATATGTGTGAATATATACATATGTAATGTGTGTTTTCACATTATTCATGTCATAAAAGATTCAGTGGGGCAAAGGCAAAGAGGCCGTATTTAACATGTGCTGTTATGTGTCCTGTCACGCTGCTCATAAGTAGCCCAGTGCTCTGACCCTGTCTGCTCCTGGATGATCAAACCCATTTGCCCTCCTGATGTGTCCCAGATTTCGACTGACCTTAGGTCTCCTCACACAGTCTTGAGCGTGACTGGCTTCCCCAGAATGCTGGGCAATGTCCCACATTGAGAAAACATGCTCTCTGGGTCTGCAGGTGCGCAATGTTTAAATGTAACATGTTATTCAGCCTTCAGTCTGTTGGGACACAACATTTATTTGAATAAGACAACTTTTGACAGGCTATACAGGTAAATATTTTGACCAGAGTATCATATCTTATGCCAACACTCCAAAGGTTGCTGCAGTTATGAAGAATTGCTTTTCATTGACCATGTTTGGTGGCTATGACAGGTACACCCTGATGTTTTTCTCAGTTTCCCTTTCTCTCTATCATTATAACAGTCTCTGCTGTGGATTATATTAAGGTTTCAGAATGTAGTTTTGGCTTCAGTTCAAGGTGAATTCAGGGTTTATTTACTTTTGGTTAGGGTTAGTATGCCTGACTGTGTTTCAAACCACGTTTGAACTTTTGCCCCAGCTGACAGGCTTTTAGAAGCAAGAATGCCCCAAGGTCGCTATGGAGAAAATTGCTGAGGGTGGAGCTATTCTCTAAAAGGAAAGAAGTGTAGGAGAAGCTGATTTAAAGGCTGCAGCAGCCTGTTGTCTTCAACCAGAGATCTCAGTTCCATTATTTAGGGAGAAAAAAGGAGACATCGAGAGAAATGGGTGAGATCATGTACCAATGAATGCAGAGTCCAGCCATGCATATGTATTTAAGAGGTGATTCTCCGTTGCTTAGCTAAGTTTTGGTTTGACTGGCTTCCTGCTTCAGTTAACCAAATATTAATTAATTAATATTTAAACGTTAGCTAAATGATTGTTGTAAGTGTGAGAGTTGTGCTTTTAAACCAGCACAAATTGTATTCCTGTCTTTAGTTCATAAGATGTAATTTGAGTTCTGATGTGAGAAACCTGATTGGGAATTCTCAAAAAGACCAAGAACATTCATGATTCATTTAGCTTTGTCAGAACATGTTTAATCTTGACTGAAAACTCCCTTGTGGTACAAATGTTAGTTTAGAATCAAAGAACCCCTACAGTGCAGACGGAGGCCATGGAGCCTGCGACAACTCTCCAACAGAGCTTCTCAACCAGGTCCTATTACACACCTCCTCCCACAAATCAACCCACGTATTTACACTGCTTGTCATCCTGACACTAAGGGACAATTTAACATGGCAAATTGACATCTTTGGAGTGTTGGAGGAAACCGGAGCACCCAGAGGAAACCCACACAAAGACAGGGAGGAAGTGCAGACTCCACATGTGCAGTCACCCAAAGTCGGAATTGAACCTGGGTTCCTGGCGCTGTGTGGCAGCACAGCTAACCGCTGTGCCACCGTTACGTGGGGCGCCAGTGTCCGTTTTGTTTTACTTTGTGACAGTGCATCTCTACACCAAATTCAGTGCACAAGGAAACGTTTGCACAACAACAGGGATTGTCTCTTTTAGCTAAGAGGAAAATTGCTTTGTTAGCCATCAAGAAACCACCAGTAAATAGCTATCTTAATTCAATCAAATTTTTTCCCATAAAAAAAGCAGAAGTGTAGTAAAAGACAAAAGAGAAGAACTGTTTCCAAAGCGTGCTTTGAAGCAGAACTGGCAGCATGGAGTCAGATATCACAGATTCCATTGAAAGTTAAAGCATATAAATTGAAAAAAAAACAATCAAGCTTGGAGTGGATTCCTCTCCTGTCCCCATCCCACCTCAAATCTCCCCACCACAAGACCAAGGAGAGCCTCTCGTGAGTGTCATTAGACAGCCATGAAGTGGGAATGTGAGGTGCCGCTCAAAACCTCTGCCTTTGAGATCTCTTGTTGTCTTATGTTGCAGCTGAAGAATTCACTTGGATCTAAACAGCATCACATTATCACCAGAGCAGTTCAATTAAATTGGTGGGCGGCACGGGGGCACAGTGGTTAGCACTGCTGTCTCACAGCACCTAGGAACTTGTGTTCGATTTCCAGCTTGGGTTACTGTGCAGAGTCTGCGTGTTCTCCCCGTGTCTGCATGGGTTTCCTTTGCGTGCTCCAGTTTCCTCTCACAGTCCAAATGACGTGCTGGTTAGCTGCATTGGCTATGCTAAATTCTCCCTCAGTGTACCCGGACAGGTGCCTCAGAGTGTGGCGGTTTGAGGATTTTCACAGTAACATCATTGCAGTGTTAATGTAAGCCTACTGTGGCACAGATAAGGAAACTTTAAAACTACACTTGATTTTAGCATAATGATAGTGTGCATTTTGTAATGAGCAGTCTTGCACAGAATGCCTTGTGGCAGGGAGAGCCATTTTGGTGTTGGACTCAATCTCAGGCGAAAGGGACGATCCTTTAAAACAGAAATGAGGAGGAGTTTCTTCAGCCAGAGGGTGGTGAATCTGTGGAACTCTTTGCCTGAGATGGCTGTGGAGACCAGGTCATTGAGTGTCTTTAAGGCAGAGATAGATAGGTTCTTTATTAATCAAGGGTCATGGGGAAAGGCCGGAGAATAGAGATGAGGAAAATATCAGCCATGATTGAATGGTAGAGCAGACCTGATGGGCCGAGTGGCCTAATTCTGCTCCTATGTCTTATGATGTTGCAGCGTAAAAGTAGGTGTGTATGATGTTCTTACTTGCTGTACTGTGAAGGTATGGGGTGGGGAAACAGCACAGCTCTGTGCTTATACATTCTAAGGCACAGGCAACATATTATTAGACTCTTGTTCGGTTCACATCAATTAGTTCCACACACAAAATTCTGTCATTGTTGCAGATCAAATTCAGTGCAAGTCTGCTTCTTGCAGGCAGCCTCAATTCAGAATGATAAAGCACACTCCTAATGGGTTTTCAGCGAAAGGATTTGTATAACGTTTAATCCCAAAGAGGTTACTGTTCCTGATCATCATCTGTTAACCCCTGCTGATAAAGGGCAGATAAAACACAGTCAGAGTGGAGCAGCTTCCTCATGCTCTCTGTCCAATCCATGAATGAAATGGGCACCATCCGGAGTGTGTTAATAATGAGGTCTGTTCTCACGTGGAACGTGATCAACTTAAGGGGAACCGAGGAGGGAAGACATAGGAAAACAAAGCACAAATGGTTATTGTCCATGATTAGATGATCTTACAGGTAACTCGCTTGTCAAATTAACAGCACTGTGGGCAGGTATTTGTAATTTGTCAAGCGTATGATAACTATTATTGACATTAATTAAACATGCACTTAATAATAGCACTCTGGAGTTTCTCTGCAGGGAATCCACCTATTAGCAGTGAAATTGTCCACTGATTAGCCCTCAGTGACTCCCGAGGTCTCTCTCTCAGCAATCACTCTTCTCTATCCGGTGGAATTCTCCAGCTTAGACGCTAAGTGCCGTTAAAATGGGAGTGATTCGCGCATGGTTGAGAGGGAGGAGGGAAGACAAGGGTTGGGAGGGAGGGGAGGAAAGGACAAAGGTTTGGGGATAAAGGGCTTGGTGGGAGGGAGGGGTAGGGAGGCAGTAAAGCTGCTGGATATAATTTCCTCTAGGCGGCACATCTGGAGACCATGAGGGCCTCCTGTTCTCTGCAGTCCAGGAGCATGTCCACCAGTTGCGGGTCCTCCTTGGGCTCCTCCTCTGCAGCTTCTTGGTCTCATCTTCATTCTCCCCCTGCTCCTCGGAGAACATCTGTTCCTCCATCACCTCCTCTGCCACCATGTAGGCAAAATTGTGTGGCACGTAGACAATGATCTTCAATGCCCTCTGGGAGTTGTTTTGAAAAGCACTGCCAGAGCGATCCAAACAGTGGAACCACATATCTGGAAAGATTACGTGCCCCTCGATGATGCTCCTGGTGCCAGAATGGGCCTCATTGTAACTGGTTTCTGCCTCAGTCTAGGATCATGTACAGGCTCAGTCAGCTGTTAGGGAGACAAATGCAATGCTAGCGTTCATGTCAAGAGGGCTAGACTACAAGAGTAGGGATGTACCGTACTTTTGAGGCTGTTTAAGACTCTGATCAGACCCCATTTGGAGATTTGTGAGCAGTTTTGGGCCCTGTATCTAAGGCAGGATGTGTTGGCCTTGGAAAGAGTCCAGAGGAGGTTCACAAGAATAATCCCTGGAATGAAGAGCTTGTCGTATGAGGAACGGTTGAGGGCTCTGGGCCTGTGCTTGTTGGAGTGTAAAAGAATGAGGGGGGATCTTATTGAAACTTACAGGATACTGCAAGGGCTGGACAGAGTACAAGGCCTGGAGAGGGTGTTTCCAATAGAAGGAAAAACTAGAACCAGAGGGCACAACATCAGATTAAAGGGACGATCCTTTAAAACAAAGACAAGGAGGAACTTCTTCAGCCAGAGAGTGGTGAATCTGTGGAACTCTGCCACACAAGGCTGTGGAAGCCAGGTCATTGGGTGTCTTTAAGACAGAGATAGATAGGTTCTTGATTAACAAAAGGATCATGGGTTACGGGGAAAAGGCAGGAGAATGAAGGTGAGAAAAATATCAGCCATGATTGAATGGCAGAGCAGACTCGATGGGCCAAGGAGCCTAATTCTGCTCCAATGTCTTATAACCGATGGTCTTATGGTCTTATAAGGGCAGCACAATGGCGCAGTGGTTAGCATTCCTGCCTCACAGCGCCGGAAAATGGGTCCAG
Organism: Carcharhinus amblyrhynchos; assembly: GCF_965287045.1. NCBI lineage: Eukaryota > Metazoa > Chordata > Chondrichthyes > Carcharhiniformes > Carcharhinidae > Carcharhinus > Carcharhinus amblyrhynchos. The sequence continues at coordinate 125,720,290 of NC_137327.1, forward strand.
TTCTGACCTTGGGTGACTATGTGACGTTTGCCAATTCTACCTGTGTGTGTGGGCTGCTTCCGGGTGCTCTGATTTCCTCCACAGTCCAAAAATGTGCAGATTAGGTTGATTGGCAATGCTAAATTACCTCTTAGTGTCAGGAGGTTAGCAGGATAAATAAGTGGGATTATGGGGATAGGGCATGTGTGGGATTGTGGTTGGTGCAAGCTCAATGGGCCAAATGGCCTACTTCTGCACTGTAGGCATTCTATGATCCTAATTCATTCATGATAGTGAAACTGTGTTAAATAAAGTTTGTTTTGATAAAAGCTTCCCAGTGTGTCAATAGAATCATGCTTGAAGTGAAACATCTTATCCTCACACTTATGCCAAAATAGGAAAGGGGTCCAGTCATAACGCACCTTGGGGTTTTTGACTGGTACCCCAACACTGGTGCTGTCCTGCAGGCCTGGCGCCAGTCAGCAATAATGTGAGTTGGCCTGGCTCCAAACAAAAATTCATCATCTCTCTGTGAGGACATGGAAAAGGGAGAGGGAGAAACAGTCAGCAATGTTATCCATCTTTGCTCTCCATCCTCCCTATCTGGAGGCTGCATTCCAGGGCATTGTCCCTGTACAGTGATCAGCGAGCTTGCACGGTGAGGCCAATGCCCCATCAGCCCTCCCTTCCCAACACCAATGGATTGCTTCACGATCTGGTGAAAATGGTGGGCATTGGATGACCCCACGCCTATCAGCCTCATAGCCCAGCCTTGCTCCTTGACATGCTGTCACCCCTGGGGATTGCAGTCTCCTCAATGGGGCAGGTTCCAAGAGAAAGAATGAGAGGATGAATAAGTGAGGGCCCATCGCAGACGAAGAAGGTTGCCTGCTGAAACCTCTTGGATGAGCAACACTCTATGTTATCTGAGGCAGTTTGGGTGACTACCTGGAAGTCGTGATCAGCTGCATGACCTGGGAATTAATATTGACTGAATTCTGGTCTTCCACCACCCCCCACACTTCCCCCCTCCCCTAACCACCCCCTCCCCCACCACCCTTCCCAAAACCCTTCCAGGAACCACAGAAGATATTACAATTCTTCAGCCCTCAGGGCATTGCCAAAATCTGCTTGGTTTTTAACAATCCACCCACCCATCCATGGGGCAATTTTTTCACACAGAGGGTCGTGAGTGTCTGGAACAAGCTGCCAGAGGTAGTAATAAAGACAGGTACAATTTTGTCTTTTTAAAAAGCGTTCGGACAGTTACATGGGTAAGATGGGTATAGAGGGATATGGGCCAAATGCGGGCAATTGGGACTAGCTTAGGGGTTAAAAAAGGGGCAGCATAGACAATTTGGGCTGAAGGGCCTGTTTCCATTCTGTAAAACTCTACGACTCTATGATTCTATGGCCCAGTTTTCATAATCCCATCCTCTCGCATGATAAGCATAGGGCCTCAATGTTGGATGTTCGCGAGCATCACTGTTTCTCTTCTGCACCTCTGGATGGGAACACAATTGGGGCCACGGGCACAGATCGATTAAATCCCAAGATCCTTGAAACCTGTCAGGAATCCCAACTGTTGCCTGACGTCCCATTCTGTAGGGCATTGGGATTCCCGCAGGCTGGAGAATCCTGTCCATCATACTTTTCTCTCCATCCCACGGATGGCATGGTAGCACAATGGTTAGCACTGCTGCTTCACAGCTCCAGGGACCTGGGTTCGATTCCTGGCTTGGGTCACAGTCTGCGTGCAGTTTGCACATTCTCCTCGTGTCTGCGTGGGTTTCCTCCGGGTGCTCCGGTTTCCTCCAACAGTCCAAAGATGTGCGGGTTAGATTGTTTGGCCATGCTAAAATTGCCCTTAGTGTCCTGAGATATGTAGATTAGTGGGTAAATATGTGGGGATATGGGGTAGGGCCTGGGTGAGATTGTGGTCAGTGCAGACTTGATGGGCCAAATGGCCTCTTTCTGTACCATAGGGTTTCTATGTCTATGGTATTCTTTAACCTTCCTCTCATGCTCTCTGTCAGTGACTTCAGTTATTCATATCCTTAAAATGAAGAAGGTTATCAAAATTCATGAGTTATCAAAGGCCTTCCAACATGTTGGTGCAGGTGTTACCTCTCCATCACCCAAGACAGCACTTCTTTTGACAAACGCTGACTTCTAAGATGAACTAGCTCTAATTCTTTGGCTATATCTTCTGTCATAGATTCTTCAACTGACAGAAATTATTTATCTCAACCAACCCTATCTTTTCCCCTTGATATCTTGAAAAGTTTGATCAAATTGTCCCTGGGGAATGCACAAGGAACTGGCTGAAGGGTAAAAGGTGTGGGGTTCTTTTTGAAAAAGTAATGTTGGGACTATCGAGAGAAAGTCCTGAAAGCACTGAATATGTTTACCGATTAGGCTGTCTCTGTTTTCAATATTTATAATTTAAATGAATGATCTGGCTTCGGAAGCTCAGTGCAAATTTAGCAGATTTATGGTCACCAAACCAGGAGACAGAGTGACCAGAGGAAGAATGTAACAAGTACAGATGGAGCTGGCTGAGATATCTAAATGGGCAGAACTGTGCTGAGGGCAAAGCTGATGTTGAACGCTAGGGTTTTCCAATTGTCTGAAGAGAAACTTGAAGGCCTTTGCAATTTAGGATAATGTGAGGAAAGATGTGAAGGTCAATGAGGGATATCCCAGATGTTTTGGTGATGATTTTGAATAAAATAAGTGTTTATTAAATGATAACTCACACAATAAGAAGGTTAGTGACCTTAATGGCTACAAACAGTGGGCGCAATTCTCCCCGTACATTTTTAGGTGTTGTCCCTGGCAGGAAAGTTCCTGGTGGTGAGTTGATGCGACCCATATCACAATCCACTCATACATGGACATTCATAGAATCTTAGAATCCCTAAAGTGCAGAAGGAGGCTATTTGGCCCATCGAATCTGCACCGACCACAATCCCACCCGAGCCCTATCCCCATAACCCCATGCATTTACTCTAGCTGGTCTACCTGACATTAGGGGCAAGTTAGCATGGTCAATACACATAATCTGCATATCTTTGGACTGTAGGAGAAAATCAGAGCACCCAGAAGAAACCCATGCAGACATGGGGAGAATGTGCAAACTCCACACATTCATTGATCCAAGCTGGGAATCGAACCCTTGTCCCTGGCATAGTGAGGCAGCAGTGCTAACCACTGTGCCACCCCATTCCTTTGGAAATTGGGGTGATGTTATAGGAAAGAGACATGCGGGACCTAAAGAAGCCAACAAGGCCGGCTCCGCAGAGATGAGGGTTCCCCAATTCCCAAACAACCATACTGACCCTCCCCTATCTATTGACCAATAAAGACCCTCTCACCTCTATTAGAACTCCAAGTGAATGAAAACCAACTGTGAGATTGCCAAATGTGCTCCTTCAAATGTCCTTCGTCTTATGCCTGTCCCTTCAGGCCTCAACCCTTGGCACTGCTAGGCTAGTCCTCTTCTGGTTGGCCCTCTATTTTCCTAATTTCAGAGATTAACTTCACTGAATAACAACCTAGAGGTTTTAAAATGATAGGCAAAATCCAGTAGTAGTTAACATACCAGGCCCTTATATTTTTGGGGGTTGCTTCCAACTTGTAACAGTACAACTAGTTTCTCAAATAGGCTTTTCTCTAAGCACAGCTTGTTGTGAGTTGTCACTGCTTTCTGCCGTGGGCTGAATTCTCAAAAACAGCGAACCTACGTAGGGAGAACTTACCCTGATATACTGTTTTTCCATTCTGGAGCTTTCCATATCTGAACTCACCTCCTCAGAAATCACTCTTAATTGCCTTCATTCATGAGTTCACCTTTTAGGATGTAATTGTGAAATCCACATCTCATTACTTCCTTTAAGCTTCTAACAATGTTGCTTCCATCTTTGACGTTCTATCCTCATTGTTACCAACTTGCCCTAGAAAAACATCTGTTTACAGTATTGCTAGGCTACCAGCAGATTGAGACACTAGTTCCACCAACCCAGCCAACCTGCTTCTATAACAGTTTCCATTTTTAAATAGTTTGTTTTTAAAAAAAAATACAACCACCAGAACACATTCCCAATTACTACATGTCCTCGCTCTCCATTTTATCATGACTTTTTGACAACAGCATCAGCCAATTGGAAATTGCTCGCACATCGGAGGGTTAAAATCGGTGACTTACATTCTTTGTGTTCAAGACCATAAGATATAGGAGCAGAATTAGGTCACTCGTCCCATCGAGTCTGCTTCACCATTCAATCATGGCTGATATTTTTCTCATCCCCATTCTCCTGCATTTTCCCCTTAACCTGTGACCCACCATTAATCAAGAACCTATCTATCACTGTCTTAAAGACACTCAGTGACCTGGCTTCCACAGCCTTCTGTGGCAAAGAGTTCCACAGATTCACCACTCTCTGGCTGAAGAAATTCCCCCTCATCTCTGTTTTAAAGGATCGTCCCTTTAGCCTGAGGTTGTGTCCTCTGAGAAAGATCAAGTTAGCGCGAGGTAGGTCCATTCAAAAGCCTGATGGCGGCACTGTTCTTGAGTTGGCTGGTACGTGTTCTCAGACTTTTATATCTTTTTCCTGATGGAATAAGGTGGAAGAGAGATGTCCGGGGTATGTGGGGTCCTTAACTATACTGGCTGCTTTTTTGAGGCAGCAGGAAGTGTAGACAGAGATTACACATAACATTTGGGTCTAGCTGGGAGAGCACGATGATCGGCATGGAGCGGTTGGGCCATAGAGCCTGCTTCCATGCTGTATTGCTCTATATCTCTCTGACTCTAAGCTGAGTCTCAATGGATGAACAATGATTTCCTGCAGGAATTTTAGTAGCATGCCTGCACCACCCCCCGCCCCCCCACCCATCCCCCCCACCAACTACATTAGCACTAATGCATATAATTACTACACCTCGATGCTCAATTAGCTGTGCACTAACCCTGAGGAACAGAGGAAATTAGCTTCCATGTGGTTGATGGGACTACTAATTCCTTTGGCAGTTTTGGTCGTGTGGAAGAATTGCTTACTGTAAAAGCTGGAGCTCAACGCTGAAGCAGACAGAGCAATGAACAAGATTTTCATTAAGTGATTGGGAATTATTACAAGCTTCCTGAGGCATGCATTCTCCTCATAATACCCGACTTGTGATTACTGAGCTCCTTGGAATATGCCCTTGTATCTTCTAACATGAAAGGACAAACGGTACATGGTGGCACAGTGGTTTGCATTGCTGCCTCACAGTGCCAGGGACCTGGGTTCGATTCTCAGCTTGGGTCACTGTCTGCGTGGAGTCTGCACGTTCTCCCCATGCCTACATGGGTTTCTTCCGGGTGCTCCGGTTTCCTCCCACAGTCCGAAAGCTGGTTGGATGCATTGGCCATGCTAAATTATCTCTCGGTGTACCCAAACAGGCGCCGGTTAGAGACTCCATGCAGCCTGGACATTCTCTCTTCTACCTTATTCCGTCAGGAAAAAGATACAAAAGTCTGAGGTCACGTATCAACCCCCTGGCGACTTGGGGATTTTCACAGTAACTTCATTGCAGTGTTAATGTAAGCCTACTTGTAACTAATAAATAAACTTTAAAAAATTTCTTTTTTTAATGCACCCTCTGTCTTGATACTGCACAATAGGTTGTTGCTACTTTATATTTACGCTCTGCATATTAGTAGCTGGTTGGGAAAGTAATTGTTTATATTCATCATCCTTTATCGAGGTGTTAAGATAGGTGGGATTTTCTGTGCCTTATTTGGCAGCAGAGATGGTTCCCCATTAGCCAGTGGCAGGATCATCAGGTCCCGCTGCTGTCAACTGGGCTCTCCTAGTGCGCATACCCCTCCACACCTGTCTCTGGCAAGCCGATGGTGGGGGTTTGCAGTTGGTGGAAATCATAGAATCCTAAAGTGCAGAAGGAGTGCCATTTAACCCGTCGAGTCTGCACCGATCACAATCCCACCCGGACCCTGTCCCCATAGCCCTATGCATTTACCCTAGCTAGGCACTAAAGGGGAATTTAGCATGGCCAATACACCTAGCCTGCACATCTTTGGACAGTGGGAGGAAACTGGAGCACCTGCAGGAAACCCACTCAGACATGGGGAGAATGTGCAGACCCCACGGAGACAGTGACCCAAGCCGGGAACTGAACCCAGGTCTCTGGTGCTGTGAAGCAGCAGTGTTAACCATTGTGCCACTGTGCTGACCGACGGGAATGACCGGAAAATTCCAGCCTATGCTTGTCATCCAATTTGTGACAAATAATGTTATAAAACCAAATTTTTCATTGGCTTTGTCAGTGCTTTTGGATAACGTATATAATATAGTCGCTGTTGACTTTGAAACACATTGGCTGGAAGTTTGCACCATTCACACCCGATTGCTGTTGCAAGCAAGGGTGGGGAATTTGGTGTTTAGTCAAATCTCCGTTCACTGCAGCGGGACCAGAGAATCCCGCTGGAATGAACAGGGAGAAAATTCCAGCCATTATGAATGTTGATTGTTCTGCAAGGTGCTGTTATAATCAGGTTAGGATGGTTGAACTGACTTCTCCCTTTTGCCCCACTCCTGGGTGGGTTAGAACAGAGTTTGATCTTTTTTCTAAAATGTGATATTGCTAACTGTGCTCGATGGAAGACATTAGCTGGCCGAGATCCTTAAGTTACCAACTAAAGAGTTAATTTTATTGCTAAGGCTAACTCAGGCGAAGATGCAGAAAATATTAACAAAAGGGTTAAAATGTTTCAAGAAGTCCAACTCCTCATTAACGGAAGAAACAACGCAAACAATGCCCCAAGCAATTGGAGAAATAAATAAAATTGTGCACAATATCAGATCTTAAAGCGTAGCTCAGTCCTTGAGTATGCTCAAGACTGAGATTGATAGACTTTTACATATTAAAAACATTGAGGGATAGGATGTTGATCATAGAATCCCAACAGTGCAGAAGGAGGCCATTTGACTCACCAACCACAATCCCACCTAGGCTCTATCCCTGTTACTCCATGGATTTACCCTGCTAACCGCCGGAAACTAAGGGGCAATTTAGCATGGCCAATCAACCTGCACATCTTTTGACTTGGGAGGAAACCAGAGCACCCAGAGGACACCTGCGCAGACACGAGGAAAATGTGCAAATTCCACACATACAGTGATCCAAGCTGGGAATCGAACCTGGGTCCCTGATGCTATGATGCAGTGGTGCTAACCACTGTACCACCATGCAGTGTTGTTGATCAGCCATAATCTCACTGGATTTTGGAGTGTGCTCGCAGGGCTGATTGGCCCTCCCCACTCTTACTTCTTATGTTTGTATAAAACTCCACCAGATAACAAGAACAATCAGTAAAGTATGAATAGCCAGATTGCCTAGATGTTTGTTCGCAGCTGAAGGGTCGCTTTCCACAGAAGTTGCTGCTATTTGAATTTCTCACTGAAACAGTCTGTGATCATGGCCAGTTGATTCTCAGAGACAGGCATGCAGTTTCTGAATCCTCCGACAAGAACTCTTAGTTTGCAGCAAGTCTTCTGCTGGGTTTTTAAATCACACATTGTCAGCTCTGATGGGAGAAGTACCAGAGGAAGAAGTTACATAAGGCTATTGCCCCTCTGGTGGTCTCTCTGACTGTTGGTACAAATCCAATATCTTTCACACCCAAGAGCTGGGTAACATGACCTTCCTCTGGTGTCAGACTGAGTTTATCGCAGCCACTGGGGGACGATCCTGAGCCTGCACTTTTGCAAGTCTGGCTGTGATTTCCAAATTGTGCCACCCCTCTCTGGCAACCTGATCATAATGGGCCTGAACCTGATTAGAATACGTTTAATACATTTGAGTATAATCAAAGACATATGATCCCACCTTGCCATATTTTCAAACTGCACCAACATGACATCACATTGGCAAGGATAACAACAGGTTCACCCAGATGTGAACCACTCATGGGGAACCTCTGGGGTGCTAAGGTAGGTGAGTTGTGGCTCTGGGAGAGAGGGGCATAGCCAGGCAATGAACTGGCATAGTTTGCTACTGCCACGCTGGTGCCAATCTGGCTGTGCCAACCAGTGCCAGGGACAGAGCCAGGAGTGGACCAGACTGGGAGCACCATGGGCAGAGGGAGACATCTGCATAGTGGGAAAGAGAGTGGTGATGACAGTTGTTGTGGGGTGGGGTGGGTGATGCTGGCATTGATCAGAGGAAGTAGGTTGGGGGACCTTCCAATCCACCAACAGCAATCCCCCCTTCCCCACTACCCCCACCCCCGCCGTTTCACATTCCCTGACCATCGAGGCTGCAGGACATGCAAAATCCCATAGACACTGGTGGGATCAAAGCCTCCCCACTGTCAGAAAATATACCATTGTATTGTGAGGGTAATGGGGAAGGGGTGGGGGTTGGGGTAGAGTAGGAAAACTCCACTTAAAGATAGAAGGTAGAGGGCGGCACGGTAGCACAGTGGTTAGCACTGCTGCTTCACAGTGTCGGGGATCCAGGTTCGATTCCCAGCTTGGATCACTGTGTGTGCGGAGACTGCACATTCTCCCCATGTCTGTGTGGGTTTCCTCCAGGTGCTGCGGTTTCCTCCCACAGCCTGAAAGACGTGCTGGTCAGGTGCATTGACCTGAACTTGGGCGACTAGGGGAATTTCACAGTAACTTAGTTGCTGTGTTAATGTAATTCTTACTTGTGACGAATGAATAAACTTAAGAATCATAGTATCATAGGAAAACTACAGCACAAACAGGCCCTTCGGCCCACAAGTTGCGCCGATCATATCTCTACCTACGAGGCTTACCTATAACCCTCAATCCTATTAAGTCCCATGTACCCATCCAGAAGTCTCTTAAAATACCCTATCGAATTTGCCTCCATCACCACCAATGGCAGCAGATTCCACTCACCCACCACCCTCTGAGTGAAAATTTACCCCTGATATCTCCTCTGTACCTACTGTTCAGCACCTTAAACCCGTCTCCTCTTGTGGCAGCCATTTCAGCCCTGGGGAAAAGCCTCTGAGAATCCACCCTATCTATACCTCTCAACATCTTATACACCTCTATCAGGTCCCCTCTCATCCTTCGTCTCTCCAAAGAGAAATGACCAAGCTCTCTCAGCCTATCCTCATAAGGCATGCCACCCAATCCAGGCAACATCCTTGTAAATCTCCTCTGGACCCTCTCAATGGCTTCTACATCTTTTATAATTTTTTTTTAAAAGTGCCAAAATACTTAGCTGGTTTGGCATCTGCAGAAGCAGGATTATCATTGTGAGTCAAATATGGCTCTTCAGAGTCAGATGCGACTCGAAACATTAACTATCTCGAGGCTATCAGATCTGCCGGGTGTAGCCAGCACTCTTCAATTTTATTTCAGAGCGTTCTATTATATTTACCTGGCTATATTCAATAACATTGAACTGGAATGCTGTACAATTGTCCCAGTCATTTCAGTTTATTTCTTTTCTCCTGCACAGTGTGAACACTTGGAATTGGAAATACTGAGTAAATTAAATGCTTTGTCAATTACGATTCCTACAGGTGACAACACTTTTAATATAACTTTTCACCGTACTGCACTGTATGAGCTGAATGGTACGCATTGTTCTTGTGTAGCTCTTTCCAATTTTGAGATTGAAATAATTATGCTGATTGCAAGATTTTCATTTCCCGAAACTGGACAGCTTTTGTCCAGTGAGGCATCCTTTTAAAGATGGGCGCATTCTTCGGGGAGATTATTAGAGGCTGGAGTACATAAATGTAATTCAATCCCCCATTTTACAGTCCTATATCTTATCCCTCTCCTGGTAGAACACAATGTCACAATTTTTCAAATAAGTTAATTAATCCAGAAAATGTGCTGGTTAGGTGCATTGGCAATGCTAAATTCTTCCTTGGTGTACCTGAACCTAGCGACGAGGGGATTTTCATAGTAACTTCATTGCAGTGTTAATGTACAGTCTCAGAACACCAGGTTAAAATCCAACTAGGCTTATTTGATAGCATGAGCTTTTGGAGCATTGTCCCTTCATCAGGTGACTTACCTGATGAAGGGGCAACGCTCCGAATGTTTGTGTTACCAAATAAACCTGTTGGATTTTAACCTGGTGTTGTGAGACTACTTACTTTGCCTACCCCAGTCCAATGCCGGCAACTCCACATCAGTGTTAATGTAAGCCTACTTATGACTAATATATAAATAAGTTTTAAATAATAAACCTGTAGTTATAATGTCCAGTCAGTGGAAACAATGCAACGCCCCTGGGCAGCAGACGGCTTGAGAAATTAATCCATAAATGTATATGGATGTAACATAATTAATAAATATTTTGGGTATATTTAAGTTACCAGTTTTTTTAAAAAATTGTGCTTAAAGAGTTTTCCTACAGCAACTTAAAAGTAATACTTATATATACATGCATATAAATTAGTGAATTAAGAACAGGAGTAGGCCATTTGGCCCCTCGAGCCTGCTCTGCCATTCATAAGAACATAAGGACTAGGAGCAGGAATAGGCCATCTGCCCCTTTGAGCTTACTCCACCATTCAATAAGATCATGGCTGATCTTTTTGTGGACTCAGCTCCACTTACCCGTCCGCTCAACATAACTCTTAATTTCTTTACTGTTCAAAAATATATCAATCCTTGCCTTAAAAACATTCAGTGAGGTAGCCTTAACTGCTTCACTGGGCAGGGAATTCCACAGATACACAAACCTTTGTGTAAAGAAGTTCCTCCTCAACTCAGTCCTAAATCTGCTTCCCCTTATTTTGAGGCCATGCCCCCTAGTTCTAGTTTCACCCGCCAGTGGAAACAACTTCCTGCTTCTATCTTGTCTATTCCCTTCATAATGTTATATGTTTCGATAAGATCTCCCCTCATTCTTCTGAATTCCAATGAGTATAGCCTCAGTCTACTCAGTCTCTCCTCATAAGCCAACCCTCTCAACTCTGGAGTCAACCTAGTGAATTTCCTCTCCGCTCCCTCCAGTGCCAGAATATCCTTTCTCAAGTAAGAAGACCTAAACTTTATAAAGTACTCTAAGTGTGGCTTCACCAGTGCCTTATACAGCTGCAACATAATTTCACTGCTTTTAAATTCCATCCCTCTAGCAATGAAGGACAAAATTCCATTTTCCTTCTAATTACCTGCTGCACCTGCAAACCAACTCCTTGTGATTCCTGCACAAGGACACCCAGGTCCCTCTGCACAGCAGCATGCTGCAATTTTTTAACATTTAAGTAATAGTCCATTTTGCTGTTATTCCTACCAAAAAGGATGACCTCACATTTATCAACATTGTACTCCATCTCCCAGACCCTTTCCCACTGAGACTATCTATATCCCTTTGCAGACTTTCAGCAACCTCTGCACACTTTGCTCTGCCGCTCATCTTAGTGTCATCTGTGAATTTTGACACACTACACTTGACCCCAACTCCAAATTGCCGATGTAAATTGTAAACAATTGCGGTCCCAACACTGAGGCACATCACTAGTCATTGATTGCCGACCAGAAAAATACCCATTTACCCCCACTCTTTGCTTTCTGTCAGTTAACCAATCCTCCATCCATGCTAATACATTACCCGTAACACTGTGCACCTTTATCTTGTGCAGCAGTCTTTGGTGCGGCACCTTGTCAAATGCCTCCTGGAAATCCAGGTACACCACATCCACAGATTCCCCATTATCCACTGTGCATGCAATGTTCTCAAATAATTCCACCAAATTAGTCAAACATGACCTTCCCTTCATGAACCCATGCTGCGTCTTCCCAATGGGACAATTTATATCCAGATATATCATTAAAGAGATGTCTCTCAATTAGTTCATGGCTTATCTGCTTGTAACCTTAATCCCATATTCCTTCCTACTGATAATCTTTCACCCACTTGTTAATCAAGAACATTGCTCACCTTTCAAAATATTCAAAACCCCTCCTTTTTTCATCCACTAATGAGATGTGGACTTTGCTGGCTAGGCTAGAATTTATCGCACATCCCGAATTACCCTTCAGATGGTGGTGATGAGCTGCTTTCTTGAACTGCTACAGTCCTTGAGGTGTAGGTACATTCACATTGCTGTTAGGGAGGGAGATCCAGGATTTTGACCCAGTGACAGTGAAGGAATGGAGATATATATGCAAATCTGGATGGTGAGTGATTGAGGGGGAATCATCAGGAGATAGTGTTCCCAGGTATCTACTGCTTTTGTCCTTCTAGATGGTAGTGGTCGTGGGTCTGAAAGGTGCTGTCAAAGGAACTTTGATGAGTTCTTACAGTGATGGTAGATGGTACACACTGCTGCCACTGTTCATCAGTGGTGGTGGCATTTAGAGTTGGCAATTAGAGGGTAGCAATCAAACAGGCTGCTTTGTCCTGATGGTGTTGCGTTTCTTGAGTGTTGTTGGAGCTGCACCCATCCAGGCAAGTAGAAAGCATCCCATCACATTCCTGACTTGTGCCTTGTAAATGGTGGACAGGCTTTGGGGAGTCAGGAGATGGGTTTCTGACCAAATGATTCCCGTCCTTGACCTGCTCTGGTAGCCACAGTATTTATATGACTAGTCCACTTCAGTTTCTGGTCAATGGTAACTCCCAGGATGCTTCTGCTCACTTTTGAGGAAGAGAATCACAACCCTCAGAGAGACAAAAATTCTTCTCGTCTCTGTCTTGAATGAGTGACGCCTTTTTTTTAACAGTGACCCCTAGTTCTAGATTCTCCTACAAGAGGGAACATCCTCTCTACATCCAGCTTGCCAATACTCCCTCAGAATCTTAAAGCTGTTGACAAATTCACCTCTTACTCTTCTGAACTGTAATGGATACGAATAAAACTTCTCCAAGCTTCCCTCATAAGGCAACTCACCGATTCCAGGAATCAGTCGAACAAACTGTATCCCAGCTAACACATTTACATATTTTCTTAATTATATGAGACTTTTCTACACCACACACATTTCTGAATTGATGATTTAAGGTTTGTTTTAGCATATTGATCGTACGTGAAGGGTGGATGAAGAGAATGCTTCTATTGCTTTTAGTGGGGAATTGCGAGCAACCTTTTTACAACCCATTGGAAGTAGCTTTGGCAGGAGTTCAGGAAAAGTGGAAGAGAAAAATCTCAGGCAGGTTCTCCGATGTGTTCCTGCCACCCCTCCTTCCCTCCACTTTTCCTGGAGTTAAGTTTGCAAGGGGATGACAACTTGCCTAGCAGCAGCAGCAGCAGGAATACAATTAAAGCATTGCAAGGGGCAATTAATCCTGCCACAGCAGATGGTGGAATCTGAATTCAATAAAAAAATCAGGAATTAAGAATCTACTATTAGCCATGAAACCATTTTGACTGTCAGAAAGACCTATCCTGTTCACTAATGTCCTTTAGGGGAGGAAATCTGCCGTCCTCACTTGGTCTGGCCTACATATGACATGTGACTCCAGACTCACATCAATGCAGTTGACTTTTAACTGCACTCTGAAATGGCCCAGCAAGCCGCTCAGATCAATGGCAACTAGGAATGGGTGAAAAATTCTGGTCTTGCCAGTGATGCCAACATCCCATGAAAGAGTAAAGAAAACAAAAAATGCAAGTTCTCGTACAGGAGCAATGCACCAGCACCGTTCATCAGATCTCCCACCAGACTTTAGCTAGCACATAGGAGCAAACATAAGATAAAGTCCTTAGAGTAGTGAATGATAAAATCCACACTTCTGATGCCCTTTGTATCAACATCTATTTTGGTGTCAACTAACATCAATTATTGTGTCATGTGTAGATGTGGGCCATTGGCAAGAAACAATTGAAGAGGAATTGATCATGCTTAGCCTTGTTGTTAATGGTAGAATGATGTTGAGAAATGCCCAAAGCTTAAATTGGTAATTGTTTGATAACGTTTTTTCAGCGTTGAGTAAGATTATTACAATGGGAACATTTTTCAGTGGAACTGCTCTAAGTATATTATTGAAAAGATGCAAAAGAATGCAATTGTGTCCCAGATAAATCCTTTTTATCATTTTATAGGCTTCAGAACTTATATCGGATGCATGTTATAGAGTTAAGTTCCAATGGTTGCATGTGAGACCTTGGAAAAAATAAGCTTTTTGCAAACTGTCAGTTTTTAGGTGTCCAGATCACCAACAACTTGGTGTTCCCTCTGCCAACACTGTAGTTAAGGAAGCCCACCAGTGCTTCTCCTTTCTTAGATGACTAAGGAAATCTGGCATGTCAGCTATGACTCACTAACTTTTACAGATGCACCAGAGAAAGCGTCCTTTCTGGTTGTATCACAGCTTGGTATGGCTCCTGGTCTGCCCAACACTGCAAGGAAATACAAAAGGCCATGAATATAGCCTAATCCATCACTCAAACCAGCCTCCCATCCATTGACTCTGTCTACACTTTCTGCTCCTTCGGCAAAGCGGCCAGCATAATTAAGGGCCCCATGCACCCTGGGCATTCTCTCTTGCATCTTCTTCCTTCAGGAAAAAGGTATAAAAGTCTGAGGTCACGTACCAACCGAATCAAGAATAGCTTCTTCCCTGCTACAGTCAGACTTTTGAATGGACTTACCTTGCATTAAGTTGATCTTTCTCTATACCATAAATATGACTATAACACTCCATTTTGCAGTCTCCCATTTCCTTCTCTATGAATGGTACATTTTGTCTGTATAGCGTGCAAGAAACAATACTTTTCACTGTATGTTAGTACATGTGACTAATAAACCAAATCAAATCAAACCAAAAATCAAATATAGATCGATAATATTTTAGTTGTATCCAAACTAATGTTTTGATATTGCTTTAAGAAAATCATTGAGGTAGAGTTCTACAATAGCAAAATGGACTATTCTTTAAATGGCAAAATATTGCAGCGTGCTGCTGTGCAGAGGGAGCTGGGTGTCCTTGTGTGTGAATCATAAAAAGTTGGTTTGCAGGTGCAGCAGGTAATTAAGAAGACAAATGGATTTTTGTCCCTCATTGTTAGAGGGATGGCATTTAAAAACAGGGAGGTTATGTTGTAGCTGGATAAGGTGGTGGTGAGGCTGCATCTGGTGTACTATGTACAGTTTTGGTCTTCTGATTTGAGAAAGGATATACTGGTACTGGAGTGGGTACAGAGGAGATTAGGTTGATTGTGGAGTTGAGAGGGTTGGCTTATGAGGAGACACTGAGTAGACTAGGGCTATACTCTTTAGAATTCAGAAGAATGAGGGGAGATCTTATAGAAACATATAAGATTATGAAGGGAATAGATAAGATAGAAACAGGGAGGTTGTTTCCATTGGCAGGTGTAACTAAAACTGGGGGCATGGTCTCAAAATAAGGGGGAACAAATTTAGGGTGGATTTGAGGAGGAACTTCTTCACCCAAAGGGTTGTGAGTATGTGGGATTCCCTGCCCAGTTGAGGCTACCTCGTTAAATGTTTTTAAGGCAAGGATAGATACATTTTTGAATAGTAAAGGAATTAAGGATTATGATGAGTGGGTTGGTAAATAGAACTGACTCCATGAAAAGATCAGCCATGATCTTATTGAATGGCGGGAGAGGTTCTGGAGATAGCTCACTCCTGCTCCTAGTTCTTATGTTCTTGTGTTATGTTAAACAGAAAAGGCCCTTTGGCTCATCATGCTTGTGCCAGTCAAAAATAAACCACTCAACTATTTGAACCCCGTTTCTAGCACTTGATACATAGCTGTGCATGCCATGACATCACAAGTGCACATCTAAATACATCTTAAATATTAAACTGGACTGATTAGTGCCAGGGAGATTTTAGAACCACATGAGTGCAGTTGATGGCTTTCCACACTTGTGGGATACTGGAAGTCATAGCAAATCTCAATGTTCTTGCTTTCTGGCTTGCTTGATCTCAGCTGAAGATGAAAAAAATTGTATGCTTGGTATGCTAATGAATAAGTAGTCAAGATATAAACAATGTAACCAGGAAATGTTACTCGGAGGAGCTTTCAGTTTAGGTAGCAGCATGCAGTAAGAATTGCAGCTATAATCCCCTGTTAACAATACTTGTTGAATCTTTGTAGTAAAAGTCTCATCTGTATCTTCAAATAAACCAGTTTGCCAGTTCCATGTGAGATTAATAAATTTGTATTTAGCAAACATAATGATACAAAAATTGCCAACATCGCTAGGCTTGCTTTGCTGGAGTTAATTTTGGAATGAAACTTGGCATGTGTTTTTTTTTTACAGTTTTGATAAATGGAACTATTTAGGTGTGTGAGATTTTCTGAAGCAAGTGAGCAATGATAATTTATACCTAAATGTTGCAAAAGGTACCATGGTGCTGCAGAAAAGAGGTGGAGAAAGTTGCCAATCAGCAATTGGGAATAACAAGAACTCATATTTATCCACGATCTCAGTACTGCCCCAAAGTGCTTTACAGTCAATTAAGCATTTTGAAAGTGTTGTGATTGTTTTGTGTTTGGAAATGTAGCAGCCAATTTGATCACAGCAAGGTTCCACAAGGAGCAATGAGAAAATGAATAAATCATTTTTTTTTTCATTAAGAGCTCTCTTTTTCTGCTTTGAACAGAGCCAGAGAACCATTGATACCCATAATCCAAAGGTTGACTCAATGTGAAATGTTATCCAAAATTTGTAGATTTTATGAGGAAAGGTTGAGGGAGCTGGGGCTTTTCACTTTAGAGCGGAAGAGGAAGACAGCAACTTAATAAAGATTTATAAGATGATGAGGGGGATAGATAGAGTGGACGTGCAGAGACTATTTCCTCGGGTGGATGTAGCTGTTAGGGGGCATAACTTTAAGGTTCATGGTGGGAGATATGGGAGGGATGTCCGAGGTAGATTCTTTACTCAGAGAGTGGTTGGAGTGTGGAATGCACTGCCTGCTGTGATAGTGGAATTGGACACTTTAGGAACTTTCAAGCGGATATTGGATAGGCACATGGAGCACACCAGAATGATAGGGAGTGGGATAGCTTGAACTTGGGTTTGGACATAGCTCGGCACAACATCGAGGGCCTGTACTGTGCTGTACTGTTCTATGTTCTATTTGGCACCTCCAATAGATAGCTTTCTCTTAGTACTGCACTGAAGTGTCAAGCCTAGGTTATATGCTCCACCCCCTGGAATGGGGTTTGGATCCACAATACTCTGACTCTGAGGCAGGCGTGCTCGCATTGAATGATGGCTCACATCTTAGGTGAAAGGTAGGTGACTAATGGCATGAATGAGGAGGTAGATTTTGAAAAGGATTTGCAATGTGGGAAGATGAAGCAAGGTAGAAAAGTTTAGGGACAATAATTCCAACTATTGAGTAGCATGGAAGGGAGGTGTACACTCTGAACAACAAAGAGTGTTCTGAAAACAGTCATATCTCACATTGCAACAATCATATAATTGGAAGAAACAATAGGCCTCTTGGTTGCAGGACCTTACTGAGGCAGGATGCGGTGAAGTCATGCATGGACTTTGTTATAAACCAGATCAGAAACGCCAAGTTATTTTATGAAGTCAGCCTAGGCCATAAGTTTTACACTTTGAATTTGGTGCAGGTAAGCATAAGATGTTACACTCCAGGTATGATTCAAGTGACCCACTAGGGAGCTTTAATTAAAAATATATTTAAGAACACAATTAACATATGATCAAAAAAGCATAACTTTTACCAATTATAAAAACAACCACGATATTGTATAAACCATTACAGCAAAATATTCTGTTCCAACCCAAACAGCCCCCACAAATATACACCCCATTCTAGGTTTAGCGCAGAAAGCAAGTATGCTCATGTGATGCTGGATTTTACAGCTTTGTAATACCTGCTGAGAGTCAGTCCTTTGGATGGGGAGTTGAAACATAGAGGCTTTCCAGGCCTGGAAGTTTCAGCACATATCGAGAGATAGAGACAGAGGCAGAGACACTATTTGCCTCTAGTTTCTCATTAGCCAGCCACCAACAGTAGGATTTTCTACACAAGGGGAGAGAGACAAAAGGACAGTGCTTTCAGCGTGCAGTCCAAACAGCTTTTGAAAAATGAAAGTAAAACCTTTGGATTTCTCCTGTAGGAAAGAAACACTGTCCAAAGAAACCTGACCTGTCAATCATTCTTCAAACATCAATTCCTAAAGGATCATAAAACTCTGGGACACTGCATTAGGCCCAGATTAAAAATAAACAAATCCAACAATAAAAAACACCAGTACAGACATCAAGGCAACAATAACAAAAAGGCCACACCAGGCAGAGAAACGTGATTAAAATGCATTTCTTAAAGGCACTCTAGCTTCACAACTTGTAATCAAGGAAGGGAATCTTGAACTCAAAGCATCCAGAAATAGGAAGCCATTAGAGGTTTATCGGAATAGGGAGGATGAATGAGCAGAATATGGGACAGGTCACCACAGTCCCAAATGAGTCAGAGTCCAATGTAGGGTGGAGATTGGACTGGAGAGAATTTAACTCTTAAATGTGGCAAATGCTTGAGTGAGAGAGAGAGTTAATGACAGTAACAACAATTTCACAATTCGGCTGACAATATTGCAGATGTGGAATAAGATGATCTTTAGTGATTGACTAATTGTTTAGTTTAGTTCAACATTGAACAAGACAAATGGAGGCTGGAATTTTCCCGGCACGCCCACCCCAGAATCGGGGCAGGCAAGGCTCACAGAATGACGTTCTCCATTGGCCTTGGGACGGGATTTTATGAGCATTGGGCGGACGAGGTGGTAAAATGCCGGCAGGGAAGTACACTGTTGCAACTTGGAGGAATCAGTTCCTTTCCTATCACTGTAGCTTTTAAGCCACAAGGGGCACATTAGAGCTCTGTTCAATTATGCCTTCTTCAAAATTCAGATATTAATTTTAATTTTGTTGGACTATGGAAACGTGTTAGTTTGATAAATGATTTGAAGTCGAGGTCTTCATTTCTCTCAATAAACTGACTCTGTTTGTCAAGGAATGGGTGTAGCTTTTCCATCATTGCAGTTTTATTGCTTTCTTTGACCAATGCAAATGTTTCCTTTTGTTTTATAAGTGGCTGCCACTTTTGGGTATCTATAATTTATTTTAATTTGAGTTAAATCAGGAAACACATTTGATGATTAAAAACTAATTATGTTATTGTGATGGACAACATGCATCATTAATTCTGCAATTTCAGGCCTGGTAATTCACTGGCTTTTGAGCTATAATCTGCTGTTTAAATTTTACAGTCATTAAGCCTGGTTTGTGAAGCTATTGAGTCATATTTACCTACTGTGGGTTAGAAAAAATAATGGACTCACGCAAATCTTAACAGCACTTGAAACGTCTTAAATGATGTCTTGGCAAAACTGCGTTAGCTTACATCAGAAACAGCACAGCCCCATCTCAAAGTTGCAGAAATTAGAGGCCTCTTTGCTCCTTTAATTCAAAAAAAAATGCCTGTTTTGCATCTTAATTTTGCAACCTTTGAGCGAATTCACAGGAATATGTCATTTCTAACATGTGATTCTTGCACATCTGATTTTGTTAACCTGAGTGAAGAACTTGCAACCAACTACAACGCATCTGCAATAACAGGAAAAATGGGAAAGCCTCAAGATCTAAAGGACTCTACAGTTCATTTGTCCATTTGCGTTCCTGAAACTGATGCACATTCTCTCAAATATTGAAGCAATCCTCCCTTTATGTTTGCCACACATTTTACCTCCCATCGCTCCCCTGTGCAGTTCATTCAACATCATCAACATTCTCAACACAAATAACTAAAACTTACTTTATCCCTGCACCTTAACCCTTGTTCTCAACATTGTTGTAATCTTATGCACATTATCCAGGTTCAATTCACCTTTATCAAGAATAGAAATATAGAAAGAAGAACCAGGAGTAGTCAACTTGGCCCTTCGAGCCTGCTCTGCTGTTCATTATGACCATAGCTGATCATCAAATTCAATATCCTGATCAATAGTAAATGCTCAACTCTTAGTTCATCTTCTGCACAATAAATAAGTTATTTTTCCCTCTTGTTATGATGCGATACCTTTAGCGAGGTATCAGGTTATTCATTTCTACACTGTCTCCAATGATCATAATGGTCAGTCATGATCATCATGAATAGTGGAGCAGACTCAAAGGGCCAAATGGCCTCCTGTTGCTCCAATTCTCTATGTTTCTAATACCCAAACATTCTTGCTTGCAGAATTCTGCATGGTAGGTGTGGCTATTCTCTGCCTTTTACATATGCATCAATTAGTATCTCATGGGGCTGTGTTCTGTCTCTCTGACTATACATACAAAGATCTTGTTATCTTTCTTTACTAGCACGCAAGGCAGCTGTTAAATTTAGTATGCTATTCAACATAATTTCCACAATTCAGTCTTATTTAGTGTTCCGGCCACAGCAGATGACAGCTAAACGCTCTCGTCATTTAGTTTACATTCCTTCACAGCACCTTTTCTGGTGCTTCTTTGACACTGCATGCAGCAGTGCTCTGTCGACAGATTTGAAAGGAACCACCCATAATAGTGTTCACCCCAAAGAAGGATCTGGCTTCTCCAGTTTTAGGATCCATGCCTCTTTGGGTATAATCGCTGAGCATTCACGCAATAATCAAGATAAGCTACCTTAGGTGCTTATAAAGTGCATTGTACTCTTTTTAGATGCATTCCTGTTTCCTGAAGTCCCCTCAATGATTCATCCAAATTGACCAAATGCTCCACTTTGGTGGATCCTACCTTTAAAAGGTCATCTGATACAAGACAACTCTGGAAAAACCCTGCAGCAACCTCTCCATAGTTTGCTGGAAAATGGCACAAGATGGTGAAACCCAAATGGTTGATGTGTATATCGGTGTAACCCCTTATGTATATTCATGGTGCTATAAACTCTTGATCTTTTGTCCAATTCTAATTGTTGGTAACATGGTTCATGTCCAATTTGATGTTTGTCAGATACCTCACCAACTTCACATACAGCCCCTCTATTTTGGGGGATGAGATATCTATCCAATTTCTCAGTCTGGTTTGCCATCAGATATACATATACATGAGTCCCCACAGATATACATAGTCTTGTCTGGTTTAACTGCTGGCAAAATAGGTCCTGCCTACTCTGCAAATAATATGGGCCCGAAGAAACACAAGCCTTCCAGCAATTTTTAGTCTGTCTCCACTTTCTCTATTAACATGAAGGACAAAGAACAAAGAAAGATACAGCATGGGAAAAGGCCCTTTGGCCCTCCAAACCTGCACCAAGCATGCGAACCGATTGAACTAAAATCCCTACATTTCCGGGGACCATATTCCTCTCCTCCCATCCTATTCATGATTTTGTCCAGACATCCCTTAAGAGTCACTATTCCATTATATCCCTTGGCAGTGAGTCCCGGGCACCCCACCACCCGCTCTGTTAAAAAACTTGCCTCATACACCTCCTTTAAATCTTGCCCTTCATATCTTAAATTTGTGCCCCCTAGTAATTGGCTCTTCCATCATGGGAAAAAGCTTCTGACTACCTACTCTTTTGTAGATTTCTATCGGGTCAGCCCTCACCTCCATCGTTCCAGTGAGAACAAACTAAGTTTCTCCACTTCTCCTCATAGCTAATGACCTCCATACTAGGCAACATCCTGGTAAATCTTTTCTGTACCCTATCCAAAGCTTCCACACCCTTCCGGTAATGTGGCGACCAGAATTGAACACTATATTCCAAATGCGGCCTCACACAGGTTCTATAAAGCTGCAACACGGCTTGCCAATTTTTAAACTCAATGCCCTGGCCGATGAAGGCAAGCATACTATATGCCTTTTTGACTACCTTCTCTACCTGTGTTGCCACTTTCAGTGACCTGTGTACCTGTACACATAGACTCCTCTGCCTATCAATACTCAAGGATTCTGCCATTTACTGTATATTTCCTATCTGCGATAGACCTTCCAAAATGCATTACCTCACATTTATCTGGATTAACTCCATCTGCCATCTCTGCACCCAAGTCTCCAACTGATCTATATCTTGCTGTATCCTTTGATGGTCCTCATCGCTATCTGCAAATCCACCAATCTTTGTGTCATCCACAAACTTACTAATCAAACCAGTTACATTTTTCCTCCAAATCATTTATATATTACAAACAGCAAAGATCCTCACGCTGATTCCTGAGGAACGCCACTTGTTACAGCCCTCCATTCAGAAATGCACCTTTCTATTGCTGCTCTCTGTCTTCTATGACCGAGCCAGTTCTGTATCCGCCTTGCCAGTTCACCTCTGATCCCGTGTAACTTCACCTTCTGTGCCAGTCTGCCATGAGGGATCTTGTCAAAGGCCTTACTGAAGTCCATGTTGACAACATCCACTGCCCTACCCTCATCGATCATCTTTGTCACTTCCTCGAAAAACTCGTTCAAGTTAGTGAGACACGGCCTCCCCTTCATAAACCAGGTTGCCTCAGTGACGTCAGTGGGAATTCCATGAACAGCCGCGAGATCAGCAAATCCCACCATTAACAAACAATGCGCCACATCCTGCCAGTGGGAAACACGGAGTTGGGAGGCAGGGAATCTCGCCCAGTGAGTGAGAGGAGGTAGGTTCAAAACTGAGATGAGGAGAAACTACTTCTCTCAGAGGGTTGTGAATTGGTGGACCTCACCGCCCTGGAGTGCAGTGGAGGCAGAATCAATTAATGGATTCAAGAAAGGGATAGATATATTTCTGATGAAAAGCAGGATAAAGTGCGATAGGGAGCAGGCAGGAAAGTGGAGTTGAGACCAGAATAAGATCATAAGATCAATGTTAAATGGCGGAGTGGACTCTAAGGGCTGAATTGCTGACTCCTGCTCCTAATTCCTGTGTTCTTCTTCAGCACTTGTATCAACAGAATCATCATTAGTCCCGTTTACACTTTGATTCAAAAATCTTTGACTTAGTTAAACGAATGCCGGTTCTAATCTCTTGACCTGGCATGAAGTAATTGTGGGCGGCCCAGTGGCATTGCTACCTCACAGCTCCAGGGACCTGGGTTAAATTTCGGCCTCGGGTGACTGTCTGCGTGGAGTTTGCACATTCTCTTTGTGTCCGTGTGAGTTTCCACCGGGTGCTCCGGTTACCTCCCACAGTTCACAGATGTGTGGGTTAAGTGCATCGGCCATGCTAAATTGCCTCTTAGTCTTCCGGGAATGCGTAGCTTAGAGGGATTAGTGGGGTAAATATGTGAAGTTATGGGGATAGACCCTGGGTGGGACTGTGATCGGTGAAGACTCGATGAGCTAAATGGCCTCCTTCTGCACTGCAGGGATTCTTTGTTTCTAACTCTTCATTTCATTTTACAGCTGGGACACTCTGCACATGTTCACCATTAATAAGCCTTAAAGGCAAATAAAAACAACATTCTCAGAACATCGGTGAGGAGGGATAAACAATCCATTAACACCTCAACCAACATTATCCCAATTTAGTGCAAAAATTAACAGCGAGCAAACTAATGGCAATCCTTAATAACACTCTGATGACATCAATTTGGCTCATCAGTGGACTAAAGCTGTTATTAAATTTTGCGAGGGTATCAATTTTCCCAACTTGAACAACAACTGTTGAAAAATAGATAACAGTTTAACAGTTATCACTGCGTAATTATGCTGTGGTGGTATCATACTCATTGGAATACATCAGTTTGGTCTAACTGGCATGAAACGATCTTTGATTTTACACAGAGGATATCTCTGAACATTTCCATAGTTGAATGCCGGGTAATACAAACTTGAGAGCATTATTATTGTTGTATCAGTCTCCTTTTTATATCGGAAATGGCATCTGATTAATGATTCCATTCAGAAAACATGGAGATAGCTTACCTTAGTCTGCAAAAGAGGCAGTGTAAATAGCTCCTTAGAGTCACACCACTAAATCTACCCCATTAATCACAGCCATGAGTCAAATGGTTGACAGCAATGTTTTTTACCTTGTGACATGAAATAATGCCATGATGCAAAAGCGGAGTTCCTATTGCACGCTACAAAATCATCCTTGCCGAATTCCCTACTTGCGTCAGCATAAATGTCAGACACTTTTAACATGAAGGAGATTGTCATCAGCCTCAAGAAGAGTAGAGTACAACATGCTCCAGTCTACATCAATGGGGACAAAGTAGAAAGGATCGAGATCTTCAAGTTTTTAAGTCACCAACAACTTGTCCTGGTCCCCCCCCCCGCCATGCCGACACTATAGTTAAGGAAGCCCACCAATGCTTCTACTTTTTCAGAAGACTAAGGAAATTTGGTACGTCAGCTACGACTCTCACCAACTTTTACAGATGCACCACAGAAAGCATTCTTTCTAGTTGTATCACAGCTCTCAAGACTGCAAGGAACTACAAAAGGTCATGAATATAGCCCAATCCATCGTGCAAACCTGCTTCTCATCCATTGACTCTGTCAACACTTCCCTCTGCGTCGGCAAAGCAGCCAGCATAATTAAGGGCCCCAAACAGCCCGGATGTTTTCTCTTCCCCCTTCTTCCATCGGGAAAAAAATGTACAAAAATCTGAGGTCACGTACCAACCGACACAAGAACAGCTTCTTCTCTGCTGCAGGTCAGGCTTTTGAATGGACTTACCTTGCATTAAGCTGATCTTTCTCTGCACCCTAGCTATGTCTGTAACACTACGTTCTGCACCCCCTTGTTTCCTTCTCTATGAACAGTGTGCCTTATCTGTATAGCACACAAGAAACAATACTTTTTACTGTATGGTAATACAGTATGTTAATAAATCAACTCAAATCAAATCAAACATTGGATTCAGACAAAAGAAAGGACCTTTTTTCCCTCCTGGGCATCCAAGTTATGCACCATACCAACAGCAGTTCCCACCAATGCCTTGCCCTGAACCACTCTCACACAGCCTGACGCTCTGCAGCTTGCTACCTCTGCACACCCCACCTAAGGCTGGGCCTTCTGCCTGGATTGGAGCTGTATCCTTGATGTCCAGCATCAGTTGTTTGCTGTAGAGCTGGTTCCAAAAAAATGGAATTCTGGCCATTGTTCCAAGTTGAGATGGTACGTGACTTGAAGGGGGACTTGTTGCTGGCGTTGCCCTTATGCATCTGGTGCCCTTATCCTTCCAGATGGTTATGGGTTGGATAGTGCTGTTGAAGGAGCCTTGATGAATTGCTGCAGTGCATCTTGTCAATGTTACTATGATAGAGCCTGCAGCCTGTGTGAGCCTCAGAACTAGCATTGACTGAGTGGCTGTACAGGATGTTTGAGGTGAATGTATGAAAATTTCATTACACAATTCACTTAATTGCAAGTTTGGATCTACTACAGGTGAATGCCCAGTTATTTTCTTGATTTTTTTATTCATGGGGCACATGGGGCATGGGCTTCGCTGGCTGGCCAGTGTTATTGCCTGAGAGCCAACCACATTGCTGTGACTCTGGAGTCACATGTAGGCCAGCCCAGGTAAAGAAAGCAGATTTCCTTCCCTAAAGGACATTAGTGAACTAGATGGGTTTTTCCGACAATTGACAATGTTTTCATCGTCATCAGTAGATTCTTAATTCCAGATATTTTTAATGAATTCAAATTCCACTATCTGCCGTGGTGGAATTTGAACTCGGGTGCCCAGGGCGTTAGCTGAGTTTTGGATTAATAGTCTAATTGTAATACCATCGCCTCTAGTATCCTATTTGGAAGATATGGACAGGAGTAGACCAGTCACCCCTCCCAGTTTCTTCTAGCATTGGATCATGGCTGTTTATATTTTAATTCCATTTGGCTGCCTTTGTTCCAAATCCGTTAGTATACTCACCAAACAGAAATCTCATATGCCTTCATAGAATCTCTACAGTGCAGAAGAAGGTCATTTGGCTCATTAAGCCTGCACTGACAACAGTCCCAGCCAGGCCTATCCCCTTAACCCCATATATTTACCCAGCTAATCCCCCTGACATTAAGGGGCAATTTCTCATGGCCAACCAAGCATCTTTGGACTGTGGGAAGAATGATGTGGAGATGCTGGCGTTGAATTGGGGTAAGCACAGTAAGAAGTCTCTAACTGTCCTAGCTGGGGACAATACACACCTCTGTAACCTGTGCTTGGCCTTCTCTTCACTCACATTGTCTGTACCTTTAAGACTTGATTACATGTAAAGACTCGTATTCCAACCATTATCTTGTAAACTGAGTTTGTGACTGAATATGCCCTATTTGTGAACACAAGTCCTCACTCACCTGATGAAGGAGCCTGAGACTCCAAAAGCTAGTGCCAAATAGTTGGACTCTAACCTGGTGTTGTGAGACTTCTTACTGTGGGAGGAAACCAGAGCACCCTGAGGAAACCCACACAGACACGGGGAGAATGTGCAAACTCCACACAGTCTCCCGAGGCCGGAATTAGTCCTGTTTCAATTCATTCTTTTTAATTCTTTCATGGGATCCGTTAGATCAAACCAGGGCAGGACTTACTCAGCTAATGGTGGGGTGTTGGGGAGAGTTATGGAACAAAGAGATCTAGGGGTACATGTTCATAGTTCCTTGAAAGTGGAGTTACAGGTGGAGAGAGTGGTGGAAGAAGGCTTTCAGCATGCTTGGTTTCATTGGTCAGAACATTGAATACAGGAATTGGGACATCTTGTTGAAGGTGTACAAGACATTGGTAAGACCACACTTGGAATACTGTGTACAGTTCTGGTCACCCTATTATAGGAAGGATATTATTAAACTAGAAAGAGTGCAGAAAAGATTTATTAGGATGCTACCAGGACTTGATGGTTTGAGTAATACAGAGAGGATGGATAGACTGCAACTTTATTCCCTGGAGCGTAGGAGACTTAAAGGTGATCTTGTGGGGGTCTATAAATAAGGAGGGACATAGATCAGCCAGATAGCCAACATCTTTTCCTGATGTAGGGGAGTCTAAAACTAGAGGGCATAGGTTTAAGGTGAGAGGGGAGAGATACAAAAAGATCCAGAGGTTTTTTTCACATGGAGGATGGTGAGTGTCTGGAATGAGCTGACACCGAGAATGGAAAATTTGATGCTCATCCAAATTTCCATTCACTGTTATGGGACGGGAAAATCCCTTTCAAGGAACTATGAATATGTACCCCTAGACTTCTTTGATCTATAACTCTCCCCAACACCCGACATTAATTGAGTAAGCCCTGCTCTGGTTTGATCTAACAGATTAAAACCTGGTGTTGTCAGACTTTTTACTGTGTTTACCCCAGTCCAACGCCGGCATATCCACATCTTGATCTAACAGATCCCATAGAAGAATTAAAAGGTATGAATTGAAACAGAATTAGTTTGGCATTTTGTTAAACAGGTGGAATTGCCTGTACAAGATAGTTAAATATCACATCAGCTTTGCAGCAGAGCTGTGTCCAGTGCTGGAATTGAACCTGGGTCTCTGGCACTTTGAAGCAGCAGTGCTAAATCTATCAATCTCCTTTGAACCTTTCCATCAATATACTGTAAATAGCTGGTTATGAAAAGGAATTTCGATGTCGTGAGAACTCAAATCTGACATTACTGGAATCCATTCCATTTTCCTCTGCCATGCACCTGGGGAATGTCAATTAGACTTTGTTTCAGCTCATATAGAAAAGGAGATCAAGTGTGGGCATTGTGCAAGATCAGGTCACATTGTGGCTTCTGAAGAATGTAAACCATGGAAACAAAGCAAGCGCTAAAATCATGCTAAGCTTTCAGTCCTACCGATAGCTCATCCCACCATAGGTTTCACAAGGCAAGGGATGCATTCATTGACAAATCCTTTTGACAACAGCGGGACCATAACGTCCTGCCTCCAGCAAGCAATGTGCTGTCTCCCACACACTTGGGTGGCACGGTAGCAGTGGTTAGCACTGCTGCTTCACAGCTCCAGGGTCCTGGGTTTGATTCCTGGCTTGGGTCACTGCCTGTGTGCAGTTTGCACACTCTCCCCATGTCTGCGTGGGTTTCCTCCGAGTGCTCCAGTTTCCCCCCATAGTCTAAAGATGTGCGGGTTAGGTTGATTGGCCTTGCCTAGAAATTGCCCCTTAGTGTCTAGGGATGTGTAGGTTAGCGGGATTAGTGGGTATAATATGTAGGGATATGGGGGTAGGCCCTGAGTGGGATTATGTTCAGTGCAGACTCGATGGGCCGAAGGGCCTCTTTCTGCACTGTAGGGTTCTATGATGATTCACCACTGCCAAACACGCCACAGACAGGGAGAAAAATCCTGTCCCATGTCTTTTCTAACCTAGGCTCCTTGTGCAGTAGTTGTAGCATGGATACTGTTTGGCACTGATATCTGGTGTGATCAAACCACATTGAGTTCTGCTGCCTGGATTTTATCACATGCTGTTCAAGGGAAACACACAGCT
Organism: Carcharhinus amblyrhynchos; assembly: GCF_965287045.1. Classification (NCBI taxonomy): domain Eukaryota; kingdom Metazoa; phylum Chordata; class Chondrichthyes; order Carcharhiniformes; family Carcharhinidae; genus Carcharhinus; species Carcharhinus amblyrhynchos. Next base: position 125,748,626 of record NC_137327.1, read on the forward strand.
TTCCAATGACATGCCCAATTATTCATTGGGGCTTGACTGCTATCTAATAGGAAGAAATAACCACAAGAACAATCACTTATTCTTTTAATTGTTAAACATTTCTAAAAGTATAAAAGATATGTGTGGCACAGTTCTGCTGCAAAGCTGATGTGATATTAGGCTATCTTGTACATGCAGTTCCACCTGTTTAACAAAATGCCAAACTAGTCCTGTTTTAATTCATTCTTTTTAATTCTTTCATGAGACCTGTTAGATCAAACCAGGGCAGGACTTACCCAGTTAATGGTGGGGTGTTGGGGAGAGTTGTAGAACAAAGAGATCTAGGGGTACATGTTCACAGCTCCTTGAAAGTGGAGTCACAGGTGGACAGAGTGGTGGAAGAAGGCATTCAGCATGCTTGGTCTCATTGGTCAGAACATTGAATGAAGGATTTGGGATGTCTTGTTGAAGTTGTGACAGACATTGATATGGTCACACTTGGAATACTGTGTATGGTTCTGGTCACCCTATTATCGAAAAGATATTATTAAACTAGAAAGTGTGCAGAAAAGGTTTACTCAGATGCTACTGGGACTTGATGGTTTGAATAATACAGAGAGGCAGAATAGACTGCAACTTAGGGATGATCTTGTGGAGATCTATAAAATAATGAAGGACTTAGATCAGCTAGGTGGCCAGCATCTTTTCCCAAAGGCAGGAGAGTCTAAAACTAGAGGGCATAGGTTTCAGGTGAGAGGGGAGAGATACAAAAAGGTGCAGAGGGGCAATTTTTTCACACAGAGGATGGTGAGTGTCTGGAACAAGCTGCCAAACTGAAGCATTCTGATCTGAGTGTCGCTTTGGGTGAGAAAACTGGTGTGATTCAAATCGGCATGTCCAGTGTGAGTCACAGCGCAATTTTCCCGCACTTAGTCATTTTTTGGGACAGAGACATGTTTTGCACTGATTCTGAAAGGAGCATGGGTTAAATTTGCCACAAACCCGGCTTCACAGATATTGGCTGCTGTTTTAAAGGATGCTCTGATCCCAAAGTGAAATGGAAGATCCACCTCCTTCATCCAAGCGCATTGAGGAACCCGACTCTCCCATTGGCATACATAGACAAAGACACAACTGCAGTATAATGACTTGATTTGATTTGATTTGATCTGAATTATTGTTGTCACTGGTATACAGTGAAAAGTATTGTTTCTTGTGCACCATACAGACAAAGCACACTGTACATAAAGAAGGAAAGGAGGAAGTGGACAATGTTGTGTTACAGTCATAGTTAGGGTATAGAGAAAGATCAACTTAATGCAAGGTATGGCCTTTCAAAAGTCTGGTGGCAGCAGGGGAGAAACTGTTCTTGAGTTGGTCGGTGTGGGACTTCAGACTTTTGTATCTTTTTCCCAACGGAAGAAAGTGGAAGAGAGAACGTCCGGGGTGTGTGTGATGTGCTTAATTATGCTGGCTGCTTTGCCGAGGCAGTGGGAAGTGTAGACAGAGTCAATGGATGAGAGGCTGGTTTGTGTGACAGATTGAGCTAGCTGGATGGATGGTGGATTGTAGCTTCTTGTGGTCTTGGGCAGAGCAGGAGCCATACCAAGTTGTGATACAACCAGAAAGTATGCTTTCTATGGTACATCTGTAAAAGTTGGTGAGAGTCGTAGCTGACATGCCAAATTTCCTGAGCCTTCTGAGAAAGTAGAGACGTTGGTGGATTTTCTTAACTATAGTGTTGGCAAACAGTTAGTATAATGGAGGAGACCACAATTTGTTTACTTTGCACCAGAAAAACTGAAACATAATAGAAAAGTATTTTCATTAAATCATTAATAATGCAGAAAATTGCCAAATTCAATGTTTTGTAGTTGAGTTGAAGTTTCATTAAAATTTCATGTATTCCTGAGCACCACTTTTTATTTCCAGTTGGCGTCTTGCCAAGAATCGATATCTTCTTTCTTATTTAAAAAAAAATTCTGAAATGCCTGAAATGAAATTAGGAATATAAAAATGTTCTCTTGTTGCAGAAACTCAACATACTGCATGAAGGTGACAATGTCCTTGACAGTGGCAGAAAATGACTCAGGACTTTGCTACAATAGTATGATCCGAAACTTGGAGAAAGCTGAAATCACGAAAAGCAAAGAGCTCTTCTGCCCAGACATTGAAGATTTCATCACAGAAGGCCAAGATCTGGATATTGTTTGGTACAAGGTAATAAAGATGCTTCATTACAGTTACCATAATCTAGCTGAACATAGAATCATCAAGTCCCTACAATGCAGAAGGAGACTATTCGGTCCATCAAATTTGCACTGACTCTCCAACAGATCACCCCACCCATGCGCTATCCCAGAGCCCCTTGTACTTACCCCACTAATCCACCTAGCCTATAAATCTTGGGACACTAAGGGACAATATAGCATGGCCAATCCACCTAACCTGCGCATCTTTCAGACTGCGGGAGGAAATTGGAGTACCCGGAGGAAACTCACGCAGACACAGGGAGAACGTATAAACTTCACACAGACAGTGACCCAAGCCGGGAATCAAACCCGGGTCACTGGCGCTGGGAGGCAGCAGTGCTAATCACTGTGCCACCATGCCAGGCACCTCTGAAGCAATTTGTCATGATAGCATATCATTTACATTGACATGATATAACCGCTATATTATTAATGTTCTACTACAAGGTGCTTACTTTTATTCATGAACCTCGCTTCCAGTTGTCATGATTTTAACCATATTTTAGTGTCACAAGTTACCCGAATGCATTTTGATGTCAACGTTTCCCATTCTGTTTTGCCTTTTCAGCTGTTGGGATATTACAGAATTTGATTATTAAGCAGCTCTGTGAAACAAGCTTCTGAGGCCTTGCCCCCAACTCATGTACTCAGCTCCTGGGTGAGATGCCCTGTTGGGGAACCAGTGGACACTCAATGAGCTGAATGGCCTCCTTCTTCACCATAGGGATTCTATGGCTGGTACAGTGGCACAGACTTTAGCACTGCTGCCTCACAGTGCCAGGGTCATGGGTTCGATTCCTGGCTTGGGCAACTGTCTGTGTGGAGATTGCATGTTCTCCCCATGTCTGCATGGATTTCCTCCGGGTATTCTGGTTTTCTCCCACAGTCCAAAAGATGTGCTGGTTAGGTGCATTCCCTCAATGTACCCGAACAGGCACCAGAGTGTGGCGAGTAGGGGATTTTTAAAGTAACTTAGAATCATAGAAACCTTACAGTGCAGAAAGAGGCCATTTGGCCCATCAAGTCTGCACCAATCACAATCCCACCCAGGCCCTATCCCTACATATCTTACCCATTAATCCCTGTAATCTATCATCTTAGGACACAATGGGGCAACTTTAGCATGGCCAATCAACTTAACCCGCACATCTTTGGACTGTGGGAGGAAACCAGAGCACCCGGAGGAAACCCATGTAGACACAAGGAGAATGTGCAAATTCCACACAGACAGTGACCCAAGCCGGGAATTGAACCCAGGTCCCTGGAGCTATGAAGCAGCGGTGCCACCCCTGCATTGCAGTGTTAATGTAAGCTATTTGTGACACCAGTAATTAAACTCTAAATGATGATTCTATGAAAACATGGAAGTTAGAAAAATGAGTAGGTCATTCAGCCCCTTGACATCTCTTCCACCATTAGTGTTGGTGGATTTAATCAAAAACTGGTTAAGTATATGAGGTAGAAAATTTGAAAGAACATATTGATGGGGATTGAGAATGAAGGTTGGGAGGAGGCTAATGTCTAGCATAAACATAGACCTATTTTGCTGAATGGTCTGTTATTGTGCTGCGTGTAAGGTGGAATTTTCCTATCATGTCTGCCCTGGAATTGTAGCAAGCGGGACACGGACTATGCAAAGGTCCGTTGACCTTGGTTGGGAGTTTCCGGTCTTGGGCTGAGTGTGGCTAGAAAATCCTGCCCCTAATCTTATGGGGTAAATTAGATCTGTACCTCAAATTATACTAAATTCGTAGGCCTTAACTAATCTCATGGGTAATTAGTCGGTACATCATAAATATGTTGTTCATGCAAATTTTTAGAGGCTCTTGCATCCACTTCTTGAACATTGTTCCTGAACAATTTGGAGATGGTTGATGTGAGAATTTGCTGACCAAGCTAAGTTATACGATTAAATAGACAACAGGGAAGAAATTGAAAATATTTCAATGGACTTGAAGAGTGTATGGACCAAGGATTTCAGTATAGAGGCATTAGGTAATAAATATTGTCATGGGAACCAGGCTTTATACAATCAAAAGAGAGAAAAGGAGAAAGGTGTGGGCCCAATCTTCAATTATCTACAAAACTACAAGGTTGTTAAGAAGGTAAACCACTGATTGCATCTTTGGGTGATCCAGAACTTATGACTCTAAATTATTATTGAGTTTTAGGGCTGTACGGTGGCATAATGGTTAGCACTGCTGCCTCAAGTGACAGCGACCTAGGCTCGATTCCCGGCTTGGATGATTGTGTGGAGTTTGCACATTCTCCCTGTGTCAATGTGGACTTCCTCCTTGTGCTCTGGTTTCCTTCCACAGTCCAAAGATGTGTGGGTTAGGTGGATTGGCCATGTTACATTGTCCCATAAAATCAGGAGGATTAGCTAGGGTAATTGCATGGGGTTATGAGGTAATGGGGATGGAGCCTGGGTGGAATTATGGTCGGTGCAAACTGGATGGGCCAAATGGCCTTCTTCTGCACTGTAGGATTTTATGATTCTATGGTTAATGAAAATTGAGAGACACCTCTTTGATGAAAGGAAAGAACATTGTAGATGTAAGTTTTTGAATGTATTTGTGTTTGCAAAAATAGAGGATGTTGTTCCAAGATAATCCAATCTCATACAAGACCAATCATCTGTCTGAATTTCCTTCGCTAACACTGTTGGATGGAACGGTCCTCAAAGTTAATATGTGTTAATAAGCTGGATGATTATCTGACAAAAAATGAGCTTGATTATTAGGATAAATATTAGGTGAGGATGGTTCAATAGTTATGTACATAAATGGTATTTCACTGAGTTGACAAAAAGGGTGCGTTGACAATGTTAAATATTCTGAAAGAATAAACATACAAAGAATATTCACCTCTGTCCTTCAGAATGTTAAATTGGACTGGATAGAGAACTTGAATAAGAACTTTGCATCGAAGAAATGTGTGTCGCCTTCTTACTGAATGCACCAACTGACCTTGTTGTATGAGACAATGCATAGTTCAAAAAATTATCCAGCTGTCGAAACTCAATAATCATTCCCATTATCATCCAACAGCCAACAATCGTAGGCCAAAGATGTGTGAGTGAGGTTGATTGGCTATGCGAAATTGACTCGAAGTGTCAAGGAACTAGCTGAGTAAATAAGTGGGGCTGTGGGGATGGGGCTGAGTGGGATTGTTTTGGTGCAGACTTGATGGGCTGAATGATCTCCTTCTGCACTATAGGGATTCTATGATCTGTAACTGTTCCAGCATTATATATGTTGAAATAAGGGAGCCTGACTGATCCAAAACACCCAACTGTTCTTTATAGGTCCATCGCTGGGTGGCACAGTGGTGAGCACTGCTGCCTCACAGCGCCAGGGACCTGGATTCAATTCCAGCCTCAGGTGACTAAGTGTCTTCTGCATGTTCTCCCTGTGCCTGAGTGGCTTTCCTCTAGCTGCTCTGATTTCCTCCCACCATCCAAAAATGTGTGGGTTGGGTTGATTGGCCATGCTAAATTGACCTAGTGTCAGGGGATTAACAGGGTAAATATATGGGGTAATGGGAATAGAACATAGAATAGTACAGCACAATACAGGCCCTTTGGCCCTCGATGTTGTGCTGAGCTGTGTCCAAAACCAAGATCAAGCTATCCCGTTCCCTATCATTCTGGTACTTCTGGGAATAGGGCCTGGGTGGGATTGCAGACTCAATGGGCCAAATGGCTTCCTTCTACACTGTAGAGCGTCTTTGATTCTATGACCTCTTTGGAACTAACACCAGCATAAAGTACTTGGGGTCAAATCTAATCGTTTTCCACACATGCCACCATCATATTATACAGCGGGGCCAGCATTGGCAGCTATGATGGGGAGTAGGACTAGAGGGCACAGCCTCAGGATAAAGGGGGGGCGGTTTAGAATGAAGTTGAGGAGGAACTTCTTCACTCAAAGGATGGTGAATCTCTGGAATTCTCTGCCAGTTGAAGTGGTGGAGGCTGCCTCACTCAATATTTTTAAGACGCGGGTTGATAGGTTTTTGATAGGCAAGGGGATTAAGAGTTATGGGGAGAGGGCAGGAATGTGGAACTAAGCCACGACAGATCTTATTGAATGGTGGGGCAGGCTTGAGGGGCTAGATGGCCTACTCCTGCTCCTATTTCTTATGTTCTTATGTTCTTATTATGACTTGGAGGCTTCATCCTTGAATAAAGGCCCCACTTTCTGTTAATTTGTTTAAGCTTCCGTCAGGTACATCATGTTTTTTATATACATTGTACTATAATAGCTAATTGAAAACAAATGCATCTGCTTTTTGCCTTCTATATTAACCCCGTGTTCTCCCAGGAATGTTTGCCTAAATCATGGAGAAGTACGATTTTGCAAAAGAGAAACGCCCTGGTGATCCAAGAGGTTCAAGAAGATGATTTTGGGAATTACACCTGTGAATTAAAGTACAAAAACAAGCTGGTGAGAAGAACAACCGAATTAAGAATCACAGGTGAGGGATTTCTTTATGTTTATGAAATGAAGTGAAACTAAGTTCACCGCCTCAAATTTGAGCCAGCAATCTGGAACATTGAATCGGATTCTCATGGAGGCAACTCAATTCTGGAGGCCTAGAAACTGGCAGGTGTGACCCCGTTGCAGGAATCCCACCCCCATTTTTGCCAGCATGGGGAAAGGAGTAGGTCCTGAATCACAGAGGCCGTAAATATGAATCAGCTGGGCCATTTAAAACTAGTGCCATTTTTTACTTCTAAGTACAACTATATAGTTAGCATTGCGGGAATCAAGATTTTACCGTGAAGGCTCTTGAAAAGTGGATTGATCTGTTTAAATGTCATGATTGGATATAATTTCAAACTGTGGTCTTTTAAAAAAAACAGGTTGCAGCTCTCAGTTAGAGTAAAAACAATGAATGCCAGTAGCTGGAATGTAATAATTGACCGACCATCTGGTGCAGGTTCAGGCAAACCATTAGCCATCTGTTCCTGAAGTTTCAATAGACATCTTTTTTTTCATATCCCAGAAGTTTGTTTTACAGCTGAGCACATTATGAACGCTTGACTAAGTTTAAAATGCTCCAAAACTACTTATCTCAGCAGGGGACTCAGTTCACATTTCAATTGACAGTATTAAGTGGGGGACTATTATTAAATGATGAATATTTTTGAATCTTGTAAGTAGATAAATGTTTATTTGCTTTTACCAGAGATTGGCCACTTGAGGAAATTTAAAATCTTTGAATGGGTTTGGCAAGTGAGGAATTTTGTATCAAGTTTGTATGAGTGTGAGCTCTCTTAAATTGTTAGAGATTTGTCTTTTTTAAAATCTTCATATGGCTCCTGAGCTCCACACATAGCCAATACAGGGTGAGTGGCAATGGGGAAAATGCAGATGGCCTGACTGTATGGGGTTAAGGTGAGCACTGGAGAGCCTTAATAACCTTTCATATGACTGGGGAAAAGTCCCGGAGGACTTTGTCCCAGTAGGCCTTCCAACCAGCTTTGTTCTTCCCTTCTAACCATGTGTCTTGTATTCATTCCAAAAGAACCTCCTTTTTGTTAATTTTGACAAACTAAGTAGTGGTCAGTTTGGATGAAAGCTAGTCAGAATGGGTTTTGTCTTTATAAAGTGGCCATTTCAACGACGATTTTCCATTTGAATATCCGGAGCATAAATAATTAATGCAGGAATTTAATGCTGATAGTTTTCAAGTAGAACGTCAACGTTTTTATAATATGATAAAACATTGCTGATGTGATTTGCAGTGGAAATTACTGAGCCCAACTATAGAATGGGAGATGGTTCTTTTGTTCACAACATGCACTATGTTTTGTGATAGGAACCATCAAATTTATAGAATAGAAGGGAGCTATTTGACAGTTTTCCTTCCAGCGTTAGCTTTCCAACTTGACCAATCCAATATCAATCTTCTCCAATTTTTCATTTTTTTCCCTCTTTGTTTCAGTTATCGCAGTTTTGTACAATTCATTTTTAAGTGAAATAATTTTCTCTGTTGAGTCATAGCCTCAGTACGCAACACGTTCCGCGCTCATTGCCACGTGAAAATAATCCTCTAGCTTCCTGTTTCATTCTTCCAGCGATAACCTTGATAATGATTCATCAAAGTCGTGGAAATAATCTTTGACTTTTGACCTACTTGAAATTCTTTACAATATTGTAAACCATTATTTGATATGCTTTAATGCTCTGTGGTTTGGGAGAATTTGTTGCAATGTAGGCTGGAATTTTACCAGCCTGCACGCCATGGGAATCAAAGCGGGTGAGGGGCAGAGCATGGAAAGATCTGTTGACTTCTGGTGGGATTTTGGGACAGGCGAGGCCATAATATTCTGCCAGTTGTCCCCTGCATTTGGTTATGGACAAGAGGGAGATTTTATTTAAACACTCGAATATGTTCTCCTCTCACCAAAGTGAAACATTGTTGTACAAGGACACAGGACCCTGTGATCTCATGTCCATCAGAAGTCTGCGGGAGGAAGATCTAGGAATGTGGTTTAACTGGTTCTTTGTAAGATGAGAAATTTGTTCATCCACACAGTGAGTGAACTATGTGACCAAGTTGCTGTCTGGAAACAGAAGGGTGTTTTTGATGTTTGAATTCCTCCTTTAGTTGTGCTAGCTTATTTTCCCCAATCTCTCAGTGTTGTTGTGATTCAATTCTTTAGTAATAACCCCATAGCAAACTCAAGAGAGCCAGAAGTGTTTGTTTAAAAGTTCAAAGTTTGAAAGTTTATTTATTTATTACTGTGCCAGGTAGGCTTATATTAACATTGCAATGAAGTTACTGCAAAAATCCCCTAGTCACCACAGTCTGGTACCTGTTCGGGTACACACGGAGAGAATTTAGCATGGCCAGTGCACCTAACTAGCATGTCTTTTGGAATGTGGGAGTAAACAGGAGCACCCGGAGGAAACCCACGCAGACACAGGGAGAATGTGCAAACTCCACACAAACAATGACCCAGTCCAGGAATCGAACTCGGGTCCCTGACACTCGAAGGCAGCATCGCTAACCACTGTCGCACTACTGAAAATGCAGAAGGGATTGTCACTATGTACTTAACCTCCTCCCCTCAGTGTTTTCCTGCAATAAAAACAGGATAAAGGAAATAAAGAGTTGCAGGGCCAAAACTACGGACAAAATAGGAATTTTGTTTCATGTGAGCCCATTATCAAAAAACTAATGATGTATTTTCTCAGTGAGATTTAGGGGCTGAAGCTGATGTTGAGTTATCTACTTTTCCTTTAGATTTATTTCCACAATATAGAGATGAATGTAGGGGGGTTGCCAAGTGTTTAAACCCCTGCACAGAATCCTTTTATGACCATGCTCTGCTGGATGGAAGATGGCAGGTAGCCTTTATTTTTAGCTTTATGCGGCAATCCTACAGATTCAAGCAGCTATTGGGGTGGGGGATGTTATCGCGTTACATGACTGTCACTTCTCCACCTTGGTTTTGATAAAAGATACATATTTCTTGTCTGCGTTCTTGAAATGCTTGATGTTTTCAACCATTCAAGTTCAACAGAAGTTTCGGGATCCATTTGCCATCTCAGAATGATTGTCTCCATTGACTAGGGGCCTTGTCTTAGAAATGTGAAAGGCCTTTGTACATTTCCTCAGGATTTGATCTCCACAGTGACAGGGGGCAGTACTGTCTGTTACAGGTAACACAGTGGCTTCTTTGCCGAAGGCCAGAAATCCCTTTGGTGTGAGTCATAGCCAGTTATGGTTTCAGTCGGTCTGAAACCATTGCCTGGCTTTAAAAAGCTTATTTTTTGGATTGGCCAGGATGATATTTATATATTTCATAAAAATATAGAGTGAGATCTTAGCCCCTTGATACCTTTTTCCTACTCTTATAGTGACCCTTACTGTGAAAGTGACACTCAAGTACAGCATCCCAATGGCCATTTTGCCAGTAATGATCAACATGACATCCAAAAACATGGCACCCTGAAGGTAACTGCGTGCAGTTTGGGAGAGGGAACCCTGTCAAATTTTTCTCTGCGATGATAGCACTGTCCAGACTGACGTTATCAAATTTAGCTCAAACGGGGATACCCGTCATTCGCTGGTGAGTTTTAAGGCAGAGCGGGCACGTAAATTCCAGACCGTGTCTGCCACCTGCCCACCAACAGCCCCCACCCATACCCCTGACCAGCCGCTTCTGATCGGACAACAGCTCTTTGAGGCAGCAGCTTTCTGAGGCAGAAACTTCTGTCCCTGAGGGACAAAAGCTCCACCTCCAGTCTTATAAAGGCCAATCAACTGTTAACTTACTACAAAACATCTGTTCCTCACTAGAGTGGACCCCGCCTCCACTCCCTGACATTTTAGCCAGAGCAGGTGAGGGCACCCCAATAAAATTCAGCCTCGGATTTTTCCATGGGATCAGTGTGTCACTGGCAAGTCCAGCATTTGCTGATCATCTCCAGTTGTCCTTGAGAGGTTGTTGAACTAGAGATATGCTTGGCCTGCATGGTTCAGTGAATTTACACGTTGGCATTCACCAGGCTTTCACTGTTCCTAGCTTGTTAATTTGTCAGTTAAGCCTTGTTTGCATCTTGGGTGAATGGTTTTTTTCTCTGAATGGTTGCAACTTACGATTCATATCAACACATTCATCTCCCACTGAAGTGATAAAGATGCACTGCAAACATCAGCCTGCCAAAGATATCGCTTTGAAGTATATCCTAACCACCTGAACCTGAACGAGACCTTTCCCCAATGCATTGAACTCACACTCCATTCCGAGAGTATTGAAATTTACTTCACAAGTAATGTTACAAAAACATTGCCAAAAGGCTGAAAGGATAGTTTATTTGTAGAACATGTACTTTAAAAAGCATTGCATTAAATATGATTTTAGTACGTCAGGGAAATTACAGAAGGATGGAGAATATCTATAAAAGATCTGATATCTGAATCCATGTCATTAAGAAGTCTCGCAACATCGGGTTATGTGCCGTGTTTGTGAAACGTACATCCCTGCTCACCTGATGAAGGAGCAGCAGTCCAAAAGTTTGTGATTCCGAATGAACCTGTTGGACTTTGACCTGGTGTTGTGAGACCTCTTACTGTGCCCACCCCAGTCCAACACCGGCATCTCCACATCATGATTATCATCAGTGATTATTCTTTCCTACAAATGCCTCCATTACCAGTCAGTACAATGTGATCAGGGATATTTTCACATTTTTACCCCCAAACTGTTCCTCTTTCTATTTATTCAAAGGATGTGGACATTGCTGGCTGGACCAGCATTTATTGCCCACCCCCAACTGTCTTTCATTGCACATCAGTGTCAGCCGCACTGAGTTGGGAGTCGTGTATAGGCCTTAACAGGCAAATTTCCTTCTCTAAAGGATATCAGTGAACCAGATTAGTTTTATCCGACAATCAATTCAATGGACTTTTAATTCCAGATTTTGGATTAAAGTTTCCCCACTGCCATGCCACTACCTGGGTCCCTAGATTTTGTCTGAGGTATCCAGATTACTATGCTAATGACAATACCACTCTGCCGCTGCCTCCCCTGACAAGTGCAATACAGAATGTGATGGATTACAACATAAACAAAGCTTAAGTAACACAAAGTCTGGATCTAATCTGACCTTTGTCAGGTGCATGGAGTGATACATTACTGATACGATTTGATTTGTTTTATTCTTGTCACATGTATTAACATACAGTGGAAGTATTGTGTCGTGCGCACTATACAAACAAAGCATACCAGTCATAGAGAAAGAAACGAGAGAGTGCAGAATGTAGTGTTATAGTCATCATTATTAGAAAGCTTAAAATAGTTAGAATGAAGTTTTAGAAGCATAGAATGAGCGTAAAAGATAGAATTAGAAAGTATGCTGGGCTTAGCTTACAAGAAATCGCCTCGCCCCAGATATGAAATTTAAGGCGTAGCGGTCTAAAAACATATAAATTAACAGGAAAACAAGCTATATTTTTTCAATATCAGAGCAATGCTACATTGGATAGTGATTAATAATTATTTTAATGCTTGTGCTATTGCAAACTCTGAAGAGCCAGATTCCAGGCAGCTACCTGACCGCCAGTAAGTTTAAGGAGGAGGCTTTCCAGAACCTTACTATAAGCAATTATTACACAATGCCATGATAGAGACACAATTAATTCTATTCTTCCACATTTCTTAAGACAGTTTTAAAGATTTTCCTTCAACACATTGTTGGAAAGGAGGATTGCTTGCTTTACTTTGATACCAACAAATGGTTATAGTACAACTATGGTACAATTCATTTATTTGAAGTATCTACACAATCCTGAGGCCAGGCCTGATGAAGGTGTCAATGCCCCGAGAATAGTTCTGAAGGTGAACACTTCAAAGTAATTTCTCAGGATAATTTCTGTTACTTTGAGACTGTTTATTAGCAGCAAAATAAAAAACAGATTTGACAGTGAAAGTTAAATTTAATTCAGATCTTTGTTTTAAAATGGCACAGTGGTTAGTACTGCTGCTTCGCAGCGCCAGGGATTCGAGTTCAAGTACTGGCTTGGGTCATTGTCTGTGTGGAGTCTGCATGTTCTCCTCGTGTCTGCATGGGTTTTCTCCCACAATCCAAAATCTGTGCTGGTCAGGTGCTTTGGTTGTGCTAAATTCTCTCTCAATGTACCCGAACAGGCACCGGAGTGTGGCAACTCGAGGATTTTCACAGTCACTTCATTGCTGTGTTAATGTAAGCCTACTTGTGACAAATAATAAATAAATTGAAAAAACCTTAGCAATAAAGCTGAGGAAACAATAACATGATCACTAATCAGCCAACCATGCTTTTACATGATGGGAGGATCATGTAAAGAATAAAAGGAAGCTCACAAAATGGACCTCTATAATGCAGATTTTGTTCAGAAAGCATTGATCTCTGAATGAACTGACTGTGATACACTCTCTAATGTCAAGGCCACATTAATGGGGTCTGGAGGTGACATCAGCTTGCACTTAAGAGCATTTGTGATCAGAAATGTGGCAAACTTGGATAAAATTAAACCGAGTTTTTTTCATTTGTTGTATTAATTTTCTGTATGACTTGTGCCTCATCCCTTCCTATCTCTGGGGCGGCGCGGTAGCACAGCATTTAGCACTGCTTCTTCACAGCACCAGGGACCTGGGTTTGATTCCCAGCTTGGGTCACTATCTGTGTGGAGTTTGCACATTCCTCCCCTATGTCTGAGTGGGTTTTCTCTGGGTTCCTCCCAGATTCTGACCACTTGCTGGCTAGGTGCATTAACCCAAACAGGCGTTGGACTTCCACAGTAACTTCATTGCAATGTTAATATAAGTCTTACTTGTGACTACTAAATAAATTTTAATCTCCCCTTCCCTACAATCTCCCAGAAATCTGTGTTCCTCCAATTCTGCACACCCTACACACCCTGGATTTTAATCGCTTTTTTGCCTTGCCTTCAGCTGCTGTGGTACGAAACTCCAGATTTTGGGTGGCATGATAGCAGAGTGGTTAACATTGCAGCCTCACAGCGCCAGCGACCCGGGTTTGATTCCCGACATTGGTCACTGTCTTGTGCGGAGTCTGCACATTCTCACTGTGTCTGTGTGGGTTTCCTCCAGGTGTTCTGGTTTACTCGCACAGCCCGAAAGACGTGCTGGCTAAGTGCATTGACCATGCTAGATTCTCCTTCAGTGTACCTGAACAGGCGCTGGAGTGTGGTGGCTAGGGGATTTTCACAGTAACTTCATTGCAGTGTTAATGTAAGTCTACTTGTGATATTAATAAATAAACTTCAAACTTTCCTCCCTAAACATCTCTGCTTCTTTAACTCTCCCTATTCCTTTATGACACTGCTTAAATGTCTCTTTGACTAGATTTGTTAGTTACCTGCGGTGCCATATCCTTTCTGTTCTACATTTTGTAACAATGAGGCTCAGAAACACATTGCGATGTTTCACTATATTAAGGGTGTAATATAAATACAAGATGTGGTGACATTAACCGACGCTGTCTGGGTCTTGGCTGCGAGATAAATGATAGCCTCTGTTAATTATTGATGCCACAGAGACTTCCACTGCGGCAGAGGAAACAAAATTATTAAGGAAGCCCGACCTGTCACAGTACATAGAAAAAAATGATGAAAACCTGCAAAAATGAAAGGTCTTTCATTACCTCAGGATGTCCCAGTGAGTTTTACAGTCAGTTCAGTGATTTTTATTTCAGGATAGGAAAAATGGCAGCCAATCTGCACAAAGCTTGCGTGACTTTAGCAATTCAATATGTGTAACAATACAATGTTATATCTAAAATTTCACATCAGTATAGTTTCTCTGTACTCGATGATATGTTACAGTAATGTTTCCGAATTAGGACCCTTTCTATGCAGCTGAATTTTTCGCCAAAGCAAACATCAAGGTTGAGATTTTCTGGCTTCCCAGCCATATCGGCGGGGGATGGCATGCTGTTTGCTAGCAGTGGGATTCTCTGTTCCCGCCACTATCAATGGGAATTCCCTTTGACGTCACCCCACGCCAGTGAGATTAGTAGGAAGGCTTACACAATTGGCAGGACCGGAGAATCCCATCGGCATAAAGGTCAGAAAATTCCGACCCTAATGTAAGTGACAACCTCTGTATTACCTCGATTTATGAAAAAAAAAGAGAGAATGACTTGCATTTTCAGAGGATCATAGAACCCCTGCAGTGCAGAAGGATGACATTCGGCCCATCGAGCCTGCTCCGAAAACAATCCCACCCAGGCCCTATCCCCGTAACCCCACATACTTATCCTGCTATCCCCATAGCACTAAGGGGCAATTTAGCATGACCAGTCCACCTAACCCGCATATCTTTGGACTGTGGAGGGAAACCGGAGCACTCAGAATAAACCCATGCAGACATGGGGAAAGTGTGCAAATTCCACTCAGTCACCTGAGGCCAGAATTGGACCCAGTATCCTCCCACACTCCAAAGGCGTGCAGGTTAGGTTAACTGGCCATGCTAAACTGCCCCTGAGTGTCAGTAGCCTAGCAGGGTAAATATGTGGGGTTACGGATATAGGGCTTGGTGGAATGTTGTCGGGGCAGTCTCAATGAACTGAATGGCCTCCTTCTGCACTGTAGAGATTCTATGATATGATCCCATATCATCTGGATAACAGAGTTAGTTTTAAGTATATTGGTATTAAATATTAGAAATAAGGTATTGTTTTAAGTGAGTGTAATTTAGTATTATTATATCAGGAAAGGTAAACCTATCATTATATTCATGCCAGGCAAAGGTGCTTGTATGTGTGGGGGTTTGGACAGCATAAAGTGGGGCCTCTATTGTGCTTAGAGAGGGTGACAGCTTGAAAAATAGACAAGCTGTGAGAATTATAAAGTTGTTGCTTGGTAACCAGGTGCACCTTTCGGGTAGGAAGACTTTTTAAGTGTAGTTTTAGCTGAATATAGCAAGGAAGTGGAGCGAACACCTCTCCCGCTTTGCTAGAAAAATCATACCATGGAATAGTGGTGAAGCAAAGAAGTGCAGTAGACTGAAAGAACAGCTGTTCTTTCAGTCTACTGCACTTCTTTGCTTCGCCATTACTCCATGGTATGATGTTGCTTCACCATTACTCCATGGTATGATTTTTCTAGCAAATGAGTATGAGTTGAAATAATTGTGGAAATCAGTGGCTGGATCTCGGAGTTTGTGCAAAAGCATTTAAGACAAAGGAACCCTGAAAGGAGAGGTAGAAAACTGGTGCTGGATTCCTTGTCAAAAGTAGAGCTGAGGCTTCGTTTGGAAAGATAGTTGGAAAACCTAGAGTGGATTCTTAATTAAAATGGCTAATGCCAAGCATTGTTCGGATAAAGATTTTGAAGCATGACCTTTTGGGAGTGGAATTTGGAAACACTTCTGTGACAATAATCTCGGGCAATTGTGAGAAGAAACCCATAGAGGATTGGTTGAGTTCAGTGTGGGGCGATAGCTTTGAAAACTGTACATGTTTGTGAAGCTAAGGAGGGAATAAAGGAGTATTGTATTATAATCAAACTTTTCATACTTAATGTTTTTTTTTCTCGTTGTTGAAAACTAATTAGCTGTCCTGTTCCTCTGTGTTTTCTAAAAATAACATAAAGGTTACAATCCTTTGAGCCATTCTGGAATCTTGCCATCCAGTAGTAACTCAAATTTGGATTGCAACAAACGACAATGCCCGTAGCAGGAAGTACATTGGGCAGTTACTACCTTCATCCTTACCTTGTTGCAACTTGAGGCTTAAGCAAATCCAAGAACACAAGAACTAGGAACAGAAGTAGGCCATTCAGTCCCTTGAGTCCACCCTGCCATTCGATAAGACAATGGCTGACTCAATTGTAGCTACAATTCTACTTTCCTGTCTGCCCTCCCTATAACCCCTTTGCAATGAAACTCTATCTAACTCAGCCTTGAATGTATTCCATGACTACTCTCTGGCGAAGGGAATTCCACAGACCAAGGACCCTCTGAGAGAGATAAAATTCTCCTCATCTCAGTGTTAAATGGGAGGCCCCTAATCTTTAGGGCCCTTAGACATCTGTCAGTTCCCTTCAGCATATTTTACGTTTCAATAAAATTGCCACTCAATCTTCTAAATTCCAATGCGTGTAGGCCCAACCATTCCACAGAAGTAAAGCTTTATTTATTAGTGTCGCAAGTAGGCTTACATTAACACTGCAATGAAGTTGCTGTGAAAATTCTCCAGCCACCACAGTCCAGCGCCTAAGATAAACCCTTCATCCCAGGAATCAGTTGAATGAACTTCTTCGAACTGCTTTGAATGCAAATCGATCCTTTCTTAATTAAGTCAGGACACCAGGTGGCACACAGTACTCCAGAGGAAGTTAAAGCCTTAATGAAAATGTGTAACTTTCTGGATTCATTTTTTTACATTGAGACTCCTAGGAAGAGCAACAGAACAGACTCAATAAGAAGAAAAACATTCAAACCCATCATGGTGACCAAACCATAATTTGAACAGATATATGAAATACATATAAATCTTAAATGTTGTGTACTTTTTTTGTTATTCATTCGTGGGAACGTGGGTGTCACTGGCTGGCCAGCATTTCTTGACCATCCCTCGTTGCCCTTGAGAAGGAGGTGGTGAATCGCTGCAGCCCATGTGCTGTGGGTTGACCCACAATGCCGTTAGGGAGGGAATTCCAGGATTTTGACACAGTGACTGTGAAGGAACAGCAATATATTTCCAGGTCAGGACGGTGATAATTTAACTCAATATAAATGAACAGAAGGTTTAATGAAGTTAATGATGTTGATGGACATTTCACAAGTCCAACGCTAAGTTTTGCTGTAACAGCATGTTTAAAAAGATTACTTGCTTGTTTCTGCATAGAAGCTGTTTTGAGCATAGTCTACAGACAGCAGTCACTTGATTTTGCTAATCTCCAAACCTCATAGAATCATAGAATCCCTACAGTGCAGAAGGAGGCCATTTGGCCCATCGAGTCTGCACCGACCATGATCCCACCCAGGCTCCATCCATGTAATCCCACATATTTACCCTGCTAATCCCTCTAACCTTCACGTCCCAGTTCACTAAGGTGAAAAGTAAGTTTTGGTCCATCCCTGGACCAGATTTTATGAGGGGCATTTTGCTTGAGCTGCATTTCTTTGGGAGATGTCAGAATGCAGCAAATCTGATCATTACGTGTGATTTACATTGCAGTATATCACCTTCTCCAGACACAATCAGAAAAATCCTTGAGTCAGTTTATGTGCCATGCTATTCAGGAGCAAAAATGAAAAAAATGAGATTGGCCACCATTCAACCTCTGTCTTATATCCATTTTTTGGCTACAATTTGACCCCAAACTACATTTGTATATATATATTTGTTTTTCTTCTTGCCCTAAGCAGATACTTGTCCAAATTTTAAAATCCATGAGCCATCAACCAAACAAACATTATCTTTTGGGGATGGTCTTAACAAAAATATTCTAAGTGAAAACAAGAGAGAATCATGCCCATTTTTTTAGCGAGAGAAAAATTCAAATCTTACACCACTTCATGAAAACAATGAGGCAAAATGTGATTTGCAACAGTAGGGAGAGTGGACGGAGTCTATTCATGTCAGGAAGCCGGCTGCTGACTGCTAGAGGGTGCCATTGCGCATGTGCATGATCTCCCAGTGCACTGTGCAAAGTGTACACAGCTAGTACATTGGGAATCTGACTCTCCCCCAACTTCCTGACCACACCCCCACTCCTCCTGATCATGGCTCCCCTGATTGTGCCCCCCAGCTGATTTCAGTTTCTCACCTCTCTCGTGATCTTACTGACTTGCCATGTTGATCAACCATGTGACAAACTAGTAAGATCACACCCGGTGACTTTCTGATCATGCAGTATAGACAAGTTTATTCTCCACTATATTAATGCAATATCCACTCTGACCTCGTTATTACTATTCTGACCCCACATTAGTGGATGAATAACTGAAGGAACAAGTTAGGTGATGACTGGCCATTACAATCCATTATTTAGTTCAGCAGAATTATCAGTCCAACTAAATATTCAATCTGAATGAAATGTGAACTCCACCCTAAAGCCTATCTTTAAATCATTTAGTGCAGCGGGCCAGGAAATTGTTGCATCGACTGATTTGCGAGATTTGTTGCGATTGGAGGGGCTGGGGGTCCCACTGCCCTGCTACCTAGGGATCAGTGGAGGAAGCAGGGAGACCAGCGATTGGGGCAGGCTATGGATGGGCAGGTCAGCCAAGAGAGCAGTCAGCTTATTGGGGGGGGAGGGAGGGTGGCGTCAGCGCTGCATGGGGGTGATGGTCAGGACTGCAGTGGGGGAGTTACTGTGTTACTGTCGGGAGGGGGTGATCGGCGGTGAGAGGGGCTGGAGATTGCCGGGGTGGGGGGGGGTGGGGGTGGAGGTGGGTGTCGGGGCTGGCCATCAATTGGGCCGTGGGGAGGGGGGCAGTGAACCAGCGTTATAGGGGTCTCGGTGCTGGCCAGTAACCGGGCTGGTCAACAATTGGGAGACCATCAGTGAGGGGCCACTGCATGTGCGCCAACCACAACACTAACAGATCAACATAACGCACTGTGGCCCAGTCAGCGCGCTGAGTTCAGCCTCTCCAGTGGGAATAGGCCCTGCCCTCTGAAATTTAATATTATTCAGGCTAGTGGCCTCTGCAGCGCACAGAGTGTGGGAGATTCTTCTCTGAAGTCCCATTGAGAAAGAACAGCATTAATTACTCAAGTTTGCAAATTCAACACTTGGAATTTTTTTTGGGAGAGTTCTGCCCATTATTAAAATTTTTAAAACCGTCTTGTTCCTCAGAAGGTTCTGATTTCTAAACCTAATAAATTGTAATGACAATATTCTTACAATATTTATGCATGTGACTAATTCAACCAAGAGAGAGATCTAAAATATTTATGTCAACATATTCTACAAAATGCTGTCCATAATATGTAAAAACCCTTTATGTCTCAGAGGCTCTGAGGGTGTATTGCCAAATATAGCTTTGAATTCTACTGAATCTAGGCAGGTACTCTGTTATATATCCTCCCTTCCATTTCACTGGCAGATTTGTCTTCAGTCATTTAATCCCAATATTTAAAGTTTATTCATTAGTGTCTCAAGTAGGCTTACATTAACACGGCAATGAAGTTACTGTGAAAATCCCCTATTCGCCACACTCCGGTGCCTGTTCAGATACACTGAGGGAGAATTTAGCATGGTCAATGCACCCTAACCAGCACATCTTTTGGACTGTGGGAGGAAACCAGAGCATCCGGAGGAAACCCCACAGACACAGGGAGAATGTATAGAGTCTGCACAGAGACAACGACCCAAGCCGGGAATCGAACCCAGGTCCCTGGCACTGTGAGGCAGCAGCGTTAACCACTGAGCCACTGTGCCACCCCAGTGCTCTACAATTCCCCCGCCCAATTGTTTCCACTTTTCCCAACACTCTCCTCCTTAAAGCCAATTTTTTTGACTAGGATTTTGGGCAAGTTATCAAGTAATCCCATCCATACCGCGGCATCCATTGTCGTCTGAGAATGCTTCAGTGAAATGCATTGTTTCTGGTCCATTTAAAGTGCCAGATAAATGCAAGTTGTTACTGAGATGGAGCTGCATTGTGGGAGATGCTCCATGATGAATTGAATTGGATTTATTATTGCCGTATCTGAGTGGATGGATAGAAAGTTCTGCCTTGTCATTTTACCATTTAAGCTTTGGGGCATTGACATCACTTTGGAGTCTCAAATTTTATAGCCTGGGTGGGATTTTCTGCACCCCCCCCCCCCCCCCCGCCCCATGGGGAGGCAGTTCAACATTGGCGAGCAGCGAGTTCATTCATTCTCGCCAATGCCTCTGGCCTTTTACATTATGCGCGAGTCTCACGGTCAGGGAACCCAGCAGCAGGACTGGAAAACCCTGTCAGCAGGAAAGGCTGTCAAATTCTGCCCCTGGTCATTAATGCAGGTCATTTGAATGCTTTATGATAAGCAGTTACATCTGCAGTTGAATCCTAATATAGTTTGTCATGTGAAAATGCTGGTGTTGTTTGCTGGATTCTGATGGTTCTGATTTAACCAGGGACCAGTTTTTGACATGCTTGGGTAGAACTTTGCTTTTAATACCACGAAGGGAGTGGCACGGTTGGGACTGTGGAGAACATTGCTGTCTCACAGCGCCAGGGACCCAGGTTCGATTCCTGGGTTGGGTTACTGCCTGTGTGGAGTTTGCACATTCTTGCTGTGTCTGTATGGGTTTCCTACGGTTGCTCCCGTTTCCTCCCAAAGCAAAAAGATGTGTGGGTTTGGCGGATTGGGCATGCTAAATTAACCCAGTGCCACAGGGAATAATATGAGGTAAATATGAGGGGTTATGGGAATAGGGCCTTGGTGGGTTCGTGGTTGGTGCAGATTCGATGGACTGAATGGCCTCCTTCTGCACTGTAGGTTTTCTATGATTCTGTGATTCTAAATAAAAAAGGCGTTGTTTGATTTGTGCCTCATTCCTGGCAAATGTGGCTCCTGCTCTATCCAAAACCGCAAAAAACTCCAAACATTCATGAATGAAGCCCAATTCATCACTCAAACCAGCCTCCCATCTAGTGACTCCGTCTACACTTCCTGCTGTCTTGGAAAAGCAGCCAGCATAATCAGGGGCCTCACGCACCCTGGGCATACTGTCTTCCATCTTCTTCCGTCGGGAACAAGAAAAAGTCTGAGATCTCACACCAACCGACTCAAGAACAGCTTCTTCCCTGCTGCCATCAGACTTTTGAATGGACCTACTTTATATTACGCTGATCTATCTCTACACCCTAGCTATAACTGTAACACTACATTCTGCACTCTCTTTTCCTTCCCCCCTATGTACGCTATGAGCAGTTTGTTTTGTCTCTACAGTGCACAAGAAACAATATTTTTCATTGTATACCAATACATGTGACAATAATAAATCAAATCAAATCAAATTAGATACCTAACGTGGTTGCAATTTGAGTAAATTTAGCACTCTTGTTCGACTGAAGTATAATTCTAGTCAATTACTTCTATTATATTTGCTTACCAAAATTTGTTCAGTGTTGAAGTGTGATTGTTTCATGCTGTTCTTGAACCAATATCTTGGATATCAAGTTACAATCAGATTATAAACACATGCTTTTATTAACACTATTAAATCTCAAAGCATTGTAGGGGGTGGAGGGAGGGCAGAATTGTGAACCGATCCTTCAGTTAAACTCTTCGTAGCCAGCCAGAGCTGTTTTGTACCACTGCCAGGGGCTTGTGTGATTGCCATCAATATTTTTGCATTTATTTCAACGTGTTCAATCTTTTCTCTTAATTGTAGTAGCTCTGATCTGCAATAGTTGGCTTTTCAAAGGGCACTGCAGTTTTTACTTGCTAATGAGTTTCTTTTACGTTTGCTACTTCTGTATGTGTCAATTTGTTTTGCTTTTTGAAGCTTTACCTAATCACTTGCTTCCTGTGAATGCCAGTAAGGCAGTTATTGTTTTCTGATTAAGAAATCAAGAGTTCATGTGAATTCCTTTTATGGTGTTCCAATAGCACTACGTGATTCGGATGAAGAAGATTGATTCATGTAAGAACAAAAATATCTGAAGCAGCTTGCGTGCATGCATCCTTTGCCAAGACTTGGGTTTATTGGCCTAGGTGGGATTCTTAGAGCAGAAGAGATCTGACCCAGTTCAACTACCAAGATGATGATCCCCGCAGCTGAAAAGGTTGCCCTATGTGGTTGGGGTTTTCAAAATCATGGGAGAGATTGTGTCCATCAAGAAAATGCCACCCCATGTTTGCAAATGTTCACATTTGTATCACTTTCCATTGAGAAACAGAAAATGAGCTGGACAGGTGACCAGACTTTGGGTTCTAAACGTTGTGCAGGAAATATGACATTTCTTTCCAGTATTACTGTGTGGTAAACAGCGAAGCCGGCTTATGGGAGCTTTGTGAGCCTGTGGCCTAATTTATTCAAGCTGAAGACACTTAGGCTGCAAGGTTTAGATCATCAAAAGGGCGAGGTGAGAAAGCAGACATTTGAAGTGGAGATGACTGTGTTAAGATGGGTTGCAAGTAAATACAACATGAATAGAAATTTGCATTAGGGATAGGTGAGGATCTGGATGTTTAGCTGTTGTAATAAAGAGAAATAGAAAGGAGATTTACAACTGGCAAAATATGTAAATGAATAAAGCAAAGTTATTAAGTTGTTTCACCTGAAAGTAGTGGCCATCGGGAGAACATGAAAGGTTTTTATATTCTGTGAATTCATATGGATCATCCCAAAGAATGATAGGAGCTACGGATTTAAAGATGAAAGAGAAACATACATCTTTAAGAAAAGGTTGGAAGCTCTGCTAGAGGGAATGATGATGTGGAGATGCCGGCGTTGGACTGGGGTAAACACAGTAAAAAGTCTCACAGCAGCAGGTTAAAGTCCAACCAGTTTACTTGATAGTAAACCCACAAGCTTTCAGCAACACTATTCCTTTGTCAGGTGTGTGGAAGGTTCTGACCAGAGAAGGGCATATAGAGGCACACACAGTTTACAGAATACTGATTAGAATGCGAGCCTTGGTGAAGGAACAGTGTTTCCAAAAGCTTGTGGGTTTACTATCAAATAAACTGGTTGGACTTTAACCTGGTGTTGTGAGACTTTTTACTAGAGGGAGTGTCCAAGTAAGATCTGCAGTGTGCTCAGTGAGGGAGAGAGCTGTGAAAGAAGTTAAGTCAAACTTTCTCCATGTACCCCAGAGAAGCATCTGCTTGCCCTCTCCCTCATTTGTTCCAAAGCGTTGTGTAAAGTCTTGGATTTTCACTGTTGAATGAGAGTGAAACCATGTGAAATAACTCACCTATTGCAGTCGTAAGCGCCTTTTGGTAATAATCCTGGAATTTTTATAGCTTAAGTATCTATGGGGACTGTTGCCTAAAAGAGGTGTTTATCTCAGAGTCTAACTTAGTAGAGCTCCTGTGTGGAAATGATTATAAGACTAATTTTTAACTGTGTAAACATAATCTTGTGTGTTTAAGTTTTCTTTCTTTGTTAATAATAAGTGTTTTAATTTAATACTTAAAATTTTGAAAAGTGGTATTAGATTTTTTACTCCTGACTTCAGTGCACATACCTTCCCGTAATAAAATAAAAATTGGAAATTATTGTGATAGTTTGATGAAGTTTATCTTTGGTCAGCCTGGCAATTACCTGCCAGATCATTAGGGTTAGGGTTAGGGTTGTCTTGCTTTTAAAATCTGTTGTGAATAATTTGAGACATGACATCTGGCAAGTATATCATGATTGGGATGAAAGACATGGCATTGGGTCTATGCTTCCCAAAATTGTCTGACACTGGGATTTTTATAATGTAATTTGCACACCTGCTATAGACTCATGGATGGACATTATTTGTTAAGATCAATGAGGAACTCCACCATCACTGGGCCCGATTTTATCATTGCGTCACACTAATTTTTGGGCGTGAAAACATAGTAAAGTCGTATGTGAGGCCATTAACGCAATCTGCGCCCACGTCTGCGCAGATAGCCACTTTACCAAGACCCGGGAATGGCCAGGATCTGATCCGTGCCCGAAATGGCACAATGGTGATGTAAATGCATTTGCATGCATTTAAATTGAATTAATGAACTACCCGCCCAACATTATCAGCATTTCCCCCTTTACAACCAAGTTCGCCAATCCGGAATCGTGTCAAAATGGGTACTCTAAATAAAAGTCTGAATCAGACGCTCCAGCTTCTGAAGACGCGAGTTCAGCGTTTGCAATGGCTCCCTAACTCAGATCGGTGGTGCTTGGGAGACGGGAGGGGTGGAAGGGAGGTGGGTCAGATCATTCTCTGGTGAGGGGGGGAGGGAGGAGGGAGGCCCGATCGTTGTCCAGCTTGGGGAAGGGAAGGGCCGATCATTGTTTGGTTGGGGGGAGGGAGGTGGAGACAGATCAGGTGTACCTCTGTGGGTGGGGGGGTGCGGTGGTGGGAGTGCAGGAGTGAGAGGATTGAGGCCAGATCGTTCTCTGGCAGGGGTGGGGGACTGAGGCCAATCATTCTCTGGGTTGGAGGTTGCAGGTAAAGATTCGCATTCTAATCATTATTCTGTAAGTTGAGTTTGTGTCTCTATATGCCCTGTTTGTGAACAGAACTCCCACTCACCCGGTGAAGGAGCAGCATTCTGAAAGCTAGTGGCTTTTGCTACCAAATAAATCTGTTGGACTTTAATCTGGCATTGTGAGACTTCTTACTGTGTTTGCCCCAGTCCAACGCTGGCATCGCCACATCGTGACTTTGGGAGGGGACCAGAGCACCCGGAGGAAACCCACATAGACAGTCATCCGAGGCCATACTTGAATCCGGGTCCCTGGCGCTGTGAGGTAGCAGTGTTAACCATGTGTCACCATACTGTCCTGTTCCAGTTCTTCTTCCTCCTCTTCCTCTCGTGCCAGTGTAGCTACACATTCCTGAAGGAGACAGAGTGGTTAGCGGAACATCCCATTTCCCTCAATCCATAAGTTCAGAAGTCCTGTAAACTGAGAGCCCAGGTGGTAGAGGCCACATTGGCAGTCTTCATGAGAGAAATATGCATTTAGACCTCTTGGCTGGAATTTTAACAAGCACCCCCACCTTGATTCCGGGGGCGATTGAGGCTCGGAGAATGGCATTCTCCATTGGCCTTGTGCGGAATCGTATGAAACTCAGATGGATGTGCCGGTAAAATTCCACCCTTTGTGTCTTGACAAGTTCCCCACAGGTGAATGTGGAATGGTCTCACATATCACAATGCAAAACTGTTTGTGTACATTAATCACTGCATGTCAAGGAGCGGAAAGAATTGCCAACAAAGCCTGGAAACTGGTAATATTAGAGGCAGATCATTATTCGTAATTCATTCCTTTTCAGCTATTTTCATAGAAATATCAACCCACATAAAATGCATTACAATAGCAGATTGAGGACTCTCATAAGAATATTCATCCATTGTAATTTTCAGCTTTAGTGCTTTAGTCTAGGAACGCAATAAATATGCCCTTTGAAATTAGTTGATGCATTTTTTGATTTGCATACTGAATGCAATCTTGAAACAATAAAAAGCCACCAAAATCTTCATATTGTCTAATGATTAACGGATGCATCCCCTTATTTGCAAACCTGGGAGCCAAACAGACATGCTGAATGTGAGCCCACCTGATACCTGTCATAGGTACCAATGCTCCATGTTCATTACTGTTGTGCTTTTCGTTAATTAACAAGTAAGGTTTTCCTCAATGAGCTATTTTTCACTAATAAGACCATTAGACATAGGAGCAGAATTAGGCCACTTGGTTCACTGAGTCTGCTCCACCATTCAATCATGGCTGATATTTTTCTCACCCCCATTTTCCTACCTTTTCCACATAACCTCTGATCTCCTTATTAATCAAGAACCTATCTACCTCTGTCTTAAAGACACTCAATGACCTGGCCTCCACAGCCTTCTGCAGCAAAGAGTTCCACAGATTCACCATTCTCTGGCTGAAGAAATCCCTCCTCATCTCTGTTTTAAAGGTTTGCCCCTTTAGCCTGGGGTTATGCCCTCTGGTTCTAGCTTTTTGCTACTCATGGAAACATCCTCTCCACTCCATGTAGCTACAGGAATAGGGCCTGGGTAGGATTGTTGTAGTACAGTATCTTGTAAGTTTCAATAAGATCCCCCCTCATCCTTCTAAATTCCAACAAGTACAGACCCAGAGTCCTCAACCATTCCTCATACAACAAGCTCTTCATTACAGGGATCATTCTTGTGAACCTCCACTAGACCCTTTCCAAGGCCAGCACATCCTTCCTTAGATATAGGGCCCATAACTGCTCACAGTACTCCACATGGGGTCTGATCAGAGCCTTGTACAGCCCCAGAGGTACATCCCTGCTCTTGTATTCCAGCCCTCTCGACAGGAATGCTAACAATGCATTTAACGTGCCTGTAAACCTCCTGCAAGAGGTTCAATGTGAATGGCTTGTATAACAAGATGTGAAACACAAGATGAACAGCCACCAGATAAGCAGCACTGGGTTAAAGCACCCAGTGTTCAAACCACTGAGTTAAATGAAATGGAAAGAGGTGTTCGGTGATCATGCCTCAGAAAGAAGGGTGTCAGTGGAGCTGAAGTTCTGACCGTTGCTCACCCCACCCCACGTGCGTGCTCGCACACACACGCAGCACTCTCTCTCTCTTACACACACACACGCAGCACTCTCTCTCTCTCACACACACACACACACACACACACACACACACACACACACACACGCACTCCTGCTGAAACACCCATTTCACCCACACCCAGGTCAGGGATCCAGTGTAATGTAAAGACTTCTTTCATTTCCCTGCATAACACCATTCAGTAAATTTAAATAATGCTCTCTACAAGCATTTTCTCTAAGACTTTTATCTCGGGTGGCACAGGGGCTAGCACTGCTGCCTCACAGCGCCAGGGACTCAGGTTCAATTCCTGGCTTGGATGACTGCCTGTGTGAAGTTTGCACGTTCTTCCCATGTCTGCGTGGATTTCGTCCGGGTGCTCCACTTTCCTCACACAGTCTACAAATGTGCTTGATTGGCCATGCTAAATTGTCCCTCGGTATTGGGATTAGCAGGGTAAATACGTGGGGTTACGGGGATAGGGCTTGGGTAGGATTGTTGTCAGTGCAGGCTTGATAGGCTGAATAGCCTCCTTTTGCATTGTAAGGATTCAATGATTCTACGAGACAAGGAGTCATATAAATGCATTTTGAATTTTATTCTTAGTCACTGCAATAAACAATGTTACCATTTCTGCATTGTACAAATATTTGTACAAATTGAAGGCAATATCATGGTTTATGTATGTAGATTGTTGTTCAAAATGGGTAAGTGTAAAGTTTCAGAATCTTCAGGGATGCCACTAATTGTTTCAGGATATATGTTGTACAAGGCATATTCTGAGAAGTGGCTTATGCTTCTGTATAGCTTGTAGGCTGCCTAGACATCACTTATTCACATTAAAAATGAAACAATATGTGATGCAATGCAGTTAAAATGCAGAACAGGATAGTCACACTATTTAGCTCTTTCTTAGGCAGCCCCTCAGAATCAAGAATGACTTGTTCAGTTTTGGTTCCATCTGTTCCTAAATGGATGATAATCCAATATGTGATCGCAGAACCCTATCATTGGTGGCGCAAGTGGTGCCTGAAGGTTTGGGTGGATCAGCTGTTCGGAGTCTGCGAAATCATAGAATCGCTACAGTGCAGAAGGAAGCCCATCGAGTCTGCACCAACCACAATCCCACTGAGGCCCTGTCCCCATCACCCCACACATTTACCCTAGCTTGTCCCCCTGACACTAAAAGGACTATTTAGCTTGGCCAACCTCCACATCTTTGGACTGCGGGAGGAAACCGGAGCAGCCAGAGGAAATCCACGCAGACATGGAAAGAATGTTCAAACTCCGCACAGGCAGTGACCCAAGCCGGGAATCAACCCCAGGTCTCTGGTGCTGAAGGTAGCAGTGCTAGCCACTGTGCCTTAACTTTGTGTCTGAGAGTTCCTGAAGAAGTCTGTCAATGACGTTGGTGCCTTCCTGAAGAACTTTCCTTATTTTGGGCAGGATATTAACTCTATCAGCTGAGCTTTTAAGTACATTCAGGTGGAGGGCATTGACTGGATGGTTACTTAAGCACGTACAAAGAGCAACTTACATAACGCAAGAATTGAGTGGAGTCCAGAGATGCATTCCTGTAATGTTTCACCATGTGAATAAATAATTTCTAGGTAAAACATTGCTTTGCTTTCTTCCTTCAACAACTGGCTATCAAGAATATAACAGAGGTCTCCCATCAGTTATATAAATTACATATTAGTGGTAGATCAGTTATACTATTGTATCGGTTGTATTATATATTAAGCTGATCGTTCTCTACACCCTATCTGTGACTGTAACAAGGATAGGGTGTAGAGAATTTTCCCACTCCACCCACCAATGGGAATCGGATCAAGCAAGGGGCCGACCGTGGAAAGTTCCATTGATCTCGGGCGGAATTTTCTAGTTTTGGGGGTAAGCGCATCCAGAAAATCCCATCCTATGTTCCATATCCACTCCTTTTCCTTCTCCCCCATGTACTCCATGAAAGTTGTTTTTTCGGTGTAACATGCAAGAAACAATACTTTTCACTGTATCCCAAAACATATGACAATAATAAATCAAATCAAAATGTTGGGGATATCTGATTTTATTATAGAAGCTTTGTTCCTGTCAAACATTTGCATTAACTAGCATCTCATTTTAAATAGCAACGCTGATAACATTCCATGTTCGCTGTCAATGTGCCGAGTAGCCTATGACAGGGGGTTGACCTTTATTATCTTGAAGTCCATGGTGAAACTTGGTTATTTTAATTGATTGTCAGTTAATGTAACTTGATATGAGAGTTGTACAAGAACAAGTAGTAGAAAGGGCTGAGAGCTTCAAGATTTTAGGTGTCCAGATCACCAACAACCTGTCCTGGTGTCCCCCACCACCACTCCCCCCAACCCCACCCCATATGCCGACACTATAGTTAAGAAAGCTCACACCAACAACTCAACTTTCTCAGAAGACTAAGGAAATTTGGCATGTCAGCTACAACTCTCAACAACTTTTACAGATGCGTCATAGAAAGCATTCTTTCTGGTTGTATCACAGCTTGGTATAGCTCCTGCTCTGCCCAAGACCGCAAGGAACTATAAAAGGTTGTGAATGTAGCCCAATCCATCACACAAACCAGCCTGCCATCCATTGACTCTGTCTACACTTCCTGCTGCCTCGGCAAAGCAGCCAGCATAGTTAAGGACCCCATGCACCCTGGACGTTCTCTCTTCCACCTTCTTCCATTGGGAAAAAGATACAAAAGTCTCAGGTCATGTTTCAACCCACTCAAGAACAGCTTCTTTCCTGTTGCTATCAGACTTTTGAATGGATTCACTTTGCATTAAGTTAATCTTTCTCTGTATTCTAACTATGACTGTAACATTACATTCTGCACTCTCTCGTTTCCTTCTCGATGAATGATATGCTTTGTCTGTATAGCGTGCAAGAAACAATACTTTTCACTGTATGTTAGTACATGTGACAACAATAAATCAAATCAAAATACTGTTACCATTCAATGCAATCTTTGGAGTTTAAAGCCATTCCGATCTGAATCACGTGGAAGTTATTGTTGAAAGACTAACAACCTTACATCGCAACAGTGACTGCGGGAAGAAATCCACTAACACTGCAAAGATTAGCTTAATAAAATCTTAGAAAAACATGGAATAAACAACCACAGTTTACTGAGACAACGTCCAGTATCCATTCATTAATATTCCTTCTCAATAGTTACTGTCTTTAGTCATAGAATGTTGTGTCTTCATAGTGAAGTTAAAGTTTGATTTATTTTAAGTGGAACACCTCAGTATGATATTAAACTGCCTTTGTCTCAAAAATCATCAGCCATCTGAGTCATCTCTGGGCAGAAGTCAGATTAAACTTTGGTGGAAAGAAGGGAATGGTGGAAGTATGTAGTGAGATGCTCATCATCCACTGTTTGTTTCACTTGTTTCATTTACCTTCAAAAATGAGCTGTGAAGTGAACACGAAAAATTTGCTGCATGGTTTGATTCGAAAAAATTGAAAATGTTTGCTAGATTGACTGTGCAGTCATTCTTGGCATTTAAATTCTAAATAGCACCTCATTGATGCAGTCAGTTCGCATAAAGTCACTTCACCAATGGCAGAAGTGGTCAGGCAAAACAAATATCTGTTCGCCTCACATTATTCGGGCACATGCCACATTAGAATATAATAATTTATTAAAACACTTGGGGAAATAGGTGTATCCGTGAGAGCTGATATTTTATTCATGAGTCCATACAAATTTGAAAAACTGCTTGAAGGTCATTCCCATTTGAGGATCTTTCATTCATCCCACTGGTCCTTGCCTCTTGACAGAATTTAAACGACTTACTTAAATCGATTCTCAGATCGTCAGTTGCATCTTAATTATCCATCTTCTAAACAAATTAGAGGTTATTTTTCAGGAGTTGTGCCTTACCTGGAGGCAGTGGAGCTTTTGGACAAACTGTAACTGGCAATACTAAACTGGCCTGTTGGGTAAGCTTCCCAAAGTTTATTTCAATGGTTGAAGTTTTAACCCAATCATGTGCCACTGCCAAATCCATGCAAGATCCATGCAGTTCAAAGATTTGCAGGTTAGCCTAATTGCCCATGCTGAATTGACCCTAGTATCATGCCTTGGGTTCACGTCACACAATCTGTATCTCCCACAACTTGCCTGAGCTTGCAAAATCTCACGAACTGTCCTGGCTTGAGACAATTCACACTTCTTTAACTTGTGATTATCCCTCTCTCTACTCACATTGTCTGTACCTATAAAGACTTGATAACCTGTTAAGACTCACATGCCAACCATTATCTTGTAATTGAGTTTGTGTATATATATATATAATATATAGCCTGTTTGTGAACTAAATCCTGCACTCACCTGATGAGGGGCCAGCACTCCGAAAGCTTATGCTACCAAATAAACCTGTTGGACTTCAACCTGGTGTTGTGAGACTTCTTAGTGACCCTAATGTCAGCGGGATTAGCAGAGTAAATGCATGGGGTTGCTGAGTGGGATTGTGGTCGGTAGTCTCAAGGGGCCAAATGGCCTCCTGTACTGCATGAAATCTTTGGATTCCATTGGAAACCAGAAATGCTTTAAAACTAAACCAGTCACCCCAAAGCATGTGCTGTTGAATTAGTGTCCCTAATGCAAAAGGGACCTCTTCTGATGGAATGCAAGCTTATGTTTATCGATGTTAGTGGTTTTTCATTGATGATTCACATAACAAATCTTCAGCTCATTGGTGTGTTGATAAACTCAACACCTCCAAGGAAGGGTTTTGAGCAGTTTACTGATGATGTCTCCCTACTTGGTATGCTTCAGGCTTCACTTGCAGATACTTCAAATGTCCTCTGACTAATGATCCTGCCTGCTCTGATCTGATACATTAAACTACCCAGAATAACATTTCAGCAAAGTCAGAGCAAGGTTATGTTATGATCCTATGAAGTGAAGGAGTTGCATTCATGTAGTGCCTTTCACAACCTTGGGTCATCCCAAAGTCTTTTTATAGCCAAATAAATGCTGCAGAATTCAGTGTCAGCACCTTGCCTGTCACTTTAGTGTCAAAATGACATCCATGCCCTTCTGTACATTTCTCTGCAGGAAGGACGGCACAGTGGTTAGCATTGCTGCCTCACAACTCCAGGGACCCGGGTTCGATTCCCAGCTCGGGTCACAGTCTGTGTGGAGTTTGCATCTTCTCCCCATGTCTGAGTGGATTTCCTCTGGGTGCTCCAGTTTCCTCCCACACTCCAAAGATGTGCGGGTTAAGTTGTTTCGCCATGCTAAATTGCCCCTTAGTGAACTGAGATGTGTAGGTTTGGAGGGATTAGCGGGGTAATTATGTGGGGTTATGGAAATAGGGCCTGGGTGGGATAGTTGTCGGTGCAGACTCGATGGACAAAATGTCCTCCTTCTGCACTGTAGGGATTCTATGAATTCTGTGAGAGCAAAGGAAGTCACGGGTGTAAGCATGGATGTTTGGAACTCAGAAAGAGAGGTTGCTAACTCAGCAGACTGAGCTGGCTAGCCGACAGAATACATCAAGGGCAAAACTGGCCATTAAAACATCAGAGCAGATGAGGGCCAATTGACCCATTGAATCTGCTCCACCGTTCAATAAGATTATGACTGAGCTGATGTGATAATCCTCAACTCCACTTTCTTGCCTTGTCTCCATAACGCTCGATTCCCTGACTGATTAAAAATCTATCTATCTCAGCCTTGAACATACTTATCAATCCAGCCTTTACAGCCCTCTGTGGTAAAGAATTCCACAGGTTCACTACTCCCTGAGAGAGGAAATTCCTCCTCATCTGTCTTTAATGGGAGCAGAAACAGTGGGAGGATGAAACAGACATCCTGAAAGAGGAAAGTGTGGCCACCTTAAGGAGGGATATATTTGCATTGGAGATGGTTCATAGAAGGTTCACCATGCTGATTCCTGAATTGATGGAGATGTTTTATGAGGAGAGTTTGAGCAGAGCTATACTTATTGAATCTAGAAGCATGAGGGGTCGGGCGGAATTGCGAGGGGGATTGAATATAAAAGTAGGGAGGTCTTGCTGCAGCTGTGTAGGGCATTGGTGAGGCCGCAGCTGGAGTACTGTGTGCAGTTTTGGGCGCTGTACTTACGCAAGGATATTTTGGCCTTGGAGGGAGTGCAGAGGAGGTTTACTAGGCTGATGCCGGAGTTGAGGGGGTTGAGCTATGAGGAGAGGCTGAATAAATTAGGCTTGTACTCGTTCGAGTTTAGAAGAATGAGGGGAGATCTCATTGAGACGTATAAGATGATGAATGGGGTGGATAGGATAGAGGTGGAGAGACTCTTCCCGCTCAGAAAGGACAGTAGGACTAGGGGGCACAGCCTCAAGATAAAGGGGGGGGTGGTTTAGAACGGAGTTGAGGAGGAACTTCTTCACTCAAAGGGTGGTGAATCTCTGGAATTCTCTGCCCGTTGAAGTGGTGGAGGCTACCTCGCTAAATATTTTCAAGACGCGGGTTGATGGGTTTTTGATAAGAGAGGGGATTAAGGGTTATGGGGAGAGGGCGGGAATGTGGAACTGAGCCACGACAGATCAGCCATGATCTTATTGAATGGCGGGGCAGGCTCGAAGGGCTAGTTGGCCTACTCCTGCTCCTATTTCTTATGTTCTTATGTTCTTATGTCACAGTGGGGGCAGGGCTGTAAAATACAGTGAACTGTTCAAAACTTCATTAACTTCAATGGGTCTGGAAGACCCTGCCAACAGGGGAGTAAAATCCCTCCTGTGATCTAATCAAAACATAAGATTCTGAAGGGGCTTAACACTGTAGATATTAGGAAGATATTTCCCCTGCTATTGAAAGAGTCTAGAACTTGAAGGAGTTTTTAAAAATAAGTATTCTCTCAATCAAGCTGGAGATCTTCTCTTCTCCCAGAGGCTTGTTAAGATTGCCCTTCTTGAGAGAAATTAGGGCTGGACAATGAATGCTGGCTTAGCCAGTGAAGCTCACAGTCCACAATGAATGAAAAACAATCTTTGACATTCTCCTCTCCCAGAGAACATTGGAGGCTGGGTCATTGAATATACACGAGGCTGAGTTAGACAGAGTTATGATCTACGAGGGGAGGCGGTGGGGGAGAGGGGTGGTAGCAAAGGTTATGGCAGGGAGGCAGGATAGGCCTTAGGATAAGGCCACAGTTGGGCAAGCCTTGATCCTATTGAATGGTGTAACATGCTTAGGGGGTTAATTGACCTACTATTGATCTTCTTTCTTACTATGCTACAGCAGTTGGCTCATGCTGCACACAATCATTTGCACTTACATTCTGAGCACTCTGCTGGAAGACAGATTGTCAAGACCATGATGCAAACTGCCCTCAGCTTTCCGATCCATAGCATCCTGAAGGAATAAGCTGAGATTTCCTGTCCTCATTCCAGCCCTCAGACAGAGTAACCTCTGCCAGCGTTGCAGTTGAAGCTGCGATATCGTCCATCAGACAATACATAATCTCTAGGGCTGTAAGCGTTCCCCAGAGGTTGCAAACCTGCAAGCTGGAAAGGATGAACATCAAACTCCACACAAGGCCCTGTGCCAGGTTGGAGCTGGACTCCTGTGTGATACTTAACAGTAACAACAGGCTCCTGGCCAGCCAGTCCAGCAAGCATTTTGATATCCGTGTCTGTCAGTATTTTCCTGTTCACGGCTCAATCATAATCTTGAACTGAATCTTTCTGACCAGACTCAGTGTGTTACCTTGCCTTCTGGAGAGATACCACCTGCACAATCTCCTCTTCTCACTCAAGTTCAAGCCATGTATACCCAGTCAGTGATTGAGCAAGCGCAGACCTCTCACCTCTGCGCTACCCTGTGAAATTTGTGCAATGCAGTGTCTGAGCTGGTGACTCTAGGTGTGAGAAACATTGGCTGTGTTTCTTCTATGTTGCTCTGTTCTTTCTCTGAGCATTCAATGCCAGGCCAGGATTCCATTTGTGAGGACTTGAAAGCTTAAAGGTTTAGAATGAAGTTGGGAAGAGGGAAGGAGGGGGTGAGAGAAAAGTAAGAGGTGCATGGTTACACCATCTGCAGCTTGTCAATTATACATTGCAGGATGAGATTTGCAGAGGGATTTGAGAGGGTCAATTTGGTGGGACCATACCACCAACGTTCATGGTTTTAACCCTGCTTCAGGCTATAACCTCAGTGCTGGCTTTCCAGTGATTTCCAGCACCATCCCATCCATGGCAGCACAGTGACACAGTGGTTAGCACTGCTGCCTCACAGCGCCAGGGACCCGGGTTCAATCCCGGCCTTGGGTGACTGTGCGGAGTCTGCACATTCTCCCCATGTCTGCATGGGTTTATTCTGCGTGTTTCACCTTCCTCCAACAGTCCAAACATGCAGATTAGGTGCGTTGGCCAAGCTAAATTGGCCCTTAGTGTTCCAAGATGTGTGGATTTGGAGAATTAATCATGGTATAGACCACAGGGTTTTTTGTATTACAGTGAGGGGTGATGGGCGCGGTTAAGTCAATCTGTCAGAGCAGATTTGATGGGTCAAATGGCCTCCTTCTTCGCTGCAGTGATTATCTAGGATGGTGGTCCCTTGACAGTTAGTTGCCGCTGCCACTTGCTACCTTGTCCTCCAAAATAGAGAGAAGTGTATTTTTTCAAAATGTTCATTCATGGGATGTGGGCATCACTGGCAAGAGAGGGAAAGCAGAAAGAGGTCAACTGTGTTGCTGTGAGTTTGGAGTCACATCTCAATCACAGCAGGTAAAGATGGCAGATTTTCCTGAAGGACATTAGTGAATCAGATGGGCTTTAACAACAACAATGATTTTACGCTGGCCTTCAGTTGACCAAATTCTTCTCGCTGCCGTGATGGGATTTGAACCCATGGCCCCACAGCATTAGCCTGGGCTGCTGGATTACTAGTCCACCGACATTAGCATTAAGTCACCATCTCTCTGAATGTAGGTGCAGTGTGTCTGACTGATGTCCCTGTCACAGTTGAACAGCTGGCAGTGTGACTGAGATATGAGTGTAAGTTTGCAGCAGTGCTATGTATTGGAGGGCGGCTGAAAGTACGAGTGGCATGTTTGAGTCACTGTTGATAAAGATTTTTGGTAGATGAATAATGAGGATGTGGTGAGTTAAGTAAGGTGTGAGGTTACTGCTGCAGTGATAGGATATAGAATTCAAAAATCCACGCACTGACCTTAAATACTTGTGTGAGCTCACTAAACTTCTCGGTCCTCAGAGCTACACAACATGCATTGACCATGATGTTTACCTGCCCCCATTGGCCCTTGAGTATCTGCCTGGAGGGCCACTACAGTTCCTGATGGAAGAGAATTCCCCTCCTCTCACTACATAAGCCTTATAGTTTGCACAGGAGAACATGGGGCATGCTCTCCGGCCCGTGTACCAGTCTTTGATTTGATTTACTATTGTCACATGTATTACTGTACAGTGAAAAGTATTGTTTATTGTGCACTATACAGACATAGCACTGTACTTACAGACAGAAAGGAGAGGGTGCAGAATGTAGTGTTACAGTCACAGCTAGGGTGTAGAGAAAGATCAACTTAATATGAGGTAAGTCCATTCAAAAGTCTGACAGCAGCAGGGAAGAAGCTGTTCTTGAGTCAGTCGGTACGTGATCTCAGACTTTTGTATCTTTTTCCCGACGTAAGAGAGCATGTCCAGGGTGGCTGTGGTCCTTGATTATTCTGGCTGCTTTTCCCAAGGAAGCGGGAAGTGTAGATGGAATCGATGGATGGGAGGCTGGTTTGTGTGATGGACTGGGCTTTGTCCACGGCCCTTTGTAGTTTCTTGCGGTCTTGGACAGAGCAGGAGCCACAACAGGCTGTGATACAACCGGAAAGAATGCTTTCTATGGTGCATTTGTAAAAGTTGGTGAGATTGTAGTGGATATGCCAAACTTCCTTAGCCTCCTGAGAAAGTGGAGGCATTAGTGGGCTTCCTTAACTATAATATTGGCATGGGGACCAGGACAGGTTGTTGGTGACCTTGTTCTTTATTTGTTCTTCCTTCTCCATCATTCCAGTCCCTAATGCAGCCAGAGTACATCTCATCTTGAAGAGCTGCAGTCTGACTTTAATTATTGCAGCATTGCTTTAAATGATACTGGCAATGATTAAACAACATCACAGTCATTTTTCTTATATGATTGAGTGCTGTTTTCATCACTTTGGACATGCATATCACCATCCCTGCATCAGATTTCAGTGGTTCATTCTTAATACTGAGTCATAGAATCTCTACAGTGCAGAAGGAGGCTATTCAGCCCATGGAGCTGCACTGACATGCGGGAATAGGGCCTGGATGGGATTGTGGTTGATGCAAACTCGATGGGCTGAATGGCCTCCTTCTGCACTGTGGATATACTATGACAACAATCCTACCCAGGCCCCATCTCCATAACCCCACACACTTTCCCTGCTAGTCCCCCTGACACTGAGGGGCAATTTAGCATGACCAAACCACCTCAGCTGCATATCTTTGGATTGTGAGAAGAAACCGGATCAACTGGAGGAAACCCACGCAGACATGGGGAGAATATGCAAACTCCAATTTACATCGGGAATCAAGTAGATAAGGTTGTTAGGAAGGCATACAGTGTCTTGGCGTTTATTGGTAGGGGGATTGAATTTAGGAGTCGCAGCGTCATGTTGCAACTGTACACAACTCTGGTGCGGCCGCACTTGGAGTATTGTGTGCAGTTCTGGTCCCCACATTATAGGAAGGATGTGGAGGCATTGGAGAGGGTGCAGAGGAGGTTTACCAGGATGTTGCCTGGTGTGGAGGGGAGGTCCTATGAGGAGAGACTGAGGGATTTGAGGTTGTTTTCGTTAGAAAGAAGGCGGCTGCAAGGGGACCTTATTGAAACGTATAAGATGATCAGAGGTTTGGATAGGGTGGACAGTGATAGCCTTTTTCCTCGGATGGAGAAAGCTAGCACGAGGGGGCATGGCTTTAAATTAAGGGGGGGTAGTTATAGGACGGATGTCAGAGGTAGGTTCTTTACCCAGAGGGTGGTGAGGGATTGGAATGCCCTGCCTGCTGCAGTTGTAAATGAGCCTAGTTTGGGGGGCGTTTAAGAGATCCGTGGATAGGTTTATGGATGGAAAGGGATTGGTTCAGGTTAGAGGGTCATTGCTTTTTAATTGGTCGGTGCAACATCATGGGCCGAAGGGCCTGTTCTGCGCTGTAATGTTCTATGTTCTATGTTCTATGTTCTATTCCACATAGTCACCCAAGGCCATAATTTAACCCGGGTCCCTGGCACTGTGAGGCAGCCGTGCTTGCCAGTGTGCCAACGTGCCACCCCCTTAAAAGTCACTTTGCACAGTCGATGGAAAAGCAGCCCACCAACAGTGGGCACACCTCACGCACAGCGAAAAGTCGCAGAGTTGATTCTTAATCACTCGATGTAAATTGTTAGGCTGTCCAACAGTGTTGGTGACAGAATGATGCTTACTTCTCTGACAACCCCTGTGGGAAGCCGCCTCATCAGAATCACCAGTCAGTGGAAGAATATCATCACTGACACTCCCTGTCGAGGGACAGCTCGCAATTCACTGGCACAGTGCCATCTGTTACCATATGTGGGATGTTCTCCAGGGTGACGTTATTTGCTATTGTATCAAGCTAGTTGGTGGGAAGTAATGTCCCCAGTCTGATATGTGACCCTCCTCCACCACCCCCTCAAATTAACTTATGCAGACAAGATAAAGTGAGGATCTCTTAAAAAGGGAGAAGTGTTGGAAATGAGCGATTAAATCATGGAGAGAGAGAGGAAATGTCACTGTCACTTCTCAGGCTGTAAACTGCAGGAGTGAATCACACAGTATCAAACCAGGATAAAACTACCTGATTTCCATTTCCATTAACAGAACAGACAGTGATCCAAACCATTATCGACATGCTGAAGGTAAAAATCATCCACCAAAGAGCACAATGATTAGATGGTAACTGTAGACTTAATAGTGCTTCCTTCCAAATCATAGAATCATGGAGTCCCTACAGTGCAGAAGGAGGCCATTTGGCCCATCAAGTCTGCACTGACAACAATCCCATCCAAGCTCTATCCCTGTCACCCCACATATTTACCCTGTATTAGTGTTCCTTTACACTCAGGAGAATCTAGCATGGCCAATCCATCTCACCCGCAGATCCTTGGAGTGTGGGAGGAGACCGGAGCATCCGGAGGAAACCCACGCAGACACAGGGAGAATGTGCAATCTCCAGACAGACAGTCACCCAAGGCAGGAATTGAACCTGGGTCCCTGGTACTCTGAGGCAGCAGCGCTAACCACTGTGCCACCGTGCCACCCATGTATAGAAATAACCCTTTGGCATCAAGCAGCACATTTGTGGTACCACCAATTGCCTTAGCATCAAATATTATCTAAAAATTGTCTGCCAGTGTGGCATCAAAAAAGTTTTCATTTATTTAGAACCTCTAATATAGGAGAAATTTCCAGGACCATTATTGTACATGATTTGGCATTTTGCTGCATAATTTGACTTGATTTGATTTGATTTATCATTGTTAGCAATATTGAGATACAGTGAAAAGTGTAGTTTCTTACACGCTTATACAGACAAAACATACTGTTTGTATGTATATAGGGGAGAAGGAAAGGAGAGGGTGCAGAATATAGTCTTGTAGTTACAGATAGGGTGAAGAGGAAGAAATATCAGGACAGCTGAATGAAAGTTTGGTCATAGGTTACGTGGAGAAAGGAAGAGGTGGAGTGATTCAAGGAGTGAGTTCCAGACTTAGGCCCTTGGTATCTGAAAGCATGGTGGTCAACGTTTGAACAAAAGACTTTAGATACACACATGGGGACAGAATTAATGGAGCATATCTTAACAGGTTGCTGGGCTGGAAGAACGTAGAGAATAGAAGCAGGAGTAGGCCATTCAGCCATTCAATCCTGCGCCAGGCGATCATGGCTGATCATCAAATTCAATATCCTGATCCCACCTTCCCCCCATATCCCTTGATCCCCTTGGCTGCAAGAGTTATATCTAATTTATTCTTGAAATCACACAATGTTTTGGCCTCAACTACTTTCTGTGGCAGTGGATACCACACATTCACTCATCACTCTCTCTGGATGAAGAAATTTCTCCTCAGTCCTAAAAGTTTTACCTGTTATCCGCCAACTATGATCCCTATAACACTAGGAAGCGTGAGGTGACTATAAGGGCAAGAACTGAAAAATTGACGGATTACTATATCGGGAGCCAACACAGGTTAGCAAGCCCAACGTGAACGGACTTGCCGTGAGTTAGGATATGGACAGCAGAGGTTTAGATGAATGTTCACCATGTATTTCTGCCTTAGGTTATTGCACGAGCAATCTTTTAAGTAGACTTGCCACCAATATTAGCCAGCGTTCTTTGACATCATTTCATGGAGCTTAGATTTCAACAGCTGCCGTAGTCTATTAGTGTAGAGAATGCCTCGTTCTTGACAAATATGTACAAGTCACAGCAGATTTTATTTGCAGATGTCAGGAAGCAATTTGCCAAAAATAAGCAGGAGCATCAGTCAACCAATGCACTTTGAATGAGCTGAAGTATATCAATCCTTTTTTTATGGGAGTTTAATACTCTGGTAGTAGATACAGTGCTATGTAATGTCCAGCATTTTATCCTGCACTACATGCACTCCAAGAGACTAGTATCTCGGCTTATGTTTATTGCATTTTCAAGTGGAGCTGCTGCATGCTCTGCTTTGCAATTTACCGTTGGCCATTGCCTTTGAAAGCAATGATTTGGAAAAAATATTCTTTGAATGAGAGTATTGAGATATTCATGCTTCACAAGTCAAGAGTGTTGCATGAGTTTGGAAGATACTAGTCGCACATGTCTCTGTGTTACAATTCATCAGCCTCTCTTGGTAATTCCAGATTGGTGTAGGCCACCTATCGATGCTTGGAAGACAGTGCAGGATTTCAGCTCATTGCTGCCTCCACTGGTACCATGGAAGACCCTTTTCAGTTCAAAGTTTTCTGCTAAAGTATTATGGATTAAGCTTCTTGGCAGGATCTAAAGTCCGTGTAATTGCTGTTGAGAGTAACTCGATTTAAACACATTGACAATGACTTTAAAAATAAACTACTTTAAACCATAAACTAGGGTTGTTTTCATTGGAAAGACGGAGGCTAAGGGGAGACCTGATAGAGGTCTATAAAATTATGACAGGTATAGGCAGGGTGGATAGTAAGAGGCTTTTTCCAAGGTTGGAAGTGTCAGTTGAAAGCAGGCACAGGTTCAAGGTGAGAGGGGGAAAGTTTAAGGGAGAGGTTTTTCATGCAGAAAGTGGTGAGTGCCTAGAACACGCTGCCAGAGGAGGTGGTGGAAGCAGGCACATTAGCAACATTTAAGAGGTATCTGGATGGGTACATAAATAGGGAGGAAACAGAGGGATATAGTCCGAGTAAGGGCAGAAGGTATTTTTTAGTTTAGTTAGGGCATCATGTGCGTTAGGGGCTTAGAGGGCCAAATGGCCTGTTCCCGTGCTGTGCTTTTCTTTGTCTTTCGTTCATTAAATCAGAGGGTGAAATTCTCTACCTTTCAGACAAGTGTGGTGGTGTTGAGGTGTGGCAGCTCCTTTTCCACTGGTCAGAATGGCAGGATAATGCACCAGATTCTACACTCGAAAGCCCACTAGTTCCGCACAGATGAGTTCCCCTCTGAATGACTAGGTGGTCTGATGGCTGCTTCATCCACCCGCCTTTAGCCAGTGGGTTCACAAGTCCGGATGCTACATTTATGCACCAGACCAGCAAATTCCTGTCACTCCCTCCAGCCCACCCATTTTCA
Organism: Carcharhinus amblyrhynchos; assembly: GCF_965287045.1. Classification (NCBI taxonomy): domain Eukaryota; kingdom Metazoa; phylum Chordata; class Chondrichthyes; order Carcharhiniformes; family Carcharhinidae; genus Carcharhinus; species Carcharhinus amblyrhynchos. The sequence continues at coordinate 125,790,420 of NC_137327.1, forward strand.
CCAGTCTGTGCAGGATGTCAGGAACCCAGAGGGAAAAGGCCGGCAGCCTCAAGAGAAAACCTGTTCCTAGCTTCAACTACCTCTCCCATCGATCCCATCAGGTATGGAGTGACCACGGCACACATGGACTTCTGCTCACCCCATCTGGAGCCTTGGTCCACCCCCCTTCTAGTAAATGACCTCCTTGTTTATAAGTGTTTCATGCGGCCTTGTTGAGGTTCACCACCCTCCCCTCGCTAGCAACAGAAAGCATCACAGAGGTGGAAAGCTATGAATCTCAGCTGTGCTGAGGGCATCATTTAAAACTAAAACATTAACACTGAATGTCATAGAAGAATGAAGGCATTGAGCAAGGGGAGTTTAGAATACAAAGATCAAAGAACAGTGCAGCATAGCAACAGGCTCTTCGGCGCACCAAGTCTGTGCTGACACACATGCCTCCCTCATCTAATATTTTCTTGCCTCAACACACAGGGCAGGGTAGGTGTAGGAGGATGCGGCGGCACGGGCTCGTTGGGCCAAAGGGCCTGTTTCCCGTGCTGGGTTGTTCTTTGTTCTTTGTTTGTAACATTTTCTATATCCCTCTAATCCCTGCCTATTCATTGTATCTATCCAGGTGTCATTATTATAGAATCTGCTTCCATCACCTCCTATGGCAGCAGGTTCCGGGCATTCAACACCCTTAGTGTGAAAAACCTGCCCCTTACATCTCTTTTAAACTTTTCCCCTCCCAATCTCAACCAATGCCCCTCACTAATTGACCCTTTGACCCTGGGAAAAAGACTGACTATCCACTCTAACAAAGCCTGTCATAATTTAGTAAACCTCTATCAGGTCCCCCACCAACTTATCCTCTGACGCTTCAATGAAAACAATCCAAGTTTGTTCATAGTCCATATCCTCCAAAAGCAGACAACATTCTGGTAAATCTCTTCTACACCCTTTCCAATGCATCAACATCCTTCTGGTAGTGTGGAAACCAGAATTGTACACACCGCTCCAAATGCGGCCGAACCAAACACTTATGCAGCTGCAGCATAATTTTCCAATTCCTATACTCAACGCCCCAACCAATGAAGACCAGCATGCCTCACGCCTTCTTGACCACCTTGTCCAACCGAGTTGTCACCTTCGGGGAATTGTGGATCTGCACACCTAGATCCCTCTGTAAGGTAATATTTCTATGGGCTTTACCATTTACTGTATACTTTCCTTCTGCAGTAGACCTTGCAACTCGCATCACCTCACATTTGTCCAGGTTAAAAATTCCATCTGCCATTTTTCAGCCCAGGTCTCCAGCCGATTTATATCCTGTTGTATCCTCTGACAATTCTCCTCACTGTCTGCTCCTCCCCCAATTTTTGTATCATCTGCCAATTTACTAATCAGACCACCTACATTTTTCTCCAAATCATTTATATATATATATTACAAACAACAGAGGTCCCAGAACTGATCCTTGTGGAACATCGCTTGTCACAGTCTCAGTTAGAAAAGTACCCTTCCACTGCTGCTACTCTGCTTTTTATGCCATTGAAGTGAAATTAACAGCAATGGAACAGTCAAAAATTCAAGAACAGTTGGACATCAAGCCAAATGATTCATCATTCTTCCACAAGTATGTGAAAGAAAAATGGATTACAGTTCCTTCCAGAATCTGGTCCAGAGGACAAACAAAATAAAGCAAAAGGCAAGTGAGAATGTTTTTATATTTCATGAACAAGCAGGGAAGAGTGTAACACCGTCCGACAGAAAGCGCTAGATACTAGATCGATTCATAATTTTAAATCTGAGATCAATAGTCTGTACGCCAAGGATAATAAAGCATTTTCAAATATCGTTGGATCCTCCAGGGCAGGTGGGCGGAATGAAGATAAAATCAGCCACGATGGCATTGAATGGCAGAACTGACTCGAGAGGCTGCCTCCCTCCTGCTCCTCTCTTCCCAGGAAACTTAAAGAAGAATGCACCCTCACTGTGTTATGGGAGCACTATAATCATTCAAGAATGAGATGGCCCAGCAGTACAGTTTTTGTTTGCAGCAAAGGTCTGGAGCAGCCGGAGATGTCCATGTCTGAGCTGAATAAAGATATGACCTACATACAGTTTTAGAAAATTGGGATAAGTTTTTTTCATTCATGGCATGTGGGCGTCACCGGCTAGTCCAGCATTTATTGTCCATTCCTAATTGCCCTTGTGAAGGTGATGCTGAGCTGTCTTCTTGAACCACTGTGGTCTATGTGGTGTAGGTACAGTGCTGTTAGGAAGAGAGTGTCATGATTTTGACTCAGCGACAATGATGGAATGGTGATATATTTCCAGGTCACGTTAGTGAGTGACTTAGAGGGGAACTTCCAAGTGGCGGTTTTCCCCTGTGTTTGCCGCCCTTATCCTTTTAGATAGTAGCGCTCATGAGTTTGCAATGTGCCACCTAAGGAGCCTTGGTGAGTTCCTGCAGTGTGGTAGATGATGCACACTGCTGCTGCTGTACATAGGTGGTGGAGGGCGTTAATGTTGTAGATGTGGTGCCAACCCGGGCTGCTTTGTTGTGGATGGTATCGAACTTTTTGACTGTTGCTGCGACTGCACTCGTCCAGGCAATTGGAGAGTATTCCATCAGATTCCTGATTTCAGCCTTGGAGATGATGAGCAGACTTTGAGGAATCAAGAGGTGAGTTGCTCACCGCAGGATTCCCAGTCTCTGACCTGCACTTTGTAACCATATTATTTATACGACTAATCCGGTGCAGTTCAATGGTAACCCTCAGGATGTTGACAGTGGAGGATTCGGAGATGGTAATCCCATTGAATCTCAGGAGGCAACATTTAAACTCTTTTTTGCTGGACCTGGTCATTGCCAGGTGCTTATCATAGAATCTCTACAGTGCAGAAGAAGGCCATTTGGCCCATCAAGTCTGCATCGACTACAATCCCACCCAGGCCCGATTCCCCTAACCACACATTGCCAAAGATTAGGTTGATTGGCCAAGCTAAAATTGCCTCTTAGTGCCCTGAGGTGCATAGGTTAGCGGGATTAGTGGGTAAAATATGTAGGGATATGGGGTTAGGGCCTGGGTGGGATCGTGGTCAGTACAGACTCGATGGGCTGAATGGCCTCTTTCTGTACTGTAGGGTTTCTATGATTTCAATGATAGTCACCCTCCTAATCCCCTGACACTAGGGTCAATTTAGCATGGCCAACCAACATAACCTGCACATCTTTGGAGTGTGGGAGGAAACTGGAGCACCTGGAGAAAACCCATGCAGACACGGGGGGGAACATGCAAACACCATGCAGACAATGACCTGAGGCTGGAATTGAACCCACTTACTTGATGCTGTGAGGAAGCAGTGCTACCCACTGTGCCACTGTACCACCTGATGGGGTGGGGTCATGTGGGGTGTTGTTGCTCAGCTTGGGTATTGTCCAGGTCTTACCTTATTTGGACACGGACTTGCAAATGTTGGCCAGAGCTCCCCAGATTTTGGGAAGTGCTGTGGACCTTTCACGTCTGCTTGAGAAGGTAGATGGAGTCTTGGTTTCACAGCTTATCCAAAGGACAACACGTCTGGCAGTGCAGCATCCCCTCAGTAGGACACCAGAATGTCAGCTTGGATTATGCATGCCGAGGAAACAGATTGTTTAAATTTATCAGATCAGGCAACAAGGTTATGCCGGTGCAGTGGGAGACAATTCTCACCTTGAAGAAAAATGTTATATTGCAACAATGTAATAAGACCATGTGGAAGCCTCTGGGATGGTGTAGAGTGAGCCTGGTGAAGCAAAGCAGCATAGTGCATAAAACAGGTGAAGGTTCGCTACAAAAATATACTTACCAGTACAACTGAGGCAACAGTACGGCCAGAAGCAAGGAAGTCATCCCTTCTCGATGAACTCAACAAAGCGTATACTTGAATTAATTCAAGGAACAGGCTGTCTAAGGGGAATGTACCATCTGAATCAAAACCTTGTGTTGAATCCAGTAATTAGTAAGCCACCCATCCAGGACAGTACTCGTTTAATAAAAAGTCACTTGGAGAAAAAATCTGTAAGTTTTAAGATCAGCGAATGTTGACTTCTGCAATTACGTCAACAACTTCAAGTTTTTAGGTGTCCAGATCATCAACAACCTGTCTTGGTCCCTCCACGCTGGCACTATAATTAAGAAAGCCCGCCAATATCTCCACTTTCATAGGAGGTTAAGGAAATTCAGCATGTCTGCTACAACTCTCACCCAATTTTTACAGATGCACCATAGAAAGCATCCTTTCTGGTTGTATTACAGCTTGGTATGGCTTCTGTTCTGACCAAGACCGCAAGAAACTGCAAAGGCTATGAATGTAGTCCATCACACAAATCAGCCTCCCATTCATCGATTCCGTTTACACTTCCTGCTGCCTCGGAAAGGCAGCCATCATGAAAAAGGATCTCACGCACCCCGAATGTACTCACCTCCACCTTCTTCCATCAGGAAAAAGATACAAAAGTCTGAGGACACGTACAAACCAATTCAAGAACAGCTTCTTCCCTGCTGCCATCAGATTTTTAAATAGACCTATCATACATTAAGTTGACCTTTCTCTACAACCTAGCTATGACAGTAACACTACTTTCTACATCCTCTCCTTTCCTTTTCCCCTGTGTTTTCTGTGAATGGTATGTTTTGCCTGTATAGATGTGCTGGTTAGGTGCATTAGCCATGCTAAATTCTCCCTCAGTGTACTCAAACAGACACCGGAATGTGGCAACTCGGGGATTTCCACACTAACTTCATTGCATTGTTAATGTAAGCCTACTTGATTCACTAATAACCAAACTTAAACTTAAAACACATGATAACATGTGGCAGCACTGTGGCACAGAAGTTAGCATTGCTGCTTCACAGCACGAGGGACCCAGGTTTGAATCCCTGCTTGGATGACTGTATGAAGTTTGTATGTTTTTCTTGTGTCTGCATGGGTTCCCCCCAGGTGTTCCCGTTTCCACCCACAGATGTGCGGGTTAGGTAGATTGGCCTTGCTAAATTGCCCCTTAGTATCAGGGGACAAGCTAGGGATAAATGCATGGGTTGTGGGGATAGGGTCTGGGTTGGATTGTGGTCGTGCAGACTCAATGGGCTGAATGGCCTCCTTCTGCATTGTGAGCTTCTATGATTCTATGGGATTCTACGACAAAAATAAATCAAATCAAAAAAGAACAATAGCATTGAAGACTGGCCATTGTCAATCAGCTTAGGAAGTTGGAAGAGTGCCTACGCTCCAGAGCAATTTGAGCAGAATTACAATGAGAAATCAGTGTTCTCTTGAAGGAATCCTCCTCCCCATCCTGTGGGCGAGTGTTAGCATTTCTGCAGCTCTACTCAAACAGCTGGTCTGAAAATTCAGAGATACAGTCCTACCGTATCCAAACACAAGAAAATATTTCCGTGCTTTGGACTCTAACATGTTGAAACAGATCTATTAATGTGTCATGAGCAATGAATTGAGGACTATAATTGTGTGAAGATATTTTAAAAAATGCAAAGCGGTGAATGTATAGAAGAACCATGAAAATATTTATCAATGTATTTTTGACGACTATAGCATTCCGGTAAATAATTAAACCAGAATAGAGAATGCCCCGAAGGTTAATTTTTGATTTTTTTAATTAAACATTTTGTGCACACTATTTAAAAATTTATATTTATTCTCAGTTGAGATACCAGTACAGTGATTTTTTTTTTAAGTGTTATATACACAGTGTAAAATCATTTGATTATATAAAAGGAATCAGAATGACTGATACCTTCAATTTTGCCTTCATTGTTTTATCACTTTCTTGACAATTAAAAAGTCTGCAGTAATTGTTATGTTTAAATACTATGCAATTTTTTAAAAAAAGCACAAACAACAACAGTTGAGTGCAGGAATGAGACATTTTTGCTGAAGAGATTAAGTCATTTTCCATCAGTGTCCCCGTTCTTGTATCTGCACAATTTATTAGGGTCACAAGTAGGTTGACATTAATACTGCAATGAAGTTGCTGTGAAAATCCCCTAGTTGTCACACTCTGGCGCCTGTTTGGATGCACAGAGGTAGGATTTAGCTAGGCCAATGCACCTAACCAGCACATCTTTTTGCACCGCGGGAGGAAAACGGAGCAGCTGGAACACAGGAGACAGACACAGGAGAACGGGCAAACTCCGCACAGACAGCAACTCAAACCAGGAATCAAAGCTGGGTCCCTGGCACTGTGAGACGGCAGTGCAAACCACTGTGCCACCGTGTCACCCAGAATGTAAGTGGTAGCAGAGCATCAAGAATCCTATGGTCAGTTTGGATTGTTCTATCTCTTCCCTCTCCAAGACCAATTTGGCAGACAGAACAAATAGAATCAAATAGAATGGAACTTTATTGTCCACGCAAAAGTTGAAATTTCGCCTCCAGCATAACATATAATCATACAGTCATTTGTTTAATGTGGATGTTTATATTTGTTATATGAACAAATACCTACATTTGTTCATATGTAACATACCATCCAGGTACTATTTGCCACAGTTGGATAAACAAAATAAAGAAAAACTGCAGGTTGAGTTTATTTTTTGTTACTTATGTGAACATAACATGAGTGACAAATCCAGACACATGGTGGGGGTGTTGGGGGAGGGAGGGCTGGTGGAGAGGTGGAATACGCACACACACACTGGGTGTAAAACCTAAAGAAGCAAGTGCAGTTTTGGAAGAGTTCTAAAATCGGCCTTTCACTTCTTGTATGCGTCCCCCAGATAGTGGGAATTGCTCCCGTTTCTTCTCCAAACCGCACAGTGTTTGTTTGATAGGCCGGATTATTCCAGCCACAGTGGGTGTGGCGATCCGGCCAAAAGTCCATTGACTTTGGTGGGACCCGGTATTCCTGCCTGCGGGCAGGATCAAAAGATGCTGCCAGAGTCCGTAAAACCACCGCCTTCAAGCAGCCTGCCCTTTAAAAGATCCCACAGTGTTATTCGAATTACAGCAGGGGAATTCTCCCAGTGTGCCAGACAATGTTTCTCCTTCAACAAAAATCAACAAGGAAACAGGGTATCTAACCGGCACCTCAGTGCTCTGCGTGGCAGCTTGCTGTGAACATGTTGGCTACATGACAACAGCAATGTATCAGAATCAATCTTCCTTTAAATGTTTCAGTAAAGCATGAAATAGAGTCACAGAGGTTTACAGCATGGAAACAGGCCTTTCTGCCCAACTTGTCCACGTCGCCCAATTTTTACCATTAAGCTCATCCCAATTGCCCACATTTGGCCCACATCCCTCTATACCGATCTTACTCATGTCGCTAAATGCTTTTCAAAAGACAAAATTGTACCCGCCACTACACTGCCTCTGGCTGCTCATTCCAGACACTCACCACCCTCTGAGTGAAAAAAAAAAGCCCCTCTGGACCCTTTTGTATCTCTCTCCCCTCACCTTAAACCTATGCCCTCTAGTTCTAGACTCCCTTACCGTTGGGAAAAGATGTTGACTATCTACCTTACCTATGCCCTTCATTATTGTATAGACCTCTATAAGATCATGTCTACACCTCTTATGCTCCAGGGAAATAAGTCTCAGTCTATCCAATCTCTCTTTATAATTCGAACCGTCAAGTCCCGGCAGCATCCTCATAAATTTTTTCTGCACTCTTTCTATTTTAATAATATCCTTTCTATAATCGGGTGACCAGAATTGTACACAGTAATCCAAATGTAGCCTTAACAATGTCTCATATAACTTCAACAAGATGTCCCAAATCCTGTATTCAGTGTCCTGACCAAGGGCATAGGTGAGGTAGTCAACATCTTTTTCCCAAAGGTAAGGAAGCCTTCTTCATGATCTGTAAAGTGTAAAATAAAATTACTGTAAAAATACTTCATTGGCTATAAAGGTTGCGAAAGGTGCTATATAAATGCATGGCACTTATTGCATTGAGTCATAGAATCCCTACAGTACAGAAGGAGGCCATTCAGCTCATCGAGTCTGTACTGGCCACAATTCCACCCAGGCCCTATTCCTGTAACCGCACACATTTACTCTGCTAATCCCTCTGACAATTGGGTAAATTTAGCACGGCCAATCAACTTAACCTGCACATCTTTGAACTGTGGCAGGAAATCCACGCAGACATGGGGAGAAAGTACGAACTCCACACAGGCAGTGATCAAGGCCAAAATCAAACCTGTGTCCCTGTGAGGCAGCAGTGCTAACCACTGTGTCACCAGCCACCCATTGACTTCCACACTTGCTTTTTGAGATACTCAGAAATTGCTTCTCTGAAACATCCAGAAGTGCCAATATCTGGAGGTTGAGGACTGAAATATCAAAATCCTTCCAACAAGAGAAATGCTGAATATAACAAAATATTGATTTTTAATAATGTCTGTTCAGCAAATGATCAGAAAAATAAGCAACAAAGTCAATCTCAATATTTTCAGTATTGATTCACTTGTTTACCTCCTGTGCCCATATTGAGTTTAGGTTGGAGAGCTGAACAAATAAACAAAAAACTGCTTTGAATTAAAATATTTCAGAGTATTTATGACAACTTTTGTTTACTGACTGGAAAGGAACTATAGGTTATTGATCACAGAGTTATTGTAATAATGCTGATCTATAACTATTCATAAACTCTGCAGTGTTCCAATTTATGCCCTACCTCCAAGCTAATAATTTTCTTCCTTCCTGCAAATATTTTCCTCTTCAATGAAGTTTGATGTGGCACGGTGGCATAATGGTTAGCATTGCTGCCTCACAGCACCAGGGACCCGGGTTCGATTCCGACCTTTGGTGACTCTGTGTGTGGAGTTTGCACATTCTCTCCCTGTACACATGGATTTCCTCCGGGTGCTCTGGTTTCTTCCCACGGTTCAAAGATGTGCAGATTAGGTGGATTGGTCACACCCCTTGGTGTCCCAAGATGGATTAGCAGAGTAAATGTGGTTACAGGGACAGAGCAGGTAGGTGGACCTGGGAAAGATGCTTTGTCAGAGAGTTGGTGCAGGCTCAGTGGGTCAAATGGTCTCCTTCTGCATTGTGGAGATTCTATTCTAAGTTGCTCAGTGACACAATATTTTTGTGATTTATTAATATTTTATAAGTTCAGTAGTTGGAATGGCTTGTTGAAGTTGTCAAGACATTGGTAAGGCCACACTTGGAATATTGTGTACAGTTCTGGTCACCTATTGTAGAAAGGATATTATTAAACTAGAAAGAGTGCAGAAAAGATTTACTAGGATGATCACCTCTGATTCTTCAAAACTCAAAACACTAAAGAACACAGGCCCAGTTTGCCTGATTTCTCTTCACTGGACAGTCCCGCTATCCCTGGAATAAGTCTAGTGAACTGTACCCCAAATGCAGTCGAACCGAGCTTCAACAAAATTGAAACAAGACCGCACTACTCCTGCACTCAAATCTTCTTCTGATAAAGACTAACATCCCATTAGTCTTCCTAACAGCTTGCTGCATCTGCATGTTAGCGTTCAATGACTTGTGGACAAGGACAATCAGGTCCCTCTATACATCTACACTTTCTAATTTCTTACCATTTAGGAAATACTCTGCACAGCTGCTCCTTCTACCAAAATAGATGAGCTCACATTTTTGATATTGGGAGGTAGGCGGAAACAGCTTTTCCAGGTTCGATTTTCTCATAAATGGGAGTTTTTGGAATCTGCATCCTGCCGAGATCAGCAATCTAGAGTGGTATTAGCCGTATTAGATGCCTAAGAATGTTTCCAATAATGTTCTGAGCTATAACAGTAATGCATAAATATCATTTGAATTCCAAAATCAGATTATTTCAGACTCCCTGTAAAATCAAAATGGTAAATTTGTATGGTTTTCAGAGTTGAAGTTAGTTTCTCTTGCCTCTGAGTCAGGAGGGTTTTAGCTCTACTCCTACTGGCATATCATTGCAATATTATTGTCATTGCTATCGTTCAGGTGCAGTCTTAAACCGAGACTCCACCTGCCCTCTCAGGTGGATGAATAAGATCCCATTTCTAAGAAGAACAATGAAATTCTCCCCAGAGTCCTGGCCAACATTCATCTTTCTGAACAACATCACTAAATACATTGGGCGGGATTTTGTTGTCCCACTGTGGCATGTTTTGGAGCAGTGAGAAGGGCACGTCGCTTGCTGGCGGTGGGATCTTATACTCCCACTATTGCCATTGGGATTTCCTGTTGAATGTACCCCTCATGCTGGGAAATTCCCAGTGGGGGGGTGCACTGCCAGTGGGACTATAAAAACCCACCGGAGTAAATGGCAGCAAGATTTCAGTGACTATCTTGTCATTATGACATTGCTGTTTGTGGGAGCTTTCTATGCACAAATTGGTTGTCATGTTTTCTACATAACAACAGTGTTCATACTTTGTTGGCTGCAAGCATTTTGAAATGATCTGAGGTCCAGAAAGGTGCTACATAAATATAACTTATTATCTTTTATCTAATACTTTAATTGTATCAGCACACTTGAGGATCTCAGGTATTTTCTTTCCAGTATTGGAAATCAATTTTAATTGTCTTTTAATATCAAGGAGAAGATTAGGTGGCGGATGGATAGGTGGTTGTCTTTTGGCTTGGCACAGTAGTTAGCATTGTTGCCTCACAGCACCAGGGATCTGGTTACGATTCTGGCCTTGGGTGACTGTGTGGAGTCTGCATGTTCTCCCCGTGTCTGCGTGGGTTTCCTCCGGGTGCTCTGGTTTCCTCCCACAGTCTGAATGATGTGCGGGTTAGGTGGATTGGCCATGCTAAATAGCCCCGATGTGCCCCAAGATATGTAGGTTAGGTGGATTATCCATGGTAAATGCGTAGAGCTATGGGGATTGGATTCAGGGAAAGGGCCTGGGTGAGGTTTAAAATTTATTTATTAGTGTCACAAGTTGGCTTACATTAACACCACAATGAAGTTACTGTGAAAATCCCCTAGTCATCACACTGCAGCGTCCGTTTGGTTACACTGAGGGAAAATTTAGCATGGCCAATGCACCTAACCAACAGGTCTTTCAGACTGTGGGAGGAAACCGGAGCACCCGGGGGAAACCCATGCTGACTTGGGGAGAATGTGCAGACTTTGCATAGGTGGTGATCTAAGCTGGGAATCGCGCCCAGGTCCCTGGCACTGTGAGGCAGCAGTGCTAATCACTGTGCCAGGAACTCTGTCAGGGAGAGTTGGTGCAGCCTTGATGGGCTGAAGGGCCTCCCTCTGTGCTGTCGAGATTCTATGACTCCATGATCTCAAGGACCCTTTTGGCATTGCTTCTAACGGGGTTGATAAGTAGGGCTCAGCTCACAAGAATTAACACTTGGCTGCTAACATTTTAAACTGAAGGAGCTGAATAATTGATAACATTTCTGCCACCATTACTATCAGCTGTGTGGTGCCCATTTGATTTCCTGAGTATTTGATCTGAAATAAGCCGCACTCCAGCTGGAAGAGGTGGTGGAATAAAATCATTGAGCACAAATTGATATCTTGTGACATTATGATTTATTGCTGGTGCCTTGACCTTTTTTTCTAAACTAGTCTTTGGAGAGCGGTTGAGATAACTAAAGCATTCAATCAGCAGTTATTTAAAAATATCGCAGCAGTAAGAGCCCAATAAGTCATGCGCTGAAGGATAGTGACCTGCTGTATATGCTAATATCGAAACCCACTCAGTGATCGACAACTCCAAGTACATAACTGCGTTTTCCAATCAAAAGAGTCTCGAAGGAAATTATTGCTCTGCTCTAAGAGGATGCCTGCAAAAAAAAATAGGAAGTTAACAGCTGCTCAGGGAATTGTGTCAAAAAGAATGTAGAGCTGCTATGTTTCTTGGTGTTAGCATTCTTTTTGCAGGCAATTGAATAGGCTAGCGAAACCACTGGTTGGATAATGTTAGCAAGGGATGGTGACAGCCTACTGGTGTTATCGTCAGACTATTACATCAAGATGACACCAGGATTAGTGGCATGGTGGACAATGAGAAAGGTTATCTCCAATTGCAGTGGGATCTTGACCAATTGGGCCAATGGGCTGACGAATGACAGATGGAGTTTAATTTAGACAAATGCAAGGTGATGCATTTTGGAAGATTGAACCAGGACAGGACTTACTCAGTTCATGATAGGGCATTGGAGAGAGTTACAGAACAAAGAGATCTAGGGATACATGTTCATCGCTCCTTGAAACTGGAGCCACAGGTGGACAGAGTGGTGAAGAAGGCATTCGGCCTGCTTAGTTTCATCGTTCAGAATGTTGAATACAGGAGTTGGGATGTCTTGTTGAAGTTGGACAAGACATTGGTAAGGCCACACTTGGAATACTGTGTGCAATTCTGGTCACCCTATTATAGAAAGGATATTATTACACTAGAAAGAGCGCGGAAAAGATTTACTAGGACGCTACTGGGGCTTGATGGATTGAGTTATAAGGAGAGGCTAAATAGATTGGTACTTTTTTCTCTGGAGCATAGGAGGCTGAGGGGTGACCTTATAAAGGTCTATAGAATAATGAGGGGCACAGACAAGGTAGATAGTCAATATTTTTTCCCAAAGGTAGGGGAGTCTAAAACTAGAGGGCATAGGTTTAAGGTGAGAGGGGAGAAATACATAAGTGTCCAGAGGGGCAATTTTTTCACACAGAGGGTGGTGAGTGTCTGGAACAAGCTGCCAGAGGTAGAAGTCGAGGCAGGTATAATTTTATCTTCTAAAAAGCATTTAGGTAGTTACATAGGTATGATGATTATAGAGGGAAATGGACCAAATGAGGGCAATTGGGATTAGTTTAGGGGTTTAAAAGAAAAGGACGGCATTATTAAGTTGGGCCAAAGGGCCTGTTTCCATGCTGTAAACCTCCATGACTCTATGAATCTATTAATTTAGAAACTCAGCAAATATTCTGGGGAAGCGGATGCGAATCCTGCCATGGCAGATGATGGAATTTGAATTCAATAAAAAATATCTGGAATTAAGAATCTACTGATCACTGGGAAACCATTGTCGATTGTTGGAATAACCCACCTGATTCATTAATATCCTTTAGAGAAGGAAATCTGCCGTCCTTACCGAGTCTGACCTACATGTGACTCCAGAACCACAGCAATGTAGTTGACTCTTAACTGCCCTCGGGCAACTAGGGATGGGCAGTAAATGCTGGCCAGCCAGCGACGCCCATGTTCTAGGAATGAATAAAAAAACCCAACAGGAAATTGTTCCCTTCCTGTCTTGCAAAAGTACACTCTGCACATGCAGTGTAAGTGGGAAGATGGAGGCCCAGAGTTCACTAGAAATTGGGTCTCACCTGCAAAATGCCAACGAACTGAAGGAAACCCACACAGGTATGGGGAGAATGTGCAAACTCCACACAGTCACCCAAGGCTGGAATTGAACCCAGGTCCCTGATGCTGTGAGGCAGCAGTGCAAAACACGAGGCTAATAAATGAACTGGACTTGGTATGAGTAATAACACAAGTCATGGGAGTTTTGGGTGCCCCCAGTTAGAATGCAGGAGGTTGATCAGGATGTCATTCACATAATCGAGACTAGAGGTAGCAATAACAAGGATGATTTTTTCAGCAGCAAAGGAGCTGGGGCAGGGTCAATCCAGCAATCTTACAGAAACTGATATAGGCAGCCTTAGTGAGGCACACATTTGTGATTGGAAACTCACCCAGGGGTCAAAAATGACACCAAGGTCCCCTGGTTTGGCCTCAGACAGTGTGAGAGTTGGAGCTAGCGGATCGTGTTTGTAACTCGTACTGAAGGCAATAGCTTTAGTCTTCCAGTATAGTTTAGGGTTAAAGAGTAAAATGTTTGGAACTGAGGTGAGGAGAAATTTCTTCACCCAGAGAGTGGTGAATCTGTGGAATTTACGACCACAGGATGTAACTGAGGTCAAAATGTTACATGATTTCAAGATGAAATTAGATATAGCTCTTGGGGCTAGAGGGATCAAAAGATATGGGGGGAAGGCAGAATCAGGATAGTAAATTTTTTGATCATCCATGATCAAAATGAATGGTGGAGCAGGCTCAGAGGGCCAAACAATCTACACCTGCTTCTATTTTCGACATTTCTATTTATTTACTACATATGTTTTCTGGCATGCACAACCTGATTACAGAGCAGTATTATGATAGGTGTTAAAATATGTATTGTTCCAATCACCTCGCCATCTAAACTGGAGGAGAATGATCTGGTGGCTTGTGGCTCAATGTGGATTAAATGTACATATTTTAAAAACCCAATGAAATGTTAATAAGACATTATCAACATTCATAGATTCATAAGATCCCGACAGTGCAGTAAGAGGCCATTTGACCCATCGAGTCTGCACCGATCACAATTCCACCCAGCCCCTCTCTCTATAACCCCGTATATTTACCCCAGCTAGTCCCTCTGACACTGAGGGGCAATTTACCATGGCCAATCCATCTAACCCACACAATTTTGGACTGCAGGAGGAAATGGGAGCACACAGAGGAAACCCACACAGACATGGGGAGAACGTGCAAACTCCACACAGGCAGTCACTCAAGGCCAGAATTGAACCCAGGCCCCTGGCGCTGTGAGGCAGCAGTGTGAGCAGCTAACCACTGTGCCACTGAAAGATATACTGGCATTGGAGGCAGTCCTGAGCAGGTTCACTCATTGATTGCATGAATGGAGAGATTTACTTATGAAGAGAGGTTTAATAGACTGGAGTGCCGCCCCAGTGAACATCATTGAACCATGTCCTGTCCACATCAGATTCCCATCCATTGACTCTGTCTACACTTCCCGCTGTCTCAGAAAAGCAGCCACCGTAATTAAGGACCCCACGCATTCCAGACATTCTCTCTTCCATCTTATTCCATTGGGGAAAAGATATAAAAGTCTGAGGTCACGTACCAACCACCCCAAGAACAGCTTCTTTCCTGCTGCCGTCAGCCTTTTGAACAGAGTTACCTCGCATTACGTTAATCTTTATCTATATCCTAGCTACGACTGTAACATTGTATTCTGCACTCTCTCCTTTCCTTCTTTATGAACGGTATGCTTTGTCTGTATAGCGCACAAGAAACAATACTTTTCACTGTATACTAACCACATGTGACAATAATAAATCAAATCAAATGAAATCAAAACCATGGTTCTTCAACATTAGCAATGTTGAATGACATTCCATTCCATTGTTCTGTTTTAATGCTGTAAAAGTGAATGTTTCTAATCAATAGGTTATGGATAATAAGCTTCCCAATTGATTCAACGGCTTGATCCTGCCAATTTTTGGGGTATTCATCTGTTAAATTGCAATGAACTCTAATGAGTGCAGTTTCAAGAAATGGAGTAGCAATGCTTTCCAATTAAACATGAAGTTTGAAAACCTTTGCATTATTGCAACATAACATTGCTTAAAGTGTTTTTAACTGTTAGAATAAAGATGGTCAGCAATGTTATTGTCTGGAAGGAAGCTGATAGATCAGTGTTTCAGACTTGTTGTCATGGTAATGAGTGAGTGATTGTCTGTATCATGGTTATGGTTGTGAGGTCCTTAGAATCGCATTTCTTTCAAGGAGAAAGCCATGATTGGGAAATCGTTATGAGAGACATCAGAAAATATTAAAAATTGTATCAAAAAAACCATCATTAGATTGAAGTGATTCATCACATACCAATGGAGTTATTTTTATAATTAATGTCCGATTACAGAAAACAGTGGCTGACACTCTGGGGGGAGGAAGTATTGATTGATTTATTGATTTATTATTGTCATGTATATTGGAATACGGTGAAAAGTATTGTTTCTTGTGCACCATACAGACAAAGCATACTGTACATAGAGAAGGAAAGGAGAGAGTACAGAATGTTGTGTAACAGTTGTAGCTCGGTTGTAGAGAAATATCAGCTTAATACAGGTAGTTCCATTCTAAAGTCTGATGGCAGCAGGGAAGGAAGCTGTTCTTGAGTCAGTTGGTACTTGACTTCAGACTTTTGTGTCTTTTTCCAGACGGAAAAAGGTGGAAGACAGAATGTCTGGGGTGCATGGGGTCCTTGATTAATTGGAAGTGGGGTTGCAAATTTTCATAGGATTGTGATCATGGAACTGTTAAATTAGCCAAAAAAATGCAACTCATTGTTTTTGTATTACTCTGCCAGTGAAATGTAGCAAATAAAGGAATATAGTGGCAAAGTGATTCAGTGCCCGGTTTGAGTCTGGCAGAAATAATGGCCAGATCTTTCAGCCTCTGGATTGTTGGAGAGCAGTATGACCCGCAAAATGCCTTGGGGGACGCCTCGGAAGTCCTAGTGCGAGGAATCTGTGGGATTTGCCCAGGAAATTTCAATTTCTGCTGGGAAATTTGTCTGCTGCCCAGGATCCTCAGACAAAAACCAAAATTGTACCGGCACACCCGACCCGATTCGGGGGCGGACAAGGTTCAGAGAACAGCATTCCCCGTAGGTCTCAGGCAAGATCGTACGAACCTGATAAAATTCCGCCCAAAATCTCCAACTCTGATTTAGATTAG
The DNA here is from genome assembly GCF_965287045.1 of Carcharhinus amblyrhynchos. Lineage (NCBI taxonomy): Eukaryota > Metazoa > Chordata > Chondrichthyes > Carcharhiniformes > Carcharhinidae > Carcharhinus > Carcharhinus amblyrhynchos. The sequence goes on from NC_137327.1 coordinate 125,806,937, forward strand.
GAGATTTGACAGTTAGACGATAAAGAACAATGTCTGATGCCTGGGTAACTATGCAGCTGAATCTGCTGACTCCCCATTAACACCCATCTATTTCCCGCTGTGACCTTCCAAACACCCCTGACATCCCAACTCCCCAACGCCCTACTGACTCTCCCCCTGGCCTGGCAAGACCTGACCTCACCATCCTCCCCACCCTGATGCTGACCATCCTTTCCACCCTGCCGCCTCACATCCTCCCTCCTATCCACGCTGCCACCTACCACTATGCTGCCCACCACCCTACCAACCCTGCTGCCTAGCCCCCTACCCATCTTACTACCTAACACCCTTCCCCTATCCACATTGCTAGCTACCACCATGCCACCTACCATTTGCCACTCTTTCACCCTACCCAGCTGTAATTCTACCTACCCAGGCACCCTACCCACCCTGCTCATTGGCCCACTCTATGCACGTACCTCACTCACTAACATACTGACAAGCTGTTTATATGTCGCTGAGCTCTTCAGTATGTTAATGAATGAAAACTTACTAAAGTCCAGCAGCAGGCGCTGTAAAAAAAGAGCGGCTTGGCTTCCCCCAGCAATCCTGCATAATTCAAAAGACTGACATCCCACACACCCAAAAGGACCCAGTTCGGAAGTCCAGGTGAAAACTGTACAGCTCTGGTGTTGGGGAGGAAAATGGGAGCAGAATGCAGTCTGACAGTGAGATCCAACTTTTAGAATCTTAGATTTCCTGCAGTGTAGAAGGAGGCCATTCAGCCCATCAGGTCTGCACTGACAACAATCCACCCAGGCCTTATCCCCAAAACCCCACATATTTACCCTAGCTAGTCCCCCTGATACTCAGAGGCAATTTTGCATGGCTAATCCATCTTTAGACTGTGGGAAGAAACTGGAGCACCTGGAGGAAACCCATGCAGACACGGGGAGAACATGCAAACTTCACATTGACAGTCACCTGTGCCCAAAATTGAACATGAATCCACCGTGCCTCCAGGAGTCTTCATGAATAACTTGAGCCTGTACAGAAATGGAACCTATGCTGTTGCCATTGCTCTGCACCACAAACCAGTTGTCCAATGAACTGAACTAACCCAATCCCCAAATGGGGTTGTGACATAATGTCTCACCTGAAAGGGTAGATTTTGCCACATAAGTCTCTGCAGTCAGGTGTGAATGACAGAGGAAAGAGTGTTGGCCATTGAACCACAGCTCACACTGTTGAGATCAGTCCTGTCAGCCTCACTTTGCTGGGAGTTCACACTGAATTCCATTTAACTATGTTTTAGGAGCAGCTAGACATCGAAATACAGAGACACGAGGAGCAGGAATAGGCAGTCAGCTCTTTGAGCCTGCTCCACCTGTCAATATGATCATAGCTGATTTGATTCTGGCCACAACACCACTTTCCTTCCTGCTCCCCGTGCCCTATGACACTTCGTCAACCTCAAACCTGGCTAATTCAGCCTTTAAAAATGTTCCTAATGCAGTTATGTCATTCCTTCAATAAGAACAAAACTGTACATGGTATTCCGGATATGGTCTCACCACTACCCTGTACAACTTTACCGAATAACCCTACTTCTATATTCCATTCCCTTTTGCAACACTCCATTTGTCAAAGAAATGAATTCTTCCCATTCCTTGGCCATGAAACTGGACACTCATCATCTTTGTTTGACCTTGCAGCGCACAAGTTGGCTGCTACAGCACTTCAAAAGTAAGTAGTTGGCTTTATAGCTTATTGGGACATTCAGCAGTGGTTTTGTGGTGCAGTGTGCAGTGTCCCTGCTGTTGAGCTAGAAGCTTTGGGTTCAAGCCCTGTTCCTGAAGGTATGTTCACAATACAACTGAACAGGTTGGGTATTAGCCTACAAATCCTTCCAGGTGCCAACGGTAGGTGCTAAGAGCAGGAGAGATTCCTGAGACGGAAAGAAAGTTGGAACCTCTAACGTCATTTCCATATCTCCAGGCTGCAACATGCATGTGGAAGTGCATGTCACCACAGCAACTCAGATTCCCTGAGCATTCACACCATCATGGAGATGAAAAGCACAATGCAAACACACGACCACTTCCGTCTCGGAGGACAAGGGCAGCAGATACACAGGAACACCACCATCTCTAAGTTCCCCTCCAAGCTACCCACCAGCTTAACTTGGAAATCTATCGCTGTTCCGACACAGTTGCTAGGTCAAATCCTGGTATTCCCTCCCTAATGGCATTGTGGGTCAACCCACAGAATGTGGGCTGCAAGAATGGAACTCACCACCACCTTCTCCAGAAGCACGGGTCACAATCTGAGGATTCAGAGTAGATCATTTAGGACGGAGGTGAGGAGACATTTCTTCTCCCAAGGAGTGGTGAACTTGTGGAATTCATTACCACAGGAAGTAATTGATGCCAAAACATTGAGTGTATTCAAGAGGCAGCTGGATATCGCACTTGGGGCAAATGTGATCAAAGGTTATGGGAAAAGGCAGGGTTAGGCTATTGAATTGGATGATCAGCCATGATCTTAATGAATGGTAGAGGAGGCTCGAAGGGCCAAATGGCCTCCTTCTGTTCCTACCTTCTATGTTTCTATGTTTCTTAAAGGCAACTAGGGATTGGGAATAAATGCTGACCAGCCAGCAATGCCCACGTCCTATGCATGAATTTAAAAAGAAACTTTTTCTTTTTTTAGAAATGGCCTTTCCGGGCATCAAAATGTTCCTTGTGTCAAGTCCAATATTTGCTGAATTTAGTGCGAGAAGTAATCAACAGTGTAACGAGTATAACAGTTTAATGGGGTAGGCACTGGTCCAGTAATATTATCACTCAACTATTAATCCAGAGACTCAGGTAACGTTCTGGGGACTCGAGTTAGAATCCCGGCATGGTGGAATTTGAGTTCAATAAAAAAAATCCGAATTAAGAATCTACTGATGACTATAAAACCATTGTCAATTGTTGGAAAAATCCTTTCGGTTCACTACCCATCTGGTTCACTAACGTCCTTTAGGGAAGGAAATTTACCATCCTTATCTGGTCTGGCTGACATGTGACTCCAGAGCCACAGCAATGTATGGTTGACTTTCAACTGCCTTCGGGCAACTCGGGATGGGTAATAAATGCTGGCCAGCCAGAAACACTCATGTCCCACAAATGAATAAAAGACAATTAGGATCTGCCAACCGATTGATCTGAAACCACCCGGAGATCTTCATCTGTTACGTGTCAGCAGGTTTCGGTCAAATGAATCAAGCGTTCTGCACATCGAAGGATGCTCTTCACAAGAAGTATTTCAAGACGTCATTGAGAGAGCAGTAGATTCACCACACTAAACCCAGTGATTTGATTGTTCCTCTACAGTGTGGCACTCGAATGAAGCAGCTTTCTGAGTGTTACTGAATGTTGTTAAATGTCAAATAATGCTCCATGAGGAGGAAGGTAGTGTTCAGCTGTGCCTCATTTACTGTCTGATCTATGAAGCAATTACATTTTATGTAATGGCTAATGTACGGTAAAACAAACTAATACACAGTATTTACAAAGCGATCATAGTCTGCAGAGATTGGTGCGTGTGGTGTTTGAAATGGCAGGAGGGTGCTTTCGGAGTAGAATGTATATCTGCAACAATTAAGGACAAATGCCAGATGTTAAAAGTTAGCAGGTGCAACTTGTTCAGGAACAAGTGCCCAGATGAAGAGAAAGTAAAAGTCACCAGCATGTATGTCCAAAGGGATGATTGTTCTTAACAAACCTCTTTGGGGAGTTGATGGACATGGCAGAAGGGTGACAATGTAATGCACAGGCCTTTATTATTGTACAGTTCGGAGATTAATGGAGACGGGGAGAGCAACAAATTAGATTAACGGAGACAATAGAGAAGTGCACCTCAGTTTATTAATGTTGTTCTTCCTTTGCACAAGCACACAGGATCAACTCCCTCCAACATTTCCACCCCCCCACCCCGCCCTACTCCTAAACTCATCCCTATTTCACCACCATCTCTCTTGACCCCTTTCTCTGTTGCTAAATTATCGGAGTGCTTCCCAAGCACCCTGCAGTGGATGGAAAGGAATTTCTTCCAATTAAATTAGGTGGCACAGTGGTCACAGCGCCAGGCTTCAACCTGGGTTCACTTCCGGCCTCAGGTCACTGACTGTGTGGAGTTTGCACATTCTCCTCGTGTCTGTGTGGGTTTCCTCCAGGTTTTCCAGTTTACTCCAAAGCTGTGTGGGTCAGGTGGATTGGCCATGCTAAGTTGACCTAGTGGTAGGCAGGGGGGGCGAGCCAGGAAAATATGTGGGGTTGCGAGGATAGGGCCTGGGTGGGACTATGGTCGGTACAGGCTCAATGGGCCAAATGACCTCCTTCTGCACTGTAGGGATTCTATGGCTTGTATGGATTCTAAACATGAGGGAGGCTGAAGCCATTTTTGCCAGTTCTCGTTCCTTGCCTAGCTATTGACTCCATACTATTGGTGTCATATTTGATCCTTGGATACGCTTCTGGCCTCATGTTTGCACCATCACTCAGATTACCCTATTTCCATCTCTGTGGCATCGCCTGACTTTGCCCCTGTTATACCATAAGTCCATAAGATATAGGAGCAGAATTAAACCATTCGGCCTATCGAGTCTGCTCCGCCATTCAATCGTGGCCGATATAATTCTCATCCCCATTTTCCTGCCTTCTCCCCGTAACCCTTGGATCCCCTTATTAATCAAGAACCTATCTACCTCTGTCTTAAAGACACTCAATGCTATGGCCTCCACAGCCCCCTGATGAGATGCATTCAAGGATATTGAAGGAAGTGAGAGTGGAAATTGCAGGGGCGCTGGCCATGATTTTCCGTTCTTCCCTAGACTCAGGGCTGGGGCCGGCGTGCTGGAGAATTGCAAATGTTACACCCTTGTTCAGAAAAGGTTGTAAAGATAAGCCCGGCAATTACAGGGCAGTCAGTTTAACTATGGTGCTGGGAAAAGCTCTCAAAATAACTGTTACGGTGCTGAGGTGATGTTTCCCTCTGCACAATTTTAGAAGCCCCCAAAGGGATATACCTTGCCTCGTAATGTTAAGTAAGTGTGCATGAGATAATAAAAAGCTGCAGGTTTTGGTAAATTAAAGCAGGATCTGACTCTATCGTGAATAATTAACCGTTTTTTATTTTAGAATGGGTGATAACCTTATTAAAACAATTAATAAACTAAATAAATTCCTCAATAGAATGCTGTTCCAATTAGAAGACTCATTCAGGAATAATAAATTAAATCATTACAGAATATAGTCACTCTCAAATAATATAATACCAAACGTCTGTATGAGCTTTCTTCTGATGCTTCGGTATGGAATACTTTCTGAGTTGGTTTCCCCCTCTATTTTGATGGTGATTTGATTAGGCTATATATATATTACTGCAGAGTTCCATAGTAAGAAGTCTCAACACCAGGTTAAAGTCCAACAGCTTTTTTTGGAGTTACCAGCTTTCAGAGCACTGCTCTTTCATCAGGTGAGTGGAGAGGTAGGTTTCACAAACACGGCATATATGGGCAGACACACAATTGCAAGATCATGGTTGGAATGTGATTCTTTACAGATAATCAAGTCTTTTCAGGTACAGACAGTGTGAGTGCAGAAAGGGATAATCACATGTTAAATCTGCAATCACAGGTTAAACAGCTTTAACCTGTCATTATCCCTCCCTCTACCTCTTCCATTCACCTGATGAAGGAGTAGCACTCTGACAGCTCGTGATTTCAAGTGAACCTGTTGGACTTTAACCTAGTGTTGTGAGACTTCTTCCTGTGCTCACCCCAGTCCAACACTGGCACCTCCACGTCATGGATTCCATATGAGAGATTCACCTCTCCCTCCTTCAATTTAAAGAGGTAGCAAGGTTGCTCTAATCATTATTTCCCCCTTCTGGGTTTAAATAGGTAGAATTACCTGTTTTCTGAAGTTGATGACAATCTACTTCATTTTGTTGACTTTGAGGGAGAGTATTTTCGCTGCACCAGATTCTCTATGTCATTGCTATACTCTGTCTCATCATTGTTTGAGATCCGACCCACTACAGTGGTGTCATCAGCAAACTTGAACATCGAATTGGAGGCAAATTTGGCCACACAGTCATTGGTGTATAAGGAGTATAGTAGGAGGCTGAGAACAGAGCCTTGTGGGGCACCAGCATGATCATGGAGGAGGTGTTGCTGCCTATCCTTACTGATTATGGTCAGTGGGTTAGGAAGTTCAGGATCCAGTCATAGAGGGAGGAGCTGAGACCCAGGCCATGGAGTTTGGAGATGAGTTTTGCCAGAATAATGCTGTTGAAGGCTGAGCTGTAGTCAATAAATAGGAGTCTGGCATAGGGGTCTTTGCTATCTAGGTATTCCAGGGTTGAGTGCTGGGCTAGAGAGGTGGCTTCTGCTGTGAACCTGTTGCGGTGGTAGGCAAACAGTAGTGGATCCAGACAGTCCAGGAGGCTGGAATTGATTCATGCCATGATTAGCCTTTCAAAGCACTTCATAATGATGGATGTCAGAGCCACCGTCCGATAGTCATTAAGGCACGCTGCTTGGCTTTTCTCAGGCACCGGGATGATGGTCGTCTACTTGAAGCAGATAAGGACTTCGGATTGTTGTAAAGAGAGGTTGGAGATGTCTGTGAATACACCCACCAGCTGATCCGTGCAGGATCTGAGTGCTCGTCCGGGTACTCCACCCGGGCCAGTCGCATTCCATGGGTTGACCTTCGAGAAAGCTGCTCTGACATCTGCAATGGTGGCTCCAGATACAGATTCATCCAGGGCTTCCAGGGTGGAGGTCATGATCTGACTGACCTCTTGCTCAAAATGGGCGTAGAATGTGTTGAGCTCATCGGGGAGGGGTGTGTTGGAGCCGGTGATTTTACATGCCTTCATCGTGCAACCTGTTATGTCTTGCAGATATTACCATAGTCGGTGGGGGCGGGAAGGGGGGGGTGGGCCTGTGTGGCTAACCTGGGACTCCAGCTCGGGTCCAGTACATTGATCTGGCATCATTGATGGATCTCCTTAAATCATATCTGGCTTTCCTGTATAGGTCAGTGTCGCCTGACTTGAACACCTCAGACCTAACCTTCAGCAAGCAGTGAATATCCCTGTTCATCCATGGTTTCCGGTTGGGGAACACATGGATTGGTTTCTTTGGCATACAGTCTTCTACACACTTACTAATGAAGTCAGTTACTGTAGTGGCATACTCGTTCAGGCTAAAGGGAAGTGTTAGCATGGCCAATCCACCTAACCTGTACGTCTTTGGAGTGTGGGAGAAAGCCAGAGCACCCGGAGGAAACCCATGCAGGCACGGGGAGAATGTGTAAACTCTGCACAGACAGTAACCCAAGCTGGGAATTGAATCTCGGTCCCTGGCTCTGTGAGGCAGCAGTGCTAATTGCTGTGCCACCATGCCGTTCTATTTTAGGAAGGATGTGAACACATTGAAGAGAGTGTGGAAAAGGTTTACAGGAATAGTTTCAGGGGATGAGGAACTTCAGTTCAGAAAATAGATCGGAGAGGTTGGACCTATTCTCCTTGGAGAGAAGAAGGCCATGAGAAGATTTGATAGAGATATCCAACATCATGAGGGGGTTGGGCAGAATAGACAGGGAGAAACTGTTCCCAGTTGTAAAATGATTGGAAATGAGAGGGTGCAGATTTAAATGTGTTGCAAAATAAACCAATAAGATATGAGGAGGAGATATGATAAGGCTCAAGTATGGAATGCAATGCCTGGAAGTGTGGTGGAAGTAGATTCAATCGAAGCTTTTAAGAGGGCATTAGATGATTATTTGAATAGAAACGATGTGCAGGAGTGCAGGAAAAGGGCGGGGAAATGGCACTAACTGTGACGTTATTTGGAGAGCTGGTACAGATATGATGGGCCAAATGGTCTCCTTTTGCACTGTAATGATTCTATGAAAGAAAAAGATATGACAGGTTGAGAACAAATTTCAAATTTCTGGCTTTGTTTCTTTCAGTCTGCAGGTGTTTTAATAAAACTCATAATGATACTTGAATAACTTAATTGAAGTCAGCTTTAATTTTTAATGAATATAATCCTGGGGGAAGATGGTGATTTTCTTTCAATAATTAATGGGATGTGAACCTTCTGGCATTTGATTCCTATCCTCCCCCCCTCCATTCTTTTTGGGAAAGTGATGGTGAACAACTTTCTTCAATATAACTGAATAGGCTATTTCAGAGGGTCATTAAGGATCAACAACATTGCAGTGGGTTTGGAGTCACATGTAAGCCAGACCAGGTAAGGACAGAAGATTTCCTTCATTAAAAGGCATTGGCGAACTAGATGGGTTTCAGCTGCGACCTGGTCATTCCAAGGTCATAATTATGGATTCAAACCTTTTGTCCCACATAGTTGTGTTCGTGGCAATTTTACTGGACCAGTTGTCCAGCCTATGGACCTTGACAATATCCTAGCAGTAGCACTGAAGACATGGGTGCCCAAACTAGCCAAGTTACTCCAACACTGCGTCTACCTGACAATGTAGAAAATTGTCCAGATACGTCTGGTCCACAAAAAGCAGGGCCAAATCCAGTCAGGCTAATTGCTGCCCCATCAATCTACTCTTGATCATCAATAAAGTGATAGAATATATCAACAGGGCTATCAGGCAGTACTCACTCAGCATTAACCTGCTTGTTGATACTCAGACTGGGCTTTGCAAGTGCCATTTGGCTCCAGACCTCAGTATAGTCTTGGTACAAACACGGAAAAGAAGACTTCAGTTCAAAAGATGAGCTAAGACTGACTGCCCCTTGACATCAAGGCAGCATTGATCAAGTCTGGCTTCAAGTGGGACAGCACAGTGGTTAGCACAGCTGTCCCACAGCACCAGGCACCCGGGTTTGATTTAGACTTTGGGTGATTGTCTGTATGGAGTTTGCATATTCTCCCCGTGTCTGTGTGGGTTTCCTCCAGGTGCTCCAATTTCCTTCCGCATTCCAAAGGTGTGCAGGTTAGGTGGATTGGCCACGATAAGTTGCCTCTAAGTGTCCACAAATTTGTGGTTTGTGGAGATTAGCCAAGGAAATAATGTGTGTGGTTACTGGGATAGAGCCTGGGTATCTTGCTCTGTTGAAGAGTTGGTACAGACTTGCTGGGTTGAATGGCTTCCTTCTGCACTGTTGGAATTCTGTGAGTAGGCCTGGCAACATTCTAAGTCAATGAGAACAAGAGGGAAATTTTTTCACTTGTTGGAGTCATATTTAGCACAATAGAAGATGGTTATGTTCACTGGGGGACAATCATTTCAGCCCTAGGACATGGAGGAGTTCTTCAGGGGCGTGTACTCAGCCCAACCGTTTTCCATTGCTTCAATAATCACCTCCCTTCCATCATTAGGTGGGGGTGTTCGCTGATGAATGCACAATAACCAGCAGCATCTGCAACTCCTCAGACACTGAAGAGGTCCATATCCATATTCAATGCAACCTGGGCAACAGGGAGGCTTGGACTAACAAGTAGCAGGTAGCATCCATGCCACACAATTGCCAGGCAGAGACCATCTGCACCAAGAATGAAGTTAACCATCTCCCCATGGCATTCAACAGCGTTGTCATTGCTGAATCCAACACCAGCAATATCTCCAGGTTCATCATTAACCAAATACATAAATGGACTAGCTATATAAATATTGTGGTTATAAGAACACATGGGAGATTGAGAGATCTGCTGCAAGTAACTCATTTTCTGACTCCCCAAAGCCTTTCTAGCATCTGCAAGGCAAAAGTCTGAAGTCTATTGAGCGCTCAAAATTTCCTGGATGGGTGCAGCTCCAGCAACACTCCAGAAGCTCAACACCATCCAAGACAAAGCAACCCACTCTTTTGGCACACTCCCTTAAGCAGTTGGTTGCTCCGCTATTGGTGCACAGTGGCAGTAGTGTGTGCTCTACATGCTGTTATTTATATGTTCATAGGATGTGGCTGTAACTACTAGGCTAGCATTTATTTCCCATCCCTAATTGCACTTGAGAATGTGGTGATGTGTCACCTTCTTGAACCGTGACAGTCCGACACAGAGGCACAGTGGCACAGTGGTTAGCCCTACTACAGCGCTAGGGACCCGGGTTTGATTCCCGGCTTGGGTCAATGTGTGTGCAGACTCTGTGCAGAGTCTGCATGTTTTCCCCACGTCTGCATGGATTTCCCCTGGGTGCTCTGGTTTCCTCCCACATCTCTGAAAGGCATGCTGGATAGGTGAATTGTCCCTCAGTGTGCCCGAACAGGTGCTGGAGCTACTAGGGTAACTTCATTGCAATTAATATAAGCCTACTTATATTAACTGCAAGGATAGGATGTGTAGATAGTTTGGGTCATGTTGAGATCAAAAAGGAGGAGGTTTTGGGGTTCTTGAGAAACATCAAGGTAGACAAGTCTCCAGGGCCTGATGGGATATACCCCAGAATACTGAGAGAGGCAAGGGAGGAAATTGCTGGGGCCTTAAGAGAAATATTTGTATCCTCGCTGGCTACAGGGGAGGTCCGAGAGGATTGGAGAATAGCCACTGTTGTTCCTTTGTTTGAGAAGGTTGGCAAGAATAATGCAGATAATTACAGACCGGTGAGCCTTACATCAGTGGTAGGGAAATTATTGGGGAGGATTCTTTGAGACAGGATTTATTCCCACTTGGAAATAAGTGGATGTATTAGTGAGAGGCAACATGGTTTTGTGAAGGGGAGGTTGTGTCTCGCAAACTTGGATCAAGTTTTTTGAGGAAGTGACAAAGATGATTGATGAGGGTCGGGCAGTGGATGTTATCTACATGGGCTTCAGTAAGGCCTTTGACAAGATCCCTCATGGCAGACTGGTGCAAAAGATGAAGTCACATGAGATCGGAGGTGTGTTGGCAAAGTGGATACAGAACTGACTCGGTCAAAGAAGACAGAGGGTAGCAGTGGAAGGGTGCATTTCTGAATGGAGGCTGTGACGTGGTGTTCCTCAGGGATCAGTGCTGGGACCTTTGCTGTTTGTAAGATTTATAAATGATTTGGAGGAAAATATAACTAGATTGATTAGTAAGTTTGCGGATGACACAAAGGTTGGTAGATTTGTGGACAGCGATGAGGACCATCAGAGGATACAGCAGGATATCGATCATTTGGAGACTTGGGCGGAGAGATGGTAGTTGGAGTTTAATCTGGACAAATGTGAGGTAATGCATTTTGGAAGGTCTAATACAGATAGGAAAGATACAGTAAATGGCAGAACTCTTAAGAGAGGCAAAGGGATCTGGATGTACAGGTACACAGGTCACTGAAAGTGGCAATGCAGGTGGAGAAGGTAGTCAAGAAGGCATACAGCATGCTTGCCTTCATCGGCCGGAGCACTGAGTTTTAAAATTGGCAAGTCATGTTGACACTTTATAGAACCTTAGTGAGGCCGCACTTGGAATATAGTGTTCAGTTCTGGTCTCAGCACTACCAGAAGGATGTGGAGGCTTTGGAGAGGGTATAGGAACGATAGACAAGGATGTTGCCTGGTATGGAGGGCATTAGCGATGAGGAGATGTTGGAGAAATTTGGTTCGTTCTCATTGGAGTGATGGAGGTGGAGGGGAGACCTGATAGAAGTCTACAAGAGAGGCATGGACAGAGTGGATAGTCAGAAGCTTTTTCCCAGGGTGAAAGCATTGGTTACTAGGGGACATAGGTTTAAAGTGTGAGGGGGAAGTTTTAAAAAAGATATGCAAGGCAGATTTTTTACACAGAGAGTGGTGGAACTCGTTGCCAGGAGAGGTAGTGGAAGCGGATACGGTAGTGACTTTTAAGGGGCATCTTGACAAGTACATGAATGAGATGGGAATAGAGGGATAGGGTCCCCGGAAGCATAGGGGGTTTTAGTTAAGTCAGGCAGCATGGTCGGTGCAGGCTTGGAGGGCCGAAGGGCCTGTTACTGTGCTGTAATTTTCTTTGTTCTTTGTTCTTACTTGTGACATAATAAATACACTTTAAACTTAGCCCATGTGGTGTAGGTACACCCACAGTGTTGTTAGGGAGGGAGCTTCAGGATTTGGATTCAGTGGCAGTTCTCATATGCATCTATTGCCATTGTCCTTCGAATTAGTAGAGGTCCTTGGTTTGGGCAGTTCTATGGATATTGTCTTGGTGAATTGCCGTAGTACACACTGCAACCACTGTGCGCCAGTCGTGGGGGAGGTTTATTTATTATTCATTTCTGGGATGTTGGTGTCACTGGCTAGGCTAGCATTAATTGCCCATCTCTAATTGCCCTTGAGAAGATGTTGGGAAGGTGCCTTCTTGGCTCACTCCTGTCCTTGTGTTGTAGGTGCACTCACAATGCTGTTAGGGAACAAGTTCCAGGCTTAAGGTGTAGATGGGGTGCCAATTAATCTACCTGTTTTTTCCTGGATGGTGTTGAGCTTTGTGAGCATTGTTGGAGCAGCACTCATCCAGGCAAGTGGGGAGTATCCAATCACACTCCTGACTTGTGCCTTGCAGATTGTGGATAGGCTTTGGGGGATCGAGAGGTGAGCTACTCACCACATAATTCCCAGTCTCTGAACTGCTGTTGTAGCCACAATATTTATATGGCTGGTTCAGTTTAGTTTCTGCTCAGTGGTAATTCCCAGTATGTTGATGGTGGGAAATTGAGTGATTGAATGTCTGGGGATAGTTTGATTCTCTCTTGTTGGAGATGGTCATTGCCTGGCACTTGCATGTCACAAATGTCACTTGCCACTTCTCAGCCCAAGCCTGGATATCGTGCAGTATACAGACATGGGCTATTTCAGTATCTGAGAAATCACAAAAGGTGGCATGGTGACACAGTGGTTAGCTCAACTGCCACAGAGCGGTTAGCACTACTGCCTCACAGCGCCAGAGACCTTTGCTTAGATCTGATTAGTTTCACATCATTTTTGATGGGTTTCAATGGGTGTTAATGAGTTTCAGTGGTGGTGGATCCTTTGATGTTCTGTTTCAACTTCTAATATGCATCAAATCTTCTGTTTCACTGATGTGCGTCTGTCCTGTGTATATCGCGGTGACTTGTTTCTCAGGAAATGTACAATTGTCTTTTTACACACGCTAATGTGTCGTGTTGCACCTTTGGTTTTCAATTGTCCAATCTGGAATCTTACAAAGGGCCTGTCTCCAGGCAGACTGGCCTGCCTTGCTTTTAGGCCAATTTCTATGTCAATCTCTATGTCATGTTGCTCTTCACCCCTGGCCTGATGCTCATCGTAAAAAGTCTGACAACACCAGGTTTTAGTCCAACCTATTTATTTGATAATATTCTCACTAGCTTTCGAGGGGACAGCCTCTTCGTCAGGTGAATGGAGAGTTCTGGCCTCAGACAGAGCATATAAAGCACAGACAGTTTAGAGATTACTGATTAAAATGCGAATCCTTACACCTAACCTGCTGTTCAAGACCTGAAGTGGCTGACAATGTGAGTGGTAGGAGCACTGATCACAGTTTAAAGAGATGTGTGTTGTCTCCAGACAGTACAGTAAGTGAGGTTTTGCAAACCCAGGCAAGTCACGGGGGTTACAGATAGTGCGACATGAACCCAAGATCCCTGTTGAGACCGTCCTCATGTGTGCGGAACTTGGCTATCAGTCTCTGCTCAGCGACTCTGCGCTGTCGTGTGTCGTGAAGGCCGCCTTGGAGAATGACCTCTGACCTTCGGGTAAGCATTCTCCAAGGCGGCCTTCACGACACACGACAGCGCAGAGTTGCTGAACAGAGACTGATAGCCAAGTTCCGCACACATGAGGACGGTCTCAACAGGGATCTTGGGTTCATGTCGCACTATCTGTAACCCCCGTGACTTGCCTGGGTTTGCAAAACCTCACTTACTGTACTGTCTGGAGACAATACACATCTCTTTAAACTGTGATCAGTGCTCCTACCACTCACATTGTCAGCCACTTCAGGTCTTGAACAGCAGGTTAGGTGTAAGGATTCGCATTTTAATCAGTAATCTCTAAACTGTCTGTGCTTTATATGCTCTGTCTGAGGCCAGAACTCTCCATTCACCTGACGAAGAGGCTGTCCCCTCGAAAGCTAGTGAGAATATTATCAAATAAATAGGTTGGACTAAAACCTGGTGTTGTCAGACTTTTTACTGTGTTTACGCCAGTCCAACGCCGGCATACCCACACACTGATGCTCATCCACAGCTAGCCTCCCCCCAGTGATTCCACTCTACACAAATAGTCACAGGCTGCTGCACTACTGTTCAAGAAGGTGACATCGTCAAGAGGAATTATGGATGGACAAATACTCGCATCCAATGAAAGAATAAAAGACGTGTATTGAGATTGGAGCTTATGGCTCTCAATCAGGAATGCGAACTCACCCAGCAATATAACCATTGTGCCATCATACCCTAGAAAGCGGAGATTTCCTTCATCATTAACGTGGATTGGAATGGAGGTATATTTTTGCTAATGTTTGTACAGCAAGAAAAAAAATCCTTACATGCACAAGCTTGTTTAAACAAAATTAAAATGAATCGTAAACCTGCATTTTAAATCAGGACTGAATCACGGCTACAGTCCCACAAGCTGCAACTTGTGAAAGTATGAGAGGGTACGTCTTTTTCACAGGTCCTTTATGTGGAAAGAGAAATGACAATGTTAATCCATTCTAATGTGAAAATGATGATGTGGCAGCCACATAATGTAATAAGAAGGCCAAGGTGGCTGCTGTCCTTCATTGTATCAACCACAATGGGCTTGGGATAGAAGTGATTTATCCTCGCATGGTAATAGGCCAGGTAATTAATAACAGTCACATTCATCACATCTGAACAAGCTCGTTGTCTTGACAGGCTCTGCTTCAATCTATTCCCTCTGTCAGCAGTTGCTGCAGAACAGCAATGAACAAGGCAAAGTTTCACAGACATATTTGTTTAAAATCCTGAAGAATGTCAACAGATATTTTTGCTCCAAACCCTACTATTATTTTTTGGCCCTCTTGCCTTCCTCAGCAGTCGTGTCACTGAATGAAGCCTGGGCGAATACAGTCGCGAGCGTGCTTACCTTACATGGTATGCATGTAACCACGGTCTCCGACCAACCAGGTCTCTGACGTAGCAACCATTAGGTGGTCTCAAACCAGATGAATCTGGTAAAATGCTGCAACGACAATAATCTCTACCTCAGTGTCAGTAAACCAAAGGAGACAGTCATTGACTTCAGGAAGCATAGTGGAGGACAGGCCTCTGTCTACTTCAACTGTGATGAAACGAGAATGATTGAGAGCGTCAAGTTTCTAGGTGTTCAGATCACTAACGACCTGTCCTGGTCCCTCTCTGCTGATGCTATAGTTAAGAAAGCCCATCAATGGCTCTGCTTTCTGAGGAGGCTAAGAAAATTCAGCATGTCCACTATGACTCCCACCAATTTCTACAGATGCACCATAGAAAATATCTTTTCCAGATGTATCACAACTTGGAGTAGCTCCTGCTCTGACCAAAACCTCAAGAAACTACAAAAGATTGTGAACATAGCCCAGTCCATTACACAAACCAGCTTCTCATCCATTGACTCCATCTACACTTCCTGCTGCTTCGGAAAATCAACTAGCATAATCAAGGGCTCCAGGCAACCCGGACATACTCTTTATCACCTTCTTCAGTCGGAAAAAGGTACAAAGGTGTGAGATCACATGCCAACTCACTCAAGAACAGCTTCTTCTCTGCTGCCATCAGACTTTTGAATGGACCTAAATTATATTAAGCTGGTCTTTCTCTATACCTCAGCTATGACTGCAACACTACATTCTGTACCCTCTCTTTTCCTTCTCTATGAATGGTATGCTTTGTATAGTGTGCAAGAAACAATATCTTCAGTGTATCCCAATACATGTGACAATAATAAATCAAATCAAATCAAACCTTAGGGCATCAAGGGATGGGCAATAATTGCTGCGCTTGCCAACAAAGCTATATTGAAGGACTGCGTTGCTAAGTCACACGACTATGCGACCTCTATTATCTAACCTTCAACCTGCTTTTCACTCGCTCCCTCTGTCTTGCTGCTGCCGTGAATTAACTCCTTCAGCTTGTTCAAGAGAACACTTGGTGCCTTTCTCTCTGATACTCTTTTGCTTTCTTCGCAGAAACACTGAGAATTCACAAAATCAGTGAGTGATCCTCCGGTACCTCTTGCCCAGGCACAAATCCTATTATGGCCGGAGACTCTTCTAAGAGGCCTGAATCTCACACTGCGATCTCTGTGAAGCTGGCCATGCTGGTGCCTTTTGGTCCCAGTCATCTCACTCACGACACAAATTGCCCCAAGTTCCAGAAAAATATCTTTTGGGAGAATTACGTCCTCAGAATCACAGGAGTAAATTTGTGGGGCTTGTCTGCTTGTGCCATTTCCCTGATCGCCCACTGATCACAGGATCACAGAATTGTTACAGCACAGGAAGAGGCCATTTGGTCCATCATTTCTGTACTGGCTCACCACACATGTATCTTGACTTTGTACCATTCCCCTGCCTTTTGCCCCTACCCCTGCACATTGTTTGCATTCAAAGAGAGGGCAGGAAGGAGGAATGGGAAACCCATGATCCTCCAATTAATGGTCCATGAAGCTCATTGAAGAGCTTCTGAACAGGCTGCACAGGGCAGGAAGGGAATTTTCAATATGGCGTTTGGCAAACTGAGCTTGTTTTCTCTCTGTGACCTTACTCCCACCCAGTCACGTTACCTGTCAATCAGCCTAATCAAGCTCCCTTCTGAAAAACTCCAGGGGAAAATATTAAAATAACAGTGTTGCATTAACCCAGATTAAAACAAACATACCAGCAATTAAGACCAATTATGCTGCTGCATTAACAACGTGTACAGACAGAACGGCACTGATAAAACAACTAATGCTAAAAGGAATCCTGCACAAGAAACATGACACAAACAGACTTCTTAAAGGCACAGTAGCATCACAGGTCATTTATGCACATTGGAAATCAAAGGGCTGGAAAATTACGTGCTGGACTATGCACATTCCCTTTAATTTGGCCACCTGCATGCGGCTACTCGCTCTCCGAGATGCTCTCTTCTGCAAGGCAGTGACAGGCCCCATTGTGGCTGCCACCTGTCTTTCATACCCTACCTACCACACACCCGACCAGGGTGGCGCAGTTGCTGCTTCACAGCGCCATGGACCTGGGTTCGATTCCCGACTCGGGTTACTGCCTCACTGCCTGTGCCGAGTCTGGATGTTCTCCCCGTATCTGCATGGGTTTCTTCCAGCTGCTCCAGTTTCCTGAAAGGCATGCTGGTTAGGTGCATTGATCAGCTAAGTTCTCCCTCACTGTACCTGAACAGGCGCTAGAGTGTGGCAACTAGGAGATTTTCACAGTAACTTCATTGTGGTGTTAATGTAAGCCTACTTGTGACTAATAAATAAACTTTAATCTTTTAAAACTTTAAATTTCTCCTCCAGCCCCATTAGGGCATTTACATTTCAAAGTAGTGTCATGTAAGGGAGGCTGTTGTGGCACCAAATTGGAACCCGAAAATTATCTGGGGGTCACGTTTCTGACCCTCCCCTTGAAAATCCAGTCCCCAAACTCACTACAACCCTCTGAGACCTCTATTGTCCTCAAACTCTCGCTTCTTATATATTCCTGACTTCCTTGGTCCCTCCACTGGCAGGTGTATCTTCAACTGCTTAGGCACTCAGTTCTGTCTCTGTCTCACCACCTCTCCCTTTCCTTTTGAATTGCCCTGAAACCTTACCTCTTTGACCAATCTTCTGACCTTTAGTTCGAATAATCTGCTAGGTTTCTCGATGTCAAAATTTGTCTGATAGCACTGCTGTAAAGCACCTCGGGAAGGTTTTATCAAAACATTGAAACCTCACGGTGATTAACATTGCTGCCTCACAGCGCCAGGGGCCTGGGTTCAATTCCGGCCTTGTCTGTGTGGATTTGCACATTCTGCCCGTGTCTGCGTGGGTCTCCTCCAGGTTGAAGATATGTGGGTTAGGTGGATTGCCTATGCTAAATTTCCCATTAATGGCAGGGGGAATTAGCAGTGTAACTACGTCAGGTTACAAGCATAAAGCCTGGGCAAGATTGTTGTCATTGCAGGTCTAATAGGCTGAATGGCCTCCTTCTGCACTGTAGGGATTCTATGATTCTCATTTCAGCAAATAATGAGGCAGTGCCTCATTTTTGCTGAAATGTAGAATGACTACAGTGCAGAAGGAGGCCATTTGGTCTATTAGACCTGCAATGCCAACAATCCTACCCAGGCTATAAGAAGATCATGGCAGTAAAAATGAGAGCTGGATGGAACGCACCCAGCATTCTAATGTTATGGTTTTGGGTAACCCCCTCCCCCTGCCCTTTCCCACCATCCTTTCCATCCTATTTCCAGCACTGCTCCAACCCCCAACTCCCACACACGCATCTCCGCACACAGAAAAAATGGAATAGTGTATAATAGAAATGAATCATCAATACTTGCTGATTTGGACCGTTTATTGAAATATTCATGTCATAGCGCTGGATTGTGCTGACTTAAAACTGCAGAATCGAAACCAAATTTGATTTTTTTTTTAACCATTGATTTCTGATAGGTCTAATTCATCTCATTTCTTTTTCAGTTTTAAGAAATAATTATTCATGGTCGTCCTTCTAACATAAAGGACATCAAATGGTTTCTCAATGTTAAATGAACAATGGAAATGCCTACACTTAACCTATCAAATGGTTCATAAATTCAATGAGATGTGCAGTCAGTTAGTTTCATATTAAAGGTCTGGTTGTGCAAAGGAACAATTTGTGTTGCTGCTCGAGAATGGATTATCATCTATTCAGGATTCATCCATATATCTCACTGCAGCCTGACGTAATGTTATGGATGTAACAACTGGCTCTGTAGCACCCCAAGTTTTGGGACTACAGGCCACTCACATTCACTACCAGAGCAGCACACATCAGACAACACCTTGTTGAGGGTGTTAGCACAGGGTGTCCAGAAGAATGTGCAGAGTGGGCACATTCTGATATTGGACAATGTGTAACGATGATTTAATGCCAATGCTGCCATATTGGATCTCGCTGTTCTAGGGGTCGCCCCTTCTTAACCAAACGCACATCAAAATTAAAGTTTAGAGTTTATTTATTAATGTCATGAGTAGGCTTACATTAACACTGCAATGAGGTTGCTGTGAAAATCCCCTCGTCATCACTCTCCGGCACTGTTCGGGTGCACTGAGGGGGATTTGCCATGGCCAATGCACCGAACCGGCACGTCTTTCGGATTCTGGGATGAAACCCACACAGACACGGGGAGAACATGCAGACTACATACAGAAAGTGACCCAACCAGCATTCGAATCTGGGTCCCTGGTGCTGCGAGGCAGCAGCGCTAACCGCTGTGCCACCCATATGTGCGATCGCCAAATGTGTGGTCAGCAACTCAAAATCACGCCACCTTTCTGCCACCAGTTCTATATAAAGATACCAGCAATTGTTTGCATAATAAAGTCAAATCACTGAAAATGCTGAAAAAAAAGCAGGAAATGCTGGGTAAACTCAGCAGGTCAGGCAGCATTAGTGGAGAGGGGAACAAGAGTTAGTGGGCCAGAATTCTCCAATCTCTCCTGCAGTGGGATTCTCTGATCCTGCTACCGTGAACGGAGATTTGGCTGAGAATAAGCACTCTGCAAAAGAGAAAGTTAAACCAATTTATTCCCTTTGAAGAAATAAAAGCTGTCAATGAGGTTTGGAGTCAATGTTAATATTGCAGTTAGGATGATGGAGGTACTTGAGATGCGTTCAAGTGCGAACGGAAGTGTAAACAAACACAGCTGACTGGAGACTGAGTAGAAATCCATTAAGCTGTCAATAGAGGACTCTTTCGAAGCACTGCACTTGGAAATTGACAGAGATCAAAGGTTTCCAAGGGAATAGAGAGGGTTTCAAAGGTTTTGGTTTTCTAGGAAGGCTCAGAGACTTCAGATCAAAGCTATGTTAATACATTGGGGCTGCATGCAGCACTGTGGAAAATGGAGCCTTCCCCATGCCTTCCTCTCATGCCACCCCCACCCCCAAGGCTGTGAAGAGGGGAGGGGGGGAGGGGGGACGGGTGCATGAAGATTGAATGACCCAGCCACCTCAGAACTTTCACAGCTGACAGGCAGGAATACAGATATTGATCACAGGGCTGCCTGAAATCACCACATCAGACGTGATCTTCAGGTCTGCCAGGGCGAGAAGGGGATGTCCAGCCATGAGATCCCCATCCTGGAGGAGAATGTAAGGTCCACTCCTTGACCCCAGCCTGAGTCCACCTAACTCCCAGGGCTCTTGAGGGACACTTCCTCTGCTGCCTGGCAGTGGCAGAGGGGAAAATGGCCACTGAACATGCCATCTTGACCCTCACCCCCTCCGGAACCCAAGGCACCAGGTCAACGTGGCAGTGCCAGGATGCCGGGGCAATGCACCATTGGCACTGCCAAGGTACATGGCCTGAAGGGTAAAGGGGGGCTGAGTGGAATTGCTGAGGAGTCGTGATGACACTGTGCCTTTAAAAAATGGATTGATATCATGTTTCCTTTGAGGGGTATGTTTAAAACCCAGCTCTGTTTCACACGGTGCCAATTTGTCTCAGCATCAGGCAGCTCACATGCTGAGAATGCAGAGTAATGATTAATTTTAGCTAGAGATGTGTTTGCTTTAATCTGAATTAATGCATTTTGGTTCACTTATTTGTTTTTCCCTTGGGGTTTCAAAGTAGAGTTTTATTAGGTTGATTGACAGAATTGTGTGTTTAAGGGAGGAGTTAAGCTTACAGGAAAAAACAAACAGTAACTACTGGATTCGGAAGCAAGAAGTCTCTCTCTCTCTCTCTCTCTCTGGAGGCTGCTGCTTCTGACCTGCTGGGAGAAATAGATCTCTCTCTTTAGGGTGGATTCTCAGAGGCTATTTCCCAGGGCTGAAATGGTGGCTACGAGAGGACACAGGTTTAAGGTGCTGGAGAGTAGATACAGAGGAGATGTCAGGGGTAAGTTTTTCGCTCAGAGGGTGGTGAGTGAGTGGAATCGGCTGCTGTCGGTGGTGGTGGAGGCAAACTCGTTGGGGTCTTTTAAGAGACTTCTGGATGAGTACATGGGATTTAATGGGATTGAGGGTTACAGATAGGCCTGGTAGGTACAGATAATGATTGTCGCAACTTGTGGGCCGAAGGGCCTGTTTGTGCTGTAGTGTTCTATGTTCTTTCTCTCCAGAGGTGTTCTGGAGACTTGAGGACTGGCATCCCAGACACAAGCACGCAAGCCTGTGTGTTACTAATTGATTTTGAAGAGGAGTTAAGTCTATAAAAGGAATATGCTTCAATCAGAAATAATAGAGATAGGTTAGTGGTTAAAAATTGTATCTTATTATGTTTAAATATTTCAACTGGTAAAGATTAAGCTAACTCATTTGATATAGTTAAACTGTATTGCTAAATAAAGTTTTTTATAAAAGCTTCTTAATGTGACAGTAGAATCACACCTGGAGTAAAACCAGTGTCTTCATACTAATTCCAAAATAGAAAAAACAGTTGGGGCCTAGTCAGGCTTCATAACATACTGTTGGGGGGCTGAGTAGAGGTCTCGGGGAAGGGGGTTGCTTAGGCGAAGGGGTCTGAGTGGGGATGAAGGCTGAGGGGGGCCTGAGTTAGGGTATGAGGGGGACAGTGCCTGGGGGGGGTGGATCAGGTTACCCCTAATGTCCGCATGTTGTGGAATGGATGGCCTCTTTCTTGAGTTTTTGGGGAGGAGGATGCTCCTCTTTACTGAAGGGTTGGGGTGCTCTCCTGGATCCTCAGGGTCCGGTACACCAAGTCCATCTTGGTGATGACCAACACCAAAGCCCACACGATACAGTTCCTGTTTGGGGGGGGGGGTGCGTGGTGGAGGCAGGGGGGGAGCGCAGGGGGCAGTCATTTGGCTATCAAACCTGCAGGCCTGCTTATTAATCAGATCACTGCTTGCTCTGGGCAGGAACTGGATTGGGGTTAATGGGGCAGGTCGGTAAAAGCCCTCACACCCAGCGGGAATCCTAATTTTAACCCCAATTCAGCAGATGTAGCTGGGAATGAACAAACAAGTCTTCTGAGATCCTGTGGAACTTCAACAAAACAGCATTACTCAACATGTATGAGGGAGAGCAGAACTCATGGCTGTAACTCCAGCTTTCTTCTGAGTCACTCTAATGATCATTGGGTCTTACACACTCATTCTACCCATTTCTTTGCATTACAATATGTTACATTTCGATTGTTACCTGGAATTGGTTACAGTTCTGTTTTTGGTTACGTTATGCGGGTGGCACGGTAGCACAGTGGTTAGCACTGCTGCCTCACAGCGCCAGGGAGCCGGGTTCAATTCCCAGCTTGGGTCACTGTTTGTGCAAAATCTGCACATTCTCCCCGTGTCTGTGTGGGTTTCCTCCGGGTGCCCTGGTTTTCCCCCACAGCCCAAAGATGTGCGGGTTAGGTTGTTTGGCTTTGCTAAATTGCCCCTTACTGTCAGCGAGACTAGTTCGGGTAAATGCATGGGGTTATGGGGGATCGGGCCTAGGTGGGATTATGTTTGGTGCAGACTTGATGGGCCGAATGACCTCCTTCTGTACTGAAAGAGTCTACGACTCTATGATTCCATTGTCTTGAGTGATTCTGCTGTCCACCTGTTTACAATATCAAAGTGTGGTGTTTGTCAAACTGATTTTGATGGGGTATTAATTGGCCCATCTCCTGGATATTCGATTAAGTTTTCGAGTCCATATGAGTTTTCTTCAGAACATTAGTGTGGGTCTCTGGATTACCATTTAGTGATATTAACATGAAGCCACCATCTTCCCCAAATCATGAATAGTAAGGGAGACAAAATGCATTTGTAAAACACTTTGAACAATGTTACTTACGTTAAAAGTCCAAAAGGTTTATTTGGAATCGCGAGCTTTTGGAGTTTTGCTCCTTCATTGGGTGAGTGCTGCTCCCAATCACCCAATGAAGGGGCAGTGCTCCGAAAGCTCGTGATTCCAAATTAATCTGTTGGACTTTAACCTGGTGTTGTGAGACTTCTTACTGTGCCCACCTCAGCTGAATGCCAGAATCTCCTCATCAAAGTTAATTCTTCAAGGCACTCCACAGGAGGCCTGATGGTCTGATGCCACCATGACACAGCAGAGTAGGGGAGATATTTCTGGCGACCTGCTCATTATTTATCCCTCAGCCAACATCACAAGATGGATTTCTGGCTGTTATCTGGCAAGCTGTTTGTGGGAGCTTGCTGTGTACAATTTGACAGCTGTGTTTCCTGCATTGTAGTAAGAAGTCTCACAACACCAGGTTAAAGTCCGACCAATTTATTTGACTGTGTTTACTCCATCCAACGCCGGCATCTCCACATCATTTCCTACATTACAACAGTGATTACACTTCAAATGTATGCCATTCACAGTAAAGCTCTTTGGGGCGTCCTCGGGTCATTAAAGATGGCACAGTGATTAGCACTGCTTTCTTACAGTGCCAGGGACCCAGGTATCATTCGGCCTAAGGTCGCTGTCTGTGTGGAGTTTGCACATTCTCCCCGTGTCTGCGTGGGTTTCCCCCGGGTGCTCCAGTTCCCTCCATGCTCCAAAACATGTGCGAGTAAGTGGATTGGCCATGCTAAATTGCCCTTCAGTGTCAGGGGAATTAGCAGGATAAATATGTGGGGTTATGGGGATAGGGCCTGGGTGGAATCGTTGTCAGTGCAAGCTGGATGGGCCAAATGGCCTTTTTCTGCATTGTAGGGATCCTATGACTCGATTAGCAGTCAAAATGAGGCATCAAGCCACATAAGAAGATATTATGACAAGGATCGAGAAGCCTGCTCAAAAGAAGTGGGGTTAATGGAGCATCTTAAATAAATATCATCATTAAACAACTCAGTGGTTGAAGGGATTCTCTGTCTGGTTCCGTGCACAGACATTTAATTTTTAGAATAATCATAAAACTGGAACACAACTGTTCAGAGAAGTAAAAGAGCACCTGTTCTTGCTTTAGATTTATTATCAGTGTTTATTTTGTGTTCAGAAACCATATGGAGATTTCATGCTTTGTGGGGTTTTGGCAAATTTTGTAAATACACATTTTCTCAGAGAGCAATCCAACAATATAAAATGTGGCGTTTCTCAATTTTCCAAAACCAAAGCAAAAATCCTGCAATATGCTTTTGGTTTTGGGGTGGCAAGATGGCACAGTGGTTAGCACTGCTGCCTCACAGCATCAGAGACCCAAGTTCAATTCCGGCTTCAAGTCACTGACTGTATGGAGTCCGCATGTTCTCCCCGTGTCTGCATGGGTTTCCTCCGAGTGCTCCGCTTTCCCCCCACAGTCCAAAGATGTGTGGGTTAGGTTGATTGGCCATGCTAACTTGATCATAGTGTCAGAGGGATTAGCAGGGTAAATATGTGGGGCCAAGGGGATAAGGCCTGGGTGGGATTGTGGTCGGTACATACTCAATGGGCCAAATGGCCTCCTTCTGCACTCTGGGGATTCTATGGATTCTATTATTCTGACAGGCATTCCGTTGGTTGTTAAAAGCTGCATTTAAGTTCAGTTATGATTTGATTTGATTTATTATTGTCACACATATTAGTAAGTGGTGAAAAATATTGTTTCTTGCACGCAAAGGAAATTTGGCATGTCAGCTGTGACTCTCACCAACTTTTACAGATGTACCATAGCAAGCATTCTTTCTGACTGTATCAGTCCTTGGTACGGCTCCTGCTGTGCCCAAGATTGCAAGAAACTATAAAAGGTTGTGAATGTAGCCGAATCCATCACACAAACCAGCCTTCCATCTATTGACGCTGTCCACACTTCCCGTTGGCTCAGAAAAGCTTAATTAAGGATTCCACACACTCCGGACACTCTCTCTTCCATCTTCTTCCATTGGGAAAAAGATCCAAAAGTCTGAGGTCACATACCAACCGACTCAAGAACAGCTCCTTTCCTGCTGCCACCAGACTTTTGAATGAGCCTGCCTTATATTAAACTGACCTTTCTCTACACCCTAGCTATGACTGTAACACTATATTCTGCACTTTCTCATTTCCTTCTCTAGGAATGGTATGCTTTGTATAGCGCGCAAGAAACAATACTTTTGACTGTATGCTAATGTGACAATACTAAATCAAATCAAATCAAATCAAAATAAAGACAAAGTCTTTCATGCCTCACAAAGCAGTTGAAGTCTGCCTTAAATTGGTCACATCTCTCACTGGGATGGGTTCAGGACCTGAATCAGCAACAGAAAAGATCACAGCCCCGCTCTGCCCCAGTGACTTTGAATTAATTGCTGCTTTCTACTGGGCAAACTGTTCCTCTCCTATCTCCTGCTTGACGACAGTTGCTAGGAAACTTGGAACAGGGAAAGACAGCAAGAATTCAGGCTGGCACAGACGCGCACTTATTCCTCCATCCTGCAAACTTTGCGTGGGCTGTTCAGCTAATGAGATCTGCTTGGAACAGAAATTTGATTGCGCGTTTGAGCCACGGGCCTAAAGACGAAAGACTCCAGCCCATGACAGGCAAGACTTAATTGGCGAAGTCTCTAATTTGGAAATTAGAATAAGAAGAGGAGGTGATGAAAATAAACAACGAGTTCGCCAGCAAGTGCAAAGAGAAATAAGAAATTTGGCTGCAGGTCCTTCCACAGAATTACAGGCATTGCTTCTGATTTTCTCTCCCCACATGCCAGCGATGGCATTGGCTTCTTATATGTTATCATTGTCCTGAACCTTTTCACTTCTGAAATCTATAAACCTAAACATGGCATTAAAAGAATAAAATATCTGCATTTAGAAAGTGCCTTTCTTGATCTCAGGGGGTGGGATTTTCAGGCCGAGCTTGTCCCAAGGCCAGAAAATCCTGCTCAAGGTCAACGGACCTTTGCATGTTCCCGTGGCGAGCGGGATGGGAAAATTCCACCCAGGATGTCTCAAAGTGCTTTACAGATAACGAGGTAATTCTTCAAGTGTAGTCACTGTTGTATAGTTGGCACAGTGGCACAGTGGTTAGCATGGCTGCCTGACAGTGCCAGAGACCCGGGTTCGATTCCCAGCTTGGGTCACTTGCAGAGTTTGCAAGTTCTCCCCATGTATACGTGAATTTCCTCCGGGTGCTCCGGTTTCTTCACACAGTCTGAAAGACGTGCTGGTTAGATGCATTGACTCAAATAGGTGTCGGAGTTTGGCAGCTAGGGAAATTTCATAGTAACTTCATTGCAGTGTTAATGTAAGCCTTACTTGTGGCTAATAAATAAACTTTAAAACTTTAATTTGAATGGTGAAGGAGACTCAATGGGCAAATGGTCTAATTCTACTGCTGGTCTTAAGATATTTTCCGTGAACAATCCTGATGAGTACAAGATGAAAAGCTTCAATAGCATGTTCCTTTATTCAGCAATACACAAAGTTCTATTCCAATAAAAGAAAATCCAGTAAGAGTAATTACACTTATTTGGCCATGCTAAAGTAGCTTTTACTTTCTCCATCAGGCAAGATAGCTGTATCTGAACGTTGAAGGTTAGACTAATGTACGAATTATGTTCCTCGGAGAAACGTCATGAGTGCGGTCAATGAAAAGAAGCATAATGCTAAGGAGATATGGGTCTATTCCAAAAACTGATAATGTTGGAAGTGCACAACTCTTAAGCAGATTGGTGAATATTTCAAATGGATGCCTGCAAAGAGAAAAAAAAATGAACGTCCAACCTTCATCCATAAAATTAGATACAAAATTCAGCGTTGGTTTGCAAGATTCTCGATTCATGAAATATATATATGTCCGTCACATTCTTCACTTGTTCGGCAGGTTTGAGGAATCCCTGAACCAGCCAAATGAAAGTGGGTAGAATAGATTGGCAGCAGCTGTGCCTCTTGTGAATAAATAATAAATGTGGGTGTTTTTAAAGTTACAACAAAACAGCCAATGCTCTTGGGCTCAGACCCAGTTTGAGTGAATGCTGCCTGTCTGTAGTTTGTGGATTTTCCCTGCTCAGTGGCAAGAAGGAAGCACAGAAAATGATGCAACCCAATTTTGCTTTCACACAAAGATCTCTTGTACCTCTGTGCAGATGGAAAAATTGGACCCCTGCACTTAAAGTCAAGAATGATTTTGTTTTGAAGTTCAGGAAGAGGAAAATGTGTGAATCTGACAATAGTCAAAGTGTAGGACGCAGCTGGAACTCAATAGCATTTGATGATATCGAGCCCTGATTCAGGGCTTGAGTATCCATTGATTCAATTTGCTTGGCACCGACTCCGCGTGAATCCAGCTAGAGCAAATTGTTAACCCCTAATCCATCCTTTTCTGGCCTTCACGATCATTTTTGCTTGTTGTGCTTCTTATTGACCCTCGCATGAGGAACAGGCTGCTCGATGACAACGCTCGCATTGAAAAATACCGGAAATAATCCATTGACTGGTAAAGTCGATGGGGGTGATTCTCTCAAAAAAAAATTCTAAGTGTCAAATTTCGTAAATCCTGCTGGTTTTTTCAGAGGGATTTTCAAAATGAATCTCCCACACTCTGTGCATTGCAGAGTGCACTGGTGTGAATCACTCTATAGACCAGTGGATGGGGGCCCATTTCCAGTGAAGAGGCCAGCAATGGAATACTGCGTATGCGTCAATCTGTCGGCATCGAGATCGGTGCGTGCGCGGTAGCCCTACACTGCCGATCGCTGGCCAGTTCGATCGCTGGCTAGTCCCTCATCACCAGCCGTGTGACCATCCCCATGGCCCGATCATTGGATCCCCCAGACATGTCCAGAGCCCAGCCCCGACAAGCCCCGCCAGCCCGCCTTGATCTCCCGTTTCCCCGCCCCACTGCGATCACCTCCCCATCTCCACCAGCAGTCCTGACACGCTACCCCCACACTGTCAGCCCCTACCCCTGCAGCCCCAGTCACCACCCCTGCCCCCCCAGCAGATGCCCCAACTCCGAAGGCCAGCTCCGACCACCGACCTGCCTCCCTCTGTCACTCAATCCAAAGCGCAGAATGGCAGTGGGACCCCCCCCCCATCCCCACTAATCTCCCTTCAGACGCTCCACCCTCCATTAGGCCTGCCCCATTAGGCCCCATCGCTTGGCATTGCCCCATCCCTCCAAGTTATCACCTGTGCATTGGTACTTTGCCCTTGGGTAGTGCCAGAGTGCACAGGTGGGCACTGCCAGGGTACCAATGCCCAGGGAGAACCCCCCCCCCCCCCCTTAGTGCCTGACCCTCTGGCAGCCATGATTGCCTCTTCCCCCTCACTCCAGCGGGGTCAGGCTGCCAACTTCCTGCAAGCAGGAGTAATGCTAAACCTCGTTCGAGTGAAATACTCCTGGCAGGGTGGGGAGATGCTAGCAGGCCTGGAGATTTCAGTCCCAGGCTCTCTAATAGCATTTAAATCATATTAAGATGAGCTGCTGAATACATTAGGCAGCTCCACGCTGATTTCTGACGTAGAGCTGATGGTGCTGGAAATGCATCACTGGGAGACGCACAAAGACCTTGGCGCTCAGCAGGGAGCCCACAAAATGGCTTCCTTTCAAGCCCCTTGGCCTGTTGCATTAAAAAACTAGCTAAGCAGGATGGGACAATCGCCCCCCCCCCCCCCCCCCCCCCCCCCCAGTATATTTCCATTCTGCAACTAATGCAAAAGTAACTCGGAGATTCTCACAGTAACTTCACTGCAGAGTTAAAATCAGCCTACTTGTGTTGAATAAATAAAGTTTAACTTAAGTTTAGATGCATTCTACGGAGACCAGAAGAATAACAACAACAATAGCAGCTTGTTCTTACATGGTACATATACTGTAATTAATCATCCAAAGGTGTTTAACAGGGATATTATACAACAAGATATGCAACATGCCAGATGAGAAGCTATTAGATCAGATGACCAAGATTTAGTCGAAGAGGTGACAATTTAATTATTCCCTCCGTGAAAAGAAGTTTGTCTCTCATGTTCTGTTTATTTCTGAAGTGGGATGTGGTGGGCAGGTCAGGGCCTTTCATGCATTGGAGCATCCTCGATAGACCAACGTGTTTCTTCAGAAGGAACCCTTCAAAACGCAGCTAATGAAAATTAAACAAAACTTACTCTAACCTTATAAATCAAAGAAAGGGTTTAATCAAGAAATATCATTACTTCAAACTTGGGGCCTCGCCCTGGGCCACTCCAAACTTCCCACAATTCGACATTGTTCATTATTTACAGTGATTCAGCTGGTCAGCTGACTATTATGTCACTCTGTGATTGGTTCTGTGTTTTACTGGGTCAGCTGACCCTTATTTCTTGTTCCCATTGGTCCCATTGCATCCAAACAAAAATGTCACCGGTTACGTTCTAATACAAAGGGCTTCTCTCTGCACTGTAGCCTTCTGTGATTCTGTGAAAATCGTGGGCCTGAGGAAAAACATTTTTCCTGTGGTTGTTATGAATGGAGACCCTGACCCTGAAGAAGTGTTTGTGCCTTTTGCACCCAAGGCTCTTCCTCACCTGCCAGAAGGGGACACCAGAATGCTGCGGGGTCTCAAAGGCACAGGAAAGCTGTTTTTCCCACTTAAGTGCGTTGCGATCTGATTCACACCTTCACTGGGAAACGGAAAGCTGGCCACAGGTCCTGAGCCCCTGCCATCGCAGTGCAATACGTAGGGAGCGACACTTTATCAGAATCTGGCTTTGCGGATTAGCCACCCACTTGAGAGACTCAACATTTTGTTCACATTTTATTATTTTATTAGTCCTCCTATGAATGGATTTTCATGTCATGAAATGTGATTAAAAAGTTTCCCTGCTTGCAGTTTCTGAAATTTGTTAGGGTGGATATGCGTGTATGTTGGTAACATAAGAACATAAGAAATAGGAGCAGGAGTAGGCCATCTAGCCCTTTGAGCCTGCCCCGCCATTCAATGAGATCATGGCTGATCTGAAGTGAATCAGTTCCACTTACTCGCCTGTGGCCCATAACCCTTAATTCCCTTATCTGTCAGAAATCTATCTACCCATGACTTAGATATATTCAACGAGGTAGCCTCCACCACTTCAATGGGTAGAGAATTCCAGAGATTCACCACCCTCTGAGAGAAGAAGTTCCTCCTCAACTCTGTTCTAAACTGCCCCCCTCCTCCCGCCCCACTAATTTGAGGCTGTGCTCTCTAGTTCTGGTTTCCTTTCTAAGTGGAAAGAATCTCTCCACCTCTACCCTATCTAGCCCCTTCATTATCTTGTAAGTCTCTATAAATCACCCCTCAGCCTTCTAAACTCCAATGAGTACAGGCCCAGTCTACTCAATCTCTCCTCATAAGCTAACTCCCTCATCTCCGGTAAAATAAATTAGAACCTAAATTTTCAAATTTCAACGAAGAAATATCCTGTTGTGGATTCGGTGTTTCCTTGGGCCCCGATTGTTTATGATCATTTATATGTGGCAACACAACGGTTAGCGCTGCTGCCTCACAGCCCCAGGGAACTGGCTTTGATTCCCCGCTTGAGCCATTGCCTGTGCGGAGTCCATGCTTTCTCTCTGTGGCTGTGTGAGTTTCCAGTTTCCTCCCACAATCCGAAAGACGTGCTGGTTAGGTGCATCGTCCATGCTAAGTTCTCCCTCAGTGTACCTCAACAGGCACCAGAATGTGGTAACTAGAGGATTCTCACATTAACTTCACTGCAGTGTTAAAGCCATCCTATTGTGATTAATAAATAAAGTTTAGTTTAAGTTTAGCTGTATCTAGGGAGACCAGAAAAATAACAGCAACAATACAGCTTGTACTTACATGGTACTTTTATTGTAATTAATCATCCAAAGGTGTTTAACAGGGATATTATACAATGAGATATGCCAGATGAGGAGTGTTAGATCAGATGACCAAAATTTGGTCAAAGAGGTGAGTTATGAAGAGTGTTTTAATGGAGGAAAGTGAAGTGGGAGAGGATTAAGAAGGAAATTCCAGAGGTTAGCATCAAGCAGCTGAGGGCCAGTGGTGGAGTGATTAAAATCAGAGATGTTGAAAAGTCAAAATTAGTAGAACGCAATATCTCAGAGGACTGTGGGACAGCAAGTTCCAGGGAGGGGTGAGGAGGTCAGAGAGGAATTTGAAAACAAGTCTAAGAATTTTGAAATCAAGGTTTTTCTAGGCCAGAGATCAAGGTAAAACAATGATCGATAATAGGTGAACTGGACTTGAGCAAATAAGGTCAGAAGCAGTAGGTTTTGATAACCTCAAATATACAAGAATGTAGAATGAGGGAAGTCAGTCAGGAATAGTCATAGCTACAGGTACCCAAACAGTGAGTGAAGGTTTTGGTAACAACTGAGTGCAGGTAGAGGTCAAGTTGGTCAATGTTATAGAGGTGAACATACCTTCACATTGACTATTTGTGTATGGCCTTGGGCATAATTTTATCTTAAATTCTGGGTTGTGTCCGGGGGAGAAATTCTAGGCCAGAATTCTAAGCGAAGAGGTAGCCACAGAAAATCAATGTATTGAATGTTGCAATTGGTGTTGTGCGTAGGTTTTACAACAGAAAATGTGGTTGTGCAACTTATCGGCATTTAGCACATGACATAGCTACTATTGTATTAGCTGAAGAATAATCTTTGAGACAACTGACAGATTGACCACGTTTATCCAATGCTGTAGAGTTTATAAATACTGCCTTTCTGAAAATTATCTTTGTTTTAATAACTTTGATACTAAGATTTTTCTTTTTTGCCACTTAATGAACAGGACTGCAATGCTTCATCTCCACATGGATACAAGGTCCATCGGAATTCAGGGCAGCACAGCGCCACAGTGGTTAGCACTACTGCCTCACAGTGCCAGGGTTCCAATTTCAATTCCATGAGTGACTGTCTGTGTGGAGTTTGCATGTTCTCCCTGAGTTTGCATAGATTTTTTCCCGGGTGCTCCAGTTTTCTTCCACAGTCCAAGCATGTGTAGGTTAGCCATGATAAACTGCCTCTTAGAGCCACAAGGTGTGTAGGTTAGGGGGATTGGAGGGATGAATGTATGGGTTTGCGGGGATAGGACCCAGGTGAGATGCTCTGTCGGAGAGTCAGTGCAGACTCAATAGGCCAAATGGCTTCATCCTGCACTGTAGAGTTTTTCTGAGGGTGAGAAGTAGAGCCATGCTATCTTCGGGATTCTCAATCTGTTGCATCTTTTCTAACCATTGTCACTTTGCCATAACGCAGAAGTAATTACCAAGGCTCAGTACTGTGCGCTGATTTAAATAAAGAAATCTCAGTGCCATTGCATTGAAGAGCCCTGTGGGTAAAGGTAACATGAGGGCACAGCCTTCTAAATGATGTGGCGGACTTGGACTTCTCAGCAATCTTTGCCAACTTGCGCCCCATTCTATTTCAACGTGGCGCAGCTTAGTTTTCTAACGGAGCCTTAACTCCTCGATGGAGGCAGCTGGTATCAACAGAAAGAGCAGCGTGTATTTTAACATCTGAAAGGTGACTATGAATATAAAAGCGAGGCAAAGCACACTTCCCTGTGGGAGCCCTGTGTATTTGTAAGAGGGTTCTTTTGAGAAACTGGCATTCCCTTCATCTCTGAAAGAGTTGCATAACCAGCCCAGAAACCGTATAAAGGTCATGAGACCTGAGATAGAGCAGAGTGGGACTATTAGTTGAAAGTGCAAGCTGTCCAACAAGTCAAGATGTTCAGACTCAAAGGGCAATTTTTTAAATCAGCCCCAAATTCTCTGCAATATTTACCAAAGAAGCCTGATTTTTCACTTGTCGTTGATACATCTTAAGTTTAAATGCATTTATTAGTGACAAGTATCTGCAATGAAGTTACTGTGAAAATCCCCAAGTCACCACACTCCGATGCTTGTTTGGGTACACTGAGGGTGAATTTAGCACGGCCGATGCACCCTAACCAGCAGGTCTTTTGGATTGTGGGAGGAAACCAGACCACCCGCAGGAAACCCACACAGACACAGGGAGAACATGCAGACTCCGCACAGGCAGTGACCCGGTCCAGGCATTGAACCTGGGTCCCTGGCGCTGTGAGGCAGCGGTGCTAACCACTGTGCCACCGTGCCGGCCATCTTAATGAGATGTGCTTGTTTTCTGAATATACTTACATTCTGGTAACCTGGTTTTAGAGCAGTAAGTGCCTCAACAAAAAGGACCAATCATTGATAAGCATTTAAAAAATAAAGCTTGCTGTGCAGGTTGGCAAACAAAAATCTGCTATTCAGTCTGTTGAGGGTGAATGTAGTTGAAAACAAATCAGGGAAGATGTCTGTTTCCAGAATATATTCTCATACAGTTTGCACTGTGACTGAGATAATCCTTAAAATTGTCCTCAGTTTTCACAGAAATATACACCCCAACAGTATAATTACAATGGAGTGCAATAAAAATATTCCACACGCTCTTTGAAAACTTTGCAGGTTTTTCTTTATTCTATCCACTGGTTGATTTAAGGTCAGTGAGGCTGAGTTTCAATTTGTTTGCATTACAAATATCATCATAATCCCGGCAAAATGGACTGCACCAGCACAAACAGTTTGGGGAATATCATCGAATCCCTACAGTGCAGAAGGAGGCCATTCAGCTCATCCAGTCTGCAGTCACCACAATCCGATCCAGGCTCTATCCCCATAACCCCATGCATTTACCCTAGCTAATCCCCCTGACACTAAGGTGCAATTTAAGCGTGGCCAGTCCACCTAACCCGCACATCTTTGGAGTGTAGGAGGAAGCTGGAGCACCCAGAAGAAACCCACGGAGACTTGCGGAGAACATGCAAAGTCCACACAGACAGTCGCCCAAGCTGGGAATCGAATCCAGGTCCTTGGTGCTATGAGGCAGCAGTGTTAACCACTGTGCCACCATGAAACATGGGCGAAGAAAACTCAATAGGCCTGATTTTATCGTCAAGTTGTGTTTGTTTTTGGGCGCAAAATCTTGGTAAAGTTGGGCGTGAGGCGAGTAACGTGATCCGCACCTGCCTCCCCTTTACCAAGGCCCAAAATTGGCTGAGATCAGGACCGTGCCTGAAATGGGCATGGCAGCTATTTAAATGCAATTGCATGCATTTAAATTGACTTAATTAGCTGCACACCCAACCTTAATGGCACTTCCCCCTTTACCACTGAGTTCACCCATCAGAATCAGTGCGAAACAGATATGTTCTACAAAAGTCCAATCCGGTCTCTCCAGCTAGTGAGGAGATAAGTGCCAAGTATCTGACTGCTCTCTGCATGAGATCGGTGGGGGGAGACAAGGAGGGAGGGGGTTCGCTGCCACTCTGCCTGTGATCAGCGAGAGAAAGAGGCCACGATCGGTCTGGTAGTGGAGGAGGTGGGTGGATAAGGGGAAGGCAATGTATGTGGGGGCCAATGGGAGACATTGTCTGGCCCGGGTGCGATGTGGCAGGGGAGCCACATTCTATCCTTTATTTCTCTGTGCACGCGCAGTTGAAGACACCGATCAGAACTGCAGGCTTTCGGGCACATTAAGCCCCGCCCACAGGCTTTTGCAGTGCGATCCAGAATTTCTGATATTTTTCCTGGCAGAGTGTGCATGAGAACGGATCCAAAAGTCGGATCTGAAACACTCCCAGTTTCAAGTCCGCCCAGCGCTTAGAATGAAAATAGTAAAATATGGTCCAGCATGTTTACAGCAGAGAGAAGGACTATGCAGCCTGGACCATTTCTGCTGATCTTTTCCATGATTTCTTATAATGGTTCAAGGTTCAACATTCCTGGATCAGACCCTGCCCCAAGCAGGATTTGTGCGATTCTGCTCATTGCCTCCGTTCCTGAGGCTTTCCCAATTTTGTTCATTTTCTCAGAAGCAATAGCTAGTATGATTCAGCAGGTTCATGAATCTCAGCACCATTCACAACAAGGTGCAAATTAAAAGAAAATAAGGAAGGATATAGTTGACTTAGAGGAACTACAAAGAGCCTCACTTGACTGGCTCCTGAGATGGGCACATTGTCCAATGGCAAGGAATTGGTTTATATTCCCTGGAATGTCACAGAATGAGAGGTGAATTTGTTGAAACCTACAAGGGTTTAACAGGTTAAGTGTGACTGGTGTGATGTTAGTGTATCTTTAAGAATTATGTTTTAAATCATGCAGCTATCACAGATTCAGTGTTTTTTTTTTCATTATGGGACTAGTTGGCTGCTAGATATCCTTTTATTGCTACTTCAATGGCTTAAATGGGGATTTGTTTATTTCTATTCTGGGATCGTTTATCTTGCATTGAGGGGAGCAGAAGATTGATTGATAAGTCAAAATAGGTTGGTTCCTCCCCAGGAAAAAAAATTAAAGGATTAATTTCAATTTTTAGTTTAAAAGAGAGTGGACGTCAAGCTAGAAAGGAATGTGTCTTTCTCTCTCCCTGATATTGGAAATCTTCTTTCCTTCCTGGAGTGCAAAATCTGCTGTTGGTGGTTGGCTGGCTGAGAGTCTCTCTCACTGGTGTTCTGGGAAAATGTTCTGAATTAAAACTATGCTGAGTGTATCCAGAGGGCTGCTAGAAGTTACAAGGCTGAGAAGTCAGGTTTCAATTCTCCAACCAAAGGACTGGAGCTGTACTGACTCCAAGTTTGTCTGTGTGTGCCTCCAGAGAATTACAGCATTCAACCAAAGGGTTGAATTCCAGTATCACGTGAACACCAGTCTTTGCTGTGTTAAAACTGTGGCATGGGATTTGTTCCATTTGAACGGTGTTTAGCTGTTAAAGTTGACACTATATCATTGCTGGTAATTGGCAAAAGTTATCTCTAATTTTCTTTTGATACATGTTAACTGTATTCTTAAATAAACTTTGTCTGATAAAAGCTCCCCGGTAGGTCATTTGAATCATACCTGAAATGAAACATATCGTGCTCAGTCTAGCCACATTCAAAGTATAAAGCCTATGATCCAGGTAGATATCATAAAAAGACTTTGAAGTTATAACAGTGGATGTCCCTGCAACTGGGAAGCCCAGAAATAGGGATCAGCATTGCAGGGTAAGGGCTTAGGCATTTAGGATTGAGATGAGGAGAAATCCTTCACTCAAGGGGCTGTAAATCTTTGAAATTCTCAACCACAAAGATGCATAGACATTCAAAACATTCAAGATAGATTGACATATTGTTGGTGAAAAGGGACATAAGAGTCAAGTGGACAAATGAAGTTGACTTAGAAGTTTAATTGTGAGCGTTTTCAATCATGCAGCAGCTTCAAGGAGCCATTTGGGACCCTCCTGTTCCTATTCTTACGATCTAGTGAATCCAAACATTTTTTGCAAAGCTAACAGACAGGGTATCCCAGACAAAAACGCTTTAATTGAATCACACAGCTAGTCCTTGTCTGAAGCTATTGAAACATTTACACATAAATAACTGAGGGTCATTAGCCTCATTCTCTCTCTTTGATAGCAAAATCTAACCCATTGCATTTAACTCCTTGGGCATGGCACAAAGTTCCCTTCTGACCTCTTACACTTGAAAGGCAGTACAATAATCGTGCTGACGAAACATAGTTAAAGATATCAATTATAGAATAGATTCCTTCAGAGTAACGGGGAAGTAGTTCCAGGACACAATGCAGCTAATTGTAGAGTCTACCCAGCCTTGATTCATGGTGGGGAGCTCAAACCTGGTGTTGTCAGACTTTTTACAGAGATCATCTACCCAGGCCCGAGGCTTCAACCTCCCTGTTGCTAGATTGTTCTCCCTCCCATTGGCCTAGCTGACAATTTGGTTTACTGTTGGGTGAGAGTCTGTGAACGGTTATTTTAAAAAGCAAGGTTTACACCCAGTCAGCATCATTGGTGACCTCAGGACATTCCATCAGGCTCTTGCAAGAGAGGAGGGAGAGGAGCCAGCCAGCTAACAGAGAAGCAATGATGAGTTGAGGAGCCAGACTTTATTTGTGACCTTTCTCTGAAATTCTGTGATTTAATTTCTGGTATTTTCACCACTTCTCACTCCAGCCTTTCTTTGCTGACTTACACCTGCGATTGCAAACCGAATTGTTTGCACATAAAAATCCATGCAAGCTGTGGCAATATTCTCACACAAATATTTCCAACCCCTTTAAGCATAGAAGAGCAAAGACAATTGTGTGGCATCTCCCGGAGCTCGTTGAGGCGTGCCGCAAATTTGGCCGTAGGTAACATTGGCAGAAGTTGTGGTGCTGTTGAGTCACTCGATGGCAGTGAACATCTCAATGTTCATATCTGTTAGGAAAGGAAAATCTGAACCAATCTGTTTTAATGATTTGGATGAGGGATAAATATTGGCCAGGACATCAGGGACCCCTTATTATTCTTTAAAGTCGTGCCACAGGATCTTTTACGTCAACCTGGGAAAGCAAACTCGGTCTCAGTTTAATGTCTCCCCTGAAAGGCAGTAGCTCTGACAATGCAGCACTCCCTCAGCACTGGATAGTCAGCCCAGACTTTATGTTTAAGTCCTTGGAGTGAGATTTGAACTCAGAACCTTCTGACGTAGATTCAAGCTTGCTACCCTTTTACAGATAAGACCCTCTTTATATCAGCAGAGCATGGACGTCTCTGACCTTGCAGGATTTTCCTTGCATTATCTTGCTTGCCTGCACCTTTCACGTCTCTCCATCTCTTTGTGGAGTTTGCACACTCTGCCCTGTGCCTGCGTGGGTTTCCTCCGGGTGCTCCGATTTCCTCCCGCCGTCCAAAGAAGTGCAGGCTAAGTGGATTGGCCATGCTTAGTTTCTCTGAAGTGTCCAAAGATGTGGAGTTGGGTGGATTGGCTGTGATAAGCTCAGGATACAACCTCTACAGTGCAAAAGGAGGCCATTCAGTCCATTAAGTCTGTACCGACTCTCTGGCGGAGCATCCCACCCAGGTCAAACCCTGGAGCCACACATATTTAACCCCTAACTCCCCAAAACTATACATCTTGGTACGCTAAGGGGCAATTTTGGCAGGACCAATCCACCTAACCTACACATCTTTGGACTGTGGGAAGAAACCAGAGCACTTGGAGGAAATCCATACAGACACAGGGAGAACATGCAAACTCCACACAGAGTTATCCAAGGCCAGAATTGAACCCGGGTCCCTGACACTGTGAGACAGCAGTGCTAACCACTGTGCCACTCTGCTGGATGCAGCAGAACGACAGGCTTGGGTGGGATGTTCTTTCGGAGAGTAGGTGCAGATTCAATAGCCCGAATGGCCTCTTTCTGCACTTCAGGGATTCTATGGTTAATATCGCAAACAGACAGAGAGCACCTGCAGCACTATCTATATAGAGAATATTTGACAGTGAGCTCAACATTGAAGGGGTAATTGGTTCTTAGAGGTGCTTGCAAAAGATAGAGAGCCTTCTTAATGATCAGAAATGTGACAAAACATCCCTTTTCTTCATACATGCAGGCTACTGCAGGAATAAAGCCACAGCTGTATAGCGGAAAGAGCTGTTTAATTTTTGGGATGTTCGCTTAACTGATAGAATCACTTGAGACAGAATCTGGTCAGCTGGCATTTTATACATTATTCGCAGCCACTTGAACTGGAACAGTGGAAAGATGGTATTTGTTCTGCCAAGATATCTTTTCCCAGTCTATGATTTTCTAAGCAGAGTGCTTCTGCACTTTGTTTCTCTCTAGCAGCACTGTGGTAAATTCAAGATGCAATCTCTGCAGTATGCACCAACATCTGAATCATACATGTACAATTTAAACCATCTCAGTAAACGTCTGCAAAGTTGTTTTTAGTTCATAGGAACATAGGAATTAGGAGCAGAAATGGACAAATTCAGCCCTTCGAGTCTGTTCCACCATTCAATCAGATCATGGCTGGCCTCTCCCTGGTTTCAAATCCACCTCCCCACCTGTTCCCCACATCCCCTTATCCCTCTTTTTCTCAGAAATATATCTATCTCCTTCTTGAAAACATTCAACGATTCAGAATCCGCCACGCTATGAGGCAGCAAATTTCACAAATTCACCACCCTCTGCGTGAAGTTGTTCCTCCTCATTTAAATTTTAAACCTACCACCTCTCAACTTATACCTATGATTTTTTGTTCGAGATTGCCCTACAAGGGGAAACATCAGGTGGCACAGTAGCACAGTGGTTAGCACTGCTGCCTCACAGCACCAGACACCTAGGTTCGATTCCTGGCTTGGGTTACTGTCTGAGTGGAGTTTGCACATTCTCCCCATGTCTGCATGGGTTTCCACCAGGTGCTCCAGTTTCCTCCCATAGTCCAAAGATGTGCGGGTTAGGTAGATTGGCCATACTAAATTGCCCTTAGTGTCAGGGGCACTGGCTAGAGTAAAAGCTTGGTATTATGGGGATACGGCCTGAGTGGGATTGTGGCTGGTGCAGACCCGATGGGCCAAATGGCTTCCTTCTGCACTGTAGGATTCTATGATTCTATGACTTGGGGTGGGAACTCACCCCAAGACCGGAATATCTTGCTGGAGGCCAACTCACCTTTGCATGGTCTCTCCCTGGCCCACTACGATTCCCGTGCTAGGCAGGATGGGAAAATTCGGGTTTTGGTCTACATTTATTTTATCAATCCCTTTTAAAGTTTAATATACCTCAATCAGATCCCCTTTCATCCTTCTAAACTCCAGTAAGTACAAGCCCGTAAGTTCATTTTGTGGTAGTGTATCCATCTAGTTCCAGATGCCTTGAATTTCCTCCTCATTCTGTTAAATAACATATTGTGCTGCAATTTGCCGATAGAATAAGTTACTGTATGACATTTTCAGTTAAGTAAACAGCTTTTTACATCTCTCAGGTCTTGTGAGGAATCAAGCACATCTTTAAAAAGAACACACAGGAAGGTTGATTACGGTTTAATTGGTTGAAAAAGTGTCAACGTCCTATCAAATTGCTAATTGTACAATTACTCTTTTTTTAAAATGACATGTAAATCATTATCATTACAAGTAAGAGAAGTGGTTTCAGGAAAGAGGTCTATGAAAACCCCACGCACCTGCTCCCAAGAGATGTTCCATTATTTTTAGCCCAGAGTTGTTAAATTTTCAAATGATCAGATATCCAAGAGCCACCCTTACCTTAACTGTATGTGCTTACTTACAATTTATTGTAGAGATCAATATATTCTAAGTGTATATTTTTTGGGTGGCACAGTGGTGCCTCACAGTGCTAGGGACCCAGTGTCAATTCCGGCCTTGGGTCACTGTCTATGTGGAGTTTGCATGTTCTCCTCGTATCTGCGTGGGTTTCCTTCGGGTGCTCTGGTTTCCTCCCACACTCCAAAGATGTGCCTGTTAGATTGATTGACCATGCTAAATTGTCCCTTAGTATCAGTGGGATTATCAGGGTAAATACATGGGGTTACAGGGATAGGCCTGGGCGTGATTGTTGTCGGTGCAGGCTTGATGGGCCGAATGGCCTCCTTCTGCACTGCAGGGATTTTATGACTATTCTATTCTATTCTCAAGGAGATTCACCAGGGTATTGCCTGGGATGGAGTATTTGAGCTATAAAGAAAGACTGGATAGGATTGGATTGTTTTCTTCATGATGTGGAGATGCCAGCGTTGGACTGGGGTAAACACAGTAAGAAATCTCACAACACCAGGTTAAAGTCCAAAAGGTTTATTTGGTAGCAAAAGCCACTAGCTTTCGGAGTGCTGCTCCTTCATCAGGTGAGTGGGAGTTCTGTTCACAAATAGGGCATATAAAGACACAAACTTAATTTACAAAACAATGGTTGGAATGCAAGTCTTTACAAGTAATCAAGTCTTAAACGTGCAGATAATGTGAGTGAAGGGAGGGTTAAGCACAGATTAAAGAGATGTGTATTGTTTTCAGCCAGCACAGTTAATGATAGTTAGAAAGCTCCGCATTTGTGAAGACGGCTTCAATCAGGATCTTGAGTTCATGTCACACTATCGTAATCTCCATGACTTGTCTGGGCTTGCAAAATCTCACTAATTGTCCTGGCTGGAGACAATACATCCGGGGCCAGCGAGAATTCTGTTCTGCGAGCCGCGCCCGCCTCAATTCTGGGGCGGGCGTGGCAGTAAAATTCCAGCCGAGATGTCAGAACTCTATGAATATTGAATTGCACGGAATACCAAATATCCAGATGAGGGGTAATTATCCAACTTGATTCAAAATTGGGCCTGGAGGGAAAGAGCAGGGGAGTGGAGCTAATCAGATGGCTCCAGAGAGCCAACAGAGGATTGATGGGCCCAATAGCCTCCTCTTATGCACATAATACTGTGATTCAACAATAGCCCAGAACCACACAAAGTCCTTGCTGACATTGCAGTCACGATAATCTTAGGTACCATCATGTGCTTTTGTTTGTCTCAACAGAAGACAGCCTGTAAAGCATTCGAGCAAAACATTTCACGATTGCAAAGCAACAAACTGGTTTATTATACATGGAACACATGAATGAACAGAATACGGTTCTCACACTGAGATCAGGCAATTTCACTTTGCTCCTTGTTCCATGAAACTAATAAAGATGCAAATCCGACTGATGGCCCAGGTGGAAACTCACTTACAAACTAAATGCCTCGAAATTTTCTGGTCACAACTTTCTGGGTTCTCCAAAGCACCTGGAAGTTCCTCTATGAAGGAACGAGAAAGTGAAAATTCTTTGTATTTCTCTTCTGCCCATTGCAGACCAGAGGCTGGATTTTCACTGCAAGGTAGGTAAGGCACCTAAAAGCTTGTAAAACAATGGGGCGGCATGGTGGCACAGTGGTTAGTACTGCTGCCTCACACCCACAGGGACATGGGTTCAGTTCTCGGCTTGGGTCACTGTCTGTGCAGAGTT
The DNA here is from genome assembly GCF_965287045.1 of Carcharhinus amblyrhynchos. Lineage (NCBI taxonomy): Eukaryota > Metazoa > Chordata > Chondrichthyes > Carcharhiniformes > Carcharhinidae > Carcharhinus > Carcharhinus amblyrhynchos. The sequence goes on from NC_137327.1 coordinate 125,848,788, forward strand.
TGCATATTCTCCCCGTGTCTGCGTGGGTTTCCTCCGGGTGTTCTGGCTTCCTCCCACAGTACAAAGATGTGTGGGTTTGGTTGATTGGACAAGCTAAATTGCCCCTTAGTGTATCGGGACGTGTAGGTTAGAGGGATTAGCAAGGTAAATGTGTGGGGCCATGAGGATAGGGACTGGGGTGGGATCGTTGTTGGTGCAGATTCAAATGGGCCGAATGGCCTCCTTCTGCACTTTAAGCAGTAAAAGAAAACTGGGACTAAATCTCAGAGAGCTGAGTCAGGCCCCCACATCTGTACTTGCCTGTCTCCATGGCCATCTCCAATGGATTTTCACTTCCGAAATGGGTAGCTTGAGTCAGGAAATCTTTCTTGGCACATGCAGTTTTTGATCTGGAGCAGTGAGGGTAGAATTGAGTTGGACCTGAAGACACCAGAAGCAAGGAGGCTCTGGAGAAAGTACAGAAAAGGTTAACCAGGATGTTGCCTGCTTTGGAGGGTATCAGCTATGAGGAGAGATTGGACAAACATGATTTCTTTTCTCTTGAATGTCGGAAGTTGTTGGGGAGTGACCTGATAGAAGTTTACAAAATGATGCGAGGCATGGATGGAATGGATTGTCAGAGCCTTTTCCCCAATGTTGAAATATCAATTACGAAGGGACATCGGTTTAAGGGAAAAGGGGGAAAATTTGAAGGAGATGTGAGAGGGAAGGGAGATTGGTAAGTGCCTGGAAGGTGCTGCCAAAGGAGCTGGTAGAAGCAGATACAATATCAATGTTTAAGAGACACCTTGACAAACATATGAGTGGGGAGGGAATGGAGGGATACGGACTGTGTAAGGGAAAAAGGTCTTTAGTTTAGAAAGGCGGCTGATGTTGGTGCAGGCTTGGTGGGCTGAAGGTCCTATACTGTACTATACTGTTCTTTGCTTTTTGTTTATAACTCTATTGTCTGATGTATGACAGACATTGCTGGTATTGTTTTAACTTGAAACAGCATGAGAATCAGCAGTGTGAGGGTTAACATTTAGGGGTTAACCATTCAAAACATAGAAATCATAGAAAACCTACAGTGAAGGAGGAGGCCATTCAGCCCATCGAGTCTGCACTGACAACAATCCCACCTAGGCCTTATCCCTGTGACCCCACATATTTATCCTGCTAATCCCTCTAACCTATGCAACCCAGCATGCTAAGGAGCAATTCAGAATGACCGGTGCCCTCACCTGTACATCTGTGGTCTGTGGGAGGAAGCCAGAGCACCAGAGGAAACCCTCACAGACACAGAAAGAGCATGCAGACTCCACACAGACAGTGACCCAAGCCAGGAATCGAATACGGGTTAATGGAGCTGTGAGGCAGCAATGCTAACACTGTGCCACCGTGCTGACCCTATGCAGTTGGCTGTTGTTGTGGCTCTACTGGAAAACAAAAATTCTGTTCACTCATAATCTCATAGGTTTAATAGAACATTGTAAAATGTATGAAATAAAGACATCCTGCTTGTAATATTTCTCAGGAAAATTAATATTTTCTTTTCACTTCAGTGTGTGGAACTTGAACACCGCTGCTTTTGTCCTTGGCGATGCAAGGCAACATGCTAACCACTGCGTCACTGTGCCACCGTGGTGTGGTGCAGGGACAAGGTAGTTATAAACATCATATCGGTTAACAGCACACTGCCTGATGATTAGGTCTACATTCATTTTAATATCACTGCACAACATTATCAAAATAAATAAAATGCAGGCAAGTATGATTCCAATCTAATTCTCTTCCCACACTAAGGCAGACTTTTGCCTGTTTTCATAGCTGGTAGTCTAGCTGGTTTCCACAGCTGGTAATTTCCAGGACAGGTCACCAGTCTGTCACCAGAGGCTTGAGGTGGCCCACTCTGCATCAAGTGTCTCTGATGTGGGTATGCCGGCGTTGGACTGGCGTAAACACAGTAAAAAGTCTGACAACACCAGGTGGTCACGGGCATTCAGCCTCTGACCTTCGGGTAAGCATTCTCCAAGGCGGCCTTCACGACACACGACAGCGCAGAGTCGCTGAACCGAGACTGATAGCCAAGTTCCGCACACATGAGGACGGTCTCAACAGGGATCTTGGGTTCATGTCGCACTATCTGTAATCCCCGTGACTTGCCTGGGTTTGCAAAACCTCACTTACTGTACTGTCTGGAGACAACACACATCTCTTTAAACTGTGATCAGTGCTCCTACCACTCACATTGTCAGCCACTTCAGGTCTTGAACAGCAGGTTAGGTGTAAGGATTCGCATTTTAATCAGTAATCTCTAAACTGTCTGTGCTTTATATGCTCTGTCTGAGGCCAGAACTCTCCATTCACCTGACGAAGAGGCAGTCCCCTCGAAAGCTTGTGAGTATATTATCAAATAAATAGGTTGGACTAAAACCTGGTGTTGTCAGACTTTTCAAGTGTCTCTGACCAGGAGTCTCTCTTGCTCTTACTATCAGCCATTGACATGTCAGGAAGGATTGACAGGCTGACACTGAAGCTGTTTGATCACATTTGATCACCTTCCTTGACCATCAAGTCCTGGGGTGGGACTCGAACCCAGAGTTCCTGGCCCAGAGGCAGGGATGCTCCCCACTGTGCCACAAGACTTCAGCTGAATAAAATAAATTACCATTTACTCTGATTTGTTGTGGTGTTGATTAAGGGTTAAATGTTGACCAGATAGAGTACAATCCCTTTGAAGCCCTTCAAATCAGACCATGGGAGCTTGTATCTCCACCTAAACAGACCAACCGACCTCAGTTTAACATCTCATTCATAATTTAACACTCCATCAGTACTGCACTGCACTGCAGTGTTAGCCTGTATTACAAAATCAAGTGTCTGGAGTTGGGACAGCTACCTCTGAGACAAACGTAACATCAATCAAACAATAAGGTTTAAAGCTTATTTATAAATGTCACAAGTCGGCTTACATTAACATTGCAACAGAGTTACTATGGAAATCCCTAGGTTGCCACACTCCGGCACCTATTCGGGTACACTGAGGAAGAATTTAGCGTGGCCAGTGCATCTAACCAGCATGTTTTTCACACTGTGTGAGGAAACCAGAGCACCCGGAAGAAATCCATGCAGACACGGGAAGAATGTGCAGACTCCGCACAGACAATGACCTAAGCTGGAATTGAACCTGTGTTCCTGGCACTGTGAGGCAGCAGTGCTAACCACTGTGCTACCGTGTCATCCATGTAACATAAATAACTCCATATTTATGATGCTAAAGACATACACTACACTGAAAAGCTGAACTGTCTGCTGGTTTAAAGTTACCTTATATTCTATGAATGTCCACTATTTGGAATGAACTGTTAATACATACGACTCTTTCTGCAAGGGAATTTTGAGAATGGAATAAGAGTTGATGTTGAATTTGACCTTTTCAGTCTCCCTGAAGCAATGTCAGCTTGATTGGCGATTAGGAGGTGATTATACCCTGGTTATGTCCTCACCTTCTCTTAATTAAATGCCTTTTACACTTTTTCCATCATCCAAGTGCTGATTGACAAGATGCCAATGTCATCAGTATTGTGAAGGTCAGTCAGCTGGCAGGCTGGGTGTATCTGTCAGACCTCCGTTGAAATAGAAAAGCTGCTTTTCAGTTTTTTTTATGCTTGACAGAAAATCTAATCAATGGATGCATTAGAGGTAAGTGGTACACATGTGTAACCAAGATGATGGAAACCATTCTGAATCCAAACTACACATGTTCCCGTAACATTTGAGCACCACCTACAGAAACTTAATCAAAAAGACGGATAGAATTTCTGAATCAAGTGCCTATTTAAAAATCAAGGTGGTTTTCCTGGCATTGGAATCCCAATGTGGTGACATGAATATCCGTATTGACACCAAGAATGAAACAGAATGGGAATCCTTGGAAGAATCTTGCTGTGCTTCACATCCTGAGATACACACTTAAATTCAGCAGGGGCTAGAAGAGGTGGCGGCTGTGTAAGGTGCCAAGGATGCCAAAAACCAAGGCCCAGGGTGAGTGGAAGCCTAAGCTTTTTGATTTAAATGGATCTTATTGTCCATCAGCTATAGCAGCCAGAGGCAGAGCTGTGAACATGAAAGACCTGCTTTAAAAAAAAGCCAGAGCATTTGGGCTGAGTTCTGATCTATTTATAAAGCTGGTCTGTCAAGTCAGTTTCTGCGCTGCTTCTTTCAACTTTTGGGAAACCTTGTGGTTCAGGGTTTTTTTGAAAATCCTGCTGGAAAACCATGAAGTTACTCAATTGTCAACAGCAACATTGGACAACTGAAAGGTTTCTTGCTTGAAAAATACTAAGTCAGATCTCTATTTTAGAACCAATTTTAAATAATCAATGGGATATTTTCTTGTCAATTTGTCAATATTGCTTGATGCTGATAAAGTAAAACCTGTACTATCTGGTTTGGTTAATAGTTGTGGAAGTGCCACTTACAAACTAACAATGCATCTTAACATTGCTGCTGTCTAATATTAATGACCATACAACCCCTGTACGTTTCCTCTGGGTGCTCCAATTTCCTCCTACAGTCCAAAGATGTGCAGGTTAGGTGAATCGGCCATGCTAAATTGCCCCTTAGTGTCAGGGGGACTGGCTATGTTAAATGCATTGGGTTATAGGGATAGCGCCTGAGTGGGGTTGTGATCAGTGCAGACTCAATGGACCGAATGGTGCCTTTCTGCACTGTCGGGTTTCTGTTCAATGATTCTAACATATATATCGGATGATATTTATAACCAGGTGTCAACAATAGGCGTTATCATCTTAGGGAATACCTTGCAGTGATTGGTGAATTGATTGGTGAACTTTGAAAAGGAAAAGAATATGCGTGATTGAGGAGGGTGGTTGAATCAGAGATGCAGGTGGAAAGGGGAAGGTGGGTGGAATATGGGGCCCAGAAAGAAGGGGAGAACCTGAGCCCATGATTTCTGGCCTTGGCTCTGAAGTTCAGTACAAGGTAAAACAGTTTCAAGGACTGCAGTGTTGTCAGATTGTGGAGCATCCATTTAAATGGCCAATACTTCTTTAATTAAAAATGCAATAATGATTGATCATCTACCCTCACTGACACAAAAGGAAATCTAAATTTCCATTTCCTACCTGCCAAAAACATATGAAGAATTGCTGACTGTAACTGAGATTCTGAAGAAACTACTTTATCTCTATCCCACTAACCACTGTTTTGAGAAGCAGAAGTGAATGAATCAAGAGATTACATATTCAAACCGTAGAATCCTTGCAGTTCGGAAGGAGGCCATTTGACCCATCGAGCCAGCACCAACAACAATCCCACCCAGGCCTGAGTCCTGTAACCCCACATACTTACCCTGCTAATCCCTCTAGGGATAATTTAACATGGCCAATCAGCCTAACAAGCACATCTTTGGACTGTAGATACTGGAGCACCCAAAGGAAACGCACGCAGACACGGAGAAAGTGCAAACTCCACACAGACAGTGACCAAGCCGGGAATCAAACCCGGGTCCCTGGCACTGTGAGGCAGCAGTGCTGTACACTGTGCCATTTTGCCAGCCTATTGTGTAGGGTTACATAGGATATACAGGACAGAAACAGGCCCAACCATTCGTGGGCTATTGTTTCTTTTCCACTCAAGCTTCCTCCCACCTTTACTCATTTAAATTTATTGCATAACCTTCTGGTCGCTTCTTCCTCATATGCTTGTCCAACACCTCCTCAAATGGGATTAGACAGAATATTCAAATTTAAATGTGGTTTTTGAGTTGAGCGAGAGAGAGAGAGAGAGAGCGAGAGCAGTGTCTCTGTTTCCCTCTCTGAAGTTGGAGATTTGCCAGAAAATAAGTTCCTTTCTTAGAGGTTTTTGGTGATTCTGCTGCATGAGAGAAGATCTTTCTCTGAGAGTTGCTGTTTTGGAAAAAGAGGGGTCCTTTTTTGTCTCTGAAGTCAAGAGATTAGGAACTACCAGAGACTAAGTTTATTTCTCTGAAGTTTTACTGTTTTGAGGATATATCCTTCTGTAAAACTGCTATCTGGATCTCTGACCAGAAGTGTTAAAAGGCTGAAAACCCAGTGTCACATGAGCATACTAGTTCTTGTGCTAACTAATTCTGAAGAAGGGTATATGTCTATGGGATATTGCTTTAAATTGAACAATAGAGATAGCTAGCAGTTAAGGATTATACTTTGCCATGTCTAAGTATTTTGATTGATAGAAAAGGTTATACTAATTATTTTTGTTATATTCTAATTGTTTTCTTAAAGAAAGTTCATTTTGATAAAACCTTCTAGTGGATCATATTAATCACACCTGGAGTGAAACACCTTATGCTCACCCTCATGTCAAAAACAAATGTAAAATTTGGGGCATAGAATCCTTACATTGCAGAAGGAGGCCATTCAGCCCATTGAGCCGACACCAACCACAATCCCTTCCAGGCTCTATCCCCATGCATCTACCCGAGCTAATCTCCCTGATACTAAGGACCAATTTAGCATGAACAAACTATCTAATCCACACTTCTTTGGACTGTGGGAGGTAACCGGAGCACCTGGAGGAAACCCACGCAGACACAGAGAGAATGTGCAAACTCCACATAGACAGTGACCCAAGCTGGGAATTGAACCCAGGTCTCTGACACTGTGAGGCAGCAGTGTTAACCACTGTGCCACCATGGCTAACTCCATAAAACATCTTGGAGTTTCTGATCCGGACCTTAACAATCTATCCAAAGTGAGCTTTGACAGAATGAATTCTTGTGGCACAATCTAAAAAAGTAATGTTAACACAGAAATGAAAATGTGTAATTCTATTGCTGGAAGTTCAAAGGCTAAGCTTGGCAGCTGTAATGTGGTAGCCATGAAATGATGCTTCAAGCTATGTGAGAATGAACACTTAATGTATTCATCTGAAATTCATCTCTCTTGGCTGTTGGTTTTGAAAATGGAATTTTGCATAAGTGCATTCATGGGACGTGAGCGTCGCTGGCTGGCCAGCATTTTTTGCCCACCCATATTTGCCCTTGAGAAGGTGGTGATGAGCTGCCTTCTCGAATCGCTGAAGTTGATGTGTTGTCGAATCAACCGCAGGGCTGTTTGGAAAGGAGTTCCAGGACTTTGATGAGCACTATCATTCCAGGACCACTCTGTTTGTTTCAGAAGTGTATGCTAAATTCAACAATGTTGTGTTCCAAATGATTGGACCCCATTGCCCATGAGAGTGGTGGAAAGCATCGCTGGTCAATGGTTTCAAAAGGATGAACACTTGAGGGAAATAAACTTGCACAATCACAGGAACAGAACAGTGAAATAGGACCAACTGGATTGTTCTACAGAGAGCCAGCATTCAATTGGCCAAATGGCCTCCTTCTATGCCAGGGTAACTCAATGGGTTGAATTTTACAGACCACCCATGGGTGGGAAAGTAGGCGGATGGGCACATAACTTAGTGTGCCATGCCAGCAAACCCATTCACCCTGCACATTTACAGATAACAGAGCAGGCAGAGGGAAGGCTGCCAGCCATGGCCCAACTGAAGCCCTTGAGTGGGTATTTCATGCCCACTTAAACACATGAATCAATTTCTGCACAGCCAGATCTCACAAGCAGTGATCTGTTCTCATGACATTGGTTGAGAAATAAGCATTGGTCGGGATAGAAGGGAGAACTCCCCTGCTGCTCTCAAAATATAGCTATGGGATGTTTTACATCGCCCTGAGAGAGCAGGTGGGGCTTTGTTTCACTGATGCATCCAAAAGATAGTGCCGTAGAATTTGTAGTCAGCAGCAAGGCTGGACGCATTGATGTTGCACACGGATTTTCCTCAATCTGACAATGCTCCCCTTATCCAGCTTTGTTTTTTGATCCAGGCTGAAGGGGTAATGGATCAGTACAGCCTCTCCATGGTAGGTCTCTCTTAAGAGGGTAAGAGAGACACAGAATCATAGAATAGTTATGGCACAGAAGGAGGCCATTTGGCCCATCATGTTTGCACCAGCTCTCCAAATGAGTATCATGGCTCAGTGCCATTCCCCTGCCTTTTCCCTGTACTTTTGCGCATTGTTCTTATTCAAATCTGCCTCCACCAAACTTCCAGGCAGAACATTCCAGACCCCACTCGCGTCACAGTTGCTTCTTTAGAAATCATCTTGAATCTGTTCTATCCTTGTTCTTGATCCTTTCATGAGGTGGGGGGGAATAGTTTCTCCTTATCTACTCTGTCCACTCCTGCATGATGTTGAACGTCTCTATCAAATCTCTTCTTCTCTCCAAGGAGAACAGTCTCAATCTCTCCAATCTATACTCATAACTAAAGTTTCTCATCCCTGGAACCACTCCTATAAACCTCTTCTGCACTCTCTCCAGTACATTTACAACTTCCTATAGAATGGTACCCAGAACTGTACACAATACACCAGCTGAATTCTAACTGCCACCTTGTATAAGTTCAGTGCAACTTCTTGTACTTTGTTCGTCCATTAATAAAGCCTTGGATATTGTACGCTTCATGAACTGCTCTTTCCACCTGTCCTGTTATCTTCAATTATCGGTACACTTCGCTATCCAGATCCTTCTGCTCCTTTAGAATTGCACTCCTTATTTTGCGTTGTCACTCTATGTGGTTCCTCTCATAAGAACATAAGAACATAAGAAATAGGAGCAGGAGTAGGCCATCTAGCCCTTCGAGCCTGCCCCGCCATTCAATAAGATCATGGCTGATCTGTCGTGGATCAGTTCCACATTCCCACCCTCTCCCCATAACCCTTAATCCCCTCTCTTATCAAAAACCCATCAACCCGCATCTTAAAAATATTTAGCGAGGTAGCCTCCACCACTTCAAAGGGCAGAGAATTCCAGAGATTCACCACCCTTTGAGTGAAGAAGTTCCTCCTCAACTCCGTTCTAAACCGCTCCCCCTTTATCTTGAGGCTGTGCCCCCTAGTCCTACTATCCTTTCTGAGCGGGAAGAGTCTCTCCACCTCTATCCTATCCATCCCATTCATCATCTTATACGTCTCAATGAGATCTCCCCTCATTCTTCTAAACTCTACTCTCAACATGTATCATCTCACAGTTCTCTGCATTGAACTTCATCTGTCACCTATGTGGCCACTCCACAATGTCTCTGGCCTTTTGAAGTTCTTCACTGTCCTTACAGGTTATAATACTTCCAAATTTTGTATTATTGGCCAACTTTGAAATTGTCCTCTGAAGTCATGAGGAGAGGTCACTCCTCATTTTTCCAACAGTCTGCTTATTCATTGAATCATAGAATGTATGGCAAGAGACAGGCCCTTTGGCCCAAACTGGTCCATGCTCACCAAAAAACCCATCTAAGCTAACCCCATTTGCCTGCATTTGGCCCATAACCTTCCAAACTTTTCTTATCTAGGCATCTGTCCAAATCTGTCTAGTGTCTCATGGCCATAAGTCTTTTAGTGAATAGATGGGTGGGTGAGTAGGTAGCTGGGTAAGTGGGGAGTCATGTCTGGTAGTTGGGTGGTTCAGGAGCGGGAGTGGGGAGTGGGGAACATTGGTTGTGTTGCTCAGTTGAGTTATGCTGGCAAACCACTGAATTAGACCAGGTATTAAACTGGTGTAAAATTTCCAGGGGGACAATGCAGGTAAGCTCCATATTCGGCTGTGGCTCACGGCTAGAGGCATTTGCGGAGGGTACTGAGCAGCAGGGAACCGGCCCAACGAAAGCTTAAACGTCCTGAGAAATGTTGGCGTTAAGTCTGTGTCAGGACTTTTTCAGGGTCCTGAAGTGCATCTCCTCCTAGGGAGCAAATGATTTGGGCCAGTATCTCTGGCAGTGCAGCACTCCCTCAGTACTGCACTGAATTATTGGCCGGGATCGATATCTTCAAGTGAGGCTTCAATTTATGACTTTGTGACTCAGAGGCAAGAATGCTACCAGCTGAACCACAGCTGTCTCCTCAGCATGTATTACTGTAAGTGGAGAGAGAGCAGTGACATTAACAAGCTATCTGCAAAAAGCTAGACCATTCATAAAAATTGAAGTTGACAGCGGAAAATTAATCTTTAAGTTAACATTACATTTATGCCACCTTGAAACCCGTGACCTTTGCGTTCGAGCTTTCCTATGAGTGCTTCAATTTAAAACATGGCAGTAATAATTCTGATTGCATCGACATCAGGGGAACTTTCATCGTGTGTCATTGTTTGTCGGCTCCTTAAGCAGCAGAGTCATCGAGTTTGGCGCAAACAATTATTACTCGCTTTGCACATCCGCAGAATCCATTCATGAAACCATCCTGTTAAGCAAATGTACGAACATTTCTAAATCCTGAACATTTCCAAAATGGAAATTACTGTCTTTGATAGAGAACAATTTCTCCTTTTTTTTGCTTTATATAGACGGATGTATATTTATGTTGTTTTAACAGTAACTGTGACTATATCAGTTGGAGAAGCAGTGATATAATGGGTGTATTGCTCAACTAGTAATCCAGGGTAATGATTTGGGGAGCCGGATTCGAATCCCACCATGGCAGATGGTGAAATTTGAATTGACTAAAAAGTATCTATTATACTTTTGTCAGGACTGCTGCAGGGTCCTGATGCACATTTCTTGATGTACGTCCCAGGAAGCAAAAGATTTGGGCCAGTACTCCTGGCAGTGCAGCACTCCCTCAGTACTGCACTGAAGTATTAGATTTTTTTCATTCATGGGAAATGGGCATCACTGGTTGGCCATCATGTATTGCCCATCCCTAAAGTAAAATAATGACCATGAAACCATTGTCAATTGGAGTGAAAGCCCATCTGGTTCACCAATGTCCTTTAGGGATGGAAATCTGCCTGGTCTGGCTGGATTGGTGACTCCAGATCCAAAGCAAAGTGGTTGACTCTTAAATGCCCTTGAGGGTGGACAATAAATGTTGGCCCAGCTAACGATACCCTCACCCCATGAACTAATCCTGCAATTGCTTAACCAGTTATCAAATTCAGGTCATGGTAAACCAGTGTGAGCAGATTATTTTCCTGCCAGGTTTTTTTTATATTGGCAACAAGGACCGGATTTTTGTACCTCTGACCATGATGGAATTGAGGAAAGTCGGTTATAAAAATGGCACATTGGGTCCGATTTCATGATTCCCATTTTGTGCTATTTTACCTGGCTCGCATAAGGGGGCTGGCAGCAAGCCCAAAGGTAGCACTCCTATCCTTGCTAGCTCCATCGCAGGGAAGGGCATTCCAGATCCCCTGGAGCTTTGATGGAATCAGTCCGGATTTTGCAGGAGGTGTGGTTTATGGCTTCTCAAAGGAATTGTGAAGGATGGGGGACCATAGCCTGGAGTCAGAAACCGAAGAAAAATCAGACATTCAACACCCACTTTGAAAAATGTTGACCCCATATCTTCTCATGAAATCTGTCAATCAGACACAACCAGTCAATGTCCCATTGAAAAGGCCTTTATTCTTGTCCAAGTAAACACAGAGGCCACTTCAAAAGAAATATTAAGTTATTAAACGATATCACACTTGACACTGAGATCAGCTTCCAACCACAAAGTCATGGCATCTCTAAGATTGCCCATTCCCATCTCCATAAAATTGCCCAACTTGACCCTGTCCCAGCTTATTTGCTGCTGAAACAGTCATTCATGCCTTTGTTAGATACATACTTGACATTCAATGGTGTAGCCATCACTGAAACCCCCTCTGCGAACATCCTTGGGGTTACCATTAATCAGAAACTCAATTGGACTCACTACATGAACACAGTGGCTACTAGAGCAGGTCAGAGATCTAGGAATACTGCAGCAAATAACTCACCTCCTGAATTCCCAAAGCCTATCCACCTTCTTCAAGGCACAAGTCAGGAGAGTGATGGGTGCAGTTCTAACATCCAGGACAAAGCAGCCCGCTTGATTGGCATCTACAGACATTCAATGCCTCCACCAGCGATGCTCAGCTGCAGCAGTGTGTACTGCAGTGCCTTCCAAACGCATCACTACTTCCATCTCGAAAGACAAAGGCAGCAGATAAATGGGAGCACCACCCCTCCAAGCCACTCACCATCCTGACTTGGAAATACATCACTGTTCCTTTGCAGATGTTGGATCAAAATCCTGGAATTCTCTCTCTAATGACGTTGTGGGTCAACCCACTGAACACGGACTGCAGTGATTCGAGAAGGCAGCTCGCCACCACCTTCTCAATGATCAATAGGGATGGGCAATAAATGCTGGCCAGCCAGCAGTGCCCATGTCCCATGAATGAATAAAAGAAACTTGGTAATCCCAGCAAATTCCTGGCTGATCTCTAACGTTCTACGCCCTGTCAGTTTGAGGTCACCCAGAACTCTTGCTCTCTAGGTGAACAGGACATGGTCTGAGTGATTCCTCTAACTTGCTGATTGACATTGGAGTTCAGCCAAAAAACATCTTGATTTTAAAATTCTCATCCTCATTTACAAACTCCCCCATGGCTTACCACTCCTTGAGTGATTTTCTCTGGCTTCCCAGTCGCATGTTTCCCGCTGGTGGGAGGTGGCATGTTGTTTGCTGGTGGCAGAATTCACTGATCCAGTCACTGTTAATGGAAATTCCCATTAGTGCCATCCCACAGTAACCGGATGCACTGCTCATGGGTGGTATGGTGGCACAGTGGTTAGCACTCACAGCGCCAGGGACTCGGGTCCCATTCCAGCCTCAGGTAACTGTGTAGAGTTTTCACGTTCTCCCCGATCTGCGTGGGTTTCCTCCAGGCGCTCCAGTTTCCTCCCACACTTCAAAGATGTGCAGGTTAAGTTGATCATGCTAAATTGACCCTAAGTGTAAATGGATGGGGTTATAGGGAAAAGGCCTGAGTGGGATTGTTGATTGTGCAAACTTGATGGACCGATTGGCCTCCTTCTGCACTGTAAGGTTTCTAAGATTCTAAGATCCCGTCAGTGCGAATGGCCAGAAAATTCTGGCCCTTATCTCTGTAACCTTCTCCACCCCACAACCCTCCAAGATACCTGTGCTCATTAAATTTTGACATTTCGACCAAATCTGATTTTAATTGTTCCACTGGTGACTGCACTTCCAGGTTGCCTAAGCTAGAAAATGCTTTGGTTCATGTTCCTCAACTAATACATTGCTTAAATCTACCTCTTTGAGCCAGTCTTTGGTTCTATGCTTTAATATCTCGAGGTGGCTCAGTCATGTTTGGATAGAATCCCAACAGTGCAGAAAGAGACCATTCAGTCCATCGAGCCTGAGCCGACCACAATCCCACCCAACGCCTATTCCCGTAAGCCCAGTTATTTACCTTGCTAACCCCCCCAACACTAAGGGTCAATTTAGTATGACCAATCTACCTAACCTGCACATCTTTGGAGTGTGGATGGAGAATGTGTAAACTCCACGCTGACAGTGACCCGAGGCCAGAATTGAACCCGGCTCCCTGGCGCTGTGAGGCAGCAGTGTTAACCGCTGTGCTGCCCCTTGTTTCACAGCGACCTGGTGAAGGGTCTCGGGATGTAATGAGTATTGTATTCAAGGCAAGAGAGATGCTGTTGTTGTGCTAGAATGTGGGGCTTATGAATGTGCCTTCCTCACCTCATTCCTGTTGCAGCTTCCAATCAGGATTTCCAGAGATGTCATCGTTCCGCTGTGAAATGTTTGGCATTGGATACGAAATCGCAACATTTTATGCAATGTCCTTTCTTGCCATTCCATTTTTAGGCCAGTTAATTTAGCTCCACCTCACACCCCTCCCCGCCTCCCCGCCCCACTCCCGACCATTGCTTCACCCTCTTATACCTTTTGACAACATCAGTAAACATTGTTCAAGTAATTAATCGAAGTTGCTACTTTCAGTTTTATAAACTTCTGGGATCGCTTCTAGATCATTTTGGTTCCCAATATCTAAATCCCCAAATGACAGAATGTGGTTCATTAATGCGAATTGTGTCAGATTCTCCCTCTGCCTGGAATATTTGAATGGAAGATTCAAGCTGAAACATAAATTATTGCTTAATTATAGAGTTTTAATGTTCAGCAGACGGAATAAGATCAGCCAATTCCCACACTTCATCTGGAGAATGGAGCATATTTTATAACTAATCAGGGTTTCATAAAATATACTTCAAATATTTTGATTAAGCATGGAATGAGCTATGATTTAGTCCATTGCAATAATATGATCTGGAAGCTAGTTTTTTTTACCTATTGATTGAAGTTCTGATTCTGATGCAGGGGTCAGAATCTGAGGTTTCAGGGTAGACCATTTAGGATGGAGGTGAGGAGACATTTCTTCACCCAAAGAGTGGTGACCCTGTGGAATTCATTACCATCGGAAGTAGCTGATGCCACAACATTGAATGTATTAAAGAGGTGGCTGAGATATAGCATTTGCGGTGAGTGGGATCAAAGGTTATGGAGAGAAAGCAGGATTAGGTTGTTGATTGGAAGAACAGCCATGACCATGATAGAATCCTACAGTGCAGGAGGAGGCCATTCGGTCCATCAAGTCTGCACCGACCACAATCCCACCTAGGACCCATCCCCACAACCCCATGCATTTATCCTAGCTTGTTCCACTGATGCTAAGGGGCAATTTAGTATGGCCAATCCACCTAATCTGCACATCTTTAGACTGTGGGACAAAACTGAAGCACCCAGCGGAACCCACGCAGACATGGAGAGGATGTGCAAACTCCACACAGACAGTAACCCAAGCCTGGGATCGAACCCCGGTCCTTGGTGCTGTGAGGTAGCACCACGATGCTACTGCACCATCCCTGAATGGCGTAGCAGGATCGAAAGGCCGAATGGCCTCCTCCTTATCCTGTCTTCTATGTTTCTATGTTTATGTAAATATTTCTCGTCAATCTTGTTTTGATTTTTCAAGATTTAGTTGGGCTACTTCTTGTAAGTTTTTTTGAAAATGACCTTTTTGACTTAAGCGTGTGGAGCCATTCCTTCTCCAGCAGGCACTGAGAGGGTGTTCGCAACCATAGACTTCCATTGGATTGGTCCATGATTATGCTTAGCCCATACGGTAGTGGTTTGCCATTGCCTCCTGTAATATGGCTACTCTCCTACTCTTACTGCCTGCCATCCACATTCCTACATTCTACACTTCTGTTCTGCCATTTACATATCCTGATCTCTTAATGGATGCATTTAGCACCATTCCCGGCCTTTATCATTACCATTTGCATTCCCTTTATCTATGCCATCCCTATCAATTACAGTCCCCTACTGAACCCTCACAGTATAAATCTCATACTATTTTCCTTGTCTTCAACTGTGATGAAGGGTCATCCAGACTTGAAACTTCGGCTCTATTCTCTTTCCACAGATGCTCTCAGACCTGCTGAGATTTCCCAGTATTTTCTGTTTTTGATTACCGATCTGTTTGACCCTGTTATGAATGCAGTTTTCTTGTCCATCAAGTTACGAAATGGAACTTGAACCTAGAGTTTCCAGTGCAAATGTGGGAGCTCCACTGTTGGCTCACAATACCTCTTGTTATGGAACCACTATTGCTATGAAAAGAGACATCTTCCACGAACAGTACTGCAATGTTATTTCATAGAATCATAGAATCTCTATAGTGCAGAAAGAGGCCATTCGACCCATTGAGTCTGCACTGACCACAATTCAACCCAGCCCTATTCCCGTGACCCCTCATAGTTACAGTGCTAATCCCCCCGATGTGGAGACGCCGGCTACAAGTGGAGAGGATCTCCAAGAAGATCTCACATATCGACACATAATCCCCTTGACAGCAGGGTTAATTTAGCATGGCTAATCAAACTAATCTGCATATCTTTGGACCGTGGGAAGAAACCGGAGGTGTATGAGATTAACAGATTATCTGAGCAAATTAAACAATTAATTGAGGTAAAACGTGGATACTATTTACATTATTTCACAGCGTCAGTGAAGTTTTTGGCCAATTCCAGTGATCAATTTACATTATTCATCCTAATCAGCTGGCTAGAATTGAGAGCCAGCTGCAGAATTTCAGTAGAAAATTGCTTGCTGGAACCCAGCCACGGTGAGCAGGCACACAACTCTTCACACACTTTGCAGAGTTGTAAACAACCTTTAACAGAATTGCAGCATCCTTTCCACTTCTTTCACTGACTCTCAGGACAGAGTAAGCTCCACACACGGCAGCAAAAGTGAAATTCTGTCTCGACAACAAGAACCCTTCCTCGCAAAGAACACACAAAATATTGTTGGTTCCTTCAGGAAGAGGCGTTCACACCCTGAGGTTCACTTCTCCTAACCAGGACAATCACGTCAGAATGAAACTGTGAATGATTAACTGGACCTCTGCGAAAATGTGAGCAAAGACTTTAGAATCCAGTGCTGTTTAGAATGCCTCTCCGCCCATAGTGTAAAGGGTCACACCAGATTGATTGGCTCATTTCATATGACAGTGGGTAGATGCATAAATTGGCACCAACCAGCCACTGTCCAGTTGTGTGTGTCTCAGCTGATTGATGCTGCTCTGAGGCAAACACACCCTAATATTTGTCCTTTCAATCAGACGAGCTGCAACAGTAGGTCAAACTGAAGTCTGTCATAAAAATGTTCCTTTCCCAAATGCCCTTGAGCAAGTCCCAATGTCTCAGGCTACAGTCCCATGACAAGAGCAACTTTGGAAAGGTTCGCCTACAGAACAGTTATTGCTGTTTTATTTTTAATTCACTAATGGGACATGCTGGTAAAAGGCAGCATTTATTACCAATCTCTAATTTCCCTGGGGAAGGGGGAGGTGAGATGTATGCATAAATGGGTCTGTTTTGGATTGGGAGCGCATGGAGTCCTGCAGGGGTCTCGACCTTTACAATTTACATCAATGACTTCGAAGTGTGGTACGGAGGCAAGCAGATGATGCAAAGGTAGTTCGAAAAGTATGTCGTGACAAGGATATGAGGAGTTTGCTGATGGCTGTAGAATCCTTACAGTACAGAAAAAGGCTATTCAGCCCATCAAGCCTGTACGAACCACAATCCCACTCAGGCCCTATCCCCATCACCCCACATATTTACCCTGCTAATCCCCCGGCACTAGGGTCAATTTAGCATGACCGATACAACTAACCCGCTCATCTTTGGAGTGTGGGACAAAACCCAAGCACCCGGAGGAAACCCACGCAGACAAGGGGAGAATGTACAAGCTCCACACTGACAGTGACCCGAGGCTGGAATCGAATCCGGGTCTCTGGTGCTACGAGGCAGCAATGCTAAGCGCGTGCCACTGTGCCACCCTAGATAGGTAGAGTGAGTGGGCAAAACCTGGTAAATCGAACATACTATAGGAAAATTTGCAGTTGTTCTTTTTGGCAAGAATAATTAAAAAAAAACAGAGTATTACTTAACCAGAAAACAGCGGGAGAATTCTGAGGTGCAGAGGGATCTAGGTGTTCTGGTGCAAGAGACACAGGAAAAAGTACAGCGAGTAATCAAGAAGGATAATGGAATTCTATCCATTATCATGAGAGGAATAGAACATAAATGTAAGGATTTTATGCTTCAGTAATTCAAGGCTTTGGTGAGATTGCTTCTCAAATAAATAATGTGTGCAGTTTTGGCCTCCTTATTTAAGGAAGGATGTAAATGCGGCTCAGAGGAGGTTTATTGGATTGATACCTGGAATGAGTGGGTTATCTTATAAGGAAAGGTTAGACAGACTGGACTTGTTTCCACTGGAATTCAGAAGAGTGAGGGATGACTTGAGTGAAGTACATAAGATCCTGAATGATCTCCATAGGTGCATGTGGAAAGGATGTTTCTTATTGTGGGTGAGTCCAGAATTATGGGGCATGATTTTAAAATTAGGAGTCACCTTTTAGGACAGAGATGAGGAGAAGTTTTATCCTCTTAGAGGGTTACGTAACTTTAGAAATCTCTGCCTGGATTGATAGAGACAAGGTCATTGGAAGTTTTTAATGCAGAGCTAGAAAGATTAATGGTTAGGCAAGGTTGTCAGGAGTCACTGGGGATGTGGAACATGAAACACAAGCAGCTCAGCCATGATCTTATTGAATGGCAAAAGAGTCCCGAGGGGTTGAATGGTCTACTTCTGCTCCTATTTCCAATGTTGGACTGTTTGTGGTGTAGGTATTCCCATTGTACGATCAGATGGAGATTTCTAGCATTTTAGAATCACTGCAGTGCAGAAGGAGGCCATTCAGCCCATTGAGCCTGCACAATCCCACCCAGGCCCTATCCCATAATCCAAATAGTTACCCTTCTAATCCCCCTGACATTAATGGGAAATCTACCATGGCCTATCAACCTAACCTGCACATCTTTGGACTGTGGGAGGAAACCAGAAAACCCAAGGAAACCCACACAGAGACAAGGAGAATGTGCAAACTCCACACAGACAGTCACCCAAGGCCGGAATTGAACTTACAGGATACTGCAGGGCCTGGATAGAGTGAATGTGGAGAAGATGTTTCCACGAGTGGAAAAAAAACTAGAACCAGAGGGCACAACTTCAGGCTAAAGGAATGATCCTGCAAAACAAAGATGAAGAGGAATTTCTTCAGCCAGAGAGTGGTGAATCTGTGGAACTCTTTGCCGCAGAAGGCTGTGGAGGCCAGGTCATTGAGTGTGTTTAAGACAGAGATAGATAGGTTTTTAGTTAATAAGGGGATCAGGGGTTATGGGGAAAAGGCAGAAGAATGAGGATGAGAAAAATATCAGCCATGATTGAATGGTGGAGCAGACACGATGGGTTGAGTGGCCTAATTCTGCTCCTATATCTTAGGGCCATATGGATATGGACTGCAGCTCAGATAGGTCGAACACCACCAGACAAAGGATAATGAGCAATTGATGCACTCTGGAGTTGCATTGCCTGGAGGTTTCATTGCATGGTCTCTGACCTTTGACTGCCCTACCAACATCAATATTTATATTATTAATGAACAAAAATGTTCAAGGAGAAAAACACGCAATTTGTTCAACGCCCTATGATTTTTCTTCTGGACTTTTCGCGGCCATAGCTGGGGACCTGATTGTGTACTGGAATTTTTACTGGATTTATAATCCAGAGTAATACCCAAGGAACCTGGGCTCGAATCCCACCAAAGCAGGCAGTGAAATTTGAATTCAATATAAATATAGACTTACAACTTTATTGATGATCGTGAAGACATTGTCGATTGTCATAAAAACCCACCTGGTTCACTAATATCATTTCGGGAAAGAAATCTGTCATCCTTACCTGGTCTGGTCTACATGACTCCAGAGCCACAACAATGTGGTTGTCCCTGAAATGCCCTCTGAAATGGCCTGGCAAGCCATTCAGTTCAAGGGCAATCAGGAATGGACAACAAATGCTCTCTCAGCTGGTGTTGTCCACATCCTAGAATGAAGTTCAGAAAGAGATTAACTATTAATTCCTGGAGGTTCAGGTACAAACCTAGAAGTTTGATTACCCAATCAGGAGGTGATGGGTGGTAAAGGTGTGGAAAAACATACAATTGGATAGGATGGAAATCGGAGGGAAGGAATGCCAAATGGGCCTGAAGTTTTGAGATACCACCACACAGAATTTTTTAAAGCATTTAGTTGATATTCCTCTCTCAGCTCTTCTACTACAGGTGATAAGCTAAAGTGGAAGAAAGAGATTTTGGCCTATTAGGTACGCAAATATTTATCTTCCTCCCAAAGGCTGTTTTTCCTGAGTCATGATTTAACTTGCTTGTTTAAAAAAATCTGATGCAGCATTATTTAAAATTTCAGCATCTGATTATTTCTCAAGAAACTAACATGGATCTTTAACTTCCTTTCGCAAATGTGGCCTTTATAACTTGAGATTCAGCAAGCACTAGAACCTAACAGAACACAAACTGGGACGGTATTTCTTAACCGAAGGACTAATGTGCAGCTATAATGTGCAACTGTTTATAATGTTGTTAATTAATAATCTTAGAAACAGAAAATATCTGAAGAATTGTTAATCTTTCTATCCCCTTAAAATGCCCAAGTCCTTACACTCAAGAGGAATCTGCGTGAAACTTTATGCACTCAAATGAAAGCAGAGCAACTGAATTACTTCCTGCTGTTACAATTTTACTTGATCTTTATTGTCTTTGGGCTCACAGAGGGGGCTTTGCAATTTCAAATAAATGAAGACTTCAAGCCTGACAATAAATGAGAGGCACGATTTACTGCACAGCTGTAAAATCAAATATGTTCCCAACTTGTAGCAGATTTCGGTAGAAATCATTTGAATTTCTCGTTAACTTGCAGTTGGGATTAAAAAAAACTTCTACATTCCTTCGGTTGAATCTTTGATTAATACAAATGAACAATGGCTTGATTACTTCAAACTAAAAGTATCATGGAAACCAGACAAAGTATCAGACAAAGAAGGGGGTTAACTGGTTTATGTTCTAGTGTGTCTTCTGCCCCCAATTTATTTTTTTGGCCTGTCCTTACACCCATTTTACTTTCTGCATAATTTCCTGCTCAGAGCATTGTAAAATTTGGCCAAAATGTCAGTGTCCCTTCACAGTTCACAAGCACATTCCAGCTTTGCGTTTAACACCTTACACACTCACCTCACCACCCAACCACTTACACACTCACCTCACCCATCATATCACATTACACACTCACCTCACCCACCCAACCACCTTACACACTTACCTCACTCATCATATCGCATTACACACTCACCTCACCCACCCAACCACCTTACACACTCACCTCACCCACCCAACCACTTACACATTTACCTCACCCATCATATCACATTGCACACTCACCTCACCCACCCAACCACCTTACACACTTACCTCACTCATCATATTGCATTACACACACAATTCACCCACCCAACCACTTACACACTTACCTCACCCATCATATCACATTACACAGTCACCTCACCCACCCAACCACCTTACACACTTACCTCACTCATCTTGTCGCATTACACACTCACCTCACCCACCCAACCACCTTACACACTTACCTCACTCATCATATCGCATTGCACACTCATCTCGTCCACCCAACCACCTTACACGCTTACCTCACTCATCATATCGCATTGCACACTCACCTACCCAACCACCTTACACGCTTACCTCACTCATCATATCGCATTGCACACTCATCTCATCCACCCAACCACCTTACACACTCACCTCACTCATCATATCGCATTGCACACTCACCTCATCCACCCAACCACCTTACACGCTTACCTCACTCATCATATCGCATTGCACACTCATCTCATCCACCCAACCACGTTACACACTTACCTCACCAATCAAATCGCATTACACACTCGCCTCATCCACCCAACCACCTTACACACTTACCTCACTCATCATATCGCATTGCACACTCATCTCGTCCACCCAACCACGTTACACACTTACCTCACTCATCATATCGCATTACACTCACCTCTCCCACCCAACCACTTTACACACTTACCTCACCAATCAAATCGCATTACACACTCGCCTCATCCACCCAACCACGTTACACACTTACCTCACTCATCATATCGCATTGCACACTCATCTCGTCCACCCAACCACCTTACACGCTTACCTCACTCACCATATCATTACACACTCATCTCATCCACCCAACCACCTTACACACTTACCTCACTCACCATATCATTACACACTCATCTCATCCACCCAACCACCTTACACACTTACCTCACTCACCATATCATTACACACTCATCTCATCCACCCAACCACCTTACACACTTACCTCACTCATCATATCGCATTGCACACTCATCTCGTCCACCCAACCACCTTACACGCTTACCTCACTCACCATATCATTACACACTCATCTCATCCACCCAACCACCTTACACACTTACCTCACTCACCATATCATTACACACTCATCTCATCCACCCAACCACCTTACACACTTACCTCACTCACCATATCATTACACACTCATCTCATCCACCCAACCACGTTACACACTTACCTCACTCATCATATCGCATTACACTCACCTCTCCCACCCAACCACTTTACACACTTACCTCACCAATCAAATCGCATTACACACTCACCTCATCCACCCAACCACCTTACACACTTGCCTCACCAATCAAATTGCATTACATACACACCTCATCCACCCAACCACCTTACACACTGACTTCACCCATCCGACCAGCTTACACACTTACCTCACTCATCCCACCACATGCATTCATTCGAGCCAGTAGAGGCAGCTGAGGGACTTCACTGGTGCATTCTGGGAGAAGTCAGCCCAACAACATCTACTAAGAAGTGTGAAGCTTTTCAGTGTGTTAGTGACCCAGAAGAATAAAGGAGTAGAACGGGGAAATGAGAATACTGTTCCAAACAGGTCTTGTATATTTAAAATGGAACATTAGTAATCAAGGGAAATAAAGAATATAAGCAAAATATCACACGTGCTGGAATCAGAAACATGAACAGAGGACATTGGAAAAACTCAGCAGGCCTGCCAGTATCTTTCAGGGGAGAAACAGAGTTAATATTTCGAGCCATAAATAAATTTATTTTTTCCTTCTGGGGAACATTTACCAGAACATGACAGCATGTACCTGAGAAAGAGTGTGTGGCTTCTGCACAGATTGTATTCTCCTCCAGGTACCATGCCTTAACGGGGCATTGGTGACCATGAGTTCCCATTAGGTTGGCCCAAGATTATGCTCAGCAAAGTGTTGCATTGGTCCTTCATTGCATTATGGAGTATCGCTGACCGGAGAAATTCCCCCACTTCTGAAGGGGAGGTCATGTCTCACTAACTTGACTGAGATTTTCAAGGAAGTGACGAAGATGTTTAATGAGGGTAGGACAGTGGATGTTGTCTACATGGACTTCAGTAAGGCCTTTGACATGGTCCCTCATGGCAGACTGGTGCAGAAGGTGAAGTTGCATGGGATCAGAGGTGAACCAGCAAAGTGGAAACAGAATTGGCTCGATCATAGAAGACTGAGGGCAGCAGTTGAAGAGTACGTTTCTGAATGGAGGGCTGTGACAGTGGTGTTCCTCAGTGATCAGCACTGGGACCTTTGCTGTTTGTAATATATATAAATAATTTGGAGGAAAATATAACTGGTTTGATTAGTAAATTTGTGGATAATACAATGGTTGATGGATTTGCAGATAGTGATGAGGACCATAAAAGGATACAGCAGGATATAGATCGGTTGGAGGCTTGGGCGGAGGGTTGACAAATGGAGATTAATCCAGACAAATGTGAGGTAATGCACTTGGAAGGTCTGACACAGATAGGGACTATACAGTAAATGGCAGAAGCCTTAAGAGTATTGATAGGCAGAGGGATCTGGGTGTACAGGTACATAGATCACTGAAAGTGGCAACACAGGTGGAGAAGGGAGTCAAGAAGGCATACGGCATGCTTCCCTTTATTGGCTAGAGCATTGAGTTTAAAAATTGGCAAATCATATTGCAGCTTTATAGAACCTTAGTGAGGCCGCACTTGGAATATCGTGTTCAATTCTGGTTGTCACACTATCAGAAAGGTGTGGGGGCTTGGGAGAGGGTACAGAAAAGATTTGCCACAATGTTGCCTGGTAAGGAGGGCATTATCTATGAGGAGAGGTCGGAAAAACTTTGTTTGTTCTCACTGGAATGACAGAGGTTGAGGGGCAACCTGATAGAAGTCTACAAGATTATGAGGGGCATGGACAGAGTGGAAGCTTTTTCCCAGGATGAAAGAGTCAATTACTTGGGGGCATAGCTTTAAGGTGCAGGGCGCAAGATTTAAAGGAGATGTACAAGGCAAGCTTTTTACGCAGAGAGTGGAGGGTGCCTGGAACTCATTGCCGGGGGAGATAGTGGAAGCAGGTACAATCGTGAGTGTTAAGGAGCACCTGGACAATTACATGAATGAGATGGGAATAGGGGATATGGTCCCCGGAAGGGTAGGGAATTTTACTTCAGTCAGGCAGTATGGTTGGCGCAGGCTTGGAGGGCTGAAGGACCTGTTCCTGTGCTGTAATTTTCATTGTTCTTCGTTCTACTGCCCATCATCAGGTGTATTGGGTGGATCTACCTGTGATAATGAACCTGTGTGGCCACATTATGAATGTACCTTCCCCAGCCATCAGGTACTGAAGTGTAACTTGGACCCAAAGCCTCTGGCTCTGAGGCATCACCTTCTCCCCTGAATGGAAACAGATACGAAATTACAAAAGATCACGCAGCCCTTATCCCTTGAGAAAACAGTAGTTGATAAAAGAGTTTCCTTTGTTTACAAGGAAAAGGTCTGAAGGTGATCATATATATAACTTGACAGGGAAATGGACAATCTCTCCTTCTCTGGTTGCAAAACTGTCACAAAGTTTATTACAATGTATTATCCCCATTTATTATGATATGTGAAGGCCAAACCAAGTGAAATATACAAAAGAAATTGCAGTGTTCAGCTATTCAGTGTGATGACTTCATACATCTGGAAAATATCTATTAGAAATCTGAAGTACTTTGGGGTGATCTTACCAAAGGAACTCTAAATGTCGATGGGGTGTGAAAACAGGAGGGAATTGCACCCAATTTTTAAGCAAGTCCCTAGATGCAATCGTACAGCACTTAGAAAAAAAATGCAATTCTCACCAGTGGGTGGAGTGGGCGGAGCTATTCTCACTGGTGAAGCCAGCTGCTGAGCTCTAGGGGCACTATAGTGCAGATGCCCCAGTCTCCCAATGCACTCGCACATCTCCTGTCACTTTCCGCTAACAGTCCCCTCTCACCAGGTCCTCCAGATATCCACCGTCCCCTCCGTGTAGATTTGGGTATCATTAGTTTACATGTGAAAACTAATGCACTGCCTTCAGGTGATTTCGTCACGGATGAGAAGTAGGAAGGGGTCAAGAATAGATTCATGAGGGACACCAGAGGTAACGATGCAGGACCAGGAAGAGAAGCCCCATTACAATTTGTTTGGTTATCGGTTGATATAAGATTGGAATTGGAGGAGGGCAGTCTCATTCAAGTGGATGCAGAGGTGGACTTACACTTTTGGAGGCCTGGTGCTCTGCCTCTGTGCTGGCCAACGCCCTCACCTTCCCCCCAAATTGTCACACCGCACCTATCCAGTGACATGGTGCTCCACCCCGTCAATGATATCAGGCCCCACTTCAGGTGCCACTGTTACCTTCCTGACCACACTCATACAGTGGAAGCCAGAAAAATACACAAATCACTACTTCAGTGCTTTCTCACTGATGAAAACAAGCCTGTAATTGATAAATTCAAATCCATAATGCAATCTAGAGGAACCCAAAAAAGCACAAGTACACTAATCACTGCTTCAGCACTTTCTAACTGATGAAAACAAGGTTGTAATTGATGAATTTAGATTCAAATCCACAATGCAAACCACAAGAATACAAAAAAACATAAATAACAAATTACTGTGTTAGTGCTTTTTAAGTTATGAAAACAAGCCTGTGGTAGATCGATTGCCACAAGCCTACCTGTTGTCAGCATAATGATAGGTAGTAGATGGCCAGTATCGCGTGCAGGACAAAATGAGCCAGAAAAAGTCCAGCGTCGGACCAAATGCTCCAATTCAGTGGAATCCTGTGAGTCCAAATCCAGTATCAATGGCTTTGCTAGCAACTGTCTTCCAGGATTCTGTTCTTTGTCCAAAAGAGACTTTCTGAAGGCCAGTATTGAGAATGAAGGGGATTGGGGTTACTCACTGGTTATAACTCTCTGCATGTGACAGCTATGATATCAAACAAGCAAGTAGAGAAAGAGAAAGAGAATTGAAACAAGAGAATATAGTTGAGGGACCTATTTTTAAGATGTTCTTGTTTCATCAGTTCTTCCACTCCATGGCAATTTCTTCCTTTTCAGATCATATTGACTGATTTTCTTTGATTTTAATGAATTAATTTTCTGGAAGCTTTGGCATTTTAGCCCTGGAGTCCAATTTGCCACTACCCAACTGACAAGAATGAGCAGACGTTGACAATTCGGCCCCTCGGGCCTCTTCCATCATTCAATAAGATCATGGATGGTCGGTTCATGTTTTGTGTACATTCCCATCTATCTTTGTTAACTTTGCTGCACTTTCTGTTAGAGGTGAGGGTGAAGGAGCCTGATGTGGGTGGGGGAGGGGAGGGCGGCACAGTGTTGAGAATGGGAAAGACAAAAGGCTTACAGTTGAGAGAAGAAGGCAGGGATTAATCTGCAATCTGGGATGATCCTTGTATAGTGAGGTGTTCTGGCAGGCAAGAGCAGGACCCAGTAATGTTTTATGTGATATGGCCAGATCTGGCGGTGGATTTAGAGTCAGCAAATTTAATACTAACAGTAATCTTGCAGATTTTTTTATTCATTCATGGGACATGGGCAACACTGATTATCTGACATTTATTACCCATTCCTAGTTGCCTGAGGCCAATTGAAAGTCAACCACATTGGGCGGCGCTATAGCACAGTGGTTAGCACTGCTGCTTCACAGCACCAGGGACCTGGATTTGATTCCCTGCTTGGGGTCACTGTCTGTGTGGAGTTTGCACGTGTCTACGTGGGTTTCCTCCAGGTGCTCCAGTTTCCTCCCACAGTCTGAAAGATGGGCTGGTTAAGTCCCTTGACCCAAACAGGCGGTGGACTGTGGCGACTAGGGGAATTTCACACTAACTTCATTGCAGTGTTAATGTAAGCCTTACTTGTGACTAATAAATAACTTTACATTGCTGTGGCGCTGAAGTCACATGTAGGCCAAGCTGGGTAAGAATGGCAGGTTTCCTTCCCTGAACGACATTAGTGAACCAGCAGAGATTTTTCAACAATGGTTTCATGATCATGGGTGGATTCTTAATTTCAGGCATTTTCCGACTGAATTCAACTTCCATCATCTGCCGCGGCAGGATTCGAACCTGGGTCTCCATTAGCTGAGTTTCTGGATTAATAGCCTAGTGATTATACCACTCGGCTACCTACCAAAATTGAATGAGATGTTAAGCTTTATCTCTCGAGGTACCGAATATGAGAAGAAAGAACAAACTTGCATTTCTACACAACCGTTTAACAACCTCAGGACCTGCCAAAGCACTTTGCAACCAAGAAAATACATGTCACCACTACAATAAAGGAAAAGACAGGAGCCCATTTGTGCACAGCAAGATGCCACAAAGAGCAACTAGACAATAATTGGATGATAGAACATCACATCTTCGAACTGCACCAGAGAATCTTTTACACTAGAGAAGCCGGTTAGGGTCTTAGTCTAATGACTCATTCAAAAGATAACTGATAATGAAATATTCTCTCAGTACTGCACTGCCAGTGTCAATTGAGATGGGGCATGGACCAACAGAAATAGGAATGCTACCAACTGAACCACTGCTGACCAGAAATAAAAGGAAAATGTAAAAGTAGGAAGCCCTCCTGCAGAAAGATGGAATGTTCCTTTGGAATATTATTGGTAAAATAGAGTACTCTTTTGGAATATTATTGTCAAATTTGAACACCCACTCAAGTATGATGTAAAGGCAGGGTTTCCCTGGCAACAAGTTCGACAACTATTTATCTGTGAGCTGCCTGGGTTTAATAGACTGAACTGTGGTGAGAGACCCAGTAAATTATGGTTATATTCCCGGGGATAAGATTAAGAAGCAATTTGCTCAAGATGTATAAGGGTGGCATAGCGATTAGCATTGCTGCCTTACAGTGCCAGGAACCGGGGTTCGATTCCTGGCTCAAGTCACTGTCTGTGTGGAGTTTGCACATTCTCCACCTGTCTGTGTGGGTTTCCTCTGAGTGCTCCAGTTTCCTCCTACAGTTCAAAGATGTGCAGGTTAGGTGGATTGGCCGTGCTAAATTGACCCTTAATGTCCAAAATATGTGCAGATTGGATGGATAAGCCATGCTAAAATGCTGCCTAATGTCCAAAGCATGTGTAGATAAGGTAGATTGACCATGCTAAATTGCTCCTTAGTGTCCAAAGGATGTGTAGGTTAGGTGGATTAGCCATGGGAAATATGTAGGTTTATGGGGATAGGGTGGGGGAGTGGGCCAAGGTAGAGTGGTCTTTCAGTGATTTGATGCAGGCTTGATGGGCCAAATGGCCTCTTTCTGCACTGTAGGAGTTCAGTGGTTGACTCTCCCTCCAGCTGGGGGTCTAGAAACTGCTAATGTGATCTCAAATTTCAATCTAAGATAATTGAAAGCTCGTCCAGTGCGATGGCCCAGATTCTTGATCAACAAGGGAGCTAAAGGTTATGGGGGGACAGGCGGAAAGTGGAGTTAAGGCCACAATCAGCCATGACCTTAATGAATGGCAGTGAATCAACAGACTGAATGTGTTATTCCGATTTCTTACGGTCTTATATTTCCACACATCAAGCTCAATGGCAATTAGAGATAATGTTGGGCCTTGTCAGCAACACCCACGTCTCCTGAATGGATTTAAAAGCTGTTCATGTAAAAACGCAGGATGAAGCGAAATGCTTATAATGGAGATAGATGCTCACTAGAGAATAATGAGTATTTAAGCATTGTGGAAGAGGGCAGGCATTTGGGATCATGAGAATAGAGATGCCTTGGTGAGCAAAAGGGCAAAGCAAACTTGATGAGTCAAGTAGCCAAATCCTATTTCTTTGGAAATTATATATGTGTAGCAACTGAATAATGGTGGAATCGAAGTTCACTGTGATCAAAAAATATGAATAAGAGGAGGTCATTCAGTTCCCCGATCCTGTTCCATCCTTTAGTTAGAGTATAGCTGATGCTTCTTTTAACTCTATTTACCTATTTTGCTTCCACAGGCCTCAATATTCTTCCCTGACAACAATATCTTTTGTTTTGAATCCTCCTTGATCCTCCTTCCACAGCCTCAGTATTATTTGGGGGAGATAGTTCCAGATTTCCGTGATCCTTTGTGCGAAGGAGTGCATCTTAATATCATCCCTGATGCAGGCACAATGGGCCAAATGGCCTCCTTCAGAGCCATCACAATTCTGTAATTCTGTAGATTTTAGGATTGCATCCATTTATTTTGGAGTCCCCCAGAGAAACTAATTTCTCCCTATTCAGCTAAATCCTTTAATGATCTTAAACACCCAAATTAGATCATCCTTTAATCTTCGACTACAAGCAACTATACACCATTATTTCACTCTTGTCTACCTTGGCTGATAAAGAACACCATATTGGGTGCCAAAGTGGGGAATCCTAGGACTCGACCTTTAGAGGAAGTGAAATTGGAAAGAGAAAGGAATTATTCACAATGCTGTGAATATAATGAGCAGGAATTTTTGGCCTCCCAGTGGCGTCTTTTTCGCAGTGGGAAGCGGCGTGGGATCTTCATGTCCTGTTGCTGTCAGTGGGATTTCTCACTGACTTCAACCCATGCCGCTGGGAATCCCTCAGCTGGGGTGCGCCATCAGTGGGACCAGAAGATCCCACCAATATGAACAGGATGATTTGATTTGATTTGATTTATTTTTGTCACATGTATTAGCATACAGTGAAAAGTATTGTTTCTTGCATGCTATACAAAGAAACAAATAACAAAGAAAATTACAGCACAGGAACAGGCCCTTCGGCCCTCCAAGCCTGCACTGACCATGCTGCCTGACTTAACTAAAACCCCTACGCTTTCGGGGACCATATCCCTCTATTCCCACCTCATTCATGTACTTGTCAAGACGCCCCTTAAAAGTCACTACGGTATCCGCTTCCACTACCTCCCCCGGCAATGAGTTCCAGGACCCACCACTCTTTAACACTTGCCTCTCATACCTTAAACCTATGCCCCCGAGTAATTGACTCCCACCCTGGGAAAAAGGTTCTGACTATCCACTCTGTCCATGCCTCTCATAGTCTTGTAGACTTCTATCGGGTCTACCCTCAACCTCAGTTACTCTAGTGAGAACAAGCCAAGTTTCGCCAACCTCTCCTCATAGCTAATGCCCTCCATACCAGGCAGCATCCTGGTAAATCTTTTCTGTAGCCTCTCCAAAGCCTCCACATCTTTCTGGTAGTTTGGTGACCAGAATTAAAGACTATATTCCAAGTGTGGCCTAACTAAGGTTCTATAAAATGTCAACATGACTTGCCAATTTTTAAACTCAATTCCCCAGCCAATAAAGGCAAGCATGCTGTATGCCTTCTTGACTACCTTCTCCACCTGTGTTGCTACTTTCAGTTACCTGTGTACCTGTACACCCAGATGCCTTTGCCTATCAATTCTCCCCTGAATCTGGCTAAGTTAGGGGTTCCATTCGTAGACATGCAGGGTAGAATAGGTGTAGGGTGATGCGGCGGCACGGGCTCGTTGGGCCGAAGGGCCTGTTTCCCGTGCTGGGTTGTTCTTTGTTCTTTGTTCTTTGTTTGTTCTTAAGGGCTCTGCCATTTACTGTATATTTCCTATCTGTACGAGACCTTCCAAAATGCATCTACCTCACATGATAGATTAAACTCCACCTACCATCTCTCCACCCAAGTCTCCAAATGATCTATATCCTGCTGAATCCTCTGATGGTCCTCATCGTATCCACAAATTCACCAAACTTTGTGTCGTCCGCAAACTTACTAATCAATCCAGTCACATTTTCTTCCAAATCATTTATATATATTACAAACAGCAAAGGTCCCAGCACTGATCACTGAGGAATGCCACTTGTCACAGTTCTCCATTCAAAAATGCACCTTTCCACTGCTACCCTCTGTCTTCTTTGACTGAGCC
Source organism: Carcharhinus amblyrhynchos (assembly GCF_965287045.1). Classification (NCBI taxonomy): domain Eukaryota; kingdom Metazoa; phylum Chordata; class Chondrichthyes; order Carcharhiniformes; family Carcharhinidae; genus Carcharhinus; species Carcharhinus amblyrhynchos. The sequence continues at coordinate 125,879,499 of NC_137327.1, forward strand.
AGTTTTGTATCCACCTTGCCAGCTCACCTCTGATCCCATGTGACTTCACCTTCTGCACCAGCCTGCCATGAGGGACCTTGTCAAAGGCCTTACTGAAGTCCATGTAGACAATATCCACTGCCCGAACCTCATCAATCATCTTCGTCACTTCCTTGAAAAACTTGATCAAGTTCATGAGACACAACCTCCCCTTCACAAAACTATGTTGTCTCTCACTAATACGTCCACTTATTTCCAAGTGGGAATAAATCCTGTCTCGAAAAATCCTCTCCAATAATTTCCCTACCACTGATGTAAGGCTCACCGGCCTGTAATTACCTGGATTATTCTTGCTGCTCTTCTTAAACAAAAGAACAACATTGCCTACACAGACAAAGCATACCATTCATTGATAAGGCAACAAGAGAGTGCAGTGTAACAATCATAGCTAGGATGTAAAGAAAGATCAACTTAACGCGAGGTAGGTCCATTCAAAAGCCTGCTGGCAGCAGGGAAGAAGATGTCCTTGAGTTGGATAGAAAATACTTCCTTGCTGGAAAATAGAAACAAAGTAATAAACTGTTAAACATTTCCAGCTTAAGGAAATTGGAAAAATATAAGCTTGCTAAACTGACAGCACAAGAGGTTATAACGCAATTTTCTTTTTTGCAATGACAGCCAATGCTGCTGCTTAGTTGATATGTAAACCAAAATGATCATTGATTGATTTTGCTTTGAAAGGTTACGGTTTGAGATTGTTTTATGAGACGCAGCCCCCGAAGCAAGCCCATATTTAAAGGACATGTTCCCAGGGCAAGGTTTTAAATAAAGGAGCAACATTTCCTGTTGGTATTTGCGTTGCCACGAGCCTCGGAATTGATTTAATTCATAACCGTGTGTTGTACAATTTCCTTCAGAAAGTCAGAAGCAAACACAGGGCCATTTATCACGATGCCTGCGCTCTTCGAGATGAAGATTTTGGAAACAACTCTCTTATGTTCACCGTAACTTAAAGACCAGGCTTTACCGTAGAGTCATAGAAGTTCAGCCCAACTTGTCCATGCCACCCTTTTTTCAAACCCCAAAGGTTGTCCCAATTGCAATAGAGTCATATAAGTTTAGAATGGTATATGTTTTCTCTGTGAGGCTGTTTTTCAATGAAAAAAGCTGCGAGGCAGCAGCCCTTAAAAATGAGTATGTGTCTCAAGTCCATTCCATTAGGTCAGATAACTAGACTTTGAATTCGCTGTCCCATTCAGAGGTAATCTGAATGTGAGAGCAAATTAATTTACTGCTAATTCCCATGCGCCGTGGAGTTAAAGGAAGTGTTGCCACGGCAGCAGTGGGCTGATTGGTTTCCGCATATTAATTAACCGTGGGCAGTGTGCTTGTGTTTTGGCACTGGTTTGACAAGAGTGATAGCTTTTATTTGCATTCTGAATCACCAGCTGTCCGGCAAAGATGGATGGCCAGCTTTCTCTTCATTTGTCACACGAGATCCACATTCCTTTAAAGGAAAAGGAAAATTAAATTAGACAGAGAATAAAGATAATAATAATTAAAAAAATGTCCTCGCAAAAGTAAGATTGCCTCTTGCCTCGGAGTTACAGGAAGGTTATTAGATGCAAAAACCTTGATTCTCGATAAACAAAGAAATGAAATGTATGCGGTGTGCTTTAAGTGCACAGCAATTTCCTCCTTCCGGCCAGCGACCATTGCATTCACTAAAGTTTCTTTATGCCAAATGAATAGGATTAATGTGGGTTGGTGGGATCATAATGACGTGAAAACAATTCCGGTTAAACTGTGCGGAATTGCCATGACCAGCCGCGCTGCGATGGCTCCCAGATGCTGTCCTCCACTCAGTTATTTTAAAGGTGAAATTGTTGCAAGGTATTCCCTGTAAAGTAATAACCCCAAAGCCCAGTATGTAGATTTCACATGGTTGAGAGGGAAGAACAAAGCTAACGTTTACTCTGTAAGAAGTCTCACAACACCAGGTTAAAGTCCAACAGGTTTATTTGGCAGCACGAGCTTTCGGAGCGCCGCTCCTTCATCAGGTGAGTGGGAGCAGCGCTCTGGAAGCTCGTGATTCCAAATAAACCTGCCGGGCTTTAACCTGGTGTTGTGAGACTATTTACTGTGCCTACCCCAGTCCAACGCCAGCATCGCCACAACATTTACTCTGGTTTGCGGCTAACTTCAGAAGTCACCAGGACACAGCCTGTGCCTTTAGTTAATTTCATTTCGGAATTCCGAGAAGAAATGACACTTTGGTGATTACCCTCCCGTCGGTAATTTGGTCTGTATCAAATACTCTGGGCTAGAAACCGGGTATCATTTGCGCTCTTATTCTGATGGTTGGAAATGCCAGGTGCCAGCACACTTTTGGGATTGCTGAGGCTCTGCCCAGGTGGGGGGCAGTCTCACCGTGAGCCTGCTGTTCACCCTCTGGAAGGCACTGTTTGTCCTTCCACTGCTGGCACTCTGCCAATGCCCTTGCTGTCGTCTGTCAGCCAGCCGGTCACGCCACGGTTACCCAGACCGAGATGTGCAGTCCGCAGCCTGGGCCTCAAAGACCAGAAAAGCTTGAGAACATCCTCAAGAGTCAGCTGCAGTCTCCCTCACTGAGAGGCAGTCATTAACCTTGCTGCAGCCAGTGGGGCAGACAAGAGAGGCAGGCACTATGAGAATGCACAAAGGTGGATTTGTGTGCAAGATACCCTAATTTCCTTTACAAGTTTGGTTTGGATGTTTATTTTGTGACGGCTTTTATTTTGAATGGAGGCCAAATGGATAGTCCAGAGTCAGTAAATGAAGGTGAGGTTCAGGACTGTCAGTGAATGGGGAAATGAGTGCTTCTGGTCGATATTATTCAGAGAAGAATTGCTCAAAGTCAGCACGTGCAGGAAGAGAATACTTGCTTTCCACACCCTCTACTCTTTGTCCTCATGTTTCTTCCTCCTTCTGATCTGCTCACCGACTGGCTGTTGTCCAGCTGGCCCTCACGATTTTTCACTGGAGTTCAGACGAATGAGGGTGGATCTCATAGAGATTCATAAAGTTCCAACAGGACTAGACAGGGTCGAAGCAGGAAGGATGTTCCCGATGGTTGGGGAGTCCAGAATCAGGGGTCACAGTCTAAGGATTCAAGATAGACCATTTAGGACGGAGGTGAGGAGACATTTCTTTACCCAAGAGCTGGTGAGCCTGTGGAATTCATTACCACAGAAAGTAGTTGAAGCCAAACCATTGAATGAGTTCAAGAGGCAGCTAGATATAGCACTTGGGGCGAATGGGATCAAAGATTATGGGGAGAAAGCAGGATTAGGCTATTGAGCCATGATTGTGATGAATGGGGGAGCAGATAAATGGCCTCCTCCTGCTCCTATCTTCTATGTTTCCACGATGGTGAGTGTGTTTGCAACATGCAGAAATCCATCGTGAGCTTTGACACCCATTCTGCTGAGCGCTGCAGTACTCCGCTGATGTGGTGTGGGCAGTGCTTTGAGCATCCAAATGCTCCATCACACTTTGAGGGATAGCAGGGATTTTATTGTGTATAAAGCCATCAGAATCCCAGATAACCATCGACTGCTTTCCTATTTGAGGAGGAGAGTTGACTGGTAGCGATTTAGCCTGAGGGTCACCACGCCTCAGCTGAGGGTCGAGGTTTAGAAGGCGGGGCCTACGTGGATAACCTCAGCGCTGGTGGCATCGCTAACCAGCTGTCCAACCAACTGAGCTAAATTGACCCCTTGTATAAGGTGTGTATATTGATAGTAAGCTGAACACGTGTGCAAGTTGCACAGTGGAATCATCATCCATGTCATCAGCAAATAGCTCCTGTGATTCTAGTGAGTCAAATACAGTTGGCACAGCTGCTGCCAGGGCACTGGGCAGTGACCTGTGTGATTCTGTGCTCATGCTTGCACAGCAGCCAGATGTTTTGGAGATTGGAATCTCGTTTGGTTTGGTTCAGACTGATGTGTAGCACAAAGTGGATGCAGTAAGTAACACCCGTATCCAGCAGTCAGTGGCTTGCTCCTTGCCTCTCTATGATAAGAGAGAGTGCAAGGCAGCGAACTCACATTGAAGGGAGGGCACACGTGCCCTCACTTTGGTAACAGTGGAAGCAATCTGCGAGATGATGCAAATATTTCCAGCTGCGGTCAGAAAGGAACCAAATGCAGAAAGGTCCGCAGCCTCGATCACTTTTACAGCCGCTGGCAATGCCATCTGAGCCCTGATCAGAGGGTACAGCTCTGGCTACTGCACCTGGCAAACTTCACATTTCTGGCAAGAATCTCTTTCATGAAGGGCTGATGTCTCACAAATTGTTCCCCTCTGAGATTGTGGCAGAAGAACTATTCCCTGACCAGCCTAGGCAGATACAGTCTCCTACAGGGAGGCTTGTTTGCCTCTCACCCTCCTCCCTCTTCCAGCAGTTTGTCCTGCTTTGTGCAGCCTCTGTTCATTCTTCAGGTCATGCTACGTTTCAAGAAGAATGTTTATTCCTGCACCTATATCTCGGAGCAACTAGTTTCGTACAGAAACCTTAAATTCAGGACCAAATCCTTCAGCACCTGCCATGCTGTTCTCTGCAGACATTTGCAACTTGAAACAAGTAAAGAAAGTACTGAATATTTGCAAAATCAAAGCAGCAGCCAGAAGAAATCAACTGGCAACTAACCTGTAATTATTTATGATCCCTTTAAAACATACTAATGGGGCTTCTTTCTTCATAGAATCCACAGAGGACAGATTGCTTTGCAACCCTACAAATTCCTTTTCACGCTTTAAACAAATGGGTACTGCTGAACAAAAAGACAGTCTGTCGAAGATTTCCATCTTGTACTCATCAGGTTCAGTTTGCAAGAATACCAAATTGCAAAGGGAAATTTTGTACTCGTGCATGGTCCTGGTGAGTGCAAGAGACAAAGCTTCAACACAAGGGCTGGAATTTTACTGCCTCGCTCACCCCAGAGTCAAAGCGGGCGAAGTTCACAGAGTAGCATTCTCCGTTGACTTCAGGCAGGATCTTACGAGCCTTGAGCTGGCAAGGTGATAAAATTCTGTTCCAATGTCTCTTTAGAAACATAAAAATATAGAAACTGGAAGCAGGAGTAGGCAAGTTGGCCCTTTGAGCATGTTCTACTATTCATTTTGATCATGGCTGATTATCAAACCTTGTTCAGCAACACTCACGCTCTGCCCTACCAAGCAACTGTTTAATCAAATGTTGTAATTAAAGAAATCTGACCTTCCATTGAACCATCAAACGTTGGGGAAAAGCTGTTTATGTAACGTTTTATATTTGCAGCTGTATTGGGCCAACGGGGTTGGCGGGGGTGGATGTTTGGTGGGAGCCGTCTCCAATAGCAGCCCCTATGAAATTCAGAGGTGGCACTCAGAGACTGCAGAGTTATGACGGTCTGCCGAATGACCAGCGCTGATAGACACAGCAGGCGTGAGGGGTGTTCTGATAACCAGCAAGAGAGCAACAAATGTCCTGAGGGCTCCATACTGTGCTGAGTCCAACACAGAAGACACTCTCTCAAAACCCCCCTAAACACCACATCTGGCATTATTGCCATCCCCCTTTTATCCTCCCCTTGAATCCAAAAAGTAAAAAATAAAATGGTTGGTCCGCCTATCGGTGTTTCCCATGTGTCGAGCTTAAAATCGTGTAGGACACTTAAAATGTTAGTCATATGGGATTTAACCCCCTCAATATAAAATGCAATTGTCAGTGGACATGCTGCCAATATGTTCTGTGTCTGCCAACTAAAATATTACACAAGTGCATAATTCACAGAATAGAATAGAATCCCTACAGTGCAGAGGGAGACCATTCAGCCCATCCAGCCTGCACCGTCAACACTCCCACCCTGGTCCCTCCCCGTAACCCCACATGTTTACCTTGTTAATTCCTCTGACACCAGGGGCAATTTATCATGGCTAATCCACCTAGCCCACGCACTTTTGGATGATGACATTGGCCTGCATGCCCAACAAGAGGGCGGCACAGTGGCACAGTTGGTAGCACTGCTGCCTCTCAGCGCCAGAGATCTGGGTTCAATTCCCGACTTGAGTCACTGTCAGTGCAAAGTCTGCACATTCTCCCTGTGTCTGCATGGGTTTCCTCTGGGTGCTCCGGTTTTCTCTCACAACCCGAAAGATGTGCTGGTTAGGTGCATTGGCCATGCTAAATTTGCCCTCAGTGTACCCGAACAGGTGCCGGCGTGTGGCGACTAGGGAATTTTCACAGTAACGTCACAGCAGTGTTAATGGGAGCCTACCTGGAACGCTAATAAAAATCATCACACATTATTTAACACATTTCCAGGTTGGGCATGTGCAGCCGAGCAGAAGTAAAGTTCTGCCCCATATACCTTCCTTACTAGAATTGTATTTTGCTACAAGCAATTGTATTTGAAAGAAGCAAGTCTAACATTTATGTTAAGTCTTTGCTTTCATCCATTATTGTTATCATTTTCACAAATCCATAGGGGTGCTCTCTGCCAAAAGAAATTAAGTATCCAGATCTAGTGCTCTTTAAACGCAACAAAAACTCTCCTTGCTTTCCCACCTCTTACTCTTTTTTCCTACTGCTTTCATTGCCCTGGCCCCTGTCCCAGTTCTCTCCCAGCGAGATCCTGCTTTTACCCAAATAAAAATCCCTGCACCCAGTGTCAGATATAACCTGGAGCACTGCCCCTCATCTGTATCAATCTCTACTCTCACCGATCTACCAGCCCCAACCTTAACCCCTGGCTTGGTTGAACCCTGACCCCCTCAGGGCAGCGTAGACCCTACCATAGATTTCTCCATAGCTCCTACTGCTCTCCTGACCTAAGGTTGTCATGGTGCATTAATTAATGATAAGAGCAGTTCTGAAATTACATTAGTTAAGGACTATGAACAGTGGCTCTGATGCTATGTTGCAGAATAATATGTCCTCTGAAACAAAAGCTCCAAAAGCAAATTATTTTGTACTTCTAAAACAATATTTCCATTAGCAGCAGTCAGTTCATCGGACTGCTTCTAATGTTGTAAATTCTGGCCTCAATTTTCAGTCATGTGAATCCAACTTGAACGATATGTTCTCTGCAGTTTCACCAAGAGAGAAATTCATTCATCTTAGGTTGTCTCGAAGTGACTTGCATCTAATGCATTACCTTTCAGTGAGTGTATGGACTTTTATCTATTGGGAGATGTGGATTTCTCTCAGCGAACTGCAAGGCCCAGCTATCAAGTCAGATAAATTAACAGCAATTCAAGTGTCTTCTGCAAATACACCAGAAGTTGAGTATTAACAGTCAAACTTACACTACAATAAAGTGAGGCTTCAGTGTTTCAAACCACAATCGTCAGCTATCATTTTTTCTCTGTCACTTTGAGAATGACTTTATGGCTTCTGGTGCCTTTTATAGAGGATTACAGTCAATCAAATCATACTACACAGTAAAAAGTTTCTTTTTAATGATCTGTAATTCTGTAAAGCACTTTTGACACCTGTGATATCACTGTGCCTATAAGAAATGCATTTGAGTCATGTGTCTTGTGCAGATCTATTTTAGCTATTTTTTTCGTCATCAGTGCCGTTTTGACTGGATCCAGCAGCCCTGTTGTTACTGCAGCAGCATAATTGATCTTAATTGCTACAATGTTTGTTATAATCTGCATCTTAATGCAGTGTTATTATTTTAGTGTTTTTCCCTGAGGCTTTTCAGAGTTGGGCTCGATTAGGTTCTGAGAAGAAAAGTCAGGTTACTGGGTGGGGTGAGGCTCACAAAGAGAAACCCAACTCAGTTGATTTTTGGGATTTGGTAAGAGCAGAATTTGCTTTGTGTCTCTCTGAAATCTGAAGACTGGAATCTGCCAGAAACTAGGTCTCTTTCTTTGAAGTTCTGCTGTTTGCAGATATATCCTTCTCTGGAAACTGCTTCATGAGAGTCAGAAGTCTTTCTGTATCTGTCCAGAGGACTTATAAGGCTCGAAATCTAACATGATTTTATAGAAATAGATAGCTGTTAAGAATTATGTTTTATCATTTTAGGTATTTTGAATGATGAAAGTTATATTAATTCTTTTGTTATATTCTAACTGTGTCCATAAACAATGTTTGTTTTAATAAAAGCTTCCTAATGCATCAATAGAATCACACCTGGAGTGAAACATCTTATGCTCACCATAATGCCAAAATCAAAAGAAGGGTTCGGGTCTAGGCTAACTTCATAATATTCCTTGGAGCTCCTGATGCACCACCGTTATAGCATATAGATTATAACATTCATATACTAGCAACACAATGCATTGTAATTATCGGGAGATGATGGTCTAGAGGTATTATCGCTAGACTATTACACCAGAATCTCATCTGATATTTTGGGGACCTGGGTTCAAATCCCATTATGGCAGATGTTGGAGTTTGAATACAATAAAAAAAATCTAGAATTAAGAGTCTACTGATAATCATTGTTAATTTTTGGAAAAGTTAATCTGGTTCACTAATATCCTTTAGGGAAGGAAATCTGCTGTCCTTATCCGGTCTGGTCTACATGTGACTCCAAAGCCATATCAATTTGGTTGATTCTCAGTTGCTTTCCAAGGGCGTGGTCCAAGGGATGGGCAATAAATGCTGGCCAGCCAGAGACGCCCACATCCCATGAATGAATAAAATAAAATACAGCACATCTCAGAAACATGGAATGAAAGCAATTTTTATTGCATGAATTTTTGAACTTCATTCTCATTTTTAAGGTGCTTTCACTTCTGAGAAAAGGATTTATATATATATATTCTGACTTATCGTTTTCCTCTTCAGGCTGCTTCCTCACGCATTCTTGGCCAGTCAGTGCTGTGGGGCAAAATGGAGATGCAGACATCTGCCCGGCCTCTGCTGCCATTCCCAGCTCTGGGCAAGACAGACAATGTCAATCTTTCTTTTCGTTTGGTTGTTCACTCAAGTGTGGGGGACCGTGCTATCTTTTCTACTTCATGTTGTGTTTTTTGAGAAGCACAGTGCACGATTGGACAGAAACTTGTCTTTCAGGCTAAGGCCCATTCAGAGGTGTAAAAACATCTGGGCTTCACCTTTTAAAGCAACCTCCTCTGTGACGTTGATTGGGCTCAGTTGCAGAGCACAGAACTTTAACTATTTACATTAACTAACATAATATTCTCTCAGTTTTTACACAGAGGGTGGTGGGGGCTTGGAATGCACTTCCAAGCAAGGTGGTTGAGGGAGACATGCTCGGATCATTTAAGACTTAACTAGATAGTCACACGAGCAGACTGGGAATAGAGGGATACAGATGGATAGTCTAGTTAGGAACACATGATCGGTGCAGGCTTGGAGGGCAAAAGGGCCTGTTACTGTGCTGTATTGTTCTTTGTTCTTTAGATTATTTTCTTCTTGATCAATAATATCTTACTTCAGTGAAATTTTCTGCTGGAGAAAGTAATATTCCTTGCATGCTTTTAATAATTACCTCTTACATTATCTTATACCTTGTTTCATCAAGGAAAGGCAATTGCCTCGTGGTATTATTGCAAAACTATTAATCCAGACACTCAGCTAATGTTCTGGGACCTGGATGATCATTGACTGGCATTTGTGTGGTGTGAATGTTACTTACCACTTGTCAGCCCAAACCTGAATGTTGTCCAGGTCTTATTGCATTTGTACATGGGCTGTTTTCATATCAGAGTCGCAAATGATGCTGAATATTGTGTAGCCATCAGCAAAAATCCCTACTTCTGACCTTATGATGGAAGAAGGTCACTGATGAAGTGCAGAGCCTAGAGCACTACTCTGAGATCTCCTGCAGAAATGTCCTGGGATTGAGATGATTGACTTCCAACCACCACAACCACTTTTTTTTGCGCTAGGTGTGACTCCCGCCGGCAAAGAGTTTTCCCAATTCCCATTGACTTCAGTTTTAGCTAAGGCTCCTTTGCTACACTTGGTCAAATTCTGCCTTGATGGCAAATCCTGTCACCTCACGTCTTGGGTTCAGTCCTTTTGTCTATGTTTGGGCCATACTTTTAATAAGGTCAGGATCCGAGTGGCAGTAAATGAGCGTTAGTGAACAGATCATTGCTGAGTAAGACCCATGCAATCACACTGTCAATAACACCTTCCATCACTTTACTGATATTCAAGAGTAGACTGATGAGGCAGTAGCTGATGAGCTTTGATTTGCCCTGCTTTTTGTGAATTGGACGTATCTAAGCAAAACTCCACATTGGTGGGTGTTATTGCATGGTTGTTGTAATTATTACTGCTGAAACAACAAAAACAGAGGACAGTTGATTGTATTTTAGCTACTTAGGTCCTGTGAACAATGGACTACATTATGTTGTATTAAAATGATAAGCTAATGGTAAAAATCTCTGTACCTATATAAATCTTGCTTTGTTGAAATAAGATGGGGCTGTTCTTCTTAGTACAAAGAAGGTTAAGCAGAGATTGAATAGAGGTGCTGAAAATTGTAGGAGGTTTTGATATAGTGGACAGAAATTTTTTTCCCCACTGGCTGGAGAGTTGGTAACCAAAGGGCCTAGGTTTCAGTAATAGACAATATTAGGGAAAGATGAATTGACATTTTTTTAATGGAGCAAATTTCTATAATCTGGATTGTACCACCAAAATGGGTGACGGGAGCAGATTCAACAATAACTTTCATAAGAACCTAAGACATCGGAACAGAAGAAGGCTATTCAGCCCTTTGAGTCTATTTTGGCATCCAATTTGATCATGGCTCATCAAATATGAATTAGGAGCAGGAGGAGGCCATTTGGCTCCTTGAGCCTGCTCCACTAGTCAACAAGATCATGGCCAATTAGATTGTAACTCAAACCCCACATTTGTGCCTATCCCTGTTAACCTTTCACCCCCTTGGTAGTCAAGAATTGATCTAGCTCTGTCTTAAAAATGAAGACTTTTATCCACCACCTTTTGAAGAAGAGTTCCAGAAAAAAAACAACTTCATGAGGGAAAACAAATTCTCCTCATCTCTGTCTTAAATGAGTGACCCCTTATTTTTAAACAGTCACCCCTCGTTCTAAGCTCTCCGAGAAGAGGAATCATCTTTTCCACATCCACCTTGTCAATGCCCCACAGAAGCTTGAAGGTTTGAACGAAGTTACCTCTTATTCTTCTGAATTTCAGTCAATACAAACCTAGGCCAGGGCTTTCTGGCCATTTATGCCCCTCTGCCACTGCAAGCAAGGACAAAAAATTTGGCGCTCAGCCAAATCTCTGTTCTCTGCAATGGGGCTGGAAAATCCCGCTGGCATCAAGGGCTGGAAAATTCCATCCCTAACCTCTCCAACCTTTCCGCTAAGACAATCCATCCGTTGCTGGTATTAGTCTAGTAAAGCTTCTCTGAACTGTTTCTAATGCATTTACTTCTTGCTGTGCCTCCTTCTGTGCTGTTTGACTCTGTGATTTTATAGACCCCATTTACTCCACTCTCAAGACATTCCAAAATTCTTCACAAGCATCTGAAATACTTTGCTGTATAGCCCCTGCTGTGCCGTTGGAAAACAGAGTAGCCAAATGGGACACAGCAAGATCCCAGGAATGGAAATGAAATGAGCAACCTGTTAATTTTGGTGCTTTGATCTAAGCAGAAAAACTGAGACTGCTCCACCCTTCAAATGTTGCCTTGAACAGCAAGGTGCAGTTTCAGTATAAGTCCTATCCGAAAGACAGAATCTCTGACAATCACAGTTATTCAGTACAATGCGAGAATATCAGATTCAATTTGGCACTAAACATAAAAACTTTGAAATTGGAAGCAGTGTTAGGTCATTTGACCTTTCGAGCCTGCTCTGCCATTTATTATGATCATGGCTGATCATTGAATTCAATATCCCGCACCAGCCTCCCCTCCATATCTCTTGATCCCTTTAGCCCCTAGAGCTAAAGCTATATCTAATTTCTCCTTGAAATCACACAACATTTTGGCCTCAATTACTTTCTGTGGTAGCAAATTCCACAGATTCACCATTTTCTGGGTGAAGAAATTTCTCCTCACCTCAGTTCTAAAAGGTTTTACCCCCTTAGCCTCAAACTATGGCCCCTAGTTCTGAACTCACCCACCATCGGAAACATTCTTTCTGAATCTACCCTGTCTAACCCTGTTGGAATTTTATAAGTTTCAATGAGATTCGCCTCTCACTCTTCTAAACTCCAGTGAATATAATCATAGCAGGAGTCCAGGAGTGTTTTAAATCCACACCATTCCAAATCAGAAGAAAGAGTTCTGCTCCAAGCTGATATGTGATGCTTCCTGGATTTAATAACAACTTTTCTCTCCCTTACCATTACCCTCCGCTTTACGTGATTAAGTTGATATGGATACAAAATTTGGTGCAGTGTTAGGCAATTGACATATTTCTTTCTATATCCTAATACAGATAACATGTTCTAATCATCTGTGGGCTTCCTTATATCTTACAGCTGTACTCACTGACAAGCTACCTCAACTCCTCCTCCCACTTGAAAACCAACAGAGTGTTGTAGAAGTCCAGCTGGGTAAGTTACTTCCTGCAGGAGTCATCGTTAATGTTCACAGTGTGAATAATAATGTTGCTGTGTGATTTTTCTATCCGTCACGTGTTTACATGGTAGTATTTCCACACTTGCATCTTTATTCACTCTTGCTCCCGACTGCTAGGTCAATCTTTTTGTGTCCCTTTGATTCTTTGTTGCCCTGGTTTGCACATTGGACACGCAGCTCAAGGCTGATATGGAGGCTATATTGCCTGTGATTGTGTTGAAGTTTTCCTTATGTTTGGCAGTCAGGCTTTCCAAAGCTGTTCGCCTCTTCACGACATCTGTTCAGATTTTCCCGACAACATCCATCAACTTTTATCAGCTAGCTTAAACTGAACTAAATAACACATTTCAAGGGAGAATGGCTTCCGATCTGATGTGTGCTGATGGAATAGACTAGAATAGAGCTTTATTGTCCATGCAAATGCGGAAATTTGTAGTTGGTTTCTCCTCTGGTAGAAAATATATTCATACAGTAATTACTTTAAAGTATTGGATATTTCATGTATATGAAACATGTATCCATACATTTGTACAGAAACAATATTCATCCATACTATACAATCATGACACATTGCACTCTGCCATTAAAGCACTTACTGCAGATGAATAAATAAAATAAATAAAAACAGTGGGTTGAGTTTACATTATGTTACTTAAACTCATGGCACTGGGGACAAAAGGCTTCTTGAACAGGTTTTTCCTGGCAATAGACATTCTAAAGCGTCAGTCTGAAGGAAGCCTTTCAAATTGAGGATATAAAGAGTTAGCAGGATCACTGATGATGGTCTGAGCTTTCCTCTTAACCACGTTGTTAAATAACTGATCAAGCTGTGCCTAGTGTCTACCAATGATTTTACCTGCAGTGTTGATAATTCTGACCAGCTTACTTTTGAATTACACACTCAGGTCACCATACCAGACTGGCATGCTGAATGTTAGGATACTCTCTACCAGACCTTTGTAGATCATGGACAATATAAATGCCAGCAATTTACTTAATGTTGCAAAGCAATGTAGGATGGAACTTTCAACTTTGGTGTGTAAAGCAGAGAGTAATGGATCAATTACAAATGGACTAAAAAAAAATGACAGAGCTAATAAGTGTGCTGGGGTCGGGGGGTGGGGGGGGGGGGGGTGGTGGTAGGGGGGTGGGGTTGGGGAGCAGTGTTGTGGGGGTGAATGTAGAGGTCAATAATGAGAGATGAAAACCAGCAGGGAAGGGTGAAGAATGAGATGAATAATGGTCAATAATGTTGAATGATGGGATGAATAGTGAGTGAATAATGAGCAGGGTGAAAACACGAAGGTGAGCCACACTCCAACGATGTGCAGCACGGTGGCACAGTGGTTAATACTACTGCCTCACAGCACCAGGGACCTGGGTTCGATTCTTGGCTCAGGTCACTGTCTGTATGGAGTTTGCACGTTCTCCCTGTGTCTGCCTGGGTTTCTTCCGGGTGTTCTGGTTTCTTCCCATCGTCCAAAAATGTGCGGGTTAGGTTGATTGGCAATGCTAAAATTGTGCCTTAGTGTCAGGGGACTCGCTAGGATAAATGCATGGCGTTGTGGGGATAGAACCTGGGTGAGATTGTGGTCAATGCAGACTTGATGGGCCAAATGGCCTCCTTCTGCATTGTAGGATTCTATGATTCCATGAAAAATGAGGGGAATAATAATGGGGGTGTGATAAAAAATCTGCTGTCATCCTTGACCCTGCCCATCCCCTCAATTTGAAAGCTCCATTCGTAATCTCAATTTCCATCAATAACTGTGCTGGTGATTCCCTGATGAACTTTTAATTTGTGATCAATAATTCAACACTCAACATCAGATCAGGAACCCAGCTCTCCAAACTCAGTAAAGATTATGATCATAGAAAAACTTGCTGCATAAAGGAATCATAGGTTCGAAGAGGTGACGGAAATAAAGTAAATGGCATTCCACTGATAGGTCAAGGAACTGTGCCTCCGAGCAGGTTCTGAAGTTCAACTTCACTGGGGCAATAATGTGATTCTCTGCTTGGAACGTGGCACCAATCTTAAGTCTCCCAAACAAAATGTACCCACTCCTTCTGGATGAGGGAGGGTCGGTGACCTCGAGTTAACAAAGGCAGGAGATCGTCAATTCTTGCTAGATGCTGGAGCCAGTATGGCTGATATTATATGAGGTAGCAGTTCTGCTGTGGAGGTGGGCACATGTTTGAGTCAGGAAGAAGAAAGCATGGATTTGGCAGAGTGAGAGAGAGAGAGACTGGGCAATGTGGCAGAGGCAGGGTGATGGGGAAGAAAAAGGGACAGCAGACGGCAACAGGGTTTAGAATGAGGATTGGTCCATGGTAACCATGTGACTAAAATACTGTCGGTTAAATGGTTACCATGGATTAATCGGGTTAGCCAAAAAGAAATGAAGCACATGATTCTGTTGGGCCAATCACAGCCCTGGAAAGCGGCAGAGACTAAAGATGTTAATCAGTGTAAAAGTGAAAATAACCTCAATGTTTTAGTGGCAACTTTCCTTCCAATAAAAATACCTTTGTTTGACTTTTCAATTCAAGCTTTAGCTTCAGGATCAATTACAGCAATTGTACAGGGTGTTGGTGAGGCCAAACCTGGAGTATTGTGTGCAGTTTTGGTATCCTTATCTGAGGAAGGATGTCCTTGTTATTGATGGAATACAGCAAAGGTTTAACAGGCTGATTCCTAGGATGGCAGGTCTGTCATATGAGGAGAGATTAAGTTGGTTAGGATTATATTCACTGGTGTTTAGAAGAATGAGGGAGATCTCACTGAAACGTATAAAATTTCTAACAGGGTTAGACAGGTAGATTCAAAAAGAGTGTTCCTGATGGTGGGGAGTCCAGAACTAGGGGTCATAGTTTGAGGATAAAGGATAAACCTTTTAGAACTGAGGTGAGGAGAAATTTCTTCATGCTTTCTTCTTCCTGACCCAAACATGTGTCCACCTCCACAGCAGAACTGCTACCTCATACAAGGTCAGCCATATTGGCTCCAGCATCTCGCAAGAATTGAGGCTCTCCTGCCTTTGCCAACTCGAGGTCACCCATCCTCCCTCAATCACAGTGGTGAATGTGCAGAATTCACTACCACAGGAAGTAGTTGATGCCAAAACATCGTGTGATATCAAGAAGAAATTAGATATAGCTTTTAGGGTTAAAGAAACCAAGGTATATGGGGGGAAGGGGAGAACAGGATATTGAATTTGATGATCAACCATGATCATAATCAATGGCAGAGCAGGCCTGAAGGGCCAAATGGCCTCCACCTGCTTCTAGTTTCTATGTTTCTGGGATGATTGACAACCAATCCTTCCATTATCGTTGACAATCAAAAACTGCCGTTCCGTTGTGCATCACATGACTTGCAAGAGTAATTTAATGAGAAAATTAAATGTATGGTGTCAGCCAAGAAAGGGTTTCATGTAAAATATTACGCTATGTTTTATCTGATATTTATTGACTTTTGTGCATTTTACCAGATTACTTAATATTGTTTTTTGTGCATTGACATTGTTTAATGGAATATATATGTTGATTGTTTATATTTTGCTGAGGCTTTTAAGGATTTAAAATTTCTAGTGCCAACTATTGTCTTATGAGCACGTCAATGTATAAGTCTGGTTACTCTCACATTTTATTAACTTTTGGGTTTCACTTGAGTTCAGTGGCGAACAAAAAGCACCACCACACATTGTGAGTGCCTTTACGCTTCTGCTTTTCCAGCAGCTTGTTGCTAACCAACTATCCAAATAGCATGGTGCCCTCTGCAGGGAATTTGTACCTTGTGTAAACATGGGTGGTGCGATGATACTACTGCTGCCTCACAGCACCAGGGACCTGCGTTCAATTCCTGCCTTGGGTTACTGTCCATGTGGAGTTTGCATGTTCACTCTGCATTTGCTTGGGTTTGCTCCAGGTGCTCTCATTTCCTCCGACAGTCCAAAGATGTGTGGGTTAGGTGGATTGGCCATGATAAATTGACCCTTAGTGTCAGGAGGAATAGTAGAATACATATGAGGAGTTTAAGGGGATAGGGCCTGGGAGAAGTTGCTGTCGGTGCAAACTCGATAAGCTGAATGGATTCCTTCTGCACTGTAATGATTCTAATAAATCATATCTCCTTAACAAATTTGATGGAAGAATTGCTAAATGTGCAGCACCGAGTCTAAATCAGGAAATGCCGATTGGGAAATTTAATTCATGTCCAAATCAGGTACAGAAAGCAAAATAGACATAATGATGGGATCAAAAGCAAGGTGAAAGAAAACACAAAAAGAATATTAAAATATTAATCTTCTCTCTCTCAGAGAATAATTCATATCTGAAGGGATGAAATCCCACACTTGTTAATATTAATTTTTAGGGCCAGCAAAATTATTTGAGAGTAGTTTAGACTACTGGTGCTATTAAAAATGTGCTTACGTTGGAATAGACAAGGTGCAACTTTGAGAGTGAGTGTATGACGTATCTGTGAGCCGAGTACAGGACCTTTGCACTGCTTCAAGTATTTCAATGGTGATTTATTCAATGATGTCCCAGAGCAATGAAGCTTCTGGGACAGCAGGGCATTCGGGAGAGAAGTCTTGTGAAATCATTATGTAACAGCAGGCAGTCACTGGAAACTGCAAGTTAACTTAAGCTTCAGTGACAGCAGAGTTGGTGCCTGTGCAAAATCCAGCCAATTACTGATCAGGCATACTTATAGCAAAAGACAAACTTTGATTTGATTTGATTTATTATTGTCACATATATTAGCATACAGTGAAGATATTGTTTCTTGCGCACTATACAGGCAAAACATACCGTACATAGGAAAGGAAAGGAGAGAGTGCAGAATGTAATGTTACAGCCAGAGCCAGGGTGTAGAGAAAGTCTGACAGCAGCAGGGAAGAAGCTGTTCTTAAGCTGGTTGGTGCGTGACCTCAGACTTTTGTATTGTTTTCCTGAAGGAAGAAGGTGGAAGAGACAATGTCCAGGGTGTGTGGGCTCCTTAATTATGCAGCGGGAAGTGTAGACAGTGTCAGTGGATGGGAGGCTGGTTTGCGTGATGGATTGCAGTTAACAAAATGAAAGTGTTTTAATTCGGGCACAATGGTTTTCTTATAATATGCAAAAAAAGACTGATTCAGTTACCCGCTCTTGTGGAGCAACATTTCTTATTGTAACTGTATAAGGCAAGGTTAGGTTTGCTGCTGATTCAGCAGTTTTTTGTGTGACTTTTTTTTCCCCTTCTAATCATTAATTCAGACTGTTGGATGGCATAAAATATCACCCGATTAGATTGCTCATATGTGCTGATTTCTGAAAAAAGAATCCATCTTCAGAAGTTGAATTTGATTTTTATCAGATTGCTTGAGCTGGCCTATTTTCCATATCGCATAACGCACTCCCAGGAACTGCAGTCAGAGGGACTTGCATCAAATCTCTTCGAGGTGCCGAGCTTCCCATGCAGGTGGTGCATTGGTGTGGAGGGGGGAAGGAGAGACATGGGGCAGGATTTTTCCGGCTACACTCGCCCCAGGACCGGAACGTTCTGCCCAAGGTCCATGGACTTTGCGTGGTCCGTGTGCCGCCTGTAGCGGCTGGGACAGAAAAACCTCCCCCCATGGGTTGGGATTTAATACCGGCTTTCCAATGACTCATCTCATTAGCTGTTTTTATTCCTCTTCCCACACTCTGGAAGCTTAGCAAGTTTCTTTTTCTCTCTGTGACAAGCAGACTGGGAGTTGGGGGAGGGGTGGGGGAACGAAGGCTTTCTCCCTCAGTCAGCAACTAAGTTAGATCTCAGAGTCGCCAAAGAACAGCTTGCATTTATATAGCACCTTTCATCACCTCAGAGCATGTGAGAGTACTTTACAAACAATGAGGCACTTTTTACTGCACAGTTGCTATTGAGTTTGCAGAACATGCAATAGCCCCTATTTGTGCACAAAGAGCTGAAGCAGCAATGACTAGAGAATCTATCCATGGTGATGTTGATCAAGAGATAACTAGTGGTAGGGACAACGTGAAGAATCCCCCAGATATTCTGCAAAATATTGTCACTGGATCTCCGATGACTGCCCAGTGAGGGGCAGGTGGGGGGCACGTAGGGTCTAGTCTAACTTCACGAGTTAGAGTTTCTGGCCTGCGTTTTAACAGAGTGCTTGAATATTTTTAAGGCAGAGGTTGACAGATTCTGGGTAAGCAAGGGAGTCATGATGTGGAGATGCTGGCGGTAGACAGGGGTAAACACAGCAAGAAGTCTCACAACACCAGGTTAAAGTCCAACCAATTTATTTGCTATTAATCTCACAAGCTTTAGGGGTTTCTCCCTTCATCAGGTGAATGGAGAGTTCTGGCCTCAGACAGAGCATACAACAGCACAGACAGTTTACAGATTACTGATTAGAATGCGAGTCTTTACAACTCACCTGCTATTCAAGTCTTAAAGGTGCCGACAATTCTAATCAGTAATCTGTAAACTGTCTGTGCTGTTTTATGCTCTGTCTGAGGCCAGAACTCTCCATTCACCTGACGAAGGGGCAAACCCCGAAAGCTTGTGAGTTTACTATCAGATAAACTGGTTGGACTTTAACCTGGTGTTGTGAGATTTCTTACTAAGCAAGGAGTGACAGGTTGTTGCGGGAATGTCAGATGGAGATTTGGGGTTACTATCAGATCAGCTATGATCGTATTTAATGGCGGAGGGGGCCGAAGGGGCTAAATGGCCCATTCCAACTCCTTGTTAGTATGTTCATAATAAACTGGAGTTCCCAATCCTGACACTCACCTAATAACCCTGTGCATCTGTGTGGACATCAGAATAAGGTTGGAATCTCAGCTTTTCTATCCTCCAGAGTTTGGGAGACCCTCTTGAAGACTGATATGTGGATAGGAAACGTATTGATGCAGAGGAACTATTTCCAGTCGAACTGTAACTCAGAAAGAAGCTATCACCTTCAGAAGGAAATATTAAGAGATTATCCAGGCTACTTACTACTAGGATTTCAATGAGCCAGGCAGTTAATAACTTCGGAGCCCAGTCAGCAATTTTGAATACTGTGGTATAAGTTCAAGCAGCATAGGTTTTTTTCAACAAGGTTGTTAAGATTATTCTTTTACATTTATATTCTATCCAGTATCTAACCCTCTCCTCCGCTGAAGCCATTAAGCCCTTGGGTGGGGTTCAGTTCCATTGGCCACCTTGCAGGCACCTTCCAAATAATAGCAGCTGTCACCAGTACTCACCAGGAGCTGGGGGAACGGGCTTCTGCTGTGTTTTTCTTTGCTCAGGCGATCGGAAATGCCAGCTGATGCTGTTTTTGGGGAAACGGAGGGGACATCTTGAGCAATGCACTCCATTGTTTCAGAGATTGGGGGTGGGGTGGGTGGTGTGGGTAAGTGTTGGAGGTGGAGCAGTGGGGTGGGGGTGGTGAGGGAATGGATGAAAGGGGACAAATTGCCATTTTTTTCCCAAATATTTGACCTGTTTGTGGGAAACCTAGTTCTTAATCCTGGGTCGTCCCCCTCAATCGATCCATTTCTGCCAAGTGCTGTGCAAGTACATCAGGTGATATGCTTCTGCTAGCATCAGAACAGGATTCAACTGAGGCACAGGAAGTCCCAATTTAGAGAGTTATAACCTCCCGCCCTCCCTCTCCCGACCATCCCTCATCCTTAATGCAAAGATGCTCATTCACAAGTTTATCTGTCGGTTAAAACTGAAGCTTATTTGCAGGTTGAAACTACACAGAGGTTTATAGCCTCATGGCTGCCATCAGCTTCTGAGATGACTCTCAGTACCAAATCCTCCTGCTCCTTGATTGGTTCTCCAGGTCATGTGACCCTTACTCTGCAGATTGATCCGTAAAGGGGCAATCACCACAATTATATTAATACCCTTGCGGGGCTGGCCAGAGGCACCATTCTCTGTCAAAACTGTAACCCAGAATCCCTGACCTAAGACTGCACCTGATCTATCCAAAAGTTAAAGTTGAAGTGTATTTATTCATCACAAATAGGCTTACATTAACACTGCAATGAAGCTACTATGAAAATCCCCTAGTTGCCACACTCCGGACCCTGATCGGGTACACCGAATTTAACATGACCAATGCACCTAACCAGCACGTCTTTCGGGGTATGGGAGGAAACCGGAGCATCCGGAGGAAACCCATGCAGGCACGGGGAGAACGTGCAGACTCCACACAGACAGTGACCCGAGCCAGGAATTGAACCCGGGTCCCTGACGCTGTGAAGGAGCAGCAGAAGCCACAGTGCCGCCCTGCTGCTCCGAGCTGGGTCCAGCAGACTCCTATTGCAGTTAAAGCAATAACCTGCCAGAATTGCTTCATATTTTTATTCAAATTTTCATCTTCAAAAATTCCTATTTTTACTTGGTCTGTTCCCTAACGAATAAACTCAATATGGCCTTAACAGGTAAAAGACATCTTTCTTCTCACTTTTCATCCTTATTAGCTTATACAGGGCTAAAAATCATTCAAGCAGTGCTAAGTGATGATGAATAACCAATATTTACAAATGGAAAAAATTACGGTTGAATATTCTTATTTAATCACTTCCATTTAAATGTCGTTAGCATTACCAATGACAGAAAAATATATTGGTTGTACCAAACAATTAAAACCTAATGGTGTTAAAAATCCTTTGTAAAACCATTTGAGTTGAATTTAATAAAGCACATAATGAATATTTATTGATTAAAACTCTGCTGAAACTTTTGTTTTGGAAGATTAAAAGAAGTGCAGGACCAAGTTTATTTTCATTAGTCAGGTCTCCTGGGAAGTTTAGATTTTTTTTAAATGATCAAAACAACTCCAAGGTGAGCGAGCACCATCCAGTTAGGATTAATTGGCTGTTGGTAATTCACAGTTCACAGAATCCTCTGTGGCACCATTCGTCCCATATGGCAACTTCAGACTCCAAACCTGCGGGGATGCCAACAACTGCACTGCGCATTACAATTACCGATCTTTGACAAAGTTTTCTACCGAGTGTAATGAATAGGGAATGCTCATTTACAGGCATTCTGCAGGTTTTAAGCTTATCTGCCTAAAAAAGTGCAAATTTGACAGATTTTGGTTGCTGGGTTTAATCATATGGACAAAGTTGTTTGTGTTCTTTTTGCTGCCTGGTTTGAACATTCTGTGACAAGAGGGAAGGATGGGCCTGATGGAAAACCTACCCCGTGCCATAAAACAGCACCATGAAACCAAGAAAGTAGCTTTTTTTATACAGCAAAAAAGCCATTTCACTTTTTTTAACTCCACAGTCAGTTCCCACTCCAAGAATGGAAATGCAATAAATCAAGAATAACTATTCAAAAAGAAACAATGATGAAGTGATAAAGTTAGCGGATTGCTTATTACCAGGAATACAAAACTGCAGGAACAGACCTATAAAATCATAGAATCCCTACAGTACAAAAGGAGGCCATTCAGCTCACCGATCCTGCACCAACAAGGATCCCACTCTATTTCCGTCATCCCACATATTTATCCCGCTAATCCCCCCCAAACTACAGCCAATTTAGCATAGCCAATCAACCTAACCCGCATATCTTTGGACTGTGGGAGGAAACCGGAACACCCGGAGGAAACCCACACAGATACGGGGAGAATGTGCAAACTCCGCACAGATTAAGTTTAAAGTTTACTTATTAGTGTCACAAGTAGGCTTGCATTAACACTGCAATGAAGTTACTATGAAAATCCCTTAGTTGCCACACTCAGGTGCCCACTCAGGTACACTGAGGGAGAATTTAGCATGGCCAATGCACCTAACCAGCATATCTTTTGGACTATGGGAGGATAAAAGAGCAAAGAACAAAGAACCAAGAAAATTACAGCACAGGAAAAGGCCCTTCAACCTTCCAAGCCTGCACCGACCATTCTGCCCAACTTAACTAAAACCCTCTACGCTTCCGGGGACCATATCCCTCTATTCCCATTTCATTCACGTACTTGTCAAGATGACTCTTAAAAAATCACTACCATATCCGCTTCCACTGCCTCCCCCGGCAACGAGTTCCAGGCACTCACCACTCTCAGGCACCTGGAGGAAACCCCTGGAGGCACGGGGAGAGCATGCAAACTCCACACAGACAGTGACCCAGGCCAGGAGTTGAAGCCAGGTCCCTGGCTCTGTGAGGCAGCAATGCTCACCACTGGGTACTGTGCTTGAAGTCAATCCAGTAAAAGGCAGGTTTTTTTTTTATAAATATGATTTGCATGGTGCGGGTGTCGATGGCGAGGACTGCATTCATTGGCCGACCCTAGTAGCTCAGAGAATATTACGGTAGAACTGCTCGGGATACACTGCAGTGTCCTGGTTTGATAATCTGTCAGCCCACTGTGCAACAACAAAGAGCACTTTGTGGAGTCAACCATATTGCTATGGGATTAGAATGACAATTAGGCCAGATTGGGTAAGGGTGGCAGTTTTCTTTCTCTGAAGGATTTTTGCGAACCAATTAGATTTTTTATGATAGTCCGACAGCTCTGTGATCAATTCTACTGATTCCACTTGTTACCTTCTCACACGTCCAAAATCAAATTCTCAAACTGCTGATGGACTTTGTGCTCATATTCTCCAGATCCTGAGTGCGAAATGTTAAGGAATGCTGCAGTGGGAGAGGTCATTAATAAAGAGGAATACGGGACAGCAACAAACACAGTAAAGAATAAACTCTGAACGCTGTCAGGATTCAGAATAAAATGCTTGAGAGCTGGAGCCCTAAATAGCTACATGTGCTCAGGGGGGTTTCGCAAAAGGGCAAGTTGAATTGGTATCTCGGAGGAAAACTAAATAAAAATAAAAAAAGGACAAAATACAAATGTGGGGCCTGCCATATCTTGTGCAAAGAAAATGAATGAGAACATACGTGATAGATAAGAGGTAGGACTAAGTATTTCAGTCATAGAATTATATCATCCCTACAGTGCAGAAGGAGGCTGTTCAACCTTTTGAGTCTGCACCAACGACAATCTCACCCAGGCCCTATCCCTGTAAATATAGAATCATAGAACCCTACAGTGCAGAAAGGGGCCCTTTGGCCCATCGAGTCTGCACCGAACACAATCCCACCCAGGGCCTACCCCCATGTCCCCACATATTATACCCACTAATCCCTCTAACCTACGCATCCCTGGACACTAAGGGACAATTTCTTAGCATGGCCAATCAACGTAACCCACACATCTTTGGACCCCATATATTGACCCTGCTATTCCCCCTGACACGAACAGTCAACTTATCATGGCCAGTCAACCTGACCCACACATCTTTGGGCTAGGGGAGGAACACCCAAGGGAAACCCACACAGACATGGGGAGAAGGTGCAAACTTCACACAGACAGTGACCCGAGGCCATGAATCACACCCAGGTCAACCCAATATAACCAAAGCGTTCCTCAGAAGCAATAATCTACAGGCCTAGAAGCAGACACAACCACGGTGGCACAGTGGTCAGCACTGGCACCTGACAGTGCCAGGGACCTGGGTTCAATTCCGGCTTCAGGTGACTGTGTGGAGTTTGAACACTCTCCCTGTGTAAGCGTGGATTGTCCGGGTGCTCTGGTTTCCTCCTGCATTCCAAATATATGCAGGTTAGGTGGATTGGCTGCGCCCTATTGCCCCTTAGGGTCAGGGGGACAAGCAGGGTTACAGGCATAGAGTCTGGGTGGGATTGTTGTTGCTGCAGGCTTGATGGGCCAAACAGTCTCCTTCTGCATTGTAGGGGTTCTATGGTTCTAAAAACTTACTTTAAACTGGATAATAAATATATGTCCCAGCCAATCACAAATCCATTTTCATTCCCTTGTAAGAATATCTGCATAGCATTAGCAAGATATAAGCAGCTTCGATTTGGAAGGGGCAACACTTCTTGAATTACCTCCTTGGACTTGTCACAGATAAAGTAGGTAAGGGAACCCTGCATAACATTGTTCATTTTGCTGTTCATTTATGTAAGACCTTGTTCAAATTTAGGGCAGAATGAAAAGTAGGTTGTAAAGTAAGAGAGACAATGGGGTGGAATTTTCCGTCCTTGTGCCCCCCCAAGACCAGAAATTCCTGCCTCAGTTCAAAGCATCTTTGAATGGTATGCTAAATTTTCTGCCTCACCCGCTACGATTGACGTGGTGGCGAGACAGGAAGCTTTCAGCCAGCGTGCATGAGGCAGAAGCCTAGAATGAAGGTAAGAGGGTAGGGGGATATTTTTGACAGGAAGCACATAGGGTTAAGTGTTAGAATCCTATTATTATCCAACCTTAATCAATGAGTTGCATGCTAAAAACAAACGATAAAGCATGTCAAGCTTTCTCACAATACCAGGCTCAGGAGAGTTTAAAGTCAGAGGATGTGTTAGACACGTGACAAATGAAATTTAACACTGATAAATGTAAAACAGTCTAGATAGCTGAAAGAAATATGGATCAGCAACATGTAATGAATGGGATGACATTATCACAGGGAGACTTAAAAAGAAGCCTTAAAATAATAGCAGACACAATGGATGTCTACAAGATATATTGAAGCAGTTTCAAAAGTTAATAGAAATCATAGGGAATATGTTTGGCAAAGCAGCAGAATTTGTGCTAAGGTTTAGACTGTATGTATAATACTGTGGCAAAACTCTTGACAATAATTTGAAATTTTAATAGAAAATGCTGGAAATGTTCTGCAGTTCGAATGGGATTCTCCAGTCTCCTCCCTGGTGGGACCCGTTTGGAAAACGGAGAGCTTGGCATTCCAATAATCCATTTGCTGTCAGCAGCATTGGAGAATCCCAGCCGCGAATGAGGATGGGAGATTTTGGCCAGCATTTATGAAGAATTCATTAGAATGCTGTGTTCAGTTTTCTTCACTACTCCACAGAATAGATGAGAATGAATTAGGAAAGCTGCCAATACACACATTGACCAATTTTTTTATGGAATGTGGGCATCACTGGCTGGGCCAACATTTATTGCCCATCCCTAATTGCCCGAGGGCAGTTGAGGGTGAATCACGTTGCTGTCACTCTGGAGTCACATGTAGGTCATACCAGGTAAGGACAACAGATTTCCTTCCCGAAAGAACATTAGTGAACCAGATAGGTTTTTACAAACTATAATGGTGTTATAGACATCATTAGCCTTTTAATTCCAGATTGTTATTGAATTCAAATTTCACCATCTGCTGTGGTGGGATTCAAACCTGGGCCCCAGAGCATTTCTCTGGGTCTCTGCATCACTAGTCCAACGGCAACACCACTACCTTGCCTTAGGTGTAATAGAACATTGAACTATATGAACTGGAGAAGACCATTCAGTCCATTAAGACAATTCTGCCATTTATAGAATCATAGGTTCCTACAGTGCAGAAGGAGGCCATTCGGTCCATTGAGTCTGCACTGACCACCGATGCCCTATTCCCATAACTCCATGCCCTAGCTGTTCCCTCTGACACTAAGCAATTTAGCATGGCCAATCCACCTAATCCGCACATTTTTGGATTGTGGGAGGAAACTGAAGCACCCGGAGGAAACCCACGCAGATACAGGGAGAATGTGCAGCCTCCACACAGATAATGACCAAAGCCGAGAATCAAACCTGGGACCATGTGCTACCCACTGTGCCACCGTACTTAAATTAGATCATGGATGATTTGAATAGTAAAGTTCATCTCTCCACCTTGGCTCCATAATCCATGTGATCAAAAACATTTTAATCCCAGTTTTGAAAATTTTAATTAATCTTTTGTAGAAGTAAGTTCCAGATTTTTCACTACTCTTTGAGAGAAGCAGTGCTTCCTATCATCACCCTGGAACAAACAGCATGGTTCTAATTTTAAAGTGATCAGCCACAGGAAAAGGTTAGAGAAGTTTAAGCTTTTGTCAGGAGAAGGTAGTTGAGGAACAACCTTCGTTAAAATTAATCCATTCAATTATCTTAGTAAATCTGAATATTACTTCAAATCAAACCAGGAAGGGAGCACCATGGCACAAAACTAGAAAAAAGCAAAGAAAATTTAAAACAGTTATCAAGAATTTACTTGCACAATGACTGGTAAACATTTGGAGTCATCTGCCAAGGCAAACCTGGATAATTAGAGGTAGAGTGAATATTGTGGTGCAGGAGTGAGTGTATGAGATTGCACAGCTTTGCATAAACTTTTCTCTTTCCTGAGTTCCATTAAGTTCTTATTGTAATGCTACTATGAGCTAAACCTGCATCTTCTTCTCATTAATAGAGTTACCCAAGTTGTAATATGTTTCTTTGCTGACATAGTGTTGTTTATTATTCATTACTGGCAGAATAACTGCCTCGCGCCTTGATTCTTAATGAGAATCTTCTTTGGAAACAGATATATCTCTTTTCAGTCACTGGTGTTGTTCCTGAATGATGGCTGGCTAATGGACCAAATCTGGTGTTTTTGTTTGTGTATTCTTTAACTATAAGGATTTTTTTTTGTCTGTCAGGCATGGCCGATTGATTTGACAAGCGGGGTGATTCCTGCTTGTGTAATTTGAATGAGGGGAAAGTATGGAGGGAGAGAGGAAGGTGTTTGTGCCCACTCCCGAACCCTCACTTCAGGATGGTTCCATCTTTGGCCCTGGTCTTCATCATCAACATGGTGCTCCTTGGTGACATGATCCACAGACACAGGCTTGGCTTCCACCTGTGTGCTGATGAAAGCAACTATTACTCCCTATCTATCAATCGTGGTCTAAGCCCTGGAATTGTTCCTCCAAAAATGTCTATCTCTTCATCTCCTCAAATCCTCCCCTGTCCCCATTCAGGAACAACATCCTGTCTTGAATAAGCTATAATTTCCCCAACAAAGTATTTGGAAAGCCAAAATTCTATACCTTTGAGAAAGACCCTTATCTCAACTTTCTTCCCTGTTTGTTCCTGGTCTTTACTCATTCGTGACACATGGGCATCTCTAGCTGGCCAGCATTTATTGCCTATCCTGAGTTACCAGAGGGCAGTTGAGAGTCAAGCACATTGCTGTGGCTCTGGGATCACATGTAGGTAAAGACAAGGTAAGGAAGACAGATTTCCTTCCCGAAAGGACATTAGTGAACCAGATGGTTTTTCCGACAATCGGCAATGGTTTCATGGTCATCAGTAGATTTTTAATTCCAAATATTTTTTACTGAATTGAAATCCCATCACCTGCCATGGTGGGTTTCAAAAATGTGTCCCTGGAATATTAGCTGAATTTTTGGATTAATAGTCTAGCGACAATACCACTAGGCCACCAACTCCTTCTTGGTCTTCTATACCTCATTCTTTGTTTCACAGTCTGAAGATTTCATAAACCTTTCCCCTCCCAATCTCTGTGGCCTTCTCTAACTCTACAACATTCTACCTGATACTACACTTCACAAATTCCTCATTTCTCTGACTGTAAATAGTTCCCTCTCTTTGTACCATGGATTCCATTCTTTAAATTCCCTTCCTCAACTCCAAATTCTCCACCTCCCTTCCCTCCTTGAAAACCCACCTCTTTGAGCAAGCTCTAGGTCATCTCCTAATTTGGTTTGACATCCGTTTTTACCCTTGGATATTTTCCCACACTGAGAGTATCATTTTAATGCAAGGTATTGTTGTTTTGCCAGTAACTCTGCATTATACATAACTGAACCTATGCTATAGCTGATAAATAGCTTCAAAATAATAATGTTTATGGATAATGAGTGATATTGTAATTGTTAGGGATCAGATCAGAAACTTCAAGGTATACTATGGAGTTAGCTTAGCGCTCAACATTTCCTTTTGGTTTTCACATTAGGGTGAGCATAAGCTATTTCACTCCAGGTATGATTCAATTGACCCACTAAGAAGCTTTTACCACACAAACTTTATTTAAGAACACAGTTAAAATATAACAAAAGAATTAGCGCAATTTTTACCAATTAAAATGCATAAACACAGCAAAATATAATTCTTAACAGCTATCCCTCTCTGTTGTTCCATAAATCCATTCTTCAGAATCAGATAGCACCAAAAATCAATGTGCTCTAAGGCCAGGTTTCTAGCCTTATAACACCTCTGGACAAAGATCCAGGCAGGTAACTGTCTTCTAATTATCAGACAGCCACCTCAGAAAAAGATCCATCCTGAAACAGCAGAATCTCAGAGGTAGAGACTTACTTCCTGGCAGATTTCAGTTTCTGAATCCAGAAAAATTGACACAGAGAAGCGACTCCTCACTAAAGATTCTAGCAGCAAATTGATTACTCTGTGTAAGCCTAGCTCCACCCAGTCACCTGATTCGTTCCCTGTCAAACATCTTAATCAAGCCCTACTCTGCAAAACCCCAGTGGAACACTAAAAACAACAAAACAATATTAGTCCAGATTAAAACAAGCATTCTAGCAATTAGGTGCAATTATGTTGGTGTAGTAACAATATAGGGATACAGACAATGCGGGACTGGTTACAGCAGACTGTTAAAACAGATCCTGCACAAAAACATGACTCAAATATATATCTTAAAGGCACAGTTTCATCATATAGAAAGATAGAAACTAGAAATAGGAGCAGGCCATTTGGCCCTTTGAGCATGTTCCGCCATTCATTTTGATCATGGCTGATCATCAAATTCAATAACCCGATTTCCACCACCACCACCTCACCACCGCCCCCCCCCCCCCCCCCCCCCCCCCCCCCGCCCCCGCAACTTCCTCCCATATCCCTTGATCCCTTTAGTGCCTGGAACTGTAACTAATTTCTTCTTGACATCAGACAACGTTTTGGTCTCAACTACATTCTGTGGTCATAAATTCCACACATTTACCACTCTCTGGGTGAAGAAATTTCTCCTCACTTCAGTTCTAAAATGTTTAGCTCTTATCCTCAAACTATGACCCCTAGTTCTGGACTCCACCACCATCGGGAACATTCTTTCTGAATCTACCCTGTCTAACATTGTTAGAATTTTGTAAGTTTCTGTGAGATCCCCTCTCACTTTTCTGAACTCCAGTGAATGTAATCCTAATTGAGTTAATCTCTCCTCATATGACAGTTCTACTGTCTCAGGAATCAGCCTGCTAAACCTTCGCTCTACTATGTCTATAGCAAGGACATCTTCCTCAGATAAGGACATTAAAACTGCACACGATACTCCAGGTGAGGCCTCACCAATGCTCTATACAATTGCATCAAAACATCCCTATCCCTATACTCAAATCCTCTGGCTATGAAGGTCAACATACCATTTGTCTTCTTTATTGCCTGCTGTATCTGCACACTTGCTTTCAGCGACTGATCCACGAGGACTCCAAGGTCTTGTTGAGTATCCACCTCTCTCAATTTACACCCATTCAGGTAATAATCTGTCTTCCTATTAATGCAACCAAAGAGGATAACCTCACAGTTATCTACATTATACTGCATTTGCTATGCAGATGCCCATGCATTCAGCCTGTCCAAATCATGCTGAAGCATCCCTGCACCCTCCTCATAGCTCACCTCCTACCCAACTTTGTATCATCTGCAAATTTGGAGATAATATATTCAGTTCACTTTTCCAAATCTTTAATATATAATGTGAACAGTTGGGTCCCAGTGCAGATCCCTACGGAGCCTCGCTAGTCACTGACTGCCAATCAGAAAAAGATTCATTTATGCCAACTCTTCGTTTCCTATCTGCTAACCAGCTTTCTATTCATAAGAACATAAGAAATAGGAGCAGGAGTAGGCCATCTAGCCCTTCGAGTCTGCCCCACCATTCAATAAGATCATGGCTGATCTGAAGTGGCTCAGTTCCACTTTCCCGCTTTCTCCCCATAACCCTTAATCCCCTTGCCTACCAAAAACCTATCTACCCATGTCTTAAGTATACTTAGCGAGGTAGCCTCCACCACTTCAATGGGCAGAGAATTCCAGAGATTCACCGCCCTTTGAGTGAAGAAGTTCCTCCTCAACTCCAATCTAAACTGCGCCTCCACCCCCCTTATCTTGAGGCTGTGCCCTCTAGTCCTGTTATCCTTTCTAAGTGGGAAGGATCTCTCTACCTCTACCCTATCTATCCCCTTCATTATCTTATACGTCTCTAAAAGATCCCCCCTCATCCTTCTAAACTCCAACGAGTACAGACCCAGTCATCTCAAGACATTACCTGCAATCCCATGTGCTTTTACTTTACATCAGAGTCTGTTATGTGAGACCTTGTCTGAAAGTCTAAATAAAACACATCCACTGGTTCTCCTCAGTCAACTCTACTGGTTACATCCTCAAAAAATGTTGCCGCAATGATGTCTGCCCAGATACTCCTTTTTATGTTCTCATGCACAAAGATGCATTTCACCAGAAAATATGAATGCCCACAGTCATTGTGCTGTTGAGAGCATTTTCATTACTTTGAATTTCATACATGGCTTTTGCTGGAGTTTGAAAAGTGGTCAAACTAAAGAGTTTTGTGAAGAATCTGATTTAAATACCCTTAAGACTGAAGAAAGCATTTGCAAACCCATAGGCGTTTGAAGCAGGGATATTAGCATTCACTGTAGCCATATTGAGGATTTTTAATTAATTCTAAAAGGTTATTGACAGCAGAAGAAGAGCTGTCAAGAGCTCTCACATAGTTTACATTGTAAATCATCGTTGTCTTGTACTGTCGCAACTTGAAAACAGTTTCATTTTGTAAATACATCTGATTAATGACTGCAACGTGCCAAATCCATGTCTTGTCTGTAGTAAAAAATAATGTGGTAGAGAACTTAACTTACAAAGAACAAAGAACAACCCAGCACGGGAAACAGGCCCTTCGGCCCAACGAGCCCGCACCGCCGCATCACCCTACACCTATTCTACCCTGCGTGTCTACGAATGGAACCCCTAACTTAGCCAGATTCAGGGGATTATCTTAATCCAATGTTAATACCATGTGGAGAGACAAGCGAAGCTGGGATCATTCACCTTAGAATTGGGGAAGGTTAAGGGGAGATTTAATGGAAATGTTCAAAATTATAGGAGTTTTGATAAGATTAATTTGGCAGAAAATGTTCCGGTGAGAGGGGCTTTGGTTATCAGAGGACCCAGATTTATGGCAATTAAGAAACAGGAAAGAGATGACTGAGCTATATGGTTAGCATAGCCGCCATGATGGCCTTTGATTTGATTCCAGCTTTTGGTGACTGGTATGGAGTTTGCACGTTCTCCCAGTGCCTGGGTGAGTTCCCTCCAGTGTTCCAGTTTCCTCCACATTCCAAAGATGTGCAGGCTTGGTGGACTGGCTGTGCTAAGAACATAAGAACATAAGAAATAGGAGCAGGAGTAGGCCATCTAGCCCTTTGAGCCTGCCCCGCCATTCAATAAGATCATGGCTGATCTGTCGTGGCTCAGTTCCACATTCCCGCTCTCTCCCCATAACCCTTCATCCCCTCTCTTATCAAAAACCCATCAACCCGCGTCTTAAAAATATTTAGCGAGGCAGCCTCCACCACTTCAACGGGCAGAGAATTCCAGAGATTCACCACCCTTTGAGTGAAGAAGTTCCTCCTCAACTCCGTTCTAAACCGCCCCCCCTTTATCTTGAGGCTGTGCCCCCTAGTCCTACTGTCTTTTTTGAGCGGGAAGAGTCTCTCCACCTCTATCCTATCCATCCCATTCATCATCTTATACGTCTCAATGAGATCTCCCTTCATTCTTCTAAACTCTAACGAGTATAAGCCTAGTTTATTCAGCCTCTCCTCATAGCTCAACCCCCTCAACTCCGGTATCAGCCTAGTAAACCTCCTCTGCACTCCCTCCAAGGCCAAAATATCTTTGCGCAGGTGTGGCGCCCAAAACTGCACACAGTACTCCAGCTGCGGCCTCACCAATGCCCTATACAGCTGCAGCAAGACCTCCCTACTTTTATATTCAATCCCCCTCGCTATGAAGGCCAGCATCCCATTTGCCTTCCTGACCACATGCTGCACCTGCAAGCTGGGTTTTTGCGATTCATGCACAAGGACCCCGAGGTCCCTCTGCACCGTCGCCTGCTGCAGTTTTTCTCCACGTAAGTAATAGTCCTTCCTACCATTCTTCCTACCAAAGTGGACCACCTCACACTTGCCAACATTAAATTCCATTTGCCATTTCCTGGCCCATTCGCCCAGCCTATCTAGATCCTTCTGCAGACTCTCCACACCCTCCGCACAATTTGCCGTTCCCCCAATCTTGGTGTCATCAGCAAATTTCGACACCCTACACTCGGTTCCCTCCTCCAGATCATCTATATAAATGGTTTGAGTTATAAGGAGAGGCTGGATAGACTGGGACTTTTTCCCTTGGCGCCTGGGAGACTTTGGAGTGATCTTATAAACTTATTGAAAATAATCAGAGGCGTAGATCAGCTAGATAGTCAATATCTTTTCCCAAAGGTAGGGGAGTCTAAAACTAGACGGCATAGGTTTAAGGTGAGAGAGGAGAGATACAAAAGGATCCAAAGGGGCAATTTTTTCACAGAGTGTTGAGTGTCTGGAACAAGCTACCAGAGGTAGTAGTAGAGGCGGGTACAATTTTGTCTTTTATCATAGAATCATAGAACCCTATAGTGAAGAAAGAGACCCTTCGGCCCATTGAGTCTGCACCGACTACAATCCCACCCAGGCCCTACCCCCATATCCCTACATATTTTACCTGCTAATCCCTCTAACCTAAGCTTCCAAATACACTAAAGGGCAACTTTTAGCATGGCCAATTAACCTAACCCGCACATCTTTGGACTGTGGGAGGAAACCGGAGCACCTGGAGGAAACCCGAGCAGAACGTGCAAACTCCACACAGACAGTGACCCGAGCTGGGAATCGAACCCAGGTCCCTGGAGCTGTGAAGCAGCAGTGCTAACCACTGTGCTACTGTGCTGCCCTTTTAGAAAACATTTAGACACTTACATGGGTATAGAGGGACATGGGCCAAATGTGAGCAATTGGGATGAGTTTAAGGGTTTAAAAAAGGGGCGGCATGGAGTAGTTGGGCTGAAGGGCCTGTTGCCATGCTGGAAACCTCCATGAGAGAAATGTTCCTGTTGCATCAGCGCCACCGGTCGCATTTCTTCAAAGTCTTATTGTCTTTTGGCAGCTTTTTAACTGCTCATTTATGAGGTGCTTCACCACCATCAGATGTGTGCTGCACATTGACTGAAACAGCAACTTCATTAGAAAGATTGCATCTCAACCCTAACTGACGCATGCCTTTCTCTCAGAGGGCAACCAGATGGGTGACGACAATGCAGAGCTATAGAAGGGAGGACGGTAACTGCCGGGAGTAGAGCAATTGCCCAGGATTTAATTGATGTACTGAGCAAGGTCGCAAGCAGGTGGGAGCCTGCACTGTAACTGAAATATAGGTTTGCGCTATCATTTTTTTTCCTTCATTGAGGGCGCACGCATTCACCACCATAATTGCAGCATGATTTAGATGGAGATGTTTCTAAGCAGCTGCTTGTCACAACAACGTATCTTTTGTTGTACAGTGAGACATTGCTCTAATCTAACAGGCTTGATGTATTTCATCTGCCGCATCAACCGGGCCAGCAAATTATTAATGTATGTATAATCCATTATATCCTGGGTGCTGCTTTTCCACCTGGTACACTCTAAAGCCGCTCAGATAATTCTGCAATGGATGTTTGACTATGGTGTGAACCACTAACACATGCTAAGTCAGTCCAGTTTTACCAGAGGGAAGTGAGACAATTATTTACAAATCATAGATACACTCCCCTTCTTTCTGTGTGAGTTACAGAGTGTCCTGTACAGGAGTGTCACTTTGTTTCATGTTTTCTTACATGAGCTAGCATTGTTTGACACACACAATCATCATTCTGCCAGTAAAAGGCCATTCAGCCCATTGTGTCTGTGTCAACTCTCTGAAAGAGCAATGCAATTAGTCCCACTCATCTGTCCTTTCCTTTGGTACTGGGTGGCACAGTGTCATAGTGGTTAATACTGCTGCCTCACAGCAGCAGGGACCTGTGTTTGATTCCCAGTTTGGGTCACTGTCTGTGTGGAGTTTACACATTCTCCCCGTGTCTGCGTGGGTTTCCTCCGGGTGCTCCGGTTTCCTCCCACAGTCCAAAGATATGAGGGTTAGGAGGATTGACCATGCTAAATTAGACTAATTCTAAAACTAGAGAGCATAGGTTTAAGGTGAAAAGGGAGACATACAAAAGTGTCCAGAGGGGCAATTTTTTCACACAGAGGGTGGTGAGTGTCTGAACAAGCTGACAGAGATAGTAGTAGAGGCGGGTACAATTTTATCTTTTAAAAAGCATTTAGATATTTACATGGATACAATGGGTATAGAGAGATATGGGCTAAATGTGCAATTGGATTAGCTTAGGGGTTTTAAAAAAAAGGCAGCATGGACAAGTTGGGCCGAAGGGCCTGTTCCCATGCTGTAAACCTCTATGACTCTATGACTCTCAATTGCCCTTTTGTATCGGGGGACTAGCCAGGGTAAATACATGGGGTTATGGGGATAGGGCCCAGGTGGGATTGTTCTCGGTGCAGGCTTGATGGGCTGAATGTCCTTCTGCTGCATTGTAAGGATTCTGTGACTGCAATATATTTTCCTTTTTAATAAATATGCAATTTTTTTTGACAGCTGATTCTGTCTCCACAACCTTCTCAAGGCACACAATCCAGATCTTAACTACTCGCTGAATACAACAGAATCCTCCTCCCTGCCCATTATCTGAAATCAGTGCATGAGTATTCTCCACCTCCACCATATTTCCATATATTGTGTTACATTTCTTCTTTTCATCTTATTAATCCATCTTTGTTGCTTTATATTTTTATTTTTCCGCTTCTAAAATCTGTCTTTCCATCTTGTTTCACTTCCCCTCTTACCCCCCACTGAGACCACCTGACACAGTCCTAGACTCTGCACTCTTATTCTGTCAATTCCACATTGCAATCTCTTAATGAACAAAGAGATCAAAGAAAAGTACATCACAGAAACAGGGTCTTCGAACCTCCAATTCCGTGCTGATCATGATGCCCTATCCACACTAAAAAAAACCTTCTGCCCTGACTCAGACGCGAATGGACATCGTTAGCACTATTCATAGCCTTCATCATGACCATCTGCAATCCCTTTGACTTTTTGTCTATGCCGTTCCTCCCAATTACAACCCCCTCCCCCCATGCCCCCACTCCTTCACCCTCGCAGTATAAATTTCATCCCATTGTCTTTGTATTTAGCTTTGACGGAGGGTCATCTTTACACCAAATGTTGGCTCTATTCTGTCTCTACAGATGCCCAGTCAGAAATCTCACAACAGATTAAAGTTAACAGGTTAAAGTCCAACAGGTTTATTTGGTAGCAAAAGATACCAGCATTCGGAGTGCTGCTAAATAAACCTGTTGGACTTTACCCTGGTGTTGTGAGACTTCTTACTGTGGTTACCCCAGTCCAACGCCGGCATCTCCGCATCATGTCTACAGATGCAGTCAGACCTGCTGAGACTTTTCAGCATTTTCTGTTTCTGTTTCAGATTCTAGCATCCACAGTATTTTGCCTTTATCTTAAACCAGTGTTCTTTTCCTCCCTATTTTACCTATTGATATGTTTCATAATTTTAAACACCTCTATTAAATTCCTCCTTTACATTCCCGGCTCAATGGAGAGCAACTTCACCCTCTCTACTCTGTCCACAGAGTTGAATTGTCTTATTCCCAGTATCTCCTCTGTAACCTCTCCAAGACCCTTGACATCCGTCTGAAAGTGTGGTGAACAGAGTTCTCCAGCTGATCTATGATGGAATTTATATAAAATTATTGCTCTGGCTATTAAAGCAAGGGCTGCTGGATGACACACCCGTTGGGAAATATCTTGCACAGGTAATGGGAACCCTAGTCACTGGACAGAAACCCAGTGAGAGCCCAACATTGCCTCTTTGTGGGGCAGGCCCAATTGTGCTCCCTAAGCACTTAACAGGCCAGTAGCAGGTCTGCCCCCTAAGAGTTGCTGGCCAATCAGAGGCTCATAGCTCTTCTTTACTATCGGTGGGTACTATTTATCTTTTAAAAAGCATTTAGATAGTTACATGGGTACGATGGCTTTAGAGGGATATGGGCCAAATGCGGGCAATTGGGCTTAGCTTAGGGGTTTAAAAAAAATAAGGGCAGCACGGACATGTTGGGCCAAAGGGTCTGTTTCCATGCTGTAAACCTCTGTGACTCTTTTTACTCAATAGCTCTACAGATAAGGTGGTTGCAGCTCCCAGTGCTATACCCATCCAAGGACCCGAATTGAGGTGGGACCCTGGCATAGCTGAGTTGTGGCAGGAAGTGGACTTTAGGGAGGGAATCGCGGAGGGTGGCACAGTGGTTAGCACTACTGCCTCACAGTGCTATGAACCCGGGTTCAATTATGGCTCGGGTCACTTCATCTGTGGAGTTTGCACATTCTCCCCGTGTCTGCGTGGGTTTCCTCCAGGTGCTCCAGTTTCCTCTCACAGTCCAAAGATGTGCAGGTTATTTTGACTAGCCTTGCCAAATTGACCCTTACTGTCAGGGGTATAGCAGGCTAAATACATGGGGTTATGGGGATGAAGCCTGGACGGGATTGTGGTCAGTACAGGATCAAGCCTCCTTCTGCACTGTAGGAATTCTAGGACAGGAGATTGAAAAACTATGGGCCCTGAGAATATTCTGGCAATAGTACTGATGGCTCCAGAACCTGCCGCACCCCTTGCCAAATTGTGCCAGTATAGCTACAACACTGGCATCTACCCGACAATGTATAAAGTTATTCAGGTATGTCCTGTCCACAAAAAGCAGGACAAATTCAACGCAACCCATTACCACAGCATCAGTCTACTCTCAATCAGCAAAGTGATGGAAAGGATCATTGACAGTGCTATTAATCAGCACTTACTCAGTGATAACCTGTACTGACGTGCAGTTTGGGCTTCGTCAGGTCAATTCAACTCCTGACCTCATTTACAGCCTTGGTTCAAATGCGGACAGGGCAATTGGACGGCTGAACTTCAGAGGTGAGTTGAACGTGACTGGACTTGACATCAAAGCAGCATTTGACCGAGTGTGTTATGAAGCTGTCTATTGAGTCTATTTTCTTGTTCAGAATAAACTTGAGCACGACTGGTTCAAAGTAGAAACTTCTTTATTGAGCATTCTTTACAGTTAGCATTTTACAGAAAATGAACAGATTAATTTACTGATAGAGAGAGAGAGATCTTGACTCAAAAGCTTGCACAGCATTCAAACAGCAACTAAACATCAACGAAACTGAAAACATATAGCTATACAGAGTGTTATAGCTTCCTTTCTTATGTTATGAAATTATCATTTACAAAGAGTACAAACCAATGTCTGTAACTTTCAAAAAACGATTCACAACTGTGACCATGAAAGCTTGTTTATCTTCTGAGAAAGCCTGTTTATGACAATAATCATTCCCGCTTAACATTGCATTTTCAAATGTAGCCAAGTTTCTAGGCTAAACCCAGAATTCCAAGCTGAGTTTTAAAATGTGGCCAAGTTATCTTAAGTCAGTTTAAAGCACAGCACAATTAGTTACATTCGGCAGAAATAACTTAAAATGAAGCCTTTTAAATTGGGCAAACCAGACAGAGGATCTCACAGAGCCCAATTAAAACTAAAGTCACTGGGAATCCGGGTGAAAATTCTCCACTCATTGGAGTCATACCTGGCACAAAGGAAGATGGTTGTGGTCATTGGAGGTCAATTATCTGAGCATCTGGACATCACTGCAGGAGTTCATTAGGGCAGTGTCCTTGGCCCAACGATCTTGAACTGTTTCATCAATGACCATCCCTCCATTATAAGGTCAGAAGTGAGGCTTTATACCGATGATTAAATGATGTGCAGCATCATTCGCAACTTCTCAGACTCTGAAGCAGTCCATTCTCATTTGCAGCAAAACTTGGGCAACATTCAGATTTCGACTAATAACTGGAATGTAACTTTATGTTGCACAAGTGCCAACTGTTTTCACTACAGCAGGTATTATTGCTGAGTTAACCAAACCCCAAGAGAAACTTGGTTTATGGGCCTTACCTTTTTTTGTATTCTGAAAGCATACAGGTCCCATTAGCAACACTTCTGGGATATTAAAAATTAAAAGTAAATGATTTATTAACATGAAGAATAGAAAACTTAAGCACACAAGGTTATAGTTGCACAGTTAAAAATAGTCTTACAGAACACTCCAAAAAATAACCCCTTACTTGGTTAGACTCACAAATAAATACCTTGCAGACAACATTCACTTATAGATTTTTTGCTTTAAAATCCAATGGGATTTTAAAACCCAAGACAAAACTGCTGTCACTTTAATAAATGTATACCACATAATCTCTCAAATTCGCTTCCACTCTGCTGTGGAAATCCAAGAAACCTTAGAACTAAGACCGCTTTTTACAGCCCAAGATATGTTAAGCTTGACTACATTATTTATTCAAAACTCACCTTCTCCCAATTCAGAACTGTCTCTAAGAGACCTTTCTCACAAGCAGTCCTAAATTAGTTCAATATCACACCTTACATATCACTTTCCCCTTTCATTTTCAATTCCTTTGTTTGTAGCACTTTCTCTGAATGTAATTTCTGACAAAAAAAAACAAAGCTCCCTTGTTTTTCCTATTGCCTCCACTGTTGGAATCAAATAACATGTAATAACCTCATTTGCTGATAAAACCTGAGCAAGCTGTAAAAGCCATTTACCCCCTTTTAAAATTGTCTGGAAAAATCTGATCGCCTCACCATCTCCTAATGCAAATTTCTAAGTTTTACCTATTTACTTCTACAACTGCTTACATAAGAACATAAGAAATAGGAGCAGGAGTAGGCCATCTAGCCCTTCGAGCCTGCCCCGCCATTCAATAAGATCATGGCTGATCTGTCGTGGCTCAGTTCCACTTTCCCGCCCTCTCCCCATAAACCTTAATCCCCTCTCTTATCAAAAACCCATCAACCCGCATCTTAAAAATATTTAGCAAGGCAGCCTCCACCACTTCAACGGGCAGAGAATTCCAGAGATTCACCACCCTTTGAGTGAAGAAGTTCCTCCTCAACTCCGTTCTAAACCGCCCCCCCTTTATCTTGAGGCTGTGCCCCCTAGTCCTACTGTCTTTTTTGAGCGGGAAGAGTCTCTCCACCTCTATCCTATCCATCCCATTCATCATCTTATACATCTCAATGAGATCTCCCCTCATTCTTCTAAACTCTAACGAGTACAAGTCTAGTTTATTCAGCCTCTCCTCATAGCTCAACCCCCTCAACTCCGGTATCAGCCTAGTAAACCTCCTCTGCACTCCCTCCAAGGCCAAAATATCTTTGCGCAGGTGCGGCGCCCAAAACTGCACACAGTACTCCAGCTGCGGCCTCACCAATGCCCTATACAGCTGCAGCAAGACCTCCCTACTTTTATATTCAATCCCCCTCGCTATGAAGGCCAGCATCCCATTCGCCTTCCTGACCACCTGCTGCACCTGCAAGCTGGGTTTTTGCGACTCATGCACAAGGACCCCGAGGTCCCTCTGCACCGTTGCCTGCTGCAGTTTTTCGCCCCGTAAGTAATAGTCCTTCCTACCATTCTTCCCCAGCTTCATTACAAATGTACCTTCACTCATTTAATCCCTCAATTCTTCCAGTTATAAGCTCCCTATTCATCTTTCCCCCATTTAATTAAACCATTTTTTATAGAAACACGGCCTTCTTCACAGAGCTTGCACAGCATTCAAAGCTCCTCCAAAAATATTGGAAGAACAACATACATTCTCACTTAGGGATGACTTTCTCCAACAAGCGAGATTCAGTTAATGTAGTACGATGACAATTAGACTTCAAAACGTATCTCAGTGTTCAAAACTTTGGGGTTTTCCCACAACAAGAAAGGCACTATAGAAATTCAAGTTGTTTTATTTTTTAAAATGTTGACGTCTCTTTAGATCTTTGCAGTTCTATTTTCTTTCGGTATTCTTCTTTCCAAGAATAAGGTAGAATGAGATATTTAATTCAAAATAAGGAATGTTTAGGAGTTGTAAGTGCGGAGTAGATTTGGATTAGACAAATAATGTATCTATTATTTTTATTTATTAGTCACAAGAAGGCTTACATCAAGACTGCAATTTTGCTGTGAAATGTGCTAGTTTGGTTTGAGATGCTGAATGGCCTACCCCTATTCTTATTTCCTATGGTCTTATAAAATCTGCTTCCTCCATCATTTCAGTCATTGCATTCCAATTCACAACAAGTCTAAAGTTTAAGTTTATTTATTAGTGTCACAAGCAGACTTACATTAACACTGCAAT
This sequence comes from Carcharhinus amblyrhynchos, assembly GCF_965287045.1. NCBI lineage: Eukaryota > Metazoa > Chordata > Chondrichthyes > Carcharhiniformes > Carcharhinidae > Carcharhinus > Carcharhinus amblyrhynchos. Next base: position 125,920,355 of record NC_137327.1, read on the forward strand.
GAAGTTACTGTGAAAATCCCCTTGTCGCCACACTTCAGTGCCTGTGCTGGTACACTGAGAGAGAATTTAGCATGGCCAATACACCTAACCAACAAATCTTTCGAACCGCGGGAGGAAAATGGAGCAACCGGAGGAAATTTGCGCAGACACAGGGAGAACGTGCAGATTCCGCACAGACAGCGAACCAAGCCGGGAATCGAACCCGGATGTCCAGCGCTGTGAGGCAACAGTGCTAATGGAGTGACTGGCCTTTTTCTGTGCTGTAATATTCTGTTTACAATACTGCAGGATCTTTTTGCCAGAAATGTAGACTCTCTTTCCTTCCCCACTTCTCGCCAGGCATTAAGAGACTCACTGATTTGTGTCCCCGGCTGTGTAAATCACTCCTACATGTTGCTGTTTAGCAAAGCCTCGCTGCTGCATTTGCTGTGCCTCCTCATCCCAACATGCCGTGTTTATCCTCCTCCCCAGACTTTAGTAAAGCAATGCCCAGCTCTTAATTACAATTTTGCCAGACATCAAAACAAACAAATTGAATTAGATTTTGGCTTGTATTGTTGCAGCGTGCAGCCATTAATATTAAAATCCTGCTAAATGTTTAAACAATTCCTTTGCCAGCAGTTTATGAAGCCATGGCTTTCATGAGCAGTGAACTCCCTTTAATCTAATGCTTTCTGCGATGCTATCGAGGGCTCTTGCAGCTTGAACATATCTCCCTGTACAATTAAAGGTAAACTACGCTAAGGTGTTTACAATTCACAGCACAATAACTTAACTTTTAATGTACATGTATCCGGTCCAAAGCATTCCCATAAGAAAAACAACCGCAGCAAATCAATGTTCCTGTGTAACCCAATCCTAACCAGAAACATAGAAGATAGGAGCAGGAAGAGGCCATTTGGCCCTTCAAGCCTGCTCAGCCATTCATCATGATCATGGCTGATCATCCAACTCAATAACCTTCTCCCCATAATCTTTGATCCCATTCACCCCAAGTGCTATATCTAGCCACTTCTTGAATACATTTAATATTTTGGCATCAACTACTTCCTGTGGTAAAGAATTCCACAGATTCACCTCCATCCTAAATGGTCTACCCTGAATTCTCAGACTGTGACCCCTAGTTCTGGACTGTCCCACCATTGGGAACATCCTTTCTGCATCTACCCTGTCTAGTCCTGTTACGACTTTATAAGTCTCTATGAGATTTCCCCCCTCATTTGCCTGAACCCTAGCGAAAACAATTCTAACCTTGTCAATCTCGCCTCATACATCAGTCCTGCCATCCCGGGAATCAGCCCGGTAAACCTTCGCTGCACTCCCTCGAGAGCAGGAACAAACACAACAAATGAACTTACAGCGGTAAGAGCTACCTTCAAATAGATCTGAGGGGTTATTGCACTAGTGGCAAATGAAGTGTTCTTTTCATCAGATTTTACTAAAGCAAGCGCGTAAGATGCAAATTTATCCCACAAAGGTGGCTAATGAAGACTGGGACATATTTACGTTATGCATTACCATTTAATTTGCTCAATTAATTCAGCCGTGGGCTCTCTGTGATTGCTTTCCTTGCTCCTGGTCCTCAGTTCCCCGTAACTCCAAGCTCCAGAAACATGGTTGATTAATGTGCCACCAGGCGAATTTCGTAGCCGAGTGTTACAGAAATAAAAATACTGTTAACATTGTAACAGCAATTGGTTAAAAATGGAAGCGCTTACCAGTTCATTTTATGTTGAATAGGAAGTTATAGATTGCACAGATGAAAAGAAGGACGTATGGCTTGAAGTAGCTTAGCATTGAGGTCGCAAGGTTAAAGTGTGCTTGGATTCAATTTTTTACAGTCTGCCAGTCATGCAGATAGAAATTTAAATGAGTTCCAGAGCAGATTATTAAAATATAGTGTTTGGGGGGAAGTGGAGGTGGGAGAAATGTACTTTTCCCTACCTCTTAACTCCCACTGAAGGGATTTTTCATCTGACAGACACAAACCTCGAGAGGGAGATGAAAGCCTGTCAGATAAGGTACAGAAAAAATATTAGGATTCTAATCAGTCCATCCATGTAAAGCCGGCACAAAGCAATAACCTATTTATTACTCAGAGTTTGATCTTTGCTAACTGTTACAGTAGTGTTAGGTTGTTCCTGTCAGGTAGCAGTGATTTGCTGTTAGGTCAGGGCTACAGTGACACAACAGGGGAACAATGTTACTTTTCATGTAAGCATTTAACAGTAAGCTGGGCTGAAAAGGCTCGTGTTCCCACCACGTGAGCGATAAGCAGAAACAAGTTTGATGTGACTTCGTGCTCTTGTCATTTTCTCGCAGTTAACCCAAAAATCTCCTTGCACAACCTCAGGCTAAAGGGACAATCCCTTAAAACAGAGATGAGGAGGAATTTCTTCAGCCAGAGAATGATGGACCTGTGGAACTCTGCTGCAGAAGGCTGTGGAGGCCGGGTCATTGAGTGTCTTTAAGACAGAGATAGACAGGTTCTTGATTAATAAAGGGGTAAAGGGTTATGGGGAAAAGGCAGGAGAATGGGGATGAGAAAAAAACAGCCATGATTGAATGGCGAAGCAGACTCGATAGGCCGAGTGGCCTAATTTTGCTCCTATATCTTCTAGTCTTACCGTCTTATGCTGCTATGAAGGGAGGAGGTAATTGCTTTTGAGTTAGTTTGGGCGGCATGGTGGCAAAATGGTTCGCACTGCTGCCTCACCATGCCAGAGACCTGGGTTCGATTTCAGCCTTGGGTGACTGTCTTGGTGAAGTTTGCACCTTCTCCCCGTGTCTGCGTGGGTTTCCTCCGGGTGCTCCAGTTTCTTCCTACAGTCAGAAAGATGTGCTGGTTAAGTGCATTGGCCATGCTAAATTCTCCTTCAGTGTACCCGAACATGTGCCAGAGTGTGACTGGCGACTAGGTGATTTTCACAGTAACTTAATTGCATTGTTAATGTAAGCCTACTTGTGACATGAATAAATAAAATTAAACTTAAACTTTACACACAAACGGGCAATTTAGCATGGCCAATCCACCTAACCTGTATCTTCGGACTGTGGGAGGGAACCGGAGCGCCCGGAAGAAACCCACGCAGGCACGAGGAGAACATGCAAACTCGACACAGACAGCCACCTAAGTCAGGAATCAAACCTGGGTCCCTGGTGCTGTGAAGCAGCAGTGCTAACTGTTGTGTCACCATGCTGCCTTCTCAAGGGGCAATTAGAAAAGGATGATAAATACCAGCCTCACCAGCGATGCCCATATCCCGTGAAAAAATCTTTAAAAAATCAACACAGGACAAACGAGGTGAAAAACAGTACCAGGAGTATCACTGCACTGCAGAACAAAAAATAGAATGATGGATAAAGCATTTGATTGGAGATCAGGTGCTGATTTACTGGCAAAAGTGATATTATTAACAAAATCAGAAGCATGCTGAGAGAAATTAAATGTATGTGAGGCACAAGCCTAATTTCATTTACCTGGCTTTTGGGGACACTGCTGCAATTTGCTGATGTTTATTACTTTATCCTATCTACTTGCCTGTCTGTCACAAGGTTCTTGTGACTTCTATAGGGCTTTAAGCTCTGGAATTGCCTTTCCAAAACCTCTCTGCCTCTCCCTTTCCGCGTTTAAAGCAATCCTTAAAATCTACCTCGAGGGCCAACCTTTAGGTCACCTGACCTAATACCAGCTTCTGTGACTCAATGTAAAACTTTTGGTTGATAATTGCTTCTGTGAAGTACTTTGGAATGTTTTAGTACATTATGGTATAATATAAGTACAGGGGATAGGACCCCGGGGCATCTTTTGCAGTGGCTGAGATTGCCCACCATTAGCCAGTGGTACCTGCTGTAAATGGGTTTTCCTGTTGTTTGCACCCTCTGACACCAGTGAACCCACAGAACGGGTTTACCATCAGCAGGATCCTACCAGGAAGAATAGCCAGAAAACTTTGGCCAAAGTATTTTGTTTAATTTCTCTCTATGCCTCCTATTGCCTCATGTAAATATCACTTTGGCCATTCAACCACCTCCTATTTCCCACTTCAGCATTTAACCAGACCTTTTAATTCTTCTCAAGAACATATGTTGAGTTGTTTCTTTTCCCTGTATCCCTATTCTGTGCCTTTCTCAATATTGCTTATCAAATATCTCCCATTTCCAATGAAGGCCCCATAACGCTTGCCAAGATTGTTCAGTGTTATCAGCATTTTACAACTCTTTGGGCCTGATTTTACCGCCTTGTTCAACCCGAAACAGTAAAATCCCACCCGAGGTCAATAGACATTTCCATTCTCCACCTCTCGCCTGCTCCGATTCCATGATGGTAAGACTCCAGACTTTGTTTCAAATCGTAGAATCTTACAATGCAGAGAGAGGCCATTTGGCCCATCAAGCCTGCACCAACCACAATCCCTCCCAGACTCTATCCCCATAACCCCATGTATTTACCCTCACTCGTCCCCATAACACTAAGGGGCGAGTTAGCATGGCCAATCCACCTAAGCAGCACACCTTTGGACTGTGGGAGGAAACCGGAGCACCCGGAGGAAACCTGCGCAGACATGGAGTGAACATGCAAACTCCACACAGACCTGAGGCTGGAATTGAGCCCTAGTCCCCAGTGCTGTGAGGCAGCAGTGCTAACCACTGTGCCACCGTGCTGTCCATCAAATCCCCAGTGTGTGCAGGATTTCGTTTTTTTTTATTTGAGGATGCTGATTGCTTGTCGAGTTGTTGACAAGCTCTTTCAGTCCTCTGAATGGCACTGCTTTCTTTTGTTACCTTTGTTGCATGGCGACAGTTCTCTGATGATGCTCACTTCTTTCCTTCACTTCACTGAAAGTGAGCTAATCCCTATCTTTGTCAGACCTCGATTGTGTTCTAGCATGTCCATGAAAACACAGGGCCCAGTTTAATTGTCGCAGCTCAGACAAATCACAGAATCACAGAATTGTTATGGCCCATTTGGCCCATTACGTCTGCACCAAGTCTCCAACTGAGCGTACACCTAGTTTCATTTCCCACCTTCCACTCATAACCCAGCACATCCTTTCAGGTAACGCCCTCATTTACTTTTGAATGCTTCAAATGAACCTGTGTCCTCTCAGCCAGGACATCCCAGACCCTCACCACTCGGTGTATGAAAAGCTTTTTCCTCATATCACTTTAAAATGAAGCAAAGTAAAATATTAAGTTAATTTATTTGTGTCATGAGTCGGCTAACATTAACACTGCAATGAAAATCCCCTAGTCGTCACACTCCGACACCTGTTCGGATACACTGAGGGAGAATTTAGCATGGCCAATGCATCTAACCAGCACGTCTTTTGGTCTGTGAGAGGAAACTGGAGCACCCGGAGGAAACCCATGCAGACTTGGGGAGAATGTGCAGACTCCACACAGACAGTGACCTAAGCCAGGAATCGAACCCAGTTCCCTGGCACTGTGAGGCAAGGCAGTAGTGCTCACCAGTGTACACGATGGCACAATGTGCCAGCTCTCCAATTGAGCAAACACCATTTAGTTTCATCCTTTTAGTTTGTTTTCCTAAATATTTTAATTATTTCCTTCCCAATCCCTTCACCAATGGAAACAGTTTCTCTTATCTCCCCTGTTCAGAGCTCTCAAGAGTTTTGGACATGTCAATCGGATCCCCTCTCAGCCTTCTTTTCTCCAAGGAAATCCTATCCTCCAGCCTATCTTCACAACTGAAGTTCCTCACCCCTGGAACTATTCCGGTGAATCTTCGCCCCATTCCAATATCTTCCCATCCTTCCTAAAGCGTGGTGTTGAGAACTGGATGGGAGACTGTCATTGAGCCTGAACTAGTGACTACAAGTTCAACATAATCTCATTACGCGTATATTCTGTGCCCCTATTAATCAAGCCTAGGGTTCAGTATGCTTTATTAACTGTCCTCTCAACCTGTCCTGCCACCTCAGTGATTTATACACAAATACACCCAGGTCCCTCTGCCCCTGCACCCCCTTTAGAGTGGTACCTTTTCTTTCACATTGGTTCCCCATTTTTTTCTGACCAAAATGAATCACTTCACATTTATCTACATTGAATTTCACGTGCCAACTTTCCATCTAGTCCACCAACTTATCAATGTCCAATGAAGTTCCACACTATCCTCCTCACAGTTCACAATGCTTCCAAGTTTTGTTGTCCACAAACTTTGAAATTTTGGCTTGTGCACCAAGATCCAGGTCACCAAAAGAGATGAGGAAACTCAAGGGGTTCAGTTCTGAATTCTGTGCAACTCCTCTACAAACCTTCCTCCAGCCTGATCCATTGTCCACTACACTATTTCCCGTCATTCTGTCAATTCCATATTGATATTGCTACTATTCCTTTTGTTCCGTGAACTATTTATTTTCTGTTTTCTCATAACTCTGTTATATGATAGTATCAAAAACCTTTTGGAAGTCTGTGTATACCATATCAACAGAATTATCCTCATCAACGTTCTGTTATCTCCTCAAAAGACGCCAGCAAATTATGTAAACACAATTTTCCCTACAGAAATCTATCCTGACCTTCCTTAATTGCCCCATGTGGTTCTTAATTATGTCCCAAATTACTGTTTCTGGAAGTTTCTCTACCATCAAAGTTTCTAGACTTACCTTTACACCTATTTTTGAACAAGGGTATAATGTTTGCAATTCCCCAGTTGTCCAAGACCACCTCTAGTCTGCAGAAGATTGAAAAGTTATGGCTAGTGCCTCTGCAATTTCCCCTCTCACTTCCCACAGTATTCTTGGATACATCTCATCCAGTCCCAGGTCCTTATCAACTTTATCACCAGATTACCTATCTCTTCTTTTCAAGTTTAAACCCTTTCCAGCATCTGAATTAGCTCCTCATTTACCATGGTCTGGGTAGCATCTCCTTCCTTGGTAAAGACACGATGTGGAGATGCTGGAGTTGGACTGGGCACAGTAAGAAGTCTCATAACATCAGGTTAAAGTCCAACAGGTTTCTTTGGAATCACGAGCTTCCTGAGTGCTGCTCCTTCATCAGGTGAGTAGGGTTGTGAGACTTCTTACTTCATAAAGACAGACAGTATTTATTTGATACCTCACTATTCCCCCGTCTCCATGTGTAAATCATCTCACAGCACCTAACGGACCTACTCCTTTTATTATTTATATACTGTAGAAGACCTTGGGATTCCCTTTTATCTTAGTCCACTCCCATCCTCCCTCCTTCCTTCTCTTATTTGCTTCTTCGCTTCCCCTCTGCTCCTTCCATATTCAGTTTAGTTTGTAATTGAACTTTCTACCTGATTGCTATCATGATCAGACTTTTCCTTAAGGTCTATATTCTTTGCCAATCAGGGATGTTTGAATTTATTTGCCCCACCTTTCCTTTTCAAGGTAATATACCTTGACTGTACCTGAATTATCTCTCCTTTGTTATTGTTATGCCACCATTTTCCTGCCAAGCTTTGACTCCAATATTCTGCCTAGAATCATTCTTACCCCATCAAAACTAGCTTCCCCCAATTAGTTTTTCCCACTCTGAATTGTTCTGTTTTTCCTTCCTCAACCGAAACCTTATGATTCAATGATCACTGTCCCCTACAGCAGCACAGGTGCCTGACAGGGTGGCACAGTGGTTAGCACCGCTGCCTCACAGCGTCAGGGACCCAGGTTCAATTCCAGCCTTGGAAGACTGTGTGTGTGGAGACTGCATATTCTCCCTGTGTCTGCATGGGTTTCCTTCGGGTGCTCCAGTTTCGTCCCACAGTCCAAAGTCAAGCAGTTTAGGTGGATTGACCATGCTAAAATGCCCCTCTGTGTCCAAAGATGTGTAAATTGGGGGGTTAATGGGGTAAATCTGTGGGATTACAGGGATAGGGCTTGAGTGGGATGTTCTGTCAGAGAGTGGTGCAGACTTGATGGGCCGAATGGCTTCCTTTTGCACTGTAGGGATTCTAATATCTACTGATACTTGAACTAATTGGTCCAATTCATTCCCAAGAACCAGGTCTAGCAGTGCCTCCTCTTTTTACCTGTGTTACTGGTACCAGTATGGACCATGACTGCTGGCTGTTCACCCTCCTTCCTCAGGGGGCGATATAGGTACTCAGTGACAACCCTGACCTGGCATCAAGGAGGCCACACACCATTCCGGATTCACGTCTGCAGCTGTAGAAATGCCTCACGGTTCTGCTAACTATCCAAATCATCTATTACAAGTTCTCTTCCAGACTTGCTTGTCCCATACCCTTTGCAGCTGAGTCACCTGTACTACCAGGGACTTGGCTCTGTCAACACTTCCCAGATGAACTATCACTCTCATCAATATTCCGAGCTGAATACTAGTTGGAGAATGGGATGTATTCAGGGAACGACCTGCCTGTTTCTTTTGACTGTCTGGTAAGTTTCCCTTTCCCTCTCTCCCTGTATAGTCTTAAGTTGCGGCATGATCACATTCATTAGCATGCTATCCATGTCACCCTCAGACTCATGGATGCACTGCGGTGATACCAGCTGCTGCTTAAGTTCTGAAATGGGAGCTCAAGTGGCCGTAACTACTGAGACTTCCTGCACAACTTGTTGTCCAGGTCTCGGGAAGCAACCTGGAGTTCCCACATTGCACATGGTGAAACAAGATCTGTGTCGTGGAATGATACTGACTCTATAATAGTGAGGGGAGACAGTGGTATTGTTATATTGTCACTGGATTGATAATCCAGAGAGCCAAAGTAATGTTCTGCAGACCTGGGTTTGAATCCCACCATGACAGATGGTGGAATTTGAATTGAATAAAAAATATCTAGAATTTCCTTCCATTGGGGAAGTCCAAAGATGCGTGGGTTAGGTTGATTGGCCATGATAAGTTGCCCCTTAGTGTCAGGGGATTAGGTAGGTAAATAGATGGGGTTGCAGGGATAGGACTTGGGTGGGATTGTTGTCAGTGCAGACACAATGAGCCAAATGGCCTCCTTCTACAGTGCAGATTCTATGATTCTATGAAATCTGCCATCCTTATCTGGTCTGGCCTACATGTGACTCCAGACCCACAGCAATATGGCTAACTCTTAACTGCCCTCTGAAATGCTCTAGCAAGCCACTCAGTTGTATACAAAGAGACACAATGTTGAGCACCATTTTTGACTCCTCAGATACTGAAGCAGTCCATGCCCAATTGTAACAAGACTTGAACAATATCCAGGCTTGGGCTGACAAATAAACATTTACACTATGCAGCTGCCAAGCAATGACTATCTTCAACAAGAGACAATCTAACCAATGCCTCTTGGTATTCAATGGCATTGCCATTGCTGAATTCCTCATTCATCAACATCATGGGGATACCACTGACCAGAAATTGAACTGAACTGTCTATACAAGTATTATACTTACAAATACTATACCTGCAAGAGCAGGTCGGAGTCTAGTAACCCTGTGGTGAGTAACTCACCTCCTGACTCCCAAAGCCTGTCCACAAGGCCAGGAGTGTAATGGAATACTCTCCATTTGCCTAAACCTTTACCAAAGTGTGTTGCGGTGATTTCCTGCATGGGATATAAGATGGAATTGTCTTTTTTTGGATGAATTTGAATTCTGTGGAAGATAAATGTGTTTGATAGAGTAATGCATCATACCTGCCAATCTCCAAGCTTAATCAGAGCTTTGTGACTTGAAAATTGGGGACAATTTGTTTTAATGCATCCACTATAACACTCAAAGAAACTTATATTTGATTTTTATGCAATTCTTTTCTTGCTTTAATAGTTTTAATGCATTATTACAGTTTCCATATGTTTAAATCAAATTGGGAGAGTTTTGACCAGGAGTGTTTGCATTCTGCCCTGACATTCTTCAAGTAAGACAACTAGCTATTGGTTGTATTCTGATATATAAAGTCTGTGGACTCTCAAAACAGAAGAAAGTGATCATCTCTCTGTTGAATGAATTGAAGGAAGAAATTATTGCACTGATGTATTGACACATGACGCATCCATGTACTTTTGCTCACCACACTTTTTATAAGATGCTGCAACATGAAAGAAAGTTCATATCAACTGAATACTTATCTTGTATTATTGAAAAGCTGGGTACAGGCAGTCTCCAGCTTTGTCAACAACTGTCCTCTGTGGCCCTGAACACTTCTGTTTAGCTCATGAGCAAGTTTGTTTGCTTTGCATTTTACTTTCAGAGAATGTAGCTAAGTTTCCAGGCTGGGCCCAGAATTCCAAGCCGATGTGGCCAAATTAGCTTAAATTAGTTGAAAGCATGGCACAGTTACTGAATTAAATCAGTCAAATCTGATGAGGGACATTCATGGAGCTGGAGTTATTCTTCTGGGGGGGGAAGGGGCTGAATGAAATCCTTTGTGGAATGTCACACTCGTTCAAACTACAAATTGATGAAGAGTGAGTTTTGACCATTTAATCATTTCAGCAAATGGAGGAAGTTGAGAAGAATGTTTTAACTAGTACAATAAAAATAATGCAAGAATCAAATTTCATCCCCAAAAAATCCAAATTCATTGACGCAACTGGTGAGAACAGATGTGTAGAATGTCTTTGTATTGATGCAATCTTACAGCAACTAGCTGTACTTAGACACTGCCACAATGCTGTGCCTTTAAGAAATGTATTTGAGTCATATTTTAACAATCTGCTCTAACCGGTGCTGCTGGATGTATATCCCTGCATTGTTGCTGCAGCAGCATAATTGCTCTTAATCGTTAGAATGTTTGTTTTAATCTGAACTAATGCTATTTTTTTATTTTCATGGTTTCCCCTTAGGTTTTGCAGAGAGGGACTTGATTGTGTTGATTAACAGTGGAGTCAGGTGACTTGGTGAAGCTAGGTTTACACCAGGAATCTGAGTTTAGTGGTTGCTTGGCAGCTACAGAGAGAAGTAGCCTTTTCTCACTGTCTGAAGTCTGGAGACTGGGATCTGCCAGAGACTAGGTTTATTTCCTCGAGGTTCTGTTGTTTGAGGATATATATCCTTTTCTGGAAACTGCTGTCTAGATATCTGTCCAGAGGCATTAAAAGGCTGGAAATCTAGCATCCACATGATCATATTGGTTTTTGGTGCTAAGTAGGAACAATAGAAATGGATAGCTATTAATACTTAATAGTTTGTCATGTTTGAGTATTTAAATTGGTAAAATGTTGTGCTCATTCTTTTTCGTTATACTCTAACTGTGTTCTTAAATAAAGTTTGTTCAGTAAAAGATGTGCAGGTTAGGTTAATTGGCCAGGGTAAATGGCCCCTTGGTGACAGGGGGATTAGCAGAGTATCTTTGTGGGGTTTCGGGGATAGGGCTTGGGTGGGATTATTGTTGGTGCAGGCTTAATGGGCCAAATGGCCTCCATGTGCACTGTAGAGGTTTTATGATCCTACATGGGGAGCGAAATACCTTATACACAGCCAAATATCCAAATTGAAAGGAAAAGTTAGGATCTAGGCTAACTTTATAACATACCTTGGAGTTTCTGGTCTGGTCACTAAGAATAGAGATTGTAACCCAATTAAAATAGACCAGTCTTGGTGAAAATCAGTGCGAATCAATCCTGTTTCCTCTTCACCTGCCATTGAAACAAGCAGAGCCTCTATGACGAAAAGACTATTTCTCAATCCCCTCACTTCAGTAATGGAGTGCATTGGTGACACACTCTTAACCTGATTGATATGCCTGTTCGCAACTTGGTATTGAGGTTGGTGTGGACTTTCTCAGAAAGAGGTTACCCGCTCAGAAAGGACAGCAGGACTAGAGGACACAGCCTCAAGATAAGGGGGAGAGGGGTGCAGTTTAGAACAGAGTTGAGGAGGAACTTCTTCACTCAAAGGGTGGTGAATCTCTGGAATTCTCTGCCCGTTGAAGTGGTGAAGGCTGCCTCGCTAAATATATTTAAGACACGGGTAGATAGGTTTTTGGCAGACAAGGGAATTAAGGGTTATGGGGAGAAAGCGGGAAAGTGGAACTGAGCCACTTCAGATCAGCCATGATCTTATTGAATGGCGGGGCAGGCTCAAAGGGTTAGATGGCCTACTCCTGCTCCTACTCCTTATGTTCTATGTTCTTATGTTCTCTATGGCTGTGACTGGAGAGGCCCTCCACTGTTTGCAATTGTTATTGCCTACCTGATGGGGGTTGATCAATGAACCAGGGAGGTGACATAACTCACAGAAAGCCCATTACAGTGTTTGCCGGTTAAGGGACATTCTGTTAATGAGTGTGCTTAGATTGAGAGATCATTTGGTGAATCACGGGATTTATTTCTCACATGTTCAATAAAAACAGTGGCCCATTAAAGCAGTTTGGATTTCGACTGCTGTTTTATTGGTTTAATTCTTCAGCAGTTCTGCTTATTATAGTGCAGCTTCAGTACATTTTGATTAACCTTTTTTTACCTTCATAACCAATTGAACAACCATTTGCCTACATAACATCAGTGACTGCATTTCTGAGGCAGTTAATTGGATGCAAACTGCTCTGGGACACATCCTGAGGGTGTGATAAATCGCAACATAAATATACGCCTTTTCTTCTTTTGTGTTTTTATGCTATTGTGTGTTCAGTCACACTGGGTTCAATGAGATATTTAGTTGAAAGCTGTTTTAGTGCCAAATCCAAGCTTGCTGTTAGATATGGGTTGATAATTTTAGTTCTTGGATACCAACAAAGAGTCGTTAGGTACAACAGAACTTTAATATTGCTGAAAAGAGTGTTGCCTATATGGGCTGCACAATAGTTAGCATTGCTGCCTCACAGCTCCAGGGACCTGGGTTCAATTCCGGCCGTGGGTGACTGCCTATGTAGAGTTTGCATGTTCTCCCCGTGTCTGCGTGGGTTTTCTCCCGGTGCTCCAGTTTCCTCCCATAGTCCAAAAATGTGCACATTAAGTGGATTGGTCAGGCTAAATTGCCCCTTAGTGTCCCAAGATGAGTAAATTAGATGGATTAGCCATGAGAAACGTTTGGGGTTACGGGGATAGGGTGGGGGAGAGGGTCTGGGTAAAATACTCTGTCAGAGAGCCGGTGCGGACTCAATGGGCCAAATGGCTTCTTCTGCACTGTAGAGGTTGGCTTCTTGGAGTATGAGATTCCTAGTTGACATAATGATTACCAGCCCAATTAGGGAGCCTCACCTGTATATAAATATGGAGGTGTCAAATCCACTGACATTGAGGATTCCAACTTTGTACCTGAAGCACTCTTAGGAGTGGAACAGGGTTTTGAAATAAAGGGAATGTGGTGAAGGTACACCGGCCTTTGGGGAGTTATTTCATTGCCCAGTCATGGAAGGACATCCGACAGTAGACATTTTGTTTTAATGTTTGCAAGCATTGGCTGGATACAGCCTGTATGCTGCCTCTTAGAAACAACTGAAATAACATCTGTTTGATTTAATTAATCAGTCTTTGGGATGTACAGTCCACGAAACTGATCACGCACTGACACTGAAGTTCATATGAAACATTACTGAATTGTGTTAGGTAGAACATTGCTCTGGACAATATCCACTGTGCTACCCTTAATCAATCCTCCTTGTTGCTTCGTCAAAAAATTCTATTATATTAGTAAGGTATAATCTTTCTCTAACAAAGCCATGCTGACTAACCCCTCATCAATCCGTACTTTTCTAAGTGACAGTTTATCCTGTCTCTCAGAATTGATTCCAATTAATTACCCATCTCTGAGGCCAGACTGACTGGCAGAGATTGGAGCTGTGGAGATGTGATGGAGGAAGAGAGGGTATCTCAACGTGGAGGCACTCTCTGAAGAAGGTGTCAGTTTAAAAAAAATTAGATGGTCACAGCTGCTTTGGCCATGATCTTGGAGGGATATCCCAAACATGGGTTGGCGAGGGGCCACGGCTGTGGACTGAAAATTGTGACAGATGTGTGTGTGGGACAATTCCCCGGGGGGGGGGGGGGGGGGGGGGGGGTTCCCCCTTCCTTCCCTGATGTGAGCCCACTATGATTGGCTGCTGGAGTATTGTGTGCAGTATTGATGTCCTTATCTGAGACAGGATGTCCTCACCATAGAGAGAGTACAGCAACGGTTTATTCCTGGGACGGCAGGTCTGTCGTATGAAGAGAGACTGAGTGAGTTAGGATTGAATTCACTGGAGTTTAACTAAGTGAGAGAGAAGTTCATAGAAACTTATAAAATTCTAACAGGGTTAGACTGGGTAGAGTCGGAAAGAATGTCCCTGATGGTGGGAAGCCCAGAACTAGGGGTCGTAGTTTCAGGATAAGGACTGAGGTGAGGAGAAACTTCTTAACTCAGAGATGGTGAATGTGTGGAATCCACTACCACAGAAAGTAGTTGAGGCCAAAACATTGTCTGATTTTATAGTGCTTGGGCTAAAGGGATCAAGGAGATATGGGGGGAAGGGAGGACCAGGATATTGAATTTGATGATCAGCCATAATCAAAATGAATGACGGAGCAGGTTCAAAGGGCCGAATGGCCTACTTCTGCTTCTAGTTTCTATGTTGCTATGATCCAGGCTAATGTCCCTTGCTTGCTGACTCAAAATCCCAGATGGCACAGGGGTGGAACAATAGAAAGCCTTATAATTGGCCTTTGATTAGCTACCCAGCAGGCGCCAAAAATGGTTCAGGGCACAGCAGCAAACAGCGTGATATTTTCAGCAACCCCAAGCTCCATTGAAAATCCAGCCCATCTTCTCAATCTCCCTTTATAATTCCATTGTTGTTAATTAAAATATCACAGAATTAACTGAACAGGAATGAACTAATTTCTTCCTCTCTCTTCTGATGAATTTTCCTTCCCTCATACGATACGCCATAAATCAAACTGGAATTATTCATACTTCCAGTACTCCACTGAGTTATATTCAACCTTATGTGGAAATATTAATCTTTATGAGAGTGGATTCCGTACTTTGTCTTCAGTTTGTCACCCTTATCATTTGATGTCATGAGTGCCTTTATGAAATGGGGTTTTTACAGCAAACTATTACCGGTGAGCTATTGGAGAGTTGTTTATCTGGGGATCTGTTTATCTCCACCACATTTCAGGCTGGCATGAAACCATGGTTGAAAATATAAATTATAAGTGTTGACGCACAAACCAAAGTTCACCCACTGATGCTGTTTTCATTTCATGGTATAGAACCCCAGTGTGACCACAAACAACTGTTTCCAGGCGGTACCACTCATACAGGACGATGCATTGTGACCCACTGTAGCATGCAAAGTGGTGCAGACAGACTAACAGAATGAAACCCTTACAAATACTCAAAACGCATTACAAGTACAGTCACAAATATACACATTACGACTGATCTCCATCTAGGGGACTGAGCTTTGAGAAAGTACTGAGACAATGGGTGGAATTTTATCAGCACGTCCGCCCCACATTCATATGATGCCGCCCAAGGCCAAAGAACAATGATGTTCTCCGAGCTTTGCCTGCTCCTGGGATCGGGGCAGGCGTCCCGGTAAAATTCCGGCCAATGTTGTCACTTCAGCTTTTACAGGAAGGGGGTATTTGAGTGAGAAGTGTGTCACAGTATCATAGAATCCCTACAGTGCAGAAGGAGGCCATTCAGCCCATCGAGTCGGCACCGATCACAATCCCAGCCAGGCCTTATCCCTATAACCCCACGCATTTACCTCAGCTCCCCCCCCCGATACTAAGGGGCAATTTAACACCTAACCTGCACATCTTTGTACTGTGGGAGGAAACCGGAGCACCCGGAGGAAACGCACACAGACGCGGGGAGAAGGTACAAACTCCACACAGATAGTCATCCAAGGCAGGAATTGAATCTGGGTCGTTGGCACTGTGAGGCAGCCGTACTAACCACTGTACTGCCCAATGATTGTCAACTGCACAGAAAATGGAAATCTAGAGTGTCACTGTAAATTAAATCTTGATGTTTGATGGAGTGGCACAGGTTCAATTGTGCTAGATGGGGTACAGGAGAAAAACAATTTAATAATTAATCTACATATTGATCCCAGAGCATACATCTAAATAAATCAGTAATCTTCAATTTAGCATGTATCTCTATAACACCTGAAAATACAGTGGGATAACACCTAGAATCAGTGATGGAATGATTGCAGCACAGAGGAGGCCATTCAGCCCACAGAGCCTATGGCAGCTCCCCATAGGAGCAAACAGGTTGTCCCAAACCTCCAACTTTCGTCATAGGCTTTCAAATGTGTCCCTTTGAGTGCTTATTCAATTCCCATTTGCACGCTACCCTTCCAGGAAGCACACTCCAGATCATAACCACTAGTTGGATAAAAAATACTTCTCAGGTAGAATCAAAGCATTCCAACAGTGTAGAAGGAGACCATACAGCCTGCACCGACCCACCCAGGCCCTATCCCCATAACTCCATGTATTTTGCCCAATAGTCCCCCTGACATTAAGGAGCAACTTAGCATGGCCAATCCATCAACCCCACACATTTTTGGACTGTAGCAGGAAACTAGAGCACCCGGAAGAAACCCATACAGCCCAGGTGAACATGTAAGCTCCACATAGTCACCTGAGGCTAGAATTGATCCCAGGTCCCTGACACAGTGCTAGCCACTATGCCACCATGCTTTTGCCAATCATTTTAAATCAGCATCCTCTGATTCTCAACCTTTCTGCTGATGGGAACAGTTTCTCTCCAGACCCCCTCATGATTTCGAGGGTCCCTGCATAATCCTCTCTCAAGCTTCTCTCTGAGGAAAACATTCTTAGTTTCTCCAACCTATCCGCCTAACCTAAGTACCTCATTCCTGGAACCATAAATCTTTTCTGCACCCTCTCTAATGTCTTTGCATCCTTCCGAAAAGGTGCTACCCAGAATTGAACACAGGAAAAGTCTCAATCGTGTCTCACCACAGGGACATACGGGTGCAATCCCCTTGGCTGTTCATGCCATGCTCCCGCTGCAGTGAGGTCAGAGAATTTGACAGCCAGTCAAATCTCCATTCACTGCAGCGGGAGGGGAAAATCCTGGTGTAGTGGAATGGTGATACCATTCCGGATGAAGGGACACCAAAAAGTAGTAATTGGATCAAGTAACCATATTTATGTAATACTTAATTGAATAATAAACAAGTTACTGCGCAGCTAATTTTAAAGAAAGTAACTGAGTAATCGAGTCCTTCCGCCAATCAACTGGTCAGAACATTTCTCGTGCTGTTTTTTTTCAATCAAGTCAGTATATAGATCTGGAAGTAACATTTATATTTTTAAAACAAACAGAATTCTGAAAAGAACATTCAAGTTTTGCATAAAATGGGTTACTTAATGTTTGAAATAAGGATGGAAAACAACGAGGAGTGTTGGCATCTAAAGTGAGTTTTGTTCAGTAAATATTATTCCACATCAGTGGTATGTTTGCTGCATTATGCTGATGGGTGAATGACTGTGTTCTGGATGCTGAAGGGTCATGTAAAAGATCTGAAACTTTTCTCCAGATCTTAGACAGTTTGCAAACAAAACCACAGGAACTTGTTAATTATTAAACTGCTTTCTTTTTGCCTTTAATTTTGTAGCACTTTCTATGTAGTTAGGCATTATTGGCAATTTTACAGTATTTTCTTAAGAACTTCCACAATCCATTTGCTTTACAGAGATACATAAAATATTCTTCTACTCATGCAATGTTTGTTTATCTTCTGACAGTGCTGCCTGAATCCAAAGCAACAGGCCATGATTTGATACAGTTAAGATAGAAATGGCATCAGGGCCAATCAAGAGGGAGATGGGAGGGTACCAACATGGAGACAGTGATCAGTCTTTGCTGTCAAGGGTTCTTCATCATGGTCGCTTTATCCACATTCGAACCCATTTGCTTTCTTTTTATTCATTCGTGGGACATGGGTGTCAGTGGCTGGCTGGCATTTATTGCCCATCTCGACTCGCCCGTGAGAAGGTGGTGGTGAGCTGCCTTCTTGAATCGCTGTAGTCCACATGCTGTGGGTTGAGCCACAATGTGTTAGAGAGGGAATTTCAGGATTTTGGCCCAGTGACTGCGAAGGAATATATTTCCAAGTCAGGATGGTGAGTGGCTTGGAGACATTGCAGGTGGTGGTGTTCCCATGTATCTGCTGCCCTTGTTTTTTCCTGAATGGAAGTGGTCGTGGGTTTGGAAGGTGCTGTCTAAGGATCTTTGGTGAATTGCTGCAGTGTATCTTGTAGGTGGTACACACTGCTGCTACTGAGTATTGGTGGTGGAGGGAATGGATATTTTTGGATTTGGTGCCAATCAAGTGGGCTGCTTTGTCCTGCATGATGTTGCGCTTCTTGAGTGTTGTTGGAGCTGCACCCATCCAGGCAAATGAGAAGCATTCCATCACACCCTCAACTTGTGCCTTGCTTTCACCTTAACCAGGCTGCAAGGCAGCGTCAGCGGCACTTTGCTTTTTGCTGAAAGAGATTTCTGATGATGTTTCAGTCTGCAATATGGATCATTCAGTAAAGGTGCTGCCCTCTCCACTCGCTGCCCACAGACTCGTTGAAGGACAATGATGCACTATTAAAAGATCAATGCTTTGCATTCTCTCACAGAAAGGGGAGTGAAAGTGCTTCGAGGTAGCACGCTGTTGCATTCTCTGAACACTTCAAAGTTCCTGAGGGCTTGTCCATAAGGGATGGTTTCTTTAACAATTAAAAGTTAAAGAAACCATCCTCTATGGACAACCCCTGTGTATACACAGGATCTGCTCAGGTGAGGAGGATCACAACAGATGCCTAGAGATAATGAACAGCATATGGTTCTCAATTGACAGTTCCTGGGCTCCACAGCGAGAAACCGCACCAGCCTCTTCAGAAGATAAACACGGGACACAGCGGACAGAGTACCCTTCGTCGTCCAGTGCTTCCCCAGAGCAGAGAAGCTATGACATCTTCCCCAGAGCCTTCAACTTGTCATCGATGAAGACAAACATCTTACCAAGACTATTCCCACACTCCCACTACTTGCCTTCAAACAGCCACGCAACCTCAAACAGACCATTGTCCGCAGCAAACTACCCAGCCTTCAGGTGGACGGTTACCACGACACCACACAACCCTGCCAAGGCAACCTCTGCAAGACATGCCGGATCATTGACACGGATGCCATCATCTCAGGTGAGAACACCATCCACCAAGTACATGATACATACTCTTGCGACTCCACCAATGTTGTCTACCATATATGCTGCAGGAAAGTGTGTCCTGAGGCATGGTACATTGGGGAGACCATACAGATGCTGCGACAATGGATGAGTGAACACTGCTTGACAATCTCCAGCAAGGGTGTTCTCTTCCTGTTGGGAAACACTTCAGCGGTCATGGGCATTCGGCCTCTGATCATCTGGTAAGCGTTCTCCAAGGTGACCTTCATGACACACGACAATGCAGAATCACTGAGCAGAAACTGATAGCCAAGTTCTGCACACATGAGGACGGCCTCAACCCGGATCTTGGGTTCATATCACACTATCTGTAACCCCCCACAACTTGCCTGGGCTTGTAAAATCTCAGTAACTCCTGGCTGGAGATAATACACACTTCTTTAACCTGTACTTAACTCTCTCCCTATTCGCATTGTCTGTACTTGTAAAGACTTGATTACCTGTTAAGACTCACATTCCAACCATTATCTTGTACTTGAGTTTGTGTCTATGTATGCTCTGTTTGTGAACCAAACCCTCCATTCAGCTGATGAAGGGGCAGCGCTCTGAAAGGTTGAGCTACCAAATAAACCTGTTGGACTTAACCTGGTGTTGCAGGATTCTTTGATTTTGAGTGCATTTTAGTGCCTGAAGATCAGCAGCTTTTTATGGGGCAGCGTAGTGGCACAGTGGGTAGCACTGCTGCTTCACAGCGCTAGGGACATGGGTTCAGTTCGGCCTTGGGAGACTGCGTGGAGTTTGCGCATTCTCCTCCCATTTGCGTGGGTTTTCTCCAGATGCTCTGGTTTCCTCCCACAGTCTGAAAGATGCGCAAGTTAGGTGGATTGGCCATGCTAAATTGCCACTTGCAGTCCCAAGATGACTAGGTTAGGGGGATTAGCAGGATAAATACATGGGGTTACAGGGATAGGACAGGCAGGTGGCCTGGGTAAAATGCTTGTCAGAGAATCGATGTGGCCTCCTTGTGTGCTGAAGGGATTCTATAAGTGCCTTAGGATCAACATCTCAATTTTGATTGAATCGACAACTGCATGAACTCGTGCCATAGACAAGGTTAAAGCAAAGAGTATAGAGCTTTTAATTTGGTATAGGAATGAGAGTTAGAAATGAAACTGCTGATTGTATACATAATTCTAAAATGTGGCTTGATGCAATTTTTCATTTAAGCAATGCAATTAAAACAATGGATATTTTGGCCAAAGCAATGTTTTTGATTTAAAAAGAAGTTTCTGTTCTGAATTCTTCAATATACGGTTTCATCAAACTGTGCTGAGTATTTCCCCATCACCAGTTCAACTTCAACAGGGAAGAATCCAGACTTCCAGATCTGGACTTCCTTCTGAAGGAGACTGAAGCTGTGTTACAACAAGGTGGCACAATGATTAGCATTGCTGCCTCACAGCGCTAGGAATCCGGGTTCACTTCTGACCTTGGGTCACTGTCTGTGCGGAGTCTGCACATTTTCCCCATGTCTACATGGATTTCTTCCAGGTGCTCTGGTTTCCTCCCACAGTCCAAAGACGTGCAGGTTAGGTGGATTGGACACAATAAATTGCCCCTTGATGAACAATGATGTGTAGGTTGGATGGATTAGACATGACAAATTTGTGAGATTACATGGATAGGCAAGATGAGAGGGTTTGAGGAAGATACTCTGTCAGAGGGTAGTGTCGATTCAATGGGCCAAATGGCCTCTTCTGCACATTAGGGTATCTATGATTCTATGAATCTACAATGCTATGAATACTGCTACACTGAACCATTGGCTGTCAACCCATGAATGTATGATAAAGGACAGTAAAAGTCATGTTTTGATTTGATTTATTATTGTGACATGTATTAACATACAGTGAAAAGTATTGTTTCTTGCAAGCTACACAGACAAAGCATACTGTTCATAGAGAAGGAAACGACAGAATACAGAATGTAGTGTTACAGTCATAGCTAGGCTGTAGAGAAAGATCAATTTAATGCAAGGTAGGTCCATTCAAAAGTCTGACAGCAGCAGGGAAGAAGCTGTTCTTGAGTCAGTTGGTACGTGACCTCAGACTTTTGCGTTGGTTAATCAAAGCCTACCCAATGCCAGCATCCCGACACAGTGCAATCTACACATCATCCAGAATCAGCTAGAGTGCAGACATTGCCTGCTGTGAAGGAGTGCAAAATGGAAGAGAAAGCTCGTAAGAATTTTTTTGAAGTACAGCAGAGTGATTTGACAGAGGTATTTAAAGCTACAAAGGGATGGGAGAAAATAGAAAGGAAGATTAAATGTAAGCGTTTAAGACTAATATTAAGAGTAACAATTTTCTGTGGAGGTTTCTGAGGCTGTGAGAATTCAGAGTTAATACCCCTACAGTGCTGAAGGAGGCCATTCGGCCCATTGAGTCTGCACCGATTACAATTTCACCCGTAACCCCATGCATTTAACTTAGCTCACCCCCCTCATTCTAAGGGGCAGTTTTAACATGGCCAATCCATCTAACCTGCACACCTTTGGACTGTGGGAGGAAACCAGAGCATCTGGAGAAAACCCACACAGACACGGAGAGAATGTGTAAACTCCACACAGATAGTGGCTCCAAGCTGGGATTCGAACCCGAGATCCTGGCACTGTGAGGCAGCAGTGCTAACTGTTATGGCACCCTAAAAACCCAAACAGCAACTGCAGAAATTGGAAATGATATTTGAAAATATGTCAGCTGGATAATTGGTTGAAGAGTAAGGGTATAAAGAGGTATGCAATCAGGGTAGGCACGCGGGATTAGGCCAGTGCCTATTTTTCCCATTCTTTCTGCGTTTTTTTTTAATTCAGTTGTCACAGTTAATTGCCTGTTTATCAACATGGCAAAGCGTGATTATGGTGGCAGAACGGTTAGCGCTGCTGCTTCACAGCACCAGGGACCTGGGTTCAATTCCAGCCTTGGGTCACCAACTATGTGGAGTTTGCACTTTCTTCCCGTGTCTTCCTGTGTGGGTTTCCTCTGGGTGCTCCGGTTTCCTCCAATTGTCCAAAGATGTGCGGGTTAGGTTGATTGGCCATGCTAAAATGCCCCATGCTGTCATGGAGATTAGAAAGGTACTATGTAGAGTTATGGGGATAGGATGTGGGTGGAATTGTCAGTCCAGGCTCAATGGGCCAAATGGCCTCCTTCTGCACTGTAGATTCTATGGTACATGTGGGACACTACTTTTCCACGTCCTTATGCTATGATATTAGATCTTCAATGCTTCAAATCCTCTGAAACAATATTGTGTGCATTTGCCAGGCTGGATTTGTATTCCTGAAGCTCACAGTGTATCCTAAATTATTGAACAGAACACTCTGGAGAAGGAGTATCAGTCTTGTTTGATCTATTCACCAATTCTTCTGAGACACACTTTTTTAGTAATTATATATCCTTCTGCAGGTAGCTGAAGGACAGAGCTCCCTGAGCAGCTCCATTTTTTTCCCCAACTTGTCTATCCTTACTCTTCCTGAAAATGGCAACTCCTGTGGGGTGCTGTCCAATTGGGAGAGCTATCTGGGACTTTAGAAATGAGCATGCCCTGTCAAGTCTGCCGGTTGTTTGAATGCAGCAAGAGGTTATTACAACCCCACTACTCCTCCAATTGGATCCCAACGTGGGAACTTTTAGACATTTCATACAATAGTACAACACAGGATCAGACCCTTCGACCCATAGTGTTATGCTGAACATGATGCCAAATTAAACTAATCGCTTCTGCCCGCCCTTGGTCCATATCCCTCTATTGTTTGCATATTCAGGCGCTTATCTGAAAACCCCTTACACGCCCCTATCGTATCTGCCTGCACCACCACCCCCGGCAGCACATTCCAAACATGTACCCACTCTCTGTGTAAAAAATCTTCCCTTCACATCTCCTTTGAACTTTCCCCCCTCTCACCTTAATGTCTAGTATTAGACATTTCAACTCTAGGAAAAAGATTATGACTGTCAACCCTATTAATGCTGGGGAAGTTGCTGGAGTGCATTATCAAGGAGTTCATCACTTGGCATTTGGAAGGCAGTGGTATAATCAGACAAAGTCAGCATGGATTCAAAGAGGGGAAATCATGCTTGACGAATCTATTGGAATTCTTTAAGGATGTAACTGGTAGAGTTGACTGAGGAGAACCAGTGGATGTGGTTATTTAAACTTTCAGAAGGCTTTCGATAAGGTCTCACATAACAGATAATTATATAAAGTTAAAGCACATTCGACTGTAGATAGTGGCTTGAGTTGGATAGAAAGCTACTTAGCAGGTAAGAAGCAAAGAGTTGGCATTATTGGATCTTTTTCTGACTGCCAATCAGTGACAAGTGGGATTCTGCAGGGATCTGTGGTAGAACCCTAACTGTTCACATTATATAAATGATATGGAAGAGGAAATTGAATGTTTTATCTTCAAATTTTCAGATGATACAAAGTTGAGTGGGAGGTTGAGCTGTGAGAAGGATACAGAGATGCTTCAGGGTGATTTAGACAGGCTGTGTATGTGGGCATCTGCCTGACAGATGCAGTATAATGTGGATAAATGTGAGGTTATGCACTTTTGTAGCAATAAAAGGAAGATAGATTATCACCTTAATGGGTGTAAAATTGAGAGGGATGGATACTCAGTGAGATCTTGGAGTCCTCGTACATCAATCGTTGAAAGTTAGTGGTTGGGTACAACATGCAGGAAAGAAGGCAAATACTATGTTGGCTTTTATAGCGAGAGGATGATTTAAGTACAGGGATAGCGATGTTTTGCTGCATTGGTGAGGCCACACCTGGAGTATTGTATACAGTTTTGGTGTCCTCATCTAAGTAAGGTTGTCTTTGCGATGGAGGGAGTAAAGCGAAGGTTTACCAGACTGATTCCTGGGATGGCAGATCTGTCATATGAGGAGAGATTCAGTTGGTTAGGAATATATTCATTGGCTTTTAGAAGAATGAGAGAGGATCTCATAGAAACTTATAAAATTCAAAGCGGGGTTAGACAGGATAGATTCAGAAAGAATTTTCCCAGAGATGGGGCTATCCAGAACTAGGAGTCATAGTTTGAGAATAAGGGGTGAACCTTTTAGAACTGAGGTAAGGAGAAATGTCTTCACCCAGTGGTGAATGTGTGGAATTCACTACCACAGAGTGTAGTTGAGGCCAAATCATTGTCTGATTTCAAGAAGAAATTAGATATGGCTATTGGGGCTAAAGAGACCAAGGTATATGGGCAGAAGGATATTGAATTCGAAGATCAGTCATGATCAAAATGAATGGTGGAGCAGGCTCAAAGGGCCAAATGGCCTCCTCCTGCTTCTGGTATCTACGTTTCTATGTTTCTGACCTTCTGTGACATCGTTTGTGGATATTTTGGGATCTGGAGATTGTGTTCTGGGCTTTTCACTGAGCAAGAGTACCAAGGAATATGGAGCAAAGGCAGGAGAGCACCACTGAGGGACAGATCTAAATGAATTTAATTGGTGATCTAATTGAATGGCAAAGCAGACGCAAGAGACCGAACAGCCTCCTCCTGCTTGTATGTAGTTATGGAGGCAGATTTGCTCATGATAAAAATGTCAGTGGATCTGCACAATATTTATCTACAATTAGTCATTGTAAACCGTATTGCGATGACCAAAATATCCACGAACAGCAACAATATGCAATACATATTTAGGGGAGGCGATGGCTTCATGGTATTATCATTAGACTATTAATCCAGAAACCCCAGAAAATATTCTGGGGACTCTGGGTCTCTGGATTACTCGTCCAGTGATAATACGCCACCATCCCCCATGGGTAATAGCTGTAAAGTAAAATAGCCAAAAAATGACTGATCTTTAAAGAACCCATGTCTGGACAATATTTACTGTAATCCCCAGCAGGGCCTTTCTGAGCAAGGCAGAACTGTGCAGTGTAATTGCCAAAGGTCTAAATATTTATAGGCGTGTGATGAGTTAATTCTACTCCATCATGACTGGTTGATGGGGAAGAGGAGTAAATAACAAATTTGGCTCCTGCCTGTTCCTATCGCTCCATTTTCAGCCCGGAGGTCAAATTGCACATGTGACAAGCCAATCCCACTCTCTTTCTGAAAGGTTATGCAAATGTGTTTAAGCATGTGCCAAGTTAAAGGGCAGCTTTTCATCTTCAGTCGAAGCTTTCTAAACTGGTCAGAACCTCAGCATCTTTAAACAAGTTCGCAGTGTTGCCATGGAATCGGCTGTTTCCTTACAAGCTCAGCGGGGGACCCATAAACTGAGGGTGGTGCCATAAAACATAGGAGCAGAATTAGACCACTCGGCCCATCGAGTCTGCTCTGCCAGTCAATCATGACTGATATTTTTCTCTTTCCCATTCTTGTGCCTTTTCTCCATAACCCCCAATCCCCATATTAATCAAGAACCTATCTATCTCTGTCTTAAAGACACTCAGTGACCTGGCCTCCACAGTGTTGGCACAATGGTTAGCATTGCTGCCTAACAGCACCAGAGATCTGGGTTTGATTCCCCGCTTGGGTGACTGTCTGTGTGGGTTTTGCACATTCTCCCCATATCTATATGGGTTTCCTCCAGTTGCTCCGGTTTCCTCCAACAGCCCAAAGATCCGAGGGTTCTGAAAGAAATGGCGGAGGTGATAGTGGATGCCTTGGTGGTTATTTTCCAGACGTCGCTGGATTCCGGGGAAGTGCCGGAAGATTGGAAAGTGGCTAATGTTATGCCGTTGTTTAAGAAGGGTGCCAGGCAAAAGGCAAGGAATTATAGGCCGGTTAGTTTAACGTCTGTTGTAGGTAAAATGTTAGAATCCGTCATCAAGGAGCAAATAGCGAGGCATCTTGAGGGGAATTGCTTGATAGAGCAGACGCAGCACGGTTTCGTTAAGGGGAAGTCGTGTCTGACAAATTTACTTGAGTTCTATGAGGATGTGTCTAGGGCGGTGGATAGAGGAGAGCCAGTGGATGTGGTCTTTCTTGATTTTCAGAAGGCGTTTGACAAAGTACCTCACAAGAGGTTATTGCAGAAGGTCAGGGGACATGGAGTTGGGGGTAGGGTGTTAGCGTGGATAGAGGACTGGTTGTCAAATAGGAGGCAGAGAGTGGGAGTCAATGGGTGCTATTCGGATTGGCGGTTGGTGACTAGTGGAGTGCCTCAGGGGTCGGTGCTGGGGCTTCAGCTATTTACCATTTATATAGATGACCTGGAGGAGGGAACTGAGTGTATGGTGTCAAAATTTGCTGATGACACCAAGATTGGTGGAAAGGCAAATTGTGCGGAGGGTGTGGAGAGTCTGCAGAAGGATCTAGATAGGCTGGGCGAATGGGCCAGGAACTGGCAAATGGAATTTAATGTTGGCAAGTGTGAGGTGGTCCACTTTGGTAGGAATAATGGTGGGAAGGATTATTACTTACGTGGAGAAAAACTGCAGCAAGCGACTGTGCAGAGGGACCTCGGAGTCCTTGTGCGTGAGTTGCAAAAACCCAGCTTGCAGGTGCAGCAGGTGGTCAGGAAGGCGAATGGGATGCTGGCCTTCATCGCGAGGGGGATTGAATATAAAAGTAGGGAGGTCTTGCTGCGGCTATATAGGGCATTGGTGAGGCCGCAGCTGGAGTACTGTGTGCGGTTTTGGGCGCCGTACTTACGCAAGGATATTTTGGCCTTGGAGGGAGTGCAGAGGAGGTTTACTAGGCTGATACCGGAGTTGAGGGGGTTGAGCTATGAGGAGAGGCTGAATAAACTAGGCTTGTACTCGTTAGAGTTTAGAAGAATGAGGGGAGATCTCATTGAGACGTATAAGATGATGAATAGGGTGGATAGGATAGAGGTGGAGAGACTCTTCCCACTCAGAAAGGACAGTAGGACTAGGGGGCACAGCCTCAAGATAAAGGGGGGGGCGGTTTAGAACGGAGTTGAGGAGGAACTTCTTCACTCAAAGGGTGGTGAATCTCTGGAATTCTCTGCCTGTTGAAGTGGTGGAGGCTACCTCGCTAAATATTTTTAAGACGCGGGTTGATGGGTTTTTGATAAGAGAGGGGATTAAGGGTTATGGGGAGAGGGCGGGAATGTGGAGCTGAGCCACAACAGATCAGCCATGATCTTATTGAATGGCAGGGCAGGCTCGAGGGGCCAGATGGCCTACTCCTGCTCCTATTTCTTATGTTCTTATGTTCTTATGTGCGGTTAGTGGATTGACCATGCTAAGTTGTGTCAGGGGGACTAGCTTGGGTAAATGTAAGGGGTTGTGGGGATAGGCCTTGGGTGGGATTATGGTCCGTGTAGATTCGATGAGCCAAAATGGCCTTCTTCTGCACTGTAGGGTTCTAAACCCCTGTCCCACATGGACATAGTTCACAGTTTTGTTGAGGAGGAAATTATTACTTCCTCTCCACCTCAACCCGTCCTCATACCGAGACATGTCTCCGTGAGTAAATATCCTGTTCGATGTGATGCTGAATAATGGAATTATGGGAGACTTAGGATAGCTGAGGAGGGACCAGATTGGATCAGGTAATGAGGCCTTCTGGGTGGTAGAGCCTGTTGTCCCCTGCTTAGAACCCACGGGATAAGCCTCCCCGATCCATGAAGCTGAGGAAAACCTAGCCCTTTAAACCTGGTCTGCAAAATGACTTTCAGACACTACTTGGGTTTCGCCAGTTCATTTCATTCTCACTAATCTCAGGTTTAATCCCTAGTTCTGGGGTTTTCTTTTCCTTCCATTGGCTTAGCTTGATTCCAATCTTTCAGACATCTCAATGATATCTCCATCTGTTCCCATTTGACTGCTTGCGACTTGTCACTTGTCACAATGCTGAACAATTGGAGGGCTCCGTTTATTTTATTTAACACATTCTGATGGCATCTCCTGGGAAACAGCGGGTATTAAAGGATGAGACTTCTCAGTAGTAGTTGAGCTATTGAAGAAGCTCCTTTGAAGAACGTCTTTTGGTTTGAGCAGTAACTGAAGTGGGATGTAATGTTCTCACTCGGCAACACAGCAACTGTTGCACTGAGATGATACCCATCTGTGGGCTTGATGTAGTGACACAGCATGTGCTTTCTGTAAAGGGGTTTTAATGCAATTGGAACAATTTTGTCATTGTACCACAGGTTACATCTGACCCTTTAGCACTGGTACACAGTGGCAACAGTGTGTACCATTTACAAAGTGGATTGGGCCACCCAAAAAGCTTCTTTCAGCAGCACATCCCAAAACTTCAAGCTCTACCACCCAAAAGGCCAAGGGGAAAAGGTGCATGGGGACATCAGCAGTGGCACGGTGGTTAACACTGCTGCCTCACAGCGCCAGGGATCCAGATTCAATTCATGTTTTGGGTCACTGTCTGCGTGGAGACTTCATGTTCTCCCCATGTCTGCATGGGCTTCCTCCAGGTGCTCCAGTTTCCTCCCATAGTCCAAAGGATGTGCTAGTTAGGTACATTGGCCATGCTAAATTCTCCCTCAGTGTACCCGAACTAGCACTGGAGTGTAGCGACTAGGGGATTTTCACAGTAACTCGTTGCAGTGTTAATGTAAGGCTACCTATGACTAATAAATAAAAATTTATTTTAATTTAGTAAAAATGCAGCTTGCTACCACCCTCTTGAGAGCAATTTGGGATGGGCAACAGATGCTGGCCATCTAATAATGCTCACCTACCATAAACAGATTTAAAAAAGTGTCCTTTGACCGAGACTTTGCTAAATTGCCAGACTTCTAAGTTCACTAACTGAGGTTCTATTTTCATTTTTATCTTCAAACTTTAATATATTCAGTTCAAGTAAATAATTGAAAAATTCTGAAATATTGATTTGACTGGAGGCAATATGAGAAAACATTTTTTTTTACACATTGTTTTGTTATGAACAGGAATAACACTGCCTGAAATGGGAATGGAAGCAAATTAGAAAATAACTTTCAGAACAGAAATTGTTACATATCTGTCCCTTTTGACTCACCATAGAACCCTGCTGCAGTAAGGAAACGATGCAAGGAGTGTTAGAGTGGGGAATTAGAAAAGCAGCAGGTATGAGAGAGAACACAGCACAATAGAGTTATATTCATTTATCAAATGTTCCAGAGTCTCATTCTCCACATACGCAATAAAACTGGCGAGCAGAAGTGGATTAAGAGGATACTGCCTTTGACCCAATACCTGTGAGTATTCTGTTTTAATCAAAGTCTGAAGAAAAAAAGTACTCACTTTTGAGTATGCCTGTTTTTGGATACATAGACCTATTCAATTTTTTTTATTACTCCAGAGATTTGTCATATGAAGAGAGGCTGAACAGTGTAGATCTATACTGTCTGGAATTTAAAAGAATGAGGGGAGATCAAATTGAGGCATACAAGATGATAAAAGGTATGAATAAAGTAGACATGGAGTGGAGGCTTCCTCTTGTGGGGCATTCTAGGATGTGAGGTCATAGTCTTCGGATAAGGGGTAGCAAATTTAAAACAGAGTTGAGGAGAAACTACTTCTCCCAAAGGGTTGTGAATCTGTGGAATTCGCTACGCCAAAGTGTGGTGGATGCTGGGACAGTGAGTAACTTTAGAGAGGAGTTAGACAGATTTTTAATTGGTAATGGGTTGAAGGGTTATGAGGAGAAGGCAGGAAAATAGGGATGAGGAGCACATCAGCCATGATCGAATGGCAGACCAGACTCGATGGGCTGAATGGCCTAATTCTGCTTCAAATCTTGTTTATTCATGGCGTGGCAGCATCATTGGCTGAGTTCCTGCAGCAGCACCTTCCAAACCCACGACCACTGCCGTCTGTAAGGACAAGGGCAGCAGATAGATGGGGACACTACCACCTGGAGGTTCCCTTCTAAGTCACTCACTATCCTGTCTTGGAAATGTATCGCAGTTCCTTCACTGTCACTGGGTCAAAATCCTGGAACTTCCTCTCTAACAGCATTATGGGTGTACCCACACCTTACAGACTGCGGCAGTGAAGAAGGCAGCTCACCAACGCATTCTCCATGGCAGTTAGGAATGGACAATCAATACTGGTCCAGCCAGAGATACGCACATCACATAAATTAATTTTTCAAATCTATGTGACTCCCACAAGCACATTTCTCAGCAGTTTAATAATTACTTTATTGCCTCTGGGGCTCCCTCCCATTAAGGGAAGGACATCCCTCCATGAACTGCTGCCAAGCGAAGGCACAGCTGTGCCAGTGGGAGCAGTAACCAATGCTGCGACTGTACCTAGCTGAGAGGAACGTCACGGCAACAGGCTAACTTCACAACCAGTAAGTGGGCTAGCGGGGTTGCAACAAGGTATCCGCTGATTGGACGAAGGAGCGGAGGGGGCATAGTGGGTTGTGCAGGCAAGGAGCTGGTGCAGCAGAAATGATCATTTCTGCCAGAGGTCCATGGAGTGTTAATTCAGGGGAACGCAGGGAGGCAGCCATTATCACCAGTAAGTCTTCGCATGGAGGAAGCAGGAAGACCCTCTTAGTTGGCCACTTAAGTGACTCAGTTGACCTTTGGGTTGGAGGCTGAGTAGTGATGCGGAACAAAACCAACAGCACAGATTCAACTCCTGTAGCGACTGAAATTTTTCACGAAGGCTCAATCTTTGTCTTCCTCCTGTGGCCTCCTGTGGTCACTGAACTGGTAAAACACAAACTAAACGATCCACTGGGGTTTCAGGCTCACATCCCGCCATGGTAGATAGTAAATATATGGTGGCACAGTGGTTAGCACTGCTGCCTCACAACGCCAAGGATCCAGCTTCAATTCTAACCTTGGGTGACTGTGTGGAGTTTTCACATTCTCACTGGGTGGGTTTCCTCCGGGTGCTGTGGTTCCTTGCCACAGTCCAAAGATTAGGTGGATTGGCCATGATAAATTACCCCTTAGTGTCTCAAGATATGTAGGTTAGGGGATTAGCAAGGCTAAATACATGGGGGGGCAAGGCCTGAGTAAGTAAGATGCTCCAGGAAATGGCAAATGGAATTTAATGTTGGCAAGTGTGAGGTGGTCCACTTTGGTAGGAAGAATGGTAGGAAGGACTATTACTTACGTGGCAAAAAACTGCAGCAGGCAACGGTGCAGAGGGACCTCGGGGTCCTTGTGCATGAGTCGCAAAAACCCAGCTTGCAGGTGCAGCAGGTGGTCAGGAAAGCAAATGGGATGCTGGCCTTCATAGCGAGGGGGATTGAATATAAAAGTAGGGAGGTCTTGCTGCGGCTGTATAGGGCATTGGTGAGGCCGCAGCTGGAGTACTGTGTGCAGTTTTGGGCGCCGCACCTGCACAAGGATATTTTGGCCCTGGAGGGAGTGCAGAGGAGGTTTACTAGGCTGATACCGGAGTTGAGGGGATTGAGCTATGAGGAGAGGCTGAATAAACTAGGCTTGTACTCGTTAGAGTTTAGAAGAATGAGGGGAGATCTCATTGAGACGTATAAGATGATGAATGGGATGGATAGGATAGAGGTGGAGAGACTCTTCCCGCTCAGAAAAGACAGTAGGACTAGGGGGCACAGCCTCAAGATAAAGGGGAGGCGGTTTAGAACGGAGTTGAGGAGGAACTTCTTCACTCAAAGGGTGGTGAATCTCTGGAATTCTCTGCCCGTTGAAGTGGTGGAGGCTGCCTCGCTAAATATTTTTAAGAAGCGGGTTGATGGGTTCTTGATAAGAGAGGGGATTAAGGGTTATGGGGAGAGGGCGGGAAAGTGGAACTGAGCCACGACAGATCAGCCATGATCTTATTGAATGGCGGGGCAGGCTCGAAGGGCTAGATGGCCTACTCCTGCTCCTATTTCTTATGTTCTTATGTTCTGTCAGAGAGTCGGTGCATACTCAATAGGCTGAATGGCCTCCTTCTGTACTGTAGCATTCTTAAGATTCTGTGGCAGGCATGGGTGAGCTGAAAGATTTAGCTTTGCACAGTGACAGAATGACAGTATTGTAGCCAAAGTGTTTTAACTGAGGCACGATTACAGCTTATTGAAACTTTTCCTCCACTTTCCCCACTGCTGGAAGAATGCTTGGAATTAAACGTTTTGAAAATTTTTAAGGATAAAGTTATTTTCATAAATCAAGTTCTGACAAAATTCACAATATTGCTGTAGGTGGGGATAGGTATCAATTATTTTGTTTATTAGTGTCACAAATAGATTTACATTAATACCGCAATGAAGTTACTATGAGAATCCCCTAGTTGCCACACTCCAGCACTCTGAGGAAGAACTTAGCATGGCCAATCCACCTAACCAGCACATCTTTGGACTGTGGGAGGAAACCAGAGCATCTGGAGAAAACTCATGCAGACACAGGGAGAATGTGCAAACCAAGCAGTGACCCAAGCTGGGAATTGAACACAGGTCCCTGGCGTTGTGAGGTAGCAGTGCTAACCACTGTGTCACGGCGCTACCTGCAGTTTTTGTTTTGGGGAAGTTTTCCCAGATGAAGAATTTAAATTTGAGTAATAAATGCTCTTTCATTGTTTCTGTTCGAATTTGACCCCATTTTACCTGGGACATCAAGCGAAAGGTTTTAGCTCGGCTGTCTTCATGACTGAATATCTCTCTTGTAAGCCACCATCAAACATTATTTGCGCAACTTAAGTCAGACACTTTGTAGTCATGGATTTTGGAATAAAATAACCTTTTAATAATTGCCTTGAGGTTTATGATCAAACTTCATCACCAATTTTCTTGCATTTACATATTGAGTAAATTTATTACACCCGAATATTACAACTTTGCCATTAACTGGTATCTGCATAAATGTTTATAAGGTGTGTGTGATAAATGTCTTTTATGGATCTGAGGCATTGGTGCTAATCTCCACCAGTTTGGTTTCATTGTTGTATACCAGCACTCAGTTTTTTCATTGTTTTATATATTAATACACAAAGGCACATCATAATGGCTAAAATAACTTAATTTGATCATGAATGTTGCTCTGTGGAATCAATTGCTGTGAAAAAAATTAACTATCTACTCACACTTTGACATTGTCTCAACATTCATTGTCTAAGTGGGCCTTTAGAGATGGAAGAAGGCGAGTTCATTAAGAAGTTCTTCACTGCACAAAGGCTTGGACTCAACTGATTAACAGCCCACAAAGCAGCCAATGTCACAAACTAAACATGTGACTAGATTCTTAAAGCGGCAGCAACACAACAGGGGCGATTCTCCTAGCCCACTGAGCTGCTCTACAAAATACTTTTTCATACAACGAGTGGTTCAGGTCTGGAATATTGCTTTTGATGATCAGCCATGATTAAAATTAATGGCAGAGCAGGCTTGAAGGGCCGAATGGCCTACTCCCGCTTCTCGTCTCTATGTTTCTAATTGATAATCAGTTGTTCCTTGAGATTACTGCAAGGTAACAGGTTAACTATCACGCTCTCCTCTGGTTTAACCCAAACCTTTGAGATGCACTCCTAAAGAAGTGTTTAGTACACTAACTATCCTCATTGACTCACTGAGTGAAATTGTATCTCTGCTCCAGCTACATCAACTTGCTGCTTCTCATTCCCCAAATTAAGGGACATCTCTGTTCTTGGTGACACACATGTTTCAGTATTGAGAGTTTATTACACTCTTGGGTTTGAGGTTTATTGATGAGATGTTAAACTGAGTTCCAGTCTGCCCTCTCAGGTGAGCAAGGCAGTATTCCAAAGAACAGCAGTTGTCCTGGCCAACATTGATCCGTCAATCACCAGGACAAAGACAGGCAATCTGATCTTTTTCCTGTTGCCGTTTGAGAGAACTTCCTTTGTGGAAAGTAACAGCTATGGGACTCTACATTGCAACACTGACTACAATTCAAAAATAATTGGCCGTAAAGCATCGTGGAACATCCTGAGCTCGTCAAAGGTGTTGTTCAACTGGATATTTCTTCAGGAAATGCCCTGCTCCATACCACAAGTGGAGTTTCCATCTATGGACGTATGATCCTTACTGCTGGGTCAACTCTTTTAAGCTGACTTGAAAAGCAGGCAGGTGCTGGGAGGACCCGAAACATTCAGTTTCAACAGTAATTCCTGTAACAGCAACAGAGATTGGTCTGGTGGGACATTTCTTCTTTTCAATGCACAATTGCTTGATGGATTGCTTTCGTATTTTGACTGCTCAGCTTGAGGTAAATGCACACTGAATGACAAATGAAGGCAACCACCATGTTTAGCCAACAAAGAAGCAGGGTGTCAGGAAGTAATTTGAATGACAGAATTGCAATATAAAACGGAGCAAATTGCATCTCCCATCTATACATGTCTTCCTAAACTGCACCATGTTAAATTCTTTCATTTGTAGCTATCTCTAAATATTATTGAATTTTTTTTTTTACAAACTGTCATATTTAAATGGAAGCACAAATAAAGTTGTCAAACGTTCAACAAGAAAGCAAACAGAAATCGTTTTCCTTTTGCCGACTCTCTTCCTTCACTGGTGTGGTGTGTGTCCAGGGCACACAGGTTGCTTGTACAGGCATGTTTTACTCTGGAGTTATGAATGGTGACGGTAGGGGCTCAAGCTTTCTTTCAAACACACCGCTGACCAAGAATTTGCCCACTTTTATCACCAACCAACGTTAGAAGGATTTGCAGATTGACACTAAGCCTGTTTTGGTTGTGTCATGAACATATTTTCCTCAACCATCAACTCCTGGGATGGGCCTTGAAGCCACAGCTTCTGGTTCCATGGCATGGGCACACTACCCACTGCGCCACAGGACCTCGTTCTTTCCATATGTTGCTGTAAGCCTTTTAATAAAACAACACAGCTTGATTTTTGCAGATGACTGCTTTACCAATTATTTCATGTTAATTTTCGCACCGCACCCCCCCAACCCAGGAGGAAATATTAGCGTGGAATAATTGGCGGCACGGTGGCACAATGGTTAACACTGCTGCCTCACAGCGCCAGGGACCCGGGATCGATTCCTGGCTTGGGTCACTGTCAGTGTGGAGTTTGTACATTCTCCCCATGTCTGCGTGGGTTTCCTTCGGGTGCTCCACTTTCCTCCCGCAGCCCAAAGATATGCAAGTTAGGTGCATTAGTCACGCTAAATTGTCCTTCAGTGTCCCTAGTTGCATAGGTTAGAGGGATTAGCCAGGTAAAAATGTAGGGTTACAGGGATAGGGCCTAGTGGGATTGCTGTCAGTGCAGACTTGATGAGCCAAATGACCTCCTTCTGCACTGTTTTATGATTCTATAGTTTTATGAGCGCACTAAGGTTCTCCCACCTCTTGTGGGGCATAAATATGGACATAAAACAGTATGACCACATAGTTTTAGTGTTGTAGCTTCGATGTAAATGAAAGTTGTGCTACTTCACTGATTTTACAGCACAGACAGAGACCATTTCAGAGTTTAAAACTAGTGAGGTTGTGTTGCATCTCCATAAAGTGCTGGTGAGGCCACACCTGGAATACTGTGTACAGTTTTGGTCTCCTTACTTGAGAAAGGATATACTGGCACTGGAGGGAGTACAGAGGAGATTCACTAGGTTGATTCCGGAGTTGAGGAGGTTGGCTTATGAGGAGAGACTGAGTAGACTGGGGCTATACTCACTGGAATTCAGAAGAATGAGGAGAGATCTTACAGAAACATATAAAATTATGAAGGGAATAGATAAGATAGCAGCAGGGAAATTGTTTCCACTGGCAGCTGAAACTAGAACTAGGGGATATGGCCTCAGAATAAGGGGAAGCAGATTTAGGACTAAGTTGAGGAGGAACTTCTTCATCCAAAAAATTGTGAATGTGTGGAATTCCCTGCCCAGTGAAGCAGTTGAGGCTACCTCATTGAATGTTTTTAAGGCAAGGATAGATAAATTTTTGAAAAGTAAAGGAATTAAGGGTTATGGTGAGCAGGCGGGTAAGTGGAGCTGAGTCCACAAAATGATCAGCTATGATCTTATTGAATGGTGGAGTGGGCTCAAGGGGCCAGATGGCCAACTCCTGCTCCTACTTCTTATGTTCTTATGTTCTTATTTGGCCCATTGTGACTGCGCCATCTCTGCTGTACAGGGGCAGTTTACCTGGTGCTACTGCCCCACTTTTTCCCCTAACTTTGCAAATTCTCCCTTTCCAGATAATCCAATTCCCCCTGGAAAGCTTTGATCAAACCTACTTACAGCACACAATCAGACCATGCCATCCAGATCCTAACCATTCGCTGTGTGAAAAGGGTTTTCCTCATGTTGCCATTTTATTTTGGCAACTTCAATCCATGCCCTCTTGTTCCTTCTTCCACTCAGACATTTCTCCCCATCTACTGTGTCCAGACCTCTCCTTATGTTGGATTTCTCTATCAAATGTCCTTTCAACCTTAATTTCTTCAAGAAAAACAATCCCAACTTCTTCAATCTATTTATGTAACTGGGGTTGATTGGCCATGCTAAATTGCTCTTCAGTGTCTAAAGATGTGTAGATAGAATCATAGAACCCCTATAATGCAGAAGGACATCATTCAGCCCATCGAGTCTACACCAAGCACAATCCCACCCAAGCCCTATCTCCAAAATCCCATGCATTTACTCTAGCTAGTCTCCCTGACACTAAGGGACAATTTACCATGGCCAATCCACCTAACCAGCATGTCTTATAGTCTGTGAGTAGAAATCGGAGGACCCAGAAGAACCATAGACTCGAGGAGAATCTGCAGACTCCACATAGCCAGTGACCCAAGCTGGGTATCGATCCTGGGTCCCTGGCACTGTAAGACAGCAGTGCTAACCACTGTGCCATCATGCTGCCCTAAACTATGACTGGGCTTTGACAATGCAGGAAGCATGGCATTGAGTAAATTACATGCTCAGAACTCTGTCAGTCTAGAGGCTTCAGGACGTCAGAACATAGCTAAGAGCAAAGTGTTGAAGCTTATAGGTTTATAAGATGATGAGAGGGATTGATAGGGTGGATGTGCAGAGATTATTTCCTCAGGTGGATGTGGCTGTTACTAGGGGGCATAACTATAAGTTCCTGGTGGGAGATATAGGAAGGATGTCTGAGGTAGATTCTTCACTCAGAGAGTGGTTGGGGTGTGGAATGCACTGCCTGCTGCGATAGTGGAGTTGGACACTTTAAGAACTTTCAAGCGGTTATTGGATAGGCACGTGGAGCACACCAGAATGATAGGGAGTGGATAGCTTGATCTTGGGATTGGACGTAGCTCGACACAACATTGAGGGCCAAAGGGCCTGTACTGTGCTGTAATGTTCTATGTAAATTTATTTGTTAGTGTCACAAGTAGGGTTACATTAACACTGCAATGAAGTTACTGTGACAATTCCCTAGTTGCCACACTCCAGCACATGTTCGGGTACACTGAGGGAGAATTTAGCATGGCTAATGCACCGAACCAGTACACATTTCAGATGAGGTGGATTGAGCCATGGTAAATGCATGGGGTTCGGGGGGGTGGTGGTGGTGGAGGGGGTTGTGGTTGAGATGTTCTTTTGGAGAGTCGGTACAGTCTCCATGGCCTGCATGGCCACCTTCTGCACTGTAGAGAATCTATGGCTCTGTGGCTCATCATTCCTGGAACCATCCTCACAAATCATCTTCTGCAGCTCTCTTGAATGCCTTCACACTTTCCCAAAGTGTGGGGCTTAAAACTGGAAGCAGTACTCCAACTACGCCCAGTGGTATGGGGAGCAATGGCCCAATGGTATTATCGTTTAATCCAGAAACTCAGTTAATGGTCAGAGGAGTCGGATTCAAATTCTCCAATACTGATGGTGGAATTTGAATTCAATAAAAAAACCCTGGAATTTCGATTGTCGGAAAGCCCATCTGGTTCACTGGCGTCCTTTAGGGAAGGAAATCTGCTATCCTTAGCTGGTCTGGCCAACATGTGACTCCAGAGCCACAGCAATGTGGCTGACTCTCAACTGCCAAAGGGGTGGGAAGTGAATACTGGCCAGCCAGCGACGCCAATGACCCATGGATGGATAAAAGGAAACTGAGGCCAAACCAGTGTTGTGGAACAGTAAAATATAACTTCCTTGCTTTAAAACTCTATGGTTCATACACTGAACATAAGTATCCAAAATTCTGCGCTACACCCCCATTATATCCTTTATATATAAAAAAACAGAAAATGCTGGATAAATTCTGGCAGAGTCTAGGGAGACAGATTTTCTGGCCACGCTCGCCCCAAGGCTGGAAAGTCCCACCCGAGGCCAAGGGATATTTGCATGGTCCTTTTCCATCCACTACAATTCCTGTGGCAGGCATTACAGGAAAATTGCACCCGGGTTAATGTCACGAGTCGATTTGATCTTTCTGTAGAAGGGCCTTGAGTTCTGAGTTTATCCATCATTTTCTGTTTCTATTTCAGATTTCCAGCATCCACGATATTTTGCTTTTATTTAACTCTTTGCTTTATGTGCCTTTCCCCATTCTTATGACCAAGATGAATCACTTTGCGTGTCTCTGCGTTAAATTTCACTTGTTGTGCCTTGTACTCCAAAGCCTAAGTCAATAATATATAACTGGATGAGTAAGTCCCAACACTGACCCCTGAACTCCAGTACAAACCTTCCTCCAGCAGGAAAAGCGTTTGTTAACCACTACTCTCTGTTTTTTGTCATTTAGCCAATACCGCATCCAAGTTGCCACTGTCTGTGTTATTCCAGGAGCTATAACTTTGCTGATTAGTCTGTGCGTTACAAAAATCCCTGAAAGACTGATGTTCTTGAAGGAAATATGTGTTCTGACAGTGACGGTTGGTGTCAGCTGTGGCTCAGTTCGGAGCACTCTCACCTCTCAACCACAGGGTTAACAGTTCAAATCCCACTCCAGAGATCCGAGCACAAGATCTAGGCTGACACACCAGCACTGAGGGAGCACTGTACTGCTGGAAACACTGACATTCCTTTGAAATGTCATAGCAAGGCTCTGCCTGCTTTCTGAGATCATAGAATCCCTACAGTGCAGAAGGGGGTCATTCGGCCCACAGAGTCTGCACCGACCACAATCCCACCCAGGCCTTATCCTGTAACCCCGCATTTTTACCCTGCTAATTTGATATTGACACAAAGGGCCAATTTACCATGGCCAATCAATGTAACCCGCTCAGTTTTTAGAACATGGGAGGAAATCAGAGCACCCGGAGGGAACGCACGCAAACAAAGGGAGAACACAGGCAATTAACCAGAATTGAGTCCGGATCCTTGGCGCCGTGAGGCAGCCGTGTTAACTTCTGTGACACCCTGCCGTGCCGTGATGGACATAAAGGATCCCATAGCACTATTTTCAAGATGTGTGGGGGAATTATCCCCATTGATTCAGGGAGAAATATTGGCCAGACCAATGTCACAAACAATAGATTGCGTGATCATTATCACCTTGTTTTTTGGGAGACCTTGCGGTGTGCAAATTGCCTTCTGCTTTTCCTGTATAACTGTGACCATACTTCAAAAATACTTAATTGGCTGCAAGGTATTTTGAGACATCCTGAGGTTATGAAAGCTGCTAAATAAATGTCAGTCTAGCATTCCATTGGTATCTTGGCCAGACACTTGCAGGTCTATTAATGGGATTCATATTCCTCACGAACATTGCTGAGAATGTAACATAAATATATATGGCTTTGACCAGCGAGATCAAAGCACCTATTGCAGAATCTGTAGAAGCAGCCACCATCCTGGAAAAATGTTGTACTTTTCTTATCATTGCTTTGAATATTTTTAACAACAGTTTGAAATTGAAACACACTTTTGCATAATCCACAAGTAATTTGGAGATCACTTCGACAGTGCAGAATTTATCTTTTTTTTAAGAACATGCCACGCACAAGCCTGGCAGAATATCACTGCTGGCCTGTAACAAAATGCCATCTAAGTCAAATTGTTAGTTCATTTATTACAGCGGTAATTGTGAACAGTGCACGGCGCAGATACTGGTAATCAACTAAACCATGAGGAATGGCTGTACGCTTACCAGGGCCAACAGTATTCGAGAACACCAGAACCTTTTAAAAATAAATGATGTACCTAATTCATGTTGGTGGTAAACCTGGAGAATTAATGCATGCACCATATTGCTTTTTACAGCGTTTTAAATAATTTTGCTGCAGTGATGTGTAGTCTACAAACACAATTTAACGATAAAAATTGCATAACAAATTGCCAGTGGCACCTTTAACATTTGGCAGGATTTCTAATTACCTAGTTGAGGAATATTTGACTTTTCAAATCCATTATTTATTAACCATTCCACTGAAGCCACAGACAGCCATGAAATAAAGATTAATTCAACATAATGTAGACAGTCTGTTTACAGCAGAGGCAATAGCAAACATTTTGTCGCAAAGTAAATGTGTGGTCTTGAATTAAGTGTGGTTGTCAAGTAGAAGACAACATATCACACACTTGGATTGGATTAATGTACATATTGAGACTACAAAACTTTGATTTGGTCTTATCGGATCATTTGCCCGAATGCATCCATCTCCAACAACGCTCAAGAAGCTCGATCGCATCCAGGGCAATGTGACACCCCATCCACTATCTTAAACATTCACTGCCTCCACCAACAAAACACAGTGGCACCGCAAGATGCACCACAGCAATTTGTAAGGATTCCTTCAAGAGCACGTGCAAACTCATGACCGCCACCATCTAGAACTAAAAACGCAGCAAGCACAATGGAGTACCACTGTTTGCAAGTTCCCCTCCAAGTCACACACCATCCCAAATTGGAAATACGTCACCATCCCTGTATCGCCACCCAGTCAAAATCCTGGAACTCCTCCAGGAAATCCTCAATTAAGGATTGCCCTTGAAGATGGAGCGATGAGCCACCCAGCTACATGTTTCCCACTGGTGAGAAGTGATGAGTTGTTCTTTGGTCCCGCCGCTATCCATGG
This sequence comes from Carcharhinus amblyrhynchos, assembly GCF_965287045.1. Lineage (NCBI taxonomy): Eukaryota > Metazoa > Chordata > Chondrichthyes > Carcharhiniformes > Carcharhinidae > Carcharhinus > Carcharhinus amblyrhynchos. Next base: position 125,961,318 of record NC_137327.1, read on the forward strand.
AAATTCCCATTGGTGAGAAACCCACAGGCAGTGGTGTGCTGCCGATGGCACCACAGAATTCCAGCCATTATCTTTTCCCTGTGCTTTTTAAAATGATTTTATTTGATTTGATTTGACTTGATTTATTATTGTCACATGTATTAGTATACAGTGAAAGGTATTGTTTCTTGCTTATTGCCCACGTAGGGGTTCCTTCCCTTTTACCGAGGTAACCTAACCCACATCATCGCCACTAACCGAGGCCATAGCAAACACCTGTGAATTTTAATTGGTGAAAGGAATCACTCTTTTGCTGGAATCTGGGCCTCCTTTATCAGTTTAAGAGACTGCTCCAGCCTCGCTACCCATGAATGAATCCACTCTGTTACATTACAGACCTGTGGTTAAACTTGCTTTTCGCTTCTCCAAAAATAGATAACAGAAGCTGCCTTTCTGTGTTCCATTGTTTTAACAGAATTTGGCCTGACTACACTGTGTTTCCCACCATGCTGCGTTCAGAATGAAGTTGGCCGAGGTGCACAAGACAGGGTTGAAAATACAGTTTAAGCTTATAGTATTTGGCTGATTTGTGGATTTACAGTTTATAATACCTTTGCAATTTATAATGCCTTTACATATTTTGTTCTAGGCACATTGTGAATTACATACGTACATCTATATATATATATATACCAGATATATATATATCTATATATATATAATGTATATATATAATATAGATATGTATATATATATGTGGCACTTTATGATTACCTTAACCTAGTCTACTTATTATGGTAAAACTAAAGTGAAAGGCCTGATACTAGAATTCTATACATCCCCCTACCCCCTCCACCCCCCCATCAATAGGATTGTTGTAGGTGCAGACTCAGTGGACCGAGTACACTCCTGTACTGTGTGGATTCTACGATTGTTTATTCATCTGTTCTCCTTTCATTAAGATGTCTTTTTCTTCAGCGATTAGGTACTGGTCTAGCTAAGGAAAGCGATGTGACTACGAGATGGGCTGAGTGGCCTACCTCTGCTCCTGCGTCTCATGGTCGTGTGGTGTATAGTGTAGTCAATGAAACCAAGAAAAGATTCGCTGCATCTTCCAATCCTTTAATCTGGATGCGAGTTCTGACAAGACACTTTGTCTTGACATGCAAGGCCCACTCAAGGAGCAGTCATTAACTCTACCCTCAAAAATGCAATGCAGATGGACAAAAAATATTTATGAATTATCTGTATCTCTCATACCAATGGTGTGTGGGTTTCAGTTTGTGTAGCTGTGTGTTCGACATGCTCTATCTGACTGTAACTCCGCGCTGGAACTTCTATTTTAACATTACAAGTCCCGTGGGAGATATCAATCATTGGATGCAATTTCTACAAGCTAAAATAATGAGTCTCTTCTATTTATTCAAGGATAATTTACAATAATGAAGTCTGCAATTATTTAAGCATATCTGAAGACTGGAAGTAACTTTCATGGCCCAATGCAGATGTACCTGGAACAAAAATCGGAGGAATAACAGAATCATTGAATCATGCAGCACGCAAGAGACCCTTCAGCCCATCAAGCCTGCGCCAATGCATGAGAAACACCTATCCTACTTATCTAATCCCATCTGCTAGCAGTTGGCCAATAGCCTTCAATGTTGTGATGTGCCAAGTGCTCATCCAGGCACTTTTTAAAGGGTGTGAGGCAACCCGCCTCCACCACCCTCTCAGGCAGCGCATTCCAGACCATCACCACCCTCTGAGTAGGAAAGGTTTTTCTCACATCCCACCTTAGTCTCCTGTCCCTCACCTTGAACCTTTGACCCCTCCTGATTTACCTTTCAGCTAAGGGGAACAGTTGCTCCTTAACCACTCTGTCCATGTCCCTCATTATCTTGTACACCTCCATCAGATCACCCCTCAGTCCTCTCTGCTGCAGCGAAAACAACCCAAGTCTATCCAACCTCTCTTCATAACTTAATTGTTCTATCACAGTCAACAGCCTGATGAATCTCCTCCACATCCTCTCTACTGCAATCACATTCTCCGAATTGCACACAGTACTCCAGCTGTGACCTCACTAAATTTCTATACAACTCCGACATGATTTCCCTGTGTTATAATCTACGCTTCAATTGATAAGTGCAAGTCTTTTTGAATTTGATGATCGGCGGAGAGGGCTCGAAGGGCCAAATGGCGCACAGCACCGCCGCCCCCCCCCCACCGCCCCCACCCCTGCCCCCGTGGCCTATTTTCAACAAGCAACAGCAACAGAAGTTCAAGGACGAGTTGCCACAGAAGATGGTGCAGATGACTGGCTAGTTCAGAACCGAGTGAATTTGATCAGTCCTAATATCACTGTGGAATTAATGGGTGTGAATTTAGTTGTTGCACTATTGGCTATCGCCAAATACTGATCAGTTTTAAAGCTCTCTGGAGTTGGCCTGAAAAAGGCATGTTAAATACCAAGGGTAAGGTTCCTGACCCTTTCTGCTAGTGGGAGTTTCCAGTCCCGCCAAAGGCGACACCCCTCCCCCCCCAGCTCTCCAAATTCACCGACGGTAGATCAGGAGGGCCACGCAAATGCCACAGACATCAGCCAGACTGGAAAATCCCTGCTGGCGGCCAATGGGTGAACTGTCTCCACTGCCAGAAAACATGCCCGAGAAGGCTGGAAGATCTCACATAAGAACATAAGAAATAGGAGCAGGAGTAGGCCATCTAGCCCTTCGAGCCTGCCCCGCCATTCAATAAGATCATGGCTGATCTGAAGTGGATCAGTTCCACTTTCCCGCTTTCTCCCCATAACCCTTAATTCCCCTGTCTATCAGAAACCTATCTACCTGTGACTTAAATATATTTAACAAGGTAGCCTCCACCACTTCAATGGGCAGAGAATTCCAGAGATTCACCACCTTTTGAGTGAAGAAGTTCCTCCTCAACGCCGATCTAAACTGCACCCCCCCTTATCTTGAGGCTGTGTCCTCTAGTCCTGCTATCCTTTCTAAGCGAGAAGAATCTCTCTACCTCTACCCTATCCATCCCCTTCCTTCTCTTATACGTCTCTATAAGATCCCCCCTCATCCTTCTAAACTCCAATGAGTACAGACCTAGTCTATTTAGTCTCTCTTCATAGTCCAACCCCCTCATCTCCGGTATCAGCCTAGTAAACCTCCTCTGCACTCCCTCCAAGGCCTATATATCCTTGCGCAAGTGCGGCGACCAAAACTGCACAGTACCCCAGCTGCAGCCTCACCAGTGCCCTGTACAGTTGCAGCAAGACCTCCCTACTTTTATATTCTATCCCCCTCGTTATAAAGGCCAATTTAGAAAGTTTATTCTGGGCAGCAGTCCAATCAACTTTCTCATCCTGCTCAATTCATGGACTGCTGTGGCAAGAAGTATCTTTTAGGCTTTATACACAGAATAAGCGAGTTGTTGATATTGTTTCTCTTCCCACACCTAACGGTGTACAAAGCAGACTGTCATTTATTCCCACAGTGAGGATTTTCCTAGAACAGGCCACTAGCCTGTTGTGGGAAGCTTATACCTTGAGGGGGCACCACTCCACATCAAGCATGGCTGACCAGACATCTCTCTCACTCTTACCGTTGGCGTGTTGGAAAGATTTTGATCATCAAACCATTTTGCCACATAATGAACTCACCTTCCTGAGCCATCAAGGTTTTGGGGTGGGATTTGGATCAGAGCTTTTGGCTCAGAGGTAGGAATCCTACAAGACCTCCTGAGTAATTGAATACCAGTTGCTTAAAAGTTCTGTCCACCAAAATGTAAATTGGTTTCAATGCTGGAACTACTACATACTTAAAAAATGCTTCATATCTTGTGTCCTTAGAAGTCAGGGTTCTTAATCAATGATCATCAAAGCAACAATAGCGCACATACTCGTAACTTTAAATTACAGCACTGTGGACATGATCCTGAATGTTGCTGAAGGTTTATAGATGTTATAATGAAGCCAAGTGCTTGCACACCTACAAAGTACAATGAGCTACCGTACGCAATCTAATCGACACACAGATAAAAGAGTTTTGAGGCTGGATGTTTGAAGAGTTTCTGAACAGCCATTTTAAATTTTAACCATGGGAGCCAGAATCCATCCTAGAATTGAGTTAATCCATTTTTTAAAAGAGAATATATACAAGATAGATGAGATGTGGATGACTGAAGCTCTGTTTTAGCCCAGTTAAGATCATGAATCTCTGACTAGTGCACAGCACCCCCGTGGACTATTAACCACACTATAGTTCGTTTCCCACAGTTACCAAGTGCAGATGGACATACATATCAAAGAAACTATATCCCCAGCAGTATACTACTTATATCAGAGGATCAGAAGTAAAACTAAAGAGAAACTCAAAAAGTAAAGGACTGGAATGAAGGAGGAATTCAAAATGAATTTGAGAGCTTAATTAAATCCCAGGATCAAAATGTTTCGATTTGATTTGACTTATTATTGTCACATGTATTAACGTACAGTGAAAAGTATTGTTTCTTGCACGCTACACCATTCATAGAGAAGGAAAGGAGAGAGCGCAGAATGTAGTGTTGCAGTCATAGCTAGAGTATAGAGAAAGATCAACTTAGTGTGAGGTAGGTCCATTCAAAAGTCCAACGACAGCAGCAGGGAAGAAGCTGCTCTTGAGTCAGTTGGTACGTGAACTCAGACTTCTGTATATTTTTTCGTAATGGAAGAAGGCGGAAGAGGGAATGTCCAGGGTGGATGGAATCCTTAATTATGCTTTGTCGAGGCAGTGGGAAGTGTTACAGAGTCAAAAGATGGGAGGCTGGTTGAGTGATGGACTGGGCTTCACTCACGAATTTTGGTAGTTTCTTATGGTCTGGGACAGAGCAGGAGCCATACCAAGCTGTGATATAACCCAGAAAGAATAATTTTTATGGTGCATCTGTAAAAGTTAGTGAGAGTCATAGCTAACATGCCAAATTTCCTTTGTCTTTGGAGAAAGCAGAAGTGTTAGTGGGCTTTCTTAACTATAGTGTCAGCATGGGGGAACATAAGAACATAAGAAATAGGAGCAGGAGTAGGCCATCTAGCCCTTCGAGCCTGCCCCGCCATTCAATAAGATCATGGCTGATCTGAAGTGGATCAGTTCCACTTTCCCACTTTCTCCCCATAACCCTTAATTCCCTTGTCTGTCAAAAACTATCTACCCGTGACTTAAATATATTTAGCAAGGTAGTCTCCACCACTTCAACGGGCAGCGAATTCCAGAGATTCACCACCCTTTGAGTGAAGAAGTTCTTCCTCAACTCTGATCTAAACTGCACCTCCCTTATCTTGAGGCTGTGCCCTCTAGTCCTGCTGTCCTTTCTCAGCGGGAAGAATCTCTATACCTCTACCTTATCCATCCCTTTCATTATCTTATACGTCTCTATAAGATCCCCCCTCATCCTTCTAAACTCCAACGAGTACAGACCTAGTCTATTTAGTCTCTCTTCATAGTCCAACTCCCTCATCTCCGGTGTCAGCCTAGTGAACCACTAAATGGCAGCATGGGGCTGGAAATAAGATCTGCCGTTGGGAGGTCACCATCAGGCAACTTCCCTGTTCCCTGGACAGGTTGTTGGCAGAAGCCAGGGGGTGGTTGTAGAGGATTGTTTTTCAAACTGGAGGCCTGTGACCAGCGGTGTGCCTCAGGGATCAGTGCTGGGTCCACTGTTATTTGTCATTTATATTAATGATTTGGATAAGAATATAGAAGGCATGATTCGTCAGTTTGCAGATGACACCAAGATTGGTGGCATAGTGGACAGTGAAGAAAGTTATCTCCAATTACAATGGGATCTTGATCAATTGGGCCAATGGGCTGACAAATGCAGATGGAGTTTATTTAGATAAATGCGAAGTGATGCATTTTGGTAGATCGAACCAGAGCAGGACTTACTCAGTTAATGATAGGGTGTTGGGGAGAGTTACAGAACAAAGGGATCTAGGGGTACATGTTCATAGCTCCTTGAAAGTGGAGTCACAAGTGGGCAGAGTGGTGAAGAAGGCATTTGGCGTGCTTGGTTTCATCGGTCAGAACATTGAATACAGGAGTTGGAATGTCTTGTTGAAGTTGTACAAGACATTGGTAAGGCCACACTTGGAATACTGTGTGCAATTCTCGTCACCCTATTATAGAAAAGGTACTATTAAACTAGAAAGAGTGCAGAAAAGATTTACTAGGATGCTACCGGGACGTGATAGTTTGAGTTATAAGGGGAGGCTGGATAGACTGGGACTTTTTTCTCTGGAGTACAGGAGGCTGAGGAGTGATCTTATAGAGGTCTATAAAATAATGAGGGGCACAGATCAGCTAGATAGTCAATATCTTTTCCCAAAGGTAGGGGAGTCTAAAACTAGAGGACATAGGTTTAAGGTGAGAGGGTTGAGATATAAGAGTGTCCAGAGGGGCAATTTTTTCACACAGAGGGTAGTTACTGTCTGGAACAGGCTGCCAGAGGTAGTAGTAGAGACAGGTTCAATTTTGTCTTTTAACAAGCATTTCGATGATTACATGGGAATGGTGTGTATAGAGGAATATGGGCCAAATGCGGGCAATTGGGATTAGCTTAGGGGTTTTAAAAAAGAAAGGGCAGTATGGACAAGTTGGGCCGAAGGGCCTGTTTCCATTCTGTAAACCTCTGTGACACTATGACTCTGCAGTGATCTGGACTCCTGAAAACTCGAAGCTTTCGACCATTTTTCCTTTGTCTCTATTGAGGTAGACAGGAGCATGTTCTCCTCTACGCTTCCTGAAGTTGATGACTATCTCTTTCACTTTGTTGACACTGAGGGAGAGATTATTGTTGCCGCACCAGTTCACCAGATTCTATATCTCATTCATGTACTCTGTATTGACGTTGTGTGAGATCTGGCAATTACAGTGGTGTCTTCAGCAAACTTGAAAATCGAGTTGGAGGGGAATTTGGCTGCACAGTCATAGATGTATAAGGAATATAGAAGGGGGCTGAGAACACAGCCTTGTGGGGCACCGGTGTTGAGGATGACTGTGGAGGAGGTGCTGTTGCCTATCCTTTTTGATTGCAATCTGTGACTTAGGAAGTTCAGGATCCAGTCGCAGAGGGAGGTGCCAAGGCCCAGGCTGCGGAGTTTGAAGATGAACTTTATAGGAATAATGGTATTGAAGGCTGAGCTGTAGTCAATAAATAGGTGTCTGATGTAGGCGATAGATAATAGGTCATAGATTATGCTTATAAAATCCTGTCTGGACTCCCGTATTGATGAAACCTCAGTTCTAATATTTCTATGTTTGTAGTAAACAGTCTGTGCCCAATTCCAGTCAGTTTCAATTCCAAAGACCTTACTTAAAATGGAAACCGCTTTGCTTGGTGGGAGATTACAACAAGGTAATGACTCAGATCCACCCTTCTTGTGTTGATTGACAAGCCAGTGTCGTGTGAATGACAGGAGCTAAACTTACAGTAAAAATCAGTTTTAGTTTCTGCTTGACCCCGAAAAGAAACAAAAGGTGTTTTTCTCTCCGTCTCTCTCTCCCTCTCTGGAGGCTGCTGTTTGAGAGTCATGAGATAGGTGCCTCTCTACTGAAGTGTTCAAAGTCGCTACAGCTGCTAACAAGTAAAACACATACATCTGTATTGTTTGCTAACTGGTTTTGAAGAGAAATTTAAAATTATAAGAGGGGTATTGTTTAAATTTGATCTAATAGAGATAGATTAGCAGCTAAGAGTTGTATCTTTTCATGTTTAAGTATTTCAATTGGTAAAAGTTAAGCTAATTCATTTTTATATTTAAATTATGTTAAAATAGAAGAATTTTTTTGATAAAAACTTCTTAGTGGGTCATAGACTCACACCTGGAGTGAAACACCTCGTGTTTATATTAACGCCAAAATCAAAAATCGTTAGGGTCTAGTCTAACCCACTAGGAAGTTTTTATCAAAAAAACTCCTCTATTTTAACATAATTTAAATATAAAAATGAATTGTCTTAACTTTTACCAATTGAAATACTTAAACATGAAAAGATACAACTCTTAGCTGCTAATCTATCTCTATTAGATCAAATTTAAACAATACTCCTCATAATTTTAAATTTCTCTTCAAAACCAGTAAGCAAACAATACAGATGTATGTGTTTTACTTGTTAGCAGCTGTAGAGACTTTGAACACTTCAGTAGAGAGGCACCTATCTCATGACACTCAAACAGCAGCCTCCAGAGAAGGAGAGAGAGAGGGAGAGAAATTTTTTGCCTTGAAATTTTTGAGGTCCCTCACAATATAACCAATGATTCAACCTCCCTTGCTTTGCAGAACCTACCTTCTCAGATCCCATGAGGATTTCATATGTCTCAATAAAGTCACCTCTCTTTCTGAACTCCACTGATCATAGGCCCAACCTGCTCAGTATTTTCTCTTAAAGATTTTAACGTGTGACCCTGTGAGAGTGGAATTTGGAAACATGTGACAATCATCTGGGGGATTGTAAGAAGAAATCCACAGAAGATTGGTTGAGTGGCATCAGCCGTTTGGTTTCAGGGTGGGGTTCTATCTTTGAAAACTGTCTCCTCCGCCCCTACCTCCGTCCCAGAGCAAAATGACAAATTGCAAAAAGCAGATCCGTTTTCTCAGGTGGCTGGTGAAATATGGGATAGTGCCGTGGAATTGTATCGGGCAAAATGGTTCTGTTACCTGCCTGGTTAATAAACTAGCAGATGTGAATTTCAATCTCAAAGAGGCAGCTGTGGAATTTAAATCCAGTTAATTAAATAAATCTGGGCTAAAATGCTATCATCAGTAATGGTGATCATAAAATGACTGGCTTGTTGTAAAATCCCATTTGGACATACTTTAAGGAAGGAAAAATTGCAATGCTAACCATGTCTTGTCTATAAGTAACTGCAGTCCCACAGTAACCTGGTTGACTCTTAACTGTTCGCTGATAGTGCCCAGCAAACTATTCAAATGTATCAAAATGCACCACGCAAGTGCAAGTTGATAACAGCTCCTTAAGGTAACAGGGTGTCTTGGACCTTGGTGAAAATTGCAACATGTCTATCTCCTTAAACAAGTCAAGGCTTGGGAAGGAAATGGATGATTATGGGAGGAGGGTGGGTGAAAAGGAATGACTATTTGAGTCAAATCAGGTGCAGAAAGAGGAAATAAAGAGGAAAAGAATGAATACATTACAAGGGAAAGATATAAACAGGAAGCAAAGTCGGGAAGATCTTGACATTTGTGTGGCTTCAAGAATGCAAGTTAAACTAGATGTGCTCATCGACCTTAAATTTATTTAGGTTTAATCTGAAGCTGAGATTGAATTTATTTTTAGTATGCTTTTTGAGTCAGCATTTTTAAGACATGATTTTTTTAAATCCAGTTTAATGGAAGTAGACAAAATTTTAATGTTGAAGCCAGAGTTAGGGGCATACACTTATCGACACAGAGGAGAAAAGTCTTATATTTAATCCTCTATATGCTGAGGAAACAGGAGAAGTTCAGCATCTTACCTCAGCTACCTGATTTAGTGAGGAGGAATATTTCAATATTGATCTCTAGTCAGTAATTCTCAATGAAAAGGCATATGTGTGACGACAGGAAGTTGTTGGCACAGTGATACTAGTACCACTTGGGGGCAGCACGGTGGCACAGTGGTTAGCATTGCTGCCTCACAGCGCCAGAGGCCCAGGTTCAATTCTGGCCTCAGGTGACCGTCTGTGTGGTGTTTGTATATTCACCCCGTGTCTGTGTGGGTTTCCTCCGGGTGCTCTGGCTTTCTCCCACAGTCCAAAGATGCACAGATTAGGTTAATTGGCCATGCTAAATTGACCCTAGTATCAGGGGGATTAGTAGGGTGAATATGTGGGTTTACGGGAATAGGGCCTGGGTGGTCGGTACAACCACAATGAGCCAAATGGCCTCCTTCTGCACTGTAGGAATTCTATAATTCTATGATATTGTAACCTAGAGACCAAGGCTAATACTCTGTGGATCCGGATTCCAATCCCACTAAAGCAGGTGGTGAAATGTGAATGCAATAAAAATCTGGAATTAAAAGTCTAATGATGATCATGAAACTATTGTCATAAAAACCTATCTGGTTCATTACTGTCCTTTAGGGAAGGAAATCTGTCGCCCTTACCTGGTCTGGCCTAATGTGACTTCAGATCCACAGCAATGTGGTTGACTCTGAAATAGCCTTGCAAGCCAATCAGTTCAAGGGTAATTAGGGATGGGCAAGTGTCCAGTCATCGATGCTCACACCCCCTGAATGAATAAAAGGAACAGCTGATAGTAGGTTCACACTTGGGTATAAAGTCCAGCTATCAAGGTTCCCACAAGATACCCCAAAAAATGACCGCTCCATGAGTTAACACTCTGGGAGAAGAGAAGGGGGAAAGAAAGAAGGAAATTCTTCTGAAGGAAGATTGATTTTAAACACGCTGGTCAGAATTCTCCAGTCTCGTACACCCCACTACCCCTGCAGTGAGAATAGAGAATTTGGCACTCAGCCAAATCTCCACTCACTGCAGCGGGAATGGAAAATCCCAGCCACGGACAAGGTTGGGGAATTCCAGCCACTGTTGTGGTAGTTATAGGACGGATGTCAGGGGTAGGTTCTTTACCCAGAGGGTGTTGAGGGATTGGAATGCCCTGCCTGCTGCAGTTGTAAATGCGCCTAGTTTGGGGGCGTTTAAGAGATCCGTGGATAGGTTTATGGATGGAAAGGGTTTGGTTTAGGTTAGAGGGTCATTGTTTTTTAACTGGTCGGCGCAACATCGTGGGCCGAAGGGCCTGTTCTGTGCTGTAATGTTCTATGTTCTATGTTCTGTGTTGTGATGTCATTAGCCATTCTGGAAATTTTAACTTGCAATAATCACAGAATCATGGATTGTCTCGACCATCCTTCTGAACAATGAGCAAAAACAAAGAACAATTCTCCCTCTGTGCTGGCATTAGAAAAAATGAGAGCAAGCTCTAATTTTAACACTGTGACTTTATCCATTATTCCTTAGCGTTCAAATGTTAAAACCTTTATTAAGTTGTGGCCTTTTGAAATTCCTTCCCAGTGGCCAATAATTTTGCCTGCATTTTCTTTCTGCATGTTTTATCAGCCCTGCTTAATAGACACTCTTAAACCAGCAAATCACTGATTAACAAGTGATCGATCTCATGGTTATTTATGAGACACTTAATGTGCAAAATGGCGGTGATTTTACCTGTATAAGTGACTGCACACCAAAACAATCCTTGTGTTGTTTAAGGGAATTTGGGACAATTGAAAAATCTAGCAAGCTCTTACACAGTTATCATCTTCTGTAATGTGTACAGTACTATGGTGAGCCAATGCTGAACATTAACTGAGAGGTGACACCTTTCCTTCCATGTCACAGTCATCAGAAGGTTTTGATTATATGGATCAGGCTCCAGGCTTTCCCCCTCACACACAACTCCAATTTCACCTTATTTGCAGAAGTGTCGCAGTTCCGTGAGAGATGCTCTTTCCACTTGGCCTGAGTGTCTCGGCAATAAAGCATGTGTGGCCTTCATATAAAAAAAGCATAAATTTTGATGACACTTGGAGTCGCAGTCGTCATGAATAATGTCTGGCAGAGCCAATTTTTCTTTATGGATGGGATCATTATATCGTGGCCTCATAAACAAATGAATAAAGACTTACCAGAGCAATTTATCAAACAGACAGTCCTGATTCCACTCTCTGTGGAAGGGGAAAAAAAGTGTTCCAAAGTGTGGACACTTTTAGGATGATGTTCTGTTCCCTTCCAATGCTAAGGAATTCAAGATTTGCAATTCCAGCAATTTCTATCAGGGCAGATTATTCTGTTCTTCTTCTCAGGGAGGCGATGACCTAATGATATTATTGCAAAACTATTAACCCAGCTAATTTTCTGGAGACCTGGATTCGAATCCCACCATGGCAGATGGTAGAATTTGAATTAAATCAAAAATATCTGAAATTAAGAACCTACTGATGACCTTGAAACTATTGCCGACTGTCGGAAAAACCCATCTGGTTCAGCCATGTCCTTTAGGGAAGGAAATCTGCCATCCTTACCTGGTCTGGCCTACATGTGATTCCAGAGTCACAGCAATGTAGTTGATTCTGAGCTGCCCTCTGAACGAGGGCAACTTTGGATGGGCAATAAATGCTGGCCAGCCAGCAACCCGCATGTCCAATGGATGAATACATTTTGAAGGGTGGATTATATCAATGTACTGAAGTCATGTGAAGATTGTATATGATATAGAAATATGCTCCCATTGTGTGAGATAACTTTTTATCCACTTGTTAAGTAGCTTGGACAAGCACTCTGATGTGATAACTATCTCAATAATGTTGTTTGACATTAAGAAAGATTCAGATGAAAGGATAGAGTTTCAAATGATCAAATCAGAGCTTTTGTTCATTTTTTTCTTCCATGTGTCTAATCTTAAATATCAAATTAATTTCCTGGTGACACAGGTATGCAAAGCAGCTCATAAGTACTAACCTTATCTTAAATGGGTTATTACAGTAGGTCACGAATATTATTACCAGCTTATGAATATTATTACCAGTTCATAGATATTATTACCTGATTATGGGTGTTATTACAAGGTTTACACACTGACAGCACACTTAAGTACCGTCCTGACATAATGATTAAATGTCAGAAAAGTGACCTTTACGTTCTCTGACAGAATGACTGTGTACTCCAGAAAGATGTCACACATGATTTGCAGCAATCTGAGTGGGCAACCGCTGCAGGGAGAGAGGCTTCTGGCCTGCAGTGTGTCCACTGCCACTCAGCACTCTGGCGAGGAAGCCAGTCTCACAACACGTCCCTCTTGGAGACCCTCTCTGGTGAGGGAGTGCACTAAAAAGGTTCACAATGAGTAAACCTGATTCACAACTTTGGACAAGGTAGCTAGAGCAGCATGGTAGCACAGTGGTTAGCACCGTTGCTTCATAGTGCCAGGGATCTGGGTTCAATTCCTGGCGGAATCTCCCTACACAGAGGGAGAATTTAGCATGGCCAGCCAACCTAACCAGCACATCTTTTGGACTACGGAAGGAAACTGGAGCATCTGGAGGAAACCCATGCAGGCACGGGGAGAATGTGCAGACTCACATAGACAACGATCTAAGCCGGGAATCGAACCCGGGTCCCTGGCGTTGTGAGGCAGCAGTGCTAACCACTGTGTCACCGTGCCGCCGCATTAGGAGCATTGGCCATGACAAATTCTCCCTCAGCGTACCTGAACAGGTGCTAGAGTGTGGCAACCAGGGGATTTTCAGTGTATAACTTTGTTGCAGTGTGAATGTCAGCCTACTTGTGACACTAACAATTAAACTTTAAACTAAAACATGCCCATCAACTTGAACAAACCCATCCATTAATGCTATAGGCAACTATCTATCAGATAACTAATGAGGAAATTCAGAGACTTGAAACCAGTGTTGCTAAAATTCATGACCTAGAGGCTCAATGCAAGGACAAATGCCCAAATGTTTAGTGCGGACCATGAATTAAGTGACAGCTATGATACAATATAGAAACAAAAACAAAAATGCTCTAAATACACAGCAGGTCAGGCAGCATGTATGTAGAGTGTTTTATTGTGGGTTCTTTAGATGTCCTAATAATGAGAGATCTTGAGACTTTTATGTTAAACCATGAACCATTTATTATTAATTTTTAGCCATGAACGCGTCACAAGTAGTGCTTCTATCATGCTGAGAGCTGTTTCTCCATGCTGGCTGGTTTGCAGAGTGCTCCCTCTGAGTCCATTGCCATGTGAATCTGTACATCATACCATGAGTGGTGCTATTCTCCAACGCCATGCTGACCCTCACTCTGTTGAGCGCCTTTACATTATAATTACAACAGAGAGAAACAGAGTTAAAATTACAGGTTGAGATAACTTTTCATCAGAACTCAAGCGATAGCTATAACTCCGCACCCCAACTCAATGGTGTTCCTCCTGTGCCACTCAGCGTGTACATTATGCCTGATGCCTAACTAGGAACTGTTCTCCTTTGAGGCAAGAGATAAGCTGGAATTTCTTTGTGGTCAACTTCACTCTGTGATGCCAGCAGGATTCTCCAGTACTGCCAGCAGTACTCCTCCCTCCCACCCCTCCGTGGGTTTCCCTTCGGCATGGGGTGACGTCAGTGGGAATTCCCATTGAAAGCGGGGGGACCAGAGAATCCCACGCTAGCAAACAACCTGCCACCTCATGCCGGTAGGAAACACTCAGTTGGGAGCCCGGAGAATGTTACCTGCCATGCCTGTTTGTGGAAGATTGCAATTCCTGGGTTCTTGGTGAAACTGCACATGTGTGAATATCTCAGTAGCTTCACTTGACTGCAAAACATGGGGGTAGATTTTTGAGTGCATCAATTTTATGGTTGACCAAATTACTGGTTTAAAGTCAACAGGAAATCCCAAATCCTGAATTGGTCTGATGTCACAAACCAAGAACAGCTTCTTCCCTGCTGCTGTCAGACTTTTGAATGGATTTACCTTGCATAAAGCTGATCTTTCTCTTCACCCTAGCTATGACTGTACCACTACATTCTGCACTCTCTCCTTTCATTCTCTATGAACGTTATGCTTTTCTGTATAATGCAAAAGAAACAATACTTTTCACTGTATACTAATACATGTGACAATAATAATTAAGATTAAATCAAAAATGGAGACCCGGTGGTAATTGTGTACCTGCACCAGAAGGCAGCTCAACATGGTGGCACAGTGCTTCATACTGCTGCCTTATAGTGCCAGAGAGCCGGGTTCGATTCCAGCCTTGTGGATTTCCTCCAGGTGCTCTGGTTTCCTCCCACAGTCAAAAGTGTGCAGATTAGATTGATTGACCATGGTAAATTGCACATTGATATCTCAAGGTGTGTAGATCAGGGGAATTAGCAGAGTAAATATATGGGGTTGCAGGGATAAGACAGGGGTTGACCTCGAGTAAGATCGTCTGATGGCTAATTGGGCCCAATGGAATGGGCCCGTTGAGCCCATTCAGACTCAATGGGCCAAATGGCCTCCTTCTGAACTGTAGGGACTCTTTGGTTCTATCCTAGTGCTTTACAGAATGTTAAATCCCATGCATGTGAATGATTTCAATTGCAATTATAACTTGGATGTCATGACCACAAAACCAGGTAAGTCAGATATAGTTCTTAACTGATGTTGTATTATGGAATGGAAAGCACACACTGGTCCCAGAATCAGGTAGCAAATTATAGCTAGTGTTTAACACATCCATAGAAATGCAGACAGGATAGTAACATTATCCTCAGCTTAGCAGTTGTAACTTGGTGATAGAAAACATTCAACACTAATTGCTCTGTTTATCTCATAAGGTCCATGTTCTGAATGTGTCTTATTGATTATAACATGGCAGCTTGAAATTCTCAGAGAGTACAATCATTTCATGGTCACATTGACTGCATTCATCAACCTGTACACCTTCCAGTAGGACTAGAAAATACTAGCCTCCATCACACAGAGAGAAAGGAAAGCTTCATCATCATCATTAGCTATTAGAATCTAATGGCTTCTAATTGCAACCAGCTTTTTAATTCCTTTTGGTAAATCGAAGCTCCCTGAAGTTTCGAGAGCCAAACCAAACCAAACACCAGGAGGAGCAACAATTTAGTCAGTCAGAAGTGTTCTCCTGGTGTGCTTTGATGTTGCTCTCACAGTAGGGGAGGATATTTACCCATAAATTCAATTGACACACGTAAGGGGTTAAGGGGAAGCCAGGTTGGTAAAGAAATGTTCTGCATGATCCTCTTCAAACAGAAAAATTAAGATCATGAGAGTCAGATGGAAGTTTGTTTGCATCCAACGTGTTGCATTATTGGAAGTCGACTGAGAAATCAAATGGTCCACCTGGTGATATCTTGAGGAGGTGCTGAGACTTCTCTGTGCTGGCCAACATTCCTCCCTCAGATCAGCAGACTGGTCCCTCTGGTGCCTGATTCTGTGACCAGTGTATACCTCCCATTTCATAACACAGCATCAGTTCAGAACTATATCCTATTTATTTGGTTCCATTGCCATGACAAGTTATAACTGAAATTCAAACTATTCAGATGCCTGTGATTTAATGTTCTTTTAAAGTTTATTTGTTAGTCACAAGTAAAGCTTACATTAACACTGCAATGAAGTTACTGTGAAATTCCCCTAGTTGCCAAAATCCGGTGCCTGTTCAGGTCAATGCACCTAACTAGCACGACTTTCAGAATGTAGGAGGAAACTGGAACACCTGGAGGAAACCCACGCAGACATGGGGAGAATGTGCAAACTCCACACAGACAGTGACCTAAGCTGGGAATTGAAACTGGGTCCCTGGCGCTGTGAGGCAGCAGTGCTAACCACTGTGGCGCCATTCTGTGAAGCACTGGAATAGAATCATAGAATCCCAGCAGAGCAAAGGAGGCCGTCAGTGCAGAATTGTGGCCGTCATTTCAGAGTGATTTCGACCACAAAGAAATCCCACCTTGCCTCTTGCCTCAAAGGAGAACAGTATCTGGTTAGGCATCGGGCATGAACTACACACTGAGTGACGCAGTGAGGAACACCGCTGAGTTGGTGTGTGGAACTAGCATGGCGATTGCTTGAGTTCTGATGAAAGCTTGTCTCGACTTGAAACTATGGGGGCGATTTTACAGGCGCAAAGCGGTGGTAAAGTCAGGCGTAAAGCACTTAGCACAATTGGTGCCAGTTTTCACCACCAGTGCCATTTTACAAGCGCCAGATTTCCGGCACAATCTCTTCCCGGAAATGGGCGAGAGACAGTTTAATGTGTGTAAATTTATTTTAATATTGTTTAACATCTGCTTAGCGAGCCCAGTGCTCAGTTGTCCAGGTTCCCCCACCACCACCCACCAACCTCTTGCCAACAAGGGATAAACAGGGATCAGGCAATTTGGTCTCACCAGTAGAATCAGAGGCCATTGAGACCCCCAGGGAGGCCAAAAGCCAGAGAGGCATGCCCCTTGGGCAATGTCGGACTGGCAGTGCCATCCTGGCACCTGGGCAATGCCCACCAGGCACCTTAGTAATGCCCACTGGGCATTGGGGGGCCCACTGCCACTCTGTAGGGATTGGTTCGGGGGGAGGGCCCGCTGCCACTCTGCAGCTATTGGTGGGGCGAGGGCAGCAGGTCCACGATCTATGGGAGAGGGTGATAGATCCGTGATCAGTGAGGGGAAGGCAGAGGGTCCAAAATCAGTGGGGGAGGGTGGCGAGTCTGCAATCGGTGGGGTCCACGATCAGCCTGGGGAGTGAGGTGGGTTGCTGATGGCTGTATCTATCCCTGTGATTGCAGGGGCCTGACTGCTCTCTCTTTCCTGTCTCCTGCTACTGCTAATGCGCATGTGCAGCATCAGAGGCCTGCGCATGTGCATTGTCTCCCTCTGCACGTTAAGCCCCACCCACAGGCTTCTGCAGCAAGCAACGGACTCTAGCCCTGCATCCAATGGCAACTGAGAGTCAACCACATTGCCGTGGCTCTGGAGTCACATGTAGGCCAGACTAGGTAAGGACGGCAGATTTCCTTCCCTAAAGGACATCAGTGAGCCAGATGGGTTTTTCTGACAATTGACAAAGGTTTCATGGTCATCAGTACATCCTTAATTCCAGATATTTTTCCTTAATGTATTCAGATACCACTGTCTGCCATGGCAGAATTCGAACTGGGATCTCAGAATATTAGTTGAGTTTATGGATTAATATACTGGTGATAATATCACTAGGCCATCGCCTCTCCCATTCTCCAGGACTAACATTTCTTAATAACACACACAAGCAAAAATTAATAAGAAAAAAAGCCAAGCTGAATAGGATACAAAACTATTCAACAAACAGAGCTGTGAAAACAGTTGAGAATTAATTGACTGTAGGAAGTTGACTGCATTAATGGCATATTAACTGAATGAAACATCAATCCCAGTACAGGAAGTATAGAAAAGTATTGAAGCCGTTTATTAGGAAACTAAATTTTGACATTGTGATTTTTATGCTACAGTTAAAAGACGTGCACATTGCAGTTAGTTGGCTGTGATCTTTCTACTTAGGTAGTCCTTTCTGAAGTATTCTAAAGTGGTTCAGCTGGAACAGATTTGCTTTTGAGCTGCTGATTTACATCAATGGTTTCTATTTACATATATTCCTTCTTGCGGTGAATACTAAGGCTGGGCAGCTTTGGATGTATGGAGGGAAATCGAGAGGCAGGAAGGCTGATAGAGTTTGAGAGATTCATTGGCTGAAGGGAGTGTGGGATCCTTGGGACAGTTGGAAGATTAGACACTGTGGACTGAGGGCAAGAGGAGGATACAGGGCAAGAGAAGAGTTATGGTATTGATTTATAACTGAATCAAGGGGAGGGCAGCACGGTTGCACAGTGGTTAGCACAGCTGCCTCGCAGCACCTGAACAGGCACACAGAGCCTCAGCTTAACAACTCATGGCCTGGTGGCACAGCAGTTAGTACTGCTGTCTCATAGCAGGGACCTGGGTTCAATTCCAGCCTCGGGTAACTATGTGTGTGGAGTTTGTACTTTCTCCCCATACCTGTGTGGGTTCCCCCCGGGTGCTCCAGTTTCCTCCCACAATCCAAAGATGTGCGGGTTAGATTGATTGGCCATGCTAAATTGCACCTTAGTGTCAGGGGGATTAGCAGGGTAAACACATGGAGTTGAGGGGATTGTTGTTAGTTCCGGCTCGATTGGGTTGAATGACCTCCTTCTGCGCTGTTGGGATTCTATGATTCCATTGGGAAGATGATGGCCGAGTTGTATTATCACTGGATTACTAATCCAGAAATTTGACTAATGTTTTGGGGACCTGGGTTTAAATCCGCCATGGCAGATGGTGGAATTTGAATTCAATAAAAAATAATTGGAATTAAGAATCTACTGATGACCGTGAAACTATTGTCAATTATGAGTATTTCCAGCATTTTACTACTCAAAACAACCCTTCCATTTAGGCCTACAAAATGCAAATCAAAATAATAGCAAATAAGAGTCCCCAAAGTGCACAAGGAGACCATTCGGCCCATTGAGTCTGCACCAACCCCCCCAACGCAGCATTTTGCCCAGGCTCTATTCCCATTGCCCCGATAGACTATCTGGTTCACTGGTGTCCTTTAGGGAAGGAAATCTGCCATCCTTACCTCACCTGGCCTATATGTGGCTCCAGAGCCACAGCAATGTAGTTGACTCTCCATTGCCCTCCAAAGGCAATTAGGAGTGGGCAATAAATGCTGGCCAGCCAGTGATGCCCATATCCAATGTGTTGCATCTTCGGGAGATGCTGCCATTGTGATTTGGTTCCATTTAGGTTTAGTTACTGCTTTTTATGCAGAATGTACATTTGCAAGATTATTGTGCAATAAAATAAAAATGAAAACATTAAATTGAGTATGATATATAAAAACAAATCTCCTGCTTGTCATGAATAAATTCCTCTCCAGCTTTCAATGGTAGAAACCTTATCCAAAACAGGCGCAATGTCCACTGGACTTTTTCATAATAGGGTTTTATAAGAAACCATAAATTACATTAAAGGCCACACTGCAATTTATACATCAATTCTCTTGTACACTTGGAAGAAGTAAGCGTCAAATTTGTTTACAATGTGTCATTGGCTGTGGCATGTTATCTGGCGGGCTTCTCATGAAGTGTTCATTAATCCTTGGCAGCCCGACTTCTGTGGTTTATGTACACTGTTTCTGTTTATTGAAAAGGTCACAAGCATTTAAATTGTGTTTGATAATCTTTTGTAAATTGAGGATCCTGCAAAGGGTGCCATAATTCCATTGAAGTTTCAACAGTGGATTTTGCGCTGTCATAGTAGAATTTTCACTTAGTTATGTAATATGCGGGTTGTGCTGTCATGTTTTCACACTTATTCGATCTACCTTGCACTGAATAAAGCTAAACTGATTGACAAAGGCATCATGGAGCAGAACGTCAAACTGTGGCACCTGTGTAATATGTAGCCTTTTAGCTCCTGGCAGGCCTGCAGCGATTTCTGCTGGTGTTCTGTAGGTAGTGCCATGGCACAGTGGTTAGCACTGCTGCCTCACAGTGCCAGGGACCCGGGTTCAATCTTGGCCTTGGGTGACTGTGTGGAATTTGCATGTTCTCCCCATGTCTGCGTGGGTTTCCTTCAGGTGCTCCGGTTTCCTCCCACAGTCCAAAGCTATGCAGGTTCGGTTGATTGGCCAAGTTAAATTGCCCCTTAAAGTCCCAAGGTGTGTAGGTTAGGAGAATTATTGGGGTAAAACTATGTGGGACGATGGGAATAGGGCCTGGGCAAGATGCTGTGTTGGGGAGTTGGTGCAGACTCGATGGGCCAAATGGTCTCCTTGTGCACTGTGGGGATTCTTATTTGCTATTATTTTGATTTACATTCGTAGACCTGAATGGAAGGGTTGTTTTGAGTTGTAAAATGCTGGAAATACCCTGCAGTTCAGGCAGCATCTGTGGAGAGAGAAAAACAGAGTTCTTCAGGTCGACGACCTTTCATCAGATTTCCAGGCACCCACTACTCTCCGTGTAAAACATCTGCCTCGTACACCTCCTTTAAACCATGCCCCTCACACCTTAAACTTGTGTCTCCTAGTAATTGACTCTTCCACCCTGGGAAAAAGCTTCTGACTATCCATTCTGTCCATGTCTCTCAATAATCTTGTAGATTTCTATCAGGGCACCCCTCAACCTCTGTCGTTCCAGTGAGAACAAACCAAGTTTCTCAAACCTGCCCTCCATGCGAGGCAACATCCTGGTAAATCTTTTCTGTACCCTGTCCAAAGCCTCCACATCCTTCTGATAGTGGGGCGATCAGAATTGAACACTTTATTCCAAGTGCAGCCTAACTAAGATTCTATAAAGCTGCAATATGACTTGCCCATTTTTAAACTCAATGCCCCAGCTGAGAAGGCAAGCATGCCATTTGCCTTCTTGACTACCTCTCCACCTGCATTGCCACTTTCAATGACCAGTGTACCTGCGCACCCAGATCCCTTTGCCTATTAATACTCTTAAGGGTTTTGCCATTTACTGTATAAATGGTTGCTCTTCCACATCAAGTGTACTTTCCTGAGTTTCTTTGCATTCTTTCAAGGGATATGGACATTGCTGGCAAGGACAGTAATCATTCCCCATCCCCAATTGCTCTTGATCTGTGTGGTTTCAAAGGGTACTTAAGAATCAACCACTTTACTGCAGGCCAGAGTCTCATATAGGCCAGACCAGGTAAGGATGGCAGATTTCTTTCCTTGAAAGGCTTCATTGAACCTTTTGGGTTTTCCGAAAATTGATATAATTTTATGAAAGTTTCACCATTACCAGATGGTTATTAATTGAATTTAAATTCTACCAGCTGCCTTGGTGGGATTTGAATCTATGTCCCCAGAGTATTAGGCAGGGCCTCTGAGTTACTAGCCCAGTAACATTGCCACTATGCCACCATCTCCATTCTATCAATCTCTGTCTTGACCTTACTTGACCTTATTTGGGGGCTGCACAGTAGCACAGTGGTTCGCGCTGCTGCTTCACAGTGCCAGGGACCGGGTTCGATTCCCGGCTTTGATCACTATCTGTGTGGAGTTTGCATGTTCTCCCCGAGTCTGCGTGGGTTTCCTCCGGGTGCTTCTATTTCCTCCCACATTCTGAAAGACATGCTGGTTAGGTACTTCAACCCGAATAGGCGCTGTGGTGTGAAGACTAGGGGAATTTCACAGTAACTTCATTGCAGTGTTAATGTAAACCTTACTTATGATTCATAAATAAACTTTACTTCTCAATAACAGAACATCCACATTTGTTGGATTGAGAGAATTCCAAAGATACACAATGATTTCAGTGAAGAAAGTTATTTTCAGATCTCTTAGTCATAAATGATTGACCCCCTTATCCTGAGATTATGACCCATATTTTGAGATTCTACAACCAACAGGCGACTAGGCATGACCGGCTCCGAGAACAGTGGCAGGTGGGGAGTTTGACTGGGGCGGTACACCTGTCACACCATAATACAGGTGTCCTAAGGTGAGCTCAGGGAGGACGGAAACCTCCCGTGGAGCAGAGGGGCAAAAGCTCGCTTGATCTTGATTTTCAGTACGAATACGGACTGCAAAAGCACGGCCTCACGATCCTTCTGACCTTTTTGGGTTCTCTAACCAAGGGAAACAGCCTCTCAGCATCTGACAGCTCTGGAATACCCACTGTGCCTCGAGTTGAAGAGGAACAGAGAGAGAGAGAGAGCTATGATGAGAATACCACTCTATACCTCTATCAATGTTCAGTTTATTTCTTCATAGAGTGCACAGCCTCAAGATAAGGGGGGGGCAGTTTAGAATGGAGTTGAGGAGGAACTTCTTCACTCAAAGGGTGGTGAATCTCTGGAATTCTCTGCCCGTTGAAGTGGTGGAGGCTACCTCGCTAAATATATTTAAGACACGGGTAGATAGGTTTTTGGTAGGCAAGGGAATTAAGGGTTATGGGGAGAAAGCGGGAAAGTGGAACTGAGCCACTTCAGATCAGCCATGATCTTATTGAATGGCGGGGCAGGCTCGAAGGGCTAGATGGCCTACTCCTGCTCCTATTTCTTATGTTTTTATGTTCTTATATAGGCACACGGTTGCAAGATTTCCACACTGTCAGCCTCTCTGTGTAATTATAGAGTCATAGGTGGGACTTTCCAGCCACGCTGTCCCAAAAACTGGAATATCCCGTCTGAGGTCAATCAACATTTGCATGGCTCATCCCCCATCCGCTACAATTCTAACGGTCGGGACAAGGAAATTGCCCTCATAAAGTCATAAGGATCTACTGCATGGAAAGAGACCCTTCAGCTCAACTTGTCCATACTGACCAGATTTCATAAGAACATAAGAAATAGGAGCAGGAGTAGGCCATCTAGCCCTTCGAGCCTGCCCCGCCATTCAATAAGATCATGGCTGATCTGTCGTGGCTCAATTCCACATTCCCGCCTTCTCCCCATAACCCTTAATCCCCTCTCTTATCAAAAACCCATCAACCCGCGTCTTAACAATATTTAGCGAGGCAGCCTCCACCACTTCAACGGGCAGAGAATTCCAGAGATTCACCACCCTTTGAGTGAAGAAGTTCCTCCTCAACTCCGTTCTAAACTGCTCCCCCCTTTATCTTGAGGCTGTGCCCCCTAGTCCTGCTATCCTTTCTGAGCGGGAAGAGTCTCTCCACCTCTATCCTGTCCATCCCATTCATCATCTTATACGTCTCAATGAGATCTCCCCTCATTCTTCTAAACTCCAACGAGTACAAGCCTAATTTATTCAGCCTCTCCTCATAGCTCAACCCCCTCAACTCCGGCATCAGCCTAGTAAACCTCCTCTGCACTCCCTCCAAGGCCAAAATATCCTTGCGTAAGTACGGCGCCCAAAACTGCACACAGTACTCCAGCTGCGGCCTCACCAATGCCCTATACAGCCGCAGCAAGACCTCCCTAATTTTATATTCAATCCCCCTCGCGATGAAGGCCAGCATCCCATTCGCCTTCCTGACCACCTGTTGCACCTGCAAGCTGGGTTTTTGTGACACATGCACAAGGACCCCGAGGTCCCTCTGCACCGTCGCCTGCAGCAGTTTTTCTCCACGTAAGTAATAATCCTTCCTACCATTATTCCTACCAAAGTGGAACACCTCACACTTGCCAACATTAAATTCCATTTGCCATTTCCTGGCCCATTCGCCCAGCCTATCTAGATCCTTCTGTAGATTCTCCCCGCTCTCTACACAATTTGCCTTTCCACCAATTTTGGTCATCAGCAAATTTCGACACCCTGCACTTGGTTCCCTCCTCCAGATCATCTATATAAATGGTAAATAGCTGAGGCTCCAGCACCGACCCCTGGGGCACTCCACTAGTCACCATCCGCCAATCCGAATAGCACCCATTGACCCCCACTCTCTGCCTCCTATTTGACAACCAGTCCTCTATCCATGCTAACACCCTACCCCCAACTCCATGCCCCCTGACCTTCTGCAATAACCTCTTGTGAGGTACCTTGTCAAACGCCTTCTGAAAATCCAGAAAGACCACATCCACCGGCTCTCCTCTATCCACCCCCCTAGACACATCCTCGTAGAACTCCAGTAAATTTGTCAGACACGACTTCCCTTTAACGAAACCGTGCTGCGTCTGCTCTATCAAGCAGTTCCCCTCAAGATGCCTTGCTATTTCCTCCTTGATGACGGATTCTAACATTTTACCTACAACAGACGTTAAACTAACAGGCCTACCCTAAACTGAACCAGTCTAAATTTGCCTGTGTTTGGCCCACATCCCTCTAAACCTTTCCCATCCATGTAACTGTCCAAATGTACTCCACCGCCTCTTCTGGCAGCTCATTCCACATATGATGTGGAGATGCCAGTGTTGGACTGGAGTGGGCGCAGTAAGAAGCCTCACAACACCAGCTTAAAGTCTAACAGATTTATTTGGTAAGATAAGCTTTCGGAGCACTGCTCTTTTTCAGGTGAGTAGAGGATTTGGTTCACAAACAGGGCATATATAGACACAGACGCAGTTACAAAATAATGGTTGGAATGTGAGTTTTAACAGGCAATCAAGTCTTTACAGGGCAGACAATGCGAGTGGAGAGAGGGTTAAGCACAGGTTTAAGAGGTGTGAATTGTCTCAAGCCAGAGCAGTTAGTAAGATTTTGCAAGCCCAGGCAAGTCGTGGGGGTTACAGATATTATTAAATGAACTCAAGATCCCACTTAAGGCCGTCCTGATGTGTGCGGAACTTGGCTATCAGTTTCTGCTCAGTGATTCTGCATTTTCGTGTGTCTTGAGGCCACCTTGGAGAACTCTTACTCAAAGGTCGGAGGCTGAATGCCCTTGAGTGCTGAAATGTTCCCTGACAGGAAGAGAACACTTCCTTCAGAGGAAAATCTTGTTTTACACCACTAAAGCAACTATTACAGTAGCTTTACAACAAATGTTTTCCATGTCAGAAATTATCCACTATGATTTTCTGTGTCATGACTGTCCTAGTTTGCACTTAAATATTTTTACAGATGATTCATTCTCTCCCATGTCTAGTCCCTGACCGCCTATTTCAGAGTTGATAATGGCTGTTTAACAAACTGTCAATGTGCAAGTAATTTTTACATTACTGCCAACAGGCGATTTCGTAATGGTCGCCATTACGGTCACTGAGTTTTATTGATTTGGAAAAATTCAGAGAAAACTTCATCAGGGTGAGAGAAGCAGAAGGGTCTGCTAATTAATAGGTGAGATAAAGTAGGGTGGGAGAAGGCTGAAGTGGTCTCTTAGCTTAGGATCGTAGAATCTCTGTGCAGAAGGAGGCTATTCAGCCCATCGAGTCTGCACCGACAACAACCCCACCTAGGCCCTATCCCTGTAACCCCACGTATTTACTCTGCTGATCCCCCGACACTCATGGTCAGTTTAGCAATCAATCTAACCTCTTAACGTGTAGCAGCTTGGGCTGAATGGTACATTTCTCTGCCAGAACTTCTCTTTAATTCCATGACTGTTCGAACATTGTGCACTTAAATCACTGAGGCACAAGAATGTTTTTCAAGCCAAGATTCAGCAAGTTCAAGGCTTAGCAAAGAGCTTCAAGAGAGATGCGAAGAACGGTGGAGCTCATGGCAGAAGTAGACCATTTGGCCCCTCGCGTTTGCTCCACTGCTCGATATGATCAAGGCTGATCTCTGGATAAAATCAAATTACTGCGGACGCTGAAATCTTAAACCGAAAGAGAAAATGATGGAAAATCTGAGCATCTGTATGGAGAAAAAAGAGCTGATGTTTCGCGTTCAGATGACCCTTCATTAAAGCCTTGACATTAGCTCTTTTCTCTTCCTGCAGATGCTGCCAGACCCACTCAGATTTTCCAGCATTTTCTCTTTGGTTTCATGGTTGATCTCGTTGTAGCCTCAACTCCACTTTCCTGCTTGCCCTCCATAACTCCCAGTTGGCTCTTCAGAGAAGAATCTATCAAACTCAACCTTGAATAAATTCAATGTTTCCAGAGAAGAGAATTCCACAGAGTAACCAACCTCGAAGAAAAATAATTCTTCTAATCTCTGTCTTAAATAGAAGACATCTTATTTATAAACTTGAGTGCCTTTGTTCTTGTCTTCCCTATAAGAGAAAACAACACTAGGCTCCCATCCTATCAAGCCTCCCAGCATCTTTCTTATATATTTCAATAAGATCAGCTCCCATTCTTCTACTGTCTAACGGATATAGGCCCAACCTGTTCAACCTTTCTCATTGGATAAGCCCTTCATCCACAGGAATGAGCCAGGTGAACCTTCTCCGATATTCTTTCAACACAATTATTTCCTTCTCAAATGAAGAGACCGAAACTGTGCACAGTATTCCCGATATGCACCTGAATTCTACTGCCCTGCTCGCCATGGGAACCGGAGTGGGCAAGGGGCAGACAATGGGTAGGTCCTTTGGCCCTCCAGTGGGATTTTCCAGTCTCAGGTCAAGCAAGGCCTAGGGGCCAAGGCCTAGGGGGCGATCGGTGGGGTTGAGTGGGGGATTTGCTGCTACTCTGCATAGGAGCGGGCTCGGGGGGTGGGGGTGGGGGGGGGGGGGGGCGGGGAGCATGGGGTCAGCCGAGGAAGGACGGTCAGCTTCCTGCGGGCTGGGCATTGCAGGGTGGGGGGCATTGGCACAGCGTGGGGCATAACTACTGGAGGGGGGAGTTGGTGGGGGTGGGCTAGAGATCGGGGCAGGCTGGGGTGGGGGGAGGGGGGAGCAACCAGGTTATGGGTGTCACAGAGCCAATGTTGAGGGGGTTGCGGAGCTGGCCAGTGCTGATTTCAGCCTCTCCAGTGGGGATGGGCCCCATCCACTGAAATGTAATGACATTCACTCTGGTGGCCTCTGCAGTGCACAGAGTGTGGATTTTTGTGATCTAGCCCCCACAGATTCCACCCCACCCCCCCCAACAGTTTCCCCCCCTGCCGCCCCATGCAGTGCCAACCACCCCAGAAGGCTGACCCCACTCCTAGCCTTCTTGTGATTCTTGTCTAAACACCCACTGAAGAAACCAGCATGAATTACTGTAGTTTTCATGCAAATTTGACACTTGGAAATTCTGGGGGAGAATTCCGCCCAAAGAGTCCAGGTCGCTTTCGCCTCACTGATATACTGCACCATCATCAGCTTGGCCTCCATATTATTAACTCTGAGCTGAAGCTCAGTGAACCTTAGACATTTTCTGCAGAAGTAGTTGCTGTGGATCACACTGGTGTCAATGCACACCCGTATACTGCAGCCACAACACATCAGCTGCCATCATTTTTGTTAATTTATTTTCTTAATTTAGAATCAATAATCCTTGCAACAACTGAGCTTTATTACAAATAGTCAACTTTGACATTACTAATAAACCATATGATTATTAATAAATTACCCAAGTTTCAAAAGACCATCATCTTATGCATGGCACAGTGGCACTGTGGTTAGCACTGCTGCCTCACAGTGCCAGGAACCCGGGTTCAATTGGATCACTGATTGTGTGGAGTCTGCACATTCTCCCCATGTCTGCATGGGTTTCTTCCGGATGCTCCAGTTTCCTCCCACAGTCCGAAAGACATACTGATTAGGCGTATTGGCCACGCTAAATTCTTCCTCAGTGTACCCAAACAGGCAGCGGAGTGTGGTGACCGGGGGATTTTCACAGTAATTTCATTGCGGTGTTAATTTAAGCTTACTTGTGACATTAATGAATAAATAAACTTGAAGACTGAATTATGAATAAAGATAGGAGTTATTTGAACCTTTAATCTTTGAATGGTGGAAGACGATGGTCCAGTGGTATTATCGCTGGACTATTAATCCAGAAACTCAGCTAATTTTCGGGGACCCGGCTTCAAATCCCCTCATGGCACATGGTGGAATTTGAATTCAATGAAAAATATCTGGAATTAAGAATCTACCGATTACTGTGAAACCATTGTCAATTGTTGGAAAAACCCGTCTGATTCACTAATGTCCTTCAGGAAGGAAATCTGCCATCCTTACCTGGTCTCCCCTACATGTGACTCCAGAGTCACAGCAATGTGGTTGACTTCAACTCTGAGGACAACGAGGGATGGGCAATAAATGCCAGCCAACAACGCCCATGTCCCACGAATGAATGTAGAATGGAGACAATAGTGAGGGGAAATCCCATAGAAATTTATCAGGGGCCATATCGAATCACCACCAAAAAGGTTTGCTTGTGAAGTAGAATTTGGCCACATCCATCATTGAAAGTGCAGGCAGCATGCCACCTTCATGCAGCCTGTCACAATCAGGATTTCCATGTGCCCCCAGCACTCACCACTGTTCATTGTCTGCACACAACAGCAGGGGGGCCCAAAAATGTACCTTTCTTGCATAGCTTAAAGCTAGACTCTGCTGCTGAAAGTTTTGCACATCTTTAAGGTTGGGTGCATTGCGGTTAAATCAGGTGCTTGGAGTTATGCCTGAAGTGAAGCTAACCTGGAAACAGTGATAAATAGCAAAGCATGGAAGAACTTGGGCTCCAAGGTTTCCTGATGCTGCACAAGAGGTTTGGTGTGGAAAATAGAGAGGAGGAGAGATGTCCTCTATCTACCTGGGATTCCTCAAAAGGCACTGGGGTTTAGTAATCATTGTGGTCAATGCCAGTCCTGTGGATCTGGATACAGTGTCACAAGAATTGGTATGGCTTTGTATGGCTTCTGCTCTGACCAAGACTGCAAGAAACTACAAAGGGTTGTGAACGTTGCCCTATCAATCACACAGATCAATCTTCTAACCATTAACTCCATCTACAATTCCTGCTGTCTTGGGAAAGCAGCCAACATAATCCTCACACGCCCCGCCTCTTCCACCTTCCACCTTTTTCCATTGGGAAAAGATACAAAAGTCTAAAACTACATACCAACCATCTCAAGAACAGCTTCTTCCCTGCAGCCATGAGGCTTTTGAAGGGTCCTATCATCTGTTAAACTGATCTTTCTCTTCACTCTATCTGTAACCGCAATACTACGTTCTGCACCCTCTCCTTTCCTTTTCCTCTATGTACTCTATGAATGGTATGTTTTGACAGTACAGCGCGCAAGAAACAATATGTTTCACTGTATCAGGTTAGCACGCAAACCAGGTTCCCATCCATTGACTCTGTCAACACTTCCCACTGCCTTGGAAACATAGCCAGCATAATGAAGAACCCCACACACCCTGGATATACTATCCTTTTTTGTTGGGAAAAGATACAAAAGTCTGAGCTCACACAAGTGGCCAATGCCATTGGAGTCATCTTCAAATGTTATGTCTTATCAACTGGACCAGCCACAGCTCAATTCACCACATCCCATCACTCACTGACTAACAATCTCTCTCTGTAAGGACCAATTTCTCTTGAATGTTTCACATCACACACCTAGCACAGCTGTTAGCCATGCACCCACATCCTTCATGTTGCCTACGCTTTCAACTATTCAACAATGGTTCGGTAAAGAGGTTTATAAGATTATGTGACCTGTTCTGGAGATTGTCTGACAGTAATCATGGAATCATAATTACAGTGCAGAAGGAAGCCAATCGGCCCATCAAATCTGCGCTGAATCTTTCACAGATCATCCTACATTGGCCCTATCCCTGTAACCCCATGTTTTTCCCCTGCTAATCCTCCTAACCTATACATCTTGGGACACTAAGGGCAATTTAGCATTGGCAATCAACCTAGCCTGCATGTATTCGGACTGTGGGAGCAAACCAGAGGACCCGGAGAAAACACACGCAGACAGGGGAAGAATGTGCAAACTCCACACAGGCTGGAATCGAATCCCGCTCCCTGACACTGTAAGGCAGCGTGGCTAACCATTGTGCCACCGTGCAGCCCAGAAGGAATGTCCATTCAGTTGGATTAGTAAACCAGATGGGCTTTTACAACAATCAATGATATCTGATTTATTAATTGAATTCAAATTCCGCTAGCTGTGATGGTGGGATTTGAACTCACATCCCCAGGGCCATTGGATCACTAATCCAGTTATATTACCGCTACACTCTAAAGCCTGGGTGGTTGGATTGTTAGATATAAAAAGAAAGACTCAGAATTTTTTTACCATGAGAACATAAGAACTTAAGAACATAAGAAATAGGAGCAGGAGTAGGCCATCTAGCCCTTCGAGCCTGCCCCGCCATTCAATAAGATCATGGCTGATCTGTCGTGGCTCAGTTCCACGTTCCCGCCCTCTCCCCATAACCCTTAATCCCCTCTCTTATCATGAGGCTGACACAAGATATTCATGCTTGGAGACAATGATCTCTCTCTACATTTCTCCACCCCTTGCAGTAAAGGGGTGGTATGGTGGCACAATGGTTAGCACTATTGCCTCAAAGAGCCAGGGACCCGGGTTCAATTCCCAACTTGGGTCGCTGTCTGTATGGAGTCTGCATGTTCTCCTCGTGTCTGTGTGTGTTTCCTCGGATGTTCCAGTTTCCTCCCACAATCTGAAAGACATACTGGTTGGGTGCATTGTTCATATTAAATCCTTGCTCAGTGCACGCGAACAGGTGCCAGCATGTGGTGACAAGGGGATTTTCACAGTAACTTTATTGCAGTGTTAATGTAAGCCTACTTGTGACTAATAAATAAACTTTAAGAAATCATCTGAGTATGCCATGTGCCTTCCAATGTAAAATTGCCAGTAATCAGTTACGAAACAAAGTTCATGGAGTCTCTCCCTTTGAGTTTTATTGCTGCTGTTGAAGGTTTTATTTTGCATGGAAGTAAATCCGATCAGTTTACTTCCATCAGCAGAAGCTTGAAAAATGCTGAGGTCGTAAATTGTGCAGTTTCTGGCAGCATTCTTCAAGGATAATTGTAAACAGAGTTAAGAATAAAAATCTTTTAAAAAAAACAATAATGCAATTCTGAACTTGACTTGGGCTTTGATTACATTTTCGCGTAACAGAATTATGAATTTGCAGGGAGTTAAGTGGGCCATCATGCTCTCCGGATTAAAGTGGGGAAAACATTTGGTGAACTTTCGAGCTAAAACCGTCTCTTAGGCCACAATCTCACTGCCGGTTCATGCCACGCTCACGCTGCAGTGAAGGTAGAGATTTTGGCGCCCAACCAAATCTCCGTTCACGGCAATGGGATGGGAAAGTCCCGTGAATGGTTGGAAAATTCCAGCCTTAATTTTCTTAATGGATTCTGGAACTTTTTCTAAAGATACATACAAAACCTGTCAATTCTCAGCTAACACAAGTGTTAGCTTTGACTATTAGCAGCCTTCTAGCTCACTCCTCCATTTCATTTGATCATAGCTTGTCTATATCTCAACTCCATTTATCCCTGTAGAGAATAGTGTGGAAGCTGGAAATGTGAAATAAACTAGCAAATGTTGGACATGCTGAGCAGGTCAGGCAGCATCTGTCTCAGGTCTGTGACCTTTCATGTGTTCTAAGACTAAGGAAATTTGGCATGTCAGCTACGACTCTCACCAACTTTTCATGATGCAACACAGAAAGCACTCTTTCTGGTTGTATCACAGTTTGATATGGCTCCTGCTCTGCCCAAGACTGCAAGAAACTACAAATGGTCGTGAATACAGCCATATCCATCACGCAAACCAGCCATCCGTCCATTGATTTTATCTACACTTCCCGCTGCCTCAGCAAAGCAGCAAGCATAACCAGGACCCCACACACCCCGGACGTTCTCTCTTCCACCTTCTTCTATTGGGGAAAAGATACAAAAGTCTGAGATCATGTACCAACCGACTCAAGAACAACTTCCTCCCTGCTGTTGTCAGATCTTTGAATAGACCAACCTTTCAGTAAGTTGATCTTTCTCTGCACCCGAGTTATGACTGTAACACTACATTCTGCACTCTTGTGTTTCTTCTCTATGTATGGTATGTTTTGTCTGCATAGCGCGCAAGAAACCATCTTTTGACTATATGCTAATACATGTGAAAATAATAAATCAAATCAAATCAAATCAAACTGAGAGAAGGCAGTGATATCATAAGTTTTAAGCAAGAGGTGAGTGGGATAAGGATAAAATGGTCTGTGATTGGGTGTACAATTCTGACTGGGTACTTTCCTGTAGATTTTATTACATAACTTCTGACCTCCTACTTCTTTCAGCTTCAGCTTCAATAGTTTTGTACCCAATAGAGTAAAGTGCTTGATGTAACTAAACAGTCCACAATTTGCTTCAATTGCTTTTCCTGCTGGGTTTTGCTCACAGCTTGCGTCCAGGAGATTTCCAGCATGGAAGTAGGCCCTTTGGCCCAACTTGTCCATGCCACCTCTTTTTTTTAAACCCTAAGCTGGTCCTAATTGCCCGCTTTTGGCCCATATCCCTCTATACCCATCTTACCCATGTAACTGTCTAAACATTTTTTAAAAGACAAAATTGTACCCGCCTCTACTACTATCTCTGGCAGCTTGTTCCAGGCACTCATCACCCTGTGTGAAAATATTGCTCTCCTGGATCCTTTTGTATCTCTCCCCTCTCACCTTAGACTTATGCCCTCTTGTTTTAGCCTCCTCTACCTTTGGGAAAAGATACTTACTATCTAGTTAATCTATGCCCCTCATTATTTTGTAGACTTCTATAAGATCACCCCTCAGCCAGAGAAAAAAGTCCCAATCTATCCAGCCTCTCCTTATAACTCAAACCATCAAGTCCCGGTAGCATCTTAGTAAATCTCTCCCGCACTCTTTCGAGTTTAATAATATCCTTTCTATGATAGAATGACCCGAATTTTGCACAGTATTCCAAGTGTGGCCTTACCAATGTCTTCTACAACTTCAACAAGACGTCCCAACTCCTGTCCCAATTCCCAGGAGACCCCACAGCACTCCTGGAGGATTGGCAACTGTGATCTGGTGAAAGGGGAGGTGATGGCCTAGTGCTATTATTGCTAGATTATTAATCTGGAAACTGAATTAATGTTCTGGGGATCCCGGCTTGAATCCTGCTGCCATCAGATGGTGCAATTTGAATTCAGTAAAAATATCTGGAATTAAGAATCTACTGTTCACCATGAAACCATTGTCGATTGTCAGAAAAATCCATCTGGTTCACTAATGTCCTTTAGGGAAGGAAATCTGCCATCTTTACCTGGTCTGAGCTCCATGTGACTCCAGAGCCACAGCTATGTGGTGGCTCTCAAATGTCCTCGGGCGACCTGCGATGGACAATAAATGCTGGCCAGTCAGCGATGTCCATGTCCCATGGATCCATGGGAGGTGACCTGTCATTCTTTCAGTTTGACATTTTTGTCTTTGGCCTGCTGCGCTGTTCCATTGACGCTCAATGTAGGCTTCAGTTAGGCACGTTACAGCCTTCCTGTTACATATTGTTGCATTATCTGTAAGGAGCTAGGAGCTCATTAGCCGGGAGCTAATTGTTATGTTTAAGTGAGCCACATTTCACAGCTGTACCAGAGAGTCTGAAGATGTGTCTTCTATTGTACGAGGCAGCATGGCAAATATTAAATATAATGATCTCTCACCTTACCAACATCAGGGGTCCAAAATACAACAAGGACACACAGCACCAATATTGACTCAACATTGAGTTCATCAATTTCAGACCAGAATGTCCGCTCCAATTTGTTTTCTTTCTCTCTATGAATGTTTCAGCTCTCTTACATCTGTTTTCAGTTAACAGCAGCCTTGCTTGAGGCACACATTTTGTTTCTTTGCATCATTTCTTGCCTCATTCCCTTTGGCCCTGTGACGAACTCTTCCATCATTCGATCTCACCCATCTTTCACCCATCACACACCTTCCTTTTGTCCTTGTCCCAGATATATTTAACTCGGTTTCTCTCTCACAGATGCTGGCTGACTTCCTCAGTACTTTTAGTATTTCCTATTTGTGTTCTCTATCCTTTGATGCTCTGACCTAGCAAGTGGCTGTCAATCACTCAGTCCTGACATCTACAAATGTCCCAGAATCAACAGACATTTGGGTATAGGGAAATCCCAGATCCTGCCACTATGTTTGCAAAGTAAACTTCTTCTTATCACTTCTAAATTTTAAGTTCATGTGCCTGCTATCTTCGTTCCCATACTAACAGAGATGGTTTCATTTTAGTTATCCTCTTAAAATTTTTTTTGATTTGATTTGATTTATTATTGTCACATGTATTTGTATACAATGAAAACTATTGTTTCTTGGATGCTATACAGATAAAGCATACCGTTCACGGATAACGAAAGTAGAGAGTGCAGAATGTAGTGTTACAGTCATAGCTAGGGTGTAGAGAAAGATCAACTTAATATGAGGAAGGTCCATTCAAAAGTCTGATGACAGCAGAGAAGACACTGTTCTTGAGTTGGTTAGTCCGTGTTCAGACTTTTATACCTTCTTCATGATGGAAAAAAGTGGAAGAGGGTATGTCCGGAATACGTTGAGTCCTGAATTATGCTGGTCCGAGGAAGTGGGAAGTGTAGACAGTGTCAGTGGGTGGGGGCTGGTTTGAGTGATGGACTGGGCTTTGTTCATGATCCTTTGTAGCTTCTTGCGGTTGTGGGCAGAGCAGGAGCCATACCAAGCTGTGATATAACCAGAAAGAATGCTTTCTTTGCTGCATCTGTAAAAGTTGGTGAGAGTTGTAGTGGACATACTGAATATCCTTAGCCTTCTGAGAAAGTAGCAGCATTGGTGGGCTTTCTTAATTATAGTGTTGGCATGGGAGGACCGGGACAGATTGTTGGTGATCTGGACACTGAAAAACTTGAAGCCCTTGACCATTTCTACTTGGTGCCCATTGACGTTGACAGGGGCATGTTCTCCACTATACTTCCTGAAGTTGATGACTATCTCCATTTCTCACTTTAAACACTTTGAGCAACTTATCCCTCAAATTCCTACAATTCTAAAGGGTTTGCCAGAGCAGAGGGATATTAGGGCATTTGTGCCCAAATGGTTGAAGGCGGCAGGACAGGCTGAGAAAGTAATTAATAAGGCATGCAGAATCGTAGGCTTTATAAATTGAGGCATACAACGTGGAATTTCACAGTAACTTCATTGCAGTATTAATGTAAAGCCTGCTTGTGACACCAATAAATAAACTTTAACAAATGCAAAGTAGTCAGGAGAACCTTTGTAAAACATTGGTTCAGCCCCAACTAGAGTATTGTGTTCAATTCTGTGTTCCGCATGTGGGAAAGATGTGCAGGTTTGAGAGAATGTGTAGGAAAGATTTATGAGGTTGTTTCTGTGGATGAGGGACTTGAGTGATGAGGATAGATTGGTGAAGTTGCGGCTGTTCTCCTTAGAGAAGAGAAGATGGAGAGGAGATTTGATAGAGATATTGAAAATCAGCAAGAGTCTGGGTAGAGTAGGTCAACAGGGAAAAACTGTTCCCATCTGTGGGAGGGTCAAGAACCAGAATGGGCCGATGCCACTGGGAGAAAATTTGAATGCTTCCTTAATGATGCCATTAATCATTCTCATCTCAACCAGAACAGACTGCAGATTGTCAGTTTGAAATGCTCTTGAGGTTAAGTGTATCTCAGAAGCAAATCCAATTTCATGGACGTTAGCTCTGAAGAACCAAAAGAAACTTTTGGGATGGAATTTTACTGCCACACTTCCCACAGGAATCAGAGCGGGCAAGGGGCAGATAATAGGCTGGGATTTTACAGCTCTGGGGCAAGTGAGGCAACAAAACCATGGAGTTCTAAAGAAATAAGAAGTCTCACAACACCAGGTTAAATTCCAACAGGTTTATTTGGTAGCACAAGCCACAAGCTTTCGGAGCGCTGTTCCTTCATCAAGTAAGTGGGAATTCCATTAACAAACAGGGCATATAAAGACACAAACTCAATTTACAAAATAATGGTTGGAATGTGAGTCTTTACAGAAAATCAAATCTTAAAGGTACAGACAATGTGAGTGGAGAGAGGGTTAAGCACAGGTTAAAGGGATGTGTATTGTCTCCAGCCAGGACAGTTAGTGAGATTTTGCAAGCCCAGGCAAGTCGTCGGGGTTACAGATAGTGTGACATGAATCCAAGATCCCGGTTGAGGCTGTTCTCGTGTGCGGAACCTGGCTATCAGTCTCTGCTCAGCGACTCTGCACTGTCGCGTGTCATGAAGGCCGCCTTGGAGAACGCTGACCCAAAGATCAGAGGCCGAATGCTTGTAACAGCCGAAGTGTTCCCCAACAGGAAGAGAACTCTCTTGTCTGGTGATTGTCGAGCGGTGTTCATTCATCCGTTGTGGAACAGGGAAGCCAATGATAAGATATTTGCATTTTCTGATAAGTTGCCATGAACAGTCTCAGAATCAGCTCCTTTATTTCTGTTGAATTGCAGAATGTCTAAGGTTGCAAATAAGAACTCTCAGATTAGAAACAGTAGAGCTATGACTACTCCATTGTACTCTTGCTTTTAGCCAACATAAAGGCCAAGATTGTCCATTAAAAAAAACTAAATGCTGGCTGTGGGAAGTCGGAGTGATTCCAACTGGTTCTGGTAGCACTTCCCAGTTGGTTTTCCACCACCTTCATTTTGAGAGTAAAATCCCCAGCAGGAATTTGCTTCACAGAAGCTTCCAATCTCAGAGTGCAGTGACAGGCTTCCCCACGACTCCCCCACCCCACCACATGAATATAGTTCTCCCCCACAGATCACGGGAGGATCTCCAAACCGCTCAGTGAATAGATCACCCGCCTGCCCATGACCATGTGGGCATAAGGGGGACCCAATGCCCCACCACCCCCAACAGTCAGAGGCCACACCTCACCCCCAATCAGGGGTCAATTTCCCCATGCCCAGTGAGACTCTCAATCCCACCAGCTCCTCCAAGTCAGAGGCCTCGCACCTCCCCCCCCCCCAACAAAAGAAACACTCCGATATGGGGTAACCAAATGTCTCTCCCTCCAATATCACACACCAGGGCCTATCCTTGGCAGTGTCGACCTGGTAAAGCTCCCTGCCATCTTGGCACTGACATCCTGGCAGTCACAACCTGGAACTAACAGGCTGGCAGTGTAGTGCCACTGCCAGATTGTCGTAGCCCAGGGTGCTGATGCCAGGGTTGAAGGGGCATTGGTACAAGTCTCTTCCAAGGCTGGCAGCTACCTCCAGCGCAGGCATGCTATTCCAACTTAAGACTTTGAAGAAGACCCACTCGGGAAAAAAAATCAACCATCACCTTCAGAACCAAGATCAAGCCTGTTCAAAGAAACTATGCTTAGAACCATCAACTGCTTATAGGAGTAAGCACTTGAGATCAAAGAGATAGCCTGTTTAAAAAAAAAGTTAGAAAAGAGAAAGCACTTCAGATTCGACAGACTGGAGGGACTGATTGTGGACAAGTCCCCAGGACCGGATGGAATGCATCCAAGGGTTCTGAAAGAAATGGCAGAGGTGATAGTGGATACCTTGGTGATTATTTTCCAAACGTCGCTGGATTCCGGGGAAGTGCCGGAAGATTGGAAAACGGCTAATGTTACGCCGTTGTTTAAGAAGGGTGGCAGGCAAAAGGCGGGGAATTATAGGCCGGTTAGTTTAACGTCTGTTGTAGGAAAAATGTTAGAATCCGTGATCAAGGAGAAAATAGCGAGGCATCTTGAGGGGAGTTGCTTGATAGAGCAGACGCAGCACGGTTTCATTAAGGGGAAGCCGTGTCTGACGAATTTACTGGAGTTCTATGAGGATGTGTCTAGGGCGGTGGATAGAGGAGAGCCGGTGGATGTGGTATTTCTTGATTTTCAGAAGGCGTTTGACAAGGTGCCTCACAAGAGGTTATTGCAGAAGGTCAGGGGGCATGGAGTTGGGGGTAGGGTGTTAACGTGGATAGAGGATTGGCTGTCAAATAGGAGGCAGAGAGTGGGGGTCAATGGGTGCTATTCGGATTGGCGGTTGGTGACTAGTGGAGTGCCCCAGGGGTCGGTGCCGGGGCCTCAGCTATTCACCATTTATATAGACGATCTGGAGGAGGGAACCGAGTGTAGGGTGTCGAAATTTGCTGATGACACCAAGATTGGTGGAACGGCAAATTGTGCGGAGGGTGTGGAGAGTCTGCAGAAGGATCTAGATAGGCTGGGCGAATGGGCCAGGAACTGGCAAATGGAATTTAATGTTGGCAAATGTGAGGTTGTCCACTTTGGTAGGAATAATGGTAGGAAGGACTATTGCTTACGTGACGAAAAACTGCAGCATGCGACGGTGCAGAGGGACCTCGGGGTCCTTGTGCATGAGTCGCAAAAACCCAGCCTGCAGGTGCAGCAGGGGTCAGGAAGGCGAATGGGATGCTGGCCTTCATAGCGAGGGGGATTGAATATAAAAGTAGGGAGGTCTTGCTGCAGCTGTATAGGGCACCGGTGAGGCCGCAGCTGGAGTACTGTGTGCAGTTTTGGTCACCGCACTTACACAAGGATATTTTGGCCTTGGAGGGAGTGCAGAGGAGGTTTACTAGGCTGATTCCGGAGTTGAGGGGGTTGAACTATGAGGAGAGGCTGAATAAACTAGGCTTGTACTCGTTAGAGTTTAGAAGAATGAGGGGAGATCTCATTGAGACGTATAAGATGTTGAATGGGATGGATAGGATAGAGGTGGAGAGGCTCTTCCCGCTCAGAAAGGACAGTCGGATTAGAGGGCACAGCCTCAAGATAAAGGGGGGGGCGGTTTAGAACGGAGTTGAGGAGGAACTTCTTCACTCAAAGGGTGGTGAATCTCTGGAATTCTCTGCCCGTTGAAGTGATGGAGACTGCCTCACTCAATATTTTTAAGACGCGGGTTGATAGGTTTTTGATAGGCAAGGGGATTAAGGGTTATGGGGAGATGGCAGGAATGTGGAACTGAGCAGCGACAGATCAGCCATGATCTTATTGAATGGTGGGGCAGGCTTGAGGGGCTAGATGGCCTACTCTTGCTCCTATTTCTTATGTTCTTATGTTCTTAATCAACCATGTAAGTAAACATAAACAAGTAAAACAAGTGCCTGCTGTAAAATATCCTGGACTTGTCAATCAAGTGGATAGTTATAGATACTGGAGTGTGTAATTGAAAATAAACAAGTCATTTCAAAGCATTTAGGCCTCTCAGCATGGCCGGAGACTTGAAAGAAAACTGCATCTGTTAAAGAAATGGGGCCAGACTGAATATATATGATGAGTAGAGGAAGTATTTCAGTGTTAATGGGGTATGAAGTGATTGTATCAACAATGCCAGCTTTGATCTCCCCTGGAGCTGTCAGTCAAAAAGCTTTTAGCAGCTAAATGCACCATCTGTTCCATTTGTAAACAAATCCAGCTAATCCCCTTTTTGATGTGGTTTGTGTTGTCAGTCAAACAGCCTCTTAAACATCAATGGATTGTAAGGTGAATGGGGCAGGTGAAACTGACAGCCTTCCGTCAATCAAAGCAGTTCAAAGAGACCAGACCGAAGCGGCAGCTCATTCTAGCTTGAACGGGGAAATCTATCTATTGAAACTGACAACTTCCTGTCAATCAAAACAGTTCAAACAGGTTTCAGAGCAGCTGAGGTTACTAAGAGAAAGCGTGGGAATTCCCCCTCGTGAAACTGACATCTCCTGTCAATCAGAGCACATCAAAGGGGTCTGGTCACACCTGGAGCTTCTAAAATCAACCAAGGGCAATCTCTTCTGTAGAATAGAGTGCTGAGGGAATTTCCAGGGTGCATGGATATTAATGTGACCAGGTTAAGTTATACAGGACACAAATAACAATAAAAATTTTGAACAGAAATTTGCCTGAAATCACTATGCTAAAAGTGATCTCTGTGTTGGAGCTGTGAGACCGTCATTCGCAGGGAGAGATAGAGATCAACCCCCTTCCCTAGCTCATGCCCTCGTAAGCCCAGGTCCCTTGAGAGGCCCTCCCTCTGCAGCCTAGCTGGGCCAGAGGTACACATAAGCACAGTACAAACCTTGTTGTCTCCCCACCCACTTCCAGAGCTCAAGTGTGCTAGGTCCACACTTGTGAGAATCTGTCATGTTTGGCACCCATTAGACTTCCTGCTTGGGGGTGGGCAGGGGTTGGGAAGCATATCAAGAGGATGAAGCAGCCATTACCTTGAAATCATGCACATTCACGAGGTTCCCACCCACTCTGGGCCAGAACCTGATTAGGACTGGTGGAGCAGGCCAGAAGACTTGCAACAGGTTTGAGACCTGGCGAGAATCTTGTTATGGCCTCACACACAATTCAACGGACTTTTTGAAATCCTGCCTGCACCTAGCAGCCCCGCAGAGTTGCCTCC
Organism: Carcharhinus amblyrhynchos; assembly: GCF_965287045.1. Taxonomy (NCBI): domain Eukaryota; kingdom Metazoa; phylum Chordata; class Chondrichthyes; order Carcharhiniformes; family Carcharhinidae; genus Carcharhinus; species Carcharhinus amblyrhynchos. Next base: position 126,001,605 of record NC_137327.1, read on the forward strand.
AACATGTTTTCAGATGTATTTTAACAGGCTCATGATCAGAATTTAGCCAAATGTGCTGAAATGATTTCAGAACCAGGAGGTTTTGATGCAGAATGAAGGGAAAGCTACTTTATTTCTATGAAGAGAATGACTGTGATCTGGAAAAGTACAACATGAATGGGAGGCGGAAGGAGATTCAATATGAACACAAAAAGAGAAATAGATAAATAGTTAGAATCAAAGAAACCCTACAATGCGGAAAGAGGACATTCAGCCCATCGAGTCTGCACCGACAACTATCCCCGTAACACTACATATTTACCCTGCTAATCTCACCGACACTAAGGGCAATATACCATGACCAGCCCACTTAAACAGCACATCTTTCAAGTGTAGGAGGAAACTGGAGCGCCCAGAGAAAACCCATGCAGACCTGGGGAGAATGTGCAAACTCCACACACACAGTGACCCGAGGCCGGAATTGAACCCGGGTCCCTGGCACTCTGAGGCAGCAGTGCTACCCACTGTGCCACCCCAAAAGCAAAAAAACAAATTGCAAGGCAATAGAGAAAGAGCTGCACAGCGGAATGAATTGTGATTAGTGAAAGAACCAGAGGCATTGTTAAACTATCATGGAATCCCTACAGGAGGCCACTTGGCCCATCGAGCCTGCGCCAACAACAATCCCACCCAGGCCCTATCCTTTGACATGAATTTGACAAGAGCAAAAAGCTTTTTTAAACAGCGAGTAGTTAGCATCTGGAATCCACCAGGTGAAATTGTGGTGGAAGAGGATTCAATTGTGACTCTCAAACAAAAAATTGGGAAGTTATTGGAAGGGAAAATATTTGCGAGGCTGAAGGGGAAAGCTCAGGAAGTGGGAACAGTTGAATAGTTCTCACTAGGGAGCTGGCGCATACATGATGGCATAGTGGGTGGCACGGTGGCACAGTGGTTAGCTCTGCTGCCTCACAGCACCAGGGACCCGGGTTCAATTCCAGCCTCGGGTTGCAGTCTGTGTGGAGTTTGCACATTCTCCTCGTGTCTGAGTGGGTTTCCTCCAGGTGCTCCGGTTTCCTCCCACACTCCAAAGATGTGCAGGGTAGGTTGATTTGCCATGCTAAATTGCCAACAGGGGGACTGGCAGGGTAAATGCATGGGGATAAGGCCTGGGTGGGATTGTGATTGGTGCAGACTTGATGGGCCATTTGGCCTCTTTCTGCACTGTATGGATTCTACGCTTCTGCGATGGGCCAAATGGCCTTCTTCTCTGCTGTAAACATTCTGAAATTCCATACCAGCAATACCATATCAGAAAAATACTACAAGCCGGAACTTACTTCTGCTGACCACTTCAGTCATTTCCCTTTCAATTATGTGCCGATTAGCACATAAATGCTACCGTTGCAAAAAATAATGGGCAAGCCTGGAAGGTCATTCATAGATTTCTATTTTAAAAGCGGCTCTAATGGCAACCCCACTCGCCCATCTCACAGCAGGCACATCTGGCAGCTTCACTGGCGGGAATGTTCTGCTGTCTAAGGCTATCATTATACAGCAGGTAGTTATATCTGCAAAGTGGAAGGAACAGGGCTCTGCTGGCTGCCCCATTAAGCTTCAGTGTTCACAGAGTGTCACTGCCTGTTCCGGCATCCCAGCAGCACAGACAGCGTTGAATGTGAAAGCTTAACACATCTCTTTTGTGCTGCTTACTTCAAATCCTGGCTTTGCACCACTCTGAAATTACACGGCATAATTACAGATGAGGAAATCGCGTCTCAATGCAGCCATGCAGAACGTCCTCCCCACAATGCTGCATTCAGTGGCTCAGTTTGCCCAGATCTTTCACCGCCCCGCCTCCCCCCGACACTCTTGTTCCCAAAAAAAGGTCACTCTTTGTGTGAACAAGAGAACATTAACACCAGCCTGAAATTTACCTGTTACCAGCAATCAATCTGTGCCTTATTCAAGTCACTTCGAAAATTCTGGATTTACTCTGCATGTTCCTTTGGCTAAGTATATCCTCGCATTCCTTTTCAGGCTGAAAGAAAATGTTTCTTCACCTCACAGACTCAACTAATGATACAAAACAAAGGAAGGCCACTCGGCCCATTTCACCCATGCTGGCCCTTTGATAGAGCGATCAAATGAATCCCCTTTGCCATACAGATAAAGGCTAAATGCTACAGATGCTGGAATCTGAAACAGAAACAGAGAATGCTGGAAAATTACAGCGGGTCTGTGGAGGGAGAATAGAACAAGCGTTTCGAGTCAGGATGATCCAGGAATTAGCTTCGGGGTTTAAAAAAAAGGGTGGCATGGACAAGCTGGGCCGAAGGGCCTGTTTCCATGCTGTAAATTTCTATGACGTTATGGCTCTGACCCGTCATCGGAACAAAGGGTCATCCTAATGTAGGGTCATCCAGACTAGAAACATTGGCTATGGTCTCTCTCCACAGAGGCTGTCAGACCTGCTGTGATTTTCCAGCATTTTCTGTTTTTCCCCCATTTGCTCTATAGTGACGCAATTCTTTTTTTGATGGCACAGTGGTTAGCACCGCTGCCTCACAGCACCAGGGACGCGGGTTCGATTCCTGGCTTGGGTCAATGCCTGTGCGGAGTCTGCGTGTTCACCCCGTCGCCACACTCCGGCGCCTGTTTGGGTACACTGGGAGAGAATTTAGCACGGCCAATGCACTTAACCAGCACGTCTTTCAGACTGTGGGAGGAAACCGGAGCACCTGGAAGAAACCCACACAGACACGAGGAGAATGTGTAGCCTCCGCACAGAAACCAAGGCTGAGAATTGAACCCAGGTCACTGACGCTGTGAGGCAGCAGTGCTAACCACTGTGCCACCCTATTCTTTATTATTTCTAAACTGTTCCAATTGTGACTTTGACACATTTATATAATTCAGCCAAAATAAAAGAGTCGTTTAAACTTCTTTTCTACTCAAATCCTTCCTATTAGTGAGATTGTTCTTGACAACTCATAGGAAAGTGCAAATATCTGAGAATCATAGAATCCCTACAGTGTAGAAGGAGGCCATTCAGCCCATCAATCCTGCACTGACCACAATCCCGCCCCAGGCCTTATCCCCACAACCCCATGCACTCACCCAAGCCAGCCCCCTGACATTAACGGACAATTTAACATGGCCAATCCACCTAGCCCGCACATCTTTGAAGTGTTGGAGGAAACCGGAGCACCCAGAGGAAACTCACGCAGACATAGGGAGAACATGCAGACTCTACACAGACAATGACCAAGCCGGGAATTGAACCCGGATCCCTGGCGCTGTAAGGCAGCAGTGCTAAGCATTGAGTTTCTTGTCCTTTACTGTAACTCCAATGCACAGCCGTAATTATTTGGGCTTTTCATGGGTACTGTTCTCTGAATTGGGTTTGTTTTTTTTGGACACAGATGGCACCGTAAGCGTTACAAACCAAGAATCCGTCTGTTTGAGAAGAAGATGATTAACAGTATCATTATAGGAGCGTTCATATTTTCTCCCAGTGGCACCAGCCTATTCTTAACTGCAGCGTTATAATTATTCAGGTATTTTTCAAGAATTCCAAGGTGTTTAAAAAGACCACACGCAACATATGGAGTTGTTAATGAGTCTGTTAATGGAACAACCCCTTATGCTATGCTGCAAGTTTTGAAAGCACCTTGTTTACATGAAAAGCACCTGATCGGATACATTGTTAGGCATTAATATGCCAGTGTCGATGAGTGAACAAATGAGTGCTCTTTGACTGATGGTGTTAATTGTTTCACCTCAGAACTCAACAGAAGGAACTTGTCTCCTATTATGTGCTTGAAATCCCAGCACCAAGCTACAGCAGCATTAATCCATTCAAAAGAAAAATAAAGGCAAAAACAGGGGTATATGCACATGAGTCCTGTCAACTGACTTAAAAGGGAAACAGGAAATAGAGGAATGCAGTTCATTATTAACCAACTGAAAGCAATTAGGCCAAATTCCCACCAAAGGTTAAGGATTAACACATTTATTAAATATCCATTTATTGGGTATTTACTAAATAAATGGCGCCTGCAGCTGTATTTTTGAGGCTAAGCTCGACAATCCTGGCCCATGTTACAATATCCTATCCTATCTATCCTCAGCTTCTCCAATATCCTATCCTAATCTCCAATAGGAGCGACATGGTGACACAGTGGTTAGCACTGTTGCCTCACAGCGCCAGGGACCCAAGGCTCGATTCCTGGCTTGGGTCACTGTCTGTGTGGAGTTTGCACATTCTCCCCGTGTCTGCCTGGGTTTCATCCAGGTGCTCTGGTTTCCTCCCACACTCCAAAGATGTGTGGGTTAGGTGGATTGGCCATGCTAAATTGCCCCTCAGTGTCAGGGGGACTAGCTTGGGTAAATGCATGGGGTTGTGGGGTTAGGGCCTGGTGGGATTGTGGTCAGTGCAGCCTTGATGGGCCAAATGGCCTCCTTCTGCTCTGTAAGATTCTATGATTCTCTATTCCTCATTAGTATTCCTATAATAATTCAACATAAAAGCAAGTTTGGACTGCTGCGTTCCTAATGGTTTGTTGTATATTTTAGAAAACTGAGTTATCTCAAAGAGTTATAGGCCAGAATTTTCCCGCCACCGCAGCTTGCGGAACGGAATTCTCCATTGGCCTTGGGCAGGATTTTACAAAACTCATCCAAGTGAGGTCATAAAATATTGACCATAGAGGCTAACAACATGGAAACAGGCCTTTCAGACCAACTTGTCCATGCCGCCCAGTTTTTATCACTATGCTATTCCCAATTGTCCGCATTTGGCCCATATCCCTCTGTACCTATCTTACTCTTGTAACTGGCTAAATGCTTTTTAAAAGACAAAATTGTATCCGCCTCTATTACTACCTCTGGCAACTCGTTCCAGACACTTACCATCCTCTGTGCAAAAAAATTGCCCCTCTGGACCGGTTTGCATCTCTCCCCTCTCACCTTAAACCTACGTCCTCTAGTTTTAGGCTCCCCTACCTTTGAGAAAATATGTTGTTTATCTATCTACCTTATTTATGCCCCTCACTGGCCTCTATAAGATCACTCTTAAGCCTCCAACATTCCAAGGAAAAAAGTCCCAGTCCACCCAACCTCTCCTTATAACGCAAACTATCAAGTCATGGTATCATCCTAGTAAATCTTTTCTGCACTCTTTCTATTTTGATAATATCCTCTCTATAATAGGGTGACGAGAACTATACACAGTAATCCAAGTGTGTCCTTACCAATGTCTTGTACAACTTCAACAAGATGTCTCAACTCTGTATTCAATGAAACCAAGCATGCTGAATGCCTTTCTCTCTATCTTGTCATTTGTGACTTTCCTTTGAAGGAGCTACGAGCCTGTACCACTAGGTCTTTTTGTTCTGTAACTCTCCCCAGCGCCCCATCATTATCTTTAGGTACGTTGACACGAACAGGCACCGGACTGTGGCGACTAGAGGAATTTCACAATAACTTAATTGCAGTGTTAATGTAAGCCTTACTTGTAATTAATAAATTAACTTTATTAACTGAGTAGGTCCTTCCCTGGTTCTGTCTATCAAAATGCATCACCTTGCATTTATCTAAATCTAACTACCATTCATCAGCCTACTGGCCCAATTGATCAAGATCCTGTTGCAATCCTCGATGACCTTCATTGTCCACTATGCCACCAATCGTGGTGTCATTTCCATACTTACTAACCACACGTACTAAATTCTCATCCAAATCATTAACATAAATGACAAATAACAGTGGACCCACCGCTGATCTCTGAGACACCCCTGGTCACAGGACTCCAGTTTGAAAAACGTCATCTATAACCACCCTCTGTCTTCTGTCATCAAGCCAATTGTATATCCAATTGGCTCCCTCACCCCTGGATCTTGTGAGATTTATGCAACAATATCAAGCAACAATCATGCAACAATTTATCATGTGGTACCTTATCAAAGGCCTAGCTAAAGATCATGTAGACAACATCAACTGCATTGCCCTCATCTACCTTCTTGGTTACTCCTTCAAAAAACTCAACCAAATTCGCGAGACTCGATTTTCCACTTGCAAAGCCATGCTGACTGTCCCTAATCAGACCTTGCCTCCTGAAATGCCTATAGATCCAATCCGTCAGAATAGTTTCTAACAACTTATCCACTACTGACGTAAGGCTCACTGGCCTGTAGTTCCTGGGCTTTTCCCTACAACCCTTCATAAACAAAGGCACAACATTTGCCACCCTCCAATTTTCAGGTACCTCAACTGTAGCTGTCAATGATTCAAATATCTCTGCCGGGGACCCACAATTTCCTCCCTAGCCTCCCACAACATCCTGAGATACACTTCATCAGGTTCCGGGGATTTATCTACCTTGATTCACTTTTTAAGACTTCCAGCACCTTTTTCTCTGTAATATTTACAGAACAATGTAATGATGGTTCTGACACTAAATCTTTATTTACAACACTTTAAAGTATCTCAGAACTTAGAAGATTTGTACGTACATATGGGCAGAAACATCCTGGCTATTCATGTTGGTGTGACCATCTGGTCCCACCACTAGTGCACTCCTGCTCCAGGACTCGCAACGGCGAGGGTTGCATCCAATGACCAGGAAATCCCACCGCTAGCCAAAGGTGAGCCGCCTCCACTGCCATGAAACATGCAATGCATTGTGTGAAAAATCCTGCCCATGGTCTTCACTAGATCCCAGATCCTTTCTGCAACATTCCCAGCCTGGTGTCAGTACTTAACTCTCTAGCTCCACCCACAGGCAAGTGTACAAGGGTCAGTGAACAAGGCTAACCAGTCAAAAATAGAACTCGTAAACCATTGAACATTACAGGATAGCAATAATATTCAAAGTGTAGCCATTTCATTCCCTGAAACAATATTGTTGGGAATTAATATTTAATTCTGAAAAAGAAACATAATCTTTTATGTGATAAATTGACAAATAAGCATAATTGTTTAATTCTCTCATTGCTGTGAAAGAAGTTTTTGTTTAGAACGGAAATAATACAGTTGTTTAATTAAAAGCAGCAGTATACAAAAATTAACCATCATGAAAGATAAGATGCAGATATCATTCTTCGGTTCATTTCCTTTGTCTCAAATTACAAGATTACAGAATAGAAAATAATCTTCTTTGAGTTGAATTATTATTGATACAGATATTAACAGTGTGAAGTATTGCTTTTTGCGTGCTATACAGACAAAGCATACCATTCATAGCGTACATAGAGGAGAAGGAAAGGCGAGAGTGCAGGATGCAATGTTACAGTCACAGCTAGGCTATAGAGAAAGGTCAATTTAATGCAAGGTTGGTCCATTCAGAAGTTTGATGACAGCAGGGAAGAAGCTGTTCTTTGGTCGGTTGGTACATGACCTCTGACTTTTGTTTCTTTTTCCCAATGGAAGAAGGTGGAAAAGAGACTGTCCGGGCTGCGTGGCATCCTTAATAACACCGGCTGCTTTTCCGAGGCAGTGAGAAGTGTAGGCAGAATCCATGGATGGAGGATGGTTTGTGTGATGGACTGGGCACCTTTCACAACCCTACGTAGTTCCTTGTGGTCTTGGTCAGAGCAGGAGCCATACCAAGCTGTGACACAACCTTCTTACTGTGAGACTTGTTACTGTGTTTACCCCAGTCCAACGCCAGCATCTCCACATCATGTCTCCCAGGAGATAACATTGCTGCAGGAAGAGATAGATGACGGTGGTTGCTGGGGAGAGATCGGGGGTAAAAAGTATCCGATTATATTGCTTCAGGTGCGGGGTAGGCTTTGTAGGCCAGCTGGTCTTTTCCTGCACATCCTTTTCACATATTTGCAAGTGACTGTTGTCTACTGTCTGTTGAACTCTCAGGCCCCGATTTTCCCATTTTGATTCTAAGTGCTGAAGCTGGGAGTGTTTCAGATCCGACTTTTAGACTTGTTCTCCAGTGCCCCCATATGCACTCTGCCTGAAAAAAAGAGCAGCGTTTCTGAATCGCGCTGCAGGAGCCTGTGGGTGGAGATTATTGTGCCCGTAACCCTGTTTCTCTGATCAGCGTCTTCCACTCCGCAATTCAAAAAATGTAGAAAAATGCTCCCCTGTCACATCGCTCCCAGATCGAGTAATGCCTCCCCCCTGACCCCCACAGACATTGCCCCACACCACAACATAACTGACTGTCATATCACCCACTCCCCCCCCCCCCCCCCCCCCCCCAGCTAAGCAGACTGTTCGTGGGCCCCTGCCCACGCCCCCCCACACACTCCCCACCAATTGCGTGCAGAGTGGCAGAGGCCACAATCGTGAATCTCATTAAATTTCAGGGACGGGGTCTATCCCCGCTGGAGAAGCTGAAATCAATGGGCTTCTGCGCATGCACAGTGGCCCCAAACTGTCAGCCTCCCATTGCTGGCCAGCTCGGAATCCTCGCTGTGCTGCTCCCCCCCAACCCCTCCATGACCCAATCACAGCCCCCCCATCCATTTGTGGACCAGGCCCAAACCCCCAACCCGGCTGGAGCACCCCAATCTCTGGCTACACCCCACCAGCAGTGACAAACCCCTCCCCACCCCAGCAGACCTCCCATGGCTGACACCCCCTGGCACTACAACACTGGAGTGAACCCAACAAATCTAATAATCCTAGAGTATTGTTCCTTTATTTATTACCATAAAAAACTCAACCAGCAGGAAGCATGTTCAGCACTTGTGCTGGACAACATCCTTCTGTCAATAATTAAGAACCATATCATGTAGTTAGCGCCAGGGAGCCGGGTTCAATTTCAGCCTCGGATGTCTGTGTGGAATTTGCGCATTCTCCTCAGGTCAGCGTGGGTTTCCACAGGGTGCTCCAGCTTCCTTACCCCTTCCAAAGATGTACAGGTTAGATTGATTGGCCATATTCATTTGTACCTTGGTGTCAGGGGGATTAGCAGGTAAATACGTAGGGCTACAAGGGTAGGGCTTGGAAGGGATTGTTTTTGGTGTAGGCTTGATGGGTCAAAGAATCCTTCCACACTGTAGGGATTCTCTGATTCCATGATTCTATGATCAAAATGTGTTTGAGACCAAATTTGTTGGTGATTGAAAAAGTGGAAGCTATTAAGATTTGTTATCAACAAGTCAAATTTGACCAGCTTGATTGAGTTTTTTGTTGAATCTGATGGTCTGAGTTATGAGGAGAGGCTGGAAAGACAGGGATTTTTTTCTCTGGAGCATAGAAGGCTGAAGGGTGATCTTATAGGGGTCTATAAAATAATGAAGGACATAGATCAGCTAGATAGTCAATAGCTTTTCCCAGTGATAGGGGAGTCTAAAACTAGAGAGGATAGGTTTGAGAGAAGAGAGATACAAAAGGGTCCAGAGGGGCAATTTTTTTCATACAGAGAATGGTGAGTGTCTGGAACAAGCTGCCAGAGGTAGTAGTAGAGGCGGGTACAATTTTGTCTTTTAAAAAGATTTAGACAGTTACATGGGTATAGAAGGATATGGGCCAAATGCGGGCAATTGGGATTAGTTTACGGGTTTAAAATAAGGACGGCATGGACAAGTTGGGCCAAAAGGCCTGTTTCCATGCTGTAAACCTCTATGACTCTATTGAGATGGTGAGGTTAAAGGGGCAGCGGAATTCTAGATTTTAAAAATGACTAAGGTTCAGAGAGCAATGAGTGGTGGTGAATGGTTGTTTTTCAGACTGGAGGAAAGTATACAGTGTTGTTCCTGAGGAGTCAGAATGAGGATCTGTGATCACCTCATGAAGTCCATAGGGAATCACTGATTGATCTCCTTGTGGGGCTTGTTGAGACTGAGTTCCTCTGGTAACAGGAACTCATTACCTGAGCCTTTTATAAGTCAGGCCCAGGACTGGGCCTGCTGAAGTGCAATCTCAGACAAGAGATTAGTGTGTGTACCCTACGGCCGTGGTTTTACTTTGCATTCCTTAATAAATTATGTTCCTTTCCAGCTGGGCTTCCCAAGTCATTGCAGGGTCACTGTTCTTTTTCATTTATATTAATGGCCTAGAGTTGGGTATAATTTTAATATTTTCAGATGTTACAAAATTCAGAAATGCAGAAAGCAATGAAGAAAGTAGAAACAGACTTAAGGAGGACATAGACTAGATTGCTGAAAGTAGCAGGCATATGGCAGATTAAGTTTAACGTAGGGAGGTGTGACGTGATACATTTTGGTAGGAAGTGTGAAGAGAGACAATATAACCTCAGTGGTCCAATTCTAAATGGACTGCAGGAGCAGAGGGATCTGGAGCTGTAAACCTTTGAAGATGACAGGAGAGGAGGCCGTTTAAAAGAAGCACATGGACTCTTTGGCTTTATTAAGAATTGAATAAAGAAAAGCAAGGAAGCTTTGCTCGATGTTTATAAACATTTGGTTGGCGCACAGCATCAGGGACGTTGGTTCGATTCCCGGCTCGCGTCACTGCCTATGCAGAGTCTGCATGTTCTTCCCGTGCCTGAATGGGTTTCCTCTGGGTGCTCTGGTTTCCTCCCACAGTCTGAAAGATGTGCTGATTAGGTGTATTGGCCATGCTAAATTCTCCCTCAGTGTATCCGAACAGGTGCCAGAGTGTGGCGACTAGGGGATTTTCACAGTAACTTTATTGCTGTGTTAATGTAAGCCTACTTGTGATACTAATAAAAAAGCTTAAGAAAAATCTATCATCTATGAGTTGATGTTAATATCAAATCTAAACCTCCTAATCTAAACAAACTTAAACCATTCCTTCTCCTATCTGCTTCAGTAGCCTTGTTCTCTTCCAATGTCCTCAGTATATCTTATACTCATTGTTTTGAATGATTTTATGATGTTAAAGATCGGTGCAAGTTGTTTTTTGCGAGCAATACAATTCTGCTGCATCTGCACATGTGCAGGAAGTGCTCCCCCTAGTGTTGCAACACACATAAACTCAACCAACTTTTTTTTAGTTGAAATTTTGATAGGTTAATATTTTGCTCATTTAATATGGAACTCTGTCAGCTTCATTGATAAAAATAAGTCTTTCGTTTAATTGTAGTTGTATAAAAGCCTGGAGTACTGTAACCAGACAGGCACCACTCCTCAGGAAGGATATATTGGCCTTGAAGGAAATCATAGAATAGATTCATAGAATCCTTACAGAGCAAAAAGAGGCCATTCAGCCCATTGCACCCACCACAATCCCATTCAGGCCCTATTCCCACAACCCCCTCCTGTTTACCCTGTTAATTTCCTGTCACTAGGGTCAATTTAGCATGACCAATCCACCTAAACCTACACATCTTGAGAGGAAAGCGGAGCACCCTGAGGAAACCCACACAGACATGGGGAGAATGTGCAAACTCCACGCAGACAGTGACCCGAGGCCAGAATTGAACCCAGGTCCCTGAGTCTGTGAGGCAGTAGTGCTAACCACTGTGCCACCGTGCCACCCATATAGAGTAGGTTTACCAGACAAAACGTGGATACAAAGAGACATTCCATATACCAAGGTATTCCCTGATTCTATTGAAGTTTCAAGATAATGAGGGCAACAGATGAAGGAGATAGAGGGAAAATATTCCCGGGGTTCATGAGAACAGGAGCATAGTTTAAAAAATGGAGCTAGGCCTCTTGGTAGTGAAGTTAGGAAATATTTTAACCGAAGAAGCTGGTAAAAATTAGAAATTCTCTTCCACAACATGCTAGATCGATTCTTAATTTTAATTGTAAAATTGATAGATGTATGTTAACCATCAGTATTAAGGTAGGTATGTGCAGTGAGAAGGATAGAAAGATGGGGGAGTTTAAGTTTATTTATTAGAGTCACAGGCAGGCTTACATTAATACTGCAATGAAGTTACTGTGAAAATCTTGTCACCATACTCTGGCACCTGTTCGGATACACTGAGGAAGAATTTAGCATGGCCAATGGATCTAACCAGCATATATTTTGGACTATGGGAGGAAACTGGAGCTTCTGGAGAAAACCCACACAGACACAGGGAGAATGTGCAGCCTCCACACAGACAGTGACCCAAGCTAGGAATCAACCCGGGTCCCTGGCATTGTGAAGCAGCAGTGCTAACCACTGTGCCAACACTACAGAATACTGTGGTACAGAAGGACCTGGATGTTCTTGTACATGAATCACAAAAGGTTAGCTTGCAAACACAGTAAGTAATTACGAAGGTGAATAGAATGTTGGTCTTTATCACAAGGATAATGGAATTTGAAGTAGATACTGTTTCCTCTAGTGTCGTAGTTCAGGGCACAGATTAAAGTCAAGAGATCTCCCATTTATGGTGTTGGTGAGGAGAAACTTCCTCTCTAGAGAAACCTTAGTCTTTGGAATTCTCTTGCTCGGAAACATGTTCAAGGCTGAATTAGACAAATTTTTGATTGACAAGAAAGACAAGAGCTGTGAGTGGGCAGGAAAGAAACTGGCGTTAAGCCACAACTAGATCAGCTAATTGAATGCCAGAACAGGCTCAAAGAGCTGAATGGCTTATGCTTGCTCCTGTTTCACCTCACATCAGCCACGGTCTCACTGAATGGCTGAACAAGCTCGGAGGGCTAAATGGCTTCATCTTCTTCCTGTGCGGTCCTTGGTGTTCCTGCAAGAACACACACACTGAGGGGGTAGCTATTGGTGTTGGGCTGAGGAAGCCGGTTGGTTTGCACAGAGCTGCCAGTTATCTACGCCTACAAGTTCGCGGCAGCAGCAATTCTCACAGCTTTTTGGGATGTTAATGCATGCAGGCTTGAAATCTCAACGTGGTGCCAAGATTTCTGGATGAGGACATCTGAGCAATTTGTCATGTGGGCGAGGTGTCAAGAGCAGTCAAAATCTTTCAAGTGCCAGAAGGATATGGGTCACACTTTATCCACGCACGATAAATAAAATTGATTAAGAGCGTGTTTACTTGTCTAGTGTGAAGCAACTATTAAAACTTGCAATTGCAAATGCCTGTTTGGAATAGTGTCGAGGTTGCTTCTTTTGTAATTCCCTGATTCCACTCTGTCCCACCAGAAAGATTGAGACTGGACTCAACAAACACCCACATTACTTTCATCAATTCCAATTAAAAGATTCTGGAAAAGCTTTCAGATCCTTCATTAACTTTGAAACTGTTTATTTATTTAGTCATTATTTATTTATTTAGTCATTATTAATTGTACTTCTTTTGCTTCTGTGTAATTATCATCATTGTAAAAATGCAATTGGTTGCTGTTCAAGATTATGCAATCTGCTTGGGTGATATTTCAGAGTGGTTAGTCGTGCACTATAAGCAGTCTGTGCACATTTAGATTGCCACGCTGTGGAAATAAGCTAGTTGACCCCAATCAGTTCATCTTAATATCCAAAGAGGTAAAATGCTGGAAAATCTCAGCAGGGCTGTCAGCACCTGTCAGGGGAGAAAAGAACTGATGTTTTGAGTCCAGATGACCCTTTGTCAAAGCTAAAAGGCAGAGAAAATGGGAGATATTTTTACTGCAGGGTAAGGGAATGAAAAATGAGTCATAGCCACAAATCATCTTTCATTCCCTCACCCTGCAGTATAAGTATCTCCCACTTTCTCTGCATTTTAGCTTTGATATAACTGCCATCTGGTCTCGAAATATCAGCTCTTTTTTCTCCTTACAGATGCTTTCAGACCTGTTGAGGTTTTCCAGCGTTTTTAGTTTTGGTTTCCGATTCCAGCATCCACAGTAATTTATCCAGTTCATCTTGATGTTTATCCTCAACATCAGCAGCATCCTAATCCCATTTATCCACCTTTTCCCACGCTCCCTCAACCATTTTCAAAACTGTTCTTACATTTTTGACATTCACTGGAATTCTCTGCCCTCACCCCGCGGCTAGGATCCTCTGGTGTTGCTGCCGTGAATGGAATTTTGGAAGTGCGCCAAATTTTCCATTCTTGCTGGCAGTGGGGTGGGTATGAACGAGATCACACAATTCTGCCCGTTATCTCAGCTTCAAGCACAACTCTGGGAGTGTAATGCCTAGCTTCATTATCCAGGCTTCTCCTATTCCTACTCTGAAATCCCTTACATTTACTCCTGTGTTTACGTTCTCTTGTTCTAGTCACCCTGAATCACTGGAAATGGTTTGTTTATTCCATCCCTTCATCACATGAAGCACCTCATTACTCCAGTTATTCAGATCTTTCTTCCCATTTGTATTCTGTCAGCTGGGACTCAGTTGGTAGCAGTCTCACTCCTTGAGTCACAAGGTTTCAGGTTCAAGTCCCACTCCACGGGCAGGATTTTCTAGCCGTGCTTACCCCTAAACCGAGAAATCGGGCCCAAATTCAATGGACATTTGCACGGTCCTGTCCCGCCTGCTATGATTCCCGTGGTGGGCGTGACGGGAAAATCCTGCCTCCGGACTTGAGCACAGAAATCAGGACTGGCATTCCAGTGCAGCACTGAGGGAGAACTGCATTAAGACCATAAAACACCGGAACACATTTAGGCCACTCGGCCCATCGAGTCTGCTCCGCCATTCAATCATGGCTGATATTTTTCTCATCCCCATTCTCCTGCCTTTTCCCCATAACTCCTGATCCTCTCATTAGTCAAGAACCTATCTACCTCTGTCTTAAAGACACTCAATGACCTGACCTCCTCAGCCTTTTGCGGCAAAGAGTTCCACAGGTTCACCACTCTCTGGCTGAAGAAATTCCTCCTCATTTCTGTTTTAAAAGATTGTCTCTTTGGCCTGAGTTTGTGCCCTCTGGTTCTAGTCTTTCCTAGCAGTGAAAATGACAAAAGATTCATAGAATCATTCAATTCCTACAGTGCAGAGATAAGTTATTTGGCCCATCTAGCCTGCACTGACAACAACCCCACCCAAGTCCTATCCCCATAACCCTATTTATTTACCCTGCTACGAAGGGGCAATTTACAATTTACATGTTCTCCCCATGTCTCTGTGGGTTTCACCCGGGTGCTCCGGTTTCCTCCCACACTCCAAAGATGTGCAAGTTAGGTTTATTGGCTATGCTAAATTGCCCCTTAGTGTCAGGGGAATGAGTAGTGTAAATATGTGGGGCTATGGGGGTTAAGGCTTGAGTGGGAATGTGGTCAGTGCAGGCTCAATAGGCCAAATGGTCTCCTTCTGCACTGTAGGCATTCTAAGATTCCATGATCACCCAGCATTTCCCCATTCAAAAGAGAATCATAACTTTTGTTTTACTCAAAGTGTGCTAACTTACTGACATTGAATTTCATCTGCCACTGTATTTTTTAACCATTCCCTCGTCTCATTCTTATGTTGCAGAATGACCAATATAATTGTTTTAAATTAACTTTATTAAGAATTGAGTATGTACATGCAATGCAGGCCTGCACAACCTGGTTTCCACTTACATTTACATGTGCAATCTGACCTCCTGACCTTCACCACCACAGTCAGCTAACCCCATGAAGTACTGAGTGCACCTTACTATATCTAATACTGGACTCCACTACCATAATCACTCTAATATCATGACACCTCCCTCCCCTCCACCCACCCCCCCAACCCCCCACCGCCCCCAACTCCCAACCCCAATCCTTTTAATATACACTTACAGCTTTATTTGGTAAACAAAATTCTGTGCTCTATCTCCTTTATTACCGTCATCTGCAACTTTGGACAGCAGTCGCTCCAGTCCTATACCCAAATCATTGCAATACACAGGATACAATAGCTGTTCCGTAACAGTGCCAGGGACCCTGGTTCAGTGACTGTGTGGAGCATGCATGTTTTCCCCTGCCTGCATGGGTTTCCTCAGGGTGCTCCGATTTCCTCCCACACTCCAAAAATGCGCAGGTTAGGTGGATTGGCCATGCTAAATTGCCCCTTAGTATCAGAGAGATGAGCAGGGTAAATAACTGGGGATATGGGGATAGGGACTGGGTGGGACTGTTGTCAGTGCAGGCTCGATGGGCCATATGGTCTCTTTCTGCATTGTAGGGATTCTATGACTCTAGAAGTCTATGGGACATCACAACCCCCATTCCTACTTTAGTCTTAGAAATTGCCATTTATCTCCACTCTCTAACACTCTCCTGCTTACAAGCTTTCAACTCCTTTCTGTTCTGAGCCTCGAATTGTATACTGCCTCACGATTCTCCAATACCCTCCCATGTGGCTTGCTGCAAAGAAATAACAACACCATTTTGGTATTTATTAACCGATGGCATTCATTGCAGTAATAAAGAGTGCAAACTTTGGATCACAAGATGTATGGGTCTGCCCTTGGAATCTGCACACCCTGGGAACATGAACAAATAGAAATGGGAGAGAGGCTGCTCTCACTTTGGCATCTTGAGCAATTGCTATAATATTACGAGAAGTGTCACTTAAACAACATTCTTGAATCATGCAATTGGCAGCAGATTGAGAGCGGATCACTAGAGACACTGCCACGAGTGACTGGCACCAACTAAAGCTTTTAGTCATTGCATCCATTAGTAGTCAGAACATGGGAATCTGATAAATGTCCTTCTCTGTTACAAAACAGGAGTAAGTTTGAGGGGGAATATCTTTTGCAGTACATTTTCCATGGTTTTATTCGTGGTTTTTATATAAATAACCAGCTAGTTTTTATTGTTGGTGTCGTGTAATTTCAATGCAACTCTGGACTGAAATGTACAATTGAAAATGTTTCCAGATGCCCACACTTCTCATGAAATCATCTCCTGATTGTCTCCTGGGATGGCTGGGGGCACAGTGATTGGCACTGCTGCCTCACAGCACCAGGGATGTGGGTTTGATTCCCAGCTGGGGTGACTGTGTGGAATTTGTTCGTTCTTCCTGTGTCTATGTGACTTTCCTTTGGGTGCTCTGGTTTCCTCCCACAGTCCAAAAGATGTGCTGGTTAGGTGTATTGGCCATGCTAAATTCTCCCTTCAGTGTTCGCGCACAGGCGCCGGAGTGTGGTGACTAGGAGATTTTCACGGTAACTTCATTGCAGTGTTAGTGTAAGCCTACTTGTGACACAAATAAATAAACACTCGGAGTGATGCAACATGTTTCTTGGCTAAGGGTAACAGACATTCAGCAGTTTTGTGCAGGACAGCCAATCATACGAGTTGTGCGTGACATAAGACGAAGGAATATGGCCTATGATAGTTACCGTGATGATACTGTGTCATTAGAAAATACATTTTAATCATATTTCTCTGCAATGTGTTTTAGCAGTGCCAGGCACTTTGTCGGAGCCATTTTGTCTGCAGCCAGTGTTCTCTATTGTTACTGAAGCAGTATAATTGACATCATACTGGTTTTAATCCAAACTAATTGTTTCAATGTTCCCCTGAGATGGCAGAGTAGAGTTTGATTGGGGATGATTGATAAGTCAGGTCATATTACTGGGGACAAGCTATGTTTTTACGGAGAAATCCAGTTATAGTTTCATTTTCAAAAATTTCTTGGAGCTGAGAGAGGCTTTTCCCCTTCTCTGGAGTTGGGGTTTTTGCTGTTTAAGTGTTGCTGCCTTGATGCTGCTTTTGTGTTCAGAGAGAGCAGTCTCTCTCTTGTCCCCTCTCTGAAGTTCGGAGACTAGAAGCTGCCAGAGATTGGGTTTACCTCTGTGAAGTTTGGCTGTTTTGAGGATATATCTTGCTCAGAAAACTGCTGCCTTGGATTTCTGTCCAAAGGTGTTAAAAAGCTGAAATCTAGCATCACATGAGCAAACGCGTTTGTGCTAATTAATTCTGTAGAAGGCTGTACGTCTCTGGGATATTGTTTTAAATTGGAATAACAGAGATGGCTAGCTGTTAAGAGATATACTGTGTCATGTTTAGGTCTTGTGCTTGGTAAAAGTTATGCTAATTCATTTTGTCACATTCTAACTGTGTTCTTAAAAAAAGTTGGTTTTGATAAAAGCTTCCTAGTGGGTCACTTGAATCATACCTAGAGTGAAACATCTTATGCTCACCCTAATGCCAAAATCAAATGTAAAACTTAGGATCAGGGCTAACTTCACAGAATACCTTGGAGTTTCTGGCCTGGGTCTTAACATTGCATTGATACAACGATTGCATTTGTATTTTAATGATCAGAATTTTGGTTTTCCTAACCATTAATAAAGATTACTTTTATTTATTTTTCAAAGGAAAACATTGTTAAGATACGACATTGCTGGGAAGGCTCACGAAGAGGTAGCTGGCGGGGGAGGAGGGGATGTCACCTTCTATATGAACCATTGCGGTCCATATAATGAAGGTGACTGCTCCCATGATGTGGTTAAGTTGGGAGTTCCAAGATTCTGACCCAGGGATAATGAAGGATTATGGTCATGGTATATTCACAAACCCCTGAAAGGCCATTGCTCCCCTGCCGAGCTTTGAGCGTTTTGTCAGGAACTAATGCTTCTTATGAAATGTACAGTGATCCAAAACTGGACAGAGTACCTTTAACTGAAATCTTGCACACCCTTGGTGCAAAATGTGACGAAGCACCCTTAATATTCTGTTTATCTTTTCAATTATCTTTCTCTTACACTGTGACAACCTTTTCAAAAACTGTAACTGTACCGAAATAATTTTCCTCATTCTCCAAGTGACAATCTGGTGAACACTGCAACATTTTTGCAAGCTTGCATTTCTCTATTTTGGATATTTCAAGCCTACCTAAGGGGACTCTTTTTTTACAGTGCACGCCTCCACTATTCAATTTTCCTTCTCACTTACTGTTTCATTATGTTTGAACATTTGCTTTTAATTCCCTCATTGAGAGCGTAGTAAAAATGGGAGGTCTAAGATCTCACCCTTGCGGGTGTCAAAATGTGACGCCTATTTATAACTAACCTTGGGTGTACCCACTTTTCAGTGCAGTTCACTGCCTGTGTGCAATCCATGAGATATCAACCTTCACTACCAGCCTCTTGTGAGATGTATTATGACATTCTATTTGAAAGTCAAGATCCTGCAATATCCGCGGGAAGAGTTGTCTTCAGTCCACGAATCAATAGTTCCCTGCTTCATTACAGACTGGGTCAGAGGTTTGCATGCTCTTTTTCAAGTCAAGATCCCACAACCCTCCTTCACGAGAAAGGAAAATAAAGAACTTAATTCAAAATTTGATTATTTGCTCCTGATTTTGCACCGACATCAAATGGAAAGCAGCCTGCCTTTTCACCACCCAAATTAGTAATTTCAGCCAATACAAACATAGGTGGAAACATACTCCCTTAATGTCCAACAATGTAATTGTATTTACTATTTTTATGTCCTCTCCCTGAATTTGTTTTCGCAGCCTTTGGAGGATGAATAATTTGGAAACTAGACTGTCTTTTAATATCTTCCTATGCATTCAAAGTTAGTTGTAAATGATGAGATTGAGGGTAGATTTCAAGGTAAGTTTGTCACTTTTGTGAGACAATTTCTGATTGTCCATGATCAATGCATCCCCTCTGCTTCTGATTTATTGAAATGTTTGTCATCTTCAAGAGTGATCTTTAACCCTGTCTTTCTTACCTCACTAAATATAATTTTCCATGCAGTGAAGCTCACGTCAAATGCCTCATAAGTTAACCTGAAGAATGGCAGTAAGTGTGTGCTAAGCTATTGGTAAACAGTGTTGTCGGCATGGCCTAAATTGAAAATAAGGGGGGGTATTTTGGTGAAAGGGAAAATTGGGTACTGCACTAATAAGAAACATCTGTTTGAAAGTTGTTACTGACATAATTTTGGAGCTACCAAAATTAACCTAATCTGAACTTTCATGGGACGGCATGATGGCACAGTGGTTAGCACTGCAGCATCACAGTGTCAGGGACCAGGATTTGATTTCCGGCTTGGGTCACTGTCTATGTGGAGTCTGCAAGTTGCCCCATGCCTGCGTGTGTTTCCCCCGGGTGCTCAGGTTTCCTCCCATAGTCTGAAAGATATACTAATTAGGCGCATTGGCCATGCTAAATTCTCCCTCAGTGTACCCAAACAAGCACTGGAGTGGGGTGACTAGGGGATTTTCACAGTAACTTCATTGCTGTGTCAATGTAAGCCTACTTGCGGCACTAATAAATAAAGATTAAAACTTTAAACCGACAGCTGCAAGTTTGGTATTTAAGTAGTACTTGGAAGCAATTTTTGTGCAGTGGTGTATTCTCTTTGCTCTCCTTCACAGGTACATAGAGCACTGGTAGACATGGGAACATTTCAGGATGGCTTATGGACTTTGTGAAAGGGTGCGCAGGTTCTCAGACATGGTGGTGAGAATGATTGTCATTTCCATGTTTGCCATGGTAGTGGTGATGGTTACCCAGAGGAAGAGGGATGTCCTTTACCCTTTGGGAGGAAGGAGTCCAGCTCACTCACTTGCCCTCTACCCTCAGCAACTTCTCCCAGCCCTTGTCCAAATCAAAAAGGACTCTTAAAAGATGCTATTGACTAAACACACAATTTCTCCTGGAGGCTCTTAAAATGCATCCAACAAGTTAGATTACATGGCACTTTCTAGATAAAATCTTGACAAAATCTCCAAAATGGAGCGTTGGTGAAATCTTGATTAAGTGCTCCAAAAAATCTTTCCGCATGTTTCAAAACTCCTTGTCAAGCCTCCAGCCGAAAATGAATAGCGAAAACCAAGAGAGGCTTGAGGCAATGTTTGAAATGCTCAGCAACAACCTGTTTGTCCCCAGTCAGCGAGATAGTATTAAGTGAATGTGTTAGTTGAAACCATATCTGCGTGGGTTTCCTCCGGGTGCTCTGATTTCTTCCCACAGTCCAAAGGTGTGTGGGTTAGATTGATTGGCTATATTAAATTACCCCTTAGTGTCCTGGGATGTGATAGGTTAGAGGGATTAGCAGGGTGGCTAAGCGGGGATAGGACAAAGAACAAAGCCCCTCCAAGTCTGCACCGACATGCCGCCCAACTTAACTCAAACCCCCTACCCTTCTGGGGACCATATCCCTCTATTCCCATCCTACTCATGTACTTGTCAAGGCGCCCCTTAGAAGTCACTACCGTATCCATTTCCACCACCTCCCCGGCAACAAGTTCCAGGCACCCGATACTCTCTGTGTAAAAAATCTGCCTTGCACATCTCCTTTAAACCTTGCCCCTCGCACTTTAAACCTATGCCCCCTAGTAATTGACTCTTCTACACTGGGAAAAAGCTTCTGACTACCCACCCTAACCATGCCTCTCATTATTTTGTAGACTTCTATCAGACCTCCCGTCAATCTCCATCTCTCCAGTGAGAATAAACCAAGTTTCTCCAACCTCTCCTCATAGCTAATGCACTCCATACCAAGCAACATCCTGGTAAATCTTTTCTATACCCTCTCCAAAGCCTTCACATCCTTCTGGTAGTGTGGCAACCAGAATTGCACTATATTCCAAGTGCGGCCTAACTAAGGCTCTATAAAGCTGCAACATGACTTGCTCATTTTTAAACTTAATACCCCAGCCAATGAAGGCAAGCATGCCGCATGCCTTCATGACTACCTTCTCCACCTGCATTACCACTTTCAGTGACTTGTCTATCTGTACACCCAGATCCCTCTGCCTACCAATGCTCTTAAGGGTTCTGCCATTTACTCTATATTTCATATCTGTATTAGACCTTCTAAAATGCATTACATCACATTTGTCTATATTAAACTCTATCTGCTGTCTCTCCGCCCAAGTCTCCAATTTATCTACATCCTGTTGTATCCTCTGATGGTCCTCATAGCTATCCACAAATCTACCATCCTTTGTGTTGTCCGCAAACTTACTAATCAATCTAGTTACATTTTCCTCCAAATCATTTATTTATATTACAAACAGGATCTGGGTGGGATTGGTGTCGATGCAGACTCAATGGGCCGAATGGCCTCCTTCTGCAATGTAGGGATTCTATGATTCTATGAAATGATGGTTCCAAAAATGCCATGCAGCTTCCTTAATAAGCGTAATTGGTCAATTTAATTATTGACCAGACCCTGAATGATCCTCTAAGTGCCCAATCCTAGCACACACAAATGACTCCTTTATTAAGGTGATGACTTGACCTAATCTGGCAGTGTAACTCAGGACTCTACCGTGGCCAAGTCACAGCTAAACTGAAGAGGCTAAAAAAAATCATTCCATTCTCTGGAATTAAAAACATATGTGGCCTTGGTCATAAATCTGTGACTTTTGCATTTATCACTGGCACACAGTTTAAAAAAAAGGGAAATCTGGCTCCACTTATGGTTTGCATTTCAGTGGCAACTACAGTATTTTTATCAAAAAAGTTCCGATGTCAATGATGGTAATTGTTAATTACATCAAAGTTGATACTTAGTTTTATATCATTTTTTACTCAGCCTCAGGATTATTCTATGACCGAGCACAGGGTATGGGGTGCGATCAGAGCAATGGGATTAATTGGAAAGTGTTTTAAGATCCCACACAGACCCAATGGGTCAAATAACCACCGTGTGTGTGCTGCATGACTCTATGAATTATGTCTGAACTATTACAGAAGTCTGACAGTGTAATTATTTACACAGAGCAACATCATTTAAACCATTTCCAGAAATAACTTTATAAAAATGATAAAGCCATTCTGCTCGAAAGCAACTGCGCTGCAAAACACATCTTTCATCCTCAGGATTTAATTACTCACCAAAGGAAAAATAAATTCCTGCGCATCACAAACTAAATATGCGGCTAAATTAATTTACAAATCTGTAACAATGCTAAGCCACTTTCTGTCTGGTGCCAATGCATCAGGGGGATTTTTTTTTTGAATTACAGTTGGACCAAAGGACTAATCTGAATTTAGATTAAGAATTTGAACAAATATTTCTTTATCCAGAATAAATTAGAAATATTCCTTCACGAGGAAATATTTAACACTTTATCAGAGTTGATGGGTTATCTGTATTAAACATGATTTTAAATTCCAATAGCATTGCTGTTGCCTTATTTAGGACTTTATTGAACATTCATATTTAATTCACAGAAGGCAATTATAATGTCCTTGCGACTTTTGCAAGATATAGTCTGTGTAATGTGTTGCATATTAATATAACATTATTAAAATTTATTATGCTCATATCTGGTTTTTTTATATGGTTTGAGAATAAGTCATTATGTATTATCTGCTGTTATGTGAAAAGAGACACCCTTTGCAATCTTCAGCCCATTTCCCAAACCTTATCACGTGTTATTCAAAACGATATAACCCTTGGACATTTTGGGACCGTGTCCCCTTGTTCCCTGTCAGACAGATATGAGAAGCCTGGAGCGAGATTCTCCAGCCTCCGAGCCATGTGTTTCTCGCCGGTAGGAGGTAGCATGTTATTTGCTAGCAGCGAGATTCTCCAGTCCCGCCGCTGTCATTGGGAATTCCCATTAACGTCACCCCTGTGTTGGTGGAAACCCTCCGGCAGGGGTGCGCAGCCAGCGAGACTGGAGAAAGCCACCAGCATGGACGGCTGGAAAATTCGGGCCATATGGGGGAGAATTTTGAGCCTACATTAGCAGCCAACATAAAAAGTGACGCGGACTCAAAATCCTATGATTTTCCGTGCCCCTTGCCTGTGAAGTAATGAGGTTGCCCAGACTTTATTTCAATTGATTTAAATAAATATCAATATCATTAACGGGCTTTTCAGCCAAATGATTCCCCTCTCTTTGAATATTCATAAATCCAGTTGGTGAGGTTTACTACAGGTGTATGGGCAGTGTGGACAAGTTGGGCCAAAGAGCCTGCTTCCATGCCATAAACCTCGATAACTTTAGAACCTCTGTAACTTGATCTGAGAACAGGAAGCAGTCAATAGGTGACAAGGTAAGTATAGAAACATAGAAACAAAGAAACTAGAAGCAGGAGTAGGCCATTTGGCCCATCAAGCCTGCTCCATCATTCATCTTGATCATGGCTGATCATCAAATTCAATACCCTGATACCCTCTTCCTCCCATATCCCTTGACAGCTTTAGACCCAAGAGCTATATTTAATTAATTTCTCCTTGATCAGACAAGTACATTGTGTGGTAGTGAGTTCCACACACTCACCATCCTCTAGGTGAAGAAATTTCTCCTCACCTCAGCCCTAAAAAGGTTTACCTCTTATCCTCAAACTATGACCCCTAGTTCTGGAAGCACTGCCTCAGTACAGCTTGGCACTTTCCCTGGCACTGTTTGGCACTGTCTATGGCAATGTCCACAGCACAGGTTGCTATCATCGAGGGCCGAAGGGCCTGTACTGCGCTGTAGTGTTCTATACTGGCAATGCACTGTGGCACTACCTGGCAGTGATGGCAGAATGGGGGGTTGGAGGGGTGTGGGGGGGGGGGGTGGGGGGGGGGGTGAGCCCTCTTGTGAGGCCTATTGTGAGGAGGTGTGATGGGATGGAGAGCTGGTGTCTGTGAGGGGGTAGAGTGCCCTGATACTTGTGTGGCGGGGAGGGGTGGGGAGGAAGGAGTACTCTGATGTGGTGAACTGCCCTGATGCTTGGAGGAATGGGGACACCTCTGGGTCCATGTGAGGTGGGGGGTGGGATTTAATTTGCAGCGCTTATTGCGCCTTTTAAAGATGACACTCGGATCTCTGTGGGGCAGGCCTTGCCAGCTCTATCAGGCCTTACCCCACCAGAGGGACTTCCGTAAACTGCACCTCCAGATCCCCAGCACTGAAACTGGAGAGAAAACTCAGCTGTGCAGCAGGAGAAAGACATGCCGGTTTTCAGTCTGACACTGACAAGAACTGGTAAAATTCCACCCACCCATGATGCTATTTTATTACAACAGCTAAGAAGCTTTTGCTGGTGGTCTGGCCATTATTTGTTCCCCATCTAACATTGTATCTCTGAAGGAAAGCAGATCCTCTGGTCATTATCACCTTTCTATTTGCGGGTTCTTATACCACACAATATCAAAAGCACCTCATTTTGGAATATTTTGAGGTCATGAAAAATGCTATATAAACGTATATTCTTTCTTTAAATTAAAACGTCAGCAATTGGGAAGGTAGCTTCATTCCATCACTCTAATCTGCATGGCACAGATTGACAATTCTCTGTAATGACTCATCTTCTGTATAATTGAAACAGTATTTTGTGTTAAAAGTTCAGAAGTGTGTGTAACAGGAAATAGAGGAACTTTACATCAGAATTTTCCTTTCTCATCTATGTTTGCCTATCGGGTAATTCTTATTTTCCCTTCCTTATGATTTTTGTACCCTCTCAAGAATCATTGATCATTTTTCTAAATATAATCACATGTATGTCATCTGATCAAATGTTACACTAAGATGTCTGCATGAGAACACATCCAACAGAATTTAATTGTTTAGTTTGGATTTCCCTTTCGAAAGTGTCTACCTTTGTTTAGATTAATACTTAAATTTTCCAGTCCCGCCCACCCCTGCGGTGGGTTTTCCACAGCATAGGCAGCTCACTATTGGCCAGTGGTGGGATCTTCCAGTCCCACCGAAGCCAATGGCAATTTACATGCCTCGCCCATCCTGCGTGCCAGGGAACCCGTGGTGAGGATTGATTTTGGCAGGACTCGAAGATACCACTAGCAGAAACGGCTGGAAAATCCTGCCCTTGGATGTTAATCCAAAAGACCATAAGCTATAGGAGCAGAATTAGGCTATTTGGCCCATTGAGTCTGCTCTGCCATTCAATCTTGGCTGATATGATTCTCATCCCCATTCTCCTGCCTCCTCCCTGTAACCCTTGATCCCCTTATTAATCATGGATTTTGTTCCTTTAGTTAATTTAGTTTTCAGAAGTAACATGATTTCAGTCTGAAATAACTGAATCTAATATTATCAAAAGTACACTGCAACTGAATTCTATGATTTAACAATAAGTTGCTTTCATGCAATGCCATTAATGCAGAAAAATGTCTAACACGCTCTCAAAGCGATGGTTAAAAATTGGGCACTGAACCACATGTGGGGACATCGCCTGTCTTCTTGTTATTGGAGATGGTCATTACCTGGTGCCTACGTGACACAAAACCATGTGCCACTTGTCAACTTAAGCCCCAGTGCTATCCAAATCCAGCTGTGGGCTGGAAGGGACAGTCTCATTAGCAGAGGAGCTGTGAATCGAGCTGAACACATGGGAATCTTCAGAAATAACATCTTCTGACCTTAGAATGAAGTTCACATCATTGACGAAGTTGGCTAGGCTGAGGATGCTGCCCCAGAGGTTTCCAACAAGCTGTCTGACAACTGCAACAATCTTCCCAGTCCCTTAAGTTACATCCCCAGGTACTGGAGAACTTCCCCATTTGATTGCCCAATGGCCACCAGCTTCACCAGTGTTTCCTTGCGCTATATTTAGACAATTTCTGTGTCAACTGATCTCACATCTCCACTGGTATTCAGTTCTTGTGTCCATGTCCATGACCAAGTCTGAGCTGAGTTCTGGGGTAATGAGTGTGAGTAGGAAAGTTGTTAATGCTTCTTTATGGCATTGTGAATGCTGTCTCCTATCACTGCTGATGATTGGGAGGAGGGTGATAGGTTGGTAACTGACTGGGTTAGATGTATCTTGTTTTGTTTTGTGAAATGGCTGTCTACTTGACAATATGTGAAGCGTTTTCCATGTTGATTATGTTGTAGATGTACTGAGCAGCCTGACAAGAGTTGTGAGTTGGTGATAGGGTAGAGGGGGTTAGTGTTGGGAATGACTGAAGCACTGAGTGCTTTATTCTGCTCCATACCCAACCACAACAGGAATTGGGCAGGTTTTGTTACCTCCACTGCATCCAGAGCATTCAGCAGTTTATCAAATGGAATTAAGTCAATTGATTAGGATCTGTGCTCTGGAGTGTAAGTGGCCTCAGTACTTCAGTCTCATCATCTTTGGGGTGCATATCATGGAATCATAGAAACCCAGTAGTGCAGAAGAAGTCTATTTGGCCCATCAAGTCTGCGCCAACAACAATCCCACCCCACGCCCTATCCCCACAACCCCTCGCATTTACCCTGCTAATCCCTCCAATGTACATATCTCAGGACACTGAGGGGCAATTTAGCGTGATCAAACAACCTAACCCACACATCTTTGGACTGTGGATGGAAACTGCAGCACCTGAAAGAGGCTTATGCAGAAATGGGGAGAACATGCGGACTCCACACAGACAGTGACCCAAGTCGGGAACCGAGCCCATGTCCCTGGAGCTGTGAGGCAGCAGTGATAACCATTGTGCCACCATGCCACTGGTTATTGGAGTCCTCTTTCCCCATTAATTGTTGGATTATTCACACCATTTGTGACTAAATATGGTCAAGCTTGCAAACTCTGAAGCTTTGAGAATCCTTACCATACAGAAAAAAACCATTTGGTCCACCAAATCTGCACCAACTCTCTGACGAGTACCTTACCCAGGATCTGTGCCCCACCCTATCCCTGTAACCCGGATCTCTGCCCCACCCTATCCCTGTAACCCCATACATTTAGCATGGCCAAAGCACCAGACCGCCACACCTTTGGACAGTGGGAGGAAGCCGGAGCACCCGGAGAAAACCCATGCAGACATGAGAAGAACATGCAGCATGCAGACATTGACTCAAGCTGGGAATCGAACCCAGATCCCTGGTGCTGTGAGGCAGCAGTGCTAACCACTGTGCCACCATGTCATGAAGTAGTGGAAGGTGAGAAAGGATGACCACTTGAAAAGTTGGGATGAGAGTCTGGTGTCGGCGACAATCGAAGGTGAAACATTGGGAAAGGACAGGTCAAGTACAGGAGGGATTAGTTGGGTGGATGTCATCAGAAACTGGAGGAAGGGAGTAATGACAGTGGCACACAGAACTACAATGACTAGAGAGAGATAATTCCAGCCGTTCATGGACTCTCGCTAATGATGTGATGGAATGGAGAGAACTTTGCTGAAATGTGTAGGTTATAGAGCAATGGAACAGGAGTAGGCATCTAGCTCTTTGAACCTGAGATTATGGCCAATCCAAGACCCAATTCCATTTACCCAACTTTGTCCCATTTCCCCCCATATGCTTTACCAACAAAGATCTATCAATCGCAGTTTTAAAATGCACAGTTAACCCAGCATCAAGTGTGGCTTTTAGAAAAAAGGTCCAAGCTCCTGGCAGCCTTTGTGCTACAAGGTATTTCTGAGCTTCACACCTGAAAGATCAGGTTCTCATTTGTTTGTTTATATTCCTGAGCACTAGACTCCCAAATTAGTGAAGATAGTTTCTCTTCATCTGTTCCCCTGTGGTTGTGGGTGGCAGAAGTCTATCAACGTAATTGCTTTGGTGTTCAGCATGTAGCAGCTTCATTAAGATGGTGCTTATTTCTGTGTTATGCCTTGTACTGCTGCTGGCATACATTTCTACCTCTTGATCGAACCAAGGTTACATACCTAGCCCGATGTTGACAGATTAATGAGGGTTGTGTCGAACCTTGAGGTTACAGATTTTGATTATGTGTAGGTCCGCAGAGCCCAAAAATAGAAAATGCTGGAAAATCACAGCAGGTCTAGCAGCATTGAATCATAGAAACTCAACCGTGCTGAAGGAGGTCATTTGGCCCATCAGGTTGGCACCATCAACAATCCCATCTAGGCCTGGCCTGGCCCTAGCCTCCCTCTTTCTCATATTTACCCACATGTTTACCCCACTGATCCCCTTAACCTACACATCCTGGGACACTAGAGGTCAATTTTGCACGGCCAATCAACCTAGCCCACACACCTTTGGACTGTGAGAGGAAACCGGAGCACCCAGGGGAAACCCATGCAGGCACAGGGAGAATGTGCAGACTCCACGCAGACCCAAGCAGGGAATTGAACCCAGGTATCTGGCGCTGTGGGGCAGCAGTGCTAAGCAGTGTGCCATCGTGCCATTCCATTTGTGGAAAGAGAATAGAGCCACCATTTCAAGTCTAGATGTCCCTTCGCCAGCTCTGATGTTGATCATATTGACTTCAGTTTGGACGGCTGGAGCTGATTTTATTCTGCTCACTTCACACAATTATATTGTTAGCATGGCATCAGACAGCACAGAATTAAGTTCTTCAGTCCATACTCCCTGCGCAAAGTCTTTGAAGCAGTGATCCATTTATTGCCAGTTCCATGGTGTCTCACTGCAGCATTTGCCAGCAGCCTTGGCTGCATTGCAAGACTGTGGGTGAAATTTAGTACCCCATCCTTGGGGTGGTTTTGGAGGTGGGGTTACATTTAATTAGGTGGGAGGATACCAAATGTGCACCTCCTCCTCTGATAAAACAAAGGGTTGTAAAGATCATGGAAGTCTTACCCACCTCAAGGCCAATTGCAGCCCTGTAGTGGACATTTAGGCCGAAATTCTTCCAAAAAATTCTAAGGGCTCAATTTTACCATTATGTTGCGCCTGTTTTCGGACGTGAAAACATGGTAAAGTTAGTCTGATACCAGAGATGAAGGGGTTGGCCTATGACGAGAGACTAAATAGACTAGGTCTGTACTCGTTGGAGTTTAGAAGGCTGAGGGGGGATCTTATAGCGACGCATAAGATAATGAAAGGGATGGATAGGGTAGAGGTAGAGAGATTCTTCCCGCTTAGAAAGGATAGCAGGACTAGAAGACAAAGCCTCAAGATAAAGGGGAGGCAGTTTAGATCAGAGTCGAGGAGGAACTTCTTCACTCAAAGAGTGGTGAATCTCTGGAATTCTCTGCCTGTTGAAGTGGTGGAGCCTACCTCGCTAAATATATTTAAGTCACGGGTAGATAGGTTTCTGACAGACAGGGGAATTAAGGGTTATGGGGAGAAAGCGGGAAAGTGGAACTGATCCACTTCAGATCAGCCATGATCTTATTGAATGGCGGAGCAGGTTCGAGGGGCTAGATGGCCTACTCCTGCTCCTATTTCTTATGTTCTTATGTTCTTAAAGTCAGGTGTGAGGCGAATAGTGTGATCCACACCTGGCATGCACGCAGATTCCCACTTTACTAA
The DNA here is from genome assembly GCF_965287045.1 of Carcharhinus amblyrhynchos. Taxonomy (NCBI): domain Eukaryota; kingdom Metazoa; phylum Chordata; class Chondrichthyes; order Carcharhiniformes; family Carcharhinidae; genus Carcharhinus; species Carcharhinus amblyrhynchos. The sequence continues at coordinate 126,031,449 of NC_137327.1, forward strand.
GGCCTGAAAATGGCTGCGATCAGAACTGCACCCGAAACGTGCGTAACATGAATTTAAATGCATTTGCACGCATTTAAACTGACTTAATGAGCTGGACGCCCAAATTTACCTGCATTTCCCCCTTTACTATTGCATTCACCTGTCCAGATGCAGTGCAAAACAGACATGCTCGCAAAGGTGTGTTTCAGGCACTCCACCTTCTGAAGAGGTGAGTTCAGGATTTCTGGCGGCCCTCTAACTCAGATCGGTGGTGCGGGGGGATGGCGGAGGAGGAGGTGCATCAGATGTATCTCTGATGGGGGGGTGGGTGGGGAGGAGGGAGGCCAGATGGTCCTCTGGTATGGGGGGGATGGAGGGAGGGATTGTTCTCTGGTGGGGGGCAGGGGGGGAGGGGAGTAGAGGGGTCCACTGCCACTCTTCAGGCAATCGATGGGAGGACAGGGGGCAGGGGGTCGTAATCTGTCTGGGTATCAGGGCTCATGGGTGGATAAGGGGGACTTAGAACATAGAGCATTACAGCGTTGTACATTCAGCCCTCGATATTGTGCTGACCTGTGAAACCAATCTAAAGCCCATCTAACCTACACTATTCCAATATCATCCATATGTTTATCCAATGACCATTTAGATGCCCTTAATGTTGGTGAGTCCACTACTATTGCAGGCAGGGCATTCCACCCCCTTACTACTCTCTGAGTAAAGAACCTACCTCTGACATCTGTTCTATATCTATCACCCCTCAGTTTAAAGCTATGTCCCCTCGTGCTAGCCATCTCCAATCGAGAAAAAAGGTCCACACTGTCCACCCTATCTAATCCTCTGATCATCTTATGTGCCTCTATTATCTGGGACGGTTATGTTGTGGGTGTAGGCGATGTATGTGGGGGGGCCATCGCTCCCAGGCCGCTTTATTTGCTTTTTGCGACTTGGGACAGCGGCAAATTTTTTCACTGCGCTTGCACAGTTGAAGACTCCGATCAGAGCAGCAGCGTTTCGGGTGCAATAAGCCCTGCCCACAGCACAATTCAGACTCACAATTTTGTTTCCAGCCGAAGTGCGTATGGGGGCTCCTGAGAACAGGTTTACAAGTCAGATCTGAATCATGCCCAGGTTTAGAATCAAAATGGTGAAATTGTCCCCTAAGTGTTGAATTTGCAGGAAAACTGAAGTAATTCACGTTGGTTTTTTGAGTGGCAATTCATACTAGAACCTCCCACACTCTGTGCACTGCAGCAGCCACCAGCGTGAATATCATTCGATTTCAGGGGGTCGGGAGGCTGAAACCTGTGGGCCTCTGCGGCTGGTCAGTCCCGGGCCCCCACAATGCTGCTCCCCCAACCCCACCACGACCCGATCATGGATCCCACCGAACATTCCCAGGAGCTCCCTCCGCAGGCAGTGCTGACCCCCACCAGGCAGACCTCTCCCCTCAGCCCGCCCAAATCTCCAGCCTGCTGCCCACCCTGCCCAAGTGAAGGGGGGTGGGGGGGGGGGGGGGGGGGGGGGGGGGGGGGGGGGGGGGGGCAAGCTTGCCCCCCCCAATGCCAGGAGGCACAGACTGACTGGCACTACCAGAGTGCCCATGCCCAGGGGGCACCATCCTGCTGCTGCCCGACTCCCTGGGGGGGGGGGGGGGGGGGGGGCCCAGTTGCCCCCCCCCCCCCCCCCCCCCCCCCCCCCCCCCCACCCTTCACTCTGGCAGGGTGGGAGAGGCTGGAGAATTCAGTCCCGGGCTCACTAATTACATTTAAATTATATTAAAAACAGATTAAAATTAGTTGCCTAGTTTTCCTTCCAGTTTCTGGCACAGATCTGATGGTGCCAGGAATCCGGGGCTGGGAGATGTGCTTGAGGCAGGTACGCATGTCCTGCTACGAGATTCTCCCACCCCGCTGCGCTAGAGAATTAGTGCGGCAAGGTGGGAGAATCACCCCCTTAGTGCCAGTCAGTGCTTGTTTAGTGTTTTACCATGACTTTCATACAGCTAGCTATCTTGTTGTTATGCTGAAAAATGAGGCTTCGTTCCATTGTAGAGAAATCCTGGCTGAATGTAAGTGAAGAGTAAATTGCTGTCCTGAGGAAATGGACAACTCTGAAACACGACCACGAGGGAGTTAATTTACATTCTGCCAACTGTTCCACGTTGAGAATGTGAGCTGGCCAGAAGTTATGTCCCTTGATTTAATCCTGGGGAAAAGATAGGGGGCATTAAAAATTCAAACACTTTGAATATGAATTCAGTGTACGATAAATTCCATTGTTTCCCGGTGCCAATCCAGTCGTGTCCTATTGAGGAGCATCACAACTTGATGGCGATGTGGGGGAGGAAGGAATAGATTTCCTTTTCTTATTTGATGAAGTTCAAATCAGCAGAAAATGCACAAGATAAATGTATCCAATACACAATGTTGTAGCGTCAATAATAATGTTGCACAATCTTAAGCACACAGAGATCACATCATCTCTTTTCGTCTGTTATGATGATCACAAAATCTGATTACAGTGATAGAGTACGCTGTTGTATTTGATTATGGCACTGCGCTAGAGCCACATTATTATCACTTGGCCACAGAAAGAATGCATTCTTTCACGCTTTGTTTCAGGTGAGCGCTGCCACACAGAAACCTGGCTGGGTGTTTCAGCCACAAAGTGATTTGGGCCAATTATCCTATTGACTGCAGTATATCACTCCTGTCAGAATGCTCCAAGGTCACTTTTTAACAGGACGCTTACCTGCACTGATGAATTACACTGTCAGTCACTGCTCCAGAATGCGAAGGCTGCACTCTCTTTCACCACCAAATCCACCTCTCCAGTCCTGATTCTATCATTTAGGCAGGAGAATCTGTAAGAGTGAAAAGCCTGCTGTGTGAGCAGCTTGAATGTGAGATTATCTTGTCTGAGACACACAACTCGGACCACACTCTGAGGGACTTCTACACTTGTGTTTTGAGAAGAGGAACACTTTCTGAAGAATCTGCCGTAGCACTCTGCCTCACCTGCACCACAGCAGAAGCTCTTGTCGCATTGAAAGCAAAGAAAGACAAGCATTTATGTAGCGCCTTTCACAACCTCAGGGTGTCCCAAAGCCACGGTGAGTAGCCTCACAACATCAGGTTAAAGTCCGACAGATTTATTTGGCAGCACGAGCTTTCGGAGCACCACTCCTTCATCAGGTGAGGCATTCATCTGATGAAGGAGCAGTGCTCTGAAAGCTCGTGCTACCAAATAAACCTGTTGGACTTTAACCTGGTGTTGTGAGACTACTTACTGTGCTCACCCCAGTCCAACGCCGGCAACTCCACATCATACTTAACAGCCAATGAAGCAATCTTGAGGTGGCATCACTGTTGTCAAGTAGGAAACATGATTGCCAATTCACACACACAGCATTGTGATGATAAGCAGATTACCTGCTTTGTATTGTATTGGTTGGGGGGGGACGGTAAATATTGGCCAGAAGAGTGGGAAAAAACATCCCTGTTCTTTTCTAAACTCATGCCATGGATTCATGCATTCATCTGAGAAGGCAGATGGAGGCCAAGTCTATTGCCTCATCTGTAAGATGGTATTGCTGTCCGTGCAGCACTCACTCAGTGATAGAGGGTCAGACTCTCTGGATTGGGTCTTGTACCCACAGCATTCATACTCAGAGACTGTTGCTGAACCACATCTGACCGTCTCCAATTTGTGCCTTAGGTCAATATTGTGATAATACTGTGCCTTTAAGAAATGTATTTGTGTCATGTTTCTTATGCAGGATTTTTTTTAGCAATCAGTTATTTTAACCTGTGCCACTTTATCTGTTATCAGCAGCCCTTGTTGTTACTGCAGAATTGGTTTTAATGCCTGAAATGTTTGTTTTTATCTGGGTGAATGTAGTTTGGTTATTTTAGTGTTTGCTACTGGGATTTTTCAGACCAGGACTTGATTAGGGTTTATTGACAGGAAAAAGCATGTGACGGGGTGGGGCTGGGCTCACACAGAGAAATCAAGTCAGTTTCTGTTTAGGATCTTTAGTGAGAGGTAGCATCCTCTATGTCTGTTCTTCTCTCTGGATTTGGAGACTGGGATCTGCCAGGAGGTAAATCCTTTTCCCTGGAGGCTGCTGTACAGGAGTTAGAATACAGGTGGCTCTTTCTGTATCTGCCCAGATGAGTTAAAAACCTGGCATCCACATGAATCTATATTTTTGTGTGCTAACTTAATCTGAAGAGGGAGTTTGGCTGTGGGGTTACATTAGAACAATAGAGATAGTTAGCTGATAAGAATTATACCTTGTCATGTTTAAGCACTTCATTGTCAATTATTCTGATTCTTTTTGTTATATTTTAACTGCATTGTTAAATAAAGTTTGTTTTACTAAAAACTTCTTCGTGGATCAATAGAATCATACCTGGAGTAAAACATCATGGCTAGGATTTAATGATCTCGTCCAACCCGAGACTGGAAAATCCCATCCAAGGGTAACAGACCTCGTTGTCCACCCCTCACCCACTCTGATTCCTATGGCGGGCAAGGTGGTAGAATTCCAGCACTTGGACTCAGTCAAACACCAAATCAAAAAAGTTAGGATCTAGACATTCTCTCTTCCATCTTCTTTTGTTGGGACTCGCCAACTTTAAGGGCATTCAAATGGTCATTGGATAGGCATATGGATAATATTGGAATAGTTTAGGTTAGGGGGTCATTAGATTGGTTCCACTGGTCGGCACAACATCGAGGGCCGAAGGGTCTGTACTGCGCTGTAATGTTCTATGTTCTGCAAAAGTCTGAGGTCACGTACGAACCGACTCAAGAACAATACCTTCACTGCTGCCATCAAACTTTTGAATGGACCTGCCTTGCACGAAGTTGATCTTTCTCTACACCCTTGCTATGACTGTAACACTACATTCTGCACTCTCTCCTCTATGAACAGTGTGTTTTGTTTGTGTAGCACGCAAGAAATAATACTTTTCACTATGTTAATACATGCGACAATAATAAATCAAATCAAATCAAATCAAATTCTAGGCTAGCATCATAATATACCTTGGAGTTTCTGATCTGGTCCCTAGAACTATTGAAGTTTTGATCCCAGCTGTGGCAGAATTGAAAATGGCAGGTGGGAACGTCCACCAGCGCCATGCCTGAAATAAAACGACGCTCATGTCATCAGACAGGTAACTTCAGTGGCTGATTAGCAGCAACAAATATAGTGTGGGTGGAAGCCTCTGGAAAAAATCTCACAACACCAGGTTAAAGTCCAACAGGTTTATTTGGTAGCAAACACCACTAGCTTTCAGGGCTTTGCCCCTTCATCAGGTGAGTGGGGAGTTCTGATCACAAACAGGGCATATAAAGGCACACACAGTTTACAGAATACTGATTAGAATGTGAGTCTTTACAGTAATCAATTCTTAAAGGTGCAGACAGTGTGAGTGGAGATAGCATTAAGCATAGGTTAAAGAGATGTGCATAAAGAGACAATACGCATTTCTTTAACCTATGCTTAATGCCATCTCCATTCACATTGTCTACACCTTTAAGACTTGATTAGCTATAAAGACCCGCATTCTAATCAGTATTCTGTAAGCTGATGTGTGCCTTTATATGCCCTGTTTGTGATCAGAACTTCCCACTCACCCAATGAAGGGGCAAAGCCCCGAAAGCTAGTGGTGTGTGCTACCTAATAAACCTATTGGACTTTAGCCTGGTGTTGTGAGACTTCTTACTGTGTTTACCCCAGACCAACACCGGCATCTCCACATCAGCCTCTGGAAGCACAGAGGAGGGGCCTTGCATTTTATGCTTGGCCTTCACCCGCTGACCTTGGCCAACATTGCCTGATGTCGCAACAACAGTTGCAAATCTGCAAGATTCACAGTTGCATAATTGGGTTTCAAGTGGCATTTGTGACCTGAAGGCAGCTGCTGACGTATGGATCCTTTGCACATTTCAGCTTTGTACTCGTTATCTAATTTGCCGTTGGTGTGGCTCCTGCAGCAAGAGGAGTAAGTTAGATTATACAAGCGTTCCCAGAGGATATAAACGGAGCACAAACAACAGATTTTTACTGTACTGTTGAATTTTTATAAGTCAATTGCTAAATTGATCACTGGAGGTCTCAAATGGCTGGAAGAAACGTTCCAAATGACTGTCGAGGAGGTACTCGCTTGCTACAGATTTGCTTTTAACGTAAAGGCGCACTCACTCACTGCTCTACTCTGTTGCTGCCTTTGGACCTGTAATGCCAGCAATAAAACACCAAAGTGAATCAGGTAATATTAAACAACACCAAATCACTCAACCAGTAAGAGACCCAATCTGTGCGCACAATGGAACCTCACTGTGCCCAAGCATTTGCAAACTGACTCCTGAAGTCTAAAGAGGCCATTTTGACCAGTTATCGTGCTGAAATCTGCTTAAAGGAGTGAGTTGAGCAGTCCAAAGAAGAGCAGACTTTACACTGATTCACCCTGCACGCTACGCATTTTGCACTGCTGATGTGCCTTCTAGTTTCCCGAAGTTAGTAATAGGCACAATTTAGACGCAAAATGCTGGAGCTTTGTCACGTGTATTCCTTTTTGCTCTCCATATTCACAGTAACTTCATTGCAAGATTAAGGGAATGTCAGCTACAACTCTCATCGACTTTCACAGATACGCAACAGAAAACAGTCTTTCTGGTTGTATCACACCTTGGTATGGCTCCTGCTCTGCCCAAGATTGCAATAAACTACAAAGGGTTATGAACGTAACACAATCCATCACACAAACCAGCCTCCCATCCATTGATTCTGTCTATACTTCTCGTTACCTCCAAAGCAGCCAGTATAATTAAGGACGTCCATGCTCCAAGACATTCTCTCTTCCCCTTCTTCCATTGGGAAAAAGATATAAAAGTCTGAGGTCGCGTTCCAACCGACTCAAGAATAGCTTCTTCTCTGCTGAGTTTGGGGTCTCCATGAGGTTAGAGTCATAGAGCTTTACAGCATGGATACAGGCCTCAAAGCAACTTAAAGCCTAAAGCTACCTGAACTTGATGTTTTGAGTTATAAGGAGAGGCTGGATAGACTGGAAGACTTTTCCCTGGAGTATAGGAAATTTAGTGGTGATTTTATAGAGGTCTATAAAATAATGAGGGGCAGAGATCAGCTAGATCATCAATATTTTTTCTCAAAGGTAGGGGAGTCTAAAACTAAACAAGGGGAGAATGTGTGAACTCCACACAGGTAGTGACCCAAGCTGGGAATCAAACCTGGGTCCCTAGCACTGTGAGGCAGCAGTGCTAACCAGTGTGTCACCATGTCACCCTATTGGCAAGCCTTTGGCATGCCAGAAAGTTTCTGGGAGTGCCAATGCAGACTTCCCTGCTTTTCGATCGTAGGTGTAGATTGGATATGAACTCTCTTTCTCCCCATTTGCTTGAAAGTTTCTGTCTTTATCTATGACCTTGGATTCTAGAGTTTCATGATTAGCTGCTGTCCGTGTACAGTCTGCTCTTTCACTGGTTCAGGCAGTCATTTAGCGTGCTTGTTGAGGTGTTGACTTCTTTCTACCACTGATTTTTCTGTCATACTTCCTCCTGGTCACTTGGAGTGAGCATCTTTCTTGGAAGAGTTGTCCTGTACTTTCTTTCATTCAACAACTCTGCAGAATACTTCATGTCAGCCTTAGGGGATGTAGAATGGAATGAAACGACAACAAGATTTGGCTCTTCCTTTGTCACCTGGCATTTTATGAGGGTTCTCTTGATTGTCTGGCCATGTCTTGCTGTAAACCCATGACCCCTTTATAACGTGGTGATAAGGTATTGATGTTGAACCCATACTGCTCAGTGAATTCCTTCAAATTTCTCGTGGTGAGTTGGCTTCCATTGTCACATATTATTCTTTCAGGAATGCTTAGCTCAACAAACAGAACTAGTTACTGCTGAGATCATTATTTTGGTTCTCAAATCTTTCATCTGCTAAATAAAAGGAGCTTTGAATAGTAGCCTACGACTGTGGAATATCATTCTTGATTGTGTGTGAATAAATCGGCTTCCACAGTATGCTATGGTCTGGATAGTGCTTCAGTGACTATCATCTCCTCTTTCTGTTGTGTGTTTCTGTACTACTGGTGCATGCCACATGTGGACACCATTCTTTTGATGTCTTTGTTTGCACCCATCCACACTACTCCATCCCCATGTATGCTGTTTACTTTCCTTAGATAACATTTTCTTTTAATTTCCTGAAAAGATCTTTTGGACCAGTTTGGGTCGGATGATGTTACTCTTGCTCTGGTGTCAATTTTTGCCTTCAGATTTATGGTTGTGGACTTATTTCTCATCTTCTTCCTGATCTGATGATTAGAACATAGAACATTAGAACATAAAACATTACAGCACAGTACAGGTCCTTCGGCCCTCGATGCTGTGATGACCAGTGGAACCAATCTAATGACCCTCTAACCTAAACTATTCCAATATTATCCATATGTCTATCCAATGACCATTTGAGTGACCTTAAAGTTGGCGAGTCCACTACTGCTGCAGGCAGGGCATTCCATGCCCTTACTGCCCTCTGAGTAAAGAACCTACCTCTGACATCTGTCCTATATTTATCACCCCTCAATTTAACGCGATGTCCCCTCATATTCACCATCCAAGGAAAAAGGCTCTCACTGTCCACCCTATTTAATCCTCTGATCATCTTGTATGCCTCAATAAGGTCACCTCTTAACCTTCTTCTCTCTAAAATTAGGTCAATTTATTTTCTAAACAATTCGGTAGTTCATTATTAGTGCAAAACAAAATGACCCAGCATTCACTTGCCTCGATTAATACCAGAAATTAACTTTTTAATTTGGTGTCATAGTCATCAGAGATGGTGACCTATTGCTAATGTCACTGGTCCAATAATCCAGAGGTCCAGTGTAATGCGTCGGGCACGCAGGTGCAAACTCCACTATGGCAGTGGGTGGAATTTAAATTCTGTTAATCAAACTGGTATATAAAGCTAGGCCTAGTAATGGCGACCATGACATCAATCATTGTGGAACAGCACAGTGGCACAATGATTAGCACTACCTGCCTCACAGCACCAGGGATCCGGTTCAATTCCTGCCTCGAGTCACTGTTTGTGTGGAATTTGCACATTCTCTCCTTCTCTGCGTGGGTTTCCTCTGGATGCTCCAGTTTCCTCCAAAATTCTGAAGATGTGCGGATTAGGTTGATTGGCCATGCTAAATTGACCACTGACAATATGTCAATAATATTGATATATTTTATCCAGAATTGACATTGCAGTTATCGACCATATGTCCTAATTGGCCTCTGCTGTATTTCTGACCCACATGAACCTCCTTCCACCCAATAAGTTTTATCCCTCAATAAAATATGTCAATAGAGTCAGGGGTTTAGTAGGGTAAATATGCGGGGTTATGAGAATATTAGTGTGGGTGGGATTGTGGTCAGTGCAGACTCGATGGGCTGAATGGTTTCCTTCTGCACTGTAGGGATTCTATGACTCTATGATTCATTGATCATTGATGGGTACACTCATGTTTTTTTATCAGGAAGAAAATATGCCATCCTTACCTGGATGGCTTACATGTAAATCCAGAGCATTATGATTCACTCTGAACTGCTCTCCCAAATGGCTGAGCAAGGCTTCTCAGTTGAAGAGAATTTAAGGCCAAAAATGCCATCTTTGTCAACAATGGCCACATCACATGAAAGAGATAAGGAATAGAACGGTCAACAAGAGTACCTGAATGTCCACTTTACCACAATATGTTATGATGTATTGTGCACAGTGTATACCACGTGTGGTAGAGGTTAGAGATCCAGGATCTTTGTACACCCATTTCCTCCAGCTAGGATTTACAGCTTGAATACTGCTGTATGTCTAAAGCATCTTCAATTTGTGGAATCAGTTTCAGAACTTCAATGACCCCATCTCTTGTTTCCCACAATGAGCAACGACAAGCCTAATTTGGATGCATAGGACAAAGTGTTGTGGACTCAATTGCAAATCCCTCGAGCATAACAGAACTGTTTCCACTATCGACATCACCAGCTCACCCCTTGCACGTAACCATTCCTTGCCTACTCTCTCCATTAGTCCATACCTGCCTACATTCTCCACTACTTTTATTTCATTGGAGACAGTTCAGGGAAGGTTCACGAGGACGATCCTCAGGGTGGAGGGATTGTCTTATGAGGAAATGTTAAACAGTTTGGAATTTAGAAGGATGAGAGTTGGTCTCATTGAAATTCTCAAGGATTCTTAAGGAGCTTGACAGGATGAAAGCTGAGAAGACGTATCCCCTCGTGGAGAGTCTGGGACCAGAGGGCATAGTCTCAGCATAAAGGGGCGTCAACTTAGGACTGAGATGAGGAGGGATTTCTTCCCTCAGAGGGTTGTGAGTTTGTGGAACCCCTTACCACAGAAAGCTGTGGGGGCAGAGTCCTTGTGTATACTGAGATAGATAAATTTTTGATCAGTAAGGGAATCAAAGTTTACGGTGAAAGGGTAGGAAATTGGATGTGAGGGATGTCAGAATAGCCATGATCCAATTGTGACTTTTAAGAGGCATCTTGATAAATACATGATGGGAATAGAGGGATATGGTCTCCAGAAGGGTAGGGGGTTTTATTTCGTACGGGCAGCATGGTTGGTGCAGGCGTGGAGGGCCAAAGGGCTTTCCTGTGCTGTAATTTTCTTTGCTCTGTGTTCTATGGAATGGGACAGCAGTCATAAGGGGCTGAATGGCCTACTCCTGTTTCTATTTCTTACGGCCTTATGCTGCTGAAAAGCAAAATGAAAATGAATGGTGCCAACTGATATTTTGTCCTTCATTCCGGTTTCCAATCTCACTCAAACATACATAGAAAGAAACCTCTGAAGGAGAATAAGAAGGTGACTGGAGATCACAAGCGACAGGCTCATGGGTTGCCTATATTTTGCTTCTGACTGTGCATGATTGTTTCTGGAACTGCCCGGAGGTAAAAATAAAACAATTCAATGTCACAGGAGGCAGCTGAGCTCCGATTACAGAACCAAATCTCAGAACTAACAAGATTTAAGGAAGCAATTACCTCAGGGTCCCATCCCCACACATTTGCAAGAGCCATAGTTCAGCATTTGCAAGTTATCAATCTCTTGGTTATTTGGATGTAACATATAATGGCCCACAATCTTCCAGGGAGTAGTGCCGTCAGAATGGTGTATCTAGGGTGCATCATCGAATCCCTATAGTGCAGAAGATGGCCATTTGACCCATTGAGCCTGCATCGACAACAATCGCACTCAAGCCCTATCCTCATTACCCCATGTATTTGCCCTGACACTAAGGTGCAATTTAGCATGGCCAATCAACCTATCCTGCACATCTTTGGACTGTGGGAGGCAAATGGAGCACCCGGAGGAAACCCAAGCAGACACGGGGAAAATGTGCCAACTCCACACAGGCAGCTGGATGGGATGGTGGCACCGTGGTTAGCGCTGCTGCCTCACAGCACCAGGGACCCGAGTTCAATTCCTGGCTTGGGTCACCGTCTGTGTGGAGTTTTCACGTTCTCCCTTGGTCTGCATGGGTTTCCTCCAGGTGCTCCGGTTTCCTCCCACTGTCTGAAAGATGTGTGGGTTAGGTGCATTGGCCATGCTAAATTCTCCCTCAGTGTACCCACGCAGGCGCTGGAGAGTGGCGACTAGGGGATTTTCACAGTAACTTCATCGCAGTGTTAATCTACTTATGACACTACTAAATAAATTTGAAACTTTAGATAAGTATGGTACCATTAATGACGCAGCTCCATAGTTTCCTGGGGCATTTCATCCCTTCCACGATTGTCTTTGCTGGGGACAATCAGGATATAATTATCAAAACTCCAACACTATCAAAATCAATGGCAGTTGAGGCTTTTTTGCATTTGAGCCAATTGTCATGCCTCTGCCATTGTGGCTAATAAATAATGACCAATAGCAGCAGCATCCTTTTTTGCTCCAAATTTGGGTTCCGAATTGTTAATTCTTTGTAATTCCTTCAGGGGACATGAGCACCATTGGCTGGGCCAATTTATAGAATCCCTGCACTGCAGAAGGAGGCCATTCAGCCCATCAAGTGCATACCGACCACAATCCCACCCAGGCCCTATTCCCGTAACCCCGCACATTCACCCTACTAATCTTCCTGACACGAGGGTAAATTTAGCATCATCAATCCACCTAACCCACACTTCTTTGGGCTGTGGGTGGAAACCACAGAGGACCCAGAGAAAACCCACACAGATACAGGGAGAATGTCCATGACCCGAGGAATTGAACCTGGGTCCCTGGCGCTGTGGGGCAGCAGTGCTAACTGCTGTGCTGCCCTTAGACTGAGTGACTTGCTAGGCCAACTTGCTATGGGCCTGGAGTCGCATGTGAGCATGGCAGACGGGTTTTTATAGCAACAGTTTCATGGTCACCATTGGATTTTTAATTATAGACTTTTTAATTGAATTCACTTTTTTGTATTGAATTCACATGTCACCGTCTGCCGTGGCGGGATTTGAATCTAGGTTCTCAGACCATTACGCTGGGTCTCTGGACCAGTGACAATACCACTACGCCACCACCTCCCCACAAACATATTGCTGTTGCAAAGCTCAGACAACTGGGATCTTTGAACATCCATTTCTTCCTCTTGGGATTTACTGTTTTAATATTGCACTGTTATAAGTCCGGAACTTATTCAATTTATGGGATCAGTTTCAGGATTTAAATGACCTTGCTTTTCACAGTGATCAACTGCACTAAAGCCTCTAATACATCAAAAATATCTTATCAAAGAACTCTACTTTGATTGAAACACTGGCGATTAATGATCAGTGGTGGGTAAATTGGTGCACATTTATCTCAAAAACATGTCACGGCCATCTACCCAGAGGACAGTCAGCCTGTATTTCTGTCAAGTTTTACTGTCCACCAAGATTTGTGATCTTCAGTCTCACTCAAGCCCAGGACTTTTCAATTAGGAATTCATGGTTAGCTTGCTTAGCCCTTGTTACCCACAAAAATAAAAGTCAAGAATAGTTTTGTTCCAGAATTATTAACAATTTATAATACAACGTCTTGGAGTGAACCTTAACACCCACAGCAGGACACCTGAGAAAAGTGTTGACAGTTCCAAATGATTGTACACTAAAGTTGTATTTTTTAAAAGTGATGGAGTGGATTTAACCCCCACTTGCTACCCACATCTCCCCCACATCTACTGCCCCCCAAACACCCCCCCCCCGCCCCAGCCTCCATTCCTATAGGTATATTTGAAAGCAGGGGGCTTGTAAAATAAATGCCCTTCTGCCCCCAGCTAACTGTCTCCTGTATTACAGTAGCAGGGAATATATAAGGGCAGCACAGTGGGTAGCACTGCTGCCTCACAGTGCCACAGACCCTGTTCCATTACCGGCTTGGATCACTGTCTGTGTGAAGTCTGCACCTTCTCCCCATGTCTGCATGGGTTTCCTCTGGGTGCTCCAGTTTCCTCCCACAGTCCAAAGATATGCATGGATTGGCCATGCTAAATTGCCCTTTAGTGTTCGGGGGACTAGCAGGATAAATGCATGGGCTTTGGAGATAGGGCTTGGATGGGATTGTGGTCAGTGCATACCCGATGGGCCGAATGGTCTCATAGTTATAGAGGTTTACAGCAATGAAGGCTGTTCCCTCTGTATTACCGTTGCAGCTTTTGAGCTGGTGGACTGAAGTTTCCGCATATGATAGAGGTGAGGTTGGTGCAGTGGGGAATATTTCTCCACTTAAAATCCAGCCCATGTTTTTTCATTCAATGGACATGGGCGCCGCTGGCTGGCCAGCATTTATTGCCCATCCCTTGTTACCCTTGAAAAGTTGTGGTGAGCTGCCTCATGATACAACTGAATGGCTTGAATGTTAGGCCATTTCAGAGGGCAGTTGAGACTCTTCCTCATTGCTCTGGAGTCACATGCCGGCCAGACCAGGTAAGGAGGGCAGATATCTTCCCAAAAGGACATTAGTGAACCAGATTTTCCCGAGAATCGACAATGGTTTCATGGTCATCAGTAGATTCTGAATTCTAGATATTTTTATTGAATTCAAATTCCTCTACCTATCATGGCAGGATTCAAATCCAGGTCCCCATAACATGAGCTGAGATTCTGGATTAACAGTCCAGTGTTAATACTAGGCCATCGACTCCCTGCTGTTAGATGAAACCCTTTCCTGACTCAGTTGGAAGAAAATTGGGTGGATATTTGAAAGCATGGTTGGTGGATTTGCAGATAGCGATGAGGACCATCAAAGGATATAGCAGGACACAGATCAGTTGGAGACACAGGCAGAGTGATGACAGATGGAGCTTAATCCGGACAAATGTGAGATAATGCATTTTGGAAGGTCTAATATGGATAGGAAATGTACAGTAAATGGCAGAGCCCTTAAGAGTATTGATAGACAGAGGGATCTGTGTGTACAGATACATAGGTCACTGAAAGTGGCAATGCAGATGGAGAAGGTAGTCAAGAAGGCATATAGTATGCTTGCCTTTATTGCCCGGGCATTGAGTTTAAAAATTGGCAAGCCATGTTCAGCTTTATAGAACCTTAGTTCAGCCGTACTTCAAATACAGTGCTCAGTTCTGGTTGCGACTTTACCAGAAAGATGTGGAAGCTTCAGAGAGGGTACAGAAAAGATTTACCAGTATGTTGCCTGGTATGGAGGGCATTAGTTATGAGGAGAGGTTGAAGAAACTTGGTTTGTTCTCACTGGAACAACGGAGGTTGAGGGGCGACCCGATAGAAGTTTACAAGATTATGAAAGGCATGGACACAGTGGACAGTCAAAAGCTTTTTCCCAGGGTGGAAGAGTCAATTACAAGGGGGCATAGGTTTAAGGTGTGAGGGGTAAGATTTAAAGGAGATGTACAAGGTAGATTTTCTACACAGCGGGCGATGGGAGCCTGGAACTCGCTGCCAGGGGAGGTGATGGAAGCAGATACAGTTCTGACTTTTAAGGGGCATTGGGACAAATACATGAATAGAATGGGAATAGAGGGATACGGTCCCCGGAAGGGTAGGGGGTTTTAGTTCAGTCGGGCAGCATGGTCGGTGCAGGCTTGGAGGGCCGAAGGGCCTGTTCCTGTGCTTTAATTCTCTTTGTTCTTTGTTCTTTGGAAAAAACTTGCAGGGCCATTGGGATGAAGTGGGGTTGATGGCGCTGACTGGATTGTTCTGCAGAGAGCCAGCATGGTGTCAATGGGCTGAATGGTCTTTGTCAGTGCCTTTATGGCTTCAGATGGTGAATGCACTGCCAGTTCAGCTTTTGGGTTGGTGCTGAGGATCTGGTTCAACCTTGTGTTCACTGCTATATATTTTAATTTCTAATCAGCAAAATCTGGAGTGAGTTAGCAGCAGCAGGAAGGACACATAGAAACATAGAAGATAGGGGCAGGAGGAGGCCATTGGCCCTTCGAGCCTGCTCTGCCATTCGTTACGATCATGGCTGACCATTCAACTCAATAGCCTAATCCTGCTTTTTAACCCAGAACCTTTGATCCCATTTGCCCCAAATGCTGGATCTAGCTGCCTCTTGAATACAGTCAATGTTTTGGCATCAACTATTTCCTGTGGTAATGAATTCCACAGACTCATCACTGCTTGGGTGACGAAATGTCTTCTCATCTCCATCCTAAATGGTCTACCGTAAATCCTCAAACTGTGCCCCTGGTGCTGGACTCCCCCACCATCAGGAACATCCTCCCTGCATCTACCCTGTCTAGCCCTGTTAGAATTTTATAAGTGTCGATGAGATCCCCCTCATTTGTCTGAATTCCAGCAAAAACAATCCTAATCTATCAACTCAATACATCAGTTCTGCCATGTCCGGAATCAGCCTGGTAAACCTTCACTGCACTCCCTTGAGAGCAACAACACCCTTTCTCAGAAAAGGAGACCAAAACTGCACACAATACTCTAGGTGTAGCCTCACCGAGGCCCTGTATAATTGCAACAACACATCCCTGCGCTTGCACTCGAAATCTCTCGTAATGAAGACCAGATACCATTTACCACCTGCTGCACCTGCATGCTTACCTTCAGTGACTGGTGCACAAGGACACCCAGGTCCCTCTGCACACTCCCCTCTCCCAATTTACGGCCAGTCAATAGTAATCTGTGTTCTTGTTTTTTGCTTCCAAAGTTTTGCTACCTCGCGTTTATCCAAATTATACTGCATCTGCCATTGATTTGCCCACTCACTTAATCTGTTCAGATCATTCTGAAGAATCATAGAATAGAATCGCAGATTCTCTCAGTACAGAAGGAGGCTATTTGGCCCATCGAGTCTGTACTGACCACAATCCCATGCTATTCCCATAACCCTACACATTTTACCGTGCAAATCCCCCTGACACTAGGGTCAATTTAGCATGGCCAATCGATCTACTCCACACATCTTTGGACTGTAGAAAGAAAGGGAGCGCTTGAGGGAAACCCATGCAGACGGAGGGAAAGTGCAAACTCCACACAGACAATGACCGGAGGCCAGAATTGAACCGGGTCCCTGGCGCTGTGAGGCAGCAGTGCTAACCACTATGTCATCGTGATGCCCTAAATCTAGATCTCTGCATCTTTGTCACAGTTCACCATCCCACCCAACTTGATATGTTCTGCAAACTTTGAGATATTTTGCTCCCTCATCAAAATCATTAATATATATTGTGAACAGCTGGGGTCCAATCCCTGTGGCACCCCACTAGTTATTGCCTGCTAATTTGAAAAGCACCCATTAAATCCTACTCTTTGTTTCCTCTCTGCCAACCTGTTTTCTATCCATCTGCATACACTTCCTTTAATCCTACTCCCTATCATTCTTGCTTGCTCCATGTGCCTATTCAATAACCGCTTGAAAGTTCCTAAAATGTCCGACTCTACTATCACAGCAGGCAGTGCATTCCACACCCCAACCACTCTCTGAGTGAAGAACCTACCTTGGACATCCCTCCTATATCTCCCACCATGAACCTTATAGTTATGCCCCCTAGTAACAGCTACATCTACTTGAGGAAATAGTCTCTGAATGTCCACTCTATCTATCCTCCTCATCATCTTATAAGCCTCTGTTAAGTTGCCTCTCATCCTCCTCCACTTTAAAGAGAAAAGCCCAGCTCCCTCAACCTTTCCTCATAAGACCTACCCTCCAAACCAGGCAGCATCCTGATAAATCTCCTCTGCAGTCTCCCCAATGCTTCCACATCCTTCTTATAGTGAGGTGACCAGAACTGCACACAATATTCCAAATGTGGTCTCACTAAGGTACTGTACCGTTGCAGCATAACCCCACGGCTCTTAAACTCAAAAGCCCTGTTAATAAACGCTAACACACTATCGGCCTTCTTCACGGCTCTATCCACTTGAGTGGCAGCCTTCAGAGATCTGTGGCTATGAACCCCAAGATCTCACTATTCCTCCACATTCCTCAGAACCCTGCCGTTGACCCTGTAATCCGCATTCAAATTTGTCCTACCAAAATGAATAACTGAAAGAGTTAACCACGAACAAAGATATTCTGTTTTTTCAAAGGAGCTCGAACACATTTCCCCAATCCCTGTTTACATGCATTGGTGAAGGTTTGACAAACAGGAATGTTTAAAATATAATGTCATTTGAAACTCTTACTTTTCACTACAAAATAAGTAGCTGTCAGATAACATTTCCAATCTGACAGCAGCCACACTTTGACATGCAGAATATTAATTTCTGAAATTCACTCTCCACAGTTAACCACCATGTAATTTGTACAAGCTGTTCAGTTTTATGATTGAATGGCACATGGAGAAGCAGCATTTCTGTTGGGCACTGTCTTACAGCAAGTACCGTGAATGGCAATGTGGAGTCGGAAACTGTGCATCAGCAAGACAGCTTTTATTTTAAGACACCCAGCGAGGCTTATTTCCAATCTGTTTTTAACAACTTAAAATTTGACATGTAAATAACCAGCTTCTGCCTGAAAATTTGTTCGCAACTTGGTCCGTAATGTTCCCAATCATCCAGCTGATTAAAGCAAAGATCAGGATAAGGCAGAGTGTCTGGCCAGAATTTTACCATCTCACCCTCCTCAATTCCAGGGCAGGCGTGGCTCGCAAGACAGAAGCCTTTGTTGGCCTCAGGTGGGATTTTATCAGCTTTGCCTGAGCGAGGTCGTAAAATACGGCCTCTGTTTCTCATGAGTGCAATTACCTAGCAATTCATGTATTGTCCTTATTTCTCCCTTATTGTGATAAGCTGGTGTTCTTGGGTCTATTTTTATTCATCGTGGGGCATGAGCATTGCTGGCTGGTCAGCATTTATTGCCCTTGAGAAGGTAGTGATGAAATTTCTTGAAACACTGCAGTCCATGTTGATCCTAAATGCTGTTAGGGAGGGAACTCCAGGATTCTGACCTGGCGACTGTGAAGGAATAGCGATATATTTCCAACCTTCCACATACCTGATGAAGGAACAGCGTTTCTGAAAGCTTTGTGGGATTACTATCAAATAAACTGGCTGGATTTTAACCTGCTGTTGTGACACTTCTTGCTGTGTTTACCCCAGTCCAACACTGGCATCTCTACATCACGATATGTTTCCAAGTCAGGATGATGACTGGTTTGGAGGAGAACTTGCAAGTGCTGGTGGCGTTTCCATGTGTCTGCTGCCCTTGTCCTTCTAGACGGTAGTGGTTGTTTGTGGGTTTGCAAGATGCTGTCCAAGGTAAATTTCTGAAGTGCATCTTGTCAATGCTGTTAGTGAGCATTGCCCATCAATTTGGTGAGTCTTGTGGAGAATTTGTGATCAGAAGTGAGGACATTATAAAATTGCTGAGAGAGTGGGCAGAAAACAGGAGGAGGGAGGTACCTGGAGCATGATCAGGAACAGGAGCAGGATCAGGAGCAGGAACAGGAGCAGAAGTATTGCTTAAATATTCTGCACTGAATACCAAAAAGTTAAAAGTTTATTTATCCATCACAAATAGGCTCACATTTACACTGCAATGAAGTTACTCTGAAAACCCCCTAGTCGCCACATTCTGACACCTGTTCGGGTACACTAAGGGAGAATTTAGCACGGCCAATGTGCCTAACCAGCATATCTTCCGGACAATGGGAGGAAACTGGAGTACCCGGAGGAAACCCATGCAGACATGGGGGGAATGTGCAGACTCCACACAGACAGTGATCCAACCCAGGACCCTGGCGCTGTGTGGCTGCAGTGCTAACCACTGTGCCACTGTGCCAACCCTTTGGTTGAAAGACCACATGAGGGTGTTTCTCTCTTTCTGTTGCATTCATTTATGTTGTTTTATTTTCTGTTGTTAATAACCACATTATTGCTGGGGCAGAAGTCCACATGTTTTTGGGTTTTGGTTTTGATGTTGTTCTGCTGGGTGTATTCGAATCCCATAACCTCACAGAGGCTGGTTTGATGCACCTGAGGTTTTCTTCATTTATTGTTTTGCCCCCTGTCTCTGATTTTTGTTTGTTTTGTCTGTACCCTATCTTCCTGGGTTCCTGTCTATCTTTTCCTTCTCCTGACTTTACTAACCAGGAAAACAGCAGTTGACTGACTGATATTCTTTTAAAAAAAAAATCATCTTGTTATGGGCCACAGCACTTAATAACTTCAGAAATTGCCAGGCCACTAAGTTTTGGGTCAGAACACTTAACAAAGCAATTGTTTTTCCAAGGAGTGTGGCCATCTTCTATTTCAGAAAATAAAGGGGCATTTGTTCAGGTGGCTGTTTTGGTACAAAACAAGGCCATTCAGCCCAACAGATCGATGCTATGGTTCATGCTTGACTTGAGCCTCCTCACACAGCTTTATCAAACCAAAGCCACATAACTTTCTATTCCATTCTCACTACATGAGTTTTTTATTTCGGTTTTCTCTTTTGTATGAACCTATGAAATTCACTTCAGCTACTTCCTATGAAAGAGCATTACATATTCCACTCACTGTAATTACTCATGAATGTTTCATTGCATGTTGTCATCCTCACAAGTACAATACATCCTCTACCTGCCTACCCCACTAAGCCCTTTCAAACTCTTCAAACCTCTATTATGCCACCTTTCAACCTCCCCTTTTTGAGCGAAAAGAGACTTGCTCTGTTCAAACGTTCCCAATGGAAATAATGGCCGGCATTTTACAATCTCACTTGGGCAAGGCTCATAAAATCTTGCCCGAGGCCAATGGAGAATTCCGTTCTGCCAGCCTCGCTCGCCCCGATTTCAGGGCTGGTGTAAAATTTCAGTCCTTGGCTTGAATTTTTGCAAAGCTAGAAGGATTCTGCACCTTACTCAAAATGGTACCAGACCCTGGAATCTGGAAGCCCCCTGTATCTGGCACGGTGGCACAGT
Source organism: Carcharhinus amblyrhynchos (assembly GCF_965287045.1). Classification (NCBI taxonomy): domain Eukaryota; kingdom Metazoa; phylum Chordata; class Chondrichthyes; order Carcharhiniformes; family Carcharhinidae; genus Carcharhinus; species Carcharhinus amblyrhynchos. The sequence continues at coordinate 126,051,836 of NC_137327.1, forward strand.
GGTTAGCACTGCTGTATCAAGGCGCCAGGGACCCAAGTTCAATTCCAGGCTTGGGTCACTGTTGTGCGGAATCTGTGCATTCTCCCCGTGTCTGCGTGGGTTTCCTCCAAGTGCTCTGGTTTCCTCCCACAGTCTGAAAGATGTGCTGGTTAGGTGCATTGGCTGTGTTAAATTCTCCCTCAGTGCACCCGAACAGGCACCAGAGTGTGGCAACTTGTGGATTTTCACAGTTACTTCATTGCAGTGTTAATGTAAGCCTACTTGTAACACTAATAAATAAATTGAAACGTAGGCATCATTGTCATGGGTTTGGGGTTGGGCAAAAGAGGGTGATCCTGTGGTGGGAGCAGTGTTTGCTTGTCTTCACAGGAAGGGGGCAGAGTAGGGAGCAGGAGAGGCAGCTTTAAGAAAGAGGGGGGATGATAAACGGATCTCAATGGAATGAATACTTTCGACCTCTTCTTTCGTTTCATAATCCAAAATTGTAACATAGGAATTCCTCATGCCACACTACTGGTCTTTTTCTGTGTCACCAAATCTAATGCTCGCATCCTATATCCACCCTATTTTTTTCTTTTCGTCCAACCAACTTGAAATGCAAAGAGCAAAAAAAACAAAGAAAATTACAGCACAGAAACAGGCCCTTTGGCCCTCTAAGCCTGCACTGACCATGCTGCCCATTTGAACTAAAACCCCCCACCCTTCCTATCCCTCTATTCCCATCCTATTCATGTATTTGTCAAGACGCCTCTCAAAAGTCATTATCGTATCTGCTTCCTCCAAGTTCCCAAGCATCCACCACCCTCAGTGTAAAAAACTTGCCTTGTACATCTCGTAGAATCATAGAATCCCTACAGTGCAGAAAGAGGCCATTTGGCCTATTGAGTCTGCACTGACCACAATCCTTCCCAGGCTCTATCCCCCTAACTCCACTTATTTAGCCCACCAACCCCCTGACACAAAGGGGCAATTTAGCTTAGCCAATCTGCACATCTTTGGACCGTGGGAGGAAACCAGGGCATGTGGAGGGAAGCCACGCAGATATGGGGAGAATGTGCAAACTCCACATAGATAGCCACTCAAGCTAGGAATCAAACCTGGTGCTGAGAGACAGCAGTGCTAACCACTTTGTCCTTTAAACCTTACCCCTCCCACCTTAAACCTATGCCGCCTCGTGACTGACTCTTCCACCTTGGGAAATACTTGCAACTGATCTTTCTTTAGACAATCTTATTCTCTGCTTCAGCAATGGCCTGTCACAGAGAAAACCAATATCTTCTCTACTGCATTTTTGCCCTTTACCATCTCGCTGGCCTATGAAAACAATCCATCAGCATTTATTTGCCCAAAGGCATGTATTTTTTTTATATCAGGTCACCTCTTAACACTTGAAGTATGCAATGAAAAAGCCCAAATACAACACTCGTAAATATAACCGCCCACTGCCAAAGATATCATGATGAATCTCTGCCACATTTCCATTGCTCCTGTACAATGGGTTATAGTCAATGCTCCAACTACAGCTTATAAAATCTCCTACAGCAATATGCTTGCATCTAACAACAGCAATAATTCTGTATTTTTTTCCCTATAAGATGTGTTGAGGATTTATATCTATGTCTACATGTTTTCCAGAGCTAACTCTGCATTATATATTTATGTCTCTCTCGTTATTCTAGTAATGGTGCATGATAAAATATACTAATTTTCTTACAGTCAACTGCATCGCGTAATACTAGTAGCAACCACGCTGAGTGATAAAGATGTTTTATGGACGTACAGTAAATGCAGCAACATTATCTTCCTAAAATACATCTTCCCAACTTGTATTATCCTGTTTTTATTATTATTCATTAATGGGACGTGGGCCTCACTGTCTGGCCCAGAATTCTTCCCCCCATCTCTAACTGCCCTCCATTTCAGAGGGCAATTGAGAGTCAACCACATTGTCGTGGGTCTGGAGTCCATGTAGGCCAGACCAGTTAAGGATGACAGATTTCCTTCCCTAAAGGACATGAGTGAACCAGGTTGGTTTTCACAACAAACAACAATGATTTCACGACCAACATTTGACCTTTAATTCCAGATTTTATATAGAAGTTAAATTTCACCATCTGCCATGATGGGATTCAAACCCCATTCCCCAGAGCATTATTCTAGATCTCTGAATTACTAGTCCAATGACAGTACCAGTTTGCCACTGTTCTCCCCTTATCCTCTGCAAATTTTATCATGCTGCCTCTTAGAGTGGCACTATGGCACAGTGGTTAGTACTGCTGTCTCACAGCGCCAAGAACCCAGGTTCAGTTCCAGCCTCGGGTCACTGTCTGTGTGGAGTTTGCATGTTCTCCCCATATCTGCATGGGTTTCCTCCCACACTCCAAAGATGTGCAGATTAGATTGATTGGCCATGCTAAATTACCCTTAGTGTCAGGAGGATTATCAGAGTCAATATGTGGGGTTACAGGGATAGGGCCTGGGTGGGATTGTTGTCTGTGCAGGCTCAATGGGCCAAATGGCCTACTTCAGCACTGTAGAGGTTCTATCATTCTGTGATTCTTACAGTTGAGGCTCATTCTATTGCATCTCTCCTAACCAAATAGCCCTTTCTTCATAGGAATCATTCTGTGCCCTGCAAGGAAAGTATATCCTTCCTTAGATAAGGAGACCAAAACTAACAATATATAACCAGTATCTCTCTGTTAAAATCATTCAACTATGGTGAGTTAGAAATATAAAATCTCATTCTGATGCACATTGCATTTAGTTTATAGTAAGAAGTCTCACAACACCAAGTTAAAGTCTGCTGGACTGTTAGATATCAACCTGGTGATGTAAGACTCCTTACTCTGTCCACCCCAGTCCAACGCCGGCATCTCCACATCATTTAATTTACAACATAGAAACATTTGGCTTGTCTAGTCTATGCCAGTGTTTATTCTGTGCGTCTGCTTCCTCCAAGCTATTTTTGTTTCACCCTATGAGCAGAATCCTCTTTATCCCCCTCTCCTCTATGTTCATCTCACTTCCCCTGAACGACTATTCACCTTAACTATGCCCGAGCGGTAGCAAGATCCACTCTCTGGGTGAAGGGAGCTCCTTCTAAGCCCATTTTTAGTGCCTATCATACATTTATGAGCCCTTTTTGATTTGCCCACAAGTGGAAACATTTTCTCCACGGCTATCCTATGCAGCCTCCACATAATCTTCAAGATATCCTTTAGTTGGGGAGACTGCCAAGCGTTTCACAGAGGAGCTTTGAGAGCAGAATGCAGAGATTTCAATCTCCTACAGTTTGAGCTGGATTTGAATCCAGTTCTTTGTAATGGAAAGCCAGTGCCTAACCTGATGAGTAATCTGGATCTTCTGGAGTCATTCATGTTCAAATAAAATCCATAATCCCAATAAACAAATTAATACTGCACAGCTGTGTCAACAAATACTTACTTTACCATTATCTTCAGCTGATGACTGGACGTAATTGAAGTTTATTAATTTGTACTAAGCGCAAATCTTAAATATCCTCCCTGGTCTCTTATTAAATGAATCTTCTAACCTTGTCTTTTTTCCTGAGTGTCAGCACAGGATTTAATCATTGCTGGCTGATTTTTTTTTGTCCTAGGCTCAAATTCCATCAGCTGGATATATACAGTAATGATGCCTGAGTGACAGCCTTGTTTAAAAAAACTCTCAAAAGAAGGATTTGAAGTTCTAACCTGAGGCTTAACAATGACAAGGTGACCTTAGTAGATGAAAAGAATTAATAAAGCCCATCAATAGTTTTTAATCAGACCAGCAATCCTGTGTGTGTGTGTGTGTGTGTGTGTGTTTGTGTGTGTGTGTGTGTGTACATGTAAGGTTAGAGTGTGTGTGTGTGTGTGTGTGTGTCACAGAGGTATACAGATTGGAAACAGGCCCTTCGACCCAACTTGTCCATGCCGCCCTGTTTTCACCACGAAGCACCCGCGTTTGGCACATATCCCTCTGTAGCCATCTTACCCATGTAAATGTCCAAGTGCTTTTCAAAAGACAAAATTGTACCCGCCTCTACTACTGCCTCTGGCAGCTTGTTCCAAACACTCACCACCCTCTTGAGTGAAAGAAATTGCCCCTCTAGACCCTTTGTATCTTTCCCCTCTCACCTTAAACCTCTGCCCTCTGGCGTTAGACTCCCCTATCTTTGGGAAAAGGTGTTGACCAACTAGCTGATCTACGCCCCTCATTATTTTATAGACCTCTATAAGATCACCCCTCAATCTCTTGTACTCCAGGGAAAAAAGTCCCAGTCTATCCAGCCTCTCCTTATAACTCAATCCATCAAGTCCCAGGAGCATCCTAATAAATCTTTTCTGCACTCTTTCCAGTTTAATAATATCCCCTCTATAACAGGGTGACCAGAACTGTACACAGTATTCCAAGTATGGCCTTATCAACCTCAACAAGACATACCAACTCTTGTATTCAATTTCCTGACTAATGAAACTGAGCATGCCGAAATTCTTTCTTCACCACCCTGTGCACCTGTGACTCTACTTTCAAGTAGCTATGAGCCTGCACTCCGAGATCTCTTTGTTCCATAATTCTCCCCAATGCATTACAATTTGATCTACCAAAAGGCATCACCTCACATTTGTCTAAATTAAACTCCATCTGCATTTATTGGCCCATTGGCCCAATTGATCAAGATCTCATTGCAATCCTAGATAATCTTCTTCAATGTCCACTACGCCACCAATCTTGGTGTAATCTGTAAACTTACTAACCATGCCTCCTAAATTCTCATCCAAATCTTTGATGTAAATAACAAATAACAGTGGATCTCGCACCGATCCCTGACGCACACCACTGGCCACAGGCCTCCAGTTTGAAAAACAGCCCTCTACAATCACCCTCTGTCTTCTGTCAAGGAACCTTGCGGTACCTTGTCAAAGGCCTTGCTAAATTCCATGTAGACAACATTGACTGCACTACCTTCACCTACCTTCTTGGTTACCCCTTCAAAAGACTCTATCAAATTTGTCAGATATGATTTTCCATTCACAAAGCCCTGCTGACTGTCCTTAGACAGGCCTTGCCTTTCTAAATGCCTGTAGATCCTGTCTCTCAAAATACCTTCGTACAACTTACCAACTACATATGTTAGGCTCACTGGTCTGTCGTTCCCAGGCTTTTCCATGCAGCCCCTCTTAAACAATGGCACAATATTTGCCAGCACCTCCTTCACTGTAGTATGTACACTCCTCAAGACATCATGATTTATTTGTCTTTCTCAACAGTAAATACTGAGGAGAAATATTCATTTAGAGTCTCATCCAATTTAAGATCTCACCATGCCTGTATAAATCAGTGTGTGCATGTGTGCGTGTGCGTGTGTGAGCTTTGATCATAGAATCCCTACAGCACTGAAGGAAGCCATTCAACACACCGAGTCTGCGCTGACTGTTTGACGGAGCATTCTACCCAGGCCCTATCCTTGTAATTGTATTTACCCGCTAATTCCCCTAACCCAGACATCTTGAGACACTGAGGGAGAATTTAGCATGGCCAATCCACACATCTTTGGATTGTGGGAGGAAACCGAAGTACCCAGAGGAAACCCACACAGAGACAGGGAGAATGTGCCAACTGTATACAGACAGTTACCCAAGGCCGCAGTTGATATCAGGTCCCTGGCATTGTAAGGCAGGAGTGCTAACTACTGTACTACCCTCAGGAGTGTACAGTAAATGCATGTGTGTGAGCTCGTGTGTACAGTGAATGTAGGTCAGTAAGCATGGTTGCGTATGGAGTGTGTTGATGTGCAATGAGTCTATGATGTGTATGTGAATGTGTGCATGTGAGCGGCTGTGTCTGCTCTGTGAACTGTTAATTCATTATGTAATGAATACAATGATGGCAGAAAAAAATGAACTTTGTAATAACATTTTCAAGAGGGTGTTTAATGCATAATCAATTCCAGTAGCATTGCTGTTTGGGTCACCGCTGTCTAAAAGGAACATTGTACAAAAAGGTCAGCTTGGAGCCTTTACATTCTACTGAACAACAATATGAAATATCACCAACTTAACCCAAAATCTAACTCTCACAATTGCAAATGTGAAAGCAATTGATGAAATGGTGAGAACTATTATCATTGCATAGAATCCACTCAGAGCTGCTGAGTGTTTGAAATAAAATTTATGTCTCTCGGAATCCTTTGACACATCAAAAAGAGAAATGTAATTTTTAACTGGTGATGTGAATGGAATTCTCCCTGAATTTCTCCATAACCATTCTACCCTGGGAAACACAGACAGGTACAGTAATGGTGCTGTGTTGGACAGCTGCAATGCTTCCTCTCTATGAACCCTGCGTTTGCTATTGAATGTGATAATTCTGATGATGGCAGCTGAAGATCAGCATCAAACACACATTACCCGAGGCACAGTGTGCCTGATGCGAGATCAAAATTGTCATTATAGATAGCAAATCCTCCCTGTGAATAAGATGCTTATTTTGTCGCAGTTTCAAACACAATGTGTTGTGCTTTACTCAAGCTTCACCCTCACTTTTAACTATGTGTTCACCAGATAACATTAGCTGAGCATTTGTCATTCCTAACGCTTCAGGTAAGTTGGTCGCAGTCAACAGGGGGAGAATAGGGCAATTCTTAGCTTCTGCTTTCATCGATTGCCAGTGATTGGAAGGAAGTTTGGCAGGGTTCAAACACGTGATCGGGAATGATTCACCAGGGACATGCATTTATGTAAAAAATGGGGATGGGAAGGGAATAGAAATTTCTGGAAATCTGGCATCTTTTATTTCATTTGTGGGACCTGGGCGTCACTTGCTGGCCAGCATTTATTGCCCATCCCTAATTGCCCTTGTTCAGAGGGCAGTTGAGAGTCAACCATGTTGCTGTGACCCTGGAGTCACATGTAGGCCAGGCTGAGTAAAGACAGCAGGATTTCCTTCCCTAAACGACATTAGTGAACCAGACGGGTTTTTCCGACAATCTACAATGGTTTCATGGTCATCATTAGATTCTTAGTTCCAGATGTTTTTTGTTTAATTCAAATTTGACCAACTGCCGTGGCGGGATTTGAACCCGGGTCCCCAGAAGGTGAGCCAAGTTTCTGGATTAATAGTCTAACGATATTACCACTCGACCATTGCCTTCCCAATGAGAGAGAACAGTGTTAATGTTACAAATCAATGATGAACCGGTTCTGACGACAGATTATCAACCTGAAATGTTAGATGGAATCTTCCAGTCTCAGGAGTAGTGATGGGCAGGGACACTTAGTTTGGCAGGGCAAACTCCTGACCCTCAAGGAGGGACAAGTCGAGCTTTCCAATGATGGCAAACTCCATTTGCATGTATTAGCATCTCATGCATCCTCATTGAAAGACCACTTTGCCAGAATTCAGTTCACCAGCAAGAATTTAGAGTGTCCCCTTTTATGATTGTGTATCAACGCCGGGCTGCTGGTGCAGTTCACTTCTTCTACTTCTTTGTGGTCCGTTGATGCTGTTTTTGTCTTCTTGGGGAGCATACATAACCTCACTATATCAAGTGTCAGTAGCAAACGCTGTGCCGAGACTGGATGTGAGGGTTAGGATAGAGCAAAGGATGAGCAGGAGGAAGTAAAACTTAAATTTTATTTATTGGTCACAAGTAGGCTTACATTCACATGGCAGTGAAGTTATTGTGAACTTACTGAGAGGTGGAGGAAAAGGAGAGTGTCTTAAAAGGCTGGGTCAGTGATGTCAACAGTCAGGTCCTAGGGATGAACTCAGGGGTCTGGTGATAGCGGACAGTAGTCACAGGTAGTGTGGGCAGTAGGATGCAGGAAGATGGCAGGTCCAGGAAGGGGCATCAGTTTAAATGAGATGTATGAGGCAAGTTTTGTACACAGAGGGTAGTGAATGCCTGGAACTTGCTGCCAGGGAAAGTAGTGGAAGTAGGTACAATAGTGACTTTATGTGGCATCTGAACAAATACGTGAGTAGAATGATAACAGAAAGATGTGGCCCCCAGAAGGGTAGGGGGTTTTAGGTTATGCTATGGGCAGTATCGTTGTTGCAGGCTTGGAGGATTGAAGGGCCTTTTCCTGTGCTGTAAATTTTCTTTGCTTTTTTTTTGTTCTTTGAGATTTGTGGAGGAGAAGGTCACATGGGGAATGGGTCACAGAGGCAGGCTAGACATGTGGCTCAGATAATGGGAGAGCGCATGATTAGGGTGGGCATGGGGACGGTAACACAAGACACTCAGAGGTGCATCAAGATAAGAGTCCAGAGAAGTGGGAAGAGGTTCAAGAGTGATGGGGGTGGTGGGGGGGGGGGTGGGGGGTGGGGAGAGGAATGGTGATATTGAGTGGGTCAAAGGTGATGGGGGACAGGGGGAGGGTAGAAGGTGGCGGAGTGAGTCTACAAGGTCACCTGCAACATTTCTCAAATCTGGCCTTGTCTACGCAGTTAGTTACCCAGTGAGATCCCCTGAGGTGAAGGAGTTGGGTGGAGTTCAAGGTCAGGAAAAAGTGGCTGACTGAAGGCTCACCTTAATAGTTATGAGGCAATGGATGTCAACCATGTGCAGGCGTGTTCTCCTCTTTGTGGTGAAGCCCATGTTGCAGCAGGTTTGTTCCCGACTCACGGGTCTCACCACATCGCAATCCCAGAAAGCTGTGGATCTGATGTTCACTCTGTGCCATTTGCCATCGGATGCAGGAAGAGACCGGGGTAAAGGAACAAAGGGAGGTTGATGCATCCAACTGATGCACAGCAGCCAACTCGTGACTCCAAATCTTCATCCTCCTGGGTGAATGGTCATGGCTGACAAGGGATCATGCATTTAGTTTCTTTTATTCATTCATGGGACATGGGCGTCACTAGCTATTCAACATTTATTGCCCATCCCTAGTTGCCCACGAGCAATTGTAGGTCAAGCATATTGCTGTGACTCTGGAGTCACATGTAGGCCAGACCAGGTAAGGATGGCAGATTTCCTTCATAAAGGACGTTAGTGAACCAGATGGGTTTTTCTGACAATTGACAATAGTTTCATGGTCATCAATAGACAATTCATTCCAAATATTTTTTATTGAATTCAAATTCCACCATTTGCTGTGGTGGGATTCGAACCCGGGTCCTTAGAACATTAGCTGAATTTCTGGAATCATAGTCTAGCGATAATACCACAAGGCCATCACTTCTCTTTCTGTGCTGTCAAGGCAGTGGTCTGTCTGTTGAGTCTCAAGTGTAATGGAGGTAAGTGGAATAATGAGCTTGGGAGGCTTCTCGTCCATGGCTCTCATTGCCCTGGTCAAAGAGCAATGTCTCCCTGTGCAGTTATGTATGAATGGGAGGAAGACTCACTTCTCATCCTCCAGGATGTCCTTGACCTGGAAGGAGTGTGATGAGGATGCCACGTCTAGATGAAGGCCAGGTGAAGGAGACCTGGATGAATGCTAAAATCTTGGATTTTGAAGGACGTGACAGGGATGGAGGCGGGCAAGGCCATATGAAAAGACTTGAAGACAAGGGTGAGGATTTTAAATGAAATACAATGTATGACTTTCAAAAGTGAAACATGCAAGAGAACATCTCATAACTAGGCTGAGGAAGAGGAGTTATGGTTAAGGAGAACTGTGAACGATTTCTGAGATGCAGTTTGTACAATGAAATTTTCAGCTTTTGTCTAACTTCAGATCCTGCAGGCATTTAAGTTAATTTAAGTTTATTAGTGTCACAGCTGTACCATTATCCCCTTGTAAGAAAGAAAAACTCACTTATATAGTGCCTTTCACAACTTCAGGACAGTGGTTTTCCAGTAACTCTGAAATGGAGTAAAGATTTTAAAGCTTTATTTATTCGTGTCACAAGTAGGCTTACATTAACACCGCAATGAAGTTACTGTGGAAATCTCCTAGTCACTACACTCCGACTCCTGTTTGGGTACACTGAGGAAGAGTTTAGCATGGCCAATTTATCTGAGAACAGTAAGGGAGTTAAAAGTGGAAGAATGGAAGGAAGCATTAAAACAATGTCCATAAATTTTCATAAATTATTATAATTTCACACTATTTAAAAGCCTTTGAGGCCAAATTGGTTTTAGCCAGAAAGACAACATTGAGTTGAGAATGTGCTTCAAAAAATAAATGGTTCAGCTGAGTTAATTGTGAATTACTTCGAAAATCAGCAGTTCTTTGCTTATTTTTCTTATTTTCTTTGCTCTTTATACTGCCACATGCCAGTCCATTGGTCAGGCTGAGATAAGAGCATGCTAACTGAAGTAGCTTTCTGCTACCCTTCACACTGCAGTCTTGCATTGCATGGCTGAGGTAAAATTAACCAATGCGTCTTCATTTAATTCAATTCTGTCGCTAAAATCGAACGCAAGAACTTGCATTTATATTGCGTCCTTCATAGCCCTAGGACTTCTTGCAAAACGTTTCAGAGCCAAAGAAAATCTTTTGATTTGCAGTCACTGCTGTAATATAGGGGAAAAAAAATGATTCAGATCTGTTTTCTGGAGGCAAATTATTTTAATATTAATCAGAAATTATGAGACTAATCCTGGCAGACCTTTTCATTTCAGTAGTTTTTTCTATTTGATCAGATTTTTATGTTGCTAAATTGTTCTTCCCACTGCAGTGAAATTTTTGGTGAATTTTAGGACATTCAGAATCACTGCAAACTTAAGCAAAGAGACTGATCATCAATATGCTCTAACAGGGTGGCACAGTGGTTAGCACTGCAGCCTCCCAGTGCCAGGAACCTGGGTTTAATTCAAACGTTGGGTGACAGTGCTGACTTTGTACATCCTCTCCGTCTCTACATGGGTTTCCTTCGGGTGCTCCAGTTTTCTCCCACAGTCCAAAGATGTGCAGGTTGGGCGGCTTGGCCATGCTAAATTTCTCTTTAATGTACAAAGATGTGTAGATCAGATGGATTGGCCATGGTAAATGAGTTGGGAGTGGGCCTGGGTAGGCTGTAAGAGTTAGTACAGACTCGGTGGGCTGAATGGCCTCCTTCCAAACTGTAGGACTTCTATGGTTTAAATATAATGTAATATTCAGTCAAATTAACAACAAGTTATATTTGCACAAGGTGCTTCACTGGAGAGATTACCAAATAAAGTTTGACTGTGGAAGGAGACAATAAGATAGGTGACCAAATGTTTAGTCAATGAATGTTGAGAGGGCATCTTACAGGAGAAGAGGGAAAAGAGAGATGGATAAGTTCAGGAAAAGATTTCCAAACCTTAGGTACAGACAAAAGGAATGGAGTGAAGGGAATCCCCAGGCCAAGTATCTAACAACAACAGAAAAGGCTGGAAAATCTCACCAGGTCTGATGGCACCTAGGCAGAGAGAAGAGAGTCAATGTTTTGAGTCTGGATGACTCTTTGTCAGAGGTTTGAGTCATCCAGACTCGGAACATTAGTTCTGTTCTCTTCACGGATGCTGTCAGACCTGCTGAGATTGTTCAGCATTTCCTACTCTTGTTTCTCATTCCAGCATCCAAAGTGGTTTGCTTTTAGCAAGGGATTTAAATTTCATTACTTGTAACTACAGTAGTGAGAATGCAACATAAAGCCAGCAATATTAGGGTTGTTCGTGTTTTAAAAATAATAAGAATATTGAATTTTTTGATAGTCATAAATGAATACAAGTAGTTGTTTCTTCTGCTTGCTACATTTTCTCCCTGAATCTCTGTATCGGCGTGATTCTCTGTGGTCAGATGTAGAATGGTCCAGGCTGAGATATTGCCATGTAAATGGACACGTTACCACTCAGATGCAGAAGAGAAAGAAAACAAAGTGAGATAAAACTCCACAGCCACCCAGGAGAAAGCCACTCATGCTGACAAGAGAGAAAGTACATAATATCCTCAACCTCAGAACAAGATCAAGAAGATTGATCAAGGCAGCTCAGAGGCTGACTCTGTAAAGTCTGAGAGTGATGTAAGCCGATGTCAATATAACACGGATAATGACTTGCTGGAGCTGTAGAGTAAAGGGTTAACATTAGAAGCACATGATGCTGATGTAATGATGCTGTTACACCACGGGCAGGATTTATGGCCTCGCTTGAGCAAATCTGGAAATTCATGCCCGAGGTCAACGGACATTTCCGTTGTCTGTCCCTTGCCCACTCTGATAGGATGGCATGTTGGCGCAGTGGTTAACACTGCTGCCTCACAGCACCAGGGACCCGAGTTTGATTCCTGGCTTGAGTCATTGTCTGTGCGGAATCTGCACATTTTCCTTGAGTTTGCATGGGTTTCCTCCGGGTGCTCCAGTTTCCTCCCGCAGTCTGAAAGGCTTGCAGGTTAGGTGCATTGGCCTTGTTAATTTCTCCCTCAACGTGCCTGAACTGGCGCTGGAGTGTGGCGACAAGTGGATTTTCACAATAACTTCATTGCAGTGTTAATGTAAGCCTACTTGTGACACTAATTACTAAACTTAAACCTAAATTCCGTGACGAGCGAGGTGGTAGAATTCCGGCACGCACGATTGAGTAATAGAAATCCGGAGGGAGGAGAATTTCAAACCTTGCCTAGAGTTCCCAGTATGTGCACGTTAGCTGTAAATAATGGTTTTAACAAGCTACAGTTTCGAGCAGCTTACTTTGGGAGAATAGATGAGCCCCAAAGAACCCTGCCTGGACCCCAAACTTATGACAAAGCAACAACTATCTTTGAAACATACTTCGCTGCATGAACTGAGAACATCCTGAAATTGTGACACTATAGGAATGATTTGAGCTCCCAGTCTCCATCTGTGGGAACAATGACATGTGCTGAGAATCCAGAAAGCCTGATTCCCGGAGGCGAGGTTCCGAGTTCTGATTTTCCTGGCCCCTCAGTGGCAGAGCAACATGAATGTGCTGTGGGACCGCAGGAAAGCTTGTTTTAATACATCAGTTAGCGAGTCGTTAGCGAGCACTCCTTGCCCTCACCAGATATTCCAGATACACCAGATAGTGGGTGCTGGCGTGGCATCACAATGGCGCCATTTACTGCAGATTTATCTAGATGTGAATCTGTCATGGAGGTCTCCTGAGGGGCGTAAAGGTGAGCATAGCCTCTGGGGGAGAGGGACGTGGCCAGACAGTGCTTCCTGCCTCTGCCCCTTGGCAAAGATTTGCACTGCCAGGTTGACAACGTGCTGATGCTAACCTGGCGGTGCCAACCTATTGCCAAGGGGCAGGCCCCAGTGGGATCCTTACGGTTGGGGGAGGGGGATTCTTTCAGATTTGGTTGTGGGCCAGGAGTGGGGAGAGGTGCAAGTAATGCCGATGATAGCCGTCGCAAGGGGAGCTTGGGTGGGAGGGAGGGGGCAGGTGGGTGCCCTCTCCGACTCTGTGTTGTGGGCTGTGAGGAAGGAGTCGATGATCAGGGGTATTGGAGCCAATGATTTAGGAAAGGGGAAAGGGCTGGGAGATAAATGCCAACTCTGACTGGAGGTGGGAAGGGAAACCACTGAGACCTTTTTGGTGGGTTGGGGGAGGTTGGGATTCCTGTTAAAGATGGAGCCTTTAAAGTTGGTGCCCCAATTTCAGTGCAGCCAGGTTTAGCTGGCATGTTGATGCCCCACCTGGTGTGGTGCACACTCCCTGGATTTCCTCCAGAGAAACACATCGGTTTTCCGACCGGAAACAAGATCCTTCCATTTTTTTATGGCAAGATTCCCCTCTATATAAATGCAAGTCTTTCTCCTCACTGGGAGCTGTGCATTCTCTATTGTTCAGGTCCTTTCAGCTATGACTTTATTAATGCAATTTAATATTCAGTGCAGAAGATAATTGCAGGCTAAAAAGAGCAACGTTATCGCTAACTATGATGTATGTCATTAAATGACAAAGCAAATCCGTGTACTTTGACATTGGCACAGTAAAAATAAACAAATTGTTGCTTCGACAACTTCCAAATCAACAGTGGAACAAGGGTGCTGGTAAAGTGCCTTTAATTTGTACAGTTCAGCTCAGCAGGAACGCATTGCGCAGTTATCATGGGAGATCTGTTCTTAATTGGGGACAGAGTGTCAGGAAGTATTTTTGGTGCGAGAGCAATGAGGGGGAAAAATAGATTGTTGCCAGTGATGAGTCAAAGGAAGTTCAACTTAGCAGCAGTGAAAAGCAACAGAAAAGCCATTGATTTCTCGAACTTCCATCACATTTGCTTCAATATCTCGGCAAGACCTTGTAAATAATAGAAGGGAAAAAGCACGTAGCTCCTCGAGGCTTCATTTTCAGTTGAAAACAATAAATGTGTATACCAATCTGCGATAGTGGGGTAAGTCAATCTACTCCCTAATATATACATATATATTTAGTAAGAATTTGTTTTATTTTGTTCCTCTTAGAATTCAAATTGACACCACTCCACGTTTAGCAAGGATCTCAAAAACAATCACGGGAACATCAGCTGTAACCTCTTGGCAGTTCACGGGATGTTGTGCCAAAGGAGATTTACCAGAACGGTATCAGGATGAAGGAATTTTGATATATGAACAGATCAGAGACGCTGGGATTAAACTCCTCAGAGCTGGACAGATTAAAAGGACATTTAATCAAAGCTTTCAGATTAGTGAAGGGTTTTGACAGAGTAGATAGGAAAGAACGCCAGTGGTTTATTATTTGCATTATTTAAATACATCTGATTTAAAATGATTTATATTGCATTGTAATGTCTTTTATATTAATATTACTTAATTCATATCATATGAATGGAGCGAGATTGCAGAACCCTGAATTACAGAGGGATCTGGGTGTCTTGTTACATGAATTGCAAAATGTTGGTGGGCAAGTAGAGCAAATGGGAAGGCAAATGGAATGTTGTCACATTTGCGAGGGCAATGGAATCTAAAAGTATTTGCTACAGTTGTAGAAGGCATTGGTGAGACCACATCTCAAGTATTCTGTTCGGTTTTGAAAAATCTTGTCTTCTATGTTTAGTTTTGAATTATAGAATCCCTACAGAAAGAGGCCATTCAGCCCATTGAATGCATTGACTGTTCAATAGAGGATCCCACCCAGGCCCTTTCCTGTAACCCTACATATTTACTCCACTAATCCCCCTAATATACACATCTATGGACACAAAGGGGCAACTTAGCATGACCAATGCACCTAACCTGCACATCTTCGGACTATGGGAGGAAACCGAAGCACCCAGAGGAACCCACACAGACACAGCGAAAATGTGCAAACTCCACACAGGCAGAGAGGCGAGGCTGGAATTAAACCTGAGCCCTTAGCGCTGTGAGGCACGTGTCACCTTATTTAAGGGGAGATATAATGCATTTGAAACAGTCCAGACAAGGCTCACTCAACTGAGTGGTGGAACGAAGGGACTACCCTTTGAGGAAAGGTTTGACAGTTTGGGCCTGTGATCGTTGGATTTTAGAAGAATGAGAGGCAATTGTAATGGAACACATAAGACCTTGAGGGGATGTGACAGGGTGGATGCTGGAAGGTGGCTTTCGCTTGTGGAGGAGACCAGAACCAGGGGAAACAGTAAAAATAAGCAGTCCCCTGTCTAAGACAGAGATGAGGAAAATTTTATTCTCTCAGAAGATTGTGAGTCTAGGTCAAATCAGCGTTGCCCTGCTCTTTGGCAATGATGAGCAGCCAATTAAAACAATGGGAGTGATCTCACCAAAAAAATTCTAAGTGCCAAACGAGCATGGAAATGGGAGAGAATAGCACCATTTTTTTGGAGGAGTTAAATATCCAATTTTACCACACTCTGAGGAAAAAAATGAAGCAAGATTGGTTTTCCTAAGCAGGTGGAGGGGGCAGGGCCTATGCTCACCCAAAAGCTGGCAGATTATAGCAGAGGGTAGCATTGCACATGCGCAGATCTCTCTGTTCTTTGCGACAGCACAGAACAAATCTGTCACTACCTCCACCCAGCTATTCCTGGACTCCACAGCCCATCAACTGGTGGGACAAGAAGGTGAGATTGTCCCCAATAAATTGTCCACTTGCAAAGGCCATACTTAATTTTTAAAGTCTCAACAAATACATCTATTTTGAGCGACCTTGTGGTTTCCTGCTTACATTAGCAGTGCCCAGTGCTGGGGCATTCCAACTGGCCCTCCTGCCTTTGCAACCCACCCATCATCCTTATATGGATGGCAAACTTGGAGGTAACCCGTTCATTGGTGAATATTGGGGAGATTATGTAGGCATCAGATATCTTTGGGGTTAGTGCCCAGAAATAATCCCAGCCTGCATTTAGAAAGACACCAAGGCTGTGTCCGATGGGTTTCAAGGTCATGACCTCCCATCAGAACTGTAGCAAGTTTTAGCAAATACAGAGGTGGGGAAAGTTGGAGGAAGGCTTGGGGGTGGGAGGTGTTGGAATGTATGTTAAAGAACGTATGCGAATGTTTGAAGTAGAATGGAAGTGAAAAAGTTTAAATGAAAATGGGTTGATGCTGTGAGGCAAAAGGAGACAGGGATGGGCCAATTGAAGAAATAAATTATGAGGGGGGACGTTTTCCCATCTCACTCACCACAGGAATCGTAACAGTGAGGGAGAGGAGGGCTGGAGCTAGACCATGCAAAGGTCCATTGACCCTGGGCGGGTTTACATATTAGTCATCGGTAGGCTTACATTAACACTGCAATGAAGTTACTGTGAAAATCCCCTTGTCACCATGCTCCAGTGCCTGTTCGGATACACTGAGGGGGGAATCTAGCACAGCCAGTGTACCAAACTTGCATGCCTTTCAGACTGTGGGAGGAAACCAGAGCACCCGGAGGAAAACCATGCAGACACAGTGAGAACCTGCAGACACCGTGCAGACAATGACTCAAGCCGGGAATCGAACCCAGGTCCCTGGCACGGTGAGGCAGCAGTTTTGGGGTGAGCGCAGTCGTAAAATCGCACCCAAAGGATCCAAGGGTGATGCAAATGTCAATAAAAGAACAGCTGCTGTCTGAAAATAATAATAGGGCCAGTGGTAATAATCTGAAATTTTTGAACTCAGCGTTGAATCTGGAAGTGCCTACCTGGAAGACGAAGGGTTGTTCCTTGAGTTTATGTTGCATTTCTTCACTGCAACTTCCTTCACTGAAGGAAGCCAAGGGCAGAGTAATCAACCCAAGTGGGACAGAGACTTATAAATGACAGGTGACTGGTAGCTCAGGGTCAGGCTTGTGGATCGAGCAGAGGTTTTTGCAAAGTGCATTTTGATCACCAGGTGGTAAAGGGAACTACTTTGTGAGCAGCAAACATAATATGAAAGATTGGAAGAAGTGAATGTATTTCTTTTTTTAACCTGGAAGGACTCTTTAGTTAAATCCTGAAAGTGCAGAAGGAGGCCATTCGACTCATTGAGCCTGCACTGACAACAATCCCACCCAGGCCCTATCCCTGTAAACCCATGCATTTACTCGAGCTAATGCCCCTAATACTAAGGGGAAATCTACCTAACCCACACATCTTTGGACTGTAGGAGGAAACCGGAGCGCCCGAAGGAAACCCATGCAGATATGGAAAGAACATGAAAATTCGACACAGTTACCCAAGGCTGAAATTAAACCCGGGTCCCTGGCATAGTGAGGCCGCAGTGCTAACAACGGTGCCACCGTGCTGCCCTGTTGCAGTAGGAAGGGAGGAGATGAAAGGTTGGATCCTTTGTGCTGCAGGGAGCTGTAGTGTGGAGTAGAGAAATGGGTGACTGAAGGTTAGATTTTACACGACTATGCAAGGTGAAAATTACCCACAGGTTCAAGGTTTCTTTTTACAGAGCTTGACTGATCATTTGTTGATTTCCAGCATCCGGGCTTTATTCATATTTCAAATCTTTAGCGTTTATGGATTAGTTCCTTAGCTTGCACCGTGGCCACTAAGTAAATAATACAAGAAATTCATTGAAGTGTTTCTGCTAACACGAAATGAACAGACAATTTCTTTTTTGAAAAAAAGACAGAATACGTTGGAAAGCTCTCAGTCAGTGTGTGCGGAGGGTGAAGATGTCCAGCTAATGGCCATCCATCTCGTCTGTTTTGGGCAATGGTGGAAAATATTGAGGTCCATCTGCTCTCCCTGGTGGACATGATATTTGAAAAAGAGCAGGGGAGTTACTGCAGGTATCCTGGATAACATCATCCCTCAACCAATAACATCAACACTTATCCCATTAGAGCAGCTTGTTGTGCATCAATGGCCTGTTTCCAATGTTCCAGCAACAACTGCGCACCAAACATCCTTCATTGGTCGTCAAATTTTATCCGTTGTTTCTTTGGATTCAATTCCCTTAGAATCATCGAAACCTTACAGTGCAGAAGCAGGCCATTCGGCCCATCGAGCCTACCCGGACAACAATGCCACGCAGGCCCTATTCCTGTAACCCCATGTTTATACCCTGTTTGTCCCCCGACATAAAGGGCAATTTAGCATGGCCAATCAAGCTAACCCGCACATCTTTGGAGCATGGGAGGAAACTGAAGCACCTGGAGGAAACTCTTTCTCCATGCCTTAGCTGTGACTTTAACACGACATTCTGCACCCTCTCCCTTCCTTCCCCTTTTTTTTACATAGTGCACAAGCAACAATACTTTTCAGTGTATACTAATATATGTGACAATGATAAATCAAATTAAAACCCATTGAGATGGTGGAGGCAACGTGCAAACTTCACACAAGTCAGTCACCCAAGACCAGAATTGAACCTGGGTCCCTGGTGCTGTGAGACAGCAGTGCTAACCACTGTGCCACCCACAATTAAACTACCTTACATCTGAACCAAAATTGATAAAAGTGATTATCTGTAGTCACAGGGAATGAAATGTGTAGTTCAGGAATATAGGCTGAGTCAATGAATTAAACTAATTAAATAAATCCAGGTGTCCTGCTTACCAGCTCACCCATCCGCTCTGCACCTGCCACAAATATACCAGCAGTGGGCACGGCATTGGATGGCCCACCTGTCACTGGGCCAATTGAGGCCCTTAGGTGGGCAATCAGAGGCCTTTGCAGGCTTCATCCTGCCATCGCTGGGATTAACTAGGAGTGGGAGAGACCCATGTCAAGCTGTCAGGTTGCTCTGCAGAGGATGGTGGTGGTTGATTTTCTTCCTTAATGGGCCCACAAGAAAACTGTCCCAAGTTGCCCTGTCCCCATGGCTTGTCAAATCCCAACTCCTGGCTCCCCATTTAATGCATCACAGTCCCCATCCTTATCGCACTCCCCTGCACCTCCACCCTCCCATCGCCGCTTCACCAGGGCCCATTAGCTTGGCAATAATGAGACATCCAATTGGATGAGTGAGTCAGTGGTCATCTTGTAAAATAAGAACATAAGAACATAAGAAATAGGAGCAGGAGTAGGCCATCTAGCCCTTCGAGCCTGCCCCGCCATTCAATAAGATCATGGCTGATCTGTCGTGGCTCAGTTCCACATTCCCGCCCTCTCCCCATAACCCTTAATCCCCTCTCTTATCAAAAACCCATCAACCCGCATCTTAAAAATATTTAGCGAGGTAGCCTCCACCACTTCAACGGGCAGAGAATTCCAGAGATTCACCACCCTTTGAGTGAAGAAAATCTGGCATAAATGTGCGATGATAAAACAGATTAATTTTTTTCAACTTATAAAAAAGCGTGCGGGTGGAACTTTTTAATTGGGGCGCACACCGAGACTGAGAAAATTCATGTCTCTTGCATCCAAATATAAATTGGGGCATCCAAAGGAAATACACAAAAAACCTGTCTGTGACGCAGGCTTCTCACCAGCTCTCCATTCAGGCCCCCTGTTGTCGGCAGACAATTTCATCCTAGTTGTGGAGTTATTGGTTGGAACTAGAGAAAATAACATTGGTCATGGAGAAAGGAGCAGAAGGCTTTCGCTCAATTGTCACTTAATTCTAGACAAAGACAGGAGGGCAGAGCTAAGCAGAAACCTTTGGGAAGAGCATTTGATCCCTCAGGATATCAGGCAAGACTAAAGTCAGGCAGTAAACCTTGGAAAATTAATTTGCTTATCGTTGCTCTTAAATGGGAAATGATAAGTGGCTGGAGTTCTGAAGCGTAAGACTCTGCTTCAGGAGTTCTTAGTATAGCGATGTTGCTGTCATCCATTCCAAACTTTAAATTAATCTAACAAGGCAAACATGGATTCCCCAAAAATAGCTCCTAACGCATAATCAATTAAGCTGCTTTTCTTAGGCATGGTGTGAAATCATCTTGTGGAGCAAGGAAAGTCAACATGGAATGTTTCCAAATATCCCTTCTTAAAAATTCATTTTCATGATGAGGCTGGCATTTGCTGCCAATCTTTCATCGACTGGAAACTCGGAAACTTCAGAGGGCAGTTTTGCATCGTGTCAATCACATTCATGTCAGCTTGGAGCCAGATGAGGGCCAGAACAGGTAAGGATGATAGGTTGTCATCCATCAAACCCATTACTGAGACAGTTAGAATGTCGTGACAGTCCAAGAAGATTCACTTTAACCACTTTTACTGACACCACCCTGGTTGGATTTGAACTTCTGTTCTGTGAATTATTCATCCAGACATAAAAAGCAGAAAATTCTGCAAGTATTCAGAAGGTCTGTGGAGAAGGAATGAAAGTTAACACCTAGGATTTACGCAGCCCAAGTTACCACCTTACCACTGAACAGGTAGCAGCAGAAGGACCGCTGTTCAAGTACAATTAACTGGCCTTTCGCTGTGAACTACTGGAACATTGGAGCTGGAGCCTTCAAGCCTAATTCATCTCTACGTGCCTTATCCCCTTCTGCAAGTCTTACTTCTGGAAAGACAGATCTCTTCAAGGGTTGTAAAAGCTCATTAAAATTGCGTGTATACAAACAGGGCCCCAGACTAGCTGGCACCCATCTCACAAAAAACTCTAAATAAAACTAAACCCTTCTAAACTTTCTAAACATGCAACTGCATAATCTAAATATAGGGGGTCCAGGGCTGTGGCAGCAATCTTTCCAGTAGCATCCAATTAGTAACCATCAGCAAGCTTGCCATCCAACTGACAATGACAACACAACTCTCCACCATGCCAACTCAATCAGAAAGAAAACCCTGCATGTTTACAGAAGAACCACCAGACATCTCAAATCATTTTACAATTGATTTTTTTTTAACTCTATCACTCTCTAATGTTAGGAATGTGGCAGCCAATCTCCGCACAGCAAGCTCCCAAGAACAGCTGATCGGCCAATCTGTGTTTGTGATGTTAATAGCATTAGGAAGAAAGGGTAGAGTATGCAGTTGCTTGTTTAGAAAGTTTAGAAGGGTCTAGTTTCACTTAGAGCTTTTTTGTGAGATGGGTGCCAGCAAGTCTGGGGCCCTGTTTATATATATGCAATTTTATTGAGCTTTTACAAGCCTTGAAGTGATCTATCTTTCCAGAAGTAAGACTTCCAGAGGGGGATAAGGCATGTCGAGTTGAATTAGGCTTGAAGGCTCCAGCTCCCATGTTCACGTAGTTCACAGCACAAGGCCAGTTAATTGTGCCTGAACAGAGCTCCTTCTGCTGCTACCTGTTCAGTGGTAAGAAGGTAGACAGCGGCAAGCAGTTTGCCCGGAGTTACTGTCCTCTTCAGAGATCAAACAGAAAATTGAAGATAATCTTCAACAACTTATTTAATAAAGAAATTCAGACAGCTCAGATCTCAGTCCTGTGACAGCACGGTTTTGACTAACTAATGAGGAACCCTGGTTGAAACACATTGTGCTTTGGAGCAGGTAACAGTTGGTCCATTAACACTACCTTTGGTAATCAGGAGTCACAATTAGCTGCCTTTTCCATAGCCGGTTGACACAGACGCAATTGCCAGAATTATAGCGCGTCGCCCACCCGAGCCTCATAAGATCCCACCCGAGGCCAGTGGAGAATGCGATCTGCGTGCCAGTAAAATTCCAGCAAATCTCTTCAGGGCATGAATTTTGTCACAGAAATACAAAAAGAATCGATGTCTTTCTCAGAATTCAATTAGCAGCAGTCACGGAAGATGTTAGCAGCTCTTCTGAAAATAATGGGCTCCCTGCTCATTTCCTGAAGGTTAGAATTTCCTCGAGGATGAATCATTGCTAGTCATGGAGCCTTGTCCACATAAACAAAAAAATAAATTTTACAGGGTAGTCCGGGTGATGGAGATACATATCTATTTTTCATCGTGTCCCAACCAGAACAGTAGTGGAATCTTTCCAACCTTTTGCCTCGTGTTAAATCGTTCATTTTTCTTGTTTAATAAATGTTTTCGTCTTCCTGTTGAAACTACACTGGCAGTTGTTTTGTGAACATTTTCAGCAACTGACTTCTGCAGATTTCAAAAAAAAATTAGGATGTTCCAAGCCTCACTCTGTTTCACTCTGGGACCTGACTTGTCCAACGGTTACATCAGCTGTGATTGTAACAATTGAGGAATAAATAATGCCCACAACACTGCGGATATCTCCCCTGTGCTTCTGTCTGGGAGTGGAGAAACCTCAGCAAAACATAGAATTCTGTCTCTTAACTCTGTTTCTCTCTCCCCAGATGCTGAATATTTCCAGAATTTCCTTCCTTTATTACCGATTTTCGGCATCTGCAGTTTTTTCAAAATTCATTTTTGTGGGACATGAAGGCATTGCTGGGTGACCAGCATTTTGTCCGTCCCTGGTTGCCCAAGGGCAGTTAAGAGTCAACATATAAAAAAGGTTTGGCTGCCACCATGCTACCCCTTCTGGCCTGTGGCAATACAACTTTTAGGGTATGTTGCTTCATCACTGAAGTTACTTATCCTTAACCATGGCTTGCTCTGATAATTCTGTCATCCCAATGGCACATGCACTGCATTCTACACAGCAGTTAATCCACTGTACTGGTACAATCGTCAACTTTGTTCCAAAATGGAGATTCATCCTCATGTTATTTGAAGGAGTTAATTGACATGGCACTAATTGGTTTCACAGGGAGACTGGTTTCCATATCTATTCCTCCGTAGGGAAAAAAAAGTGTTCTTTAATTTCGAGCCTTGCTCGGGGCTTTTTAATATTAAACTTTGTAACCTCTGCTTTTGTGACCCCCGGTCAAATGCACAATTTTGAATAAATGGACTCCACCTTTTGGTGTACAAGTCAGCTTGTGAACGTGGCAGCACAGTGGCTCAGTGGTTAGCACTGATGCCTCATAGCTCCAGGGACCCGGATTAGATTCCCGGCTTGAGTCACTGTGCAGAGTTTGCACGTTCTCTCTGAACCTGTGTGGCTTTCCTCTGGGTGCTCCGGTTTCTTCCCACAGTCCGAAAGGTGTGCTGATTAGGTGCATTGGCCATGCTAAATTCTCCCTCAGTGTAGCCAAACAGGCGCAGGAGCGTGGCGACTGGGGGATTTTCACAGTAACTTCATTGCAGTGTTAATGTAAGCCTACTAATCAATGAACAAAACTTTTTTAAGTGGTTTTTCAAATTTCTCAATACATTGATGATAAGCTACAGATCATTGTTTGAGCAAAGCAAATGGAATTCCCAACCTGCTTGAGAATTTTCTTCATGGGAGTAAGCTCGGCTCATTTTATCATCTAAAAAGGGTTGAAAGAAATTTGAATCCATTGTGCAGAAGGAGAGCCAACATTCCATAAATGGTGCAAGTAATTGCCAATCTAATTTCCAATTAGCAATTGCATTTTGCTCATATAACCTTAAATCAATTCAGAATGTTCTATTGTAGAGACTTTTATGACTTTCCCAGTAACCATGGGAAAGAGTCACATGACAAGATTTTATGACAAGACCTTAATAAACAAATTAAAGTCAATATAGACTAAACATTATTTAACAGGCAAGTAGTACACTAAACTTTAGAAGAGCTCCATCCCCAGCAACTAATTAACTCAACTGAGAATACTTTACATAAGAAATAGGAGCAGGAGTAGGCCATCTAGCCCTTCGAGCCTGCCCCGCCATTCAATAAGATCATGGCTGATCTGTTGTGGCTCAGTTCCACTTTCCCGCCCTCTCCCCATAACCCTTAATCCCCTCTCTTATCAAGAACCCATCAACCCGCTTCTTAAAAATATTTAGCGAGGCAGCCTCCACCACTTCAACGGGCAGAGAATTCCAGAGATTCACCACCCTTTGAGTGAAGAAGTTCCTCCTCAACTCCGTTCTAAACCGCCTCCCCTTTATCTTGAGGCTGTGCCCCCTAGTCCTACTGTCTTTTTTGAGCGGCAAGAGTCTCTCCACCTCTATCCTATCCATCCCATTCATCATCTTATACGTCTCAATGAGATCTCCCCTCATTCTTCTAAACTCTAACGAGTACAAGCCTAGTTTATTCAGCCTCTCCTCATAGCTCAATCCCCTCAACTCCGGTATCAGCCTAGTAAACCTCCTCTGCACTCCCTCCAGGGCCAAAATATCCTTGCGCAGGTGCGGCGCCCAAAACTGCACACAGTACTCCAGCTGCGGCCTCACCAATGCCCTATACAGCTGCAGCAAGACCTCCCTACTTTTATATTCAATCCCCCTCGCTATGAAGGCCAGCATCCCATTTGCCTTCCTGACCACCTGCTGCACCTGCAAGCTGGGTTTTTGCGACTCATGCACAAGGACCCCGAGGTCCCTCTGCACCGTCGCCTGCTGCAGTTTTTCGCCACGTAAGTAATAGTCCTTCCTACCATTCTTCCTACCAAAGTGGACCACCTCACACTTGCCAACATTAAATTCCATTTGCCATTTCCTGGCCCATTCGCCCAGCCTATCTAGATCCTTCTGCAGACTCTCCACACCCTCCGCACAATTTGCCTTTCCCCCAGTCTTGGTGTCATCAGCAAATTTCGACACCCTGCACTCGGTTCCCTCCTCCAGATCATCTATATAAATGGTAAATAGCTGAGGCCCCAGCACCGACCCCTGGGGCACTCCACTAGTCACCAACTGCCAATCCGAATAGCACCCATTGACCCCCACTCTCTGCCTCCTATTTGACAACCAATCCTCTATCCACGCTAACACCCTACCCCCAACTCCATGTCCCCTGACCTTCTGCAATAACCTCTTGTGAGGTACCTTGTCAAACGCCTTCTGAAAATCCAGAAAGACCACATCCACCGGCTCTCCTCTATCCACTGCCCTAGACACATCCTCATAGAACTCCAGTAAATTTGTCAGACACGACTTCCCTTTAATGAAACCGTGTTGCGTCTGCTCTATCAAGCAATTTCCTTCAAGATGCCTCGCAATTTCCTCCTTAATGACAGATTCTAACATTTTACCTACCACAGACGTTAAACTAACCGGCCTATAATTCCCCGCCTTTTGCCTGGCACCCTTCTTAAACAACGGCGTAACATTAGCCGTTTTCCAATCTTCCATCATTTACCATCATTTGTACATTATAATATGCTCTTGATGTGGAGATGCCCACGTTGGATTGGGGTGGGCACAGTAGGAAGTCTCACAACACCAGTTAAAGTCCAACAGGCTTATCTCATATCACAAGCTTCCGGAGTGTTGCCCCATCATCAGATGAGTCAATTCACCTGATGAAGGAACAGCCTCCGAAAGCTCATGATACTACATAAACCTGTTGGACTTTAACCTGGTGTTGTAAGACTTCCTACTGTGTCCACTATGCTCTTGAGTTGATATGTAGCCTTAGTGATCAGGTCCTATACTGGCTTTCCAACAGTCCCCTTTCTCCCTTCCCCACTAAGGCGAGACTTTCAATGTCCTTTGGAAGTCCCTTCACTCAGTCTCCTAAGTATCTTTGGATTGACTTCCAAGGTCAATTCTGGCAACCCCTTGGTTCTTAACTCTCCAATTGTCCCCGTCTGTTCTTTCTTCTTTCTGAAATGAAAACGGATTCTTATAAACTGACTACTTTCATTGCAATAGCTTTTCTACTTCTTCAGTGAGCAGCATCTCTCTCCTGCTTATCGGGTCTCTGAGTCTTGGGCCTTGATTTGGCCAACACAGCCAGCTCTAAATCAGGGTGGGCGAGGCTCACAGAACGACATCCTCCATTAGCCTCGTGTGTGATCTTACAAGCCTCGGGCAGGCGTGCCAGTAAAATTCCGGCCTTGAAATCTACATTCAGAAAGAACAGCTTGGCCTTCTTGTGTGTCAAGATGTGAAAACTGGCACCTGATTTACTATAGGGTCTGACCTGGGCCTCTTTTTGCCATGACAACCAGATCACACGCTCCTATATCTGGGGAGAATGAAGTATGATTTCACCATTCCTCATTCCTGGACATTCCGTTTTACCTTAAACTAAAGAAGGCAGTTTAAAATATAACCATCTAATGAAGCCTTGCATCTGTAACACTATATTCTAAAGCCACTGAAATGCACTTGAGAGCTTGAAAGATTTATGAAACTGTCCCTCCAAGTGATAAAGTATTCAAGCCCACATTTAACGGAATGTGAACGAAAATTTGTGCTAATTCATTTGAGCACTTATAACACGTATCTGATTGCTTGAGTCCACAACGGAGGGTTTTGGAGAGTGGCGGTGGAGAACATGGCTTGAATAGGGTTGATAACTAGCCTGTGACAAATGAAAAGCGCTGTCATAACTCACTTATGCAGCTTGCAGAAGTTCAGTTTGCATCCAAGCTGATGTACCCTGGATTATTCTGCAGTGAAGTACGATGTATTTGCATGTAGCAAGCCCACAGCTGTAGTTCACACAGAAAACCTAAATGTGAAAACCAAATTGAGGTATTGAAGGGTCTGCTACTAACCTTCGCAAATGTGTGTGCCTCTGTCTAATCTGAAATTGCAGGCAGAAGAATTTTCCTAGAGCTGTGAATGCAGTCCTGGATTGAAGCGGAAAGAGCATAATATTTTTGCCAGTTTAAATTGTAAATCAAGGTCTTGCAGTAAGTGGCGCATCTCCTGGGGATGAGGGTCGGGGCTGGGGGGGTGGTGAGATAGTGGGAAGCAGAATAAAATACAGGGTAAATAAACACACAACAATAATCTGAGCCAATTTCCGAGAGCACCTTCAGCAGGTTGACTGAGGGTCACCGTGTTAATTTACTGCACTGAGGAGGAAATCATGTTTTGAGTCTAATCCTGGGCAGAATGGCAATCAGCCCAAATGCATCTCATTGACACAACACAAGAATGCCTGTGAAATATTCTGGGGTGAGAAATTTGATTGAGCCGCGCCGGGCTGTTTGCCGAGCTAGAAACTGCATTAATTTTACTGCAAAGCAAAATTAAATCTGCTCGCTAGAGATATGGAAGTCTTGTTCTCAAACAGATTACTTCAATGCCACAGTCACCACGGTGGGGACGCCACCGTCCGCAGGAAACCCTCCAACTCACACGACTCCCAGACTTCAAACTACTTTGCTGTTCTTTCACCATCACTGGCTCAAAATCCCTCCCTAACAGCAATGTGGGTGTACCTACACCAAATAAGCAGAATTGGTTCCAAAAGGTGACTCATCGCCACCTTCTCGTGGATAAGGAGATCAAATAATTTTATTAAAATACAGTTACAACCACAGGCACCATTTGGAGAGCGTTGCTGACCTTATGGAATAAGTCATGCATTAAATATCGTTTTACAATAAGCTTGTTTATTTTGTAAAATTCCCCTCGTGACTATGTCAAAAATATTATCCCAAGTTTGCACAATTAATCTTTTGGCCATCCTCACTTAAATCTATACAAAATCACACAGTCCAACCCAATAGTTAAAATAGTTAGCACTAAGACCATAAGATATTGGAGCAGAATTAGGCCATTCGGTCCATTGAGTCTACTCTGTCATTCAATGTGTTTCTCAATCACATTCTTTTCCCCATAATCTTTGATTCCTCTTACCAATCAAGAACATATCCATCTCTGTCTTAAATACAATCGAAGACCTAGCCTCCACAGCCTTCTGCAGCAATTTGTTCCACAGATTCATCACCCTCTGGCTGAAGAAATTCCTCCTCATCATGGGCCTAAAGTTTTGTCCCTTTACACTGAGGCTGTGATTCTAGTCTGTCCTACTAATAGAAACATCTTCTCCATGTCCACTCGATCCAGGCCCTTCAGTATTCTGTAAGTTTCAATGAAATCTCCCCCTCATCCTTGTAAACGTCATTAAGTGCAGACCCAAGAGTTCTCAGATGCTCCTTGTACGTCAAGCTTTTCATTCCTGGGGTCATTCTTGTGAACCTCCCCAGACCCTCTCCAAGGCCAGCACATCCTTCCTTAGATACAGGGCCCAAAATTGCGCAGCTGTTCTAACTTTGCAGTTTTCAATAATTCAGATGTTCGTACAATACTAATTTCTTAGCACAAAATGAGTTTGAATTTTAAGGAGCAATTGTGCTCTGGAATGTACATCTAAAGTAATTACATATAAGCCATTTAAATGCTATTGCTTTCTTTGCTGGTTCTTAACTTATTTTCATTGCAAAATGCACATTTATTTCCTTTCCCACAAGCTCCAGTGAAATTTATCTGGACACAGTCAATTTAAAGGAACTGGCAAATACCTGAAACTCAAAGGGGGGATTTTTCTCATACTGCCCACCACGGGTATTGTAGTGGGCGGAGAGTGGACCATGAAAAGGTCCATTGACCTTGGGTGAGATTTTCCAGTTTTGGGACAAGCATGGCTGGAAAATCCCGTTCAACAGGTTCCATTGCCTAATATTACCACATTCATCAATAGGTCGCTACTCAGCCTTCTGACAGTAAGCTTTCATCTGCTCTTCGAATATTAGCTGACACGCTTTTTTACCTAAATGACTTCAATAATTATCAACGCAAGACATTTACTGAACTCTGAGATCAGATCTCGCCTTTCCATTGTATTCAAAATCATTTGGGGTCATTAGGTTTTGATGATGTGCAGATGCTGGAATCAGACTGAGATGGGCACAGTAAGAAGTCTCACAACATCAGGTTAAAGGTTTATTTGGTAGCACGAACTTTGGGAGCGCTGCTCCTTCATCAAGTGAGTGACTTTCTAACTGTTGAGGAACTGTCAAGGAACTGTCCGGCTTTCAAGGAACTAGTTGGCCAACTACCAAAGCTGTGAAAGTTACCCAAGAAATGTCAGACCTGTCAAAGTTGTCAAAGCTTTCCAACCGGTTTAATGCTGTCACTCGCTTGATGAAGGAGCAGCACTCTGAAAGCTCATGACGCCAAATAAATCTGTTGGACTTTAATCTGATGTTACGTGACTTCTTATTGGGTTTTCAGGTAGGAATTTGCCTTGCCACAACTTCTGGAGATATTCACTGTGGTTTCTAGATTACTGTCTTTGCCTCTCAGGATTAACAAAATAATTTATGTTTATCAGCGATTCAGGAAATGAGAATGGAATATCCTCTGTAATTTAAAATAAAAGCAAAAAATGGAGAAAGTGGGTCTGGCAGCACTTGCAATGAGAGAAACGTGGGCCTAGATTTGCACTGTGACAGAGAGAGGGAAAATATCCACCTCATTGGAAAAAATTCCAGAAATGGTCAAAGATTCTGAGTCCCATCCCTCAACCTAGCTTTTCCCATCCTTGTCGAGAGCAGGGGGAAGCGGGGGGGGGGGGGGGGGGTGCGAGAGGGGAGAGTAGAGTCAAGCCACAGTTCACGCAAACATGATTCATGGAGGCTACTGGCCATTTATATGAGCAGCTACCTGACTGAAGGGGAATTTGGAAGAACAGGAGTGTAGAATCAGAAGTACTCAGAAAGGAGGAGGTTTGAACTTGGTTTGTTGCATTTGGATAACCTGCAACCCGGGACATCTTTGAGAGAAGTAATACATCCTTTGGGATTTTTGAAAGTGAACACGGTTATGTACTCCTTATGTGCAAAATCTCTGGAGCTGCCAAGCTGCCAAGAGCTGTCCAGCTATCAAGGAACTGCTAAAGTATGTTCCAGCTGACAAGTAACTTTCTAGATATTGAGGAACTGTCCAGCTGTCAAGAAGCTATGAATGAGTTGTCCAGCTGCCAAAGCTGTGAAAGCTACCCAAGAAATGTCAGATCTGTCAAAGTCGCCAAAGTTTTCCGACCAGTTCAGAACTGTCAATGAACTGTCCAAGGATACTAGGTGACATGGTGTGGAATGGTTAAGGGTGGTGGGTAATGGGCATGAGTTGTCACCAAGTTGGCAGGGGATGGAGGCAAAGGGGGTGGATAGAGAGACACTGATGTGGCACAGGAAGCATGGGGCCATGAGGGGTGAGCAAATGGCCATGGATTGGCACAGGTTGGCATGGATGAGGTATAGAGAGTGTGCGGGGAGGGAGAAGGCTGGAGGAATGATTTTTGTTTTATTATTATTTTTATTTAATTAAGCATGGTGCCTGGCCACAGAGACAGACCATGTACCCAGCTCATCTCCACACCTCACATCCTCCTAGCATCTACCACATTCATTGTCGGATTGTCTGCTCCAACTCCTGTTACAGAAACCACATCCCTTCCCTCTGCCATACCCCCACCCCCACTCCCCCACACCCCACGGCTGAAAATCCAACTGAGGGCAAAGACTTCTAAAAGTTGGTCAGTGGCATTTCTTGAGGCGGCAATGTTTAAAGTTACTTAATTTACTAGTGTCATAAGTAGGCTTACATTAACACTGCAATGAAGTTACTGTGAAAACCCCCGAGTCGCCACACTCCAGCGCTTGTTCGAGAGAAGAATGTAGCATGGCCAATGCACCTAATCAGCTCGTCTTTCAGACTGTGAGAGGAAACTGGAGCACCCGGAGGAAACCCATGCAGACACAGGAAGAATGTGCAGACTCCGCACAGACAGTGACCCAAGCCGGGAATCAAACCCGGGCCCCTGGCTCTGAGACAGCACTGCTAACCCACTGTGCCACCGTGCCACCCCACTGTTTTCATCATGTCCATTTTGCCCATTGGTGTTTGGGTTGTGCACCAGAGTCTTAAGCCAAATAGTTGGTCTGCAGGTATTCTTTGCTGCCCAGCAATTAGCTTCTAATGACATGGCACTTCAAGTACAGTGGGATGGGCCAGAATGAGAGCAGCACAATTGCTGCAAGGAGACCAAGCATTCGGTTACCAAACATTCTGAGCATGGTCACATGCCAACTGCACATTCAGTGAGTGGGACCCATGATGGTAGTGGTATATCTCTGTGTTTGGATTCAGAGTTAGCAAAGCCACAGGGTTGCTTTCATTGACACTTTCACCATGGGGAAGCTTGCTGTCCTACTGGAGCTATGTGTACATTCCACTTGCTCCTGTTTGCTGGAGGAAAGACAATGTACCCCCTAGATATGCATTAATAGGTCTCAACCACAACTTTGACTGAAATGCTAAAAACTTATAACCTCCCGTTGTCTTCAGGAAAACGAAAGAGAAAATCTTTCGGGCCTGCACATTTTCAATCAACTTGCATCTTAAGGACTGTTCAAAGAAGTGACCTATATATTTTACCCTTTGAGTAATTCAAGTGTATGCTACTACTTTAGAACTCATTTCTTTTTCTTGTGTGTGTATCTAATGTGAGCGAGGAGTTTGTTGCAATTACATCTCAGGTGTTATGAGAAATAAGCATTCATCCTTTCTTTTGATTTAAACTTATAAGAAGTTTATTTCATGTCTATTCTTTAAAGTAACATCACTCAAGGAGTTAATAACTTTGCTTCTCAAGAATACATCTTGTTGCAATCAGCCGGGAGGTGAGTAAAGAGGCAAACTATCCCACATTAATCCCATCTTTAACACTGCTTTGTGCTGTCATTCTGATCCCATTTATTTCCAGTGTACCTTCTCAATGGAAATTTCCTTCCATCCACCCTTTCTCTGTAGCTCTGTCAGACCTTGTATGAATCGCACTATACATTTTGAGTCATCTTTGGACACTAAGGGGCAATTTAGCACAGTCAGTCCATCTAACTTGACATCTTTGGACTGTGGGAGTGAACCCGTACAGAAACAAGAAGGAAGTGCAAACTCCACACAGACAGTGACCCGAGGCCGGAATTGAACCCGGATCCCGGGCGCTGTAAGGCAGCAATGCTAACCACTGAGCCACCAAATTAAAGCCAAACTCAGTACTTCTGGCCCAGATTCCACTGAATGGGCTTGAATTATGTGTATTGAGTGCTCTTGCCCATTGTCATCCTAAGGGATGGCATGGTGGCACAGCGGTTAGCACTTCTGCCTCACAGCAGTTGGCACCCGGGTTTGATTCCTGGCTTGGGTCACTGACTGTGTGGAGTTTGCACAGTCTCCTCGTGTCTGTGTGGGTTTCCTCCCACAGTCCAAAGATGTGCGGGTTAGGTTGATTGGCCATGCTACAAATTGCCCCTTAGTGTCCTGATATGCGTAGGTTAGAAGGGTTAGCAGGTGATTGTGTAGGGATATGGGGGTAGGGCCTGGATGGGATTGTGGTCAGTGCAGACTCAACGGGCCAGATGGCCTCTTTCTGCACTGTAGGGTTTCTATGATTCTATAAGGTCAAAAGGAATCTGTAGTCGCATGAAACAGATACAGGGCAATTGGCAGAACCAGAGGTGGCATGAGAAATGTTTCTTTACACACCGCAGGCAAAATCTTCCCAAAAAGTGGCAGAATGATGTTTTCAGAAGCTGGAATCTTATGGCTGTTCACGCCGACGGGATTTTCCCATCCTGCTTGCAGTGAATGGAGATTTGGCTGAGTGCCAAATTCTCCCACCTTGCTGCAGCTGGAATGGGGCATGGTAAGATTACTCCCAGCATGGTTCTCTCTGGAGAAACCAGTCAGTTTTCTCTCCAGATCTTTACACACTCTGCCAAAAATAATCAAGATGCTGGCTTTCAATTCTTCATGTGGGGGTGGGGTGGGGAGGGGGGTGGAATAGGGAGTGCTGGGATGGGGTTTGGCGGGGGTGGGGGGGGGTGGTTCAACACACTGCTAAAACCTGGGTCCTCAGCGATCGGGGTATCCTTGTCAAAGGGCGCCACAATAAGAACCACAGTAAATCTTCCCCCCACCCCCCTTGTTTAAGAAGGGGAACAGAGACTTCCCCGGGAATTATAGACCGGTGAGTCTCACTTCTGTTGTGGGCAAGGTTTTAGAAAAAATTATTAGGGATAGGATTTATAGTTATTTGGAGAGTAATGAATTGATTAGAAATAGTCAGCATGGTTTTGTAGCAGGTAGGTCGTGCCTTACTAACCTTATTGAGTTTTTTGAGAAAGTGACCAAAGAGGTGGATGGGGGTAAGGCAGTTGATGTGGTATGTATGGGTTTTAGTAAGGCGTTTGATAAGGTTCACCATGGAAGGCTTCTGCAGAAAATGCAGATGTATGGGATTGGGGGTAATCTAGGTAATTGGATCAGGAATTGGCTAGCAGATAGGAGACAGAGGGTGGTGGTTGATGGTAAGTATTCGTCATGGAGTTCAGTTATGAGTGGTGTGCCTCAGGGATCTGTTTTGGGGCCACTGCTGTTTGTAATTTTTATTAATGATCTGGATGAGGGTATAGTTGGGTGGATTAGTAAATTTGCTGATGACACCAAAGTCGGAGGTGTGGTAGATAGTGAGGAAGGGTGTCATAGTTTGCAGGGAGACTTGGACAGGTTGCAGAGCTGGGCCGAGAGGTGGCGGATGGAGTTTAATGCGGAGAAGTGTGAGGTAATTCACTTTGGTAGGAATAACAGATGTGTCGAGTATAGGGCTAACGGGAGGACTCTGAATAGTGTGGATGAACAGAGGGATCTAGGTGTATGTGTACATAGATCCCTGAAAGTTGGGAATCAAGTAGATAAGGTTGTTAAGAAGGCATACGGTGTCTTGGCATTTATTGGTAGGGGGATTGAATTTAGGAGTCGCAGCGTCATGTTGCAACTGTACACAACTCTGGTGCGGCCGCACTTGGAGTATTGTGTGCAGTTCTGGTCCCCACATTATAGGAAGGATGTGGAGGCTTTGGAGAGGGTGCAGAGGAGGTTTACCAGGATGTTGCCTGGTATGGAGGGGAGGTCCTATGAGGAGAGACTGAGGGATTTGGGGTTGTTTTTGTTAGAAAGAAGGCAGCTAAGAGGGGATCTTATTGAAACATATAAGATGATTAGAGGTTTGGATAGGGTGGACAGTGATAGCCTTTTTCCTCGGATGGAGAAAGCTAGCACAAGGGGGCATGGCTTTAAATTAAGGGGGGGTAGTTATAGGACGGATGTCAGGGGTAGGTTCTTTACCCAGAGGGTGGTAAGGGATTGGAATGCCCTGCCTGCTGCAGTTGTAAATGCGCCTAGTTTGGGGGCGTTTAAGAGATCCATGGATAGGTTTATGGATGGAAAGGGATTGGTTTAGGTTAGAGGGTCATTGTTTTTTAACTGGTCGGCGCAACATCGTGGGCCGAAGGGCCTGTTCTGCGCTGTAGTGTTTTATGTTCTATGTTCTATGTTCCCCCAGCCTACCACAGAGGTCTCAGGTACCCCCTCCTCCCCACTGCCAACTGGAGCCTGCACTTCCCTACCACCACCACCTCACCCTACACAACCCTGATCAATGGCCACTTCTGCCCCCCACCCACCCACACAAAGTCTGAGCTTCCACCCGCCTCCACTGTCTCCCCCCCGCCAATCTCTCAATGGCCATAGGCAGCATCCCCCGCCCCTCCATCTATTCCCGGCCTACCATTACATCTAGAAATGAATTCCACCAACCCCTCCCCTCACCAGGTGGCTCCCCCCCCGCCCGCCCCCGGTCCATCCCTTGATGCAGGTTGTCATTGCCAGGTTGGCACTGCCAGGTTGACATGGTGCTGTAACATTTTAACTTGTACTGTTACAACATCTTGAAACAACTACTGAGCCTGGGGCAACTCGGTATGCGATTTGCGGACCCGGTGCAATGTGTTAGAAGTAACTGGCACGTTAAAGCAATCAGTAGATTGAACTTTATCGCTAATTCCTTGTCTGGGTTCAAACCATCTGATAGCAAAGAAATATATCTTAATCTCCGGTGCCAGCTGGGCTCAAAATGCAAGCCTTTTAAATTACTTTCGCCTGTTATTAATTAGTGTTATTCCGCTATAATTTTCTTGTTATGGTTCTGGGCAATCTAATCACCTCTCCTAATGGGATCCAGGTGCATCACTCTGATTTAAAAGGGATCTTAAATCACCATAATGCCCAACCTTCCTCAACTATCTGATGGTGG
Organism: Carcharhinus amblyrhynchos; assembly: GCF_965287045.1. Lineage (NCBI taxonomy): Eukaryota > Metazoa > Chordata > Chondrichthyes > Carcharhiniformes > Carcharhinidae > Carcharhinus > Carcharhinus amblyrhynchos. The sequence continues at coordinate 126,086,914 of NC_137327.1, forward strand.
CTGTTAAATATGCAATTAGGGAAATGATTACCTTGAGTAAAAGATAAACTGCAGACTGAATAATCTTGGGCTATCTGATGATGTGCTGTAACTGACAGTGGCATGCACTCCAGTCGAATTAATCGCGCAAGCACTGCCAATGCATTTGTTTTTTAATTATTGGAAAGCAGATCATTTCATTCACTTTATTAAGCTTTTGATTTCTTTCTTTTTAAGCCAGAGTCATTTTCAATTCACCGACACAGAACATCTCCCTTAAACTGACCCACTTCAATTAAAGCGGAATTAACTCATTCGGATTGTCTGCAATCTGCGCACTGAGTTCCTCCACTCGCCTGTTTAACTGGTGTACCATTTTCCAAGGTGTCGTTGTTAATCACTTGTAGAATGAGCAAAACGTGTGTCCGAGCTACAAAACGCTGCTGTCGTTCTGCTGGAAAAGTTGAAAATTCAGAATGGAAGAAGAGAGGAACAAACTGAGGCCATTCAGCCCACATGATTTCTTGCGGCGATTGGCAATAATCATTGTTTGCAGTTTAGAGCACTGGAACCCCTACGGTCAGTTACAGCACATCATCAGATAGCCCAAGATTATTCAGTCTGCAGTTTATCTTTTACTCAAGGTAATCATTTCCCTAATTGCATATTTAACAGCCACCATCAGATAGTTGAGGAAGGTTGGGCATTATGGTGATTTAAGATCCCTTTTAAATCAGAGTGATACACCTGGATCCCATTAGAAGAGATGATTAGATTGCCCAGAACCATAACAAGAAAATTATAGCGGAATAACACTAATTAATAACAGGCGAAAGTAATTTAAAAGGCTTGTGTTTTGGTGTTGTGAGGCAGCCTTGTTAACCACTGTGCCACCATGCATAGCATGGAGTCTTAAATTATGGAATGGCAGAGATAGAAGTCTTGAAGCAAATTTATGCATGTCCTGAAAAATGGTGCTTGGCAGGAGCAAGCTGAGGCCATTCAGCCCACATGATTCCTTGTGGTGATTGGCAATAATCATTGTTTGTCGTTTAAGAGTATTGGCAGTAGAAGGTTCAGAGTTGGACCAGTTTGGAACTAATTACATTTGAATCCCTGTTGTGATAGTGGAGTCAGACACTTTAGGAACTTTCAAGCGGTTATTGGATAGGCACATGGAGCGCACCAGAATGATAGAGAGTGGGATAGCTTGATCTTGCGTTTGGACATATCTCAGCACAACATTGAGGGCCGAAGGCCCTGTGCTGTGCTGTACTGTACTGTTCTATGTTCTAATCCATAGAATCCCTACAGTGCAGAAGGAGATCATCCAGCCTGCAGCAACAACAATCCCACCTCAGCCCATCCTTGTAAATTTCTGTATTTATACTGCTAATCCCCCTGACATTAATGGGCAATTTAGCACGGCCAATTAGCCAGTGTGCAGAGCACCTGGAGGAAATCCACGCAGGCACGGGGAACATGTGCAAGCTCCACACAGACGGTCACCCAAAGTTGGAATTGAACCAGCGTCCCTGGCATTGTGAGGCACCACTGTGCCACCATGTGTATCATGTAGTCTTAAATTATGGGATGGCAGAGCTAGAAGTCTTGAAGCAAATTTACGTGCATCCTGAAAAGCGGTGCCTGACAGGAGGTATTCTGTCACAGCCCACAAGAGACCGCAGGCATCTGTTAGAGGAACACAAATGGCTATATGGCATTATGGGTGCCATTTAGCATTAAGCCTTCACTGGGTTTGAACCCATGCCATTGGTATCATGCTCCACTCTCCAGCCATCTAGCCAATTGAACCAACTATGTGCTGGACATATGCAGATCACAAAATGATGTAGGGTGGGAGAGGACGGGAGCCAAGGGGAGACAACCTCAAAAGAAATGGCAAATGCCGTGACATATAGACTGTGTGTGTTTCTGTTAATCCTGCCTCAAGTCACTGAATAAAATGACCTTTTTCTGTTCCGCTTTGGTGTGGTTGCACAAGCAAGCCAGTGTGCAAGCAACCCTGACACTGCAGGTGGGATGCCGCAGAATGTGATTCTTTCCCACAACGTCCAAAGAAACACATTATTATCAAGTTAGAAACTGTCTCCTTCGGAGCAAAATGTTGGTTTGTGCATAATGTATGCCCATTTGCACGTAATTCATCTCACTCGTGTCAATATTTCACAAGCCTCGAGCTGACTGGGTTCCACAGCTTTGATATCTTAATATGCTGCAGGTGATCCAGATCAGAAAGCAGTGTTTGAGTAGAGCTTGTGCGCTGTTTCAATACTGAGAGGATTAACATAATCATTTGGAGGGGTGATATGTACCAGTAGACAATGACATGAAAAGTTAAGGAGACAAATTGGATGACACAATAATGAAGCCCCAGAATCTCTAGAAGGTTAGAGAATGGACAGAATCTCTGGCTGCCGATCTGTTGTGTCCTTACCCAGCCTTAAGTCCCAGGGTTGTGGACAATTTCAAACGATGATGAAACATGCATTGCTTGCAATGCCTCTTTGAAGGAATGGGTGTCAGGCTGTTGGTACAGGACTTTATTCTGGGATTTATGAGTCAAACGTTGCTGCCATCCCCAACTGCTGTCACCACCTCAGGCAGAGGTGGGACCCACAACTGCTCTAATTAAAAGGGAGTCTGCATTTAAGGCAGTGGCAGGCTCCATTTTCACTCCGATATAGAACATAGAACACTACAGCACAAACAGGCCCTTCGGCCCACAAGTTGCGCCGATCATATCCATACCTACCAGGCCATAGAACTATCTGTAACTCTCAATCCCATTAAATCCCATATACTCATCCAGAAGTCTTTTAAAAGACCCCAGCGAGTCCGCCTCTACCACCACCGACGGCAGCCGATTCCACTCACTCACCACCCTTTGAGTGAAAAACTTACCCCTAACATCTCCTCTGTACTTGCTCCCCAGCACCTTAAACCTGTGTCCTCTCGTAGCGACCATTTCAGCCCTGGGAAATAGCATCCGAGAATCCACCCTATCTATACCTCTCAACATCTTCTAAACCTCTGTCAGGAGGTTTGACAGGCTCATATACCTGCATCATGGGGAAGCAATGGCCGAGTGGTGTTATCACTGGACTATCAATCCAGTAACTCAGCTAATGTTCTGGGACCCAGGTTCAAATCCTACCATGGCAGATGGTAGAATTTGAATTCAAGAAAAATATCTGTAATTAAGAATCTACTGATGACCTTAAAACCATTGTCGAATCAACTCATCTGGTTCACTAATGTCCCTGAGGGAAGTAAATCTGCTTAGTTTACTTAATCTGGCCAACATGTGACTCCAGAGGCACAGCAATGTGGTTGACCCTTAATTGCCCTCTGAACAAAGGCAACTAGGAATGGGCAATAAATGCTGGCCAGCCAGCAATGCCCATGTCCCACGAATGAATGAAAAATAACATGCAATCTTGCTTGGTGATGCGGAGGTTGGGGGGTGGGTGGAGGGTTGGTTGGAGAGGAGGATGCAGTGGAGTGTGGTCAATGGAAGTGCAACCAATTAGAGTTCTGACAGGGCTGCATAGTGGCACAATGGTTAGCATTGTTGCCTCACAGCGCCAGGGACCCGGGTTCAATTCTGGCTGCAGGTCACTGTCTGTGTGGAGTTTGCACATTCTCCCCTTGTCTGCGTGGGTTCCCTCTGAGTGATCAGGTTTCCACCCACACACCAAAGATGTGCAAGTTAGGTTAATTAGCCAAGCTAAATTGCCTCTTTGGTTTAGGAGGAGATTAGCAGGGTAAATGTGGGGATAGGGCCTGGGTGGGATTGCTATTGTGCAGACTCAATGGGCCAAATGGCCTAATTCTGTACTGTATGGATTTATGAATCCATGCTAATGGCGTCCTGCTCCTCCTGTCTTTTCCCGCATATCTTTGGGAAACCGGAGCACCCAGAGGAAACCCATGCAGACACGGGGAGAATGTGCAAACTCTACAGTCACCCAAGGTCAAAATTGAACCCAAGTCCCTGGTGTTGTGAGGCTAACCACTGTGACACCACGCATATCATGTCACTTTAAATTATGGAATGGCAGAGATAGAAGCCTCGAAGCAAATGTATGTACATCCTGAAAGATGGTGCTTAACATCTTGGCGTAGTCCACAAGGGACGACAGGCATCTCTGTCTGTTGGAAGGATGCAAATGGCCTTCACAAGGTTTGAACCCATGCTATTGGTATCATGCTCCACTCTCTCGCCATCTAGCCAACTAAACCAACTGACCTCCCCCCCAATTGCTGGATGTTGACAGATTACAAAATGATGTTGGGTAGGGAAGGGTGCGGCGGGAAGTGGGGTGATTGCGGAGGGTGGCACACACAAGCAACCATTCTCTTTGTTCAATGTCATTTGGCCACTTTCAAACAATATGTGGGAAGACACTTTGTAAAGCCTCCCAGCCCTTTGACTGGTATCAGTGCTGCGACCCCTCCCGCCATCTCCCTGGCCCAGAAACCTTGTAGCCTGCGGCTTTAACCATTTGGTGCCAGCCTTCCCCTGAAATGAGCGAAAGTGTAGAGCCTTCCTGCCCACAGGGGAAGTGGCTTTTCACAGAAGGAGGCTGGGAGCTGACAAATGTAGTACAGATCAAATCCCCACACGTCTTCTTGGAAGCAACCACAACAGGGTCTTGACCACTAGGTTAGAGAATCAGCCCGATCTGCATCTTTCCCAAAAGGACATCAATATTTGATGGGTTATTTTGTGATCAAGCAGCATTGCCAGATTATGATTTGCAATACTGCGGGGAGCTGACTCAATGATTCACGTCAAACAATGGAAGGGATTAGAAGACTACAACGCCGAAACTGATTAATCCAATTTCCTTTGAAGATTCCCCCTTTGCTTGGTCCAACCTGATATAAATTTAGATGCACCCAGGGCTATGCATCGCACATGCTGTGATCTGTAAATTCTCTTTGTCTTTCTCTTAATAGGCCGGCCAGCCAGTCTGATCTGCAGGGCTTTCTTTGGGTACAGCTCGGTAAACCCAATAATTTACTGGATGAAGGGTGAAAAATATATGGAGGAGTTGGAAGACAGCCAGGTTAAAGAGAGTGATATCAGGTACAGCTCATGCATTATTATTGCAGCACCGCAATCTACAGCATTTTAAATAATTTATCTAAACTTCCAGCCACTTCACTTGACAAGGAAATGTGATTTCTCTTCGTAGTAATTTGATCAACCAGGTCAACAGGGGTGAACTGTCTCCTTTCTTGATCTGAACTAGCCATAATAGAGTTTGAATGTAAAAAGGTGGCGATATTGCAAAATTTAATATGTATTTTGTATATGTTTAACCGTGTATGGTTTGATACAAGAAGTAAGCCAGTAGATTCCTTAGGTTAACATGTAAAGAGGTTTTTTGTTTGCTAAAATTCACTCAGAAAATACTAACAAAAGGTTTAAAATGTGCAAGTATATCCAACTACCTACTAATGAAAAAATACACAATGCACACCTTCCCCCGTTACTCCGGCAAAACAAAAAACAAAGCTCTATGGATTATCAAATATTAAACACCTGACCCAGTAAAAGGAAAGTCAAGAAGAACACATTTCCACAGGCTTGTTTACAGCTGTCGGGTCCCAGTCCACAGTAGCTGCTGGAAATTGGGGCTTTGCACTGCCAAAAGTGGTATCAATTCAGAATTCTCCTTTATCAACTCTCGGTTTGCAGCAATGAGGTCTTCTGGTAGGTTTTTCTTCCAAATCCAAATAGCTTACTTTTAGTGAGAAGGGTTTCAGAAGGAAGAGAGAAGAAGTAAGGTTGTTGCCACTGTGGTCGCCTCTCTCTGACCACATTTGAAAAACCAATATCTTTTCACCCAAAAGCTGGATCACATGATGTCTCCCTGGGAGGCCCATAGACGTGATGTCTCCAGACAAGTAGGGGCAATTCTCCCAACCCGCTGCATTTCTCTAGCAGCAGAATGGCCTGTGAGACATCAGCGGAGGCTATTTAGCAGGCTCCCCACTGGGCACGATGGCCATCACACATCTCTGGCTCCAAGATATTTGGAGTAATCAGCTCTGTGTTGGGGCTGATTTAAATATTTCAGCTTCATTAGCCAGTCTGGGGCTGAAATCTCTGGGCTCTGGACCCATGAGCGTCTCTCTCACCCCCCTCCAGCCAGGCACCTCCTTCTCATACTGCACTGAAATTTGAGCTGAGACTTTTATGCTCCAGTCGCAAAAGTGACACTTGAACCTCTTAACCTCTTAACTCAGAGACAAGATTGCTGCTCATTCAGCTGCACCTGATACACCGAGCGTATAGGCAGAATTTTACGGTTTCACTCTTCCCAAAATCATAAAATCCCACCCGAGGACACCAGGTCTTTGCATGGTCCAGCCTTGCCTGCTCCGATTCCCGTGGTGGATAGGGTAGTCGAATTCCGGCAAATGTTACCTTTTTTCTTTAAAAGACCTTGGGATGTTTTATAATGTTAAAGGCGCTATGCAGATGAACTGTGTTGTTGATGTTGTTGGGTGCACAGAATGACAGAAGTCATGGATTTGATTGAGTGGCACAGTGGTTAGCACTGCTGCCTCACAGCACTAAGAACCTGGGTTTGATTCTCGGCTTGGGTCACTGTCTGTGTGGAGTTTGCACACTCTCCCTATCTCTGCCTGGGCTTCTTCCAGGTGTTCCGGTTTCCTCCCACAGTCCAAAGATGTGTGTGTTAGGTTGGTTGGCCATGCTAAATTGCTCCTTAGCATTAGGGAGACTAGCTAAGGCAAATATGTAGGGATATAGGGATAGGGCCTGGGTGGGACTGTGATCAGTACAGACTTGATGGGTCGAACAGCCTCCTTCTGCACTGTAGGGTTCTATGATTCTATGGTTCAATAAAGGTGATGACAGGGAGATAAACTCTGGAAATGGTAATGACATTTGCGACTGGTGTCGAGTGACATTTTGCATATGGCGAATATGAACTACACAACTACACAAAATTGGTTGTGGAAATCATTGGAGGAGAATTACCAGGTTAAATCTCTGGGAAGTTCAGGACTGGATGTGTACCCAATACAGGGATATTACAGATTTTAGATTCTGCAGTGTAGATGTTGAAATAAAACAGCCTTTCCTACATTTTTTTTAATTCTTATTAAAACATATTTTGTTTTCTTTTTTAATTTATTTATTAGTGTCACAATTGGGCTTTAATTAACACTGCAATGAAGTTACTATGAAAATCTCCTAGTTGCCAATTCTGGCACCTGTTCGAGTACACTGAGGGAGAATTTAGCATGACCCATGCACGTCTTTCGGTCTGTGGGAGGAAACCGGAGCACCTGCAGGAAACCCACGCAGATACAGGGAGAACATGCAGACTCTGCACAGACAGTGGGCCAAGCTGGGAATGGAACCTGGGTCCCTGGCACTGTGAGGCAGCAGGGTGAACCACTGTGTCACCATACCACCCCAATCATCATCCTAATCATCAGTTCTGCTGCAAGTTGCACCTGACACGTCATGACCTGTTTAACTCCTTAAACAAATTGACTGATCTGTATACTTCAGTAAAGGTCACTGTAGTTTCCAGCACGAGATCTCGTCTTTGGGTCCTTCTGGATTTTGGGATGCTGGATAAGGAGCCTGGTACCTTAGGACATTAAGGCAAAGTCACAACAGAACAATGCAACAGGCTTGAATCATGGATGGGAGATAGTGCAGAAGGTTGGATTGTTCTGTGAACCATAGGCCCAGGAAACTGAGAGAGGAAGGTGGGAGTCTGGAACTCACTGCCTGGTTGAGTCATCGAAGGAAAGAATCAGAGAATCGATACAGTGCAGAAGTGGTTATTCAGCCCATTGAGTCTGCACCAAATTTCTGACAGAGCATTTGACCCAGGCCCTCTCCTCTGCCCGATCCCTGTAACCCCATACATTTATGGTGAATGATGTTTCAGTAGGCGAGCAGTTCAGGAATGGTGACCACAATTCAGTAAGCTTTAAGGTACTGATGGATAAAGATAAGTGTAGCCCTCAAGTTAAGGTACTAAATTGGGGGAAGGCTAATTACAACAATATTAGACAGGAACTGAAGAATGTAGATTGGGGGCACATGTTCAAGGGCAAATCAACATGTGGCATGTGAGAGGCTTTTAAGTGTAAGTTGATAGGGATTCAGGACCGGCACATTCCTGTAAGGATGAAGGATAAGTATGGCAAGTTTTGGGAACCTTGAATAACAAGAGATATTGTGAGCCTAGTCAAAGAGAAAAAGGAAGCATTTGTCAAAGCTAGAAGGCTGGGAACATACAAAGCAAGTGTGGAATCCGAGGAAAGCAGAAAGAAACTTAAGCAAGGAGTGAGAACAGCTAAAAGGGATCATGAAAAACCATAGGCCAGCAGGATTAAGGAAAATCCCAAGGCTTTTTATACATATATAAAGAGCAAGAGGGTAGCCAGGGAGAGGGTTGGTCCACTCGAGGACAAGGGAGGGAATCTATATGTGGAGCCAGAGGAACTTGCTGAGGTATTAAATGAGTACTTTGCATCAGTATTCACCAAGGAGAAGTACTTGGTGGATGGTGAGTCTGGGGAAGGGTGTGTAGATAGTTTGAGTCATGTTGAGATCAAAAAGGAGGAGGTATTGGGGTTCTTGAGAAACATTTAGGTAGACAAGTCTGCAGAGCCTGATGGGATATATCCAAGAACACTGAGAGAGGCAAGGGAGGAAATTGTTGGAACCTTGAGAGAAATCTTTGTATTCTCACTGGCTACAGGGGAGGTCATGATGTGGAGATGCCAGCGTTGGACTGGGGTAAACACTGTAAGAAGTCGCACAACACCAGGTTAAAGTCCAACAAGTTTATTTGGTAACAAAAGCCACTAGTTTTTGGAGCGCTGCCCCTTTGTCAGATAAGTAGGAGTTCTGTTCACAAACAGGCCATATAAAGACACAAACTCAATTCACGAAGTAATGGATGGAATGCAAGTCTTTACAGGTAATCAACTCTTAAAGGTACCGACAATGTGAGTGGAGAGAGTGTTAAGCACAGGTTAAAGAGATGTGTATTGTCTCCAGACATGTTAGTGAGTGAGATTTTGCAAACCCAGGCAAGGTGTGGGGGTTACAGATAGTGTGACACCTTAGAACCTTAGAGCTCCAAAAATTAGTGGCTTTTGCTACCAAATAAACCTGTTGGACTTTAACCTGGTGTTGTGAGACTTCTTACAGGGGAGGTCCCAGAGGATTGGAGAATAACTAATGTTGATTGGAAGAACATGTGATGAAATTTCCAAAAATTTGGTTCAGCCAGATCTAGCGACTTTACACAAGCACAGTCAGCTTTTTAGTGAAATTTTCATTGATTAAACAGCAGGGAGATAGGGTTTTGTGAGAGTTCAGCAACGGGATCTAGATGTACAGGTACACAGATCACCGAAAGTGGCAATGCAGGTGGAGAAGATAGTCAAGAAGACATACGGCATTCTTGCCTTCATCTGTCGGGGCACTGAGTTTAAAAATTGGGAAGTCACGTTGCAGCTTTATAGAATCTTAGTTAGGCCGCACTTTGAATATAGTGTTCAATCCTGGTCGCCACACTACCAGAAGGATGTGGAGGCTTTGGAAAGGGTACAGAAAAGATTTACCAGAGTGTTGGCTGTTTTGGAGCGCATTAGCTGTGAGGAGAGATTGGAGAAATTTGGTTTGTTCTCACTGAAGTGACGGAGGTTGAGGGGAGAGCTGATAGAAGTCTATAAGATTATGAGAGGCATGGACAGAGTGGATAGTCAGGAGCTTTTTTCCAAGGTGGAAGAGTCAATTACTAGAGGGCACAGATTTAAGGTGTGAGGGGCAATGTTTAAAGGGGATGTACGAGGCAGATTTTTTACACAGAGAGTAGTGGGTGCCTTGAACTCGATGCCGGGGGAGGTAGTGGAAACAGATACGGTAGTGACTTTTAATGGGTATCTTGACAAGTACATAAATAGGATGGGAATAGAGGGATATGGTCCCCGGAAGAGTTGGGTGTTTTAGTTAAGCCAGGCAGCGTGGTGGGCACAGGAGGGCCAAAGGGCCTGTTCCTGTGCTGTAATTTTCTTTATTCTTTGTTCATTATCATTGCTAATCCATCTAACCCACATGTCTTTGACACTAAGGGGCAATTTAGCACAGCTAATCCCCCTAACCAGCACATCTTTGCACTGTGGAACGAAACCAGAGCACCGGAGGAAACCCTCGCAGAGACAGGGAGAACGTGCACACTCTACGCAGATGGTCACCCAAGGGAGGAATCGAGCCCCGGTCCCTGGTGCTGTCAGGCAGCACTGCTAACCACTGTGCCATCATGTTGCCCATTCGCCTTCTCCACTGAGAATCAGAAACTCTCAGAACATTTAAGAAGTATTTTGACATTCACTTGCGCTATCGTAACCTCCAGAGCTATGAGAATGAAATCATTGCTGTCAGATCTTTGACGACCAGTGTGGATATGATGGGCTGAATGGCCTCTTCGTGTGCTGTAAATGTCTGTGGATCTATGAATGCGTCACAATCATATGTAACATCGATCATTAGTAACCTTGACAAAGATTGTCTTGGTGTTACGAGCAAGATGAGCACTGAAAAGGAGGAATGTGCAAGGATGTGGTGATAACAGGACATGAATTGCTACTTAGGAGAAAGCCAGCGTGGGCCTAATCACCTTTCTGTGCTGTTTCAATTCTATGATTTTATTCTCTTCTATGGACAATGATACAAAAGGGCCCAGAATTTGGTGAAAGATTTTGAAGAAGCTCGATCCAGTCTATAGACCCCAAGAAGATGCAAATTTAAGCTGATGATAATGTACCAAAGTGTGGGTGAGAAAAGAATAAGGGAAAATAATGCAGGAAACTGGAGCATTTATGCGCGACAAGGGTTTGCGTAGCTTTTGGCTAAGTGCTTGCACTGAAATAACATAAATCAGCTGAAGTCTTGCATTGTGACTGACCTCTGCTGTGTCTCAGATCGCAGGTTTATTTGTCACAGGGTGCAGGATGAATCAAACACTGCACATTCCAGCACTATATCCTTCAGAGTGACCTGTGCATATATATATCAATGTAATATAACTGGTTCAAACAGAAAGACAAAGTTTGCTATTACAAATCCTATTACTGTCATTTCACTATTGATTTTGCAGTGGCACCTTGGTCGGCATGTAGCTCTAAGTAGAAGCCAGAGGGGAGTGAGATTGAATCCCCAGCCTTGGGATTGATGCCCCCAGCACTAAGCGACGCATTCTGCCCATTCCCGAGAAGGCTATTTTTTTGATGGACTATCTTGTCAATCACAAGGTTCTTTTCGTTCCCTCTCATCATTTTTTTTTTCGGTTCTGAGCAATCAAGTTGTACTTATTAGTGGAGAAATTCACTCTCTCATAAAACGAGTGCAGCTCACAAACTGTAAACCGGTGCACTTACCTCAAGGTAGCCATTTAAATAAAACAAGGTGGATCAGAGGGCGCCTCGTCATAACTGTTGAAAATATCTAATTTTCTCTCCTCCATTGGTTTCTGAAGTCATCAGGTAAATCAAATGCTACTTTATCACAGTACGTACACAATCATCCAAGACAAGGTTTGAAAGAGAGGCTTTGTCTGCCGGTTCAGGTTGAAGGACAACAGCGGAGTTCACTCAGTCACTCGGTTGACTTGGCGCAGAAGTGTGCTGAACGATGAAGTGAGGTGGGATAATACCCAGCTCCCTGGTACTATGTTCCTCGCACTGTATTCAACAGTAAAGGATTTCTCTCCCATTACTGTGACCTTCTGTACTTATTGAAGAGTGCTTACTTGCGAAGGGGCAGCGCGGTGCCACAGTGGTTAGCACTGCTGCCGCACACTACCAGGGAACCGGTTTCGATTCTGGTGTGTGGAGTTTGCACATTCTGTGCGTGGGTTTCCTCCAGGTGCTCCAGTTTCCTCCTGCAGTCCAAAAAATGCGCAGGCTATGTTGGTTGGCCATGCGAAATTTCCCCTTAGCGTCCCAGAATGCTTGGTTAGAGGGATAAGCAGGGTAAATATGTGGAGTTACAGGGATAGGGTCTGGGAGGGATTGTTGTCAGTGCAGTCTCGATGGGCTGAATGGCCTCTTCCTGCCCTGTAGAGATTCTATGGTTCTATGAAGCAGTGGGTGGGAATTTTCAGCCACCGGTGCCCCAAGACCAGCAACTCCCATGTGAGATCAATGGATCCATCGAATTTTCTGTCTCGCTGGCTATGATTCCCATGGCCAGCGGGCTGGGAAATTTGTAGCCACCATGTTTAGCACCAAGCATCCTTGAGCTGTTTCATTGCTTTTTAAAATTCCACACAGAAAGTGGAACTCTATGTTTCGTTTGGACCCAAATATCCCAAAATGTCTCTCAGCTAAGATTGCCTGGGTATGGCTAAACTGTGGGGAGGTGATGGCCTAGTGGTATTATCGCTAAACTGTTAATCCAGAAACTCAGTTAATGTTCTGGGGACCCAGGTTCGAATCCCACCACAACAGATGGTGGAATTTGGATTCAATGAAAAATATCTGGAATTAAGGATCTACTGATGACCATGAAACCATTGTTGATTGTCGGGAAAAACCCGTCTGGTTCACTGATGTCCCTTTAGGGAAGGAAATCTGCCGTCCTTACCTGGTCTGGCCTACACGTGACTCCAGAGCCATAGCAATGAGGTTGACTCTTAACTGCCCTCTGAACAAAAGCAATTGGGGATAGGCAATAAATGTTGGCCAGCAACGCCCATGTCCTATGAACTAAAAAAAACTGTGGTTCTCTCTATATTTCAGGTGCTTTTGCTTCCTGTAATTTTATTGCTTACTGGATGATTGCAGATAGAAAACAGGATTTACGGTAAAATGCTCACTTGGTCTAGTATGCGTCACCTTTGATATATGCATCATTGCTGAGTGCGAGCTGTTCTAAGCGTATAAGATGTCCTTCTGGTGTAGGATTACACCGGCGCCTTGCAACTCGCTCATGCTGAGAAGCCATAAAATTCAGATATCAGATGTAGATTCAAGGAGCAGATGTTCTATTTGTTTGCCACAGTTGCAAATACGCAAACATTTATTTGACTGCATTGCACCATTTTCAAATCAAAGTAACACTCATTAAAGTTTCATGTATATAAAATAAACATGACCCACTGAATGATGAGAATAAAGGCTACTGATAGCTCATTCAGGAGAAAATCTGATGTCAATTTTTGAGCTTCCGAGTCTTCCTCGCTCGCGAGCCGTCAGTCATGGTTAATTGTGCACTGTGCATGCGGAGCTAATTATTGTACATCACCCATTGATTAACATGTAAATTGGTTTGCATTTCACATTGTGCCCTTTGGAACACAGAGCGACGCGCTCACTTCAGATGGGCTGTCTTCAGTCTGTTTACACAGCGTTGGTGCTTTGTGTTATCAGTGGCTTCAGCGCACAAAACAGTGGGCCACAATAGGACTGGTACCAAAGATGGCAAGATGGAGGGAGGGAGGAGGGGGTAGAGTGGGGGAAAACCGCAGGCACCCATCAGCTTTACTGTATGATTACCTCCAATGATTTGTAGAGTCTTCCCAATAATAGTTTTCTCCTCCCAATCCACCAAGTTTCTCCACCCCCTCCCATGCCTACCACACACGCTACCCCCCCAACTCTTTCTGTCATAAATATTAATACGACAACTGGCAAAGTAGAAAATAGCCTCTATTCAAGAATTCAAGTGAAAATGGAGCAGCTTTCAGTTGTGCATTCCACACTATAAGCAGTCTGGATAACATCTCGCACCTTGTCTTGCTTCCTTTCCGATCTGCCCTTCAGTATTGATGGCTGTGCCTTCAGCTCCCAAAGCCCTAATCTCTGGAGTTCTCTCCCTGAATCCTTCTGCCCCTCCACCTCCCTCTCCTTGACTAAGCATTTGATCATCTGACCCAACAGCTACTTCTGCGACTTGGTGTCAAAATTATGTTCGATTATGCTCCCATGGGGCACTTTGGGATATTTGCCAGTGCATTAAATGCAGTCCATTGTTGGTGTACAAGTTTAAAGTTGCAAGTTTATTTACTAGTGTCACAAGTAGGCTTACTGCAATGAAGTTACTGTGAAAATCCCCTAGTTGCCACACTCCGGCGCCAGTTCAGGTAGACTGAGGAAACATTTAGCATAGGCAATCCACCCAGCCAGCATGAACATTGGACTGTAGGAGGAAACTGGAGCACCCAGAGGAAACCTGGTTCAAATTTTTGAATTCAAATTCCACCATCTGCTGTGGCGAGATTCGAACCTGAGTCCTCAGAATATTACCTTATTGAGGAAATCCACAGAGACACAGGGAGAACATATAGACTCTGCACAGAGAGTGACCCAAGCTGGGAATCAATCCTGGGTCTCTGGCGTTATGAGGTGTTAACCATTGTGCTACCATGCCTAAACATTTGACCATCTGCCTGAGGAATTATCACAGTAAGTTCATTGCAGTTCATTGCAGGGTGGCACGGTGGCACAGTGATTAGCACTACTGCCTCACAGTGCCAGTGACCTGGGTTTGATTCTCGATTTGGGTCACTATCTGTGTGGAGTTTGCACGTTCTCCCTGTGTCTGCGTGGCTTACCTCCACGTGCTCCAGTTTCCTCCCACAGTCCAAAGGTTAGGCGGATTGGTCATGCTAAATTGCCCATTAGTGTCAGGGGGACTAGCTCGGGTAAATGCATGGGATAATGGGGATAGGTCCTGGGTGAGATTTTGTCGGTGCAGGCTGAATGGCCGCCTTCTGCACTGTAGGATTCTATGATGTAATGTGTGCCTACTTGGTGACATTAATAAATAAACTTAAATTTAAACTGAGAACTAATACCTCCTTCTGTGCCTCAATGTCAAAATGTTGTTCGATTATGCTCCCATAAATGCAGTTTGTTGTTGGTGTACAGTCTCCACACACATCCACACACTTCGAAACCAACATAGCTCCATGAGCTACTTTTACTTGAGCTATCTTTTTATCCAATTAACCCCATGGTAGATGGAAAGTGAGAGTAAAGGGTTACAGAATTGCATCTCTATGGCCTGAATTTTACGATTGGGGGCGCGCTCGAAGTCAGGGCAGGCAGGAGCAGATGAGAAACTTGGAAACAAACGTAGAGGAATTAAAGTGGCAGGCTCTTCACATCACCAACCTTGACATCCCATCAAGTTTTAATAAGCCAGACATTTTTTGACACTGTTGACAACTCCACGTGTGTGACTTGTTTCACCTTGATGGCTCCCTGTTGAGATCTTTCACCGGTGCACTCTCTGTGTGACATGCTAAATTATTCCTTCAATTTGTCAAGTCTCGCAAAATATACTTACTGCATATCCTTCTGTCAAGTGACTGGGGCTCTGGAATTTTAAGGTATAAAGTGACACTTCTGAATGATGTCCTTTTTCTGTCAAACATCTAATTTCTTTATTAATTCTATACATCAAATAGTCTTTGCACGCATGGCTTCTTCAAGCCATGTTGAGTGTTGCGTGTGGAGTTTATTGAGGTTCACTGTTGTTCATTGGGTCTATCTGATTGAAAGCAAAACTAACATTTCTAACTCACCTCTTAATAATGACTACATTCTAAGCTCAAACAGCAGACAGTTTGCTCTCCCGTGGCAGATTCTCTTCAGAATGATATCAGAGATTTGGAGGGTCAGATTGTGAGGGGAGGTGTATTCCCCCGAGTACAAAATATTGAGAGTTGATCTGATCAAGGTGTTTGCATTGTTAAAAAGATTCAAGTGGGTAGATGTGGAGGAACACCACATGTGGAGAACCCACTTGAGACAGCACTGCGAACCAACTATGCCACCGTGCCACCCCACCCACAGTAGGGAGACACGGTGGCACAGTGGTTAGCATTGTTGCCTCACAGTGCCAGGGACCTGGGTTCGATTCCCGGCTTGGGTCACTGAGTGTGTGGAGTCTGCACATTTTCCACATGTCTGCGTGGGTTTCCTCCTGCCATCCAAAAGACATGCTGGTTAGGTGCAGTGGCCGTGCTAAATTCTCCCTCCGTGTACCCGAACAGGCACCAGAGTGTGGTGACTGGGGGGTTTTCACAGTAACTTCATTGCAGTGTTAATGAAGGCCTACTTGTGATACTAACAAAAATACTCTTTCTTCCAAAGGAAGAAATGGGGAATGAAGAGAAGCAATCTTAAAATTGCTTCTACAAAACTCCCAGTACATTTTCTATGCCACTGCTTGACTAATCAGAGCAGACTTTAGGAGTTTTGTTGATTGAGATTGATATTCTTTGTTTAAAGGGGGGTAACATTGGCACAAGGTACCAATCAGCCACGATTTTACAAAATGGCCCGACAGGCTCAAGGGATGGAATGGTGTCCCCTTGTTCCTGTAAGCATATCAAAATCCTCCCTACTGGAGGCGTGACTGTAGAATCACTCAGATGTTTCAAATTGCAACCAATTCACAAACCATTTCAAGCGTGCAGTCACACAGCAATGTCAGTTTTAATTAAGTACTGCACGCTGTGTGTTAAAGGTTATCAGCTACCCCTGGGGATGGAGAGCTCACTGGATATGTATACACAATGGAAGGGTCACAGCCTCATTTCCATTGATAGTGAACTGAGGATTAACTTCAATCACGCTGTGCTGTGCTGAAGCGACTTTAATTCAAGGCCACCATCATTGGGAGTGAATGCAGTGCGCCCACTGCATAGATAATATGCACAATTTACTGAAATAAATGTGAAGTGTTGCAAACATTTATAACATCCATCATCTCAGGATTCTTTTTTTTTGCGTTGGCAGCTTTTCTTTTGTGTTTAATTCATCGCGGAGTATTGGAGTTGTAATAGACCATTCCCCCAAGAAGGATATTAGCGTATGCCTTGAATATGCGGCCTCCCTGATGCTCCCATCTCCAGTCGGTCACCGGAATCAGTGAAAAGAATAAATTGTGGTTCGGGCCTGACTTTTTCAGAAGGCAGGGATCTCCTTTCCTGCCATCCACAGGGTCCATGGCAACACTAAGTGTCCCGTAGACATTTCACACTCGAATGAGCATCAGTTGGCGACAGGCGAGATTCCTGCCCCTGTCCCACACTCAAGAGGAACTTCCTAAGTCTGACTGTGATGGGTTTTTTTGTGAATTTAGTTGGGTGAAGGCATTTACTCCACATCTGTACTGAACCATTTAATTGCTGATTGGAGAAAAAAAAGGACACGTCTTTCTTTTGTTTGAAAAAGAAAGTTTTTAGTTTTTACTGAGTTAAAGACCAACCCAGGCAAAGATATAGAAGTATTTAAAAGGTAAACACATTTTTTAAATCTTCCTAAACCCATGTTCTCACACACATACATGCGTACACACACAGGCACACGTGCACACACGCAGGCACATGTGCGCGGGCGCACACACACACACACACACACAGTTTGTAAGTAATTACATGCTTCATCAAATCATAGATCCATGCTAAAAGATAAAATAATTGAACATTCACTCTTTGATTCCTTGGGCGGTGACAGAAATTGTTCCACGTTTGTCTTTAGAACCCAGCAGTTGATTTGAAGCCACTCTGCAATTGCCAGGCACAATTTATTTTTAAAACATAATCTGTATTTTCGAAAAGGTCAACGACTTTTGCACCTGAGGTTCTATTCGTTGTAAATTCGCTATCTCTGTGCTGGATCTCTGTGCTGGGGCCTTGCCTTTCGGGAGAAGAGAGGGGAGCTCTTTAGTGCTCCATTGGCAGTGATTTTTATCTTGAGCAGCTTAAATGCTGTGAAATCTATGTCCGTAATGACTCCAGGAGGGGTTTGTTTGTCTGATGTTTAAACTGAAAGCAGATCTCCAGGAGGTAACCCATGCAGACTTTCAGACTCTGCACAGATAGTGACCTGAACCTGGAATTGAACCCGGGTTCCTGGCACTGTGAGGCAGCTGTGCCAACCACTGTGCCGTCGTGCCATCTGTTCTCAAAATGCTCCCAAACAAAGCTTACAGAAAGCCCCTGTACCAAAAATCCCACCAGTGTAAACAACCGGAAAATTCTGGTCACAGTGTTGCCTTCCATTACAGCACTGACTGACCTTCAAAGCAATATTTCCTTGTTGTAGAATGCTTTGGAACGCCATTAATTTTCTTCGTGCACGCCAGCTATTGTTGTTGCACTGTTAAAACGACCAACAGTGGCATCTGTTAGACTGAACGATGCATGGCTACTTCCAGACAACAACATGTTAGTTGTTGTTGAGCAATCCAGAGTAGCTCGGGATTGCTCTCTTTGCAAATTCTCATCTGCGAGTGAATAAATACCCCCTGTTCTCCAAAGTGTAAAAGGCCTTAAAATATCGGGGCAGCCACAGTGTGTTTTAGTTATAGATTTGGAAGAGAATAATTAATCTGCTGTCTAAGATGCGGTCAAACATCTTGCGTTGCGAGTGACATGTAATCAGCTGCAGCATCAGTGAGACAATGGCCATTGAGTCACAAAAGTAGAAAAGTTAAAACTAGCATTCTACAATGTTAAGCATCATTGCATTTGAAAGAAACAATAGATAAAAGACTTGTGCTGAAAGAGTTTTCATGTCTTTACGATTCAGCTTCACAATGTCTTTTTATTGACTTATAGTCACTGTTCTTATGTAGGAAATATATCAGCCAATTTGCAAACAGCAGGATCCCACAACCAGCAATGGGACAGTGACCAGACAATTTTGGATTATGTTGGCTGGAGGAACTCCCCTGCACTTCATACACCTCTAATTCCCCTCCAACCCCATTTTCAAGTTTGCCGATGGCACCACCATAGTGGGTCGGATCTCAAACAATGGTGAGACAGAGTGCAGGAAAGAGATCGAGAATCTGGTGAGCTGGTGCGACAACAATAATCCTTCAATGTCAGTAAAATGAAGGAGATAGTCATCAACTTCAGGACGCGTAGAGGAGGACATGCCCTTGTTGACATCATTGAGGGTGAAGTGGAAACGGTTGAGAGTTTCAAGTTTTTTTGGTGTCCAGATCACTGACAACCTGTCCTGGTCTCTCCACGCCAATGCTATAGTTAAGAAAACCCACCAAGACCTTTATTTTCTCAAGAGGCTAAGAAAATTTGGCACGTCTACTACGATTCTCACCAACCTTTACAGGTGCACCATAGAAAGCATATTTTCAAGTTGTATCACAGCTTGGTATGGCTCCTGCTCTGTCCAAGGCTACAAGTAACTACAAATGGTCATGAGTAAAGCCCAGTCCGTCATGCAAATCAGACTCCCATCCATTGACTCTACGCTTCCCGCTGCCTCAGAAAAGCAGCCAGCATAATCAAGAACCCCACACACATCCTGGATGTATTCTCTTCCAGTTTCTTCCATCAGGAAAATGATATTAAAGATTGAGGTCACGTACCAACCGACTCAAGAACGGCTGCTTCCCTGCTGCCATCAGACTTTTGAATGGACCTTACATTAAGCTGATATTTCTCTACACCCTAATTATGACTATAACACTACATTCTGTACTCTCCCCTTACCATCTCTGTGTGTGGTATGCCTTGTCTGTATAGCATACGAGAAACAATACTTTTTACTGTATACTAATGCATGTGACAATAATAAATCAAATCAAAATAGATTAGTACGACTGGATCATTCACATCCGCCTCAGGAGGCCAATGGGACCTTGGTTTAATATCTCACCCAGTGCATGCTAGCGGTGCACTGAAATGTTAGCTCAGGTTAGCCAATCAAAATCCTGGACTTTCTATTCAAAAGGTTGCCATTAATCTAACTAAAATTGATTAACCCAGTCCTTTTTTTCTCTCTCTCCAAATGTAAAGTGGAATAGTTTGCAGTAAAAGACTGAATATTGTCATCTGCATTTGGAAGAATATTTTATTCAGGTAGTCAATGCCATTTTCTTTGGTTTACCTCAAATCGCACACCAGCCAAAGTCAGGAACTCTCTCGCTGGGGAATCCTGGCGTCAATCCAACATTCTCCCTGCTCCCTGATTCAATGTATTAATTCCTTAACATTAAATATTGAAATTATTTTCATGCGATTGAAATGAAGGATAGTAAACTTGTGTATTACATTTGCAATTTCGATTGAGGCCATTGGTGAATTGATTGAGGGGAAGACGGGAGGAAGAAGCTGGGAACAGTAGCACAGTGGTTATGTTTATGGACTACCAAACTGGGGGCCTGGTCTAATGATCCAGCAGGGTAGGTTCAAATCCCATCCTACCAGCTGGGAAATTTGCATGAGGCTAATTAAGTAAATCTGGAATGAAAAGCTAGTCATCATAATGGGGACAATAAAACAACTGGATTATCGTAAAAACATCAGCAAGTTCACCGAAATCCTTGGTTGCTCTGGCTGTGTCTGACTTCAGATACACAGCAATAAGGCTGATTCTTAACTATCTTCTGAAACAGCAAGCCACTCAGACATAGCAAGTTGCTACGATTGCAGTCATTCAAGACAGTGATAATTAAGGATAACGATAAAATACTTATCTGGACAGTGATGGCCACAGTCTGTGAATTAGTTAATCAGGAAAGGAATATAACACATTGGGCCATTCAGCTTCTTGAAACTGTTCTGCATTTGACCACATTAGCTGAACTGTATCTTAACTCCATTTAACGGCCTTGCTTCTGTAACCCTTAACGTCTCTCAGTATAAGTTTAGAAATTTCTTGATTGACTCTTGATTTCAATAGCTTTTTGGGGGAGACAATTAGGTGGCATGTTGGCATAGCAGTTAGCACTGGTGCCTCACAGCGCCAGGTTCAATTCCCGGTGCAGGTCACTATCTGTGTGGGGTTTGCACATTCTTCCCATATCTGCGTGGGTTTCCTCCAGGTGCTCCAGTTTCTTCCAATCCATGATTCAAGCCCATTGCATTGTTTTGTTGCGGTTTTGTCCTAATGCAACCAGGACAGGTACTGGACTCCTTATCCACATACCAAAATCCAGAAAGACCCAAAGATGGGATCTTGCGCTGGAAATTACAGTGACCTTTTTTGAGGTATACAGATCAGTCAATCTGTTTAGGGAGTAAAACAGGTCACGATGTGTCAGGCGTAACCTGCAGCACGATTAGGATGATGATAGGGGTGGCACGGTGGCACAGTGGTTAGCACTGCTGCCTCACTGCGCTAGCAACCTGGGTTTGATTCCCAAATTGGGTCACTGTCTGTGTGGCGGTTGCACATTCTCCCCATGTCTGCGTGGGTTTCCTCCAGGTGCTACAGTTTCTTCCCTTGAGTGGGTTATGTGGATTGGCCGTGCTGAATTGCCCCTTAGTGTCAGGGGGACCAGCTAGGGTAAATGCATGGCGTTATGGGTATAGAGCCTGGGTAGGATTCATAGAAACCCTACAGTACAGTAAGAGGCCCTTCGGCTCATCAAGTCTGCACCGACCACAATCCCACCCAGGCCCTACCCCCCAATCCGTACATATTAAACCCACTAATCCTCCCTAACCTATGCATCTACGGTCAATTTAGCATGGCCAATCAACCTAACCCACACGTCTTTGGGCTATGAGAGGAAACTGGAGCACCCAGAGAAAACCCACGCAGACATGAGGAGAATGTGCAAACTGCACACAAACAGTGACCCAAGCCGGGAATCGAACCTAGGTCCCTGGAGCTGTGAAGCAGCAGTGCTAACCACTGTGCTACCGTGCCACCATTGTGGTCAGTGCAGACTTGATGGGCTGAATGGTCTCATTCTGCACCGTAGAACTCTATGATTCTATGACTCTGACCACCGCACCAAAAAGGCCTCCAAATTAACCCTGGGCATTTGATGGCTGCTAAACCCCTACCCCCATCCTAAAATAGCAGCAGTCACCATTACGCAAGGAAAGCAGTGAAGTAGAGTACATTTGAAGTGTTTTTGCTTATTTCTTCCCTGTCCCACACCCACAGAGTTCTAAATGAGCACCTTGGGGAGAAGGAAGTGGAATTATCGCTGTTATTTGATTGGGTGAAAGAGACAGACCTGGGGAATTATACCTGCATTGTAGAAAATCGAATTGGACGCACACAGACCAGCATTCTTCTCCAGAGAAAAGGTAACCATCGGCAATGTATTGTGCGTAAATATAACTTATTGGTCCCAAGGGATTTGTGCTTTGCAAGCCGACTGATTTCCAAACTGAGAGGATAAGTTGCTGCTGTTAACTCATTGTTATTCAATGTCCCTCTACCTGACTATTCCGACACTCTCCTGGCCAACCTCCCATCCTCCACTCACCCAGACTTATCCAAAACTCCCAGCTCATTCCATGACCCAGTCATCCACCTCCCCTGACCCACATTGGCTTCCAGTTAAGGAATTCCTCAATTTTAACGTTCTCGTCCTTCTTTTCAAATCCCTTCATGACCTTGCCCCTCTGTATCTCTGCAATATTCTCCTTTTGAGACATCTGAGTTCCCCCATGGAATCCCTACTGTGGAGAAGGAGGCCATTCGGCCCATTGAGCCTGCACCAACTTTCCAAAAGAGCATCTTACCCAGATCCACCCCCTATCTCCGTAACCTGGCGAACTCACACCTTATGGGCACTGCCAATTCCATTTGCCCTGCCATTGGCAGCTGTGCTTTCCTTGCTTTCTGTTACTTGGACCCTAGGTGCTGGAATTTCCCCCTTAAATCTCTTTGCCCCTTTCCCTCCTTTTCTCCTTCAGGACGGTCCTTTAAACCAGCCCTCTTTGCCCAAGCTTTCGGTCATCTTTCACGATATCTCCCCCAGCGGCTCACCCTTTGTTGGATTACCCTTCCAGGAAGCGCCTTGGGGCAGTTTGCTGAGTGGAAGGCGCCAGGTAAAGGCAAGATGTTGTCAGTTTGGAAGGCGCTGTGCCAGGGCATCCAGATAGAGTGAGTTTGGAGCTCCCTCTGCTGCCCACTCCTGAGCTGAGCTCCTCAAAATACCTCAGGTTAAACAAAAACAAGTCCATTTTAATTATAGTGCTGTTGAAATAAGAAACAATTTCACACAATATTCCAGTGCAATGATTTTGATGGATGCTTCACAAACATTTGAATATCTGTGCTGTAATTTTTTTATTTAAACTGGGGATAAATGGGGTGCTCAGTCTCGCTGTCATACACTGTGGCAGTTGCCTATTTGTGCACAGTTCACCCAGATGCTGTTCTGTGTTAATAATTTTGTAAAAGCACAGTAACATTTCACACCAGTGGGGCTCAAACCTCCCCCGCACCCCCTCTCCCCCCAGTGGATCCTTTTGCTTTATAAGTTTTATCATTCAGGTTTTCTGAGTGGGAATTTGAAAATGTATTATTGATTAGACGAAGTCCAGCCCCGAAGATAATTCTTCAGCCGTAAAAGTGAAATGATTCCTGTGCCAGATGTAAAGGTAGTTGTTTCACGCGACATCTTCTCCCAGTGAAGCAATGCTCAGACCCTTGGTGCTGGAATTTCCCCCCCTTAAATCTCTTTGCCCCTTTCCCTCCTCTTCTCCTCCAGGAAGGTCCTTTAAACCTGCCCCTCTTTGTCCAAACTTTCAGTCCAAAATGAAGCAATTGCCACCAAAAAGATGTGGATTTTAAAAAGAAAAATTAAAACTTCCTCTGGATTGAGGCAGTTGTGGTTCTTGGTAAGACCGAGAGAGGAGTTGGGGTTGGGGGATTGGTGGTGGTGGTGGTGGGGGAGGGCGGGGGAGTGTTTTAAGGTATTTCGTTCTCCAGTGTATCAAAAAGTGGGTCAAATCCGTCACTTGTTTATCCACCGTTTGGTCTCTGTAACCGTGCCGTAATGCATGAAGGTAGCCGCTAAGAACACAAACATGACAAATTGCCGTGCTTGTAACTCTAATGGGCTCGAGATTTATGAACAGCGTGGATCATTAGGAGATGGATCGGTCAGGTAGAACCAGTCGCAGCAAACGTAGAGTCTCGTGGGATTTTCTACCCGAGCCCTGCGCCAAAGTGACGACAAAAAAAACGAGAGGTGCTCGGCGACACCTGCAGGGCCACTTCGCCAAACTACGAGGAGATTCACAGAATCATAGAATCCTCACAGCGCAGAAGGAGGCCATTCTGGCCCGTGGAGCCTGAGCCCACAACAATCCCACAGAGCTCCTATCCCCGTAACTCCATATATTCACCCTGCTAACCCCCTGACACACACTAAGGGGCAATTTTGCATGGCCAATCCACCTAACCTGCACATATTTGGATACTAAGGGGCAATTTAGTATGGCCAATCCACCTACCTCCACATCTTTAGATACTAAGGGGCAATTTAGTGTGACCAATACACCTACCTGCACATCTTTAGATACTAAGGGGCAATTTAGTGTGACCAATCCACCTAACCTGTACACCTTTAGATACTAAGGGCCAATTTGGCATGACCAATCCACCTACCTGCACAACTTTGGACACTAAGGGGCAATTTAGCACAGCCAATCCACTAATCTACACATCTTTAGATACTAAGGGGCAATTTTGCATGGCCAATCTACCTAATCTGCACATTTTTGGATACTAAAGGACAATTTAGCGTGACCAATCCACCTAACCTACACATCTTTGGTTACTAAGGGGCAATTTTGCATGGCCAATCTACTTAACCTGCACATTTTTGGACACTAAGGGGCAATCTAGCGTGGCCAAACCATCTAACCTGCACATTTTTGCACATTTGGGGCTCAATTTATGCAGATCACCAAAATCCAGGAGTCAGGTACAAAAAAAAACCAACGGCAGCAAATAGAAAGTTGGCTTTTGCAGCTAGGAACACAGAATGTAAAAGGGAGGAAGTTTGCTTCCTCTATACAACACTCTGTTTAGCTCATATCTGAATTATTTGTCTCATTCTAGAAAAAAACAATGCTTCTCTTTGAAGGCAGGCAGTGCAGATTCACCAGAACCAACCTCAAGTGTGATAATGAAGACAGTACATAAATTAATCTTGTATTCACTGGAATATTGGAGGTTCAGGGGTGATTTATCTGAGGGTTACAGAGTTTTGAAAGGAATCGATAGAGTAGTTGAGGAAACCTTTTTTCTCCTGCTGGTGAAATCTAGGACGGGGGGATAAAACCTTAAAATCAGAGCCAGCCCATTCAGAACAGAGTTAGGAACTCTCACCCACAATAGACCGTGGATGCTATTGATTACTTGAGAAAGACTCAAGTCATCATTTTAAACCTGGGATCAATTTATTTTTGCTTGACAAAGGTATCAAAGGATATAGAATCAAGGCAGGTGGAGTTTGATACAGATCAACCATTATCTAATTGAATATCAGATGAGATTTACTAGGATGTTGTCTGGGCTGGAGAGTTTTAGTTAGAAATTGGCTAGATTGC
Organism: Carcharhinus amblyrhynchos; assembly: GCF_965287045.1. Classification (NCBI taxonomy): domain Eukaryota; kingdom Metazoa; phylum Chordata; class Chondrichthyes; order Carcharhiniformes; family Carcharhinidae; genus Carcharhinus; species Carcharhinus amblyrhynchos. The sequence goes on from NC_137327.1 coordinate 126,112,281, forward strand.
TTTCTTTGGAGCAGAGGAGACTGAGGGGGGACATGATGTATAAAATTATGAGGGTCATAGATAAAGTCGACAGGAAGAAACGTTTCCACTTGGTGGAGGGATCAATAACCAGGGAGCATAGATTTAAGGTAAGGGGCAGGGAGAGGTGATGTGAGGAACATCTTTTTCTCTCAAAGGCTGGTGGGAGTCTTGAACTCACTGCCTGAAAGGATGGTGGGGGTGGATATCCTCATAACATTTAAGAAGTATTTAGATGTGCACTTGTAATGCCAAGATGTACAAGGCTATGGGTTAAGTGTTGGAAAATGTGATTAGAATGGTTAGGTGACTTGTTTTTGACGAGTGCAGACATGATGGGCTGAAGGGTCTTTTTTGCGCTATATATCTCTTATGACTCTAAAGCAGAACAGGCTGCAGAGGATGAATGGCCTCCTCCTGTCCCTATGGTCTTATGAATCCGAGCGCACCATAGAAAACCAGGAGGTTTTAATGTCATGAATGCAATAATAATCCAGGGATAAGCAGAACTTGGGTCAGTTTCGATAGGGTTCCAATTATTGCGGTTCTTTTACTCTCTCACGTATTTCATCCCCTGCAGGAATCTCCCAATTATTCTGAAAAGCTGCCCTATCAGACGATAGAGATTCATGTGTACTAACTTGATGCCAACTGCTGACTCCCACTGCTTTATCAGTAACATTTTGTATAACGTCGAAATGTTCTACCCTGAACTGGATTTTACTGATTTAAAAGCTCTTAAAGAAAAAGTGACTTTTATTTTACAATAGTATAGAGAGATTGAGTCATAGAAGTTTACAGCATGGAAACAGTCCCTTTGGCCCAACTTGTGCGTGCCACTTTTTTTTAAACCCCTAAGCTAGTCCGAATTGCCCGCATTTGGCTCATATCCCTATATACCCATCTTACCCATGTAATTGTCTAATTGCTTTTTAAAAGACAAAGTTGTACCTGCCTCTATTACTCCCTCTGGCAGCTTGTTCCAGACACTCGCCACCCTCTGTGTGAAAACATTTGCCCTTCTGGACCCTTTTGTATTTCTCCCCTCTCACCTTAAACCTGTGCTCTCTAGTTTTAGACTCCCCTCTTTTGGAAAAGTTACTGACTATCTAGCTGATCCATGCCCCTCATTATTTTATAGGCCTCTATAAGATCACCCCTCAACCTCCTACGCTGTAGAGAAAAATGTCCCTTTCTATTCAGCCTCTCCTTATAACTCAAACCATCAAGTCTCGGTAGCATCCGAGTAAATCTTTTCTGCACTCTTTCTAGTTTAATAATATCCTTTCTATAATAAGGTGACCAGAACTTCACACAGTATTCCAAGCGTGGCCTTGCCAATGTCTTGTACAACTACCAATGTCTTGTACAGTATTACTGGCAGTTATGCTATGGCTTCAAGCACATTGCTCAAAAGTACGTTGGCATCACTACAGAAAGAATGGCTCAACTTATGTTGATACACATAGGAATGTCTGTAATAAACAACAAACTAAAATTTCCAATAATCATTGACATACAATGCAGAGCAACTTGCTTTTCAATTGTGCTCATTCAAGATAAGACAATAGGCAAGTGCTTGTGACTTTTGTTTTTAACGCTTTTCATCTAAATCATTGACACATTTATAGGGTTATATTTTCAGCAAGTTTTATTAACAGTTATGAATGGGTGTTTTTTCAGCAGTTTTACACATTATGTTATTATTATAGGACACAGTAAGAAGTCTCACAACACCAGGTTAATTTCAAACAGATTTATTTGGAATCACGAGCGTTGCTTCTTCATCACCTGATCATGATGAATCTCGTAATTTCAAATAAACCTGTTGGACTTCAACCTGGTGTTGTGAGGTGAGACTTCTTAATGTGCCGTCCTCATTCCACCAATCTCCACATCATGATTATTATAAGATAAATTGGTTCTGTACATAATGTATCTTGGGTCAAAGGGCATGGAAATGCCAAGAGCTGGCATGGAAGATATAACTGTCCATTAAGAGATGAGTGGGCAGCAGGAGTTGGAGTGCATTTCCATGGAGGGGGCATAGAGGATATGGACTTTGTGTTTCAAAAAGTTCATGAATCCAGACAATGGTTCTTCACTCCCGTGAGGAGCAATGAGCCGTGTATCTTGAATCATGGAGGAACTGGCCAGTCACCATAAAAATTGTGGATGACTGGGAGTGCCTAACCCAACAATGGAGACAGCCAGGTCAGGAGTGCAGGGTGTGGGCTCTACACTTTGACCCCTTCTCCACTGCCACTGAAAATTAGAAGTACACAAATGGGGGCAGAAATCCCAGAATTAGGTCCTGGCTACTACTTGTAATTGGCTCCAGATTCCTTACAACTCCACAAAGGGGACCATTTAGCCCATCCTGTCAGCACTGGCACTCGAAATGAGCAAGTTAACTTTTTGGTCTCTAATTGGCTTGACTTGGTCTTTATGCATTTATAAAATATCCCTGGGTTTTCCTCAATTTTGCTTGCCAATATCTTCTCCAACCCTTTCTTTGCTTTCCGAATTTCTTTTTGAATTTCACCCCATCCACACTTCAGAGTTTCAGCAGTATTGTACCTTGCTGCCCATAGTTGCTGTCCTCTCCCAGATCCTGCCAGACTAACTGTGTCTGAGTATTCTAGGATACCTTTAAAATCGCTCCCCTCTCCAAGCTCAATTCCACAGCAGGCTAGAGCTGCTGATTAGCCTTCCTTGAGAATCCAACTTTTTAATGGACTTTTTAAAGCACAGCTGTTTAGAACTCAACACCTTCGACAGTCTTCTGTGACTTTGGAGACTCACAGCCTGTACACTGTTAGCACACAAGCTGCTGCCATTATCTCCAAGTGTAAATATCCTGCATCTTCTTCCCCGTAAAACAATCTGAGTCCCCTCTGATAATCAAACCATTCAAACTTGCTGTCAGGCAGGAAGGTCTCGTGACTGTCGTTATTTTATCTTAAATTGAAGAAACATTCTGAAAATGTACTAATCTTATAAACCTGATAATTGAAACATTATCACCAATTTTTTTGATACATAATATGTTAGAATATATTCATATTTTGATAGCAAACACAAGGGTTCCTGTCACACTTTCCCTCTTATTTGGTTACACTTTCTATATCACATACCATCACATATTTCAGAATTGCTGACAGTATGATTTAGGTTTTTGCTTTTGGCCAAACAAGAAATCCCATTAAGTAACTTTTCCTAAATCACAAATCCATTTCAGATTGTTAAGGTACACACTGTGCATATATTGGCAAAAGTCCGAGGATAACATTTTTTTATTCTGTTATTAGTGACAGGATGGCAGGGTGGCACAGTGATTAGCACCGCTGCCTCATAGTGCCGGGGACCTGGGTTCGATTCCCAGCCTGGGTCACTATCTGTGTGGAGTCTGCATGTCCTCCCCGTGTCCCTGTGGGTTTCCTCCAGGTGCTCTGATTCCCTCCAAAAGGTGTGCTGGTTAGGTACACTGGCCATGCCAGATTTTCATTCAGTGTACCCAAACAGATGCCAGAGTGTGGCGACTAGAGGATTTTCATAGTAACTTCATTACAGTGTTAATGTGATCCTACATACGACACTAATAAATAAACTTTTAAGATTGACAAAACGTAATGTTGACAAAATTCATGGTGAGATTCGGCATAACTTTATTCTGATTTATTATCCGGTATTTGTTGGGATTATTTTTAAGGCACAAGTTTATTTCATTATAAAATGACACATTTGTAGAAGAAGGCTTTTGGGCCCATTGTTCCTGTTCAAGCTCTTTCCCCCATTGCCTTGCAATTATTATCCCCCGTTCAGTTATTTATTGAATTCAGTTCAGTAGATTGATCCCAGGTATGAAGGGATTTTCTTCTGAAGAGAGGTTGAATAGGTTGGGTCTGTACTTCAGAAGAATGGGAGGCAAAATTACTGAGACATTTAAGAATCTTGGGGGGCTTGACAGGGTAGATGCTGAGAGGTTGTTTTCCCTTGTGTGTGAGTCTAGGACCAGAGGGCATAACTTCAGAATAAGGGGTTGCACAGTTAAGGCAGAGATGAGGAGGAATTTCTTCTCAGAAGGTAGCAGACCTTTACAGCAGACGGTTGTAGAGGCTGAGTCATTAAGTATATTCAAAAAGTAAGAGAATTAGAAGTTATGGGGTTAAATAGAGTTGAGGATTATTACACCAAATTAGTCAGATTCTCATTGAATGGTGGAGCAGACCTGATGGGCTGAATGGCCTACTTCTGCTGCTATGTCTTATGGTCTAATTCCTTTTTGAAGGTTATAATTGAGTCTGCTGCTTCTGCTGAGAATTTGCTGTGTGAAAAAAAGAACACCATTTCCCTTTTAATTTCTTCAACATTTATCGTAAATTACCACCCTTCTGCCATTGGAGGTCATTTTCTCTGTATATGCAGGAGTGGTTCATATGGATCGGTTAATTTCTCTTAGCTTACCATAGGGGGAGGCGATGGCCTAATGATATTATTGCTAGACTATTCATCCAGAAACTCAGCTAAAGTCCTGGGTATCAGAGTTCAAACCCCACCATGGCAGATGATGGAATTTGATTTCAATAAATACAAATGTTTGGAATTAAGAATCTACTGATGACCATGAAACCATTGTCAGAAAAACCCATCTGGTTCACTAATGACCTTTTGGGGAGGAAATCTGCCGTTTTTACCTGGCCTGGCCTACATGTGACTCCAGAGCCACAGCAATGTGGTTGATTCCTAAGCCTCTGAAATTTTTTTTTAAATTCATTCATTCATGGGACATGGGTGTCACTGGCTGGCCAACATTTATTGCCAATAGTGAACTAGATGTTTTTTTTCTGGCAATCAACAACAGTCTCATGGTCATCAGTAGATTCTTAATTCCAGGTATTTTTTATTGAATTCAAATTCCGCCATCTGTTATGGTGGGATTTGAATCTAGTCTCCAGAACATTAATTGAGTTTCTGGATTAATAGTTTAGTGATAATACCACTCAGCCATCGTCAAAGCCCTAGCCTTGGCCCTAGTGAGCCGCTCAGTTTCAAGGGCAACTACGGATGGGCATTAAGTGCCGGCCCAGCCAGCGACGCCCATGTCTATTGAATTAAAAAAAGCAGAACACTGTCTGTCCTTTGCTACTTTGTGATTCTCTTACCCTCCATTTGTTCTAGACTTGATGTACCGAGTGGAACTTGCGGGCGGCCTGGGAGCCATTCTCCTCCTGATCACCTTCCTTGTAACAATATACAAATGCTACAATATTGAAATGATGCTGTTTTACCGGAGCCACTTTGGGAGCGATGAAACAGAAAACGGTAAGTGGGCGCACATTTTAATGATGCCTTGCTCCTGCTATGACATATCACAACTCTTGTGCTTGGACCTGACGTACTTTTACAGGAGCATGTTTTATTACCTGTTTACGGCAGCGATTTTATTTTTTGCAAGCTCAGATCCTCACACGGCATTTATAAAACCATTTTTCATCAGGTAAATAGAAGCGAGATAAAATGTTCTATGAAGCAAAAGAGACGGTTTCTTGACAGGTTTCTGTATAACGGATAATACTTTAATTTAACAAAAATGTCTAACCATATTTTTCATCACACCAAGTACACCCACAAGCGCTTTTGTGTTGTGTTACACTTTGCTGCATGACAACTTTACCAGAAAGTCATTTATGAGGACAAGATAAGTTTTTGAGGTTTTCTGGCATCATTTTAGTTTATGGTTCTGTTTACTAAGCACTTAATCTCTCCCGCTAGAGATCGATTGGTGTGATCCCAACTGTACTCACCTTCATTTATGCCCCCCACCTCCAACCTCGCCCCCCCGTCCCACCCCACCCTAGCTAATGCCCCACAGAACGCAAACGTACCAGTCACAATGATACGCAATTTCGTCAGTGCTTCTTCACTCGTGAAAACACGCCTGGTTGAATCATTGCCAAGCCTGAAATCCAAGCTTACCTCTCGTTGGAATGATGGCAAATATGGTCAACATTGCAGCGTGGGTCTTGACATGAGCCAAAACATGGAACATGAGCAGCAAGACAGAGAAATCAGCTGATGGCATCACTGCAGCCCAGGCCTGTACAGCTGGTGAAAACATTGCCTAGCAAACTCTTAGTTTGTGAGCCAGTGCAGGAGCAAATACTCCAATCAACAGGTTGACTAGCACTGCTAGCTGTGCAGATACATGGATTTGGGCCTGTGTCTGCGGGAGTTTGCGCATTCTCCCTGTGGTTGCGTGGGTTTCCTCCGGGCGCTCCGGTTTCCTCCCACACCCCAAAGATGTGCTCTTAGGCTAATTGGTTTCCACCAAATTGACACTATTTCTTCCCTGAATCTGACCGAGTAGGGTCCCATTCGTAGACATGCAGGGTAGAATAGGTGTAGGGCGATGTGGCGGCGCGGGCTCGTTGGGCCGAAGGGCCTGTTTCCCGTGCTGGGTTGTTCTTTGTTCTTTGTTCATACGCTACCATTCAGTATCTGGGCGGCACGGTAGCACAGTGGTTAGCACTGCTGTTTCACAGCTCCAGGGTCCTGGGTTCGATTTTCGGCTCAGGTCATTGTCTGTGTGAAGATTGCACATTCTCCTCGTGTCTGCGTGGGTTTCCTCCGGGTACTCCGGTTTCCTCCCACAGTCCAAAGATGTGTGGGTTAAGTTGATTGGCCATGCTAAGAAATTGCCCCTTAGTGTCCAGAGTAGCGGAGGTTAGAGGGATTAGTGGGTATAATATATGGGGATAGGGCCTGGTTGGGATTGTGTTCGTGCAGACTCGATGGGTCAAAGGGCTTCTTTCAGAACTGTAGGGTTCTATGATCTATGATCTCTCTGAGCCTCATTCGCTTAAAAGAATAAAAGCTAACTTCCTTACTTCCTCTCAAATCAGTATTTATAAGCAACAAGTTTTATCTTCTGGCGAGTCTGCTGGCTTTAATAGAGAATGGTCAGTTTCAGCGTCCACCCAACGCTAGAGGCAGGGATGGATTTACATTGAAACACACCGTGCCTGGGCAAAGGGCCCTGATCAAAGGTGGGGGCCCCCAAAGCCAGACCCAGTAAGCATCAACTTGATGTGGCATCCAATTGGAGGCAGCAAACTAGTGAGTCTATCAGCAGCAAATAGAAAGCAAAATCATACTCTGAATGGATGAGTTTCAAAGAGTGGGAGGGCCATTAACTGTTGACAGCAGCTGTGTGCAAGACTGCGAGGCGAGGGAGAGGCACGACCGCCGTTCACGATGTGGGAAGCTAAGGTTTGCATCAGTGGCAGGGTGGACCCTTCCAATTGGATGCCAAATTGAGCTGATGCTTACTGCGCCTGACAGTGGGGGCCCCCCCCATTGGTCAGAGCCTTTGTCCAGGCATGGTGTGTTTCGCTGTAAATGCATCCCTGCCCCTAGTGTAGGGTGGATACTGAACATGTCCATCGTCTATTAAAGCCAATAACCCCACAAAAGACAAAACTTGTTGCTCATTAATGTAGATGCTTTCTGACATACTGTTAAGGAATGAAAGTGAAAGTTATTGGGAGTAATCTGCTTTCACGTTTGAGTGTTATAAAATCCAAGTTTTTGAAAAGGCCCCATTAGGGAGGCATGGTGGTTAGCACTGTTGCCTCACAGCGCCAGGGGCCCGGGTTCAATTCCCAGCTTGGATCACTGTCTGTGTGGAGTTTGCACATTCTCCCCCTGCCTGCGTGGGTTTCCTCTGGGTGCTTTGGTTTCCTCCCACAGTCCAAAGATGCGCGGATTACATGGATTGGTCATGCTAAATTGCCCCTTAGTGTCAGGGGGCTCGCTGGGATAAATGCATGGGTTATGGGGATAGCAGCTGGGTAGGAATGTGGTCGGTGCAGACCTAATGGGCCAAATGGCCTCTTTCTGCACTGTAGGGATTTTATACTAACATTTTTCGTTGTCGTTTTTAGTGTTATACAGATAATTATGCAAGTTACAAACTGTTATGCTAGTTGACGGGGAAGTTGCTTAGAACTGAAATGCGTAGGACCTCTAAACACTATTACATGGCGTGTAGTCTCTGAATGCACTCAAATGTATTTATTTACAACTATCCAGGGAACTCTTGTGCTTCTCTGATTTTGAAAGCTGGGATGATTTTGTTCCTTTGCTTATTTGTTCCACAGGATTCAAGTCTGAGTGGCAATAGCATCTGCAGTAACACTTCAATACTTTTAGATTAGGCTAGCAGATTTCCCATGACATAGCTCATGGTGAGTCGTAGTTACACATTGAAGTGGAACATCTGAAGGATAAAAGAGAATAAGTGTGAAGACTATAGAAGCAGCACACTGTACCCAAGACTTTGAATTCCTGTGACAGTATATTTAATACATGACCCTTTGTTTAATTTGGACGTTATAAATTGTGCACAAGAGTGCTATTTGCCAAGTGCTCTGCTCAAATCTCATCACCTGATGTTCTCTATCTAGAATGCAGAAAAGAGTTCTTCATCAGGTTCAGTAAAACAATAGTAGTATTAAAATGAACGGCAGGCAGGCTAGCAGCCAATATATATTGAAGGGGGTGATGGCCTAGTGGTATTATCACTAGACTATTAATGTAGAAACTCAGTTAATGTTCTGGGGACCCAGGTTCGAAGCCCGCCACAGCAGATGGTGAAATTTGAATTCAATAAAAAAAATCTGGAATTAAGAATCTACTGATGACCATGAAACCATTGCCGATTGTCATAAAAACTCAACTGGTTCACTAATGTCCTTTATGGAAGGAAATTTGTCATCTTTACGTGAGTCTGGCTTACACGTGATTCCAGACCCAAAGCAACATTGTTGACTCTCAACTGTCCTCGGAAATGGTAGCACAGTAGTGCAGTGGTTAGCACTGTTGCCTCACAGTGCTGGGGACCTGGGTTTGATTCCCAGTTTGGGTCACTGTCTGTGTGGAGTTTGCAAGTTTTCCCCATGTCTGTGTGGGTTCCTTCTGGGTGCTCCAGTTTCCTCCCACGGTCCAAAAGATGTGCAGATTAGGTGCATTGGCCTTGCTAAATTCTCCCTCAGTGTATCTGAACAGGTGCCACAGTGTGGGGGATTTTCACAGTAACTTCATTGCAGTGTTAATGTAAGCCTATTTGTGACAAATGGATAAAACTTTAACTTTCTCTTTAAACTTTAACTTTCTCTTCTAGCACGTCAGTCAGTTCAAGGGCAAATAGGGATGGGCAATAAATGCTGCAGCAGCCAGTGACACCCATGTCCTATGAATCAATAAACAGAAAGTAAACTACAGGCTTTGCAGAGATAGCTCACGTTGTTTTAAGATTTCTCCAGGTGCACACTATCGAGACAGGCAGAAAGATCATGAATCATGGATGTCCGAAATTAACGAATTTTGGAAATGAGAAAGACAAATTTTTCATCACTCTTTTGACAGTACAGCTGGCTGGACTGACACATCTAAAATCAAACAAATACTTGCATTGTATATCGTAACGTCTTCAGCTCCCAGTAGACAAGCTTTGAGTGCCAGACATCTGGTCACAATGCACCTGCCTTTACCTGCCAGGGAATGTAACAGGCTGAGCCAAGATTCTGCTTCTCTTTATTGGCAGGCTGTGCTGTGGATTACCGAGTCAAACTCCACCAAGGCAGCCAAAGAATGACTCTCCTCCTCCAGAATCCCAACAATTTCCCAGGCACTGCAGCTGGAATGGGCTCCGTGGCCTCACTGTGGAATGTGTTGTTCTATCTTTGATTGGGTAACATGTCCATACCTAGCTGTCAGACATTCATGAACAGATGACCAGAATAATTGTTACTGAAGCTGGAAACCTTTCACAGTATTTCTTTGCCACCGTGAAGAATGCTTCTGACAAATATATTCCATGTTTGGCATGGAATTTTTCCAGGATTATTGTATTTTTCCATTGTGTAACATGGAAAATTTCATCTTCATCCAATTTTCCCAGAATCAATTTAAAAAACACATGGTTGATACTCTCAGAAGATTGTGGACTCAAGCCCCACAATACATTACACATAACCTAGGTTTTCGGTTGTTACGTATTTAAGGTGGTTGCATCTCTGCTGGTATAGTGTCATTTGCTCTGTAGTGACATAAGCGGAGAGAGTCACAGGGTAATGAGGCTCTTCCATCTGGGACCTGGAACAACCAACATCTCCTTAATAAACCTGCATTGAACCTTAACCCACATCTGTGGTATCTCATCACTTGTGCCTTTGTGACAATATCCAATCAATATATTGCAAAGGAGAATCTGGCAACAGGAGTTGGAGAAATATTTTTTTCGACTAGACTGGACAAGAAAAGAAGTCCAGCCCTTTGGATTGAAAAGGCAATGGAAAGCAAGGTGAAGAAACCCCGTGCACTACAGAAAAGTGTGAAGCAAGTGTGCTGTTACACTCGAACCATTAACTCTGCTCTCTCCATGGATACAGCCAGGCACAGAATCATAGTGTTTTATGGCATGGTGGCATAGTGGTTAGCCCTGCTGCCTCACAGTGCCAGGGACCCAGGTTCAATTCTGGCCTTGCATCATCGTCTGTGTGGAGTTCGCACATTCTCCCCGGGCCTGTGTGGGTTTCCTCCGGGTGCTCCTGTTTCTTCCCACAGTCTGAAAATGCACAGGTTAGGTTGATTGACCATGCTAAGTGTCAGAGGGTAAATATGTGAGTTACGGGAATAGGGCTTGGGTGGCATTGTTGTCGATGCAGATTCGATGGGCTGAATGGCCTCCTTCTGCACTGTAGGGATTCTATGATTCTATGAAAAAGAGGCCCCTCAGCCCATCATGTTGCACGAGCCACAAGCCCCTTCAGATTCTAATCCCATTTTCCAGCACTTGATCTGTACCCTTGTATGATGTGGAGTTGCCAGCATTGGACTGAGGTAGGCACAATAAGTAGTCTCACAATACCAGATTAATGTCCACCAGGTTTAATTGGTAGCACGAGCTTTTGGAGCGCTGCTCCTTCATCAAGTGAGTGCAGGATTTGCTTCACAAACAGGGCATACATAGACACTCAATTACAAAATAATACTTGAATGCGAGACTTAACAGGTAATCAAGTCTTTACAAGTGCAGACAATGTGAATGGAGAGAGGGTTAAGTACAGGTTAAAGAGATGTGAATTCTCTCAAACCAGGACAGTGAGTGAGATTTTGCAAACCCAAGCAAGTCGTGGGTTACAGATTACGGGTAGTGTGACATGAACCCAAGATCCCGGCTGAGGCCATCCTCATGTGGATGGAGCTTGGCTATCAGTTTCTGCTCAGCGATTTTGTGTTGTCGTGTGCCTTGAGGGCCACCTTGGAGAACACTTACCGAAGATAGAGGCTGAATGCCATTGACTGCTGAAGTGTTCCCCAACAGGAAGGGGACGCTCCTGCCTGTGATTGTCGCGCGGTGTCCATTCATCTGTTGTCATAGCGTCTGCATGACCTCGCCAATATATGATGTCTTGGGACATCCATTCCTGTAGCGCATCAGGTAGACAACATTGGTCAGGTTGCCATCCTTCAGGAGAACACGACACTACACAACCCTGCCACAGTAACCCCTGCAAGACGTGCCAACTCATTGGCATGGATGCCATCATCTCACGTGATGGCATCATCCGCCAGGTACACGGTGCCTACTCTGTGACTCGGCCAGGCAGGAGCATTCCCTTTCCGTTGAGGAGCACTTCAGCAGTCAAGGGTATTCAGCCTCCAATTTTCAGGTAAGCATTCTCCAAGGTGGCCTTCAAGACACTCGACAATGCAGAATCGCCAAGCAGAAACTGATAGCCAAATTCCACACACATGAGAATGTGCTCAGCCGGGATCTTGGGTTCATGTCACAATACATGTAAACCCCACAACTTGCCTGGGCTTTGAAATCTCACTAACTGTCCTGGATTGAGACAATTCACACCTCTTAAACATGTGCTTAACCCTCTCTCCACTCACATTGTCTTTATCTGTAAAGACTTGATAACCTGTTAAGACTCGCATTCCAACCATTATCTTGTAACTGAGTTTGTGTCGATATATGCCGGGTTTGTGAAACAAATCCTCTACTCACCTGATGAAGGAACAGTGCTCCAAAAGCTCATGCTATCAAGTAAACCTGTTGGACTTAAACCTGATGTTGTGAGACTGCTTACAGTGCCCTTGTATGTTACAGTATTTCAAATGCTCATCTAAATCCTTCTTAAATGTTGTGAGGGTTCCTGCCTCTACCACCCTTTCAGGCAACGAATTCCAGATTCCCACCACTCCCTGATAAGCTGGATGAAAATGTTTTTCCTCAAATCCCCTTTACAAGCACTGCCACATACTGTAAATCTGTACCCCTAATTATTGACCCCTGTACTAAGTTGAAAAGTTCCTTCAAATCTGCTCTACCTACATTCCTCATAATTCTGTACACTTCATTCGATTCCGCCTTCCCTGTTTTAAGGAAAGCAACCCCAGCCAAACCAGCTGAAACATTCCAGTCCAGGTAGCACCCTGGTGAACCTCCCTTGCATCCTCGCTAATGCAACCAAACCCTGGACCAGATGGGATTTTCCAGTTTTTCGATTTGAAATGAACTGATTTGTTATCATCTTGCTGTTGGTGAAGCTTGCTGAGTGAAAATGTGTTGCCACATTTCTGACATTACAGTGGTGGCTGAAAGTTCTTTGCAATTCCCAAGCAACTAGGAAGTGCTGCATATGCCCCGGTCACTCATTACCCGTGTACTTATTGGCTTGAATTTTAAATTATGATTGTTGCGTTAGAATCACTGGGTGGTCTAGTCCCTCCCTACTGTTGTAACCTTCTCCAGTCCTTTGAGATCTCTGAGCTTTACCAGTTCAAGCCTCTTCCATGACTTCTTTGCCCCTCCCAGCATTCAACTCTCTGCTTCTTTAAGAGACTCCTTAAACCCTACAGTGCAGAAAGAGGCTATTTGGCCCATCAAGACTGCACCAACCACAATCCAACCCAGGCCCTATCCCCATTTCCCTACATACTTACCCATTAATCCCTCTAACCTATGCATCTCAGGACACTAAGGGGCAATTTTAGCACGGCCAATCAACCTAACCCGCATATCTTTGGACTGTGGGAGGAAACCGGAGCACCCAGAGGAAACCCACTGAGACACGAGGAAAATGTGCAAACTCCGCACAAACAGTGACCCAAACAGGGAATCGAACCCAGGTCCCTAGAGCTGTGAAGCAGCAGTGCTAATCACTATGCCACCATGCTGCCCTGTCGGTATGGAGCTTGCACATTCTCCCTGTGTCTGATTGGGTTTCCTCTGGGTGCTCCAGTTTCCACCCATGGACCAAAGATGTGCTGGTTGGGTGGATTGGCCATGATAAATTACCCCTTAAAGTCCAAAGATGTGTTGGTTAGATGGCCTAGCCGACAGAAATGTGTGGAATTATGGGCATAGGGCGGGGGCAGGGCCTGGGTAAGACCCCAGTTGCTCCCACAGCACAAGGATGTGCGGGTTAGGTGGATTGGCCATGCTAAATTGACCCTTGGTGGCAAGGGGATTAGCTAGGGTAAATGAATGGGGGTAAGGCCTGGTGATTGTTGTCAGTGCAGACTCGATGGGCCGAATGGCCTCCTTCTGCACTGTAGGATTCTATGAAGACACTCTGTCAGAGAATTGATGCAGGCTCAGTGGACCAAATGGTCTCTTTTGCACTGTGGGGATTCTATGATTAGGTTCCCTACAGTGCAGGAGGCCATTCAGCCCAACGGGTCAGCACTGGCTCTCCGACAGAGCACCCGCCCAGGCCCTATCCCCGTAACCTCACATATTTACCCCATTAATCCCCCTAACTTGCACGTTCTTGGACACTAAGGTGTAATTTAGCATGGCCAATCAACCTAACCTGCATATCTTTGGACTGTGGACGGAAACTGGAGCACCCGGAGGAAGCCCATGCTGACACAGGGAGAGCGTGCAAACTCCACACAGACAATCACCCGAGGCTGGAATTGAACCCGGGTCCCTGGCGCTGTGAGGCAGCAGTGCTAAGCACTGTGCCACCGTGCCACTCAAAAGGATACCACAGCCAACTCCTAAAATACTTTAGAGAAGCATGCTTGAATAAAGGAATGAGTTCTTAGACCTGGAGCAAAAGAATTGCTGAAGCATAAATTCTTAATACAAAATAGTAAGTGACACCCATTAAAGAGAAGAATATCATGAATGTGGAAACTGTAGGGGAATCATCACCATCTTCACCCTAAGTTTATAAAAGCAATGAAGAAACAATTAAAAGGCAAAAAATTGTAACCAGAAATAACCTTCAGAAGGCTGACAAGCTGAGGTACATCGTTGGGTTTAAACTCTGCAGGACTTTGTTGTCCCTTGGTGTACATAGCAAGAACTGTGACTACTGGATCTTGAGCCCCCGCTGCTAACCTTGCAGACAGCGAACGTGGGCTCCAGATAACAACCAATGCCAGACCAGCACAGCTTTGAAAAAGAAGCAGATATTGCATGCTAACACTGTTGTTTTTATAATCATGAAAGAAGTTGGAAAAATGTTGTTGAGGGGCAAGACTACGGGCTGTAAGGATGGTAAAGGCCAAAGATGACTGAACACTACAGGGGGCAGAGTGGCTCCTACACAGCTCTGATTATGGAGTGAGTCAGAAAGACAAGAGGACAAGATAAAAGAATGAAGGAGTTAAGAATTAAGATATGCAGGTTAGGTTGATGGATATTCTATATCTTTGACTGATTAGAGCTCATAGAAGTTTTGTAGAAGATAGTCTCAGAAGGGAAAATTAATTAGATGGAGCCTATAGTAAGTGAAAATTGGGCAAAAGAGATTATTGTTTCACATTCGATTTGACTTTTCTGTTATCCAAATCGGAATATCACAACCACTTGATGCTCAATAGCACTGGCACCATTGTTGAATCATATTTCTTTCTTCCCAATTGTTTCCCATTGGTGTTATTCTGAGACTCTGAGGGTCATTTTTGAGCCCGCGCTCTCCATCCATCTCAAAATCCAGAGAAACTCAGAAAGTGTGATTTGCACCAGCTCTGACTGTGAGAGTGGGAGGGAGACATGCTGACTCTGATAGAGGTGGGGATGGAGGAGCCCATGAGATCTCCATGGTGGGCTTTGGGGGGGAAGGGGAAGTCTATTCTTGTTATAATTAGGGCACCCTTTAAAGATGGCACCCCAACCTCAGCGCAGCCAGGTTTTTGTTTGTGTGTTGAGACCCCTCCCCCTTCACATGGTGCCAAAGTACTGTAAGATCCGGAGAGAAATCCGGTGTGTTTCTCTGGAGAGAAGCACACTGGTTTACCCGCTGGAAACAACACTCTGCCAATTTTTGGTAAGATTTCCAAGTGTCTTGGAATTGTCTTTAAAACAAAGATGAGGAGGAATTTCTTCAGCCAGAGAGTGGAGAATCTGTGGAACTCTTTGCTGCAGAAGGCTGTGGAGGCCACGTCATTGAGTGTCTTTAAGACAGAGATAGATCAGTTCTTGATTAATAAGCGGTTCAGGAGTTTTGGGAAAAGGCAGGAGAATGGGGATAAGAAAGATATCAGCCATGATTGAATGACGGGGCAGACTCGATGGTCCGAGTGGCCTAATTCTAATCCTATATCTTATGGTCTTATGGAATAAGTGTGTAGATAATATCACGAGACAGATTTCCGCCTGTCCAGCAAGTACACCCAGTGTGACTCATGCCTTGATGCTTTGACAGCAAATTCTTTTCAGGGCATCATTACTGGACTAAAAGTCAGAAGAATCCCAGACAGTGATTTATTCATTTACGTCAGAAGATCTAATCTCTCATCGAGAAAACTGTCAAGAAATCTCATTCCTGTAGAAAGCCATTCTGTACTTTGCAGGTGGTAACTAAAGGCCTGGGTGACAGCTCTGCAGTCTGAACCTCATCTAGCTGAAGATAGTGCAGCTGATGGGCTTTATTTCACTTAGTTAATTGAATATTATTTGAAACAATGACAAAATTCTTTGTAGAAGAGAGTAGAGGATTAGAAAGCGCAGGCTATCCTGGAGGCAGAGATTACCGATCACAGCTGATGGGCGATGCTTTATTTTTATTGTTGGTTTTACTCATAATGGGAATACCAGTGGAGGGTACATGTCTCTGCGTTTTGTTCCTCCTGTCACCTCTGTGCTTGCTGATTTACATTAGCTCCTAGTCAAGCAACATCTTAGATTTAATCTTCTCATCCATACTTTCAAACCCCTCCATGGCCTTCCTATCTCGATAACCCTCTCCAGCCCCATGGCTCTCTGCATGGTGACACAGTGGTTAGCACTGCTGCCTCACAGCGCCAGCGAATTGGGCTCAATTCCCAACTTGGGTCACTCTCTGTGCGGATTCTGCACATTCTCCCCATGTCTGCGTGGGTTTCCCAAAGATGCTCCAGTTTCCTCCCATAGTCTGAAAAAGACGTGCTGCTTAGGTGCATTAGCCATGCTAAATCCTCCCTCAGTGTACCCAAACAGGTGCCAGAGTGTGGCAACTAAGGGATTTTAACAGTAGCTTCATTGCTACTGTAAGTCTACTAGTGACACTAATAAATAAATTTAAACTTATCTTTCTGTGCTTCTCTAACTTTGGCCCCTTGAGCAACATTAATTTTAATTGTTCTATCATTGGCAGCTGGACCTTCAGCTAATGATTGGTCCCACGCTCTGGAATATCCTCCCTACGTCCTTCCACCTCTCAGAATTAAACTGCCTACCTTCTCTAAAACGCTCCTTAATTCCTACTTCTCCAACTTTTGATCATCCAACCTCATGTGATCTTGATCATTTGGGCTAATGGGCTGATGAATGACAGATAGAGTTCAATTTAGATAATGCGAGATGATGCATTTTGGTAGATCAAAGCAGGGCAGGACTTACACAATTAATGGTAGGGCACTGGGGAGAGTTATAAAACAAAGAGATCCAGGGGTACAGGTTCCTAGCTCCTTGAAAGTGGAGAGACTGGTGGATAGTGTGATGAAGAAGGCATTTGGCACGCTTGGTTTCTTTGGCCAGAATACGAGAGTTGGACATTTTGCTGAAGTTATACAAGACATTGGTAAGGCCACACTTGGAATACTGTGTACAGTTCTGGTCACCCTATTGTAGAAAGGATATTAGAACTAGAAATGTTTAAAAAAAGGGGCAACATGAACAAGTTGGGCCGAAGGGCCTGTTTCCGTGCTGTAAACCTCTATTCATCTATGTCATGGCCCAGTGTCACATCTATAATGCCACTGTGAAGCTCGTTGGGATAGTTTATTGTTGATGAGTGATGGGTTAATGGTTACGTTAATGATGTTGTTAGGATCAAATCAGGATCAAATGGCCAAGCCGCTCCAAAAAGCATAAGGTTCAGAGCAGCCTGCGTCTGAGGAACCATGTGCTTACCCTGAAGCCCAGAAGAACGCCGCTGAGAAGATTAAAGAGCTGTTTGTCTCTTCAGATGTGCTGGCACATTTTGACCCCAAACTGCCAACAGTGGTGGCAGCTGATCAGCAACGGGGCTTGGTAAAATTCTGCTACAAACCCAAGAGGATGGCAGGAAGAAATCACAATACAATTCTTGACTGAGATTGCAAAACATTGTGTAACAATCGAAAAGGATGCACTAGCGGCGACCTGGGCCTGTGAAACAAATTCAGATCACTTGCAGTTTAGGGTTGAACCAGACCATAAAGCTCAGATCCCTCTCCGAAACTCTGAGAAAATATGCCACCAAAGATATGGGCAACGATTCTCCCAGCCCCACTGCTCTGCTCTAGCAGGGTTTCTGAGTAATATATTTGAGAAATAGGATGAACTACAGAGCAGAGGGAATATGACTCAAATAGGTGGCATCTCTGTGGATCTGGAACCAACACAGACTCATAGGATTCATGATCCCCTTAAAATCTCTCTGCTTTGATCATCAGTGATGCAAATGATTTCTCTAATGCTGGACCTCAAATAATTAGATTTTTTTATTCATTCATGGGACATGGGCATCATTAGTTGGGTCAGCATTTATTGTCCTAGTTGCCCTTGGAAGGCAGTTGAGAGTCAAACCCAGTGCTGTGGCTCTGGAGTCACATGTAGGCCAGACCACGTAAGTACAGCACATTTCCTCTCCTAAAGGGACGTTAGCAAACCAGATGGGTTTTTCCGACAATCAGCAATGGTTTCACAGAGATCGGTAGATTCTTAATTCCAGGTTTTTTTAATTGTATTGAAATTCCACCATCTGCCATTGTAGGGTTCGAACCTTAGCTGGGTTTCTGGATTAATAGTCTAGCGGTAATACCACAAGGTTGTTGGCTCCTGGTGTACTTGTCACAGTCTGACCATAAGTGAGTAAAGGCCTGCTCCAGTCTCTGACTGATTTTAGCATAGTTTCATTTACTTGCCATGGAGTAGCTGAAAATGCACAATCTAAAAGAAATCCATCTTGAATCAAGTCCAAATGAAGCCATGCGCTGTATTGACCCGATGCAGTCAAGTGACCAGTCTGGATAAAGTTGACATCCAACATGGGCTGCTGTTCATCCGCAATAATGACGCCATCTTATTCAACATCGGTCATATGTTTCAATCTATCAGTTAAATTATTTCTGTTATGTCTCCCATGTTTAATTTTGAAAGACTGCGTAGGTGGATCATAAGCTTATTTTCACTTGAAAATGTCTGTGTGGGATTCCTCCGGCCGCTCCGATTTCCTCCCGTGGTCCAAAGATGTGGTTGATTGGCCATGCTAAATTGACCCTAGTTTCTGGGAGATTAGCAGAGTAAATACGTGGGGATAGCGCCTGAGTGGGATCATTTTTGGCGTAGGCTCATTGGGCCAAATGTCTCTCTTCTGCACTGTCGGGATTCTATGCTTCTATGATCGACTGTCATTTTAATGACTTTTTTTGATTTTAATCTCTCCAGATAATAAAGAATATGATGCATATTTGTCATATACCAAAATCGACCCTGACTCACTCACCCAGGAAAATAGGGAGGAGGAACAATTTGCTTTGGAAATATTGCCAGATGTCCTGGAGAAGCACTATGGGTACAAACTGTTTATTCCTGATAGGGATCTAATGCCAAGTGGAAGTAAGTAAACATTACTTATTGATATTTTTGTGCATTCATGTTACAGTATGGGAAACTCTGCAAGCTACTGCACGCAATCGGAATTTAAAAAGAAATTTCTCTCCCAAGATTTTGGCATCACTGGCTCGGCGAATAGTTATTGCCCATCTTTGATTGCCCTTGAGAATCCTCCTTCTTGAGCCCCACAGTCCGTGTGCTGTAGGTACAATCAGAGAGCCGTTAGAGAAGGAGTTTCTGGATTTTAACTCAATGGCAAGTGAAGGGACGACGATGTAGTTCCATGTCAGGATGGTGTGTGGCTTGGAGGGGAACATGCAAGGCAATCCTGTTCCCATCCATCTGCTCCCCCTGTTCTTAATACAATGGTACAATCCTTCAGCCCCCCTCCTTGTCACCATTGACTAAATGGAATATTCCAGCAAGATGCAGCTGGGGAAACACAAACTGGTACATAATGCAAGGTTGCTATTCTTGTTAACAATACTAATTAATGTGAATAAATGGTCTTTTATCCAGAGCTGTCTGAAATATTTTTGTTACATCTTCAGGTTAAAATCCAGTATTTCAGGAAAACAGATGAGAACTTGCTTCACACCAAGTTTCTCAGCGATCAGGGCCTCTCCTGGGTTAAGGATAGGGGTGGGTCGGGGGGGAGGAATGTGCAAAGTGTACATGCTGGTCTGTATTTTTGAAAGCTTAAACAAAAAACTGTTTACTTTAATCACTGCCATTACTTTTATAGGGGAATTACTGCCAGATCAATACTTGTCTGTCAATCAGCATTACACAAACGGATTATCTGAATGTTCATAGAATCCCTACAGTGCAGAAAAAGGCCATTTGGCCCATCGATCCATCACCAACAACAATCCCACCCATTCCTTATTCCCGTAATGCCACATATTTACCCTGGTAATCTCCCTGACATGAAGTAGCAATTTTAGCCAATCGCCCAACCTGCACAGCTTTGGAGTATGGGAAGAAACTGGAGAAACTGCCTAGTGCTTCACGTCGTTAGTGTGTGCTTAAACCGGACCATCTGATGGGCAACATGACAGCTCAGTGACTATCACTGTTTGCTATGCAGATACATAGATTTGGGCCGGTGTCTGCGGGTGTTTGCACATTCTCCCTGTGATTGCGTGGGTTTTCTCCGGGTGCTCCGGTTTCCTCCCACATCCCAAAAAATGTGCTCTTAGGCTGATTGGTGTAACAAATTTGTCTCTAAATTAGTCTTCCCTCAATCTTCCCCAATAGGTGTCATGGGTAGAGGAGGGCACTCAATGTTAAAATGGCGGCGCGTGCTCATTGGGCCGAAGGGCCTGTTTCCCATGCTGTGTTGTTCTTTGTTCTTTACCTGGAGGAAGCCCACGTAGACACGGGGAGATTGTGCAGATTCCACACAGACATTGACCCCAGCTGGGAATTGAACCCGGGTCCCCCTGGCACTCTGAGGCAGCAGTGCTAACCACTGTGCCGCCATTATCACTATCACATTGCTGCTAGTGAGAACTTGCTCAGCCACGTTTTAAAGATACTTCATTGGCTGTAAAGTGCTTTGAGATGTCTGGTGGTCTTGAAAACTAGAAGATAAATACAATCATTACATTTCCCTTTGTGGCTCCATGAATATTAATCTGATTACACAGTGGGTGTGGGTAATGGACCTGCCTAAACTTGAGAAAGGTAAGGATATACTTTCCATGGAGGGAGTGCAGCGATGGTTCACCAGACTGACTTCTGGGATGGCCATATTGTCATATGAGGAGAGATTGGGTTGATGAGGCCTATATTCATTGCAATGTAGAAGAATGAGAGGGGTTCTCATTGAAACGTTTAACATTTTGACAGGGCTGGGCAGACTAGATGCAGGGATGTTGTTTCCTCTGGTTGGGGGTGTTCCAAAACAAGGGGTCACAGCCTCAGGATACAGGGAGGCCATTTAGGACTGAGGTAAGGAGAAACATCTTCACTCAGAACCTGTGGAATTCTCTACCACAGAGTCATTGAATTTATTTAAGAATAGAGAGATTTCTAGACCCCAAAGGTGTCAAGGCGTATTGGCAAAGAATGAAGTATGGCAATGAGATGGAGGCCTGAGGGGCTGAATGGCCTGCTCCTTTTATCTATATTTCCATGGAAAGAAGTGGACTCCAGTACTTGAGGAGCTACATACAAAAAATGACAGATATGAGATTGAGTGATAAGTGACTTAGAACAGACTGCAACAGAATCTTTTTTTACGTAATGAATGAACGCTGTAGAGTTTATTTCTCGTGTTGGTGACAGAAAACTAGGCCAACATCAAGATCAGGGTCAATGAAAGTAATGTGAATGAAGGGATAGGTAGAAATAGTCTGGGAAATTTGGTTAGTCTAGTGGCTGTGGGGAAGATAAACACTAAGGTGGACTGTTTGGGCTGAATGGCCTGTTTCTGTGTTCTCCTATATATTTCCATGAATGAAAGTAGGTGTGAGGCAAAGAGAAAATGATCCATCAGTATCTGTGACTGACATTTAACCAGACACATTGGTTGACTTTCTTACCTGCAGATTGACCCAACTGTAAGTTAATTCACTATCACATAAAAGCACCGTCACATCTCCTGCTGCTATAGTCAGTTAACATACTTTCTCCTCAATTGTCAGAGTACTCACTTCAAACCTCTTGTGGACAAGATTCTGCTGCATTTAACAAGACAGTTTTGACTTTCATACATTGCAAACTCCTCCTTTTCTTCCACTCTGAGCTATTGAAGTGGCAGATGCTCTACCTGAGGAGACTGATAATTTACCACATATCTGTGTTATGTGTGTGGCTGCATCAATATTCTATTTCTATCTGCTGATTGTGGCTTTTTGATTCCTTAATGGGATGTGGGAATCTCTGGCAAGGCCAGCATTTGTTGTCCATCCATAATTATCCTTGAACTGAGCGGTTTGCAAAGCCATTTCAGGGAAGTGTTAAGAGTCAACCACATTGCTGTGGGACTGGAGTCAAATCTTGGCCAGACTGTGTAAGGATGGGTTTTTAACCACACTCAATGACCATTACGGGAAATAAGGAAAAAATCCCAAGTTGTTTTCCAAGTACATTAAGGACAAAAGGATAATTAGAGAAAGAATAGGGCCCATTAAGGATCACACTGGTAACTTGTGTGTGGAGCCGGAAGATATAGGAAGGGTTCTAAATGAATACTTTGTGTCAGTAGTCTCTAGTGAGAGAGAAGATGTGGGAATATAAATGTGATATAATTAAAGGAACTAACATGAACAGAGAGGAGGTTCTGAGTGACCTGGCAGGCTTAACAGTAGTTCATTTTCCAGGGCCAGATGAAATGTACCCCAGGCTATTGAGTGAGGCAAGGCAGGAGGCAATCATTTTCAATTCCTCTCTGGCCGCAGGAGAGGGAAGGTCTGGAGGATTGGAGAACAGTCAATGTGATACCACTATTCAGGTAGGGAGGAAGGAATAAATCAGGACGGCGGCGCGGGCTCGTTGGGCCGAAGGGCCTGTTTCCCGTGCTGTGTTGTTCTTTGTTCTTTGTTCTTTGAGAAGGCAGGCCAGTCAATCTAACCTCAGTGATGGGGGAACTATTGGAAGCAATTGTGAGAAATAGAATCAAGCTTCATTTGGAGAGGCAGAAATTAATTAGGAACAGTCAGCATGGCTTTGTTCAGGGATGTTCATGACTAAGCGTCTTGGTTGAATTTTTTGAAATGATGACTAGGTGTGTAGGTAAGGGCAATGCTTTGATATTGTCCTCCTGGACTTCAGCTGGGAGACTGTTGGGAGTCACAGATGGGAGACTAACAGAGGGTAAGAGCCCATGGGATCCAAGGAAATTGGGCAAATTGGATCCAGAATTGGCTGAGTGGCAGGAAGCAGAGGGTGATGGTCGAGGGGTGTTTTTCAGACTGGAAGCCAGGGCCTGATTTTACCATCATGTTCACCCATTTTTGGGTGCGAAAACTTGGTAAAGTCGGGCCTGAGGCAAGTAGTGTGATCCGCACCCACCTACGTGCCGGTTCCCTCTTTACCAAGGCCTAAAATTGACCACGATCAGGGCTGTGCTCAAAATGGATGCAATGGCCATTTAAATGCATTTGCATGCATATAACTTGATTTAATGGGTTGCATGCCCAACCTTACTGGCACTTCCCCCTTTACCACCATGTTCACCCATCTGGAATCGGCGCAAAATAGGCATACTTCATAGAAGCCTGATTCGGGTGTTCAATCAGTAAGAGTTAGTGAGGAGGTAAGTGCTGAGTGTCCGACAGCTCTCTGGGAGGGAGGGGGCAGGGGTGGAAGGTGGGTCCTCTGCCACTCTGCCTGTGATCAATGCTGGGGGGAAGGGGGGACCTTTGCCACTCTGCCTGAGATCAGTGAGGGGAAGGGAGGGGTCCACTGCCACTCTGTCTGAGATCAGTGAGGGGAAGGGAGGTGTCCACTGCCACTCTGCCTGAGATCAGTGAGGGGAAGGGGGGTTCCGCTGCCACTCTACCTGAGATCAGTGGAGGGAAGGGGGGGACAGGGGGCTCCATGATTGGTCTGGGTGGTGAGTGGGTAGGGGATAAGGAGATCAGTAATGTTGTGGGAGTGGAGCAATGTCTGTGGGGGCCAGGGGGAGCATTATCCAGCCTGGAAGTGATGTGGCAGGGGAACCACATTCTAGCCCTTATTTTTCTGTGCATGCGCAGTTGGAGGCGCTGATCGGAGCTGCAGGGTTTCGGGCACGTTAAGTCCCACCCACAGGCTTCTGCAGCACGATTCAGAATCGCTGATATTTTTGCAAGCAGAGTGCGCAAGGTCTAAACGTTGGATCTGAAACACTCCCAGTTTCAAATCCAACCAGCACTTACAATCAAAATGGTAAAATAGAGTCCAAAGTGTGTCCAGTGGTGTCATAAGAACATAAGAACATAAGAAATAGGAGCAGGAGTAGGCCATCTAGCCCTTCGAGCCTGCCCCGCCATTCAATAAGATCATGGCTGATCTGTCGCGGCTCAGTTCCACTTTCCCGCCCTCTCCCCATAACCCTTAATCCCCTCTCTTATCAAAAACCCATCAACCCGCATCTTAAAAATATTTAGCGAGGCAGTTTCCACCACTTCAATGGGCAGAGAGTTCCAGAGATTCACCACCCTTTGAGTGAAGAAGTTCCTCCTCAACTCCGTTCTAAACCGCCCCCCCTTTATCTTCAGGCTGTGCCCCCTAGTCC
The DNA here is from genome assembly GCF_965287045.1 of Carcharhinus amblyrhynchos. NCBI lineage: Eukaryota > Metazoa > Chordata > Chondrichthyes > Carcharhiniformes > Carcharhinidae > Carcharhinus > Carcharhinus amblyrhynchos. The sequence continues at coordinate 126,136,637 of NC_137327.1, forward strand.
TACTGTCTTTTTTAAGCGGGCAGAGTCTCTCCACCTCTATCCTACCCATCCCATTCATCATCTTATACGTCTCAATGAGATCTCCCCTCATTCTTCTAAACTCCAACGAGTACAAGCCTAGTTTATTCAACCTCTCCTCATAGCTCAACCCCCTCAACTCCGGTATCAGCCTAGTAAACCTCCTCTGCACTCCCTCCAAGGCCAAAATATCTTTGCGCAGGTGCGGCGCCCAAAACTGCGCACAGTACTCCAGCTGCGGCCTCACCAATGCCCTATACAGCCGCAGCAAGACCTCCCTACTTTTATATTCAATCCCCCTCGCTATGAAGGCCAGCATCCCATTCGCCTTCCTGACCACCTGCTGCACCCGCAAGCTGGGTTTTTGCGACTCATGCACAAGGACCCCGAGGTCCCTCTGCACCGTCGCCTGCTGCAGTTTTTCGCCCCGTAAGTAATAGTCCTTCCTACCATTCTTCCTACCAAAGTGGACCACCTCACACTTGCCTTAAATGTCCCGCGGGATCAGTGTTGGGCCCTTGCTGCTTGTGGTTTATATATATGGTTTAGACTTGAATATAGGAGGATTAATCAGTAAGTTGGCAGAAGGTATGAAAATTGCGATGGTGGTAAATAGTGAGGAGGATAGCCTTAGATTATTGGCGGCTATAGACAGGCTGCTCAGACAGACTGATCAGTGGCAAACAGAATTCAGTCTGGATAAGCGTGAGGTGATGTACTTGGGCAGCACAAGCAGGATAAGGGAATACCTGACCGGAATCCCGGCCATGGGCGAGGCTGCAGTATCCCAGCCTGGGTCTCTGCTCTTTTGGAGGTGGTAGCAATACTTGTGTGCATCAAGGCTGCCAACATCAACAGAGAAGGTCACCTGGGAGCAACAAGATTTACTTAATAATGCCATACGAGATATTTTACAACAGATTCTGTCTTTTAGCTGCAGTAGAACTGTAATGATGTTGGTTTGTTTTTGCTAGGAACGTTTTTATCAAATCACTGCCTTCTGTAATTTGCTCAGACGAGGCCCGGGGTTTTAACCTATCACCTGATCTAACACTACACTCAGTTGAAACTATAATTAATAATTTACTGCCACAGCAATGGACAGACTGCTGCACACTTAGAGCTACGCTTACTGGCTGGGCTGATATTGGCTAATCTCCCTGAGATTCACTCTGTTAAACATCTTGTATTTGGCACCTATCTAATGCTTAAAATCCATAGAATTCCTACAGAGCAGAAGGAGGCCATTCAGCCTATCGAGTCTGCACCAGTCACAAACCCACCCAGGCCCTACACCCATAACCACAAGCATTTATCCCAGCTAGTCCTCCTGACACTAGGGGCAATTTAGCACGGCCAATCCACTTAACCTGCACATAGGATAGGTTTATGGACGAGAAGGGATTGGTTTAGGTTAGTGGGTCATTGTTTTGTAACTGGTCGGCGCAACATCGTGGGCCGAAGGGCCTGTTCTGCGCTGTAATGTTCTATGTTCTATGTTCTATGGGCAACACGACAGCTCAGTGACTATCACTCTTTGCTGCGCAGATACATGGGTTTGGGCCAGTGTCTGTGGGAGTTTGCGCATTCCCCCCGTGCTTGCGTGGGTTTTCTCTGGGTGCTCCGGTTTCCTCCCACACCCCAAATATGTGCTCTTAGGCTGATTGGTGAAACAAATTGTCCCTAAATTAGCCTCCCCTCAATCTGGTTTCCAATGTGGAGTGCCATTAGCATAGACAAGGGTCATGGGTGGAAGAGGGGACTCACACTGTTAAAATGGCGGCGCGGGCTCGTTGGGCCAGGGGGCCTGTTTCCCGTGCTGTGTTGTTCTTTGTTCTTTGTATGTTTAGATGGTGGGAGGAAACCCACGCAGACACGGGGAGAATGTGCAATCTCCACACAGATGGTGACCTAAGCTAGGAATCAAACCTGGCTCCCTGGTGCCAGCAGTGCTAAACACTGTGCCACTGTGCCATACTCCCTGGATGTATGGGCCAGAATGTTGCACGCCCGCACCCGGTGGGGTTCTGAGGTGTGTATATGGGGGTAGGGGAAAGTGTGCAGCTGCATGGACAAAATTACCTCCACGTTCCTGCCTGCCCCAACCTGATTACTATTCTACGGTGGGATAGCAGGGTCTCAGATAAGAGGCGTGCCCTTTCCCCAATTAAAACTCTTAAGTGACCACTTAATAACCATTATCATGGAACCTACAAAGCAGAAGGAAGCCATTTGGCCCATCAAGTCTGCACTGACAACAATCCCACCCAGGTCCTATCCCCGTAACCCCACATATTACTCTCCTAATCCCCCAACACTCGAGTTAATTTAGCATGGCCAATCAACCTAACCCGAACATCTTTGAACTGTGGAGGAAACCGAAGCACCTGGAGGAAACCTACGCAGACACGGGGAGGATGTGCAAACTCCAAACAGGCAGTGACCCGAGGCCGGAATTGAACCCAGGTCCCTGGCGCTGTGAGGCAGCAGTGCTAACCACTGTGCCACCGTGCTGCCCTAAAGGGCCACACTGAAGTGCCTCTTTCCACCTAGCTTCAACTTTTAGTTTGGTAGGCAGGTGACAGGTCGGAGAATGAAGACCAGGGAGAAAACAAAGTTCAGTCTTGGGTGGGAAATGTGAGGAGGGTGGCGCCTCCAACAGAAGGCCCGTTCACTGGGTGTGCCCTCCTCTCGAAGCCTGATGACCTCCAGACTTCCTCCACCAGCCTCTTCTCATTCAGTCTATCCACAAAGACCCCAGTAATGCCCCTTATAGCCCCAGAGATGTTCTCAAACGTCCCCACTTTGGGACCCTTGCTATTTTCCTGTCCTCTGTGTCCCAGGTCTTAGTTCCAAGCAGCCCCCTGCAGTGCCTCTTCTGGCCACTGCAGCGCTGTTCCCAGAATGAACAAAGAACAAAGAACAACACAGCAGAGGAAACAGGCCCTTCGGCCCAACAAGCCCACGCCGCCATTTTAACATTCAGTGAACGCCTCATTCCAATCCTTCTTCTACCTATGACTTTTGCCTACGACTGGAGTCTCTAAAACAGGGCAACCTCCCAAATGAGGGCACAGGTCTCACCCTAAGCCAAACAACACTCATTAATCATAAGTTGACATTGGGGTTCCTGGAGTCAGTAGGGATTTGTTCCAATGGGATAGCCAAGACACCGCAATCCTGAAAATTCAGATCTTGGAAAAATGCTACCCACCCTGTTGAAAAAAATTAGAATGGATGGCTCTGTTATCAGTAGAACTGAAGGGACAGCAAGGCATTGACTGATACGACTCATTTTAATACCATACTTAGTGCAGTTATAAAATCATAGAATAGTTCAGAACAGACAACCAATTTTCACACAGCAAAATCCCACAAATAGCAGGCAGGATTCTCCAGCCTTTCACGCCGGTGGGATTCTCTGGTCCCGCTGCACTGAACATAGATTTGGCTGAGCGTCCACTCTGGCAGTGGCAACAAGACGTGAACAGCTTTAGAATCCTGGCAAGAAGACCATAAACTATGTAACATAGGGGCTGAAGCGCACGTATATTCCTTCACACTCATTGAATGAATGCAGTTGGTTGGCATTGAATGCATGCAAATAGTCCATTTTGGTTTAATTTCCTGGGGATCACAAAGATTTCTCCCTCTTTGCAATGGGTGCTCAAAGCCAGGGGTTTTCATCAAGCGTACATAGAAGCAGAGTGTTCCATCTATTTTGGATATGCAGTGACATACCTGAAAGCACTGAATCCCTACCGGTCCATATAATCAAGGCTCCTGGTCACTCCTACCCGTCTTCACCCTGTGCTGTAAGAGGCCTCCATTGTTGCTTGAGTGCTGACAGTGGGAGTTGGATGTGACAGGGCACCAACCAACCCCACCCCATCCCAGTCCAGCCCATCTTAGTCCAACCAAAAATGTCAGGGGAGAAACCTTCACATCTGTCCCCCCACAAACACTGATCCAATATAGGAGGACATCTCCCCCGCCATCTTTATATGGTCACCAATTATGAAGTTCCCTCTCAGAGAGTGGCCAGCCACTGAGAGACCGGCAACCCTCCAGCACTGGCAGTTGATAGTCACTCAAGCTCAAGGAGGTATTCAGCATTGAGTTGAGTCAGGAATCTCCTTGACTGCTAAGTCAGCAGACTTTTGGGGGTCACATTGGGGCAAGGTGTTTAGAGGAAAGGTTCTAAGAGAGGGGAACTTGGCCTTCCAGTGGGCCCAGGGATCACGTTAAGGAGGGAACCTCTTTCATACCACTGGCCTGCACAGGGAAAATAGGCAGGGTTGGGCACTTGGCACTGCCCCCTTCCACCATCAGTTCAATCCCAGCTTTGGCGGGTTGAGGCCCTTAAGTGGGAATTAATTGGTCACATAGGAGTTTCAATTTTTCCATGGATGGGCAGGTCACCTGTGCCATCATTGTCACTGGTAAAAATATGATAAAGGCAGGAATGGACAGGAGGGCAGTGAGTTGAATTCTATATACCTCCTCTTAGCTTCAAATCTGTCAACATAGGAGTGTAAGGGTGGCACAGTGGTAGCACTGCTGCCTCACAGTGCCAGTAACCCAGGTTCAATTCTGGCCATGGGTAACTGTGTGGAATTTGCACATTCTCCCCATGTCTGGGTGGGTTTCCTCTGGGTGCTCTGGTTTCCTCCCACACTCTAAAGATGTGCAGGTAGGTTGATTGGTCATGATAAATTGCTCCTTAGTGTCAGGGGGACTAGCAGCATAAATACATGGGGTTACGGGGATAGAGCCTGTGTGGGACTGTTATCAGGGCAGACTCAATCGACCAAATGGTCTCCTTCTGCAATGTAGGGATTGTATGATTCTATAAAATCTAGCCCCAAGTGTGAGTGCGTTATTTTAGCCAGCAAAACTTCTGTGTCAACTCTCCCTTATCTTGACATCAATGGTGGCACAGTGGCCAGCACTGCTGCCTCACAGTGCCAGGGACCTAGGTTCGATTCCCAGCTTGGGTCAGTGTCTGTGTGCAGTTTACACGTTCTCCCCCTGTCTGTGTTTTCTCCGGGTGCTGCTGTTTCCTTCCAGAGCCCAAAAGATGTGTTGGCTAGATTCATTGGCCATGCTAAATTCTCCATCAGTGTACTTGAACAGGTGTGGCGATTAGGGGACTTTCACAGTAACTTCATTGCAGTGTTAATGTAACCCTACTTGCGACACTAATAAAACTTTAAACCCTGCTGTATCTCCAGCACAGATAGTAGCCTCTGGCCATCATTCTTGCTGAGACAAGGAGGGAACAGTATCAATATACCACACAAACTGTATCAGAAAAAAAAGTGCTTCACATGAAACAGCTGGATTTTTTTAATGAGCGCTTCCCAATTCTGGAGGATTTAAAGTAATATTGAATTAACTTCACTTCAAAGGCTTATTGAAAGAAAACGGTGAGATCTGTAATTGGTCAAAATCAGTCAAGCAGCTGACATCAGTTGAAATGTTTAGTCTGAAGACCCCATTATGGATTATACTTCCGTCAGAGCAAACCTTTTTGTTTCATTTTGTTAAACATACATTGCTTCTCTCTAAAAATTTTACAAATGTTCCAGCACTCACTTAATTAGCTGCCTTAATTCACTCCAATCTTCTTGTTAATGGTCTGGTTCTCGGTAATATAATATTGCATCTTTTTGGTAGCGGTTAATACTTGTGAGCTGTTGCTGTGGTTGTGTGAAACGTAAGCACTCATGTCCAAGAGTGATATACCACAAAATGTTGGGCAGAATCTTGTGGAGGTGGCGTGAGTCTTGGCCACCAGCTGGCGAGACCTTTGTGTCGCCTCTTTTGGGGGATGGCCCACCTCATCTCGTGCCACTCAGGCAGTTGACAGGCCAGGGCGGGTCATCCCCTCCCAGGAACGGAGGGGCCACTTGCCGAGAGCTGTCAGGTAATCAGAAGTCAGCAGCTCTTCTGTACTCAGTAGTGCCACCGGGGAGGTGTGGCTGCTGTGTGCACTACACCCACTCGAGGTGGAATCCAGGCACAAGTGAATGATGGGGAAAGGGTGGTGGTGCTGGAGGTTGTGGAGTAGTGTGGGAGGAGGGTTGGCAGCAAGAGCAGGGAAGTAGCTGCCAGTAGGCCTCCCCTTCCCCATGCTGGTCCCTCAATCAAACACTCACTGGGGACCCACAAGTAGGCAAACACCACACAGCTTCCTGCATGGCATGCCCACCCGCCATCAGGTTAATACCAGTGCAGCAGTATGAAGTTACTTAATTGACCATTTCAAGGGCACAATTGACAGTAGGACAGCTGTGCCGAACTTAATTAGGATGGAGGCATCAAGGTGGTGATTCGCCACTGTCTGTGTGGAGTTTGCACATTCTCCCCATGTCTGCGTGGGTTTCCTCCGGGTGCTCCAGTTTCCTCCCAAGTCCAAAGATGTGCAGGTTAGGTGGATTGGCCATGTTAAATTGCCCTTTAGTGTCAGGGGGGCTGGTGAGATTAAATGCATGGGGTGCTGGGGATAGGGCCTGGGTCGGATTGTGGTTGGTGCTGACTCAATGGCCTGAATCTGCTCTGTAGGATTCTATGATTCTGTCTCCCCATCTGCCACCCTCCCACTGATTATCATGGTTATCATGGTTATCACGGTGAGGGCAAAATATTGTACCCACTATTTATTGTCGTTCTACCTATTCCTTGAACAAAAATATATTCCATCTGCATTTATAAATGCACCATATGCAGAATTTTATCCACCCAGTAAATTTATGAAGTAATGGAGTTAAAGAATGACTACATTTATCTGATTCCTCCTACACTCACCCCCAGGCAGGGGATTGAGTGACAGGAGTTTTGAGCTCATGATTAAAGATTCACACAAAAAATCCAGACCAGTTAACAACTTGGGGAACAGATTTCAAACATTAACGCGGAGGATCGGGTTTTACCCCTACCAAGTGGCAGTCGGGAGTCTGGCCATGTTCCAATATTGCAATCACACCTGTTGAATGGTCACGGCCCCCCACCACATTTTCACCCCATAGCATTAGGGTGCGTGGGGAATGTCATCATCTCTCAACCAGAACAGATGCTAAAGCTGGAGTGGATGGATGTCACGGAATGCAGGTTAGAAGGCCCACCTCCATTCGCTGGCACATCAGCCCAGTTTGGTAGGTAAGTGAGGCCCCTAATCGTCAACCCTCTTTTCCCTCACTCATACCTCATATCTATGACCCAATATCTCCCCCACATTACCCATGCTCCCTCCTCCCCATTCCCACTCGCACAGCATCCACTATGTATAAAATTCTTCAGCCTTATAATAACATTAGGAAATATTTGAGATACCCATGAAACTGTCAAGATAAACAAAAATTTATTCAAAATCCACTTCAAGAATTAAATCAATATTCCTAAAACTGTCAAGATAAACAAACTCAGTTTTCTTGTCAGCTTTAAAACAATCCCTGCTGAGTTGAACCCATTAGTGGGATCTGGAGCTCAGTCAAGAATGCATAATGAGGTTCTGAGATTCTATCACACAACTGTGTAAATAAAACCTCCAGAGTCACTGAACGAGCTCAGCCATTTTTTCATGCTTTAAAGCAGGGAAACAAATGTCTGAGCTGTTGATCAATTAATAGATTAAATCACAGGGGACAACTGCCACTGTCAAATCTGAATATCAAAATTATTCACTGCTTGCAAACATTTGATATGACTTTTCCGCGCTCACAATGTAATGTTCACTTACATTTTAAGAACAAAGCCCAATCATTATTTGCCCCATGTAAAACATACTTAACTAACCATTATCATAAAATAATCATAAAATCATAGAATCCCTACAGTGCAGAGAATCCACACTGATTCACCGAAAGAACATCCCAACAAGCCCTTTCCTTCATCCTAATCCCATAACCCCACACATTTACCATGACTAATCCACCTAACCTATACATCTTTGCATACTAAAGGACAATTTGGCACAGCCACTACTTTGGACTACGAGGAAACCAGGGCAGCCAGAAGAAACCCTGGCAGAGGGAAAACAGCAAGCACCATGCAGACAGTCACCCGAGGCAGGAATTGAACCCGGGTCCCTGGCACTGTGAGACAGCAGTGCTAACCACTGTTACACATGAAGTTGACAACACCTTTTGAACTTACCTATTAAAAGATTTCAGACTCCAAATTGGAGATCCTCCATGGCTCAAGACAGTTCTGGGATGGTATGAACCGTGTTAGCTTCAAAAACTGGCCCAGGTCTATCAACATTGCAGTAGGCCTAAGGTGCTCACTCCTACAATGTAGCTGCCAAGGTCAAGAGTGTCTCATGCAGGCTCACAACCCAATCCCTTTTCAAGGCTGCAAACAGTTGCCACCGACAGGAATGGGAACAGGATTTCCACTTGCAGGACCCAAGTGCTCCTTTCAGCAAATGTTGCAATGGGATAACCTGGCCTTTGGATCTCTGTGTAAAGAAAAATAAATAAAGTTGTCCCTCTCAACTGCAGTTTTCAAACAGAAGGAGACAAGTGATCTGTTCCTGGGCCTGTACAATATTACTAACGAATGTGTGAGGTTATGCCTGAAAGTTATCATGAGTATTTTATTCTTTATCTTTTCATGAGATATGGGCGTCACTGGTTGGGCCAGCGTTTGTTGCCCATCACTAAATGCTCTTGAACTGAGTGACTTCTTAGGACATTTCAGAGGGCAGTAAAAAGTCAACCACATTGCTGTGGTCAGGAACCACACCCAGGCCAGACCGGGTAAAAGCGGCAGATTTCCTTCCCTGAAGGACATGATTGATTGATTGATTGCTTTGATTTATTATTGTCACATGTATTAACGTATAGTGAAAAATATTGTTTCTTGCGCGCTATACAGACAAAGCATGCCATTCATAGAGAAGGAAACGAGAGACTGCAGAATGCAATGTTACAGTCATAGCTAGGGTGTAGAGAAAGATCAACTTAATGCAAGGTAAGTCAATTCAAAAATCTGACAGCAGCAGGGAAGAAGCCGCTCTTGAGTCAGTTGGTACGTGACCTCAGACTTTGTATCTTTTATCTAACAGAAGGTGGAAGAGAGAATGTCCAGGGTGTGTGAGGTCCTTAATTATCCTGGCTGCTTTGCCGAGTGTAGACAGAGCCAACAAAGTGAACAGTCGATGATGGTTGTCACCATTACTAAGGATAGCTTCATAATTTCCAGGCTTTATAATTTAATTCAATTTCCACCAGTTGTTATGGTGGGATTTGAACCCATGCCCCTCACCCCCACTCCCACCACCCCAAGCATTACCCCAGGTCTCTGGATCACTAGTCCAGTAACATTACCACTACACTACTCTGATGATACTGTGTATTTAAGAAATATATTTATATCCTGTTTCTTGTGAAAGCTATGTTTAAAATTCAACTCTGTTTTGCACAGTGTTGATTTGTCTGAACCGGGTAGCTCCATGCTGAGAATGCAGGAGAATAATTGGTTTTAGATAATAGGGTTTTTATTTAAATCTCAGTTGATGCATTTTTGGTTACTTTGGTTTCTCCCCTGGGGTTTCAGAGTAGTAAGAAAGATGTGCTTGTTAGGTGCATTGGCCATGCTAAATTCTCCTTCACTGTATCCAAACAGGCGCAGGAGTGTGGCGACTTGGGGATTTTCACAGTAACTTCAATAAAAACTTCCATCATCAGAAAGGTTTTGATTAGGTTGATTGCCAAGAGACAGAGTCATGTGCTTAAGCTTGCACGACCATCTCTCCAAAATTTTGCCCCTGAACTTTCTTGCCGCTTGTTGGAATTTCCTCGACTATACAGTTGTCCCAAGACAGCTAAATGCAATCAAGCTTATACTCGATAATGGATTGTGAGTGGGAGCTGACATCCTATCACTCTGTAAGATAAAAGAGCTGGACTGAGTTGTCCTCCCAGTTTTTTTCCCACATCCGCACAGATCTTTCCCAGCAAAGCTACTTTCTCAGGCTAACCTTTCTGCAAACAGCTGAAGCAGCTAAAGGTAGCAGCTTCTGTAAAAGAAACACACACAAGCGGAAGACACCAGATATTCATGCCTTAATAGTGATTTGGAATGTCATTACTGCTTGCAGATGTCTTAAAGCCTTAGCTCAGTCAGCAGTGGGACTGACGTCGACACTGTGCTGAGTTGCAGGATTTCACAGCCCAGCATTTCATTGCACTAGACATTGTTGGACACTTATAAATAAAGAATGAACGACATCTCAACTCAGGAACATAGCAACCCACTGGTTACCGATGATTAAAAAGATATGAATCCTACTCCATCGGAATTATTAATAGTGGCAATCTGACACCTTGACTTTTTTTTTACTTTTAAGTTTTTTGTTGAAATGATTAATAACTGCACAATCTATTTTCAACCGATGATTTTTATTTCTTAGTGCACAGTGCTATAGTGCTATATGATTCATTATCCTGGAAGTTGTGGAAGTCTTCACATAGTTAGTTTATTGCATGTGTTTAACTTCTGCAGATTAAGGTTGACAGATGGTTCTGCCTTCAGAAGCGAAACTGATGTGCCTTGTTTGTGAATGGTTCAACTTCTGCCCATATATAACTCTCTCTAACTTTCTCCCAGTAAGAAGTCTCACAACACCAGGTTAAAGTCCAACAGGTTTATTTGGTATCACGAGCATTTGGTATTGGTTTATTTGGTAAAGGAGCAGCGCTTCAAAAGGTCGTGCTACCAAATAAACCTGTTGGACTTTGACCTGGTGTTGTGGGACTTCTTACTGTGCCTATCCAAGTCCAATGCCAGCATCTCCACATCATGACTTTCTCCCATGTAATAGAGGCATGAAGCAGTCCTGACATTCTACATTCTCCATTTTCAATTTCTTAAAAAAACATATTAAATGCTATTTATAAAATCCTTCTGGTGCAGAAGGAGACTATTCGCCCAATATGCCTGCACTGACTCTGAAAGAGCATCTTAACTGAGCCTATGCCTGTAACCGCATGCATTTACCATGGCTAATCCACCTAACCTTCATATTTTTGGACATTAAGGGGCAATTTAGTATGGCCAGTTCACCTAACTGCACATCTTGGGACATTAAAGAACAACTTAGCATGGTCAATCCAACTAACTATGTATCTTTGGACACCAAGAGACAATTTAGTGTGGCCTATCCACCTAAATGCACAGCTTGGGACACTAAGGGGCAAGTTAGCATGTTCAATCCACCTAACCTGCACAGTTTTGGACCGTGGGAAGAAACCAGAGCACCCGGAGGTTATTAGAAAGACGTTATAAATGTCTACAATGGCTCACTGTAACATTCTTGTCTTTGAGTCATTCAGTTGTAGGTCCAAAACCTACTTCCGAGATTGAGCACATAAATCGAGATGAGATGTCAACCTGAGGCTCTGCCTACTCTCCCAGTTGACTGATTAAGATCCCAAGGTTGCTATTCGATGCAACATAGTGGCATTTTCCCTTGTGTCCTTGCCAATATTGCAATGATGACTTCACCTGAAAAGACTGCCATTGGTTGCAAAGCGAAGATGATGGCTCGTAGTAATCTCACTGAACTATTCATCCAGAAATTCGACTAATGTTCTGGGGACCTGGGTTCGAATCCCACCACGACGAATGGTAGAATTTAAACCCTATTTAAAAAAGTCTGATTAAGAACCTAGTGATGAATATGAAGCCATTGTCAATTGTCAGAAAAAAAACCCATTTGGTCCTTCAGGGAAGGAAATCTGCCATCCTTACCTGGTCTGGCCTATGTGCGACTCTAGGCCCACATCAGTGTGGTTGATTCTCAACTGCCCTCAGGGCTGGGAAATAAATGCTGGCCTAGGCAGCGACGCTCATATGGGCGGCATGGTGGCACAATGGTTAGCACTGCTACCTCACAGCGCCAGGGACCCGGTTGGGTCACTGTCTGCGTGGAGTCTGTACATTCTCCCCCTGTCTGCGTGTGTTTCCTCCGGGTGCTCCGGTTTCCTCCCACAACTTGAAAGACGTGCTGGTTAGGTGCATTGGCCGTGCTAAATTCTCCCTCAGTGTACCCGAACAGGAGCTGGTGTGTGACGACCAGGGGATTTTTGTTGTGACATCATTGCAGTGTTAATGTAAACCTACTTGTGACAGTAATAAATAAACTTAAACTTACCCCATGAACAAATAAATGAAAAGTTTGGGATGTGATGAAGTTGTGACTGATGCTAGAAAAATGGAGGTTCCTTTTATATAGTTTGCAATGAAATCTTCCCTCTCTGCCCAGCACTTCTCGCTTTGTGGAATGAGCAGGCATTATTGTCATCTCAAGGGACCTAGCCTACCAGTGCAGTGAAGGGCATGGGTTTCCTTGGCTGCGATTAATCACTCAGCGAGGTTCCCACCCCTGTCAGGAGGAGGCAGAGCCCAGCAGGGGAAAAAAAAACCCACCTAGGATCCCCCCCCTCACCTTGTAGCAGTTCCCAGCAGATGATTTTCAGAGTTCCATAGACCGAGGACCAGGAGTACAACACCCACTGCTGCTCTTGACTGAGGATTGGTGTGAAGACTCACGGAGGGGAAGGCACACACATTTGTGGAATATGTTTTGAAGGGAAAATGAGCAGTTACAGCAGGCTCGTTTGTTGCCAGCTATGGTGTTTCCCTGCTAACCATAAACCTAATCTAACCCTAACCCCTAACCCTGCTGAATCCAGACCTTGTATTTTAGGACCTCACTAGGGCAAGGCTCGTATAATCCTGCCCAAGGTCAACAGAGAATTCCGTTCTACAAGCCGCGCGCCCGCCCCAATTCCGGGACAGGCGTGCCGGTAAAATTCCAGTGCAGGCCCTCAATCCCTTTATTACACGTTAAAATAAATGAATATCATTTTTAAAAATGACTAAGTTGCATAACTAAGAAAGACTTGTACTTTTCATGACCCCAGGATGTCTCACAGTATTTTCACAGCCGGTGTAATATTGAAAAGATAGTTTTAACAAACGCCTCTGTCTCAGATTTACCGCAGGAATTTTGACATCCATCCATCTTTAAATAAGCCAACATTCCATCAGCCTGTTAAATTATTTTTCGTACCTGTCCAGTAATGTTCAATAATTTCTGTACGATATCTTTTCTGCTCCTCGTTTCCAGCTTATAACCATTCAGAAAATGGTCTCTTTTTTCCTTAACTCCAAAGTGGAAATTCTATCCAAGTCCAATGCCATCCCATTCTGTCATGAAATAGCGCACATGGAAAATTTTCACAAAAGGAGGGTATTTGACCCATCATGACAACTGATAAAGAGTTATCCAATTGCAACTCCCTTCGCAGTTCTTGGTCCAGAGATGGCACAGTGGTTTAAGGGCGTTCAAATGGTCAGTGGATAGGCATATGGATAACATTGGATTAGTTTAGGTTAGAGGGTCATTAGATTCATTCCACTGGTCGGCGCAACATCGAGGGCCGAAGGGCCTGTACTGCGCTGTGATGTTCTATGTTCTATCACTGCTGCCTCATAGCTTCGGAGACCTGGGTTCAATTTCCAGCTTGGGTCACTGTGTGTGTGGAGTCTGCATATTCTCCCCATGTCTGTGTGGGTTTCCTCTGGGTGCTCCAGTTTCCTCTCACAGTCCAAAAGACATGTTGGTTAGGTGCATTGGCCATGCTAAATTCTCCGTCAGTGTACCCAAACAGGCGCCAGAGTATGCTGACTCGGGGATTTTCTCAGTAACTTCACTGTAGTGTTAATGTAAGTCTACTTGTGACACTAATAAATAAACTCTAAACTTCAGAGGCCTGGTGGTTATGGCATTTTGTTGAATCCCTACAGTGCGGAAGGAGGCTATTTGGGTCATAGAGCCTTCACTGACAACAAACCCAACCAGGCGCTATCCCCGTAACCCCACATATTTACTCTGCTAGTCCTCCTGACACTAAGGGAGAATTTAGCATGACCAATCCACCTAACTGGGAAATCTTTGGAGTGTAGAAGGAAACCAGAGGAAACCCACACAGACATGAGGAGAATGTGCAAACTCTATACAGACAGTGACCCAAGGCTGGAATGGGACCACCGTGCCACTCTATATCCAAGCATTTTTCAGACCTTGAGTTCCAGATCTCCACTAAGCCTGGGGCATTGTATAACACAATAGGACAATCTTGCATCAACAACTTTTAGGTTAAAATGACGTCTTTTTGTTTTTAATTCCCTCCAAATCATCTGTTTCTCCTCTTTCTCGATCCACAGCTTACATTGAAGATTTGACAAGATCTGTTGATCAAAGTCGGAGATTGATTATTGTGCTGACGCCGGACTATGTCCTAAGGCGGGGCTGGAGTCTCTTTCAGCTGGAGAGCAGGCTTCATAACATGCTGGTGACCGGAGAAATCAAAGTGATTTTGATCGAGTGCCCCGACGTGGAAGGAGTAATGAACTATCATGAAATTGAAGCCTTAAAAGACACCATAAAACTGCTATCTGTCATCAAGTGGTGTGGGCCAAAGTGTAACAAACTGAATTCCAAGTTTTGGAAGAAGGTCCAGTATGAGATGCCCGTCAAGAAAAAGGAGCCGGTTGCCCGAGGCCAGGTTTTGGATGCTGGCGAACAGGGTATTTTTGGGGACCTGCAGACTGTCTCGACGGTGTCCATGGCAGCAAACTCTGCCGGGCTCTCACCTTCCCAGGCGGAGCTGCCGCCAAACTTTCACAAAGCAGATCATATGCAAATGAGGCACTACTGTCGAACTTATGAGTACGGCGCCCCGCCCACTTCCGTGCCCATTACCTCGATAAGCAATCAACACACGTACTGCAATATCCCAATGACGCTCATCAATGGGCAGGCACCACAGATCATTATCACCAGGGAGCCATCCTTCCGAGACTGCACCATGAACAATGAACGTCTGCCAATGTCCTCGCGAGAGATTGGCATCACCAGTGATATCTGGTAGGGGTTTGTGGAAGTGGAGGGGGTGGGGTGTACAGGAGGATCAATCTCCCCCTTTCTTTCCCACATTTCTATTCAAACTGTGTGAACGCTTGCAAAAAAAAAGACAAACTAAACTCAACAAGCCACCTAGAGTCCTGCTTTGTTGCAATATTCCAGAATGACATGACATTGTCTACTTGTGTGAGCTTGTATATTTTAGTTCAAACTTTAAAGAGACTGTCAACCCATGTTATAGAATGGCTTTGACCTTTTTCTGCCCAAATTTGAATCAAATATTTGCTGTTGAGTAGGCTACTCTGTCTTTCAGGTGGCCAACATACCCATCGGTCAAATTCTGGTACTCTCTTTTGAAGCTGTTAAGGCTGTGGGTGAGGTGGGGAGAGGGAGGTGGGGTATCAATTGTACATTTCTGAACTGAGATTGATTGTTTTTTTTTTCTCTCTGAGGCAAAGGTTATAGGACCGAGGCGGGTAGATGGGTGTTAAAGATACAGATCAGCTACAATCTGATTGAATGGCAGAACAGGCTGGGGGGAGCTCGTGGCCTCTTCCTGTCCCTACGTTCGCAGCCATTGAGGCAGTGTCTGTTTGACGTCCATTTTTAGGGAAGTTGGTAGAAGAGAAATTCCCGTCCTCACTTCTGTTTCCTTCCCTGCCAAGCGTGTGTGCTTTGCAGATGTGATAAAATGCTGATTCCGATGGGAAAGAGAGGCAGACGCTCGTGAAGTATGCGAGGACTTCGATCAGCCGTGAACTCTGACTAGAATTCATATTAAAAAAAAATCCCACATATAAAAAAAATCACAAAGCTGGAATCTGATGAGGCGATTGGCGAACGAGATGAGCACTGGTTAAATATAGTCCACAGGATGCAGTTGCATTTGGCACTGTCAACCTCTTATTGTCGGACTCAAATCTTTTTGCACTGCTACCAGCTGATTTCCATCAATGTTTTACGTCCCACGCTCCTCTGGGATTGCCTTCTGTTACCACGGTGTACTTTTCACAGTCACTGCACTCAACAGTTCATACAATTCACCTTGCGAGGCAAGGGTAGTTTGGATTTTTTTCCCTCTCTTGCTTTAT
Source organism: Carcharhinus amblyrhynchos (assembly GCF_965287045.1). Lineage (NCBI taxonomy): Eukaryota > Metazoa > Chordata > Chondrichthyes > Carcharhiniformes > Carcharhinidae > Carcharhinus > Carcharhinus amblyrhynchos. Next base: position 126,152,684 of record NC_137327.1, read on the forward strand.
TACTGCTGGTTAACAGTGGCATGGTGCTAGTATTTTTTTTGAATTTTATGTAATTTACCATTAAAAAAACTGAAAGTCCTGCCCACCCCTCCCCTTGTAAAAATGAGGACAGTCAAAAATATGTGTCTGTACAGGAAATTTATCTCTGATAATTCACGCTTGCAGAATAAAATGTTACTGTTCCAGGCACACCAACAAAGAATGCTATGCATCTGCTGTGAAATGCACTCACATTTCTAAGAAGCCCATGTATATGCACTGGATGAATCAGTTTTCCTAAAAAAAGCACACTGAATGAACAAAATATCTCCCCTGCGATTGACAAATACAGCATTTATTTCAACCCTGTGATCCATAAACATAATTCACTTAAGCCAGTGAGTTGGGACCAGTAACCCTTGTGATGTGCGAATGTTTCACAATGAGGAAATGACTAACAGGACCATCAATGAGAGGTGAGTTAGTTCCTGTTTAACATCAGATGACTGCATTTTGATCCGTCCGACCCTTCTGTTTGAAAAAGAACTGTTTTCCTTTTTTTTTACTCCATTCTTAAAGCCACAAAGGCAATGCGCAGAGTGGACCAGATCAGCCCTAAATCCAGCTCCTTGCTTGCTCCAAAAACCAGTTCAAATTCAAATTGAATCCAATTTATGGTTCCCACAGAAGAAACGTACAGGGAACCAAGCTGACAAGATAAAACGTTGCACCCCATCCTGAGCTTGATCGTAGCCAGAAGGCCGAGAAGGGAAAAGAACTGTTTTGAAATGATATACAAATTGAAATTATATTTGAAAAAGGCAGTATGGTGTCACAATAGTTAGCACTGCTGCCTCAGAGCACCAGGGACCTGTGTTCAGTTCTAGCCTCAGGTCACTGTCTGTGTGGAGTTTGCGCATTCTCCCCGTGTCCATGTGGGGTTCCCCGAGATGCTCCGGTTTCCTCCAAAGATGTGCAGATTAGGTTGATTGGCCATGCTCAATTGATGCTAGTGTCAAGGGATTAGAATCATAGGATCCCTATAGTGTAGAAAGAGGCCATTTGACCCATTGAGCCTAACTGTCAGGCAGCGCACTGGAGGATGTCTTTGTATTTTGACTTTTAAAAGGAGGACACAGTATTTTTCAAATCGAAAATAGCGCATATGCATGGTTGAGCGAGAGAAAATGTGGCATGTGTTTGCGTAATGTTTAATTACACCGACAACAATCCCACCTATTCCCCTATCCCCACATATTTACTCTCCTAATCCCCCTGACAGTGAAGGGCAATTTAGCATGGCCAATCAACCTAATGTGCACATTGGCAGAATAAATATGTGAGTTACAGGAATCAGGCCTGGATGGGGTTGTGGTCGGCGCAGACTTGATGGGCCGAATGGCCTCCTTCTGCGTTGTAGGGATTCTGTGATTTCAACCGTCTAACAGAATCTTACAACTGGGGTAGTGCAAGAGGTTGACAAATTTACTGGGTCACGTTTTAGTCAGAGGTGCCAATTCAGTGGATTCTTCAGTCATAGGACACACTGCTTTAAAAAAAACACCCAGCTTGTGAAGGATAGAATGTAAACGCGGTCTGCTTTGTAAAGCAAAACCTGGTTCTGTTTAAAGCTTGCACCCAAAGTTAATTTTCTGGAATGCAGGCATCACTGGCAGGGCCAGTTTTTGTTGTCCCATCCCTAAATGCCCTTTAAGATGTGCAGGTGAGCTGAATAGCACATTTGTTACGCTTATGAACGTAACAGCAAACAAACCACATCATTTTGGAAGACATTTACATGTGGAATTAGACTAAAGGCAAATGTGTCTTGAACATAAGCTCGAGGAAATTGAAGATCTTTTAGTTTCTACTTTTGGTCAAATTGTTATCCATTAAAAAACAGCCTGCCCTTGACACCTACAATGTTAGCAATGAATGTAGGACGAAAGACATGCATTTGTGAAGTGCTATTTTTAACCTCGAATGTCCCAAAACACTTCAGCGCCAATGAAATTGGATGGCATGGTGGCACAGTGCTTAGCTATGCTGCCTCACAATGCCAGGCTCGGGTAACTGTCTGTGTGGAGTTTGCATGTTCTCCCTGTGTCTGCGTGGGTTTCCTCCGGGTGCTCCGGTTTCTTCCCATACTCCAAAGATGTGCAGGCTAAGTTGATTGACCATGATAAATTGCCCCCAGGGGGATTAACAAGGTAAGTACATTGGGTTACTGGGATAGGGTCTGGGTGGGATTGTTGTCATGCAGACTCAGTGGATCGAATGGCCTCTATGATTCTATGAAATACTGGTGAACTGCAACAGTTAGTCTGCAAGCTCCCACAAGCAGATTTAGTCATGTTGTGTTGACTATACCGAAGTAACTCATCGGTTCTTCTTCAAAATTGCGCCCTGGATTCTTCTATGTCCAACTGAGAGGGCAGGCACGTCCCCAGTTTAGCATCTTATCTGAAAGACAGTGCGTCTGGCTGTGCAGCACTGCACTGGAGGATGCAGGCAAACAGTAAAATACCTGTGCATGTAATATTATAGCCCAAGAAACTCAAACAACAATTTGGCCTTAGCTGAATTTGTCAGTGAGCTCACCCAAGATACACATCTGCTGAACTAATCTGGAACATCAGACATTGCTTTGGGGCCAGCACATGCAGGTGACATGAGGAGATTCAAGAATTCATTGAAATTTGGCATCTTATCCCTTCAACCGTTGGCTGTCCAGAGTGCTGCAAGAGACCAGGGATTAAGATTTCATTAGGTGTGTGTGTGTGTTCAAGTATTTGAGAACCAGAATTCTGAAATGATTTTAATCTTAAATTCCGTATAAATGGTTGTGCCATGATCGATACAGAGCATCTTAGCAACTTTACAGGATTTAACAGTTTGTTCCATGAATAAAATAAATCCTGTATTCATCGTCCATAAGTTGTGGTCATGTTTCCACCATACTCATTCTTTTCCTTTGAACAATTGTCCAAAAATCCTAGGGAAAATCTAGCAATTAGTCAGAAAAATTATGGAGAAGGCTGAAAACATGATTCACACGGGGTGCAATGTTCTTGGGTCCTTCCAGCAAGGACATGCACCTGATTACCATTTATTTAAATATATTTTAATATGCAAAATCAGTTTCATGCAGAATCTTCTGGGAACATTATATTTTCCCACCTGACAGCATGACGTAAAGCTGGCAGGAATCTCTGCACATCTCCACAAGCAGAGGTCTGGCATGATGACCATGCAAAGGGGGTTCGGAGGTCTTTGCAGCCCCCAGGTGGTCGGAGATGTGGCAGGTCAGTGTCCTGGCACTGCTCCTGGCATCTTCGCAGTGCCAACCCGATATTGCCAAGTTGGCACTGCCAAGGGAATCAGGCCTGAAGGGGGGAGAGGAGCTGATGGGGTGAGGCTTAAAAAAGGAACCCATTGGGATAGCTTCAATGCCCTGATGCTGTTGAAAATTGAAGGAGGCGGTGGGGGGTGAGGGTGGGGGGCTCCGATGTGTGTTCAGGGATCTTTCATTCAACTGGAATTTGGGACACCGTTTAAAAATGGTGCCCCGATCTCTGTGAAGCCAGGGTTGCCGGTGTGTTTAGGTTACACCCCTTACAATTACGGTGCAAACATCTTCACCCCCATTCCTTCAAAAAAATGGCAAAGATCTCATCAGAAAATCTGTCTGTTTCTCTGCCAAGAAACACGTCGGCTTTCTGACTGAGCCTGACACATTGCCATTCTTTGGGTGAACTGAGTTGCATCATTAGCTAATTTGGTGATCTGACCTTTAACAATGCATTTTTTTAATTGAAAATTGGTAACTTAAAACTCTGCAACACGATGGTTTCTCCAAAAGTCAATCTGTGTTTACTGTTCGAAAAGTCAAGGCTAAATAACAGAATTGTTGCCATTATAAGAGGTATCGATTTCTGTTGCTTTAGATTTCTGAAGGGTTGGGATCATTTTTGAGTGCACATCAAACGGCAGAGGTTGCAATCTGTTACATCTTGTCCAGCTAATAGATCCAAACAGTTTAGGACCATTCAGTAAACTGGGAAGGTATTTACAAGTTCTGCAGGCATACAAGTTCCACCAAAGGAGATCCCAGTTCCAGGTTCCCGGCAGCAGGGCTGGGGGACACATGGCATAGACATCAATAGGAACAGAGGTACCTTCAGCGGCCAATATGGAGGCACCTCTACCATGGGAAAACACACTGCGGTGTGGCGGGGGGTGGGGAGGGGATGGAAATTCCACCCATTGGGATCCTTTAAATCCTTGCTGACCGTCAACAGTTACTTGCAGTAAAATTACCGAAAACTGTTCCATTAAACCTTTCAGCATTGTGAACCTAAAGTAATATGTTAGCTTTTCTTCCAAGAAGAGTTTGTTGTGCAAAGAATGTTGTGACATTTTGATCTTGAATCTGAAATTTAGAACAAGGATAAGACACAACATTATCATTGCTTGTTTCCTCCCATCAATGCTGTAAATGTCCGACCTCACCTCCAGCTGAGATTCTCCGATGCCACTGCAGTGATTAGAATTTATTAGAGCGCCAAATTTTCCATTCTCGCTGGCAGCAGGGTGGAAGGGGATGAGATCAGGGAATCTTGCCCCAAGTCTCTCATTCTCTCCTGCCGTTCTGCCTACACTTTGTTGTAATATTCATTCAAATTGGTTTTATTTCACCAAGCAATTGCTATCGAGAGAAAGTTTTCCTCTTCATGGAATCCCTACAGTGCAGAAGGAGGCCATTCAGCCCATCAAGTTTGCACCAACTCTCTGACAGAGCATCTTACCCAGGCCCTGTCCCTGTATTTAATCCCTCAAAAGAGGCATCTTGACTTACTTCCCAGCCTAGTTCCATAACCTCATGTATTCACCCCACTAACCGACAGATCCTAGGCCATGAAGGGGCAAATTAGAATGGCCAATCCACTTAACCCGCACACCTTTGGAGTGTGGGAGGAAACTGGAGCACCCAGAACAAACCCATGCAGATGCAGGGACAATGTGCAAATTCCACACAGACAGTGACCTGAGGCCAGAATTGCAGTAAGAAGTCTCACAACACCAGGTTAAAGTCCAACAGGTTTATTGGTAGCAAAAGCCACTAGCTTTCGGAGTGCTTGTTGCTCCTTTGTCAGGTGAGTGGGACTTCTGTTCACAAACAGGGCATATAAAGACACAAACTTAATTTACAAAATAATGGTTGGAATGCAAGCCTTTACAGGTAATCAAGTATCAAAGATACAGACAATGTAAGTGGAGAGAGGGCTAAGCACAGGTTGAAGAGATGTCTATTGCCTCCAGACAGATCAGTTAGTGAGATTTTGCAAGCCCGTGGGGGTTACAGATGGCGTGACGTGAACCCACGATCCCAATTGAGGCCATCCTTATGTGTGCGGAACTTAGCTATCAGTCTCTGCTCAGCAATTTGAAAAAAAGTTCTCCCGCTGCAATAAAACAGAAAATGCTGGAAAATCTCAGCAGCTCTGACAGCATCTGTGGAGAAAGAATAGAGCCAGTGTTTCAGATCTGGAGCTCTGACAAAGGGTCAGCCAGACTCGAAACATTGGCTCTATCCTCTATCCACAGGTGGTGACAGACTTGCTGAGATCTTACAGTGTTTTCTATTTTGTCTCAGATTCCAGCATCCGAAGTATTTGACTTTTATCTTAGAGTTCTCCCGATGACCTGGTCAACATTTATTATTCCATCAGTCTCGTGAAAAAAATGATTGCCTGGTCATGTATCACCTTGCTGTTTGTGGGAGCTTGCTGTGCACAAATTAACTGCTGCCTCGTCTGCTTTATGATAGTGTATATACTTCAAAAGAATTACTTAATTCGCTGTAGTTAGCTATGGGGCAAGCAGATGTTGTGAAAGGGGCAGTATAAATCATTTTCTCAAGTGGTCATTTTTCAGAAGTGAGCTTAGAGATTCTCGTTTAGGATCATAGAACCTCTACAGTGCAGAGGGGGCAATTTGGCCCATCGAGTCTGCACTGACCATAATCCCAACCGGGCCCTATTTCACAACCCCACTCATTCACCCTGCTAATCCCCCCGACACTACGGTCAATTGAGTATGGCCAATCGGCCTAACCCGCACGTCTTTGGACTGTGGGATGAAACTGGAGCACCTGGAGGAAATCCACAGAGACACGGGGAGAATGTGTGAACTCCGAGACTGGAATTGAACCCGGGCTCTCCTGAAAGGCAGCAGTGCTAACCGTTGTGCCACCACTTGTGTATATCAACAGTTTATTGGGGCAGTGTCATCTCTTGTTCAGTTGGTAGAACTCTCACCTCAACATCAGACGGTTATGGGTTCCAGTTCGACTCCAGAGACATTAGTGCAGAAATCTAAGATGACACTCCAGGCAGGATTGTGATGGCGCTTCAGACGTGAAGCTGCTAACTTCTGAGTGAGGTATGAAGCCAAGACTCTCTTGAAAGATCATTAATGACTCCATGGCACTATTTTGAAGAAGGGCAGGGCACTTATCCCAATTGGCCCTGGTCAATGTTTACTCCTCAATCAATTTCACTCAAAGGCAGATTACCTGCTCGTTGTCACTCTGTGGGAATTTGCTGTGTGCAAATTGGCTGCTGCATTTCCTACTTAATAGCAGTGACTGTGCATGGGATTCCACACACCCCCCCCACCCCTCACTCCCACACACTTCCATATGGCTTGTATTGTGGTAGTGAAGCAGCCCATCATTGATGGGATCTTCCAGTCCCATTGCTTTCAATGGGGTTTCCTATTGTTTGCACCTTCCACCTTTGGGGAACCCGCAGCAGGAGGTTGCTGTTGATGGGACCATAAGATCCCTGCTGGAATGAACAGTTAGAAAATCTCGACATACATTTAGAAAGAACTCTATTGGTTGGACAGCACTCTGGGGCTTAGTGAGGTTGTGAATGGCGAGATGTAGATACATGTTGTTCTTTGTTCCTTGATCTTTGTATATCTTTCTCATCTTTCTTTCTCAAGTGGCTGTTCTTATCAGTGAGTCGATATTTCATCTAAAGTTTCCACATGAAATGTTGCGCCAGGAATTGGAAGATAGCAGTCAAAAGTGGGAAGCCATCGATAATTTTCCCCCTTCCATAGCCTGAGGTTGCAGAGTCAGCCACAGAACTCAACACCAGTGGTTGAGATTGAGAAATACACTGCAGGCTAGGAAGTAAACCCATGAGTTTCTGCTCCCTGCAGGGTCAGAGATACATTTCATTTTTATCCATTAGACAATGGGGGAAGATCAAATCAGCAGGTGAATAAAATCTACTCAGTTCTTCCAGAAAAATCACACGTGACGGTGATTTAAACTTCATAACCATAGGGTGGTCCTTAAACCCTTCGAGCATCTCAGTTATTCCAAAGTCAAAAATGAATATTCTCACGTGGGTTTTTTTTCCCCCTGAACCCATTGGCAATCAATAGGAATGACAATCAGTGGGGGAAAAAGCCAGATAATCTGTTCCCAATCCAGCTACTGGCCCAACTGGTGAAGACAAACACTTTGGGATCTACCTGCTCACGCTATGCTTCCGCTACAGCGAAAATGGGGATTTTAGTGACCAGCAAAATCTCGGTTCACTGCAGCAGGATGGGAAAATCCCACTGGCGTAAACGGTCAGAAAATTTCGGCCTCCATCCTTTGGTCCTGATACATGTGGTTTTACATTGTCCATGCCTTCATAATGTGCATACCTGCCCCTTAAAAATCACTTGTTCTGCACATGACCAAAGAGCCAAGGATCCCAAAATTGTATAGGTACATTTTTTGCAAAGAATAGGAGGTACAATTAATGAAGTAAAACAGCTCCCTCTCCACCCCCAAGGTTAATGTTAATGTTAATTTAGGGGAAGGTGATGGCCCAGTGGTAGTATCGCTCGACTATTAATCCAGAAACTCAATTAATGCTCTGGGGACCCAGGTTCGAATCCCGCCACTGCAGGTGGTGGAATTTGAATTCAATAAATCTGGACTTAAGAGTCTCCTGACGACCGTGAAACCGTTGTGGATTGTCAGAAAGCCCTATCTGGTTCACTAGTGTCCTTTAGAGAAAGAAATTTGCTACCCTTACCTGATCTGGCCTACATGTGTCCCCAGAGCAACAGCAATGTGGTTGACTCTCAATTGGCTGCCAAGGGCAACTGGGGATAGGCAATAAACGCTGGCCAGCCAGCGATGCCCACCTCCCACGAATGAATAAGAAAAAAATGTAACTTTACATCCCAAGCGTGGACAAGAAAACTTTGAGTTTAATTCCAGGTCTGTTAAATATGTTGCTGATGTTTATATAAAGAAAAAGAATTTACAGTTACCAAGTTGTAACTTCCTTGTATGAATTTTAATTTGCAGCATTTCGTTTGCATTGCTAAAACTGAAATGCCAATAATGCATTGAAAATGTCATCTAGTCAATTAAAATTATCCCAAAAATGAATAAACTTTTCAAAGCCAGTCTTGTGTAGTGCTAAACTACATCTGGCCCAATTAAGGATAGTAAAAAGTCTGACAACACCAGGTTTTAGTCCAACCTATTTATTTGATAATATACTCACTAGCTTTCGGGGTTACCCCCTTCGTCAGGTGAATGGAGAGTTCTGGCCTCAGACAGAGCATATAAAGCACAGACAGTTTAGAGATTACTGATTAAAATGCGAATCCTTACACCTAACCTGCTGTTCAAGACCTGAAGTGGCTGATAATGTGAGTGGAAGGAGCACTGATCACAGTTTAAAGAGATGTGTATTGTGTATTAAAGATTGTGTATTAAACTGTGATCAGTGCTCCTTCCACTCACATTATCAGCCACTTCAGGTCTTGAACAGCAGGTTAGGTGTAAGGATTCGCATTTTAATCAGTAATCTCTAAACTGTCTGTGCTTTATATGCTCTGTCTGAGGCCAGAACTCTCCATTCACCTGACAAAGGGGGTAACCCCGAAAGCTAGTGAGTATATTATCAAATAAATAGGTTGGACTAAAACCTGGTGTTGTCAGACTTTTTACTGTGTTTACGCCAGTCCAACGCCGGCATACCCACATCATGCCATTTAAGGATGAGCAGGAAACAAAAGTGTTGTGTTTCAGGCAGGTTGCAGAGGACATTTATCATAATGGCACCAGGGGTGAGGGACTTGGGGAGAGAATGGAGAAGCTGGGAGAATTTCTTCTCAGAGCAGAGCAAGGTTAAGGGAAGATTTAATAGAGGTGTTTGAAGTTTTCCTTACAAAGATGTTGGCACTCACAGGAACATCGAAATCCAGAGGGTAAAGATTTAAGGTAATTTGGAAAATTACAGAGGGGAATGGTTTCAAGCAATGAGCTGGAACGCATGATCTGAAAGGATGGGGGAAGCAGATTCAGTATAACTTTCAAAAGGGAAATAGAAATCTACTTGAAAGATAAAACATTTGCAGAGATGTGGGGGGGATGCAGGGGTGTGGGATAATAGATTGGCTCTGCCAGAGGGCAGACACAGGTATAATAGCCAACTCCTGTGGTGTATGATTCTATCACTGTGTTGGAGAGCACATCAAATACCACCCTTATTTAAAAGCTGCTCCACTATTTCTGAACAAGTGTGTTCATTTGAAAAAAACATTGCTTTGAGTAAGATTGGTCTGTCTCTGCTACTCTGGTTACATGACCATTGATTAATATCAAGGCATGAATCATTTGTTACAGTTAGACTGCAAAACGAGGGGTAACTTGCCTGTTAATTAGTTAGCCGTTGCTTATTTGACACAACCGACTGATGAAAGATGTTGTGGTAATGGAGACAGATAAGAGGTGTCAGTCCATGTTACCTACCAGTTCAACTGGCTGTTATTTCCCAATATATAACGTAACTGAACGCAATGCCTTTAAGTAATGATATACCCCAGTCGTCTAACTCCTCACGTAGCACAAAGACCGAAGCTCTGGTCTACAACGATAACTAGATTGTTTCAGCAATTGCACTTTTCATACCCATTAATTAGCGGAGTGCTGTGGTTGCCTTGATGAACTTCAAGGTCTTTTCCCTTCCTACCAATACCCAACAAGGCACGAAGAGGTTCATTAGGATATGGTAGCAGCTACAATGGAGAAGTTATCATGGATGTATTCGTTAGATTTTATGAGCACAGAACATCCAATAGTCCATGTTTATCACAGCACAACACTCTTGCTAAAAGGAAAATAAAACAAATTTTTTGGATTTCTTGTAAATTACCAGTTAGCCATTGGAAAATTTTACTACTTGTACATAAATATTTTTGTATTTGAAGGGGGTGATCCCACCACCTTTGGTAGACAAGTAATTTCAGGAAGAAATTCGCCGAACAATTTGCCAATTTTGTAAAGTGTTTCACTATACTGTCTTCTCACTTACAACATTGTGTTAATATATTCTTAATGCAAATTGTCATGTAACAAAATCAATAAAAAAAACTGCATGAAAATGAAATGAGAGTTTTTTTTAACGTTGCGAAAGAAATTCGCAAAGCGTTAAGTGATGGCCTGGCAAAGTGTAATAAGATGCTTCACAATCCTGAAAGTGCGACTGTTGCTGAATCTCAAATCTGCCAGATACGTTTGAGATATGCATCTTTCAGTCCCCAGCCAGGTCACTGTGTGAATAATCTGCAATAGTGAATGTCCCTTTTAGCTCTCCTCTTTAATAAGATCTTTATTTTACTTTTAACTTATGCCATCTTTGCTACCAAGAACCTTGTACTGTATTTATAATGAAGAATCTCAATATTTGTTGATGCTGAGCTATTATTTATCAAACACAATAAAATATGAGACTGGGAAACAATCGGTTGTGTTTATTGTAGAGTGTGTGAGTTCTTTCCTTTGCATGTAAGCTTTTGGTGCCTTTAGTGGTAGATATTGTCAGTGCGGACTTGATGGGCCGAAGGACCTTTTCCTGCACTGTATGACTCTATGATGGCTAGCTCAAAGAACAAAGAAAATTACAGCACAGGAACAGGCTCTTTGGCCCTCCAAGCCTGCACTAACCATGCTGCCCACTTGAATTAAAACCCTTTATACCTGCAGGGACCATATCCATCGATTCCCATCCTATTTGTGTGTACCCCATCACCCCATAAAAGTCACTATCGTACCTGCTTCCACTACCTCCCCTGGCAGCGAGTTCCAGGCACCCGACACCCTCTGTGTAAAAAAAACTTGCCTCGTACATCTCCTTTAAACCTTGCCCCTCGCACCTTAAACCTATGCCCCCTATTTCCACCCTGGAAAAAAGCTTCTGACTCTGCACTTTGTCCATGCCCCTCATAATTTTGTAATTCCTAAAATAGTTCTTGGACAATTTATGTATCATGGATTTTTAAAAATATCACCTTGCTATTTTGCCTTCCGTTTTTTCTTTGTCTAGGATAGCGAAAGGATCAAGGCAGTGGTGCCGAGTGCTCCAACTCTCTCAGTTATATGATAACATGGCTTGTTTATCTTTTGTTTCACTTCCCACACTTAGTATTGCACCAAGCAGACATTCCTCTGCTAATATGCTTTCTGCAGTGGGGTAAATCTTCCTGTCTGCTGTCAAAATTAAGGCACTCCATCTCCCATGTGTCTGCAGCCAGTCGCTTGATCAAAAACAGTCAACGTATCCAAGAGTTCAGACAATGTAATTCAAGACCAACTGCTCATATTCATCACTTGATTTTGATTTGATTTGATTTATTATTGTCACATGTATTAACATACAGTGAAAAGTATTGTTTCTTGCGCGCTATACAAACAAAACATACCGTTCATAGAGAAGAAAACGAGAGAGTGCAGAATCTAGTGTTACGGTCATAGCTAGCATATAGAGAAAGATCAACTTATTGCAAGGTAAATCCATTCAAAAGTCTGACAGCAGCAGGGAAGAAGCTGTTCTTGACTCGGTTGGTACATGACCTCAGACTTTTGCATCTTTTTCCCGAAGGATGAAGGTGGAAGAGAGAATGTCCGGGGTGTGTGGGGTCCTTAATTATACTGGCTGCTTTGCCGAGGCAATGGGAAGTGCAGACAGAGTCAAGGATGGGAGGCTGGTTTGCATGATGGATTATTGCTGTAGAGCTACATCATAGAAACATAGAAACTAGAAGCAGGAGTAGGCCATTCAGCCCTTTGAGCCTGTTCCGCTATTCATCTTGATGATGGCTGATCATCAAATTCAATATCCTGATCCCACTTTCCCACCAGTATCCCTTGATCCCATTAGCACCAAGAGCTATATCTAATTTCTTCTTGAAATCACACATTTGGGCCTCAGTTACTTTCTATGGTAGTGAATTCCACACAGATTCCCCACTCCCTGGGTGAAGAAATTTCTCCTCATCTCAGTCCTAAAAGGTTTACCCCTTATCCTCAAACTATAAGCCCTAGTTCTGGACTCCCCCACCATTGGGAACATTCTTTCAAAATCTACCCTGTTTAACCTTGTTAGAATTTTATAAGTTTGAGATTCCCCTCACTCTTCTAAACTCCATTGAATATAACCCTAACCAATTTAGTCTCTCTTCATGACAGACCTGCCATCCCAGGGATCAGCCTGGTAAACCTTCACTGCACTCCCTCCAAAGCAAGGAATGTTCCTCAGATAAAGACACGAAAACTGCACGCAAGACGCCAGGTGTGGCTTCACCAATGCCCTATACAAAACATCCCTATCCCGATACTCACTATGAAGAACTGGCCATTTGACTAACTGATCTATGCCCATGTTTATGCTCCACATGAGTGTCTTCACATCTTTTTTCATCTCACCTTATCTATATATCCCTTTCCCTCTTCTATTTATCTAACTTCCCATTAACTGCACCGCTGGTATTCGCCTCAATCATTCCTTGGGTACTGAGTTCCATATCCTCACTGAACCAGATCATTTGGGCGGGATTTCATGGTCAGTGTGGGAGAGCTGTAAAATACAGTGAGCCATAGTGCGGTGTTGGCACAGTAGTTAGCATTGCTGCCTCACAGCACCAAGGACCTGGGTTCAAATCCCGGCTTGGGTTACTGTCTGTGTGGAGTTTGCATTTTCTCCCCATGACTGCGTGGATTTCATAAGAACATAAGAACATAAGAAATAGGAGCAGGAGTAGGCCATCTAGCCCTTCGAGCCTGCCCCGCCATTCAATAAGATCATCCTCCGAGTGCTCCAATTTCCTCCCACAGTCTGAAAGACGTGCTGGTTAGATACATTGGCCATGCTAAAATCTCGCTCAGTGTACCTGAACAGGAGCCGGGGTGTGGTGACTAGGGGATTTTCACAGTAACTTCATTGCAGTGTTAATGCGAGCCTACTTGTGACCCTAGTAAATAAGTTTTAAACCAATCAAATGTCCATTGACTTCAGTGTGACTGTAAAATCCCACTGGCATCAAATTCCACCCACTAAATCTTTCATTTACACATGTAATCTATTGCTGAGGAAAACTTTCAGAAAAGGCCATCAAAACAGGATGCATTATCTTTTAAAAGAAAGGGCTTGCATTTATGTAGCGTCTCTCATGACCTCAACGCAGTCCAAAACATTCAATAGCTACAGACATTGTTTCAAAGTCTTGTTCTAATGCCAGGAAACAACTCCATTAATACAGTAAGTCTTCACTTAAAGTTGTTGCTGCATTCTTGAAAACTGTAACTTGAAGTGAAATAACTTTAAATGAGTCATATTTTCCGAGGAAAACTAATGCTAAAGGTGTAATTAGGTTCTGTAAGACCTTATCAGAAAAGCAAACCATTACAAGATTATTCCCTGTAGGTTTAAAATATGACATTAGTAAATTAAATAACATTTGAAATTAAATAATTTTTTTTATTCATTCCTGGGACAGGGGCATTGCTGGCTGGTCAGCATTTATTGCTCATCCCGAGTTGCCCGAGGGCAGTTGAGAGTCAACCAGATTGCTGCGGCTCTGGAGTCACATGTAATCCAGACCAGGTAGGGATGTTAGATTTCCTTCCCAAAAGGACATTAGTGAACCAGATGGGCTTTTCTTGACAATCAACAATGGTTTCATGGTCATCAGTAGATTCTTAATTCCAGGTATTATTGAAATCAAATTACACCATCTGCCATGGCGGGATTCAACCCAGGTTCCCAGAACATTAGCTGAGTTTCTGGATTAATAGTGTCGCAATAATACCATTAGGTCATCAGAAATATGGTACTTACTTGTAGCTTCCATTCGCTGCTGATTCTGTTCAGCATAAATCCTGCATCCTAAATCTCCTACTCACCCATACATCCCACTCTCTGACCTTCTGAGTCTCTGTGGACCGTTCCTCTCACTGACCCTCCAGTCTGCAGCTTTTCTCGCTCCTTTCCCCATTCTCATGTTGCAGATTCATTGCTATGTGACCTCTCCTACACCCTCACCTACTCATTCACAGAAGAGGTCACAGTTTGGAGGTTGGCAGCAACAGGGCAGGTTAAGGGGCAGGAGAGGCTACTCCAAAATGGCTGAATTGGTTCACATCAGCCACTGTCAAACTGGAGCAAAATAATCTCAAAATGAACCTCGCGACACTGAATGAGAACACACGCCCCATGAACTGACCCATGTCAAAGTGAATCAACATAAAACATGGTGATATTAAATGGGGACTTACTGTAAAAAAAACAAATTATCTATGTTAACTCAGTTCCAAAAATGACCCAAAACATTAACTCCGATTCTCTCCACAGATGCTGCCAGACCTATTACTTTTTATATACTTTTAATATTTTTATTTCAGATTTCCAGCATCTGCAGTATTTCATTTGTAGTACCAATGATGTTTCTGTCCACTGTACCAGCAATAAGTAGGCCACCTCTTCCTTTGTCCTGCACCCTAATTTCAATCACAAAAGGGAGGCAATCACTTAAATCCAAACAGGCATGGTTACACTTTATTATGCGGTTTTGTGATTGTTGGCTGGAGGTCCAGATATGGTATGTGAGTGGATATTTTATCCAACTATACCTAAGTAGTATTTTGCTTTATTTGTTCATGGAATGTGTGCATCGTTGGCTGGGCCAGCATTTATTGTCTATCTCTGAGATCATTTAAGAGTCAGCCACATTGTTGTGCATCACATAAAGTAAGAAGTCTCACAACACCAGGTTAAAGTCCAACAGGTTTATTTGGTAGCAAAAGCCACTCGCTTTTGGAGTGCTTGCTGCCCCTTCGTCACCTGACAAAGAGGCAGCAAGCGCTCTGAAAGCTAGTGGCTTTTGCTACCAAATAGACCTGTTGAACATTAACCCAGTATTGTGAGACTTACTGTGTTCACCCCAGTCTAACTCCAGCATCACGACATCACAAAAAGTTCAAACCACGTAAGGACTGCAGATTCCCTTCTCCATAAGGAAATTAATGAACTAGACGGTTTCAGATTTTTTATTGAATTCAAATTTCAATATCTGCCCTAAGTGGAATTCAAACCTGGGATTACCTTGGGTTTCTGGATTACTAGTCCAAGGGCAAGACCACTGGGCCACTTGAGAATCCATCCAACTATCTCGAGTGGTTAGTCAAGTTGTGTCAGCTGTGGCTTTGGTAATAATATTCTTTCCTTCCGATTCAAAGATTGACAAAGAAGTTGATAAAGGAGGGTAGGAGAAGCTATGAAGCTGGGCTAGCACTTAATATAAAAAAGGATAGCAAGAGTTTTTATAAATATATAAAAAGGAAGAGGCTGGCTAGGGTGAACGTTGGTCCTTTAGAGGATGAGAAAGGGGACCTAGTGGTAGGGGATGGGGATATGGCTAAGGTCTTGAATAACTTTTTTGTTTCTGTCTTCACGGAGGAGGACGTGAATAATTTGCCGGGTGTTAGCGATGGAAAGGTGGTAGGACTGGAGGGTCTTAATGACATTACTGTTATTAGAGAGGTGGTGCTCGACAGACTGGAGGGGGCTGATTGTGGACAAGTCCCCAGGACCGGATGGAATGCATCCGAGGGTTCTGAAAGAAATGGCGGAGGTTATAGTGGATGCCTTGGTGGTTATTTTCCAGACGTCGCTGGATTCCGGGGAAGTGCCGGAAGATTGGAAAACAGCTAATGTTACGCCATTGTTTAAGAAGGGTGCCAGGCAAAAGGCGGGGAATTATAGGCCGGTTAGTTTAACGTCTGTGGTAGGTAAAATGTTAGAATCCGTCATTAAGGAGGAAATTGCGAGGCATCTTGAAGGGAATTGCTTGATAGGGCAGACGCAACACTGCTTCATTAAAGGGAAGTCGTGTCTGACAAATTTACTGGAGTTCTATGAGGATGTGTCTAAGGCAGTGGATAGAGGAGAGCCGGTGGATGTGGTCTTTCTGGATTTTCAGAAGGCGTTTGACAAGGTACCTCACAAGAGGTTATTGCAGAAGGTCAGCGGACATGGAGTTGGGGGTAGGGTGTTAGCGTGGATAGAGGATTGGTTGTCAAATAGGAGGCAGAGAGTGGGGGTCAATGGGTGCTATTCGGATTGGCGGTTGGTGACTAGTGGGGTGCCCCAGGGGTCGGTGCTGGGGCCTCAGCTTTTTACCATTTATATAGATGATCTGGAGGAGGGAACCAAGTGCAGGGTGTCGAAATTTGCTGATGACACCAAGATTGGGGGAAAGGCAAATTGTGCGGAGGGTGTGGAGAGTCTGCAGAAGGATCTAGATAGGCTGGGCGAATGGGCCAGGAAATGGCAAATGGAATTTAATGTTGGCAAGTGTGAGGTGGTCCACTTTGGTAGGAAGAATGGTAGGAAGGACTATTACTTACGTGGCGAAAAACTGCAGCAGGCGACGGTGCAGAGGGACCTCGGGGTCCTTGTGCACGAGTCGCAAAAACCCAGCTTGCAGGTGCAGCAGGTGGTCAGGAAGGCGAATGGGATGCTGGCCTTCATAGCGAGGGGGATTGAATATAAAAGTAGGGAGGTCTTGCTGCAGCCGTATAGGGCATTGGTGAGGCCGCAGCTGGAGTACTGTGTGCAGTTTTGGGCACCGCACCTGCGCAAGGATATTTTGGCCCTGGAGGGAGTGCAGAGGAGGTTTACTAGGCTGATACCGGAGTTGAGGGGATTGAGCTATGAGGAGAGGCTGAATAAACTAGGCTTGTACTCGTTAGAGTTTAGAAGAATGAGGGGAGATCTCATTGAGACGTATAAGATGATGAATGGGATGGATAGGATAGAGGCGGAGAGACTCTTCCCGCTCAGAAAAGACAGTAGGACTAGGGGGCACAGCCTCAAGATAAAGGGGAGGCGGTTTAGAACGGAGTTGAGGAGGAACTTCTTCACTCAAAGGGTGGTGAATCTCTGGAAGTCTCTGCCCGTTGAAGTGGTGGAGGCTGCCTCGCTAAATATTTTTAAGAAGCGGGTTGATGGGTTCTTGATAAGAGAGGGGATTAAGGGTTATGGGGAGAGGGCGGGAAAGTGGAACTGAGCCACGACAGATCAGCCATGATCTTATTGAATGGCGGGGCAGGCTCGAAGGGCTAGATGGCCTACTCCTGCTCCTATTTCTTATGTTCTTATGTTCTTAAATGTTTATGTACTCAAGCCCAGATCTTCAGCACAAAAATCAATGCTGACTCTTCAAGAGAGTGCTGTACTGTCTCAGCTGCCATCGTTCAGATGTGATGCTTTATTATTCGTTCATGGCTCATGGGCGTCACTGGCTGGCCAGCTTTTATTGCCCATCCCTAGTTGCCTCAGGGCAGTTGAGAGTCAACCACATTGCTGTGGCTCTGGAGTCACATGTAGGCCAGACCGGGTAAGGACAGTAGATTTCCTTCCCTAAAGGACATTAGTGAACCAGATGGGTTTTTGTGACAATCAACATTGCTTTCATGTCATCAGTCGATGTTTAATTTCAGATATTTTTTATTGAATTTAAATTCTGAGGTGGCAGGATTTGAACCCAGGCCCCAGAATGTTAGTTGAATTTCTGGATTAATAGTCTAGCGATAGGCTATTGCCTTGAAAAAGAACAGGCATCTTATCTCTCATGTCCTGGCCAATACTGAACATTAAATCTTCGTCACATTGAAGCAGATGCTCTCTTTATTATCACAATGCTGTTTCTGGAAGCTTGCTGTGCACAACTTGGTGGCCATGTTTGCTACATGACAATGGGAACTGCACTTGAAAAGTAGTTAATTGCCTGGAAAGAGCTTTTGGACATCCTGTGATCAGGAGAAGTGTTGGACGAACTGAGATGTATTTTAGAAATCAGAAATAGTATAGCAGTTTGGTATATACAGAGTTAATGTAGGACTGAGTACGGTACTGCCCATATAGCAATGTAAAAAAGCACATGATGCAGAGCCAGAGTCAGAGTGATGTTGGCCCAAGGCTTGTTAAGCTCTAGTCATGGGGATGGCTCATTGCCTGTATGTTTTACTGTATATAGTTACAATAAAGACTTGTTGTTAACAGAAAACTAACAAAGATTTCCTTAACAGACACTTTCTATCAGCCATTACAAAAAGATGTGATGATACTGTGCCTTTGAGACATGTATTTATGTCATGTTTCTTCTGGAGGGAATGTTTTAAGTTTCAATTCTGATCGTCCACTGCAGGCAGCCGACCTGCTGAGAATACAGAATAATTGTTCTCAGCTATTGGAGTGTTTGTTTTAATCTGAGTTAATGCAGATTTTATTTTTGGGTTGTCCTCTAAGGTTTCAGAATAAGGATTTGATTAGACTGATTGGCAAGAGCATGTCACACGCTAATGAGAGGAGCTAGGTTTACAGAGAGACAAGCAGGCAGTTTCTGTTTGGATTGCAAAGAGCAGCACCTTTTATCTCTCTCTCTCTGGAGTTTGAAGTCTGGGACCTGCTAGAAAATAGATATCTCTCTCCAGCAGTGTTCTGGAGGTTTGAGCACTAGCAGCTTACATACCAGCATGTAAGCCTGTGTTGTTTTGCTTACTAATATTTGAAGAGGAGTTTAATTTATGAGGAATATTGCTTAGATTGGAATAATAGAGATAGGCTAGCAGTTAAGAACTGTATCATGGCATGTTTAAGTCTTTCAATTGGTAACAGTTACAATAATTCTTTTTGTTATCGTTAATCTGTATTGCTAAATAAAGTTAGTTTTAATAAAATCTTCTGAGTGGTCAATAGAATTACACCTGGAGTGAAACATTTTATGCTTACATTAATGAACTCCAGCCTGAAATCTCAGGTTGCCTGCGAGTTCACTCTGACCATCAGAGATTCGTATAGGTTATTATACTTTTTCGAGTTGCAAAAATCTACATTAGCATGTACATTATCTACATAATTCCTCGAGTTGGATAAAAGATGGTTCTTTTAATTTCATAGTGCAAACTGCTTTGTTCAATACATCTTCGTTAATCATTTCTCTGGACAATTCCATTTACCTGATTATAATGTCAAAGCACTGTATTTGCCTAACCGATTTACAACAATGTGTTAATCGTTCCCCTCCCCCCACTCACCTCCCTCTCCCTTTGTTAGGTGACCATGTTTTCCAGAACACTATGACCTCCCTAGACTGTAAGGAGCCTGGCTGACTTAATGCTGGTTCTCCCATTGTTGTGATAATTCAGAAAGGTCTCCTACACATCAGAAGTTGATAGCATGTGTTAGTTGTTATCTGTTGGCAGAGCAGTCCTCTAGCTGACTGCATTAACTCTTTCCTTCCCTTCTGGCTCTCTGAGCTTGCTCTATGTAACTCTGTATGTATTACACTGAAATCAAACAAAATATGAATGGACATGTATATTAAAATATAAAAGAACACAATCCCTGATAATACACTTCAACAAATACCAAAATCAAAAAATGTTGGGGTCTAGTATAACTTCATAATATTTTTTGGAGTTTCTGATCTGGTCCCTGACAAAGAACATTGACACAATAACAGAATGAAACATTCAATTATCACTCGAGGGTTTCTTCCGCTTCCCACTTCTTGGTAGATGTTGCTGGGCAGACTTCTTCCAGTGAAGCCCCTCAGCCATCTCTACTGGATGCTCTTCCTCCTGTTTATCACTGGAGGGGTTCTTCGCTTCCCACCTCTTAGTAGATGTTGCTACTAAGGCTCCAGTTGTTTCAACATTCACAAAGTAAAACTCACAACATGTCATGTAAGAATGATGCTTTCTGAGAAGGTTTACATATTTTAACAAGATTTCCTCCACTGCATTAGGTGTTTTCAAAGAATGAGAGATTTGTCAAACTTCTCTCTGAAATTGGAGCTTCTTTAGGGAATACTGAGGGCCTGCGAGGTTCAGTTTGGTCACGAAAGGCCTGTAATTATTGATTTAATAGCATATTATTTCTGCCATTGTATACTGATCAAGATTTTGTTTTACGTTGGCTGATCCCAGCACATTAAAATTTGAAATTACACCATCAATTGGCTTGACATTTACCCTCTGAATATTTTTTATTAGTACAAGTTACATTCACACTGCAATGTGAAAAACTCCTAGTCACCACACTCCAGCACCTGTTCATGTACACAAAGGAAGAATTTAGCATGGCCAGTGCATCTAACCAGCACATCTTTGGACTGTAGGAGGAAACCGGAGCATCAGAAGGAAATCCATGCAGACACAGGGAGAACGTGCAGACTCTGCACAGTGGTCCAAACCAGGAATCAAACCTAGATCCCTGGCACTGTGAGGCAGCAGTGCTAACCCACTGTGCCACCCTGATGACTAATACACTTCTGACTTGGACAACTTATTTCATATCCCAATCCTCACTGATTAACAAGATTAACCCTTGTAGGAGACAGTCATTTGGCAACAGAACTTGGATGGTTCTGTTAAAAGAAACAGGTTGTTGAAGCTTTTTACCTTGCGCTCATCAGGACAGACTCACAAGAATACCTAATCTCAAAGGAACCATCAACAGCACTGATGACAGAGAGGAAACTGTTGCAAGTTGACTTGCTTTGCACACCACTCCAAGAAGCCTTGATTTATGTTGACTTCACCAGGTCACGCTTTTGGTTGCATCATCCCATATCCTCAAACCAAAGGTCGATAACGTAAAGAGAAGACATTATGTAGAAAGAAAGTGACAGCTTAGTCGAATATTATAGAATCACTAGATGCAGCAGGAGGCCATTCAGCCCATTGAGTCTGCACCCCTTGTATACCTTACCTCAGCCCTGTCTGCTGCCCTACCTCTGCAACCCCATACATTTCACATGGCTAATCCATCTAACCTACACATCTTTGGTCAACAACATCAGAATTTTCCCCTCACGCCCGCCATGGGAATTGTAGCTGGTGGGACATGGACCATGCAAAGGTCCATTGACATCAGGAGGAATGTTCCAGCCTTGGGGTGAACACAGCTGCAAAATCCCACCCTAAATATCATGTTGGAACTCTATGAGAGAGGACAATGACAGACAATGAGAGTATAGTGCTATGGGATCTTAAATAAGAGTCAACTGCTTTTCAAGTACAATTTACTTTCAATCATTAGGAATCACATTTGTTTACTTGTTGGTATCTGTTTCAATGACAGATTGCAGTGCCCCCTATGTGGTCATGCAATATTAAAAATATACAATGCAAGAGACACAGGGTTGTTAAGATTGGATGATTTGAATCCGTGAGGTTAGTTGCCGTTCATGTTAAGGAACAAATAGCTTTTTATTGTATGTTTCATATGTTCCAAATAAATTCATTAGAACTGAAACAATGACTAAGTCAACCATTGGTCTATTAGAACGAATTATCTTTAATAGGTTCTGTATTGGGAGTAACTGCCTTGAGAGACTGCAACATCAGGTGTTTACAGATGGAAAAAAGCTATCAAACAAAAGGAAGTAGCTAATGTGCCCAGTATTTGTCTAGTTGGTTGCTCACCTATGTTGCTGCCTGATTATAATGGGGTGTGTGGGTTTCTCTACAGGTGGTGGGTTGAAGAATAGTTGAAAGTGTCCATGTGTCATGGAGTCAGCAGGATCCCTAGCCAACATCCCCCTCCCCCACATCCCCCCAACCCACCCATCCTATCCCCACCCTTAGTGGATTAGACAGAGTTGAAGGTTGCCCACCATTGATTGGCAGTAGGATCTTTCTTCAGGCTCCACCACTGTCAACAAGGTTTCCCGTCGTTCACACCCTCCACTGCCAGGTAAGCCATGGTGTGCCATCGGAGGGACCGGAAGGTCCCACTGACAGGAATAGCTGGAAAATCCCACCCTCTCAGAGACTGCTATTTAAATCTGTAAGCTACTCATTTGTTGCATTTTGAACCCAGGATTCTGAATTTAATTTTGTGGGCACAACTTTCACGGACTTTCTGGAATTCACAAGGAAAACAAAGATGACAAGATGAGCAGTTGACAGGCAAGAAATCTTCTAAATACTGAGATCATAGAATCCTTACAGTGTAGAAGGAGGCCATTCGGCCCATCAAGTTTGCACCAACCACAATCCCACCCAGGCCCTATTCCCACAACCCCACATATTTACCCCGCTAATCCCTCTGACACTAAGGGACAATTTAGCATGGCCGATCAACCTAACCCACACATCTTTGGATTGTGGGAGGAAATGAGCACCCAGTGGAAACCCACGCAGACACGGGGAGAACATGCAAACTCCACACAGACAGTCACCCAAGCTGGGAATTGAACCCGGATCCCTGGTGCTGTGAGGTATCAGTGCTAATTACTGTGCCATCGTGCCGCCAACTGCCATCTACTTCTATTGCGAGCCCAGTTGTGTCTGGGAGACCAGTGATCAGGCCGTGGGAGGTGAGGGGGCTGGCAATGTGGAGGTCGCAGGGCTGGCCAGCAATTGAGAGGGTGACAGACAGGAGCTATTGCGCTTGCGGTGATCTCGGCACTGTCAGATCAGTGCCTGTGCAGTGGCCCTCTCAGCGTTATGCCGGTGGCCTCTGCAGCAGGAATAGGCCCCATCTTCTGGACTGATTCACACTGCTGCACTTTGCAGTGCACAGTGTGGGAGATACTTTTTTAAACACCCACTGGAAAAAACAGCGTGATTTATTCTCGTTTTCATGTGAATTCGACATTTCGATTTTTTTTTGGGACACCCCTGTGTCTGTCTGCAAAAAGACAATCTAGGGAATTGAGAAGTAAACAATACTCCAGTGATATTTTGAATATAAGGAACAGGATGTCAATGCTAACAAGCTGAGAATTTAGTCGGTCCCTTGAAACGTGTTGATTTCTTCAGATCCCAGTTGAGAAAACCTTGTCCAGAGGAATAAATTCTGTTAGCCAATACTTAGTTCTGGGTAAATCATGGTTTTCACTATTTTTGTTACAGCATTGTGAACAGCATTCCAAGAATGCACAGCGAGGTGACCAAATATTACCCATTCATACTTGCAAAGTGGTTGCCTAATGCTGTGTTAAGAGGCATTTATACAGCACTAATCTGAAAGTCATTGCTACTTCACATCGTCACTACGTTTTCAATGCAGGTCTTGAGTAAACTCTGCATGAGGCAACGTAAGATCCCTTGGAGGAGGAGGTTACTCATGCCAATCTTTTTGGCAAATCAAGTAAACTAAATTGAACAAACTCTGGGGCAAAGCTAGAAGGGCAGCGCCTTAAAGGGGAAAAGCCTGAAATAAAAACAAAGCACAAATGAAACTTCAAAGATCAAATCAAAAGGTAATTAAAAGGGTCAATGACACACTCCCAACGGGTGCCCAACGGGCATGGGAGGCCTCAATCCCAAATGTGCACGCTCCCTTTCCAAAGAGACCCAGTTGCAAATGTAGCCACGGTAGAGGGGCAGACAGTCGGCTTGGAGGAACACCTTGCTTGCCCGCTGCCTGGACCTGTTGGCGGTGTCCGTGCCTTGGATTATTACACATTGCCAAACACAAACCCAGCTTTGCGTCAAGCCTGAATGACAAATTGGTGTCTGTGCCTGTGTTCAAACTCAATGCAGAGGATTGGGAGTGTGGGGGGGTGCTTCACCCTCATTTTTGGTAGGCAGAAATTGCAGAGAGGACAGAAAATCGAGCCAAAGTCCCAACATAGCTTTTACGCCTGCTGTATTTTCCTGCTCAATCGTCCCCACCATTAACGTGATGGGGATCGTGACTTTAAAAGTCAGCATCCCAATTTACATCTAATTAGCAATGCAAATCAGGTGTTTACCTCAGATAGCCCTCACACTGGATTATCCATTCACGTCAGCGTGCGATCGTGCCCACATGAATCATGACATGTCCTCAATGACATACATCTGGCAAACAGAACCTACCAGAGGTGCACCGGTGATTTCAGCCTCAGGGGAGGGGGGGTGGGGGGTCATGCTTGGACAATATCCTGGCACTGCCCCTTGTATATTCTCTTATTTAAATTCTCTTTCTCAAATGGGACCATTATTTGCTTGTCTGATATCATGGCTGTCGCACATGCAGAGAGTTATAACCAGTGAGTAACCCCAATCCCCTTCATTCTTAACCTTCAGAAAGTCTCTTTTGGACAATGAGCTGAATCCAGCCAAACAGTTGCCAGCAAAGTCACTGATATTGGACTTGGACTGACTGATTGGAGTATTTTCTCCAGCTCACTTTGTCCTGCACTAGCCCGTGATGCAAACATGCGATTTCTTCACCGTGTTGCTCATTGGCCACTTCCCTGTTTCCTAACTTCAATGCATGTAGATGATAATATTAACCATCCTTATCATCATGCTGACACCAGGCAGACTTGGATTTCAATGAGTTAATTACAGACTGGTTCTCAATGCACAAAATCACGAAAGCAGCCATTTATCATTTGTACTTACTTTGTTGTTTTTGCGGCTTGCATTGTGGATTTGGCTTTGAATTCATCAATTACAGGCTTGTTTTTATCAGTTACAAAGCAGTGATTCTATGTTCTTGTGGCCTGCATTGTGTAAGCAGAGGATGGGCATGGTCAGGAGGGCGGGATTTGATGGCCTCACTTGGGTGAGACCGGAAAATCCTGCCCAAGGTCAACGGATAGGTCCGCCCCTCACCTGCTCCGATTCCTTGACGGGCAGGTCAGTAGGCATCATTGAGTTGGAGATTGAAACAATTGGCGCCGAGCTTAACATCACTGGAAGTGGAATGCCATTTCACTGAGCGGGTGGTGGAGGTGGGGAAGGGGGGGGCAATGCCAGCGTGGGGTGCGCAGAGCGCGGTGCTCTCAAAAGTATAATTCCGCCTCTGTCGTCAGCGACCAATGTAGTCAGGCCTGAAATCCAGTCCCTCTCTCACAGCTCACCCCTACCCCTACCCCTAACCCCCTACCCCTACCCCCCTACCCCTACCCCTACCCCCCTACCCCCCTACCCCTACCCCTACCCCCCTACCCCTACCCCTACCCCTACCCCCCTACCCCCCTACCTCTACCCCTACCCCTACCCAACACACAACCAGTAATCTGTCCCTGTCCCCCACACAGATGCACAGTAATCAGCACCTTTCTCACTCAGCCACATCTTAGTGCACACATAGTAATCAGCCCTTTCACCCTTCCCATTTCCACACACCTACTAATCAGCTGGACTAGTAATCCAGGGACCCAGAGTAATGCTCTAGGGGTCTGGGTTCGAATCCCACCACAGCAAAATGGTAAAATTTGAATTCACCAGCCAGCAATGCCCGCGTCCCATGAGTGAATTAAAGAAAACGCTCCTTTTCTATCCCCTCCCCCCGCTTCCTGCAGCTGCATCTCATTTTGCTCTACTTTCCAGGACTTTTCAATCAGTCATCAACCTTGGATAAGGAGCCTGTGTAACAGGCAGGTAGAAGCATAAACACAATAAAGTTTGAAGCCACCATGCATCTTACCCCCTCAGCCACTTAATAAAGAATAAAGGACAAAGAAAAGTACAGCACGGGAACAGGCCCTTCAGCCTTCCAAACCTGCGCCAATCATGATGCCTGCCTTAACTAAAACTGAATGCACTTAGGGATCCATATCCTTCTATTCCTATCCTATTCACGTATTTGTCCAATTACCCCCTAAATGCCGTTATACTCCCACCTCCTCTCTGGGCAGCGTGTTCCAAACATTCACCACCCTCTGTGTAAAAAAAAGTTGCCTCACACATCTCCTCTAAACTTTTCCCCATGCACCTTAAACCTCTGTCCCTGAGTATTTGACTTTTCTATCCTAGGAAAGAGCATTTGACTATCCACTCTGTCCAGGTCACTCATAATCTTGTAAACGTCTAGCAGGTCACCTCTCAACCTTCATCATTCCAATCTCTCCTCATAACTAATAGCTTCCAGAGCAGGCAACATGCTGGTAAACCACCCACTTTACTGAGGTATTCTGGCAGTGACTGAGCTGTGCCTGCTTTGGAGTCAACTTCTGGCCTTGAGCTGCTTGGTGGCATCACTCCAGTTGTCCAACCACTGAAAGTTGATGAGCAACCTTCCTTCCTCTGCCTTCCACTGCCAAAAATAAAACAGTAGCAGAGGCGGCAGGAGACCCTTAAGTGACCATTAACTGGGTGCTTAAGGGTGTCAATAGACTAGATGCCTGACAGCCTCTGCGATATGGGAGACCAGTCTGGGGCAAGGCTCCTGGCCTTCAAAGGTGTCAGGTGAAAAAGCGTTTCCCCTGTTTGGGGTATCAAGAAGACAAGGTAACAGTTTCAGAGGGGAGGACAGAGTCAGATATCTAGGACTCAAATTGATTCATTAAAAGTGGTCTGAATTGGAATTCTCTACCCAAGAGGGTGAGGATATTCTAGATAGAGGTGGAGAGACTTTTGGATACAAAGAAATATCAGCCATGATCTTGTTAAATGATGGACAAGGCACAAGGGGCCAAATGGTTTCTTCCAACTCCTTGTTCTTATGTTCTACTGAGCTGTCATTGTTGTACCTGTTGTAGGGTCTTTTTCTGTTAGCTTGTGAGCGACTTAGTCATGGCACGGTTGCATAGTGGTTAGCACTGCTGCCACACAGCGCTAGATGACCTGGGTTCGATGCCTGGCTTGGGTGACTGTCTGTTTGGGGTTTACACGCTCTCCCCGTGTCTGGATAGGTTTCCTCCCGGTGCTCCGATTTCCTCCCACGGTCCAAAGGTGTGTGGGTTAGGTGGATTGATGCTTGCAAGTTTACTATCAAGTAAATCGGTTGGACTTAAACCTGGTGTTGTCAGACTTCTTATTAGGTGGATTAGCCATGCTAAATTGCCCGTTAGTGTCAGCGGGACTAGCTAGGATAAATGCATGGGGTTGTGGGGATAGGGCCTGGATAGGATTTTGGTTGGTCGATAGGCCAAAATGGTTTCCTTCTGCACTGTTGGAATCTATAATGATTCGCTGGGATCTAAGTGGTCTCTAGTTTAATGATCTCTTTAAATGAGACCTCTTTTAGGTGCTTATGAATTTGGATGATTAATGCTGCACTGGTTGATGGAGTGGTCCCTGCGAACGATCAATCTGAGGGTTTCCAGAATGTTCTATTCAGACATCCACCAAACCTTTAGCAAAAAGGGGAAGTTGAGTTTAGTGAAGACATGAAACCTGCATGGGAATCACTTAGACCCAGGCATCTGTAAGTGTAAAACAAACGGTTACAGTGAGAAAGGAAAACCTCCCATGGGGTCTCTGGCTTTGTTATTGAGTTTAATGGTCCAGAGAAATGGACTTCAGCATCAATTCTATGTTAAAGCATTCATTGAAAATTGGCAAAGGAAATACTGCAACTGTGCAGGCCAAATCTAAGTGAATAGTTTCAGAGTGAAGCATTGGATTATTTCAGTCTGGTCTTTTGGAACGTAGTTAATTGAAATCAATGAAGTTCAATCAGAATAATCCCTTGCTGACAGTTATAACATTCTGCAATTTATTTTAAGCAACGCTGGTATGAATCCTGCATAAAGGTGGACAAGTGGAGAAAAGAAATAGTTTTTAACCCAGCAAAGAAAATGGTGAGCTTTGCAATTTCACGTTGCAGCCTCTTAAGTTCAGTATGAATCTGTTTAGCGTTAACAGAAGCAATTTAGTCAACGCTGACATGCTTGTGATTGTGAACATTAAAGGACACATTTCCATTGTGACTGTTTGCCCAGGATCAATAAACAATTTGGATTCTAGTCAGGCAGTTGCCGCTTCACCTTGCCAAACTCCTGGCGGACTGGATTTCTTATCTTCCTGTCTAGAAGAGGGAGAGCTCGGCACACTTTTGAAAATAAAACTCAAACCATGGAAAGGTATAAATATCGAGGGAACACAGAGAAAAGGATCAGTGTTCGATAGGCTATTCTAGTCTGTGGGACCTGTATTTTTATTGGGACACATGTCCCCAGATACAGCCATAGAGGTTTACAGCATGGAAACAGGCCCTTCAGCCCAACTTGTCCATGCTGCCCTTTTCTTTTAAACCACTAAGATAGTTGCAGTTGCCCGCATTTGGCCCATATCACTCTATACCCATTTTACCCATGTAACTGTCTAAATGCTTTTTAAAGACAAAATTGTACCAGCAGATATTAGCGAGGAGAATCTTGCAGGGTTAACCGGTGGTGGCATGGTGGCCTTGCCATTGGAATAGTAACTCAGGGTAATGGTCTGGGGACCTGGATTCAAATCCCACCAGGGCAGGTGGTGAAATTTGTATCAATAAAATAAATCTGAATGATGACTACGAAACCATCTGTTGATGGTCTTAAAAATCAATCTGGTTCACTAATTTCCTTTAGGGAAGGAAATCTGCCATCCTTACCTGGTCTGGCCAACATGTGACTCCAGACCAACAGCAATGTGGTTAAATACCTTCTGAAATAGTCCCAGCAAGCCACTCAATTCAAAGATAATTTGGGGTGGGCAATAAATGCTGGCCCAGCCAGCAACACTCAGATTCCATGAATGAATAAAATATTGAGTCCGGTCTGGTCTTTTGGAACGTAGTTAATTGAAATCAATGAAGTTCAATCAGAATAATCCCTTGCTGATGGTCATAACATTAGGTCAATTCTGGATAGCCCATCCAATTTTATTCATGTCAGACTTTTCAATTTATACAACTGACTGGCTTGCTAGACTATACTATGTTGGTTGGGTGGGCAAATTCTCCCAAAAAAGTTCTAAGGGTCTAATTCACGTAAAAACTGGAACAATTCACCCTGGTTTTTGCAGCAGGACTTTCAAACAGAATCTCCCACATCATGCACTAGCGTGAATCAGTCAAAAAATCAGTGGGCAGGGCCTATTCCTGCTGGAAAGGCCGACAACATAATACTGAGCGGGCCACTGCGTGTGCGCCAATCTGTCAGGGCCCAGATCAGCACATGTGCAATGGCCCCAGTCTGCCGGTCTCCCGATCGCTGGCCAATCCCATGACCCCACAACGCCAACCCTCTTACCCCACCATGGCCTGATTGCTGGTCTCCCAAACACGTCCGGGCCAGCCTCAACCCTCCCCACACACCTCCAGCAGCCTCGATCTCTCATACCCCATTTCCCCATTTCCTGCCTCCCCCAGCAGTCCCAAACCACAAAACCCACCCCCCCCCGCCCAAAGTCCCGACCTCCTCCTCTGCCCGAGGTCCTGACTTCCCCCTCTGCCCGAAGTCCCAACCCTCCTCATGAAGCCTCTTAAGGCTGTGAAGAAAGCCTATGGTATGTTAGCCTTTATAGGAAGGGGTATAGAATATAAGAGCTGGAGTCTAATGTTGCAGTTGTATAGAACGTTGGTTAGGCCGCATTTAGAGTATTGTGTACAGTTCTGGTCACCTTACTACCGGAAGGACATGGAGACTCTGGAGAGAGTGCAGAGGAGGTTTACCAGAATGTTGCCTGGTATGGAAGGACTGGGTTATGAGGAAGGATTGAGCAAATTGGGGCTGTTTTCCCTTGAAAGACGGCGACTGAGGGCGGATCTAATAGAGGTATATAAGATTATGAAGGGTATAGATAGAGTAAACAGAGGTAAGCTATTTCCTGTGTTAGAGACACACAGTACGAGGGACCATGGGCTTAAGGTGAGGGGGGAGAGGTATAACAGAGATATTAGAGGGAGGTTTTTCACACAGAGGGTTGTGGGGGTATGGAATGCTCTGCCAAGTAAGGTGGTGGAGGCAGGCACGCTGGAGTTTTTAAGAGTAACTTAGACAGGCACATGAGTGGGTTGGAGATGGGAGGATATAGGAGATTGTTTTAAATAGGGTTCATTAGCATTGGGACATCCCTGGCAATGTAAAAGGATGTGGTATGATAATAGTGTTTTTCTCTTTTAATTCACAGGTTTTAAGTTGGTCCGCCTTGTTGTCCAACGAGGGGCATACACGTGATGGGTCGTACTTGGGCTGCTCTTGAATGCTCGAGAGTTGGCCCAGTGCTTTCATGTCATTAGTGTGTGCTTAAACTGGGCCAGATGCTGGGCAACACGACAGCTCAGTGACTATCACTGTTTGCTGTGCAGACACATGGATTTGGGCCGGTGTCTGTGGGAGTTTGCGCATTCTCCCCATGCTTGCGTGGGTTTTCTCCAGGTGCTCCGGTTTCCTCCCACACCCCAAAGATGTGCTATTAGGCTGATTGGAAGTAATAAATTGTCCCTAAATTAGTTTCCCTCAATGTGGAATGCCATAAATCAATAGATAAGGGTCATGGGTGGAGGGGGGGACTGGTAATGTTAAAATGGCGGTACGGGCTTGTTGGGCCGAAGGGCCTGTTTCCCGGGCTGTTTTTGTTCTTTGTTCTTTTTGTTTTTTGTTCTTGGTTCCACCGCCGCCCCTCCACACATCTGGATGGCAAGCCACAATTGTTGGCTTCCCACGATCCCGTCTGCAGTCTGGCAGTGGGCACCCCCCCCTCCCCCCCCCCCCCCCCACTGATGCCCCACAGAGGCCCCGCTCCCATCAATCCCTACCCACAATAGGCCCAGCTTCTTTGACACTGCACTATGATGCCTGGTTGTCTTTGGTGTTCCCATATATCTGCTGCTCTTGTCCTTCTCGATGGTAGATATTGAAGATGTGAAAGGTGCTGTCAAAGAAACCTTGGTGAGTTGCTGGAGTACATCTTGCAGATGGCACACACTGCTGCCATTGTTCATCAGTGATGGAGGCAGTAAATGTTTAAGTTGGTGAATGAGTGCCTCTCAAACAGGCTGCTTTGACCTGGACGGTGCTGAACTTCTTGAGTGTTGTTGAAGCTGCACTCATCCAAGCTAGTGCTGAATATTCCTTCCTGACTTGTGCCTTGTAGGTGATGGAGAGGCTTTGGGGAAACAGGAAGTTACTCAATGCAGAATTCCCAGCCTTTGACCTGCTCTGTATTTATATGGGTCCAGTTCAGTTTCTGGTCAATAGTGATGTTCAGAGTGGGGGACTCAGCCATGGTAATGATCTTGACTGTCAATGTACAATTTTCTGGATTTTAATCATAACCATCTCCTCAAATGTCCAGGTGTTATTTTTGCATCGTTCCATTGTTATCCATATATTAACATTAAGCAAAATGTTTGAGTACTTTTCAGACGCAAGAAATAAATTCCCAAATTGTGAAACTCGTGAAAAACACAGACATTTAAATAATTACCAAACTGGAAAAGGTGATTGAACATAAGAACATAAGAACATAAGAAATAGGAGCAGGAGTAGGCCATCTAGCCCTTCGAGCCTGCCCCGCCATTCAATAAGATCATGGCTGATCTGTCGCTGCTCAGTTCCACTTTCCCACCCTCTCCCCATAACCCTTAATCCCCTCTCTTATCAAAAACCCACCAACCCGCGTCTTAAAAATATTTAGCGAGGCAGCCTCCACCACTTCAACGGGCAGAGAATTCCAGAGATTCACCACCCTTTGAGTGAAGAAGTTCCTCCTCAACTCCGTTCTAAACCGCCCCCCCTTTATCTTGAGGCTGTGCCCCCTAGTCCTACTGTCTTTTTTGAGCGGGAAGAGTCTCTCCACCTCTATCCTGTCCATCCCATTCATCATCTTATACGTCTCAATGAGATCTCCCCTCATTCTTCTAAACTCTAACGAGTACAAGCCCAGTTTATTCAGCCTCTCCTCATAGCTCAACCCCCTCAACTCCGGTATCAGCCTAGTAAACCTCCTCTGCACTCCCTCCAAGGCCAAGATATCTTTGTGCAGGTGCGGCGCCCAAAACTGCACACAGTACTCCAGCTGCGGCCTCACCAATGCCCTATACAGCTGCAGCAAGACCTCCCTACTTTTATATTCAATCCCCCTCGCTATGAAGGCCAGCATCCCATTCGCCTTCCTGACCACCTGCTGCACCTGCAAGCTGGGTTTTTGCGACTCATGCACAAGGACCCCGAGGTCCCTCTGCACCGTCGCCTGCTGCAGTTTTTCGCCCCGTAAGTAATAGTCCTTCCTACCATTCTTCCTACCAAAGTGGACCACCTCACACTTGCCAACATTAAACAGAGAACATAGGACTTAAAATCTAGAACAGTACATCACAAGAACAGGCTCTCCAGCTGTTGTGCCGAACATGACACCATGAAATCATAGAATCCAATCAGCCCATCAAGTCTGCACTGACCACAATTCCACCCAGGTCTTAGCCCCATAACCTCATGCATTTATCCTAGCTAGTCCCCAAATTAAACTAATCTCTTTTGCTTGCCCTTGGTCCATATCCCTCTATTCCTTGCATATTTATGTACTTATCTAAAAGCCCTATACACGCCCCTATCATATCTGCGTGCACCACCACCCCTGGCAGCGAGTTCCAGACACCGACCACTCTCTGTGTAAAAAACTTTAACATGGTAGTCGCATGGTAGTTACTGACTGTTTAAATGTTTCAGATTAGCAATGCACATCATGTGCCTAGTTTAACTTAATAGCAATGATATTGTTAAGTTTACCAAGAGAAGGGAATTCATCAAAGACATTTGTTGCTTTCTTGTCATATTTTTCGTAAGTAAGCAGAATCATTAAGAATCTGACCAAACATGGTTACCAGGACCCTTTACTTCTCACACAAATTCGTAAATAAAGCTTGTGAAATGCTGGAAGTTGAGAAAGAAAGTTTAGTTTTACTTGCTGAGAGCCAGTTTTCCCTGTCTGGAGGGTCTAGAATTGGGGGTTATGATCTCAGGATAAGGTGGCGGACTTTTGTCTCCCAGCGGAGTTGTAAATTGATTTCCCACACCCAGCACCGAGTTTATTTTTGCTGGAAAAGCAATTTTCTTCTGACTTCTTGACCCCACACCATTTACATTTGCCCCTTTGGCTGGTTAGGAGCAGTTTGGGAGCAAAATGTAAATTTACCTCTTCTGATGCTGGGGTCTTTATTCTGAGGATGACAGGAAAATTATATTTCATCCCATACACAATTTTCACGTCCTGGTCTGGATTTTGAAAGCACCTCCTTGGGGCATTTGGGACCATTGAGGGACACAAGCTAAGGAGCTGGGAACATTCTGAAGGGTAAATGTAAATTTTTTTGACAGCTTCAAATGTCATTATTAAATGCTGGATTATAAAGTGGAAGTGTTTTAATCCAGTGATGGATCATGGAGATTTGTCCTAGAAAGGTAAGTTGATCCTTGCATCATCCACCATTGTTTAAATGCTGTCATGCATTACAGTACTCTTTCCATTGGAGAAAGTGCCATAAAGCATGTAAAACATAAAATCCATTCTGTTGGCCTCTGCTATCATGTTTGTACCTTGATTCCCACCACTTGATAGACCTGGCTATTTAAAACTAAACAGCTGCTGAAAGTTGTAAAAACAAATCATGGCACTTGTTTTCCTCCATTGAGTATTGGACACTTGAATTTGAAATGGAAATGAGACACTATTCATTTCTGTAATTTTTCAGGCAGTGTAGCTGGAAGCTTTTGTTATGACAGCTGTAGCCACTATGAATGTTTGGCTGGAATTCAAAATCTATCATTGCTTCAACTCAGCAGGCACTCCCTCAATCCAAGAACAATTGAAAATTTTAAGAGGTTGTAATAACAAATTATATCTTTGATGAAGTTTTATTTTTGTTTACAAGCCTAATAGGCATTTAAGGAAGTACAATTTTTGTTCTAGATATTTTTCAAATGTCAATGATAGCCTATTAGGATTCTGTGTTTTATAACATTGTATAACAAAATAAATCTCTAAAAATCTAATAACACACAATCCTCTGAGTGAAGACATTTTTCCTCATCTCAATCCTAATGGCCAATCCTTTGGCCTGGATTTTCACCTGGGCTAAGTAGCTTTAAATTAAGGGGTGGTAGATATAGGACGGATGTCAGAGGTAGGTTCTTTACCCAAAGGGTGGTGAGGGATTGGAATGCCCTGCCTGTTGCAGTTGTAGATGCGCCTAGTTTGGGGGCGTTTAAGAGATCCGTGGATAGGTTTATGGATGGAAAGGGATTGGTTTAGGTTAGAGGGTCATTGCTTTTTTAATTGGTCGGCGCAACATCGTGGGCCGAAGGGCCTGTTCTACGCTGTAATGTTCTATGTTCTAAAACCTCTGAAATGGATGCTCGATCCATGTGTGACTGCCTGGAGTTATAGCATTTCACACCTGGGGTTATGAGAAAGTGTACCACTCACTACAGTCCCACTGACATCAATAGAGTTACCCATTGAAAACACCCCTCACCTCTGGGGAACCCAAGGCAGGGGAGCACAATTGACAGGACCACAATATCCTGTCAGTGTCAACAGCAGCAAGATGAATGATGCAGCCACCTTTGCTTCTTGCTGCATTGCGTACAATAGAGATCCATCTTGAATCATCTTGGAGACCCACCTTGAAACAGCTTTGACCCAGGGAGATGCAGAGAAAGGCATCTAGAAACAGCCATGATTCCTGCTGTCAGTAACCAGGAAGGTCGAAAGTGTCATGCCTCCAGACCCAGAAGAAAGGAACCTACTTGCCTCCCTGTCAACCTGTTTCCACCTTCAAAGCTGTCTGAGAATACAACCTACAGAAATTCAACCGCGGAAACCATCACAGCTGCTGAGACTATTCTACAACCTCAAAATCTCACTTCAGGCAACACAACAACTCGAGTTCAAAACAATGGAGTCTGCATCGAAACAACTGGGATTGAAGTTAATTCAATGTTTATAATGTGTGTGTGTATATGTGTGTGTGTGTGAGTGTATGAGTGTGTGTGTGTGAGTGTGTGTGTGAGTATGTGTGTGTGAATGTGTGTGTGAGTGTGAGAGTGTGTGTGTGTGTGAGCGTGTGTGTGTGAGCGTGCGAGTGTATGCGTATGTGTGTGTGTGAGCGTGTGAGTGTATGCGTATGTGTGCGCTAGTGTGTATGTGTGCTAGCATTGAACCTCTGGTCTTTGGGTAAACATTCTCCAAGGCAGCCTTTGCGAAACATGACAACGCAGAATCGCTGAGCAGAAACTGACAGCCAAGTTCCGCACACGAGGACAGCCTCAACTGGGATCTCGGGTTCATGTCACACTATCTGAAACCCCCATGACTTGCCTGGGTTTGCAAAATCTCACTAACTGTCCTGGCTGAGACAAAACACATCTCTTTAACCTGTGCCTAACCCTCTCTCCACTCACATTTTCTATACCCTTAAGACTTTATTACCTGTAAAGACTTGCATTCCAGCCAATATCTTGTAAATTGAGTTTGTGTCTATCTGTGCCCTGTTTGTGAACACAACTCCTTACTCACCTGATGAAGGGGCAGTGCTCCGATAGCTTGTGGCATTTGCTACCAAATAAACCTGTTGGACTTTAACCTGGTGTTGTGAGACTTCCCACAGGTGACTTCACAGGGAAACGCCTAAAGCTTCCGAGACAACTTTATAGAATCATAGCGAACAGAAGAAAGCTGATTGGCCTGCAGAGAAGTTATAGAAATATATAACTTAATTCTTTGTTTAATTATATCGCTAATATTTTTGCAAGAAGCCATTGTAACGGGGGCATGTGGAATTTTAATAACACGAAAGTAGAGGGTGCTCAGAAGCAAAAAGGTTGGCTCTCCATACCCTATGTTGCCCTATCACTTAGTGTTGAATGAAAGGTCTTTATAGACCAAGTGCACGCTAAAATTTTAAACTTGTGAAATTAACTTATCATTAATAATCAGCAAATTAAAAATTAGTTAGTTTTATCTTTCTCGAAGGAAAACATTGTACACAATGATGGGAAAGATAAAAAGTCAGAAACCTTTCTTTTGGAATAGTGAAGTATGAGCTATTTGTTCACATTATTAATTATATTTATCAATCACTGCATCCTGTGGTCAAATAGCTTCGAGAGGCCTTGTGTTAGTCACTCTTCATTCATTTGTGGGACATAGGTGTTGCTGGCTGGGCCAGCATTAATTGTCCATCCTTAATTGCCCTTGAACTGAGTAGGCCATTTCAGAGGGCAGTTGAGAATCTACCACATTGATGAGGCTCTGGAGCTCATGTAGGCCAGACCAGGGAAGGATGGCAGATTTCCTTCCCTAAAGGAGATCAGTGAACCAGAAGGGTTTATCTGACAATCAGCAATTGTTTAACTCAGCTAAACCCAATGTGAAATTGTATTTCTAAAAATTAGCAATGTAATCTTACAGGACTTTGCACCAGCACAATCTGCAGACAGCTCAGAACTGCAGTAAAAACAGAGAGCAAAAAATAACTCCTCACTGTACATCCTCCTTGCTCTGTTTGTGGCCCAGCTTTTTATTTAAGTTAACATAGAGGGTGATATGGCTCATTGTGACGATGCCCCGTGACAATTGCACATTATCCCTGAAAGTTGGCACCCAGGTTGATAGAGTTGTTAAGAAGGCATACGGTGTGTTAGCTTTTATTGGTAGAGGGATTGAATTTCGGAGCCGTGAGGTCATGTTACAACTGTACAAAACTCTGGTGTGGCCGCACTTGGAGTATTGCGTACCGTTCTGGTTGCCGCATTATAGGAAGGATGTGAAAGCGTTGGAAAGGGGGCAGAGGATGTTTACCAGGATGTCGCCTGGTATGGTGGGAAGGTCTTATGAGGAAAGGCTGAGGGACTTGAGACTATTTTCGTTAGAGGGAAGGTTAAGAGGTGACTTAATAGAGGCATATAAGATGATCAGAGGATTAAATAAGGTGGACAGTGAGAGCCTTTTTCCTCAGGTGGTGATGGCTAGTACGAGGGGACATAGCTTTAAGTTGAGCGGTGATAGATATAGGACAGATGTCAGAGCTAAGTTCTTTACTCAGAGAGTAGTAAGAATGCCCTGCCTGCAATAGTAGTGCACTTGCCAACATTAAGCGCATTTAAATGGTCATTGGATAAACATATGGATGATATTGGAATAGTGTAGGTTAGATGAGCTTTAGATTGGTTTCACAGGTCGACGCAACATCGAGGTCCGAAGGGTCTGCACTGCGCTGTAATGTTCTATGTTCTATGTAAATTTTGAGTAACTCAAAAGGCAAACCACTGTAATTCAAGCCTTTTTGAAACAGCAAACTATTAAAAATCCAGTCCCGTATTCAAAAGATTTACCTGTCCGGTCTTAAGTATCGATTTGAAACTACACCAATAATTGCTGCCCATCCTAAGTTTTCTTATTTTCTGCATTAAAAATATTGGAAAATTGATTGCTGAATTCTTCAGAGATTTAATAGTTGCATGGCAATTTCTACATATTCTCTTCAACCTTCTTCCGTAGGGAAAAAAATACAAAAGTCTGAGCCTATATACCAACCAACTCAAAAACAGCTTCTTCCCTGCTGCCATCAGGCTTTTGAATGGACCTACTTTGCATTAAGTTGATCTTTTTCTACATCCTAGCTACGACTGTAACACTACATTCTGCACCATCTCTTTTCCTTCTCCCTTATGTACTTAATGAACAGTATGTTATTTCTGTATAGTGTGCAAGAAACAATAGTTTTCACTGTATCCCAATACATGTGACAGTAATAAATCAAATCAAACAGTAACTAGTTCGTATTGTAAGATGAATCCCTAAGGCAGCATAGGGACTGACAACTTAGGATGGCAAGGTGGCACAGTGGTTAGCACTGCTGCCTCACACTGCCAGAGACCGGGGTTCGATTCCTGGCTTGGATCACTGTTTGTGCCCAGTCTGCATGTTCTCACCATTTCTGTGTGAATTTTCTCCAGATGTTCTGGTTTCTTCCCACACTTTGAAAGACATGCTGGTTAGGTGCATTGACCATGCTAAATTCTCCCTCACTGTACCCAAACAGACACCAGAGTGTGGCACCTAGGGGATTTTCACTGCAATTTTAATGTAAGCCTATTTGTGACACTAATAAATAAACTGTAAAACATTTTCTGCTGAAGTTAACCCGAACCTTTCTCAGCTGTATCATTATTAAAAAGGCAAGCACAGGATTTTCTGAGACCCAGAATGAGTCTTTGTGGCCTGCCAACTATTTTGGCAGCTCCCATCTCACCCAGTGGTGCTGCTCACTACTCACAGCCTCTTGTTAGTCATCCTGGCTGCTGTTCCTGTTTGGACTGGGCTCTCAGAGGCAGCCTGTGGATTGGCTGCCACCAGGTCAATTAAGGAGGTAACCAGGACTCAGACACCATTGTCCCAGGATAGACATATGGGACGGCATGGTGGCACAGTGGTTAGCAATACTGCCTCACAGTGCCAGGAAACAAGGTTCAATTCTTGGCTTGGGCCGCTGTCGGCGTGGAGTCTGCACATTCTCCTTGCGTCTGTGTGGGGTTCCTCCGGGTGCTCTGGTTTCTTCCAGTCTGAAAGATGTGCTGGTTAGGTGGACGTCTGGTTTGGCCAAGCTAAATTGCATCTTAGATTCAGGGGGACTAGCTAGGGTAAATGCATGGTGTTATAGGGTTGGGGGCTGGGTGAGTTTGTGGTCAGCGCAGACTCTGTGGGCTGAGTGGCCTCCTTCGGCGCTGTAGGATTCTAGGTTCTGGTGTCGATGCCCTGACCTCTGCCAGAATATTTAACCTGTAATGATGTTTTCTGACTGAATCATGTTTGTTGATATTGGGGCTGACTCATCTTGTTCGAAAACTTCACAAAGCCATTCCTTTGATTGACAAACACTTGCGGAGATGTAGACGATTCCTGCAGCGACTCAATGGATATGGCTCGAGAGCTACTCAGAGTGAAAGCAAACAACTGCAGTTATTTGCCAGCAAGCTTCCGCTCCTTGGCTGGAGGCTTCCTCCATAGAGTTTGGACAGTCAGAGTCTTAGCTTGTGAAGCGAGGCAGGGTTTGTGCCAGATATCATACCCTCCCACCAACCCCCCAAGCTTTTCCCCTCCACCCAGTGTAATTGTGAGCACTTTAGCTGGCAAAGATGTAAGAAGTGCCTTATCTAACCCAACATCAAAGCAGTAAATATTTATTTTTAAAGGCAATCTAGCAAATCATAATATTTTCCTCACTTGGTTTGATAAATGTTTCATTTCCAATTACTCCCAGGCTATCCATTTCCAACCTATTCTCTCATTTCAGTTGATTCAGTTCAAGACCTTGCTTGTGGCTCTTACATTTCCCTTTCACTTATTTACAATAAGCTTGGATTTTCTAGCAAAGAATTAATTGGTGCCTAAACTTGGAATGGCTGTTAGGAAATTGCAGCAAAGCCTTTGAACTGCTTGTGGGTTTCAGAGTCAAGCCAGCACTCAGTTAGTTTCAGTGAGAGATCTTGTGCTATGTCTTCACAATAGCAGAATCTGACCAAGACACAGAATCATACAATCCCTGCAGTGCCGAATGAGGCCATTTGACGCATCGAGTTTGCATTGACTCTCCGACAGAGCACCTTACTCAGACCCTCCCCTACTCCATCCACCTAACCCCATAACCTTGGGACACTGTTAACATGGCCAATTTAGCATGGCCAATCCACCTAACCCCTAACATCTTTGGACTGTGGAGGGGATCCCAAGCACACGAAGGAAACCCATGCAGACATGGGGACAACATGCAAACTCCACACAAGACAATCACCCAAGGCCAGAATCAAACCCGGGTCCCTGGCGTTGTGAGGCAGCAGTGCTAACAACTGTGCCAGCACCATGCTGCCCTGTGACACTGTGCCAACATGCAGCCCTCTGACACTGAGTCACCATGCTGCCCTGTGACACTGTGCCACCATGCTGCCCTGTGACACTAAGTCACCATGCCACCCTGTGAAACTGTGCCATCGTGCTGCAGCTTCTGTGACATATGCAATGTGGAGAAGAAAACTCTCAACGGTGGCAAATATTGTAGTTGAGAAACTACTGAAAAAAA
Organism: Carcharhinus amblyrhynchos; assembly: GCF_965287045.1. Lineage (NCBI taxonomy): Eukaryota > Metazoa > Chordata > Chondrichthyes > Carcharhiniformes > Carcharhinidae > Carcharhinus > Carcharhinus amblyrhynchos. The sequence continues at coordinate 126,192,826 of NC_137327.1, forward strand.
AAGGCTAAAACTGTTTGATCAAGTTTTAAGATATGGAAATATATAGTTACATTGGGTGTAGTCAGCATTCGTTGAAAATTCCTTTGTTAAAAATGTCATTCTCAGAATGGGTGTATCATTTGCAAGGCCAGTATTTTAAGTTCCTCATTTAGTTCCTCAGAGTACAGAGTACAGGAATGAGATAGGGAATCTGGTGAAATGGTACGGCAACAATAATCTCTCTCTTAACATCAACAAAACAAAGGAGATTGTCATTGACTTCAGGAAGCGTAAAGGAGAACATGTCTCTGTCAATGGGGATGAAGTAGAAAGATTCGAGAGCTTCAGATTTTTAGGTGTACAGATCACCAACAACCTGTTCTGGTCTCCCCATGCTGACACTATAGTTAAGAAAGCCTCTACTTTCTCAGAAGACTAAGGAAATTTGGCATGTCAGCTACAACTCTTAACAATTTTTACAGATGCACCATAGAAAGCATTCTTTCTGGTTGTACCACAGCTTGGTATGGCTCCTGCTCTGCCCAAGAGCACAAGGAACTACAAGGGGTCGTGAATGTAACCCAATCCATCACGCAAACCAGCCTCCCATCTATTGACTCTGTCTACACTTCCTGCCACCTCGGTAAAGCAGCCACCATAATTAAGGACCTCACGCACCCTGGACATTCTCTGTTCCACCTTCTTCTTTCGGGAAAAAGATATAAAAGTCTGAGGACACATACCAGCCGACTCAAGAACAACTTCTCCCCTACTGCTGTCAAACTTTTGAATGAACTTACCTTGTATTAAGTTGATCTTTCTTTACACCCTAGCTATGACTGTGACATTATATTCTGCATGGTCTCGTTTCCTTCTCTATGAACAGTATGTTTTGTCTGTATAGCATGCAAGAAACAATACTTTTCACTGTATGTTAATATGTGTGACAATAATAAATCAAATCAAATCAAAACAATTGATGCAGCTGTGCTTTCTGGACCTACTGATATTGTGAATTCTCAATTTAAATGAATAAAAATGCAATTATATTCAATTATGCTTTTTTAAGAACCATGATAGCAGTTGCTCCCGTTATTAGGAAGTTAACAAGGGAAGTTAATAGTCCAAAGGTGTGCAGGTTAGGTGGATTGGCCATGCTAAATTGCCCCTTCCTGCTGAAGTATTAACAGGGTAAATATGTGAGGTTACAGAGTTAGGGCCTGGATGGATTGTTGTTGGTGCAGGTTGATGGACCGAATGTCCTCCTTCTGCACTGTAGGGATTTTATGAAGGATATCGATACATAGGAAGCTCTTAAACTTATGCATCCTTACAGATAAAATTGTACAACAGCTTTGAGATTAGAAGCTTGCCAGCGGGGAATAATTTTCAATGGGTACATCCTCCTGCTTTGGAATGATGGATGGTTGTGGTCGGAATGCTGACCAGGCATCACTTAATCTTACGTTCCTGATGTGCCACATAGCCCGTCATTGCAGACGTTCAGGATTGTATGGTTTAGATTAGGCCTGGCCCACTGAACAACTCCATGACAACAATGCTGTAATTAGAAATATTGGCTGGGTCTATTGGCAGAGAGTTGAGGAATTTGAGGGCAGAATTTTCCAAACCCTAAAGTGATGAGCTTGAAGATGGGAAGGGCAGGAGATAGGAGGGAAGCACATCAGGGTGACTTCACAGTGCATTCCCACCACCAGGAGACTAACTGAGAGGCAGGCTGGGAACAGATTGACTGCCCTCTCTGTTAAGTCAATAAGCATAGAATCATAGAACCCTACAGTGCAGAAAGAGGCCCTTCAGCCCATCAAATCTGCACCAAACACAATCCCACCCAGGCCCTACCTCCATATCCCTACATATTATACCCACTAATCCCTCAAACCTACGCATCCCTAGACACGAAGGGGCAATTTCTTAGCATGGCCAATCAACCTAACCCACACATCTTTGGATTGTGGGAGGAAACCGGAGTACCCGGAAGAAACCCACACAGATACGAGGAGAATGTGCAAACTCCACACAGACAGTGACCCAAGCCGGGAATCGAACCCAGGACCCTGGAGCTGTGAAGCAGCAGTGCTAACCACTGTACTACCATGCCGCCCCCAGCATGGTCATGAGAAGGTGATGGCCTAGTGATATTATCACTAGACTACTAATCCAGAAACTCAGCTAATGCTCTGGGGACCTGAGTTTGAATCTCACCATGTCCGGTGGTGGAATTTGAATTCAATTTTAAACAAATCAAGAATTAAGAATCTACTGATGACAATTAAGCCACTGTCGATTGTCAGAAAAACCCATCTGATTCAGTAATGTCCTTTAGGGAAGGAAATCTGCCGTCCTGACCTGGTCTGGCCTACATGTGACTCCAGAGCTGCAGCAATGTGGTTGACTCTCAGCTGCCCTCTGAAATGGCCTATCAAGCCACTTAGTTCAAGGGCAACTAGGCTTGGGCAATAAATGCTGGCCAACCAGCGACATCCATGTTCCATGAATGAATAATAAAAAAAAATTAGAGGCAGTTTTGCCACTTTGCCTTCACATTTCCATCAGCATGTGGAAATGGGCAGGTCAATGTAGCCTCTTTGTAACAGGCCAGAAATGGCCACTGGGACCATACTTCATGCCCCAATGACTGGGCTCTGAGCTGGGAGTGTCTCACCCATGACCCAGCTCATTAAGAGAGATTTTCACAGACCCAAACCGGTCCCTCCCATCACAATTCCCAACGCCTGCCAGATCCTGAGGGGATTGACACCATTTCTTCCAACTTAATATTAATGCTCAATGGTTAGCGCCATTGCTGCATCTGCGCAACAGATAAATTAAATGGAGAATTAAATTCCTCCTACATGAAATCTCAATGTGGAGGCATCCGTATCAGGAGACTCCTAGTATCATGGGAACACAGGAACAGGAGTAGGCCATTCAGCCCTTCTAGTCTGCTCTGTCATTCAGTACAATCTTGGCTGACTGGACACTTCAGGCCCCACTTTGATTCCAAGTGACTTGAGCGGACTTGAAACTGTGAGGGTTTCAGATCCGACTTTTAGACCAGTTCTCAGGCACCCCCATACGCACTCTGCCTGCAAAAATATCAGCGACTCCGAATCGCGCTGCACAAGCCTGTGGGTGGGGCCTAATGCACCCAAAACCCTGCAGCTCGATTGGTGCCTCCAACTGCGCGTGCACAGAGAAAAAAGATGGAATGCTGTTCCCTTGGCACATCACTCCCTGGCTAGATAATGCCTCCCTCTGGCCTCCACAGACATTGGCCCACCCCCACAACATCACTGACCCCCTTACCCACCCCCCCCCCGCCCCACCCACCCGCTCCACCACCCAGACCAATTGCAGGCCCCTCCTTCCCCTCACTGATCTCAGGCAGAATGGCAGCGGACCCCTCCCTCTTCTCACTGATAACAAGCAGAGTAGCAGTGGACCCCTCCTTCCCCCTCACTGATAACAGACAGAGTGCAGTGGACCCCCCTTCCCGCTCACTGATAACAGACAGAATGACAGTGAAGCCACCCTCCCCACTTGGTTAACTAACAGAAAGCAAAAAGTGGGGCTAAATGGGTACTTTTCTGGTTGGCGAACAGTGATTAGTGGTGTGCCTCAGGAATCAGTGTTGGGACCACAATCGTTTACGATTTACACAGATGATTTAGAGTTGGGGACCAAAAGTAGCTTGTCAAAATTCGCAGATGACACTAAGATGGGTGGCAGAGCGAAGTGTGCAGAGGATGCTGAAAGCCTGAAAAGAGATATAGATAATCTAAGTGAGTGGGTGAGGGTCTGGCAGGTGGAATACATTGTTGGTAAATGCAAGGTCATCCATTTTGGTAGGAATAACAACAAAATGGACTGTTGTTTAAATGGTAAAAAATTGCAGAGGGACCTGGGTGTCCTTGTGAAGGAAACTCAAGAAGTTGGTTTGCAGGTGCAGCAGGTAATTAAGAAGGCAAATAGAATTTTCTCCTTCATTGCTAGAGGGATGGAGTTTAAAAACAGGGAGGTTATGGTGCAGCTGTATAAGGTGCTGGTGAGACCACACCTGGGGTACTGTGTACAGTTTTGGTCTCCTGACTTGAGAAAGGATATACTGGCACTGAAGGGGGTGCAGAGGAGATTCACTAGGTTGATTCCAGATTTGAGAGGGTTGGCTTATGAGGGGAGACTGAGTAGACTGGGGCCATACTCATTGGAATTCAGAAGAATGAAGGGAGATCTTACAGAAACATATAAGTTTATGAAGGGAATAGATAAGATAGAAGCAGGGTCTTGCTTCTACTGGTGGGTGAAGCCTCAAAATAAGAGGAAGCATGATTTAGGATTGAGTTGAGGAGGAATTTCTTCACACAAAGGGTTGTGAATCTGTGGAATTCCCTGTCCAGTGAAGCAGTTTGAGGCGTCCTCATTGAATGTTTTTAAGGCAAGGATAGATAAATTGTGTAATAAATGAACAGTAAAGGAATTAAAGGTTGTGGTGAGCTTGCGGGTCAGTGGAGCTGAGTCCACAAAAAGATCAGCCATGATCTTATTGAATGGCGGAGCAGGCTCGAGGGCCCAGATGGCCTACTCCTGCTCCTAGTTCTTATGTTCTTATGTTCTCACTGATCTCAGGCAGAGTTGCAGAGGATCCCCCTTCTGCCCCACTGATATCACGCGTAGTGGCAGTGGACCTTCCTTCCCCTTCCGTTGGTCTCAAGCAGTGAGCCGTCGGATGCTCGGCCCGTACCTCCTCACTAACTGGAGCGCTCGAATCGGACTTTTGTGGAGCATGTCTGTTTTGTGCTGATTCTGGATGGGCAAACGCAGTGATAAAGGGGGAAGTGTCAGTGAGGTTGGGCGTGCAAATACATTTAAATGGCTGTCACACCCGTTTTGGGCAGGGTCCCGATCGCAGCCATTTTCGGGCCCTGGTAAAGAAGGAACCAGTGTCGAGGTGGGCGCAGCTCACGCTAATTGCCTCACGCCTGACTCTACTAAATTTTCATGCCCAAAAACAGGCACAACTTGATGGTAAAATTGGGCCCTTCAATGCCTTTTACCCACACTGTCCCATCTCCTTTACATTATTATTGATCAGATTTCTACCAATCTCTACCTTAGACACACACAATGATCAGGCATCCCTCCATGTAAAGAAATTTCTCCTCATCTCGTTTCTAAGTGGCATTCCCTTGTTTTGAAATTGTGCCCCCAGCTCCAAACTCTCCAGCCAAGGGAAACAGCTTACCTGCATCTATCCTGTCTATTCCTTTCAGTATTTTGCAGGTAAAATCAAATCATCTCTCATTCTTCAAAATTCCAGAGAATACAGGCCCAGTTAAGAACCTAGGCATGAAAAAATAGGAGCAGGAGTAAGCCATTCAGCCCTTTGAGACTGTTCCAGCATTCATTATGATCATAGCTGGTTATTCAGCTCAGTAACCTGTTCCTGCTTTCCCCTCATATCCTTCAGGAACAGGGGAACAGAAGTAAGCAAATTCAGCCCTTGGAGCCTGCTCCGCCATTCAATCAGATTATGGCTGATCCCTTCCTGGTCTCAAATCCACCTCCCCACCTGCTCCCCAAATCTCCTCCACTCTTTTTTCATTAGAAAGGTATCTATCTCCTTCTTGAAACCATTCGACGATTCAGACTCCACCGCGCTATGGGGCAGTGAGTTCCACAAGTTCACCCCCCTCTGCGAGAAGTAGTTTCTCCTCATCTCAGTTTTAAATCTATTGCCTCTTATCCTATACCTATGACCTCTTGTTTGAGATTGCCCCATAAGAGGAAACATTTGGCCTACATTTACTCTAGCAATCCCTTTTAAAATTTTATGTATCTCGATCAGATCCCCTGTCATCCTTCTAAACTCCAGCAAATATAAACCCAAGCTATTTAATCTCTCCTCAGACATCAAACTTTTCATCCTCAGAATCAACCTGGTGAACCTCCAATGCCATCACATCCTTCCTCACATAACCTCACATTTTTCCACATTATATTCCATCTGCCATGTTCTTCCCCATTCACTAAGTCTGTCCAAATCCCCCTGTAGCTGCTTTACATCTTCCTCACAACACAGGGCGGCATGGTGGAACGGTGGCTGCACTGCTGCCTCACAGAGCCAAGGACCTGGGTTTGATTCCCAGCTTAGGTGACTGTGCGGAGTCTGTACATTCTCCCCATGCCTGTGTGGATTGCTCCGGTTTCCTCCCACAGTCCAAAAGGCATGCTGGTTAAGTGCATTGGCTGTGCTAAACTCTCCTTCAGTGTACCTGAACAGGCACCAGAGTGTGGCGACTAGGGTATTTTCACAACAACTTCATTGCAGTGTTAATGTAAGCCTACTTATGAGACTAATAAGTAAACCTTAAAACACATTCCTGCCTAGCTTTATATCTTCTGTGAACTTGGAAATATTACATTTGGTAAAGGCATGATTCAGAGTATAAGCAATTGTGTTTACTGTATTTTGTTATCTTTGACATGCTTGTCGATTTATGATCGAGTGTAATTATTACACTTTATGTTCTTTGATTTTTTTAGTGCAGTAAAATGATTTCATTTCAACCGTGAACTTTGCAGCATTTGTCATTCATTTCTTTGGAATGCTTTGCTGCAGGTGTTTTATATGAAACATAGGCAAAATTTTTATACAGGCAAAATTTTACATAGGCAAAATTATATAGTTTTATATAGGCAAAATTTGTTGACTGAGCTCAATCATAAGCACATCTTGGAGCTTATACCCAAAACCTTCATTGCAAAGGTGGGATCTTTCATGAAGAAATCCACTTCTGTATTTAGTGCCTATATTGATGAGATCTAAATGTAAACAAAATGTTTCCTCTTATGGGGAAATCTAGAACAAAAGGTCACAGGTATAGGCTGAGAGGCGGTAGATTTAAAATTGAGATAAGGAGGAACTACTTCTTGCAAAGGGTGGTGAATTTGTGGAACTGACTGCCCCATAGCTTGGTGGAGTCTGAATCATTGAATGGGTTCAAGAAAGAGATAGAAACATTTCTGATAAAGGGATATGGGGAACAAGTGGGAAGGTGGATTTGAGACCAGAGAGAGATCAGCCATGATCTGGTTGAATGGCAGAGCAGATTCCAACAGCTAAACACACCTTTTTCTGCTCCTAATTCCTACTTTCCTATCTCCTTTCAAAATGGCATGGTGTTATCACACACTGCAGAACAAAAAGCTGTGGGTCTCTTACAACCCCAAATCTCTTTCTGTAATCGGATGTATGGCAAACACATGGCATAGATAATGAGCCTTCAGTGAAAAGTAGGCCTACATTTTTATGTAAATTCTTTCAGGGGACAGTAGGTGGGGTACTCAACCTGCTGGATGTCTAACCTGCCAGACCATCATTAACTGATACCTTCTCATTATCAGCCTTGGAGCACCACCATATACATCCACCACAAATTCACAAATGATCTTCTCACATGTATCTGTTTCCCAGGTGGGATCAATGCAGCTTTCTGGGTGACAATCTGGATGTTCTCCCTAGATTAGAGTTTCATTGTACTCTGAGTATAGTAAATGGGTCTGTTACATAAATGTATAACTACATGCGTCAGTGTGACGCAATTAACACAAGCATGTTAAAGCAATATACTGTTTAAGTCATGCTACTAGTGAGGATGAACTCAATTTCCTATGATGCTGCTAATACCATAACGCAATTCATTCAGCATTATAATCTCTGATAATTCAGCATCGTAATCCAAGATCACTCAATATTGCAATCCCAGAACATGCAGCACTGTAATTCCAATTCACTCAACATTGCAAATCCAGACCATGCAGTATTGCAATCCCAGAACATGCAGTATTGCAATCCCAGATCATGCAGTATTGCAATCCCAGATCATGCTGTATTGCAATCCCAGATCATGCAGTATTGCAAACCCAGATCATGCAGTATTGCAATCCCAGAACATGCAGTATTGCAATCCCAGATCATGCAGTATTGCAATCCCAGAACATACTGTATTGCAATCCCAGATCATGCAGTATTGCAATCTTAGATTGCTTAGCATTTTGATGACAGAATCAGGATGTGAGCTACTCACCACAGGATTCTAGCCTTTGACCAGCTCTTGGAGCCACAGTATTTTTATGGCCAGCCTAGTTCAGTTTCTGGGTAATTGTTATTGCCAGGATATTGATCGTGGGGGATTCAGTGATGATAATGTTATTTAATGTCAAGGGGCAATGGTTAGATCCTCTTTTGTTGGTGATGGTCATTACCTGACACTTGCGTGGCATCACTTGTCAGCCCAAGCCTGAGAATTGTCCAGGTCTGGATGCATTTAGACTGCTTCAGTATCTGAGGAGTTGTGAGTGACGTTGAACATTGTGCAATCATCAACAAACATCCCCTTTTCTGATCTTATGATGGAAGGAAGGTCATTGATGAAGCAGCTGAAAATGGTTAGGCTTCGGACACTATCCTGAGGAACTTCCGCAGCAATGTCATGGTACTTATATTATTGATCTCCATCAAACTGAGCCATCATCCTTTGTGCCAGGTACTACTGCAAACCAGTGGAGAGTTTTCCCCCTGATTCCATTGATTCCAGATTTGCTAAGACTCCTTGAAACCATATTCGGTCAAATGCTACCTTGATGCTAAATCAGTCACTCTCATCTCATCTCTTGAAGTAGTTTCTGAATAGTGAACTTAAGGAACAGGCCACCTGAGCCTTAGTGTTGGTCTTCATTTTATTTTTCCAGCTTTCTTTCTTATCTATAATTTAATTTTACTTTCATAAATGTTACATGATTACAATGGCGGTGTGGTGTGCATTGTCTAATGATCTAAGGGCTTAGATCATTGTCTAAGCCCTTGGCTAAACCATTAACCTTGTTCAGACAGACTCTAAACATCTGGTCCTCGAGGTTCTCTGTGTTTGAACCCCTGTAGAACCATAATGTGGACACAAATTTGTGTCTGCAGATTTTTTATTGTGAGTTACCAAGTGTCATTACAAGGTGCTCGAGTTTCCTCGATCTTTACATCCATCCATCAGACACCATATCCAAATAATTCTTTGTCCATAACACTGTCCCCACCTGATTCTCAAATTCCAGCAGATTCCAATTCTGCTGGTGTGGGGAAGGGATCTTCCAACATTGAGGTTAGATTTACGGAGGCCACAACAAATAGCCACAAATAGGGTCTTTTAGATGTAATTTTGAGCAGTTTAAAAAAAAATTATAATTGTTGACATCTGTCCAATATTTTTGGTTTCTTCAAAATACATTTTCATGGCAGGGGTATGAGTCATATTGAAAATTGCAAAGCTTCTCCACTGGCAGGAGCCTTTCTAGCTGTGTCTGATTCATAGAATCCCTGCAGTACAGAAGAGGCTATTCAGCCATTGAGTCTGCACTGGTTCTCTGATAGAGTATCTTACCCAGACCCTCTACCCCCCACCCTATCCCTGTAACCCCACACACTTTGTTTTATTTAAACTTTATTCCAATCCAATCCAATCCAATCCAATTCAGAGTCCCAACATGTTGGGACATTCCCAATCCAAGCTGACAAGACAGGGCTCTCACCACCTGTCTTGGGCTTGATCTACATGATCCAAGCTGATTGGAGTAGGTATAGCTCCTCCTCCAAGGCTTGATCTCATTTGCATCTTAGCCAAAAGGCCAAGATACCACTTTAAAAAATTGCTTCAAATGAAGCTAAAATGTAATCTAATGACTTCAACCAAGTGCAGCATGTTGATACTGCAGTAACAAAAGGTAACCTCACACATTTATCAAAGCCAATCCATCCAGCCAACACATCTTGGGACACTAAGGGGCAATTCAGCATGGCCAATCCACCTAATCAGCACATCTTTAGGGTGTGTGTGTGTAATTGAATCTAGGTCCCTAATGTTGTGAGGCAGCAGTGCTAACCACTGTGGCACCCTGATTTCCATGAATGACAGTGAAATGAGTTGAAAGTTGAACTTCAAGACTCAGAGGAATATCCTGAAGTGGTTTCAGCATTCTGATTGTTTAGGCTAATTTATGCTCATTAACAACCATTTTGGTCTGTATTCTAATGAGATCAGGAGGAGACATGGTTGTGACCTACTGTTGCCAGACTAAGCATGACCTTAGCACTTCTATCTAACTTCCTTATGCCCAAGGGAGAATCTCTGGGCCCCTTGTGAAATTCCACTATCCTACAGAAGCATCCGAATCAACCATTCAATGTACTGAGTGTACTGGGGGGAGGCGGTGATGTAGTGGTAATGTCACTGGATTAGTGATCCAAAGGCCCAGGCTAATTTTCTAAGGACAGCATGGTGGCACAGTGGTTAGCACTGCTGCCTTACAGTGCTAGGGACCCAAGTTCAATTCCGGCCTTGGATCACTGTCAGTGTGCAGTTTATACATTCTCTCCATGTTTGCGTGGGTGCTCCGGTTTCCTCCCACAGTCTGAAATTATGCAGGTTAGGTTGATTAGCCATACTAAATTGATCCTGGTATCAGGGGATTAGCAGGGTAAATATGTGGGGTTATGGGAATAGGACCTGGGTGGGATTGTGATTGGTGCAGACTCAATGGGCTAAATGGCCTCCTTTTGCACTATGGGCTTTCATAATGTTTCTAATACTTAACATGATTACTATGTATGCCTGCACACATTACTTCAAGTAATTCAGTTTATGAGTGTAGTGCTAATTGCACAACATTAGATTTGTATACATTCTTCTGCGAATGAACTCTTTTTATTGTAAAGTCAATGAGATAACCCCAGGTGTCATTTGTATTGTGAGCTTTTCCAGCTTTTGCTATTCCTGTTCTGTTCCTCCTCTGAAGCATTGTTACTATTGTTCTTCTTTGAGCTGTCATCCATCTTCCAATTAAGTTGACTTCAATCCTTTCACAGCCTACTACATCTCTTATTTTTTTCCTGTCTCTCGTCGTCTCTTTCCATTTGCCACGGTGATACATCCTCAGCATGCCATGTTCAAAACGATTCCCCCACTTCCCAGTTGCACATTCATGATACTTTGCTCTCACTTAAGCAGGCATTATGATTCTGAAAGGCTTTCTATTTCAGGACGCTTTACAGTTTACCCCTTTGCCCTGCGCATGTGGGCAGCACGGTAGCACAGTGGTTAGCACTGCTGCCTCACAGGGACCAGGGTCCAATTCCAGACTCGGCTCTGGGGAGCTTGCACATTCTCCCTGTGTCTGTATGGGTTTCCTTCAAGTGCTCCAGTTTCCTCCCACAGTCCAAAGATGTGCGGGTTTAGGTTGATTGGCCATAATACATTGCTCTTTAGTGTCAGGGGGATTAGGAGAGTAAATATGCGGGGTTACAGGGTTGGGACCTGGGTGGGACTGTGGTTGGTGCAGGCTTGATAAGCCAAATGGCCTCCTTCTGCACTGTAGGGATTCTATGTTTTCTTTTAAGAAGTGTTTTACTTTGCAACAACCAAGGGGCTTTTGTCCTCTTAATCCATTTCCACCTGAAAAGAAAAATTAGAATAAAATTTTCCCTAAATTAGGCAAAGGACAATGGCGGGCGGAAAAATGATCCACCAGGGGTGATGGTGGGTTTTTGTGAAATTCTGTTCATAGTTTAGATGACCTTGAATTGTTTTCTCTCGAGCAGAGGAGGCAGGGGATGTATGTCTGGGGTGTGGGGTGGGGTGGGGGCGGGGGGAGACGAGGACACATGATTGAGGTGTATAAAATTATGAGGGGTATGGACCTGGTGAGAAGGAAGCAGTTATTCCCCTTGGTTGAGGGCTCAATCATGAGGGGGCATGGTTTTAGGGTGAGAAGCAGGGGCTTCAGAGAGAATTTAAGAAAAACCTTTTCACTCAGAGGGTGGTGGGAACCTGGGAAAGTAGTCGAGGCCGGAAACCTTACGACCTTTAAAAAATATTGGGATGAGCACTTGAAATGTCATAAAAGCAATTTACTGCGGATGCTGGAGTCTGAAACCAAAAGTGAAAATGCTGGAAAATCTCAGCAGGTCAGGCAGCATCTGTGAGGAGAGAAAAGAGCTGACCTTTCCAGTCCAGAGGACCCATTGTCAAAGCTAAAAGACATAGAAAGTGGAAGATATTTATACTGCAAGGTGAGGTAATAAAAGATGAGGCACAGCCATAGAAAGCAAGGGAATAGATTGGCAATGGCTGTCCATCGAGAGAATAAAGGTGTAAATGGCCAAACGGCAGAGAGTAAGATGTAAGCTGTAAGCACCGCCCCTCCCCCCAAATTGAAATGTCATAATATTCAAGAATATGGGATAAGGAAAATGGGATTAGCGCACCTTTGGTGACAGTTATTGTCGGAGCAGATCGATAGGTCGAAGGGCCTTTTAGACAAGAAGAAATTTAGGTCCCGGGATTCACACTAGTTCCATGGCAGATGGCTTCTGATTGGTCCACCTGCCATCACCTCACCACATTAATGATGGGAGCGCTCCACTTGAAAGTCCCCCCCTCCCTGCCCACCCCCCACCCCCCCTCCCCGCCCCCCCCCCCACTTCCCCCTCGGCATTCACCAGCCACTTCTCCTTGGTCCACGGCAATGATGGCTGCAAAAATGTCTGCCCCCACGCTTTCGGACGCCTTCCTCAAGAAACTGCTGGATGCAGTGGTGGAGCAAGTGATATCCCTACCCTCACACATAGAGAAAATCATCGAGTTGGGACAGCAATCCCACTTGGAATGTGATGGCAATGCTGGGCAGCACAAACATCCCGCTAAGGGGGGCAGGCATCCACCCACAAAAAGATGAATGACCTCCTCCACTCTATCAGAGTCAGTCACTCTTCTCATCACTCTCAACCCTCACACCCACTGGGACCTCACTGTGTACAGTTCTGTGTACAGTTCTGGCCACCCTATTATAGAAAGGGTATTATTAAACTAGAAAGACTACAGAAAAGATTTACTAATATGCTACTGGTACTTGATGGTTTGAGTTATAAGGAGAGGCTGGATAGACTGGGATTCGTTTTCTTGAGCTTGCAAGGCTTAAGGGTGATCTTATGGAGGTCTATAAGATAATGAGAGGCATAGATCAGGTAGTTAGTCAATATCTTCTCCTGAGTCTAAAATTGGCAGGCATTGGTTTAAGGTGAGAGGGGAGAGATACAAAAGAGTCCAGAGGGGCAATTTTTTCATACAGAGAGTGACAAGTGTCTGGAACGAGCCTAATGCAGAGGCAGTAGTAGAGGTGGGTACAATTTTATCTTTTAGAAAGCATATGTAAGTCGGGTATAGAGGGATATGTGCCAAACGTGGGCAATTGGGACTAGCTTAGTGATTAAAAAAAAGTGCAGCATGGACAAGTTAGGATTTGGCTATTGAGTTGAATGATTAGCAATGATCATGATGAATGATGGAGCAGATTGGCCTCCCCCTACTCCTATCTTCTATGTTTCTCTGTTTCTCTCTCCACTAATGCTGCCAGACCTGCTCAGTTTATAAAGCATTTTCTGTTTTTATTTCAGATTTCCAGCATGTTCAGTATTTTATTTTTATACTTGGAAAAGTTAATCGGTATGCCCCTCAGAGAGTAATGTGATAATGACCCAATAATCTGCTATTGGTGATATTGGCTAAGAGATAAATATTAGCCGTGACATTCTGGAGATCTCCTCTCTCTGAAATGATATCATAGAATCTCAAGTCCACCTGCAAGGACATTCATTGAGTTCAACAACAGAAGGAGTTTAATCTGGACAAATGTGAGGTGATGCATTTTGGAGGATTAAATTTAGGCATGAATTATACAGTAAATGGCAGAACCCTTAGGGACATTAACATACAGAGGGATCTGGGCGAGCAGGCCCACAGTTCCCTAAAAGTGGCAACACAGGTGGCCAAGGTGATTAAGAAGGCACATGGCATGCTTGGCTTCACCAGCGGGCCACTGAGTACAAGAGTTGGGAAATCATGTTGCAGCTATATAAAACCTTGGTTAGACTGCATTTGGAGTTTTGCATGCAGTTCTGGTCACCACCCTATCAGAAGGATGTGGAACCTTTGGAGAGAGTGCAAAGAAGGTTCATCAGGATGTTGCCTGGTCTCGAGGACATTGGCTATGAGAAGAGGTGAAATAAACTAGCATTGGTTTCACTGGAAAGACAGAGGCTGAGGGGAGACCTGATAGAGGACCACAAAATTCTGAGGGGCAGAGACAGGCTGGATAGTCAGAGGCTTTTTCCCAGGATGGAAGTTTCAATTACAAAGGGGCACAGTTTCAAGGTGAGAGGGGGAAAGTTTAAGGGAGATGTGCAGGTGAAATTTTTCACACAGAGACCGGTGGGTGACTGGAACGAGCTGCCAGACAAGTTGGTGGAAGCAGGCACATTAGCAATATTTAAGAGGCATCTGTATGGATACATGAATAGGGAGAGGGTAGAGGAATAAGGAAAGAGTAAAGGCAGAAGGTTCTTTCTTAAGTTTAGTTATGGCATCATGAAGCACAATGACTTTGAGCACCAAAGGGCTTGTTCCTGTGCTGTACTTCCCTTTGTCCTTTGAACATCTGAGAGACAGCCCCTCTCATAATGCAGGACTCCTCAAGGCCGTACTGAGGTGTCAGCCTGGGTTGGAACTTAACCTCAGAACAGGATACAATCCTGCTCCATACCTCTGAGCTAAGAATAAGCCATGCTGTTAAATCTTTTAATCCTTTTCAGTTTTGCTTTCTTGCTTTATGATTCTTATATCCACCATCATCCACTCCCCCATCCGCTCACCCCTTGTCTTCTTTTGAGAAATCTTACTTTAAATATTTCTCTCCTACTGCGGGCTGATTCCCCCCTTACTGCCTTATCCTCCTGGTTGTCTGCTTTCCAACCTAGTCTCCCTGTTTATCTACCTCTCTTTTAACCTTCCTTTCAAAGCAGCAATGAATAATGGAATAGTTACTGCACAGAAGGGAGACATTCGGCCTGTCATTTTCATGCCAACTATTGGTAAGAGCAACTCCAGCACCTTCACACCAGCATCCCACCGCCCCCCACCTCCATACCTCTCCCCCCCACCCCCCAGCCCTTTTCCCTGTAGCTCTGCAAATGTTTCCTTTCCAGACCCAATACCCTTTTAAATGCCTTGATTGAAATTTTCTCCACCACATCCTCAGAGGCACTGCAATCCGGACCCTAACCAGGCACCATGGTGTGGTGGCACAGTGGTTTGCACTATGCCTCACAGCGCCAGGGACCTGGGTTCAATTCCTGGCTTGGGTCACTGTCAGTGTGGAGTTTCTCTCTATGTCTGCATGGATTTCCTCCAGGCGCTCTGGTTTCCTCCCACAGTCCAAAAATGTATGGGTTAGGTGGATCAGCCATGCTAAATTGCACCTTAGTGTCAGGGGACTAATTAGGATAAATGCATGAGGTTATGGGGATAGGGCTTGGGTGGGATTGTGATAGGTGCAGACTTGATGGGCCAAACAGCCTCCTTCTGCACTACAGCATTCTATGATTTTTCCTCATAACCCCATTGCTTCTCTTGCTGATCATCTTAAATCACTAGTTCTCAATCTTTCCGCCATGGGGAACCACATCTCCTTATCTCCTCTCTCCAGGCCCCTCATGATGTTGACTACCTCTAGCACAATCTTCTCTCAACTTTCTCCTCTCCAATAAGAACAGCCCCAGCTTCTCCAATCTATCTTCATACCTGAAGTTTCTCATCCCTGGAACCATTCTTCTGAATATTTATCCTCTCTAAAGTCTTCATATCCTTTCTAAAGTGTGCTGCCCAGAACTGGATGTAATATTCTAGTTGAGACAGAATCGGTTTATACAGGCTTATCACAATTTCCTCAATTTTGTGTCTATGCCCCTTAACTTAAGACCTTTAGATATAGGAGCAGAATTAGGCCATTCTGTCCATCAAGTCTGCTCTGCCATTCAATCATAGCTGTTATGATTCTCATCCCTATTCTCCTGCCCTCTCCCTGTAACCCTTGATCCCCTTATTGATCAAGAATCTATCTATCTCTGTCTTAAATACACTCATTGGCCTCTGTGGCACAGATTCACCATCCTCTGGTTGAAGAAATTCCTCCATATCTCAGATTTAAGGGAGTGTATCACCTGATACAAAGGTGCTGACATTAAACTGAAGCCTCATCAGCCCTCTCAGATGTTGTTAGATCTCTAATGGTGCTATACAGAGATGACCCCGCAGTTTTCCTGATGTCCTGGCCAATATGCTTTTGAATAGATATTGCACTCAACTGTTTGAATGTGAACATAGTGAAGCAAACACCATGACGCTACGCCCACACAACTAACCACAAATCAGCTCATTTAACGAGAATGATTATATCTTGTCACATTCTCCAGATACAGTGCCAATTACCCCTTCGGAGAGTCACCCTAGCTCTCTGTTGGTTGCACTTTCCCCTCTCAGTCAAAGGTCATGCATTCAAGTCACATTCCAGAAACTTGGGCATAAAATCAATGCTGACATTTCAGTTCAGTTCTGATGGAGTGCACTGTTAAAACCAAAACCCCAGTTGTTCTTTTGGATGAACACAGAAGATCTCCAACACTATCTGAGAGATTGCAGTTCTCCACTGATGTGAATAATATTAATACATATTATTCAATAAGGGGATCAAGAGATATCACTGAAATGGATTTGGTGATGACCTCATTGCTGTGTATAAATTGGCTGCTGCATTTCCTACATTGGAACAGTTATTATACTTAAGAAATACTAAACTGATGGGGGATCATTTGGATAAGTACATGGATTGACTCTGTCTACACTTCTCACTGCCTTGGAAAAGCAGCCAGTATAACTAACAACCCGATGCACACCAGACATACTCTCTTCCACCTTCTTCTGTCGGGAAAGAAGATACAAAAGGCTGAAGTCACGTACCAACCAACTCAAGATCAGCTTCTTCCCTGCTATCATCAGACTTTTGAATGGACCAATTTCACATTAAGTTGACCTTTCTCTACACCCTAGCTATGACTGTAACACTACATTCTGCACTCTCTCCTTTCCTTATCTATGAGCGGTGTGCTATATCTGTATAGGGCGCAAGAAACAATACTTTTCACTGCATGCTAATACATGTGACAATAATAAATTAAATCAAATCAAATCAAAATCAAATCAAATGGATGGGAAAGAATTAAAGGGATATGGGCCAAACATGGGCAATTGGGATTAGCTGGGAGGACACCATTGTCGACTGATTCCATGCTCTATTGCTCTATGAGTCTGAAGTATTTTGGGATGTCTTGAAATATGAAAGGCTCTATATAAATGAAAGTTCCTTCTTATATTTTCTTCTCTTCCTTGCATTTTGACTTCTTTGTTCTTTCTTTCCCCTTCTGTCTCTCTCTTTTCCTTTATCCTTGTATTCTTTGCATTGTCAGCCTTTGCTTGACATGATCTGCAGATGTTTTCTTCCTCCATATATTTCATAGGGTGTGGGTGTCACTGACAAGGCCAGTATTTGTTGCCCATTCTAATTGCGCTTGAGCTGAGTGGCTTGCTCTGCCATTTCAGAGGGCAGCTAAGAGCCAACCTGGATGTGGAGTCACATGTAGGCCAGACCAGTTAAGGATGGCAGATTTCCTTCCATAAAGGGCATTAGTGAACCAGATGGGTTCTTAGAGCAACTGAAGACAGTTTCATAGCCACCATCACTTAAGCCTAACTTTCAATTCCAGCTTTTACAAATTGAATGTTGATTCCATCAGCTGCCACAGTGGGATTTGAACCACTGTCCCTGGAGAATTAGCCTAGGCCACTGAGTTACTAGTCCAGAAACAGGACCTGCTTTGACCATTGCCCGCCAACACTCCAACTCTTTGTCTCATGAACACAATCTCATGCATTACTGCTTTGATGATTTTCCTTTGCCTTGAGTTGAGTGAAAAAAAGCCAGGGAGCATTAAAATGAGCCGAATGCACAGTACAGTACAACATCCACAGTGAGCAATTTGTGAGAAAGAGGAGTCATTGTGAGCAAGGAGCAGTAGGAATGCATTCAAGAAAGGTGAAGAGCAACAGTCAATGCTTTTATGAAGCTCGTACTGCTGTAATGATATTCCTACTTGTTAGCATGGTTCTGATTCTCCCATCCAGATGCGCATGTTTTTTGGCATGTCGGGATGGGAGAATCACATGTCAGCCATTTTGCGGGATTTGTGCTTGAGTTCCTGACATATGTGTGTCTACCACAGCAAGAGAAGAGGCGCAGAGAGACCACGCTGCAAACCAGCAGGTAAGTCATTTAAATCTGCTTTTAAATGTGTTTTCAATGAATTTAGAATGTGGTTATTGGGCCCAGCGCGGAATTCCTCGAGCCCGATAGCACCTCCCATCCCACTAGGAGTATTTGACTCCAGCAGGGTTTAGAGTAGTTCCCCCTACTCGGGGAACAAGTGGGAGACTCTGCCGGAGTGTGGGGAGCAATTGAGGCCCCGTAGGGAGTCGGCCGGTGGGGGAGAGCTGCCGTCTGGATGTGGGCTTCCAAGCAGTGCCAGCCTGTGTCTCCGACACTGCCCAAAGGACAAAGTGCCCATGGACATAGGGCACCTTGTCACTTGGCATCGGGCAGTGCCAAGGGGATAGGGCCAAGGGGGCAGCGCCTAGGGGGCAAGAGGTGGTGGCCTGGGGGGCAAGAGGGTGGGGCCTAGGGGGAGGGACTCTGGCGTGAATAGGCCGCACCCACCGAGCTTTTAATGAGATTCACGATTGTGACCTCTGCATTGCACAAGGTGTGTGAGATTCAAGTCTGGGGTTGAACTGAAGAAACAGTCATGACTGACACCAGTTTTCTCACCAATTCAGCACTGTTGGGAGAGTCAGTCCCGAGATTTCTCATTTTGAAGGCCAAGTGACGTTTATGGATGACTATATGTGATCAACAGCTGTCCCCATTCAAGCGCTACTGACTACAAAGCAAGACCCTTATTCGCATGCCATCTTGTTATACTGAGCTTCAACCTGTACATCTCACAATATGTGACTCATTTTTTTTGATGCACTATTGAGAATGGAGAAAGATCTGTGATCTGAAGTGACCATACTAACAGAGTGTTGATCTTAGGTCCCCTGCAGTCCATGTCAAGGATGGTACTTGCTGTATTTAACCTCTTTATTTGTTTTAGTGGAAGGCAGTCCATCAGATTTGCAACCGGTAATCCCTTATTTAAGATTCATGCAATGCCCTGTTCTCCCCAACTGTTGTGCTTCCCAAATCTCACTAACGTAGTCCCTACACTTTATTTTATTACTTATTCGTGGGACATGGGCGTCTCTGGCTGGTCAGCATTTATTGCCCATCCCTAGTTGCCCTTGAGAAGGTGGTGGTGAGCTGCCTTCTTGAATCGCTGCAGCCCATGTGCTGCGGGTTGACCCACAATGCTGTTAGGGAGGGAATTCCAGGATTTTGACCCAGCCACTGTGAAGAAAAGGCAATATATTTCCAAGTCAGGATGGTGAGTGGCTTGGAGGGGAACTTGCAGGTGATGGTGTTCCCGTTTATCTGCTGCCCTTGTCCTTCCAGTTGGAAGTGGTCGTGGATTTGGAAGGTGCTGTCTAAGGAGCTTTGGTGAATTGTTGCAATGCATCTTGTAGATAGTGCACACTGTTGCTACTGAGCATCGGTGATGGAGGGATGGAATATTTATGGATGTGGTGCCAATCAAGCAGGCTGCTTTACCCTGGATGGTGTCAAGCTTCTTAAGTGTTGTTGGAGCTGCACCCATCCAGGCAAGTGGGGAGTATTCCATCACACTCCTGACTTGTGCCTTGTAGATGGTGGATAGGCTCTGGTGAGCCAGGAAATGAGTTACTCTCTGCAGTATTCTTAGCCTCTGATCTGCTCTTGTAGCCATTGTATTTATGTGGTGAGTCCAGTTGAGTTTCTGGTCAATGCTAACCCCAAGGATGTTGATAGTGGGGGATTGAGTGATGGTTACACCATTGAATGTCAAGGGGTGTTGTGTCTCTTTTGGTGATGGCCATTGCCTGGCATTTGTGTGGCACAAATGTCACTTGCCACTTGTCAGCCCAAGCCTGAATATTATCCAGATCTTGTTGCATTTGAATATGGACTGCTTCAGTATCTGAGGAGTCGCGAATGGTGCTGAACATTGTGCAATCATCAGTGAGCATCCCCACTTCTGACCTTATGTTGGAGGGAAGGTCATTAATGAAGCAGCTGAAGAACGTTGAGCCCAGGACACTACCCTGAGGGATTCCTGCGGAGATGTCCTGGAGCTGAGATGGCCGACCCTCCACAATCAGAACCATCTTCCGATGTGCCAGGTATGACTCTAATCCAACGGAGAGTTTGCCCCCTGATACTATTGATTCCAGTTTTGCTAGGGCTGCTTGATGCCACACTCGGTGCAATGCAGCCTTGATGTCAAGGGCTGTCACTCTCACCTTACCTTCGGAATTCAGCTCTTTTGTCCATGTTTGAACCAAGGCTGTAATGAGATCAGGAGCTGAGTGACCCGGGTGAAACCCAAACTGGGCGTCACTGAGCAGGTTACTTCATCCAGGCACCCAAGGGGCTTTTGGGGAATTTAGACAACAACTAGAGTCTTACTATTGTGGCTAACTTGGCCACACAACACCCTGTTAATGTTGCTTGTTTGTTGCCTTAGTAAATCGGAGAATTTCTCATCTCTAAATATTTTGAAATGAGATAGGTTAAGAAACAACCCCCTCACAAATGTTACAAATCAGGTTTAACACTATTAGATTTGCACTCGATAAGGTGTTAGACAGAAGACAGGATAAACTACCTCCCATTTCTGACTCAAGTCGTACCATAACTCTAATAAGAACAGGTAGAAGCCATTCAGCACCTCAAGCCTTCTCTGCAATAAATTAGACTACTTCTGAGCGGTTCCATAACTCCTCAACCTGCCTTTGCCCTGTATCCTTTGATGCTTCTACCCAACAAAAATCTATCCAACTCAGTCTTGATGCTATCCCTGCATCCACTGCCAGAAATTCCAGAGTTCTACCACCCTATGTGTGGGCACCACACTGAAATTGCAAAGCTTACAGTATCAGTCCAGGTTCACAGACCTCTGTGGGACAGCAGGGTATGAGTCAATTGGAGATTGGCAAAATCAGTAGTAAAGGATTTTTGGTCCTGTTGGTCTCGAGGTAGGATTCTTGCTTTGGGGTTGTAGACTACTTTATTCTCCTCAACCTTTCCTCACCTCCTTCTCACATTCTCCTTCATCCTCTTCCCAGTTTGGGTTCAAGTCCCACTCCAGGATCTGAGGAGAAAAGTCGAACTTGATACTTTAGTGTAGTACTGAGGAAGTCCAGCACTGTCAGAGATGCCATCTTTCAGAGGAATCATTAAACTTGTGGTGGCGCAGTGGTTAGCACTGCTGCCTCACAGTGCCAGGGACCCAGGGTCGATTCCCGGGCTTGGGTCACTGTCTGTGCAGAGTCTACAAGTTCTCCCTGTGTTGCATGTGTTTCCTCCGGGCGCTCCGGTTTCCTCCCACCATCCAAAAGACGAGCTCATTAGATGCACTGGCCATGCTAAATTCTCCTTCAGTGTACCTGAACAGGCGCCTGAGTATGGTGACTTGGGGATTTTCACAGTAACTTCAGTGTTAATATAAACCTACTTGTGACAAATAAATAAATAAACTTTTAAACCTCTGCCAGCCCTCTCAAATGGTATGGAAGATCCTGTGATACTCTTGAGAAGGTAAGAAGTCTCACAACATCAGGTTAAAGTCCAACAGGTTTATTTGGTAGTAAACACCACTAGCTTTTGGCGTTTGTCCCTTTACAGCCTTCTGGACTGAACATTGAGTTCAACAACTTCAGAGCATGAACTCTCCCCACCATCTTTACCCCATTTCTATTTGTTTCATTTTGTTTCATCTCATTTATCCATTTTATCATCCTTCTTTCTCACCTCCATTTTTCCACTTTTCCATTCCAGCTCTCCTTCTTGCCCCCTCCATCCCACCAACTTCAGAGCCACTGCCACATTCCTCAGGCAATCCTTTAACCATCTGTACCTCTGTTCTGCCATTTTCGCACTCTGATCACTTCATGGACACTTTTAGCACCTTCTCAGCCTTCTGTATCCTCATTTACATTCCATTTGTCCTATTCCAACCCCCACCCCCCAGACCACCCCCACCCTCATAGTATACATCTCTCCTGATTCTCTTTGCTCTTAGCTCTGATGAAGGGTCATCTAGACTCGAAATTTCAGCTCTATTCTCTCCCACAGATGCTGTCAGATTTACTGCGATTTTCCAGCATTTTCTGTTTTTGTTTCAGTTTCCAACACCTACAATATTTTTCTTTTATTATATTGTCCATCCTAATTGTCCTTGAACTGAGTGGCTTGCAGGGCATTTTTTAATTCATTCTTCGGACATGGGCATCGCTGGCTGGCTAGCAGTCATTGCGCATTCCTAGTTGCCCAAGGCCAGTTGAGAGTCAATCACATTGCTGAGGCTCTGGAGTCACATGTAGGCCAGAGCAGGTAAGGACGGCAGATTTCCTCCTCTAAAGGGCATCAGTGAACCAGATTGGTTTTTCCGACAATCGACAATGGTTTCATGGTCATCAAAGGGTATTTAAGAGCCAGCAGCATTATTGTAGGCCAATAAGTTGGCCCACGACAGATCAGCCATGATCTTATTGAATGGCGGGGCAGGCTCGAAGGGCTAGGTGGCCTACTCCTGCTCCTGTTTCTTATGTTCTTATGTTCACTTACTTCCTGAGATGAAGAGAAATTTATTGTTGTGAATCTTTGAAGTTCTCTGCTCTAGAGGCCGTGAATGTGTAGTCGTTGACTAAATTCAAGCATGAGGTTAATCAATTTTTGGACTATTATGGAATCAAGGAATATTGAGGATTAGGTTTGTGGAGCTGAAGTCAAAAATCAGCCAGGATTGTGTAGAACAGTGAAGTACTATAGAAACCCTGCAGCCCAATCAAAGCTGTACCAACTCACTGAAAGGACATTCAACCCAGACCCACCACCTTATCTCTGTAACCCCATAAATCCATGGTGAATCCATGCCCAATTTACCTAACCAACATGTCTTTGTTTAAAGTTTAAGTTTATTTATTAGTGATATAAGTAGGCTTACATTAACACTGCAATGATGTTACTGTGAAAATCTCCTAGTCACCACACTTTGGGTGCACTGAGGGAGAATTTAGCATGGCCAATGCACCTAAACAGCATGACTTTCGGACTGTGGGAGGAAACCGGAGCACCCAGAGGAAACCCATGCAGACATGGGGTCAAACCATAGAAATCATACAGCACAGGACACATTTGGCCCATTGAATCTGCAACAACAACAATCCCAACCCTATCCGCCACATATTTACCCTGCTAATCCCTCTGACACGAAGGGGCAATTTATCATGGCCAATCCACCTAACCCACACATCTTTGGACTGTGCAGGCTCCACACAGTGACCCAAGCTGGGAATCAAACTCAGGTCCCTGGCGCTGTGAGGCTGCAGTGTTAGCCAAGGGGCAAATTTGCATGGCTAATCAACCTAACCTACACATCTGCGAGAGGAAACAATGGAAGTGGGGAGAATGTGAAAACTCCAAAAGGACAGTGACCCAAGGCCAGAACTGAACCCGGGTCCCTGGCACTGTGAGGCAGCAGTGCTAACCACTGTATCACTCTAAGCAGGCTTGGAGGGCTGTGGTGTTCTTATCTTGCTCTAATTCTGTTGTTCCTCTAGTCTCGACACACTTTGTCTTATCATTCATCTGTCCTCCTTTGTGGAGGATTGAATGCACTATGAACAATCTCTCTCCATTGACTCCTGCTCTCCGCTTGCCCCCATCACCTGTCCTATAAAGAGGCCAGTCCATGTGCTGACATTATCCATCAACGCCACCCCTGGGGTCGTGTATCTTTTCCAGGTGTTTTGGCCTGGCATTACCTCTCCTCTCCACCACCCCCTTCCCCGACCAACCACCCCCAGCACTCCCCCTCCCGTTCACATCCTATGTGCAGAGTATGTGAGCTTGCTTGATGTCACTGCCTCGAACAAGTTCCTTTTCTTTATCAAGTCTGCCAGCTTGCACGCTAAGACCACATTCTGCACCCAGACTGAAGCTGCAACCAGTCAGTAAATCTATTCATAGACAGCCCAGACAGTGAAAGAGAGAGAGAGAGAGTATGAGTTGAGCCTAACCCGCCGCATCTCAGCAGCCCTGTTACACATGAGAGTTTGGTAAACTTTGCAGAGAGAAACAATTCCTGAATTCACTTCACCAGGGGAGTTTACTCTCGCCAGTTTTCTTGCCTGTTCCGTGGGAAATGCCACGAAGTTATGTGTGTGTTTTCTTGAGTTCGTGTTAAGATCTCTTCTGCCCCGTTCATTTCCTCTGACTATGTTTTCCGGGTTGTGTTGGAGTTGGTGGATGCGATGCTTCCTGTGTTTGTGTCAGCGAGTGTACAGCTGCCGAGGAGGCAGGAGGCGAGACAGTGGCACCGATGTAATCCTTTCACACTTAGCGGAGGAACAGGGGAGGGGGCCGGGGAGAGGAATGTAATTTAAAAAAAAAGTTTCAAGTCGTTTTTCAAGGAACATTTTTATTTATTTTTATAAGTGGCCCAACGATGGCTAAGGACTTTCCAGCAAGAAGCCTCGATAACATTAACCTCTCCTGTCTGCGGGTAAGTGCTTTTAAAGTGTGCAGTTCACACACACACAGTGCAAGTAATATTTAAAAGAGTTGATTGCTGCTTTTTGGTAAATATCAGTGTTTGTTTAAAAAAACAGTAGTAGTTATATCCTAGCTGTTCATCTGTGATGAATGGGGCTGATTTGAGTCCGATACTACACTGCAGGAGTTTTGTTTTAAACTATTAGAGACTGGGTATCTCCCTCAGTGTAGCCGAACAGGCGCTGAAGTGCGGCGAGTAGGGATTTTACACCATCTCCTGACAGTTACCTTTCCAGATTCTGAACTGGGTGATTTTATTTGTGGCTTGAATGGTCCCTTGCCCTCGGTAGCACAGTGATTAGCACTGCTGCTTCACAGCTCCAGGGTCCTGGGTTCGATTCCTGGCTCGAGTCACTGTCTGTGTGGAGTTTGCACTTTCTCCTTGTGTCTGTGTGGGTTTCCTCTGGGTGCTCTGGTTTCCTCCCACAGTCCAAAGATGTGCGGGTCAGGTTGATTGGCCATGCTGAGAAATTGCCCCTTAGTGTCTAGGGATGTGTAGGTTAGAGGGATTAGTGGGTATAATATGTATGGAAATGGGGGTAGGGCCTGGGTGGGATTGTGTTTGGTACAGACTCGATGGACCGAAGGGCCTCCTTCTGCACTGTAGGGCTCTATGATTGCCCTCCCAACACGTCAGGTTTCACCTGAGGCTGGATTGCAGGTCGTGACTATTAATAACTAGCTTAAGAGTCACCCCACAGGGAACTGATATCCAAAGGTGTGTAGGTTAGGTGGATTTCCATGCTTAATTGTCCCTTAGTGTCCCAAGATGTGTCAACTGGATGGATTAGCCATGGTAAATGTGTGGGGTTATGGGAATAGAGTTAATTTGATTTTACACACATAATTTGATTTTGTATAGTGAAAAGTATTATTTCTTGCGTGCTATACAAAGCATAGAGATGTCCTTTCAGAGAGTCGGTACAGACTCGATGGACCAAATGGCCTCTTCTGCACTGTAGAGATTCTATGGTTCCACAATTCTATAAGGAGTCCTCACTTTTAACTTCAGTGAGGAGCGAGAGAGTGGGGAACTTTTTTGGAATTGTAAATATTGTTAACGTGAATGAATGAATGATTTGGTGTTTTTTTTAACTACTTTAAATGCAATTTCTTCTCCACAGGATCCTGCAGGGATATTTGAATTAGTCGAAGTGGTTGGCAATGGGACGTATGGTCAAGTCTACAAGGTTTGATTGAGTTTACTTTTTGCAAAGCATGTGCTGAATACAGTTACTGTTGTGATCAATATATATGTGCCTATTAACTTCAGATCTAGGTAAAATCTATGCATTCATAAATTATAATCAGTGTTATCCATTTCTTGATTGTTGAAGTTGTTTGTGCTTCTATTAGATGTAAGTGGTATTTGGCACAGTTGACACTGTTGGACAGCACACAGTTCTTCCATCTATACCTGTGTCTGAATCCAACTGTCGGGTTGCCAACTCTGCTTAGACATTCCTGGAGGCTTCATGATATTACCAATCCTATAAAATCCCTACAGTGCAGAAGGGGCCATTTGGCCTATAAAGCCTGCATTCTCAGCAATCTCATCCAGGCCCTATCCCTGTAGCCTCACATTTTATCCCGTTAATCCCCCTGATGCTAAGGGTAATTTATCATGACCAATCCGCCTAGTCCACACATCTTTGGACTGTGGGAGGAAACTGGAGCAGCTGAAGGAAATCCATGCAGACAGAGGGAAAGCATGCAAACTCCACATAGACAGTTACCCAAGGCCAGAATTAAACCCCTGTCCTGGTGCTGTGAGGCAGCAGTGTTAACCACTGTGCCACCATGCTGCCCCAACTTCATTACTTGGTCAAACAGCCTTTATTCCCTCATTCCCAATACCGTCATGTTAAACAAAGGCTTCTAATAAATAAGGCAAACTTTTTTGTTTCAATATACCTGTGAGTTGTTGACTGTGTCCAGGAGACCATGCTTTAAATCCTGGAGAATTTCGATTCCAGGGCATTCCTGGGATGTACACAGTAAAAAGTCTGACATCACCAGGTTTAAGTCCAACCGATTTATTTGATAGCAAACTCACAAGCTTTCGGGGTTTGTCCCTTCGTCAAGTGAATGGAGAGTTCTGGCCTCAGACAGAGCATATAAAGCACAGACAGTTTACAGAGTACTGATTGGAATAGCTTGATAGTTTTACTATCAAATAAATCGGTTGGACTTAAACCTGGTGTTGTCAGACTTATTACTGTGTTTACCCCAGTCCAACACCGGCATATCCACATCATTCCTGGGGTGTACATACGAATAAGGGGAGATCTCGTAAGTCTTATAAAATTCTAACAGGACTAGACAAGGTAGAGGCAGAGAGGATGTTCCTAATGGTGGGTAACTCCAGAACCAGCGGTCACAGTCTGAGTATTCAGGATAGACCATTTAGGATAGGTGAGGAGGTGAGGAGACATTTCTTCACCCAAAGAGCGGTGAGCCTGTGGAATTCATTGCCACAGGAAGTAGTTGATGCCAAAACATTGAATGTAATGAGGCAGCTGGAAATAGCACTTGGGGTGAATGGGATCAAAGGTTATGGCAAGAAGGCAGAATTGGCTATTGAGTTGGATGATCAACCATGATCGTGATGAATGGTAGAGCAGGCTTGAAGGGCCAAATGGCCTCCCCCTGCTCCTGTCTTCTATGTTCCAATGAGTTGGGAACCCTGTGAAACTGATGTGAGGATGGAGTTTTGTCATGTGGTGGGTGGGGTGAGGGGGTTCACACAATGGGCATCAGGCATTGTTTTGCAACACAAAACTTTTTAATCTGGCACTAGTTAACATTAAGCTGGTCATCACCATCAGTAGTTTACAGTTGGGATGCTGTGGGAAATCTAAATGCCATAGTGTTGTGCAGGGTGGATGTAGCTTCCATTACCCTGGAGCTGTCCTGCTGACTTTGGTCACAATGTTGACCCAGGGTCACTTACACACAAGAAACTGGATCACAATTTCCACAGAGGAGGCAAACTGTCTAATTTTAGTGTTATTTTTATCTCCAAGAAATACTGCTTGGCCACATTCCGACCTTTTTTTTATTCCTTTGACAAGGCCTTTGACAAGGTACTGCTTGGTAGGTTGTTGCATAAGGTTAAATCTCACAGGATTCGGGGTGAGGTATCTAAATGGATACAAAATTGGCTTCTTGGTAGAAGCCAGAGGCTGGTTGCTGAGAATTGTTTTTCAAACTGGAGGCCTGTGACCAGCAGTGTGCCACAGGGATCAGTGCTGGGCCCACTGTTATTTGTCATTTATATTAATGATTTGGATGAGAATATAGGAGACATGGTTAGTAAGTTTGCAGATGACACTAAAATTGGTGGCATAGTGGACAGTGAAGAAAGTTATCTCCAATTGCAACGGAATCTTGATCAATTGGGCCAGTGGGCTGATGAATGGCAGATGGAGTTTAATTTAGAGAAATGCGAGGCGATGCATTTTGATAGATTGAACCAGGGCAGGACTTATTCAGTTAATGGTAGGGTGTTGGGGAAAGTTACAGAACAAAGGGATCTAGGGGTACAGGTTCATAGCTCCTTGAAAGTGGAGTCACAGGTGGACAGAGTGGTGAAGAAGGCATTCGGCATGCTTGGTTTCATCAGTCAGAAATTGAATACAAGAGTTGGAATGCCTTGTTGAAGTTGTACAAGACATTGGTAAGGCCACACTTGGAATACTGTGTGCTATTCTGGTCACCCTATGATAGAAAGGATAATATTAAACTAGAAAGAGTGCAGAAAAGATTTACTAGGATGCTATCGAGACTTGATTGATTGAGTTATAAGGAGAGGCTGGATTGACTGGGACTTTTTTCTCTGGAGCATCGGGGGGCTGAAGGATGATCTTACAGAGGTCTATAAAATAATGAGGGACACAGATCAGCTAGATTGTCAATAACTTTTCCCAAAGGTAAGGAAGTTTAAAACTAGAAGGCATAGGTTTAAGGTGAGAGGGGAGAGATACCAAAGTGTCCAGAGGGGAAATTTTTTCACACAAAGTGTGGTGAGTGTGTGGAACAAGCTGCCAGTGGTAGTAATAGAGGTGGGTACAATTTTGTTTTTTAAAAAGCTTTTAGATAGTTACATGGATAAGATGGGTATTGAGGGTTATGGGCCAAATGCGGGCAATTGGGATTAGCTTACAGGTTTAAAAAAAAGGTGGCATGGACAAGTTGGGCCGAAGGGCCTGTTTCCATGCTGTAAACCTCTATGACTCTATGATTCGTTCATGAGTGTTGGTGGCTGGGCCAGTATTTGTTGCCCATGCCTGTTTGCCCTTTAATTAAGTGGCTTGTTGAGTCGTTTCAGAGGGCACTTAAGAGTCAACCACAATACTATGGAAGTGGAGTCACATGTAGGCCAGACCAGGTAAGAATGGCAGACTTCTTTCCCTAAAGGACATTAGTGAGTCAGATAGATTTTTTGCAACAACTGAGAAAGGTTTCATGGTTATCATTAGACTTTTAATTCCAATTTTATTTTAAATTGAATTCAAATTACATCATCTGCTATGGTGGGATTAGTACCCAGGTCCCCAGATCATTAGCCTGGGTCTCCGGACTCTTAGACCAGTGACAATATCACAACGCCACCTACTCATCTTCATCCACAATTCAGTAAGATTTTATGGCTAATCTGATTGTGACCTTCATTCTGTTTTTCTGCTTGCTCTCCACAGTCCTTGACCCTCTTGTCAATCAAAAGTCAGTCTTTGTAGTAAAAGACAAGCACTTACATTGGGGATAAATTTATTATATTGAATATATTGATTTATCACACTGATGAGGGGCATTTATAAATTATATTGTCACATAGTTGTTGGTCCCATGTTGAAGAAAGACTTGATCAATACCTTAACATTTGAGGCAGCACAGTGGCTCAGTGGTTAGCACTGCTGCCTCATAGTGCCAGGGACCTGCATTCGAATCTAGCCTTGGGTCGCTGTCTGTGTGGAGTTTGCATATTCTCTCCGTGTCTGTGTGGGTTTCCTCCGGGTGCTCCAGTTTCCTCCCACAGTCCAAAGATGTGCGGGTTAGGTTGATTGGCCGTGCTAAATTGCCCCTTGGTGTCAGGGGGATTAGCTGGGTAAATGTGTGGAGTTACGGGGCTAGGGCCTGTTGTCAGTACAGGCTCAATGGGCCTAATGGCCTCCTTATGCACTGTAGGGATTCTATGATTTTATGACTTCACAACTCGTTATCAACATATTATACCAGTCAGTAATATTGGGAATAACGATTGTTTCCATTTTGAAAAATACTTGTTCTCTTTTTTTTATTTTGCCTGACTATCAAGGGATTTGTATCCATGTTGCCAAAGTGTGATGCAGAGTATATTCATGTGTAAGTGTGCTGTGCGGTTAGGTCAGCTCTGCTATCGTGTGCCATTTTTAAAACCTCGATGGTTCTGTCAGTTCTATTCTATGAGCTACTGAGAGATGGGCAAGTGACGAATGCCAATTTTTCTGATCAAATAAGGGAAATCAAGCATATATTAACAACAACAGCTTGCATTTAGAAAGCCGCATTGAACACAGTAAAACATCCAAAGGAGCATAATGGGACAGAATTGGCACCAAGCCAGAGGCAGGCAGTCGGACCAGTGACTAACAGCTTGCTCAGAGAGATAGGACTGAAAGAGCAACCTGCAGAGAGAGAGAGAGGTGGAGAGACAAAGAGGAAAAGGGAGGGAATGCCAGAGTTAGGGAGTTGCCAGATTAAATCAGCCAGGATTCAGCAGCCCACTCTGTGTGCTATTTTCTTTATGCTTACTCGCTATTTACTTTTAAATCCACTGCTTCATCAATGCCCCAGCCTTTTTGCCAATTTGGAGTCCCAGCATTGAAAAATCTTACATTTAAAGATAAAACAAAATCCAACATGCACTGAGTTTTTAGATTGCAAATGGGTCTATATTTCAGGTATTTATACCTAAATTTACACGTGTTTAAATCTTCAAGTTGCTCGTTTCTGCTAAAAGATACACAGAGTAACAAACAGTTACTCCAGACTCACAGTAAACAAACAAGAGTCTTGTTTTTCCTACAGTCCTAATTTTAAACTTAATGCTTTGGTCGCGATAGAATTCAATGCCACTCTGTTCAATTGTTTGCTCAGACTGCTGCTTCCTTTCCGATGCTGATTGTTATCTCACTGGATCCTAGTTCTCTATCTTGACCACATTAGAGTAAATTTGGTGTTATTTGTGTGAAGGCCCCATCTTCTCAACCTTGCCCCTTTGCCTGAGGTGTGATGGCCCTCAGCTTAAATCACCACCAGTCAGCTTTCCCCCTCCACAAAAGGAGAGCAGCCCGATGGTCATCTGGGACGATGACGACTTTATCTTTAATTGGCGTGTCTATCTCTGCTTACGTCAGAGTGTACCGATGCTCTGTCACTGGCTGATCACCAGACCTGCTCTTCAGGTGCAAGATATGTTTTGTTTTGTTTAGTGCCAAGTCCAGCATTTGAAATGCTCTGGAACAAGAACAAGTCACTTCAGGCTAGACACTTGTGACAGCTGCATGTGAAGAGGAAATGTTTTTTTTTCCCAACGTTGGGAGGAAAAGGGACTCTTAGCCTTTTAATCGAAGGAAGAATTTCCTGTGTAGTCGCGGAGAATGAAAGTGGCTTCCGGGGGAAAGACATTCCAAATTTTTTGCTTCACAACACCCTCAGCAATTAGGGAAGAAATAACATTATCGGTCTTTACTGCAAGGGGATTGGAGTACAAGAATAAAGAAATCTTGTTACAATTCTACAGGGTTTTGGTGAGTTCACAAATTCATAAGACCAGAATTAGGCCATTCGGCCCATCAAGTCCACTCCACCATTCAACCCATTGAGTCTGGTCTGCCATTCGATCATGGCTGATATGCTCCTCATCCCCATTTTCCTGCCTTCTCCCCGTAACCCTCCAACCCATTACCAATTAAAAATCTATCTAAATCCTCCTTAAATTTACTCACTGTCCCAGCATCCACTGCACTTTGGGGTAGCAAATTCCACAGATCCACAGCCCTTTGGGAGAAATAGTTTCTCCTCAACTCCGTTTTAAATTTGCTACCCCTTATCCTAAAACTATGACTTCTCATCCCAAAGAGAAACTAGTACTGTGTGCAATTTTAGCTTCTGCTTGACAAACATTTTCATACAAAATCATAAAATAAATCTTTCCTGTTCCCGTGACGTATGGTATTAGGGGGTGAGGTGTTACAGGGTAATGTATCCCGAAACTTGTCCTTTGAGAGACTGACATAGAACCAAATCAGCCCATCGTGTCTGCACCAGTTCTCCGAATGAGCATTATGACATGGTGCCTTTTTCCCTTAACCTGGCACATTGTGTAGGATTTTCCAGAATGTCGCTTACAAAATTGGCCCAGTGAAGTTCGTAGCTTGACCAACAAAAGTGCCTGCTCATATGGTACTTTTTGATCCCCTTTTGCAGCCAAAACCTGGCATAATGCACATGAAACTCTATCCTTGAGTTGATTAGCCATTAGGGTACAGGGTCAGATACTACACGGCCAGTTACTAAAGGGTAAAATATTCCTGGGTGAGGTATTACAGGGTCAGGTACTATTCGATGAATTACTAAAGGGTAAAGTATTACAGGATGACGTAGGCATTACGAGGTGAGCTGTTATTGGGTGAGATATTACAGGATAAGTTATTACAGGGTCAGATATTACAGGGTCAGGTACTACACGGTGACGTATTATAGGGCAAGGTACAACATGATAAGGTAAAAGATGAGGTGTTACAGGATGAGTTATTATAGGGTGAGGTATTACAGGGTGAGATGTTACAGGGTCAGGTATTACAGGGTCAGGTACTACATGGTGAGTTACTAAAGGGTAAAGTATTATAGGGTGAGGTATTACAGGACAAGGGTGTGCACAATGAGACAAAGGGTGAGGTGTTACAGAGTTACCAATATGTGAGAGCACATACCAGCCTAAAATGGGTTCTGAAAATATCTACATGATATTCTTATTGCCTTGTTTAATCATCTCGTCTGAGAATTTCAGTAGATTTCTTCCTTGAAGTGTTGCTGACTGACTTCATGACTTGCATGTTGATTGACAGCATTCTGTAAGAAGGTGTCAAGCATTTCCTCTGTTACAGATGTGACACAAGCTGTTCAAGAATCCTCTGCTGTGTGCCACAATCCTTTATCTTAATAAATATGAGGATCATCCTCATTATTTCCAGCATCATGGAATTCATGGAATTGAAGAAAATGTTTGTTGGGGGTCTCACCTCTTCTTTAGTTGTTTTCTTCCAAGTTTCAGCTGGTCGGAATACGCTGCCATTCTACTCAGTTGGCAACAGGTGATGGCACTGATTTGTGTTGGCATGAACCATTCACCCTGATACAATCATTTGTTTGATGCCATTAAATTGAACCATTATTCGCCTTTCAACACTTCTGGCATGGATTTTTTTTTTAAGTCACGGGAACTGGAAACAAGAGGTTCATTGTTGGTTACTGTGGTCACTGCAGCAACAAAAGTTTGATCTGGCCATTAGGTTGGGAAACAAGTCACGAGCCAACCGGATAATGTTTTGATGCCCTCATGAATATTATATTTAAGAAATATACTTTGCGTATATTGAGCCAGAAGCAAGGGCTTCTTAAACAAGAGGAAGTGCATGCCTGGTTGCTGGTTTTTGAGGACCAGATAGCAATCAATTACTGCTAAATCCTCAATTTTGAAAGCAAAGTTGTCCACTGGAAGGCTCTTGAAGAGGAGATGATTCAGAAGTGGGTGGCACGGTGGCACAATGATTAGCACTGCTGCCTCACAGTGCCAGGGAGCCGGGCCCAATTCCGGTCTTGGGTGACTGCCTGTGTGGAGTCTGCATGGGTTTCCTCCGGGTGTTCCAGTGTCCTCCCACAGGTTAGGTGGGTTGGCCATGCTAAATTGCCCCTCAGCGTCAGAGGGATTAGCAGGGTAAAGGGGCAGGTTGCAGGACTGGAGCCTGAATGGGATTGTGGTGGGCACAAATTCGATGGGCCTCCTTCTGTACTGTAGGAATTTTATGAATATAGACTATGGGTGGAATTTAATTCTCCCCCATGGTGAGATTGGTGGCGAGTGGCATTTAATCAGACGGGAGGTTGGTGGATGGGACTCCACCCAATTATGTTGATGGTAGAAACGTCCGTGGACAGTCTTTCTGCTGCTTAAAGCTCTTATACCTCCGCCGCTGATATTAATCCAGTGGGCGAGCAGTTTGTCACTCAGTTAGCATGACGAGCAAACCCACGCAGGGTAACCTGCAGGTTTCTGGGAGTACACCTCAGTCAAAGGCAGGTACAATGGGCCAAATGTCATCCTTCTGTGCTGTCTCATTCTAGGACTCCAGGTCATCTTAAACCGATCTGAGTGATGGGATACTCACTTTCAATTCTTTCTACAATATCCCGTGATTCAATATATTCTTTCCCAAAGTGCACTGGAGAAGGTGCAGAGGAGATTTACCAGGATGCTGCCTGGACTGGAGGGTCCGAGCTCTGAGTAAAGATTGGATAGGCTAGGGCTGTTTCCCTCGGAACAGCAAAGGTTTAGAGCGGATTGAGGTGCGTAAGATTACGAGGGGCATAGATAGAGTGGATAGGAAGACACTTCTTCCATTAATAGAGCGGTCGACAACCAGGGGGAGTAGATTTAAGTTAAGACATAAAAGTCTTAGAGGGGAGTTGAGAAACATTTTCACCCAGAGAGAGTCTGGAACTGACTGCCTGAAAGGTTGGTTGGGTCAGAGTAGCCAGAATACTTAAGAAGTATTTAAATATTCATTTGCCCTGCCGAAACCTCCAGGGCTATAGGACAAGCATTGGAAAATAGGATTAGCGTCGTTAGAAACCAAAAGAGAAAATGCTGGAAAATCTGGCAGCATCTGTAAGGAGAGAGAGAAGCTGACGTTTCGAGTCCAGGTGACCCTTTGTCAAAGCTCAGTGTGCAGCTTAGTGTAGTCAGATCTTTGTTGATCAGTGTGAACACGATGGGCTGAATGGCATCCTTCTGTGCTGTAAATGTCTATGAGCTATTTACACTAGATGTTATGGCCCCCTAAGACCACAGACCTTCTGGTGCCTGCACGCCATCTGGGTGCTGCTGAAGGCAGACAGACATGTATGGAGTTCTTATGTGAGGTTCCAGGCAGTACCTGTACTTCCCATCAAACCTTGCTTGGAATGGAATCTCCACCGACCTCACTGCATCATTACAACATGACCTGGATAGCTAGCGAATGTCGTCAGAATTAGTAAGAATGTAGCTTCCTTAAAAAAAGAGACACCACTTCCTGATGGTGGATACTCATGCACAGTGAGCAAGTCCTGGCTATGGATACTGAGGCTTCATAGGCCCACAGTATACAGATATAGAACAATAATGATTAAAAATTGCATAAGGCCCATTAGTGGGTGCAAGGATTGTGATGTGCAATTATTGCACAGAATTGCAGGCAGCGCACAGATTTCATGCCACCCCCTCAACCCCATGATTATTTAAACACACTACTAAGTGGCTGTTTCGTCAGCAGTGTGTCCAGCTTCCTGTGACGCTAGAGTCAACGAAAGCCAAGCCAACACTTCTCTATCTGGGCGTGCAGGTTCACACTTCCCTAAAAGTGGCAACACTGGTGGCCAAGGTGATTATGAAGGCATATGGCATGCTTGCCTTCATCAGCCGGGGCATTGAGTACAAGAGTTGGGAAATCATATTGCAGCTATATAAAACCTTGGTTAGGCCACATTGGAATATTGCCTGCAGTTCTGTTCACCACACTACCACTTTGCACTCTCTCCTTTCCTGTTCTATGCTCTGTCTGTATAGTGTGCAAGAAACAATATGCTTCACTGTATAATAATATGTAATAATAGTTAATCAAATCAAAGAAGGACGTGGAAGCTTTGGAGAGAGTGCAAAGAAGATTCACCAGGATTTTGCCTGGTCTCGAGGGTGTTGGCTATGAATAAACTGGGATTGTTTTCACTGGAAAGACAGAGACTGAGGGCAGACTTGATAGAGGTCTACAAAATTGAGACAGGGACAGACAGGGTGGATAGTTACAGGCTTTTTCCCAGGGTGGAAGCCTCAATTACAAGGGGGCACAAATTCAACGACAGGGAAGGAAAGTTTAAGGGAGATGTGCAGGGGAAGTTTTTTACAGAGAGAATAGGTGCCTGGAAGGCGCTGCCAGAGGAGGTGGTGGAAGCAGGCACATCAGCAACATTTAAGAGGCACCTGGATGGGTACATGAATAGGGAGGGAATAGAGGGATATGGTCAAGTAAGGGCAGAAAGCACTTGAGTTTAGTTAAGGCATCATGTTCAGCACAGGCTCAGAGGGCCGAAGGGCTGTTCCTATGTTGTGTATTTGTTCTTTATTCTGAAAGCAAGCTGCATCTCTTGAAAGGGGAAGTGCTTTTTTTTTGCCTGTAACAGATGCTCATAGCAGCTGGGAAAGAATTTCTGAGCAGGAAGCCACTGGTCTAATGGAATGGTGGGTCAGAGAGAGGGTCCTCCAGTCCAGCCAGCAAGCCTTAAGTGCAGGAAGTGGAAAGGTGAGAGAGGTGACCTTGCCGCACAGTGCCAAGAAGCTCTACATGTAGACATTGCAAAAGCAGCGCGAGCAGAGGTCAATGCCAACAGTCTGGTTCTGATCACTGGGATACAGTGTCAGAAAATGTTCAGTGGTTTCACAGGAATGGTCGAGGTCAGAGAATGCCTCTTGATTTGCTGCCATCTGCAACCACACATCAGTTTTACACACTGCTCAATGTATCGCACCACCGTGACTCACCTACCAACAATCTCCCAGCAATCGGGGCACTTGCATAACATTCACATGCTCCGTTCAACCTCACACACTTGACCCATGCTGCATGACTTGTACCCACATCTCGCAGCTTCCACATACTCCCAGCTAACCAGCCGCGACAGACACTTCACCCAATCACATTACAACACACTCACTGACACCCTTCCCTCTCTCCCGCAGGACAAACTCACACATGACAGGAGGCAACAGCAGCAAAAAAGCACTGGAGATAGACATGATGGCATTTCCTCACCCTCTTGAAGGGATTCTGCTTGGCATTATTGGCACAGTTGTCATTGGGAAACTCTTGAAGACATTGGGATGACTATCGTTCCAACCTTTATGCAACTTGCGAAATCCCATTTTATCCTCATTCCACAATCTCGCATGATGTCGATGCGAAAGATGATCTGACTGTAGGCCTCTTGCTTTCCACTTACGTCACCTTCCTCAAGCCTCTCTTGTGTATTTACGCTTGCAGCAACCAGAGAATTACCATCTGGAAAGCCAGTATGTCTGAGAATGAAGGTCCAGATATACTTGGCTTTCTCCCAGGGCAGAAGTGGCAATTACAAGGGGGCACAGGTTCAAGGTGAGAAAGGGAAGAGTTTAAGGCAGATATGTGGGGGAAGTTTTTCATGTGGAGAGTGGTGGGTGCCTGGAACGTGCTGCCAGATGAGGAGTTGGAAGCAGGTAGCAACATTTAAGAGGCATTTGGATGGATACATGAATAGGAAGTGGATAGAGGGATACAGTCCAAGTAAGGGCAGAAGGTTTTTTTTCATCTGGTTAGGACATCATGATCAGCACAGGCTTGGAGGGCCACATGGCCAGTTCCTGTGCTGTACTCTTCTTTTTCTTGAAGAAGCTGGATCATCAATTGATCTGACCGTTGCGACCTCCAGTTTAGGCATTGCTTCTGTTTCCTATGTTTTTGCTCTTGGGGCTAAAGGGATCAAGGATGTGAGGGAAAGCCGAGATCAAGATATTGAATTCTCATCAACAGCCATGATCAAAATGAATGATAGTACAGCCTCAAAGGGCCGAATGGCCTACTCCTGCTTCTATTTCTATGTACCTTAGAAATGAGCACTGTAAGAAGTCTCATAACATCAGGTTAAAAAACTCCTTACAGTGCTCATTTCTAAGGTACATAGAAATAGAAGCAGGAATAGGCCATTCGGCCCTTTGAGGCTGTACTATCATTCATTTTGATCATGGCTATTGATTAAAATTCAATCTGCTGATCCCGGCTTTCTCCTCTCCTGATGTTGTGAGACTTCTTGCAGAGCCTGATTTCCAAATTTCTATTTGGAATCACCTGAGACGCTCACCTGATGAAGGAGCAGTTCCCTGAAAGCTCGTGATTCCTGTTGGACTTCTAATCTAGCATTGTGAGACTTCTTACTGTGTCCATCGCAGTCCAATGCCGGCATCTCCACATCTTAGAAATGAGCGTAGTGGTGAGATCACGGGGCAAGAGGGGGCTACAGCAAGACCTGGGGGAAAGATAACCTATGTGCCAGATCCCCAGAAGGGGAGGTCACACTGGAGATCCACTGCAGAGGATCCACATGAGGATTTGGTCGGAGCATTGTGCAAAGAAACAGTGGACGGGTATACACATGGAGATGCTTGATGTGTTGCCAGGTTCAGTAACAAGTCTCATAACACCAGGTTAAAGTCCAACAAGTTTATTTGGCATCACAAGCTTTCAGAGTGCTGCTCCTTCATCAGGTGAGTGGTGAGTTGGGTTCACAAATACAGCATATATAAACAAAGGCATAATTGCAAGGTTATGATTGGAATGTGAGTCTTAACAGGGTTGCCAGGGTTGTGGGAGTGTTGATTGCCATTATCCAGTAGCACAGAGGAGTCCAAGTCCAATTTGGTAAGGATGTTCTGAAAAGCCTGGAAATGGTTCCAACAATAAAGCACTTGTGGGTCCGGCCAAGATGCCACATCCAGTGACCAATATCCCAGCACCCATTGCTGCTCGGGCAGAAGCCACACAATGTCTCAGTGCTCCAACGGAGGTCATGATATCCACACTTGTTGCCATGCAGCCTCAGGTTGTAGATACCAGTGCAAAGAGAGGCTAGCTCACTCTCACAGCACTGCAGCAAGCTGTGTCCCAGTGGATTGCTGAAGGCCCACCCCAAGAGAGTGGCAATGGCTCCATGGAGCACGAACCTGCTCTCAGGGTGGCAGTTTGCCAGTCAGCCTGCCATCCCAGACTGTTACTGCCTCTGGTGAGATGCTGCAGTCCAAAGCCAGGCTCTCAGGAACCAGAGATACACTGCAAAGGTGAGAACTGTCATTCTATTCCTCTATGGATTCAAGAATAAAATTTACTATTTAAAAAAAATAAAGGCTCACTAGCTATCACTTCTCTTCTGCTGTCACAACCAATCAACTTATAGTTTCCCTGTGATGTTATAGATTTTTTCTGTCACTTCAATTATCCTCACCTGCTCCACACTCCTCCCGTCCTCCTCCACCCTCCTCCCGTCCTCCTCCACCCTCCTCCCGTCCTCCTCCACCCTCCTCCCGTCCTGCTCCACCCTCCTCCCGTCCTGCTCCACCCTCCTCCCGTCCTGCTCCACCCTCCTCCCGTCCTGCTCCACCCTCCTCCCGTCCTCCTCCACCCTCCTCCCGTCCTGCTCCACCCTCCCCCGGCCTGCTCCGCCCTCCTCCCGTCCTGCTCCGCCCTCCTCCCGTCCTGCTCCACCCTCCTCCACCCTCCTCCCGTCCTCCTCCACCCTCCTCCCGTCCTGCTCCACCCTCCTCCCGTCCTCCTCCACCCTCCTCCCGTCCTGCTCCACCCTCCTCCCGTCCTGCTCCGCCCTCCTCCCGTCCTGCTCCGCCCTCCTCCCGTCCTGTTCCACACTCCTCCCGTCCTGCTCCACCCTCCTCCCGTCCTGCTCCACCCTCCTCCCGTCCTGCTCCACCCTCCTCCCGTCCTCCTCAACCCTCCTCCCGTCCTGCTCCACCCTCCTCCCGTCCTGCTCCGCCCTCCTCCCGTCCTGCTCCGCCCTCCTCCCGTCCTGATCTGCCCTCCTCCCGTCCTGTTCCACACTCCTCCCATCCTGCTCCACCCTCCTCCCGTCCTGCTCCACCCTCCTCCCATCCTCCTCCACCCTCCTCCCGTCCTCCTCCACCCTCCTCCCGTCCTCCTCCACACTCCTCCCGTCCTGTTCCACACTCCTCCCGTCCTGCTCCACCCTCCTCCCATCCTCCTCCACCCTCCTCCCGTCCTCCTCCACCCTCCTCCCGTCCTCCTCCACCCTCCTCCCGTCCTCCTCCACCCTCCTCCCGTCCTGCTCCACCCTCCTCCCGTCCTCCTCCACCCTCCTCCCGTCCTGCTCCACCCTCCTCCCGTCCTGCTCCACACTCCTCCCGTCCTCCTCCACACTCCTCCCGTCCTGCTCCACCCTCCTCCCGTCCTGCTCCACACTCCTCCCGTCCTCCTCCACCCTCCTCCCGTCCTCCTCCACCCTCCTCCCGTCCTGCTCCACCCTCCTCCCGTTCTGCTCCACACTCCTCCCGTTCTGCTCCACGCTCCTCCCGTCCTCCTCCACCCTCCTCCCGTTCTGCTCCACGCTCCTCCCGTCCTGCTCCACCCTCCTCCCGTCCTGCTCCACCCTCCTCCCGTTCTGCTCCACGCTCCTCCCGTCCTGCTCCACGCTCCTCCCGTCCTGCTCCACCCTCCTCCCGTCCTGCTCCACGCTCCTCCCGTCCTCCTCCACCCTCCTCCCGTCCTCCTCCACCTTCCTCCCGTCCTGCTCCACCCTCCTCCCGTCCTGCTCCACCCTCCTCCCGTCCTGCTCCACCCTCCTCCCGTCCTCCTCCACCCTCCTCCCGTCCTCCTCCACACTCCTCCCGTCCTGCTCCACCCTCCTCCACCCTCCTCCCGTCCTCCTCCACCCTCCTCCCGTCCTGCTCCACCCTCCCCCGGCCTGCTCCGCCCTCCTCCCGTCCTGCTCCGCCCTCCTCCCGTCCTGCT
Organism: Carcharhinus amblyrhynchos; assembly: GCF_965287045.1. Classification (NCBI taxonomy): domain Eukaryota; kingdom Metazoa; phylum Chordata; class Chondrichthyes; order Carcharhiniformes; family Carcharhinidae; genus Carcharhinus; species Carcharhinus amblyrhynchos. The sequence continues at coordinate 126,233,436 of NC_137327.1, forward strand.
CCACCCTCCTCCACCCTCCTCCCGTCCTCCTCCACCCTCCTCCCGTCCTGCTCCACCCTCCTCCCGTCCTCCTCCACCCTCCTCCCGTCCTGCTCCACCCTCCTCCCGTCCTGCTCCGCCCTCCTCCCGTCCTGCTCCGCCCTCCTCCCGTCCTGCTCCGCCCTCCTCCCGTCCTGCTCCACCCTCCTCCCGTCCTGCTCCACCCTCCTCCCATCCTGCTCCACCCTCCTCCCGTCCTCCTCTACCCTCCCCCCGTCCTGCTCCACCCTCCTCCCGTCCTGCTCCGCCCTCCTCCCGTCCTGCTCCGCCCTCCTCCCGTCCTGATCTGCCCTCCTCCCGTCCTGTTCCACACTCCTCCCATCCTGCTCCACCCTCCTCCCGTCCTGCTCCACCCTCCTCCCGTCCTCCTCCACCCTCCTCCCGTCCTCCTCCACCCTCCTCCCGTCCTCCTCCACACTCCTCCCGTCCTGTTCCACACTCCTCCCGTCCTGCTCCACCCTCCTCCCATCCTCCTCCACCCTCCTCCCGTCCTCCTCCACCCTCCTCCCGTCCTCCTCCACCCTCCTCCCGTCCTCCTCCACCCTCCTCCCGTCCTGCTCCACCCTCCTCCCGTCCTCCTCCACCCTCCTCCCGTCCTGCTCCACCCTCCTCCCGTCCTGCTCCACCCTCCTCCCGTCCTGCTCCACACTCCTCCCGTCCTCCTCCACACTCCTCCCGTCCTGCTCCACCCTCCTCCCGTCCTGCTCCACACTCCTCCCGTCCTCCTCCACCCTCCTCCCGTCCTCCTCCACCCTCCTCCCGTCCTGCTCCACCCTCCTCCCGTTCTGCTCCACGCTCCTCCCGTCCTGCTCCACGCTCCTCCCGTCCTGCTCCACCCTCCTCCCGTCCTGCTCCACGCTCCTCCCGTCCTCCTCCACCCTCCTCCCGTCCTCCTCCACCCTCCTCCCATCCTGCTCCACCCTCCTCCCGTCCTCCTCCACCCTCCTCCCGTCCTCCTCCACCCTCCTCCCGTCCTCCTCCACACTCCTCCCGTCCTGTTCCACACTCCTCCCGTCCTGCTCCACCCTCCTCCCGTCCTGCTCCACCCTCCCCCGGCCTGCTCCGCCCTCCTCCCGTCCTGCTCCGCCCTCCTCCCGTCCTGCTCCACCCTCCTCCACCCTCCTCCCGTCCTCCTCCACCCTCCTCCCGTCCTGCTCCACCCTCCTCCCGTCCTCCTCCACCCTCCTCCCGTCCTGCTCCACCCTCCTCCCGTCCTGCTCCACCCTCCTCCCGTCCTGCTCCGCCCTCCTCCCGTCCTGCTCCGCCCTCCTCCCGTCCTGCTCCGCCCTCCTCCCGTCCTGCTCCGCCCTCCTCCCGTCCTGTTCCACACTCCTCCCGTCCTGCTCCACCCTCCTCCCGTCCTGCTCCACCCTCCTCCCGTCCTGCTCCACCCTCCTCCCGTCCTGCTCCGCCCTCCTCCCGTCCTGCTCCGCCCTCCTCCCGTCCTGATCTGCCCTCCTCCCGTCCTGTTCCACACTCCTCCCATCCTGCTCCACCCTCCTCCCGTCCTGCTCCACCCTCCTCCCATCCTCCTCCACCCTCCTCCCGTCCTCCTCCACCCTCCTCCCGTCCTCCTCCACACTCCTCCCGTCCTGTTCCACACTCCTCCCGTCCTGCTCCACCCTCCTCCCGTCCTCCTCCACCCTCCTCCCGTCCTCCTCCACCCTCCTCCCGTCCTCCTCCACCCTCCTCCCGTCCTGCACCACCCTCCTCCCGTCCTGCTCCACCCTCCCCCGGCCTGCTCCGCCCTCCTCCCGTCCTGCTCCGCCCTCCTCCCGTCCTGCTCCACCCTCCTCCACCCTCCTCCCGTCCTCCTCCACCCTCCTCCCGTCCTGCTCCACCCTCCTCCCGTCCTCCTCCACCCTCCTCCCGTCCTGCTCCACCCTCCTCCCGTCCTGCTCCGCCCTCCTCCCGTCCTGCTCCGCCCTCCTCCCGTCCTGTTCCACACTCCTCCCGTCCTGCTCCACCCTCCTCCCGTCCTGCTCCACCCTCCTCCCGTCCTGCTCCACCCTCCTCCCGTCCTCCTCAACCCTCCTCCCGTCCTGCTCCACCCTCCTCCCGTCCTGCTCCGCCCTCCTCCCGTCCTGCTCCGCCCTCCTCCCGTCCTGATCTGCCCTCCTCCCGTCCTGTTCCACACTCCTCCCATCCTGCTCCACCCTCCTCCCGTCCTGCTCCACCCTCCTCCCATCCTCCTCCACCCTCCTCCCGTCCTCCTCCACCCTCCTCCCGTCCTCCTCCACACTCCTCCCGTCCTGTTCCACACTCCTCCCGTCCTGCTCCACCCTCCTCCCATCCTCCTCCACCCTCCTCCCGTCCTCCTCCACCCTCCTCCCGTCCTCCTCCACCCTCCTCCCGTCCTCCTCCACCCTCCTCCCGTCCTGCTCCACCCTCCTCCCGTCCTCCTCCACCCTCCTCCCGTCCTGCTCCACCCTCCTCCCGTCCTGCTCCACACTCCTCCCGTCCTCCTCCACACTCCTCCCGTCCTGCTCCACCCTCCTCCCGTCCTGCTCCACACTCCTCCCGTCCTCCCCCACCCTCCTCCCGTCCTCCTCCACCCTCCTCCCGTCCTGCTCCACCCTCCTCCCGTTCTGCTCCACACTCCTCCCGTTCTGCTCCACGCTCCTCCCGTCCTCCTCCACCCTCCTCCCGTTCTGCTCCACGCTCCTCCCGTCCTGCTCCACCCTCCTCCCGTCCTGCTCCACCCTCCTCCCGTTCTGCTCCACGCTCCTCCCGTCCTGCTCCACCCTCCTCCCGTCCTCCTCCACCCTCCTCCCGTCCTCCTCCACACTCCTCCCGTCCTGCTCCACCCTGCTCCACCCTCCTCCCGTCCTCCTCCACCCTCCTCCCGTCCTGCTCCACCCTCCCCCGGCCTGCTCCGCCCTCCTCCCGTCCTGCTCCGCCCTCCTCCCGTCCTGCTCCACCCTCCTCCACCCTCCTCCCGTCCTCCTCCACCCTCCTCCCGTCCTGCTCCACCCTCCTCCCGTCCTCCTCCACCCTCCTCCCGTCCTGCTCCGCCCTCCTCCCGTCCTGCTCCGCCCTCCTCCCGTCCTGCTCCGCCCTCCTCCCGTCCTGCTCCACCCTCCTCCCATCCTGCTCCACCCTCCTCCCGTCCTCCTCTACCCTCCTCCCGTCCTGCTCCACCCTCCTCCCGTCCTGCTCCGCCCTCCTCCCGTCCTGCTCCGCCCTCCTCCCGTCCTGATCTGCCCTCCTCCCGTCCTGTTCCACACTCCTCCCATCCTGCTCCACCCTCCTCCCGTCCTGCTCCACCCTCCTCCCGTCCTCCTCCACCCTCCTCCCGTCCTCCTCCACCCTCCTCCCGTCCTCCTCCACACTCCTCCCGTCCTGTTCCACACTCCTCCCGTCCTGCTCCACCCTCCTCCCGTCCTGCTCCACCCTCCTCCCGTCCTCCTCCACCCTCCTCCCGTCCTGCTCCACCCTCCTCCCGTCCTGCTCCACCCTCCTCCCGTCCTGCTCCACACTCCTCCCGTCCTCCTCCACACTCCTCCCGTCCTGCTCCACCCTCCTCCCGTCCTGCTCCACACTCCTCCCGTCCTCCTCCACCCTCCTCCCGTCCTCCTCCACCCTCCTCCCGTCCTGCTCCACCCTCCTCCCGTTCTGCTCCACGCTCCTCCCGTCCTGCTCCACGCTCCTCCCGTCCTGCTCCACCCTCCTCCCGTCCTGCTCCACGCTCCTCCCGTCCTCCTCCACCCTCCTCCCGTCCTCCTCCACCCTCCTCCCATCCTGCTCCACCCTCCTCCCGTCCTCCTCCACCCTCCTCCCGTCCTCCTCCACCCTCCTCCCGTCCTCCTCCACACTCCTCCCGTCCTGTTCCACACTCCTCCCGTCCTGCTCCACCCTCCTCCCGTCCTGCTCCACCCTCCCCCGGCCTGCTCCGCCCTCCTCCCGTCCTGCTCCGCCCTCCTCCCGTCCTGCTCCACCCTCCTCCACCCTCCTCCCGTCCTCCTCCACCCTCCTCCCGTCCTGCTCCACCCTCCTCCCGTCCTCCTCCACCCTCCTCCCGTCCTGCTCCACCCTCCTCCCGTCCTGCTCCACCCTCCTCCCGTCCTGCTCCGCCCTCCTCCCGTCCTGCTCCGCCCTCCTCCCGTCCTGCTCCGCCCTCCTCCCGTCCTGTTCCACACTCCTCCCGTCCTGCTCCACCCTCCTCCCGTCCTGCTCCACCCTCCTCCCGTCCTGCTCCACCCTCCTCCCGTCCTGCTCCGCCCTCCTCCCGTCCTGCTCCGCCCTCCTCCCGTCCTGATCTGCCCTCCTCCCGTCCTGTTCCACACTCCTCCCATCCTGCTCCACCCTCCTCCCGTCCTGCTCCACCCTCCTCCCATCCTCCTCCACCCTCCTCCCGTCCTCCTCCACCCTCCTCCCGTCCTCCTCCACACTCCTCCCGTCCTGTTCCACACTCCTCCCGTCCTGCTCCACCCTCCTCCCGTCCTCCTCCACCCTCCTCCCGTCCTCCTCCACCCTCCTCCCGTCCTGCTCCACCCTCCTCCCGTCCTCCTCCACCCTCCTCCCGTCCTGCTCCACCCTCCTCCCGTCCTGCTCCACCCTCCTCCCGTCCTGTTCCACACTCCTCCCGTCCTGCTCCACCCTCCTCCCGTCCTCCTCCACACTCCTCCCGTCCTGCTCCACACTCCTCCCGTCCTGCTCCACCCTCCTCCCGTCCTCCTCCACACTCCTCCCGTCCTGCTCCACCCTCCTCCCGTCCTGCTCCGCCCTCCTCCCGTCCTGCTCCGCCCTCCTCCCGTCCTGCTCCGCCCTCCTCCCGTCCTGATCTGCCCTCCTCCCGTCCTGTTCCACACTCCTCCCATCCTGCTCCTCCCTCCTCCCGTCCTGCTCCACCCTCCTCCCATCCTCCTCCACCCTCCTCCCGTCCTCCTCCACCCTCCTCCCGTCCTCCTCCACACTCCTCCCGTCCTGTTCCACACTCCTCCCGTCCTGCTCCACCCTCCTCCCGTCCTCCTCCACCCTCCTCCCGTCCTCCTCCACCCTCCTCCCGTCCTGCTCCACCCTCCTCCCGTCCTCCTCCACCCTCCTCCCGTCCTGCTCCACCCTCCTCCCGTCCTGCTCCACCCTCCTCCCGTCCTGCTCCACACTCCTCCCGTCCTGCTCCACACTCCTCCCGTCCTCCTCCACCCTCCTCCCGTCCTCCTCCACCCTCCTCCCGTCCTGCTCCACCCTCCTCCCGTCCTGCTCCACGCTCCTCCCGTCCTGCTCCACGCTCCTCCCGTCCTGCTCCACCCTCCTCCCGTCCTGCTCCACGCTCCTCCCGTCCTCCTCCACCCTCCTCCCGTCCTCCTCCACCCTCCTCCCATCCTGCTCCACCCTCCTCCCGTCCTGCTCCACCCTCCTCCCGTCCTCCTCCACCCTCCTCCCGTCCTCCTCCACACTCCTCCCGTCCTGTTCCACACTCCTCCCGTCCTGCTCCACCCTCCTCCCGTCCTGCTCCACCCTCCTCCCGTCCTGCTCCACGCTCCTCCCGTCCTCCTCCACACTCCTCCCGTCCTGCTCCACCCTCCTCCCGTCCTGCTCCACACTCCTCCCGTCCTGCTCCGCCCTCCTCCCGTCCTCCTCCACACTCCTCCCGTCCTGCTCCACCCTCCTCCCGTCCTGCTCCGCCCTCCTCCCGTCCTCCTCCACACTCCTCCCGTCCTCCTCCACCCTCCTCCCGTCCTCCTCCACCCTCCTCCCATCCTGCTCCACCCTCCTCCCGTCCTGCTCCACCCTCCTCCCGTCCTCCTCCACCCTCCTCCCGTCCTCCTCCACACTCCTCCCGTCCTCCTCCACACTCCTCCCGTCCTCCTCCACACTCCTCCCGTCCTGCTCCACCCTCCTCCCGTCCTGCTCCACACTCCTCCCGTCCTCCTCCACCCTCCTCCCGTCCTCCTCCACCCTCCTCCCGTCCTCCTCCACCCTCCTCCCGTCCTGCTCCACACTCCTCCCGTCCTGCTCCACCCTCCTCCCGTCCTGCTCCACGCTCCTCCCGTCCTGCTCCACGCTCCTCCCGTCCTGCTCCACCCTCCTCCCGTCCTGCTCCACGCTCCTCCCGTCCTCCTCCACCCTCCTCCCGTCCTCCTCCACCCTCCTCCCGTCCTGCTCCACACTCCTCCCGTCCTGCTCCACCCTCCTCCCGTCCTGCTCCACCCTCCTGCCGTCCTCCTCCACACTCCTCCCGTCCTGCTCCACGCTCCTCCCGTCCTGCTCCACGCTCCTCCCGTCCTGCTCCACACTCCTCCCGTCCTCCTCCACCCTCCTCCCGTCCTCCTCCACCCTCCTCCCGTCCTCCTCCACCCTCCTCCCGTCCTGCTCCACCCTCCTCCCGTCCTGCTCCACGCTCCTCCCGTCCTGCTCCACCCTCCTCCCGTCCTGCTCCACCCTCCTCCCGTCCTGCTCCACCCTCCTCCCGTCCTGCTCCACGCTCCTCCTGTCCTGCTCCACCCTCCTCCCGTCCTGCTCCACCCTCCTCCCGTCCTGCTCCACACTCCTCCCGGTCTGCTCCACCCTCCTCCCTTCCTGCTCCACACTCCTCCCAGTCTGCTCCACCCTCCTCCCGTCCTGCTCCGCACTCCTCCCAGTCTGCTCCACACTCCTCCCGTCCTGCTCCACCCTCCTCCCGTCCTGCTCCACCCTCCTCCCGTCCTGCTCCACACTCCTCCCGGTCTGCTCCACACTCCTCCTGGCCTTTAATACTTGACGAGCAGAATGAGTGGGGGAGTGAAACTAATTGGATAGCCCATTCAAATGAACAGCACTGCTGCAACGGGCCAAATGGCCTGCATTGATTCTTTGCTGTATGATTTTATGGTTCCAAGTTTATAAAAGCTCACCTCCCAAAAGTTATCATTTCTACATTTAGAGAACTATCCTTGTATGAAAATGGATCACATCCAACGGAGAGGGACCACAATATAACTTACAATGATTCTTCTTACCACAAATGCATTTTGACACAATTGTCACAGTGAAAAATGTGACTTATGAACTCACTAAATTGCTTTTATTTGTATTGAGCACTGGTTAAAACATCAAATGTAGATTTGCAACTCTCATTCTTGAGATAGTGGAGGGAAAATAATTAATTTGTTGTGATGAATTTTTGGAAACTTCAATCTTTTCTGTGTACGCACAAAACTGCAGTAACTCAGTTGCAACATGTTAGGTAAGTAATCAGCAATCACACCTTGGACGCAACTGCAGTCAGCTGTTGTGAGCTTCCTTTCTGTTTGGTACTATCAACAGTGGCTGGAGTTGTTCCTGGAGTGCTAATTGCATGGTATTCTCACCGCGTGACTCCTGAGCACATGACATTGGCAACGTTTCTTGTACTTATCCAATAACAATTGAGAATCTTTGTTTGTAGTTTTGTTGCACGGGAGCATCAGATCACCAGGAAGCTATGCACAGGCAGGAGAAGGCGGCACACTGATGACCATAAGATAAAGCAGCAGGATTAGGCCATTCGGCCCGTCAAGTCTGCTCAGCCATTCAATCATGGCTGATAAATTTCTCAACCCCATTCTCCCATCTTTTCCCTGTAACCCTTGATCCCTTTACCAATTGGGAACAATCTATCTCTGTTTTAAATTCAACCGATGACTTGGCCACCACAGCCTTCTGTGGCAATGAATTCCATAGATTCATCACCCTCTGCCTGAAGACATTCCTCCTCATCTCAGTTCTAAAGAGTCGTCCTTTTACTCTGAGGCTGTGCCCTTGGGTTCTAGTCTCTCCTACCAATGGAAAGAAACATCTTCCCCACGTCCACTCTATCCAGGCCTTTCAGTATTCTGTTAGTTTCAATGAGAGAGCCCCCCTCATTCTTCTATACTCCATCGAGTACAGACCCAGAGTCCTCAGCTGCCCCTCATACGTACAGATGCTCCTCATGACAACACGGATACAGGAGGCCATTTAGTCCAATGAGCCTATTCCACCATTGAATGAGGTCCTGGCCAATCTTCACTCGACATTAAAAACCCACCTTAGCTTCATTTCTTTTCATAGAAACATAGAAACCTAGAACATTACAGCACAGTACAGACCATCCAGCCCTCAATGTTGTGCCGAGCTATGTCCAATCCCAAGATCAAGCTATCCCACTCCCTATCATTCTGGTGTGCTCCATGTGCCTATCCAATAACCGCTTGAAAGTTCCTAAAGTGTCCGACTCCACTATCACAGCAGGCAGTCTATTCCACACCCCAACCACTCTGTGAGTGAAGAATCGACCTTGGGCATCCCTCCTATATCTCCCACCATGAACCTTATAGTTATGCCCCTTAGTAACAGCTACATCCACCCGAGGAAATAGTCTCTGCACGTCCACTCTATCAATCCCTCTCATCATCTTATAAACCTCCATTAAGTTGCCTCTCATCCTCCTCCACTCCAAAGAAAAAAGCCCCAGCTCCCTCATATGTTTTCGTATGTTTAGTTTACAAAATTCTATTAATTTCAGATTGAAAATTAACAATTAATCTGCTGTTTGAAGAGCCCTCACATTTCTACCACCCTTTGTGTGTGTTTGTGTTTCACCCCTGCAAGGTCTCCCTCCGACTGTAGACTCCCTGGTCCTAGACTCTCAGCCAGCGGAAATAGTTTCTCCCTCTGCACCTAGTCTGCTCCCCTTTCTATCTCGAAAACTTTGGTCGAGTCACCCTGTCAAGTTGGAATTTCCTAATAGGTGTCGTCTCTCCTCTTGGAGTCCATTTATCATTCTGGGTGGGTGCTGTGGGGGTGGGGGGGAAGAGGAAATGAAAGGTGGTGGAGGGATTCCGAGAGGGGAAACCAGAGTTGGAAGGGATTATGATTCCGCCAGCAACTGACACAATTCAAGGAAATGTGGGGACAATCTCCCAGTATCCTGACCAGTATTCTTCAGTAATGAAATGGGTTAGCTGGTGCGTTATCTCTTTGCTGTTTTTGGGAGCTTGCTGTACACAAATTTGTTATCAGGTTTGCAAAATCATTACTACGCTTTGCCCTTTTAAAACTGTTGGCTCACAGTGGAGCATTTTTCTTTTTTGGAGACCTGAGAATGAAATAATGGAAATGCAATTTCTTCTTCTAATGTCACCCTTGTTTCCCCATGTAATAACATGTTGAAAGAAGTGAGCACTTGACGCTGTTCTTCCATGTAAACCCTTGCCGCAGGCTAGATGCTGAGTTGCAATATTTCTCAAGGAGGCACAAAGCTTGTTTGCATAATTGAAGGATTTAGTGCTAACATTTTTCAGAGTTGTCCGTGAAGGCTTTAGTTATTATAATGAGACTTTCTTCACAAACAAAGGAGCCTCCCAGCCTATTCTGTGAACTTGTCCAATTTTCTTTGAAGGCAAAAGATGGGTTGCAGTCGCCTTATGTTCATGTGCTTGTACCACGAAAACTTCCACCCTTGGATTCCTAATAATCACAGCCCAAACTCCAGGGACAGTCGTGGAGTTTAGCAACCTATGTACGCAAACCACATACCACTGATCTCGACTATGATTGTAACTTTCAAAGGCGTTTTGTGAGTTTCTTTTTGGACGGGTTAAATATTCTCATTTCCGATGTACATGTGTGGAAATCTTGTTCCTGAGTTTACTGTAATTTCAAGATATGTGCTGGTTATTTCTACTTTGAATGTTTGCAACTTTAGCAGCCAAAGCATGCTGTGATTGAAATACAGTCAGCCTGGAAGGCAGCCAAGTACTTCATTACAGATCAGACTATAGGGAATGCAAACTCACAGTCTAGCGTTGACTTAATGTTTACGTTTTATGGTGAACGCTGTAAGAAGCATTTCGCAAAAAGTTGGCATTCTTGTGATTTTTAAGGGGCATCTTGACAAACACATGAATAGGATGAGAATAGAGGGATATGGTCCCCGGAAAGGGTGGGGGGGTTTTAGTTCAACATGGATGGTGCAGGCTTGGAGGGCCGAGGTCCCTGTGCTGTAGTTTTCTTTGTTCTTTCTTTCTATAATGAAAACACACAAACATATACTCACACTAAAGCAATGGTTTTCATTTTGGGGCTTATGCTTGCTTTTCTCAGAATGTTCATCCCACAGTTAAACCAAAGGTTTTCAACTTCAAGTTATTCAGAAATGTCCTTTGCAGACAATAAACAAAGTGCAGAATTTGCAGATACATTTACACAATGCCACACCTAATAAAGTCTGACAGACAGTGTAATAATTCTTGGGAAAAACAACAACATGTTTTTTTTTTAACCGAGGCTTACAGCCTCACGGCTGCAGTCAGCCCCTGGAAGGTTCTGGAACTGAAACATGAGTTCACCAGCATGATTCTCCCCGCCCTGCTCCCCAGTTTGTTCCCCAGGTCATGTGACCCCTATTCTGCCTGCGAACCCTTAAAGCGACAATCACCACATCCTTACTTCTCTAAGTGCTTCTATGAAAATGTCAATACACAAGTTACACAGTCCAAGATAATTAAACATTGAGTACATGAATTTAGTCAATTATACATGAAGTCTTTCACAGGATTTCCAAATCTTCATGGAGCGACGTAAGTCCTCTGCCTGGGGCATTTCCACAGGATTGCCGTTAGCCGAAAACACAATGACAAGTGCCACTTCAGGCACAGGCAGTTCAGTTCTGTCTGTTTCCATAGAGACGATGGTAATGCCTGCCACAGGATGACCAAGCACTTCAGTGGTTGAATAGTTGACAGCTTCCCAGGTGGCAGTATAGCTCCTCATGGCAGTACTGAGTGGCTAGAGCAACTCTCGCTCTCTCACGTGGTTCATGTTTTCCCGGACAATCCTTCCTTCTACGTCCGCTTGATAAGACACGGATTCAGTTTTGGATTCAACAACTCCAGGGACTCAACTTGACCCTCTCCCGAAATTCCTCACATACACGGCTTTATCCTCTGAAAATGACCGTGTTCACTGACGTGAATCATGGTTTGTCTTCTGACTTCTTTGGGTAGCCTCTCCCCTCCCCAACACGACGCTCAGTCTGGCTCTGAGAAAATAAGAACATAAGAACATAAGAAATAGGAGCAGGAGTAGGCCATCCAGCCCTTCGAGCCTGCCCCGCCATTCAATAAGATCATGGCTGATCTGTCGCTGCTCAGTTCCACTTTCCCGCCCTCTCCCCATAACCCTTAATGGTTATTAATGGTTCATTAACAACTCTGCCAGCGGCACTCCTGTTGCTACATTGGTGGGAATGTGGTTGGTACAGATTCAATGGGCTGAATGGCCTCCTTCTGTACTTCGATATCCTGTTGACCTTTCAGATCCATTGTCAATCTCATGGGACAGCATTGCATCAAAGCTGTATGGAGAGTCATTGTTGGTTAACACCAATTTCTTAGACAGGCCTGTGATCTAATTCTATTCATTAGATAGATTTCTGATCAATAAGGGAATTAAGGATTATGGGGAGCAGGCGGGTAAGTGGAACTGAACCACTATCCGATCAGCCATGATCTTATTGAATGGCAGGGCAGGTTCGAAGGGCTGGTCCTGCTCCTATTTCTTATGTTTTTATTACCTACTGAAGAATCTGAAATTCCATCCTGCCCAAGAACATACTATGGCCCTTGAATATGTTTTAAAAACAGAAGCAGGCAGTGCAGTTGATCCAACTTAATTCCATCAGTTAACCATACTTCAGCAAACCCAGAAGCTCTGAATTTTCCCAAGTGATCATAGAATCATAGAATCTACAGTGCAGAAGGAGGTCATTCGGCCCATTGAGTCTGCACTGACCACAATCCTACCCAGGCCCTATCCGCGAAACCCCATGTATTTTACCCTAGCTAGTCCCCTGACACTAAGGATCAATTTATTACATCCAGTCCACCTAACTGCACATCTTTGGACTGTGGGAGGAAATCGGAGCACCCGGAGGGAATCCACGCAGACGTGGGAGAATGTGCAAACTCCGCACAGACAGTGACTCCAGCTGGGAATCAGGAGAGGAGGGATAGGGGACATGTGCATTTTTCTGTGGTTTGATGTCAGGGATTATGCTGAATGGTGAAGGATATTCTTGTGTGTTAAGTTCAAGAAAGGTTTGCTCGTCACTATACAATCATACCCTAGTGTTAAATTTAGAGAGGGGGGACGGTAAGGAGTGGCATTCTCAGCAGCTTGTGAGATGGTTTCCCATTAGAGTTTCTGCATTGTGAAATCAGCCCAGCAATGGCCCTACAGGAAGAATGTATTTGAACAGGAGCTGCTGTTGGCTAATACTCAAACGGGGCCCAGTTAGATGGCTTTCATGTGATTCAGAATAACACCAACAGCCCAGGTTCAGTTCCTGTCCTGGCTGATGTAAGTTTGGGACCTGTCTTTTTACTCGGGCCCTGAGAGTGGAAGGCAATTGCCAAACACCACTGACAAAAAAAAAACATTGCCAGCTCAGGATGAAGTCTCCGCAGACAGAACGCCACGAATGTGCCTTTGGGCAAAGCACAGGTGAAGAAAGGAATTCTGAAGTATTGAAGTCTTGTAATGCCCTTGCCAATGCGAATATATCTGGAAATAATCTCTGAAATAGACCATGAGACCATAAGACATAGGATCAGAATTAGGCCACTCAGCCCATCGAGTCTGCTCCACCATTTAATTATGGCTGATGCTTCTCTCATCTCCATTCTCCTGCTTTTTCCTCATAACCCCGGATCCCCTTATCAATCAAGAACCTATCTATCTCTGTCTTAAAGACACTCAATGACCTGGCCTCCACAGCCTTCTGCAACAAAGAGTTCCACAGATTCACCACTCTCTGGCTGAAGAAATTCCTCCTTATCTCTGTTTTAAAGAATTGTCCCTTTAATCTGACATTGTGCCCCCCCGGTTCTAGTTTTTCCTACTAGTGGAAACATCCTCTCCACGTCCACTCTATCCAGGCCTCGCAGTATCCTGTAAGTTTCAATAAGATCTCCCCTTATCCTTCTAAACTCCAACGAGTACAGACACAGAGTCCTCAACTGTTCGTCATATGACAAGCTCTTCATTCCAGGGATCACTCTTGTGAACTTCCTCTGGACCTTTGCCAAGGCCAGCACATCCTTCCTTAGGTACAGGGCCCAAAACTGCTCACAATATTCCAAATGGGGTCTGACTAGAGCCTTGTACAGCCTCAGAAGTATATGTATCTCTCGTATGCTAGCCGTCTCGATATGAATGCTAAGACATTCATGAAATGTTTTCATTGATCACTTTTCCAGCCGAAAATAATTAAAAGTGTATTTTTAAATGGAAAATATAAACCTTGCGGAAGGAATGCTTTGCCCGTATTTGCCCCCTGGATCTGTCTGAGGGCTAATGGTTTGTGCTGTGTTGCAGGTAAATCTTCAATTCCTGCCTCTCCATTGTCTGGTCTGGCTCAGCTAAGTTTCAGAGGTTTAGGATGCATAAAGGGTCATTGCTGACAATAGGATCACCAATGACTTGCAAAATTCCTGCAGGATCCCTGCAGAAAATGGAAGGCTTTGTCTAAAACCCTCTCGTTGACTCTCAAAACTGTCACGTGGTTTGAAGAATGTAAAGACATACAAAATGCTTTCAGCCTTCCTCAGTTTCTAAGTCACACCATAGAACTAAAACAAAGAGGAATCAGGTTTGCTCAGATACAAATTACTGCCCAGTGTCTGAATTTTGACGTCTTGTGCATTCCAGTACTAGTTACTTTGCACAGTTAGCACAGTGCTTAGCACTGCCGCCTCACAGCGCCAGGGATCCAGGTTCAATTCTTGACTCTGTGTGGCGTCTGCACATTCTCCCCATGTCTGCGTGGGTTACCTCCAGGTGCTCCAGTTTCCTCCCACAGTCTGAAAGACGTGCTAGAATTTATCATGGCCAATCCATCTAACAGCCATGTGGCCATTCTGCCCATCAAGCCTGCACCGGCAATAATCCCACTGAGGCACTAAGCCCATAAACCCACATATTTATCCTGCTAGTTTCCCTGACACTAAGGGGCAATTTATGGCCAATCAACTTAAGCTGGAAGTCTTTTGGACTATGGGTGGAAACCGGCGCCACCCGGGGGAAACCCGAACAGACACAGGGAGAATGTGCAAACTCCACACAGACAGTGACCCAAGCTGGGAATTGAACCCTGATCCCTGGTACTATAAGGCAGCAGTGTTCACCCCACTGTGCCACAGTACTGCCCAGAGAGAAAAAGAAATAAGAAAGATAATAGGATGCAGGACTGGGCGGAGAAGTGGCAGATGGACTTCAACACAGATAAATGTGTAGTCGTCCATTTTGGCAGAACCAGTGGGATGAACGAGTACACTATCAAGGGCAGGAGTCTTAGTAGTGTTGAAGAGCAGAAGGATCTTGGGGTCCGGGTCCACAGGACTCTTAAATCGGCCTCGCAGGTGGAGGAGGTGGTCAAGAAGGCGTATGGTGTACTGGCCTTCATTAATCGAGGGATTGAGTTTAGGAGTCGGGAGGTAATGCTGCAACTTTATAAGACCCTTGTCAGGCCTCATTTGGAGTACTGTGCGCAGTTCTGGTCGCCTCACTATAGGAAGGATGTGGAAGCTATTGAAAGGGTACAGAGGAGATTTACAAGGATGTTGCCTGGACTGGGAGGCATGCCTTATGAAGTTAGGTTGAGGGAGCTGGGACTCTTTTCCCTGGAGAGACGAAGGTTGAGAGGCGACCTGATAGAAGTTTATAAAATGTTGAGTGGAATGGATAGGGTGGATTCTCGGAGGCTATTTCCCCGGGTTGAAATGGTCGCTACGAGAGGACACAGATTGAAGGTGCGGGGAGGAAAGTACAGAAGTGATGTTAGGGGTAAGTTTTTCACTCAGAGGGTGGTGAGTGAATGGAATCGGCTGCCGTCAGTGGTGGTGGAGGCGAACTCGCTGGGGTCTTTTAAAAGACTTCTGGATGAGTATATGGAATTTAATGGGATTGAGGGTTATAGATAGGTCTATTGATTGGTAGGTGTTGATGTGATCGGCGCAACTCGTGGGCCGAAGGGCCTGTTTGTGCTGTAGTGTTCTATGTTCTATGTTCTATAATGTTTAAGTATCTGTAGAATTTTCAGTGGCAGAATCTCTTCAATACCACCAGCAAAGATGCCACTTAAATTAAATAAAGTTCAAAGGTGTTTTTATGCTGAGCCACAATTTATATGAGGATGACATAAGATTTATTAGGGTTCGATTGCCGCTATTAAGAAGTTTCTATTTTAAATTAGGTATACTTATGCGTGTATCTCAGTGCCCCAATTCACCCTTTCAGATTACTGAATAAGGCATTCATGATTTGAATGTCACCTTTGTGGTGACGGCAGTGAGGGTGAGATTTTTACTGATGCGTGCATGGCTGCGTTCTCATCACAGGCATGGCTGCTCATCTACAACAAACATGGCCACCCACAGTTCAGGGTATTTTATATTTACGCCACAACACTGAATTTTATCGTGTTTCACCCCTGTTGCGTGCACTTGCAGTCTCCCCCGTCCATTCCACTGTCAGAACAGAAAGACATCCCGACCAGAGAGCTGCACATGGGGTTAACTCAGCAGTGGCACTGACTATAATACATGACTCAATACTTCCTTAATTTCATAATATTAACCTTTGTGGTAATTAAAAGTGCACATTTTCCCAATACTGCTGGTTTCATTTTTACTACACCTTTCCGACCTCAATCTTTCTGGCTATACTTAGTCACGGACCCTTTCTTTCTCTTTTCCATTTACTTCTTCCTTGCATAAAACAGTTGGTAATAGTACTCTTTCGCCATTACTATTTCTTTTTCAGTTCTTTACTTGAATCATAGAATCTGTAAAGTGCAGAAGGAGGCCATTCTGCCCATCAAACCTGTATTGACAGTGATCCCACCCAGGCCCTATCTCCGTAACCCCTCTGTATTTACCCTACTAATCCACCTGACACTAGAGTTAATTTAGTATGGCCAATCAACTTAATCCACACATCTTTGGAGAGGAAACCGGAGCACCCAGAGGAAACCCATGCAGACACAGGGAGAATGTGCAAACGCCACTTAGACAGTGACCGAAGGCCGGAATTGAACCTGGGTTCCTGGTGCTGTGAGGCAGTAGTGCTAACAACAGGTTCTTGGCCATTGTTAACTGAATCACAACAGATTGCCATGATTGTTACTGTGGGTAGAGGAAGGAAGTAGGTTCTGTGTCTATCAGAGCTGGAACAGTGATCGAACCCCATGCCATTTTTATTATTCTGAGCCACAAGTGAGTTATCAAGCCAACTAAGCTTTTGTGACCCCCTTCTCCATTACTTACAGACCTGGTAAAGGAGATTTGTCAATAATTCTGGGTGAATCGACAATTCTCATACACTGACTGGTTCATAGTTTTGCTTCCCCTCATGTCCTTCACAGTCCTGTAGCAGTCAAATCATTCCTTTTCAAAATTAAAACAATTCTTCTCAAGGCTTGAGGGAATGTTGCACTGTCTGGGGTGCCGTCATTCAGATGAAACATTAAGTCGAGACTCTTTGGCAGATGTAAAAGATCCCGTGACACTATCTGGAGGAGAGCTGTGGAACTATCCCTAGTGTCCTGTCCGATATCATATCATCAAAACTATCTGGTCATTATCATATTATCGCACTGCTACATGTGGAAGCTGTATGCACATTGGCTGCTGTGCCTCCTACACTGGGGGAGGTGATGGCCTAGTGGTGTTATCACTCGGTTATTAATCCAGAAACTCAGCTAACGTCCTGGGACTCAGGTTTGAGTCCCACCAGGGCAAATGGTGGAATTTGAATTCAATATACAATGTCTGGACTTAAGAATCTACTGATGACCCATGAACCCATTGGCGATTGTCAGGCAAGCCCATCTGGTTCACTAGTGTCCTTTAGGGAAGGAAACCTGCTGTCCTTGCATGATCTGGCTTACATGTGACCCCAGAGCAACAGCAGTGCGGTTGATTCTCAGGGATGGTCAATAAATGCTGGTCCAGCCAGCGAAGGCCACATCCCATGAACGAGTAAATGGGGAAAAGAAAAAGTGACTGCACTTCAAAAGTATATCATTGGATACAGAGCACTTTGATGCATCTGGTGATCATGAAAAGTACTGCATAAATGCAAATCTTTTTCTTTAAAAGAAAATAGTTTCCATGAATCTCTCTTCCAGTGACCAGTATAAGCTGAAACAATAATTGGTGACCGTATTTTTGAGGCCTCTAATTTTTCTAATTCTATGACTTGCAAATGTCATTCATTTCTTTGCACTTTAAAAAGTCAATGTATTAGTTATTGCGCAGATTCATAAGATTATCATTGCTATGAAAGCTATTTGTAAACCTTCCAAATTCAAACAATAAGCACGATGCAACTGGAATCTTATTTGCTGAAGCAATATATGAAAGTTTAATAAACCCAAGTCACATAGTTCTGCAAAATAATAAGCCTATTTTATGGTGGCATGAATTTAAAATTCAGTTCTATTAAAAAAACATCAAAAAGTAAATTAGTTTTGTAATGGAAAACTTTATTTTACAGTTTTTTTTGGAAGTGTGATGTGATTAATCTTTCTTTAATAAAAAGAAATAGTTTAAATTCAAGTTGAGCGCATAGAATTCATGCCATTTACAAGAGTGTCTCCCTACATTGGACTCCTCTGGGAGTTCTGAAAATATAGCAGTATTTAAAAAACTATTGCACCAAATAATTTATACAGCCAAATGCTATGTGACATTTTGGTGTTTATATATAACTGTCCCTTCAAAAAGTGCTGATCTTTGCATAGAAGCATTTCAGGGACTTAATTTGTGTCCCTCCTAGTTCTTGGAATCCATTGATTAGCAAAATAAGTACAGTAATGACATATATGGGTCTGAAAGACATGCTGGTTTGATGCATTTGACCATGCTAAATTCTCCCCCAGTGTTCCCGAACAGGCGCCGGAGTGTGTGGCTAGGGGATTTTCGGAGTAACTTCATTGCAGTGTTAATGTATACCTTACTTGTGAAAGTACGAAATAAACTTAAACTTAAAAGTTTGAGAAATCACACACACTAAGCTATCTATCCTCCAGTGCCTCCTTTATCAAATATCTCTTAAGTTGCCCGTTGAATGTCCCTTCACCACCATGCAAAGGGCAACAAGACAGTGGTTAACATTCACAATGCCAGGGACCCAAGCTTGATTCCCGGTGGGTGGGATCACTGTCTGTGCAGAATCCACATCATAGATGCATTGGCCATGCTAAATTCTCCCTCAGTGTACTTGAACAGGCGCCAGAGTGTGGTGAATAGGGGATTTTCACAGTAACTTCAATGCAGCGTTAGTGTAAGCCTTACTTGTGAAAGTAATAAATAAACTTAAACTTAAAAGTTTGAGTAATTGCACGCTACAGTTGCCAGTTGAATGTCCCATCACCATCACACAAAGGGCAGCAAGACGGTGGCACAGTGATTAGCACTGCTGCCTCACAGCGCCAGGGAGCAGGTCCGATTCAAGGCGAGGGGCACTGTCTGTGCAGAGTCTGCTGTTCTCCCCGTGTCTGCGTGGGTTTCCTCCAGGTGCCCCAGTTTCCTCTCACAGTGTGAAAGATGTGCTGGTTAGGCGCACTGGCTGTGCTAAATTCTTCCTCAGTGTATCTGAACAGGCACCGGAGTGTGGCGATTAGGGGATTTTCACAGTAACTTCATTGCAGTGTTAATGTAAGCCTATTCGTGACACTAATAAATAGACTTTAAAACTGTGAAATTCATTGTGGAATGACACGGGTGATACTATAATTAGATTTGTTCTTATTACTCGCTTTCCAATACTTTGGCTTCAGCCACTCGTGACTCCATTAGTTCCACTGCAGTCAAACACAGAGTGGTGTAAACTAGCAAAAGATACTTTCAGCGTAATTGGCAGTTGTTGGCTGTGGCATTGTAATGATTGATAATCAGATCAGCTTGCTCTTCTGATGTGAGGGCATAAAGAACATGGGAGAAAACCCATTCAGTTTAATTTTGTTCAACTGAGCATGTAAGGTTGTAATTCGGAAAAACAAATTTAAACTAAGTAGCCACTAGCGCCAAGTTATAATGAATCCTAATAGTCCTTGCTAAGCATCATTTATTGTTCCTATTTAACAAGAATATTCATTCTGTATTCTGACATGGCGATGACTTTGATAGTCATCTGATATTATTGGCAAACTATGAACTAAGTGCTTGAAACCTTGACTATATTTTGAATAGTGCTTAAGAAGAATTATTGACTGGAATAAATAGGTTGCAAATACATCCGTGTTTGATATTAGCAAATGCTGACATCAACATTATTTTCAATGCAATATTTGTTTTCCTGGTATCTTGGTTCAGTGTTAGGGGGTTTGTCTATGTAATGCTTACTGCTCCCCTCTGCACCCTCAATTTCAAAACTGGTCCAACAACCTTTCCCCTTAAAAGTAAAGCATTTTTAAGCCCTCAGGCTATTATTCCCTGTCAGCCTTAAGTTCTTGTACCTCAGGAAGTTTGGCATGTCAGCCACCACTCTCACCAACTTTTACAGATGCACCATAGAAAGCATTCTTTCTGGTTGTATCACAGCTTGGAATGGGTCCTGCTCTGCCCAAGACTGCAAGAAACTACAAAAGGTCGTGAATGTAGCCCAATCCATCACGCAAAGCAGCCTGCCATCCATTGACTCTGTCTAGACTCCCTGCTGCCTCGGCAAAGCAGCCAGCATAATTAAGGATGCCACTCACCCCGGACATGCTCTCTTCTACCTTTTTCCATCGGGAAAAGATACAAAAGTCTGAGGTCACATACCAACTGACTCAAAAACAGTTTCTTTCCTGCTGCCATCAGACTCTTGAGTGGACCTACCGCACATTAAGTTGATCTTTCTCAACACTCTAGCTATGACTGTAACACTACATTCTGCAGTCTCTTCTTTCCTTCTCTATGAACGGTATGCTTTGTCTGCATAGTGTGCAAGAAACAATACTTTTCACTGTATCCCAATACATGTGACAATAATAAATCAAATCAAATCAAATCGAATGTTGCCATAGCTCAGTTCCATGTCCACCACTCCCAGAATGTTGAATTTGTGCCCCCTCCGTCCCCTGATTTCAGTTCGATAGGCTGGTGAAATTTCTGGTTGGAAGCACAGACTCAGAAAATGAGCCCTTGAAATGCACTTTGTAGCAGAAATCCTGTTTTTTCCTGTAATCTGCCGTGGTCCTCAAGCTTAGACTCTGTAATTGTATCAAAGAATCCAAAACCCGTTGAAGGCTAATACAAGCCTAAGGTTTAAACAATTCGAAGGAACCCTCATCTCTAATTTTGAAATGTCTTTTGAAATTGCAACAGATGCGATGCCATTATGCACAAAAGTGTGCGGATTAACAGTAAATACTTGAAGGCTTGCAAAACATAATAGCTGGAAATGCGTCACACAAAGAGATTGCATCAAAATGCTGTATCATGATTTGAACCACGATTACAGCACGTATAACTGGCTGAAGTGACAGAGCATGTACCTTGGTGTTCCTGTGTTGTGAGATTTCTGTGGCACTTTGTTCTGAACTAATAAGGCCTGTGGGGAAGTCTCTCGCTTAATGATGGATTTAACCTGCTATGAGAGCCCTTGATGAGCATTCAATTTGTGTTTAACAGGAGTGCGATCCAGTTGGAAATGTGGATACAGTGGTGTGAGGTGCAACAAGGACACTTTATTTAGAATTGTGTACAGTTTTGGTCACCCGGATGTAAATAAGGTTGAAAGAGTGCAGAGAAGGTTCACAAGAATGTTGCCAGGATGCTGAGTTACAGAGAGAGATTGAATAGGTTAGGACTTTATTCCCTGGTGTGTAGAAGAATGAGGGGAGATTTGATAGAGGTGTATAAGATTTTGATGGGTATAGATAGAGTGAATGCAAGCAGGCTTTTTCCACTGAGGCTAGGGGAGAAAAAAAAACAGAGGGCATGGGTTAAGGGTGAAAGGAGAAAAGTTTAAAGGGAACATTGGGGGGGGATTCTTCACGCAGAGAGTGGTGGGAGTGTGGAATGAGCTGCCGGATAAAGTGGTAAATGCGGGGTCACTTTTAACATTTAAGAAAAACTTGGACGGGTACATGGATGAGAGGGGTGTGGAGGGATATGGTCCAAGTGCAGGTCAGTGGGACTAGGCAAAAAATGGTTCGGCACAGACAAGAAGGGCCAAAAGGCCTGTTTCTGAGCTGTAATTTTCTATGGTTCTATAGTTCTAATTGTGTGGCCATAGATTGGAATCTCATTTGAATCACTGGAAAATACTTTTTAAAGTTTTTTTTTATTAGTGTCACAAGTAGGCTTACAATAATGCTGCAATGAAGTTACTGTGAAAATCCCCTAGTCACCACACTCTGATGCCTGTTTGGGTACACTGAGGGAGAATTTAGCACGGCCAATGCACCTAACCAGCACATTGTTTGGATTGTGGGAAGAAACCAGAGGAAACCCATGCAGGCACAAGGAGAATGTGCAGACTCCGCACAGACACTGACCCAAGCCTGGAATCGAACCTGGGTCCCTGACGCTGTGAGGCGGTAGTGCTAACCACCATGCCATACTTTGGGACATTATGATGTGGTGGAAGGCATAATATAAATGCACACCTTTCTTGCTTGTGTAACAAATCAAGGGCTTGAGCATTTCCTTTCACGTGGTTGTAAGATCATCGAATCCCTACAGGGCAGAAGGATGCCATTCGGCCCATTGAGTTTGCACCAAGCACAATCCCACCCAGGCCCTATTCCCATAACCCACATATTTAGCCTGCTGATCCCCCCTGAGATTAGGGTCAATTTAGCATGGCCAATCAACCTAACCCGCACCTCTTTGGAGTGTGGGAGGAAATCGGAGCGCCCGGAGGAAACCCACGCAGACACGGGGAGAATATGCAGACTCCACACAGACAGTGACCTAGGTGCCGTGAGGCAGCAGTGCTGAGCACTGTGCCACCATGCCGCCCCTGCACCAAAAGATTTTTGGTACTCGTTGGATGTAGAATAGCTGGAGCAAAACTCGTCCTACAAATTTTCACACAACTTTGCGCACGTGCTGTGAATTTCGCAGCAAAATAGCAAAGAACAAAGAACAGTACAGCACAGGGACAGGCTTTTTGGCTCACCAAGCCTGAGCCAACACATGACACCTTTTTAAATTAAAGATCTTTTGCCTCTACGCAGTTCGCATCCCTCTATTCCCTGCCTATTCATGTATCTGTCAAGATTTCGCTTCAACTATTGCATCTACTTCTACCTCATCTGGCAGCGCATTCCAGCACTTACCACTCTCTGTGGAAGAAACTTGCCTCTCACACTTTCTTTAAACTTTCCCCTTTTATCTTAAGCCTATCTAATTGATGACAGCTGGAGTAATTCTGCAATCCAGCATTCCCAAGGGATTGAGTCTCGGGAAATCTTGAACAAAAAAAACCACTGATTTTCGGTGCAAGTGGTTCTGGCAAGTGAAGAAGTTACAACCTGCCTCTCACGATTTCAACCCATGAAATCCCATTCTATGAGTGCAAGCCCTCTTCTGCAGAGCCAGATTATGAAATACTCGCAAACGTCAAAGCAACCAAAGCAATCGCAGTCCTTCAAAAGCTTGAGGTAAGTGTCAAAACACACCAGAGAAATCCCAAAGCAGCATGATTTATGTCTGCTTATTTTCCCCCACAATGGGTTTGGTGACTGTGGTGAGAAAACCACAACAAAGAGGCTACAAGATCTTCATTGCAACTCGAACCCAGGGCCGGGATAGCAGATTGAAAACATAGGATAAAATCAAATTACTGCAGATGCTGGAATCTGAAACCAAAAGAGAAAATGCTGGAAAATCTCAGCAGGTCTGGAAACATCTGTAAGGAGAGAAAAGAGTTGACGTTTCGAGTCCAAACAACCCTTTGTCAAAGCTAAAAGGCAATTCTATACTTTTTTAACTTTGACAAAGAGTCGTCTGGACTTGAAACGTCAGCTCTTTTCTCTCCTTACAGATGCTGCCAGACCTGCTGAGATTTTCCAGCATTTTCTCTTTTGGAAATTGAAAACTGGAATGTCCAGTTATCCGATCCATTTACTTCCCCACAAGCCCTCCCCATCACTATTAAGAAGTCCCCACCTCTATTAAGAAAGTCAGATTTATAAATGAATGGTGAGAGTCTTCAATTGGCTTGACCTGAGCCCTTTTTCAAAATGTGGTTACATTTACAATGTGGTTGGAGGAGAAAGAGTTTGAGAATCTGTGTCTGTTTCCATTATCCCCCACCCTACCGCCACGTCCTCCCCCCTCCCCCCCACCACCACCACCAACCCCTCCCAATGGGATAATCAATTGACCACTTGTTTAAAAAATATTCCCAAATGACTTTGTTTGAAATTTCTTAATCTGCTGCTTCTGGAAGAGCCTGAAAGAGATAATTAGCATTTGTTTAGCCCCACTTCACAACCGAGGATGTCTCAAAGTGTTTTACAGCAATGAGATACAATGAATCCAGGACATGATAAGGGCAATTAAGGGGCTTTTAGATAAGTGCATGAATATGCAAGGAATAGAAGGATGTGGACCAAGGGCAGGCAGACATTTATGTTTAATTTGACATGGGACAACATGGTGGCACTGTGGTTAGCACTGCTGCCTCACAGCGCCAGGGACCCCGGTTCGATTCCTGGCTTGGGTCACTGTCTGTGTGGAGCCTGCATGTTCTCCCCAGTGTCTGTATGGGTTTCCTCTGGGTGCTTCCGTTTCCTCCCACAGTCCAAAGATGATATGGAGATGCCGGAATTGGACAGGGCTGGGCACAGTAAGTAGTCTCACAGCACCAGGTTAAAGTCCAACAGGTTTGTGTGGTAGCACGAGCTTTCAGAGCGCTGCCCCTTCATCAGAAGAGCACCGCCCCTCACCTGATAAAGGGGCAGTGCTCTGAAAGCTCATGTTACCAGTTCAAAGATATGCCGGTTAGGTGCATCGGCCATGCTAAGTTCTTCCTCAGTGCATCTGAACTGGCACCAGAGTGTGGTGACGAGGGGATTTTCACAGTAACTTCATTGCATTGTGAATGTAAGCCTCCTTGTGACTAATAAATAAACTTTATTTTATTCTTATTTGACACAATATCATGGGCTGAAGGGCCTGATCCCGTGCTGTATTGTTCTATGGTGCCGAAGTGTATCTGCTGCATGTGGATCATGGCTTTGAGTTTGCAGGCACATGGAGTCCTTTTGGTGTGTGCTGTGTATAATTTATCTAACACAAGTGATGTTGTTACTGTTTATTTATTTTATGTTAAAATAGCTTTCGCAATGTCTGATAACCGAGTTTGTAGGATTAGTGCGAATCTGCAAAATCGCAATGGAATTGGCTTTCTGACAATGAAAAATTAAAGTTCCAAAGCTGATTGATCCTGAGTGTGGAGCACATGATAATCCTTCCTGCGCCTTGAGCTGTTCGTGCAGATAAACAAAGCTGCTAATGTTACATGTCAAAACTGTCTTATAGTTCCCTGTTTTCTGAGACAGTACTTTAGTGTGCAACGGTGCATTCTCGAAGCGCATTGGAAAAAGACTTCATTTATAAATCCCCAGCCTGACCAGAAGCTAAATTCCATCACTAAATCATGAGTTAATAATGAAAGGTTGTTTCTCGGTCCCCAGTGTTGGTATCTTAAGTATCAAATCAGTGTTGAGTAAAATTCATCTTTTGTTTTGTAAGGACAAACAAGAATGGATTTATGGAGAGCACTGCATTAACACTGTGCTGCACATTACCCTTGGTGCCATCTCTATTACCCACCTCTGTCCCTATGAACATAGAACATAGAACATAGAACACTACAGCACAAACAGGCCCTTCGGCCCACAAGTTGCGCCGATCACATCACCTACCAACCTACAGACCTATCTATAACCCTCAATCTCATTAAACCCCATATACTCATCCAGAAGTCTTTTAAAAGACCCCAGCGAGTTCGCCTCCACCACCACTGACGGCAGCCGATTCCATTCACTCACCACCCTCTGAGTGAAAAACTTACCCCTAACATCACTTCTGAACCTCCCTCCCCGCACCTTAAATCTGTGTCTTCTCGTAGCGACCATTTCAAACCGGGGAAATAGCCTCTGAGAGTCCACCCTATCTATTCCTCTCAACATTTTGTAAATGCTCAACATTCCTAATTTATCATCTCCATGCCTGCGACAAAGACCTTCATGGAGCATCTTAAAAACATTGGGATTATCTACCCCTGCTGCCCACCCCTGCTCCCCCCCCACCCCCACCACCACACAAGTGCTGCAACAACCAGTTGGAAAACTTGCATTTTGTAGGCCAATTAGTTATTTGACAATCATAGTTACCGTCTCAGACTGATGGGGGTCAACTGAAAGCAAGGAGGCACCCCCACCCACATAAAAGATATCCATTAATGTAGCACCTGTCACAACCTCAGGAGACTTAACAGACAATGAGATATTCTGGTAGTTCAATTCACCATTGTAATATATAAAATCTACAAGGGCATTTAAATGGTCACTGGATAAACATATGGATGATATTGGAATAGTGTAGGTTGGATGGGCTTTAGATTGGTCAGCACAACATTGAGGGCCAAAGGGCCTGTACTGCACTGTAATGTTCTATGTTCTATATGGCAAATGAAGAAGTCTATCTAATTCACCATCTTGTTCATAATGGAGTTCAGTAAGCAAACTCTTATAAAGTTTATGTAGTAGTGTCATAAGTAGGCTTACATTGACACTGCAATGAAGTTCCTGTGAAAACCTCCCGGTCGCCACATGCCAGTGCCTGTTCATGTACACTGAGGGAGAATTTAGCATGGCCAGTGCATCTAGCCAGCACATCTTTCAGGCTGTGGGAGGAAACCAGAGCACCCAGAGGAAACCCATGCAGACACGAGGAGAACGTGCGGATTCTGCACAGACAATGACCCAAGCCAGGAACTGAAGACTAGTCCCTGGTGCTGTGATGCAGCCGTACTAATCACCGTGCCATATTTTGGGGCATCATGATGTTATGGAAGGCACAATATAAATGAGCATCTTTCTTGCTTCCGAAACAAAACAAGAGCTTGAGTGTTTCCTTTCACATGGTTGTAGGATATTTACTATTTGCTAGATATAGATTAGCTGGAGCAGACACAGGGAGAATATGCAGACTCCGTATAGACAGTGACCCAAGCTGGGAATTGAACCCGGGTCCCTGGCACTGTGAGACAGCAGTGCTAACCACTGTGCCACTCCATCATCTAACGCAGATAATGACCTGCTTCTGTGGTTTATCATTCTTTGATTTTAATTGCCCTACAACAGGAAATGATGAGAGGAAAGCCCTGGTGGCGGAGAGCTGAGATGACAGGGTTTTGGTCTCTCAGGGAACCAAGGCCGAAGGACAGCGGGCAGGAAAAGGGAGTTGAGGACCGAGAGTAGCCAGGATTATACTGGATGGTGGAGCAAGCCTGGTGGGCCTTTTCGTCCACTCTCATTCCATATTTTCTAATTCAGGGTAACGCAACTGAAATGTTTAAAAAGAGATTGTACTCATTGTTTAATTTTGATGTATTTATGCTGCTGCAGGCTTCATAGTAGCTGACTCATAAAAGAATTGAGATTTTATTTATACAACAAGTTGTGATCGGAATGCACTGACTGAAAGAGCAGTGGGGACAAATCCAAAAGCGCACTGTGTGAGAATGGATGTCAATTTTCTTTTATATTTCTGGGGAGTATTTTGTGAAGAAGGCTGCTAAGTGTAAATGATTCAATTTAGCTGGGAAAAGATTGATTGGAGCCCCTTCATCTGGAAGAGTTGAGAGGGATAAATGTGCTCGATACATGCATTTATAAAGAGATTTTCCTGGTTAAGCAGTTTATAAATAATTAGGTTTGGTTGGAAAATTTGCATTAGGATATACCTAGGGATCTGTTGTGTTAGGCTGTTAAATTTCAAAGGGAGAGGTGGACAAAAGGCTTTTTATAATTTTCAAAGGTTTCAGAAAAAGAAGGTTATTACGTTTTATTTAACCCAAAAGTCATAGGAAAACATGAAAGATTTTTATGAAAGAGTTTTATATTTCGGAAAAGTAATGTTCAAAAAACTGCTAAGAAGAATGGTGTGGCAGATGAAAGGTGAAAAGGATACTTAAGGAGAGATGTGAGAACTGAGAAGTTGGCTGTGTGAGTAAGAAGTGCTGGAAACATCTCTGAATTGGGAGAAGAAGCACACTTTGAATCAGTCCTCCAGTCAAGCCAGAAAATTCCTGCATTGAAGTCTTGGATTTCCACAGCTAAATGGAACTGAGCTTCAGAGGGCACGTGGTGTACCTTATGAGCGCAGCAGCAGCATTGGCTTGTGTTAGTATTATTGGATTTTTATAGTTGAATATCTATAAGAGATAGTTGCCTGACTGGCAACTTGTGGGCAACTTGACAAAGTACAAAATTATTTTGGGAGGCAGTTTAGTAAGACTGGTTTTAACTGTGTAATTGTAATCTGTTGTGTTTAAGATTTCTTTTCTTCCTGTTAATCCATCATTTACTTTCAATTTTAAAGTTCCAGAAGTGTTACTGGACTTCTTGCTGCAAAGTGAGTATATTTCAGAATACATAAAAAAGGGTAACATCCTGTAAGCCAAGTTTTCCTCTGGGATTTTGTTTCCTCAACAATTAATATCTATTGTCCTCATAACAGTTACAAAAGGGAATTGAATATAAAGAGCATACTTGCAAGGCTACTAAAAAAGTGGCACTCATTAGATAGCTGTTTCAAAGAGCTGGCACATGCATGAATGGCTGAATGGCCTCTTTTTTCTGATGTTATAAAGGCCAGTTCTTTCCAAGCTGACGGGATGCGGCTCAGAGGAGGCTTGCTAGCTTGATACCTGGAATCATTATTGAGCAAACAAAATCCCAGAGGAAAACTTGGTTTATATGACGTTATCCTTTTTTATGTATTCTGAAATATACTCACTTAGCAGCAATAAATCCAGTAACACTTTTGGAATTTTAAAATTGAAAGTAAAGGATGGATTAGCAGGAAGAAAAGAAATCTTAAACACAACAGATTACAATTACACAGTTAAAACTAGTCTTATGAGGAAAGTTTAGACAGATTAAGCTTGTTTCTGCTGGAGTTTAGAAAATTGAGGGGTGACTTCGTCTAGAGTCATAGAATATCTACAAGTACAGAAGGAGGCCATTCAGCCCATTGAGCCTGCACCGACAACAATCCCACCCATCTCCATAACCTCATGTATTTACCCAGCTCATCCACCTTGACACTGAGGGACAATTTACCCTGGCCAATCAACCTAATCCGCACATCTTTGGACTGTGGGAGGAAACCAGAGCACCTGCAGGAAATCCACGCAGACACAAGGAGAACATGCAAACTCCACACAGACACTTGACTGAAGTTTCAGATCCTGAACAATCTTGGCAAGGTGGACACGGAAAGGATGTTTCTTCTTGTGGGCGAACAAGAAGGCACAGTCTTAAAGTTAGAGGTTGTCCTTTTCGGACAGAGATGAGGGAAATTTCTTTTCTCACAGAGAGTTTTGCGACTTTGGAACTCTCTGCCTTAGAGGGGTGGAGAGAGGGTAATTGAATATTTTTAAGGCAAAGGTAGACAGATTCTTGTCCAGCAAAGGAATCAAAGACTGTCGGGGGTAGATGGGAATGTGGAATTATAAAGTTTATATATTATTTATTAGTGTCACAAGTAGGCTTACATTAACACTGCAATGAAGTTACTGTCAAAATCCCCTAGTCACCTCACTCCTGTGCCTGTTTGGATACAATGAGGGAGAATTCAGCTTGGCCAATGCACCAGGAATTGCAGGCATACACGGGGAGAATATGTAAAATCCACACAGACAGTGACCCAAGTCGGGAATCAAACTCAGGTCCCTGGCACTGTGAGGCGGCAATGCTAACCACTGTACCACCAAATCGCTCCACACAGCCACGAACTTATTGAATGGTGAAACAGGCTCAATGGGCTGAATGCTCGGTGGTGCAGTGGTTAACGCTGCTGCCTCACAGCGCCAGGGTCCCAGATTCAATTTCAGCCTCGGGTCCCTGAATAGGATTTCTGCCCGTATTCTTATGTTGGTATGACATAGGATGTGACCATTGATATTGCTCAGAATAAAAGTGGAAGCTTGAATCACATGAGTCTTCTTTCAGGTTGGATTAGGAGTGCACCAGATCGATTTTCATTTGCTTCCTGCAGAGGGATGAGCAGGGATTACACTCAAACAAAATGAACAGCTATACTCTTCCTGGTGAGAAAAGGGATATAGTGAGAGGCAGACCACTGATATGTTGCCAACCCAGCCTATCCAGCACGGCAGGAATAAAGTGACAATACCTGTTATAGTCAGATCTGAAGGTTATCTGGACTGTGAGCTGTGGAGATATCTCCCTCAAGTCTGCTAATCAGACCATGTCACGCTCAGTGGAAGCTTCAGTTTAAGCAATGGTCTGTCATCATTTTATTTCAGAAGAGACTAAGGTCCCAAATTTCCTTCAGTGGTAAAAAATGATGACTATATACCTGTGTGGTATGCAGGAGAAGCAGAGATGCATTTCCTTTTCACAACAGTGTCAGTTCAGTTCACATCAATCCAAGATTTTTGGAATGAATGAAATGTAGAATTTTCTATCACAAAATCATGATTATAGTCTTAACATAAGAACATAAACTATATCACCGGGTGGCATGGTGGCGCAGTGGTTAGCACTGCTGCCTCACAGCACCAGGGTCCCAGATTCAATTTCAGCCTCGGGTCGCTGTCTGTGGGGAGTTTGCACATTCTCCCCCATGTGTGCGGGGGTTTCCTCCGGGTGCTCCAATTTCCTCCCACAGCCCAAAGATGTGTGGGTTAGGTTGATTGGCCATGCTAAATTGACCCGAGTGTTGGGGGATTAGCAGGGTAAATACGTGGGGTTACAGGAATCATGTCTGGGTGAGATGATGGTCAGTACAGAGTCGATGGACCGACTGGCCTCCTTCTGCACTGTAGGGATTCTATGATTCAATGGATTCTATGATCACGAAAGAAATTCACCTGGGGTGGGGTTT
This sequence comes from Carcharhinus amblyrhynchos, assembly GCF_965287045.1. NCBI lineage: Eukaryota > Metazoa > Chordata > Chondrichthyes > Carcharhiniformes > Carcharhinidae > Carcharhinus > Carcharhinus amblyrhynchos. The sequence goes on from NC_137327.1 coordinate 126,263,561, forward strand.
TTCTGGCTGTGCTCGTCCCAAAGCTGGAAAATCCCGCACAAGGTCAACAAACCTTTGCATGCTCCGTGTCCTGCCCACTATGATTCTCATGGCGGGCGGGATGGGAAAATTCTGCCCATTATCTCATTGTTGTTCTGTGGGCTCTTGCTGTGCCTAGTGTCTGAGACCACGACAGCGAACAGATCTGCAAAAATACTTTCATCGGCTAGAAAACCTTTTGGGATATCCGGAAGTCATGACAGGCATGAGACAAATGACAATCCTTCGGTCTTCGGAGCGGAGCTGTTGTGGCCTTCGAGAATGAAGGGCCAAGTTTGTCTGAAACGTGGAAAAACAAGGCAATATCACATTGCATAGGAATGCTGGAAATTCCTGGAAGTAAACAAGCCTTGAGCTCCAAGCGCTTCATTGTAATGAGCAAGGAGCAAAGTCAGCCTGCCTAAGACCTTGCAGACAGGACAAACTCACCAATTGTTTTCCCTCATGTTTACGGGAGATTTGTACACCTACTTTGTTGAGGAATTGCTTTGACCTGAATGCCTCTTGCTGACGTCCTCCATTGTTTTTGGAACAATGACAATGTCCACGGAACTGACCGAAACTGTTTGAACCTGTTTTTAATCTCCAGTCAGCTCAACAGGTTCACGTGCTGTTTTAAAAAATGTTGTAGGTCAGGATTGTCCCGGGTTTGACCCTCACCAATGGGTGATATTGATATAGTCTAAACAGTCTGGCCAGTCCCAGCCAAAGAATAGGAACAGCAAATCTGTCAGAGTTCCTGCTGCTTGACATCAAGTCAGCCCCACTGAAGCTGGCCAGATGTGTGGGCATTGAGTAGGAAAAGGTTTTGCCTCGGCTATCGTGACCCTTCCGTTATCTCATAATCTGCCTAGTTTAGTAGACAGTACACTGAACCCATGGAAGACATGGGCAGAACATGTAAGCAGAGGAAATTAGGGGAAGGTTCATAGAGTGTCACAGCACAGAAGAGTCAATCATCCCATCATGCTGGTGCTATCTCTTTGAAAGTGCTGAATAACTCGTGCCATTCTCCCGCATAAGAAAGCATGGAGGTGATATTGTAAATATACTAATTGGGCTTTTCCCTCACAGCTTTGGTTCCTGGTTAGGGTCATAGAATCCCTACAGTGCAGAAGGAGGTCATTCGACCCATCGAGTCTGCAACGACCACAATCCCACCCAGGCCTTATTTCAGTAACCTCACGTATTTACTGTGTTAATCCCCTGACACTAGGGCCAATTTAGCATGGCCAATCAACCTAACCTGCATTGGACTGTGGGAAACTAGAACACCCGGAGGAAACCCATGCAAACATGGGGAGAATGTGCAAACTCCAGGCAGAGGCTGGAATTGAACCCGGGTCCCTAGTGCTGCGAGGCAGCAATGCTAACTGCTGTGCCACCGTGCTGCCCCCCCCCCCCCCACCCCCCACAGTTGAGTTTGATTTCTTAAAATAAATGTCTAATGTAGAGTTTGATTTGATGTAACATTGTCATTGGAATGCAGTAAAAAGTCTTGTTTCTTGTACGGCCTGCATGCAAAACATGCCACTCATAAAGTACATAGGGGAGAAGGAAAGGATAGGGTGCAGAATATAGTGTTATCAGCAAAGGGCTCCAACCACATTCCCTTGTCTCTGAATTTGATGTCTGTGCATTTGGGTTCCATTCCAGAAGCCTGAATGCACCATCTAGACAGACAGTGCAGTGCAGCATTGACCGAGTGCTGTGCTGTCGCAGGTGCCACCTTTCAGAAGATATCTGAAGCCTCTCAAATCATGTTAAAGATTCCATGTCTCACCTACTTGAATAGTTATTCTTGGTGCCCCAGCCAACATTCCTCCTTCAATCAACATTGGCAAGAATGGATTATTCTGTTATTGTTGCATTGTGGGATTTTTCTGTGTGAATGGACACTTTAATTAAAAGTTTGGACACTTCTAAACATGCCTCAATGGCTGCAAAGCAGCTTGTAATGTCTTGAAAAAGTGCTACATAAATGCAAGCCTTCCTTTTGTTGTTTATTATCAGTGCTTCCCAAGCCCAGGATCAACACAGTTTCTTATGAAAGGAAATCACAGATTTCCTGGTTTGCCATTAAATTGTATTCAAATGAATGGGACATTTCCTTGCTGCCTCTCTATTTCGGCATCTCTTCAACTTTTCAACACCAAAAAAAAACATTTTATACATCACAGATTTAATGTCCCAATTTTAAAGATTGTGATACAAGGAACGCAGAGGAGGAGAGCGGCCAAGGGAAATGGTCCCTTGGACTCTGCAATGGGATAACTGTTGCCAGGGATATTTTAATCACATTTGGATTTCCTTCTTTCCCTTGAGCTATTTTGGGGACACTCCATCTATTTTCTTTTCCTAAGCAGGAAAGTGACAAAATGAGCAGCAAACAATTGGAGTAAGACCATATATATATTTTTTCCCAGTAACAGTCACAACACTTAGTACCCTTCGGATCCTGTCCATCTGTTTATTGTTGCATCTGAAACCAATTTAAATAATCTCCTTGTAAAGTAGCAGTCCAGTTGAGTTCAAACATGGTGGCACAGTGATTAGCATTACTGCCTCACAAACACCAGGGGCCTGGGTTCGATTCCCAGCTTGAGTCATTGTGTGGAGTTTACACATGAGTTTCCTCCAGGTGATCCAGATTCCTCCCACAGTCTGAAAGATGTGCTGGTTAAATGCACTGGCCATGCCAAGTTCTTCCTCTGACTTGATTTGACTTATTATTGTAACGTTTATTAGTATACAGTGAAAAGTATTGTTTCTTGCATGCTGCACAAACAAAGCATACCATTCATAGAGAAGGAAACAAGAGAGTGCAGAATATAATGTTGCAGTCATAGCTGGGTGTAGAGAAAGATCAATTTAATGCAAGATAAATCCATTCAAAGATTTAATGGCAGCGGGGAAGAAGCTGTTCTTGAGTCAGTTGGTACTTGACCTCAGTCTTTTATCTCTTTTTCCCGATGGAAGAAAGTATATCCGTGGTGCATGGGGTCCTTAATTATGCTGGCTTCTTTGCCAAGGCAGTGGGAAGTGTAGACAGAGTCAGTGGATGGGAGGCTGATGGATTGGGCTACATAAGAACATAAGAAATAGGAGCAGGAGTAGGCCATCTAGTCCTTTGAGCCTGCCCCACCATTTAATAAGATCATGGCTGATCTGAAGTGGCTCAGTTCCACTTTCCCACTTTCTCCCCATAACCCTTAATTCCCCTGTCTATCAGAAACCTGTCTGCCCGTGACTTAAATATATTTAGCGAGGTAGCAGAGAATTCCAGAGATTCACCATCCTTTGAGTGAAGAAGTTCCTCCTCAACTCTGATCTAAACTGCACCCCCCCCCTTATCTTGAGGCTGTGTCCTCTAGTCCTGCTATCCTTTCTAAGCGGGAAGAATCTCTCTACCTCTACCCTATCCATCCCCTTCATTATCTTATACGTCTCTATAAGATCCCCCCTCATCCTTCTAAACTCCAATGAGTACAGACCCAGTCTATTTAGTCTCTCTTCATAGGCAACCCCTTCATCTCCGGTATCAGCCGAGTGAACCTCCTCTGCACTTCCTCCAAGGCCAATATATCCTTCCGCATGTGCAGCGACCAAAACTGCACACAGTACTCCAGCTGCGGCCTCACCAGTACCCTGTACAGTTGCAGCAAGACCTCCCTACTTTTATATTCTATCCCCCTCGCTATAAAGGCCAGCATTCCATTCACCTTCTTGATCACCTGCTACACCTGTAGACTGGGTTTTTGTGACTCGTGCACAAGGACCCCCAGGTCCCTCTGCACTGTAGTATGCTGCAACTTTTTGCCTTTTAAATAATAATCCCTTCTACTATTATTTCTGCCAAAGTGGATAACCTCACTCTTGCTAATATTATACTCCATCTGCCAGGTCCTCGCCCACTCGCTCAGCCTATCCAGATCCCTCTGCAGACTTTCCACACCCTCCACGCAATTTGCTTTTCCACTCATCTTTGTGTCATCAGCAAATTTTGTCACCCTACACTCAGCCCCCTCCTCCAGATCATCTATATAAATGGCAAATAGTTGAGACCCCAGCACCGATCCCTACAGCAGCCCACTAGTCACCAACTACCAACCAGAATAGCACCCACTGATACCGACTCTCTGCCTCCTATTAGACAGCCAATCCTCTATACATTCATGACCTTTTGTAGTTTCTTGAGGTTTTGGGCAGAGCAGGAACCATACCAAGCTGTGATACAATCAGAAAGAATGCTTTCTGTGGTACATCTGTAAAAGTTGGTGAGAGTTGTAGCTGACATGCCAAATTGCCTTCATCTTTTGAAAAAGTAGGGGCACTGTTGGGCGTTCTTAACTATAGTGTCCCCATGGGGGGGACCAGGACAGGTTGTTGAAGATCTGGACACCGAAAAACTCAGTGTACCCAAACGGGTGCCGGAGTATGGTGACTAGGGGATTTTCACAGTAGCTTCATTGCTGTGTTATTATAAGCCTTACTTGTGACATTAGTAAATAAACCTGACTCTTAAACTTAATCACAAAGTAGGTACTGGAGGTTCCAGTTCTCTGATTGATTTTGGTAGCTTGCGGATAATGAACAAACATACGTGATACATGCATTGTAGTTTACTTGTTGCCGAACTTGACTGAGAACCTTGAGATCTGTGTGTTCAATCCCTACACGGTTTGTCGTGAAATTGAATTCATTGTACATGATTTGGTTTGTTTTATTATTGTCATATACATTAGCATAGAGTGAAAGGTATTGTTTCTTATGCGCGACACAGATAAAGCATACTGCACATAGAGAAGAAAAGGAGACGGTGCAGAATGTTGTGTTACAATCATAGTTAGGATGTAGAGAAAGATCAACTTAATTTAAGATCATATTAACTGGAGTTTAGAAGAGTGAGAGGGGCTCTCATAGAAACTTATAAAACTCTAACAGGGGTAGACAGGGTAGATTCACAAAGAATGTTCCCAATGGTTGGGGAGACCAGAACTAGGGGTCATAGTTTGAGGCTAAGGGGTAAACATGACGTGAAGAGAAATTTCTTCACCCTGAGGGTGAATGTGTGGAACTTACTACCACAGAAAGAAGTTGAGGCCAAAACATTGTCTGATTTCAAGAATAAATTAGATGCAGTTCTTGGGGCTAAAAGGATCAAGGGATATGGGGGTAGGCAGGGATCAGGATATTGAATGTGATGATCAGCCATGATCAAAATTAATGGCTAAGCAGACTTAAAGGGCCAAATGGCCTACTCCTGCTTCTAATTTTTATGTTTCTATGTAACATAAGGTAGGTCCATTCAAAAGATGGCAGCAGGAAGAAGAGATTGAACTAAAGCTTTCTTACAGTGTTTAAAACAGATAAAGTTGAGTTTCAAAAGCATAGAATGAGATAAAAGATAGAATTAGAGGGTATGCTGGGTACAGTTTGCAAGAAGTTACCATGCTCCGGCACCATCCTGGTAATGTATGGTACAGACTCAACTCCGTCATTAATGTCCTTCTTTCTACAGAATGGAATTTGCTACTTTACCCACTCTGATCTCCAGTATCACCATGTACCGTCTCTAATGTTCTCAAGCATATTGTAAGCAATCACTTCAGTTTTTTTTCTCCTCACATGTCAAGAAAATGCAACAATGTGGTATTGATGCAAGGAGACATCAGTTATCATTGTTACAACAGGAGTTGTCCGAATCGTTGCTGATGAGCTATCTGAAGCGTGATTGAACCCAGGGGTAGAGCTCAGACATAATGAAGGCCAAGCATGTTGTGAGATAGATCTGGGGATTCAGCAGAACAGATTTGATTGAATGAAGCGTGGAATTCAAAGATGGTGAAAGTCAGAGCCTGGGGGTAAAGTTGAGCAAGTGTGTACTGGGGAGAAAATGGATTGCAGAGATGCTATGACAGGATAAAAAGAGCAAGGCAATTGAAAAATGGAGACAGAGACATGAGGAAGCAAAGTATGTCATGCAGTCTCTTGAACCTGCATCACACTTAGATTACGGCTGTTCTGCACCTCAAGTCCATTCATCCACTTTTGTTTATGTCTTTTGTTAGCTTTACCTAAGAAAAATCTATCAATCTCAGTCTTGGGCATTTATGTCTACAGTCTTTTGGAGAGCAAGTGTATGATTTTCACTGTCTTTTGTGTGAAAAACTCACCAAGCCTTCTTCAACATCACCTTCCAAACGCATGACTCCTAGAGGGGCAAGAGCAGCAGCTGTGTGGGAAAGCCATGATCTGCAAATCTCCCTCCCAGCCACACACCATCTTGAATTGAAAAATATAACTTTTCCTTCACCATCACTGGGTCAAAATTCTGCAACTGTATTCCTAGCAGCGTTGTGGGAATACCAACATTGGATAGACTGCAAGGAGCCAACTCACCGCCACCATCTAATGGGAAGCCCAAGATGGAACACAAATTCTAGCCTTGCTGGCAATGTTCACATCCCATGACTGAATGAACAAGTAATGTTTGTGATTTGATTTGAATTATTATTGAAAAGTATTGTTTCTTGAGCACGATACAGACAAAGCATACCATACGTAGTGACAGAAAAGAGAGTGGAGAATGTAGCGTTCCAGTCACAGCTCAGGTGTAGAGAAAGATGAGCTTAAAATGAGATAGGTCCATCTCTGATTGTACCCTGAATCCCCCAATTTGACATCACCTCTTTCTGGATTTCGCCCAACTATCAAGCTTCGTAATAATTTTAAATATCTCAGTTAAGTCAACCCTCACCTGTTGAAACTCAAGGGAATGCAAATTAATGCGTCCTGCTTTCGTAATCAAAACCTCTAGAGAAACAGGAATGGGAGAAAAAATAAACTGTTAAACAAACACAGAGGGTGGGATTTTCTGGTCGCACTCGCCCCAAGGTCGGAAAATCCCGCTTGAGGTCAACGGACCTTCGCGTGGTCTGCCTCCGCCCGCTATGATTCCCGTAGCGGTGGGTTGGCGGAGGGGGTTGGGGGGAGCAGGGGGTGGAAAGGAAAAATTCCATCCAGGATTTTTACTCCAAAAGAAACAGAGTTGAAGAAGAGAAATGTTAGACAGAATTCTCCCATTTGGGACTAAGTTCCATGGCATGAGAGGGATGGGGAGTGTTTCCCAGTTCAGAAGCTGAGGGAAACTTTGCCATATCTTCTAGTCCTGATCTCATTAGTTATATTCCTGCGGTTTAGCATCACATTCCGTGGTGGGGCAGGCATGATGGTGCACATTCCCCGCCATCATATCTGGTTGCCATGTTGACGTCACTGACCCACCATTAAAGAGGGAAGATAGACCTCCTGGAAAAGATGGATTTTCTGATCACTCTGAGGCTAGAAGGTGGACTGTCGCGATCACACTGAATCTGAAAGCTCCACATCGAGATGATTCCCCGGCCCCACTCACTGCCGTGGTGTTCCAGGGTCAAGGGTGGTTGGTGGCCTCCATCTCAAACTCCAGAGATAACCCAAGCTAACTGTTCAGCTAAGTCCTGACGTCTGCACCTCATGATATTCCAGACGAGTTCTGGATTGGTGTGTTGTCTGTTGGTGTTGCAGAGAATTGGGTGTGTGGGGAAAATTCTGGTCAGGCCTTCATCTGCATCCCATTAGCGAGATGTAGGTAAGAGACCTCCGGTGGGGTTTCCTGATCTGCCATGGCAGGCACCAATGGAAGATCCCATAGGAAACTCATACCAGCCTGAAACAGATTTTTGGATAAGTGCCAAATTCTACACCCACCCCCACCCTCCATCGCACCCCCCCCCCCCCCCCCCCCACCCCCCCACCAGCCCCACACCCAGCTCATCACTGAACCCACTTGCAGAGGCAGGGGAGAATTCCACCTCTTTCTTCTTATCCCACATAAGTATTGGAAGCAGATCATTTCGGTTTTCCAATGGCTGGAAAATAATTAGAAGCCAATATAACTACAAACAACCGTCGGGCAGGATATTTAGTAATGAGTCATAAAGATAATCTTTCTCTTTTTTTTTGGAAAATCATCTTGCTTACCTCATCACTGACTTCAGAATTTGAGCACCATTGTGCGTTAGAATGAAATCTGGGCTATGGTAAAATCCCATGTAAAGTGTAGAAGTAAAATTGAACTCGCTGATCAAGAAGCACATTCTGTGATGGGGTCTTTTATGATAACACTAGGTTTAAGTCCAAACCAATTTATTTGATAGTAAAGTCACAAATTCTCACTATCAAATAAATTGGTTGGACTTAAACCTGGTGTTGTCAGACTTCTTACCGTGTTTACCCCAGTCCAACGCCAGCATCTCCACATCATGTTTTTTATGATGACAGATAATACTTCAAAGATGCCCCGCTGAAATCCACCACCTGAGCTAGACGTTAGGCTATAATTGGCTTAGCGCTTAAACAAGGAAGGGAATGAGGGATTTAATCATTTTATTTGAACTCTAAAGTAGAAATCACTGTTAATGATAACCAGGAACAGTCAATATTTCATGACAGGAGGAGACCATTCATCGCATTCTGTTTGTGCTAGAGCTTTACTAGACCAATAAGTGACAAATAATTTTGTATTACAGTAAACAATAAAGAACAAACACTTAACACGTTTATATGACATTTCTGTTATAACAATGTTAACATATGAATGAGTTAACACACATAATGATTGAAACTGTCTTCAATATGCACTGAACTATTGTACAACTCAGCCGAGGTGATGGCCTGGAGAAATAATCATCAGGCTATTAATCCAGAAACTCAGCTAATGTTCTGGGGACCTGGGTTCGAATCCCGCCATGACTGATGGTACAATTTGAATTCAAAAATCTACAATTAACAATGTATTGATGGCCATAAAACCATTGTCACTTGTCGGAAAACCCATCTGGTTCAATGATGTCCTTTAGGGAAAGAAATCTGCTGTCCTTATCTGGTCTGGCCTACAAGAGACTCCGGAACCATAGCAATGTGTTTGACTCTCAACTGCCCTCAGGCAATACTTCCCATGTACCTGGATGGATGCAGATCCAACAACGCTCAAGAAGCTTGACACCACCCAGGACAAATCAGCCCACTTGATTGGCACCACATCCACTCCCTCCGATGCTCAGTAGCAGCAGTGTGTACTACTTACAAGATGCACTGCAGCAATTCACCAAAGTTTCTCAGACAGCACCTTCCAAACCCACAACCACTTCCATCTAGAAGACCAAGAGTAGCAGATATATGGGAACACCAAGTTCCCCTCCAAGCTACTCGCTGTCCTGACTGTTCCTTCACAGTGGCTGGGTCAAAACCCTGGAATTCCCTCCCTAGGGACATTGTGGATCAACCCACTGGACATGGACAGCAGCGATTCAAGAAGGCAGCTCACCACCACCTTCTCGAGGACAACTAGGAATGGGCAATAAATGCTGACCAGCCAGAGATGCCCATGGTCCACAAATAGATAAAAGAAAAGCATTGTGCATCTCTAATTTATCATGTTTCTAATTTAAGGAACAGTTTATATTTCAGTTTACTGTAATTTTCCAGGTTTGAGTGAGGATAACATTGATATGCTATCAATGAGTGAGTGAGCGAGGGTCTGGCAGATGGAGTACAATGTTGGTAAATGTGAAGTCATCCATTTTGGTAGGAATAACAGCAAAATGGACTATTATTTAAATAGCAAAAAATTGCAACGTGCTGCTGTGCAGAGGGAACCTGGGTGTCCTTTTGCAGGAATCTCAAGGAGTTGGTTGCAAGTGCAGCAGGTAATTAAGAAGGCAAATGGAATTTTGTCCTTTATTGCTAGAGGGATGGAGTTTAAAAACAGCGAGATTATGTTGCAACTGTATAAGGTGCTGGTGAGGCCACACCTGGAGTACTGTGTACAGTTTTGGTCTCCTTATTTGAGAAAGGATATACTGGCACTGAAGGGGGTGCAGAGGAGATTCACTAGGTTGATTCCAGGGTTGAGATGGTTGGCTTATGAGGAGAGACTGAGTAGACTGGGGCCATACTCACTGGAATTCAGAAGAATGAGAGGAGATCTTAGAGAAACATATAAGATTATGAAGGGAATAGATAAGATAGAAGCAGGGAAATAGCTTCCAGTGGCGGGTGAAACTAGAACTAGGGGGCATTGCCGCAAAATAAGCAGAAGCAGATTTAGGACTGAGTTGAGGAGGAACTTGTTCACACAAAGGGTCATGAATCTGTGGAATTCTCTGCCCAGTGAAGCAGTTGAGGCCACCTCATTGAATGTTTTTAAGGCAAGGATAGATAAATTTTTGAACAGTAAAGGAATTAAGGGTTATGGTGAGCGGGCGGGTAAGTGGAACTGAGTCCACAAAAAGATCAGCCATGATCTTATTGAATGATGGAGTAGGCTCGAGGGGCTAGATGGCCTACTCCTGCTCCTAGTTCATATGTTCTTATGCAAGGGGAAAGGGAAGGTGATGGCTATGTTTGCTGCCCTCAGGGATCAGAGTGGAGGGAAGTTCATCCCTTGCTTATATTCTTTTGCCTCTAAAAGCCACATTTCGTGGAAGTAAATTTCTGTTGGTCTAGCCACAAAAATCAGATGAAATCAATTTGCTTTAAGCACAGGACTTTGAATCAAACATGATGCAGAATGACAAAAACCATGTAACAATATCTCCATGTACATGGGATATAGGAGCATGTTGCAGATGTAACAAATGCAAATTTTGTTTAAAATAAAATTCTGGTCTGTCTAATGTGAACAGCATGAAGTCAAATTCGAAAATTTGCAGCACTGTAGCACAGTGGTTAGCGCTGCTGCTTCACTGCTCTAGGGACCTGGGTTCAATTCCCGGCTTGGGTGACTGTCTGTGTTGTGTTTGCACATTCTCCTTGTGTCTGCGTGGGTTTCCTCCAGGTGCTCCGGTTTCCTCCCACAGTCCAAAGATGTGCGGGTTAGATTGAATGGCTGTGCTAAAAATTGCCCTTAGTGTCCTGAGATGGGTAGGTTAGAGGGATTAACGGGTAAATATGTAGGGATTTGGGGTAGGGCCTGGGATTGTGGTCGGCGCAGACTCGATGGGCCGAATGGCCTCTTTCTGTACTGTAGAGTTTCTATGAATTCCACGGTTCGAAAAGGCTGGAAGTACTCAGCAGGTTGGGCAGCATACGTGAAGAATGAATGTTTCAGGTCAATGACCTCATTGACTGTGAAAATGTTTTGGGATGTCCTGAGATTTGGATAAACACCGGGGAGGCAATGGCCTTGTGGTATTATCACCAGACTATAAATCCAGAAATGTTCTGGGGACGCAGGTTCAAACCCTGCTGATGGAATTTGAATTCTTTTGAAAAAATCTGGAATTAAGAATCTACTGATGACCATGAAATCATTATCGATTGTTGTTAAAAACCCATCTGATTCACTAATAGCCTTTAGAGATGGAAATCTGCTATCCTTACCTGGTCTGGCCTACATGTGACTCTCAGCTACCCTCAGGCAACTCGGGATGGGCAATAATTGCTAGCCAGCCAGTGATGTCCATGTCCCACAAATGAATATAGAAAAAAAATCAGTACAATTTTTGCAGTATGAATTGATTCAAGTACAGCTTTGTTTTCTCTAAGAAGTTAAAGCCCAGAACCTATCTTTACTTTACTTCCTGAGTTTTTTTCGAAGTAAAGCTGATTAGTGTCACAAGTTGGTTTACATTAACACTGCAATGAGGTTACTGTGAATATCCCCTAGTCGCCAAACTCCAGCGTTTGTTCGAGCACACTGAGGGAGAATTTAGCGTGGCCTGTGCACCTAACCAGCACGTCTTTCAAATTGTGGGAGGAAACTGGAGCACCCGGAGGAAACCCACACAGACATGGGGAATCCGCACAGACAATGACCCAAGCCAGGAACTGAACCCAAGTCCCTGGCACTGTGAGGCAACAATGCTAACCTCTGTACCACTGTGCCACATCCCATTTTATTCCTTCATGTGATGTGGGATTAGTTGGCAAGGCAAGCATTAGCTGCCCATTCCCAATTGACCTTCAAGTGTTGAGGGCTGCCTTCATGAACTGCAGCAGTCCATGTGGTGCGGACACACCCATAGTGCTGTTGGAAAGGGAAAATGAGATGGGAAATTCAATATCAGTCCAATATTTCATCTGCCTCGTTCATTTTCTCATGTGTCCTTTAGTGGTTTCTAAAGTGTTGGTGCTTATCAGCTATGTTTTCTCTCACTTTCTGCCCTGCCTTAAGCTTCTGTGCACCACACCCAGCTGAGAAGGTCAATTGGTGACTCAAATGCTCACAAATTTTAGCAGATCCTGCTTTGAGACTGGCAGTGTACGAGAGTGGGGTCACTTCTCTCTTACTCATTACGGTTCTCCCATCTGCCCTGTTTTGAAGTCTTTATTTTAATGAGCAAATCAGAAAGAAAATTAAAAATGTCATAAAGTTTTAATGTTAACAGTTGGGTGTCATGTGACTCTGAGCTGTTGGAGAAATAGTCAAGAAAATTCACTTATATTCAATGCAAAACTAAAGTCTACTGCGGTAAAATGTCGACAAATAAGAAATTGTCCATTTTGCAGGCAGGATGAATAAGAAAGAAGCTTATTCACAGAAATCCTACAGTGCAGAATGAGGCCATTCAGCCCATTGAGTCTGTACTGACCACTTGTTATCTAAATGGTGAAAGATTACAAAGCTCTGAGATGCAGAGGGATCTGGGTATCCGAGTGCATGAATCACAAACGGCTGGTATACAGGTACAGCAAGTAATTAGGAAAGCCAATGGAACATTTACTGTCAGGAGAATTGAATGCAAAAGCAAAGAGGTTATGGTTCAGCTATCCAGGGCATTAGTGAGACCACATCTGTAAAATGGTGTGCAGCATTGGTCTCCTTATTTGAGGAAAGATGTAAATGTGTTAGCAGCAGTTCAGAGAAGGTTTACCAGGGATGGGCAGGTTGCCTTATGAGGAAAGTTTGGAGAGATTTGATTTGTATCCACTCGAGTGGCTTGATCGATACCTTTAAGATTCTGAGGCATATTGACAGATGGATGTGGTGGGGATATTTCCTCTTGTTGGAGAATTTAATGGAGATGCAGAATACACAATATCGATTCAACAATCCATTATATTCTTCACCCTGATACTCAGTGTCTGTTGACTATGATAGGATTGAACATCAGCCAGAATATATTACAGGAGGCGGTTGTGAGATATCTTTTGTGCTAAAGCCCACAGTAAATTTGTTGAATTGCTGGATTTCTGTGTGACTTGGGGTAGTCTCCGTCACCTACAGCTCTGGCTGTACCATTCTACCAATATCCTCTTGGTCCCTTAAAACAAAACCAGCAAGCTGAGTGTAACTATTATCTCATTCTCCATACCTCCGGCCAGATTCACTTGAGAGAGCATCAAATGTCTTCTCCATCTGCCTTTGCGAAAGCCTGTACTGGTGGATGCCAGGACATGCAGTTCACTGTAGCAAGATGACCAGAGGGCTAATACCAGTTTGAGTGGGTTTAATTATTGTTTGAAACAAGTTAGAAGTTCCACTGGGATGATCAGCCCTCAGGCTTGGTTGACTTGGGGGTCACAGTAACATAAAGAGCCAGAAGGAACATGAGCAACAGGGCTTAAGTGAAAAAGCCAGGGGGAATAACGTGATTATGATTTAAGTGAAGGATGTAAACATTAAGAATTGAGCAGCTGGTAAATAAAAGGCCTCTGAGACTAGACTAGACTGCACAGATGACAATTATTGGTGGCACAGGGCAATTGGACTGGTAAGTCTTGTGTTGATTTTCTAAGTTGTTGATTTTTTTCTTGCGTTGTGTTGCTGGATTATAAATGATAGCGTGAGGGGGTCATGGTTGAGCGGTGGAACCATTCCCAAGACCCATGGTTCCTTTCAGGAATTTGATTGGCTGCTTTTTGGTGACTGCTGATTGCTCATTGGATGATTTCAATGAGAGTTTTCTTTTTCAATAAAAGAACCAAAAAGTGAAAAAGGAGTGTATTGGGGCCTAGGGATGGCAACATCAGCCCCCAGCTATGAATTGTAGACAAATCAACTCATGTAAAGAATTCCATCACTTTTTTTATCCGCCACCTTTACCTCATTTTTTTTCACTCACCGCCCCCCCCCATCCCCACCGCCTGTCTTACATTACTCCTCCTCCACAAGAGAAAATTAGAAAAAGAGCAGAACGAGGCCATAAAGCCCCTCGAGCCATTCGATAAGATCATTGTCAATCACCTACATCGACTCCACTTAGCCACTTTATCCCTATATCCCTTAATCCCGTTGTATCCAAAAGACTATCAGTTTCAGGGTTGGATATGCTCAACAAGAGAGCATCCTATAGCCCCCTGGAATGAACTCCAAGATTCACAATCTCTGAGTGAAGAAATTTCTCTTCATCTCCATATTAAATGGCCAACTCCTTATCCAGAGATTGTGGATCAGCACTTTAGTTGCCCCGACCAGGGGAAAACACACCTACTCTTCCAAACTCTCCTTTGGAAGGTGTGCGACAGTCCATAAGAACATAAGAACATAAGAACATAAGAAATAGGAGCAGGAGTAGGCCATCTGGCCCTTCGAGCCTGCCCCGCCATTCAATAAGATCATGGCTGATCTGTCGTGGCTCAGTTCCACTTTCCCGCCCTCTCCCCATAACCCTCAATCCCCTCTCTTATCAAAAACCCATCAACCCGCTTCTTAAAAATATTTAGCGAGGCAGCCTCCACCACTTCAACGGGCAGAGAATTCCAGAGATTCACCACCCTTTGAGTGAAGAAGTTCCTCCTCAACTCCGTTCTGAACCGCCCCCCCTTTATCTTGAGGCTGTGCCCCCTAGTCCTACTGTCTTTTTTGAGCGGGAAGAGTCTTTCCACCTCTATCCTATCCATCCCATTCATCATCTTATACGTCTCAATGAGATCTCCCCTCATTCTTCTAAACTCTAACGAGTACAAGCCTAGTTTATTCAGCCTCTCCTCATAGCTCAACCCCCTCAACTCCGGTATCAGCCTAGTAAACCTCCTCTGCACTCCCTCCAAGGCCAAAATATCCTTGCGCAGGTGCGGCGCCCAAAACTGCACACAGTACTCCAGCTGCGGCCTCACCAATGCCCTATACAGCTGCAGCAAGACCTCCCTACTTTTATATTCAATCCCCCTCGCTATGAAGGCCAGCATCCCATTCGCCTTCCTGACCACCTGCTGCACCTGCAGGCTGGGTTTTTGCGACTCATGCACAAGGACCCCGAGGTCCCTCTGCACCGTCGCCTGCTGCAGTTTTTCGCCACGTAAGTAATAGTCCTTCCTACCATTCTTCCTACCAAAGTGGACCACCTCACACTTGCCAACATTAAATTCCATTTGCCATTTCCTGGCCCATTCGCCCAGCCTATCTAGATCCTTCTGCAGACTCTCCACACCCTCCACACAATTTGCCTTTCCCCCAATCTTGGTGTCATCAGCAAATTTCGACACCCTACACTCGGTTCCCTCCTCCAGATCATCTATATAAATGGTAAATAGCTGAGGCCCCAGCACCGACCCCTGGGGCACCCCACTAGTCACCAACCGCCAATCCGAATAGCACCCATTGACCCCCACTCTCTGCCTCCTATTTGACAACCAATCCTCTATCCACGCTAACACCCTACCCCCAACTCCATGTCCTCTGACCTTCTGCAGTAACCTCTTGTGAGGTACCTTATCAAACGCCTTCTGAAAATCCAGAAAGACCACATCCACCGGCTCTCCTCTATCCACCGCCCTAGACACATCCTCATAGAACTCCAGTAAATTTGTCAGACACGACTTCCCTTTAATGAAACCGTGTTGCGTCTGCCCTATCAAGCAATTCCCTTCAAGATGCCTCGCAATTTCCTCCTTAATGACGGATTCTAACATTTTACCTACCACAGACGTTAAACTAACCGGCCTGTAATTCCCCGCCTTTTGCCTGGCACCCTTCTTAAACAACGGCGTAACATTAGCCGTTTTCCAATCCTCCGGCACTTCCCCGGAATCCAGCGACGTCTGGAAAATAACCAC
This sequence comes from Carcharhinus amblyrhynchos, assembly GCF_965287045.1. Lineage (NCBI taxonomy): Eukaryota > Metazoa > Chordata > Chondrichthyes > Carcharhiniformes > Carcharhinidae > Carcharhinus > Carcharhinus amblyrhynchos. The sequence continues at coordinate 126,279,644 of NC_137327.1, forward strand.
CAAGGCATCCACTATCACCTCCGCCATTTCTTTCAGAACCCTCGGATGCATTCCATCCGGTCCTGGGGACTTGTCCACAATCAGCCCCTCCAGTCTGTCGCGCACCACATCTCTAGTAACAGTAATGTCATTAAGACCCTCCAGTCCTACCACCTTTCCATCGCTAACACCCGGCAAATTATTCACGTCCTCCTCCGTGAAGACAGAAACAAAAAAGTTATTCAAGACCTTAGCCATATCCCCATCCCCTACCACTAGGTCCCCTTTCTCATCCGCTAAGGGACCAACGTTCACCCTAGCCAGCCTCTTCCTTTTTATATATTTATAAAAACTCTTGCTATCCTTTTTTATATTAAGTGCTAGCCCAGCTTCATAGCTTCTTCTACCCTCCTTTATCAACTTTTTTGTCAATCTTTGTTGACATTTAAACCTTTCCCAATCCTCTTCTCGCCCACTGCTCTTAGCTACTCTAAATTCCTCCGCTTTTAATTTAACACTTTCCTTCACCTCCTTCGTTATCCACGGCTTATTACCTCTCTTCCTACTGTCCTTTTTAACCATCGGAATAAATTTCTGCTGAGCACCAAGAAAGATCTCCTTAAAGATCCTCCACTGCTCCTCAGCAGACCTACCTTCCAACGCGCTCCCCCAGTCCACATTCGCCAATTCTTCTCTCATCCTACCATACTCCCCTCTATTCAAACAAAGGACACGTGTCCGGGAACCCACTTTCTCCTCCTCCATCTGCAACAGAAACTCCACCATACAATGATCACTCTCTCCAAGAGGATCCTTCACCTCAAGGTCCCTAATTCTACCCGCCTCATTACATAGCACCAGATCCAAGATAGCTCGCTCCCTCGTCGGCTCCAACACACACTGTTCCAGGAAACTATCCCGGCAGCATTCCAAGAACTCCTCCTCGAGCCCACCTCGTCCAACATGGGTCGACCAATCAATATGCAGATTGAAATCCCCCATAACTACTGCCGTCCCATTCCTGCACGCCGCACTTATTTGCGCGTTAACAGCCCGCCCCACCTCCAGATCATTATTCGGGGGCCTATAGACGACACCCACCAGCGTCTTCCTCCCTTTGCTGTTCCTAATCTCCACCCACAACGATTCCACTTTCTGCTCTTTGGCTCCGATATCATCCCTTGCTACCACCTTGATGCTGTCCTTAATCAGCAGAGCTACGCCACCCCCTCTTTCCTCCTGCCTATCCTTCCTAAACACTTGATAGCCCTATACATTCATCTCCCAGTCCCTGTCACCTTGCAGCCACGTCTCTGTAATGGCCACCAGATCGTATCCATTTGTGTCGATCTGCGCCACCAGCTCATCCACTTTATTCCGAATGCTTCGTGCATTCAGATAAAGCGCTTTCATCCCAGCCTTCTTCTGGACCCTATTTGCCGTAACGCCACCACTTGGGACATCCTCAGCCTCTTCCCTTACCTGTACCCTATCCTTAACTGTAGACCTCCTAACATCACCTACCCTCGCACCCTCCCCCCCCCTAATTAGTTTAAAGCCCTGTCTACAGTCCTCTTTACTCGATTCGCCAGCACTCTGGTCCCAGCACGATTCAGACCAACCCCATCCCGCCCGAACAAGTCCCACCTACCCCAATACTGGTGCCAATGCCCCATAAATTCGATCCCATTCCTCCCACACCAATCTCTGAGCCACCCATTCACTTCCTTTATCCTGTCAACCCTACGCCCGTCTGCACTCGGTTCAGGCAGTAGCCCAGAGAAGACCACCTTGTCGGTTCTACTTTTTAATTCCATTCCCAGCTTCTCATACTCCCTCCCCAGATCCTCAGTCCGCACTTTGCCTACGTCGCTGGCACCCACATGTACCACCACAACTGGGTTCTCACCCTCCCACTCCAGATTCCTCTGCAGCCCAGCTGCGACATCCTGTACCCGAGCACCAGGCAGACAACACACCCTTCTGTGCACTTTGTCATTGTGACAAAGGACAGTGTCAATACCCTTCACCCCACTATCTCCAATCACTACTACGTTCCTTTTCCCCTTCTCTTTGCCTATGTCCTGCTGCATCACTGTACCGTGTGCAGTTTGCTCACCAACCTCACCTGCCTCGTCCTCTTCCAGACTGGAAGCAAGAACCTCAAACCTGTTATGCAGATTAAGAGGCTGAGGCCTCCGCTCCTCACCCCCCTTCCTCCTCCCAGCAGCCCCCTTTTGTTCCTGACCCTTAGATTTAGCCAGTCTAGGGGGGGTGGATGTCACTTGCACCCCACTGACAATGACACCCTCTCTCCCCCTGATGAGCCTCAGTGTCTGTAGCTCAGAGGCCAGCTCATCCACCTTGAGCTGGAGCTCCTCCAGCAACCTGCACTTACTGCAGACATGGCCACTGGGAAGGACCCTGGGGTCCACCAGTTCCCACATCATACAGGAACCGCACATCACATGCCCCTCCATTATTCAATATAATTTGTTGTGGGAAAAAAATTTTTCCTTGTTTTTTGCTGTAGTAGTTTTGAAAAAAAAATTTTTTTTTTCCTTGTTCTTTCCACCTGGCCTTTTTACCTTCCAGCCCTTTTTGATATTAAGCCCTAATAGCTCACTCTGCTTCCCTCTCACTCCGCTGCCCGCTCCGACGCTGCCCGCTATCTACACCAGGCCTCCTTTTAAACTTGGCGCTGATTTAAAGCTGATGGGCCACAACTGCCTGATAATCACTCCCTCACAATTCTTAAAGCAGTAAATACAATAAGTAAATGCTTTAAACAGTTCTACAAAGAACAAAGTGCTTTAAACTTATTTTAAACAGGTTTTTAACAGGTAAAGTCTTAGCCAATACATGAAATTCCCCCAGCACCACCCCTGAGCTGCCTGTGAGAGTGTGCGATTTAACATTCCTGGCCCAGGGCCATTCTGACCAAATGATTTTAGTTTCTTGCAATCAATCCACGTAGTGAGAGCGAATGAGGAAATATATTGTTTGTTATGAGCGAGACTGGAGAGGCTTGGACTTTCCAGTATTGGGGTGGGTGGCTAATGGATGAGCGGTGCGTAAGATCACAGTGTCCAAAAATTTGCATCCAGAATGCAAAATAAAGTAGGCAAAGGGAAGATGGAGTCAAACTAAGAACTGATAAATTTAGTGTGCTGATCGTAGAAGTTCATCATACTGCAATCATCACAGACAACCTCTGGGTAGAGTTTTCCAGCAAGTAAGAAATAATCGGATTACATGATGGGGCAGTGCATTGTGCACTTGACAGATAAGATGAACTGAATCAAATTACCTTCATATGATTTAGGGCCCTCCATCCCCAACTTTTGGACTATGTTCCCTAACTGAGTCAAGTACCCAATCTTGCAATATGGGCAGCGCTGCAAGGCAGTGGCAAATGATCTCTGATCAATTAAAGCTCTGGGTCTTGTCAAATATACACTCTCGTTTATGGTTGCTGAGGTATCCTTCATTTGCTCGCTTGTTGCCAATTTGTCACAGTTGGGATTTGAACTCACAGGTTGGGATTTTCTGACCTCCACTGCACCACCCCCCCCTCCCCTGCAACCCCCCACCGCATCTCTCCCCTCCACCACTGCCTCCCTCCCACGCCCCCCATGGTTTTCCGGTATCAAGCTGGCTTGCATTGGCCACCGGCGGAGACCTCTGGTCCCACCAAAGGCAGCTCTTTGATTTGATTTGATTTATTATTGTCACATGTATTAACATAAAGCGACAAGTATTGTTTCTTACGTGCTATACAGACAAAGCATACTATTCATAGAGAAGGAAACAAGAGAATGCAGAATGTAGTGTTACAGTCATAGCTAGGGTGTAAAGAAAGATCAACTTAATGCAAGGTAAGTCCATTCAAAAGTCTGACAGCAGCAGGGAAGGAGCTGTTCTTGAGTTAGTTGGTACGTGACCTCAGAGTTTTGTATCTTTTTCCCGAAGGAAGAAGGTGGAAGAAAGAATGTCCGGGCTGTGTAGGATTTTTAATTGTGCTGGCTGCTTTGTCAAGGCAGTGGGAAGTGTAGACAGAGTCAATGGATGGGAGGCTGGTTTGCCTGATGGATTAGGCAACGTTCACAACCTTTTGTAGTTCCTTATGGTCTTGGACAGAGCAGGAGCCGTACACAAGCTGTGATGCAAGCAGAAAGAATGCTTTCTGTGGTGCACCTGTAAAAGTTGGTGAGAGTGGTAGCTGACTTGCCAAATTTCTTTAGCCTTCTGAGAAAGTAGAGGTGTTGGTGTTTTCCATGGCTGTGTTCCATGGCTTGCCACTCACGCTGCCGAGGAACCCACCGCCCAACGGTAACCTGCCACCAGAAACCACCACAGAGGAGGAAGTTGGCGGAAAATGTCGGGCATGGTCCCTCCACTGCTAGCCCAGTACCATAACCACTACCTCACCTTGCCATTTTTGTTCTGATCTGGCTTGGCACTTTCTCCTGGTGCTCAGCCTGACGGTGTACAATTGACCTGTGTGGCAGACAACATTCACTTTCACCATCTGCTCAACTGATGAATAACAGCAACAGATCCCTTTGACATGAGACAATGAACTTATTGTCAACGTCTGACACGATTTTTATCCTTGCCAATCAATGAAGACTAAACTGCTGTGTGTTGTAGAGGATGAACTGTACTTCTTCTAAGGAGAAAGCTTAAACACCACTATCATTGAAGCATTAAAATAATAAATACATGCAACATAGACAAATGTGTTTAAGAGCGGAGCATGTGGGGATGTGTGAGGAATTTTATGTTGGGAACAAAAGAGAGACTGTTTCTGCTCACATCCAGTTAGCATCTGTGTCACGTTTTAAAGTTATTCAGTACCAGAGATTATTTAAACAACACCTATGTATTAATCTGAAATAAATAGAAATGGTAAAGAATTGCCAAAATTTTTAGTGTGTAACAGCTACCCATATTTTTGATGTTTAGGGCACAGGGCGGGAGTGGGTGGGGAGGTAGTATTTCATGGAAAATGATCTACGAGAAAAAACGCATAGTGATTTCCATTCAGTGGTTTAGGAAAGTTAAAGTTTATTTATTAGAGTCACAAGTAGGCTTACATTAACACTGCAATGAAGTTACTGTGAAAATCCCTGAGTTGCCACACTCTGGCATCTGTTTGGCTGCACTGAGGGAGGATTTAACATGGCCAGTGCACCTAACCAGCACGTCTTTTGGACAGTGGAAAGAAACCAGAGCAAACCATACAGACACAGAGGAGAATGTACAAACTTCGCAGACAACCAAACAGGGAATTGAACCCTAGTGCTGTAAGGCAGCAGTGCTAACCACTGTGTCACCCAATGACTGAGGGAGATTTTTTCTTTACTCATTTATGGGACATGGGCAGCGTTGGCTGGCCAGCATTTAGTGCTCATGGCTAGTTGCCCTTGTTCAGAGAGCAGTTGAAAGTCAACCACGTTGCTGTGGCTCTGGAATCACCTGTAGGCTAGACCAGGTAAGGATGGCAGACTCCCTTGCCTAAAGGACACTAGTGAACCAGATGGCTGTTTCCAACAATGGCTTCATCAGTAGATTCTTAATTTTAATGTTTTTTTATTGAATCCAAATTCCACCATCTGCCATGGTGGAATTCGAACCTGAGTTCCAGGACATTAGCTGAGTTTCTGGATTAATAGTTTAGTAACAATGCCGCTAGACCATTGCCTCCCCTGGTCATCAGCAATTGGACCTGAAGCCACAGATGGAGATGCCAATACTCAAGATTCAGCATTTTGTTGTTTTTGTTGTTATTACTTTGTTTTCAGGCCGGCACAACTCTGTAAATTACACAGCCCTTTATTTTGAAGTCCTATTTCTGGCTTATAGAATATATCTCTACCTTGATGAATGCCCCTTTAAGAGAACAAGTCAGGTGACCCAGGACTCAAGCTCCACCTTGGGTGGAGCTTGCCTAGCCCAGTCTTGTGCTGGCTGTGCTAGGCTAAAGGCTTGTTAATAAACTGTTCCAGTTGGCATACCACTAATTTTGTGGGCTTTTATTGGTCTCACTATGGGTGGCATGATGGCACAGTGATTAGCACTGCTGCCTCACTGTGACAGGGTTCGATTCCCTACTTGGGTCCCCATGTGGAGTTTGCACATTCTGTGTTTGTGTGGGCTTCCTCCAGGTGCTCTGGTTTCCTTCCACAGTCCAAAGATGTGTGAGTTAGATGGATTGGCCGTGCTAAATTGCCCTCGGTGTCAAGGGGACTAGCTAGGGTAAATGCATGGGGTTATGGGGGTCTATCCTAACAATCACAATCTAACACTACCTCATTGGCTGTGAAGTGTGTTGGAATGTCCTCAGGATATGTAATGTACTCTGAAAATGAAAGTCTGTCTTTCTTTTTCATTAATTAAACTTTGAACTAGTTCCAGGAAAAAGAAACAAGAAACTAGAAAAGTACTTCAAGGTGAAAGTCCTTGAGAGTTCAGATCTGCTAAACAACTTCATGTTGTTTAGATCCTGGAAATATAGAAAGAAATTTTTCATATTTTAAAATTCATTTGTGGGTCAAGGGTGTTGCTGGCTGGTTAGCATTTATTGCCCATCCCTAGTTGCCTGAGGACAGTTGAGAATCAATCACATTGCTATTGGTCTGGAGTCACATGTAGATCAGACCAGGTAAGAACACCAGATTTCTTTCTCTAAAGGACACTAGTGAACCTGATGGGTTTTTTTGGGATAATCGACAATGTTTCATGGTCATCAATAGATTCTTAATTCCAGATATTTTTTATTGAATTCAAATTCCACCACCAGGATTTGAACCCAGGTCCCCAGAACATTTGCTGAGTTTCTGGATTAATAATCTAACTATGATACCACTGGGCCATTCCTTCCCTTATGACAAGCTGCAGAGCAAACCTACCTCTTAGTATGCACTGAATGGCATTCGACATGTTCCATTGGGTCAGACTGACTTAGTTCAATAAAATTAGGACAGTCCAAAGGTGTGTGGGTTCGGTTGATTGGCCATGCTAAAATTGTCCCTTAGTGTCCTGGGATGCATAGGTTAGAGGGATTAGCGGGCAAACGTGTAGGGATATGGGGATAGGGCCTGGGTGGGATTGTGGTCGGTGCAGACTCGATGGGCCGAAGGGTTCTATGTTCTATGTATAAGAAGCAACATAAACATTGCAAGCACGTAAGGCAGATTGCCATATTTATTTGAAAAGTGAATGAGTTACTGTGCATCAGTGCAAGGTCTCAGTGCTCTTGCTGCTCTCAAGCCCTTGGGCTGCACATCTAATCCCATTGGCAAACCCTCACACTCCTACCTGTGGTGACCTGTCCGAGCAGAAACTTTGCCCCTGCAGCAATTACTAAAGTCAGAACGTTTTTGAGATGCGTGCTCTGTTGCCGCAGACTTATCTGTGAGTTGCCGTTTAATGCTAGAACTATAACAGCAATTCATGTTGTGCCTTTAATATAGGCAAAACTCCCTAAAGGCGCTTTGTAGAAACAAGGAGAATGAACAACAAATTGGCTGCTGTGTTTCCTACATGATGAGGGTAAGCTACACTTCAAAAAGCACTTCGCTGACTGCAAAGTGCTTTGGGACATCTTGAGGTCATGTTATATAAGTGCAAGTTTGTTCTTTGCGACTGCCTCAGGTATTTGTCGGAGAAACACTTCATAAACCTTATAGGGTAAATATTCATCTCAGTTCCCAATACAATGCTTGGTAGGATGCAGCATTCTTGTAGAATATGCAAACAGGAGGAAGCCATTCTGTGCTTCCTAGCATCACCTTAAATGCCTTCTTCTAATTTTAAGGTTACTTTGCCTCTCATTCTGGTCTCTGCTACCGGAGGAAGCAGTTTCTTGCTATCTATTTTACCAAATAAATGGGGCGGCATGATGGCACAGTAGTTAGCACTGCTGCCTAACCACACCAGGAACCCTAGTTCAATTCCCACCTTGGATCACTATCTGTATGGAGTTTGCACATTCTCCTTGTGTCTGTGTGGGCTTCCTCCAGGTGATCTATTTTCTTCCCACAGTCCAAAAAGATTTGCTGCTTAGGTGGATTAACCATGCTAAGTTCTCCCTCAGTGTACCCGAACAGACGCCAGCGCGTGGTGACTAGGAGATTTTCACAGTAACTTCATTGCAGTGTTAATGTAAGCCCACTTGTGACTAACAAATAAACTTTAACGTTAACTTTACAGTGGTACTGCCACTGGACTAGTAATCCACAGACTGGGACTAACAGCCTGGAGTGTGGGTTCTAATCCGACCAAGGCAGCTGTCTGGAATTTGAATTCTACTAGTAAATCCAAAGATGTGTGGCTTAGTGGATTGGCCATGCTAAATTGCCCCTTAGGGACTAGCAAGAGTAAATGCATAGGTTTGTGGGGATAGGGCCTGTGTGGGATTGTGGTCCGTGCAGACTTGATGGACTGAATGACCTCCGTTTGCACTGTAGGATTCTATGATTCAGCAATGGTGACCGTGTCAATGATATTGTAAAAATCTATCTGGTTCACCAACGTCCTTTAGGGAAGGAACACTGTCATGCTTCTGTGGTCTATAATGTGACATGAAACTCTAGCACCATAGCAATTTGGTTGACTGTCAACTGCCTTGCAAGCCACTCAAGGACTATTCCGGGAGGGTAACAAATGCTGGCCTTGATTGCGATGGCCACATCCCATGAAAGAATAAAGGCATTAAAAATCCTTCGCTTAAACACCTCAAGTAAATCAACTCTTGATCTTCAATGCTTGAGGAACTCAGCCTTGCAACTTATTCTCATATTTCAATACATTGAACCTTGGTTAAATTCTGGTGAGCCTGTTATACAACCAACATAAAGGCCAATATACCCTGGTACAAGATTTCAAATCAGAATGGGCTTCTAACAGCTTTATTGAGTTGTAACATCAGTGTGTGCCCAGTTAGTGCGCCCATCAATAATTCCCAGAACGTTCCCCTCTATTGGAGCTCTGCACCAACAGCACGACAAAAAGCATTCATCCCATTTGTAAATATTCGTTCCACAGGGGAAACTTTCCCAGTTGTTGGTAACTGTGGGAGTTCTAAGGCAGATTTCAAAATGCTTTGCTATTCGGCCATGCATTCCAGTACCTCGTGCTAATCTTTTCCCACGAATAGTGAGGTGTATTGGGAGCTAGGGTGAGCTCTGACATATTACATTCCATAATCTTATCACTTTACCTCACTGAAAATTGGGTGGGATGAGGTCATAAGATTGCGCCCCAAGTCCTCATTCCAGAGGATACTGCAGTGCAAATATTTCTGAAGGAAAATGATTTCCAGGTGGGAAGTCAAACCACTTGTGTTACAATCTGTTTCATGATGTAACATTAAAAGCCTTGTTCTGTACTTTGATTTTTGATTTGATTTGATTTATTATTGTCATATGTATTAACATACAGTGGAAAGTATTGTTTCTTGCACGCTATACAGACAAAGCATACTGTTCATAGAGAAGGAAATGAGAGAGTGCAGAATGTAGTATTACAGTCATAGCTAGGGTGTAGAGAAAGATCAACTTAATGAAAGGTAAGTCCATTCAAAAGTCTGACAGCAGCAGGGAAGAAGCTGTTCTTGCATCGGTTGGTACGTGACCTCAGAGTTTTGTATCTTTTTCCTGATGGAAGAAGATGGAACAGAGCATGTCTGGGTGCGTGGGCTCCTTAATTATGCTGGCTGCTTTACTGAGGCAGAGGGAAGTGTAGACGGAATCAATGGATGGGAGGCTGGTTTGCGTGATGGATTGGGCTACATTCACGACCCTTTGTCGTTCCTTACTGCAGCCAATCATGAACTTGCAAAGAATAGGATTGCTAAAATTGATTGGCCATAATTCTGGAGGTGTCATCAGATGACCCCTGACCTCTAACTGCCCCACCTACTTTGGTTGGTCAATGCATTCATACTCTCAACACATCATCTTCTTGTGCCCACTGGAAAGCAACAGACTCTGAATCTGTCAATTCTTAACTGTGGGTCACACCTTTCTTCAATGAGTAATTTTTTTATATCTAATAAGAAACCACTGAAGAAATAAAGAAAGAAACTAATGAGATATCACAGTTATTTTTGCCTCTGTGATTTTTTGATTGCTAGTCACAGATTTGTCTGTAATAGCTGGAGATGCCAGGGCAATCCTGGAGCGTTAACAGCCCAAGTGCAGGGCAGCACAAACCACCTGACCCAATCTCATGCCCTACTGTCTGCAATGAGAAAGAAAGAGCTTTTTGCACGTGCCCTAGGATCTGAAAAGCTCAGCACAGTTTCCGTGCACAAAAACCAAAGCTGTTTCACAATGACACAACGGGTGGCATGGTGGCACAGTGGTTAGCTCTGCTGCCTCACAACATCAGGAACCCCAGGTTCAATTCCCAACTTGGGCCACTGTCTGTGTGGAGTTTGCATGTTATCTCCGTGTCTTCGTAGATTTCCACCGGGTGCTCTGGTCCATAAATGTGCTACATTTGGCCATGATAAATTCTCCATTACTGTCAGGGGGATTAGCAGGGTAAATATATGGGGTTACAGGAATAGGCCTGGGTTGGATTGTTGTTGGTGCAGGCTCATTGGGCCGAATGGCCTCCTTCTGCACTGTAAGGATTCTATGATTCTATGAACTATGACTGAACTATTAGGAAGCTTTTGGATAGATTTCTATGGAGGCACAGTGGGTAGCATTGCTGCCTCACAGCTTCGGGGACCCGGGTTCAATACTGGCCTCGGGTGGCTGTGTGGAGTTTGCACATTCTCGCTGTGTCTGCGTGGGTTTCCTCCGGGAGCTCCAATTTCCTCCCACAGTCCAAAGACGTGAACTTTAGATGGGTTTGGCCGTACTAAATTGCTCTTTACCGTCAGAAGATGTGTAGATTAGGGGGATTAGCTATGGTAAATGTGTGATGGTTGCAGGTATAAGACTTGGTTAAAGTATTCATTGGGGTTTAGTATAGACCCAATGGGCCGAATGGCCCCTTTCTGCATTGTTGGGTTCTGTGCTGGATTCTACGATATAAAAATCCATACACAAAATGCAACGGGAGGAAAAGAGGGTTCATGACTTGCGAACGTGAACAAGTGTGCTCTGCTTTCCAAAATTGACCATGGCGACAACGAGCCGGGAAGAATAAAGGAACTGTCATGCAACGTGGCAGATTTCAGGTTGCAGCTTAGGAATTTTAGCCTCTGAAACTCGCCTCACCTCAGAATGTTATTTGTGAAGGAAAAAATATCTTCAAACTCTGCCTGGCGGCTCTTCAGTGGAATGTTGGTATTTGAATTTGGCTGCATGTTGTTGGCCGCCTCTCAGCAGCTCTCAGACAGGCTCGTAGATCAAGTGCATCTTTTGGAGTGAAGCGTAGGCCCGGAATTTACTGGCGTGGGGAATTTCGTGGCAAGCGCCAACTTTCTTCCTGAGCTTTCAGGCCCAGTTAACAACTGGCAGCGGAGGATGGTCCTGGTGATTTGGGGGCCACTGGGTACGTGGGAGCAGCAAGGGCAACAGGGTGATCGCTCATTGACCTGCAACGTTAACCCTGCTCCTCTCGCCACAGATGCTGCCAGATCTGCTGTGAATTTCTCGCATTTTCTCATAGCATCATATAAATCCCTACAGTGCAGAAAGAGGCCATTTGGCCCATCAAGTCTGCACTAACCACAACCCCCGTAACCCTACTTATTTTTTCTACTAATCACCTGACACTAAGGGACAATTTAGCATGGCCAATCCACCTAACCCACGCACCTTTGAAGTGTGGGAGGAAACCGGATTACCCGGAGGAAACCCACAGGGAGAATGTGCAGACTCCGCACAGCCAGTGACCCAAGCCGGGAATCGAACCCAGATCCCTGGCGCTGTGAGGCAGCAGTGCTAACCACTGAGCCACCATGCCGTCCCTGTTCAGATTTCAGAATTCCAGCATCCGCGGTGTTTTGCATTTTTTTGTAGGAGTGACTGAGTATTTCCTCAACCGGTGAAATTTAAGAATACAGGAAAAGAGGAGGCGACGGAAAAGGAAATAGAATGAATGAAAAACAAATTAAAAACAGGAAGGGAGATAACAGGAGGGAAAGAAAGGATAGATTAAGGGAGAAAGCGAAGAAAGTAGAGATTCAACATGAAAAAGAAACAAACGTGTTAAATTTTAACAAAATATCTGCAAATAGTTTATTAGCTGCCGGTGTGAGAGTCCCAGAGTGGAGTTTTATGGCCCTATCATGGTGTGCAGCCAGGTAATATGATGAGCAATTCAAAAGTCCATTGATTTTGATGGGACTGGGAAATTCCACTGGAAGGGATACAATTCCGGCCTCAGTTTCAGTTGTTCCGTCTCTGTGACTGCAAGGTTGAGTGACATTTGAGAACCATGAAACATCCCATTGGTGTCATCCTTATTCTGTGAAAAACCAGCCTTAAATTTCTGCAAAATGTTTCATTCATACTTATGGTGCTACTCCATGACAGGCAGAACCTGAGAGGACCCTGGGGTGCTTATTCACAGATCCCTGGTGGCGGAGCAGGTGAGTAGGATAGTTATGAAGGCACACGGGACACTTACATTGATCAATCATGTCATAGGTTGTTAGAGCAGGGAGCTTATGTTGGAGCTGTACAGAACGTTGGTTAGGCCACAACTGGAGTACTGTGTGCAGTTCTGATCACCTCACAATAGGAAGGATGTGACTGCACTTAGAGGGGGTACAGAGGAGATTTACCATTCCCTAAACCCTGCCTACATTCAGCTATTAAACCTCAAGCTGTTCCATCTATGAGAGATGTAACTCCATATTTTGTTTTGGTTGCCCTATGTTAATTTAATTAACCTGGAAGTTTGGAAAGAACGTGGAACATTGCTCACTTGTTTTAGATTATAGATCATAGATCATAGAACCCTACAGTGCAGAAAGAGGCCCTTTGGCACATCGAGTCTGCACCGACCACAATCCCACCCAGGCCCTACCCCCATATCCCTACATATTTTGTCCACCAGTCCCTCTAACCTAAGCATCCTAGTAGACCAAGGAGCAATTTTAACATGGCCAATCGACCTAACCCGCACAGGTTTGGACTGCGGGAGGAAACCGGAGCACCCAGAGGAAACCCACGCAGACCTGAGGAGAATGTGCAAACTTCACACAGACAGTGACCCAAGCCGGGAATCGTTTTCAGCAACAATATCAATGTAGAAAACAATATGTTTTCTACATTGTCACCAAAGCATTGCCTCCATCCTAAAGCAGCGCACAGTGGTTAGTACTGCTTCCTCATAGCACCAGGGACTCGAGTTCTATTCCTGGCTTGGGTCACTGTCTGCGTGGAGTTTGCCCGTTCCCCGTGTCTACATGTGTTTCCTCCGGATGCCCCCATTTCCTCCCACAGTCCAAAGATGCGCAGGTTAGGCGGATTGGCCATGCTAAATTGTCCGTCAGTGTCGGGGATAATGTAGGGTAAATTCATGGGGTTAGGGTGATAGGGCCTGGATGGGATTGTGGTCGGTGCAGACTCAATGGGCCAAATGGCGTCCTGTGATGTAGGATTTTATGAAATGATTACAGTGCGGTGCCCATATTAGACACAATACTCCAAAATCAGACAGGAAAGATGCAGCTTAGTGACAGCCCAAGTTGTGACTGGTTGGGTTGGTTCCCTAATTTTATACATGGTCTCCCATGCTTCAAGATGGCATATCTGTACAACCTAAGCTGCTTATTGCATATTTGCGTTTCCCTCCTGCCGGTGACTTCAAGCAAAGACTGAATTTTATCAGTCAGGGAATGGAGATAAGCCAAGACATTCAAGTGTCATCACAATCTCTCGAGATTCCTCTCTTCTGGGGGAGAAATGGGAAAAAAATTGAAGAAGTAATGGAAAAGAGAGCAGGGAAAAGGTTGGAGGGGATTGAGTTTTCATTTAAACAGACCCCTTGCAAGGGCAGAAACCTAACAGAGCTGGAATTTCACTGGGAAGGTGGTCCTCCAAATTAAGAACAGTGCAGCACTCTGAAAATCTGATTTACTCCCCTTCTGTTCCTGGATTTTTAATTTTCCACCGAGTGGAATTACTAAAACATTCTGTGTGCAAACATTCCACAACTCCTCCGCCAACTAGCTAAATATCAGAAGATTCATTATTGCTCCAAATGTGGCGGGGTTTTTTGCCTCAAGGTTTTGTTAGCAGGCAAAGCCCAGAGATTATTGGCTCTTGTACTAATTAGGAGGCAGTAAGTGGCTTTCACACTTCTACGCAAATGATGTTGATGAATTTATTGAAGAGTTTCATTGGATCTTTAATAGTTCTGATCAGCTCCTTCAACAATTCAAGGTTTTACATGTCCAGACCACCAACAACCTGTCTTGGTTCCCCAAGCCGATGCTATAGTTAGAAAAGTCCACCAATGCATCTACTTTCTCAGGAGGCTAAGGAAATTTGGCATGTCCACTACAACTCTCGCCAACTTCTACTGATGCATCATAGAAAGCATCTTTTCTGGTTGTATCACAGGTTGGTACAGCTCCTGCTCTATCCAAGACCGCAAGAAACTGCAAAGAGCCCTGAACGAAGCCCAATCTATCACTCAAACTAACCTCCCACCCATTGACTCTGTCTACACTTCCAGCTGCCTCACAGCACCACTGACCTGAGTTCCAATTCAGCCTTGGATCACTGTGTGAAGTCTGCACGTTCTCTGCTGTGCCTGCGTAGGTTTCCTCCAGAGGCTCCGGTTTCCTCCCGCAGTCCGAAGGATGTGCTGGTTAGGTGCATTGTCTTCTCCCTCAGTGTACCCGAACAGGCGCCAGAGTGTGGCAACTAGGGGATTTTCACAGTAACTTCATTGCAGAGTTAATGTAAGCCTACCTGTGATACTAATAAATAAACTTAAACTTTGAAACAGCCTCTTCATTTCATAATAAAGTAAAAATGAAGGCTGGGAGAGTTGTGAGGAGGCAGTCAGATTCTCTACAGGAAAGCTGTGAGGGCTCTTGCTGAGATTAGAAATGCCATCTTGCTTGAATTAAATATGATGAGACACTGGTGTGGGTTTGCATCACTTGTTCTTTATTTTGTGTAATAAGACAAAGGTATACAGCACGACATGAGTCCAGTGAAGGTCAAAATTGAGAAGCCAAAAAGAACAGTATTGTAAACATGAATAAGCAACAATGAGGGTGTGGTTTGAGCTGAGGGCGTAAGTGGATTTGAAGATAATTAGGATATGGGGCTTCAGCTGCAGATGGAACAGGATTCTCTCTACAGCCTGTTTCATCCTGAATGAGCAATCAAGGAAGAGATGGAGTTAGGGACAAGATCAATGAGCTCATCTCATGCATCTGAAATAATATTTTTTGAAGAAAGCATTTAATCAAAGGAACTTCTATCCCTGTTAAATTAGTGGTGTTGATTCACACCCACTGTGTCAGCCAATGGATTGGATGGGAGTGAGATGTAAGACATGGCAAACACTTGGGTTGGAATTTTACCACCTCGCCCACCATGGGAATTGGAGTGGGCGAGGGGTGGACAACTGTAAGATCCATTGACCTCGGGCGGGATTTTACAGTTTCAGGACGAACAAGGCCGTAAAATCCTTTATCTCTCTCTCAAAGTGAATTCTATTCACTCTGATAACAGAGTAGATTTAAAAAGATTGTCTGCGACATGCAATAGATATCACTCCTGAAACTAAATCTGTTAATCAATGCAGGATAAGGGTGGCACAATAGCACAATGATTAGCACTGCTGCTTCACAGCTCCAGGCACCTGGGTTCGATTCCCAGCTTGGGTCACTGTCTGTGTGAAGTTTGCACATTCGTGTGTGAGTTTCCTCCAGGCGCTCCGCTTTCCTCCCACAGCCCAAAGATGTGCGGGTTAGGTTGATTGGCCATGCTAAAATTGCCCCCAAGTGTCCTGAGATGAATAGGTTAGGGGGATTAGTGGGTAAATATGTAGGGATATGGGGTAAGGGCCTGGGTGGGATTGTGGTTGGTGCAGACTCGATGGGCCGAAGTGCCTCTTTCTGCAAATATAGGGTTCCTATGAACCTCTCCACCAAATTTCAGTGAGTGGAGGATAGTTGTATATACAAACTATGGACAAAATCCTATGGAGGTGATGGGAAACTCAGTCACCACTAGAGAGTCAGTGAGAGCCCTGCAACATCTCGTTTCAGGACCCACTGTGTCCTATTCCACTGAGGCATTTAATCTGCTGGCAGCGGATCTCTCCCCGGGATCATGGACCCTGGTGGTAGAGATCCTGCCTGCTGTGTGCTGTTGGCCAATCAATGACCAGCAACTCTTCTGTACTCAGCAGCACCAATGTGGAGATGGTGGCTGCTGTTGGTACTACACCCGCCTGAGACCATGGTTCGAGGATGGGTCAAGGCAAAGGTGAATGCTGGCAGAAAGTGTCCCTGGAGCAGGTGAGCTGGCAACAAGGCAGTGGGGTGGCTCCCACTGAGCTTCTTCCTGATGCCAGGTCCCTTGATCAGTAGTGATGCCTCTTTGATGAAAAGTGGCACATTTACTTTTCATCTCACCAGAACAATGTTACAAGAATATGTGAAGGAAACAGCAGTTCACACTTCACGAATCCTGGGGACTCTGGGTCCCCAGAAAATTAGCTGAGTTTCTGGATTAGTGGTCTAGCGATAATATCACTAGACCATCACCTCCCCACAATGCCCGGAGCCCTTCATGCCAAGGACCTAATTAGGGAGAGGGCAAGAAGCTGCTGCCATCCCCACCTGCTAGACTCTCATCTCATCAAATACCCCCACCCCCACCACCACCATCAAACTCACAGCAGGGGGAGGACACGCCAAACTTCTGCCCTGTGGGTGTAAAACCCTTCGGAATCACTTCGAACCACGTGATCTCCAGGAATCCTAGACAAGAGGATTTCTCAAACATCCCCTTTCTGGCAGAGAGTAATGGTGTCACTGTATGCAACCAAGTTGGAGGGGTCATCAGTGTATATAATCGAAGATAATCTTGTGACTATGAAAGTTGATTCATTCAAACAACTCATTCATTTCAAGGTCCTTCTCACTGCAACATAAAATGTCTCCAACCCAGAGTTCTCTGCGCTGCTGGGAACCACAATTTAATAATATCCCGTTAAATGCAATTATTATTTCTACTAGGAAACTTAATTATATCAAGCATAATGGGCAACTGTACTTCACTAAGTAACTGATTGATTTGCTACATAATACCAGCACTGTGGTTCAAAAGTAAAACTTTAAATTGATAGACTTTGTGAACACAAGTATTGTTAACCTATCAGCAAAATACACAAGAATTCTTCCTCCCAGCTCACAGTTTGCTGCTTTTGTTACAGGGCCGTCATGTCAAGACGGGACAGCTGGCAGCCATTAAGGTCATGGATGTCACAGAGGTGAGTTTGTAATTCATGACACTGTAAATCATCTCCGAACAAATTTTCTTCTGCTCCTGTTATAATTTCTAAAATGTTTTGGAGATCACATGCTCCCAGTGTGGTTGTGCGATATGTGCGAAAGGCAAGGCGAAGGCAGGGCGAGTCATTTTCCCTCAAAATCCACACTGGATATTTCACTCTTTTGGATATTTATTTCTTCAGCATCACTCAAAGCGGCTCAAGTTAAGACAAGGTGCCGACGTCAAAGTGGTTAGCACTGCAGCCCCATAGGGACTCAGATTCAAATCTGGCCTCAGGTCACTGTCTGTGTGGGGTTGCACGTTCTCCCCATGTCCGCATGGGTTTCCTCCGCTTTCCTCCCACAGTCAAACAATGTGCTGGTTAGGTGGATTCATAGAATCATAGAACCCTACAGTGCAGAAGGAAGCCATTCAGCCCATCGAGTCTGCACTGACCACAATCCCACCCAAGCCCTATTCCCATAACCCCATGCATTTATCCTAGTGAGTCCCCCTGATACTAAGGGACAATTTAGCATGGCCAATCCCCCTTAATGTCAGGGGGACTCACTAGGGTAAATACATGGGGTTGCTGGGATATGTCCTGGGTTGGATTGTTGTTGCTGCAGCCTCGGTGGGCTAATTGGTCTCTTTCTGTACTGTAGCTACTCTATGATTCTATGCAGGTGCGACTGGGTTCATGCAGAGAATTTTCTTGACATCACCTAACCGTACAAAGCTAAAAGAAGTGGGTCATTTTATCTAGCTTAACAAGGGCTTTTTTTTTCGCAAATTAGTAACCATTTTGGCCATATAAAAATCTTTTTAGTTTCACCATTAGCAGTTCCTAAAACAAGCAGTGGACATTATGTCAAGTCTTTTGTTTCCTGACTGGAAGTTGCAGCTGGGTTTCTAACCTCCATCCCTCCCACAACTCTACCAGTTGTTGGCGAATGTGATCATCACTGACTGGATCAATCTTTATTGCCCACTCTTTATTGAGAAAGTGGTGAGGAGCCGCCTTTTGACATCCCTGCATTGGTGGTACATCCACAGTGCCGTTGGGTAAGGGGTTCCAGGGTTTTGACCTAGCAACAATAAAGGAAAATAATGCCAGAGTCCCAATTCTCATTCCCAAGTCTGGCACTCACCTTCTTCAGCAGGGGAAAAGTGAGGGAAGGTTGTGGTTTGCTCATCCATTGCTCACGAAGGCAACTGCAGATGTAAGTTTTCAACAAAGGGATGTCCAAAACATAACTCATGGACTTTACAATTGTTAGGAGAAGGCCTAAATTTGCAGGAGCTCTTTAATGAGCTATCCCTTTGAATTGGCCAACCAATACATTTTGGAGAAGCCATTTGCAAGAGGTCATGCCCTTTGCAATTGTTAAAAGTAGACATGAATGCATGTAAAATGTGGATAAACCCATTTGAACTGTCAGGACATTTAAATCTCCTGCTCTGCAAATTAACAAAAGTATTCACTTAAAGGGATTAAGTACTTGAAATAACTGTCTTTTTACATGGATTGTGAAATTGAAGGAATTTAAAAGTAGTGAATGGCATTTTATTGGTGAGAGTGTTTCATTTAAATCGTGAAGTTAACAATGGACACCAAGAACTTTTATTTTATTTTATCTAAGCATGGATCCTGAGGTCTGCCTATGGTGGACTTTGGGAGAGTTGGCATTGAAATTGTAAGGGAAAAGAGTAGTGGTTCACATGATTTGGTACTAAGTTGACTTAGAGAATATAAGGAGACATGGGCGGTGGCTAAAGAGGTATAAGTTGGCATGGAGGGAATAAGGATCCATGGGGGAGTGAGTGGGGGCCTGAGGTAGCATGAGTTGGCAGGGATAGTGAATGAGGAATGTGTGGAGGGAATGAACGGCTTTGAGGGCTGAAGATTTGGAGCTGTTTTTGTCCCGGAATATGAAGGAGTGCCTTTCAGCTAGCCCGCCTCTGCACTGGGCAGCCTCTGTGGTCATCTCTGCATTGTATCTAGGGGTAGTGAGCATCACTCCTGCTAACACCTGCTTCCTGCCAAAAACAGAAATTGGAACACCAGGAGCACTTTATTCCAAAATTCATGACTCTGCACTCCCAACTTGCTACAGTGATTATATAGTTGCTATGTGTGGCTTGCATATACACAACATGCTGATGTAATATGACAGTTTGTTTGCATATTTTGGGCTTTTTGTAACTACAGAATAGACACCATTCTCAAAATAGACCACAGTGTTTATTCAAAGCGTTTGAGTTTTTAGCAAGGCTGATTAGCTGCACGCTCATTTAAACTGTGGCTGATCTGTCACTAATACTCGTACAGACAACATTTTATTTAGCTATTACTTATCACACACACCATGTGTTTTGGGAGTGCCTTGTGCATGAAAATTAATGCCCTCTGTAATGGATCGATGGAATCATCGAGCACAATTGATTATAGCAGCGACTGACAGTCCAACATTTCAGTCATCTAAACATGTTTGCACTTATTGATAAATCAACAGAACTGCGATTCAAGGGAAGGTAGTTCCTCAGTGAGAAATAAATATATTAGCTACTGCTTTTGGTACTTTACGGATGAATGGAAAGCATCTTCTGCCAAAGCTGGAGGTCATAACCATTCATTGCTACACGGTGGCACAGTGGTTAGCACTGCTGCCTCACAGCACCAGGGACCCGGGCTCAAGTTCCGGCTTGGGTCACTGCACATTCTCCCTGTGTCTGCGTGGGTTTCGTCCTGGTGCTCCGGTTTCCTCCAACAGTCCGAAAGACGTGCTGGTTTAAGATGCACTGGTTAAATTCTCCCTCAGTCTACCCGAATAAGCGCCGGAGTGCATCAACTAGGGGATTTTCACAGGAACTTCACTGTGGCGTTAATGTCCGTCTACGGGCGACACTAATAAATCAACTTCAACTTAGAATCAGATATCATCTCCATTCATCCACCCAAGCTGAATACTGCACAGCTCATGATTAATGAAGGTGAATGAAAGTTGCTGAATCGTAGAGTTAGTTCTGGGTTGTAGAGGAATTTGGCTCAATATCTGACAAGCTCTGCCGGAATCCCAGAAAATGTTTTTTCGATGCCCACTGAGGAAATTGCAGCCATTAAGGCCACAGCGACTGCTTTGAACTCTAAAGAATACCTATGCATATACATCATGACCTATAGTTATGCAAATAAGGATAAAATGGAAGTAAATTGATGGTCAGAAATTGTGCTGCTGCAGAACCTTTCTCGTGTGCTTAGCCTCAGTTCGGAAAGTGCTTACAGATAGAAGTGAATCATGAGGCTTCCTGCCACACCAGGCTGCTCCTGCTGGGTCACATCATTTCCTCTTCACTGAGTGCACATTGCAGTGCCCTGCTCCTCTCTCTCACACAGCATCCGTCCTCTCCTTCACAGGAAGCAAGGATCTGGGTCATTTTCTTCTCACTGTTACGCTAATGGGGAAGTGGTTAGGATTGAGTCTGCAGATGATGGATTGCTCCCCATATTTTAATTGCGTTTGACAAGAGGAAGCGTCATTACTGGTCGAAACGGAAACCAAAAACGAAAAAGCCCCCTCCGTGAGTGAAATGGTCCCTGTGATTGAAAGCCGCGAGCAAGCGTGCAATTCTCGCTGAGTGCTTGGATCCTTGTTTGGCTGTTCACATTAACTATCTACGTTGCTCATTCAGCCTAAGAAGAAGAGGGCAGAGCCTGGCATTCACTTCACGCGCAGTTGGTTTGCGTCTCTCACCAGTGGGCAGATGAGATCAAGGTTCATCCGGGTCAAACTGAAATGATGACTTACCGATGAGCCCAGCTGAAACGTACAGCTTGGTTTTATTCTTATCTAACAAGCGGAGGTTGGCTCCAACTGTCTGATCTTCAATTCCTTTTTTCCTACCAGCAACTTTGTTTCACCACCGCTTTTCACCCCTGTATAAATATACCCTGCATCCCATCTCGTTAACCTCATAGCTTTCCAACCTCTACGGGTCTTTAATTAGACTATCCAGTTGTAGTTCGTCACCATCATTATTGCCAGCACCCTAAGCTGTACCTGTGCTAAAACATTACCAGCGCTATCGACTTGAACACGGTCAATCTGGGTTTGCGCCTTGGTGTACTTGTTCCACATTCCTAGGCAGGACATGGTACAGGCTCTAAAAGGTTAATTTTATCTCTCTCAAACACAAACAAAGGAAGAACTGGTGTTTGGAGGTTTGGGGGATGCATTTACAAAATGGCAGCAACCCCTTTTTCGAATCCAATGTAATTAACACGGGGGAGTGCTCAGGATGGGTTCAAATCCCATTGCGAAATTCGGCCCATCGAGTCTACAACAAAGAATCTCACCCAGGCCCATCCTTATGCCCTATCCCCATCACCCCACATATTCACCCCACTAATCCCCTTAAACTACATCTATAGGCTAAACCTGGGCCAAGTGCTTGGGATTAGATGGGCAGGTCAGGATCTTTCATGCATCGGAGAGTCTTGATGGGCTGTAGGTCCTCTTACGCACTGTAGTATTCTGTGATTCTACACGTCTTTGGATACTAAGGGGCAATTTAACATGGCCAATCAACCCAAACCACACATCTTTAGACTGTGGGAGGAAACCGGAGCACCCAGAAGAAACCCACCCAGAGACGGGGAGAGCATGCAAATTCCACACAGACAGTCGCCCAAGGCTGGAATTGATCCCTGAAGCTGTGAGGCTGGATCCCTGACGCTGTGAGGCAGCAGTGCTAACCTATTACTTTTTGCTTTGTCACAGCCAAGAGGGAGAAATTCCATTTTGGACTGTGGACGATTTCTCAACCTCACGAGGAGATTTTATTTCTGTATGATCCATCAGTCGCAACTTTTCCTCCTACCTGTGTGTTTGTGCAGTTGGTGAAGAAGATGAGGCTAGCTGCAAGATGGTTTCCTGTCCCTGGCATTTTTTTGTCAGTTATCTCTTTCTGTTTTTGGAGCTAATCAGCCCTTTTCTTCATTAAACTGCAGCCTCCAGTTACTTTCTCCTTTGTGCACTTAACCTACCCTTCATATAAATGCATCTGTGTTAATTGCCTCACCTACTCTTTGTGGTAGCAAGTTCTGCATCCTCTGAGAAAAGGGTTTCCTCTTGAATTCCTTCATGGTTTTATTTGGAACTATCTTATATTTATGTCCCCTAAGTCTATGATCACAAGTGCAAAAAAGTGAAGCATGTCATTAAATTGGTTCCCTCACTCTTCTTGTTAAACATACACATTGCGCATGTGTGGCACAGTGGTTAGCACCACTGTGTCATGGTACCAGGTACCCGGGTTCAATTGCTGACTTGGGTACTGTCTGTGTGGAGTCTGCACTTCCTCCCCGTGCCTACGTGGCTTTCTTCCAGGTGCTCCAGTTTCCTCCCACAGTCCAAAGATGTGCAGGTTAGGTGCATTGGCCATGCTAAATTGCCCCTTAGTCCCACCATCACCAATATGCAGTTCTACTGAAACAAAATCCACTGCAACAGCTTAGCAAGGCTCCTTCAACCAGCACCTTTCAAACCCACAATTTCTACCACCAAGGGTGGCATGATGGCATAGGGTGGCATTGCTACCTCCTGCGCCAGGGACCCCGGCTCGATTCCCGGCTTAAGTCACTGTCTGTGAGGGGTTTGCATGTTCTCACCTGCGTGGATTTCCTCCGGGTGCTCCAGTTTCCTCCCACGGTTTGAAAGATGCGCTGGTTGGGTGCATTGAACCGAACAGGCACCGGAGTATGGCAACAAGGGGAACTTCACAGTCACTCCATTGCAGTGTTGATGTAAGCCTTACTTACTTGTGACTAATAAATAAACGTTAAACTTTAGGAATTCTCTTGCCCTGCCTGCCATGGAATCATTGCAGGCGAGAGGCGGACAACGGAAAGCGAGGCTGTAAAATCCCACTCATTGGCCCTGATGTTACTGGCATGGCCGGCCAAGGCTCGTAAGATCTTGCCTGAGGCCAACGGAGAAGTCTGTTCTGCAGGCCACACTGCCCTGATTCCGGGGAAGGTGAGGCGATAAGATTCCAGCGATAGACTCATTTAGAGCATAAAATGAGGTCCTTTGGCCCATTATGTCTGCGCTGGCTGTCAAGCACCAATATGTTCTAATCCCCTTTCCTAGCACTTTGTCCGTAGCCCTGTAATAAGAACAGCCCACAGACTGCAATGATTTGATGGCTTGTACCAGACGTTTAATTTAAATACAAACACAGATTAATAAATAATTGAACGCTGAGGGCTTTTTTGACTTTTGAATGACGCAGCAGTGTCATTGTTGACTCTGTTTTGATTATCTTGTACAGTGATCTGATTTGAGGCCCCACAGAGCTTTAACCAGTGTTCATTTTTCACCATTTATAATAGATGGCTAGGATTTCTCACACTTCACAATGGCACACGCCAGCCGCTGTTGCTCTGATAGCAGCCTGCTGCTCTCTATGTTCAGGTGCTGGGATTATTTAAACAACAATGTAACAAAGAAGAGAAAGAAGAAAATCACTTGCATTTACCCTATATACTCATGTAAAAGTCGATCTTGTGTATAAGTTGACCCCATAACTGGTGGCCTGCGAAAGGTAATTTTTCCATATAGCTCATTTAAAAGTCAACCCTCAGGGCTCAAATGGCATGATGGTTAGAGTACCTTGACCTTTGTAAATAGGGGCAGAGAGTTCAAAAGTAAGGAAGTTATGTAAAACCTGTGTAAACCACTGCTTTGGCTTCAACTGGAGAATTGCATCCAGTCTGGGCACCACACATTAGGAAGAATATGAAGGGATTAGAGAGGGTGTGGAAAAGATTCACAAGAATGGTTCCAGGGATGAGAAACTTAGAATCTTAGGGTCATAGAGTCATAGAGTCATAGAGGTTTACAGCATAGAAACAGGCCCTTCAGCCCAACTTATCCATGCTGCCCTTACTTTTTTTAAAAACCCTAAGCTAATCCCAGTTGCCCACATTTGACCCATATCCCTCTATTCCTGCCGTACCCATGTAACTATCTAAATGCTTTTTAAAAGATAAAATTGTATCCACCTCTACTACAACCTCTGGCAGCTTGTTCCAGGCACTCACCATCCTCTGTGTGAAAAAATTGCCCCTCTGGACACTTCTGTATCACTTCCCCTCACCTCAAACCTATGTTTGCTAGTTTTAGACTCCCCTACCTTTGGGAAAAGGTATTGACTATCTACCTTGTCTATGCCCCTCATTATTTTATAGACCTCTATAAGGTCACCACTCAGCCTCCTACACTCCAGAGAAAAAAGCCCCAGTCTATCCAGCCTCTCCTTATCCACTCACATGGATAGAATGCAGAAGCTAGGACTGTTCTCCTTGGAGAATAGAAGGTTGAAAGGAGATTTGCTAAAGATATTCAAATTATGATGGATCTCGATTGAGTATATAGGGAGCAACTGATGGGACGATGGGCAGAAAGGTGACAAAGTGATTTAGCATGGCTGCCTTACAGCGCCGGAGACCCGAGTTCAATTCCTGGCTTGGATAATTGTCTGTGCAGAGGCCACACGTTCTCCCCGTGTCTGCATGAGTTTCCTCTGGGTGCTCCGGTTTCCTCCCACAGTCTGAAAGACGTGCTGGTTAGGTGCATTGACCCGAACAGGCACCAGAGTGTGACGACAAGGGAAATTGCACAGTAACCTCATTGCAGTGTTAATGTAAGCGTTACTTGTGACTAATAAATGAAACAAACAACAACAATAAAGAAAGGATCAAGAATCAGAGGAAACACGCATCAGATAATTGGCAAAAGAAGTAATTATGACATGAGAAAAACTGTTTTTCGATAGCGAGTGATTAGGATTTGTAATACACCGCCTGCGAATGTGACGCAGGCAGGGTCAAACAGGGGACTCAAAAGGGAATTGGATCATTGGCCAAAATGGGAAAATGCAGGGGAATGGCATTCAGGGAATTGCTCCTGCAGAGAGCCAGCACTGACAAAATAGGCCAAATGGCCTTCTTCTGTGGTGTAAACATTGTATGCTTCTCTGATTCTATGATAATCCTGTAGAATGGTGCCTCATTCACATCGCCTGTAAGATTGCACGCTGCAGTTGATAGGAGGCGCGAGTTTGTTAATCAAAACAGCTTTGCCTGAGGGTGCAAGGCAAGAATGTTGGGAAGAAGCCTGCATCATAGTAATCAGCAAACTCAGTACCTGGGAGCTCCCGGGTCCCTGTGCGAGTTTTCCAGCAGTGGATCGGCTCGACATTGGTCAGGCCTGCCGAGGTCATTGCTCACTGGCCAGGCCACCGGGCAATATGTCATGGGCCGTCTTCAGTGGGACTGGAAAATCTGGTCAACAGAAAGGGCTGGAGAATCCCTGTCAGTGTATCTCTACTCGGTTACAATCAGAACCATCCCAGAAATAGCTTGCATTAAAAAACAACATTTTATTACTTCTACAAAGTGGCAGCTTGAGTCAGAAACTGTGGTTATCGAACCATAGCGTAATTCCAGTTCTTCATTTTATACTCTGAGTTGCTTGGAATTTCCCACTTCAGTACAAAAGTAAAAGAGATTGAGTGTTATAGGTTGCTTTGCGTGATAGACCATTTGGATAGAGAAAATCCCCAATGACTATTCAATGGATCAGATATCAGTTGTTGTGAAGATTTGTGGTCACCCACATGTGTACCAGTTTCTGTTTTTCTATTTTTTCATGGTTTTCCCACTGCTACATGTGTGATCTCACCTTTAAGATAAGCAATGGCCGATTGGTATTATCGCCAGATTATTAACTTAGAAACCCAACTAATGTTCTGGGGGCCCGGATTCAAATCCTGCCAAGGCAGATGGTGGAATTTGAATTCAATAAGAAAAAAATTGGAATTAAGAATCTACTTACGACCATGAAACCATTGTCAGGAAAACCCATCTGGTTTACGCATGTCCTTTAGCGAAGGAAATCTACTATCCTTATCTGGTCTGGCTTACATGTGATTCCGCAGCCTCTGCTGCCCCAGGGATGGTCAATAAACGCTGGCCAGCCAGTGAAGTCCATGTCCCACAAACGAATATTTTAAAAAGTTCTACTGAAACAAAACTTCTCAGAAGATTCTGTTCGTGGCAGCAATTACTGTTTCCTTTTCCCGCAGCGAACATCACTCACACACCAGGGAAGCATTAATGCCCTGGAGCTGATGTTGAGGAATGCCAGATTACTGATCCTTAGCATTAACAGGTTGTGTTCTGAGTGAAGACTGGGTGAACTTTGGCTTTGTGGCACTGAATGGAGATGTCTCATATGTAACCTTATAAACTGTACAGGAAAGGTCAATCAATAAAGTTAAGCAACAACAGTCGAGCAAGTGTTCTACCAAGTCAACAGAAAGTTCATGTCTGTTGCCACTCCAAGTGTGATCAACACTTCATTCGGTTATTGGATATTAAAAGCTGCAGGACCATTAAAAGGACACAAATGCTCTGCTCATTGGGTAACAGATTCTACAGTGCAAGAGTGGCTGTTATGGCAATGGGGAATCATCAATAGATTTCCCAATGGGCCTCGTAGAATACAAGCCCCCCCTCCCATTCCGCAAGTGAAGGTTCACCCATTGGGGAAGAAGCAGCGGGGAGGGTGGGTGGGGAAATGGTGGTGGGGCCGGGTGGGAGGATATTTAAAACCAACCGGCCGGCAGTCGAACGATGTCAGGGCTGACCTGCATACTGCAGTCGCTGAGTGGTACTTTGAGCATGTTGTAAATAAAGGTTGATGGTGACGGAAAACTGGCCTCGGTAAGATTATTGCTGTGAAAATGCTTTATAGTATTTCAAAGTGCTTTGAAAGATCCTGAGGACATGAAAAGCCCAAAATAAATATGTTATATTGAATGGATGAGGTGGGTTTGTGGGGTTGGACAGAGAGAAAGAGAGGAAATGTCTCCTTTTCTCCATGCTCTGCTACTTTTCATTCAGCTCACATTGAATGTTTGTTGCCCCTTATGATGCATTGCCCTTATATTGTGACTTGTCCCCTGGTGTCTTTCCATTTTTAATTATGTTAGTCTTTTTTCTGTGCAGAGTGGTGCAGGGGAGGGCAGGTGTATGGTGGGAGGGGGGAGGCGGTGCGGTGGGGGGATTGGAGGTGGGGTATATAGGTGTGGCTGGAAAGTATGTGGGCAGGATTTGGTTGGGGGGGGGTGGGCAGAAGGAGAAACTTGAGAAGGTGAAGAGGGGGCCTGAGGAGTTAGGCTACGAGTTGATACGAGTTATTGATGGACTGCGCTGTGTGCTCATAACATAGGGCGGCACGGAGGTACAGTGGTTAGCACTGTTGCCTCACAACGCCAGGGATTCCTGGCTTGGGTGGAGTCTGTCTGTCTGTGTGGAGTCTGCACATTCTCTCGTGTCTATGTGTTCCCTCCAGGTGCTCCGGTTTCCTCCCACACTCCAAAGATGTGCATGTTAGGCTAATTGGCCATGCTAAATTGACCCTTCCTCTCAGGGGGATTAGCAGGTGGGGAATGGGGCCTGGGTGGGATTGTGGTCAGTGCAGACTCGATGGACGCCTTTCTGCACCGCAGCGATTCTTTGATTCTATAACATTGTGAGCAGCTTAGCATTCAAGCGAGTGCAGAAACTTTCTTTCAACTTATTGATTGAGAGATTTCAGTGGTTCACCTGCCTGCAATCTAACAGGAGAGAACCCACTGCATCAAGTTTCAAGGTAACTTGACTTCTGTTCTGTATAATTTGATTTCCTTCCATGGTGTTTGGTTTTCTCCCAAGGAGCCCCCCCCAAAGCCACCCAGCAGATATCAGTCATAATCCCGGATACTCATATAACACTGCGTACACAGGTTGAAGAAAGTCTTGCGACACAGTGGGTAGTGACCCTCCCTCTTAGCCGGAAGCTCCGGGGTCGACACCGACTCCAGGACTTGATGGTTAAGGAAAGTGCGGTCAAACAGGTTGAGTGTCAAGCTGCGAAAACCTTCCTAACGGGCCAGTGGTTGGCAGTAAAAGCAGGAGAGACTCCTGGTTGGGCACAGGTGGTATGGAGTGGTGCCCCTCATTGCTATGAACCCCTGGTGACAAATTTGCAACCTGTTCCAGGAATTACCAGCAACGGAAGCAAACGAAGGTCTGTCTTAGTGCGCCGCTAGGTGTAGGAAAAGATTGGAATACAGGTTAAAAAATGGCCCTGTCCGCATGGTGACCACCAGAAGAAGAAGTCCACTGCCTGTGGAATGCACTGATGCCTCCACCAATCTGACTGGCACTTTTACGTCCTTCAAATCAGTGGTTTTGTTTGCAGGCAAGGAAGATAATTTAATTGGGGTGAAAAGTTGAAATGTCATGAGCAAGAGTACCTTTCGTGTTTCCTGAGAGGGAACAAAATCTCAGTGGGGGGGCATCCCACAATATGTGTGTCATATTTATACACTCATATTTATTTGAAAGGAAATGACAATGCTCTACAACCAGATGACATTGTGACTCTGCCAAAGGGACCTTCCGTGGCAGCTGGGAATAGAGAAGGAATTCCCCCCTCTACCACCCATCGCCTGCATCACCCCATCAAAACTTGATGTCACGTCAACTCTTGCCCCCATCCCAAATTGTAAGAACTAAGGGCGGGATTTTCCAGCCTCGCCCATTCTGGGTCTTCCAGCCCTGTCGAAAGTCAGTGGATTTTTGGCTAGCCAGTTGAATCCCCCCCACCCACCGAGAGTCCCGCTGTAGCGGATATGGAAAATCCTGGCTAAAGAGTTTTTATTCCTTTTGTGATTCATGTACACAGCATGTGATTACTGTTCTCTGTCACCTCAAGTTCTTTCATTGCTGCCTCTCTCCCAAAGCATTTCAATATTTCAGATCCACACTGGAAATAAAATGATTATAATTTTGAAGGAATTGTGAGGTTTTGCACTTTAATGCAAACATTTGTAAATGACCTTGAAGCTTATGACCTGAAAATCTTCATATCCCACTGGCAAATTTGTATTCAGAATGCCTGGCAGTTCTATAAAAACACATGAAAAAGATGGGCTGGAGAAAATGAGCTGCTCCATTGACTCTGTCCTATTCCCATGATGATTGTTACATTGGAACGTCAGAACTAGACACTTGTTATCACTGAGCAGACAAGGGTTGGTTCATGAAGAGGATCTTTTTTTCAAAATTCATTCTTGGGATGAAAGCATCACTGGCTAGGCCAGCATTTATTGCCTATCCCTCAAGATACATACTGGAGCCCAAACTTGGAACCACCTTCATGCTGACTGAATTTGCCCACACAATTTGGTCTTCTGTCAATGCCCTCATACTTTGGGTGGTACTGTTCTCCAGCCCCACATTAACCCTTGCTTTGTCGAACACAATATTTCTATGACAGACAAGGGGGCAAATTTTCCATTCTGCTCACCACGGGAATCATAGCAGGCAAAAGGCAGACAACGGAAAGGTTCGTTGATTTTGGGTGAGAATTTCCAGTTTTGGGGCAAGTGTGGCTGGAAAATCGGGTCCAAGAAGTCAGGCAGAAAACTCAGGGACAATAATGAAAAATCAGCCTTAGGGGATCACTTGTCCTCCCCACAGGCAGCCCAACTCAGTCCAGACATTACATTGACCAAATATAGGATAACTGGTCACCTTACCATCCCTTAAACGCAATATCTCTCGGAACAGTCTAGAGGGACAAAATGGCCTCATTCTGTTCCTATATTCCTACACTCCTGATACAACCTTTGTTCTTTTGCGGAAAGACAATTTTTTTTTCTTTTTCTTTTCAAAAGTAGTTAAGCTCTACAAAATAGTCGAATCAATGCAGTGTCAGCATATTTGATTTGATTTGATTTGTTATTGTCACATGTATTAACATACAATGAAAAGTATTGTTTCTTACAAACTATACAGACAAAACATACTGTTCATAGAGAAGGAAACGACAGAGTGCAGAATATTTAGTGCTACAATTATAGCTAGGGTGTAGAGAAAGATCAACTTAATGCAAGGTAGGTCCATTCAAATGTCTGACAGCAGCAGGGAAGAAGCTGTTCTTGAGTCGGTTGGTGTGTGACCTGAAACTTTTGTATCTTTTTCCCGACGGAAGAAGGTGGAAGAGAGAATGTCCGGGATGCGTGAGGTGCTTAATTATGCTGGCTGCTTTTCTGAGGCAGTGGAAAGTTAGACAGAGTCAATGGATGGGAGACTGGTTTGCGCGATGGAACGGGGTAAATTCACAACCTTTTGTAGTTCCTTGTGATCTTGGGCAGAGCAGGAACCATACCAAGCTGTGATACAACCAGAAAAAATGCTTTCTATGGTGCATCTGTAAATATCTGCCTGATGTTCTCAAAGTGTCCCAATAGTATGCTGCATAAAAGTACGCTAATGATAAAAGGTGAAATAGATGTTCTTAAAATTGAATTCTACATTTGTGATTTGTTTTTAATTGGATCACAGTTTTGTGTGGAAAAGCAAAACATAAATTAATTGTCCTGGGTGTAACAGCTACAAAATTGTGAATGCATTTAATGTGTTTGGGTCCAAATTTTTGTTTCTTTTGGACCAGAAGCAGAAGTGGGAAACAAATTGTTCTTTGTCTGGTGATTCAGACGGCAGCTCATCGAATTTGCTCCTGAAGAATAGGGAGGTGATGGTATTATCGCTAGACTATTATTCCAGAAACTCAACTAATAGAAAGGTTCGTTGACTTTGGGCAAGATTTTCTAGTTTTGGGGCAAGTGCCGCTGGAAAATCCCATCCAAGAAGCCAGGCAGAAAACTCAGGGACAATAATGAAAATCGGCTTCAGAGATACTCCTATCCTCTCCACAGGCAGTCCAACACAGTCCAGGACCTGGGTTCAAATCCCTCCGTGGCAGCTGGTGGAATTTAAATTCAATGAAAGATATCTGGAATTAAGAATCGACTGATGACCATGAAA
This sequence comes from Carcharhinus amblyrhynchos, assembly GCF_965287045.1. Taxonomy (NCBI): domain Eukaryota; kingdom Metazoa; phylum Chordata; class Chondrichthyes; order Carcharhiniformes; family Carcharhinidae; genus Carcharhinus; species Carcharhinus amblyrhynchos. Next base: position 126,311,006 of record NC_137327.1, read on the forward strand.
CCATTGTCGATTGTTGGAAAAATTCCATCTGGTTCACTAATGCCCCTTTAGAGAAGGAGATCTGCTGTCCTTACCTGGTCTGGCCTACATGTGATGACAGAGACACAACAATGTGGTTGACTTTCAGCTGCCCTTGGGCAGCTAGGGGTGGGCAATAGATGCTGGCCAGCAAGTGACACCCGTATCCCATGAATGAATTTTAGAAAAGATTCAGGCCATCTTTTAGGAGAGAATCTTTCTCGCCTCCCCGCCCTGCCCCTTTCAGATAAACTGCTAAAAGGTCCAAGCTGCCCTCTCAAGTGGATTTAGAAGACCCTGCAGCTGGAATTTTCCATTCCCTCCCCTCCCCACCCCCTGCCATCCCCACCCCATGGAGGATTTCCTGTGCCAGAGGTAGTTCACCCATTGGCTGCCAGCAGGATTTTATTGTCTTGTCGAAGTCAATGTTAACTTGCAAGGCTCACCTACCCCGCCACCAGGGAACCCACAGCAGGCATCAACTTCAGCGGAGCTGGAAGATCCTGCCAGTAGGAAGAGCCAGAAAATCCCACCCAATGAAGCAAGGGAACTTTTCCCCAATGTCCTAGCTACATTTTATTCCCCTACTCTACTCGCAAGACTTAAACAGAGTAACTGATCATTATCACATTGCTTTGTGGGAGCTTGCTGGGCATAAGTTAACTGCCATGTTTCCTGCATTATAGCAGTGAGCAAGTGCCAAAAAGTGTTTCATTGGCTGTTTCTATAGATTCAGAAAGAATGTTCTCAATGGTGGAGGAGTCCAGGACAAGGGGCCATAGTTTGACAATAAGGAATAAATATTTTAGGACTGAGGTGAGGAGAAATTTCTTCACCCAGAGGGTGGTGAATGCGGGAGTACGTGATGTGGAGATGCCAGCGTTGGACTGGGGTAAACACAGTAAGAAGTGGAATTCGCTACCATAGAAAGTAGTTGAGGCCAAAATGTTGTGTGATTTCAAGAAGAAATCAGATATAGCTCTTGGGGTAAAAGGGATTAAGGGATATGGGGAGGAAGTGGAGATCGGAATATTGAATTTGATGATCAAGCCGTGATCAAAATGAATGGTGGAGCAGACTCGAAGGGCTGAATGGCCCTCTCCTGCTTCTAGTTTTTATGTTCCTAAAAAGCTTTGGTGCATCTTGAAGCTGTGCTATTTAAGGGGAGGTGATGGCCAAGTGATGTTACTGCTGGATTAGTAATCTAGAAATTCAACTAATATTCTGGGGACCCAGGTTTGAATCCCACCACAGCAGATGCTGGAACTTGAATTAAATAAAAAATATCTGGAATTAAAAATCTACTGATGGCTGTGAAAACATTGTCAATTGTCGAAAAAACCCATTTGGTTCACTAATGTCCTTTAGGGAAAGAAATCTGCCATCCTTACCTGTTCTGGCCTACATGTGCCTCTAGAGCCACAGCAATGTGGTTGAGTCCCAACTCTGAAATGGCCTAGCAAGCCACTCAGTTCCAAGGCAACTAGGGATGGGCAATAAATGCTGGACAGCCAGCGATGCCCATATCCCACAAATGAATCAAAAATAAATAAATGGGAGTCTTTTTTTATTTCTTTCTTTCTCCCACTGTGGACAGTGATATAGGTTTGCAGGATGATGTGATAAAGGAAAGTACTGTTTTCCTGCCCTCTACAGGGGTGAGCTAAAATTGAAAGAGGCAGAGCACGGATCGCATATCTCCATGAGCGAACCCAGCTATAATTCACTGGGGGAATTCATCACTTGTGAGTTATGCTGTTAGCCTCGCTGCTGCAGATGCTCACCAAGGCTGCACAGATTCATTCTGTTCTGAACAGTCGCGTGTAAAGATATAATTCACATTTCTACGGCTGAGACACTTCAAAGCACTTTTCACACCCTTACCATTGGTTTTTATTCCCTCGGTCTTATGATTCGAATATGTTTTGGACATGTGATGGAATAAATATCTTCAACTCGTGAAGCTTTTAGCGTGACGCTCATGACTAGGTTGCACTTAAGTTGTGCACGTGTGAAAAGGGTTTATTATTGTCCCCCCCACCTGCCCCAGACAAGACAGATGGTTTGATTTTAAGGCATAATTACAAAGGACAGGAAGTTGGAACCAAACAGTCTCACTTAACACTCGAGCTCCCATTGTTTTGCAGTGGAGAAGTAAAATGCCTACACTGCTCCCTTCTGTTGTTGTTTGTAGATTGCTTTGTGCCGTTTGTTGATTTTGCACCATAGATCTACAAGCTTTCTCCTGAAAACACTGCCACATTGTCCGTGCAGCTTCCTAACCCTGGTGCTGGGTGTTTTGCAAGCGGGCCCAATTCACAGCGCAGACTCCAGCAATCTATTAATACAGCGCTCTTCAAGCCCCTCCCTGTGAACTAGTTCATATGGAAGTGAAACTGAGCTGCTCCCTCCTGATCACAGCATATGTGGCCATCACTACTCTGTATACAGTGCAGAATAAAAGGAAGTGGATGCGCCTCACTCTGTGGCTTTAATGTCTGGATATTAACTAAATGCAGCTTCCAACTGAGTGATTCGTTCCATGAAACGTAGAACCCCGGCAATGCAGAAGGAGGATTTTTGGCCCATCAAGACTGCACCCACAACAATCCCACCCGTAACCCACAGATTTACCCCACTAATCCCCCAACACCAAGGGGCAGTTTAACATGGCCAATTTCTGCACATCTTTGGAATGTCAGAGGAAACGGGAGCACCCGGAGGGAACCCACACAGACACGGGAAGAAATGTGCAGACTCCACACAGACACTGACCTGAGGCCGGAATTGAACCCGGGGTCCCTGGCACTGTGCGGCAGCAGTGCTGACCACTGTGTCACCATGCCACCCTTGTAGAACAAGTTTCCTTCTGGGTGCTCCGGTTTCCTCCCACAGTCCAAAGATTTGCAGGTTAAGTGGATTAGCCATGCTAAATTGTCCCTGAGCATCTCAAGATGTGTAGCTTCGGGGGATTAACGGGTTAAATACTTGGCATTACTGGGATAGAGTCTGGAAGGAATGCTCTTTCAGAGAGTCAGTGCAGACCCGATGAGCCTCCTTCTGCACTGTAAGGATTCTATTCAATGGTTTTCTATTCAATTTGGAAATGGAAGGATCAAATAAGCTGAAGTCCTCTTATGCAAAAGCCCTAGATGTTTCTTTAGATGCTTATTATGGGCAGCATGGTGGTACAGTGGTTAGCCTCACAGCACCAGGGACCCTGGTTCAATTCTGGTCTCAGGTCACTGTCTGTATGGAGTTTGCACATTCTCCCCGTGTCTGCGTGGGTTTCCTCCAGGGGCTGTGGTTTCCTCCCACAGTCCAAAGATGTGCGGGTTAGGTTGATTGGCCATGCTAAATTGCCCTTTAGTGTAAGGGGATTAGCAGGGTAGGTGCTTGGGGTTCGGGGGATGGAGTCTGGGTGAAATTGTTGGTGACGCAGGTTCAATAGGCTAAATGGCCTCCTTCTGCACTGTGGGGATTCTATGATTATTCCAAAATGGTGGATGGCATTTATCCGACTCATGCATGCATACATCTTGCACCGTATTGGATGCTGTTTTGTCTGTTTTGCTTCCTTCGAACTGCTGCTGCTTTCAGTGCCCCTGTACCCCTGTGTATTAACCAGAAGAAGTGAGTTGAGATATGCAAACAGGAACAGACTGAAGACTGAAATTTGTGAGCAACTTAGCTACAATCAGATGAATTCCCACCAGGTATAGCTGAGCGATGACCTTAAAGTGACAGGTCAACTAAAGTGCTACACATCATTACCACGCTGACGAACAATGCCATGGGACACAGGCTATTATTTCTAAAACTACTTTGCATTTCTTTGTCCTTAAATGCTGCTTCCATTTATAACACACAGCTTTCTACGAAAACAAACAAAAGTCAAAACCATTGTTTTCCATTTTATTGAACGTTCTTTTCTCCTGCTTTGTCTTTTAACACTTTAACACTAGGGAGGTATGTCTATTTTATAAATGTAGAGTGAGTGTGAAATAGCTCTCAACACTACTGCTGCTGAGTTTCAATTCATGTACATTGCGTTTTGTATTTCTTCTTTGGACAACCAATGGGATCTGACCCTGCCCCTCATTTCCTTGGTAATCACAAACTGTATTGTGTCTACGGTTTATATCGTTCCTGTGGTCCTGTTTAAAATATAGGTTTTCCACTGTATAATAATATCCACATTAATTGTCAAAAGAATTGGCCACGCAGGCAATAGGTAGTGTAGAAGAAAATTCCCAAACCACTTAGATTCACAAGGGAACACAAGTTCAAGGTAAGGGGGGAAAGGTTTAGTAGAGATGTGTGGGGAAAGTTTTTTTCACAGAGGGTGGTGGAGGCCTGGAATGGACTGGGGTAAACACAGTATGAAGTCTCACAACACCAGATTAAAGTCCAACAGGTTTATTTGGTAGCAAAAGCCACCAGCTTTTGGAGCACGAGCTACTCCTTTGTCAGGTGAGTGGGAGTTCTGTTCACTAACATGTGTCTTTATATGCCCTGTTTGTGAACAGAACTCCCACTCACCTGACAAAGGAGTAGCAAGTGCTCCAAAACTAGTGGCTTTTGCTACCAAATAAACCTGTTGGACTTTAACCTGGTGTTGTGAGACTTCTTAAGGTAACAATGCACAGGGGGAACAGTCATAAGAACATAAGAACGTAAGAAATAGGAGCAGGAGTAGGCCATCTAGCCCTTCGAGCCTGCCCCGCCATTCAATAAGATCATGGCTGATCTGTCGCGGCTCAGTTCCACATTCCCGCCCTCTCCCCATAACCCTTAATCCCCTCTCTTATCAAAAACCCATCAACCCGCGTCTTAAAAATATTTAGCGAGGCAGCCTCCACCACTTCAACGGGCAGAGAATTCCAGAGATTCACCACCCTTTGAGTGAAGAAGTTCCTCCTCAACTCCATTCTAAACCGCCTCCCCTTTATCTTGAGGCTCTGCCCCCTAGTCCTACTGTCTTTTTTGAGCGGGAAGAGTCTCTCCACCTCTATCCTATCCATCCCATTCATCATCTTATACGTCTCAATGAGATCTCCCCTCATTCTTCTAACCTCTAACGAGTACAAGCCTAGTTTATTCAGCCTCTCCTCATAGCTCAACCCCCTCAACTCCGGTATCAGCCTAGTAAACCTCCTCTGCACTCCCTCCAAGGCCAAAATATCTTTGCGCAGGTGCGGCGCCCAAAACTGCACACAGTACTCCAGCTGCGGCCTCACCAATGCCCTATACAGCTGCAGCAAGACCTCCCTACTTTTATATTCAATCCCCCTCGCTATGAAGGCCAGCATCCCATTTGCCTTCCTGACCACCTGCTGCACCTGCAAGCTGGGTTTTTGCGACTCATGCACAAGGACCCCGAGGTCCCTCTGCACCGTCGCCTGCTGCAGTTTTTCGCCTCGTAAGTAATAATCCTTCCTACCATTATTCCTACCAAAGTGGACCACCTCACACTTGCCAACATTAAATTCCATTTGCCATTTCCTGGCCCATTCGCCCAGCCTATCTAGATCCTTCTGCAGACTCTCCACACCCTCTGCGCAATTTGCCGTTCCCCCAATCTTGGTGTCATCAGCAAATTTCGACACCCTACACTCAGTTCCCTCCTCCAGATCATCTATATAAATGGTAAAAAGCTGAGGCCCCAGCACCGACCCCTGGGGCACTCCACTAGTCACCATCCGCCAATCCGAATAGCACCCGTTGACCCCCACTCTCTGCCTCCTATTTGACAACCAATCCTCTATCCACGCTAACACCCTACCCCCAACTCCATGTCCCTCAACCTTCTGCAATAACCTCTTGTGAGGTACTTTGTCAAACGCCTTCTGAAAATCCAGAAAGACCACATCCACCGGCTCTCCTCTATCCACCGCCCTAGACACATCCTCATAGAACTCCAGTAAATTTGTCAGACATGACTTCCTTTTAATGAAACCATGCTGCGTCTGCTCTATCAAGCAATTCCCTTCAAGATGCCTTGCAATTTCCTCCTTAATGACAGATTCTAACATTTTACCTACCACAGACGTTAAACTAACCGGCCTATAATTCCCCGCCTTTTGCCTGGCACCCTTCTTAAACAACGGCGTAACATTAGCCGTTTTCCAATCATCCGGCACTTCCCCGGAATCCAGCGACGTCTGGAAAATAACCACCAAGGCATCCACTATCACCTCCGCCATTTCTTTCAGAACCCTCGGATGCATTCCATCCGGTCCTGGGGACTTGTCCACAATCAGCCCCTCCAGTCTGTCGTCCTCTGCCAGTCAGCACTCTGGGGTGTCTCGATGGCTGCCCCCCCCCCCCCCCCCCACCCCCCCTTCACTCAGGCCACCAGCTCCCCACAAGTGGGGAGCTATATTAAACCTTGCTGGAGTGAAGTACTCCTAGCAGTGGGGAAGAGGCCAGTGGGTCCGGATTTCAGTCCTGGCCCGCTAATGACACTTAAATAGTATTCAAATTCTAATTTAAGTAAATTATTCGGCTCAGCGGGCACTGGGAGAACTGTGGAGGTCAGGGCTCCCAGTGGGGAGCCTGCAAAACGGCCTCCACTTGAGTCTCCCAACCCACAGCATTACAAAAACAGCTCAGCGGGATAGGAGAATCGCCCCCCAGAGATCTTTCCAAATTTGCCATCAATTTAGTCAATAAGCCCAAACCCAATAACTTGGTATAATGGACCCGTCACCCTGAAAGGGGCTCAGATTTAAGGGCCCTGCACCTTTTTAAGGAATTAAACCCTACTGACAGTCTTGAGCTTGCTGCAAAGTGTTGGTATATTTTGCCTGTTCACTTGCTTTACTGATATGAGCACTTCAGAAAGTTTAGATAAAGCCTGATGTTTATCAAGGCAAAGTGATTGTATTGTTTGCTCAGTTGATGTGTTTTGCAGGATTTGTTACATCTAGCAGAAGACTTTTTGGTCACTGAAACACATCACATCGTATCTTGCAGGTTGTATGGTTTTGATGGTTGATTTACCATCGCGGAGCTTTGAGCTGTTTGATAGCTAATCAGAGGAGGGCTCCGTGCTTGGGGTATGTGACAGATAATCTGTCACAATGAATAATCAAGATCATCATCTACCTTTGTGGTTTGTCAGCTTGCACGTTCAATGGTTTGCAGTTCAGTCAGAAAATTTGTCTTTTTTGCTTATTTTTTTTCTCATATGCCACATTTCGAAATGAACCCTTTCTCCCCACACTCAATGTCAGTGGTATTATGCACCATTCTTTGACCAAGAGGTCACTACTGATGGCATTCTTCAACAAGTGAAACAAATTCCACTCTGAGAAACATTTAACAGGGAATGCTACCACATAGCAAGAGGCCATTCAGCCTGTGCTGCCAGTGTTGGCCCTTTGGCAGAGTTGTCCACTCAATCTCACCTCTTTCCGCATATGGTTGAGAAGGCTGTGTCCAACATTGGCTGGTATTTTACAACCCCGCTCGAGTGAGGCTTGTAAAATCCTGCCAGAAGCCAATGGAGAATTCCATTTTGCGAGCTGCACCCACCCCAATTTCAAAGAACAAAGAACAAAGAACAACACAGCACGGGAAACAGGCCCTTCGGCCCAACGAGCCCGCGCCGCCGTCCCACTGTCTCAGTGACCTATTCATGATTTTAGCCTACGCCTAATGTGCGAGGATCAGGGAGGTCCAATTTAGGGACAATTTAGTACCCAATCAATCAGCCTAAAAGCACATCTTTGGGGATGTGGGAGGAAACCGGAGCACCCGGAGGAAACCCACGCAACCACGGGGAGAACGTGCAAACTCCCACAGACACAGGCCCAAATCCATGTGTCCGCACAGTAACAGAGATAGTCTCTGAGCTGTCATGTTGCCCTCGAGATTTCGGGGTGGGAGTGGCAGTAAAATTCTGGTCGTTGTTTCCACTGGCCCAGGAACCTGGAACATGTTTCAAGATAAGAGGACAATTATTTCAGACTGAGAGGAGAAGAAATTTCTTCACTCAAAGTATCGCAAATCTTTGAAATTCCCTACCTCAGAGGGTTGAGTTTGGTCCATCATTGAATATATTTTGGTTGAGTTTATTTATTCGTATCACAAGTGGGCTTACATTAACACTGCAACAAAGTTACTGTGAAAATCCCCTGGTCGCCACACTCCGGCCCCCATGTTCAGGTACACTGAGGGAGAATCTACCATGGTCAGTCCACCTAACCAGCACATCTTTTGCACTGTGGGGGGAAACTGGAGCACCTGGAGGAAACCCATGCAGACATGGGGAGAATGTGCAGACTCTGCACAGAGAGTGACCCAAGCAGGAATTGAACCCGGTCCCTGGCACTGTGAGGCAACATGCGAACCACTGTGCCATCATGCAGCTGAGTTTGCCGGATTTTTGGTTTCTTAGGGAATCAGGAGATATGGGGAATGCGTGGGAAAGTGGAGTTGAAGCCAAAGATCGGCCATGATTGTATTGAATGGCGGAGCAGGCCTGATGGGCCTTGTGGTTTATCCTGCTTCTATTTATTTTATGTGCAAACATTCATAGCAGTGTAAATTTTTCCTTGTTTTATTTTTATTCCCTTTTGTATCAGTTGTCAAGCACTGATCCTTGGCTTGGTCCTTCCTCCCAATAAGGTGGGAGATAGGACCAGGGATGAGGTAAGACTGGGAGCAAAAACCTTATGGTGAGACAATTGATTGAACAGTGGAGGGTTTTCAAAGCGATCTTTCACAGTACTCAGCAAACTTATATACCAGTGATAAGGAAGGACTGTAGAAAAAGAGATAATCAGCCATGGATATCTAAGGAAATAAAGGAGGGTATCAAATTGAAAGAAATTACACACAAAGTGGCAAAGATTAGTGAGAACCTAGAGGACTGGGAAATCTTTAAAGGTCAGCAGAAAGCCACGAAAAAAGCTATAAAGAAAAGTAAGATGGATTATAAGAGTAAACTAGCTCAGAATATAAAAACAGCAAAAATTTCTACAAATATATAAAATGAAAAAGAGTGGCTAAAATACACATTGGTCCTTTAGAGGATGAAAAGGGAGATGTAATAACTGGAAATGCGAAAATGGCTAAGACATTGAGTAGGTATTTTGCGTCGGTCTTCATGGTGGAAGACACAAATAACATGCCAAAAATTGATGACAGGAAAGCCACGGCAGGTGAGGACCTAGAAACTATCATTATCACAAAACTAGTAGTGTTGGGCAAGTTACTGGGGCTAAAGGTAGACAAGTCTCCTGGTCCTGATGAAATGCATCCCAGGATACTAAAAGAGATGGTGGGAGAAATAGCAAATGCACTAGTGGTAATTTACCCAAATTCACTGGACTCTGGGATGGTTCCCGCAGATTGGAAAACAGTAAACGTGACACCACTATTTAAAAAAGGAGGTAGACAAAAGGCAGGTAACTGTCGGCCTGTTAGCCTAACTTCTGTAGTAGAGAAAATGCTTGAATCTATCATCAAGGAAGAAATAGCGAGATATCTGGATATAAATTGTCCCATTGGTAAGATGCAGCATGGCTTCATGAAGGGAAGGTTGTGTTTGACTAACTTGGGGGAATTCTTTGAGAACATTACATGTGCAGTGGACAATAGGGAACCTGTGGATGTGGTGTATCTGGATTTCCAGAGGGCATTTGACAAGGTGCCATACCAAAGACTGCTACATAAAAAGAAGGTGCATGGTGTTACGGTCATGTATTAGGATGGATAGAGGATTGGTTAACTAACAGAAAGCAAAGAGTGGAGGCAAATGGGTGATTTTCTGGTTGGCGATCAGTGATTAGTGGTGTGCCTCAGGGATCAGTGTTGGGTTCGCAATTGTTTACGATTTATATAGATGATTTGGAATTGGGGACCAAATGTAGTGTGTCAAAAATCTCAGATGACACTAAGATGAGTGGCAGAGCAAAATGCACAAAAGAAGCTGAAAGTCTGCAAAGGAATATAAATAGTCTAAGTGAGTGGGTGAGAGTCTGGCAGATGGAGTGCAATGTTGGTAAATGTGAGGTCATTCATTTTGGTAGGAATTACAGCAAAATGGACTATTATTTAAATGGTAAAAAAATTGCAGCATGCTGCTGTGCAAGAATCGCAAGGAGTTGGTTTGCAGGTATAGCAGGTAATTAAGAAGGCAAATGGAATTTTGTCCTTCATTGCTAGAGGGGTGGGGTTTAAAAACAACGAGGTTATGATGCAGCTGTTATGATGCTGGTGAGGCCATACCTGGAATACTGTGTACAGTTTCGGTCTCCTTACTTGAGAAATGGTATACTGGCACTGGAGGGAGTGCAGACAAGATTCACCAGGTTGATTCTGGAAGGTTGACTTTTGAGGAGAGACTGAGTAGACTGGGGCTATACTCATTGGAAGAAGAATAAGAAGAGATCTTAGAGAAACATATGAGGTTATGAAGGGAACACGTAAGCTAGAAGCAGGGAAGTTGTTACCACTAGCGGGTGAAACTAGAACTAGGGGGCATAGCCTCAAAATAAGGGGAAACAGATTTAGGATTGAGTTGAGGAGGAACTTCTTCACACAAAAGGTTATGAGTCTGTGGAATTCCCTGCCCAGGGAAGCAGTTGAGGCTACCTCATTGAATGTTTTTAAGGCAAGGATAGATAAATTTTTGAACAGTAAAGGAATTAAGGGTTATGGTGAGCGGGCGGGTAAGTGGAGCTGAGTCCACGAAAAGATCAGCCATGATCTTATTGAATGGGGGAGCAGGCTCGAGGGGCCGGATGGCCTACTCCTGCTCCTGGTTCTTATGTTCTTATATTCAGGTTACAGAATGAAAAAATTCACCTTGTGGAGACTCACACGTAGTCAGCTTGCATTTCATCTTCACAATGCAGCATCAACACAAGGATCCACCGTCCCGCTAGTACATCACCAGCAGACTAAGAAATTAGTTTCCACCCTTTAAATAGTCACAGCCTTTCATTATCGCTGTGCCAGTCTCTAGCAGCGGCTGACAGAGACAAGACAGACAATCTTCTGTCACGACAATGACCTTGCCCATCAGTTTGATCAAAATCGCATATTCTTTCTCATACAATGAGCAGTGCTGGAGGTGTAGAGTCGACACCCACATCAACTTAACCACAGCTATTCAAAAACCAGCATTTCCTTGGTGTTGTAAAGACAGCTCCCATTAACACATATTTACCTTTCCTATTTTTGTTTTTGTGATCTTATCACATCACTCCGAATGCCTGCAGATAAACATTTGCTGCACATGAGAACTGATCTCCCAAAATGATTAGAATTAGAGAGTGTGTGTGTGTGTGTGTGTGTATGTGTGTTTGTGTGTGTGTGTGCATGTATGTGTGTGTATGTGTGTTTGTGTGTGTATGTCTGTGTGTATTGTGTGTGCATGCACACGCACGAGTGTATGCATGTGTGTGTACATGTGTGAGCATGTACGCACATGTTTGTGCATGCATGTATGTGCATGTGTGTCTACGTGGTGTGTGTGCATGCACTCACGTGTGTGTGCATGTGTGTGTGTACACATGGATACATGTGAGTGCATGCATGTGTGTATGCACATGTGTCTATGTGTTTGTGTCTGTGTTGTGTGTATGCACGCATGTGTGTGTTGTGCGTGTGTGTGTACTGTGTGTATATGTGTTTGTGTATGTGTGCGTGTGTGCATGTATGTGTGCATGTGTGTGTGTATGTGCGCATGCATGCATGCACGTGCATGCATGCGTGTGTGCGTGTGTGTGTGTGTCAGGACAACCGATTTGTTCCAAAGATATATCCAGTTATACCCAGTATCTTTGACTGTGCAGCATTGATTGATGCATGTTGCAAATCCCATAAAGTGAGTCAGGCAGTTACTTTTCACAGGTGGCTTGTTGTGGAGTTGAAGCCAGAGATGCTCTGACGATTGATTGCGCTGAGGCGATCGATGTGTTTTCAATGTGTTGTGTATGTTTTTTGATAAAAGAATATCAAGTGCATTCAGGTTGAGAAGAACATGACATTCGTGCAATGTTCAATAGTTCACCTTTTACCGACAATCTCCTCCCTATATTCAACCCGACTTCTTCAGAATAGCTTCACGTCACTGAAACCAAACTTAACCTAGGTTTCATGTGTAAAACCGACAGGATTGGGTGGAGCACTCCTTTCACACCCTGCCCAGTGTTTCACTTCAACTGGGAGGGTGATTTTTGACAGGCTGGTTATGTCAAAGCTCGCCTCACATCATCAAATTAAAACGTTGAGACAACATTTATAAGTCTCATTCTGAAACTGAAGTATTAACATTTCCTGACGCTGGAACAACAGCTACAGATCTGGGCTCTCAAAGTGAAACATCAGTACCAAGCAATCCTAGTCATTACAGAACAGAAGGAGGCCATTCATCCCATAGGCTTTGCGCCTAACCGTGTATTGGAGATGAGTTGTTAGATTCTGGAGGTGCTGATTTACTTCAGTACAAAATCATTTGTATTGAAATAGCATTTGTCTGATTTCTGCTGGTTTATTTAGGAGATGGTGCACTTCTTATGGGGGCACGGTGGCAGAGTGAACATAAGAACATAAGAAATAGGAGCAGGAGTAGGCCATCTAGCCCTTCGAGCCTGCCCCGCCATTCAATAAGGTCATGGCTAGAGTGGTTAGCATTCTCAGAAGACTAAGGAAATTTGGCATGTCAGCTGTGACTCTCACCAACTTTTACAGATGTACCATAGAAAGCATTCTTTCTGGTTGTATCACAGATGGGTATGGCTCCTGCTCTGCCCAAAACCGCAAAGAACTACAAAAGATCATGAACGTAGCCCAATCCATCACACAAACCAGCCTCCCATCCATTGATTCTGTCTGTATTTCCCGTTGCCTTGGAAAAGCAGCCACCATAATTAAGGACCCCACATACCCCAGACATTCTCTCTTTCACCTTCTTCAGTCGCAGAAGAGATACAAAACTCTGAGATCACGCACTAACCAATTCAAGAACAACTTCCTCCCTGCTGCCATCAGACTTTGAACAGACCTACCTCACATGAAGTTGATCTTTTTCTACACCTGAGCTTTGACTGTAACATTACACTCTACTCTCTCCTTTCCTTCTCTATGAACGGTATGCTTTACCTGTATAGTGCACAAGAAACAATACTTTTCACTGTGTGCTAATGCTAATACATGTGACAATAATCAACAAAATAAACTAAAATCAATTCCAACCTCGGGTCACTGTCTGTGTGAAGTTTGCACATTCTCCCCGCGTCTGCATGGGTTTCCTCCGGGTGCTCTGGTTTCCTCCCACAGTCCCAAGATTTGCAGGATAGGTGCATTGGCCATGCTAAATTGCCCCTTAGTGTCGGGAAGACCCGTGAGGTAAATGCATGGATTGTTGTCAGTGCAGGCTCGATGGGCCAAATTGCCTGTTTCTACACTGTAAAGGTTCTCTGGTTAATCAAACTCCTCAGCTTCAGTGATTCTGCTTCATTGGGTTGGAAATACTCTCACCGATACAGAAGAGTCCACCTCTGTTAGTTATCAGACTGTCTATCTAACACCCAGTGCTGGATGAGCAGAAACATCATCCAAATAGATACTGGGAAAATTGAGACCATTGATTATTATAGTCCCCGATGAAAAGAATGTTCTTCACCAACCGGATCCACCCTCTCCCTGACCACTGTCTGAGTTTGAGCGAGTCTGTTTACATCACACATGTCAAGTTTGACCCCGACAGTAGCATCAAAGTTGCGCTATCAATAAGACCACCTATTTCCACCTCTCTAATGTCCCCCAGCTCCGTCCCATCTCAGCTCATAGAGTGTTGCAACACCAAAAGGGGCCCTTCAGCCCATCATGTCTGTGTCAGACCTCAAACATTTATCTACTCAAGCCCTCTGGACTTGACTATTCCAGTGTACTCTTGGCTGGGGTCCCATGTCCCACATTTTGTGAAGCTGAAGTCATCCTAATCTCTGCTGCTCATATCCTAAATTGCATTCATTCCCCTATCACCGTTGTCCTCAACCAGATTGGCTTCCAGTCGGGCTATGCGTAGATTTTTAAATTGTCATCCCTGTTTATAAGTTCCTCCATGGCTGCAGTTCTCTCTGTCATCTCTTCTAGCTCCATAATCCTCTGGGACCTGCGCTCATCTAATTCCAGTCACTTTAGGATGGCACAGTGGTTAGCATGGCTGCTTCACAGCTCCAGGGACCTGAGTTCGATTCCCAGCTTAGATTACTGTGTGGAGAGTCTGCGCGCTTTCCTCATGTCCACGTGGGTTTCCTCTGGGTGTTCTGGTTTCCTCCCACAGTCTGAAAAATGCGTTGGTTAGGGTGCATTGGCCATGCTGAGTTCTCCCTCAGTGGACCCGAACCAGCACCGGAGTGTGGCGTCTAGGGGATTTTCACAGTGACTTCACTGCAGTATAAAAACAAATTCTATGGATGCTGGAATCTGAAACCAAAAGGGAAAATGCTGGAAAATCTCAGCAGGTCTGGCAGCATCTGTAAGGGTTATGGGGATAGGGCCTGGGTGGGATTGTGGTTGGTGCAGACTCGATTGGCCAAATGGCCTTTGTCTGCACTGTAAGATTCTATGCTAGTGATAATACCACTTGGCCATTGCCTCCCCTTCTACAGGAGTTAGAGGAATTGCCGACTTCTGCTTCTAGTCCTTATGTCCTTATCACCATGAGATATCTCTTGGTAGTCCATCAATAATATTTCCCCATCCCCTCCGGCATTTCCTCATTCCATAAGGAGTGAATAAAATACAGCCTGAGGAGGAGCGTAACTCTTCACAACTCATTAACCTGCGTGTGCACGGATCCTGAAAATGCGCTCAGCTCCAGGCTCTCACAGTTCGCCAGCAGAAACTTTGCAAATTCTCGGTCAATTCCATTAACGTTGAAATAATTTCCTTTTAAACAGGACGAAGAGGAGGAAATCAAGCTGGAAATTAATATGCTGAAGAAGTATTCTCATCACAGGAACATTGCTACATATTATGGTGCCTTCATCAGGACAAATCCTTCAAGCCAGGAAGATCAGCTCTGGGTAGGTGTTTCTTCTATGTACCATACTAGTTGACAGCCCCAAGACTTTTACATGTTGTTCAAAGCTGCAGGAATGAATCTGGTACCTTATCATGGTACCTTATCATGGGATCTGCTGAGTCACTTCTACCAGATTTTGAACATGCGTTCATTGGTTGATTCAAATCAGGCCACAAAATAAAAATGAATAGAGATTTTCTGACCTTTGCTTCACCTGTCTGAGGAAATGTGGCAGGTCACGAGCAACCCATTACGCACAGATTTCATTAGATTTGCTGGAGGGATTAAAAATTCAACGTTTTGGTCGGCAGAACTGGCGGCACAGTGGTCAGCACTGCTGTCTCAGAACACCAGGGACCCGGATTCAATTCCTGGCTTGGGTCACCGTCTGTGGTGGTGCCTGCATGTTCTCCCCGCATCTGCGATGGTTTCCTCCAGTACTCCGGTTTCCTCCCACAGTCCAAAAAACACGCTGGTTAGCTGTATTGGCCATGCTAAATTCTCCCTCAGTGTACCCGAGCAGGCGCCGGAGTGTAGCGACTAGGGGATTTTCACAGTAATTTCATTGCAGTGTTAGTGTCAGCCTCCTTGTGCCACTCATAAGCAAACTTTAATTTATCACTTGGTTTAGCAGTCAAGCTTTACGGAAATGGAAGAAGGCTACAAAACTCAAGTCAGGAAAGATCCTAGAAACCTTATGTTGATATGCAAGCCACGAAGATCAGAAATCTTTTGATTATGAATGCCACGCTGACAGGCTAACA
Source organism: Carcharhinus amblyrhynchos (assembly GCF_965287045.1). Taxonomy (NCBI): domain Eukaryota; kingdom Metazoa; phylum Chordata; class Chondrichthyes; order Carcharhiniformes; family Carcharhinidae; genus Carcharhinus; species Carcharhinus amblyrhynchos. Next base: position 126,326,837 of record NC_137327.1, read on the forward strand.
AGTAAAGCTCCTTAACGTACCAATCTCTAAATGGCCTTCCTGGACGAACTCATTCAATACAAAAACCGTTGGCTTCTTGGGAATTTGTGCAAATGTGGTGTGAAGCCCTTTATAAATCTAACTGGGCAATATCTTCATGTAAACATGAATGTCAGTGCATTAATAAGACTGCATGAATCTTTCATTCACGGCATGTCCACAGCTGTTCAGTTCCTGGAGAAAATTAGGACAGAAGGAGCTGCAGAAACTTGGGAATGTTCAAAGCGAATGTCACTATTGATACAATAAACCGGTTGAATGCTTGAGTACCTTTTTAACACAAGCAACCCAATAGAATATTTACTTGCATTGCATTTATTTAATCCTGTAACTCTACCATTTACACTAACTTCTTCAGGCATATGTGGTATTCACCACTGCATCATAATATTAAAAGCTTTATATAAACATTGAGTGCCACCAGAACCTGGTTAGTTTCAGTTTATTAGTGTCACAGGTAGGCTTACGTTAAATGAAGTTACTGTGAGAATCCCCTAGTCAACACACTCTGGCGCCTGTTCAGATGCATTGAGGGAGAATTTAGCACGGCCAATGCACCTAACCAACACATATTTCAGACTGTGGGAGGAAACCGGGGCACCTGGAGGAAACCCATGCAGGCACGAGGAGAATGTGCAAACTCCGCACAGACAGTGACCCAAGCTGGAAATCGACTTCAGTTCACTGGTGCTGTGAGGCAGCAATGCTAACTTCTGTGCCACCATGCCACCTCAAGATAGTAACAGTATCTTTACAGGATATTTTACAATATTTTGACTTTTGACAAACAAATATTTTGTTTACTGTTTTCCGTATTTGCTTTTAGTCACAGTCTGTTAACAATTAAACCCCAAAGCTTCACATCATTTCGTTTCTATTTACCTCATTTTAATCACTCCCCCTTCTCGAACTGAAGCCATTCTGCCTCTCATTGAATCATTGAATCCCTGCAGTGCAGAAGGAGTAAAAAGTCTGACAACACCAGGTTTTAGTCCAACCTATTTATTTGATAATATTCTCACTAGCTTTCGAGGGGACAGCCTCTTTGTCAGGTGAATGGAGAGTTCTGGCCTCAAACAGAGCATATAAAGCACAGACAGTTTAGAGATTACTGATTAAAATCAGTAATCAGTAATCAGTAATCAGTAATCTCTAAACTGTCTGTGCTTTATATGCTCTGTCTGAGGCCAGAACTCTCCATTCACCTGACGAAGAGGCTGTCCCCTCGAAAGCTAGTGAGAATATTATCAAATAAATAGGTTGGACTAAAACCTGGTGTTGTCAGACTTTTTACTGTGTTTACGCCAGTCCAACGCCGGCATACCCACATCGTGCAGAAGGAGGCCAGTCAGGCCATCGAATCTGCACCAACAACAATCCCACGCAGGCCTTATTCCCATCCATTTACCCTCGCTAGTCCCCCTGACACTGAGGGGCAATTTAAGCATGGCCAATCCACTTAACCTGCACATCTTTGGACTGTGGGAGGAAACCGGAGCACCCGGAGGAAACCCATGCAGACATGGAGAGAAAATACAAACTCCACACAGACAGTGACTCAAGCCAAGAATTGAACCTGGGTCCCTGGCACTGTGAGGCAGTAGTGCTAACCACTGTGCCACCCTCTCCATTGAGGTTTCTAAAGAAAAAATGAATTAAACAGATATAAAAATTTAGTTCTAGATTAATGCCTTAAATCTTGATAAGTGACTATTGTCCTTGATTTGATTTATTATTGTCACATGTATTAACATACAGTGAAAAGTATTGTTTCTTGCGCACTTTACAGACAAAGCATACTATTAATAGAGAAGGAAGCGAGAGAGTACAAAATGTAGGGTTCCAGCCATAGCTAGGGTGTAGAGGAGGATCAACTTAACGCAAGGTAGATCCATTCAGAAATCCGATAGCAGCAGGGAAGAAGCTGTTCTTGAGTCAGTTGGTACGTGACCTCAGATGTTTGTATCTTTTTCCTGATGGAAGAAGGTGGAAGAGAGAATGTCTGGAGTGTGTCGGGTCCTGAATTATGCTGGCTGCATAACCAGACCAATAAAAGCCCATCTAAGAACATACAAAGACAAGAAGTGGGAGCGGGAGTGGGCCACTTGGCCCATCGAGCCTGCTCCGCCATTCCATATGATGACAACACTTTTTCTGCCTCAGCTCGTCATTCCCACCCATTCAGTCAGGTAACTTCAAAGATTAATTAACTCCTTATTTTTATTCAGTTAGCCCGGACTAGTAGAACTACTTACACTGGGCAACTCAATTGGGCTTAGCATTGGTGCCTCACGGCACCAGCGACCCAGGTTCGATTCCCAGATTGGGTCTTATCTATGTGGAGTCTGCACGTTCTCTCTCTGTCTGTATGGGTTTCCTCTGGGCGCTCCGGTTTCCCCCCACAATCAGAAAGACATGCAGGTCCATTGCATTGACCATGCTAAATTCCCTCTCAGTGTACCCAAACAGGCACAGGAGTGTGGCAATGAGGAGATATTCACAGTAACTTCATAGCAGCATTAATGTAAGCCTGCTTGCGACACTAATAAGTAAACTTTAAACTTTACTTCCTCAGAATGATATCCAGTTGAGTTCTTTGATGGTTCTGCATTACACAATAGGCTTGATTGCATCCATCTCTTTCATTTAGCAATAGATTCATGCCTGATCTCAAATCTGACCCACTCCATAGGTCTACAAAATGACCATGTTTTTCATTGCTTGGTGCTGAAAAGAGTTGATATTTCCAAACTTTTTCAAGCTATGACCGTTCGAACAGAGTGTGCCCTTTCCTGGTTGTTTGGAAACAGCCATTACCAAATCACTTCACCAGAAGCACAGTGACATTGTTGGCATGAGCTACAGAAGGAGCTTTGATTTTGACATGTCAAAGGATCAGGATTGCCCAAACACTAAGCACTTTGCAGAAGGGTGCCCTGCTGCAAGTGTGGCGCTTGGCCCTGCACAGCTATCCTTGGCAAACACTGTGACAGCTGTGAAAAGTAGGATTCTCAGGTCAGATGCTTTCTGCTTTATCAGGAGATTGTCCAGAAATAACAAGGCAACAAATCCTCTTCACAGATTTGCCTCACATTCGCGTGGATATTATCAAATGTCCAGATCAAGAAAATATAATGAACAGGGATTTTAGATAGGAAAATAATATTTGATAAACGTGCTGGAGTTGTTTGGGAGGTGAATTTGGGAATTCATGTATATCGAACTCCTGAAAGCATTTGACATTATTGGGGAAAGCTAATAAACTGGATTAAAAATTGGTTGAAAGCAGAGTGATAGGATGAGGACTATGCCTACAGGGAGATGGAAGAGATTGGGAGAAGAGGCGATGACCCAGTGGTATAAAGACTAAGGCAGAAGCTCTGCTGATGTTCTGGGAGTTCAGGTTCAAATCCTGCCACAGCAAATGGTGGAATTTCAATTCAATAAATAAAAATATCTGGAATTAAACATCCACTGAGGACTGTGAGATTATTGACGGAAAAACCCATCTGGTTCCCTAATGTCCTTTAGGAAAGGAAATCTGCCATCTTTATCTGGTCTGGCCTGCATGTGACTCACAGCAATGTGGTTGACTCTCAACTGCTCTCTGAACAAGGGCAACTAGCAATGGACAATAAAGGCTGACCAGGCAGCGATGCCCATGTTTCATGAATGAATAAAAAAAAGAAACAACATGGAATGACTGAGTCAAGCAGTATGTTTTCTTGTCATTTCTATGTCATGCTCTCTTTTGAAATGGGAAGTGATTCAATAGGGTAGACAGTGAGATGCTTCCACTTGTAAGGAAATGCAAAACTAAGAGTTATGAATAAATTCAGTTGGAAATTCAGGAGAAAGGTTTCTATGTAGAACTCGCTGCTATGTGGAACAGCGGAATAATAAAAAGACATTTAAGATAAACATTTAAGATAAGATAAGCATTTAAGATAAGATAAGGTTTACAAGGATGTTGACTGGGTTGGGTGGCATGCCATATGAGGATCGGTTGAGGGAGCTTGGTCTTTTCTCCTTGGAGAGACGAAGGATGAGAGGTGACCTGATAGAGGTTTACAAGATGTTGAGAGGTATCGATCGGGTGGATTCTCAGAGGCTTTGTGCAGTTTTGGGCGCCGCACCTGCGCAAAGATATTTTGGCCTTGGAGGGAGTGCAGAGGAGGTTTACTAGGCTGATACCGGAGTTGAGGGGGTTGAGCTATGAGGAGAGGCTGAATAAACTAGGCTTGTACTCGTTAGAGTTTAGAAGAATGAGGGGAGATCTCATTGAGACGTATAAGATGATGAATAGGATGGATAGGATAGAGGTGGAGAGGCTCTTCCCGCTCAGAAAGGACAGTAGGACTAGGGGGCACAGCCTCAAGATAAAGGGGGGGCGGTTTAGAACAGAGTTGAGGAGGAACTTCTTCACTCAAAGGGTGGTGAATCTCTGGAATTCTCTGCCCATTGAAGTGGTGGAGGCTGCCTCGCTAAATATTTTTAAGACGCGGATTGATGGGTTTTTGATAAGAGAGGGGATTAAGGGTTATGGGGAGAGGGCGGGAAAGTGGAACTGAGACACGACAGATCAGCCATGATCTTATTGAATGGCGGGGCAGGCTCGAAGGGCTAGATGGCCTACTCCTGCTCCTATTTCTTATGTTCTTATGAGAGCTCACAGGTTTAAGGTGCTGGGGAGTAGGTACAGCAGAGATGTCAGGGGTAAGTTTTTCACTCAGAGGGTGGTGAGTGAGTCGAATCAGCTGCCGTCGGTGATGGTGGTGGCAAATTCGATAGGGTCTTTTAAGAGACTTCTGGATGAGTACATGGGACTTAATAGGATTGAGGGTTATAGGTAAGTCTAGTAGGTAGCGATGTGATCGGCGCAACTTGTCGGCCGAAGGGCCTGTTTGTGCTGTGGTTTTTCTATGTTCTATATTCTATAAACCCGTAAGGGAGAAAGTAATGCAAAGATGCACTGATAGTGACCTTGTAAGGTAGCAGGAAGTTTGTGCGGAGCATAAGCACCAACCTAGAGCAGATGGAGTGAATGGCCTGACTCTGTGCTGGAGATGCCGTGTATTATCCATAATTCTTTCTGAATGACACATGGCTGTAATGTTTAATTGTACCTTTTCTTCTCACTTTGTAGCTGGTGATGGAGTTCTGTGGAGCAGGGTCCGTGACTGATTTAGTCAAAAAAACCAAAGGGAACTGTTTGAAGGAAGACTGGATAGCGTACATCTGTCGAGAGGTTCTTCGGGTAAGTTCGAATTGCAATCAGAAAACTCATTTCGTTGAGCTGCCACTTCACTGGTACCTGAGGTGGATGGTTAATGAACACAACTGTGGTTTTGATTGGTGTTTTAGACATTTCTTGCTTGCAAAACGTAGATTTGCAGGTCTGAAGTTTAAGGAGTGCCAGCAGATCCTTATCTTGCAACCAGTGCTGCAATGCTGTTTAATCATTTTCTGATAGGAATGGTGTTGCACGCTTCAACCGCCCCGCCCCCCCCATCATAGAAACATCAAAAATAGGAGCAGAAGGAGGCTATTTACCCCTTCGAGCTTGCTCTGCCATTCATTATGATCATGGCTGATCATCCAACTCAATAGCCTAATCCCGCCTTCTCTCCATTTCCTTTGATCCCCTTCACCTCAAGTGTTGTATCTAACTGCTTGTCGAAAATATTCAATGTTTTGGCTTTAACTGCTTTCTGTGGTAGTGAATTCCACAGGCTGACTGCTGTCTGGGTGAAGAAATTTCTCCTCATCTCTGTCCTAAATGGTTGACCCTGTATCCCCAGACTGTGACCCCTGGTTCTGGACACCCTCACCGTCAAGAGCATCCTTCCTGCATCTACCCTGTCTGGTCCTGTTAGAATTTTTTAGGTGTCTACGAGATTGCCCCTCTTTCTTCTGAAGTCCAGCGATTATAATCCTAAGCAAGTCAATCTCTCCTTACGTCAATCCCGCCATCCCAGGAATCAGTCCGGTAAATCTTCTCTGCACTCCCTCTGGAGCAAAATCATCTTTCCTCTCATAAGGAGACCAAAACTGCACACAAAATTCCAGGTGTGGCCTCATCAATTGCAGCAAGCACGGTGGCAAAGTGGTTAGTCACTATTGCCTCACAGCGCCAGGGGCTCGGATTTGAATCTGACCTTGGGTCACTACCTGTATGGGGTTTGCACTTTCACCCTGTGCCTGCGTGGGTTTCCTCCGGGTGCTCCGATTTCCTCCCACAGTCTGGAAGACATGCCGGTTAGAGGGATTAGTGGGGTAACTACCTCGGGTTAAAGGGATAGAGCTTTGGGAAAAGCTCTGTCAGAGAGCTAGTGGAGACTCGATGGGCTGAGTGGCCTCCTTCTGCACTGTAGGGATTGTGTACAATGTTTGGTTAAGTTACATCAATCCACAGGAGCTCAATTTGATCAGTTTCCAGCCTTTGTCGACGAATGAAAGCCCACTGTTACAGAAGTTTATTAATTTTGGGACCATTCCAGAACAGCACTGATGCTATTTCAAATCCTAATGTTCACACGCTGGGAGGGAAAAGATCGGGGAATGTTTCATCAAACCTAAAGGTCCATTCTCATTAAAGGACATTTCTTTCACAGAATATTCATTGCGACTGATCTGCTTCTACTGCCAGTAATCTAACTTGCAATCAGTTCTGCTCACCTTCACTGCTGTGTTCACTGACCCACATTAAATCCTGGATCAGCAGTGCCTCAGTTTTAAGATTTGTTTCATAGTGCAGAAGGAAACCATTTGACGCATTGAGCCTGCACCAACAACAATACCACCCACCTGGAATTAAGAATCTACTGATGACCCTGAAACTGTTGTCGATTGTCAGAAAAAACCCATCTGGTTCAGCAATGCCCTTTAGGGAAGGAAATCTGCGTCCCTTACCTGGTCTGGCCTACACATGCTCCAGACCCGCAGCAATGTGGTTAACACTCAACTGCCCTCTGAACAAGGACAACTAGGGATGGGCAATAAAAGCTGGCCAACCAGCCACACCTATGTCCCATGAATGAATTTGAAGAAAAGGTTCCATCCCCTCAATCACCCTGATAATCCCCTGACACTCAGGGGCTATTTAGCATAGCTATCTTTGGACTGTGGGAGGAAACGAGAACACCTGGAGGAAACCCACATGTACAAACGCGACACAGACAGTCACCCGAGGTCGGAATTGAATCTAGGTTCCTGGTGCTGTGAGGCAGCAGTGCTAACCACTGTGCCACCTTGTCACCCAATTACTTCTTCGTTTCAAATCTCTGCTTGTCCCTCTCTGTCTCTATATTCTTCTCCAGCACCACAATCCTCCAAGATCTCCATGTTCCTCCACTTCTAACCTGTTGCACACTCCTGATACTATGAGCTTCACAATTGGCAGCTCTGCCTTCAGCAACCTTAGCCCAGAGTTCCAGAATTCTGTACCAAAACTACTCTATCTCGCTTTCTTTTTAAAGATATAACTTAGAACCCAGCTTTTTGATCAAGCTTTTAACCATTGGCCCAATATGGTCCCCTGTGCTCAGTGTCAAATTTCATGTTAAGTAACTTGTGAATATTTTGCTATCATAAAGGTGCTGTATAAATGCAATGTGTTGTCACCCATGATATTCATAGAATCCTTACTGTGCAGAAGGAGGCCATTCAGCCCATCATGTCTGCGCTGACAACAATCCCACCTCGGCTCTATCCCTGTAATCCAACATATTTACCTCGCTAATCCCTCTAACCTACACATTGCAGGATACAAAGGGTGAATTTAGCGTGGCCATGCACCTAACCCGCACATCTTTGGAGAGTGGGAGGAAACCAGAGCACCCGGAAGAAACCCACGCAGACACGAGGAAAACGTACAAACTCCACACAAACAGTGACCCATGCCAGGGATTGAACCCAAGTCCCTGGAGTTGTGAGGCAGCAGTGCTAACCACTGTGCCACCGTGAAGCTCCATTCTATAGTTTCTGACGCAAATTTTCTAGTTCATGGAGTCACTATTTTTTAACATATCTTTGGACATATCCCTCGGCTTTGTTTAGGTGACAGAACTCTGACCCTTGAGTCAGACAGTGGAGCTAAAGACTCGGGGTGACACTCCACTGAAGAAGTGCGATATTGTTGGAAGCACCCTCTTGTAAAAGAGGCACAAATGCCCCATTTGTTAATTCAGGCAGAGGTAAAAGATTACAGAAGAGCAGAAAGATGTGTGGGTTAAGTGGATTGGCAATGCTAAATTGTCCTTTAGTGTGGAGGGATTAGCTAAGGTAAATGCATTGTGTTATGGGGACAGGGTCTGGTGGGATTGTGGTCAGTGTAGACTCAATGGGTTGAATGGCTTCCTCCTGCACTGTAGATTCTATGAAAGCACATTCAGTGTCTAGGCCAACATTTCTCCCTCAATCTTGACTGGAAAAAGCAAATTAACGGATTATTAATTTCATTTCTCGGTTGCGGAAGCTTTCTTCCTGCATTTACACACATATGAGCGGTAATAATAAAATAAAGCAACCAGGACATTCTGAGGCCATGTAAATTCTGGTCGCCTCACTATAGGAAAGATGTAGAAGCTATTGAGAGGGTACAGAGGAGATTTACAAGGATGTTGCCTGGACTGGGAGGCATGCCTTATGAAGTTAGGTTGAGGGAGCTGGGACTCTTTTCCCTGGAGAGACGAAGGTTGAGAGGCGACCTGATAGAAGTTTACAAAATGTTGAGAGGAATAGATAGGGTGGACTCTCAGAGGCTATTTCCCCGGGTTGAAATGGTTGCTACGAGAGGACACAGATTTAAGGTGCAAGGAGGGAAGTTCAGAAGTGATGTTAGGGGTAAGTTTTTCACTCAGAGGGTGGTGAGTGAATGGAATCGGCTGCCGTCAGTGGTGGTGGAGGCGAACTCACTGGGGTCTTTTAAAAGACTTCTGGATGAGTATATGGGGTTTAATGAGATTGAGGGTTATAGATAGGTCTGTAGGTTGGTAGGTGTTGATGTGATCGGCGCAACTCGTGGGCCGAAGGGCCTGTTTGTGCTGTAGTGTTCTATGTTCTATGTTCTAAATTCTTCCTATACTTTCCATTCAAGTGGCCAACTTGTTGGGTGAATCATATGTAAACAATGTTGTACCATGTAACTTAAATTGTCTTTTTATGTTGACTTGTCCTTGCAGGGATTGGTCCATCTTCACTCCCATCATGTTATCCATCGTGATATCAAAGGACAGAACGTGTTATTGACTGAGAATGCAGAAGTAAAGCTTGGTAAGCATTCCTCCGAAACATTAGGAGCTTTAGTGGCTTTGAGATTACATGATGCAGACAAAGCACATGCGCATCTCGGTTTTTGTAGCTTATTCTCCTGTGAGCAGGTCACCAACCTAAAACCAAAGGCTACAGTGTGAGGGGTGCCACTCCACATCAAATTCTCCCGCTCGTACCACCTGCAATAGGCATCATTGAAGGGTTTTTAGACTGATAATCAACTTGTTTGGCCGTGTAATGGACACACCTTCCTTGGCCATCAAATCCTAGACTGAGACTCAAACTTCTGGCTCAAAGATAGGAATGTTAGCCACTGCGCTTCAAACCCCCCTCGAGAACCATTCAATGGGGCACTATAAAAGACCATACGATCCATCTATTATGCATCGACTTTTTCAAAGAACAATCCAGTTAGTCCCAATACCCCACACTGTTCCCAACCCCTCCCACCCCCCGCAATGCTCTTCTCTTCAACCATGATTTTACTGAATGGCAAAACGAGCTGCAAGGTGTCATTTGATCTAAGTTTTGCTCCTGGCTGCAGTGTTCCTTAGTTGCACAAGCTTAAGTTCCCTGCTTTGCAAAATTAGAGGTGCCATAAAGGTGCGATGGCCTAGTGGTATTATCACTGGAGTACTAATCCAGAAACTCAGCTAAAGTTCTAGGGACCTGGGTTCAAATCCCAGCATGACAGATGATGGAGTTTGAATTCAGTAAAAGTGTTGGGATTTAAGATGGCTATGAAGCCATCTTATGTCGATGGTTGGGAAAATCCCAACTAATGTCATTTAATGCTGAGATTCTGAGCTACGTGTGACCATGGCAATGTGGTTGGCTCTCAACTGTCCTCCACAGTTAGGGATGGGCAATAAATGCTGGCCAGCCAGCGATGCCCACGTCCCTTTTTTTTTACATGGATAGGACGCAGTTGCTCTCCTTAGTTGAAGGGTCAGTTACATGGGAGGCAAATTGAAAGTGAGGGGTGGGCGATTTAGGGGGGATGTGAGGAAAAACTTTTTTACCGAGAGGGTGGTGACCGTCTGGGATGCGCTGCCAGGGAGAGTGGTGGAGACGGGTTGCCTCACATCCTTTAAAAAGTACTTTGATGAGTACTTGGCACATCATAACATTCAAGACAATGGGACAAGTGATGGCAAGTGACATTAGATGGCCAGGTCAGGACCTTTCATGTCTTTGTAGACTCGATGGGCTGAATGGCTTCTCCTGCACTGTGGTATTCTTTGATTCATTGATCCTTTGCTTTTAAAATAACGGTACAACCATTTTTGAATCCTCTTGACTGGAGCTATCCTTCAAACAGTATTAAACGATAGGGTTAAAATGCTGATGGTTGGAGAGTTCAAACCTGCCAGACTCCCACTCTTGTGCGTGTCTATCTTGTGATGTGACATTTCAAAATGGTAATGATTGTATGGTTACTATCCCCTTGCAGTTGATTTTGGCGTCAGTGCTCAGCTGGACAGGACCATGGAAAAACGGAACACTTTCATTGGGACACCGTACTGGATGGCACCCGAAGTCATAGCATGTGATGAGAATGCAGATTCCACATACGATTACAGAGTAAGTGACTCCTTGTCCGCGCTGTCCGGGAAAGAACTTTAGAAGCCATTGTGCACTGAAAGCGAGTGGTATTGTTTCACTGTTGGCATCAGTGAGCTCTTATAATTGTGATTGGAGATTCAGTCACAATTTTCAAAAGGGAATTGGATATATATATGTATATACGTGAAAAGGAAGAAGATTGCAGGGCTTTGGGGAAAAAGAAAGTCAAAGCACAGACGATAATGAACTGAATGCCTCATTCTGTGCTGTGTTAGCCTCTGAAAAAGTTAGGAACAGCACGGTGGCACAGTGGTTAGCACTGCTGCCTCATAGCGCCAGGGACCCAGGTTCAATTCCCGGCTTGGGTCACTGTCTGTGTGGAATTTGCACATTCTCCCCATGTCCGCATGGGTTTCCTCCGGGTGCTCCAGTTTCTTCCCACATTCTTAAAGACATGCTGGTTAGGTGCATTGACCTGAACAGGCGCCAGAACGTGGTGACGAGGGGAATTTCATAATAACTTCATTGCAATGTTATGGAAGCCTCACTTGTGACTAATAAATAAACTTGAGGTGCATTCAAGCATAAAAGGAAAAGTCAGTGAACACAGCTGACTGGAGGGTGAATGTGAATTCATTAAGCTGTCGATGAAAGCCCATTTCAAAGCACTCTACAATGAAATTGACAGATCAAAGATTTCCGATGGAACTGAGAGGGTTTCAAAAATTTCAGCTTGCTAAGAAGGCTCAGAGACCTCAAATAAAATCAATGTCAATATATTGGGGTTGAGTGCACAACTGTGAAGAAGAAAACCACCCTGTCCCTCCAGTGAAATTGACTTCTTCTGTTTGTCAGGGAACTTCAAAGAGGTCTGCTCACACCTACAGCTTCTCTGAGAGAGAGTGCGGGTGACGCATTATTGGAGTGGTGGGGGGGAGGATGCCTCACTTTGTTGAGGGGCTGGTAGTGCTCCCCTGGAGCCTCAGGGTCCAGCACATCAATTCCACGCTGACCATTACAGATGGGGGAGTCCAGACCTAGGGTGTCATAGTTTGAAGATAAGGGGGAAACCTTTTAGAACTGAGGTGAGGAGAAATTTCTTCAGCCAGAGGATGGTGAATCTGTGGAATTCATTACCACAGAGAGTAGTTGAGACCGAAACGTTGAGAGATTTCAAGAAGAAATTAGATATATGCTCTCGGGGCTAAAGGGATCAAGGAAAATGGGGGATCAGGATATTGAATTTAATGATCAGCCATGATCAACAAGAGTTGCGAGGCAGGCTTGAAGGGCTGAATGGCCTTCTCCTGCTTCTATTTGTGTTTCTAAACCAGCAGTCCAACAAACTGAGCAAAAGGGCCCCATCAATGCAATGTTAACTGTCTAGTTAGCTCTTTGGCTGAAGCTTCCACCTCTTGTCTGCTGTTGCTTGTGCATTTGTTGACACTGGTTTTCTGGAGGTTCAGAACCATAGAACAAACATCAACTCAGACTAGGGAAATTAGAAATGAGAGTCAAGATATTTGAAGCTCGCTCTTTCGGTTGGGAAATATTGGCGACAATGCAATAGTTGAAAGTCCAAATCCAAGGTGACTCTTCTTTGGTTTCTGAGGAGTCAGACTGGACTCAAACGCTGAAATTTTACCAGCCCGCCTCCCATGGAATCGGAGAGGGCGAGGGGCAGGCAATGGAAATGTCCATTGACCTCGGGTGGGGATTTCGGTCTTGCTTGAGTGAGGCCGTAAAACCCTGTCCAAAATGTTAATTTCATTTCTCTCTCCACAGACGCTGAGCACTTCCTGCTTGGTTTCAGTAGTATTTTGCTTTTCACATGATTCAACTTGCTTATCTGCCTACTCTTATCTTGTAAAGGATTTTGCCACTATTTCTGGCACGGGGACACCTATTTCCTTTTCACTTTGTTTGCCAGTAGCAGCATCTCTCTAGAGCATCGATGCACGATCGAATGAAATGGTCTGCACAGTGGCACAATGGTTAGCACTGTTGCCTCACATTGCCAGGGACCAGGGTTCAATTCCAGCCTCGGGTCTGTGTGGAGTTGACACATTCTCATCGTGTCTGCGTGGGTTTCCTTCAGGTGCTCCAGTTTCCTCCCACAGTCCAAAGATGTGCGGGTTAGGTTGATTGGCCATACTGAATTAACCGTAGCGTCAGGGGGACTAGCAAGGTAAATGAGGGTTAGAGGAATAGGACTTGGAGGGATTGTGGTCGGTACAAACTTGATAGGCTGAATGACCTCTTTCTGTACTGTGGGGGTTCTATGATTAAAAATATGAAAGTACTGGCAAGGGAATAAAACTTCCTGCTGATACCACATCCTCTTGTTGTTTTATTTCTAGTTTGCAATCATCTGAGCAGGTTAAAAGCTTCTAAAAAAAAGGTCATGTGATTAAACCCAAAGATGCATAATTAACAACAGGAAAAACGAATTGGAGCAATTTAGCTAAAAAAAAAATTCGAGCTGGAATTCAAACAGTCAAGAGAAAAGATGCTTGGAAACATCTTGAAAAGATGCTTTGAAAAGGAGGACTTGGAGTAATTATGAGATGTTCCACACAAATTAACTAGAATCCTAAAGTTTTGCATTAATGCTAGGGCAACACATGGAGGTCACTCCTTAGGGTTTTGTATTGAATGGTCCATTTCAGGTCATTAAGGCTGTTACTATGCCAGCCACCAGGCTAAAATAGATAAAGTAAGATCTACCACAGATCACACCTACACAGAGCTGGGCCAACAGAGGATCACTTAACAACATTTTGTACTTATGAAGTACAGTTAACATAATAAAACGTTGCAAGTTTCTTCACAAGAACCACTGAGTCTCTACAGTACAGAAGGAGGCCATTTGGCCCATCAAATCTGTACCAACTCTCCAAAAGGGCATCTTACTCAGGCCCAACCCCCCACCCAATCCCCATAATCCAGCGCAGTTACTATGACCAATCCACCAAACCTATACATCTTGGGACAGTAAAGGGTAGTTTCATATGGCGAATCCACCTAACCATACATCTTGGGTCAATAAAGGGCAGTTTAGTATGGCAAACCTACTTAACCTACACATCTTGGGACAGTAAAGGGCAGCTTAGCATGGCTAATCCACCTAACCTGCACATCTTTGGACTTTGGGAGGAAACTCAAGCACCCAGAGGAAACCCACACAGATGGGAGAATGTAGAGATTCCATACGGTCACCCAAGGCTGGAGTTGAACTCTGGTGTTGGAGGCAGCAATGCTCACCACTGTGCCACCATTCTGGAGCATTCTTACTATAATGTATTGATGCTGCAGGTCAGAAAACAGATCTCACTTGGGCGAGGCTCACAAAATCCCACCCGAGACCAACAGAGAATCCTGTTCCGCGAGCCACGCCCACCCTGGTTCTGGGGCGGGCATGGCAGTAAAACATAAAGTGACATAAAGATGCTACGTGAGGGTTTGAATAGAAACAGCCAACAGGTTTAATTCCAAAGATGTTCTCTGTGCAGGGTAAGTTCGAGACTACCTGCAAAGTCTGCAGAATGTCCATTAATGTCATGGTGTGACCACACTATCATTTTTTCAAAGGGGCCATCCTCAATGTAGTAACTACCCAGACATATAGCAATTATTAAGCAAGGTATGACACTGAACCACATTGGGGTATATAAATACATATGACAAAATGTTTGGTCAAAGTGCTACGTTTCAAGGAATATCTCAAAGGAGAATGAGAGGGAGAAAAGCAGAGAGGTTTAGGGAGAGAATTCTGGAAATTATGGCCTTGGCAGCTGGAAGCATGGTCACAAATGAAGAAAATTGGGGCTGCTTAAGAGGCCAGAATTAAAGAGCCCAGTGGTCTTGGTGTGTTGCAGGGCTGGTGGAGATTACAGAGCTAGGGAGGAATGAGACCATGGAGGGATTTAAAGATAAGGATGAGAGTTATAAAATTGAGGCATTGTTTAACAGGAAGCAACTGTACATCACGGAGTACAGAGGTGAACAAGAGCTAAGACACAGGCAATAGGTTTTTGGATGACTTCAAATTAATAAGGAGTAAAAAGGGAAAGGTAAGTTGGGAGTGGATTGGAATAGTCAAGTCCAGAGATATTGAACGCATGGATGAAGGTTCCACTGGTACTGCTGCCTCACAACGCCAGGGACCCAAGTTCAATTCCGGCCTTGGGTGACTGTGTGGAGTCTGCATGTTCTCCCCATGTCTGCATGGGTTTCCCCTGGATGTTCTGGTTTCCTCCCACAATCCAAAGACGTGTATGTTAGCTGGATTAGCCATGGCAAATGTGTGGGGTTACAGGGATAGGGCAGGAAAGAGGAGCTGGGTGAGTTACTTTGTCAGAAAGTCAGTACAAATTTGATGGGCTGAATGGCCTCCTTCTGCACTGTAGTGATTCTCTGATTCTATGACCTGAGACAGGGATTGGTGTCAGCCAGTGTTTTGGACATTGAACTGTGCAACAATTGATTGGTGGGTATAGGCTTATGGATGGTTTTATATAATTTACCCGCTTAAATGTCCTGGTCATACATATCGAGTAAAAAGGCTGAGCATCAAACCATGAAGAATAGTGAACAATGGAGATAAGTACCCAGGAATGCAAAATCACAAGGAAATTCTGTCACTCAAGGCTTGGACAGTATCAGTCACCATGGAATCAGAGTCCCTGCAATGCAAAAGGAGGATATTTGCTTCATCAAGCTTACACCAATAACAACCCTTCCCAAGCCCAGCCGCATAATTCCACATGTTTATCTCACTAATCTTCCTGAAACTAAGAGGCAATTTAGCATGGTCAATCAATCCACCTATCGGCACATCTTTGAAGTATGGAAGGAAACCGGAGCACCAGTGGAAACCCACCAGACACGGGGAGAACGTGCAAACTCCACGCAGACAATCACCCAAGGCTGGAATTGAAGCCATGCCCCTGGCACTGTGAGGCAGCTGTGCTAGCCACTGTGCCAATTGGGAACTGTTAAATTTCATCAACTGTTGGCTCAGAGTTTATGTCCTTTCTTGTCAGAATCAGTTTGAATTCATTCCTGATAGTGTGGTTGCTAAACTGCACAAATTAGTTGCTTTCTAGCTCCGTGTGAGGTCTGTACTGGTGTCGACAACTGTGAACATTAAACAAAAAATATTTTTTAATGAAAGGCATCAATCTATAGTGAATCCAATATGTTTACTTTGGGCTTGTAGCCAGCAGTACGAGACTTGCACTAACAGCTCAAAGGATGAGTTCAAATCCCACCAAGGCAGTTTGCAAACTTGAATTCAGTTTTAAAAGTGAAAACTGAAAATAAAAATGTTGGTCTCAGTAAAAGTGGCCATGAGGCTCTTGTCACATTATCACAATGGTTTAATACTTTGGGTTGACACACGGCACCAATCACTCATCAGGGATATGATAAACACATTGTGGATTCATTTATGTGTAGGCACATGACAACAGTTGTACAGAGGAATAAAGTTTGACTACATCAGAGCTGTGTGTGTGTGCTCTGCTTAAAGCAAAATTATAACCAAGACTGAATCACATGTCACGTTTCCATTGTAGTGATGCCATGCTGATATTTAGGTGTAAATTAGACAGGTAAATGGCAGAATCCTTAGCAACATTAGCATAAAGAGGGTTCTGGATGTGCAGGTCCACAGTTCATTAAAAGTGGCAACACAGATGGCCAAGTTGATTAAGAAGGTACATGACATTCTTGCCTTCATCGTCCGGGGCATTGAGTACAGGAGTTGGGAAGTCATGTTGCAGCTATATATAACCTTGGTTAGGCTGCACTTGGAGTATCGCGTGCAATTCTGGTCACCACATTGCCAATAGGATGTGGATCCTTTGGAGAGAGTGCAAAGAAAGTTCACCAGGGTGTTGCCTGGTCTCAAGGGTGTTGGCTATGAGGAGGGATGGAATAAATGAGGATTGTTTTCACTGGAAAGATGGAGGTTGAGGGGAGGCCTGATAGAGGTCTACAAAATTATGAAAGGCATAGACAGGGTGAATATTCAGAGGTTTTTTCCTAGAGTGGAAGTGTCAATTGCAAGGGGGCACAGGTTCAAGATGAGAGGGAGGAAGTTTAAGGGAGATGTGCAGGGGAAGTTTTTCACGCAGAGAGTGATGGGTGCCTGGAACATGTTGCCAGAGGAGGTGGTGTAAGCAGGCACATTAGCAACATTTAAGAGGCATTTGGATTGGGTACTTGTGTAGGGAGGAAATAGAGGGATACGGACCGAGCATGAGCAGAAAGTTTCTTTTAGGACATCATGATCGGCACAGGCTTGTTGGGCTGAAGAGCCTGTTCCTCTGCTTTACTTTCCTTTGTTCAATGTTCTTTGTATATCCCTTAAAGGCATATTACCAACAACTGGTTCACTAATGTCACTTAGGGAAGGAAACCTGCCATTCCTGCCTATCCTAGGCCTATGTGTGACTCCTATCCCACACCAATGCAATTGACTTGTTAATGTCTACTGGAGTAACTTAGAAAGCCACTCAGTTGTGTCAACTGTGGATCAAGAAGGTGGCTCAACGTTACCTTCTTAGGGTGATGGGCATTAAACGTCCACCTTGCCAGCATCCACACCCTCACCCCAAGTATGAATTTTAGAAAATACTTCAGGAGCAGACAGTGATGGCACAATAATTTATGAAAGATGAGACAACTTCAGCTTGTTCCAGTGTCGAGCTTCCTGAATCAAGCATTGATTCTGGAAGGATGGAAAATGCTGGCTAGTATTTCCAAGCTTGCATTGCCAACTGGAATCCTTACCCTTTGGGCATGGATGTTAGGAATGCTGCTTCTGATTTCACCATATGTGGGTCCTCCTGGAAAACTCAAAATAAAATTTATTTATTAGTTGCAATAACACTACATTAACACTGCAATGAAGTTACTGTGAAATTCCCCTAGTTGCCACAGTCTGGCACCCATTCAGTCCAATGCACCTAACCAGATGTCTTTCAGAATGTGGGAGGAAACCGGAGTACCCAGAGGAAACCCACACAGACACGGGGAGAATGTGCAAACTCCACACAGAAGTGACCCAAACCAGGAATCGAGCCCAGGTCCTTGGCGCTGTGAAGAGCTGTGCTAACCACTGTTAGCATTCCTCCTTCTCCTCTCTTGCCATCCAAGTGAAAATGATTAAGCCCTTCGTTCCTAAGGAAGATAGACTTGAGAACACTGTCGATGTAACTCAAATCATTACAGCTGAGCTTATTACAAAAGGAGTGTAAAAACACAAACCAGCGGCAATTCCTTTTCAAACTTCATTGGGAATACCACATCAGAAAACATAACACAAATGCAATAAAATTAGATGTATGTAAACACCAAAGGCACAAAACAATCAAGACTTTAGAATTGTATAAGCAAATTGATGGGGGAGTAAAGATAAATTCCATGTCCTATCCTTCTCCTCTATGTATTCTATAAATGGTATGCTTTATCTGCATAACATGCAAGAAACATTACTTTTTTCTGTATCCCAAAACAGATGACAATAATTAATCAAATCATGGTGGCACAGTGGTTAGCACTGCTGCTTCACAGCGCCAGGGACCTGGATTTGATTCCTGCTTTGGGTCACTATCAGTGTGGAGTTTGCACATTTTCCCTGTGTCAGAATGGGTTTCTTCCGAATGCTCCGGTCTCCTCCCACCGTCCAAAGATGTGCTGGTTAGCTGCATTGGCCGTGCTAAATTCTCCCTCAGTGTACCCGAACAGATGCTGGGGTGTGGCGATGAGGAGATTTTCACCGTAACTTCATTGCACTGTTAGTGTAAAACTGCTTGTGACAAATAAGTAAACTTTTAAAAAACTTCTTTAAATCAAATCAAGTGACATTTCAGTTAGTACCTTGAGATAAAGTGGAAAGAAAGACATTTCTTTGATGCCTTACACAATCTCTGGACAACGTAAAGCATTTCACAACCAATGAAGCACTCACAGTTGTAATATATATATCAAACAGTCGGTTACATTGTATCAGCAAGATCCCTCAATCTCCAATGTGAGGAAAACCCAAATAACATTTTGACAATAACCAAAAGAGCAAACGCTGGAAAATCTCAGTAGGTCTGACAGCATCTGTAAGGAGAGAAAAGAGCTGACATTTCGGATCCAGATGACCCTTTGTCAAAAGATTCCAGCATTCGTAGTATTTCAACAATGTTAATCGAGGGATAAGTATTGGCCAGAATTCCGTTCCTTTTCTTCACCTGGGAGTTGAGACATAGACTTGATTTAATGGTCTGGATCTTCCAGTTTTGGAATTGTCAGACACTGACGTACCTGTCCACAATCCCTATGATATGTATCGGGACCCCTTGTAAGTCCTGAAGCGCCGACTCCATGTGAATTGCGCTGGAAGTTTATACTTCTGGAAAATTCCACTGTTGCTCAGAACACTTTGGAAAAGTCTTCAACACTGACTGAGAACTGGATACGTTGACAAGACTGAATGACTCACCTCAAAGATGACTCAGGAAATGTTGGATAGAAAAATCATTGTCTAGCTCTCAGATAACTGTAAAATAAAAACGTTCGGTTCCTGCCTTAACCCTGACCCCTTGATGACCCTCACCACCCTTCCCTCCTGTTTTTCCCCTGATCTGACCCAACCAGGTTGCCAGACTCCTCTCCAATCCCCTGACTCCTCCCCAACCCGACTGCCCACATTTTCACTGGCTCCACCTGATCCAACCTCTTTGTTAATAGAATCCATACTGGTTGGTGAGGTCAAAACCAAAACACAGAGATCTTCTTCACTGAGAGAGTTTGTTGATATCATTCAGACTGATATCCAGGGTGAGGTGCCCAAATGGATATAAAATTGGCTTCTTGACTGAAGCCAGAGGGTGATTGTAGAGACTTGTTTTTCAAACTGGAAACCCGTGACCAGTGGTGTGCCTCAGGGATCAGTGCAGGATTCACTGTTATTTGTTGTTTATATTAAAGATTTGGATGAGACTATAAGGGGCATGGTTAGTAAGTTTGCAGACGACATCAAGATTGGTGGCATAGCGAACAGTGAAGAAAGATTATCTCCAATTGCAGTGGGATCTTGATCAATTGGGCCAGTGGGCTGATGAATGGCAGATGAAGTTTAATTTAGACAAATGCGAGGTAATGCATTTTGGTTGTTTGAACCAGGGCAGGACTTACTCAGTTAATGGTAGGGTATTGAGGAGAGTTACAGAACAAAGAGATCTAGGGATACATGTTCATAGATCCTTGAAAGTGGAGTCACAAGTGGACAGAGTGGTGAAGAAGGCATTCGGCATGCTTGGTTTCATCGCTCAGAATATTGGATACAGGAATTGGGACATCTTGTTGAAGTTGTACAAGACATTGGTAAGGCCACACTTGGAATACTGTGTGCAATTCTGGTCACCCTATTATAGAAAGGATATTATTAAACTAGAAAGAGCGCAGAAAAGATTTACTCGGATACTACTGGGACTTGATAGAATGAGTTATAAGGAGAGGCTGAATAGATTGGAACTTTTCTCTCTGGAGCGTAGGAGACTGAGGAGTGACCTTATTGAGGTCTATAAAATAATGAGGGGTATAGACAAGTTAGATAGTCAATACCTTTTCCCAAAGATAGGGGAGTCTAAAACTAGAGGGCATTGGTTTAAGGTGAGAGGAGAGAGATACAAAAGTGTCCAGAGGGGCAATTTTTTTCATACAGAGGGTGGTGAGTGTCCAGAACAAGCTGCCAGAGGTAGTATTAGAGGCAGGTACAACTGTATCTTTTAAAAAGCATTTAGATAGTTACATGGGTACGATAGGTGCAGAGGGATATGGGCCAAATGTGGGCAATTGGGATTAGCTTAGGGATTTTAAAAAGAAAAGGGTGGCATGGACAAGTTGGGCCAAATGGCCTGTTTCCAAGCTGTAAACCTCTATGACTCTATGATTGTATATCTGTTTTCCAACCCCCTTGATGGCCTGCTGTCCCCTATTTATGTATGATCAAAGTACTTCATTAAACGATGCCCTTCTCCCATGTATCTTAACCATATAAACAATATATTTAACATACTATTGACACTTACCACACGATTCCCACCAATCCACCAATTCCCCCCAACTCCTCAACTCACTCTGACACATCTCCCACCATCCAACTATCCCCACCCCCATCAATCTGACCTGACCAGTCATTACCGCCTCATTCCTCCCCGATCACCTCACACTGCCGATCCTGTGCCGACCTCACCATCCTTTCCATCTGCCATCCTACCCATCAAGCCACCTGCTACCTTACCATTCTACCCGAACACCATCCCATCCATCTGCCAATTGCCTCATTTGCCTGTCACCCTACCACCTTACCCCTTTACCTCACCCATGCTAACCCCTTACCCACCCACCGATTCACTAACAAACTGAAAAGCTGTTTAATTGCCCCCAGAGCTTTGTGGTATGTTAGTGGACACTTACCATCTCATTAGAGCTTGGGCAGTAAAAAGGGGGCATGGTTTGTCTCCGCTTGATGATCCACCACAATGATTTCAGGTACGATGGCACAGTTGTTAGCACTGCTGCCTCACAAAGCCAGGGACCTGGGTTCAATTCCGGCCTTGGATCACTATCTGTGTGAAGTTTGCACATTCTCCCAATGTCTGCGTGAGTTTCCTCTGGGTGCTCTGATTTCCACCCAAGTCCAAAAGATGTGCGGGTTAGGTTGATTGGCCATGCTAAATTGCCCCTTAGTGTCAGGTGGATTAACAGGGTAAATACGTAGGGTTATGGGGATAGACCCTGGGTGGGATTGTTGTCAGTGCAGGCTCGATGGGCTGAATGGTCTCCTGCACTGTAGGGTTTCTAGCATCCCATCTATCTATCATTTTTGGAGAATCCAGGAAGACTGAGTTCTGGCACAGTGCAGGAAATTAAGAGCAGAGTGGCAATCCGATGGGAATTGTCACTCCTCAGAGATTCGGGCCTACATCTCGTCAGAAGATAAGGAGTCTTGTCATAACTTCATCACTTTAAAAATGGATGTCTGAGCAATTTTGCGCTTAGTAACATTTATAACACATTGATAAACCTTCAAGTTAATGAGGTTTCAGATAATTCTCCTTAAAAAAATGGGAAATGACAACTTGTAACTCATGGGTGACCCAGTCAAAGATTCAGAAAATTACAGTGATAGTTTTGATGAGATAAACACAAGATAAAATATGGATGTTTCATAGGATACTCGGATTAGAGCGGAATCCTGATTTTTTACGGGCTCTGACAGAAAGGGAATGGGTTGAGTAATGCTCTCAGGGGAAGTCTTTGATTAAATCGAAGAGAAAAATGATTTCAGGCAAAGCACAGTTATGACTGGGGATAGGTTGGCACCAAAAAATGTATTATTGTGGTCTGTTCCAGTACATTCATCACAGAGAATTTACTACTATAGCTTTTGTACCATACTATTAAAATGTATTATAAATCTGTGAAATGGTTATGGATTCAGAGGCTTAGGTCCAGGGCAGTGGTGGTGTGAAAGTGAATACATGGCTAATCCTGTGCAAAGCTTGCGCTAGTCCGAACAATGGTCATGTGTAACGTGCACAAAAGACATGACGAACGAAAGACACACACACACTATCACACGCACACATGCACACACACAGTCACACACATGCACACACATGCACATAAACATACTGTCACACATACATACACAACAGTCATGCAGACTCACACACTTACAGCCACATACACTATCACACATACACACAGTTACACATACGCACGCGCACATAGAACACACAGTCATACAGATGCACACACTCATACAGCCACACACAGTCACATGTACACATACATACACCTACATACATGCAAGCACACACATGCGCACACACACATGTACACACATGCATACTCATGCACACACGTGTGCTCACACACAAACACACAGACACACACATGCACACACACAAACACACATGCACTCAAAGATTGTCTCTGGACATTGTACCTATGTGGCCAGTGTTACAATTGTGAAGAGATAGGCCAATGCATTTTTTGTCATTTCAAGAGCTGCATCTCTTTTTGTACTTTCCTTTTGTAAGTATCATGCCTGCAGGTAAAATTGAAGGAGGCAAAAGGGTATTTGTAGCTATAGTGTACGTTGGGTCTTGTGGTAAGGGTCAGAATAAGGGTCAGGTGACCCCTGGGCTATTAGCTGTGTCCAGTGTGGGGCCCTGTAGGGACAATCTTGGGTTTGACTGTCAATGAGTGCACACCTTCAATAAATAACTGCCAGTATTGATGTATTCAGATCTATTTTGTGATTCCTTTTGCTCCCTAGTCCATAGGGGCATATATAATAATAGTCGCTGTGCTTAACATATCAGTACATGTATCTGCCTTAACATAACAAGGGGAGGTCATGGTGTAGCAGTGTTGCGGCTGGACTAATAATCCAGAGATCCAGGTTTTGAACCCCACCTTGCTGTGGATTTGGAGTCACATATCAGCCAAACGGGGCTGGGAGAGGAGACTTCCTCCCCTGAAGGGACATTAGTGAACCAGGTGGGGTTTTCGAACAATGGTTTCATGGCCATCAGTAAACTTTCAATCCCTGGATTTAAAATGAATTCAAATTTCACGCGGGATTCGAAACCTGGATCTCTGGATTATTACTGATGCCGGGAGAGTGGCTGACATCTGCAGCAATGGAGCCTGTTTCTTAAAGAAGGAAAGCAAGGGAGAAAGTGGGAAAGTTGTTTTTTAAACACTCAGCTGTACTGCGGGCCAGCACATTGACTTTGTTGTTGCGCCACATCCGTTTTCAATGAGGTAACAGGAATAGACGGCTTGTAGATCATTGCTTAAGGAACAAATCATTGGAGAAAAATGTACAGTGTAAGGTTTGTGGTGTAATTGTGGAAGGAGAGGGTGATAGAGTGAAAAAATATCCCCACATGGGCTGTTGGCTTTCCCTCGATTGCAGCAATAATCAAGTGGGCAACATAATTGAGCTCATCGTGTGGGCCACATACAAAGAAACTCTTTGAATTCAGTGTTGAAGGAAGAGTTTGCAGCAGTGGATCTTATGGTGAGGATCCAAATTCTTACTGTGGAGTGCTTCCCCCGCTGGCCTGCTGCTGTCAGAGCACTGCTGAAAGTTTCTACATGTGAAGATATATGGGAGCGATAACACGCACCTGCCCAGGCTCATTACGTACAAATAACTGGAAGGACAGACTCAGAAAACTTCAGTGCTTGAAAACCGGTCAAGTGGAATTAACACCAAGATTTATGATCAGGAGCCACTAAAAGTCTGGGATCACTCGTGTCCAAATGTGGTCAAAATTACTCACTGCAATTCTGCTCATACATTGAAGTGTGAATGTGTGTGTCTCCAGAATTTCCATCTGCTGAAAGTTGGCACAATGGCTAATACTGCTGCTCCACAGCGCCAGGGACCCGAGTTCAATTCCAGCCTCGGATCACTGTCTGTGTGGAGCTTGATCATCACACGTGAGAATACCATCCACCAGGTACACGGTAAATACTCTTGCAACTCGGCCAACATTGTCTACCTGATACGTTGCAAGGAAGGATGTCCCGAATCATGGTACATTGGGGAGACCATGCAGACGCTACGACAACGGATGAATGAGCATCGCTCGACAATCACCAGGCAAGACTGTTCCCTTCCTGTTGGCGAACGCTTCAGCGGTCACGGGCATTCAGCCTCTGACCTTCGGGTAAGCATTCTCCAAGGCGGCCTTCACGACACACGACAGCGCAGAGTCGCTGAGCAGAGACTGATAGCCAAGTTCCACACACATGAGGACGGTCTCAACAGGGATCTTGGGTTCATGTCACACTATCTGTAACCCCCGTGACTTGCCTGGGTTTGCAAAACCTCACTCACTGTACTGTCTGGAGACAATACGCATCTCTTTAACCTGTGATCAGTGCTCCTTCCACACACATTGTTGGCCACTTTAGGACTTGAACAGCAGGTTAGGTGTAAAGATTCGCATTCTAATCAGTAATCTGTAAACTGTCTGTGCTTTATATGCTCTGTCCGAGGCCAGAACTCTCCATTCACCTGACGAAGAGGCAGTCCCCTCGAAAGCTTGTGAGTTTACTATCAAATAAATCGGTTGGACTAAAACCTGGTGTTGTCAGACTTTTTACTGTGTGGAGTTTGCCCATTCTCTCAGTGTCTGCACAGATTTCCCTCAGGGTGCTCCAGTTTCCTCCCACACTCCAAAGATGTGCAGATTAGGTGGATTGGCTCTGATTGGCCCCTTAGTGTCTGGAGGGGATAAGAGGGGTAAATATGTGGAGCTATGGAGATAGGGCCTGGGTGGGATTGTTGTTGGTGCAGGGCCAAATGGCCTCCTTCTGAAAGGGAAGTTAGAATATAGAATCCCTACAAAACTGACGTTTCTCTCTGGAGTGACCAAGTGCCACAAATAATCAAGGTGGCGTGCTTCACCCCTTCACACATAGAGGCAGGGCTTAAGCATGCTGGCAAAACCCAGTTGCACAGAGACCGGGGTGCCATCTTTTTGGGGTTGAGAGAATGGATGCTGGGGGAGGTGTTTCCTTTTTGGTGAATCCCAATTCAGAGACATGCTTTAAAATCAAGACATCTCCCATTTCTCTAAGCAAGCCAGAGGCTGTTGGATTCTCCTCCCAGGAACCAGTGAAGAGAGGCTGGGTCATTGAACCTATTGAAGGCTGGGTTAGCTGGATCCACGTGGGATTCAAGTATTAAGGGGTGGGGGAGACAGGAATATGGATTTGAGACCACATTCAGGTCAACCATGATCTTCCTGAATGATGGAGTAGGCTCAAGGAGTCAAGTGGCTTCTTCCTGCTTCTAATTCTTTTGCGTTTGTTGAGTCTGAATTGAGTTCCCGTGTTGAACGGGTATTCCCATTTTGTTTAAATACACCTCCTGGATTTTGGTGGTAGCTATGTTGTGGCGATGCCGGTGTTGGATTGGGGTGGGCACAGTAAGAAGTCTCTTAACACCAGGTTAAAGGTCAACATGATTAGGTTAGAGGGATTAGTGGGTATAATATATGTAGGGATATGGGGGTAGGGCCTGGGTGGGATTGTGTTCAGTGCAGACATGATGGGCCGAGGGGCCTCTTTCTGCACTGTAGGGTTCTATGAGTTCTATGTTTCTTTGGAATCACGAGCTTTTGGAGCGCCGCTCCTTCACCAGGTGAGTCCTGTTTGACTAACCATTCATGATGTTAATTCTTTCCCCACAGAGTGACGTGTGGTCTTTGGGAATCACGGCAATTGAAATGGCAGAAGGGGCCCCGCGTAAGTAATATTTCTCAGCTGGTATTTAATGGCTGATGGGTAATTTTGGGTTTACGTGGCCAATGAAAGGCTCATGTGAGTTTCTAACACTTCACATTAGGTCGACTTTACTTAGTGACTATTTTCTATTTATGGCCCTTGTTTTGGACTTGCCCACAAGTGAAATAATGATGCAGGTCTTCTGGTCAGCAACGATGGTGAAGATTATCACTGCTGATAGTGAGGATAACTGCAATTTTACACTCCTGCATCTTTACAGCTATGTCTTCCTGTTCTAGCTGCAATAGCGATTCTGGAGGTCAGTAATTCACCCAGAATGCCAGCAAAGAGCAGTGGCAGAGATTACATTTTCTACCGAGATGGCTGCCATTTTCATTTGCACTTTTAAATGTCGGAAAGGATGGTTGTGCGATAGGTGAGGGAGCGAGAGTGTGGACGAGAGAGCAGGAGTGAGGACGAGAGAGTGGGAGTGTGGACGAGAGAGTGAGAGCATGGGCGAGAGAGCAGGAGTGTGGGCGAGAGAATGGGAGTGTAGGTGAGAGAGCAGGAGTGAGGACGAGAGAGCGGGAGTGTGGGCGAGAGAATGGGAGTGTGGGTGAGAGAGCAGGAGTGCAGACGAGAGAGCGGGAGTGTGGGCGAGAGAGTGAGAGTGCAGACGGGATAGCGAGAGTGCGGGAGAGAGAGCAAGAGTGTGGGTGAGAGAGCGGGACTGTGGGCAAGAGAATGGGAGTGTGGACGAGAGAGTGAGAGCGTGGGTGAGAGAGCAGGAGCGTGGGCGAGAGAATGGGAGTGTGGGTGAGAGAGCGGGAGTGTGGACGAGAGAGCAGGAGTGCAGACGAGAGAGCGGGAGCATGGGTGAGAGAGTGGGAGTGTAGGTGAGAGAGCGGGAGTGTGGGTGAGAGAATGAGAGTGTGGGTGAGAGAATGAGAGTGTGGGTGAGAGAGTGAGAGTGTGGGTGAGAGAATGAGAGTGTGGGTGAGAGAGTGAGAGTGTGGGTGAGAGAGTGAGAGTGTGGGTGAGAGAGCGAGAGTGTGGGTGAGAGAGCGAGAGTGTGGGTGAGAGAGTGAGTGTGGGTGAGAGAGTGAGAGTGTGGGTGAGAGAGTGAGAGTGTGGGTGAGAGAGCGAGAGTGTGGGTGAGAGAGTGAGTGTGGGTGAGAGAGTGAGAGTGTGGGTGAGAGAGTGAGAGTGTGGGTGAGAGAGCGAGAGTGCGGGTGAGAGAGCGAGAGTGCGGGTGAGAGAGCGAGAGTGCGGGTGAGAGAGTGAGAGTGTGGGTGAGAGAGCGAGAGTGCGGGTGAGAGAGCGAGAGTGTGGGTGAGAGAGCGAGAGTGCGGGTGAGAGAGCGAGAGTGTGGGTGAGAGAGCGAGAGTGTGGGTGAGAGAGCGAGAGTGTGGGTGAGAGAATGAGAGTGTGGGTGAGAGAATGAGAGTGTGGGTGAGAGAGTGAGAGTGTGGGTGAGAGAGTGAGAGTGTGGGTGAGAGAGTGAGAGTGTGGGTGAGAGAGTGAGAGTGTGGACGAGAGAGTGAGAGTGTGGGTGAGAGAGCGGGACTGTGGGCGAGAGAGTGAGAGTGTGGGTGAGAGAGCGGGACTGTGGGCGAGAGAGTGAGAGTGTGGGTGAGAGAGTGAGAGTGTGGGTGAGAGAGTGAGAGTGTGGGTGAGAGAGCAGGGAAGTGGGAGATAGCACGGGCAAGGGAGCAAGAGTGCGAGCAAGCAAGAGCGTAAGCGAGTGAGTGAGTGAGAGAATGAATTAGCGAGAGCGCGGGTGAGGGAGTGAGAGAGCTGACAAGGGAGCAAGAGTGCACACAAGAGAGCGGACAAGTGGCTGAGAGCGTGGGCGAGGGAGCGAGAGAATGGGCAAAGGAATGTGAGAATGGGCAAAGGAGTGAGAAGGCAGGCAAACGAGTGAATGACTGAACGAGAGCTTGGGTGAGAAAGTGAGAGAGCAGACGAGGGATCAAGGGATTGGGCGAGGGAATGAGAGGACAGGCAAGGGATCGAGGGAGTCGATGTAAGAACGAGGGACTATGCAAGGGAGTGAGAGCATATGAGCGAGAGTGAGGGGTGGGTGAGGAGTCGAGCTTACCTTCTCATCCCACTGGTCATTCGCCTGACTTCTTAACCCTTGTGATCTTACCAGGCCCAGATATCTGGTGAGGTCAGCTTCGCAACCTTCCCAAGTGGGAGGCTGATCTCAATATGTAAATCCAAAATCCATGTTAATGTGGATTTAAATATCATTATCATATCATTAGTGAGACTGAGACGCTGTCATCTGAGCTCACTCACGTCAGTCTTTTTAACTTAGAAAAAGTTTATTTATTACTGTCACAAGTAGGCTTACGTTAACACTACAATGAAGTTATTGTGAAAATCCCCTCTGCAGTACACTGCGGCGCTTACTAAGTTACACTGAGGGAGAACTTAGCATGATCAATGCACCTAACCAGCATGTCTTTGGACTGTGGGAGGAAACTGGAGCACCCGGAGAAAACCCATGCAGACATGGGGAGAACGTGCAGACTCTGCACAGACAGTAACCCAAGCTGGGAATCGAACCCGGCTCCCTGGCACTGTGAGGTAGCAGCGCTAATCACTGTGCTGCCATGCCACTCTTAGTTGCCAATGAAGATCGTCACCAGTGAGGATCACGTATAATTCCCATCAACGGGGACCAGACATGATGGACCAGAGGCCATGGAGATATATCAGGAGGTCAGAACAGGGTATTGGAGCCCTTTGGGGTGGGTGGGGTGCAATATCCAGGGAGATGGGGGACAGATCAGCTGGAGAGGCTAGCAATTGTGTGTGGGGTGGTGGGAGGTGGGGGGGTGGGGCTGAAAATGGGCGATATCCAGTGGGGGGAATGGACTGTTGCACAGATCACAGAGATCTGTGCATACACAATTGTGCCCTCTAGTATAAGCAGCCAGCTTTCTGACGTGCTTAGGCCCTGACCCCTCCCCTACTGGCAGGAAACAGGTCGTACATCACTTCTTGCACAGTAGTGTAAGATTGCATTTTCAACCTTGAACAAAGAATATATCTGAAGCTCTTCCATTTTCATGCTCATTTGGCACTGAAAATCTTTTGGTATGGTTGTCCCCTGGGGCATAGACAGTTGGATCAGGGGATAGCAGCTGGGTCAGGGGGATGAGCAGTCAACAAAGGATGGGGTGAGCTGTTGGTTTAGAAGGGATGGACATTAGAGATGGGAGGGCAATGTGGAAAATGGTGCAGTGTGTTCCACTGTTAATGACTGATTTGAACCAGGAACTAAACACTAAAGCAATACTGGGGTTAGTATTTGGATGTGTAACACACAAGTAGACCAAGTCTTTGACACTGAGGTCAGAGGCATTCTTGTAGTGTCCCAGACAGTGCAAATCAGTTCATTGGAAGTTTAAACTTCCCAGGCGTATGTACAGACCAGTACTTGCAATGGTCCTAGACTGCATCAGCAGAGGATATATTAGTGATTGCCCCTGTTGGCATTGGATGATCCAGCCCATATTCTTTATGTCTACTCCATCAAACTCCTCCATAATGTTAATCTCTGTTAGGACAAGTCCATTGTCTAATGGATTTGTCTAATACTCCAGGGGTGTCTTGTAGCACAGTGCATTTCTGCCTCACGGTGTCAGAGATCCAGGTTCGATTCCCAGCTTGAAGTCACTGTCTATGTGGAGTTTGTGCATTCTCCCCCTGTCTACGTGGGTCTCCTCTGGGTGCTCCAGTTTCCTCCCACAGTCCGAAACACGTGTTGATGAGCTACATTGGCCATGCTAAATTCTCCCTCAGTGTACCTGAACTGGCGCCGGAGTGTGATGATAGGGGGAATTTTCACGGTCACTTCATTGCAGTGTTAATGTAAGCCTGTTTATGACTAATAAATTAAAGTTAAACTTTAAGTTCATGTTCAACAAGACATTGGAATGTCCTGAACGTGTTTAATGAAACTTACTCTCCATGGTATTAACTCATCTTGATTCCAGCTTGTATCCATGTGTACACCAGCTGTATTTTGTGGGGTTTTGAAAGATTTGTCACACTGGAAAAATCATTAATCGTTTTTGTTGCTCAATGCCTTTTATCCTATTCCAGCACTCTGTGATATGCACCCGATGAGAGCACTTTTTCTTATTCCTCGGAATTCTCCACCCAAGTTGAAATCAAAGAAATGGTAAGATATTGTTGCCCTGGAGTCGGAATCAATCATATCTGTCAATGAGTCTATAGGCTTGAAATGAGCCCTGGACTGGGGCAGATGTCAGAAATTAATTCTTCACACAAAGAGGAATGGAAACCTGGAACTTGCACCCTCAGTAAGTTGCTGAGGCTGGGGGTCAGTTAAAAGCTTCAATATGTTTTCTTGGATGACATATCTGAAACCAAGTTGTGATGATAGGGATCAGCAATGATTGACAGAACAGGTTTGATGGGCTGAATGGCCAACTCTTGTTGCCATAGTGAATTCTGGGCGAGTTGAAATCAACCTGCTATTTTTTTGCCCCAAGAGTAAAATAAGCCAAATCATCCAACCTTACACACTTGGGGGGGACCTGAGGCCTGATAATTAGAAGCAAATTTATTGTGATGGAGTTCTCAGCCTTCCCGTTACGTCACTGGCAGGGGTTCGGGACAATCACGTCGCACATTTACACGGATGTGAAACGCGATGTGGACTCCGCACAGAATTTTCCACTCCCGTCACCGATTCTACCCTCCCCCCAACTGAAACCAAGAGCGAAAATAACAACCACCCAATCCCATCCTGCCCCCCCTGCAATTTCTCTCCTCACAGATGTTGCCAGATTTGCTGAGTTTTCCAGAATTTATTGTTTCTACTCAAGATTGTTTAGCTGTTTCCAAGGGCCAATTTTCAAGCAACCTGGAAAAATCTACCCATAAATTGTCCGCTTGGCTCAGTTTGTGACACAGTTGCTTTTGTGTTCAAAGGATTTGAAGCCCAGTTCCATAATCTTGGCTGACAAATCAGCACTGCGCTATGGGGTGCTGCATTGTTGGGGTTGCAAAATTTCAGAGGAGAACTTAAACCGAGGTCTCATCTGCCTGGTCAGACAGATAGGAACAATCCCAGTTGAGGGAGAGCAGGGGCACCTCCCAGTGTTTGAGCCAAATTTCCTGTTCCATCCAGCACTCTGAGAAGAAGCAAGCAAACTCACTGTCCATTCTTATCTGATGGGACCTCACCACACATAAAGGTGGCACGGTGGCACAGTGATTAGCACTGCTGAGTCACAGCAGTAGGGACCCCGGTTCAATTCCAGCCTTGGGTGACTGTGTAGAGTTTGCATGTTCTCCCCACATCCGTGTGGGTTTCCTCCAGCTACTCCAATTTCCTCTCACAGTCCAAAAATGTGCGCTTTAGGTGGTTTTGGGCCAGACTAAATTGTTTCAGTGTGCAAAAATATGTAGGTTGAAGGATTACAGGGTAAAATAAATGGGGTTACGGGGATAGGGACTGGGTAAGATGCTTAGTTGGAGGGCCGGTGCAGACCTGATGGACTGAATAGCCTCCTTCTGCACTGTAGGGATTCTATGATCTGTAATTGGATGTGACAATTGCTCAAATACCATTTCAAGTTATTCACTGGCTGTAAAGTATGTTTGATACATCCTGGAGAGAAGTTTACCTAAATGCAAGTCCTTTGCTTTCTTTCATCATTTGTACTGACTACCACCCAAGCCTTACTCTCCAAAGATGCACTATTATTTGCTGGAACAGCTGGGCAATAGTTTTTGTGAAATTCATTGTGCTTTTGTGCCAATATTTACCTCAAGGGAAGGTTGTCACTATTGAATCTGAAGTAGGAAGTTGTCCACGGATATGCTATTTGTTCCTCTCAGTATAGGCAGCTGAAACCAGTTACTGTCTGAGCTTCCTAGTTGCAACCCATACATCAGTGGCAGTGGCTAGATCAGTCACTGCCTACTGCTCACCTTTAACTCCTGCACTCCATTTGACATGTGCAGTCTGGTACCGCATTCATTGATAAGCCGAACTTCATTACAAGTCAGGAAACAAAGTGGATGGGATGCTATGTTTTCTTTTGATTCATTTGTGGGATATGGGCGTTGCTGGTTGGGCCAGCATTTCATTGAATTATAGAATCCCTACAGTGCAGAAGGGGGCTATTCGGCCTATCGAGTCTTCGCCTGCAGTGCAGTTTGGGATACAAAGCTGCTTCGTGATTAACTGGTCAAGTGAGCTTTGAGTATTCCTTGACCTTACTGTGCCACGTCGCAACCTGACTCACAATCCCACCAGGTTCTATCCCGTAACCCCGCATATTTACTCTGCTAATCCCCCTGTCATTAGGGTCAATTGAGCATGGCAAATCAACCTAACCAGCACATTTTTGGACTGTGGGAGGAAACTGGAGCACCTGGAGGAAACCCATGCAGACACAAGGCAGAATGTGCAGACTCCGCAGAGAATGGTGACCTAAGGCTGGAATTAAACCCGGGTCCCTGGCGCTGTGAGGTAGCAGCGCTAACCACGATGCCACTTTGCCGCCCCATCCCTATATTGCCCATTTGTCCTTGAGAAGGTGGCGGAGAAGGTTTTTGAATCACTGGAGTCCATGTGCTGTGGGTGACTCACAGTACCGTTAGGGAGGGAATTCCAGGCTTTTACCCAGCGGTGGCGAAGGAACGATGAGATATTCCCAAGTCAGAACAGTGAGTGGCTTGGAGGGGAACTTCCAGGCGGTGGAGTTTCCATGTATTTGCTGCCCTTGTCCTTTTAGTTGGAAATGGTCGTGGGTTTGGAAGGTACTGTCTAAGGATCTTTGGTGAATTCCTGCAGTGCAGTGTGAGATACAAAGCTGCTTCATGATTAACTGGTGCAATTCAAGTAAGCTATGAGAATTCCTTGACCTTACTGTGCCAAGCCACAACCTGACTCATGTCCTGCAGAGCTTCCTGCATATGGTGAAGCCAATTCATTGCAATGGATCATTCCATCTGATACACTTCTTGCTGAAAGATTATCTCCACTGCTTCCATTTTATTTCTTTATAATGAAATGCTTGAGTTCCCAGTCCAAAGATAAAAGTCAGCACTGTCAATGTATCCACAAGTCCCATTGAATTAACTTTCTGTCAGCTTTGCAGTGCCTCTGTGTAAAACACTATCTATCTCTGTCTTAAATACAATCAGCAACCTGGCCTCCACAAACTCCTGTGGCAATGAATTCCACAGATTCACCATCATCTGGCTGAAGAAAATCCTCCACATCTTGGTTCTAAAGAATCGTCCCTTTACTCTAAGGCTATGTCCTCGGATCCCAGTTTCTCCTACTAATGGAAATGTCTTCCCCACACCAGCTCTGACCAGGCTTTTCAGTATTCCATATGTTTCAATGAGATGCTCACTTATCCTTCCAAATTCCATTGAGTATAGACCCTGAGTCCTGAGGCAGATGATTGCAACTTCATACCCCACATCACGGACTAGTGTATGTAATCTAGACTGACACTCCATTGCAACACATTGTTGGATGTACCGTGTTTCAGATGAGAAGTTAAACCGAGGCCTGACTTGCCCTGACCTTTGAACTGGCGGTAAAACATCCCATGGCACCGTTTTTGGGGAAGACGCCTGGTCAATTTTCAACCCTTGGCCAACATTGTTGAGAAACATTATCATATTCCATTGAATGGAATCCCGTGCTGAAGGAGGACATTCAGCCCATCAAGTCTGCATTGAGGAGGGTCTGAGGAATTTGGGTCTGTATTCGATGGAGTTTAGAAGGATGAGGAGGAATCTCATTGAAATTAACAGAATGCTGAAAGGCCGAGATACAGTAGATGTGGGGAAGATGTTTCCATGTGGCACAGCGGTTAGCATTGCTGCCTCACAGCACCAGGGACCCGAGTTCAATTCCCAGGCTTGAGTCACTGTTTGAGCAGAGTCTGCACATTCTCCCCGTATCTGCGTGGATTTCCTCCCGGAGTCCAGAAGATGTGCTGGTTAGGTGCATTGTCCGTGCTAAATTCTCTCTCAGTGTACCCAAACAGGCACAGAGTGTGGCAACTAGAAGATTTACGATAATTCTATCAGAAGGAATTAGGTGGGAGTTCAGGTGTTTCTAATATGTCGGTGCAGACGTTTCTGTGATTAGTAGGAGAGACCAGGATCTGAGGGCACAGCCTTTAGAAGTGAGATGAGGAGGAATTTCTTCAGCCAGATGACTGTGTGGAATTCATTGCCACAGAAGGCTGTGGAGGTCACTGAGTTTATTTAAGACAGAGATAGCTAGGCTCATGATTGATAAGGGGATCAAGCAGAAAAAGTGGGAGAATGGGGTTGAGAAACTTACCAGCCAAGATTGAATGGCACAGCAGACTTGAAAGGCTGAATGGCTTAATTCTGCTCCGGAATCTTGTGGTCTTATCACTTTCTGGCAGAGGATCTTACTCAGGCCCTATTACCGTAACCCCATGTATTTACCCCGTTAATATCCCCAACCTACACATCTTGGGACACGAAGGGACAATTTACCATGGACAATGCACCTAACTTGCATATCTTAGGAGTGTGGGAGGAAACTGGAGCACCCGGAGGAAACCCACACAGACACAGGGCCAACATGCAAACGCCAGACAGACAGTCACCCGAGGCCGGAATTGAACCCAGGCCCCTGTGAGGCAGCAATGTGCCAGCATATCACCTCTATCATGTTCAGATTACTGTTTGCAGGATTTCATTTTTGCCTAAATCAGCAGTTGTTTTATTGGTTGCAAAGTGCTTGAAGGCACCTTGAGGTTTTGAATGGTGTGATATAAATGCAAATATTTTTTTCTTTCCTGGGTTAGCCAGTGGGGCATGCAGTTTTGGGGGTTGGCTAAGTCACACTTCTGTTTTTATTTCTCTGTGAGTCTGTTCCATTTTTACTGTAATCAGCAACTGCTGTAAAGATGTAGAGGTGCATCGAGGCCATACTTTCTCTTCTGAAAATGTAATTCAAGTACAGCGATTTTCAGGGAGATAGTTTGCCTTGGGGAATTCTTTCTGCCTGAGTCTCTTTTTTAATGATTTCTTTTAATTACTGTTGCTTTTTTCATGGTTATGAATAATAAACTTTAGAGCCAGACTAATCTAATTTTAGAAGTTTAAGATGATGTACAGATTTATTGTATTAATTAAGTGGTGCTGGGCATTTAAGGATTGCCCTTTTCTCGTGACTTTTATAAGATAGCTAAATTAAGTCATGGGTTTAAATGTGATTTAGATTGAGATTTATACTTGTATTTTCAAATTCAGTAGGCAAGATAATCTCTGACGAAAAACAGCCTTTTCTGATAACATGGCTTATTAATAAAACCTGCAAACATGTGTCAGTAAATTTATCATTCAAATGTTTGAAGAGTTTATAAAAAATGCTACTTGCCCTCACTTTAATAGAGATACTGAGCTACAACTTTTAAATCAATGCCTCAATTAAAATAGCAGAGAGAGGAATTTGACACGAATGTTTGTCCAATAACCGTGTTCAAGATAATTTCTGTACAGAGACTGGAACATTGGGGAGAGGAGTGGGGCCTGCAGATCTTAAAGCCTATTCCATGAGATCATGGCTGATAGTATCAACTCAACTTACCCACCTTAGCTCCATGTCCCATAAAGGTGGCACAGTTGCAGAGTGGTTAGCACTGCTGCCTCAGTGATTCCTGGCTCGGGTCACTGTCTGTGCTGAGTCTGCACGGTCCCCCTGTCAAGCAATCCCTCGATTTTAAAGCTCCCAGTCTTGTTTTCAAATCTCCCCCCAAAAGTCTCATCCTGCCAGATCTCTGTAATCTCTTCCAGCCCTACAATTCTCCAAGATAGCTGCGATCCCCTAACACTGGCCTCTCGAGCAACCTCATTTTTAGTAATTGGACCATTGGCAGTTGTACCTTCGGTTACCTAGGCCCCAAGATCTGAAATTCTCTCCTTAAAACTCTCTGAATCTTTATTTTGAGCACTTGGGGATAAAGGGATCAGATGATACGGGGGGAAGGCAGAACCAGGATATTATATTTCGATGATCAGAACTGTTAAATCTGTCAAAGAACTGTCAAATCAACCAGCTCAAGCCATGATCAAAATGAATGGTGGAGCAGACTTAAAGGAACAAATAGCCTATTCCTGCTTCTAATTTCTATGTTACTCATTTTCTTCCTTAAAACCACTCTTTAAAATCTACCTGTTTGACCACACCCTTGGCCATCTGACTACATATCGCTTTATGTGGCATGGTGTCTAATTTTCATAGAATCACAGATAAATCACAGAATCCCTACAAGTGCAGAAGGTGGCCATTCAGCCCATTGAGAACAATCCCACCCAAGTCCTATGCCAGTAACTCCACATATTTACCCACTAATCCCTCTAACCTGCTTATCCCGGGACACTGAGGTACAATTTAGCATGACCAA
This sequence comes from Carcharhinus amblyrhynchos, assembly GCF_965287045.1. Classification (NCBI taxonomy): domain Eukaryota; kingdom Metazoa; phylum Chordata; class Chondrichthyes; order Carcharhiniformes; family Carcharhinidae; genus Carcharhinus; species Carcharhinus amblyrhynchos. The sequence goes on from NC_137327.1 coordinate 126,363,493, forward strand.
TGCACCTAACCCGCACATCTTTGGACTGTTGGAGGAAACCGGAGCACCCCGAGGAAATCCATGCAGACACGGGGAGAATGTGCAAACTCCACACATACAGTCACCCAAGCAGGGAATTGAACCCGGGTCCCTAGAGCTGTGAGGCAGCAGTGCTAACCACTGTGCCACCCGTAATTTTGCTTTTTGTCATTACTCCGAAGTGCCTTGGTGTATCTTATTATATTAACAGCAAGCTGCAAATACAAATTAGTCTTGTTGCTGTGGTCTTCGAACCTCCTGACTTTTATAGGATTAGCAGTTGAGCACCAACGAGTCAAAAGCTCCGTTCTTATTTGATGTTTGAACCAGACTCCATTTTGAACATTTAGATGGATTTGTTTGTTCGCTTCCTCCACTGAAGTGTCTTACTCTGCCAACCCTTATTTTGCCACAAGAAGCTTGTGAGTGATCCACTCTGTATGGCAGCTAGCCGACACTCTCTGTCAGATCCCACCCAGGCTTACTCCACAAGTTGAATCTAATTTCCCCCCCTTAGTCTAAAGAAATTGTAGACCTATTTAAAGGAAGATCACAATTGCTATAGAATGAGTGTTTACTTTCTGTTTAAAATAAAGCAAAGTTTCATTCCGGATTGATCGATCCTTTCCTTTCTCTGGAAAAATATCTTAAAGTCTATAGCCTTATTTATTGGAGTCACAAGTAGGCTTACATTAACACTGCAATGAAGTTATTGTGAAAATCCCATAGTCACCACACTCCGATGCCTGTTCGGATACACTGAGGGAGAATTTAGCCAATGCATCTAACCAGCATGCCTTTCAGACCGTGGGAGGAAATCGGAGCACCCAGAGGAAGCCCATGCAGACACGGGGAGAACGTGCATACTCTGCACAGAGAGTGACCCAAGCCAGGAATCAAACCTAGGTCCCTGGTGCTGTGAGGTAGCAGTGCTAACCACTGTGCCACCTTGCTGTTCTATGAAACTTTGGGTATATCCAAGTTTTGGGAAAGCTTTGATATTCATATAGTTTTAACAAATGAGAAAGTAAGACTCCAGCCCAAATTGTTTACCCCAATTGAGAGCCTGGTGCATGAACCTAGAAATCCTGACTCCAGCTCCCCAAATTCAGCATACTCCATCTCAGGAGCAGATGTGGAGTCAGAGGTGGGAGTTTGCATGCAAGTGATTTATGGAGGCAGCTGTTCATTTAAATCACTGGTTGTTTCCACTGAAATGTGAATTTAGTCAGCCAGGAGTGTAGAAACTGGAGAGTTCAGATTAAGCCAAGTAATAGCTGGCCTAATCTTGGTAGATTCACCGATCTAGCCAGGTTACAGATTTGAAGAGGTAAAGTAGTCATGGCTCCAGGAAACCTTTGGGTGAGGAAAGGCATCCTTTAAAATAAGTAAGGCGTCCTTTTAGGAAGGTAACCTTTTGGATTGTTAAAAATAAGTATAAATATGCGTAAAATGTGCATAAACTCATTGGAACTGTCAAATCTGCCAGATAACTGTCAAAGATGTTAAACGACTGTAAAACTACTAAAGAACTGTCAAGTTGCCACAGAATTTCCAAATCTGTCAACAAACTGACAAGCTTGCAAAAGAACTGCCAAAGTTGTCAATGGGCTGCCAGTCTGCCAAAGCAATGTAAAAAACTGTCAAAGAGCTATCAGAGCTGCCAAAGAATTGTCAAATCTGTCAAAGAACAGTCAGATCTGTCAAAGAACTGACAAGAACTGTCAAAACTGTCAAGGAGTTGTGAAGCTACCAAAGCAATGTAAACACTGTAAAAGGTATGTCACAGATATCAAAGAGCCATCAAAGGCATCAAAGAGCTATTAAAGAACTGCCAGAGATTCTAAGGAATGGTCAAACTCCCGAAAAAACTGTCCAAGCTGCCAAAGAACTGTCAGAACTGAGAAATAATTCTCAAAAAGACTTCAGAATAGTCGAGCTCCAAAAAAAATGTCAGAGTTGCCAAAGAAATATTGGAGTTACCAAAGAACTGCCAAGGTGCCAAAGAACTGTCAGCGCTCCAAAAGAACTATCAGATCTGTCATAGAATTGACAAGGTTATTGGTGCAGACTCGATGGGCCGAAGGGCCTCTTTCTGCATTGTAGGGTTCTATGATTCTATGATAAGAACCATCAAAGCTGTCAAGGAGCTGTCAAGCTGTGAAGGAAGTGTAGAAGATGTCAAAGAACCATGGAAGCCATCAAAAAGCAGTCAAAGAACTGCCAGACATGAGAGAATTATGAAGTTCCAAAAGAACTGTCCAAGCTGTCAAAGAACAGTCAAAGCTGTCAAAGAAATGTAAAAGAAATAACACAGTTGTTAAAAAACTGTCAATCTGTCATATAATTGTTAGAAGTCAGAGAATTGTCAAGCTGCTAAAGAACTGTCAAATCTGTCAAAGAACTATCAAACTGCAAGTAACTGTCAGTTATAAAGGAAATACCATTGCTGTCAAAGAGCTGTTAGAGTTACCAATGCTACCAAAGTATATCGGCAAGAACTACCAAACTACCAAAAAACTGTCAGAACCAGCCACAGATTTGTAAATCTGTCAAAGAGCAGTGTGATCTGTCAAGTAACTATCCATGTTATCAAAGAACTGACAGATTATTTTGCCCTGGTCTTTAGTTTCCTGAATATCACCTTCTTCATACACTTCACAAGGCCACTCATTATGTAGTTCAAGACATGTTCTCAACAAGTACAACTTGATACATACATGGTCAGTGTGACCTGCCCTTTGTAACTTGCAAGGATATGTCTCAGTGATTGCTGCGTTTTGCCCTAAGGTTAAACTTACTGGTGATACACTTGATAGAATGGAAGGAAACCTCTCGACAGAGCTTGAGTGGATGATGGTTGGGGACTGTGGATGCTATTTTAGGACCTTTCTTGGGTGAGGCTCGTAAAATTCCACCTGAGGCCAACTGAGAATTTTGATCTGTCAGCCACGCCCAACTCGATTCTGGGGTGAGCGTGACAGTAAACTTCCGGCCTGTATGTGTCTGAATGAAAAGGACCCCACCAAACAATTTTCTTCATGCTGGATTAATCCACGCATCACAGAGAGGGAGGTGAAGGCCTAGTGGTACTATCGCTCAACTATTAATCCAGAAACACAGCTAATATTTTGGGTACCCAGGTTCGAATCCCATCACGGCAGATGATGGAATTTGAATTCAATAAAAGATATCTCTGAAATTAAGAATCTACCATGAAACCATTGTCAGAAAAACCAACCTGGTTCACTGATGTCTGTTCAGGAAAGAAATCTGCCGTCCTTACCTGGTCCGGCCTACATGTGATTCCAGAGCCACAGCTTTGCGGTTGACTCTCAATTACCTTCTGACATAGCCTAGGAAGCCACTCAGTTGTATCAACATTTCAAGAAGACAACTCACCAGCCTCTTCTCAAGGGCAACTAGGGATTGGCAATAAATGCTGGCCAACCAGAGTTGCCGGTGTCCCATGAATGAATGAAGAAAAGAGATGTACCAAATTAGTACGATACATTATAGCCTGAGAGGATGGGTTTGTTAAAAGACAAGTGTTAAACAATGGGTATATCCAATGGATAGTATTTTCTGAATCTCTTGAGGATTAATGCATATAGGACCCTTATAAATTTTGCCAGTTTGAATCTGGTTGAGAGATGTCAATGCCAAACCGAGTGAGGTGATCGTTGATCATGATGTGACCTGCTGAATTTTCTACCTGCAAGGTGACAACAGTGGAAGATGTTCTCAACTAAACATCGAGAATTTTTGATGGGGTCAACAGTTCCCCTTAGGTCTTTGATGAAGCAAGTGATGACTGGGACTTGCGGACATCATTCATATACTTGACATAACAATGCCATCAGTGGTTTGCACTGTTGCCTCACAGCGCCAGGGACCCAGGTTCGATTCCCAGCTTAGGACACTGCCTATGTGGGGTTTGCACATTCTCCCCTGTGCCTGCCTAGGTTTCCTTCAGGTGTTCCAGTTTCCACCCACGGTCCAAAGATGTGCGGGTTAGGTTGATTAGTTTTGTGAAATTGACCCTTAGTGTCAGGGGGATTAGTAGGGTAAATACATGGAATTATGGAGATTGGGCTTGGGTGGGGTTGTTGTCAGTGTAGGCTCGATGGGCTGAATGGCTCCATTCTGCATTGTAGGGATTCTATGAGTCTATGATCACTGAACCTCACTTATTTTGTTTTAGGTCGAAGAAGTTCATTAATTTTGTAGAAAATTGCCTGGTGAAGAATCACTTACATCGCAGCACCACTGAAACTCTGCTGAGACATTCGTTCATCCGTGATCAGCAGAATGATCGGCAAGTCCGCATTATGCTGAGGGATCACATAGACAGAACCCGGAAGAAGAAGGGTGAGAAAGGTATCAAACCCCTTATGTTTTTGTACTTGTTGTTTCTGACCACTGTAGTTGTAATTTGCTCGTTTCATCCAGTGCCTGCACATAGAGGAAATGCTGGTACGGTGGTAATGTCACCAAAATAGTAATTTAAAGTTTATTTATTAGTGTCACAAGTAGACTTACGTTAACACTGCAGTGAAGTTACAGGGAAAATCCCTTGTGGTCTCCATTGTGAGGGCCAAAAGAAAATAGTTTTTTCTCCTGCACATTGTCATGTGGTGGTGTGAGTTTTGGAAGCCTTAAATAGGCAGAACTCGTGACAACTGGGTGAAGTTTGCTGAGAGTCACGAGTATTCAAACATTTAAGTGCAAAATGTTTTGATACCTACAAATGTCACAATTAAATACTGTGCTCTAATGTAGATGTGTCTTGAATATAGTGATTCATTGCAGGAATCTATCCTGCAAAGGCAAATTGACCCTTACAAAAGGTGGTCAGACATTACAGTACTTTTCCAATTGTCAAAATTGCCATAATATATAAAAATATAAAAAACAAATTGCCTGTCAACCTCAACGACCATGTTGTGTGCTTTGATTTAAGTTAAAAACTGCTGGTACAAGTTGCAAAGACCCTCTATACCTGCTTGTCTCAATTGATTGATAGACACTCTGGTTTGAAATGGAAAGGGGACATTATTCTGCTCTGTCAGCTTCAGAAATATAGCCGGAACCTTTTGTTATGAAAGATGTAGCCATTGTGAATGCATGGCTGGGTTTCAAAAAGTTATTTGTGATTTTAGTTTAGCAGGTGATCTATTTATCCAGGAATCATAGAGTTTACAGTGCAGAAACAGACCATTTGGCCCATCAAGCCTGTACCGACAACAGGCCCACCCAGGCCCTATTCCCATAAGCCCAAATATTTACCCTGCTAATCCCCCTGGCACTGAGGGGTAATTTATCATGGCCAACCAACTTAACCCACACATTTTTGGACTGTGGGGAGGAAACTGGAGCACATGGAGGAAACCCATGCAGACATGAGGAGAATGTGCAAACTCTGTTTAGATAGTCATCCGAGGTTGGAATTGAACCTGGATGCCTGGCACTGTGAGGCAGCAGCGCTAATCGCTGTTCCACCGTGTTGAATGATGAACACTTAGAAGAGAGTGTAATATGTCTTTAATGTAGTCTCTTGTTTGTTTACCAACCTGATAGGCACATAAAGGATTACTTTTTTACAGTAGATCTTTTTCTGGTATCAATGATAGAATGTTTAAATTCAGGGTTTTATTAGGTTGTTAGAGGGTTTTTTTTTCAATCATTTGAAAATGATTCCCATCATTACTACATGGCCCATAATGAATGTGCCTAGTGGATACTGGGTGAAAGGCAATGTAGGAAAAATGGGGGAAAATTACATGGCATGTTCATGGCATGGGCTGGGTTTTTTTTCTTTATTAATTCACACGATGTGGGTGCTAAGGCAGGCCAGAATTTGTTGTCCATACCTAATTGCCTTTGAACTGACTGACTCAGCCATTTTAGAGAGTAGTTAAGAGTCAACCACATTGCTATGTGTCTCATAGAGACTATACCAGGTAAGGATGGCAGATTTCCTTCCCTAAAGAACATTAGGAAATCAGATGAGTTTTTATGATAATCAGTGGTATTTATTGTGGCCACCATTACTAAGACCAGCTGTATGTTGCAGATTTATCAACTCAATTTAAAATTCTACCAGCTGCCCGTGGTGGGAGTTGAATCCATGTGCCAGAGCATTAGCTTGGGTCTCTGGATTAGTAGTCTAGTGATATTACCACTATGCCAGGTATAGTCTATGATCTGTGTTGAAGGACAATGACCTTGAAGTGGTGGCCCAGTTCTAAAGTTGACATATGTAAGTTTGAATTTATGTTTCTTGTGCTGTAGTTAAAAATTGCCTTGAAATACTACTTTGGATTGACCTTCTGTCTCCCGTTTACTCCCTTATTCACTTGGATAAGGTATGGTCTCAAAGTTGGAAAGCTGAATTTTTTGCAATCTTTCCTGATAACTCAGTCCCCTGTTGCTGAGTTCAGCTGTTTGGCTCTTCTTTGCATTGCATCTTGGGATTGAATGGGGCAGCATGGTGGCACAAAATTTAGCACTGCTGCCTCACAGCCCCAGGGAGCGGGTTCAATTCCGGCTTCGGGTCACTGTCACGCGGAGTCTGCATGCTCTCCCTGTGTGTCCTCCAGGTGCTCCAGTTTCATAGAATCACAGAAACCCTACAGTGCAAAAGGTGGCCATTCGGCCCATCAAGTCTGCACCGATAACAATCCCACCCAGGGCCTATCCCCAAAACTCCACATATTTGCCCTGCTAATCCCTCTAACACACACATCCTGGAACACTAAGGGGTAATTTAGCTTGGCCAGTCAACCTAACCTGCACCTTTTTAGGCTGTGGGAGGAAACGGGAGCACCTGGAGAATACCCATGCAGACACGGGGAGAACATGCAAAATCCACACAGACGGTGATCCAAGCCTGGAATCAAACCCGGATGCTTGGTTTGATTCCAGCTGCACTAACCACTGTGCCACAGCACCACCCACATTCTGAAAGACGTGCTGGTTAGGTGCATTGGCCATGCTAAATTCTCCTTCAGTGTACCCGAATAAGAGTGTGGTGACTGGGGGATTTTCACAGTAACTCCATTGCAGTGTTAATGTAAGCCTACTTGTGACACTAATAAATAAAGAGACTAGCTTGTACTATTTTGTTTAAAACCAGGCAAATTTGCCAAGATACTGACTTGACAGAAGACTGCATCAATGTAGCCTTAAAATCCCCCCAATTTTAATTTAGTTGATTTGGCTACATAGAGTTCTATTTGTGAATAATCGAAGATGTTAAGTGTTGAGTTTGCTAATCCCTCCAAACCTCCTTCAGCCTCACTCCCAGCCATTTTAACACTACTTATAGAATCATAGAGGTTTACAACATGGAAACAGGCCCTTTGGCCCAACTTGTCCGTGACACCCTTATTATTTAAAACCCCTAAGCTAATCCCAGTTGCCCGCATTTGGCCCATATCCCTCTATACCCATTTTAACCATGTAACTGTCTAAATGCTTTTTAAAAGACAAAATTATACCTGCCTGTACTACTACCTCTGGCAGCTCGTTCCAGACACTCACCACCCGGTGTGTGAAAAATTTATCCCTCTAGACCCATTTGTACCTCTCCCTGCTCACCTTAAACCTATGCCCTCTAGTTTTAGACTGCCCTACCTTTGGGAAAAGATATTGACGATCGAGCTGACCTGTGCCCCTCATTATTTTATAGACCTCCATAAGATCATCCCTCAGCCTTCTACGCTCCAGGGAAAAAAGTCCCAGCCTATCCAACCTTTCCTTATAACTCAAAGTTACAAACAAATCTGTGAAGTTTGTTCACAGCCCTTTTCTTGCACTTCTTTGTACAATACTTCACACTTAACATTTGAATTTAATTTACCAGCTGATATTCATTTACATATTTACAATTAGAAATTGCTTTGCCGATCTTAGGCTGCCTTTTCATACTCAGCAGCCTCCCTAATTTGGCATTAAGGTTTGCTTCAAGAAACAAACTCTGTGTAGCGGACGGAGAACACAACTTACTAAAACCTGAACTTAATTAAAAGAAGAATTAGATCCAGTTTGTGATGGAATGATCATAGAGTGACAGATCACCAGCTTCATCATTATCCCTTCTTGTCATTAGATGAAACAGAGTATGAATATAGCGGAAGTGAAGAAGATGAAGATGGACTAAATGAAGAAGAAGGGGAACCAAGGTAATTTATTTACAATGGGTAATTTACACTGGGGAGACAGAGGGCAGGAGTTTCCAGCCACACTTGCCCCAAAACCGGAAAATCCCACCCAGGGTCAATGGACCTTTGAATGGTCTACTTCCCCACCCTCCCCCATCCCCAGCAGCCATGATTTCCATGGTGGGCAGGACAGAAAATTGTCCCCTAACTGTGGACTGAATGACCGTTTTGGGGAACACCTTCACTCAGTCCACAAGCATGACCCTGACCTTCCTGATGCATGTTATTTTAACTCAGCACCTTGCCCTCATGTCCCCATGTCTGTCCTTGGCCCATTGCTATGTTCCCAATGCAAACTGGAGGAACAGCACCTCATCTTCTGATTAGGTATGTTGCAGCCTTCTGGACTTAACATTCTGTTAGTCTTGACCTTTCTTCTCCATCTTGACCTTTTCTCAGTATCCCAAACATTTTTTTGTTCCAATGCAAAAGCTCTCCTTTCCCTTTACCCACTGTCCCATCTGTCACCTGTTCTAAGTACATCTTTGCTGCAATCTCTCCCAGCTCTCACCAATCTACTCTTATACCATATGAACACATCTCTCCCCTTTAGTTCTGTAGAAGGATAGTGCAGACTCAGAACATTAACTCTGTTTTCTTTCTCCACGGATGCTACCAGACCTGCTGTGTTTTCCCAACTTTCTCTTTTTGCTTCCAATTCCAACATCGGTAGTACTTTGCTGTTTTAGTTTAATTATTCATTGGGTTCTTCTGTCAATCACAAATGTACCAATCATACTGCAAGGATTGAAAGAACAATAGCTTGGGTTTTTACTTGCAGCTAAGATCATATACAGACAGTACAAACTAGGTAGCATGTAGATATTTCTGACCTGTCAGACATGAGTCATGGGATGAAACATAGAAACAGAGAAGATAGGAGCAGGAAGAGGCTATTTGGCCCTTTGAGCCTGCTCCACCATTCATCATGATCATGGTTGATCATCCAACTCAATAACCTAATCCTGCCTTCTCCCCATAACCTTTGATCCCATTCACCCCAAGTGCTACATCCAGCCACCTCTTGAATGCATTCAATGTTTTGACATCAACTACTTCCTGTGGTCTTGAATTCCACAGGCTCACCAATCTTTGGATGAAGAAATGTCTCCTCATCTCCATTCTAAATAGTCTACTTCAAATCCTCAGACTGTGCCACTGGTTCTGGACTCCCCCATCACCGGGAACATCCGCTCTGGATTTACCCTGTCTAGCCCTGTTAGAATTTTGTAAGTTTCTATGAGAGCCCCCCTCATTCGTCTGAACCCCAGCGAAAACAATCCTAACCTAGTCAATCTCTCCTCATATGTCAGTCCTGCCATCCCAGAGTCAGTTTGATAAACCTTTGCTGCACTCCCTTGTGAGTAAGAATTTCGTTCCTCAGAAAAGTAGACCAAAACTTTTAGATGTCATATTCTGTCTCATGGTGGACCAGGTGGATGGCAGTTTAAGGTACACTTCCTTAAAGGTACATGCACATCAAATCAAACATTACTGACATATTTATCTGATTCTCTTTTGAAAGCCACCGCTGAATCTCCGCCACCAGCCCTTCAGCCAGTCCATTTTGGAAGGTTACAATTTGGCCTGATATTGCCATGTTTGTAGGGGAGGTGATGCACTGCACTATTGTCACTGAACTGGTCATCCAGAAACCCAGGGTAATGCTCAGGGGATCCAGGTTTGAATCCCATTATGGCAGATGGTGGAATTTGAATTCAATAAAATAATCCAGAATTGAAAGTCTGATGATGATCATGAAATCATTGTCGATTGTCAGAAAAACCCATCTGGTTCACTAATGTCCTTTAGTGAACGAAATCTGCTGCCCTTACCTGGTCTGGCCTACATGTAACTCCAGATCCACAGCAATGTGGCTGACTCCTAATTGGCCTCTGAAAATGGCCCAGTAAGCCACTCAGTAAGGGCAATTAGGGATGGGTAATAAATGCTCATCCAGCCAGCAATGCCCACATCCCATGAACGAATAAAAGAATTTAAAGTTTATTTATTAGTGTCACAAGTAGGCTTACATTGCAATGAAGTTACTGTGAGAATCCCCCAGTTGCCACACTCTGGATTCTGTTCTGGTACATTGAGGGAAAATTTAGCATGGCTAATGCATCTTTTTTGGACTGTGGGAGGAAACCAGAGCACCCTGAGGAAACCCACGCAGACACAGGGACAAAGTGCAAACTCTGCATAGGCGCCTGAAGCTGGGAATCAAATCCAGGTCCCTGGCGCTGTGAGGGAGCAATGCTAACCACTGTGCCACCCTGCCAGTCCGCTGCCCCAAAAAGAAATTTGCTGAGGGCAGATCACCAGAATTCAGTTGAATGTGCTTCTGTTCATTGCTTTAGCTGGTCGTTAGAGGAGAAATATTGTCCAGGAGTTGGTGTGGGGAGGAAGCTGTGCTGCAATTATATTTTTCCACAAAAGTGAAAGCTATTTTTTAAAAACCAAATTGGTTATATGGGGTGTGTTTGAGACTGCTGTGTGGAGTGGAGATAATGTTGTGACTAATTGACTCCAATTAGCCTTCCCAGTAATTTAGGCAATTAGGCCAAGATACTGAAATGATACATTAACAATATGCAATCTTTGCTAGGATAAAAGCAAATTTAGGTTTCAATTTAGGAATATTGGAGTTAGGAGCAGAAGTAAGCCCTTCGAACCTACTCTGCCAGTCAATCAGATCGTGGCTGATCTCTCCCTGGTCTCAAATCCCCGCCTGTTCCCCATATCCCTCTTTCCCTTTCTTTTATTAGAAATATGTCCATCTCCCTCTTGATTCAGACTCCCCCGCGCTATGGGGCAGTGAATTCCACAAATTCACCACCTTCTGCGAGAAGTAGTTCCTCCTCATCTCAGTTTTAAATCTACCACCTCGCAAACTATACCTGTGACCTCTTGTTCTAGATTGTCCCATAAGAGGGGACATTTGGTCTACATTTACTCGATCAATCCCTTTTAAAATTTTATATACCTCGATCAAACCCCTTCTCATCCTGCTAAACTCCACTGAGTGCAAGCCCAAACTGTTAAATCTCTCCTCAACCCCTTCATCCCCAGAATCAATCTGGTGACCCTCCTCTGAACTGCCTCCAATAGATACCACATCCTCCTTCAAATAAAGACACCGAAACTGGACACAATACTTCAGATGTGGCCTCACCCAATGCCCGATACAATTGCAAATATTTCTCTGCTGTTGGTGCATGAGTACAGCAAAATTCCAAGAATTGAGTTAAGTTATATTCCCTGACCTCATTCTTTAATGTTGTTTATGGGTGAAGGAGGAATATTACTCAGGAAGTGATGAAATGAGGAAACCGTTCTTTCTGCACAGAAAGAAGCCATTCGGCCCATTGTGATTGCACTACTGTAAATGAGCATTAGAGTCAGAGGGTCATGGAATTTTACAGTATAGAAACAGGCCCTTTTGCCCAACCAGTGTTTTAACCCCTAAGCTAATCCCAATTGCCCGCATCTGGCCCATATCCCTCTATACCATCTTGCACATGTAACTGTCTTTTAAAAGACTTCTGGATAAGTATATGGGATTTAATGGGATTGAGAGTTATAGATAGTTCTATGGCTTGGTAGATATGGACGTGATCGGCGCAACTTGTGGGCCGAATGGCCTGTTTGTGCTGTAGTGTTCTATGTTCTATGTAAATGCTTTTTAAAAGATATCATTGTACCCACCTGGTAGCTTGTTTCAGACACTCACCACCCTCTGTTTGAAAATATTGCCCCTCTGGATCCATTTGTATCTCTCCCCTCTCACCTTAAACCTATGCCCTCCAGTTTTACACTCCCCTAAATTTGGGAAAAGATATTGACTACCTAGCTGATCTATGCCCCTCATTATTTTATAGGCCTCTATAAGACCACTCCTAAACCTCCTATGCTCCAGGGAAAAAAGTCCCAGACTATCCAGCCTCTCCTTATAACTCAATCCACCAAGTCCCTGCAGCATCCTAATAAATCTTTTCTGCACTCTTTCTAGTTTAATAATGTCCTTTCTGTAGTAGTGTGACCAGAACCGTACCAAGTGTGCCAATTGAGCATTGTGACTTAGTGCCATTCTCCTGCCTTTTCCCCACACCCCTGCTCATTGTTTCTATTCAAATAATCATCCAATGCCCTCTTGAAAGCCTCAGTTGAACCTGCTTCCACAGCACTGTGCATTCCAGATCTGAACCACTCGCTAAATGAAAAAGCCATGAAGAAATTAATTCAGAAATAATTACAAAAACACACAGATATCAATCTGAAAAGATTTAAAACAAGTTATTTTAGCTAGCTTTGGATTATTTTTGCTACAATATAAGATCATAATACAAAAGAGCAGAAATAGGCCACACAACCCACCGAGTTTGCTCTGCCATTCATAGAAACTAGAAGCAGGAGTAGGCCGTTTGATCCTTTGAATCTGCTTCGCCATTCATCTTGATCATGGCTGATCATCGAATTCAATATCCTGATTCCCCCCTCCTTCCCATATCTCTTGACCCCTTTAGCCCCAGGAACTGTATTTAATTTCTGCTTGAAATCAGACAATGTTTTGGCCTCAACTACATTCTGTGGTAGCGAATTCCACAGTGAGATGATGATCTGATGCAATAATCCTCAACTTCACTTTTCCACCTTATCCCCATAACCCTTGATTTCTTTACTGAATAAAAATTGAGTTGAACGCACTTAACAACCCAGCCTCTGCGATAAGATATTCTACAGATTCACCATCCTCTGAGAGAAGAAATTCTTCCTCACATCTGTCTTAATTTGGTGAGTCCCTTACTCTGAGATTATGCCCTCTGGACCTTGACTTTCCCACAAGGGGAAACAACCCCTCAGTGTCTACCCTGTCAAGCCCCTAAGAATTCTATCTGTCTCAATAAGGTTGCCTCTCATTCTTTTAAACTCCAATGAGTATAACAGTGTTGTCAATCTGTATATGTGACTATGTTGTATGAACACACGAATCAGGAGCTCACTCAGCCCCTTGTCCCTTCTCCAACAGTCAGTCAGTAAGATCATAGTTGACCTGAGTGTGGGCTCAACATCACTTTCCTGCCTACTCCTCATACCCGTTGACTCCCTTATTATTCAAGAATCCATTGTTTGCTCACTGTCAATATTGATAATACTGCTATTTATCTTCACTGCTCACTTAATTAAAAGTAAATTTAAGAACATGCAGATTGCAGTCACCCAGGCACAGACTAGATCATAGAAGGTGTGTGTGTGTGTGTGTGCGCTGTGTTTCATAGAACCCCTACAGTATGAAGGAGGCCATTTGGACCATCAAGTCTGTACCATTGCACAATCCAACCCAGGTCCTATACCCGTAACCTCACACATTAACCCCGCTAATCCCCCTGACACTAGGGTCAATTTAGCATGGCCAATCAACCTAATCTGCACATCTTTGGACTGTGGGAGGAAACTGAAGCACCTGGAAGAAACCCCACACAGACACAGAGAGAATGTGCAAACTCCACACTGACCCGAGGCCAGAGTTAAACCTGGGACCCTGGCGCCGTGAGGCAGCACTGCTAACTGCTGTGCCACCATGCAACCCTGTTTGTGTGTGTTGTGTTTGTGTGTATTGTGTGTAAGTGTTGTGTTTGTGTGTGTGTATGTGAGCATGTGCATGTGTGTGTGTATGTTTGCGTATGCGCGCACGTGTATGCATGTATTGTCTGTGTGTGTGCATATGTATGTGCACATGTACATGCGTGTGTGTGCGCATATGTGTGCCCGCCCATCCATGTGCTGGCCTGTTGAGTGTTCTCCAGGTTGTCTAATTCCTCTCCAACCACCTCCCTCCCCTTCAAAATCCCCATTGGTTTCCCTAGCACCGCACATATTTTATTCTTTTTGAGTAAATATCCAGGCTGGTGAGCTGCAGAGTGAGACAGGAGTTCCAGTCATAAAAAATGGAAGAAAAGGGTCCACACTGACTGTTAAAATTTTCACCAATATGATAAATTATTTCATCTGACTGTCTTTTGTGCAAATGTTATTACTGAAACACTTCAACACTGTTCTGCCTGAAGTAATCATACCCTAGTTTATTATTGTATTTGGCAAAGTGCACATCTGTCACAGAATTGCTTTTGTAGCTATGTTGCAACACAGTCAACACATTCCTGCAAAATCCAATTACAGGTGAAATTACTTGCACATCTGCAACAGAAAAATGTGAGTAGTTAGATTTGACAACAACTCTCCAATGATTGGGGCTTTTTGCAGAAAGTGCAGCCCTGCCTGGCATTCCTCAGCTGCTCCTCTCGCCCAAGGTCTTCATTACACCTGTAAAGTTTCCCATTGCGTCCCGATCACCATCTGTGCTCTCTGCTCCCCTCTCAGCTCCATCGTTAACCAGCCCGGAGAGTCGACGCTTCGCCGGGAGTTCCTGCGGTTGCAGCAGGAGAACACAAACCGTTCGGCGTCCCAGCAGCAACAGCAGGTCCTCCAGCAACAACTGCAGCAGCAGGAGAAGTACAAGCAGCAGCTACTGGCTGAGCGGCAGAAGCGCATCAACCAGCAGAAAGAGCAGAGGAGGTGGCTGGAGGATGTAAGGGTTTTCTTCTTGAAGCTTTACCGTTGGCGTATGCTACTGTGTATCACCCCCCTCAGAGGGATCACTTTCTTTTTTTGTTTCACTTGTCACAAACAGTACAACTAAAGTGAAGTGAAGTTTATTTATTAGTGTCACAAGTAAGGCTCACATTAACACTGCAATGAAATTCCTCTAGTCGCCACACTCTGGTGCCTGTTTGGGTCAATGCATCTAACCAGCACACCTTTCAGGGTGGGAGGAAGCTGAAGCACCTGGAGGAAACCCACGCAGGCACGGGTAGAACATGCAAACTCCACACAGACAGTGACCCAAGCCGGGAAAAGATCCTCGGCAGCAATGAGGCAGCAGTGCTGACTACTGTGCCACCCCACTATTCCCTTTCACATAGATTTCTTAAGCAGTCAGAATCAGTCTGCTTTGCCTCACTAACATAGTTGTAAATACTGCATTTGTTTTATATATTAAGGTTATATCCTTAGTGTTGAGGCATGGCATTACACATGGCCTCCCCCCTCACTAGCACAGTGGTAACACTCCTGGGTAATTGCAGACAGCGGGCAATGGTGTAGAATGGACAATACTGATTCAGCCACCCATTATGCATCTGTCCTGAACATCCACCCATCAATTTCAGTCACGAGAGATCCATAATGGCACAGTGGTTAGCACTGCTGTCTCATGAGACCTGGGTTCAATTCCAGCCTTGGATGACTGTTTGTGTGGAGCTTGCACGTTCTCCCTATGTCTACATGGGTTCCCTTTGGGTGCCCCCGTTTCTTCCCTCAGTCCAAAGATGAGTGGGTTAGGCTGATTGGCCATACTAAATTGATGCTAGTGTCAAGGAATAAGCAGGGTAAATATGTGGGATTGCAGGAATAAGATCTGGGTGGGATTGTGGTCAGTGCAAGCTCGATAGGCTGAATGGCCTCCTTTTGCACTATAGGGATCCAATGACAACAGGAGCTGAATTTTGCACTGTTGACATCTTGCACTATTACCAAAGTCCAAATCCTCCCTGTTGCATTGGTCTGTATGTGCACAACCCAATGCAGTCTTTTATTTCCCACTGAAATCCAGCATCTGATGGTCAAAGTAATCAGCTAGACTTGGGGTTTCCTGACAATTATCATTTCTACGCTGCCTCACACAGCATCACAAGAGGGAACAGGAGCTGCGAAAACAGCAAGAATGCGAGAAAAAGAAACCAGAACTGAAGGAAAGGCACAGAAAAGAACAGAGGAGTAGAGAAGAAGAAGAAGAAAGGAGATGGGCAGAGGAGGAAAGGTGGAACATCGTGGAAGGGAAGAGGAAAGCCGAGAAGAAACAGGTACGTGATCACCTACTGAGATCCTGGCACCCTGAGGTCCGTCACTTTAAAGGGTGGATTATAACATTGAGCTTATCAACAGGTTTTGTCCCTTTCAAAGCACTGTTTTGTTTTACCATTCACAATGGTTCTTGTGAAACACTTTTTTAAAGTACTTGCATTCAAACAGCATCTTTTACAATGGCCCAAAATACATTCCAGCCTAGTATCTTTAAAATGGAGTCACTGTTGTGGTATAAAATGCAGCAGCTTTTTCCTTTTTTCACTCATTCGTGGCTGGCCAGCATTTATTGCCCATTCCTAGTTGCCCTCAAGAAGTTGGTGGTGAGCTGCCTTTTTGAATCGCTACTGTCTATGCTCTGTGTGTTGACCCACACTGCCATTAGACAGGGAATTCCAGGATTTTGGCCCAGCGACTGTGAAGGAATGGTGATATATTTCTAAGCAAGGCTAACCTGGTGTTGTGAGACTTCTTACTGTGCGTACCCCAGTCCAACGCCAGCATCTCCACATCATTCCTAAGTCAGGCTGATGAATGACTTGGAGGGGAACTTGCAGGTGCTGGTTCTGCCTTTGGCTTTCTGGATGGAAGTGGTCCTGGGTTTGGAAGGTGCTGTCTAAGGATCTTTAGTCAATTGCTGCAGTGCATCTTGTAGATAGTACACACTGCTGCTACTGAGCATCGGTGGTGGAGGGATTGGGTGTTTATAGATGTGATGCCAATCAAGCGGGCTTTGTCTTGATGGTGTCAAGCTACTTGAGTGTTGTTGGAGCTGCACTTATCCAGCAAATGGGGAGTATTCCATCACACCCCTGACTTGTGCCTTGTAGATGGTGGGTAGGCTTTGGGGAGTCAGGAAGTGAGTTACTCGCCACAGTATTCCTCACCTCTGACCTGCTCTGGTAGCTGTGTTTATGTGTTGAGTCGAGTTGAGTTTCTGGTCAATGGTAACCCTGAGGTGACCCCAGTGGAAGGTTCAGTGATGGCAACACCATTGAATGTCAAAAGGCGATGGTTAGAGTGTGTCTTATCGGTGGTCATTGCCTGGCATTTGTGTGGCGCCAGTGTTACTTGCCATTTGTCAGCCGAAGCCTGAATATTGTCCAGATCTTGCTGCATTTGAACATGGACTGCTTCAGTATCTGAGGAGTTGCGATTGGTGCTGAACATTGTGCAATCTTCGGCGAACATTCCCACTTCTTGTTGGTGCCAGGTATGACTCCAACAAATGGAGTGTTTCCCCCCTGACACCCACATGACTCCAGTTTTTCTGGGGCTCCTTGATGCCACACTGTGGCCAAATGTGGCCTTAATTTCAAGGACTGTCACTCTCACTCCACCTCTAGGATTCTCTATTCCCATCACTGTCAGTTGGGATTCCCATTGATGTCAACCCACGTCAGCGGGAAACCCATGGGCAGGGGTGCACTGACGGTGGGACTGGAAAATTCAACCGGCATGAACGGGCGGAGAATTCCGGCCAATGTAGCATTCGTTTAGCACTGTGTTGAAGATTTTAGGAGCAAGACTGTAAAGCGGGACTTGTATCTTCTGAATCAGAAGACACCGAGCTACGCTGATGCTTAAGCTTTATTAACCATCACCAAAATGATCTTGAGTTTGTGTTGTATCAAAATTGCCCTCTCGATAGGCTGCAGTTCAATGTTAACTTTCTGAAGCAGGTATTGAATACCTCTTTTTAATTAGCTCCAGTTTATCTGATTGAAATGAGCAAAAGTGACAAGGAAAGACAAAATATCCCAAATTTTGCAATTGTCTATATTTCTGAATGCTCAAATGGAATAGATTCTACGTGGTCTTATGGGGAGGCAATGGCCTGGTGGTATTATCACGCGACAATTAATCCAGAAACTCGGCTAATGTTTTGCGGAATCAGGTTCAAATCCTGCCACGGCAGATGATGGAACTTGAATTCCATTAAAAAAATTGGAATTAGGAATCTACTGATGACCGTGAAACCATTGTCAGGAAAACCCAACTGGTTCACCAATGTCCTTTAGGGAAGGAAATCTGCCGTCCTTACCTGATCTGACCTACATGTGACTCCAGAGCCTCAGCAATGTGGTTGACTCTCAACTGACCTCCACGGACAACTAGGGATGGGCAATAAATTCTGGCCAGCCAGTGAAGCTCGTGAATGAATAAAATGAAGTGTGATTATTTAAACAGAGCATGTCAAATATATTCCTTCAACTCGTTCATCTCCAAGTTAATGCCAAACCAGATATTATATATTTTAACTCTCCGCAGGGGGAAGCCCGACTGGAATCCCAGCTTCGTGAAAAGTCGAGAGAGATGGACATGCCTCAGCTGCAGGTATGCAAGCACAGTTTGCCATGTTATCGTCATATGGTTTATTCTCTGAACCTTAATGGGTTTCTGATGCACAGGAGAAAAGCTCTGTCAATCCCAGATACAATGAACATACATACATGCTGCTGTAGAATTGTTATTTTTTAAAGTGGGCTAGACAATTGCATTCCAATTCCAAAATGGAATGGGTAGAGTATTCCCATATTTTGTGAGCTGCGGGCAGGATTTTCACTCTAGGGAAAATAAACTCGTTATTGATGGAACATATAATATTGTGTATCATAGAATCCCTTCAGTGCAGAAGGAGGCCATTCAGTCCATCCAGTCTGCACTAATCACAATCTCACCCAGGCCCTTTCCCCGTAACCTCATGCCTTTACCCTAGCTAATCCTTCTGACACTAAGGGTCAATTTACCAGGGCCAATCCACCTAACCCGCACATCTTTGTACTGTGGGAGAAAAATCAAAGCGCTCAGAGGAAATCCACGCAGACACGGGGAAATGTGCAAGCTTCACGCAGGCAGTTACAGAAGCCAGGAAGCGAACCCAGGTCCCTGGCGCTATGAGGCAGCAGTGCTAACCATTCATGATGAATCAAACATAATGTTATTGCTGACACCGTGCTGGACTTTGGAATAGTTTGAAATCCTCCTTGAACAAAGCCATTGAATGGACAAACATTGTCCCACTTCTGGTTGTCTTTCTGTTTTTGTACATGCAAGATTTTTTGGAATTGTGTCAAACCTGGTACACTTGTGAATTGAACTAAATAGAATTTTACAGCGCATCTGTGTCTCCTCCCTCCCGAAATGATCTAGCTCCATCAAAACAGCTTCCTATTCCTTTCTCATGTACAAACCTACCTTCTTCTGAAAAACATCTTGGCAATTTGTCTTCACTATGTGGCAGTGAGTTCAACATTCTAATCATTCTCACAATAAAGAAGTGTCTCATTACTGAATTTATTAACAACTACATTATACTTTTACAGTCTCTGGTTTTTAACTTGTCTACTATAGAAATATCTATTCCGTGTTTATTCTCTCAAACTGCTCCATAATTTTAAAAGACATTGAGGAAATGTGTAAGCAAAAGTGAGCACTTCAATAGAAGGAAGGAGCATAATTTGAACAGGAAGATCAAAACTTCAGAATGAGAAATGAATGGTGATCCTATAAAAATAGGGTATCAAAAAGGGAAACAAAATAGGGAAGAGGTGACTAGAGTGGCAATCAGGATCAGTGATCAGCCCAGTGATTGTATGTAATTTGTAATGAACTCGGTTTACCGCAATAAGCAAGAAATCAGATAACTTATAACAAATTAATTATTTACAAAAGGTAAGGATCTAAAGAGTGGCACCAGAAAAACAAAAATGTTGCTCTCAGTTATACCATCATGTTGGAATTGAATAAGTGTAGTGTGACAATACTGTATCATTAAGAAATACATTTGGGTCCTGTTTCTTGTGCAAGATTTGTTTTTGCAGAAACTCAGCTTAATTGTTGTTTGGGATCTAGGGAGAGAAGGAATAATTCTGTCCATCTCTTTTTCTCTCTGGATTTGGAAACTGGGATCTATCAGAAAACAGGTCTTTTTCTGTGAAGCTCTGCTGCTCGAAGGTAGATCTTTATCTGGAAGCTGTTATATGGGGGTCAGAGGGCAGGTGTTTTCCTTTATCTGTCCGGGGGGGGGGGGGGGGGGCGGGGGGGGGGGGGGGTTAAACGGCTGGAAATCTAGCATCCACGTGAGCATATCGTCCTTTGGTGCTAATTGGTTCTGAAGTAGGATTAATATCTATGGGAGATAGTGCTTAAGTTGGAACAATAGAGATAGATCGCTCTAAAAATTACACTTTGTCATGTTAAGTATTTTAATTGGTAAAAGTAACGTTAATTTTTTTGTTATATTCTGTCTTCTTAAGTAAAGTTTGTTTTAATAAAAGCTTCCTGGTGGGTCAGTAGAATCACAGTTGGAGAGAAACACCTTATGCTCGCACTAATGCCAAAATCAAAGAAAATTGGGGTCTAGGCTAACTTCACAATATACCTTGGAGTTTCCTATCTGGTTCCTTACAGTAGCCATTTAATCATTGTTTGTTCCATGTCAGTGGCATAATTCAAGTGCCAGAACAAAGAAATCAGGGACATGTATTGCTAGGTACCTATCAGATGCTCCAAATAGAGTTGGCACCAGTCTAAATATTTGAAATGAGGGATAATGACATGCTGATATCATATGTCATATTTTCCACCATTGACACCCAAATAACACCAGCTGCTAGAAGCACCTGGAGATAATGGGCATCAGGCTTCACCTGGACAAGTGATCTGGAATGTGCTGTCTGAAAGGGTAATGAAAGCAGATTGAATAGCAACATTCAAAAGGAAATCGGATACACATCTCCACATAAATTATCCAGTCACATTTTGTATCCTTTAACAGTATTGAATGATTTTAATAGGGATATTTAATAGGGATTAATTTTTAAAATCTTCATCATCCAATAAACATGACCAGTGTGAACAAGTTGAGATTCCCTTCGCTCTGCTTTAGAAGTTGCTTCCAAAGATTGTTTTATAGATTGGCAGGCAAAACATTACTCCCCTAGAAATTGCACAGTCACTGAAATCCCCAAAATGGAAGCAGGAAGGGTATGCACAACCATCTTCATTGTCAAATAAAGAGAAAGGTGAGGCATTCTTTACCCACTCCTAAAGCAGGCATTTTTATTCTGCAATCTGTTCATCGGATGTGGGTATCACTGAGTGGTCCTTCATTTATTGCCCATCCCTAATTGCCCTTAACTGAGTGGCTTATTAGGCCATTCCAGTTAAGAGAGTCAACCATGTTGCTGTGGGTCTGAGTCACATGTAGACCAGACCAGTTTTAAACCCAGGTCCCCAGAGCATTACCCTAGGTTTCAGAATTACTCGTCCAGCGACAGTACACCATTGCCTCCTCAAGTTCGAGTACATTCAAAAGAGGATTAATGCTTGCTTGGGATCCCTTCTCTTGAAGCAGCCATCATTATTGTCATCTGACAATATGGAAACCAGCCCCAGGGATAAACTGGGGGATCTCATTGAATCTAAGGAAAGGCCTGGATAGACAGTGGGAGAGACTAGAATCCAAGGGCACAGCCTCAGAGTAAAGGGATGACCCTTTAGAACTGAGGTGAGGAGGAATTTGTTCAGCCAGAGGGTGGTGACTGTATGGAACTTATTGCCACAGGGCTATGGTGACCAGATCATTGAGTGTATTTAAGACAGAGATAGATAGATTCTTGATTGGTAAGGGGATCAAAGGTTACTGGGAAAAGGCAGGAGAATGGGGTTGAAAAACATACCAGCTATGATCAAATGGTAGAGCAAACTAAATGGGCCGAATGGTCTAATTCTGCTCCTATTTCTTATGGTCTATAGAAAGTTTTTTACCCATCCGCGTCATCACACCTACTCCTGAGTTTCTTTGCAAAGCTACAATGAAATAATCTTTTTTTTCCTGCTTATATTTGACATTGTGCAACTGAAGAAATTGGAGAGATTGAACCACTGTTAACCCCCTGCTTTTTCAGTTCTATGTGGAGATTACCCCAGCAGTAATGAGAGATAAGTCAAATATACTCATTAAAACAAGTTTTTCTGAAGGAAAGTCATGCGGCGGTGGAAGACAACAGAAAGCAACAAGTGGGAAAAAAAGAGGAAAAGATTGAGGAAGGGCGAGAGGGTCAAGTGACACTGGTGTGGAGAGAACCAAAAGGGGAGCAGAGATGAGAAAGGAAATGGATCAAATGAAAGATAGAATAATTAAGGCTTATGTGTTGTCAAAATCACAAGAACAAATTAGAACCTGCCGGCCATTGATGCCTGAGCACATTGAGAGGACTTACTCGAAGGACCATGAACTCAGTTCCTCATATCACAAAAGATAATTGACAAAGAAGCCAGAAATGAATCAGAAATTTGTAAAGTCAGTTATGATAACCTAGAATACACTGCCTGAAAGAGTAATGGAAGCAGATTCAATGGTAACATTCAATAGAAAATGGTGATAGTTTAAAGGAAAAGTTGACAGAGCATCATAACCCCAGGTGTCGGCTGTGAAGGGACCATTTATTGCAGAAAATGAAAATAAACAATAACCACAAGCCTGTGGCGAAAACAACAGGTCCCAATCGCAACTAAAAGTTTAATGGGCCCTCTCAGAGTCTTGCTTTATACAGGGCTCGGCATTCGAGCTCCACCTGGTTGGCTAATTACCAATCTCTAGGGAGCTCATTAGTGATTCCCATGCAGATCATGGGGATTATCACAAGGGCAGTGGCGAAAGAGCAGGAGAGAGTGGGACTAATTGGATAACTCTTTCAAAGAGCCAGCACAGCTAGATATGGTGGGCAAAGTCACCTTCTTCTGTGCTGCATCATGTTTTTTCTACCTTCTCCCATACCATTATGTCCCTTTTATAATAAGGAGATCAGAAATATTCACAGTCTTCCATGGCTATATTTTGCAGGTGCCGTGATACCTGTAATTACCCGTAATCTCTTTTTTATAGTAATCCCCTTTCAGTATTGTAACCAGTTTTCAATTTATTCCTCTACTTGTTCCACAGAAACATAAAAACATAGCAGTATTAGCTATTCGGCCCTTCAAGCCTTCTCTGTTGTCTTTCACTGTGATCATGGTGGGTGCTTTATCTCCTGCACACTCTCCATTCCTCTTGGCACCTTTAGAGCCTATAAATATATTTGGCTCTTTCTTGAATACCTCCAGTAACTTGGCCTCCACCTCATTTTGTGGTAGAAAATTCCACAGGTGCACTGCTCTCCAAGTGAAGAATTTTCTCCTCATCTCAGTCCCAAATGGCCTACTCCATTTTCTAAGACCATGACCCCAGCCATGGGAAACAACATTCCTGTCCAGCCTTGTCAGAATTTTATACATTTCAATGAGATCCCATCTCATTCTCCTAATCTCCAGTGAATACAGGCACACTTGCCCCAGTGTCTCCTCACATAACATTCCTGCTACCTCAGGAATCAGTCTGGTGAACCTTCATTGCTCCCCCTGTAATGGTAAGGAGACCAAAACTGTACAGAATGCCCCAGGTGTGGTCTCACCAAAGTCCTGTACAGTTGCAGTAAGACATCCTTGCTTCTGTACTCAAATCGTCTTGCAATGAAGGCCAGCATACCATTTGCCTTCCTAACTGCTTGCTGTACCTGTATGTTTATTTTCAGTGACTGGCGTAGGATACCCAAGTCCCTTTGTACATCAACATTTCCCAGCCTATCCCCATTTAAATAACACTCTGCCCTTCTGCAGATCGTCTAGGGAAGGGGATCAAGGCAGTAAGATTAGTTCTGTTCTGTATCAGCGCGCCAGTAAAGACCAAACAGCCAAATGCCCTCCTGTGCTGCAAACTTCTGTATTTCATATCTTGAATTTTAGAAAGTTAGTGTGAAAATACAAAGTTTCTATCTGAAATACTAATTGTATCCCATTAATACACGAGAAGTATGATAACTGGATATCTGGATAAACTTAAATTCCGTCTTATTCCACATAGATTTCAATAGGATGGCAGAATTCACAGAATTACAAAATGCTACAGTGCAGAACAGGCCACCATTCAGCCCATCGAGCCTGCACCCACGCATGAAAGGCCCCGACTTGCCCACCTAATCCCACTTGCCAGCATTGGCCCATAGCCTTGAATGTTATGGCATGCCAAGTACTCATCCAACTCTCCTAACTTCCCTCAATAGGACCTTTAGTTCCCAATAATGCTGTGGGCTATTTCTGATGGACAATGGGTGGAATTTTATGGTGTCTCTCGTCCAGAAACCGAGCGCAGTGGACTTTTCCATGTTCCGCTCCTTGTCCACTCTGATTCCTGTGGCAGGTGGGGTGGTAAAATTCCAGCCAATGTGTCCAGGTGAGGAAAGTAATTATTCATTGAGAAAGGGCGGTCAATGGCTGATGCTTGGGAATCTCACCACTGACTATAACCTTCACTGGAAAGAGCCCAGACACATGCCCCTTTCTCCTGCTCAACCTGGGCCCCATGGCTCCCCTCATCCCGCCACCAACTTTACTGGATCTCTCAAACTGCCATCAAGTCTCTTAGCACACCCAGTGGAAGGAACCAGATATCTTCCCTTTCACCTGTGGGGCTCACAGCTCTACAGCCCCCATGGACCTTGACTGGAGCAGCAGTGGAAAATAAGATAGATGGAGGGCCTCCTGTCCTAACCTCCCGGGATCCTTTGTGACAATGTGCGAGTGTGAAAAATAATGGAGATAAATAAGGAGCCTTGCTTCAGTGGAGCCTAAATTGAACCAAGATCATTGAAGTAAATCCAAACCAAACCAATAAAATCAATCTTCTCACCATCAGCAATATGCAAAAAGATCAATCACTTCTCTCTCTCTGATTGCTGTTGGAAAGCGAAACTCAGCTCACGTAAGCTGGTGATGAATTATGTCCAGTTTGTGGTGCGTGATCAACATGACAGATCTTTGCAAAGATGGGGACCTTGATTTGCATTTGTCTCAATTTTAAGTTAATTAAGGTCAAAGTCCGCTGAGGCTCCATGATGAGATAGAATACAATTGGGATTCTGAAGGGATATGTAATTACATCAATTTTGTTTCCCTGTTGTGCAAGCACAAGGTTGTGTCCTTAGCCAATTGAAGGCTTTTTATGCTTGTAAGGCAATCTTGCGACATTTCAAGTTAATAATCCTTTGAGAACGGAATTGTCTTTTCGGATTACATAGTAATGTATTATGTAGCAGTAATACTGCCTCTCAGTAGCATCCTGTTTAGTGGCTAGACTGGCCTTGTGCTCTTAATTTAATTTTCATTTCATTAGAAATTTGAAACTTTCTTTCAGAAATGGCAGTTGATGCTCTCCCAATTTTTAATTCTATTGATAGACTTTAATTAATCAAAGATAATAAGTGATATAAGGCCAAGGCAAGCATATGGAGTTAGATCGCACATTATCTCATTGAATGGTAGAACAGATCCGAGGGGCTTTTTTTTTATTCATTCGTGGAACATGGGCATCCCTGGCTGGCCAGCATTTAATGCCCATCCCTAGTTACCTTCGGCTAGGCCACTTCAGACGGCAGATGAGAGTCAACAACATTGCTGTGGCTCTGGAGTCACATGTAGGCCGGACCTGGTAAGGACAGCAGATATCCTTCCCTTAAGGACATTAGTGAACTAGACTAGTTAACCAGATGGGTTTTTCAGACAATCAATAATGATTTCATGGTCATCAGTAGACTCTTACTTCCAGATATTTTTGACTGAATTCAAATTCCACCAACTTCTGTGGCGGGATTTGAATCCGGGAACCCAGAAAATTAGCTGAGTTTTCTGGATTAATAGACGAGCGATAATACCACTAGGATATTGCTTCCTCGCAATAAAGGCTAAATGGTCCCCTCCTGTCCCCATAGAACAGAATCCCTACAGTACAGAAGGAGGCCAAATAGCCATCGAGTCTGTACCGACCACAATTCCATCCAGGCCCTATTCCCGCAACCCCACACATTTACCCTGCTAATTCCCCTGACACTAGGGGTAATTTAGCATGGCCAATCACATCCTTGGACCGTGGCAGGAAACTGGAGTACCCGGAGGAAACGCAGGCAGACACAGGGAGAACGTGCAGACTCCACACAGACAGTGACCTGAGGAATTGAACCTGCGTTCCTGGTGCTGTGAGGCAGCAGTGCTAACTACTGTGCCACCATGTCACCCATGTTTCTATGCACAGCCTCACCATTACACACTGTTCAGAAAAAATTGTGAACACGTGATTTACTTTCAGTATCCACCTTGATCAAGTGATTATGATTTGCTCAACATCATATTTTTTCTCCCCGTGGGAAGCCGAACTTGAGTTCCAAAGCAGCAGAGGCATGACGTTCTGCAAGATGTTAAAAGTGTAGGTTATTAAAGCCATATTATGTGCGAAATAAAAACACTGGTGTTTATTTTCTAGACAGAAAGAATCCAAACACAGAGAGCACAATTGGAGTATTGTTCTGGCCTCCAAATTATGACATGGAGATAGAAAGACCAGAGGAAGAGCAAAAAAAGACCTCTTATCACGGATGATACCAGAACTGTGAGGGTGCAATGATCAGGGAAGACTGAATAGTTTGGAGCTCATTTCTCTGGAAAAGAGAAGATGGAGAGATGGCGGGGGAGGGAGTTAGAGGGGAATTTGCCAGCCATTCATGCCAGCAGAATTTTCCTGTCCAGCTGCAATGATAGCCAAAAAATCCATCTGCGCTTGCCACAGCAACAGGCAGCCAACATGATAAAACTCTTGAACATTATGCAGGGGGTTGATAGGGTAGATTAGAAGGCATCATCTGCTGCTGTTATTTATTGGTGTGTGGTGGTCGCCACTACCATTCACCTTCCCTCGCCCCTCAACTCACTATTCAATACTGTACATCGTCCTTAAATATTCCTTCATGTGTCCACGTCATCGTCTTAAGTTTCCCCTAGGATTCATGATTATTAGAGAGTCATAATAAATCCAATAGGAAATTCACGAGAGACATTACTATCCAGAAGATGTCTAGAATGTGGAACACACTGCCACAATGAGTAGGTGGCGTGGTGGCACAGTGGTTAGCACTGCTGCCTCACAATACCAGGGACCTGGGTTTGATTCCTAGCTTGGGTCACTGTCTTTATGGAGTCTGCACATTTTCCACATGTCTGAGTGGGTTTCCGCTGGGTGCTCCAGTTTCCTTCCACAGTCTAAAGATTGGGTGGATTGGCCATGGTAAATTGCACCTTAGTGTCAGGGGGACTAGCTGGGGTAATTGCATTGGCTTATGGGAGTAGGGCCTGGGTGGGATCGCGGTCGGTGCAAACTCCACACAGGCAGTGACCCAAGCCGGGAATTGAACCGGGGTCCCTGGTGCTATGAGGCAGCAATGCTAATCACTGTGCCACCGATTTGGTGCATTCCCCCCTTTGAGACCCAGGAGTTACTCCCCTTCCTCCCCCCGCACCCTCCTAACCCCGCCGCCTATCCTCTGATGGTACAATCGCCTCCCCAACCATCCCGCCCTTGGAACCACCGGGTCTTTAGTTCCAGGCAGAGCACTGCAGTATCAGTTTTGGTCAGTGCAGCGCTGTGTCTGATGGATTGGAGAGCTGTCAGCCAATCAGGCTGGCCATCAGTTCTCCAAGGGGGTCGGTGCAGACTCGATGGGTCAAATGGCCTCCTTCTGCACTGTCAGGATTCTGTGCAATGTGAACTTGGACCATTGTATGTGACTTTTGATGTTCCATATTGTGAAGTGATCAAAATGGATTAGGGACTCCTACTGCCTATTAATAGTAAGTAGCAGAATAAGCTCATTTGGACATATTTCCAGAGAGGCAAGTAGTAGAGTAGTCCAACTGGCAAGTTACCAGAGTTAAATGAATGAACTATGAATGCTGATTGTGGCAGTCTTCCAGGGCAAAATTAGTGGAGATTAAATAAACATGAATGCTGGAAAAGTGGACTGGGAGAACCATCTGTTTTCGGTGACTCCCAGAATTGGAGTTCACATCGAACGGAAGCATATCTGGTCATCATCCTCTCAACCTATCTCCCAATCAATCGAGCGCCTCATGTGCAGTGACAAACCAACATGTTCTTGTCCCTTTCCATGTTAACCCTTTGAATTCTATCCATGCCTTTCGCACATTTCCAAGTAACGTTTAATTCCTGGCGTATCGCTGTGACAGAAACGGCTCCACCTCTGAAGCCTTTAAAGTGGAACCAGAAAAAAAGCACAGAGCTGTTTAACGATGTGTGAGCCTGAATGAAGTGTATCAGTTAAATAAAAAAAAAACTCCAGGCACAGTGTGCACTGCTGATGCCAGAGAAATGCAAACGTGTGATCCAAACTTGAAATTCAATATTTCTGTTTTTCATTCATTTACAGGATGTGGGCATTTATTGCCCATCCCTAACTTCCCTCCATTTCACAGGGCATTTGAGGATAAACCACAATGTTGTGAGTCTGGAGTCACCTAGTTTAAGTTTAAAATTTTAAAGTTTATTTATTGGTGTTACGACCAGGCTTACATTAACACTGCAGTGAAGCTACGATGAAATCGACATGTCGACTGGACCAGGAAAAGAGAGCAGATTTCCTTCCCTAAAGTACTTTAGTGAACCAGATGGGTTTTTATGGCAATGGTTTCCTCGGTCATCATTAGACTTTTATTTCCAAATTTTTACTGAATTCAGATTTCACCATCTGCCGTGATGGGATTCGAACCAGGTCCCCTGAGGATTACTTTAGGTCTGCACAATATCACTATGCCACCATAGTGCCATTTCAAATACCTTACCTAATGTATCAATTAAGTGGACAATCCGGACCTTAGCATAATGCTAACTCCAGTTATTTAATTTGTGTGCCGAGTATGTTGAATACGGATAGCCCACTGTGACATTTGGCATGGAAACAGCAACAGGTTTAAAAGATCTAACTGTTCTGGGCAATTACACATGTGTCCTTCCTTATCATTCTATTTCCTATACAGTTTGGCAAACACGTGCCCAAAAGACTCATAGAATCATAGAATCCCTACAGTGCAGAAGGAAGCCATTCGGCCAGTCAAGTCTGTACTGACTCTCCGACAACAGCATCCCACCTAGGCCCCCAACCCCATTTATTTACCCTGCTAATCCCTCTCACCTGCACATCCATTGACTCTGTCTGCACTTCCCGCTGCCTCAAAAAAGCAGCCACCATAGTCAAGGACCCACGTACCCCAGACATTCTTTCTTCCACCTTCTTCAGTCAGGAAAAAGGTACAAAAGTCTGAGGTCACATACCAACCGACTCAAGAACAGTTTCTTCCATGCTTTTGAGTGGACCCACCCTATATTAAGTTGATCTTTCTTTACACCCTAGCTATGACTGTAACACTACATTCTGCACCCTCTCATTTCCTTCTCTATGCATGGTATGCTTTGCCTGCATAGCACACAAAAGACAATACTTTTCACTGTGTGCTAATACACGTGACACTAATAAATTAAATCAAATCCTTGGGATGCTAAGGGACAATTTAGCATGGCAGACCTGGGAAGAAGATGCAATCGCCATACGGAGAATCACCCAAGGCCAGAATCGAACCCAGGTCCCTAGAACTGTGATGCAGCCGTGGTAACCACTGTACTGCCACAAGGTACTAGAGCCATGGTTGGGATTTTCCAGTCCCGCCAGTGGTCTTTTTGTTAGCCTGCTACATCACAGCCTATGTTTCATCATTCTTTTTCCCATAGCATATTCCCAATATGGTGGGAATCTGGCCGATCACTGAAGGAACGTGAGGTTTCCGAACAGCAAGGGGAAGGGGGCGGGTATGGTTGTGTTTGATTACTTGCATTGTTTCACAGTCTACCTTCAAAGTGTGCGTTCAGGGAAAGCTCTGAATGGGGAAAGTTGCCACGAGATGGGCTGAATATTGTGTGCCCCTGGTGGGCATGTTTCTGTGGGGGAGGGTGTGGCATGTAAAATGGCATGGACACCCATCCCAGATTCTTCATCACGTAGGGTGGCATGGTGGCATAGTGGTTAGCACTGCTGCCTCACGGTGCTAGGGACCCCGGTTTGATTCCCAGCTTGGGTCACTGTCTGTATGTTCTCCCTGTGTCTGCGTGGGTTTCTTCCAGGTGCTCTGGTTTCTTCCCACAGTTTGAATGATGTGCTGGTTAGGTGCCTTGGCCACACTAAAGTTTTCCCTCAGTGTATTCGAACAGGCACCGGAGTGTGGTGACTGGGGGATTTTCACAGTAACTTCATCGCAGTGTTAACATAAGCCTACTTGTGACACTAATAAATAAGCTTTAAACCTGTTGTTTGCTACTGTACTCAATGTTGATATTATGATCCATAATATTATGATGCATCTCCACAGGATCTAAACCTGAAAGTCTACAGGGACAACCTTACCAGTTCTGTTTCCCTAAATGATGTGGTCATGATTCCAACATCTCCCGGACAAGATGAGGTGTTCTGGGACACCGAAGAGCCCCCTCCCAAGGTATGGTTATTGAAACACCTCCCACTTTGTTACTCAGAAGCCGCTAACATTCTCAGCACAACGGCGAAGGTTTATTTGCTTGTTCATCCATGCTGCGGAGTTTGTCAACTCATTTTGTGCTTAGCTGGAGTCACCTTCCTTTGTCTGTTGGATTGTAGAGCAAACTGTGTGAGAGTGGAGGGGGAAAACATTCTTCCCCGCAGCTCATTGGAATGCATGGGAAGCTCTTGCTAATCTACTCAAGCAGAAATCTTCTGTGTTGCACATTGCCAGAAACAAGATGCATTTCCATATTCTCCCTTTATATATCTTGCTGTTAACATCATTTGCGTTTAAAGGGAATTTGTCACAAACCCATGCTGTTAGCTCGAGGAACAAGCCAGACAGTAACAGGGAATTCAGTTGGCCAGAGATAAAACCCATCTTTCTCTGAAAAGCACAGTTACATTTCACACACTTGATCTCCACATCAAAAGTATTCTGTGTATTCACAGGATTTCCGATGTCTATGGCAGTGCAGTCTATGTCTGTGGCTTTGGTGGCAGTGAATTTGCTCACTGACTTACAATGCTCAATGTTACCATCACATACATGGCATTTCATAGAATCCCAACAGTGCAGAAGGAGGCCATTCAGCCCATCAAGTCTGCACTGACAACAATCCCACCCAGGTCCTATCCCTGTAGACCCATATATTTAACCCACTAACCCCTCTAACCTACACATCTGGGGAAACTAAGGGGCAATTTAGCACGGCCTATCAACCTAACCTGCACATCTTTGGACTGTGGGAGGAAACTGGAGCACCCGGAGGAAACACCGCGCAGAACGGGGAGAATGTACAAACTCCACAGAGACAATGACCCAAGCCAGAAATTGAACCATGGCGCTGTGAGGCAACAGTGCTAACCATTGTGCCATCATGCCACCATTTCATTACAAATATTTTGATTTCTGTTATTTTTAGCAATTTGTTGGATTTTTACATTACACTAACCATTGGTGTAAAAATTTAAGACTTATCATTAATGAATAAGCTTTTAGTAACTTGACAGTTGTCAATGGGATAGCAGTAAACTGATCTGGCCCAGACCAGGCTGATTTTGGTTATTTTATCTCATCCCTGCATGTAGTAAATGCTTCTCAGAGATTTCAAAGTGCAAACTTTTCAACTTTTCTCTTACATTTTCATTGTCTTGCTTTCTGTCTCTTAATCCAAAATCGCAGAATTGTTATGGAGGCCATTTGGCCCATCATGCCAGCACTGGCTCTCCAGTATAGTGCTATTCCCCTGCCTTTTCCCTATACCACGGCGCATTGTTTCAATTCAAATGCCTTTTTGAATGCCTCTATTGAGCCTGCCCCCACCAGACTTCCAGACAGAGTGTTCCAGACCTGAACCACTCGCCATGTGAAATAGTTATTTTCTCACATCACAATCTCTTCTTTCACAAATCACCTTAAATCTGTTCCCCAACATTCTCAATCCTTTCGTGAGCGGGAACAGTTTCCCTCTATCTGCTCTGTCCAGCCCCATCATGATTTTGAGCATCTCTATTAAATCTTCTCTTAGTTTTCTTCTCTCCAAATAGAACAGTCCCAAACTCTCCAATCTATCCTCTGAACTGAAGTTTCTCATCCCCTGGAACATTCCCGTAAACCTCTTCTGCACTCTCTCCAATGTGTTCACGTCCTTCCTACAGTGTGACACCCAGAGCTGTGCACAATATTCCAGCTGAGGTCTAACAATTGTCTTGTATAAGTTCAACATAACCTCCTTTCTCTTGTACTCTATGCCCCTATTAATAAAGCCCAGGATATGATGGGCAGGATTTTACAAATGAAACCGTAAATTCTCGCCTGAGGTCAACGGACATTTCCGTTGCTCATCCCTCGCCCACTTCGATTCCATGGTGGGCAGGACAGTAGAATTCCAGCCTATATGTTTTATCCAATCTTTCTTTCTGTGCCTGATTTAAATTAAATTCGCCCAATCTCCTCTGCCTTCTTCTCCTTCAATCTTCTATTTTCTTCTGAAGCCTTAAATCTGATTTTAAAAAGTCGGCTGCAGGTTGCAGTCTATTTACAGATACCCTCTTTTCCTCACTTCAATATCACCTCACTCTTTTGGCAAATACCTACATCAAAAAAGCTAAACATGTGATGGAAAGTCTAACTAATAGAACCATAGAAAAGTTACAGTTCAGGAGAAGGCGACTCAATCCATCTTGTCCATGCCAGCCCGAGGACACCCAAGTCCCCTTTCTAATCCCACCTTCCTGCATCAGGCCCTTAGCCCTATCTCTTACAGCACTTAAGGTGCAGATCCAGATACCTTTTAAAAGAGTTTAAAGCTTATTTATTAGTGTCACAAGTAGGCTTACATTAACATTGTAATGAAGTTACTGTGAAAATCCCCCAGTTGCCACCTGTTCAGGTACACTGAGGAAGAATTTAGCATGGCCAATCCACCTAACCAGCACATCTTTAGACTGTGAGACAGCACTGCTGACCACTGGGCCACCTGGGTTGCAGGGTCTCTGCCTCCATCACCAACTCGGCCAGTGAATTCCTGATGCAATTTTACTTGTACAGTCGGTAAAGGATTTATCACCAAAGGTAAGCATTTTTAATAAGAGAGTCGAGTCCTCCGGCTGTGAATAACCTGATTAAAAAACACTGAAAATAACTTGAAAAACTACTTTCATCGCTGTATACTAAGAATTTTCTTAGTGTAAATTATTTTATAAACATGACAATTCACCCACCACCCTTTGCATAATGAAGTCCTCCCTCATGTTCCCTCTGCACCTCCTGCCACTTATCTTGAACTATGTCCACCCCCCCCCCAACCCCAGTTCTAGAATTCTCCACCAAGGAAAACAATTTCATCCTGTCCACTCTATCTCTCCCCCTCATAATTTTGTACACCTCAATCAAGTCACCCCTCAGCTTTCTTTGTTCCAAGGAAAATAAAAAACCCAACTGATCCAATCTCTCCATGTGCGTCAGAGCCTCAGAGTAAAGGAGATGGCATTTAGGACTTTAAAAACGGTGGTGCGGTGGCACAGTGGTTAACACTGCTGCCTCTTGGATGATGTGCGGAGTTTGCACTTTCACCCTGTGTCTGCGCAGTTTCCTCCGGGTGCTCCGGTTTCCTCCTACAATCCAAAGATGTGCAGGTTAGGTTAATTGGCCGTGCTAAATTGCCCTTTAGTGTCCCAAGACAGGACAATCTGTGGGGTAAATATGTGGGTTACGGGGATAGTGCCTGGGTAAGATGCACTGTCAGAGAGTCGGTGCAGACTCGATGGGCTGAATGGCCTCCTTCTGCACTGTACAGCCCCAGCAACAATGGCTGATACAGATTTGTCAAGGCCTAATTGAATAATGGAACAGGTTTGAGGGGCTGAATGGTTTACTCTTGTTGCTATGCTCCTGAATACCTGCTTAATTAATTTAGTTTTTAGTTTAATTAAGTCTTTAGGTATTAGCTTTGTAAATTCATTAATTCATTTTGCCACAACAGGGATAATTCACTGTGTTTAAATTGAATGTATTAAAATGTAATCCTGCAGCAGATGGTTCGAATGCACGATAGTAAGTTTAGCATTTTTCCACATTTTGGGAATTCCAGCACTGGTAAATTCTTCTGGGCGGGTGGTGGGGGTGGGTGGTGCAGTTATTTTTTTAAAAACTGACTTCACATTCTTTTCACTCAAAAGGTTCCTGAACGGACTGTTTCGAAATCCTACAGCAGAGAGCAAATAAACAGTCATGGCCACAAAAGCACTTCCAGGTTAGTGAACACTGTCTTTTGTAAATGGGCCTAATCGCCTCATGAACTCCACTGTTAACAATGTCACAGCACGACTTACCATCTACCGTGGCAAACCTTTTAGCACTGAGGTGGAGAGACATTTTTTTCACCCAGAGGGTGGTGAATGTGTGGAATTCACTGCTACAGAAAGCGGTTGAAGCCAAAAGGTTATGCGATTTCAAGAAGAAATTGGGGACAGGGATTTTACAGCCTCACTCATCCTGAAACCGTAAAATCTGGCTCTAGGGCAACGGACCTTCCCATTGTCTGCCCCTAACCCGCTCCGATTCCCCTGACAGTCTGGGCAATAAAATTCCAGCCTCGATATAGCTCTCGGGGCAAAAGGGATTAAGGGACATGGGGGAAGCGGAGATCTGGATATTGAATTTGATGATCAGAATGAATGGAGGAGCAAGTTCGAAGACCGAATGGCCTATTCCTTCTTCTAGTTTCTGTGTAATCTTAGTTGCACTCAAAAAATTTTGCTGGTTAGATTACAGTTCTAAACTTCTAACACAAATCATGTGCATCATTGCGTCTTCCATGAACCACCCCAATCGGGTAGTGTAATGAAATGTAATTGTTTCATTCTCCTCTCTCTGTTAAGAAGTATTCTTTGATGTGTTTAAGGGTGATAACCTGATGCAATTTTACTTGTACAGTTGGTAAAGGATTTTATCACCAAAGATAAGCATTTTTAATAAGAGAGTCGAGTACTCCGGCTGTGAATAACCTGATTAAAAATCACGGAAAATAACTTCAAAAACTACTTTCTTTGCTGTACACTAAGAATTTTCTTTGTGTAAATTATTTTGTAAACATGATGAGCGAGGTTCTCCAGCCTCCCAGCCGCGTGTTTCCCACCAGCCGGAGGTGGCATGTTGTTTGCGAGTGGTGGGATTCTCTGGCCCTGCTGCTGTCAATGGAAACGTCACCCCACGAGAAACCTGCAGGCAGCACTGTGCTGTCGGCGGGACTGGAGAATCCCACCAGCGTCGGCAGCTGGAGAATTCCAATAAAATGTGATATTGAATTCGATAATCAGACATGATCAACATGAATGGCGGAGTAGGCTCATAGAGCCCAATGGCCTAGTCTTGCTTCTAGATTCGATGCGTTTGTATATTCTCAGTGCCTCTCAGAAGATAAACACAATTTATCTTTCCAAACCAGTGCAATTGGCAGAATCTTCAGTTTTGATTGGCCAGTTGTGTGGGCAGGATCTGCTCCAATGGCTTGAACCTAAGGGATCATGCTCCGTTTTGTATGTGACTCATATTTAAAACTCCCCAACTGTATTCAGTGGTTTGGCCAATTCCACCTGATGAACTGAAGGTTGGCCCCAAATTTCCCACACTAATTCTCATTGTCCCATCAACAATTACAACAGCTCACATTTTGATAGTTTTTTGTTATTCATTCATTGAATATGGGTGTTGCTGACTGACCAACATTTATTGCCGATACCCAGTTGCCCAACAGCAGTTGAAAGTCAACTTGCTGTAGCTCTGGAGTTCCATGTAGCCAGCTCAGGTAGGGGACAGCAGATTTCCTTCCCTAAAGGACATTAATGAACCAGCTGGGTTTTTCCGGCGATCGACAATGGTTTCATGGACGTCAGTAGATTCTTAATTCCAGATATTTTTTATTGATTTGAAATTCCACCAACTGCCGTGGCGGGATTCGAACCCGGGTCGCCAGAACATTAGTTAAGTTTCTGGAGTAATAATCTAACGACAATACCACTGGGCCATCGTCTCCCCATATCGTAAAGTTTCCCAAAGTGTTTTGCTGGAGCATGATGGGACAAAAAATCTGTTGCTGAGCAACGTAAGCAAATCTTCCATCAGGTAATCGAAAGCTGGGTCAAAGATGCAACTCTTAATGAGTGCCTTCAAGAGAAAGTGAGAGTTGTGGGGAATTTCAGGCCTGTGGCAGCAGCAATGATGGAGCAATGACTAGAGGAGAGGCCAGAATTGGAGGAGCACCAGGAGATTGGAAGATTTTCAGGCTATATGAGGTGAGCGAGATCAAGACGCCTGGTGTTTAGGAACTTAGAGTCTATGGCTGGTCGCACTTTTAATGAATAACAACACCTATTGAGAAGCATCTGATTCTTGTAGGTAAGGGGAAATGAACAGAACAGACATTTTTTTAATCTCCAAAATGGCTGACTGAGGACAAATGAGGGAGTATATTGTGCAATGATAATTTTGGTGGCATGATACCAGAGTTGAAATGGTTAAGTTATGAAGACCGGCATAAGTTTAGAAAGCTAAGTGATGGTTTAATTCTTGAGCTTACCGCACTAAAGAAGTTTGTAAAGGTCATTACAGAGAAGCGAGTTTATGTGTTGAGTGAATGTTGAATGGGAAGACGTAACCTTAAAATTTGAAACAGGCCATTTTGGAATGAACTCAGAAAACACTTTTTCACCGTGGGGAATGGACATCTGGAACTCATTCTTCCCAAACACTGAATGCAGTGTCAACTGAAATAGGCAGCATGGTGGAGCAGTGGTTAGCGCTGCTGCCTCATGGTGTCAGAGACCCAGGTTTGATTCCCAGCTTGGTCACTGTCTGTGTGGAGTTTGCACATTCTCCCTGTGCCTACGTGGGTTTCCTCCGGGTGCTCTGGTTTCCCCTCACAGTCCAAAGGTCTATGGGTTAGGTGCGTTGGCCATGGTAAATTGCCCCTCAGTGTCAGAAGGACTAGCTTGGGTAAATGCATGGGGTTGTGGGGATAGGACCTGGGTGGGATTGTGGTCAGTGCAGACTTGATGGGCTGAATGGCCTCCTTCTGCACTATAGGGGTCCTATGATGCTAAATGTCCAAGACTGGGAGGGATAACTCAAGGGTATCAATTCTTAGGAAGAGGTCAGCCATGGTGGTCATTGAATGATGGAACAGACTTGTAGTTGTTGATTCTTAATGCTGTAGGAGTGACTACCCAATCCATGAAAGACATGGTAAGTGAGAATATTCACATTTATAAAGGTCCGTTGATCTTATTGGGGAATTTCTCGTCTTGGGGTGGAAGCAGCCAGAGAATCCTACTGCAGTCAATAAATGTCCACAGACTTTGTCATTGTGGATTACCTAGGTTAATGCCATGGAGTCTTTAGGGCCACGCATCCAGTTTAAATCAATATTGCCATAATTTGTGCACAGATAATGTGTTGCTGATATTGTTATAAAGATTGGATTTACCCAGATATGTGGAAAGGGCTGTGGATATTAGGTCCATTTAAATTTTCCACAAGGGACATGCCTTTGTCACTTCCAGACTCGACTCCCCCAATACAAAGTCAGATCACTGCAGATGCATAATTAAAAACAGAAATTGCGAAAAATACTCACCAATCTAGGCTGCATCCATGGAGAGAGATCTAATGATGGCCTTGAAACCATTGTCGATTGTTGTAAAGACCCATCTGATTCACTAATGTCCTTCAGGGAAGGAAATCTGCCATCCTTACCTGGTCTGGCCTACGTGTCAGACTCATAGTAATCTCTCTGGAATAGCCTCAGTTCGAGGACAATTAGAAATGTGAAATAAATGCTGACCTAGCTAGTGATGACCACATGGAATAATAGAATCATTAACTAACTGGTCACAGAATCATAGGCTGAAATTCTCCCACCCTATCCCTGTAACCCCCATGTAACATTTTACCACGGCTAATCCACCTACACATTTTGGGACGCTAATGGGCAACTCAGCATGGCCAATCCACCCAACCTGCACATCTTTGGGAGGAACCAGGGCTCCTCAAAGAAACCAATGGAGGAGAATGTGCAACCCACTCAGACAGTCACGTAAGGCTGGAATCGGACCCAGGCCCCTGGCGGGTTCAAATGTCTCCGCTGGTGGGAAAGACCCAGAAAACTTGGAAGCGCAGCATTGATGATGGCAATGCTGTGTTGTTGGGGAAGGTGTCTATGGCTTAGAAGTGGTATTCGCCCTCTCTATAATCACAAGTTGCCCTCATTGATTTTGTTGCAAGTAATTGAAAAGAAACAACTGCAATTTACGCATACATGCCCTGGCATCCCTTTGACTAAGCTCCACTATTGAATCTGTAGAATCATAGCCCAGAGTTCAAAAAGCTACTTCCCAATCTCATACAATTTAGAAATTGCCTGTGGCAGTCTCATTTGTGCCTCTGAATGTGATCTTGTTAACGTGTAGATAAGCCTACTTTTCAGAGGGACAAGACAATCACGGTCTTCTTCTGCTATACAGTTTAAATACTCGTCCTTAAATTCCAAGCTAGCCTAAAGGATTATGTTCTGACGCCGCGCTGCGTGCAGGGAACCTTCCCGGGGGGATATGTGTGTCAGAAATGTGATGGTGTATCAGGATTAATTTAAGTGGTTGGAAAATCCCCAGAGATTCTGTTCCTGCAGACCAAGTTTTCCACAAAGTAAGAAAGTTGAATTGCAAAGCTTCACAATCCAGGGGCAAAAGTACTTCTGGCAAGTTAACTCCCACCCAGCAGACATTATTTCAACAATCTTAGCCATTCACATTGATATTTTTTGAGACGCGATACAATCCTTAAGTAAGAGAATGTTCATCTATAAAATTAATGATGAGTCACAAATAATGAAAGTGGAAGAATTGAAAGATTATTTTCTGGTTATAATAATGAAGTCCAATGTTACTCTTTTTTATTTGGAGGCATTACACTTTTTTCATGAGGTGATGTTACAGCTATACACTAGATTGTTGAAAACAGTACACAACTGCTGGTGGGATTTTCCAGCCCCGTCCACCGCCAGGATCTTTCAGTCCTGCCAATAGTCAATGGACTTTTGACTGGATCACCGAGTCTCTGCAACGGGTCCCACCATGACAGGACTGGAAGATCCCGGCAGGGAGAACTGTTTCCAAATTCTCCCAGCTCCCATCCCACAGCGTGAAAGCTCACGTTCCAAGATCATTGCTCTCGGATTGACAAGCATTATTGAATCATAAAATCACAGAGTCCTAATGTGCAGAAGGAGGCCATTCAGCCCATCGCATCTGACCACAATCCCACCCAGACCCTATCCCCATTCATTTACCCTAGCTAGCCACCCTAACACTAAGGGGCAATTTAGCGTGGGAAATCCACCTAACCTGCACATCTTTGGAAACCGGAACACCAGGAAGAAACTCGCACAGAAACAGGAAACAAAACATGCAAACTCTGCAGACAGTGACCCAAGCTAGGAATTGAACCCAGGTCCCTGGCACTGTGAGGCAACAGCTCTAACCACTTTGCCACCGTGCCACCCAGTGTTACCATCAACATCCCAATCACTGAATCATAGAATCATACAGTGCAGAAGAGGCCCTTCAGCCATCGAGTCTGCACCGACACCTTAGAAACACCTGACATCCCACCTAATCCCATCTGCCAGCACTTGATGCACAGCCCTGAATGTTATGATGTGCCAAGTGCTCATCCAGATACTTTTTAAAGGACGTGAGGCAACCCACCTCCACCACTCTCCCAGGCAGCGCTTTCCAGACCCTCACCACCCTCTGGGTAAAAAGGTCTTTCCTCACATCCCCCCTAAACCTCCTGCCCCTCACCTTGAACCTTTGCCTCCTTGTGACTGGCCCTTCAGCTAAGGGAAACAGCTGCACCTTATCCACTCTGTCCATATCCCTCATAATCTTGTACACCTCAATCAAGTCGCTATTCAGTCTTCTCTGCTCCAGCGAAAGCAACGCAAGGCTATCTAATCTCTCTTCATAACTTAAATGTTCCAACCCAGGCAGCATCCTGGTGAATCTCCTCTGCACCCCCTCCAGTACAATCACATCCTTCTAATAATGTGATGACCAGAACTGCAGACAGTACTCCAGTTATGGCCTTACCAAAATTCTATACAACACCATCATGACTTCGCTCCTTTTGTAATTGATGCCTCGATCGATAAAGATGTGTTATTTCACATTGCCCTTGAGTGGAACACACATAACAACTGCTGCAAGATGCTATAAGTCAGTGTTAAGTGAAAGGGTGGGTGCAGTAGGTAGCCCAGTGCTTAGAGTTATGGAACTATTACAGAGATCAAGGGTGGAATACTCCCATGCTGAGACAGAGGGTGGGATTTTCCTGCTGCGCTCGCCCCGAGACTGGAGGTCAACAGACCCTTGCTTGGTCCACCAAATTTTCTACCCCACCCAGTACTATTCCTGTGGCGGGCAAGACGTGAAAATTCCACTCTAAATGGCATGATGGGTGCAGGAATGGGGAACGTTGCAGGGAGCGGGCGCCAGTGGGGGAAAACACAACAAATCTCCCAGGTTTGGGGGCAATTTGGAATGGGTGACGGCTGATGGCCTTGCCAGCAACAACCCATGAAAAGAATCAAGAGGGATATTTTCCAATTTTTATAATACAGCCAATGAATTTCCCTCATTTTTGAGGGATGGAGAGGAGCGTTAAGCAGCTCCATCGCTCTACCCCATTGCGATGCCAATCCTGTTCTATCTCGAACGATCGAATTGTCACTGTGGTCAGTTTTACATCGTGCAGCAATGCTGACGTCTCCACCAACCACCACCCCTCCCCCCGCCCCTCCCCACAACTCGGAGTGAAGTCACAGAGCCCCGATCCAAGCAGTTAATTTTACAACAGTGTTAACCTGCGATCTGAACATGAAATTGTGTTTTCGCGTGCAGTGATTTGATTCAGTTCAAAGCCAGGCTGAAAGGCATTTAATGAGACAAGGCCAGGCACAAAATGTTCAGCTTCTTCGTTTCAAAGGCGAGTGTACAAAGCAGGAGTCCAAATTCCAATATTTACATAACTCAATCACATCACTCTCCTTGGAAAAATATCTCCCCTGTTCTTTTAGTGGAATGACTGACGTATTTCTGGCAGTTGCTGCAAACTATGAAATCTAACTTCCTGTACACTCAGCTTCCAGCTCCAAGCCAAAGACAGCCTGGCTCCAAACTCCACTGCTCCTATTCCCTTTAACTGTGAGTGTCTTTGTGCAGAGGGAAGGTGGTGATAGGAACGGGAATACATTGTTCAGCTCCCTGAAACTGATCTGCCTATTCAATTAGACCCTGGTTGATCTGTCTCCTCACTCCATCTATCCATCTTGGTTCTGAAACCATTGACAACCTTGACTGATAACTTCTGTCAACCTCAGTTTTTGAAGTCTTCACTTGATTGTTGAGGGAGAGCGTTCCGGATTTCCACTGCCCTTTGTGTGAAGGAGTGCTTCCTCACCCTTCAGTGGTCTGCCTCTCACTTTGTTCTGGACTCGCCCGCCCAAGGAAATAATCATCTCTCTATCTATCCTGCGAAATCATTTATTCATCTTAAATGCCTCGATTGGGTGGCATGGTGGCATAGTGGTTAGTACTGCTGCCTCACAGTGCCAGGGATCTGGGTTTGATTCGCGGCTCGGGTTAGTGAGTGTGTGGAGTCTGTACATTCCCCCCGTGTCTGCATTGGTTTCCTCCGGGTGCTCCAGTTTCCTCCCACAGTCCGAAAGAGCTGCTGGTTAGGTGCATTGGCTATGCTAAATTTTCCCTCAGTGTACCTGAACAGGCATCAGAGTGTGGCGACTAGAGAATTTTCACAGTCACTTCATTGCAGTGTTAATGTTAGCCTACTTGCGACACTAATAAATAAACTTTAAACTTTAGATCACCGTATAATTGCTCCATTGGAGTACAATGTACGCTATGCAACCAGTGTTCATGATTTAGGGTGGCACGGTGGCACAGTCATTAGCAATGCTGTGTCACAGTGTCAGGGACTCAGGTTTGATTCCCAGCTTGGGTAACTGTCTGTGCGGAACCTACACATTCTCCCCGTGTCTGCGTGGTTTTCCTCCAGGTGTTCTGGTTTCCTCCCACAGTCCAAAGATGAGTGTGTTAAGTGGTTTGGCCGTGCTAAATTGACTCTAAACGTACCAGGATAGATTAGCCATGAGAAATGTGTGGGGTTGTGGGAACAGGGTGGGGGAATGGGACTGGGGAAGGTATTCTGTCAGAGAGAGTCTGTGCAGAATCGATGGGCCAAATGGCCACTTTCTGCACTGTACGGATTCTATGATTGAATGATTGGACCCAGTGATATTCTGATTAGCCTGCAGTGTATCCCTTCTAAGACTAGTGTATCCTTCCTGAGGTCCAGTCAACTCATCAGAACTTTGTATTAGTGTCACCTTTTTGTA
This sequence comes from Carcharhinus amblyrhynchos, assembly GCF_965287045.1. Classification (NCBI taxonomy): domain Eukaryota; kingdom Metazoa; phylum Chordata; class Chondrichthyes; order Carcharhiniformes; family Carcharhinidae; genus Carcharhinus; species Carcharhinus amblyrhynchos. The sequence goes on from NC_137327.1 coordinate 126,406,105, forward strand.
CTCCAATGCCCATGACTCTGATATTATTTTGTACCTAGAACAAAGATCAAAGAAAAGTACAGCACAGGAACCTCCAAGGCTGTGTACAGATTATGGTGCCCCAATCAAAGTTAAAAAAAAGTCCTTCCTCCTTTACTTGGTCCATATCTCTCTATTCCCTCCCTATTCATGTACCCATCCAGGCGCCTCCTAAGTGTTGCCAAGTGCCTGCTTCCACCACCTTCTCTGGCAGCTCGTTCCAGGCAAGAGGATACGGTGGAAGCAGGCAAAATACTTGTCCACTAGCTTTTAGTGATTTGTCTATATGGGGCCGCTACATCTGTCTGATACAACACAATGCCTAGCTCCTCATTTAGAAAATGCCCTGAATGCCATTGAACTCCATCTGCCACCGTTTTGCTATATCACTGCTTCAACAGTGAGCCTGCCAATAAATCTGGCTATCTCTCAGAGTGTGTTTTTCAATCCCTTTCCAGTTCTTTGTGCTGTTTTTTCCTCTCATGTTTCTCATTAACCATTAGGCACATTGTGATGCCCTGAGGTCATGAGAGATGTAAAAACTAGGAGCAGGAGTGGGCAATTCAGCCCCTGAGCCTGCTCCATCTTTTAACACGACCGTGGCTGATCTCATCTTGGCCTGAGCTCCACTTTCCTGCCAGTTCACCCATAGCCTTTCAAACCCTTACTAATTAAAAGCCTGTCCATCTGCTCCTTAAATTGACCCAATATCCTGGCATCCACCGCACTCTGATATAGCGAATTCCATAGATTCATCACCCTTTGAGATAATTAATCCTTCCTCATTCCTGTTTAAATTTGCTACCCTCTTAACTTAAAGCTATGACCTCTTAATAAAATGACTGCAGATGCTGGAATCTGAGACCAAAAGAGAAAGTGCTGGATGATCTCAGCAGGTCGGGTAGCATCTGTAAGGAGGGAAAAGAGCTGACGTTTCGAGTCTGGACTCTGACCTCTTGTTCAAGATTGTCCCAAGGGAGAAAAAATGCCGGGTGGAATTTTTCCATCCCGCCTGCCACGGAATCATAGCAGGTGGGGAGGCAGATCATTGCAAAGGTCTGTTATCCTGGGGATGGAATTTTCGGGTTTTGGGGTGAACGCAGCGGGAAAATCCCATCCATCCTCTCTAGGTCTGCGGCGTACAAATGCAAGTCTTTTCTGTCCCATACATTCCTCCCCTTGAGGTGATGTGCAGTTGATACCAGCAGCCTGAAGATTACCCAGTTCTGTGTGTTGAGCTGCGAATGGGCTAAATGATCACTGGCACGGCAAATGCTTCGCTCTTTCTTTGGGAAAAAAAAAGAGATGCAGTTACCAATCAGCGATGACAAATTGCTGCCTCACGGTTGACTGATGGTGGATTGCTTTTGTCTCTGTTTCAGTAGCTTTGAACTGCAGCCCCTGTGGGAGAGGGTGGAGAGCCCGTTAGCCAAGCAAGCAAAAGGCAGTTCCCCAGGCAACAACCCACAGAGTGGCGTTCGAAGTAGTTCCCGGACAGCGTCAGGTGAGTCGGTGGCTGTGCTGTACGTGTGTTCCTACAAACGCCGTTTGAGTTTCAGTTTGTCGTTGCACCTCCTGTCACGAAATTGCAATGTTACGCCGATCAGCTTTCTCCGTTGGTCATTTCTTTATTTTTATGTTCTTTTGGTGCCATGCCTTCCAACTTCCCCAAAAAGTTACATGTTTTTTAGGGAAGTTATAGGTGTGGCACCAAGTTCCCAGTCACTTGGCATTGCCGTTCCCTGTTGAGCTGCGTAGAATTTATCTCGACATCAGGTTACAGAGAACTTACCACACAGAAACAGGAACTTCAGCCTAATGAGCCTGTGTTGACGTATACTTTCTACACCGGCTGTTCCCAGGCCCTTTTATTCCCTCATCTCTTCATCCACCTATCTCATCTAATCTTGCTTTGTTGAAATAGCTTCTGCCTCGACCACTAATCGTGGGATTGAATTCCACAGCTGAACAACCTCCTGTTCTAAACCCCCTGCATTTATAATCATAGAATCCCTACAGTGCAGAAGGAGGCCATTCAGCCCATCAAGTCTGCACTGACCACAAACTCACCCAGGTCCTTCCTCTCCTGTAACCCCACACATTTACCCTGTCAATCCCCCTGACGGTAGGGGCAATTTAGCACGGCCAATCCCCCTAACACACACATCTTTGGACTGTGGGAGGAAACCAGAGCACCTGCAGGAAATCCAGGAAGACTCGGGGAGAATGTGCAAATTCCACACAGACAGTGACCCGAGACTGGAATTGAACCCGTTTCCCTGGCGCTGTGAGGCCATGGTACTGTGTATTCGGTGCAGTGGGAAGGTGGAGGTGGGGAGGGAGGGCAGGTGGGCGAACTCTCCCATTTTGTGAGAGTGCAGTTGCTGGCAGCTCTGGAAAGGCCTGTTCCGCCCACCAGGATAGGGGGATCCCACGCCAGCTTCCACATTCGGAAGCTCATTAATTATGCACAAAAGGGTTCCCCTCAGACTCTCCCGGGGGGGCTGGCAGCTAATTCGTCCACCCACTCTCAACTGATGGGTTCAAAGGTCACGGTGCCATATTTAAATACCAGTGCCATGCACTCATGTCACTCTCTCCAGCCCGCCTGACTTTGCCGGATCGTTTCGGGCGTCAGCAACCCAAAGGAAAAGGCTCGCCACCTCAAGAAGAAATCCGATCAACCACCCTCACCTCAGCCTATTGCCTGCGGCATTGGTCAACCAATTCAAAAGCTGTTGACAAGTCCAGAAAAATCAAGAACAATTGTTTAGAACAGCCACAGAGATGTCATTTGCGACTTTGATTAGGGCCATTTCAATTCTATTGCCAAAGCACAAAGCTAACTGGAGAAGCTTAGAATTATGGGGGAAATGGCATGGATTTGGAACACAGCAACATTGTTAAAGGATTTGTAGAACAAAGGAATGTTGGAGATGGAGCAGTAGTTTACAAGGCCAGGGAAGTCAAGGATGTACTTTTTTAATCTGAGAATGTGCTGGAGCCAGGTTTAATCAAAATATTTAATAGGGAATTATCTGAAAAGGAAGAAGATGCAGGGTTACGGGGAGAAGGCGCAGAAATAGTACGAGGTGAATTGCTCATTCAAAGAGCTGGTACATGCGGAATGGCTTCCTTCTGCACTGTAACAAATCTGTGATTCTATAACACTAGATTTGAAGGGGACAGTGGCTGAGGAGAGGGAACCTTAGCTGGTATAGGGACCAGGGAGGGAAACTGGATTGTTAGCAGTTCAATAGCAATGGAAAATAGGAGTAGGCCATTTGACCCTTTGAGTCTGCTCCACACCTGAAATGATTTCTATGGATGAGAGGCGGGATTTTTGAAAAAAAATAGAAAAGTTTGCAAGTTCAGTGCGAGAGAAGGGGCGAAACTTTGAAAAAGGCCAAAGTGCCAGGGTGAGGTTGAAATATGCATGCAGGATAGAGCCACCAGCAAATTAATGGCCAGATTTGGAGACTGGTGTGGACGGCGAAGGAACTGTTTGAGGGAGTGGAACATAAGAAATAGGAGCAGGAGTAGGCCATCTAGCCCTTCGAGAAGATTGACAATGGGTTGATCCAAGTATCCAGTGGAGGTACAGTGTGGCCTCTGTGATTAGAGATGCATCCCAGTGGACTGGCTACATTATGAATGGACTCTACAACAAAAGGGAGCTGGGGGAAAATGCAAGAGCAAAGATCAGTGGTTCTTTGACTTATTAACCACTAGGTGTGACCCTTGCATTCTACAAACTGTTTCTCGGTATTCTTAAAGCACTCAAATAAAAACAGGATATTTTTTGCTTTGATTTGATTCGTTATTGTCACAGGTACTAATATACAGTGAAAAATATTGTTTCTCGCATGCAATGCAGACACAGCATACCGTTCATAGAGAAGGAAAGAACAGGGTGCAGAACATAATGTTACAGCCATAGCTAGGGTGCAGAGCAAGGTCAACTTAATATAAGATAGGTCCATTCAAAAGTCTGAAGGCAGCAGGGAAGAAGCTGTTCTTGAGTCGGTTGGTACGTGACCTCAGACTTTTGTAGTTTTTTTTTCCCGACAGAAGGAGGTGGAAGAGAGAATGTCTGGGGTACGTGGGGCCCTGGATTATGCCGGCTGCTTTTCCAAGGCAGCGGGAAGTGTAGACAGTGTCAATGGACGGGAGGTTGGTTTGAGTGATGGATTGGGCTACGTTGACAGCTCTTTGTGGTTTCTTGCAGTCTTGGTCAGAGCTGCTGGAAATCTGATATAAAAGCAGCAAATGCTGATTAAAATCAGCAGGTGTGGTAGCACCTGTGGAGAGAGAGAAACACAGATAGGTCAAACGGACTTGAAACGCGAAACGTTAACTCTGTTTCTCCCCACAGATGCTGGCGGGCCTGCTGAGATTATGCAGTGTTTTAGAAATCATAAAATCCCTACAGTGCAGAAGTAGGCCATTTGGCTCACTGAGCCTGCACTGACAACAATCCCACCCAAGCCCTATTCCTGTAATCCCACATATATTTACCCTGTTAATCCCCCTAACGTTAGGGTCAATTTAGCATGGCCAATCGACCTAACCTGCACATCTTTGGACTGTGGGAGGAAACCGGAGCACCCAGAGGAAACCCACACAGACATGGAGAGAATGTGCAAACTCCGATGACTCGAGGCCGGAATTGAACCCGGGTCCCTGGCGCTGTGAGGTAGCAGTGCTGACCATTGTGCCACTGTGCCGCCAAGTTGTGTGCTTTATTTATTGAAGAACCAAATTATTTCCTGAAAATTAGCAAAGCCACAAATATCAGGGTCCTCCATAATTGCTGCTCTTTACTGATTACCAAGGGAATGAATAAATAGTAAACCCCTTCCCCCCAGCAAATTTTCCATCAATAGTCATTGCATTAGTGTGTGCCCAGTGTCCAGCAAAGTCATTGTCTGTGAAGAAGGCACCCCTGTCGCTCACAATGTCCCACACTATTCCTATTCCAAACCTACACTGGACTTCACTGATGTAGTCAGCGAACCCCTCATGAATTGTGGATACAATATACAAACAGAGAACTGCAGCGGAAACCTTTTAATAACAAAACGTTTAATATTCAGCAGCCCATTATGTTGTCAGCAAAACAGACCCAAGTTGAACTAGGTTTAACCCCGGTTTCTAAATAACCATGTCACATTTTGGTAACCTAGAATATGTGAGCTTACTAATTACAGCCAGAGGGACCACTCCCAGCCTTCCCAGGAAGTTCTCTCTGCATGGAATCCACAAATATATACCATTATTAGACATAACGAGCAAAACCGCATTGATTGAAGTGAGATTATCATCTTGTCATCTGGGATGTTTGCATCTGATCCTTTCTGTGGCAATTTGCATTTCCACTTGTTCTGTTTTCACATTTCATTTGTCACCCCTCTTATTGCTGTTTTTTTTTCCCCAGTAGTTTGTTGATCCCAATTTATAAACACCTACCGTGTCTTATGGGAGAGCTTGATCATCTCGACCTCTCTAAAATCAGCCAATTACAATGTATCAGGTTACCAAATGAGGTAGAATTTTGAAGCACAAAAGCAGGCCATTCGGCCCAGCAGATCTGTGCTAGTTTTGATGCTCCATATGATCCTGTAGTCAGCATACCCTGTCCGTGTTGGTGTCGAGACTTTGCCACTGGACCAGAAACCCAGAGGCCCAGCTTTATCCTTTAAAATTTTTCATTTATTTGAACTTTAATTATTAGTGTAGGCTTACATTAATGCTGCAATAAAGTTACTGTGAAAATCTTCTAATTGCCACAGTCCAGCGGCTGTTTGGTTACACCGAGGAAGAATTTAGCACAGCCAGTGCACCCAACCAGCTCATCTTTCGGATTGTGGGAAGAAATTGGAGCACCCGGAGGACACTCACACTGACACAGGGAGAATGTACAAACACTACACAGACAGTGACCCAAGCCAAGAATCGAACCTGGGTCCCTGATGCAATAAGGCAGCAATTCTAGCCATTGTGCTATCATTCCACCCCTTGCATTCTTTTTTAAATAAAAATACAATATTTGCAATTCCCTCATCCTCTGGAACCACCACTGTATCTGGAGGCAACCAGAAGGTTATGGTTAGTGCCTCTGTAATTTTCTCCCTGACACCCTCACATGTGAATATTCAGATCCTGGTGACTTTTCAATGTTCAGTATGTTCAGCAGCCTATCCAAAACCTCCTTTGATTTTGTAATCAAATTTTGGTCCATCCAGTTCCTCAGTTATCTCCTCCCTCACTAAGACATTGGCTATATCTCTATCCTTGGTCAAGATAAATGCAAAGTAGAATATTTCATAGAATCCCTTCGGTGCAGAAAGAGGCCATTCAGCCCATAAAGCCTGCACCAATCCCTATCCCCTATCCCCGTGAACCCACATATTTGCCCCGCTAATTCTTCTAACCTACGCATCCCAGGTCACGAAGGGGCAATTTGGCATGGCCAATCCACCTAACTCGCACATCTTTGGAGCGTGGGAGGAGACCCACGCAGACATGGGGAGAACATGCAAAACTCCACACAGACAGTGGCCCAAGCCAGCTCTCTGGAGTTGTGAGACAGCAGTGCAAACCACTGTGCCACCATTTGTAGATTCTTTTGAATGGCTCCTCCTCCTGTTAACTACTCTGTTACTGTTTATATGCCAGTAGAAGACAGTTGGATTCCCTTTTATGTTAGCTGCGAAATTATTGATTCCAAATTGCATTGGCCAGGTCTGTTCTCACTCCACGCAACTGGCCTGATATATCGCCCCTTTTCTTGTCTTTTTCCACGGTGAATCTAAACCTCATGATCATTGTTCCCTAAGTGTTCCTATGCCTACATTGATCCACTTGACCCACTTGAGATGATCAGCTGCAATCATGATGTATGGCTCGAAGGGCCAAATGGCCTCCTCCCACTCCAATCTTCTATATTTCTATGTTTCTATGAAATAGTGTTACCTATCTTTCCCAATCTTTTGTGCACTTTATTTTGCCTTCTTATTGCTACATGCTGGTTCCCATCCCCTTGCCAAGTTGGGTCAAACTTCTCCAAAAGCATGCGCAAACCACCCAAGAAAAACCTGGTCCCAGCTCTGTTGAGGTGCAACCCATCCAGCCTGTATGGGACGTTTGCCCCCAAAACCTCACCTAAACCCCCAGGAATCTAAAACCATCCCTCATGCACCAAACTTCCAGGCACATGTCGGGCGGCACAGTGGACAGTGGTCAGCACTGTTGCCTCACAGCTCCAGAGACCTGGATTCGATTCCTGGCTTGGGTCACAGTCTGTGTGGAGTTTGCACATTCTCCCCATGTCTGCGTGGGCTTCCTTTGGGTGCTTCAATTTCCTCCCATAGTCCAAACATTTGCAGGCTAGGTGCATTGGCCGTGCTAAAGTGTCCCTTAGTGTCTTGAGATGTGTAGGTTAGCAGGGTAAATATGTGGGGTTACGGGGATAAGGTCTAGATGGGATTGTTGTCAGTGCAGACTCGATGGGCCGAATGGCCTCCTTCTGCAATGTAGGGACTCCATGATTTCTGCTCTGCTCCGCCTTCCTATTGCTATATTCACAAGTGCGTGGATAGGAAGAGGGATTCCAGTAAAACATTCATTAACTCTTTGCACCTCATTATCTGCAGCTACAATTTCAAGGACCCACTTATAAATCTGATACAGCTCAGCAAAATAGTTGAGTTAGTTAACTTGCGCTGACAAGCAAAACCCTTTTAAAGACAGGTCTGCAAATGATGTCACTGAACTCGCAGATGGATCTAAATCCCAAAGGATTGAAAAATAGTTGGGGGGGGGGTGGTAGAGGAAGTTGCTGGGGAGAATCAAAAGTTAATCATCCTTCTTTATGACTGGTTTTCAAAGAGATCCTGTTGTTGAGGCTCCCTTGTTTCCATGGCTACACATTTTTATTTCATGTGGTTACTTTGCTGCAAAACCCTTTAATTTGTTGCCAGTCCGTTTAATTCCTTCAGTCCCTGGAAATCTGTCATTTTCGGAAGATGCTGACAGCACTGTGTCAAAGACTGACATTAATTATGAAACTATTTTTGTTTATTTTGAATAGACGCTCTGAAAGTTCTGTGAACTTACCGGACTGGCGCCACTAAAGTTCAGTTTATTGAACCACGCGTGCCAATTTTGCGTTTTGTGACCCCAAAATTTTGAAACCAGACCAGAACAAAATATCAGTCAGACTGACCAAACAGTAGAATCATAGAATCATAGAATCCTACAGTGCAGAAAGAAGCCCTTCGGCCCATCGAGTCTGCACCGATCACATTCCCACCCAGGCCCTACCCCCATATCCCTATATATTTTACCCACTAATCCCTCTAACCTATGCATCCCTAGACACTAAGGGGCAATTTTAGCATGGCCAATCAACCTAACCCGCACATCTTTGGACTGTTGGCTAAGAACAAGCATCAGGCCAAGCCCCAGATAGGGACAAATGCCTCATCTTTCCAGCTTGGAACTTGTTTGTCTCTCTTGTGGGGACCTTGAATTGGGTTCAATTGGATTTTGGAATTTGGTTTTTGGAGCGAGTTAGGAATGGATTTGGACTTATCCACTTTGAACATTGGCTTTGGCAAAATATGCAAGCATGGTCCAATAAACTAAACTTCAATGTTGCAAATCCCGTAAGTTCACAGAATTCTTGGAGCGCCTATTTAAGTAAACAAGAATAGTGAGGATGGAATAGAAAATAGAAAAAAACTTGCCTCGACTAGCACATTGCAAGACCCAGGATTATGTGCTGAAGAACACATCTAGAGCTGGGCTCAGCTGACACATACGTGCAATGGGGGATAGTCCCTTGTCTGAAGATATTTCAGCCATAATGAAGCGAAGGGAGTGGTATTGTACAGAATCCTCCCTTTTGGGCTGTGTGACTCACATTGAATGTATAGAGGGGCTATACGTTCAAAGTGTAGCCCCTCACATTGCTACATGAGAGGTGATGTAGGCCCTGTAGCACGATGGCACAGTGGTTAGCATTGCTGCCTCACAGCATCAGGAACCTGTGTTCGATTCCCGGCTTGAGTCACTGTCTGTGCAAAGTCTGCACATTCTCCCCATGTCTGTGTGGGTTTCCTCTGGGTGCTCCGGTTTACTCCCACAGTCCGAAAGACATGCTGGTTAGGTGCGTGTCATGCTCAGTTCTCCCTCAGTGTACCCAAACTGGTGCCAGAGTGTGGTGACTAGGGGATATTCACGGTAACTTCATTGCAATGCTAATGTAAGCCTTTGTGGCACTAATAAATAAACTTAAAACTTTACAATGAATATTACATGTACCACAGCATTTATAAAGAGGGAGAGAAACTGACGTTTCACGTCCAGATCCCCCTTTATCAAAGTTTGCTTTGACAAAGAGTCATCTGGACTCAAAACGTCAGCTCTTTTCTCTCCTTACAGGTGCTGCCAGACCTGCTGAGATTTTCCAGCGCTTTCTCTTTTGGGTTCAGATTCCAGCATCTGCAGCAATTTGCTTTTAATTGCCTATATCACAATTACATAGAAGCATCTCAAGAGTGCAAGTTATTCTGGGGAGACAATTTAAATACCTCTGCACCATTTGGAATGACCATTTGAAATGTCTGTTTTGTTTCTGTGACTCTATTGAAGCACCTCAGAATGCAACATGGTAGATGTAGAGAACATGAATGATATTGCACTTTGCGAAATGGCCATTTTGAAATGTTTGCAGTGTTCCTTCAGACTTTTTATTAATAAACTATATTTTTCCACAAACAAAATTTGCTTAAACTGCTGACGGATTTCAGTCATTGATTCCTGTTCTTTTTTGACTCCCAGGGCCTTTCTCCAGTTCCTCCGCCCAAAGTGACAAACAACTCAGCAGGCGATGTGAAGAGAAAAGGAGTTTCCCAATATCTAGGAATCACACGGTGAGTCAGCAGTTGGAAGCGTGTAACACAGAAATATACCTTCTGATCTTGTCAGATTTTAATGAACTACCAGAGCCAGGGAAATGCGGATGGGAGGGGCAGACACAACTGGTTAAACGACAAAAGGAACGTGGTACAAGGCATAAGGAGAATGGGACAAGGAAAAGAACAAGAGATAGGCTCAAAGATGGTGCAAATAGCGACAGCAGAACAGCAGAGAGAGGAGGGGAGTATGGAAAACCTAGGAAGGGAAGGCAGTAGTGTACTGGTATTGTCAGTAGACTAATAATCCTGAGACCCAGGGTAATGCTCTGATGACATTGAAACTTAGAAGGAAGGAGCAGGATGAGGCCATTTGGTCATTTGAGCCTGCTCCGCCATTCATTATGATCATGGCTGATCATCCAACTTAACGGCTTAATCCTGCTTTCTCCCCATAACCTGTAGTCCCATTTGCCCCAAGTGCTATATCCAGCTGCCTCTTGAATACATTCAATATTTTGGCATCAACTACCTCCTGTGGTAATGAATTCCACAGGCTCACCACTCTTTGAGTGAAGAAATGTCTCCTCACCTCCATCCTAAATCCTCAGACTGTGACCCCTGGTTCTGGACTCTCCCACCATCGGGAATATCCTCCCTGCATCTACCATGTCTAGTCCTATTAGAATTTTATAAGTCTCTCAAAGATCACCCCTCATTCGTCTGAACTCCAGCAAAAACAATCCCAACCTAATCAATCTCTCTTCATACATCAGTCCCACCATCCCTGGAATCAGCCTGGTAAACCTTTGCTACACTCCCTCGAGAGCAAGAATATCCTTCCTCAGAAAAGGAGACCAAAACTGCACACAATATCCCAGGTGTGGCCTCACCAAGGCCCTGTATAATTGCAACAACACATCCCTGCTCCTGTACTCAAAACCTCTCACAATGAAGGCTAACATACCATTTGCCTTCTTTACTGCCTGCTGTACCTGCATGCTTACCTTCAGTGACTGGTGCACAAGGACACCTAGGTCCCACTGCACACTCCCCTCTCCCAATTTACAGCCATTTACAGGACCTCTGATGACAGAAGGTGGAATTAGAATTCAATAAAAAATCTGGAATTAAAAGTCTAATGAAACCATGAAATCATTGTCGATTGTCGTAAAAACCCATCAGCTTCACTAACGTCGCTTAGGGAAGGAAATCTGTCCTCCGTACTCGGTCTGACCTACATGTGACTCCAGAGCCACAACAATGGGGGTTAATACTTAAGTGTCCTCAGGGATGGGCAATAAATGCTGATCCCAGGAATGAATAAAAAACCTCTGGGAATGGGAACATTCCAGTAGCACGGGAACGTGGCAACAGAAGAGCCCAGGAGCACCCCTAGCAGCTGTGACTTGCCAGTAAGGAGGCAGATGGATGGGTGGGATGCACCTGGTTTTGGGGACACCTGGGGTTCCAAGTGAATAATGTTGAGAGCGGGTTACTCAACACTGCTGACAGGACTGTCAAGTGGAACTGAGTTCAGGACTGCACAGAGTTAACCAGATCTTCGCCATTGTACTGCACAGAGTTAACCAGATCTTCTCCATTGTACTGCACAGAGTTAACCAGATCTTCTCCATTGTGAGCTGACATGTTGTATTTCTGAATTAACAGGAGGGGATTACACCAGCCAGAGGAAAAACTGGCCTCAGCCCCTTTGTGAAAGTAACAGATTACTCCTCATCAAGTGATGAGATTGGTAGTACAGATGAAGATGATGATCTGGGTTATAACCAAGCAGCGTCAATAGCAGCTAGGTCAAGGTATGTGACCATCTTGTATAAAGGGCAGCTCGGCTCTTGGCTCTGGGTTCAAAGATTATAGGTTTTAAGCCACACTCCAGGCCTTGAATTGGATTGTCTGTGCAGTTCAAAGCCAGGGAAGTGCAATGCTACCAGAGGTGACCCGAGCCAATCGCAATGAATGCCAGAATTTGGAGAAAGAGCAAGGGTAACACCTCTAATCGGATTGATCTTCCAAAGAACATAAGAACATAAGAAATAGGAGCAGGAGTAGGCCATCTAGCCCTTCGAGCCTGCCCCGCCATTCAACAAGATCATGGCTGATCTGAAGTGGATCAGTTCCATTTTCCTGCTTTCTCCCCATAACCCTTAATTCCCTTGTCTATCAGAAACCTATCTACCTGTGACGTAAATATATTCAGTGAGGTAGCCTCCACCACTTCAACGGGCAGAGAATTCCAGAGACTCACCACCCTTTGAGTGAAGAAGTTCCTCCTCAACTCTGATCTAAACTGCCCCCCTGCCCTCCTTATTTTGAGGCTGTGCCCTCTAGTTCTGCTATCCTTTCTAAGCGGGAAGAATCTCTCTACCTCTACCCTATCTATCCCCTTCATTATCTTATATGTCTCTATTAGATCCCCCCTCAGCCTTCTAAACTCTAACGAGTACAGACCCAGTCTATTCAATCTCTCTTCATAGGCCAACCCCCTCATCTCCGGTATCAGCCTAGTGAACCTTCTCTGCACTCCCTCCAAGGCCAATATATCCTTCCACAAATGCAGCGACCAAAACTGCACACAGTACTCTAGCTGCGGCCTCACCAGTACCCTGTACAGTTGCTGCAAGAAGGGTTGGCACAAGCTGAATGGGCCAAAAGGTCACTTTCAGCGCTGCCTGATTCAATGTTCCACCTCACAATTTTGGTTAAGGATCCCCGGCTCCTCATAGACCATGAGATTTACAGTAAGAAGTCTCGCAACACCAGGTTAAAGTCCAACAGATTTATCTGGAATCATGAGTTTTCAGAGCGCTGCTCCTTCATCACTCACCTGATGAAGGAGCAGTGCTCCAAAAGCTCGTGATTCCAAATAGACCTGTTGGATTTTAACCTGATATTGTGAGAGTTCTGACTGTGCCCACCCCAGTCCAACGCCGGCATCTCCAGTTCAGGAAATTCTTAGGCAGACGATTGCCTCCCTCTGACTGCTCCCTGAAAATTGCCTCACTCAAGAGAATTGAAATTGAGCACCGCGCGTCAACGAAGCTCGTTGATGAAAAATTCATTACGGAGGCGTGAAGATGTACAATTTGGACCTCAGATCCCGCATCTCCCCAGCCTGCCCACAACACCCCCACTCCATGTCAGAATTAAATACAGATCTTGTCAGCAAATATATGGGAATATCGTGAGACACTCTGAGCTCAGCAAATTGTGTAACTTCACTCTGACAATTCCCAGCACTGATGCACACCGGTGGATTAGCAGTCCATAAAGTAAGTGCCAGTTGTAACATCTAGTGCAGAACCTGGATGATTAAGCTGTAGTGCTCTTACAGAGAAAAAATTCAGCACCGTCTGAGTTTTACTGCAACATTATTTGTCGGAGTCCACAGTTTATGACCATTAGCATCAGCAACAGTGACCTTTAGGAAGAAAAAAATTACAGTTCCCATTAGACTTACTTTTACATCAGATTATACTTTTCCCCCCTACTAAGCAAGTTTAATGATGTGGATCTAAAAACATTTTTTTTTTAAAACTCGTACTTCCTTGTAAGTGCTTAACAAGTCCCCTCTGGTTGGAGATTGATGAATCCCTGTGGAGAATTGTTGGCTTTAAGGCACTGTTGTATAAAACCTAAAAAAAATCCTTTCAATTTGCACTTTCTCCACAGTCAAGCACGTAATTGCACCGTCTGAGATAACTCTTTACTGATTAACTCTTTGAGAGCTGTAGTGCAGACCAAGTAACAAGTCTGGTGGCACACTGCTGGCCCACAGCGCCAGGGATCTGGGTTTAATTCCAGTTTGGGTGATTCTGTGTAGAGTTTGCAATTCTCCCCATATCTGCGTGGTTTTCCTCTGGGTGCTCCGGTTTCCGGAGCAGGTTAGACAAATTGACCATGCTGAATTGCCCTTTAGTATCCAAAATCATAGAAGTGCTACAGTGCAGAAGGAGGCCACTCAGCCCATTGAGTCTGCACTGACCACAATCCCTCTTTCCATAACACCACATATTTACCCTACTAATCCCTCTGACGCTAGTGTCAATTTATCATGGCCAATCCACCTAACCCACACATCTTTGGGCTGTGGGAGGAAACTGGAGCACCTGGAGGAAACCCAGACAGACATGGGGAGAATGTGCAAACTCCACACAGACAGTGACCTGAGGCTGGAATTGAACCTGAGTCCCTGGCACTGTGAGGCAGCTTTGCTAACCACTGTGCCACTGGTAGGTTAGAGGGAATAGTGAGGTAAATAAGTGGGGTTACAGGGATAGGATCTGGGTAAGATGCTCTGTCGGAGAGTCGGTGCAGACTCGATGGGCTGAATGGCCTGCTTGTGCATTATAGGGATGCTACCGATGACTTGAGGTTTCTTGTTCAATTCCTTCAGTATACTTTTAATAATCATCTTTAAACTTTGCCTTCATCGGCCAGGGAATCGATTATAAAAGTTGGCAAGTTATGTAACAGTTATGTAAGATGTTGGTTAGGCCGTATTTAGAATACTGTGTCCAAGTCTGGTCTCCACACTACCAAAAGGATGGGATGGCTTTGGACAGAGTACAGAAAAGGTTTGCCAGGGCATTGCCTGGTATGGAGGGTATTAGCTGTGAGGAGAGATTGAATAAACTGGGATTGTTCTCCCTGGAAAGATGGAGGCTGAAGGATAGAAGTTTATAAAATTATGAGGAACATAGATAAGGTGAACTGTTGGAAGCTTTTTCCCAGGGCAGAAATAACAATCACAAGGGGACACAAATTCAAAGTAAGAGGTGGGAAAGGTTCAGTAGAGATGTCCGGGGGAAGTTTTTTACACAGGGCATGACTGGGGCCTGGAATACACTGCCAGGTGAGGTGGTTGAGGCAGATGCATTAGCGACATTTAAGACTTGTCTGGATAGGCACATGGACAGGTGGGGAATAGACGGATACAGGAGGTTGGTCTAGAACAAAGAGCAAAGAAAATTACAGCACAGGAATGGGCCCTTCGGCCTCCAAGCCTACACTGACCATGCTGCCTGCCTGAACTAAAACCCCCGACCTTTCCGGGGATCATTTCTCTCTATTCCCACCCTATTCATGTCTTTATCAAAACACCACTTCAAAGTCACTACTGTTTCAGCTTCCACTACCTCCCCCAGCAACTAGTTCCAGGCAGCCACCACCCTCTGTGTAAAAAACTTGCCTTTACATCTCCTTTAAGCCTTGTCCCTCGCACCTTAAATGCCCCCTAGTAATTGACTCTTCCACCTTGGGAAAAAGCTTCTGACTATCCACTATTTCCATGCTCCTCATAATCTTGTAGACTTCTATCAGGTCTCCCCTCAAGCTCCGTTGTTCCAGTGAGAACAAACCAAGTTTCTCCAAACCTCCCCTCATAGCGAATGCCCTCCGTACCAGACAACATCCCGTCTAGTTAGGACAATGTGATCGACACAGGCTTGGTGGGCCTAAAGGCCTGTTCCTGTGCTGTACTGTTCTTTGTGCTTTGTTTTTGATTGGAAATTTGAATAGAGATGATGTACAGGGGTACGGGAAAAGGCTGGAGAACAGCACTAAGCCATAATGTTCGTTTGGAGAGCCAGCACCGAGATGATGGGCTGAATTACCTCCAATTGCCCCGCAATCAATCTGTGATTCCGTGAAATGATTTGATGCAAAAGTATGTGATTTGGAAGCTGCAAGTCATTGGATTGTCTGGAAAAAGATGAAATTATCTTACAGGACACAGTTTGGGGAAATCCTGCAAGGGTCATGAACTGCCAGGAATCAGATTGGATATCAATGGCATGGTAGCACAGCGGTTAGCACTGCAGTCTCACAGTGCCAGGGACCCAGGTTCAATTCCAGCTTTGGATCACAATCTGTGTGGAGTTCGCACATTCTCCCTGTGTCTGCGTGGGGTTCCTCCAGTTTCCTCCCACAGTCTAAAGATGTGCAGTTTAGGTTGATTGGCCGTGCTAAATTTCCCATTACTGTCAGGGGGATTAGCAGGATAAATATTGAGGGAAACTGGACAAGGCAGGATTGTTGTCAGTGGTGGCTCGATGGGCCGAATGGCCTCCTTCTGCACTGTAGGGATGCTATGATTCTAAGTTACAAAAGCAATTTGGATATATACTCAATACAGAAACATTTGCAGGACAGAGAAGGAGAGTGAGAATAATTGGTGACTTTTTGCAATGGGCTGAATGGCCTCCTTCTGTAGGATTCTGTGACTGTTCAAGTTTCAGCATTGCAGGAGGCCATTTGACCCATCATGCCTGGGCTAGCCTCTTTGCCCCGTGCTGAGCTAGTTGCCCAGTTTCTTACTCCTGCCTGAAATGCTTATTGAGTCATCCTTTAATGGACACAATGGTACGTGCCACTCAACAGGAATTTTAGCGTGCTGACTACTGCCACAGCCAGAAGCCAACAATCACTTCAACTACCGGTCTCCTCCTGGTGAAGTTCAAACCCATCTGCCTCTTCTGTGATTTAATCCGCTGCATCTTGAGCTGTGAAAACGAGAATCCAGATTGGCTGACCTTACTGCTGCCTCCATATCAGTGTCCAGCCGTGAGAAAACTGCAACTCCCTGCAGCTTATTTTAAAACTTTTTTTTGCCTTTCTCTCTTTCCACAGGCAAACGGCCAAGCTAAGTAATGGCGAGAGGGAATGTGCAAGCGTCTGTAGTGCAGATGGTATCGAGTTGCAGCCTCACAGCGCCTTGAATGAGGAAAAGGTATTATCCTGTTTCTGTCTAACAGGAGGAAAAGGAGGTCACGAACATAACCTTCATGAAATGACTTGTCTGAGCAGATAAGAATAGCAGTGACAATATGGTCACTGCCACAAGGTGGCAGTGTGACTGGAAGACAACCCAACAGGCTGACAAGATTTAACAAGAGTAGACCTGCTTCTCTGCCTGTGCACATACATCCTTTCCTCTCAAATTAATACATACATTTTTAATTTTATACCTTTGACTGATCTATACTCATGAGGGTTAAGAGTGCCATTGTTGGTGAATGGGGTTAGCACTGCAGCCTCTAACTAATCCCTCTAACCTACGCATCCTGGGAGTCTAAGGGGCAATTTAGCATGGCCAATCCACCTAACCTGCACATCTTTGGACTGTGCGAGGAAATCCACACAGACAGTGACCCAAGCTGGGAATCATACCTGGTCCCTGGCATTGTGAGGAAGCAGTGCTAACCCATGTGCCAAAATGCCACCTTTGTGCTGAAATATTGTGCTGGGTGTGCAAGGTTGGCACTTATTGCCCAGCCATGGGTGTCCTTGAGGTGATAATGCCCTTTTTCTTGAACCGCAGTACATGTGACAGAGGCAGAGTTCAGTTAGGTAGAGAGTTCAAAAATCTTGATCGTGCGATTGTGAAGCAGTCAAACACAGACCTGACCCGCTGAATCAGAGCTAATGTTCTTTCCATGAACCTGTTGTCCAATTATCGGTGGGAGAGGCCGTGATTTTAGGAGGTGCTGCCAGAAGAAGAGCAGCACAGTGCTTAGCACTGCTGCCTCACAGCATCAGGGATCCAGGTTCAATTCCGGATTGGGTCCTGAATGTGTGGAGTTTGCATGTTCTCCCCACGTCTGCATGGGTTTCCTCCGGGTGCTCCGGTTTCCTCCCACAGTCCAAAGGTGTGCAGATTAGATGGATTGGCCATGCTAAATTGCCCCTTAGTGTCCCAAGATGTCTAGGTTAGATGGATTGGACTTGGTAAGCGTGTGGGGTTACAGGGATAGGGTGGGGGAAAGGGTCTGGGTAGGATACTCTGTCAAAGAGATTTGGTGCAGACTCGATGGGCTGAATTGCCTCTTTGTGCACTGCAGGGATTCTATGATTTGAATCTATTAAGTCTTGACGAGTTTCTGTAGCGTACTCTCTAAGTAACACCCGTTATAAATGCAGTGTGCCAGTGATGGAGGAAATAAATGTTTAATAATTGGTCCAAGGATCTACTGCATCGCATTACAAAATCAAATCGCAAATCTATTTTGGCATAAATGAGCAGCTTACAGAGCACCCTTACATTTGTGTGTATCCGTGTCTTATTAAAAGTTTGAATAATTAATGCAGAGACATTCGCTTGACCTGGCAATGTAACCATAGCACAATTGATTTGAGGTAATCCTTTCCAGCCTATAACTCTAAGCTGGTGGGTTTGATGCCTGTGGAAGATTTTGATTTGATTTGATTTATTATTGTCACATGTATTAATGTACAATGAGAAGTATTGTTTCTTGTGTGCTATGCAGACAAAGCATATCATTCATAGAGAAAGAAGCGAGAGAGTGCAGAATGTAGTGTTACAGTAATAGCGAGGGTGTGGAAAAAGATCAACTTAAAGGAAGGTAGGTCCATTCAAATGTCTGACAGCAGCAGGGAAGAAGCTGTCCTTGAGTCAGTTGGTACGTGACCTCAGACTTTTGTATCTTTTTCCTGATGGAAGAAGGTGGAAGAGAGAATGTCCGGGGTGCAAAGAGTCCTTAATTATGCTGGCTGTTTTTCCAAGGCAGCGGGAAGACAAGAGTCAATGGATGGCAGGCTAGTTTAAGTGATGGACTAAACTACATTCATGACCTTTTAGAGGATAGGATCCCATTGTCAGGAGTGTTGTCAGCTACCAATACTGCTTTGTGTTTCTTGAAGATCGGGTTGAGTGTGCGGAAGTCAGTCAACCACTGAAGTTTTATTTTGTTCTCTTGTTAATGTGTTTGTTGTTTCCGAACAGAATGTGGCAGGGCAGAAGTGTAGCAGACAGCAGGAGTGTGCAGGTGGCCCCAGTGTGATTCAGGATCTCCCAGACCTCCTTCAGCAAGGCCACTCTCCAAACACCTCAGCCAGTCAGCAGGGATCGGAACAAACCCCTCAGCCACTTCACAAGACTGCAACTAACCAGGCATGTTTTACAAAGAGCGATACAACTGCCCCGTGTGATATCAGCCACTGGTGATAGACAGAAATTTACGTGGGCTCCTCCCTAACTCGTAATGCAATCTGTAGCTTATGTAAAATGACATCAGTCGCATAAAAAGCTACTAGATAAATGGCACTCAAATTCTCAAAAAATATTTTTGTTTATTTAATCTGAAATGATTTACCTGTCTGAATTTGTTTTTAATTTTTCATGGGATCAGACTATCTCGGGCAAAATCAACATTTGTTGCCCATCCCTAATTGCCCATGAGAAGGCAAGATTGTAAGTAGTTCTAATATGTGTGTACCTGTAATATGTATCATATGTGTAAGTTGCTCCACTCTTTGTATGATTGCCATTCTGTTAAAACACAGAAAACGTTGCTCTGCTGTCTATCCCTTCCCCACAAATTGATAAAAAGCATAGTCAAAAAGATAGGGCCTGTATAATAGAAGTTACAGTAATATAATCCATCCTGGAAGCCTTCTGGGACTATAACATTTTCTGTTGCAACATACGGAACTACACAGTAAATGTTTGGTCAGGGTAATAAATTGGGAATTGGGACAAATTACACAAAGATCTCTGCAATCTCCAATTTTTCCTTCAGCAGACTTTTGCACTTATTGATGTAACACACCTGAATACCTGTTTTGAGAGTTTTCTGAATTCTATTCTTCCGCCAAGCCAATTCCCGGTCTCTCATGCCCAGCCAGCGAGAATGGAGAATTTGGCACTCAGCCGAGAATTCCGGCCTTAGTTTCCCTTCCTGCTTGCTTGCTCTTCTCTGCTCTCCTCCAATTCTGGAGGAATTACCTTCTTTCTCTCTCCTCTTCTGCTTATTTTAATCATGCCTTTGGTCTTAACCTCTGGAATGCCCTCTGTTAATCCCTCTACCTAAGATGGGCTTTAAAATCTATTTCCCTGTTGAAGCATTTGAGCACATTTCATAAATTTTTCACATATAACCCGGTATTGATATAGGTTTTGATAATACACCTGTGGCATGTTTTTACTAGCTGAAGTTGTTCTTGGATGCTCAAAGCACCTGGGCGAGATGCTAGGGTCATTATGATTGAATTCCAACATGTGGGCATGTTACAAGTTTTCTTTGCTCTTGTTTTCAGAATCAGTTGGCTGAAAGTCTGCATCCAAAATGTAGCTCTTCATCTTCTTCTTCTTCCTTCACACCATTCATCGACCCCAGGCTCCTCCAGATCTCCCCTTCCAGTCCTCCAGGGGTACCCGGTATGTGAGAGTAGTTCAGAGATATTGGAAGTGACGCGGTCGAAGTGAATAAAACCTTAATGCCCACGTTGTGCCTCGTCTCTCCCTACTATTCAGCCTGCAGTAAATCTGAGCCATTCCGACGAGACAACGCGAGGAAGGGATCCGTAGTAAACGTCAATCCGACAAATATACGACCACAGAGCGATACTCCGGAAATCCGCAAGTACAAGAAGAAATTTAACGCAGAGATATTATGTGCTGCTTTATGGGGTAAGATATGGCTGAGATTTGTCTTAGCTCAGGACAGATCATTCTGCGCGTGGCCAATGACGTTATTTACTGCTGATAAAGAGGGTTGGAACAGTTGTGCTTTCCTTGTGAAAATAGATGAAAAGACCAAAGAAGGTTAAAGAGAGGAGCGAAAGAACATGCACTTATTTATACCCAACAACGTTTATTTATATGTGAGAAATAGGAACAGGAGTAGGCTGTTTGATCCCTCGAGCCTGCTCCGCCATTCAAAAAGGTCTGATAACTCCACATTACTGCCTGCCCGTGCCCTCCACCACCTCTCCCCCACCCCCCTGCCCCTAACCCCTCCATTGTCAGGTCTTCCTAAAACTGAGACCTGGGACAAAACCAAGTGGGGGGGCGGGGGGGTGTGATTCTCCCAGCCCACTGTACTCTCTGGCAGTGCAGCTGGCCAGGAGACGTAAGCAGAGACCAGGTAATGGGCTTCACTCTGGGTGCCACAGCCTTCACTCGTTTCCAGGCTACTGGATTTCCGATGTTATCAGCTCCACACCAGCAATCGGCATGGAACTGGATAAATTATATAAACCAACATTTACATCTTATTAGTGGACCTGAGACTGAAGTCTCCAGGACTGCTAGCCTCTATCCCCTGGCCAGGACTGTTTCACTCCAGCAGGGTTTACAACAGTTCACCACTAATGGGGAGCTGGCAGCCCGATCCCGCTGGAGTGAAGGGGGGCCAGGGAGGCACCCAGACGGTCGGGAGTAAGGGGAGGGGTTCCCACGGGCGTTACCAGCTTGGCATTGAGCAGTGTTAAGGGGGAAGGGCCAGAGGGGCCGGGGCCTGCTGGTGGGGCCTCTGGGCGCAATTGATGGGGGTGGAGGGGGTCCCGCTGCCTTTCTGCACTCGGGATCGGGGGCAGAAAGAAGGTGGACAATGACTGGGAGATGGGGGTGTCGCACACTCAGCGATGGGGGGGTTGCTGTGTTGGCCAGCAATTGGGCGGCCAGCAGGGTGGGGCTACTGTTCATGTGCCCATCTCCACTATGACAGATTGGCACACGCGCAGTGGCCCACTCAGCGCTATGCTGCCGGCTTCTCAGCAGGCATAGGCCCGACCCACTGATTTACATTGCTATTCACGCCAGTGCATTGTGTTAGGTACATTGATCCGAACAGGCGCCAGACTGTGGCGACTAGGGGAATTTCACAGTAACTTCATTGCAGTGTTAATGTCAGCCTTTCTTGTGACTAGTAAATAAACTTCTTTATTGCACTCTGTAGTGGGAGATTCATTTTGAAAATTGCGCTGAGCAAAGCAGCAGGGTTTACTCCAGTTTTTTATGCAAATTTGAGAGATTTTCACTGTTTTTCCATGCAATTTCCTGATGCTACAACTTCAGGGGAGAAGCCTAACATCTCTCTGTGGTTTAATCGCCTCCACTGGACTCTCGAGCATTTTCGGCACGGTGGGCGCTCCTCATTGTGGGAAAACTGGAGAAACTTTCCCCAAAGTTAACAGTAGAGATTTCTGTCTTATGCAATAAGATGCATCCAGTCATAGATTTTAAGTCTCCTATCTCTTGTCAAGTCCCATTCGCCCATCACTCTTGCGCTCCCTGACCTACATTATTCCCAACTCATCAACGTAAAACATTCATCCTTAGCCTGGCTCTGTGAGGCTGCAGTGCGAACCACTGTGCCACCCTACGTACATAAGATCCTGAATGGTATTAAGAAACTGGATATTGGAGGGATGTTTCCTCTTGTGGGTGAGTCCAGGATTGGGGGACACAGTTTGAAAATTATAGGGTCAGACTTGTAGGACAGAGATGAGGAGAATCTTTGTCTTGGAGGGTTATACGATTTTGGAACTCTCTGCCTCAGAAGGCAGTGGAAGCAGGATCAGTCAATATTTTTAGGATAGGGGCAGGTTGATTCTTGTTAGGCAAGGGAATCAAAGGTCATTGGGGGTAGATGGGGAATGTGGAACTCAACACAAAGAGATCAGCCATGACCTTATTGAACTGTTGAGCAGGCTTGAGGGGCTCAAATGCTCCTATTGCGTATGATGCTCAACAAAGGCTCCAAACAGGTGGATGTAACAAATAACCTTGGCGTGATTTGGAGAAGATTTCAAAGGTTTCTTCATATCTTTGTGATTATTCTTTCCTCAACCAAATCACCAAGATTGGACTTTTAGCCCTTTGCTATTTTTGGGATCTTGCTGTGTACAGATTGGCTGTCGCATGCGCCCCTATAACTTCACTTCAAGGATATGAGTAACTTTGGGGTACCGCAAGGGCTTAATTGTTGGAATATAAATCTAAGTTCTTCCCGTTTTACAACTCAGGAGGGGAAGACGGAAAGCTCTTTCCTTTCACTGGTTAATTGAATTGGTAATCATTTTCTGTCCAAGCAGTTTAATGCGTTCCAGATCTCATTGTGTGAAACCCACAAGATGCTGCAGTTATTCAGTGTTCCCCTAAACTCTCTTGAACTTTCCAGGTGTCAATCTGCTGGTGGGCACAGAGAATGGGCTCTGGTTCCTGGACAGGAGTGGACAAGGCAAGGTTTATTCCCTGATTACTCGAAGGCGCTTCCAACAGATGGACGTTCTGGAAGGACTGAATGTGCTTATTACTATATCAGGTTGGAATATTTTCAAACTCAATCTCTGTTTTACTGACTCCATCCAGATCAGTCGATGCTGTTGATTAAACTTGTGGATTTGTCCTGCTCACCAAGTTTGAATTTGAATATTTCAAAAATAGCAACCTTGATTAATAAGGGGATCAGGGGTTGTGGGGAAAAGGCAGGAGAATGGGGATGAGAAAAGTATCAGCCATGATTCAATGGTGGAGCAGACACGATGGGCCGAATGGCCTAATTCTGCTCATGTGTCTTATGGTCATATTAAGTTGATCTTTCTCTACACTCTAGCTATGACTGTAATACTACATTCTGCATCTATTCCTTTCTTCTTCCCTATGTACTCTATGAATGGTATGTTTTGTCTGTATAGCGCGCAAGAAACAATACTTCTCACTGTATACCAATACATGTGACAATAATAAATCAAACCAAAATGTGGAGCATTGGGCCGGAATTTTGCCGTCCCGCCCACCACGGGAATCGGAGTGGGCAAGGGGTGGACCATGGAAAGGCCTCGGGTGGGATTTTACAGTTTCAGGATGAGTGAGGCCGTAAAATCCCACCATTAAGGTTAGGGTTAGTGTTAGAGCACGTGGAGAGCATGAGGGATATAGTCCAACACGGGTCTGACCATCTCACCTTTGAATGATAGTAAGAACATTACTTGAACCAAAAGGACATTTTTTCCAATTTATCCATAAGATTGTATAGTCTCCTTGTAGTAGAGATGAGTGTTGCTGAAAGAAGAGGCATGTTATCAGGCACTCATCAGGACAGAACTGGAAGAAAATCAAATCTCAAAGGGAATGGCAATTTATACTGTATAGGAAAGGGTGCTGATTGGTTGGCAAGTTAGCAAAATAACTTATACCATCATAAAGATGTCAATCATTCAAAGCAGAAACTCCAGTTCAGTCTGTGAAAACAGTCTCCTACTAAGCGATTCCATTAGTGAATCTTGGAGTTCAGCCAAGCATTCATAATGAAACCAAACTGTATCAACAGAGACCAATGGCCAGACAGCTGCAATCTTGCACATATATCCCATGCCAGAACCAGGAATGTGAGCTGGTGGGTCCTGGAATCAGGTCCCAGCTGCTATTTTTGAAGGCCTCTGGAGTTGGCCTGACTCTGCAAAATTCCAATCCAGAATCTTTGTGGTTTCAAGTTTGATTCAAAGACTTGAGCAAATAAATCAAAAAAACCTGACACGCCATCGTGGTAGTGAGGGAGTGCTGCATTGTCAGGGATGCTAAAGTTTTTGGATGAGATTTTAAATTGAGGCCCCAGCTGCCCTCTCAGGTAGACGTAAGATATTCCATGGCGCCATTCTAAGCACAGCAAGAGTTACCCCCAGTGTGCTGGACAATATTAATCCCTCAAACAAACATATTGGGCAGGATTTTACTGCCTCGCTCAAACAAGACTAGAAGTTCATGCCTGAGTTAAGTGGACATTTCCACTGCCCACCCCTCACCCGCTCTGATTTCACGGCTGGCGGGGCGGTAGAATTCTGAAGATTATTTTGGGCATTGTCAAATTGATTTCTTTTGGAGCTTGCCATGCAGAAATTGGTTGCCCTGTTTCTTGCATTAGAAAGATGACTACACCTCAGAAATGATTCATTGATCGCTGTGATAATGAAAGGTGCTGCATAAAGTCAATTATTTCTTGATAAGAATATAAGACATAGGAACAGGAGTGGGTCACTCAGCCCCTCAATCATCCTCTACCATTCGCTAACATTGTGGCTGATCTGCCGTAGCTCTGTTTTCTCACCTGCCTCCCATAGCTCTTAACTCCCTTTGTCAGTTAAAAATCCCTCAATCTCAGCCTTGAATATAAGAACAAAGAGCAAAGAAAATTACAGCACAGGAACAGGCCCTTCGGCCTGCACTGACCATACTGCCCCACTGAAGAAAAAGCCTTTATGCTTCCGGGGACTATATCCCTCCATTCCCATCCTATTCATGTATTTGGACAGACACCCCTTAACAATCACCATTGTATCTGCTTCCACTATCTCCACTGGTAGCGAGTTCCAGGAACCCGCTACCTTCTGTGTTAAAAACTTGTCTTGTACATCTCCTTTAAACATATGCCCTCTAATAATTGCCTCTTCCGTCCTGGGGAAAAATCTTCTGACTATCCACTCTGTCCACGCTCCTCATAATCTTTTGGACTGCTATCGGGTCGCCCCTCAACCTCCATCGTTCCAGTGAGAACAAACCAAGTTTCTCCAATCTCTCATCATAGCTAATGCCCTCCATACCAGGCAACATCCTGGTAAATCTTTTTAGTACCCTCTCCAAACCTCTATAACCTTCCGGAAGTGTGGCGATCAGAATTGAACACTATAATACAAGTGTGGCCAAGCTAAGGTTCTATGAAGCTGCAACATAACTTGCCAGTTTTTAAACTCAGTGCCCTGGCTGATGAAGGCAAGCATGCCCTATGCCTTCTTGACTACCTTCTCTACCTGAGTTGTCACTTTCAGTGACCTGTGTACCTGTACACCCAGATCCCTCTACCTATCAATACTCTTAAGGGTACTGCCATTAACGGTATATTTCCCAGCAACCCAGCTTCCACTGCTTTCTGTGAAAGACAATTGCAAACACTAACAACTTCTCAAAGAAGCAATTTCTCCACAAATTTGTCTCAAATGGGAAACTTTTTGTTTTGAAACTATTCCCGCTATTTCTAGATTCCCCATGAGAGGAAACATCCTCTCAGCATCTACCCCTACCTTTACATCCTCCACCGTACAATTATGACTCAATTTTTCTTCCATTACAGGTTATCTTCCACTAATATGTTAAACATCATCTGCCAATCTTCTACTGATGAACAATTCGATTTTTTTTAAGTTTTAAGATTATTTAGTAGTGTCACAAGTAGGCTTACATTAACACTGCAATGAAGTTACTGTGAAAATCCCCTAGTCTCCATATTCCGGCGCCTGCTTCGGTACACTGAGGGAGAATTTAGCGCGGCCCATGGGCCTGACCAGCACGTCTTTCGGATTGTGGGAGGAAACTGGAGCACCTGGAGGAAACCCACGCAGAATGTGCAGACTCTGTACAGACATTGATCCCGGGTCCCTGCTGCTGTGAGGCAGCAGTGCTAACTGTGCCATACTGTAGTTCAATATCTTCCTCTCGTGCCCCGTGATTCATATCACTGTTTCTCATGAATTCCTTTGCTTTAAGTCCTTTAAGTCCCTCTGGAAGTGGAGTCTTGATGATATTAAAATGTGTAAATCCACATGACTTACTTCCATCAAGAAAGGGCATGTTGCCACACTCATCTCTAGTGAATGCTTTATAGAGGTAATCATCTAAATGTATTAGCTATCTGCTTGACTTCAATTAGATTCCCCATTGGAAATTCTTTGACTTTCTCTTTCGTATTCTGCTACTGAGAGAATTTTTTTTTTGCTCTGTGTTGGCGTATTCAGTTACATTCACTTTCTTCGTCCATCAATCACCCTTTTCACATGTTCTGAAACGTCCTCTATTATTCCCAAGGAAATTTCTCACCTTTCTTTCTGTTTGGCATGTGTCTCATCCCCACATTTCACTATCGTCTGTAAATTTTGGTGACTTTCTGTTGTGTTTCTGAATCTAAAATGTCAATGTGAATTAGGAACAAAAGGGATAGCCCTGTCCTCTGAAGGAGTCCAGTTAGTTCCGCCCCTACCTGCGGCCCCTCACACAGGCATCACCAGCCCTCCCCCCCTACCCCCAAACAAATGGAGATGGGGCGTAGTGGTAATATTACTGGAGCAATCCAGAGATTAAAGCCTGGGATATGGATTCAAATCCCACTGGGCGAAGTTTCAATTCAGTAAAGAAATCCAGGTCCTGGTCTCAGGAATGGTGACCACCTTGTGGTGCAGTGAGGAGCATTCCTCCTTCTGAACTAGAAGCTCTGGGTTCAAGTCCCACCCCAGGACTTGATGGCCAAGGAAGGTGCATTCATAACACAGTCAAACAGGTTGAAATTTAACTCGCGAATCCTTCCAAAAACGCCAGTAACTGAGAGTACAAGTGGGAAAGACACCTGGTCAGCCATGCTTGATGTGGAAAGGCGCCCCTCAAGCTATATGCTCCTGGTGACAGACCAGCAACCTGTCCCGGGAATTACTAGCTATGGAAACAGATGAAAGTCTGCCTTAGTGCACCACTGGATATGAGAAGAGAATTGGAATTGTTACGGTTCGGGTCAGAAACTCCAAAGTGTTTTATGGAGCTCATCTGGATTACAAGTTTTGTATCTTGAACTTGGCTAGGATAAGCATGATATGTTTCACTTCATATATGATTCAAATGACCCACTAGGGAGCTTTTATCAAAGTTTATTTAAGAGTATAGTTAACATGAATGAAAAGAAAATTAGCAATAATTTTTATCAATTACAACCAAAAACAAAACAACAATGATAATGTATAATCTTTAATGAATATGTCTAAGATGTTTCAATCAAACCAAAACCTTCCATAGACAAAGCCCTTTAACAAGTTCAGCAAGGTCTAATGCTCACGTGTTACTGGAATTGAGTTCTTTGGCTGGATAATTGAAAACTCTCAGTCTTCTAAGTTCCAATAGTCCTCCTGTCACACCCAGAACAGTTTAAAGTCAGAACACCTTCCCAGAACCAGAGGTAAACTCTGATCAAGACACCAACATCAGATTTTCCACTCTAGGATGGCAAGACCTGATAACCAGCAGAATTTCCAAATACAACAGGGAGGGAGAGAAACACTTCTGTTCAGCTTGCTGCCACTTCTAAAAAAACCTACAGCTCAGAACTGAAAATGAAAAAGCTCCTGCCAACCAGTTTTCCTCCTAACAATGCAGGGTCATAAAAATCAATCTCAGAAAGTACCTGAAGCCCGCACTGAGGCTGCTTAAGGAGCAATACTTGGACTCTCTTGTAGACAACCCAGCAACAATGACGTCAGCTAAGGCTGTGAGCTACAGAGAACTTTTTTTTTTAAATGCTTAAAGATACACTGACATCACAGAATGGTGACCGTGACAGCTACGATTGATGATTGTAAAACCCATCTGACAGGACATCTGCCGTCCCTGCCTGGCCTGGCCCATATGTGACTCCAAATCCACAGCAGTGCGGCTAACTTTTATCTGCCCTCTGAAATGTCCGAACAAGCCATTCGATTAGGGGTGTGCAACAATTGCTGGCCTTGTCAGTGATGTCGACATCCCATGAAAGAGTAAAAATACAAGAACCAGCTGCCTTCTTGTTTCCTGAGGTCGATTCCTTACCCACATCCCTTATTTGCAGTTTCAATAACAACCTTTTAAAGGGACTGTTTCGAAAAGCTGCGTGGAAGTTTAAGCAGACCACATTGAATGGTTTTCCGCTGTGAATTTGGAATGTAACTTCCTCTTAAAATCAAGGAAGTTTGACCCGATGGGGCCTCCCTGTTCTGTAGTCATGTTAGCTGTTCCTTAACTTACCATTACCTCACAGATAGTCCTCACATTATTTTCTGAAAACTGAGTCATTAACTTCCCAATTACTGGCGAAAGATTGATGCGACCGTCACTTCCTGTATTGTGTTTACCCTCTTCCTGGGGATAACTGTGCTGGAATATTCAAGCCGGTCGGGTATTCCAGTCCTGCTGCAGGTTTCACAGTGGTGAGGGCCACGTTTTTAATGGGAAACCCCACTGGCTATGGTGGGATCAGAAGATCTCACTGCTGGCCAATTTGCAGGCCGCCTCCCATCGCCACAATGCCTGCAGCGGAATGTGTGAAAATTCCCACTCAGTTTTTCTCTTGTTCTGACGGCAGGTTCCAATTTTCAGTGACTATGTCATGTTAATGATGTCCTCCTCAGTCCTGGTGCTCAGAGATTCATATCACTCTTCCCAACAATACCCTTTGCTTTGAGCCCTTAAACTACCTATGGATACGCAGTCCTGACGATATTAAAATTGTAAATCTACATGACTCATTCCCATCAAGAGAGGGTATGTTGCCACACTCATCTCTAATGAATCCTTTATGGAGGTAATCTTCTAAATCACAGAATTGTTACGGTGCAGAAGGAGGCCATTTGGCCCATTGCATCTGCACATGCTCCCCAATGAGCATCTTGACTTGGCGCCATTCCCTATACCCCTGTCCATTGTTTCTATTCAAATAATCATCTAATGCGCTGTTGAATGCCTCACTTGAATCTGCTTCCACCACACTGCCAGGTAGTGCATTCTGGGCCTGAACCACTCGCTGTGTGAAAAACTTTTTTTCTCACATCACATTTGCTTCTTTTGCGAATCACCTTTAATCTGTGCCTTATCGTTATTGATTCTTTTACTGGGAATAGTTTCTCCCTCTCTACTCTGTCCAGCCCCCTCGTGATTTCGTACATCTCTATCAAATCTCCTCTTGGCATTCTTCTCTCCAAGGAGAACAGGCCCGACCTCTCCAATCTATCCTCACCACTGAAGTTTCTCATCCCTGGAACCATTCCTGTAAACCTCTTTTGCACTCTCTCCGATGTCTTCACATCCATCGTATAGTGTGGTATCCAGAACTGTACACAGTATTCCAGCTGAAGTCTAACTAATGTCTTGTATAAGTTCACCATAACCTCCTTACTCTTGTACTCAGTGCCCCTATTAACAAAGCCCAGAACACTATATGATTTACTAACTGCCCTCTCTATCTGTCCTGCCATCTCCAATGATCTATGCACACATACGTTCAGGTCACTTATATCATCTCCCCATGTTCTTCTTACCAAAATGCATCACCCACACCTCTCCACATTGAACTTCATCTGCCACCTATCTGCCCACTTCACCAACTTGTTTATGTCCTTTTGAAGTTCTACACTGTCCTCGCAGTTCCTATTTCCACATTTTGTACCATCCGCAAACTTTGAAATTGTCCCCTGTACACCAAGATCCAAGTCATTGAAATATATGTGAAAAAGAAAGGGTCCCAATACATGGGGACCCACTACAAATCTTCCTCCAGCCCACAAAATATCCATTAATTGTTACCCTCTGCTTCCTATTATTCAGCCATTTATTTTTGTTCATTTATGGGTCATGGGTTTCGCTGGCTGGCCAGCATTTATTGCCATCCCTAGTTGTTCTTGGCTAGGCCATTTCAGTGGGCAGATGAGAGTCAACCACATTGCTCTGGAGTTATATGTAGGCTAGCCAGGTAAGAATGGCAGATTTCCTTCCCTAAAGGACATTCGTGACCCAGATGGGTTTTTCTGACAATCGTTTCATCAGTAGATTCTCGACTCCAGATATTTTTTAATCAAATTCAAATTCCATCATCTGCCGTGGCGGGATCGGAACCCGGTCCCTAGAACATTAGTTGATTTTCTGGATTAATAGTGTAGCAATAATGCCACTTGGCCAATGCCTCCCCTTCAGTTTGCATATTACAACCATCGCTTTTATTTCATTAGCTATAAATGCCCCCACTGGTCTGTAGTGCAGAACTGTATCAAATGCCTTTTGAAGTGTAATAGCTACCTACTCAACTTCAATTAGATTCCCCATTGGAATCCTCTTTGACAATCTCCTTCACATTCTGGTGCTGGGAGAGTGTGTTTCTGCTGTTTTAGTCCCTTCAGTTACATTCATTTTCTTTGTCCATCAGATCATCTTGTCTCTCAAATGTCCTCTGCCGTTTCCAAGGAAACCCCTCACCTTCCTTTCTGTACGATGCGATGTATTTATCCTTCTTATTCCTGCTTATATTGATCCACTTGGGGGTCATGCATTTGAATCTGGTGAATTTAGTTGTGCATTGTGAACTGGAGCATAAATAATTTCCCTCTCTGTTTATCGTTCTAACCTTGCGCTTTTCTGGAGAGCCTGTTTGGAAATGTGTGGTGCACCGAATCCCAGATCATTTGGAACTTAATTGTGTTGTAATTGTAATTACCCATGGGTATGTTGAGTTCTATTTTCTGTGTGCTGTCAGAGTCACTTACCATTACAAGTGGAGCTGAGAGAAGTTTCTCCAGGCTTCCACAACGCACTCAAGCAGTGAAGCACTCACACTTTTACCAATTCTGACTCTAAGCCAATTGAACAATTCTTTTCTTAATCACTGCTCCAGCACAGTACTAATGGAGTGCTGCACTGTTGAAGGTTTGATTTGTTATTTATCACTGGCACATTTATTTTTTATTCATTTGTGGGACGTGGGCGTCGCTTCCTGGCCAAGAACTAATGTCCATCCCTAGTTGCCCGAGGGCAGTTGAGAGTCAACCACACATTGCTGTGTGGCTCTAGAACGATGTGGGTATGCCGGCGTTGGACTGGCGTAAACACAGTAAAAAGTCTGACAACACCAGGTTTTAGTCCAACCTATTTATTTGATAATATACTCACAAGCTTTCGAGGGGACCTGACGAAGAGGCAGTCCCCTCGAAAGCTTGTGAGTATATTATCAAATAAATAGGTTGGACTAAAACCTGGTGTTGTCAGACTTTTTACTGGCTCTAGAACCACATGGAGGCCAGACTGGGTGAGGACAGCAGAATTCCTCCCCTAAAGGACATTCAGTAGCTGGGATCAAAGATTTCTCTCTTCACTCACCTCTTGCAGTTTTGCAGAATATTTTTGTAACTGTAATCAGTTTTTCTGCCTGGGAGTCTGGCTGAAGGATAATGGGGAAGATGCCCTTTAGCAAAGGGCAACACAACAATCCAAAAGGGAGTGTAGCTGGTCACTAATATTCTGCTGAACCAGATGAGTTTTTCCGACAATCGACAATGGCTTCATGGTCATCAGTAGATTCTTAATTCCCAGATAGTTTTTGTTGAATTCAAATTCCACCATCTGCGGTGGTGGGATTCGAACCTGGGTTCCCCCAGAACAGTTTCTAGATTAATAATCTAGCGATAATACCACCAGGCCATCGCCTCCCACATGTAATGGCATACGGTGTGAAGTATTGTTTCTTGCATGCTATACAGACAAAGCATTCCATCCGTAAGGAAGGAAAGGAGGGAGTGCAGAATACAGTGCTACAGTCATAGTTGGGGTGTAGAGAAAGATCAACTTAATGCAAGGTAGGTCCATTCAAGCATATGATGGCAGCAGTGAAGAAGCTGTTTTTGAGTCGATTGGTACATGTCCTCAGATTTTTGTATCTTTTTCCCAATGGAAGAAGGTGGAAGAGAGTATGTCTGGGGTGCGTTGGATCCTTAAAAGTGCTGCCTTTTTGGATGGGATATTTAATCAAAGTGCCAGCCTCCTGCTAGGCCTCAGAGGCACCATTTTGAAGAAGAGCAAGGGAGTTCTCCTGGTGTTCTGGCCAATCTTTATCCCTCAATCGATACTAGAGAAACATCTCATCTGCTCATCACCACATTGCTGGTTGTGGAATCTTGCTGTGTGTAAAATGGCTGCCATGTTTCCTAAATTGCAATAGGGACAATACTTCAGAAGTATTTTGTTGGCTGGAAAGTCCTTCAAGACATCAGGGGCATGATCTTACCATCCGTTCACGCCATACTCCCGCTGCAGCGAAGATGGAGAATTTGGCGATGGACCAATCCTCCATTCACTGCAGCGGAATGGAAAACTCTTGCTGGTTGGAAAATTCCAGCCTTGATGTCGTGTGAATAGGGGCTAAGTCGGTTAGGACCATTTTCATTGGAGTCTGGAAGAGATCTCACAGAAACTGATAAAATTCGAGCAGGGTTAGACAGGGGAGATTCAGAAAGAATGTCCCGAATGTGGGGGAGTCCCAAACAAGGGGTCGTTGTTTGAGGATAGAGGGGTGAACCTTTTAGGACTGAAGTGAGGAGAAATTTCTTCACCCAGGGAGTGGTGAAAGAATGAAACTCACTACCACAGAAAGCAGATGAAGCCAAAATTTCAAGAAGAAATTAGTTGTAGCTCTAAAGAGATCGAGGGATGTAGGAGGAAGGGGAGGAATCAGGATAATTGATGAGCAGCCATGATCAAAATGAATGGCGGAGCAGTCTCAAAGGGCTGAATGGCCTCCTCCTGCTTCTAGTTTCTGTTTCTCTGAATAGTGCTATATAAATGCAAATCTTTCAAGCCTTTTTTTAAAGCTATTCTAAGCCAGTAGACCATGGCAAAGCTCTTGTGTTATTTTAGTTTACTTCCTGTTGGGTACGATTGCAGTCACAGTCCACTTCCTTTACCTTCCAGCTGTCTCTGACATATACAATGACACCCTCATTACATTTCTATTTTATCCTTCCCGAACAGACGCTACCTCTTGACGTTGTATTTGTCTCCATCTACTGGGGTAACCATGTCCCTGTTAGTCTCGTTATATCATCATTTACTGTTGCTCCCTAGTGCACTCTGCAGTTCAAGACTTTCTCCAAAAGGACTTTGAGAAGATGGAGTAAAGATTTGCCTCACCCCTTTACTTTTGGCATTTTAAATATGCCCCAAAAATGGCAACATTTACAGGGGCTAATTGAACCATTTATTTAGAACTACAATCTCAGCTATGAGTAAAATCACTTGAGACCTCTGGGGATGCGAAGGTTGCCCATCAAGTTGTGGCAGTGTGCACTGATTAAAGGCAATCGATTGACCACTTGGGGCCAGATTAGAGATGCTGCCGGGGTCTTACAACAGCCAGAAGGTCCCTGGCAGTGGCCTCCCAGCTGCTAGGCCGGAAGCCAACGAAGCCTCTTTTAACAGTTTCACACATTTTCCCAGGGTGCCTCCGTCTTGAGGCACCCACATACTTCCTTGCCAGCTGCAGCAGCACCCACAGTGGTTAGCACTGCTGCCTCACAGCACCCGGGGCCTGGGCTCGATTCCTGACTTGGGTCACTGTCTGTATGGAGTTTGCATGTTCTCCCCGAGACTACGTGGGTTGCCTCTAGGTGATCTGATTTCCTTCCACAGTCCAAAGATATGGAGGTTAGGTTGATAGGCCATGTTAAATTGCCCCTTAGTGTCAGGGAGACTAGCAGGGTGAATGGAGTTTTGGGGTTAGGACCTGGGTGGCATTGTGGTCTGTGCAGACTTGATGAGCAAATGCCTTACTGTGCACTGTCGAAATTCTAGGACTAAGATTCCTCCCTATGACTCCAAATGTTGCCAAAACCTGGATACACTATTTTCCCATGTGTTAGGTTTCTACTCATATTCATTCTTTTCTCAGAGTCCTTGGCTTCAGATCCCTTCTAGTGGCCAACCTTTCCTTCCTATCCTGCCCATTTCCCTGTATTTTTTTGTTCATTCATGGAACAGGGGTGTCACTGGCTGGCCAGCATTTATTGCCCACCCCTTGTTCACAGGGCAATTGAGAGTCAACCTTATTGCTGTGGCGCTGGGCTCACATGTCGGCCAGACCAGGTAAAGACGGCAGATTTCCTTCCCTACAGGACATTAGTGAACCAAATGGGTTTTTCCGACAATTTACAATGGTTTCATGGTCATCAGTAGATTCTTAATTCCAGATATACTTATTGGATTAAAATTCCACCATCAGCTGTGGCGGGATTTGAACCCGGGTCCCCAGAATATTAGCTGAGTTTCGAGATTAATAGCCTAGCGATAATTTCACTAGGCCATCACCTCCCCCAGTTGCCCTTTTTGTGTGATCCATGATACTTGCTTCCAAGCTCAACATTAATCTCACTCTTCCCATTACATTATGCTGCCTCTTATCCCGAAAATAATCAGAGGTATCTAAAAGAAAGAGTCCTATCAGTTACAGCACCTTATTTCTTAATTAAATGACCTTTTTTACCCATCTTTTGTTTGGCATTGCATACAGAATTTGGAGAGTCAATTTTCTTTTCCTCTCTTTGCCTGCCTAAACTTTTTTGACTTTCTTCGCTACATGACAGCAGTGAATGTGCCTCAGAGATAGTTCATTAGCTGAACAGTGCCTCAAGATATCCTGAGGTTATGACAGGAACTATATAAATACCAGACTTTCTGGTTTGTATTGCTTGACTTTTTCTTTCTCCTGACACCATCTAATCCCATCTGCCAGCACTTGGCCCATAGCCCTGAATGTTATGGTGTGCCAAGTGCCTCACTTTTCAAATGATGTGAGGCAACCCATCTCTACCAGTCTCTCAGGCAGCGCATTCCAGACCATCGCCACCCTCTGGCTGTGGTGAAGGCAAACTCGGGTGCACTAGAAACAACAACAAAAAAAGTTCTTGAGATTTTTCCTCATGTTCCCCCCTGCTCCTCGTCTTGAAGACATGTCCCCTCAGGACTGATCCTTCAACTAAGGGGAACAGCTTCTCCTTACCCACTCTGGCCATGATAAATTGCCCCTTAGTGGTCAGGGAGATTAGCGGGGTAAATCAGTGGGGTGGGGAGGGGGTATGGAGATGGGGCCTGGGTGGGACTGTTGTCAGTGCAGACTCAATGGGCAAAATGGCCTCCTCCTGTGCTGTAGGGCTTCTGTCATTGCTGCTAAACTTGTCAAATTCTGCAATACATATTCTCGCCACCTCTTTTAATCCTTTCATTTTACTCTGGTTACAAGAGAGCTTGCACTCTTCAAAACTTGAGACTTCATCCAATTAGCTGGGCTTCCAGTTTTAACTCCCCGCTGGTTGACCAGTGCTCCCAGATATTCAGGTTTTGTGACAGGTTCCTTCTCAAAGGGCAAGAAATTCTGGCACACCCAGAGATGCCCAAATACCATTCATGTATTTTTAAAATCTGATTCTCTGCCATAGCTTATCATCACCTGCTGCTTTTGGATTTGATTTAATTTGATTTGATTTGCTTTTGTCACACAGAAGTTTACAGCATGGAAACAGGCCCTTCGGCCCAACTTGTCCATGCCGCCCTTCTTTTTCTTTTAAATCCCTAAGCTAGTCCCAATTGCCCGTGTTTGGCCCATATCCCTCTATACTCATAGTACCCATGTAACTGTCTAAATGCTTTTTGAAAGGCAAAATTGTACCTGCCTCTATTTCTTCCTCTGGCAGCTTGTTTCAGGCACTCACCACTCTCTGTGTGAAAAAATTGCCCCTCTGGACCCTTTTGTATCTCTCCCCTCTCACTTTAAACATGTATTAGTATACAGTGAAAAGTATCATTTGTGCGCTGTGCAGTCAAGATGAGAGATCACACGACGCCTTGTTATAGTCCAACAGGTTTATTTGAAATGACAAGCTTTTCGGAGCACTACTCCTTCAGCAGGTGAGGGTGAAGATTTCACATAAACCTGTTGGAGTGTAACCTGGTGTCGTCTTATCCACCCCAGTCCAAACACTGGCATCTCCACATCACTATACAGACAAAGCATGATGATCATAGAGCACATTGGAGAGAAGGAAAGGAGAAGGTGCGGGACGCAGTGTTACCGTCATAGCTAGGGTGTAGAGAAAGATCAACTCAGTGCGAGGTAGGTCCATTCAAAAGCCTGATGGCAGCAGCGAAGAAGCTGTTCTTGAGTTGGTTGGTACATGACTTCAGACTTTTGTATCATCTTCCCGACGGAAGAAGGTGGAAGAGAGAATGTCCGGGAGAATTCATTTTGATATAAACTTTTAAGTAAGTCTTTAAAGGCAGAAGGTTAAAAGTTAAGAATGATTTCAGGGACTTTTTTCTGTTGTTTCTTGTGTGCCTCTATTTGTATTCATTAGGTTACAGAATCCATGGTTTCCAATATATCGGCACTACTGCTTTCTGACCAGCAGGTGGGGCTGCAAACCACTTAACCAACATCAGAGCCTTGTTCAGAAGCAAGAATAATCACACACAGCACAGGATTACAAACACTAACATTGCCATCTGGCCAAGTGATTACTGTTCATTCCTTACAGAGTCTGCAGGCAGCCTTACTGTGTAGCAGTTGACAGTTATCACTGTGATCATGCACAACTATGAAACGAAGGCCAGCAGATACATTCAGGTGAACCTGGGTGGTTGGAATCAGAATGAGTCTGGCCAAACTAGAACAGTGTTGACATTTGGAAACCCCAGGCTCAGCGGAAACTTGGTTAGTTAGTTGAAAGTAGACAGGTCAGCGACTCAGCTGTGGATCTTCACAGGGGAACCAGTAACTTGCCCCATTCTCTCCACCAGTGTCAGCTCACAGAGAGTCATAAAGCTGTCACGGTGCAGAATGAGACCATTCGGCCCATCGCATCTGCAATGGCCGAATGTCACGGCTTGGTGCCATTCCCCTGCCTTTTCCCCGCACCCCTGCATATTGTCTCTGTGCAAATAATCATCTAATGCCCTCTTCAGTACTTCAGTTGAACTTGCCTCCACCGCACTTCCAGACAGAACATTCCAGACCCCAACCACTCACTGGGTGAAAAAGATGTTCTCTCACATCACATTTGCTTCTTTTGCAAATCACCTTAAGTCTGTGTTCTCTCATTCTTGATCCTATTACGAGCAGAAAATATTTCTTCTTATCTACACTGCCCAGTCCCCATCAAAAGCCCCCTTAGCATTTCCTCAAAAATAAGGCAACCCTCACGAAGATATTCTGGATGTATTTTCTACAGCACCTCCAGGGGCAGCACCGTTGGGGCTTCCTCCTTTTTTCATTTGATTTGATTTGATTTATTATTGTCACATAAAATCATAGAATCCCTATAATGCAGAGGAGGTCATTATATTAACATACAGTAAAAAGTATTGTTTCTTGCGTGCCATACAGACAAAGCATACCGTTGATAGAGAAGGAAAGTAGAGGGTGCAGAATGTAGTGTTACTGTCTTGCAAGGCAGCCATCATAAAACTGCTCCATCCATAACGATGCCACACGGTGGCACTGTGGATAGCACTGCTGCCTCACAGCGCTAGGTTGATTTCCATATTTGGGTGACTGTGTGGAGTTTGTACGTTCTACAATACAATCCCTACAGTGCAGAAGGAGGCCATTTGGCCATATGAGTTTGCATCGACCCCAATCCCACCCAGGCGCTATTCCCGCAACCCTGCAAATTTACCCTGCCAATCCCCCTGACACTAGGGTCAACTTAGCACGGCCAATCAACCGAACCGGCACATCTTTGGACTGTGGGAGGAAACTGGAGCACCCGGAGGAAACCAACCCAGACATGGGGAGAATGTGCAAGCTCCACGCAGACCTGAGGCCAGAATTGAACCCGGGTCCCTGGCGCTGTGAGGCAGCCGTGCTAACCACTGTGCCACCGTGCCACCCTTTATGTATCTGTGATACGTGAAGAGGCCAGTCATTTCATTTCACAGGCGTTTCCCCGGTGAAGTCTCTCGGGGGGAAGAACCCGTTTTGAACTTGTCACATTGTTCCATTTGTAAGACGCAGACCAGCCTCGGGGCACGAGGGTTCATTGTTGTGATGTTCCACCCCACAGGGAAGAAGAACAAGCTGCGAGTTTACTACCTGTCGTGGCTCAGGAACAAGATCTTGCGCAATGATCCCGAGGTGGAGAAAAAGCAAGGCTGGGTCTCGGTTGGAGATTTGGAAGGCTGTGTTCACTATAAAGTGGGTAAGTACTGTGTTCACTGAAGATCATTTACTGGCCCAGAACGCTTTGGATTGTTGCCTTTCCTCTTTTGAAGACTTTTCTTGCCCGTCCAACCTTGAGCAACACTGATTGTGCTAAGTGAATCTCTATAACCATTGCTGGCCGCCCCAATGGAAATGGGCTCACTGTCCGAAATTCCTACTTTTGTAATATTTCATTCAACCATTGATTAATCTGATTATATTTTAACCCACTCCACTCAGCCACATTCACCTCGGTGTGTGCAGTGGTGCCTGGATTTAACTACGCAAGGTTATGGGAAAATCAGTACTTTTAATACTGCAATCTGAAATGTCCAAACAGAAATGGTCAGGGATTTTTACAGTAAATTCATTGCAGTGTTAACTTGTGATACTAATAAATAAGTTCTACATTTTTTAGAAGCAGATTCACCAGAAACTTGCAAAAGGGAATTGGATAAAGACTCAGGAAGGTCAATTGTGCAGGGCTGTGCAAAAAAATTAGATTTGGAGGGGCTGACGTGAATTAACAGCCGGGATTTCCTGCCCTACTCGCCCCTGCTCCTGTGGCAGGTTTTCTAGTGTTGTGGAGATGCCGGCGTTGGACTGGGGTAAACCCAGTAAGAAGTCTCACAACACCAGGTTAAAGTCCAACCAGTTTATTTGATAGTAAACGCCACAAGGTTTTCTAATGGCAAAGGAAGCCCACCATTGGGGTGGCGCAGTACCACAGTGGTTAGCACTGCTGCTTCACAGCTCCAGGGACCTGGGTTTGATTCCTGGCTCGGGTCACTGTCTGTGTGGACTTTGCACATTCCCCTCGTGCCTGTGTGGGTTTCCTCCGGGTGCTCCGGTTTCCTCCCACAGTCCAAAGATGTGCGGGTTAGGTTGATTGGCCGTGCTAAAAATGCCCCTTAGTGTCCTGAGATGTGTAGGTTAGAGGGATTAGCGGGTAAATGTGTAGGGATATGGGGATAGGGCCTGGGTGGGATTGTGCAGACTCGATGGGCCGAAGGGCCTCTTTCTGCACTGTAGGTTTCTATGGTCTGTTGGCCAGTAGTGGGATTTGCCAGTCTCGCCGAAGACAGTGGTGTTTTCCATGGCCCACCGGCCAATAGTGTCGGAATAGCACGGAAAATCCGCTGCAGTGAGGCGGGAATATCTCACCATATAATGGTCACACCACAGAAGGAGACTTGTTGACCTGTCGTGGTGGCCCCCTTGCAAGAGCAGTTTGGCTAGTTCTATTTCTCTGCTCTTTTCCCGGAACTCTGCAAACTTATTTGAAAGCTACAACCGAATTTGCCCCCGCCTTCATACAATCCAAATCATAGAATCCCTACAGTGCAGAAAGAGGCCATTTGGTCCATCGAGTCTGCAACATCAACAATCCCATCCGGGCCCTGTCCCCGTAACCCCACATATTTACCCCACTAATCCCGGCGACCTACGCATCCCAGGACACTATGGGGGAAATTTAGCGTGGCCAATGCACCTGACCAGTACATCTTTGGACTGTGGGAGGAAGGCGGAGGACCCGGAACAAACCCTCGCAAACACGGGGAGAACGTGCAGACTCCACACAGACAATTACCCAGGCCGGGAATCGAACTCAGGTCCCTGATGCTCTGAGGCAACAGTGCTAACCACTGTGCCACCCATAAATCATATCCATCCACTTGGATCAAAGTTTTTTTTCCTCACGTTCCTTTGTCAATCACCTTAAATTTAAGTGACTTGGCCATGAAAAATTGTCCATTAGTGCCAGGGGGACTAACAGGGTATATATATATGGGGTTGCAGAGACATAGCCTGGGTGGGATTGTTGTCAGTGCAGGCTCGATGGGCCAAAAGGCCTCCTTCTATGGACTTATATGGTTCTATGAAATTTGTGCCCAGGAACTGGCATAAAGCACAATGAATGGCCATGCTGTAGGATCCTGACCCAATACAAAATATTGCGGCACAGTAGCACAGTGGTTAGCACTGCTGCTTCACAGCTCCAGGGACCTGGGTTCGATTCCCGGCTCGGGTCACTGTCTGTGTGGAGTTTGCACATTCTCCTCGTGTCTGCATGGGTTTCCTCCGGGTGCTCCGATTTCTTCCCACAGTCCAAAGATGTGCGGGTTAGGTTCATTGGCCATGCTAAAAATTGTCCCTTAGTGTCGTGAGATGCGTAGGTTAGAGGGATTAGCGGGTAAATATGTAGGGATATGGGAATAGAGTCTGGGTGGGATTGTAGTCAGTGCAGACTCGATGGACTGAATGGCCTCCTTCTTCACTGTAGGGTTTCTATGATTAAATCTATGATCGTATGATTAAAATAGATTCAGATTTGCCTCTAAAGTAAGATTGGCTCTTTGAGTTTTACAGTAAGATTTTAACTAGGGTGTAAAGCAGAACTTTTTACTGCTGCTCTCCTGCTGCTGCTGAGGTCTATATTCTTGCTATGCTGAACGAAGATACACAAATACATCTCCGAATGTTGCCAGCTCCCTCACTTTCCAACCAGAATTGTAAACTTTTCGCTTGTGGGTATGGGTCGGCATATCAGTATTCCAATGCTGCAGGACCTGTATTGTACCATGCTTAACCTCTTTGGATAATTCAGTCAGTGTCCAACAGGAATCCATCTCAACCTCCTATCACTTCGAAAGAATTTCAGGGGGCAACCATCGCAAACATCTTAAGGGGCCATCTTACCAAAAATGTTCTAAGTGAAAAACGCATGTAAAAACAGGAGGAATCTAATTTAAAAGTCGAATCTTATCCGAATCTGGTAAAAAAAAATCTTGACAAACTTAAAATTTGCTATTGGGGGAGTGGGTGGGGCCTAACTCACCTGAAAGCCAGCTGATAGCAACAGAGGGTGCAATTGTGCATGTGCAGCCTTCTGTGCTGGGCTGCTATCAGCTGGCCTCCGTGGCATAGCACCCCTACCACCCAGACCAATTACAATCGCGATCGCGAACCATCGCAAACCCTTGCTTCTTCTACTGATCACTACTACAGACTGGCAGCCCCCCCATCCCACAATCACTACTGCAAGGAGGCAGCAGCCCCCCCTCTCCCCACTAATCGCTATTGCAAAGTGGCTGTGGACCCCCCGCTCCCACTGAGCAACTCGCCCCCAGTCTGATCCCCTTAGTTGACCCTGCCCCCCTCAGCCCCCACCCCTGCCTGGTGCCAGTGGACAATGCCAATGTCCCAGGCAGGCAGTCCCAGGATACCCAATGAACAGTACCAGGGTGCCAGGCTGGCTGTGCCAGGGTGCCCAGTGGGTAGTGTCAGTGTGCCAGGCTGACACTACCAGGTGCCCTTGCCCATGACCTCCTGGAGAGGCCTCAGTGGTCTCCAGTTCTGTAGGCGAGGCCTTCATGTCTGGTCCACTTGCCTCTGTGGCTTTGTTGGGGAAGGTTCTTTCCAGCATGGCCACAGAGGAAAGCGAGCCCAGGCTATTTCATCCTGAGATCACTAATTCTATTTAAGTGAGAACTTTAATATATTTAAATAATATAATCACCCTTGCGCTGAATATCTGGTGCCAGTAAGATGGCGAGAGGTGAGAAACTGGGCACGAATCTGATTTCTCAGTCCTCCCTCAATCTTCCTGGCTCATGCCACCCATCAGCCGATGGGGCACAATGGTAAGATTACCACCCCCCTTTAGAATTTTTCCATCCTTG
Source organism: Carcharhinus amblyrhynchos (assembly GCF_965287045.1). Classification (NCBI taxonomy): domain Eukaryota; kingdom Metazoa; phylum Chordata; class Chondrichthyes; order Carcharhiniformes; family Carcharhinidae; genus Carcharhinus; species Carcharhinus amblyrhynchos. Next base: position 126,448,285 of record NC_137327.1, read on the forward strand.
ATGTGGAACATAATTTAAAAGCCCAAATAGAACATAGAACATTACAGCGCAGAACAGGCCCTTCGGCCCACGATGTTGCGCCGACCAATTAAAAAAGCAATGACCCTCTAACCTAAACCAATCCCTTTCCATCCATAAACCTATCCACGGATCTCTTAAACGCCCCCAAACTAGGCGCATCTACAACTGCAGCAGGCAGGGCATTCCAATCCCTCACCACCCTCTGGGTAAAGAACCTACCTCTGACATCCGTCCTATAACTACCACCCCTTAATTTAAAGCTATGCCCCCTCGTGCTAGCTTTCTCCATCCAAGGAAAAAGGCTATCACTGTCCACCCTATCTAAACCTCTAATCATCTTATATGTTTCGATGAGGTCCCCTCTTAGCCGCCTTCTTTCTAACGAAAACAACCCCAAATCCCTCAGTCTCTCCTCATAGGACCTTCCCTCCATACCAGGCAACATCCTGGTAAACCTCCTCTGCACCCTCTCCAATGCCTCCACATCCTTCCTATAATGTGGGGACCAGAACTGCACACAATGCTCCAAGTGCGGACGCACCAGAGTTGTGTACAGTTGCAACATGACGTTGCGGCTCCTAAATTCAATCCCCCGACCAATAAACGCCAAGACACCGTATGCCTTCCTAACAACCCTATCTACTTGATTCCCAACTTTCAGGGATCTATGTACACATACACCTAGATCCCTCTGTTCATCAACACTATTCAGAGTCCTACCGTTAGCCCTATACTCTACACATCTGTTATTCCTGCCAAAGTGAATTACCTCACACTTTTCCGCATTAAACTCCATCTGCCACCTCTCGGCCCAGCTCTGCAACTTGTCCAAGTCTCTCTGTAAACTATGACACCCCTCTTCACTATCTACCACTCCTCCGACTTTGGTGTCATCAGCAAATTTACTGATCCACCCAACTATACCCTCATCCAGATCATTTATAAAAATTACAAACAGCAGTGGCCCCAAAACAGATCCCTGAGGCACACCACTTGTAACCGAACTCCATGACGAATACTTTCCATCAACCACCGCCCTCTGTCTCCTATCTGCTAGCCAATTCCTGATCCAATTAACTAAATCACCCTCAATCCCATACATCTGCATTTTCTGCAGAAGCCTTCCATGGTGAACCTTATCAAACGCCTTACTAAAGTCCATATCTACCACGTCAACTGCCTTACCCCCATCCACCTCTTTGGTCACTTTCTCAAAAAACTCAATAAGGTTAGTAAGGCACGACCTACCCTTCACAAAACCATGCTGACTATCTCCAATCAATTCATTACTCTCCAAATAACTATAAATCCTATCCCTAATAATTTTTTCTAAAACTTTGCCCACAACAGAAGTAAGACTCACCGGTCTATAATTCCCGGGGAAGTCTCTGTTCCCCTTCTTAAACAGTGGGACAACATTCGCTATCCTCCACTCCTCTGGCACTATACCTGTGACCAACGACAACCTGAAGATCAGAGCCAGAGGCTCTGCAATTGCCTCTCTTGCCTCCCAGAGAATCCTAGGGTAAATCCCATCCGGCCCAGGGGACTTATCTATTTTCAAACCCTCAAGAATATCTAGCCCATCCTCCTTATCAACTGCAATACTATCCAGTTTACAACCCTGTAACCCAGTGTTCTCCACAGCTACATTTATGTCTCCCTGCGTGAATACCGAAGAGAAATATTGGTTCAATGCCTCTCCAATCTCTTCTGGTTCCACACATAACTTCCCACTGCTGTCTCTAACTGGCCCTAATCTTGCCCTAACCAATCTTCTGTTCTTAACATATCTATAGAACGCCTTAGGATTCTCCTTAATCCTATCAGCCAAAGTCTTCTCGTGTCCTCTTTTAGCTCTTCTTAACTCACTCTTTAACTCCCTCCTAGCCAATCTAAAGCTTTCCAGTGCACTACCTGAGCCCTCAAGTCTCATCCTGACATAAGCCTCCTTTTTCCTTTTAACCAGCGAATCAACTTTTTTAGTGCACCATGGTTCCCTTGCTCGACCATTTCCTCCTTGCCTGACAGGGACATACATATCAAGGACTCGCAGTAGCTGCTCCTTGAAAAAACTCCACATTTCGAACGTTCCGAGACCCTGTGGTCTCCTAGTCCAACCGATGCTTCCTAATTCTCTCCTAATAGCCTCATAATTACCCTTCCCCCAGCTAAAACCACTGTCCCGAGGTTCATGCCTATCCCTTTCCATCACTAAGGTGAACATAACCAAATTGTATTTGTATTTTCCTGTTGTGATTGAATGAATCAAAACGACCAAGAAACACTTCATATTCCATATAGAGATTGGTAAATATAAACAGATCAGCTGTAGTGGGTTGTGAGTGATTTCTGTGAATCATCTTCATCTAGTGAGACAAATTGGGCTGATAACTCATGACCAAAGCCCTGTGTAGCTTTCAATAGTTTTGAGTTGCTGAGATACACCTGTGGAGATTATAATGAAATTTTGGCAGTCTTTACTGCCTTGCGAGACAGGAGGTATGGGTTCCAGAGTTGGCTGAGCATGTTACTGCCCTACTTCTGAATTTAAATACAGAACAGCTTCATTCATGGGTGGGATTTTATGGTGTCATTCGTCCCAAAACCATAAAATCCCACCTGAGGTCAACGGATCTTTCCGTTGTCCACCCCTCCAATATTATTAAGGATATTATTAAATTAGAACGAGTGCGGAAAAGATCTTCCAGGATGCTACCAGAACTTGATGGTTTAAGTTATAAGGAGAGGCTGGATAGACAGGGACTTTTGTCTCTGGAGCATAGGAGGCTGAGGGGTGATCTTATAGAGGTCTATAAAATAATGAGGGGCATAGATCAGCTAGATAGTCAATATCTTTTCCCAAAGCTAGGGGAGTCTAAAACCAGAGGGCATAGGTTTAAGAGGGGAGAGATGCAAAAGAGTCCAGAGGGGCAATTGTTTCACACAGAGGGTGGTTGAGTGTCTGGAACAAGCTGCCAGAGGTAGTAGTAGAGATGAGTTCAATTCTGTCTTTTAAAAAGCATTTAGATAGTTACATGGATACGATGGGTATAGAGGGATTTGGGCCAAATGCGGACAACGAGGACCAGCTTAGGGGTTTAAAAAAAAGGCAGCATGGACAAGTTGGGCTGAAGACCTGTTTCCATGCTGTAAACCTCTATGGCTATGTTTCTATGACCCTCGCCCGCTCCATTCCCCATAGCCTGTGGGGCAGTAAAATTCCAGCCATAATCACTTGCCCATGTCCTTAATATCTGATCGCATTGACAAAAAGACTTACTAATCAACAATTAGGTAAATATATTGACACAACTTCCTCTGAGTTTATGAACCAGAAGCTAATGCAGGCTCCCTAAATGGTTTAAGTTAAATTAAAAATGTGGGGTTTAGCCCACCACTGAGACTTACCAAGTAATTGGAACACACCATTTGAGACCCGATTGTACTATATAACCTAGTCGAAGCGAAGCCAGCAATTAATTGTCCATGACTATAATTTTTACAGCGTTGGAATACTGTTCGTAGTTTTGGTCTCCATTTTAAGAGAGGATAGACTTGTATTGGAAACTGTGCAGTGAAGATTCATTGAGTTGGCCCCTGTGGTGAAGGGGTTGACCTATAATGAAAGGCTGAGTAAATTGGGTTTATATTCTCTAGTATTTAGAAGATAGCAAGGTGATCTCACAGAAACCTACAAAATTCTGAAGGTGCCTGATGGGTGGATGCTGAGACAAGAGGCAGGATTTTATGCCCTCATTCGTTCGAAAATCGTAAAATCCCGCCAAAGTCAACAGACCTTCCCATGCTCTGCCCCTCGCCCGCTCTAATTCCCATGGTAGGCGGGATGGTAAGAATCTGTCCGTTATTCCTACAGAGAATTGAAAAGAGGAAAGGACAATCTCCAGGTAATGAGCTGATCAGTTCGGACTGAAATGAGGAAAAAATTACTTCACTCAAAGGATTCTGAATGTTTGGATTTCCTCATTTTTTATTTATTCATTAGTGTCACAAGTAGGCTTACATTAACACTTCAATGAAGTTACTTTGAAAATCCCCTTGTCACCACATTCCTGTTTGGGTACACTGAGGGAGAATTTAGCATGGCCAATGCACATAAACAGCATATTTTTCAGACTGTGGGAGGAAAGCGGAGCACCCGGAGGAAACCCACGCAGACACAGGGAGAACGCGCAAACAGTGACCCAAGCCGGGAACCAAAGCCAGGTCCCTGGTGCGGTGAGACAGCATTGCCACCGTGCCGCTCTTACCACAGAGGGTTGTGGATGCCCCATCATTGAGTATATTTAAGGCCAAGATGGACTAATTTTGGTCTCTCGGGGAATTAAGGGATGTGTGGAGTAGGTGGATCAGGTAGGAGATGAAGTTGAAGTTATGATTGTATTGTCTGGCAGAGCAGGCTTGAAGGGGCTTTGTGGTCTACCCCTGCTCCAATGCCATATGTTTTTCTGGTAAGCTGAACGCACCTTGCCATGCCTCGAAAGCTCCGAGCCAGTGTGTTTGATCGGTAAAACTAAAACATGTGGGGCGGGATTTCCCGGCTGCGCTCACCCAAAATCCGGAAAATCCCACCCGAGGTCAACGGACCTTTGCATGGCTATGATTCCAGTGGCAGGTGAGCCAGGAAAATCCTGCCCGGAGGCTCACTCAGCCTTAGGCCTGAAGTGGGTCGTACGAAGTTTCGTACTGTGGAGATAAAGAGAAAATCGTAAGAACTGCTGCTGTTCAGGACCTATTTATCCAATTCTGGTGACTAGCCTCTGCTGGAAACACAAGACAATTTATTATCTGTGACTGCAATTATTGCAGCACTTCTGAGTTCTCTGTGTTCTTGTAACTTTAAATAAATAATATTGAATGTGGAATTGAAATTAAATTTTTATGTAGAGGTTAAGAGGCCTTGGTCATTCCCATGTCATTTACAATTGAGAAGAAAGTTTAAAATCTCTTTGTAACATTGTGAGAGCAGTGGAAAAATGTGCCATCTTAAGGCCACATATCTGTATTTTTAAGAGTGAGCTTTCTTTTAATTCATTCACAGTATGTGGGCTGGCTAGACCAGCATTTATTGCCCATCCCTAGTTGCCCTTCAGGAGGTGGCAGTGAGCTGCTTTCTGGACCCACTGCAGACTCTGAGGTGTAGGTACACACACAGTGCTGTTTAGAAGGAAATTCCAGGATCTTGACCCAGTGATGATGAAGGAACGGCGATATATTTCCAAGTCGGGATGGTGAGAGACTTGGAGGGGAGCTTCCAGGTGCTGGTGTTCCATGCTCCTGCTGCCCTTGTCCTTCGAGATGGTAGTGGTTTTGGTTGTGGGAAGAGTTGCCAAAGGAACATTGGTGAGTTCCTGCAGTGTATCTAGTAGATGGTATACGCAGCTGCCACTGTTCATTGGTGGTGGAGGAATTGGTTGTTTATGGAATGATGACAAATAATGGCTTGTGATCCAATCGATACAAGAGTCCAATACAAAACACTCATCCTGCATTGGATATGTGCCACCCTCCATATTGGATCAGCTGGTCATTAGAAAACGTTCAAAGTGCACAAACTGGCGGGCAGAGAACTTGGGCTGAGTTTTACCGACGCGTCCACCTGAGATTCATACGATCCTGACCAAGGCCAACGGACATTGCCGTTCTCCGAGACTCGCCTGCCGCCGGAATCGGGACGGGCATGCCGGTAAAATTCCAGCCCTCGCTTCAGAACCCTTTGAGAGATTGGTTTTGATTGTCCGCATCATTGGCCACACGAGTGCCAAAGGTCAAACGCCAACAAAGGCTCAGTTCCAATTCACTTTTATTGGACGCAAATCTAAACTGAACGGCTCAAACTCGTGGTCTGCTTATTTCTGAACAGTTTGATTAAATCTGTTCTGATTCTCAATCATTAGAATGTGACCTAATTAACAGTGGCATTTTGACGTATGGAATAATCTTGATTCTAAAATGACTGACAGCCACTTTAAGTTCTTTGTTTCTTTTTTAACAGTTAAGTACGAAAGAATAAAATTTTTAGTGATCGCTCTGAAGAATTCTGTTGAAGTCTACGCATGGGCTCCTAAACCATACCACAAATTTATGGCATTTAAGGTAAGATACTTCAGATGGAAACTAGCTAATACAACTGTGAACCCAGTCAAAAACAAAGGTTTTGGAATTGATTTGTTCTGATCTATTATTGACACATGTATCGGTATACAATGAAAAATATTGTTTCTTGCATGTTGTACAGTTAATGCATACCGTTCATACAGTAGATAGAGAAGGAAAGGAGAGGGTGCAGAATACATCATAGCTGGATGTAGAGAAAGATCAGCTTAATATAAGGTAGGTCCATTCAAAAGCCTGATGGCAGCGGGGAAGAAGCTGTTCTTGAGTCAGTTGGCACGTGATCTCAAACTTTTGAATCTTTTTCCCAGTGGAAGAGAGCATGTGGAGATCTCATTGAGACATATAAGATGATGAATGGGATGGATAGGATAGAGGTGGAGAGACTCTTCCCGCTCAGAAAGGACAGTAGGACTAGGGGGCACAGCCTCAAGATAAAGGGGGGGCAATTTAGAACGGAGTTGAGGAGGAACTTCTTCACTCAAAGGGTGGTGAATCTCTGGAATTCTCTGCCCGTTGAAGTGGTGGAGGCTGCCTCGCTAAATATTTTTAAGACGCAGGTTGATGGGTTTTTGGTAAGCGAGGGGATTAAGGGTTATGGGGAGAGGGTGGGAAAGTGGAACTGAGCCACAACAGATCAGCCATGATCTTATTGAATGGCGGGGCAGGCTCGAGGGGCTAGATGGCCTACTCCTGCTCCTATTTCTTATGTTCTTATGTTCATGTCAGATTGCATGGGGTTAGGGTTTGGGGTAGGGGTCCTTGATTATGCTGGCTACTTTTCCGAGGCATCAGAAAATGTAGACAGAGTCAATGAATGGGAGGCTGGTGATGGATTGGGCTACATTCACAACCCTTTGTAGTTTCTTGCAGTCAAAGCAGGAGCCATATCAAGCTGTGATACATCTGGAAAGAATGTTTTCTATTGTGTAGCTGTAAAAATTGGTGAGAATCATGCTGAATTTCCTTAGCCTCCCGAGAAAGCAATTTCCGGTATCCTAAGAGTTAATGTGGCTTCATTAGGTTGACATGGCATTATACGACTTGGAAAAGTGGACTGCAGATTCATGCTCACGATTCACTGCAAATAAATCACAGGAACAAAGCAGGTTACAGCAAGTCATTCATCCAGGAATTCCAGTTAGTCACTTGGCAATAATACAGGCCTGGGAATTGTCAACTACTTTGCTGTTCATTAAGCAACAGAAGAATCAATCTGGATCAATTGGCGAATAAAACTGGAGAGGTTTTAAAATTCGTGAGTGGGTGGTGATAAACAGGGGCATGCTGAGATGCCATGTCAATTATTAGCATGTGCCTGAAATTATTGGTATCTGTTTACCTTTAGCCTTCCTTGCAGTGACTTACCTGTGGATCCTGCAGTTGTGTATACTGAGACATATAACCTTACCCAGAGAGTGCAGATACTTGGATGAGATCCAAGGTTTCTTTTTTAATGACAAATGGCATTAATGGTGAAATACAGTTGTAAATATTCTCCATATAAAAGGCTGAACATTCTCTCACAGTAACATGCCATATGTCCATGACCTACTTATTCAACACGCCATTCACTTTGGTCCCTTGATGTTCCATTTTTAGCTGCCAAGGATCCTGGAAGATATTGGTTTTGAAATGTCCCACTTTGAGTCAATTAATCCCCTGGTTTATTTAGGTTAACATTGGCAGTCGGCTGCCAAGAAGTGGAACAGAGTATGAATACAAAAGTGACCTTGAAATCTTTAAAACAAATCCAAATTCAAACAAAATAGCTTTTAAACATCTGCTGCGAAACATATCTGCAAATCCATGGATGGGATTTTCCGGCAGCACTCACTTCAAGACCGGAAAATCCTGGCTGAGGTCAATGGACCTTTGCGTGGTCCGTGTCCCGTGTCATGGGAAAATTCTGCCACCAGTCTTTTAATAAGAGTAAGGCTCCAAGATGACTGGGGAGGTTCCCTTCAACTGCTTTCAAGCGAACACTATTAGAAGTACAAATAAATAACATGTTGACAACCTGGAATTAAAATCCAGAGCAGCACGGTGGCACAGTGGTTAGCACTACTGCCTCACAGCACCAGGGACCAGGGTTCAATTCCAGCATCGGATCACTGTCTGTGCAGAGTCTGCACGCTCTCCCCATGTCTGCGTAGGCTTCTTCTGGGTGCTCCGATTTCCTCCCAGACTCCAAAGATTGGGTTGATTGGCTAAATTGCCCTGTAGTGTCAGGGGGATTAGCAGGGTAAATATGCGGGTTAAATATGGGGATTGGGTCAGGGTGGGATTGTTGTCAGTGTAGGCTCGATGGGCCGAATGACCTCCTTCTGCACTGTGGGGATTCAATGATTCTGGAACCCTGGAAGCATCCAGGAGTTGGTAACTCCAAAAAAAAAACAAATTCAAGTCCTGTTGCACAGCTGATAGTCCTTGTTCCAGATTTTGGACAGAGCACTGGACTGTAGTCAGAACGATGACCTACATTTCCTCCTTACAGACACAGATTGACCTGCTTAGCATTTGCAACATCGTCTCTTGGTGTTTAACAACCTCGGGAATGTCAGGAACAAGGAGTAGGCCATTTAACCCCTCGAGCCCATTCATTTAGTTCATGGCTGAATTGTACCTCAACCATGGGGGTGGCACGGTGGCACAGAGATTATCGCAGCCTCCCATGCCCAGGGACCCGGGATCAATTTCCAGCTTGGGTCACTGTCTGTGCGGAATTTGCACATTCTCCCCGTGTCTGCGTGGGTTTCCTCCGGGTGCTCTGGTTTCCTCCCACTGTCTGGTTAGGGTGCATTGACCATGCTAAATTCTCCCTCAGCGTACCGGAACAGGCTGGAGTGTGGCAACTAGGGGATTTTCACAGTAACTTCACTGCAATGTTAATGTAAGCCGGCTTGTGACACTAATAAACTAACTTTAAAAAATATCCACCTTATCAAAGAGCTTTGTGAATAAAAATCCCAGAAGAAACCTCCAAAGACGAAGCATTTACAATGTCACTACAAGTGACAACTCCCGGGATTCATGCATGGATTCACAGCCACATCCATTTCTGGATAGTCCTAATAAACAGTCATCAGCTAAACCAAGAATGAATCACTCACAGCCCAGGATAATGATTCATTTCTGGAAGGCAGCAAATCCCACTGCAAACATTCCCAGTGGGACTGAAGACTTTATTTTCCTTTTCGCAAAGACAAATCCTTTGAGTACGTGCCTGCTTTAAGGAAAATCTCTTGGTTGGGTGTGTGCCGAACACAAGAAATAGCAGCAGGAATGAGGTCACCAGACTCTTCAAGCCTGTCCTGCCATTCAATATGAGTATGGCTGGTCTATCGCCGGCCTCAATTACTTTCAAAGAACGAGGAAGAACAAAGCAAAGTACAGCACAGGGACAGGCCCTTCATCCCTCCAAGTGTCGATCATGATACCCTAACTAAACCAAATAAAGCCTTCTGCCCTTACTCGGTCCATTTCCCTCTATTCCTTCACTATTCATGCCCCCTTCCAGATGCCTGTTAAATGTCGCTAATGTGCCTGCTTCCACCACCTTCTCTGGCAGCATGTTTCAGGCACCCACCCCTCTCTGCATGAAAAACTTCACCTGCACATCTCCCTCAAACTTTCTCCCTCTCACCTTGAACCTGTGCCCCTTTGTAATTGATGCTTCCACCCTGGGAAAAAGCATCTCACTGTCCACCCTGCCTATGCCTCTCATAATTTTGAAGACCTCTATAAGGTCTCCCCTCAGCCTCCATCCTTGTAGTGTAAGCAATCCTAGTTTATTCAACCTTTCCTCATAGTCAACGCTCTCGAGACCAGGCAACATCTGTGCGAACCAACTTTGTACTCTCTCCAAAACTTCTAAGGCCTTCTGGTAATGTGGTGACCAGAATTGCACGCAATACTCCAAATGCAACCTTATATAGCTGCAACATCATTTCCCAACTCTTGTACTTTTCTGTACCATTTCTCCAATGAGCACATCCACTGACAACCCAGGCAAAAGATCAGTGGCACTTTTTTTAAAAATGTGGGGTTCCTTTTTCTTAAAGCGCTTTAATTCATTGATTATGGAAAATATTGGAGATGAGGGGAAAAGGCTGAGTGGGCAAGGTGGTTGGCCATGTGACAAAGTCTCCAAAGTGTGTCCACCCATAATTGGCGACATGACCTGCCGTACTCACAGCCTCAGCTTCACAGTGAACGTGGCTCCACATTTGTGCGGCAGTAGCAATAGCAACTCGCATTTATGCGGCGTCTTTAACTTGGTTAGATGTCCCAAAGCAGTTCACAGTAGGCTTAAAATTAGACCTCAAGGCACATAAGGAACTATCTGGAACAGTGGCCAAAAACATGGTCCAAGTGGTAGGTTTCAAAGAACATCTTAAAAGAGGAAAGGTAGGTAGAGAGGAACTGTCAGAAATAACTGGTAATCAGGCATGATATTGCATTTGCAAAGTCAGGACACACTGTTCCCACTAATTTCACTCATTGTAGAATCTCAGCTCCTATGCAGCACTAATGAAGGCATTCAGCATGGCTGGTTTCATTGGTCAGAACATTGAATACTGGAGTTGGAACGTCTTGTTGAAATTGTACAAGACATTGGTAAGGCCACAGTTGGAATACAGTGTATAGTTCTGGTCACCCTATTATAGAAAGGATATTATTAAACTAGAAAGAGTGCAGAAAAGATTTACTAAGATGCTACCAGGATCTTGATGGTTTGAGTTATAAGGAGTGGACTGCATAGACTGGGATTCTTTTCCCTTCAGTATAAGAGGCTTAGGGGTGATCTTATAGGGGTCTATAAAATAATGAGGGATATAGATAAGGTAGGTAGTCAACATACTTTCCAGAAAGCAGGGGTATGTAAAACTAAAGGACATAGGTTTAAGGTGAGGGTAGAGAGATAGAAAAGAGTCCAGAGAGGCAATTTTTTCACAGATAGAGTGGTGAGTGTCTGGAATGAGCTGTCAGAGATAGTAGTAGGGGTGGGTACAATTTTGTCTATCAAAAAGCATTTAGACAGTTACATGGATAAGATTGATGCAGAGGGATATGGGCCAAACGTGGATAATTGGGACTAGTTTAGTGGTTAAAAAAAGGGCAAGGGCATGGATAAGTTGGGCTGAAGGGCCTGTTTCCATGCTGTAAACCTCTATAACTATGACTCTATGACTCCACCAAGCAGTTGATGTATCTGGCTGTGGACATAGCAGGATGGTGATGCCCAGGAGAATTAGTGTGCGATATACATAGCAAGTTTAATATGTTGCAAACAGGAGAATTAATTGATTATTCTGTGAAGCAATTGATGGGATTATTGTCGGGTGTAGTTTACTGACAGCTTTTGAATGCCTTTGAGACTTTGATCACATAACCTGGTCACAATTATCTTGTGAGTGTAACGCCGACTCACACATGACCTCTTCAGGCTGTCAGCTCCCCAGCTACCTCGGAGCTGAGTCACACATTGTTAAACTACAACATTTATAGAAACCAAGAAAACTGCATAACTTATACATTGCATAAGAGAGAGAAATTTACTTTTGAGATATTTTGCTGTATTTTGTAACTTCATTTTCTAATCACTTTCTAAATTTACTTTAGAGGTATTTAGTTTAGCAGGAACATATTTATGAGCATTGATATTAATTGAGAAAATAATTTATAACATCCCAAATAAGATAAAATTAGATTGGGAAAATCACTTCACACTTTAATGTATTCAATTATTTAGAAGTTGTGATTGAATTTTGAAGAATGTGCTTTGAGTTTTAGTTTTACCTTTTTGAGGATTCCCAGTTTTCACTCTTCAGCATTAATGATCATCCTTTTCCTGCTTAGGTCTAAAGCCCAGCAATTCTCTCCACATCCTTCTCTGTCTCTCTCTCTCTCTCTCTCTCCCTCTTTTGCCTCCTTTAAGATTCTCCTTAGTGGTCACAGAGCATGTCAGAGGCTAGGAATGTTGCAGCAAGTAACTCACCTCCTGGCTCCCCAAAGCCGATTCACTATCAACAAGGCACCAGTCAGGACTGCGGTGGAATGCTCCCCACTTGCCTGGATGGGTGCAGCTCCAACAACACTCAAGAAGCTTGACACTATCCAGGACAAAGCAGCCGCTCGATTGGCACCACATCCACAAACATTCAATCCCTCCACCACTGACACTCAGTAGTGACAGTGTGTACTACCTACAAGATGCACTGCAGCAATTCACCAAAGCTCCTTAGACAGCACCATCCAAATCCACAACCACTTCCATCTCAAAGGGCAGCAGATACATGGGAACACCCCCACCTGCAACTTCTCCTCCAAGCCACTCACCATCCTGATTTGGAAATATATCGCCATTCCTTCGCAGTTGCTGGATCAAAATCCTGGAATTCCCTCCCTGACGGCATTGTGGGTCAACCCACAGCACATGGACTGCAGCGATTCAAGAAGGCAGCTCACCGCCACCTCCTCAACGAGGGATAGGCAACAAATGCTGGCTAGCCAGCGATACCCATGGCCCCTGAATGAATAAAAAAAACCTACCTCTCTGATGAAGCCTCTGATCATCTGCCCTGGTATGAGGCACAGTGTCTAATTTTGCTTTGTTTTGTATAGTTTACTGTGTGAACTATACACAGCATTCCAAGTGTGGCCTTACCAATGCCTTGTACAACTTCAACAAGACGTTCCAGCTTCTATATTCAATGTTCTGACCAATGAAACCAACATGCTGAATGCCTTCATTAGTGCTTCATAGGAGCTGAGATTCTCGTGACTATTTGCACAATGCGTGAAATTAGCGGGAACAATGTGTCCTGACTTTGCAAATGCAATACCACGCCTGATTACCAGTTACTTCTGACAGTTCTGAATATGCTTCATCTCATTTTTAATCTTCAGTTCATCCAGCAACATATCAGCCACCCTTTGGCATGTAAGGTGCTATAAGAATGCAAGCTTTTGTTGTAGCTGTTGTTTTGATCGGTAATAGGACTCATTTATTAAATTGGTGTATAAATTCCACGGCCCCAGGACTCGACACCAAACCTAAGATGACATTTACGGTAAAGCACTGAGGGAGTGTTGCACAACTGGAGGCGCTGTCTTTCAGACGTGACGTCAAACCCTCTGCCTGACCAGAGGAATGGAAAGGATCCCATGGAACTATTCAAAGAAGTGTAACATAGGCTGTAGTCCGACTCCGGTTGGAATATTGTGAGCAATTTTGGGCCCCATACCTAAGGAAGAAAGTGCGGCCCTTGGGGAGTATCCAGAGGAAATTCACGAGAATGATCCCAGGAATGAAAGGCTTGACGTATGAGGAGTGTTTGAGGACTCTGTGTCTGTACTCAGTGGAGTTTTGAAGGATGAGGGGGATCTCATTGAAACTTACAGAATACTGAAAGGCCCAGAGAGAGTGGACGTGAAGAAGATGTTTCTTGATTGGTGAGGAGATCGAAGGTTATGGGAAAAGGGTGGGAGAATGGGATTGAAAAACTTATCAGCTATGACCGAAAGGTGAAGCAGATTCAATGGGCCGAATGGCCTAATTCTGCTCCTATATCTTATGGTCTTATATCCCTTTGCTATTCTGGCAGACATTTCCCCTCAACCAAAATACAGTCAATCTGGTCATTATTTGAGTCACAGATGGTCATCTGTATTTGTTGCATAATGATAGCTGTGCTTCCTGCATTACAACAGTGACTGCACTTCTCAAATATTTCATTGGTGTGATGTGCTTCAGAATATCCTGAACAAGTTCTTTCCTTATACTTAGTGAAAAATCATCTTGGCAGGGGTGGGATACAAGGTGATGCAAAAATAAATTGAAAGGTCAAAGGATTATTTCCCAATTAGATTGATTGCATTTTTAAAAAAAAATCTCTGTGCTGTTTATTGGGTATTTTTTCTGCCTTACGGAAATAAGATTGTCCCACATGAGGCATTTGGGTTAATGTTCCCATTAAAATAGCCAAGGGAAATCATACAAATGCATTAAGCATTAAATCAGTAATATCTCAGGCAGTCATTTAAGGCAAGAGTTGTGCTGGGGAAGGTGATCCGAGTCAACAGTGTGTTATGTTTTGGCAGTGCTGTGTTTTTCCTCTGCCCTTTCCCCCTGAACCTATTGACTCATGTTGACTGCCAAGCTGGTAACTGCCCTCTCCAGCAGTACGTCGAGTGCTCTTTATTTAGAAGTGAGTGTCGGCAGGCTTTACAATCATGGGGAGTATCGTAGAGCCCAATTCTGATTTCCTTCAACATTTACACACAGGCACTGATACCGTCCCTCAGGTGTGTGGGCTTTCCAGTCTCCTGTGTGCCATGCAGGCTGAGACCAGTTAACCCTACCTAGCCTGGATAACCAAAACTGGGATCTCCCCAGCCTAACTGGTTCAGGCAGAGACTGGCAAAATCTGCAGCACCACAGTTGGCAACACTTTTTACCATCTCATCCTCATTGATGGTTCGCCTGGGCTGAATTTGCAGCAGTCTGGTTTATTAGGGAGAAACAGAATCTGGGATGAGATGGAAGCTTTTAAATTTAGACTGGAGACCATAAGGAATGAGACTGTCATTCCACAACAATTTGTCCGCTCCGGCTCTCATCAATTTTTACAGATGCACCATAGGAAGCATCCTTTCTGGTTGTATCACAGCTTGGAATGACTCCTGCTCTGCCTAAGACTGCAAGAAACTACGAAGGATTGTGAATGTAACCCAATCCATCTGGCAAACCAGCCTCCCATCCATTGACCCTGTTTACACTTCCCGCTGCCTTGGAAAAGCAGCCAGCATAATCAAGGACCCGTGTATCCTGAACATACTCTCTTCCACCTTCTTCCATTGGGAAAAATACAAAAGTCTGACATCACATACCAACTGACTCGAGAACAGCTTCTTTCCTGCTGCCATCAGGACCGATCTTATATTAAGTTGATCTTTCTCTACACCCTAGCTATGACTGTAACACCACATTCTGCACACTCTCCTTTCCTTCTCCCCTATGTACTCTACGAACAGTTTGCTTTGTCTGTATAGCGTGCATGAAACAATACTTTTCACTACATGCCAATACATGTGACAATAATAAATCAACTTACATTTAAATAGCAGCTTACTCAGACATAGGGTTCCAATGTGCGTTATAAAATATGACACCAAGCTGTGTAAGGAGATATTAGGACAGGTGGCTAAATGTTTGTTCAGCAATAAGTTATGAAGGAGGAAAGCGAGATAGAGAGCTCACTGTGAATATGCTATGTGTGTTGATATTATCTTCAGTTCTCGGGGTGGGCTGGAATTTTTCGGTCGTTCACACCCTGCTGTTACTGCCCGAGCAGACGGGGAATTTGGTGCTCAGCTGAATCTCCATTCACTGCAGCGGGACCAGGGAATCCTAACAGTGTGAATGGCTGGAACTAGAGGGCAGATCGAGACAGGCAGCAAGTGCTGGCCCAACCAGCGACACCCTGCATCCTGACAAATTCATTTTAAAGAAAAACTAAAGGTTTGTTAGATTCCTGGATATTTTGATTGTTGAACTGCAGAAACAATGAAGTACAGGGACACTAAACATCCTTTGACTATATATTCCCTTGCAGTCTTTTACATCTCTCTCGCATAAGCCGTTGTCAGTGGATCTCACAGTTGAGGAAGGTCAGAGGTTAAAGGCAATCTACGGATCCACTTCGGGTTTTCACGCCATTGATGTGGACTCAGGAACAGTTTACGACATCTACTTGCCGACTCACGTAAGTTCTTCTCCCCTGTTACTGATCCAAGGAGTTTGATTGAAGGTTGTCAGTGCTGACACAGCAGGGCAATCCCATCAGAGGCAAGAGCTCTCTGCTCACGTGCTCAATCTACATTGCAGGCCCCTGTTCATAAAATCGGTCAGCTCCTTGGAGAATTCCACAGGGAGAGTGGGAGCACATCACACATAATCATTTAAATGTGTATTCGGCACACGTTTTAGTGGGAAGAATGAGGGTTAATACTGCTAAGTGGTCCACTGTAAAGGTGGTGCCAGAAGAGACATTCTTTTTTATTCATTCAAGGGATGTGAGCTTCTCTGGCTAGGCCAGCATTGATTGCACACTTCTAATTGTTCCAGAGAAGGTGGTGGTGAACTGCCTTCTAGTCCAAGTGGGTAAGAACATCCACAATGATGTTAGGAAGGGGTTCCAGGATTTTGACTCAGCGACATTGAAGAAACAGTGATATATTTCCAAGGTAGGATGGTGAGTGACCTGGAGGGAAACCTCCAGGCAGTATTATATCTGCTGCTCTTGTCCTTCCAGTTGGTCATGTTTTGGAAAGTACTGTCTAAGGAGTCTTGGTGCAGTGCATTATGTAGGTGGTATACGCTGTTGCCAATGTTCATCAGTAGTGGAGGGAGTGAATGTTTGTGGATGGGGTGCCATTCAAGCGGGCTTTGTCTTGGATGGTGTCAAGCTTCTTGCATGTTGTTGGAGCTACACCCATCCAGGGAAGTGAGGAGTATCCCATCACACTCCTGACTTGTGCCTTGTAGATTACAAACAGGTTTGGGGAGTCAGGAGATGAGTTACTCGCTGCAGTATTCCTCACCCCTGACCTGCTCTTGTGGCCACAGTATTTGGAAGACTCGTTCTAGTTTCTGTAAAATAAAATAAAAATAAAGTTTATTTGTTAGTTACAAGAAAGGCTTATATTAACACTGCAATGAAGTTACTATGAAATTCCCCTAGTGGCCACACTCCTGTTTGGGTCCATGCATCTAACCAGCACGTCTTTCAGACTATGGGAGGAAACCAGACTACCTGGAGGAAACCCACGCAGAGAGGGGGAGAACGTGCAAACTCCACACAGACGTTGACCCAAACTGGGATTCGAATCCAGGTTCCTGGCACTGCGAGGCAGCAGTGCTAGCCCCACCCCACTCAGGATGTTGATAATGGGGGATTCAGCGATTGGGATAGCATGCTGGCACAGTAGTTAGCACTGCTGCCTCACCGCACCAGGGACTAGGGTTCAATCCCAGCCTCGGGTGACTGCCTTTGCGGATTTTACACGTCCTCCCTGTGTCCGCATGGATTTCCTCTGGGTGCTTCGGTTTCCTCCCACAATCCAAAGGTGTGCAGTTTAGGTTGATTGGCCATGGCAAATTGCCCCTCAATGTTGGGGGGATTAGCAAGGTAAAATATATGGGGTTAGAGGAATAGGGCCTGGGTAGGATTGTTGTTGGTGAAGGCTTGTTGTTGAATGGCCTCCTCCTGCACTCTAGGGATTCCATGATTCTATAATGCCATTGAGTATCTCTTGAATATTCTCTCTTGGTGGAGATGGTTATTGCCTGGCAATTGTGTGACATTAATGTTATTTGTTACTTGTCAGCACAAGCCTCAATATTGTCCAGGTCTTTTTACATTGGGCCATGGAACCATCAACACCTGAGGAGCCATGAATGATGCACTCATTGTGCGATCATCAGTGAACATCTCCACTTCTGACCTTATGATGGAAAGAAGGTCATTGATGAAGCAGCTGAAACTGATAGGTCCTGGGACATTACCCTGAGGAACTCTTAAGTGAAGTCCTGGAGTTGGAATGATTGACCTCCAAGTGCCACAACCATTTTCCTTTGTGCTGGGTCTGAATCCAACCAGTGGAGAGACACCCCCTGATTCTCATTGAATACAGTTTTGCTCGGATTCCTGGATGCCACACTTGGTCAAATGCAGGCTTGAAGTCAATGACAGTCACTGTCACCTCACTCCTTGAGTTCAGCTGTTTTGTTCATGTTTGGACCAAGGCTGTAATGAGGTCAAGAGCTGAGTGGCCCTAGCAGAGCTCAAACTGAACATCAGTGAGCAGGTTGTTGTTGAGTAAGTGTTACTTGATAGTGTTGCCGATGACAACCTAACCTTTGCTTACCTGATGATGGACAGTAGACTGATGGGGCAGTAATTGGCCAGATTGGACTTGTCCTGCTTTTTGTGTACAGAATATACCTTGCAAACTTTCCCCATTGCCGGGTAGCTGCCAGTGTTATAGCTGTAGTGGATCAGCTTGGCTCGGGGTGTGGTAAGTTCTGGAGCACAAGTCTTCAGGACTATTGATAGAATATTATCGGGCCCATGGTCTTTGTGGTATCCAGAGCCTTTAGCCATTTCTTGATTTCATTTTGAGTGACTTGACATCTGTGATACAAGGGACCTCCAGAGGAGACCAAGATGGATCATCCATTCAGCACTTCTGGCTGAAGATTTTAGCAAATCGCCATAGCCTCATCTTTTGCGCTGATTGCTGAGCTCCTTCATCATTGAAGATGGGGACATTTATGGAGCCTCCCTCTCCAGTGAGTAGTTTAATTGTCCACCACCATTCAAGACTGGATGTGGCAGGGCTGAAGAGCCAAGATCAGATCCCTAGGTTGTGGAATCATTTAGCTATCGCTATCACTTGCTACTTAGCCTGAGGGTGCTTGTGTGTAGATCTTTGAAGGTAGCAACATAGGTTAACGATGTAGTTAACGTTGCATAGGGGATGGACTTTATAAATACAGGCCAGGAAATTATGCTGTATCTTTATAAAATATGTGTCAGGCACCACACTATCGAAAGGATGTGATAACATTGGAGAAAGTGCAGAAGAGGTTTACAGGAATGGTTCCAGGGATGAGAAACTTCATTTGGGAGGATAGATTGGAGGGGTTGGGACTGTTCTCCTTGGGGAGAAGAAGGCTAAGAGGAAATTTGACAGAAATGTTCAAGTTCATGAGGGGGCTGGACAGATTAGACAGGGAGAAACTATTCCTGCTTTTAAAAGGATCAAGAGCGACAGGGCACCAATTTGAAATAATGTGCAAAAGAAGCAAATGTGATGTGAGAAAAAGGCTTTCTCACACAGCAAATGGTTTAGGTCTGGATGTGTGATGCAGGGAAGTTCAATTGAAACATTCGAGAGGGTATTAGGTATTTATTTGAATTGGAACAACGTGCAGGCGTATGAGGAAGTGGCAGGGGAATGGCACCAAGTCAAGATGCTCATTGGAGAGCTGGCACAGACATGATGGACCTCCTTCTGCGCCGTAACAATCCTAAGATGCTGTGATATCCGTTTGCCCTAAACTGGCGTATTGGGCAGGATTTTATTGACTTAATAAGAACATAAGAACATAAGAAATAGGAGCAGGAGTAGGCCATCTAGCCCTTCGAGCCTGCCCCGCCATTCAATAAGATCATGGCTGATCTGTCATGGCTCAGTTCCACATTCCCGCCCTCTCCCCATAACCCTTAATCCCCTTTCTCATCAAAAACCCATCAACCCGCGTCTTAAAAATATTTAGCGAGGCAGCCTCCACCACTTCAACGGGCAGAGAATTCCAGAGATTCACCACCCTTTGAGTGAAGAAGTTCCTCCTCAACTCCGTTCTAAACCACCCCCCCTTTATCTTGAGGCTGTGCCCCCTAGTCCTACTGTCCTTTCTGAGCGGGAAGAGTCTCTCCACCTCTATCCTATCCATCCCATTCATTATCTTATACGTCTCAATGAGATCTCCCCTCATTCTTCTAAACTCTAACGAGTACAAGCCTAGTTTATTCAGCCTCTCCTCATAGCTCAACCCCCTCAACTCCGGTATCAGCCTAGTAAACCTCCTCTGCACTCCCTCCAAGGCCAAAATATCCTTGTGTAAGTGCGGCGACCAAAACTGCACACAGTACTCCAGCTGCGGCCTCACCAATGCCCTATACAGCTGCAGCAAGACCTCCCTACTTTTATATTTAATCCCCCTCGCTATGAAGGCCAGCATCCCATTCGCCTTCCTGACCACCTGCTGCACCTGCAGGCTGGCTTGCTCAACCCGAAACTGTAAATTCCCACCAGAGGTCAACAGACCTTCCCATGCTCCATCCCTCGCCCGCTCCGATCCTCGGGGCGGGCAAGCCGGTAAAATTCTGGCCTCTCAGTCCAATTCTGGACATCACACTTCAGGAAGGATGTGAAGGCTTTGGAGAGGGTACAGAAAAGATTTATCTGAACAGTTTAAAGTTTATTTATTAGTGTCACAAGTAGACTTACATTAACACCGCAATCCACACTCTGGCGCCTATTTGGGTACACTGAGGGAGAATTTAGCATGGCCAATGCACCTAACTAGCACATCTTTCAGACTGTGGGAGGAAACTGGAGCACCCGGAGAAAACCCATGCAGACACGGGTAGAGCGTACAAACTCCACACATTCAGCCAAGGCCAGAATCAAACCTCAGGTTCCTGGAGCTTGGAGGCAGCAGTGCTAATCTCTGTGGTGTTCCACATAACTGAAGGAGGAAAAAAAATTGCAAGGCCATAGGGGGCTAACTGGAACTGCCCCTCAAATGAGTCAGCACACATGCAGTGGGCTGAATGGCCTCCTTTCCTGCTGTACGTTTTTCAAGGCAATATGCTAATTTATTCTTATCAATGCTTGGCCTCCTAAAAGTAATTTTTAGGCAGGCTCTATGCTAACCAGTATTCACGCAGCATCTGGGAGTTATGTGCTTCCTACATCACAGTTAGGTGCTCAGTGCAATCAAGGACGTTTCTGTTAATTGTCTTCCTCTTCCTCTGAGTTTGGGTCGAAGTTTGATTAAAATGCGTGAACTTGCTGCTTTGCTGAAGTGCCGGTCCTTGTGTGAAATTGCAGAGTGCGTACTAAAGAGATATTTGACAACGGGGAAACTTCATGTCCTTATTCAGTGCACCTCTGGGCACACTTTGCAACACCATCGAGGAAATAGTAGCCAGCAATAAAGAGAAGCCTGGCAGAGGGTGGCCATACACTAATGCGGGTTCAAATTTCACCCTGGCGCTTTGGGAATTTGAATTCAGTGTTGGAATATCTCGAAATTAGATGCCAGTATCAGTCAGTGCCCACGGCGCTGTTGTTTTGCAGTAAAATCTGGCTCACCAATGTCTCACCGATATGAGCCTTTAGTGTCCACATTAACGTGGTTGATGACCTCTGAATCATCCCAGCCAGTCACTCAGTTATATCAGACCTCTCCCGAGCAATAGAATCTCCACAGTACAGAAGGAGGCCATTCGGCCCATCGAGTCTGCACTGACCACAATTTCACCAAGGCCCTACCCCATTAACCCTATGTATTTATGCTGCTAATCCCCCCCGACACAAAGGGGCAATTTAGCATGGCCAATCCACCTAACCTGCACATCTTTGGACTGTGGGAGGAAACCAGAGCACCAGGAGGAAACCCATGCTAGGGTAGCTGGAATGTGTAAACTCCACACAGGCAGTCCCCCAAGGCCAGAATTGAACCTGTGTCCCTGGAGCTGTGAGGCAGCAGTGCTAACCACTGTGCCAGCGTGCCGCCCCAAATGTCAGCATTGTCAGTGATACCCATATCCTAATGATGAATGGTTGCGTTGAAACCCTGGCTGGCAATTCTCCCCTCCATCTGTCGTTTCTCCGCTGCTGTCGAGCCTGACATTGGCTACTTTATTGAAAATGAGATTTCTGAGGATCAGTTCCATATTGGGCTGTCACGGTGGCACAGTGTTCAGCACTGCTGCCTCACAGCGCCAGGGACCCAGGTTCAATTCCTGGTTTGGGTCACTGTCTCTGCGGAATCTTCACATTCTCCCGGCATCTCCATGGGTCTGAAAGACGTGCTGGTTAGGTTCATTGGCCATGCTAGATTCTTCCTCAGTGTGTCCGAACAGGCGCCAGAGTGTAACTTCATTGCAGTGTTCATGTCAGTCTACTTGTGATATTAATAAATAGTAAATGAACTTCAACATTGAGTCTTGCAGTAAGCTGATAAAACAACTTATATAATCAATTAGTCCGAAGGTGTGCGGGTTAGGTTGATTGGCCATGCTAAATTGACTCTAATGCCAGTGGGATTAGCAGAGTAAATGAGGGTTATGGGAATAGGGCCTGGGTGGGATTGTAGTCGGTTACAGACACAATGGCCCTAAAAGCCTGTATCGTGGGGATTTTTTGGCAAGACTGCAACTGATTACTGATAATAATCATAAACCAATGCTTACCCATCCATGTGAGATTTCTCTGCCCATTCTTTCTCTGAAGCAGGTTAACTCATTGAAGGAGTGGTAGAGAAATGTCACCTGATTTAATTACCAGTGAAAAATTGAAACTTTTGGTATCTCCAGTGTTCAGTAACAATCAATATTGATGACCGACGGCAAGTAACTGCTTACACCGCGCTTCCTTTTACCAAATTCTGTTAATGTTTTGCAATGTACACAAAGGATGCTTGACTGAATTTATTTAGGGTTTGTCCCTGTCTGTCACTGAGCACTGTGGGAGGTGAGAATTTGACTCACTCCCGCACCTGCCCTGCAATTAACTTTTGTTAACACATCATTGCTCAGCTCACAAACGGCATGTGGTAACCGAAGCTGTGCATTTCAAACTTCCATGCTTAATGTGCAACCCCCGCTCACATACCATCACTATTCCATTTTCCCAAACTCTCGCACTGACTCACTGATTCCCCACAATGGAGCAGCATGGTGGCACAGTGGATCGCACTACTGACGCATAGCACCAAGGACCAGGTTCACTTCTGGCCTTGGGTGACTGTGTGTGGAATTTGCATGTTCTCCCCGTGTCTGCGTGGGAGAACCGGGTGCTCCAGGTTCCTTCCACAGTCCAAAAACACACAGGTTAGGTGAACTAGCCAATGTGCGGGATTACAGGTATATGAAGGGGTCTGGATGGGATGCTCTTTTGGAGAGTTGGTGCAGACTCAATGGGCCAAATGCCTTCCTTCCCCACTGTAGAGTTTCTATTTATTTCATATGTTTTGCCTCCCAATCCATCACTTTTTCCTAGGAGCTAATCTATCCAGTGCAAAATTGGCAGGGTGCATTCAGCTGTTTTAAAGGCCTTTAGAATCAAGGATAAAGTCACGGTTTGCATGAGTCAATGAAAAAGAAGTAGAAAATACTGGATACACTCAGCAGGTCTGGCAGCATCTGTGGAGAGATAAAAACAGGGTTAACAAGTGGGATTTTCCAACTCCCCTCAGCCCAAAACTGGAAAATCCTGCCCAAGGTCAACGGACCTTTACATGGTCCACCACCCCCTCCCCTCCTCCCCCGCCAGTCATGAATCCCGTGGCAAGCGGGACAGGAAAACTCCCTCTGATGCTTTTAGTCTGTTTGACTTCAGAGTTTTATCTCTGGAAGATTCAAAGGAAGTTTAATGTATTTAAAAGACATTATTGCCCACATTTCTCTAAAATGAACGGTCGGGCATTTTGTGAACTACGCTTTCATCCACAAATATCTCTAATAGTCATTCCTAACTTCTGATTGCAGATGTAAGACAGTAGCACAGTGGTTAGCACTGCTGCCTCACAGCGTCAGAGACCTGGATTCAATTCCCGGCTCGGGTCACTGTCTGTGCAGAGCCTGTATTCTCCACGTGCCTGTATGGGTTTCCTCCAGGTGCTCCAGTTCCCTCTCAAAGTCTGAAAGATGTGCTGGTTAGGTGCATTGGCCATGCTCAATTCTCCCTCAGTGTACCCGAACAGGGAATTGTGGCGATGGGGGATTTTCACAGTATCTTCATTGCAGAGTTATTGTAAGCCTACTTGTGGCACTAATAAATAAACTTTAAAACAACATTTTTCAAAATCGGTTTCTTCGTGGTGTTGTGTATAAAGCTGACAAATTGTGTCATACAGCTTGAATTCAGTGACTTTGAATTGAAAAGGGTAGACAACAACAACTTTCCATTATATAGCATCTGTAGTGTAGTAAAATGGGCCAAGGCTACTCAGCAGAAGATTAAGAGACATAACTTGGTGTCTTTGCCACATAAGGAGATATTCCCAATGGGTAAAATGTAGTTTTAGGAAGCGTCTTAAAGGAGGAAGTGAGGCTGAGAAGTGTAAGAAGGTAGTTCCAGAGCTTTAGAATCCTACAGTGCAGAAGGAGGCCATTTGGCCCATTGAATCTGCACTGACCACAATCCCACCCAGGCCTCATTCCCGTAACTTCACTTATTTAGCCTGTGGTCCCCCTGACACTGAGGGGCAATTTAGTGTGGCCAATCCAGCTAAGCCACACAACTTTGGACTATGGGAGGGAACGGGAGCACCCGGAGGAAACCCACGCAGAGAATGAGCAAATTCCACACAGACTCAAAGCCGGAATTGAACCCAGGTCTCTGGCGCTGTGAAGCAGCAGTGCTGCCCACTGTGTGACCGTACAGCTGTATTTGGCTGTATTTAATGTTGCATTTAAATAAGTGTTGCTGCTTTCCTGCAGGAAGTCGATATTCCCCGCACTAAAGTTGAATGGCGGGCTATTCATGTGGAATTAATTTATTCTGAGAACAACGTTCATTGATAACTCTCAATTATCCAGGCGTTGTACCTCTCACAGGAGCATGAGTGGGCCTTTCAACGCTTTGAGCCACTCCTGACATTTAGTAAAGTGATTGCTGATCTCCTCTTCAAACCCATTCACCCACCTGTTGCTTCATATTCTCCGATATCCATAACTCTGTCAGCATCGGCTCATTGCGCTGTCATTGTTAGTCAGACAGTTGTGGGTTCAAGTACCTTTCCCCAGGGACTTGAACAGGTATTCCAGACAGGCACTCCGATGGAGTACTGAAGGGGTGCTGTGCTGCTGGAGCCACTGTCTTCCAATGAGATGTCAAAACGAGACCCCGTCTTCCCACCTCAAGATAAAAAGTCCTGTGGCACCACTAAGCCAGGAAGTTCTGCCCACAACTAATGCCACTGCAACATGTTGGACAAGATCGTCCAGCCTCCCAGTTGCATATTTCCCGCCAGTGGGAGGTGGCGCGTTGTTTGCTAGCGGCAGGATTCTCCAATCCCACTGCTGTCAATGAGAATTCCCACCGATGTCACCCCGTGCTGGTGGGAAACCCACGGGTGGGGGTGCACTGCCGGCAGGATTGGAGAATCCTGCTGGCGTGGAAAGCTGGAAAATTCCGGCTGTTATCTTGTCATTATCACTACTGGGGGGACCTTACTGTGCTCAAATTGGCCTAGACTACAACAGTGGCGCCCTGGTCTGTAAGACACATTGTGCTGCCTTGAGCTTGCAAAAGGTGCTATATAAATGCAAAAACTTCTGTTGTTCCCTTTTCTAAATAAAATTGATCCAACATGCACAGGTCTTCGGGGAAAGAGAGTTCAAAGTTTCTGACTAACCTTTCTGTGACCAAAGTGCCTCCTGATTTTAGAATGATTGAGATTGAATTTCAGATTCTGCCCCACTATTTTATTAATTCGTGTCACAAGTAGGTTTACATTAACACTGCAATGAAGTGACTGTGAAAAATCCCTAGCCGCCACACTCCGGCACCTGTTCGGGTACACTGAGGGAGAATTTAGCACGGCCGATGCACCTAAAAAGCACATTTTTTTTACTGTGTGAGGAAACCGGAGCACCTGGAGGAAACCCATGCAGACATGGGGAGAATGTGCAGACTCCGCACAGGCAGTGACCCAAGCCGGGAATGGAACCCAGGTCCTGGCACCGTGAGGCAGTAGTGCTAACCACTGTGCCGCCCACTCGCTGCACATCGTAGGGATTCTCCAGAAAGAATGATAGATGAGAGTTTACCATCGCACCTGGTGAAAGCAGTGATTTTGCCAGCTGGAGTCAGCCAACTTTATCCTCCCGATTGTCCTACACAGCACAGACTGAATGAAACAGTTAACTTTCCCCGACACAGATTGTGCAGCTCGAGAGGTTGAGGCAGATTGATTAGTTGATCTGTCCTCCTTATTACCAGAGTGCCAGCTTTACAATCTGACTGCTTTATGAGGCTCTAAAAATAAAGCACCCCTCCCTCCTCCTCCCGCCACCCACCCCACCTCCTCCCACTGATGTTACACAGTATGCAGCTTGTGGGGCCTGCTCTGGCAGTAGGGTATCTTGTTTTGGGAATCACCTGATGGAGAGCAAGCCTTTATTAAGCTGGCTCGCTGTCAAGTGCTCCAGTTTTGTCTGAAGGCGCAGCGATTGAAATTCAAGCACTCTCCTGCCTTCATCACACTCACCCTCATGAGAATAACAAGGCAGCGGATGAGAATTGCCCTCCGACTGTGGATGCCTGTTCTGATGCTCAGGATAGTCGTGGCTGAAGAATGGGCTTCTGGCTTCAACTCAAACACCTGCAGGCTGGCAAGTAGAAACTGGGTCTGTTTGCTGCAGATGAGACTTTGCTTTTTTTTTAACAAAAGAGACAAATCTGAGACTTCGTTATTGTAACACTTGCGAATTCTGATGCCTAATATGTTGTGGTGCTTTCCTGTGTGACCAGTGTGTTTTTCTAGCATGAGTGTATTTGCATGTGGAGTGATTTTTGTTTTAAATATCCCCCTGACTAAATAGTAATGTTTTTCACGTGAACCTTCATTCAGATTCAGGGCAGCATTCATCCGCATGCAATTATTATCCTTCCAAACACTAATGGGATGGAGCTGTTGGTTTGCTACGAGGATGAAGGGGTCTACATAAACACCTACGGTCGGATCACCAAGGAGATGGTCGTGCAGTGGGGAGAGATGCCCACTTCGATTGGTATGTGTACACTTTCCAGCTCTTTGTTGACAGAAGAGCGCTTTATTTCTCAGTGTCAATCCTGCCTCCTTCCTCCCACACCTATTTCCTTCTCAAAAAGTCACTTGCTGATCTGTACGAGGGGAATTCAGCCGCATACTTACTAAATATCTAGTCTTGTATCTACCCACATGTTAGCTTCTCTCCCTTACACAGATCAGTGCTTTTTATTTCAACTCCCGCATGCCTTTGAATATTTAAAAATGTTTGTGGGTGGCTGTCGTCTCTCACTCACCAGCTCTCTCCCAAGGGAAACTTCTAAATAATTCACAAATCCATGTGCTACGTAATTGTTTTAACACAGAGCCGTGGTGCTCCCCTCCGAATGTTACTTGCAGTGTTTCGCATCAACCCCCGCATCCTTTTAAAGAAAGATCAAGCAATATATGCTGTAAATCCAAAATAAAGCAGAAAATAAAGCTGGAAAGACTCAGTAAGACCCAAGGTCCCTGTGCAGAGAGGAACAAGAGGAACACTGGCAGGGGAAAGACTGTGGAACTTGGAAACAGGGGGTCGCGCAGGCGGTCTGCAGTTTTTAACTGCAGGAGGTCTTGCCAAAGAAAGATCCGGTGCAGCGTTCCCTCCCGATTCTCAGGCTGGCAGTTTGGAAGTTCTTCGGCACAAGAGCAAGTGGACAAAGCAGACAGAGGTTGTGGTGGGGATGAGGGTAGGGGTTTGGGAGAGGTGAGAGATCTTGGAGCTGGGAGTGGGTGAGCTAGTCGAGCCTAGAGGAAACTCATGCTCCTTCTGACACCCACATGCACCACTGTAAAGGGCCAGCACGGTGGCACAGTGGTGAGCACTGCTGCCTCACAGTGCCAGGGACCCGGGTTCAGTTCAGGCCTCGGGTCACTGTCTGTGCAGAGTTCTCCCTGTTGCTCTGAGCTTGTAAAAGGTGCTATGTAAATGCAAAAACTTCTGTTGTTCTCTTTTCTAAATAAAACAGCTCCGATTGATCCAACATCCACAGGTCTTCGGGGAAAGAGAGTTCAAAATTTCTGACTAACCTTTCTGTGATCAAAGTGCCTCCTGATTTTAGAATGACTGAGATTGAATTTCAAATTTTGCCCCACTATTTTATTAATTCGTGTCACAAGCCGGTTTACATTAACACTGCAATGAAGTGACTGTGAAAATTCCCTCTGCGTGGGTTTCCTCCGGGTGCTCCGGTTTCCTCCCACACTCCTGCGATGTGCAGATTTGGTTGATTGGCCATGCTGATTTGACCCTTAGTGTCAGGGGGATTTAGCAGGGGGATACGGGGATAGGGTCTGGGTGGGATTGTTGTCAGGGCAGGCTGCATTGCCTCCTTCTGCACGGCAGGGATTCTATGATTCTATTAAAGGTCTTTCCCTCATGGAATTGGGTCAGTTCGAGACAGGCTGGGGTCAGATTGGAAATTTTTAGAAGTTTTAACTTCCCATGCGATCCAATCGCATCTTGTTTAAATGATCCTATTTGACTCCGTACGGATGCTGGCTGACCTGCTGTGTGCTTTCAAGTGTTTTCAGATTTATTGTCTTTTCACAAGATAGCCTCATTTGTTTTCCCTTTTTTGTACTGTAACTGAATGCTGCAAAGAGAAATGAGCCCACTTGGATAGATTTAAGACTCTCGCTCCAGACTTGCTCATCCCGCCAGTGACCTCAAAAGCAGTTGTCAGCCTGGGTAATGGAAAGAAAGAATTGCCCTTAATGACACCCATCAGAAGTTCAGGAAATGCCAAAGCACCTTTCTGCCAATGAAATAGTTTTGAAAGCGTAGCCACTGCTATAACGTGGCAAATGCAGCAACGAGTTTACACATAACAAACTCTCTGCAACAGCAATGTGAAAATGAGCAGATAATCTGTTTTTGATTTGCTTTATTATTGTCACATGTATACAGTGAAAAGTATTGTTTCTTGCGCTCTATACGGACAAAGCAAACTGTATATAGAGAAGGAAAGGAGAGGAAACAGAACGTACTGTTACAGTCACAGCTAAGGTGTAGAGAAAGATCAACTTAATGCGAGGTAGGTCCATTCAAAAGTCTGATGGCAGCAGAGAAGAAGTTGTTCTTGAGTGGGTTTGTACGTGATCTCAGACTTCTGTATCCTTTGCCCGACAGAAGAAGGTGGAAGAGTGTATGTCTGGTGATTATGCTGGCTGCTTTTCCGAGGGCAGAGGGAAATATAGACAGAATCAGTGGAAGGGAGACTGGTTTGCGTGATGGATTGGGCTTCATTCACGTTTCTAGTTTCTAGTTCTTCTTTCTAGTTTCTTGTGGTCTGGGGCAGAGAGAAGCCATACCAAGCTGTGATACAACAGAAAGAATGCTTTCTATGGTGCATCTGTAAAAGTTGTTGAGAGTCATAACAGACATGACGAATATCCTTAGCCTCCCGAGGGGGGGAAATAGAGGCTTTGGTGAGCTTTCTTAACAATAGTGTTTTGTAGTGATGTTGGTGGAGGGATAAATATTGGCCAGGGAGAACTCCTATGTTCTCCTTTGGGATCGTTGATTTGATTTGATTTGATTCATTATTGTCACATGTATTGGGATACAGTGAAAAGTATCTAGCATTCTATACAAACAAAACACACCGTCATAGAACACAGGGGACAGCAGGAAAGGAGACAGTGCAGAATATAGTGTTGCCATTACAGATCGGGTGAAGAGTAAGAATAGCTTAATATAAGTTAGGTCCATTCAAAAGTCAGATGGCAGCAGGGAAGAAGTTGTTCTTGAGTTGGCTGGTACATGTTTTCAGACTTTTGTATCTTTTTCCCGATGGAAGAAGGTGGAAGAGAGTATGTCCAGGGTGCGTGGGGTCCTTTAGTCTGCTGGCTGCTTTTCCAGGCAATGACAAATGTAGATAGCGTCAATAGATGGGAGGCTGGTTTGCGTGATGGACTGGGCTTCGTTTATGACACTTTGTAGTTTCTTGCAGCCTTGACCAGCCGCACCAAGCTGTGATACAACCAGAAAGAATGCTTTCTATGGTAGATCTTTTACATCCATTGGAGAGGTCAGACGGAGTCTCATATTAATGTCTCATCCAAAAGGTGGCACCTTTGACAGTGCAGCACTCCCTCAGTAGGGACAGGAAATGCTAAGCCCTCTGTTATGGAACTGGGACTAACGGCATTCCGACTCAGAGGTAGGAAGGATGCCCATTAGACAAGGCTAACATTAACTGGTGTCCATAAAGGCCAGCTCAAGATTCCCGTCATAGCATTGGCCAACAGGCTTGAGAAAATGGACAGCAAGAACCCAGGCAGCAAACTGTTTTAATATTGACTGAAGTTTAAGATTTCACTTTTTGAAGTTACATTGTAGTGGCTCATTAGTTTCCATGGGTGCAACTGCCCCGAGTCTGGAAAATCCTGCCCAACGTCAACGGGCCTCTAACTGGACTACCAAATTTTGAGTCCGGCCCTCGGGTGAGTGAGATATTCTTTCAGAGAGTCGATACAGACGCAATGGGCCAGATAGCTTCTTTCTATACTGTAGGAATTCTATGGTTTTATATTCCCCATGGGTCAGAAAATGGAGCTTTCAACTTTATAAACTCAAGCAATGCCAATACTTCATTTCTCCCTGGCGGCACGGTGGCACAGTGGTTAGCACTGCTGCCTCACAGCGCCAGGGAGCCGGGTTCAATTCTGCCCTTGGGTGACTGTCTGTGTGGCCATGCTAAATTGAGCCTAGTGACAGGGGGATTAGCAGGGTAAATGAGTGGGGTTATGGGGATAGGATTGTGGTCAGTGCAGACTCGATAGGCCATGTGGCTTCCTTCTGCATTGTAGGAATTCTATGATCTTCCTGTTGCTTTCCCAGATTTTCCTACCAGATCCCATGGTGCTATGTTTGATGGGGAAAAGCAGTTGGGTGAGCAAAGATACATAACCTGGGTTGGCACGGATGATTATTTGCGGCTACACTGTTAGTGAGACAGCGGTCCCTGGAGAGAAGAGCGATTACGGAGCTAGTTTAGAATCTGTCTGATTGGACTCATATTCCTATGCTGCATTTTAATCACAGCACAAAACAGTGCAATAAATGAAGCTATCTCGTAAAACAATTTTACAAACAGGAAACGCTGGAAGACATTCAACAGGCCACCCAACAACATTGCAGAGAAAAACAGAGTCACCTCAAGAGTCTTTCAAAGATAATGGGGGATAAGTTGGGGAAGTGCACTTGAAGATTATCCCATCGGATCATTCATGAGCTCAATGAGTGATGGAGCAGATTTGATGGGCCAAATGGCCCATTTTTGCTCCTATGTCCTGTGATCCAAGTCAACTCCTATCAAGACTTATTTAAATTTGATTTGATTTATTATTGTCACATGTATTAGTATACAGTGAAAAGTATTGTTTCTTGCACACTATACAGACAAAGCATACCATTCATAGAGAAGGAAAAGAGAGAGTGCACAAAGCAGTGTTACAGTCATAGCTAGGGTGTAGAGAAAGAGCAAGGTCAATTCTGCCATTCAGTAAAATCATAGAATCATAGAATCCTTGCAGTGCTGAAGGAAGCTATTTGGCCCATCGAGTGTGTACCAACTCTTCCCCACAGTATCCCACCTAGGCTCTTTCCCCATAACTCCATGTATTTACCCCAATAATCCCCCTAACCTACACATCCTGAATGAATTTAGCATGGAAAATTCTGAAGAGGTTTGACAGCGTAGACACTAAGAGCTGGCTTCCTCTGGGAATCTTCAACAGTCTCAGGATAAGGGGTCAATCAGCTAGTACTGGAAGGAGGAAGAAGTTTTTCACTCAAAGGGTTGTAAATCTTTGGAGTTTCCTGCCCCAGAGGGTTGTGGATGCTCCACCGTTGAATATATTAGATGTTGAGGCAAAGAGAGGTTTGGTGTCTCAGGAAATTGGAGGACACAGCGAACGGACAGGAAAATGGAGTTGAAACCTAATATCAGTCATGGTCATATTGAATGGGGGAGCAGGCCTGACAGACCATATGGTCTGCTCCACCTCAGCCTGCACCCGCCCCTTTCCTTCTCCCCGATGTACTCTAGCAACTGGATGTTTTGTCTGCATAGAGCGCAAGAAACAATATTCTTCATTGTATTTGAATACACATGACAATAATCAATCAAATCAAATCCTGCTCCTATTTCTTAAGTTTTATTGCAGAACTGTTACAGTGCAGAAGGAAGCCATTCAGCCTATCATGCCAGTGCTGGCCCTCCAGAGTGGCAAATTAACTAGAGTTACTCCCCTGCCTTCTTCCTGTAGCCCTGCACATTCTTCCTTTTCTGTATGTTCACCCAAAGCTAGGTGACGAACAATTCTCATTATGTTTTGCTATCTTTTCATATGTCCTGATATAGTACCACTTGTAAGAACATAAGAACATAAGAAATAGGAGCAGGAGTAGGCCAACTAGCCCTTCGAGCCTGCCCCGCCATTCAATAAGATCATGGCTGATCTGTCGTAGCTCAGTTCCACATTCCCGCCCTCTCCCCATAACCCTTAATCCCCTCTCTTATCAAAAACCCATCAACCCGCGTCTTAAAAATATTTAGCGAGGTAGCCTCCACCACTTCAACGGGCAGAGAATTCCAGAGATTCACCACCCTTTGAGTGAAGAAGTTCCTCCTCAACTCCGTTCTAAACCGCCCCCCCTTTATCTTGAGGCTGTGCCCCCTAGTCCTACTATCCTTTCTGAGCGGGAAGAGTCTCTCCACCTCTATCCTATCCATCCCATTATACGTCTCAATGAGATCTCCCCTCATTCTTCTAAACTCTAACGAGTACAAGCCTAATTTATTCAGCCTCTCCTCATAGCTCAACCCCCTCAACTCTGGCATCAGCCTAGTAAACCTCCTCTGCACTCCCTCCAAGGCCAAAATATCCTTGCGTAAGTACGGCACCCAAAACTGCACACAGTACTCCAGCTGCAGCCTCACCAATGCCCTATACAGCCGCAGCAAGACCTCCCTACTTTTATATTCAATCCCCCTCGCGATGAAGGCCAGCATCCCATTCGCCTTCCTGACCACCTGCTGCACCTGCAAGCTGGGTTTTTGCGACTCATGCACAAGGACCCCGAGATCCCTCTGCACCGTCGTCTGCTGCAGTTTTTCTCCACGTAAGTAATAATCCTTCCTACCATTATTCCTACCAAAGTGGAACACCTCGCACTTGCCAACATTAAATTCCATTTGCCATTTCCTGGCCCATTCGCCCAGCCTATCTAGATCCTTCTGTAGACTCTCCCCACCCTCCGCACAATTTGCCTTTCCACCAATTTTGGTGTCATCAGCAAATTTCGACACCCTACACTCGGTTCCCTCCTCCAGATCATCTATATAAATGGTAAATAGCTGAGGCCCCAGCACCGACCCCTGGGGCACTCCACTAGTCACCATCCGCCAATCCAAATAGCACCCACTGACCCCCACTCTCTGCCTCCTATTTGACAACCAGTCCTCTATCCACACTAACACCCTACCCCCAACTCCATGCCCCCTGACCTTCTGCAATAACCTCTTGTGAGGCACCTTGTCAAACGCCTTCTGAAAATCAAGAAAGACTACATCCACCGGCTCTCCTCTATCCACTGCCCTAGACACATCCTCATAGAACTCCAGTAAATTTGTCAGACACGACTTCCCTTTAACGAAACCGTGCTGCGTCTGCTCTATCAAGCAGTTCCCCTCAAGATGCCTCGCTATTTCCTCCTTGATGACGGATTCTAACATTTTACCTACAACAGACGTTAAACTAACAGGCCTATAATTCCCCGCCTTTTGCCTGCCACCCTTCTTAAACAACGGCGTAACATTAGCCGTTTTCCAATCTTCCGGCACTTCCCCGGAATCCAGCGACGTCTGGAAAATAACCACCAAGGCATCCACTATCACCTCCGCCATTTCTTTCAGGACCCTCGGATGCATTCCATCCGGTCCTGGGGACTTGTCCACAATCAGCCCCTCCAGTCTGTCGAGCACCACCTCTCTAGTAACAGTAATGTCATCGAGACCCTCCAGTCCTACCACCTTTCCATCGCTAACACCCGGCAAATTATTCACGTCTTCCTCCATGAAGACCGAAACAAAAAAGTTATTCAAGACCTCAGCCATTTCCCCATCCCCTACCACTAATTCCCCCCTTCTCATCCTCTAAGGGACCAACGTTCACCCTAGCCAGCCTCTTCCTTTTTATATATTTATAAAAACTCTTGCTATCCTTTTTTATATTAAGCGCTAGCCCAGCTTCATAGTTTCTCCTACCCTTCTTTATCAACTTCTTTGTCAATCTTTGTTGACATTTAAACCTCTCCCAATCCTCTTCTTGCCCACTACTCTTAGCTACTCTAAACGCCTCCGCTTTTAATTCAACACTTTCCTTCACCTCCTTCGTTATCCACGGCTTATTACCTCTCCTCCTACGGTCCTTTTTGACCATCGGGCCTGCAGTGTTGTTCTTTGCTTTCCAGTTTTGCTTACACAGAATATAAGACCATAAGACCTGGGAGCAGAATTAGGCCACTCAGCCCATCAAGTCTGCTCTACCATTCAATCATGGCTGATATTTTTCTCATCCCCATTCTCCTGTTTTTTCCCTTATTAATCAAGAGCCTATCTATCTCGGTCTCAAAGACACTCAATGACCTGGCCTCCACAGCCTTCTGCAGCAAAACGTTCCACAGATTCACCACTCTCTGGCTGAAGAAATTCTGCCTCATCTCTGTTTTAAAGGATCGTCCCTTTAGCCTGAGGTTATGCCCTCTGGTTCTAGTTTTTCCTACTAGGGGAAACATCTTCTCCACGTCCACTCTGTCCAGACCTCATAGTATCCTGTAAGTTTCAATAAGATCCCCCCCTCATCCATCTAAACTCCAACGAGTACAGACCCAGAGTCCTCAAACGTTCAAACATTCAAACATTCAAATTAGGAGCAGTAATAGGCCACTTAGCCCATCAAGCCTTCTCTGCCATTCAATAAGATCATGGCTGATTTGATTGTTACCTCAACTCCATTTTTCCAACTACATCCAATAATTTTTCACCCTCTTGTTTATCAAGAATCTATCCTGTCTTAGAAACTATTCAAAGATCCTCAAACTGTCTTTTGAGGAAGACAGTTCCAAAGACTGACAACTCTGAGAGAAAAGTTTTTTTTGTTGCTTTTCTCCAAAATGGGCGACCCCTTATTTTTAAACAATAACAGATTCTCCCACAAGAGGAAATATCTTCTCTACATCCACCCTGTGAAGACTCTTCAGGACCTTAAGTTGCCTCTTACTCTTCTAAAACTCCAGCGTATACATGCCTAACTTGTTCAACCTTTCCTCATAAGGCCACCCACCCATTCCAGGTATTAGCCTAATAAATCTTCTCTGAAATGCTTCCAACACATTTACATCTTTCCTCAAATAAGGAGGCAAATATTGTACACAGTACTGGAGACGTTGTTTCACCCAGTATAATGCCCTGTATAACTGAAACATAACCTTCCTACTTTTGCATTCAATTCCCCTTGCAATAAATGATAACATTCTCTTAACTTTCTTAATTTCTTGCTGTACCTTCACACTAGTCTTTTGTGCTTCAAGAACCAGAGCCCCTAGACTCCCCTTCACCTCAGAGTTGTGCAATCTCTCTCCATTTATCCTTTCTTTTCCTGGATAATTTCCACTTTCCTACATTATATGCCATTTGCCAAATCTTTGCCCACTCAACTAACCAATTTACATCCCTTTGTTCCACCACCTACCACCCCCCCCCAACCGACTCCATCAACGGTGATGGCAAGTGGTATAATTGGCATAATACAAAAACTCAGCTAATGTTCTGGGGACCCAGGTTCGAATCCCACCACGGCAAGTGGTGGAATTTGAATTCACAAAAAATATCTGGAATTAAGAATCTACTGATGACCGTGAAATGATTGTCGGAAAAACCCATCTGGTTCAATCATGTCCTTTAGGGAGGGAATTTTGCCATCTTCACCTGGGTCTGGCCTACATGTGACTCCAGAGCTACAGCAATGTGGTTGATTCTCAACTACCCTCCAAGGGCAACTGGGGATGGGCAATAAATGCTGGCCAGCAATGCCCACGTCCCATGAATTAATTAAAAACAAAACTCTCACTATCCTACCTGTCTTTGTGTCATGGGCAAATTTAGCAGCCATCCTTGAGGAATGAATGAGGCTATTGGGTTCATTGTGCCTGTGATGAGTCCTTGAAACCACTATCCAGTTAATCCCACTCCTTAGAAATTCATAGAATCCCTATAGTGCAGAAGGAGGCCTTTTGGCCCATTGAGCCTGCATCGACAACAATCCCACCTATCCCCATAACCTCACATATTTACCCTACTAATCCCCTGACACTAAGAGAGAATTTAGCATGGCCAATCTACCTAACCTGCATATCTTTGGACTGTGGGAGGAAACCGGAGCACCCAGAGGAAACCCACGCAGACATGAGGAGAATGTGCAAACTCCACACAGACAGTCACCCGAGGTTGGAATTGAACCCAGGTCCCTGGAGCAGTGAGGCAGAAGTGCTGACCCCCTGCGCCGCCCCCTCCTCCCAGCTGTAACCCGGTAATTGTTTGCTCCTCAAATGCATATCAAATTCCCATTTGATTACCATATTGTCGAACCTGTTTCCACCACTCTTTCAGGCAGGGAATCCCAGATCATCATTACACACTGCGTCATTTGTTGTTGATGAAACTGAGCGACGACACAGTTGGCATGGCAACAATTCATGTACTTTGAGGGAAAAGACAGCAGTTGTGGGGTTTCTGGTTGAGGAGCAAGCTTGCGCTGCTGAGGCAGAAATAACTCTGTGACTCATGGTTCCTTAGCTTTGTCTTGTTTGATTCTTCTGTCTGTCTTCTTATCAGTGGGAATTCTCAGTCAAATCAAAAGAATTTCCCACAGGAATCAAATGTGGCACCTTGTCGGTTGCAACTATAACTGTTAAAATTTCTCACCATACCCTGTTCAACCAGAAGTTCTTTTCAAAAATTATTCTTAGGATATTGCGAAGAACCATATTAATTGGCCATCCCCAGTTACCCTTAATGATTGATATAATTAAAATGGTTTACCAGGTCACTTCTGAAGATAGTTCAGTGTCAACGTGGGGTTTGGGATCAGTCACACATAGGTCAGTTTTAAAGTTTATTTAAAGTTAATGGCTTACATTAACACTGCAGTGAAGTTAAAGTAAAGTTTATTTATCAGTTGCAAGTAGGCATACATTAACACTACAATGAAGTTATTGTGAAAATCCCCTAGTTGTCACACTCCGGCGCCTGTTTGGGTACACTGAGGGAGAATATAGCATGGCCAATGCACCTAACCTGCACACTGCACACTTAAACAGTGGGAGGAAACAGGAGCACTCAGAGGAAACCCATGCAAACATGGTAAGAACTTGAAAACTCCACACAGACAGTGTCCTAAGTCGGGAATTGAACCAAGGTCCCTGACACTGTGACACAGCAACACTAACAACTGTGCCACCGTGCCATCCCAGACTTGATAAGGGTGGCAAATTTCCTTTTCCGAAAGGACATTATTTCATTGATTTATGGGGTATCACTGGCTGGCCAGCATTTATTGCCCATCCCCTTAGTTGCCCTTGGACGGCAGCTAAGAGTCAACCACATTGCTGTGGCTTTGGAGTCATTTGTGGGCCAGACCAGGTAAGGAAGGCAGATTTCCTCCCCTAAAGGGCTTTAGTGAACCAGATGGGTTTTTCCAAAAATCAACAATGGTTTCATGGTCATCCGTAGGTTCTTGATTCTAGATATTTTTTATTGAATTCAAATTCCGCCATCTGCCATGGTGGGATTCAAACCCAGGTCCCTAGAATATAAGCTGAGTTTTTGGATTAATAGTCTGACGATAATATCACTAGGCCATCGCCACCCCTGCAGGCGCATTTGAATTTTTTAAAGCGTGTTATCAATTACCTCACAAAAGGCAAATACTGCAGCTGCTGAAAATCTGATAAAGAAACAGAAAATGCTAGAACCACTCAGTTCATCAGTTGACATCTGTAGAGAGAGAAAAGTTAACATTTCAGGTCGATAACCTACTTCTGTAACTTGACCTCATAAGAATTTTTTGACTCCATTTTCTGCCCAGCAAGCGGCCATATTGCAAGGCTGATTGGCAACTAGGCCCATGGACACAGCAGCTGAGCATCCCTGGGACCTTGTTGGCTATGAGAGAAGATTGGTGAGGTTAGGTACAGAGCATGGGACCAATAGCAAGAGGAGGAGATTACAAATGGGGTAAAGTGTTTGTGTGAGGGGGGTTAGAGGGAGAGCTCATGGGTTGTTTGGAGTATCTCGGGATGGGGTATCCAAGAGATTACGGGAAATGATCATCAAATCACAGGGCTGGTAGTCTGCCAATTATAGAGGGTGCCATATCGGAAAACTGTGGGAGCTTTGTTGACGGTTGGGCAGGAAGCATAATTTCTCCTCCTGACCCACAAGCATTGCTACAAAAACATCTACCTGCTGAATCCAGCAGTTTATAGAATCCCTGCAGTACAGAAGGAGGCCATTCAGCCCATTGAGTTTGTACCAACAACAATCCCACCCAGGCCCTTTTCCTGTAACCCCACTCATTTACCCTGCTAATCCCTTTGACACTAGTTCCAATTTAGTATGGCCAATCCACCTAACCCACACATCTTTGGATTGTGGAGGGAAATCGGAGCATCCGGAGGAAACCCACGCAGACACGGGAAGAAAGTGCAAATTCCACGCAGACAGTCACCCAAGATTGGAATTGAAATCGGGTCCCAGGCGCTGGGAGGCAGCAGTGCTCATCACTGTGCCACCCTATTTCTTGTCTCCCTTCAGCTGCTGAGCCCCAGGAAACAGATGCTGGAGGTGTTAAATCTAAATCGATGAAATAATTATTGACTTTCTCAGGAGCAGAGCTAGCCATACTTAAACTGGACATAGACACATTTATATTAAGTTGAGGTGGGATGGGAGGGGTGGGTTGTGATAGTCAAGTTTTAGCAATTTAGTTTCTCTCCCCAGTAATGTTCCATTCATCAAGACTTCTATGGTCCTCACTTCAACAACCAATTGTGGCAATTAATTTCATATGATAATCCCCTACTGTGTCACAAAAGTCTTTCTAACCTCCCTCTTATTGGTTTTGTGATTGCATTGCCTCACAACCACCTCAACAATCAATGGTACCAAGCGCTGTTTACCCTTCATGAGCTTGAAAGCCACCATAGATCACCAGTAAAACTGATTGGCACTCACTTTTGAGAAACTAACTTTTCAAGTCTCTCTCCATGTTTGTAACCCCTTACTCCTGGTAAGTACATTCTTAGTAAGAAGTCTCACAACACCAGGTTAAAGTCCAACAGGTTTATTTGGTAGCACGAGCCACTAGCTTTCAGAGCGCTGCCCCTTCATCAGGTGATTTCAATTCACAAACAGGGCATACAAAGACACCTCCCCACCTCCACATATAAAGACATCTCCACATCAATATATCCTTCCACACTCCTGCTATATGCTTCCTACAGTGAGTTTCCAATCCCTAGTGAGCGGAACTATCAACCCAGGGATACTGGCAATGACAACAGCACTTACAGGTTTAAGGCTTAAAGGAGATGTACGAGGCAAGTTTTTCACACAGAGGGCAATGGGTGCCTGGATCTTGCTGCCGGGGGAGGTACTGGAAGCAGGTACGATAGTGACTTTTAACGGGCGTCTGGATAGGATGGGAATAGAGGGATATGGTCCTCGGAAGGGTAGGGGGTTTTAGTTCAGTCGGGCAGCATGGTCGGTACAGGCTTGGAGGGCCGAAGGGCCTGTTCCTGTGCTGTAATTCTCTTTGTTCTTTGTTCACTTTTGATGGCCATCCCATATTCAAGATTATAGAATTACATTAGATGTCTTTTAAATTATATTTCCATGTTTAAGAAATTAAATTCAAGCACAAACTTCCAGATAAGTGCACAACAGCATATAACGTTAGCAACTTTTCGATAATCATAGGTTCTGCTCTATTGTCACAATATTTGGACTTTTTAGATATCAGAATGTCAGTCGCATTCCTGGCAAAGGAATTGTATTTTGCTTTTATTAGTCTTGTCTGACGTTGAATGTAAGAGATGATCACTGATCTGGAGGAAAGCTGCTGGTTTGCTTTCAGGATAGATATTGGGGCGACAGATCCAGGATACAAAAGTTAAAAAAACCAATTTTTATTGGCATTGCACAGTGACACAGTGGTTAGCACTGCTGCTTCACAGCACCTGGGACCCAGGTTCAATTCCGGCCTTAGAGGCATAGAGACTTACAGCGTGGAAACAGGCCCTTGTCCATGCTGCCCTTTTTTTTAAACCCTAAGCTAGTCCCAATTGCCCACATCTGGCCCATATCCTTCTATACCCATCTTACCCACGTAACTGTCTAAAACGTTTTTTAAAAGACAAAATTGGACCCTCCTCTACTACTCCTGGCAGCTTATTCCAGACATCTTGGGTGGCTGTCTGTGTGGAGTTTGCAGATTCTCTGCATGGGTT
The DNA here is from genome assembly GCF_965287045.1 of Carcharhinus amblyrhynchos. Classification (NCBI taxonomy): domain Eukaryota; kingdom Metazoa; phylum Chordata; class Chondrichthyes; order Carcharhiniformes; family Carcharhinidae; genus Carcharhinus; species Carcharhinus amblyrhynchos. The sequence continues at coordinate 126,488,634 of NC_137327.1, forward strand.
TCCTCCGGGTACTCCGGTTTCGTCCCACAATCCAAAGATGTGCAGCTTAGGTGGATTGGTCACGGTAAATGCACAAGGTTAGGAGGATAGGACAGAAGGGAGGGCTTGGGTCAGATGCTCTTTCTGAGAGTTGTTGCAAACTTGATGGACTGAATGGCCTCTTTCTGCACTTCAGATTCTATGGACTTATATACTTAAATCTTATTGACCTATTCATTATTCAGCGATATGAATGGATAGAATGTGAACTGCAGGAAGTTAAAATATACAGTGAAACCAAACAGATTTCTCTGTATTAGCTCCACTGTCCTTTGATCCATTAGAGCATCAATCCTTATCCATCATCATCAATGTTTGTTTTATCAAATATTTTATAGGGTTGGATTTTGTGGCCATTCCCGCCTGCAGGATCTTCCAGTCCCGCCAACAGCGACCCCCTCCCCTCCCCACCTTTTGTCCCCCCCGCCACTGGTTCCTCAGCAGTTGTGGGTGCAAACAATGAGAAACCCCATTGACATCGGTGGGACCAGAAGACCCTACCACCAGCCAGTGGTGGGCTGCCTGCATCACCGTAAACACGCTAACAAGCTGGTGGCGTGGAGGGGGGGTTGGGGGGGGAGGGAGGGGGAAACGCAGGGATCTGGGTTTTGGAATGCCACCCATCGAGTTTCCTCTATTTAATATTATAAAGTGCTCCACTGCAAACTACTAAATGTAGGCAATCCTGGTGTTTTTAAATCTTGGATTCTCGGATTGCTCAAGTCCCCTTTTGTGTGAGGATATGTAAGCAGCTTGCGCTTGTGACTAATGGGAACTTCTGTCTGTCCCCACTTGCCATGAAGGCACAGTGGGTTCAGTTCCTGGCTTGGGTCACTGTCTGTGTGGGGTCTGCACGTTCTCCCCATGTCTGCTTGGGGTTCCTCTGGATGCTCCGGTTTCCTCCCACAGTCTGAAAGACGTGCTGGTTAGGTGCATTGGCCATGCTAAATTCTCCCTCAGTCCACCTGGACAAGCAGCCTACTTGTGACACAAATGAATAAATGTTAAACTCGCTGTTAGATCAGTGACATACTTACACTGTTGCAAACATAAACTGCAGTGAGGAGGAAGCTCGTAGCTTAGGGACTTAATGAACTCAGTTCACTCCTGGGTTGAGGGAACAGTTTTCCATCAACATTCTCCCAAAGCCCTTTATACGGAAACAAGAATGACTGCTCCCTTAAGGGCATTTCTGTTTGGATGTGAAATATTTTGCCTCAATGAAAGCACTGTTGATGGTAATGGTGGCATCGTGATAATGTCACTGAAGTAGTAATCCAGGCCTAATGCCCTGGGGGCATGGATTCAAATCCTAGTATGGCAGCTGGTGGAATTTAAATTTAATTAACAAGATAAACTATAAAGCTAATTTTAGTAGTGGTGGCCATGACAACTATCGTTAATGTGAGCGGCACGGTAGCACAGTGGTTAGTACTGCTGCTTCACAGCTCCAGGGACCTGGGTTCGATTCCTGACTTGGGTCACTGTCTATGTGGAGTTTGCACGTTCTCCTTGTGCCTGCGTGGGTTTCCTCTGGGTGCTCTGGTTTCCCCCTACTGTCCAAAGTTGTGCGGGTTAGGTTGATTGGTCATGCTAAAATTGCCCCTTAGTGTCGTGAGATGCATAGGTTAGAGGGATTAGTGGGTAAATATGTACGGATAAGAGGGTAGGTCCTAGGTGGGATTGTAGTCGGTGCAGACTCGATGGGCCAAATGGCCTCTTTCTGCACTGTAAGGTTTCTATGATTCTATGGAAGAGTCTTATGGACCTGAAATGTTAACTCTGTTTCTCTCTTCACTGATGCTGCCAGACCTGTTGTGTTTATCCAGCATTTTCTGTTTTTATTTCTGATTTCCAGCAGTATTTGATTTTTACTTAACTGTCATCGATTGTTGTAAAAACCCATCCCGTTCGCTAATATCATTTAGGGAAGGAAATCTGTCGTCTGTGCTAAGTCTGTGGAGGCAGAAGTCCCTTCACCAAAATCCCTTTAATTACAAACTCTAACAGCAGTATACAGAGTGCTACAGCCTGTATCTGGGGGTGTCAGAGGAATTGGTTAAGTACCAGGCAAAGGCCCCCTGATTGGCCCATCAATCGCATCCTTAACCAGGGAATTCATACTCCAATGGACTACCTCAACAACCTGATTGAAGACATTACACTGTCCTTACCCGGTCTGGCCTACATGTGACTCCAGAGCCACAGTAACGTCCTCAGGAATGGCCTCGCAAGACAGAGTCACGTGGACTCAAATCATAAAGATGAGATGTTAACTGGAGGCTTGTTGCAAGCCTTACTAGCTTCAAGAGACATGTGAAGGAAGGTGGAAGGAAATTGATTCTTTTACAAAGTAGGGAGAAACATTTCTGAGATTATCGAAATGGCAGCAAGGATTGAACATTTCACTTTTGTTTTGTAGCATATATCCAATCAAACCACATAATGGGCTGGGGAGAGAAGGCAATCGAGCTACGTTCTGTGGAGACTGGGCGCCTTGCAGGAGTGTTTATGCACAAGAAAGACCAGAAGCTGAAATTTCTGTGTGAAAGAAATGACAAGGTAAGTCACCAGAATCCAGAGTGTTGTATTCATGTACAAATGTTTATCTCAGGCCCAGAGATTTCGGAGTTCATTGATTTAACCAACGGCATTTTATTAGTGTATTTTTGATACTTCCTGTGGACAGCTTACCATCACTGAGTTCCCACCAGGGACTTAACTGTACTCTTAACTTCCTTCACCTTTCCTAAGCTTTGGGTCAAGTAATTCCTTCCATTTTCCTTTGCAGCTCTTGATTCAGAAAGTTGTGGGTTCGAATCCTATTCCAGGGATTTGAAACATACAACATGGGGAGGTGATGTGGTATTATTGCCAGACTATTAATCCAGAAACTCCACTAATGTTCTGAGGACCCGGATTCGAATCCCACCACAGCAGATGGTGGAATTTGAATTCAATAAAACATATCTGGAATTAAGAATCTATTGATGACTGGGAAACCATTGCCGATTGTCGGAAAAACCCATCTGGGTTCAATAATTTCCTTTAAGGAAGGAAATCTGCCGTCCTTACCTGGTCTGGCCTACATGTGACACCAGTAATGTGGTTGACTCTCAAGTGCCCTCCAAGTGCATCTAGGGATGGGCAATAAGTGCTGACCGGTTATCGTCCCATGTCTCACTAATGAATAAAACAAAATTAAAATAGTAAACAAAACAATGAAGGCCGAGGGGTTGCTGCATTGTCAGGGCTGACATTATTCAGGCGTGACGGTAAATTGCAGCACTATTGAGGTACGTTGAAAAGATCCAATGATGCTATTCAAAGAAGACTGTAGGAGTCCTCCTGGCATTTGTCCAACCCTCGCTACTCAAACAGAACCTCAGAACAGGTTATAAAAACAGGAAAAACCAAGAAGACCTGCTGAGCTGTTCCAGCACTTTGCTATTTTCATTTCAGATTTGAAGCCTCCACAGTATTATGCTTCCCCCTCAAAGCAGCCTAAATGCCTTATTGCTGTTGTGGAGCTTTGCTGTTGCAATTTCCGACGTAATATAAGAATGGCACCGGGGGGGATTCTGGACTTCAGTTATGAAGAGAGACTCCAGTAAAGCTCAGATTGTTCTCCCTCGGGTGCAGAATGCTAAAGTGAGACTTAGCTGGGCTTTACAGACTAAGAGGGGTTTTGACGGATTGGATAAAGAAAGACTGGGGTATTAAGTTGGTAACCAGAGGGAGAAGATTATTTAGGATAATTGGTTAAAGAGCCAGAGGAGAAGTGAAAAGAGTTTTGTTTATACAGTAAGTTGTTGCCATCTGAAATGTGCTGCCTGAAAGGGTAACAGAAGCAAATCTGATGATAGCTTTAAAAACACAATTGGATAAACACTCAAAGAGGAAGTGTTTGCAGGGCAATGGGGAAAGAGCAGGGGAATGGAACTAATTGGTAGCTCCTTTAGATGGACAGCACGATGGATTGAATGGCCTCTTTCTGTGCTCAATGATTCTATGAGATGAAAGCTTTAAATAAATAACTGCTGGGGCGGCACAGTGGTTAGCGCTGCTGCTTCACAGCACCAGGGACCCGGGTTCGATTCCGGCCTCGGGTGACTGTGTGTATGGAGTTTGCACATTCTCCCTGTGTCAGCTTCCTCTGGGTGCTCCGGTTTCCACCCACACTCCAAAGATGTGCAGGTTGGGTAGATTGACCAGACTAAATTCTCCCTCAGTGTCAGGGGGATTAGCAGGGTAAATATGTGGGGTTACAGGGTTAGAGCCTGGGTGGGATTGTTGCTGGTGCAGACTTGATGGGCCAAATGGCCTCCTTCTGCACTGTAAGGATTCGAAATACTAGTTTTTTCTTGAATTTATCTCTTACAAAGATAGCGCATATATTTCAACAGCAACAATGTGAATTTATGTAGTGCCTTTATTTTAATGAAGCGTGATGTAAATACCCAAGGTTGCCGTTCTTTAATGGCTTGCAGTGATTTTTGACATTTTGATCCACGGTGCCCCAGTGATTGAATGATAATGTAACACGGTGTGGGCATTTTTCAACCATTCCCACCAGCGGGATCTTCCTGTCCTGCCGACGGCGACCCTACATTGCAGCTTTCACAGTGCCGGAGAGTGTGATCCATGGGAAACCCCATTGACAGCGACGGGACTGGAAGATTCCACCACCTGCCAAAGGCAGGCCACCTCAAAACATACTGTGGGGGGGGCAGAGTGGGAAGTACAGGTGGGCAGCAAGGTGCACAGTATGGTGATTTTTTTTTTAATTCTTTCATGGGACATGGGCATTGCTGGATCGGCCAGCCTTTACTACCCTTGAGAAGATGTTGATGAATGTTCCAGGTCAGGATGGTGTGCGACTTGAATGGGAGCTGCCAGGTGATGGTGTGCCAGTTGTGCCAATTTATGCACCAGTGTATCAATCATAATTATTCAGGATTTCTATCAGGATGCCTATGGGACATCTGCCTTTATCAATCGAGGCATAGATTTCAAAAGCAGGGAAGTCACATTGGAGTTGTCTAGAACTTTGGTGAGGCCACAGCTGGAGTACTGTGCGCAGTTCTGGTTGCCACATTATAGGAAGGATGTGTTTGCACAGGAGGAGGTACAGAGGAGGTTCACCAGGATGCTGCTTGGGATGGAGCATTTAAGTTATGAAGAGAGGCAGGGTAGGTCTGGGTTGTTTTTATTGGCCATGATGTGGAGATGCCGGCATTGGACTGGGGTAAACACAGTAAGAAGTCTGACAACACCAGACTTAAACCTGGTGTTGTCAGACTTCTTATTGTTTTTGTTGGAGCAGAGAAGACTGAGGGGCGAGCTTATCGAGGAGTACAAGATTACGAGAGACACGAACAGAGGGGATAAGGAGCAGCTGTTCCCCTTATTTGAAGGGTCAGTCACAAGGGGGACATAGGTTCAAGGTGGAGGGCAAGGGGTTTGGGGGGATGTGAGGAAAATCTTTCTTACCCAGAGGGTGGTGACAATCTGGAATGCACTGCCTGGGAGAGTAGTAGAGGTGGGTTGCCTCACATCCTTTAAAACGTACCTGGGATGAGCAGCTGGCACATCATAACATTCAAGGCTAATGGCCAAGTGCTGACGGATGGCATTAGGTGGCGTTCTGGTGTTTCTGATGTGTCGGTGCAGATCTGATGGGCCAAAGGGCCTCTTCTGCGCCGTATGATTCTATGAAAAGTTGCTCAGCTGTGTAACAGGCTGTGATTATTAACACTCTCTCCCTCTTTTCTTCCCTTTTAGGTGTTCTTTGCCTCAGCCCAATCTGGTGGAAGCAGTCAGATTTATTTTATGACACTTGGTCAAAACTCTCTGTTGAACTGGTAGCCTCTGGGAAACTTTAAAACACTCTCGATTGCCATTGAGTGACCATCTTCACATGCTCTTAGACCCATTGGCATCGACTGCTCTCAACTAAGCGTGATCACGTGAGAGCTGGCCTTCCATCTACAGCTGAGAGCACAGTTGGGCTCCAGAGCCTGCCATCTGTTTCGCCAATGACTAAAAACTGGTCTCTGCAATTCTACTGATTTAGGTTAGGGATATTGTAGCATCTTGAAAATATATTACTGCACTGTTGAGCAAAAAGGTAGCTTAGTGTGCCAAACGTTTGCACATATACGTGTGCACGAGACCCTTTGCACAACCCTGACTTTATAGTTTACTTGCTTTCCAGGTGACAAACTTCCTACATTTTACCCAAGTATTTTGTATAGACGGTATTTTAAATGGGTTTTATGTCAGTAGTACTGTTATTAAGGCAGTCGTGTACTGTATTTTGCGTGAAAATAATTCTCTGTTTTGCAAAGTGGCTTTCGGACCGCTTTAACAGGGGCAACATTCTTGGTGATGTTAAAGCAGGTCAGTCACTCACAGCCAGGTTTATCTTGCGTGGGCACTCACTAGAACTCAGTGAGGTAGATTTTCAACATGTTGCCTTGACAGAGAGACAGGAACAGAATTGGCCACTGAGTCCCTTGAACCTGCTTCACTATTCAATTAGATCATGGCTCACCTACATCTCAGTTCCATTTTCCCACCTTTTCTCGATATGCCTTGACATCCTGACCCAACCAAAATCGAACAGTCTCAAGACCTCCCGTTGACTCCAGCGTCCACTTTTGGAGAAAAGAATTTCACGGCACGGTGGCACAGTGGTTGGCACTGCCGCCTCACAGTGCCAGGGACTCATGTTCAATTCCGGCTTTGGGTGATTGGCTGTGTGGAGTTTGCACATTCTCCCCGTGTGTGTGTGGGTTTCCTCTGGGTGCGCCAGTTTCCTCCTACAGTCCAAAGATATGCTGGTTAGATTGATTGGCCATGCTAAGTTCTCCCTTAGTATGAGGGGGACTAGCAGGGTAAATATGTGGGGTTAGGGGGATAGGGCCTGTGTGGGATTGTTGTCAGTGTAAGATCAATGGGCTGAATGGCCTCCTTCCTCACTGTAGGATTCTATGATTCTGTGATTCTGTGACTTTCTCTCACCCATCGGGTTGAATTTAATGCTCCCAGCAAGAGTGGGCCCGACAACCAATCAAAGCTCTTAAAGGCCTCATCCCACCAGTGCAGGGGTCCAGCGGGGTGGAGGGGCAAAACATCTGAACAAACCATGGGTGAAAGTGGGTATGCTTGCCGCCTGACGGAGGTGGCAGGAGTCCCTCCTTCACAGGCATTCTGTGCCCAGTGGAGGGAGCTGCTAGCGGCAATTCAGGGACCTGTGGGAAGGCGATCCCTTCACTCTTTACACCGACACACTCCAAGGCCGTTTTTCTTGATGGAGCTGGAACTCCAACGGCAGACAGCCGGCTGTCTAATTGGGGTTTAAAACTGCCTGAGCTCCAGTAGATGACCGGGACAGAGTTGGGTGTACGGATCACAAATTTCAGCCCATTGTGTGATTTTGCTCCTTAATGATCTGGCTCCAGTTTTCAATTCGTGTCCAAACAGTCTTAATTTCCTCCACCACAGGAGATGGTTTCCTTGTATCTAACCTATCAAGTTTTACAAATAATTTAAACATCTCAATCTGGCGTGCAAGTCAACCTGTGGAAATTTACATTGGGCAGTCTCAGTAAGGGGGCAAGCAAACCCCAACATCAGTCAGACCATAAGATATAGGAGCAGAATTAGGCCATTCAGCCCATCGAGTTTGAAGCCTATGTGCCAGGTTGAAAATCTGCACTCGTGTTTTTGAGAAAATTCTCAGTACTTTAGCAAGGGCTACAATCTCCCATCGCTTTGCTGGACTTGGATTTCAGTGCAAATTCTCCAACGTGAGGGATTTCAAAAATCTTGGATTATAGAAGCTTGGGCAGGTGCGCTGGTAAAATGCGCAGAAGAATTCACCGCTCAAACCTCTCTGCAATGTACCAGGAGAGATATTCACTCTCAAAAAAGCCCAATCAACACACTCTTCCCTCTCCAAGTAGCATTCAAGCACACTGTCTAACTCCTGTCCAAGAATTTCGTTTTGTATCCCTCATATTTTCTTTGATATTACGTCAAAAAGTGATATAAGGTGGCGCCTGACGGATTGGTTTGATGGGTGGAACAAACAAATCAAAGAGATTAAGTGCACTTGTTTGTCCAGGGATTTTGCTGTTCAGTTGATGTCACCCCTGTTGATGGAGCTGTGCCTAAACAATTAGTGGCACTGACAATGCATTTGACAGATACATGTCTGAACAGATTATTAGCCCTCATTCAGTGCCTAATGTTTGACTTTGATTTGATTTGATTTGATTTTGATTTGGTTTATTATTGTCACATATATTAGCATACAGTGAAAAGCATTGTTTCTCACATGCTGTACAGACAGAGCATACCGTTCATAGAGAAGGGAACAAGAGGGAGCAGAATGTAGTATTGCAGTCATTGTTAGGATGTAGGGAAAGATCAACTTCATGCAAGGTAGATCCATTCAAAAGACTAACGGCAGCAGGGAAGAAGCTGTTCTTAAGATGGTTAGTACGTGGCCTTGCAAATTCCAATGAACAAGCCCAGAGGCAGCAAACCCCATAATTTCCATGGATTTTCTTTATTGATCTTTGCGCTTGCTTTATGGGATGATCGCGAGTGCTAATTGAGATGCTGAGTTTGCCCAAGAATCTCAGAAAAGGAAGTGCATGGGAAGCACAGTGGAATTATCACTAAACTAGCAATCCAGAGACCCAGGGACACAGTTCGAATCCCACCACAGCAGATGGTGAAATTTGAATTCTATAAAAAAATTCAATAAGAGAATCTGGAATCAAAAGCCCAATGATGACCATGAAACCATTATCGATTATTGTAAAAACTCATCTGGTTCACTAATGTCCTTTAAGGAAGGAAATCTGCTATCCTTACTTGTGACTCGAGACCCACAGCAATGTGGCTGATGCTTAAATACCCTCTGAAAGGGATGGGCAATAAATGCTGGGTCCAGCCAGTGATGCCAATAAAAATAAAATCTAATATTCCTATTTTTTAAGAAAATGAAAATGACCCCTGAATGCCACGGCAACCATTCCACATCAGTTTTCAAAGCAAGAAGTGCTGAAAATATACAGTCGATCTTGTGAAAGGAGCAGCATTATTACAATGGATTAAGGAAAGCTGTTTTAGCCAGTGAGTAGCAACAAGCAGGGATAAGTGGTTCTGCACTTAGTTTTAGAGACTGAAAGTGGAAGGGGAGCAACCTATTGAAAGTGATCATAACTCAGCTTGATTTAGGGTAGTTAAGCCCAAACTACATTTACAGATGATACAAACATTAGCCATGTGATTGATAATGAAGAAGAAAGCAAGAAGATATCAAAGGTCTCATGTGGTAGGCAGAAAAGCATCAAATGGAATTCAATCTGGCGAATTTTGAGGTAATACTGAGGTAAAATTGGAGGAGCTTAACAAGGTAAGGGAATGTGTGATAAATATGCAGGATATTGAGAAATAGAGGGACCTTGGAGTGCACAGATCCCCTAATGTGGCAGGACAGGTCGAGAAGATGGTCAAGGAGATAGAGTGGATACTTGCTTTTGTTAACTGAGGCATAGAATGAGGATCTGGAGGTTTTACTGAAACTATGTAAAACACTGCTTAGGCCACATCTGGTGTACTGCATGCAGTTCTGGTCATTCTACGTTCAGGAAGGTATGATCACACTAGAGAGGGTGTAGAGGAGAGATACCAGGATGCTCCTTGGAGGGGGGAGTTTTAGTCATGAGGAAAGATTGGATAGGCTTTCCTTGGAATAGTAAGTAGTCTCATAACACCAGGTTAAAGTCCAACAGGTTTATTTGGTAGCACAAGCTTTCAGAGAACTATCCCTTCATGATGAGTCCCTTCAAGTGCTCCGAAAGCTCGTGCTACCAAATAAACTTGTTGGACTTTAACCTGATGTTGTGAGATTACTTACTGTGCCCACCCCAGTCCAACGCCGGCAACTCCACATCACTTCTTGGAGACGTAATGAAATGTATGAAATTATGAGGGATTGAAATGGTGTGGACTAGAAGATCCTATTCTCCCTGGTTAGAGGGTCCATAGTGAGAGGACATAGAATGAGGATGAGAGATGGATTCAAGTGAAATCTTTTCACCTAAAGAGTGTTGATATCACTAGTTATTGCCTATGATGTGCTGACCCTTCAGGTTTTACAAAATTAAAAGGGTTAATGTTTCAGGCTTTTTGTTTGTCTGCCATTTCACCTTCTTGCCAACTCCTGATGCCCATGTGAAATGTCATCATTGTTCAACAGATGACGTGACCTGATTAGCCAATCAGGTGCAGCCTGAAATATCTCCGACGCATTTGCCTCGTCCCCACCCTCAGTTTTTTTTTAACCAGCCATTTACAATCCATGGAGTTGTTGCAAACACTCCACCGAGAAAAAATAGAGCAGGAAGCAAGAGAAAGAAATAAAAGAAAGGAGAGAGGGAAACGAGCAAAGTGGCAGAAGCAGAAAGAAGAAAGAGTGCACACAGGTGGAGGAACGTGGGGCAGGGTTTTAAAGGGTTAGTTTTAATGCTGGGAGCAGCATTGGGTGCTTTAAGGTGGAACTTATGCTCCTTCCTCAGGAGGAAGTCCCCTCCTTAGAAAGCTACTGACTAATTTGGGTGACAGGGGGGTGGCACAGTGGTTAGCACTGCTGCCTCAGAACACCAGGGACCCAGGTTCAATTCCAGTCTCGGGTGACTGCCTGTGTGGAGTTTACATGTTCCCACTGTGGCTGCGTGGGTTTCCTCTGGGTGCTCCAGTTTCATCCACAGTCTCAAAGATGTGCAGGTTAGGTGCATTGTCCTTGATAAATTAGCCGTTAGTGTCCCAAGATGTGTATGTTAGATGGATTAGCCATGGGAAATGTGCGGGGTTGCAGGAATGGGGTGGGCGAGAGGACCTGGGTAAGACGCTGTCAGGGAGTCGGTGCAGACCCAATGGACTGAATAGCCTCTTCTGCACTGTTGGGATTCTATAGTTTTATGAATTGGAGGTTTAGTAGATCTGTAGTCCAAGCAGCACCACTGTGAGTGGTGGCCATTGCTGGTACTGCAGGCAATCATTAGTGCATACTGGTAAGTCTGAGGTCAGAGAGTATTGGTGAGTAGGGTGGAGGGCCAGGATCAAGTGGCAGGGAGGGGAATGATCGTGGCTCGAGGTCAGAGATGTATGGTTGGTGTTGCCTCTGATGAGTTGAGTGGGCGTGCAAAAGGAAAGCCCCCCTGCCTCGTCTGACAAAAGCCTGCACAGCTGAATCTGTCGGACTTCCCACATGTCATGGGCCTCCATCCATTGAGACCCAGATGATCCTCAATAGGTCAAAGGGCAGACAGGCCACTTCCTCCACACTGTCAGTGAAGTTTCAGACATGTGTGGTGAGTAAGGCACTCACTGCATTTGCACGCCCCTGTCTTCAAATCCACCAGACAGGGCACATAAACCCAACCAATCGAGCAAGGCAAGTAGAATGAGAATGAACAAGAAAGATCAAGTTGAAGGGCAAGGAAATGTTCAGAGAAAGAAAGAAGGGAGCAGAGAGAGAGAGAGAAAGAGAGAAACAGATCAGCATAGAGAGAGAAAGATAGAAGTGAGAATAGAGAGAGAAATAGATCAGTATAGAGAAAGAAGAGGTGTCAGGAAAATAACAAAAAAAGAAAAATGTGGAGAGAAAAACAAGGAAAGAAATTAGCCGAAAGAGGAACAAGCAAAGGTGGAGACAAAGGAAAGAGCAGAGATTGATGTGAGATTGGAATATCAGTGAGCTTGAGAGATTGTGGAAAATGAATTGTGAGAGAAAACCAAGCAGAGAAAGATAAATCAATCAAAGAGAATGAAATGAAGTCAGATTGATGTTTGCATATACATCTTTGAATTATATTCACAGTTTCATCATTTGCACATTTTTACTGGTGAATTTGCATTAGCAAATACTGGACAAGGCAGGAGAGCTGAGGGGGCAAGGGAAATTATAACTTAAAGGAAAGATCTATGTTGACATATTGTTCAGTTTATGGACCCTCATTTCCAGCTGAAATCAATCATCAAAGAACAGACAGCAGAATGCAGTTTGATTTCAGGCTGTCTTCTTTGATGTCGGATGATAAATTAATCATTCTGGCCAGTTGTTAAGATTAATTGGACTGAAATCAAAGACAATTAGGCAGTTGTGCTTGGACCAGTGCTGATTCAACATTTAATCTGTCCACAATAACCTTCCTTCCTTTTTCTCATATTTTAATACTTTTTTTCAATATTTCATTATTCATCTAATTCAACAAAAATGTGCAGGTTGGGTGGATTGGCCATGTTAAATTGCCTCTTAGTGTTCCAAGATGTGTAACTTAGTAATTGGGCACGTTAGATTGCCCCTTAATGTTCCAAGATGTGTAGATTAGGTGGATTGGCCATGTTAAATTGCCCCTGAGTGTTCTAAGATGTGTAGTTTGGGTGGATTGGCCATATTAAATTGCCTTTTAGTGTTCCAAAATGTCTACGTTGGGTGGATTGGCCAAATTGCTAAATTGTCCCTTAGTGTTCCAAGATGTGCAGGTTAGGGGGATTGTTCGTGATGAATATGCAAGGTTACAGGATAGGGTGGGAGGAGAGTGCCTGGGTAAGACAATCAGTCAGAGAGACGGTGCAAACGTGATGGGTCAAATAGCCTCCTTCTGCATTGTAGGGATTCTGTGATTCTGTGAATTCTCCTTTTTCTTGCAATTGATTAAATTTTAATCAGTACTTATGAATGAACTCCATGTTCTGAAGTGAACAAAACTCAACTCTTTTACACTTCAATACATATCCTCTATTACTCTTCTTACTGATACAGTGACCAGTGGAAATAGTTTTCCATGGTTTATCTGCTCGTTGAAACAATCCTTCCTTGGACCTCCTTTCTTCAAGATTATACACTTGCAACATCCTCGTATTTCTCTGTAACACCTTCTCTACTTTCCATAATAGGGAGAAGAAAGCTTCAGGCTGTCCTCCAAATATTGATTAATTACCTTGCTGTGTCAGTGTCCTGTATCTAAACCTTGAATTCTTTTTACTCCTCTTGTGACCTTTTCCATGTCTGTGTCTCAAGATCAATGTGAAGTGTACCCATAGATCTCTCTGCATCTCTACATCAGTGAGAACTTCCTACTTATACTTCTGGTTCTTTTTCCCAAGATGTGCTACTTGACAATTATAAGAGAGAATGCTAGAAAATCTCAGCAGGTCTGGTAGCATCTGTAAGGAGAGAAAAGAGCTGACGTTTCAGGTCCGGGTGACCCTTTGTCAAAAGGTCAGCTCTTTTGTCTCCTTACAGGTGCTGCCAGACCTGCTGAGATTTCCAGCTCTTCCTCATTTGGTTTCAGTTTCCAGCATCCGCAACCATTTGCTTTTATTAATTGACAATTATCCCTGTTGAACTGCATTTGCCATTAAAAAAAATGTTTATCTATTAGTTACAAGTAAGGTTTACATTAATACTGCAATGAAGTTACTGTGAAATTCCCCTAGTTGCCACTGCCTGGCGCCTGTTCGGGTTAGTGCACCTAGCCAGCACATCTTTCAGAATGTAGGAGGGCACCAGAGCACCCGGACGAAACCCATGCAGACACGGGGAGAAGGTGTAAACTCCACACAGACAGTGACCCAAGCTAGGAATCAAACCCAGATCCCTGGTGCTGTGAAGCAGCAGTGCTAAGCACTGTGCCACCTATTTGTTGCCCCCCCCCCCTCCTAATTGTCAGTGATCTGTGGACAGATTCCAGTCTGTGCCTGTTTGATTTTATAACAAAATAGGAATCAGAATGTCGTTATCACAGGTTGCTGCCATCAGATTAAGGTCGCGTTATTGGCCCGATTGAATGGTGTACTTTTAAATTTGTGTTTTAAGTTCAGATCAAATCTTTGGGGGACAAAGCAATGAGAATACATCAAATTATGAACCTAATACTCGGAACTATACAGGGATGAGGGAAAATTCCAAATCGTGGCTCTGGAATTAAGGCCACAAACTCCACATTTTACATATAGCTATATGGTATATGTAGTAAGTTAGCAGATGACACAAAAATTGGCGGAGCTGCAGATAGTGAAGAGGTTTGTCGGGGGATACAGCAAGATGTAGGTCAGTTTGAGACTTGGGCAGAGAAATGGCAAATGGATTTTAATCCGGACAAGTGTAAGATAATGCATTTTATAAGGTCCAATGCATGTAGGAATTATGCAGTAAATGGTAGAACTTTATAAGTATTGACAAGCAGAGAGATCTGGGCATACATGTCCACTGATCACTGAAAATGACAACGCAGGTGGATCGGTAGTTAAGAAAGCATATGGCCTGCTTGCCTTCATTGATCGGGGCATTGAGTATAATAATTGGCAGGTAATGCTGCGGTTGTACAGAACCTTAGTTAAGCCTTATTTGGAATATTGTGCAATTCTAGTCACCGCACTACCAGAAGGATGTGGATGCCTTGGAGAGGGCACAGAAGAAATTTACCAGGATATTGCCTGGTCTGGAGGGTATTGGCCATGAGGAGAGGTTGGATAAACTTGGTTTGTCCTCACTGGAACAACAGAGGTTTTTCGGGGGGGTGAGGTGGGGTGCGGGGGCGACCTGATGGAGGTTTATAGGAGCGCATGGACAGAGTGGCTAGTCAGATCCCAGGGTAAAAAAGTCAAGTACAAGGGGACATAGGTTTAAGGTGCGTGGGGAAAAGTTTAGAGGAGATGTGCAAGTAAAAGTTTTTACACAGAGGGTGGTTTGCTGAGGAGCAGGTACAATAATGGCATTTAAGGGGCATCCAGACAAATACATGAATAGGATGGGGATGGAAGGATACAGACTCTGTAAGTGTGTACGGTTTTAGTTTAGGCAGGCATCATGATCAGCGCAGGCTTGGAGGGCTGAAGGGCCTGTTCCTGTGTTGCACAATTCTTTATATAACTGATCCAAGCAGCAGGACCATCTGAAAATTCAGACTGGCCCCCAAAGCAATTGGATGTAAATTTGACTTTGGGCTGTAGTTCAAATGACTGCAGCCACCTACTATTTATCTCTCATGGTTTTCAATCCAATAACTTGCATCGTAGTACAGTGCGGTTTGAGATATTGCGAGAATATTTCAAGAATTCCATCCGTCTGATTTCCCTAAGAATTGATTATGTTGCAACTCATTTTCTTGCTCAAAAAAGTTGTGACCGCCCGGAGTGTGCATTGGGAAAAGGTAGCACTTGTTCATTTGGATGCAAAGTCATGGATTGACCTTAAGACCATTTGAAGTAGAAGCAGGAGTGGGGTCATTCATTCCCTCGAGCCAGCTCCGCTGTCCAATAGGATCATGTGGAGTTTACACATTCTCCCCGTGTCTGCGTGGGTTTCCTCCAGGTGCTCCGGATTCCTCCTACAGTCCACAGATGCGCGGGTTAGGTGGATTGGCTATGGGATATGGCAGGATGACAGACCTGGGTAAGATACCCTGTCAGAGAGTCAATGCAGACTCGATGGGCCAAATGGCCTCCTTCTGCACTGTTGGGATTCTTTGGCTGATCCAACATTCCTCATACCCAGCCTATAGATAGAAACAGCGAACAGATAGGAACACCACAGCTTCAACATAATGGAAACTATCAAGATTAATAAAGTCACATTCCACTAGTTAGTGGAGACTACAGAGGTGGAGATGCAGGCATTGAATTGGGGTGCGCACGGTAAGAATTCTCGCAACACGAGGTTAAAGTCCAACTGGTTTATTTGGAATCATGAGCTTTCATCAGGTCAGGAAGAATTTAGCATGGCCAATGCACCTAACTAGCACAATATTCAGACTGTGGGAGGAAAACCACACAAAAACAGGGAGAACATGCACACTCCATACAAACAGTGACCCAAGCCGGGAATTGAACCTGGGTCTCTGGCACTGTGAGTCAGCAGTGTTGACCACTATGCCTGAGCAGCTCTGCCTTGAGCCCCATACTTTGATATGTCGGATGTGGGAGTGGGGGGAGAGAGGAGGGGCGGAGGTGTAGATGTGCGATCCATTCGTTTGCCATACCCCAGACTGATTATAAAAGTCATCTGTGGAATTCCCCGCCCAGTGAAGCAGTTGAGGCTAACTCATTGAATGTTTTTAAGGCAAGGATAGATAGATAATTTTTGAACAGTGAAGGAATTAAGGCTATGGTGAGCAGGTTGGTAAGTGCAGCTGAGTCCACGGAAAAATCAGCCATGATCTTATTGAATGACGGAGTAGGTTTGAAGGGCCAGATGGCCTACTCCTGCTCTTAGTTCTTATGTCATCTAAACAAAACAGAACTGTGTCCCACTCAAATTTTCCAGATGATACAGATTTGCAATGAAAGCAGCCTGGAGGAATACAAATAATGTCCCAATAACCATAAAGCCTATCAAGATAATTAATTGATCAAATTGGTTCAAAAATGCTTCCTTTGCATATCTTTTCTCACCAATGTTTTAAATGGAATTCCAAGTATTCAATGTGTAAATCAACTTGCTGAGCTCAGTGGAATATTTCTGCACTGATATCTGGTGGTGTGAAGTCCAAGGCATCTGTTTCCTGTGCCAACTACAATTTTTGGTTTACAAAGTCAATAGTTCCCAACAACCATTTGATAGGCAACTTACCACCAAAGGTGTTTTTTTTTTAATGTTTTCTGTCTAACTAATTCTTTATGTATCAAAAAATAACATTTCATGCTTGTACAAATTTAACAATTTTCGCTCTGTGCGAGAAGCTAACAAAAGTATTTTAAAATGAAGGATTTATTTTGTGAAATTTCGCCTCTGCAAAGAGCTCAATAGAACTCGGCTGTGAAAGCACTTTAAAGGAACAAGTCAAAGTACAAAGATTTTTCTAGATGTCGAGAGCCAGCACTGCAAGTTAGCAATTAGACGTTGTTCTATTTTTCAATCTGTAACTATGCACTTGAATTCTTTCTTGCACTTAGAATCACTAGGCCATTAATTACTGAAGAGCACAGTTCTTTGCAATGAAAGCAGTCTCCAGTAGGATAATGAGAATAATACTGTGTTTCCAGTTTGGTCGAAAGCTTTTAAACCTTAAATCTCTTTGCCATTTATCTTTCTGTTCACCTTACAGTTCTCTGTAAGTCTTTGTTCGTTCATATTATGTTCAAGGCACTATCGAAATAGAAGTGGCTTGTTGTTGTTCATTTAGTTGTTGTAGATATCTTTCAGATACATTTTATCCCTCTCGTTACGGCACTCCACGCTCACACGGTTAGGTAGCCTGATTTTGCCTGGGCACCGATTGTCCGCCAACCTAGCATCGATCTCTGGTGATGTGATCTCCTCTGTCCTTGCACTCCCGCCCTCCCACCCTCACCCATCTGATTCCCTCCCTAGCAAGAAGCATGCACTCCTGACCCTGGTGAACGTCCATTCTGGGAGTTAAATATATTCGACCAGCTCCCCAGTCTTTCCTTGTGTAACCTAGGAGAAAATGTAGAAATTTCCTGATGTGTTGTTGCTCGCTTGCGACTCAAGCAGTGTTGGCACCTAGCTCCATGGCCGACTTAATTACACCCTCTGAGATCGATTAGACAAGTGGTTCTGATTGTAAGGGGTAAATTACTCTCCCTGAGCTGCCATAGCAACGAAGGATGCCAGGGGTATCAATTGTCACCTTGGGCCAAAAGTCAGAAAATATGTCTGAGATACTTCATTTGAATACAGCCTCAATAGTCCCATCGCATATGGAAAGACATCACTTCCAACGAGGAAAATAGGCGTGTTAAAATGGGTGGGAGCATAATCCTGATGTGTTCCTGCTCCAGCTCAGTTCATGGGTAGGATGTGTACGAGGGATATGGGCTAAATGCAGACAATTGGGACTAGCTTAGTGGTTACAAAAAAAGGGCAGCATGGACAAGTTGGGCTGAAGGGCCTGTTTCCATGCTGTAAACTCTATGTCTCTATGATGAGCAATCTGTAAGGGACGGCAGAGAAGTCCCATTCGACATCCTTCTCATATAGAGCATTTTGGTTAACGACAAGTTCTGCAAAATGGGTTTAATTACATAAACCAGAACATCATCGAGATTCAGGCTTTACGCAGAATCTGTGAATCAATTTGTTGTGACATTTCTCCCTCAGAATTCTTACTGAAATTCATGGATCTAATCAGAATCTTTCCCCAGACGGGCAAGATGGGAAATTTTCAGTCTGTGTTGACCTGAAACTGATATTAAATTTGTTGAGACTTCTTAAAAGGGAAGAATTTTACTGATGCCAAAACATAGGGGCGTGCTCCTAATTGCTGCAGAGAAAATAGCTTTTTAATTGGGATTCTCTGAACAGATTTTCCCGTGTTAACTCAGGCAAACTTTCCGGTAATATCTGATTCAAGTAATGCCTGGTCCAACTCACAGTTGGACGACCAATTTTATTTCCTTGTGAGATTCTCATTCACCCCTATTTTTGCCCATTCCCTTTTATCCATTTCTCCTCGGCATTAATCCTTTTTCCCTTTCTTCCATCCCTTCCTGCCATTGGTTTCTCTGTGCCTTCCCCCTCCTGCATCACTCCAGAATTTGTAGCTTTGCTCCAGTTCTGACCTGTCACTTCTCACTGCCCCTGCACTCCCATTCTGTGCGACACTCCCATCCCTGTCCACACACACTTCCATCCCGAGGAAACCCCCCCACCCCCTTCACCCCCCCGCCCCCCACAGCACATTCTCAGTATATCATTGATGACCACTTCCTGAGTGTTCCCATCCCCAGGATACGCCCATCGAGTACTGGGACACCCAGTAGCCCCTTCCACTCAATACAGTGGCAGTCTGCCATCCCAACCCAAGACCAGCCTTGCACCATACCATTCCCCCAGGATCCAGCTCCCAACACCTCATAACCATATGATTCCTTAGCCTAGTTAGCGCTGAGTTTGCCAACATATCTGTATTCTAAAATACCACCCTGCTATATTCCTGTGTATGCTGGCCTTAAGTGCAAGGCAAATGGTAAAGTTAACAGTGTACGAATATGGAGTGAAGCCAGCAGTGTGCACTTCCCACAATTAGATGCACAAGGTCTGAAAGTTAACGTGTAAAAACCACTAATGCTGTCACAAAGCTGTGTAATAAAAGTGCAGTTTAACTTATTTAATCAACAGCCCCGATGAAACATTGTGTGATACATGAGGTAGAACAACATTCCCTTCGACATAGTGTGACAATCTGCTCAATCCTGTTTAAAACGATGTGTGAGAAGGCACTTTGTACTCTCAATGAGCATTCATCTTGAACCAATGTGATTGCTTTTTGTTATTTTCATGAATGAAATTTACTTGAATAAATCAAATATATTTGAAAAAGTTGCTTGTGCTGCTGTTGATAGTTTTAACATTATACTGATCTGCACTTACAGAAAGGCTATTTTCATTTTCCATGGCAAGTTTCTCCAGACAGAAATCCTGTTCGATTCTATCAATATATAGATCAGAGTGTAGTAAGACTTTAGGTGCAACATTGTCCTGGAATTTCTATTCATTTTGTTTCCCCCGCTCTTGTGAGTCCATGAAGTCCTTGTTTGAGAACATTTCCATTTTTGTTCCATTAGTAGTATTGTTGGACGTGATTCTCGTACACCTGACCAAATATCTGCTGGCAACCCAAGTTTGAGCATTGGTGGGTGGCACGGTAGCACAGTGGGTAGTACTGCTGCCTCACAGAGCCAGGACCCGGGTTCAATTCCAGCCTTAGGTCACTGTCTGTGCAGAGTTCTCCACGTGTCTGCGTGGTGTTGCTCTGGATGCTCCGGTTTCCTCCCACAGTCCAAAGATATGCCGGCCAGGTGGATTGGCCATGCTAAATTGCACCTAGTGTCCGGATTAGCAGGGTGAATATGTGGGGTTACAGAAATAAGACCTGGGTAGGATTGTGGTCGATGGGCCGAATCGCCTCCTTCTGCACTGTAGATATTCTATGAGCCTAGTCGGGCAACCTCTGAGAGTCCTGAGTGGGTATCTCAGTGTTGCTCCCTGTGGGCAATCAAAAGCCCCTGCCTGACCCTTTCAGAAGAGACATCTGGAACAAACACAAGGTGCGCTGCCCCCCTCATGGGTTACCACTGCAGAATCTCACCCATGGTTACTGTGATGGAGACACAGTAAGAAGCCTTGCAACACCAGGTTAAAGTCCAACAGGTTTATCTGGTAGCAAACGCCACTAGCTTTCAGAGCGCTGCTGCTTCATCGGGTGAGTGGGGAGCCCCCATTCACCTGATGAAGGAGCAGTGCTCCGAAAGCTAGTGGCATTTGCTACCAAAGAAACCTGTTGGACTTTAACCTGATGTTGTGAGACTTCTTACTCTGTTTACCCCAGTCCAACGCCGGCATCTCCACATCATGACTACTGTGATAGAGTGCAGGTCAGTGCACACTTCTGGCAGAATCTGTTGGACTATGATCTCCATGAAGATCGCCAACCTCTCCGTGAAGGCTACCATGAATACTCGTCCTCAACACTTCAATGAAAACAATCCAAGTTTGTTCAACCTTTTGTCATTGTCCATATCCTCCAAATCCTAGGCAACATCCTGGTAAATCTCTTCTGCACCCTTTCCAATGTATCAACTTCCTTCTGGTCGTGTGGCAACCCAGAATTGTACACAATACTCCAAATGTGGCTGAACCAAAGCCTTATACAGCTGCAGCATCATTTTCCAATTCCTATATTCAATGCCCTGACCAATGAAGACCAGCATGCCTTATGCCTTCTTGACCACCTTGTCCACCCAAGTTGCCACCTCCAGGGAACTGTGGATCTGCACACCTAGTTCCCTCTGTATGCTAACATTTCTAAGGGCTCTACAATTTACTGTACACTTTCCTTCTGCAGAAGACCTTCCAGATCATATCATCTCACATTTGTCAGGGTTAAATTCCACCTGCCATCTTTCGGCCCAGGTCTCCAACCGATTTATATCCTGCTGTGACCTCCTCACTATCCACTACACCCCCAGTGTTTGCATCATCTGCAGATTTACTGATCAGACTACCTACATTTTCCTCCAAATTATTCACATATTACAAGCCCCAGCACTGTGGAACACCGCTTGTCACAGACCTCCAGTTAGAAAAGTACCCTTCCACTGCTGCTCTCTGCTTTCTATGCCCAAGCCAGTTTCGTATCAATCTTACCAGCTCACCTCAAATACCATATAACTTCACATTCTGTATCAGCCTGCAATGGGGAAACTTATCAAAGGCTTTACTCAAGTCCATGTTTAAAAATCTAAGATGGTGTCGGAGCAAGGCATCTTCTTGCAAGCTACACCCAGCATACCTTCTTTTACCTTCTTCTACCTTTTACTCGCATTCTATGCATTTAAAACTTCATTCTAACTATTACAGTGATACTATATTCTGCACTCTCTTGTTTCCTTTTCTATGAATGGTATGTTTTGTATGTACAGCACACAAGAACCAATACTTTTCACTGAATGTTAATACATGTGACAATAATAAATTAAACCAAATCAAATATAACATTTACTCCCTGCTTTGGTCAATTTTTCTTGTCACTTCCTCAAAGAATTCAACCAAGTTTGCGAGACACAACCTCCCCTTCACAAAACCATGCTGTCTGTCACTAATAAGTCTATTCTCTTACAGATGTGGGTACATACTGTATCTGAGAATCTTCTCCGATAACTTCTGATGTAAGGCTCACAGGCCTGCATTTCCAGGAATTGTTGCTTCTGCCCTTCTTAAACAGAAGAACAATGTTTGCTACTCTCCAATCCTCTGGTACCTCATCTGTGGCTAAAGAATGTACAGAAATTTTGGCCAAGGCCTCAGAAATTTCTTCCCTCATCTCTCTCAGTATCCTGGAATAGCCTTGTGGACTTGTCCACCTTAACGTTTTTCAAAACCTCCAATACTTCCTGCCTTTTCATCTCAACGTGTCCTAGAATGTCAACATCCTCCTTTCTACACTCACAATCCACCACATCCTTCCCCTTGGTGAACACCAATGCAAACTACTCGTTATGTACCTCACCCACCTCATTTGATTCCACATACAAATTCCCTCCACTATCCTTGAGTGGACCTACCCTCTCCTTAGCTACACTCTTCCTCCTTACACACACATAAAAAACATTTGGATTCTCTTTAATCCTGCTGACCAAGGATATTTCAAGGCTCCTTTTTGTCATCTGAACACCGTGTTTAAGCTTTCCTGCTTTCTTTGTATTCCTCAAGAACCTTATTCACTTTCTATTTCCTGAAATTTATATATGCCTCCTTCTTCTTTTTCACTAAGTTCACAATCTCTCTTGTCATCCAGGATTCCCGAATCTTGCCATCAAGGTTAAAGTTTATTTATCAGTCACAAGTAAGGCTTATATTAACACTGCAATGAAGTTACTGTAAAATTCCCTAGCTGTCACATTCTGGCACTTGTTCAGGTCAATGCACCTAACCAGCACATCTTTCAGACTATGGGAGGAAACGAGAGCACCCAGAGGAAACCCACGCAGACACGGGGAGAATGTGCAAACTCCACACAAATAGTGACCCAAGCCGGGAAGCAAACCCGGGTCCCTGGTGCTGTGAGGCAGCAGTGCTAACCATGATGCCATTGTGCCGCCCAGTGTATGATTGTGGGACACTCAATGTATAATTGTGGGATCTGCCATTGGTAAAGTGGGGGGGGGGGGTAGGGGCTGGGGGGGAACAAATGAGAGCCTTTGGCTCTTGCCTCTGGCATTCACCTTCTCCACAACACCAACTGACTTCTTCAGCAAACTTAGGTTTCTGGTGAGAATCACACATCTGTCCCAAAATAAGTGACAGAGGGCCAGATTTTACCAAACATTCTCGTGGTAAATTCAGGTGTCGGGCCTGTAACGCGATCTGCACCCGAAACTGGGCAGCTTGCACCTTTACCGACACCCGATTTGGGCGCGGGTCCGATTCCCGCCCCAATCGAGCGGCGCGATGATTTAAATGCATCAGCACGCACTTAAATCGACTTAATGAACCGCGTGCTCAACTCTATCGCCAAACCCCACTTTACCATCTTTGGATCCGTTCCGGATCCGCGCTGTTACCAACCTGCAGAATAGAAATCCGAAGCAGACTCTTGTTCTGCAGGGGAACCTCCAAAGCCCATCCTCCTCGAATACCCTTCACAGACCCCCCCCACTAACCACCCTGACAGACCCACCCTCCCCACAGCTTCTCGCCACCCCTCCCCCCCAGCTGATCATCGAATGCAGAGTGCGCAGCTTTCCCCCGCAGCCTTCCTCCCCTTAAGGCCCTGCCCCCTATCATGGCCCTGTCTGTCCCCTTAGACCCCTGCTCCCTCAGGTCCCGTTCCTTCAGTTCATTGCCTCAATGGCCTCTAACCCTACTGGTGAGATTGCCCCCTAAACATTTAACTTGGTTTCTCTCTCCACTGATGCTGCCAGCCCTGCTGAATGTTTCCCAGCACGTTTTGTTTTTATTTTAGATCTCCAGCATCTGCAGTATTTTACTTTAATTATATTATTATTTCAATTCATACTTCTTTTCTTTTAATTTCCATCTGCCCATGTGTCTTCCCATTTTACCAATTTGGAAATGACTAAATGACCCATTATTAAACTTATATAGACACTTGCTCATGGATGCATTTGCATCTCCACTATCCAGACTTACAAACTGTGATTGGATGAAATTGTTCGATCAAGACATCCAATCAGGAAAGCTGTGTTTTAAGTTGTGAGGCAGGTCACCAATGGGACACATTTCAGTATGAAACGCACATCATCATTGGCTGCATATTCCGTCTCCTGGCAACCTTGAAACATATTCTTCAGGTTCAAGACCTAGCTTTATTTTTAACTCAGGTTAACATTCTCAAGTCTGTCTGAAATTGTTTCTGGAGCTAAGTTCACAATCTTAACACTTTGCTGTTTAATTTCCAGTTGAAATGCCAGTTACACAAGCACACTTGTGCACAATTACATTGCTAGCTGTTGCATATCCTGCAGTACATGGAACGTAGAATGATGAGGCATCTTGTTAGCCCTATGAGATGAACCCTATTCAAGTGTCATTGTTGTTCTAATTGTATAGTCCATACTAAAGGGAATGCTAAAACGAGTTACATGTTAATTTACACCTTTCCTTTTAGTTCTAATCATCCTGAGTGGGAGCATTCCACAATATCACTTTAAGGATCATAAAAAGGAATTTTGTCTGTGTTTCAGCCAATGTGAATGCGATCTTGAACCCGAGGGAGATAGAGGATACGTGTGTTTTATAAGCATGCAGTAACAATTTAATTGCAGCTTTCAGAATCTTCAAAGCTTCATCAACAAGTGTGTCTTAAAGCTTACACAGAAGCAAATACTTTGCCTGCTGGAAACCTGAAATAAAGACAAAAAGTGTTGGAAAAAGTGAGCAGGTCAGGCAGCATCCATGGAGAGAAAGAGAATAAATGTTTTGTCCGATGGCCTTTCGTCAGAACTGAAGAAGGATAAGCTTGCTGACTTCCAGATCATAATTTTGCACCTCTGTCACAAGTATACAGTTTCCAATTCTCTTCTCTTACTAAATAGAGGGCTAAGGCAGACTTTCCTCTGTTTCCACAGCTAGCTATTTCCAGAGCAGCCGCTAGGGTTTTATGCTTTGACGGGTGCCACTCCACATCAAGCATGGCTGACCAGAAGTCTCTCCCACTCTTACTTCCAGCCATTGGCCTGGTGGAAGGATTTTGCAGGTTGATATTCAACCTGATTGACTGTATTATGAAGACACCTTCCATGGCCATCAAGTCCTCTGATCTTTGAGTAAGCGTTCTCCAAGGCAGCCTTCACGACACAAGACTCAAAGATGATATTGTGTGTGCTTTTGAGATTTGATTACCTGTAAAGACTCGCATTCCAACCAAATTATTTTGTAAACTGAGTTTGTGTCTTTATATGCCCTGTTTATGAACAGAACTCCCATCACCTGATGAAGGAGCAGCAAGCGCTCCGAAAGCTAGTGCCTTTTGCTACCATATAAACCTGTTGGACTTTAAGCTGGTATTGTGAGACTTCTCCTGTACTTGGTCAGGGCTATCAACACCCTTCTGCATAATCTTGTCAGATAACTTTGCCATGACTCATGGCCTCTTTTGTTCACACTTTGGATGGTTTTGGTAGTGCTGTCTTTTCAGATGTCTGGTTTGCAGCCATTTTGCTTGAATGTAACGTTTTAAAATAATACTGTCTTTAAAAAGTCTGTTGTTCCACTTGAAGTTGGCCATATTGTATCAGATTTAACATAATGTCTGTGTATCCCATGAAGTTCATTCAGATGATGGAATTGCTACATCCTACACAGTTCACGTTTCTTTTTGCAGGAAACTAAGGAAATTTAGCATGCCTGCTGCAATGCTCACCAATTTCTATAGGTGCACCATAGAAAGCATTCTTTCTTGTTGTATCACAGCTTGGTATGGCTCCTGCCCTCCCAAGACCGCAAGGAACTACAAAAGGTCATGAACATAGCCCAGTCCATCATTCAAACTAGCCTCCCATCCATTGACTCTGTCTACACTTCCCGCTGCCTTGGAAAAGCAGCCAGCACAATCAAGAACGCCACGCACCCCAGAAATACTCTCTTCCACCTTCTTCCATGGGGAAAGAGATATAAAAGTCTAAGGTCACACACTGACCGACTCAAAAATAGCTTCTTCCTTGCTGCCATCAGACTTTCGAATGGACCTACCTCGCATTGAGTTGATTTTTCTCTCCACCCTAGCTCTGACTGTAACACTACATTCTGCACTTTCTCTTTTCCTTCTTTATGTATGGTATACTTTGCGCGTATAGTGCGCATGAAATAATAATTTTCACTGTATAACAGTGACAACAATAAATCAAATCAAATCAAATAAAATCAGCTTCTCCAGGGCAATGAATGATGGCATTGATAATATTTACAGCGTGGGATGTTTGTTTGAGATTAATAATAATCTATTCATTATGAAGCAGAAAAGTGTTCCAACGTTTACCAGGAGGTTATTGTATTCACATAATTTACCAAAACTGTTGTGCTTAACATATTCATAGTTTCCTACTTTGGGTTACACAATTGTACATTCACAAGCGATAGGAGGTTGGCCTCTTTTAGGTAGTGATAGGAGGTTGAATATATGGCTTCAGGTATAGTGCCGGAAGACTGGGCAAATGTTGTCCCCTTGTTCAAGAAGGGGAGTAGAGACCATCCTGGGAATTATAGACCAGTGAGCCTTACTTCTGTTGTGAGCAAAGTTTTGGAAAGAATTATAAGGGATAGGATTTATAATCATCTAGAGGGAAATAAATTGATTAGGGGTAGTCAACACAGTTTTGTGAAGGGTAGGTCGCGCCTCACAAACCTTATCGAGTTTTTTGAAAAGGTGACCAAAGAGGTGGATAAGGGTAAGGCAGTTGACGTGGTGTATATGGATTTTAGCAAAGTGTTTGATGAGGTTCCCCATGGTAGGCTATTGCACAAAATGCAGATGCATGGGATTGAGGGTGATTTAGCAGTTTGGATCAGGAATTGGCTAGCTGATAGAAAACAGAGGGTGGTAGCTGATGGGAAATATTCAACCTGGAGTGCAGTTACAAGTGGTGTACCTCAAGGATCTGTTTTGGGGCCACTGCTGTTTGTCATTTTTATAAATGACCTAGATGTAGAAGGATGGATTAGTAAATTTGCTGACGACACCAAAGTCGGAGGAGCTGTAGACAGCGAGGATGGATGTTACAGTTTGCAGAGGGACATAGATAAGCTGCAGAGCTGGGCCGAGAGGTGGCAGATGGAGTTTAATACGGAAAAGTGTAAGGTGATTCACTTTGGTAAGAATAACAGGAGTACAGAATATAGGGCTAATGGAAGGACTCTTAATTGTGTGGATGAGCAGAGGGATCTCGGGATACATGTGCATAGCTCCCTGAAAGTTGGCACCCAGGTTGATAAGGTTGTTAAGAAGGCGTACGGTGTGTTAGCTTTTATTGGTAGAGGGATTGAATTTCGGAGCTGTGAGGTCATGTTACAACTGTACAAAACTCTGGTGCGGCCGCACTAGGAGTATTGTGTACAGTTCTGGTCGCCGCATTATAAGAAAGATGTGGAGGCATTGGAAAGGGTGCAGAGGAGGTTTACCAGGATTTTGCCTGGTATGGTGGGAAGGTCTTATGAGGAAAGGCTGAGGGACTTGAGGTTATTTTCATTGGAGAGGAGAAGGTTACGAGGTGACCTGATTGAGGCATACAAGATGATCAAAGGATTGGATAGGGTGGACAGTGAGAGCCTTTTACCTCGGATGGTGATGGCTAACACAAGGGGACATAGCTGTAAATTAAGGGGTGGTAATTATAGGATGGCTGTCAGAGGTAGGTTCTTTACTCAGAGGGTAGTAAGGTCTTGGAATGCCCTGCCTGCAGCAGTTGTGGACTCGCCAACTTTAAGGGCGTTCAAATGGTCAGTGGATAGGCATATGGGTAACATTGGAATAGTTTAGGTTAGAGGGTCATTAGATTGGTTCCACTGGTCGGTGCAACATCGAGGGCCGAAGGGCCTGTACTGCGCTGTAATGTTCTATGTTCTATATCATAAAAAAAACTTTTCTTAATGGCTAGGCCAGGATTTATTACCCATCCCTGACTGTTGTAATGCTGAGCTGCCTTCTTGGACCACTGTAGTCCATGCAATGTAGGTACACCCACAGTGCTGTTAGAATGGGAGTCCCAGAATTTTGACCCAATGACAGTGAAGGAATGGCGATATAGGATGGTGAATGACTTGGCAGGAAATTTGCAACGGTGGCGTTTCCACCAATGTTTCCAGCCCTTGTCCTTCTAAGTGGTAGTAGTCACGGGCATGGAAAGTGATGTCAAAGGAGCCTTGGTGAGTTGCTGCAGCTTTGTAGATGGTATACACTGCTGCCGTTCCACAATATCAGTGGAAGGAGTGAATGTTTCACGTGGTGGAATGAGTACCAAGCAGGCTGCTTTGTCCTGGATGGTACCGAGTTTCTGGAGTATTATTGGAGGGACATTTATAAAGCAAGTATTCCATCCCATACTTAAAGTTTATTTATTAGTCACAAGTAGGCTTACATTAACATTGCAATAAAGTTACTGTGAAAAACCCCTACTCACTGCATTCCGGCACCTGTTTGAGTATGCTGAGGGAGAATTTAGCATGGCCAATGAGCCTTTCTGACTGTGGGAGGAAACTGGGGCACCTGGAGGAAACCCACGCAGACATGGGGAGAATATGCAGACGCCACACTAATGGTGACTCAAGCCAGGAATTGAACCCAGGTCCCTAGTGCTGTGAGGCAGCAGTGCTGACCACTGTGCCACCGTGTTGCCCTCTTGACAGGTGCCTTTGGTGGGCAGGCTTTGGGGTGTTCGCGAGTGACTCTGTGTAGAATCCCCAGCCTCTGACCCCGCTCTTGCAGCCACAGTATTTATATGGCTGATCCAGTTGTTTGATTTAATATCGTGCGTGCAGCTGAGCAAAACACCCCAAAAATCGGCAGTCACAAAGCCTGACCAGCTATTAGTGGCAGGACAGGACTTTTTAATTCAGTCCTGGCCAGATTTACATATTGACATGAGAGCAGAAACTGACACGTCTAACTCAGCCCGATGGAAATGCCAGATTCCGCCCCCCTCGGAAGTCAAGTACAGTTCACAAAATTCAAAACTAATCTCAAACATCACTCAGAGCCAGCACCCTGCCCCGAGCTCAAACTCCAAAGCTGTGTTGCAATATGAAATCGATTTGTTACATTTAAGGCAATGTAATAGGTAAAGTAGCAATTTTACGGGAGCAGAGGGAAAGTTGGTCCATTAACAATTTCCCTGGACCGAAAATAAAGTTGCCGACACTCTGAGAAGCCGGGCCACCCCTTTAAGCAGATCCCTTTAATGGTCTCTTCCTGTCTTTGTGACGCTGGGGAGGTTTGAAACATGCTCTGAGCGCAGCCATTGGCTCCCAGCGGAATGCGCACTGAAGGTGGTTGGGATTGGATTTCCTGAAACTTCCGCCTTCTGTCAAAGAAAAACATTGAGACTGAGTCGTTAAAGAGGTAGAAAGAGTTACAGAAATCAATCCTGGAGGTGTTCCAGAAGAATTACAGCCGATTGTAAATTACAGTAACATTTCCATTCTATTGCTCACAGTGTGTGTTAAAGTAACATTTTCAGTCTGTTGCTCTATGTGAGTTACAGTAACATTTCCATTCTGTTGCTCTGAGTTACAGTAATATTCCCATTTTGTTGATCTGTGTGTGAGTTACAGTAACATTTCTATTCTATTGCTCACAGTGTGTGTTAAAGTAACATTTTCAGTCTATTGCTCTGTGTAAGTTACAGTAACATTTCCATTTTGTTGCTGAGTTACAGTAATATTCCCATTTTGTTGATCTGTGAGTTACAGTAACGTTTCCATTCTATTGCTCACAGTGTGTGTTAAAGTAACATTTTCAGTCTATTGCTCTGTGTGAGTTACAGTAACATTTCCATTCTGTTGCTCCGAGTTACAGTAATATTTCCATTCTATTGCTCAGTGTGAGTTACAGTAACATTTCCATTCTGTTGCTGTGTGAATTACAATAACATTTCCATTCTGTCGCTCAGTGTGTGAGTTACAGTAACATTTCCATTCTATTGCTGTGTGTGTGTGAGTTGCATTTATTGTTCTCTCATATTAAAGTTCCTCTCATCTTGATGTGTTTTCTTCTAGTTCCTAAGCACTGGATGTTTTCTTGCTGTTCAGGTGATGTCGGCAGCATTATGTGACAGTTCTACCTCTGCTAATAGCCCTGAAGGTGTTGCGGAGAAAGGAGGCCGCTCCTTCATTTTGTCCATTTTGAATCAGCTGATTGCTCCAAGTATCTTGCAGCCTGTTCTTCCTGACAGCGCAGAACAAGTGGTGGTTGTGACTGTGCAGCGGTACTTGGGAGACCGTATAAACGAGAAGGACTCCAGATCATTTCCTTTTTACTTTTATGACTTGACTGTGAGTGATGGTGTTTCTCAGATAAAGTGTCACCTGGCTCCTGACCTGAACTCTCTTGTGCACCGGAACTGGCTGAAGGCTGGAAGTGGCATCCATATCACCCGCTGTAGCCTGGTGTACGATGAGAAGAGGCTGAACCTTTGTTTTGTGCAGATTGAGGCACTGGAGCTGGTGGCAGCTCAGAGTGTGCCCACCTTGAATGTCCCTGGCTTGAGCACTGAGTGTCTCCACAGTCTGACTGCAACTCAGAGAGGAAAGGACCTTCTGAGGACTTTACAAGGTGAAACCCCCCTGAAAGGTGGAAAGGTCCATTATTTACCCCTATGGAATAATAATGACCCCTGTGGTGGAGAATGGAATGTCCTGAAAGGTCCACCCTTTCCAAATGTCCCTCTTGAAGGTGAGCTGTGCTTTGACTTTAAGCTTAAGATACATACACGGTGGCACAGTGGTTAGCACTGCAGCCTCAATGTGCCAGAGATCCAGGTTCGATTCCCGGCTTGGGTCACTGTCTTTGTGGAGTTTGCACATTCTCTCCGTGTCTGCATGGGTTTCCTCCGGGTGTTCCTGTTTCCTCCCAGAGTCCAAAAGATGTATTGGTTAGGTGTGATGAACTGAACAGGTGCCGAAGTGCCTCGACTTGGTGAATTTCACAGTAATTTCATTGCAGCCTTAATGTAAGCCTTACTTGTGACTAATAAAGTTTACTTTATAATATTATTGAACTTTTTTTATATAACTGATAATTGAATTAGGATTGCGAACAAAGAATAGTGCAGCACAGGAACATGCCCTTCGGCCCACAAGTCTGTGCTGACACGGGTGCCTCTGTAATCTAATATTTTCTTGCCTCTATGTTGTCCATATCCCTTTATTCTCTGCCTATTCATGTACCTATCCAGATGCCTCTTGAACATTATAAAATCTGCTCCATGACCACCTCCAGCAGTACGTTCCAGGCATTCACCATCCTCTGTGTGAAAAACCTGTCCCTTACATCTCTTTTAAACTTTTCCTCCCTCACTTTTGACCTATGCCCTCGAGTAATTGACTCTTTGACCCTGGGAAAAAGACTTTGACTATCCACTCTATCTAAGTCTGTCATCATCTTGTAACCTGGTCCTCTCACATCCTCCGACACTCCAATGAAAACAATTCAAAGTTGTCCAACCTCTCTTCATAGTCCATATCCTCCAAACCAGGCAATAACCTGGTAAATCTCTTCTGCACCCTTTCCAATGCATTGATATCCTCTCGGTATGTTTCTTCCCTCTTTGATGCTTTACTTGGGTTTGCACACCTAGATTTGACAAGAGTGGCAGTGCTGAGGTTTCATGGACTACCCTGCTTTTCTCACCTAGCACTGGGATTTGGGAGAAAGCCAGCCTGGGTTTGTTCAGGTCGATCCATGTTCAACTAATTGGTCTGAATTTGTTTTGCTGAGTTAACAGGGCTGATGCGGGGAATGTGGTGATTGTGGTGTACGTGGACTTCCAAAACGCTTTCGATAAATGCCACATAACAGACTAGTTTTCAGACTAATATTGCCCAATCTCGTCTGATCTCGGAAGCTAAGCAGACTCAGGCCTGGTTAGTACTTGGATGGGATGGGAGACCACCTGGGAAATCCAGGTACAGCAACCTTTTTGGCTGGCATGGTGGCACAGTGGTTAACTCTGCTGCCTCTCAGCTCCAGGGACCTGGGTTCGATTCCTGTCTTGGGTCACTGTCTGTGTGGAGTCTGCACATTCTCCCTGTGTCTGCGGAGTTTTCTCCCACAGTCCAAAGATGTGCAGGTTAGGTGCATTGTCCATGCTAAATTACCCATCGTGTCCTGGGATGTGTAGGTTAGAAGAATTAGCTGGGTAAATGCTTGGGGTTGTGGGGATTGGGCCTGGGGTGGGATTGTTGTCAGTACAGACTCAATGGGCTGAATGGCGTCCTTCTGCACTGTAGGGATTCTATGGATCGATTCTGTGAAACAGGCTTGCCAGCAAAGTTAGAGCCAAGAGCAGCATGGATCCAGAATTAGCGGAGTGACAGGAAACAGAGTTTAGGAGAGCCGGAGCAAGGTATATTTTTAACTGTGAAAATCCCCTAATCGTCACACACCGGCGCCTGTTCAGGTACAGTGAGGGAGAATTTAGCATGGCTGATGCATCCAACCAGCACATCTTTCGGACTGTGGGAAAAAACTGGAGCACCCAGAGGAAATCCACGCAACCACGGGGAGAATGTGCAGACTTCGCACAGTGACCAAAACTGGGGATTGAACCTGGGTCCCTGGTGCTTTGAGGCAGCTTTGCTAACCATTATGCCACCGTGCCACCCTCTACTGAGATTTACAAGGGACGCCTGCTTTTCCAGATGTACACTAATGACTGACATTGGGTGCAAAGGGCACAATTTCAAAATTTGCAGGCGACAAAATTTGGAAACATTGTGAAGATTTAGCGTGATTGTGATAGACTTTAAATGGAAGAGGCAGGTTTGAGGAATGAGCAGTTAAGTAGCAGATGGAATATAATGTGGAGATGTGTGAAGTAATTTATTTTGATAGGAAGAAAAAAGGAATGGTAATATAAAATAAAGAGTATAATTCTAAAGGTTTCACACCATTTTCCATTTTAGCATAATTGATGTGGGCCTGTCCTCGGCCCAGAGAATGCAAAATAGAGCACACCTGCCTGTCTCTTGTCTGTGTGTGCATGGCAACTCCATGGTGTATTAGGGTTTGGAGTTTCTGACCCTCACTCTTGAATTTAAGCTAATTCTGGCTTTCATCACATGCTTTAAAAGAAAGAAAGCTTCACCGTAGTGAAGGTTTCTTTACAGTAATGTTAAATAACTTTTTGTAAATAAATTTAACATAATAAGCTTTTAGCAAATAGTGTATTACATATTCTAATAGGTGCCAGAGAGTGGCAACTAGGAGATTTTCACAACTTCATTGCAATGTTAATATAAGCCTATTTGTGACAGTAAATAAACTTTCTGTACAGGTGAACTTTTCACTTTTCTTCCATAATTACCCATATCATACAATAAAATTACAAAGATTTAACCCAAAGCAAAAGTTAGTACATATAACAGTTAGGATTAGCAGAATCTAAACATCGTAGAATTATCGTAACTCAGGACCCACACCATTTATGTCAAGGTCTGCAAGACGTAACAGAAGGAGGCCATTCAGTCCATCAATTCTGCATTGACTCCAGAGTACCTTGCCCAGGCCTTCTCCCCTGCCTTATCCCCATAACTAGTCCTAAGATATGCGGGTTAGGTGCATTGGCCATGCTAAATTAATCCTAGGTTCAGTGGAATTAGCAGAATAAATATGTGGTGTTATGGTGATAGTTTGGGATTGTTGTTGGTGCAAGCTCGATGGACCGAATGGCCTCCTTCTGTACTGATGGAATTGTAATAATTATTCCCATGGCTAATCCATCCAACTTGCACATCTTGGGGCATGAAGGAGTAATTTAGCATAGCCAATCCACCTAACATGCACATCTTTTGAGTTTAGGAAGAAATTGGAGTACCAAGAGATTCACACAGACACGGGTGCTATAGTGGTTAGCACTGCTGCCTCACAGTGTCAGGGACCCGAGTTTGATCCCTGGCTTGCGTCACTGTCTGTGTGGGGTCTGCACATTCTCCCCGTGTATTCGTGAGTTTCCTTCGGGTGCTCCAGTTTCCTCCCACAGTCTGTAAGATGTGCAGGTTAGGTGCATTGACCCGACCAGGCGCCGGAGTGTGGTGACAAGGCAAATTTAACAGTAACTTAATTGCAGTGTTAACTTAAGCCTTACTTGTGACTACTAAATAAACTTTAACTTTTAACTTTAACTCTAAATGTGTGAACTTCACACAGAGTCTCCCAAAGGCAGAATCAAACCTGGGTCCCTGCCGCTGGGAGGCAGCAGTGCTAACCACTTTGCCACCGTACTACCACAGAGTGATTGCTAATTGAAATACACAGCAGTTAGCTGCGGAGAGAGGGACACAGTTAATGAGAGGAGTTTTACACTTGTGAGATTCTCCAACTCTGCCAAAATTGATGGCGTTCTGAATGGCCCCGTCTCCATGCTCAATGGCACAATACAATGCTATCCAAGTTTCAGCTCAATGGGTTTTAATTTGGGAAAAGTATAACACTTTATTCTCCTTGCTTTCTGACAGGTTTTAAACTCATTTCTCTCCAGCTCTTGGCAATGACCTGGAGAACAAAATTTGAATTTCCCCATCTTCTGGTACGAATAATGCACAAATCCAGATTACGCTATTATGGGCGACCTGGAACAAAGATGGACTTTCCTTATCAGGTCAGTGACCTTGGATGGTATTCCCTTCCTGGTGTCCAGAGGAGTCTGAATTCTGATCCAGTGGTTCTGTGATTCGCAGTGCACTGCTGGCTGCAATTCAAATTGGCGCCATTGATTACTTTGCAGTGTGGATCATTGGAAGGAGATGCAGGCCACATTATTTCAGGGGAAGGTGCATGGAGAAGTTGGATATGGTGGTGGTGGTGGCGACAGGCAGAGTAAGGAGCCACATTTGTGCCCTGTGACTTCGCCCCCCTCTCTGGCTGCCAGCTAGATGGACATCTTGATTGTTGGCAACATCAAGGCAGGAGTTGCGAGTCAAGGACACATGTGGTGACCGGCCCCAGTGATTGGGAGAGGCCAACAGTCAGGAGGAGGGACATGGGAGGAAGGTAAGGATCCCCTGAGCATCTGGGCACAGTGGCGCAGTGCTTAGCACTGTTGCCTCACAGTGCTGGGGTCCTGGGTTCAATTCTGGCCTTGGGTCACTCTCTGCGTGGAGTTTACCCATTCTCCCCTCGTCTGCGTGGGTTTCCTTCAGGTGCTCCAGTTTCCTCCCACAATCCAAAGATGTGCGGGCTAGGTGGATTAACCATGTTAAATTGTCCCTTAGTGTCAGGGGGATTAGCAGGGTAAATGTGTGAGGTTACAGAAACAGGGTCTGGGTGGGATTGTGGTTAGTACAGACTTAATGGGCTGAAAGGCCTCCTTCTGTACTGTAGGGAGTCTATGGATTCTATCCTATGTAAGCACTCCCACTCATCCTTTGGAATTCTCTGAAGCTCTCCACCTCTTTATTCCTCTCCCCTCCTGTATTCCTTCAAACTTGCCTCTTTGACAATCTGTTGTGATGTTGCTCTGTGTGCCTTGGAACCTAATTTTCCTTCCTAACACAAAGTGCTATATAAATGAAGTTGTTTAGAAGCACAGGGAGTGCTGGAACAGCAACCTAGCCTTGTCAGACTGGCAGCTCCCACTCCCTGCTGGCTGTCCTGGCCTGTGGGAACCCCACCAGCAACAGCTAAATTCCAGTTGAGCTGCCAATGGCACTATGGGAGCCTGATTTAAACATGCTAATGAGAGCGCTGCTGCCTCTGCACATCTGGACACTCAGCCTTCGCAATATCCAAACTATGTCAAGAATGGCAGCCATGTACATGGCATGTTGGATTATGTTCAGCGTTAACACTGTTTGAACCCCTGTCCTACATCCTGTTACAGGGAGGGCCTTGGATAAATGCAGAGAATATTAAGCCTAAGCACCAGATTGTCTTGTGTGCAGTGTCCGCAATTGACTTTAATTTACCTTCAATAATATTCTTACCTGCTTCAGGATAACTTCATTTATATAGTGCCTTAAGTGTTAGGAAACAAAATTAGATACTGAGGAATATGGAGCAATATCAAAACAGATTGCCAAAAGCTTGGTCAGAGAGGCAGGTTTTAAGGAGGGATTTTTAACCCACATCCAACTGTTTATACTGGACCCTTTGATTTCCCTTACAAGCAAGGCAATCATTTTCTTCTCCTCCTCTGGAGCTGTGACTTCTCTTTTAAGTTCTCCTTTGATCTGAGTTATGAGGAACCTTGACCTTGTGATTTGGGGCATTGAATACCCCCTGTCAAGGTGGGGGTGTGCTTTCTGTCCCGTGGGCTTTGCCGGTGTCTAAGACGTTTTCTCCTTGCCGTAGGCCTACCTGGAAGTAGCTGACGAGTCTGGTATGATGCCACTGGTCCTGTGGAATGCGCTGTGCCCTGAATGGTACCAGTCCCTGCACATTGGCACTGTCCTCCTGTTGCATCGTTACTCAATTAAACGCAGTTACCAGATGAGAACCTGGGCCACTCCATGCGACCCACAGATAAAGAGCCTTCGAACCATCGGTGAGAATACTGTATTCGGTTGTGACTGTTAGGTGGACAGTGAGTATTAACAAGTATTATTCCGCTGTCCATTTATTTACCCCATATTCTTTGTTCTGCGAGCACAGAAACTGACAAGCTGATCATCTGATTAACCTCACAGCCCACTGGTCTCTGGCCGTGACCCTGATGGTTTCCATCTTTATTTATCTCACCGATTACGTCTTTCTCTCCCTCTGACCTTGCCTGTAACCATATCTTTCTCTTTTTAAATTTGCTCCATTTCTTGTTCTGCTGAGTCCTTCTCCATCCACGGTGGCACAGTGGTTAGCACTGCTGCCTCTCAGCACCAGGGACCCAGGTTTGATTCCCGGCTTCGGTCACTGTCTAGTGTGGAGTTTGCATGTTCTCCCCGTGTCTGAATGGGTTTCTTCCGGGTGCTCTGATTTCCGCCCACAGTCTAAAGATGTATGGGTTAGATGCATTGGCCATGCTTGAATTGCACATTAGCGTCCCGGGACACGAAATTTAGAGGAATTAGCAGGGTAAATATGTGAGATTAGAGGGAGAGGGCATGGGTGGAATTATTGTCAGTGCAGACTCGATGGGCCAAATGACCTCCTTCTGCACTGTAGGGATTCTTTGATTTCTGCCTGATCCTTCTTCATGGTACAGTGGCATAATGGTTAGCACTGCTGCCTCACAGCGCCAGGGGCCCAGGTTCAATTCCAGCCTTGGGTCACTGTCCGTGTGGAGTTTATACATTCTCCTCATGTCTGCGTTTGTTTCCTCCGGTTTCCTCCCACAAACCAAAGACGTGCAGGTTAGGTACATTGGCCATGCTAAATTGCCCATTAGCGTCCTGGGATGTGTAGGTTAGGGGGATTAGCAGGTAAGTATGTAGGGTTATGGGGACAGATTGTGGGGGCGGATTGTGGTCGGTGCAGACTCAATGGGCCATATGGCCTCCTTCTGCACTGTAGGATTTCTATGATTTTGATCCCTGGCCACCAATCTCTGATTGTTTCCACTTCTATCATCTCTCCCTCGTTCCCGTTGCTTTTTCCTTCATTGGGTGTCTCTTGCTTAAGCCCTGCCTGTCTTCTATCTCTGTCTCTCTCGAATTGCTGAAAGGTCAGTGTACCAAGAATCTGGCTGAAAAGGAAGACATGTTGCGGAAGCTTTTCATTGCGTACTCTTCAGGGCAAACACAAGAATACCAAATTTCAATCAATCACACCAATTTATACTGCAGGAGTAAAGGTTGCTGATTGGTTGGCATGTCGACTCTAATTGGCTTTGGGCTCCCCAAGCTCCCAGGTAATTTTTAAAAGGCGGAACGCTTGAACATGTTCCTTTTGTTTGCAGCGGACATGTATGCCACTTCGAGCAAGTGTTAATGAGTTTAGTTATGAGTTGACTGATCTAATGCTAAGTGAATAACTTAATGTGGCTATTGGCGCACTTAGAATTGTATAGCAAGCATTGCAGAATCACATCTAATGATAAATATTATGTTCTGAGTTTTATAAATGCAGGCTGGTTGAGTATAGTTTATTTTCTGCCTATTGTGAAAGACTGAGAGAATAAGTTCTCCAAGGAGCAAGGACGAATGGTGCATCGGTTTACCATCAAGTCTGACAAATGGCTACAGAGCCCTCCCTTTGGTGTTGAACCAGAATATTAATCTGGGTTGTGTGCTCGATTCTCCAATGTGAGACTGAAACCCCTGGCCCTCAACTTAAGGGAACTGACATTTAAGCCAAGGCTTTTGCAGTATATTCTGATAGGTAGGGTCCTAGCTCAACAAGTAGTATGTAGCTCATTGTTGTTCTGTGCTGGTAGGCTGCATGTTGCAGGCATTTAAGCATCAACAGTACTCACCTTCCATTTTTAAATCTTGCTCCTTTCCATTCTGTACCTAATCTCTTCACACATGATGAATATTTACCCCATCCAACATCATTCAAAAAGATGAACTCATTATTATCTGATTGCTATTGGTAAGAACTTCTTGCTGTGTGTAGTCATGCTAGGTGCTATATAAATGCAAGCCTTTAAGCTGGACATGTCTCTGCAGTGAGAGAGAGATTGCATGTGTGTATCACGCATTGAGCAAACTCTGGCTTTATGATTTTCTCTGTAGCTTAGTTCAGTGACCCTCCTGTTACGAGGCTGTTACGATGGTTTTCTTGTTGTATTTAAAACCATCATTACCCTCAAGTAAACCAATAAAGTAATGGAGTGGTTTAAAGATGAACTTTAATATAGCTATAGGACTCCATATGTCCATTCAAAGTAAAAGATTCAGAAATACATAGGCAATTAAAGACTCAATATCAATTACAAGTAATTAGCATATACCAATAACGCAATAGGAGTTATCCCTATCCAGTCACAGTTCATTCAATCCTACAGTGCAGAAGGAGGCCATTTGCCCATCGAGCCTGCACCAACTATAATCCCACTCAGGCCTATCCCATAACGCCATGCATTTACCCTGGCTGGTGCCCCTGGCACTAACAGGCATTTTAGCATAGCCAATCCACCTAACCCTACACATCTTTGGAGTTTGAGAGGAAACCGGAGCACTCGGAGAAAATCCACGCAGACACAGGGAGAATGTGCAAACTCCACACAGTGACCAAGCCTGGAATTGAACCCGGGTCCCTGGCGCAATGAGGCAGCAGTGCTAGCCACTGTGCCACCATGCCGCCCCTTATGCCGTTCTGGTTACATCATGCACGCGTAAGAGTACAATGTCCAATTAAAACTTGTGCATGTT
This sequence comes from Carcharhinus amblyrhynchos, assembly GCF_965287045.1. NCBI lineage: Eukaryota > Metazoa > Chordata > Chondrichthyes > Carcharhiniformes > Carcharhinidae > Carcharhinus > Carcharhinus amblyrhynchos. The sequence continues at coordinate 126,527,701 of NC_137327.1, forward strand.
ATATATCATCAAGAAATGACAGCTATATCTCTGACCAACAGTATCTCAACCTTCCTTTCCATTGTTCCCTGTTCTAGAGGGCAATCATGAATTTCAGATGCACATTATTTGATTACATAGTCCCTGAGCCTTACCTGGGCTTACTTTAATCAAAACCTGTCATTTGCACATAGCAATCCCTATGTGACTGAGATTCAGCTTGCAGCTTATGTGATCTTTAGATGTGTCTGATTTTTTTTAACCCTTTTACCTCCAGAGTGTTACTGGGTCTTGTATCCCACTCCCCACTCTACCCCCACACCCCAGCTCTTCGGGAGACGTTTATTTTTGTGCCGTTTTCATTTACATTCCGATTTCAGAGATTTGCCTGAATCCGCGAGATCCTCGCGCAGAAATCCAGATTGTGCCAACTGAGCAGGTCAAAGCGGAATGGAAGTTGCCTGACATCAAGTACAATTTCATCACCAGGTACTGTTCCAGTGATAGATTCTGTGTAAAATTCACTGATGCTGCATCTTGCTGTGAGCATGAAGCCACACCCATATATTTCTGTGTTTCCACACTTGTGATAAAACTGACAACTGGTTGCAGCACATTCTGCAGTGAGATATGGTCACCCTCCAATTGTAAATTGTTATATAGTGTAAGTTGTTATAAACCAGGTCAGAAACTCCAAGATGTTTTATGAAGTCAGCGTGGACCATAAGTTTTGCACTTTGAATTTGGCCAGGATAAGCATGAGATGCTTCACTCAGGTATGATTCAAGTGACCCACTGGGCAGCTTTTATCAAACAAAATTAACTTAAGTATTTGTGGGTGGCACATAATTAGCGCTGTTGCCTCACAGTGGCAGGTATTCAGATTCAATTCACAGCTTGGGTCACTGACTGTGTGGAGTTTGCACATTCTCCCCGTGTCTGCGTGGGTTTCCTCCGGGTGCTCTAGTTTTCTTCTGCACTCCAGAGATGTGTGGCTTAGGTGAGGGTTTGGCCATGCTAAATTGTCCCTTTATCAGGGAGACAAGCCAGGGTAAATGCACGGGATTATGGGGTTAGGGTCTGGGTGAGTTTGTGGTCTGTGCAGACTTGATGGGCTGAATGGCCTCCTGCGGTATTGCAGGATTCTATGATTCTATTCTAAGTCAATTAACATCTAAGAAGTTAGCAATAACTTTAACTAATTTCAAACAAGGGAAAAAACAATATTGGAAAACCTTATCAGCTAAATACTGTTCCAACCAAACGAACCCCAAAAACAAGCACCTCTGCCACAGGTTTAACACACAAAACAAGGATGCTCACGCGATGCTGGAACTCAGTCCTTTGGCTGGACTCTGCAGCTTTCTTGACACACACTCAGACAAGCTTGAAGTCAAAACTGCTTCCCAAAACACCAAAAAGAGAGAAAAACAGAACACTGCATCCAGCATGAAGTAAAAACACCTAACTTCCAGCAGATCTTGAGGTAGAGATGATGCCACTACTGGCCTCTCGCCAGCAAATTGCCAACGGCAGTATTTTCACTCCAGGAAGGCAAGAACATCTGTTTCCAGCTAGCCAGCAGAATTTCCAATACCAGCGGGCGAGAGAGAGAGAGAGAGAGAAACCTGCCTGCAGCTAGAAAACCAGGACGGCCACTGACTCTGAGCCAAACTGAAAGGAAAACTTTTAAAAACAAACTGTCCAAGGGCACCTGTCCTATCCATCATTCTTTCTCCAACAATACTGTGTGCAGTTTTGGGCGCCGTACTTATGCAAGGATATTTTGGCCTTGGAGGGAGTGCAGAGGAGATTTACTAGGCTGATACCGGAGTTGAGGGGGTTGAGCTATGAGGAGAGGCTGAATAAACTAGGCTTGTACTCGTTAGAGTTTAGAAGAATGAGGGGAGATCTCATTGAGACGTATAAGATGATGAATGGGATGGATAGGATAGAGGTGGAGAGACTCTTCCCGCTCAGAAAGGATAGTAGGACTAGGGGGCACAACCTCAAGATAAAGGGGGGGCGGTTTAGAACGGAGTTGAGGAAGAACTTCTTCACTCAAAGGGTGGTGAATCTCTGGAATTCTCTGTCCGTTGAAGTGGTGGAGGCTACCTCGCTAAATATTTTTAAGACGCGGGTTGATGGGTTTTTGATAAGAGAGGGGATTAAGGGTTATGGGGAGAGGGCGGGAATGTGGAACTGAGCCACGACAGATCAGCCATGATCTTATTGAATGGCGGGGCAGGCTCGAAGGGCTACATGGCCTACTCCTGCTCCTATTTCTTATGTTCTTATGTTCTAATTCAGAGTCATAAAAATCTCAATCTCTGGATGAGGCCTTGAGTAAAAAATAAACAAAACCACATTTAAACCATTTAAGCAGCAATAAAAGGACTTCTAAGCAGACAGCTGCTGCCACAATGAAAAAAAGAGTTTGCTCACAACCTGCAGAGATCATGATTTAAAAAAAAACATTTCTTAAAGGTACAGTGGCATCACAACCTGGATTTAAAGAAATGTTTTCCTTTAACCACTGACTCTTCTGCTTATTAAACAAGTTGCAGTTATTTTGGAAATTGTCTCCATGCTGGTTCAAAATGTAATCCACTGACCATTCTGCCTTTCCCCTCTTCGTCCTGCTGTCATGTCACAATCAGTCCAGCTGGTGTGACAGGATTTAAGTGAAAGACATGAACTGTCCTTGCGCAAACTGTTTACCCGATGTGAATGGGTGAGTTAGTTACAGAACAATATTCAAGTGCTACCTTATCATGCCCTTAGGATCTGTTACAGCACGCAAGGAAGCCATTTAGCCCATCATGCCTGTACTGGCTCTCTGAGTGAGCTATTCACCTCATGTCATTTCCCTGCCTTCTTCCTATAATCTTGCACATTCTTCCTTTTGGACAATAGTCCAATTCCCACTGGGAGGCCTCAATTGAATCTGCCTCCACCACACCTCAAGCAGTGCATTTCAGATGCTAACCACTCGCTGCATGAAAAGGATTTTCCCCAAGTCACCACTACTCTTTTCCACATTGCCTTAAATCTTGTTCCTGATTTATCCACTAATAGGAACAGTTTGATCTTATCTGCTCTGCCCGATCCATCCTGGTTTTGAAGACCTCGATCAAATTCCTCTTCGTCCAACCTTCTCTTCCTTAAGGAAAATAGTCCTAACTTCTCCAATCTGTGTATAGTAGAACCATGGAATCCCTGCAGTATCGAAGAAGGCCTTTTGGCCCATCGGGCCTGCACCAGGCCCAGCCCCCACCTAATCCCTGTAACCCTATGCATTTACCATGGCTCGTCCATGCATCCCTGGACATTAAGGGGCAATTTAGCATGGCCAGTCCGCCACTTTGGAGTGTGGGAGGAAACCGGAGCACCAGGAGAAAACCAACGCAGACACGGGGAGAGTGTGCAGACTTCGCACAGACAGTGACCCAAGGCCAGAATTGAATCTGGGCCCTGACGCTGCGAGGCAGTAGTGCCAACCATTGTGCCATCGTGTCAAAGCTCCCCAACCCTGGAACCATTCTCATGACTCTTTTCAGCAAGGGTATCTCAAAATGTTTTGAACCCTGCTTTTTTTTTGCAGAATAGTCACTGTCATTATGTTGGCAAACTTTGAAACTAGTTTGTGCGCAGTTGAATGAATTGACCACCCACGTTGTTTTACTGTTGTTTTGTTAGGGGTGAAACGTCAGCCTCCCACTGTTATCGGTGACCTACATGTTCAAGGTTGTGATAGATGGATTTTTGATCAGTAAGGGAATCACGCGTTATGGGGTTAAGGCAGGAAAGTGGAGTTGACAATTATCACATCAGATCAGTCATGATCTCATTGAATGGTAGTGCAGACTCAATGGGCCAAATGGCCTACTTCTGCTTCTGTGTCTTATGGTTTAATGGATCTTGCACGTCCAGCTGAACAAGCAGCTGGAGTCTAACACAGCTCCAACTGAAGGCGCTTCTGACAATGTGGCACTCCTGCAAGGTTGCACTAATTTACCATCCTCTGCAATTGCTTTGATCCCAAACTCTATGGGATATGGTGATGTGGTGGCTATCGGACAAGCAACCCGTAGATCATGTGTTCAAATCCCACTATGTGGCAACAATAGGACCTGGGTGGGATTGTGGTCAGTGTAGACTGGAAGGGCTGAATGGCCTCATTCTGCACTCTAGGGATTCTATAAGTCTGTGACTAATTTTTCTTCCTCAACTTTCTCGCACACCTCTTTATTTTAGTTCTAATTGATGTTCTTTTGCCAGCATTAGACCTGAGGCTGTCCAACTCTTACACACAGAAGATAATTCTTTTATTTAGAGATACAGTTGTTGCTGGCAACTGCACCCTTTATTAGAAAATAAATGACTAAGCCAGTGGCAATTCCATCTTTGATAAATCACCTCACTACATATTTAAAATAGGTTTATTTATTTATTCATGTCACAAGTAGGTTTACATTAACACTGTAATGAAGCTACTGTGAAAATTCCCGAGTCGCCGCTGTTCGGGTACACCGAGGGAGAATTTATCATTGCCAATGCATCTAATCAGCCCATCTTTCAGACTGTGGGAGGAAACCAGAACACCGGGAGGAAACCTGGGCAGGCATGAGGAGAACGTGCAAATTTCACACGGAAAGTGACCCAAGCTGGGAATCGAACCCAGGTCCTTGGCGCCGAGAGGCAGCAGTGCTAACCACTGTGCCACCATGCCACTCCACCACTGCGCTACTGTGCCGCCCCATGTCAGGCTATAACACAATATTATTCAAACCTTATTCAAACACAATGGCCAGAATTTTACCAGCCCCCCCTGCCGTGGGAATCGGAGCAGACGAGGGTGGAACATAGAAGATCCGCTGACTTTGGGTGGAATTTTATGGTTTCAGAATGAGGGAGGCCATAAAATCCCACCCATAAGATCCCGTGGGGGTTTGACAGGGTAGATGGTGAAATGTTTTCACGAGTGGAAGAGTCAAACAAGGGGACATAACTACAAGATCAAAGGCAGGTCATTTTAAAACTGAGCTGTGTAGAAATTTCTTCTCGCAAAGGGTGGTGAATCTCTGGAATTCTCTGCCCCAAAGGGTGGTGGAAGCTGGATCATTATAAATATTAAAAGTGGAGATGATAAAAATTGAATAGGTTGAGAAATAGAGGATGATGGGGAAATAGCACGGTGGCACAGTGGTTAGCACTGCTGCTTTACAGCTCCAGGGACCTGGGTTCAATTCCTGGCTTGGGTCACTGTCTGCGTGGAGTTTGCACATTCTCCTCGTGTCTGTGTGGGTTTCCTCCGGGTGCTCCGGTTTCCTCCCACACTGCAAAGATGTTAGGTTGATTGGCCATGCTAAAATTGCCCCTTAGTGACCTGAGATGCATAGATTAGCGGAATTAGCAGGTAAAATATGTAGGGATAGGGGGGTAGGGCCTGGGTGGGATTGTGGTCAGTGCAGACTCGATGGGCCAAATGGCCTCTCTCTGCACTGTAGGGTTTCTATGATCTATTCTATGAGGTCAGCATAGATCAGTCATGATGGTATTGAATGTTGAGGCAGCTTGAGGGGCCTGGGAACCTCACTCCTGCTTCTATTTCTTATGTTCATTAAAAATGTACCACTAAGCATTTCTCTGCATTTTACTACACCCACCTGCAATCTCTCCAGGTCACTGTACTCTGGCAATAATACAGTCAGTTCTAGACATGGTTTAGAGAGATATTTCACCTTAATGTGTCTCTTCAGATTGGAGCTGGATACACTGCCAGATGGTTACACGTGTGATGTCATCGGACTCGTCACCTTTGTGGGAAGATGTCAGAGAGTAAGGAGGGAAGGTAATCTTTCAAAGTGTCGATGTCGGGAGAAACACGGCTTCATGGTAATAAGTAAAAACCCGGTTAACTTTCTTCCTCCCCCTTTCATTGTGACACAGATGGCAGTGAGAATTTCTACTTGTATCGCTGGGTTCATGCTGTAGATGGCAGCACCGAGCAACCATTTGTACTTGAAGTGTTTGCAACTTCGCAACCAGAAACCTTTCAACAAATTCATCCGAGTAAGTAATGTTTTGCCTTTCGGGTGATTAGATTTCTGATCTAACAACCAACAAGAGCAATGTGCATTTTTGTGGTGTCTTTAACAATAAGACCACAAGATATAGGAGCAGAATTAGGCCATTTGGCCCATCGAGTCTGCTGCGCCATTCAGTCATGGCTGATAAGATTCTCGACCCCATTCCTTTTCCCTGTAACCTTTGATCCACTTACCAATCAAGAACCTATCTATCTTTGTCTTAAGTACAATCAATGACCTAGCCCCACAGCCTTCTGTGACACTGAATCCCACAGATTCACCACCCTCTGACTGAAGAAATTCCTCCTCATTTCAGTTCTAAAGAATCGTCGCTTTACCCTGAGGCTGTGCCCTCAGATTATAGTCTCTTCTACTAACGGAAACTTCTTCCCCACATCCATTCTATCCAGGCCTTTCAGTATTCTGTAAATCTCAATTAAATTCCCCCTCATCCTTCTAAACCCCATCAAGTACAGAACCGGAGTCCTCAAATTCTCCTCATGTGGCAAGCCTTTCATTCCCGGGATCATTTTCGTAAACCTCTTCCGGACCCTCTCCAAGGCCAGCACGTCCATCCTTTAAATATAGGGCCCAAAATTGCTCATGAAGATTCACGAAAGTGAAAATCTGAAATAAAGACAGTTGATGCTTGTCAGTCAGTGTCCATGCAGAGAAAAACAAGAGTTATTGTTTCAGGCAGGTAATCTTTCATCAGAACAGGAGTGAAGTCTGAGGAAAGGTAGTTGACCTGAACCTCACTTTCTCTCCCTACAGATGCTGCCAGACCTACTGAGTATTTCAAGTGTTTACTGTTTGAGCTGGTATTTGTATATTAACTTTAATGAGAACATAGCATGTGAATGTCACTCAGTGCTACACCTGTGAGAGCCAAGGCTTGTGCAATCTTGATAAGGTTAATTTCAATGTGACCATACCTGATCCTAACTCAGTGGCTGCCTGTCTAATAGCGGAGATTATAAGTTAATGGAATGAAATGGGGAACATGGATTAGAAGAGACCATACTGTTATTTTTGGCTCTAACACTGTACAGTTGCGGCAGACAAGTTCAAACTTCCCAAGCCAGCCAGAGCCACGAGCATAATCATTCACACCGAGGAAAAGGGAACACACACATTCGAATAGGCCACTCGGCCCCGCAAGACTACTGCACCATTCAATAAGATGATGGCTGATTTGAATGGAAGCGCAACTCCACATTCCCACTTTCCCCCTGATAACGTTTCACCCCCTTGCTTATCAAGAATCTATCTAATTTTGCCTTAACAGATATCCCAAGACTTTGCATCAAACATCTTTTGAGGAAGAGAATTCCAAAGTGTCTCAATCCCCTGAGATAATTTCCACCCCACCCCCCCATCTCTGTCCTAAATGGGCCTTATTTTGAAACAGTGAGCCTGAGATCCAGGTTCAACCCACAAGAGGAAACACCCTTCACACACCCACACAGCCAAGCCTGTGTGTGTGACACGCAACCTTCCATCAGCCCTGTCACAGAGTAATCGTGCAGAAAGCACCATAGGGATGTGGAGAACTATGTTTCCACCAGTGAGCTAATGCATAGAGTGGCAGGCATCAGTGCCTGAGGAGACTAACCAAATAATTAATAACCTCAGAGAGAATCTTGACTCAGCTAGTATCAGTGAATTAACAAAATTACAGTCCATGCCCCCTAGCATTCCCTGGGATTTGAGCGCATAAGTCAAGGCTGACTATCCAGTGTATTACTGAGGGAGTGCTGCAGTGTCAGAGGTGCTGTGTATCCAAATGATATATTAAACCGAGACCCCATCTGCTCTCCAAAATGGTCATTACAGATCCCAGGGTGCCATTTTGAAGAACCGGGGAATTTTCTCCAGAGTTCTGGCCAATATTTATCTCGAGAAACAGGTTGTCTGTTCTTGATCACTTGCTGTTTGTGAGAGCAGCCCGCACACAGATTGAGTGCTGTTTTGCCTACTTACTACACTTAGAGCCACAGAGTCAAAGAGGTTTACAGCATGGAAACAGGCCCTTCGGCCCAACTTGTCCATGCTGCCATTTTGTTTAAACCCCTAAGCTAGTTCCAATTGCCCACATTTGGCTCATGTCCGTCTATACCCATCGTACCCATGTAACTGTCTAAATGCTTTTTAAAAGACAAAATTGTACCCGCCTCCACTACTACCTCTGGCAGCTTGTTCCAGACACTCACCACCCTCTGTGTGAAAAAAATTGCCCCTCTGGACACTTTTGTATCTCTCCCCTCTCACCTTAAACTTATGCCCTCTAGTTTTAGACTCCTCTACCTTTGGGAAAAGATATTGACAGTCTAGTTGATCTATGCCCCTCATTATTTTAAAGATCTCTATAAGATCACCCCTCAGCCTTCAATGCTCCAGAGAAAAGAAACCAGGTATAAAGTGCTTTGGAATGCCCTGTGGTTGTGAAAGATGCTATATAAATGCAAATCAAGCTATCTTATTTTCATAAAAATCATAGAATCCCTACAGTGCAGAACGAGGCCCTTTGGCCCATTAGGTCAGCACCGACTCTCCAAAAGAGCATTCTACCCATGCCCTCCTTTCCATTGCCATCCCTGTAAGTTTGTCATTTACCATGGTCGATCCACCTACCCCGCACATTTTTGGGCTGTGGGAGGAAACTGGAGCTTGGCAACTATCATCTATTGTAAGAACCCATCTGGTTCATTAATGTCCTTTAGGGAAAGAAATCTGCCTTCCCTACCCAGTCTGACCTACAGGTGACTCCAGGCCCACAGTTTTTTTTATTCATTCATGGGACATGGGTGTCACTGACTGGTCAGCATTTATTCCCCAAAAATATGTGATTGCCTCTCAACTGCCCTCTGAAATGGCCCAGTGAGCCATTCAGTTCAAGGGTAATTATGGATGGGTTACAGATGTGACACCCACATCCCATGGAAGAATAAAGAGAAAGAAAAGTTCTTTAATGTCTGCGCTAATAGACGCCATTAAATTCATTCGGTATAATAAGCCTTTTTGATTTAATCTCCCAAAAATGTACCACTAAACATTTCTCTGGATCAAACTTCACCCACCAACAGTCTACCCGCAAGATGAAGGAGCAGAAATAGACCATGCAGCCCATCGAGTCTGCTCTGCCATTCAATGAGGTCATGACTGATGTGATAATCCTCAACTCCACTTTCCTGCCTTATCCCTGTAGCCCTGGATTCCCTGACTCTGATTAAAACCCTGTCTATCTCAGCCTTGAACATACTTAACAACCCAGCTCTGCAGCCCCTCTGTGACAAAGAATTCCGCAGATTCACTCCCCTCTGAGAGAAGAAATTCCCCCTCGCCTTTTAGCTGGATATATTCTGGCACCTCCTCCCCAAGCCATGTGATCACTCCTGCCTCTTACTTTGAGGTTCTGTGCAACAAGCTCTCCATCAATCCATCCTCTTTTAAGAAACTGATGAGAACCCCACCTCTTCGACCTTGCTTTTGCGTACCCGTCCCAGTAATTATTTTCTTGGGTTAGTGTCAAATCAATATCTGGTTTGCTATCTTGTAATGTGCCTTGGGATATTTTACTGCCTCAAAGGCACTATATGAATGCAGGTTCATCGTGGTACTTAGAACAAAAACAGGAACTTTGACCCACAAATGCTGCTTTTGTGTGTGGGAGCTTGTATAAACACTGAGAAAAAGGGATATTTTAATTGTTCTGAACTCTAAGGAGTAATGGAGGAGAGTTGACAGCTGAACCTATCACCTTTAAACTAGTCAAGTTACAGAAAAAGCAACCTATCGCTTACCTCAGGATATCTTAGTCCCACCTTAACCCTCAAGTCAACATAAAGTATCTCACTGTTTCAATGAACAGGGGTGTACTTCTGGTGTCTTGGCCAATAATTTGCCCCCAAACAACACCACAAAGTGTATAGATTATGCAGTCATTATCGCATTGGTGTTTGTGAGAGCTTCCTGTGTTCAAATTCCTGCGTTCCCCTTAGTTAAAGGGTCAGTCACGAGGGGACCTAGGTTCAAGGTGAGGGGCAGGAGGTTTAGGGGGGATGCTTTTTTACTCAGAGGGTGATGATGATCTGGAATGCACTGCCTGGGAGGGTGGTGGAGGTGGCTTGCCTCACATCCTTTGAAAAGCACCTAAATGAGCACTTGGCACAGAACACTCAGGACAATGGGCCAAGTGCTGATAAATGGGATGAGGTGGGAGATCAGGTGTTTCTTGCATGTTGGTGCAAACTCGATGGGCCGAAGGGTCTCTTCTGCATTGTGTGATTCTATGAAATTGGGCTGCTGCGTTTCCTTTGTTCCAATACTCTGGTGCTGCTGAGGTGCTGTAAACAGGGAACTCTCTCGACTCATGTGCAAATATGTCTTCCATACAGTGACTTACTTGGTGTGCACCCAGATGAGGGTCGTTCGAGAATTGCGACCGGGTGGAACAGTTACCACTGTTCCCTATCTTACAACCTCCAATGAAAGTCAGATATTTATTTCAGGTGGGTTATGTAATCTTTCATCTCTGTGCACTTGTAAGAAATTTTCACCATTTCAAGGGGTGCTCCTTTGGTGCTGACAAGCGCTCGTTTGTATTAAAGAAGGCAGCTCTCCAAGGGCGTCACCATCTCGCGGGCAATCAGCGATGGGCAACAAATGCTGACCTTACTGGTGCTGCCCACATCCTGTGACTGGACAAAAAAAAGAGAACTTGGGCAAAACCACAAGTTAATTTTGATGATTTCCGTTTTGAAGTCCTTTACTCGAGGTGCCATATGTGAACTTCATGGGCACATTAGTGGGTGGCATGGTGGCATAGCAGTTAGCACTGCTGCCTCACGGCGCCAGGGGCCCAGACTCGATTTCCGGCTTGGGGTCACTGTGCAGACTCTGCACAGTCTCCCCGTGTTTGTGTGGGTTTCCTCTGGGAGCTCCAGTTTCCTCCCATAGTCCAAAAGACGTGCTGGTTAGGTGCATTTGCCATGCTAAATTCTCCCTCAGTGTACCTGAACAGGCACTGGAGAGGCAACTGGGGGATTTTCACAGTAACTTCATTGTTGTGTTAAGGTAAGGCTACTTACAACATTAACAAATATACTTAAGCTAATATGATGCAGAAGGAGGCCATTTGGTCTGTCATGTCTATGCCAGCCCTTGGAGCAGTCCAATTAGTCCCATCTTCTTGCTCTTTCACCATAACCCTGCAATTTGTCTCTTCTTTTGAGGTATTTATCCAATGTCCTTTTGAACTTGCTCCCACTGCCTTTTCAGGCAGTGCGTGTGGATCATAGAAAATCACTGCACAAAAAGGGCAAGATGCTAGCATATTGTAACGTCACAGGCACGGTAATCTAGCAGCCTGGGCCAATGCCCTGGGAGCATGGGTTCGTATCGCACCACGGCGGCTAGTGGAATTTAAATATAACTTGGGATTCGAGAGCTAGGCTGTGTAATGGTGGCCATGGCAATCGACCTGGTCCTTCAGGGAAGGAAATCTGCCATTCTTATTGGGTCTGGCCTATATGTGACTCCAGGCCCACAGCAGTGCAGTTGGCCCACAATCATCTTCTGAAATGGCCCAGTGAACCACTCACATCAAGGGCAATTAGGGATAAGGCAACATATGTTTACACAGTCCACATCCCATGGAACAATATAAAAAAAAATGGGCGGCACAGCGGTTAGCATTGCTACGTCACTGTGGCAGGGACCCGGGTTCAATTCCGGTCTCGGATCACTGCCTGTGTGGAGTTTGCACATTCTCCCCATGTCTGCGTGGGTTTCCTCCGGGTGCTCCGGTTTCCTCCCATAGTCCAAAGATGTGCAGGTTAGATTGATTGGCCGTGTAAGTTGCCCCTTAGTGATAGGGGGATTAGGAGGGTAAATATAGGTAGGGTTACGGGGTTAGGGTGGTATTGTTGTCTGTGCAGGCTTGATGGGTTGAATGGTGGCCTTCTGCAGTGTAAATTCTATGAACTCTCCTCATCTCACCTCTTGGTCTTTTGCCAATAACTTTTGCTTGTTTGACATTGCATGTCAATCTCACAAAGATCTGTTGAGGGCAGAGAATGTCCGGCACGTGGTTGTGTACCTTTCCTCCGTATATTCTGCCCCACTATTGTGAAGAACTATTTGCTCCTTGAGCGAACCTGAAAGCTGCCAATAACTGGGTTGTCTTTAAACTATGACTCAGCTGTCTGTGCTATGCCACAGCGCTGGCTATTTTAATCAGCCTCATCTGATTAACTTTATACTGTCCTTCGCACGGCTGTTTGGTTCAGAGAGCACAGCACACATTTATTCAAGTAAATGGCAGAGCGTGAATAGAACCCTGTAATTTAATCATCGGATTCAAATGACTCACAATTCATTTGAGCTCCCCTCTGGTGGAGCCCTGTTGTCATTTGAAACCTGGATGAGTAAATTATACATTAATTATTCCCATTCATCCATAATCCTTTGTATAATCCGCCTGTTCAACAGTGAAGTTTCAACCCATGAAATACAGAAACAAAACACTGCTTAAAGCGTTAGGACTCGATCACTTTTGCTTGAGGTTTTGCCTATGTTGATGAACCCAGGTAATTCTGTATGAATAATTATCCATTGTTGGTCATGTCCTTTGTTCACCCATCCCCCGCCCGCCTACTTCTCATCTACGTGCGACTCCTTGTTGACATCGTTTGAAAATGTTAGTTTCCATATGGGCGATACCCAGCTGTACGTAACGCCACCCCCTCACAGTTCCTCCACTATCGCCCAATTATCAGACTTCTCGTCTGACATCCAGTACCAGATCAGCAGAAACTCTCTCCCGATCCATTAGTGAGGGTAGTTTGAAAATTCCATCCTGGTGCAACAGTTACCAATGTTTCCTAGATCACAGCCCCCAACGCAAGTCAGATATCTATCTCTGGCAGATAATCTTCATCACTGTGGAACTTTCACCATTTAGGATGGCACAGTGGTTAGCACCGCCGCCTCATAGTGCCAGGGACCGTGTTCATTTCCAGCCTCTGTGTGGGGTTGGCACATTCTCCCTGTGTCTGCGTGGGTTTCCTCTGTGCCAGTTTCCTCCCACACTCCAAAGGTGTGCGGGTTAGGTGGATTGGTCATGCTAAATTGCCCTTTAGTGTCGGGGGGATTAGCTAGGGTAAATACATGTGGTTATAAGGGTAGGACCTGGATGAGATTGTTGTTGGTGCAGGTTCGATGGCCTTCTGTAGGATTTTATGATTTTAAGAGGCGCTCCTTTGGCCTGCAAGCTGAAGGCAGCTCTCCAAACACTCCACCATCTCACGGGCAATCAGGGATGGGCAACAAATGCTGTTCATACTGTGACTGAACAAAAGAAAAGAGAGGTTGAATGTTACCACATGTTAATTTTGATGTTTTCCATTTTAAGATCCTTTTATTCAAAATGCCTCTGTGAACTTCATGTGAACCCAACTAATTATTGGGAAGACTGAAACCAGTGTCCTTGGTCCTTCCCACAACCTCAGTTACTTTAGCTTCCCTTTCCGCCTCTCTCCTTGGCAACTGTCAGAGGCTGAACCAGATGCTGACAAACAAATTGTCACATTTGACCCCGAGGTGACCACTGAACCATACCATTGCTAAGATATCCGTTCCCACCTCCGTGACACCTACTGTCTTCACACGATCTCAGCTCACCTCCTGCTGAAATCCTCATCCTTACCCTTGTCAGCTCTGGACTCGACCATCACAGTGTGGACCTCATTCTATTCTCTGTAAATTTCAGGTTCATCCAAAACCCTGCTGCCCAGGTTCTAAGTCACGCCAAGGCCCCCCTTTTCCTATCACCCCTGTGCTCATTGACTCATATTGGCTCCAAGGTCTTGCAACCTTAATTTTCAAATTTTCATCATAGAATCTCTACAATGCAGAAGGAGGCCATTCGATCCATCGAGTCTGTACTGACCACAATCCCATCCAGATCCTAACCCCGAAAATCCACATATTTACTCTGCTAATCCCCCGACACAAAGGAGCAATTTAGCATGGCCAATCAACCTAACCCACACATCTTTGGACTGTGGGAGGAAACCAGAGCACCCGGAGGAAACCCATGCAGACATGGGGAGAACAAGCAAATTCCACACAGACAGTGACCCAAGCAGGGAATCAAACCCGGGTCCCTGACACTGTGAGGCAGCAGTGCTAACCACTGTACCACCGTGTCGCCTTTTTTCGAATCCCTCAAAGACCTTGCCTCTCCCCATGCTATCTCATTCTGCTCTTGAGTGTTCCTATTTGAATTGCTTTGCTATTGGTCACTGTACATTCAGCTGGCTGGACCCTGTGCTCTGTAATTCCCTCCCTGACCCCTTCTCGTTCTTTCTGTCTTTCTTTAAGACTCTCCTCAAAGCCTACCACCTCGATAAAGCACTTAATCTCTGCTCTGATCTTGCCTGATGTTGCTCAGAAGTTTGCTTTATAATGCTCCTGTAAAGGGCTTGGGATGTTTTCTTGTGTTAAACATGCCATATAAATACAGATAGTTGTAGATGTTACGAATTGATATCTCTCGCAGGATCTCGTAACACCAAAACAGACCATCCTGTCCGTCGTCGACTCTTTGAAGGTGCTATCCAATCAGACTCATAGAGGTCTACAGCCTGGAAGTAGGTCCTTCAGCTCAACTTCTCCATGTCACTGTTTTTTTTGACCACTAAGCCAGTCCCAATTGCCCGCATTTGGCCCATATCTCTCAATACCCATCTTACCCATGTAACTTTTAAAAATGCTTTTTAAAAGACAAAATTGTACCCGCCTCCACTACTACGTCTGGCAGCTTGTTCCAGACACTAACCACACTCTCTGTGATAAAATTACCCCTCTGGACCCTTTTGTATATTTCCCCTCTCCCCTTAAACCTATGCCCTCTAGTTTTAGACTCTCCTGCCTTTGGGAAAAGATGTTGACTATCTAGCTGATCTGTGCCCCTCGTTATTTTATAGATCTCTATAAGATCACCCCAAAGTTTCCTACATTCCAGGGAAAAGAGTTCCAGTTTATCTAGCCTCCTTATAACTCAAACCATCAAATCCCGGTAGCATCCTGGTGAATCTTTTCTGCACTCTTTCTAGTTTAATAATATCCTTTCTATAATAGGGACCGGAACTGTACAAAGCATTCCAAGTAGTCTGATTACCCATCCCACCACCATCCCCCTCCTATAGCCCTGTAAATGGGTCCTTTTCAAGCCTGTATCCAATTCACTTTTGAAAATGAGTATAGAAGGTGCTGCCAACACTCTGTCAAAGAGTGCACTCTAGTTCAAAACTTTGCTGAATAAAATAAAAAATACTCGCATCACCCTCTGCTTGTCTTGAATGAGTATTATAGAGTCATAGCGGTTTACAGCATGGAAACAGGCCCTTTGGCTCAAATTGTCCATGCCGCTCTTTTTTTTAAAACCCCTGAGCTAATCCCAATTGCCAGCATTTGGCCCAAATCCCTCTATACCCATCAGACCCATACAACTATCTAAATGCTTTTTAAAAGACAAAATTGTACCCGCCTCTACTTCTTCCTCTGGCAGCTTGTTCCAGACACTCACCACGCTCTGTGTGAAAAAATTGCCAATCTGGACGCTTTTGTATCTCTCCGCTCTCACCTTAAACCTATGCCGTATAGTTTTCGTCTCCTCTACCTTTGGGAAAAGATATTGACTATCTAGCTGAGCTGTGCTCTCATTATTTTATAGACTTCTATAAGATCACCCTTCAGCTTCCTGTGCTCCAGAGAAAAAAGTCCCAGTCTATCCAGCCTCTCCTCATAACTCAATCCATCAAGTCCCGGTAACATCCTAGTAAATCTTTCCTGCAGTCTTTTTAGTTTAATAATATCCTTTTCATAATAGGGTGACCAGAACTGTACACAGTATTGCAAGTGTGGACCTTCCCAATGTCTTGTGCAACTTCAACAAGACGTCCCAACGCCCTTGAATTGATTGATGTACTGGCCCATTTCAGAGGGTATTTTAAGAGTCACCCACATTCCTGTGGATTTGGAGTCACATATAGGCCAGACCACGTAAGGAAGGCAGATTTCCTTCCTTGAAAGGACATTAGTGAGCCAGATGGGTTCTTATGACAATCAACAATGATTTCATGGTCATCATTAGACTTTTAATTCCTATAAAACAATGAGGGGCACAGATCAGCTTGATAGCCAATATCTTTTCCCAAAGGTAGGAGAGTCTAAAACTAGAGCTCATAGGTTTAAGGTGTGAGGGGAAAGATACTAAAGAGTCCAGAGGGGCAATTTTTTTCACACAGAGGGTGGTGAGTGTCTGGAAAGAGCTGCCAGTGGTATTCGTAGTATAGGCGGTACAATTTTGTCTTTGAAAAAGCATTTAGACAGTTAAATGGATAAGATGGGTATAGAGGGATAGAACATAGAACATTACAGCGCGGAACAGGCCCTTCGGCCCACAATGATGCGCCGACCAGTCTTATTTTTAAAAAAAAACATTGACCCACTAATCTAAACCAATCCCTTTTCGTCCATAAACCTATCCACCAATCTCTTAAACGCCCCCAAACTAGGCGCATTTACAACTGCAGCAGGCAGGGCATTCCAGTCCCTCACCACCCTCTGGGTAAAGAACCTGCCCCTGACATCCGTCCTATAACTACCCCCCCTTAATTTAAAGCCATGCCCCCTCGTGCTAGCTTTCTCCATCCGAGGAAACAGGCTATCACCATCCACCCTATCTAAACCTCTAATCATCTTATATGTTTCTATAAGATCCCCTCTTAGCCGCCTTCTTTCCAGTGAAAACAACCCCAAATCCCTCAGTCTCTCCTCATAGGACCTCCCCTGCATACCAGGCAACATCCTGGTAAACCTCCTCTGCACCCTCTCCAAAGCCTCCACATCCTTCCTGTAATGTGGGGACCAGAACTGCACACAGTACTCCAAGTGCGGCCGCACCAGAGTTGTGTACAGTTGCAACATGACGCTGCGACTCCTAAATTCAATCCCCCTACCAATAAACGCCAAGACACCGTACGCCTTCTTAACAACCTTATCTACTTGATTCCCAACTTTCAGGGATCTATGTACACATACACCTAGATCCCTCTGCTCCTCCACTCTATTCAAAGTCCTCCCGTTAGCCCTATACTCAACACATCTGTTATTCCTACCGAAATGGATTACCTCACACTTCTCCGCATTAAACTCCATCCGCCACCTCGCGGCCCAGCTCTGCAACCTGTCCAAGTCACCCTGCAAACTTCGACACCCTTCCTCACAATCTACCACACCTCCGACTTTGGTGTCATCAGCAAACTTACTAATCCACCCAACTATACCCTCATCCAGATCATTAATAAAGATTACAAACAGCAGTGGCCCCAAAACAGATCCCTGAGGCACACCACTCGTAACCGAACTCCATGATGAATAATTACCATCAACCACCACCCTCTGTCTCCTATCTGCTAACCAATTCCTGATCCAAGTACCTAAATTACCACCAATCCCATACATCTGCATTTTCTGCAGAAGCATACCATGGTGAACCTTATCAAACGCCTTACTAAAATCCATATATACCACGTCTACTGCCTTACCCCTATCCACCTCTTTGGTCACCTTCTCAAAGAACTCAATAAGGTTAGTAAGGCACGACCTTCCCGCTACAAAACCATGCTGACTATCTCTAATCAATTCATTACTCTCCAAATAACTATAAATCCTATCCCTAATAATTCTTTCTAAAACCTTGCCCACTACAGAAGTAAGACTCACTGGTCTATAATTCCCAGGGAAGTCTCTGTTCCCCTTCTTAAACAATGGGACAACATTCGCTGTCCTCCAATCTTCCGGTACTATACCAGAGACCAACGACGACCTGAAGATCAGAGCCAGTGGCTCTGCAATCACCTCTCTTGCCTCCCATAGAATCCTAGGGTAAATCCCGTCTGGACCAGGGGACTTATCTATTTTCAACCCTTCTAGAATATCCAACACATCCTCTGTATCAACTGCAATACTTTCTATTTTACACCCCTTCACCCCAGTGACCTCCTCAGCTACATTCATATCGTCCTGCGTGAACACCGAAGAGAAATAATGGTTCAATGCCTCTCCAATCTCTTCCGGTTCCACACACAACTTCCCCCTACTGTCTGTAACTGGCCCTAATCTTGCCCTAACCAACCTTCTGTTCTTGACATACCTATAGAACGCCTTAGGATTCTCCTTAATCCTATCAGCCAAAGTCATCTCATGCCCTCTTCTAGCCCTTCTTAACTCCCTCTTCAACTCCCTCCTAGCCAATCTAAAGCTTTCTACTGCACTACCCGAGCCCTCAAGCCTCATCCGAACATAAGCCTCCTTCTTCTTCCTAACCAACAAATCAACTTTTTTTGTGCACCACGGTTCCCTAGCCCTACCAATTCCTCCTTGCCTGACAGGGACATACCTATCACAGACCCGCAGTAGCTGCTCCTTGAAAAAACTCCACATTTCAGACGTTCCTAGTCCCTGTAATCTCCTAGTCCAACCAATGCTTCCTAATTCTCTCCTAATGGCCTCATAATTACCCTTCCCCCAGCTAAAACTACTGACCCGAGGTTCATGCCTATCCCTTTCCATCACTAAGGTGAACGTAACCGAATTGTGGCCACTATCACCAAAAAGCACACCAACTTCCACATCTAGCACCTGGTCTGGCTCATTTCCCAGCACCAAGTCCAATATAGCCTCACCTCTAGTTGGCCTATCTACATATTGAGTCAAAAAACCTTCCTGCACACTTTGAACAAAAACTGACCCCTCTAACGAGCTAGAGCTATAGCAATTCCAATCAATGTTAGTAAAGTTAAAATCCCCCATAACAATTACCCTATTACTTTCACTGGATATGGGCCAAACACGGGTAATTGGGACTAGCTTAGATGTTAAAAAAGGGGCAGCATGGACAAGTTGGGCCGAAGAACCTGTTTCCATGCTGTAAACCTTTATGACTGTAGGGCTATTACGTATGGGCAATAAATGCTGGCCCAGCCAGTGACGCCCAAGTCCCGTGATCAAATAAATAAATCACCTTCTCTGGTCTAAAGAGATCAATCCCAACTTCTCCAGTAGCACTGCTGCCTTGCAGTGCAAGGGACCTGGGTTCGATTCCCAGCTTGGGTCGGTGTCTGTGTGGAGTTTGCATGTTCTCCCCGTGTCTGTGTGGGTTTCCTCCGGGTGCTCTGGTTTCCTCCCACAGTCCAGATATGCGCTGGTTAGGCGTATTGGCCGTGATAAATTCTCCTTCAGTGTACCCGAGCAGGTGGCAGAGTGAGGCGACTGGGGGAGTTTCACAGTAACCTCACTGCTGTGTTAATGTGAGCTGACTTGTGACACTAATAAATAAATTAATAACTGAAGTCTTTAGTCCCCAGTAGCATTTGAGTAAATCTCCCCACCACCTTCCTTGTGACAATGGGAAAAACGGTGATGGGGCTGTGGGGTAAGACCAGGCAAGTGGAAATAATTGGATAGCTCTTTCAAAGAGTGTGGGTGTTAACACTGCAAGGTAATAATGGCTTTGCAAAATCCAATGCTGTTATTACACTGATCTCCTGGGACTCATTCTGCTGACGCACCTCTCTTAATGTTCAGGACACCACAAAGGCCAGCCATACACACACAATCCAAAAGTACAGGACTTCATTCAGTGGATAAAAGGACAGCAGGAGAAAGATGTGATGAAGAGGTCTGTGATTGGCGGGTACTATAGCTTCCCTCCAGCTCCGAAGCTGTTTCAGGATTACTGTAAAAATCTTGATGGTAAGTCTGGTATTGGACTTGATGCTCATTGAGTGCCTCTGCACTGTCTCAGACTTCCTGTTGCACTGACTTAACCTTATTAAGGAAATGGTGATAATGCAGAAGGCTCCATTTTCAGGTTGGCCACCAATAACCAGTGCAGTTCCACAGAGATCAGTGCTGGCACTGCAACTGTTTACAATAACATCAATGACTTGGAGGAAGGAAGCAAATGGACTGTAGCCAAATTTGCAGACGAAAATAGGTGGAAAGGCAAGTTGCGAGAGGGATACAAACGATTTACAAAGATAATGATAGGTTAAGTAAGTGGGCAAAAAGTTGGCAAATGGAGTGTAATGTGGGAAAACGTGAAGTTGGAAGGGAGAATTTTTTAAAAATGAGTATTATTTAAGTGGAGAAAAACTGCAGAAAGCTACAACACAAAGGGACTTGAGGACACTTGAGCATGAAACACAAAAAACTAGCACACACGAGCAGCAGGTAATTAGGAAAGCGAATGGAATGTTGGCCTTTATTTCAAGGGGGTTGGAGTATAAGAATAGCGAAGTTTTGCTGCAACTGTACAAGATACTGGTAAGGCCACACTTGGAATACTGTGTGCAGTTCTGGTCACCTTATTTATAGAAAGGATATTATTAAACTAGAAAATGTGCAGAAAAGATTTACTGGGATGCTACTGGGATTTGATGGTTTGGGTTATAAGGAGAGGCTGGATAGACTGAGACATTTTTACTTTGGAGCGTGGGAGGCTGAGGAATGACCTGATTAGAGGTCTGTAAAATAATGAGGGGCTCAGATCAGTTTGATTGTCAATATTTTTTCCCAGATGTAGGGGAGTCTCAAACAAGAGGGCATAGGTTTAAGGTGAGGGTGGGGGGGGGGAGATATACGAAAGTGTCAGAGGGGCAAATTTTTTCACGGGGCGGGGTGAGTGTCTGGAACAAGCTGCCAGAGGTAGTACTAGAGGCGGGTACAATTTTATCTTTTAAAAAGCATTAGACAGTTACATGGGTGCAATGGGTATAGAGGGATATGGGCCTAACGCGGGCAATTGAGATTCGCTTAGGCATGTAAAAACAAAAAAGGACAGCATGGACAAGTTGGGCCGAAGAGCCTGTTTCCATGCTGTAAACCTTTATGACTCTATGGTGAGACCACATCTGGAGTACTGTGAGCAGTTTTGGTCTCCTGATTGAAGGAAAGACATTTCATTTGAATCAGTTCAGAGAAGGTTCACTTGGATGATCCCCAGTATGAAGGGATTGTCTGATGAGGAAAGGTTGAATAGATTGGGACTCTACTCATTGGAATTTAGATGAATGGATGGTAATCTCATTGAAACATGTAAGATTCTTAAGGGGTTTGACAGGGTAAATGCTGAGAGGATGTTTCCCTTCATGGGAGAGTTGAAGAACAGAGGGTATAGTATCAGAATAAAGAGACGCCAATTTAAGACTGAGATGAGGAGGGATTTCTCCTCTGAGGGTTGTGAGTCTTTGGAACTCCTTATAGAGAACTGTAGGAGCAGAATCCTTGTGTTTAAAGCTAAGATATATTTCTTTCAAAAAAGATGAAGCTATGAAAGCCAACGATTTTCTCTCTCTTGAAAGTTGAGAGCTGTGAGCTGTTAGCTCCGGCAGATGGCAGCCTCTTTGTCCCACTGTCCCTTCTTTTATACCCGTGATGACACATCAGTATTTCCCACAATAGGATTGGCCCTAGGTTGTTAAAACCGTCAGATTTAAATTTAATAGGTTCTTGGTGTGTAAGTGCCTAGTTCAAATTGATCGGCTAAATTCTAAAGCTTGCTGTCTTGGTAACAACTAAGGCTTGACCTTTCGATACAAATGTTTCAGTTTGGGCTCTCTGTGTACTTGCATTTTAAATCTCTGAGCACAGAAAAAGCACCATCTTTTAACAAGGCCACGCACTGCTTCCCCCGCACCGACCACCCCCCCACCGCCCAAACAAGCATTCTACGACTTTACAAACACCAAATTCTAACTTCTTACCTCCTAATCTCCACTTACTCTACCCAACTTCGCAACACCAGATAGTGCCTGGGCCGTTCTGGAACCACATGTTGCTGGAGGCAGTGTCAGGGAGTGCCTGGCCAATGCTGGGGGGTGGGGCTAGTACCCGCGAGGATGACGACATGATTTTGTATCACTCCCCATCGCTGCACTCACCTGATTTCCATGAACGGGTTTGGGAGTCCAGTCGCGGTTCACACTGTTCTGCCGTCACTCCACCGTGGCTGGATTTTCTGACACTGGGCACGAATCCAGCGTATGGGCCTGAAAATGATTTGTTAGTTTATTATAACGATGTTTGATGGTGGGATATGCGTCCCGTCACTGATAGGGGCGGGAGGGGACAATTCGCGGCTGTGTTTATGCTGTCGGAGAACACGACTTTGCAATTCTCGCGATATTTTCCATCCCCGTCGCCAAACCCATCCGGCGTGGCCAGGAGTGGAAAATCCCGGCTAATGGGTGCAACTTTGATACAGCAGAAAGTCAGGGTGGGACCTTGTAACGGATAATGTCCCACTTATTTACGTTAGTAGGTCCTTAGCTTTTCTTTTCAGGTGTTTGTGGTGTAATCCTGTGTCTATAATGTGTTTCAATTCTCAAGCCGAGGCTCTCTTAACCTCCACCAGTGAGCTGAAGAAGGAGATTGAAAGCCTGCACTATCGAGAACATCGGCGAATTCTCCTCCAGGGAACCATTGCTGCTGTTGGATACGTTTATCATCAAGACTCAGCTGATAGGCTGCGTGAGCAGCCAATGCCGGTATGAGAAACTATCTTCAATCATCTCGAGGGCTAGAGTTGTGTCAGGACCATCATTCCCTCCAGTGGCATCTTTTATAATAACTGTTGACCCTCATGTCCTTCAAATCTACAAGCTAGCTCCTTTTTTGTATAAACTTCTATCCTTTCACAGGATGTGGGCGTTGCTGGTTAGGCCTCAACCACAATCTGTAACCTCATGGCCCAGCATAGATATGTCCTGTAAGCAAAAAGCTGGACCAATCAAATCCAGCCAATTACCGCCCAATCAGTCTAATCTCAATCATCAGTAAAGTGATGGAAGGAAGTCATCAACAGAGCTATCAAGCAGCACTTACTCAGCAATAACCTGCTCACGGATACTCAGTTTGGGTTCCATCAGGTTACTCAGCCCCTGATCTCACTACAGCACGGGTCCATACGGACAAAAATGCTGAATGAGAGTGAGAGTCCTTGACATCAAGGCAGCATTTGACTGAGTGTGGCATCAAGGAGCCCGAGCAAAACTGGAGTCAGGGGGCATCAGGGGGCAAACTCTTCGCTGGTTGGAGTCAGACTTGGCACAAAGGAAGATGGTTGTGGTGGTTGGCGGTCAGTTATCTCAGCTCCAGGACATCACTGCAGGAGTCCCTCAGGGTAGTGTCCTAAGCCCAAACATCATCAATGACCATCCTACCATTATAAGATCAGGAGTGGGGATGTTTACCAATGACTGCACAATACCATTCATGACTCCTCAAACACTGAGGCAGTCCATGTCCAAATGCATCAAGACCTGGTCAATATCCAGGCTGACAAGTAGAAAGTAACATCATGGCACACAAGTTTATTTATTAGTGTCACAAGAAAACGGCTAATGTTACGCCGTTGTTTAAGAAGGGTGCCAGGCAAAAGGCGGGGAATTATAGGCCGGTTAGTTTAACGTCTGTGGTAGGTAAAATGTTAGAATCCGTCATTAAGGAGGAAATTGCGAGGCATCTTGAAGGGAATTGCTTGATAGAGCAGACGCAGCACGGTTTCATTAAAGGGAAGTCGTGTCTGACAAATTTACTGGAGTTCTATGAGGATGTGTCTAGGGCGGTGGATAGAGGAGAGCCGGTGGATGTGGTCTTTCTCGATTTTCAGAAGGCGTTTGACAAAGTACCTCACAAGAGGTTATTGCAGAAGGTCGAGGGACATGGAGTTGGGGGTAGGGTGTTAGCGTGGATAGAGGATTGGTTGTCAAATAGGAGGCAGAGAGTGGGAGTCAACGGGTGCTATTCGGATTGGCAGATGGTGACTAGTGGAGTGCCCCAGGGGTCGGTGCTGGGGCCTCAGCTTTTTACCATTTATATAGATGATCTGGAGGAGGGAACCGAGTGTAGGGTGTCGAAATTTGCTGATGACACCAAGATTGGGGGAACGGCAAATTGTGCGGAGGGTGTGGAGAGTCTGCAGAAGGATCTAGATAGGCTGGGCGAATGGGCCAGGAGATGGCAAATGGAATTTAATGTTGGCAAGTGTGAGGTGGTCCACTTTGGTAGGAATAATGGTAGGAAGGACTATTACTTACGAGGCGAAAAACTGCAGCAGGCGACGGTGCAGAGGGACCTCGGGGTCCTTGTGCATGAGTCGCAAAAACCCAGCTTGCAGGTGCAGCAGGTGGTCAGGAAGGCAAATGGGATGCTGGCCTTCATAGCGAGGGGGATTGAATATAAAAGTAGGGAGGTCTTGCTGCAGCTGTATAGGGCATTGGTGAGGCCGCAGCTGGAGTACTGTGTGCAGTTTTGGGCGCCGCACCTGCGCAAAGATATTTTGGCCTTGGAGGGAGTACAGAGGAGGTTTACTAGGCTGATACCGGAGTTGAGGGGGTTGAGCTATGAGGAGAGGCTGAATAAACTGGGCTTGTACTCATTAGAGTTTAGAAGAATGAGGGGAGATCTCATTGAGACGTATAAGATGATGAATGGGATGGATAGGATAGAGGTGGAGAGACTCTTCCCGCTCAAAAAAGACAGTAGGACTAGGGCACAGCCTCAAGATAAAAGGGGGGCGGTTTAGAACGGAGCTGAGGAGGAACTTCTTCGCTCAAAGGGTGGTGAATCTCTGGAATTCTCTGCCCGTTGAAGTGGTGGAGGCTGCCTCGCTAAATATTTTTAAGATGCGGGTTGATGGGTTTTTGATAAGAGAGGGGATTAAGGGTTATGGGGAGAGGGCGGGAATGTGGAACTGAGCCACGACAGATCAGCCATGATCTTATTGAATGGCGGGGCAGGCTCGAAGGGCTAGATGGCCTACTCCTGCTCCTATTTCTTATGTTCTTAAGTGTGCTTACATTAACACTGCAGTGAAGTTACTGTGAAACTCATCTGTTCAGATACACTGAGGGAGAATTTAGCTTTAGTTGCCCTTGAAACTGAATGGCTCGCTAGGCCGTTTCAGAGGACAGTTGAGAGTCAACCACATTGCTGTGGGTCTGGAGTCACATGCAGGCCAGACCAGGTAATGATGCAGATTTGCTTCACAAAAGGACATTAGATGGGTATTTCTGACAATTGGCAGTTTTGTCGTCATCAGTAGATTCTTAATTCTAGATATTATTTATTGAATTGAAATTCCACCATCTGCCGCAGCGGGATTCGAACCCGGGTCCCCAGAACATTAGCTGAGTTCCTGGATTAATAGTCTAGTGATAATACCACCAGGCTATCGCTTTCCCCGAAGAGTTGGTGTAGGCTCAATGGGCCAAATGGCCTCCTTCCTAACTGTAAGGATTCTATGAATCACCGGCCTATATTGTTCACACAATGTGTTAGTTCATCACTAATCGACACAGGGACAAATTTCTGTCCACATTGGTATTACAGGATGGTAGCATTTATAAAGGTAAACCTGATATTGGTGTGCAACATTTTATAATGGGAATGGCCAGTGTCTTTATTTACATGTCACACTGCAAATACAGAGCTGCAACCAGTAAGTGGCACCGTTGTATGAATGAGTTAGGTCGTAAAAAGTCTGACAACACCAGGTTTTAGTCCAACCACTAAAACCTGGTGTTGTCAGACTTTTTACTGTGTTTACGCCAGTCCAACGCCGGCATACCCACATCATGAGTTAGGTAGGCCAGCCCATCGTTCAACATCTTTCTCTCTCCCTGCCCCCACCATTTTCAAGTGTTTTGAAACAAATTTCCCGGTTTTCCTCCTGATCTACGCAGGATTCCCTCTGTCCATCCAACTGGCTGCTGATTTTTACTTTAGCTCTGGATCACAGCCTGCCTACCATTCTCCAGTCTGCACTCTCTTGGGTCTGGGCTGGAGCCTAACACTGGGGCCCACTCTTTTGACATCTTTATCCACTGCATTCTTGAGTTAGAAGCACCTTGTTCTGAGAAACGGTTGGCCCAGTTGTGCGGTTGGACAAGTAACCTTAAATTTATCCTTATTGCAAACAGAGAGCTCGAGGCAGAAGGGACCTGGCACCACAGCAAGACCACGCCTTTGCAGCCTCATCCTCTGAACCAGTCAGACTTGGAGAAATTTCAGGGAGAGACGCTGGTGTGAACAGGTTTCTTGTCGATCCAGTGAGGGACCATCCAAGGCACTCATCACCAGTGCTAAATCACTACGCATTAAGGTACTGCACTGGAGCGAAGCGGCCTATTCAGTAAGGGTGATGTGTTCAGGATATTCTGTGTGTTAGAAGGGATGGTGCGATAGAGGAGGTTCCACTAAAAGTTCACAAGAATGATCCCAGGAATGGAGGATTTGTCATATGAGAAGCGCTTGAGGAGTCTGGGACTGGATTTGGTGGAGTTTAGACAGATGAGGGGGGAATCTAATGAAACTTACAGAATACTGAGAGGCCTAGACAGAATGGACTTGGAGAGGATGTTTCCACTAGTTGAGAGATTAGAACTCGAGGGTGCAACCTCACAGTGAAGGGACGCTGCTTTAAAACTGAGATGAGGGGGAATTTCTTCAGCCAGGGAGTGGTGAATCTGTGGAACTCATTACCACAGAGGGTTGAGACAGGCAGGTCATTGAATGTCTTTAAGACAGAGGTAGATAGGTCCTTGATTAAATAAGGGGATCAAGGGTCACAGGGCGAAGGCAGGAAAATGGGGATGAGAATCATATCAGCCATGATTGATTGGCAGAGCAGACTCGGCCCAATGTAGATGGGAATCGTCTCACCTTGAGAATCTGGATTTGTGTCCCGGCACAGGACAGAGGATTCAAATTGAATTAAACTGTGGGCCGTATCAATGAACCCTCCAATGGGGCAGGTCCACAGCACAGGGACAGAACTTTCCCATCCTGCCCGCCATGGGAATCGTAGCAGGCGCGAGTGGACCTTGTAAAGGTTTGTTGACCTTGGGCGCAACAAATTAACATAACTCTTCAAGTTAGGGATATTAAGAGAGTGTCTAGCCCATGCTACGATACTAATTTATGTTGATCCTGCTCCCCAGATCTGACGTCCCTCACTTAATAGACAGAAAAATAGAATGCAATCTGAGATAATGAGTGGGATTTTACGATCCCGCTCGTCCCGAAACCATAAAATCCCACCCGAGGTCAAAGGACCTTTCCATGTTCTGCCCGCCCCTCGCCTGCTCCGAACTCCGTGGCAGGAGGGGCGGTAAAATTGCAGCCAATTTTTCACAAGTGTAAAGAGGAGTAAATAATTAGATATTATCAGCTTCTGCATGTAAAAAAAAGGAAGCATTTTTACCTAATTCCAATCGCCTCTTCTGAAGGTGAGGCCTTTCTTTCCCCATTGAACGGTGCCCCATTAGATTTTCCAGGTTGCCAACACTCCAGGAATGGCCTGGAATCTCCCGGAATTGAAGGCCAATCTCCTGGCGCCGCTGTGAGTATAATCCGAGAGGCATCAGAAAAAGAAAGGGTTCATTGTTTATTTTTTTTTCATTTCCTTTCAAATGTTTTCACCCAGAGGGTGGTGAATGTCTGGAATTCACTCGCACAGAATGGAGTTGAGCTCAAAACATTGTCTGATTTCAAGAAGAAATTAGATGTCGCTCTTGGGGCAAAAGGGATCGAGGGATATGGAGGGAAGGAGGGATGAGGATGTTGAATCTGATGATCAGCCATGATCAAAATGAATGGCGGAGCAGGCTCGAAAGGCCTACTCCTGCTTCTAGTTTCTATGTTTCTCTGGAAACAACTTTTATAAGGTATAGATTGTTGGTAAAAATGATGCTTTATATTGTCTTAAAAGACAACAAAAACTTCAATGAGTATCTGCGACTTTCTGTATCGTTACAATGAGCATCATTAAAGTGACAGTCACACTGACCATGCTATTGATTGCGAACATGGTTCTATGTTTTATTTTCAGACGCAGGTATCCATTGAGAGATTTGCAAAAGGTTTACTCTAGCAAACGGCAAGTGCGCAAGACATTCAGGTACGTGTACCCGCCATCACCATTCGAGGCTTGACCTCCTGCCAGCTTTATTGCACATGGTGCGAGTGGCCAGGCAAACTAAGACTCGTTTTGTCATCTGTCAGATCAAGGGAGAAGTTAGCAGATCCACTGATGGGGGCGCTGAAGAGGAAGAAGCCGGCACACAGATCGAGGTCCCTGAAAAGGTTTGTGGAGTGGTTAGTGTCAGAATCCAGAGCCAATGTAACAGCATTGGTTGCGGGTGAAGTGCTGAGGGGTTGTGATGAGGCATTGCTGAAATGCACGCCCTATCACTCATGGGAACAGGAGTGGGCCATTCAGCCCCTTGAGCCTCTTCTGTCATTCATTTCAACCGGCCATGGCTAATGACCAAAGCAGCAACTTTATTTCACACTCACAGTGTGGGCAGTGTTGTAAAAGCTGGCATTTGATGCCCATCCCCAATTTCCCTGAGAAGGTGGCATTGTTGTTTGTTGTGCCTGTTGGTTGTACAACTGCATGGTGAGCTTAGCTGTGTTGTTGTCGTCATAAAGTGGCCTCAATTCTACTGGCACGCCTGCCCCGATTCTCCGGCATTCTCCATTGGCCTCGGGCAGGATCGTACAAGCCTTGGGCGAACGTGCTGGTATAATTCCGCCCAGTGTGTCTAGAGTCAGTGGCGGGGTAAGGAATGCAGTAAGAAGTCTCACACCAGGTTAAAGTCCAACCAGTTTATTTGATAGTGGGTTTACTATCAAATAAACTGGTTGGACTTTAACCTGGTGTTGTGAGACTTCTTACTGTGTTTACCCCAGTCCAACGGCTGCATCTCCACATCAGGATAAGGAATGACAGATTTTCTTCCCTGCTAATGACCTAGTTGGGTTTTTAGTGACCAAGGTACAGCTTTTATCTTGATTTTATTATGGCGTTTGCTCACTAGTGACAAGGTTTACTGAACAGAATGTCTCAAATCGATGATATATGAATTCACAATCCTGAGGTTTCTCACCCCAAGTCCAAGTGCAAGAGTTTGAGGTGCCAGCAGTTTTGACAATCTTCTAAACTGCTAGCAGCCTTCGTGAAGAAAGAACAAGCTTGCAATTCCATTCACAATCTCGGGGAGATTATGATGCAGCTGTACAAACCACTGTCCTTTCCATGCAATTGCTGGCATGGTGTAACACTGCCCACCCTCCCTAAGAGCACTGTGGGTGTACCCACACCACAGGCAGTGCAACAGTTCAAGAAGGAGGCTCACCACCACCTTCTCAAGGGTAATTAGGGATGGACAATGAAAACTGGCCCAGCCAGTGACACCCACATCCCCATGAACAAATATTATAAAACATGACTCACCCAACACACCTGGGAAAAGATAGCAAGCACGTCAGCCTCAGATGTTACTGTGTCAGTGGTAACACGCTGGGTCACGCCATTGTCCTGATCAGTTCCAGCAATCTCCTCACCAGATACTGTTCCCGAACTGGATTGCGCTAAGCAAACTGGCATGTAATATCATATTTTAATTTTAAATTGTGATCAGCCTCACTTGTCGATTGGCAGAGAATGTTTGTCTCACTTTCACATTTTGCACAGGGGGCACGTGGCAAGATCAGTGTGTTTAAACACATGTTGGAGAGGCTCGTGAAGCCCAACTGGAAAGGAATAATGTTTAGTGTGGAGTGCAAAGTAAAACGACTAACGTGATGGACTCGCACTGGTGCCTGTCTGGGACTGCAGTTCAGCAGGCCCAGTCCTGGGTCTGCCTTATAAAAGGCTCAGGTAATGAGTTCTAGCTGGGCAGGCCACTGCCTGTTACCAGGGGAACTCATACTCAACAAGACCCCAGAGGAAGATCAATCAATGATTTCCTGTGGACCTTGCGGGGGCTATCAAACCGGAATTTAGCCCAAATCATCAGTGATCACACTTTAAATCATTGTGGGGAGCATTTCCAAGAGGAAGAAAGTGCCGCTATTGCTGGTGCCTCCAGAGTCTTAATGGTTTTCCTCCCGGGGTGACTCGGGCAGCACAGTGGCACAGTGGTTAGCACTGCTGCCTCACAGCGCCAGGGATCCAGGTTTGATTCCCAGCTTGGGGCACTGTCTGGGCGGAGTCTATGTGTTCTGCCTGTTTCCTGTCTCAGACCTAAAGACCACGCTGGATAGGTCAAAGCGGGAAGTAGAGGAGAGCGAGTACCAGGAAAAACTAAGGAAATTGGAAGAAACTGAAAGGGAATGACGGTAGCAAGAGATGGAAATTGAATTCATAAGAAGAAGAAAGGAAATCTGCTGAAGATCAGTTTTGTACAAAGAACTCCCAGCACCGGCTTGGGTCACTGTGTGGAGTTTGCACATTCTCCCTGTGTCTGTGTGGGCTTCAGCCTCCCCCAGTCTGAAAGACATGCTGGTTAGGTGCATTGACCCGAACAGGAATTTCACAGTAACCTCATTTCAGTGCTAATTTAAGCCTTACTTGTGACTAATAAATGAACATTTTTTGGGGGTTGAACTTAAAAGTATGTGGTTTATTGGTCTGTGGCTGCAGATCACGAGCCCAGTAACATAATTCGCTAATTTTATGGGACCAAATGTGATTCTCGCTCAAGGTGTTCATTACCCAGTAACTTGCTTTTGACAAGCGCAAAAAGGCACGGGAGTTCGATCCAAACTGTTTCAGTAAAGAAAATGGATAGGAAGTTAATTAACTTGACGTATTTCTTCGGCCAGAGAAATTGCATGCAACAACTGACAAGATTAAAATTTGCAGAACTCTGTTGCCACGGGCTGTGTGACATCGGCACCCAGCTCCCATTAGAGGCGATGCTGCCGTGATTAATTGAGCACGTAATCTGTGCTGACAGCCAGTGTGACACTTGAGGGAGTGCAGTATTATTGGAGGTGGAGTCGCTCACTTGAAATGCTCATCTAAAACCCTCTGCTGCTTGTTGAATGAGCTCAGGAGGCTGATTTTAAAAAAAAATCCCAGACTCTTTGAAGAAGAACTTGCGTTCTTCCTCAGCCCACATTACCCCAAAAATAAATATACCATTTCCTGGTGGAATCTTGCTATTGCACAGTGGCTGTGTAGATACTGGCCTACGGAACAATGGCTGGAAATTTGCAGCCCGCCCACCACGGGAAACAGATCGGGCAAGGGACGAACCATGGAAAGGTCCGTTGACCTCAGGCAGAATTTTAAGATTTTGGGACGAGCAAGGCTGTAAAATCCCACTCAGTGACATGGCTCAGTGTAACCACTTGTCTGTGAAATCTCTCTGAACGTTACAATGAAGTGGACTCCTTTATTTATCTAACGAAGTCAAACCAGTAACGGCTCGTAAAAAGAACTGAAGGCAGCAAGATTATTTCAAGTGCAGCAGATGGTAATGTCACTGAATTAGTCATTCATAGGCTCGTGCTTTGGTGGCGCAGTAGTTAGCACTGATGGCTCACGGCACCAGGGACCTGGGTTCAATTCCCGGCTCGGGTCACTGTCTGTGCAGTTTACACATTTTCCCCGTGTCTGTGTGGGTTTCCTCTGCGTGCTCTGGTTTCTTCCAACACTCCAGAGAAATGCAGGTTAGGTGGATTAGCTACACTAAATTGCTCCTTAGTCAGGCATCTAGATAGAGTAAATGTACAGGGACAGGGCTTGGGTTGGATTGTAGTTGGTGCAGTCTCAGTAGGCCTACATTTGCACTATAGGATTGTATGACACAGGTTCAAATCCCACCATGGCAACTGGAGGAATTTAAATTCAGTTAATTTAAAAATAGAATCTGGAATTGAAAGCTAGTCTGGGTAATGCTGACACCTGTCATCAATTGTTGGACAGAAATCTGCCATCCTCACTTGGTCTGACCTACATTAACCAGGATTTTTTTTAAAAAGGGAGCACCAGCTGCACTTTATTGCGTCACTGATTTGCACTGAATCAACATAAGAACATAAGAAATAGGAGCAGGAGTAGGCCATCCAGCCCTTCGAGCCTGCCCCGCCATTCAATAAGATCATGGCTGATCTGTCGTGTCTCAGTTCCACATTCCCGCCCTCTCCCCATAACCCTTAATCCCCTCGCTTATCAAAACTGAGGACTGTCAAGCCACTTGACAAACTAAGGATCTTCAACCTGCAGAAATGATGTCTCAGTGGCACAGTGGGTAACGCTGCTGCCTCAGAGTGCCTGGGTTCAATTCCTGGCTTGGGCCACTGTCTGTGCAGAATATGCACATTCTCCCTGTGTCTACGTGGGTTTCCTCCTGGTGTTCTCGTTTCTTCCAACATTCTAGAGATGTGCGGTTTAGCTGGATTGGCCACACTAAATTGCTTCTTAGTCAGAGGTTTCCTCCGAGTGCTCTGGTTTCTTCCCACAGTGCTGAAGATGTGCTGGTTAGGTGCATTGGCCATGCTAAACTCTCCCTCAGTGCACCCGAACAGTGTGGTGACTAGGAGGTTTTCTCGGTAACTTCACTGCAGTATTAATGTCAGCCTACTTGTGAAACTAATAAAAATAAACTTAATAAAAACAGAGAATACTTGCCGGAAACATTTTCCACTTTTCACGGATCAGGAAAGTAAAATCTGAAGCATTACTCTCCGGTCACCAGAATAAAAAGCAATGGGCAATAATTCCCTTGTAGCTGCGGCTGGTTCTGTGGGTAATGGATGGCCAGAAGGGATTGTGCACAGTTCCGTTGTAAAGGGATAGTTAGCCTTGGCTGCAGGTGACTTTTGACAGACTTCAGTGGGAATTTTATATTCACACCGAGGGTGAGCAGGAGTTGAAATGGGCTGGAGTGGGGGGTGGGGAGAGAGTGGTTGAGACTTCTGACTGTGGAACACAGCGATAGGAAGACAGCAGAACTGGTATCCTGGGAGGATGACAGCAAAGGGGTTTGAAGGGCCTTTTCTCATTAGGAACAGACCCAGTGAAGAGCATTCATAGGCCAGAGCAGTCCCAGATTCAGCAGCACAGATTGTAATGCTCTAATGTTAGTTGGAGTTCTCGTTTGAGTATCTTTTGAAGTTGGAGATAAATTTATTTCCTGGTAATTCTATCTATCAACAGATCAGTGTTTCTGACTCTATAACATATATGGTCTGAAGAATACTCTGCATCTAATGTCTCCACCATGCCTCGTGGTTGGATGTAAGGTCGGACATGAGAGGGGTGAATTTTTCCGTTCTGCCCACCGTGGGAATCATAATGGGTGGACCATGGAAAGTCCGTTGTCCATGGGTGGGATTTTCTGCTTTCGGGGCGAGCGAGGCCGGAAGAACCCACCCTATGTCCCTAAGTTGCTTTGACTCAATGGTAACTTCCTCCTGTCCGAGTCAGTGTTTACCCCAGTCCAACGCCGGCATCTCCACATCATGTGATACTGGTCAGCTCACTCAGGTGAAAATACAAGATTGGGGGATTTCTTCCTTGTCGCCGGACTAACATTTAGCTCAACCAGTGCGCCTCATTTGCGTTTGTGGGATCTTAGCCATGCACAAATAAGCTGCTGCATTTTTCTTCGATTATGAGAGCATCTACACCTGAAAAGTGCCTCCTTAGCTGTAAGGTGTATGGGCTGGCCTGTGAATGCTACTATAAGTTGTGAATGCTGCTTATATATTATTTATTTGTGCTCCAGTAGCTCCCAGTAGCCTGAACATTGAGCGGCCAATTCGAATTGAATTTAGAGTTGATACTGACATTACTTGAAGACAAGCCCTTCTTGGCAACTGCTGGAAGTCCTCCCAGATTTATGCCTGGCTCGCCATTGACTATACGAAGTACTTCTTTCCAGATCCTCTTGATTCCAACTCACTCTGTGCACAAGACAAAATGAGATGACATTTGACAACACTTTGCATTTCTCCAGCACGTTGACTCATTGCCAATTAGCTTACCCACTAAATCATAAATATGATGTTATAAAATCAAAAGCAAGCAGGCGGAGAAGGTCAGGTCACAATCTTGATCAGATATAATATAAAATGCTTACAGTGTTCCAGCTAGCTTTGGCTGCAGCAACTAAAGCACTTTGTTTAAACGACATGTAAAATGTAAAATCCTCCTGCTTGTTTATAAATCCCTCCATGACCTTTGTCCCTCTGTGATCTCCTCCAGGCTTTCAACTCTGCAAGGTATCAGAGCTCACCTAATTCTGGCACCTTGATCAGTCCCAATTTTAACAGTTGCTCAATTGACGTCTGTGCCTTCAGTTGCCTGGAGCCTGTGCTCTGAAACTATCATCGCTGTCTCTCCACCACCCCCCAGATTTCCTCTGCCCTCCAGCCCCACTTAGCAAATGCAGCCCCCTGCCTGCCTTTCTCTCTGTCTTCCTTTAAGATACCTCCTAAAACCTTACTCTTTGACCAAGTCCTAACATCACCATATATGGCCTGGGGTCAAATTTTGTTTGATTCACTTATGCTGAGTATCTTGGGAAGTTTGACTATGTTAAAGTTGCTATATAAATGCAATTTAGAACATGCAGACCTTTTGGCCTACAATGTTGTGAACATGACGCCAAATTAAACTAATCCCTTCTGCCTGGTCCATATCCCACTATTCCTTGCATATTTACGTGCTTATCTAAAAGCCCCTTAAATGCCCCTATTGTATCTGCCTCCACCAGAACCCCTGGCAGCGCGATCCAGACACTCTGTGTAAAAAATCTTGTCCCTCACATCTCCTTGGAACCTTCTCTCATCTTAAGCACTTGCCCCCTCGAGTATTAGACATTTCAACTCTGGGAAAAAGATTCTGACTGTCAATTCTTTGTTCTCATTTATTGTCCTGGCCTTTCCCGGTGTGGCTTGTTCTCATGTCCTTGAAGGGTCGAGCAGTGCTGAGGAGGGGCAAATGGCCAAAATTCTCACAAAGCATTCAGTGCCACAGGTACGATAGTCTGTACAACTGAGAGATCCAGTTTCTGTCCAACCCTGTGAAATCAAAGCAAAAAATTGCTGGGAAATACCCAGCAGATCAGTCAGCATTCATGTAGGGAAGGAAACAGAGGTCACGTTTTAGGTTGCTGACCTTTCTGTTTCTCCCTCCACAGCCCCTGCCTAACCTATGGAGTGTCATAAAGTTATAGAATCTCCTACAGTGCAGAAGGAGGTATTTAGCCATCGAACCTGCACCAACCACAATCCCAACCTGGCACTGTCACAGTAACCTCACATATTTACCTCGCTAATCCCCCTGACACTAGAGGCAATTTAGCTTGGCCAATCAACCTAACATCTTTGTTATTCCAGCGTTTTCTGTTCTTCCGTCAGATTTCCAGCACGCATGATGTTTTATGCAGTTGACTTTTAAAGCCCTCGTGTCAGGTAGGCCTGGGCCATAAATAATGTACTTGGCCATGTCAGTCAACGCCCCTGTGACTAAATGGAAAGAATTGGTAAACAGAACACTAAAGCCTTTGGATGATAAATCCCTGCCCTTTCGTTGCCAAACTGCTTGACTTCTTTTAACACAATGTGATTTGGGCATCATATGCGTGGATTACGTATTTGCTTTACTTTTATCTGACAGCCGTTATGGTGCTTTATGACCAGAACTTTTACAAGCTATTATAAAAGTGAGCCACACCTCTTATGTGTTCAAACTGTGAGTACCTGTGATAAAAGGTAAAATCAAAGTACAGCGCTTGCATCTCATTTTGTTCCCGAAGTTTCACAGCAATAACCCATGTTTGACTAAAGGTAACAGGTTCTCAGCCCAAAGGTTGAATTACAGTGTGACTTGTGTCAAAAAAAATTAATATATTACCCAAGTAATCAACATGTAATGGAAACATGTTATGATCACAGCTCCTTGAAAGTGGAGTCACAGGTGGACAGAAAGAAGGTATTCGGCATGCTTGGTTTCATTGGTCAAAACATTGAATACAGGAGTTGGGATGTCTTGTTGAAGTTGTACAAGACATTGGTAAGGCCATACTTGGAATATGGTGTAGAGTTCTGGTCACCCTATTATAGAAAGGATATTATTAAACTAGAAAGAGTGCAGAGAAGATTTACTAGGCTGCTACCAGGACTTGATGGTTTGAGTTATAAAGCGAGGCTGGATAGACTGACTTTTTTCCCTGGAGCGTAGGGGGCCAAGGGATGATCTTATAGAGGTCTCTGAAATAATGAGGGACATAGATCAGCTACATTTTTTCCCAAAGGTAAGGGCATCTAAACTTAGAGGGAATAGGTTTAAGATGAGAGGGGAAAGATACAAAAGGGTGCAGAGGGACAATTTTGTCACACAGAGGATGGTGAATGTCTGGAACAGGCTGCCAGAGGTAGTCGTAGAGGTGGGTACAATTTTGTCTTTTAAAAAGCATTTAGACGGTTAGGTGGGTAAGATGGCTAGTGAGGGATATGGTCTAAACACGGCAATTGGGACTAGCATGGCGGTTTAAAAAACAGGTGCCATGGACCAAGGGCTGAAGGGCCTATTTTCATGCTGTAAACCTCTTTGATTCTATAGAACATACAACACTACAGCACAAACAGGGCTTTTGGCCCACAAGTTGCACCAATCATATCCCTACCTACCAGGCCTATCTATAACCCTCAATCCCATTAAATCCCATGCGCTCATCCAGAAGTCTCTTAAAAGACCCCAACGAGTTCGCCTCCACCGCCACCAACAGCAGCCGATTCCACTCACTCACCACCCTCTGAGTGAAAAACTTATCCCTGACATCTCCTCTGTACCTGCTCCCTAGCACCTTAAACCTGTGTCCTTTCACAGCGACCATTTCAGCCCTGGGGAAATAGCCTCCGAGAATCCACCCTATCTATACCTCTCATTGCAGTGTTAATGTAAGCCTACTTGTGACACTAATAAGTAAACTTTAAAGGTATTCTGACATGGTACAAATACATCAGTAATGTATTAAAATTACAGTAACAGCTTAGAGAACTTTGCATTATAATCATACATCTACACGGTAGAGAAGTAGGCCATTCATCCCGTTGGTATCTGTCCTAGATCTTTGAAAGATATCCAAATACAACAACCAGCTCATTTTTAACACATGAAATAAATGGGCTGGTTAAAACATGCTTCATAAAGCTGGCTAAAAATCCATTAAAATGCTTTCATTATTATTGGGTGCCAAATCAGGGTTTGGTGATAAAGCTTCAATGATTCACTGCCAAGGGCACATCAGTACGAGAGGAAAATGCATTTCGTTAAATGAAAGGTTTTGGAGTTTAAAGTGAGATCACCTCAGACAAATGAGTAAGTAGGCGATGCAGCAAGCGTTGGCTGAATGGAATGAAAATTGGAGACTGGTAATGCTTTGCAATCACAGGTTTTTACATAAGCTTTTATGAAGATTAGCCAGTGCTCTCCTAAGGGGGACTGGGAAAATAATGGTATGATGCTGAGAAGTACAGATCAGTGAGGCCCAGTCTATGTTGAATTTGACCACTTTCCCTCTGCAATATTATGGAAATGCCATGATTAGCTTCCATATCTTTTGCTTAGAGTAGAAGTCTCACAACACCAGGTTTAAGTCCAACAGGTTTATTTGGAATCACAAGCTTTCAGGGGGGCTGTTCCTTCATCACTCACCTGATGAAGGAGCAGTGCTCCAAAAGCTCATAATTTCAAATAAACCTGTTGGACTTTAACCTGGTGTTGTGAGAGTTCTTACTGTGACCACTTCAGTCCAACGTCGCCAGCTCCATTATCATGGTTTAGAGCATGTAAAGGTTGGCCAGGTACTCCTAGCCAAACTGTTCCAGTACAATGACAGCACTGGCCTCTACCTGATGCTGTGGAAATTCCTGCAGGTGTGTCCTGTCCCCAGGACAAATCCAACAGCCGCCCCATCAGTCACTCTCAGTCATCAGCATAATGATAGAGTGCGTTGTCAACAGTGCTGTCAAGTGGCACTGCCCTGCTCTCCTACTCACTGATACTCAGCAAGGATTCCACCAAAGCCAATCAGTTTCCGACCTCATTAAAGCTTGGATTCAAACATGGACACATCATAGAATCCTACAGTGCTAAAGGAGGCCGTTCGGCCCATCGAGACTGCACCGAACACAATCCCACCCAGGCCCTATCCCCATAACCCCATGCATTTACCCTAGCTGGTCCCCCTGACACTGAGGGACAATTTAGCATAGCCAATCCACCTAACCTGCGCATCTTTGGCCTGAGTTGGGGTGAGTGTGGCTGCCCTTGACATCTAGGCAGCATTTGACCTGTGGAGGCATCAAGAAGGAGTCATAACAAAATTGAAGCCCATGGGAATCGGGGAAAACATTCCATTGGTTGGAGTCATATCTGACGCAAAGGAAGATGACTGTTGTGGTTGGAGGATCATCTCAGACCCAGTACATCACTGCAGGAGTTCGTCAGGTGAGAGTCCTTGGCCTACCATCTTCAGCTGCTTAATCAATGACCTCTCTGCCACAGGATTAGAGATGGGGGTGTTTGCTGATGATTGCACCATGTTTGCAGCAGTGATGACTCCTCATACTGATGCAGCAAAACTGGAGAACTTTCATTTTTGGCCTGACAAGTGGCAAGTAACATTTGTGCCACACAAGATTCAGGCAAATACCATCCCCATCAAGAAAGTATCTCATTACCTCCCCTTGACATTCATTGGCATCGCCATTGCAGAATCTCACAATCAACATCCTGGGAGTTACCATTGACTAGAAACTGAACCAGATCAGCTGGATAGATATACCAGAGCAGCACAGAGTCTGGAGGTGTACAGCAAGTAACTCACCTTTCGACTACCCAAAGTCTCTCCACCACCAGCAGTGCACACGTCAAGAGTGTTACAGATAATTACAGCTCCAACAACACTCAAGAAGCTTGACACTATCAGAGGCAAAGTCTGTTTGACTGGCGCCCCATTCTCCACATTAAACGTTCACTCCCTTCACCACCAACGCACAGTGGCAAGAGTGTACCACCCACAAGATGCACTGCAGCAACTCACCAAAGCTTCTTTGATAGCATCTTCCAAACCTGCAACCTTCTACCATCTGGAAGGACAAGGGCAGCAGGTGCATGGGAAGACCACCACCTGGGAAAGTTCCCTCCAAATCCCACATCACCCGGCCTGGAGCTACATCACTGGGTCAAAATCCTTGAACTCCCTTCCTAACAGCATTGTAGGTGTACCTCCCCACTGCAGCAATATTATAGCCACCACCTCAAGGACAATAAGGGATGAGCACCAATGCTGGCTTTGGCAGCAATGCTTGCATTGCAGAAAGAGTAAAAAAAAAGCAATATGTGAAATGGGTACAGGCAGTGAAAGAACTGCAATAGAAAATTTGGTTTTGAGAAAAAAACCCAACTTCCATTGGTCTTTTCCTGTTCCTTAAACTCTTTCCCAAATCTCTCATTCAGCACAGGTTCCAGTGATTGGTACATAGGCAGCAGTAGCAGCCATTTTACACAGTGCAAGATCCCAGAAGCAATATTGAAATATTGTTAATCTGTTTGTTGAGAGAGGAAACACAGCCGGCACATTGGGCCACCTCCTTGTTCTTTATTCAGTAATGCGCTGAGATTTTCAATAGCAACAATGTGTGTGTATTTATATGAGTAAATATAAGTTGCTGTCTTGGAAACATGATACCTTCTGCCTGTGTGGAAGGAATGCCGCTTAGTGATGCCATTTTTCAGAAAGGAGGTCAAACTGGGGCCCTGTCTACCCTTCAACAATGTAACAGATTCCAAGGCACTACTCAGTATTTTCTTGGCCAATAGCTAACCTGGCCTTTAATGCCGCAAAATCATAGAATCATACGGTGCAGATGAGGCCCTTCAGCCCATCGAGTCTGCACCAACATGCAAGAAACACCTGAACTCCCACCGAATCCCATTTACCAGCTCACGGCTCTGAATGTTATGATGTGCCAGGTACTCATCTGAGTACTTTTTAAAGGATGTGGAGCAACCCGCTTCTACCACCCTCCCAGGCAGCGCATTCTAGGCTGTCACCACTCTCTGGGTAGAAAGATTTTTCGTCACATCCCCCATAAACCTCCTGCCCCTCACCTTGAACCTCTGCCCCCTCATGGCTGACTCTTCAACTTCGGCAAACAGCTGGTCCTTCTCTACTCTGTTCATGTCTCTCATAATGTTGTGAACCTCGATCAGGTCACCCCCTCAGTCTTCATTGTGTAAAATGCCCCAAGTTACCTCACTGGAGCAAAGAAAATTGACATCAGACCACATATGGAAATGTTAAAACAGGCGAAGGAGACCATGACTCAACTAAGATTTTGGATTTAAGGAGCATAAGGGAGGAAAGAAAGGAGGAATTTTGGAACATCCGAGACCTTGGTTTAAACTGATCCAAACAAGAGCAAGTATGCAATGCTAACTCAGTGCTGCATTGTTGTGGAGCCTAGATTATCTCCTCAAGTGGGAATTGAACCCACGGCCTGACTTTGAGGCAAGTGTGAAGCCAGTTGGGCCAATCAGTTGCCAACAGCTTGACGGGTAAATACAAACATTAAAGAAAGAACAAACTTGCATTTATATAATGCTGTCATAAATTTCAAGATGTCATAAGCTGCTTATGACTATTAACATTTTTTAAATGTAATCACTGTTGTGAGGTGGGCAAATGTGATGGCTAATGTCTATAGCAAGTAATACTGATATTCACCAAGGTAGTCAATCTATTTCAGTGATGTTGGTCAAAGGATAGATGTTGGCCAGGAGAGGACCCATACTATCCTGGAGTGGTGCTGTAGAATCTATAATGTCTACTCGAAGGGGAAGACGGCCTCAGTTTAATGTCTTATCTGAAAAATAGCACCACTGACAGTGCAGCAGTCCCTCAACAGGCAGAAAGTCTCACTTTTCCACCAACAATTTAAATTTATATAGCACCCTTAATGTATTCCGTTGTCCAAGACACTCAGATCTGGCAATGAAGCAAAATGAGATATCGAGCCTTTTAAGGCAAGGTTAGGGCAGATTGCGTGCCCTGGTCATTGACCTAGGTCTTGGGCTGTTGACTGGTGGCAGGATGTTCTGTCACAGAGTCAATGCTACCATCTGAACACAAGGCAGGAACGGTTTGTATCAATGTGACTCCCTTTCTCTCTGCCGTGCGTTAATTTTCAGTTCTGTTGTGTTGACAGGCCACTTGCTAAACCAGAGTGTGAACCAGATGATGATACAGTGAACAGCAAAGGACCCACCAAAGCAGCAGAAGAGCCTGTAACAGCTGACAAAGGTATGGAATTATCACCTCTGACCACTCTGAGCTCAATCCAAACACTCCCTTCTTTGAAAGAGGCAGAGCTCCCGTTGACATGAAGGCTACTTGGATTGGCTACCTTCCACCCTCTGATCTCAACAAAGCGCCCGTCTGCTTACTGGTGGGAAGGTTCCAGTGGCACTGTCAACATCCCCCTCCGTTGATGCACTATGGCACTGGTTGGCTCAC
This sequence comes from Carcharhinus amblyrhynchos, assembly GCF_965287045.1. NCBI lineage: Eukaryota > Metazoa > Chordata > Chondrichthyes > Carcharhiniformes > Carcharhinidae > Carcharhinus > Carcharhinus amblyrhynchos. The sequence goes on from NC_137327.1 coordinate 126,569,228, forward strand.
AGACCAGAATATGTCAGATAGCTGAGCCGGTGCGCTATTCGCTCCTGTTCCTGCCTCATAATCTGTCTCTGTGGGTCTAGAGGAAGTATTCTCACAAGCTTTCGAGGGGTTACCCTCTTCGTCAGGTGAATGGAGGGTTCTGGCCTCAGACAGAGCATATAAAGCACAGACAGTTTAGCCCTCGAAAGCTTGTGAGAATATTATCAAATAAATAGGTTGGACTAAAACCTGGTGTTGTCAGACTTTTTACTGTGTTTACGCCAGTCCAACGCCGGCATACCCATATCAGGTCTAGAGGAATACAGCCTGTCAACATTGTTCCTCTCTCCACATACGCTGCCTGACTGCACTTTTATGTTTATTCACCAGCATTACCTTCAGTGAGTTACTGGTTGCAGCAGTAAATATCCAGGTTTATTGTTAAGCTGGGCATTTTACAGAATCCCTACATTAGAGAAGGAGGACATTCAGCCCTTCACGTCTGTACCGACCACAATCCCACCCCCAAGGCCCTATTCCTGTAACCCCACGTATTTATCCCACTAGTCCCCCTGACACTAGGGTCAATTTATCATGGCCAGTCAACCTGACCCACACATCTTTGGACTATGGGAGGTCACTGGAGCACCCGGAGGAAACCCACACAGACATAAGGAGAATGTGCAGACTACACACACACACACACACACACACACACACACACACACACACACAGAACCAAACCGGGAATCGAACTCCAGTCCCTGGCTGTCTGAGGCAGCAGTGCTAACCACTGTGCTGCCCATTTCTGAGATAATTTGTACGATTGCAGTGAACAGTGCTGAGGGTGATTCTGGTGTTAGAGAAACATAGAAAATAGGTACAGGAGTAGGTGCCTTCGAGCCTGCTCCATCATTCAGTATGATTACAGCTGATCATGCATTTCCAGTGTCCCACTCCCACTTTCTCCCAATATCCTTTGATCTCTTTAGCCACAAGGGCCATGTCCAGTTCCTTCTTGGAATATATCTAATGAAGGAAATTTGGCATGTCCACTAGGACTCTTTTACAGATGCACCATAGAAAGCATTCTTTTTGTTTGTAGCACAGCTTGGTATGGCTCCTGTTCTGCCCAAGACCACAAGAAACTACAAAGGGTCATGAACGTAGCCCAGTCCACCAGTCAAACCAGCCTCCCATGGCACGGTAGCACAGTGGTTAGCACTGCTGCCTCACAGCACCAAGGACCTGGTTTCGATTCCCAGCTTGGGTCACTGCACGTTCTCCCCATGTCTGCATGGGTTTCCTCCGGGTGCTCCGGTTTCCTCTCACAGTCTGAAAGACGTGCTGGTTAGGTGCATTGGCCATGCTAAATTCTCCCTCAGTGAACCTGAACAGGGCCGGAGTGTGGTGACGAGGGAATTTTCACAGTAACTTCACTGCAGTGTTAATGCAAGCCTACTTGTGTCTAATAAGTAACTTTAACATCCATTGGCTCCATTGTCTACACTTCCCGTTGCCTTGGGTGACAGTGGTAATGAGAAAGAGGCAGACAGGGCCTGAAGATAAAGAGCCCAGTCAGCGTGCTTGTTCCTCTGCGTCAACCATTTTAGGTTATCTCCCCTTATCCGGCAGAATAGTTATGACAAAATAAAGGAATTTTCTAGGTGTTCTCCAGTTTCCCACACTGGCAGAGGTGAGTTTAGATGCCTGGAGGCAGCTACCCAGTCACAGGGAGCCAATGTACCAGGCAAGCCTGGAGAATAGGTACAAGCAGCCACAGGTTACCCTGTAGAGAGGCTCCCTCTGCAACAGGCAGCTTGGCCACAAGCACATTTTTAATTTGAAGATTTTTTAACAAGTCAGTGTGAGGGTGCTACCTCCTTTCCTGCTCTCATAGCCACCATAGTCTGCTGCTCCTCTCAAGCCCCTGATTGGCCCTTCAGCTTTGAGAGCTCCCCCCCCACTATCCTTAACTGGAAAGGGAAACAGTCTTCATGACAACTAAGCTCTGCCTCCATGAAAATCCTTGTGAGTGACTGCTTCTCTCCAGGTGTATGTATGGGACCTGCGGACTGTCCCAGCTTCAGATTCCCGCCCGAGAACGGAAAATCCCGGCCCTCTGTTTTTAGGGAAGTTGATTGAGAAATAACCATTAGCCAAGGCAATGGTGCCAAGTGATCTTTTCCATCTCTCTGAGCTTATCCCTCAACCCACACCACTACACACACACACACAGCCTGGTCATGATCGCATTGCTCTTTGTGAGAGCTTGCTGTAAGCAAATTGGTTGTCGTTTTCATGCATTACAACAGTGACTACACTTTAAAGGTACTTCATCGGCTATGAAACTCTTTGACTATAAGACCGTAAGACATAGGAGCAGAATTAGGCCACTTGGCCCATCGAGCCTGCTCTGCCATTCAATCATGGCTAATATTATTCTCATCCCCATTCTCCTGCCTTTTCCCCATAACCCCTGATCCCCTTATTAATCGCGAACCTATCTATCTCTGTCTTAAAGACACTCAATGACCTGGCCTCCACAACCTTCTGTGGCATAGAGTTTCACAGATTCACCACTCTCTGGCTGAAGATATTCCTTCTTATCTCTGTTTTAAAGGATTGTCCCTTTAGCCTGAGGTTGTGCCCCCTGATTTTAGTTTTTCCTACTAGTGGAAACATACTCTCCATGTCCACTCACAGCATCCTGTAAGTTTCAGTAAGATTTCCCCCCTTCATACTTCTAAATTCCAATGAGTACAGATCAAGAGTCCTCAACCGCTCCTCATATGACAAGCTGTTCATTCCAGGGATCATTCCAGTGACTGTCCTCTGGAACCTTTCCAAGGCCAGCATATCCTTTCGTAGATATGGGGCCCATATCTGTTTGTAATCTTTATTCTGTTTGTAATCTTTATTAATGATCTGGATGAGGGTATAGTTGGGTGGATTAGTAAGTTTGCTGATGACACCAAAGTCAGAGGTGTGGTAGATTGTGAGGAAGGGTGTCGAAGTTTGCAGGGTGACTTGGACAGGTTGCAGAGCTGGGCCGCGAGGTGGCGGATGGAGTTTAATGCGGAGAAGTGTGAGGTAATCCATTTCGGTAGGAATAACAGATGTGTTGAGTATAGGGCTAACGGGAGGACTTTGAATAGAGTGGAGGAGCAGAGGGATCTAGGTGTATGTGTACATAGATCCCTGAAAGTTGGGAATCAAGTAGATAAGGTTGTTAAGAAGGCGTACGGTGTCTTGGCGTTTATTGGTAGGGGGATTGAATTTAGGAGTCGCAGCGTCATGTTGCAACTGTACACAACGCTGGTGCGGCCGCACTTGGAGTACTGTGTGCAGTTCTGGTCCCCACATTACAGGAAGGATGTGGAGGCTTTGGAGAGGGTGCAGAGGAGGTTTACCAGGATGTTGCCTGGTATGCAGGGGAGGTCCTATGAGGAGAGACTGAGGGATTTGGGGTTGTTTTCGTTAGAAAGAAGGCGGCTAAGAGGGGACCTCATCGAAACATACAAGATGATTAGAGGTTTAGATAGGGTGGATGGTGATAGCCTGTTTCCTCGGATGGAGAAATCTAGCACGAGGGGGCATGGCTTTAAATTAAGGGGGGGTAGTTATAGGACGGATGTCAGGGGCAGGTTCTTTACCCAGAGGGTGGTGAGGGACTGGAATGCCCTGCCTGCTGCAGTTGTAAATGCGCCTAGTTTGGGGGCGTTTAAGAGATTGGTGGATAGGTTTATGGACGAAAAGGGATTGGTTTAGATTAGTGGGTCAATGTTTTTTTTTAAAAATAAGACTGGTCGGCGCAACATTGTGGGCCGAAGGGCCTGTTCCGCGCTGTAATGTTCTATGTTCTATGTTCTATGTTCTAAAACTGCTCAGAACCCTCCAAATAGGGTCTGACATTGCTAGGACATTATATAAACAGATGCCCTTCTTTTCCTTATTTCTTTCATATGAGATAGAATCAAGCAAGATGTTAGAATAAAGAACAGTACAGCGTAGGAACAGGCCCTTCAGCCTATCAGCCTGCGCTGATCACATTGTCTATCTAGACCAACCGCCTATATCCCTCTATTTGCCAACTGTTCATGTGCCTCTCCAGATAAGTCTTAAATGTCGCTAACATTAGCCTCAACCACCTCACTTGGCAGTGTATTCCAGGCCCCCAGCACCCTTTGTGTAAAGAAAACTTCCTTGCACATCTCCACTGAATCTTTCTCCCCTTATCTTAAACTTGTGCCCCCTAATGATTGTAATTTCTGCCCTGGGAAAAACCTTCCAACTGTTCACCCTATCTATATCTGTCATAATTTTACAAGCTTCTATCAGGTCGCCCCCTCAGCCTTTGTCCAGAGAGAACAATCCCAGTTTATTCTTGGGTGGGAAGTTCCTGTCCCACCTGCCATGAGAATCGTTGTGGTGGGGGGGGTGGAACCATGAATTGGTCAGTTGACCTCAGGAGGGATTTCCCAGGTCTTGGGGCAAGCATGGCTAGAAAAGTTTGCCCCAAGTCTTTATCACAAGGAGAAGTCTCAGCAATGATAGGGAACTTTGTACCTCAGTTGCAACCTTCACCGCTCACTCAATTACTGATACACATTTTCACTAAGTTTTCTCACCAGTTCTTTTTCACTTTATTTTTTCATGGGAGATGGTGAACACCACTGGCTAGGTCAGCATTTGTTGCCCATTTATAATTGCCTTTGGACCGAGTGGTGTGCTAGGCCATTTCAGAGGGCAGATAAGAGTCAACCACGTTGCTGTGGCTTTGGAATCCTGACCTGGTAAGGACTTCCCTAAAGGACATGAATGCACCAGATGGGTTTTTATGTCACCAGTTTCATGGTCACTATTAGATGGGACTAGCTTTTAAATTCCAGATTTTGTTAATGTCCGCAGAGTTTGTCTGGGACTCCAGATTACACTACTATTGGACCACTGGGGAGTTGGTTAGCTCAGTTGGCTGGCCGGTTGGTTCATGACACAGTGCAAAGCCAATAGTGCAGGTTCAATTCCCGTTCTGGCTGAGGTTATTCATGAAGGTCCCCAAAGAAGAAAATAGTCTCTGGTCATCTGGGACTGTGGCAACTTGACTTTTAGTTTAGAATTCCCCTTAAATGGACTGCACACCACAGGTGAATGGTCAATAAAGAACGGCAGAGAACTGAAAGTTCATATCTTCATGTAACACAGTGGATTTGCCCAATTCCTGTATATTCTCCATGGCACTTGTTACTGAAACTTGTAGTCTGTACTGTGCAACATCTTGATGGACCCTGTTAGTGCACTTCAAGATGAAGAATAATAATCATATTTTCGATATATCAGACCATTGTATGGTAATTAAATCGTGATTCAATGTGAATGCTGCGTTGGTGAAAGGTTTGTCTAGAATGGATTTATTTCCTGTTTCAGATGATCACAGAAGGTGCAATACAGGGACTGGAACTGATGGTACCTCAGACTATACGTGGAAAAGCCCTACGTGGCCAGAGTTAAGAGAGCATCTGTCGGAGCACCTGCACTTTGGTCAGCTGCTTCCTGAGAGCGTCCCACGGAAATTTGTCTATAAACATCGAGACTTCCTGATGCAGCAATGTAACCTTCAGGCTGCAGAGTACAGGCCAGTTCCAGCCACCCCCAAACTGGACCTTGAGAACTTTGCATCTGCATGTAACCATGGCTACTACAATGTGACGATAGTTGGTATGTACGGGTACACAAAAGGAATGAATTGTGCGTTAACTGCACTATTATAATGTACATGATGCCAGGCTTGAGTGGGCAGCACTGTCATCTCTGAATGAGAAAGTTGTGGGTTCAAGGGGTTAGAATCTGACACTATTAATATAGGGCTGAGGCAGTGCTGTATTGTCAGGGGTGCTGTCTTTTGGAAGAGACTGTAAACCAAGATCCTGTTTACCCTCAGATGGATGTTCTGCTAGAATCCATTATAAAAGATGCAATAACATGACACTTGGAACAGGATTAGACAAAGTCATCATGGATTTACAAAAGGGAAATCATGTTGAGAAAACCTACTGGAGTTTTTTGAGGATGTAACTCGTAGAATAGATAAGGGTGAACAGGTGGATTTGATGTATTTTCAGGAATCTTTTGATAAAATCCCATTACAAGGTTAGTGTGTGAAATTAAAGCACAAGGGATTGGGAGTAATGTATTGGCATAGATTGAGAATTGGTAAGCAGACAGGAAACACAAAGTAGGAATAAATAGGTCTTTTTTGAAGTGGCAGGGAGTGGGGTATCACAGGGATCAGTGCTTTGACCTCAGCTACTCACGATATACTTTAATGACTTGGGTGAAGGGGCCAAAGGTAATATTTGCAAGTTTGTTGATGACACTAAACTTGGTGGAAAGATGAGTGGTGAGGAGGATATTAAGAGGCTTCTGGGTGATTTAGACAAGCTGAGTGAGTGGGAAAATACATGGCAGATGCAATATAACGTGGATAAATGTGGTTATTCACTTCAGATGGAGAAACAGAATGGCAGAGTATTATTTAAATAGTGATAGAGTGGAAAATGGTGACATGCAAAGGGACCTGGGTATCCCAGTGAACCAGTCACTGAAAGTAAGCATGCAGATGCAGCAAGCAGTTAGGAAGGCAAATGGTATGTCATTGCAGGAGGATTTGAGTACTGGAAAGATGTCTTTCTGAGCTGAGACCACACCTGGATTATTATGTGTAGCTTTAATCTCCTTATCTGAGAACGGATGTACTTGCCATAGAGGGAGTAGAGCAAAGATTCACCAGTATGAAACCTGGGATGGCAGGGCTGTCGTATGAGGAGAGATTGGGCTGACTGGGCCTGTATTCACTGTAATTTAGAATGAATGGTGATCTAATTGAAATGTATTAAATCCTGACAGGACTGCACACATCAGATGCAAGGGTGTTGTTTCTTCTGGCTGGGGGAGCGGGGTCAAGAACGAGGGGTCACAGTCTCAGGGTACAGCGTAGGCCATTTAGGACGGAAATGTGGAGAAACTTGCTTTGCTCTGAGGGTGGTCAATCTGTGGAATTTACCACAGAAGGCTGTGGAGCCCAAGTCACTGAATATATTTAAGGAAGAGATAGATTTCTAAACTCTAAAGTGGCACAGTGGTTAGTACTGCCGCTTCACATCGCCAGGGACAAGGGTTCAATTCCCGGCTGGTGTCTGTGGAGTTTATACGTTCTCCCCGTGTCTGCGTGGGTTTCCTCCGGGTCCTCCGGTTTCCTCCCACAATCCAAAGATATGTGGGCTAGGTTGATTGGCCATGCTAAATTGCCTTAGTGTCAGGGGGATTAGGAGGGTAAATACATGGGGCTACGGAAGTGGGGGCTGGATGGGATTGTGGTCGGTGCAGGCTTGGTGGGCTGAGTGACCTCCTTCTGCACTGGAGGGATTCCATGATTCTAGGTGTCAAGAGGTATGGAGAGAATGCTGAAATGTGCTCTGACGAAAGGTCAACTAGACTTGAAACGTCGGCTCTATTCTAACCCCACAGAGGCTGTCAGACCTGCTGAGATTTTCTAGCATTTTCTGTTTTTGTTGCTGAAATATGGTGTTGAGATAGAGGATCAGCCATGGTGATATTGAATGGTGGAGCAGGCTTAGAGGGCAGATTGGTCTCCTCCTGCCCCTATTTTCTAAATTTCTGTGTTAAAGATCATAGAATCCCTACAGTATAGAAGGAAGCCATTTGGCCCATTGACCACAATCCCGTCCAGGCCCTATTCCCGTAACCCTTCATACTTACCCTGCTAAAACCCTGACACTAGAGTTAATTTAGCATGGCCAATCAACCTAACCCGCACATCTTTGGATTGTGGGACAAAACCGGAACACCTGGAGGAAACCCATGCAGACATGGGGAGAATGTGCAAACTCCACACAGACAATGACCCAAGGCTGGAATTGAACCTTGGTCCCTGGTGCTATGAGGTAGTAGTGCTAACCACTGTGCCACCCCAAATCTCTGTTTTGAAAAAGGGAAGAGGAATTACCCCAGTGTCCTGGCCTCTATTTACAACTCAAGCCATGTCTTAAAAAAAGATAGTTGATCCTGGACTAAATAAATGACTTTTTACAAGTTGCAATAACATCAATACCACAATGAAGTTACTGCGAAAATCCCCTAGTCACCACACTCTGTTCGCTGAGGGAGAATTTGGAACATAAGAACATAAGAACATAAGAAATAGGAGCAGGAGTAGGCCATCTGGCCCTTCGAGCCTGCCCCGCCATTCAATAAGATCATGGCTGATCTGTCGTGGCTCAGTTCCACTTTCCCGCCCTCTCCTCATAACCCTTAATCCCCTCTCTTATCAAAAACCCATCAACCCGCTTCTTAAAAATATTTAGCGAGGCAGCCTCCACCACTTCAACGGGCAGAGAATTCCAGAGATTCACCACCCTTTGAGTGAAGAAGTTCCTCCTCAACTCCGTTCTAAACCGCCCCCCCTTTATCTTGAGGCTGTGCCCCCTAGTCCTACTGTCCTTTCTGAGCGGGAAGAGTCTCTCCACCTCTATCCTATCCATCCCATTCATCATCATGCACCTAACCAGCACGTCTTTCAGACTGTGTGAAGAAACCGGAGCACCCTAAGGAAACCCACCTAGTCACAGGGAGAAGATACAAGGCAAAAAACCCTGGACCTTGCCTATAAAAGAATCCACACAATCTGAAGAGGAGAGTAATCCCCAGTGTCCTGGCCTGCTTTAACCCCTTGACCAACATCATTGAAACAGGTCATTATCACATTGCTGGTTGTGGAACTTCCAGAAGTTCAAAGCCCAGTAAATATCCAGCCTGCCCTCAGGCAGCAAAAAGGGTTGATCCCATCTCGACAACAGCTATTTACACGTCGCTGCGAGCTTTGTTGCTTCCTCTGATACCATGGAGGAACATCAAGCACCCTTTGTTCATTCACTGAGCTTGCTGGAGTTATCATCAAATGAAGTGCCCAGAATTAACTTGATATCTCTGTCTATGGCCAAGAGAGAAATTTCAAATGGTTTATGCATTCATGCAGAAGAATTTGATGCTGTAATCTCCTGAGTTACTTTTGCTTACTTTTTAAAATTCACTTGTGGAACATGGACGTCGCTGGCAGGCTAACATCTATTGCCCACCACTAGTTGCCTGAGGACAGTTAAAAGTCAACCATGTTGCTGTGATGCTGGCATCACATGTAGGCCGGACCAGGTAAGGACAGCAGATTTCCTTCCCTAAGGGACATTAGTGAACCAGATGGGTTTTTCCAACAAGCGATAATGGTTTCATGGTCACCAGTAGATTCTTCATTCCGGATATTTTTTATTGAATTCACATTCCACCAGCTGCCGTGGCAGGATTCGAATCCAGGTCACCAGACATTAGCTGAGTTTCCGGATTAATAGTGTAGCATAATGTCACTGGACTATTACCTCTCCTTAAGCCTTCAGTTTATTAGATATCTTCTTCAATAGATACCAGGGTTTGTGGCCAACAGACTGATATGTTGAAATATTACAGATTAGATAAATCAGCAGATAATCTTGATGGCCCTGTAGTAAATGATGAATTATTGTTCCAATCCAGGTATCAATCATCAGGCTGCAATTGACGTTGTGTTTCTCCCGGCTGCGATGCATCATGAGAGTCACCGCATGTTGGGTTTATCGGTGGATGTTCATGACAACACGCTTGCCTCCATTATGGCTAGTGGATATGTTTGTGACGAACCGGCTGCAGATAATAATCAGCAAAGACAGCCATCCTCCTCTCCAGGTAACAACTATGTCCTCAACCAGATCACAACACAGAATCCAGTAAAAAGCTGGACGTAACTTAATCAATTGACATGAGTCTTGAAGCACTGATGTGCAACACTTACACTGGGCGCATTGAAGTGTTCTTTAGTTGCCAGCCATGGGTCAGTAGTGACATTCTTCCCCTGATTCAGAAAGCTTTGGATTGAAGCTTGCTTCAGAACCTTGAGCACAAAATCCGGGCTGACATGCCAGTGCGTTACCACGGGAGCGTTATATTGAGGGAGGTGCCATCTTTCAAAGAAGATTTTAAACTAGGGTCCATTCAGATAGGTCAATAAAATTCCACATCCGCAGCAGAAATGCAAGGAGGTTCACCCTGACGTCCTGGTCAGTATATTCATTCGATAACGAGCGTCACTACAATAGATTATCTGGCCATTATCACTGTGCTCCTTGTGGGAGCTTGCTGTGTGCAAATTTGCTGCTATATTTTCACGTTTAAAATAGTGTCTAAACTGCAAAAGTATTTTGATTTGCCTGTCAGACAGTTTGGGATGTCCTGAGGTAATGGCAGGCAATATATAAATGCAAGTTTGTCCTTTCTTTGATAAGCACTAATTAATTTCATAGAGTAAGCCTAAACCTTTTATGTCATTTGCACAAAATTTTTTTTTTTCTGCATGTTTGAAAATGATTTGCATTTCAATTATTCAGGCGATAGTTCTGTGGGGATTGTTGTAGGCATTCGAATAGTGCCAGATTGTACTAGGGGTAGATGGCTCAGGTGGACCTATTCCTGTGGGTGGTGTGAAACACTGGGACTTGGGATTTCGGAACAGTAAGTCATTCGGCTCCTCGAGCCTGCTCCACCAACCGATAGTATCATAACTGATCTGACTGCGGTCTCAACGCCACTTTCCACATGGGTGGCATGGTGGCACAGCGGTTAGTGCTGCTGCCTCACAGTGCCAGGGACCTGGGTTCAATTCCTGGTTCGGGTCACTGTCTGTGCAGAGTTTGCACATTCTTCCCATGTTTTTTAACTGGTCGGCGCAACATCGTGGGCCGAAGGGCCTGTTCTGCGCTGTAATGTTCTATGTTCTATGTTCTATGTTCTGTGTTCTACGTCTGCATGGGTTTCTCCCGATGCTCTGGTTTCTTCCCACTGTCTGAAAGAAATGCTGGTTAGGTGCTAAATTCTCCCTCAGTGTACCCAAACAGGCACCGGACTGTGGTGACCAGAGAATTTTCACAGTAACTTCATTGTGGTGTTAAAATGAGCCTACGTGTGACGTTAACAAATAAACTTTTTTTAGAACGTTTTATTTCAAGCACTAATCTCCTTGGACAACCTGCTTTTATAATGTGCCTTTAAAGTGGAAAATATCTCTGCATTTTATAAGGGAACAAACAAACAAATAAATAAACAAAGCCGGAAAGGTGGCCAAAAGCTAGGATTGAGAATGCTTTCAAAGATGGAGAGAGAGGTGTTGAGAGTAAGGAGAGTGGGACTGAGGCAGCTGAAGGCTGAGATCACCAATGATGGTGTGAAGGAATGGGCAAAGTTACAGAACACTGTTAGGCCCATAGAACTGTAGGGAAAGGTCTTGGTAATATGGCGGGATAATAATACTGGAAAAAAGAGTTGAAAATGAGGACCAATGTTTTAAATTTCGTAAAATGGGACATAGAAATAGAGGCCTGATTCTCCTGAAAGTGCTGAGTTGGTGGGAAAACTGTTCTAAATCCTGACTGTTTTGTCAGTTCAGCTTCTCACCAGAATCTCCGCACTCTGTGTGATACAGAGGTCCCAGCCGGGAATCTCATTAAAAACCCGGGGTAGGGGGGCACGCTATTTGTGCTAGAGTCTGGTGCAGGCACATGGTTCCAAGCTGTCATCCTGCCCTTTGCACACCAGCCCAGACCTCCGCAGTGCTGCCCCTCTAGCTCTCCACTCCCCCCGACCCCCCTCCAAGACAAACCAATCGTGGCCCTCACAACAATTCCTGGGCCAGCGCAGAACCCCCCCCACTGCTGGCCCCCACCACTGCTGGCCCCTACCCCACCCTCCTACCCCACCCCCACCGCTGGCCCCCACCCCACCACCACCGCATCCACCCCCCCGACAGACAACCCACCTCCCAACCCGCTCCAATCACTGCTCTCCCTCCATCCCAGACTGATCTTGTCTGCAGAGTGGCAGCAGGAACCCCCCCCCAACCCCACTGATCACCCCTAGGCCCTGCCCACAATGGGTCCTGCCCCCTTGGCATTGCCCCATGCCCAATGGACAGTGCCAAGGTGCCCCCTGTGCATAGGCTCTTTGCTCTGTGGGCAGTGCCAGGGGCACAGGCTGGCACTGCTAGGGTTTGCATGCCCAGGGGGCACCATCTCCCTGCCCCCCCGACCCCCTCGGGGCGGGGGGGGGGGGGGGGGGTGCAATTAACCCCCTTCACTCCATCGGGGTTTCCCGTTAGTTCCCCGAATGTGAGGACCTAGTCCAAACACTGCTGGCATGAATTACTCCTCGTGGGGTGGGAGATTCATTCGGGATCTGAAAGGTCCCGATAATTATCTAATAAGCATGTTTAGAACAGATTTAAATAACTTATCTGCTTCCTCACCGGTCTCCAGCATGGTCTGACCAGCGACTATTCACTGGCTTTGGGAGATGCGCATGTGTTCCTGGCGTATACACAGATCCCTGTTCAAGGGCACAGCCACGCGAATCCCACCACACCCTGACAAATAGGTTGCAGGTCACAGTGGGAGAATCAGGGCCCGAGAATTCCTTTCAGGGCTGCATGACGGCACAGTGGTTACCGCTGCTGCCTCACAGCTCCAGAGACCTGGGTTCGATTCCAGCCTTGGGTAACCATCTGTGTGGAGTCTGCACATTCTCCCCGTGTCTGCGTGGGTTTCCTCCGGGTGCTCCAGTTTCCTCCCACAGTCCAAAGATGTGCGGGTTACGTTGATTGGCCTTGCTAAATTGCCCCTTGGTGTCCCGGGATGCATAGGTTAGAGAGATTAGTGGGGTAAATATGTGGGGTTTATGTGGATAGGGCCTGGGTGAGATTGTTGTCGGTGCAGACTCAATGGGCCAAACCAGTGAGAGACACATTAAGGCAGGTAACCAGAAACTTGGCCAGAGGTTTTAGAATCCCTGCAGTTTGGATGTGAATTTGTTTGTCAGAGTATGGCTCCTGTGATCCTAAGGAAAGTTTTACTCACTTCAAGCCATGAGGTTGCTGTGTCCCCACAGTGCGGGAGGATGGCACTGAGGGAGAAGATCATCCATGATCGAGTTCAGTGGCAGAGCAGCCCCAAGGGGCCAAATGCCCTCTGATGTTCCTCACTGCAAGTTGTTTTGCATCACATTGTTGGCGTCTTGGGTGATTAATTATATGATGTAGAGATGCCAGCGTTGGACTGGGGTAAACACAGTAAGAAGTCTCGCAACACCAGGTTAAAGTCCAACAGGTTTATTTGGTAGCAAAAGCCACTAGCTTTCGGAGCGCTGCGCTGCTTTGGATGGGTATATGTATTAACATTATAAAACACATGACAGTCTTTTATGCTTCTACCTTGCAGATCAGATCATAAAAACGACGGCGGAGCTGGACTGTCTGCATGTCATCTGTGTCCTGGATGTTTGCCATCACGGTGGGGACAGGACTGAAGTAATTTTAAACAAAATATATAGAGCAACAGAGTGAAGTCAGCTGTGACCATTGCAAGGACTGCATTTCAGCAACAACTATTTTCCATTCATAGGTTCTTGATCTTGATTTGTGTTTCCTTCCCCAGTAACCGCCACAGAACGATAGCATCAAATTGAGTGCTTTCTGGTAAATATTTGCTATAATAGTACATTTAATATAACTTTTTTTACCGCTCGACCTGTATATATTTAGACTCATCTCTCTCAAATAAATCTCTGAATTAAATCTAATCTCCTCGAATGAACAAAAGCTGTTGAGAACTTTGGGCTTCACCTTCTCACAACACTGAACTGTTATCCTACTCCATTCAACAGTAAGCATCAAGTTATTTGCCAGCGAAAGGACTTTGCTGTGGATTAGAACAGTCTCCCAGTGATTCATACCTCCTTGTTTGGTGGTACCTCACTGGCAAACTGATTGGGAAACTAAAATTCAAAGCCTTATAACACATTTACGCGAATATCTGATTGCAAACCCAGCTCTTTAATTTGGGGTTTTTCTGACTTGCTTAATAAGCAGTTTTAAAGTCAGCAGTAAAGGCAGGTCAGGGACTGGACGGGGCACATGCTAACCCTTTATGCCATCCATCTGACTCTATAGAATCCCTACAGTGCAGAAGGGAGGCCATTCGGGCCATCAAGTCTGCACTGACTGTCTGACCGAGGCCCTTCCACCTGCCTAATCCTGGCAACACCACGTATTTACCATGGCTAATCCAATTAACCTACGGGCAATCTAGCATGGCCAATCCACCTAACCTGCACGGGGGCGATTCTCCCAACCAAGAGACTGAAGAGAAGGCCATTTAGCAGGCTTCCCGCGGCCAACACGCATCTCCAGCAGCTGGATCACTGGTACTGTCAGCTCCGTGCCAGCAATCGGCGTGGAGCTGAATAAATTACTTAAATGCTCATTTTAATATGTTTAACATTATGATTAGCGGGCATGGGACTGAAGTCTCCAGGTCCGCCAGAGTGTTTCACTCCAGCGGGTTTTACAATAACTCCCCACTTGTGGGGAGCTGGCAGCCCGACTCTGCTGCTGTGAAGTCAGCGGGGGACCATGGACACCCTCCAGGAGGTCAGGGCTAAGAGAGAGAGTGCCCTTGGGCATTGCCAGCTTGGCAGTGCCAGCCTGGCCTCCTGGCACTGCCCAAGGGGAAAAGTGGCAATGGTTGGGGGCATCTTGGCACTACCCACCAAGCAGTGCCAGTGTGGGGGGGGACGGGGGCCTGATGGGTGGAAGGACCTTTGGGGTGCGATCAGTGAGGTTAGGGATCCTGCTGCCACTGTGCATTTTGGATCACTGACTGAGGAAGGAAGACCAGCGATCGGGACTGGCCATCCGGGTGTGGGGGGGAAGAGACTGGGGGAGAATGTCATGGCTGCCGTTTGGGGGAAGAGGGGGATTGGGAGATCGGGGCTGGCGATGTGGGTGGGGTGGGGGGGGGGGTGAGAGATTGAGGCGGGGGGGTGGGAGGGGGTCCAGCAATCGGGCCATGGGGGTATCGGAGGGTCAGTGACGGGGAGTTCCTGTGTGCTGGCCGGCGATCAGAAGGCCGGCAGTGTGGGGCCCCACTGCGCATGTGACGATCTCGATGCTGACAGATTGGCACATGCGCAGTGGCCTGCCCAACACTAAGTTGCCAGCCTCTCCCACGGGAATAGGCCCCACCCACTGACTTTCCGCACGATTCAGGTTAGGGCTCTCTAATGCAGAGTGTGGGAGATTCATTTTGAAAATCCCACTGAAAAAGCCGGCAAGGTTTGCTCCAGTCTTTACACAAATTCGACACATGAGTTCTTTTGGGAGAATCGCTCCCCCACATCTCTGGGGGAGGAAATTGGAGCACGCAGAGGAAACCCATGCAGACATGGGGAGAATGTGCAGACTGCGCACAGACAGTGACCCAAGCTGGGAATCGAACCCAGGACCCTGGCACTGCTAACCACTGTGCCACCCACTCAACTTAGGAGCATGCTGCGGTACTCATTGCTTGCCTGGAACATCGCAGCTACAAGAACCTCCAACACCAACCAATCCATTTGATTGATACCTGCTAATGGGCTCGATATCCACCAACGCACTGTAGCTACGATGCCTCCCTGCCCCAAGACATTATGATTTGATTTGATTTATTATTGTCACATGTATTAACATACTGTGAAAAGTATTGTTTCTTGCGCACTATACAGGCAAAGCATACCGTTCATCGAGAAGGAAATGAGAGTGCAGAATGTAGTGTTACAGTCATAGCTAGGGTGTAGAGAAAGATCAACTTAATGCAAGGCAAGTGCATTCAGAAGTCTGATGGCAGCAGGGAAGAAGCTGTTCTTGAGTCGGTTGGTACGTGACCTTAGATTTTTGTCCTCTTTCTTCCAACAGAAAAAGGTGGAAGAAAGAGAGTATGACCATGGTGCGTGGGATCCTTAATTATGCTGGCTGCTTTGCCAAGGCAGCGGGAAGTGTAGACAGAGTCAATTGATGGGAGGATGGATTGGGCTACATTCACAACCTTTCGTAGATCCTTGTGGTCTTGGACAGAGCAGGAGACATACCAAGCTGTGATACATCCAGAAAGAATGCTTTCTATGGTGCATCTGTAAAAGGTGGTGAGAGTCGTAGCTGACGTTCCAAATTTCATTAGTCTTCTGAGAAAGCAGAGGCATTGGTAGGCTTTCTTGACTATAGCGTCAGCATGGGGGGACCAGGACAGATTGTTGGTGATCTGGACACCTATAAAACCACTGAGGATTAGAGCAGAATTATGAGAACACCCATCATCTACGAGTTCTGCCCTGGGTCACACATCATCCTCACTTGGAAATCAATCTCATTCCTTCATTATCATGGGTTGAAATCCTGAAATTCTCTCCCTCACAGCTTGGTATGAGCCCCACCATCACAGCAGCCCAAGGACAAAGACTCACCATCATTTCCCAAGGCTCCCATCTGACAACATCCCAAGAGCAAGCTAACAATCAAAATAGCCAATAAAAGACCTGGTTGGATGTCAGCCTGCACTTATTCTAATATGACGATCTCCACCGGAGAATCTTTGGAGAGAAGATTTAAATATCAGTTTTAAAAGGAAACTGAATTCAATATGCAACATATTTATCAATATTCTTGCTGTTTTAAAAATTGATTTACTTTGTTTTTGAAAAGTGGGGATGAATGTTTTTCTTATTCATTCTTGGATGTGAGCATCGCTGGCTGGGCGTTTGTTGCCCACCCCCCAAACCCCCCCCAACCCCTACCTGCTCTAGAACTGAGTTGTTTGTTAGGAGGGAAGAGTCAACAACATTGCTGTAGATCTGGAGTCACATGTAGGCCAGACCATGTAGGGATAACAGATTTATTTTTCTAAAGGGCATTAGACCATCATTTCATAATTAATGGAGCTTGCATTTTATTCCAGACATATTAGTTTATTGAATTTAAATACCCCAGCTACTACGATGGTACTTGAACTCACTACCCTGGAGTATTAGTCTAGACAGCTGGGTTACGTTACTTGTCCCATAATTTCACCACTATGCTAGCAGACCTCATTGATATTGTCAAACTATGATACAGCTTTAGAAAGATGAGGGGTGATCTAACTGAAACTTACAAAATACTGAGAGGTCTAGATAAAGTGGGGATAAAGGACGCTCCTTTAAGACTAAGATAAGGAAGAATTTCTTCAGCCAGAGGGTGGCGAATCCATTGCCACAGATTCCAGTAGTGCGGAGGCCAGGTTATTGAGTATCTTTAAGACAGAGATAAATAGATTCTGATTTGACTTGATTTGATTTACTATTGTCACATGTATTAGTATACATTGAAAAGTATTGTTTCTTGCACACCATACAGACAAAGCATATCGTTCATAGAGAAGGAAACGAGAGAGTGCAGGATGTAATGTTACAATCATAGCTAGTGTGTAGAAAAAGGATGGAGGTTTTTGATCAATAAGAGGATCGAGGGTTATGGGAAGAACACAGCAATTTGGGGATGAGAATGATAGCAACCATGATTGAATGGTGAAGCAGGCTCGATGGGCCGAATGGCCTAATTCTGCTCTTATGTCTTATGGCCTTATGGTCATATCATATGGCTGGCAGTCATCATATTCATTTGTGGCCACCACTGTTTGCATCTATTGAAAAGCAATGTTTACAAAATGCGTTGCCATCTTTGCTGTCTGAAGTGTACCGAGGCAACTTTAAAAATGTCTGTTTTACTGTGACAAGAAGAATTTGTGAACTCAGTCCCATGATTTCTATGACTTAGGATATTGGATGAGCACAGTGATCCAATATCCATCTTCAATAATCACTCAAAGGGTTGTGACACCAGGTAGCAATGGGTGCTCCATCATTGAATACATTTGAAACTGAGGATAGGCAGATTTTTGGTATTTCAGAGAATCAAGGAATATGGGGAGTGGGCAAGTGGAGTTGAGATCCAGGGTCAGCAATTATTGTAATGAATGGTGGAGCAGGCTTTACGGGCCATGTGATATGCTTTTGCTCTTATCTTTTATGTTCTCCATTTTGTGGAGTGCTTGTGTGTATGTGGATGTGTGCATATGTGGGTGCATGCATGCATGTGAGTATGTTTTTCAAGTTTATTTATTAGTGTCACAAGTAGACTTTCACGGTGACTGCATTGCAGTGTTAATGTAAACCCCTGAGTCGCCACACTCCAGCGCCTCTTTGAGTACACTGAGGGAGAATTTAGCACGGCCAGTTCACCTAACCAGCAGGGCTGTGGGAGAGAACAGGAGCACCTGGAGGAAACCCACACAGAGACAGGGGGAACGCGCATACTCTGCACAGACAATGACCTAAGCCGGGAATCGAATCCGGGTCCCTTGTGCTGTGAGGCAGCCATGCAAATTACTGTGCCATCTGTATTTTTGTGTGTGGGCACTGCAAATATGCAACATGCAAGTGCGACACAAGTCTATCAAAAACAGCATTGGACACCTCTGCCAATCAGTGATTAAGCCTGAATGTGGTTCCATGCCGCATAGCGGAGGCCAAAATTCTTCTCCTGACAGAGATTAACACAAAGCCAACATTCTTTTGCAAGCACTGCTGAAAAACATCATTGGACAAATGGGCCAGCTGGACTTTGATGCTTGTATGAGGCAATATCTTGTTGACACTCATCGTCTAAGCTCACAATTGAAGATTCACCTTGGATGAAGGGCAATGTACTTCGTTCCCATGGGACCAAACAGCCAAAGAAACCAATTGAAGTGGAGGAAGAGGAATTGGCAACATAAAATACCCACCTTATATAAACATAGAGTTAGGGTTTGGTTAATCTTATACAATTAATGTATTTAATTTGATTTTGTTTAAAAGTGCCTTGTGAGTTTGTCCTGCAGATAGAAGTGATGAAATGGGTGAATTTATTCATTTGCAAGTTGCTTTATGAGTTAATGTGTCAGGGTATAGTTTAGTTGACTGGGCTGCCAGCTTTGACTGGGGCGGCACAGTGGTTCGAACTGCTGCCTCACATCACCAGGGACTTGGGTCCGATTCCTGACTTGGGTCACTGTGCGGAGTCTGTATATTCTCCCCATGCCTGCATGGGTTTCCTCCGGGTGCTCTGGTTTCCTCCCTCAGTCCGAAAGACGTGCTTGGATGAAGGGCAATTGGGTGCATTGGCCGGGCTAAATTCTCCCTCAGTGTTTCTGAACAGGTGCCAGTGTGTGGGGACTCGGGGATTTTCACAGTAACTTCATTGCACCGTTGATGTAAGCCTACTTGTGACACTAATAAACAAACTTTAAGCTTTCACTGAGATGCAGGATGCATGTCTGCTGTTTTAATTTGGTGACCAATATCTTAAATGAGATGGCAACGGCAACCTTGAGAGAAGAAAAGGGCCTGCAGGCAAACATTTGAAGGAATTATGTCATTTGTGGGAGTCTTGGTTGCCGTAATACTTTTTATGCCATGGTGAATCAGCACAGTGCGTGGGGAAAATTACCAGTAAAGGTTATTGCACTTTCCTTCACAATTGGTAGGGAATTGGCGTTTAAAAAAATTGGGGGAGGTAAAGTTTCTCCTTAGGAGAAAAGAGAATAATTGCATTTATTACTTTGAAAGTTTACTTCTCAAATCTGTGCCTGAGCTTGGTCGATGAGATGATAACTGATTACAAGCTCATTAAAGTATGTCAGAAAATTAAAACCTGGCAGCGACTGAGTGGGCCTAGCAAAGCCACATACGTGTGACAGCGATTCACAATGAATCCAGTTGTGCTGCCTCAAGTATCTGACGCCAGGACCTGGCCCAGCCAAAGTTGTACTCACCTGAAACCGAGACTGATTTGCCATGCTAATAGAGGCAGCTGCTTTAATCTGTTGTAGATTAATTCATCCTCTCAGTTGTACATTGAGCATTATTGAGGCTATGATGGGGAATTGATGGTGCTAGACTGGGATAAGCACTGTAAAAATTCTCACAACACCAGGTTGAGTCCAACAGGTTTATTTGACAGCACTACCTTTCGGAGTCTCAAGCTGCTTCATCAGGTGAGTGAGGGCTTGTGTTCACAAACGGGGCAGATACAGACACAAACTCAATTTACAAGATCATGGTTGAAGTGCGAGTCTTTACAGGTAATCAAGTCTTAAAGGTACAGACAATGTGAGTGGAGAGAGGGCCAAGCACAGGTTAAAGAGATGTGTATTGTCTCAAGCCAGGACAGTTAGTGAGATGTTGCAAGCCCAGGCAAGTCGCGGAGGTTACAGATAGTGTGACATGAATCCAAGATCCCGGTTGAGGCTGTCCTCATATGTGTGGAACTTGGCTATCAGTTTCTGCTCAGCGATTCTGCGTTGTGGTGTGTCATAGAGGCAGCCTTAGAGAACGCTTACCCAAAGATCAGAGGCCGAATGCCCGTGACCGCTGAAGTCTTCCCTAGCTGGAAGGGAACACTCCTGCCTGGTGATTGTCGAGCGGTGTTCATTCATTCATTGTCGTAGCGTCTGCATGATCTCCCCAATGTACCATGCCCCAGGACATCCTTTCCTGAAGCGTATATGGTAGACAACGTTGGCCCGGTCAACTTTGTACCTGGTGGATGGTGTTCTCACATGAGATGATCCAGCACGTCTTGTAGAGGTTGCTGTGGCAGGGTTGTGTGGTGTCATGGTCACTGATCTCCTGAAGGCTGAGTAGTTTGCTGCAAACAATGGTCTGTCTGAGGTTGTGCTGTTGTTTGAAGGCAAGAAGTGAGGGTGTGAGGATAGCCTTGGCAAGATAGCCTTGGCATCCAAGATTGTTTCTCACAACTTAGTGAGAATTGAGACCTGAAGAGTTTAGCTCATTCAGATTTTCTCATTGTTAACTTTCGAATTAAAGTGATTGGTTACGCTTAAGTATTACAGATAGAATAAATTGAGCACACAGAATAACCAACTTATAAATGGGAAGTTGCCTGAATTCTAAAGAGGTGAATAAGTTTAATTTTAACAAATAAAGGGTAATGGAAAGAGAATCTGTATGGGTCTTGTGTTTCATAGAGGGATGCATTGAAACGTAATCTCAGTTTATGATGTAACCATCTGAATGTGAAATAATTTTACAAAGTAATCCCTGTTTGTTTTGTGACTTTCCTATACTGAGGAAATGTTATCTGTGGTAATCCTCATGTTCACATGTAAAGTTTGTTTGGTTCAATGTATGTAAATGCTAATAAGTTGGGAGTTAATGTTCCTGAAAGGCTAAGGGCTCTGGAGAGTGTCAATGACTTTGCAACAGATAGTAAAAAGTCTGACAACACCAGCTTTAAGTCCAATCGATTTATTTGATAGTAAGACAACAGATTGCAACAGATGACAGGATTTTTCCTAGTATTTAGTTATTTGGGGTTACAAGAGTTAAAACGCTTAAGGGGAGACAAATAAACCATTTGTGTAAATCATGTTATTCATAAATAAATTGGTAAAGTGCACAGAATGATGGAGGAGTTTCCTCTATAATTTGTTAAACTGGTAGAAAATCATTTGAATTACTCTTAACTTGTACTTTGGTCACATGGTGTTAATTGGGTCATAGACGAATGTAGTATGTGTATGCCAGAAGGTGATAGATTTTGAGCTGTGACTGTGGAAGTTTAAATCTAAAATGGTAACTGTGACAAAAGGTGTTTAACATAAGAACATAAGAAATAGGAGCAGGAGTAGGCCATCCAGCCCTTCGAGCCTGCCCCGCCATTCAATAAGATCATGGCTGATCTGTCGCTGCTCAGTTCCACATTCCCGCCCTCTCCCCATAACCCTTAATCCCCTCTCTTATCAAAAACCCATCAACCCGCGTCTTAAAAATGTTTAGCGAGGTAGCCTCCACCACGTCAACGGGCAGAGAATTCCAGAGATTCACCACCCTTTGAGTGAAGAAGTTCTTCCTCAACTCCATTCTAAACCGCCCCCCCTTTATCTTGAGGCTGTGCCCCCTAGTCCTACTGTCCTTTCTGAGCGGGAAGAGCCTCTCCACCTCTATCCTATCCATCCCATTCATCATCTTATACGTCTCAATGAGATCTCCCCTCATTCTTCTAAACTCTAACGAGTACAAGCCTAGTTTATTCAGCCTCTCCTCATAGCTCAACCCCCTCAACTCCGGCATCAGCCTAGTAAACCTCCTCTGCACTCCCTCCAAGGCCAAAATATCCTTGCGTAAGTACGGCGCCCAAAACTGCACACAGTACTCCAGCTGCGGCCTCACCAATGCCCTATACAGCCGCAGCAAGACCTCCCTACTTTTATATTCAATCCCCCTCGCTATGAAGGCCAGCATCCCATTCGCCTTTCTGACCACCTGCTGTACCTGCAAGCTGGGTTTTTGCGACTCATGCACAAGGACCCCAAGGTCCCTCTGCACCGTCGCCTGCTGCAGTTTTTCGCCACGTAAGTAATTGTCCTTCCTACCATTATTCCTACCAAAGTGGACCACCTCGCACTTGCCAACATTAAATTCCATTTGCCAGTTCCTGGCCCATTCGCCCAGCCTATCTAGATCCTTCTGCAGACTCTCCACACCCTCCGCGCAATTTGCCGAAACACCAATCTTGGTGTCATCAGCAAATTTCGACACCATACACTCGGTTCCCTCCTCCAGATCATCTATATAAATGGTAAATAGCTGAGGCCCCAGCACCGACCCCTGGGGCACTCCACTGGTCACCAACCGCCAATCCGAATAGCACCCATTGACCCCCACTCTGTATATTATGCAAATTTTTTAAATAACAAATACTTTGGAGAGTTAAACCTACCTCTTCAGCACTTTTGGGTGTATGACCCTCCAAAATCCAAATTTAAATGTGATTTCCCTTTGCTTCTGTATCAATGATTTATTATTGTTCTGTGCATCACTCTGAACCTAAAATGGTGTTTAGAATATGTGATTATTTGTATTGTAGCGTGTTGTCTGTAGCTTCTGGAATGTCGATATGTTATAGGAATGTATTATCACTGTGCATGCCAGTGCCTGGACCTTGCTTGACTGTTAAGTGACTGGGGAATTCCTGACAGACACTGGTCCTGAGTTTGTGATCCATCACGCTTCACACTCAGGATCAAAGGAAGGACTGTGGTCAAACAGGCCATCTGAAATGGCGATTTGTAAAGCACTCTGGGACAATTGGGCGAGAATTAAAATGACACACTGCAGTTTAAAGACGGAGACAAACAGGCTGCAACTTTTGACGAGGGATCAAGCCCTGATCGATTGATTGGCAGTGGCCAAAAAGGGCGTGAAACCCAACCAGGAATATCTGTCTCTGATCCCACGAATGAGCTGCAACAATGGTGACCATCGCCAGCGATGACCAGCACGAGGAGAACCACCACACCTGAGAAGGAAGGAAGACCAGAGCCAGAGTGCTAGGCCAGACCAAAGAACTAGATTACATAGAGGATGACCGAGACCGATGCACAGATAAAGACCAGTGTCTGCTTGGGTGCTTGCCAGTCACACGGGGTTAGGTCAAGATCTCATATTGGACTTGAACTTTAATATTTTCCTATAGGATAACTTGTTGTTGGTTGGTTGGGTGATTATTGATTTTGTGGGCATAAAGAACCCTAAATTGTCCAGGCTCGTAACGTTGATAACATTTAGCTCTGAATTGGTCATGGGGCCATGCTTTGGCCTGGCCCCAACCAAAAGGGGGAATGGAAGTGGGGAAAAGGTTAATGAATTTAATGCATTTTGTACCTAGCATATATCACAAACATAATGGTTCTTCATGGCTGATCTCCTTATGCTTATACTGCTCCTGGTATCAATATAAATTATTTATTCATGTTTTCCTTACTTGTTCATGCCTTTCATTTCTTTAATTTTCATTTCCATAAAGACAGATAGTCAAATATGAATGTTATTTCGCAGACATTGCAAACCTTACCTGTTTGTTCTAACTGTACATCATTATACAGCTACAGCTGGTAGGTTGCGATACCGGCTTTTTAACAGGAAGAGTTCTGCTGGGAGAGCAGCGACCGCCCAAGTAACTTCAAGGAAGGAGACGCCAATGCCATCGGGAGCATTGTGGGTCGTGATCGGACCGAAGGTTATATCGTGACTGCAGCTGCCAGATGGATTGTGAGTCCTGGTTGAATCGGTAGTTTGCGTTGTGATCAAGGTAGGAAGACCTGTGGTCCTAACCGGAATCGAGAGTTTGCATCGTGATTGATACTGGGACTCATGATTATAAATACCCACTTGTATTTGTGTTCAATGAGAAGCCTGGTAAACCACTGTTAGGACCAGGTTTCTCCCAAAAACTTTTGAAATAAAACATATCGTAGTTTGACTCACTAACAGTCTCAGAGGTGTCTTTTACCTATAACATCATGAACACAAGTCCTCACTCACCTGATGAAGGAGCTCGAGACTCCGAAAGCTAGTGCTGCCTAATAAACCTGTTGGAATTTAACCTGGTATTGTGAAACTTCTTATTATTGAAGCTGACAGTGCCATGAACTGCTAAACAAGCAGTTTTAGCAGAATGGAGGAACACAGACGTTGGATTTTAATGTAAGTCTAAAAGTAGGGAGGTCTTGCTGCAGCTGTATAGGGCATTGGTGAGGCCGCAGCTGGAGTACTGTGTGCAGTTTTGGGCGCCGCACCTGCGCAAGGATATTTTGGCCCTGGAGGGAGTGCAGGAGGAGGTTTACTAGGCTGATACCGGAGTTGAGGGGATTGAGCTATGAGGAGAGGCTGAATAAACTAGGCTTGTACTCGTTAGAGTTTAGAAGAATGAGGGGAGATCTCATTGAGACGTATAAGATGATGAATGGGATGGATAGGATAGAGGTGGAGAGACTCTTCCCGCTCAAAAAAGACAGTAGGACTAGGGGGCACAGCCTCAAGATAAAGGGGAGGCGGTTTAGAACGGAGTTGAGGAGGAACTTCTTCACTCAAAGGGTGGTGAATCTCTGGAATTCTCTGCCCGTTGAAGTGGTGGAGGCTGCCTCGCTAAATATTTTTAAGAAGCGGGTTGATGGGTTCTTGATAAGAGAGGGGATTAAGGGTTATGGGGAGAGGGCGGGAAAGTGGAACTGAGCCACAACAGATCAGCCATGATCTTATTGAATGGCGGGGCAGGCTCGAAGGGCTAGATGGCCTACTCCTGCTCCTATTTCTTATGTTCTTATGTTCTTATGAATCTGACATGTGATTAAGTGTAAAACATGCATCACAGTGCTGGAATCTGAAAAAAAAAACAGAAAACACTGCAAAATCTCAGTAGGCCTGACAGCGTCTGTGGAAAGAGAACAGAGTAAGAAGTCTCACAACACCAGGTTAAAGTCCAACAGGTTTATTTGGTAGTAAACACCACGAGCTTTCGGAATGCTGTTCTTTTGTCACCTGGGTTCGATTCCTGGCTTGGGTCACTGTGCAGAGTCTGCTCGACCTCCCCATGTCTGTGTGGGTTTCCTCTGCGTGCCCTGGTTTCTTTCCACAATCTGAAAAGTGTGCTGATTAGGTGCATTGGCCATGCTAAATTCTCCCTCAGTGTGGTAGGACTGGAGGGTGTCAATGACATTATTGTTACTAGAGAGGCGGCGCTCGACAGACTGGAGGGACTGATTGTGGACAAGTCGCCAGGACCGGATGGAATGCATCCCAGGGTTCTGAAAGAAATGGCGGAGGTGATAGTGGATGCCTTGGTGGCTATTTTCCAAACGTCGCTGGATTCCGGGGAAGTGCCGGAAGATTGGAAAACGGCTAATGTTACGCCGTTGTTTAAGAAGGGTGGCAGGCAAAAGGCAGGGAATTACAGGCTGGTTAGTTTAACGTCTGTTGTAGGTAAAATGTTAGAATCCGTCATCAAGGAGGAAATAGCGAGGCATCTTGAGGGGAATTGCTTGATAGAGCAGACGCAGCACGGTTTTGTTAAGGAGAAGTCGTGTCTGACGAATTTATTGGAGTTCTATGAGGATGTGTCTAGGGAGGTGGATAGAGGAGAGCCGGTGGATGTGGTCTTTCTTGATTTTCAGCAGTCGTTTGACAAGGTACCTCACAAGAGGTTATTGCAGAAGGTAAGGGAGCATGGAGTTGGGGGTAGGGTGTTAGCGTGGATAGAGGATTGGCTGTCTAATAGGAGGCAGAGAGTGGGGGTCAATGGGTGCTATTCGGATTGGCAGTTGGTGACTAGTGGAGTGCCCCAGGGGTCGGTTCTGGGGCCTCAGCTATTTACCACTTATATAGATGATCCGGAGGAGGGAACCGAGTGTATGGTGTCGAAATTTGCTGATGACACCAAAATTGGTGGAACGGCAAATTGCGCGGAGGGTGTGGAGAGTCTGCAGAAGGATCTAGATAGGCTAGGCGAATGGGCCAGGAACTGGCAAATGGAATTTAATGTTGGCAAGTGCGAGGTGGTCCACTTTGGTAGGAATAATGGTAGGAAGGACAATTACTTACGTGGCGAAAAACTGCAGCAGGCGACGGTGCAGAGGGACCTTGGGGTCCTTGTGCATGAGTCGCAAAAACCCAGCCTGCAGGTGCAGCAGGTGGTCAGGAAGGCGAATGGGATGCTGGCCTTCATAGCGAGGGGGATTGAATATAAAAGTAAGGAGGTCTTGCTGCAGCTGTATAGGGCACTGGTGAGGCCGCAGCTGGAGTACTGTGTGCAGTTTTGGTCGCTGCACTTACGCAAGGATATTTTGGCCCTGGAGGGAGTGCAGAGGAGGTTTACTAGGCTGATACCGGAGTTGAGGGGGTTGAGCTATGAGGAGAGGCTGAATAAACTAGGCTTGTACTCATTAGAGTTTAGAAGAATGAGGGGAGATCTCATTGAGACGTATAAGATGATGAATGGGATGGATAGGATAGAGGTGGAGAGACTCTTCCCGCTCAGACAGGACAGTAGGACTAGGGGGCACAGCCTCAAGATAAAGGTGGGGGCGGTTCAGAACGGAGTTGAGGAGGAACTTCTTCACTCAAAGGGTGGTGAATCTCTGGAATTCTCTGCCCGTTGAAGTGGTGGAGGCTGCCTCGCTAAATATTTTTAAGACGCGGGTTGATGGGTTTTTGATAAGCGAGGGGATTAAGGGTTATGGGGAGAGGGTGGGAATGTGGAACTGAGCCACGACAGATCAGCCATGATCTTATTGAATGGCGGGGCAGGCTCGAGGGGCTAGATGGCCTACTCCTGCTCCTATTTCTTATGTTCTTATGTACCTGAACAGGTGCTGGAATGTGGTGACTTGGGAATTTTCACAGTGCATTGTTCATATAAACCTACTTATGACACTAATAAATAAACTTTAAAACTTTAAACTTTAAAGTTTGTCAAAAGACAAGCTTTTTTTTTAATGAAAATATAAAGACGTTTCTTGCAAGTAATGTAGGTGGCAGCCCAACCAGGAAGAGTACAATGACGGAGTGGTAGGATCTTTGGGAGTATTGTGGAACAGAGGGACCTTAGAGTTCAGGTACACGGTTCTCTAAAGGCGGAGTCACAGGTAGATAGGGCAGTGAAGAAGGCTTTTGGCGTGCTGGCCTTCAGTCAGGGCATTGAGTGTAGAAGTTGGGAAGTTGTGTTGCAGTTGTACGGGATGTTGGTGAGGACACACCTGGAGTATTGTGTTCAATTTTGGCTAACTTGCGATAGGAAAGTTGTCATTAAACTGGAGAGAGTGCAGAGGAGATTTACAAGGATGTTACCAGGACTCAAGGGTCTGAGTTACAGGGAGACATTGAACAGGCTAGGACTTTTTTCTTTGGAGCGTAGGAGACTGAGGGGTGATCTTACAGAGGTGTATGAGATTGTGAGAGACACGGATAGGATGAATGCGCTCAGTCTTTTTCCCAGAGTTGGGGAATCAAGAACTAGAGGGCATAGTTCAAGAGTGGAAAAAATGAATGGGAACCTGAGGACCAACTTTTTTTTACACAAAGGGTGGTACGTATGTGGAATGAGCTGCCAGAGGAAGTGGTTGAGGCA
The DNA here is from genome assembly GCF_965287045.1 of Carcharhinus amblyrhynchos. Classification (NCBI taxonomy): domain Eukaryota; kingdom Metazoa; phylum Chordata; class Chondrichthyes; order Carcharhiniformes; family Carcharhinidae; genus Carcharhinus; species Carcharhinus amblyrhynchos. The sequence continues at coordinate 126,597,174 of NC_137327.1, forward strand.
GGGACATTGACAACATTTAATAGATATTTGGACAGATACATGGATAGGAAAGGTTTAGAGGGATATGGACCAAATGCACACAAATGTGGTTAGCTTAGATGGGCTTTTTGGTCGGCATGGACCAGTTTGGGCTGAAGGGCCCTGCCTCTGTGCCATAGATTCTATGATTCTATGAATTCAGAAAGCGCTGGAGTATGTTCAGCAGGATGACAATATCTCTGGTGTTGGTGAGTAGGATCTTCTAGTCCCGCCCATCACAGGATTCATCTGGCCCCTGTCAGAAATTAGTGCACTTTATGCTGGGCCGCTGCCTCCCCCCTCTACCTCCGTGTGGTGGTTCTGCCAGATGGGGGGAGGGTCTGAACATCTCAGCCAGAGGCCAGAGTAATTGTTTTGAATTGAATATGACTTCAGAACCTTCCTCGCATCTGCAGTATTTTGCTTTTGTTGCACTGCCTTTTCTTGTCAGCTGGGATCTTATTTGTCTCTCTTGTGGAGGGGGGGGTGGGTGCATGAATTGGATCCAAGTGGCTAGCAATGCTGCCTCACAGCACCAGGGAACCAGATTCAGCTCTGGCCTCAGGTGACTGTGTGGAGTGTGTATATTCTCCCCATGTTTGAGTGCTCCGGCTTCCTCCCACAGTCCAAAAGATGTGTTGGTTAGGTGTATTGGCCATGGTAAAATTGTCCCTTTGTGTCAAGGGGATCAGTAGGGTAAATACATGGGATTACAGAATTAGGGTCTGGCTGCGATTGTGTCAGTGCAGGCTCAGTGGGCTGAATGGCCTCCTTTTGCACTGTGGGATTCCATGGAGTTGATTTTTGGATTGTTTTTTGAAGCAAGCAAGGGGATGGAATTCTGCACATTGGCTTTGTAACTTCAAAAATTGAGTTTTTAAATTTACTTTCATGAACAGTAGTTCAGGCTTTTTCCTCCCACACTGCAAAAGATGTGCTGGTTAGGTGCATTGGCCGTGCTAAATTCCCCCTCAGTGTATCCAGACAGGTGGCGGAGTGTCGCGACTAGGGGATTTTCAAAGTCACTTCATTGCAGTGTTAATGTAAGCCTACTTGTGATTAATAAATTAACTTTAGCATTCACTGATACTGAACAATGGCATTAGCTGTAACAGCGATCTCTGATCTTGCACTCCTTGTCTTCTGGATTCTGTTTTGTTGACTGTAGTCTTGTCTTGTTTTCTCTTGGGTATGCCAACAATGTCTCAAAGTGTCCCCTCCTTTATCCAGTGAAGAGACACTTCTCATACCATATTCGACTATAGTTGTCGCTGCTTCACATCATGAGTCTGGAATTACCTCATTGGTTGTCCATAGCCTTGCTTCAGACCTAATAGAATTATAGAATCCTGACAGTGCAGAAGAGGGCTATTCGGCGCATTGAGTCTGCACTGACTCTCCGACAGACCAACCCCACGCATTTACCCTGCTAATCCCCGTTGCACGCACATCTTTTGGACATTAATTTAGCATGGCCAATCCACCTAACCTGCATGTCTTTGGAGTGCCAGAGGAAACTGGGCTACCCGGAGAAAACCCATGCAGACACGGGGAGAACATGCAAACTCCAAACAGACAGTGACCCTGAATCGTCACCCAGAATTGGAATTGAACCCAGGTCCCTGGCACTGGAAGGCAGCAGTGCGAACCAGTGTGCCACCGTGCTGCCCCGTGCCTTAGAAATGTTTCTTATTTTCCCCATTTTTGCAGACAAGCCGAATTTCACTTGTCTGTTGACATCAGCCATTTTTTATTTTAAACCTTTGCAATTTCTATTAATAACAATCTTCTTAAGTAGTAGAAAAAACATATTTTTCAGCATTTTCTTGGGCAAAAGTCAGTTACAAATATATATTATATATATTTATATATTCATACAAAAGTATCAAAAATGTTCCATATGATCGCTTTCTCATATTCAACCCAGGTTAGAAAACTCTAGCTCAACTATCCAATCTCACTTCCTCATCTGAACTGTTGAGCTGTGTAGTCATGCAAGAGTACGGACAATGTTATAATTATAATTTGCACGGTGGCACAATGGTTAGCACTGCTGCCTCACAGCACCAGGGACACAGGTTCCATTCCCGACGAGGGTGACTGTCTGTGCGGAGTCTGCACGTTCTCCCTATGGGTTTCCTCCGGATGATCCGGTTTCCTCCCACAATCCGAAAGACGTGCTGGTTAGGTGCATTGACCATGCTAAATTCTCCCCTCAGTATACCCGAACAGGCGCTTGAGTGTAACGACTGAGGGATTTTCATAGTAACTTCATTGCAGTGTTAATGGGACACTGATAAATAAAGTTTAAAAAATATCCGAGCGTTTTGTGAACAATCTTAACCATCAGGGGGAGACGATGGCCTAGCAGTATTATTGCTAGACTATTAATCCAGAAACTCAGTTAATGTTCTGGAACCTGTGTTTGAATCCTGCCATGGCCAATGATGGAATTTGAATTCAACATATAAAAAAAACGGAATTAAGAAGCTACTGATGACCATAAAATCATTGTCAATTGTCGGAAAAAACCATATGGTTCACTAATGTCCCTTAAGGAAGGAAATCTGCCATCCTTACCCGGTCTGGCCTATCTGTAACTCCAGAGCCACAACAATGTGGTTGACTCTTAATTCCCTCAGGCAACTAGGGATGAGCAATAAACACCCCTGTCCCACAAATGAATAAAGAAAATGCTTTGCTGCTTAACTTTTACCCATAAACATTGTGTGGTTATTGATCAAAGCTATTTATCCGACGATGGATCCTACATTGGGCCTGGGTGGGATTGTTTTTGATGCAGGTTTGATGGGCCAAATGGCCTCCTTCTGCACCGTAGGGATTCTATGAATAGTTAAGGAGTAAACTAAAAGGGTGACGGTCTCTTCCTGATTGCAAAACAGCAACCAACAATGTCAGTAGAATATTGACCAATATGATATGACCAAAATATTAGACCATAGATAAAACTTGCATTTGTTTTGTGCATTTCATGACTACAGTACTTTACAGCCAATGAATTATGTTTAAATGAAACTACTGTTGTAATGACCAATCATATCAAAGAGTCTGTTGGATTGCATCATGTGCAGCCAATTTTGGTTGGCAAGAAACTAGAGAGGCACTCAAGTGCTGGAGGCAATGAAGAGAAGTGTTGAGTGGCCAATCCCTTAGTATTAGGGTCTGAGTTATGAGATTGGACTGGTGAAATTTAAGGCTTCTTATTGCAAGCAGGAAATTCTTGAGAAGAGATGTTATGGAAGATTGTTAAAAGTAAATGAAAGGTTAACTCAGCTTACAGCATCAAAGCAGAGCCAGGCATTTAGAAAGGTTCAAACTAATGAAAGGTCATTTTGGAACTGATGATTGGGAATCACCTGAATTGGAATTAGGAAACTCTTGGCAGGTTGCAAACCAGGAGGGAAAGAGACGGCTGGCAAAAGAACCAAAGGCAGCTTGAGGAAAAGCTTTGTTATTGCCACCACTGATTAGGATCAGAAATACACTGCCTGAGAGTGTGGTGGAGGTACATTCAATCGTGGCTATCAAATGGGAATTGGATAAGCGCCTGAGGGAAAAGATTTTCAGGGCCACTGGAAAGGGAGAGCAAGTGGGTCTAGCTAAATTGCCCTTGCAGAGAAACAGCATGGACAAGATGGACTGAATGGCCTCCTTCTGTTTCTGTGTCTGAATTCTATGATTATTTCTAAGATTTATAAAAAGGCAAGTTCCAAGATAATAGAGATAGAAAATCCTGGAATAATGTAAGGAACAATTGGGTGCTACAATAGTGGTGGGAAACCAGGATCATAAGATATTGGAGCAGAATTAGGCAATTCGGCTTATTTAGTTTGTTCCACCATTTCTCAACCCCATTCTCCAATCTTCCACCCATAACCTTCAATCCCCTTACCAATCAAGAATCTATCTATCTTTCTCTTAATTACACTCAATGACCTGACTTCCGCAGCCTTCTGTGGCAATGAATGCCACAGATTCACCACCCTCTGGCTGAAGAAATTTCTCCTCACCTTGGTTCATTTATACAAGTTGCTGAAAGTAAGCATGTAGCTTTCACAGCGAGAGTATTCGAGTGCAGGAGCAGGGAAGGCTTGCTGCACTTATATAGAGCCTTGGTGATGCCACGTCTGGAATATTGTGCGTTCATGGGCAGCACAGTAGCACAGTGGTTAGCACTGCTGCTTCACAGCTCCAGGGACCGGGTTCAATTCCTGACTCTGGTCACTGTCTGTGTGGAGTTTGCACATTCTCCTCGTGTCTGCTGGGTTTCCTCCGGAAGCTCCGGTTCCCTCCCACAGTCCAAAGATGTGTGGGTTAGGTTGATTGACCATGCTAAAATTGTTCCTTAGTGTCTTGCGATGCTTAGGTTAGAGAGATTAGTGGGTAAAATATGTAGGGTTATGGGGGCAGGGCCTGAGTGAGATTGTGGTCGGTGCAGACTCAATGGGCCGAATGGCCTCTTTCTGTACTGTAGGGTTTCTATGATTTTAGTCTCCTTATCTGAGGAAGGATATTCTTGCAATGGAGGGAATGCTGCAAAAGTTTACCAGACTGATTTCTGGGATGGTAGGACAGGCATATGAGGAGCGATTGTAAGGATTATGTTCGCTGGAGTTTGGAAGAATGAAGGGGCCTTTCATTGAAATCTATAAAATTCCAACAGGACTGGACAGGATAGATGCAGGATGTTCCTGATGGCAGAGGAGTCCAGAACCAGTGTTCACAACCTGAGAACATTTAGGAACGATTTAGAACTGAGATGAAGAGAAATTTCTTCTCCCAGAGAGTGGTGAGCCTATGGAATTTGCTACCACAGAACTGCAAAGCATTGTGGGTGGGATTTTCCAGCCATGCTGGGCCCAAAACTGGAAAATCCTGCTTGAGGTCAACAGACTTTCCCACAGTCTACCCCTCGCCTACTATGATTCCTGTGGTGGGCAGAATGGGAAAATTTTTTCAAGAAGGAGTTAGATATATTTCCTAGGGTGAAGGGGATCACAGGATATTGGGGGGGTGGGAAGCGGGAACTGATTTGGATGATGGTTGTGGTGAATAACAGAGCAGATTTGAAGGGCTGACTGGCCTACTCCTACTCCTATTTTCTATGCTTCTATTTTTATGTTTCCCAATTTTCACTTCCATTCCTATCAATTGCTCTGCAGAACTTTCTGTACCTATCTGTTCAGCTGCATTGCAAGTTACCCTATTAGCAAGTGTTGACATACGTTACTCACCACTTTGTTTTCCAATGAGTAGATCATAGATCTAAAAAACCTGCCCAATGATCAATGTGTGTTCTCTCCTGGCTGCCGTGATGTGATTAAGGCATCAATTGAAAGAATGAAATGTTTCCCAGGGTTTGGAATGAAGCTGCCTCAGTTGTATCTTGGTACGTGCATTTAGGTGTGTTTTATTTATCTACGACTGCATTGCTCTAATACTTTCAGTTATTTTCCATCGCTACTGTTTTTTTAACTTTTAATTCCCCGAGTGGACCTGCTGAACTGAACAAAACGCTTTCCTCATTTTGATGATCTGTCACTTTACTGCTGCTAAATTTAATCTGCGCAAATATTCAGTGCCAATAAAGGAAATTTATTGGCACTGTTGCTGGCATCATGATAACCAAAACATTGGAAATACTCTGCAGGTCCGGCAGCATTGGTGGAACAAGAAACAGAGTTAGTTGACTTGATCAAAACTGATATTTGTGCCTTGAATGCGATTAAATCTTAGAATCGCCAAATCCTTACAGTGCAGAAAGAGACCATTCAACCCATTGACTCTGCACCAACTCTCTGACAGAATATCTTACCCAGGCCCTATCCCCATAATCCCATGTATTTACTCCGCTAATACACATTTTGGGACACTTTAGCATGGCCAATCCACCTAACCTACACGCCTTTAAACAGTGGGAGGAAACTGGAGCAGCCAGAGGAAATCCACGCAGGCACATAGAATTATAGAATCCCTACGGTGCAAAAAGGTGGCCTTTTGGCTCATCAAGTCTACATTCACCATAATTCCACCCAGGCCCTATTCCTGTAACTCTGTATATTTACTCTGCTAATTTCCTGACATTAGGGGCAATTTATCATGGCCAATCAATCTAACCCACATACATCTTTGGAATGTAGGAGGAAACCGGTATACCCAGAGGAAACTCACGCAGATGTGGGTAGAATGTGCAAACTCCATGCAGGCAGTGACCTGAGGCCAGAATTGAACCCGGGTCCCTGGCACTTTAAGGCAACAGTGCTAACCACTGTACCACTGCACTGCCTCAATGTCCCATTAAAAAACAGAGCAAGACACTGAGCAAGATCAGGGGATTTCAGGTCAGATGATCAAAAACGGCATGCATGAGGTCATAAAGTCATAGAGGTTTACAGCATGGAAACAGGCCCTTCAGCCCAACTTGTCTATGACACCCTTTTTTTAAAACCCCTAAGCTAATCCCAATTGCCCACATTTAGCCCATATCTCTCTATACCCATCTTACCCATGTAACTATCTAAATGCTTTTTGAAAGACAAAATTGTACATGCCTCTACTACTACCTCTGACAGCTTGTTCCAGACACTCAGCACCCTCTGTGTGAAGAAATTGCTTCTCTGGATACTTCTGTATCTCTCCCCTCTCACCTTAAACCTATGCCCTATACTTTTAGACTCCTCTACCTTTGGGAAAAGATGTTGACTATCTAGCTGATCTATACCCCTCATTATTTTATACACCTCTATAAGATCACCCCTCAGCCTCCTATGCTTCAGAGAAAAAAGTCCCAGTCTATCCAGCCTCGCCTTATAACTCAAACCATCAAGTTCCGGTAGCATCCTAAAAACTCTTTTCTGTACTCTTTCTAGTCTAATAATATCCTTTCTAATATAGAGTGACCAGAACTGCACACAGTATTCCAAGTGTGGCCTTACCAATGTCTTGTACAACTTCTTCAAGACTTCTCAACTCCTGTATTCAATGTTCTGACGGGTGAAGCCAAGCATGCCGAATGCCTTCTTCACCACTCTGTCTATCTGTGACTCCACTTTCAAGGAGCTATGAACATGTACCCCTAGATCTCTTTGTTCTGTAACTTTCCCCAACACCCTACCATTAACTGAGTAAGTTCTGACCTGGTTCAATCTACCAAAATGCATTACCTCGCATTTGTCTAAATTAAACTCCATCTGCCATTTGTCAGTCCGCTGGCCCAATTCACCAAGATCCCATTGCAATTGGAGATAACTTTCTTCACTGTCTACTATGCCACCAATTTTGATGTCATCTGCAAACTTACTATCCACGCCTCCTATATTCTCATCCAAATCATTAATATAAATGACAATTAACAGTGGACCCAACACTGATCCCTGAGGCACACCACTGGCCACAGGCCTCCGGTTTGAAAAAAAACTTTCTACAACCATCCCCTGGCTTCGGTCAAGAAGCTAATGTTGCAACCAAGAAACCAATTTTATATTCAGATTTTTCAGATGCGTCTCAAAGGAAGACAGTGAGCTAGAGAGGCAAAGAGGTGTAGGTAGGGATTTTCAGCCACTGGGGACTGAGTGACAACACCACCAACGGTGGTGGAAGAATTATAATTGGAAATGCACAGGAGGCCAGAATTAGAACTGGAAAAAGTTAGCAAGAAGACAAATTTTAAGCAAGTACCGAAATGGGGGAGGGGGTGGGGAAGTAAGAACATACCGGAAGCTTTACGTTAGGAAGGAAAGCAATTGTGATCAAATGTCAAAAGAAATGATTGAACAAGGCAAAAGATGGATAAGCCATTCCAGCATCAGCAATATTCCACCTGTGTCCTTATTTTAACTCCCAGCTGATAATCCTGTGAGTAATCAGGGGGCCAGGGTGGATAGTGGGCCATTCGGCCCTCTAGGGCATGCAGCTAAGAGGGCATTAATTCCGAGATGTCATCTACATAGATCCTGCCAGTGGCACATCTGTTGCAATAGGTCTTAAATGTGGAAATGACAATGCTGGAGGTGAGACTGTTGTTGGTAAAGTCTACCTGTTATTGAATTTCTTACTAAGTTGCTACTCACCACCATCTTCTCAAGGGAAATTAGGGATGGGCAAAAATCGTTGGCATAGCCAATGATGCCCCTGTCCCGTGAAAGATTTCTTTTTGAAAATGGCCATGAGTTTTTGTTTGTCTGGCACACATACAGAATTATACTTAACAGACAATGTCCTAGATATCACTATCACTATCCCTGGGTTGTCTTGTTTCACCAAGAGACCAGACTTAACAGAGAGGATGACACTAATATACAGTAAGGAGGGATTTGTCCAAGGAGTCTTCGGCATCGATCTGGACCCCATGAAATCTCCTGGTATCAGGTCAAATGTGGGCATGGAAACCTCCTGCTGATTACCATGCATGAACCCTGCACCACCAGCCCGATGATTCAGTACTCCTCTATGTTGAACACCACTTGGAAGAAGCACTGAGGGTGGAAAGGGTGCAGAATGTACTCTGGCTGGAGACTTAAATGGCCATCATCAATAGTGGCTCCATAACATTACTACTGAAGCAGTTGAGGCTACATCATTGAATATTTTTAATATAGGGCAAGGATAGATAATATTTTGAACAGTAAAGGAATTAAGGGTTGTGGTGAGCTGGCGGGTAAGTGGAGCTGAGTCCATGAAAAAATCAGCCCTGGTGTTACTGAATGGCGGAGCAGGCTTGAGGGGCCAGGTGGCCTACTCCTGCTCCTAGTTCTTACATTGTTATGTACTGACCAAGCTGGTCGGGTCCTAAAGGACATGGCTGCTAGATTTGGTCTGCAGCAGCTGGTGAGGGAACTAACAAGAGGGAAATGCCAAATTGTCCTCATCTTTATCTATCTAACTTGCAGGCGCATCTATCCAAGACAGTGTCGATATGAATGAATATTGCACAGTCATTGTGGTGACAAAGTCCTGCCTTGACACCTTTCATTAAGCTGTGAGGCACTGTTCCCATGTTAAATGGTATTGTTCAGGAACAGCAGAATTGTACTCAACCATGATGTATCACCTCATGGCCCAGCGTAGCCCTCATTCTACCGTTATCTACAGGTCAGGAGATCAACTCTAGTTAACTGAAGAGTACAGGAGGACGTGCAGGAGCAACACCAGGTATAGCTAAAATGAGGTATCAACTGGATGAAGCTACCGAACAGGACTACTTCCATATCAGGCTGCATAAACTGCAAGCAATAAGCAGAAATAAGCAACCCCACAACCAATGGATTGGTCTAACCTCTTGCGGTCCTGCCACATCCAGCTGTGAATGATGGTAGATAATTAAACAGTTCACTGCAGGAGGAGATTCCACAAGTATCCCCATCCTCAATGATGGAGGAGCCCAGCACATCAGTGCTAAAGATAGGGCTGAAGCATTTGCAACAACTTTGAGCCAGAAGTGTTGTGTTGATGATCTATCTTGGAAACATTCTGAAGTCCCCCGCATCAAAGATGGTCAACCTTCAACCAATTCGATTTGCTGCGCATGAAATCAAGAAATGGCTGAGGACACTGGATACGGCAAAGGCCAAGGTCCTTGACAATATTCCGGCAACAGTCCTGAAGACTTGTACTCTAGAACTTTCTGCACCCCTAGCCAAGCTGTACACTGATATCTATCCGACAATGTGAAAAATTGGCCAACTATTCTTGTGCAAAAAGCAGGACAAATCCAAACTTGACAATTTCTGCCTTATTAGTCCACTCTCGATCATCAGTAAAATGATAGAAGATATTTCCAACAGTACTATCAAGCGGCACTTGCTCAGCAATAATCTACCCAGTGATGCTCAGTTTGAATTCTGCCAAGATCACTCAGCCCCTGACCTCATTACAGCCTTGGTCGAAATATAGAAAAGTTGACCTCCAGAGGGAGATGAGAGTGACAGCCCTTGACATCAATAAAAATGCCAAAAGACAATACTGGACCAAGCTAGAGTCCCAGTCTGGCCACATCTACCCCCTACGGCAAGGTCTGCAAGACATAACAGGTCACAAGATGAAGACTTGTAAGATCACCAGCTCCAACCCACCCTTCACTGATGAGCTCAATGCATTCAATGTCCGTTTTGAGCAAGAGGTCAGCGAGAGCATTGCCCTCCATCCTGAAGGCTCTGGATGAACCTGTACCTGGGGTCACCATTGCAGATGTCAGAGCAGCTTTCTCGAAGGTCAACCCACGGAAAGCAACTGGCCCGCATGGGACACGTGCGTTCAGATCCTGTGCAGATCAGCTGGTAGGGGTATTCACAGACATCTTCAACCTCTCTTTATAACAATCTGAGGTTCCTATCTGCTTCAAGAAGATGATCATCATGCCAGTAGCTAAGAAAAGCCAAGCAGCGTGCCTTAATGACTATCGACCAATGGCCCTGACATCCATCATTATGAAGTGCTTCAAAGGGTTAGTCATGGCACGAATCAATTCCAGCCTCCCGGACTACCTGGATCCACTACAGTTTGCCTACCACTGCAACAGGTCCACAGCAGACACCATTTCCCTGGCCCTGCATTCAACCCTGGAACACCAAAGTAACAAGGACACCTATGTCAGATTCCTATTTACTGACTACAGCTCAGCCTTCAACACTATTATTCCCATGAAACTCATCTCCAAACTCTGTGGCCTGCCCCTCGTCACCTCCCTCTGATACTGGATCCTGAACTTCCTAACTCACAGACCACAATCCACAAGGATAGGCAACAACACTTCCTCCACGATCATCCTCAATACCGGTGCCCCACAAGGCTGTGTTCTCAGTCCCCTACAATACTCCTTATACACCTATGACTGTGCAGCCAAACTCCTCTCCATTCGATTTTCAAGTTTATTGACGACCCCACCATAGTGGGTCGGATCTCAAACAATGATGAAACAGAATACAGGAATGAAATAGAAATCTGGTGAACTGGTGCGGCAACAATAATCTCTCCCTCAATGTCAACAAAATGAAGGAGATTGTCATCGACTTTAGGAAGCATAAAGGAGAACATGCCCCTGTCTACATCAATGGGACTGAAGTAGAAAGGATCAAGATCTTCAAGTCTTTAGGTGTCCAGATCACCAACAACTTATCCTGGTCCCCTATATAGTTAAGAAAGCCCACTACATTCTCAGAAGACTGAGGAAATTTGGCATGTCAGCTAAGACTCTCAGCAACCTTTACAGATGCACCATAGAAAGCATTCTTTCTGGTTGTATCACAGCTTGGTATGGCTCCTGCTCTCAAGACTGCAAGGAACTACGAAAGGTCATGAATGTAGCACAATCCATCACGCAAACAAGTCTCCCTTCCATTGGCTCTGTCTACACTTCCTACTGCCTTGGAAAAGCAGCCAGCATAATTAAGGACTCCACGCACCCCAGACATTCTCTCTTCCACCTTCTTGCATCAGGGAAAGATATAAAAGTCTGAGGTCACGTACCAACTGACTCAAGAACAGTTTCATTCCTGCTGCCATCAGACTTTTGAATGGACCTACCTTGCAGGAAGTTGATCTTTCTCTACCCTAGCCATGACTGTAACATTACATTCTACACTGTCTTATTTTCTTCTCTATGAACAGTATGTTTTGTCTGTATCGCGGGCAAGAAACAATACTTTTCACTGTATAATGATACATGTGACAGTAATAAGTCAAAGCGAATCAAATCAAAATCCACAAGACACACTGCAGCAATGAATCAAGGTCCCTCCAACAGCATCTTCCAAATCCACAAGCTCTACCATCTAGAAGGGTAAGGGCAGCAAGTGCAGGTGAACACCACTTTCTACAGATTCCCCTCTAAGCCACGCACGATCCTGACTTGGAACTATGTCACTGTTCCTCCACTGTCACTGGGTTAAGATCCTGGAGCTCCTTTACCAACAGCACCCTAGGTGTATCTACACCACATGGACATCAGCAATTCAAGAAGGTGACTTACCACCACCTTAAGGGTAATTGCGAGTAGGCGATAAATGCTGGCTTGGTCAGTGATGTCACATCCAGTCAAAGAATAAGAAAAAAAACATTTTTTTCATAACAAAGTTGCAACAGTTCATCAGTCTTGGTCTTTAATTTTGCATTCCTTTTCTGTTATTGTTGGAGAGAGTCTTAAATGTGGTTGTCATAGACCTGGGCATACAGAAAATGCTGGAGGCGAGATTGTGGAGAAACTCTACCTTTTATTGAACATTATACCATGTCCAATTCAGCTTACCACTCCACATCAAATTATCTCTCTCTGTGCTCTGTTGTCATGTGATCTTATTGCCATTGATAATGTGGTCTATGTGGATTTACGCATCCTGTAACCTTTTCTACTGCAGCCCACAATTAAATACCAGAAGAGAAAAGGCTGGAAAATCTCAGCAGATCTGGCAGCATCTGTAAGGAGAGGAAAGAGCTGATGTTTCAAGCCTTTTTTTTTGGTTAAAGCGCTGAAGACAAAACCTGAAGGCAAAAAACCAGAAGACAGAAAAAAAAGGGTCATCTGGACATAAAACATCAGCTCTTTTCTCTCCTTACAGATGCTGCCAGACTTGCTGAGATTTTCCAGCTTTTTCCTTTTGGTTTCAGATTCCAGCATCCACAGTAATTTGCTTTTATCCCCAATTAAATAGGTTGACCTGTTGCAAGGAGCCTGTGGGGTCTTGACAGATGCTGGCAGTTCAGTGCAATTATCCATGGCATGGCCTCAGGGCCCAGTGACCCTTCATTCTCAAGGGCTGTTCCCTGTGTTACATTCGGGCCCTAATCCATTGTTCCGCTGGTGAGTCCAGATGAATGTTTTTGTAAAAAATGAGGTAACCAAACTAAAAATATCACATATGTTTACATATTGACTACTAGCTTCTAGGTCATGCATTCTGGCTTGTTGACGGGACAGATCCCTTACAGTGACAATGCAGAACCATGGTAAACATTACCTTAATCTGAAAGCCACAAATGATGATTTAATTCAGAAAGAGCAGTATGTATTAAATGCAGCGATGAGACTTTTTTCCTGACCTTTCCCTCCAGCGTTGATTCCTTTTGCCTACTTCTGTCTGTTTTTCCAGATTGTTTTCTTTTACCCAGAGGTTTTAGTACTTGGATTCCATCGGAAGATTTATGGCTGTGGCTTCTTCTTCCATGGTTTGAGGATATCTTCTTTCCGAGAGAGGGGGAAACTCAAGCTGGTGTCATTTCAAATATAAATCTAGGATAATCCATGTGGCGAAATAAATAATATGAAACGGGAAATTAAACTCAATTGAATGCAGCTGAGTCTGGACGATACGGTGCTTACATCACTTAGTCTTGGGTTCAGATTCAGGCCAGTCTAAGGGGTTGAAGATTTATTTCTGTCTCACTAAAAAAAAAACAACTTGCGTTTATGTAGCACCTTTCATGACCTCAAGAGGTCCCAAAGCACTTTACAGCCAAGTGTAATGTTGAAGTGCAGTCTCTGGCTAAAATGTAGGACGCGCAGCGACACACAAAGCAAGATCCCAATCCAACAATGTAATCGTTGCCAGATAGTCTGCTTTTGTAATGCTTGGCTGAAATTTGTGGAGACAGCAGGTGGCTTGTCGTTGGGTCAAGAGTGGGTGGTGGAAATTGGGAAGGCAATTCTCCTGCTACTCCTGGGAGAGAAAGCTTCATTGTTTGGGCACTCTTGAGGAAGGGTAAGTGTTGTTGGGGTGAGTTGGGGTCAGGTAGGCAGACCTCAGCGATTGGAAGGGGAAGAGTGGGGAGGGGGGCTGCAGGTCTTCTGCTAGTGATGACGAGTTAGGCATGATGGCAGCCATTGCTTCCATGACCCCTGCAGAGGCCAAGGAATGGCACCCTCTCTCACCCCTCAGAAGGCCATTAGGTTTCACTTCCCACACAGTGGTGGGCCCTGCAACACATGCAAAATGTGCACAGAGTTGGGGAAGTAGCCCTTAATTGGTCACGTAAGTGATTAAATCGGGTATTCAGGGGGCAGCTGATCCACCAATGTTCTCACCCCTGCCAATATTGCAGCAGGAAGATGTCAGGCTCTCCTCCCTACACCTTCTTGGGGGCAGCACATGGCACAGTGGTTGGCACTGCTGCCTCACAACACCAGGGACCCAGGTTCAATTCCAGCTTCGGGTGACTGTCTATGTGGAGTTTGCACATTCTCCCCATGTCTGTGTGGGTTTCCCCCAGGTTCTCTGGTTTTCTCCCAGAGTCCAAAGATGTGCGGGTTAGGTTGACTGGCCTTGCCAAATCGAACCTTAGTGTCAGGGGGACTAGTAGGATAAGTACATGGGGTTCAGGGGATGGGGCTGTGTGGGATTCTTGTTAGTGCAGGTCGATGGGCCAAATGGCCTCCTTCTGTAGGGATTCTATGATTTCCCAAAGGAACATCCAGCTTGTTGATTGGAGGATAAATACTGATCATGACTCCATGGAAATTCCCCCCATTCCTCTTCAAAATCCTGCCATGGGACCTTTGACATTGATTTGAGAGTGCAGCCATACAAGGTCACATTTCACAGAATACCCACAGTACAGATTTCACAAAGAACCTTTGTGAAACGTGTCCATCCACTCTTAACTACGTTTTTGTCATCAAGACTCATGGGCAATCTCACTTAGATGGAATCGGTGAATGACTCACGTGGAAACTATTTACAAACTATTTTTGCCTTCACACTTCCTGCAGCAACTGCACAGTGTAATTCTGTGCAGAGCACAACGAGGGACTGTACAACTCGCAATTTTGTCACACACCTTTACCTGGAAAGAAACCTGTCACAAGGCAGTTCGCAGGAATGCAGTTCGGCAAGGACTTGACGCTGAGCCAAAGGAAGAGTTTTTGGGGATGGGCTGGGGAGGAGTGTTTAAAAGCTTTGTCGCGGTGGTAGGTTTCATAGAAGTTTCGAAAAAGGGAAGAGAGCGGGATAAATTCAGGATGGGAATTCAGGAGTTTAAGGGATGCAGATTTTCGGCCCTTCGAGGAGAGGTGAAGAGGGCGGGAATCTCCAAGAGGGCGGAGTTGGAGGAATGCAGGGTTCTGTGATGGCTGCCGGTGGTCACTGAGGTGGAGAAGGGTGAGGACATTTGAGCAAAAGGACAAGAGAAAAATGGCTCTGAATTTCTTTTCAGTATGCAGTGTTTGATTGACAGCTCGATAAGATTGAGGTTTATTTTTTTCCAAAGATATGGCCCATGAGGTCTGTTCATGGTGGGTATCGCGTGAGTGACAATGGAGGGCGTGGAGGAGGCATGAAGTATCAAGGAGAATGTAGGAGGCATGGGAGCATGAAGGTATGTATGAGGCATGAATGTGGATATTTGATAATGGAGTGAGGGTTTTAAGTTGGGCAATTCTTCACTGTAATAGGGCTGATATTCCAGTAAACTGTTGGCCCGGCCACCCACCCACCTCGGATCTGTCTACAGGACCGGAATTTTACCAATCCGCCTGCCACGGGAATCGGAGCAGGCAAGGGACAGAGTGTGGAAAAGCCCGTTGACCTTGAGTGGGATTTCACGGTTTTGGGCGCAAGTGAGGCCATAAGATCCCACCCCTGAGATGCAGGACCTGACTACATACCACCCCAGCATCCCCAGAACAAATATGTATCCGGTATTTTACTGGCATGCCCATCCCAGAATCGGGGCGGGCGAGGCTTGCAGAACGGCATTCTCTGTTGGCCTTGTGTGGGATCTTACGCACCTCAGGCGGGCAAGGCGATGGTGCATGGGAGCCTTTTTGAAGGAGACAGGTCTGCCAAATTGGGGAGTTTCCCTACTCAATTTATCCACGCACTTCAGGAAATCCAGATCCTTATAGGGAATGCCACAATAAAGAGAACCTTAAGATCATAAGAAATAAGAACAGTAGTGGACTAGACCACACAGTCCATCAGTCCCACTCCACAATCCATGTCTGATCTGGGGCTTCAACTCTATTTTCCCGCCCACTCCACATATCTCTTAATTCCCAAAGGGACCAAAAATCAGTATTTCCCAGCCTGGGGAGGCAATGATGTGGAGATGCTGGCATTAGAATGGGGTGCGCACAGTAAGAAGTCTCACAACAACAGCTTAAAGTCCGACAGGTTTATTTAGTGGCACAAGGTTCTGGGACACTGCTCCTTCCTCACTCACCTGACGAAGGAGCGGCATTCCGCAAGTTCATGCTACCAAATGAACCTGTCGGACTTTAATCTGGTGTTGTGAGATTTCCCACTGTGCCTACCCCAGTCCAGCGTCGGCATCTCCACATTATTGTTCCAATGGTTCATTTGTCCAAACAGAGGAAGGTTGTGTTCAGTAGACTTTTGAATGGCTTGCTATATTTTCCAGCCCCACCCCCTCTCCCTCCGTTTTGGGATCGCAACATTCTGCGCACATAAATAATAAACGAGTCAGCAAACGAATGGAACTGATAATGGACCAAAACTGAGATCGCCGGCGGGATTTTACAGCCTCACTCATCCCAAAACCCGTGAAATCCCGCCCGAGGTCAACAGACCTTTCCATGTTCCGCTCCTCGCCTGCTCCGATTCCCATTGCGAGTGGGGCGGTAAAAATTTCCTGTCTTTATGGTGAGGTGCTGAATGATATATTTATTTATTTTGTTTATTAGTGTCACAAGTAGGCTTAGATTAACACTGCAATGAAGTTACTGTGAAAATCACCCAGTCACCACACTTTGGCGCCTGTTTGGCTAACACTGAGGGAGAATTTAGCATGGCCAATGCACCTAACTCACATGTCTTTCATACTGTGGCAGGAAACCGGAGCACCCAGAGGAAACCCACGCACACACGGGGAGAATGTACAGACTCCGCAGGCAGTGACTCAAGCCAGAAATCAAACTCAGGTCTCTGGTGCTGTGAGGCTGCAGTGCTAACCAGTGTGCCACAGTGCTCCCACATTAGCACAATCCATGCTTGAGGTGCTGAATGATTGACATATGTGTATATATACATATATATGTGTGTGTATGTGTGTATCATGTATGTAACATGTAAGCAAACTAATGACCTGGACTTGGGTACACAGGACATAATTTCAAAGTTTTCAGATGGCATGAAATTCAAAAATGTCACAGTGAGAAGGATTATGCCAGGATGGAAACAAACTGTTGAAATGGGCAAATCATTTCAACACATAGTAACATGAAGTGATTCATTTTGGTTGAAGTAGAGGCAATTTAAAATGACTGGTACAATTTCAAAGGGATTAGAGTTGGAAGGTAACGTAACAAAGAAACCTGGAGGGTTAAGGTGTGCAAATGTTTGAAGGTGGCAGGACACATTGAAAAGGTTGTTTGAAATAAACCTATGGGATCTTTAGACCATAAGACCATAAAAAATAGGAACAGAATTAGGCCACTCGGCCCATCGAGTCTACTCTGGCATTCAATCATGCCTGATATTTTTCTCATCCCCATTCTCTTGCCTTTTCCCCATAACCCTGATCTCTTTATTAATCAAGAACCTATTTATCTCTATCTTAAATACACTCAATGACCTGGCCTCATTCTGCAGTAAAACGTTCCACAGATTTGCCACTCTCTGACTGAAGACATTCCTCCTCATCTCTATTTTAAAGGATTGTCCCTTCAGTCTGAGGTTGTGCCCTCTGGTTCTAGTTTTTCCTACTAGTGGAAACATCTTCTCCACATCATCTCTATCCAGGCCTCGCAGCATCCGTAAGTTTCAATAAGATCATCCCTTGTTCTTCTAAACTCCAATGAGTACAGACCCAGAGTCCTCAACCATTTCTCATACAACAAGTTCTTTATTCCAGGGATCATTCTTGTGAATTTCCTCTGGACCTTTCCCAAGGCCTGTATGTTCTTCCTTAGATACAGAGTCCAAAACTGCTTACAGTACTCCAAATGGGGTCTGACTAGAACCTTATACAGCCTCAGAAGTACGTCCCTGCTCTTGTATTCTAGCCCTCTCAACATAAATGCTAACATTGCATTGGCTTTCCTAACTGCTGACTGAACCTACACATTAACTTTATGAGAATCTTGAACAAGGTTTTGATATGGTAAATAAAGGCAGGTATGCTAAACCTTCACGAAACATTGGTTTGGTCCCAGCTTGAGGGCCAACTTTGGGCATGTTTAGAAAAATGGCAAAGCCTTTGAGAGGCTACAGAGAAAATTTACTAGAATAGCACCAATAAGGAGGAATGTCTGCTAGCTGGTGAGACCATAAAGCTGAAACTGTTTTAGACCAGGGAAGGTTAAGAAGAGATTTGATGGAGATACTCAAAGCTTTGAATGATTTATGTAAAGTAAATAAGAAACAACTGTTTCTAGCAGCAGATGGGTTGATGACCAGAGGACACAGATTTAAGGTGATTGGCAAAGGAACCAGAAGCAGAAATATGTTTTTTTACACAGTGAATGATTTTGATCTGGAATACATTGTCTGAAAAGGTGATGGAAGCAACAATGACTTTCATAAAGGGAATTGGATAAATACTGCTACCCTCATTCATTATTCCTGAAAAGACATTACTAAGTGAAAATATGCAAAAAGAAAATCACTTTTCCATAACAAAGTTTGTAATAAAGGTGGATTAATTCCTGTCTTATCATTTTTACATTCAAAAACTTTCAGCTGCCTTGAACTTTAACTGTCCCAAATATCCTCTTTCAAATTACTAAGACCATAAGATCATAAGACACAAGAGAAAAATCAGGCCATTTGGCCCACCAAGTCTGCTTCGCCATTCAATCATGGCTGATAAGTTTCGAAATCCCGTTCTCCTACCTTTTCTCCGTAACTTTTGATCTCTTTACCAATCAAGAATCTACCTATCCCTCAATGATCTGGTCTCCACAGCCTTCTGTGGCAATGAATTCCATTGCTACCTTACTATTTTTAATAACTTACTGCTCATTCTTCTTACCTTCCTACTCACTGCTCCTTTTGCTCCCTCCCTCTTGCTCTCTCCCATGCACTCTGCTGAAAAACTCGCTTCCTCCTGCTCACTGCTTCCCTCTCCTGACCTCCTTACTCCCTGCTGCTCACTCCCTGCTGCTCACTGCCCCTCTCCCTCTCCTTTGCTTCTTCCCTTTCACCTCTGCCTTTCTAAGCTCTCACTCAAAGCAGATGAAATTTGACATGGAGGGGGACAGCGATAAGGAAACAATGTGAGAGTGAGAGAGGTAGCGAGCGAAGTCAGTATTGGGAAGCAGTGACCAGGAGAGGATTGGGAGAGGGAAGCGGCAAGCGGGAGAGGAAAGTGGTGTGGGAGAAAGAGCAAAGGCATCAGGATAATTGATGAGCGAGTGGCAACATATTTAAAAACAGACTGAGCGTACATAGTTACAACACAAATCTTGGAGCGTGCACTATAGCTGCACGTAAATAAAATGAAAAAGAACAGTGATTGGGGAAATTAGTCTAAACTGGTCTTGTATCCTTTAAAGTGGAACACCAGTAAAACGGGGAAGTAAAAATACTAAAAATGATCTATTTTCCTTCTGGGAGAGAGCTGTTTTCAGTTAAGTTCCACTATTCAAGAACTGCGCTGAGATAAAAATATGCTGTTAGAATGCACTTTAAGTGGGGATACCTGGAATTCAAAAGGAAAATTTACAAGGTTATGGGAAATGAGCAAGGAAATGGGACAAATCACATCAATTTTTCAAAGAGCCAGTAGTAGCACAATCGAATGAATGGCCTCTGTCTATGTTGTATTATCAGGATCTGTCCATCGCAGGAGATGCTGGACTGCACACAGGATGTATGTCATTCTAAATTAAATATTATCTATTGAGGCCAGTTTGTGAGTGGTTGTCCTTTCCACAGCTGGCACAGATGTATAGCGTTGGCTCAGGGTCATCTGATTTTTGTTTTCCTCCCAGCAGACTCTGTTTTCTGTCATCTGGTCACTCCTTTTGCCTTGTACTTTTTGCACACCATTCCTGATTGTCTGATTATCTTGTATTGATTCTTCCAAGAGGTAAATGTTGAAGAAAGGCAAGTTGGTGGAATGAGCAGAGAGGTGGCAGATGAAGCTTAATGTGGAGAAATAGAACAAAGAACAAAGAATATTACAGCACAGGAACAGGCCCTTTGGCCCTCCAAGCCTGCACCAATCTTGCTGCCCGTCTGAACTGTCCCCTATTCTTCCAGGGACCATATCCCTCTATTCCCGTCCTATTCATGTATTTGTCCAGACGCCCCTTAAAACTCATTATCGTATCCACTTCCACTATCTGCCCCAGCAGTGAGTTCCAGGCACCCACCACTGATTAGAATTGTCGGCATCTTTAAGACTTGAATAGCAGGTTAGCTGTAAAGACTTGCATTCTAATCAGTAATCGGTAAACTGTCTGTGCTGTTATATGTTCTGTCTGAGGTCAGAACTCTCTATTCAACTGACCAAGGGGCAAACCCCGAAAGCTTGTGAGTTTACTATCAAATAAATTGGTTGAACTTAAACCTGGTGTTGTCAGACTTCTTATTATGTCAGGGTGCCAGACACACCCGAGTTACTTCAAGACAACTTCTCATTTCATAGAGTGACTGATGTCGTTTCTGGCTTCTTGAGTTGACACAAGTGTTCTATTGATAAAACGCGGGGAGGGTGAAATGATGAAGTATTCCTGCAAGATCCCGCCCCCACCACCACTGTGGAATATAGGAAGCTTGGGGAGTTGGTGTCAGTGAAATTCACCGCTTGTATATTTCCATTTGGCTGCACATCACAAACAGAATGACAAGTGTCCTTTGAAAATGTATTAAGGTTGCAGTGGCGGGGGGATTGTATTACACTAGGGGGCTATCTGGTTACCCAGTGAAATCGATAGTCCTGCTTCATAAGAGCAGGAGTTACTGGATTGCTGTGGGTTGGAGTTGCCAATGTATGTGTATGTGTGTGACAGAGGAAGGGACCTATCAGACACAATCTCTCGCACAAGTAACTCTTCTGTAAACCATCCTCTGTGTAACTGTAAACCCTCCCTCCCTCCCTCCACCTGCTGTCTCTGAAACTGTAAACTGCATTTGCTGTTTGTACATATAT
The DNA here is from genome assembly GCF_965287045.1 of Carcharhinus amblyrhynchos. NCBI lineage: Eukaryota > Metazoa > Chordata > Chondrichthyes > Carcharhiniformes > Carcharhinidae > Carcharhinus > Carcharhinus amblyrhynchos. The sequence continues at coordinate 126,618,255 of NC_137327.1, forward strand.
TTCAAACACACACACACACATACACAAGTGTTCATTTCCAAGCCAATAAGTAAACCGCCTACCTTTGGACCAGGATCAAAGTCCGTGTTGCGGGGGGAAGAAGCATGGAGAAGTCAGTGTTAAACTGACGACTTCTCCAAAAGCCCAGCTGCTTCGCAAACAATGCTGAGTTGCACTGCGTGGAAGAAATCTCAATCCCACACACAGCAGACTTGACAAGACGCAGGGCACAGTTGGCAGTTCCTCTGCTGCCCTCCTCGCCACATTTACTCTGGCCGACTGCCTCTTGGATTGCAGTTAACACACTCTGGAGTCTGGCTCCGAGGAAGCAAAGTTGACCCTTGCCAGTTGCTGGGAACGGGGAAGAGGGAGAAGATGAAGGATTTCGACAGCGCTCAAGGCTCAGCGTGGCTGCTGTTCCTCGCGGTGATCTTACACAGCGTGGCCAGAGTGGCAATGTCAACAGCCATCATCAACGTGACCCACTTCTCCCCCACCGCCAACCGGACAGTGACCAGCAGCATGCCTGGCGTTTACGGCAACAACTCGCCAGTCAAGGCAGTCAGAGGTGTGATTGGGATCCCGAACTCTCGGGACGCTCTCGCCTGCGGTAAAAACATTGACTTCAATGCCAGGGAGGCACCCTGGATAGCTCTCGTAGCCAGGGGCAACTGCACCTTCGCAGAGAAGATTAAGAATGGACAGAGCAGAGGGGCTGCTGCTGTTGTGATCTTTAATGAGGCGGGCAAAGGCAATAAAACCTTCATCTTCTTGCATCATGGTAAGAACAAAGACACTCTCCTATTCATCCCAATGCTTTAGCATTATTTACTATGAATGAAATGATGACAATACTGAATAAAGTTAATTTATTAGTCAGGTAAGGCTTGCATTAACACTGCAATGAAGTTCCTGTGAAATTCCCCTAGTCGCCACATCCCAGCACCTGTTCGGGTCAATGCACCCTAACCAGCACATCTTTCAGAACGTGAAAAGAAACTAGATCACCGGGAGGAAACTCCCACACAGACACGGGGAGAACATGCAAACCCCACACAGACAGTGACCCGAGCCAGGGATCAAACCCAGGCTTCTGGCACTGTGAAGCAGCAGTGCTGACCACTGTGCCACCCTGCTGCTCAATAGTTTCATTTTCATAAAATAGTTTCATTTGATAGAACTTTGATGTGAGCTGACAGTTTCTAAGCCTGGGTGCTGCTCCCAAACTCAACTTGCCCGTCAACTGAATCCCAGATTCCAAATCTTGTTCAGCTCAATGTTTCCCTGCTGCCACACTTGCCAATTTTCCTCTTCTAACTTTCCTCCTGGCTGGTGGTTCTCAGGACTGTGATTCTTGGGCACATCTCAAAACTGTTCTTCCTGTAGAGAAAGAGAGAATGGAGAGAAAGGATGTGAATGCAACTAGAGAGGAGATTCGCCAGGATGTTGCCTGGGCTGGAGTGTCTCAGCGACAACAAGAGGCTGGAGCTGTTTTCCAGGAGCAGAGAAGGCTGAGGGGGGACCTGACTGAGGTGTACAAAATTATGAGGAGCATTCTGATTTGATTTGGTTTGATTCATTATTGTCACATGTATTGGTATAATTGAAAAGTATCGTTTCTTGTGCACTATGCAGACAAAGCATACCATTCATAGAGTACACGGGGAGACAGAAAGGAAAGGGTGCAGATTATTGAGTTACTGTCATAGTTAAGATACAGAGAAAGGTCAACTTTAATATAAGATAGGGCCATTCAGAAGTCTGAAGGGAGCAGGGAAAAAGCTGTCCTTGAGTCAGTGACTTCAGAATTTTGTATCCTTTGGGGGGTCCTCGATTATGCTAGCTGCTTTTCCAAGGCAGCAGGAAGTGTAGATGGAGTCAATGGACGGGAGGCTGGTTTGCATGACAGACTAGACAAGATAATTAGGAAGAAACTTTTCCACTTATTAGAAAGACTAATGGAGAAACTGGAAAAGTGGGGACTGTGAGAATTCAGATTTTCATCTGAGCTGGAAACTCATTGACACGTTCACACTGGGGAGAGGCCATTCACATGCTCTGTGTGTGGGAGGGAATTCACTCAGGTATCCCACCTGTTGAGACATGAGCGAATTCACACTGGGAGGAAGCCATTCACCTGCTCTGAATGTGGGAAGGGATTCAGTGCTGTAACCAACCTGCAAAGACACGAGCGAGTTCACACAGGGGAGAGACCATTCAATTGCTCTGTGTGTGGGAAGGGATTCACTTACTCATCCCACCTACAGAGACACCAGGAGATTCACAATGGAGAGAAGCCATTCACCTGCCCTGAACGTGAGAAGGGATTCAGTTATTCATGTAACCTGCTGAAACACCAGCGAGGTCACACTGGGGAGAGGCTGTTTAACTGTTCCGTGTGTGGGAAGTGTTTCAATGATCCAACAATTGTTGGGGTCATAGATTTAAGGGTTGAAATGGGATTTGAGGAAAAACTTTTTTGCCCTGAGGGTGGTGGGAATCTGGAACACCCTGCCTGAAAGGGTGGTAGAGGTGGCAGCCCTCGCAACATTTAAGAAGCATTTAAATGAGCACTTGAAACACCATAGCATACAAGGCCACAGACCAAGTACATGATGGGATTAGAACAGACGGATGGGATTTTCTGGCCACGCTTACCTTAAAACCAGAAAATCCCACCCAAAGTCAATGGACCTTTGTATAGTCCACCACTCCCCACCAATTACAGTTCCAGGTGAGATGGGAAAATTCTGGTCAATATGTGTTTGTCATGGATATGATGGACCTCTTTTAGTGCTGTAAAACTCTATGACTATGACTTTACGAGAATATTCAGATGCCTCATCTTGTTGAGCCATTCATTTGGAGCTTAGCTGATCCATGTCTCAATTCCATTCATCCACCTTTGCTCCCGAACCCTTGATAGCGTCGCTGAACAATAAGCTTGTGTACAAAGTTAAGCAGGGTGAGATTTTGAGTTTTTGGAGCATATCCCAATTCTATTTGCACCCCAGCATCCACAAATGATGCAGTCCCAGCAGGGGACTCACTGATTGAAATCAGCAGTACGAAATGTATCTGACTGTTCTGACACGTAGCCCAGGACACCTTGGCAAATTATAGAACCATCATAGTTTCTGCTGGGGTCAATCAATGATGTGGATGTGCCGGCGTTGGACTGGGGTAAACACAGTAAAAAGTCTGACAACACCAGGTTTAAATCCAACCGATTTATTTGATAGTACACTCACTGGCTTTCGAGGTTACACCCTTCGTCAGGTGAATGGAGAGTTCTGGCCTCAGACAGAGCATATAAAGCACAGACAGTTTACAGATTACTGATTAGAATGCGAATCTTTACACCTAACCTGCTGTTCAAGTCTTAAAGTGGCTAACAATGTGAGTGGAAGGAGCACTGATCACAGGTTAAAGAGATGTGCATTGTCTCCAGACATTACAGTAAGTGAGGTTTTGCAAACCCAGGCAAGTCATGGGGGTTACAGATAGTACGACATGAACCCAAGATCCCTGTTGAGACCGTCCTCATGCGTGCGGAACTTGGCTATCAGTCTCTGCTCAGTGACTCTGCGCTGTCATGCGTCGTGAAGGCCGCGTTGGAGAATGCTTACCCGAAGGTCAGAGGCTGAATGCCCATGGCCACTGAAGTGTTCGCCAACAGGAAGGGAACAGTCTTGCCCCTTCCACTCACATTGTTAGCCACTTTAAGACTTGAACAGCAGGTTAGGTGTAAAGATTCGCATTCTAATCAGTAATCTGTAAACTGTCTGTGCTTTATATGCTCTGTCTGAGGCCAGGACTCTCCATTCACCTGACGAAGGGGGTAACCTCGAGTATACTATCAAATAAATTGGTTGGACTTAAACCTGGTGTTGTCAGGCTTTTTACTGTGTCAATCAATGAGGCAGAGATCAGCTACAAACCACCAGCCTTCCTGAGCTGTCTGGTGTATGCAATCACTAGCTGAATCGGTTAAACTATCAGGCGAAGTAGATTCTAATTAGAATATTACCCGCTGAATTTTATTCAGTTTTGGATTGTGCATTTACTTGAGTGGGACCTGCCAAAATGTTCTTTGCTGTGACTGCACAGTATTATTCCCAGAAGATTATCCGTGACTGCTCTGTTAGTTTGACTGTAGGAAAAATGGCAATTTATTGATGAAGGAATTTATATTTTGAAAATCTACAATCTACAATGCCTTCTCCCCACTGGTGTATCTGCAGAAAGACATGACATCCACTCACTAGAAACACTTGACCTGTTAGAATTCCTGGACCTGGGGATATTTGGATGAAGTGGATGGGTGCCTGTGCCAGTAACACGAGGTACCCATTGTTTCTTCATAGTGGCATTGGTCCCAATGGACCAATTGAATTGGCCCCAGTGCCTTGACATCTGCTGGCCTGGGGACCTTTTGTTAGGGTGCTGTATAAATTGTTGTTGTCCATATTCTAATTTGCAGCAAGTCCTCTTCACCTCTGTGCATACTGACCTCCGCCAGTTGCCGCTCAAGTGCCGCCTCAATTTTAAAATTTCTCCGAGGCCTTACCCTGTCCTGTAACCTCCATGATGTGGAGATGCCGGTGTTGGACTAGGGTAAACACAGTGAGAAGTCTCACAACATCAGGTTAAGGTCCAACAGGTTTATTTGGTAGCACAAGCCACTAGCTTTCGGAGCGCTGTCCCTTCATCAGGTGAGTGGGAATTCTGTTCACAAAGGGGACATATAAAGACACAAACTCAATTTAAAAAATAGTGTTGGAATGCGAGTCTTCACAGGTAACCAGGTCTTAAAGGTACAGGCAATGTGAGTGAAGAGAGGATTAAGCACAAGTTATAGAGATGTGTATTGTCTCCAGCCAGGACAGTTAGTATGATTTTGCAAGCCCAGGCAAGTCATGTGACATGAACCCAAAATCCCAGTTGAGCCTCCTCATGTGTGCAGAACTTGGCTATCAGTCTCTGCTCAACTACTCTGCTCTGTCGTGTGTCGTGAAGGCTGCCTTGGAGAATGTTTACCCGAAGATCAGAGGCTGAATGCCTGTGACTGCTGAAGTGTTCCCCAACAGGAAGAGAACACACTTGCCTGGCGATTGTCGAACGGTGTTCACGTCACACTATCTGTAACCCCCACAACTTGCCTGGGCTTGCAAAATCTCACTAACTGTCCTGGCTGGAGACAATACACATCTCTTTAACCTGCGTTTAATTAACCCTCTCTCCACACACATTGTCTGTACCTTTAAGACTTGATTACCCTGTTAAGACTTACATTCCAACCACTATTTTGTAATTTGAGTCTATGCCTTTATATGCCCTGTTTGTGAACTCCCACTCACCTGATGATGGGACAGCACTTCAACTTTTTACTGTGTAATCTCTCCAGCCTCTCAACATTCCCAGAACTTTTTTAGCTTTGACTTCTTGATAAGTCATTACCGTCCCATTTTAATTGCATCGTCATTGGTCGCCATGCCTTCAGCTATCTAGATCGTAACCTATGGAATCCCCTCCCTCCACCTCTCTTTCTTCCGTTAAGACAATCTTCAAAACCTACCCCGCTGTCTTTGGTCACTTGGCAGAACCTGTCCCTATGTGGTTTGGTGTCAAATTTTCTTCCTGTAAAGCACTTTGTAACATACTTAAGTACATTAAAGGCGCGAAATAAATGCAGGCTGTTATTGTTGTTAGCAGGCTCATGTGCAGGCCTTATCAGAGTCAGGTTGGCTCCTCTTTCAGGAGGTAGGTAAATAGGGGAGTGAAAAAGGCACATTGGCCCACTAGCCTTTATTAATCAAGGTATAAATTACAAAAGCAGAGAGGTCATGATGGAGTTGTATGGAACTTTGGTGAGGTCACAGCTGGAGCATTGTGTGCAGTTCTGGTCATCACATTATAGGAAGGATGTGATTGCAGTGGAAGAGGTACAGAGGATATTCACCAGGATGCTGCCTGGAACGGAATATTTAAGTTATAAAGAGAGATTGGATAGGTTTGGGTTGTTTTCTCTGGATGTGGAGATGCCGGCTTTGGACTGGGGTAAACACGGTAAGAAATCTCACAACACCAGGTTAAAGTCCAACAGGTTTATTTGGTAGCAAAAACCACTCGCTTTCGGAACACTGGCTGTCCCTTCACCACTCACCTGATGAGCGGGCTGCCAGTGCTCCAAAAGCTAGTAGCTTTGGCTACCAAATAAACTTGTTGGACTTTAACTTGGTGTTGTGAGACTTCGTACTTTGTTTTTTTCTGGAGCAGAGAAGACTGAGGGGCAACCTGATTGAGGTGTCCAAGATTATGATGGGCATAGACAGAGTGGATAGGAAGCATCTGTTCCCCTTAGCTGAAGGGTCAGTCACAAGGGGATACAAGTTAAAAGCGAGGGGTGGGAGATTTAGAGGGATTTGAGGAAAAACATTTCTACCCAGGCAGTCTGGAATGCGCTGCCTGGAAGGGTGGTGGAGGCAGGATGCCTCACATCCTTTAAAAAGTACCTGGATGAGTACTTGGCATGCCAGAACATTCAGGGCGATGGCCAAGTGCTGGCAAGTGGTATTGGGTGGGCAGGTCAGGGCCTTTTATGCGTCGGCGCAGACTCGATGGGTCTCTTCTGCCCCGTAGTATTCTGTGACACAGAAAATAGAAGCAGGAGTAGGCCATTCGGCCCTTTGAGCCTGCCTCACCAATCATTTTGATCATGGCTGAGAATGGCACTGGTTAACCAAATAGATCCCATTTCTGGTAGGCTAGTGGTAGCAGTTTTGAAGTGCAAAGGATCAGCCCTTTTTCCAAAAAGCGGTTATTCTGCTGATCTCTTGGCTGCTTTAGGAAAACCAGCCTTTCCAAATGTGGGGCCCACGTTCACCACTTGGCAGTGTTGGGGGTGGGGAGTGGTGGGGAGGGGGGGGGCAGTGGAGACCAGCTACCAGAGACAGAACTGGCAGCAATTCTGCAGGAAGGCATCTTTCTGCCGATGAGCCATATCTTATATCGGCAGAACAGAAAGAAAGAGTCATTAAGGCACAGAAGGAGGCCATTCTGCCCGCAAGTTTATGCTGGCAGATGGACTGACTGCCAAACACCAATTCATCCAGAAATGATTGGTGCCCAGTGTAGAAAGATTCCATCACAATTTCTGCAACCACGAATATCCATCAACTCTGATCATCCTAGTTTGCCAGAATTCCTGAAATTCTCTGGAACTTTAACATCCCAATTTGATTGGGAAATGTGTGGAAACTGGTGAATCATCGAATCCCGACAACGTCACTTTATATTTAGGGTGGTGTGGCACAGTGACACAGTGGTTAGCACTGCTGCCTCACAGCGCCAAGGACCCAGGTTTAATTGCCAGCTAGGACCATTGTGGCGGAGTCTGCACATTCTCGCTGTCTGTGTGGGTTTCCTCTGAGTGCTCTGATTTCCTCCCATAGCCCAAAGATGTGTGAGTTAGGTGCATTGGCCATGCTAAATTCTCCCTCAGTGTACATGTGCTGGAGTGCGGTGACCAGGGTGACAGTAACCTCATTGCACTACTAATGTAAGCCTACTTGTAACACTAATAAATAAACCTAATGGTGAAAGTGCAGATGGAAATGTACATTAACAAATAATGAACCTAGTTCATAAATGGTAATTTTGAATAAGTTATTTCTCGCGTTTTCCTTCTGCATCTCTGGATGAGAGATATGAACAACCAACATTGAAGTACACCAAATAATTCTCAGAGTTTTGGATTGAACTTACATTTCCAGATGGGAGAAGTTACATTGCGAGGGGTGAGGAATTTCATTCCTTGGTCATAAATTTTTCTCATCCCCTCTTCGTACACATAGAGAAAAATAGCAAAATATCACTGATGTTGGAAATCTGAAATAGATGCACAATAGGTCAGCAATACTCAGCAACTTAGGCAGTATTGGCGGAGAGGGAATCAAAGTTCATGTTTCAGATTAATGACATTTCATCAAAACTGGCAAATGTTAGACATGTAACAGGTTTTAAATAATTACAGAAGTAGGGCAAGGGGGAATGGGAGGAAAGAATAAAATGGAAGGTGTGTGACAGGGTAGAAGACAGAAATGATAAATGGCAAAAGGAATGATAGTGCAGAGTGCAGGACAGCGAAGATCTGAACGTGGTGTTGATAGACAATCTAGGTTCCTTAGATCTACCTAAGCTGGTCAATGGAGTTTCAAAATGATGAGATCATTGATACTGCTGGTGCATCAACATATTGTCCTGGTGAATCCTATCCCAGCTCCAGATATGTTTTGTGTGCATGGAGGTGAGACAAATAAGGAAGAACATTAGCAGAAGTATGTCCTTCCTCGTTCTTTCAATATAGTCTATATTCCACATTTCCCACTTCTGAAAAAGCAATTTTTTTTTGTATATTTAACATTCCTGTACTAAATTGGGTATCTGCTATTCCTTATTTATAAAAAGATTGAAATTTGTTTCCAAAGTGAAACATAACCCCAATATTCTTATGAAACTTGCCTGCAAGAGTGGTTTCTGGTGTTGGAACATGTACCTTGCAAAGATTGTTCACCAACCCTCTGACATCTGATTTTATATCCCCTGGAATTTGGGCAGACAACTGAACATGAACCGATCATTTCCCAGCCCATCACTGACGTCATCTCTGCAGGAGATCTTCTACCATAATGACCTCCAACCTCACAATCCACTTGTACCTCTTTTCACACAGTGGTGGACCCATCATTTCAGCTTCTCCTTGAGCTACAGGACTTATTTTTCCTATTGCAATTCTTTTTCTTCTCCATTATCTTCCCAACTAAGTCTATGACTCTTTCGATGTGCTCTGACACTTTAACAATTTCCAGTTTCCTGGTACATAGAAACATAAGGATTAGAAACAGAAGTAGGCAAATTCAGCTCTTTGAGCCTGTTCTGCCATTCAATTAGATCATGGCTAATCTCTCCCTGTCTCAAATCCACCTCCCCACCTGTTCTCCACTTCCCTTTACCCCTTTTTTTATTGGCAATATGTTTATCTCCTTCTTGAAATCACTCCACGATTCAGACTCCACCGCGCTATGGGACAGCAAGTTGCACAAACTCACCACCTTTTGCCAGATGTCGTTCCTCCTCACCTCAGTTTTAAATCTACCGCCTCTCAACCTACACCAGCGATCTCTTGTTCTAGATTGCCCCATAAGAGGAAACATTTGGTTTACATTTACTTTATCAATCCCTTTTAAAATTTCATTTATCTCGAACAGATCCCATCTCATCCTTCTAAACACCAGCAAGTAAAAGCCCAAACTGTTTAATCTCTCTTCATAGATCAAACCCTTCATCCCCAGAATCAACCAGTCCCAATTGTCTCCTTTTCACAGCAACTTCATTGCAGTGTTAATGTAAGCCTTGCTTGTGACGAATAAATAAACTTTTTTTACTCCTGCTTCTAGTTTCTATGTTTTAACCAACATCAATAAATAAAATTCTCCCATTGCTGATTCAGAGATCTTATGGTGTGCAAATTGGCTACTTAATTTCCCTACATTACAGAGGTAAGCTATTTCGTTGGACCATCAGTTGTGAAATATGCCTTCTTTCCTTCCTTCCTTCTTTCATTTTTACTCTCACTCCCTCTGTCTCAGTTCCAAGTAAGTGCTTCAGAACGGTATATGTATTGTTCTGTAAAGTGCTTTTGCAATAAATTGGTTGATAATTGAACTTGGATGTAACCATAACACAAAGAAAGAGACTTCTATCCTTTCACAGTGGGCCTTGCCTCGCAAGGAATAATAGGCCCTATTTTTAAATTGGTCACCATAACAGCACTTTGGGTGGTGTCAGAACAGAAACCTCATTGTGATATTGAAAGCAGACAAACTGGTGATTCGTTGCTTCATATCACAAAGCTGACGGTAAGTCAACATATCCAAGGAAAGTTGAGGTTATTTAAACTTACTACTTTTGCAAATTGGAAGCGAGGCAGCTGACTCCAGTAAATAAACATTACAATAGGATTTTATGACAGAGAATGGTGAATAATAGTTAAATAGAACAGACCACATTTCAACAGACCTCTAGAGACATTAAAACATGCATTTTTGGATTAGAAGCCAACAGCAGAGGACTGGGGTGGCATGGTGGCACAGTGGTGAGCACTGCTGCCTCACAGTGCCAGGGACCCAGTTCAATTCTGGCCTTGGGCGACTGTCTGTGTGGAGATTGCACATTCTCCCTGTGTCTCTGTGGGTTTCCTCAGGGCGTTCCGCTTTCCTCCCACACTCCAAAGCTATGCAGGTTGGGTGGATCGGATATGCTAAATTGCCCCTTAGGGTGGGAGTTTAGAGCCTCGCTCGCCCCGAAACTGTAAAATCCGGCTGGAAATCAACCGATCTTTCCAAAATCTGCCTCTCACTAGCTCTGATATCCATGGCAGGCAAGACAGTAACATTCCAGCCTTAGAGTCCCATGATGTGTAGGTTAGGGCGAATAGCCATGATAAATGTGCAGGGTTACAGTAATCGGGCTTGAGTGGATGCTCTGTCAGAGAGTCGGTGCAGATTCGATGGGCCAAGTGGCCTCCTTCTGCACTGTAGGGATTCTATGAATTGTTGAAAAGATTGAGTAATAATGTTAACTAAAGCTGCTTCAAACTCTATACAATTCAGAGGATCCTGGGAAAAGGAATAGCCTTGAAAATAGGCCCTTCCTGCAATGTATAATTTGTTGGTGATTGAAAATGGTGTAAATCTAATCTCCACAAACCAACAAGAGTGCTTTGTCTGATTGAGCTTCTGAACTAGGATAACAATGGCTCTTGTAATGATGCAAATCCTTTCATAATGAGAGAATGATTACTGCTTATGGAGGAACAATCAGAATGAAGGAAATTGATAATCTACTCAAAATTAGAGAAGATAAAACTGCTAGTCTAGATGGATTGTATCTGCACATTTTAAGGAAGTTTGGGAAGAGATACCAGAGACATTAAGTTGTGTGGCATCACGGAGTCCTGGTAAAACTGGAGCCAATGGCAATCAGGGGCAAAACCCTTCGTTGGTTGGAGTTGTACCATAACTGTGGCCTAGGCCCAATCATTTTTGGCTGCATCATCATTGATGTCCCTTTCATCATTGAGTTCAAAGTGAGGATGTTTGCTGATGACTGCACAATGTTCAGCATCATTCATAACTCCTCACAGTCTGAAGCAGTTCCTGTTCAAATGCATCAAGATCTGAACATCCAGTCTTGGGCTGACAAGTGGCAAATAACATTTGTGCCACACAAGTGCCAGGCAATGACCATCTCCAAGAAGAGAGAACCTAACCATTGCCTCTTGACATTGAGTATAAAACTTGGCAAATTATGTTACAGTTATATGAGACATTGATTTGGAATACTGCATCCAGTTCTGGTCGCCACACTACCAGAAGGATGTGGTGGCTTTGGAGGGAGTACAGGAAAGGTCTACCAAGATGTTGCCTTGTATGGAGGATATTAGGTATGAGGAGAGATTGAATAAACTGGGATTGTTCTCTCTGAAAAGATGGAGGCTGAGAGGCGGCCCAATGGGAAGTTTATAAAATTATGAGGGACATAGATAAGGTGAACAGTTAGAAACTTTTTCCCAGGGCTGAAATGACAATTGCAAGGGGGACAAGTGCAAGGTAAGAGGGGAAAGGTTCAGTGGAGATGTGCGGGGGTAGTCTTTTACACAGAGGGTGGTGGGGGCCTGGATTGCACTGCCAAGTGAGGTGGTTGAGGCACATACGTTAGCGACATCTATGACCTATTTGGATAGGCATATCAACAGGCGGAGTGTAGAGGGATACAGGTGGTTGGTCTAGGTAAGACAATGTTATCGGCGCAGGCTTGGAGGGCCAAAGGGCCTGTTCCTATGCTATACTGTTTTTTGTTCTTTGGTCTTGTTCTTTGACATTCAATGGCATCACCCTTGCTGAATCTCCCACGATCAACATCCTGGGGTTAACATTGACCAGAAACTGAACTAGATAAGGCAGGTCAAAGTCTTGGAATCCTGCAGCGAGTAACTGACTCTCCAGATCTTGTCTATCTATAAGTCTCAAGTCAGGAAGGTGATAGAATATTCCCAACTTTCCTGGATGAGTGCAGCTCCAATAACACTCAAGAAGCTCAACGCTACCCAGGACAAAGAAGGATTGATACCCCTTCCACATACATTTCTCTCTCCACCACCAACAACAGCGGCCACCATATTTACCATCGACAAGATGCACTGCAGGAACTCACCAATGTTCCTTAGGCAGCATCTTCCAAACCCATGACCACTACATCTAGAAGGGCAAGGGCAGCAGTTCCTGGGAACACCATCATCTCTGAGCCGCTTACCATACTGACTTGTAAATTCCTTCACTGTCGGTGTGTCAAAACTCTGGAACTCCCTCCCTAGTAGTACTGTGGGTATACTTACACCTTAGGGAGTGCAGCGATTCAAGAAGGCAGCTCGCCACCACCTTCTCAACGGTAATTAGAGACAGGTAATAAATGCTGCCCACATTCCATAAATGAATAAATACAAGTACTATTATGTATGTATATAAAAAACATGAGAAATTATGCAAGAGAACTGGTGGATTGCTGATATGAGTCATGTGCAAGATGACAGAGCTAGAACGAATCCAGGGAACTATAGATCGATTGGCTTAACGTAGAAAATGCTAGGGAAGATATTTGAATCTTTAGTACAAGGAAAACATCTAGAGCCCAATCTTATTGACTTCTTTGAAGAAGTAACAGAAAGGGTATAGAAAAGGGCAATGCAGTACATGTAGTCTACTTGGAATTCTAAAATGCCTTTGATAAGACAACACATTATAGACTCATAGCTGAAGTCAGAACATGTAGAAAGGACAATATAGAATGGGATTTTATGGCCTCGCTCATCCCAAAACTGTAAAATCCCACCCAAGGTCAACGGACATTTCCATCTTCCGCCCCTCACCTGTTCCGATTCCCATGGAGAGTGGGACAGTAAAATTGCGGCCATAGAGTACGGAGTTACAGATGGTTATTCTGGTTGGTAAATGGTGGGAAGGGGGGTTCACAAGAATCAGTGCCGTTATTCACCATTTGCATAAACTCAGCAATCAGAAGTACAATGCCAAATTTTACTAATAACACCAAATTAGGAGGTATAATTAATATAGAGGAAGATTGCAATAGAATGCAGGAAGACAGAAAATAAACTCACAAAATAGGCATGTAATTGGCAAATGAGCTACTTGCTGTACAGGTATATTCAAGCAGTACATTTTGGCAAAAAGAATCAGGGAGTCACATATTCCTTGGAAATTAAGGGTCAGATTTACTGTCCGTACACGGCTGCAGACCGGAAATTCCCATCTGAAGTCAACATAAGAACATAAGAACTAGGAGCAGGAGTAGGCCATCTGACTCCTCAAGCCTGTTCTGCCATTCAATAAAATCATGGCTGATCTTGTGGACTCAGCTCCACTTACCCACCCATTCACCATAACCCCTAATTCCTTTACTGTTCAAAAATTTATCTATTCTTGCTTTAAAAACATTCAATGAGGGAACCTCAATTGCTTCATTGGGCAGGGAATTCCAGAGATTTACAACCCTTTATGTGAAGAAGTTCCTCCTCAACTCAGTCCTAAATCTCCTCTCCCTTATTTTGAGGCCAGGCTCTCTACTTCTAGTTTCACTTGCCAGTGGAAACAACTTCCCTGCTTCTATCTTATCTATTCCTTTTATAATCTTACATGTTTCTATAAGATCTCCCCTCATTCTACTGAATTCCATTGAGTACAGCCCCAGTCTACTCAGTCCTTCCTCATAAGCCAACCCTCTCAACTCTGGAATCAACCTAGTAAATCTCCTCTGCACCCCCTCCAGTGCCAGTATATCCTTTCTCAAGTAAGGAGACCAAAACTATAAACAGTACTCCAGGTGTGGCCTCACCAGCACCTTAAACAGATGCAACGTTACCTCACTGTTTTTAAACTCCATTTTAAACCCCACTTTAAAATTCCATTTGCCTTTTTAATTACCTGCTGCACCTGCAAACCAACTTATGATTCCTGCACAAGGACACCCAGGTCCCTCTGCAGCATGCTGCAATTTTTTACCATTTAAATAATAGTCCATCTTGCCGCTATTCCTCACATTTACCGACATTGTACTCCATCTGCCAGACCTTTGCCCACTTACTTAGACTATCAATATCCCTTTGCAGACTTTCAGTATCCTCTGCACACTTTGCTCTGCTTAGTGGCAGATGAGAGGAGATCTCATTGAGACGTATAAGATGTTGAATGGGATGGATAGGATAGAGGTGGAGAGGCTCTTCCCGCTCAGAAAGGACAGTAGGACTAGAGGGCACAGCCTCAGGATAAAAGGGGGGCGGTTTAGAACGGAGTTGAGAAGGAACTTCTTCACTCAAAGGGTGGTGAATCTCTGGAATTCTCTGCCCGTTGAAGTGGTGGAGGCTGCCTCGCTCAATATTTTTAAGACACGGGTTGATAGGTTTTTGATAGGCAAGGGGATTAAGGGTTATGGGGAGAGGGCGGGAATGTGGAACTGAGCCACGACAGATCAGCCATGATCTTATTGAATGGCGGGGCAGGCTCGAGGGGCTAGATGGCCTACTCCTGCTCCTATTTCTTATGTTCTTATGTTCTTATGTGGCAATTGTGAATTTTGACACGCTACACTTGGTCCCCAATGTAAATTGTAAACAATTGCAGTCCCAACACTGATCCCTGAGGCACACCACTAGTCACTGATCGCCAACCAGAAAAACACCCATTTACTCCTACTCTTTGCTTTCTGTCAGTTAGCCAATCCTCTATCCATGTTAATACATTACCCATAACACCGTGCACCTTTATCTTATGCAGCAGCCTTTGATGCGGCACCTTGTCAAATGCCTTCTGGAAATCCAGATACACCACATCCACAGTTTCCCCATTGTCCACCGTGCATGTGATGTTCTCAAAGAATTCCACCAAATTAGTCAAACATGACCTGCCCTTCATGAACCCATGCTGCGTTTCACCAATGGGATAATTTATATCCAGATGTCTTGCTATTTCTTCCTTGATGATAGATTCAATCATTTTCCCTATTACAGAAGTTAAGCTAACTGGTCCGTATTTACCCACCTTTTGTTTACTTTTTTAAACAGTGGTGTCACATTTGCTGTTTTCCAATCTGCAGGAACCATCCAGATTGGATCCCATCAACAGGCCTTTACAATTCCCATGGGAAATTTTCAGTCTAAGTGTCTTGATGTGGCAAGGATCAGAGGGATCTGAAGGACACTTATGCAAATTGCAAAAAACAATCATGTTTGTAACATCACAAAAAAAACAAAAAACTGGAGTTTATTTCATGAGGGATATATTTGGAAAACAGAGGGATTGTATTAAACATATATAAAATTTTGGTTTGACCACACTTGGAGCAATGCTGGTCTGCATATTATAAAAGGGGTGCAGGAAAAGTGCAAATCAGATTTTGATTCTAGAACAACAAAGTTATTTCATGAAGAAAGGCTTAACAGGCTGGGGGCCATTTTCTCCAGAAAAAAGAAGGTTGTAGCTTGACCCCCTGGCAGGTTTTAAGAATATGACAGGAATTAATGGGGTAGGAGTTGAGCAGGTGTTTCCACTTTTGGGCGAGACCAGAACTGGAGACCATGAATATCAACAACTCACTAATAAATCCAATAGGGAATTCAGAAGGAACTTCCTTACTCAGAGAGCGATTTGAGTGTGGAACTCACTTCCACAGGGAATAATGAAAGAGAGTGGTAAAGATGCGCTCAAGGGGAAGGTGTAAGGGTAAGTTCATGAAGAAAATAGGAATAAAATGACAAGTCGATGAAGTTAGATGGGTGGGAGAAAGCTTGAGCGAAGCATAAACACTGCCATGGGCCATTTGGACTGAACGGCCTATTTCTGTGGTGTGAATATTTGTGGATAAAATAGGCGATAGTCACTTCCATCATGCTTAATATGTTTACCTGTGATTGTAAAGTCATTAAGCTGAAGAACTCAGGTGTCCAGAGTTCTCTGCACAATGCATGAGCAAATAAATCATTGCTTCTTGAAAAGCTTTACTGGATAAACATCCTTAGTTCATGACTTATTCATAACATCTCTCCCTTATATATTGATAGCAATTTCTTCCAAATTGTGTCTAATTGTAATTGGACACCTATATAGCCATTGGGTCATTTCATTACATAAAAAGCAGTGTACAAATGCAAGTTTTCTGTGTTGTTGTTGCCCCAGCATCCACATTAGATCCATAACCATAGTTCAGTGGAGCAGAGCATAATCAAAACTATTGGTCTATGGATAGAGAAAGGTCCACCATCCAGGCTTGCAACCATGATAGATCTGAGTTTCCCCAGTTGTACTAGCAATGATTGATTAACCTGGTGACCTCAAGACTTTTGGTCAGCACATATTCTCTGAACTGTGCTCTCTATTTTCAGGGACCATGCCCTAAGAGGGTATCATGGACTTCTATTGGATTGGTCCATGTTTAAAGTTGATTTATTAGTGTCACAAGTAGGCTTACATTAACACTGCAATGAAGTTACTGTGAAATTCCCCAGTCGCCACACTCAGGTGCCTGTTCAGGTGCACTGAGGGAGAACGTAACATGGCCAAGGCACCTAGTCAGTCTTTCAGACTGTGGGAGGAAACCGGGGCACCTGGGGGAAACCCATGCAGACACAGGGAGAACGTGCAGACGCCACACAGACAGTGACCCAAGCCTGGAATCGAATCGAGTCCCATGGCACTGTGAGGCAGCAGTGCTAACCACTGTGCCACTGTGCTACCTTATCGCCTTCCGCTGTTTAGGCAACCAGGAAACTCTCCCACTATTTTTTGCCTGTCATTAGGTGTACTGAAAAGAAGGACTTTTAGGCTGAGTAGAGTATTTTGAATACAGTTCCAATGTTTTTGAAAAGCCTGTACAACTGCATCATACTCAGAGAGTCTTGTGGCAAAAGTGTCCAAATCTCTTCATTCAATAACCATTAGAACTCATTGCTCATCTACTAAAGTTACTAATCAATCCTACTGGATGGCTGAATACTAAATCGAATGTAACATCTGCCCTAGTACCCTGTCTTGTTAATAAATAGCCACTGATTACCTGCAAAGAAATATTTGCACTTTCATCTCCAGAGGGACTTGACTCATTTTCTCCGGACACAGTAACAACGTACGTCATTTATGAACAATCTGCCTGAGGGTATTCTTTAGGAGTAGATTTGCTTAAGAGTGCTTCGAAAACTATCTGAAAACCTTTTCCTCTCCGGAGCTCCAAACGCAACCAATTAGAGCACCTTCACCTCTGTTAGGTTCCAGGGGGTTTTTATTTATATTCTTTCTGGGATATGGGTATTGGTGACAGGGCCAGTATTTATTGCCCTACCACTAGATATGCTTAAGAAGGTGGATATAGGCCTTCTTCTTGAACATAATACACCTTCTGAAATTTACACAACACAAAACGGTGACATCAATACATTATCTTTCCTGATTTTTCAACTGGCAACAGATGCACACATTCAGCTTCCTTGTGTGTGCATGTGTATGTGTGTGGGTGTGGGTGTTTTTTAAGGCTGCTATAGCTAATGTGATGGATGTATTATTGTGTGTGGGAGCCAAAGGGCTACTCCGTATAGCTAGTATAACATAACAGACAGCATATGCTTAAAACCTGAGCACATTCTGTGTGTGAGGCTGTGTGATAGCTGATTTATTTATACAAGGCTAGGTGGGGACTTTATCATGTCTTGCAAGCCAATCCCTGTTCAAAATCCACCCTTCCAGGAATCCTGGTTCCTTCCGTTCCTGTTTGAAGAGAAGGGGTAACGATCTCATGGCAAGAAATTGTTTTGCCGGTGTTCTGCTCTCGCAAAGGACGTCTTTGAAACTTATTGGAGTCTCCTTGAAAGCTCCTTAAAGGAGCATGGTGGCACAGTGATTCGTACTCTGCCTCTCAGCACCAGGTTTGATTCCCGCTTGGGTCTCTGTCTGTGCAAAGTCTGCATGTTCTCCCCATGTCACTGCTGTCTCACAACGCCAGGGACTCAGGTTCAATTCCTGGCTCGGGTCACTGTCTGTGTGGAGTCTCTACCTTCACCCTGTGTCTACTTGAGTTTCCACCAGATGCTCCGGTTTCCTCCCACAGTCCAAAAGTCGTGCTGGTTAAGTGCATTGGCCATGTTAAATTCTCCCTCAGTGCACCCAAACACTGCGGCGACTAGGAGATTTTCACAGTAACTTCACTGCAGCGTTAATGTAAATACACTTATGATGCTCACAAATAAATTTTAAAGTCGAAGCTTTTGGCTCCAGTGCAAGGAAGCTTTCCATTGTACCACACTATTTCCTGCTCTTGGCACAGCTGGGTCTAAGCAGGCCACAGTTCTTGGCTATTTTAAAGTAAACAAAGCAGAGGAGGAGCACGGGGCTGAGGGAAGGGGTGTAGGAATGGGAAGCAAGATTGTTCTTAGTGATGCCGGATGGCAGATCTGAGTTCTGAATGCTAGCGATGCTAATGAGTGAATGTTGGGGTTGTGGTACATTGAACAACTAGAGAGGTGGTATAGTGGGTGGGGCATATCATTTAAAGGTACATTCACTGACCCATGTGAGGTCATTGAATTTCTCATAACACTGCTGTCATGGGCCAGACTGTGGGGATTGACCTTCCTGGCCACTGTCCCAATTCCCTTCAGAGGGTGTCCCTTGTGGACCTTTTGACCTCTGCAGAAACATAGCACCTTTCCTCCTTTCGGTCTCCATCAGAGTGGCTCCAGTGCTATATCTGTGAGCTCTTCCCTGTGCCCCATTTGTCTAGCTTCCCGTTGTAGCCAACTGCAATACTGATTGTCAGTAGCAGTCTCCTTCTGCTGAGCATGGAGTTCCCTTTGGGAGGGACAGACTGCCTTTGAGTGTTGCAGGCTATTTGGACTACATACTCACCGCTCACACTGCTGTTACAACGTGGTGATTGATCCCCTTTTGAGAAGTAATGCTAAGTCTCCCTAAGAGGAATATCTCACCTTGCAATCTGCTGAAAGTGTGCGGGAAGGTGTGAACTTTTCCTTAGTGGGATTTAGTGGTTAATTAACAGGAATACTTGACATTCACTTTAAAATAAACAATTTATTTATTTAATTAACCAGGAACTTTAACTAAACAAACGCATAGAATAAAATGCGATTCTAACGGAATGTTATTAAAATAAATACAATACTTATTCATTAACCAAAAAATATATAATAATAGAATTCAGTCACTTTTAAAAAACAACCAGGTTTGTGGCTTTCATAATCTTTTGGACTTCCTCTGTTGATTATTCTGTCTGTAAGTTTTTTCTGATTTGGTACTTTTTGCTAGTCAGATGTTGCATTATCTGAAGATATATCTGAAGCTGACAGAGTTGAGAGCTGTTCTTGCCCTCTCAAGGCTTGAGAGGTGGCAGTTCTTCTGTCGCTCTCTTGTTTCCTACCCATCACTCTTTTTATACCTGTGATGACCTATCAATTTCCCTACAGTAGGATTGGTCTGATGTTGTCAACAGCATCAAATTCAAATTTTATAGGTTCCTGGTAGCTGAGTGCTTGCTTCAAACTGATTGGGCCAAAAGCAGGTTGTCTTGTCAAGACTAATGTTTGACTTTTTGATGTGAATGTTTCAGCCTGGATTCTGTATTTACTTTGCATTTTAAACCTCCAAGCCCTGAAACAAAACGCCAGCTTTTAAAGAGACCATGCAATGTTTTTTTTTCCCTCTATAATTTTTACAATTTTTTTACATCTAAACCAACATCAAATTCCAACTTCACAAAATCAGCTTTGCAACACTGCTAGGCCCCCCTTTCTGAGTGCCCAGTGCAGGTTGCGCTTGGCTAATGTCTACAATAAAGAAAGTGAGGCAGTAACCCAATGTTTGCGGCACACCTGCCTCAGTGGGACTGGGTAGGAGGTAATCATGAATTCAGAGCTCCGTAATCTGAAAATGGGAGGAGATGAATTTTTGCCCGATCTCTACATCTACTTAATAGAAGACCTTTAAAATTTTAAAGACCTCAATTAAGACCCCTCTTCCAGAGAAAAAGGTTTCATCCTGTTTACCCTTGTCTGATAAGTAGGGGTCTCCTGGTTCTGGTAACATCTGGAGGTGTGGTCTGTTACACTAACCTTGAACCCATGGTAAGAGCTGAGGACAGGTGGAACGAGACCCTTGAGTTGCATAAGGGATAATACATGCAAAATTCTAAAGCAACTTCATCAGATTGGTCAGAGACTATCTTCCAGTATTGCCTTGACAAGGGGATCATTCTTTACTGTGTCATTCGTAACATCCCCCTACAAAGGTGCCTGACATGGGGGCTCAAACCCTGTTGCTATGTACAGCAAGGCAGTGAATCAATGGGTAAAAATCCACTAAGAATGTAGACCTCAAGATTTGCATACCAGTAATCAATGAGGAAGACAAGTAACTAAATAAGCCAAGACTGACCATAAGGGAGCAGTATTGTCTGCTGAACACACTGCTGAAACTGCCACAGTCATCCGACAGGATCTAGTATCTTTTCCAGCCAATTAATCCTAACCCTCCCCATATCCTTCTATGGGCACAGCCTTGCCTATGAATGCAACTGCACTTTCTCTGAACAAGTGAATCAGTCTCGTATCAAAAGAATTTCTGTCACACCTTCAAGTGTCAGTGAGTGTGAATTTTAGGGACACCTGCAATGTAGGGATGAGTAATGATCCCTATATCAGCAATGTTTCTTGCTGCTGTTGCCGCTTTATCAAAGTATGAAGTGTGCATTCGACTGTCGAAGTTTGTGCTCCACCTCGGGCTCCCCAGTGTGGGCGGAGGGGCAAACTGGGTAGCAGCTGGGCAGCAGTTTGTGCTCCGCAGGAGAGGTGGCACAGATCATTCAACCATGTGCCACATTTGTGCCATTCATCCCTGTCTACTCATGTTTGGCACTTGGAAAGGCAAACCGATCAGTCTTACTGTCCTGCTCTTTCCAGACAGCCCTGAAATTATTTCATTTTTAATTTTTTGAATATCCAGTTAGCTTTTGAAAATTATAAATTAATCGTCTTCCAGAATCCTTTTGTTAGTGCATTCCAGATCACAATATTAAGGAAAATCACCTCATGGGGCCCTTACAGTGCAGAAAGAGGCCATTCAGCCCATTAAGCCTGCCCTGACTCTCTGGCAGAATATCTTACCCAGGCCCCCTCCCTCTCCCAATCCCCATAACCCATCGTTAATCTATCGAACCTACATATCTGTGGACACTAAGGGGCAATTTGGCATGGCCACTCTACCTAAGCCACATATCTTTAGACTGTGGGAGGAAACCAGAGCACCTGGAGGTAACCCTCGCAGGTATGGGGAGAAAGTGCAAACTTCACACAGCCCTAGGCTGGAATTGAACCTGGGACCCTGGTGCTGTGAGGCAACAATGCTAAGCACTGTGCCACTCAGACTCATCGCCTCCCAGACTCATTCACAAATAATTGTACATCATTATCCTCTGTTCAATACCCTAGGCCAGCGGAGAAAGTTTCTCCTGAGATATTCCATCAAAGTATGCGCCGGTTAGGTGGATTGTCCATGTTAAATTGCTCCTTAGTTTCCCAAGATGTGATGGATTAGCCATGGTGAATATGTGGGGTTCATAGAAATCATAGAAACCCTACAGTGCAGAAAGAGGCCATTTGACCTATCAAGTCTGCACCGACCACAATCTCACCCAGAACCCAGCCCCATATCCCTACTAATTCACTTGCTAATCCCTCTAACCTACGCATCTCAGAACTCGAAGGGGCAATTTTTAGCACGGCCAATTAACCTAACCCACACATCTTTGGACTGTGGGAGGAAACCAGAGCACCCGGAGGAAACCCACGCAGACAACGTGCAAACTTCACACAGACAGTGACCCAAGCTGGGAATCGAATCCAGATCCCTGGAGCTGTGAAGCAGCAGTGCTAACAACTGTGCTACCATGCCACCTGGTTACATGGTAGGGCCTAGGTCAGATACTCTGTCAGCTGGAGTCCAAAAATTTTCCTAAAAGGTAAAGAGTACATAACAACAGAACATTAACATGGGGCTCAAGCCCTGTTGCGATAGAGAACAAAGCAGTGAATCGATGAGTAAAAGTCCGCCTAAGACTGTGGACCTCAAGGTTTGCATACCAGTAATCAAATCATTAGAACAAAGAACAAAGAAAATTACAGCACAGGAACAGGCCCTTCAGCCCTCCAAGCCTGCACCAGCCATGCTGCCCAACTGAACTAAAACCCCCTACCCTTCTGGGGACCATATCCCTCTATTCCCATCCTATTCATGTATTTGTCCAGAAGCCCCTTAAAAGTCACTATCGTATCTGCTTCCACTACTTCCCCCAGCAGCGAGTTCCAGGCACCCGTCACCCTCTGTGTAAAAAGCTTGCCTCGTACATTTCCTTTAAACCTTGTCCCTCGCACTTTAAACCTATGTCCCCTGGTAATTGACTCTTCCACCGTGGGAAAAAGCTTCTGACTATCCACTCTGCCCATGTCCCTCATAATCTTGTAGACTTCTATCAGGTAAATTGGCGAGAGAAGTTTTGCCAGAGTTCAGATCTTTGACCAAGGGGAGGGATGCCCAGTAAAATTGCTCTTTTGGGCTGCTTTTCACATGGCTGGAATAAAATGTAGGAATTAGTGCAGAATTAAAATGATTAGGCCCCATCCAGTTTGCCTTCTACCATTCTGATGGTCACATGAGGCATTCGTAATAGTCATTCAACAACAACTGACACCTATTGAGCACATTTTGTAGAATCTATAGGATCCCCCACAGTGCAGAACAAGGCTATTTGGTCCATTGCGTCTGCACGACTCTCTGAAAGAACATTTTCCTTACGCCCCCTTCCTCCTTCCCAAACATCCCCGTAACCCCACACATTTACCGTGGCTAATCCACCTAACCTGCACATCTTTGGACTGTGGGAGCACCTGAAGGAAACCTACGCAGGTACAGGGAGAATGTGCTAACTCCACACAGACAGTCACCCGAGGCCGGAATCGAACTCGGGTCCCTGGTGCTGTGAGGCAGCAGTGCTAACTATTATTCCACCATGCCGTCCTTAATGTCCCATGAATGTATTTTAAAAATATGTTGTTTAACACTGAATTTGCTCAGCTTTCATAGATAAATGAATAAGGATCTAGGCCAAGTCAGTAAATTCACGCCTTATAAAAATGCTGCTGTATTCTTGTGTCCTCAGGTGTATATGTCTTCCTATCTAAGTGGGACTCTCTCCTTATCATCACAAGCAGCTGGTTTTCCTGTTGCCATCACACTTAGTCCTTCCTCAGCAATTTTCTCACATTGATTTATAGTCACACTGCAGGACTCTCTGTAAACCGGCACACTTTTATCAAGCAAATTCTCCAACACTGACTTAAAGCATCAATTTGTGCGCAATCTGATTCGAAGCCCATCACACCAGCTGCAGGATGGTGCAGGTGGAAGTCTGGTGGACTGAGAAGTGGGTCAGTCTGAATCGGAGCAAAGACGTGGGATGGAATTTTCCCATCCAGTCCACCACAGAAGTCGTAGTGGGCGGGACACAGACCATGCAAAGGTTCGTTGACTTGGAGTGGGATTTTCTGGTTACAGGGCAAGGAAAATCCCCCTCCCCCGGTCTAAAGAAAATCACAAGATGTAGGCGACATGAAAAAACGTAAGGGATCAGAGCTGAATCAGGCATCCGGCCCTTCAAGAATGCTTCTCATTCAGAAAGATCAAGGCTCATCTTCTATATCAACTCTAGCTTCCTGCATTATCTCTACATCATTCAGTAACAAAGATCTACTGGCCTCCTTCAATAATGTGGTCACTGACTGAGCATCTGCTGCGTTCTCTGTGCTAGAGAATTCCTAAGATTCAGAATGCTTTGGGTGAAGATTTTCTCCTCACCTCAGCTCTATAGGACTGATCCCTTATCCTGAGGTGGTGATCTGGTGCCCTAGATTCCCCAGCCAGGTTCTCACCATCTACACTGTCAAGGCAGTTAACAATTTTGCAAATTTCAATTGGATCACCCACATTCTGCAAAACTCCATGAAATACAGACTTGGTCTACTCAATAGTTCCTCACTGGACAATCACCTCACCCCACTGACCAGTCCAGTAAATCTGTGTTGCACTCTCTCTAGGTATTTATTTATTAGTCACAAGTAAGCTTACATTAACACAGCAATGAAGTCACTGTGAAATTCCCCTAGTCGCCATACTCGGGCACCTGCTCGGGTCAATGCATCTAACCAGCACATCTATCAAACTGTGGGAGGAAACCAAAGCACCTGGAGGAAACCCACGCAGACGTGGGGAGGAGGTGCACACAGACAGTGACCCAAGCTGGGAATCGAACCAGGTCCCTGGTGCTGTGAGGAAACAATGCTAACCACTGTGCTACCATGCCACCCCAGGAAGGGTAGGACAAGTATGTCCTTCCTTACGTAAGGAGACCAAAATTGCAGATGAAGCCTCACCAAAGCCCTGTGCAATTGTACGAAGACTTCTTTATTCTATTCCAATCCGTCTGTTACAAAAACTTGTTACAAAACCATTTACCTGGCTAATTACTTGTGGTATGTATATTATTTGTAAACTTTCTGTGATTCATATACAAGGACACCCAGCCCACTCTGAGTGCCCATTTCTCATTTCCTCTTACCATTCACAAAATATCTTGCTTTCTCATTTTGTCAACCAAAGTGGACAATTTCACAGTTACCCAACCTGTCTTTATTCCTCTGCAGCCTCTGCTTTCCCCTCACACCTTACTTTTCCACTTAATTTGCATTGTCAGCAAACTTCCTGCATTAAACTCAGTCGCTTATCTAAACTGTTAAATAGAATATAAATAGCTGAGGCCCGAGCACTGATCCTTGTGGCATCTTGCTACTTACAGCTTGCTAACTCAGACTGGAATTGAACCTGGGTCTCTGGTATAGCAGCACTGGCTGCTATATAGCAGGTAGCCACTTCCAGGAGCTGGGGAGAAGGGAAGTGTGTGTCCCCTGTGCATCTTTGGAGTATTGCCTGGGTGAGAAGCCCAGAGATCAGATGTTAATGGGCCACTGTCTCTTGCTGGTTTACTCCCATTCTCTTTTCTGTTTGGTTCTAACTCATAGAATCATAGAATCACACACTGCAGAAGAGGCCTTTCGGCCCAACGCATCTGGACTGACATGCAAGGAACACCTGAAGTCCAACCTCACCCCATTTACTAGCATTGGCCCATAGCCTTGAATGTTACAATGTACCAAGTGCTCATCCAGATTCTTTTTAAAGGATGTGAGGCATCCCGCCTGTACCACCCTCCCAGGCAGCACATTCCGGACCGTCACCACCCTTTGGGAAAAATTTGTTATCTTCCTGGTCCTTGGCATTCCAACTCTTTCCAGCAACATTGCAAGTATCTTCCTTTGATCTAATACTATCTGTGGGGAGATTTGAAAGTCAGAACAGTAATTTCAAAGTTGATTTTCTGGCACATCCAAAGCCAGCTAAGAGAGCAGCTATCTATTTATTACGAGAAGTTTAAAGCTTCAAAAAGTAATTACCTTTGGGGGATTTGCATTTCACTTGAAAAGGAAAAGATTTGCAAAGCTGCGGGGAATGGAAATAATCCGGTGGCTGTATCAAAGAGACAGAAGGGACTACCTGGGCTGAATGGCCACCTGGATTGTAAGATTCTATGGTTCAGTAAGGAAAATCTGTTTTGCCATCTATTAGGGCTTGATCTCAGCCAATCTCTTTCCACTCTTCTGAGAATCATTGTAAATTACAGACCAAATAGGTTTTAATCCCTCATACATCTAAAACCAATATTTAGTTGCGAGTTTACCTTGTGCGGCAATCCTTTTAAAACCATCACACTGTCGCCAAGGGATATTTTTAAAAATTTGTAAACAGAACAATTTTGTGGAGAAAACAACCTATACTCAGCTGACGCAGGTTGAGGCACTTTCTGCATGAATATATTAATGAAAGCAGGACCAAGCGGAACAGTGCACATGAAAGAACATTCTAGAAACTTCGGAGCTGCAAAGATGAAAATAACCAGTTTCACTGCCTCCGGAGTGGCAGTAGAGAGTCAACATGGGGAGTTTTTGGGCACGTAAGCCTCACTGCCAATGTTGAAGTGTATTGTTTTGCCTTGCATCGATAATATGCCAGGGCGACACGATGGCACAGTGGTTAGCACTGCTGCTTCACAGCTCCAGGAACACGAGTTCAATTCCAGCCTCGGGCCACTGACTTTGTGGAGTTTCCTTGTTCTCCCCATGTCTGCGTGGGTTTCCTCCAGGTGCCCCATTTGCCTCCCACGGTCCAAAGATGTGCAGATGGGGTGCATTGGCCATGCTAAAATTGACCCTGAGTATCAGAGGATTAACAGGACAAATATGTGGGGTTACAGGAATAGGATCTGGGTGGGATTGTGTTTGGTGCAGACTTGATGGGCTGAATGGCCTCCTTCTGCACTGTAGGGATTCTATGATGATATCGAGTTCTTCAATTCCTGTAGACATCAGGCGGAATTTTACCGGCATGTCCGCCTGAAGTTTGTACGATCCCACTCGAGCCAAAAGGAGAATGCTGTTCTCTGATCCCGCCCGGCCCCTGGAATTGGGGCGAGCGTGCTGGTAAAATTCCGGCCATCATGTGGAATATTTATTTTGGCTCCATCAATGAAATCTGAATCTCTCCACAATGATTGAAGGTTTGGGTGAGAACTTTTCTTCAAAGGTCTTTTCTTCAAAATTCCTCAAAAGGTTTTGCACCTGGCTTGGGAAGAAGGAGGAAAGTTTGTAACAGAGTGAAGATTTTCCCTTCTATTACATTGAGAGAAGTTATACTTTCATTTCATTTGATATCCTGTTTGCAGCAAAATAATATTGAAATCTCTCTTCATAGGTAATCCATGAGCCCACATTCTCATCAAATGGTTTCATTGCGCCATATTTTCTCGCCACCACACTTACCAGTTCTTAAGCTGTAATACGCTATTTTTTCTCCCTCCCATTTCTTTTCTCTTCCGACTGATTTTGTGTTATTTCTTTTGTAGCTTCTTCTAAAAATATGTATTTGCTGGACTGCAGCTTTTAGGAAAAATAATATTTATTTTCCTACGGGCGGCATGGTAGCACAGTGGCTAGCACTGCTGCTTCACAGCTCCAGGGATCTGGGTTCGATTCCTGGCTTGGGTCACCGTCTGTGTGGAGTTTGCACATTCTCCTCGTGCCTGCGTGGGTTTCCTCCAGGTGCTCCAGTTTCCTCCCACAATCCAAAGATGTGCAGGTTAGGTTGATTGGCCGTGCTAAAATCGCCCTTAGTGTCCTGAGATGTGTGGGTTAGAGGGATTAGTGGGTAAATAGGGATATGGAGGTATGGCTTGGGTGGGGTTGTGGTCAGTGCAGACTTGATGGGCCGAATGGCCTCTTTCTGCACTGTACAGATTCTATGGTTTTGCAACACCGTTCTCTTTTAAAACCAGGAGATTTCCACTTTAATTTTGCTTCACTTGTGTTACAATCGTGTTATTTTCTGAGCAGGATTGAAATCGGTTTGTTCACTAACCATGACCCCATGGATAAGAT
Organism: Carcharhinus amblyrhynchos; assembly: GCF_965287045.1. NCBI lineage: Eukaryota > Metazoa > Chordata > Chondrichthyes > Carcharhiniformes > Carcharhinidae > Carcharhinus > Carcharhinus amblyrhynchos. The sequence goes on from NC_137327.1 coordinate 126,645,985, forward strand.
CAAATACATTTGATACACACTGAATATTTCATAGCCAGTTATAGAAAATGTGTACGCCAGAATGTTACAGCTGTTCATGCCGGCAGGATTTTCCCCTCCCCCGGCAGTGAATGGAGATTTGGCTGAGCGCCAAGTTCTCCCCCTCTCCCGCTAAGTTTGGGGACCAGATGCTGCACCCCGCCATGAGTGAGGATGCGCAACTAGAAAGGACCCTTCAGCTTTGTCAAGTAAACTGGTTTTTACACTGCCTGCTCCCTTATTTTCTTACTGTGCTCATTTTCCAGGGAATCTTGAGCCCATCGATTGTGTTAATCGACTGGTATTACTGTCGGCACGCTGGCTGACAATGTTTTCCTTGCCTCGACTTTCCGTGCGCTCCCGAGATTGCAGTCGAGAAAAGTAAAGTTAAGGAAAGGCCCGGAGTGTTTTCCATCAATTTTAAAATTAATGCACACCTTTAGCAAAAGCTAAAAATTAATTTCCAATGACCAGATTTAACACACTTCAATCGAAGGGGGAGTGGTCTCTTAAAAATCGATCCTTAACTCAAGGCCCATGTCTGAATTGTTTCTTTTGACTGTATTTCCTGGAAAACTACCTTTGTTGCCAATTCTGTCTTTTACCGTTCTACATTAATGCCGTCAGCTCACCTAGACAGCAAAAGTAAAAAGTGAAAAGGCTGCCACAAGGTGGGTTGGTTAACCAGTTCATGAAGTATTATTGGATCGGGTGTTGCTCGCTTACAGTCCAGGATTTTGATTTGATTTGATTTGATTTATTAGTGTCACACGTATTAACATGCAGTGAAAAGTATTTGTTTCTTGTGCACTATACAAAGCATACAGTTCATAGAGAAGGAAACAAGAGAATGCAGAATGTAGTGTTACAGTCATAGCTAGGCTGTAGAGAAAGATCACCTTAAAGCAAGGTAAGTCCATTCAAAAGTCTGACAGCAGCAGAGAAGAAGCTGTTCTTGAGTCAGCTGGTACGTGAACTCAGGCTTTTGTATCTTTTTCCCGAAGGAAGAAGGTGGAAGAGAGAAAGTCCAGGGTGCATGGGGTCCTTAATTATGCTGGCTGCTTTGCCGAGGCAGCGTGAAGTGTAGACAGAGTCAATGGATGGGAGGCTGCAAGATGGATTGGGCTACATTCACGACTTTTCATAGTTCCTTGCTGTCTTGGACAGAGCAGGAGCCACACCAAGCTGTGATACAACCAGAAAGAATGCTTTCTATGGTGCATCTGTAAAAGTTGGTGAGAGTCGTAGCTGACATGCCAAATTTCCTTAGTCTCAGGATGGAAGTGAGGGAAAATGTCCCCAGTGCCTCTGGTAGTGTCACCATGTAATCATGTGACACACTACACAGAGGTGCATTGGTTCACTATACATGACATTATCCACGCGCGGAGTTGACATATTCCACTGGTTTTCATCCACGTAGCTTTTTCCTTACCAGTACGAATGAAGTGATTCGCAAGTAAAACAAGGGTAAGTGGAGGGAGATGCGCACTGATTGCTCACAATACTGACTGTGAAAGCCAGGCATTCCCTCAGCAAAAGGAAAACAAATAGTAACCAAAATTAAGCAAAATTAAAGCTGCAATTTCCTGTCCAAAGTTAAATATTTATTTTGCCTTTACCGCTTGAAGTTGATGACAGTTCTACTAATATTTGAAAGATGAAGACTGTGATCTTACTGCTCGTTCACGCCACACTCCCGCTGGAGCAAGGACAGAGAATTTGACGTCCAGCCAAATCTCCATTCGCTGTCGCGGGATGGGAAAATCCTACCTCCCCGTGAATGACCGTAACATTCTAGTGTACACGTTTTCTGTAACTCATTATGAATTATTCAGCGTGTATTAAATGTATTCGCTCTTATTTATGGGGCTATGGTTAGTGAACAAGCCCGATTTCAATTCTGTGGCCCACTGAGATGAAGGAGGGCCACTCAAGTGGCCCACTCACTAGCCTAGGTTGCCCATCGCAACATTAAGAACTCTGTAAAGCTGACCAGTTGCAACCTGACAGCAACAGGAGAGGCAGCACAGAAGCAGTTTATTTTTAATGAAACGAAACAACGGATAACGAACTACTGATCTTCGACAAAGTTTCAGTAACCAACATTTTCCCTTCTGCGTCCCAGGCCGCAGGTTTCCACTTGTCCTGGCCACATTGAAATGAAGATGAAGATCCTCTCATTTCTTAAGGACAGACAGAGATCTCAAACAACGATGAGACAGAGTACAGCAATGAGATAGAGAATCTGGTGAAATGGTGTGGCAACAATAATCTCTCCCTCAATGTCAACAAAATGAAGGAGATTGTCATCAACTTCAAAAAGTGTAAAGGAGAACATGCCCCTGTCTACATCAATGGGGATGAAGCAGAAAGGGTTGAGAGCTTTGAGTTTTTAGATGTCCAGTTCACCAACAACCTGTCCTGGTCCCCCCATGCTGACACTACAGTTAGAAAAGCCCACCAATGCCTCTACTTTCCCAGAAGACTAAGGAAATTTGGCATGTGAGCTATGACTCTCACCAACTTTTACAGATGCACCATAGAAAGCATTCTTTCTGGTTGTATCACAGTTTGGTATGGCTCCTGCTCTGCCCAAGACTGCAAGGAACTACAAATAGTCGTGAATGCAGCCCAATCCGTCACGCAAACCAGCCTCCCATCCATTGACTCTGTCTATACTTCCCGATGCCTCGGCAAAGCAGCCAGTATAATTAAGGACCCCACGCACCCTGGACATTCTCCCTTCCACCTCCTTCCTTCAGGAAAAAGATACATAAGTCTGAGGTCATGTACCAACTAATTCAAGAACAGTTTCTTCCCCGCTGCTGTCAGACTTTTGAATGGACTTACTTGCATTAAGTTGATCTTTCTGTACACCCCAGCTATGACTGTAGCACTACATTCTGCACTCTCTTGTTTCCTTCTGTATGTTTTGTTATTTTTATGTTTTGTCTGTATAGTGCGCAAGAAACAATACTTTTCACTGTATGTTAATACATGTGACAATAATAAATCAAGTCAGTGATATCTGCCCGTTTAGGCCAGGATGTGACCACTTCACTGGCCTTCATTTCTGCACAACCCTCTACCCCCGACTACTGGCTGGAAGGCAGATCTGTCTCCAGACTGATTCAAACCTCCGATCACTTCTGGAGATGGAGGCAGGTTTGTGTCCCAGAATTGAACCTGCCTCCTGGTTCCTGCCTCCAGCGGGGAAATACGACCCAACATACCATTGGCAGATTCTCAGTACTGCAGATTAGTTAGTCAGACTAATTTAGTTGTGAAGGTTCGTGGGAGGAGGGTGGGGGAAGGGATGGGATTGGAGAATTGCAAAATAGAAATAACTTAACAATCTAATTGTGTAAGTAAGATTGTGTCAATCTCTTGCTTTTCAAAGGAACTGCAACAGATCTGAATCAATTTGATTTCAACGGCAACACCAACATTTGTATACCACCATTAATTGACTGAAACATTGCAAAGTTTTTCACAGGAGCATTATAAAACCAAATAAGACATGGAGACACATAACAAAATATCGGGCAGGATTTTCTACCCGCCTTCGCCCCAAAGGTCAGAATATCCGGCCCGAGGTCGATGAACCTTTACATGGTCCGTGTCCCGCCCGCTACGATTCCTGTAGTGAGTGAGAGGGGAAAATTCCTCCCATTAGGTCGGATGACCAAAAGTTTGGTAGATTTTAAGGAATGTCTTAAAGGAAGAAAGCAAAATAGTAAGATGGTGAGGTGTATGTACGGAGGGAACTCCAGAGATTAGGGCCTTGGTAACGGAACCACGGCCACCAATGATCAAGCAGTTAAAATCGAGGATGGTCATCAAAAGGAGGAGTGCAGGTGCCTTGGAGGATATGGGGTCTGGGAAGGAGACAAAGATAGGGAGGTATGAGGCCCTGCAGGGATTTGAAAACGAGGATGAGAATTTGAAAATCAAGACATTTCTTGACTGGTAGCCAATGCAGGGGGATGATAGAGAAGTGGGACTTGGTGTAAGACATTGGCGTTTTGGCTGACCTCACCCACCATGGCTAATCCCCTAATCTACACATCATTGGATACTAAGGGGCAATTTAGCATGGTCAATGCACCTAATCTACACATCTTTGGAAATTTACAATGGCTAATCCCCTTCACCTACACATCTTTGGACACTAAGGGGCAATTTACAATGGCTAATCCCCCTAACCTGCACATCTTTTGACACTAAGAGGCAATTTAACATGGCCAATCAGCCTAACCTACACATCTTTGGACACTAAGAGGCAATTTAGCATGGCCAATCCACCTAAACTGCACATCTTTAGACACTAAGAGGCAATTTAGCATGGCCAATCCAACTAACCTGCACAGCTTTGGATACTAAGGGCAATTTAGCATGGCCAATCCACCTAACCTACACATCTTTGAACACTAAGAGGCAATTTACCATGTCCAATCCACCTAACCTGCACATCTTTGGACACTAAGAGGCAATTTAGCATGGCCAATCCACATAACCTGCACATCTTTCCACACTAAGTGGCAATTTAGCATGGCCAATCCACCTAACCTGCACATCTTTGGACAGTGGAAGGAAACCCACGCAGACACAGGGAGAACATGTAAACTCCACACAGACAGTGACCCAAGCCAGAAATCGGACCCATGTCCCTGGGGCTGTGAGACAGCAGTGCTAACCATTGTGCCACTGTGCCACACCTCACTTCATTTGCCCTCAGATTTATGAAAGATAGAGCTTAGGGGCCAGCTGGGAGTGTATTGTAATCGCCAGTCTGGCGGTAACAAACATGTGGATCAGGTTTTCATCAACAGGTGACCTGAGTCAGGGGCGAATTTAATGATGAGGGGGTTTCTCGGCTGCCCCCACTGATGAGACTTTCCAGTTGCACAGACGATGATCCCCCACCATGGGGAGGGTGCAAAGAATGGGAAACACCATTGACAGTGGTGGGACTGGAAGATCCTACTGATAGCCAATGGTGGGCCACCTCCACTGCTACAAAACACCACAGAAAGAAGCAGTATCTCCTGCCCAATTGTATGAAGTTGGAAAGAGGTGGTCTTCGAATATAAAGTTAGAAACTCATCTCAATGTCAAAATGTGACACCAAGGTTATCTCCTGTTATGGCTGTGAAATGTGATTTGCAAACCATTAAATAAGTGACTGAACTGCAAATAGAGATCACTTTATTGGGTAATAAAACTATCAGCAATTCTCATGTGGTAACCGCATGAAAAACATTGCCATTGAAATACTGCTTCATAAATGCGCATTTTCCCTTCTATTTTTACTGCATTTCCCCTGCAAAACAATGTCTTTTACACTGAAAATACGAAGTGATTGGTGTTGCAGAGGAGCCAGAGCTCCAGCGGGCAAGTGAAGAGAGAGAGGCAACAGTAAGAGGAAGGCAAAATTGGCAAAGAACAGTCGGGGGTTGTGGGGGGGGATGGGAGAGGCAATTGTAAAGTGACGTTAGTGGGGAGTTAACCAACAAAGTACCGGGAGAAAGCTAAAAGGAGATGGATACAGCAGAGAGGGTGGGCAGGAGAGAGCTGAAAATAAAGAGAGAAGGGAATTGGTCAGCAAAGGATAGAGGGCTGGACAAATTGTAAGGCAAAAGGATGGAGAAAATGGGATAGAAACCAAGAAGAAATGGAAGAGTGAGTAAAGCAATAAAGGCGAGGGAAAGGACAATTCCAAAATAGGATTGGTCATCCCAAGTGATAGAATGTCAGAATATTGAAGAGAGAGAACCAGAATTTTAAAGTAATCATATTTGTTTTAATTTGCCGCAGTGTTTCCTTTAATGAAGAGAAATTATTTTATATTACTTTCCCCTTCTCCATTCTACCTTCCAATTATATGCATTGTACCCCAATTTAGGGTGGTACAGTGGCACAGTGATTAGTGCTGCCTCACAGTGCCAGGGACCTCAATGCAATTCCCGTCTTGGGTGACTGCCCATGCGGAGTCTGCACATTTTCGCTGTGTCTTCGTGGGTTTTCCCCTGGTGCTCCCACAGTCCAAAAGACGTGCTGGTTAGCTGCATTCACCATGGTAAATTCTCTCTCTGTGTACCCGAACAGGTGCCAGAGTGTGGCAACTAGGAGATTTTCACAGTAAATTCATTACAGTGTTAATGCAAGCCTACTTGTGACACGGATAAATAAACTTTAAACTTTGAAAGGGCAGACGCATGATTTGATCATAGGGGTGGAATCCTCCCATTCAGGACTAAGTCCCTACCGGGAGTGGGGATGTGGAGTGTTTCCTGCCACAGAGGCCAAAGGGAATTTAGATCATATCTGCCACATCTGACTTCCTTAATTATGGATCTGGGGGTTTTGCGCTGCCTTCTGTGTCGGAGTAGGCCTGATGGCTCATTCCCACCATCATATCTTGGTGCCATTTTTTAAAGTTGACCAGCATCATGTTGAAGAAAGAAGATAGACCTTCTGACAAAAAAGAGATGGATCTTCAGGAACACACTGAGGCAGGAAGATAGATTTCCCCGGCAATCTTCAATCTGGAAGATCCGCCCAATACATAACCCTTCTCCCCCCACCCCCAAGCCATTGTTTAAAGTTTACTTATTAGTCACAAGTATGCTTACATTAACATTGCAATGAAGTTACTGTGAAAATCCCCTAGTCATTGTGTCCCCTACATTGTGGCACCTATTCAGGTACAGTGAGGGGAAATTTAACATGGCCATGCATCTAAACAGCACATCTTTCAGACCATGGGAGGAAACCGGAGCACCTGGAGGAAAACCACGCAGAGATGGGGACAATGTGCAAACTTCAAACAGACAGTGACCCAAGCCGGGAATCAAACCCAGGTCCCTGGCGCTGTGAGGCAGCAGTGCTACCACTGTGCCATAGTGCTGTGGCGTTTCAGGGTCCAAGGACACTAGTGGTCTTCATCCCAAATTCCGGAGCCAGTAGCAGACATCGTTCAGGTAATTCCCCACTTCTGCACGGCGCGACGTCCCAGATGTGATCTGGACTGCTCTTCTTGTCCACTGGCGTTGCAGAGAATGGGAGTGGGGGAAAAGTTCTGGTCTGAGCTTCATCTACATCCCACTAGTGGGATGCCAATCAGTTTCACGTAGGCCATCAGGCGCCATGGTGGGCATCAGTGGAAGATCCTGGGAGAAATTCACGCTGGCGTGAAGCCAATTCTGAGGCCTCGTGCCAAATCCTGACCCTCATCTGTCATTGAACCCACTGGGAAAACTGATTCTAGGTTTGTGCCACTGTAACTCTGGGAATGGTGTAGAAAGGCTGTCTGGTAGTAGTGCTCCTTTTGTCACACCTTGTGGGAAATGTCAAGTGTTTTTTGGTGCCACCACCCCTGCACCCTCCCAGGAACTCCCTTCCTTTATGATTTCACTATGATGACAAACCCAGTCAGAAATGCTGCAATCACATCTTACTGGTCTGCCACAGTTTGTTAAACCTAAAACTAACTATTCTTAATTGATGGGTCAATTCTATCTTTTACTCTCATTCTATGCTTTTAAAACTGTCTATGACTGTGTAATGACTTCAACCAGGCCATTGAACTTGGCCTGTTAGAATATGAGGGCCTGATTAAGGAGTCAATTGATGGGCCAATCAGGGAGTCTTTTCCTTGTATTTAACTGGGCGTGTCAGTTCCTCTGGCGCTCCTGAAGGTAGGCTGCTGATTGATAGCATTCTGTACTGCTGTTGGAATTGTAAATAAAGGGATTTTGGTGAAGGGACTTCTGTCTCTAAAGACTTATTCCTGACTGTAACACTACATTCTGCACCCTCTCCTTTCCTTCCCCAGATGTACTTCATGAACGGTGTGTTTTGTCTGTATGGAGAGCAAGGAACAATACTTTTCACTGCATCCCAACACAATAATAAATCAAATCAATCATCCAGATTGGTTTTACTCTCTCTCCACAGATGCTGTCAGACCTGCTGAGATTTTCCTGCATTTTCTGTTTTTGTTTTCAATCCCAGCTTCCGCAGTGATTTGCTTTTATCCTTAATTGCTCTCCTCTTTATTCTGGTTCTTCGATATAACTTCTCGCAGTGTATGGCTTTTGCCCCGTTTCTCTGCGTTGCGATTGTCCGTCAGCGCTGTGCAAGCTGTCATCGTTATTTGCGGAACTTGGTTGTTAAATAACCTTTCAGAATCACTTGTAGATGATGCCTAGAGTCAGCCATGATCAATCCTATTTGCACTTGCTGTCGTTATCTGCCGCATCAAGCCTGAGTGAAATATTAATCAGGTCGCGATGCTTGGTGGCATCTTGGAGTTGGGTAAGTTGATGCGGTTCTCTCCCACACGGTGCTTATGTTACACAAGGAGCATCATTGATACGCTGCTGATCAGTAACTGGCAATGGGCCAGGAATTTCTGGAGATTTTCTCTTGGATCAGTTTCAGCAGTTACACAATCCGACTTTTATTTCCAGATTGTTTTTGTTCCTCGGATCATGTTGACTGAATCAAAGTTTGAGTCTTGCCCTGATGTTCCCCAGTGGGAGGGACCACTAGCCACATTCAGAACAAAGAACAAAAGAAATTACAGCACAGGAACAGGCCCATCCGCCCTCCAAGCCTACACCGAACGCGCTGTCCAACTTAACTAAAACTTCCTGCCCTTCCGGAGACCATACTCCTCTCTTCCCATTCCATTCAGGATGAAACCCAAGAGCTGGCGCATACTTGGGACTGAAGGAAACTGCAATGGGAAGGGCCAAAATGGCAGGCAGGCTGTTATTTGCGGTATGGTTATAGTGTGCACTCTATAATTATTGGACATCACTCTTAGAGCTTGGTGGGAAAACAGTAAAATTGACTTCCCTGTGTTGCCAACACTTGCAATTCATTTAGAAACCAAAAGCGTCTATTTTGAAATGTTCTGGGCGAATTCCAAGCATTTATAAAGCTCCTACGAAACTGTGGGATTCGCAAGTGAATTATGAGCCTTGGCAGTGCTGAGTTCTGTGTGTTAAATCTGTGGCACAAAGCAGAGCAGTGTATATATGATCGAACACAATACAAACATTCAGCTAAATAAATAGAACCGGACAGTGAATCAACGCCAACACTGACACACACATTTAGTATGATATATAACCCACTTCTCTGGGCTAAATTTGATTTTTACTTGGAGATTTCTGAGTCTCTGTCTGATACTCTGCGACAGTGCAACAATATGGTTAATCTGGGCATGAAGCCAAAACCTGGAGGGGCTGCAAGTTGAAGTTGGAGGAACCAGTTGAGAAATTAGAGCACGTTAGACAAAATATGTTGGCAGACAAACTTTGATGAGACAAGTGCAAAGTACTGCACAGAATGTGCAAAGATAATTAGCACAAGTGCATGGTGAATGGTGTTGAAATAGCTAAGCATGAAGAGGAATGAGACTGAGGAATCTTAGTAGACTCAACATTGAGCGCATCCAACTAATGCAAAGCAGTAAATCTGACACCCGGCATCAACCTCATGGCTCTAATTTGAACTGTCTCTCAAAACTGAGTGTCTCCCTTGTATCTCAACAGCCAAAAGTGGATGTGGTATTCAGTGCGCAGACTGGTCATTGTATTGTACTTTGATTCGAATGTTCTGACTGTGAGGCTCAAGCCAGTGTTGGTTTTGTTGCTGCCCAGTGGCTAGACTGGATAAGTGGGACATCAAAATTGTTATAATTCCGTCATCTTTTTCAGCTCTATCCATACTAGGCAGCACGGTACCACAGTGGTTAGCACTGCTGCCTCACAGTGCCAGCGAATCTGGGTTCAATTCCCGGCTTGGGTCACTGTCTGTGTGGAGTTTGCACTTTGCCCCATATCTATGTGGGTTTCCTCCGGTTTCCTCCCACAGTCTGAAAGACGTGCTGGTTAGGTGCATTGGCCTGAATAGGTGCTGGAGGGTGGCGACTAGGGGAATTTCACAGTAACTTCATTAATGTTGGCCTACTTGTGACTAATAAATAAACTTTAACTTTTTAGCTATTTCAGTAAAACATTCATGTGATCTGTTTTTCTTCATTGTGTCTAACACTTTACATTTCTCGGCAATCAATTTTATCTGTTTAAACATTCTTTGGCCCACATGCATAGTTTGTTTGGCTCATTCCATAGTTTCTGGCCTGCCTTCTCCACTTCTGTTACCTCTACCCCTAACCTCCTAGTTTGATACTGTCTGTAAATTTATCCAGTTGCATTCAGCTTCCGATATTAGTTAGACACAATGCTGTTGTCCCATTGAGCGGAAACCAACCCCCCTCCCACTCAATACTCCTTCTCTGCACCCTGATGTAGCTTCACAGGTGTGAACGCATTGAGTGTGATGTGGTGTGAATGAAACAAGGTACAAAGTCTAAGCAGGAATTTTGCTGCGGAAGGGGGAAAGAGATGCTTCTTTTCAACCATTTTTTTCAGCCTCTAGAAGCTGGTGAGTGTACAAGGCTTTACTTAGGCGAGCAAGTATGTGACTTGTTTGGTGAGTTTTTATGATTTTTGTCTCTCTAAAAGCAGGCAGTAGATTTAGCCAGTCCTATGAAAAAACAGCATGACAGTAAATTAAACTACCAGAGAAAACAGTTGGGTAATATTTCTAAACTTGAAACCTAATTAGTAATATTAGACAAAATAGAGATGTCAAGGCAGGTTGATGTGTTGCAGCTGTGGTATGTGAGGTTTGGCGGACACCAGTGTGATTCACGGAAATCACATCTGCAGGAACCTTCTGCAGCTCCAGGAACATTGGCTCAGTGTTGATCACCTGGCCAGTCAGTAGAATGTGTCAACCAGGCAGTTGGTGGGCAAACATCGAGGCAGGCCTTCATCTGGGATCCGCAACGGTGCGGATCCCGTCTACTCAGAATTGTTGGCCAATTTGAGGCCAGCAGCTCTTCTGAATAGCAGGGCCACTGGGGAGGGGGTGGCTGTTGCTGGTATGACACCCACCCAAGGCCCAGGACCGAGACCACAGATGAGCAGGATGGGATTTGCAGGGTGGGAAGGGAGTTGGCAGCTAGGGCAGGGAGTGTCTTTCAGTAAGCCCCATCTTCCCAATCTTGCGTCTCTCGTTCCAGCACTGAGTGCTTTTGAACACCCTCCTTGTTGCCTGAAAAGAAACATTCTAGGGTTTACTTATTGTGCTTGCCACGTGGCCAGCTTTTAGCTGCCAGTTATTACCTTAATACTTAAGAGTGGGAGCTGTTTTAAGGGCTGTTATTTGGAAGCATGGTGAGAAAATGAAGGGGTAAGTTGGGGAAAGAATTTAAGCGGCTGGTTTTCAACACAAACATAAGAAATAAGAACATAAGAAATAGGAGCAGGAGTAGGCCATCTAGCCCTTCGAGCCTGCCCCGCCATTCAATAAGATCATGGCTGATCTGTTGTGGCTCAGTTCCACTTTCCCGCCCTCTCCCCATAACCCTTAATCCCCTCTCTTATCAAGAACCCATCAACCCGCTTCTTAAAAATATTTAGCGAGGCAGCCTCCACCACTTCAACGGGCAGAGAATTCCAGAGATTCACCACCCTTTGAGTGAAGAAGTTCCTCCTCAACTCCGTTCTAAACCGCCTCCCCTTTATCTTGAGGCTGTGCCCCCTAGTCCTACTGTCTTTTTTGAGCGGGAAGAGTCTCTCCACCTCTATCCTATCCATCCCATTCATCATCTTATACGTCTCAATGAGATCTCCCCTCATTCTTCTAAACTCTAACGAGTACAAGCCTAGTTTATTCAGCCTCTCCTCATAGCTCAATCCCCTCAACTGCGGTATCAGCCTAGTAAACCTCCTCTGCACTCCCTCCAGGGCCAAAATATCCTTGCGCAGGTGCGGCGCCCAAAACTGCACACAGTACTCCAGCTGCGGCCTCACCAATGCCCTATACAGCTGCAGCAAGACCTCCCTTCTCAATGAAGATAGCATAAAGGAGTCCATGAACTCTGTGACTACTTAGTGTAGCCACTATTAGAAGGAGCGAACTAGATTACAGCTCAGCCTGGTTCTCATGCAGTGAGTAGACAGGTTATTTTCCAAGTCTTCAAAGCAATCATAGAATCCCTACAGTGCAGAAGGAAGCTATTCAGCCCATCGAGCAGGTTGTGAATGTAGCTCAATCTATCACGCAAACCAATCTCCTATCCATTGACTCTGTCTACATTTCCCGCTGCCTCAGCAAAGCAGCCAGCATAATTAAGGACCCATGCACTCCAGACATTCTCTCTTCCACCTTCTTCTTTCGGAAAAAAGATACAAAATTCTGAGGTCAAGTGCCAACCGACTACATTCTGCACTCTCTCGTTTCCTTCTCTATAAACGGTGCTCTGTCTGTATAGCGCACAAGAAACAATACTTTTCACTGTATGTTAATACATGTGACATTAATAAATCAAATCAAAATATGTGAGGTTTCAGAGATGGGACAATTAAGACTTATCTAGATAGGCACATGAACAGGCAGGGTATAGAGGATTACAGGCTGTTGGTTGAGGTAGGACAATGTGGTTGGCACAGGCTTGGTGGGCTGAAAGGCCTGTTCCTTGTTCTTTTTAGGGCCTGAGTAGGATTGTGGTTGGTGCAGGGTCGATGAGCTGAATGGCCTCCTTCTGCACTGTAGGATTCTATGACAACCACAATCTCACCCAGGTCTTATTCCCATAACTCCCTGACACTAAGGGGCAATTTAGCATGGCCAATCCACGTAACCCCCCCATTTTTGGATTGTAGGAGGAAACTGGAGGAAACTCACAAAGAACCGGGTAGAACATGCAGGCTGTGCACAAGAAACAATACCGAGGCCGGAATTGAACTCGGGTCCTTAGAGCTGTGAGGCAGCAGTGCTAACCACTGTGCCACCGTGCCGTCCTGTAATGTTTTGTGCCAAAATAAATTCTTTACTCGGAGCCACATCAATATCTGAAAAAGATGATTAAGTGTTGGAGATGATGATTCTAGATTTGCAATCATTGCGCCAGCATTCTTGAAAATTTACCTCTAGATAACATCACTAAGACAGCCTCTGAGATATCGCCTGGCTCCACCACCTGTTCACTGTGTGCTTATGGAGGTTATGGGTTGGGTTGGTCCTGATCATATGTTTATATCCTTCAATAAAAGTCACAAAGTTACAGGGATGCAATTAGAGATGAATCATGTTGACTCATGACGAGGCACTTTCATCGTGGCCCCGCATGGCTTAGGAATGTTCCGGAACCAGCACACTGGGATATCTTGTCGTAAAAATCCCCACTCTAACAAAACAACTCCCGCACGCGTGTGAGTTGAGGGTGTGGAAAATATGTCAGCAACAGGTGCTGTGTTCCCTGTGCCCCCCCCCAACACCATCCCCCCTCCTCCAATCCACCTCTTACCCAGAATAAAAGGCTGGTTGTGAACCCATCCATAATAAAATAAAACCAGGAGTCCTGCAGCCATTTTGTGCGCTCAACTGGGGCATTCACGATATCAGGGCAAGACTGGTGCTATCGGGTGGCCAGGAAGTCCTGCCCGACAGAGCCAGGTTCGAGCGGTGGCACGTGCCGGGACTGCAGGCAATCCCCAAACAACAGGAAGTAATGGAGGCTCCAGTTATCAGGCAGGCCTATTGGGAAGGCTGCAACAGGGTGGGTGAGGAGGTTGGACATGGCTGGGATTGAGAGGCTGTGGGTGAGGGTTAATGTTGGGGACCTTGGTGGGGATGGAAAGCATCTGACGGGCACTGGGAAGGTTTTTTCCTTGCACAACACAAGTCCGTCCAGGAAACGTGGCACATGGGTTCACTGAATTAAGCAGGAGCCATGTTTGATTTCCTGTCAGGGGGTTGCGATGCAGAGATTAAGTCAGTGCAGTGTTTGTAACATGTCCATCCTTGTGTCATTCTGTGGCAGATCCCCACTTGTAATAAACACCTTTTCACACCATGAAGGTTCACCAACATCAAATATTTCAAAATTACATCTACCTTCAAGGGGCAGCACAGTGACACAGCGATTCGCACTGCTGCCTCAAAGCACCAGGGACCTGGGTTCGATTCTGGCCTTGGCTCACTTGGAGTTTGCACGTTCTCCTCATGTCTGCATGGGTTTCCTTTGAGTACTCTGGTTTCCTACCAAACTCCAAAGGTGCGCGGGTTGGGTTGGTTGGCCATGCTAAATTGCCCCTTAGTGTCAGGGGGATCAGGAGGGTAAATATGTGGGGTTAAGGGGATAGGAGCTGGGTTGGATTGTTGTTGGTGCAGACGCAATGGGCCAAATGACCTCCCTTTTGCACTGTAGATTCTATAATTATGCACAAGAATCTTGTGACACCGAGTTCAGGTTTGTTTGAAAGTGGCGTGTCATAGGTCAGCTTGTGCAGTTGTGTCTAAGGTCAGTGGTTACCTTGTTGATTTTGATTTGATTTATTATTTCATACATATTAGTATGTAGTGAGAAGTATCGTTTCTTGCGTGCTATACAGACAAAGCATACTGTTCATACAGAAGGAAACGAGAGGCTGCAGAATATAGTGTTACAGTCATAGCTAGGCTGTAGAGAAAGATCAACTTAATGCAAGGTAAATCCATTCAAAAGTCTGATAGCAGCAGGGAAGAAGCTGATCTTGAGTTGGTTGGTACTTGACCTCAGATTTTTGTAACTTTTTCCCGATGGGAGAGAGAATATCCAGGGTGAGTGGGGTCCTTAATTATGCTGGCTGCTTTGCTGAGACAGAACCAATGGATGGGAGGCTAGCTTGCATAATAGGTTGGGCTTACATTCACAATCTTTTGTAGTTCTTTGCGGTCTTGAGCAGAATAGGAGCCATCCCAAGCTGTGATACAGCCAGAAAGAATGTTTTCTATGATGCGTCTGTAAAAGTTGGTGAGAGTCATAGCGGACATGCCAAATTTCCTTAGTCTGCTGAGAAAGTAGAGGCATTGGTGGACTTTCCTAACTATAGTGTCGGCATGGGAGGGACCAGGACAGATTGTTGGTGATCTGGACACCTAAAAACTCGAAGCTCTTGACGGGGACAAGATGTAGACAGGGGCATATTCTCCTCTATGCTTCCTGAAGTTGATGACAATCACCTTCGTTTTGTTGACATTGAAGGAGAGATTATTATCCTCACACCAGTTCACCAAATTCTCTATCTCTCTCCTGTACTCCGTCTCATCATCATTTGAGTTCTGACCCACTACGGTGGTAACGTCAGCAAACTTGAAATTCGAGTTGGAGGGGAATTTGGCCACACAGTCATAGGTGTATAGGGAGTATAGTAGGGGGCTGAGAACACAGCCTTGTAGGGCACCAGTGCTGAGGATGATTGTGGAGGAGGTGTTATTGTCTTACTGATTGCGATCCATGGGTTCGGAAGTCTTGGATCCAGTCGCAGAGGGAAGAGCAGAGCTCCAGGCCATGAGGTATGGAGATGAGTTTCGTTGGAATAATGGTGTTGAAGGCTGAGCTATAGTCAATAAATAGGATTCTGACATAGATGTCTTTGTAATCTAGATTTCCCAGGGTTGGGAGATGGCGTCTGCTGTGGACCTGTTGCGGTGGTAGGCAAAATGTAGTGGAGGGAGGGCAGGAGAATGGCAGCTTGTGTGGAGGTTTGAGACTGGCAAGGGTGAAGGACTGGTGTGTGAGTCAGGTCAGGGACAGTGGGGAGTGGAAAAGAGATCCAAGGAAGATCAAAGGGTAGCAGGAGGAGCATGGAGGAGTGAAGCAGGAAGGGCTGGCATACTGGGTGCGGTAGAGAGTCATGGGAGTAGTCAAGGTGGTAAAATGCATGCCATAAAGAGCGATATCAGAAATGTCCACATGTAGGTCCACCACTGGGAGTAGGCTGGCAGAGTCCTTGCAGACCTTTGAGTTCACCTGAAACATTTCAAATATCCTCTTTGAGAGTGATCTTAGAAACCTTAGCAATATATAGAAGGGAGGGCCAACTGAGTGTGTAGGTTCAGCCATGTCCCACAAGGTGGTGAGTACAACACTGGACACTAAGAGGAGCATTCAATTAAGAGTGGATACAAAAATGTATCATTGTTTCTTCCATATTAAAGAAATGCTGCAAACTCGCCTGTAACCTAACTCTCCTGTAACCATGGCATGGTGACACGGAGGTCAGTTCTGCAGCCTCACAGTGCCAGGATCTGGGTTTGATTCCGACCTTGGGTGACTGTCTGAGCAGAATCTACATGTCCTTATGTCTGTGTGGGTTTCATCCGGGTGCTCCGGTTTTCTCCCACAGTCCAAAGATGTGCAGGTTAGGTGGATTGGCCATACTAAATTGCCCTTTAGTGTCCCAAGATGTGTAGGGTAGATGGATTAGCCATGGTAAATTGGCCCTTAGTGCCCCAAGATGTGTAGGCTAGGGGGATTAGCCACGCTAGAAATTAGGGTTGCGGTGAGAGGACCGGGAGAGGGCCTGAATAAATTATTCTGTCAAAGAGTTAGCGCAGACCCGATGGGCCGAATGGCTTCTTCTGCATTGTTGTGATTCCATAATTCTTTTCTATGATTCATCAACATGTGTCAACCACGAAGCATGCCAGTGTGTTTAGCTGTTTGACTAGACAAGTTCCAACAAATAACGATGACACCAACATGAATAAAGTGAAACCGGTGTCATGTGAAATATCTACAAGTGGAATTTAAATTTGAAAAACAGCTGTTTCGTCTTTGTGCTCTCAGTAAGTCTCACCTTAACAGCAATAGAGTCGGGCAGGAAAGATGTGACTGTGATGAAGGGTCTTCCTGTTTGACCTGGATGCTCTTTTAC
This sequence comes from Carcharhinus amblyrhynchos, assembly GCF_965287045.1. Lineage (NCBI taxonomy): Eukaryota > Metazoa > Chordata > Chondrichthyes > Carcharhiniformes > Carcharhinidae > Carcharhinus > Carcharhinus amblyrhynchos. Next base: position 126,662,793 of record NC_137327.1, read on the forward strand.
AGCTCATCCACACACACTGCATTGTTGGTTGCCAGTGGACCTCAGCACTGAGAAGTGGCTCCTGTCATTGAATCCCAAGGCCCAGATTTTATTGTCATGGCTGCCCTGAACTCGGGGCAGGCAAGACTCGCAGAACGGCATTCCCCATTTGCCTTGGGCACGATCCATCTCGTATTTCCATTCTTCTTCAACTGAGCTTAAGTTCTCAAAGCTACATTTGGATTTGTACTATTAATCCAAGGCTCTGGATCACTCGGTATTTCCCCCATGTTTCGATGGCAAGATCTGAACACGATACCCGCGATACAGGAGTCCAACCAGAACTGCTTCAGCAACACCACCTGAACAATGTAGAATTAGAGAATGCTCACGGTGCAGAAAGGGGCCATCGTGTCTGCCCCAGCTGAGAAATGAGCCATCCAGCAGCCACGGTGGTGGCACAGCGGTTAGCACTGCAGCCTCACAGCTCCAGGGACACAGGTTCAATTCCCGGCTTGGGTCACTGTCTGTGTGGAGTTTGCATGTTATCCCTGTATCTGCGTGAGTTTCCTCCGAGTGCTCCTGCTTCCTCCCACAGTCTGAAAGGATAGGTGCATTGGTCATGCTAAATTCTCCCTCAGCGTACCTGAATAGGCGCTGCAGTGTGGCGACTAGGGGAATTCGCAATAACTCCATTACTGTGTTAATGTAAGCCTACTTGTAACACTAATAAATAAACTTAAAAATGTTTGATCCTGACATATCCAGACACCACTGAAATGAGTTGAGGATTCCTGCCTCTACTGTCCTTTCAGACAGAGAGTTCTGTCAACCCTACAACCCTCAGAGTGAAAAATTATTTTCTCATCTCCTCTCTAACTGTGTATTTATATAGAACCTTTAACGTAGTACAATATCCTCAGGTGCTTTCTCAGGCAAATCTTGCCACTGAAAGAGGTACAAGTGACCAAGGAATTTAACCACAGGGGGAAAGTTCTAAACAGCACCTTCATGTGAGGGAGAGACAGGAGAGATGACAGAAGAAAATTTCAGAAGTATGAATACAGGTACCTGACACACAGCTGCTCAAAGTGTGGCAATGCAAATCAAGGATGCAGAAGAGGCCCGAACTGAACAAATGCTGGGCTCTTGGATGCTTGGACAGGTCAGGAGATGCAAAGAGGTGATGCCCCAGAAAGAATTATTATTACTGATGTGTCAGTATAGTTTAACGTTCTGTCTACTGATGTGCTGCTGTGGAATGACTGAACCCCTCTGTGTTAAGAGCATGTTACAAGCCGGTACTCATCATCATATCTTTCACTAAGGATGTCATGACTAAATTAGTTTTCAATTCTGAACAAAGTAACAGGGAAATTAAAACCCTCCTCTTTTTATTCATAAGGGTGACACAGCGGTTAGCACTGCTGCCTCATGGCGCCAGGGACCCGGGTTCAATTCTGTCTCGGGTGACTATCTGTGTGACGTTTGCATGTTCTTCCCCGTGTCTGCGTGGGTTTCCTCTGGATGCTCTGGTTTCCTCCCACAAACCAAAGATGTGAAGGTTAGGTTGATTGGCCATGCTAAATTGTCCCTTAGTGTCGGGGGAGATTAGCGGGGTAAATACGAGGGGTGACAGGGATGGGGCATGGGTGGAATTGCAGTCAGTAATAGCTGGCATGGCCAAATGGCCCCATCTGCACTGTGGGAGTTCTGTACTTCTAACTGGAGACTTTGAGACATCAATGGGGGGTGGGGGGGGTGGGGGTGGATTAAATAGAAGATTGAAAGGCACAACAATGTGATCTGCAAAAGTTGAAAGGAGACAAGATAATCCTGAAGCGCAGGCTGGCACAGAATGTTCAATAGAGAGTCAATCGAGAGTCATAGTTCCTTCGGCCCAACTTGTCCATACTACCTTTTTTTTAAAACCGTTAAGCTAATCCCAATTGCCTGCACTTGGCCCATATCCCTCTATACCCATTTTATCCATGTAATTATCGAAATGCTTTTTAAAAGACAACATTGCACCCACCTCTGGCAGCTTGTTCCAGACACTCACCACCCTCTGTGTGAAAAAAATTGCCCCTCTGGATACTTTTGTATCTCTCCCCTCTCCCTTAAACCTCTAGTTTTAGACACCTGTACTTTTGGGAAATTTTATTGACTATCTAGCTGATCTGTCCCCTCATTATTTTATAGACCTCTATAAAAAGTCCCAGTCTTTCCAGCCTCTCCTTATAACGTAAACCATCAGTCTGGGTAACACCCTAGTAAATCTTTTCTGCATTCTTTCTAGTTTACTAATATCCTTTCTATATTAGGGTGATCAGAACTGCACACAGTATTCCAAGTGTGGCCTTACCAACGTCTTGTACAACTTTAACAAGACATTCCAACTCCTGTATTCAATATTATGACAAATGAAACCAAGCATGCTGAATGCCTTTTTCACCACTCCATCTACCAGTGATTCCACTTTCAAGGAACTATGAACATGTACCCCTAGATCTCTTTGTTCTGTAACTCTCCCCAGCATCCTACCATTAACTGAGTAAGTCCTACCCTGGTTCAATCTACCAAAATGCATCACCTCGCATTTCTCTAAATTAAACTCTATCTGCCATTCATCAGTCCATTGGCCCAATTGATCAAGATCCCGTTGCAATCTAAGATAACTTTCTTCACTGTCCACTCTGCCACCAATTTTAGCGTCATCTGCAAACTTACTAACCACACCTCCTATATTTTCATCCAAATCATTAATATAAATGACAAATAACAGTGGATCCAGCACTGATCCCTGAGGCACACTGCTGGTCACAGGCCTCCAGTTAAAAAAAAACAACCGTTTACAACCACCCTCTGGCTCTGTCAAGAAGCCAAACTTGTATCCATTTGGCTACCTCACCCTGGATCCCGTGACATTTAACCTTATGTAACAACCTATCATGCGATACCTTGTCAATGGCCTTGCTAAAGTCCATGTACACAACATCAACTGCATTGCCCTCATCTACCTTTTTGGTTACCCCTTCAAAAATCTCAATCAAATTTGTGAGACATGATTATCCACTCACAAAGCCATGCTGGCTGTCCCTAATCAGTCTTGTGTCTCTAAATGCCTGTAGGTCCTGTCTCTCAAAATACCTTCCAACAACTTACCCACCACAGATGTGAGGCTCACTGGCCTGTAGTTCCCAGGCTTTCCCCGGCAACCTTTTTACACAAAGGTACAACATTTGCCACTCTCCAATCTTCAGGCACCTCACCCGTGGCTATCGATGATTCAAATGTCTTTGTTAGGGGATTCGCAATTTCCTCCCTAGCCTCCCACAATGTTCTGGGATACACTTCATCAGATCCCGGGGATTTATCTACCTTCATGCACTTTAAGACTTCCAGCACCTCCTTCTCTGTAATATGTACACTCCTCAAGACATCGCTATATTTCCCCAAGTTCCCTAACATCCATGTTTTTCTCAACAGTAAATACTGATGAGAAATATTCGTTTAGGATCTCACCCATCTTTTGTGGATCCGCACACAGATGACCTTGTTGATCTTTAACAGGTTCCACTCTCTCCCTTGTTACTCTTTTTCCCTTTTTGTATTTGTAGAAGCTCTTTGGATTCTCCTTTGCCTTATCTGCCAAAACAATTTTGTGTCCCTTTTTGCTCTCCTGATTTCTCTCTTAACTCTACTCCTACACCCCCCTATACTCTTCAAGGGATTCACTTGATCCCAGCTGCCTATGCATGTCATGTGCCTCTTTCTTCTTCTTGACCAGGACCTCATTATCCCGAGTCATCCAGGGTTCCCTACTTCTGCCAGCCTTGCCTTCACTCTAAGAGAAATGTGTTTACCCTGAACCCTGAGTAACACACTTTTGAAAGCCTCCCACTTACCAGATGTCCCTTTGCCTTCCCACAGACTCCCCCAATTAACTTTTGAAAGTTCTTGCCTGATACCATAAAAATGGCCTTGCCCCAATTTAGAATTTTAACTTTTGGGCCAGACCTATCATTCTCCATAGCTATCTTAAAACCAATAGAATTATGGTCACTGGTCCCAAAGTGATCCCTCACTAACACTCCTGTCACCTGGCCTTCCTCATTTCCCAAGAGGAGGTCAAGTTTTGCCCCCACTCTAGTCGGCCATTCACGTACTGAATGAGAAATTCCTTCTGAATACACTCAACAGATTTGTCTCCATCCAACCCTCTAATACTGTGGCTGTCCCAGTCAATGTTGGGAAGGTTAAAATCTCAGACTATTACCACCCTATTTTTCTTGGAGCTATCTGTTATCTCTTTACATATTTGCCCCTCAATTTCCCGCTGACTATCTGGGGGCCTATAGTACTATCAAAGTGATTTCCCCCTTCTTATTTCTCAGTTCTACCCATATAGACTCAGAATCATAGAAACCCTACCGTGCAGAAAGAGGCCATCTGGCCCATCGAGTCTGCACCAACCACAATCCCACCCAGGCCCTACACCCATATCCCTATACATTTACCCACTCATCTATGCATCTCAGGACACTAAGGGGCAATTTTAGCATGGCCTATCAATCTAACCTAACCTGTGGGAGGAAACCAGAGCACCAGAGGAAACCCACATGGACATGAGGAGAATGTGCAAATTCCATGCAAACAGTGACCCAAGCCAGGAATTGAACCCAGGTTCCTGGAGCTGTGAAGCAGCAATGCTAACCACTGTGCTACTGTGCCGCACTCAGGTACAAAAAACTTTTGGTATAAAGGTTTCCTGGTAAAAATGAAAGAGTTAGAAAGAATTGTGAGAATCTATCTAAGAACAGTCAAGATAAAGGCATGAATACAACAGAGGAGGAAGAGAGGTTTAGAAGTGCATAGTCATTATGGCAACAGCAAATCTGTAATAAATAGTCATACAGAGCAACCACTTTCTTTGGATGTTGCTAAAATGGAGACCTGTTTCCATGTTTTTTTTTGTCTTGTACTTATTTGGAGAAATGTCAAATTTCAAACAAACACAATAATTGTTGTAGGATGGCATGGTAGCACAGTGGTTAGCACTGCTGCCTCACAGCTCCAGGAACCCGGGTTCAATTCCAGCTTCGGCTCACTGTCTGTGTGGAGTCTCCCCCTGTTTGCATGGGTTTCCTCCAGGTGCTCTGTTTTCCTCCCACAGTCCCAAAGATATGCTGGTTAGGTGCATTGTCCATGCTAAATTCTCCCTCAGTGTACCAGAACAGATGCTGAAGTGTGGTGACTAGGAAATTTTCACAGTAACTTCACTGCAGTGTTAAATTTGATTTATTATTCTCACATATTTCTTGCATGCTATACAAACAAAACATACTGTTCATAGAAAAGGAAAGGAGAGTGTGCAGAATGTAGTGTTACAGTCATAGCTGAGGTGTAGAGAAACATCAACTTCGTGTGAGGTAGGTCCATTCAAAAACTTGATGGCAGCAGGGAAGAAGCTGTCCTTGAGTTGGTTGGTATGTGACCTCAGACATTTGTATCTTTTTCCCTGATGGAAGGTGGAAGAGAGAATGTCCAGGGTGTGTGGTGTCCTTAATTATGCTGGCTTTTCTGAGGCAGCGGGAAGTGTAGACAGAGTCAATAGATTGAAGACTGGTTTGCATAATGGACTGGTCTTTGTTCACGATCCTTTGTAGTTCCTTGTGGTCTTGGGCAGAGCAGGAGCCACACCAAGCTGTGATACAACGAGAAAGAATGCTTTCTGTGGTGCTCCTATAAAAGTTGCCTAACCGTGACTATTAAATGTTCTTTAAATGTCAAATTTCAAACAATCACAATGATTGATACAGTAAGAGGTCTCACAACACCAGGGTAAAGTCCAACAGGTTGTTTGGACCCATTGGATTTTAACCTGGTGTTGTGAAACTTCTTACTGTGCCACCCCTTTCCAATGCCAGCATATTCACACCACAACTATTAAAGTAAATTTTATTTATTAGTCACAAGTAAGACTTACACTAACACTGCCATGAAGTTTCTGTGAAATTCCCCTGGTCGTCACGATCCAGCGTCTCTTCAGGTCAATGCACCTAACCAGCACATCTTTCAAAACGTGGGAAGAAACTGGAGTAATCAGAAGAAACCCACGCAGACACGGAGAAAATGCGCAAACGGCACATGTTCAGTGACCCAAGCCAGGAATCAAATCATGGTCCCTGCTGAGGGCAGTGCCAACCACTGTGGCACTGTGCCACCGTGCTGCCCCACTCAGCAGCACGCCTTTTTCCCCCTATTGACGCGCATGGTGGCAAGCCTTTGAAATTTGGTATTCTTGCCTTTGTACTGAGGATGGCAAGACAACCGAAAGAACAAGTTGGGCAAGCTTCTCTTTTGCTGGAATTCAGGGTCACAGGCGTTGCTTTGGTGACGAAGGAGCAGGTAGAAAAGGGTGGAAATTACGAGATGGAAACTAAGAGGGAATTCCCGGGGGAGGAGGAAGCGAGCGAGGGAATACATTGCCCTTTTAAATGGCTGGTACAGAGAGGGTGGGGAGTGTCAGTGAGAGGCGGAGATCGGATTTCAAGACGTGGAAACTGGCTGTTGTTACCTGGGCAGGTTGAAGTATCAGAGAGGGAGGCTGTGTAACTTTTTGTCAAGCTACAGTGGAGGGGATTCGTCACTGAGGGTGGGGAAGTTTAGCTTTCTCTCTCTCCGGTGCCCAGTCTCTCTGCAGCAGAGCACTTTGGATTTTTCTTTTATTTTTGGTGCTGTAAGTTTTTTTGGGGAGGTGAGGGATGCTGGGTTTCCGGGGGGGCTCTCCTGCTCTCCGCTGCCCTGGGATCCTGCTGTGCCTGTTCTGCCCGCTGGCCAGTTGCTTCTGGACGGCGTACATCAATGTGAGCTTCACCGAGCGGGACACCAACCGCACCCTGTGGCAGCGGACCGAGAGCGGGGTGTACGGCCAGGACTCGCCGCTGGAGAGTGTCCAGGGGCTGGTGGGGGTGCCGCTCTCCCGAGAGCCGTACGGCTGCGACCCGGACCTGCCCTTCAGCCGGCCCCAGCCCCAGCAGCCCTGGGTGGCTCTGATCGAGAGGGGCAACGGCTGCACCTTCTCCGAGAAGATCCTCAACGCCGCCCAGCAAGGGGCGAACGCGGTGGTCATCTTCAACTACCCAACTCCGGTCAATGAAGTGGTCCAGATGTCCCACCCGGGTAAGAACCGGACAAAGCTCCCGCTTTAAACCCGCTCCAGTGTAACCCCCAGAGAAACAGCTGGCTTAGATCAAAAACTTTTACAAAGGGGCTTCATTCACACCACTGGCAAGAATTGCTGCTGTTCTCATTGAGCTGCTTGGGGCTTATCCAGACGTCAGTTTTGTTTTAATGAAACCGGCAATGTTTTTGTATTATTGCAAGCTATTACAATAAGAGATGGACTTTGTGGGTTAAAACATTATTACAAGTTGTTACAAGAAGGGACTGAACTCAATGGGTTAAAACATTATTACAAGTTGTTACAAGAAGCGACTGAATTCAATGGGTTAAAACATATATTGCAAGTTGTTACAAGAAGCCACTGGACTCAATGGGTTAACACATTATTACAAGCTGTTACAATAAGAGATTGGACCTGTATGTGATAGTAAAAATATTATTACGAACTGTTACATTAAGGGATTGGCCGTATGTGACATTAAAATATTACTACAAGCTGTCACAAGGGACCGGACCTGTATGTGACATTGTATTTAGTGACTCTTTGGGTTAAAATATTAGGACGTTTATATTGGAACTTTGTAAGTGTGCTTAGTGGCACCTTGTGACTATCAGGTGGGACTGTCATAATAAAAATTAGAACTCAGATTAGGCTGCTATCAGTTGACATAAAGCTACCTAATGTCAAATAGCTAATGGCAAAGCTAGCAACTATCACACAGTGTGAAACATTGAACTCCCCAGCATGAAGGACAATTAGCAGAATTTTCCAGCTTGTTCAAGAGGATTCAGATTCCTTCCCCACTCCTTACTGTTGCCTCACCCAGCTCTGTGCCCCACTCCAGTTCTCGTACTTCCCTCTTGTATTTCTCACCTTGACAACCATGTCACCAAATACCTTCTTCCAAAGCACCCACCCCTCCCCAACTCTTGTTTTGAGCCCAGTTGAGGTCGCTTGCCTTAATATCTCTTTTGTGTTGAATTTTGTTTGAAAATTACTCCTGTGAGAAGTGCCTTGAGAGGTGCTGTTTAAATGGGTTATTGGTAATGTGGCAAGAGGTGCTGTTTAAATGTGGATTGTTGTTGATGTGGCAATGCACTGAGCCACACAGATCAGGTTCTGGATAAAAGGAATGATCTAAATTGTGGCTGTTCTAGGTCTGCTAAATTAGTTTGGACAATCTCTGGTGGTGGGTCAGTGCCAAAGTAGGTCTAAATGTGCCTGGATTAGCAAGAGAATACAGCTAATAGAGGGAAAAAAAGTTGCATTTACATAGCATCTTTCATATCCTCAGGACACCCCAGTTGCCAGAGAGATGTGTAGTCACTGTTTTAATGTGGGAATGATAGGTTGGACGTGCCTATTTTGTGTATTTTCAATCCCACAGTACGTTACTGATAGGTTCAGAGTTGCATTGTAAATGTTCGCTTTTGTAGAATGTTATCAAGTGCTGCCATTTGTGTGTTTGTGCTGAATGTCAACAGTGCCAGAATTGGATTTGATGCCCTCAAGGTAGAATAGCATTTTCTGCTCACAGGACACTAGTTGCCACTTGGGTAATATCTGTAGGAGACCTATACCCATGGAATTATAATTTGGTAAAAGTCAATAGATTTAGGAGGATTTGAAGAAGGAGAAATATTTTAAATCTTGTTTATACCAGAGGGTTCTGGAGCACAGTGGTTACATTAGTGCATTTGTCAGCGCACTGCTGCCTTGCAGAGCCAGGGACACAGGTCCAATTCCTGGCTTGGGTCGCTGTCTGTGCAGAGTCTCCATGTTCTCCCTGTGTCTGCGTGGGTTTCCTCCGGATGCTGTGGTTTCCTCCCACTGTCTGAAAGATGCGTTGGTTAGGCGCATTGGCCATGTAAATTCTCCCTCAGTGTACCCGAACAGGTGCTGGAGTGTGACAACTAGGGCATTTTCATAGTAACTTCATTATAGTGTTAATGTAAGCCTACTTGTGACACTGATAAGTAAACTTTTTTTAATGATCTGGAATACGTAGAGAATTTGGATGTGATTTTAATAGGATCAGAAATAAAACATTGGCACAGTGGTTAGCACTGCTGCCTCACAGCGCCAAGGACCCGGTTTGATTCCTGGCTTGGGTCACTGTGTGGAGACTGCACCTCCTCCCCATGTCTGTGTTGGTTTCTTCCACACGCTCCAGTTTCCTCCCACCAGTCCAAAGATGTGTGAGTTAGATGGCTTGGCCATGTTAAATTGCCCCTTAGTGTCGGGGGGGTGGGCTAGCTAGAGTAAATGCATGGTGTTATGGGAATAGGGCCTAGGTGGAACTGTGTTCGGTGTAGACTTGGTGGGTCAAATGGCCTCCTTCTGCACTATAGGATTTTATGATTCTATGAACTCAAAAATGGTTATGAATGGCCCAGATGATCTAGTCTTAGCGATGTCAATTGGGAGATGGTTATTGACCAGGACTTTGGGAGTAAGTTCTTGCCACCTCTTCAAAATACTACATTGGGATCTTTTACCCCTGCTCAAGCAGGCAGTTATGGCCTTGGTGTCATGTCTCATCTGAACGGTGACACATCCATGAGTACAGCACTTCGTCAATACTATCTCGCTTTTTGTACTCCAATCCCTGGAGTGGGTCTTGAACCTATAACTTATGAGTGATACCAACTGAGCCATGACTAACATTTGAATGACGCCAAAAGCAAACTGGTTCACTCATGTCCTTTTGGGAAATGAAATCTGTTCAGGAAAGAAGCCTGCAATATTTGTGATTGCAGTCATGCACCAGTGTGGTTGATTCTTAATGGTGCTTTACATTGGCTCAACAAACCACTCGGTTGCCTCATGACATTCTCCAGAGTGACTAGGATTGGGCAATAAATATGATTCTTGACCAAGAATGAATAAAACAAATAATTTGTCAGTGGATACTTCCTGGCATCTGACAGTCGGGTTTCGAAAGGATTTGCTAACTAGATGAGAATGTTACTTCCATTACTTAAAGTTTCTGCTACACCTTAGTGCTTCAATTGTTCTCCAGTTTCTGTTGGATTTAATTGTATTGCAAATTCATATCTCTAAACCTAAGATTACTTGAACTGTGCTTCAGTTACTGAACCTTAGGGCAGCTCATTCTTACTGCTATCATGTTCATAAGTTGACCTGTGAGAATCATATGGACTTATAGATAGCAGGAAAGTGACTTAAGCTTGCATAGTCTGTCTTTATTGGATTTGGGCTTGGACACCAGGGGTAGATAGCTCCACAGCCATTCTTTTGAACAGTGCCATGAGATTCAGGGCAGGCCCGTCCGAAATCAAAGTGTCAGGATATATCAGTCACAGCAACTTGATTTATGTGTATGGGATATCGAATTTTTTTTTTTAAAAAATTGCATTTACATAGCATCTTTCATGGCTTCAGGGCATCCCAGTTGCCAGTGAGATGTGTAATCACTGTTTTAATGTGGGAATGATAGATTGGACATGCCTATTTTGCTGGATATTTTTAATCCCACAGAACATTATTTTCGGGTTGAGAGTTGCATTATGTGTTTGCCTCTGTAGAATATTAATAAGAACTTATGAATTTCAGTGGGTATGTACAGTGTGTGCTGTTCTAGTTTGTAATCAGAATCTATAAGATTTATATTTATGTTTAACCTGTGATTTCTTTTTCACGTAACATTCCTTGAATGTTTCTTTGGTGTTGAACGGTTGTGCCAACAACACTCGTGTTAATATTTTGGAGAAGCAATTTGTAATGTTCATTCTAGCATCATTTCAGATTGCAATTCTTTATAACTTTATTTGTATGTAATCTTTTGAATCTCCCACCCACCTTCATGCATACTTCTCCTTCGCAGTCCATTGTGTTCACAGAAATGCCTGTAGCCTGTTGTGTGGCTTTGCTGCCAACATTTTCTAGCCACTTATCCTGTGGTAAGGAGCTTTGTCTGACTCTCTTCTTCATTACATGTTATTGATTTTTAATTTGTCTCCTACTCTGTGCGAAACAACTTGTCTGGATCAAATCAATCCATTCCCTTCTTAATCCTAGATGAAAACAAAAAAAAGTGCTGGAAAAACTTGAGTCTGGTTGTTAAGGGTGGACACAGTAAGAAGCCTCACAACACCAGGATAAAGTCCAACAGGTTTATTTGGTAGCAAAAGCCACTAGCTTTCGGGCCTCTGACCCTTCGTCAAGTGAGTGGAGAGTTCTGATCACACGCTCCACTCACCTGAAGCGAATGGATGCAGTATATTCAGATTTCAAAAGGGCACTTGATAAGGTTGGAAGTTTAATTTTATTAGTGTCGCAAGTAGACTTACATTAACACTGCAATGAAGTTAGTGTGAAAATCCTCTCATTGCCATACTCTGGCACCTGTTTGGGAACATGAGGGAGAATTTAGCATGGTCAATGCACCTAACCAGCCCAGCTTTCAGACTGTGGAAGGAAATTGAAGCACCCGGAGGAACTGAGAGAACATGCAAACTTCACACAGACAGGGACCCAAGCTGGGAATTATACCCAGATCCCTGGGGGTGTGAGATAGCAGTGCTAACCACTGTGCCACCGTGCCACCCCACAGAATGTGTGGAAGATGTGGAAAGGCCCGAAGATGGGCGGGTTAGGTTGGTTGGCCATGTTAAATTGTCTCTTAGTGCCAAGGACATTAGTAGGATAAAAATGTAGAGTTATAGGCCTTGATGGGATTGTGGTTGGTGCAGGGACAATGGGCTGAAAGGCCTCCTTTTGCACTGTAAGGATTCTGTGATTCTATGAAACAAAGTCATTATGTAAAATGAGAGCACTTGGAATTGAGGGTAATGTATTGGTATAAGACCTTAAGACATGGAGCAGAATTAGGCCATTTGGCCCATTGAGTCTGCTCCGCCATTCAATCATGGCTGATATTTTTCTCGTCCCCGTTCTCCTGACCTTTCCCCATAACCCCTGAGTCCCCTATTAATCAAGAACATATCTATCTCTGTCTTAAAAATACTCAATGACCTAGCCTCCACAGCCTTCTGCGGTAAAAATTTCCACACATTCACTGCTCCCTGGTGAAGAAATTCCTCCTTATCTCTATTTTAAAGGATCATCCTTTTATTCTGAGGTTGTGCCCTCTGGTTCTAGTTTTTCCTATTAGTGGAAACATCCTCTCCACGTCCACTCTATCCAGGCCTCGCAGTATCCTGCAAGTTTCAACAAGAACCCCCACCACCACCTCCCCCCCCCCTACCCCCCCGCACCCCCCCCCCCCCCCCCCCCCCCATCCATCTAAATTCCAAAACAGTACAGACCCAGAGTCCCCAATCATTCCTCGCATGACAAACTCTTCATTCCAGCAATCATTCTTGTCAACGTCTTCTAGACCCTTTCCAAGGCCAGCGCATCCTTCCTTAGATATCGGACCCAAAACTGCTGACAGTACTCCAAATGGGATCTGACTAGAACCTTGTACAGCGTCAGGAGTACATCCCTACTCTTGTATTCTCGCCCTCTTGACATAAATACTAATATTGTATTTGCCTTCTTAACTGCTGACTGAACCTGCACATTAACCTTAAGAGAATCTTGAACAATGACTCCCAAGTCCCTTTGTGCTTCTGATTTTCCTAAGCATTTTCCCATTTAAAAAATAGTCTATGTCTCCATTCCTCCTTCCAAAGTATGGATTAAGGATTGATAATGAACAGAAAACATAAGTGGGATAGTTGGCAGCTGCAAATAGGTGGGTGCTGCAAGGATTAGTGTTTGGGCCTCAGCTATTTATAACCTATCCGTGTTTTAGATGATGGGTCCAAGTAAGCCATGCGGAAGATAGCAGTGCAGCAGATAAAGTGAATGGGCAAGAATATGACAGATGGAATGTAATGTGGAGAAGTGTAATATTTTCCATTTTGGTCAGAAAAAAATTGAAAAGCAGAGCACTTTTTAAAATATTGATATTCAGAGCAATTTGGGGATCCTTGCACACACATTAAAATGCTGGTACGGCATGCAATAAGATGTGTTAGTTGTTATTACAATGGGTTGAGTGTATAAGATTAAAGAAGTCTTTGTACAATTGTGGAACGCCTTAGTGAGGCCACATCTGAAGTACTGTGCAGGTTTGGTCTCCTTAATGAAGAAGTGATACAGTTGCTTTGGAGCATTAGTGGGGCAACTTGCAGCCTGGGGCCATATGCCGCCCATCTGGGTTCTGAGTACAATCCCATGAGCCATTGTGTTGACCGTCACCCATACACAGCATTGCCCCATTCCACTGATTTTCATCCACCTGGTTTTTTTCCTTACCGGTATGATTGAAGCGCAGAAAGCAAGGACAAGTCAAGTGCGGTGCACGCTGATTACTCACAACATTGACTGTCAGAGCTGAGCGCATCCTGTGTCCAAAGTGTAGAGATTTCTTTTGTTTTTGCCAGTTGAAGGTGATGACAATTCTACTTGGGTGGCACAGTGGTTAGAACTGCTGCTTCACAGTGCCAGGGACCCAGGTTCGATTCCCAGGCTTGGCTCGCTGTCTGTGTGGAATTTGCTTCTTCTCCCCATGTCTGCGTGGGTTTCCTCCCACAGTCTGAAAGACGTGCTGGTTAGGTGCATTGGCTGTGCTAAATTCTCCCTCAGTGTACCCGAAAAGGCACCAGAATGTAGCGATTGGGGGATTTTCACATAACTTCATTGCAGTGTTAATGTAAGCCCACTTGTGACTAAGTAAATATTAATATTATCATGATTTTTTTTCTTAAACTTGTGAAATAGTCAGTGTGTATTAAATGTGTTTAACCCTGACCCCATGAATAAGATTAATGAACAACCTCACTTTCAATCTGAAGGGCCACAACTGTGGCTCACTCACTTGCCCTCTTTGTCTGGGTCTTTTGGTTAAGATCAAGTGTAGTGTCGACATCGTGCAGTTGGTTGAAGTCATGAGGTTACACTGAGGCTTCATTTGAAGCAATTTTTTAAAGCTGCCTCTTGGCTTTTTGGCTAAGATGCAAATGAGATCAAACCTTGGAGAAGGTGCAATGCCTGCTCCAGTCAGCTTGGATCATGTCGATCAAGCCCAAGACAGGTCTGTCTTGTAACCTTGGATTGGGAATGTCTCAACTGATGAGTTTCTGAATTGGACTTTGATTGGATTGAGTTGGATTTTTAAACAAAAAAAAATTTGTCCACATTGCCAGTCACTGCCTTACAGGGAGTGCAATGTAGGTTGACTAAATTGGTTTCAGATACGAGAGCACTAATGTATGACAAGAGTTTGGGCAAACTAGGATAACGCTGTCTGAATTTCATCGAAGGAGATCTGATCTCATTGAAACACTGCCTGTTGTTTCCTTTCTCTGGAGAATCTAGAACGAAGGATTGACCATTTGGAACTGATATGAGGAAAAAATTTGTCCATTCAAAGGGTTGTGAATCTCTGCAATTTTTTGCCCGAGCATCACGGTTATTAGTGGTTAGCACTGTTCCCTCACAACACCAGTGACCCGGGTTCGATTCCCGGCTTGTGTCACTTTCTGGAGTCTGCATGTTCTGTCCATGTCTGTATGAGTTTCCTGTGGGTGCTCAGGCTTCCCCCCACAGTCCAAAAGATGTGCTGGTTAGGTGCATTGGCCATGCTAAATTCTCCTTTAGTGTACCCAAACAGGCGCCAGAGTGTGGCGACTAGAGGATTTTCACAGTAACTTCATTACAGTGTTAATGTAAGCCTATTTGTGACACTAATAAATAAATCTTAATCAGAGGATTGTGATTGCTCAGTTTTTGTCTATTCAGATTGGCAGGTTTTTGGATACTTGAGGAAGTAAGGGATGTGGGGTCATACTGGAAGGGCAGTGTGAGGTAGAAGCTCATCTGTGATACTGATTGACAGACCTGACTTGAGGGGCTGAATGGCCTGTTCCTGCTCCTACTTGTCGATTTTCCTGCTGTTGAAGTGTATTCTCTGATAAGAGTGGAAAAGTCCTTATAATCTACGAGAATACTCTTTCAATGTCTTCAGAATTTGGCGTTTTTCTCCTATCCCATTTGATCTAAGCGCAGTTGTCAGCAATATTCGTCATGCTGTGTTGCCACCATCATGTGTTCAAATACATAAAATGTCCTTGCCAGGGATTTATTCCAAGGGCATAAATTACCCAAAGAACTGCATAGTACAGCATAATTTCACTAGGCCATCGTACCTTCCAGTGTTTTTTTTGTGAGTAAAAATACATCGGCAATTTTCTCCCATCGTGACTTGGCCAGATGTTCCTAAAGCAGCTGTGTGATCAGTCATTCAAACAAACAGTCTCCACACCATTTCAGGGAATTGCAGCTCTAACCAACTGCCAGAATGGGATTTTCTCTCCCAGTGAGAAGTTTTCAATTTTTATTCAGGTTTGTTGCTTTGGGGAAGTGTTGGAATAGTAACACAGTGATGGGGAGTCAGGATATAAAAGGTGCTTTCCAAATTAAGCAGTATATCTCTTTATTGATCTCCTCCTCCATTATATGTTGAAGGACAGCCTGACTCTTTATTCCAAACTCAGGAATTTAAGTCAACTTGGATAGTTAGTAACTTCTGAGTGTGCGATAGCTGAGCTGCTTTTCACTTGTCCAAATTTTAGACCCTCTTAATTCCCTTCTTCTTTATAACTCTTGGGGCTAAAGGGATATGAAGGGAAGGGGGGATTAGCAAATTGAATTTAATGATCAAGAATGATCAAAATGAATGGTGGAGCAGGCTCGAATGGCTGGATCCTGCCTGTATTTTCTATGTTTCCTTTGCTACCTTTAAATTGTGGATTTTTTTGTTTATTGGCTTCTTGATCACGGTGGGAGATGATGGTGTAGAGGTACTGTCACTGGACTATTAATCTAGAGGCCCAAGCTAATGCTCTGGGGACATGGGTTCAAAATCCCACTGTGGCAGCTAGTGGAATTCAAAATCAATTGGTAAATCTGGATTTAGAATTTAGTCTCAGTCATAAAGTCACCGTTGATTGTCCTAAAAGCCCATTCGGAGGAGGAACTACTTCTCGTAAAAGGGGGCGAATTTGCGGAACTTTCCGCCTTATAGTGTGATGGAGTCAGAATCGTTGAATGGTTTCAAGAAGGAAATAGATATATTTCTGATAAAGGGAAGTGGGGAACAGGTGGGGAGGTGGATTTAAGACCAGAGAGAGATCAGCCATGATCTGAGTGAATGGTGGAGTAGGCTCGAAGGACTGAATTTTCCTACTTCTGCTCCTAATTCCTATGTTCACCAATGTCTCTTTCGGGCAGCAGATCTGCCATCCTTACCCTGTCTGCCTTGCGTGCGATTCCAGATCCACAGCAATGTGGTTGACTCCTAACTGCCCTCTGAAATAGCCTAGCAAGCCAGTCACTTGATGGACAATTATTGAGTTTCCTTGCTTTGCCAGTAGCACCCACATGCCAGGAAAGAGTATAGGAAAAAAGAAAGGGGTGTTGTATCATTTTGAAATATTGGTATACATTTTGTTTTCCCTGTGGTTCTTTCCAACTCTCAACAGGTACTTTAGCCCTAACAATGAAGGCTTGCATGGAAAAACAGAAAAGTATTTTAAACCTGGTACTAAAAATTGATCAGTTATATCAGTTGTGATCTGATTCCATTAGAATCGATCATTCCAATTTCCACCCAAAATATTTTCATTTTTGTTTTGCTCGATGAAGAGCCATTTTGAATTGATACACGCAATCATTTAATGGACTTAACCATATAGTGCTCGTTATTGTGATCTGTAAATTAGCGCAGTGTGTAGGAAAAGTGTGCTGAATTTTTCATGAGACCCTCCAAGCGTTTGCAACTTGACTCCTTTTGTATTTGTGTGAAAATCTTGGCTGCGTGGATGACAATTTGCAATAGTGATGAGGGGGCATTGTGTTCAGTTGCAACCATTTCCTCAGCAGTTGGTTTGGAGCAAACCGTGTTAACTGGATTGGTGAGTTGGACTATACCTCCCATTGGTTACAACTATTTTCTACAGGTTCCATCCAAATTGAGGCATTAATCTAGTTTCTTTACAAACTGAAATGCTTTAAAATTGAACAACATAACATGAGGTTAGGTGGTTTTTGGGGGTAGTGCTCCCATGCCATGGCTAAAACATATCCTATATTTTGCTACCTAACCATAGAATCCCTACAGTGCAGAAAGAGGCTATTTAGCTCATTGGATCTGCACTGACTCTCTGAAAGAGCATTCCACCCAGGATCTTCTGCTCACCCTATCCCTGTAACCCCATGCAGTTACCATGGCTAATTCACTTAACCTATACATCCTTAGACACTAAAGGGCAATTTAGTATGACAAACCCACCTAACTCACGTATCTTTGGACTGTGAAAGGAAAGTGAAGCATCCGGAGGAAACCCATGCAGATACTGGGAGAATGTGTAAACTCCACACAGCCGGTCACCCAAGGCTGGAATTGAACCCAGGTTCCTGGCAGCAGTGCTAACCATTGTGCCACTATAGCTCCTCTTGCGCTCTCCTTTCCTTCTCTATGAACGGTATGCCTTGTCTGTATAACGTGCAAGAAACAAGACTTTTCACTCTATACGAACACATGTGACAATAATAAGTCAAACCAAACATGAGGGGAAATCAAGGTAAGAAACAAAAAATGTTTCAAAATGAAAAAAAAAGCCTCAAGATAAAGGGGAGGCGGTTTGGAACGGAGTTGAGGAGGAACTTCTTCACTCAAAGGGTGGTGAATCTCTGGAATTCTCTGCCCGTTGAAGTGGTGGAGGCTGCCTCGCTAAATATTTTTAAGACGCGGGTTGATGGGTTTTTGATAAGCGAGGCGATTAAGGGTTATGGGGAGAGGGCGGGAATGTGGAACTGAGCCACAACAGATCAGCCATGATCTTATTGAATGGCGGGGCAGGCTCGAAGGGCTAGATGGCCTACTCCTGCTCCTATTTCTTATGTTCTTATAATGTCTATATTTTCTCTTGCTTTCAAACACTCTTTTCTCCCACCGACCATTAAACCCTAATTGTGAAAAAATTACTTCCATTTACATGGCTCTTTTCATGACTACCAGACATCTCGAAAGCAATTTACAGCTAACAAAAGTACTTTAGAAGTGTAGCTACTGTTGTCATGTAGGAAACATTAGATGAATTAGGAAACACAGTTGAACCTGGCTTTTAAAAGTTTGTGAGCAAAAATATTTCATTGTATAATCTGAGAATCTCACCGATTGTGAAATAGAAGGAAACAAGTGATTGCAAAAAGCCATTCCACAATGAAATAATATTCTGTTGCCCGTCATTGGTGTTGAGTTCCCTTTTTCCCATTCTCACTAGACCTGTAGCTGATGAAGGTATTAAATGCTTTTGAGGAGGGAGATTGGCTTTCCATTCTCTGCACCGGTTATTGAAGTCTTCAATAACTTTGGCTTTCTGATGTTGGCTAAGCTGGAGCCTCTCCTTTTGGAGCAATCATTCAGAGTTTTAATGATTGAGGAGATAATGCTGGAAACTCTCAATGGGTGGGATGGTAGCACAGTGGTTAGCACTGCTGCCTCACAGCGGCGGGGACCCAGGTTCGATTCCCGGCTTGGGTCACTGCCTGTGCAGAGTCTGCATGTTCTCCCCGTGTCTGCGTGGGTTTCTTCTGGTTGCTCCAGTTTCCTCCCACAGTCTGGAAGACATGCAGGTTAAGTGGATTGGCCATGCTAAATTGTCCGTTAGTGTCAGGGGACTAGCTTGAGTAAATGCGTGGAGTTATGGGGATAAGTCCTGGGTGGGATTACGGTCAGTGCAAATTCAGTGGACTGAGTGGCCTTCTTCTGCACTGTAGGACTCTGATACAATATCAGCAAACAGAGTTTGTGGTGAAGATTGAAAATTATGGTTTCAGTCTTGCCAATACTTAGCCGGAGAAAGTTTCCACTCATCCAATGTTAGATGAGGAATCTGGCAAATGAAACAGCGAGGGGTGAAGGAGGAGACTGATGGAAGTGAAGGAAAACTGGGTCTCCTCAGCATACTTGTGAAAACCAACGATGTGCTTTGATGTCACCCAAGGCGCAGCACACTACATTCTGCACCCTCCCTTGTGTACTCTATGAACAGTATGCTTTGTCTGTATAGCACGCAAGAAACGATGCTTTTTACTGTATCCCAATACACGTGACGATAAAACACATCAAAACAAAATGAGAGGAGGCCAAGGAAGGGGAACACCATGGGATAACAGTTTGGGAGTAGGAAGAGAAGCCGTTGCAAGAGATTTTCTGACTGCCTGGATAGCTTATAATGGAATGAGACAAGAGCTTTGGAGGAGGATGGGGTTGGGCAAACACATCAAAGCCTTCATTCAGACAACTAGAGAGGATGAGAAGGGATTGCTGGTGATTTTGAGAGCCATTTCAATACTTCATTTATATGGACACTCTCATTCTAAGTTGTTGAATGGAAAATGAGAACACTATTGTGATGGCTTTTGAAGGTCTTATTAAAGTTTAATGTTTATTTATTAGTGTCACGAGTAAGGTTTACATTAACACTGCAATGAAGTTACTGTGACAATCCCATAATCGCCACACACTCCGGCACCTGTTCAGGTACACTGAGGGAGAATTTTGCACGGCCAATGCACCCCAATCTGCACATCTTTCTGAGGAAAACAGAGCACCCGGAGGAAACCCATGCAGACACAGGGAGGATGTGCAGACTCCGTACAGTCAGTGACCCAAGCCGAGAATTGAACCCAGGTTCCTGGTGCTGTGAGACAGCAGTGCTAACCACTGTGCTGCCAGGTCTTTTCATTTGGAGGTGTCTGGTTGTTTCCAGCATTTATGCTGTTAAACCTGCTTTCCAACGAGCAGAAGAATGCTTGAGTATCAAGTAAAACTGGGTCTACGAGTCTGCTGCAGACTGAAACCAGATATAACAACGTAAACACCTGGGGCTTGCTCCCAGGTACTGTATACTCAGCAACGAGAGGAATAGAAAAACACTTTTAATTGCGTGAGAGGCTTCGACAAGGCAGCTTAGTTGGGGTTCCCTTGATGGTTAATACAACTAAAGTATTTAAAATGACTTAAGGATTCGAAAGATAGATATAGAGAAACTTACTTCCTCTCGTTGGGGAAATCCCTAATGAGGGGGCACACACTAAAATTAGATCTGCTTCTTCACCCAAAAGGTAGTGGAAATCTGGAACTCCCTCTGTCTCTCCCCTCGCACAATAGCTGCTGTTTCTGGGTCAATTGAAATGCTTAAGACTGAGATTGAAAGATTTTTGGGCAAGGTTATCAATGGGATGTGAGGCAAAGGCAGCTAAAGTGGATAGGCTACAGATCAGCCGTAACCTGGTTGATTGGTGGAAGAGGCTTAAGGAACATATTGGCCTCCTCTTCCTAAATTAATGGTGAAGGGGATGAGGGGAAGAGAGGGAACCTGATCCAAAGCTGCGTATGCTCACAAAGTGGGTTGGCACAGTGGTTAGCACCGCTGCCTCACAGCGCCAGGGATGTGGGTTCAATTCGTGGCTTGGGTCACTGTCTGTGCAGAGTCTGCACATTCTCCCCATGTCTGCGTGGGTTTCCTCCAGGTACTCCAGGGTTTCCTCCTACAGTCTGAAAGACGTGTTAGTTAGGTACGTTAGTCATACTAAATTCTCTGCCGGAGTGTAGCAACTAGGGGATTTTCACTGTAACCTCACTGCAGCACCAAAATAAAGCCTATTTGTGACACTAATAAACTTTTGAGAACAGGCCTGGGAGGCTGAGAAACACTTTTTGGACAACCAGTAGGAAAGAAATGAGGAAAGTATGAGGGTGCAAGCCTCAGGAAATGCCAAGTCCATCACAATTTGGATAATTTCCCATATGAAGTGAGGGGTGGCTGTCGAAGCATTCAAAATGTAAATTTGACAGGTTCCTAATCACTGAACAGAGTAACTGGAGACGCTGAATGTGACGTTCCATGACAAAATATGCTCTGTCGCAGTTCTCTCATTCTTAACTATCTTCCAACTCAACGTGAGAATATGTAATTTGAATCTGATGGTACGAGGCGTGAGTTGGTTGGATTAGGGAATGTTACTTACAAGGATGACAGTAGATAGGCAATGGCAGACATTCAAAGAGCACATGGGTGAACTGCAACAATTGTTTATTCATGTCCGATGCAAAAACAAAATAGGAAAGATGGTTTTTGGTTTGATTTTATTATTGTCACATGTATTGGGATACGGTATTTCTTGTGCACTATACAGACAAAGCATACCACCCATAGATAAAGAAAGGACAGGGTGCAGAATGTAGCGTTACAGTCATAACTAGGGTATGGAGAAAGATCAACTTAATTCAAGGTAGCTCCATTCAAAAGTCTGTTGGCAGCAGGGAAGAAGCTGTTCTTGAGTCAGTTGGTCCGTGACCTCAGACTTTTGTATCTTTTTACCCACGGAAGAAGGTAGAGGAGAGAATGTCCTGGGTAAGTGGGGTCCTTAATTATACTGGCTGCTTTTCTGAGGCGGCAGGAAGTGTAGACAGAGTCAATGGATTGGAAGCTGGTTTGAGTGATAGACAAAGATGGCCAAACCATGGCTTACAAGGGAAATTAATTATAGTATTAATCCAAGGAAGAGGTATACAAATTGGCCAGATAAAAACAACAGACCTGAGGATAGGGGGCAAATTGGAATTCAGCAAAGGAGGGCCAAGGGATTTATTAAGTAGGGGAAAATAGAGTATGACAGTAAGCTTGCAAGGAACGTATAAACTGACTGTAAAAGCTTCCAACGGTACACGAGGAGAAAAAGATTGGTTAAGATAAATTACGTCCCTTACAGTCAAAAACAGAGGAATTATAATGGAGAGCAACTAACTAAATGCACATTTTTGTTCCCCTTTCACAAAGGGGACACAAAATAATCTACCAGGAATTTTGAAGAGTGAAAAGTTTAGTGAGACGGCAGAACTGAAGGCAATCAGTATTAGTAAGGAAACAGTGGTGGGGAAATTGATGGAATTGAATTTGGATAAATCCCCAGGATTTGATAATCTACATCCCAGGAAATATCTCTAGGAATGGTGGATTCTCCAGAGTCTTCCCACTCTGCCCCAACCAACTTGCTGGTCCAACCTTCAGATTCCTCCAACCTCCACCCTATTCCATTGACACTCCAACTTAGCCCCTGGACTGGACCTGATCAAGTTAATTATCAACCCCTTACCTGGACAGTTACTTCCTCCCTAGCCTGCCAGTTTCACTGGGTTCTTTGAGTCTCCCTGCTTTCCCGCAGCCAATGCAGGGAGAAAGGGGAGGTGGCCTCACTGAGTTTGCCAGTATTACACGCTACCATGCCCTTCAGGGACTCTCTCACTGCAGGCTTTAAGTAACTCCAGTCAGCGGAGGTTTGAGGGAAGTTTCTCAGAACAGTTAAATGCACTTTGAACTCTTGTAATCCCAGTGGCCCACGATTTTACATCGCTGGATGGTCGTTACAGCCAGTTTTTACTCTCAAATCCTTATTTTGCAGATTAATGTTTTGTGTTGCATCTTGTCAAATGCCTTTTGGAAATCCCTTAGTCTTCCTTTGCTAAATTCTAAACTGCTGCCAATCCTCAGTCTGTTGTTCTTATCTGGCCAACTTGTACATGCATACCACATCCACTGGTTTCCCTTTCTATTCGATTAGCTAGATTCTCAAAAAAATAAATTTGTCAAACTTGTTTTCCCCTTCCCGAATCCTTATTGACTTTCCTTGATCATACTATGATTTTGAAACTGCATTGTTAAGACTTCCTCAATAATAAATTCCAGCATTTTTCCAACAACTGATGGTAGGCTAACTGGCCTATAATTTCCTGTTTTCTCTCTTCCCCTCTTTCTGAATCGCAAAAGATTCGAAGCTCGGTCGGAGCATAAACACCAACGTGAACCTATTGGGCTGAATGGCCTGTTTCTGTGTATTTCTGTAATTATCAGGAGATATTCTGGTGGGCAATGGGGGTGAGGGGGTCTAAAGGTTAGGGTGGGAATTCCAGAGTTGATGCAACCAGAATTTGGAAGAATAGACTGTTCGCAAAGGATTGTAGGGCTGTGGGAAGTGAACGGAGATCTGGAAGCTCGGAGGACTTTGACCATTGAAGATGAGTATTTTAAACTGGAGGTGTTTGGGGTCAATGGGGCAATGGGTGAGTTTGGGTTTATGCATGGTGATAAGGCAGGAGGTTGGCCAAGAGAGAGCATTGGAGTGGTCTGGTCTGGAGGTAACACATTCATAGATGATGGTTTCAGCAGCAGGGGCAGTGATGTGCAATATTATGACAGTTATGGTTCGCCCTTAAAGAAAAGTACAGCACAGGAACAAACCCTTCAGCCCTCCAAGAGTGTCTTTAAGTCAGTGATAGGTTCTTGATCAATAAAAGGGTCAAGGGTTACAAGCAGGAGACACAAGAATGGGGATGAGAATTATATCAGCCACGATTGAATGGCGGAGCAGACCCAATGGCCTAATTCTGTTCCTATATCTTATGGTCTTCAGCCGGTACCGATCATTATATTCTAACTAAATTTAAAAAAGCCTTCTGCACTTACTCGGTCCATATCCCTCTGTTCTCTCCCTATTCATGTACCCATCCATTTAAGTCCCTTAAAAGTTGCTAACATGCCTGCTTCCACCACCTTCTCTGGCAGCACGTACCAGGCACCCACCACTCTCTCTGCATGAAAATCTTCCTCCGCACATCTCCCTTAAACTGTTCCCCTCTCACCTTGGGCTTGTGCCCCCTTGTAATTGACCCCGGGGAAAAAGCCTCTGACTATGCACCCTGTCTATGCCCCCTCCATAATTTTGTAGACCTCTATCAGGTCTCCCCTTAAGTGACGCAGGTGAAGATGTGATGCCGTGGATAGGAGGCCAGATGTTCAGCGCTGGGTCAAGTGGAATGCCGAGTTGGCGCTAGAAGAATCGAGTTCACCCACAGGCAGTTTCCGGAGTCGGAAAGGAAATCCGTGGGAAGTGAATGAAGTTGGTGGCGGGGCACAAAGGTGATGATGATGACTTTCTGGTCTTCCTTAAGGAAACTTTGACTCACCCAAGGCAGGATGATTGGACAACACAAAGACGGTGGCTGGGTCGGGAGAGGTGGCAGTGAGATGTTTGGACGTTATTAGCATATTTATGGATAATTTTGCCAAGTCAGGACAGAGAGTGCTGTGGATTTTGCCAGTATTTTCAGGGGGATTCCTGGAAATATGTCAGTACTTGCAGAGGATTTCCACACACGTGTTTTTTTAAAAAACCCATTGCATTCTGCCTGAGAATGAGTTCATAAATGTTTCAGTAGTCGTCAAGGAAACTGCCAGTACCTGAATGTTGAATAAATTTTCAGTGGTGTTTGTTGACAGTGTATGTCAAGTATCATTTATATGGATACTTTTTTGCCTGGTGATTCGACAATAATCCAATTGCCATCCAATTTTCTGATTTTTACCGCAGTGTTATATCTTTGCGTTAAATACTTGGTTTTGGACACGTGAACTTCTGTGAATGAAGTGTTCACAATTAATGGTTGGGGTTAACAGATTTTGTCCTGGAATTTGCAGTGATGGTGATAATGATAATGGATACTTTTTTTTAAAGACAGCTTGTACTTAAAATGCCTTTCACAACTTCAGAGTGTCCCAAAGCACTTTACCGCAAATGAAATATTACGTTAATAGTTGCACATTCAGTTTAGTTGTTATTTTGAAAGAAACTTGTGACCTTGTCTTTTTCGTGATGCTGGTAAGAAGTTGAGATCTCTGTCTCCATGCCACAACTGATTAGATTACGGCACTATGGAGGGAGCTAGAACTGAGAGGAGTGTGGGGGGCAATGGCCTTTCTACTTTCTGCCCCTTTCTAAATGTTTTGGGCAGGGTTGGGGAAACACAACCCAACTGATTTTTCACTTTTTTCGTTTTAAGACGGCTCATGTTTTGGAAGAAAAACTTGACTGGGTATCCACGGCTATTGGTTAAAATGTTTGCTCCTTTTTTATTTCCTGGCGTAGTTGGAAGAAGTTGTCAATGGCGTTGACCTATAGTCTGGGTTCAGCGTGAATAGAAAGCTTCAATAGCCGCTTTGTTTACGGTGAAAAAGTTCAGGGTTTTCACAAGTGCGTATTGTTGGAACCTCTGCAGGGAGTGATGGGTCTAGAATACCTGGGCCTTTTTACTGCCCTGATGGATTAATTTATAAAATCTGCTTTCTGTGGCAGCTGCCTTTTTTGTTGTTCCTCGTCACTTTCTGATCACAAGTCACCAATTTTAAGTAAAAAGTGAATCCCCCGCTCCCCGGCCAGATGCCGACTACTGTTACCCTCTGAATAAGAGATTTCTTTAGATGGGTCCCCTGCTGACTTTCCTTGCTCACATTCCTTTCACAGAGCTTCTTACACCATTAGAATTTTAATGTCCCATCAAGTTTGTTTTCCTTGGGCCACACTCTGTGCCAATTGATCAAATCTTGCTCACTTACAAGGAGTAAGTGACAATGAATTTCATAACCCGCTTTCCCTCTACGTTGTAAATTTCAATAATTATCTCAACGTGCATCAATATTCCGGACCAGAATCTGGGCTGGAATTTTACCGGCACCCCTGATTCTGGGGTAGTCAAGGCTCAGAGAATGGCGTTCTCCGTTGGCCTCAGGTGGGATCATACGGAACTCCGGCGGACGTGCCAGTAGAATTCCACCCCTGGACTTTAGAACGTGCCAGTTATGAGAGTCTTAAATATCTTTATAGTGCTGTTTAAATCTCCCAGTAACACACCAATGGTGGCACGGTGGTACAGTGGTTAGCACTGCTGCCTGACACTGCCAGGGACCCAGGTTCAATTCCCAGCTTGGGTCACTGTCTGTGTGGAGTTTGCACGTTTCCCCCCTCGTGAATGTGTGGCTTTCCTCCGGGTGCTCCGGTTTCCTCCCAAAGTCTGAAAGATGTGCTAGTTAGGTGCATTGGCCGTGCTAAATTCTCCCTCAGTGTACCTGAACAGGTGCCAGAGTGTGGCGACTGGGGGATTTTCACAGTAACTTCATTGCAGCGTTGATGTAAGCCTACTTGTGACACAGATAAATAAACTTCAAACTCATCAATTTTTATCTAGTTGTTCTTTTATTCTCCCATCCTTCCTTTCCATCTCTCCAGTCTTGCTTTCTCAGTCTGTATGTTCAAATGATGCTTTGTTTTGGGCAACATTCCCAAAGTGAAGAAGATCAATGTGATGTTTGATTCATACAATGGCATTTAAAGTTAATCAAGTAAATATTAATTATTGCCGATCAGGTTATGGCCGTACATGAACTGCATCCAAGGATATGGAATGCACTAAATAAATCCAGGAGTTTAAAGAGACCACTAAAGGATTTGTGACATGGATGGGTGTCTGAGTACAAGGTAGCTGTGAATTTTCAAAAAGTTTAAATAAGCTCTCTCATCAGTTAGGTGCCATTAATTTCTTGTCCCACTCAGTGTTCTGATCAGCAAACACATTTTAGTGTTGTTAAAAGCCATTAAGAAAAGGTTGCTTTCTGGCTACTTAAACCATTTGTTTTCTATCAATGCCCGTGGCTTGAAGCTGGCATAACCCCTGTGTAAATTGGTGACTGCTATTGGCATGATGGTGGTGACGACAAACTATGGCAGCATGTTATGACATACAACACAACAAATAGCTGATTCTATTCTTTCCTCAAGTTTCCACCAAATTTGGACCAATGACAATTGACAGGAAGGCAAGATGTTACGGCACGGTAGCGCAGTGGTTAGCACTGCTGCTTCACAGCTCCAGGGACCTGGGTTTGATTCCTGGCTTGGGTCACTGTCTATGTGGAGTTTGCACATTCTCCTCATGTCTGCGTGG
The DNA here is from genome assembly GCF_965287045.1 of Carcharhinus amblyrhynchos. Taxonomy (NCBI): domain Eukaryota; kingdom Metazoa; phylum Chordata; class Chondrichthyes; order Carcharhiniformes; family Carcharhinidae; genus Carcharhinus; species Carcharhinus amblyrhynchos. Next base: position 126,689,837 of record NC_137327.1, read on the forward strand.
GTTTCCTCTGGGTGCTCCAGTTTCCTCCCACGGTCCAAAGACGTGCGGGTTAGGTTGATTGGCCGTGCTAAAATTGCCCCTTAGTGTCCTGGGATGTGTAGGTTAGAGGGATTAGTGGGTAAATGTGTAGGGATATAGGGATAGGGCCTGGGTGGGATTGTGGCCAGTGCAGACTCGATGGGCCGAAGGGCCTGTTTCTACACTGTAGGATTCTATGTTCTATGATCTTTCTATCCATTTTGTCTGTCAGCCATAGCTCAGGAGATTCCTGAGTCAAGCTGGTTGAGGGTTCAAGCGGCACGATGGCACAGTGGCTAGCATTGCAACCTCAGCGCCAGGGACTCGGGTTCGATTCCCGACTTGGGTCACTGTTCGTGTGGAGTTTGCATGTCCTCCCCATGTTGGTGTGGGTTTCCTCCAGGTGCTCCAGTTTCCTCCCACAGTCTGAGAGACATACTAGTTAATCCCATTGACCTGACCAGGCGCCGAAGTGTGGTGACTAGGGGAATTTCACAGTAACTTAATTGCAGTGTTAATGTAAACCTTACTTGTGACTTTACAAGTTCTGCTCTGGAGACTTGACCACACATCCTTCCTGATGTGTGCTCAGAGAGTGCTCCAGATGTGATCTGGAAGCTGTTGCCTTCCTGTTCGATGTGAGGTTCACTTAGAGATGGCGATAGTCTGAGATGATCAAACGGTTGTGCAATTTGATTTTAACATATCACTTTAAGTTATTTTTTCACGAGGGAGGTGGTGGCGTGAGGAGATAATGGCAATCTTGGCAGAACCAGGAATGATCTGATTTGGTAAGAAAGTGGTCTGCTTGCCTTCCGATTGCCAGCAACATTGCAATCACGAGGGTGGATACTTCAGGTGACTGCTGCAAGACTGATAGCAAGCTTGAAATCATGCGATGTAACTCGGTGTCTAGGAGTTAAGCCAGCCAGAGTTGGCAATGCTAGTTGCCGATTTTCATATGAGCTGTTAAACTAAGATCTCATCTGTACACATGCAAGGTACAAGTTGCTGTGGGGTGGAAAAAAAAGTAGCTCTCCCAATACACTGGCCAACATTCCTTCCTCAACCAATATCATCAAAAATAAGACAAGCTGCTTGCTTGCTGTTGCGATGGCTTTACTTTCCATACTTTAATTTCAATTTAAATTCCGTACATGCCTACAAAAAAATACCCACGTTTCAGTTTATTTATTAGTGTCACAAGTAGGCTTACATTAACACTGAAGTGTTACTGTGAACATCCCCTAGTCACTACACTCCAGCGCCTGTTCGGGTACACTGAGGGAGAATTTAACGTGGCCAATGCATCTAACCAACATGTCTTTCAGACTGTGGGAGGAAACCAGAGCGACTTCAGCTCCAAAGTCCTCTGTTCCTATGTTAGAGGTTGTAGGTTTTGCAAGCATAAGCTGGAATTGTACCAGCATGCCCTCCCCCCCAATTCTGGAAGTGGGTGATACACGGAAAACAGCATTCCCTGTTGGCCTCCAGCAGGATCATACGAACCTCGGGCGGACGTTCCGATTAAAATTCTGCCCAAAGATTCAAACAGACAGGGTTCCAGGCGCTGTGGTCTGCACAGAGCACAAACTGAAACTAATAGCAGGGGCCACTGAAAACACTCCAGTGACATTGCCATTAAATCACGTGACCTGCTCTTGAAGCATCCTGTAGCTATTTAAATAAAGAACACTCTGACCATGCCTTGGGAAGGCACTTTGATCAGTGATACAGGAGGATGAATAGATGGCTCACTTTCGAGCTATGTTATGAAGGATCTAGCCTAAATATAACTTGGAACGTGGCCTTGCATTACATTTCTATTTCCACACAATATTAATGATGTTGAATATAATGACGCCAGAACAGAGATGTTAGTCATCGTGATTTGTGGCTCAGTGCGGCAGGATGGTTTTTGTACAAATCCAGACGACAAATGCTTGTAAAATACTGCATGGAGGCAAATTACTGCGGGTGCTGGAATCTGTTTTTTTGCCTTCAGAGCTTTGACAAATAAAAGGGACATCTGGACTCGAACGTCAGCTCCTTTCTCTCCTTCCAGATGCTGCCAGACCTGCAGAGATTTTCCAGCATTTTCTCTTTTGGTGACAAGTGCTTGTACCTTTTGAAATGAGGAATTTGAAATGAAGGATGACCCAGTGAGGAGCATTCTTCAATCACAGTGACCACCCTTTCTAGATCAATATTTCTGTCAGAATGTGTGCAATAATTGTTTTCGATAACCATTACAAGCGGCCTTGGCTGAGATTTTCCACTCTTTAATGTTTAACGTGATGTAGGTACCTTTTTTAAACTTTAATGATCTAATTGGATGACTCCGGCTCCCTGCAGAGTCCTTCTCTGTGGGACCCAATTTAAATAACAACCTCGCGCATACCTGATCTCCATAACAATGCCCGTTGTTTCGAAACATTCGATGTCTCTGTTGGGACAGGAGGCTCAGAGATAGTCGAACAACAGGTTGCTCGCCGGCGAGGTATCGGCTGTTTTTCCCCCAATCAGCAGAAATTTTTTCCCGTCAAATCCAAAGGTGGGTGTGGTAATAAAACATGTTCTGTTAAGATTTATTTCTTCGTCAGCGTTTTACTTTGAGGACATTGGCTTCAGCTCTATAGTTTGGAGGGGTGGGTGCAGTGTGGGGGGGTGGGTGCGGGTGTGGAAACGGGGCAGGGAAAGCCCAAAGTGGTTGGCTCATCTGGCCATTCTGAAGGAAGTGAGGCCCAGATTACGTGGAAACAAAGAAGATAGGAGCAGGAGGAGGCCATTTGACCCATTGAGCCTGCTCCGCCATTCATCACGATCATGGCTGATGGTCCAACTCGATAGCCTAATCCTGCTTTTTCTCCAAAACCTTTGACCCCATCCACCCCAAGTGCTATATCCAGCCGCCTCTTGAATACATTCAATGTTATGGCATCAATTCTTCCTGTGGTAATGAATTCCACTGGCTCTTTGGATGAAGAAATATCTCCTCACCTCTGTCCTAAATGGTCTACCCTGAATCGTCAGACTGTGATCCCTGGTTCTGGACTCCCCCACCATCAGGAACATCTACCCTGTCTAGTCCCGTTGGAATTTTATATGTCTCTCTGAGATTCCCCCCCTCATTCATCTGAACTCCAGCGAAAACAATCCTAACCTAGTCAATCTTCCCTCATACATCAGTCCTGCCATCCCCGGAATCAGCCTTGCTTCCTCGAGAGCTTCCTTCCTCAGAAAAGGAGACCAAAACTGCACACAGTACTGCCTGCTGCACCTGCATGCTTACCTTCAGTGACTGGTGCACAAGGACGCCCAGATCCCGCTGCGCACTCCCCTCTCCTCATATCTGTGTTGGTTCTCTGGTGAGAAAGATGTAACTTTTTTTTTAGAAACTTCCTTATTGGCCAAATGGTGGCAACAGTGGTTAGCACTGCTGCCCCACAGCACTAGGAGCTCTGGTTCAATTCTGGCCTCAGGTGACTGTGTGGAGACTGCACATTCTCCCCGTGTCTGCGTGGGTTTCTTCCGGGTGCTCCGATTTTCTCCTACACTCTGAAAGATGTGCTGGTTAGGTGTGTTGACCCGAGAATAAATGAGGCGCGTCTTGGATTTACCTTGTGGGGCCCAAGTTACAAGATCTCTTATTGTTCAATGGCATCAACCAAATCTAGAAAGTAATGAGATGCGTTATCTTACTGCTACTTTACAGGATACTCGATATGGGTTTCTCTGACAGCAATTGTACTGAATCTGATTGGCACTGTGCCCAAGGAGAGCATTCCCTTGTGTGTCTTATTCATCCAGCAGACTGTCTGTCGATTTTTTCCTTTTGGATAGGAAGGTAAATTTTTGACCACTGGCCTTCCCCAGTTCTGTGTCTTGGAATTGAGCAGCTGAGCTGTCAAACCAGCTACAACCTGCCTAGGTGGTCCCGAACGATACCTCTTGGTCTTGCATGTCTGCAGCCTTTCTGATATTCATTTTGTGAATAAAAGCAGGAGGTGTTGAAATGTGCGAATGACGTCGATATAATGGGCCAATCAGCTAAATTATCTTTCGGGAGAATTGTTTTAAAGCCAATCTTTTTTTTCCCCCACTTGTTTCAATATTTTTCTCTCCTGCCAAGTTAACAAAAGGATCCAGAGTCAGTGACAATTAATCGTTAGAAGCCCAAAGCTTTTTTCTTTAAAGTTTATTTATTAGTGTCACAAGTAAGCTTACTTGCAATGAAGTTACTGTGAAAACCCCTTAGTCACCACTCTGGCCCCTGTTCAGGTGCACTGAGGGAGAATTTAGCATGGCCAATGCACCTAACCAGCACGTCTTTTGGACTGTGGGAGGAAACCGGAGCACCCAGAGGAAACCCACGCAGAGACGGGGAGAATCAGAATTCCTACAGTGCAGAAGGAGGCCATTTGGCCCATCGAGTTTACACCAATCACAGGCCCTAGTCTCGTAATCCCACATATTTACCCCGCTAATCCTCCTGACGTTAGGGTCAATTTAGCATGGCCAATCAACCTAACCTGCACATTTTTGGACTCTTTGGAATAGAAGGTGATTCCGCACAAAGTGACCCAAACTGGGAATTGAACCCAGGTCCCTGGTGCCATGAGACCACAGTGCTAACCACTGTGCCACTGTAACTCAAGCTTCCTTGATCCGAAAAGCCTACTCAAAATCAAAAACCCTTCCCAGAGCAGATAGTGAAGTTTTGAAATGTGGCAACTGCAATTTCTTTAGAAATAAACAGGGATTTTCACAGTAACTTTGTTGCAATGTTAATGTAAGTCTACTTGTGACACATTGTAAATAACCTAACTCAGCACATCTGTGGCTCTTGGCATGAGCAGCAAACATCAACATTTTTTGTATCAAGTTTGCACAAAACAAACAAGCTCTCTCCACCTTGTCCTCCAACCTATTGTGGCGTCCTTTGGGATGTAGTGCCACCTTTTTTGTTTGTTAATTATCACAATAGCTTTCTGCCCATACGACCAAGTTTTCTCCTGAATTTTGTATATATCTGCTCTAAGACATGTCATCAAGCGCCTTCAGAAAATCTAATTCCCCCGCAATTATATTTTATCTTCTATTCGATTTGGATTGAAGTTCAAATCCAGGATGATCGAGGTGTTGCCGGACTGGGAGCTATAGATCAGCTTCCAAACGTGGTGAAGAGCGAATGGGATTTGGTGCAAGCGTAGGCCAGAGACTGTAGAGATTTGGATGGAGTTGAGTTTATAGAGCCAGGAGCACATTGGAATAAACAAGTCTAGATCAATAACAAAGACATTAAAGATTTCAGCAACAGACGAGCTGAGGCAAGGACCCGACCATCTTTTATTGAGCGTTGAACAGAAAGTGAGATTGTTCATAGCAGCATTTAACATGGAGCCATCAAAAGCGAGAGCAATTTTTTTTCTCCTTTCTTTCATGGGTCTGGAGTCACAGGCCAGGCCAGGCTTTCCTTCACTGAAAGACATTCATGACCAACATGAGTTTTTACTGCCATTGACAGCTGTCATGGTCACCATTATTGAGATATTCCAGATTTTTTAACTGAATTTAAATTCCAGCAGTGATTTTTTTCAGGAGCATCTTAAAGGAGAATGAATTAACAAAGTGGAGAGGTTAAATGGAAGTGAATGGGAGCTTAAGGCCTATGCAGCTAAAGGCTGCTGTGCCAACCCAGGGTGTATTATAGAATCCCTACAGTGCACAAGGAAGCCATTCGATCCATCGAGACTTCACCGACCACAATCCCACCTAGACCCTATCCCTGTAACCCCTCGTATTTACCCTGCTTATCCCCCGACACTAGGGTTAATTTACCACAGCCAATCCACCTAACATGCACATCTTTGGACTGTGGGAGGAAACCACAGCACCTGGAGGAAACACACGGGGAGAATGTGCACACATAGTGACCCGAGGCCGGAATTGAACCTTGGTCCCTGGCACTGAGTTAGCAATACTAACCGCTGTTCCACCATGCCGCGTTTTCTGCTTTTATACTGAAGAATACTCAGTAGGTGTGGCAGCACCTGTGAGGAGATTTAATATTGAATGTTTCAAGTTCACATGGCTCTTCTTCAGAGCTCTGTGCCAGGTAACTATCTACTGATCTTTTTTTCTCCTCCAGAATCAGCAGCTTTTCTTCAATAATACTCGCAATTCTTTTATGTTACACCAAAAAGCATTGTTAAAACGACATTCACTTCTCTATCCCTGAGCAGTTCTAATATCTTAGACAACCCCACCCTTGCCCCCATTTCTAACCTTTTTGTAAGCCTTATTTTTAAAGATGTTCCCTCTTTTTTTCGATTTGAGTTTAGTTTTAATCTGTTGATCCATGCAGCAGTATTGGGACACCAGAGTGTCCCAAACAGGGCGGTCATTATTTTGACCTGATGATTCCCCACAGCTTCTCTGTCACCCTAGCTGCGAACTGTGTTTTCCTTTTCGTTCAGTTTTTCTCCCAGATTCCAATGCAGTTCAATGCTGTAAACTTTGACTCTACGTTTTACGTTTTACCTCCTTCATCTTCATTGGTGAACTTGACTGTCTTATGAGTGCAGACTTCCAATTACAGTTGCATTTTAGAATCCTGCAGCTCAGGCAGAGGCCATTTGGCCCATTGTGGCTGAGCTATCCAGTTATTCTCACTGTCTCCCCTTAGCCTTACTGCTGTTATCTCAAGCACTACATTTCTAAATGGAGGGCTGCTTTTTTTTTTAACCCCGCCCCCCCACATCCCTTGTTGGACTAGAACTGCCCAGAAGCAGGAACTATGCCACTGCATCCACATTCCCCCCAATTGTTTTGTTTTTGCTAAGTCTTCATAGAATCTCAGAATCTGTAGAGTGCAGAAGGAGGCCATTCAGCCCACTGAACCTGCACTGACGACAATCCCCGTAATAACATGCACTTATCCTGCTGTACCCCCTGGCGCTAAGGGGCAATTTAGCATGGCCAATCAACCTAACCCACGTATCTTTGGAGTGTGGTAGGAAACCGGAGCACCCGGAGGAAACCCACAGAGACATGGGGAGAACATGCAAATTCCATTCAGACAGTGATCTGAGGCCGGAATTGAAACGGGGTCCCTGAGGCAGACCACTGTGCATTGGTTAAACATGTTTTCTCTTTCACAAAACCATGTTGACTCTGCCTGATAGTTTTGAACTTGCCCAGTTGTCCTTCAGAAATCTGTTTAATAGCTTCTGTTTTCCCAATGACGAATGTTAAGATAACTGGCCTGTGGTTTCCTGTTTTCTGTTTCCCTCTCCTTTTGAATAATGAAGTTACTTTTGCTATCTTTCAATCTGAAGAGAACTTCCCCAAATCTAGGGCGTCTTGGAAAATTATAACCAATGCATCAACTATCTCATTAGTTGCTTGTTTTAAGGCTTTTGAATGAAGTTCATCAGGACCTGAATTTTCAACTCCAATTTACTCAGTACCACTTCTCTGGTGACTGTAATTTTCCTGCGTTCCTTCCTCCCTTCTATTCTCTAGTTTATAGCTGCTTCTAGGATGTTACCTGGAGCAAAGACTGGTGCAAAATCAGTTCTCTAATCTTATTTTCACAGAATCTATGATTCTATGAAAGTTCTAGTCTAGTCATTGAACCATTGCTTATTTTGTTAATTCTTTTTAAAAATATGTGTGAAAACTTGTGTGGAATCCTATGATATTTCTGGCTAGCTTTCCCTTGTACTTATTTTTCCCACATTATTAATCATTCAGTCATCCTTTGCTGTTTGTTATACTCTGACCAATCTTCTGACTGGCCACCTGTCTTTGCATAGAAAGATTTGATACTATCTTTAACATTTCTAGTTAACCACAGATGGTGGGTTTGTCTCTTGGACTTTTTCTTACTTCTGGAATGTATCTATTCTGATGTCCCCTTTAATATTTGCCACTGAGTCTCTATCCCTTGACCTAAATTGCATATTGCATTTGTGGTTTTTGAGTTTGCCCTTTCCTGAATCCTCTTATCCATCTGCTGGTTCAAATGTCCTAATGCAAAACTCCTGTTCTTTTTCATGGTACGTGGACTGAGTGGATCTGGCAAGTTAACTCTGGGATGGTTGAGGTCTATGTGCAGGAGACAATGATGATGCCAATGTTTGGTTGAACCCTGTGGGACTGAATGGCCTACTTCTGTTCTTCTGTATAAAATCTGCTTGGATGTATTTTTCTGTACATCTCTGAATCTTACTCTGAGCTGACTGTTCAATAAATTATTTATTCAACTCAAGAACCGCTTCTCTGCTGCCATTAGACTTTTGAATGAACCTACCTCACATTAAGTTGATCTGTCTCTACATTCTAGCTATGACTATGGTATGCTTAGTCTGTATAGTGTGCCAAAAACAATGTTTTTCACTGTATACTCATACATGCGGTAATAAATCAAATCAAAGAATTATTGCTGAACTCAGCTGGTTTGTAGGGCTGTAATTCTGTCATGAGTTTCAGAAAATGGAGTACATGAGTAATTGTGGAATGATATAGTACAGAAAGAGACCATTCAGCCCATCCATCACATCCTGTGCTGGCTCTTTGGAGCTTTCCTGTTAAAAGCCGCTCCTTTCTTTCATCATAGTCTACAATATTTTTTCCCACTTCCAATAGTAATCATTTTTTGTTGCAATGAATCTACTTCTCCCCACCGTTCTCACAAAATAACCCTGGCTTAAGTGGGAAAGTGTTCCAAAAAGGCTTTACTGTTAATTCATGACCCGTGTGGCATTTGACCATTGCGATAAGAGGAGCTAACTCCCAGCTGCCATCGCTGTCCCCATCCACACAATCTGTTTCTTGTGTAGTTTTTGCTGGCGTTAAGTTTGGCCTGAATATTAACTTTTTTCAGGCAGCACAAAGGAACTTGTTGTCCAAGAGCGTTGGGAGTAAGGCGGGGGAAGGAGGGAGGGAGCTGACCAGTAAATTTTACTGAGAGAGAGACCAGAATGAGCATGAATACTTTTTACAGCACAGTGGATGGCACGGTGGCACAGTGGTTAGAACTGCTGTCTCACAGCGCCAGGGACCCAGGTTCAAATCCAGCCTCAGGTCACTGTCTGTGTGGAGTTTGCATGTTCTCCCCATGTCTGCATGGCTTTCCTCCGGATGCTCCAGTTTCCTCTCTCAGTCCAAAGACATGCGGGTTTGGTTGATTGGCCATGCTCAATTGACCCTAGTGTCAGGGAGATTAGCAGGATAAATGTGTGGGGTTACAGGAATAGGGCCTGGATGGGATTGTTGCTGGGCTGTCTGGGCTGAATGGTGTTCTTTTGTACTGGAGGGATTCTATGATTCTATCTGAATGTGGTGGTGGCTGTTGTAACAATTTTTTCCAGAGGTCTTTGGTTCCAATATTTTACCCAACTGAAAGAGTTCAGAAACAGCTGAATGAATTACGTAAAGAAAGGATATGAAATCTGGATTTGAGATGAGGGTTAACAATGTACAGTCTATTCCTGAGAGTTTCAAGTATTCTTCACTGTGAAAAATGTGAGCTACTCGTTATTTGAATTAAGCACTGTAAATAACCCAGCACATTTGGCATTAAAGGAATTTGAATTGTCAGATATTTTGAATTGAAAGGAGGAAATGGCTTTATTTGTCAGAGAGATTTACAGCAATCTATTCCAATGCTTATTGGCTATAAAGAAAGCAGCCATGGGCAAGAAAGTACACCAAAGACAAACTTACTAAATCCAGGGTGTCCGACAACTTTAGACAGATTGGGAATCACAGATTCATAGCAATCATAGCATAGAGGGATATTTGTCCCACTGTACCCATGTTAAGAATTGGCTATTGAACACCTCAGCTTGGATGTGGACTGATGGAACGCGGGTGCATTTGGATAATACTGGAGCAGGAGTAGGCCCATCAACTTACTCTGCCATTCAATCAGATTGTGGCTGATCTTTTACCTTGGTGCCATCTTCCTGCACTATCCCTGAATGTTATTGCTGTCAAGAAAACTATTGACCTCTGCTTTGAACATACTCGATGACCGACTGAGCCTCCACTCCACTCTGGGATAGAGAATGCCAAAGACTCTCCGCCCTCTGACTGAAGGCTCAGTCCTAAATGGCCTACCCCTTTTCCTGAGACTGTGTCCCCTGGTACCAGACTTCTTCGCCTAACCAGTGGAGGACATGCTCCCTGCATCTAACGTGACAAACCCTGTAAGAATTCTGTGCATTTTAGTGAGATCGTCTTTTCATTCTTATAAACTCCAGAAAACACAGGCTCCATCTCCTCAAATCTTTCCTTGGGGAACAACCCTGGTGATGCCTCCAAGTAATTAAGGACCCCATGCACCCCAGTCATTCTCTCTTCCATCGGGGAAAAGATACAAAAGTCTGAGGTGGCATACCAAGCGACTCAAGAACAGCCTCTTCCCTGCTGCCGTCAGGCTTTTGAGTGGACCTACCTTGCATTAAGTTAATCTTTCCCTACACCCTAGCTATGACTGTAACATTATACTCTGCACCCTCTCATTTTCTTCTCTATGAATGGTATGCTTTGTCTGTAAAGCATGCAAGAAACAATACTTTTCAGTGTGACAATAATAAATCAAATCAAACATGATAGCCAATTTGTGTACAGCAAACTTCTACAAGTAATAGTGTGATGATGACTGGAAATTGTTATATGTGTGATGTTGATTGAGGAATAGCCAGGACACCAGGGATAACTCCCTTGCTGTTTGAAATAGTGCCTTAGGATTGTTTATATCTGTCTGAAAAAGGCAGCTGGTTAGCATGGCTGCCTAACAGCGCAAGGAACCCAGGATTAATTCCGGCCTTGGGTGACCGTCTGTCTGTGTGGAGTTTGCATGTTCTCCGTCTGCAGCACTCCAGTTCCTGCTGCACTCGCCTCAAGATTGGAAAATCCAACCGAGGTCAACGGGCCTTTGTATGATCCTGTCCCGCCTGCTCCGATTCCTGTGGTGGGTGGGATAGGAAAATTCTGCCCGTGTCTGTGTGGGTTTCCTCCAGGTGCCCCGGTTTCCTCCCACAGTCTGGAAGGTGTGCTGGTTAGGTGCATTTCCCGTGCTAAATTCTCCCTCAGTGTACCCGAACAGGTGCCGGGGTGTGGCAACTCGGGGATTTTCACAGTAATTTCATTGCAGTGTTAATGTAAGCCTACTTGTGACACTAATAAATAAACTTAAATTAAAACTTTGGGTCCTCAACACTGCCTCCATTCATTCTTGGTTCCCTTAGCCATGATTACCAGAGTATTTGAACTCTGGGATTGAGGGCTACTGAATTACGTATGGAATCTCCAATGGTTAATGATGCCTCACAGGGAGCCGGACACAATCTGCTGCCATTGGATTGAATGTCTTTTTAATTTCCAAAAGATCAGAGAGCTAGTTCACCTCTAACATGAATCTGCTTTTCAACTGGGCTTTTGTCCAGCGCAAAGCTTTGAAACCTCCTAATTCACTTTGATGAAATGCTCCATTTGGACTGGCAGCTGGAGACAGAATATGGTTCTCATCCTGTTCAACTAAAGATTAATAAGCTGCAGATTATGTTGAGTGGCTGGCACAGTGGTTAGCACTGCTACCTCTCAGCGCCAGGGAGCCGAGTTCGATTCCTGTTTGAGTCCGTGTGGGGTCTGCACGTTCTCCCCATGTCTGCATGGGTCTCCTCCAGTTTCCTCCCACACTCCAAAGGTTTGATTTGATTTGTTATTGTCACACGTGTAAATGTACAATGAAAAGCATTGTTTCTTGCACGCTATACGGACAGAGCATACCATTCATAGAGAAGGGAATGAGAGAGTGCTGAGCATAGTAATCATAGTGTTACAGTCATAGCTAGAGTGTAGACAAAAATCAAATTAGTGCAAAGTAGGTCCATTCAAAAATTTGGCAGCAGGGAAGAAGCTGTTCTTGAGTTGGTCTGTGGATTAGGTGCATTGGCCAGGTTAAATTGCCTCTTAGTGTCCTAGGATGTGTAGCTTAGAGGGATTAGCAAGGTAAAGGCTTGGGGTTGCAGTGATAGGGGCCTGGGTGAGAGTGTTGTCAGCGCAGACTCGATGTGCCAAATGGCCACCTCCTGCACTGTGGGGTTTCTATGGTAAATGTCGATTTTGTACGTAGCCAGTAACAACAGTGATTGGATTCGGTGGCCTGATGGCAGAACTTGTCCATGAAAAAGTGGCTGAATTCTATCCAGAATGTTTCATTCCGCATACAAAACTTTATTTGAATTTTATACAAAGTATAACGCAATAGACAAGGCTAAATTCACAAGAGCCTGAGTTCCAACAGTACTTTAAACAGGATGCCAGATACACACAAACCAGCTGAATGTCCTAGAGCAAAGGTGCTTTGTGTGAAAAGTGAACCCTTACTGACCGGTTTGCTGGTTCAACCGCATTCTGCATTTGTTTTTCCTTTTTGGAGTTTAATTCTTTTTACTTCTTTCCACCAAAGTGCTTTTGCCTGAAGGATATACAAATGTGAACAGTCCGATTGCTTGATCACTCTTGCCTTTTTAGCAATAGGAACACTCCCTGAATTAAACTTGTTGAACGAGGCCAGTGCCTTGTCATCATAAACAGTGCTTTTTCCAAGGGCAAAACTGTCTGCCCATCAAGCTTGACATCAGATCAGTTGAATCAGCTTTGCAGTTTCACTTGCCCGAATGATCCAGCATGGGAGGTGACACTTGGCCCCTTGTGTTGCAACTAGCTCTTTGAAAGAGCTATGCAATTGGATCTACTCCCTTGTCCTTTCGTAGAATGCATCCCTGCAGTGCCAACAATCCCAGCCAGGCCCTATCCCCACGACTCCAAATGTTTCCCCAGCTCATTCCCCTGACACTAAGTGTCAATTTAATGTGGTCAATCCACCTAATCCGCACACCTTTGGACTGAGAGGAAACTGAAGCACCCAGAGGAAACTCACGCAGACAGGGGCGCACGTGCAAACTCTACACAGCCAACCGAGGCCAGAATTAAACCTGGATCCCTGGCGCTGTGATGCAGCATTGTTAACCACTGTGCCACCATGCTGCCCTTTCCCCAGACCTCTGAAAATATTCCTAATTTCTTTTGGAACTTTTATCATTGCATCTGCTTCCACTGACCTTTTCAAGTGATGCGTCCAAAATTTGTGATGACTGCCTTTCAAATAAAAGTTTCTTTGTCTCACCTCGAGTTCATTTCTCAGTTATGATCCTCCGAGAGCGGGAAACAGTTTCTCTCATTTACATCAACAACCCAACAAATCCCCTGTAACATTTTGTGCTCTAAACAGAACTGTTTCCAGCTGTTGGAGGATCAGTAATCACAACTGAGAACCTTACTGCAATGGAAGTAAATACTAGGTGACATTGCACATGAGCTCCCAACTTGCCCTCGCTCGTTTTACACTGCAGCAAACTTACTCCTGTGGATAGGTAGTATGCGAGGGCTCTGTTGTGGATGGTGTTTGCTGCATTTACTCAGTTTACTGAGACTGTGTATTCAATTTAGTGGTGACTATTACAACACATATTTGACGCAGGCATGGTGGGTAACAAGAATGTTAATAGGGGGTGAGAAGGTGAGTCACTGCCTATGTCTTGCTGAGTCATAGTGATATTTTTGTGTATGACTGTCGTGCTATATTATAAGCTTTCAATATGTTTAAACATTGGACACAAACAAGCTATTAAGATGCCTACTGCGAATCATGCAACTTTTTGATTTTGATTTGATTTATTATTGTCACATGTATTAACATACAGTGAAAAATATTGTTTTTTGCGCGCTATAGAGTCAAAACATACCATTCATAAAGAAGGAAACAAGAGAGTGCAGAATATAGTGTTACAGTTATAGCTAGGATGTAGAGAAAGATCAACTTAATGCAAGGTAAGTCCATTCCAAAGTCTGACAGCAGCAGGAAAGAAGCTGCTCGGTTGGTATGTGATCTCAGACTTTTTGTATCTTTTTCCCAAAGGAAGAAGGTGGAAGAAGGAATGTCTGGGGTGCGTGGGGTCCTTAATTATACTGGCTGCTTTTCCGAGGCAGCAGGTGGTGTAGACAGAGTCAATGGATGGGAGGCTGGTTTGTGTGATGGATTGGGCTACGTTCACAACCTTTTGTCGTTCTTTGCAGTTTTGGGCAGATCAGGAGCTATACCGAGCTGTGATGCAACCAGAAAGAATGTGTTCTATGGTGCATCTGTAAAAGTTAGCATTTGTGCTCCAGACTGTATCAAGATTCCAGTGAATACCTAAGTAAATATGGACATAAGTGATAGTACCTCACTGCCGTCTGTGGAGTTCAAATGTCTCCTTGTTTAAGGATCAGCCAAGGACAATGGAACAAGAAAAGTACAGCATCAGAACTGGCCCCTTCGGCCTTCCAAGCCTCAAGTAGTCCAAACTTTTCCAAACCATCTGTCTCCATCTTTCATACCAGACAACAGAGGAATATCAAAACTCCAGTGGCTACATTCAACTTCCAGTTGTACCCTGGTAGCCCCTGCCGCTCAAACCAGACTGGATGGGCCTCAGGAATGTTAACTCAGTGGTAATGTGATCAAGGCTGAATTTAAGGATGGTCCCAGGACTCAGAAAACATAAGAGCTATCAATCCTCAACTAGTCTGTGAAAGAAGCTCTAACTGGCTGCAAGTTATCAAGCAGTCAAAGAACGTAACTTGTTCCAGTTTCAAAGTTCACTTGAGAACCAAACTCCTACAACACTGCAAGAAACCTCGACCTGCTGTGAAATGTTGGATTGCAAGACCTTCACTTAATCAAATCCACTCGAAGCCACAGGCGCTCCATGTGGGAGACCGGAGAAGGTAAACCAGAGACTGAGTTAACTCTGTAAAATTGCACTGTCTCTATCTGCATTCAGTCTTTGTACACGTGTGTGAAATATAGTTTTTTAAAACTCATTTATGGGATGTGGGTGTTGCTGGCTAGACCAACTTTATTGCCTATCCCTAGGTACTCTCGGGAAGATAGTGGTGAGCTGTTTCCTTGAACTGCTGCAGCCCATGTGGCGTAGGTACACCCAGCATGCTGGTAGGGGAGGAGGCGTTCCAGAAGTTTGACCCAATTTATATTTCCAAGTCAGGATGGGGAGTGACTTGGAGAGAAACCTCCAGGTGTTCCCAGGTATCTGTTGCCCTTGTCCTTCTAGATGGTAATGGTTGTAGGTTGGGAAGACACTGCCTAAGGAGCCTTGGTGAGTTCCTGCAGCACATCTTGTCAATGGTACACACTGTTGCCAATGTGCATTGGTGGTGAAGGGAGTGAATGTTTGTGGAAGAGGTAGCAATCCAGTGGGGCTGCTTTGTCCTGGATGGTGTCAAGCTTCTTGAGTATGGGAGCTGCACCCATCAAGGCAAGTGGGGAGTATTCCATCACACACCTGACTTGTGCATTGTAGATGGTGGACAAGCTCTGGGACATCAGGAGAGGAGTTACTTGCTGCAGGATTCCTAGCCTCAGAACTGCCCTTGTAGCCACAATATTTATATGGCTTGTCCAGTTCAGTTTCTGGTCAATGGTAATCTCCAGGATATTGAGAGTGTGGATTCAGCAATGATAATGCAATTGAATATTAAGGGCTTAGGTCTACACTCGTTGGAGATGGTTATTGCCTGGCATTTGTGTGGTGCCTTCTCACTACAAACCAGAAGATCATCCAAGTCTTGCTGCATTTAGACCTGGACTGTTTCAGTATGTGAGGAGTCGTGATTGGTGCTGAACATTGTGAAATCATTAGCAAACAACCCCACTTCTGACCTTTCAGATGGAAAGAAGATCATTGAAGCAGCTAAAGATGGTTGGGCCGAGGACACGTCCCTGAGGAACTCCTGCAGGACACCGTGGAACTGAAATGCTTGACTGCAACCATTTTTCTTGGTCATTCTTTCTCTTGGTAGTGGGTTGGATAACCTGAGTGGCTTACTTGGCCATTTCAAGAGTCCACCACATTACTGTGGGTCTGTGGTCACTTGTAGGCTAGACTAGGTAATGATGGCAGATTTCGTCCCCTAATGGACATTCATGAATCTGACGGGTTTTTCCAACAATCGGCAATGGTTTCATGGTCATCGTTAGATGTTTAATTCAAGATTTTTATTGAATTCAAATTTCACCATCTGCCATGGTGGGATTCAAACTTAGATCCCCAGAGCATTACCCTGGATCTCTTGATTCCTAGTCCATTGACGATATCATTGCGCCACCGCCTCTCGCGTGTGATATTGTGTTACTTGGGGTATGTGTGCATGAATAAAGGACCCTCTTTTTACTTTAAACTCACTAAATTTTGTTGCTGATTAATTTAATCGGAATAAACGCACAACAGCCAGGAACCCAATGTTTTCACACCAGAGAAAATACATTCTGTGCATGGAAGACATGCCAACACTACAGTTAAGAAAGCCCACCAACGCCTCTTCTTCTTTTTCAGAAGACTAAGGAAATTTGATATGTCAGCTATGACTCTCACCAAAATTTACAGATGCACTATAGAGAGCATTCTTTCTGGTTGTATCACAGCTTGGTATGGGCTCCTGCCCTGCCCAAGACCGCAAGGAACTACAAAAGGTCGTGAATGTAGCCCAGTCATCACGCAAACTAGCTTCCATCCATTGACTCTGTCTACACTTCCCGCTGCCTCGGAAAAGCAGCCAGCATCATTAAGGACCCCACGCACCCGGAACATTTCTCTCTTCCACTTTTTTCCGTCGGGAAAATGGTACAAAAGCTAAGGTCGCGTACCAACTGACTCGAACAGTTCCCTGCTGCGATCAGATTTTTGAATGGACCTACCTCACATTAAGTTGGCCTTTCTCTACACCCTATTATGACTGCAACACTACATCCTGCACACTTTCATTTCCTTCTCTATGAATGGTATGCTTTGTCTGTATAGCATACAAGAAACAATACTTTGTCACATGTATTAACATACAGTGAAATGATAAAGCAAATCAAAGGAATAAACTTCTTTGGTCTGATGTTCTGTAATACTTTAATTGGACTGTGATACATGATACAAGTTCTTAAATACAAATGAGATGCAAATTAGACACACTACACAGGAAAGAAATACAAAAGCACATCTATAACTGTGTTACTCTCTCTTTCTGAAATAATATTTTTTCTGTAACAGATATATTAATTATACGCTATATTAAGTAGATTCACAGCATATATTTGTACATCTGCAGACTGTTGGCTTACCCCCAGTTCCTTGAAACCAAATGATTCACACTGGGTGTGGTTACAAAAACACTGACCTTTTTTGCTATCTTTCCTAAAATACTGATGTTAATAGACATTCTAGAAATACAATTTTTTTTTTAATGACCCCAGGGCATCTCAAAGCGGTACATGTCCAATTTGAAGATTGTAGCACTGCAGGAAAATGTGTTATGTTGAAGCTTTATGAAACTCTGGTTCATCCACAACTGGAGTGTTGTGTTCAATCTGGACGCCGTACTTCAGGAAGGAATCGAAGGTTTCAGAAAGGGTGCAGAAAAGCTTTACAAGAATGGTTCTATGAATGAAGGTCTTTGGTTAAGCGCAAAAATTTCAGAAGCTGGAGTTGCTTCCTTCAACGAGAAGCTTGAGAGGAAGTTGATGAGGTGCTCAAAATCCTGAGGCTTTAGACAGAATAGGTGAAAGAGAATCTGTTCCCATTGGGAGAGATGAAAACCAAAGGACTCCAATTTTAAGTAATAGGAAAAAGAACCAATGGCAACATGGTATTGGCCATGCTAAATTGCCCCTTATATCATAGGATGCCTACAGTGCAGAAGGAGGCTATTTGGCCATTAGAGCCTGCACTGATGACAATCCCACACAGGCCATATTCCTATAACCCCACATATTTATCTTGCTAGTCCACTTGACACTAGGGGCAATTTAGCACAGCCAATCCACCTAATCTGCACATTTGTGGAGTGTGGGAAGAAAATGGAGCACCCGAAGGAAACCCATGCAGACACTGGGAGAATGTTCAAACTCCACACAGACGGTGATCCAAGACTGGGATTGAACCCAGATCTCTGGTGCTTTGAAACAGCAGTGCTAACCATGCCGCAAGTGTCCCAAGATATTTAGATCAGGTGGATTAGCCATGATAAATGTGTGAGTTTACAGGGATGGAGCGAGTGAGAGGACCTGAGTAAGATACTCTGTCGGAGAGTCAGTGCAGACTTGATGGGCCAAATGCCACCTTCTGCACTGTATGATCCTGAGAAAAAACTATAAGCAGTGAGTGGTTTGGATCTAGAGAAGGACTGAGAGAGTAGTGGAGGTTGAATCATTGTCTTGAACATATTTAGACTCTTGAACTATAGAATCGTCAGGGATGAGAGGGAATAGACAGCTGAGTGGAGTTGATGCTATGATTCGATCAGCTATGATCTTATTGAATGGCGGAGCAGGCTCAAGGGGCCATTTTTAAAAAAAAAAGACATTTGTGGTATGTGGGCATCGCTGGCTGGGTGAACATTTATTGACCAACCTTAATTGCCCTTGAACTGAACAAAGATCCCTCTTGTTGCCTGCCGCACAGTCTGTTCTAACCCTTATACAGTGGACAAATAACTATGAGTAGACGTCTTGTTAGTACAACCAATATTTATTTAAACCCACACAATCAAAAATCACCCACCCGACCAACAATAAGTTATCTTACAGGAAAATACTAGAATTCAAGTACAATTCAAGACCTTGACTTGACTTTGCGTGACTGGCAAGTACCCAAGTAGATATTGGCCTTTATCTGTGCGCTGGTCTTGGTAGTCGTCTGCGTAGTTTGGTCCTTTGCGTAGTTTGGTCCTTTGGTTTGGTGTGTCTGGTACACAACCCAGTGTGACCAGAAAGTCTCTTTCATCCTGGAGCTGAAACAAGCCAGTGTGACTGTAAAGTCCCTTTCGTCCTGCAGATGACCCATATCCTATCTATTCGCTCATCAGGGTTGCAGCCTGTTTGTCTCTGTCTTTAAACTGCTGCCTGTCAGTTTAGTTTCTTGCCCAATTGTCCCAGTGTGCTTTACAAAACACCATTTTAGCTGGCCTGTTTGGCTACACTCTGGAGTCACATGTAGGCCAAACTGGGTAAGCTTGGTAGATTTCCCTGACCTCAAAGGACACCAGTGAACTGGCTGGGTTTTAATGACAATTGTCATCATTGGACTTTATTGAATTCAAATTTCACCATCTGCCGTGGTGGGATTCGAACTCTGGTCCCCTGAACATTTACCCTGCGTCTCAGGATTATTAGTCAAGTGACAATGCTGCTTTGATGCTTTGCTTGCATTGATCCAGTGTGGGCTCTACAGGTCAAAGCCTCCATGTGTGATGTAAACATGCCAAGATTCTAAAACACAGCAGATAATTTTCCCATAGCAACATTCCACAGACAACAATATGACAATGACCAAATAATCATCTTCCACAAATGACCTGAAGAATATGTGTTGAACTGGGACATCAAGAAGACTCTGGCTGCCTTTAGCAGTACCCCCTCAGTCCTGCATACTGATGCTGTCTGTATGGATCGTGTGCTGGAACAGGGCTTGAACCTTTGACCTTCAGACTCTGAGGTGGGAGTGCTTTCCACTGAGCCATGACATGCATGATAAAGGGACAGTGATTGTCATAGTAGATGCCACCCCGCTTTGGAAAAGCCATCATGATCAAATCTAATTCTTTATTACTTATTAGTGTCACAGGCTTATGTTAAAACTGAAATGAGAGGAATTTCTTTAGCCAAGGGGTGGTGAATCTTTGGAACTCTTTGCCACAGAAGGCTGTGGCGGCCAGGTCATTGAGTGTCTTTAAGACAGAGATAGATAATTTCTTGATCAATAAGAGGATCAAGGGTTACAGGGAGAAGGTGGGAAAATGGGAATGAGAATCATCTCAACAATGATTGGCAGAGCAGACTTGATGGGCTGAATGGCCTAATTCTACTCCTGTGTCTTATGGTCTTATTAACACTGCAATGAAGTTTCTGTGAAAATTCTGCCCTCAGACTTGACATTCCACACTGACAGGTGAACATGGTTGGAGCTGAGACTGAGTAGCTAAATTAACCTGGGGTTACTGAGGCCAGTGTTGTATTTCTGATTTTTTTTTGGTCATAACTTGTGTCCAATAAATAATACAAATTGCCCTCGTTAACTGTTTTGTGTTGATTACCTGTTGGGTCTGACATGTGAACTTAAGGAGAACTGAATCCAAAATAGGTGGCCTTCCTTGGGCAAATGCCCATCGCAATCCTGCCAACCTCTCTGATTTCAGAGCCTCAGGAAAAACTGGTGGGGGAGGAGGATGGGCTGGAGGCGAGTTGACGTAGCAATGCGAGTCAGATTGGGTTTGAAGAGCACTGGGAATTTGAGCAGGCCACAGATTGAATGGTAGTTAATGGTTACTGAGCATTACTCCAACTCTTAGGCAAATTCTTATAGACCCAGCGGTTGGTGCCGACAGCTTGTAGAATGGGGCATTTCCTACGCTGTTGTGTAGTTTGAATATGGGATTCTCCATGGGTGTCAATTTTAGGCGGAGGAGGAGGTCTGAGATTGCAACGTTTGAGATTTGAGGCTCCAGTTAAGTGTTCACTGGTTCATGGGTCCATTTTTGAATTTAAATGTGGATTTACCATTTAACTTGTGATATGTAGACAATGTAACCGTGTTGGCGCCGGAACGAGGTGACTTCTTGCGAGCTGTGCCCAGAATACCTGCTAATGCTATCTTTTGTTCGATGCTTTTAAAACTCTAACTCCTATAAACATTCTAAAAATGCTCTAATTATGGACCTACCTTTATATTAAGTTGATCTTTCTCTACAACCCAGCTACGACTGTAACACTACATTCCATACGCTCTCCTTCTCTATGAACACTATACTTTGTGTAGCACAAGAAACAATACTTTTCACTGTATGCTAAAACATGTGACAATATGGAGTTCAGATGAACGAGAGGGGAATCTCATTCGAGACTTATAAAATTCTAACAGGACTAGTCAGGGAAGATATTCCAACAGTGGGGGGAGTCCAGAACCAGGGGTCATAGTCTGAGGATTCAGGATAGATCATTTAGGATGGGGACGAGGAGACATTTCTTCACCCAAAGTGGTGAGCCTATGGAATTCATTACCACAGGGAGTAGTTGATGCCAAAACATTGAATGTATTCAAGAGGTAGATGGATATAGCACTTGGAGCGAATGGGATCAAAGGTTTATAGGGAGAAAGCAGGATTAGACTATTGAGTTGGATGATCAGCCCCTGATCATGATGAATGGCGGAGCAGGCTCAAAGGGCCAAATGGCTTCCTCCTGCTCCTATCTCCTATGTTTCTATGTAATAAAAATCAAGTCAAAAGCTATTCCTGAGATTGGCGTCTTGGTACAGTAGAGGGAGAGCTGCACTGTTGAAAAGGTTTCACATAACAAATTTGAGTGTCCCCTCTCAAAGTAGCTGTGAAGAACTCATGGCATTATTACAGAAGAGAGAAGGGAAGTTCTGCCTGGTGTCCTGGCCAATATTTATCCCTCCACCAGCAATACTTAATGTCATTATCACACTGCAGTTTGCGGGAGTTCGCTATGTACGAATTTAATTGCTTATTACCTATATTGCATTACACTTCCAGAGTACTTTGGCTTTGGTCACCAAAAGGCACCATGTCAACGCAGGTCTTCCTTCTTTGTAGTTTAAACTTTAACAAAGCGTTTCTGAAAATGCTGGAAACACGACAGGCTGCATCTGTGGAAAGAGAAAAGGGAGGGCTAACGTTTGGGGTCAGTGAACTTTCAAACGTTAACCGTTCTGGTGTGAACACTGCTGTAATGTGGACAGTTGCTAAGGACGATTATGCCAGTGACCTGGTACTGCTTTGACAAGTTGGTAATCAGTTTGTCAACATAAGCTACTGCTGATTGTTGCCCTGGTGACTGGCATTGCATAATCACATGAAAGATAATACGTGTGCACAGGCAGCTGAATTTGAGAAATCGGTTTGCTGAATGCTAATTGTAGACATTTATCACTATTTGTAGGTGTTTGAATAGCGAGGTGCAGCAGTTTAGAAGTCCAACCAAATTTTAGTGTCTATAAAAATTGTTGTCTGAAAGGTGCCTCAGTTTTGCCTTGGGATCCCCTCCCCCCAGCCTAGGATCTTTTGTTTATTCATTCATGGGGCGTGGAAAAGCCAGCATTTATCGCCCAACGCTAATTAGCCTTGAGAAAGTGATAGTGAACCACCTTCTTGAACTTCCCTGCAGTCCATGTGGTGGACGTATACCCAGAGTGCAATTGGGTAGGGAGCTCCAGGATCTTGAGCTGATGATGAGGAAATGGCGATTTATAGTTCCAAGCTAGGATGGTGTGAGAGACTTGAGAGGTGATGTTCTCTTGCCTGTGTACCTTTTCTGCTAAATAGTAGAAAGGGCTTTTTTTATTCATGGTACATAGACATCGTTAGCCATCCAGCATTTATTGTTGGACTTTAACCTGGTGTTGCGAGACTTCTTACTGTGCTTACCCCAATCCAACACCGGCATCTCCACATCACAGCATTTATTGCCCATCCCTAGTTGCCTGGGGGCAGTTGGGAGTCAATCGCATTGCTATGACACTGAAGTCACAAGTAGGCCAGACCAGGTAAGGGTGGCAGATTTTCTTCCCTAAAGGACATTAGTGAACCAGTTGAGTTTTTCTGACAATGGACGATGATTTCATGGCCATCAGTAGATTCTTAATTCCAGGTATTTTTATTTTTAATAAATTCAAGTTCCACCATCTGCCATGGCAGGATTTGAACCCAAGTCCCTAGAACGTTAGCTAAGTTTCTGGATTGATAGTCTAGCGATAATACCACTAGGCCATCGCCTCACCACTGAGAGGTTGTTGTCAAAGAAACCTTGGCAAATTGTTGCAATGTGTCGTATAGATGGTGCAGTATGAGGATTTACTAAGTGTAGATTAGTAGACGTGTTCCACCTCAGCTGCCTTTTATACCGGTTTTTACATATAAAATGTCAGGGTCGCCGTGACCTCCACCACTGAGCTTGAGGTTCCTGGCGCAGGTATACCTGGCTAATATATTTCAGAGACACATTCAGAGGGCCATAAAAAACCTGAGCCTACAGCTCAGTTGCCTAGAAAAGGAATTAAGTGTAAGTGCCAGGAGTTGGCTTACAAATGTGGATCCTTCAGAGGAGGCATGGTGGTATTGTCACTGGATTAGTACTTCACAGAGCCAGGGTAATTTTCTGAGGAGCCAGATTTGAATCCCACCACTGCAGATGGTTAAATTGGAATACAATATATATAATAAAAAAAATCAAAAATCTACTGATAACCGTGAAACCATTGTTGATTGTCATTAAAACCCAGCTGGTTCATTTATGTCCTTTAGGGAAGGAAATCTGCCTGGCCTCTGTGGTTGACTCTTAAATAGCCCAGAAAGCTCCTCAGCTCAAGGCATTGAGGGATGGGCAATAATTGCTGACCCAGCCAATGGTGTCCACATTAATAACTTTATTTATTTGTCACAGGTAGACTTACATTAACACTGCAATGAAGTTACTGTGAAACTCCCCTAGTCGCCACACTCTGGCGCCTGTTCAGGTAAATGGAGAGAGAATTTAGCATGGCCAACGCATGTCTTTTGGACTGTGGGAGGAAACCAGAGCATCCGGAGGAAACCCACGTGGACACGGGTAGAAATGCAGGCTCCGCACAAACAGTGACCCAAGTCGGGAATTGAAGCTGGGTCCTCGGTGCTGTGAGGCAGAAGTGCTAACCTCTGTGCCACTGTGCTGCCTCAGAGGCAGAAGTCCCTTCACCAAAATCCCTGTTATTTACAAGTCTGATAACAGATACAATCAGCAGTCTACACTAGGAGTCCCAGAGGAACTGACACGCCTGGTTAAGTACAAAACAAGAGGCTCCCTGATTGGCCCATCAATATGGCCCTGAATCAAGGAATTCATAATCTAACAGGCACACCTCAATTGCCTGATTGAAGTCCTTACACTCACGTCCCCCGAACAATTTTGAATAAGCCCTAAAATAAGGCCCAGCACAAGAAGTTCTTGTGACATCAGATTACAAAGCACAGGAGGGGCTCAATCAGCCCATCATGCTCTCTGAAGTATATTTGTCAAACTGCCGCTCGTTCCCCATCGCCCTGTCAGTGTTCACTTTTCAAATACCTATCCAGGTTTACTGTTGAATAATTTGTTTGCTGGAAGATGTTGTAGGGGGCCATACTTTTGACTACAAAATAGATGGGTTGTCATGGATGTTGTTACTAAACGACACCGCCGCAAACGCTAGTTTACTCTTGCCTGAATGCCTTGAAGAGCAGTGACCTGAAACCAGCACCTGGCATTAGTTGGAAAACAAGACGCGTGTCACCCTTCAGCTGCTCAACTGACTTTTAACAGCACATTAATCAGGCATAAGCAGACAGCAGGGTTTATGTTAAGAATTCTTCAGTGTGTTCCTGGGATTAGGGAGGGAGAAATTGCCATTGGGAAGATTTTCGGAGAGACCAGCCAGAAGGCTTGTTTTTGTCAGGCTGTTGGAGTGCGATTTCATTCCTCTTGACAAAGGGTCATCCAGATTCAACATTAGCCCTATTCTCTCTCCATAGATGCTGTCAAAACCAGTTGAGACTTTTCAGTATTTTCTGTTCTGGGTTCCTTCATTCTTTTGTATCCATTTTGTTGCCAGCCCATTTTTGTTTTTACGGAGACACGCTGGTTCAATTTGGTCGTAGAAACTAGAAGCAGGAATAGGCCATTCGCCCTTCGAGCCTGCTCCCTCATTCGTTTTGATCATGGTTGATTATCAAATTCAATATCCTGATCCCACCTTCCCCCTCCCACCTTTAGCTCCAAGAGCTATATCGAACTTCTTGAAATCGCTCAAAGTTTTGGCCTCAACTACTTTGTGTGGTAGTGAATTCCACACGTTCACCACCCTCTGGGTGAAGAAATTTCTCCTCACCTCAGTTCTAAAAGGTTTACCCCTTATCTGCAAACTATGACCCCTAGTTCTGGACTCTCCCACCATCTGGAACATTCTTTGTGAATCCACCCTGCCTAACCCTTTTGAATTTCTATGAGATCCTCTCTCACTCTTCTAAAGTCCAATATATCCCATCTTAACGCTTATAACAGATACGAGCAATAAAATCAAAGTCCATTACGTATTTTTACTTTTCAAAATACCACACCTACGAAATGTCAAGACACAAGCATCTGAGGACACATAATAACCGATTATAACTCTTCCCTGCTGCCCTTCTGAATGAACCTACCTCGCATTAAGTTGATCTTTCTCTACACCCTAGCTGTGATTGTCACACTACATTCTTCAGCCTCTCATTTCCTTCTATATGTACAGTATGTTTTTAGTGTACTAAACAATAAGAAACAGAAATAACTAAACAGTATGAAACAATACTTACACTTTACTAACACCAGCCAATAATAAATCAAATCATTCACTCTTTTGTTTTTTTTAATTTTAAATAAAACTGCAGTGGTCCATCTGTCCTTTTTTAAAATGTCAACCAGAAAAGCCATTCTTAAAGTGGATTTGATTTAGCCTGCTCTGAACATTGAGCTAGATTTACTGTTGTAAATTTAACAATAACCGTGGATATGGAGCTTCTGACCTTGGATAGAAAGATGGGTCTTTAAGAACTAAGATACCATTATTTGAATTTCCATCTGCACAGAGTGAAACTGATAACCTAAATATCTGAGCACATCTTGGTCCATTAAAGCTGCTCTGGTTTTAAGAACAAAAGAAATAGGAGTGGGCCATTTGGCTCCTTGAGTCTTCTCCACCATTTAGTAAGATAATGGCTGATCAATTCCACTTCTGAGCCTGAACGTAATATCCCTCAAAGCTCTCGGTGTCTATCGAGTTCAGTCTTGAATATACTCAATGACTGAGTATCCACAGAGCTCTGTGTTAGAGAATTCCAAAGATTCACAGTCCTGAGAGAAGAGATCTCTCCTCATCTTCACACAACATGGCTGATCACATTATCCTGAAACTATGTGATCTCCTGTTCTCAACTTTCCATGATGTAGCAATGCCGGCGTTGGACTGGGGTAAACACAGTAAGAAGTCTCTCAATACCAGGTTAGAGTCCAACTATCAAATAAACTGGTTGGACTCTAACCTGGTGTTGTGAGACTCAACTTTCCAGTCAGACGAAGTAGTCTTTCAAACCTACCCTGTCAAGCGATCTTTTAAAAACTTTGTATATTTCAATGTGATCACCTCCTTGTCTTCTAAACTCAATTGTAGGTCCATTTTACTCGATCTCTTCTCCATAGGACAGACATCTTGCCCCAAAAATCAATCTAATGAATCTTCATTGTACCCCATCCAAGAGTACCCGTCCTTGGATAAGGAGAACAAAATAGTACACTGTATTTCAGGCATGGCCCTCACCAAAGCCCTGTATAATTGCAGCAAGTCTTCCTTACTCCAGCTCCCTTGCAAGTAAAGCTAGTGTATGCCATTTGCCTCAAGATAAAAACAAAGTACTGTGGATGCTGGAATCTGAAACAAAAACAGAAAATGCTGGGAAATCTCAGCAGGTCTGACAAAAAAAAATTCCAAGATGGCACAAGAGTCAGGCGATTTCTTGCAGTTATATGTTATATGCAGATACAGCAAGGAAGGCAACATCACATTCTGCACTCTCTCATTTCCTTCTCTATGAACGGTATGTTTTGCCTGTGTAGCGCGCAAGAAACAATACTTTTTACTGTAAGTTAATGCATGTGACAAATCAAATCAAAAAGCATCTGCAGGGAAAGAATAGAGCCCACATTTCGAGTCTAGATGACTCTGTCTTAGCTCTGACGAAGGGTCATCTAGACTTGAAACATTGGCTCTATTCTCTCCCCACAGATGCTGTCAGGCCTGCTGGGATTTTCCAATGTTTTGTATCACTTGCCTTCCTTGCTGTATCTGCATATAACTTTTTTGATTTGTGTACAAGGATCCCAAATTTCTCTGCATACCAGCCTGCACGAGTCTCTCGCCATTTTAAACAATACTTTGCTTTCCTACCCAAGTGTGTAGTTTTACTTGGGTTTAATTTGAATTCCTGTTTCTCTGAGAATTGCAGTACGGAACACATTTGATTCCACAAATGAAGTCCTTGTGTAAATTGGCTGGCTTGAGGTTTGTTTCAGAAGCTTTAAATTATTTTTCTTTCAGATCAATTGTTGAAACTTCCTTGATTGTAGAGGTGATTGGAGATTTGTATTACTTTACTGTAACTGTGTAAAATTAATCCCGCATTGTGTATGTGAGAGGCCGTTGATTGAAGCTTCCTCAATAACAGTGGTCATTGTACCCTGCCTCAGTTTTGATTGGCCGTTCCTTTTAATCTTGCCATCCATATCTCATTTTCCTCCGACAACTGGGTGGATTTTATGGGGAGATGTATTACTGGAAAGTCAGTCAGTGTTGCGCTGATCAGAAATCTGGCTGTCCCACAGCGGAACATAGCCTTTTTAGGATGAACATGGACTTTCTCACCTCTGATTAATGTGTCCTATTTGTGAACCCAACTCTCCACTCACTCGATGAAGGAGCAGCACTCTGGTAGTTCTTGATATCGAATAAACCTGTTGGACTTTATCCTGGTATTGTCAGACTTGTACTGTGCCCCAATCCAAAGCTGGCATCTCCACATTCTGGTTAGTTGGCAGCTCTGTAATCCTGGCATAGTAGTGGCCATTGCTGGGACTACACAACACACAGCTCCAAGGAATAAGTGATTATGCCTTGTGGACTTTCAGATATGTCTGGAGATTTTGGGTGGGTATGGTTAGACAAGTGAGGCGGTGGAGTGAGGTGGGGGTGTTCAGGTTGGGGGGAAGCTGTAGGGGAGGGAAACACACACACACACACACACACACACACACACACACACACACACCCCGTTTCCACCCCCCCCCCACTTTAAAGAAGGTATGTCTCTTTCTGCTTGCCAGCATTCTGTGCAGCTGCCAGGCTCTCCCCACAAAGAGGTGAAGTGGGACCCATAAGTGGCAGCTAATTGACCGCTGAAGGGTCTCCAGTAGGTCTAAGGGCATGTGGAGTCACTGACACTTGGGAACAGGTTGAGAGTGTGTGAGAAGGTTGGCGCCCCATTTTATTTTCCGTGCTCCCCTATCTTATGGGGCCATAAAATTCAGGCCATAGGTTTTTTTCCTGGTGAACCCCATTAATTAATAATCCAACGTAGTAAATGTGTGTTTCTGTTTTCATTGGTGCTTTCCCTTTGAACATTGATTCCTTGACACTGTTGGCATTTTCCTCTCCTCCCACCCCACCAATACGATGTTGAAATTGCCGGGTGACATTGTATTATCTGCTAACTTTTCTGCGTAGTTCCACTGTATAATCTCTTAGCCTGCTGCAGCAGAAGCCATCAAGATACAACATCCTGGGAGCTTTCTCAGAAGTACTATCTAACTTAGAGGCAGTAAGCAGGGCAATCTGGCTTCTTGGAGCCTACGTGAGGGCGAGACCCTGAGAAACACTGCGCCTTCTCCCAAAAAACACGTGGTTACTCCCATTTATCATCCACGACAAACCCACATTTGAATGGAATGAGGATGGAATGATTATCCCCATTCTGTTTCCTCCTCAAATAATGACTGATACATTGGCAGTGGGAAGAGCTGTGACAAAGTAACCCTGAGTGCTAAATCACACTGAGGACACCATTGCCTGTGCTGCAACGGAAAGCACATTTTTTTTATCTACAGTACTTTTGAGGTTGGGTTAAAACATCCGATACTCATTTTTAGTCAGCAATGCGCAGTGGCTGAGGATTTTTTAACAGGTGGGCAGAGCACAAAGGAGGCCATTTGACCTGTCATGCCTGAAGGGGCGATTGACCTAGTGCTCCTCCCCTGCATCTTCCCCCTGGACCCGTCTTTATCAATCGAGGTGTAAATTACAAAAGCAGGGAAGTCATTATGGAGTTGTATCAAATTTTGGTGAGGTAGAGTACTGTGTGCAGTTCTGGTCGCCACATTATAGCAAGAACGTGATGGTGCTGGAGGAGGTACAGAGGTGATTCACCAGGATGCTGCCTGGGATGGAACATTTAAGGTACGAAGTGGGATTGGGTAGGGTTGGGTTGTTGGAACAAAGAGGGGCGACCTGGCCGAGGTGTACAAGATTATGAGGGACATGGACAGAGTGGGTAAGGAGCAGCTGTTCCCCTTAGTTGAAGGGTCAGTCACGAGGGACATTGGTTCAAGATGAAGATGTTTGGGGGAGGAGGAAAAATGTTTGTACCCAGAGAGTCTGGAATAGGCTGCCTGGGAGGATGGTGAAGGCAGGTTGCCTCTCAAACTTTAAAAAGTATGTGGATAAGCATTTGGTGCATCATAACGTTCAGGTCTATGGGCCAAGTGCTGGAATTAGGTGGGAGTTCAGGTATTTCTCATGTGTCAGTGCATGCTCGATGGGCCAAAGGGCCTCTTCTGTACTGTATGATCCTATGAATCCTTGGAATTTGTACCAATGCTCCATGTGTGATGTGCTGATGGTTGATTTGATGTGGTATTGTGCGATGTGCTTATTGTGTTTCTGTTTCACAGGGACGGGTGATACGGTTGCAGTTATGATTGGCAACATCAAAGGCAGTGAAATTTTTAAACTGGTGAAGGAAGGCATTTCAGTTTCCATGGTGATTGAAGTTGGGAAGCAGCACGGACCATGGATGAGCCAGTACTCCATTTTCTTTGTCTCGGTTTCCTTTTTTGTCGTCACGGCCGCCACGGTGGGGTATTTCATCTTCTACTCCGCAAGAAGACTGCGGATTGCCAGAGCTCAGACAAGAAAACAGGTATGTTACTCGGTTCGGTACTTGTGGGCATCGGAATGCACTGCTGGCCAAGTCTCCCATCTTTCTCTTGTGGGCGGCACAGTGGTTAGCGCTGCTGCCTCACAGCACCAGGGACCCAAATTCAATTCTGGCCTTGGGTCACTGTCTGTGTGGAGTCTCACATTCTCCCTGTGTCTGTGTGGGTTTCCTCTGGGTGCTCCAGTTTCCTCCCACAGTCCCAAGATCTGCAGGTTAGATGGATTGGCAACGATTAATGTGCAGATTATGGGGTTAGAGTCGGGGATTGGGCCTAGGTAGGGTGCTCTTTTGGAGAGTTGGCGTAGATTTGATGGGCCAAATGGCCTCTTCTGCACAGTAGGAATTCTATGCTCCGATTTACTCCCAGAGATCTGCAGGGTAGGTGGATTAGCCTTGGTAAATGCATGGGGTTATGGGGCTAGGGCAGAGGGGAGGGCCTGGGTGGGATGCTCTTTCCGAGAGTCGGTGCAAACACAATGGGCTGAATGGCCTCTTTCTGCACTGTAGGGATTCTATTCTATGGTTCTATAAAGACATTGCTTTTAATAAGACTAGAAATTATCTTTTTATCTCCTGAATATTTAGTGCACTCATACGAAATCTGTCAAATTACTCCCTACAATACCTTAACACCAAACCTTTGTTTAAAATGAGTTAGTGGCTCTGTTGAAATAAGCACTGATTGTAAATGTGTAGAACGCTTACGCGATTACGCTGTTTGCTATCATTTCCAAGTTATCGTTCTGGATCAGAAGAGCAAGATGGAGTTAAACACACTGGTGAGGAAGTGAAGACTGTAATCTAATCAAAAAGGTTTTTATAAGCTTGAGCAACTTGGAAAATTCACACTACTTATTTATACTTTTATACATTACAATTTTCAAGACTTAATTCTTCTAACCTGACAATCAAAAATAATGTGGAGATGCCGACGTTAGACTGGGGTAAACACAGTAAGAAGTCTCACGACACCAGGGTAAAGTCCAATAGGTTTATTTGATAGTAAACGCCACAAGCTTTCAGAACGCTATTCCTTCGTCAGGTCTCATCTGACGAAGGAACTGTGTTCTGAAAGCTTGTGGTGTTTACTATCAAATAAACTGTTGGACTTTAACCTGGTGTTGTGAGACTTCTTACGGAATCAAAAATAACACAGCATTTGCAAAGTATTCAACTCTGCTTGACAATTTTTGAAGTTACTTTGCAAAGCCATGACTTTGGGATCTGCATATGTTGTGCTGTTCTTGGGGAGGTTCCATAACCACTTGAGTGTCATTTGCAAATGCTACGCCAAGGCTAGACAAGGATGGCATGATGGCACAATGGTTAGCACTGTTGCCTCACAGCGCCAGGGACCTGGGTTTAATTTCTGGTTTGGGTCACTGTCTGGATGGAGTTTGCACATTCTCCCCAGGACTGTGTGGCTTTCCTCCAGATGCTCCGGTTTCCTCCCACAGAACAAAGATGTGCATGTTAGGTGGATTGGCCATGCTAAATTGGCTCTAATATCAGGGGGATTAGCAGGCTATAAATGTGGAGCTCCGGGAATAGGGTCTAGGTGGGATTGTTTGGTGCAGACTTGATAGGCTGAATGGCTACCTTCTGCACTGCAGGGATTCTATGATTGTGATTCTAAGGAAAGGAGGCTCATGGGGGACGTTGGGAGAGTAGGGGGGGAAAGAGGAGAATGGCCGGGGTAAAAGGGGGGCGGAGGGTCCTAGAGGGTGGAGGGGCAGGGACTTCTGATGCTGGGGGTCTTTGGGGGTGAAGTCGGATTACTGACAGGACACAACTGTCACAGCAGAGTGGGGAGTGAGATGCAGCAAGATGGCAGATCCAAGGTGGGAGTTTTGTTAGATGAAGTCTCACCGAATGGATCAGAGAGGGGGCAGGTTGGCATGGGAACGGTAATGAGTGTTGACTCTGAGTGGAGGAAAAGTATGTGGAGTTGGATTGTTATAAGGTCCAGGTTAATGCGAGGGGTGGAGGGGTGGGTAGTTCAAGGGTGACAGAAGGGAGATGAATGGTGATCTTGGTAGGGGTCTATGTTGATGGAGGGGTGGGGAGTTGGTGAGTGACAGGAGGTTAGAAAACGGTAGAGCGAGTTTGAAAGGTGACAAGTACTATTTCCCTAAACTGACATTGAGCACACAGTGAGAATCCTTGTGGTGGGAGGAGGTTTTCCAATGGGTGGAGGTCAAGATCAGCGTGGGAGGGCTGGCTAAAAGAGCATCTTGATAACTGAGGTAATTGGATGTCAGTGATGCTCAGTTGTGTTCACCTCTCTAAAGTGAAGCCCACATTGCAGTAGGTTTTCTCCAACTTATGGGTCTCGTAACATTTGAGATCCCAGCAAAGTGTGGAGCTGCCATTCACTCTGTGCCATTTGCCATCGACTACTGTCAGAGACCGGGGTAAAGGGAGGGAGGGAGGTGGATGCTTCTAAGGGTATGGCTGGTGGAGGGCAGCCAATTTGTGATACAAACCTTCATCCCTGTACATGAATGGTTATGGCTGGCAAGGGGTCATGTGGTTAGTCTTTCTATGCTGCCAAGGCAATGGTCTATCTATAGAGTCATGAGAGCAGTGGAGCCAAGTGGAAAGGTGTCTGTGTGAGGGCTGTCATCGCCCTGGTCAAGGAGCAATGTCTCCATACACATTCATGTAGAAATGGGAGGAGCATCCAGGATGTACTTTACTTGGGAGGGTGGAGTGGAGAGGCCATCTCTAGACTGAGGCAAGGTGAAGGGTTTTGAGTTGGAAGGAAACCTGTAAAGAACATGCCTACTTAATGTATCACTTTGATTTTGACTTGATTTGATTTATTATTGTCACATGTATTAATATACAGTGAAAGGTATTGTTTCTTGCGCACTGTACAGACAAAGCATACCGTTCATAGAGAAGGAAACAAGACAGTGCAGAACACAGTGTTACAGTCATAGCTAGGGTGTAGAGAAATATCAACTTAGTGTGAGATAGGTAATTTCAAAAGTCTCTTGGCAGCAGGGAAGAAGCTGTTCTTGAGTCAGATTACATGATCTCAGACTTTTGTATCTTCTTCCCTGTGGAAAAGAGATTGTCCAAGGTGCGTGGGGGTTCTTAATTGTGCTGGCTGCTTTGCTGAAGCAGCAGGAATTGTAGACAGTCAATGGATGGGAGGCTGGTTTGTTTACACATCCACTGATCGATGATGCAGGCTGCAGGCAGCCCTGCCTTAGTGCTGGCTCCCATCCAGATGAGGAGGACCTTGTACAGGTTGGTACAGGGGCACGAGGAGCAAGAACCTGTGGGGCCTCTTCTGAGGTCATGAGACTGGTGAACATGAAACACTGCAATGGCCCGGTGAGGGACGTGTTGCTGACAGTGCACTTGAACATAGAACATAGAACACTACAGCACAAACAGGCCCTTCGGCCCACGAGTTGCGCCGATCACATCAACACCTACCAATCTATAGACCTATCTATAACCCCCAATCCCATAAAACCCCATATACTCATCCAGAAGTCTTTTAAAAGACCCCAGCGAGTTCGCCTCCACCACCACTGACGGCAGCCGATTCCATTCACTCACCACCCTCTGAGTGAAAAACTTACCTCTAACATCACTTCTGTACTTTCCTCTCCGCACCTTAAATCTGTGTCCTCTCGTAGCGACCATTTCAACCCGGGGAAATAGCCTCTGAGAATCCACCCTATCTATTCCTCTCAACATTTTATAAACTTCTATCAGGTCGCCTCTCAACCTTCATCTCGCCAGGGAAAAGAGACCTAGCTCCCTCAACCTAACTTCATAAGGCATGCCTCCCAGTCCAGGCAACATCCTTGTAAATCTCCTCTGTACCCTTTCAATAGGTTCTACGTCTTTCCTATAGTGAGGCGACCAGAACTGCGCACAGTACTCCAAATGAGGCCTGACAAGGGTCTTATAAAGTTGCAGCATTACCTCCCGACTCCTAAACTCAATCCCTCGATTAATGAAGGCCAGTACACCATACGCCTTCTTGACCACCTCTTCCACCTGCGAGGCCGATTTAAGAGTCCTGTGGACCCGGACCCCAAGACCCTTCTGCTCTTCAACACTACTAAGACTCCTGCCCTTGATAGTGTACTTGTTCATCCCGTTGGTTCTGCCAAAATGGACGACTACGCATTTATCCGCGTTGAAGTCCATCTGCCACTTCTCCGCCCAGTCCTGCATCCTATTTATGTCCTGCTGCAACTTTCGTCACAGAAAAGCTGGAAGTTCTTCCTAGGGCAGCATTGTGGCACAGTAGTTAGTGCTGCTGCCTCACACTGCTAGGGACTTAGAACATAGAACATTACAGCGCAGAACAGGCCCTTCGGCCCACGATGTTGCGCCGACCAGTTACAAAACAATGACCCACTAACCTAAACCAATCCTTTCTCGTCCGTAAACCTATCCACGGATCTCTTAAACGCCCCCAAACTAGGCGCATTTACAACTGCAGCAGGCAGGGCATTCCAATCCCTCACCACCCTCTGGGTAAAGAACCTACCCCTGACATCCGTCCTATAACTACCACCCCTTAATTTAAAGCCATGCCCCCTCGTGCTAGATTTCTCCATCAGAGGAAAAAGGCTATTACTATCCACCCTATCTAAACCTCTAATCATCTTATATGTTTCAATAAGATCCCCTCTTAGCCGCCTTCTTTCCAGCGAAAACAACCCCAAATCCCTCAGCCTCTCCTCATAGGACCTCCCCTCCATACCAGGCAACATCCTGGTATGAGTAATGCCAGAGGTCCCCTCGTATGTCCCACAGTGTGATTGCTCGTATCTGAGACTTTATTCAGTACGAATTGCGGCTGCAAGGACTCTGGAGAAGTAATGTCAAGCTCCTGGTTTGCAATGAATGCACCCTTTAAATATGGCGCCAGGACCTCTGACCCTATGGGGATAATGGCGGGGCTGGTGACCTCCTGCCCACCTCGCTGCAAGATTTGCCAAGCTCCTTGTGAAAAACAATGAATGAGCTGAGAAGTGGAAGATCACGCTTGTTGACCTGTTATGCTGCTCAGTGAGGGTCACTAAGACTTTTCCACCCGCCATGGGTCTTGACTTCCAGAACAGAACATTCCACCCCGTTTTTGAACTGCTGTACCTCAACTCGCCTGAAGGATCTGCTCCATGGGGCTGCACCTTGAGTGCATCAGCTGTGAGAAAATTCCTTTGGAGATACTTTCCTCAACGGACGAGCTTAAAATTGATAACTTTTAATGTTGGTGGGGAGTGGGGGGGGGGGGGGGGGCGTGCTCCGTTTATGTGTTGCAGTCAACTGCAGTGGTGGTGACCAGCGCCACTGCCAAGACTGATGAGAGAACTGCAGTAGTTATACATTAGCCAGAGGCAGTAGTGGTCCAATGTCAGGACATCCAGACTGTATTAGTTGCAGCTAAAACAGAAAACGCTTGAAAATCTCAGCAGGTCTGGCAACATCTGCAAGGAGAGTGAAGAGCTGGTGCTCCAAGTCCAGATGGCTTTGACAAAGGATCATCGGGACTCAAAACAGCAACTCTTTTCTCTCCTTTATAGATGCTGCCCACCCTGCTGAGATTTTCCAGCGTTTTCTCTTTTGGTTTCAGATTCTAGCATCTGCAGTCGTTTGCTTTTATCCAGTGTATCGGTTGCAGGAACGATATTTGTAACGAAGAGCAGTCCTCCTGGATGGTTTCAGATCAAATGGGCTCAGCTCGTGGGTGTGGCTGGCTGGGCCAGCATTATTGTCCATCCCTAACTGCACTTCATTTCAACCATATTGCTGTGGCTCTGGAGTCACATGTAGGCCAGACTGGGTGAGGGTGGCAGATTTCCTTCCCTCAAGGACATTTTTGAACCAAATGGGCTTTTCCAACAATGGTCATCATTAAAATTGTCCAGATTTCATGTCAACAGGAGATCACAAATGCTGGCAGTTATAGCTCCCTGGGCTGTGGTGGGTTTTGGCCACTGTTGGGATCTTCCTGTCTCGTCCATTTTCGTAGACCTTTGGGTGACTCCCCCATTCTCCCACCAGGAAATCCGCCGTGAGGGTTCGACGTCGGCGAGACAAGAAGATTCCGCTGGCAGAAGCAGGTAGAAAATTGCACCCAAAGCAAAACTGGATAGACAGAAAGGAATGATGCTTTGGTGGGATGGTCCAGAAATTGGGGACATGGTCATAAAATTAGTGCCACGCTCTCAAAGTCTTCATACCAAAGGTAGCAGAAATCTGGAGCACCCTCTTCTTGCAGACAGCAGTTTGAGAGTTTAAGGGCCAGCTTAACACGAACAACAAAAATCTAGAAGCCAACACGATATGGCAAATACCATACCAAGAGGACACCAACACACAAAATTGTGGTTAGCCCACACTTTACAAGGAATTCTATTTAAGTTTTTGGGTGTTCATTTTGTTAAGGTTATTTTTGCAACTTCTATTCCAGACCAGCGCCTGTACTGCTTTCTTTCATACCAGCATTGAGGTTTGTGATGTAAACTGGCCACGTGTTTTGGCTACAACTCTTGTTTTAAGAGCAGAAAGTGTTTGTTCTTTGGTTCTAAGCTAACTTTTGGAAATGCCAGTAGTTGGCTGGTAACCATTCCAACTATGTATGCGTCAGTTGACCAATAAACATTCCTGCCACTAACGTCAAGCTATTTATTATAAAGAAAAAAATTTAAACAGCAGCCTTTCAAAAAAATCTCTTGCTTCAAATGTATGTTGCGTCACAGCAGTAAGGCATGCAGAATCTATAAATATTTACAAAATGGTAACTAAAATGGTTGGGTCTAGGACTTGAACACCCCATCTCTGCAGTTAGGGCAGATACTGCTGTCACAATTCCTCCTTGGATTCCTCTCTGGTTTGTAATCCAGTTCGTTCTTTGTGAGACTGGGAAGGCGCAGCCTTTTTAGGTGTTTGCAATTTGAATATATTGGGTTATTATCTGGCATGCTGGTCTACCTAGCCTTGATGCCACTTTAAGCTGCTCGTTCCACTGACGACAAACGCTTCCAGGGTGCTGGAGACTTTTACAGTGACTGATTGCAATTTAAGATAAAAGCAAATTACCGCGGCTACTGGAATCTGAAACTAAAACAGAAAATCCTGGAAAATCTCAGCAGGTCTGATAGCATCTATGGAGGGGGAACAGTGCTGACGTTTCGAGTCTGGATGACATGTCATGGAAAGGTGGAACAAAAGATGAGAAGCAGGATAAAATAGTGGATGGAAAATGAATCGGTAGAAGGAATGAAAAGAAATTGATAGAAATAAAAATGGGCCAGCCCCACCCACCAGGGCCATCTGTTATCTGTTCTAGGTTGGCTTCTGACAGACTATTTACCTTTGTTCTGCCATTAACACATTCTGATAATTGAATGTGCCACTATCAGCACCCTTCCTAACCATGATCCTTATACATCTATGACCTAATTCCCCTCCAACTCAATTTTCAAGTGGTTTATGACACCACCGTGGTGGGTCAGATCTCAAACAATGGTGAAACAGAGTACAGGAAAACGATAGAAAATCTGGTGACCTGTTGCAATGGCAATAATCTCTCCTTCAATGCCAACAAAACAAAGGAGATTGTCATCGACTTCAGGAAGTGGAGAACATGCTCCTGTCTACAGCAATCGAGATGAAGTAGAAATGGTTCAGAGCTTCACGTTTTTTAGGTGTCCAGATCACCAACAACCTGTCCTAGTCACCTCATGCTGACATTATCTTTAAGAAAGCCCACCAACGCCTCTACTTTCTCAGAAGGCTATAGAAATTTGGCATGTCAGCTACAACTCTCACCAACTTTTACAGATGCATCATATAAGCATTATTTTTGGTTGCGTCACAGCTTAGTACGGCTGTTGCTCTGTCTAAGACTGCAAGAAACTACGAAGAGGCGTGAACAAAGTTTAATCCATCACTCAAACCAGCCTCCTGTCAATAATTCTGTCTACACTTCTCACTGCTTCGGAAAAGCAGCCAGCATAATCAAGGACCCCACGCACCTCGGACATTCTCTCTTCCACCTTCTTCCATTGGGAAAAAGGTACTAAAGCCTGAGGCCATGTACCAACTGACTCAAGGGCAGCTTCTTCCCTGCTGCATCAGACTTTTGAATGGACCTACCTCGCACTAAATTGATTTTTATCTACACTCTCTCTAGCCATGACTGTAACACTACATTCTGCACTCTATCCTTTCCTTCTCTATACTTTGTCTGTATTGCACACAGAAAACAATACTTTTCACTCTATACTAATACATGTGACAATAATAAATCAATCATTTATATTCCCTTGTTCTTTACGCCTATGACATCTTTGTCAATCTCTCCCTCACTTCCTTCAAACTTTAGCATTGATTACAACCTTTTGGTTGGGCCTCTGTGCTGATGAGAGCAAGATGGCATCATTTATTTATCAGTAGTTCCTGCTGGAATTCTAAATTGCTGCTTTCTTCCTACTCAGTTGGGAACGACCAAAACAGTTACACTGTTTTCACAGGAGTGGTTAAGTGTTCCTACTTCGAGTGACTCAACAAAGCAGCTCACTGAAGCATAGAAATTCAACTCTTCTGGAAACTTTGTCATTTCAATCATTTTATATGGTTAAGGCATGTTTTTTTTTCTGATTGAACTTCTTTGAGAAAAATCACAAATTCCCATGGAATCATAGAATCCCTATAGTGCAGAAGAAAGTAATTTGGCCCATCGAGTCTGCACCGACCACAGTCCCACCGGGTCCTACTCCCGCAATCTCTCACATTTACCCTGCTAATCCCCTGGCGCTAGGGTCAATTTAGCATGGCCAATCAACCTAACCGGCACATCTCTGGAGTGTGGGAGGAAACAGGAGCAGCTGGAGGAAACCCATGCAGACACGGAGCGAACGTGCAAACTCCACACAGCCAGTGATCCAGGGCCGGTATTGAAGCTGAGGCCCTGGCGCTGTGAGTGGCAGTGTTAACCACTGTGCCACCATGCCACCCAAAGTGGACTTCATGCTCAATCTGCAGGAATGTTCCAGTCATTCTCTACTTGAATTTTATACTGTTCAAGGATGCCTTGAGATAGAGTGATAGAAACTACAAGTAGGAGCAGGCTATTCAGTCCTTTTAAAGCCTACATTCATTATGATTATGGCTGATCATCAAATTCAATATCCTGATTTCCCCCCGCTTCCCCGGAAGATATTTACAGATTGGGATGACATGTCAAGGTTGCTGCTTTAAATCTTCCATCGTAATAGGCAGACTCTTGCCAGCCCAATGGACAAGGGTGGTGACTCCACAGGTCAGAGGACCAGTAGAGAAACTCCATCAATTCTTTGGAGTATATTGTTTTAACAGGTATGGTAGATCGGGCAGGGATGGAAACAGCCGGTGGCTTACTGGTAATATCACTACACTCGTAATCCAGAGACCCAGGGTAATGCTCTGGGAACATGGGTTCAAACCCGACCACGGCAGATGGTGAAGTTTGAATTCAGTAAAAGTTTGGAATTGAAAGTCTAACGATGACTGTAAAAACCATTGTCGATTATCCTAAAAATCCATCTGGTTCACTAAAGTCTTTTAGGTAAGGAAATCTGCCGTCCTTACCTGATCTGGCCTACATGTGACTCCAGACCCAAAGCAGTGTGGTTGACTCTTAGATGTCCTCAGGGATGGGCAATTAATGCTGGCCTGCCAGTGACGCCCACATTCCACGGACAAAAAAAAAGGCACTTGCTTTCTGGTCTGGCAGTACCTCACCTTGTTTCGGCTGGCATGTTTCCTGGAAACCCAACCGGCTAACATTACATTTCGAATGCTGAATACAATTGAGGCACGCAGTCTCATTACAATATAATACAAAGTGCTACCCCACGTCCTTTGTAGCAGTTAAATTGCCATCCACTATCCCATCTTTAAAACTGAAAGCGGGTCGTTTTAGGATGGGGATTCAGCCTTTAACTTCCTATGCCTCCAGCATCCAAATCCACCTTTCATCGGGTGTTTAAAATTCTCCTTCCAGATCACAGCTTGCTTCAGCCACAACTTTTGTTTTTTTTTAAGTTAAGTCAACAAAACGTTTCATTGGCAATCCCAAGGTATGATAGGAATTTTCCTGCTTCCCTTTCTCCGCTCCCTCACTGCAGTAAGATGTAGGGATGTGAGGTAGAACCTCTGCTGTAGCTGAGGGATAGGTCAGCCAGAACTTAACTAAGTGATTGGAGGATATTCAAGGGGCCAAATGGTTTACTTCTGTTCCTAATCAGCAGCCCAGGAATAATTTTGAGGGCTTTTCAGTTTTTGACGTTTTTTGGGAAGATGAGGAAGTTAATTTTTTCCATCTGCATGGAACTCTGCCATCCAATCATAAAATTCTAACAGTGCAGAAGAAGGCCATTTGGTCCATCGAGTCTGCGCTGACAACAATCCTATCCCCGCAACCCCACGTATTTACCCTACTAATCCCCCTGATACTCAAGGTCAATTTAGCATGGCTGGTCAACTTAACCTGCACGTCTTTGGACTGGGGGAGTAAACAAGAGCACCCGGAGGAAACCCACACCGACATGGGAAGAATGTGCAAACTCCGCTTAGGCAGTCACCCGAGGTCCCTGGCATTGTGAGGCAGCAGTGCTAACCGCTGTGCCACCGTGCTGCCGCTTGCAGATTGAAATCCCGATCTTACGAGCTTCAGGTGGGCACACTGGTAAAATTCCGGCCTCTGTCTCGGAAGTCAGTAGAAGCAAGGTCATTGAATATTTTTAAGGCAAAAATAAATATCAGAGATAGACAGGCACGTGGAACTTGAAACACAAAATAGATCAGCCATGATCTTGATGAAGGATGGGGCAGAATAGCCTTCGTTGTCTATTTCATATGTTTGTATATCTCCACAGAGACAACCCAATAAAGACTTACCACTGTCTCAACACCAAGGCTTCTTGCTTGGGCTAGCCCAGTTGCAAATAGTTTTTCTTTGAATGAACTTCTGAGTGTTCACCAGATGCTTATCTCTCCCTGAGACACCCAAAAACTGCAATCTAAACTCACTATTGCTTCAGAATAAACACATGGGTTCTTTAAATTCAGTTCACCAGTAGACTTGCTAGAGAGCTTGGAACTCTTGCCTTTGCCCTTTGGCATATGCACCCTAAGTGAACTGCCCTTCTATCTTTTTCCCCTGGATCCCTGCCACTAGGCAACAGCCCAGTTTTGTTCATGTTTGTTTTTCCCCTAAACCCATCTCTTCGTGTTGAGGATTGTAAAACTTCATTAGAATTGCATGCCTACAAATAGGACCTCCAGACTTCCTGGCACCAAACTCTCAAAAAAAAATTCTAAATGAAACCAGGACCATGTTCCACCTTTTCTTAACACACATGTAAAAATGTAAATCAAACTTTCATTGCCCCTAGCAATCCACAATGATGAGATTTCAAGTGACTAAAATCACAGTCCAGAAATTCAAACTGGCAAGTGTTCCTAAACTAAAAGCTTGCAAAATTGGTTCCATTCAACCCCAAAGAGAATTGTGCTTTCTGACCCAGGCCAATGCTCCCACAAAATAGAATTTTACCCTGAGCTACAGCCAGAATAAAAAAACAATGTTTAATATGATGTTAATGTTTAACTTGTGAATGCTGATTAGTGTGGAGCTTGCTAGTCTTTCATCTATCTCAACAAAACTCTTGTGATTAAATAAAGTATCACAAATAGAATCAGGAAAATATATTTTTATTCTTCATAAGTTACTTCTTTCACAAAATATTTCTGTCTTCACTGTGTTATCCCAATACTGGGAAAGCTAAAATCACCATAGTCCCACATGAGCATAGACTTTCCCTCAAAGGGGAGAGCTAGCTGGTGGTGATCTAACCTGAGGGTCACCATGCCTCAGATGGGGGGGGGGGGCAAGGTTGAGAAAGTGGAGCTCTCACGAATAATCTCAGCCAGTATGGGAGTTGAACCAGGGCTGCTTTCATCACTCTACATCACTAACTAACTGTCCAGCCACCTGAGCTAAACCATCCACCACCCTGATACCAGGGACTGTATAAAACTTGAATTGTCTCAGTTCCACAGTTTCTGATGCCTGTTCCATAATCAGACCAAGTTGGCATGAGAAAGGCTTGCGTTTGTGTATATTTTTAAATTTATTTATTAGTGTCACAAGTAGGTTTACATTAACCCTGCAATGAAGTTACTGTGCAAATCCCCTAGTCACCACACTCAGGCACCTGTTCGGGTGCACTCAGGGAGAATTTAGCATGGACAATGCACCTAACCACATCTTTCGGACTATGGGAGGAAACCAGAGCACCTGAAAGAACTCGTAGATACGGGGAGAATGTGCGGAGTTTGCACAGACAGTCGCCCAAACTGGGAATCGAACCTGGGTCCCTGATGCTGTGGAGCAGCAGTGATAACCACTGTGCTGCCCCAATGTAGCTCGTCAA
Organism: Carcharhinus amblyrhynchos; assembly: GCF_965287045.1. Classification (NCBI taxonomy): domain Eukaryota; kingdom Metazoa; phylum Chordata; class Chondrichthyes; order Carcharhiniformes; family Carcharhinidae; genus Carcharhinus; species Carcharhinus amblyrhynchos. The sequence continues at coordinate 126,732,271 of NC_137327.1, forward strand.
TGTATCGCATGATAAAGTTCCCTATGATTAGGAGCTGTTCTGAATGGCGATGATTGACTCATTGTGGAACATATGAAGTAAGGACTTCAATATACCTTATGGGCAGAAAATCTGGTATGGTGGCACAATGGTTAGTACTGCTGTATCACAGCGGTAGGGACCTCGATTTGATTCCCGGCTTGGGTCATGTCTGTGTAGAGTTTGCATGTTCTCCCCATGTTTGCGTTTCTTCCAGTTTCCCCCCAACATGTCTATGTTCTATAGATGTGGAAGCATTGGAAATGGTGCAGAGGAGATTTACCAGGATGTTGTCTGGTATGGTGGGAAGGTCTTATGAGGAAAGGCTGAGGGACTTGAGGTTGTTTTCATTAGAGAGAAGGAGGTTAAGAGGTGAATTAATTGAGATGATCAGAGGCTTAGATAGGGTGGACAGTGAGAACCTTTTTCCTCAGATGGTGATGGCTAACATGAGGGGATATGGCTTTAAATTGAGGGGTGATAAATATATGACAGATGTCAGAGGTAGGTTCTTTACTCAGAAGGTAGCAAGGGCGTGGAATGCCCTGCCTGCAGCAGTAGTGGACTCGCCAACTTTAAGGTCATTCAAATGGTCAATGGATTGACATATGGATAATGATGGAATAGTTTAGGTTAGAGGGTCATTAGATTGGTTCCGCTGGTCGGTGCGACATCGAGGGCCGAAGGGCCTGTACTGCACTGTAATGTTCTATATGTCGGTTAGGTTGACTAGCAATGCCAAATTCTCCCTCAGTGTACCAGAACTGGTGCCAGAGTGTGAGGACTGGGAGATTTTCACAGTAATTTCGTTGCAGTGTTAATATAAGCCAATAAGTGGCTAATAAATAAACTTTACTTTTGGCTGACGCTTTTTAACAACCTGATCATTTTAAAGACTTGAATACAAAATCTTTTAAACAATTTAAAACTACATCCACTAGGCTGCTGTTGGCAATCCTGGCAAAACGGCCAGGATTACAAAAAGAAAACAAGATATTGAAGTGGTTCATTTAAGGACATAAGAAATAGGAGCAGGAGTAGGCCATCTAGCCCTTCGAGTCTGCCCCGCCATTCAATAAGATCATGGCTGATCTGTCGTGGCTCAGTTCCACATTCCCGCCCTCTCCCCATAACCCTTAATCCCCTCGCTTATCAATTATTTATGATCATATATGATCATAAATTATTTATGATGATTATTTATGATCATATATGTTTACAAGTTCTTGGGGATAAGGATGTGCTTGTCCAAAGTCCAGTGTACTTTCTGTAAATAATGCTGCCACTATCATGTGACTGATGTTTTATCTAGCCAAACCTATATTTATGCTTTGGAATTCACTCAAATTCTACACAGTTTGGTTTGAACCCACCCTGTCTTTTGAAGGTTCTCAACCAATTAAAGCTACACTTTTTTTTAATTCCATGTTTAAACAGGAATAGAAAGAAAGAGAAGACTTGCCTTTTGGATAAAAATATATAGGGGACACTATATTGGGCAGAATTTTTTCAAAAAAATACTCTAAGGGTGAGGTTTTCCAGCCACAGTCGCCTCATAACCGGAAAATCTCGATCGTGATCAACAGACCTTTGCATGGTCTGCCCTCCTAGATGGGAAAATCCCCCTTAAGTGTAAAACAGACGGGAAAACAGGAAGTCTCACCAGTAGAGGGAGGAATGTATTCTCAGCTCACCGTGAGGCCGGCTGCTAAGCTCTAGGGGCGCCATTGCGCAGGTGCCCCAATCTCCCAGCACACTGTGTACACAGTGTAAAAAATATAACAATACACTGAGACCTGTCACTCCTCCACACCGAACATTGCCTCTTGCCCTATCTTACCAGCTCACCACCCTGTTTGACTGGCATGGTGAGTCAGTAATATCCCGCCTTTTGTATTTCACAAATTCTGGACACTTCAGAGACCCTCACAACATATTGATTTTTCAAATGGCCTTAGTACTTGAAAGTAGTGTGGCAGCCAATTTGTGCACAGCCAGTTCCCCCGTAAACGCTGACTGAGGTAAGTGAGTTCACCTGTTCTGATTATGGTTCCCAGACGAATGTTGGCCAAGGTTAGAATCAGATAACTGAGGTAGATTAATCCAAGTAAAGATAATGTTGAAAGATCCAGTAAGCTAACACAAAGTGGTGCAATGCAAGTCTGAGTGGCTTTATCAGGCCTGACACTGATTTGCGGTATTTGCCCTTCAGCTTAAAGTGGGTGGAAATCTGGAACTTATCCCCTCCACCAGAAGTGTTATAGAGGCTGGGATTCAATACTTTATTGTGGAAATTGTGATAGTTAGACAAAGTGATACAGAATCATAGAACCCTACATTGCAGTAAGAGGCACTTCGGCCCATTGAGTCTGCACCAACCACAATCCCATCCAGGCCCTACTCTCATATGCCTACATATTTTACCCACTAATCCCTCTAACCTATGCATCTCAGGACACTAAGGGGCAATTTTTTTAACATGGCCAATCAACCTAACCTGCACATCTTTGGACTGTGGGAGGAAACTGGAGCACCCAGAGGAAACCCACACAGACATGAGGAGAATGTGCAAACTCCACACAGACAGTGACCCGAGCCAGGAATCGAACCCAGGTCCCTGGAGTTGTGAAGCAGCAATGCTAACCACTGTGCTACCGTGCCACCCACAAATAAAGGTGGCTGAAGGAATTGAGGTGTAAATTTTTTTATTCTTTAATGGGATGTGGGCATCGCTGGCTGAGCCCAGCATTTATTGCCCATCCCTAATTGTCCTCCAGTTCAGAGGGCATTTGAGAATCAACCACAATTGCTGTAGATCTGGAGACACATGTCCCCAGATGTATTTCCTGGATGTATCACAGTCTGGTATAGATCCTGCTCCGGCCAAGACCACAAGAAACTACAAAGTGTCATGAGCAAAGTCCAGTCCATCACCAAATTAGCCTCCCATCCATTGAGTCTGTCTACACTTCCCACTGCCTCAGAAAAGCAGCCAGCATAATCAAGGACCCCATGCATGTTCAAGCGAGAGGCTGATCAGTTGAATTCAGTTACCGGCTCCTCATCTGAAGGATGCTGGACCAAATTTTTATATTGAGTAAGGCAATTCCATGTAAATATTTTTCAACAACTGTGTTACAAAATGTAATTTTTTTTCATCCAATTCTAGTTGTACAAGTGCAGAACTGTTTCCGGGACACTCAAATTCCATTGTAAAAATGTTGATCATTTTAATTTTTTAGCGTTGTGCAATAGTAACTGGAAACTCCTTGTAGTAGGAATTCATAAATAGCAACAGATTTCCAAATTGAAGTCACTTTGTCACATTACTTATTAACATTATCTATTATCTTTTTAGTGAGATAAGTTTTTTGATTTTGTAGGCAGAAGTGTTTTAACGTCAGCAAATACACGGTGCTAATTGCTTTGTTCTTGGTTGAGTTTGTTATTCCGGGGTTGTGTTGACTTATCTTATCGGACAGACCAGGAATTGAGAACAATAATACTCCATTCCGTGCTTTCTTTTTAATTATCGATCACCGATATTAGCCCAGCTATAGATGATGAGGAACTGAAGGATAATGAGATACAGCAGCAATCGCCGAGCAAAGCTCTCACTGCATTTTGCAAAACATGGGGGCAGAAATTTTCCCTTTTTTTTGCGGAGTGCAGCAGCAGACAGGAAAAGCGCTATTTAGAAAAAAGGAGGTAGACAAAAGCAGAATAACTATAGGCTGGTTAGTTTAACTTCTGTAGTGGGGAAAGTGCTTGAATCTATCAACAAGAAAGAAATAGTGAGACATCTGGTTATACGTTATCCTGTTGGGAAGATGCAGCATGGGTTTGTAAACGGAGTTGAGGAGGAACTTCTTCACTCAAAGGGTGGTGAATCTCTGGAATTCTCTGCCCGTTGAAGTGGTGGAGGCTGCCTCGCTAAATATTTTTAAGACGCGGGTTGATGGGTTTTTGATAAGAGAGGGGATTAAGGGTTATGGGGAGAGGGCGGGAAAGTGGAACTGAGCAGCGACAGATCAGCCATGATCTTATTGAATGGCGGGGCAGGCTCGAAGGGCTAGATGGCCTACTCCTGCTCCTATTTCTTATGAAGGGCAGGTCACATTTGTCTAATTTGATGGAATTCTTTGAGAGCATTACATGCGTGGTGGACAATGGTGATCCTGTGGATGTGGTGTATCTAGATTTTCAGAAGGCATTTGACAAGGTGCTGCACCAAAGGCTTCTGCATAAGATAAAGGTGCATGGCATTATGGGTAGTGTATTAACATGGATAGAGGATTGGTTAACTAACAGAAAGCAGAGTGGGGGTAAATGGGTGTTTTTCTGGTTGGTGATCAGTGACGAGTGCTGTGCCTCAGAGATCAGTGTTGGGACCGCAATTGTTTACAATTTACCAAGATGATTTGGAATTGGGGACCAAGTGTAGTGTGTCAAAAGTTGCAGATGACACTAAGATGAGTGGCGGAGCAAAGTGCCAAAGGACACTGAAAGTCTGCAAAAGGATATAGCTAGTCTAAGTGAGTGGGCAAGGGTCTTGCAGATGGAGTACAATGTTGGGAAATGTGAAGCATTCCAGTTTGTTAGGAATATCAGCAAAATGGACTATTAGACTGTAAGACATAGGAACAGAATTAGGCACTCGGCCCATTGAGTCTGTTCTGCCATTCAACGATAGCTGATTTTCTTTCTCATTCCCATTCTCTTGTCTTTTTCCCCTAATCCCCGATTCCCTTATTAAGCAAGAACCTATCTACCTCTGTCTTAAAGACACTCAAAGACCTGGCCTACACAGCCTTCTGCGGCAAAGAGTTCCACAGATTCACCACTCTCTGGCTGAAGAAATTCCTCCTCATCTCTGTTTTAAAGAATCATCCCTTTAGCCTGAGGTTGTGTCCTCTGGTTCTAGTTTTTCCTACCAGTGGAAAAAGCCTTTCCAAGACCACTCTATCCAGCCCTCACAATACCCGATAAGTTTCAATAAGATTCCCCCCTCATCCTTCTACACTCTTGACAAGTGCAGACCCAGGGTCCTCAACCGTTCTTCATGTGACAAGCTCTTCCTTCCAGAGATCATTCTTGTGAACCTCCTCTGGACCCTTTCTAAGGCCAGCACATCCTTCCTTAGATATGGGGCCCAAAAATGCTCACAGTACTCCAAATGGGGTCTGACCAGAGCCTGATACAGCCTCAGAAGAACATCCCTGCTCTTGTATTCCACCCTTTTGACTATTATTAAATTGCAGTGTGCTGTCTTGTGCGTACATCACAAAAAGTTGGTTTGCAGGTGCAGCAGATAATTAAGAAGACCAATGGAATTTTGTCCTTCGTTGCTAGAGGGATGGAGTTTAAAAACAGCGAGGTTATATTGCAGCTGTATAAGGTGCTGGTGGGGCCACACTTGGAGTACTGTGTACAGTTTTGGTCTCCTTACATGAGAAAGGATTTACTGGCACTGGAGGGAGTGCAGAGGAGATTCATAGGGCGGAACGGGGGAGCAAACCCACAGGAAGCTTTTGGTTATTATTAAATTCACAACTGCCCAGAAATTCTTGTGATTCTGTGACCTCAGGACATGCTAAAGTACGTTACAGCCAGTGAACTACTGTTGAAGTGAATTCACTGTTGGAACGCAGGAAATGGAAATTTATATAAAGCAATCTCCCACAAGCTGCAATGAGATAATGATTAAATCATTCATCTTCAGTGGATTAATGCGTATTGGTCAGGCAAAAAGCACCCCCCCACTGCCGTCATCAAATAATACGACAGAATATTTTACATTAACTGAAAGAGCAGAAAAATTTAACGCCTCGTGCCTCCCCTAAAATTGAAAGGAATAACTAAATGATATTTTTGCAATCGTTCAAGTATAACACAGGCAGCACAGTAGTTAGCACTGCTGCCTCACTGCGCCAGAGATCTGAATTCGATTCCCGGCTCGGGTCACTATCTGTGGGGAGTCTGCATGTTCTGCGAGGGTTTCCTCTGGTGCTCCAATTTCCTCCCACAGTCCAAAAGACGTGCTGGCCTTTCTGAAATATGGAACCTTTGTTGATGTAATGCTTTTTTGGTCTTGCATTGGAGTTGCTGAGTAAAGGCTAAGCCCACAAAATTTGGGTAGCACAGTGGTTAGCACTGCTGCCTCGCAGTGCTCGGATTTGATTCTAGCCTTAGGTCACTGTCTGTGCGGAACCTGCATGTTCTCCGATATCTGTGTGGGTTTCCTCTCTGTCTGAAAGACGTGCTGGTTAGGTGCATTGGCCATGCTAAATTTTCCCTCAAGTGTACCCGAACCGGCGCCAGAGTGTGGCGACTAGGGGACTGTAACTTCATTGCAGTGTTAATGTAAGCCTACTTGTGAGAGAAATATTCTACACCCTAATAGTGATTGTAACACTACATCCTGCACCCTTTCCTTCTCTATGGACGGTATGCTTTGTCTGTATAGAGCGTAAGAAACAATACTTTTCACTGTATGCTAATACATGTGACAATAATAAATCAAATCCAATCAAAATTGAATAAAAACCAAACTTTAAAGTGGAAGTTTTGAAAAAGGAAACCGTGACTAAGCGAGTGCAGAAAATAGGACTTGCCTTTCAGCTCTGTCTTTCACACTAGGTGAAAGCAGCTGTAATGTCAACCTGTTGGGGTCAAAGTGAATGAAAGAGTAGGTGGACCAAAGCAAGTTTAAATTTTGGACACATCACTTCAATAACCAAAATCTTTTTTTCTATTGTCAAGTTTGACCAACATATCTTTTATTGCCAGTAGGAGCATTGTAAAGCACAAGCGATGATGATGGAGAATATTGTACACTGACACCAGTTTAATTGTTGGTTTCCTTTGGACTCGGGTTCCAAGGCTTTGCTGCACGGCTGAATCAACCAGACTGTACTGGTTCTGACTGGATGTTTGAAAAAAATGAGACTACCTTTTGTTTAAACATTCCTTCATTGATTGTCCTGTTACTTAACTGGGAGTGGCAGGTATTGTAAGAGGATTTTCATGCCTCCGTGTGGCTTTTAGGTGACCTGGCTCACGAATAGGAATTTTCAATCTATGCTGTCATCTCTTTAAGTTCGTTTATTAGTTACAAGTAGGCTTACATTGACACTGCAATGCAGTTAGTGGTAAAATCCCCTCGTTGCCACATTCTGGTACCTGTTTGGGTACAATAGGACTATGGGTTTCCTCTGGACGCTCCAGTTTCCTCCCACAGTCTGAAAGACATGCTGGTTAGATGCCTTGGCCATGCTGAATTCTCCCTCAGTGTATCCGAGTTGTGTAAGCCTAGTTGTGACACTAATAAATAAACTTTATACCTGGCCTCTATTTTCCCCTCAACCAACATCATTAAAACAGGTATTTATTTACTTAACGAATGCAAAGTCCCTGAGCCAAGCATTCTCTACCGCTCCTGCTATGTACGGATGGGCCTCCACTTGAGTCTCTGGATTAAACACTGTTTTACAATGTGGCGCATAGTTTATTCTCTCCCACGGGACAAAACCGATAATCTGGTCACAGTCACATCATGGGAACGTGCAAATTGGCTGCTGAATTTCTTGTACTACGACAATGACTACTGTCAAAAATGTTTGATTGGCTGTAAAACTCGTTGGGATGTTCCGAGGTCACGAATGGGTCCATCGGAATGCAATCCTGTCTTTTGAGATAATTGATTCGCTTCTCCCCAGACACCTAGTTAAAGCAGAGATGTTTGTTCTTGAAAATTCCTTGGCCTTCCAGAAGATGACCAGCATTTTCTGCTTTGCAGTAACTTTCTATAATCCACAGATCGACGATGCAGATATTATCTGTAAATGTGAAGGGTGTGTATACATACTGTGATCCTTTGCATTTCTCTGAGGACTGATGTCCTCAAATTCGAACATGCTATGATTGGTGTTTTCAGAGAAGCATAGGCCAGAACTCTACCACCTTGCCTGTCATGGAATTGGAACAGGCGAAGGTTGGACAACGGAAGTCTCCGTTGACCTCGGGCAGGAATTTCTGGTCTTGTCTGAGCAAGGCCATAAAATCCCGCCCATAGAAACAAAGAAAATAGGAACAGGAGGAGGCCATTTGGCCCTCCGAGCCTGCTGCACCATTCATTATAATCATGGCTGATCATCCAACTCAATAACCTGATCTTTTCATACCCCCACCCCACCCATATTCCTTAATCCCCTTTGCCTCAAGTGCTATATCTAACTACTTATTGGAAACATTAAATCTTTTGGCTTTAACTACTTGCTGTGGTAGCAAATTCCAGAGGCTCACTACTCTCTGGGTAAAGACACTTCTCCTCATCTCCATCCTAAACGGTCTACCCTGTATCCTTAGCCTGTGTCCGCTGGTTCTGGACAGCCCCACCATCGAGAACATCCTTCCTACATCTACCCTGTCTAGTCCTGTTAGAATTTTCTAAGTTTGTATGAGATCCCGCCTCATTCTTCTCAACTTCAACCCTAACCAACTCAATCTCTCCTCATATGTCAATCCCACCATCCTGGGAATTAGTCTTGTAGAACTTTTTCTGCACTCCCACTGGAGCAAGAACATCCTTCCTTAGTTAAAGAGACTAAAAATACACGCCATTCTCCAGGTGTTGCCTCACCAAGGCCCTGTATGGGATTCCTTGAGATTTAACGAGAGAGGGTTAATTGGGAGATTGAAGGAACTCTGATAATATGCTGCCATTATCAAAATTATTGAGACGAGAAAAAGCATTTCGTTATGAAAGCACAAGCAGCTGAAAGAGCTATAACCGAGCGTGTAGGAGAAATAGTTTCCTCATAGTCTGCGTTTCAGTGGAACCACAACGTTCTTCAAAATGCACAATCATTATGCCAGGGCAGCAGCAATGTGATTGTTAACTGGTGAGAACCACAATTTATATAAAAATCTCCAATTAGCCTGGGCGTTTTATTCGGCAGAAGCCAATACTTTATTCCACTTTGTCATGCGGTGAAAATATTTGTACAGGAAAGATAGCCCAATGTTAACCATGTTGCCAAGCAGGTTTTCATTGGGATGGCCTTTTTAAAAGATGTTTTTGTTAAGGTGATCTCTCCCTCTAGGCCTGCTCTACACTTGAGGAAGTAACAATTCCATCAAACTGTACCGTTTGCATCTTGCACTACAGGTTTTCTTTATTGCAATTGTGAAAATGTTGTTGGGAGCTATCAGGTATCTATGCTATGTAATGCAGAAGATTGCCAGGGTGAGATATACAGGAATCAATTGTTTAGTCCAACCAGAACTAATGTTAGAAAGGGAATGAGACACTCCTCCTGTGTTGGGGAGTGGCCTCTTTTAAGGTCAAACCAAATAAACAAACTCAAGTCAAATCAGGACGAATTAAGTAAACTGGATCAAACCCTTCATTCGGTTTGATTTGATTTATTATTGTCACATGTATTAATATACAATGAAAAGTATTGTTTCTTGTGCGCTATACAAACAAAGCATACCATTCATAGAGAAGGAAAGGAGAAAGTGCAGAATGTAGTGTTACGGTCATAGCTAGGATGTAGAGAAAGATCAACTTAATGAAAGGTAAGTCCATTCAAAAGTCTGATGGCAGCAGGGAAGAAGCTGTTCTTGGGTCAGTTGGTACGTGACCTCAGACTTCTATAACTTTTTCCTGACAGAAGAAGGTAGAAGAGTATGACCATGGTGCGTGGATTCCTTAGTTATGCTGGCTGCTTTTCCGAGGCAGTGGGGAAGTGTAGACAGAGTCAATGGATGGGAGGCTGGTTTGGGGTGGCACAGTGGTTAGCGCTGCCACCTCAGCACCTGGGACCCAGGTTATATTCCCGGCTTGGGTCACTGTCTGTGTGGAGTTAGCACATTCTCCCTGTGTCTGTGTGGCTTTCCTCCAGGTGCTCCAGTTTCCTTCCACAGTCCAAAGATGTGCATGTTGGGTTGATTGGCCATGCTAAATTGACCCTAGTGTCAGAGGATTAGGAGGGTAAATATTGTGGGAATAGGGCCTGGATGGGATTGTTTTTGGTGCAGACTCGATGGGCCAAATGGCCCCCTAAACTGTAGGGATTCTACGAGTGGTGGACTGGGCTTCATTCGCAGCTTTGTAATTTATTGCGGTCTTGGACAGAACAGGAGCCGTACCAAGCTGTGATACAACCAGAAAGAATGTATACAGTGACTGTTGGATAATGTGTGACTGCCTGCCCAGAGATGTGTCTGTGTGCATGGCCACGTCTTTGTCTCTCTCTGTGCCTGTGACTGTCTAAATGGCGCTGTGCCTCCCTATGTGTTCATATCTGTGAAAATCCCCCTTAATTGAAGGTTCAATAACAATGGGGCATAATTTTAAGATGAGGGGCGAGGAGGTTCAGATGGGATTTGAAGAAAGCTTTATTCACCCAGAGGGTGGTGGGAATCTGGAATGTGCTGTCTGGGATAGTGGTAAAGGCAGGAAACCTCGCAACCTTTAAAAAGTACATGGATGAGCACTTGAAACGTCATAACATTAAAGGCCGTCGGCCAAGTGTTGGGAAGTGGGATTAGTGCAGATTTAGTGTGATTTTGTAGGGTCAGACGCAATGGGCCAAAGGACCTCTTCTGTACTTTATGACTCTGACTAAGTGTGGGATTGGGCTAGGCAATGACAGCTTTGATAGCTCATATCCCAACGCTTGTTAACGATGGAACAACTTGAATATCATTAGGTGAAAGACATGTTATTTTTACACATGAATTTGCCTTGAGTCTCAGTAGGCACAGTCACAGTCTGGACATTTGCAGAATGCAAATAAGGAGTTAATATCTCGGATCAAGGGTTTATCGTCTGCATCCCAAGGACTGGCTGGAACTAATTGGGAATATTTTAGGCAGTCCTTTGTTTAACTTCACCATCATACTATAGTTAATATTATAAGGTTTAGTTCTTCTGTAGCATAGTTCGAAAAAGTTCTTCAAAACTTAGTCAAAATCATCTCAATCACAGCAAGAAAAACATGTTGGATTTTTCACTATTACTGAATAAAGCATTTGCTAGGTTCAGCCCACCATGTGTGGAAATCCGAAAACTGTATTTGTAGACAGTGCAGAAGAAGGCCATTCAGCCCATCGGGCCTGCACCAACAACAATCCCACCCAGGCCCATCCCCGTAACCCCACAAATTTTCCCTGCTAATCCCCCTAACACTAAGGGGCAATTTAGCATGGCCAATCCACCTAACCCCTGCATCTTTGCACCCTGGAAGGAAACCGGTTCACCTGGAGGAAACCCACGCAGACACAGGGAGAAACTCCACACAGTTGCACGAGGCCAGAATTGAACCGGAGTCTCTGGCACTGCGAGGCAGCAGTGCTAACCACTGTGCCACCATGCTGACCTTCATATTCAGTGCCAAGGTTACATTACTTATTTACCTTTTAAAATGATATAGCACGTGAGGTGGCCATTTGGCCCATCATGCCTGTACTTGCACTATCACAGCTATAAATCCTATTTCTTCTCTTTCCCATAGCCCCACAAACCTCTCCTTTCCAAGTATCAATCCAATTCTCTTTTGAAATTTACCATTGGATCTTCCAGACAGCACATTCCAGGTGAATCATAACTCTCTGTCTTTTGAAAATATTAAAAATTTGCATCTCCCTTCTAGGTTCTTTTGCCAATTTCTTGTGTCTACATCCCTTGTTACTAGTGCTCCTGCCAGTGGAAACCGTTTGCCTTCTTTATTTTTGTCAAAACCCCCCAGAATTTTGAATGCCTCTCTCAAAACTACCCTTAATTTTAATGGCATGGTTTAATTATTTGTGGTGTGAATTGCAAAATTGATGACCTTTTTAACTTAATACCATAAGTAGGGTGAAGGATAACCAAAATTTTTCTTTCCATTTATCCTAGTTCAAGTCTATAAGTTTAAATTGATTTATTATTGTCACAGGCTTACGTTAACACTGCAATGAAGTTATTGTGAAAACCCCCTAGTCGCCACACTCTGGCGCCTGTTCACGCACAGGGAGGTAAAATTTAGCATGGCCAATGCACTTAACCAGCACATCATTCAGACTGTGGGAGGAAACCAGAGCATCCGGAGGAAACCCACGCAGACATATAGAGAATGTCTGTGTGGAGTCTGCACAATGACCCAAGCCAAGAATCGAACCTGGGTCCCGGGCGCTGTGAGGCAGCTGTGCTAACCACTGTGCCACCGTGTTGCATCCTCATGTACAATTTAACATTTCTTCTGTAGTTTGCTGCTTCTAAGCTTGAATTCATTTTGGGTAAATGCCTTTCATGCTTCCTTCTGATTCTCTAAAAACTTGTGCTAAAAGTTTTTTTTAATTGGCCCATATTTAGCACTTTTGAAATTTTGTTTCCTTCCAATATAACCCAGTTTGGATGAAATAATCTTTCATTTTTGAGACACTAAGCTGCTACAGTTAACTTGATTTGATTTATTATTGTCACATTTATTAGGATATGTTGAAAAGTATTGTTTCTTACGTGCTATACAGACAAAGCATACCATTCAGTTAATGTTGCCTCAAGCAATCTGACTAATGGTAGTGTGCTATAATTTTATCTCCAGACTTTTGTTAAGAGTCACAGGGGGAAATTCTCCAACCACCCACCCTGCCCACTTCCTGCTCTGTTTCTCTGGGTGGCAGAAAGTGGCATGCTGTTCCCTGCCTTCTCTGTTCCTGCTGCTGTCCATGGGATTTCCCTCTGATGCCATCCCGTGCTGCTGTGAAAGCCACGGGAAGGGGTATGCTGCCAGTGGGATCAGGGAGTCCAGCTGGCGTGAATAGCTGGAGAATTGTCCCCATAGAGTTTTACAACACAGGCTGTTCTGCCCATCATGTTTTCACCAGACATCAAGCACCTATCTATTCTGATCTCATTTTCCAACACTTGGTCCATATCCTTTCAAAATGCTCATCTAAATGCTTTTTAAGTGTAGTGAGGGTTCCCACCTCTACCACCCTTTCGGGCACTTTCGATATGCAATATGGCCTCTCATCAGACTAAGCAAATTAAGTTCCTTTTTGTTATTTCTACATACATACTGGACTCAGTGTTGTCTTTGAACATGCTAACCAAAAGAGCTAATCTCCTACTTTACTCGTTTTATTTCCCATGGCTGTTAGCTGAAAAGGAATTGTATACCATGTTTATTGCTGGGAACTTGCCATGGCACCCAGGGTGGCAATTTTACAGAAGGCCTTTCAAATTTGGTCTGTCCTCGGCTGCCAGTCCCTGGCATGATGTCTAGCCCTGTCTAATAGACTTGTGGCAAAAGGGTTTACGTTTAGACACGCTGACCTGGATTTTGAGGTCAGTAATGAACAGACGCCACCAGCGATCATCACGCTTCAACTTGCCCACAGGTTCTCTCTTGGCGTTTGTACAGAACTCGAAGTAATTAGAAATCCATTCAGGCGCTGCGATCTGTGCAGTGGGTCTGGCACCTGCGTGTCTCTGTAACCGATAGAGATTGGAGAATGGTTAACTAGCAGCACAGAGACCGAAGCAGAAAATGTCAGAATATTTTATTTCCAAGATAAATCACGTACTGAATGTAAAATAGAGATGAGGGAGGGGGTGGGGGTTTGTGGAGGGGAGGGGGGTTGGTGAAGGATGGTGTGGTGGGGGACAGGGGACGTTTGTTAAATTGATTAGATGGCTACAATACGATGCAGAATGATGCCAAATAGCGCAAGTTCAATAGCTGAGGTAGCTTTTGGAAGATTGCCTCCGTGCTTCGTAACATGTTGCAGCCACTTCGTAGAATCCCTACAGTGTAGAAGGAGGCCATTCTGCCCATCGAGGCTGTACTGACGACAATCCTACCCAAGCCCTATCCCCGTAACCCCACATATTTACCCTGCTATTCCTCCTGACACTAAGGGGCAATTTAGTATGGCCAATCCACCTAACCCACACATCTTTGGAGTGTTGGAGGAAACCCACGCAGACATGGGGAGAACATGCAAACTCCACACAGGCCCGAATGGAACTCGGATCCCTGACTCTGTGAGGCAGTAGTGCTAACCACTATGCCACCCAAATTTTGTAGTTTTAGACTCCACTTGGCACTTAATCTAGCCTGAGACTCTAGTGCAACACCAGAGAAGTATTACATTAACAAAAATGCCATGTTTCAAACAAGACATCAAAACAAGTATCTTATCAAGTGGAGTTGAAAGATAATTAAGATATGTTTCAATGATGAGCAGGGGAGTTCTCCCTGGTGTCCTGGGCAACATTCAGCCCTTGATGATCACCCCTCTGCTGGTCATTGTCACATTGCTGTTTGTGGGAACTTGCTATGAGGAGCTTTGTCATGTTTCTTACATTGCAATTATATTTCAAAAGTAGTTAATTGCTATTAAGCACTTTTGGAAATCTAAGGTCATGAAAGATTTGATGTAAATGCTAGTCTTTGCTTTTAGTGCAATCAAGATGGATTTCTTGATCAAAAGGGCCATGCTTTGGTTGTGACATAATCGAGGTCTCTTTAGGCAGACAGTAAAGACGTACAGCACAGAACAATAGTCACTGTTCTTACTTAGACTAACACCATCAAAGGAAAGCTCAGTTTGTAGGACCGTATCTCCAAAATCTCCTGGAATTGGGTGGCACAGTTGTTAGCACTGCTGCCTCACAGCGCCAGGGACCCGGGTTCAATTCCCAGCTTGGGTTTCTGTCTGTGCAGAGTCCACACCTTCTGCCCGTGTCTGCGTGAATTTCCCTGGGTGCTCCGGTTTCCTCCCACAGTTTGAAGATGTGCATGTTAGGGAGATTGGCCATGCTAAATTGCCCCTTAGTATTTCAAGATGTGTAGTTCAGGGGGTGACTGGGGGGTAGGTGGTGGTGATGATAGGGTCTGGGTAGGATTCTTCATCGGAGAGTTGGTGCAGACTTGACGGGCTGAATGGCTTGCTTCTGCACTGTAGGAATTCAATGATACTAAAACATATCAACCCACCATTTAATAACATTTTCATTAAGAAGTTTACAAGACAGCCTCATCACCATTGTGTGTCAAATATAATATTGCATCCTGTTTCTCTTTTTCCTCTCTTCCCTTGCTGGGAGCTTTTTAAAATAATTCTCCCTGTCTTCTTTTTTTTTTCCAGCTTCTCTTTGGTTT
This sequence comes from Carcharhinus amblyrhynchos, assembly GCF_965287045.1. Lineage (NCBI taxonomy): Eukaryota > Metazoa > Chordata > Chondrichthyes > Carcharhiniformes > Carcharhinidae > Carcharhinus > Carcharhinus amblyrhynchos. The sequence goes on from NC_137327.1 coordinate 126,747,447, forward strand.
TTGCACTGTTTTTTGTGTTTTGTGCATGTGCAACGGGGCCCTTGTCTTCAACTCCCATGGCCAGCATCCCCAATTCCCAAAGAAACTGGGATCTCCTGTGTATGTGCCAACCAGGACTTCACATGTATTGTTTGAAATGTTTTATGTTGGTGATCCAAACTGTGCATGTGCCAGTCCAGGCTACGTAAGCGCTGTTTTGACTTTTTCCATTGGTCATTCTTTATTCAGCGAGCCTTCCCAAAAAGTGGCAGGCCTCCTACCCGTAGTCCAGCCACGTTCACGGGGAGGCGATGGCTTAGTGGTATTATCGCTAGACTATTAATCTAGAAACTCAGCTAATGTTCTGGGGACCCGGGTTTGAATCCCACCACGGCAGGTGGTGGAATTTGAATTCAATAAAAAATATCTGGAATTAAAAATCTATTGATAACCATGATGTGGTGTCCATTTTCAGAAAAAAGCACCTGGTTCACTAACGTCCTTTAGGGAAGTTAATTTGCTTATCCTTACCTGGTCTGGTCTACGTGTGACCCCAGAGCCACAACAAATGTGGTTGACTCTCAACTGCCCTCGGACAACTAGGGATGGGCAGTAAATGTTGGCCAGCTAGTGATACCCGTGCCCCAAAAATGAGTTTTAAAAATTTGCACTTCAGCAAGATTCCGCCCTTTGTTTCAATCACGGTTCAATAATAATGTTCTTGGTATTTTTACAGAAACAGCTAAAAACTGAAGCCAAGAAAGCTATCAACCATCTGGATTTACGCGTCTTGAAGCATGGTGATCAGGTGTGTATTGCTGACACATGGTTTAGTATGATTAAATAACAGCTACGGGGTACCTATGGATTGTTTTCTGAAAGGTGGGCAACAAATGGATGCCATAACAGAAAGCTAATCCTTATTAAAAGTCCCCTGTTGATTTACCTTTTTTGTATAATGAGTTTTTAATGTCATTTTTAAGTGTTGATACAGTAACATCCACTGCTATTTATTGCACCAGAGCCAATGATTTGTTCTGGAAGAGGCAACAAAAACAATCCTTACTCTGGGAATGACTGTCTTTTGGACATCTTTTGGACTCCTTTGTTGTGGAATTTTCCCATCTCGCCCACTAAAGGAGAATGGTAGTGGGTGGGGACTGACCGCGGAAAGGTCCGGTGATCTTGGGTGATATTTTCCAGTCTTGGGTTGAGTGTGGGCAGAAAATCCTGCTCGTAGCGTTAGCGTCAGCGTAGCTTTAACCGAAATTCCGAGGTTGACCACTTAGGGATGTTACTTCCTTCAAAGCACCCAGGATCTAATTCAATGACACAAGGGAGCTGAGGTGTGATTTGGCCTCTTCCTGTTCCTATATTCTGCCATTAGAAAGTACATGCTTAGAACAATAAGGGTCGTGAATATTAGAGTCGAAGAAGTTATTGTAAAGGCGTAACTGAGATTTCAACAGCTGAGGAGGGTTTGATTTCATATGGCGTGACTCGTCACCAGAGCCACAGAGGGAACTTTTTTTCTATTCATGGTGGCAGAGTAGTTAGCACTGCTGTCTCGGTGTTAGAGGCCCGGTTTCAATTCCCAGCTCGGGTCAACTGTCTGTGCGGAGTCTGCACGTTATCCCCATGTCTGCGGGGGTTTCCTCCGTGTGTTCCGGCCTCCTCCCACAGTCCAAACATGTGCAGGTTAGATAGATTGGTCATGCTAAATTGCCCTTTAGTGTCGGGGGACTAGCTAGGGTAAATACATTGGATTACGATGATTGGGCCTGGGTGAGATCGTTATCAGTACAGGCTCGATGGACTGAATGGTGTCTTTCTACACTAGGATTCTATGATTTGTTCATTCTCGAATTTGAGCACCACCAAACTGGTGCTGATTGCCTTTCCTGAGACAGTCCTTTGAGAATGGAGATAATTTGCCTCCAGTCTGATTTAGTGGGTTCTGAAGTGGCTGATGAGTCCAGTGCACTAATGTTGAGACACTGCCATGCGTGGGCTCGATGAAGCTTGATGGGTTGGGTGGATGAGCTGATTGGAGATTTTGTGCGTCCCCTCAAATTGACCCTGCGCATTCCCAACAAAGTTTCTTGGTGCCTTTCCCTTTTCACATTGGTTGGCCATAAGCCAGAATCTCCCTTGAATAAGTCAGTGGTATGTTTGGCCTTTTCTTGGACACTTTGAAGATATCATTGTAGGGTTTCTGCTGTCCGTAGGAGTTCCTCGCTGCAACTGAGGCTCGAACTCACTGTCTGGAGAATATCCTACTAGCGCTTTGCTTTAAATGCTTGACTTTCACTTGTGAACGAGGATTTCACCCCCGAGCTGTGGATCTTTCAACACTTGTAAAATAAATGGTTTGTTATAGAGCCACTGAGTTTGCATTGCTTTTGAACGCATGCTGATTTTTAAACTGGGTGTCGCACAGTAGTTTCCATACAGTTTGGTTCCTGACTGCTCATTACTGTGCATGTGAACACAAAAGGCATCAACTTCTTCGATGGGAGGCTGTCTCACTCATTAGGCAGTCGGCAGAGGACAACCAATGAAAAACTGACAGCCAATTTCTCCTTTTCTTTCTGATCTTCAGGAGACTGGTCCAGATGCTGACAGCTGTGCAGTGTGCATTGAAGCTTACAAGCCCAATGATGTTGTTCGCATCTTGACTTGCAAGTAAGTGACCGACCATTACATGTGTTCTTGTTTAAAATCTCCACAAAGCCCAGGGTAAAGAGGAGAGCTGTGTGGGAAATAAGTTCATACCCACATTGAACTGAGCAGAATTACCCAATTTCTCCGATGGTGGAGGGGAAATTGTGTAAGTCAATAGTGTACTTACTCCTTTGTTCCCCTCACAATGACCATGAGCTGTTTTGTCTTCACCCACTGAGCTTCTGCTGAAATGTGTTACAAATATAAGCAAGGGAGGCTCAAAACATGAGAATGGACCAGTCTTGGAAGAGTGCTATGAAGTGAGTGTGTAGAGGATTCCCCTGGGACAGCACAATAAATGTGAGAAATCTGGTTGAGAACTGTGTTTTTCCTTGGATAGCTAAGATTTTCTGCAAACTGCAGGTCTGGATCTTGTGACATCGACAGGTAAAACAGATGGACGTAGAATCTGACAACTCCTACATTACCCAGAACAGGACAGGGTGCAGGTTAGGTTGCTTGGTCATGCTAAATTTACCCTAGTGTCAAGAGGATTAGCAGGGTATATATGTGAGATTACAGGAATAGGGCTTGGGTGGGATTGTGGTTGGTGCAGACTCGATGGGCCGGATGGTCTCCTTCTGCACTGTAGGGATTCTATGATTCTATGAAATGGGCCTTGCCTGTAGATGGCATCTTGCCATATCTTGATGATCTTCCAAAGTGAGCAACCATCAGTTAATTGCTTGAAGTGTAGTCACTGTTGCACAATTTGTGAACTTCCGACCAATTTGCCAATCTGATTTCTTTAAATTCTGATTTGTCATTGAATTGCACAGAGCAAACTCCAGCACCTTCCACTTCCCTTTTGATCACTTGCTCCTTGGAGCTCCTCAACAAAAAAATGTTCTTATTTAGATATGACTCAGAGTGCAATCTGAATCAAGAACTTACATGAGGACAGTGAGAGAGTAGCATAGTGTACATTCAAGTTTCGATGTTGTTTCTCCTGCTCTGTGGGGATACCAGTTTTCTTACTTTAGAAAGTTGAATTGCTCGCAAGTGAAACATAACAACATCTCAGTCAGCTGTGCGATAATCTTTTTTGTAATTGAATGGGAGTACCTGATGAACTTCAATGGTTTTCAGGGTATCACTGATTTATTTATTTATTAGTGTCACAATTTGGCTTATGTTAATACTGCAATGATGTTACTGTGAAAATCCTGTAGTCACCACACTCCGGCACCTATTCGGGTACACTGAGGGAGAATTTAGCAAGGACAATGCACCGAACCAGCATGTCGTTCAGACTGTGGGAGGAAACCAGAGCACCTGGAGAAAACCCACACAGACACGGGGAGAATGTGCAGACTCTTTACAGAGAGTGACCCAATCTAGGAATCAAACCCAGGTCCCTGTCACTGTGAGGCAGCAATGCTAACCACTGTACACCCTGTCGCCCTTGTGCTTAACTGCAAATTTCTCAGAAGACTTAGGCAATTTGGCAGTCAGTCTGATTCTCACTAACTTATACAGATGCACGATAGAAAGTATTCTTTCTGGCTGCATCACAGCCTGGTATGGCTCCTGCTTTGCTCAGGGCCACAAGAAACTACAAAAGGTCGTGAGTGCAGCCCAATCCATCACGCAAACCAGCCTCCCATCCATTGATTCTGTCCACACTTCCCGCTGCCTTGGAAAAACGGCCAGCATAATCAAGGCCCCCACGGACATACTCATTTCCATCTTCGACCAGAAAAAAGATGCAAAAGTCTGAAGTCATATACCAACTAACTCAAAAACAGTTTATTCTCTGCTGCCATCAGACTTTTGAATGGATCTACCTCACACTCAGTTGGTTTTTCTCTATACCCTGGCTATGACTGTAACACTACATTCTCTCCTCCTACATTCTACACTGCACTTTCTCCTTTCCTTCTCTATGAATGGTATACTTTGTCTGTATAGCGCACACGAAACAATATTTTTCACAGTTATGTTAACACACATGACTTAATAAATCAAATCAAAATTTATCTCCATTCAATCCATTTGGCAGGCGTTGTTCTGCCTAGATCACAGTACACTCTGTAATTACTTTCAAAGTTATTTACAAGCATGTCTTAAGGCAGAATCAAGTGATTAGGCCTGATTATTTTCCCAAGCTCCTGGGAATTGTGTGGAGACTCCTGCTTGCTAAACAGATCTCTAAGTGAAGTTCTCATCTGTTGTAGTGATCTAAACAAAAACATGACAGCTTGGGGCCTGACCTTGTGACTGCAGGTATGATTGTGAGTAATCTTGTGACTAAAGGTGTTACGGTGAATGATCTTGTGATTGGAATGCAACAGGATCTAAACCAGTATCTACCTAGTGTCAATGCCTGAGAAAAACAACTGTGGTGCATTGAAGCATTCACTGTCATCAAAACCACCTCTGCTTACCTTGAACATTTACTTTTGTCAACTGTAGCACTTGGCCTCGACAATATTATGCCTGAAGTGTATAAGGCACAGGCAGAGAGTGCCAGAATCAATGAGCAATGTCCAACATTACCATGTGATCACCGCAAACCTATTTGGAAAAAGTCGGTTGTTGCTGCAAGCATCGTCACCTGGCAAATGTTTTGTTTACTTGTTTACAAGGAATGGGTGTAATTGTGTAAAATGCCTGTCACTCTGAGGTATGCACTTTTGGCCTCTTGTTTTCCCCCATATCTGAATCACAGATTCATACCATGCAGGAGAGACCAATAACTTCAAAAACAGAAACTCAATGCATTTATTTTAATAGCTGTGAATGAATGACATGATAATATTTCATGTTTTAAGGCATTTACTGTAACAGACAATAGAAAACACTATTGACTAAATACTACTTGTACATTATACATTAAACTACAGAACTTTTAAAATATCCAAAAAAATACAAATCACAGGTCTACACTAGACTGTCCTTTAAATAGACATTCAATTCTCCCAGCATCAGTCCAAAATGATTCTTCTCTCATGGAGTTCTTTTTTTGTTTTTTTGTTTCTCAATCTGGTAACTTTAAGCCCCGAACGCTTTTCTATAATGAGTATTAATGGGGATACTCCCTCTATCAAAAAGCTAGGCAAATGTTTTTCTCTCATTCTACTTTCCTCTCTCCCTCCAAGGGTAGCACAGTGGCTAGCATTGCTGCCTCTTAGCACCAGGGACCTGGGTTCAATTCCAGGCTTGGGTTACTGTCTGTGTGGAGCTTGCACGTTCTCCCTGCGTCAACGTGAGTTTCCTCTGGATGCTCCAGTTTCCTCCCACATTCCAAAGACGTGCTGGCTAGGTGCATTGGCCATGCTAAATTCTCCCTCATCGTACCCGGACAGGCACTGGAGTGTGGTTACTACGGGATTTTCACAGTAACTTAATTGCAATGTGAATGTAAACTTACTTGTGACTAATAAATAAACTTTCTTCCTTCACCTTCTCCCCCCCACTTCCCTCCTCTCACCCATTCAAAAAATGGGGGAACTTTTGATGTGGGGCGTCTGGTTAAGGGCTGGGGAAAATCAGAGAATGGCATCTCACCGTTGAGGTTCCTGTTTCAGTGGACTTGCAAGATTTCCAGCCAGCGTTATTAGAACATAGAACACTACAGCACAAACAGGCCCTTCGGCCCACAAGTTGCGCCGATCACATCAATACCTACCGATCCATAGACCTATCTATAACCCCCAATCCCATTAGATCCCATATACTCATCCAGAAGTCTTTTAAAAGACCCCAGCGAGTTCGCCTCCACCACCACTGACGGCAGCCGATTCCATTCACTCACCACCCTCTGAGTGAAAAACTTACCCCTAACATCACCTCTGTACTTGCTTCCCTGCACCTGCTTCCCTGCACCTTAAATCTGTGTCCTCTCGTAGTGACCATTTCAGCCTGGGGAAATAGCCTCTGAGAATCCACCCTATCTATTCCTCTCAACATTTTATAAACCTCTATCAGGTCGCCTCTCAACCTTCGTCTCTCCAGGGAGAAGAGTCCCAGCTCCCTCAACCTATCTTCATAAGGCATGCCTCCCAATTATTTTCATTATTATTTTCATTATGAATGGTGGCAGAAAACTCCAGCTGCTCTAACAGCGTTCCTAGGTGAACAAGAAAGAATTTGCACTAGTTATTAGACCATAGAACTCTACAGTGCAGAAAGAGGCCCTTCGGCCCATCAAGTCTGCACCAAACATAATCCCACCCAGACCCTACCCCCACATCCCCACATTTTTATGCACTAATCCCTCTCACCTACACATTCCTGGGCACTAAGGGGCAATTTCTTAGCACGGCCAATCAACCTAACCTGCACATCTTTGGACTGTGGGAGGAAACCAGAGTACCCGGAGGAAACCCATGCAGACACAAGGAGAATGTGCAAACTCCACACAGGCAGTGACCCGAGCCGGGAATCAAACCCAGGACCCTGGAGCTATGAAGCAGCAGTGCTAACCCACTGTGCTACCGTGCCGCCTGGTATTAGTTCCTCCAGACATCCCAATGTACCTCTCAGCCAGTTAATGGCTTTTGAAATGTGACCACTTTTTGTTTTGGAGGTGACCATGACACAGCATGGTACCCAAGCAGTATAAAGAGAAATGACCATGTAATCTGTTATAATCCTGGAATTCCCTCCCTAATGGCATTGTGGGTCAACCCACAGCACGTGGACTGCAGCAATTCAAGAAGGCAGAGTCACCGCCTTCTCGAGGGCAACTAAGGATGGGCAATAAATGCTGGCCAGTCAGCAACGCCCATATCCCACGAATGAATAAAAATCTGTCTGGAGGTGTTTCGAGGGATGAATGTTGACCAGGACATGGTTCTCTTGTCAAAGTTTTAGGGATCATTTTGGGAACATTTGATTCAAAATATTCATAAATTTGGTAGGAAATAGCGTAATGAGCACTCAGTTCACTGCAGCTTCTCAATAAGGTTGGCAACACCAGGGCAACCAGTGGGGGAGGCAATAAATGTTGGCGGCTCCCAAAACTCAAGGGGTGGGATTTTACAGCCTCACTCAGGCGAAATCGGAAGTTCCTGCCCGAGGTCAGCAGACATTTCCGATGTCGGTCCCTCGCCTGCTTCGATTCCGTGGCAAGCAGGATGGTAGAATTCCGGTGGAGATATTTTAAATGATATGATATGACCTTTCTTCACAGCCACATATTCCACAAGAATTGCATCGATCCTTGGCTTCTGGAGCACCGAACCTGTCCCATGTGTAAATGTGACATCCTGAAAGCGCTTGGAATCGAGGCAAGTTCATTTTGGGCTTGTTAATGCCTTATTGTAAAGCTTGCAATAGGGAAAAGGGAATCGTTACAGTGATATGCATGAACCTTTTAGAGATGCATACGTTTCATTTGTATAGCCCCTTGAGTGATTGGCTCCAAAATACTTTACAACAATGTGGTACTATTGAAATGCAGCCACTGTTTCAAGATAGGATAACATGGCAGACGTTCTGCGCACAGCAAGATCCCATAACATCATAATGACCAGATCATCTGTTCTCGAGATGTTAGCTGTGGGTTCTGCATAACAGGCTAGTCTTTGAAATAGTGCTATGAGATTTTTTGCCCACCAGAGAGGACAGAGTTTAATGTCTCATATTTTTGTTCTTTCATGAGACATTGATGTCGCTGGCTAGCCAACATTTATTACCCATCTCCAGTTGCCCTTGGCTAGGCAGTTTCAGAGGGCAGTTAAGAGTCAACCTCATTGCTGTGGCTCTGGAGTCACATGTAGGCAAGACTGGGTAAGGATGGCGGATTTCCTTTCCTAAAGGACATCAGTGAACCAGATGGGTTTTTCCAACAATCGACAATTGTCTCATGGTCATCAGTAGATTCTTAATTCTAGTTTTTTTTTTAAAGTTGAATTCAAATTCCACCATCTGCCATGATGGGATTCGAACCCAGGTCCCCAAAACATTAGCTGAGTATCTGGATAAATCATCTAGCAATAATACCACTAGGCCATCAGCACCCACCGACAGCATAGCACCACAGTGTCAGCTTAGACCATGGTCGAAATTTTACTGCAGAACAGAATTCTCCATTGGCCTTGGGCGGGACTTCATGAGCCTCACCCAAGCAAGGTTGTAAAATCCTGGGCTATGTTTCAGATTCTGTCGTGGGACTGACAGCCTTCAGTCTCCAAGGTGAGAGTGCTGCTACCTGAGAAATTCCTGACATCTTCCTATATCACTCCTCTGTAGGACTGTCTGTAAAACTTTGCCCACAGTGCTTAATTGGAGGCAGTATTAAGTTGTCTCCATCAGGAACTGGACTGTGTGCCCAAACTTCTTTTGCAGAGTCTGCAGTTTTCAAATGGGACGCTTAAGTATTTGAGTTTCATCTGCCCTCCCCCCATCCCTTCTTCCCCCAATGTGCTCTCTCATCCATGTATTGATTTCTATTTGATGCAGATTGACATAGAAAAGGCTGAAGTAACACCAGAAACTGAGGAAGCGTCCAGTAATCCTCAAAGAGCTGTGCAGGACAGACACACCGAGGTTCCCGAGAGTGCCATTTATACTCTACCGACAGCTTTCGGGCCTGATCATCGATTGGACGAATCTCCAGTAACCGAGGACAATCATTATTTCAGTGAGTAGTCATGTAGGGGAGATTTTCTCCCATGTCGGTGAAGACCGGTGTCAGGCGGTCAAACCTCCTTTTAGCCCAGCCTTGACAATGGCAGCTTTTTCCACTGTACCGTGTGGCACTTAGAGGAGAGAAATTGCAGGCAGGGGCCCTACGATGTATTGCTGGCGTGACTTGCCCACCCCACCATCAGATCGGCAACTCAATGATCTAGGCACCAATTTTAAAAACCACCCCGCACATACCAGGAAACGGTCTTCACCCAGTGTATCCACCTAGCATAACCCTCCCACCCCCAATACCGCCCCCACAAAGCACTGCGCTCACGTCCGTGACTCGCCAACTTTAAGGGCGTTCAAATGGTCAGTGGATAGGCATATGGATAACATTGGAATAGTTTAGGTTAGCGGGTCATTAGATTCATTCCACTGGTTGGCGCAACATCGAGGGCCAAAGGGCTTGTACTGCGCTGTAATGTTCTATGTTCTATGTGTTCCCCTGGTGCACACCTTCTTGAGACCAGTCACCCTTCAAAATTTGAATCCACACAGCCACGGATGCACTTTCTGTAAGTGGATCTGTGCCCCTGGCACACAGGCCTGTTTGTGACGTGTTTACTTATTACGATGAAGTTCCCGAAGTTGAACGACAGGAAACGTGGCCCGTCACTGATGGGCGATGTGAAGCGTGACTTTGGCCCTCTCGCGACATTCTCCATTCTCAACACCAAGGCCGCCCAACACGGCCGGGAGTGGAAAGTTCCAGCCATGGTCTCCCGCGGGTCTGGCTCAACCGCGATTTGGTTTTCACTCTGAGCATGTGCAGAAATGTGCTCGAGGTCAAAGCGACTTGATTTGTTTTGAGGAGTCGGTGCAGTTTTAAAAACAAATGTCACGGGCGGGATTTTACCGCCTCGCTCGACTCGAAACCGGAAAATCCCACCCAAGGTCAACAGACCCTCCCATTGTCCATCCCTCGCCCGCACTCTTTGGCAGGCAGGGCGGTAGAACTCAAGCGCTTGTGTACTATATCCTATCAACCTATTGAGCCTGCGCCGACAACAATCCCACCCAGGCCCTATCCCCCATAACCTGACATATTTACCCTACTAATCCCCCTGATACTTGGATCAGTTTAGCATGGCCAATCAACCAATCCGGCCCACGTTTGGACTGCCGGAGGAAACTGGAACGCCTGGAAGAAATCCGTGCAGACATGGGGAGAATGTACAAACTCCACACGGACAGTCACCCCAGGCTGGAATTGAACCCTGGCACTGTGAGGCGGTGGCAGCACAAACCACTGTGCCACCCGAAACATTCCACAGTGTCTCATATGATAAATCAAGTCTAAATTCGTTCTAAGAACAGGCTAAATTTTTAAAAATATCATGCACGTTTGAAATATTTCTTAGCTATCTTATTTACAAATATCTCCTTCCCTTCCACTCGCCTCTGACTCTCTGTGTTCTCTGCAGGCGAAGAACAGCGTCTCTTCAATCATGATGGTCGGGTGAATTCTCTGTCTGTGTACGTCCTGCCACAGGACAACCCTGGCTACGAAGAGATTGATCTCCGGGATGAACAGAAGTCATGAATCATTCCAAAGAAATAAAAGCCTGAAATTAAAGCCAACCATCAACATGGGATATACAGGGAGTGCCTCTTAAATGAACACTCTCTGCACTTTTTTGGTTTAAGCAAAGACTTTGGAGTGACCCACGTTCTACCTTTGTCTGCATTTTTTAAATGCCAATGTTATAAAGAGACAGATGATTTTTTTTATTAGAAAGCATTAATGTAACAGGCACCTCGCGATTAGTCCTGGTGCTGAAATTCACAGAATAACTGCAGCTAATCTAAACTGATGTCTGGTCACCCACACAGCTGCGGTGAAGACACAAGACTGTTGAACGTTATTTTTCGCCCTGAAAGCTAAGGCATTGACGGTTTGGCGATTGCTTAATCCTCTGGTGTTCTAATGTTTTTCTGTGTGGAAGTTTGGGGCAGTGAGGCTGGGGGAGGGGGGTGGTGGAGCAGAAGGTAGTAAGTAAGGGATAAGAAGAATGGATTCCAGCACCCCCTCCCCCTTTCAAATTTAGATGCATTCCAGGGGACCTCCTATTCTGACTTCCCAAAATAAAACACAGCGTCAACTACCCAAGGGACAAGAAACATTGCAAAGGATAATGCATTTTTAAAAATTTTGTATCAACGTACTGCAATAGAAGCAAATCGTCAGAAACAGAGAGGCACAGCAATGTCCTACAGACCCTATGGGATTACTGTACAATAATCTCACAGGGTCTGAAAACCTGGGGCATAAACCAGTGTATCAAATCAAATCAATTTACAAAGGCCCCATTGCTAACACTGTGCTGACTGCTACCCTAAACTGCACTATACTTTGGAAGTGTATACAAAAGGTTAATTGTCACCCTATTAATATAATTCCATAATAATGCAAACAAAGCCTGTGCTGTCTATTTGTGGTGTCACTCCTGGTTAATTGCATCCCTGATATGAAAGGATCTGTGATTTACCTTATTATGTAAAAAGTGGTTTGGCTGCATAATTAGCAATCAATTTACCAGCATTCTGCTTCACTGAAAGCAATTTCATCTCTACATTATTTTTTGATTTTTTTTTCAATTCTGCAACAGTTGACTTTTCAAGGCAAACCTTGCTCATCTATTTGCAGGATCTTAAAATGAGCTGAAGACACTCTCCAATGTATGCATCAGTTGCCTTTAATCAAACCTTGTGGTCAAATAACTTTTTCCTCTGACTATGAATCATGTGCAGAATTGGCTTTCTTTATGAAAATTACTTTTTTAAAACAAAAGAAGCAATCCTCTTAACCCTTAATAAAGTAAATCTATTTTGGAGATAAAACACGCTTGTGGATATTTTATTTGAAGAATTTTGAGTAGTTAATACTGTGGAACAAGAATATAAGGGAAGAAAAGATTCTGCAAGGAAGATATCAACAGGCCTAGTGAGGTATTGACATTGCAATGGCATCTTGGTAATGGGCTAGTTTTTCTATCACTTTCCAAAGCAAATTTGAGACTAATTCTTCAAATTCCAAAGACTAGTCCTTCATGATAGGCAAGGGAATAGAAACGATATTGCATGAACCTGTTCACAAGTGTGCAGGATCAGGAGTTCCTGAAGGAGTAATTATAGGATATAGGGATCTATTTTAGATTAACTTTAAATTGAAATTCCACAACTGCCTTACTTTTGTATCGAGCTTGTATATCCTGTCACGATAATTGAGTGGAAGTATTGATGTTGGATGGTGAGCGTTTTGTGCAGAAAAGGAACAGCAGTGAACTTGCCTGGTGATGCATCTCAAATCGTTTTTGCTTTTGCTCGCTGGAGGATCTTTCAGTATCGCTCAGCTTTTAACTGATGTCTGGTCACCCACAAGGCTGCAGTCAAGACACAAGACTGTTGCATGTTATTTTTTGCTCTGAAAGCTAAGACATTGACGGTTTGGAAATTGCTTAATCGCCTGGTGTTCTAATATTTTCCTGTAGGGGGTCGGGGGGGAGGGACGGGTTGAGGAGGAAGTGACTTCTTGTTTGGCATCTCAGCAAATCACCCTCCTGAATCCTGCTTGTGAGAGATGTTTAGAGCAGAGCTGAAAAATGTAACCAAAACCCAGTGCTTTTCCCTTGCTATAATTGATCTTCTAGCCCTGTTACTTTGGTGGGCTGAGATTCCATAAGTTTGGCATTTTTGTTATAAATGAGTACTACAGGAGTGTGTACTTATTTTAGTGATGTTAGCCAAATCATGCTGCTTTACTGATGTCTACAAGTGATTTTTTTTTTGTTAATCAAATAATTGTACTTATTTTTCATGCATCCAAAAACTTAAGATTTGCCTCCCTCGTTGAAACTTTAACCCATGAACTGTGCACGCACCCTAGATACAGTCCATGGAGGTCTGCTTTACTGATACAAATAAGACACATTTTAGTGGATTAAATTTAGTCTTTATAGTGCATTACAAAATAGCCCTTGAGAATCCCTTAGGAAAAGTAGTAAGATTTGGCGAGAATGGAACATTTTGCCCAGAAGTTGCTTTTCCGTTGAGTGAAACAGAAAACATCTCAAAGAACGTTTTTACCTTCACGTGAGTGTTTGTAACCTTGGCAATTATGTAACAAACTTTGGTTTTAACATCTTCGTGCCACGTCACAGTGTTTGCTGCCTACTTTCAGCAGATGCCCATCCCCGTGTCTGGCAAATGCCAAGTCCCTATCACTCCTTCTCACCACTGCACAAAGTTAAGAACCACCGTTTGTTTTGCATATATCCTTCCTCCCCACCCACCCCCCCCCATCCTCTTTCTGCAAACTGCACCACCGCTCCCATCCCCCCCTCCCCGCCCAAAACCAAATCTGTTTTTATTGGTACAGCTACAATTCTTTTGAAGCATTTGGTTTTTCTAAAAACCCACTTCTCAAGTGGTTACAAGATCCAATAGAGAAACTACATCTCCCAGATATCACCACATTTCTGACCAGTATTTTAACAGCAGTGGTAACACATTTAAAACAGTTGGGTTAAAGTTAAAATGTATTTATTAGTCACAAGTAAGGCTTACGTTAACACTGCAAAGAAGTTACTGTGAAATTCCCCCAGTCGCCACAATCAGTGTCTGGGTCAATACACCTAACCAGGACATCTTTTGGACCATGGGAGGAAACTGGAGCGCCCGGCGGAAACGCACGCAGACAAGGGGAGAATGCCCATGTGGAGTTTGCACAGTGACCCAAGCCAACAATCAAACATGGGTCCCTGGTGCTGAGAGGCAGCAGTGCTAACCGTATAACACCAGTGCCAGAAAGGAATAGAAACAAAAGTGTCTACGCCCCAATGAACATTATTCAACTAAGCATTACATAATAATAGAATACATGTAGAATAACACAGGGGTTAGCACGACTGCTTCAGAGTGCCAGGGACCCGGGTTTGATTCCTGGCTTAGGTCACTGTCAGTGCAGAGCCTGCATATTCTCCCCATGTCTATGTGGTTTTTCTTTGGGTGCTCCCGTTTCCTTCCACAGTCTGAAAGTCATGCTGGTTAAGTGCATTGGCTGTGCTAAATTCTTCCTCAGTGTACCTGAACAGGCGCCGGATTGTGGTGACTAGGGGATTTTCGCAGTGACTTAATTGCAGGGTTAATGTAAGTCTACTTGTGCCACTAATGAATAAAATAAAGTAAATGATTTGGGTAGGCCACTTTTTGCTATGTTGGCCATGATTTTTGGATGTCAACATCTCTTTAAATGCCTGATTGCTGTGGCAAGTGCCGTAACATTGTTGGATAGAACCTTCCCCTTCTAAACATTGCAGCTGTAACTAAATACAAGATTAACTCCTACCAGAGTCTTTAACCCTATGCTAATAGGTGTTGCTGTGGGGGGGAAGGGAAGGGTCACATTAACTGGATCAACAGGCAGTAAAATTAGGTGCGTTGTACAGCCAGATTTACCCTCAGCCTTTTCAAATATTCTGATGGGTGAGTTGTGTTCAAACCACCCCCGCACCCTCCCTCCCCCCTTGGCCTCAACCTAACCTTCCATTACAACATTGGGAGTTACTTTTTAGTTTTGAAAATGTAGAAAATAAAAAGGCCTTAAATCACATTTTAAAGCAATATCCAACATTCTTCATGTTAATCACATGCACTTTATTTAGGAAAATTAAAATTATTATTTTTCTTGGGTGGGCTGAAATGAGAATGTTATAGCTGGTATTCTGCAAACTTGATTTCTCAAAAAGAAATATAAATGGAACTTTCAGTGGGTTTATTTTACTTAGTGCATTTAAGAAAACAATGAAAGGGACAGATGAGTACTTGTACTAGAATTTTCTGTGTGAGAATTTTGCTGTACATATGATTTAAAAAGAAAATCATTTATATTGTCAGGATTCCTTTAGCAAAGTGTAAATAAATTTGATGTCCTAATAAATGGTGTACTGTTTATTATATGGTGCTCTCTTCTGAGTAATTAAGCAGGAAAACAGGTTATTGGTGCCTCGCTGTGGCAGAATTTTGCATTCAGATAGTGGGAGAGACTCAATCTCCTGATTGACTATAAAATAAATCCAGTCCTGATGTCACACCGGGTTCACCAATGTCCTTTAAGGAAGGAAATCTGCAGTCCTTACCTGGTCCGACCTACATGTGACTCTAGACCCACTGCAATGCAGTTGACTCTCAACTGCCCACTGAACAAGGGCAACTAGGGATGGGCAATAAATGCTGGCCAACCGGCAACACCCCGTGTCCCATGAATGATTTCCAAAAACAAGAATGGGATATAAAAGGCAAGCAGTGAAAAATCAGAAGTCGGTGCACCTTCCTGATCAGGCCAATACCTGCTTCGTGGGGGTGGTACAGTGGTTAGCCCTGCTGCATCACAGAACCAGGGACTCAAGTTTGATTCCTGCCTCGGGTATCATAGAATCCCTACAGTGCAGAAGGAGGCCATTCGGCCCACCAAGTCTGCACCGACTACAATCCCACCTAGGCCATATTCCTGTAACCCCACATATTTACCCTGCTAATCTGCTAACACTAGGGTCAATTTAGCATAGCCGATCAATCTTTGGATGGTAGGAGGAAACCAGTGGACCCGGAGGAAATCCATGCGGACAAGGGGAGAATGTGTAAACTCCACGCAGACGGTCACCCGAAGCCGGAATTGAATGCTGTTCCCTGGCACTGTGAAGCAGCAACGTTAACCCTGTCGGTGCTGCCCTGTCTGTGTGGAGTTTGCATATTTGCCCCGGTTCTGTCTGGGTTTCCGCCAGGTGCTCCAGTTTCCTCCCACAGTCTTAAGATGTGCCGGTTCGGTGGATTAACCATGATAAATATGCACCGTTACAGGGATAGGGTGGGGGGACCGGATAAAGTGCTCTTTCGCAGAGTCGGTGCAGATTCAATGAGCTGAATGGTCTCCTTCTGCACTGAAGGTATTCTATGGTTCTTTGCTGTTATTTCTGGTGGCCCATGCAATTTAATGGTGGTCACAAAGACAGACAGGAATTAGAACAGCTGCTCATAGTGCTCCAGGGTGGAGTTAAGAGACTGGAGGAGCACATTCAGGAGTAGGAGGCTGCAGTTCAATTTGCAAGAGAGGTCAGTAACGTTTACCTTCCCATCTAATTGACTGTGCTAACCGTGCCACTATTATTCAAAGTTAACCTGATGGATTGTTACCTGTTTTATCAATCTGAGAGGGTTACACTCAGCGATTTTTCTACAGTCTATATATTTGTAGATACAAAGGAAGAATTCTACAGTCCCCTACATTTGAAGGTGATGGGGGGAGGGGAGGGATGTGTGGGAGCTGGCGATAGCTTGCTTCCACTTCCGGCTACAACACCTGCTTGTTCCCCATAAGATTTTCCCCATGGAATACTTGTTTATTTCTCATATCAGCGTTGTATGAATTTTAGTTTTTAAACTGCATTTGTGCTGTGAGGAATAATAAATATCCTTGCTATAGAGGGAGTACAGTGAAGGTTCACCAGGCTGATTCTTGGGATGGCAGTTCTGTCGTATGAGGAGAGACTAAGTTGGTAGGGATTGTATTCATTGGAGTTTAAAAGAGAGAGATGGGATCTAGTAGCAACTTATAAAATTCTAACAGGGTTAGACAGGGTAGATTCAGAAAGAATGGCCAGAATTTTACTGCAGAATGGAATTCTCCATTGGCCTTGGGTGGGATTTTACGAGCTTTGCCAAACCTGAACAATACCAGCTAATGTTCTCAATGGTGGGAAAGTTCTGAACTGGGGAATCACGGTTTGATGATAAAGGGTGAACCTTTTAGAATTTAGGTGAGGAGAAATTTCTTCACCCAGAGGGTGATGAACGTGTGGAATTCACTATCGCAGAAAGTAGTTGAGGCCAAAACATTGCCTGATATCAAGAAGAAATTAGATATAGTTCTCAGGGCTAAACGGATCAAGGGAAATGAGGGAAAGGCAGGATCAGGATATTGAATTTGATGATCAGCCATGGTCAAAACGAAGGAAGTGGAGGAAGCTTGATGGGCTGAGTGGCCTACTCTTACTTCTAGTTTCTATGAATTATTGGAATCCAATGTGCCGTGTGAATTACTACATCGTAATCTGCATATGTAAATTGTGAAGGAAGTTGGATAAATTTAAAAGCAGGAGCAAGTACAGAGCATTTGGTCTATCCATTGTGCCAGATTAATTGTAATTACCCTACCCTGTAAGGAATTTTGCAACAATTTTATAGTCCTTTCATAGCCAAACGATAAGGCAGGGTACTAGTTGTGTACAGGTCTTTATTGAATTCAGATTTCGCTATTAACCAAAAAGGCCAATTGAGAATATTTGTAGGATGTAAAGTTGCTCTGATCACCTGAGGACCAAAACACTTCTACCCTTCAAAGGACTTTAAAATCCTTATATTAAAATCTGAAACTTCTCCATCGAATCAAATCTTAACTGCGGTCTCCACCTTGTGGTCCAAAGAGGAATGGATCTTTATCATCATTGCAACTTACACACACAATAAAGTTCAGTGACTTCAGTAACTATTTACTTGGCCACAGCAATGAAAAAAAAATGAGATGAAGCGTTACGACACAATGTCACGCACGTTGTGATTTTTCCAATTTTCTTCACATGTGACTCATGTTCTGACTGACATAAATTGAAATGTTGTTGTTGTTGAAAACATCCTGATATTACTCTAGATTTTGACAGCTTAGTTAAAATGGCTGGGTAAATGTGACAGTGGCAACAGCTATGTCCTGTGCAGATTAGTTATATTAACCTATTCATCTTCAATAATTTGCTTTCTCTGTTCTTTGGTCAATAATTCAGTTAAAATATTCCTGGTATAAATTGTAGCATCTTGCATGTAAGATTTTCCAAGAACAGTTGCTTAATACGCACAAGTGTGACTCCTTTTAGCCGTTCCTGTCCATCTCCAATGGACGGTGATAAACTGAGAAGTTGTGAGGGGAAATCTAGTTGAAGTAAATTTAAGTTTCAGGTTTTTAGGTGTCCAGATCACCGACAATCTGTTCTGGCCCTGCCGCACCGACGTTACAGTTAAGAAAGCCCACCAATGTCTTTACTTTTTTCAGGAGGCTAAGGAAATTTGGCACGTCCGCTATGACTCTCATATTTTTACAGATGCACCATACAAAGCATCTTTTCCGATATATCACAGCTTGGTATGGCTCCTGCTCTGTCCAAGACCGCAAGAAACTACAAAGGATTGTGAACGAAGCCCCCAGTCCATCATGCAACCCAGCCTCCGATCCATTGACTCCATCTATACTTCCTGCTGCCTTGGACTAGCAGTCAGCATAATCAAGGATCCCACACCCCTGGACATACTGGCCGGAATTCTCCCAAAAAATTCCAAAGTGTGAATTTGTGTGAAAACTGGAGTAATTCACATTTTTTTTCAGTGGGAGTTCAGACTACAATCTCCCACCCTCTGCACTGCAGAGGCCACCAGGGTGAATTATACTTATAAATCAGTGGGTGGGGCCTATTCCCATCCAGGAAGCTGAAACCAGTGGTCCTCTATGCATGCACAGTGACCCCGCACTCTCAGCTTCCCGATTGCTGGCCAACCCTGTGAACCTCACAATGCTGCCCCTCTGAAGACCTCCATGGCCTGGTCGTGGACCCCACGACCATTCCCAGGCCAGCCTTGACCCTCACCTCAACCCAACCTGCCTTGATCTCCAGCCCACCCTCCCAACTGTTACCCCCCCCCCCCCCCCCCCCCCCGGCACCCCAGCAGTGCTGATCTCCCCCAATCCACCCAAATGCTCTTTAGTTGACCAATCTCAGTTGGACAGTGGCAGTGGGACCCCCCCCCCCTCACTCATTGCCCCCTAGACACTGTCCCCATCAGGCCCTGCCCCCTTGGCACTGCTCCATGCTAATTGACAGTGCCAAAGTGTCCCCCGGGCACTGGCACTTTGTCCCTTGGGCAGTGTCAGGGGGCACGGGCTGGCACTATCAGGGTGCCCAAGCCCAGGGGGCACCTCACCCCCCCCCACCCCCACGCTGCTTAACCTCATGGGGGGCTCCAAATATCCTCCCTCCCTTCACTCCAACAGGGTCAGCGTGCGGGAGCTATTGTAATCCCTGCTGGAGTGAAACACTCTGGCAGGATGGGAGAGGTTAGCGGGCCTGGAGAATTTAGCCCGGGGCCTGCTAAGGGCATTTAAATTATATTTAAAGTATCATTTAAATGTTAGCCTTGTCTCCCTGCCCATTTCGGGTACACAGCAGACCACACCGGAAATCCAGCGCTGCGAAACGCTAATGGGGTGCGAACCCTCACACGAATGCTGCGCATCGTCCCCTGGGCGATTCTCCTGGCCCGCTGCGCTAATAGGAAAATCGCGGCCATCATCTTCAATCTTCTTCCATCGGGAAAAAGATACAAAAGTCTGATGTCACGCACCAACCGACTCAAAAACAGCTTCTTCCCTGCAGCTGTCAGACATTTGAATGGACCTTGCATTAAGCTGATCTTTCGCTACCCACTAGCTATGACTGTAATACTACATTCTGCGTTCTCTCCTTCTCCCCTATGTACTCGATGAACAACATGTTTTGGATGTATTCAAGAGGTAGCTAGATATAGCACTTGGGGCAAATGTGATCAAAGGTTATGGGGAAGGGGCAGGGTTAGGATATTGAATTGGATGATCAGCCATGATCATGATGAATGGCGAGGCAGACTCGAAGGGCCAAATGGCCTCCTCCTGCTCCTATGTTTCTATAGCACGCGAGGAACAATATTTTTCACTGTATCCCAATACATGTGACAATAATAAATCAAATCAATTAGCAGTTGAGTCTTTCATGGCAGGAGCACAGCAAAGTGCAGCCACATTATATCACACATGTTGGTGCAGACACGATGGGCTGAATGGCCTCTCCTGCACTGTATGATTCTAGATTGTGCAAAGGTAGTGGTGCAGTGATAGTGCACTGATTGCCAAGGACCCCGGGTGAACCCGAGCAAGTTGTACAGAGGCTCCCTGCCAAACAACCTCACTGCATTTCAATTCCGAATGAGTTCAGCCCTCTACACCTCATTTATATTCCACCAGATTACCATGAATGCACAGCCACGTGGATTCACACCAACACTGAAGTGGAAGAGCAAATCTGCCAAGAGAAACAGTGACAATGACTGGAAAGATGGGAAAGCGGGGGGATGGGAAGTGGAGGGGAGTGGGGAGCGGGGGGGGGGGGGGGGCGCAGGGAGGTTGTGTAGCTGGTGATAGGGAGGGAGATGTCTGTGATGCAACCAGAAGACTAGTGATCGGGAAGCCAGCGATGAGGGGCCACTGCATATGTGCTGATCTCCCCGCTGACAGATCAGCGCACGCACAGTGGCCTGCTCAGCACCATGCTGCTGGCCTCTCCAGCAGGTGTTTAGGCCCTGCCACCAGTGTGTATCCTCCTGTGGCGCTGTCGGGGGTTCAACAGACTAAGTACGTCCAAAAAAAACAGACAGGAAAATCGCCCATTGGGCACTTAGTTTTTCTTGGGAAGAAACAACACCATCCCCCCTCCAGCCACCACACCCCCAACCCAGCCGCCACACCCCCACCCCATCCCACCCAATAAACCCAATAAGGAATCCAGGAGAAGTTGATTTACTTTGTGACTGATTAGAATGTGGAACTCTCCACCACAAGCGGGTGGGTAGGTGAGTGAGTGGGTGAATGAGTGAATGGGTAGGTGACTGAGTGAGTGGGTGAATAGGTGTGTGGGTGGATAGGTGAGTGAATGGGTAGGTGATTGAGTGAGTGGGTGAATAGGTGTGTGGGTGGTCGGTGAGTGGGTGGGTGAATGAGTGTGTGGGTGGGTAGTTGAGCAGTGGGCGGGTGAAGTGAATGGATGGATACATGAATGAGTGTGTGTGCGGGTGAGCGAACGGGTGAACAGGTGAGTGGGTGAGTGCGTGGGCGAGTGAGTGGGTGGGTAGGTGAGTGCCTGAGCCTGATTCTATGATCAGGAGGGCAGCGATGGGGGAATCAGCGCACATGTGAATCGGTGAATCGGGGAAGACGGGATGGATATCTTGATGGAGTACCTGAGAGAAAGGAAACACCCACGGGGGACAAGATTTTGGTGGGGAGGGGGCAATGAGCCTGACACGGAAAGGAATGCTCCAACCAACATCCCCCCGCTCCCCCCCACCCCCCCACCCCCTGCCCACTGCCCACTCTTCTCAACTGAGCAGAGTGCCCCTGGATCCTTCCACCCACCTCAAAAGCAAGTTTGAGTGGAGCATGGTCCTCCAATAGCTATTCAGATGAGGTGAGAGTGGGTGGGCTGTCCTGGGATTAACCTACGTGCTTAAAATTGCAAACAGGTGGGGTAGGGTGGTAGGAAGATTGCCATGGGAATTTTAATCCTCCCCCATCATCCTGTTGGTGGGGAAGCATAACATTTGGCCAATAGCAGGAATAGGCCATTCAGTCCCAGTCTCCTTGCATCGTGGCTGATCAGTACCTTAACTCTAATTTTGTGGCCTTTGCTCCATATACATTGATACTAATAGCTAAGAGGAATCTTTCTATCTCAGTTTTGAAAGCTCCAGTTGTCCTCCACCCCATCCTTTTGAGTGAGAAAGTTCCGGATTTCTGCTGCCCGTTGTATGGAATACTGGTCCCTGATGTTGCTCCTGAATGGTCCTAGCTCTGCTTTCTTTTAGATTCAGGAAGAAGTCTCACAACACCAGGTTAAAGTCCAACAGGTTTACTTGATAGTAAACACCACTAGCTTTCAGAGCGCTGCTCCTTTGTCAGGGGAATGGGGAGTTCTGATCACAAACAGGGCCTATAAAGGCACACACAGTTTACAGAATACTGATTAGAATGCGAGTCTTTACAGCTAATCAAATCTTAAAGGTGCAGACAGTGTGAGTGGCGATAGCATTAAGCATAGGTTAAAGAGATGTGTACTGTCTCCAGACAAGACAGTAAGTGAGATGTTGCAAGCCCAGGCAAGTCACGGGGGTTATAGATAGTGTGACATGAATCCAAGATCCCTGTTGAGGCCGTCCTCATGAGTACGGAACTTGGCTATCAGTCTCTGTTGAGCGATTCTGCGCTGTTGTATGTCATGAAGGCCATTTTGGAGAACATTCACCCCAATGCCCGTGACCGTTGAAGTGTTCACCAACAGGAAGGGAACAGCCTTGCCTGATGATTATCGAGCAGTGTTCATTCACCCACTGTCGTAGCGTCTGCATGATCTCCCCAATGTACTATGTCTTGGAACATCCTTTCCTGCAGCGTATCAGGAAGACAACGTTAGCCGAGTGGCAAGGGTATGTGCCGTGTACCTGGTGGATGATGTTCTCATATGAGATTATGGCATCCGTGTCGATGATCCAGCATATCTTGCGGAGGTTGCTGTGGCAGGGTTGTGTGCTGTTGTGGTCACTGTTCTCCTGAAAGCTTCTTTGTCGGGTGAGTAGTTTGTTGCGGACAATGGTCTGTTTGAGGTTGTGCGGTTGTTTGAAGGCAAGAAGTGGGGGTGTGGGGATGGCCTTGGCGAGAGGTTCGTCTTCGTCAATGACATGTTGAAGACTCCGGAGATGATGTCGTAGCTTCTCTGCTCCGGGGCAGTACTGGATGACTAAGGGTACTCTGTCCGCCGTGTCCAGTGTTTGTCTTCTGAGGAGGTTGGAGTGGTTTTTCGCTGTGGTGCGTCGGAACTGTCAATCAATGAGCCGTGCACCATATCCTGTTCTTATGAGGGCATCTTTCAGCGTCTGGAGGTGTCTGTTGCTATCCTCCTCAACTGAGCAGATCCTGTGTATATGGAGGGCGTGTCCGTAGGGGATAGCTTCTTCAACGTGTTTAGAGTGGAAGCTGGAGAAGTAGAGCATCGTGAGGTTATCTGTGGGCTTGCGGTACAGTGAGGTGCTGAGGTGACCATCCTTAATGGAGATGCGTGTGTCCAAAAATGCAACCTTTTACATTACCACGGAATAGAATTATAGAAGGCCCACACTGCAAAAGGATGCCACTCGGCCCATCCAGTCTGCACCAACTCTCTACAGACCATCTTACCCAGGCCTTACCCATCTCTGTAACTCCATATATTTATCCCGCTAATCCTTATCGCTACACATCTTTGGACACTAAGGGGCAATTTAGCACGTCTAATCCAAGTAACCTACAAATTTTTGGATTGTGGGAGGAAACTGGAGGGAACCCAGGCAGACATAGGGAGAACAAGCTAACTTAACACAGTCACTCAAAGCTGGAATTGAACCCAGGTCCCTGGAGCTGTGAGGCAGCAGTGCTAACCATTGTGCCAGCGTGCAACCCATATTATATCCCCTCGTGCCTCACTCCCCAAGAAATAGTTTCTCTTTATCCATCCTATTAAATTTTTTCCAACATTTTAAATGATGTGATCAGATCAACCCTCAATCGCAAGAGTCAAGGGATGAAACAGTTACATTGATTTTCTCAATGCCCCAGATCAAAATCAATTTTTTAAAGCAAATATTTGCGCTGAGTGTGGGACGATGTGGGGAAAGTATAGTTATTGCCTTTTCCTTGCTCCCTGTAGATGGTGCTATTGAGACATCTTCTTGACCGCAGCAGCCCTTACCAGGGTAGTAATCCAACAAGCGTGTTACTTCGTACAGCCAGTCCCTCAGCAAGAGCACATTCAGCTCAAGAGATGTCAAAGTTTAAAAGCAAATAACGTTCAGCATTGGGGCGGCACGGTAGCACAGTGGTTAGCACTGATGCTTCACAGCTCCATGGGACCTGGGTTCAATTCCCGGCTTAGGTCACTGTCTGCGTGAAGTTTGCACATTCTCCTTGTGTCTGCGTGGATTTCCTCCGGGTGTTCCGGTTTCCTCTCACAATCCAAAGATGTGCGGGTTAGGTTGATTGGCCGTGCTAAAAATTGCCCTTAGTGTCATGAAATGTGTAGGCTAGAAGGGTTAGTGGCTAGGATATGGGGGTAGGGACTGGATGGGATTGTGGTTGGTGCAGACTTGATGGGCCAAATGGTCTCTTCCTGTACTGTAGGATTTCTATGATTCCTATGAAAAGGCAATAGGCAATTTTCACAGGACATTGAAAGCCAGATATACACACACACAGAGTTACTTCTTTCAATTTTATTTTAAAATACATCATTTATAAATTATCTGAAAGAAATATTACAAAATATTTCAAATTCTCATGGCAGGAAAATGCAATAATATTCACATTCTCTAGCGATCAAGATGTAGTCTGAGGTGCTTCAACATGGTAATGAGAACATTACAAACATTTCAATATTTCCATTATAGACAGCACAGTTTTTTCAAATTATATATATATCTGTCATGTTGCACTCTGAGATGCTTGAACCAAGTTATGTACAGTTAGGATTAAGCACACAGTCTGAAGTGTTTTACCCCAATTACCAGACCCTTGGTGTACATTGGCTGAAAGGTCTTATACAGTGGCCCTTCCCCCCACTACATCTTGGCAGTGTGTCATGAGACAGCTAACAAAGCCAATAGACTATATAATGGGTGTGCATGTACAAACTGCAAATAATACCTATGGACTTGGAGCCCTTGAAAATGAAAGTGCCCCTACATTCCTTGCACATGCTAATCCCAGGGAACTGTTTGGGTTGCTTTCGTAGCCTAAGACTAAGATGAAATGCACTCTTGGAACACTGTCACCTGCAAGTTTCCCTCCACCATTGCTTCCTCAATTGCAAAGCAAAAAAAAACCCATGACCCAATTTAGCGTTAACCAAACAGTCCAACATATAGTCCAAGATCAACATTTTAAAAGAAATTAAAACACAGTTGATATTTCATTTAAAACACCAAATGAAGTGAAAAAAATTCACAATGTTTATATCTGGTAAAAAGAAATGTTGAAGAAAAATAGCCGTATTTGGAATATAGTGTTCAATTCTGGGCACCACACTACCAGGAGGATGTGGAGGCTTTGGAGAGGATACAAAGAAGATTTACCAGATGTTGCTTGGTATGGAGGGCATTAGCGATGAGCAGAGGTTGGAGAAACTAGATTTGTTCTCGCTGAAATGATAGATGTTGTAGGGATACCTGACAGAAGTCTACAAGATTATGAGGGGCACGGATGGAGCAAATAATCAGAAGCTTTTTCCCAGTGTGAAGAAGTCAATTACTGGGGGGGCATAGGTTTAAGGTGCGAGGGGCAAGGTTTAAAGGAAATGCCAGAGGGATCGAGTTTAAAAACAGCGAGGTTAATTTGCAGCTGTAGAAGTTGCTGGTGATACCATACCGGGAGTACTGTGTAAAGTTTTGGCCTCCTTACTTGGGAAAGGACATACTGGCATTGGAGGGGTGCAGAGGAGATTCATTAGGTTGATTCTGGAGTTGAGAGGGTTGGCTTGTGGGGAGAGACTGAGTGGGCTGGGGCTATACTCATTGGAATTCAGAAGAATGAGGGGAGAAACATATAAGATTTTGAAGGAAATAAATAAGATAGAAGCAGGGGAGTTGTTTCCACTGGCAGGTGAAACTAGAACTAGGGGGTATGGCCTCAAAATAAGGGGGACCAGATTTAGGACTGAGTTGAGGAGGAAATTCTTCAAAGGGTTGTGAATCTGTGGAATTCCTTGCCCAGTGAAGCAGTTGAGGCCAACTCATTGAATGTTCTTAAGGTAAGAATAGATAAATTTTTGAACAGTAAAGGAATTAAGGGTTATGGTGAGTGGGTGGATAAGTGGAGCTGAGTCCACGAAAAGATAGCCATGATCTTATTGAATGGCGGAGCAGGCTTGAGGGGCCAGATGGCCTACTCCTGCTCCAAGTTATGTCCTTATGTACGTCTTTTTATGCAGAGAGTGGTGAGTGCTTAGAACTCGCTGCCGGAGTAGGTAGTAGAAGCAGATAAGGCAGTGACTTTGAGGGGGCGATTTGACAAAGACATAAATAGGATGGGCATAGAAGGATATGGTTCCCTGGAAGGGTAGATAGATTTTAGTTCAGTCAGGCAAGCACGATCAGTGCAGGCTTGGAGTGCCGAAGGGACTGTTGCTGTGTTGTAATTTTCTTTGTTCAAACATTATCTTTCCAATTTTTTTATGATGTGGAGATGCCGGCGTTGGACTGGGGTAAATACAGTAAGAAGTTTCACAACGCCAGGTGAAAGTCCAACAGGTTTATTTGGTAGCATTTCCAAAAGTAGTGATGTTTGCTACCAAATAAACCTGTTGGACTTTAAACTGACGTTGTGAGACTTCTTACTCCAATTTTTTTGATCCAGAGTTGAACACAGCAATATCCTGGAATTTGAGCTTCAGCCGCCAGGAGGCTCCTATGCTGGAGGTCACCCTTTCCACGGCCCATCTTGGCCGTGCTGCTCTTCACGGCACGCTGGGAGTCGTAGTCCCGTGGCCTGAAGGGAACTACAACTCACGGCTCGTGGGGAGGGTGGGGCTTGGTGCACGCAGCCGCAGTGCTAGGGCGTCGGGAAGGTTTGTTGTCGACGTGGGGAAGTCGGCAGGTGCGGTGGTTATGAAGTGAGGCGGAGCAGGGCCAACATTTCCGCCACCTCCCCTTTCCAGCCCACCATGTGGCTCAAACCCGAGGAAGTGCTGCTGAAGAATGCCCTGAAGCTATGGCTGACGGAGAAAACGCACAAATACTTTGTCCTGCAGCGTCGCCGAGGCTACGGGGAAGGCGGTGGCGGACTAACGGGTAAAGTTCAGGGGGAGGAGGAGAAACCGCCGGCCAACGCGCAGCCGCAGTACGAGGAAAGGTGTCAGTCGTCGGGCAGTGCGCATGCGCAGTGAGAAGAGCGGTGCCCGCTGCCACGCAGCGCGCAGTCGCAGTGCTGGCCGCCGCGCAGAGCGCAAGTGTAGAGTTGGGAAGAATGCCGGCTAGCGGGCAATGCGCAGTCGCGTAAGTGCGGGGAGTGCCGGCGGCCGGCTGTTATGCTCTTGTGAAGAGAGAATATAAAAAACGCATTCCTGCGCTCAGACTCCGGTGTAGGCAAAGTTTAACTAATACATGAAGAAACTTTGTTAACCATCCCTTTGGCTTTTTCTGTTTATTAATTATATTTTGCCATTTAATTGACTGTCACTTGCCATTAATTGGTTTGATATTTAATTATTGATGTCTATTAGTTGCCTGACATTTAACCGTCTGACATTTAATAACTTGTATGTCGTTGTTTTGTCGTCTGTGACTTTGGCATTTACTTTCTGTTTAATTGTCTCATTATTCCTGTCATTTTTTTTAGATTTATGAGCTTTCTGGTGGTTACACCTGACATTTTAAATTTTAGCCATTTATTCAATTTGTCTGCTGTTTATTACTTTGCCATGTAATTATTTACCTGTTAATTTACTGTTTGTTTTGTTTTATTTGTATGTTTGCTATTTTTCTGTTTGGCCAGGCATGGTACCACAATGGTTGGCACTGCTGCTTCTCAGCGCCAGGGACCTGGGATTGATTCCCATTTTGGGTCACTGTCTGTGTGGAGTCTGCACAATCTGCTTGTGTCTGTGTGGTGCTCTGGTTTCCTCCCACAGACTGAATGATGTACTGGTTAGGTGCATTGGCCCTGCTGAATTCTGCCTCAATGCACTAGAACGGGCACCAGAGTGTGGGGGCTAGGGGATTTTCGGTAACTTCATTGCAGTGTTAATATAAGCCTATTCGTGACACGAATAAACTGAAAATTTAACCTTAAAACCTTTTTCCACCCTCATGTACACCACTGCAGCTTCCAGAGGCCTGAAATTCACCACCCATGGTGTGTGAATCAGCTCTCCTCCTGTGACTGAGGATCGGGTGTTTGCTTGTGCACTCTGTCTCTCTCCTCCTCTCCTCACCTTGCCACAGCACTGAAAATCGGTACTGTCAGTACTGCAACATGCTTTTTGACTTGTTACTCCGCCTTGCACTTTCAGTGTACCTTTTGGGGGTTGTTTTGTTTCCCACTTTGACAAGCTTTGAATATATAAGTAGGAAGGTCTTGCTGCAACTGTATAGGGCATTGGTGAGGCCGCAGCTGGAGTACTGTGTGCAGTTTTGGGCGCCGTACTTACGCAAGGATATTTTGGCCTTGGAGGGAGTGCAGAGGAGGTTTACTAGGCTGATGCCGGAGTTGAGGGGGTTGAGCTATGAGGAGAGGCTGAATAAACTAGGCTTGTACTCATTAGAGTTTAGAAGAATGAGGGGAGATCTCATTGAGACGTATAAGATGATGAATGGGATGGGTAGGATAGAGGTGGAGAGACTCTTCCCGCTCAGAAAGGATAATAGGACTAGGGGGCACAGCCTCAAGATAAAGGGGGGGCAGTTCAGAACGGAGTTGAGGAGGAACTTCTTCACTCAAAGGGTAGTGAATCTCTGGAATTCTCTGCCCGTTGAAGTGGTGGAGGCTACCTCGCTAAATATTTTTAAGACGCGGGTTGATGGGTTTTTGATAAGAGAGGGGATTAAGGGTTATGGGGAGATGGCGGGAATGTGGAACTGAGCCATGACAGATCAGCCATGATCTTATTGAATGGCAGGGCAGGCTCGAAGGGCTAGATGGCCTACTCCTGCTCCTATTTCTTATGTTCTTATGTTCTTAAGCTGTTGTTCATGCTCCAGGATTTTTCTATACTTTTTTGTTTTGCCTTTTTGTTAGTATGGAATAAATCTCAAGTGCAGTCAAATCTAAAATGAATGGAAATTGCAAAATAAGTTTCATTTACTGTCATCTTGCAGTTTTGTGTGAGATGGGGAGGATTTATTTTGTACTATTGCCTGTTTGACAACATTTGTACCTTGAAATTCACAAACTTTGAGATTTCATTGGGCAGTTTACACTTTATTCTATATGTTTGGTGTGATGCTGGGGGATTGGGTTAGTGCACTAAATATTTTCACTTCATGGAGCGTGGGGATAGAATTCTGCCCAGCTCATAGGATGAAATCCCTGGTTTCCTTCTGGTTGTGTGTGCAATGTCATGGTGTATGTCTGGCAATGTCATCCAGGCCACATGGCTGACTGATATGGGATATGGTACAATAGACTGTTGGGTGCATCCCCTCTTCCACCATTAGACAGAAGTGCGCAGTCTCGCCTTTCATTGTTAATTTTAAAAACATGCTCTTAAGGCCAGCTTCTAACAATACCTTATTTCTCGAAATGGATTTCACATTATGCTGCACTTTCTTTATAAATCAATACAAACTGATCTTGCATAGACTGCATGATTCTGGCAAGATTAATGAAAACGTAAACAAAAATTAAAATACTCCCAGAAATTGAGGCATATGTTGGTAAATCAATGATTGACATTCCAGGCAGTTATAATATAAAGAATTCAGTATATCTCTAACTGTTCTGGTGTAGTTAAAATAGAGTTGAAGCAGAGGTGTTTTTTTCCTTTGCTGACATAATATTGTTGTTACGTGGCCCATTAAAGGATCTAGTGAGAGCTTCCCATTGTCTTGATTGAACCTTTCTCGCACAACTGAAAAGTCTAATACTAAGGGGCATGCACTTAAGGTGAAAGGGGACAATTTCTAAGGAAATGTGAGGGGCAAGTTTTTCAGAGTAGTAGGTGCTTTGAACGCACTGCCAGGAGTGTTAGCGCAAGCAGATGCGATAGGGACGTTTTAAGGGGCTTTTAGGTAAGCACGTGAATATGCAAGAAGTAGAGGGATATGGACCAAGGGCAGGCAGAAAGGATTAGTTTAATTTGGCGTCATATTCGGCATAATATTGTGGGCCACAGAGCCTATTCTTGTGCTGTGCTGTTTGATGTTCTATGTTTTATTCCCTGGAAGTAAGCTAAGCATAACTGGTAGCTTTCTTGCCCACCGAACAGAACGTCGGTGCACGTCAGTACTTTTGAAAGGGGAAAGGGAAGAAATTAAGAAGTTGGGAATTACTACTAATATGCTAACCGTTTCTGCATTTTGACTGCTGTATTCATCTGGCTCTGCAGCATTATTGGAGTCCAGACTTTTTTTTAAGAACATCAGATTTAATGGCGCTGATCTTCTGTTTTGGAGCGTTGTTCATTGCCTTGGTATTTTTAAAATTTCAATATTACTTTGTGTTTCTCTTGAGATAACTGTGCCTGTATTGACTGGATATCTTCAAACTTTCCTTTTGATAGTCTTTAAATAAATTCTTGCTCAAAATGAGTGTCATGAAGACGATGACTGTATCCTAAAGAGCATCGCACAACATCTGTGGAGCCCTTGCCGTTTCATCAAACTCTCACTTTAGCTAAATTTCTGGTTCTTTTGAAAATGGACGACTTGGAATTTACACAGCAATTAAATAAGCTCAACACACGTGCTGGCTGGGTGCGTTGGCCATGCTAAATTTCTCTTAGTATATCCGAACAGGTGCTGGGATTTTCACAGTAAATTCATTGCAGTGTTAATGTAAGCCTACTTGTGACGTAATGAATAAACTTTAATACATGTATAAAAGATATTAGTGAGTAGAATGTTACAGAATAGAAATGGGCCATGTAGTGCAGCTGATCTGTTTATGCTCCACATCTTACTTCATCTCACCTTATCAATATCGGTTACTATTCCTTTCTGCTTTTTCTAACTTAAATGCAAAAATGAACTACTGCATCTGAGTTTGGCTGGTCATCGAGTGCCTCCAAAGCAAATCTTCCATGGAGAGGTTGAGTTCAGTGCGCTTTTATTGACAGTCAAAGAAAGGGGTGCTGCTACAGGCTGCTCTGATATTATCACTTAGGAGTTTAGGTACACTAAGGAGCAATCACTGAAGATCACAACTCAAATTAAAAAAAAACAACCATCCTCGAAAGCAAGGGCATATCAAAGGCAGAAAGAAAATTCTGAACTGGGAACTTGTCCAAAACTCAATCATCTGCGATATGCTGTCCTATTTGCAGCAGAATCTAGCAGGTGCAGATTGGCCTAAGCAGTCCACCTACGGACCACTTACCAGATGATGAGCACGTTAGTCCCTCGCTAAATATTTTTAAGACGCGGGTTGATGGGTTTTTGATAAGCGAGGGGATTAAGGGTTATGGGGAGAGGGCGGGAATGTGGAACTGAGACACGACAGATCAGCCATGATCTTATTGAATGGCGGGGCAGGCTCGAAGGGCTGGATGGCCTACTCCTGCTCCTATTTCTTATGCTCTTAAGAGAGGATGACCACGAACAAGACTCTATGATAGAGACTTCCACATTCTCACCGCTGCCTGCATAACAAATTTTTTCCTGAATTGCTCACAGGAATATTAGTGACTATCATGTATTTATGGTCATTAGTTTTCACTTCCCTGGAAATGCAATGCTTCCAATGTTTACCATATTGAAACTGCTTCATAATTTTAAAGACCTATATATTCATCTCTCAATCTCTTCTGAGGAAAAAGAGCCCCAGCCTGTACAATCTTTGGGTTACTGATTTTTAATAATTGTGAAAATTTCTTTCATAGTTTATTTGGAATCTAACTTTCAGCAATATTATTTCTGGATTTGAAGTCAGTATTAATAAGAACATAAGAAATAGGAGCAGGAGTAGGCCATCTAGCCCTTCGAGCCTGCCCCGCCATTCAATAAGATCATGGCTGATCTGTCGTGGCTCAGTTCCACTTTCCCGCCCTCTCCCCATAACCCTTAATCCCCTCTCTTATCAAGAACCCATCAACCCGCGTCTTAAAAATATTTAGCGAGGTAGCCTCCACCACTTCAACGGGCAGAGAATTTCAGAGATTCACCACCCTTTGAGTGAAGAAGTTCCTCCTCAACTCCGTTCTGAACTGCCCCCCCTTTATCTTGAGGCTGTGCCCCCTAGTCCTACTGTCCTTTGAGTGGGAAGAGCCTCTCCACCTCTATCCTATCCATCCCATTCATCATCTTATACGTCTCAATGAGATCTCCCCTCATTCTTCTAAACTCTAACGAGTACAAGCCTAGTTTAGAACATAGAACACTACAGCACAAACAGGCCCTTCGGCCCACGAGTTGCGCCGATCACATCAACACCTATCTATAACCCCCAATCCCATAAAACCCCATATACTCATCCAGAAGTCTTTTAAAAGACCCCAGCGAGTTCGCCTCCACCACCACTGACGACAGCCGATTCCACTCACTCACCACCCTCTGAGTGAAAAACTTACCCCTAACATCACTTCTGTACTTTCCTCCCCGCACCTTAAATCTGTGTCCTCTTGTAGCGACCATTTCAGCCCGGGGAAATAGCCTCTGAGAATCCACCCTATCCATTCCTCTCAACATTTTATAAACCTCTATCAGGTCGCCTCTCAACCTTCGTCTCTCCAGGGAAAAGAGACCCAGCTCCCTCAACCTAACTTCATAAGGCATGCCTCCCAGTCCAGGCAACATCCTTGTAAATCTCCTCTGTACCCTTTCAATAGCTTCTACGTCTTTCCTATACTGAGGCGACCAGAACTGCGCACAGTACTCCAAATGAGGCCTGACAAGGGTCTTATAAAGTTGCAGCATTACCTCCCGACTCCTAAACTCAATCCCTCGATTAATGAAGGCCAGTACACCATACACCTTCTTGACCACCTCTTCCACCTGCAAGGCCGATTTAAGAGTCCTGTGGACCCGGACCCGGACCCCAAGATCCTTCTGCTCTTCAACACTACTAAGACTCCTGCCCTTGATAGTGTACTTGTTCATCCTGTTGGTTCTGCCAAAATGGACGACTACGCATTTATCTGCGTTGAAGTCCATCTGCCACTTCTCCGCCCAGTCCTGCATCCTATTTATGTCCTGCTGCAACTTTTGACATCCTTCCAGACCATCCACAACACCACCGACCTTCGTGTCATCAGCGAACTAACTTACCCATCCCTCCACTTCCTCATCCAGGTCATTTATGAAAATGACAAACAGCAAGGGTCCTAGAACAGATCCCTGGGGCACTCCACTGGTGACTGACCTCCATTCAGAAAAAGACCCATCCACAACCACTCTCTGCCTTCTGCAGGCAAGCCAGTTCTGGATCCACAAGGCCAAAGGCCCTTGGATCCCATGCCCTCTCACCTTCTGAAGAAGTCTTGCATGGGGGACCTTATCAAACGCCTTGCTGAAGTCCATGTACACCACGTCCACGGCACTTCCTTCGTCAATGTGTTCAGTCACATTATCGAAGAACTCAACTAGGCTTGTAAGGCACGACCTGCCCTTGACAAATCCATGCTGACTATTCCTGATCATGTCAAACCTCTCCAAATGCTCATAAATCTTGTCCTTCAGAAGCCTCTCCATCAGCTTACCAACCACTGAGGTCAGACTCACCGGTCGGTAATTTCCCGGGCTATCTCTGTTCCCTTTCTTGAAAATAGGGACCACATCCGCAATCCTCCAAGCTTCCGGAACCTCTCCCATCTCCATTGACGACGCAAAGATCATCGCCGGGGCTCTGCAATCACATCCCTCGCCTCCCACAGTATCCTGGGGTATATCCCATCTGGTCCCGGCGACTTATCTATCTTGATAGAATTCAAAAGTTCTAACACATCCTCCACCTTAATATCCACAAACTCAATCTTTTCCATCTGCTGCAAATCCGTAGCAAAATCTCCCAGATCAGCTTCCACCGTGAATACTGAGGCAAAGTACTCATTAAGCACCTCTGCCATTTCTTCTGGTTCCACACAGACCTTTCCCCCTTCACCTTTTATAGGTCCTATCCCTTCTCTTCTCATCCTTTTACCTTTCACATATTTATAGAAGGCCTTGGGATTCTCCTTAATCTTACCCGCCAAGGTCTTGTCATGACTCCTTCTGGCTCTCCTAATTTCCCTTTTAAGCTCCTTTCTACAGTCCTTATACTCCTCAAGATCCTTAACCTCTCCTAGTTCCCGGAACCTTTTGTACACCTTCCCTTTCCTCCTGACTAGGTTCAACACAGCCTTCGTGCACCACGGTTCCCGCGACCTACCAAAACCCCCTTGTCTCATCGGAATGTTGTCATGCATAGCTCCAGACAAACATTCCTTGAATATCCGCCACCTTCCTTCGGTACTTTTCCCTAAGAACGCCTCCTTCCAGTTTATTTGTCCAAGTAACTTCCTGACTTCTTCGTATCTCCCCTTACTCCAGAGTATTCAGCCTCTCCTCATAGCTCAACCCCCTCAACTCCGGCATCAGCCTAGTAAACCTCCTCTGCGCTTCCTCCAAGGCCAAAATATCCTTGCGTAAGTACGGCGCCCAAAACTGAGCACAGTACTCCAGCTGCGGCCTCACCAATGCCCTATACAGCCGCAGCAAGACCTCCCTACTTTATATTCAATCCCCCTCGCTATGAAGGCCAGCATCCCATTCGCCTTCCTGACCACCTGCTGCACCTGCAAGCTGGGTTTTTGCGACTCATGCACGAGGACCCCGAGGTCCCTCTGCACCGTCGCCTGCTGCAGTTTTTCGCGGATATTTGATTGAAAACCTGGTAATTTCTTGGCTATAAATACAATTTAAACAAGCTTTGAGTTAATTATAGTTAAAAGCTAATTTATGTTTGTCTTACAAGATTAGAGGGAGAAGTGTAAACATTAAACAAAGAATGACCCATCTGTAGGCTTGTAATGGAGCCAGCAGATCTGTCCTCATTTCAGTGAAGATTTATATATATAATTGTTTCCAGACGAGAAGATGCTAAAAGCAGCTTTGTAAGCATTGGGTTTCTTCATGGATCTGGAGAAATGGCATAGAATTCCATTAGCAGTACAAATTATTCATGTGGCTTACAGAATCAGAGTTGTGTTGATGGTGCAATAATTTGTGCTTATTTCTCTTTGAGACTCTCCCAAAGCATTGCTTATCGCTATAGAGACAAACTGTGGGTAGAAGGTTCTTTGCTTTGCTTGTATGATAGCAAGCAATTCCGTTTGGGAGGAGTTGAAGGAAATTACAGCTTTGCTTTGGTGCAGACTGCATTGAGAGCCAGTAGGTGCAGATAGTCATGAGGCCTGCACTTCAAGCAGAGAAAATATCAACTGCTCCACTCATCATGTGGTAAGTGGTTGGGGCTCTATATCACTTTGGATTGTGAGAGGGGAAAGCTGCTAAAAAGAATTTGCTTTAGCTTGCAGCTAGTGGAAGAAGTCTATAGTGATCTATAGTGACACCTGCTGAAAGAATTGTTCTTTCCTCCGTAAAATTGTGATGTAAATCCAGAGTCAGCAATGTAGCAAGAGACTACATGGATATGATAGTGACTCTTTCCTTCATTCGGGAGTCAGGTTGAGCCCTAATACTGGATTTGCTGCAAAATTTCATGGCAAAGAAATAAAGACTTGCACCTTTATGGAACGAATTTGTGTGTTTGTTTTGTTCTCCATTGGTTTCAATCCAGTATCAGATTCATAAAAATCTAATGCTGCTATGCGCTGGGGGTCTTGAGCCCACTCTCACTATATGTGAGAACACCAACTGGGGCTTATGTGAACCTGATTTACATTTATTTGAATATATTTCTGTATTACTAGCATGCCCCCTCGCCAGATATTGACCCCTCACTCCCTCCCCACGACAAAAGTGTTTATAGTCCCCATGGGAGAAGGACATGACTCGACACTGCCCTGGCAGAGTGTTTTAGTCGGTGGGGGTATGAGGTGGGATTGAATGCTGGCACTGATCAGGTGGAGCGAGCCCCAGAGACCTCCATGGTGGGATGGGATTGGGAGGAGTTTTGATTGGGGTACCCTTTCAACATGCTGTCCTGATCTCTGCTCCCCCCACTGCATGACACCATGAAACTCACCCTGTGGCAAGATTTAGAGAGAGAACCAATCTATTATTCTGTAGTGAAACGCACATATTTTCTCACCAGAAACAACACTCTTGCTTTTTTTGGTAAGATTTCGCCCATAGTTTTCAAAATTAAGGTCACAAGCTTTAACTTTTCTCTCAACTGTAGTCTGGTGTAATTCAACTGAGCATGTAATGTGAAATGTGTATGACTTGATGAATGATATGTTAACTGAGGTACAAAAATGTGCTTTTGGTTCCTGCAGGCCTCCTTGTTGGGACACTTGACACAGTGTTTGATTCAACTTCTAAAGTAGCTCCATATCGCATCTTGCATCAAACACCAGAATCCCAAGTCTATTGGTCCATTGCATGTGGTAAGTTAAACTTTTATTGTGTAAGTTATTAATGGCTAAGGTCATCTTTCATCATCAATAGAACCATAGAAAATTACAGCTCAGAAACAGGCCTTTTGGTCCTTCTTGTCTGTGCTGAACCATTTTTTTGCCTAGTCCCACTGACCCGCACTTGGACCTTATCCCTCCACAGCCCTCTCATCCATGAACCTGTCCAAGTTTTTCTTAAATGTTAAGTGACCCTGCATTTACCACTTTATCCGACAGCTCATTCCACACTCCCGCCACACTCTGCGTGAAGAATTCCACCACCACCACCAACCCCCCCCCCCCCCCCCCAAATATTCCCTTTATACTTTTCTCCTTTCACCCTTAACTCATGCCCTCTGGGTTTTTTCTCCTTTAGCCTCAGTGGAAAAAGCCTGCTTGCATTCACTTTATCTATACCCATCAAAATGTTATACACCTCTATCAGATCTCCCCTCATTCTTCTATGCTCTAGGGAATAAAGTCCTAACCCATTCAATCTCTCTCTGTAACTCAGCTTCTCAAGTCCCGGCAACATCCTCGTGAACCTTCTCTGCACTCTGTCAACCTTATTTACGTCCTTCCTGTAACTAGGTGACCAAAACCGTACACAATACTCTAAATTCAGCCTCACCAGTGCCTTATACAACCTTACCATAACAGTCCAACTTTTATACTCTGATTTATAAAGGCCAGTGTACCAAAAGCACTCTTTACAACCCTATCCACCTGTGACATCACTTTTAGGGAATTTTGTACCTGTATTCCCTGATCCTTCTGTTCAACTGCACTCTTTAGAGTCCTACCATGTACCCTATACGTTCTACTTTGCTTTGTCCTTCCAAAGTGCAATACCTCACACTTGTCTACGTTAAATTCCATTTACCATTTTTCAGCCCATTTTTCTAGTTAGTCCAAATCCCTCTGGAAGCTTTGAAAACCTTTCTCACTGTCCACTACACCTCCAATCTTTGTATCATCAGCAAATTTGCTGATCTAATTTATCACATTATCATCCAGATCATTGATATAGATGACAACCAACAATGGACCCAACACCAATCCCTGCGGCACACCACGAGTCGCAGGCCTCCACTCAGAGAAGCAATCCTCCACAACCACTCTGTGGCTTCTTCCACTGAAAAAAGTCTGACAACACCAGGTTTTAATCCAACCGATTTATTTGATAGTAAACGCACAAGCTTTCGGGGTTAGTCCCTTCGTCAGGTGAATGGAGAGTTCTGGCCTCAGACAGAGCATATAAAGCACAGACTGTTTAGAGATTACTGATTAGAATGCGAATCCTTACACCTAACCTGATGTTCAAGACATGAAGTGGTTGACAATGTGAGTGGAAGGAGCACTGATCACAGGTTAAAGAGACAATACACATCTCTTTAACCTGTGATCAGTGCTCCTTCCACTCACATTGTCAACCACTTCAGGTCTTGAACAGCAGGTTAGGTGTAAGGATTCGCATTCTAATCAGTAATCTCTAAACAGTCTGTGCTTTATATGCTCTGTCTGAGGCCAGAACTCTCCATTCACCTGACGAAGGGACTAACCCCGAAAGCTTGTGCGTTTACTATCAAATAAATCGGTTGGATTAAAACCTGGTGTTGTCAGACTTTTTACTGTGTTTACACCAGTCCAACGCTGGCATACCCACATCATTCTTCCACTGAGCCAGTGTCTAATCCAAGTAATTACCTTCCCATGTATACCTAGCAACTGAGCCTTCCTAACTAACATCCCATGAGGATCCTTATCAAAGGCCTTGCTGAAATCCAGGTAGACAACATCCACCGTCTTATCCACTTTCCTGTTAACCTCCTTGAAAAACTCTAATAGATTGGTCAAACGTGACCTACCATGCACAAAGCCATGTTGACTCTCCCTAATAAATCATTGGGGATTTATAGTACTTGTCAGATGAATGCATATTAATTCATTGCATTATGCAAAGTTCAACGTAACACAAAAGTAGAGCCTCGTTAAAAGCTTTAAACATTGTTTCTTGCTTTAAGAGATTTTTTTTAAATGCTATCCTGTTGCAACATTTTCCCTAAAGCGCCATGTGCTTTTGTCCAGAAACATGTAAGCCTTATAGACCCACAACTTTAAAGGGATTTCATGTAATCTTCACACCTGCCTCGATTTGGTTCTTTTGCTAATTAGTTCAATCTGTGTTCTGTGATTACTCATCCTCCTGCCACTGGAAACTTTACTTCTCACTCTTCGCTCCATCACAATCACTCAATTTTGAAAACTGTTAACCTTCTCTGCTGTGATGGGAAATGATTCATTTTCCTTTACACAATTTAAGACCCTGTTTGGAGGGATTCCAAAAATATTGAAACATCTTCACTGTTAACTTGACATTTCATTGTTTGATAAACAGGAAGAAAGGGACAAATTTGCATTTCTATCCTCAGGATTTCCCATGTGTTTCACTGCTAATCAGGTACTTTGAAGTATCATTGCTATTATAACGTAGACAAACTATTGGCTTCACAGTTATAATGCAGGACACATAAGAACATAAATGGGAGCAGGAGTAGGCCTTCGAGCCTGCCCCACCATTCAATAAGATCATGGCTGATCTGAAGTGGATCAGTTCCACTTTCCCGCTTTCTCCCCATAATTAATTCCCTTGTCTGTCACAAACCTATCTACCTGTGACTTAAATATATTTAGCGAGGTAGCCTCCATCACTTCAACAGGCAGAGAATTCCAGAGATTCACCACCCTTTGAGTAAAGAAGTTCCTCCTCAACACCAATGATAGAATTTGATCACACAGCAATCTTTCTTCAGTTTTATCATCTTTCAATCCACATGCCAATCAATAGCTGTGGTATCGCACGTGGAGTCAGGCCAAGTAGTGTCTCAGTGAAGCAGTGTTGGTGGATTGGGGATAATTGGACCAGACTGTGCAGATGTAATACAATTCTCACTGAAACTTTGTATTCTCTCCTTGCTGCCCTTGTATAATTGATTTGGTACTATTTATAGTTAAACAGTATTAAAAGTTAGGCAGAGAAATTATTTGTGGTGCAGGTGTTTCTTCTTGACTAACATTAAACTATAACAACTGAGTGTAATTACAATGTGACATGCTTACATAGGCTATGTTCTTTGTAAGTGCAAAGAGGAATTTAAAATGGAAGTTCAGGTGGCAAAAATGTTACAGTGGGAGGGAAAGTTAGGCAGGAAGTAAATACAGATTTTTTTGGATAATATAGATGGATACTTCAGATTTGATTAGTATTCCAATTTCTCCTGTCAGAAGCATTGGCCACAATTTTTCAGCTATTGAGTTTCATGGCAGGGATGCGAACAAGACAACTATAAGATCCCACTACCAGCCAATGGGGGGTTGCCTCTGTCACTGTAAAACACGATGTGGAGATGCTGCTGTTGGACTGGGATATACACAGTAAGAAGTCTCAACATCAGGTTAAAGTCCAGCAGATTTATTTGGTAGCAAACACCACTAGCTTTCAGAGCACTGCTCCTTCGGACGAATGGGAGTCCTGTTCACAAACAGGACATAGACACAAACTCAATCACATTGCCTGTACTTTTAAGACTTGATTAGCTGTAAAGACTTGCATTCCAAACATTAGTCTGTAAATTGAGTTTCTTTATATGCTCTGTTTGTCAACAGAACTCCATTCACCTGACGAAGGAGCAGTGCTCCAAAAGCTAGTGGTGTTTGCTACCAAATAAACTTGTTGGACTTTAACCTGGAGTTGAGACTTCCTACTGCAAAACACACCATGGGGGAGGAAAATCCCACCCATTGCCTTTAACGTTGTCTCTCTTTACTAAAAATGTAAAGAGCCACCACTCAAGTTGTGATAAATTGTGGACCAGAATCATGCTACAATGTAGTAGAATAAAAAAAAATCAGGGATCTTCACAATTTTGTACCTGTATTCTACAGTTTTAACATGCATCTTCAGTGTTCATTTTAGAATTTAATTTAGTGAGCCTTTCACTGCATTTACTTAAATTATGAAAATTATCTTATTGTACCAGATCCTGCAGGTGTAGGACTAGGGTGTAATCCTGCTTGGTATTTTTAGAACATGTGTTCTGTCGTACTGGGTTT
Organism: Carcharhinus amblyrhynchos; assembly: GCF_965287045.1. Taxonomy (NCBI): domain Eukaryota; kingdom Metazoa; phylum Chordata; class Chondrichthyes; order Carcharhiniformes; family Carcharhinidae; genus Carcharhinus; species Carcharhinus amblyrhynchos. The sequence goes on from NC_137327.1 coordinate 126,788,042, forward strand.
ACAAAACAACCTCCACTAAATGTTTAGGCAAATTATACAGCTCAGTGCTAACACTTGAGTTAAAACATTGTTTGCTATCTGTATTTTCACAGCATCCTGGTTAAAGTTCAATATTTGTGTACAGTGTGTACGTTATATAGCTGCAGAGTGTACAGATATAATATTAGTATTAGTACTAATTTGTTTAATATGCTGGGCATTTAAGAGCATGCTTCAACCCTTGTTATCAGGTGGAATCTCAGATTGCACGTAGAGTGTGACTCAATTGTTCCATTGCACCAATTTATCTTGACGCAGAGATCATTTTGGATTACTGTGCATTCATTACCTTTGGATGCTAAAGACCGATATCCAAGTTTTGCTTTGGATGCGTCTTTATTCTTTCTCCAAATTGACTGCAATGTTTTGATGTAACAATTTTAGTAATGTACTTTTGAATAATTTACCTGTAGGCAATTAGACCTTTCATTCATTTAATGATATATAATCAATAGATCATCAACCTTAACTGCACTTTGTCATACAATCCCCAGATCCCTTGATTCCCTTACTGTCCAAAAATAACATTGATTTCTGTCTTGACTGTACTAATTGACTGAGCATCCACAGTTCCCTGGGTTAGAAAAAATTCCAACAATTCACAACCCTTTCAGTGTAGAACTTTGTCCATGTAGTCCTTTTAAGACTCTGACCCCTATTTTAGACTCCCCAACTTGGGGAGATGTTGTCCCTGCATCTATTCTACTGAGTCCCTTAAGAATTCTATATGTTTCAACGAGATCGCCACTTGTTCTTCTAAGCTCTCGGGAATATAGGCTCAAGTGTGAAGTTTTCCCTTTTAGCATTTGGTACCCGTGAACTAAGTAAACATGACAGCCCTGTTGTGCAGCTAGCTTTGTTGTGATATTGCTTGTTTTTGTTTTGGACTACTTATGTTGCTGGCTGAATGTAACCACTTGTTCTCAGCAATCAGTGAATGTTAAACCATGACATCTACTTAAATTTCTCTGGCATTCCTTACGCACAAGCATTTTTGATCAGTGAGTGGAAGAGCAAAGGAAGAGGTTGGAAAGGGCACAGATACTATGTATCTGAAAAGAAAAATAGTACCTGAATAGACCTGCTTCCTGAATAACACGAAAGTTGTACCTTCAGCCTCATGTCAAGCTGTTTATCTCAATGGAATCTCTATGCACCAGTTATCCAAATAAATAAGCACTGGGAATGGTTGAAATTTTTTTGAGCCAAAACCTTGAGACCTCGAACAGCTGTTTATATCTCTCTTTGAGATAAATCCACCTGAGCTCAATGATTAACTTGGCACTGTAGTGTTTGCATTGTACTTAATTTCTGTGCCATGTGTAAGACCAAAATGTAGGTCTGTGGTCTGTTGATTGGCCATTGATGTCATTATTCCTCCTGACTGATTAGAGTGAAAGAGGGGCCTTTGGTTTCATTCTTTTTTGTTACGTATGTATAATATCTAACGAAAGTATACTGATTTAACTATAAACTGCATTTTAATCTAACAGCAGTTAAAATGAGAAGGCATATGTCTCCCAAATAGGAACTGTGACTATGGGTGACAGTATTAAACAAACAGTAACAGCAACATCTACTTTCCTTGGTATAATTCACTCAGTAGTTTTTGGATGATAAGTTGCTCTCTTTTGGCAGCTGTCCATGTTCTCTAAGACAGACTGAGGGGGGAAATAGGGCTAATGTCTGTCAGTGTCTGTCCTTGGCTGTTTTAGAACTATGTAAGAAACATTAATTGCTAAAATGAGCTGGTTTTAGTTCCTTATCAAACATGGTATCTTGAAGATTTCTAATTTGTTTTATCTTGTTTTCAAACAGGAGCCAACAGTGAAGAAATAAATAAGCACTGGGAATGGCTAGAACATAATGTGATGGCAATACTTTCTGTGTTTGATAGCAATGAGGATATCACTAGCTTTGTGCAGGGAAAAATACGGGTAAGAATGCAAGCAGTTTCCGTTCCTGTTGGTTTTCTCAAGATTCTACTTGGGTTTCAGTTTTTGTGTTCAGTTTTATTGGCAGTGTAACAGGGCTAATGTGAATATTGGCCAAAGTTTTCCAGCCGCCCCTATTGGTGGGGTCATCCAGGCCCGTCGAAGGTGACCCCTGGTGGCAGAGAGTTCAAACAATGGGCAAACTCATAGACATTGGGACTGGAAGATTCCGCCAATAGTTGGTGGCCACTACCACTGTCGCCAAACATACTGTGGGGTGGGTGGAAAATCCTGGCCAATATAACTGATTGTAGAAAAATCTCATTGTATTGTGCTACTTAAAAAAAAATGTGACTGTCACTGTGCATCGGTTTAATGCATTATTTAACAAGTTTGTGCAACCCTGCTTGGTGAATAAGTTGAACTTTGAATCACAGGATAGTATAGCACAGAGGACAAATGTTCAAACTGCTTAAGGCTGCCTCAGCCTTTGAAAGAACAATCCAGTCACTGCCACTCTGACACTTTTTTCCACAGGGCTGCATTTTTTTCTTCAAGTACTTAACCAGTTTCCTCCTCCTAGGATTTGTGCAACAGCATTCTCAGCTCTTTCTGTTTTTGCACTCGCTTTAAAACTGTACCATTTTACCTCACTGAAAGCAACTGGCCTGGATGGAGTACCCAGGCAAGCACTCAGATCCTGCACAAACAAGTTGTCAGGGATATTTGCATACATCTTTAACCTCTCATTAGTTGTATCTGGGGTCCCTACCCATTTCAAGAAGACGATTATCATCGCTGTGCCAGAGAAAGTTATTGAGGCACGTTGCCTGGCCTGTCGTCCAGTGGCTCTGATGTCCATCATTATGAAGTGTGTTAAAAGGTAAGTTATGGTATGGATCAACTCTGGTCTCCCAGACTGCCTGGACCCATAAGTTTCCCTATCCCTGCAACAGATCCACAGCAGACACCATCTCCCTGGCCCTACATTCAACCCTGGAAAACTGGACCACAAAGACACTTAGATCAGACTTCTATTTATTGACTACAGCTCAGCCTTCAACACCGTTATACCTACAAAGCTCATCTTCAAACTCCGTGGATTCAGACTTGGCTCCTTCCTCTGCGACTGGATCTTCAACTTCCTAACCCACAAACCACAATCAGTAAAGATAGGCAACACCTCTTCCACAATCATCCTCAAAATCGGTGCCTCACAAGGCTGTGTTCTTAGTTCCCTACTATACTCGTTATATACTTATCACTGTGTAGCCAAATTCCCCTCCAACTCCATGTTCAAGTTTGCTGTTGACACCAACGTAGTGAATCGAATCTCAAACAATGACGAGATGAAGTACAGGAAAGGGAGACTGTGATGAATTGGTGCAAGGACATTAATCTCTCCCTTAATGTTAGTAAAATGAAAGAGCTGGTCATTGACTTCAGGAAACGTAGACGAAGACATGCCCATCTACATCAGCGGTGATGAAGTGGTAATGGTCGAGAACTTCACATTGCTAGCCATCCAGATCATCAACAATTTGTCCTAGTCCCTCCATGGCAACGCTATAGTTAAGGAAGTCCATCAGTGCCTCTTAGACTAAGGAAGTTTGGCGTGTTCGCTACGATTCTTTGTTTTGTTTTTGGATGCGCCACAGAAAGCATCCTTTTAGGGTGCACCACAGTTTGGTATGGCTCCTGCTCTGGTCAAGACCACAAGAAATTACAAAGGGTCATGAATGAAATCAAGTCCATCACGCAAACGAGTCTCCCATCTATTGACTCTGTCTACACTTCCCACTGCCTCGGAAAACCAGCCAGCATAATCAAGGACTCCATGCACCCTAGATATACTCTCTTCCAGCATCTTCAGTTAGGAAAATGATTTGAAAGACTGAAGTCTTGTATCAACCAACTCTAGAACAGCTTCTTCCCTTCTGCCATCAGACATTTGAATGGACCTACCATATATTAAACTGATGTTTTGCTTCACCCCATCTGTAATTGCAGCACTATATTCTGCACCCTCTCTTTTTCCTTCTCCTCTATGTACTGTATGAACAGTATGCTTTGTATAGCACGCAAGAAACTGTACTTTTCATCATCCCAATACATGTGACAATCAAATCAAAGTATTGTTTCTGCTAATTATTCCAATCAAAATGTATTACCTCTCTTATTTGTATTGAATTTTTTCTGCAATGTGTCCTCACACTGCCACCCCACCCTCCCTCAAACATTCTACCAACCTGTCTGCCTGAAGTACGTTACTGTCTACCGTGGTATTCACTATGCTTAAGTTTTGCATCACCTTCATATTTTGAGACTGGGGAATCAGCAGGAATGTAGAGTTCGGGCTACAGACAGATCTGCCATTTCTTGTGATATAATCTTATGAAAGATGTTTTAGGAGATATGAAGTAAGTATGTTATTAAAAATCAAATATTGCAGTTAAAGGTTTCTCCATTACTTTTATCAAAGGGTCTAATAGCAGAAGAGTCTCAAAGTGCATCAATAAAGGAGGAAGATGACCCTGAGAAATTTCGTGAGGCCTTGTTGAAATTTGATAAGTGGTTTGAGCTGCCTGAGCAAGAGAAACTGGTGACCTATTACTCATGCAGTTACTGGAGTGGACGTGTGCCATGCCAAGGTTGGCTGTATCTTAGCACTAACTTCCTCAGCTTCTATTCCTTTTTCCTAGGCAAAGAAGGTAAGACCCTATATCCACTGCCTGTAATGTCCTGAGACATTTCTGCAACATTTTGTATTAAAAATCTAATCTTAGTGTATGTGCCAAAGTCCAGTGGTCACCAAGTCTAATGAACATTTTCAGTAAGTATGTAATGTGTCAGGGCCTAATTTGAAGTCAGTTTCCCACCAATTCTGGTGTACTTTCTGCTCTGGTTGCTGCACATTTAAAAGAAAAGGTCTGCCAAAAGATAAACAAAGTTCACCTCCTCTACCGAGTTGCCCGAACTGCAGATATTATTACGACTGGTGCAGCTGCTCTCAATTGTTTGGCATAGATTACTGAGTCTGCCTTTGTTTAAAACTTGCTCACAGTTGTGCATGTCAATGGCAAGGCCAGCATTTATTGCCAATTTTAATTGTTCTTGAGAATTTGGGAGTGTCACTGCTTTGAACCAAAAAAGTCCATGTGGTGAATGTACTCCCACAATGTTATTAGATGGGGAGTTCCAAGATTTTGACCCTGTGATGTAGGGTGACTACAGGATGATATGTGACTTGGAGGGGAATTTTGCAGTGGTGGCATTTCCTCGTCCTTCCAGTTGGTAGAGATTGTGGGTTTACAGTTCTAATGTCCTTAGCGGGCATTTAAAAATATACATTTACATCACTTATTTTTACATTCTAAAACTAATTTTGTAGACAAGGCAAAATTATAAACTAGCCATTTACAACAAAATAGCTGTCGTAGTCAAAGATCAAGTGTAGCATCGACATGCTGTGCTTGGTTGAAGTCATTAGGTTACATTTTCGCTTCATTTGAAGCAGTTTTTAAAAGCAGCATCTCGGCCTTTTGGCTGAGATGCAAATGAGATCAAGCCTTGGAGGAGGAGTTATGCCTACTCCAATCAGCTTGGATCATGTAGATCAAGCCCAAGACAGGAGGTGAGAGCCCTGTCTTGTCAGTGTGAATCGGGAATGTCTCAACTTGTTAAGACTCTGAATTGGACTTGATTTGATTGAATTGGAATAAAAACAAAAAAAATGGGTAATTTGCCATAGATTTTGTCCCTTTGATTCCAAGACATTTTTGTCCAACTTTTAAATTCAGTTTTTAAAACTTGTGTACATACTCTATCTTAAAGATGCTAGAATACTGAGTAATAATCTTGTGACACTGCATTTATTCATTATATAGAAGCCAGAAACCTTACTGTCTACAGAAATGCATTGAAAAGACTGTAATCTATCTTCCATCTGTTAGAATTTGTCATGGATCATAGTTCTAGGCAATGTGTATGTATTAGTAAACTATATAATATACATTTCAGGAGATAGAGAGAAAAAGGCCATTGATTAACAGGATAATACAAACAGCAATGAAAATTCAGTTGTCTTGTCAGAGAGTTTATATTACTTTGCTGGCCTTGGCCTCTCCTGGGATGATAATCTGTGCTTGAGATTACTGATGCTCTTCAGATGGTTCCTGCAGGATTAGTGTTCATTGCATTTTTTTTTGAGAACCCCTCATGTTGCAGCATTATTTTCTGTTGGTGTTCCTGAACACAAGCACATTGAAATAATGCTGATTCCAACAATTCAGGAGACTCAGATTTTTTATAATCAATCCTTTTTCCATAAGTAACAATCACTTCAATGTTCATTACTGTCAGAATTTTATTCAAATATGACTTTATTTATACGTATTAAGTCCTTGTGTGGCCTGGGATTGTAGGACATAAGAATATGCTCATGGGGTTACACGAAGGCCGGGAGCACCAGTTTAACCCAGTCAGACCAATGGCCTTTTTTCTGTGTACGTTCAATGTGATATGTTATTTATGACTCAAACTGCTACTCCTGGAACAATGTTAATATTAAAGAAAAATCTACTTGGGAGAGTGTTATGAAGTGCTTTCTCAATGATAACTTCTCTCCGATTGTTATTGTAGGAAATCTCTTTAAAACCTCTGCCATGTTTAAAAAGTAGCTTTCTAGTATGGAATCAGCAGTGAATGTTATTTTCACTATTGTTCATCTGAGTAGTGCCTGAGCCAGTAAAAACTGGTGTGACTAACTTCAATTGAGAGGCTCCTTAAATGATCAAAATCTTAAATGTTTTGAGTGGGGAGAAAATGGGTGCTCTTTGAATCCAAATTCTTTTAACTTTCCTTTAAATTTTTTTAAATGGCATTTTTTTTCCCCTTTCCACACAGCAAACAGAACCATCTGTTCCCATCTCAAAACTGCTGCTTTTAAATTTCTGTTTCTGTTTCTAACTTCACCATTGCAAATGTCTGCAACATCCTTCAAGGCAGAGAAAGCCAGAAATAAATCAGCATCATTCTAACTGCTAGGGGTAGGGAATATTTGAAATCACCCATTGTCTCTCAAACAAGTCATTTCTCTTTTCAGTGTTGGTCATATCTTTGCATCTGGCTTAGAAAGTTCTGGGCTCAAACCCCATTTCGGACATGAGCAAATAGTCTAGATGACAAAGTGCTATACAACCACATATTCTTTTCTAGATACTAAGTTGATCTAATCAAGGAGCCTGTGCTGCATCTTTTTATTCTGTGACTTATTCCAGTTGTCATTGTTGTTCAGTATAATGTAGTTGCTGTTGTCTTCATCTTTTTCCTGGCTGCTTGTTCAGAAGCAAATGATGCATAACTATAGTGCCCTTTTTCAACCCTGCATATCCAAGCTTATATCATCCTCACACCCACATCACTATTACTTCTGTGCTTAACTTTACCCTACCACTGCTGAAACTCTTGGTGTGACTTCCATAGAAGTCAACCTCTGTTTCGCATCACCCTGCTGAAACTCCAGCTCAACAATAGGTATAGCTTGCCCATCACCCCTTTCTTCACCAGCCCCTATTTGAATATTTGCAGTTCAATGTTTTCCCATAACAGCTTGCAATTATAAAGTAGCCTTAGTGTAAAAGAAACAAGGCACATAGAAAACTGGATACTGAACGATTAGATGACTGAGTGAAAGATTAGATGATTAAAAAAGAGAGAACCAGGAGAGGTGGGCACAATTATAGGAAGGAGCTCTGGGCAATGGAATCAAGGTGACAGAGGTCCACTGTCATTTGTGTCAGACTGTGGCATGGCACAGCACAGAGGACCAAAGTCAGTGGAACAATGGATGTGAAGGAGTGTAGGCAGGTTACGCAGATGGGTTGGGCAAGACTGTAGTTATTTGGGGATAAGATGTGTAATTTTGGTATAAAATCTTTCCCATTTTAATTTTGCTGCAGTTGATGGGAATTAAATTCCCCCGGGAATTTAAGAATAACCCACATTTTTTAAGCTAACTTCCAAAACGTTTTCAAATATCTGTCAGAATTTTGTTTTTCAGTATTGTTAATGAGTAGCTAGTACTTCACTCCTGTAACTGAATATGTTAATGTTCTACTAATGTCAATATTATTTACTTTGTGACAATTGTCACATTGATTTTGGAACTTAGTGCAGGGACTTTCCCAAGAAAGTGCTGATGCTTGCAGGGGATCCTTCGCATATACTTTGAAAAAATGGTGTCTCAATCATAAAATCCCTGCAGTGCGCCCATTGCGTCTGCACCGACTCTCTGACAGTGTATCTTACCCAGGCCCCCTCCCCCACCTACCTCGTAACCCCACACATTTCCCATGGCTAATCCATCTAACCTACACACTTTGGGGCACTAAGGGGCAATTTAGCATGGCCAGTCCAGCTAACCTGCACATCTGTGGCTGGTGGGAAGAAACTGGAGCACCTGGAAGAACTCATGCAGACATGGGGAGAACGTGCAAATTCCACGCACTGTCCCAAGGCCAGCATTGAACCTGGGTTCCTGGTGCAGTGAGGCAGCAGTGCTAACAACTGCCACTGTGCCACCCTCAGCACTCAGTCTTTCCTCTATTTCAATCTACTCTTCCAGCCTTGTATACAATCTGACTCTTGTAAATGCAATGTTTTTCCAGTTGTGTTGTCAGCTAATAAACTCAGTAGTGCTTTAAAAGCTGCCTACGCTATTAAATGCTCAACACATTCACATTCTACGACTGGAATTCTCCGACCTCACCCAGGGTTGGATTTGAACCTAGGTCCCTGGTGCTGAGAGATAGCAGTGTTAACCAGTGTGTCAACATGCAGCTCATTGCATCGTTCCCTATTGGTAAGGTGGATGCGGAGAATTTCTGCTCAGTGTTTGCCAGTGAGAGTAGTCATTCGAATACCAACTTCATTCCACCTTTTAAAGCTCTCTGTAATCTATATGTGGAGCATAATGCTCATAGAGCAATAAATCTCTCCTCTAAATGTTAAATATATCCTTCAGTCTTGTTGCTTATTTATGCCTGGTGTTGTTAGGATGTAATTACTTAATATATCCAATATAATTTTTTTTGCTAATTTGCTGAGAGGAAGCAATAGTCCTATATCATTGTATTAATATTGCAACTTTTGTTTAACTTCTAGTTAAGATTATAATTTCCTGGGATGAAATATCAAAACTTGCAAAGACTATGAATGTCATCCTGTCAGAGAGTATACACATTTGCAGTCGTGGAGAAGACTATTATTTTTCAATGTTCATGCATTTGAATGAAACCTTTCTGTTGATGGAACAGCTTGCAGATTATGCTGTAAAGAGATTATTTGACAAGGATGCATTTGAGACTGATTTATCACTCAGTGACCCATTGCAAATAACAAAGAGGTAAGGGCTAAATGCTGAATTCTGATGTGGTGTAAGTGAGAAATGTTTGGCTACAAATTGTTAAATTTGCCTTGAGGTTTGACATTCATGATGATAAACCTCAAATATTATGACAATTGTAGATTCTAAAATGTTTGCGCCTCTTTGCCATCTGGAAATGCTTTATTTGCAAATAGAGATTAAGAATGATGTAAATTTAACAATGAGGATCGTGACGGTTGTCCTTCGAGTGAATGCCCTTGGCATTCACTTGATGGGTCTCCAAGCAAGGCAGTTGACAAAGGGTACTTAGTAACAGAGGAGTCAAGCCTTTATTGCACCACTTAGTATTTTACAAATGCTGCAATGAAAATTGAAAATGGATGTTATTTTGTTTGGCATTGCTTTGTCTTGCCTTTTCGTTTTGTTTTCTGCAACTTCTGAAATGTCCAACTGGGACACTCGTTTGGGATTTTCCTGAATTGACTGGCAAACCATTTTGGAGCTTTATCTGTGCCATTGTTCATCTCCCTTCTTGGAGGCTCATGTAACTGATCTGAACAAACATCATTCCTGTCCTCCTTCCATGCTTTGTGGACAAACTGCCTGTTTTCCATTTGGCTTCTGTTATTCCAGTCAGTAGGTCAAAGATTGATGAAGCACAGGTATGAACCCCACAGCAATATTCCTGATTCAAAGCTTTGCACCAACATTTTCAAAGTCCTGCCCATGTGAGCAATGCAGTTATAAAAATCACAAATATTTGGTGATCATAATTTGGTGTAAAGGATTTTTTCCTTCACTTGATTTTTTTTTTCAGGTTTTATGCCAGTTCTTCAATCTATCTTATTTCCCCCGTTATCTCACATTTACTGCTGGCCTAGTTAAACCTTGTTTCTCCTACTGCACCTGAGCACTTGAAAGTCTTGTGGCATTCTGTGTGAATTATTTGTTTGATGCTTTGTGTCAAAAATATCACTTAGGGGTTCATACTTGTGATTCTGCTCAGTGCTAACTGGGATAACAGGAAGATACCAAATGGAAAACAGGAAGCTTAATTGCAAAGGATTGAGAAATAGGTTTTGCTCATGCCAGTCTTGTGTGACTCCTTGCAGATAGAGATGTACAGTGGCATTGACAGAGGCCCAAAATGGTCGATGCCAGGCATTAACCATCTCCCGACAAGAGTTTAACTATACCTCCCCATGCTGTCCAGCATCAGTGAGGCACAAATTAGGATTATGATGGGATATCTCTCTGCTTGCCTGGATGAGTGCAGCTCCAACAACACCCAAGACGTTTGCCAGTACCCAGGACAAATCATCCTGATTGTCATCCTATCTGTCACCTTAAATATTCACTCCCTCCATCTCTGCACAGCATCACCAGTGTCTATAAGATGCATTGCTGCAACTCGCCAATTCGACAGCACCTTCCAACCTGCAGCCTGTACCAGTTCGAAGGTTGAGAAAAGTAGGTGTGTGGTTTCTGCAAGTTCCCCTCCAAGCCATGCAGTATCTTGACGCTTGTGCTACATAGTCAATCCTTCACTGATGCTGGGCTAAAATCCTTGGGTTATGCCAGCATGGAAGCTTACTCAGGCTTTGGGTTAGGGGATGCCTAATCCCTTTTGAAATGAGATTCCAAAATTCTCTCAGATAAGACAGTCACTTCACTGGTACGCAGCTTGACGCAGGCTGATCTTTGTGCATTTGTGGGGAATGCACTGTTAACTTGGCATATGAATGCAGAGGTGATAATACCATCAAATAAAAATAATGAATCAAACCTCAGCACCAAAATTAAATTGAAATGCTTGACTACGTTTGTTTATCCCCAGGATCTTTATCTGGCGAATCAGTAGAAAAAAGAACCTAAATCTGTTTAGAATGTGAATTGTAAGAATTCCTAATCTGACATAAATTTGAGGGAATTTTAATGGACTGTTGCATGACAGCTATATCCTTATCCCATCCCCATTCCAGGATAGTGGGAATTTTTATTTGTAAATCAACAAAATAGTTCCATTTACTTAGTATTCATGCATATTTTCTAGTGGAAGATATTGAAATGTATCATGCTATTTTGTGTCTGAAGTATTTCCTGCAGCATGTAGAGGTTACCGTATACTGTTGATTGATGAATTATTTAATGAGATATTTCAGTGCACAGACTAAGGTTGTCTGTTGAAGGCATTTTGGGTGTTGAATGTGAATTAATTTTCTCCTAATGACTCAAAGCCACTTTTCTTAGTGTTACTTAGGTTGTATTCTTTTCGTTTTTCTTCAGAGGTCTGGAGAATCGAGCGAGGAATGAATATTTCACAGCACTCTTCAGGCTGCCCAGGGAAGAGAGTCTGGATGACATACTTGACTGCTTTCTTTGGATTCCTTTCTGTCATGCCCACGCATTTGGGAAAATGTTCATTTCAGATAATTACATCTGCTTCAGTAGCCAAGATGGGAGTCATTGCAATGTTATTATCCCGTTGAGGGAGGTAATGTTTAATAGACAGAAGTATTTAACATTTAATGTCAGAAGTATTCAGGGGAAAAGAGAACTTCTCGAATTTTTCTTTGATGTTTCATAAAAGTTAAGATTAAAATCCAGTTATAAATCAACCTTAAAGGATACTTTCTCTGTGTATTACAGTGAAAAGATGACACATGCATATAGCCCTATTTATACTATATTCAAATCAAAGAAGCTAATTATTATTAACCTGTTTGTAAGTTTGGGTTGCAAAATTTTTCTGCAGCCTTCTTTAAATGGAGGTACCAGGGAATTGGGCACTTGGAGGAAAAGAGTTCAATGGGTGAATACACCACAACGTTCTCACTGCTCACTTTTTTTCTCGAGACAATGGGTTAATGGATGGAGAAAGGGTTGAAAATTATAAAACGACCAGGTTCTTGTCCCATTTCTATGCTGCTTAAACATTACTGTAGAGGGACGCTGCCCTCAAATCCACTGACCTGACGGAGCTTTTCAAATTCCAATTTACACCAATATTGCTACTGGCAGAGAGTTCCATTATCAATTCTCTGCTCAAAATACCTTTGTTTTAACAGTGCTCCAGGTTTAGTGTAAATAGGGCTATAAATCCTTGCATAAGAGTATCCTGCTTTCACAAAAGCACTGCTGCAAATTTAAATAAGTTAGCTAATGAAATAGCCGATTAGCTAGTGTTTTGGTTGTAACGTATTCACTTTGTAGTAAGTACATTTATATATAAATATTGTAAAACAGTTGGCTCCATTTTTTTAAAATTATGAATCTTCAGAATATATCTCTGATGCAGTTAGACTAGTTTTGAGTTTTGACTCATTTCTCCCTGCCCTCTTCATTTGGTATAGTCTCTGATAATGTGGATATCAAATTGATATGAGTTCTCTTGACAGGTCATAGGCATGGACACGCCAGACAGTTCAGGAAAACATATCTCCTTCAGTACTAGATGTAAAATAACCTTCCGCTTCACTGAAATAAAGGACAGTGATGGTCTTGTAAAGAAACTGGAAGGGAAACTGAACTGTGGTGCACAACACACTTCAGGAATTGAACAGGTGAAGATTTTTTGAGAAATTGTAATACGTAATTGAGTGGTGCAGATTGTCTTGAGTTCCAGAATGTTTGAAATATTGGGACTGCAATTGGTGTCTGTCATCTGGTACAGCAAGCTTCTGATCTCGTTACCTCAGCGACAGTGTACGCAGTGTTCCTGGCCTCCTCCTATGGGTCTCTGAGCACTTGCTTTCAAATTGGTCACAACCTGTTCATAGGTTACTACACTATTTGAAATATTCAAGTCCCAGTAAATGCTAGGACCAAATTACATTCAAGTCTTGGAGTGGTGTCACTGTGCCACAGTGGTTAGCATCGCCTCCTCTCTCAGTGCCGGGGACCTGGGTTCAATTCTGGCATCGGGTCACTGCCTGTGTGGAATTTGCATATTCTCCCCATGTCTGCGTGAGTTTCCTCCAGAGCTCTGGTTTCCCCCCTCACTCCAAAGATGTGCGGGTTATGTTGGTTGGCTATGATAAATTGGCCCTAGTGTCGGTATTAACAGAATAAATATGTGGGATTGTGGTCGGTGCAGACTCGATGGGCCACGTGGTCTCCTTCTGCACTGTAGGGATTCTATGATTCTTGTATTCAGCACACACAATAACCTGTGGTGCATGGTAAATCTCATCCTATGTTTCTAGTTTCATTGGGTTCAAATTCTGCAGAATTTGATCAAATTTTGCTTATCGTGCAAGATAAAGTTTAATAGTCTATCGTATTTCATAGGACTGTTCAGTCCTTTGGTTCCATTGAAAGTCAAGTGAACAACTACCAAGTGACTGATAAATAATGGAATTGTAAGTCAATGCTTCAATGGATTGCATTGAGGGTAATTGTTACAACATTTTTGTTATCTGTAAACATGCTCTATATTATAGCTGTGTCCATCCTAACTGTAGGAGTGTAGAAGCAGGAGTAGGAATGGTGAGCTTGCTCCACCATTCAATAAGAGGTTACACAACACCACTCAACTGATGAAGGAGCAGCGCTCTGAAAGCTCGTGATTCCAAATAAACCTGTTGGACTTTAACCTGGTGTTGTGAGACTTCTTACTGTGCCCACCCCAGTCCAACACTGGCATCTCCACACCATTCAATAAGATCATGGCAATCTAGTTGTGGACTCAGCTGTACCTCCCAGCCTGCTACCCATAATCTTTGACTCCCTTGCCAAGCAAAAATCCATTAATTATGCTAATTCTGCCTTGAATAAATTCTAAAGGTCTGGCTTCCACTACTTACTGAGGAAGAGAATTCCACACTTAACAACACTCCTGATTTCTGCCCTAACAAGAGGAAACATTCTTTGGTATCCACCCTTTCAAGTCCCTTCAGTGTATTTATGTATCTGGAAAGAGTATTTGTTGTCTGTCTTTAACAAAAAGTCATAGAATAGAATCCCTATAGTGCAGAAGCAGGTCATTCGGCCCGTTGAGCCTGCACCAACAATTTACTCTGCTAGTTTCCCTGGCGCTAAGGGGCGATTTTAGCGTGGTCAGTCAACCTAACCTGCACATCTTTGGAATGTAGGAGGAAACTGGAACACCTAGAGGAAACTCACTCAGACATGGGGAGAATGAGCAGACTCCACACAGTTACCTGAGGCCAGAATTGAACCTGGGTCCCTGGAGCTGTGAAGCAGCAGTGCTAACCACTGTGCTGCCCCAGATTATAGTGTTCCAGAACAAACCCAGCACTTGAAGGCTCTATTGCAGTTTAACTAACGGAGCATTTTTGCAGATGCAAGCTGTATTCTACCACTTACAACATACCTTGGCATATTCTATTTTCAAAGTACAACATCCAGATCCCCGTTAAAAGATGCTTTAGCCTTCTGTGCACTTTGAAAAGAGTCAAATTCCACCATTGCATGAAGTTGTTTGAGATGTCCGGTTGCTGGTAATTCTGTGGTAGTGACTGTTTTTACACTGCTGTTGAAGAATCAGGAAAGTATATTTGCATAATATGTTGGATGTCACTGACTTGAAAATTACCATTCTTTTCATTTGTCACTTAAAAATCCATTAATTTTGCTAGTTAGCTTTCCTATTTTAGTCAGTGCTGTTTGTCCCCTTTGTGAAGCCTGGGGTGTAATTGAATAGGGAATGATTTTAAACATAAAGCATGATGAGAATAAAGCAGAAAAAGCTCAAAGCATTCAGCAGCATTTGAGGGGAGAAAATTATTCATTGTTTCGGGCCAGTGAGTATCGAAGGTGATGAATCTGAAGGAGATGTTTCTTCACAGATGCTGTTGAGACTCCTGAAAGTTTCCAACATTTTCTATTTCTCAAATATTTTCAGATTCCACAGTGTTGTGATCTTGGATGAGATGAACCAGTGAACACACTGGCTGGAATTTTCCGGCTGTTCATGTTGGCAGGATTCTCTGGTGGCGTGGGATGACTTCAGTGGGAATTCCTGTTGACAGTGGTGAGATCAGAAGATCATGCTGTCAGCAAACGGTGCACTGCCTCCTGCCTCTGAAAAAAACTGAGGGGAGGCCAGAGAATCTCACCTTGTTATTCCTGTGAGCAATATTCAGGCTGCTTCTTGTGGGCAACCCATCATAACTCATGCAACATTTTTCCTATTTCTTGGCAGGAATCGTGTCCAAAGAGTTCTCAGGAAGATAGCACCTTCTTTGAGCATGGTGGCCCTTCACCTTCGTTTACTGATGATCAGTCCAGTGCGTTGCTTAAAGAAAGCAGTAAAACAGTTAGTACTGAAGCATTGATGAGAGTCTTTCACCCGCAAGACGCAGAAAACCTAGATTCAAAAATGGTAAATAACTCATTCCCTATACATCAAAATTTGCTGAGTATTTTGAATATTTTGTTGTATCATTTAATATGGGAAGATGATTTTTAAACTTGGCATATTCTTTTCAGACCTTACTCCACATGCCTTTTCATTTGAGAAGTTTTACAATTGAATGTATTCAGGAAGCGGCTGGATCTAGCACTTGGAGTGAATGGGCTCAAAGGTTAGGGGCAAAACAGTTGGACGATCAGCCATGATTGTAATGAATGGCGGAGCAGGCTTGAAGGGCCAAATGGCTGCCTCCTGCTCCTATCTTGTTTCTTTGTAACCCTGGTGAATGCAGATGACACAGTAAAAAGTCTGACAACACCAGGTTTTAGTCCAACCGATTTATTTGATAATAGACTCACAAGCTTTCGGGGTTAGTCCCTTCGTCAGGTGAATGGAGAGAGTTACATAAGAACATAAGAAATAGGAGCAGGAGTAGGCCATCTAGCCCTTCGAGCCTGCCCCGCCATTCAATAAGATCATGGCTGATCTGTCGTGGCTCAGTTCCACTTTCCCGCCCTCTCCCCATAACCCTTAATCCCCTCTCTTATCAAGAACCCATCAACCCGCTTCTTAAAAATATTTAGCGAGGCAGCCTCCACCACTTCAACGGGCAGAGAATTCCAGAGATTCACCACCCTTTGAGTGAATTCACCACCCTTTGAGTGAAGAAGTTCCTCCTCAACTCCGTTCTGAACTGCCTCCCCTTTATCTTGAGGCTGTGCCCCCTAGTCCTACTGTCTTTTTTGAGCAGGAAGAGTCTCTCCACCTCTATCCTATCCATCCCATTCATCATCTTATACATCTCAATGAGATCTCCCCTCATTCTTCTAAACTCTAACGAGTACAAGCCTAGTTTATTCAGCCTCTCCTCATAGCTCAACC
This sequence comes from Carcharhinus amblyrhynchos, assembly GCF_965287045.1. NCBI lineage: Eukaryota > Metazoa > Chordata > Chondrichthyes > Carcharhiniformes > Carcharhinidae > Carcharhinus > Carcharhinus amblyrhynchos. The sequence continues at coordinate 126,804,660 of NC_137327.1, forward strand.
CCCTCAACTCCGGTATCAGCCTAGTAAACCTCCTCTGCACTCCCTCCAAGGCCAAAATATCCTTGCGCAGGTGCGGCGCCCAAAACTGCACACAGTACTCCAGCTGCGGCCTCACAATGCCCTATACAGCTGCAGCAAGACCTCCCTACTTTTATATTCAATCCCCCTCGCTATGAAGGCCAGCATCCCATTCGCCTTCCTGACCACCTGCTGCACCTGCAAGCTGGGTTTTTGCGACTCATGCACAAGGACCCCGAGGTCCCTCTGCACCGTCGCCTGCTGCAGTTTTTCGCCCCGTAAGTAATAGTCCTTCCTACCATTCTTCCTACCAAAGTGGACCACCTCACACTTGCCAACATTAAATTCCATTTGCCATTTCCTGGCCCATTCGCCCAGCCTATCTAGATCCTTCTGCAGACTCTCCACACCCTCCGCACAATTTGCCTTTCCCCCAATCTTGGTGTCATCAGCAAATTTTGACACCCTACACTTGGTTCCCTCCTCCCAGATCATCCAGATAAATGGTAAATAGCTCTGGCCAGAACTCTCCATTCACCTGACGAAGTGGCTAACGCCAAAAGCTTGTGAGTCTATTATCAAATAAATCGGTTGGACTAAAACCTGGTGTTGTCAGACTTTTTACTGTGTTTACGCCAGTCCAACGCTGGCATACCTACATCATGAATGCAGATGAATCAGAGCAAGCGATTCCAGTGCAAGTAAATAAAATGCCATCAATGTCTCAACGTTAACCTGCACTAATTGAGGCCAGTTGAAGTTAAGGTCTAAAGGCCCAAATGCAGAACCATCTCAACATTACTGAATACAGGCTTCGTTAACCCTCTGTGTTTAGACTGAGGAATGTTATGGCTTCTGGCTCATGTAAGTTAGAAATAATCACACTTTTGACTCAAAGTTCTAGAACCTCAAGTGCATTTCTTGCATAATGTAGCTGATGAACTGATACTTATTACTCAGTGCGTGCATGCAATGTGATGGTGAACGTGGGATCTTTGATGTATTCCCATTACAGTTAGTTCCTAGTTTTTTAACATATCAATATAATATTGTACCAAAAGTAAGGAGATTCACCAAGCAGCAAAAATTTATTTAGTGTTTTTTTTAAATTTATTCTTCGGGTTGTGGGCTTTGCTAGCTAGGTCATCATTTAATACCCATCCCTAATACCCCTTGAGAAGCTAGGTGATGTTGAGGTGTTTTCTTGAACCACCTGCAGCCATTATGTTGTAGGTACACCCAAAGTGCAGTTAGGAAGAGAAGCCCAGGATTTTGGTCCAAGAACAGATTTATTTTTAAGTCAGGATGATGAGTGACTTGGATGGGAAAATCCAAGTGTTGGTGTTCCCATGTGTCTGCTGTCCTTCTTCTAGGTGAGAGAGGTTATGGGTTTAGAAAGTGCTGTTGAAGTGGCCTTGGTGGGTTTCTGCAGTGCATCTTGTAGATGGTACACAGTGCTGCCACTGATCGTCGGAAGTGAAGGGAGTCAGTGTTTGTGTAAAAGGTGCCAATCGAGCAGGGTGCTTTGTCATGGATGATGTTGAGCTTCTTGAATGTTGTTGGAGCTGCTCTCATCCAAACATGTGGAGAGTATTCCATCACACTCCTGACTTGTGCTTTGTAGATGGTGGACAGGCTTTGGGAGGTCAGGAGATGAGTGACCCATTGCAGGATTCCTCACCTCTGACCTGCTTTTGCTACCATAAATGTTTATCTGGCTAGTCCAGTTCAGTTTCTGGTCAACGATAACCACCAGAATGTTAAAAGATTCTGTGGTAATGCAGTTGAATGTTGGGGGGTTAGATTGTGCTCGTTGAGAGATAGTCATTGTCCAGCACTTGTGTGACATGAGTGTTACTTGCCATTTGTCAGCCCAAGCCTGAATTTGTCCAGGTTTTGCTGCATTTGGATGTGGATTGCTTCAGTATCTGGAATTGTGTGTGATGCTGAACATTCTGCAGTCATCAGCAGACATCTCCATTTCTGACCTTTTGATGGTAGGGAGGTCTTCCTGCCAAACCAAAAACTGACCATTTGTACAGAGCTTTGCTTACTCCAAACTGCACCAAGAATTTGGTGATTGTGTCTTGCTATAGCCCAGCAGGCTGAAACATGACGTTCTCTAATTAGTTTTGATTTGGCTTTCACCCTGATAGCCTCAGCCAGAGTGTAATTTCCTGAAAATGACGTCATGGCCAAGAAATCCAATTACACACTCCCTTTCAGGATTCTTTTTAGTGGGGTATCTTAATATGTTTTTTTTTTGCAAGTACGTTGTTCGTCACACTTGCTATTGGCCTCATATTGGAGGTACAAGCTGGGGCCACTTCTTAGATTGCTTTCCCTGCATCTCTGCAATGAAAGCCCTCCTACACAACAGATGTTCCTCTGTCAGAGGGCAGTGACTGGTGAACACTGCAAGAGCAGGCAGGTTGCTGACCCGGAAGCAGGCATATCTCCTGTTTTCTGTCTCTGGGAAAATTCAGCCCATGGTTTACTCTTAATGACACACAATACACTAGTTCTTACTTGCGAACAGTCAATGACTCTACAGTTTGCGACAGTACAAATTGAACAATATTTTTGAAGAATAAAATCTTAAAGTTTTGTCTCAAAACATGTTTGGTAATTGAATTATCTTTTGCATTGGATTATTGATCTCAATAGTTTGCTGCTGGGTCCTAAGTATTTTACTTATCTGATTTTATTGTATTTTATTTAAATAGTCTTGACAGAAATCCAATAATGTTAATAAATTGTAATAACCAAGAAATTGACAGCCCACTGGCCTTGTATAAATAGTGATATTGCAACAGCAGCCCCACTATGTGGATGTGATACAAATTTTGTGTGAATTATTTGGCATTAACATGCACTATGTATTTGGTATCAGGTGTTGACTACAGCCAGAGGCAGGTCTGTTGTTTGATATTGAATTTAGTGTGTAGGGCCAACCTTGCTGAGGGTGCTGTTATAAATCGGCTTAACACAATTCACTTGGTTTTTGTGATGGCAAAATCATTCAGAATAAGCAATTGAGCAAGGAGTACTTTTTCTTTCAACTTATTCTTCTTGTAATTTTATGTCTTTAGCTCATTCTGTCTACTTGCTATCCTGAATTAAAGCCCTGTGACTTTAAGACCAGCTGAATGGCATTTAAGCTGCATTGATTCCACAAGAACACTGACTAATTATAACTTATTCAGATTTTCATTGCGTGAGATTTAGAGAAGTAAATTAACTATGATTTAAATTTTTGCTGAAATTTCTTCAAAATAGGCAATGAAAAATATTGCAAGATTGTTTTATCTTCAGGTGTATTATTTTTGTTAATATTTAGATTATGATGATGCATAATTTTCAAACTGTTGGAAAATGTCTTGTGGTTAAAACAAAAGTTTTAATCGTTTTCGTCCAATTATCCTTTCGCCACAAACTAACAGTGCATAAGAGCATCATTTTATCCTGTGTACTTGTGTCCAAAAAGATGTGGATAAATATCATCTAGGCTGAAGTATAATGTACATCATACCATATGCCACACCACAACATGCAAGCTCTATGCAAAAACATACTTTCCATTTCATTACCAATACAAGTGGAGAGGACACTTGGAACACATATTTCCACTATGATCTGTTAACTCAAATGTTATTACAATTATGTAACTTCTCCCTGCCTGATTGATGCTTTGTAACTGCAAAGCTGAAAAAAGTAATATTTTTATTGAGATTCCATATCACTGGGGAAGCTTCAGGCCAATCTACATCCAACAACCTGCTCTGAAAACTCTGTTCACGCTTTGACAACTGAGACAATCCACAGCAATGACTTTCATAACTAAACAACCCACAAAGTCAACTTTCTCTATCTTGCAATGTTAACTGTTGGTTAGAAGAAAATTCTAGGATTTGCACCTTTGCCAAAATCTGGCCCTTCCTCGGGTCATCTGAAATCTGTCATTTTTTTCAGTTATTTTGTTTACAGACAAATGGGGTGGCACAGTGGTTAGCACTGCTGCCTCACAGCGCAGTGGGTTTGATTCCCAGTTTGGGTCACTGTCTGCGAGGAGTCTGCATTCTCCCTGTGTCTGCATGAGTTTCCTCCGGGTGCACTGATTTCCTCCCACAGTCTGAAAGATGCGCTAATTAGGTGCATTGGCCATGTTAAATTCTCCTTCAATGTATCCAAACAGGTGCTGGAGTGTGGCAACTGGGGGTTTTCACAGTAACTTCATTACAGCATTAATGTAAGCCTACTTGTGACCAGATACTGGGCAAGATGACAGCTCAGTGACTATCACTGATTGCTGTGCAGACACATGGATTTGGGCCAGTGTCTGTGGGAGTTTGCACGTTCTCCCTGTGCTTGCGTGGGTTTTCTCTGGGTGCTCCGGTTTCCTCCCACACCCCAAAAATGTGCTGTTAGGCTGATTGGCAGTAATAAATTGTCCCGAAATTAGTTTCCCTCAATGTGGATGGCCATAAAACATTAGACAAGGTTCATGGGTGGAGGGGGGGGCTGGTGGTATTGGGATGGCGGCGCAGGCTCATTGGGCCGAAGGGCCTGTTTCCCGGGCTGTTTCTGTTCTTTGTTCTTTGAATAAATGTTAAACTTTAAAACTAAAACTAATAAAAAGGGGCAAAAAACATTACTTCCACCTTCAGTGGTGGAGATAAAAGAAGTACCGGGTCATATTTGCGAAATGAGCTCATTTTAATTTTTTTTGTGCCTTATAGTTGAAAGAAAAGATGAAGGTGCAATCATGGAACATTCATTTTGTTGAATATGGTCATGGAGTGTGTATGTTTCGCACTAAAAAGACTCGAGATCTGGTAATGAGAGGAATTCCAGAGGCCCTAAGGGGAGAACTTTGGTTACTGTTCTCGGGTGTGTATTGTTAATAATGCGATTATGAAGAATACCTTTTGAAATATTTTTTGTTTAACTCAAAAGTTTCCAGAAATGACAGGAAATGTGCCATTTTTTAAAAGTGCAGAGAACTCTTTGCACAAATTATTTTACAGAATTGATTTTTTTTAAAGCACACCTATCCACTTTTTAACTCTTAGGACAGCAGCAGTTGGGTTTGGGGTATTTTTTTTGAGGGAGCAAGAAGTGGTGGGGGCTGGTTGCATAGTTAAGGAGAAAACCATGCAGCAACTTGTAGATTTAACTGAGTGCAAATAGCCTCAAGTTAGCTCAAATATTAGCCCAAGAGGGGGAGAAACTCAAACCCTAGTCAAGATGACAATTGAACGCAAATGCGGATCTCTTGACATGAGAGATAACTTTAATGCCCCCAACGCAAATCGCCTGTGTCGGCAAATGGAAAAAATTAAATGAGATCCTACTGCTGAATTTGGCCGGACCTCAGTGTTTCCAGACTTTCTTGTTCCTCCTTCCTGTAAGTATAGGAGCCAGTATTTCTGAAATTTTGCATTTACTGTCTCCTAGAGATGCCCTCCCTTCTGCAGTGCAGAGCAGTTGGCTAAGGATTTTTTAAATGACCAAATAATGAAACTCTAGTAGACAAGAGATTGTAGTGGAGGTGTTTTATTTCATTAAATTCCAAATTGTGTGGGAACGCAATTGCTTTTAGATAAATCCTTGTGGAAGAAGTTTGATTTTAGAGAGCTGTTTCTGTTCTTTAAAGCAGTCATTTCAGTTCAAAACAAAATAAATGTGAGAGTTAGAAAAACATAATGGCCAGAATTTAACGGCTGGTGCAGCCGCGGCAGGGCGTGAATGAGGTCGGAAAAATTTGGCTCAGCCAAGTCTCTGTTGCCTACGGCGGGACCAGAGAATCGCGCCGACTGGTCAGAAAATTTTCCCCCATATCCAATTTCAGGTTCAGCTCTGTGCTTTGAAGTTATGCATAATGCCACCTTTCTCATCCTGATCCACAGCAACATAAGATTTGTGTATTTGTCAATCCATAGGTGCGATTAACGATATGGCGGCTCACCCTGGTTATTATACTGAGTTAGTGGAAAGGTCAGTGGGTACCTGTTCCTTGGCCACTGATGAAATAGAACGTGATCTGCATCGCTCACTGCCTGAACACCCAGCATTCCAAAGCGACACAGGCATCTCTGCTCTGAGGAGAGTTCTCACAGCCTACGCATCTCGGAACCCTAAGATAGGCTACTGTCAGGTTTGTCCTGTTACCTTACTGCCAAGTGGTTTAGTCATGCTTTATCATTTTGAATTGTACATTTTTCAGTTGGGGTTCTTCTGTGATATCTGGGCAACTGAATGCAAATGAAGCTTTGGACTTCATTTTGCAATAATTCAGGTTGCGGCTAGAATAAAATTCTGCATAGATTTCTTGGGAGTGGTGGGAGACTTTGAGGTACTTGAGAAATGTATTTAGTTTGATTGAATATACAAACTGGTTGAAGCTCCCACTTTACTGCCTGCGTATTTACGTCATTTCCATTCACTTGCCAAAAATAAATGTCTTCAAGGTGACATGCCTGGCAGGTCCGTAATACTCCAAGGCACTATTGTTAATTGATCAGTTAGCCCAGCCAGCTTCACTGATGTGGCTGAGGTGTTATTAGACCTGGATAAAATTTCTCCTGTGAAGCTGAAGAAAGCTCTGCACGCCAGTGTCCTTTAAGGTAGGGCATATTAGCTCACCATGCAGCAGGCCATTTACCAGTGCTGTTCATCAGTAAATCATGTAGTTTCAACTGTATTGACTTGAACCTAGGCTCTCCCAAGTGTGCCTGAGCTGCCTTCAGAGGTAGATGTGGGTTTTGTGGAGATTGAGGTTGCGCTCCATGCCAAGCAAAGAGGAAGTTGTCAGATTTCGCAGCAGTTTTGTTTGGCAATTCTTAAATTTGATTGTGGGTTCCCATGTGTCCACTATTGGCAAGAAAGAAAAAATGTTCATTTTCATTTTACAATAGTGTTTGTGCAAGATCAATGTTTACTGTAGTAGATTGCTAGAAGCAATGTATTAATTATTCTAATTTGCAGATGGATAGTGCAAGTGGCTATGATATTGGAATAGCAAACAGTTAAGACTTCACTCTTATGACAAGTTGTGACATTGGCTTTAATAAATCTGATAATTTGTGAGCTAATTGTTGATTATTAAATAGTTCATTAATTCTTTCGGTAGGGCAGCCTTTATGCGTCTCCAGTCTCATTTAAGTGGAGGACTCTTAGTGACATCTGAAGTGGACTGAGCGAACCACTTAGTTGGAAATAATCGCAACAAAATTCAGTGATGCGGATTAAACAGATATGGCTGTCAACAGCGATACAAATATTGTATCGGGACTAAATGTGAATACTTCAGCCCTGTTGATCCAGCAAAACCTTGCTTGGTAGCATCTGGTAACTGATGTGAAACATTCTAGTCATGCCACGTATTGGTTTGGTCATGGCTTGTTTTTATTCTTTCATGGGATATGAGCATTTCTAGCAAAACCAGTATTAGTTGCCCTTGAGAAGGTGATGGTGAGCCGTCTTCTAGAACCACTGCTGTCCAATGTAGGTACAGCCACAATACTAGTTAGAAAGGAAACATGCAGGTGGTGATGGTCCCTTGTGTCGCTTGCCCTTGGCCTTCAAGCTAGTAAAGCTTGTGGGTTTGGAAGATTCTGTGGAAGCAGACTTGGCACATTGCTGCTGCTGCTGCTGCTCAGATTGTTGAAGATGCACACTATTGCCATTGTGTGCCAGTTTTGGAGGGGGGGGGGGGGTAAGCATTTAATTTGGTGAATGGCGTGACAAAACAGTAGTTTCTCAATCATATCCACTTGTGAACTGCACGGTGGCACAGTGGGTTAGCACTGCTGCCTTTCAATGCCAGGGAGCCCAGATTTGATTCCCAGCTTGGGTCACTGTCTATCCGGAGTCTGCAGGTTCTCCCTGTATCTGCATGGATTTCCTCTGGGTGTTCCAGTTTCCTGCCACAATCCAGCAGACATACTGATTGGGTGCATTAACCATGTTGAATTCTCCCTCAGTGTACCATCGGAGTGTGGCAATGAGGGTTTTTTTTAAACAGTAACTTCATTGCTGTGTTAATGTGAGCCCACTTGTGACATTAAACTTTAAGACTGTAGTGAGGAGTTGGTGGTAGTGTCACTGAGCTAATAATCCAGAGAGCCAGGTTAATGCCCTGGGGACATGGGTTCAAATCCCACCATGGCAGCTCATACATCCGGAAAATAAAGCTCGTTCTCTCACGGTGGCCATAAAGCTATCATCTCTTGCCATAAAGACTCATCTGCTTCACTGTTGGGTTTCACGTTATGCTCAATAGGCTTGTGTACAATGCATTGTTTAGCTTTTGGGGATAAACTGGATATATTGGTAATTGCAATTTATTGTAGTGTGTGATGTAATGACGGTTTGAGCACTTTTTCTTTTGTCCAATTCCCTTTCCTAGGCAATGAACATTCTGACGTCTGTTTTGCTGCTCTATGCTAAAGAAGAAGAAGCTTTTTGGTTACTCGTTGCTGTGTGTGAAAGAATGCTGCCAGATTACTTCAATCGCCGAATAATTGGTAAGATTTAAAACATTGAAGTTACACACAGTTTTATTTCAGGATTTTGTGTTGCTACATAGGAATGTGTACTTCAGGGAATGGGTCTGGCACTTCTGTTATTCGACTTACCAACTGCAATCCTAATCAATCAAGCCCTATGGTAAGAACACAGAATTGCTGACCATAATCTTATAGTGCATTCAATTTTAAAATACCAAATGCATAGTGAGTGTGTCCTGCTCTTTTTCACTCAGTACAATTAATACAGTAGATTTATTTGCATGGCCCTGTGCCAGTTGCACTGGAGCATTTTTGCATAATGTATGCTGCTAGTTGTCATTTATTTGTTTATAAATTTGGAGCTGGGGAGAATTTTCAAAGTTTGCTGAACACCTAGTGGTGATTTGCAATTATTCTACTGCACCCATTCTTTTTTATTTTCCATTTTGAACATTTTAATTGAGAGAAGAAATTATATTATTTGATCCCACATACCAATCTCTCACTGCTGTTTTTGTCTGTCTGCCTGCTCCTATGCTCCATTTTGGAGGAGGAACAACTTTTCTTCCGAAGAATGGATTGTCATTGGCTTAGCATCTCTCATGAAGACCTGTTTTACTCCAAGTCAATGAAAGCTTGTATTTCTGCATATGAACATGGTCACATCATCGACACAACCAAGTCAAACTTTGAAAGACAGATGTGTATCCAAAGCATGCACATGAATACTTCCCTGCAGCCCAAACTGGAGAAATAAATTTAGCGCATTAATTGCTGGATTTGCACCAGAGCTTTTAATTTTTTTTCAGTCTCTCCATAACTGTAGATTGTAGGCCAGGATGACGACTCCTGGAGAAACTGTCAAGTACATACATGGAAATGTTTGTTGATGTTCATTTCCAAAATGTATCCTTTCTCCTCTGCTAATGCCCACCTGTGGCTTCTAAGTTCACCTACAAGGAATATCTATGGTGGTCACTGTTGCACAGAAGTGGGTTGCGGAAGTGAAGAAATCCACCCTACTTTTAAACATGTCCTGCGGCTTATGTTTGTTCAAAAACATGGGCCTTTCTTTCAGGAACACCTCTTATATTTTGTAGACCAACATCAGAAGCTGCTCTGTAATGAAGCTCTTCTGTTCCATCCCATGAATCAATTACACACCTGTTGATCAACGCTTTTTCCCTGTTCATCCAAAGCATCTTTTCATCATTATCATCATCGCTCACATTCTCTTGATTCTTATTTGCAACTATGTCACATATTTCACTGAGAGTTGAGGTGAACTGGAGCATCATTGTCAATATTTTGATGATCTTCTTCCAACTACTTGGCTTCAGCATGTGACAAACCTTCGCATACTCCAATAAATCTTCAGCTTTTTTTCGCTTCAGACCCTCAGAAACCACTAAAATCAGGTTCAATTTCATCATCTTTTAGGAACATGGTAAATGGCTGCAAGTTGTCCCATTCATTTATCAAAACATCTTGGGTAGATTGGCCCAGGCCTTTGGAGCAGTTTGCATCTTTTACATTTAATTATTTTTGGAATACCTTAGATCCCAAGGCTGTGGGTGCAGTGAGCATTTTTCATATGAATTCAGTCTTGTATCTCATCTTCATTGATCAAGGCATTCTGCAGGCAATGGGCTGGATGAGGAACATGCTGTAGGGGGACAAATAAACTTCATCTCTGATGAGGAATTCTGTATCAGAGTATGTGGCACTATTATAAAGGAGTGCCATAATCTTGCAGCCCCCCAGGAAGGCCAAAAGACTGGCGATGCGTGATGGTTGCAGGGACAAAATGGATCAATAAAAGGAAATTGGTCTAGTCATCCATGCTCGCTTTTTGGCCTCATGGACGTTAGGAAAAAAACCCTGATCCCCTTGAAAAAGCTAAGATAGGGACTTTTACAAACAATTTACACCTGTGACTACTTGTTGCATTTGTACAAGAGTATAGTAAGCCGTTCCTTGGAATCTTTGAACCTCACTTGTGCTATCTTGTCTACAGTTACATAAGTTTCCTTGAGAACATACCTCCAGTATGATGAGGAATCATCGGTATTGTACACTTACATTAGACCACCTTCTGATATTATCATGGGAAGTTCATCCAACAATGCCTCTGCAGCTTCATGGTCAGCTGAAGCTTTCTCACTGTGTACTTTCAGCAGGTGTACACCATGGTGTCTTAAAATTTGTCACTCACCTTGAGACATAGTCGCATGGTGTTGTTAGATTTAGCTCTTCATGGAACACTTGGCTTGGGCCATAATAATGAAATGATCCAGTGGATATTTCTTGCTCCACTGCCACCTGATCCATTCTGGTAACATTTTGTCTTTGCCTGATGGAATGCTTTCCTATTAAGCATTAATTTGGGCACGTAACTCAGCATAAAAATTAGTTAACTTTTTATTTCTTCAAGTTGTAAACACCATTCTTTTCACTCGAGCTTTTCATTGAGGCAACCTTCTCTAGGTGCATTAGTAATTGCTTAATACTCAGCAACATAGGTTTCCTCTTGGTGCTCCTGTTAGCTGCAGGCCTCCTTGACATGAAGCAAAAGATAATAAGGACTACAATTACAGAGGGAGACTAGTTTGAAGAGCATTTGAATTGTGTACAAGTAATTGACATGAGAAACAAAGCGGGAGCTCAACCAATAATCTGATTGCTAATTTCAGTTGCTGCACATGGCACCATTTGATGTAGCCGGTTTTAGGGACGCTGGACAAGGGGTCTGACACTTGTATTCCAATGGTCTCCTAGCTAGCCTTCCACCTTCCTTTCTCCATAAATATAAGCTCATCCGGAAGTCTGCTGTTTGTATCCTAACTCTCTCACAAGCCCCAATCACTCATCACCCCTGTGCTAGTTAATCTGCTGATGTGGAGATGCCGGCTATGGATTGAGATAAACACAGTAAGTCGTCTCACAACACCAGGTTAAAGTCCAACAGGTTTATTTGGTAGCAAATGCCACTAGCTTTCGGAGCGCTGCTCCTTCATCAGGTATAGTTAATCTGCATCAGCTTGGTCTGTCAGAGTTTTAATTTTAAAATTCTCATCACTGTGCTCAAACCCTTCTATGCTTCATCCCTTGCTGTAACTTCTTCCACCTCTGTAATCCTCCAAGGTCTCTGCACTCCTCCAAATCTTGCCTTTCACACATCCCCAATTTTCATCACTTCATCATTGGTGGCCATGTTTTTAGCTGACTCATGTCTGAGCTCTGAAATTCCCTTCTTAATTGTCGCTACCTTCTCTCTCATTTAAATCACTCCTTAAAATCTACATCTTTGACTAGCCTTTTGATTAGCAGTCTTAATATCGCTGCGACTTGGGTGTTAAATTTTAATTGGCAGCACTCCTTTCTGTGATCTATAATACGTGACAGTTCTGCTTAATTCACTTGTGCGTTGAGATGATGTGCCCAGGTTACAATACCAGCTTAAAGGAGAATCAAACAAAAACACAAAATGCTGGAAAATCTCAGGTCTGACAGCATCTGTGGACAGAGAACAGAGCTAATCTTTACGGTCATAAAGATTTCATAACTTGGCATTTGGAAGGCAGTGATATAATCGGATAAAGTAAGCATGGATTTACAGAAGGGAAATCATGCTTGATAAATCTATTGAAATGTTTTGAGGATGAGCAGGGAGTGGATGTAGTTTATTAGACCTTCAGAAGGCTTTCGACAAGGTTTCACGTAACTTGCTAGAAATGCAAGTTAAAGCATATGGGATTACAGGTAATGTTTTGATGGATAGAAAGTTGGTTAGTAGATAGGAAGCAAAGAATTGGCATAAATGGTCTTTTTATGATTGACAGTCAGTGACTAGTAGGACTGTAGGGATCAGTACTAGGACCCCAACTATTCACATTATTTATTAATAATTTGGAAGAGGGACCTCAATGTACCATCTCCAGATTTGCAAGTTGGGTGGGAGGGTGAGCTGAGGAAGACGTAGAGATGCTTTAGCGTGATTTGGCAGGCTGTGTATGTGGGCATCTGCATGGCAGATGCAGTATAATGTGGATAAGTATGAGGTTATCCTGTTTGGTAGCAATAATAGGAAGCCATATTATTACTTGAACGAGTATAAATTGAGAGGGGTGGATACTCAATGAGACCTTGGAGTCCTTGTGCATCAGTCACTGAAGTGTGCAGATGCAGCAAGCAGTAAAGAAGGCAAATGTATGTTAGCCTTTATAGTGAGAGGATTTGAGTATAGGGCTAGGGATATTTTGCTGCAGTTGTATAGGGCGTTGGTGAGGCCACATCTGGAGTATTGTGTGCAGTTTTTGTGTTCTTATCTGAGGCAGGATGTCCTTGCTATAGAAGTACAGCATAGATTTACCATGCTGATCCCTGGGATCACAGGTCTATCGTGAGGAGAGACTAAATCGGTTAGGATTATATTCATTGGTGTTTAGAAGAGTGAGGGAATCTCTTGGAAACTTATAAAATTCTAATAGGATTAGCCAAGATAGATTCAGAAAGAATGCCCCCAATGGGGTGGATTCCAGAACTAGGGGGTCTGAGGATAAGGGATAAATCTTTTAGAACTGAAGAGAGATTTATTTACCCAGAGGGTGGTGAACGTGTGGAATTCACTACTCCAGAAAGTAGTTGACGCCAAAACGTTATTGGATTTCAAAATGATCTTGGGGATAAAGGGATACGGGGAGGTGGTGAAGGGAGATCAGGATACTGAATTTGATCAGCCATGATCAGAATGAATGGTGGAGCAGGTCAAACAGTCGAATGGCCTACTCCTTGTTTCTGAGAGTCTGGATGACCCTTCGCCAGTATCATTACAATGTTAATTTGCTATAATATTGGCAGTCTTACACAAATTCCAACTTTGTCTCTTTAATGAAAGTTTAACTCCAGTAAAAAAAAAGTCGATGTACAAATTACGTTGTTTTCAAGACTGACCCATTGTTACAGTGTCCTTGTCAAAAATTCCTATCTATAATTAGATGAGCTTGAATTGCTGAAAAGTAAATCTGAAATTAAATATTCCCAAGACATTTTGTATTGTGGAAGACTACTTTCAAGTGGATTTCTTTTATTCATTACTGAATGCTTTTACAATCATTTTGGGTTCAAACAATGCATTTCAGTTCATAGAACGTAACTTAAGCTCATTATCCAAACGCGCAAATGAATTAAGGTGAACTGCCACATTTACAATGTTGGCTCTCTATCACTTCTGTTTGTTGCATATGTTAGTGTATGATGTGTTAGGGAAAACTATCTGCTTACTCAAGAAAGCTGTTTTTGAACTTTAAAAAGTCAATGCAACATATGTCAGGCAGATTGCTTCTCTCTTCACAGATACTGCCAGACCTGCTGAGCCTTTTCAGCACTTTCTTATCTCAGATTTCTAACACCCGCAGTCTTTTGGTTTTTTTTGACCCACTGTGTTCGGCTCTACTTTTCTTCCCCAAGTTATTTTTGATGGATTTTGATACGTTTTTGTCTGAATGTTTAACTTTTTAGTACTGTACTCTGCATCACAGAAATAAAACACTCTTTCCAGCATTTGCATGCACTGTGTAAATTGGTTTGTCAGACAAGACCTAAATTTGAAGCAATGACGCGGTGCTGTTGGTCAGTTATTTCGCTTTTGACACATGGACTATAGTTTATTTCTCAGCAAGTGAATAAGCACTTCCTTCAGTCACAGATTCAAACTAATTTGTATCTCAAAGTCCTTGGATGAGTATTGCTATTTTGAGTCAGCTCTCAATTAAATGTTACGGGTAGAAGGGGGGTTAATTTAAACAGCCCCTATTTTCCATCTTATCACCCATCCATAAACAAAGGCATTTTAATTTGAATTGCTTCCACCTCTGTTAGCAGTAGTGTGCTTCCTAAACATCCAGTTAGAAACCACGCAGGTTCTTAACTGTCACAAGGTAATTGTACTGGTCCTTTCAGCTACGAGTTCATGTCAGGTGGCTGCCACCTCTCTACTTCGGCTTCCGTTTGTCTGGGCCCCTGAGAACATTAATGCTCCAAACATTAAGGGAAGTTGAGGGGTCCTTTGTCCTAGCAGATGAATTAGATCTAGTTGGTCAGGTCTGGTTTATGAAATGTAGATGGCCTTTTGAATTTGGTCTGTTCAAAGATAGAGATTTTGATAGGTTTGAAACTGCCCTTTATATCCTCTTGGCTGATCCCTAAAATTAAAAAAAAAATTGCCCTTGTCTGTCTGTGACTCTCGCTAACAGAGTAATTTTATTTGCACACATTCACAACAGCTACCCTCCAGCCCTGCATTTTGAACATGTGCCAATAAACTCTCATCATTACTTGAGGGTCACTGACAAGGCCAGTTTTTAAAATTTTAGAAATCAGCCATGAGAGTCATAGAATCGCTACAGTGCAAAAGGAGGCCATTCAGCCCATCAGGCCTGCACTAATAGCAATCCCACCCAGGCCCAATCCCCATCATCCCACATATTTACCGTGCTAGTCCCCCTGACACTTAAGCGTCAATTTATCACAGCCAATCCACCTAACCTGCTCATCTTTGAAATGTGGGAGGAAACCGGAGCATCCGGAGGAAACCCACACAAACATGGGGAGAATGTGCAGACTCTGCCCAGACAGTGACCTAAGCTGGGAGTCGAACCCTGACTCTGAGATGATAAACACTGCATCACTGTGCCACCCAGGGTATATATATTTTATTAAAATATAATGTATGAGGTCTTAGCCCCAGACGTAAGTTTGCAGAAAGGTAAAGCGATTTTTTTTTTTAAATAGGAATGTCTCATTCCAGTGTGTTCTTTTAACAGGTGCTCTGGTGGATCAGGCAGTTTTTGAAGAATTCATTAGAAGCTATCTTCCTCAGCTGACTGACCACATGACAGATATGACATTTTTCTCATCTGTTTCCTTGTCCTGGTTTCTCACCATTTTTATATCTGTGCTGCCCATTGAGAGTGCGGTGAATGTTGTTGATTGCTTTTTCTATGATGGTATTAAGGCAATCCTGCAGCTGGGTCTGGCAGTTCTAGATTATAATATGGACAAGCTGCTACTCTGCAAAGATGATGCTGAAGCGGTGACAATCCTAAACAAGTACGGCTCTTGGATTTTAATGTTTCTTTGCTGTGATTTCTTAGTGCTGTTTAAATGCCTGCAGTAAGGGATATGTGTTTTCTCAAGGAATCAAGATGAAGTGTAGTCTTCATGTGAACTGAGATTGAAGAGTAGAGGATAATTGGACCCAGCCACATGAATGTAATTTGCTCCCCATTTTGAAGTCCTGCATTCTATTTATATTTTTAAATTCCCATTGCGTTCTTGGGCAAATTTAATGAAGCAGGAAGATGCAGGATGGAGACGTCATCACCTTCCAAATCCTCTCCAATTATGTCTGCAGCAGGATGGGTGGAGGGTGGCCTTACCACCCAGAGGCCAATATGGGTGGCCCTTAAGTGTGGGCACTTAAGGACCATTTCTGACCATGTCACAGGTAGGAACCATACTGCCAGAAAAATCTTGGCCAGCATGGTTGTGGCTTGGAGGTTTTGGAAAGTGAGATCTCTCCTATTTGGCAGCCCAAGTCCAACCAAGGGACCCATTGGTAACAAAGGGCCACCTCTGCAGCAGAATTCCAGCTTTTCTTTTGAACTGACTCCTCTTCCTTTGCCCCCTATCCTGAGCCTCCCTGACTGTCCACAGCAATTCTGGCTTGCCTATTTTTCCTCCAGTGATAGTCTTCAGCTAAGGTCTGCTGTGGTACTGGCAGTGGCTACCTCTCCTGTTGGCACTGCTGGTATAGGTGAGCTGCCAGCTCTGCTTTTCAGCTCTTGGAGGCAGGACATCAGCCCTGAAGATGTAAAGATACCAAAAACAGTTGCCAGTCAGGTAAATGCCAGATTAGCATCAGATTGGTTCGGCGAGTCTGGAGCGACTGTTGTGCGGTTGCCAGTGGCGCTTCAGCTGTTGGGCAGATTGGAGGCCATTACGTTCTGTCTCTAGCCTCTACATTTATGGCACTATGTAATTAAACTAACTTACACCCTTTTAACCAATGGTGGTACTCAGGCACCCGTGCCAGAAGGTGTATATGCCGCAGTACTCTTCCAGGAACCACAAAATAAGTTAGGTCAGTTGACTTTGACACCTCAATTTGAAGCTCATCTACCAGGTTTAAATGAAGGAGTGGGAGCCTGTTGCCTTACGGAATTCATGGGTGATCAGCGCACTCCAATTATCAATTGTCCAGAAGTCGACTTAGAGCTTATTGGAATGGAGTCCAAAATTAGTTCTCCCTTCCCTAGCTACAGTGTTGAATATTCCTGTGCTGCACAATTTATGGAATTCTAATGGCTGTTGGGCAGCTTGCCAAGTTAAATATATTTTCAAAGAATATTTGTAGAACTTACCTTGCAGGCTTTGTGATTGTTGTAAGATTTAATTTGTGTGCAGTTTGAGAGTTCTGCCTTTCCTTTTAATGGTTAGCTACATTTGTTTCCTACAGGTTTTTTGATAATGTTACTAACAAAGACAGTCCTTTACCACCAATGACACATCATCCACCTATTGCCACTGACAACCAGGACCCTCAAATAAAAGTGGACATAACTGAGCTTATTGGGGAATCTTATGAGGTTAGTGAACAAGACTGAAGTGGCTTGTGTGTAAATTATGCAAAGATTTAGCAATGCAGAAGCAGACTTTCTTGTCGATCTGAATAATACTGTGCATTACCTGACCTTGGGAAAAGATGCTGTGGTCTCTTTCCACTAGACAGCACTATAATTTCCCTAAGCATATCTCCCTACCTCATCCCGCACCCCTCAAAAAATGGAGTCAGAGTACTCTTAAAAAGTGTGCAGCAAGTCCTAAACTTAAAAGATCTCAAGTTTTTAATCTACAGAACGATATTACAATCAAAAATTGCTCCCTGGGTTTCCATGCACAGGAGTCTTCACCTTTGTTTGTCAATGGCCAAGGTGTCCAATGTGTATCTGTGTAGTTTTATGTCAGGAAAGTTCTTGAGACACTCAGTATATTAATTTATACTATAACTTGATGTATGAAGGCTGAATTCTTGATGTAAATTGTTCAAGTATTTTTGCACCACATTTTTAAAAATTGCGTTTGTCGAGGCATGAATATTGCAGAACATGGAAACATTATGGCCTGGATGCAAAACTAGCCCTGAAGAAATCTATCAGAACATTTATTTTTCAAGAGTTTCACTCTATACTTAATACTTTAAAACTGTGTGCCTTAACAGCAGACAAGATGTTAACAAGCGCAAGTGTTTGGTGTTGCTGGTCTCGAGTTAGTGCTATTTGTACAAACTAATAAAGTAAACTTACTTAACCCCCCCCCCGGATAATGAGATGAACATGCAGTATAAGCTTAAAATTACAAGGATATTAATAGATTAAATGAACAAAACTATGCAGAACTGTGTGCAGTTCTGGTCCCCACATTACAGGAAGGACGTTGAGGCTTTGGAGAGGGTGCAGAGGAGGTTTACCAGGATGTTGCCTGGTATGGAGGGGAGGTCATATGAGGAGAGACTGAGGGATTTGGGGTTGTTTTCACTGGAAAGAAGGAGGCTAAGAGGGGATCTTATTGAAACATATAAGATGATTAGAGGTTTAGATAGGGTGGATAGTGATAGCCTTTTTCCTCGGATGGAGAATGCTAGCACGAGGGGGCATGGCTTTAAATTAAGGGGTGGTAGTTATAGGACGGATGTCAGGGGTAGGTTCTTTACCCAGAGGGTGGTGAGGGATTGGAATGCCCTGCCTGCTGCGGTTGTAAATGCGCCTAGTTTAGGGGCGTTTAAGAGATCTATGGATAGGTTTATGGACGAAAAGGGATTGGTTTAGATTTGTGGGTCAGTGTTTTTTTTTTAAAAACTGGTCGGCGCAACATCGTGGGCCGAAGGGCCTGTTCTGCGCTGTAATGTTCTATGTTCTATGCAAATGTGAGGTTGACCACTTTGGATCCAAAAATAACACAAGTAAAAAGATTAAAAATAGTGGAATTTTAAAGAGACTTGAGGGTTTACGTCATAAAAAGGAATAAAAAAAATCAAAAGCTCATGAAATGCTGGCCTTTAGTTCTAGAGGGCTAGCGTGCTAGGGGCTTGAAGTTATGATACAGTTACACATCTGGAGCTTTTTCAAGGAACAAATACTGCATGTCCTTGATAGGTACGTCCCTGGCAGGCAGAGAGGAGATGGCCAAGTGAGGGAACCATTGGTTCACGAAGGAGGTTGAATGTCTTGTCAAGAGGAAAAAGGAAGCGTATGTAAGGATGAACAAACAAGGTTCAATTGGGTCACTTGAGTGTTATAAGGTAGCTAAGAATGAATTAAAGGGCTTAGGAGAGCTAGGAGGGGGTATGAGAAGTCCTTGGCGGTCCGGATAAAAGAAAACCCCAAGGCTTTTTACTCGTGAGAAATAAAAGAATGACCAAGGTGAGATTTGGGCCTGTCAAGGATAGTAGTGGGAACTTGTGCATGGAGTCAGGAGATAGATGAGGCATTGAATGAATACTTTTCTTCAGTGTTCACTAAGGAGAGGGGCCATGTTTTTGAGGAGGAGTGTGTGATGCAGGCTGATAGGATGGAGGAGGTAGATGTTCTGAGGGAGTATGTATTAGCAATTTTGAAAAACCTGAGGGTGCGTAAGTCCCCTGGGCCAGATGAGATATACCCTAGGATACTTTGGGAGGCAAGGGATGAGATTGCGGAGCTTTTAGCTTTGATCTTTGGGTCCTCACTGTCCACAGGGATAGTGCCAGAGGACTGGAGAGTGGCAAGTGTTGTTCCTCTTTTCAAGAAAGGAAATAGGAATGACCCTGGTAGGCCAGTTAATGGAAAGGGTCCTGAGAGATAGGATTTATGACCATTTGGAAAGATTCAGTTTAATACGGAATAGTCAGCGCGGTTTCGTGAGGGGTATGTCCTGCCTCTCAAATTTGATTGAATTCTTTGAGGAGGTAACTAAATGTGTGGACGAAGGTAGAGCAGTAGATGTCGTATACATGGATTTTAGTAAGGTGTTTGAGGTTCCCCATGGTAGGCTCATAAAG
Organism: Carcharhinus amblyrhynchos; assembly: GCF_965287045.1. Taxonomy (NCBI): domain Eukaryota; kingdom Metazoa; phylum Chordata; class Chondrichthyes; order Carcharhiniformes; family Carcharhinidae; genus Carcharhinus; species Carcharhinus amblyrhynchos. Next base: position 126,824,286 of record NC_137327.1, read on the forward strand.
ACAAGGAGGTGTGGGGTAGAAGGAAATTTGGCCAATTGGATAAGTAACTGGCTGTATTATAGAAGACGGTGGTGGTGGAGGGAAAATTTTCAGATAGGAGGCCAGTTACCAACAGTGTACCACAGGGCTCAGTGCTGGGTTCTCTGCTTTTTGTGATTTTTATCAATGACTTGGAAGAAGGGGCTGAAGGGTGGGTTAGTAAATTTGCTGATGACACCAAGATTGGTGGAGTAGTGGATGAGGTGGAAGGCTCTTGCAGGGGTTAGGCCACAGATCAACCATAATTTCATTGGTAGCAAAACAGATTCAAGGATTAATATGACCATCTCTTATTCCTATGAAGATTCATATTGAGAGCAAGAGCAATGAAGTTTGACTCAATCACTGCATTTAATTTTCCTTCCCTCTATTACTTCACTAATGGCCCATCTTCCTCCCTATTATTGATCTATTTCTAAGGTTGTTCAGTGCCTTTAAAGAGTATTCAGTGACTTCTCATTGTCTTCTCAGTTAACAGCGTCCTTCGTATCTCCACTGAACAAATTACCTCCTTTTCTCTAGTGTTCTATCGTAAACCTGCTTGTTAACGTTCTTTGTATCAAAACCATTACTGTATCTACTTATTAAGGTGGTTAAAGGCTATGTTTGATTGCACTTTTTTTGCATCAGTAAAATATTCAAAGCTGACTTTCTCTATTTGCAGAAGTACGGTGATATTCAATCAATGGAAGTTGAGAGTATGCGACGTAGGAACAGGCTGTATGTGATTCAAACTCTAGAAGACACCACTAAACAGAATGTGGTAAATTCTGTTTTGCTTTTGAATAAGTGAATACATGCGCAGTGCATTGAACTATTCATATGTTTTGTGGCTAATGAAGTTTTTTTCGAGCTAAGAGTTTGACTTTGTTTTCCTCTAAATGTTTTTGGTTTTCACTGACCTTTGTCCTGCATACCCTTCAATGTTTTGCTTATACAGTGGAAAAGCAAGCTGTTATTTTCCCTAACCTAATACTGAGTTAGAAAGTCAACATCTGCCAATGATCTAGAAAGTGGTTTTAATTAATTCCAACAAGCAACTCTTGAGTGAAAGATAGGCAGGAACTCAGCTCCCAAAGCCATACAAGATGGTGCATCAATGCAGCTTCAATTAACATTCTGATCTTTTCTTCCTGTATGGAGAAAAACAATTCAATTCTCTGGTGCTACTTTTCACCTTGTTTGGCCGCTTTCTTCTCCCCATTATAATGGCTCTCTGCGAGAGTTCATGTTGAGACTCAAAAGAATGCATATCTTGTCTGCAACCTGTTAAAGCCTCTGGAGGTTAAACCTTACACGCACAAATATAAAGATAAAAAGACAAGCTAGATCATCAGACATGTCCACTATTGTCATGGTATGATTCATATTTACTATCTGACATATCTGGCAGTGCTAACCCACTAACCAATTTCCCAGGAGAGGCAAAAAGAAAAAACTCAAGTCCAATTTAAAACCAAATCTGAAAAGTTCATAACTGTTCTCCACCCACCTTCCAAATCCCATCAGTAGTTAGCACTGATGCTTCACAGCACCTGGGACTCTGATTCAATTCTGGCCTTCGGTGACTGTCTGTGAAGTTTGCATGTTGTCCCCATGTCTGTATGGGTTTCCCCAGTGCTCCAGTTTCCTTCCACAGTCCAAAGATGTGCAGGTTAGGGAGATTGGCCATGGTAAATGTGCAGAGTTACGGGGATCAGAGCAATTGTGCATGACTTCTGTGTGGTTTATTGAAACTCCAGCTATGTTCACTCCATTGACAGTTATTGTATAATTTGCAAGCAAGTTAGTCAGCCTGACATAGTGCCTTCATTTTTATTGTTAAGATAGAGCATTGTGCAGACTGATACCTATGCTACTACTACTTTGCTAGCTTTGATTCATGTCGAATTTTCTAAGAGACTATTTAACACAAGTTCCCATTTCTGTCATTGTTGTGCTTATATCTCAGATCGACAAAGCAGTTATCTTTGACCAAAAGAGAAAACGCTGGAAAATCTCAGCAGGTCTGACAGCGTCTGTAAGGAGAGAAGAGCTGACGTTTTGAGTCCCGATGACCCTTTGTCATAACCCTTTCTTTCAGATGACAAAGGGTCATCTGGACTCAATGTCAGCTGTTTTCTCTCCTTACAGATGCTGCCAGACCTGCTGAGATTTTCCAGCATTTTCTCTTTTAGTTTCAGATTCCAGTATCTGCAGTAATTTGCTTTTATCCAGTTTTCTTTGACCTGCTGTATTCCCCTTAAATGCGTAACAAGTATAGAAAATCAAGTATTCCAGAATTGATTGTTCTAATGTCCTCATTTGATGATTAGATATTTAACAAATTATAAGTTTATTTATCAATTACAGATATCTCCTAAAGCATGACCTTGGTCCTTACTGATAGAAATTGTGTAGTGTGTCAGCTAGCGACATTGCAGTCTGACCTGGATGTGCTGTATTAAATCTCACTGTGCTATATTTAACATTGTGAACCCTTTGTGTTTGTGTTTTAGCTGCGGGTTGTATCTCAGGAAGTGATGTTCAACCCTAAGGAACTGGAAGACCTCTTCGAGATTTTTAAGGTCATTTGAGATCTTTATAAATTAATTGAGCACTCCATTGAAATTTTGTCATGCAATTTTCCCACAAGCTAATATAACATTTTGCATCAAGCAGACATCTGTCGTGTCATGCCTTTTTTAAAAAATGACAAATAGCAATGTGGCGCTTCAGGACTTCATACATTTTATAGATCAAAGAACCTGAAATAGTCACTTAACTCTTAAGTTGCAAGTTAAATACTTGTTCAAATATCAGCAAGTTCCATCTTTCTCATGTTCTGTTATGTTTGAGTGAAGTACTTGATTTGGATTTTTGTTTTTAGGCCAAAAAAATCAGGGATTGCATGACTCAATGCTGTTTATTTGTTTCACATTTGGACATTTAATTCCTTGTAATTTGCTCACAGTTTAGTCAATTCAGCATTTTGCCTTAACAAGGAAATGTGTTTTGAGCCATATGCTTGGGGAAGGTTCCACAGGTGACTTAGTAAGCTCGTAAGTGAGAACGTAAGTAGGAGTAGGGTAGCTCTTAGCTTTCATTGGTCATATGGCTTCTTGAATCTGCACTGCCATTCACTAAGATTGGCACAGTGGTTAGCACTGCTGCCTCTCAGGTCCAGGAACCTAGGTTTGATTCACGGCTTGGGTCACTGTCTGTGCGGAGTTTACATGTTCTCCCCGTGTCTGCGTGGGTTTCCTCTGGGTGCTCTGGTTTCCTCCCACAGTTCAAAGATATGCAGGTTAGGTGCATTGGCCATGCTAAGTTGTCTATGTACCTGAACAGGCGTTGGAATGTGGCAACTAGGGGATTTTCACAGTAACTTTGTGGTGTTAATGTAAGCCTACTTGTGACTAATAAATTTTACTTTAGGTCATGACTGATATGATCTTGACCTTAACTCCATTTTGCTGCCTATTATTCATAACCCTAACAAGTTGGAGGGGGGTGGGGTGGGTATGTATTGGAACAAATCCCTTCATCTCAGGAATCAGAGCATACTGCCAAGTTACCACCAACATGTCTCCTCCACCAGAGGCCCAAAAATCCTAGTCCACTGCTACACAAGTGTGTACACTGCTACACATGTCTACTGCTCTATCGTCTGCCCGCACTTTGGCAAAATCAGACCACAAGCCTGTGCTTCTCTTCCAAGCAAAAACCGAAGCAGGAAAATCCATCAAGGAGCGTCGTGCAATGTTGACCTGAAGAATCAGCTGATCTCCTATGGGGCTGCTTGGAGTCAGCGGACTGGTCAGTATTTAAAAACGCTGTGACCAGCCTGAACAAGTACCCTACTACAGTAACTGAGTTCATTAGTAAATGTGCAGAAGATTGTGTGCCAAAGAAGCAAATCTGTGTGTTCCCCAACCGGAAACCATGGATGAACAGGGATATCCACTGCGTGCTGAAGTCCAGGTCTGAGGCGTTCAAGTTGGTCAACACTGACCTATACCAGAAATGATGAGATGTCAGTGTTGGACTAGGGTAAACACAGTAAGAAGTCTCACAACCCAGGTTAAAGTCCAACAAGTTTATTTGATATTAAACACACTAGCTTTCAGGGTTTGCCACTCAGCTGACGAAGGGGCAAGCCCCAAAAGCTAGTGGGTTTACTTTCAAATAAACTTGTTGGACTTTAACTTGGAGTCGTGAGACTACTTACTGTCTATACCAAAAAGCCAGATACGATCCAAGGAGATCCATCAAAAATGCCAAAAGACAGTACTTGACCACGCTGGAGTCCCAGGCTAGCCAAACCAATGCCCGCCAACTGTGGCAAGGTCTGCAAGACATAACAGGCTAGATAAAGGCGTGTAAGGTTGCCAGCTCCAACACACCTCTCCCTGATGAGCTCGATGCATTCTACGCCTGTTTTGAGCGAGAGGTGAGCAAGAGCATGCCCTCCATCCTGGAAGCCCTGGATGTACCTATCTGGGGTCACGATTGCAGATGTCAGAGCAGCTTTCTTGAATGTCAACCCACGGAAAGCAACTGGCCTGGTTGGGGTATCCGGAAGTGCACTCAGATCTGCGCGGATCAGCTGGTGGAGGTATTCACAGACATCTTTAACCTCTCTTTACAACAGTCTGAGGTCCCTATCTGCTTCAAGAAGGTGACCATCATCCCAGTACCAAAAAAAAACCAAGCCATGTGGTTTAATGACTATTGGCTGGTGGCTCTGACATCCATTATAATGAGGTGCTTCAGAAGGTTAGTTATGGCACGAATCAGTTCCAGCCTCCAAGACTACCTGGATCCAGTGTAGTTTGCCTACTGTCGTAACAGTTCCACAGCAGATGCCATTTCCCTGACCCTGCACTCAACCCTGGAACACCTAGATAACGATACCTACGTCAGATACTTATTGACTACGGCTCAGCCTTCAACACTATTATTCCCACAAAACTCAACTCCAAACTTTGTGGTCTGGGCCTCAGCACCTCCCCGTGTGACTGGATCCTGAACTTCCTAACTCTCAGCCTACAGTCAGTAAGGATAGGCAACAACACCTCCACGATAATCCTCAACACTGGTGCCCCACAAGGCTGTGTTTTCAGTCTCTTCCATACTCCTCGTCCACTTATGACTGTGTGGCCAAATTCCCCCCCCCCACCCCAATTCAATTTTCAAGTTTGCATGATGACACCACCATAGTGGGTCGGATTTCAAAAAATGACGAGACAGAGTACGGGAATGAGAAAAGAGAATCTGGTGAACTGGTGTGGCGACAATAATCTCCGTCGATGACAATCTCCTTTTTGTTGACATTGACTTGGGAAGCATAAAGGAGAATGTGCCGCTGCCTACATAAATAGGGACAAAATAGAATGGGTTGAGAGCTCATGTTTTTAGTTGTCCGGAACACCAACAACCTGTCCTGGTCCCCCTATGCTGACACTATAGTTAAGAAAGCCTACCAACACCTCTACTTTCTCAGAAGACTAAGGATGACTAAGGCATGTCAGCTATGACTCTCTCCAACGTTTTACAGATGCATCATAGAAAGCATTCTTTCTAGTTGTGTCACAGCTTGGTTTAGCTCCTGCTCTGTCCAAGTCTGCAAGAAACTACAAAAGGTGAATATAGTACAATCCATCACACAAACCAGCCTCCCATCCATTGACTTTGTCTACACTCCCCGATGCCGCAGCAAAGCAGTCAACATAATTAAGGACTCCACGCACCCTGGGCATTCTCTCTTCCACCTTCTTCCTTGGGGGGGGTAAAAGATACAATAGTCTGAGGTCATGTACCAACTGACTCAAGAACAGCTTTTTCCCTGCTGCCGTCAGACTTTTGAATGGACTTGCCTTGCATTAAGTTGCTCTTTCTCTATACCCTAGCTATGACTGTAACACTACATTCTGCACTTTTTTGTTTCCTTCTCTAAGAATGGTATGTTTTGTCTGTATAGCACGCAAGAAAATACTTTTCACTCTGTTAACATGTGACAGTAATAAATAAAATCAATCTAGTGAACCTTGTTTGAACTGCCTTAAATGCAAGTAGAGCAGTGCGTGAATAAGGAGGCCAAAGTTGTGCAAAGTACTCTAGGCATGGTCTCAATGATGTACAGCTAACATTCCATTTGTCTTCCTAATTACTTGTTATACCTGCTTTAACTTTTGTGATTTGTGTAAAAGTGCACCAGGTCCCTCTGTACTACAGCATTCTTTGATTTTCTCCACTTACATAATATTTTGTTTCTATTCTTCGAAGCACAGATTGTAACCTCAATTTTTAGCACATTATACTCTATCTGCCAAATGTTTGCCCACTATTTAACTTGCCCCTTTGCGGGCTCTGTCCTCCCCAGCCTATCTTTTTGTACCTCAGCAGGTTTGCTATACATTCAGCCCCTTTATCCAAGTCACCGTGATAAATTGTAAATAGCTGAGGGTCCAATTTTCCCGAAGACAGATGCTAGCATAACTGTTTCTAGTTTTCTGTTTTCTGCTTTCTGTCTCCCTCTTTTCTTGAATAGGATCATGTCATTTGTTTCCCAATCCACTGGGACTTTACATAAGAACATAAGAAATAGGAGCAGGAGTAGGCCATCTAGCCCTTCGACCCTGCCCCGCCATTCAATAAGATCATGGCTGATCTGTCGTGGCTCAGTTCCACTTTCCCGCCCTCTCCCCATAACCCTTAATCCCCTCTCTTATCAAAAACCCATCAACCCGCGTCTTAAAAATATTTAGCGAGGCAGCCTCCACCACTTCAACGGGCAAAGAATTCCAGAGATTCACCACCCTTTGAGTGAAGAAGTTCCTCCTCAACTCCGTTCTAAACCGCCCCCCCTTTATCTTGAGGCTGTGCCCCCTAGTCCTACTGTCTTTTTTGAGCGGGAAGAGTCTCTCCACCTCTATCCTATCCATCCCATTCATCATCTTATACGTCTCAATGAGATCTCCCCTCATTCTTCTAAACTCTAACGAGTACAAGCCCAGTTTATTCAGCCTCTCCTCATAGCTCAACCCCCTCAACTCCGGTATCAGCCTAGTAAACCTCCTCTGCACTCCCTCCAAGGCCAAAATATCTTTGCGCAGGTGCGGCGCCCAAAACTGCACACAGTACTCCAGCTGCGGCCTCACCAATGCCCTATACAGCTGCAGCAAGACCTCCCTACTTTTATATTCGATCCCCCTCGCTATGAAGGCCAGCATCCCATTCGCCTTCCTGACCACCTGCAAGCTGGGTTTTTGCGACTCATGCACAAGGACCCCGAGGTCCCTCTGCACCGTCGCCTGCTGCAGTTTTTCGCCACGTAAGTAATAGTCCTTCCTACCATTATTCAGATTCCAGATTGTAGAGAATTTTGTAAGGTTGCAGCCAATACATCCAGTACCTCTAACCACTTCTTTTAATACAAAGGTCAAAGACCATCAGGTCCAGGAGACTTGTCAGTTCTGGGTCCCATTAGTTTGACTCGTGCTTAAAACAATTTGAGTTTCTCTCTCCTGTTTTCTCCCTGCCTTGGGATTATTAGGATAATTTTACTTCCTTCTATTGTGAAGACATACAAACTATTTGTTCATTTTCTTTGCTTTACATTATTAATTTCCCAGTCTCATCCTTTGAGGGATCAGTATTTACTTTAGCTAGTCTCTTTTTCTTATGTAATTGGAAAAGCTTTTGCTGTCTTTTTTCCATTTTTGTTTATTCCCCCCATTACATTTTTTATTTTCCTTTGGTTTCTGAAATTATTCTAATATTCACATTATCACTAACCTCAAAATTGTATGCATTTTTAAATCAATTTGACACCATCTTTAATTTCCTTAGATGTAGATTGTTCATTCTTTGGGTCTTATTTGAGAAGATTTTTTTTCACCTAGAGGGTGGAGGGAATCTGGAACTTCATCTAAAAGGATGATAGAGGCAGGAACCCTCGTAACATGTAAACGTTACAAGCATTTGAAATGCCATAGCAAAGAAAGCTATGGGCCAACAGCTGAAAAATGGGGTTGGAATAGGAAGATATTTGACAGCCGGCATAAAAACGTGATGGGCCGACGGGTCCCTTTCTGTGCTGTAAAGTTTTTTCTTGATGAAATATATTTCTGTTTAGAGTTACTTAATATCTCCTTAAATACCTTCCGCTAGTCTATCATTTTCTTTTAACCTGTTTTCCCAACCCATTTTGGCTACTTTACCTTCATGCCTTTGTAATTCTCTCTATTTAAATTTGAGACATTAGTTTCAGACCCACATTTCTTACCCTCAAATTGTGCAATTTTATCATGTTCTAGTCGAATTTGTTTTGAGGAACTGAAATGCGTCATATCCCCAAGAAATGCAGCACTTTGCACTTGTGCTGTCTTTGAAAGGTGTTATGCTATGTGCGTACGTTTGATTTATATAGGTTCAGTGATCACTATCCACAGGTAATCAAAACATTTTTTAAAAAGAAAAGGTAAATTGACTAAAGCATTGCCACATCGACATGACTTTAATTTGTGCACCTCCATCTTTTCTTACTCAAAAAAGCACCATATCTTATCAGTACTCCAGTAGCACCATATCATGTGTTTTGAATGAACTGCTTATAGGTTTGATTAGGATAAAGCAGCAACACATTCATTTTTCATAGATTCTCAATCTTGATCAGTGCTAATCATTTATTCCTTCATTGTAAAAATAATTTGTAACCTTTTGGGGGATCTATGGAACGCCTGCTTAAAAAATCTAGCCTGTCTAACAAGGTGTGTTCAGTATTACTGGATGACCTTTTGATGAGAGAGACTTAAATCATTTTCCCTTTTTTTTTTGTATGTAGAAGGAGCATTTTTTAACTTGCTACTGGATTCCACACAGTCCGGCACTCAAGCACCACGACTCCAGCCTTCCATACCTAGAGCAGTACCAGATTGATAATAAACAGTACTGCACACTGTTCAAGTACCTAAGCCCGTGGTCTCAGTCTGCAAACGCAGAATCGTTAGCTCTGTGGAGTTTTCGGCTTCTGGATGAGAACTCTGATAGCCTCATCAATTTCAAAGAGTTTTCGTGTGCCCTAGGTAAAACATTTTACTTTTCAAACCACGTGGTTATTCTTTTAGAGCTTCGTATTTTAGTATTATTGATTCATAAGGGCAGCGTGGTGGCACAGATAGCACTGCTGCCTCACAGCTCCAGGGACCTAGGTTTTATTCCAGCCTTGGGTGAATGCCTGTGTGGAGTTTGCACGTTGTCGCCATGTAGGTTTCCTCAAGGTGCTTTGGTTTCTGCCCACACTTCAAAGATGTGCAGGTTAGGTGGATCAGACGTGTTAAATTATCCCTTAGTGTCAGGCGGACTAGTAGGGTAAATATGTAGGGTTATGGGGATAGGATGGGATTGTTGTCGGCGCAGGCTTAATGGGTCAAATGACCTCCTGCACTATAGTGATTCTATGATTCTGTGTAATGTGGTAGGAGAATATCTGTACTGAATATGTCTTAGGCCATGTGATTTTTGGATTCTCAACTTTGCCATAAACTGTGGAGAGAGTCTAAAAGGGGTTTTATTTCAAACTGCGGTTATAGTTGAAAAGCAGCATGAATCTGGAATTAAGAGGTTCCCTAAAGAAGGAATTCTCCACCAATAGATTTTGGGTTCCATTTGAAAATCAGATTTCTTCATCTCTGCCTATTTTTCTTCAATACTTTACATCCTGCTGAATGCGCTGAGAGTGTTTGGCTAAGTTATCGTTTATGCCACTTGAGAATGGAAGAAAGGGTTTAAGCTGGGCCATGCAGCAGTGAAATCAGGGCGCACTTCTCCCCACACACACGGTAGCGGAAATATGGAACTTTCTTTCCTCCAAAACGATGTGGATGCTGGGCGGGGGTGTGGTTTGTTGGTTCAGGATATTACAGGATGTGGAGCAATGGCAGAGGAATACAGTCGAGGTAGCTAATAGATTGGCAGAACAAAATCAAGAGGCTGAATTGATTGAGCCTTTTCCGCGATAGAACCTTTTCAGCAAACAATAACTGCTTCAAAAAAAAACATAATATTTATTCAGCCACTTGCTGTAGGTGCAGTGCTGAGAAGGATATGTGACATTTCACTGAGGGCTTTTTTATTCTTGCTTTTTGTATAAAGTACAAAGAACTGAGTGTCTTAAACCTTTCATTAGAACCTTAAAGGATTTAAGGATCTTGAATAATAAATATACTAATTCAGTTTCTTCTCTTGCAGATGTGATGTACAATGGATCATTTACTGATAAACTGAAATTACTTTTTAAATTACATATTCCACCAGGTAAATCAACTAATTACCGAAAATCCACTTGTGTATTACATGCTTAAATTTGATAAATGCGTTCTGTTCTTGAAATCTCAGGAAAAAAATGTATTTCACATGAAGTAATTATCGTTGACATTGGTTCACACTATAGTGAAGCTCAGTCATTTTATACTCAACAGGGAGACAGTTTTATTTAAATATGAAGGTGTCTGTAATTGCCATTGTAAAAAGTTGAAAGCTAAAGTTGTTCTATAACTCTTAAGAAGTGTACCATGCTGCTATCGGTTAAAGTAGAATTGGCTTGACTGCCGTGCCACTTTTGTCTAGGACTGAATGTGAATATAGCTGTTTACTTGATGCCTGGGGGTACGGGTGCGCTCCTTTGACAGTTGTGATGTTCAGGGAGTTGGGGCAGTGGGGGTGGGGGGGGGGGGGGGGGTGGAATTTGAGCCAAGAAAAGGAATGAATAAAAGCAAAACATTACGGATGCTGAAATCTGAAACAAAAACAGAAAATGCTGGAAAATCTCAGCAGATCTGCTTGCATCTGTGGAGCAAAAATAGAGCCAACATTTTGAGTCTGGACGACCCTTCGTCACAGCTGGTCAGAGCTTCGTCTGCTGTGACGAAGTGTCATCCAGACTCAAAACATTGGTTCTATTCTCTCTCCACAGATGCTGTCAGATCTGCTGAGATTTTCCAGCATTTCCTGTTATGTGTTGAAAGAGATGAATAAAATTGATTGCTTACAGGATTATTGAAGAGAACTACTGATATTTTGGCATTGTGTAGGAAAGGAGTGCTCGCTTAATTGGCATTCTCACCTGAGTAGGGAGATTTTGGATTCTAATCCCACAGGGGGTTGTGGGTTCAAATCCCATAGAAAATTGAGGGCCCATGATTTAAGCTGACAGTTCAGTTTCAGGGTGAATCACTACCACATTGCCGGAGGTGTTGCCTTTTGGATGCAGTGTTAAAATGGGGCCTCATCTGCCCATTTAGGTGAATGTTAAAAAAAAGTTGCATCGTTCAAAGAACAGACAAATGCTCCCTTTGTCTTTGCCAACAGCTGTCCCACGTGTCTATTATTATGCTATTTGTGGGACTTGCCATGTGCATATTGGCTGCCAGATTTATCAATAGAACAATGACTGCACTTCAGGAGTAATTAATTGGCTGTGAAACACTTTAAAATGTCCTAAGGTGGTGTCAGTGCACATTCTTATCGCAGTTATTTATGGTTACAGATTTAACATTTCTAGTCTTTTGCTTTACAGCATTTACTGAAGGTGAAAGTACAGTTCCTTCAGCTTCCAAACACCAAGAACTTTTTGATGAAGCGATGACTCGTGATCAGCTCGATGGTATGTATTGACTTTTTTGGGGGGCTGAATTAGTGGAGTTGATTTTAGGTTGATTTCCAACCCCCATTTCTTTATTGTAGGAGGGTGCAAAATCTATGCAAGCTCTTTTGCAGTTTTCATGATAAATGTAAGAGTATTTTTGGAAAAAGAAACTATGCTGTCGAAGCTTTTCATCTTGCGCTCATCAGGACAATTCATAAGAACACAATGTAAAGAGAGCAAAATTTTATACTGTATGAGAAAGAAGTGCTGATTGGTTAGCAAGTGGGCTTAGGTAGAGATGGTGACATGGAGAACACACTAATGACTGACAAGTTAACTGTCAAGCTTTGTTTAAATTCAAACCAGGCAGGTTGACTCTGGTTAAGGCATTGCCCTACGGAATGAACCAGAGTGTGGCTATTGCCTATTTTGCCCAGTTGGAAAGGTGCAACGTGTGTGCATGTTATTTCTGTCTGCAAAAGGCAGGATCTTTATGTATTAATATATGTAGTTTCTGTGAGCCTGACTGTTGATGTTGAATTGATTGTCAGTGTAATATTTAGCACACTCAGGATTGTTCAACAAATGTGTTCAGTTGCAGAACCACATCGAATGTTGAACACTGAGTTTTGCAAGCATGGACTGGTCAGTACTCTGCCTGTTACAAACAGCTGAAAGGACATGCTGTTTGATACGATCTTCTAATGTTTGGGATGTACAGCCTACACACCTAGCACCACATTGATACTGAAATTACTGTACCACATTATTCATTTACATGATGGGCAGAAAATCTTTTTAGCTTGATGGCAGTATCCTGTTAGTGGCAAATACCACTTGTGTTGCCACTGCATAGTCACAGCATGAAACAGCTAGCTCTTTCTGTTGTTCAGATCTTTCTGATATCTTGCCCTTCCAGGGTAATCTGAGATAGACTGGGCACAAGTGGCGACCTTCGTCCTATTCGTGAGTTTGTGAGATATTCAGCGGGTGTTAATGTGACCAGGGCAGTCGCTATCTCATAGAACGTCTTTGATACGACCTTACTTCAGCCACAAGCTTCCACATTGAGCAAAGAGCTCGGGCCCTGTTTACGATGTTGACGATAAGGCTAATCTTATTGTGAGTTGGACTGTATGAACCCCAATGTGTGTGATGACCAGAGAAGGTAGGCTTTTAGTAGATGGTAGATAACGCATCAAGGAAAGGGAGCTCATTTGGCTGGTTCATTTCAAAGGTGAATTTGAGTGCATCTGCAAGACCAAGCCGTATAGTAAGGGAAACAAGAATTCAAGTAGCTACTGTACCAAAACGGTGGTTGCAAATCTACCCGATTCACTTGTCAGCATCTAGTACTTCAGAAAGCATGTTTGAGTGTGTTGTCTTCAATTGTATGGAAGTAAATTTGTGTATCGAGTATAAATTATATCAACATCTCAATGTGTGAATAAAACAGCTCATGCTGGTGTTGCAATCATTGCTTCAATGATTGTGAAAACGTAATTGTCTTACACTGCGGTTTCTGCTGTAAAGAATATATTTAATTTGGCAAGTTAGATAGAGAAGTTGTGGCAATGCAACTTTGTCAATACTGTCCTTTTTTGTTTTTAAATTTCAGGGAGTAACAAGGGGAAGGTTGATATCCAAGCCTATTTGAAACAGTGGCATGAAGAACTGACAAGGAAAGAGGAAAGTATCCGAAACCTGCCACGGATAAATCAGGTGACAGTGTGACCTGTTTCGCTATTTGCATTCACAAATTATTAGCATTGGTACCTTGCTGTTGTGCCAAGTTTCTGATGAAGATAAAAATTTATAAGCACAGAATGATAAAACACAAGTGACTTATGAGGATTAAATGCTTAAGTTCAAAAATCTTTGTTCTGGTTTACAATTTGTATGTTGTCTTGCTTATCGTTGCCTCTAAAGCTAGCACTGTGCTTTTTGCTATTCTGACTTTGGTTTCTTTTGTTTATTTCCCCATTTTTTTGCTCCACGTTTTGTTACAGTTCTTTTGAATCGCCACTTTAACACACCCCTCTAGAGCTTTTTATGTTACAGCCTGTTCCCTCTTGAAAGCCTTCTCGAGATCTAATGCTTTGCCTGAAATTCTTATCTTTTCCTGCTCATTGTCTGCATTTTCTGCTGTCAGGCTGTTTGGGATAATTTAAAAATATTAGAAGTGAGTAATCAATAAAACTTATTGCTGTGTCCGGGCAATTTTTAAGAACATAAGAAATAGGAGCAGGAGTAGGCCATCTAGCCCTTCGAGCCTGCCCCGCCATTCAATAAGATCATGGCTGATCTGTCGTGGCTCAGTTCCACATTCCCGCCCTCTCCCCATAACCCTTAATCCCTTCTCTTATCAAAAACCCAACAACCCGCGTTTAAAAATATTTAGCGAGGTAGCCTCCACCACTTCAACGGGCAGAGAATTCCAGAGATTCACCACCCTTTGAGTGAAGAAGTTCCTCCTCAACTCTGTTCTAAACTGCCCCCCCCCTTTATCTTGAGGCTGTGCCCCCTAGTCCTGCTATCCTTTCTTCTGAGCACTAATGAGATAACAGTTGAAAGTCTGCTGTTCATGGCTTCAATGATTTACAATTTGGTCAATAATTTTATGTCCTGTCTTCCCCCAAAAGTTATGAGACTAATTATCTGCAAGCAGTGATCATTTGGAAATGGGCTGTAATTATACATTAATTTTTTTAATGTGAAATATTGTCACCATTTGAATTTAAAGCATACTTTTAAAAAGCGCTGGTCTCTGTGCTTTAAAGGAGACGGTGTGACCTTGTAATGAAATGGTGGAGTGTGTTCATCATCTAATGAATTTAATCAAAGTTAGTAGCCTGATGAGCACTTATCCTATTGCAAACATTTAAAAACAAATTGAAAACCATGGAAATATGTCTTAAAAGCAGAAAGAAAAATGCACTGGCTCAATTGGCCAGTTCTGAGGAAGGACCTTGCAACCACAATCATCCTGCTGCTGTGGTGCCAACACATAGAATTAAATTTCCTGCCATGGCAACGTCTCTGTGAAATTATACTTCACAAAGCTCCATGCCTTTAGCCAGCAAGGAGGGAACATTTTATAATCTGTAATCCATTGGCTGGAAATGATAGATAACAGATGGAATGCCTTCCATTCTCTCCTGAAGGTCATAGACTCATCATGAAGCACAGCTCCAGGAGTGTTGGCAGCTCTTCATTAAGAGCAACTCTGGCCTCTTTGCATTACCTTAGAAAATATTTGTATTTAGATTGGACTACAATAGAGAAACAGAGACCGACTCAGCTGTAAAGCAATTCCAATCCAACAATCCTAATGTGGTTGCAACATAATCTGTTAATTGTGTTTTACTGAGTCCATACACAAACAGAAATATCAACACATTTAACCCTTTTTTTAAACCATGGGTCGAGGTATAACCTTCATCAATCCTTTTGATCTTCACACACCCTGCTTATTGTTTAACATTGGGGTGATTTTTTAAAAGCAATAGGTATAAATTGAACATTGCACTTTTAACAGAAGCTGACCAATGCAATCAGTTAAATTGTCCCCTGATGCATCAAACTATAAAGCATCCTAGGGGCGAACAGCTTTATCCATTTTGTTCTTTCCAACTATAGTGCAAACCCACAAGTTAAAAAAGAAAGCAGAGGCCTTAATCATATGGGATTAAACCAATAAACTTGCAAACATATGTTTACACACCTTGACTCCACCAGACATAAGAACATAAGAAATAGGAGCAGGAGTAGGCCATCTAGCCCTTCGAGCCTGCCCCGCCATTCAATAAGATCGTGGCTGATCTGTCGTGGCTCAGTTCCACTTTCCCGCCCTCTCCCCATAACCCTTAATCCCCTCTCTTATCAAAAACCCATCAACCCGCGTCTTAAAAATATTTAGCGAGGCAGCCTCCACCACTTCAACGGGCAGAGAATTCCAGAGATTCACCACCCTTTGAGTGAAGAAGTTCCTCCTCAACTCCGTTCTAAACCGCCCCCCCTTTATCTTGAGGCTGTGCCCCCTAGTCCTACTGTCTTTTTTGAGCGGGAAGAGTCTCTCCACCTCTATCCTATCCATCCCATTCATCATCTTATACATCTCAATGAGATCTCCCCTCATTCTTCTAAACTCTAACGAGTACAAGCCTAGTTTATTCAGCCTCTCCTCATAGCTCAACCCCCTCAACTCCGGTATCAGCCTAGTAAACCTCCTCTGCACTCCCTCCAAGGCCAAAATAAGTGCAGAAAGTGCTGGAAAAACTCAGCAGGTCTGGCAGTATCTGTGGAGAAAGAAACACGAGTTAACCTTTCCAGTTCCAATATGAGTCTTTGGAAATTGTTCTGAAGAAAAGTCACGTTGGACTTGAAACATTTAACTCTGTTTCTCTCTCCAGAGATGCTGCCAGACTTAAGTTTTTCCAGCACTTTCTGTTCTTATTTGCTGTATTTTGCTTTTATTTCTTCAGATCCAAGCAGTCAGGCAGAGGAATTCTGGCTGCTGCTGAGCCCCTTTTGGCATGTATCCCTAAGATAGAGTGATTTAGCAGAGCAAGGCTTGACCTTGATGTTTTGCTGGCCTGTGTAGCATGGGTCGCACTGCATAACTTTCAGTTGAGCCATTAGGAGAGCTTAATGCAGTTTTTGGGTATATTGCCATGTAACAACATATGTCATGTAACTGAGATTATGTTGTACGTGAAATCGAATCCACAATGTCACAAAGCAGGTTCAGAAGTGGAAATAAGCTGCTCAAGTTACTTATGTTGGATGTTGCAAATCTGTCATTAAAAACGATATGCTGAGAACATATGACAGGTTATAGTTTCGATCTTCCTCCCTTTTGTCCACTTTGACTTCTTTTGCCAGATTTTCCATGCTTCCCCCATCCTCTCTGCTGTTTTGCCGTAACTTTCTCTGGACCTATTTTTCTTTCTGTAACTAATTACCACCTCATTTTGCCTGGCACCTTTATCCTCTTTTGTCATTTAATTGTCCATGCCCCCCCCCCCCCCCCCCCCATCCTTTTACAGATCCTTCCCCTTTATTCTTTATCCATCCCCCCCGCCCCAAAAAACTCACTTTTTCTCTCTATTGATGCTGCCTGATCTAACTGAGTCTTTCCAGCATTTCTATTTTTGCTCAAGTTCGACATTCGGTTACGTGAATCTTGCTGATAATACTTAGCTTAGTGAGATTGGAATAATTTTCTTGTTAGTGGCATTTCAAAGACTTGTTTCTAAAACCTTTTTTCGTGTTCCCATGTTCCTGATGACTTATGTGCTTTATTTTTAATTTCCCAGTCACAATTCGTTCAGTTCTCCAAGACGCTATATAATCTGTTCCATGGAGATCCTAATGAGGAGGCACTTTATCGTGCCATAACAACTGTCACTGGCCTCTTGCTTCGAATGGAAGAAGTGGGGAGAACGCTGAACAGCCCAAACTCTCCCATCCCAAGTAAACAAGGTATAATTCAGGATTGCCAAAGCGGTGACAGTATTCAGGACAACCAGACGTTAAAGAAGGGTGAAGATGCTGCCCAAGAAGCCCAGGCTGAGATTGAATGGACCTTTGCCTTTGAACAGATACTGGCCTCGCTGTTAAATGAACCCGTTTTAGTGGCGTTTTTTGAGAAACAGGTAGATGTAAAGGCAAAAATAGAAGAAGCTAAATCTGTTCAGCTGAGGGCTAAAAGAAAGCCAAACATTTTTGACTGAGATTGTTCTGCAGTCTGTTGTAACACTATGCCGTGTTCTGTTGTGATGATGCAACAACCCAGTACAAACATACGAGCCCTGAAATTTCTGTTGGTGGTGGCAGCAGAGAAATGCCGAACCTGTTTTGCATGATGTTTCACTGTTATTTTAACACTGGCTTTAATTTGGTTAATGTCTCTGCTGAAATGGCATTGGGGAAAGTTGCACAAAGGCTCACAGCATTTTTCTGCTGATGAAATCAACGGTGATTTCCATGATGCAACCTTGGTTTGTCACATAACTCTTATCGGTGTACGTGAGCTTTGAACCACAAAGCAACTGCTGTCGTTTTGCTATTGAGGGATTTTTAAAAATTTTGTTTACACGCGCTGATTTCAGGTAATCTAAGAAGGCTTGCACAATAGGAGAAACATCAATATAGCAAGATACACTGCAAACGCTCCTGATTTGAAACTAAGCTCATAATTAAAATATCAAACTATTCCCAATTTTCTGTAATAGAGTTTCAGATCAGCCTGTATTTCTGTGAATTCAAGCATACTGTGCTGCCAGTGCCAGTCTGTAGAGGGTGCCCTTGTAATTTTCCTGCTCTTGCGAGGAGATTATCAAGCTTATTTGGACTTTACGGAGTTTGAAATTCAGAATGAAGGGGAATGTCTTTTCCTTATTTATACTAAAATATGTTTGTTTTTTAATGTTATATAAAAAACCTATTTATAGCTTGCAAAAATATAGCAAAGGGAATCTTTACAATACAATATGTCCTGTATTTTTGAAGTATGCTGCACACTTGTGCACTTTCAAATGTTATTGCTATCTCAGCTGCTTTCTGCTTTGAGAATATTTTTTATGAAACTGCCCAAGAATTAGAGCACAGAGTATATAAATAACACAAACTAGTGATTTAGTCCTCATTCTGACGTCAAGATTTATTGGTAATTGTAATCACATGAAAATATGAAGTTTACAAGCACTAAGCTTTGCAGTCCAAATGTCTCAGAATTTAGCATTAGTTACAGAGACACCTGGATTTAATTGCTTATGTTCAATGAAGATAATGCACTGTTCTCATTAAAGCAAAATTAGCATGTATATAGGCACATTGAGGTAAACACTATATAGGGAACAGCGAATCCTGCCTGAGAGCACTGTTAGGAAGTGTTGCTCTCAGATCCAAAAACCAATTTGCCGAAAGTTTCTTTTTAAAAAAGATCTAGTTTTGAAAGAATTTTGTGCCAAAAACTGAGGCACTTGCCATGTTGTGTGTGCAGAACGTGTACTCCATTGATTCACAAATCTTTCAGTCTTAAACTCATTTTGTTCCATATTGTATCAAAAGCCTCATCTAAAGGGTAGACTTAAATAAATATTTTGATTTCCAGTTCACTTAGTTTTTACAGATTGTGTTTTCTAGTTCTCTTTATATTTGCTTTCTAATAAAAGTATATTGTTGACAGGCCTTAGTTGGAGAATTTTGATTTTTTAAATGTACAATACTAATACTGCAATTATTAAAAAGGCAAAATTATTTTTGTATCAAATGATAGTGTATATGGAGATCATACCAGTACTTCTACATAAAGAATCATAGGAAAGAGGGAGCAGGAGGTGGCCATTCATCCTTTAGAACCTACTCTGCCATTATGATCATGGTTGATCATCCAACTCAACAGTCTTATACTGCCTCTGCACCACTTTCCCATATCCTTTAATCCCCTTTGCCTCAAGTGCTACATCTATCTGCTTCTTGACAACATTGTGTTTTGGCCTCAACTACTTTGTGGCAGCAAACTCCACAAGCTGATCGCTCTCTGGGTGAAGAAATTTTTCTTCATCTCTCCTGAACGGTCGACCCTATATCCTCAGACTGTGACCCCACTATCGGGACCATCCTACTTGCATCTACCCTGTCTAGTCCTGTTAGAATTTTATAGGTTTCTGAGATTCCTCTCTTCTTTCTTCTGGACTCCAGTGAATACCATCCTAACCAACTCAATCTCTCCTCATAAGTCAGCCCTGCCACCCTGAGAATCAATCTAGTAAGCTTTCTCTGCACTCCTAGAGCAGGAACATCCTTCTTCAGATCAGGAGACCAAAATTGCACACAATATTCCAGGTGTGGCCTCACCAAGACCCTGCATAATTGCAGCAAGACATCCTTGCTCTTGTACTTGAATCCTCTCACTATGAAGGCCAACATACTATTTGTGTTCTTCACTTCCTGCTGCGCCTCCATGCTTTAGTGGCTGGTGTACAAGGATACCAAGTCTCATTGCACATTCCCCTCTCCTAATTTATGGCCATTCATATGCCTTTCCATTTTTGCCATCAAAATGGATGACCTCACATTTGTCTAAATTATACTGCCTCTGCCAATCATTTGCACACACAGTTTGTCTAAATCTCATTGAAGGATCTCTGCACCCTCTTCATGGCTCACCTTCCCACCCAGCTTTGTCTCATCTAAAAATTTGGAGATAGTACATTTGGTTCCCTCATCTAAAGCATTAATATATAAATAGTGGGGTCCAGACACTGTTCCCTATGGTACCCCACTATATTCATCAATGATGAATTCATAGCTATTGATTCAATGTGATGAAGGAGGTTAAATAGCTGGAGTGAAGAAAATATAACTTTCAGTGCATCCAGTAGCAGCTAGAAGATGAATCATAGAATCTCTACAGTGCAGAAAGAGGTCACTTGGCCCATTTGAATCTGCACTGATCACAATGCCACCCATTTACACTATTAACCACCGCCCACTAAGGGACAATTTAACATAGCCAGTCAGCCTAACCTGCACATCTCTGGACTGTTTGTGGAGGGGGGGGAACCGGAGCACCCAGAGGAAATCCATGCTGACATGGAGAATGTGCAAACTCCACAGAGTCAATCACCGAAGCTGGGAATTGAACATGGGCCCCTGGTGTTGTGAGGCAGCAGTGCTCACAACTGTGTCAGAACAAAGAACAGTACAGCACAGGAAACAGGCCCTTCGGCCCTTCAAGCCCGTGCTGCGCATTGGTCCAACTAGAGCATTCGTTTGTATTCTTCCATTCCCAGGCTGCTCATGTGTCTATCCAGTAATTTGTCTTCAGGTACCAAGCTCAGTAGGTGAGTTAAATGTGTGTACTCTGTGTATATCCATCTATTGCTCAGATTAATGTGTGCATCTAGAAAAATTATAATGAAGAGAAATAAGCCTTCAGGAGCAAAAAAGTGCAACTTGAGTAAAAGAAGAAAGCGGACAGGAACGCTTGAAACAACAGGAGGATGTACTCAGCCAGAAGAAAGCTATGTTTCAGGTTTGAAAAGATGAAATCTGGAAGTAAGGCAGAAAGTGACTGCAGTTGAACAATTTCAGAAGTAAAAAGAGCAAAAGTTTCTGGCAATGGCAATGCTTGTCTCAATAACATGCTATTTGCAATGCTACTTTGGTCTTAGATTTTGTAATAGCTGGAGGATATCAAAATTGGCAATAAATCCATTGCTATGATCAACTAGTTACTTACAAAGGTCAGGCAGAATTAACTATGCGACTGTACAACACTCCTGGCTGTCAATGTGTCCTTGCACCCAATTGACTTGGCTTCCTGCCTTGACATTCCACGAGGCTTTGGCCTGATCATATGGCCTTCAGGTTTTGCCCCCTTAAAGGGGGCCATACTACCACACTCTTCCCTCACTAACTCCTGAATTCACCGAATGATTCAATAAAAAAATGAATACAGGTAGGGAAATGACAAAAACCAGGAAAACTCAAAAGTTAAGTCCGTCCAGGGCCTTCTGGACTCTGGTAGAAGGACTCAACTTTGTGCTAGGCTCTTTTGGAAGTGAACCATAGAACCCTACTGTGCAGAAAGAGGCCCATCGAGTCTACACCGAACACAATCCCACCCAGACCCTACCCCCCCATATCCCTACGTATTATACCCACAAATCCCTCTAACCTATGCATCCCTGGAGACGAAGGGGCAATTTCTTAGCATAGCCAATGAACCTAATCTGCACATCTTTGGACTGTGGGAGGAAACCCACACAGACACGGGGAAAATGTGTAAACTTCATACAGTCACCCAAGGCAGGAGTTGAACCTGGATACCTAGTGCTGTGAGGCAGCTTCAGATGTTTAGGGCTGAGGTGGGACCTTGTCCTCAGATGAGTGTGGATGTCCCATTTCTGGCCACTTGCTGCTGATCATAATATTAAGTCGTTGGAGGATAGCCAGAGAGTGGGGTCTTTTAGAATCATCGAGTCTCTACAGTGCTAAATCTGCACTGACTCTTCGACAGAGCATCTTATTCAGGCCCACCCCATCCCTGGACATTCACCCACAAATTGACCTACTGACGCACCCTGTGACACTAAGGGGCAAGTGAGTATGGCCAATGAACATAATCAGCACATCTTTGGACTGTGGGAAGAAACTGGAGCACTCAGAGGAAAACCCACACAGACACAGGGGAGAAGATGCAAGCTCCACACGACAGCACTCCAGGCCAGAATTGAACCTGGGTCCTGGCACTGGTTGGCAGCAGTGCTAACCACCAAACTGCCCACTTGCTTTATTTGGATTCAAGTTCCACAACTAATCATGGTGAGATTTGAACCTAGGTCTCTACTTGTTCAGTAACAATACCACTAGACCATCATCTCACCCACCAGACTCCCCAACCACCCCCCACCCCCCCAGCACATCTACAAATTTCAATGAGTCGGGTCCACAGCTCAACCTGTGAGGTATTGCAACTTAAGGGGTTAACTTGTCCATGCTTGGCATCCTTAAGGTGCATTCAATTTTTAGTGGGGTAATGATGCAAATGCTAACAATTTGCAGTCACACTAGCACCCACCCCCTGCGCCCCCCCCGCGAGAATATATTTCAAAACAATCCAACATTCCGTGTTACATAGTGTTTACCTGACAGACCATTGCAGCAAGAAATAGAAAATAAATATTTTCATGGCTAACTTTGGCTTCTCACAATACTATTTTATTTGTGCCACTGGTAAGAATGTCCCAAAAATGCAAAAAAAACTTTTCTTCATGTAGCTTTTACATTTCTATTTCTTGTTAACTCCATTAACATAATTCAATTAAAGTTTATTTATTAGTGTCACAAGTTGACTTACATTAACACTGCAATGAATTAACTGTGAGAATCCCTAGTTGCCATACTCCGCTGCCTGTTCGGGTACACAGAGAGTTTAGCATGGCCAATGCGCCTAACCAGTGTTTTCTTTTAGACTGTGGGAGAAAATGGAGCACCCAGAGGAAACCCATGCAAGACGCTAGGAGAATGTGCAGATTCCGCATGGACAGTTATTCAAGCCGAGAATTTAACTCAGGCCCCTGGCGCTTTGAGGCAGTAGTGTTAACCACTGTAGCACCATGCTGGCCCACTGTCTCGGACTTGCATTTATATTTGAGGTTAACTTAATTCAGTGCAGAAAATATCAAAATCCAGAGAGAAAGTTCAGTGGAGTTGTGCAAAGATCATTTATTCACGGAAAGACATAAATTGCTCACCTTTTCTCTGTAAGACACTTTTTTGTGTAACAAATTTTCATTGAATAAGAACATTCATAAATTCAAAACGACCTGTCACATCATATAAAATAAAACTAATTTGCTATTATAAGGATAATTTTGTACAGAAGTTGATATAATACAATATCTACATCGATTAGCACACCCCACTGTTTGTCCATTGTGTGACCAGACAAACACTGACTTCAAAGTGCATATTCTCATCTTCGCCTACAGGTAAACACAACATCTGATTGGCCATCACAATATCTGATCGTTCAAAGGGATACAAGCCCAAAATGCATCTCAGAAAAATAAACCAGACACAAGATCATGTAATTGCGGCAGGCAGGCTGATAATGAGATTTAAGAGAATGATTGTCAGAACATAAGGACATCCATCACATTGACCATGGCAAGTCACTTGTTCCTATCTGTGCATTTTCCACTCTTCAATTCTTTACTCTTCTCGAAGCCAAGTTTTAAAAATAAAAACCTGCTGTATCTGTTAATATCGATTTGTTCACCACTTACAAGGAATGATTGAATTGTCGATTCCTTAAAAATCTCATTTATCTGTCTTTGTTTATACAATAACACAATGTCGAACAAGTTACATGAACTAGTTTGTACTACCAAGGAAGAGGTAACAGATTGACAGGACAAGGGGATGTTTAATCGGTGCCTAATTGATAGAAAATTTGGAAAGTCCTAATCATACTTCTACAGGAGTGGAATCCTCACCTATTGGCTTGTGAACACAATCAGGGAAAAGTTCAAGATCATTGGCAGTACAACACAGGAAAGTCTGGATGCGCAAGAAAGCTATTGGAGCTGATTTTAGTGCAGTAGCAAAAGAGTTAGACAGTCTGAACTGGGCAGAAAAGAGGAATTACTCGCAGTGCGATTACTCCCCTGAAGAAAATGATCAGACAATCTTCCCCACTTGGAACATTATAAATGAAGGGAACATGACCCATACTCCAGCAACTCTAAATAATGATTTACTGGATGGATGAAGAAAATATGGAAATACATTCACATGTGCATTTGGACTCATCCTTACAGTGCAGAATCTCGTTCACAGACTTAAACTTCAATTTCCCTGTTTAGTTGTGAATTTACGAAATAAAACTTATATATAATTAGTTGCATGTTTGAAAAGCAGTAGAGGCATTTTTAGATATTTATTTGGATTTTGAATTCCTGAGAATGTATTAACTGTAGCAAGAATCAGGGAGCATTTGATTCCAGGTCAATTGTCATTAGACCTGGATTTTATACAATAATGCACTAACTAGTGTTACGGTTTACACACAGTGTACAGTACATCGGCAGAGTGTTTTAATGGCCCAGATTTTGTTGTGGCTACAATGGTGAAACTAATACTATTCACCGTCATTACGCCACCAAAACTAGCAGCAACCTTTGGAATTAAAACATAAAATGTTGGGGATACTCAGCAGGTCAAGCAGCACCCCTGCAGAGAAGCTTAGAGCAGAATTTTATAGCCCCATTGTGGTGGGGGGCAAGGCTGGAAAATGCAGCGAGCCATTGAAAACTTCATTGACGCTGTTGGGACCAAAAGATGGTGGAAGAGGCTGAAAAATTGCACCCAACACAAATTAGACTTAATGAGGCTTGGCTGAGAGTCCAGACTTCCATTACTTTGCCAAAACAGTGCACACAAGGGAAAACATTGCTCGTTTCACCACTCTCTGGTTTGATGTGTATTTACACAAGATAAAGAGCTGTCAAGTGCTTATAGTTTCTGCTATTGATACTTTCGAGGCCTTGTTGTATAGGGTTGCGTGTACAACAGTGTTTATAAAGCAGTTTGGAATTTTTAAAAAATCTTTTCCACATGTCACTGAACCGTAGAATAGTAACATTGGTTCTGACAGTAAGAAATCTGACAACACCAGGTTTAAGTTCAACCGATTTATTTGATAGTAAACTCACAAGCTTTCGGGGTTTCTCCCTTTGTCAGGGAGACCTGACAATCACCTGATGAAGGGGCAAACCCCGAAAGCGTGAGTTTACTATCAAATAGATCGGTTGGACTTAACCTGGTGTTGTCAGATCTCTTACCGTGTTTACCCCAGTCCAATGCCGGCATCTCCACATCATTGGTTCTGTACAGAGTGTATACGAAGTGAATGGGCAAGGAAGTGCTATGCGTTGGCATGAAGGGCATTAGGGGCCATTGGGGGCAAAGAATGCCATAAGTTGGCGTGGGGAATGGGTCAACAGGCTGGGATGTGGGATACAGGGCCATATATTTACCAAAACAACAGGATCAAGTTCCGAGGAACATAGGCAGGCCTTTCAACTAGCCCACCTTGGCACTTGGCAACCCCTGTGGCCACTCCTAATCTGCATCCAGGGATGGCAGGTCTGACTCGATCCCACCCAGAAATTGCACTATTTGGGGCAAGGTTCCAAGCTCGGAAACTTCACAACTCTGGCTACCTGCCTCCAAGACAAAAATCCGGCCCAAATTTTCAGGTTGACGAGGACCCTTCATTGGATATCGGGGGGGGGCGGGATTTTCCAGATACTCTCACTCCAAATCCTGAACATCCTACCTGAGGACAATAGACCTTTGAATGGTATGCCAACCCCACCCCGTCCCGCGGCAGGCAGGACAGGAAAACTCCCCCCTCCCACAACACCACCTCCCCCCGCCACCCCCCCCCACCCCCCCCCAGAGGTTTATCATCCTGAAA
Source organism: Carcharhinus amblyrhynchos (assembly GCF_965287045.1). Taxonomy (NCBI): domain Eukaryota; kingdom Metazoa; phylum Chordata; class Chondrichthyes; order Carcharhiniformes; family Carcharhinidae; genus Carcharhinus; species Carcharhinus amblyrhynchos. Next base: position 126,849,950 of record NC_137327.1, read on the forward strand.
AACTGGGCAGGGCTTAATCCAGGTGGTCACTGTCGGAATCATAATGGCCATCCCACCAAAATCACATGGGAGGCTGTTAGTCAGTCAGTGGCAGGAAAACTTTCAGTGATTAAGTCTGAGGCAGGAGGGGGTGCCAATGCAAGCAACTCGCCTGCTCCCAGCGAGATGTTAGTTCGGCTCGTTAATCAGCCACTCAACACAAATTACCCCTGAGCCCACTACTCCTGCTTCTAGTTTCTGCGTCCTATGTTTCTACGAATTTAGAGGTTGCTCAGGGATTTAACGGGAGCTCTCACTGTGACCACCCTTCCATATCCTGGTCCATTCATCTGTGTCCAGGGATCCAGCGATGATCACAGCTGAAGTCCTTTGAGTATTACCTCTGATTGGCTGGCAGCTCTAAAGGGGCAGGACTTCTACCTCATGGGTTGTCACTCATGGGGAAAGCCCTCACACTCAGTGCCTGGTGGGTACTGCATTGTCTTTGAGGCCTCCTCCCACAGTGAGGTGTCGGCTGGTTCTCCAAACAATAAGCGAGATCCCTGTTGCTTGCCATAAAATCCCAACCATTCATTCTGTCTCCCTTCTCAGATGCTGTGTGACATGTTGAGCATTTCCAATAATTTTTTCTAAAACAGCTCAGTTTCCCGGCTTTCGCAGTATTTTGCTTTTACATAAGAACATAAGAAATAGGAGCAGGAGTAGGCCTCTAGCCCTTCAAGCCTGCCCCGCCATTCAATAAGATCATGGCTGATCTGAAGTGGATCAGTTCCACTTTCCCGCTCTCTCCCCATAACCCTTAATTCCCCTGTCTGTCAAAAACCTATCTACCCGTGACTTAAAAATATTTAGCGAGGCAGCCTCCACCACTTCAACGGGCAGAGAATTCCAGAGATTCACCACCCTTTGAGTGAAGAAGTTCCTCCTCAACTCTGATCTAAACTGCACTCCCCGCCACCCCCCCCCACCCCCCACCCCCCACCCCCCACCCCAATCTTGAGGCTGTGCCCTCTAGTTCTGCTATCCTTTCTAAGTGGGAAGAATCTCTCTACCTCTACCCTATCCATCCCCTTCATTATCTTATACGTCTCTATAAGATCTCCCCTCATCGAGTCTCAACTCCTGGAGTCTGTCCATGTGCAGAGTAATGCAGAAATCCAAAAGTTGTTTGTGATCCTACACTCCTCCCAAGCTGTACTTTTGAGGCACCCTAGGCTAAAATCAACAGAAAATCCCCTGGATAATGAGTATTTCCTCCCTTAATGCTGTTACTCTCAATGTAAAAACCCTTGCACCTTTTCAAATGTGGTGAAACTGAGTTTTAAGGGAACAGTACATTTATAATTACTGCTAAACCACTGGAAAACTGCAAAATCTGGACCATTGTGTTAAGTTTTCAGTGGGTTCCACAGTGAAGCCTTTGGTTCTGAACCAAGAGGAGATTAAAATATTCACTTAGTGGCGGTCAGATTTGAATAATTGTCTTTTATAAAATATAGAGTGAAGCTATTTTGAAAATAAATGTCCTGTTTAAGGAAAGGATATAGACAGAGTAACTTTTACAGTGTGTTTGACTCCCAACTTTAGCTACCTGTAAATGACCCAAGCACAATCTGAAACAATCTCACAGCGTCACACCTGACTTCCTGTCAGTGGCGACCATTAGCGTAGGGATGGGCAGTAAATGCCAGCCTAGCTAGCGATGCCCATGTCCCGTGAATGAATAAACAGAAAGACAAAAAGCGCAGGCTATGTAATGCAACACCTGACAGAACTGACTGCACAGTTAACACCGTTTTTAACAAGGTCACTTTGCCGTCATTTTTACCAGTAATGCCGTCTCTGTGATTGCTTTATGTTGTGACAGTTTAGTCACCATTATGCTTTCATGTGAGTTTTTTTTAAAGAAGCATCTCCCCCACCCACCACCTCCCCGTTGACTAATGAATGATACCAAATACTGCATTTATAAATTGTGACCAGCGAGGTGATTGTAACACAGAACACACTGTGTTTGCAAAACAATTACTTTGCTTGGCAAGAAGACAATTCCTCAAGAGGTCCGTCTGTCAGGAGAAAAGTTATTGTAAAACTAATCCAGTGGTACAGTTGACGCTCTGCTATCAGTGAAGGCAGAAGCTTCCTTCATGAAAGGTGTGGCCACCTCTGTCTGTCTTTGCTGGCTTCCAGCCTTTCTTCATGCCATGCGTGCTTCCACAGAAGGGGCGTAGTCCCCTACCCATCCCCTCCTGGGTATGGCTGAGCCGCCGGTCGAATGTTCGCCCTCCACCCACAAATTTACCATTCAGGTATGTCCAATTTGTGGCTGTGCGTTTCCTGCTTCTGGCAGGTCCTTGGTTACCGCGGCAGCTGAATGTTGGACAAGTCCGAGAGACCGCTGGCACCACTTTGTGTCCCACGGGATTGACGTTGAGAGAGGTACCCCATGTTAACATGTGGAGGTGATGCCAGGAACAGAGGCTGCGACTGGTCATGTTGCATCATCCCGCTTGGTGGCACTTGCTAAACAAATAGAAGCATTTTGTTACCAACTGATTCATTTCAGTTCTACACAAGAAGTGTCCATTTGTAAGAGGAATTCTTTCAGCTCACTCTCCTTTAGGGTTTCCACCTCTTTTGTTACTTCTCCCATCTTCCTCCAAGAGATCTGCAAACTGGCATCTGGATATTAGCATGTCCCACATTGGCTTGTTTCCCCTAAACCCCTTTTCCCCACCCAACTCTCCCACTCTGGCATGGTGGCACAATGGTTAGCACTGCTGCCTCAAAACACCAGGGACCCGGGTTCGATTCTGGCCTTGGGTGACTGTGTGGAGTTTGTACTTTCTCCCCCATATCTGCATGGGTTTCCTCCCACAGTCCAAAGATGTGCAAGTTAGGTGATTGGCCATGCTAAATTGCCCCTTAGTGTCCCAAGATGTGTAGGTTCGGTGGATACGTAGGGTTTCAGGGATAGGGCCTGGGTAAGATTAAAAAAAAGTGGGTCAGACAAGATAGAGAGGTGGCCAAATGGCCTCCTTCCACTCTGGAGGGATTCTATGATACTTGAGGAAAAGTTTTGTCTAAACATTTAAGGAGGAAAGCAAAGTAGAGAGGCAGAGTGGTGTGGAGAGGGAATTCAAGAGCTTGGGGCCTCACCAACTGAAAGCATGGTCACTAATAGAGGCCCAATTAAAACTGCGGATGTTCAAGGGATCAGAATTAGAAGAGTGTAGATTCCTCGCGGGGGTGTAGGGGCTGGAAGAGGTAGGGAGGGAAAAAGGGACAAGATAGTTCGGAACATTCTAATTTCTGGATGCCAATTGCAGAGCCTGTGAGCAGATCTCTTGAAGAGAGATGGGAGTAATAGCGAAAGGGGTGGAAACCCTAAAGGAGAGTGAGGTGTGGTTAGCACTGATGCCTCACAGCGCCAGGGACCCAGGTTTGATTCCCGGCTTGAGTCACTGTCTGTGCGGAGTCTGCACATTCTCCCCATGTCTGCATGGGTTTCCTCCAGGTGCTCTGGTTTCCTCCCACAGTCTGAAAGACCTGCTGGTTAGATGCATTGGCCGTGCTAAATTCTTGTTCTATGTACCCGAGCAGGTGTCGGAATATGACAATTCGGGGATTTTCACAGTAAATTAATTGCACTGTTAATCTAAGCCTACTTGTGATAATAATAAACTTCAAACTTTCAAACCAAAGCCAAGGATGAACATTTTAAAACCAAGATGTTCTTTGACTGCAGATCGGTGTGAGCTGGTGGCCACCGGGGTGACGTTGGAATGGGATTGTGTACGAACTAAGACACAAAGAGCAGTGGTTTGGATGATCTTGAGTTTACAATGTGTGAGACTAGCCAGGAGAGCAATGGAATTGTCACATCGAGAGGTAACAAAGCCACGAATGAGGGTTGAGACAATGTTACGGAGTTGGAAATAGCCTTTGTGATGGTTCCAAATGAGGTTGGAAGCTCAGCTCAGGATCAAATATGTCACAAGGGCTGTGAACAGTTTGGCTTAGTCTCAGGTTGCTGTCAGGGAGAGGGGTTGAGTTGGTAGACAGGGAACAGAGTTTGGAGGAGGGACTGAAAACAATGGCTTAGGTCTTCCCAATATCCAATTGAAGAAAGTAAATAGAAGGGGACAATGGTAGATCCATTAGAGGTAATGGCGCAAGAGTGAGGAGGACAGGGAGGGGAGGGGGAATATGATCATCACGGGTGATTCTCAGGCTGTGGCTGGAGTGACGAGAAAGGAAGCAGTTGAGTTCAGCGGCGCGATGGGGAGAGACATTGAAGCAAAATTTCACAGTCAAACATGTCACAGGCTGCAGACAGGTCAGGAAGGACAGAGAGGGACCGTTTACCTTTGTCATAGTCACATGTAGGCCGGAATTCTCTGGTCTCGCGCACCCCACTCCCGCTACCAGCGAGAACGGAGAATTTGGCGCCGGTTTGAAGGCCAAGCATTTCTCATGTAATGATACTTCTTGGGACATCGAGAACGAAAATAAATCTTCCAATGTTAATAAGATCAGAGGTTGTTGCCTGTATCTTTGAGGTACAATTTGTGATCCAGAAACTCAGGTAATATTCTGGGGGCCCGGGTTCGAATCCCGCCACAGCAGATGGTGAAATTTGAATTCAATAAAACCAAATGTGGAATTAAGAATCTTCTGATGACCATGAAACTATTGTCGATTGTCAGAAAAACCCATCTGGTTCACTAATGCCCTTTAAGGAAGAAGATTTACCTTCCTCACCTGGTCTGGCCTACATGTGACTCCAGGGCCACAACAATGTGGTTGACTCTCAACTATCCTCAGGCAACTCGGGGTGGGCAATAAATGCTGGCCCAGCCAGCGATGCCCATGTGCCACGAATGAATAGAAAAAAAGTACACTCTTGGAAGTTTGTACCTGAAGATACTGATGTTGTTGCTGGAGCTGCATGGACTGATGGGTGTGTTGTTGTTGAATCGAGGCCTGCTGGTGTGAGGAGAAACCTTGATGTTGGATGGTCACGGAACTTGGAGAAGGGACAATGACCGCACTACAGCTGATTGGTTGCATCGCTAGTGCTGTCAGCATCTGCTGATCTTGGATATATCTGAAAACACAAGACCACAAAACGCACAATATCAGATTCACTGAAAACTTTGATGCATGGGGAATTAGTGAAACACATGAGGTGATATTTACCTAACACAATCTGGCGCTTGATGGTCAGTGATAACCGGTAGCAAGCCGATGGCTCACAGACTGATGTGTTAACAACTAAAACTCTGAATGCGGTGTTGTCATAAGATTCAAGGTTGTATGATTATCTGGCCATGAAGGATAGCTAGTACACAGATTGCGCAGTAGCTGTCTATAAGCAGAGCTAACAGGGACATTTGTCTTTTCTGCAATATCTGTCACCATTCCCATGTTGGAGCTTTCTCCTTTAAGACAGGTCAGACCTTATATTTATTTTTCCTTTGTTCTTGAGCTGAGCCTCACAGGTAAGGCCCAGCATTTAGTGCCCACCCCCAATTGCTCTCGAGCAGGTAGCAGTGGTGAATAATCTTCTTTAACTGCAGCAGACTGTGCGGTGTAGGTACACTGACAGTGCCTGCAGTAGCAGCTTGATGCATCTGAGCTAACTCGGTCATTACGGGGGGTCAGCCATATTGCTGTGAATAGGCCTGATCAGATAAGGATGGCAGATTTCCTCTCCTGAAGCGCACCAGCCAGATTTCTATGCCATTTTATGATCATTGTTAATAACGATTGAATTTTATTCCTGCTTTATTAATCAAAGAACAAAAAAAATTACAGTGCAGGAACAGGGCCTTTAGCCCTCCAAGCCTGCACCGACCATGCTGCCCATCCGAACTAAAACACCCTACCCTTCCAGGGACCATATCCCTCAATCTCCATCCTATTCATGTATTTAGAACATAGAACATAGAACACTACAGCACAAACAGGCCCTTCGGCCCACAAGTTGCGCTGATCACATCTATACCTACCAAGCCATAGAACTATCTGTAACTCCCAATGCCATTAGATCCCATATACTCATCCAGAAGTCTTTTAAAAGACCCCAGCGAGTTCACCTCTACCACCACCGATGGCAGCCGATTCCACTCACTCACCACCCTCTGAGTGAAAAACTTACCCCTAACATCTCCTCTGTACTTGCTTCCCAGCACCTTAAACCTGTGTCCTCTCGTAGCGACCATTTCAGCCCTGGGAAATAGCCTCCGAGAATCCACCCTATCTATTCCTCTCAACATTTTATAAACCTCTATCAGGTCGCCTCTCAACCTTCGTCTCTCCAGAGAGAAGAGCCCTAGCTCCCTCAACCTATCTTCATAAGGCATGCCTCCCAATCCAGGCAACATCCTTGTAAATCTCCTCTGCACTCTCTCAGTAGCTTCCTCAACCTTCCTGTAGTGAGGTGACCAGAACTGCGCACAGTACTCCAAGTGGGGTCTGACAAGGGTCTTATAAAGTTGCAGCATTACCTCCCAACTCCTAAACTCAATCCCTTGATTAATGAAGGCCAGTACACCATACACGTTCTTGACCACATCCTCCATCTGCAAGGCCGATTTAAGAGTCCAGTGGACCCAGACCCCAAGATCCTTCTGCTCTTCAACACAGCTAAGAGTCCTACCCTTGATATTGTACTCCTTCATCCTGTTGGTCCTGCCAAAATGGATCACTACACATTTATCCGCATTGAAGTTCATCTGCCACTTCTCCGCCCAGTCTTGCATCCTATCTATGTCATGCTGCAACTTCTGACATCCCTCCAGACTATCCACAACACCACCAATCTTCGTATTGTCGGCGAACTTACTAACCCATCCCTCCACTTCCTCATCCAGGTCATTTATGAAAATGATAAACAGCAAGGGTCCTAGAACAGATCCCTGGGGCACTCCACTGGTGACCAACCTCCATGCAGAAAAAGACCCATCCACGACCACTCTCTGCCTTCTGCAGGCAAGCCAGTTCTGGATCCACAAGGCCAAAGCCCCTTGGATACCATGCCCTCTCACCTTCTCAAGAAGTCTTGCATGGGGGACCTTATCAAACGCCTTGCGTCCCCACCCATGGAGGAAACTCAAACAGACATGGGGAGAATGTGTAAACTCCACACAGACTGTCATCCAAATTCGGAATTGACCCCAGGTTGCTGGTGCTGTGAGGCAGCAATGCCAACAACCGTGCACTGTGCCAATGCCTTGCCAATCTCAGATTGGATCAACACCTCCTGTAAGATTTTGTTTAGGTAATCGAGTCCTGGTGACAAAAGCTTTGACAAAGGATCATTTGGACTCAAAACATCAGCTCTTTTCTCTCCTTACGGATGCTGCCAGACCTGCTGAGATTTTCCAGCATTTTCTCTTTTGGTTTCAGATTCCAGCATCCACAGTAATTTGCTTTAATCCAATGAGATTTGAATGCTGACCTCACGGTTGCAATGCCAACATTTACCGGCATATCATAAATGGGCAAATAACTGCTAAAATGCTCGAGGTGCCTGAAGCGTTTGTACAATAATATCATTCACAGTGATTTCCAGGCTACTATATCTGTTGCGTTAACAACAAACTATTGTGACAATCTATCTGGGACAAACTTGAAATTCATACTTTGCCTGTTGTCTGGTTGTGTTATTCTGGGATGGCTGCTCATCTCCACTGCTGTTTGGCAAATTGGAATGAATGGGTTGGTTCAAAAATAACCTGAAAAAGAGGCACATCAAAAATGAGGGTAAGCCTTCTCTTCCCAGTGTGTTCGAGAGATGAGTGAGGGCATCCTTTACTCAGTTCATTCATACTCATAGCTGGACATAGACCAAAAATTCATATGAGCAGTTCAGGTTAGGTTAGAAACATTGACTAGATTGTTAATGTGCATGAACAAAACTGAAATATTCAGTTACTGTCATGGTGATAGTTGATTGAGTGTATAGAACTGAACACTAGAAACTACAATAGAGTCAGTGTCATAGAGGTTTGCAGCATGGAAACAGGCCCTTCATCCCAACTTGCTCAGACTGCCCAGTTTTTTAAGCTAGTCCCAATTACCCATGTTTGGTCCATATCCCTCTATACACATCTTAATGCATATAATTGTCTAAATGCTTTTTAAAAGATAACATTGTACCCACCTCTACTACTGCCTCTGGCAGCACATTCCAGACACTCACCACCCTCTGAGTGAAAAAAATTGCCCCTCTGGACCCTTTCGTATCTCTCCCCTCTCACCTTAAACCTATGCCCTCTAGTTTTAGACTCCCCTACCTTTGGAAAAAGGTCAGTGAGGTTTACAACAGATTCACATGGATGTGAACGCATTGGGGGGTCCCTTTGGGGAGGGGTGGGGGCGTAAGGTGGCGGCGCAGGCTCGTTGGGCCGAAGGGCCTGTTTCCCGTGCTGTGTTGTTCTTTGTAAAGTCAGCGTAGCCCCCGGAGTAGAGGGACATGGCCAGACAGTGCCGTGGCCATGCCCCCTGGCATTGCGCCTTGACACTGCTCCTGGCAGTGCCAACCTGTGCCACGGAGTAGTGCCAGTGGTGGACCCTAGGGGAGCCTCACACGTGGGGACTCATTTATTTGTGGTGGTGGTGGGGGGGAACGAGGGCATGCAAGCGATGGGGGTACCGGTGGTGAAGGGGAGGAAGGGGGCCAATGCCAGGATGTTCGGGGGGGGGGAAGTGGAGGAGTTGGGGGGGATACGGCTGATGATCGGAGCGGGGAGGTGGTGGGAAGGGACCAATGCTGGGGTAATTGGTGAGGGTGGGGAATGGAGGGGGGGTGGGCATGCTGGCGATGTTTGAGGGGAAGGGAGCCAATGATCGAGGAAGGGAAAGGGGATGGAGGTGGCCACAGATATGTCTGTGGTGAGGGAGTGAGGGGAGATTTTTTTCCAGTGATTGGGGTATCCTTTTAGGAGCCATTTCCCAACTGTAAGAGGCCCCACCTCATCAGAATATCAGTGTAAACCACACCCATTCTTTTTCAGGTAAAGGGACAAGATCCAGATAGAAAACTGGCCATTGGAACTACAGAATTCCACACCAAAACTGACACTCTGCCAAATCCTTACAAAATTCCACCCTGTGTACAGTCGTAAGACCTGGACAAGGAGGGTGGGTGGTACAGTTGTACTGCTGCCTCACAGCGACAGGAGCCCAGGTTCGATTCTGGCTTTGGGTGACTGACTGTATGTTCTCCCTGTGTCTGCGTGGGTTTCATCCAGGTACTCCGGTTTTTCTCCCACAGTCCAAAGATGTGCAGGTTAGTTGGATTAGCCATGCTAAAGTGCCCCTTAGGATCCCAAGGTGTGTAGGTTAGGTGGGATTAGCCACAGTAAATATGAGGGGCTACAGAGATACGGCGAGGGAGAGAGTAAACTATTCTGTCAGAGACTTGGCGCAGACTCGATGGGTTGAATGGTCTTTTTGCACTGCAGGGATTCTATGATTTAGTCTACGACTCAAAAGACATGCCTGGGACTTATCCAGAATGGCAGATTAAATAGTGTTGTCCTTGTAGTTCCATTGAAGGTTGTTCTTTTAGCTTGAGAATGTGACATTGACAATGAGGATGAATACGGAGACATTTAAACTTGTGTCATGGCATTTTCTAGAGCTAATGGACGGGATCTCGGACGAGATCGTACAATCCTTCCTGAGGCAAACGGAGTTCTGGGTTTTGGCCATTGTGTCTGCAGTCAGGAGAATTGAACCATTTGATCTGCCGCTGATGCCAGTACAGTTGGTGTGAAGTGGGATGTGGAGCTGGACGCGGTGAAGTGTATGCTGATAGTCGGAGCCTGTTTTTTAGACAAAGCGACAATGCCTCAGAGTGCGCAGCAACAGCCTTATTACTGCTCAGCGTGGGATCTTCAGTGAGGAAGACTTTCAAACCACTGGCTCTCCCTAGAGGAAGGGTGGATTCTGACTGTGCAGTGTAAACTCTGAAGGAGCATCGTGTGGTGATGCCAAATATTCCATTCCAAAGGCATGTTTTCTGTTAAATGAGCCAGAAAGAGGAGAACCAGTTGCCCAATGCCTAACCCGTTCCAGGTAGGTGTCACACAGATATAATTACATTGTGATGGATCTGAATAAAGAGATAAGGGGTCAGGTGCTCCGACATTGCAAAGTGGATAAGTTGAGGTGTGTGCTGCTGGAAAGGGGAGGTGACTGAACCTCGGACAACACTTCGCAAATGGCAGATAGATCGGAATTGGAGGGTGGACAACTTCTCAGCATAAACCTCAATCCCACCTCTGCCACTGGCACAACAAAAACTGAGGACAACTGAGTGGCACAACAGAACCCAGGTCGGAAATGTAAACGGCGCGGATTTGAGAGAGAATATGGGATTTTCCAGCCTCGCTCACCCCAAAACCGGAAAATCCCACCCGATAGCAATGGACCTCTGCATGGTCCAACACTCCCCCTCCCCCGCTGCTCGCTGCAATTTCCATGGTGAGCGGGACAGGAAAATTTCCCCAAGTGTGTTTCAGATGTTATAATTTGGGCCACGGTGGAAAAGACACCCACTGTGTTTATTTCATCACTGGGATGTGGGCATCGCTGGCTGGGCATTTATTGCCCATCCTTATTTGTCCTTTGGCTTACTTAGACTATTTCACAGGGCATTTTAAGAGTCAGCCACTTTAAGAACGTAAGAACATAAGAAATAGGAGCAGGAGTAGGCCATCTAGCCCTTCGAGCCTGCCCCGCCATTCAATAAGATCATGGCTGATCTGTCGTGGCTCAGTTCCACTTTCCCGCCCTCTCCCCATAACCCTTAATCCCCTCGCTTATCAAAAACCCATCAACCCGCGTCTTAAAAATATTTAGCGAGGCAGCCTCCACCACCTCAATGGGCAGAGAATTCCAGAGATTCACCACCCTTTGAGTGAAGAAGTTCCTCCTCAACTCCGTTCTAAACCGCCCCCCCTTTATCTTGAGGCTGTGCCCCCTAGTCCTACTGTCCTTTCTGAGCAGGAAGAGTCTCTCCACCTCTATCCTATCCATCCCATTCATCATCTTATACGTCTCAATGAGATCTCCCCTCATTCTTCTAAACTCTAACGAGTACAAGCCTAGTTTATTCAGCCTCTCCTCATAGCTCAACCCCCTCAACTCCGGTATCAGCCTAGTAAACCTTCTCTGCACTCCCTCCAAGGCCAAAAGGCCAAAACTGTGCATCTGTGGGCCAGATCAGGTAAGACGGCAAATTTCCTTCCCAAAAGGACATTAGTGATTTTGTTTATTCATTCATGGGACACGGGCGTCGCTGGTTGGCCAGCATTTAAATGGCAATTGAGAGTCGACCACATTGCTGTGGTTCTGGAGTCATGTGTAGGCCAGACCCACGTAAAGACAACAAATTTCCTTCCTCAAAGGACATTAGTCCTCGGGTTTTTCCGACAATTGACAATGGTTTCATGGACATCAGTAGATCCTTAATTCCAATTTTTTTTTTAATGAATTCAAATTCCACCATCTGCGGGATTTGAACCCAGAACATTAGCTGAGTTTCTGGAATAACGGTCTAGCAATAACAGCACTAGACTATCCTTTCCCAACTGCATACTGCTGAGGAAGTGGCAAACAGGATGATGCCAGTTAGCAGTTGCAATTACAGATGAAAGTCTTGATTAAAGTATCCCAGTGATGAAGGCCGCATCAGAGGTGATTTATAATGGGATGCAGACCATCTGTCATTCGAGACACATTCATGGTGATATAACAACTCTCAGGTTGTGTCAGCTATTTCAAAGCGGATCTGGTTTGAGACACCAGGGCTTGTTCTTTGAAACAGTACAGAATGCCAATAAATGAATTTTAAGCACTTGAGAGGAACAAAGCCCTACCCAAAACTTTAAGGTCTTATTAACATATTGAATAGCTGAAATAACCTAAACCACCAACAGAGATAATTTCCATGTCGACAAAGAATGGGCCTCATTCTCAGCCAAGGAAAACAGGGACTTGTGAGGTGAAGCAGCCCCGCCTGATTGGCACCACATCTACAAACATCCACTCCCTCCACCACCAACACTCAGTAGCAGCCGTGTGTACTACCTACAAGATGCACTGCAGCAATTCACCAAAGATCCTTAGGCAGTACCTTCCAAACACACAGCCACTTCCATCTAGAAGGACTAAGACAGCAGATACATTGGAATACCACCACTTGCAAGTTCCCCTCAAAGCCACTCACCATCCTGACTTGGAAATACGTCACCGTTCCTTCACAGTCGCTGGTTCAAAATCCTGGAATTCCCTCCCTAACGGCATTGCTGGTCAAACCACAGCACGTGGACTGCAGCATTTCATGAAGGCAGCCCACCACCCCCTTCCCAAGGTTAAAATAGGGTTGGGCAATTAATGCTGGGCAGCCAGCGACACCATGTCCCATGAATGAATAAAAGAAGTGATCAATTTTTTATTTGCTGAAGGTGATTAGATGCCAAGTTTGTACTTCTGACAAGATTGCAGCGGCCATTCATAGTCTGAAATTGGACTATTGTTGCCCCTACCCGCCCTCCACTGATTGACTGTGCTGCATTTCATAGCGGTGCCACCTCATGTGACTTAAAATAACTGCTCCTTCCTTGGTTCTCAGAATTGCAGCAATAATTGTACCTTAACTGTCGCTCGTGGCCGTATTCTGTAGTTGAGTGGCTCCGACTGACCTCGGAGGGCAGTTGAATAGGGAAGGGCACTGTGGAAGTCTGAGAAAACATCATGGGGTTACTGAAGAGCGGGGTGACCAGGCTGTTACATGACTGGATTTGCAAGTTGGCTTGTTGCAAGTGACCTCCTTTCATGAACTGCTGCTGAACCTGCAGAAAGTGAACAATCAGTTAATTGTGACAATTTTGTGCCTTTCAGAAATATATTTGTCATGTTTTTTGGTGCAGGATCTGCTTTACCAGTCCAGTGCTGTTTTGTCTATACCCAGCAGCCCTGTACTGTTACTGCAGCAGCATAATTGCTCTCAATTGCTGGAATGTTTGTTTTAATCTGGACTATGGCTGTTCTGTTTTCTTTTAGTGATTTTCCCCAGGGATTTTGCAGAGAAGGTCTTGCTTAGGTTAATTGATTGGTAAGCTCATATGACTGAGTGGAGCTAGGCTTACACAGAGGGCGGAACTTCCCCGCCCCACCCGGCGTGGCAACCATAAGGGGTGGAACTGGATCATGGAAAGGTCCATTGACCTCGGGTAGGATTTTCCAGTCTTGGGTCGAGCGCAGCTGGAAAATCTTGCTCAGAAAATTCAAGTTTAGTTGCTGTTTGAAAACTGCAGAGGTAGCTCTTATTCAATCTGATGTCTGGAGACTGAGAGCTGCCAGAGATAAGTTTCATTCTCTAAAGTTCTACTGTTTGAGGATATATCCTTCTGTGGAAACTATTGGCTGGATCTCGTCCAGACATGTTAAAAGGCTGGAAATCTAACATCCATATTAGCATATCTACTTTTGTGCTAACTGGTTCTAAAGAAGGGATTTATGTCTATGGGGGATTCTACTAAATTGGAAGAATGGAGATAGCTAGCTATTAAGAATTATACTTTGTCATGTTTAAATATTTTAATTTTTTTTATTGGTAAAAGTTATGCTAATTCTTTTTGTTATATTCTCACTATGTTCTTAAATAATTCACCCCCGTGGGTGAATTGGGTCATAAACACCTTATGTTCAGCCCAATGCCAAAATCAAATGTCAAATTTGGGGTCTCTGCTAACTCCATAATGTTCCTTGGGGTTTTTAATCTAGTCCCTAACATAACCCTGATACAATAAGTTTCTAATTATTATGGCTGAATCTCAACAGGTTCTACAGTGCAATGTGTATGTCACGTGTGTGAAATAGGAACAAAAGGAGCCCATTAACCTCGTTTAGCCCCTCAAACCTATTCCACCATTCAATTTGATCATGGCTGATCTCTGACCTAACTTCACATATCCAAATCTCCTTGGATGACAAAAATCCTGTCAATCTCAGGTTTAAAATGAATAATTAATCCAGCTTCAATTATCTTATACAGAAAGATCCAAACTTCTACCGCCCTTTGTGTATAGAAGCTTTACTCCGAACATCTGGCACTATTTTTTAGACTATGTCATCTAGTCCCAGACTCCCAACCAACAGAAATACAAAGCTTTGACAAAGGGTCATCTGGACTCATGGGGTGGACAGGACAATGGGGTTGAGACCACAAGTCACCCACGATCGAACTGAGTGGTGGAGCAGGTTAGAAGGGCTGAATGGCAAACTTTTGCTCCTCAATCGCATGTTCCTATGTAGATAAAGCCAAGTGGTACGGTAGCACAGTGGTTAGCACTGCTGCCTCACAGCTCCAGGGACCTGAGTTCGATTCCAGCCTCAGTGACTGTCTGTGTCGAGTTTGCACATTCTCTCTGTGTCTGCTTGGGTTTCCTCCGGGTGCTCTGGTTTCCTCCCAGACTCCAAAGATGTGTGGGTTAGGTGGATTGGCCATGCTAAATTGCCCCTTAGCGTCAGGGGGATTAGCAGGATAAATAGGTGGGATTACGGGAATAGGGCCTGAGGGAATTGTGGTCAGTGCAGGCTTGATGGGCCGAATGACCTCCTTCTGCACTGTAAGGGTTCTGTGATAAATAACATTACTTTGCTTTAGTTTGTGTAGCTTCTGCTGTTCTCAAGATCTTGGAGGGCAAACTTCACAACTGGAGCGAGGTGAAGATAATTGATCTTTACTGTGTCAATCTGAATCAGACTGTGAGCTGTGACAAATGACGAACTGGCCCATCTATTTCCAATGCAGAGCTTCACTTAAATCTGTGTCAGTTAGTTTTGTTTCCAGACACAACAATAGATATGGCCCATTTCCAAACTCAAAATCCTTTCCTTCAAAGAAATAATGATAATCAAAGAAATAAGTATCATGGTCAATGAACTCGATGGGCCAAATGGCCTCCTTCTGCGTGTAGGGATCCTATAATTATCACATCTGAGCAGTCATGATCTCATTGAATGGTGGAGCAGACTTGGTGGGCTGCATGGTCTATTCTGCTCCTGTGTCTTACTGTCTTATGGTTTTACGCATTGTGGGGTTCCATAATAAACGAGGAGCCCATTATAGCAGAATGAACAAACGTGAAAAAAAAAAGCCCAATGAATTCTGCCCACAAACCCTGGACCAATTAATCCTGCCCCTCAACCTTGCTTCAGCGGAAGGCTGCATCTGGTCTTTAATCCATGTGCAAATGCGACAGGAGACCAACTCATCAATGTCCCGTTCAAATATCTATTGCTCAGAAGAATAGTCACACGCTAAGGACCCCTCAGAAGTTGCACCCAATATTCGACCATTGTAAGTTGTAGGGAAAGTGCTACCTGCATTGATTTCAAACTTGGTTCCCTGAGGAGTTGTTGAGATGAAGACAATTGTTGACCACATAGTTCAGAGCCGACAAGAGCTTGCATTCGTTTGCTGGACTGGCAGGGGTTTTGCATGATAATTCCTGGCTGCTGCTGTTGCTGCTCTTGTTGCTGTTGCTGCCCTTGATCTTGATGTTCCATTGCATTAAATCCAAGTGAACTGGGTTGTTGAAGCAACATCTATGATCACATCAACAGAACGTATTAAAATTTATCTAGCAATTTTCTCTGGAGCTCGCGGTGATTTGCACACAATGATGGCAAATTCTCACATCAAGCCAGGCTGTGAAGTTACCGAAATTGCTCTCTTCATCGCTCTGGGCAGGTCTGAATGAACTGAGGCATTTTATTCAACAGATTAATTTCTCTGTCACAACTGTGAGAATTTCCGACAAATAATTATACGCTAACACCCACAAAGTCATCTTACAGACAAGGTGTTAACCCTGGGCCTAGGGGGAATTAAGCCCAAAGAGTGTGACTCTGATTTCATGGTGTCAATGACGGCTAACCTGTGAAACCGACAGCAACTTCTGGAGGACGCACATGTGCCAAGTAATATGGAAATCCAGAGGCTGTTGTCAGTGACTCTGCTGTCTGATGAAATCCACACAATGTCAATTCTTATCATAGAATCCCTACGGTGCAGAAAGAGGCTATCCGGCCATCAAGTCTGCACCAAATACAATTCCACCCAGGCCCTATTCCTGCAACCCCTCATATTTACCCTGCTAACCCCCCTTGGATTGAACCTGGGCCCCTGGCTCTGCGAGGCAGCAGTGTGAATCACTGTGCCAGTGTGCTACCCCATTTATATTTATGTTACTAGTCTTATTATTACACCATGTTGAATGAGGTGAATTGGGTTCCTAACAATTTACTAACTTCATAATTGCTGCTAAACACTGTAACTGACCTTTGGAGGCTTGTGAAATGTAATATTTTTCCATTGTATTAAAAAAAACTTCCCCATTTGAAAATACATAATTTTTTTCATGTATTTTAATTTCTATCTTGATCCAATCATTTTATATTTTGCTATCTGAAAATTTAAATTAAAAGTGAAGGATAACTTCCTGGATTGCTCTTTTTGTTTTGAGTTCCTTACCTGAGGAAGGATGTTTTTGCTATAGATGCAGTGCAGAGAAGGTTTACCTGACTGATTCCTGGGATGGTGGGATTGAAGTACAAAAGAACAAAGAACAACACAGCACAGGAAACAGGCCCTTCGGCCCAACGAGCCCGCGCCGCCGTCCCATTGTCTCAGTGACCTATTCATGATTTTAGTCTACGCCTAATGTGCGAGGATCAGGGAGGTCCAATATAGGGACAATTTGTTACCCAATCAATGAGGAGAGTATGAGGAGAGATTGAGTTGGTTAGGATTATATAGGGCGCCAAGGTGGCACAGTGGTTAGACTACTGCCTCACAGCACCAGAGACCTGGGTTCAATTCCCG
This sequence comes from Carcharhinus amblyrhynchos, assembly GCF_965287045.1. NCBI lineage: Eukaryota > Metazoa > Chordata > Chondrichthyes > Carcharhiniformes > Carcharhinidae > Carcharhinus > Carcharhinus amblyrhynchos. The sequence goes on from NC_137327.1 coordinate 126,866,859, forward strand.
GCATTGTCTGTTTGAAGTTTGCACATTCTCCTCATGTCTGCGTGGGTTTCCTCCAGGTTCTCCTGTTTCCTCCCACTCTCCAAAAGACATGCTGGTTAGGTGCATTGTCCATGCTAAATTCTCCCTCAGTGTAGCCAAACAGGTGCTGGAGTGTGGCAACTAGGGGGTTTTCACAGTAACTTGATTGCAGTGTTAATGTAAGCCAACTTCTGGCACTAATAAATAAACATAAAACTTAACAGCCCTGAAACATTGATAGTTAGCGACCGATTGGAAGCTCCAAATAATCTCCATGGAGACAGAAGAGGGATTTGGTAAGTAAACAATCCACATGAATATCCAACAGACTCATACCTGGAGATTCGAATCATGCACAAGCTGTAACTGCTCCTTTATGTGATGGAGCTCCTCCTGTTGTGTCTTTATGTTTGCCTGTAGGATTCTTGTCCTCTCCTCCAGCTGTTCCTTGAGCTGGTGCATCACTCCCAGCTGTGCCGGGCACCGGTACATGGGCTGCAGGAGAAACACAAGCATCACCAAAACAGGCATCCAACAGAAACCATCTGTTATCAATCACAAGCCAACTAACAATCTTCCTCCCTTCCTGCCTTACTGTGCTACCTAGAGCGCTTTCCTTCAAGTACAGATTTTAGCCAAGTGATAGAACTGGCCAATAGCAACCAGTTAGACTGAGAACATGGAGAGGCAGATACAACCTATTATCAAACACTGGCAGCATCAATTGGGCAGGCTGCATAGATTAGTGCCAAGAGAGGCATTGGCTTAGTGGTATTATTAATGCAGAAACTCAGTTAATGTTCTGGGGACCCAGGTTCGAATCTGGAACTTAATGCAATTGAAAAAAAATCTGCAATTAAGAATATACGAATGACCATGAAACCATTATCGATTGTCAGAAAATAACCCATCACTAACGCCCTTGATGGTCAGGCCTACATGTGACACGATGTGGCAATGCCAGCATTGGACTGGGGTAAAAACAGTAAGAAGTCTCACAACACCAGGTTAAAGTCCAACAGGTTTATTTGGTACTAAACGCCACTAGCTTTCGGGGTTTGCCCCTTCGTTAGGTGAGTCAACCTGTTGGACTTTAACCTGGTGTTGTGAGACTTCTTAATACATGTGACACAGCAATGTGGTTGACTTTTAATTGCCCTCTGCAATGGCCTAGCAAATCACTCAGTTGCAAGGGAAATTAGGGATGGGCAATAAATGCTGGCCAGCCAACGATGCTCATGTCCCACGAATGAATTTTAAAAAATGCAAGACACTACTGATGTCGGAGATCTGAGATAGTAGTAAAAAGTGCTGGAAAAATTCAGCAAGTCCGGTCATAATGTAAGAGTCAAATTGGACCTGAGATATGGGATGAAATTTTCTGTCCCGTCAGCCATGGGAATCGTAGTGGGAGGGTAATGATTCCTGTGGCGGGTGGGACACAGGGACCATGACCGCAGGTGGGATTTTCCAGTGTTGGAGTGAACGTGGCCAGAACATCTCATCCAATAATTGTCCCTCTTTCTCTCCACAGATGCTGCCACAGACCAGCTGGGTTTCTCCAGCATTGTTTGATGGGGGCAGTAGATGCAAGGGGGCACCCACATCTGGGCCACACACATCTCCATTCCTTCACCAACACTGGTGAGGGACTCACCTGACGAAGGAGCAGCACGAGTGGCGTTTGCTACCAAATAAACCTGTTGGACTTTAACCTGGTGTTGTGAGACTTCTTACTGTGTTTACTCCAGTCCAATACCGGCATCTCCCCATCTTCACTAATTTGCATACAGCAAGCTCCCACAAACTGAAATGTGATAAATGACCAGACATCTATTTTAAGTGATGTCAATGGAGGGATAAATATTGGGCACTGAAGATAACTCCCCCTGCTCTTTGTCAAAACAGTGCTAGGGAAAGTGGATAAGGCTTTGGCTTAACAAATCTCTCACAGTGCAGCACTCCCTCTGTACTGCCCCCTAACCACCAGCCCCGACTTTGCACTCAAGTTTCTGGGGTGGGACTTGAAGCCGTGGGTTGGATTCTCCAGCCATTCACACCCTACCACTGCTGCCAGCGAGGACGGAGAATCTGGTGTGCAGCCAAATCTCCGCTCACTGCAGTGGGATTGTAGAATCCCACTGCCGGGAATGGCCAGGGAATTCCGGCCATCATCTCTGGAGTCGATCCTGCCAACTCAGAAACAGCTGGAACTAGGAATGAGAGATGGTGAGGGGCAGTGTAAGAGGCTGATGTAATACAGACAGAGTTTATTGAGTGCAGGAGTAAATCTGTTTCTTGCATTGTGAGGTTAAATCGAGTTAATAACTCAGAGATTTTGAATTGTGAATCACAGCAAATCAAAAGGCAGCCGATGAGTACCAAGGGAGCTTGTTGAGTGGAGATTGCAGCTGGAGGCACTGGCTGTTGTTCTGCATCAGAGGATGGTGGTACTGTCATTGAGACCTGTGAAAGAAAACAAGAGTCCATCAGCAAAATATACTTTTAATTAAAAATAGCCTGAATACAGAAAAGCGTTAGTTTACATGACTGTGCTTCAGTTGGTAAATGAACCATTTAATCCATTTTAATTATAGTAATTGCAAAGATTGGTGGCCACCAGTTAGGAATAATGAGTTATAATGGTTTACTTATGAGCAATAAATATCATAGAATCCCTATAGTACGGAACGAGGCCATTTGGCCCAACCCGTCTGTACTGACTCTTCAAAACAGCATCTGATCTAGGCCCTTTCTCCATAACCGCACAAATTCACCTCATTAATCCCCCTAATCTACACATCTTAAGACACTAAGGGACAATTTAGCATGGCCAATCCAGCCAACTTGAGCATCTTTGGACAGTGTGCCTTCAGGATGCTAACACTTCCAGCCCTGGGATCTACTTTGGCTGCAAATGCTCGCACTTTGTCCCGAAATCCCCCTGCCTGCTCCCCATTGGGTAATCGAGTCACATGACCATCATCCTGTACACCCCTTAAAGGGGCCAGCTACGACACTAATAAAGATGTGAAATTTACAGCACAGAAATATTTACCCAGCTTGTCTTAGCTGATGTTGCTGCTGTACACAGCAGCCTTCTCCCCCTCATCAGCATTGCTTTCTATTCCTTTCTCCATCCTGCTCTTATCGAACTTCTTCTTAACTAAATCTACGCCATTCACCTCAACTATTCCTTGTGGCAGCGAGTAACTAATCATGGAATCATAGAATCCCTACAGTGCTGAAGGAGACCATTCGGCCCATCAAGCCTGTACCGATAGCAATCCCACCTTTCTCCATAACCCTACATATTTACCCTGCTATCCCCCCTGACACTAAGGGGCAATTTTGCACAGCCAATCAACTTAACCCGCCATTCTTTGGAGTGAAAATCTTTGGGTGTGAAAATTCAGACGTATTTAGAATAATAAAATCCAGCTGTTCCAGTATTAACACCACCCTTTGGGTAAAGTTGCAACAGCTACTACGCTTCAAACACACTCCATGGGCAACAAATTACATTGGAGCGTTCTGAGGTCGTGAATGATGCTCTGTAAATCCCAACTCTCCTTTTGTTTTTGTCTTGAGTACATTTCTCTTGAACTTCCAGAGAGGAGGAAGAAATATCTTGGAGGAAGGTGCTAACAACTGGTCTGATCGGGAGTCATTTTGTTTTGTTGGTTTAAATGATCGTAACTGTCACAGCTATTCTGTTTGTTCTGCAACCTCTGCACTGTTGAGACTCAGTCAAGCTTTCAAAGAACAAATGAAGGACAAAGAAAAGATGACCCTTTGTCAAAGCTTTGCCAAAGAGTCATCTGGACTCGAAACGTCAGCACTCTTCTCTCCTCACAGATGCTGCCAGACCTGCTGAGATTTTCCAGCGTTTTCCCCTTTGGTTTCGGATTCCAGCATCCGCAGTAATTTGCTTTTGTTTCTTCGCCTTTCCCACTCTCACCTTGAACCCGTGCCCGCTTGTAATTGGCACTTCCACCCTGGGGAAAAGCCTCTGACTATCCACCCTGTCAACTCTTGCTGACCGTGGTGGAGATGCAAAAACCCACCTGAGCGTTAACTTGCTGCGGTCTCTGTATCGACTTGTCCTGCAAGCTGGTGCTCACTGATTGTCGAGAAGGAGTGCTGGCCTCTGTGTATACTTTGGATTGCGTTGCTGGAAGAATCAAGCAGTCATTGAATCAAATCAACTCTCGGGCTTAACTTAATCACTGGCATATGAAAACGAAAATTCAGGTGCAGTGAGAATAACGAATTTTATATATCACTCTTCTCAACCTCTACCTCTGCTCCCCTCAGAATAAAAATACACACAACTTCAGCAAGTGACTAACTGAACAGTTAAAAGTTAACACCTTAACATTTGCTAAACTCTAGTCAATTATGGCTTAAAAAATAGTCCATTTAGGAGCAAGGTATTTTGATGGAATTTAAACTGAGTGCACACACTCCTTGTCTCCTGGATTATATTGGAGAGGGTGGGATTTTCCAGCCATTCCCACCAGTGGCATCTTGTAGTCTCAAGGAAGGAGAACTCACCCCCACCGGCACTTAGAGGCAGGTTTTTTGGTAGCGGGATGGGGGTTTTGCTCAAAACACTGTAGGCTTCAATGGGATCGGGAGATCCCGCTGGCGTCCAAAGATAATCTGCCTCCACCACCAGAAAACAGGCAGTGGTTGGGGTGTAAACTCGCACTGAATATCTTCCATACTTACTGAAGATTGAGATAATTACAAAGCCTTACCATGGAATCACAGAATGGTTGAGTTGGATGGATTGCAGACCTGCAGCACAGTGTAACCATCGTTAGGTTTTGTTTACAGATGAAGAAACAGACAAACAGTCCAAAGATCATAGAATCCCTGCAGCGCAGAGGGAGGCCATTTGGCCCATTGAGTCTGCACCGAACCTCCAATAGAGTATCCTATCCAGGCACTATACCCGTAATGCCATGTATTTACCCACTAATCCCCTTAACCCACATATCCTGGGACACTAAGGGGCAATTTAGCATAGCCAATCCACCTAGCTGGCACAGTAAAGTGGTATGGTGACACAGAGGAGGGCGACATTTTGGCAGAGTGGTTAACACTGCCGCTTCACCTGGCCTTGGGTGACTGTCTGTATGGAGTTTGCACATTCTCCCCGTGTCTGCGTGGGTTTCCTCCAGGTGCTCCGATTTCCTCCTGCAGTCCAAAGATGTGCGGGTTAGGTTGATTGGCCATGCTAAATTGCCCCTTAGTGTCGGGAGGTGGCTAGCAGGGTAAATACGTGGGGTTACTGGGATAGGGCCTTGTTGTTGGTGCCTCCTTCTGCACTGTAGGGATTCTATGATCTTTGCACTGTGGGAGAAATCAGAGCACCTGGAGGAAACCCACCCAGGCACGGGGAGAATGTGCAAACTCCACACAGCCAAGGCCAGAATTGAACCTGGCTCTCTGGGGCCGTGAGGCAGCAATGCTAACCACTGTGCCACTCTACTGCCCTCATCGTCCATTATGACATAATTTCTTTCCAGAACAGAGTGCACAATTCTGATTACTTATTGTACATGTCTTATCATTCATTACATAATGGTGGAATCAGGGTCAGTGAATATTTTTAAGGTTGGATAAATTTTTGACGAACAGGGGAATGAAAGGCTTTTGGAGACAGGATGGATGGTGCAGTTGAGGCCACAGACAGATCAGCCTCGACCTCATTGAATGGCGGAGCAGGCTCAAGGAGCTGAATAGTAGAGCCACAGAATACTATTCTTAATTCTTAATGTTTGTCTGTTTCTTCATTAGTAACCAAAACCCAAACATGTTTACACTGTGCTGCAGGTCTCCAACACATTCCAACCCAACCATTACTACACCTATTTTGTTATAAATCCTTAATTGAACGTGCAGCAATGCATTGCGCAATGTTTTCGTTTCCCAAGGATTTGAATTCTAAAGAAAATTATTAACTGATTATTTGTTTTAGAATGGGTGGAGAACTGGCTTGGGAGGAGGAGACAGCGAGTAGTAGTGGAAGGCTCCTTTTCCAATTGGAGGCCTGTCACCAGTGGTGTGCCGCAGGGCTCGGTACTTGGACCTCTTCTATTTGTGGTATATATTAATGACTTGGAAGAGGGGGTAGGTGGTGTGATCAGCAAATTTGCTGATGACACTAAGATGGTTGGATTGGCGGGTACTGAGGAGCAGTGCCTGGCAATGCAACAGGACATAGACAGGCTGGTAGATTGGGCAGATAGATGGCAAATGGAATTTAATCCGGAGAAATGCGAGGTGATGCACTTTGGCCGGAATAATGTGGAGGGGAGTTATACGATAAAAGGTAGAACTATCCGGAGTATAGATACGCAGAGAGACCTGGGGGTGCAAGTGCACAAGTCCCTGAAGGTGTCGGTGCAGGTGCAGAATGTGATGAGGAAAGCGTATGGTATGTTAGCCTTCATAGGAAGAGGTATAGAATATAAGAGTAGGAGTCTGATGTTGCAGTTGTATAGAACGTTGGTTAGGCCTCACTTGGAGTACTGCGTCCAGTTCTGGTCGCCGTACTACCGAAAGGATGTAGAGATCCTGGAGAGAGTGCAGAGGAGATTTACCAGGATGTTGCCTGGTATGGAAGGGCTGTCTTACGAGGAAAGATTGAATGAACTTGGGCTGTTTTCCCTTGAGAGACGTCAGCTGAGGGGGGATCTAATAGAGGTTTATAAGATTATGAAGGGGATAGATAGAGTAAATGGTGGTAAGCTTTTTCCGCTATTAGAAATGGATAGAACGAGGGGTCACGGGCTTAGGGTGAGGGGGGCTAGGTATAAGACAAATGTTAGAGGGCAGTTTTTCACACAAAGGGTAGTGGGGGTGTGGAATGCACTGCCGAGTAAGGTGGTGGAAGCAGGCACGCTAGGGTTGTTTAAGAGTCACTTAGACAGCCATATGAGCGGGCTACATATAGGGGGATATAGTAGGCCTTACTTAACATTGTAGGCCTGGGAATACGTTTTGCCTCAGGGATGTTAGTCTTTGCCTGTTTAATAATGAATTTTTTTGTCTCCACAGGCATTTAAGTCCAGCAAGGGGCATGCATGCGGCAGGTTGTAGTGGGCTGCTCTTGGACGTTGCTTCGGGAGTTGCCTATTGCTTCATGTTGTTAGTGTGCTTAAACTGGACCATCTCGAGGGCAACATGACAGCTCAGAGACTATCTCTGTTGCTGTGCGGACACATGGATTTGGGCCTGTGTCTGTGGGAGTTTGCACGTTCTCCCCGTGGTTGCGTGGGTTTCCTCCGGGTGCTCCGGCTTCCTCCCACATCCCCCAAAGATGTGCTTTTAGGCTGATTGATTGGGTACTAAATTGTCCCTAAATTGGACCTCCCTGATCCTCGCACGTTAGGTGTAGACTAAAATCATGAATAGGTCACTGAGACAGGGGGACGGCGGCGCGGGCTCGTTGGGCCGAAGGGCCTGTTTCCCGTGCTGTGTTGTTCTTTGTTCTTTGTTCTTTGTTCTTAATACACCATGTGAGTATGTGAAGTCATGGGGGTGGATTTTGCCATCCCGCCTGCCACAGGAATCGTAGCGGGCGGAAGGTGGGGGAGTGGACCATACAAAGAACCTTTGACATCGGGCAGGATTTTCCGGTTTTGGGGTGAGCCAAAAAATCCCACCCGTGGTGTGTAGTGAGATAAGATAATCAGCTACGATTTACTGAATGGTGGAGCAGGATGGAAGGGCTGAATGGCCAACTCCTGCTCCTAAGAGCCATGTTCCCATAGTGAGTGCAGCATGCTTGGAAGGGACAGATGACTTTGGCCAATTGTTCCCCAAGCTCTTCACCGCTGGTGCTTTTCTCATGTCATGTCTGGAGTACACGAATTGATAGAGATTGGTTGCCATGGTTAGTCAACAATGCCATTATCATTGTTTCAGGATGGTAAAAGGTCAACTTAATGGTCCTTGAGGTTGCTTCATCTCATGATTCCTAAATATCTGAGGTGAGATTTTCCAGCCACATGCGCCCCAAGTCCAGGAAATCCCACCTGAGGTCAACAGGGCAGCACGGTGGCACAGTGATTAGCACTGCTGCCTCATTGCACCAGGGACCTTGGTTCAGTTCTGGCCTTGGGTAATTGTCTGTGTGGAGTTTGTATGTTCTCCCCATGTCTACGTGGGTCTCCTCCGATTTCCTCCCACACTCCCAAAGATGTGTCGGTGAGGTGGATTAGCCATGCTAAATTGACACTTAGGTGTCAGGAGGATTAATAGGGTAAATATGTGGAGTTATGGAAATAGTGGGATTGTAGTCGGTGCAGACTCGATGGGCCAAATGGCCTGATTCTGCACTATAGGGATTCTATGACTTTTGCATGGTCCGTGTCCCGCCTGCTACAATTCTCATGGGGGTGGTTCAGGAAAATTCCAACCCCCTTCTCTATATCGCACCCCATCTTCATATTATTATGGGAACAAAAAGCGCGAAAAGGATATAGAAGGCTCCACTTACATGGAGTGTCTGACAGTGCGGTGTGAGAGGATTTGTGTGAGCTTGGAGATGACACTGAGCATGGCCGGCTGCTGCCAAGCCTCTCGATGGTGATGTCCTGGGCACTTTCACATTGCCTGCAGTTTTGAGCCTATAACGTGGGAAGAAAAAGAACATCTAAGGAAGAAAAAGTGACAAAGTCCTCATCACAGAGAAGCTTACAACAAGATCTTGTATTTATGAAGCAAGAACAATGCAAGGTGGCTCCGAGATATAATTAGACAAAAATACAATACTCAGCCACATGAGGAAATGCTGCCGAGGCAAAGTAGCTCAAGGCTTGGTGGGTTTTAATGAGGATCTTAAGACCATAAGACATTGGAGCAGAATTAGGCCATTCGGCCCATTGAGTCTGCTCCGCCATTCAATCATGGCTGATATTTTTCTCATCCCCATTCTCCTGCCTTTTCCCCATAACCCTTGATCCCATTATTAATCAAAAATCTATCTATCTCTGTCTTAAAGACACTCAGTGACCTGGCCTCCACAATCTTTTGCAGCAAAGAATTCCACAGATTCACTCCTCTTCATCTCTGTTTTAAATGATCGCCCCTTTAGCCTGAGGTTGTGCAGGATGAAAGGGAGGCACAGAGGTACAGGGAAGGGATTCCACACTGGATGCATTGCTGAAGCCACGGCAAAGGCTTGACACGTACAAAATCGGGGCTGAAGGAACTGAGAGTCCGGAGAAGGTTACAGAGATAGGAAGAGGTAGCGCCATGAAGAGGGAACAAAACAAGAAGAACAATGAACAGTAGGGCACAGGAACAGACCCTTCGGCCCTCCAAGCCCGTGCCAATCATGATGCCTGCCTCAACTAAAACCGTTCCCACTTACGGAGTCTGTATCCTTCCATTCCCATCCTATTCATGCATTTGTTTAGATGCCCCTTAAGTGCCACTATCGTACCTGCTCCCAACACCTCCCCGGGCAGACATTCACCGCCCTCTGTGTAAAAAATTTGCTACGCGTATCAGGGTTAAACATGAAGCTCAGAAGATTGAATTAGAGGTCCTGGAGGAGATAACCTACGTCAATGTTGTCAGGAATAATAGAAATATGGAAAATAGAAGGAGGAGGAGGCCATTTGGCCCTTCGAGTCTGCTTCACTGTTCATTTGCTGCAGCAGTGCCGGGGAATCCCAGAAATTTCAGCAAGTGTCTGGCCCAGAGACAGTATCAAAAAAACCCCTACTTGTTATCAGGTAGACTCATACAAGCATACAGGGGAGGGCTGGTGATGGCCTTGTAATATTATCGCTGGATTATTAATCCTGAAACTCAGCTAATTTTCTGGAGACCCGGGTTCGAATCCCACCATAGCAGATGGTGGAATTTGAATTCAACAAAAAAAATCTGGAATTAAGAATCTACTGGGCACCATGAAACCATTGCCGATTATCGGAAAAACCCATCTGGTTCACTAATGTCCTTTAGGGAAGGAAATCCGCTGTCCTTACCTGATCTGGTCTACATGTGGTTCCACAGCCACAGCAATGTGGTTGACTCTCAACTGTCCTCTGAACAAGGGCAACTAGGGGTGGGCAATAAATGTTGGCCAACCAACGATGCCCATGTTCCATAAATGAATAAAAACAAACAACGGGAGGAGATTCTGTCTATCACTCCTGCGCCGCGTTCTGCCTCGACTGGTTTTTCCATGTTGTCTTACATTTTTACATCTTTGAAGCAAACATCCACTTACACTTTGAAAACTTTTATTGAATCTGCTTCCACAACCCACAAGCAGTGCAATACAAACCATAACAATGAAAAAAAGTCCAGCTGATTTTGTGGTGATTAGAATAAGTCTTTGTCCCCTGGTGACTGATCATTCTGCCAGTCTCCACCCACTCTATTTATTTATTTTCAACCGTGTATCTCTTTCGTTCATGTTGCCAGCTTACTATGGCGTTTAAAGAAACATGAACTTTGAGCATGAAGGTGACTTGATCAAAAAACAACAACCACACATTGTTAGCTTTACTTTCAGGGTTGCTGGAGGCAGGATTTCAGGAGAAGATTCCTCGAGGCCTTGTTCCCGTCGCCTTTCGGATCTGACTTCCACATAACTGCAAATCAGGGGAAACAAACACAAAAAAATCACGCCGTTTACTTATTTAGAAAATGCTAATTATTTGTACCATCCAGAAATTCTGAGAGGCTGTGATACCAGCAACATGACAGACATCAGCTTACCTCATAGGTCAAAACTCCACATCAAGTGAAAAGTTACAACTGCCCATGCTAATGAATAAATGTATTTAACTTTGAAGTTTGCAAAGCATCAAGAAACTGCTGTTGTCGGCAAATCAAAATAACGTGAGTCACATTTAAACTATTCAAACAGTCAGAATTATTACCCCAGGCATGAGCCTGGTATCATTCTAGGGATTATATATTATGTGCGTTGAGATATTCAACTCTTTACAATTCCATCTTATTCTTCACACACCTTTTGGCACACCACAGACTCTCATGAACGGTTTGGGATCTGATCTTGGATCTTTTCGCATGATAGATCTCATCATTTGACTTCAGACATTAAGACAAATGAAGCATTGCTGACTTCCAACTCTAAGTCATCTTGTGTCAACACCTGCTTAGTGGGCCAAAGAGCTTTTCCTGTGCTGTACTATTCTTTGATCTTTATTGGCCAACAAACAATGCAAGGTGAATCTGGAACTGTTTAATTTCTTGTCCTCTCCTTGTCTTGCTCTTCAATTTGCAAAATACAAAATTCCAAATGAAGTGACCTCAGGTAGTTTTACTATGTGAAAGGACAGATGCAAGAGTAAATAGTTTTAAAGATTGCAATGCATCCCATCCACTGGGCTGTATGTGCTGTGGCATGATGGTACATACTTTGAAGGCAGCTACTCTCAATCATTTCATATCTCGACACAATGTGGTGTATTAGTTTTGTGATTTGTAGGCAGTCTGTAATCAGCAGAGGTCGAGGTCAGACATTGTGTCACGGTCTCCTAGTATATCTGTATATTGCCTTATTTTCAAATAAAGAATCTATACTATTGTTTCACCAATCTTGTGTGTGATTGGTATGTTTATGTCAAATAAAGAAGAATGCATGTACTTGCCTGGTGTGTCTTATAAAAATCCCCACAGTGCAGAAGGAGGCCATTTGGTCCATCGACTCTGCACCCTCAACAATCCCACCCAGGCCCTATCTCTGTTATCCCCATATTTACCCTGCTAATCCCTCTGACACTAAGGGTCAATTTAGCATGTCCAATCAACCTAACTCACACACCTCTGGACTGTGGGAGGAAACTGAAGCACACGGAAGGAAACCCACACAGACACAGCGAGAACATGCAAACTCCACACAGACAGTGGCCGGAATTGAGACCTGCTGAGATTTTCCAGCATTTTCTGTTTTTGTCTACGAAGTATAATATTTGCATTAGGAATTCACTTCAATTTTGCACTTCAGAAATGCATGTTTTTGCTCACCTTATAAGTCAGCACATGGGGTTTAGCAGTCCATATAGTCAAGTAGCCAAGAAAATGCACATGAGTTTAAGACATTCCACATAGACTAAACCACGTGGGGCAAACGATGACTAGAGGTGGGTCTTCCAGCGAAAAGAATGAAGAGTGAAACTGCATTCAAGCTAAATGTTCTAACATTTGCCAATGCATCAAATAACCATGCGTCAGTGAGGGAATACAGCGTCAGCGAGAAAAGGAGCCAGCCTGATCTCGAGAAGGATGCATGGCAATGTGTCCTCAAAAATCATCAGAATGGTTACACTGTCCCCAGAAATTCAACATGCGCATATCAGTGGGCAAAAGCAAATCTGGAGCCCAACAAGAATTTCAGCACAACCTCCAGTTGGTGTAGCCACGTTATGGAACAAAAACCTCTTATGTTGCGGCAAAAGATCAAGATCGCTCGGAGATATCGAAAGACACCAGCTTTCTAATGATTCTGAAACCGAAAGCGCCAAAGTTGATCCAGGGTGAGACCCTTACAATGAAGTCAGAGCCAAAGTAGCTCAGAATGATTTCAACAAACTCTGCATCAGATACTGAAGATAGAATCTGATGTTTTTAGGATATTTTAGTTGTGGTTAAAGATATCCTGATAGAGTTTATTCATTCGTGAAATATGTCCTTCTTATGTTCTTACATCACATTGTCAATTGCCGGTGTTTTGCTTGCTTGTCACATTTCAAAATGATAACCAGTGACACAAACATCAGCAGTTCACTGACACTTGGCACACAAGTCAATTCCCATTTTTGAAAACACGTTTTGTGGTTTCAAGGATTGACCTATGCATCATAATATATGGTAAGTGGCCGCTTCTGGGAGTGCCCACCAATTAGCAGCTACACCTCCTGGTCCCCCGGGGCAGTGGGGTTTGGGGGGGGGTGGTGTGGTGTTGGTGAGGCTTTCCAGCACTGGCTTCAGTCTGTGTCCCGTGATCCCCTTATCATCAGCTAATGGGAAGGGCAGCTGAAATTTTTGTCCATTCTCACTGGCGGTTCCTTCTGGTCCTGCTGGCAGCAAACTCTTGCCTTAGATTCCCCGGCATGGAGTGGATTCAATGGGAAATCCCATCGACAGCGGCAGGACCAGAAGATCTTGCCGTCAGCCAATGGCATTATTTGTCATTTATATGAATGATTTGGATGAGAATGTAGGAGGCATGGTTAGTAAGTTAAGATAATACCAAGTAAGTAAGATAATACCAAGATTTGTGGCATAATAGACAGTGAGGAATTATTTTATAGACCTCTATAACATCGCTGCTCACCCTCCCTTGCTCCAGAGAAAAAAGTCTCAGTCTAGCCAGTCTCTCTTTACAACTCAAACCATCAAGTCCCGGTAGCATCCTAGTAAATCTTTTCTGCACTCTTTCTAGTTTTATTATATTCTTTCTATAATAGAGTGACCAGAACTGTACACAGTATTCCAGGTGTGGCCTTACCGATGTCTTGTACAACTTCAACAAGTCGTACCAACTCCTGTATTCAATGTTCTGACCAAGCATGCTGAATGCCTTCCTCACCACTTGGTGCACCTGTGACCCCACTTTCAAGAAGCTATGAACCTGTCCCCCTAGATCTCTTTCTTCTGTTATTATTTTGTAGACCTCTATAAGATTGCCCCTTTGTTCTGTCATACGAGGAGAGACTAAGTGGGTTAGGATTATATTCACTGGAGTTTAGAAGAATGAAAGGGGATCTCATAGAAGTTTATAAAATTCTAACAGGGTAAATTTAGAAGGAATGTTCCCAATGGTGGGGCTGTCCAGAACTATGGGGCCATAGTTTGAGAATAAGGAGTAAACCTTTTAGAACAGAGGTGATGAGGAATTTCTTCACCCAGAGGATGGTGAATTGTGGAATTCACAAACACAGAAAGTACTTGAGGCAAAGCGTGGTGTGATTTTGAGAAGAAATTAGATATAGTTCTTGGGGCTAAAAGGATCAAGGGAGGGCGGGGTGTGGAGATGGGATCAGGATATTGAATTTGATGATCAGCCATGATTATAATGAACGGCAGAGCAGGCTCGAAGGGCCAAGTGGCCTACTTTCCTGCTTCTATATTCTATGTTTCTATGATTGATTCTAAATTCCAGTTGGTGAGAGTGGCAGCGTGTGTGGTCTTCTTTTCTTATTCTTTTGGGCAACCTCTTTTAACTTCAGTACGTGGGAATGGACTCATTAAAAGCAAGTACCTTGAAGACATCAACTACTTGCCTATGAATGAGACTGTTGAAGGGTGTAAGAATGCAGTGAGTTAGTCTGCCATCAAGAGGGCACTATAAGCACTTTGTTTCATACACAGCTGCCTGTTTGATCTTTCCTGCTCAGAGAAAGGTTACCTGCTCTTTCTACTGTATTTCTTGTAAATGAAAAGAACAGCAGTTATTGATTCTGAATCACGGACTATTGATCTGTAATTTTATCTTGGGTCACCATTTCAGTTGGCAGTACACTGACGTTTGAGTCAAGGCACGTGGGTGCAGGTACCCCACGGTTCACCCAACCCACTCTGTGACTTGTGCTAATACCTTCTATTCAAATGCGAATGGTGCCATTTTTTCAAGGATGCATTAAACTGGCACACAAGATTAGTGTCACAAGTAGGCTTACGTTAACTCTGCAATGGAGTTGCTATGAAAATCCCCCAGTTGCCACAGTCCGGCACCCGTTCGGCTACACTGAGGGACAATTTAGAACGGCCAAACCACCTAACCAGAGCGTCTTTCGGACTGTGGGAGGAAACCGGAACACCCGGAGGAAACCCACACAGACACAGGGAAAACGTGAAAACTTCACACAGACAGTGACCCAAGCTGGGAATCAAACTCGGATCCCTGGCACTGTGAGGTTGCAGGGCTAACTACTGTGACACCGTGCTGCCCATGCCATCATGCCTACGAAGCGGTCTGCTGAGGCTAAAAGATTCTATGCCACCACTGGAAGAAAAGCATGAAATCATCTGGATCACGGCCAACATTTATACAGATGGACATACAACTAGAAGAACGAATAGGCCATTTGGCCCTGCGATCTTGCTGCACTACTCAATAAGGTAAAAAGTCTGACAACACCAGGTTTTAGTCCAACCGATTTATCCATAAATCGGTTGGACTAAAACCTGGTGTTGTCAGACTTTTTACTGTGTTTACCCCAGTCCAACGCTGGCACATCCACGTCATGACTACTCAATAAGATCAGTGCTGACCTAACTGTGGGCTCAGTATCACTTTAGTGCCTATCTCCGATGACCTTTGAATTCCTTGTTAGTCAAGAACTATCTAACTCTGCCTTGAAGATATTTAATGACCCTGCCTCCATCACTCTCTGAGAAGAGAACTCCACAGACTCACGCTCTTCAGAGAAATGTTTCTCCTCATCTCCATCTTAAAGGGGCAGCTCTTACATTTAAACTGTGTCCCCTCGTTCTTGTCTCTTCCATAAGGGGAAACATCCTATCAGAATCAATCCTGTCAAGTCCCCTCAGGATCTTACATGTTTCAATAAGATCATCTCTCATACTTCTAAACTCCAATGGGTACAGGCCCAACCTGCCCAAACTTTCCTCTTAGGGTAACCCTCTCATCCCAGGGATTGGTCCATGTGATCTTTCTCTGCTTCTAATTTATCTCTCAACCAAGTGAAGCAGTTTAATTGGTATCTGTTTGTGGGATCTTCCTGTGTGTAATCTGGCTGCCGTGGTTGCTTCTATGGCCACAGCACTTCAGTTCTAATTCGTTTGGATATAGGAATTTGCAAAGGTTTTAAGCAGTATAGGCCGATTCTCGCTGGAGTTTAAGAGATTGAAATGAGATGACAATGGGGATGTAAGTAGATGTTTTCCCTTGGTCGACATTCTAGCATGAAAGGACATAGTTTTAGGCTAAAGTGGGGAGGGGACAGATTTAAAACAGAAGTGAGAAGGAATTACTTCTCATAAATGATTGTGAATCTGTGCAATTCACTAGCCCAAAGTGCAGTGGACGCTGGAACACTAAATACATTTAAGTTTAAAGTTTATTTATTAGTATCGCAAGTAGGCTTACATTAAAGAAGTTACTGTGAAAATCCCCTAGTCGCCACACTCCGGTGCCTGCTTGGGTACAGTGAGGGAGAATTTAGCATGGCCAATGCACCTAACCAACATGTTTTTCAAACTGTGGAAGGAAACTGGAGCACCCGGAGGAAACCCACGCAGACACAGGGAGGATGTGCAAACTCCGCACGGACAATGACCCTAGCCGAGAATTGAACCCAGGTCCTTAGCACCATGAGGCAGCAGAGCTAACCCCTGTGCCACTGTGCCGCCCTATATAATCCTCAATCTCTCCTCATACTTCAATCCCGCCATCCCAGGAATCAGTCAGGCAAATCTTTGCTGAACTCCCTCCGTAGCAAGATCATCCTTCCTCAGGTAAGGAACTCACAGCAAAAAGAACAAACCGGGGAGTTAAAAATACTTATTTTATCCTTCACTTTTAATTGAAATTTTCAGATAGCAAAATAAATTGTGATTGGATCGAGGTAGCAGTTAAAATATATGAAAAAATTCAAACGGGGATGTTTTTTTTAACAACAGAAAAATGTTATATTCCACAGGCCTCCAAAGGTCAGGTGGAGTGTTTGGCAACAAATATAAGAACATAAGAACATAAGAAATAGGAGCAGGAGTAGGCCATCTAGCCCTTCGAGCCTGCCCCGCCATTCAATAAGATCATGGCTGATCTGTCGTGGCTCAGTTCCACATTCCCGCCCTCTCCCCATAACCCTTAATCCCCTCTCTTATCAAAAACCCATCAATCCGCATCTTAAAAATATTTAGCGAGGCAGCCTCCACCACTTCAACGGGCAGAGAATTCCAGAGATTCACCACCCTTTGAGTGAAGAAGTTCCTCTTCAACTCCGTTCTAAACCACCCCCCCCGCCTTTATCTTGAGGCTGTGCCCCCTAGTCCTACTGTCTTTTTTGAGCGGGAAGAGTCTCTCCACCTCTATCCTATCCATCCCATGCATCATCTTATACGTCTCAATGAGATCTCCCCTCATTCTTCTAAACTCTAACGAGTACAAGCCTAGTTTATTCAGCCTCTCCTCATAGCTCAACCCCCTCAACTCCGGTATCAGCCTAGTAAACCTCCTCTGCACTCCCTCCAAGGCCAAAATATCTTTGCGCAGGTGCGGCGCCCAGTTTGAAGTTTGTGAATCTGGATCCGTGGCACTTTGAGGCAGCAAAGAGGAGACAGACAGGATGTTAGTGAGCAGAGGGGTGAAGGATCATGGGGAATGGGCAGGAAGATGGAGATGAGGCCATGATGGGATCAACCATGATGGTTTTCAATGATGGAGCAGGCATGAGGAGCTGAATTGTCTACTCCTGCTCTTAGTTCTTATGTTTCTTATGAGACATACTGAGCTTGTGATGAGTTCTCTCAATTTACCAGCAAGTTTTTATGTGAAGACTTCACTTTGACATCAAAGCCACAACATCTTGTATTTTTATGGCATTGTCAACATCATAGAATCTCCTCAAGGCTTTCATAGTAGTTTGAAATTTGACACTGACCCACAAGGCAGATTACCTAAAACTAGGTCAAAGACAGAGGTTTTAGAGAATGTCTTAAAGGAGGAGAGGATTAAGGAGGGAATGCCAGTGTTCAGAGCTGAGACGGCTGAAAGCAAAGTGTTATGGAGACAAAAGAACCTAATTTACTGAAAAATCCCAACAGGAAACCAGTGGGTTTTAATAAATTTTACATTAACAATCAAGACCCGATCAACATAAATTAAATATGGATTCACAGGCAAATCGTGGTCAATTTAAACTATAAATTGTACATTAAATAACTGATAAAGACAAAGATAGATCACAAAGATAGATTTACTGTCCACCCACTTTATATTGTCACTAATTTCAGTCACAATGTCCTTCAAAATTTAAACAATCTCAGGTACAATTCTAGCTCCTTTTTGTCAAGGATTTAACCAACATTTTTATCCGACGGCAGCTCCCAGCCAGTTCCCATGGGAACGGCCTTCACTAAAATGGTGCACTTCTGCAGAACATCCTCAGTTTTGCCCCTGACAGTCTTCATTGTACGAATTCACCAGCGTTACCCTTTTCCAAATGCTCAGTGGTAACCCTGTGCATTGTACGGGCCAGTGCTGGTTCATTGGCTCCTTTAAGATAATTGAAGCAATGGCAGTAATCCTATTTTCCTTTTTCCAGTTCCTTCAGCCTGCCTGCACTTCACCACTGGGCCAAGCTGAGCTCTTGGCACTTTCTTCCCTCACAATTTTCATGGGAAAACAATCATTCTACAAGTGTGCAAACTGATGATTTCAAAATAACAGTGGGCGGCACGGTGGCATGGTGGTTAGCACTGCTGCCTCACAGCGCCAGGGACTTTGATTCAATTCCCGGCTTAGGTCACTGACTGTGTGAAGTTGGCATGTTCTCCCCGTGTCTGCGTGGGTTTCCTCTGGGCACTCCGGTTTCCTCCCAGTCTGAAAGACATGATGGTTAGGTGCATTGACCCGAACAGGCGCTGGAGTGTGGTAACTAGGAGAATTTCACAGCAACTTCATTGCAGCGTTAATGTAAGCCTTACGTGTGACCTAATGAATAAACTTAACAGCACGTTGATATTTTGTTAAACAAAATTCACTTCAAGATGTGGACTGTTTGACAGATTTTAAGCGCAGCTTAGACAGGGAAGCAGCTTTTGCCCACATTGCAATGTTTTGCTGAAGATAAAAAGTGTGAAATTCTGTGCAGGGAAGGTATTGCAGATTGCATATCAGCTAATTATGTCCTCAAGCATGTTTTTCTTCTTAATCTTAATCAGGGACATTGAAAAGGGGGAAAAAAGAACATATAAATAGTGTGAATTGCAGCCACAGTTTCCCTCTGCAGCATCACGAAAACCATTGCAAACTTACCTCACTACGGTGTGCGTGCAGACAATAAACTCAGGCTTAGAATTCCACTGGTGATAGGTGATGTAGTAATGAGTCTGAAGCCAAATCCATCGCTGTCCTTTGGTCAGGAAACGATAGTAACAAGATTTGCCCTTCCCAAACTGCATCACTAAACATAATGAGCAAGATTGTAAGTGGCAAACCATTATATATATATATAACTGTTAAAATACTTTAAAGTTCAGAAAACATACATTTCTTTCCATTTTGCGGACAGTGATATCCTCGTTTTAAGTTATTCCTGCTTCTATGTTTACACTGAGCAGAGTAACAGGCCATTTGGCCCAACTGGTCTCTGCTGGTGTTTACACTCCACCCAAGCCTCTTCATCTAACTCAATCCTTCTATTGTCTTCTCCCTCACATATCTATTTAGTTTCCCTGTGAATAAACCTGCTATTCATCTCAACCATTGCATGTGGTAGTGAGTTTCATATTCAAACCATTCTCTGGACCTGGACAGCTCCCCATCTGAATCCATGATAAGGGTGGCTTGGGATTTGATTGTCAGTTGATCTCCCCACCCCCCTCTCCCTTCTCTCTCTTTCTAGGGAAGGGGCGTAGCCCAGACCCAGCACTATACTTGTGAAAACATTGCAAGCCTGAGTATCCTCCTACCTGCCCATGTCATCACCTGGACATGAGCTTTCCTCTGAGACTAAGACTACCATTAAATCACATAAACCATAGAATCCCTACAGTGCAGAAGGAGGCCATTCAGCCCATCAATATTGCACCGACAACAATCCCACCCAAACCCCATCCCCATAAATCCACACATACTTACTCTGCTACTCCCTCTAACCTATGCATCCCGGGACACAAAGGGGCAATTGAGCATGGACAATGCACCTAACCCACACATCTTTGGAATGTGGGAGGAAATGTGGGGGTTGAGCTATGAGGAGAGGCTGAATAAACTAGGCTTGTACTCGTTAGAGTTTAGAAGAACGAGGGGAGATCTCATTGAGACGTATAAGATGATGAATGGGATGGATAGGATAGAGGTGGAGAGACTCTTCCGGCTCAAAAAAGACAGTAGGACTAGGGGGCACAGCCTCAAGATAAAGGGGGGGGCGGTTTAGAACGGAGTTGAGGAGGAACTTCTTCACTCAAAGGGTGGTGAATCTCTGGAATTCTCTGCCCGTTGAAGTGGTGGAGGCTGCCTCGCTAAATATTTTTAAGACGCGGGTTGATGGGTTTTTGATAAGAGAGGGGATTAAGGGTTATGGGGAGAGGGCGGGAAAGTGGAACTGAGCCACGACAGATCAGCCATGATCTTATTGAATGGCGGGGCAGGCTCGAAGGGCTAGATGGCCTACTCCTGCTCCTATTTCTTATGTAAACCGGAGCACCTGCAGGAAACCTTCGCAGACACGGGGAGAATGTGCAGACTCTGCACAGACAGTTGCCCAAGCCGGGAATCGAACCCAGATTCCTGGAGGTGTGAGGCAGCCGTACCAACCATCGTGCCACCGTGCCGCCCATAATGTGGAATTAGAGTCAATGGGTGTTTTCCCATTAGAAACCAAATTGAGAGATAGGACATTAATTTTACAAAATGCTTTGTACAATGTACGGGTGGGATAATATTTCATCAATTTGAGCTGGATTTGAAATAAAATGTTCAATATTCATGGAATGCTAAGGGCTGCAGATAAGAGCATTTCTTTGTGGTAAATCCTTCAGTGGCGCGGTAAGCTAGGAATTGTATTGTGTCTTATGTAGTTGAAAAGCATGGAGCTTCAGGAGTGTGGGAATGAGGAGTAGATGGCCGGTGACTCTCAGAAAACTAGGTGGGTCAGAGAGATGGCCTGTAAATGAGCCTACCCAACTCCCTTCCATTCATTTAGCAACTGGCTACAGACCTGCCAAAATCTCCCCTCTGAAGCTCCAATCCGTGTTCTCATTATTTAGTGTCTGTGGGGTAGATCTTGACTTATTTTGCCACAACACAAAGCAAAGACAGTATGCTGCTTCTTAAAAAAAATTCAGTGCCTTTAAATCAGGAGACATGTAAAACAAGCTGTCGACTTGTTACTTGAGTAAGTCCAGATCTATTCTGACATCTCAAAGCTTGATGTGCGGAGTTGAAGTTTGTCCAACGTTGAAGCATAAAATCCCTACAGTGGCCTTTCGGCTCATCCAGCCTGCACTGACAACAATCCAACCCAGGCCTTACCCCTGTAACTGCATGTATTTACCCTGCTAATCCCCCTGAAACTAAGGAGCAATTTAGCATGGCTAATCTACCTAATCCGTACATCTTTGTGGAGTGTGGGTGGAAACTGGAGCATCTGGAGGAAACCCACGCAGACACAGGGAGAACGTGCAAACTCCACACAGACGGTGGCCCAAGCTGGGAATCGAACCCAGATCACCCAGTACTGTGAGGCAGCAGTGCTAACCAGTCTGCCACCGTGCTGCACCAAAACCAAGCAAGTTAGAATAAGCCCTTCCCCAAACTGCTAGGCTCGTAACAATTTAAACAGGGCCATACTGGAAAGAGAAATGGAAAGTAAGCTGAGATAGAACTGAGGGGCTTGGTTTCTAAGCATGGGATTTGTATGATTTGATTTCCAACAGGACTCCTGCGAAACATCTCTTACAGAATCCAAAAGAATCAAACCATATTAAAAAAAAAGTAACATCGCCATAGTTCCAGATAGCCATAGGCTGCGATAGGTGGTGGTTTAACCTCAGCACACCTCAGGAGAGGGGCAAGGCTGAGAAGGTAGGCCTTCATGAATAACCTCAGTTGGTACAAGAAGTGAATCCGCCCTGTTGGCATGGCTAAGCAGCTGTGCAGCCAACTGAGCTAAACCAACACATACATATGAATACAATAAAATATCAACTGTATTCAAACTACATCAATACAATCACAAATTACAGCGTCATTATGACTTCCCACATCTTTCAACCCACTAATTAAACAAGTAGATAAACCAGACAGCCCAAAACATGGCTTTCAGGGAATGCTGTGCAGAGTGCAATTTGTTCATACATATTTTAGTCCCAATGTGGGGTGGGGGGGGGGTTAAATGTCAGTAGGGTTTGATTTCCCTAACCTATAATGCGTTTACCAATGCACCTATCTCATTACTGACGCTATCCCTGATCTCAGTCCCTTAGCCATCACTAGCGTATATATCCAGTCACCTACAGTGTTCATGGCATCTTGCTAGAAGTTCCAGGTCATCAACGTGGTAGTAATCGTAGCCAGATGTTCCTAGCACTTCGAATGGTAAGTAACCTATAATAGGAGGGGCCCTGATAAAGAGGAACAAGGCACATGAAGAACATTAGTTTTGGAGAGGCTGGAAACTATTGACATTCACAGTACATGGAACAAAAATAAGTAGACCAGAAATTATGATCCAGTTCATTTGGCTGATCATAAAAATAAGTACCCCCTGATTGCCTACTCATTCAAATATCTGTGCAGTTAGTTAAATATTTCCACACATCTGCCTCATCTTCCTCTCTGGTCAGTTCATTTGTTCGC
This sequence comes from Carcharhinus amblyrhynchos, assembly GCF_965287045.1. Taxonomy (NCBI): domain Eukaryota; kingdom Metazoa; phylum Chordata; class Chondrichthyes; order Carcharhiniformes; family Carcharhinidae; genus Carcharhinus; species Carcharhinus amblyrhynchos. The sequence continues at coordinate 126,889,429 of NC_137327.1, forward strand.
TACCTGTTGGATAAAGTAATTCAGTTTAACATGCCCCTATCCTTTCCCAAACCTAACCTTCAACCATGAGCCTAGCTCTGGAACTTGCAATATATCAACAAAGCTTCAATTTAACTTTTCCCTCAGCCACCTTGAATATAGTAAGAAGTTTCACAACACCAGGTGAAAGTCTAACAGGTTTATTTGGAATCACCAGCTTTCGGAGTGCTGCTCCTTCATCAGATGAGTGCAGTGGCAGATTCACAAACATGGCATGTATAGACAGAGGTTCAATTGCGAGATAATGGTTGGAATGCGAGTCTTTACAGGTAATCAGTCGCTACAAGTGCTGGCAATACGAGTGGAGAGAGGGATAATCACAGGTTAAAGAGGTGTGAATTGTCTCAAACCAGGACAGTTAGTATGATTTTCCTATCTTGAATATAATGTTGAATTAATTATTTTTCAGCAACTCTCTTTAAATAATTAACCTGACTAAACCAAGACCATTTACAAACATTGTATATGCACTATAATAATTTTACAGAATTAACTCTGCCTCTCAACCTTGCTTCCGCCCTGCTTTGTGACTCCAGGATAATTCCTTCTCTTGGTTTACACTGGCTGACAGAGGAACATGTTTCCGCATTGATGTTCATTACAACTGCATTTCAAATGTACTTTATTGACTCAAAAACATTTTGGGATGCCTGAGGTTGTGATAGATATTGTCGAGGTGCAAATAGATCATAGAAACCCTACAGTGCAGAAGGAGGCCATCCAGCCCATACAGTCTGCACCAACAACAATCCCACCTAAGGTTCCACAACCCCACACATTTACCCCACTAATCTTTCCAACCTACACATCCTGTGAGTCTAAGGGGCAATTTAGCATGGCCAACCAACCAAAGCACATCTTTGGACTGTGGGAGAAAATTGGAGCATCCGGAGGAAACCCACGCAGAGAACATGCAAATTCCACACAGGCAGTGGCCCAAGCTGGGAATCAAACCCAGGTCCCTAGCCCTGTGAGGCAGCAGTGCTAACCACTGTGCCACCATGCTTGATTACGTCCTTACTGATCCAGTTACAGCCAGACAATCATTCACAATTCTGTCCCCCAGGGATCTATCCTTGGACTCCTCCTATTTCCCATCCACATTCTGCCCCCTCAGTGACATCATCCGAAAACATGGCATTCATTTCCACATGAACCCTTGTCTGAGTCCAGAGAAATCTCTAACAAATACCAAATTAAATACTATGACTGACTGTGCACTTTTATTGTTAAACTGAATATTATATTGAACTTTTTAAAAAATTCCCCCTGGTAATGTGTTTAGTCCAAAAACAGTTTGATGAGAAATTGTGATTTAATTCGCTGACCAAATTGTTAAAAGGAAACATTCAGCAGAAATTTGGTGGTTGTGTGAAAAGTAAAAGGTAAACACATAAGCAGAATCCAAGAGGCTCAGATATGGATGAACACAAGACAAAATAGTCACATATCAAGGACATGGGGTAGCACGGTAGCACAGTGGTTAGCACTGCTGCATCACAGCGCCAGGGACCTGGGTTCGATTCCTGGCTTGCGTCATTGTTTGTGCGAAGTCTGCACATTCTCCCCGTGTCTGCGTGGGTTTCCTTTGTGCTCTGGTTTCCTGCCATGGTCCAAAGATGTGCAGGTTAGGTTGACTGGCCATGCTAAATTGTCCCTTAGTGTCAGGGGAGTCAACAGGGTAAATACATGTGATTACAGGGATAGGATCTGGTGGGAATTGTGATCAGTGCAGCCGAATAATGATCTGGAGGTGGGGTGGGCTGTTAACGCGCAAATAAGTGCGGCGTGCAGGAATGGAACGGCCGTAATTATGGGAGATTTCAATCTGCATATTGATTGGTCGACCCATGTTGGACGCGGTGGGCTTGAGGAGTTCTTGGAATGCTGCCGGGATAATTTCCTTGAACAGTGTGTGTTGGAGCCAACGAGGGAGCGAGCTATCTTGGATCTGGTGTTATGTAATGAGGCGGGTAGAATTGGGACCTTGCGGTGAAGGATCCTCTTGGGGAGAGTGATCATTGTATGGTGGAGTTTCTGGTGCAGATGGAGGAGGAGAAAGTGGGTTCCCGGACACGCGTCCTTTGTTTGAACAGAGGGGAGTACGGTAGGATGAGAGAAGAATTGGCGAATGTTGACTGGGGGAGCGCGTTGGAAGGTAGATCTGCTGAGGAGCAGTGGAGGATCTTTAAGGAGATCTTTCTTGGTGCTCAGCAGAAATTTATTCCGATGGTTAAAAAGGACCATAGGAGGAGAGGTAATAAGCCGTGGATAACGAAGGAGGTGAAGGAAAGTGTTAAATTAAAAGCGGAGGCGTTTAGAGTAGCTAACAGTAGTGGGCGAGAAGAGGATTGGGAGAGGTTTAAATGTCAACAAGGATTGACAAAGAAGTTGATAAAGAAGGGTAGGAGAAACTATGAAGCTGGGCTAGCGCTTAATATAAAAAAGGATAGCAAGAGTTTTTATAAATATATAAAAAGGAAGAGGCTGGCTAGGGAGAACGTTGGACCCTTAGAGGATGAGAGGGGGGAATTAGTGGTAGGGGATGGGGAAATGGCTGAGGTCTTGAATAACTTTTTTGTTTTGGTCTTCACAGAGGAAGACGTGAATAATTTGCCGGGTGTTAGCGATGGAGAGGTGGTAGGACTGGAGGGTCAATGACATTATTGTTACTAGACAGGCGGTGCTTGACAGACTGGAGAGACTGATTGTTGGCAAGTCCCCAGGACCGGATGGAATGCATCCGAGGGTTCTGAAAGAAATGGCGGAGGTGATAGTGGATGCCTTGGTGGTTATTTTCCAAACGTCGCTGGATTCCGGGGAAGTGCCGGAAGATTGGAAAGTGGCTAATGTTACGCCGTTGTTTAAGAAGGGTGCCAGGCAAAAGGCAGGGAATTATAGGCCGGTTAGTTTAACGTCTGTTGTAGGTAAAATGTTAGAATCCGTCATCAAGGAGGAAATAGCGAGGCATCTTGAGGGGAATTGCTTGATAGAGCAGACGCAGCACGGTTTCGTTAAAGGGAAGTCGTGTCTGACAAATTTACTGGAGTTCTATGAGGATGTGTCTAGGGCGGTGGATAGAGGAGAGCCGGTGGATGTGGTCTTTCTGGATTTTCAGAAGGCGTTTGACAAAGTACCTCACAAGAGGTTATTGCAGAAGGTCGGGGGACATGGAGTTGGGGGTAGGGTGTTAGCGTGGATAGAGGATTGGTTGTCAAATAGGAGGCAGAGAGTGGGGGTCAACGGGTGCTATTCAGATTGGCGGATGGTGACTAGTGGAGTGCCCCAGGGGTCGGTGCTGGGGCCTCAGCTTTTTACCATTTATATAGATGATCTGGAGGAGGGAACCGAGTGTAGGGTGTCAAAATTTGCTGATGACACCAAGATTGGGGGAAAGGCAAATTGTGCGGAGGGTGTGGAGAGTCTGCAGAAGGATCTAGATAGGCTGGGCGAATGGGCCAGGAGATGGCAAATGGAATTTAATGTTGGCAAGTGTGAGGTGGTCCACTTTGGTAGGAATAATGGTAGGAAGGACTATTACTTACGTGGCGAAAAACTGCAGCAGGCGACGGTGCAGAGGGACCTCGGGGTCCTTGTGCATGAGTCGCAAAAACCCAGCTTGCAGGTGCAGCAGGTGGTCAGGAAGGCAAATGGGATGCTGGCCTTCATAGCGAGGGGGATTGAATATAAAAGTAGGGAGGTCTTGCTGCAGCTGTATAGGGCATTGGTGAGGCCGCAGCTGGAGTACTGTGTGCAGAATTGGGCGCCGCACCTGCGCAAAGATATTTTGGCCTTGGAGGGAGTGCAGAGGAGGTTTACTAGGCTGATACCGGAGTTGAGGGGGTTGAGCTATGAGGAGAGGCTGAATAAACTGGGCTTGTACTCGTTAGAGTTTAGAAGAATGAGGGGAGATCTCATTGAGACATATAAGATGATGAATGGGATGGATAGGATAGAGGTGGAGAGACTCTTCCCGCTCAAAAAAGACAGTAGGACTAGGGGGCACAGCCTCAAGATAAAGGGGGGGTGGTTTAGAACAGAGTTGAGGAGGAGCTTCTTCACTCAAAGGGTGGTGAATCTCTGGAATTCTCTGTCCGTTGAGGTGGCGGAGGCTGCCTCGCTAAATATTTTTAAGACGCGGGTTGATGGGTTTTTGGTAAGAGAGGGGATTAAGGGTTATGGGGAGAGGGCGGGAATGTGGAACTGAGACACGACAGATCAGCCATGATCTTATTGAATGGCGGGGCAGGCTCGAAGGGCTAGTTGGCCTACTCCTGCTCCTATTTCTTATGTTCTTATGTTCTTATGTTCTTAACGGGCCGAATGGCCTCCTTCTGCACTGTAGGAATTCTATGATTCTTCTTGATTTTGTCAAGCTGGTTTGGGCAGGGTACATGCTGATATGGGCCTGACAGAGGCAATCCCGGAGTTGTGAAACTCTGACCTGATTTGGACAAGTAGATAGAAACATGATAGCCAGAATTCTCCGATGCTGTCTGCTCTGCCACCACTGCCTGTGGGAATGGAGAGTTTGGCACTCAGCCAAATCTCAATTAACTGCAGTAGGATTGGAGAATTCTGATCAACAGCTTTTGCAATTGGGCTGTACAAATAACAGCAAGATAAGGATTAGGTGGGATCTGCATGGACATGGTGAGCAAGAGCTTGAATGGGTCTTGACCCAAGGGCTCTCTGGCCTAGAAACATGAGCACTATTGCCTGAGACCCTCGGGTTTGGATTGTGGGTCCAGCAGATCAATGTGATCTGTCAAACCTGTTTCACACTTCTGTGTGCTAGTTTGCTTCTCATTTTCAGCCTACATTGCTGGTTAACTGAAACATCCAACAGAGTGACAAAAGTGTAAGTCTCTCCTTGTCAGAGTTAGAGGACTGGATCAGAAGCTCCAAGGTAAATTATGAATCTGGACTGGATTCCAACAATTTACTATTTTGACATAAATGTGAGGATAGGATGTTTCACTCCAAATGCGATTCCACTGACAAACTAGGAATCTTTATTTAACAGCACAGGTTAAGTATAACAAGTGAATTAGCTTATTTTTAACAGTTGAACAACATTTAAACATGGCAAGATACAAGTCTAACCTATCATGATTAGCTCCAATCAAGCAATACTTTCCTAACAGACTTAAACCAGTCTTTAAAATTAGTTAGCTAAACACAGGCATACTTTGTTTTGACTTAGGTTAACAATCTTGGAGCTTTCAGGGGAGAGAGGGAGAGAGAGAGAGAGAGAGACTTCCTTCTTCCTACCAGCTCCAGGCAGCAACTACTCTTTATTTTAAATTGAAAATGAAACTTTTTTTTCCCTGCAAGCGTAACTTCTCCCATTAACCACATGACTCTGTCCTTGTCAATCAACCTAACCAAAACTCACATGACTCTGCATACCTAGTCTAAAAATCCCAGGAGAACATAAGTAAACAAAATTTCATTAAGGCCACAAAGTAACACATTCCTGGCTAGAAACAGTTATTATGCTGCGTTCTCAGCATTTAAGCTGCAGGCAGATAAAAAGAAAAAGAAAATGAATGAAAGAAGGAAGATGTCAACTCTTCGATTGGCAAGCTGAAGTGTCAGGATCACAGGATAGGATTGAGAGAAAACACGATGAATTCCAACACAGCCATAATTCCTGACTCTACTTCATGACCATCTCCTGCAATCTTTTCACTATTTCCGCACTATCAGACTGCTTGTCGACTGTATGAACAGAAATTTCATCCAACTAAACACTGAATTTACTAAGCCATTGGCTGGAATTTTACTGCCCCACCTGCCACGGGAATTGGAGCAGGCAAGGGGCAAACAATGGGAAGGTCCATTGGCCTAAGGCATTTTCAGGTCTTGGGATGAGTGAGGCCGTAATCCCAGTCATTGTCTTTGGCACCTGATATAAATTACAGTTCTCAAGTCAGTGACTGACTCCACTCGTCTCCCTCACAAAAGTCTGAGGGTAAACCAACTGAAATGACCATACATATATCCATCATAATAAAGGTTACTTACTTCTATCTCCTTAAAATCATCCATCTGTGTGTGTGTGTTATGTGTGTGTGTGTGTGTGTGTGTGTGTGTGTGTGTGTGTGTGTGTGTGTGTGTGTGGGTGTGTGGGTGTGCAAGATTGAGTGTGTAGGACTGAAAGAGTGAGCGTGCAGGGTGGGGCTGGGGGGGAGAATGAGAGAGCGAGAGAGACTGAGTGTGTGTGGGAGTGAGAGAGTATGTGTGTGTACACGTGTGTGACTGTCAGGGCAGATGAGAGAGGGTATGTGTGTGTGAGAGACTGTATGTGTGTGCACATGCGTGTGTGGGAGTGAGAGACTGTGTGTTTGTGTAAGAGTTTTTCCCAATCTCAGGGTGCTCACTCTCATTCTTGCACTCACACTCACACTCACAGTGGCTGAGGGAGAATGAGCGAGACCCTGAAACTGGGTGTGAGCGTGGCACACACACTCCGACCCTCTCACATTCAGGTCACTTTTATGAATGGCTTTTTAAAAGTTAGCAGTTTATTGATAATACATTGCTTTATCTTTTTTTTGCTCAGCAATTGTCTCTTTTCTTAACACTGAGAGTTATTTGGAAATTCAGTTTAACGTTGTGGCAAATGTGTCTTTCTGAAATTTCCACATCGGCCCCTTGAATGACAAAAATATGCAAATATGCTCTCAAGTGAAATGGCTGGACAGGTCTGCTCTAGACGGACTGTTCCAGTGTCCTCCCTGCCAGCCTCCTCACTGGATTCTCTATAAACCTGAGGTCATTTAAAACTCTACTGCCCATGTCCTTATGAACATCAAGGCCATTATCCCATCAACTCGATCATTTGCATTGCTTCCCAACTAAAATAATGCCTGACTGTAACATCTCACCCTTAATTTCCAGGCAGAACCCTATCACCCCACCCTCACATACACACCTTCTGCCATCTCTGTTGTCTCCTCTAACTTTACAACTATATCGGTGCACATCCAATTCAGGCATCTTGACCAGCACAATTTTAATCATTCTACCAATGGCAAACCTGTCTTCAGTTGTTGAGGTCCTACAATCTGGAATTCTACCCCCTCCTCTTTTAAACCCATGAAACCTACCTCTCACTTGCCCTAAAGGCTCAGTGTCAAATTTTGTTGGATAATGTTCTTCTAAAGTATCTTTAGTTTGTTAAAGGTGCAATATAAATGCATGTTGATGCTGTCTTTGTTGTCCAGTGATGACTTGCTACCCGTCCCCCTAGTCCTGGTGAAAGGTAATCGACCAGAAACGCTGTGTCTGTTTTCATCTCCACAGCTATTGCCCGACTTGAGAAACGTTTCCAGCAGGATAGGCCGGGAACTTCCGGGGAGCGGCAACCATCATCAGATTGCCACAGCATCCGGAAATTCTCCTGGCCTGAGGCTGCATTTTTACCGGGGTCTTCCGAACCCAGCCATCCCAGAAATAAAGGAACCGGGAGTCTGTCGGGGAAATCCAATGGATCGCAGTTTTATTAGGGAAGATAATAGGCTCTTTGGACAAGACGAGTTGCTGTACATACGATAAGTTTAAACTGACTGTCAGTGAATGGGTAGGTGAATTTTTTAAAAATTCATTTATGGGATGTGGGCATTACAGATTAGGCCAGCATTTATTGCCCACGCGTCGTTGCTCTTGAGAATGGTGAGTGAATGAATGAGATGAATTGTTAGGGGGCAGTTGGCTGAGATGGGTATGTGGGTAAGTTGGTAATAGAGTCATAGAGGTTTACAGCATGGAAACAGGCCCTTCGGCCCAACTTGTCCATGCCACCCTTTTTATTAACCACTACTGCTAGTCATCCCAGTTGCTCTCGTTTGGCCCACATCTCTCTATGCCCAGCTTTTCCATGTAACTGTCTAAAAGAGTCATAGAGTCATAGAGGTTTACAGCATGGAAACAGGCCCTTTGGCCTAACTTGTCCATGCAACCCTTTTTTTTTAAAACCCCTAAGCTAATCCCAATTGCCCACATTTGGCCCCCATCCCTCTGTTCCCATCGTACCCATGTAACTATCAAAATGCTTTTTAAAAGGCAAAATTGTACCCGCCTCTACTACTACCTCTGGCAGCTTGTTCCACACACTCACCACCCTCTGTGTGAAAAAAATGCCCCTCTGGACACTTCTGCATCTCTCCCCTCTCACCTTAAATCTATGCCCTCTAGTTTTAGACTCCCCTATCTTTGGGAAAAGATATTGACTATGTAGCTGATCTGTGCCCCTCATTATTCTATAAGCCTCTATAAACCTCATCCCTCAGCCTCCTATGCTCCACAGAAAAAAAGTCCCAGTCTATCCAGTCTCTCCTTAAAACTCAATCCATCAAGTCCCAGTAACATCCTAGTCAATCTTTTCTGCACTCTTTCTAGTTCAATAGTATCCTTTCTATAATAGGTTGACCAGAATTGCACACAGTATCCCAAGTGTGGCCTTACCAATGTCTTGTACAACTTCAAGAAGATGTTCCAACTCCTACATTCAATGTTCTGACCGATGAAACCAAGCATGCCGAATGCCTTCTTCATCACTCTGTCCACTTCTGACTCCACTTTTAAGGAGCTATGAACATGTACCCCTAGATCTCTTTGTTCTGTAACTCTCCCCAACGCCCTATCATTTACTGAGTAAGTCCTACCCTGGTTCAATCTACCAAAATGCATCACCTCGCATTTGTCTAAATTAAACTCCATCTGCCTTTTGCCAGCCCGCTGGCCCAATTGATCAAGATTCTGTTGCAATTGGAGATAACTTTCTTTACTCTCCACTATGCCACCAATCTTGGTGTCATCTGCAAACTTACTAACCATGCCTCCTACATTCTCATCCAAATCATTAACACAAACAACAAGTAACAGCGGACCCAGCACTTATCCCTGAGGCACACTGCTGGTCACAGGCCTCCAGTTTGAAAAACAACTCTCTACAACCACCCTCTGGTTTCTGTCAAGAAGCCAATTTTGTATCCATTTAGACACCACACCCTGAATCCCGTGAGATTTAACCTTATGCAACAACCTACCATGTGGTACCTCATCAAAGGCCTTGCTAAAATCCATGTAGACTACATGGACTTTAAAAGACAAAATTTTACTCGCCTGCACTACTACCTCTGGCAGCTTGTTCCAGAGGTGGGTGAGTAGGTAGCCAGGTGGGCATGTGGTTGGGTCAGGAAAGCTGGGGGTAATCTGTGGCTTGTTGGGGTGGGGGGTTTGTTTTGGATCTGTGGGGTTAAAGTGTATTTATTAGTCACAAGTAAGGCTTACATTAACACTGCAATAAAGTTACTGTGAGATTCTCCTAGTCGCCACATTCCAGCGCCTGTTTGAGTCAATGTGCCTAACCAGCATGTCTTTCAGACTGTGGGAGGAAACCTGAGCACCCAGAGGAAACCACTCAGACACGGGGAGAACGTAGAAATTTCTCATGGGCAGTGACCCAAGCCGGAAATCGAACCCGGGTCCCTGGTACTGCAAGGCAGCAGTGTTAACCACTGTGCCACTGTGCCACTCCAGGTGTATAGACTGGGGTGGTGGGAGTGGGAATAGTTAAGAGTGATAGTGTAAGCGATTGGGGAATCAGTTCCAGAGTAACCCAGGAGTTAGAGTAGGTTTTAACCTGTTGAACATTTCCTAACTGGCTATTTTGGGAAGTATATTGGAACTGTCCGAAGTCTCCGGCTCGAATTCAATGGGGGTGATTTTCAGCTCATGTTAGCCTCCATCAAGGACAGCAATGTGGGCAAAAAATACGGCGAAAATCAGGGAACGTAATTCTCACCAGCAAGATGGGGGGGGGAGTTTTCCCATCGTGCTGCCCTAATCTTTTTAGTGCAGCGGGCCGGGAGAACCACGCGTTGGCCGATTTGCAGGATTCCCGTAGGTGTTTGTGCCGTGCGTGCATCTCCCAGGCCCAGATTTCCAATGGTGTCTGCACAGCGCTGGAAATCAGCTGGGAGGCAGGGCTAGCATTTAAAGAGCATTTAAATACTATTAGCAGGCCCAGGATTGAATTCTCCAGAGGGGCAGCGCTGCAGGGGTCCCAGGCTGCCCAGTGATCAGGCTGATCAGTGATTGAGAGGCTGACAGTTCAGGGTCACTGTGCACGCATTTTGATTCCAGCATCTCTGACCCATTTATTATTTCCAAATCTCTGTTGCCCATATCTTATTCTCAAAACTCTTCTGCCCAGTTCCAACCCCAGTATTAATACTTACTGTGCAGGTTAAATGTTTAAAACAGAGAGCAATAAAAGTCTGACTATGAACAGGTTGGAAGATGCAGGTGTATTGCGATACCAAACACAACAAAGAATATTAAGTTTCCTTTAGTAAGGGAGAAGTGGGAAAGGAGGAATAATCCACAGGATACAAGCAATAAGGCTTTGCAGGATTACCTGTGATCCAGAAATAGGAATTTCCACTCTAAACTATGCCGTGATGTAAATTCTTCGTAGGATTCTTCCACATTGCACAGTTCCTGCATTAAAAACAGACAGAAGTGATCAAACTTACTGGATCATTATGATTGTGAACATTTGCCGAGAGAAAACTACAATTATCAACAACTACTCCAGTAAAGTACTAAAATCGTAGAATCTCTACAGTGTGAAGGAGGCCATTTGGCCCATCGAGTCTGCACCGAAAACAATCCCATCTACTATCCCTGTACCCCATTCCTTCACCCTACTAATCCCCTTGACTAATTTAGCATGGCCAATCAACCTAACCTGCACATCTTTGGAATGTGGGAGGAAACCAGAGCACCTGGAGGAAACCCCCGCAGACATGGGGAGAACATACAACCTCCACACTGACAGTGGCCCAAGCTGGGAATCCAACCTGGGTCTTTGGCGCTGTGAGGCAGCAATGCTAACCACTGTGCCACCCTCCAGCCTCCTAAGGCACTTCGCGAGGGTGTTATAAAAATATGACACTGTGCCATGTAAAGAGATATTGGCTGCCGGGAGGATCCTCCAGTCCCGTTGGCAGCCAAATTTTTAAACACTCTGAAAGAAAGTCCTGGAGGCGGATCCCACAACCTCATGCTGAAGGGGCAGGTTCTGAATGCATCTCTACACCCACTGCCAGCAAACCCAGCTCCTGACAGATCAAGATCACCCCCGATGTAAAAAAACAAAATAAATTAAACCCCCCTCCCCTTCCACAGATACAGGATCTCACTCCCCACCCCCTTCCTCTCCTCCTCCCAGGACATGTGGGGCAGTGCCAGGGGACACTGCCAAGGACAGCGCCAGGGTAATACCCAGGCATGACCCGCTTCCCCACAGGGGGCTGTATTTAAACTATGTGTCCTGGAGGGATTTGTTTGCTAATTCCCCGTTTGTTGGGAATGCCGGTGATGTGAATCCACGCAGCTGGCAGAGTTGTCCCTATATGGTGACGGGGGGAAGAAGGGGGGTATTCCAGTGGGGAGGCCCATTCTTAATGACTTCAGTCATGAAAATAATAAATAGTAAGATTAGAGGGATTATCGGGGGTAAATATGTGAATTTGGGGGCCTAGGTGGGATTGTTGCCAGTGCAGACTCAGTGGGCTGAATGGCCTCTTTCTGCACTGTAAGGTTTCTATGGCATTTCTATTCTAACCAACTCCTGGGTTTATAAACAGCATACATGGGGGGAACTTGTAGCACCAATAAGGAAACAAAATCCCTGGGAAAAAGCATTCCACAATAGAAAAGACATCACAATAAGACAATAAGGGTTTATAGAATTAAGTTAGCCACTCGTGTCTGCAGTTTTATTTATATTTTACATTGGAGGGTCTAAAATAACATGGCCACTTTCATTAAAGTGAAGTTAATGCAGGAGGGCAACATTAAGAAATCAGGTGTTTCTACTTTTATTCACATTTTAATCGGGGGATTTGAGGAATGTCTAAAAATGAATATGTTCATTGTATTTACCTTTAAAAACTGTGGGATGACAAGGCGGACTGTAGCCACAAGGCAGACTTGTTCCTTTGCTGTAGATCTAAGTGACCTTGAGATGGCTGATTCAAAGCCATTGCAAGAAGACATAGGCACTGGAATGACAATAATGCCTTTTCAGAACATGACAAACAGTTTCGCTTCAACTTGTAAGGCTGTCATCACGAAACATTGTGCAAGTACGATAAAATCTGAACTGATGCATCCTTCTAATAAAATGGGCTGAAATTGCCCCAGTATTATGATAGTTGGCATGGAGATAGGGAAGGGGGGGATAGCAGGGCGTCATGGAATCACTACAGTGCAGAAGGAGGCCATTCAGCCCATTGAGTCTACACTGACCACAATCCCACCCATGCCCAATTGCCGTAGCCCCTCATATTTACCCTGCTAATCCCCCAGCACTAGGGTTAATCTAGCATGGCCAATCCACCTAACCCACACATCTTTGGTCTGTGGGAGAAAACAGAGCACCCAGTGGAAATCCACACACACACGGGGAGAACACGCAGACTCCACACCTGAGACTGGAATTGAACTGGATCCCTGACGCTATGAGGCAGCAGTGCTAACCACTGTGTCACTGTATTGGGGGTGGCCCTCTCAAGCATTCCCACTGCCAGGGCCCCCTTCCAGAGGCAGGCTAGGAAGTGGGTTGGCTGCCGACATCATGGAGGATGGCGACCAACATGAATTGTTGAGGTTAGGGGCAATGCTGTGGCCTTTTCTCCATTTTGTCACCAGCAGAATGTCATCCATCTTTCCCCATGCTGTGTACAGAAGTCACCAGCTCTATGGAGGCTGGAGATCAAGGGCTATGGGAGCCCTAGGTTGCTATGAGAGGGATATGATTGTAAAAGACCACAGTCACGATCGAGAGCAAACCATTGGAATAGTTTCCCATCCACCTCATTTAACATTCCGGCCTGGAGCTCGAAGTCCATGATGGATAGCCCAGGAAGAATCCCTTCATGTTAAAGTTCCCTCAGAGTCCAGCCTCAGTCCAGACGGGGATACCAAGGTCTCAGAGCTGCCAGCCCAATGACTAGACCCTGAGAGCATTGGGAGGCTGACCACCATCCTTAACTAAATGGCCAGCTCGGAGACATCCTTTGGGAAGACTGCCCCCATAATGTGTGGCTTCAGGAGCCTCATTTTGTCCTGACACTGCAGCCCTGGAACCTGTGGCAACATTCAGCCTAATGATTTACAAAATCTGAATTGCCTGTGGCAAAAGGCATTTTATTTCAATAATTTATGGGGTTTCAGTAAAGAGCCTCAAGGGGACTGTTAAATTTGTTTTTGATCCCTTGCTGGCCTTGAAATTATTAATAAGCGGTGGGACATGTAAAAAATGGTAATTTGAACTCACCAATGTTGTGAAATCTAAAGCTTCCTAAAAACTTTACATATTCATATGTAGGCGGTTCTTTGGGATCTAGTGATCCTCTTGACAAATGACAACAAAACTCAACGTGATTTTGATCTGGAGAAAAGGAGAGGAAACGTGTGTTATTACTGAAGTGATCTTATCATCTTACTCTGGGTCATAATGACAAAGTAAAGGGTAAATCTCCCCATCTTATTTTCAATCGCTTTTTAAAGAAACTAAATCATAATGAATAATTCTAACTTTAATTCAAGGAATGGACATTTTGCCATAGATACATTCAATTCTCAGAGAGTAATGACTTAATGTCAATAACGTACTCACAGATGTAATGAAAACAGGAAATGCTGGGAAATCACAGCAGGTCTGGCAGCATCGGTGGAGAGAGAATAGAGCCAACGTTTCGAGTCTGGATGAATCTTCGTCAGAGTGAAGGGTCTGATGAAGGGCTATCCAGATTTTACCAGAAATTAGGGGGGGCGAGACTTGCAGAACGGCATTCTCTCTTGGCCTCGGACAGGATCTTACGAGCCTCGGGAGGGCGAGCCGGTAAAATTCTGCACATTGGCTCTGTTCTTTCTGTAACGAGTCTCATAACACCAGGTTAAAGTCCAACAGGTAGCACAAATTTGTGGTTTGCGATACCAAATAAACCTGTTGGATTTTAACCTGATGCTGTGAGACATCTTACTGCACTTACCCCAGTCCAACGCCGGCACCGCCACATCATCTGTTCTCTCTCCACAGATGCTGTCAGACCTGCTGAGATTTTCCAGCATTTTTTGTTTATGTTTCAGATTCCAGCATACGCATTATTTTGCTTTCATCTCAGTACAATACCTGGCCTAAACCTGCAAACACCATTTAGATCAGTAGATTAGGATTCTTCTCGACAGCACTGTAACTTGCCCCCGACTGACTTTCCACAGAATTTCTGCTTCAATGTAACTGGTTACTGTATTCATGGCAACATTCCGTGTGGTTTTAAGTTTAAGCGGGTGGAAATTTCTTTGTCTTCTGTTCCTGAGACTTCCTGAGACAAAAAAGTTTTCAGAAGGCTCATCAAGCTCATTTTTCAATGCTCTCACAAGAATGACACCTGGGCTTCAGGGATTAAGTTACAAGGAGAGATTAGACAAAATAAGCCCTTATTCTCTTGAATTCGGAAAGTTGAGGGGGGAATCTGATAGAGGTCTACACAATATTTACAGAGAAGGACAGGGTGGATAAGGATAAACTCTTTCCACGAGTTGAAGTCTCGAGCATCAGGGGCCACAATCTAAAAATTTGTGCCAAGCCATTCAGGAGAGATGTTAGAAAACACTTCTATCCGCAGAGAAGGGTGGAGGTTTGGAACTCTCTTCCTCAAACGACAGTGGATGCTGGTTCAATTGTTGGGTTGAAGTCTGAGATAGACAAATTTTTATTGAGCAGAGGTATAGAGGGATATGGGCCTAGGGCAGGTACATGGATCAACAATGATTTTACTGAATGGCAGAGCAGACTTGAGGGACTGAATGGCCTCCTACTGTTTCTATGTTCCTCTGTTCCCTTGCCTGGCATTGCAGTATGTGGTGCAGGGATAACAGCCTCAAAGTGGGGCTGGGAACCTCAATGTTCATTTCACCAGCTTGGCAACTTACAACTCACCTGAAACATTTAAATGGGATGGAAGCCTAATGTAAGAAGCTCCTTTGCCACTGTAAGGGGCAACCAAGCTTCAAAGTACTGGACCTGGTTAACTAATGCCCTTTCAGGAAGGAAGGCTGCCATGCTTACCCAGTCTGGTCTACGTGCTGGTTAGGTGCTCTAGCCATGCTAAATTCACCCTCAGTGACGGTGACAACGAGGGGATTTCCACAGTAACTTCATTGTAGTGTTAATGTAAGCCTACTTGTGACTCTACTAAATGAACTTCAAAGATTGTTGGTCACAGATAATGAGCACATAAAAGAAATGTCAATGGTTTAGCCATCTTGTGTATTGAAAAGAGGCCAGCCTTCCGAATTGAGTGCTGATCAAGATGTGTTAATTGGGGATTTGTGCAGGATGTCCTTTAATTTCTTTATCCCCAGAGTCAGGGTATTGGTAAACTTAAAGGCTATCAACCCATCTGAAGAGATGCCTGGCCTCATTCTGCTGTTTAAGAAATTTGCCACTGTAAATGTAACTGGCTGATGAGCAGGATGCTATTGATGTATTCCGTGTTCAGCTCACTGGTTTAACTGATACTATCATTACCGTGCTGGGAACATGTTAACAATCTCAGGTCTACCACAGAGGTGCAATTGGGACAAATGCTTTAAGCACCACTGATTTCTCCAATAAACCATGCATCAATTCACGTGACATTGGCGTGTTTATTCACTTGTGGAAGGAATCGATGGGGTAAAAGGGCAGACTGAACCTTACATGGCTCAACATGTGTGCCGTCTACATGGAAATACAGAGTTAAGTTTCACTGCATGCTCTTCAGGCACAGAATTAAATCATAGGTTCAATTTTCTCCACGGGAACAACTTTACTTTTGGCAGAATGTGCGTACATGCTAATGTGCATATCAAGAAATTGTAAAAGAAAGACCTTTCACGAAGTTAGGATATTCCAAAGGGGCGGTGATAACCTAGTGGTATTATCACTAGCTTTATTAATCCAGAAGCTCAGCTAATATTCTTGGGACCTGGGTTCAAATCCCACCATGGGATCTACTGGTGACCATGAAGAGTGGTTGAATAAATTAGGATTGTTTTCACTGGAATACGGAGGCTGAGGGGAGACCTGATAAAGATTGATAAAATTATGAGAGGGATAGACAGGGTGGATAGACGCTTTATACCAGGGTGAAAGTGTCAATTACAAGGGGGCAACAGGTTCTAGGTGAGAGGGGAAAAATTTAAGGGAGATGTGTGGGGGAAGTTTTTCACACAGAGTGGTGGATGCCTGAATGCACTGCCGGATGATGAGGTGGAAGCAAACACATTTGCAACATTTAAGAGGCATCTGGATGGGTACGTGGATAGGGAGGGAATAGAGGGATACGGACCCAGTAAGGGCAGGAGATTTTATTTTTAGTTAGGACATCATGATCAGAACAGGCTTGGAGGGCCGAAGGGCCTGTCCCTGTGCTGTACCTTTTCTATGTTCTTTGTTCCTTGTTTTTTGATTGTAGCTAGGAGCACAATCGTGATGCTGCTGAAATCAGAATTTCTCAATCCTTTGTGTATATAACCATGTAATTATTCTGGGTAGGTAAGTCCATAGTCCAAAAGGGACTGTGCGCATCTCTCTCCATTAGCTCACACAGCTTAAGGGGCGCCACTCTGCATCAAGAATGGGGCACAGGCCCAAGTAAACCATAGCAAGAATCACCATCATCTTCTCAAGGGCAATTGGCGATGGGCAATAAAAGAAATCACTGGCCTAGCCAAAGATGCCCATGTCCCTTGAGAAAAAGAGTTGAACCCAACTTGTTGGTGTTATTCCAAACCACACGTTAGCCATCTAGCCAGCTAGCAGTCAGTACAGACTCAGTGGACCGAATGGCCTCTTTCTGCACTGTGGGGGTTCAATTCAATGTCCTCTTTTATTCCCTCCTGTTCTCTGATAGTTAAGCGCAGTGCTGCAATCTGAAACCTTGTTGTGGTTTAATGTTAATTATCGTCTCTCATGTTTCAGCCTCTGCTTCTTGCACTTTTTCCTTATTTTCATTTGCATCTGAAACATTGGTCGTGGATCCCTGGCTGAAACTTCCAACTGTTAAATGTATGAAAATAGGCCACCAAGAGGCATGACTCATCTATCAAAACATGACCAGATTCTCACAAAACAACATGCACAAGGCACCTTGAACTTTAGTGCCTGCGCTGGCTGATTCAGGCCCTGCACAAACATTTTCAAAGAGTTTGATGCAAATAGAAGTTAGTCACAACTCTGTTTTGTTGGATAAAGAAAATGACTGCAAGCGGGAAGCTGTAATGTTGTAGATTCACTCAGTTAACGGTCGGGTGTGGGGGGAGAGTTATAGAACAAAGAGATCTAGGGTTACGGGTTCATAGCTCTTTGGAAGTGGAGTCACAGGTGGACAGGGTGGTGAAGAAGGCATTTGGCATGCTTGGTTTCTTTGATCAGAACATTGAATACAGGAGTTAGGATGTCTTGTTGAAATTGTACAAGATGGCACAGTGGTTAGCACTGCTGCCTCCCAGCTCCAGAGATCTGGGTTTGATTCCTGGCTTGGGTCACTGTCTTGTGGAGTTTGCATGTTCTCCTTGTGTCTGCGTGGGTTTCCTCCAGGTGCTCCGGTTTCCTCCCACAGTCCAAAGATATGCGGGTTAGGTGCATTGGCCATGCTAAACTGCCCCTTAGTGTCCCGGGATGCGTAGGTCGGGGGGATTAGTGGGATAAATATGTGGGGTTAGAGGGATAGGGCCTGGGTGGGATTGTTGTTGGTGCAGACTTAAAGGGCTGAATGGTCTCCTTCTGCCCTGTAGTCGTTCTATGGTTTCTATACCAGTAAGGCCACACTTGGAATGCTGTGTGCAATTCTGGTCACCCTATTATAGAAAGGATATTGTTAAACTAGAAAGAGTGCTGAAAAGATTTACCAGGATGTTACTGGGACTTGATGGATTGAGTTATAAAGTGAGGTTGGATAGGTTGAGATTTTTTTTCCCCTGGAGCAGAGGAAGCTTAGGAATGGTCTTAGAAAGATCTGTAAAATAATGAAGGGCATAGATAAGGTAGATAGTTAACACCATTTCCCAAAGGTAGGGAAATCTAAAACTCAAAGGCATAGGTTTAAGGTGAGAGGGGAGAAATACGAAAGGGTCCAGAGAGGCAATTTTTTTCACTCAGAGGGTGGTGAGTGTCTGGAACAAGCTGCCAGAGGTAGTAGCAGAGGCAGGTACAATTTTGTCTTTTAAAAAGGATTTAGACAGTTACATGAGTAAGATTGGTATAGAGGGATAGGGGCCAAACGCGAGCAACTGAGACTAACTTAATGGTAAAAACCGGGCAACATGGACAGGCGACAGGACCTGTTTTCATGCTACAAACCTCTATGACTCTATTTCATGTTCTATGTCCTGATGAGTGGAGTTTGAAGCCACAACTTCAGGGTTTAAAAGCAAGTGTGCTACACATTGAATCACTGAATCAAGGCTGGCACCCACAGCATACATCTCCTCCACAACCCAGCCAACTGGAATATTAGACAACCAGCGTCATTGCTCAGACTGACATGGGCTATCTCACCAACTTCTGACAGTTAACAGTTATCGTGTTAGATGATAGCGAGCACACACTCACTAAACCAGATGAATTGTAGCCTTAGCCTTGTAATGCAGCCGGAACTGAATCTCGAGTTACGGTGAAGAGAGCTAAAAGGACATGGCATGGTGGCATAGCGGTTGGCACAGCACCAGAGAACCGGGTTCAATTCCGGTCTTGGGTGACTGTCAGTACGGAGTTTACACGTTCTCCACTGAGAGCTCTGGTTTCCTCCCACACTCCAAAGATGCATAGGTTAGGTGGATTGGCCTTGTTAAATTGCCCCTCAGTATCCCAAGATTTCTTAGTTCATTTATCACTGTCACAAGTAGTCTTACATTAGCACTGCAATGAAGTTACTGTGAAAGTTCCCTAGTTGCCCCAGTCCAGTGCCTGTTCGGGTACACTGAGGGAGAATTTAGCATGGCCAATGATGGCCTACTCCTGCTCCTATTTCTTATGTTCTTATGTTCTTATGTTCTAACTAGCAAGCCTTTTGAACTGTGGGAGGAAACCGGATCACCAAGAGGAAACCCACGCAGACGCATAGAATCCCTACAATACGGAAGAGGCATGCCAGCCCATCAAGTCTACACCTAGATCCTACTCCTGTAACCCCGCATATTTACCCTGCTAATCGCCTCACACTAGGGTCAATTTATCATGGCCAATCAATCCAACCTGCACATATTTGGACTGTGGAAGAAACTAGAGCACTCGGAGGAAACCCACGCAGACACAGGGAGAACATGCAAACTCCACACAGACAGTGACCCAAGTGAGGAATCAAACCCGGGTCCCTCACATTGTGAAGCACCAGTGCTAACCACTATGCCATTGTGCTGTGAAGCTTCTAATCTTGTTTCCCCTGCGAAAGGGAACATTTTTACTATCCTTAGTACATTGCTTCTCAGGGCTGACAAATCTCAGTGACTTTGGTTCAGACTCAAAACAGGCTCCCAAACACTCGCACCCCAACTCTCATTCACCAAACTGGGTGGACTGTCTCATTTTCCTTCAGCCCTGAGAAACATCTTTCCAAACAACAGCTCAGGACTGGGGTGGTAATTAAAATCCACCTTCTGGCATGTTGAGAGAAACTCGCACTTAGTATTAGCAATGTAACACGTCTTTGTGACAAATCAGATGGAAGCAGGATACATACTGTTCAAATAATCACGTGCAACTGGGTCTGTCATTAGCATCTGGTTTGATAGCAGCTTGTATACTTCTGCATGTTCCTGTTCCGGGAGGAAATTCAATATATTTTGGTCCACTAGATCTGACTGATACAAAAGAAGAAGATGTTAACTTTTTAATGAAACCTGTTGTCACCTTTTCTTGTTAATGTAGCTATTTGCTTCCTTGTCCTTGTCTAACAAGACAAAAATATCACGGCATTTTCCAATCCACATAGCTGAATAAATCCCTCCGTTCTAGACAATTCCTCTTAACAGTTCAGCTGATTATGCACAAGTCATTAATTGGATCCAAAACTAGCTTGGTTGTGGGACACAGTAAGATGTCTCACAACAGGTTAAAGTCCAACAGGTTTATTTGGAATCGTGAGTTTTCAGAGCACTGCTTCTTTATCAGGTGACTCACCTGATGAAGGGGCAGTGCTCCGAAAGCTCATGATTCCAAATAAACCTGTTGGACTTTAACCTGGTGTTGTGAGACTTCATACTGTGGCCACTCCAGTCCAACGCCGGTATCTCCAGATTTTGGTTGTACAAGACAAAAGGTGGTGGCTGAAGGCTGTTTGAGTGACTGGAGGCCGGTGTCTCGTGGTATACTACAGGGATCAATGCTAGGTCCCTTATTATTCATGATATATATAAATAATATAGATGAGAATGCCGGGGGATTCTAAGTAAGTTTGTGGATGAGACGAAGATTGGTAGGGTGGTTAATAGTGAGGAAGAAGGTCTTAGGATGCACAAAGATATCGAAGGTTGGGCAGATGAGTGGCAGATGGAATTTAACCTTGAAAAGTGTGAGGTGATCCACTTTGGAAGGAATAACAAGACTAAGAGACTATTTAATGAATGACAGAACACTAAGAGCAACAGATGGATCTGGGAATGCTTGTTCATAGATCCCTGAAGTGGCAGGATGGGTTAATAAGGTAATTAAGATATAAGGGCACTTGCCTTCCTCAGTCGTGGCATAGATTGCAAGAGCAGGGAGGTTATGTTGGACTGGCCTCCTTCTGCACTGTAGGTTTCTATGATTTAGTTCGGAAGTTTACAGCCTTCTGAACTCAACATCGAGTTTAACAACTTCAGATTACGGGTGGGATTTCCTGGCCGCACTCACCCTGAAACCAGAAAATCCTGCCTGAGGTCACTGGAACTTTCTATGGTCCTCCCCTTGCCTGCTATGATTCCTGACCCCCTTTTATGCACAAAAAAAATTTTATTCTACTGCACTTCCCACCCTTTGACCCACAGGGCGATCTGTCACTCGTTCTTAGGTTTTGCTTTCACAGAACACTGACCTTTGTTCTGCTTTGTAGAAACATAGAATCTAAAAGCAGGAGGGGGCCATTTGACCCTTTGAGCTTGCTCTGCCATTCATTATAATCATGGCTGATCATCAAATTCAATATCCTGATGCCACTATTTGTACCTTCTTTGGTCTTTAAAACTTCCATTAACAGTCCCTTTGCCTTGTGCCCTAGACATCTTTGTCCAATCTCTCCTCCCACCATCTATCCCTGACCTTCTACTTTGTGCCAATTACTCTACACCCTCTTGAACATTATAAAATCCATCAACTTCTCCCCCACTAAAGCTGAGTCATATGAACTCGAAACTTTATCTCTCTTTCTCTCTCTGCAAATGGTATCACACCTATTGAGTTTTTTCAGCCTTTTCTGCTTTCATTACTAATGTCAAGATGATAGTTCCTCCCTGTGGATTCTCTCACTTGGAGAAATAGTTTCTCTGTGGTTACCCTTCGAAACCTTTAATGAATTTAAGCATTTCATTTCGATTTTCCTTCAGTCTTCTAAGGTCAAGGGAATCAATGCAAATCTTCTGAGCCTCATATCCTTAAGGTCCTCATATCATTTTGGTGAATCTATACTGCCCTCCCTCCTAGGCTGATCATCTGTCTGGAGATATAGTGTTTAACACTGATGGAGTCTGTCCAAGATTAACCCTGAGCACTGCAATGATCATAAACTGCTGGGGGTAAGGTGTTAGCGTGGATAGAGGATTGGTTGTCTAATAGGAGGCAGAGAGTTGGTATCAATGGGTGCTATTCTGATTGGCGGTTGGTGATTACTGGAGTGCGGCAGGGATCGGTGCTGGGGCCTCAGCTATTTACCATTTATATAGATGATCTGGAGGAGGGGGCTGAGTGTAGGGTGATGAAATTTGCTGATGACACGAAGATGAGTGGAAAAGCAAATTGTGCGGAGGGTGTGGAAAGTCTGCAGAGGGATCTGGATAGGCTGAGCGAGTGGGCAAGGACATGGCAGATGGAGTACAATGTTAGCAAGTGTGAGGTTATCCATTTTGGCAGGAATAATAGTAGGAGGGATTACTATTTAAAGGGCAAAAAGCTGCAGCATGCTACGGTGCAGAGGGACCTGGGGGTCCTTGTGCATGAGTCGCAAAAACCCAGTCTGCAGGTGCAGCAGGTGATCAAGAAGGCGAATGGGATGCTGGCCTTTATAGCGAAGGGGATAGAATATAAAAGCAGAGAGGTCTTGCTGCAACTGTACAGGGTACTGGTGAGGCGGCAGCTGGAGTACTGTGTACAGTTTTGGTCGCCGCACTTGCGTAAGGATATTTTGGCCTTGGAGGGAGTGCAGAGGAGGTTCACTAGGCTGATACCGGAGATGAGGGGGTTAGACTATGAAGAGAGACTAAATAGACTGGGTCTGTACTCGTTGGAGTTTAGAAGGCTGAGGGGGGATCTTATAGAGACGTATAAGATAATGAAGGGGATGGATAGGGTAGACGTAGAGAGATTCTTCCTGCTCAGAAAGGACAGCAGGACTAGAGGGCACAGCCTCAAGATAAGGGGGGGGCAGTTTAGAACAAAGTTGAGGAGGAACTTCTTCACTCAAAGGGTGGTGAATCTCTAGAATTCTCTGCCCGTTGAAGTGGTGGAGGCTACCTTGCTAAATATATTTAAGACATGGGTAGATAGGTTTTTGACAGACAAGGGAATTAAGGGTTATGGGAAAAAAGCGGGAAAGTGGAACTGAGCCACTTCAGATCAGCCATGATCTTATTGAATGGCGGGGCAGGCTCAAAGGGCTAGATGGCCTACTCCTACTCCTATTTCTTATGTAGGTGATGGTCCCATGATATTGTTGCTAGACTATTAGTTCAGAAACTCAGCTAACGTTCTAAGGACCCGGGTTCGAATCCTCCCATGGCAGATTGTGGAATTTGAATTCAATAAAGAATATCTGGAATTAAGAATCTACTGATGGCCATGGAACCATTGTCGATTGTCGGAAAACCCCATCTGGCTCACTAACATCCTTTATGGAAGGAAATCTGCCGTCCTTACCCGGTCTGGTCTACATGTGACTCCAGAACCACAGCAATGTGGTTGTCTCTCAATTGCCATCTAAATGCTGGCCAGCCAGTGGCGCCCATGTCCCAGGAATGAATAAAAACAAGATGCAGCTTGTGCACTGATCCCAATGTGGATCTGTAATGTGATGACATTTATTTCTTGAAGTCCCTGGAAATAACCTAAATTGATTTAATTGGCTTCAGTATCATGTTCCCAAATTAAATGATCATATGACTAAATTTGGAGAAACTTGAATTTTTCAAGAGGTCATTGGATGTTGTGAAGGGGAAAAGGGGTAGTATTGGTTTCTACAAAAGTTGAACTAGATGGGCTGAATAGTCTCCTTCTTCTGCACTTAATGGGGTTCTTGTGCAAACTGAGGGAGAAACTGGGTCTCTTATCATGAAGCATCAACATTTTATTGTTGTTTATTGAGTGAAAAAGGTAACATGCGTGTGACTATATATGCACACGTACAAACACACGCACATGGAGACACACGCAGACACATGACACACACGTATGTAAACACATACATGGAAACATGCAGAAAAACATACACACATGCACATAAATAGTTTAAGTTTTTTTTATTAAGTTTCGGTTTATTTAGGTTCACAGCTAGGCTTACATTAACACTGCAATGAAGTTACTGTGAAAATCCCCCAAACTGTCTTTGGTACCTGTTCTGGTACACTGAGGGAGAATTTAGTATGGCCAACACACCTAACCAACATGCCTTTTGGACTGTAGAAGGAAACTGGAGCACCCAGAGGAAACCCACGCAGACATGGGTAGAATGTGCAAACTCCACACAGACAGTGACCCAAGCCAGACATCGAACCTGGGTCCCTGGCGCTGTGAGGCAGCGGTGCTAACCACTGTGCCACCATGCCACCCAAGTAGGCACATACATGGAAATATGAAGGTACACAACACACACACACACACACACACACACACACACAGTTAGGCACACACATGGAAACATGTAGATTCACAACACATATACACAGATAGGCACACACATGGAAACATGCAGGTACACAACAAATATACACAAATAGACACACACATGGAAACATGTAGATACACAACACACACACACACACACACACACACACACACACACACACACACACACACACAGATAAGCACACAGGTGGAAACATGCAGATACACAACACACATACACAAAAAGGCACACACATACACAACACTGAATTTCTAAGACGTCATCTGCTGTCACTAGGCATAATTCCAGGCTCATACTCTGCTGCTAAAAGAGGAAAAAACTGTTCTTAAATCTAATAAACCACGAATTTGACTCATTTGCAATTTACTGTGAAAGTCTGAATAAAACTTTACTTGGCAAGATAACTGGCACCTAACGAGATGACTGAAGACACTTATTATTGCTCCCATCCCTGTTACATTGATTGGATTTTCAAAAGGAAGCAAAATCGTCACCTCCTAACACGCAGCTGGAAAACTGAAACCGCACATTACTGCATGCTGGGTCTTCAGGGAATTATTTTAGCTGATGCAAGGCCGAGCGATTATTATTATAAATGTAGGTTTAACAACCAGCAGGTTAGGACACAAGAATCGTTTCAGAGAGTTTCCTAGGCAGCAGCATCGTGTCGGAGCTTACACGATTAACATTGTCATTTTATTCCTGACTTTCCTCCTCTTCACTTTGGGCCATGTTGGTAAACGGCAATTCTACATGGCTAAGTTTAAAGGCTGAGTCCCTGGAGTATTTTACTGTGCTAAAAACTTCAGACATTGGAAAGGTCACATTTGGAGTACTGCATACTATCCTGGTCACCCAGGATGTTATTAAACAGGAAAGGGTGCAAAAACAAATGTACAAGGAAGTTACTGGGACTGCAAAGTTTGAATTATAAGGAGGAACTGGAAAGGCCAGGACTTTTCTCCCTGGAGTGTCGGAAGGTGAGGGTTGACCCGATAGAGGTTTAGAAAATAATGGGGGGCATAGATAAGTCAGACAGTTAACACCTTTTCCCAAAGATAGGGGAGTCTAAAACCAGAGGGCGTAGATTTAAGGGACCTGAGGGGCAATTTTTTCACACAGAGTATATTAAATGAGCTGCCAGAGGAGGTGGTAAGGCAGGTACATTTGCAACATTTAGAGGACATAGATGCTACGTAAGTATGCGTTGGCAGGCTATTTAAACTTAGAAACATAGAAAATAGCAGCACAAGGTGGTCTTCCGGCCCTTCGAGACTGCTCTGCTATTCAATGTGATCACGGCTTATCCTCTATCTCAACGCCACACTCTCATGCTCTCTCCATACCCCTTGATGCCTTTAGAGTCTAGAAATCTATCCATTTTCTCCTTACTTATATTCAGTAACTCGACCTCCACAGCCAAGAGAATTCCATAGCTTTACCATCCTCTAAGTGTAGAGGTTGCTCCTCATCTCACTCCTCAATTGCAAGCCCTGTATACAGTCTGTCCGACCCTGTCAGAATTTATAATTTCAAACTTGGAATTTTCACAGCCATGCTATTTGCGATTTCACGTAATATTCACTTTCAAACAGAAGGTTTACAAGATGATGAGGGGCACGAGGAAATGGATAGTCAGAAGCTTTTTCCTCGGGTGGAAGAGTCAATTACTAGGGGGCACAGGGTTAAGGTGCGAGGGGCGAGGTTTACAGGAGATGCACGAGGCAACTTTTTTTACACAGAGGGTGATGGATACTTGGAAATCACTGCTGGGGGAGGTAGTGCAAGAGATACGATAGTGACTTTTAAGGATCGTCTTGACAAATACATGAATAGAATGGGAATTTTTTTTCCAGCGATTTTGTCCCTGGAAGGGTAGGTGGTTTTAGTTCACACAGGCAGCACGTTTGGTGTAGGCTGGAGGGCCAAAGGGCCTGTTCCTGTGCTGTAATTTTCTTTGTTCTACGTGGCAAGGAGGGAGATTTTTCAGCCCACCTTCCCTCTGTTGGCTTTTTGAAGAAGCTGTCCAATTAGTCCACTCCCCCCAATCTTTCCCAAATATTTCCTTCCCAAATATAGATCCCATTCCCTTTTGAAAGTTATGATTGAATCTGCTTCCTTCAGACAGTGCATTCCAGATCATGCCAGCATTGTTTTTTCCCCTTGCTGGTTTCGAGATGTAGCGCTCCTGCCAATGCCCCATCAGTGATCAGTTAACTCAAGAACATACATAAGAACATAAGTAGGAGCAGGAGTAGGCCATCTAGCCCTTCGAGCCTGCCCCGCAATTCAGTAAGATCATGGCTGATCTGAAGTGCATCAGTTCCACTTTCCTGCTTTCTCCCCATAACCCTTAATCCCCTTGCCTACCAAAAACCTATCTACCCGTGACTGAAATATATTTAGCGAGGTAGCCTCCACCACTTCAACGGGCAGAGAATTCCAGAGATTCACCACCCTTTGAGTGAAGAAGTTCCTCCTCACTCAGATAGACAAAGTCAAAATCCAAAGGGTAGGAATCCTGCGATGAGTAGCTCACCTCCTGACCTCCCCACTCCTCCCAAAGCCTATTCACCCCACTCCAAGGCACAAGTCAGGAGTGTAGTTGAATGCTCCCTGTTTGCCTGGATGAGTGCAGCTCCAACAACACTCAAGAGACTCGACAATCAGGACAAAGCAGCCCGCCTGATTGGTGCCGTATCCACAAACATCCATTCCTTCCACCACTGACAAACAGTGGCAGCAGTGTGTAACATTTCCAAGACACACTGCAGGAACTCACCAGAGTCTCTTAGAGAGCACCTTCCAATGCCACAACCATTACCATCTAGAAGGACAAGAGAAGCAGATACATTGGGACACCACCACCTGCAAGTCCCCCTCCAAATTACTCACTACCCTGACTTACAAAGAACAAAGAACAACACAGCACGGGAAACAGGCCCTTCGGCCCAACGAGCCCACGCCGCCGTCCTACTATCTCAGTGACCTATTCATGATTTTAGTCTACGTCTAACGTGCGAGGATCAGGGAGGTCCAATTTAGGGACAATTTTAGTACCCAATCAATCAGCCTAAAAGCACATCTTTGGGGGATGTGGGAGGAAACCGGAGCACCCGGAGGAAACCCACGCAACCACGGGGAGAACGTGCAAACTCCCACAGACACAGGCCCAAATCCATGTGTCCGCACAGCAACAGAGATAGTCTCTGAGCTGTCATGTTGCCCTCGAGATGGTCCAGTTTAAGCACACTAACGACATGAAGCAATAGGCAACTCCCGAAGCAACATCCAAGAGCAGCCCACTACAACCTGCCGCCTGCATGCCCCTTGCTGGACTTAAATGCCTGTGGAGACAAAAAAATTCATTATTAAACAGGCAAAGACTAACATTCCTGAGGCAAAATGTATTCCCAAGCCTACAATGTTCAGTAAGGCCTACTATATCCCCCTATATGTAGCCCGCTCATATGGCTGTCTAAGTGACTCTTAAACAACCCTAGCGTGCCTGCTTCCACCACCTTACTCGGCAGTGCATTCCACACCCCCACTACCCTTTGCGTGAAAAACTGCCCTCTAATATTTGTCTTATACCTAGCCCCCCTCACCCTAAGCCCGTGACCCCTCGTTCTATCCATTTCTAGTAGCGGAAAAAGCTTACCACCATTTACTCTATCTATCCCCTTCATAATCTTATAAACCTCTATTAGATCCCCCCTCAGCCGACGTCTCTCAAGGGAAAACAGCCCAAGTTCATCCAATCTTTCCTCGTAAGACAGCCCTTCCATACCAGGCAACATCCTGGTAAATCTCCTCTGCACTCTCTCCAGGATCTCTACATCCTTCCGGTAGTACGGCGACCAGAACTGGACACAGTACTCCAAGTGAGGCCTAACCAACGTTCTATACAACTGCAACATCAAACTCCTACTCTTATATTCTATACCTCTTCCTATGAAGGCTAACATACCATACGCTTTCCTCATCACATTCTGCACCTGTACCGACACCTTCAGGGACTTATGCACTTGCACCCCCAGGTCTCTCTGCGTATCTATACTCCGGATAGTTCTACCTTTTATCGTATAACTCCCCTCCACATTATTCCGGCCAAAGTGCATCACCTCGCATTTCTCCGGATTAAATTCCATTTGCCATCTATCTGCCCAATCTACCAGCCTGTCTATGTCCTGTTGCATTGCCAGGCACTGCTCCTCAGTACCCGCCAATCCAACCATCTTGGTGTCATCAGCAAATTTGCTGATCACACCACCTACCCCCTCTTCCAAGTCATTAATATATACCACAAATAGAAGAGGTCCAAGTACCGAGCCCTGCGGCACACCACTGGTGACAGGCCTCCAATTGGAAAAGGAGCCTTCCACTACTACTCGCTGTCTCCTCCTCCCAAGCCAGTTCTCCACCCATCTACATACCTGGCCTTGTATCCCATGAGCCTTCACCTTTTCTATCAGCCTACCATGAGGGACCTTGTCAAACGCCTTACTGAAATCCATATAGACAACATCAACGGCTTGTCCTTCGTCAACCGTTTTTGTCACCTCTTCAAAAAATTCCACTAGATTCGTAAGGCACGACCTCCCTGTAACGAAGCCATGCTGCGTATCCCTGATCAGATTGCAGCGCTCCAGATGTTCATACATCCTATCCTTGAGGATCCTCTCCATTAGCTTGCCTATAACTGAAGTCAAGCTCACCGGCCTATAATTCCCTGGGTTATCCCGCTGACCCTTCTTAAACAACGGTACTACATTTGCAATGCGCCAATCCTCTGGGACCTCACCTGTGTCCAAAGAAGAGACAAAGATTTGCGTCAGAGGCCCAGCAATTTCATCCCTCACCTCCCTTAACAGCCTGGGATAGATGCCATCAGGCCCTGGAGATTTATCCGTCTTTATACTATCTAAGAGTCCCAACACTTCTTCCCTCGTGATGACTATATCCCTCAACGGATCCTCAAACTCCTCAAGCACAGCACCAGACATCAGGCCCCTCTCCTGCGTGAATACCGACGCAAAGTATTCATTCAGGATCTCCCCCATTCCCCCAGGCTCCAAGCATAGTTCCCCTCCTCTGTCCCTGAGAGGGCCAATCTTCCCTCTAACCATCCTTTTATTTCTAACATAGGAGTAAAATGCCTTAGGATTTTCTTTAATCCTACCCGCCAAAGCCATTTCATGGCCCCTTTTTGCCTTTCTGATGCCCCTTTTAAGTTCTCTCCTACATTCTCTGTATTCCTCTAACGCTATCTCTGTCCTCAAATGCCTAGATCTAATGTACGCCTCCCTCTTCCTCCTGACCAGGTCCTCAATATCCCTAGTTACCCACGGCTCTCTAATCCTACCCTTCCCATCCTTCCTCTTGACCGGCACGTGCCTTTCCTGCAAAGATTTTAGTTTTCCCTTGAGAGACTCCCACATACCCAGCGTCGACCTGCCATCAAGCAGCTTACCCCAGTCCGTATCTTTAAGATCCTGCCTAATCCGGTTGTATCTAGCCCTCCCCCAGTTTAACACCCTCCCCTTAGGACAGGCTTCATCTTTATCCATTAATATCTTAAACCAGACAGAGTTGTGGTCACTGTTAGCCACCTGCTCTCCTACTTCAACGTCAACCACCTGCCCAGGCTCATTCCCCAGAACCAAGTCCAGTATAGCCCCCTCCCTGGTCGGGCTATCCACATACTGCTCCAGGGATCCTTCCATTACACACTGTACAAATTCCTCCCCGTCAGCACCCTCTGATCTCGGCACCTTCCAGTCTACCCCGGGGAGATTAAAATCTCCCACTACCACCACCCTATTCTTCCTGCACTTATCTAGAATGTCCCTACTTATCCCTTCTTCCACAGCCCTCAGGCTGTTGGGCGGTCTGTAGTACACACCCAACATAGTAACATCTCCCTTCCTATTCCTCAACTCCACCCATAGCGACTCAATTCCTATATCCTCTATTCCTCCCTCCCTCTGCACTGCTATGATGCAATCCTTAACTAACAACGCCACTCCCCCACCTCTCTTGGAATATATATTATCATTCCTTCATTGTCGCTGGGTCAAACTCCTGGAACTCTCTCCCTAACAGACTGTGGGTGTAGTTACACCTCAGACAGCGTTTTAAGAAGGCAGCTCACCACCACCTTCTCAAGGGCAACTAGAGATGGGCAATAAATCCCTGTAAATGAATTGAAAAAAGGACTCAGGAGTAAGCATGAAAATTATTCAAGGTTCAATAGTCAATTCTTCACCAAGCCATGTATCAAAACATGGAGCAATGATTTCATGAAAGTTTTAATAAGCAAATGAGTTAATTGCTAAACTGACATAGTTAATGATTAATTTCTTTGATGAGGAGTGGGTTTTGTTCGTGCTTAAGAATGGAACTGAAGATTAGGAAAAAAAGAATGTAGATGATCTACTCAGATTTACGGCAGCCACTTCTGCCCTCAGAACTGAATAATGTAAACTCTCTAGACTTTACACCTGGCTACCTATGGAGATTAGAGGGAACTTTTCGGGGATCCATGATGACAGAGTTGGGCAAATCCCTTGGGAAGATACAGGCTACAAGAGGTAAATTATTTTATCCGAGCTCCACATTTCCTTATTTAAACTTAGAACAAAGAAAAGAACACAGAGCAAAGAGAAGTACATCACAGGAACAAGCCCTTTGGCCCTCCAAGCCCCTGCTGATCATGATACCCTACCTAAACAAAACCTTCTGCCCTTACTCAGTCCATATCTCTCTATTCATGTACCCATCCAGATGTCTTTTAAATATTAAAGAACAAAGGTTCTAAGTTATGAGAAATGCAGATGAATGTGGCCAAGTTTCATTGGAAATACAGTACAGAAACAGGCCAAGTGGAGCTTGGCCTAACGAGTAGATCAGCTATTTATGCTCTACAAGAGCCTCTTCCCACCTTATTTCATCTACATTCTAACTTCTTAACCTAGATGCTTCGAATTGTTTCATTTAATGAATGGAATTGAACACAGGGGAATGAACATATTGATTCCCTGGTTTTCACTATTTTTACAAACCTTTTTTTAGCTCAGTTTTGGTCAGGAGTGTGATGGAATACTCCCCCCATTTGCCTGGACAGGACAACTCCAACAACACCCAAGAAGCTTGACACCATCCAGGACAAAGAAGCCCACTTGATTGGCATCACATCTACAAACATCCATTCCTTCCACCACTGATGCTCAGTAGCAACAGTGTGTAACATCTACAAGATATACTGCAGCAATTCACCAAATTCACCAGATCCTGAGGCAGCACCTTCTAAACCCACGACCACTTCCATCTAGAAGGACAAGGGTGGTAGATACCTGGGAACACTACCAAGTGCAAGTTTCCCTCCAAGCCATTCACCGTCTTAATTTGAAATATGTCTCCGTTCCTTCACAGTCGCTGGGTCAAAATTCTGGAATTCTCTCCTTAACGGTATTGTGGGTCAACCCTCAGCATGTGGACTATGGCATTTCAAGAAGGCAGCTCACCGCCACCTTCTCAAGGGCAACTAGGAATGGATAATAAATGCTGGCCAGGCAGCGATACCCATATCCCACGAATGTATAAAAATAAATAAATGAATGTCCTGTGTTTTCAGGGCACGTTTATTTTGCTGCGAAATTTAACAATCCAAGCTTTAACAAATGCATTAAACTTTTTGGTTGTTCAGGTTATCTTTTATTGGGTTCTCTTGAGTGGACCATAGTCTGAGGAGCAGTGAATTTGACAAAGTCCACTATCTGTCTCATTATTCTTTTACTGAATTGTAAATGAATACATTTGCTGGCCAGCCTTCAGGCTCATTTCCACAGAGCAGCCTCCTTCTTCAGAGTTCATGGACTTCCACCTCATCAACCGTCACTCTGCGTTACTGATGAGCTGTGCACTTTCTGTTAATAATCTGACTGGCACCTTATGTCGGCTCTCTGTTTTCTTGAAGATAGGCTGTATGCGAGGATGCTATTTGACAAGTGGCAGGAACCCTTGGAGTCTAACTTGAGCATCTGCTCCCTATCTGGCAGTCTGCACAGTCAGGACACATGACAATGCAGAATCGCCGAGCAGACACTGATAGCCAAGTTTCCCATGCATGAGGATGGCTTCTTGGGTTCATGTCACATTACATGTAACCCCCACCATTTGGCCTGGGCTTGCAAAATCCTACCAATTGTCCTGGCTTGAGACAATTCACACCTCTTTAACCTGTGATTATCCCTCTCTCCGCTTGCACTATCTGTACCTGTAAAAACTTGATTATCTGTAAAGACTCGCATTCCAACCATTATCTTGCGATTGTGTCTGTAATGTCATGTTTGTGAACCCACCTCTCCACTCACCTGAGGAAGGAGCAGCACTCCTAAAGCTCGTTATACTAAATATATCTGTTGGGCTTTAACCTGGTGTTGTGAGACTTCTTACTGCGTGCAGTCAGTGGCTGTGATCTAAGGGCCTCTTTGACCCTAGGGCACAAACACCGTACAAGTCGCTAAATCTCGCAGGATGCCAAAAATGGGATTTGTGTCAACGAGATTTCAGAATGTGATCTTCACCGTCCCACCCGTCCCCTCCCGCTGGTCAGGTAATCAGGTTCATACCCAGGAAGGGCATGCTCCTAGCTTATAAGAATGAGGAAGGGTTGCACACACAGTTATAGCCCCCCTGCGTGGTGAGGGAGTCTTATGCCTGGACATAACCAATGGTACTCTGACAGTGCCCCTGCCAGGGGTACCACCTGGGGGCCCTCTGGGGAGCTCCACCGTTCGGTTTTACTTTATCCATGGCAGTGGGAATGCCTTTCAGTGTGTGGGGTCTCAATGTCCGTGGGGGGGAGCAAAAGTGACAGGGTGGGGAGGGTTACTGTGTCAGTGGGGGCTTTTGATGTCTGTTAGAAGAGGTTTTCCCATGCCTGTGGGGGAGGTCTTGTGTCCAGTGGGGGTGGCGAGGCAGGAGGTGTCAAAGAATCCTATCATGCAGAAGGAGGCCATTTGGCTCATCAAGCCTGCATCAACCACAATTCCACCCAGGTCCTATCCCCGTAACACCATCTATTTACCCTAGCTAGTCCCCCTGACACTAAGGGGCAATTCAGCATGGCCAATCCACCTAACCCCCACATCTCTGGACCTTTATTTAAATCAGTAATCGATGCGCTGGTCCAAATGGCTGTGTGAATCTCACTTCCTCTTTGCAGTTTCTCATGGCACTGTTCAACATGATGAGAAAAGCTGACTGTGCTGCCTGCAAGTTTCTCATGGGTTTTCTCACCTGAGCAACTGCTTTGTGTGCTTTTGGGGAGATTCCAGCCAGTGTCTGAGCTTAGTCGAGTGTGCTCATCCATGTCTTCAGCAAGAGACTGGGAAGTTTTTATCACCTATCTCCTTCCTTCCCTGCACAAGTGGAGGGCATGCCCCTGTCTACATCAATGGGATAAAGCAGAAATAGTCGAAAGCTTCAAGTTTTTAGGCGTCCAGATCAATAACAACCTGTCCCAGCACCCCCACGTTGATACAAAAGTTAAGAAAGCCCACCAATGCCTCTATTTTTTCAGAAGACTAAGGAAATTTGGTATGTCTGGTGCAACTCTCACCAACTTTTACAGATGCACCATAGAAAGCATTCTTTCTGGTTGTATCACAGCTTGGTATGGCTCCTGCTCTGCCCAAGACAACAAGGAACTACAAAAGATCATGAATGTAGCCCAGTCCATCACGCAAAGCAGCCTCCCATCCATTGACTCTGTCTACACTTCCTGCTGCCTCGGCAAAGCAACCTGCATAATTAAGGACCCTACACACTGTGGACTTTCTCTCTTCCACCTTCTTCTGCCAGGAAAAAGATACAAAATTCTGAGGACACGTACCAACCAACTCAAGAGCAGTTTCTTTCCTGCTGCTGTCAGACTTATGAATGGGCCCACCTTGCGTTAAGTTATATGTTAATATATATTAATACATGTGACAATAATAAATCAAATCAAAATCAAACTAAACCTCCACCCACATGGGATACATTAGGTGAGACCAATGTCAATTTGAACTCTTTGCTGCTACCTCATTCCCCATTGACAATTTTGATTCTCTATCTCCTTGTCCAGCCATGATCTATACAGCTGAATAATAGGCAAGCAATATTACTGACTCCCTCCTAATCGGTCAGGATTGAAGGTGCTTTAGTTAATTGGCCATTTCTCATCAATGTATAGTGAAAGGTTGTTTCATTGACATTTTTTAATTTGTTTATTCACCCCATGTGGGTGTCGCTGGCTAGGACAGCACTTGTTGCCGATCCCTAATTGCCCTTGAAGAGATTGTGATGAGCTTTCTTGAATGATTACAGTCTTGTCAGAATTTAAGAAGTTATAGAGGCTAACAGTTGAACATGAGATGAAGACAAAATAATAAACAAGTAACAAGATTAGCAGGTGTCTGGAGAAATTGAGGTTGCAAATTGTCACCTCAGAAAAAGTGTTTACCCGAGATCAGTGGAGTTATGCAAATGGTAATTTCTAAAGGCAAAGAATTTGAGACATGCAGACAGCCCAATCCACAGGGGGGAACATTAAATAAATTGAACAGTAAAACTGTTCTATAATCACTATAATCACCCTCCCTGGGGAAGAAGACTAGATTTCCATCCAACAGTCAAACAGAGTCCTGTTCCATCTGACATTTAGAGCAATGGCAGGTTGCAGATATTCTCCACTGAAAGATTCAGTCTCCTGCCTTCATGGAACCAGGAAAAGACGCTTTCCCAGATTGGGTCACCTATGTTTTATTGTGTGGTAATTATTAGCTGGATTTTACTTAGAGTTACTAAATTGAATGCTGTTTGAGAAAGGGAATGTCTCAGTGGGTTTTGAGTACATTTTGGGAATAAGCTGTAATTTGAGATCAAACGGTGTTTAGTTATTCATATACTTAAGTGTCATAGCGGAGATTAGCCTTTGTCATGTGTTTTTTCTTTTGCGTTAAGAAATACCCTTTAATAATTGTTTACACAATGACTTGGCTGGTTCCTCACTGTTCTTTTACTTTAATAAATACTCTTTCTTAATTGTTCACACAATGACTAGACTGGTTCCTCACTGGGTTGCACATTTTTCCACACATTATTCCAAACAAATATGCACCACTTAGACCCAATGTTTCAAGATACCCTTTGGGGTTTTGAGACACTCTTGCAGCTAACATCAGTAAAATTCTTAACAATTAGGTGCACCCATTGGAAAGGGTGTTCCAGGGCTGAATCCAGCAAGGGTGGAGAATAATGATATATTTCCAAGCCAGGGTGGTTTGTGGCTCGGAGGAGGAATTTGAAGCGGTTGTTTTCTGCTGCCTGTGTCATTAGAAGCCATGGGTTTGCAAGGTGCCATCGACAATAATAAATCAAGTAAAATCAAACCCAATCAAATAATGACACACCATATTAAATTAGTGATTGATAAAGTTAATGATATTCTGTGAGCAGAATTTCAGCGTTTCTTTATGGTCTTTGCTCAGGTTGGAAGTTGTTCAGTGTATCAGCAAGTGTAGAGAGATTCAAAAATACACTTTTCAAAGCTGAGAAGAATAGTGAGGGAGAAGTCAATGTAGAAATGTCTGATGGAACAATCAAGAGGCTACGGGTCAGAATTACAAAACCTGGGAGTGAATTCTTTTGCTTAGACTTTCAATCTGAGCTGTACAAAAGCTATGGGAATAATCTTTGCCTCGCCTTCCCTATTGACCTCTCCAGAATAAAACAATGTAACACCAGTTTTACAGCAGAATTCAGCAGATCAAAATCAATCTGCTTTCTCATTTCTCTCAGGCAACCCTGTAGGTTCTCACTTGTCCAAACCATGCAAAATTAGAAGTGCAGAAGGAAAAAGTACCATCAAACAATTCTGCTACACACTTACCGGTAAATGCCCAAGCAATGAAGAAACACTGTCGGAGATATAAATAATGTTTCCGTCGGCACTAAGTGCTATGAGAAACCCATCTAAAGCCTAAAAGGAAATTAAAAAAAAACACACACACATGCATCAATACTCCACTTAAACGAAATAAATATTCCTGTCTGCTTTTGAACAAGGAACCCTCAATAAGTGAAGTAACAACACTGAGCTACAAGAGACCAAAGTTTGGATGGGTGAACATTACAGCAAAGAGAAATAATTTTCTGTGCTAATGTTCTAACTTACAGTCACCAAAGTCCCAGGAAAACGTAAGCCATGGCTAGTGGTGGATTAACCTGAGAATCAGGTCGGGAAGGCGGGGCCTTCATGAATGACAAACACGGAGACTGCGTCACTCTTCAAAAATGGCAGCCCGGTCTCGGAACAGCAGGGTTGGCCATTGGTTTGCCCACTTTGCATAAATTAGCATCTATCAGGTGGGAGAATCCCAGGCAATAGATGTTGCTGTTAATGCCTGCAGGAAATTCTCCGGGTTTCCCACTGATGTGGGCACTTAGTCTCAATTCCAGAGGCAGCACTACTGCCCCACGGTGCCAGGGACCTGGGGTTGATTCCTGTCTGTGTGGAGTTTGCACATTCTCCCCATGTTTGCATGGGTTTCCTCCAGGTGCTCCACTTTCCTCCTACAGTCCAAAGATGTGTGGGGTTAGGTACAGTGGCCGTGCTAAATTGCCCCTATTGTCAGGGGGATTAGCAGGTAAATAAATGGGGTCATGAGGATATGGCCTGAGATTGTGGTGCAGACTCAATGGGCCAAATGGCCTCTTTCTGCACTGTAGGGATTCTATGGATAGTAAACTTCTGTAACCAGGACAGCAGTTCCCTTAATAGGAGAGATGATGGCCTAGTGGTATTATTGCTAGACAACTAATTCAGAAACTCAAACAATGTTCTGGGGACCTGGGTTCAAATCCTGCTATGGCAGATGGTGGAATTTGAATTCAACAAAAAAAAAATTCTGCAGTTTCAGAGTCTACGAATGACCATGAAACCATTGTCGATTGTCAGAAAAACCCATCTGGTTCACTAATGCCCTTTAGGGAAGGGAACCTGCTGTCCTGTCTGGCTTACATGTGACTCCAGAGTCACAGCAGGTTGACTCTCAACTGCCCTTGGGCAACTACGGATGGACAATAAATGCTGGCCAGCCAGCGGCACCCTTGTCCTATGAAACAAATAGTCATTTTTTTGGGAAAATTCCGCCCATGGATTCTGGAATCTGCAGTAATTTGCTTTTATCAAATTTATTAATCTAATTAAAATTGCTGAGGCGATTCTATTTATTTTGCATATGGCACTGGTGGAATTCTGGAGATAGAAAGGTATAGCAGTAATTGTCTTAGACTAATGGTTGAAAGGAAAACTATGTCATATTCCACTCAGCACTCTGAAAGCCAGTGGCTTGTGCTACCAAATAAACCTGTTGGACTTTAACCTGGTGTTGTGAGACTTCTTATTGTGTTTACCCCTGTCCAACACCGGCATCTCTACATCATATTCTACTCATTCCAGAGTCATTCCTATGTTATGCTTCCAACCTTAATTGTGTGAAGAATTTTACAACTGATATTTTATACACCCTGAACTGTTTTAGGTCAGAGCACAGGGGAAAATGTCTAACCTTCTGGCACTGATGCTCAACATTTAACAAATCTATATCTCACTGGACTGGACTGATTTCTCCATGCTTAACTTGCAGAGCCTAAGCCTGAACATGTTTCCCAACTTCAATGAGTGTGACTGCATTTAAAAAGCAATTCACTGATGGAGAGGTATTTTAGAACATGGTGAGAACACAATGTTATAAAATCTACTGAAACATTCAACAATGGGTAGGATTTTCCAGCTCTAACATTGTTGCAAGCTGGACTGGAAAATTTGACTTTGAACCTCAATGCCTCTCCAAGATTTGCCGTCCTACCCAGGCAGATGCTCACACCTGCCCATTAAGTTACAGTACAGCAGTCTGGTGGTACAGTGGGTTAGCATTACTGCATTATAATGCCAGGGACTTGGGTTCAGTTCCGACCTCGGGTCACCATCTGTTCAGTCTGCACTTTCTCCCCATGGCCTACGTGGGTTTCCTCCAAGTACTCCGGCTTCCTCCTACACCGGTTAGTTAGATTGGCCATGCTAAAATTGCCCCTTAGTGTCAGGAGGACTTTCAGGAAAAATATGCGGGGTTACAGGGAAAGGGGCTGGGTTGGATTGTTGTTGGTGCAGGGTCTTTGGGCTGAAAGGCCTCCCTTTACACAGTAGGGATTCTATGGTTCTATGAGTCAGTAACTTACTGCATAGTGATGAATGCTGTATCATCTGAGAAAACAAAGGAAGATATAATTCTTTGATGTGTACTCTCCTGCAAACAGTTTAATTTATAACAAACCATTCTCAGGATGTGTGCATAGTTGCCAAGGCTAGCCTTGATTGTTCATCCCTGTTTGCCCTTGTGATTCCTGGCCTTCTTGTTGAACCTCTGCAGTCCATGTGACGAAGGCATTCTCACACTGCTGCGGCTGACTGCTTCATTAAGGAGGATTCATTCAAGTAAGCAGGGAACCTGCTGGCGAACCATAAATTCTGCCACTTCACTCCCTGCTCTGAGACAGGCCTCAGGTTAAAGTTATGTTCCACTTGTCATCCGCATAGTGGTTACATTAGAAGACTAGTAATCCAGAGTCTCTGAGCTAATAATCCAGCAATGTGAGTTCAAGTCCCAATGCAGCAATGTTGAATTCAATTATGATCTCCGATTATAAGTTAAGGTGACCATGAGTCTACTGAATCATTGTTAAGAGCCCATCTCTTGAGGGACGACATTTGCTGCCCTTACCCAGTGGTTTGGTTACTTCTTAACTGCTCTCTGAAATAGCCTCAGGAAGGCAACTCACCACCGCCTTCTCCAGGGTAATTAAGGATGGATAATAAATGCTGATCTTGTCAGCGATGCCCACATCCTATGAATGAATAAAAAACTTTCTCGATTGGAAAGCACTGCTTTCCAATCTCCATCTCTGTAATGTATCTGACCTCTACCGTGGAAGCTGTTTTATGGTATGCACTGACAGGTTTGTACTTACCTCCAACATCAACTGTGTGAACTCTTCATTACTAAGAAAAGAAGGCTTCCAATCCTGCCTGATTTCACAAGCTTCTGTCTGCGCTGAGAGTTCTGGAAAGGAAAATACGTTTGAAATCTATTGAAGAAAACAGATCTGAGAGCTGGTTTCAATGATGATTTGTAAAGTTAATAGTATAACCAGCACAATTATAAACTAGGCTAACCCTGAGTTTACCAGCCCGCTGTGAAGGAGCCTAGTTAGAGGATCTGGCTGATAACCAATGCCACTAAATAGGATAAACTCAATGTTTAAGAATAAATCATATAGGTGGCACGGTGGTTAGCACTGCTGCCTCATGGCACCAGGGACCTGGTTTCGATTCCAGCCTTGGTTGACTTTGTGTGGAGTTTGCATGTTCTCCCCATGGGTGAGTTTCCTCTGTGTGCTCTGGTTTCTCGCACAGTCCAAAGATGTGTAGTTCAGTTGGATTTGCTGTGCTAAATTGTCCAAAGTGAAATTTGGCATGTCCGCTACAACTTTCACCCATTTTTACAGCTGCACCATAGAAAGCATCCTTTCCAGATGTATCACAGCTTGGTATGACTGTTGTCACCAAGAAATGACAAAGGGTTATGAATGTAGCCCAGTCCATCACACAAACCAACCTCCCATCCATTAATTCCGTCTACACTTCCCGCCGTCTGGGAAAAGCAGCCAACATAACCAAGGACCCCACGGAAACTGGGGTATCTCTTCCACTTTCTTCCATCGGGAAAAAGATACAAAAGTCTGAGGTCACGTACCAACCGACTCAGGAACAGCTTCTTCCCTGCTGCCACCAGACTTTTGAATGGTCCTATCATATTAAGCTGATCTTCCTCTACACCCTATCTGCAGCTGTGACACTATATTCTGCACCCTCCCCTTTCCTCCTCCCCCATGTACTCTATGAACGGTATGCTTTGTTTGTACAGCGCACAAGAAACAATACTTTTCACTGCATCCAACACACGTGACAGCAATAAATCAAACCAAATCAAAGATGTGTAGATTAGGGGATTAGTTGGGTTACGGGAATGGGCTTGGGTAAGATGCTCTGTCAGTGAGACGGTGCAGACTTGATGGGCTGAATGGCCTCCTTCTGCTCTGTAAGGATTCTATGATTCTAGGATTTGAATAATAATGAAAATAAGGAGATATGGAGAGTGGGACAGACACATGGGATAAGGAATACTACTTGTGCTGGGGATAAATATGAACACAGAAGAGTTGGGTGGAACAACCTGATTCAGAATTGCCACTGTTTTTGGTGAAAATTTACTAAATTTGAATTGGAATAGAATACAGTTCCTCGAGCTTGTTCTGCCATTCAGTGAGATCTTTTCCCTGAGCTTCTCTTTTCTCTGCCGATCAGTCTCCCAGTCAATGCCCCAAAATTCAGTCTGGGATATATTTATCAATTTGGTTTGTGGATGGCAAGATTTATTTCCTGAGTTATATGATGGAGTAAAGCAGGTGCCCTGTTGGTGCAAGACAGGGCTCAGAAGATGCTGCCAATCATGTGAAAGGGGAAAGCTTTATTGAGGTTTATTATTGCATGTGTTGAATTTATCACAATTTCAAATAACTGGTTTACAGTAAGGTGATAGAATCTTGACCCCATAAATCTAAGCTACCAAAACACCTTTTGTGTTCATGGGTCTATTGTGAAATCACTGAAGAATTCAATAAACATGGAACCAAGCAAACTCACAAAGAGTCTGCAGAGATGTCCTTGGAGTCTGGCCAGTGGCTTTAAATGGCTGAAAATCTAGTCACTAGAACCATAGAATTGATAGAGCCCCTACAGTGCAGAAGGAGGCCACTCAGCCCATCGAGCCTGCACTCACCCTCTGTAAGAGGATCCCACCCAGGCCCCTGGCATTGTGAGGCAGCAGTGCCATTCACTATTGCCGCCATGCCACTAATGTCACCAAGAATCAAGGGCTGTTTTAAGTTTTAAAATTTATTTATTGGTGTCAAAAGTAGGCTTACGTTAACACTGCAATGAAGTGACTGTGAAAATTCTCTAGCTGCCACACTCTGGCGCCTGTTCGGGTACACTGAGGGAGAATTTAGCATGGTCAATGCATCTAACCAGCACGTCTTTTGGACTGTGGGAGGAAACCAGAGCATTTGGCCCATCAAGCCATGCAGACGTGGGGGGGAAGGTGCAGATTCCACACAGACAATGGCCCAAGCCGGGAATCGAACCTGGGTTCTTGGTGCTGTGAGGCAGTGATGCCACCTTGCCACTAATGTCAAACAGGACCAAGGATGGTTTTGGCTCATCTATGTTCTCACCTTTTTGTTTTTGTAAAAAATCAATCGTCCTCTGCAGCACAGTAGACTTGTCCATCTTGTGTGTGGAGCCCTGCAGCATGGTACTAAGCTCTTTGATGAGTACATTGAACTGGTCCCTTCGCTTCTTCTCAGATTTGTTACGTGATGCCCTTCAATGAGAAGGAAATATTTCAGGCTACTAAGTTAAATGTATAAATTCCGATTCATACACAAGCAAACACGATGGGTGGAATTTTCCAGCCAATCACGCTGGTGGGATTTTCTGGTCCCGCTGCAGTGAGCGAACACTTGGCTGAGCTCCAAATTCCCCCACCCTCGCTTGCAGTGGGGCAGGAATGACTAGAAAATTCTGGCCGATATGTGCTAGATATGTGGAAAAATCACTCATTATAATGCATCAAAGTTTTGATTGAAGAAAATCTGGCAAAGAGGAAAAGGATTGCACCAAGACTGGGTATTAATAATAAAATCATGATAGAGAATGCTGGAAAATACTCAGGCAGCATAGGTGTGAGGTAGGGGTGTGAGGGGGTGAAATAGGCCAATGATCTTTCACCGATGAAGAAAGGAGACATGTAATAGGATTTGAGCTGTTAGAAGGAGGGAGAGGTCAGAAAGGCCAAAAGGCAAGGCTCCTGGTCTCCTCCCTGCACACCACCTTGCCATCACTCCTTGGAAAATAAATCCAACCCCATATGCTGCCACCTAACTTGGCCCAGTGCCCGACCCCCCCCATGAGTTTCCTCACACACCCCTGGGACTCCTCTCTTCACAACCTCCTTCTAGGTCACATGCCATACCCACACATAGAATCCCTACAATGCAGGAGGAGGCCATTTGGCCCATCAAGCCTGCACTGGCCACAATCTCACTCAGGCCCTATTGACGTAACCCCACATATTTACCCTACTAATCCCCCTGACACTAATGGGCAATTTTAGCATAGCCAATCAACCTACCCCACACATCTTTGGACTGTGGGAGGAAACTGGAGCACCTGGAAGAAACCCATGCAGACACATGACGAATGTGCAAGCTCCCCACAGACAGTGACCCAAGCTGGGAATCGAACCTGGGTCCCTGGCCCTATGAGGCAGCAGTGCTAACCACTCTGTCACCGAAATACCAGATTTCATCGACAGCAACTGCCAGGTAAGGAAGTGGAAGCAGATACGATAATGACTTTTAAGGGGCATCTTGACAAAGACATGAATAGGATGGGAATAGGGAGATATGGTCCCCAGAAGGGAAGAGTTTTAGTTCAGACAGGCAGCATAGTCGGTGCAGGCTTGGAGGGCCGAAGGGCCTGTTCCTGTGCTGTAATTTTCTTTGTTCTTATCTGATCCACCAGGTAGCTAGCTAGCATCATTCTCATTGACGTTCCTGCAACTTGCCCACAACAGCTGTGAGCGAGTGAAGATGCGCAGTGGGGTGCCTGAGCTGAAGATCCTAATTCCGTTTGAGGAGAGGGCCCTGGGGCATGCAGGGAAGGAACAAGAGGGGCCTGTGCTGACAGCAAGGTGGGCCTGACAGAGAAAAGTGAGGAACCGCTTCCCATTCATCCAGATGGCCAAGCTCAAGTTTATCTGTTTATCTCAAACTTCTCCGATCAGTTCGAAAATGCACCTGAGGCTTCTGTCAAACTAGGGATTTAAGGCCGATTGATGTAATTGGGGCTTGATTGAAATTTTGTGATGCTCGATTAGAGTGCCATTGTGGCTTGCCTGCTTGGTTTATATTGGCCAGTGGACATTCGACATACGAAGAGACCCTGAGAGGTCAAGGTTTCATCATCACTTTTCGTTGCCAATGGAGCAGGCCTCACGAGAAAGATTTCGGCCAAGTCTTTGAAATGTGGTGTAACCTCTCTGGACTGCCAGCTGTCACATCAAGCCATAATGAGACACAATCCCTACACTAAGCTGGATTTAGTTCAAGTATTGTTCCCCATTAAAACAACTGTCTCTTTGTCAAAAACAGTTTACGCCTCAGAAGCCATCAAAGCAGCATAATGGCCAGCACTGCTGTCTCACAGTACCAAGGACCCAGGCTCAATTCTAGCGTCGGGTCACTGTGTGTGTGGGGATTGCACATTCTCCTCATGTCTGCATGGGTTTCCTCTAGGTGTTCCGGTTTCCTCCCACAGTCCAAAAATGTGCAAGTTAGTTTGATTGGCCATGCTAAGTTTACCTTAGTATCAGGAGATTAACAGGGTAAATACATGGGGTTACAGGACAGGAATTGATGCAGGTTCAACGGGCTGAATGGCCTCCTTGTAGGGATACTATGAAGATCTGAATGTTTGCTGATCTGATAGATTTTTGGCACCTTGGAAAT
This sequence comes from Carcharhinus amblyrhynchos, assembly GCF_965287045.1. Classification (NCBI taxonomy): domain Eukaryota; kingdom Metazoa; phylum Chordata; class Chondrichthyes; order Carcharhiniformes; family Carcharhinidae; genus Carcharhinus; species Carcharhinus amblyrhynchos. The sequence continues at coordinate 126,933,369 of NC_137327.1, forward strand.
TTCTTCTCCAAAACAAAAATGAACAAACTCAGCGCAGCAAGATTGAACCTGTGACCTCATGCCTCAGTTGCACATCTCCTTTGACCCATTCAGATCACAACTTAAATACCTCAGGTGATGCTTAATGGTCTATGCCAATGCTGCAGCTTCTACAAAATTAGCCAAGTGGGCATTGGCTGGTTGAGGGACGTTCTCAAGCCTCTCACCTCTTTGCCCTGTCCTTCTCATTGTCGTCCATCAGCTCACCTCCACAGCCGTTGTCCCTGTAATATATAAACAGAGACAAAACTAAATCACAATAAAATCTGACAGACAACACTGGGCATAGCAGTGAGTGCCTAGTTGAGTTATTCATCGATCGTGACATTCATAGCATGTTGACATTCCTGGTAAAGACAGCATTATTGCCCATCCCAAATTGCCCTTTGAGGGATTTAAGAGTCAACCACATTGCTATCGACCTAGAGTCACATGTAGGCCAGACCTAATAAGGATTTTTATTCATTTGTGGGACATGGATGTTTATTGCCCATCCTCAGTTGCCCCTTGAACTGAATAGGCCATTTCAGAGGGCAGTTGAGAGTCAACCACATTGCTGTGGCTCTGGAGTCACATGTGGGCAAGACCGGGTAAGGTTGGCAGATTTCCTCCCCTCAAGGACATTACTGAACCCGATGGGTTTTTCTGACAATCACAGAATCACAGGTTCACAGAATACTACGGTGCAGAAGAGGCCCTTTGGCCCATCGAGTCTGCATGAAACGCCCTGACCTGCCCATCTAATCCCACTTGCCAGCACTTGGCCCATAGCCTTGAATGTTCTGGCATGCCAAGTACTCATCCAGGTATTTTTTAAAAGGATGTGAGGCATGCTGCCTCCATCACCCTCCCAGGCAGTGCATTCCAGACCATCACCACCCTTTGGGTAGAAAGGTTTTTCCTCAAATCTCCCCTAAACCTCCCGCCCTTCACTTTTAACTTGTGACCCCTTGTAACTGACCCTTCAACTAAGGGGAAACAGCTGTTCCCTATCCATCCTGTCCGCGCCCGTCATTATCTTGGACATCTCCATCAAGTCACCTCTCAGTAAATCAACAATGGTTTCACGGTCATCAGTAGATTCTTAATTCCAGGTACTTTTTTTTCATTGAATTCAAATTCCACCATCTGTCATGGCAGGATTTGAACCTAGGTCCCCTGAACATTAGTTGAGAATCTGGGTTAATGGTCTAGAGATAATACCACTAGCTCATTGCTTCCCCAGGATTGCACATTTCCTTCCATCAAAGGACATTAGTGAACCAGATAGATCCTATGATGAACTGTGGGTGGTATGGAGGCACAGTGGTTGGCACTGCTGCCTCACAGTTCCAGTGTCCTCCAGCCTTGAGTAACTGCCTGTGTGGAGTTTGTACATTCTCCCCATGTCTGCCTGGGTTTCCCCCGGGTGCTCCGGTTTCCTTCCACAGTCCGAAGATGTGCGGGTTAGGTAGATTGGCCATACTCACCTGCCTCTTAGTGTTGGGGGATTAGTAAGGTAAATATGTGGGGCTATGGGGATAAGACCTGGGTGGGATTGTTGTTAGTGCAGGCTCAATGGGCCAAATGGCTTCCTTTCGCACTGTGGGGATTCTTATGATAATTTTATGGTTACCGTTACTGAAACATCCTTGCATTTGTAAATTTTTCTTTAATTAATTGAACCTATTAATTGAATTTAAAACCCTTGGTGGGATTTAAAACTCAAATCTCCAGACCATTAGCCCAGGCCTCTGAGTTAGCGATCAAGTGGTGTTACCACTGCACCACGACACTTCATCAGTGATGACCTACAACAGGTATTATTTTGGTAGAGGATTTGTATTGGAACTGTCAATGAAAGGAAGAGGGATGTGGTGACCGTAAATACAGTGTTGTTAAACTGAAAAAATTACTTGCTATCGACTAACGATTGTTTATTTTTGATTAGCAATGCACCAGAAATGGAAAAAAAGAAAAATGGATGCTTGTGATGATGAAATGTTTATGAGTTTTTAACAATACACAACACACAACGGAGAAATTAATAATTATTTTGCTCATTCTTTTTAAAAATCTGTTTGTAGTATCAAAAAGCGATCAAGCAGGCTTCAGATAGATTGAAGAAGAAAGTCAAGGATGCAGAGCAAAATAGCAATCTGAATGAAATTAAGCAGAATGTATCAGGAAGAGACAGGAGAGTTTAATATTGGCAACAGGGCATTAGCAACAAGGGCTGCAGCAGGTGAAAACAGGAGACATATAAAATTAAGGGCATCGTATCTCAATGCATAAAACCTTCGTAACGGTATAGATAAATTAATGGCACAAATAGAGATGAATGTGTTTTATTTATTGCCATTATTGAGGTATAGTTGCACTTTGGCACAGTGGTTAGCACTCTGCCTCACAGTTCCAGGGACCTGGGTTTGATCCCCAGCTTGGGGTCACTGTCTGGGCAGGGTCTGCATGTTTGCCCTGTGTCTATGTGGATCTCCTCCCGCAGTCCGAAAGATGTGTGGGCTAGGTGCTAACTTCTCCTTCAGTGTACCAGAACAGCTAGTGGAGTGTGGCAACTAAGGGATTTTCACAGTAACTTCATTGCAGTGTTATATGTAAGCCTACTTGCGAAGCTAATAAATAGTGACAAAAGTTGGGAATTGAATCTTCCAGCATACTTGACTTTTAGAATCACAGAATCCCTACAATTCCGTAAAGGCCATTTGGCCCATTGAGTTTGCACCGACATCCTGACAGAATATCTTACTCAGGCCCTCTCCCCCACCTTATCCCCATATCTGCACATATTTACCACATTAATCCCCCTCACCAATACATCTTGGGACAATAAGGAGCAATTTAGCATTGCCAATCCACCTAACCTTCACATCAGGCTGGTTGGTGTCCGCTATAAATAAATTACCATCCATCGTGTGGGAGTGTCTGCATGTTAACTCTGTGTCTGTGTGGATTTCCTCCCACAGTCCGAAAGATCTGCAGGTTAGGTGCATTGGCCATACTAACTTCTCCCTCAGTATACCAGCACAGTTGGTGGAGTGTGGCAACTAAGGGATTTTCACAGTAACTTCATTGCAGTAGGCACTGCTAATGCTAACGGGAAAGGCATGGAAAATTGGTCCCAATTTGGAGAATCACAGTCCACGTGTTTAAACATGCCACATTAGCTATACATTAGCTCATTGAAAGGAGAGACCCTCAGTTATGGATGGCTGACTTGATAAAATTTTGCACAAGAATAGGAAAAACAGTTTTTATTCACATTGGGTATGTTATCTATCTCAGTGAATTGCAGAGATAACACCAGTTCTTTGTGAGCAATAGTTTTTTTTTCACAATGCTTTAAAAATGTTTGCTCCATAATTCAGCTCTAGCTTGTAATTCTTTCTAAATTTTTCTGGTTACTTTTCTCTGAGTCCACACCCAATCAAGCATCAATGGTAAACAGACTCACATGATCAAACACAGAACAATCAGGCAGTTGAACACCACAACTCACAGACAGATCACAATGGTCATGTGTCCAACCCTCCTCTCTATTCCAAACAATGCCTCCTTCTACCTCCATAATATTAGCCACCTATAAAACTGTCTTACCGTCATAGACATGACATGGAGTTGCTGGCATTGGGCTAGGGTAGGCACAGTACACCTGAAGAGAGGTTGATTTTGGTGAGGGGTTGGAGGCGCACCTGTGGTCAGTATGGGGGTCACCATTTGTAGAGGGGCTGCGCTCCAAAAGCTTGTGCTACCAAATAAACCTGTTGGACTTTAGCCTGGTGTTGTGAGACTTAGATTCACAGTTTCAGAGAATCATAGAAGTTTACAGCATGGAAACAGGCCCTTAAGCCCAACTTGTCCCTAAGCTAGTCCAAGTTGCCTGTGTTTAGCCATATCCCTCAATAGGCATCTTACCCATGTAACTTGTAGACACTTTTTAAATGACAAAATTGTACCCACCTCTACTACTGCCTCTGGCAGCTTGTTCCAGACATTCATCACTCTCTGTGTGAAAGGATCCCTCTGGATCCTTTTGTATCCCTCCCCTCTCACCTTAAACTTGTGCTGTCTAGTTTCAGACTCCTCTACCTTTGGGAAAAGATATTGACTATCCAGCTGATCTGTGCCCATCATTATTTTATGGACCTCTATAAGGTCACCCCTCAGCCTTCCACACTCCAGTGTAAAAAGTCTCAGTCTACTCAGCCTCTCCTTATAACTCAAATCATCAAGACCCGGTAGCATCCTAGTAAATCTTTTCTGCACTATTTCTAGTTTAATAATATCCTTTCTATAATAGGGTGACCAGAGCTATACAAAGTATTCCAAGTGTGATTTCCAAAAGGTGTTTGAAAAGGTGCCTCACAAAAGGTTGCTGCAGAAGGTTAGGGTGCACGGAGTTGGGGGTAAGGTGTTAGCGTGGATAGAGGATTGGTTGTCTAATAGGAAGCAGAGAGTTGGAATCAATGGGTGCTATTCTGGTTGGCAGTTGATGACTAGTGGAGTGCTGCAGGGATCGGTGCTGTGGCCTCAACTGTTTACCATTTATATAGATGATCTGGAGGAGGGGGCTGAGTGTAGGGTGATGAAATTTGCTGATGACATGAAGATGAGAGGAAAAGCAAATTGCGTGGAGGGTGTGGAAAGTCTGCAGAGAGATCTGGATAGGCTGAGCGAGTGGGCGAGGACTTGGCAGATGGAGTATAATGTTAGCAAGTGTGAGGTTATCCACTTTGGCAGAAATAATAGTAGGAGGGATTATTATTTAAAAGGCGAAAAGCTGCAGCATGCTACGGTGCAGAGGGACCTGGGGGTCCTTGTGCATGAGTCACAAAAACCCAGTCTGCAGGTGCAGCAGGTAATCAAGAAGGCGAATGGAATGTTGGCCTTTATAGCGAGGGGGATAGAATATAAAAGCAGGGAGGTCTTGCTGCAACTGTGCAGGGTACTGGTGAGACCACAGCTGGAGTACTGTGTGCAGTTTTGGTCACCGCACTTGCGGAAGGATATATTGGCCTTGGAGGGAGTGCAGAGGAGGTTCACTCGGCTGATACTAAGCTGATAGGTTGGACTATGAAGAGAGACTACATAGACTGGGTCTGTACTCGTTAGAGGTTAGAAGGCTGAGGGGGGATCTTATAGGGACGTATAAGATAATGAAGGGGATGGATAGGGTAGAGGTATTCTTCCCGCTTAGAAAAGATAGCAGGACTAGAGGGCACAGCCTCAAGATAAGGAGGGGGGGGGGGTACAGTTTAGATCGGAGTTGAGGAGGAACTTCTTCACTCAGAGGGTGGTGAATCTCTGGAATTCTCTGCCCATTGAAGTGGTGGAGGCTATCTCGCTGAATGTATTTAAGTCACGGGTAGATAGGTTTCTGATAGACAGGGGAATTAAGGGTTATGGGGAGAAAGCGGGAAAGTGGAGCTGATCCACTTCAGATCAGCCATGATCTTATTGAATGGCGGGGCAGGCTCGAAGGGCTAGATGGCCTACTCCTGCTCCTATTTCTTATGTTCTTATGTATGGCCTTACCAATGTCTTGTGCAACTTTAACAAGACGTCCCAACTCCTTAGTCCAAACTAAAACTCTCATCCACACCTTGGTGACTATCAGACCTGTGTTCACAAATGCGTTCCTGGCTAACCTCCCCTTCTCTATCCTCCGTATGTTTATTTTTAAAATTGCTTCCTTATTATGCATCCCCTGAATATTTTGTAGATTTGTACACACCTGAATTTTCCACTAACTCATGGCCGCTGGTCTTCTGTACAAGTTGAAAATGCACAGAAAACAATCACAGAATCATGCTCCAATGACTGAATGCTAACGGTTGTATTCACAAATTATGATGACTTGGGTCTGCATTTCCTGATTTTGTTACAGCTGATACATGGATTGATGCAGAAATTAGTTGCAATGCTCAGTGTCACGAATGACCCCCCTAGGGAAATAATAGAGATGGGCACCACCTGTTTTATGTTTTATGGATGCAGTATAATCTTATCTGACCAGAACATTTCGGTAGACATTGACAAATTAGTTACGGAAAAGCAGATTTGCAAAAAAAGAGCTGAGAATTCACTCAGGTTAGTCCTTCGCAATGACCAAACTAATAACTAACATTTTAAAAATGTTCAAAGAGGCGCAGTTAGCTGTAAAGGCAGAATGAATATAGAATCATAGAATCTCTACAGTGCAGGGGAAGGCCATTTGGGACATCGAGCCTGCACCGACAACAATTCTTTCCAGGTCCTATCCCCGTAACCCCACATACTTACCCTCCTAATCCACCTGACACTAAGGGCAGCTTATCATGGCCAATCAACCTAACCCGCACATCTTTGGAGTGTGGGAGGAAACCGGAGCACCCGGAGGAAAACTATGCAGACACAGGGATAACGTGCAAACTCCAATGACCCAAGGCCGAAACTGAATCCAGGTCCTTGGCGCTGTGAGACAGCGGTGCTAACTACTGTGCCACCACACCGCCCTTAGTCATATCACTATTTAATATGCTGATACTACTATTCTTGCAGAGAACGTGTGCACAGTGGTAGAGATCTGGACCATGTTTGACTACCTCAGGCAGGTGACAGAAAGTCGACAATCCATTTTACCTTGGTCCCCATTTACATTGACTCCTAATCGGGAGAACCACAGCAAGGATTGCTGACTGACTCACTCTTATTTCCACACAAGGTCAAACTTCACCTTCAGATTCCTTTGGCCCTACATGTCAATCTGCAGCAGTGGATTGGTACAAATAATTTGGTTTTGCCATTATTTTAATGCTTTGAAAACAGGAAAGAAAGAGGCTATAGCTAAATGTTTCGAATGAAGAGAATGGTGAAAGTTTCTTTGCCTTGACTGTTCTGGCAGTGACATTCTTAGTTCTGGCTGACAGTGTCTGGCTGACACTGTGTAGAAGTTAATTCAGGATAACTGCTTTATTGCTCCTAATTGATTTTCAACTCAAAATTTCAAGTGATTTTCTTCTCTTTGTTGACTTGGAGACCCACATTGCTTTTCTACGCTAAAAGGGTAGGCGCATGTTTTGTGTCTGAGCTGCTGATTCACTGGGGCTCAGATTACTGTTGAGTTTCTGAATCTCTCTTGTTCATGCGTTAATCCCTTAGTTTAAAATTTATTTACTAGTGTCACAAATAGGCTTACATTAACACTGCAATGAGGTTACTGTGAAAATCCCCTGCTTGCCACACTCCAGCACCCGTTTGGGTATACTGAGAGAGATTTTAATACAACCAAAGCATCTAACCAGCATGTCTTTCAAACTGTAGTAGAAATCAGAGCACCCGGAGGAAACCCATGCAGACATGGGAAGAATGTGCACCCACAGTCGGTGATGCAAGCCACAGGCGCTGGTGCTGTGAGATCACTGAACCACTGTGCCATCCATGATAGGGCCACTGCACAAACAAAACATATTGTTCATAGAGTATGTAGGGGAGAAGGAAAGGAGAGGATGCAGAATATAATTGTTACAATCATAGCTAGGGTGTAGAGAAAGATCAACTTAATATAAGGTAGGTCCATTCAAAAGTCTAATGGCAACAGGGAAGAAGCTATTCTTGAGTCGTTTGATACATGATCTCAGACTTTTAGATCTTTTTCCTGATGGAAGAAGGTGGAAGAAAGAATGTCCAGAGTGTGTGGGATCCTTAATTATGCTGACTGTTTTTCTGAGGCAGCAGGAGGTGTAGACAGAGTCAACGGATGGGAGATTGGTTTGTGAGATGGATTGGGCTTCATTCATGACCCTTTGTAGTTCCTTGTGATGCCTTGTTCTTTTTTGTTTAAAATTCATGAATCTGAGTTATTGAATTATTCTTTTTTATTAATGCAAGCACCAAGTTTGAACTCTCAGGAGCAGAATGCTGTCTCTGCCCACATTAAGCTAGGTGCTATCTTGGAGATGGGGGAACACGGCTTTTGAAAGATTAACCTTGTGGTTTTATCTTGCATCCATGAGCAGTGATATCTGAGTTCACCTCTGCCCCCTGTGGGAAATCAGTAACTCAGGGATCCAAGTAAATATTCCCCAGGGTACCACCACACATATTGGCATAACCTAGTGCTGTATAGTGACCCAATCTGAATTGCCCAGTGACTGATTATCACTGTTCCAAAAGGAGGTGGCTGAAAATGTCCAGATTGATGGGACAATCTTTGATGCACATTCTCTGGCACCAAAGTGTAAAGTTAAGTAGGCATAGTCCCTGATAGATATAGGCTGCTCTCCCCTTTGATGGGGGAGAGCTGACAGGTGGTGATTTGAGATCTCCACACCCCAGGTGAGGGGCACAGTTAAGAAGGTGGGGGCTTCATGAATAATCTTGACCAATACGCAAATTGAACCCATGCTGTTGGCATCAGCTCTGCGTCACTAACCAGCCGTCCAGCCAACTGAGCTAAACCTACCAAAGTGACTCCCACCTGCAATGATTGGAATTAGCCAGCATCTTAAATTTGAAGTTTATTTATTAGTTCAGTTACAAGTAGGCTTATATCAACACTGCAATAAACTTACTGGGAAAATCCTCTAGTCGCCGCACTCTGGCGCCTGTTCAGGTACACTGAGGGGGAATTTAGCATGGCCAATGCACCCAATCAGCACATCTTTCAGACTGTGGGAAGAAACTGGAGCCCCCAGATGAAACCCATGCAGACTTGGGGAGAACATGCAGACACCGCACAGACAGTGATTCGAACCCTTGTCCTTGGTGCTGTGAGGCGGCACTGCTACCCCATAACACACTACAGGTGGGTTTAACAAAAGCCAGGTGGGACTTCCACCCCTCATGAAGGAGGCAGTTCTGCCCTCTGGAACAGTGGGCCAATCTGACTAGTGAACAGCTCGAACAGTGTTCCTATGGCAAAAGTGTGTTAGTAGCCGCTGCTGGGACCGCAAGAAGAGGAGGAAGAACATAAGAATAGGAGCAGGAGTAGGCCATCTAGCCCCTCGAGCCTGCCCTGCCATTCAATAAGATCATGGCTGAACTGATAGTGGTTCAGTTCCACTTACCCGCCTGCTCCCATAATCCTTAATTCCCTTATTGATCAGAAATCTATCCACTTGTGACTCAAACACATTTAACGAGGTAGTGTCCACTGCTTCAATGGGCAGAGAATTCCAAAGATTCACCACCCTCTGAGAGAAGAAGTTCCTCCTCAACTCTGTCCAAAGATGGTCCAATGCATCTTCAGGGCCAGGTAAATCTGTGGGCTTGGGCAGAGAAGGTTTCCGCAGGTCAGGTGGGGGACGGATGGGTGGAGTTTGGGTGTTGGATTTAAAGCTACAGGCAGGTAGAAAGAAATGGAGTGTGTCATCTTCCTAGGGCTGCCCCCAAATCAACAAAGGGCAGCCCATCCTGCAGATAGAATCGTCACTTCCTTCCCACTCTCTGTCAAAATTATTCTAAAAATCAGCCTGCCTACTCCAGTCCAACTGCCCACGTTGAACAATTCGTGGCATGGGCAGCATATTGTCAAGGTTGGTTGGCTTGATAACGAACCTAATTGACCCACTGATTACCTGTTTAAATATGGCACGTGGGTTGACAATTTCAACAAGCACCAACCCTCTCCTGTAAAATGTGGGTGATCTTGGGGGTGGGTAGGAAGGTGGTGGGCACCCATCCAAAAACATGCCCAGCTGGGGCACGTAAAATGCAGCCCACAGTTACCTTGGACAGATGAAGTTAATTTTTTATTACATTCATTTGTGGACATGGGCATCACTGGCTGGCCAGCATTTGTTGCTCATTCTTAGTTGCCTTTGCTGAGCATTTGACAGTCAACCACATTGCTGTGGCTCTGGAGTCATATGTAGGCCAGACCAGGTAAGGACGGCAGATTTCCTTTTGTAAAGGACATTCGTTAACCAGATGGATTTTTCCAACAAACAACAATGGTTCCATGGTCTTCAGTAGATTCTTAATTCCAGATTTTTTTTTATTGAATTCAAATACCACTGTCTGCCGTGGCTGGATTTGAACCCAGGTTCCCAGAAAATCAGCTGAGATTTTGGATTAATAGTTTTAGCAATAATACCACTGCACTATCGCCTCCCATATTGGTATGTTCCAAGCAGAAGTTTGAGGAATATTTAGCTGTTCATTCTTACTGTATTTTCCACTGCAGTGCACCTCCCAATTTTTCTGTATAACAGGATTCTTGCCCCTCTCTGACAGCATGGCAGATTGACTTTGGAATTTAATGGTTGAATCATGTCACCCATGGCCAAATCCATCAACTCACAGGTCAAAAGCCCATTGCAAATGGGTTCATTATATTCTCAACGTCAATGTGCACACTTTCTGCATGATACGAGGACTCAAGGCGGAAGTACGCTGCAGAGTTGTTTGTAAGCCGATACCAACTTTAACAGGATAGAAAGAGACAGTCAAGATTGAATGAGGTGGAAGGAACTTTGGACTTTACAGCTGGAAGTGGATAAGATGGTAATAGTCACTGCCACTGCTGAAACTAATGATCATCTACTGACTCTGGCTCCCCTGTGCCTGACATGAGACTCTTGGATCATATTGTGTCAGAAATGGCAGTGACTAGTTAAACAGAAAAGCATTAACATTAACTAAACATAAATGTTATATTAAACATAATGTTGGCGTCATTAAGCCAAAATATCATTTGTAAATGATTATAACAATATGTATAAACATATTAATATATTTATAATGTGCTAAAACATGTGCAAGACTGCTATGAATCCCAGCTGACTTTCATTATAGTTGACTCACCCGGTCTTATGTAGCAAGTCTATCATACATAATATATTTCTTTGATTTTTCAGATGGCAAGCCACATGAGGGCAGAGGAAGACAAATTGTTTGTCCACTTTATCACACAGCAAGGTAAGCACACAGGGCAACAGGTGTCCAAACTGCTGAGCACCAAGAAGCCTATGAGCAGAGACATTCATGCTGGTAGTTCCCTGGTTCCAGTTAGATGGCTAATGTAAACAAGTGGACCCTGCCTGGTAACAACATTGTGGAACATTTGGAACAGTGGATCTATACGCAACAACGACCCAAAATAAAAGCACAATACTGCAGCTGTTGGAAATCTGATAATCAAACCAGAAAATGCTGGTTAAACTCAGCAGGACCTGCAGTAGCTATGGAGGAAGAATTAACACTTTGAGTCCCTACAAGTCTTCTACTGAACTAAAGACATGTAGATGGAGTATCTGGTTGGAGAGGGGGTGGAAGAGGTGAGGCAGAAGAGATGGGTCAGAGCTAAGGAGAGATTGACAAAGATGTCATGGACACAAAGCAAAGGGGTGTCACGGTGGCACAGTGGTTAGCACTGCTGCCTCACAGTGCCAGGGACACAGATTTGATTCCCAGCTTGGGTCACTATTGGTGTGGAGTCTGCATGTTCTCCCCGTGTCTGCGTGGGTTTCCTCCGGGTGTCCCGGTTTCCTCCCACAGTCTGAAAGACGTGCTGGTTAGGTGCATTGACCATGCTAAATTCTCCCTCAGGGTACCCGAACAGGCATTGGAATGTGGCAACGAGGAGATTTTCACAGTAACTTCACTGCAGTGTTAATGTAAGCCTACTTGTGACACTAATAAATAAACTTTAACTTTAAAGAAGGTCTTATAGCAGCATTAAGGTAAGTTAGCAGAATGTGTTAACAGGAGAACAAAGCTCAGGTGTTCAGTGCAAGCAAAACTAAAAAAAATGACACTGTCTGCAATGCTGATGAGATTAAATCTGGAATGCACAAGTGGCACAAATATCTCAATGAATCATCGGTTTGGGGGAGGTTACATCGATGGAGATGCACTGCGGCACAGTGGTTAGCACTGCTGCCTCACAGGGTCAGTGACCCGGGTTCGATTCCCAGCTTGGGTCACTGCCTGTGTAGAGTTTGCACATTCTTCCCATGCCTGCATGGGTTTTCTCCAGGTGCTCTGGTTTCTTCCCACAGTCCAAAGATGTGCAGGTTAGATGGACTGAGCATGGTAAGTTGCCTCTTAGAATCAGAGGGACAAGCTAGGGCAAATGCATCGGGTTATGGGGATAGGGCCTGCGTGAGATTGTGGTTGGTACAGACTTGATGGGCCGAATGTAGGATTCTGTGAAGGGGTGAGGCCATGGAAGGATTTGAAAACAAAGATAATAATTTTAAATCAAGACATTGCTGAACCAAGAGAGAACACAAGAGAGCTGGATATAAAACATGGTGCATGATAGCAAGCAGACAGCAGAGTTTTAGATAAGCTCAAGTTATTAGTTTAGGGAGACTTGTCTTCATAAGAATACACTTCTGCTTAAAAGGCACATTGAATATTCACGATTCAGGAGACTTTTAAAAGAAGCTGATGTAAAAGATTAAATGAGGTTAGGAACATGCAATAGGAAGCAGTCTGATATGGTGATACTATTGTTGAGAATCAATATCAAATTCATAATTCACAAATGTGCCTTTCTTGTATCCTTGACAACTGGTGGCAATGGAATGAGATCAATGCTGGAATCAGCCACAGTTTCAGAATCTTTCAGATGTCATCATTCAATTAGTTATGTGAAACAGCTACCGAAATGTCATAGTGCAGATTTAGTCAACAGACTGAAGAAAAGCTTCTTTCCTGCTGCCATCAGACTTTTGAATAAACCTGCCATATATTAAGCTTATGTTTGTCTACACCATAGCTATAACTGTAACACTCCATTCTCCTTTCCTTCCCTATGAATGGTACATTTTGTACAGTGCGCAAGAAGCAATGTTTTTCACTGTATACTAATACATGTGACAATAATAAATCAAGTCAAATCAAAGACTATTCTTTGCTCCCTTCTTACCAGCTGAATGACTTAAAATAGAAACTGTTTACATTAATACACATTTTCAAAATCTGTGGATGTCCTGTAGCATTTTGCAGCCAATGAAGTACTTTTGAAGTTTAAGAATGTGACTCATTCATTGTGTCAGTGAGAGGAGGCACTGTCGTCCCTCTGGCCTGCCCCAGTCAGAGTGCCTCCACGTTGCTGCTGACCTCTGGGCGCAGCTGTCCTCCTTGATCTCCTGGTTAGCATTTCCTCTTCAACCAGCCGATCCAAAGGAGACTATCTGGGTATTAAGGCATTACTATTTGTGGGATCTTGCTGTGCAGGATTACCTACATTACAACAGTGACTAAACTTCAAAAGTACTTCATTGGCTGCAAAATGCTACAGGACATCCACAGTTCCTGAAGGTGCTACGTAAACGTAAGCAGCTTTTATTGTAAGTCATTCAGTTGGTAACAGGGGAGCAAAGTACATCCTTTGACTTGATTTGATTTATTATTGTCACATGTATTAGTATAAGTGACCTAATAGCTGAATGGCAATAATGACACCATTGTTCTAAATATGAAAATGCCACAGCTCCCGCCAAAACCAATCCAGCAGTTGGGCTGCCAGCACGCCTGTGCTCCTCATTGGGTCTTCTGCTTCGGGAACCGGCCCGCCATCTTTAAACTGACGGTGAAACCCGAGGCAGGAAATTAGAGTCAGCCTCGCATAACGTTAATCAGGCGGGTGCCTTGATGACAAGACTGGGACTGGGATCTGCATATGGTCCCAATACTGAGGACCAGGTTTAACAAAACATTGTGATGCCTGACACCCCATCCTTTGCCAAATAACCAGTTGTGGAGGAGAGTCCAGACGGGTGGCATTGTGGTTAGCACTGCTGCCTCACGGCACCAGGGATCTGGGTTCAATTCCGGCCTTGGGTGGCTGGTTGTGTAGAGTTTGCACATCCCCCCCGTGTCTGCGTGGGTTTCCTCTGGGTCCTCATGTTACCTCCCACACTCCAAAGATTGGCCATGTTAAATTGCTGCTTAGTGTCCCAGACATGTTGGTTAGGGGGATACGCGGGTTGAATGCGCAGGGTTACGGGGATAGGGTAAGGGTGTGGGCCTGAGTAAGATGCTCTGTTGAACAGTCAATGCAGACTTGATGGGCCGAACCGGCTCCTGCTATACTGTAGGGAGTCTATGATTTTAAAAGACCCACTCTCTGGCTGTCCTCCAGTTACTTATCAGTATGAACGTGACCCAGTGGCACAGTGGTTAGCAGTGCTGCCTTACAGCACCAGGGACCTGGGTTCGATTCCTGGCTTGGATCACTGTTTGTGTGGAGTCTGCATGTGCCCCCCATGTCTGTGTGGATTTCCTCCGGGCGCTCCGGTTTCCTCCCACAGTCCGAAACACGTGCTGGTTTGATGAATTGGCCATGCTAAATTCTCCCTCATTGTACCCGGAGAGGTGCCGGAGTGTGTGGCAACTAAGGGATTTTCACAGTAACTTCATTGCAGTATTAACGTAAGCCTACTCGTGACACTAATGAATAAAATAACTTTAAAGAATGAATAGCAGTAGGTGGCTGGTGGTGGGACATCTGTCCCCATCCGAGGAGGACATTCCAGCTCAGTTGTAGATGTCTGAAGCCCTTTGGAAAGTCAGTTACATGTTTTGCCCTCCACTGCTGCTCCTTGAACTACGGACACTTCCCAGCATTTTCCATTTTCATTTCCGATGTTCCAACAGCTGTAGCGTTTGGCTTAATTGAGCTGCTGTTTACAGTGTGATCATTTGATCCGACCTCAATAGCAGAGCGCAGATAGAAGTGTTTATAAGTAATTCTGCTGAGTTGCATTCTCACTATAGTGGAAGTATTGACCCAAATTAAACAGTCATGTGAAGTCTCCTCAGTTTCTTCTGTACTGTATCATTTTCTCACTAATCTCAATATTCTAATTAATCAGATGCTTTGAATGATAGTGAACTGAGCTATTCACTGTTATTAACTAAATCGTACGCAAGCACCTTTGGCAACCGTTTTTAAAATTAACAATAAAGATGATTTAAAATACTTTGGAATTTTTAATTCATAAAATTATTGCCAACAGGAACTTGCATATTCAAACCTTCCAAAGTTTTTTCACATGAATATAAGTAAACAAAATTTAACTCTAGTGCAATTAGGGCAGATGAACGAAGCTTGGGAGAACAGGTCAGTCTTGAGGAAGGTGTTAAAGGGTGAAAAAGAGGGAGAGAGGTGGGAAAGCTTTGGAGGGAATTCCAGACTTCAGCATCTACCTGAACCAAACTAGTGTTTTAAAAAGGTCCATCATAAGCGCTTAACTTTTTTACTCTATGCACTTATTTACAAAGCCCAGGATCCTGTGTGCCTTACTGTCCACTTTCTCAATCTGCTGTGTCATTTTTAATGATTTGTACAGTTACCCCAGCTCTTGCTGCTTCTGCACTCTTGTCGAATTGTACCCTTTACTATGTCTCATTCTTTCCAACAAAATGCATCACCTCACACCTCTCTGCATGGGCAGCTTGGTGGCACAGTGGTTAGCTCTGCTGCCTCACAGTGCCGGGGACCTGGGTTCGATTCGCAGCTTGGGTGACTTTCTGTGTGGAGACTGCACATTCTCCTCATGTCTGCATGGGTTTCTTCCCACAGTCCAAAAGACATGCTAGTTGGGGGCATTGGCTAAGTTAAATTCTCCCTCAGTGTACACGAACAGGTACTGGAATGTGGAGACTAGGGAATTTTCACAATAACTTCATTGCAGTGTTAATGTAAGCCAACTTGTGGCACTAATACATAAACATCTTATCTTGATTTGATTTATTATTGTCACATGTATTAACATACAGTGAAAAATATCATTTCTTGCACGCTATACAGACAAATCATACCGTTCATAGAGAAGGAAATGAGAGAGTGCAGAATGTAGTGTTACAGTCATTGCTAGGTGCAGAGAAAGATCTTAATGCAAGGTAAGTCCATTCAAAAGTCTGACAGCAGCACGGAAGAAACTATTCTTGAGTTGATTGGTATGCGCCCTCAGACCTTTTCCCGAAGGCAGAAGGTGGAAGAGGGAATGTCCAGGGTGCCACATGTCTGTCCATTCAATCAGCCTGTCTATCTCTTCTTGTAGTCTATCAATTCAAGGCCATTAATATAGATCAAGTAAAGTAGTGGTACTAATACGGACCCCAGGAAACTCCACAGTAAACCTTCCTCCAGTTCGAAAAACTCTTCACCACAGCTCTCTGTTGTCTATCACTCAGCCTCATATTATGTGGCATTTCACCAAATGCCTCTTGAAAGTCCATATACACCACCTCAATCCAATTACCTTCATCAATGCTTACATCATCCAATGTACAAATGTTCAAAATAATTGGAAGCGAAAATATAAGCATAAATAACCCAAATCCGCAAGATTAATTAGAATTATATCAATAAAATGCCTGACTTTGACTGCTGTCGTCCAAAGGATGCGTGTTCTGTTAAAACATCAGATAAGGCAGATCTCAGAGGGGTGTACTTTGACTGCACTACACTGTGACAGTTGACAAAACAAATTGGAACGAGAATCATAGATTTACAAATTGCAATAATATTCACAGAGAGAAAATCATAGAATCATAGAATGCTTACAGTGCAGAAGGAAGCCCTTTCAGCCCATTGAGCCTGCACCAACCACAATCCCACCCAGGCACTATCCCCATAGCCTCATGTATTTACCCTGCTCATCCCCTGACACGAGAGTCAATTTAGCATGGCCAGTCAACCTAACCCACACTTCCTGGTCCATAATATTGAGGTTATAGCACCTCGATTGCATATCCAAGTAGTTCTGCCTCTACCATCCTTTCAGATAGTGAGCTCCTGCTCCCACCAAATTTCTCATCAACTCCTCTGTAAACCTTCCAGTTGTTTTAAATGCTTGGCAAAAAGCAAAATGCTGTACCTGCTGGATATAAAAGCAAGATATTACTGCAAATACTCAGCAGGTCAGGCATCATCCGTGTACAGAAACAGACTTACCATATCAAATTAATGAGCCTGCATCAGAATTATTACTTTAAATATTTGGTTGCGATGTGTCTGGTTTAACAGCAGTCGTGGCAGAAGAGTGGAGGTGATGGCCTAGTGGTATTACCACTGGGCTATTAATCTAGAAACTCAACTCATGTTCTAGCAGCCCACGTTCGAATCCCACCATGGCAAATGGTGAGATTTGAATTCAATTTAAAAAAATCTGGAATTAAGAATCTACTGATGACCATGAAACCATTGTCCATTGTCCGAAAAACCCACCGTGTTCACTAGTGACCTTTAGGGAAGGAATTCTGTTGTCATTACTGGTCTGGCCTACATGTGACTTCACTGTGGTTAACTCTCAACTGCCTTCCAAGGACAACTAGGGATGGGCAATAAATGCCTGCCTAGCCAGCCATGCCCGTCCCCTGAAAAAATTTTTAAAAATGGAGGAATTGTGAGTGACATTCTTAAATGCAATATTTCATATTTTCCACTGCTTTGATAAAGCAGTGATTGAAGCAGTCAAAATACAAAATTCTGGACATACAATGGAGGGAATTGCATGGGTGAGTTATTCTGTAAACTTTGAATCACTTTCACGAGAGAACAACAAATGTTGGCATAAAATTGATGTACGTACTTATATGTTAAACGTTCAGAAGAAAGAAGTAGTGATGAATGCTTTGAAAAGATCAATTTTTTTGCAGAACTACAAGTCTTTCTTTCAACCATTACAAGTGATTGATGGCTCTCAGAGATAGAGTCATCGAAAAGAATCATAGAATTCCTACAGTGCAGAAGGTGGCCATTTGGCCCATCAAGTTGCACTGACCACAATCCTACCCCCAGGCCCTCTTCCTGTAATCCCACATATTTACCCTGCTAATCCCCCTGATACTAGGGTCAATTTAGCATGGCCAATCAACCTAATCTGCATATCTTTAGTTCCTCATAGTTCAGTGAATCACAGCAAAGTTCAACTGGAGACAAGAACATATGCTTTATGAATTTCACCCCTGTGCTGGGAGCACAGAAATACTTGCAGAAATTCCACTTAGACACCAAGGAGCAAACCAGACGACTTTTATAAACTAGTGAAGATGCCAAAAAGGAAAATCTGAAGATGGTTCCACAGGGAGGTGTAGCTATAAAATGAAATGATTTGGACTACTAAAGTTTACAATTTATTTTCTTTATTAGTGTCATATATAGGCTTACATTAACACTGCAATGAAGCTACTGTGAAAATCCCCTTGTCACTACACTCTGGCCCCTGTTCAGGTATATTAAGGGCAAATTTAGTACGGCCAATGCACCTAACCAGCACGTGTTTCGGACTGTGGGAGGAAACTCAAGCAGACATGGGGAGGACACATAGGCTCCACGTAGACAGCGACCCGGCCAGGAATTGAACCTGGGTCCCTGCTGCTGTGAAACAGCTGTGCTAACCACTGTGCCACCATGCCTCCCCTTTGGTGCAACTATATACTGACTAGTATATATAGTTACATAGTATATGTACTATACTGGTACAACTCCTAAAGTAGACATAAACTTTAAGCAGCATTAATTCTTTCGGTGTTGCTGTTATCGGACAACAAATTTTATGAAATTGGGCACACAAAATGTAAGCAAACTAAAGCTATCCTCAGAGCCTTCCACTAAAATCACAAAGTAACAGACACCAATCAGTAGGCAAGAGCATGCTTTTAGAATGCAAATAAGGGCTAACACATAAGGGAAATTGGACAGGATGGCACCTACAGGAACTAAATTAAAGAACACATCCCCACCCCACCAAAATCAGCACTTCTAAACCAGTCAAACAACCCATGGAGACACCTAAAATTAACATAGTTAAGAAAACGTCCCTGGCCCCTCAAACCTCTTTGAGATCAATAACACACCTATGGTTCAAACCCCAGAGATTCCAGACCATTGATAACCAACCGGACAAAAACGATTAACACACACTTAAAACAATTGCTCCAACACTCGAAAACATCGAAACAGGATGGCTGAAGTCAAATACTGTAAATAAAGGATTAGCATTTGAAACGTGAAGTTCAGGTATAACTATAGCCCGTTGTGGGGGAGTCTTTAGAGCACTTTCGGGACAGTCCGATTGCATGTCCTGACTGTGCTTCTCCGTCAACGTAAAAAGAAAATAAAGCTGTGCCGTTATTGAACTTCACCCTGAGTCCGTAGTGGTCATTTCGCCCACTCGCGCTAACATTGCCATCATGGGCGGATCTGCTTTCTTGCTGACAATTTTCTATGTTGTAAAACAGCACAATTTGGGACTAAGTCATTAGTCAGGCATAGTTTTGGGCTACATGAGGCTCTGCAGCACTTGATGAAGATATCACTTCAGTCAGCCGAACACTAATACAGTGAGTAAGAAGCGAATCTACAACTCGCTTCACATTGCATAAGATTTTCATTTTGCATTGCACTCAATAGGAAAAAAAGGTGGGCAGCGTGTAAAATGAGCCAATGATTTGGTTCAGCATGACCATCTAGGAGAAATTTAAAATCCAATATTTCTTTAGCGAGGGATGCAGGTTTGATGGTACAATAAAGTTGCCTGTCATGACTACCTCACCCAGGCTTTCTTGAGGATTTCAATTTCCTCATCCGTAATGCTTGAAACTAGTTTGTTGTTAAATTTTGGTTAGGAAATGTACTAAATACAAACTATGAAGGCCTGGGTGGGACATTTAACACAACAAATTTAACCCCTTTAATTGTTGTAAACTACAATGTCACATTATATCTATTCATCCTCTTTTTCTTTAGATAGAAACATAGAAGATTGGAGCAGGAGGAGGCCATTTGACCCTTCCAGCTTGCTCTGCCAGTCATCACAATCATGGCTGATCATCCAATTCAATGGCCGAATCTACTTTCTCCTTATAACCTTTGATCCCATTCACTCCAAGTGATATATCTAGTCATCTCGTGAATACATTCAATGTTTTGGCATCAGCTACTTCCTGTGGTAATAAATTCCACAAGCTCACCACTTTTTGGGTGAACAAATGTCTCTTCAGTTCCATCTTAAATGGTCCTGAATGCTCAGATTGTGATGCTTGGTTCTGTATACCCCACCATCAGGAACATCTTCCCTGCATCTACCCTGTCTATTTCTGTTGGAATTTTATAAGTATCTGAACTCCAGCAAAAACAATCTTAACTTAGTCAATCTTTCCTCATACATCAGTCCCACCATCCCTGGAATCAGCCTGGTAAACCTTCGCTGCACTTCCCTGACAGCAAGAACATCCTTCCTCAGAAAAGGAAACCAAAACTGCACACAATTTTCTAGGTGTAGCCTCATCAAGGCCCTGTATAATTGCAACAACATATCCCTGCTCCTGTACTGGAAACCTCTTGCAATAAAGGTCAACATACCATTTGCTTCTTTACCGCCTGCTGCACCTACATTCTTATCTTCGATTAGATATTTATCTAATTGTCAGTGGAATCCATATTTGCTATATTGGTCATTAATGGTGACTTATTATAAGGTTGGATTTTCAATCCTGCATCTGCGTCAGAACGGGAGCAAGCAGTTTTAGAACTGATATGCCAAAATCTGATTTCAGGATTCCTGCCCCTGAACCATGATTGGCTATTTTAATTGGTGTGAGATAAGGATGCGGATAGCAAGCCCACACACATAACTCCCAACCTTGCTGGCTCCATTGCAGGGGTGGGAATTTCAAGCCCACACAATTTAGATGGAGTTAGGATGGGTTCTGAATGCAAAGTGGTTCACCACATCTTAGAGAAGTCATAAGCCGTGGGGGAACCCTAGTCTAAAATTTGGAATCTTTTGCCAGCTAAGATTAAAAGGTGTTTCCATTTCACACATCATAATGTAATAAGAACATAAGAACATAAGAAATAGGAGCAGGAGTAGGCCATCTAGCCCTTCGAGCCTGCCCCGCCATTCAATAAGATCATGGCTGATCTGTCGTGGCTCAGTTCCACATTCCTGCCCTCTCCCCATAACCCTTAATCCCCTCTCTTGTTATGAGGTAAGTTAAATGTGTTTTAATTGCAGTGATTGTTGATATTTTTTTAAGAGGTAAGTGACCATTAAACTGTCCAGCACTGTTAATGTAGGAAAGTATTCAGATACATTAAAGTTCATTACCCAATGGATAAAGTGTTCTTCTGCATTGAACAATTGTGACATTTAGAGTTCATTATCCATTAGATAAAGTATTCTTCTACATTGAGCAATGGTGATATTTAATCTGGTTGTGTCAATGATTATTGACAAGATAATCTTGTTGAATGACAGCTCATATCACCTTCCCTGTTTTTAAGCTTGAAGAGGTGAATGAAGTGTTGTAGTGACTTTGAAGGTTTTAAGATCTTGTTTATACAATTGTACATTATGAACAGTTGGCTGAATCATAGACCCTACTAATGAATTAAACTCAGCACTAGTGACACAGTCATTCAATAGAATCTCATTCTGCATGCTTGGCTAAACTCTGTATACCATTCCACTCACCAGGGTTTTTGACATAACTATTAGTTTGTTCAATTGACACTTTTATGCCCACTTAATACCAGTATATGTTTTGAGTGCTTTATGAATTATTTTACTTAGCTTGACACTTTCACGACCGCTTCATAGGATAATAGATTTTTTGAAGTGCTTGCAAATGATTGGTCCTTTACTTTGACAGTTTCATGAGCATTCAAAAATTCCCAATGTTATTATAAGGCTCAAGATTTCTGTACGTCTATGTGGGAGTGGTGGTGGTAAGGAGTATAGGGAGTGGTGAGTGAGCATGGGAGGATAAGGAAACCACAGAGAATGGAGAAGTTGTGGGTATTAAGGGGGAATGGAAGTTTAGAGGAGGCGTGAGGGCACTTGGGATGCAGGGCTATGGAGCGGACATGGGGATGTGATGAAGGCACGGAAGAGAGAGTATGGAGGGAGCAGTGGGTTGTGGGGGTTGTGGAGGAGGCAAGAGAGGATAAAGGAGAGGGTGAATGGGCATGGGCATGGGTGGTATGGAGATGTTTAGTGTCAGAATGTAACTGGTGACAATTTAGTATTGGAGGTAATGTGACCAAAGTCAACAAGCTGTAAGGGTCAGCTGACCCAGTAAACCATGGAACCAACTACAGAATGATATGATGGTCAGCTGACTCACTATAAATAAGAACCTGTTGGAAATTGTGGGGAACTTGGATTGACCCAGGGCGAGGCCCCAAGTTTGGAGTAATAATTTTCTTTGTTCTCTTAAGTTGGAGTAAGTTTTTATATATTTTTACTGTCTGCGTTTGAAGAGTTCATTCCGAAGAAACATTTTGGGGGAATGAATGTGCAGGGGTTAGGGCAATGAAGGGTAAGATGCCTCACAATATCCCACCAAACTGAGCCAATGTGCCACAGAACTAAGATGGGTCTTTTAACATGCCCACGTTCCCACTTCTGTTCACAGATGGGGCGAGCTTCTGGAGGTGCTGGGCAGATCTCCGCACATCCCTGCCACTCCATGATGAAAATACTGTGGGTGGTCACAGCTGGGCAGGAGGAGGGAATACAACGTGGAGAAGCAGTGTAACTCAAGTCTTGAAGGTGAAAATCTTGGCCTACAGGTCTAGTTTCAGTAATATCTAGTCTGAAGTTCCTATTTAATGAGATTCTCTTTCCTGTTAGGTTTAGCTGGTTCCTCTTTCTATTTTTGATTATGCCCCAGTGCACTAAATTAGACCAGTCAGTAACTGCCACGGGTAAGTGTTGTGGTGGGATACCACATTCTTCAGCATTAAATATATGTTCATTCTGAATCCTTTGGCTGATAACCAATGCATCAAGTCAAGCCATCAGGCTATTCCAGTTAACTCAAACACTTTGTAATTGGTATTTCTTTCAAAGCCACTTGGAATCAGGTAAAGTGACGGCCAGATGTTCTGCCTGATTTTCATTTAATGATTGAGCTTGATCTTGTATGTCCTGTAAAACAGAGGCAGGTGGTATGATCTCTGAGGGGAGAGAAACGATGCAAGTGCTGCCTCTAACTATGCCCATTGGCTCCTCTGCTGCAGCTAAGAGGCGGGGGGGTGGGGGGGGGGGAGGGTCTGTCAAGGAATCTGGGGTTGAGGTGGTCTCAGGCTTGGGGTAGAGGTTGACCTTGGGGCTCTTCCCCAGGATGGGGGTCTCATGGCTGGACTTCTCCTTCCTGCCTGGGAAATGTAGATATCACTCTCCGGAAGGTGGTTTCAGGCAAAGTTATCCTAAAGATCTTTATTATTGTCTATGTTCTGTAAAACCTTTGAAGTGGCCTGGTCACTTTAAAATCCATGCCCCCTAACATATAGAATCCCTCAAATTGACAGCAGCACTCCATTCTACAGTGGGATTGCCCTTGGTTGATTTCAGAAGCCCCAGGTGTTACCAGGTCTCTTTGAAGTATTTTTATTGACACAGGATGTCAATTTCACATTGCTTTCTCTCATAAGCCCCAAGTGCTCTGATAGCATTTTGAAGCACTTTGATTGACAGGAGCTTCAAATTGCTCGAATGGAAATCCTCTTTTCTGGCTTGAATGAGCCCCAGCTGTTCTGAAAGCTCTTAGAACTGCTCCGATTGACAGATCCAGAGCAGATCAAAGGGGGATTTGCTGAAGTTTATTTACATAAGGAACTGCTGTTCCGTTTGCTGCTAAAAGCTTTTCTGACTCACAGCTCCAGGGGAGATCAAACAGTTCATTTTTAATGCAATCAGTTCACATTCCATTAAGCCTGAAGTGCTTCCTCTTTTGAGTTGCTGCTGTTTCTAATCACAGTTTTTTCAACAGGCTTTCTCTTTGATCTGAAGTGTTTACCCGTGTGAGCTGCTGTTGGTTCTAACTGCAGTTTTTTTTAAAAAACAGCTTTCTCTTTGATCTGAGGACCTTCCTAGAAAGACCAGGTGCTCACTCTGACTGCCTTTTTCTCATAGTGGATCTTTTTCAACCTCTTATGCCAGAACACCATGGAAGTTCTTGTCACCCATGGAAGAAGCTGGCACAACTCAGAGATTACCCTCCAAGGGGTTCTCAATGAGGACCTTCTGGCAGCCACATGAGATTTCTCTGTATAGGCATCATGAATGTACTGGGGGGCTCAGAGCCCTCCAGAGTCCCTGAGTGGTCAAGTACATGCCCTGGCTCTACCCGCTATTACCCTGAAAATATCACCCTGGCAGTGACAGGGTGTTCCTGCCAGGCTGTCAGGTAGCAGCTTGACATTGCCAAGACAGGGCTTGAAGGGGTGGGGGCTGAAGGAAGGGCTTGAAAGGGGTGTGGCCTCCATAATATAGTGTCTCTTTTGTGCGGGAGTTAGGCCTCTGACTGAGGAGTCGGAGGGGGGGGGGCGGCGGGGGGAGGTGATGGTGTTTGGGACACCTTCATTCCTGTATGATGAGGGGTGGTGGGTGTCTGGCCCAGACATTTAGTGATGGAGGAAAATTGCCACACTGTGGTGAAACATTTGTCAGCAGAGGGTTGCAATGACTATGGCAGGAGGGTGGGGGGAAATGGGGTCTGGTGTTGTACTCTGAGGTTGGGGCACCCTTTAAACCTCTGTGAAGTCAGGCTTGCCTGCTTGTTTCTCTTTGGGGATTTTTTTGAAACCAAAGAGTGGTTGAATCCCACCTGGTTAGCACAGCCAGTGCCAGCAGGAAACACTCCAGTTTTTTCATTGTTTTTCAGGGAGTCATGGCTTAAATAACTCCTGAGCAGCAAAGTGCAATGATTGACCAACATACATCTTCACTGTCAGTGAGAAGTGTTGGAGCCCTCAGGTGTCCCTAACCAGAAGACAGGGACTGAATCATTCAAAATCGTACCTGTTTGTTCTCGATTAGCACATTTGAAGACATTGCTGATTTCTGCTTCTTATTATGACACATTTTTGATATTTGCAATGCAATATATATCATGTTTTTTTCAACATCTCAAACTCATACAAGGACCAAGATGGAATTGAATAGTCGGTATGGAGACAAAATGGCAAGATTGGAGTGAATGGAAATGATTCTTAAGAACCACAAGCAGTGTAAATCTGGTTACTGATTCACTATGAGCCCATTACATGCCCACCTTGTAACAACCCCACAAAGCCGACTCACAGTAAAATTCAATTGGCAAAAAAAAACAGAACTTCAGCAACGATTCCGCCCTCTGTTTGTGAGATAGTTGCTCAAACCATCATTCAATCCAGCCTCCCCATCATTCAATCCAGCCTTCCCATCATTCAAACCAGCCTCCCATCCATTGACTCTATCTACACTTCCTGCTGCCTCGGAAAAGCAGCCAGCATAATTAAGGACCCCACGCACCCCAGCATTCTCTCTTCCACCTTCTTCCATTGAGAAAAAGATGCAAAAGTCTGAGGTCACGTACCATCCAACTCAAGAACACCTTCTTCCATGCACAGCTTGTTCCCTGCTGCCATCAGACTTTTGAATGAACCTATCTCACGTTAAGTTGATCTTTCTCAACACTCTAGCTATGATTAGAACACTACTTTCTGCATTCTCTTCTTTCTTTCTCTATGCATGGTATGCTTTGTCTGTATAATGCGCAAGAAACAATCCATTTCACTGTATACTGATGAATGTGACAATAATAAAGCAAATCAAATCAAATTATGAATGAGAAAGGCCATCGAGCCAAGCTCATCTCATCTTTTCAGAACAACATACAAACATGCTCATTTGGAGCAGGAATAAGCCATTTCACCCCTCGAGAGTGCTCCATCATTTAAAAACATTGCTTGTGCCATAACAGTGACTACAACTCAGGAGTACTGAATTGGCTGTAAAGTGATTTGGAACATTGTTGAAAGGTGCTATATAAATGTAGCTCTTATCTTTCCTTCATTACACGTGCACATATTAGTTAAAGTGAATGTTGCAATGGTGAAATTGGAGGCTCAATGTTGATTCTCAAAAGATAATCAATCACAGAGCAATCAACTAATGTTAAGAAAGTGGCTACAAAGAAATTACACATTTATGCAATTCAACTCTGTAGCTAATACAACCTTACCATTCTGAAGTCTCTGGCACCAACTCACAATGTACTATAAATGACAACTGTCCCTTTAATGCTAATGACACTATTCCCAAAATTTATCAATCAGATGTGTACCAACAGCTCAGGGAAAACAAAGTACATTGAATTGTTGATCTGAATTTTTCCTGGTACAGAAATTTACCAGTTTAACTGAATAATTGGATTCTTTCTCCTTTCTCCAGAAGCTGTCAGACAAATTGTTTTGTACCCTATGAATTTACAGCCTATCTGAAGTGAACTGAGAAGTAAAGATTTGCAAAATCTTTCTTTAAGCAATCTTCTAGTGACAAATAAGAATTTTATTCCCAAACTCTGCAAGAATGATGAAATGGATGACAATGAGTAATGAATCTTTTTTTTAATTCATCAATTACTTTGGTGAGGCTGACGATCCTCAAGCCTCTGGTACATCAATACAGTACGCCATTAGAATTGTGCCTACATACTTAAGGGTGTAATGAAAATTTAGAATGATATTTAGATGCTAGTTTAAATACAGAAGAG
Source organism: Carcharhinus amblyrhynchos (assembly GCF_965287045.1). Classification (NCBI taxonomy): domain Eukaryota; kingdom Metazoa; phylum Chordata; class Chondrichthyes; order Carcharhiniformes; family Carcharhinidae; genus Carcharhinus; species Carcharhinus amblyrhynchos. Next base: position 126,959,892 of record NC_137327.1, read on the forward strand.
TATTTTTGAGAGAGTGTATTATTTAATTTCACAGAATCACAGAATTGTTATGATGCAAAAGGAGGCCATTTGACCCACTGTGTCTGTGCTGGCTCTCCAAATGTACATCATGGCTTAGTGCCATTCTTCTGCCTTTTTCACGTGCCCCTGCACATTGTTTCTATTCAACTAATCATCTAATGTCCTCTTGAATGCTTCAATTCTGTTTATCTCCACCGCACTTGCAGGGGCAGCAGGATGGTACGGTGGTTAGCACTGCTGCCTCAAGGTTTAATTCTGGCTTTGGGTCACTGTCTGTGTGGAGACTGCACATTCTTCCCATGCCTGCGTGGGTTTCCTCCGGGTGCTCTGGTTTCCTCCCACAGTCTGAAAGACATCCTGGTTAAGTGCATTGGCCATACTAAATTCCTCCTTAGTGTATCTGAACAGGCGCTGGAGTGTGGCGATTAGGGGATTTTCACAGTACCTTTATTGCATTGTCAACATAAACCTACTTGTGACACTAATAAATAAACTTTAACTTTAAACTCCAGACCTGAACTAGTCGCTGTGTGAAAATGATTTTTTCCACTTCACATTTGTTTCTTTTGCAAATCATTTTAAATCTGTGCCCTTTTGTTCTTGATCCGTGTTGCTGGACTTTTCAGCATTAGATACATTTTTGTGTTGTAAAGACATTGCTCATTAACATCATTTTTATTTTTGCAACAATAAGTTATTACCTGGCACTGTCTATGAAATATAAGATTATACATTGTGTATTCGAAGATTGAATTCTTACCATAAATCGCAAAAACTACAATTTGCTCAAGAGCATAGGGACCATGGATGTGTAAATATTTAGCAACACTCAACTGATTACTCTTGTGTCATTTACATTGAAGAAGGAAACCTCAGGTGTGTCTTACTGATGTGTTCAAATATGAATTCTTTGATATTTGATTATTAAATATTAAAGCATAGCAAAAAGTTAAATGTCAAGGTACCTAAAGTAAGCATTTTATGTCTTAAACAGTGAAACATGATTTCAAAGTTAGAAAGAGATGTGTCATAAGACAGATTAATTTAAATTACTTTCCATAGACAGATAGATGGGATGGGGTAGCAACAAAGATAGCAAATTGAAGAATGAGCTGTATGAACACCTGGTAAAAACATTTGACAGAGGGACATGAGCGATACTGTGAGATCTGATACTTCCGACATCCCAACCTGACCAGCTAAGGGTGAAGATCAAATTTAATGATGATGGTTTGCGGGCTTCACTGATCAAATTGCATGGATCTTTTTCTTTTTAGAAAAAAGGAACATACAAAAGGAGGATACTGGGAAATTTCCAGAAAAGGAAGTGGCCATTCAGCCCAACGAGGCTTGCCCCTTCCCTCATCTGCTTTCCTCTTTCTATGGAAACGCAATCGACCATTTCTTCCAGCGCTCACACCATCTGCTTTTGAAGTTCCTAAGTTTTGATGTTTAGTTTCATAGCACGCAATAACAGGACAGCGCACCTTACATTCTGATTACAGTCACGGATGCAGAATGAACAGATTTATCCAATGGCAGTGACATCTTGAGTGCTTGCGAGAGTGATAACTAGCTGTGGTGACATTTGACTGCAGTTACTTATCACTTACTGCCAAGCATTGCATGACAAATACACCAGGCCGATATAATAATAGAATCCTGCACCATTTACAGTGCAGTAGTGACATTTCAGTTGCACACAACCTGCCTGCAGTCACTCGTACCTTACGCTTGTTAACTCCCATCATGCTCTTCACTGGTGGAACATTCTACATATTTCCATATTGGCTGCACAGCAACTTCCAGCACTTGCATTACCCAACAATTATACTTCAAACCACAGTACATTCGATCAATCCCTCCGTAACTAGATTGCTAAATCCACATCGCTCTCGAAAAACCATGCAGATTAAAAAGACAGACCCCCATTTTCGTTTCACTTTCCTGGTGATAAAATCTGAATATTGATCTACCTTTGAGACCGTTTAATTACCCACCTGAACAGAAAAGCAAAACATGTATTAAAACATTGACACGGCTTGTATGCCTACACAACTAAAACAAAAAGCCGCAGGCAGCTTCATACAGTAGTATGTAATACAGTAGGAGTTAATTTATATTTGTGCACAGAATGTAATAGTTTGTGGTAATTATTATTAGCCAATGCAGAGAAGGTAAACTAAAAGGTCTTACTATTTCACAACACTCAAAGACATCTACTCAGAAGCATGGATAAAATGAATCCACTGAGATGTCTTTCCCTTGATGCGATATTTAAGAAGATAGATGGTATTGGCATGCAAGCAGTCACCATACATACCTTTTTTTGTTAACTTAATCTCTTTTATTGAAGTTCAGTGCCTGGCGTGGCTGTATACCATTCTTAAAGATGCACAGCTCTAAGCCACATAATCCACCTCAGCATCACAGTAAAAAAACATTAGACATGTCTGAGGTTCAGAGTGAATACCAACAAGCCATGCACAGTTAACCTCCCTTCGCCAGCAAGGATTTGGAGAGATGACGCCGTACAGGCTGGATATCAAGGTTGGTCATTTGTGCAACTAATTCCCCCTGTAAGGATTCTGTCTCAGTCCATCCTCCTCCAGCCACACATAAAATAGGGTTGATTGTCTGCTTGCAAAGCTACGACGAAAGTAGGTCAATTCAACAGCTCAGCTGCCTAACAACATGATCATTAACAACTCGCTTCACAGTTCAGACATCAGATTGGAAAACATTGCAAAATATTCATTCTGAAATTAGCATTCATCCCTGTGTTTCACTCTTTTTTTTAAAAAAAATAAAGTCATATGACAACGTGCGCATTCATGAAATAGGGCTTCAATTCCCATCATGAGAACCTAAAAAAAAAATTCCTGTTTAACAAAGCAAGGTATTAACTGACAATTATGTAAGGCTCCTTATTTAAAACATAATCCTGCGATATGAATATTATTTCCATTGCTTCAAAGGGCTTGCTTCCCCCAGTCTTTTATAGCCGTCTTCAAGAATCAGTATTGCTGACTTTGTTCTTAATTCAGCTGTGCTATTCACAATGTACCAGCATCAATATTAATATTGCTGACAATGTACAGTGTACTTTTATACGAAACAAAGATGGAGATTTCGCCCCTTGCAAACCGCAGCCTTGCAAATCCTGTTGAATTGAAATGTTTGTCTGCGAGCACATGCATTACCTTTCCCGAGACTGGGTGCTCAAATTATATTATATTTAATGGCTTGACAATATTCCTGCAATTATCTACAAATGACTTTTCTCCCCTTAAATTATATTTAATAACTTAATGTGTTCACTGCACCACACTGAGCTTAGCTTTCCATTTAGCATTGCAATCTGCTAAACAATCAAAATAGATTTTACTGCAAAACCTCTCTCTCCATATATAAATAACATAACTGAACACCCAGTCCTGTCAGTCCAGCTGTGCACTGCCGTATACTGCTGAGGACAGCTGTAGTCCTAGTCAGGTTCCTAACCCTCCAGGATTGGCCTGGACTCTCCATGAATTGAAGACCAAATCCTGGAGAAAAATAATCCGGACATTAAGATCAAATTTTGTTGTCATTTTCTTTGAATATTTCTCTTCACCAGATGTAAAAATATCAAAAAGGGAGTGGAAAAGAAAGGCTTTAGTCATATTATCGCTAGACTATTAATCCAGAAACTCAGCTAAAGTTCTGGGGACCTGGGTTTGAATCCTACTACAGCAGATGGTGGAATTTGAATTCCATAAAAAATATCTGGAATTAAGAATTGACTGATAACTATAAAATATAGAAATATAGAAGCAGGAGTGGGCCTTTCGAGCCTGCTCTGCTATTTATTCTGATCATCAAATTCAATATCCTGATCCCCCTTTCCCCCATATCCCTTAATCCCAAACAGCTATATTTAATTTCTTCTTGAAATCAGACAATGTCTTGGACTCAACTACTTTCTGTGGCAAATGAATTCCACACATTCACCACTCTCTGGGTGAAGGTGTTTCCCCTCACCTCAGTTCTAAAAGGGTTATCTCTTATCTTTAAACTATGACCCCTAGTTCTGGACTCCCCCACCATTGTCGATTGTCAGTAAAACCCATCTTGTTCACTAATGACCTTTAAGGGAAGGAAATCTGCCATCCTTACCTGGTCTGGCCTACATGTGACTCTAGAGCCACAGCAGGCCTCAGGTAACTAGAGATGGGCAATAAATGCTGGCCAGCCAGTGATGTCTATGAATAAAAAACATCTAATTGGGTAATGAATTATTTTGCTTTCCAGTTGGTGTAGGAAGGCAATACAACACAATGTGTTGGCCAATGAATGGCTGGAGTGTGGGGGAAATTCATGTGGTGAAACCTCCAGGAATATAGTTAATCTCGGTTGGCAACACTAATTTTTAGCCACTAACACAAACTACATTACACTGACAAAAGGGCTTTCAACAACCGCTGTGATAGTAGGTCACAAGTTGCTTATGGTCAGTAGGGGTAAGATTCAAAACTGCAGTCGCTTAAAAATGGACAAAAAGAATGAGGGAGGTGACAACTTTAGATTTATAGTAAACGGTGAGTACAATGGGAAGCTAAGGCCATAATACTAACCTCCAAATTTCCAAACCACCCCACCCCCTCCACTCCTTCATCACTAAACCTTCTCTCCACACAATTACCCCACAGAGATGACAACTAGAAAGTGTGCATTAAGCACGTGGTTCAGCTGATGAATACATCTCTGCCACTGCATTTTCGCCTTGCAATGCTGTTTGAACGCATCAATTAAAATACAACTTGTAATCAATCATCGCTATTTTTAATACATGAATGATTGCACTTTTATGGTTCTCATTACTCACAAAGTGAGGTCTTGGCTTTCTTAACAGCGCGGTGGATAGTATGGGGAGACAGTGACGCAGGAGGTGCAAAGTTAAAGTTTAAAGTTTAGATATATTTAAAGTTTATTTATTAGTCACAAGTAAGGCTTACATTAATGCTGCAATGAAATTACTGCGAAATTCCCCTAGTCACCACAGTCTGGGGTCTGTTCGGGTCAATGCACCCTAACCAACACGTCTTTCGGACTGTGGGACAAAACCAGAGCACCCAGAGGAAGCCCACGCAGACACGGAGAGAATGCACAAATTCCACACAGACAGTGACCCAAGCATCGAATCCGGGTCCCTGGCACTGTGAAGCAGCAGTGCTAACCATTGTGCTACTGTGCCGTCCCAAGCCAAAACAGGATTACAGAATGATAAGGAGTGTTTTGGACGCAGAAATTGAGGTGTCACTCTGCAGATTGTGAGTGGGTGAGGTCACCAGGGCAGTAACATGATTGAAATAGAGGCCAGTTTTGGTCCCTTTATCTAAAGGAAGATATATTGACATTGGAGACAAACTTGAGAAGGTTCACTAGGTTGATCCCAGGTATGGAGGGATTTTCTTTTGATGAGAGGTTGAATAGATTGGGTCCGTACTCATTGGAATTTGGAAGAGCGAGAGGCAACATATCAGACATATTGAGATATATTGATTCTCAGGGGGCTTGACAGGCTAGAGAGGTTGTTTCCCCTTGTGGGAGAGTTTAGGACCAGAGGGCATCATCTCAGAGTAAGGGGTCACCCACTTAAGACAGAGATGAGAAGGAATTTCTACTCTCAGAGGGTGGAGAATCTGTGGATTGTTTTGTCACACAGGACTGTAGCGACTGAGTCATTTAATTATGTTCAAGGCTGAGATAGACATGGGTGGCACGGTGACACAGTGGTTAGCTCTGCTGTCTCACAGCGCCAGGGACCCGGGTTCAATTCCAGCCTTGGGTCACTGTCTGTGTGGAACTTGCAGGTTCTCCCTGTGTTTGCGTGGGTTTTCTCCTGGCATTCTGGTTTCCTCCCACACACTAAAGATTAGGTTGATTGGTGACACAGAATTGCCCCTTAGTGTAAGGGCAATGAGTAAATATGTAGGGTTACAAGGACAGGGGATGGATGGGATTGTTGTCAGTGCAGGCTCAATGGGTTGAATGGCCTGTTCCTGCACTGTAGAGATTCTATGATACCCTATCCCAAACGAACCAATATTTAATCCGTTAGGGAATTAAGGGTTAATGGGGATAAGGCAGGAAAGCAGAGATGGGGCTGATCATATCAGATAGATCTCATTGAATGGCAAACAGACTACATGGGCCAAATGGTCTACTTCTGCTCCTACATCTTATGGTCTAAGATTGCACGGAGGGAGCAGAGACTGAACAGTAAGCTAGTGTTTGAGGGTCACAGAGCCAGCACAGCAATGCAGGGCTGTTAGTGATCAGTGAGACAGGGCGTGTTGTGATTATGGGGCTATTTAGAGACAAGAACAAGATCTTTCAAGGCACTCGTCTAAAGTTTTAAAGTTTATTTATTAGTGACACAAATCGGCTTACATTAATTCTGCAATGAAGTTATTGTGAAAATACCCTGGTTGTCACACTCTGGCACCTGTTTGGGTACACTGAGGGAGAATTTAGCGCAGCCAATACACCTAACCGGCACATTTTTCGCACTGAGAGAGGAAACCAAAGCACCTGGAGGAAACCCGCGCAGATACGGGGAGAACATGCAAACTCCACAGTGACCCAAGCTGGGAATCAAACCCAGGCCCCTGGCGCTGTGAGGCAGCTGTGCCAACAACTGTCGCCATACCACCTAAGGCAAGTAAATGTGGAAAAAAGAACAGGGTTGATGGGGATGTAGGCCTCAGTGCAGGTGAGGACAAAGTTTGTGGGATTGGAGATGACTGCTCATCCTGTCAAACTTTATGTTGTCCACTTTTGTGCCCTTTACAGAAATGACAATAGTAATAGCTGCTCTCCTTTTAATAGAAATGGACTCAGACCCGGCCCCGGTATAACAACACAAGTCCGGTTGTTAAACTGAGTAGTGATGGGCCATTTTGTTCAATATCAATATTGCTCACCTGCTCGTGAACCTCAATCAAGAAAAAACCATTGAGAGAAACTGAAGTGTAACCTCCTGACAGGGACATTAGTGTTCAGTCAGAACACATCCGCTCAGCTAAACCTAAAGAGTCCTTGGATCATTCGGCCAGTTTCCATAAGACCATAATACATAGGAGTAGAATTAGGCCAGTCAACCCACTGAATCTGCTCCACCATTCAATCATGGCTGATAAAAGCATTAGATTTCTGGGTTACAAAAAGTCACATCCATCTAGGTCTGATCTATGAGTCAGCCAGGCTGGTAAATTATTAACAATGCCTGAAGAACCATGAACTGATATAGCTCAGTTATCAGATTAATAGTCTAACACACGTCTCCCATTGCCATCCCAAGTCAATCTGCCATCAGTAAGAGATTACTTCTGTATTGTATTGACACAGTGCCCTAAGATTGTAAGCTCTATTTACTTGCAAGGTTTTCTCTGACATGGGTGAAAAATGATTGAAGCTCAAGTCCAAATATCCAATATCAATGTAATTTAATAAATCGTGACACAAAATTGCTTTAACAGAAGTGACTCAGGCCATCAAAATTATTATTTTCTCAGACAGACCCAGTTACGTCAGGGAATCAAAATTGAAGTTATACTATGAACTTGGGTGATTGCAACAGGAATATACAATTGGATAAGGGCCGAATGACCTCTCTCTTATGGTTCTGCTGGTGGTCTTTAATCAAGGTGCCAGGCACCTTGTCTGCTGGTTGGAGATCCGGCAAGACCTCCACCTTACCTCCTGTGGGGAAGATCTGCCCTATTAGGTGCCAATCATGGATTTAAATGGGCAGCAGCAGATCCCAGGTTAGAATTCCTGCCCCCTCCACCAGAGCTATCAGCCAAACACAGGCAGTGCCAATAGGAGCAGTGGCAGCTGTTGGCTGTGAAGGCGATAGTGTATTGGTAATGTCTTTGGACTAATAATTCCAAAGCTGCAGGGACACTGATTCAAATCCCACCAGGGCAGCTGGTGGCACTCAATTCATAAAATCCAAAGCTAGTCTCAGTACTGGTGATCATGACAACCAACATCGACTGTTTCAAAAACCCAGCAGGTTCACTAATGCCAAAAGAGAAAACGCTGGAAAATCTCAGGAGGTCTGGCAGTATCATTAAGGAGAGATAAAAAGCTGACGTTTTGAGTCCAATTGACTCTTTGTCAAAGGTTCACTAATGTTCCTTTAAGGAAGAAAATCCCTCATTCTTACCTGGTTTGACCGACATGTGACTCCAGACTCACAGCAATGTGGTTGCTCTTAATTGCCCCCCTGAAATGGCCAAGCAAGGGCAACTAGGGACGAGAAGCAAATACTGGCCTTGCCAGCAACATCCACCTCCCATGAAAGAATAAAGAAAAAATGCGCACTCACCAAAGGATCAGTGAGAGATCCGGGCTACAAGTGAGTGAGGGCAGGATAAATGGGGAGGGTTAAAGGTGAAGGATAGCGAGAGGGGTCAGGACGGTCCAAACTTGCTTTGGGGGAGGGTATTAAAAACATCCAATGACTCTGTGACTATTGTTGCCCATTTGACTGGTTCAAAGAAACACTTTTTTTCACAACATTATCAATTAAACCCCTCAGCAAATTTATTCATCAGCTATTTTCCACGTGTTAAATTAACTTCAGAGCACAGCAGAAAATCAAAAAGTTTATTGATACCTATTAGTCCATATTAAAAAGAAAGAACTTACATTTATATAGCATCTTTTTCTACCTCAGCACGTTCAAAAGCACTTTACAGCCAGTGATGTACATTTGAAATCGACTTCAGGAAGCATAGTGGAGAACATGCCCCTGTCTACATTAATGGGGTGAAGTAGAAATGGTCAAGAGCTTCAAGTTTTTAGTTGTCCAGATCACCAGCAATATGTCATGGTCCCTCCCATACTGACACTATAGTTAAGAAAGCCCACAAATGCCGCTACTTTCTCAGAAGACTAAGGAAAATTGGTATGTCCACTACGACTCTCACCAACTTTACACCATAGAAAGCATTCTTTTTGGTTGTATTTCTGGGAGAGAAAGATACAAAAGTCTGAGGACACTTACCAACCGACTCAAGGATAGCTTTGTCCCTGCTGCTGTCAGATTTTTGAATGGACCTACCATGCATTAAATTGATCTTTCTCTCCATCCTCGCTATGACTGTAACACCACATTCTGCATTCTCTCCTTTCCTTCTCTGGTATGCTCTGTCCGTGCGCAACAAACAATACATTTCATTGTATACTAATACATGCGACAATAATAAATCAAATCAAATTAAATCAAAGTCAAAATGTAGTCACTGTTACATGGTAGCAAAACACAGCACCTAATTTCCACACAGCAAGCTCTGCCTAAATGCAACCAGATAATGACTTGCTAATCTTATTTTGTGGTGTTGGCCAGGACTTCATGAATGTCTATTCAAACCATTCTTCGAATAGTACTACGGGGGATCTTTGACATCTATTTGGAAGGGCAGATGGAACCTTTTGTTTTAACACATCACTCCAAATGGTAGCACCGTTAACAGTGCCAAGCTGTAGACTGGCATCTGCAACACTGGCATCCACCCAGCAATGTGAAAATTTGCCCAGGTATGTACTATCCATAAAAGGCAGGACAAATCCAACCCAGTCAATTACTACCCCATCAGTTGACTCTCAATCATCAGCAAAGTGATGGAGAGGGTTGTTAACAGTGCTGTCAAGCGGCACTTACTCTGCAATAACATGCTCCTTAACACAGTTTGGATTGTGCCTGGGCTAATCAGCTCCTGACCTCATTACAGCCTTGGCTCAAACATGGGCAAAAGAGGTGGGGTGAGAGAGGCTGCACTTGACAGCATGGCAGCATTTGACCAAGTGTGGCATCAAGGAGCTCTAGCAAAACCGGAGTCAATGAGAATCAGGGAGAACTCTGCACTGGTAGGAATCATATCTAACACAAAGTAAGATGGTTGTAATTGAGGGGGAGTCAATCGTCTCAGTCACAGGTTACCACTGCAGAACTTCCTCAGGGGATTGTCCTGAGCTCAACAATCTTCAGCTGCTTCATCAATGACCTTCCCTCCATCATAAGGTTGGAACTGGGGATGTTCACTGATGATGGCACAATGCCCAACACTATACTTATCTCCTCAGATAGTGAAGAAATCCATGTCAAGGGAAACCTGGACATCATTCATGGCGCGGTACGGTAACACAGTGGTTAGCACTGTGCTTCACAGCTCCAAGGACCTAAGTTCAATTCCCGGCTTAGGTCACTGTCTGTGGAGTTTGCACGTTCTCCTCACATCTGCATGGGTTTCCTCTGGGTGCTCCAGTTTCCCCCCACAGTCCAAAGATGTGTGGGTTAGGTTGATTGGCCATGCCAAAAATTGTCCCTTAGTGTCCTGAGATGTGTAGGTTAGAGGGATTAGCGGGTAAAATATGTAGGGGTATGGGGGTAGGGCCTGCGTGGGATTGTGATCGGTGCAGACTCGATAGGCCAAATGGCCTCTTTCTGCACTATAGGATTTCTTTCTATGATCATTCAGGATTGGGCTGATAACTCACCAGTAATATTCAAGCCACACAAATGTCGGGCAATGGCCAACAGAGAGAATCCTTCATTCATCCTGTGACGTTCAATGGCATTACCATCTCTGAAACATCCAACATCAATGTCCTGGGAATTACCATTGACCAGAAACTAACTAAATCATCCATCTATTAACTGTGGCTACAAGAGCAGGTCAGAGGCTGGGAATTTAGTCAAGAGTAATCCATCACCTGACTCCCCAAAGCTTGCCCACTATCTAACAGGAACAAATCAGAAGTGTGATAGAATAATCTCCACTTGCCTGGATGAATGCAGCTCCAACAACACACGAGAAAATCAACACTACCCAGGACAAAGCAGCTCACTTGAGTGGCACCTCATTCACCACCTTAAATATTCGTTATCTCCACCAACATTATACATTTGTTCCATCTATAAGATGTACCACAGCAATTCACCAAGGCTCCTTCAACAACACCTTCCAAACTCACGACCCCAACCACCTAGAAAGCCAGCAGATGCATGTGAACACCACCACCTGCAAATTTCCTTCAAGCCAGCCACCATCCTGACTTGGGAATATATCACCGTTCCTTCACTGCTGTGGGTCAAAGCCCTGGAAATCACTTTATAACAGCACAGTGTTGTATTTAGACCATTTGTACTGCAGTGCTTCAACAAGACCACCACCTTCTCAAGGACAATTGGAGATGGCCTGGACAATGACAACACCATTCTGTGAAAGAAAATAAAACTCCTTTAGTCATGCACTTACTCCCAAGTCTCTGGAGTTGGGGCTTTAACTCACTTTAAGCACATTCACTGCTATCATTTGATGATTTTGAAAATTAGCTGCCTCAATGTGCAAATGTCCTTTCTTGCATTGTTTTTTTACTATTGTCCCATTTTATTGGATCAAGTTATTTTAGTGAATTATTCATTTAGGGAGCTGATGCAACTATTAGTATTTAATAGACTCGAGCAGATCAGTGAGCTGGGAGAATCTCGGCTATGTTTCTGGACCAGACTAAGTGCAACATTGTGTTGGGGATCAGCATGAGAAAGAAAGCGTTAAAATATGGTGAGAATAGTAGAAGAATTGCAGCCTACATTTCATTCTAGTCTGCCAAAGGAATGAAAATTGATAATCCCCAAACAGCTTCCAGCAATATTCATTTTATGATGCTTGAGAACCAACCCATTCATGCCAACAGAATGAAGTTCATTCCAAATCCTTCCTAATTTAGCATTCTTTTGGCCATATTGCACATCTTAATCATCCCTTAGGGCACGTTACATTCAACCAGCTTTTGTACAACACATTGTATTAATCACTGACCCAACTTCAAGTAATTGCATTGTGGTATATTTATATCTCTCACAGAGGCTAACAACATAAGTAATAGACGCATGAGTTAGACCATATGGCCCCTGCGGCCTGCCTAGCCATTCAATACAAACATACAAAATTAGGAGCACGAGTAGGCCACTCAGCCCCTCGAGTCTGTTCCACCGCTCAATACAATCATGGCTGATTTGATTGTAACCGCAACCCCACATTCCTGACAACCCCTAATAATCTTTCACCCCCTTGTTAATCAAGAATTGATTAATCAAGCTCTGCCTCAAAAATATTCAGTTTAAGTTTATTTATTTGTCACAAGTAGGCTTACATTAACAGTGCAATGATGTTACTGTGATCCCCTAGTCACCACACTCCAGCACCTGTTTGGGTACACCGAAGGAGAATTTAGCATGGCCAACATACCCAACTAGCAGGTCTTTCAGATTGTGGGAGACAACCGGAGCACCTGGAGTAACACACACAGACATGAGGAGAATAGGCAAACTCCACAAAGACAGTGACCCAAGCCAGGAACTGAACCCAGGCAGCAGTGCTAACCACCATGCCACCATTCCACAGTGGAAGATTCTGCTTCCACTGCCTTTTGAGGAAGGGATGATGTGGAGATGCTGGCGTTAGACTGGGGTAAAATAGAAAGAAATCCCACAACACCAGCTTAAAGTCCAACAAGTTTATTTTGTAGCAAGCGCCCCAAACTTTTGGAACGCGTTGTTCCTTCCTCAGGTGGTGACGAAGAAACAACGTATTCCAAAAGTTTGGGATGTTTGCTACAAATAAACTTGTTGGACTTTAAGCTGGTGTTGTGAGAATTCTTTCTGTTTTGAGGAAGAGATCCAGAGACTCACATCCAAAGTGAGAAAAGATTTCTCCTAATCTTCGTCTTAAATGAGAGACCCCTTATTTTTAAACAGTTTAAATAAGCCACTGGTTCAAGCATCCTGTTTACATCCACTCTGCCAATATCCCTCAGGATCTTAAACGTTTTGATCAAGTCATGTCTCAATTTTCTGAACTCTGTAGATACAAACCTAACCTCTCATGAGACAACCTACTCAATTATGGTATCAGTCTAGTAAACCTTCTCTGAACTGCTTCTTTTTTCATTTACATCTTTTCTTAAATAAGGAAACCAGTATTGGACACAATGGTCCAGATGTGCTCTCACCAATGTGGTATACAACTGAAGCATAACCTCCCTCCTTTTGTAATCAGTTCCCATCACAATAAACAATAACATTCTATTAGCTTCCACAATGACTTGCTGTACCCGTTTACTGGCCTTCTATGATTCATGCACTGGGATACCCAGATCCCGCTGCATCTCAGAGCTCTGCAGTCTCTCACCATTAAGATAATAAGCTTCTTATTCATTCTTCCAGGTAAAATGGACAATTTCACCCATATTATACACTCCATTGGTCAGATTTTTGTCCACTCACTTAACCTACCTATGTACTTTCAAAGCCTCCTTACATCCTCTTCATAATTAACTTTTCTCCCCATCTGTGCATCATCAGCAAATTTAGCAACTGTACCTTTTCTTCTGGAAGCAGGGCTGTTTCCTTCCATCCTGTACCTTCAAGCATTTTTACTACGTGGCTGGATAATCAATATTTTGCAATGGAACAAGCCCAATTTTTCAAGTCTTTCTTTATATTTCCACTTCCTGGAAATGTATCTTGTGGTGTAGAGTCAATATTGTGCTCAGTATCCGCACTCAGGTCTTACTAAGAATTTGTGTAGGCTCATCTTACTTCTTGTTCCTTATATTTTGCAGCTCTGTGATGAAGCCTAGAATTTTATTCACTTTTATAAACCTTTATCATCCTCTATTTGAGGCCTTTAATGTTCTGTAAATGTGCATCTACAAATTCCTCTGCTTTTAACAGCATAGAGCCCACTTCCATTTGGAATATAATTACTGTTGTTGCTTTTTTTTCCACTAAAGTGCATCAATTTACACTTAGTGGCACTGAATTCCATCTCCTGCTTTTAGTTCGTCTCCCCATTTTATCAATATCCCTTTGCAGCTTTTATTTAAATTATCTAAAGAATTGACTGTATTTCCCATTTGGCATTGTCCAAAAATGACTATACCTTGTCTTGAGCTGTGGGCAATTCTGATGGAGTGATATATCCATATCTAAAACTTTACACCTGCATGCACATCCTGTCAAATGTTTCCTTTTAAAATTCCAATGATCACATTGGGAATTTACTCCACGAACGTGTCATTGGCAGCTTGTGCAATTACAATTAAATTCCCCGTTGGTGCCTCCAACATGCTCTCCTAAGAAACTCTGCTTCCCAAATTGTCGTATAGATTATAATGATAAATTCAGGCATTAATTAAAGTAACAGTAAATTGGCACTGAGTTACGTCCACCTTCCCTGGTCCAATTCTCCCCACCCCTCGAATGCTGCTTCATCCGAAAGTTGCGTTGAATGGTTTTATCTCTGTGGCTCAAAGTTGTGGTACAAAGAACAATACAGCACAGGAAACAGGCCCTTTGGCCCTCCAAGCCTGCACCGCTCATTGGTCCAACTAGACCATTCTTCTGTGTCTCTCCTTTCCCAGTCTGCTCATGTAACTATCCAGATAAGTCTTAAAAGATCCCAACGTGTCTGCCTCCACCACCCTGCTTGGCAGTGCACTCTAACCCCACCACCCTCTGTGTAAAATACGTCTCTCTGAAATCTGAGTTAAACCTCGCCCCCCTCACCTTGAACCTGTGACCCCTCATGTTTGTCACCTCCGACCTGGGAAAAATTTTCCCACTGTTCATCCTATCCATACCCCTCATAATGTTATACACCTCTATTAGGTCTCCCCTCATTCTCCATCTTTCCAGGGAGAACAACCCCAGTTTACCCAATCTCTCCTCATAGCTAAGACCCACCATACCAGGCAACATCGCGGTAAACCTTCTCTGCACTCTCTCCAAAGCCTCCATGTCCTTCTGGTAGTGTGGCGACCACTAGTAGTTTGATGGTGGTGGGTTGATCGGAGGTGCTGCTGAACTGGTCACCTATTCTACATTCCACCTGATTTATCTTCTATTGACTGTTGCTGAAGATTCCCTCTGTGCGCGTGCAACAACACAAGAGCTCCTGCGTTGAGGGGCAGTAGATTTAAAACTGAGATGAGGAGGAACTACTTCTCGCAGGAGGTGGTGGATTTGTGGAACTCGCTGCTCCATAACATGGTGGAATCTGAATCATTGAATGGTTTCAAGAAGGGGATAGATATATTTCTGATAAAGAAATGGGGGTTAAATGCTTACGAGGAACAGGTGGGGCAGTGGATTTGAGACCAGGGGGAGGTCAGCCATGATTTGATTGAATGGCGGAGCAGGTTCAAAGGGCTGTAATTACCTACTTCAGCCCCTAATAAGCTCCTATGTTACTTATTCATTCACAAGTTGTGGGCATAGCTGCCAAGGCCAGCATTTATTGCCCATCCCTAATTGAGAAGGTAATCATGAGCCATCTTCCTCAATAAAGGTAAGGTTGGGTGGCACAGTGGCATAGTGGTTAGCACTGCTGCCTCACAGTGCCAGGGACTTGGGTTCGATTCCCGGCTTGGGTCACTGTCTGTGTGGAGTTTGCCCATTCTCCTCGTGTCTGCGTGGGTTTCCTCCCACAGTCCAAAGATGTACAGGTTAGGTGCATTGGCCATGCTAAATTCTCCCTCAGCGTACCCAAACAGGCGCCAGAGTGTTACAACTAGGGGATTTTCACAGTAACTTTATTATAGTATGAATGTAAGCCTACTTGTGACTAATAAATGAACTTTAAAAAAATGTTTCCATAGCCTTAGGTGACCACAGGCTGCTCTCCCTTTTGAGGGGGTGAGCTGACTGATAGTGATTTAACCTAAGGATCACCACACCTCAGGCCAGGGGCAAGAAAGCAAGACCTTTCTGAATAATTTCAGCAGATACAGGAATCAAACCCACACTATTGGCCTCACTCTGCATCAGGAGAGTAGCCATCCAGCCAACTGAACTAACCAGCTCCTGAATGTACTGAGTGGATTGCTAAGCAGATAAGGGTCAACAACATACCTGTGGGATGTGGAGAATACATTAGGCAGGCCAAGTAAAGCAGGCAGATCTTCTTTCTTAGGGTACATTGGTGTGCTGAATTTTACAGGGACACCACTTTTAGAAAAGGCTATCCGGCAGTAACAATAACACACTGCCTCAATAAGCAGAGAACTCATTCCTGTCCTACTACCCACACCATATTGCTGAGATCAATTAGCTTATTAACAAGATCAATTGACTTCTCATTCAATATAGCAGATGGGTTGCCATTATGGGAGTGAGATTGGGTGTGAGCAGGAAGGTGGTGGGGTGGGGACCCATCATATTTTACCTGCCCCACCTCCCCCACCACGCTGAAAACTCACCCAGCGGGAGTGCATAAAATGCAGCCCATGGTCATCATTTCTTATTGCAGCTTTTTAATTCCACATTTATTGAATTAATTGATTCTAACTCCCCATCAGTGTGCTAGGATTTGAATCAATTTCTCTGGATTACTAGTCCAGTAACAGCCAATATCCTACGATCGCCCAAAATTAACAGCTGAGACACAGATTGACAGATACATGGATAGATGGACAGGTGGATAGGTGAATAGATGGATAGGTGGACAGATAGATAGATAGATGGATAGTTTGAGAGTTGGATAGGTGGATGGATGGATAGGTGGATAGATGGGTAGATGGACAGATGGATAGGTAGGTAGGTAGGTCGGTGGGTAGGTAGGTAGATAGACAGATAGACAGATGGGTAGATGGTTATATGGATAGACAAACAGATAGGCAGATAGATGGACATCGAGATAGATGGATGGATACATGGTAGACAGACAGACAGACTGGCAGACAGATGGATGGACAGACAGACAGACAGATGGATGGATGGATAGATAGATGGACAAAACAGACAGAAGAAAAAATGAGCACCTAGGCTTTTCATTCGATGTGAATCTACTTTATTTGCAGAAGGAATATATTTAATCTGTGCATTAATTTGCATGTGATTTTTTGCAGAGTTGTTGATGTAAGTTGACATTATTACAACTGTTGATGTTTTAGAGACCTGTACATCCTGATTACTGGATTGTGAGAGTTGGTTTGATCTGTAAGTTGACTCGTGAATTGCTTATTTCTGACTGACAGGCTCCTCAGAATCTCACGTGCAATGCTCAGCATTTATTTTTGTCTGGTTTGGCACTTAATCCCATGGGGCAAGCATTATAGCACACTTGGGACTGTTTGCAATATTTAGCATTTGTGTGTGCAGTGAGGCAGAGGCTGTGTTATAAGTATGGCACTGTGTGTGTGTGTGTGTGTGTGTGTGTGTATCTCTTCCATTATCACACAAGGGGGTGATAGCCCCTTGTGTGATAATGGAAGAGGTACACACAACAGATTAAACATGGGAACAATATCTATTCTGTTAGCTGTGTTTAGTTTTGATACATTTCTGTTTTCTTCTGTTCTGTTTTGTCTGTCTCCTGTTGCGTGGAAAATTGTGATCTCCGCAGCATTTGATTTGAAAGTGTTTTTGATTGGATGTTGCTATGGCGCTTGTGAGTGTTACAGTGCATTGTCAGGAGAAAGGAGAATTTCAATGGTTAACTTGAATGATACACGCAATGATTATTTTATATTGGACTGGTTGATTGAAAGTGTGTAAAAATGTTAGATTTCAGACACAGGCCCTATAAGCAGCAACACCTTTTGCTACATTCCTCCAGCCAACCTTCATGGCCAAGGAACATATGTCTGTCCTAATCTCAGAAACCCCTTCCTGAGATTAGTGGACCTTTAACTGGTCCATCAAAATTTCCATCCAGCCCGCGGCTATTCCCGCTACAGGCAGGATTGGAAAATTTATCCCGGCTTTTGCCTTAAGAAACATGAATTGGTTAAAGGTGAACAAACGTTACTCGCCTTTGAAGCCACTCCAAACTCACAGTCTGTGGTTAGCACTGTTGCCTCACAGCACCCCGAACCCGCTTCAATTCCCGGCTTGGGTCACTATCTGTGTGCAGTCTGCACGCTCGCCCCGTGTCTGCCTGGGTTTCCTTTGGATGCTTTGGTTTCCTCCCACAGTCCGAAAGAGTTAAAGTTTATTTTGTTAGTCACAAGTAAGGCTTACATTAAAGCTGCAATGAAGTTACTGTGAAGTTCCTCTCATCGTCACACTCCGGCACCTGTTCGGGTCAATGCACCTAACCAACATGTCTTTCAGACTGTGGGAGGAAACACATGCAGACACAGGGAGAACGTGTAAACTCCACACAGACAGTTACCCAAGCCAGGAATCGAACCCAGGTGTTGTGAGGCAGCAGTGTTAAACACTGTGCTACCGTGCTACCCACATGCTGGTTAGGTGCATTGACCATGCTAAATTTTCCCCCAGTGTACCGGGATAGGCATCGGAGTGTGGTAACTGTGGGTTTTCACAAAACCTCATTGCAGTGTTAATGTCAGCCTACTTGTGACACTGATAAATAAACTCGAACTCATCTGAAAATCTGCTGTCTCCCCTGTATCCCAACTCACACCGAGTTCCTCTCATCCACAACATGCTTTCAGTACACACTTTAATCATTTGTGATGTGACCTTTCGAAACAGCGTTCACACCAGACAGTGACATCTTTCAGCAGCTGAAGACTTACTGCTCGCATTCGGAGCTGAACAGCTTGTTGGAACCTTGAGCAGTGAAACTTTGCAAGCAAAATGAATTTGAATTTGTCAAATCATTTTTTAAAATTGATGTGGCATTTCATATCTGACGAGTGGTGCCTTCTAATCCGGTCTCTGATGTGACTGATAGTGGAGGTGTGAAAGAAAACACTGATTTTTTGAAAGAAAAAATTCTGCTGAACTTGCGCAGAGCTGCTGACTGACTGCACCGGGCTATATCTAGGTCACAAATCTCCAAACATCCTCATGCAATTTTCTCTCTTTGTACAGCAACTTGTGATGACTCTGCTTTGTCCAAATGTCAGAACTTATCTCCTCCTCTTTTGTACTTTGATTTCAATCACATCATACTGAAGTGGAACACTGTGTCCTGTACCAACGCATTGGCTATAGGTAGCTTCAGCTGTGCCAATTACAGGGTAAGTCAGACGTAGCAAAGTGCGATTGTGTAAGTCTGGTGAAAGCTTTTTCTGCGTAACGTATATCTGGGCAATGCCTTGGCCTCGTTTTTCCACATTAAAAAACTGAAACAGACAATGCTGAAGATCACAATATTCTGAACCTAACAAGAAGCTACCCTAACCCATCTATCAGAGGACCAGATTTTACTTCTAAATGTCTCCATTACATTTTTACATGTCTAATGCTAGATTAAACATTAATGATTTGACTATTTGTACGTATCAGTTTGCACCCTTCAATTAGCTTTTGCGAAACACTGATCCTATGCATCAGATCAAACAGTCAATCGTTTTGCGTCATGCGTAACCTTTTCGGAAATGAACTAATGATTGGCTCTAAACATTTCGGGTATATATTTTTCCAATCGATGCTGTAAAATATTGGATATTGTAAAGCATTCTGATGGCAAGCCAAATAATTATAAAGCCGTTTGTGGATAGCATATACTGACAAGTCAACACAAAATTATAGAGATCTTGCATCAAGAGATGTTTTAATTCCTGATTCACTTCAGCTTCTGTGTCTCAGTTTTCACCCTGCACTGAGTTAATATGCTCAATCTCTGAGCTGAACCACAGATCCTGATTTAACACTGTCAGGTTTTGGGGGTGATGGGTGGGCAAGATTTCTTTTATTTGTTTCGTGGCACGTGGGCATTGCTGGTTAAGCCAGTATTTGTTGCCCATCCGTAACTTCCCTGGGGTAGCTGGTGGTGAGCTGCCTACTTGAACCGCTGCAGTCCATGTAGTGTAGGGTACATGCTGATAGGGAAAGAGTTCCAGGATTTTGACCCAGCGACAATGAAGGAATGCCAATATGTTTCCAAGTCAGGATGATGAGTGGTTTGGAGGGGAACCTCCAGGTGGTGGTGTTCCCACATATCCGCTGCCTTTATCTTTCTTGAATGATAGTAGTCATGGGTTTGGAAGGTGCCGTCTCAGGAGTCTTGGCAAGTTTCTGTAGGGCACCTTGTCGATGGTGCACTCTTCTGTCAATGTTCACTGATGGTGGAGGGAGTGAATGTTTGTACATAGGGTGCCATCCACATTGGGAGCTGGTTCATCCTGGATAGTGCCAAATTTATTGAGTGCTGTTGGAGTTGTGCACATCCAGAGAAGTGGAGAGTATTCCATCACACTCACGGGCTTTGGGGAGTCAGGGAGTGAGTTACTCACTGTAGGATTCCTAGTCTCTGACCTGCTGTTGTAGCCTTGGTATTTATGTGGCTGGGGTGAGTTGGAAACACATACACTATTACAAAAAAAATGGCAATTTTAAGCTCTGGGAACTGTAGAAAGCCAAGACTCTCCTCCACTAAGGGATTTCCTCGTCTTCTATCTAGATTTGCTGTAGGTTGATCGAGATTGATTACTGTGATTATGCAATCCATGATGCAAACCAGCCTCCCATCCATTGATTCTGTCTACATTTCCCGCTGTTTTGGAAAAGCAGCCAGCATAATCAAGGACGCACACACCCTGGACATTCTCTCTTCCACCTTCTTCCATCAGGAAAAAGATACACAAGTCTGAGTTCACGTATCATCCGACTCAACAACAGCTTCTTCCCTGCTGCCGTCAGACTTTTGAATGGACTTACCTTGCATTAAGTTGATCTTTCTTTACACCCTAGCTATGACTGCAACACTACATTCTGCACTCTCCTTTCCTTCTCTATGAACGGTATAGTTTGTCTGCATAGTGTGCAAGAAAGAATGCTTTTCACTGTGTGTTAATACATGTGACAATAATAAATCAAATCAATAACCAACAATTTTATTATTGATGTGATTAGCAAAATGGACAATTAATGTTGTTGAAAAGAGGGATGTGTTGACAATGCTTTTTGCCCTGTATTCATCAGGGCAAATACAAGAATGCCAAATTTCAAACCAACAGCAAGTCAATTCTGTGTGGCTGAAATGTAAAAAGTCTCACAACACCAGTTTAAATTTCAACAGGTTTACTTGGTAGCAAAAGCCATTAGCTTTCGGAGTACTGGCTGCCCCTTTGTCAGGTGAATCAGCCAGCCAGGGGCAGCCAGCACTCCGAAAGCTAATGGCTTTTGCTACCAAATAAAGCTGTTGGACTTTAACCTGGTGTTGTGACACTTTTTACTGTGTTTACCCCAGTCCAATGCCGGCATCTCCACATCATGGCTGAAATGTTGCCATGGGGAAAACAGCAGCGAACCATTGCCAATGGCAATAAACAGTGGCAGCAGTGTGCACCATCTATAAAATGCACTGCAGAAACCTGCCAAGATTCCTTCGGCAGCACCTTCCAAACCCACAACCACAACCATCTAGAAGGACCAGGGGCAGCAGATGCATGGGAACACTACCACCTGCATATTCCCCTCCAAACCATTCACCATCCTGTCTTGAAAAATATCACCGTTCTTTCATCGTCACTGGGTCAAAAAAAGCACACATATTCCTTTAATTTCCCAAGAACAGATCACTAGTTATGAAGATGTGTCACTTCGAGCAAGCATAAGTGAGCCACATTACAAACTCTACTGATCATTGTAAATTGGCTGTTACTGTAACGATTATCCCATTCAGGATTGTTCGGGAAGTGCTGCCCAATTGCAGGGTCTAACAGTAGACCCTACACTTTCAGCCAGAGCCATAGCAGCACCATGTATAAGGCATGTCAGTCTGTACCCACCATTCAGTGTGGCTATGGCATTGAGAAGGGGATTTGAAAATTGGGTTTTGTAAATCCGAGCTGGTTGAGAGCGATCTGTTCTCTGCCTATTCCAGACATCTGAAGGAACTTTCTCTTCGATTTGATCAGCCAATCATTGTGG
Organism: Carcharhinus amblyrhynchos; assembly: GCF_965287045.1. Lineage (NCBI taxonomy): Eukaryota > Metazoa > Chordata > Chondrichthyes > Carcharhiniformes > Carcharhinidae > Carcharhinus > Carcharhinus amblyrhynchos. The sequence continues at coordinate 126,981,820 of NC_137327.1, forward strand.
TGTAGGGCCTATACACCTGGTATCACACTGGCATTGAAATTCACACATGACGTTACCCAATTGTGTAGTGACCGGAATGTCTTTTTGGATTGACGGCAACGTTCATAAAGAGACGTTGGTTTTATTTCATCTGGGAATTCCTATTTTATTCACACTGAGCGCGTCTAAGGTGAGTAAGTAATCATAGAATCCCTACAGTACAGAAGGTGGTCATTCAGCCCATTCAGCTTGCACTGACAACAATCTCACTCTATCCCGGTAACCCCACATATTTACCCTGCTAATACCCCAAAACTAGGGTCAATTCAGCATGGCCAATCTACCTAACACTCACATCTGTGAGACTGTGGGAGGAAACCAGAGCACCCAGAGGAAACCCATGCAGACACAGGGAGAATGTGCAAACTCCACACAGACAGTCACCCAAGGCCAGAATCAAACCGGGGTCCCTGGAGCTGTGAGGCAGCAGTGCTAACCACCATGCCACTATGGCATGTGGCAACTAGGGTACAATGAAATAGGTGGAAAGCTTGGAAAAGCTGATTGTGTAGCCTGTCCACAACAGATAAACATCAGCTGCTAAGGAAAAGCTTAAAAACTATGAAACTCTATGAAATCTGATTTCCTGCTTTGCCAGTATGCTGCCTTACCTACATCAGGGACTGGCAGCATGCCAACCTATCTGACCATGAGCCGATTCTCATAGATATTCCCTGATCAGCCTCATTTAAATAATTTTGGCCTCCATGAGGGAGCTTCCCCCGACATCAGATCACTTTTCCAGGCACGCACCCCGGACATTCTCCCTTCCACCTTCTTCGATCGGAAAAAAATATACAAAAGTCTGAGGTTGTGTACCAACCGACTCAAGAACAGTTTCTTCCCTGATGCCGTCACACTTTTGAATGGGCCCACCTTACAGGTGACACAGTGGCACAGTGGTTAGCACTGCTGCCTCGCAGTGTCAGGGACCCGCGTTCAATTCCAGCCTTGGGTCGCTGTCTGCGTGGAGTTTATACTTGCTCCTCGTTCCTGTGTTTGTTTCCTCTGGGTGCTCTGGTTTTCTCCCACAGTCTAAAGATGTGTGAGTCAGGTGGATTTGCCATGCTGAACTGTCCATTAGTATCAGGGGGATTAGCAGAGTAAATATATGGGGTTACAGGAATAGGGCCCGTATGGCATCATTGTCGGTGCAGGCTCGATAGGCCGAATGACTTTCTTCTGCACTGTCAAGATTCTATGGTTAAGTTGATCTTTCTCTGGCTATGACTGTAACACTATATACTGCACCACCTCATTTCCTTCTCCTCTTTTGTACTCTATGAACAGTATGTTTTGGTTGTACAGCATGCAAGAAATAATACTTTATCCCAATACATATGACAATAATAAATCAAATCAAATCAAAAGTGAGTGGACTATTGAAGAGATGAAGTGTCTTTCTTTTTAAATGTTAAATCTGTGCCTCACTTGGGAAGAAATTACACTTCAAATCCAGCTCTCCAAGCCATGGCAACAGTGAATGCCAGGCACCTACTGACACGTCTTGTGCACTACATTACTGTGGTGATAATGGCAGAAAATATATGGTCTAATATTTGCCTGTCTATTGTATTGTTATAAAACTCTCCCTCACAGGTAGGCGGGTGTATTCTACTTTACCTCTATCATTTTCTATGGAAAGTGCCAGGGATGTCACTGAATGGCACAACATGGTGCAATAACGCCCATCGACTAGATCTGTTCAAAATGGGTATCTGGAGGAGAGACAACTGTTGTGACATATTAAGATGGGGGAATCACTATGCTTCATGTAAACCCCTTTAAGGTTTCAGCTATCTGTTTCATTTGACCAGGCCACTCTTTGAATCATCAACCAGTACGTCCAGGGGAAGGGGATTTTGCGTCTGGTTTTACTCCTTTTTTCTCTGTTTTGTCAATGAAGGGTAGGGTGTTATGATGGGTATGCTGCTGATAATAACAATGGGAAGGCCTGGAGAAAACCATTCAGAGGTGTGTTCAAATCCCACCACTGCTTTGGCAAACCTAGGTAAGTGATTAGCCGTAATCCATGAGGGATCATCATGTGTCTGCCCCTATTAGTGAGAGAGAGAGAATCAATTGATTACATCGTTTGAGGCGTATGAGTCCACATCAAGCACAAGGTAGGTAATCAATCCTCCATTAACTACCATATATATAGAGGAATTGAACCCGTACTGTTGGTATTCTTTTATTTACTTATTTGATGCCTTCATGCACGTGGGCATCACTGGCTGAGGCAGCATTTATTGCCCTTTAGAAAGTGGAGCAGAGGTGTCTTCTTGAACCGCTGCAGTCCCTGTGGCGTATATACACCTGAAGTGCTGTTGGGAGGGAGTTTCAGGATTTTGACCCAGCAACAGTAAAGAAACAGTGATAAATCTCACTAGCCACTGGTTAGTGGCTTCGAAAGGAACCACGTGTCTGCTGTCCTTGTACTCCTAGATGGTAACGGCCACCAAGACTTGTCTAAGAAGTCTTGGTGAATTCCTGCAGTGTATCTTGTAGATACTGCTGCTACTGAGTGTCGGTGGTGGAGGGGGTGAATGTTTGTGGGTGTGGTGCCAATCAAGAGGGCTATTGATGACTATTGATGTGAGGTAATTCATTTCGGTAGGAATAACAGATGTGTTGAGTATAGGGCTAACGGGAGGACTTTGAATAGTGTGGAGGAGCAGAGGGATCTAGGTGTATGTGTACATAGATCCCTGAAAGTTGGGAATCAAGTAGATAAGGTTGTTAAGAAGGCATACGGTGTCTTGGCGTTTATTGGTAGGGGGATTGAATTTAGGAGTCGCAGCGTCATGATGCAACTGTACACAACTCTGGTGCGGCCGCACTTGGAGTATTGTGTGCAGTTCTGGTCCCCACATTACAGGAAGGATGTAGAGGCTTTGGAGAGGGTGCAGAGGAGGTTTACCAGGATGTTGCCTGGTATGGAGGGGAGGTCCTATGAGGAGAGACTGAGAGATTTGGGGTTGTTTTCGCTGGAAAGAAGGCGGCTAAGAGGGGACCTTATTGAAACATATAAGATGATTAGAGGTTTAGACAGGATGGATAGTGATAGCCTTTTTCCTAGGATGGAGAAAGCTAGCACGAGGGGGCACGGCTTTAAATTAAGGGGGGGTAGTTATAGGACTGATGTCAGGGGTAGGTTCTTTACCCAGAGGGTGGTGAGGGACTGGAATGCCCTGCCAGCTGCAGTTGTAAATGCGCCTAGTTTGGGGGTGTTTAAGAGATCTGTGGGTAGGTTTATGGACGAAATGGGATTGGTTTAGATTAGTGGGTTAGTGTTTTTTTTTAAAAGCTGGTCGGCGCAACATCGTGGGCCGAAGGGCCTGTTCTGCACTGTAATGTTCTATGTTCTATGTTCTATGTTCTATTAATCCAGAAACTCAGCTAACATCCTGAGGACCCAGGTCAAAGTCCTGCCCTGGCAGTTGGTGGAACTTGAATTCAGCAAAAAATGCTACGGATGACCATGAAACCATTATCGATTGTCAGAAAAACCCATCTGGTTCACTACTGTCCTTTAGGGATGGAAATCTGCTGTCCTTACCTGGTCTGGCCTACATGTGACTCCAGGGACGCAGCAATGTGGTTGACTCTCAACTGCCTTCAGCCAACTATGCATGCCCATGTCCCATGAATAAATTTTTAAAAATGTCTGTCTTGTCCCTGGAAATTTTTGGACATCCAAAGTTGTTCAATTGGTTTAAAGTGGCAGGTTACCTGATGGAATGATTTTGGCCCTACTTGAGTCTTCTGTACACTTAGGTTATGCTGTTTTTCTCAGTTTTCTACAGTGTAAAAGCTGCTAAATCTTTGTGTGCATTGGCAGAGTTTTGCCACAGTACCAGCCATCTTTGGTGGAATTCACCAAAAAACAGCAGGAATCTGGTTAGGCAAGGTCAGCAATGATCCCAAGATTTCCTGGCACATCTTGTAAGGATTGGAATCTTAGCTGCCTCGGACCAAATTTACAAAAACTATAAAAGAGTCGTGAACAAAGCCCAGTCCGTGTCTCAAACCAGCCTCCATCCATTGACACTTTCTACACATCTCGCTGCCCTGGCAAAGCAGCCAGCATAATCAGGGATCCCAAGTACCCTGGACATTCTCTCTTCCACCTTCTTCCGTCGGGAAAAAGATACAAAAGTCTGAGGACACATGCCAACTGACTCAAGAACAGCTTCTTACTTGCCGCCATCAGACTTTTGAATGGACCTCCCCGCATTAAATTGATCTTTCTCTGCACCCTAGCACTACATTCTGCACTCTCTCGTTTCCTTCTCTATGAACGGTATGTTTTGTCTGTATAGTCACACTACCAGAAAGATGTGGTGGCTTTGGAGGGAGTATGGAAAAAGTTTACCAGGACAGTATTAGCTATGAGGAGAGATTGAACAAACTGGGATTGTTCTCCCTGGGAAGAGGGAGGCTGAGGGGCGACCCGATAGAGTTTTATAAGATTATGAGGGGCATAGACAAGGTGAACAGTTGGAAGCTTTTCCCTAGGGCAGAAATGACAATTATAAGGGGGTACAAGTTCAAGATAAGGTGGGGAAATAGAGATGTGCAGGGGAAATTTTTTACACAGAGTGGTGGGGGCCTAGAATGCACTGTCAAGTGAGGTGGTTGATGCAGATACATTAGTGACATTTAAGACTTATCTGGATAGGCACATGACAAGCAGGGAATATAGAGGGATACAGGCACTTGGTCTAAATAGGATAATATGATCAGTGGAGGCTTGGTGGCTGAAGAGCCTGTTTCTACGCTGCACTGTTCTTTGTTCTAATGCGCACAAAACAATACATTTCACTGTATACCAATACATGTGACAATAATAAATCAGATCACATGTAAGAAGACAGAGGGTGGTGGTTGATGGGAAATGTTCATCCTGGAGTTCAGTTACTAGTGGTGTACCACAAGGATCTGTTTTGGGGCCACTGCTGTTTGTCATTTTATAAATGGATGAGGGATAGTAAAGAAGGATAGGCTAGTAAATTTGGAAATGACACTAAAGTCGGTGGAGTTGTGGACAGTGCGGAAGGATGTTGCAGGTTACAGAGGTACATAGATAAGCTGCAGAGCTGGGCTGAGAGGTGGCAAATGGAGTTTAATGCGGAAAAGTGTGAGGTGATTCACTTTGGAAGGAATAACAGGAATACAGAGTACTGGGATAATGGTAAGATACCTGGTAGTGTGGATGAGCAGAGTGATCTCGGTGTCCATGTGCATAGACCCCTAAAAGATGGCATCCAGGTTGATAGGGTTGTTAAGAAGGCATACAGTGTATTAGCTTTTATTGATAGAGGGATTGAGTTTCGGAGCCATGAGGTCATGTTGCAGCTGTACAGAACTCTGGTGCGGCCGCGCTTGGAGTACTGCGTACCGTTCTGGTCGCCGCATTATAGGAAGGATGTGGAAGCATTGGAAAGGGTGCAGAGAAGGTTTACCAGAATGTTGCCTGGTATGGTGGGAAGGTCTTATGAGGAAAGGCTGAGGGACTTGAGGCTGTTTTCATTAGAGAGAAGAAGGGTAAGAGGTGGCTTAATTGAGGCATATAAGATGATCAGAGGATTAGACAGGGTGGACATGGGAGCCTTTTTCCTCGGATGGAGATGGCTGGCATGAGGGGACATAGCTTTAAATTGAGGGGCGATAGATATAGGACAGGTGTCAGAGGTAGGTTCTTTATTCAGAGAGAAGTAAGGGCATGGAATGCCCTGCCTGCAGCAGTAGTGGACACACCAACATTAAGGCAATTAAACGGTCATTGGATAAACATATGGATGATATTGGAATACTGCTCAGGAATGAACTGCTCCCACACCCTCTCTGAGGGTTCCTGAGAAATGGATGGCCCATATTGCAAAGTCGCAGGGTGGGGAATCTCTTCTGCCTCTTGGGTACTCAAGCCCTGCCTGACACAATCAGGGTGCACAGCTCTCGTGCGCAGAATAGGCAGGCGGCTATTGAAAAATGGGCAAATGGTGGTCATCCAGCATTTTAAAAGCTCATTTATTAGTCACAAGTTAGATGGGCTTTAGATTGGTTTCACAGGTAGGCGCAACATCGAGGGCATGTACTGCGCTGTAATCTACTATGTTTTATGTTCGCTGTTTTAAATCATAGCCAGCCTAACACAAGGATATCCCTGGAGGAGCTGAGGCCTAGCATAGAGTAAACGGCACAATCTTACAGTGGAACGAGTGGCGAGAGAACATTTTAAGAAAAATGAAGAGCAAGCAGAAAGATGGATTTGTCTTTAATATTAAGAAGGCTCACAGAGGGAATGAAGGCACTTAATCTGTGGGTTGCTCTGTGAACTGCTTGGAGCAATGGTGACCTCCATTAATCAGTCGGAGTGCTGTACCATGACTCATGCTGACCCAGTAAAGCAAATCAAGTTCTCTACATTTATCTGCTCCAGACCGTGGATCAAAGGCCAAAGCTTGGCTTGGCATTCAGCTTTTTTTTTTCAACTGCCAATTATATATTTACAAAGAGCATGACGTGAACACCACAAAGCAAGTTATTTTTTTGTTTCCTTCCTTGATTTGAATGCACAGTGCATCAACTAATAAGATCCATCAATAGATGGAGAAGGGCAGGCCAGATCTACAATTAGCTTCAGCATCTCTCGGCTGGAAAGGCAAATTCTGGTTATTATATTTATGGTGGATGTTGGCACAAGTGAAGTACAGATTTGGAGGTCAGATTTGTGAGGAACACCAGAACTAGGGGTCATAGTCTAAGGGGTAAACCTTTTAGAACCTAAGGGGAGAAATTTCTTCACCCAGAGGGTAGTGAACGTCTGGAATTCACTGCCACAGAAAGTAGTTGAGCCCAAAATATTGTCTGTTTTCAAGAAGAAATTAGATATAGCTTCTGGGCCTAAAGGGATCAAGGAATATGGGGGAACGCAGTATCAGGATACTGAATTCGATGATCAGCCATGATCATTATGAATGGCGTAGCAGGCTCGAAGGGCCAAATGGCTTACTCCTGCTCCTGTTTCTATGCCCTTATGTTATTTTTATTGGCCCTTCAAAGTATTTCCAAGTATACTTTCAAGTAAACATTCAGAGAGAACATGCTCCACTTTGGCTAATAAACCTGCCAATGCTCAGGAATGAACTGCTCCCACATCCTCTCTGAGGGTTCCTGAGAAATGGACGGTCCATATTGCAAAGTCGCAGGGCGGGGAATCTCTTCTGCCTCTTGGGTACTCAAGCCCTGCCTGACACAATCAGGGTGCACAGTTCTCGCACGCAGAATAGGCAGGAGGCTATTGAAAAATGGGCAAATGGTGGTCATCCAGCATTTTAAAAGCTTACTTATTAGTCACAAGTAATGTTTACATTAACACTGCCATGAAGTTACTGTGAAATTCCCCTAGGTGCCACACTCCGGCGCCTGTTCAGGTCAATGCACCTAACCAACACATCTTTCAGACTGTGGGAGGAAACCAGAGCACCCGGAGGAAACCCACACAGACATGGGGAGAACATACAAATTCCACACAAGCAGTGACCCAAGCTGGGAATTGAACCGAGGCCCCTGGCACTATGAGACAGCAGTGCTAACCAGTGTACCAAAATGCTGCCCTTTTACTGTTGGGAAGGAGATATGAGTGGAGTGCTGGGGATTGCTCATGGGGTAGCACTTCCTGGGAGTTGAAGGAGGGGGGGCATTGTGAGGCTGGGAGAAGAAGTGCCTCTATCTGAGAACTTACCTTCAAGCTTGGCATAGCTCTGCTCTAATCTTTAGTGTGGTGAGCTGCCCACTAACGTTCATTGGGCACTTGAATAATGCTGTTCAGGCCTGAGTATAAAAATATTTCTGGCGCTCCTGGTGCTGGCTTCAGGTGGGCATGTATACTCACTATACCAACTTCATGTTTGGAATAAATATGTTGAATGCTGAGCATGCTTCACATTATATTTTATTTGTTTCTAGGCTTGTACTCGTTAGAGTTTAGAAGAATGAGGGGAGATCTCATTGAGACATATAAGATGATGAATGGGATGGATAGGATAGAGGTGGAGAGACTCTTCCCGCTCAGAAAGGACAGTTGGATTAGGGGGCACAGCCTCAAGATAAAGGGGTGGCGGTTTAGAACGGAGTTGAGGAGGAACTTCTTCACTCAAAGGGTGGTGAATCTCTGGAATTCTCTGCCCGTTGAAGTGGTGGAGGCTGCCTCGCTAAATATTTTTAAGACGTGGGTTAATGGGTTTTTGATAAGCGAGGGGATTAAGGGTTATGGGGAGAGGGCGGGAATGTGGAACTGAGCCACGACAGATCAGCCATGATCTTATTGAATGGCGGGGCAGGCTCGAAGGGCTAGATGGCCTACCCTTGCTCCTATTTCTTATGTTCTTATGTTCATTTTGGATGGATTAACAATTTCCCCCATTATCTTCAGGAGTGAAGAGTAAATGAAGGTTAAAGAGACTTTTTGACTGTTTTCACCAGTAAGCTAAACAACCATGTTGGATTTACACTTATGAAGCAGAGTAAATGTCTATAGAATCACTAAGCTCAAGCAATGATGATTTAGGTTGGCCATGGAAATGGTATGAGTCCCCAGTTGATTCAATGCCTGTCCAATAATGCAATGCAAAAATGCTAGCATGAAATGTCTGAAATCATTTGATTTCAAACAAATTAAGAAGGTTCATTTGGTAAATATTGGAGTCACAGAATTCCTACAGTGCAGAAAGGGGCCATTTGGCCCATCGAGCCTTCACCAACAACAATCCCACCCAGGTCCTTTTCCTGTAACCCCACGCATTTACCCTGCTAGTCCCCCTGACACTAAGGTACAATTTAGCCTGGCCAATCAACCTAACCCTCGTATCTTTGGACTGTGGGAGAATCTAAAGCACCTGGAGGAAACCCACACAGACACGGAGAGAATGTGACAGTGACCCAAGGCTGGAATTCAACCAGGGTCCCTAGTGCTCTGAGGCAGCAGTGTTAACCACTGTGCACCGTGCTGCCCTGTGTTAGGAAAACCTGTTAACACGTTCTGTTTTTGGAATTTTCAAATGAAGATCAGATCACAACAGCTGTTTGAATATAAAAAGTCTGCAATGAAATAATTCTACTCTATCTATCTATCAAACTGGGGCAGCACGGTAGCACAGTGGTTAGCATCGCTGCCTCACAGCACCAAGGACCCAGGTTCAGTTCCCTGCTCAGATCACTGTCTGTGTGGAGTCTGTATGTTCTCCCCATAACTGCGTGTGTTTCCTCTGGTTACTCTGGTTTCCTCTCACAGTCCAAAAATTTTGGTTGATTGGCCGTGCTAAATTGACCCTAGCATCAGAGGGATTAGCAGGGTAAATGTGTGGAGTTATGGGAATAGGGCCTGGGTGGGACTGTGGTTGGTGCAGGCTCAATGGGCTGAATGGCCTCCTTCTGCACTGTTGGGATTCTATGATCTCTGTGAATAAAAAAAACTAGCAAAATTTGAACATAGAATTAAGTGTTTGGATGAATGGTCATTCACCTGAAATGTTAACTTTACCTTTCTCTCTGTAGATGCTTCCTGTCCTACGAATACTTCCAGCAGTATCTGTTTATATCTTTGGTTTTCTTCAGTACTTTCCATTTTGCTCCCCAATTATCTTGGTGCATGAAGTTCGCTTCTATCCAGAACCAGCCAACATTTTGAATGATTTCCCTGCATTTTTGTTGTGGCAAACATTCATCATTAAGTCTACATCAATATGGTTACTGGCTTAAATCCTCTTAGTGTTTCAGTGGAGCTGGGAGGTTGATTAATGACCTGAGCAGCCAAGAACATGGACTTTAAAGAGTGGTGCAATCTTTTATCCCTGAAACAAGTAATACATCAAAAGCAGAAATGGGTATTTAACAAGGTTGAGCATTTATCATGCTGAATGGATTTGAACACGTTTCTACCAGAAGGCATGATGAATGTTCAAGGGTGTCTTACGGAGAGTTAAGAAAGATCTTGAACTGAAGAAGGCACTCTACTATGTCTTTAATGGCTCCCTATTGCATTACAAGTGTGTTCTCGTATTCTTATATTAACCTCTCCGATGATTTGGCATTCAGAACAAGGGAATATAAATAAGCCACAAAATCTTCCTATTTTCAAAGATGCAAGTACCAATAATAAATCATCATCTCTAATTCCAAGCTTGGCTCTTTAATTTTGGCTCCTTAGTTTCTCATACCCTGTTTTAATACAGAAATTAATAATTTTGTCGGTGGAGTTTTCACTTGAATTGTTTCACAGTGGCCCTCCTCTAGCAAAGGCCAATTCTTCAAGAATTGGAAGGCATTTTCCGAGAGGTTTTATTTTTTTGGAAAGTCAGGATTCCATGGAAGTGGCTCACCATTGGTCGCCAGTTGGATTTACTGATCCTACCAATATCTAGTGCATTTTTGCATAGCTTGCCTCTCCTGCTGCCATGAAAACTATTGCAGGAGGGCTGCCTTCAGCGGAATTGGAAGATCTCACTGGTGGATAGGGCTCACTTTTCAGGGAGATCTCCCTCTGTTCTTTGTCCTTCCTCAGCTATGGAGATGGAAAGACAAATTCCCAAAAGGGCGATACTACCTGCATAATGGGCACTGGAAATTGTGTCACGTTGACCTGGAGTGATTGCTCTTCAGCTTGTTCTGTCCTGGTGGGGAAGTCCTTGGGACCACTTGGTACTTACTCACAAGGGCGGGGTTGAGATTGAGATTACCCCCTGTTTTGACTTCTGAGTCGCCTTTGGGATTCCCCCTATCCCACCATCCATTTAAATATGCTTTTTCAATTTTGAGCTGGATTCTCCCTGCTCCCATTTCATCTTCTTCTGAGACTGCTGCCCCATCTTCTTATGGAACATGCTTGAACTGACCAGGGCTGCCACTGCATTTCAGGTGCTGGAAGGTTGTCTCCTTGACTGGGGTAGGGTATGTTCCGCCTCTGCTCCACTCCATCCATTGACACTGTCTGCACTTTCTGGTTATATCACAGCTTGGTATAGCTCCTGCTCTGCCCAAGACCGCAAGAAACTATAAAAGGTCGTGAATGTAGCCCAATCCATCACGCAAACCAGCCTCCCATCCATTGACTCTGTCTACATTTCCCACTGGCTCGGCAAAGCAGCCAGCATAATTAAGGACACCACGTACCCGAACTCTTCTATTCCTCCGTTGGGAAAAAGATACAAGGGTCTGAGGTCTTGTACTAACCGACTCAAGAACAGCTTTTTCCCGGCTGCCATCGGACTTTTGAATGGGCGTACCTCACATTAAGTTGATCTTTCTCAACACCCTAGTTATGACTGTAAAACCCTCTCCGTTCCTTCTCTACGAACGGTACGCTTTGTCTGTTTAGCGTGCAAGGAACAATACCTTTCACTGCGTACTAATACATGTGACAATAATAAATCAAATCAAATCAAATCAAATTTTAAAAAAGTCAAAATTCCAGCTCCCTCTGAAAAGCAGGGTGTGGGCTTCTTGCCCGTCAACCCCTGCAGTCATCGTGGAACAAGTGCTGAGGAGCCGCTTATATGGAGCTCCCCAGTGCTTGCAGTAGTTAAGTCGGTGCTGGCTGGGCGATTCAGGTGGAACATGCCGCAAATGCTGTGTGATACTTGTGAGCACAAAAATGAGGCATAAGATTCGGTCTGAAAACACACTGGTGGTATCGACGGGAAACACTCCATCTCTCACACTGGAACCAACACTCTGTCATTTTTTGCTAAGATTTCGCCCATAGACTCTGTCAACCCCCAGGTATTTCAAAGAAAGGCAGAAGGTTGAACATATTCCTTCTGTTTGCCAATAAATGTTTGTCGCTTCTACCAAGCCCCCATCTCAGCTGACACATGGAGCGGAATTTTGCCATCCTGCCCACCGTGGGAATCGTAATGGACGGGACAGGAAATGTGGCCGACTATTTAAAGGTCTGTTGACCTCAGGCGGAAATTTCCGGTCTTGGGCCACGCAAGGCCGGAAAATCCCGTCCAGGATTTAACGCTGGCTGACCGGAGTGAAATGTGTGCGGATACAGTTGGGGTGGAGGGGATGGGCGGGAGACAGGGGCAGGGTGGGGGGAAATGGTTAACAAGAACAGGGCAGGCACTGAGACATGCGAGCGGGCGGTTTACAATGATCCCCCTGTAGACTGACAACTGCTGTGAAGCTGCCTCAGGGCATTGCAGTGCTGTTCAAAAAATGTTACAAACTCTCCCTAATGTAACTACAGAGAAGTGGCTGCAATAATCGGAACTCCTCACCCTTCGAACGTCATCTGGGCGTTTTATCCCGCTCTTGATCCAGAGTGATGCAAAAAACTTGAAGGCTGAATGGTTGATTGGGCCCAGCGCCAAGCATAAAGGTGCACGAGCCACGTAAAACCCTGGTTGATTGGGGCTTTTGTTGGCTCAGTTGGAATTTTTTTTGATTTCAGCTGGTGCACGTGGGAGATTGAATTATCCCCTGCTGACTGTGATATGGTGAGATATCGCTATGATATTGGGATGCCCACCTGATTTTTTACCGAGTGATTTTGCACTAGGTGGGGTTGACTGCGGCCGTATTTTACCGGTACGCCTGCCATCAGCCCGAATCAGCTTCAGCGAGGCTCGCAGAACAGAGTTCTCTGTTGGGGTAAGGCGGGAAACCTCAGCCTGCGTGTCCAATCACAGCATGTAAAATTCTGGCCTTGGGTACAAATTATACTCTTAGACAAGCTAACAAGACTATTAGCTTAGGGCCTTGGATTAAGGAGATCTCATTGAGACGTATAAGATGATGAATGGGATGGATAGGATAGAGGTGGAGAGACTCTTCCCGCTCAAAAAAAACAGTAGGACTAGGGGGCACAGCCTCAAGATAAAGGGGGGGCGTTTTAGAACGGAGTTGAGGAGGAACTTCTTCACTCAAAGGGTGGTGAATCTCTGGAATTCTCTACCCGTTGAAGTGGTGGAGGCTGCCTCGCTAAATATTTTCAAGAAGCGGGTTGATGGGTTTTTGATAAGAGAGGGGATTAAGGGTTATGGGGAGAGGGCCGGAAAGTGGAACTGAGCCACGACAGATCAGCCATGATCTTATTGAATGGTGGGGCAGGCTCGAAGGGCCAGATGGCCTACTCCTGCTCCTATTTCTTATGTTCTTATGTTCTTATTAACCACTTCACCACTGTGACGCTGAAATTCAACTGAATATCTTTTGCAGTGCAGTTAAATTGATCTGTGTTTCCTCTGTTAAAGGCTGATGACTGACATTTGGCCTTTACTGAATACAAACTGCGTCAAGGCCTGGATTAAATGGATGTCATTTGAACTGCCCACACAGTGAGGTGTCAAGCACAAGGGAAGCAGCAACTGATAAATCCACGGCTATCAGGAGAAAGACTGATGTAGGTCATGGTCCTTTACCAAATGCAATTGAAGCCTTGACCTAGATTCAGCCCTCAGAACAATCAGTTACTTCAGTCATACTGCCTTCGCCCAGCGCCCACGGTAAATGTACTGACTTTAGATTGATTTATTAAGGATCAGCAAAACGTCATTTGTTTTCCTGTTGGTGCTTGGCTATCTTGTACGCTTTTATCAAGATGTACAATTTACACAGGAAACAACAAGCTGCAGAATTTAGTTGTTTTGGTGAATTACACCTCATATTTTAAGGGAAGCGACAGAATATTATGGATGATAAATCCTTCCAGTTTTATTGATAAGGTCTGGTTTAAATACCAATTCTTAGATAGTTCGTAACCGTAGTAATTCTTGCTGGATGATAATCTGGATGCAATTCATTTCACAAGTAAATCACTTTCATTATTGCCTATAATAGATTAAAGCTTTCGAGTTAAATTTATGCAGAAGTGCATGGAATTACATTTATACAGTGCTTCATAAACTCCAGTATTAACAAATTGCCATTTAGAGAGTCCGTTTAACCCTCTGCTGGACAACACCAGGGGCGGCACAGTAGTGCAATGGTTAGCACTGCTGACTCATAGCGCCAGGGACCCGGATTCAATTCCGGCCTCAGATCACTGTCTGTGTGGGGTCTGCACGTTCTCCCTGTGTCTGCATGGGTTTCCTTTGGATGCTCCAGTTTCTTCTCACATGTAGCCAAGGTGGATTAGCCATGGTAAATGCATGGGGTTACGGGGATAAAGCAGAGGGGAGGGCATGAATAGGATACCCTTTTGGAGAATTGGTGCAGACTCGATGAGCCAGATGGACTCTTTTTGCATTGTAAGGATTGTAGAGTTCTATGGTACATGTCTTTCAATGCTAAATCAATCCACTTGTCACTTATTCAATATATCTGATGAATATCTATTATATTCAATAACTGGGGTGATTTTTCCAACCCCATACCCCAGGCGCAAATCACATTATGGCTGGAGAATATCACGAGAGAGGCCAAATGCAATTTGCACCGGGGTGAACCGAGGTGTGAATCACTTACCACTGGAGGTCACAAATGGAGACCAGGCATGATTGTCATGCCGGTGGAGGGAGGGGGGAGGGGTTGCTCGGAAGCCATTGAAGCTCCCATGCGGTCAGGAAATGCCTGGGCAATGCCCTGATTACTATTCCATGACACACTGCGATGGTAGGATGGCACTGCCAGGGTGCCGGGGGGCACTGGTAAGGCAAGGCCTGAAGGAAGTGCCTGTAGAGGACAGGACATGAAGGGAGAGAGGGTGGCTTCAGCGCACCTTTATCAGAGATGCTAAAGGCCGAATTCTCCAACCATGCCCGTGGCTGGGGCACTCTCGATCTGCTGCAGTTAAAGGGGACTTAGCTGAGCTCCACATTCTCCGTTCTTGCCAGTAGAGCGTGAACAGCTGGCAAATTCCAGTCTTAGTCATTTTTTGGGTGAATTCAGCCCCAACGTTGTTTAACAATCGCTCCTGTAAAGCAGCATGTCTCATTTCACGATGATAGATTGCAAGTTAGTTGTTATCATTGTACAATATATTGTGCCTGCACATATACTATTTCAGATTCAATCGAACCTCACTCAGCGCATGGTGTTATCAGTTTACCAAGGATTGTTAATCGTGGCTCAGCTGCGAGAATATCACAATAGTTACCTTGGGCGCTATAGGGACTGAACCCATGCCATCAGCTTCACTAAGTACCAACTGAGCTGAACTGAATGATCCATTCTCAACTAGCAACTCCAGGAGTAAAAGTCACTGTCACAATTGGGTTTTGCAATGTTAATGATTTCCAGTAAGTCAACGTATTGTCACGGACACTTGTGTCTTCTTATTGTCCATGATCAAAGTATCTTCATGTGTGAAGTCAGAATGTTTGCTTAAACTTCGAGTGGTTTGTCCCAGTTTGAATAATTTCCAGCAGCAAGTTTTTGCAAATCAGAGAAAACGTAACATTATTTCTTATCACGCACTTGCCCCAGAAACTTAATCATGATCTTTCACACATTTCCTATGGTTTAGTCTTTCACACTTCGAGAGTTTTGAGAAAAAAAGTTGGGATGTGGTGCCATCATAATGCAATGAAAGGTTGATGGAATCCATTGCACTTTCATCAATCCCCCATAAAGGTTTCATGTTGCTGAAGCTTCTGGATTAGTGAGGAACCCAGGGATTTCAGCTGCCAACAGATTGTTTGATTGTCCATGTATTAACCAGGTAATTGCTCAAGTCTCAGGTTTGCCTGGAGCTGACATTGCCGAAGTTATATGATGTTCTGCCAGCCATCTTAAAAACAGCTGGGCAAGATTTTCCCCTGTTAATGTGTCAGGTTCTGATTGGTAACAGACGTGTGCTCTCCTGGAGCACAGCTGAGTTTTTAACTCCAGATTTTGAGCCTCTTTGAAGAAACAGAACAACAAAGAACAAAGAACAGTACAGCACAGGAAACAGGCCCTTCGGCCCTCCAAGCCTGTGCCGCTCATTGGTCCAACTCGACCATTTGTTTGTATCCCTCCATTCCCAGTTTGCTCATGTGACTATCCAGGTAAGTCTTAAACGATCCCAGCGTGTCCGCCTCCCAAGCATGCCATATGCCTTCTTCACCACCTTCTCCACCTGTGCTGCCATCTTCAAGGATTTGTGGACTTGCACACCTGGGTCCCTCTGTGTTTCTATACTCTTGATGGTTCTGCCATTTATTGTATAACTCCCCCCTACATTAGTTCTACCAAAATGCATCACTTCGCATTTATCTGGATTAAATTCCATCTGCCATTTCTCTGCCCAATTTTCCAGCTATCTACATCCTGCTGTATTGTCTGACAATGTTCATCGCTATCAGCAAGTCCAGCCATCTTCACAGACAGAGTCAGTAGAAGGGGTTTTCACATCACTCTTGCACGGTGGGGCTTGATGGAGCTGCAAGATTCCCTCCGCAGAGATTGGGATGCCATCTTTAAAGGGCACCCCAACCAATGCCCCCCCTTCCACCATGGGGGTCTCATCAACTCTCCCACCCACCCCTCAACAATCATCTGGGGCCGGGGCTCACTCCTCCACAGCCAAATTGTTGGGGATTGTTCTCCCCTTGCACTAAAATTGGAAGCTCTCCTGCCCCCCTACCCTTGCACAACCTCTGGAGGTTCTCTCTCCTCCCATGGCCAAAATCAATAGCAGCTCTCCCTTCCCCCATCACCGCAGTGGCAGCATTCCCCCACCATTACTGCCCACCCTGCACCTCATATCTGCACATTCGTCCCTCAATGCCCTTAGCACACTCCATACCCTTCCTACCACAAATAATGTGAACACCACATCCCACCCCACCCAGTGTGGCTCCCTGCCTCTGGCACTGCCCCTAGGCACAGATTGGCATTGTGTCAATCTGTGCCAAGGTGCAGTGCCAGGGGGCAGTGCCTAGGCTTGGCCCTCTCACCCCAGGCGCTTTACATATCTCTGTATCCTCAGGGAGATCCCCTTCACTGACTCATGTTTTTAAGGGTGGCACAGTGGCACAGTGGTTAGCACCGATGCCTCACAGAGCCAAGGACCTGGATTCAATTCCCAGTCTTACGTCACCCCAGCTATGAGTGCAACCAGAGAGTCCCAACCGTGAGTGGCCGGAGAATCCCAGCCACGAGCGTGGTCCAGGAATCGCAGCTGTGAGCGGGGGAATCTGAGCCGCAAGCAGGGTTGGAGAATCCAAGCCGCAGGTGGGGTCAGAGAATCCCACCCACGAGCGGGGTTGGACAATCCCAGCTGTGAGGGGGGGAGGTCAGGGGATTCCAGCCATGAGCAGGGTCAGGTATCCAACCACGAGCGGGGTCGGAGAATCCCAGTCGCGAGCGGGATCGGAGAATCCAGCCCAGGATCTCCCGTTACATGTTCCCGACCACCTCCTGGAAATGCAAAGTGGAAGTTTGCTGTCAGCTGGGCTGGAAGATCTCACCGGCAGGAACGAACGGAAAATTCTGGCCCACATTCCCTGATTCTCGCCACGTTTTTCACGTGCGTCGCTGTTCTCTCTGACGTCTGATTGAAAACCAGTTGAAGTGGCACGGTGGCACAGTGGTTAGCACTGCTGCCTCACAGCTCCAGGGACCCTGGTTCGATTCCCAGCGTGGATCGCTGTATGGAGTTTGTACATTCTCCCTGTCACTGTGTGGGTTTGCTCCAGTTTCCTCCCACACTCCAAAGATGTGCGGGTTAGGTGGATTGACCATGATAAATTGCTCCTTAGTGTCAGGGGCACTAGCTAAGGTAAATGCATGAGATTATGGGGATGCGACCTGGGTGGGATTGTGGTCGGTGCAGACCCGATGGACCAAATCTCCTTCTGCATTGTAGGATTCTATTGTGCCCATTTTAAAATGCAGCTTTAAGGATTGCAATAACCTCATGGCCATGTTGGGTATGACAAAATGGAAGAGGTAATCTCTGCGAGCAAGAACATTGCCCTGCTTTGTGCTTCGCTACTTTAAAAGATGGTATTTTAAAAATAGCTTTAAGGTTTAGCATAGGTTGTAAGCTCTTACATGAATTAGATTAGCCCTGGTACTCAGAACAATGGAAACAACATCCACAGCTTTAATTCTCAGAAGTTTTATGGTAGCTGCCTCAAGCCGAGAAGTGAATCATTTATTGTGTTGCTGTTTAATTAGGAGATTGGGTGAAATTATCACGTTCGGCACTCTTTTCCCTGCCTGCAAAAACACAGAGCACAGGATTTTGAGTGGTTGCTTTCCTCATATAGCATGGAGTCATCAGTTTGTCAAAGGCTTCAAGGACTTGATGTATAATTTCTTTGAAGAATCTTGCCTCCCGTAGCTAAATATAACAAAGGTGCCGGGTTCAAAGCCAGGTAAATGTCAAGCTTGTAAGAATCAAGTCAGATTTAGTTCTTAATATAGACATGAAGAAGACCTAATTCATTCTGTGGGTAATTAATATTAGCCTCTTATTAATAACAATGCTATTAAGTAAGTCTGCGACTGGATTAAAGATTCTGTTTTTAGACATCTAAGGGCCTTAACGTGTCTATATGCAGGGTGCTGGTAAGCACATTAATTGATGGTGTTAGTCTGGGCCCCAGCAACAGCACATCGTGTCCATATGAAAAGTGCAGCATAATGTCCAATGGAAGCTATTGCATAAAGGTCTTCCAAGTGCTCAGCTATTGCACTGGAATAGAAATACTGACATTGTGCGCTGGGGACAATCAATCTGAAATGAAGAGTGAAATTTACTAGAACTCATCACTGGAAGGATGGATAATGAGTGGAGCAGGCTGAAGAATGACCAATGAATCATCAAAATGTATAATCTCGACACTGTTAGTCTCCCAGTGACTGGAGGTTGGGAGTAGACCCTTCAATTAACTGGATGATTTGTGAGTTGACAGTAACTACAATAACTTAGGAACATAAGGTTAACTTAAGGTTTATGTGCAGGTTCATTTGGCAGTTAGGGAGGCAAATGCAATGTTAGCATTCATGTCGAGATGGCAAGAATACAAAGCAAGGATGTACTTCTGAGGCTGCTTAAGGCTCTGGTCAGACCTCATCTGGAGTACTGTGAGCAGTTTTGGGTCTCGTATCTAAGGAAGGATATGCTGTCCTTAGAAAGGGTCCAGAGGATATTCACAAAAAGTGGAACTTCCCTTAGATACAGGGCGGGGTATTATTGCCTTGATCTTCCCGAAACTGGAAAATCCCGCCTGAGGTCAGTGGATCTTCCCACTGTCCACCCCTTGCCAGCTCCGATTTCGTGACAAGCGGGGTGGTAAAATTCCAGCCATGGAGACTGCAACTGTGTGTCTCGCCAAAGCTCTCACAATTTTAACAAAAATCTCTTCTTCTTGTGTTCCAATCGCCTTCCAACATCATTTGTCTTCCTAATGAGGGGAGGTGGTGGCCTACTGGTATTGTCCCCAGATCTGTAATCCAGAGTCTGAGGGTAATGTTCTGGAGACCTGGGTTCAAATCTCACCAGGGCAGATAGTGAAATTTGAATAAAATATAAATCTGGAATGAAAGGTCCAATGATAACCATGAAACAGTAGCAAACATTCACTAACTATCCTTTAGGGAAGGAAATGTGGCATCCTTACCAGGTCTGGACTACATGCGTTTGGTTCTTATAAATGGCCTAGCACGCCACTCAGTTCAAGGGCAAATAGGGATGGGCAGCAAATGCTGGCCAGCCGGTGATGCCCACCTCCCATATATGACAGCAATCTTGAAGGCCGGACATTCTCCCCTGTGCGTTGGGAGTCACACTGACTGCTTACTTAAGCCACCTGCAGCACTGTGGGGTGGGCTGGTGTCACTTTGATTCCCCTGTTACTTATAAATATTCAGTGACCCTGCCTCTACCACTCTCTGGAGAAGAGAATTTCACAGACACATGACCCACTGTGAGAAAAAAAATTTCAGGTGGAATTTTATGACCTTCCTCCGGCGAGAAGAGTTCCGTTCTGCAAGCCTCACCTGCCCTGGTAAAATCCCATGGTAAGTGAAACATCTCTTTTTTATTCATTTGTGGGGCATGGGCATCACTGGCTGGCCAGCATTTATTGCCTATCCCCAGTTGCCCTTTTTCAGAGGGCAGTTGAGTCAACCACATTGCTGTGGCTCTAGAGTCACATGTAGGCCAGATCAGGTAAGGGTGGCAGATTTCCTTTCCTAAAATGAACCAGGTGGGTTTTTCTGACAATTGACAATGGTTTCATGGTCATCAGTAGATTCTTAACTCCAGATATTTTTTCTTGAATTCCAATTCCACCATCTGCAGTGGCCTGATTAGAATCTGGGTCCCCAGAACTTTAGCTGATTTTCTGGATCAATAGTCTGGCGATAATTACACTCGGTCAACGCCTGGCAATAATATTTGTAAATCAAATTCATATAATATGCATATAGGGCCCTCTCAATACTGCGCTGAGTAGCAATTCTGTGCCTATTATGACTCTCCTCTCATCAGCATCACCATTTAATAAGAACTCTCTCACAATGGAAATCTATGAAAGAATTAAAAAAGAAAAGCTCATTCATAACCATTATGAAATATAGCAAGCCCCTATTAATGCACTTCAGCAAACCTATACATATGTTATGTACAGAAAAAGGATTAACTCATGACTAGCCTCGATTCCATCAAACAAGATGTTTGTAGGTAATTATAGAATCACAGACTGGTGCAACGCAGAAAGAGGCCATCCGCTCCATTGGATCAGCACTGTTTCTTTCACTCAAAATCCCAGCAATTGTTTCTTCTCTAAGTATTTATCAGTTTTCCTTTGAAGGCACCTACTGAGTCTACAACCATTATCCTATTCAGCAGTACGTTCAAGTCTAGAGTCGGACATTCGTGAACCAGGCGGGTTTTATACCACAATCAACAACCGTTACTGTGATTAGCTTCCTATTCCAGATTTATTGATTGAATTTAAATTCCACCAATTGCCATGGTTTGATTTGAACCCATGTTCCCAGAGGATTTAGGCTAGGTCTCTGGACCGCCATGCTACCATCTCCCACTAAGATATAGAGAGTTAATGAATTTGCATGCGAATGAGATGGATTACATTCTTTCTTGTTTTAATATTGGGTTGCATTTTTATAAGACATCAACTTCTTGCTTGTTGCTGGACAAGTTCAGGGTCTATAGTTTTCTTCACATTTAGGACACTTCTAATATTTAGATTGAATATTTTACTTTACTTATTCATGGCTTGGTTATAAACAGTTCCTCATGGTGTTGTTGACATCGCAAGGAGCATCAAGAACTTTGATCCAACAATGCATGAATGTGTCCGCAGTGTGGTAGAGTGAATCAATGGACTATCAATCCTCAGGGAAGGAGTGTAACAGATCAAAAAGCAACGAGTCCTTCAGAACTCAGAGTCTTAGAATATCAGGTAATTCTCAAAGATATGATGTTGGATTCTTTTCCAAAGGGGCTGGGCAGATTGTCAGAGCAATTCAGCAGTCACGGACATTCAGCCTCTGATCTTCGGGTAAGCGTTCTCCAAGGCGGCTTTCACAACACACAATAGAGAACGCCAAACAGAAACTGATAGACAAGTTCCACACACATGAGGATGGCCTCAACTGGGAACTTGGGTTCATGTCACACTATCTGTAACCCCCCTCATGACTGTTCTGGCTGGAGACAATACACACCGCTTTAACCTGTGCTTAACCCTCTCTCCACTCACACAGTCTGTATCTTTAAGGCTTGATTACCTGTAAAGACTTGCAATCCACCCTTTATCTTATAAATTGAGTTTGTGTCTATATACGCCCTGTTTGTGAAATACAATTCCTCATTCACCTGAAGAAGGAGTGACACTCTGAAAGCTTGTGCTACCAAATAAACCTGTTGGACTTTAACCTGGTATTGTGAGACTTCTTACTGTGCTCACCCCAGTCCAATGCCGGCATCTCCACATCAGATGTTTAAATGTCAGCATTTGTTCTTACATTGAAAGCATGTTCTGTTTTATCCAGAGATGCCCTAAGCAACTGGGCATTAAATCTGAATTGCATTCTATAAAACTGAATTTAAATTGATTTCCTTATGTTTTGTTCTCACTGTCTGCAATAGAAACCAAGAGTTCAAGAACAGCTTCTTCCCTGCTGCCATCAGACTTTTTACTGGACCTACCCTATATTAAGTTGACCTTTCTCTACATCCTATCTGTAACTGTAGAATTATATTCTGCACCCTCTCCTTTCTTTCTCCACTATGTACTCTATGTACAGTATGCTTTGACTGTGTAGCATACAAGAAACAATACTTTTCATTGTATCACAATACACGTGACAATAATAAATCAAATCAAAATAAGAGTCAATTGCGTAGCAGTCAAAAGTCAGGCTGCCAGAGGCTGCTGACCCCATTATTGAGGAAAACAACTGTGGTGACAATTCCGCCCACGCAGAACTGATGTGAGTGAAGAGAGCCCTGGAGAATGCAGATACAATGGAGCACATGTCCTCCAGCTATCTCAATTCTCTTTTGCAAGTTGTCTTAGAGATAAAATGAAAGCAATGGCTTCATATCCTCTGAATGGCTCTTCCTTTTTCTCCATTTGATAAAGGCATCAGATGGCAAGACAAAGTACCAGACACTGAAGTTCTCTCTAGAGCAAGTCTACCATCAGTCCACACACGGCTGGTGAGAGCGCAGACCCGGTGGGCAGGTCATGTATCTGTATGTCAGACGAGTGCATACCCAAACAGCTCCTTTTTGGGGAACTCTCTGCTAGAAGACACTCACATGGAGGGCAGAAGAAACGTTTCAAAGACACACTCAAGGCCTCCCTGAAGTCGTTTGACATAGACACGACCACCTGGGAAATGTTGGCACAAAACCGCCCTACCTGGCACTACCTCATCCAAAAAAGGTGTCAAGCTTACGAAGCAAGGTGTATTGTTGAAGCACAACTTAAGCATGAGCTGCACAATTCCAGAGCCACCAGCGCAACAACTACAATGTCGACACAAGTCTGTCCAATATGTGCCAGGACATTCCGTGCCCGAATTGGCCTGATCAGTCATCTTCGGACACACCGCAACCAGCCTCAAAATGACTAATGGTGTTGAGGTCCTCATCGATGATGATGGACAAACAACAACAACATAAATGATAAAGGATTGCTCGAATAAAGGAGGCCTAAAACCATCAGCTGGAGGAGAGGATGGCAAAAAGTGATGATGTGGACTGTACAAGTTGGAAGCTAACTCCAGCTTTTTGGCTCCAGAAGCAGGGGATGCCTGAGTCATCTCACACAGATTAACCAATCCAAAAGAGAGATAAGAAGACTGCAAACGTTCAACAGGAAGTTAAGAGCCTGATGCTTGATGATCATCTTATGGCTAATGGATGCTTCTGATCGCTGATGATGGCTTCCACAAATTTATTAAACCTGTGATGGTTTTTATACGCTTTTGAGTGCTTGGATGACTCCTGAAGTGATCAGAAACAATCAAAAAGAACTCTACGGTCAAAGGATGGCAATTTAGCGCTTTTGATGGTAAATGTTTCCGCCATTAAAAGCTCATTCCCTTTGATGTCAATTGATGTCAATGACTGTTCTGAATGCATTCGAATGCAAAGTGATATCATCACTTTCTGGGGGGAAGCTTTCTGTGACCAACTGAATGAGATGCAAAAAATCTCATCCAGTTGGTACAGCAAGAACATGAGAACATTGATCGTATCAGACAATGTCCCCATCGCTTGCTGTGTTTGGCCTTTGAAGCTAAGGTTCTGCTGTCGGCTGCACTGCTGGATTTTTACAGATTCTGTCACATTATGCAGGAAAATGGAAGGATCAAATGTTGACCAACAATAAAATCTCAGATTTTTTAAAAACATTCTGAAACATAGTCAATACAGGCAAATTGATTTCTTAATCATAACTTATTCTACTGCACGATTTAGAGAACAAAATGAAAATGACATTATCATACTTTGTGGTAGCAATGAATAAAGATCTGTTTTGCTGTGCTGAGGAGAATGAGACGCCTTTCCCAGCTGAAGGCTGCAGCCTACTTTTCCCTTTTTAAATTTGGATTTGGTTTGATTTGACTTATTATTGTCGCACGTATTAGTATACAATGAAAAGTATTGTTTCTTGCGTGCTATACAGACACGCATGCCGTTCATAGAGAAGGAAAGGAGACAGTGCAAAATGTAGTGTTACAGTCACAGCTGGGGTGTAGGGAAAGGTCAACTTAGTGCGAGATAGGTCCATTCAAAAGTCTGACAGCAGCAGGGAAGAAACTGCTCTTGAGTTGGTTGGTACGTGACCTCAGAATTTTGTATCTTTTTCCCAACGGAAGAAGGTGGAAGGGA
Source organism: Carcharhinus amblyrhynchos (assembly GCF_965287045.1). NCBI lineage: Eukaryota > Metazoa > Chordata > Chondrichthyes > Carcharhiniformes > Carcharhinidae > Carcharhinus > Carcharhinus amblyrhynchos. Next base: position 127,006,175 of record NC_137327.1, read on the forward strand.
GTTTGTCCAGGGTGCGTGGGGTCCTTGATTATGCTGGCTGCTTTTCTGAGGCAGCGGGAATGGATGAGAGGCTGGTTTGTGTAATGGACTGTGCTTTATTCATGACCCTTTTTAGTTTCTTGTAGTCTTGGACAAAGCAGGAAAGAAATGGGTATTTTAATCATTTCAGATCATGACATTTAAACAAATCTTATCATAGAGAATCATAGAATTCCTACAATGCAGAAGGAGGCCATTTGGCTAATCGAGTCTACACCGACAACAATACCAGCCCGGCCATATCCTCATAACCCCATGTATTTACCTGCCAGTTCCCCTGACAGTAATGGACTATTTAGCATGGTCAATGCATGTAATCAGCACACCTTTTGACTGTGGGAGGAATTGGTGTACCCGGAGGAAACCCACACAGATACAGGGAGAATGTGCAAACTCCAAACAGACAGTGACCTGAGGCTGGAATTAAACCCAAGTCCCTGGCGCTGTGAGGCAGCACTGTGAACCACTGTGCCACTGTGCTCTTCAAGAGCATGGATGCCTCCTCCTGACTCCCACACTGAAGGTTAAGCTTGAAACAGCAATAATGGAGGCTCTTTGAACTTATCCCTGTCTAATGCCTAGTTCAGGATTCCCACATTTGTGATTCACGCTCCATGGCCCTGCTGGCAAAAATGCTATCAGCCAGAAATGGGGATGGGCCCCCTGCTTCCAGGCCTTCCACTCCCCTACCCCAACCCTTGCTAAAGGACTGCAGAGTAGGCCCAACTCTGAGAAAATCCAGCCCAATGTATCTGCAAAGGGATATTGATAGGTTAAATGAGTGGACCAAAAATTGGCAGATGGAATACGATGTGGAAAGATATGAAGTTATGCACTTTGCAGGAAGAACAAAAAGACAAAATATTATTGCAGAGTGATGGTCACATGATCTAGGGAGCCAATCAGAGAGAAGGGTGGGAGATTACCCCAGTGAACCTGGTGAGGAGCTGGTTGCAGCCATGAGGCTGCAAGTCTTTGTATAGATTTTATCTGTCGATAAATGTGTTGTTGTTTTTTCCCTCAACTGGTGAATAAGAATCATTACGGGGGCACGGTTTAAAAATGAGCGATTAAAACAGATACAAGGAGATATTTCTTCTCTTGGGGAATTGCTAATCTTTAGAATTCTCTTCCTGATGCAGTCATGAAGGTTGGGACACCAAATATCTCTAGGGCTGAGTGAGCAGGGGGGGGGGAGATCTGGGCTGGCTGCTGGTGGTGGGGAGATCAGGGTAGCTGTGGGGGGTCCGGTATGCCAGTGATCGAGGGATGGGGGGTTTGGTAGGCCAGTGGTCAGCAAGATTGCGGGGCTGGCCAGGAGTCGGAGGCCAGTGATTGGGAGGCTGGCAATGGGGCCAGTGTGCATGCGCTGATCTCTGTGTTGACAGGTCAGCACATGTGCAGTGACCTGCTCGGTGCTATGCTGCCAGAACCTCAGGCAAGAATAGGCTCTGACCCTACTTATCAGAGTGAATCACACCGAGGCATTCTGCATTGCTCATAGTGTCAGAGATTCGATCTGGTAAGTATGCCCAAAAAATGGATGAGAAGTAGTCCAATTTCCCTCCAGTTGGGCACTTTGTTTTGGGAGAATCATGGAAAACTCTTCAAATAATTATGCACCTTGTGGACAATCATGGAGAAAGGTTGTTATGGGCCTATCTCCTTAACATTGCGATGAGTGAGGCCACACTCCACAGCAGAGACTGACACTCTACAATTACTCACTATTACTCTGATGTTAATACTTCAGTTTGTTAGACAGTCTAGGAGCTATTAACCTTCACATCTGAATGAGAATTATTCAAAACATATTTGAAATTAAAAAAAGCTACTGAAAGCATAGTAAAGCCCTGAATCCAACGCAATGATCCATCAACTGAACTGTTATTACAAGTGGCAGTTGAATTCTATTTTCCAGTTTAATGTGTGTTAAGATTAGGCAAATAAATTGGAGCCAGTAATGTTTAGGGTCGCCTGATGATTCTTTCCTCATTGTTAGCAGGGCTTTTGGTCAGATTTGTCCCATTTCCCATTTTTCTTTTTTCACCCATTACCCACCCCCCATTCCTCCCAGAACTATGATAGGGTTCCCTTTGTCATCATCTTAACCCCACCAGAATTTACATTAAACAGGTTATCATTTGAACTGCTGAAAAAAGAAACAGTTTTTTGTCTTGCAGTCATCAGAACACTTCGCAAGAACACCAAATAAGGGGAAAACAGCGACTTAAATTGAATGAGAAAAGAATGCTGATTGGTTGGCAAGTGGAGTCTGACTGGTAGACGCATTGCCATGGAGAATACACTAGTTGATGGAGACTGACAATTAATTGCTAAACAGTGTTTGAAATTTGAACCAGGCAGCGTGACTCTGATTGGTCAAGGCACTGTCCTGGGGAATGAGACAGCAAATGAGTTAGCTGTCGCATATTTTATTTAGCTGAAACAGGCGCACTATGTGTGCTTGTTCTTTCTGTCTGCAAAGAACAGGGTCCTGTGTATTAACATATATAGCTTCCAGTACATGCAAATATGCCATTATGAGCCCCCCGACAACCTTTAATTGGTTGTCAGCATAGTTCTTAGCACACTGAAGATTATTTAGCAAATGTTGTCAAATGGAATCACATCTATTGTTACAAGTGTGTTTTGTGTTTTGCACGCACAGGCTGATTGGGTACAGTCTTTACATTACCTGCTGCAAACAGTAGCTGGGACATGCTGTTTGATGTGATCCCCCGGTCTTTGGGATGGATAATCCGCAAAACTAACATCATATTGGCACTGAAATTCCCTCTGCCCTCAAAGGGTGAATATTTCTCTTGTTTTAACCATTTGAAGTTAATACTTCCATTCATATATAAATGATTAAGCATTTTCTGTTGCTCATTATGAAATATTTAGTATGAGTTACCTGTATTTGATCTTATTCACGGGGTCATGGTTAGTCAACAAGCTCGATTTCACTGAGATGAAGGGGGGGGCACTCATGTAGCCCCTCACTAGCCTAGGTTGCCCATGACTGTTCTAGGTGGATGAGGTTGTGAGTTTGGAACATGATGTCGTCGGAGTCTTCATGAGCTGTTGCAGTGCATCTTGTACCTAACACATTACAATCCCCATTGCCTAACACCGTCATCCTTTTTGCCATTTAGGGTGATATTTAACCCAGGCAATGGGGGTCTAGCCCAACAGCCAGAGAGCCAGGAGAGCTTGGGGTTGCCTCCCTTTGGGAAGACCTGATGGAATTAGACGCCAGTCAGCCACTTCATTGGCCAGTGGTGGGCATCCCCAGAAACAGGTGAGTGAGGATGGAATGTGACGATATTGAACTTTCAAAATGTGTATTTGGGACATGTTTCTTGTGCAGGATTTATTTTTAGCAGTTTATTATCGGTGCCTTTTAAATCCGGCAGCCCTGTTGCTACTGCAGAAACGTAATTGATGTTAATTGCTGGAATATTTATTTTCAATCTCGACTAATGGATGGAATTTTCCTCTCCTACATACTACGGAATCACAGCGGGGGCAGACCATGCATAGGTCTACTGACCTCAGGCGGGAATTGAGCGAGTGCAGCTAGAATCCGGCCTTGGGGTGAGTGCAGCTGGAAAATCCTACCCAATGTCTGTATTTCTCTAAAGTTTCACACAGCAGTGTCCTGGAGGGTGGCACGGTGGTTTGCACTGCTGCCTCACAGCACCAGGGACCTGGGTTCAACTCCCAGCTTGCACTTTTTCCCCTGTGTGGGTTTCCTCTGGGTGCTCCGGTTTCCTCTCACAGTCCAAAAGACGTGCTAGTTAGGTACACTGGCCATGCTAAATTCTCTCTCAGTGTACTCGAATAGGTGCCGGAATGTGGCAACTCAGGGATTGTCACAGTAACTTCATTGCAGTGTTAATGTAAGCCTATTTATGACACTAATAAATAAACATTTTTTTGGAGATTGATATGTAATTCCTGGAGACCAATTCTAGTAGCAACCCTTCTCTAAACATCTTAGGGGTATTCAACTCTGCTCTCAATCTTTTCTGCCTTCCACTCTGCCACCTTTCAGTCTTTCCTTGTGTTCTTCCCTCCGTCCCCCTTGTTTACCCCATGGAGAATATTCCATGATACGCGGTGTGCAATGACAAGGATGAACCCCACTTCAAAGCTCCAGTGCTATTGGAAGGTGAACCATTTTTGTCAGATAACTTAATCTCACTAGTACAATTGTGCCCAATTGAATCTACACTTTGCGTTTCCTTTTAAAACTGAGACTCTGTTGTGAAGACTGGTGCACGCAGAGGTTGGATGGATCTAATGCGTTCTGGCCATGTAACCTGATGCACATTGTTGTCAGAAATATGTTGCCAGGAGCTAGGATTGTGACCGCAGGAGGAGTGATATCACATCAAGGATTTCCTCTCTTATTTCTGCTTCTTTCATTTCAAACCAAGAGCACAATTAAAGGCAGGGGCAAACTACCCACCCACAGCATGACATGGATTAGTGCAGCTAAAAAGGTAACAACAATACCAAAAGCACAAGCTTAATCTTTCTAAATCAACAACAATATGCCTCCCAATTCATCTTCCTTTTCCTTTGTAACATTTTAGTAAAAGCAGCCTTGAAAAGAGACGTTGGGCCTCTGCAGGGATACGCCAACCCTTTCAGCGATCATACAGTTTGATCTGGCTTTCAAATCTTCCCATTGTTTGCTGCTCCCCATTCTGCCTCCCGTACAACTCCAGTATCTAATGTGGTCCAATGTCAGACAATCACAAAGGCAGTAGTTAAAGAAAATAGCATGGAGTTTAGAATAATCCTGACTGGAGAGGAGGGTGGCACAATGGCACAGTGGTTAGCATTGCTGCCTCACAGCGCCAGGGACCTGTGTTCAATTCCGTCCTCTATAACTGTCTGCGTGAGTTTCCTCTGGGTGCTTCCTCCCACACTTCAAAGGTGTGCAGGTTAGTTGGATTGGCCATGCTCAATTGCCCCTTAGTGTTGGCGGATTAGCAGGGTAAATATGTGAGTATACAGGGACAGTGGCACAGTGGTTAGTACTGCTGCCTCACAGTGCTCAAGGAGTTTCAATTCCTGGCTTGGGTCACTACCTGTGCATACTCTGCATGTTCTCCCCGTGTCTGTGTGGGTTTCCTCCGGACACTCCAGTTTCCTCTCTCAGTCTGAAAGACATGTTGGTTAGGTGCATTGGCCATGCTAAATTCTTTTTCAGTGTACCCAAACAGGTGCCGGAGTGTGGTGACTCAGGGATTTTCACAGTAACTTCATTGCAGTGGTAATGGAAGTCTACTTGAGGCACTGATAAATAAAAAAAAAGGTCCTGGGTGGAATTACTGTCAGTGCAGACTCAATGGGCTGAATGGCCTCCTTCTGCACTGTAGGGATTCTATGTTTCTTCTATGAGATGTGCAAGGCTGTGCAGCACCAATTGCAAAACGCATTGTGTGAGCTCCTCCTTTCGTGTGATGATATCAACTATTCATTTTTACAGCCGTAAAATTGTTTTTTCAAACTACAAAGACTTTAAGGTAAATAGCTGTCGCTCATATCCATTGGCTAACTGTTTGTTTACAAGATCCTCTCTCATTTTGCAGTGGGTCTCTTCAAGGTTCCCTGAACATCAACAGCTCATCTGTCTAATTTAGGAGCTTAACACTGTCAACGGACTTTATTGTGATGTCAGCTAGCAAGACCTTGTTAGTTTCGACATTTGGAGGGAACAAAACTAAATTAATATTGGAAAAGATTTATTGTGCTGCACATATGTTTGTACAGGATTCTTCAAACCAAGGCCTCAACCCACCTCCCACATGAGAGAAATTCTGATATCGGCACCAAAGACTCTACCCCCTTCAGGCCCTCCTCTCAGGCCCCAGCTCTTGGCAATGCCACACTTGCACTGCTCCATGCCACCACTGCAGTGACACACTGACCCCACAGGAGTCAGAACTGGTGCCACAACTTTTCAGTATATACACTCACAATATGAAAGATGGAACTCAGGGCATGGTTGCTAAATTTGCAGATGATACAGAGGGACAGGTAGCGTTGAGGAAGTGGGGAGGCTGCAGAAGGACTTGGACAGGCTAGGAGAGTGGTTTAAGAGGTGGCAGATGGAATATAATGTGGGAAGGTGTGAGGTTTTGCACTATGGTAGGAAGAATAGAGGCGTCGACTATTTTCTAAATGGGAAAAGGCTTCAAAAATCTGAAGCACAAAAGGACTTGGGAATCCTGGTTCAGGGCTCTCTTAAGGTTAACTTGCAGGTTGGCAGTTAGGAAGGCAAGTGCACTGTCAGCATTCATTTCTAGAGGATTAGAATACAAAAGTAGGGATGTACTGCTGAGGCTGTATAAGGCTCTGGTCAGACCCCTTTGAAATACTATGAGCAGTTTTGGGACCCATGCCTAAGGATGGATGTGCTGGTCTTGGAGGGGCTCAAGAAGAGGTTCACAAGAATGATCCCAAGAATGAAGGGTTTCTCATATGAGGAGAAGTTGGGGAGTGCGGATGGAGTTTAGAAGGTTAAGTTGGGATCTAATTGAAACTTATATACTAAGAGGCCTAGAAAGAATAGACATGCAGAGGATATTCCCACTATTGGGGGAGACTAGAACTCTATGGTTAAATCTCAAAGTGAAAGGATGTTCCTTTAAAACTGAGATGAGGAAAAATTTCTTCAGCTAGAGGCTGGTGAATCTGTGGAACTCATTGCTGCAGAGAGGTATAGTGGCCAGGTCATTGAGTGTCTTTAAGACAGAGAGAGATAGGTTCTTGATCAATAAGGGGATCAAGGGTTGTGGGGAGAAAGAAGGAGAATGGGAATGAGAATCATATCAGCCATGATTGAATGGCAGAGCAGACTTGATGGGCTAAGTGGCCTAATTCTGTTCCTATATCTTATGGTCTTATGGTCTATTGCCAGGGTGGCATGAGTAGAGCCAGGGCACTATCCAGCTATTTACCTGAGCACCGGTGCATTTCAAATGCCTCACTTCCCCCAACCTTGTCATAACAACAATCCAAAGAAATAAACAGCTAGACGGTCCTCACTGAGATTTGCTTGGAGGATAATCCCTGAGTTGTGCCAGCTTCTTCTATGCTGAAAACCATCTCTAGTACAGGCATGCTGTTCTGGTTTACAAGATTTAAAAAGACACACTATGAGATAAAGGCAATCAGGCAGTTCACCTGTTCTTTCAAGGAAGGCCTTCAGAATAAAGAAAAAGCCTGTTTAAAAAAGTTGTGGTTAGAACCAGCAGTCGCTCACACGAGTAGGCACTTCAGATCAAAGAAAAAGCCTGTTTAAAAAATCTGCAACTAGGAATTGCAAAAGCTCAAAAGGGGAAGCACTTCAGATTTAATCTGTTGTGAAGAGCAATAAAAACAAACGAGGCTACTGTCTCCTGTGAAATAGCCTGGACCTGTCAATCAAGAGACTTGGAAAGGGTGCTGGGGGGTGAAATCAAATGTAAACAATCCAGTTCAAGGCTTTTAGGCTTCTTAGTATGGGTAGAGGCTTGAAGAAGTTAATAGAGAATGAAATTGAATGTGAAATAAGCACTTCAAAGATTTCCACTGCATCAGAAGTATGTGACCTCAGAATTTTATATCATTTTCCTGATGGAAGAAGGTGGAAGAGAGAACGTTTGGGGTCCTTGGTTATGCTGCCTGCTTTTCAAAGGTAGCGGGAAGTGCAAAAATGTCAACGGATGGGAGGTCAGTTTGAGTGATGGACTGGGCTACGTTCACGACTTTTTGTAGTTTCTTGTGGTCTTGGACAGAGCAGGAGCCATACCAAGCTGTTATACAATGGGAAGAGTGCTTTCTATAGTGCATCTGTTGATGAGAGTTATAGCGGACATGCCAAATTTCCTCAGTCTCCTGAGAAAGTATCTGACTGAACAGGAAAGTATTGTGCCAAGGAGCTGTCACTGCCACTGCAACCATAGTTCAGGTTCATTACAGGAGAAGGTTGTGCCTCAGCCATCGACCAACTGTTACTGAATACTGCTGGCTCACGGCTATAGGTGAGGCAATGACAAGCAAAGACTCAGTCTGATCGATAACTATTACTTGAAAAAGGCACCAAACAGACAATAGTGAATTTAAGGGTGAGGTGCAGAGTGTTGACACAGTAATGGGCAAGTTCAGTGGCTCGAGATGTCTGTTTGTATCACCTCAAGGTCTGCTGGATTTCTTCTTCAGACGGACCATATGAGGAATACTGTGTGATGACAGAGGTGCGCTGGAGTCACTGAAATTTGTATAAGACGGGTGAGTCACTTCAGCCTGTGCTAATGCTGATCAATGGCTTGTGTGAGGAATATAAGACTATATATGAATATTACAAAAACAGGCACCTTGGTTTCAAAATGAAGCAGGTGCTAAGCCACATGTGCTTCCAAGTGTGATGACTTTAGCCAGGCTGATGAAGTTGGCTTGCGAGAATATGAATTGCCTAATGAGTCCAAACTGGTGGTTAAATCAGAGAACCTCATGCTCCATATTTAAAGCAGGTGTGTCAGCCTTCCAGCCTGAGCTGCCTGTGTACAGATGTATGGTATAAATAAAGTAACTTGGTGATGGACTTTTGCCTCCATGGGGTTATTACAAGAAGGTACCCTCCCATTTGTTTCTACTTCTGCAGCATTGTCAACTTTCTTCCTTCATGTACTCACGGACACCAAAGCTCTGAGTGGCACGGTGGCTAGCACTGCTGCCTCACAGCACCAGGGGTCCGGGTTCAATTTCTATCTTGGGCAGATATCCTGTGTGGAGTTTGCACGTTCTCCCTGTGTCTGCATGGGGTTTCCTCCAGGTGCTGCAGTTTCCTCCCACAGTCCAAAGATGTATACATTAGGTTCATTGACCATGTTAAATTGCCTCTTAGGGTCCTGGGAGAGGTATGATAGAGCGATTAGCAGGCTAAATATGTGGATTTTCAAGGATAGGGCCTGGGTGGGATTATTGTTGGTGCAGACTCAATGGACTGAATGGCCTCCTTCTGCACTGAAGAGTTTGTATGATTCTTTTGACAGCCTTCAGTTCTAAATCTGACTTTTCCAACTCCCTTCTTTGTAGAGATAGTAGGTTTAAAGGCTTTGAGTGCTGTCCTCTGTCCCTTGAACTTTCTTGAAGCGTTATGACTGCTTTTGACCTTGGCAGTCCCATAAAGCGTGTATCATTACCACCCTCCTCAAATGTGTAAAATCCCAATGAAATGCCCAGTGTGGACCAATATTTTTCACAAGTGCTGATCAGGCTAAATTTCAGCAATTTTCAGGATGTGTTTGATTATCAGCATTTGCAGCTTAATGCGAGAGAGGAACTGCTTCATCTCAAATCAATTCAGCTTCCAATTTAAAACATCATTCCGAGTTCGAACATTGCAAAAGTATTTCAATATTGAGAGTCAAGCTTCACGTAGTTGGGTACAGAAAACCATTAAGGAATCAAATCTATTAGGATTTTTGAAATTATTTGGGAATATGCGTAAAGGAATTTTACGATGCAGGAAATTACATTATTTGGCAATATCTGCACACAATTTCTCATTTGCCTTCAGGTTGAAGGAAAATGCAAAACATTTTGCCAAGCAATATTACACAGCATTTTACTCTAATAAATTGTAAATAACCAACTATCCTGTGATCTGTTCGCTTTGCAGAGAATGGTCACTTGAACGAAGGGGATGAAGTAGAAATAGTCGAGCGATTCAAGTTTCTAGGTGTCCAAATCACCAACAACCTGGTCCCTCTGCGCCAACACTATAGGTAACAAAGCCTATCAACGTCTCTACTTTCTCAGGTGGCTAAGAAAATTTGGCATGCCCACTACAACTCTCACCAACTTTTACAGATGCACTATAGAAAGCATCCTTTCTGGTTGATACAGCTTGATAAGGCCATGGCACCTGATGAAGGAGCAGCACTCCGAAAGCTAGTGGCTTTTGCTACCAAATAAACCTGTTGGACTTTAATCTGGTGTTGTGAGACTTCTTACTGTGTTCCAAAGCCTACAGGAAAAATCCTACCTGATACATTTAAGCCCCGTCATTCAATGACAAAGTCTGAAATAAAAATCCCTCTCTCCCCCACAGAAACCCTCCACACCAACCACTCCCTCTCCCCAACTAATGGATAAGTTTTGTCTTTGTTTTTTAAAGTTTATTTATCAGTGTCACAAGTAGGCTTACATGAACACTGCAATGAAGTTACTGTGAAAATCCACCACACTCTGGCACCTGTTCAGGTACACTAAGATTTAGCACAGCCAACTCACCCAACCTGCACATCTTTGGAGAATGGGAGGAAACCGGAGCACCCAGAGAAAACCCATGCAGGAGAATGTGCAGACTCTGCACAGAAAGTGACCCAAGCCAGGAATCAAACCCAAGTCCTTGGCGCCGTGAGGCAGCAATGCTAACCACTGTGCCACCGTACCACCCGGCTCCCTATAAATTACAATTAAATCTTTGGATGTCGGATGGAGAAGTGTGTGGGGCACGTCTTTACCTGATTTTTCTGATCTCAGGGCAGTTGCAAGAACTTACACAAATGTACACAACTCGGGGCAGGCCTAACATAGAGTCAGCCAGCAGTCAGCAGATGTAATTATGTTGTTCAAGCTCAGAGAAATCTTTTTCAGGGTTCAACCTTCAAAAGTTGGAGAAATATTAGAACAGAAGTTGAATATTTGCATTCTTCCTGCCCCAGGCAGATGCTGAAGGCTTGTTCTGCACCTGTGACCATAAGTAAATATCAGCATTTGTTTAATATTGGAAGGAGAGGGGTGGGAGTAGGGGGGAGAAACTGGGCCTGCCTTTGTTAGAATTTATAGTTGCCGAGGAAATCAAACACTTGAGATTCTGGGATTCCCAGCGTTTAAGGGCATTGTGTCCCACCACTTGTCTTTTTGAATTAAGGGGTTATAGTAACTGCAGAGCTAAGTGATAATTTTATATGGAGGCATTTTCCTCCCAGAGTCTTTTGTTTCTGGAAGTCACGAATAATGAGCCTGATGATTTTGCACACTTTGCTACTCCCGTAGATGAGATAATCCTATAATCCTGCACAAAACATTATTAACTTCATCCAGCAACACATGAGAAGCCCAATGATTACTTTGTGAAGGCAGCCCGTCGGGAAATGGTTTGCCATTCTTCCAGTGTGTTATGCATTGTAAATCAACTTTTATCATTTTTATTATCTATGCATGTGTCTCTGCAAGATTGCTCGGTACAATCACTCACTACATCACCAACTTTTACAAATAGATAGAAAGCATTCTTTCTGGTTGTATCACAGCTTGGTATGGCTCCTGCTCTAACCAAGAAGGCAATGAACTATAGGGCGTTATGAACGAAGCCCAGTCCATCACGCAAACCAACCTCCCATGCATTGACTCTGTCTACACTTCCCACTGCCTTGGAAAAACCGGCCAGCATAATTAAGGACCCCACGCACCCCAGATATTTTCATTTCTACCTTCTTCTGTCTGGAAAGTGATACAGAAGTCTGAGATCACATATCAACTGACTCAAAAACAGCTTCTTCCTTGCTGCTATCAGACTTCTGAATGGACCAACCTTATATTAAGTTGATCTTTGTCTACACCCTAGCGATGACTGTAACATTACATTCTGTAACCTCTCCTTTCCTATTCTATGAATGGTATGCTTTGTCTGTATACCACACAAGAAACAATACTTTTCACAGTATACTAATACATGTTACAATAATAAATCAAATCAAAAATGCCATATGAAATCAAGCATTCCTTGTGCCATAAAAATAATTGATGTATAATCAATGCAAAAAGGCCAGATCGTAAATTGCAAAATTCATTCTACGATAAGATCCAGAATGATTCACCGTAAGTTGTTAATTAATTGGAAATATTGTTTACTTTTACAAACCTGTCACAACCCTTTAATTTACAATGTTTAATAATTGTTAATGAGACGTTTAGTTATGTAAAGGAGGACAGTGGCACCATATTGGACCAAATTATAGGGAGCAGAAAAGTTTATCAAACCGATCAGAAGGGTAAGTTCTCTCACGTTTATTTTACAGGCTTACATAGCTGATAAATGTCAGGGAAATCACAGACACTTGCAACATAGAAGGAAGCCATTTGACCCATCTTGTCTTTGCTGGGCCCCATTGGGAGAAAAGAGGAGCAGACATGAAACTAACATGTTCAATCCACAAACAGAAAACGCTGGAAGAACACCTCAGCAAGTCTGGAAACACCTGTGGAGACAGAATAGAGCCAACATTTCAAATCTGGATGACCCTTTGGAAGGTCAACCTGGCTCGAAATGTTGGCTGTCTCTCCACAGGTGCCGTCAGACCTGATGAGATTGTCCAGCATTTTTCTGTTTTTATTTCAGATTCCAACATCCGCTGTATTTTGCTCTTATCTTAATGCTCAATCCACAAACTCATAAAGAGTTAAAAATACCAGTATGAACTCATCAGGCTGAATGTTTGATGTCTGTGGTTCTGCCCCGTATCCTACGTAATGCTTAGGGGATAGACTTTTTTAAAAAATGAATGAAGGCTTTTTAAAAGTTGAGGGAACAGCTGTTTCTCTGGCTCTGAATTTGGATTCAGACTCTGCACTTTGCACCCAAACAGAGAGACCCTGACGAGGCAAGATTGGGTCTCAGGCTTTATCAAAGAATGTGCTGACCTCAGTGCTGACCTTTCCTCCAAATACACCTTAGCCTGGCTAGCAGCCATCCTCAGCTGAGATCTGAAATGAGGAAAGGCATTAGGCCCCAACTTTACATATTCAATTCACATATTTTCACCTATTTTCAACATTACGGCTAAAACATGGGCCCCAGAATTTGGCTGTAAGATTGACAGTGGCACAGACTGGATGCAAGATGTTCCTCTGCTAAATTGGGATGTTTTGTGCCCATTGTACGTGCAAGAAATGGGTGCAGCTCACACCAATTTCTACACTGAAGAATTGCAGCATGGACAAGTTGAGCCGAAGAGCCTGTTTCCGTGCTGTAAACCTCTGACTCCATGCTTTAGTACAGTCAGATTTAATTCCTGACTTCAATTACCTGCACAGGTGGAAACAGTGAAGGAACCATTTCCATAGCGTCGAGCTGAAAGTGCCAATCACACGATAAAGTGATTTCATGAACAACAAATTTTATGCAAATTGAATGTCTCCTCACCACACTACTCTTGCAGAACTATCCTACTAATGGTCAGCATGACCCAAGTTGTCAGGTCTATTTGCACAAAGAACCTGCACCAACAGAGTCATGGTGATTCAGAGTCAAATCCCTCCTCAAGTTCAACAGCAAGTTGAACAAAGCTACATTCCCAAGTTTCCATTTTGTCATCCCCACTCACTTCGAACGTAAGTAGTTCTATTTCTCTAATCTATTTACTTCTTAAGTAGCTTAAGTTCACAGCCTCTGGAATTAAGGATCTACTGATGACCATGAAATCCTTGTCAAAAAAACCCATCTGGTTCACTAATGTCCTTTAGGGAAGGCAATCTGCCGTCCTTACCTGGTCTGGCCTACATGTGACTCCAGAGCCACAGCAACGTGGTTGACTCTCAACTGCCAAATGAAATGGCCCACTCAGTCCAAGAGCAATAAATGTTGGCACAACCAGTGACCTCAAGATCGCATGAACGAATAAAAAGAAACTCAGTGCCCAATCTTGTTAGCATCTCACACCACTGCAGGATATATTGTGTTTATATAGGTTTCTAAAAACAAATTTTATACAACCTAGCAAATCAAATTTTAAACACTGTTAGAATTTTGTTGCATCCTGTTTTGTGAGAAAGAGGATCCACCTTTTCTGTAATCTTTGCCTAACAACAGGGTATTTTTACAATTGCACTTTTAACCAAACTTTGCTGCATATGACGTGCCCTGAAGTGCTAATGTGCAGTAAAGAGAGCTTTAGCCCTCAAATAATATAACATTGAAAGGCAACTGCATACCTTCAACTTGCTTCGGTCTTTGGTACAGTGTTGTTCTTTCGATGAGCCTTTGAATTTATTTCTCTCTCACTGTCTCTGCCCTACGTAGACAGAGAGAAAAAAAATCTGACAGGTGATATGTAAATTCTGACATCCTACTGCTCAGTGCTGCAGACCTCTGACAGGAGAGGTTTTAAATTTTTTTTTCTGCTGTATGCAGACAAACTGATCATTGAGCTGTTAAGGGGGGTTGGGAGAGAGAGCGGGAATATAGTGTTTAGGCAGAGGATCATAGACTCCCAAAAGTGCAGGAGGAGGCCATTGGGCCCATCGGACCTGCAACCATCCCACCCAGGCCCTATCCCTGTAACTCCAGTGGTGAGATTTGCTGGACTCCTGGCTGCTGTTTCCTGCCAGTTTGCTAGCGGTGGAATTCTCTGGTCCCGTCGTTGTCAATGAGAATTTCCGCTGATGTCACCCCAAACTGATGGGAAGGGGTGCGCTGGCAGCGGGACCGGAGAATCCCCCCTGTGTGAACGACTGGAGAATTTCAGCCCACATATTTACCCTGCTAATCCGCCTGACACCAAGGAGCAATTTAGCATGGCCAATCCACCTAACCCACACATCTTTGGACTGTGGGAGGAAACCCATGCAGACACGGGGAGAATGTGTCGACGCTGCTCAGACAGTGACGCAAGGCTGGAATTGAACCCGGGTCCCTGGCACTGCGAGGCAGCAGTGCTAATCACCATGCTGCCCCATCAGCCATGGTCATATTGAATGGCAGAGCAGGCTTGGAGGGCCAAATGGCGTTTTTATGGATGAAATCTTCCCTTCTCGTTTGTGGCTGGGATTTTCTGGTGCCGCTGACCGACAACAGGCTTTAGGCTGAAATGTCAAATTTTCTGTTGACTCTCCCAACAGGCCCCGTCAGGGATGAGGCCAGAGAATCCTACTCTCTGTATATATGTTTCTAAAGTGCCAACATTGCTACTATCTTTGCTGCAAGTGAAGAAGAACTCAGGATTTTAGAAACTTGCTCTCCTCACAGCAGTGAAGGTTAAGAGGGGATTTAATGGAGGCCTTTAAAATGATCAAGTGTTTAGATAGAGTAAATAAAAAGAAACTGTTTCCAGGAACTGAAGGGGCAATATTCAGAAGGCACAGATTCAAGATGATTAGCTGAGGAATGGAAGGAGACATGACGAAATACATTGTTACAAAATCAGTGGTTAGGATTCACAATACACTGCCTGAGAGGATGATCCAATTGTAGTTCTCAAAATTGACTGGGTAAATAATTGAAGGAGCATGAAGATGGAGAGAAAGCAGGGAAATGGTCCATAAAACAGCTAGCAAGGTCTGATAGGCTTTTTTATTTGTGGGACCTGGGTGTCGCTGGCTGGCCAGCATTTATTGCCCATCCCTAGTTGTTCTTGGAGGGCAGTTGAGAGTTAACCTCATTGCTGTGGCTCTGGAGTCACATGTAGTAGGTCAGGATTGGTAGATTTCCTTCCCTAAAGAACATTAGTAAACCGGATGGATTTTTCTGACAATCATTTCACGGTCATCAGTAGATTCTTAATTTTTTTTATTGAACTCAAATTCCACCATCTGCTGTGGCAGGATTCGAACCCAGGTCCCCAAAACATTATTGAGTTGCTGGGTTAATAGTATGGTGATAATACCACTAGGTCATTACCTCCCCTGGACTGATTGTGCTCCTCCAGTGCTATAACATACAACGATATTGCAAACAAAACCAAGCCAAAATTGGTGTCCAATTTACAATCAATAAAAGCTTGTATGTGTAAAGCATATTTAACAAGGTAAGCCATCCCAAGGTGCTTCATAGCAACCATGTGGGTGGAATTTTCCCATTTTAGCACCAACAGCTGGCTGGAGCAAGAAAAACAAGTAGCTTGCCAACCTCGTGGCCGGCTTAAATTGCCAGGGAATTCAGCACTTGGTGCAAAAAAAACTGCATGTGCCGTGCATGGCATCACACTGGTGGGCTGGGCCAGAAAAATGAGGCAACACTGGAATCCTGAGTTTGAGAAACCATAACCTCTGTCCCCTGGCCCCCTTCTTCATCCCCCTTCCCCATTCCCTTGTCCCCTGCATGGGCATGGGAAACCTCCTCCCATGGTTAAGGGGAAACCCTCCTGTGATGGATTAGTGGAACCCCCATGTGTAAGGGGAACCTGCCACCCTCAGGAACTTCCAAGAGGATCCCCTCTTGGGGAGCAATATTGCTCCCCAGCACAGACAAACTTTATTTAAGAACACAGTTAGATTATAACAAAAATAATTAGCATAACTTTTACCAATTTAGATATTTAAATATGACACAGTATAAGTTTTCACAGCTAGCTATCTATAATCCCAATGAAAGCAATATCCCCATAGACATAAAGCCCTTTTTCAAATTAGCACAAAAACAGATATGCTCACGTGAATGCTAGGTTTCCAGCCTTTTAGCACCTCTGGGCAGAGATCCAGACAGACACCAGAGAAAGATCCACCCCCAAATAGCAGAATCTCAGAGAAAAAGACTCTTTTTAAACAGAACCCAATCTCCAAATGCAGAGAAAGAGCGACATTGCTCTGACAATTTCAAGAAGCATCTGATTTTGATTTCTCTGTGTAAGCATAATCCCATGCAGTCACCTGATTTTCCTGTCAATCAATCCAATCAATTCCTACCCAGGAGAAAACATTAAAATAACAGAACAGCATTAGTCCAGGATAAAATAAACATTCTAGCAACTAGGACCAATTTTGCTGCTGCAGTAACAGCAGTGGCCGCCTGTTATAGACCAAGTGGCAACGGTGTCAGAACACATTGTTTAAAAAAATCCTGCACAAAAATACATTTTTTTAAAAGCACAGTATCATCATAATACTGCCATTTAAATAACATACTGGAACATGAACCCCACAGCCTTTTGATCTGGGATTAAGAATGCTAATCACATAGCCAAGTTAATACTGAAACTGTAAGCTTAGGCATACTATATCCTTTAGTCTTCCAGAAGAGGTTCTTGTGGATTTTGAAAAATCCACAAGAAAAAACAAAATCCACAAGTTTGAAAAAACTGCAGTTGTTGGTTTAAGTGGCTGGTTATGCTTTCCCCCACTTCTGGTCAGCATATACCACTTGCTGTCATTTATTGAACTAATAATTCTTACACTGGGGCCTGGAGCAATTCAATAGTAATGCGTGGTAGCGTAGTGGTTAGTTTCTGAGCTCACAAGTGAGAGATTTTGATTAACAAATCCAGCAAAGGTGAGTGCAAATTCCACCATGACAGTTTGAGAATTTGAATTTTGTTTTTCATTGGAATTTTAAAAATGGCATCGATTACAAGCAACAATGATGCTGTCAGATTAGTGTAAGATCACAACCAGTTCTATTATGGTCCTGGATGCAAAGGAAATGGTTTGTGACTTCACTTCCCCACCAGATATGGTTGACTCTAAAATTCCCTCTAAAATGGTTGAGTGGGTGAGGCAACTGCTGAATGGCAACTTCTCTGACATAGATTCCCTACAGTGCAGAAGGAGGCCATTTGGTCCATTGAGTCTGCACCAATCATAATCCCACCCAAGCCCTATTCCTGTCACCCCACATATTTACCCTGTAAATCCCCCTGACATTAGGATCGATTTAGCATGGCCAATCAACCTAACCCGCACATCTTTGGACGTTGGAGGGCTGTCCTCCAACAGTCTTGGGAAATTTATCAACTGAAGCTTGGCATCATCTGATCACTGTTATTTTTGTAAAATCTCTACTGTTGTACTTGACAATTCTCAAGGCAATTGGAAATGGGAAATAAATACCACCCTTGCCACCCATCCTCATGTCCCAAGAACAGATTTCTTTTGAAACTCCCATACGTTTTGTTTTCCTTAGCCAGTGACTAAAAAGACAGACAGATGTAATGCTCTCTCTTGCAATGCATTTTTAAATTTGAAATCCTACCTCTTCCTTAAGTTCAATTCATAAGTCTAAGCATTGGAGCAGAAATGCCATTTCTAGCAATATCTTAAGTGGTCAGTTATCAGTTCACTCACCAAGGTGGTGAGTGTCTGGAACGAGCTGCCAGGGGTAGTAGTAGAGGCTGGTACAATTTTATCTTTTGAAAAACATTTAGGCAGTTACATAAGGAAGATGGGTATAGAGGGATGTGGGCCAAACGCCGGCAATTGGCATCAGCGTTGTGGTAAAAACCGGGTGGCACGGACAAGTTGGGCTGAAGGGTCTGTTTCCATGCTGTAAAGCTCTATGACACTCTGACAATCATCACTTCAACTGAGCTGGGAAGAGTTGGAACTGGCTGGGTTTGAGGGTGGCTGATTAAAAATTTGAAGAAGAAAATAAGCAAAGAGTGATTGTTGCACACTATGCCAGATCCTAGGAGACCTTGTGGCACAGTGGTGAGCACCCCCTACTTCTGGACCAAAAGCTCTGGGTTCAAGTCCAACATCAGGACTTGTTGGCTATGGAAGGAGTGTTGATAATGTGGGTTAATGAGTTGATAATCAGCTGTGGCACCATGCCACTAATCCCTAAAGGGAAATAAATATGCAAAGATATGCTTAAAAAATACCATGACATGTCAAGGAAAGAGGATTTTAAAGGTGCTACTTATTTATCACTGGGAGAAAGGAGCACACTGCACCTTTAAGATGGGCAGATGTCAAAATTAATGGTGCCTCAAAAAGGAAAAAGAATTATTCAGAGAATTTATTGAAGGCAACACAGGTTATATATATCATCGTGATTTTTGAATTTGATTTATTATTGTCACATGTATACAATGAAAAGTATTGTTTCTTGCACCCTATACAAACAAAGCAAACAAAAGATAGAAACGGAAATGAGAGAGTGCAGAATATTGTGTTACAGTCATAGCTAGGGTGTAGAGAAAGATCAACTTAATGCAAGATAGGTCCATTCAAAAGTCTGATGACAGCTGGGAAGGAGCTTTTCTTTAATCAGTTGGTATGTGACCTCAGACTTTTGTATCTTTTTCCCTACAGAGAAGGTGGAGGAGAGAATGTCTCGGATGTGTGGGGTCCTTAATTACGCTGGCTGCTTTGCTGAAGCAGCGGGAAGTGTAGACAGAGTCAATGGGTGGGAGGCTGGTTTGTGTGATGGATTGGGCTACATTCACGATCTTTTGTAGCTCCTTGCGGTTGTGAACAAAGCAGGAGACATACACGCTGTGATACAACCAGAAAGAATACTGTGCATCTGTAAAAATTGATGAAAGTTCACTGCAAATACACTGCAGGAGATTCCACTGATGAACCACAGCCATGGCCAGGTGACAGGTTCCTGTCCAAAGCACTCCTTCTATTCAGTGAGTGCCACCATTGTTTGACGGGTAATTACCAACTTGTTAGGGAAGGCACTTCACCTGTCCAGCATTTCCCTCACTTCCTGCTGCACTTCTCTGCAGCCAGCCCACGGTACAATATGGAAGCAGTTCCACTTTCCCATGAGTCACATCACTGTCAATAGCATCAGGGTTGGGAGCTCAGAGGTGCGATGCTAATGCCTTTGCTCTGGGAACGAGCCTCGGCAAAGGGCACCCATGAGGGAGGCAGATTCAGAAGCATCTGCCAATCTATAGAAAGTACCCTCGCCACTGACCTCAGGATTTACCTATTTAAAATTATTAGAGCTTCTGTCTCAGGGCACATGTTGACACTCTTTCTCAGCCAAAGTATAACATTGCATTATGTAATTCTCCCATCCTAATAAACCAGAGGGTCTTGTAAGTCACCATCAGCATCAGAAAAGGAACTTATTGTCTGTTTTATCAAGAATTAATTATTATTTGTTCGTTCATGGGATGTAGGTGTCGCTGGCTGGGCCAGCATTTATTGCCCATCCCTGAGGGCAGTTGAGAGTCAACCACATTGCTGTGGATTGCGAGTCACATGTAGGCCAGACTAGGTAAGGATGATAGGTTTCCTTCCCTAAAGGACATAAGTGAACAAGATGTGATTTTACACAATGGGTTCATGGTAATCATTAGACTTTAATTCCAGGTTTTTATTGAATTCAAATTTCACCATCTGCCATGGTGGGATTTGAACCCCGGTCCCAGAACAGTACCGTGGGCTTCTGGATTATTTGTCCAGCGGCAATACCACTATGTCATTGCCTCCCCTAAAAAATGTAAACTTGTGCATATTTGGCTCCCTTTTTAAGCCATCAAAGTTATATCCTGAGGGTGGAATTTTCCCTTCCCGCTCGCCACGGGAATAGTAGCGGGCATGACACGGGCTACGCCAAGGTCTGTTGGCGTCAGGTGGGATCTTCAGGTTTCGGAGTGAGTGCAGCAAGAAAATCCCACCCTAAATGTACTTATCTATCTTAAACATTGGTGGAACACAAAAGCCACCTTATGGCATAACATTCAGAAACCTCGTTTGCAATGTGTTGCCTGGCACACAACATGCACGCAGATGAAATTGGCAAATGAGAAACATAGATTACGCTAGAGCAATTCTTCACTGAGAGAGAGACAAGGATTGCCAACATTGACAGCCTGTATTTTTGGCCTGGCAGGTCACAGCAAGCAGACTTAGAAAAGGAATACTCTGGCTGGCAGTCAGAGCCTGATGCACATGACCCAGTAACCTACTTTCAGATGTCACGGGCTAAGGTACAAGAACATTTGTTTCTAACTGATATTAAATTGCTGCGTCATCTTTTATTCACTTTTTGGCCAGAAACCTAATATCAGGTGAAATGTCAGTGAGATTTCACTGGCGGCGACCCATATGTAACTGAGCACTGAACATGTTGGGAAGTAACTGGGAGATCAGAGGCAGCCTCAAGTTAGCAAGGTCACTGTATTAACTTGTCAAACTTAATCAGTATCTGACAGCGGAGGTCAATTATTTTAAAGGAATGCGCATTTGGCAGGAAAATTTACACGTGATAAGTCTTTTAGAAAAAACTCATACTTAGTTCTCAAGCAACGTCTATTCTTGTTTAAGGGGGTTTTCATTTTTAATTATTATTAACAACTTCTACTTATTTTCGAAGTGTTTTCAAACCCGACAGTTTAATAAGTAACCTCCTGTTCTGACCATCGGCTGTGTCGGAGCTTGGAAAGTGTATGCGTCATTAAAGGGATTGCTAATTTAATGTGGGTGACACAGTGGTTAGCACTGCTACCTCACAGCGCTGGAGACCCTGGTTCGATTCCTAGCTTGGGTCGCTGTCTGTGTGGAGTCTGCTGGTTCTCCCTGTGCCTTTGTGGGTTCTCTCCTGGTGCTCCAGTTCCTCTCTCAGTCTGAAAGACATGCTACTTAGGTGCATTGCCAATGCTTAAATTTTCCTTCTGTATACCCAAACATGCGCTTTGGGGACTTTCACAGTAATTTCATTGCAGTATTAATGTAAACTGCTTGTGACACTAATGAATAAGCTTTTAAAAACTTTTTCAACTAAACTGGTAAGTTGCGTCAAAATGTCAAATTCACTTAGCAAAAGTAAGGGGATAAACGCAAACAGCATGGGAACGGGTGGAGACTGTTCAGCTCCTCGCTCCTGCTCAGTTGGATCATTGCTGATCTGCACTTTCACTCCATATAACTGCCTTTGCTCCGCATCTCTTGATACCCTGACTGAATAAAAATCCATCAGTTGCAGTCTGGAAGGGCAGCAGTTTCCAATCCTTCCCACGTTCCGCCAAAGGCGAACTCCTGCGGCAGCCGTGCCGTACAAAATGTCATAGACCTCAGCGGGACTGAAAGATCTTGCCAACAGTCAATGGTGAACCGCCTCTGTCAATGGAAAACATGCTTGGTGGTGGGGGGGGTGAGGGGTAGTGCGGGGGATTGGGATTGGGAGAATGGAAAATCCCAGCCCAGTGGCATGGTTTCCTGTTTCCCTCCCCCAACAGCAGAATCTGTGGTGGGTGTTCACCATTGGTCGGACTGGAAGATCCCGCCGGCAGGAATGGCTGGAAGATTCCAGGCTAAATGTTCCCAGCATCCAGAAGGAGCTGTGGAGGGGACAGAGACCTCCAGGTTTTGGTTTTGTATGAAAAGCCTTTTCCTCATCTCTGTATATTACATCAAGTACTTACTTGAACTGTACTGCACACAGGGGTATTTTCTGATTATGTTGCCTATTTAAAATAGTGTCTTGTATAGATTTATTGGTTTATAGATCTCTCGAAAAAAGTAATGGCACCTCAGGTGCAGCAACTTTCAACATGTCGCTCCTAAGAAAAATCTGTCTTTATCATTTCTCAGGCTCCAGCTTCTCCCGTGTTTCAGTGGTTTGCAAGTTGACAACCCATCTTTAACCTATGATCTCGCCTTCATTTCATGGTGTTCAGTGGTTCAAGAAACAAGCTTAACGCCCCCTTTCTAAAGGAATTAGGGATGCCCACTGAACGGCTCATTGGTGACATCCATGTCCCGAGAAATCTGTCACTGCTGCCTCATAGCACCAGGGACCGGGGTTCGATTCCTGCCTTGGGTCACTGTCCCTGTGGTGTTTGCACATTCTCCCCATGTCTTCATGGGTTCCGTCCGGGTGCTCAGGTTTCCTCCCACACTCCAAAGATGTGTGATGATTGGCCATGCTAAATTATCCCTTGGTGTCAGAGGAATTTACAAGGTAAATACATGGAGCTTCTGGGAGCAGGGTCTGGGTGGGATTGTGGTTGGTGCTGGCTCTATGGGCCTCCTTCTGCACGGTAGACATTCTATGATTCTATGAATGAATAAAAACTGATATAATTTCTCAACCAAGATCAATATTAATTATTTTCTTGTAGCTATTTGCATCTCCTCCAGACCCAACCTCTGCTTCTATATATTAGCAGAGCCTTTTGCCATTATTACACCACTCCTACCTTCCACTTTATCCCTTTCCTGTCCAGTTCCCCACCACACCCTTCTTCATGACCTCGGGGTCCTTGTGCATGAGTCGCAAAAACCCAGCTTGCAGGTGCAGCAGGTGGTCAGGAAGGCGAATGGGATGCTGGCCTTCATAGCGAGGGGGATTGAATATAAAAGTAGGGAGGTCTTGCTGCAGCTGTATAGGGCATTGGTGAGGCTGCAGCTGGAGTACTGTGTGCAGTTTTGGGCGCCGCACCTGCGCAAGGATATTTTGGCCCTGGAGGGAGTGCAGAGGAGGTTTACTAGGCTGATACCGGAGTTGAGGGGGTTGAGCTATGAGGAGAGGCTGAATAAACTAGGCTTGTACTCGTTAGAGTTTAGAAGAATGAGGGGAGATCTCATTGAGACGTATAAGATGATGAATGGGATGGATAGGATAGAGGTGGAGAGACTCTTCCTGCTCAAAAAAGACAGTAGGACTAGGGGGCACAGCCTCAAGATAAAGGGGAGGCAGTTTAGAACGGAGTTGAGGAGGAACTTCTTCACTCAAAGGGTGGTGAATCTCTGGAATTCTCTGCCCGTTGAAGTGGTGGAGGCTGCCTCGCTAAATATTTTTAAGAAGCGGGTTGATGGGTTCTTGATAAGAGAGGGGATTAAGGGTTATGGGGAGAGGGCGGGAAAGTGGAACTGAGCCACAACAGATCAGCCATGATCTTATTGAATGGCGGGGCAGGCTCGAAGGGCTAGATGGCCTACTCCTGCTCCTATTTCTTATGTTCTTATAATCCTTCATTTAATCCCTACAGTGCAGGAGGCGGCCATTCAGCCCATCGCGTCTGCACTGACCACAATCCCACCCAGTCTTTATTCCTGTAACCTCACGTATTTACCTGGCTAACCCCCTTGATACTAGAGTCAATTTAGCTTGGCCAATCAACGTAACCCGCACATCTTTGGACTGCGGGAGGAAACCGGAGCACCCGGAAGGAACCTGCACGGACATGGGGAGAATGTGCAAATTTCACACAGACAGAGACCCGAGGCCAGAATTGAACCTGGGGCCCTGGCGTTGTGAGGCAGCAGTGCTAACCACTGTGCTACCATGCTGCCAAAGAAGAGGCAGAGAATACAGAAAGAAAGGACAGAGCTGCCATGACTCAGAAAGTGGTGGAGCTGCTTCCTGAGTTACACTGCACTGGTTCAAACACTGATCTGTACAAAAACGCAAAACTATCTGGACATGGTTGGATTCAGAGTCGACCTGATGGTTTGAAATGCACAAATTATCCCTGCACACTATGGCTTTGTCATCTAATTTTCCGCTCATATTTGTTTCCTCAAGGCCCACTCTTATGGCCATTCATGTTATGTTCCCGCTACAGCGAGGTCAGAGAATTTGGCGCCCAGCCGAATCTCCATTCACCACAGCAGGATGGGAAAATCTTGCCGGTGTGAATCTTGGTAACATTTCCGGCCTCTATTTTTCTTTTGGTTCCGTCCCCCAGTTCTCATTTTATCCCCATGTCTGGGCGGGATTTTAGGGCCCCTCCTGCCGATGCCATTTTCCGGTCTTGCTGAAGTCAATGGACTTTCGAATGACTCGCCTCACTTTATAGCCTCGCCCCTGACACGACAGAGCTGTAAAATTCCACCCTGTGTCTGCTGCTCGGGCATGGGCTCGACACAGAAGTGTGTGAAATCGTGCGAGCAGACATCAGGCACGCATCCCAATGTCATCACGCACTTCCGGTCTGTGCGCAGATGAGAGTCAGAAGTGCGCCCACCGATAATCAAACAGGCAATGTAGCCTGCAAGGCGCCAATTGAGAATCACACTTAGTTCATCTGCTTTCACAGTCGACAATGGGCCGATTGGCCAGGTGGTCTTTACATGTTCGCTGAGACTCATTTCTAGGGTGGGATGAAATGTCTGGGTTGAAATAAAACAAGGAAAGGTGTCTGGTGACTGGGGTTTGTGTCTGGAATTGCTGCCTAGGATATTGCGTTTCCTCAATATAATTGATTTGCTACCCGTCTGCAGCTCCCTGAGACAGCTCAGTGTCAGCTCAGATTTTGTAGAAACACATAAGATTATGAAGGGAATGGATAAGATAGAAGCAAAGAGGTTGTTTCCACTGGCAAGTGAAAGTAAAACTAGAGGGTTGGTCTCAAAATAAGGGGAAGCAGATTTAGGACTGACTCGAGGAGGAACTTCTTTGCCCAAAGGGCTGTGGAAATCTCTGCCCAGTGAAGCTGTTGAGGCTACCTCGTTAAATGCCTTTAAGGCAAAGGTAGATAAATTTTTGAACAGTAAGGGAATTAAGACTTATCGTGGTTGGGTGGGTAAGTGAGGCTAGTCCACGAAAAGATCAGCCTTGGTCTCCTTGAATGGCAGAGTAGGCTCCAAGGGCCAATTGGCCGACGACTCCTGCCCTCAGTTCTTATGTTCTTATGAGAGAGGACATTAAAAGCACCGGTCCATGTCCTCTCCTTTCTCGGAGCCCAGCCTCTAAGTCTTTACCAACATACATTTCAGGGTGACTGTGCGGCAATTGCCCAGCCGGCGTTAAATCTCCTTCCAGGGCCGATTGCGACCGCACGCCTGCATTTCACGCCCTCTTTCAGACCTGCAAAGTGCACACACCCGAAGGATGAAAAGTTCAGATCCTCTTCATATCCCTGATGCCAACAGCCTTGGATTGCTGTAATAAGACCAAGCCCTGTGAACGTTCAGACCCAATAGGAATCAAATAAGAACATAAGAACATAAGAAATAGGAGCAGGAGTAGGCCAACTAGCCCTTCGAGTCTGCCCCGCCATTCAATAAGATCATGGCTGATCTGTCGTGGCTCAGTTCCACTTTCCCGCCCTCTCCCCATAACCCTTAATCCCCTCTCTTAACAAAAACTCATCAACCCGCGTCTTAAAAATATTTAGCGAGGCAGCCTCCACCACTTCAATGGACAGAGAATTCCAGAGATTCACCACCCTTTGAGTGAAGAAATTCTTCCTCAACTCCGTTCTAAACTGCCCCCCCTTTATCTTGAGGCTGTGCCCCCTAGTCCTACTGTCCTTTCTGAGCGGGAAGAGTCTCTCCACCTCTATCCTATCCAACCCATTCATCATCTTATACGTCTCAATGAGATCTCCCCTCATTCTTCTAAATTCTAACGAGTACAAGCCTAGTTTATTCAGCCTCTCCTCATAGCTCAACCCCCTCAACTCCGGCATCAACCTAGTAAACCTCCTCTGCACTCCCTCCAAGGCCAAAATATCCTTGCGTAAGTACGGCGCCCAAAACTGCACACAGTACTCCAGCTGCGGCCTCACCAATGCCCTATACAGCCGCAGCAAGACCTCCCTACTTTTATATTCAATCCCCCTCGCAATGAAGGCCAGCATCCCATTCGCCTTCCTGACCACCTGCTGCACCTGCAAGCTGGGTTTTTGCGACTCATGCACAAGGACCCCGAGGTCCCTCTGCACCGACGCCTGCTGCAGTTTTTCGCCACGTAAGTAATAATCCTTCCTACCATTATTCCTACCAAAGTGGACCACCTCGCACTTGCATTTAGATACATTTAGATAACATTTAGATACATGAATAGTGTAGAGGGGTGCAGACTACACACAGACATGAGGTTTTTAGTGTGGAAAGGCGTCATGCGTTGGTGCAGGATTAGTGGGCCAAAGGGCCTGTTCCTATGCTGTGCTGTTCTTTGTTCAAACACCATTGATAAGACACTTTCTAAGTTGATGTGTATCCTTGTGTTCACCCTGTTGGATGAGTTTTACTCACTGCAGATTTGGAGGTCTCAAACACAGGCAACACACTGAAGCAATCTCATTTACTCTCAAAAAGAGGCGTAAAATTTTCATTCAGGAATTTTGAACAGCAGGGAGCGGAAATTAAAATCAAAATGTGAGTTCAAATTTCCTGCAATTTTACCTACAAACCAGACAAATGGGCTGCACGCAGTGAGCTCCCTCTGATCGAGAGAGGGCAACGAGCTCATCAAAGAGCTAGCCTTATATGGGTGTAAGACTAGAGGCAGTCTTGGTCTCTGTGCTCTCCCTAACTTGGTGCTAATCTTCACACAAGTTGTCTAATTACGGACAGCATGGTGGCACAGTGGTTAGCACTGCTGCCTCCCAGTGCCAGGGACCTGGGTTCAATTCTGGCCTTGGGTCACTGTGTGGAGTCTGCACGCTTTCCCTGTGCCTGCACAGGTTTCCTTCGTGCCCTCCAGTTTCCTCCCACAGACCAAAGATGTGAAGGTTAGTTGGATTGACAGTGCTAAATTGGTCTTTCGTGTCCCAAGATGGGTAGGTTAGGGGGATTAGACGTAGTAAACATACGGGTTTACGAGGAGAGGGTGGGGGGGTGGGTAAGATGCTCTGTTGGAGAGTTGGTGCAGATTCGATGGGCCAAATGGCCTCCTTCTAGGCAAAAAAAAAGCAAATTGAAAGCTTTTGCACTTGCCAGTGGCAAAATAGGTGGTCAAAATCAGTAGGATAAAATTGTGATCAAGTGTAAGAGCTAACTGTGTTGAAAAGGTGTCTTGACAGTGGAGTAAGCACTCCAGTCTTGGAGATGTTGTGTTTCAGATCAGACATTAAGCTGAGGACATGCCTGCCCTCACAGGTGGAGGTATTCTTTCAGGGAATTGTAAAGGCTTCTCTCTGGTGCCCTGGCCAATATTTATCCATGATGTGGAGATGCTGGGATTGGACTGGGGTAAGCACAGTAAGAAGTCTCACAACACCAGGATAAAGTCCAACAGGTTTATTTGGCAGCAAAGCCACAAGCTTTTGGAGCACTGCCCCTTCATCAGGTGAGTGGGAGTTGTGTTCACAAACAGGGCAAAGATCGCCACAAACTCCATTTACAAGATAATGATTAGAATGCAAGTCTTTACAGGTAATCAAGTCTTAAAGATACAGACAATGTGAGTGGAGAAGGGTTAAGCACATGTTAAAGAGATGTGTATTGTCTCCAGCCAGGACAGTTAGTGAGATTTTGCAAGCCCAGGCAAGTCGTGGAGGTTACAGACAGTGTGTCATGAATCCAAGATCCCGGGTGAGGCCGTCCTCCTGTTTGCAGAACTTGGTTATCAGTTTCTGCTCAGCGATTCTGTGTTGTTGTGTGTCGTGAAGGCCACCTTGGAGAACGCTTACCGAAGATCAGAGGCTGAATGCCCATCAACAGGAAGAGAACACGCCTGCCTGGTGATTGTCGAGCAGTGTTCATTCATCATTTTCGTAGTGTCTGCATGGTCTCCCCAATGTACCACGCCTCGGGACATCCTTTCCTGCATTGTATCAGGTAGACAATGTTGGCTGAGTTGCAAGAGTATGTGCTGTGTACCTGGTGGACGGTGTTCTCACGTGAAATGATGGCATCTATGTCGATGAGTTTGCTGTGGCAGGGTTGTATGATGTCGTGGTCACAGTTCTCCTAAAGGCTGGGTAGTTTGCTACAGACAATGGTCTGTTTGAGATTGTGTGGCTGTTTGAAGGCAAGAAGTGGGGGTGTGGGGATGGCCTTGGCAAGAGGTTCGTTTTCATCAATGACATGTTGAAGGCTCTGGAAAAGATGTCATAGCTTCTCCGCTCTGGGAAAGTACTGGACGATGAAGGGTATTCTGCCTGCTGTGTCCCATGTTTGTCTTCTGAGGAGATCGGTGCGGTTTTTCGCTGTGGCGCATTGGAACTGTTGATCAATGAGTCGAAAGCGATATCCGGTTCTTATGAGGGTGTGTTTCAATGTCTGGAGGTGTCTGTCGCGATCCTCCCCATCTGAGCAGATCCTGTGTACGGAGGGCTACTCCGTAGGGGATGGCTTCTTTAACGTGTTTTGGGTGGAAGCTGGAGAAGTGGAGCATCATGAGGTTATCCGTGGGCTTGTAATACAGTGAAGTGCTGAGGTGACCATCCTTGATGGAGGTGCGCGTGTCCAAGAATGCAACCGAAAGTTTGTGGCTTTGCTACTAAATAAACCTGGTGGACTTTGGCTTGGAATTGTGAGACTTCTTATAATATTTATCCCTCAGCCAATACCAAAAACAAATTAAGAAGTCTCACAGCATCAGGTTAAAGGTTTATTTGGTGTCAAGAGCATGCAGAGAGCTGCTCCTTTATCAGGTGAGTGGAGAGGTGGGTTCACAAACACATATATAGACAAAGGCACAATTGCAAGATTGGAATGTGAGTCTTTACAGGTTACCAAGCCTTTACAGGTACAGACAATGCGAGTGGAGAGAGGGATAATCACAGGTTAAAGAGGTGTGAATTGTCTCAAGCCAGGACAGCTAGTGGGATTTTGTAAACCCAAGCCAAATGATGGAGGTTACATGTAGTGTGACATGAACCCGAAGTCCTGGTTGAGGCTGTCCTTATGTGGGCAGAACTTGGCTATCATGTCCAGATCAAAAACAAATTATCCAGTTATAACCTGCATTGCGGTTTGTGAGATTTGCTGTATGCAAATTGATCTTTCCATCATTATAACAGTCTGTGCGCTGTGGGGGGAGTAAGGAGCTTTTGGTGAGATGCATCAGGCATCAGAGCCATATGTGACAGGCTAGACAGACCAGCTAGTCTCTCCTGTCCAATATTTCTCAGATGTTGATATTCTTTTGAATGTCTGCAGCCTGGCTGCTTCATTTAGCAACAGCCAAGCCACGGGCAGGATGAACTGGAATATATTCCTGCAGCACTCTGCAATTTTGACCATCAATGTTGAGTGCACAGAGAAAGAGCAGGAGACAGTGTGACAGATACAGTGAAACATTCAAGTACATTCACGCAGCCAAAGGCAAATACATGAAATGGGCACCTGTCAACTAGAAACCAGTTTTGCTGATTTAAAAAAAAGACATTTTTGCTGCAAAGTAGGAAAGGTATCTGATGTGATGACCACCAAAGCCACAGAGAATCATCAATATTCTATACTCCTTATATGCCTACAACTGTGTGGCCAAGCTCCCCTCCCACTCCATTTTTGCTTTGCTGATGACACCACCATAGTGAATCAGATCTCAAACAATGACGAGACAGGGTAAGGAACGAGATAGAGAATCTGGTGAATTGGTGAGGCAACAATAATTTCTCCCTCAACGTCAACAAAATGAAGGAGATTGTCATTGACTTCAGGAAGTGCAGTGGAGAACATGCCCCTGTCTACATCAACGGGGATGATGTGGAAATGGTCGAGAGCGTCAGGTTTTTAGGTGCCCAGATCACCAACAACCTGTTCTGATGCCCCATGCTGACATTATCGTTAAGGAAGCCCACCAATGCCTCTACTTTCTCAGAAGACTAAGGAAATTTGGCACATCAGCTACAATTCTCACCAACCTTTACAGATGCACCACAGAAAGCATTCTTTCTGGTTGTATCACAGCTTGGTATGGCTCCTCCTCTGCCCATGACCATAACAAACTACAAAAGGTCATGAACGAACCCCAATCCATCACTCAAAACAGTCTTCCATCCATTGACTCTGTCTACACTTCCCGCTGCCTCAGCAAAGCAACCAGCATAATTAAGAACCCCAGCACTCCCGGACATTCTCTCTTCCATCTTTTTCCTTCGTGAAAAAGATACAAAAGTCTAAGGTCATGTACCAACCAACTCAAGAACCACTTCTTCCCTGATGCTATCAGTCTTTTAATGGACCAACCTAACATTAACCTGAAAAACAAACCATCTGGTCCTTATCAGATTGCTGTTTGTGGGACCTTGCTAAGCATAGATTGGTTGCTATGTAGCCTACATTATAACAGTGTCTCTCTTTTAAATGTACTTCACTGGCTATAAAGCACTTTGGGATGTACTGAGGTTGTGACGGGTAATCTATAAATGCAGGACAGCATGGTGTCACAGTGGTTAGCACTGCAGCCTCACAGTGCCCTGGACCCAGGTTTGATTCCCAGCTTGGGTCACTGTCTGTGTGGAGTTTGTACATTCTCCCTGTGCTTGCGCAGGTTTCCTCCGAACGCTCCGGTTTCCTCCCACAATCCAAAGAGATGCAAGTAAGGTTGATTGGCCATACGACATTGCCCCCTTAGTGTCCAAAGATGTATGGGTTAGAGGGATTAGTGGGGTAAATACATCGGGTTACAGGGGTAGGACCTGGGTGGGATGCTGTGCCAGAGTCAGTGCAGATTCAATGGGCCGAATGGCCTCCTTCTGCACTGTAAGGATTCTATGATTCTATAAAGTCAATGAGGAGTGCTAGATAGCACTGAGGCCAGCTCAAAGGAGCACAGCTTTAATAGAGTAGTTAACTAGGGAATATGGAGAGCAAGAAGAGTAAGTGCGGTGCTGCTGTTCAAAATAAAAGTTTACTTATTAGTCACAAGGCTGACACTAGCACTGCAATGAAATTACTGTGAAATTCGCCTTGTCGCCACACTTTCACGTCTGTTCGGGTCAGTGCATCTAACCAGCACATCTTTCAGACTGTGGGAGGAAAAAGAGCACCCAGAAGAAACCCACGCAGACATGGGGAGAACGTGCAAAGTCTGCGCAGACGGTGACCCAAGTCGGGAATTGAACCAGGGTCCCTGGTGCTGTGAGACTCTGGTCCTTTACAGAACTATAAATGGTGTCAGAGATGGAGTGGGACCCAACAAGGCCACGGAACTGAAGTCCAGAGGCATCAATTCGGTCAGCAGATTGGTTGGTGAGTTTTATGGTTTCGTATTTTGCTCTAAACTGCAGCAATAGTTCAGATTCATACCGGGGAGTTTAGCTCTTGATTAAAGATATTGCTCAACTAGTTAAACTACCTAATATTGCTCCAAACTCAGGCCGAGTGATTGTTTTAAACTCAAAAATCAAATCAGTTAAACAAAATACAATAAAGGTGGCAAAGCATCAGCACTTCTATCAAAACATTTACACTTTCAGCGTGGATTAGATGAATCTGTTAAGAGACAGTGACACTGAGGGAATTGAATGCTGACTCAAATGTACACTCTTCACTGTTTATTGCTCCAACATTTGTTTTCTGAATGTTTAATTGTAATTCTTGTTTAGATACAAATTAAATATAATTACCAACACTTGAGGCACATGGGTTGAATGAAAGATTCATTTTCCACGCAGAGACTTTGCTTCTCTGCAGTAACTTTCCTCGGGTTAACAAGTTCTGTCACAGTCAGTACACTGATTTCCAAAGGCTGCCACAGGATGAACTGTGGCTCAGAACTCTGTCATGAAATAAATCACAATGGTTATGATTCTGTCTGATCTAGGTCAGTGATAAGCCCACGAGGGCAAACCTCAGTGACTCAGCGATGCAACTCCTTCACCCGCTGTGGTTTGCAGAGGGCTCGCTTTTTGCACCCATTAATTGCTGGCGGAAGGCAAATTGCAACATAGAGATCTTCCGCCAGCATCAACCTTGGCAGTTCAGCTGATGTTTGTTCAGATGTCCCACAGCTTGGGCTGCAATTTTACCATGGAGGGGGCAGCGAGACTTGGGGTCCACTGGGAAACTGCTGATTTTCACAGAAATCATAGAATCCCTACAGTGCAGAGGAGGTCATTCAGCCCATCGAGTCTGCACTGACAACAATCCTCCCTAGGCTCTCTCCTGCAACCCCACATATTTACCCTGCTAATCCCTCTAACCTACACATCCCGGGACACTAAGGGGCAATTTAGCATGGCCAAAACACCTAACCTGCACACCTTTTGGATTGTGGGAGGAAACTGGAGCATCCGGAGGAAACCCATGCAGACATGGGGGAACGTGCAAACTCCACACAACAATTCAAGCCAGGAATCGAATCCAGATCCCTGGAGCTGTGGGGCAGCAGTGCTAACCACTGTGCCACCGTGCCGCCCCTGTGGGTCAACCATTTTCCTGTGGGCTAACCTTTTGTTGGCATGGAGACGGGCTCCATGTCCAATTGGGATGGCGGACCGACCCTCAAAGCTGGTGGGTCAATCAAGGGCCTCATTTTCAGATTCAGTACAAGGTTCTCCATGGTAGGCTACTGCAGAAAATGCAGATGAGGGTGATTTAGCAGTTTGGATCAGGAATTGGCTAGCTGATAGAGGACAGAGGGTGGTGGTTGATGGGAAATATTCAACCTGGAGCTCAGTTACAAGTGGTGTACCTCAGGGATCTGTTTTGGGGCTACTGCTGTTTGTCATTTTTATAAATGACCTAGATGACTCTTCCCGCTCAAAAAAGACAGTAGGACTAGGGGGCACAGCCTCAAGATAAAAGGGGGGCGGTTTAGAACGGAGTTGAGGAGGAACTTCTTCACTCAAAGGGTGGTGAATCTCTGGAATTCTCTGCCCGTTGAAGTGGTGGAGGCTGCCTCGCTAAATATTTTTAAGACGCGGGTTGATGGGTTTTTGATAAGAGAGGGGATTAAGGGTTATGGGGAGAGGGCGGGAAAGTGGAACTGAGCAGCGACAGATCAGCCATGATCTTATTGAATGGCGGGGCAAGCTCGAGGGGCTAGATGGCCTACTCCTGCTCCTATTTCTTATGTTCTTATGTTCTTATGTTCTTAAGGATGGGTTAGTAAATTTGCTGACGACACCAAAGTCGGAGGAGTTGTAGACAGTGAGGATGGATGTTACAGTTTGCAGAGGGACATAGGTAAGCTACAGAGCTGGGCTGAGAGATGGCAAATGGAGTTTAATGCAGAAAAGTGTGAGGTGATTCACTCTAGTAAGAGTAACAGGAGTACAGAATATAGGGCTAATGGAAGGGCTCTTTGTACTGTCGACGAGCAGAGAGATCATGGTGTACATGTGCATAGCTCCCTGAGAGTTGGCACCCAGGTTGATAAGGTTGTTAAGAAGGTGTACGGTGTGTTAACTTTTACTGGTAGAGGGATTGAATTTCGGAGCCGTGAGGTCATGTTGCAACTGTACAAAACTCTGGTGCGGCTGCACTTGGAGTATTGTGTACAGTTCTGGTCGCTGCATTATAAGAAGGATGTGGAGGCATTGGAAAGGGTGCAGAGGAGGTTTACCAGGATGTTGCCTGGTATGGTGGGAAGGTCTTACGAAGAAAGGCTGAGGGACTTGAGGTTGTTTTCGTTTGAAAGAAGAAGATTGAGAGGTGACCTAATTGAGGCATACAAGATGATCAGAGGGTTAGATAGGGTGGATAGTGAGAGGTTTTTTTCCTCGGATGGTGATGGCTAACACGAGGCGACATAGCTTTAAATTGAGGGGTGGTAATTATAGGACAGAGGTAGGTTCTTTACTCAGAGGGTAGTAAGGGCGTGGAATGCCCTGCCTGCAGCAATTGTGGACTCGCCAACTTTAAGGGCGTTCAAATGGTTAGTGGAAAGGCATATGGATAATATTGGAATAGTTTAGGTTAGAGGGTCATGAGATTGGTTCCACTGGTCGGCGCAACATGGAGGGCCGAAGGGCCTGTACTGCGCTGTAATGTTCTATGTTCTATGTAAATAACTAAGGGGGGGGGGGGGGCGGTTGCCTTGATTAAAAGGTGCCCCTCAACCACTTTTTTAAAAATTAATTAAATAAGCTGAAAATGCAGCCAGGCTATCAATGTGGGATGAAGAAGGGTTGAAGAGTTAACGCCTCTCTGGGACAGACTTTGGTTCGACCAACAGCCATTCTGGCAAGAAGGACTCATCCCTTCTTTCCTGCCCCTTAAACATTTCGGGTTAAACACTGGGTTCACGACTACTGCCCAGCTGCTCATGCCAAATGCATTACAACATGGGCAGCATGTTCTCAGGATTAGTAGGCTTGATAATAAGCTGGATGACCCTAGAATCATGTAATCCCTACATTCGGCCGATCGTATTTGCACTGACTCTCTGTCAGAACATCTAATCCAGGCACACCCCTGCCCTATCTCTGTAACGATGCACAGAGGTCGGCGTTGGACTGGGGTAAACACAGTACAAAGTCTCACAACACCAGGTTAAAGTCCAGCAGGTTTATTTGTAGCAAACACCGCTAGCTTTCGGAACTGGCTGTTCCTTCGTCAGGTGGGTGGGAGTTCTGATCACAACAGGGTGTATAAAGGCACAAACTCAATTTACATGCATAATGATTGGATTTGTGAGTCTTTACAGCTAATCAAGTCTTAAAGGTATAGACAATGTGAGTGAAGAGAGCATTAAGCACAGGTTAAAAAGATGTGTATTGTTTCCAGACAAGAAGGTTAATGAGATTTTGCAAGTCCAGGCAAGTTGTGGAGGTTACAGATAGTGTGACATGAACACAATATCCCAGTTGAGGCCGTCTTCATCTGTGCGGAACTTGACTATCAGTCTCTGCTCAGCGACCCTGCGCTTTCGTGTGTCGTGTGTCGTGAAGGCCACCTTGGAGAACGCTTACCCAAAGATCAGAGGCTGAATGCCGTGACCACTGAAGTGTTCCCCAAGAGGAAGAGAACAGTCTTGCCTGGTGATTGTCGAGCGGTGTTCATTCATCCATTGTCGTAGCGTCTGCATGATCTCCCCAGTGTACCATGCCTCAGGACATCCTTTCCTGCAGCGTATCAGGTAAACAATGTTGGCCGAGTTGCAAGAGTATGTACCGTGTACCTGATGGATGGTGTTCTCATGTGAGATGATGGCATCCGTGCCGATGATCCAGCACGTCTTGCAGAGATTACTGTGGCACTGTTGTGTGGTGCCGTGGTCACTGTTCTCCTGAAGGCTGGATAGCTTGCTGCAGACAATAGCGGTTTTTGGCTGTGGCGTGTTAGAACTGTCAATCGATGAGTTGAGCGTCATATCCTATTCTTATAAGGGCAACTTCCAGCGTCTGGAGGTGTCTGTTGCGATCCTCCTCATCCGACCTCCTCAGAAGACAAACACAGTACAGGGTGGACAGAGTACTCTTCGTCGTCCAGTACTTCCCTGAAGCAGACAGGCTACGACATCTTCTCCGGAACCTTCAACATGTCATTGATGAAGACAAACATGTCGCCAAGGCCATCTCTACACCCTAACTTCTTGCCTTCAAACAACCGCACAACCTCAAACAGGCCATTGTCCACAGCAAACTACCCAGCCTTCAGGAGAATAGTGACCACGACACCACACAACCCTGCCACAGCAACCTCTGCAAGATGTGCCGGATCATTGACACTGATGCCATCATCTCACGTGAGAACACCATCCATCAGGTACACGGTACATACTCTTGCAACTCAGCCAACATTGTCTACCTGATACGCTGCAGGAAAGAATGTCGTGAGGCATGATACATTGGGGAGACCATGCAGACGCTATGAGAACGGATGAATGAACACCGCTTGACAGTTACCAGGCAAGACTATTCTCTTCCTATTGGGAAACACTTCAGCGGTCACGGGCATTCGGCCTCTGACCTTCAGGTAAGCGTTCTCCAAGGAGGCCTTCACGGCACACGACAGTGCAGAGTCGCTGAGCAGAGACTGATAGCCAAGTTCCGCACACATGAGGACGGCCTCAACCGGGATCTTGGGTTCATGTCACACTATCTGTAACCCCCATGACTTGCCTGGACTTGCAAAATCTCACTAACCTTCCTGTCTGGAAACAATACACATCTTTTTAACCTGTGCTTAATGCTCTCTCCACTCACATTGTCTGTACCTTTAAGACTTGATTAGCTGTAAAGACTCACATTTCAATCATTATTCATGTAAATTGAGTTTGTGTCTTTATACGCCCTGTTTGTGATCAGAACTCCCACCCGCCTGACGAAGAAACAGCCAGTTCCGAAAGCTAGTGGTGTTTGCTGCGAATAAACCTGTTGGACTTTAACCTGGTGTTGTGAGACTTCTAACTGTGTCTATCTATGTAACCCCATGCACTTACCCTGCTTATCCCCCCAACCTACACATCTTTGGACATTCAGGGGCAATTTTTCATGAACAATCCACCTGACCTGCATATCTTTGGACTGTGGGAGGAGACCAGAGCACCCAGAGGAAACCCACATAGACACGGGGAGAAGGTACAAATTCCATACAATCACAAAGGCCCGAATCGAACCTGCGTCCCTGGTGCTGTGAGGCAGCAGTGCTAATAATTGACCCTTAAATGCTCATGACAGGTGGCTGCTGAATTGGCAGCCCCCCACCCCGTCCCCCACTATATTATGCTGGTGAATTTGGGGTGGGTGGGAAGGTAGTGGGACGGGCTGCCTTCCCATTTTACATATGTCCAAAAGCTTAAACAACAAGTTTGGTTTTAAAGAGCATCT
Source organism: Carcharhinus amblyrhynchos (assembly GCF_965287045.1). Classification (NCBI taxonomy): domain Eukaryota; kingdom Metazoa; phylum Chordata; class Chondrichthyes; order Carcharhiniformes; family Carcharhinidae; genus Carcharhinus; species Carcharhinus amblyrhynchos. The sequence goes on from NC_137327.1 coordinate 127,043,296, forward strand.
CGAAGGAGGAAAGAGGTTTAACGAGAGAATTTCAGAACTTAGGCAGCTCTGAAAGCACAACTACAAATCATAGAGTGATTAAAATTGAGAATGCTAATTATAGGTCAGAAACCACTTGACTTCCTCAGTACAGCTAGAATCTGTTCACAGCCTTGTTTCTGACCACACTTTATTTTATCTTGGTGAACTGCAATGCTGCTGAAAGTTTCATCATATTCGAATTATTAGATCCCTATAGTCTCTATGAGGCTCATCTCCAAACTTCTTGGCCTGGGGCTCGACTTCTCCCTCTGCAGCTGGATCCTAGACTTCCTAGACCACTCTCTCTGGGTAAACCATTCTCTTTTCCGCCTTCTTCCATCGGGAAAAAGAAACAAAAGTCAGACGTCGTGTACCAGCCAACTCAAGAATAGCTTCTTCTCTGCTGCCATCAGGCTTTTGAATGGATCTACCTCACATTAAGTTGACCTTTCTCTGCACCCAAGCTATGACTTTAACATTACATTCTGCACTCTCTTGTTTCCTTCTCTATGAATGGTATGCTTTGTCTGCATAGCAAGAGACAATACTTTACACTGTATGCTAATACATGTGACAATAATAAATCAAATCAAATCAAATCAAAGGTCTGAGATCACGTACCAATCGACTCAAAAACAGTTTCTTCCTGGCTGCCATCAGGCTTTTGAATGGATGAACCTCGCATTAAGTTGATCTTTCTCTACACCCTAGCTATGACTGTAACACTACATTCTGCATGCTGCCCTTTCCTTCCCTATGAACAGAATGTTTTGTCTATATAGCGTGCAAGAAACAATACTTTTCACTTTATCCCAATACATGTGACAATAATAAATCAAACCAATTCAAAAGCTAAGGTAGCATTTCTTTCCCTCATGCAGTTAAAATCAATGTTCATTCATCTGCGCGAGACACCTCAGCAATTTGCCGAACAAACTACTGGAATGGTTCACTGTGCATTATATTATTATAGTCATGATTGACTGATGTACAGTGTCAATCAGGAGAAATGTCGCAATCTGTTCATTTTTTATCAACCGACATTGAAAATTCTCAAATCAGTGGAAACAAACTCAGGAGGTAGTGGATACTGGATAGCAGCTTAATCCTCAGACTGATTGCTGTTTACCAGTGTTATGCTATATACGCTCTCATGATAAACACGAACTCTTCCAGAATTTAGAACAAATCTTATGGGATTTTACGTGGCTATCTATGAGGAATACACCTGCAGCTTCTGACAGAGAGAAAGGGAAATCTCTGCTGCACAATTGAATGATATTAGAATGATATTAAAGGCTGCCAGTGGCACAGTAGTTAGCACTGCTACCTCACGGAGCCAGGGACACAGGTTCGATTCCAGCCTTCGGTCACTGACTGTGTGGTGTTTCAGCGTGGGTTTCCTCCGGGTGTTCCGATTTCTTCCCACAGCCTGAAGATGTGCAGGTCAGGTGGATTGGCTGTGCCAAGTTGCCCCTTAGCATCCCAAGATGTGCAGGTTAGGTGGATTAACAATGGTGAACAGCTGGGTTACAGGGATAGGTCGGGAGAGAGGGCTTGGGTAAGAAACTCTGTCATGTGCCTTGAGGGCCGAATGACCTCCTTCTGCCCTACAGGACTTCTGCCTGAAATCACCATGCCAGTGGTGACCGTCACATCCGACAGAGCTCGAAGGATAGGCCAACCACGAGAGCCCCCATCCCTGTGGAGAGTAGTGAGTTCAACCCCTTGCCCCCATCCCAAGCCCACCTAACCCCCAGAATACTTGAGGGACACCTCGCCTGCAGCCTAACAGAGGGGCTATAGTCACTGGACCTACCTCCTTGAACCCATCTCAAGCCCAAGGCAGGCACCAAACCAAGGTGTCAGTGCTGGGGCAATGCACCATTGGCACTGCCTGAAGAGTTAGCACCTGAAGGCAAAAGGTAGCTGAAGGGGGGTCTTGTTGAATCACCCTGATGCCTGTGTGGTATGTCGGGTGGCCCCTGAATTGAATGATGTGGATTGGCAGGGATGGCGGTGGGGGTGGGGGTGGGGGTGGGGGGGGGCGGGTTGGGGGGGAGCGGTATGTGGGTGGAGGATGCCCCCTTTTTCTGAGGGTTTGGTTGTGCACCCCTGAACCTTTGGAGTCCAGCACGCCTGGTCCACTTTGGGTGATTACCATCACCAAAATCTGCCATTTCCCGCTGGGGAGAGGGGAGAGAGGGGTTGGGGGTGTATGTTGGGGGGCTGGCGAATGGGCTGTCAAGCCCGCTAATTATATTATACTTCATGGCTTTGCATAACTATTGGGTGGCTGCACGCTGTGGGGTGGGGACCCAATCGGGACTGACAGGGTGAATCGGGTGAATCTCGGCAGCCATCACGCCCATCGGGAATCCTGATCTTTGGCCAACATCCCATTGTGTGGGGCATGGGGATTCCCACTGGGCACGTAATGAGGTTGCTTAATTCTCCACACACTCTACCACTCGCAACCACCCACCATCCCCCCTACCCCTCACCACGTCTTCATTAGCGTGATTTTTTTTAAAAGGTCTCTCGGTATTGTCTTGTCACTGGAATGCTCAGCAATTCTTCCTGTTTCAAAGCACACAGTTCCAATGAAGCAGCAAAAATACAGCAGCACAGTAAGGGAGGGTAATGTGAATTCAGTTTTGGAAATCATTTAACATGAAGCAGGCACAACGTTACAATGTGCAATGCGCCCTTGGGCAGGGAGAATCCTGTACATCATTAGAAAGTCCAGCCCTTCCAGTAAGGAGAGGTGGTGGCGCAGTGGCATTGTCACTGGATTTAGTAATCCAAAGCCATGCCCTGGGGACCTGGGTTCGAATCCCATGGGGGCATATTGTGAAATTTGAATTCAATTTTAAGGATCTAAAATTATAAGTCCACTTGTCGTTAGAATCCATCTGGTTCACAAACATCCGTTTAGGGAAGGAAATTTGCCGTCTTTATCTGATCTGGCCTATAAGTGACTCCAGAGCCACAGCAATGTGGTTGACTCTGAGAAGCCCACTGAAATGGCCCAGCAAGCCACTCAGTTCAAGTGGCCAAGGATAATTAGGGATGGACAGGCAGTGATGCTCACATCCCATGTAAGAGTGAAAAAAAACAACTTATTGTGGCATGTAATTCACACCTGTACCTCTCATTTCATTCCCAGATTGAGTTCTTCATTCCTCATTGCCCAGAGAAAGTTGAATATCACTTGATGGCTTGCTAGGTCATCTTACAGGCCAGTTAAGAGTTGACCATGTCAGTATGAAAATAGAGTTATACTCTCACTTGCTCAAGTCAGGATAGCTGGTTCTCTTCTCTCAGGGATATTCATGAACAAATCAGATTTTGACAGTTCAACAGCTGCCTAACCAATTTTTACTGTTTATTATCTCAGATTGTCAAATTACCATTTAGACTCTGAACTGAGTTCTTAGTCCCAGCCAATGGAATGCTACTCCAGGAACACAGTCACTACACTACCATATTGTTTAACTCCAGTTACATGATGTTATAAGAAGCAGAAAGCCATACATAGGGGAAAGAACAAAGAAGAGTACAAACACAGGAACAGGACCTTTAGCCCTCAAGTCCGTGCTGATCATGATGTCCTATCCAAACTAAAAGATTAGTTTTAATCTAACTAAAGATTAATTTAATTAGCTTCTGCCCTTACCCAGTCCATATCCCTCTATTCATGTACCCATCCAGATGCCTCTTAAATATTTCTCATGTGCTTGCTTCCACCACCTTCTCTGGAAGTATGCTCCAGGCTTCCACCACTCTCTATGTGAGAAACTTCCCCCGCACATCTCCCTTAAACATTCCCCCTCTCATCTTGAACCTGAGCCCCCTTGTAATTGAAACATCCACCTAGGGAAAAAGCCTCTGACTGTCTCTGCCTCTCATCATTTTTTAGACCTCCATCAGACCTCTCTTTACCCAATTTCCAGTTCTGAGGAAGTACCTCCTGTATAGATGCGAACCCACCAATCATCCTTCATGTTCTCCCCTACTTTGACTGCTTAACAAAGATGGGCACGGGCAGAAATCCGTGTGGTGGTCTCTGAGGTTACGGGCCATTTTCCACGTTTAACACAGGAATTGATTCATTTTAAGTCAAAGCGTTAATGCACCTTACAAAAATGGGCTGGAGATAATGAGAAAGTTGCACTGTCAGGTAGCTGATGATCCCTTCTCCCTGTCAGTGGGGCAGGAGTATCTGCTACATGCCACTGTGGGGGTTGTCCCTCATTATGAATCTAAATATATGCGCACAATAATGTAGGCACATTACTCACCTGATTTCAGATATTTAATGAATTAACGCTGAATACATTTGTGATATTTTTGACACTAGGCGTTCTCAAACAATGAGTGTTTTTCTCCTTTTGCTTTATGTTACTGACAGGAGCTAATCACAAAGCCTTTTTTGATGTTTCTTGTTCCGTATCTAAATTTAGCAACGCGAACAGGGTGTTTTCATCTGTTCTGCTCATTTGCTTTGTAAATTAACACATTTTTTTTGAAAGCTAGCTGCAGGCATGTCTGACTTTTAGAGAAAAAGAAACATTGTCAATTAAAAATTGCATCATGCCAATATCCAGTTTAAAACGAAAAGACACAACTTTAGATTAAATTAACCGCAAGAATCATTGAAGTCAATGGAAATGAAAATGCAGGGAGATGTAAAACAGCCCATCCGCTCGCCATTTTACACTATTGCACCGAGTCAAGATCTATCCAGTGAATCTTTAAAGTCAGTGACCAACAAAGTATCGCAAAACACACCAGAAATAAAGGGGAAAATTTTATTCTCCCTCGCTGGCAAGCTTCAAGGTGGGATGCTTGTAAAGTGCAACACATAACCCACCCACTGCCTACCCACCTGTCCCAGTCTGTCTCCCATTTTATGGGGGGGCCATGAGGTATAGAGCAGCCCACCAACCCATGGTGTTTAAAGGGCCAATTAAGTTCTAATTAAGTACCTCATCAGGCATCTGCCGTTATTGTACCCTCGGTATGGGTTGGTCCAAGGCAAGCAGGTGGTCTGGCAGCTTTTACTGGGCGGACGGGGGTGCTGGGCAAGAGAGTGGGGACCTCTTTTGAGGACCTCCTACATCCATCAGAGGTGCCTGTCTCTCCCCACAAGATGTGGAGATGCCGGCGTTGGACTGGGGTAAACACAGTAAGAAGTCTCACAACACCAGGTTAAAGTCCAACAAGGTCATATCTTCCTCCTTTAACCCTCTCCCTCTAACCTCTCAAACCTGGCGACCCACCCCATCATCCCCTTCACCTCTTTTGCTCAGGCGTGCCGACCAGGCCCTGCCGATATTCTGGACTTACCTTCTATCCAGCATCCATTGGCTTCTCCCTTCTGGGGACTGCCTGTTGTTCCCTGCAGTGGTCACTGCTCGCACCTGACACCGCTGGGACGACAGAGGTGCCAGAAAACCAGGTTGGCTGGCATTTCACTAAGGTGGGGCTTCACCCCCAGATGAGGGTGGAGGTTTAGCCCATGGGGTTTAGAGCGTTAAGTGGCTGGGCGACAAGTTGGGAACATCAGCGATCCATTCCGCTTCAATTCCTCAAATGACAAGGCGGGAAAAACCCTGCCATTAGAAAGATCTTTCCCATTGGAGCAGCTAAGAGGGGAATCCATTTGATTCATTCTAAGCCTGGCTCTTTACAGCATCTAACTCCCTCTTAAATACTTGCTGAGGTTTAGTCTAAGCTTCCCTCCCCATATTAAGATAATTTAATATAATTATATATAATTATATGATGTAGTTGAATGGCAGAACAAGTTTGAGCAGCTGAATTGCATGTTCCTACCCCAACTATATCTGTTCTGAACTTGCTTTTTACCAATTTGAACACATGTGCCCTTGCTTAGCAATCATTCCTTAATTTGAAATAATATTCTGAATTATTGGTCAAATATTTTGACTGGATCGAATTTATGAATACACGATATAATATCTACGTGTAAGTAGAGGTATTTCTCGTGAAATTGATCCTCAAAATTAATTATAGAATCATAGGATCCCTACAGTACAGAAGGAGGCCATTCGGTCCATCAAGCCTGCACCGATAACAGTCCCACCCAGGCACTATCCCCGCAACACCACACATCTTATCCTGCTAGTCCTTCTGAGACTAAGGGGTAATTCAGCACGGTCAATCAACCTAACCCGCACATCTTTGGAACATAGGAGGAAACCGGAGCACCCGGAGGAAACCCACATAGACACAGGGAAGATGTACAAACTCCACATAGACAGTAACTCAAAGGGTAATTCAGCATGGCCAATCAATCCAACCCACACATCTTTGGAATGTGGAAGGAAACCAGAGCACCCAGAGGAAACCTACGCAGACACAGGGAGACAGGGAGAACATGCAAATTCGATACAGACAACAACCCAAGGCCGGAATTGAATCTGGGTCTTTGGTGCTATGAGTAAGCAGTGCTAACCACTGTGTCACTGTGCTAACATCTGAGTTGATAAAAGTATCACAGGCAGCCTTAATGTATAATGTACTGCTATTATAAAGCAGGTTGACCACAGCCTTCACAGTGGTTACGTGCTTCCTAAAACTTCTCATAGTGTGTGGTTCCCACTTGTGTGGTGGGACAGCAGGGGTGGGTCCATCTTCTGATTGCTATTTCTGGTATGTTGCCTCTGTCACTCCAGATCACTGAGCTCATACGCAGTCACTCAGCACAGCTGAGTCTGTGAGGATTCTCTTTGAAAGTATCAACTAACCCACCTGTCTGTTGGTTGCAGGAGGGATATTGGGTTAGGTGAATGTTTGGTCTTTTCCCCTTGTTCAGATAGCAGATTCTCTTCCTGACGACCCTCTCCTTTCCCACAAATAGTTAGCAGCATCTTGCAATTGGGAATAAATAATCTCAATAAATGTGGATATTGGAATAATGATTTATTATCATGCTAAGTCCAGCATCTGTCTTAATACACTTCTTTAAAATTTGATTTGACCTGATTTGATTTATTATTGTCACATGTATTAGTACGCAGTGAATTGTATTGTTTCCTGTGTGCTATACAAACAAAGCATACTGTTCATAGAGAAGGAAAGGAGAGGGTGCAGAATGTAGCGTTACAGTCACAGCTAGAGTGTAGAGAAAGTTCAGCTTAATATAAGGTAGGTCCATTAAAAAGTCTGACGGCAGCAGAGAAGAAGCTATTCTTGAGTCGGTTGTTATGTGACCTCAGACTTTAAAGCGTTCTGTGTTGTGAAATGAATTGTACAATGCATTCAAATTTAAGACAATGAATTTTTTAGATAATGAATAATACAAATGGATTATAAAGTGATACCATTATCGATATCAAGTTGAGAGATAGATATTACATACGGGTATAGACTGAATGACATACAATACTCGGATATATATTAACCTACCAGAAACTGAAGAACTGTTTCTTTGAGTTTCCTATCAGCTAAATCTATAAAAGGCCCCTGTTTGCAGTTTTACAAGTTGGTTTCAGAGTACACAGCTTGACTATACCAAATATTTTCCACTTTTATTATTCTGTGCATGGCTTAATTCAGTGGCTTTCCTTTTTAAGGCCATCATTTGTTTTTAATCTCTGTCTGTGGTGTAGTCATAATGTCACTGGGCTAATAATGGTGTCTACATGGGAAAAGGCAGGACTTACTCAATTAATGGTATGGTGTTGGGAGGAGTTATAAAACAAAGAGACCTAGGGGTACAGGTTCATAGCTCCTTGAAAGCAGAATCACAGATGGACAGAATGGTGAAGAAGGCATCTGGCATGCTTGGTTACTTTGGTCAGAACATTGAATACAGGAGTTGGGATATCTTGTTGAAGTTGTACAAGACATTGGTAAGGCCACACTTGGAATGCATGCTGTGTACAGTTCTGGTCACCCTATTATAGAGAGGATATTATTAAACTAGAAAGAGTGAAGAAAAGATTTACTAGGATGCTACTGGGACTTGATGGTTTGAGTTATAAGGAGAGGTTGGATAGACAGGGACTTTTTTCTCTGGAGCGTAGGAGACTTAGGGTGATCTTATAGAGGTCTATAAAATAATGAGATCAGCTAGATAGTCAATATCTTTTCCAAAGAGGGAGTCTAAAATGAGAGGGTATGAGTGAAAGGGGAGAGAAACAAAAGTGTCCAGAGGGGCAATTTCTTCACACAGAGGGTGGGAGTGTCTGGCACAATCTGCCAGAGGTAGTACTAGAGGCCGGTTCAATTTTGTCTTTTAAAAAGGATTTAGACAGTTACATGGGTAAGATGGGTATCGAGAGACAAAGGCCAAACATAGAAACATAGGAGATAGGAGCAGGAGTAGGCTATTCAGCCCTTGGAGCCTACTCTGCCATTCAGTAAGGTCATGGCGGATCATCCAATTCAATAGCCTAATCATGCTTTTTTCCCATAAAATCCCATTTGCCCTAAATGCTATATCCAGTCACCTTTTGAATGCATTTAATGTTTTGGCATCAACTAATTTCTATGGTAATGAATTCCACAGGCTCACCACTCCTCACCTCCATCCTAAATGGTCTACCCTGAATCCTCAGACTGTGACCCCTGGTTCTGGACTCCTCCACCATTGGGAATATCCTCCCCTGCATCTATCCTGTCTACACCTGTTAGAATTTTATAAGTTTCTATGAGATCACCCCTTATTCATCTGAACTCCAGTGAAAATAATCCTAACCTAGTCAATTTCTCCTCATCTATCAGTCCTGTCATCCCTGGAATCAGCCTGGTAAACCTTCACAGAAGTCCCTTGAGAGCAAGAACATCCTTCCTCAGAAAAGGAGACCAAACTAGAAACAAAAATAATTGGGGCAGCATGGTGGCACAGAGGTTAGCACTGCTGCCTCACAGCTCCAGGGACCTAGGTTCAATTCCTGCTTGGGTCACTGTCTGTGCGGAGTTTGCATATTTTCCCTGTGTCTGTGTGGGTTTCCTCCAGATACCCTGGTTTTCTCCCACAGTCCAAAGGTGTGTAGGTTAGGTTGATTGGCCATGCTGATTTGCCCCTTCATGTCTGGGATATGTAGGTTAGAAGGACCAGCGGGGTAAATGTGTGTGGCTGTAGGGATAGGGCCTGGGGTGGGATTATGGTCGGTGCAGACTTCTTCTGCACTGTAGGGTTTCTATGGTTTTAAACTGCACACAATACTCTAGGTGTGGCCTCGGCAAGGCCCTGTATAGTTGCAACAACACATCCCTGCTTTGAAACCTCTCACAATGAAGGCCAACATGCCATGCCAAACATGAGCAATTGGAGGAGCTTCGTGGTTAAAAAAAGGGCGACGTGGACAAGTTAGGCAAAGGGGCTTTTTCCATGCTGTAAACCTCTCTGACTCTAATCCAACAGGCCCCGACTAAGGACATGGGTTCAAATCCCAAAATGGCAGCTGGTTGAATTTACAAAACTGGAATGCCAAGCTAGCCTCAATATTTGTGCCCATGGCAACTATCAACAACCTGTCTGATTCACTAATGACCTTTAAAGAAGGAAATATGCTACCCTGACCCAATCTGGCCCACATGGACTCCAGAGCCATGGCCAAGGGGCAGACCCCAATGGGAGCCTCATTGGGGTGCGAGGGGCGGTTTAGTGTTGCTGTGCTTGTGGGCTGGGAGCAGTCCAGCGAACAGTGAATGGTGAATGCTAGCAATGACTGTTAGATAAGGTTGACAGACAGAATCGTTTTCCCCAGTGTCTAATTTAATGGAGCATTGCCTTAAGGTGAGAGGGGGAAAATTCAAAGGAGGTGTGAGGGGCAAATTTTTTTACACACAGAGTGGTAGGTGTCTGGAACATGCTACTAGGGGTGGTGAAGCAGGCAGATAAAATAGATATGTGTTTAAGGGGCTTTTAAATAAGCACATGAATACGCAAGGAATAGAGGGATACGGACCAAGGGCAGAGGCATTAGTTTTGTTTGGTGTCATGTTCGGCGCAACATCGTGGACCGAAGGGCCTGTTCCTGTGCTGTATTGTTCTATATTCTAAAAACCATCTTAAAACATGTGTGCGAAACAAGAGCAGTTAATGCCATGAAAATTCCAGGGTTAGGTTACAGGCTGCACTCGCAGTGTAGAGTTTATTAATTCATCAGCGTGTGGGATTTTAGTATTCAATTCTTTGCTATTCTTGTGGCTTGTTTTGATCTCTCGTAACAGGTGTCAAATGATATTCATGGAATCTTCCTATGCAGCTGTGATATTCTAATGTGCAGAAGCATAATGTTCATTTTGTTCCAGAAAAATCCTCTAGGAGCTCATATATAAAAAAACTATTTTGTAGTCATGAAGAAAAATATGTATGAAATACAATAACATATAAACTAAAGTGAAAGGTAATGTAATCTTGTTACTTATAAACCTTCATCGAATCATAGAATCACTACAGTGCAGAAGGCCATTCGACCCATCAAGAGCACAATTGTGCACCGGATGTGCAACTGTTTCTGTTAACATTTTGTCCTTAGATTGAAGAGTTTGTTTGAGGGGAAGTGGTGATGTAGTGATATTGTCACTGGACGAGTAATCCAGAAACATAGGGTAATGCTTTGGAAACTCAGACTTGAATCCCACTGTGGCAGATGGTGAAATTTGGAATCAATAAAAAAATGATCTGGACCATTGTAAAATCCCACCTGGTTCACTTGTGCCCATTAGGGAAGGAAATCTGCTGTCCTTACCTGGCCTGGCCTATATGTGACTCCAGTGCCACAGCAATGTGGTTGACTTTTAAATGTCCTTCAGGGATGGGCAATAAATGTTGGCCTGGCCAACAACACCCACATGCCATGAGTGAATAGCAAACAAAAATAATGTAATTTAATGGAATGTGGCAACATTTTCCAAGTCTATTAAATGAATGACATTTTCTTAAATTGTGGAGCATCAGATTCTGCCGTTTATTCCCACTAATACTCTTCCTGCAACTAGTGGTGCACTAACGCATACTTTCATCTGTTTGCGTAGCTCGTCATTCCCAGAACAGGTCACTAGAGACAGACCAGGGTCTTGTAGCTTGAGGGGTGCCTGTCCACATCAAGTGTGACTGACCAGGAATCTCTCCCACTCCTACTGTCAGCTATTTGCATGTTTGGAAGGATTTTGTAAGTTTGACATTTAACCAGTCTGACCCCATTACGAACACACTTTCCTTGGCCATCGGGTCTTGGGCTGGGAGGCGATGGCCTAGTGGTATTATCACTGGAATATTAATCCAGAAAATCAGTGAATGTTCTGGGGACCCAGGTTTGAATCCCACTACGGTAGCTGGTGGAATTTGAGTTCAATAAAAAATATCTGGAATTAATAATCTTATGACCACCATGAAACAATTGTCGATGGTCGGAAACACCCATCTGGTTCACTTTGGGGAAGGAAATCTTCTATCCTTACCTGGTCTGGCCCACATATGACTCCAGAGCCACAGCAATGTGATTGGCTCTCAACTGCCCTCTGAAATGGCCTGACAAACCGCTCAGTTCAAGGGTTGGGCAATAAATGCTGGCCAGCCAGTGACACTGATGTTCCATGAATGAATGAAAAAAAATTTGAACCCAGAGCTTCTGGCTCAGAGGCAGGCTTGCTATCCACTGCATCCCATTAATAAGTGAAGTAAAAATGTTCAGTTAGCGGGGAAGTCTATTACACCGAAAGTGCATTTAGGAAAATGGGACTGAGAATTAAGATTACATTCTCAGCACAGTACTGTCCCTACCCAATGTTACTGGTTACCATAGGCTTCTACATTTGTACACCAATGCTATGACAGGTCGCTCTTTATGCCAGGCAACTAACATTTTCTATCACCGTCAAAATTAATCACAACCACAATATTAATCACTGACAACTAATTAAGAATTTGGACTAAGTTGAATGCTCTCATCGGTGTTTTGTGCCTTATTAAAGTAAGATGACTTCAGTAACTTGAAGCTTTCTATTAAGTGCGTTAACAGCTCATGCAGATTTCAAGCAAATTTTCACCTTTGACTTCCAGTGATTCACCCTGTACTTTGAAACTAAGTCCCTGATTGTAATCAGATACTGACACTACATTGATAGTAGAGTGACAGAATTACAAGCATTTACTGGCCGGGGTCTGAGTTTCCTTGGCCTGATTCACTTGCGGAGGAGGTGCTTGACTTCTACACAGAGCTGCTGGAGCTGGAAAATCAGGAACACCAGGAACCGGAGTGTGACTGGCATATCAGAGCTTTTCAGTTTTACCATCCATCATTTCATATGGCACAGAAGATGTCCATTCATTCATTCCATGGTGCCTCTGCTAGTTTTTAGCTAGAGCTATGAAATTGGCCCCACTGTCCCTTTCTGTACCCATAGCCTCACGAGATTATATTTTCCAAGTAAGTAACCAATTCCTTTTTGAAAGTGATTATTGAATCACTTTCCATGCACACTCTGGCTCATGTGTTCCAGATCAGAACACCGCGCTATGTAAAGAAAACTTATTAGCTCCTCTTTGATTCTTTTGCCAATCTTCTTAACTCTTTACCAACTGGTTACTGACTCTGCCACCAATGCAAAAACCTTCTTGCTACCAATTCCATCAAAGTTCTTTGTAACTTCTGACAACTCATTTAAATCTCCCCTTAAACTTCCTTTCTCTATGAACAAACCCAGCTTCTCCACATTATTGCAATCTCTTCTGCATCCTTTCTAAAGGAATAGCTTCATTTAGCAGTATGTTCCATAATCTCAGAATGCATCGTTAGTGGGATTTGATCTTGATCTTCGAAACCCCTCGGGGGTCTTTCAGCAGGCAGGATGAATGCTCGCCACATGACCCCAACCCCTGCTGGTTTGGGGAGCCTGGGGACCCCTGGCACAGCCTGAGCACCCCCACCCCCAAGTCCCTGTGCCCATGGGTGAAATAAAGTTTACTTATTAGTCACAAGTAAGGCTTACATTGACACTGGAAATGAAGTTACTGTGAAATTGTCCCCTTCACCATGGCAGCAGACAACCCACCCTCTTGCACCGTGGAAGAGAGTTATGTAACTATTTTAGAACTACTTTTTGAGGTCCAGTCACAGTTCTACAAGGTCTAATCACATCAGCACCAATATGCCTGTTACTATGTACCATGGGGACTTAGAGTACAGTAAGAAGTCTCACAACACCAGGTTAAAGTCCAACAGGTTTATTTGGTAGTAAATGCCACAAGGTTTTGGAACGCTGTTCCTTCGTCAGGTGAGTGGAGAGTTCTGATCACAAACAGGGCATATAAAGGCACACACAGTTTACAGAATAATGATTAGAATTGAGTCTTTACAGCTAATTTGCTATTCAGATTACAGATTACAGCAGATTAACTGTAAAGACTCACATTCTAATCAGTATTCTGTAAACTGTGTGTGCCTTTATATGCCCTTCTCTGATCAGAACCTTCCACACACCTGATAAAGGAACAGCATTCCGAAAGCTAATGGTGTTTACTACCAAATAAACCTGTTGGACTTTAACTTAGTGTTGTGAGACTTCTTACTGTGTTTATCCCAGTCCAATGTCGGCATCTCCACATCATGACTTAGAGTACAACCAGGCAGCGACAATGGTCTCGTCATGTGTTCACCAGTGCGTTGACAATAAATTCTTTAGAAATCGACAGGGCTCAGGTTGATCTGTGCAATAACTAGAAGATTAATTTATACTGAATTTTACATGACTGTTAAGGGCACTACCTGCCTGTGTTTAATTGGCACAGGAATGAAATCTCATTGCAGTAAATCTGTACTGGCCAAGAGTAAATTCTACACCACAGTAACTGATTTCACAAAATAGATTCATTTTGGCCTCTGAAATTCTCAGTAAGTGGCATGATGGCACAGTGGTTAGTACTGCTGCCTCACAACATCAGGAACCCGAGTTCGATTCCAGCCTCAGGTCACAGTCAGTGTGGAGTCTCTGCATGAGGTTCCTCTAGGAGCTCCAGTTTCCTCCCATAATCCAAAAGATGTGCATTGGCCATGCTAAATTCTCCCCCAGTGGACTTGAAGGGGTGCCAGAGTGTGGTGACTGGAGGATTTTCACAGTAACTTCATTGAAGTCCAACAAGGGGCAGACACGCGGTGGGTCGTGCGAGGGCTGCTCTTGGATGTTTCGAGAGAAGCCTAGTGCTTCACGTTGTTAGTGTACACTTAAAGTGGACCAGCTGATGAGCAACACGACAGCTCAGTGACTATCACTCTTTGCTGTGCAGATACATGGATTTGGGCCAGTGTCTGTGGGAGTTTGCGCAATCTCCCCGTGCTTGCGTGGGTTTTCTCCAGGTGCTCCGGTTTCCTCCCACACCCCAAAGATGTGCTGTTGGGCAGGTTGGTGCACAAATTGTCCCTAAATTAGTCTCCCCTCAATCTGGTTTCCGATGTGGAGTGCCATAAGCATAGACAAGAGTCATGGGTGGATGAGGGGACTCACAATGTTGAAATGGCGGCGCGGGCTCGTTGGGTGGGGGGGGCCTGTTTCCCGTGCTGTGTTGTTCTTTGTTCTTTGAAGTGTTAATGTAAGCCTACTTGTGACTAATAAATAAACTTTTAAAAAGCTCTTATTTTAGGGTTTACACAAAGGGTCATCTGGACTCGAAACATCAGCTCTTTTCTCTCCTTACAGATGCTGCCAAATCTGCTGAGATTTTCCAGCATTTTCTCTTTGGGTTTCAGATTCCAGCATCCTCAATAATTTGCTTTTACTAATTGCTATTAGTTTTGACACTGGAAGTTAGCTCTGGTGTGGCTGGGAGGAGTAATTGCCAGAGGAGGTTCTGCTGCTGGAAATCAGCTCAGAGATTCTCACAAGAATGAGAGAAAGAACTTTCGATGGATGCCATCATTTCAGGACTAGAGGGCACAGCCTCAAGATAAGGGGGGGTGCAGTTTAGAATGGAGTTCAGGAGGAACTTCTTCACTCAAAGGGTGGTGAATCTCTGGAATTGTCTGCCCGTTGAAGTGGTGGAGGCCACCTCGCTAAATATATTTAAGACACGGGTAGATGGGTTTTTGGTGGGCAAGGGAATTAAGGGTTATGAGGAGAAAACGGGAAAGTGGAACTGAGCCACTTCAGATCAGCCATGATCTTATTGAATGGCGGGGCAGGCTCAAAGGGCTAGATGGCCTACTCCTGCTCCTATTTCTTACGTTCTTATGGATGCCAGATGTTATAGCTCAGCAAAATGAGGGGAAGTGAACCTGTTGACAGCTGCGAATAACCTTGGACTGGAAAGGCTACAATTCTGCATAGAGCTAAGTGTAACTTATGTGGAATTTTGATAATGTTGGGGAATTAAGGAGGGGTATTTTTCTGTACTTTAGAGTATCAGTTGGCTAGTATTATGACCGCAGCAGAGGTAAATTGCTAAACAAATCAAATCCAAGAGGGAAAGTTGGCTTATGAATCATACTTTTTCCATGTTGAAAACAAGAAGGAAACTGATCTCAGCAGCAAGCAGGCCAATAATACTTCTTGATTTTAAAATTACAAGTAAAAAGTTATTAACAGGAATAAAAGAAAACTTAAGCGCACAAGATTCCAGTAACACAGTCAAAATTAGAATTAGAAAACATTCTCCCAAAAGCAATCCCAAAAGGTAAATTGTTGGAAGGTATCTTGAGAGACAGGTTCTACAGGCACTTAGAGATGCAAGGACCGATTAGCGACAGCCAGCATGGCTTTGTGAATGGAAAATCATATTTCATAAACTTGATTGAGTTTCTTGAAGGGGTAACCAAGAAGGTATGAGGGCAGTGCAGTTGATGTTGTCTACGTGGACTTTAGCAAGGCCTTTGACAAGGTACCGCATGTTACGTTTTTGCATAAGGTTAAATCTCACAGGATCCAGGGTGAGGTATCTAAATGGATACAAAATTGGCTTCTTGACAGAAGCCAGAGGGTGGTTGTAGAGAGTTGTTTTTCAAACTGGAGGCCTGGGACCAGCAGTGTGCCTCAGGGATCGGTGCTGGGTTCACTGTTATTTGTCATTTATATTAATGATTTGGATGTGAATATAAGAGGCATGGTTAGTAAGTTTGCAGATGACACTAAGATTGATGGCATAGTGGACAGTGAAGAAAGTTATCTCTGATTTTAACGGGATCTTAATCAATTGGGACAATGGGCTGACAAAGAGCACATGGAGTTTAATTTAACCAAATGTGAAATGATGCATTTTGGTAGATTGAACCAGGGCAGGACTTATTCAGTTAATGGTAGGGCATTGGGGAAAGTTACAGAACAAAGAGATCTAGGGGTACATGTTCATAGCTCCTTGAAAGTGGAGTCACAGGTGGACAGAGGGTGAAGAAGGCATTCGGCATGCTTGGTTTCATCGGTCAGAATACAGGAGTTGGAATGTCTTATTGAAGTTGTACAAGACATTGGTAAGGCCACACTTGGAATACTGTGTGCAATTCTGGTCACCTTATTATGGAAAGGATATTATTAAACTAGAAAGAGCTCAGAAAAGATTTATTAAGATGCTACCGGGACTTGATGGATTGAGTGTTATAAGGAGAGGTTGGATAGACTGGGACTTTTATCTCTGGAGCATAGGAGGCTGAGGGGTGACCTTATAGAAGTCTATAAAATAATGGGGGGCATAGACAAGGTAGATAATAAATATCATTTCCCAAAGGTAGGGGAGTCTAAAACTAGAGGGCATAAGTTTAAGGTGAGAGGGGAGAGATACAAAAGTGCCCAAAGGGGTAATTTTTTCACACAGAGAGTGGTGAGTGTCTGGAACAAGCTGCCAGAGGTAGTAGTAGAGGTGGGTACAATTTTGTCTTTTAAAAAGCATTTAGTTACATGGGTATGATAGGTATAGAGGGATATGGGCCAAATGCAGGCAATTGGGGTTAGCTTAGGGGTTTTAAAAAAAAGGGCAGCATGGACAAGTAGGGCCGAAGGGCCTGTTTCCATGCTGTAAACCTCTATGACTCTATTACTCTGTGACTCCATACCTGGTCAGATCCATAAGTAAACTCTTCTCAGGCAACATTCCTTTATCGATGTTGAACTATAAACTCCACTTGCCTGGATGGGTGCAGCTCCAGCAACACTTAAGAAGCTTGATGCCATCCAGGAAAAAGCAGCCTGTTTGATTAATAGAGTCATAGGGATTTACAGCATGGAAACAGGCCCTTCGGCCCAACTCGTCCATGCCGCCTTTTTTTTTAAATCCCTAAGCTAATCCCATTGCTTACATTTGGCTAATATTCCTTGAAGCCCATCTTACCCATGTAACCGTCTAAATGCTTTTTAAAAGACAAAATTGTAACCGCCTCTATTACCACCTCTGGCAGCTTGTTCCAGACACTCACCACTCAAATCCAAATGGATTTTGTATCTATTGAGATACCTCACCCTGGATCCTGTGAGATTTAACCTTACGTAACAACTTACCATGCGGTATCTTGCTACTCCCTCCTCAACCATTTGATCCCTCCCTACTGATGAACAGTGGCAGCCATCTGTGCTATCTACAAGATGCACTGCAGAAACTTGCCAAGACTCCTTAGACAGCACCTGCCAAAAGCACTACCACTTCCATCAAGAAGGACAAGGGCAGCAGATACATGGGGACATCACCACCTGCAAGTTCCCCTCCAAGTCATTCACCATTCTGATCTGGAAATATATTGCTGTTCATTGTTGCTGGGTCAAAATCCTGGAATTCCTTCTGTAGTAGCACCGTGGGTATACCTACATGCCAGACACTGCAGTGATCCAAGAAGGCAGCTCTAAAAAACAATTAGGAATGGATAATAAATGCTGGCCTAGCCAGCAACACCTACATCCTGTAAAGAAAAATCCAATAATATTACCCATGGCAAAACTGCTGTTGCTTTAATACAGTCATACCACAGATCTCTCAAACCAATTTCCACTCTGCTGTGGGAATCCAGGAAATCTTCAGACACAAGACTAGTTTTTGCAGCCACGACCACTGACAAGAGGAGCAGATAACTTGCCTAACTCATTGCTGATTCAAACGGCCTACTGCCAGGCTGGAGCCATTTCCCTCAGGAGGTTTTCCCCACGCAGCCAACCCAAAATCCTCCTAACATATCTCCTTAAATATCCATTTTCCCTTTCGCCTATGATTCCACTCAGCACTTCTTTGAACTCTTCCAGAATATGAAAATATTACATGTTTTCTTATTTTGGGTCGAATACATTAAATAATCTCCCCTAGTTTACTTTTGAAACTTTCACAAGTTGTAAAATTCCTTGTTCCCCTTTGAAATCCAACAGCTGGAAGAAAATCACATATCTAATGCAAATACCTAAGCTTTAACAAATTTACTAGTAAAAACACTTGAACGAAGCTTCATTACAAAAGCATCCATCTAGTACCTTTACTCCTTTTTCCTCAATTCTTCCAGGTAAATGGCTTCCATTAACCTTTTCCAAGCTTAGTTAAATAATTCACACACACACACACACACACACACACACACAGTATAACGGAATAACACAATATTCCCCCAAAAGTACACAAAATAATATACATTCTCACACATACAATGTAATGTTTCGTCAATATTGGTTTTAGTTCATTTGTTACAGTAAAAGTCTTAAAACATTAAATCTTGACATATGATCCTTTGAGTCGGTCACTGGGAATTCAAATCTCTGGGAAATCTTCCCACCCTTCCCACTGGTCCCACCGATGTGCACCTCTGCTGTGGGGTTTCCTGGTGGCATGTGGTGGATTCAATGGAAAAACCAACTGAGAGCAGCGGGACCAGAAGACGATCCCGCCACCAGCCAATGGCCTCCCATCACTGAAATAAACGCCACAGAAGGGCCAGAGGATCCCACCCTCTTTTTAAAAGTTATCAGTCTGTGAGAGGAACACAACAATCCAATATAGGCATGTCAGCGCAGTCCAGTGTTCTCTTGCTGATAACAAAACGTTTATAAGAATTAAGAACATAATAAGAACATAAGAAGTAGGAGCAGGAGTAGGCCATCTAGCCCTTCGAGCCTGCCCCGCCATTCAATAAGATCATGGCTGATCTGTCGTGTCTCAGTTCCACATTCCCGCCCTCTCCCCACAACCCTTAATCCCCTCTCTTATCAAAAACCCATCAACCCGCGTCTTAATAATATTTAGCGAGACAGCCTCCACCACCTCAACGGGCAGAGAATTCCAGAGATTCACCACCCTTTGAGTGAAGAAGTTCCTCCTCAACTCCGTTCTAAACCGCCCCCCCTTTATCTTGAGGCTGTGCCCCCTAGTCCTACTGTCCTTTCTGAGCGGGAAGAGCCTCTCCACCTCTATCCTATCCATCCCATTCATCATTTTATACGTCTCAATGAGATCTCCCCTCATTCTTCTAAACTCTAACGAGTACAAGCCTAGTTTATTCAGCCTCTCCTCATAGCTCAACCCCCTCAACTCCGGTATCAGCCTAGTAAACCTCCTCTGCACTCCCTCCAAGGCCAAAATATCCTTGCGTAAGTACAGCGACCAAAACTGCACACAGTACTCCAGCTGTGGCCTCACCAATGCCCTGTACAGCCGCAGCAAGACCTCCCTACTTTTATATTCAATCCCCCTCGCTATGAAGGCCAGCATCCCATTAGCCTTCCTGACCACCTGCTGCACCTGCAAGCTGGGTTTTTGCGACTCATGCACAAGGACCCCGAGGTCCCTCTGCACCGTCGCCTGCTGCAGTTTTTCACCCCGTAAGTAATAATCCTTCCTACCATTATTCCTACCAAAGTGGACCACCTCGCACTTGCCAACATTAAATTCCATTTGCCATTTCCTGGCCCATTCGCCCAGCCTATCTAGATCCTTCTGCAGACTCTCCATACCCTCCGCGCAATTTGCCGTTCCACCAATCTTGGTATCATCAGCAAATTTCGACACCATACACTTGGTTCCCTCCTCCAGGTCATCTATATAAATGTTAAATAGCTGAGGCCCCAGCACCGACCCCTGGGGCACTCCAATCGTCACCAACCGCCAATCCGAATAGCACCCATTAACCCCCACTCTCTGCCTCCTATTTGACAACCAATCCTCTATCCACGCTAACACCCTACCCCCAACTCCATGCCCCCTTACCTTCTGCAATAACCTCTTGTGAGGTACCTTGTCAAACGCCTTCTGAAAATCAAGAAAGACCACATCCACCGGCTCTCCTCTATCCACCGCCCTAGACACATCCTCATAGAACTCCAATAAATTTGTCAGACATGACTTCCCCTTAACGAAACTGTGCTGCGTCTGCTCTATCAAGCAATTCCCCTCAAGATGCCTCGCTATTTCCTCCTTGATGACGGATTCTAACATTTTACCTACTACAGACGTTAAACTAACTGGCCTATAATTCCCCCCGCTTTTGCCTGGCACCCTTCTTAAACAATGGCGTAACATTAGCCGTTTTCCAATCTTCCGGCACTTCCCCGGAATCCAGCGACGTCTGGAAAATAACCACCAAGGCATCCACTATCACCTCCGCCATTTCTTTCAGAACCCTCGGATGCATTCCATCCGGTCCTGGGGACTTGTCCACAATCAGCCCCTCCAGTCTGTCAAGCACCGCCTCTCTAGTAACAATAATGTCATTGAGACCCTCCAGTCCTACCACCTTTCCATCGCTAACACCCAGCAAATTATTCATGTCTTCCTCCGTGAAGACCGAAACAAAAAAGTTATTCAAGTCCTCAGCCATTTCCCCATCCCCTACCACTGAGTCCCCCCTCTCATCCTCTAAGGGTCCAATGTTCACCCTAGCCAGCCTCTTCCTCTTTATATATTTATGAAAACTCTTGCTATCCTTTTTTATATTAAGCGCTAGCCCAGCTTCATAGTTTCTCCTACCCTTCTTTATCAACTTCTTTGTCAATCTTTGTTGACATTTAAACCTCTCCCAATCCTCTTCTCCCAATCCTCTTCTCGCCCACTACTCTTAGCTACTCTAAACGCCTCCGCTTTTAATTTAACCCTTTCCTTCACCTCCTTCGTTATCCACAGCTTATTACCTCTCCTCCTACGGTCCTTTTTAACCATTGGAACAAATTTCTGCTGAGCACCAAGAAAGATCTCCTTAAAGATCCTCCACTGCTCCTCAGCAGACCTACCTTCCAACGCGCTGCCCCATTTACAGACTAGAGTTGTCAATCCTGATTGATTGTACTCCTGAAAGTTTCATCACTTGAACCAATCCAATGGTCCAACCATTGATCATCCAACATGCTTATACCTGTAGAGCACATTTAACCATGACCTGTTGAAAGTGGAAAACTTCCTTAGCCAATTGGACAGTCAAACAACCTGTCCCTCTGCTCCAATATTTTGACAACTAACAGACAGAAATGTTTGAAGAGCATGATAAAAACGACACCTTCATGCCCCTTCAGTGTTCCTCTCCATAGGTTTGTCACAGCAGTGTCCTAGAGATCAGTCCATAATTTCCAGAGATGCAGGACAAACCTGGAGAGCTGACAACCCTGGGACTAATGAGTGCTTTCCAATCTGTTGATTTCTTTCATAAAAATAGTATTCTTCCAGGGGAATACATTCTATGTGTTCAATCACAGTTATCTGAGCTTACAAGAACGTGACGTGTGGTACCTTAGCCAAGCTAAACATCTCAATGAAAGTAATCTTGTATTTGAACCACAAATAGCACGCTGTGTTTTTTTTTAAACATAGTTTTTCCGACACAGTTTCAGGAAGTGCAGAGTCAATTGACGCGCTGATACTTGGCAGAATTATTTTGTGACAAATGTCTATCAAAACCCGGTTAGGTTTATGCATTGAGAAAACATTGTAAACCTGAAGAAGAATGGAGCTGCTGCAATGCACTGTAACACAAGGGAAAACAATCCTTTGTTTTGTCATAATAGCTGTCCACTTCCAGCTTTAATCGCTCAATAAACAGTGGCCAGCTACTACATTCACCATTCTAAAGAGTGTTGCATTTCAGAGCACAGATTTAATGTAATAATTCGATGATAAAATGAAGAATCGTGTTGTATTTTTGACACACACAAACATACAGACATATAAAGCACAGATTTAATGGAATAACTCAATGATCAAATAAAGAATAATTTTGTATCATAGACACACACACACATAAAGCACAGATTTAATGGAATAATTCAGTGATTAATTGGAGAACTAATTTTGTATCATAGACACACACACACACACACATAAAGCAAGATTTAATGGAATAATTCAATGATCAAATAAAGAATAATTTTGTATCATAGACACACACACACATAAAGCACAGATTTAATGGAATAATTCAATGATTAATTGGAGAACTAATTTTGTACCATAGACACACACACACACACACACACACACATAAAGCAGATTTCATGGTATAATTCATAATCAATTAAAGAAGTAATTATATATTAATTTATATCCAGACATACACACACATGTAGACAGAACGAGTGTTAGATTACAGAAGTCACTCACCCAGGTAGCTGTGAGGAGTTGTTTATGTTCGGGAGTTTCACACACAGGCGCTCAGAGTAAGTTTGCCGATTACTCATGAAGGTGGTTATATAACTGACACCATTTCAGTATTAGCGTGGGCAACGAACATGCCAAGTGATTCCCACTTTGGATAATTTCATTTCCCATCTCACGGAGAATTACACCGCACCTGCAGTGACACTGTCGACCAGAGAAGCCTCTCTCTCTCTCTCACATTGAAAAAGAAAACATTAATGAGGCTCAAGACAAAAAAAAACTACTTTTCAGGGAGCGAGAGAGAGAGAGAAAGGAAGAGTTCAAAGGTCCCAGAGAGCTGAAGGAAGATAATGCCACTGTGAGTAAGTGGTGTGCGCTTGATTGAGGTGGCATATCTATTCTGCTGAGACTAGCTTGGCCTAGATAATACTCCACTACACGGTGAGTAAGTGACCACTCAAGCAAACAAGAGATTTTACATACTCTGTGCTGCTGTCTTGACTGGCAATGTGCTCGTGCTGCCGACAAGTGCAAAGGATTCCTGGATAAAATGCTCCCTGGATGCAATAAGCTGCTGGAGGATGACCTAACTTCTGGAAGGAAGTTTGACAGCCATCTCTGCTCGGCTCCAAGATAGCTCTTCTCACCAGTACGGACTTGCTATGAATTTGTGAATAAGTAATACTATTTCTTTGAGAAGTCTGGCAACCTGTCACTGCTTTGAAACTGTAAATTAATTCCAGCCGGCTGCTAGTGTCAGGGGCTGATGTATTCACAGTGCTTCGCAGTGTAGCTGCCCTGTGTGCATTTGCTTATCCTCAAGAGCAAAAGTTTCTTAAGAGGAGTCATACCGGACCCGGAGACGTTTACACTGACTCTGTCTGCACAGACGCTGCCCACACCGGCGGCGTTTTCCCAGCATTTTCTATCCCAAGTCTGGCCTACCGGTGACCCCCTAAAACAAAAAACAAAGAACAGTGCGGCACAGCAACAGGCCCTTCGACCCTCCAAGCCTGCGCCGATCACGTCTTATCTAGACCATCAGCTTATATCCCTCTATTCCCCACTTGTTGGTATACCTATACAGATAAATCTTAAATGTCCTTAAATGCTGACTTGCCGATGAAGCCAACATCCCACGGAAGTATAAAAGCCAGAATTTTCAGGTCTCATAATACCTCAACCACCTCATTTGGCAGTGCGTTCCAGACCCCCACCACCCTCTGTGTAAAAAATTTCCCTGACATCTCCACTAAATCTGTCCCCCCTCACCTTGAACTTCTGCCTCCTTGTGATTGTCATTTTTTGCCCTGGGAAAAACTTTCCAACTGTTCACCTTATCCATACCCCTCGTAATTTTATAAACTTCTATCAGGTCACCCCTCAGCCTCTGTATTTCCAGGGAGAACAATCCCAGTTTATTCAATCTCTCCTCCATACCAGGCAACATCCTGGTAAACCTCTTCTGTACCCTCTCCATAGCTTCCACATCCTTCTGGTAATGTAGCGACCAGAATCGCCCCCAGTATTTCAAATGTGGCCTAACCAACATTTTATACAATTGTGACACAATGCAGAGGTTTACAGCATGGAAACAGGCCCTTCAGCCCAACTTGTCCATGCAGCCCTTTTTTTGAAACCCCTAAACTAATCCTAATTGCCCACATTTGGCCCATATCCCTCTATACCCATCGTACCCATGTAACTGTCTAAATGCTTTCTAAAAGATAAAATTCTACCTGCCTCTACTACTACCTCTGGCAGCTTGTTCCAGACACTCACCACCCTCTGTGTGAAAAAAATTGCCCCTCTGGACACTTTCGTATCTCTCCCCTCTCACCTTAAACCTATGCCCTCTAGTTTTAGACTTCCCTATCTTTGGGAAAAGATATTGACCAAATACCTTGTCTATGCCCCTCATTATTTTATAGACCCCTATAAGATCACCTCCTCAGCCTCCTACGCTCCAGAGAAAAAAAATCCCAGTCTATTCAGCCTCTCCTTATAACTCATTCCATCAAGTCCCTGTAGCATCCTAGTAAATCTTTCATAATTTGCTAACTTTTATACTCGATGCCCCAGCTGATGAAGGCAAGCATGCCATATGCTGTTTTCACCACCTTTTCCACCTGTGCTGCCACTTTTAAGGATCTGTGGACCTTTACTCCCAGATCTGTGTGTGCGTCTATGCTCCTGATGGTTCTGCAATTTAGTTCATAGCTCTTACCAGAATTGGAACAACCAAAATGCATCACCTTGCATTTGTCCGGATTAAATTCCATCTGCCATTTCTCCGCCCAATTTTCCAACCCATCTATATTCTGCTGTATTCTCTGACAATCTTCTTCACTATCCACAACTCCAGAAATCTAAGTATTGTCCGCAACCTTGCTAATCAGACCTGTTACATTTTCTTCCAAGACATATTACAAACAACAGATCCCCCAGCACTGATCATAGCAGCGTGGTTGACTCTGAAATGGCATCACTGTTCGGTGGCAATTGGGGATGGCAACAAATGCTGACTTGCCAATGAAGCCAACATCCCATGGAAGAATAAAGGCTGGAATTTTCAGGTCTCATAACGTCCAGCTACTGCTGCTAGCACGATCGGAGAGTTTGGCACTCAGCCAAATCTAAATTCACCGCAGCGAGACTGGAGAATCCCAGCAGCGAGCGAGGTCGGAGAATTCCAGCTAGAACAGGCCAAACTTTCCCAGCACTTCCTGTCAGAATGGTCTTTTGGTCCTGCCGAAAGTAACCTCCCCGCTCCCCCCCCCACCTGCCCCTCCCCCTATCCTTCCCTCCTACTCACAGTGCGGCGCTCAGCAGTGGAGGGTGTGGGCGTCCAAAACCCTGTAGACGTCGGCAGGACTGGAAGATCTCGGCGCTGGCCAGTGGTGGGCTGGCTCCACCTCTAGGAAGCATGTCACAAGGAGGCCACAAAATCCTGCCCATAGTCTTTATTTATAGATCGAGACCAAAAGTGTTGATATGAGTCTGTTTTTAAAAGGCTATTCATTCTCTGGGTGTGCTAAGGCTAGCATTACTGTCAATTGAAAGACAGAAGTGGCTTTTGCTACAATTCCAGCAGATGTTCCTGCAGATTGCAGAGTGGAACCCAGCTTGGTAGAATCAGAATCCATGCAGTACAGAAGGAGGCATTCGGCCCATTAAGTCTGCACAGACTCTCCTCGGAAACAGCAGCTTACCCAGGCCCACCCCCATCTTCAGAAGCTCACGCACTTACTCTGCGAATCCCCCTCACCTACACATCTCTTTCTTCACTAAGGGGCAATTTAGCACGGCCAATCCAACTAACCCGCACACCTTTGGACTGTGGAAGGTTAATGGGTGGCATGGTGGCACAAATGGTTAGCACTGCGGTCTCACAGCTCCAGGGACCCGGGTTCCTCCCCTGGGTGACTGTCTGTGTGGAGTTTGCACATTCTCCCTTTGTCTGTGTGGGTTTCCTCCGGGTGCTCCGGTTACCTCCCACAGTCCAAAGATGTGCGGGTTAGTTGGATTGGCCATGCTAAATCGCCCCTTAGTATCAGGGGGATTAGAAAGGTAAATATAAGGGGTTATGGGGATAAAATCTAGGAGGACTGTCATCAATGCAGGCTTGATGAACCGAATAGCGTCCTCCTGCACTGTAGGGAATCTATGAAACTGAAGCACCTGGAGGAAACCCAAGCACACACGGGGAGAATGTGCAAACTCCACATAGATTCCAAAGCTGGAATTGAACCTTGGTCCCTGACACTGTGAGGCAGTATGCTAGCCATGGTGCCACTGAGCCGCGCAAGTATCAATTATTTAAAACAACTTCTACTTTCTGACACTTTACTATGAATTAAACTCAAGGTGAAAATTAACGAAACACCATTCCTGTTGAACAATTGTATTTCCTGCAGTGAAGGTAACTCACAATGGTTGCTACGCAAAGTCAAGGCTCTGACCCAGCGATGATGATGAAAGAAAGATTAATTAGGGACAGGATTCTCTGATCTCCTTGGCCCCGCCCCTGCTGCCAGCGAGAATGGAGAATTTGGCGCTCAACCAAAAAACTCAATTCACTGCAGCGGGACTGGAGAATCGCAGCCGTGTCGAGGTCGGAGAATCACAGCCGTGGGCAAGGTTGGAGAATTCTGGCCCAAATATCCAAGTTGAGGTAGCGTCTGAATTAAGTCATGAAAGCTAAAAAAAAACTTTTAGTGCATGACCTCAGGAAGTAATCATTCCAAGCCAGTTAAGCACCTTGGAGGTATGGTCGCTGTCATCGTGAGAGGAACCTATCAGCGGGAGGTTTCATGCACCTGTGAAGGTCGCTAGCTTTGGGGGTGTTGCTGAGGAAGACGTGGCTGGTCATTGCAGTGCAATTTGTAGATGGTTTGCCAAGCCGACACACGGTAGCTACTTATTTTGTTTTAGTAATGTCACAAGTAGGCTAACATTAACACTGCAATGAAGTTACTGTGACAATCCTCTAGTCGCTACACTCCGGCACCTGCTCGGTTGCATTGAGGGAGATTTCTAACATGGCCAATGCACCTAACCAGCATGCCTTTTGGACTGTGGGAGGAAACCGGAGCACCCAGAGGAACCATACGCAGACGCGGGGAGAATATACAAATTCAACATACAGACTGTGACCCAAGCCAGGAATCGAACCCGGGTCCCTGTCGCTGTGAGGCAGCAGTGCTAACCACCTCTGCCATTGTTGCTCTAGATGCCATCCAGTTGTTGCAGATCTACACAACCAGAGGAGAGAAGAACTTCCCATTACACTCCTGATAGGACTCAGACGTAAACCAGACCAGGTGAGGATAGAAGGTTTGGTTTTCTAAAGGACATTAATTAATCAGGTGGGTTTTTTTTCCCCTTTTGTCAGTTTTTGCTGAAAACATTGGCCAAATGGCCATTTTACACCTCATGAAAGCTGTGTTGTGTTCCATCTGGTGGCCAAATTGTGAAATTGCAGAGCAGTCTCACTGAAATAAACATGTTTAAATGTCCTTCTTATTAAGGCAAAGATCTACCAATTTTAAACCTCGAATATTTGGAAGTAAAATGAGAGAAATATAAACCAGAAAGAAAATATAAATACCATGCAGTTTATTTTGGGGATATTGTATAATGTTACACTCACCTCAATTTCAGAGAAGCCCTCTCTCTCTCTCACAAACTCTGGTGTTCAAAATGACCAAAACATCAACTTGATTGTTTTTTTGTAACATTTTAAAATCATTAAAACCTGATAATTCAATGACCCTCAGAAGTAACAAAATCCTCGAAAAGGTTCAATTTAATAAATATGTGATAGCCAGGACAACCTGTTGATTCCTTCATGAATGAGCTGTGCAGAATGGCTGAGGTCTGTGGTAACAGTGACCTAAAGCCTTAGCTTATCAGGGATAGGATAGTTGCAGGAGTGGTGGATAACACAATCTCAGATATGCTTCAAGCAATGGAAAATCACACCCTTGAGAAGGTCATCCAGATTGTCAGGAAATCCGGCACCCATTTGTAGTACAGATCCATGTTAACAGGAAGAAGCAAACTGTGATACAAAGTAACCCCATCGTCCAGTTAGTGAAACAGTAAGAAATTTCACAACACCAGGTTAAAGTCCCAATTTGGTATCATGAACTTTTAGAGCGCTGCTCCTTCACCAGGTGAGTAGAGAGGTAGGTTCACAAACACAGCATATATAAACAGAGACACAACAGCAAAATAATGACTAGAATACGAGTCTTTGCAGGTAATTAAGTCACCGACAATGCGAGTGGAGAGGGGGGTAATTACAGGTTAAAAAGATGTGAATTGTCTCAAGCCAGGACAGTTAATAGGATTTCGCAAACCCAGGCAAGAATGGTGGAGGTTACAGATAGTGTGACATGAAGGTCAAAAAGGACCGTAGGAGGAGAGGTAATAAGCCGTGGATAACGAAGGAGGTGAAGGAAAGTGTTAAATTAAAAGCGGAGGAATTTAGAGTAGCTAAGAGTAGTGGGCGAGAAGAGGATTGGGAGAGGTTTAAATGTCAACAAAGATTGACAAAGAAATTGATAAAGAAGGGTAGGAGAAACTAATAAGCTGGGCTAGCGCTTAATATAAAAAAGGATAGCAAGAGTTTTTATAAATATATAAAAAGGAAGAGGCTGGCTAGGGTGAACGTTGGACCCTTAGAGGATGAGAGGGGGGACTTAGTGGTAGGGGATGGGGAAATGGCTGAGGTCTTGAATAACTTTTTTGTTTCGGTCTTCACGGAGGAGGACGTGAATAGTTTGCCGGGCGTTAGCGATGGAAAGGTGGTAGGACTGGAGGGTCTCAATGACATTATTGTTACTAGAGAGGCGGTGCTCGACAGACTGGAGGGGCTGATTGTGGAC
The DNA here is from genome assembly GCF_965287045.1 of Carcharhinus amblyrhynchos. NCBI lineage: Eukaryota > Metazoa > Chordata > Chondrichthyes > Carcharhiniformes > Carcharhinidae > Carcharhinus > Carcharhinus amblyrhynchos. The sequence goes on from NC_137327.1 coordinate 127,072,225, forward strand.
AAGTCCCCAGGACCGGATGGAATGCATCCGAGGGTTCTGAAAGAAATGGCGGAGGTGATAGTGGATGCCTTGGTGGTTATTTTCCAGACGTCGCTGGATTCCGGAGAAGTGCCGGAAGATTGGAAAATGGCTAATGTTACGCCGTTGTTTAAGAAGGGTGCCAGGCAAAAGGCGGGGAATTATAGGCCGGTTAATTTAACGTCTGTTGTAGGTAAAATGTTAGAATCTGTCAGCAAGGAGGAAATAGCGAGGCATCTTGAGGGGAACTGCTTGATAGAGCAGACGCAGCACGGTTTCGTTAAGGGGAAGTCGTGTCTGACAAATTTACTGGAGTTCTGTGAGGATGTGTCTACGGCGGTGGATAGAGGAGAGCCGGTGGATGTGGTCTTTCTTGATTTTCAGAAGGCGTTTGACAAGGTACCGAGGTTATTGCAGAAGGTCAGGGGACATGGAGTTGGGGGTAGGGTGTTAGCGTGGATAGAGGACTGGTTGTCAAATAGGAGGCAGAGAGTGGGGGTCAATGGGTGCTATTCGGATTGGCGGTTGGTGACTAGTGGAGTGCCTCAGGGGTCGGTGCTGGGACCTCAGCTATTTACCATTTATATAGATGATCTGGAGGAGGGAACCGAGTGTGTGGTGTCGAAATTTGCTGATGACACCAAGATTGGTGGAACGGCAAATTGCGCGGAGGGTGTGGAGAGTCTGCAGAAGGATCTAGATAGGCTGGGCGAATGGGCCAGGAACTGGCAAATGGAATTTAATGTTGGCAAGTGTGAGGTGGTCCACTTTGGTAGGAATAATGGTAGGAAGGATTATTACTTACGTGGAGAAAAGCTGCAGCAGGCGACGGTGCAGAGGGACCTTGGGGTCCTTGTGCATGAGTCGCAAAAACCCAGCTTGCAGGTACAGCAGGTGGTCAGGAAGGCAAATGGGATGCTGGCCTTCATAGCGAGGGGGATTGAATATAAAAGTAGGGAGGTCTTGCTGCGGCTGTATAGGGCATTGGTGAGACTGCAGCTGGAGTACTGTGTGCAGTTTTGGGCGCCGTACTTACGCAAGGATATTTTGGCCTTGGAGGGAGTGCAGAGGAGGTTTACTAGGCTGATGCCGGAGTTGAGGGGGTTGAGCTATGAGGAGAGGCTGGATAGACTAGGCTTGTACTCGTTAGAGTTTAGAAGAATGAGGGGAGATCTCATTGAGACGTATAAGATGATGAATGGGATGGATAGGATAGAGGTGGAGAGGCTCTTCCCGCTCAGAAAGGACAGTAGGACTAGGGGGCACAGCCTCAAGATAAAGGGGGGGCAGTTTAGAACGGAGTTGAGGAGGAACTTCTTCACTCAAAGGGTGGTGAATCTCTGGAATTCTCTGCCCGTTGAAGTGGTGGAGGCTGCCTCGCTAAGTATTTTTAAGACGCAGGTTGATGGGTTTTTGATAAGAGAGGGGATTAAGGGTTATGGGGAGAGGGCGGGAATGTGGAACTGAGACACGACAGATCAGCCATGATCTTATTGAATGGTGGGGCAGGCTCGAAGGGCCAGATGGCCTACTCCTGCTCCTATTTCTTATGTTCTTATGAACCCAAGATCCCAGTTGAGGCCGCCCTCATGCGTGCAGAATTTGGTTTGTGCTCAGCGATCCTGCGTTGTTGTAGTCTTGAATGTTTACCCAAAGATCGGAGTTTGAAAGCCTTTGACTGCTCAAGTGTTCCCTGATTGGAAGGGAACACTCCTGCCTGGTGATAGTCGTGCGGTGTCCGTTCATCTATTATTGTAGTGCCAACATGGTCTTGCTGATGTACCAAGCCCGGGGACATCCTTTCCTGCAGCGTATCAGGTAGACAATGTGGGCCAAGTCACATGAGTATATACCGTGTACCTGGTGGGTGGTGTTCTCACGTGTGATGGTGGTGTCCATGTCAATGATCCAACATATTTTGCAGAGATATCCTTGACAGGGTTGTGTGGTGTCATGGTCACTGTTCTCCTGAAGGCTGGGTAGTTTGATGCACAGACACTGATACACTCGAAGCCAAAGAAAATAATAGCCCAACCAACCAGCAAAGTGACCATGTCAGTGCTATAGAGCAAAGTGCACCCATAGTGGGATCAATGTCTGGCAATTTCAGCCCAATGCTTTCAATGTAACTGAACAGGAAGTTATGAAAGCCAGACATCAAAACTCAGAGAAAACCCCAGGAGGATTCACGAGGTCAAGACAACACACCAAGAGTACACACAACCACGCTTATTTGGTGAGGTCGTCCTAGAATGCGGACATTTTGGTTAATGATCATCTCATAAGCTTTCAGTTGGACATGGGACCCAGTGTTACAGTCTAGTCAGACAAGAACCATGAGTGAGAGATCCCTGGTTATGAACAATACAGTAAGAAGTCTCATAACACCAGGTTAAAGTCCAACAGGTTTATTTTAATCTGGTGTTGTGAGACTTCTTATTGTGTTTACCCCAGTCCAACGCCAGCATCTCCACATTACGAACAATAGGCACATCACTTCACTGGCCTGGAGTAATCTAACTTTTGGTTATAGGCATGACTCTGGAACCAGAAAGGTATGGTGACAAACAAAACTTCAAACTGAAATATGTCACCCGTAATCAGTCTTTTCCTGTCTCAAGTCTGTGTAGCCCAGAATTTTGAAGTGCAGAGAGAGCTAGGTTTTGTAGGGCATGAGTCATAAAAGTATGCAGGTACAGCAAGTAATCAGGGTGGCTAATGAACACAGCAGCACAGTGGCACAGTGGTTAGCACTGCTGCCTCACAGCTCCAGGGACCCCGGGTTCCAGTTCAGCCAGGGGTGACTGTCTGTGTAAAGTTTGCAAATTCTCCCCATGGCAGTGTGAGTTTCCTCCAGGTGCTCCGGTTTCCTCCCACACTCTAAAGATGTGCAGGTTAGGTGAATTGGCCGTGCTAAAGTTGCCCCTTAGTGATGAAGATGTGTAGGTTAGATGCATTATTGGGGTTAATGTGTGGAATTATGGGGATAGGGCGAAAGTTGAGTCCTAAATAAGATGTTCTGTTGGAGAGTCGGTCCAGACGCAATGGGCCGAATGACCTCTTCTGCACTGTAGAGATTCTATGAAATGCCATCATTTATTATGAAAGGAATTGAATAAAAAAAAATTATGTTATGCTTCAATTATACATAGCATTGGTGAGACCACCTCAAAGACTGTGCACAATTTTGGTCTCCTCATTTAAGGAAGGATGTAAACGTGTTGGAGGCTGTTCACAGGAGGTTTATTAGATTGATACCTGGAATGAGCAGGTTGTCTCGTAAGGATAGGTTAGAGAGGTTGGGCTTGTTTCCACTGGAGTTTAGAAGAGTGAGGGGTGACTCGATTGAAGTCTATAACACCCTGAATGGTATTGACAAGGAGCATGTGGAATGGATGTTTCCTCTTGTGGGTGGGTCCAGAACTAAGGGGCTCTGTTGCTCTTATAGGACAGAGGTGAGGAGATTATTCTTCCGTGGGACCAGAAGATCCTGTTGGTGGGAAGGGCTGTAAAATCCTACCCTCCCTTTCACTCTCCACGGATGCTGCCTGAGCTGCTGAGTTTTTCCAGGATTATCCCTTTTTGTTTCTTAATGCATGATTGGCAAAGCTTAGCTAAATCTGATTGTCCAGTTTTGAATGTATAGATCAGGCCTCTATAGTAAACTCTTTATAATCCTTTATTTTCCTTTTAACTTGAAAGCTTTTTAAGAAGTGGGTCACTGTTTCCTATCGCAGTAAAATTTTTATTAGCGTAATAAACATTTTTATGTTGTCTTTACAACATTATTTTGTTATGACCACTTCGAGTTGTTCTACCGCTTTAACTTGCTCTCTCAGCACACTATATGGAATTCACTGGGCAAAAAGCAGTTGTACGTTTTATTCAGCTATACAATTTTCTATTCATAATTCGTTCAGAAAGCTAGTGAACCTGATTGTTAAGAGTTTATGAATACAAAAATCAAAATAAATACAAAAATCAGCAGCATTAAAGATTTAAGAGTGTAAAACAGCACTCGCCCTGAAACCAGAGGTCAACAGTCCTTTCCATGGTCCACCCCCTCACCCACTATGATTCCCGTGGTGGGCGGAACGAGAAAATTTGCCCCAAAATATCAGAAAACTGGTCTATACCAATACTAAGTTACAACTGAAGTCTTTTAGTTCTGAAAGCTGGATGGAAACTTCTCAAACACACACAATGCTACTTACATTATGGAATCTCTTGCAAGAGAAATAACCTTCAATTAAGTTAAATGTTCGTGGATTTCCCCCGAAGTGGGATCTCTCCCGTGCTGGTCTCTATGTGCTAAACATCACGTTAAACATTTCATGCTCCTTTGGCTTCAATGGGATGCATTGGAATGTGAATTAACCTGACATTTTGCGACCCATACCCTACCTCGCACCAAGTCTCATTTACTCATCACCCTGTGTTCATTGACATACAGTGGTTCCCAGTCTCAATTTTAAAAAAATTCTGTTCCTCGTTGTCAAACCCATTCGACATCTCACTGCCCCTCACGTCTAAACTCCAGCCCAGTACCCTTTGAAGCCTGCCCTGCTTCAATGCTCTGGCTTCTTGCATATCTCCCATGCGCCCACGCCACCCCCAACCCCACTTTCCCCAGCCCCCTCCCCCCCGATTGTAATCGGTTACTGGGCCTTCAGCTGCCAAGATCTCAAGCTCTGGAACTCCTTCCCTCAACTTCTCTACCTCCCTGTCCTCATTTTGAGGGTAGGACAGTTGAGAAACAAAGGCGGATATTCAGGGAGATATTAAATATCTCTCGTGGAAGATGGTGGAATTTGAATTGAATATAGATCTGGAATTAAAGGGTGACAATTGTAAAAATCCATCTGGTGTATTGATTTCCTTTAGGGAAAGAAATCTGCCATCCTGGTCTGGCCTACATGTGACTCCAGATCCATCACAATGTGATTGACTCTTAAATAGCCTAGCAAGCCACTCAGTTAAAGGGCAATTAAGGACAGACACTAAAAACTGGTCCAGCTAGTGATGCCCAAATCCCATGAAAGAAGACCTTCCCATATGAAAGAAAGTGCATGAGTTCCAGTCAGAATTAATGAATTTAAGCTGTTTATACAGTTCATATTGACTTTACTGACAGGAGGAAAATGCATTTAACCCTGGGTCCCCCTTACACTAATTAAACTATAGTACCTCTTGGTTAAACATTAGGGAATTTGGCACACTGAAGTATTAGCACTTTTCTGAATGAAGCCAATCACATTGAGAGGCTTCAGTTTATATAAATTGCTCCTCAGTTTAAATGCACAGTTCCATGATGTCCCAAACAAAGCAAAGGTTACTATCTACATTCACATCAGTCTGTATAATACATGTATCAATGTTACACTCACAAGTAGCTTCAGACCTGCCCGTGACGGCCATCCAAAGAATCATTTTGGCTGATGTGAAGAAATAGAAATTCAACTCCAAATCATTGATTCTTGGGATTGTACCATAATGCTCGTTATGGAGGTGGATCCAACCCATTTTAGTCCTGTTTACTGCGTCTTTCTAAGATCACATCACAGGGTGGCAGGGTGACACAGTGGTTAGCACTGCTGCCTCACAGCGCCAGAGACCGAGTTCGATTCCCAGCTTGGGTCACTGTCTGTGTGACTGCACATTCTCTCTGTGTCTGCGTGGGTTTCCTCCGGGCACTCCAGTTTCCTCCCACAGTCCAAAGATGTGTGGGTTAGGTTGACTGGCTATGCTAAATTGACCCTAGTTTCAGGTGGTTAATAAACAAGTATGGTTATGGTGATTGTGGTCAGTGCAAACTCAATGGGCCAAATAGCCTCCTTCTGCAGTGTAGGAATTCGATGATTCTATGATAAGTTAAGTGCAGTCAAATATCACTATAGCCAATCTTGTGACCAGCAAAAGATTGATCTGTCAGGATATTCACTATGGTTGGAACACATTAATCTTTTGAATAGATTCATGTCAATTTGATTCTGTCAGTTACAAATTACCAATATAGTTTGCTTCATTTTATTTGTTCTTTTTTCTCAATGCCCACTTTATGTAACTCATGAATGAGTTAAAAACATTCTCCGTCATGGGGCGTGTGAAGTTTTGCAGTTATGATTGCCTTTCTGAAGCCACGCAATGAAGAGACACCTCATTCTGTCTCTTCCACATCCTCATCACTAGAAGTTTCCTCATCCTTCCCAAGACTTCAGTAATATCTTTATGTACAGAGTTGCTCATCTAAATTTCCTTCACCCGCAATTCCTTGCTGCTTTCTTTCTGAAATTCCCAGTGTACTGCATTCCTGCCTGACGGATAACATCTACTTCTTCAGACCACCATTTTCTGTCATTGATCCAGCATGGTCACAGCAATTCACAAAGGTTTCTGACGGAGTTCCATTACAAAACATCCAGCTGGTTTATCTTTGATCAGTTTCCGTGCACTCACTCTGTCACCTGTTACTTGGACTTTAAACTTGCTGAAAAGAGAGACATTTTGATGAAGCTTTCAGCACTCATCAGGACAAACACAAGAATTCCAAATTTAAAGAATCACAATAATTTATACTTCAGGAGAAAAGGGTGCTGGTTGGTTAAGCATTACCATGGAGACAGGAATGGGGACCTATAGGCTCCCCACAAAGCCTGAACTCAAACCAACGTCCAATCTGTTGACTCTGTCTACATTTCCCGTTGCCTTGGAAAAGCAGTCAGCATAATTAAGGACCCCACGTATCCCACGTATATCCTCTTGCACCTTCTTCCACCAGGTAAATGATACAAAAGGCTGAGGTCATGCACCAACCGACTCAAAAACAGCTTCTTCCCTGCAGCCATCAGACTTGTGAATGACCAACTTTGCACAGTTGATCTTTCTCTGCACCCTACCTATGACTGTAACATGACATTCTGCACCATCTCCTTTTTATTCCTCTGTGTACTCTATGAATGGTATGCTTTGTCTCCATGGTGTGCAAGAAACAATAATTTCCACTGTACTACTACATATGGCAATAATAAATCAAATCAAATCAAATTATATTCTTTATTTACAGAGAGTATGAATATATTGCTTTTAGCTAGTCATCTCTGATCAGGAACATTTATACCTTGCTTTTCTCCTACGGTCCAGATTATCAATGATTAGAATTTTGATTCTCTGAAACAAAGGTCATAGCTTGAATCTTCCAGCCATTTATATCTGTGGGATTTTCCGGTCCTGCTAATGGTGCACCCAAATGGGCCGCATTCAGTGGGAAAGCCTCTTGACAATGCAACCAGAAGATCCCGCCACTGGCCAATGGCGGGTCACCTCTATGAACATGAAACATGTAGTGGGCTAGCAGAAAATACCACCCAAAGTATCAGTTGCAATCTCCATGCTTGTTGTCTGGTTACATCTCGTATTTGGCTGTAGTTTGAAGACCCTATTTGGAGTATTAAGAGCAGCTTTGGGTCCCATATCTAAGGAAGCATGTGCTGACCTTGGAAAGGGTCCAGAGGAGATTCACAAGAATGATCCCTGGAATAAAGAGCTTGTTGTATGAGGAACAGTTGAGGACTCTAGGTCTGTACTCGTTGAAGTTTAGAAGGATGGGGGGGCGGATCTTATTGAAACTTACAGGATACTGCGAAGCCTGATAGAGTGGATGTGGAGAGGATGTTTCCACTAGTAGGAAAAACTAGAACCAGAGGGCACAACCTCAGGCTAAAGGGACGATTCTTTCGATCAGAGATGAGGAGGAATTTCTTCAACCAGAGAGTGGTGAATCTGTGGAACTCTTTGCCGCAGGAGGCTGTGGAGGCCAGGTCATTGAGTGTCTTTAAGACAGAGATAGATAGGTTCTTGATTAATAAGGGGATCAGGGGTTATGGGGAAAAGGCAGGAGAATGGGGATGAGAAAAATATTAGCCATGATTGAATGGTGGAGCAGACCTAATGGGCCGAGTGGCCTAATTCTGCTCCCAGGTCTTATGGTCTTCTGGTTTGAGTGCAACACTTATAAGGCATGAAAATGAATATGGGTTGGCTATGAATGCTTCACTCACCTCAAAGCTGCAAGCGAACTGAGGTCCACCCTGTGCACACCACTCATTTTCAAACGGGTTTGAGGCCAATGTCATTTTCCGCTGGTGTGATGTAGGACCGGAAGGCATGGGGAGATTCCAGCAAGCAGCAGTTCTAATGAGCATTCATGAGATGCAAATAATGTTCACAACATCGGGCAGGGGGACAACCAACCTCCAACCTGCCATTAACCTGCCATTTGGGGAAATGCAAATTGCTTTCACACCGCAGGTTGCAACCCACCACAATATAGTGCTTGAGGCAAAGTGGATCAAAGGATATGGAGGCAGGGGAAGGTGGGAACAGGCTATTAAGTTGGATGATCAGCCATGATCATAATGAATGGCAAAGCAGGCCTGAAATGCTGAATAAGAACATAAGAACATAAGAAATAGGAGCAGGAGTAGGCCATCTAGCCCCTCGAGCCTGCCCCGCCATTCAATAAGATCATGGCTGATCTGAAGTGGCTCAGTTCCACTTTCCCGCTTTCTCGCCATAATCCTTGGTTATGGCCTCCTCCTGTTCCTATTAAACCTGATGTGGATGTGCCGGCGTTGGACTGGGGTAAACACAGTAAAAAGTCTGACAACACCAGGTTTTAGTCCAACCAATTTATTTGATAGTAAACGCACAAGCTTTCGGGTTAGTCCCTTCGTCAGGTGAATGGAGAGTTCTGGCCTCAGGCAGAGCATATAAAGCACAGACAGTTTACAGATTACTGATTAGAATGTGAATCTTTACACCTAACCTGCTGTTCAAGTCTTGAAGTGGCCAACAATGTGAGTGGAAGGAGCACTGATCACAGTTTAAAGAGTATTGTCTCCAGACGGTACAGTGAGTGAGGTTTTGCAAACCCAGGCAAGTGTTGGGGGTTACAGATAGTGTGACATGAACCCAAGATCCCTGTTGAGACCGTCCTCATCTGTGCGGAACTTGGCTATCAGTCTCTGCTCAGCGACTCTGCGCTGTCGTGTGTCGTGAAGGCCGCCTTGGAGAATGCTTACCCGAAGGTCAGAGGCTGAATGCCTGTGACCACTGAAGTGTTCGCGAACAGGAAGGGAACAGTCTTGCCTGGTGATTGTCGAGCAATGTTCATTCATCTGTTGTCGTAGCGTCTGCATGGTCTCCCCAATGTACCATGCTTCGGGACATCCTTTCTTGCAACGTATCAGGTAGACAATGTTGGCCGAGTTGCAAGAGTATTTACCGTGTAGCTGGTGGATGGTATTCTCACGTGTGATGATGGTATCCGTGTCGATGATCCGGCATGTCTTACACTTGCCTGGGTTTGCAAAACCTCACTCACTGTACTGTCTGGAGACAATACACATCTCTTTAATCTGTGATCAGTGCTCCTTCCACTCACATTGTCGGCCACTTCAAGACTTGAACAGCAGGTTAGGTGTAAGGATTCTCATTCTAATCAGTAATCTGTAAACTGTCTGTGCTTTATATGCTCTGTCTGAGGCCAGAACTCTCCATTCACCTGACGAAGGGACTAACCCGAAAACTTATGCGTTTACTATCAAATAAATCGGTTGGACTAAAACCTATTAAACCTATCAGGGCAGGATGGGAAAATTCCACTCAATGTTTCTTAAGTGTCACTTGCAAGTCTGGAAGATCTCTGTTACATTCATTATAAAGATAATACAGACCTTGATTACTGTACTGACCAGTTTGACATGTATGTCTGTGATTTTGTTTTACTTATTATTGTCAGATGTATTAATGTACGTGTGAAAAGTATTGCTTCTTGTGCACTATACAGACCAAGTATATTGTTCATATAAAAAGAAAAGAGTGCAGAATGTAGTGCTACAGTCATAGCTAGGGTGTAGAGAAAGATCAACTTAATGTAAGATAATCCATTCAAAAGTCTGAAGGCAGCAGGAAAGAAGCTGTTCTTGGTCGGTTGGTACATGACTTAGACTTTTGTATCTTTTTCCCTTTGGAAGAAGGTGGATGAGAATGTCCAGTCTGCATGGGGTACTTAATTATGCTGGCTGCTTTTCCAAGGCAGCAGGAAGTGTAGACAGGGTCAATGGTTGGGAGGCTGGTTTGCGTGATGGATTGGGCTACGTTCACAACTTTTTGTAGTTTCTTGCAGAGTTGGACAGAGCAGGAGCCATACCAAGCTGTGATACGATCAGAAAGAATGATTTCTATGGTGCATCTGTAAAGGTTGGTGAGAGTCGTAGCTGACATGCCAAATTGCCTTAGTCTTCTGAGAAACTGGAGGCATTGGTGGGCTTTCTTAACTATAATGTCGGCATAGGAGGGACCAGGACACATTGTTGGTGATCTGACACCTAAAAAGTTGAAGCTCTCAACCATTCCAACTGTGTGAGTTTATGGGTGCAAAAAAAAGAGTTATATTCACTGCTCATGCTTCTATGTTGCAGAAAAGATAATAGAGAAAGATTTCCATCACTTTCTGTTTTAATTTACTATTTATGATGCACAGAATGAAGTAATGCTCATTCCAGATAAGTTAACTTGCCCTAAGGCTTCAATAAATCAAGGTATTTGATATTCCAGTCTAGTAGACACAAACAGAACTGCATTAGCACAATTACTCAATATTAGGTTATATTCCAGTGACCACAGATTGAAAGCAAACTGTGCCCAGGAATATTAGCCTATTACTTCTGTTAGAGCAAAACACAACAGATGCTGGAAATCCGAAATAAAAACTTTCCCAGTGAAGAAGAGTCACACGGACTGGAAACTCTGTTTCTTTCTCCACGAATGCTGCCAGACCTGCTGAGCTTTACCAGCATTATCTGTTTTTAATTGTTCTATTTGCTCAACATATTGCATAACTGCTGCCTCGTTATTTATCATAGGACTTGTTAACAAAGTGGGACACCATACTTCCACTAATCAATGGATTCGAGGAAAGTCTCTCCCCGTAACATTAAGGAAACAAGTGCAAAATCAACAGTCTTCCCCTCAAAATGAAGGTCAAAATTTGTCAGTCATGACTAATTCATTTCTGTACACTTGTGAGATGAATAGGTTAGTACTGAGATATCCATGTGATCTATGAATGCTTCAGCAGAGCAGTTATGTCTCACCAAAAGGCAACATTGAAGTATTGGATTCTAATAGCTGGAGACCAGGGATTAACAATAGTAGACATTTATTAACTGTAACTGAGCAGCGCTTGCATGCTATGTCTTTTTTAATTCATTCATGGGACATGGGCATCTCTGGTTGTCCAGCATTTATTGCCCATCCCTAGTTGCCCTTGGAAGTCAGTTGAAAGTCAACCATATTGCTGTGGCTCTGGAGTCACATGTAAGCAAGACCAGGTAAGGGTGGAAGATTTCCTTGCCTAAAAGACATTAGTGAACCAGATGGGTGTTTCCAACAGTCGACAATGGTTTCATGGTCATCAGTAGATCTTTATTTCCATGGATATTTTTTATTGAATTCAGATTTCACTATCTGCCATGGTTGCGATTTGAACCCGGGTCCACAGAACATTAGCTGAGTTTCTGGATTAATAGTCCAGCGATAATACTACCAGGCCATCGCCTCCTCTGATGATCATTGGGAGGTGGTGGAGTAGTGGTATTGTCACAAGACTGGTAATCCATAGACCCAAGTAGTGGCTGGGGACCCGGGTTTGAATCCCACCAAAGCAGATGGTGGAATGTGAATTCAATAAGAAACTCTAGTGATGACCATGAAACCATTGTCGGTAGTTGTGAAGGGAAAAATCCCATTGCTTTAGGAAAGGAAATCTGCCACTCTTACCCGGTCTTATCCACGTGTGATTCCAGACCCACAGCAATGTTGTTCACTTTCAACTGCCCCTTCAAAATGCCCTAGCAAGCCACTCAGTTCAAGGGCAATTGTGGATGGCAACAAAAGTAGAAGTTTTTTTTTAAAGTTTATTTATTAGTCACAAGTAAGGCTTACATTAACGCTGCAATGAAGTTAATGAAATTCCCCGAGTCGCCACACTCCGGCACCTGTTCAGGTCAATGCACCTAACCAGCACGTCTTTCAGAATGTGGGAGGAAATTGAAGCACTTGGAGGAAACCCATGCTGACACAGAGAGCACGTGCTAAATCTACACAGACAGGAGTCGAGCCCGGGACCCTAATGCTGTGAGACAGCAGTGCTTAACCATTCTGCCACTGTGCTGCACAGAATTGCTAGCCCAACCAGCAAAGCCCACATCTTACTAATAAATTTTTACAATCTTACATATAATTTGAACAGTGAGTCCGTGGGATACAAAGGCTTTGGTGTTGGGTAGTAGTCCACAGGCCAGATATTGTATAAGGTTGATCTAATAGAAAGATGGGCCAAAAGGAACACACAAGTCCATTGACAAGCCAAGCAAAGAGTGCATAGACTAAGGCTCTGTATGAACATCACCTATCAAACTCATCACGGGGCCCATAAGCACTGCCTGCATCCTGACATTTCCAAAAGTCGTGACTGTACATCCGACTACTATTCAACTAATAACAATATTTTGTTGCTGTAAACAAATACTCACCTCCAAATGGAAATCTTTGTGTTGAGACCTTCTGCCATTCTCTACAATGGCACAATGATGGATGACCGCTATAACCCCATTAATTGCCATTGGACAATATTTTACAGAGCATCAGTAATATCCAAAGAGATCACCAATGGGGAAAAAGGACAATTCTGTAAAAAAGGATATTTTTTCCCCTACTCTATCTGATTCTAATGGTGAACGCTGGCAAAGGAGTGTTGTCATGGAAACAGAATGCTCTTTAGTTCGGAGTGAATGTTTCAACCATCCCTCTATCCACTGAGCGCGTCTACTGAAACTGCAAATTTCATCAGGAATGCTGTAAGTTCTAATATCATATATTGTAATTTAACTCCTTTATAGGCCGAAAACAAAGCTTCAGCACTTAAAGTGAATTTGGTATACTTTTTAGAAACGTTAACTTTAAGAGAGTTACAGATTTTGCACAGTGGCACAATGATTAGCACTGCTGCCTCACAGCGCCAGGGATCTGGGCTCCATTCCTGGCTTGGGTCGCTGTCTGTGTGGAGTTTGCACATTCTCCCCCGTGGGTTTCCTCCGGGTGCTCTGGTTTCCTCCCACAGTCTTAAAGACGTGCTGGTTCAGTGCATGGTTCAGCCATGCTAAATTCTCCCTCGGTGTACCCGAACAGGAGTGTGGCAACTAGGGGATTCTCACAGTAACTTTATTGCGGTATTAACATAAGCCTACTTGTGACACTAATAAACAAACTTTAGATTTTACTCTCCAAAGTTCATAAGATATGCGGGTTAGGTTGATTGGTCATGGTAAATTGACAGGGGATTAGCAGGGTAAATATGTGGGGTTACAGGAATAGGGCCTGAGTGGGATTGTGATCTGTGCAGAGTCAATGGGCTCCTTTATCATTGTAGGATTTCTTTGGTTCTATGATTTTACCAGTTGGAATCATATAGCTTTATACAAAGACTTGGTTTTCTAATATACAGCATTAAATTCCTCTGGGTAAGCGTTCTGAAAGAGCACACCTTGCTCAAATAGGAGGACATACAAGACCATCAGGAGTGAGTAAATGAAGTCAGAAAATATAAAGGGTCACACTGCTCTCCTGGCAATTCTGCTTGCCAGTCAAATTAGACATCATACCCAGAGAGGTAACTCATAAAATTGATTACTTCCATAAGTATTTTCACTTTTGTTCAATGGTCAACTGGATTTTAACAAGATTGTCATATTATGAATCTTCAGAATTTCTAAGTTTGCCTCCAAGCTGTTTGATTCGATCCCCATTCATCTCATTAAAAATTCTCTCCCTCCACCAGTGGTGCACAGCGGCAGCAATATGCACCATTTACAAGATGCACTCCTACAGCTCACCAAGTCTCCTTCAAGAAAACCTTCCAAACCCTTGACTTCTACCAGCTAGAACATAGAACATAGAACATAGAACATTACAGCGCAGAACAGGCCCTTCGGCCCACGATGTTGCGCCGACCAGTTACAAAAACAATGACCCACTAGCCTATACCAATCCCTTTTCGTCCATAAACCTATCCAGAGATCTCTTAAACGCCCCCAAACTAGACGCATTTACAACTGCAGCAGGCAGGGCATTCCAATCCCTCACCACCCGCTGGGTAAAGAACCTACCCCTGACATCCGTCCTGTAGCTACCCCCCCTTAATTTAAAGCCATGCCCCCTCGTGCTAGCTTTCTCCATCCGAGGAAAAAGGCTATCACTATCCACCCTATCTAAACCTCTAATCATCTTATATGTTTCAATAAGATCCCCTCTTAGCCGCCTTCTTTCCAACGAAAACAACCCTAAATCCCTCAGTCTCTCCTCATAGGACCTCCCCACCATACCAGGCAACATCCTAGTAAACCTCCTCTGCACCCTCTCCAACGCCTCCACATCCTTCTTGTAATGCGGGGACCAGAACTGCACACAGTACTCCAAGTGCGGCCGCACTAGAGTAGTGTACAGTTGCAACATGACAAGAGCAGCAACAGAAGGACAAGAGCAGCAGCTGCATGGGAACATCACCCATCGACAAGTTTTTTTTACTATCCATTCACTCAGGTGATCCCTGTTGTGGACGGATTATCTGATGAGGAAAGGTTCAATAGGTTGGGACTCTACACATTGGAATTTAGAAGAATGAGAGGTCATCTCATTGAAACATTCATTAGGGGCTTGACAGGGTGAGCGATGAGAGGATGTTACCCCTCATGGGAGAGTCTCAGACCAGTGGGCATAGTCTCAGGATAAATAGGCCAATTTAAGACAAATGAAGAGGAATTTCTTCCCTCAGAGACTAGTTAGTCTTTGGACGTCCTTGCCATGCAGAGCTATGTTGGCAGTCTCAAAGGGCCACATGGTCTACTCTTGCTCCTGTATTTCCATGTTTTCATTGAATCCCTACAGTACGGAAGGAAGCCATACAGCCCATTGAGTCTGCACCAATAACAATCCCACCCAGGCCCTATCCCCTCTCATCCCACATATTTACCCCCTAATCCCTCTAACCTACACACCGTGGGACACTAAGAGGCAATTTGACATGACCAATGCACCTAACCCACATTGTGGGAGGCAACTAGAGCACCTGGAGGAAACCCATGCAGACACAGGGAGAATGTGCAAACTCCACCCAGACAGTGACCCAAGCCAGAAATCAAACCCAAGTGCCTGGAGCTGTGAGGCAACACTGCTAACCACTGAGCCTCTGTGCCATTCCTGTTTAGTGGGCATTCACTTGAACCCTACAAATAGTCAGAGTAAAAGCGTGGTTGTTGTATTAGGAGGCTTATGCTTGTAATGTGTAAATATAGGAGTGTGCAATACTGGCTCCAGTTCAATTCTTCACCAAGGATTGGCTCTCAGGAATAGAACAGCAACTGAAAACAGGCAATAAAATACTGGCTTTTCCAGCAACACCAAAGCTCAAGAGTGAGTATTTTTTTTAAAAAAGTTTCTCACTTCACTGCAGACACCAGGCTGCTTAACCTAAACCCACATTTCACTTGAATCAGGACTGGAGCCAAGTGCTGGCATGAAATAAAACTAATCAATGCCAATATACTGCACATGTAAAAGCACAATGACAATTCTAAAATACCTATACAGGTTGAACATAAGAAATATAGAAAATATTAACAATATGGTGTCTGTGCACAGTAAGTAGTCTCACAACACCAGATTAAAGTCCAGTAGGTTTACTTGGTATCACGAGCTTTTGAAGTGCTGCTCCCTCATCAGAACTTACCTGAGGAAGGGGCAATGTTCCGAAAGCTCATGATTCCAAATAAACCTGTTGGACTTTAACCTGGCATTGTGAGACTTCTTACTGCGCTCACCCAAGTTGAATGCTGACATCTCCACATCATGGTGTCTGTGTGTCAGCCATCATGCCACTGTCACCTTTGATTCAAAAGGCTGTGGGTATAGTCTCCAGAGACTATAAGGGCTGATAATCTAATAAAAAATAAAGAGTTATATTCATGTAATCTAGGCCGATATTCCAGGGCAGTGATGGGGAGTGTAGCATGACAGGAAAGCAACATCCTCAGCGTGGCTTATCACACCAAGATCCTCAGTCTGTCCTCTCAAGTCGATGTAAAAGATTTCACAACACTACTTGAAGAACAAGGGAGTTCTCCCAGTGTCCTGGCCAGCATTCACCCTCAACCTAAACAGAGGGCCTGGTTATTCCTGGCAGCTTGCTGTGTGCAGCTTGGCTGCTGTTTGCCTGCATTGTGGCATTACTAGTACATTAACTTAAGGAGCAATTCCACTGGATAATAAAAGCCCACATCTTATAAATATTAAGGATACTTCCAGAGTTTTATGCTAGAATTGGGAAAAGAATATTAAAGCCTTTTAATAAACTTTCAAACATTTCAGCATAAAATAGTTTGGGCCACTTGTGTTCAGAAACCAAATCTGAGTAAACAAGGTTATTTAACCTGAGAATCTTCCAGTCTTTCTTTGAAAATGAAATAATTCATTTTCATGGGGGCTTTAATATAGAACAGTGTTCTAAATCTAATTTAATCACATTCTTGTACATGAAAAAATGACATTCTTTGTTTTGTATTGAATAGTTCTGTCAACATAATCTAATTACTCATTTGTCTTGGGAATGGCTTCTCAGTATTGGCTAGGAATCTTTAGAGACTGATTAGCAACATAAAGATCCTTTGTCAGGCAAAATTTATTTCAGAGTGAACTTAAGAAAAAAAATTCACAGGATCAGAATGCTGCTGGGAAGGCCAGCATTTATTGCTCACTTCAAATTACATAGGATCATAGAATCATCATCATAGAATCCCTACAGTGCAAAAGGAGGCCATTCAGCCCATCGAGTCTGCACTGACTCTCCAGTAGAGCATCTCACCTGCCACTCCTGTCCCCATAACCTCACATAATTACTCCGCTAATCCCTCTAACCTACACATCTTGGGACACTAAGGGGCAATTTAGCATGACCAATCCACCCAAGCTGCACATCTTTGGATTACCCTCACGAAGATGGTGACGATCCAACTCGGAGAAGTTTTCAATGTTTATTTATTAGTGTCACAAGTAGGCTTACATTAACACTGCAATGAAGTTACTGAAAAAATCCCCTCGTTGCCACACTCAGGCGTCTGTTCGCGTACACTGAGGGAGAATTTAACATGGCCAACGCACCTAACCAATATGTCTTTTGGACTGAGAGAGGAACCGGAGCACCAGGAGGAAACCTGCGCAGACAGGGGGAGAACATGCAGACTCACACAGACAGTGATCCGAGCTGCAAATTGAACACCAGTTCCTGGTGCTGTGAGGCAGCAGTGCTAACCACTGCGCCATGGCTTATGTTGTATAGGTACAACCACAGTGCTATTAGGATATGAATTCCAAGGGTCCAATCAGCGACAATTGAACGACGGCAATATAATTCCAAATCAAGATGGTGAGTGGTTTTGAGGTGAACTCAATGCAAATGGTGTTGTTCCCATGCGTCTGCTGCTTTTGTGCTTTTATGATGTGGAGATGCCATCATTGGATTTTGGCGTGGGCACAGTAAGAAGTCTCACAACATCAGGTTAAAGTCCAACAGATTTATTTAGAATCACAGAGCACTGCTCCTTCATCAGGTAAATGTAGGTAGGTACATATAAATATATATATATATATATATGTATGTGTGTATGATGAAGGAGCAGCACTCCAAAAGCTCGTGATTCCAAACAAACCTGTTGGACTTTAACCTGATGGTGTGTGCTGTCTTATCCTTCCAAGTAGAATTGCAAATTTGGAGGGGGATGTTGAAGAAAGTTTAATGAATTGCTGTATTGCATCACACTGCATATGATACATGCAGGGTAGAATAGGTGTAGGGTGATGCGGCGGCGCGGGCTCGTTGGGCCGAAGGGCCTGTTTCCCGTGCTGGGTTGTTCTTTGTATACACACTGCTGGCATTGTACATTGATCATGGAGCCAGTAAATATTCATGGTGGTGCTGATCAAGCAGCCTGCTTTGTCCTTAATGGTGTCAAACATCCTGAGCACTGTTGAAGATGTACTCATTCACCATGAAAGTGGTGTATTCCACTGACTTGTGCCTTGCAGATAGTGGACAGGCTTTGAAAAGTCTGGAGGTGAGTCCTTGCTGCAGAATACCGAGCTTCCAACTTGATCTTGAGGCCACAATATTTATATGGCTGTTGCAATTAAGTTTCTTGCAATTAATAACTTCTGGAGGTTTATGGTGGGGCATTCAGCAATTGCAATGGCATTGAATGTCAAGGGCTGATAGTCACTATCTAACATCGTGACATGAACTCCTGCCACTTATCAGCCCAGCTTGAATGTTGTCCAGATCTTGGTGCGTGGCCACTGACTACATGAGTATGAGGAGTTACAAATGGTAACATTTCACAATTATCCATAGACATCCCCACTTCCAACTTATGCTGGATGGAAAGTCATTGATGAAGCAACTGAAAATGATGGGTCTAGAATCATAGAATCCTACAGTGCAGAGGGAGGCCATTCAGCCCATAGAGATTGCACCGACCATAATGGCACCCAGGCCCTATCTCTATAACTCCCTGCATTTACCCTAGATTTAGACCGATCAATCCACATTACCCCACATCTCTGAGTTGTGGGAGGAAATCGGATCACCTAGAGAAAACCCACACAGACACAGGGAGAACATGGAAACTCTAGTGACCCAAACTGGGAATCGAATGCAGATCCCTGGTGCTGTGATACAGCAGTGTTAACCACTGTGCTATCCTTCAGCGTAGTGTCTAGGACACTATCCTGAAGACCTCCTGCAGCAATGTCCCGGGACTGAGTTGATTAACCTCCAAAAAAAACCAAAACAGTTGCATTGCAGCTCAATACATATTAGGTCTGATCCACATACACAGTAGTGCACCATTGTACATTAAATATGATTTGCCAGAAATTACCCCATTCTCTCAGTGGTAGTAAATTTGATTGCAGAAATGTGCAGGTTTTTTTTGAGCTGTAAACAATGCTTCTGATCCATTTTATGTTTTCATTTGAAGCTTTCGCAACATGTTTCTAAAAATGTGCTTTAATATATTCATAATTTTTAGTCAATTAACAAATATATGATTAAGAAAATCAATGCAGTATGTGAACTCCCTCTGTGCAATCCTGATTAAACTCAATTTAATGTAAGCTACATCATTACCTGCAATTCTTCCTGTAAAGAGATAAGAAATGATTGCTGACATGAACAAATAAGGCATTTAATAAGGTTTTGATCAGTAATTAAAGCAGCTTCAAACCAGACAGAAAATCTCCTAAATTACAATGGTAAACATTTTTTGAATTTTAAATATATTCTGCAACTTCCTGTGATAATACTACAGCTCATTTTGTAGCATTCTCACATCTAACGCAGAAGCTAATAAGTTCAAGTGGCACTGTAGAAATTTGAGTGCATAATTTATATTTACACTCCAATACAGCACTGAAGCACACTCCTTGTGCCTTGCAGATGGTGGCAGGCTTTGGGGACTCAGGAGACAAACTACTTGCCACAGGATTCCTAGCCTTTGATCTGCTCTGGTAGCCAAAATATTTATGTAGAATCATATAATAATGTAGGAGGCCATTCCACCCATCCAAACTGCACCAACAATCCAACCCAGGGGCTAACCCATAACCCCATGTATTTGCCCTTCTACTCCCTTGACACTAAGGGGCAATTCAGCATGGTCAATCAACTTAATCTGCACATTGTTGGTGGGTCTAGTTCAGTTTCTGGTCAATGGTACCACCCCCCCCCCCCCCCCATCCAGGATTTTGATAGTGGGGGATTCAGCAATAGTAATGACACTAAATGTCAAGGGGCATTGGCTAGATCCTTTGTTGGAGATGATTATTTCCTAGAAATGTTGGAACAGCACTGTGGGTGTACCTACACCACATGAACTGCAGAGCTTCAAGGAGGCAGCTTACCACCACCTTTTCAATAGCAATTAGGGACAGGCAATAAATGCTTGCCTAGCCAGCAATATACACATCCCATGAATGAATAAAGCAAGATAGCATAAAATGGTTTGGTTAGTGGCAGCTTAGTTTGGGAGATTTCACATTTAAAAAGCCACATCGACCAATTCTTCAGATAACTATTAAGTAGAAACTTACTTAATTTGGATTTTCTATGAATAATTCAAATCAATGTATATAACATATAGGGGAGGAGATAGCACAGTGATTTTTTACTTGAGTAGTAATCTTGAGATTCAGGGTAATGGTCTGGGGATTTGGGTTCATATGATGACATTAAATATTAAAGAAAAATCTGGAATTAAAAGTTTAATATCGATCATGAAATAATTGTTAAAAAAACCCACCTTGTCCTTTAAGGAAGGAAATCATCCTCATCTTGTCTGGCTTACGTGCAACTTCAGATCCACAGCAATATGGTTGACTAAACAGAGATGAGGGGGTTGGACTATGAAGAGAGACTAAATATACTGGGTCTGTACTCGTTGGAGTTCAGAAGGATGAGAAGGATCTTATAGAGACGTATAAGATAATGAAAGGGATGGATAGGGTAGGAGGGAGAGAGATTCTTCCCGCTTAGAAAGGAGAGCAGGACCAGTGGGTACAGCCTCAAGATAAGGTGGGGGGGGGGGGCGCAGTTTAGATCGGAGTTGAGGAGGAATTTCTTCACTCAAAGGGTGGTGAATCTCTGGAATTCTCTGCCCTTTGAAGTGGTGGAGGCTACCTCGCTAAATATACTTAAGTCATGGGTAGATAGGTTTTTGATAGACAAGGGAATTAAGGGTTATGGGGAGAAAGCGGGAAAGTGGAATTGATCCACTTCAGATCAGCCATAATCTTATTGAATGGCAGAGCAGGCTCAAACAGCTAGATGGCCTACTCCTGCTCCTATTTCTTATGTTAATGTTCTTACTCTACTGCTTTCTGAAATGGCCTAGCAAGCCACTCAGTTCAAGGGCACTAAATGCTAGCCCAGCTAGCGACACCCACATTCCATGAATAAAAAAATAGATCCTCAAACCAGTTGTCAATAAAGTGGCTTTGCCAAAGCAACATTAACTGTATATCAGAACATCATGCACATCTTTTAACTGTCTGGTGCTCCATCTAGTGGCACTGAAGACTTATGAAGCTCACCCAACATAGACCAAAACACTTAATATGACAGGAAGACTTCTTCTTGGGATACTGTTTGAACCACTGATCTAGCTGCCCAAATGCAGCTGCTTAATTTCCCTGTACAACAACTGATCTTGCTGCAGTTGTGTCACTACTGTTTCTTCAGTTTTCAGAAACACACTAATACAATCGGACAGCATGGTGGCACAGCAGTTAGCACTGCTGCACACAGAGCCGAGCACTGCTGCCTCACAGTGACAGGGACCCGAGTTTGATTCCCAGCTTGGGTTACTGTCTGTACGGAGTCTGCACGTTCTCCTGTGTCTGCATGGATTTTCTCCAAGTGCTCCAGTTTCCTCCCACGGTCCAAAAGACGAGCTGGTTAGGGTGCATTGGCCAAGCTAAATTCTCCCTCAGTGTACCCGAACAAACATCAGGGTGTGATGGCTACGACTAGGTGATTTTCACAGTAACTTCACTGCAGTGTTAATGTAAGCCTACTAGTGACATTAATAAATAAACTCAAATTCATACTCAGATGGAGACTTCTCATTTCTACAATCTTTTATTGGAAGATTTGAACTCAATAAACTCTACAGCATCTTAACTAGATCATTGACATCTGCCAAGCAAAACATTTCGTGAATTTTAATGGCACTACTGAAGAGGGTATTCAATTGATGTTCAACACTTTTCTCAACCATGAAAACTAATAACAATTCAGCTACTCATTCATCTCAATCAGTGAAATCTCACTGTGTTTAACATGTTCATCCATATCACAGTAGCATACTGCACTTTAATTATTAATCAATTGTGCGTTACCTTCCTGGGCCAGATTCCCAAGTTCTCAGAAGCCCTGCCGTGCAGAAGGAGGCCACTTGACCCATCAAGTCTGCACCAACCCTCCAAAAGTACTTTTTACCCACCTGCACACTGTAATCCCCCTAATCTACACATTTTAAGATACTGAGGGGTAATTTAGCATGGCCAATCCATCTAACCTGCATATCTTTGGACTGTGGCAGGAAACTGGCGCACCCAGAGGAAACCCACGCAGACATGGGGAGAACCTGCAAACTCCATACAATCAGCCAAGGCTGGAATCGAATGAGGGTCCATGACACAGAGGCAGCAATGCTAACCATTATGCCCCCCTGAACATTAGTTAAATTAGGAAGCCAACATTTTTTCCATTTTGCTATAAAAGTGAGGATGAGGTAGTTTTATTTCTGTTGTTGTAGTATATATAAATGATCTGGAGGAAAATGTAGGGAATCTGATTGGTAATTTTGCAGATGACATGAAGGTTGGCAGAGTTGCTGATAGTACCGAGGATTGTCAGAGGATACAAGGTATAGGTAGGTTAGAGACTTGGGCACAGAAATGGCAGAAGGAATTTTGGAGGATCAAATTTTGGTATGAATTATACTGTAAATGGCAGAACCCTTAGGAACATTAACATAGAGCGGGTTGTGCAGGTCCACAGTTCCCTAAAAAAGTGGCAACACAGTGGCCTAGGTGATTAAGGTGGCATATAAATATATAAAAAGGAAGAGGCTGGCTAGGGTGAACGTTGGTCCCTTAGAGGATGACAAAGGGGACCTAGTGGTAGGGGATGGGGATATGGCTAAGGTCTTGAATAACTTTTTTGTTTCTGTCTTCACGGAGGAGGACGTGAATAATTTGCCGGGTGTTAGCAATGGAAAGGTGGTAGGACTGGAGGGTCTTAATGACATTACTGTTACTAGAGAGGTGGTGCGCGACAGACTGGAGGGGCTGATTGTGGACAAGTCCCCAGGACTGGATGGAATGCATCCGAGGGTTCTGAAAGAAATGGCGGAGGTGATAGTGGATGCCTTGGTGGTTATTTTCCAGACGTCGCTGGATTCCGGGGAAGTGCCGGAAGATTGGAAAACGGCTAATGTTACGCCGTTGTTTAAGAAGGGTGCCAGGCAAAAGGCGGGGAATTATAGGCCGGTTAGTTTAACATCTGTGGTAGGTAAAATGTTAGAATCCGTCATTAAGGAGGAAATTGCGAGGCATCTTGAAGGGAATTGCTTGATAGGGCAGACGCAACACGGTTTCATTAAAGGGAAGTCGTGTCTGACAAATTTACTGGAGTTCTATGAGGATGTGTCTAGGGCGGTGGATAGAGGAGAGCCGGTGGATGTGGTCTTTCTGGATTTTCAGAAGGCATTTGATAAGGTACCTCACAAGAGGTTACTGCAGAAGGTCAGAGGACATGGAGTTGGGGGTAGGGTGTTAGCGTGGATAGAGGATTGGTTGTCAAATAGGAGGCAGAGAGTGGGGGTCAATGGGTGCTATTCGGATTGGCGGTTGGTGACTAGTGGGGTGCCCCAGGGGTCGGTGCTGGGGCCTCAGCTATTTACCATTTATATAGATGATCTGGAGGAGGGAACCAAGTGTAGGGTGTCGAAATTTGCTGATGACACCAAGATTGGGGGAAAGGCAAATTGTGCGGAGGGTGTGGAGAGTCTGCAGAAGGATCTGGATAGGCTGGGTGAATGGGCCAGGAAATGGCAAATGGAATTTAATGTTGGCAAGTGTGAGGTGGTCCACTTTGGTAGGAAGAATGGTAGGAAGGACTATTACTTACGTGGCGAAAAACTGCAGCAGGCGACGGTGCAGAGGGACCTCGGGGTCCTTGTGCATGAGTCGCAAAAACCCAGCCTGCAGGTGCAGCAGGTGGTCAGGAAGGCGAATGGGATGCTGGCCTTCATAACGAGGGGGATTGAATATAAAAGTAGGGAGGTCTTGCTGCAGCTGTATAGGGCATTGGTGAGGCCGCAGCTGGAGTACTGTGTGCAGTTTTGGGCGCCGCACCTGCGCAAGGATATTTTGGCCTTGGAGGGAGTGCAGAGGAGGTTTACTAGGCTGATACTGGAGTTGAGGGGGTTGAGCTATGAGGAGAGGCTGAATAAACTAGGCTTGTACTCGTTAGAGTTTAGAAGAATGAGGGGAGATCTCATTGAGACGTATAAGATGATGAATGGGATGGATAGGATAGAGGTGGAGAGACTCTTCCTGCTCAAAAAAGACAGTAGGACTAGGGGGCACAGCCTCAAGATAAAGGGGGGGCGGTTTAGAACGGAGTTGAGGAGGAACTTCTTCACTCAAAGGGTGGTGAATCTCTGGAATTCTCTGCCCGTTGAAGTGGTGGAGGCTGCCTCGCTAAATATTTTTAAGAAGCGGGTTGATGGGTTTTTGATAAGAGAGGGGATTAAGGGTTATGGGGAGAGGGCGGGAAAGTGGAACTGAGCCACGACAGATCAGCCATGATCTTATTGAATGGTGGGGCAGGCTCGAAGGGCCAGATGGCCTACTCCTGCTCCTATTTCTTATGTTCATATGGTATGCTTGGCTTCATCAGCCAGGACACCGAGTACAAGAGTTGGGAAGTAATATTACAACTATATAAAACATTGATTAGGCTGCTTTTGGAGTATTGTGTGCAGTTCTGATCACCACGCTACCAGAAGGACATGGAAGCTTTGGAGAGAATGCAAAGGTTCACCAGGATGTTGTCTGGTCTCGAGAGTGTTGACTACAAGGGGAAGTTGAATAAACTCGGATTGTTTTCACTGGAAATACGAAGGCTGAGGGGAGACCTGATCGAGGTCTACAAAATTATGACAAGCATAGACAGGCTGAATAGTCAAAGACTTTTTCCCAAGGGTGGAAGCGTCAATTATAAGGGTGCTTAGATTCAAGGTACAAGGGGAAAAGTTTAAGGGAGATGTGTGGTGGAAGTTTTTCCATGCAGAGAGTGGTAGGTGCCTGGAATGTGCTGCCAAAGGAAGTGATGGAAGCAGGCACATTAGCAACATTTAAGCAGCATCTGGGTAGGTACATGAATAGAGAGTAAATAGAGGGATATAGCCCAATAAGGACAGAAGGTTTTTTTATATTAGTTTGGGCATCATGATTGATACACGTTTGGAGGGCCTCTCCCCCTGCTGTACTACTTTGTTCTTGCTGCTTCCAGAAATGGTTCCACCGACAAAGTAGGAATCTTTTACAACAAAAAAAATTATTTAATGACAGTTTAAATATAATTCTAACAAATGAATCAGCTTAACCATTAACAGTTGAATATTCAAAATGAAAAGAATAAACTTTGCTTTCTAGCTTATGACTGTTTCCATTCCAAATAAGCCACATTTATGTATAGATCAACCCCATTTTAAAATAATTAATTAACATATCCAGGCATACTTGCTTCAACATCTGAAGAGATAGAAGGGTTTTACAGGCTTCTGGAATCTAACTTCAAACAGGCTTCAACTGCAGCTACTTTCTGCAAAAGCTTTTTTCTCTCTGCTCAAGATCCAGCTCTATATATTAACTGCATCATCACATGATCCTCTCAATCACTAATCAGACATTCCTTAAGTAAACAAAATCCATTAGTTCTACACTTGCAAGGTTGGAATGAATAATTATCCTGCTCTCCCAAAATCTGAGTTGCATTCCCACCAGGCCTACCGACTCCCTGTAGCATAAAGCTGAATTTTTAATATTCCCCATGGACATTAAAAAATACAACTGCACTATCATCATGTTTTTCCAGATGTAACAAACAATATGACGGCCTGCATTTTGAGATATAAATAAGCTTGGCTATCAGTGTTCATTATTAAGTTAAAAATCAGACAGCAACTCCTGACTTATGCACATACTGTTAGCAAGTTGCGATTTGTGATCCCCTTATCTTCTTGAAGCTTCACTACATTAGCACCTTATCAAGACTTGGGCTGGAAACACATGGAAGTGACAAATACTTGGTATTCACTAAAATCCTCAGAAATGTTAGTACTTGTCCATTCCACCCATCTCAATTTACAATAATATTTTACCTCACTGGCACTTGCAAGTGTGGAGTCTC
Source organism: Carcharhinus amblyrhynchos (assembly GCF_965287045.1). Lineage (NCBI taxonomy): Eukaryota > Metazoa > Chordata > Chondrichthyes > Carcharhiniformes > Carcharhinidae > Carcharhinus > Carcharhinus amblyrhynchos. The sequence continues at coordinate 127,098,392 of NC_137327.1, forward strand.
ATTCCTTCACATTTTGATTGTTGATAAAATATTAAGCAGCCTTGTGACAATCAACCTGAAACACTGACTGTCTATTTCTCCTCCATTACTGCGCAGAGTACTTCATTATAATTTCCTTCTGCACTTTAGGGTCTCTTTACATTCTGCTTTAAAAGATTTGCATTTCATCACCTTCCACCTACCCAAACTAATTGCTCATTAAAAAAAAATTAAAAGTTAATTCTCCATAGAAAAGCTGTAAGATTAGATTCAATCATACTTCCAATTAAAAGCTTCATTCATCTATTCTATTGAATTCCTTGTTATTTATTAAAAACAGCACAAGGATGATGTAGTCATTATCCTAAAAGGCCATGATATTAGTGAATGTTTAAGACATTCAAAAAGCATTCTGCTTAAAAATTTAAAACACTTAATTGTTAAGGCAGTCTCTGTTAGGCAGTCCCTCAGGTTCCATTTTGACAGCACGGAGAAGGAGAGGTGCTGGCACAATGGTATTATTGCTAGATTATTAATCCAGAAACTCAGCTAATGTTCCAGGGATCTGGGTTCAAATCCTGCCATGACAGATGATGCAATTTGAATTCAATAAAAAAAAAATCTGGAATTAAGAATCTAATGATGACCAGGAAACCGTTGTTGATTGTTGGAAAACCCATGTGATTCACTAATTCCTTCAGGGAAGGAAATTTGTCATCCATACCTGGTCTGGCCCACGTGACTAGAGCCACAGCAACATGGTTGACACTCAACTGGCCTCCAAGGGAAACTTGGGATGGGCAATAAATAAATCAGCTAGTGATATCCAGGCCCCATGAATTAATATAAAAAGATGGCTGATAAATCCAGTGTAATCTTAGACACTGCCACATATGTGAAAGATGGTGCTTAGGAGGAGTGGATAGGCAGGGATGGGATTGTTTGGAGGTTTGTCCTTTCTCTTTGATACCTCAACTTTGCTTCTGTATGTTTCCAAGGTGCCTTGTTATTTTCCATGCCTCTCTGAATGAGTCCCCTTATCCACTTTGGTCAGTCATGAGCAAGGGTTTCCCATGAGCCAGCAGATACGTTTAAACTCTTCAAAAGATGCCTCAAGGACATTTCCACTGTCCCACTGGACATCTCTGGACTTCAAAATACAACAGTTCTTTCAGAAGTTCATCTTATTTGTACAGACATCCCGCCCAGCAGAGTCAGTTTTGAATGCTAGGTGTCTTAACGTTGATGTATGTTGGGTTGGCAGATGACACTGCAGTTGAACTGCCATTTTTGGCACCAGATTTGGATATGGTACTTCTTAAGATTTTGCCTGAGGTAGGTCATCCAAGTCTTGGAAGTACAGAGGTGCACAGAAGTCACTACTGCTTGGTGCGTCGTGATCTCAGTCTCCGGTTTGAGATCCAATCCTCGAATACACTTACCCTCGGCTGGTACATTGGAGAGGATGAAGAATTATCTATGTCTGCCTTTGTCAGGAAGAGGCTCCCAAGATATGGAAAATGATCCACATTTTCTTACATCACAGTTGATCTGAATCAACTGGGGGTGGGGCAAGATTTAAAGGTTTGTCCTCCAGCCATCTTGAGATTAACATTTCCTGTCATTGAAAAATTGGTTTAATGATTTGGTTTCTAAATTTTAACAGAAAATGTAATTCATAGAAACATAAAAAATAGGAGCAGCAAGAGGCCATTTGGCCCTTTGAATGGTGTTGCAGATTCATTGTTATAGCTGTTCATCCAACTCAATAGTCTGACCCCGCCCGTGCTTCCATAACATCCTTTGATCTCCTTCGCCCCAGTACGCAGACTGGAAATTTTACCAATTATCACCTTTGCACAACAAACCAGAATTGTGTGTATCTTGGTGACATGCAAGATCCCATGGAAGCAAGCAACAAGCAAAATTCTCCAAGGTGTCCTGCCCAACATTCTTTTCTCAAAGCAATCATCGAAAAGCATTCAACAGGCTGTTTATAGAATTCCTACAGTGCAGAAGGAAGCCATTCAGCCCATCAAGACCTCACCGACAACAATTCCACCCAGGACTATCTCCATAACCCTGCTAATCCCTCTAACCTATACACCCTGGGACACTAAGAGGCATTTTAGCATGGCCAATCAACTTAACCCGCACATCTTTGGACTGTGGGAGAAAACTGGAGACCTGGAGGAAACCCACGCAGACACAAGCCAGGAATCAAACCCAGGCCCCAGAGCTGGTTGAGACAACAGTGCTAACCATTGTGCCGCCATACTGCCCCTTCCCTAATTGGCTATGGAAGTTTGTGCATAAAGATTGTTACACTTGCTTACCAAACAGAAATTACAATCCAGAAAAGTCTGTTGTTTGTGATAAAGTATTAAGTGAGTAAGTTTTTCCTTTATAGCTTATAAACTGCAGTAAGCCAACAACCTGAAATCATATTGAAATAAACCAGAGTCTCGATCCAATTCTACAATAACAAAGTATACTCTAGAATTTCCAAAGGACAGTACAAATTCCAAATAATTTCATTACATTACAAGCAGATTATTTGTAACATTACTTACACTGAACAAAAGACCACTTACAATGCATTTTTCAACTTGACTGTAAACAAGTTGAATCTTAAGGATATTACATAATTATCAGTTTGTACAGTCATTTTGTTGCCGACATCCTCTGATCAGTATTTCCCAAATTACAATAAAGCTCCAATTACATTGTTTAATCATTATGTAACTAATCTACCTCTATTGGGGGTGGGAAATTCAGCAAGTGTTTGCAAAAAAGCATACGATGGGCTACCTCTTACTATATCAGCTCAGAATTTCTCTGATACGCTCTTATTCAAAAAGGACAATTTTTAATTGGCAGTACGGGTCAATCCATACAGAAGTCGGTTTCAAAGCATTGCCCATTTTAACTTTACAACTTCAGTGCTATACTGAAATATGTACTTCAATGTTTCAGGTTTTGCTCATTTCGACTGAAAGTTTCACATCATTAAGAATGGTCAACATGAATTCAATTCATCCATGTTAAAGCAAACACAATCTTTTAAAGGGGAAAATGTCTGGATGATTGCATTCGGTGAATCTGAAGAAAAATATTATTGGACCTATAGTCCTAGCAATATTTTAGTTTCTGACTTTAAGAAGTTTCAAAGGTGCAATATAGGTTTTTGGCTGGTAATATTGGTGCTCACATTTAACCAATAGCAATTTCTTGTCTTTGAATAGAGACATGACCAAATGATGGATTTTCAACGCAATATTGCATATCTTTAACTTTCCTTACACAATGTAGTCTTGGTTGAACTATTCTGAGAGACCATACAGTCTAGAGGAGCCGGAAAAACAAACATGATACATTACATTCCACAGGGGAGGGGCTCATTCCAAAATGCTGATTCTTCTAAAAGCGTTTAACATTGTACCAAACACCTGAGATTAGAATAAAGACAGAAATGTTGGGAGGAGGAATCTTACAATTCCAAAACAATTTCAGATGCAAATAAGATGACTAAACATTAAGCAGTTTCTCACAGCAACCTTTACACATACAATCCTCATTAAAAATATGCAAAAAAAGGGTGATCTGCAGAATTTCAGGTAACAATATTCCTCACTTCACCAGAATCCATAGTTAAGAACATAACTTACACTGCAATGATAGACCCAGACATAAGACACCTGCACAGAATATTATAATACAAATTAACACTTTCATATTGCTGCAAGGTGATCAATTTTCTGAATCCAGGCTCTTCATAAACTAGAATTCCTGATTGCTACTTTAAACAGGTTTGTTTACAGCAGCATGTAAATGTGTACAAATATACACATTTATATTCTAAAGTTTGACGAGCCATATTTCAAGCAAGTGTTATATTGTTAATAAGTGTGAAGTGTACGTATAAAGTGCATGTGTACAGTCTTTCATTTGCAGGTGGTTTCGACCATACTGCAGCTTCCATTTTTCTTCACTTTGCACCAACGTTTCCGATCCAAAAAAATCTCTTATGGGTTTCATGATCTGCCTTTCAACCAACCTTCTGTCTCCTCATTCCAGCTCCAACCTCCCCATAGGATTGGGTTTGAATGGCAGCAGCTCAATCCCACTTGAGCAAAGCTGCATTTAATCCTGCTTGCCATCGCGCCACTGCCTTGAACCTTCATTCCATGCCACATACACAAACAAGGCCAGCACAATATGAACAGCCACCACAGCCACAATGGCAGCGTAGAAGTAGCTGTCTTTGTTTGACATCCCAAGAGTACCTGAGAAAGAAAAAAAGACAGGTAAAATTAAAGGACTTGCACAGAAATATTACAGCAAGAGTGCTATGTTTTAACCTAGACATTGCTTTCTTTTAGAGTGGGGACAGTGAAGCGAAAGCTTACAAGAAAATAATGAGCCCATATCAGAAAGCAGGGGAAAGGGGTTAAGAAATAATTCTGGCCTGATTATTTAATTATTATTTGAGAAAATCCAGACAGACACATGATGTGGTAAACAGCAGTAGCCTCAGTGAATAGTTTATTTATTTTTAAACTGTAGACTCTGCCAACCTGGGAACATTTCCCAACATTTCTATAAGATTGTCTTGCAAGGGAGTGCATTCTGTGAATCATTCAAAACATTTTTCCTAATATTATCAAGTTAGCCATAGCTCAATAGGTAAATCTCTTACGCAAGTCAAAGTCATAGGTTCAAGGCTCACTCCAGACACCTGAATATAATTCAGGTGGACACTGCAATGCAACACTGAGGAAATGGTGGCACAGTGGTTAGCACTGCTGCCTCATAGCACCAAAAACCAGGGTTCAATTCCTGGCTTCAGTCACTGTCTGAGTGGAGTCTGCACATTCTCGCTGTGTCTGCATGAGTTTCCTCTGGGCGCTCCACAGTTCCTCCCACAGTCTGAAGACATGCTGATTAGGTGCACTGGTCATACTAAATTCTCCCTCAGCGTACGCAAACAGGTGCCAGAGTGTGGCGACTAGGGAATTTTCACAGCTACTTCATTTGCAGTGTTAATGTAAGCTTACTTGTGACACTAATAAATAAACTTTACAGCTTAAAAAAAAACTTTAAACATTGCACTATAAATACTATCTTTCAGATCAGAAAGTTAAGCAGAAGCCATGTCTGTCTTCTCACATGGATGCAAAAATTGCCAGGGCATCACTGAGAAAAAGAATCTTCATAGTGTCATGGTCGAGTTTAATCATCACCTAACATCACTAAAATAGACAAGCTGGTCATCTATCACGTACAAACAAGCTTCTGTGTTCGCCAACAAGTGACTACACACCCAAAAGTACTGCTTTGGTTATTTATCACCTTTCATCCCAGTGTGCTGTATAAATGACTATCTTTACTGTTCATTAATCTCACAGGAATCTGTTACTGGTGCAGGAGGCCATTTGACCCATTGAGCTGGCACCGACAACAATCCCACCCATAACCCCACGTATTTACCCTGCTAACGCCCTGACACCAAAGGCCAATTTAGCATGGCCAATCAACCTAACCTGAACACCTCTGGAATGGGGGAGGAAACAGAAACACCAGTTGACACAGGGAGAACGTGCAAACTCAACACAAAAAAAGTGATCCATGGTCTGAATTGAACCCGGGTCCCTGACGCTGTGAGGTAGCAGTGCTAACCGCTGTGCCACTATGCTGCCTTAATCATGTAGTTTTACACGAGAGCCTACAGTCCAAAATGTTTGGAGTCACCAAGTACAAAGCACTTATGCATACATTTAAAAAATCTAGGGTACATGTTTAAACGGTAAACAAATCGTAGGATTTCAAATGATGAAACGTTACAAGTTTCTGGGTCGCAGTTTCAGTCCCCTGAAACATGCTTCAGAATGAGAATTAGTACAAAAAGCAAGATCTAAGTTTTTGTGTCTTAGTTGCAAAGCACAGATGGGTTGTTTCATCTGTTTGCACTGAACTAATGAAAGTGGTGTAGAAAAAGCAGGGAATGCTATAAACCGGAACTATTTAAGCAATGTAAGTGATAGTTAATTCTGGATTTAAATTTCCATTTAGGAAGTATAGAACCGCAGGTCCCTGCAAAATAGTCCAAAAACACAAACAGATTATACCTAAAGCTTTGTTATTATTCAAGCCCTTTGTAATGGTGCTGGATAATTGGGGGTGTGGATGCAGAAACAGCAGCTTTACAATAACACAGGAGATCAGGTCTGAGTGCTGCACCCCAGCTAATTCTTCTCCGGTCGCCCCTCTGAGACACGGTCGCGTAGATTAACAAGTTTACCAAGTATGAAAAAATAACCACTTTGTTGCAATCTCAATTCATTAGCAGCCCTTTACTGCATTCAGAAAATATCTGCAAATTGTACCATCTGTAATTGTATTAAATAAGCAGTTTCCTGCTTGTTGGGCAAATTAATTGTAATAATTAAACTTTGTCTGTTGTGAGCATTGCTCCAGATTCCCACGTATATTAAGCCAAATGGGTGGTAAATCACTGGCCGCTATCCAGTTACTCCATTTGACTTACCGAGTGGCTATAACCAGAATGATAGGTGAGCCATCTTTGCTTCTCCCATCGATGTAAAAGTACAAAGAAAATGACAGCTGGTAAAGATTCTTTGTACATTTTCTTCCTTCCTCTTCCCACCTCAAAAGGCATTGATTTTTCATCAAACAGTTCCTTTACTGCATTAGGCAGATTGCAGAATGACAAACGGTTTAATCACTGACAGCTAGTCTGCAGGCTATTTGACCTCATTATCCAAGACAGACACAGCAACGGAGGAGGATTTTACCCTTCTTCACCCAGTGAAAGGTGAATTTAAACTCAAAAATAGCAAATTTAATCTAAACACAGTAGAGTAAACTGCAGTTTCTTTTACTCATTTGTGGGACATGGGCGTCTCTGGCTGGCCAGCACTTATGGCCCATCCCTAGTTGTCCTTGAGAAGGTGGCGGTGAGCTGCCTTCTTGAATCGCTGCAGTCCACGTGCTGTGGGTTGACCCACAATGCCATTATTCCAGGATTCTGGCCCAGTGACTGTGAAGGAAAGGCAATATGTTTCCAAGTCAGGATGGTGAGTGACTTGGAGGGAAACTTGCAGGTGGTGGTGTTTCCATGTATCTGCTGCCCTTGTCCTTCTAGGTGGAAGTTGTCACGTATTTGGAAGGTGCTGTCTAAGGATCTGTGGTGAATTGCTACAGTGCATCTTGTAGATAGTACACACTGCTGATACTGAGCATTGGTGGTGGAGAGAGTGGATGTTTGTAGATATGGTGCCATTTGTCCTGGATGGTGTCAAGCACCTTGAGTGTTGTTGGAGCTGCACCTATCCAGGCAAGTGGGGTGTATTCCATCACACTCCTGACTTATGCCTTGCAGATGGTGAATAGACTTTGGGGCGATAGGAGGTAAGTCACTTGCCTCTAAGTCTTCCTAGCCTCTGGCCTGTTCTTGCAGCCACCATGTTTATGCAGTGAGTTCAGTCGAGCTTCTGATCAATGGAGCCCAAGGATGTTGACAGTGGGGGATTTAGTGATGGTAAAAGAAAAAGGGACCAATAAATGGCAACATGGCAGGAACAGGTTTTTATATTTAAAGCTTATTCATGTATTTGGATACCTAAAAATCATTGCAGTAAAGCTACCATTTGTGTAGTATTAGATTCTCCCTATATATAGAAAATCAGCCAAAAATCTACAAAACCAACCAGATCAGGGACCTGCAAGCAGTATAAAGGGACTTTTACAGATACATTCAAATTGATTTAATCTCAATTATTCATACGGTCGAAATAGATTAAGCTCTAGATCCAAGAATGGCTGTAATTTAGCAGACTAGAATGGCTTAAGAATTAAATAGAATAAAAATGGCCTTTAGACAAATGGAAAGCTTGAATCTATTACAACAATTTCTGTTTGTAGTGTCTTTAACATAACCCCGTGAAGTGCCTTGAAATGTTTTGTTTTCAGCAAACCAAAAGGTGATTAATAACATTATTTATTTATTAATTCATGCAATAGGGCAGCAATTATTGCCCATCCCTATGGCTCAAGGTGTTGGTGAGCCACCACTTTGAACCGCTGCAGTCCACGTAGTGATATCATAAACAAACTGGTTTTAACAGCTTGCATTTATATAGTACCATCAATAAAGCAAAACATCCCAAGACTTCCCCAAATGTATTTCATGGTGCTGACATGAATCAGGTAAAAAGATCTGTTACATAAATGCATCTCTACCCAACATCTCCTCAAATTTCAAATTCCATTCATAAACTCTTTTAGGCAAATTTATAACCAATCACCCACAATTTGCATGTTACTCTTGTACATGCAAATTCACAGCAACACAGAAAAACGTACTGCACCCTGACTCCTGCTTATAGAATCTCTTCAGTGATAGCCTGGCAGCATTCCTTTGCTTTGACAGCAATAGGTAAAAGCAGCACAATCTTCCTGGTACCATTAACCATTGCTTACAACCAACAGTTCAGGGACAGAGACTGGGGTGCAGTCTCCAGCTTTTGTTTCACGAGCCAATCACCTCTGAATCAACTGAAAGGAACAAATCTTTTACAGCAAAAATAAAGCATTATATTGAGATGGAATTACCTTCAAATACATACGACTTTGTCCCAAAATACAACCCAATTGGTAAAGTGATCATTAGGAATGTGAAAAACAGAAGCGTCTTCAGCACGGCTAACAACGATCCATCATTTCTGAAAATGATCAAAAACAACGTTAACAGAGCCTCAGAGTGATGAATGTAAACAAGTCTATTTAAAATAAGCCACACTTCAGCAACATTTCAACTAGCTATATCCAGACATGGCCAGAAAGGCCCGGGACTTGACTGAATAGACAACAAGTGCCAATGCAAGCAAAAACAGTTTTTCACCTTCATATTCTGAAAAAGACCACATTCCTCATTGTTATGAGCAGTACAACTTCTCATACATTAAAGCAGTGACTAAACTTTAAAATGTACTTCAGATGTTCATGCTTGTGAAAAAGCATGACATAAACGTAAGACTTTCTTTTTGTGAAATGGAGGGACAAATTAACTTACGGAGGAGAGATGTAATAGGGAATTAAAATATTGTTTACCGGATCAGTGAGAAGCCAGGAGGTTTTTTTTTTCCCCCATTTACACAATGTGGGCGTTGCTGGCCAGACTGATATTTGTTGCTCAGTTCTAACTGCCCTTGTGTACACAGAACATAACAGCGCAGAACAGGCCCTTCGGCCCACGATGTTGCGCCGACCAGTTAAAAAACAATGACCCTCTAACCTAAACCAATCCCTTTCCATCCATAAACCTATCCACGGATCTCTTAAACGCCCCCAAACTAGGCGCATTTACAACTGCAGCAGGCAGGGCATTCCAATCCCTCACCACCCTCTGGGTAAAGAACCTACCCCTGACATCCGTCCTATAACTACCCCCCCCTTAATTTAAAGCCATGCCCCCTCATGCTAGCTTTCTCCATCTGAGGAAAAAGGCTATCACTGTCCACCCTATCTAAACCTCTAATCATCTTATATGTTTCAATAAGATCCCCTCTTAGCCGCCTTCTTTCTAACGAAAACATGTAGATAGGCCAACTAGAGGTGAGGCTATATTGGATTTGGTGCTGGGAAATGAGCCAGATCAGGTGTTGGATTTGGAAGTTGGTGTGCATTTTGGTGATAGTGACCACAATTCAGTTACGTTCACCTTAGTGATGGAAAGGGATAGGCATGAACCTCGGGCCAGTGGTTTTAGCTGGGGGAAGGGTAGTTATGAGGCTATTAGGAGAGAATTAGGAAACATAGGGTGGACTAGGAGATTACAGGGATTGGGAACATCCGAAATGTGGAGTTTTTTCAAGGAGCAGCTACTGCGAGTCTGTGATAGGTATGTCCCTGTCAGGCAAGGTGGAATTGGTAAGGCTAGGGAACCGTGGTGCACCAAAAAAGTTGATTCGTTGGTTAAAAAGAAAAAGGAGGCTTATGTTCGGATGAGACGTGAGCACTCGGATAGTGCACTAGAGAGCTTTAGATTGGCTAGGAGGGAGTTGAAGAGCGAGCTAAGAAGGGCTAAAAGAGGACATGAGAAGACTTTGGCTGATAGGGTTAAGGAGAATCCTAAGGCGTTCTATAGGTATGTCAAGAACAGAAGGTTGGTTAGGGCAAGGTTAGGGCCAGTTATAGACGGCAGAAGGAAGTTATGTGTGGAACCGGAGGAGATTGGTGAAGCATTGAACCAATATTTCTCTTCGGTGTTCACGCAGGGGGACATGGATATAGCTGAGGAGGACACTGGGTTGCAGGGGAGTAGAATTGACAGTGTTACAGTTGATAAGGAGGATGTGCTGGATATTCTGGAGGGTCTGAAAATAGATAAGTCCCCTGGTCCGGATGGGATTTACCCCAGGATTCTCTGGGAGGCAAGAGAAGTGATTGCAGAGCCTCTGGCTCTGATCTTCAGGTCGTCGTTGGCCTCTGGTATAGTACCAGATGATTGGAGGTTAGCGAATGTTGTCCCATTGTTTAAGAAGGGGAACAGAGACTTCCCCGGGAATTATAGACCGGTGAGTCTCACTTCTGTTGTGGGCAAGGTTTTGGAAAAAATTATTAGGGATAGGATTTATAGTTATTTGGAGAGTAATGAGTTGATTGGAGATAGTCAGCATGGTTTTGTGGCGGGTAGGTCGTGCCTTACTAACCTTATTGAGTTTTTTGAGAAAGTGACCAAAGAGGTGGATGGGGGTAAGGCAGTGGATGTGGTGTATATGGATTTTAGTAAGGCGTTTGATAAGGTTCACCATGGTAGGCTTCTGCACAAAATGCAGATGTATGGGATTGGGGGTGATCTAGGGAACTGGATTAGGAATTGGCTAGCGGATAGGAGACAGAGGGTAGTGGTTGACGGTAAATATTCATCATGGAGTTCGGTTACAAGTGGTGTGCCTCAGGGATCTGTGTTGGGGCCACTGCCGTTTGTGATTTTTATTAATGATCTGGATGAGGGTATAGTTGGGTGGATCAGTAAATTTGCTGATGACACCAAAGTCGGAGGTGTGGTAGATAGTGAGGAAGGGTGTCATAGTTTGCAGGAAGACTTAGACAGGTTGCAGAGCTGGGCCGAGAGGTGGCGGATGGAGTTTAATGCAGAGAAATGTGAGGTAATTCACTTTGGTAGGAATAACAGATGTGTTGAGTATAGGGCTAACGGGAAGACTTTGAATAGTGTGGAGGAGCAGAGGGATCTAGGTGTATGTGTACATAGATCCCTGAAAGTTGGGAATCAAGTAGATAAGGTTGTTAAGAAGGCATACAGTGTCTTGGCGTTTATTGGTAGGGGGATTGAATTTAGGAGTCGTAGCGTTATGTTGCAACTGTACACAACTCTGGTGCGGCCGCACTTGGAGTATTGTGTGCAGTTCTGGTTCCCACATTACAGGAAGGATGTGGAGGCTTTGGAGAGGGTGCAGAGGAGGTTTACCAGGATGTTGCCTGGTATGGAGGGGAGATCCTATGAGGAGAGGCTGAGGGATTTGGGGTTGTTTTCGCTGGAAAGGCGGCAGCTAAGAGGGGATCTTATTGAAACATATAAGATGATTAGAGGTTTAGATAGGGTGGATAGTGATAGCCTTTTTCCTCGGATGGAAAAATCTAGCACGAGGGGGCATGGCTTTAAACTAAGGGGGGGTAGTTATAGGACAGATGTCAGGGGTAGGTTCTTTACCCAGAGGGTGGTGAGGGATTGGAATGCCCTGCCTGCTGCAGTTGTAAATGCGCCTAGTTTGGGGGCGTTTAAGAGGTCTGTGGACAGGTTTATGGACGAAAAGGGATTGGTTTAGGTTAGTGGGTCATTGTTGTTGTTGTATTTTTTTAACTGGTCGGCGCAACATCGTGGGCCGAAGGGCCTGTTCTGTGCTGTAATGTTCTATGTTCTATGTTTTTTAACAACCCCAAATCCCTCAGTCTCTCCTCATAGGACCTCCCCTCCATACCAGGCAACATCCTGGTAAACCTCCTCTGCACCCTCTCCAAAGCCTCCACATCCTTCCTATAATGTGGGGACCAGAACTGCACACAATACTCCAAGTGCGGCCGCACCAGAGTTGTGTACAGTTGCAACATGACGCTGCGACTCCTAAATTCAATCCCCCTACCAATAAACGCCAAGACACCGTACGTCTTCTTAACAACCTTATCTACTTGATTTCCAACTTCCAGGGATCTATGTACACATACACCTAGATCCCTCCGTTCATCCACACTATTCAGAGTCCTCCCATTAGCCCTATACTCGACACATCTGTTATTCCTGCCAAAGTGAATTACCTCATACTTCTCCGTATTAAACTCCATCCGCCACCTCTCGGCCCAGCTCTGCAACCTGTCCAAGTCTCCCTGCAAACTATGACACCCTTCCTCACTATCTACCACACCTCCGACTTTGGTGTCATCAGCAAACTTACTAATCCACCCAACTATACCCTCATCCAGATCATTAATAAAAATTACAAACAGCAGTGGCCCCAAAACAGATCCCTGAGGCACACCACTCGTAACTGAACTCCATGACGAATACTTACCATCAACCACCACCCTCTGTCTCCTATCTGCTAGCCAATTCCTGATCCAATTACCTAGATTACCCCCAATCCCATACATCTGCATTTTCTGCAGCAGCCTTCCATGGTGAACCTTATCAAACGCCTTACTAAAATCCATATATACCACGTCAATTGCCTTACCCCCATCCACCTCTTTGGTCACTTTCTCAAAAAACTCAATAAGGTTAGTAAGGCACGACCTACCTGCTACAAAACCATGCTGACTATCTCCAATCAATTCATTACTCTCCAAATAACTATAAATCCTATCCCTAATAATTTTTTCCAAAACCTTGCCCACAACAGAAGTAAGACTCACCGGTCTATAATTCCCGGGGAAGTCTCTGTTCCCCTTCTTAAACAATGGGACAACATTCGCTATCCTCCAATCTTCCGGCACTATACCTGAGACCAACGACAACCTGAAGATCAGAGCCAGAGGCTCTGCAATCGCCTCTCTTGCCTCCCAGAGAATCCTAGGATAAATCCCGTCCGGCCCAGGGGACTTATCTATTTTCAAACCCTCAAGAATATCCAGCACATCCCCCCCATCAACTGCAATACTGTCTAGTTTACACCCCTGTAACCCAGTGTTCTCCTCAGCTACATTTATGTCCCCCTGCGTGAACACTGAGGAGAAATATTGGTTCAATGCCTCTCCAATCTCTTCCAGTTCCACACACAACTTCCCTCTGTTGTCTGTAACTGGCCCTAATCTTGCCCTAACCAACCTTTTGTTCTTAACATATCTATAGAACGCCTTAGGATTCTCCTTAATCCTATCAGCCAAAGTCTTCTCAGGTCCTCTTTTAGCCCTTCTTAACTCACTCTTCAACTGCCTCCTAGCCAATCTAAAGCTTTCTAGTGCACTACCTGAGCCCTCAAGTCTCATCCGAACATAAGCCTCCTTTTTCTTTTTAACCAGCGAATCAACTTTTTTAGTGCACCACGGTTCCCTAGCTCGACCAATTCCTCCTTGCCTGACAGGGACATACCTATCAAGGACTCGCAGTAGCTGCTCCTTGAAAAAACTCCACATTTCAGACGTTCCCAGTCCCTGTAGTCTCCTAGTCCAACCTATGCTTCCTAATTCTCTCCTAATAGCCTCATAATTACCCTTCCCCCAGCTAAAACTACTGACCCAAAGTTCATGCCTATCCCTTTCCATCACTAAGGTGAACGTAACCGAATTGTGGTCACTATCACCAAAATGCACACCAACTTCCAAGTCTAGCACCTGGTCTGGCTCATTTCCCAGCACCAAATCCAATATAGCCTCACCTCGAGTTGGCCTATCTACATACTGAGTCAAAAAACCTTCCTGCACGCTTTGTACAAAAACTGACCCCTCTAACGAGCTAGAGCTATAGCAATTCCAATCAATATTAGTAAGTGTAGGTGGAGGCGAGCTGCTGTTTTGAACTTCTTCAGCGGCAGTGGTTAGCACTGCTGCCTCACAGCGCCAGGGTCCCATGTTCAATTCTGGCCCCAGGTCACTGTCTGTGTGGCATTTACACTTTCTCCCAATGTCTGTGTGGGCTTCCTCCAGGTGCTCCGTTTCCTCCCATAGTCCAAAGATGTGTGGGTTAGGTTGATTGGCCATGTTAAATTGATCATAGCGTCAGGGAGATTAGCAGGGTAAATGTGTGGGGTTTCAGGAATAAGTGGGATTGTAGTTGGTATGGACCTGATGGGCCGAATGGCCTCCTTCTTTACTTTAGAGATTCGATTCTACGTGGCGCAAATACACCCACAGTGCTGTAAGGAAGGCACAATACAGTTCCAGGTGTACTAGATGAAGGTGTGGAATAGTGCTGGTTAGAGATAAATGTGCACAAATTGGCTTTTAACAAGAGTTAGAATTCAACCTGGATAAGTCACCTGGTCATGATGGCATACATCCGAGACAAAGAAAGTCTCTGAGCACAATCATTTAATTATCTTCAATTAAAAATTGTGCTGGAGGGGTTGGTGGGGGGGGGGGTCACTGCAGGGTCCCACCATACAATTCCATAAGTTATAGATCATAGAACCCTACAGTGCAGAAATAGGCCCTTCAGCCCATCAAGTCTGCATCGAACACAATCCCACCCAGGCCCTACCCCCATATCCTGACATATTATACCCACTAATCCCCTCTAATCTACATATCCCTGGACAGATAATTGCTGCCCAATTAGGAAATGAAAAGCCAGTAACCAAAGTGCAGTTTGTCCAATATCAGTAATCTTCTCTACACATTCAGACAGTGAATTCCAGATCCCCGCAACCCTCTAGCTGATCAGGCCTTTCTTCATCTTCCCTGTAATCTTCCTACCAATCACTTTAATATATGCCGGCTAATCACTGACTCCACTGCTCAGAAGTTCTTCCCATCCAGCATATCCAGGCACCTCAAACGTCAATCACATTCTCCATCAGTCTCCTCTGGAGAAAACTCCAGCCTATCGAATCTTCCCTCCTAGCTACAATTTTCCAGTCCTGACGACATCCTCATAAATTTGCTTTGTACCCCATCTCATACAATAGTCCCTGAATCATAGAATCTTAATTTGCAGAAGGAGGCCATTTGGCCCATTGAGTCTGCACTGACCACAATCCCACCCAGGCCCTATCCCCATTACCCCATGCATTTACCTTATCTAGTCGCCCTGACACTAAGGGGTAATTTAGCATGGCCAATCCACCTAACCTGCATGTCTTTGGACTACAGGAGGAAACAGAACACCTGGAGGAAACCCACACTGACACAGGGAGAATGTGCAAACTCCACACAAACAGTGGCCTGAGGCTGAAATTGAACCTGGTTCCCTGGCTCTATGAGGCAGCAGTGCTAAACACCGTGCCACCCTGCCATCTCGCAACTATCTCAAGTCTAAACTTATAACTTTGCTTCTCTCTCATTATACTTTCAGTTTGTATTGTGTGGCCTTAATTGTTTCTACTGGCTCTATGGTAACTCTCACTTTTAAGGACATTTCTGTTCCTATATAAACCCTTCAGCCTCTTTCTCCTCAAACCACATTGCTTCATAACTTTGTTAGCTATCTTGCTAACCTGCCTGTAATCCTGAGCTCTCACTAATTTGATCCTGAATTATAAATTCCTCCCACAGTCCAAATACATGCAGGTTAGGTGGATTGGCCATACTAAATTACCCCTTAGTGTCAGGTCGACTAGATAGAGTAAATGCATGGGGTAATGGGGATAGGGCCTGGGTGGGATTGTGGTCGGTGCAGACTCAATGGGCCAAATGGCCTCCTTCTGCAAATTAAGATTCTATGATTCAGGGACTATTGTATGAGATAGGGTACAAAGGAAATTTATGAGGATGTCGTCAGGACTGGAAAATTGTAGCTTTGGGGGATGATTCGATTGGCTGGAGTTTTCTCCAGAGGAGACTGATGGAGAATGTGATTGACATTCGAGGTGCCTGAATATGCTGGATGGGAAGAACTCCTGAGCAGTGGAGTCAGTGATTAGCCGGCATATATTAAAGTGATTGGTAGGAAGATTACAGGGAAGATGAAGAAAAGCCTGATCAGCTAGAGGGTTGCGGGGATCTGGAATTCACTGTCTGAAAGTGTAGAGGAGACAGAAACCCTCAACATATTTAAAAGGTGGGTGGACATACACCTCAAGTGCCATAACCTGCAGGGCTAAATGTTGGAAGTGGGATTAGGCTGGTAGCTTGTTTTTCAGATGGCACAGATACGACAGGCCAAATGGCCTTCTTCGGCGCAATAAAGTTTCTCCCACTAAACAGATATCCAATTTAAAATGTAACAAGTTTTCAAAATAAAATTAATACATTTAAAATTTTGATAGTGAATGGGGACAATTCTCATTGGGTAGAGTGTGATGAAGGGCCAGTTTAAAATCACCACAATGAATGATAAGAAGAATTTGAAGTTTCTTAAGTGTTGTTAGGGCAGTAGGTGCTTTGCCACATTGAACTCTGCAATACTTGAGTAGATTATTTTTTAAATCAGAGACTATTTCATATGACATAAACTTCCGTGCTACATAATACTCTGCTTAAATGAACAAATCTAATGTTACACTTCACTGAAAAACTACATTTGTCAGTTAAAGCAGTGGCCTTTCTTTACCTAGCATTTCACATTAACAGATTAGAAATGAAATGAAGTTTTTTGGCTGAATTTCATAGTGGTTTACTCCATTTAAAGTTTTGCCACTGAAGGTGAACTTACTTTATTATTTCTTACCTACTTCACAACTTTTATAACTGAATGGCTTATTATCAGATAGCAATGATGTGGAGATGCCGGCGTTGTCTGGTGCGGGCACAGTAAGAAGTCTCACAACACCAGGTTAAAGTCCAACAGGTTTATTTGGAATCACGAGTTTTCGGAGCATCACTCCTTCATCAGGTAAATGCATGTAGATATATACATGATGAAGGAGCAGCACTCAAAGCTGAAAGTTTATTCCAAATAAACCTGTTGGACTTTAACCAGATGTTGTGAGACTTCTCATTGTACCAGATAGCATCAAGAGGTATGTTGGTAATGTCGTAGCAACAATTAACTATCTTCCCTTTCAGGTCACACACTTGGACATATATGCTGATTCCATAGCCACCGGATCAAATGTGGAATTTTGGCACATCACTTCCTACAGTGGTCCAAGGGGAAGATTAACTAACCACCACTTTGTCAGGGCAACAAATATTACCCGGCTGGCATTTCTCAAAAATAAATTTATAAATAGGGCAGCATAAATAGATCACATTTATCAGAAATCATGCCTCATTGTACTGCACAATTTTTACAATTTATGTAGACGAGGAGAGTGAAGGCACGGTAGCTAAATTTGCAGATGATACAAAGATAGGTAGGAAAGTATCTTGTGAACACATAAGGAGTTTGCAGATGGATTTTTATAGATTCACTGAGGGGCCAAAAATCTGACAAATGTGAAATTGTTCATTTTGGCGAGATAAAAAAGCCGAGTATTACTTAAATGGAGAATGACTGCAGAATTCTGAGGCACAGAGGGATCTAGGTGCTCTTGTGCAGGAGTCAAAAAAAAGCTAGTATGAAGTTACAGCATGTAATCAAGAAGGTTATTGGAATGCTATCCTTTGTTGCATGAGGATTTGACCATAAAAGTAATGCCATTATGTTTCAGTTTTGGAAAGAGTTGGGTGAAACCACAAATACTGTGTGTAGGTTTGGTCTCCTTACTTAAGGGAGGTTGTAAATATGCTGCAGACAGTTCAGAAATTTACTAGATTGAAATCTGGAATGAGGAGACTATCTTAAGAGATTCTCCATTGGAATTCAGAAGAGTGAGGGGTGGCTTGACTGAAGTATATAAGATTGTGAATGGTCTTCACAAGATGGATGTGAAAAGTATGTTTTCTCGTGGGTGAGTCCAGGACTCGGGGGCACAGTTTTAAAGTTAGGGGTTGCCCTTTTAGGATAGGTGAGAAGATTTATTTTTCCCCCCTCGGAGGATTATGTGCCTTTAGAATTCTGCCTCAGAAGGCTGTGGAGGCAGGATCACTGAACATCTTTAATGTAGAAGTGGATAGATTTGTGTTAGCAAGGGAATCAAAGGTTATCAGGGTAGATGGAAATGTGTAACTTGAAACACAAACAGATCAGCTGGATCTTATCAAATGGTGCAGCAGGCTCAAGGGATCGAATGGCCTACTTCTGTTTTGATATGTAATGTTCATATGCACAGCTATTTCAAACAATAGCCACAAAAAAAAAACCATTGTTTAAAAAGCTAAATGATTAATTAGTTTGATGTTTGCAGTATGTTATTCAGTTCATAAGAAGTATTCTGTGTCACACAAAGACAGTTTTCTGGGTTGGAACAGTTTTAGGTGGCTGAACTCACCTCAAAGAACAAAGAAAATTACAGCACAGGAATCGGCCCTTTGGCCCTCCAAGGCTGCACCAACCATGCTGCCCGACTTGACTAAAACCCCCTACACTTCGGGGAACCATATCCCTCTATTCCCATCTCATTCATGTACTTGTCAAGACGCTCCCTAAAAGTCAATGCCGTTTCCGTTTCCATTACCTCCCCTGGCAATGAGTTCCAGGCACCCACTACTGTGTGTAAAAAAATCTGCCTCGTACATCTCTTAAACCTTGCCCCTTGCACCTTAAACCTACGCCCCCTAGTAATTGACTGTTCCATCCTGGGAAAAAGCTTCTGACTATCCACTCTGTCCATGCCTCTCAATCTTGTAGATTTCTATCAGGTCACTCCTCAATCTCCATCGCTCCAGTGGGAACAAAGATTTTTTTAACTTATTCTGTTCAGGAGATTTGGCCTTGTTACTGTTGCAATAACACAGCATGTTCATGAGACCACATCTGGAGTAGTGTGTCCAGTTTTGGTCTCCTTACGTGGTGATTCAGAGGCCGTTCAGAAGCATTTCACCAGCTTGATTCCTGGGACAAGAGGGTTGATGCACGAGGAGAGACTAAACAGCCTTAAACTCACGGGAGTTTAGAAGGAAGAGAGGGATCTGATCGTGGTATATAAAATTGTAAAAGGGACTGATAAGAGGAAACATTTGGTCTATATTTACCTTATGGGGCAATCTTGAACGAGAAGTCACAGGTATAAGTTGAGGCGCGACAAATTTAAAAATGAGATGAGGAGAAACTACTTCTCACAGGTCCTCTTTTAAGGTCAAACCAAATAAACTCAAATTAAATTAGGATAAAGTAAAAGAGGCAGCTCCCCAAAAGGAAGGAGAACAGCCCGAATTTGTGGAACTCGCTGCTTCATAGAGCAGCGAATCTGAATCACTGAATGGCTCCAAGAAGGAGATAAATATGTTTCTAATTAAAAAGGGGACAAAAGAATAAGGGGAACAGGTGGAGAGGTGGGTTTGAGACCAGGGAGAGATCAGCCGTGATCTGATTGAATGACAGAGTAGGCTGAACTTGCCGACTTCTGCTTCTAATTCCTGGGCCAGCATTGATTGCCCATGCCCAACTGCTCTCGAACTGCATGGCTTACTCAGTTGTTTCAGAGGATATTTACGAGTCAACCACACTGATTAAACCTTTGTACATGGGAGATGTTAGGGGTGGCTCATTCCCAACTTATCAGCATAGAGCACTTCCCCATTAAAAATTTACTTATTAGTGTCACAAGTAGGCTTACATTAACACCACAATGAAGTTACTGTGAAAATCCCCTAGTTGCCAAACTCCAGCGCCTGTTCGGGTACACTAAGGGAGAATTTAGCACGGCCAGTGCACCTCACCAGCGTCTCTTTCGGACTGTGGCAGGAAACTGGAGACACAGGGAGAACATGCAAACTCTACACAGACAGTGACCCAAGTCGGGAATCCAACCTGGGTCCTTGGCGCTGAGTCAGCAGTGCTTACCACTGAGCTGTGCTGCCCAGCAGTAAGTAAATAATAACATATTTTCATCTTTAGTATAATTTTACACGGAGTAACCAAAGGGTCCTGATATCAGTAAAAGGTGACAACGCAAATTGGTTTCACATCACAAAAGCAGACAAAACAAACCCTTGGTTTTGTACATCAGCATATTGTGGGATAGTGGAGAAGTAACTGAAGTTGTGCAGCACACATTTACTAGAACGTTTGAAGAGGTTATGAGGAGCAACTTCAATGAAATTTTCTTTCCCAGATAACAGAATTTTAAACAGTGACTAGAAAGTTTCAGGATTGAAATGGATGATAACTGACAGTGCAAACAGTCACCAAACAGAAAAAAATTAAACAGAGTATTGAAAAAACTAAAAGACTATTAGAAACAAGGAGTGGGATCAGACTGAACAACAGAGAAACTTGGGTGTAGGATTAACAGTATGAATGGGTTGTTTCTGCAATAAAACATTCATACAACATTATTTTTGCAATTTAAGTTTGTTCAAGAAGATTCCCAGAATTTGAAAGCCCACCACTTAATATTCACTTTTGTTTGCATAATGATCTACTTCAGGACATGGTGGTACAATGGTGCCTCTCAACACCAGGGATCCAGGTTCAATTCCAGCCACGGGTGGCTGTCAGTGTGGAGTTTGCACGTTCTTCCTATGTCAGCATGGATTTCCTCCAGGTGTTCCTGTTTCCTCCAACATTCCAAAGAAGTGCAGGGTAGGTTGACTGGCTATGATAAATTGCTTCTTGGCGGCAGGTGGATTAGTAGGGTAAATACGTGGAGTTACAGAGATAGGGCATGGGTGGAATTGTTGTCAATGCAGGCCCAATGCATTGTAGAGATTCTATGGTAAAAAAAGAGCTGTTCGTTTTGGCCAGGATTTGTTACTCAGAACTCCTGCAAATTACTGTGACAATTGAAGGTGAAAAAAAGAGGAACAATTTGGTCCAGTCACACGTTAAAAAAACAAACCAGGGCCTGCCACACTTCCTCTTAAAGTTTCACTTCCACTCACTATAAGGCTTCAACTGAGACACATTCACTTGATTTAAAATAAACCTTTTCCACCAACAATTCAATCTACAATCAACCAACATCCATCCTCTCCATATGATCCCATTGCAATTTATGCAATCTTGTTAGTGCCACAAGTAATTACACTTAATTTTTTAAAGTTTATTTATTAGTGTCACAATTAGGTTCTCATTAACGCCGCAATGAAGCTACTGTGAAAATTCCCCCAGCCGCCACACCCCAGCACCTGTTTAGGTGCACTGAAGGAGAATTGAGTATGGTCAATGCACCTAACCAGCACATCTTTCAAATCGTGGGAGGAAACCCATACAGGCACAGGGAGAACTGTGCCTCACAAGGTTGCGTGGCAGAAACTGCAAGTGGAATGAAAAGGGAGAGAGCAAGAGAGAGAACCCAGTCAGAGGGAATTGCACAAGGTGATGCGGACTGAGCCGGAACTTGTGTGCGGGGCCCTGGAGGCAGCCCGGACCCACTGGACGGAAACCCAGCGGTCACGGAGCCGCTAACACCGACGCACCCGCACCTTTTAAAGGGTTTAAAGTCGGAACTGTTTTCTTTTTATTGCCTCTCCAGCTAGAGGCGGCTCCAGGCGGAAGGCCCCGGGAGCCCCGCGCTCACGCTACCGCCACACTCACCCCCTAAAGTCGGCGACCGGAGCCGCGTTTAACACTGCCTTGTCCAAGCTTGTGGCTTTTGTTAGCAAGAAACCTGGTTGGACTTTCAATTGCTGATGTGGGATTTCTTTCTTGTCCAAGCGCTCCATTCTCCTTCTGACGCACTTCCGCCCCCTCCGGGAGTCAGCTGACTCGACCATGTGATGTCACTTCCGATCACGAGGCTCCGCCCACCGTCACTTCCTTCAGTGTGGTAGGTTCGATCCCCGGCTCAGATCCTGGACAATATCTACTCAACAAGTCATATTAACTTCATTGCAGTGTTAATATAAGCATACTTTGACAGTAATGAAAACAACTTTATAAAGAATATAAATCTTACTATCACCATAAAACCATTAAACACCCACACCTGACATGTCCATTACAACTCTGTCCAATTTTTACAGATACACTATAGAAAACAATCTTCCATGATGTATCACAGCTTGGTATGGCTCCTGCTCTGGAATGCAGCCAATCAATCTAACCTGCATATCTTTGGGGCCCTATGGAGGTAGAAGATCAACTCTCGAATGGTGGAGCAGGAGCAAGAAGCTAAATGGTCTCCACCTGCTCCTGGTTCCTCTGAGTTTTGGTGCACAGAAAGAAACCCTTCAGCCCATTGTGTCTGTACCATCATCAAGCACCTATCCATTCTTATTTCATTTTCCATCACAGGGTCCATAGCTGTTTCAAGTGCTCATCTAAATACTTCTTAAATGTTATAAGAATTCCTGCTTCTACTACCCTTTCAGGCAGAGTTCCAGGTTCCCAACACCCTCTGGGTGAAAATGTTTTTTTTCTCAAAGTTTCTTTAAATTTCCTGCCCCCTATCTTAAAACAATGCTCCCTGGTTATTGACCCCTCTACTAAGGAGAATGTTTCTTCCTAACTAACCTATCCAAGTCCCTCACAGGCTTGCGTGTTTTGAAAGATCCTCCCTCAGCCTTCACTGTTCAAAGGAAGACTTCAGCCTAAACACCCTTTTGTCATAGCTGAAATGCTCCAGCCCAGACAACATCCTGGTGAATCTACCCTATACCCTTTCTAGTGCGTAGGATGGTGACCGGACCTGCACATAGTATTTCTCTAGCTGTGGCCTAACAAGCATTCTGTACAGCTCAATCATAACCTCCTTGCTTTATGCCCTATGCCTTGGCCAGTATGGGCAAGTATCCAACGTGCCTTCTTAGCCACCTTATCTACTTGTCCTGCTGCTTTCGGGGATCTTTGGACATGTTCCCTAAGGACCCTCTGGTCCTCTAGCAGCCTTTCCTCGTCTTGTTAGTCTACCCAAAATGTATCACTTTTCAGGGTTAAGTTCCATTTGCCTCTATTTTGCCCATCTGAGCAGCTCATCTCTAATGTCCTCTAAGGCTTTCCTCGTTATTTTCTCCACGAAATACAATCAGATCAAGGATCAAATTTTGCATCAAAGTTATTCAAGGAAGTTATGGATAATTTAGGAGTAAAACAATTTAAATCAACTACAAACCATCCAGAATTGCAGGGAACTTTAAAGACGATATTGAGGGGCCTATAATCAAGATTATCTGGAGAATTGGGATAAAGGAATTCCAGTTGAACTATTTTTCAATTAGGGATGTACTTAATGAATTGACTAAATTCAGCCCATCCAAATTGATTTCTGGTCATGAGGTAAAAGGACCACTTAAATTAATCAAAGTGAAATTGGCAAGTCAACGTTCTGAGATTATGTTATTAGACTATGTGTCAAATTTTAGGGAGAGATGAAATAGAGTTGGATGAGTTAGCAGGACAGCATTTAAAGGGGCATAGCATGTGATGAAACAGGAAACGGATAGCAAATTAGAAATTGGTAGTTTTGCTCATGGAGGTACATTCTCAGTATTATAAGTAGTGGCACCATTGGTGAACCTTTAAAAGCAACGTTTTGAAAGGAAATTAATTGCAGTAAATTATTTAATAAGAACATCAGATAAAAGAAAAATTCATAGAGTGTCATTGAATATGCTCAAACGGTATTTTGATAGGGAAGGAAAGCAGAAGGAGGATGTGTTAGTTGTTACAACTTAGAATGAAGAACCAAATCCAGATTATTCTGAATTTGACATTCCTCTAATTAAATTGGATGATGAGGAATTTATCAGAAGTTGGACTGAATCATTAAGTTACCTTCTGGAGGAAAATCAAAATGACCTGAAAGAGTTATTAAAATCACATGTTATTACAAGCACATGTTGTTACAATCACAGTTATTACAAACATATCAAATTTCAGTGGATGGCAGAGCAGTCATTTGACAGCCTGAAAGCTGTGTCAACCACCACCGCTGTGTTGGCCACACCAAATTACAGAAGACATTCAAGGTGGCCATTGATGTGAGTGGGTGTCGATGCTGTACTTTTACAAGAAAACAATGAGAGGGTAGACAGGCCTATTGAGTATTTTTCCAGGAAGCTAAATGGGCATCAGAAAAAATATTCAATCAGTGAGAAAGAGACCTTGAGTTTGGTGCTGCTGTTGTAGTTCTTTGACGTTTATATTGCCAGTAATTCATTGAATCATAGAATCCTACAGTACAGAAGGAGGTCATTTGGCCCATCAAGTCTGTACCGACCACAATCCCACCCAGCCCCTATCCTCATGACTCTATGTATTTACCCTATCTGGTCCCCCTCACATTAAGGGGCATTTTACTATGGCCAATCCACCTAATCCGCACACCTTTGGACAGTGGGAAGAATCTGAGATGTTTGTGTACACTGATCACAATCCATTGATGTTTCTGGAGGAATTTAAGGATAAAAATGCAAGGCTATTGAGATGGAGTTTATTATTGCAGCCATTTAATTTGGAAATTATACATGTAGCAGAAAGAGAGAATGTAATTGTCAATGCTTTGTCAAGATTTTGGTGAAGGAAGAAGGAAAGTTTCATAGTGGAAGAAAATAACTGAAATAGATTTTATTTATTCATTAGTCATAGGTAAGGCTTATATTAACACTGCAACAAAGTTTCTGTGAAATTTCCCTAGTTGCCACAGTCAAGCGCCTGTTTGGGTCGATGTATTACTTATTACATTTGCATGCTTAGATTTAATAAAATGTGTATCTAGTGTAGAATATTACTATTGTGAAACTAGAGCTTTTGAAACATGAAGCCATCTTTGGGTGTTGATGATTCATTTTTTTAAGAGGGGGAAGTGTGATGATATTGTGCATTTAAAACTGTATTTGTGTCATGTTCCTGGTACAGGATTTGTTTTAGTAGTTTGTTTTATTATCAGTGTTGCTTTGTTTCTATCTCACAGCCCATGCTGTTACTGCAACAACATAATTGACCTTAATTGCAAAAATTATTTGTTTTGATCTGAGCTAATGCAGGGTGATCTTTCAGGTCAAACCAAGTAAACAAACTTAAATTACGTTCGGACAAAGAAAAAGGGGGCAGCTCCCCAAAAGGAGGGGGAGCGGCCCGAACAGAAACAAAAGGTACAAAGGAAACTTAAGACACGTCAAATCAAAATGTGATTATCGGGGTCTATAAGGCACCTCAGCCCCTGCGGTGCCCAACGGGCACGGAAGGCCTCAACAGTGCCCGCGGACACCGCGTGCTCCCTCTCCAGGGAATGCAGGGTTGTTTTAGTGTTTTCCCCTGGGATTTTTCAGGGTGGGGCTTAATTCGGGTTTTGGCAAGAAAAGTCAGGTGACTGGGTGGGGCTAGGCTCACAGAGAGAAATTGTGACCAGATGCTTTTTGGAACTGTGGAGTGAAGAAATCATTCTCTGTCTATTTCTTTCTCCCTTTTGAAATTGGAATCTGCCAGAAAATTGATCTCTTTGTCTGAAGTTCTGCTGCTTGAAGGTAGATCTTTCTCTGAATACTGCTATATGGGAGTCAGAAGGCAAGTGTTTCTCTGCTTCTGCCTGGAGTGGTTAAAAGGCTGGAAATCTAGTATCCACATGAGCATATCTGATTTTGGTGCTAATTGGTTCTGAAGAAGGCTATATGCCTATGCGGATATTGCTTAAATTGGAACTATAGAGATAGCTGTTAAGAACTATAGTTTGAAGAAAGCCCAACAATGCCTGTACTTTCTCAGAAGACTAAGGAAATTTGCATGTCAGATACAACTCTCAACCAATCCATCTCGCAAACTGGCCTCCCAAACATTGACTCTGTCTACATTTCTCATTGCCTCTGCAAAGCAGCCAGCATAATTAAGCACCTGGACATTCCCTCTTTCATCTTCTTCCTTTGGGAAAAAGATACAAAAGTCTGAGGTCATGTACCAAACAACTCAAGAACAGCTTCTTCCCTGCGGCTGTCAGACTTTTGAATAGACTTACTTTGCATTAAGTTGATCTTTCTCTACACCCTAGCTATGACTGTAACATACATTCTGCACTCTCTCGTTTCCTTCTCTATGAACGGTATTTTCCACCTATATAGCGCACAATAAACTATACTTTTCCCTGTATGTTAATACATGTGACCATAATAAATCAAATAAATCAAAGTTATGCTAATTCATTTTGTTATATTCTCACTATATTCTTAAATAAAGTTTGTTTTAATAAAAAAACTACCTAGTGGTTCAATAGAATCACACCTGAAGTTAAACACCTTATGTTTGCACTAATGCCAGAATCAATTAAAGTCGGGGACTAAGCTAACTTCATAATATACCTCGGGGCTTCTGATTTGGCCCCTAACAGTATTCAGCATTGAGTTCAACAACATCAGACTATGAAGACTTTTCTCCATCTTGACTCCCTTTTTTTAATGCAATTTCTATGTCCCAACACACTCCCTTCCCCAAACACTACCTGTCACTTGCTCTTAAGTTTTACTTTCACGAAACGTTGACCTTTGTTCTGTTATTAACGCAACCTGTCATCTTATCTTTATGCGACTATCAGCCCCTTCTTTAGTCCTTAACATTACCATTAACACTTCTTTAGTCTTCTGCTCTGAACATATTTGTCCAGTCTCTCCAAGCTGACACCTATCATTGACATTCTATTTTGCATTACCAGCTGCTGCCCCTCTTCAACACCATAAAACCCATTACGTTTCGCTCTCACTTTAACTCTGAAGAAGAGTCTTATGGACTTGAAATGTTAACTCTGTTTCTCTATCCACAGATGCTGTCACATTTTATTCCAGCATTTTCTGTTTTATTATTATCAAAGGAACGTGCTGTTCAGTTTGATCAGCCACTCAATGGGACACGGGGCCTACACACCTGACATGGCAATGACATGGAAATTCATACATGTCATCGCTTGACGTGTATTTCAGTACTGAATGTCAGTGCCTCATATTTTATTACCAATATCGTGCCAGTGTTTAGTTATCAGGACTGAAGTGGGAAGTTAAAAACTGCCCGAGGCCAAAATCTGATCTCAATTTTACTTATAAATGCATTCCAGTGTATCCAGTGTAAGAAAAATGAATTATGCAATGGGTTAAGGAGCTAAAATTAGTTGAGTTGGATGGCAGTGGAGTTGTGTGGCTTTACATGATAAAGAGGCTATAAATTATTGGACTTTCTATAGTAAATAAGGTCAAAAAAGCCATAACATTTCCACCTCTAATAAATGCTGGCCTTGTCAGCGATGCCCATGAAGGAAAAAATAAACAGACCTTTTTTCTCTCCTTTAAGATGTTCCTTATAACTATTCTCTTTGATCAAGCTTTTCTTTACCTTTCCTGATATCTCCTGTGACTCAGTGTCAAAAGCTTTATTCATAACAGTTTTGCTAAGTGGCCTGCTTCTGCTGGGGTCACCAGCAAGTTTGAACAGTTGGTGCCCATCTATTTAGACATAGGATCCATTAAAACTAAGCACTACTCTGTCCTCTGTTGATATCCAGACTATACTTTCCAACAGAGTTAACTGGATATTGATCATGAGAACGAACCCTAAGTTACCTTTCCTTATTCAGAGGCCTAGATATAGAATCCCTATAGTGCAGAAAGAGGCCATTCAGCCCATTGATTTTGTATTGATTCTCTAACAGAGTATCTTACCCAGGCCCAACCTCCCGCTCCCCCTAACCACTGCCCTAGTGGTCACTTCAGGTACTACAGGTAGAGCCAAGGACCTATATGCAGACATATGAATTAAGTGCAGGAGTAGACTACATGGCCCCTTGAACCTGCTCCACCACTCAATAGGATCATGGCAAAAGGAAGATGGCATTGAGCGATGGATCTTGGCATTCAGGTATATCCTGAATCTCACTGGGACCAGGCTGCCAGGTCCCTGCAGTGGGGGTGCAGGCATTGGGGTACTGGACAGGCTGGGAGTGGGAGGTAGGGGTGGGGCAGGGCGGGGCCAGGGGGAGCGTAGACTGGGGTAGACAAAACTGTTAGGAGGGGCCCTCAATTGGTTCTGGGAGCCAGGGAAAGAGGCATCTCTGTCCCCTCCCCCCTCGCCTCCCCACCCTTACTAGGCCAGCATAAGGGCAGGGTTAAACCTGCCAGTTAAATCAGAGTGGCAGCAGGATGAGACTTTTAGTTACGCATTCACTGCCCCCTCAAGAGATTCAACTGGATCATGGGCAGGTGACCCACGCGATGCCACTTTGGCACTTGTAAAATCACAGTGGGATAAGGTGGTTAGGCCTGGCACAGTTCTCTAATTTACAGGTTCACCTGCTTGTTTTACCATCCGTGAATGGCTAGTGAAATTCAACCAACTGTCACATCTTTTCCGAATATACTTTTGTCAACATTTGTAAGCATATCCAGTTAAAACCTTTCTGAAGGTAAACATCTCTCTGTCATGGTGTATTTGCAGGGGGCACCCATCACTGGTGTTGATTCAGGTCCTTCCTATGGCTTTCTCTCAGTTGACCCTTAGCTTGTCTTGTCGCCTACTCTCTGTCCCTCCTAGCCCTGGATTTGATTTGATTTATAATTGTCACGTGTATTGGGGTACAGCGAAAAGTATTGTTTCTTGTGCACCATACAGACAAAACTTACTGTTCATAAAGTACCATGGGGGGAAGAAAAGGAGAGAGTGCAGAATATAATGTTACTGTTACAGTTACAGTTAGGGGGCAGAGAAGATGGCAGCAGGGAAGAAACAGTTCTTGAGTTGGTTGGTACGTGATCTCAGATGTTTGTATCCTTTCATCCTCCCCTTGCTAACCTACCCTGCCTCTGCACTAGACTTTTACAAATTACACCATTGCCAGTCCAGTATAAGAATGCAAGGACGGACCCACACTGTCAAAGTTATAAGGGCCTTCTCCTTTACCTACATCCATCTTCCTCTTACCACCCTGAATCTTACCACCCAACACAACTCTACCCCCCACCCCTGTAGCTCCCTGGAGTATCACTACACCAGGCTGATCAAGGTCTGCATAAGTCAAAACATGGAAACTCAGTGCTCTCTCCAGACTTTGCCTTTCAGGTTTGAGATTTCCTCTTCAGTATTCTATTCACAAAGCATTATCACAACAAACCACTCAGTAATTTATCAATAAGTGAGTTCATTGCCCTTGAATCATATTTCATTTCTAAATTCATCCCCCTTCATTTCTCACTCCATTTTCTTCAGAATATTCATTTTCTTTGTATTTTCTCAAAAAATTGGTTTCATCATTAATAGTCAGCATTATTCATTTTATCATTGTCTTTGATCATTTATTTTCATATTTGTTGGTTGGTAGGTCATCTGTTGATTAATTTATTCTGATATAAACCATTCCTTTATCACTTTGAATTGCTTTCACTCAGTTCAGTTTGTCCTGTGCTGTTGCAGGAACATTCAGATACCAAAAGACCATTTAGTCGATACCAGTTTTTATTTGGAAAGTGGAATTCAATATCATGACTATTGTTATTGTTATCAATAATGTTCACACTTGGCCCTTAGCTGAATGTGCCACGTAACTGCCCGGAATCTGCACATTCTCCTCTTGTCTGCGTGGGTTTCCTCTGAGTGCTCTGGTTTCCTCCTGCAGTCTGAAAGGTGGTTAGGTACATTGGCCATGGCAAATTCTCCCTCAGTGTACCCAAACAGGTGCCGGAGTGTGGCAACCAGGGGATTTTCACAGTGACTTCATTGCAGTGTTAATGTCAGCCTACTTGTGACACTAATAAACTTTAAACTTTTTTGCATCAATTCAATGTTTTACTTTTAACAAAATACCAATGAACATACGGCTTTTTAATAAAAATTTTCCAGAAACCAGTGAACGCAATGTAAAGATATTCCAGCTATTTCTAATTGACTTCCAAGCTTCGACTTCTAAATTCGCTTCTCATAAGAACATAAGAACATAAGAAATAGGAGCAGGAGTAGGCCATCCGGCCCCTCGAGCCTGCCCCGCCATTCAATAAGATCATGGCTGATCTGTCGTGGCTCAGTTCCACTTTCCCGCCCTCTCCCCATAACCCTTAATCCCCTCTCTTATCAAAAACCCATCAACCCGCTTCTTAAAAATATTTAGCGAGGTAGCCTCCACCACTTCAACGGGCAGAGAATTCCAGAGATTCACCACCCTTTGAGTGAAGAAGTTCCTCCTCAACTCCGTTCTGAACCGCCCCCCCTTTATCTTGAGGCTGTGCCCCCTAGTCCTACTGTCTTTTTTGAGCGGGAAGAGTCTTTCCACCTCTATCCTATCCATCCCATTCATCATCTTATACGTCTCAATGAGATCTCCCCTCATTCTTCTAAACTCTAACGAGTACAAGCCTAGTTTATTCAGCCTCTCCTCATAGCTCAACCCCCTCAACTCCGGTATCAGCCTAGTAAACCTCCTCTGCACTCCCTCCAAGGCCAAAATATCCTTGCGCAGGTGCGGCGCCCAAAACTGCACACAGTACTCCAGCTGCGGCCTCACCAATGCCCTATACAGCTGCAGCAAGACCTCCCTACTTTTATATTCAATCCCCCTCGCTATGAAGGCCAGCATCCCATTCGCCTTCCTGACCACCTGCTGCACCTGCAGGCTGGGTTTTTGCGACTCATGCACAAGGACCCCGAGGTCCCTCTGCACCGTCGCCTGCTGCAGTTTTTCGCCACATAAGTAATAGTCCTTCCTACCATTCTTCCTACCAAAGTGGACCACCTCACACTTGCCAACATTAAATTCCATTTGCCATTTCCTGGCCCATTCGCCCAGCCTATCTAGATCCTTCTGCAGACTCTCCACACCCTCCGCACAATTTGCCTTTCCCCCAATCTTGGTGTCATCAGCAAATTTCGACACCCTACACTCGGTTCCCTCCTCCAGATCATCTATATAAATGGTAAATAGCTGAGGCCCCAGCACCGACCCCTGGGGCACCCCACTAGTCACCAACCGCCAATCCGAATAGCACCCATTAACCCCCACTCTCTGCCTCCTATTTGACAACCAATCCTCTATCCACGCTAACACCCTACCCCCAACTCCATGTCCTCTGACCTTCTGCAGTAACCTTATCTCTCCCTTTCTCATTTCGTCTTGTGAAACTTGTAACTTCTGCTCAATACAGTTCCATGGGAAGTGCCTACAGTGCCTTGCTTAGCAGCTTGAAGCTTCATGTTGGGGTGAGAATGCCGACTCTGTTTTCCTGGGATTTTCACAACTCTTATCTCCTACTGCACTGCACAATCATACAGCCTTTCTCCCTATCTAAAATAATTCAATAACAAACAAATGTGTTCAAGAAAATTGTCACACAACAAACCTGATTTTCATTTCCAGCTGGTCCAATCTGTTACTGTGTTATGGTTCAGGTTAGAAACTCCAAAGTGTTCTATGAAGCCTGCCTGAGTCATTTTGAACTATCCAGGACAAGCATGAGATGTTTCACTTCAGGTCTGATTCAAGTGACCCACTAAAGCTAAAGCTTATTTATTAGTCACAAGTCAGCTCACATCAACACTGCAATGAAGTTACTGTGAAAATCTCCTAGTCACCACACTCCAGCGCCTGTTTGTGTACACTGAGGCAGAATTTAGCATGGCCAATGCATCTAATCAGCACATCTTTCGGACTGTGGGAGGAAACCGGAGCGCCCGGAGGAAACCCATGTCGACATGTGAAGAATGTGCAGACTTCACACAGACAGTGACCCAAGCTGGGGAATTGAACCCGGGTCCCTGGCACTGTGAGGCAACAGTGCTAACCACTGTGCCACCATGCCACCCAAAGAGCTGGGGAACTTTTATCAAACAAAGTTTACTTAAGAATATAGTTAACGTGTATAGTAAAAAAATTAGCAAGAACTTCCATCAATTACAAACAAGAAACAAACAATCATGAAAATGTATAACCTTTAAAAAAGATCTCTACAATGTTCCAATAAAAAAAAGACATATTACTCTTTTTACAGGTTTAACACAGCAGAGACTAAAGCTTATGTGATACTAGGGTTGAGGCCATTAGTTGAATTTTGCAGTCAAATACTCTTGAGACATAGGTCAGTTTGAAGATAAGACAACTTCCCAAAACACCATGAGAGACTCTGGTCCAGCTCCCAACAATAGCAGATTTTCACTCTTCAGGTAAACAAGATCTTGTTTTCAGCTAACCAACAGAATTTTCAAAACAACAGAGAGAGAGGGAAAACACTTTTTAGCTAGCTGACCCTTCTAAAACTAAAAACTCAAACCTGCAGCTCCAAACTGAAACTGAAAATGAACCAGTATCTCCTGAACTACCCACAGTTCTTTTTTCTCCCCAACACTGACATCACCTAAAGCCGTGAGCATGAATTTAAAAAAAACCTCTTTAAGGTACACTAACATCAGAATTGTCCGTTCAGCATTCTCACTGAAGTTACATTTCACTCAGTGATTAAACCTGGATAGCCCCTGGGTTGAAATTGCTGAGACAATGAAATATTAACCAATCAGAACAAGAATTTACTCAATTGTGGTGGGGAGATGAGGGTAGTGGCGAGAGGGGGGGTGGTGGACAGGTAGCACCGCACAAGCCACGCAAGTGGTGATGGCCACGCTGCCCCCTGGGAAATGGACACAGCCGACATAACTACATAACTCAGCCAGATGGGGCTCCAGATGAATGATTTTCCCCCTCAGCATCTTGTTGATTATCATTAAGCTGAGGGGTGGTCTAATATAAATCCTTAAAATGATGAAGAGGTTTGATAGGGTTGATGTGGCGAAGATGTTTCCACTTGAGTTGTGCTCAAAACTAGTTTATGCCATTAATATAACCACAAATAAATCGTAACTCCTGTGAGGAACTGTTGAGGTGAAACGGTTAGCTAATGGGTGGCACGGTGGCACAGTGGTGAGCACTGCTGCCTCACAGTGCCAGGGTCCTGGGTTCAATTCCAGCATCAGGTCATTGCCTGTGTGGAGTTTGCACATTCTCCCCGTGGCTGCGTGGGTTTCCTCCAGGTGCTTCAGCTTCTTCCCACACTCCAAAGATGTGCGGGTTAAATTCAATGGTCATGCTAAATTGCCCTTTAATGTCAGGGGTTTAGCAGGGTAAGTATTCTGGGGATAGAGCCTGGGTAAGACTGTGTTTGGTGCAGATGCAATGGGCCAAATGGTGTCCTGCTGCACTGTAGGGATTCGATAATATAAGAGGAAGCTGGATTTGTGTGTGCGGGAGACAGATAATGCTGATAGTGTTTGCTGAAATAGGGTGGGAGGAAGCTTGTGTGGCACACGAACGCCACTAATTGGGTTGAATGGCCTGTTTCTGAAACTCTACACAACTCGTAATCAGCTGGTGACATAATTTAAATTCAATGAATGGATCTAAAATTGAAAGCTAGTCTCAATAATGGTGACCGTGAAATCATCATCTTAGTTGTAAAAATCCACCTGGCTCGCTAATGTCTTTTAGGGAAGGAAATCTGCCGTCCTGACCTGGTCTGGCCTACATGTGACTCCAGAGCCATAGCGATGTGGTTGACTTTTTACTGGCCCGCCTAAGTGGCCTGGCAAGCCACTCAGTTCAAGGGCAATTAGGCCTGTAGAACAAAAGCTGGTCTTGCCAGTGATGCCAAATCCCATGAAGGAATAAAAAGAGAAAAAATCCTTATATCAAAAGGTCCCGACCTTGGATGTCAGTCTGCATTGGAGTTTGCACATTCTCCCAATGTCTGCCTGGGTTTCCTTCAAGTGCTCCAGTTTCCTCCCACAGTCCAAAAATGTCCAGAGTAGGTGGACTGGTCATGCTAAATTGGCCTTTTAATGCCCCAAGGTGTAAAGGTTAGGGGGATTAGCTGGGTAACTGCATGGGGTTAAAAGCAAATTACTACAGATGCTGGAACCTGAAACCAAAAGAGAAAATGCTGGAAAATCTCAGCAGGTCTGGAAGCATCTGTAAGGAGAGAAAAGAGCTGATGTTTCGAGTCCAGATGACCATTTGACAAAGGGTCATCTGTACTCGAAACATCAGCTCTTCTCTCTCCTTACAGATACCACCAGAGCTGCTGAGATTTTCCAGCATTTTCCGTCACTAAACGGATTGGGTTACAGGAATAGGTCAGGAAGTGAACCTGGGTAAGATACTCGGTCAGAGGGCTGGTGCAGACTCAATGGGTTGAATGGTCTATGTCTGCACTGTAGGGACTCTCTGGCTTTCTCACATGTTGAGAAGTGATTGTTGATTGTCTTTCAATGTTAATTGATTTCAGCAATGCCATTTTTCGACTCCCTGAGAACAAACATGTGGCCTGCTCAGTGCTGCATTGTGATCCTTTTAATACTGGTCCAAACTCACAAATGTGTTGAAGAAACAGATATCTTTGATCCAGTTGGCAGGCAGCACTCACTCACTTGAATTACAGCTCAAGTGCACTGATTGTTGCTTTGAACCCCAGATCTGACTCAGGAGATCGTTTTATAATTTACTTCGTGTTAATTAGCATAATCATTTTAATAAGAAGCTGTTTGCAGTCTAATTCTAATTGGCACAATTCCCCCGGTCCCAGCGTTAATGAGTAAGATCCCCGCAGTAGTAATGTTTGATGATATGGTATTGATGATATATAGCGCATAGAAATGGAGCAAAGTCTGAGACTGAAATAGATCATCTGACGTCAGATGTATCAATCTTTAAAGACTAATCAAGGTCATCATCAGATCTTGACTCCCTCTCCCCATTATCCATTCTCTCTGGCATGTCAGGCTCTTTCTTTTATATCAGCGACAGAAACGTTATTTGAAGTGAATTTATCTTAAAGCCCCAAAGCAGAACGGCTGTTTGAAATCTCTTCTATCTTGTAATTCCGTTCACTATCTGACTTCACTTTGATTAGAGAGAGAACGAGTCGTTCAGGAAGCTCATGCCAATACCACACACCGATGCTCAGAATTCAGATGTATTTAGATTCCTAACCAGTATTGTTGTGAAAGAACAAGGGAATTTTGGATCAAAGTGTTTGATCTGGTTTACCTCTGTCCCTTGTTCATTGATTCACACACTCTTTCTGCCTGTCTGGTACTGAGAATTACCCACAGTGTGTCAAAGTGGACCCGGTCATTTGAGGCTGCATATTGACTACTGGTGATTGTTAAGGGTTAAAACAAGTAGATAACGTGGGTATCACAGAAACATAGAATCCCTATGGTGCAGAATGAGCCTGGTCACTCCATTGGGCCTGCACCGACAACAATCCCACCCAAACTCTATCCCCCTAACACCATGTATTTATTCTGCTAGACCCCTTGATACTAAGGGTCAATTTAGCATGGCCAACCCATCTAACTGCACATCTCTGGACTGTGGGAGGAAACTGGAACACCCAAAGAAAACCCACACAGACACAGGGAAAATGTGCAAACTCCACACAGACAGTGACCCGAGACCAGAATTGGAGCCAGGTCCCTGGCACTGTGAGGCAGCAGTGCTAACAACTGTGTCACAGTGTTTCGTAGGAACACTGTAAGAAGTCTCACAACACCAGACTAAAGTCCAACAAGTTAAAGTCTCAGGATCAAAAACAGAGCGTTGTAATGAAGGGATGTGTTTGAACTCGAGGAAGACAAGTTGTGGTATTCCTCAGGGCTCAGGACTGGGAGCACTTTGGTAGGAAGAATAGAGGTATACACTATTTTCTATGGGAAAGGCTTCATAAATCTGAAGCACGAAGGGACTTGGGAGTCCTGGTTCAGACTCTCTTAAAGTTAACGTACAGTTTCAGTTAGCAGTTAGGAAGGCAAATGCAATGTTAGCATTAATTTTCAGAGGGATAGAATACAAGACAGGATGCACTGCTGAGGCTGTATTAGGCTCTGGTCAGACCCCATCTGGAACATTGTGAGCAGTTTTGAGCCCCATACCTAAGGAAGGATTTGCTGGCCTTGGAGGGGATGCAGAGGAGATTCACAAGAACGATCCCAGGAATGAAGGGTTTGACATATGAGCGGTTGAGGAGTCTGGGTCCGTACTTGATGGGGTTTAGAAGGATGAGAGGGAGTCTAAATTAAACCTACACAATACTGAGAGGCCTAGATAGAGTGGACAAGGAGAGGATGTTTCGACTATGGGGAAAACTAGAACTCAAGGGCACAACCTCAGAGTGAAGGGACGCTCATTCAAAACTGAGATGAGGAGGAATTTCTTCAGCTAGAGGGTGGTGAATCTATGGAACTCATTGCCATAGAGGGCTGTGGAGGCCAGGTCATTGAGTGTCCTTAAGACAGAGATAGATAGGTTCTTGATCAAGGAGGGAATCGGGGTTATGGGGAGAAGGCAGGAGAATGGGGATGAGAATCAAATCAGCCAACATTCAATGGGCCGAATGGCCTAATCCTACTCTGATATCTTATGGAGCACTGTTGATTTTAATACACAAAAATGATGTTGATTTAGGAAATACAGAGCGCAATTTGAAATTTGCAAATGATACAAAACTTAGAAAACAGTGAGAGAGATGGTGATAAATTTCAAGAGGACACAGACAGACAGACAGATGGTGGGACTGGAAGTGTCAACAAAATGCAATCCTGGCCGTGGTCAGCCACAGAACGCAATATCACACTAGCTGGCCAATTAACAGTCATCTAGCATAGAATGTGCTCTGTGAAAGGCTGGACACTGCTGAGGAGGGTGTGAAGAGAGTGGGTGACGAGAAAAGGGGAGGTGGTCTGGCGCTTCTAATCAGCTCCCTCAGGGGAACAGGCGCTATAGTGCGGTTTCACACAATCGTACACAGCCCCGAGCTCCCAGGCACATTTATTAATTTTATTTCAGCCTGGATAGTTCGACCCACCCTGGATCGAGTGTGCAGCTGAAATGTAAAGGCTGCCTGGCCAATGAATCTGCCCACCGATTGTGAAAGAAGATGAGCAATGTGAAATTGCTTTCAATTAGTCCCTGAATGGGTTCACTTGCCTGCTTGTTTCTCAGCTGACGTGCTTCCGACTCTCGCACATACCCATCTGTTGAAATGTTGTGCCGGTGCCAATGATGTCAAGACACCTGATGTCGTCTTCTGTGATTTCATGCTCTTCCTGGGTTGGATGCTCACCACCTGACTGATGTAAAACTTTGGCCGTGGCCTTCTGTTGCAGTGCAACACTGTTTCTCATCATAAACCTGTTGGACCATCCCGTGCTGGCTTTGAAACCTCCAACACCTGATCTTCTTGCCTGTTTCCGGGTGAAGATTCAGATAGACCTGTGAAAAAGTGGGAGTCCGTTCATGCCACTTTCACTGATATATTTTGCAGCTTCACTTTCCAGCTGCGGCGACAATACCAGACATTCCTCACGATGCACATTTATTCCCGGGTGGAATAATTCCCGGCCATCATTGGATGACGGATGTCACAGATTGGTTTCAGACCAGCTACTGCATGAGGATGAGGCAAGACAGACAAGGATTGTATACCATGATAGCAGATCTCCTGGTCGGGTGGCACAGTGGTTAGCACTGCCACCTCACAGCGCCAGGAACTCCTGTTAGGCTTGGGTCACTGTCTGTGTGAAGTCTGCACGTTCTCCCAGTGTCTGCGTGGGTTTCCTCCGGATTCTGCAGTTTCCTTCCACAGTCCGAAAGACATGCCAGTTAGGTTGATTGGCCATGCTATATTGACTCTAGAGTCAGGGGATTAGAAGGGTAAATCGGAGGGTTTGCGGGAGTTAGGCCTGGGTGGGATTGTGGTCAGTGCAGACTCAATGAGCTGAACAACCTCCTTCTGCACTGTAGGAATACTTTGATTCTATGAGTAGCTACAAGTAGCAGCAGCATTCTCCTTTGCTGGTGTTTTCTCTTATGGTGTATGCAATCATTTACTTTTCCCCGTAGCCCCCTCTACTCTTGGCTCTGATTCTCTTTCTAAGCTGATGATCTGTAACATTGGGAAATTGAATTGGATGAGCAGCCATGATCAAAGTGAATGGTGGAGCAGGCTTGAAGGGCCAAATGGCCCACTCCAGCTTCTATGTTTCTATGATCGACCCTAACAAAAGTTCGAAGGTCTGGAATGATTATCCAATCTTCCTTCTCATCGCAGCAGTTGCCAGCCAGCGGAGTGATTTCCAGCACTTTTTCTATATATGTCCGATTTGCAATATCTTCAGTATTTTGCTTTTTGTTTGATTATGAATGAACTGAATTTGGGGAGGGGGTGGGTGGCACTGAAGGGATTAAATTGCAAGGACAATTCCTTCAAAGTTCAACTTTTCTGATGTTTGTAAACTTTTGGACTGAAAGTTAAGAATTCACAAATCACCATTCCTTCTGCCGAAGAATAACGTTAAAGAACATTTTGGAATCATTGGCTTTTGAAGTCCCCATGAAGTAATCCCTGACTGAAGCTGAAATTAGTTTTCAATTGTCAAATTAAAATCCATTATATCAGCACCTTGCCACACATGTTGCTCAAAGAACAATTTTATCATTTAGGGGAAAAAAAACGTATTTTCCAGCAATGTTCAATGCTGCATCTTCAACTCTAATATCTAAAAGGATTATTTATGACTGCATGAGTTCTGGCTTCCTTCACACTTCTTGAAACCGTCATCATTGCAGAATTGGTTTAGACTTGAACACAGTGCGTGAAGCCTATATCAGACAGGCTATTGCAATCCTATATGCACAGCGGCAGTGACATTGTTCAAATAATTGCATTTGGATGATAGCTGTTCACAGAAAATTCCCCAGGGAACCATTATCAAGCCCAACACATGCACGGTAAAGAATAAAAATACTCCTGTGCACAGCTAGCACTTAGTTTCCTAGAAAAAAACTACCTTACAATTGATACATCCCATTGAAATACTGTGTGTAATACTGTGTGAAATACTGAAACATTGCTGCTTTGATAATGTAGCCTGAATCAACAACTAAACTTCAGAAACAAAGTGGTGAGGCAGAGCTGATTAGGGAGGGAGATCCAGAATTCAGGATTTCAAGGATACTGAGTAAAACTGAGGTCAAGGGGAAAACTCTACACTGCTTGGAGCCAGACATTGCACTAAGAAAGATGGTCATTTTGATTTGATTTATTATTGTCACATTTATTGATATGCAATGAAAAGCATTATTTCTTGCACGCTGTGCAGAAAAAGCATATCATTCATAGAGAAGGAAAGGAGAGAGTGCAGAATGTAGTGTTACAGTCATAGCTAGGGTGTAGAGAAAGATCAACTTAATGCAGGGTAGGTCCATTCAGAAGACTGGTGCCAGCAGGAAAGAAACTGTTTTTGAGTTGGTTGGTATGTGACCTCAGACTTTTGTATCTTTTTCCTGACGGAAGAAGGTGGAAGAGGGAACGTCCAGGATGTGTGCGTTACTAGAGATCAACCATCTCAGACCCACATCACCGTAGAGGAGTGATCGAGGTCTAAGCTTCTTCAACCGCTTCATTAAAGATCGTCCCTACCTCATAAAATTGGAAGCAGTGATGTTCGCTGATGATTGTGCAATGTTCAGCATTATTCCTGACTCCTTGGATGCTGAAGCAGCCCACCTCCATCTGCAATAGGATCAAGACAACACTCAGACTTGGGTTGATGAATGGCAAGTAACGTACATGTCACTCAAAAGTGCCAGGCAATGACCATCACCAACAAGAGAGAAGAACATCTTCCCTTGACATTCAGTGGTATTACCATCACTGAGTCCCTCACCATCAATAACCTCGGCATTACCATTGACCAAACTGAACTGGAACAGCGATAAAATATTGTGGCTGCAAAACAAGCTGGGGGCTGGGTATTCTGTAGTGAGTAACTGAGCTCCTGCCTGCCCAAAACCTGTCCATTTCTACAAGGCACAAGTTAGGAGTATAAAGAAATACTCTCCACTTGCCAGGATGAGTGCAGATCCAACAGATTCAAGAAGTTCAACACCATTCAAGACGAAGCAGCCTAATTGATGGGTATCCATCTACCCAACTTAGACATTCACACTCTCCACTACTGATACACAGTGGCAGCAGTGTGGAGCATTTACAAGCAGTGACTCAGCAAGACACATAGAAACATTAAAGATAGGAGCAGGAGGAGGCTGCTTGGCCCTTCGAACCTGCCCTGCCATTCATCATGATCATGGCTGAACATCCAACTCACTAGCCTAATCCTGCTTTCTTCCCAGGACCTTTGAGACCATTTGCTCCAAGTGCTATATCCAGCCGCCTCTTGAATATATTCAATGTTTTGGCATCAGCTATTTCCTGTGGTAATGAATTCCACAGGCTCACCACTCTTGACAGCAGCCAAATCCATGACTTCTACCACCTTTTATATATACACCCTAGCTATGACTGTAACACCACATTCTTCACCCTCTTCTTTCCTTCTCTTTGAACGGTAGGCTCTCTGGAGAGCGTGCAAGAAACATTACTTTTCACTGTATAACAATATGTGTGACAATAATAAACTAAATCTTCAAAGACAAGGGCAGAAGATGCATGAAAACACCACCACTTGCAAATTCTCCAACAAGCCACACACCATCCTGACCTGGAAATAGATCGCCATTCATTGACTATCACTGGGTCAAAATCCTGGAAAAGCTTGACAGCACATGACATGAACAGCTGCAGTCCAAGCAGATGACTCATGACCACCTCCTCAAGGGTAACTAAGGATGGGCAATAAATGCTGGACAGCCACATCCCATGAAACAATAAATAAATGACAGCTGATAACATGGTCACTGTAATGTCTTGCTTATCTTGCCATACTTTGCAAGCCAGTTTGTTACTGAATTGCAGGATCCATGTTGTTTGTTACTTCAGTTGCTGAAGTAAAATATATGGCCATTGCAATATTTAATCACCTCTGTGCCTACATTTATATTAATTAATATTTGAAATGTGCCTGTACTGAAATGTAACTGTTTCTAAATATGTATTGAAGGCAATTTGGCAGAGAGTCAATGACAATTTGTTTTAGCTAAATTAGTGAATTAATGTATGTGTATAAATAGAATACACATTGAACATTCCTAAATGAACATTGCTGATTGGAACTTTTAACTCTCCCCGAGTTACGGGAGTTCTTCCAACTTGACTGAGACATTTGTTCTGCAAGAAGTCTTACAACACCAGGCTAAAGTCCAACAGGTTTAATTGGAATCAAAAGCTTTCAGAGCACTGCTCCTTCATCAGGTGAATGGAGAGGTAGCTTCACAAACATGGCATATATAGTTAAAGACACAACTGCAAGATAAAAAACTTGATGTCTATGTTGATATGCATGATCTTCTTGGAGATCCATTCCACTTTGAGTTGACAGTTTGCAATGTCGATGATAGCATGAAGTGGAGATATCAACGCCAGCATCTCACATCTTTGTTCTGTAAGTCAGTGGAACCTTACTTGAAATAACAACTCCAGGTCACTATGTGATGCTTAAATTGTTAATGAACACCAATAGAGATAAGACATAACATTCTCCCTATTGATTTCAGTGGACTCAAATACAAAATACACTTCTTTTTACTCTTTTACTCTTGCTAAAAATTATTAGCTTGGGTCCTCTGTGAGAGAAGGAAGAAGAAGGAAGTATATCTGTGAGGGGATTGCTTACATTGGAACAATAGAGATAGCTAGCTGTTAAGAATTATACCTTGTCATGTTTAAGTAATTGATAAGAGTAATGCTGATTATTTTTGTTACATTTTAACTGTGTTGTTAAACAGAGTTCATTTTAATAAAAGCTTCCTAGTGAGTCAATTGAATCATACCTGGAGCAAAACATGTTTTGGTCCTTAACACCTGCTATCAATCATTCTAACTACAGTGAACTCATAACTGCTTTGAAATTGCAAGTTTATTTTCTAGACTATTATTTTACAGAAAGTGTCCACTGTAGTTTGAGATTCTTAGCACAGTGATCCAATGGATGACACAGCAGTTTGGGAAGTGGCTGCATTCACACTGCCATTCTGATCTCATTCATAATGCAATGAGATGATGCCAAGTGAAGGGTAGAGAGGAGGGAGATCTGAGGGTTGGATTTCTCTTGTACTGCTTCCACCAACGGCATTAAAGTATCTTGATTATAGGTTAGGCAGTTGCATGGTCCCTTAACCATGGAGAATGCATGTGTAAGAGCTGTGCCATTTTAAATAAATTTGCATCTATAGTAACACTCAAAAAGGAAGTTTATTTTTGCACTGTTTAGTTGATTCATAAAATCATAGAAATGCTACAGTGCCAAAGGAGGCCAATTGGCCCATCACACGTGCACCAACAATAATTCCATCCAGGCCATGTCCCCGCAATCCCAAGTAATTATCCCTTTAGACACCCTAACACACTGGCTATGCTAAATTGTCAATCAACCTAATCCACAGATCTTTGAACTGTGGGAGTGTTATAGTCCCTTCACCAAAATCCCTTTATTTACAGGTCTAGCAATGCCATATAGATTGCTTTCAGTTAGCAGCCTACACTAGGAGTTAAGTAGCCTCACAACACCAGGTTAAAGTCCAACAGGTCAACGAGCTTTTGGAGCACCACTTCTTCATCAGGTGAGTGAAGAGTTGTGTTCACAAACAGGGCATATACAGACACAAACTCAATTACAAGATAATGGTTGGAATGCAAGTCTTTACAGGTAATCAAGTCTTAAAGGTATAGACAATGTGAGTGGAGAGAGGGTTAAGCACAGGTTAAAGAGATGTGTATTGTCTCCAGCCAGGACAGTTGGTGAGATTTTCCAAGCCCAGGCAAGTTGTGGGGGTTACAGATAGTGTGACATGAACCCAAGATCCCGGTTGAGGCTGTCCTCAAGTGTGCAGAACTTATCTATCAGTTTCTGCTCAGCGATTCTGCATTGTTGTGTGTCATGAAGGCCTACCCCAGTCCAACGCCGGCAACTCCACGTCTAACTCGGAGTCCCAGAGGAACTGACACCCTTGGTTAAGCATAAAAAAGAGGCTCCCTGATTGGCCCATCAATTTGGCCTTTAATCTGGGAGTTCCTATTCTAACAGATTCACCTCAACTGCCTGATTAAAGGGAGGAAACTGGACTACCCAGTGGAAACCCAAGCAGATACAGGGAGAACTTGCAAAGTCTACACAGACAGGGACCCGAGGCCGGAATTGAATTCGAGTCCCTGGCACTGTGAGGCAGCAGTGCTCATCATTATACCACCCGTGTTGCAGAATGCATGTGCAAGAACTGTGCCATTTCAAATAACTTTAAATCAATAGTAATGTTTAAAAAGTAAGTTTCTTTTTGCACTGTTTAGTTGATTTAGGATGTTATTTTTCAGACATTTGTAATTATTAACAGCTTGAATGTTCAATATTGTCAGGTTTGATTATCATTTCAATTAAATTCAAATTAATATGTAAAAGGGCAAGATGTGTGCTTTGGGGAATAGTGATTTCCAGGATAGTTAAAGTGCCCATGCTGATACAAGGAAGGTGTTGAAGGAATTATTGTAACTCTACAGTTCATTTGCTCCACCACAGGAAACATCAACAAAGTTATTTATATAAAATGCTGCGCAGAGACTTTTGTTGAAAATAAATTGTTCCAATAATCGGAGAGAAATTATAAATTGGTTCCTAGAATCCTGCACTGCAAAAGGAGGCCACTCGGCCCATCAGGATT
Source organism: Carcharhinus amblyrhynchos (assembly GCF_965287045.1). Classification (NCBI taxonomy): domain Eukaryota; kingdom Metazoa; phylum Chordata; class Chondrichthyes; order Carcharhiniformes; family Carcharhinidae; genus Carcharhinus; species Carcharhinus amblyrhynchos. Next base: position 127,142,104 of record NC_137327.1, read on the forward strand.
GCACCTACCACAATCCCACCCAGGGCCTGTCCCCATAATGCACCTAATTTGCACATCTTTGGACTGTGGGAGGAAACTAGAGCACCTGGAGGAAACCCATGCAGACAGGGGGAGAATGTGTGGGCTCCGTATAGACAGCGACCTTAACAGGTAATCGAATCCGGGTCCCCCTGCAGTGAGGAAGCTGTGCTAACCATTCTGCCACCATGCCACCCGGTTCTGCAGATAATAAATACTTGGACCTGTTTCTGCCATTTTTATTGTAAGTTTTTGATAGAAACATTAAAATAGGAGCAGTAGAGGTCATTTGGCCCTTCGAGCCTGCTCTGCCATTCATTACGATCATGGCTGATCATCCAACTCAATAGTCTAATTCTGCTTTCTCCCCATAACTTTGATTCCATTCGACCCAAGTGCTATATCCAACTGTCTCTTGAATGCATTCAATGATTTGGCATCAGCTACTTCCTGTGGTGATGAATTCGACAAGCTCACCACTCCTTGGGTGAAGAAATGTCTCCTCACCTCTGTCCTAAATGGTCTACCCTGAATCCTCAGGCTGTGACCCCTGGTTCTGGACGCACTCACCATTGGGAACATCCTCCCTGCATCTACCCTGTCTAGTCCCGTTATAATTTTATAAGTCTCTAAGCCCCTCATTCGTCTGAACTCCAGCAAAAACAACCCTAACCTAGTCAATCTCCCCTCATAAATCAGTCCTGCCATCCCCAGAATCAGCCTGATAAACCTTCGCTGCACTCCCTCAAGAAAAGAACAGCGTTCCTTCGAAAAGGAGACAAGAACCGCACACAATGTTCCAGATGTGGCCTCACCAAGGCCCCGTATAATTGCAACACATCCCTGCTCTTGTACTTGAAACAGCTCACAATAATCGCTAACATGCCATTTGCCTTCTTTACCGCCTGCTGCACCTGCATGTTTATCTTCTATGACTGGTGCACAAGGACACCCAGATCCCGCTGCTCACTCCCCTCTCCCAATTTACAGCCATTCAGGTAGTAAACTGCCTTCTTGCTTTTGCTTCCAAAGTGAATAACCTCACACTTGTTCAAATTACATTGCATCTGCCATTGATTGGCGCACTCACTCAACCTGTCCAGACCATTCTGAAGGATCTCTGCATCCTCATCACAGTTCGCCCTCCCACCCAACTTATTCTGCAAACTTTGAGATGTTACATTTTCTTCCCTCATCCAAATCATTAATATATATTGTGAAAAGCTGATATACATATATAGATAAACATACATATCTTGACAAAGGGTCATCTGGACTTGAAACGTCAGCTCTTTTCTCTCCTTACAGATGCTGGCAGACCTGAGATTTTCCAGCATTTTCTCTTTTGGTTTCAGATTCCAGCATCCGCAGTAATTTGCTTTTATCTTGATTGAATTTATCAGTTTGGCCTTAATGGTTTTGAGATCAATATTCCAGGTAAAGTTTCAATTCCCAAAATCTGTGCAGTAAAATGAACCGTGCAGTTAAACATTGGTATTAGCTAAAAGCCAAATACTATAGATTCTGGAACCTGAAATAAATACAGAAAATGCTGGAAAAACACAGCATCTGTGGAGTGGGAAAATAGAGTTAACATCTTGGATCCATATGATTCTTCTTCAGAACTAATTGGCATAAGCTACATTGAGAATAAGAATAAAAAATTACACAGATCATAATGTAAATTTAATGCAAAATGCCATTTCTCACTATACTTTATGATTGGAATGGACAATTGTCTCTGATTTTCAATGAAATTCTACACTCCATTAGCAAATGTCATTAAAATGAACTGGATTCAAATCTCAAGCGATTCAATCAGTAAAAGAATGCTCTAACAACTGGTCCCATTAGGATATCAGTGTCTTCCTGTTACCAGATACTGTGGAAAGCAGAGCCAAGAACTTATCAATTGAATTGACACTGGTCATGTTGTTGAAATATTTATAAATCATATAAACCTTGCCCCTATTAATATTAATTCTGAATCCAATATTCATGTAATCTATGAGATTTGTTTTTATTCTTTCATGGGATATCAGCATCAGTTTTAAGTTTATTTATTAGCGTCAGAAGTAGGTTTACATTAACAGTGCGATGAAGTTACTGTGAAAATCCCCTAGTCGCCACTTCCTAGGCCATATCATAGGACAGTTAATAGTCAGCCAATTTCTGTAGATCTGGAGACACATGCAGGTCAGATCAGGTAAGGATGGCAGATTTCCTTCCCCAAAGCGTATTTGCGAACTAGGTAGCTTTTTACAATAATTCATGATTGTTTAATGGGCAGTATGACTGACACTAGATTTGATTAATTAAATTTCAATTCCTCCAGCTGCAAAGGTGGATTGGATTCAGCTCCCTAGAAAATTAGCCTGGGCTTCCAGTTTAGGTATCCAGTGATATCACTAGTATGCCACCATCTCCAGTCGCACTGTGGTTAGCACTGCTGCCTCACAGTGCCAGGGACCCGGGTTTGATTCTGGCCTTGGATAATTGTGTGGAGTTTGCACATTCTCCCCGTGCCAACGTGGGTTTCCTCTGGGTGCTCCAGTTTCCTCCCACAGTCCAAAGATGTGTGGATTAGGTGGATTGGCCATGTTAAATTGCCCCTTGGTGTCCCAAGATATGTAGTTTGAGGAGATTAGCAGGTGTGGGATTACAGGGATAGGGCCTGGGTGAAGTAAAAAGGTAGGTTGGCGCAGACTCGATAGACTAAATGGCCTCCTTCTGCACCCTAGGGATTCTATGATACTATGGTCACCCCTATAGTATTACTGAGTGTCGGGGGTGGGTGGGATATCAGTGTTGCTGACAAGTCCATCATGACATTGTCCATCATGACCTTAGTGGCTCTTGAGAAGGCAGTACCTCCTTCCTTTGGACAGACAGAGGAATCAGGTAGCCATTATCCTGCTCTTTTGTGTGCCCTATTTCAACATTAAGCTTGCATGGTGAGCAAATGGCTTGGTCTTTATTTACATGGTCACTGATAAGACCAAACTTATAGCACATGGAATTGTAAGAATCTCAACGCATATGTTGACCAGTGAAGGTAGACAAGTGCAGACCATGGTAGAGAACCTCCTAGCAGATTTCTGAAATATATCACCAAAAGCATCCTTTGGGAAATTGGCTACATTGATCAGGTCATTTCCCGGTGTATGTCACCCAGATTCATGAACTGGCTTCTGGTTCTGAAAAGTGCTCAGTCTACCTTAGATCATCCTGGAAGGGTATGGTTCTCAAAAATTTGAGCAGCAGGTGAAGCTAGCCATTTCACGCTATGATGCAAACAGGAGCAACATAAGTGATGCAGAATGCTGCCATCAAGGCAGAATGATGTCCTACCTGTCACACAAATGAGTAACATGATACGTGAATTTTAGTACCAATGTGATGCTAGCTATATAGGCCGTACATCGCAAAGACTAGCAGATCATAATCAAACATTGGGCCCAATTTTACCATTTTGATTCTAAATGCTGGGCGGACTCGGAATTGGGGAGTGCGACTTTTAGATCCGTTCTCCAGCGCCCCCACACGCACTCTGCCGGCAAAAATATCAGCGATTCCGAATTGCGCTGCAGAAGCCTGTAGGTGGGGCTTATCGCATCTGAAACCCTGCAGCTCTGATCGGCGCCTCCAACTGCGCATGTGCAGAGAAAAAAGATAGAATGCTCCTCCCTGCCACTTCCCTCCTGGGCTGGATAATACCCTCCCCTGACCCCCACAGACATTGTCCCACCTCCCCCAACATTACTGACCCCTTATCACCCCATCTCCCAAACCGATCGTGGGCCCCTCCCCCTTCCTCCCCACCGACCACATGCAGAGTGGCAAAGGACCCTCCCTCCCCTGCCCACTGATCTCAGGTAGAATGGCAGCGGGACCCCTCCCTCACCAATCTCAAGCAGAGAGCCATTGGATGCTAGGCACCTACCTCCTCACTAACTGGAGTGCCCAAATCAGACTTCTATGGAGTATATCTGTTTCGTGCTGATTCTAAATGGCAAATGTGGTGTTAAAGGGGGAACTGCCACTAAGATTGGTTGTGAAATCCATTAAGTCAATTTAAATGCATTAACACACATTTAAATGGCCGTTGCGCCCATTTCAGGTATGATCCTGATCGCAGCCATTTTAGGGCCTTGGTAAAATGGGGACCAGCGCGGAGGAGATGCGGATTGTGCTACTCGTCTCACACCCGACTTTACCAAGTTTTCACGTCTGCAAACGGGCACAACGCAATGGTAAAATTGGGCCCAGCATGTCCATTGGGCTGCTTGCAATGGGCAATGTAGAGAATATACCCAACCAGCCAATGCTCGCAAAATGCAAATCACTGTACCCAACATTTAATGTGAATCTGTGATTGGACCACGTTTGCTAAATAATCCTCAGTATGTCGACAACCAACTTCAGATTATTCGTCGAGCTTGCAGCGTAGCATGTTTGCGAGTACTGGAAGCTACATATATTAATGCACAGGTCCCTGTTATTTGGAGACAGAGACCAGGATTTTACCAATGTGTTGCAAAGATTTTTGTGACTGGCGACATTTTGCGAGTGCCGGATTTTCAGCGCGGTCAGCTTCTTGCACCTCTCGCGGAAATGGGCGAGAGGTAAGTTGATGTAGTTAAATTTATTTGAAGAATCATTTACATCTGCTGAGTGAGCCCAGTGCTCAATTGCCCTGCTCACCTGCCTTTATGACCTCGCCAGAAAAGGCTCACGCCAACGAGAGATAGACATTATCTTCATGAACAGGGAGCAGTCAACTTGACCTCACTGGTGGAACCAGAGGCCATTGAGACCTCCCCATGGAGGTCAAGGGCAAGGGGGGCTTGCACCTTGGGCAGTGCTAGTCTGGCACCTGGGCAATGTCCACTGTGCACCTGGCAATGTCCACTAGGCAGTTCTAGTGGTGGAGGGGCCAGTGGGGGACGAGACCATGGAGGGGGTGGGGCCAATGGAGGAGGGAGCCCGCTGCCACTCTGCAGTGACTGGTGGGGGGAGGAGGACAGTAGGGCTGCAATCGATGGGCATGAGAGGGGGTCTGCATTAGGTCTGGGTGATTGAGGGGTGAGGGGGGGTGCGGTCGGGGCTGTATTTCGGGCCACGAATGCAGGGAGAAGAAACTTCTTCAGGCTGCTTATACTAGCAGGGGCCTCACTGCTCTCTCTTTGTCTGTCAGACTCCTGCTAATGCTGATGCGCATGTGCAACACTAGAGGCCTGCACATGCGCACCAGCTCCCTCTGCAGGCCTTCAAGTGCAGCAAGCAACAGGCTCGGTCAAAATTCTGTAGACAGAGTGTGTATGGATGGGGGGAGGGGAAAGGGAGGCTAAAAACATGCTGAAAAGATGGGTCTGAAACTCTCCCAGTTTCAAGTCTGCCCTAGAATTAGACAAAAAAAGGCCAAATATCACCCAGAAAGAACATGTACACACTGTGCCAGTTTTAGTTAAACAAAATAAATGATAGCCATTCACTGGTTCAATCCTTATGGCAAAACCTTGACCATTTAAAGACAAATTGCCTGGTTTGAATTACAAACAAGGCTCGGCAGTTACCTGTCAGTCACCATCAACTGATAGGTTCTGGCAACACCTCTACCAATCAGAGTCCACTTGCCAACTAATCAACACTCTCTTCAAAGACAATATAAATCTGATTTCTCTTCAATTGTATTCTTGTGCGTCTCCTGATGAATGCAAAATGAAATGCTTTGATTAAAAAAAAGTATCTTCTTTCAAAAATACTCATGTCCTGTATAATGAAATGGCTGTTAAAATGTCCATGTACAAAGCCCAACACAACTATCAGTTGTAAGTTTCTTCTTTGCAAAGTTACGAGAGAAATTATCAAAGCAAATCTTCCCCGAGAAACTTCAAAAACCTCAATCCTTTGGGATGTCTAATTGACTTCTAACTTTGGGGAGAGATTAATATTCTCATGATTAATATTCTCATCTCTTCATTCTCCCCATTCTGCACCAAGTTTGTAGTGTAGCAAATGTTCAGCCCCATGAAAGCTGAGATGATTAATTCAATGTCCTGTTGGAATCATTCTTTGTTGTGATATACCCCCACTTTCAGAGAATCGGTACATTTTAAGCCACTCTTTGTGGCCATAAATCTCTTGGTAAGTGATATTTTTTAATACACAAGATTTATCTAATCTCATAATGGTAGTTCGAATCACTTAAATCCTGTCGACTCTTTCTTTATACCTCTGCTTTAGCCAGAGTTCTTTTCAATTCAAACCTGACATTCTGCAATTATCATGTAGTTGAGAATAACAAAGCACTCAAGCTGCACTTAAAGCTGGCTAAGGCACTTGTGTTCTTTACATCTGACTAGGTTGAGACGAATACATTACTGATCTCCTTGGACACTGTTCTCGATTTTTTTTTTATTTCTTTATTGTATTTCTTTATTTTTCTTCCCCCCTTAACTCTTTCCCCCATCATCCTTTCCTTACCTTTTCTCCCCCTTTGCTTTCCCTTTCCCCCTTTTTCTCAATTTTACCTTTATTCCACCCATCTTCTCCCTCCCCCACATCTTCATCTGTCACAGTTTACCCTCTGATTTCAACTTCTCTGCCGTGTGGCCATCCGCACCCTTTATTCTCCCTGTGGACTGCCATTAGCAGCCTTTCCCCTTGTTTTTGTGACTATGACTCATCTTTCATTCCCTCACCCTGCAGTCTAAATATCTCTCACGTTCATTGCCTTTTAGCTTTGACAAAGGGTCATCTGGACTCGAAATGTTGGCTCTTTTTTCTCCTCACAGATGCTGCTGGACTCGCTGAGATTTTCCAGCATTTGGTTTCAGATTCCAGCATCCACAGTAATTTGCATTTATTTTGACAATAGATCTCATGTGTGCCAAAGGAGCTGGCATTCTTGGTCCCTTTCATTTGCTTGTGGTATAAATGCCAGATGAAGTTGCTACCTCTGCAAAAACCAAACTCTTTTGTAGGCAATCTACAATGCCTGATAGATTGTGGACAGGCTTTGTGGGGGGGAGGCGGGGGGGGTGGTCAGGAGGTGGGTGACTTGCCACAGAATTCCTAACCTCTTACCTGCTCTTGTAGCCACAGTATTTTATACCTGGCCCAGTTTAGTCTCTAGTCAATGGTAACTGCCAGGTTGTTAATAGAAGGGGATTCAGTGACGCAAATGCCAATGAATGTCAAAGGGTGACAGGTAGATTGTCTCTTATTGGAGATGCGTCGAACTAGTGTGGTGCAAATGTAACTTATCACCGGTCAGCCCAAGCCTGGATTCTGTCCAGGTCTTGTTGCATTTGGATGTAAGATCATATGACACAAGAGCTGAAGTAGGTCTTCCAGCCCATTGAGTCTGCTCCACCGTTCAATAACTAATGAACTAATGTGATAAACCTAAACTCCACTTTCCCAGCTTATCCCCTTGGCCCTGAATTCCCTTACTGATTAAAAATCTGTCCATCTCAGCCTTGAACATACTTATCCAGTTTCCTTTTTAAAGTTGTGATGTGGAGTTGCTGGTGTTGGACTGGGGTGGGCACAGCAAGAAGTCTCTCAACACCAGGTTAAAGTCCAACAGTTTATTTGGTATCACGAGCTTTCAGAGTGATGACTCACCCTGATGAAGGAGCAGTGACTCACTTGATGAAGGGGCAGCGTTCCGAAAGCTTGTGATACCAAATAAACCTGTTGGACTTTAACCTGGTGTTGTGAGATTTCTTACTTTTAAAAGTTGCTATTGAATCTGTTGCCAGCAGCCTTTCAGGCAGTGCACTCCAGAGTAACTTTACACTTTTTGCACAAACTTCTCCCACCTTTTCCTCAAGCTGCCTAACTTTTGATTTCCCTATAACCAGTAACTCTCTTCTCTCTGACACCAATATTTCTTTCTCTTGTTCCCCTATGTTTTACCATTTCCTCAAAAAACAATTCTGGCCCTTATTGATAAGCCTTCAGCGTTATCCAGGAAAAACATCTATTCCCTTGATTTACTACATTGATATTAGACCTCTCCAATTACTGCCTCATTCTGTTCCCTACTCAGTGGACCTCCTGCCTGCCTTCTCCACCTTTGCTATTATCCTAGCAGAAGCTTCTTGCTGGGCCAATTCTCTATTTGTTTCGTGTAGGTCCAACACTGACCAGGTATTATCAATGAACTCTTTGCATTCGCAATCCAGCCGAACACTTCAAACTCTCGACGACCACTATCCAATTCAGATTGCTAATCAGAAGATGATGCATTAAACAAAGCTCCTGTCTGACCTTGCTCCAGTGAACATCAGCACAGATTGCCGAATTCAACTCATGTCCAAACCCCAAAGCTGCGAAAGGTGTCATTTAAAGTGAAGCTCAAAAGCAAGCATCTTTATTACATCTATTTTTGTACTGTTCAGTGTCAAACAAAAGTCAGCAAAGACTAGGGGATTTAACAAAGAAGGATTTGAGTGTATGAATAGGGTGATTTTACTGCTATTGTACAGGGTGTTGGTGAGGGGGTATTGTGTGCAGTTTTGAAGTCCTTATCTGAGAAAGGATGTCTTTGCTATAGAGGAAGTACAGTGAAGGTTTATCAGGCTGATCCCTGGAATGGCAGGTCTGTCATATCAGGAGAGACTAACTCAGTTAGGAATATGTTCACTGGAGTTTAGAAGAGTGAGATGGATGCCATAGAAAGTTAGAAAATTCTAACAGAGTTAGACAGGGTAGATTCAGAAAGAATGTTCCCAGTAGTGGGGGAGTCCAGAACTAGGGGTCATAGTTTGAGGATAAGGGGTAAACCTTTTAGGACTGAGGTGAAGAGAAATTTCTTCACCCAGAGGATGGTGAACGTGTCGAATTCACTCCCACAGAAAGTAGTTGAGACCCAAACATTCTCTGATTTCAAGAAATTAGATAAAGCTCTTGGGGCTAAAGGGATCAAGGGATGTGGAGGGAAAGCAGGATCAGGATATTGAATTTGATGATCAGCCATGATCATAATGAATAGTGATGCAGCCTCGAAGGGCCAAATGGCCTCCTTCTGCTTCTAGTTTCTAAGTCCCTCATTACTTTGAATTACTCACAAGTCAGGGGCAGGAAGGCAGGGATAAAAATATAGGAATGTGCTCAGCAGACCAGACAGAATCTGTAGACAGAGAAACAGAGTTAATGGATAGGATTTTTAGCAGTTCTGTTGCAGTCCCAACATTGGGGAAAAATGTGTGTCAGAAACATGAATAGGCAAACAGCAGGGATATCCCCATTCCCACTCCCCTCAACCCCCTTATCTCCTGAGGACCAGCCAATGAATAGGCTGCTGGTAGCGAACCTATCCAAGTGACCAGTGGAGGATGAGCGATAGTGCCAGTGGCCCACATGTAGCTGTGGCCAGTTGGTGCCAACCCAGAAGACAGAAGGAGGAGGTGGACAGAAATGCTGAAAGTCTGTGTGGAAAAACAAGGGTACACCCTCGCCTCCCCCCACCCCTGCTTCAGAACAACACCCCCCCCCCCCGCCCCTCCCCCCCCACCCCCGCCCCCTTGAGGCTCTTGTCCAAGCAAACTATGAAATGGGCCAGGTCATTTTCCCACGGGGTTGAAGGAGGAGGCCACCAATCAGATCCAGGAAGTTATGGGCAGAAGTGGGGGCCATGATTGACTCTCATCGGCAAGACCTCTTGCTGATAAGGTGGGGGTGGTGGGGGGGGGGAGCGTCCGTGCAGCTGGAAACAATCGTGTAGGACATGTTGATGTCATGTTAAATTGGCTTTGCTCCTGTTCTGGTTGTGAAGCCAGTTCCGCCGGCAGAACAGGGCTGGGGAGGTGGACAGCGACACCAAACCTGTTCACACCCAGTGCAAACCTAAATTTCGGCCTCATCGGGGCTCATCATGCCGATTGACCGGCTCAGTGGACTGGGGAGTTCATGTCCTTAATATGAGTATGATTAGTTATTTCCATGTTGATTGAGGATAATGTTTTCAGTCAGCAGTTAATAAGTAACAATCTCTACGGCTGAGATTTTCTGCTCCTGTTTGTGGCGGGTGTCATGGTGGGCAGGATCAGAAAATCTCACGAGATTGCAAAATTCAGTTTTACACTGTTGTAAAACCAGTTTGGGATCGTCTGCTGCTCCCATCAACAATGGGCCATGTTTCCCACTGCCGCACATCAGCAATATCAAGTCCATAAGTTTGTATCTCATTACAAGGCCACGCACCAGAATCACCCCCTCACAATTGGATGGCATTATGGCACAGTGGTTAGCACTGCTGCCTCGCAGTGCTGGGGACCCAGGTTCGATTCCTGGTTTGGGTCACTGTCTGCGCAGAGTTTGCACATTCTCTTTGTGTCTGTGTGGGTTTCCTTTGGATACTCTGGCTTCCTCCCACAGTCCGAAGATGCGCGGGGTTCGGCGCATTGGCCATGCTAAATTACCCCTTAGTGTCCTGGGTGCGTAAATTAGAGAGCTATCAGAGTAAATATGTGGGGTTACAGGGATGGGGCCTGAGTTGGATTGGTGTCAGTTCAGACTCAATGGGCCAAATGGTCTATTTCTGCACTGTAGGGATTCTATGATTTGCATTGCATGGCTCATGATTCAATGTGTTTCACAACAGGTGACCTGCACTTTGCTGTTCCCTTTGAGATTCATTCGTCTGCCTTGTTTTGAGCTGAGTTTGAGATACTCAGTGCCAGGCTTCTCTGGCAGCACCACATCAGTTTTGGGAGGGGTGCGCGTACAGACAAGTTTCTACCTACCAGACCAGCAGCAAGGTGAGTGTGCCTTTTCAATGGGCACAGGGTGAAGGCTTTCTTGACCAAGCAGGGCTGTGGTCTTCAGCAAGTTAAGTTAAGTGAGGTGGAAATGAGGTATAGTCACCTCTGTCTCCATGTCCATGAGCTAACAAATGGATACTCACCACTACAACAACGGATTCAAGGGATACGGTGGGAGGACTGAGAGGATGTATACCTTAATATTCACATCCTTCATGTTGAGTGAGGTGGGATATGGTTTTCTATATTCACACAGGAAGAGTGCAAGCTAGTCTGATAGTGAGAGTTCAGCACCACCATCTTCTCAAGCTGCACTGATATTGCACTGAAAAATGTATAATTGGAGCAAACCTGAAGCTGGAGGCTCAACAGGCACCTTAGACACCAGCTGACTACACTGGGTAGGGGAGTGAGGGGAGGGGGGACCAAAGAGGCACCCACCTCCCACATGAGCAGACAGGGACAGCTGAGAGACATCAGTGCGCTTTCAATGTCATTGCAGGGAATCACAAAGCAAAGTGGACTAACTCTGGAAGCTCATCATCTCACTTGGACTCAGCAGATTCCTGGCCTCCAGCCATCCTCCGAGTGCTAGATGTCCCTGCCTGCTGTAGACCAGTTTGTACTGTGCCCACCAGATTGCAAACCCAAGTCTATCCTGAGGTCGAGGGCCCCACCAGCTGCGTGAACCTGCACCGGTGGAGAATGTGGGTGAGCGCAGTGATGGTTTTATGCTATCCATTCCTCATCTGTGTTGCTCAAATGAGGCATCACTGAACTTGTAGACCCCACTCTTCTTAGCTTTTGGGGCCATCTTTTCAATGGAGCAGTCCTGGGATTCTAGCATAGGGTCAATATGATGCCACTCAAGTAGGTGTTGATCCCTCAAAGAGTTTGGAAATCCTCTGAGAATTCATTTAGTGCAAGAGCTTAATTTCATTTACCTCAACTTTACCAGGTAGGCAAGATGAAGATCTTAATATATGATAGGTCAAAAGTGTAAGGGCGGCTGTCTATAATATCCTTGCACATATTCTCAACACATTTTTACCAAGATCCTCCCCTCCGATTTGATTTTGATTTGATTTATTATTATCACATGTATTAGTGCACAGTGAAAAGTATTGTCTCTTTCCTGCTATACAGACAGAGCATACCATTCATAGAGAAGGAAACAAGAGCGTGCAGAATGTAGTGTTACAGTATTGCTAGGCTGCTATTTAAGTGGAGGCATTAATCCAAAATTGGTTAAGTCTTTTGTAACAAGAGCTCCCATTGTTTGCACAATAACACTACGGAGTTGAACTCCTACCCTTAAAGCCGATGTGCAAGTTAGCACTGCCTCGAAGGTGGTGCTCATCAGCTAGTTGTCACAGTGCGACATGTTAACTCTTTCAAGGCTGCCTCTGTGATAAAGAAAAATTTTATCCTTTCTAATTTTTGTTCCAAATGTTAGGGGATAACAATGTATTAACACAGCCTGACCATTCTTTGTCCAAACGGAATCCGGGGTTACACGTGACGGGACACAGCAACGTAGCCAGAGTGGTTTCACGAAAGATGCCAAACTTGTTGCTTCTGTTTGTGGATTCACCACTGTCCACCGCCACACTATCGGTGGTGATACTGGAGGAAAAAGCTTTATAAATTTAAATTTTAATGTGGTATAGAAATTATCATTATCTCGTAATACAATAGAAAACATGAAAGCAATTGATTCTTTCACATAGAATTTAGAACACGGAAGTAGGCCATTTGGTCCATCTGCTCCATGCATTTAAGCTGCTCATGAGTTTCCTCTTACACTCTTCACCTCACCCTGTCAGGATATCCTTCTCATTCTTTCCCCCTTGTGTTTATCTTGCTGCTACATTGATGCACCTATACTACTTTTTTCAATTACTTAATATGGTAAAGATCCGTATTCTAATATTCTAAAAACATCCTTACTTTTATATTCCATTCCCCAGTGTTCTGCCAGTTTCCAACCGCTGAATGTCTGTGCTTTCAGGAAAAAGTTGCTGGTTGTACCAGATGCAGCACGTTAGCCTATGAAGCCACAGCGAACCTACAAACATAAACAACTTTCATATTTTGAAAGAATAACACTAAGAAGTTGATTCCCTCTCCACTCCCATACCTCTCAGCACCCCCCACCCTAGGCACCCTCCCCCCATCCCCAACATCCCCACCCCAGCTTAGCCCAACTATAGTCCCAGTCATGTTATTATCATGAAGCAGACATGCACCATAGAGTAGCATGATGGCACAGTGGTTGGCACTGCCCCTCACAGTGCCATGAACCAGGGTTGGATTCCAGCCTCGGGTCACTGTCTGTGCGGAGTCTGCACCTTCCCGTGTCCACGTGGGTTTCCTCTGGCTGCTCCGGTTTCCTCCCACAATCCGAAAGACGTGCTGGTTAGCTGCATTGGCCGTGCTAAATTCTCCCTCAGTGGAACAGGCGCTGGAGTGTGGCAACTGGGGGATTTTCACAGTAACTTCATTGCAGTGTTAATGTAAGCCTACTTGTGACATTAATAAATAAACTTAAACTTAGACTAGGCTGCCATGTTGGTTCACCACTTGGCAGAGATGACTGCCAGCATTGCTGCTAAACTGTGCCGTGTAATGTATGTTGGCTGCATGGCCCTTTAAGAGATTGGGTCAAGTGACCCGGGGTATAGATAGGGCTTGCCAAGCCAGTCCTATACTGACCATGCTGCAGACACGATGCTTAAATAAATAATTTCAGTTAGTTTGCACCTACTTACCTCATGGTCTCTTTATAGTCCACAATTAGATGTCAACATAATATGTGGGACCACACCATACTCTAGGGGGTACTGCAGAGGCCTTGGTCCACACTAAATGCCAAGGATGTCACTATGCAAAAATAAAATTAAAGGTACTATGCAGTCACAAACTTGGCTGTGCAGAGTGACTAAATTTGATTTGGAATATTGACTGTTGATACAGGATGAATAAAACAAAAAGCTTGACAGGCTTTGAGCTGTGTTGATGGTGTGAAAGAGCAGTGGACTTACTGTTTGTATTTTTTCCTCTGGGAAAAAATTCCCTTTTATCATGCTCTGCTTGTTTTTTTGGACTTAATCATTTCTGACTGTTCTGACTACATTGCTGCCTCTTGGTTTTTTTGCCCATCCGACTTCTAAGTGTTGAGATAGCTTGTAATGTCTGGCAGTGCTCCCAGCAAAATCAAACCGCCACTTTGAACCTGACAACGGGTGGAGAGATAGGAGATTCCACATCCAAGCCACAGCTCGAAGCTGGGAAAGGCTGCATGCGGCAAGAGCAGAGCAGAGCGGGGTTATAATGCCAGCATAAAAAACAAGCCTGCAAGAAGTTCAATTCTCTCAACATTTAGGCATGAGCAAAGCAACGTATGTCCTGTGCTTTGAAGCAGCACCATCTGATTCCTCTCACCCATACACACTTTCACAGGATACTATTGCAAATGTTCTACACACTTTGCACCATCTTCTTTGCCTACTTGGTGGCAGCACGGTGGCACAGTGGTTAGCACTGCTGCATTGCAGTGCTGGCGACCCAGGTTCGATTCCTAGCTTCAGTCACTGCCTGTTTGGGGTCTACGCGTTCTTCCTGTGTCTGCGCCAGTTTCCTCCGAGTGCTCCAGTTTTCCTCCCTCAGTCCAAAAAAAAATGTACTGGTTAGTTGCATTGGCCATGTTAAATTCCCCCTCAATGTATCCGAAGGAGTACCGGAGTGTGGCGACTTGGGGATTTTCACAGTAACTCCATTACAGTGTTAATGTAAGCATAAGCCTACCTGTGACACTAATAAACAAACTTTAAACATTTAGACGATAATGTGGAGATGCTGGCATTGGAGTGGGGTGGGCACATTAAGAAGTCTTACAATACCAGATTAAATCCAACAGATTTATTTGGTATCATGAGTTTTCGTGTGTGATCACCTGATGAAGGAGCAGTGCTCCAAAAGCTTGGGATACCAAATAAACCTGTTGGACGTGATGTTGCGAGACTTCTATTTAGAGCAAAAGATACAGAAGCAGAATTAGGCCATTTAAAGTTAAGTTAATTTATTAGTCACAAGTAAGGCTTACATTAACTTTGAAATGAAGTTACTGTGAAATTCTCCTAGTCGCCATAATCTGGCGCCATTCGGGTCAATGCATCTGACCAGCACCTCTTTCAGAACAAAACTAGAGTACTCAGAGGAAACCCACACAGACACAGGGAGAACTTGCAAACTCCACACACAATGACCCAAGCCAGGAATTGAACCCAGGTCTCCGGCACTGTGAGGCAGCAGTCATGTTAACGACTGTGCTACCATGCCACCCCAATTTGGCCCATCAAATCTGCTCTGCTATTCAATCATGGTTGATATATTTCTCAACCCTATTCTCCTGCCTTTTCCCTGTAACCTTTGATCCCCTCACCAATCAAGAACCTATCTACCTCTGTCCTAAATGCAATCATTGGCCCGGCCTCCACAGCCTTGTATGGCAATGAATTCCACAGATTCACCGTGCCTTTTGTACCTATTTTTCCACAAAACCATACTTTCCTCAGCCTAATAGATTATTCTTGCACATATTTAAGTGTCTACTGCAGAGTCCAATCATAAATTGTGATCTCTTTCTCTGCTTCTTTTCTAAATGAAGGCCCCACTCAGTAAAAGACAGCTTTTATGTAAAACAATGCAGAAGTAAGTTGTCAATTTTCACAGTTCCCCAAAAATGTCTTGGAGAAAGAAATTGGCTAAGGGGAAAAATGACCAACCCCTTAATATGCATTAGAACCTGTTTCATCTCTGACCTTAGAGAAATGTTCTTTAAAAGAAGACAAGTTGGATCTCCCAAATTGTCTTTCCCCATCCATCTGTGTATTTATTGGCTGTATCAGAAAAAGATCTTGACACATTGGTGTGTCACAACCCCCATTTAAGTTTCCAAGTAGTTTTCTCACCAAAACAGACTTCTCATGCATTGTAACCTGCTTCTTTGAGATTGGTTATCACATAGGTGTTGGTTAGCTTGATTGGTTGGACGCCTGGTTCATGATGTGGACTGAGCCAATAGCATGGGTTCAATTCGCAAACCGGCTGAGCTCATTTGCGAAAGCCCCACCCTCTCAACCTTGCTCCTTGCCTGAGATTTGGTGGCCTACAGGTTGATTCACCACCAGTCACCGCTCTCTCAAAGGGGAGAGCAGCCTACGGTCCTCTGGGTCTGTGGCAACAGTTACATGGGGTGGCACGGTGACATACTGGTTGGCACTGCTGCCTCACAGCACCAGGAACTCAGGTTCAATTCTGGTTAACTGTCAAAGAACAAAGAACAAAATCAGCCTGGGAAACAGGCCCTTCAGCCCAACGAGCCCACGCTGCCATCTCAAACACCACCTCTCTACCCATGACCCCTATCTAATGTTTTTTGGCCATCCAGATTGAGGGAAAACTGATTTAGGGACAATTTACTCCTGCCAATCAGCCTAACAGCACATTTTTGGGGTGTGGGAGGAAACCGGAGCACCCGGACAAAACCCACGCAAGCACGGGGAGAATGCGCAAACTCCCACAGACACCAGCCCAAATCCATGTGTCTGCACAGCAATCAGCCATAGTCACTGAGCTGTCGTCTTGCCCAGTATCTTGTCTAGTTTAGGCACACACTAACGACATGAAGCACTAGGCCAATCTCGAAGTTTGCACATTCTCCCTGTGTCTGCATGGGCTTCCTCTAGGTGCTCTGGTTTCCTCCCATACTCCGAAGGTGTGCAGGTTAGGTGGATAGGGCATGTTAAATTGTCCCTTTGTGTTCCCAAATGTGTAGGTTAGTGGGATTAGCGGGATACATATGTTAGGTTACGGTGATAGGATCTGGGTGGGATGCTCTGTCAGAGAGTTGGTACAGACTCGATGGGCTGAATAGCCTCCTTCTACACAGTAGGGATCCAATGATTCTATGACTTCAGTACAGCAATTCTGGGAAGAAGCCAGAGGATACATGTGTGTTCAAATATTTACGAAGAGCCAAGAGGGGAACTTTTAACCTGACAAGAAAAAATAATTCTATCATTCAATAGGCAGCACTTTCCAGCTGCACTCGCCCCAGGGTTGGAAAACCATACTCAAGGTCAACAGTCCTTTGCATGATCTGTGTCCTGCCCACTACGATTCCTGTGGCGGTAGGATGGGAAAATTCTGCCAATAAAGTTGAAGGGTCCTTTCTAAAGCACGTAACAATGACAGCCATCTGACATTATGTACCACAGTGTATTCTGATATTCGAAACTCACATAGATGAGTCATAGAGGTTTACAGCATGGAAACAGGCCCTTCGGCCCAACTTGTCCATGCCGCCCTTTATTTTTAAACCCCTAAACTAATCCCAATTGCCCACATTTGGCCCATATCCCTCTTTCCCCATCTTACCCATGTAACTGTCTAAATACTTTTTAAAAGATAAAATTGAACCTGCCTCTACTACTACCTCTGGCAGCTTGTTCCAGACATTCACAATCCTTTGTGTGAAAAAATTGCCCCTCTGGACACTTTTGTATCTCTCCCCTCTCACCTTAAACCGATGCTCTCTAGTTTTAGACTCCCCTACTCTTGGGAAAAGCTAGTGACTTACTAGCTGATCTATGCCCCTCATTATTTTACGGGCATCGATAAGATCACCCCTCAGCCTCCTGTGCTCCAGAGAGAAAAGTCCCAGTCCACCCAGCTTCTTCTTATTAAAGTTTATTTATTAGTCACAAGTAAGGTTTACATTAACACTGCAATGAAGTTATTACTGTGAAATTCCCCTAGTTGCCACATTCTGGCCCTTGTTCAGGTCAATGCACCTAACCAGCGTGCCTTTCAGAATGTGGGAGGAAACCTGAGCACCCAGAGGAAACCCATGCAGGCACGGGAAGAATGTGCAGACTCTGCACAGATAGTGACCCAAACTGGGAATCGAATCCATGTGCCTGGTGTTGTGAGTCAGCAGTGCTAACCACTATGCCACCGTGCTGCCCCTCAACTCAAACCATCAAGTCCCCATAGCATCCTAGTAAATCTTTTCTGCAGTCTTTCTAGTTTAATAATATCCTTTCTATAATAGGGTTTAAGGCACGTTCGCCCACCTCATACACTTCACATACTGTTTGCCAACAGTAAAATATCCAAAAAAAATCTTAATTAGAATATTCTCAACATCTACTGCAGTTAGATCCATTGCAGTTTGGGCAAAGAAATCCATGGTGTGAGCCATGCTTTATCACTTCCCTTTTTACACTTGTCTTTGCTTAGGGGTGCTACATTTTCTTTTCCATGTTTGCACTTTCATTGCTTGTATTATTTGCTGACACAATGCCATGGCTTTATTTTCAATTCCATATCTTGTCATAACATTTATTACCTCAGCTGCAGTAAGCTGCACTGTGGGCGGCACGGTGGCACAGTGGTTAACACTGCTGTCTCACAGTGCCAGGGAGCTGGGTTTGACTCCCAGTTCAGGCACTGTTTGTGTGGAGTTTGCACATTCTCCCTGTGTCTATGTGAGTTTCTTCCGGGTGGTCTGGTTTCCTCCCACAGTCCAAAGATGTGCAGGTTCGGTGGATTGCTTCTCAGTGTCAGGTGGACTAGCTAGGGCAAATGCATGGTGTTATGGAGATAGGGCCTTGGGTGGGATTGTGGTTGCTGCAGACTCGATGGGCCAAATGGCCTCCTTCTGCACTGTCCGATTCTATGATCTAAGTTCTGGCATTTAAGTTCACCAACTTGCTTTGTAAGTCTTGAAACACTGAACCAAGACAGAGAGTAATTATACATGCTCGTTATGCAACAGGTAGTAAGTGATTTAAACCAATTTATTGTTTCTGCACTGACTCTTTGAAAGAGCTACCCAATTAATCACAAACTTTGCCCTTTTCCTATAGCTGGCAAATATTTCCTTTTTAAAGATACATTCAATCCTCTTTTTGGTCCTCTGAGTCCCTCTCCTCATTCTTTTACAAACAGTAGACACCATGCCCTCATCAACTCTTTCCCACAATAGTAGGAAACATTAAAGGTAGTGTTATGATCCCAGTGGAGATCGATAACTTTGAACAAGAGATTTGAATTACCAACGACCGACTCAAAGGAAAACACAGGAGGATATCATGTTTGAAGACATTTTCTGCAACAAATGAATGAAAAATAATGCAATAACCAATTTATGCACAGTAAGGTTCCACAAATAGGACCAGACAATCTGTTTTTGTGATGTTGATTGAGGGATTAGTATTGGCCAGGACACTGCTGTAAAATCCTTTAAGAGAAAGCAGCATGGCATCAATAGAAAGAAAGTGTGTCATGCGCTCCAGTTTTAGTCCCACTTTTGCTTTTGGCAGAGCACAGACAGACACAGCTCTGCTGTTGTAGTCTTCAAGCATTATATCCAGGCGTATCTTTTCATATGTGCCCAGACTTAATAAATAAGCCCACAACCTGGTTACCCAATCCCTTACTTGATGCCTTTATGTCATAGTAGCCCTCCCTGATTATCTTCAAAGTAGTGCCATGAGCTCCATTAGACTATAAGACCATAAGATATAGGAGCAGAATTCGGCCATTTAGCCCATCAGGTCTGCTCCACCATTTGATCCTGGCTGATATGTTTCTCAAGCCCATTCTCCCGCCTTTTCCCTTAACCTTTGATGAACCTCTCTATCTCTGCCTCAAATATACTCAAAGTCTTGGCCTCCACAGCCTTCTGTGGCAATGCATTCCACAGATTCACTTGGCTGAAGAAATTCCGTCTCATCTCTGGTCTAGAGGGTTGTCCCTTTACTCTGAGGCTGTGCCATCGGATCCCGGTCTCTCCTAATGGAAACATCTTCACCACATCCAGGCCTTTCAATATTCTGTAAGTCTCAATGAGATCTCTCCCTCATCCTTTTCAACTCCATCAAGTACAGACCCAGAGTCCTCAAATGCTCCTTGTATGTCAAGTCTTTCAATCCTGGGATCATTCTTGTGAATCCCCTCTGGACCCTCTCCATTGCATCCAACTGCAAGGGCAAATGAAGCCTGAGTGTGAAGTCTTGTCTAAAAGATAACACCTGAGACTATAATGCCCCTTGGTACTGCACTTTTAGGATCTCAATTGGCAGCAGGACTGCAGGCTGACCACGGGCCTTCCTGCAATGAACTTAATCGAAGTAGACGCGGGAAGGTGGCAGGGACGGCACAGGAAGGCATGTTGTCAGCCTGCTATCCCGCTGCCAATTGAGGCCCTTAGGTATGTCATTAAGGACATTTTACCACCACAATTTTTATTGACCCACTAGTGGTTGTGGGGGAGGGGGGTGTTGGTGGTGAGGGGAGGGTGTGGGAGGGGAGGGAGACTCATCATGTAGTGAGCACAACAAGCAATCTATGACCTATTTTCTTGCAGGCTGCCAGGAGCTCCCTCACTCAAAGGCACTCAGAACCCTAACATGATACCTGATTTTTAGTGGGGGGGGCCACTGACAGTCATTCCTCTGCTCTTGCTCCATTCCCCACCTCATCTTTCCCCTATCACCTCCACCCTGTGACACCTGACCCTTCCACATTCCTTTACGTCAGGGTTTCTGCTTAATATGAGGACTCAGGTGGGTGTAGTACCAGCAGTAGCCACCATCTCCCCATGGTGCCACTGAGTACAGAAAAGCTGTAAGAAGTCTCACAACGCCAGGTTTATGTCCATCAGTGCCGACCTCCTCAGAAGACAAACATGGGACACAGTGGACAAAGTACCCTTCGTCGTCCAGTACTTCCCTAGAGCAAGGAGCGGAGAAGCTACGACATCTTCTCTGGAGCCTTCAACATGTCCTTGATGAAAATGAACATCTCGCCAAGGCCATCCCCACACCCCCACTTCTTGCCATCAAACAATTGCATAACCTCAAACAGACCATTGTCTGTAGCAAACTACCCAGCCTTCAAGAGAACAGTGACCACGACACCACACAATCCTGCCACAGCAACCTCTGCAAGACGTGCCGGATCATCGACACAGATGCCATCATCATTTGGTAGCAAAAGCCACGAGGAAAAGATGCCCCAAGGCATGGTACATTGGGGAGATCGTGCAGACGCTACGACAACAGATGAATAAACACCGCTCGACAATCACCAGGCAAAACTGTTCTCTTCCTGTTGGGGAACACTTCAGTGGTCACAGACATTCGGCCCCTGATCTTCGGGTCAGTGTTCTCCAAGGCGGCCTTCATGACACACGACAACGCAGAGTCGCTGAACAGAGACTGATAGCCAAGTTCCTCACACATGAGGATGGCCTCAACTGGGATCTTGGGTTCATGTCACACTATCTGTAACCCCTACAACTTGCCTGGGATTGCAAAATCTCACTAACTGTCCTGGCTGGAGACAATACACATTTCTTTAACCTGTGCTTAACCCTCTGCCCACTCACATTGTCTGTCCCTTTAAGACTTGATTAGCTGTAAAGATTCGCATTCCAACCATTATTTTGTAAATTGAGTATATGAATTTATACGCCCTGTTTGTGAACTGAAATCCCACTCACCTGATGAAGGAGCAGCACTCCAAAATCTAGTGGCTTTTGTTGCCAAACAAACCTGTTGGACTTTAACCTGGTGCTGTGAGACTTCTTACTGTGTTTACCCCAGTCCAACACCGGCATCTCCACATTACAGAAAAGCTACTAGCCTCTGAATGGCCAGAAGTTCTTGACAATTTTACCACTGCCCTACCCTCACCCCATGGTCATTGATTCCAAGGAAAGGCCGATATCCTTACCCTGATAATCTCTCTGACACTAAGGGTCAATTTAAAATGGCCAATCAACCTAACTTGCACATCTTTGGACTCTGGGAGGAAAGCGGAGCGCTCGGAGGAAACCCATGCAGACAAGGGGAGAATGTGCACTCTCCATACAGACCTGAGGCTGGAATTGGACCTGGGTCCCTGACACTGTGAGACAGCAGTGCTAATCACTGTGTCACTGTGCTGCTCAATTAATAAATCAAATCAAATCAAATTCAGCGTCAATTGTAATAATGCAGCTGCAAGCTCTAATCACTCTGTGGCTATGTGAAAGGAGTTTCTGAAGTCTCTTCCTCAACTCAGTCACCATCTTGTTCATAAAGAAGTTTATATATTCCTCATCTGCCGGAGATAACACCATGGGCAATTTGCAATGCTAAATTTTAAAAAAATCTTGAACTTGGAATGTATCTACATTCATCAGTTATCATTAGTCACACCCTTGGGCATCACATTACTCATTTTATTACTCAGCTGGTTGACTGAAATGTTATATCCATAAAATAGCAATGAATGATAACCAAGGCGATCAAGGATATATCAATGAGTAAATAGCAGTGGGAACAAATTGTTTCACTTTAGCTGAATGCCAAGATGAGATATGATCTTCAAAAGTCCTCTCGAGTGCTTCACATGCTGAGCAGTTACAAATATTAAACTTGCATTTAATTTTCATCCACTTGCTGATGCAGATACCAGTAATGTCCAATAACTCGTGACTGGTGGTGATTTAACCTGAGGGTCACCAAACTTTAGGTGAGGGGTAAGTTTGAGAAGGTGGGGCCTTCATGAATACCCCCAGCCAGCACAGGAATTGAACTCATGCTGTTTGGCATCATGCCGTTGGCATCACTCTGCATCACGAACCAGCCGTCCAGCCAACTGAGCTAATGGACCCCTAACTTCTAGGTACTGAGAACAGGATTTGTCCATCTAACTCCATAAGACTGCCTTTGCCTCACATCCCTTAATACAGTTTGGCACAGTGGTTAGCACTGCTGCCTCACAGCGCCAGGGACCTGGGTTTGATTCTGGTCTCGGGTGACTGTCTGTGTGGAGTTTGCACGTTCTCCATGTGTCTGTGTGTGTTTTGTCTGGGTGCTCCTCCCACAGTCTGAAAGATATGCTGGTTAGGTGCATTGGCCATGCTAAATTTTCCCTCAGTCTTTCTGAACAGGTGTCAGAGTGTGGCGATTTTCACAGTAATTTCATTGCAGTGTTAATGCAAACACACTTGTGAAACTAACGAATAAAATTTAAAACATTTGGATAACAAAAATTGCTCACCCCAGTTTTAAAATTAGCAGCAATTATCATTTGTGGATGAGAGTTCCACTTTCTAAAGTTTAGTTCATTTATTAGTGTCAAAAGTAGGCTTACATTAACATTGCAATGAAGTTACTGTGAAAATCCCCTTTGCCATTTGCTTGCCGAAGTGTTTTCTAATTTCACGCCCAAAAGATATGACACTATTTTATCTCAATGCCCTCTAGTCTAAGACCATCCATCAAGCAAATAGTTCTCCTCTTTCGTTCCTACCTGTTCCCCTTAGTAACTTGAAAATCTTGATCAAAACATCCCTTAGCCTTCTAAGTTCTAGGATATACAACCCTCACACTTTTTCTGTTACAGTTAGTAATATATTTAGAGAAAAAAAAGAACAAGCAAATGGAAGAGAAGAAGTTGCATTGACAAAGCATCGTATCACACATCAGGACAAAAGCTTTATAACCAGTGTATTGTCTTTGAGTTACAGCAGAATAATGTTCCAGGATCAAAAAATGGATCAACTTTCTCATGGTGTGAGGATTATTAGCCATGATACCAGGTGAACTCTTAGCTCTTCCTCTAAGATAGCACTGCGGCCTCACAGTACCAGGGACCTCGGTTCAATTCCAGTCTCGGGTCACTGTCTGTGTGGAGTTTGCACGTTCTCTCTGTGTCTGTGTGTGTTTCTTCCGGGTGCTCCGGTTTCCTGCCACACTCCAAAAATATGTGGGTTAGGTTGATGCTAAATTGACCTTTAGTGTCAGAGGATTAGCAGGGTGAAAACGTGGGGTTGCAGAGATAGGGCCCAGGTGGAATTGCTGTCAGTGCAGGCTCGATGGGCCAATGGCCTCTTTTTACACTGTAGGGATTCTATCATTCTGTCCTTTTGAACAGTGCCACCAAGGCTTTTAGCGCTGGCACATGAGCTGTCTGTAGCAACCTTCATTAATGCGGCACTCCTTTGGCATGGTACTAAAGTGTCAGCTACATTATGTACTCAAGTTTGGAAAGGGAGTTTAAACCTTGAGCCCATTGACTTCTGAGTCAGAGGTGTGAGACTCTGTACCTGAACCAAGTAAATGTGGTACAGGTGACAAACAGGATCCAATCTGCAGATTCTGGAAATGTTTTTGGGATAACGATCATAGAATCCCTACAATACAGAAGGAGGCCATTCAGCCCATCGAGCCTGCACCGACTGCAATCCCACCTAGGCCCAATTTCCGTAAGCCCACGTATTATACCCTGCAAATGTGCCTGGCACTAGAATTAATATAGCATTACCAATCAACTTAACCCGCACACCTTTGGACTGTGGAGGCAACAGGAGCACTCAGAGAAAAGCCACGCAGACACGGGGAGAACATAGAACATAGAACACTACAGCACAAACAGGCCCTTTGGCCCGCAAGTTGCGCTGACCATATCCATACCTACCAGGCCTATCTATAACCCTCAATCCCATTAAATCCCATGTACTCATCCAGAAGTCTCTTAAAAGACCCCAACGAGTTCGCCTCCACCACCACCGACAGCAGCCGATTCTACTCACCCACCACCATCTGAGTGGGAAACTTACCCCCCGAGATTTTGGAGATCGTCCAAATTCCACACAGACAGTAACCCAAGTTGGGAATCGAACCGAGGTCCCTGGCACTGTGAGGCAGTAGTGCTGACCACCGTGCTACCTTGCCGCCTTAAGATATCTGAATTAATCAAACAAGTTTGGTGCAAAATCATGCTTAGAGTTGTCTATGAATTATATGTACCTGGTAAAAGTAATGCAGATTATATTCACTGTGCCTGATAGAGCAAAGAAGGCAATCGCAGCCTAGGATATACTTTATTCATAAGATATCTGAAAGATCATTATAAACATTTCAAAGTGGCCATCAGATCGAAGAACAATAATATTCAGGTTTCCACATACGTCATGTTACACTCTGAGGTGCTTCAATTCAGTCAAATAAACATTTCGAAGTGATCATTGCAAATGGTGCAAAGATATCTACATAAATGAAGTTGCACTCGGAGGTGCTTGCGATACATGTAAGTAGTTCAGGATCATTAAAAAAAAATCCTTTCTCAGAGTTACAAAGCCAGTGCATAGAGTGGACTGAGCAAGCCCTTAATCCATCAGCTTGCTTGCTCCAAAAACCAGTTCAAATTCAAATTGAACCCAATTCTTGGTCCCCACAAGATAGACTCACAGGATGTAAGCTGACAAGAAAAGGCCCCTGATCTTGAGCTTGATCTACCACTGATTCTTCGCCCTTGAGGAATATTATAACAGGGCGCCATTGGCCCTGACCAAACAACTTAAAAGTCAATGGCAAGCCCAATAGGGCAGTGTTAATCGCTTTAAGGTGCAACTTCTGCTCCTTCCTCAGAAGATGTCCCAACTGAGAGATTTATTCACCAACCAATGGCCTGCCGCTCTCTAACCCCGGGATGGCCAGGTGGAAGCAATGGCCACTACTGGGACCACAGCCAGTCGTGATGAAGAGGAACTTGAGCCGAAGCTAATTAGAATCATAGAATCCCTACAGTGTAGAAGGAAGCCATTCAGCCCATTGAGTTTGCACTGACTTTCCAACAGAGGATCTTACCCAGGCCTCATCCTCGTAACCCCATGTATTTACCCCACTAATCCTCCTAACCTATACAACTTGGGACACTAAGGGGCAATTTATCATGGCCAATTCTCCTAATCTTCACATCTTTGGACTTAATTTTGGGATATTAGTCAGATGAGACTAGCAGGCACCAGTGAGGAGAATCAGTGAATGGTGGGCCGGATCATCTTTAAGTCTCCTACGCTCCAGAGAAAAAAAGTCCCAGTCTATCCAGCCTCTCCTATAATTCAAACCACCAAGTCCCTATAGCATCCTAGAAAATCTTTTCAGCACTCTTTCTGGTTTAATAATATCCTTTCTATAATAGGCTGACCAGAAATGTACACATTATTCCAAGAGTGGCCTTACCAATGTCTTGTACATCCCAACTTCAATGTTCTGAGGAGAATGAGGAGAAATTCAGGTCAGAGGTCAGATAGGGAGGGTAAAGGACGGACGAAGGAAAATTACCTTGTGGGGCAAAGGGGATCCACAAAAGATATCACACCCACCCTCCAAAAAAATGTTTTGGGAGAGAGAGAAAGCCTAATTTCCACTACCCTATTTGTGTGAGGAATCACCTCCTGGCATCACTCCTGAATGATCTAACTCTAATTAAAAGTTTATGCTCAATTATTTTGGATATCCCAAGCAGAGGAAATAGTTTTCTCTCTGTTTATCCTATCATGCTCTGCAATTATTTTCTACAGGCCAATTAGATCATCCCTTAATCTTCTATTCAGGAGGGTGCAAGACTGATCTATGCGGCCTCTTCTCATTATTATATCCTTTTCAATCCGATATCGCTTTGGAGAATCTGTACTGCACACTGTTCTCCCAGAACCCTACACCCCACTGCCAATTTCAAGGCCAATAATCCTTTCTTGAGTTATGATGCACTGAACTGAACACAGTGCTGTGGATGTGATCAAACAAGCCTATTCCTAGTCTGACTATCTTTTCCAACTGAGCATCAATCTCAAACTTTCTAAACAACTTATTAGATTTTGTTCTCACAGCAGCATGAGGATTAGGAAAGTAAAGGATTATTCTTGTTTTCCTACCTTGCCGCAGAATCAACCTCCCTGTGTTGCTGCTTTGAGCTTGTGTTTTTTAGCTGCACGTGGACTGAGCCTCTAATTTGCAAATGCAATTCAACACTTCAGTAGATCTTCTTGAGCTATGCTAATTCCACAAGGTCTTGACTACACAGGGTAAATTTCAATCTCTAAACATTTGTGCATCAGACTGGGAATCATGCTGAGAATCATAGTCATAGAGTTATAGAATCATAGAGGTTTACAGCATGGAAACAGGCCCTTCAGCCCAACTTGTCCTTGCTGTTCTTTCTTTTAACCACTGAGCTAGAACCAATTGCACGCTTTTGGCCCATATCTCTCTACATCCATCTTATCCATGTCGCTGTCCGAATGTTTTTTAAAGGACAAAATAGTACCTGCCTCTACTACTACCTCTGGTAGTTTGTTCCAGACACTCACCACCCTGTGCGTTAAACTGTACCCCTCTGGACTCTTTTGTATCTCTCTCCTTTCACTTTAAACCTTTGCCCTCTAGTTTAAGACTCCCCTGCCTTTGGGAACGGATATTGACAATCCAGCTGATCTATGCACCTCATTATTTTATAAACCTCTATAAGATCACCCCTCAGCCTCCTACACTCCAGGGAAAAAAAACTCTCAGTCTATCCAGCCTCTCGTTATAACTCAAACCATCAAGTTCTGGTTGCATCCTAGTAGATCTTTCCTGCACTCTTTCCCGTTTAATAATATCCTTTCTATAATAGGCTGACCAGAACGGTGCACAGCATTCCAAGTGTGGTCTTACCAATGCTTTGTACAACTTCAATAAGACATCCCAACTTCTGTATTCAATGTTCTGAGGCTATTGTGAAGAAATTCAGCTGAATATTTGGCCCAGAGTTAATTTCATGGAATCATGGAATTCCTCAGCCCATGGAGTCTGCACGGACTCTCTGACAGAGCATCTTACCCAGGGTCTATCCCCATAACCCACATATTTACCCCACCCTATCCTTTAATCTACACACTTTGGGACACTAAGGGACAAATCGGCACGGCCAATCCACCTAACAACCAATTTTTCAGACTGTGAGAAGAAACTGGAGCACCCAGAGGAAACCCACACAGACACAGGGAGAACGTGGAGACTCCACACAGACAGTCACCGAGGTCGGAATTGTCACTGTCTGTGTGGAGTTTGCACTTTCTCCCTGCGTCTGCCTGGGTTTCCTCCAGATGCTCTGGTTTCCACCCACAGTCCAAAGATGTGTGGATTAGGTTGATTGGCCATGCTTCATTGACCCTAGTGTTGTGGGGGGGGGAGCTAGCACAGTCAGTGTGTGGGATTGCGTGGATAAGGCCTGGGTGGAATTGTGGTTGGTACAGATGCGGTGGGCCAAATGGCCTCCTTCTGCATTGTAGGGATTTGATGATAACCACTGCACCACCATGCTACCTTTAACTTGTTAACCTTAATGGCCAGAAGTCTGTTAGCCATGAATTGAAGCTTTAATTGTCATAACTGGGGCTCTTGACAGATAGAGTTCTGTAGACAGAGTAAATTGACCTAATGCTAGAAGTTCCATGAGGTGACATGTAAATTGAAACTAAAATATAAAGAATTGCCTGCAGTGTATTGAAATAAAAATAGCCTCACTTAATCTTAATCACCTTCCTCCACACCACTTCAGAATGTTCTTAAGGATTGATAGCACCTGGTGCAAAGAGTGTAGCGCATAAAGGGATATAGAACCAAAGCAAGCAGAGATAGGATACAAATCAGCTTCAATCTTATTCACTGACAGTACATGCACAAGGGGCTGAATGGCCTACTCCTTTACTATGCCCTGAAAACATTAATAATCACACAAGTTTGAAAATCACGCAAGCTGCTAGACTCAGTCACATTAAGAAAGCTGAAACCCCACGTCTCGATTAAAGCAGATCCAGATATGAGTCAAGGACCATAAAACTCTGGGAGGCCTTAGTCACATAATATACACAAAAGAATTCAACTGAATGACATGCAGCTGCAGCTCATGTATGTCCATTCGAACAAGGATCAATGGGCATGGGAGGACCTGTGAGGTTGCTTACCATTGATCAGACATAAAGCTATCATAATCGCATCAGGAGGGTGTAGATAGTAAAAACAAAACACTTGCCTGATCATATTATAATGAGGTAGATGTGCACAAGTTGTAATTGGACAACTAGACATAGTTAACTTCCATATAAATGTGCATCTCTGATTAGTATATGCTAATTAATTATAATCAAATCTGGAAGTATTTCTGTTTGTGTAATAATGTATCCAGTGCTCTGGACTGTACCATCACCTGGCATGCTGGAGCCTTTGCTATCGGTAGTAAATAAATGGCTGGCTTTAAAGTTTGAAATTCTTTGTGTGGTTACTTGAAAAGAACAAAGCCTATATCAAGCTGAATACAAACAGCCCCACAACACGCTCTTACCTCCTAACACTAGTCAGTCTCCCATTTCACTCCCCACACTAACTCAGAAAATACAGTCATAGAGTTTCAATTTGCAACCCAGAAATAAAACTGGCATCAGAGATCATAAAATACTACCTACACAGGAAACTGGGAGGTTTCAATTAGTGAGGAATCTTCCTAATAGTACTGTTCTAAATATTTATGCTTATTTATTAGTGTCACAAGTAGGCTTACATTAACACTGCAATGACACTACTTTGAAAATTCCCTGGTCACCACATTCCGGCGCTTGTTTGGGTATGCTGCAGGAGAATTTAGCATGGCCAATGCACCTAACCGGCGCGCCTTTTGGACTGTGAGAGGAAACTGGAGCACTCGGAGGAAACCCATGCAGACACGAGGAGAATGTGCAGATTCGAACCCCGGGTCCTTGGTGCTGTGAGGCAGCAGTGCTAACCAATGTTGCACCCCACATGGGTCTACTGTGGGTCTACCCTGAACTGCAGAGGTTCAAGGCAATGGATCACCACCACCTTTTCAAGGGGTAATTGGAGAAGGGCAACAAATATTGGCCCTGTTACCAAAGTTCCATACAAGGAGTTAAAAAATCTGCAACGCCACATTAACACACAGAGAGATGCCGCAAGTCAAAGTCCTAACCCTTGGGGGCGATGTACTTTCCACTACTACTTACTTCCACTGAATGCTGAATTCTCCCTCACTGTATCTGAACAGGTGCCGGAGTGTGGCGACTGGCGGAGTTTCACAATAACGTCACTGCAGTGTTAATGTAAGCCTACTTGTGATGCTGATAAATAAACTGAACTGAACACTGAAGTTATGGCAGACATACGTGAAAATGCCATGAGGGGGGTTGCCATCAACAGGACTGGAAGGTTCAACCGACTGGAAGTGTTGGATGATCTTTTTTCTTCCAGCTAGGGCGAATGCTGAAGGCACGATTAGGTCGAATGTGTTGGCAGGCAGTTACAATTGAGGAACACGATACAGTACAACATAGTGTGTGTATTTTATGAAGAGGGCAAACTTAATTAACTCGACTAATCCCATTTCATCATAAGCATAATTCCCCTGCCAAATTCATGATCAAATCAATGTGCATTTTTCTCACTGGAGAGAAGGTCAGTAAAATGCTGCAGTGACACTATCCTTAACAGATTGAATTAATTTTTATGATCTACTTAAGCCACTTGAATAATGCAACAGTTCTACTCACTGTAAAACTGTAGTAAGACATTCTACAATTATTTCCTCCAGTGGCTGAGATTAGTCTCTACTTCGTGTATTTCCCTATCCATTGATGTTTTACTTTTGCCCCACTTCAGCGCGCCATTAAAATGTCTAACATTGCGATTTCTCATCAATCCAATCTCTAGCTCGAGATAACTGTGCACAATTGAGAGAGTTAAAGAGAATCATAGAATCCCTACAGTGCAGAAGGAGGCTCATCAAGACTGCACCAACTGATAATCCCACACAGACCCGATGCCCGTAACCCCACATATTTACCCGGCTAATCCCCCTGACACTAGGGTTAACTTGGCATGGCCGATCAACCTAACCTTTGGACTATGGGAGGAAACCGGAGCAACGGGAGGAAACCCACGCAGACACGGGGAAAATGTGCAAATTCCGCATAGACAGTGACTGAAGCTGGGAATTGAACCCAGGTCCCTGGCGCTGTGAGGCAGCAGTGCTAACCACTGTGCCACTGTGCAGCCCTACAAATAAATAGGAATGCTCGTAAAGTATAAGTAAGCCTTTAACTGAATCTGTGGTGAGTATATACAGAATATATTTTGCAGGCGCAGAAATATATTACGTAATCAACTTTGCCAAAAGGGGAAACTATGTTAACTAAAGGCAATAAAATTGAAAAGTTGAGATTTGGAGATGTATTGGGAGACATTCATGTGAATATCTTATACAATTTAAAATGAAAAATGATGGAAGTACTCCGATAGTTTCTCTAGAGAGAAACTGAGGCCAAGATTTTTTGCTTTTGCCTGTGTTGGGTGCCCTGGCAGGCAGGAGTAGAAAATATCACCAGAGTCAGTTTTAGGGAAAACAAGTTGCGATCTTCAGCACCTGACTTGAATAGTGCCGTGCATTTCCCACCATGCCATATCAGGAGCCTAATTTTAGTGCATCAGAATGTCATGCATATTCATTGTACAATGGCGTACGTCAGTTGCTAATTAAAGCAAGGAATGACTCAGGTGGTGTGGGATCAGGGGGAGAGGTGTACTGCACCTGGAGACTGATCAACTGAACTGTGTGTTCCCAAATGAGGAATGAAGCATAGCTGAGCTATGTTAGCAGCCTTTCAACGCCAATGCAGGGAATCAGGAGTATGAAGCACATCCATGCAAGTTTAATGATGAGTCATGGCACAAATCTAAGTGTCATCCAAACATTGGCTCTGTTCTGTCTCCACGGATGCTGTCAGACCTCTCAAGATTTTCCACTATTTTCTGTTTTTGTCATGAATTGAACTCTTTGCTTTAACCCCTTATTCCAATCATGCCACTTCCTAGAGCAATAACAGGGTCCAGAGCATTTTGGTGACTGAACAATCTGCAGATGTGTCTTTAAAGCAGAAACTCACAGTCTTGGCACTGGCAAGCTCACTCAGCCCACACCCATCCCCTCCCCCCAAATGGGGCAGCACAGTGGCACAGTGGTTAGCACTGCTGTCTCACAGCGCCCGGGACCCAGGCTCGATTCCCGGCTTGGATCACTGTGTGGAGTCTGCACGTTCTCCCCATGTCTGCACGTTCTCCCCGTGTCTGCGTGGGTTTCCTCTGGGTGCTCCGGTTTCCTCCCTCAGTCCAAAAGACGTGCTGATTAGATGCATTGGCCGTGCTAAACTCTCCCTCAGTGTAACTGAATTGGCGCCAGAGTGTGGTAACTAGGGGAGTTCAGTAACTTCATTGCAGTATTAATGTAAACCTATTTGTGACAACAATGAAATAAATTTTAAGTACTCTCAGATCCTCCATCAACATTAGACCTACAAAGAGTGCAGTATAACAGAGCAGTGATTAAAGACCCCAGCAGCAGGGCCAAAGTAATCCCATAGCAGTTGGCCATGTAGAGTGAGTATGGATATGTGCTTTGAAATGTTCTTTGTGGGGGCTAGGATTTCAGTGCAACTAAGCCCTTAAATCCACCACCATACACTCATAATCCACAGAAATAGGAGCTTTGGAAGTTTAGGTTAGCTCACTGAGGGGGCAACCTCAGGAGGATGGAGGCTGGGTTTGTTCCTGCCTGCATTATCACAGGAGAGAAGGCAGAGAAGATGGTGCTTGTGTCGCCAGACTTGCCAATGGAGGAGCTAAACCCACTGGAGCAAGGGGCCCCTCCCAGATGCAACAGATGAGGCTAACAGAGGCATAGTGCCTAGACTTTGAGTGTACACACCTCATGTCTTACCTGCAGATGAGCGATCATGTCACCGACATCTCAGCATGTTCAGGGATCTGGTGATGCTACACTTGCCACATTCTCCAGAATTTGGGGGACTGGGACAAGATCCAGTGGCTCTGAAAGTCACCACCACTCTTAACTTGTATGCGAGTGGCTCTTTGCAGGGCTCCACTGCAGGATCTCTCAGCTTCCACACTGAATTGCAGACTTTAACTGACAGATGCCCTTTTTGCCGAGACCTACAATTATGTACACTTCACCAGAGATCAGGGGAGTTAGGATGCCGTAACAATGTGCTTTGTAGCGATCTCCAGATTCCCACAGGTGCAGGATGCTATTGGCTGCACTTACGTGGCTATGAAAGCTCCCAGGCAACAGGCATTGCAATATGTAAACTAGAAAGGCTCCCACTTATTCAATGTGCAGTTGGCTGTGACCATAAGAAACTGAGGTTTGCATGAGATACCCAGGAAGCATCCATGCCTCAAACATCTGGAGGGAAGTCTTCAAGGGGCCAGAGCTGGTTCCACAGTGACAAAAGGGTACCCACAAATTACCAGACTGATGAAATCCTTACATTGGTCCTAAAATTCTGCTGAGGCAAGGTGCAACGATGTTCATATCACTACCCCAACATTAGTGGCATGTTAAAGGTATGATTCTGATGCCTAGATAGATATGGTGGAGCACTCCAATACACTCTCCCATGAATCTCATGGATCAGCGTGGCTTTCTGAGTGCTGCACAACTTGGCTATTCAAAGAGCAGGCGGGTTGGAGCACGTGCCACATGCTAACATATCTCCAGCAATGAGGAAGACCATGAAAGGGAGAGGGGCAATGGGTTTGAAAAAGCAAAGGCTTTAGTGGAAAAGGCTAAAGCATGAGCCAGAAAAGGAAGTGTGCACATGAGGCTCTCATAGCCTCTAGGTTCCATGGGGAGAATGAGGAGTTGCATTGAACAAGCGCACTCAATCATTGGTACAGATGGACACCAGATGGCGGCACGGTAGCACAGCAGTTAGCACTGCTGCTTCACAGCTCCAGGGTCCTGGGTTCAATTCCCGGCTTGGGTCACTGCCTGTGTGGAGTTTGCACATTCTCCTCGTGTCTGCGTGGGTTTCCTCCGGGTACTCCGGTTTCCTCCCACAGTGCAAAGATGTTCAGGTTAGGTTGATTGGCCATGCTAAGAAATTGCCCCTTAGTGTCCAGGGATGCGTAGGTTAGAGGGATTAGTGGGTATAATATGTAGGGATATGGGGGTAGGACCTGTGTGCAATTGTATTCGGTGCAGACTTGATGGGCCGAAGGGCCTCTTTCTGCACTGTAGGATTCTATGATTCTAACGTTACTATTTCTCTCAATTCAACCATGCAAGAAACTTAAAAGGATTGTGAACATAGCCCAGTCCATCAAGCAAACCAGCCTCCCATCCATTGACTCATTCTACACATCCCACTGCCTCAGGAAAGTAGCCAACATATCAAGTCTGAGATCACATACTATCTTTCTCTGCACCCTCGCCATGGCTGCAACACTAAGCGTGGGATCTTACGGCCTCATTCATCCCGAAACCGTAAAATGCCTCCCATGGTCAACGGTCCTTCACATTGTCCGCCCCTCTCCCACTCCAATTCCCACAGTGGATAGGGCAGTATAATTCAAGCCTATATTCTGCACCCTCTTCTCTCCTTCTCCCCTATGTGCTCAATGAATGATATGCGTTGTCGATATAGCATGCAACAAAACAATACTTTTCACTGTCTCCCAATACATGTGACAATAGTAAATCAAATTAAATTTGCCTTTCATCACAGTGTACCTTCCTATATCTAGATGCCTATATTATAACCTGACATCACTCCTCATGGAAACTTCCAGAAATAATGTCAAAGGGAGGAGAGCTGGCGGAATGGCTACTCCCTTAATTTCCTGCCCCTTGTCCAGTTGAGTTGCTCAAGTTCACTGGTGAAAGGGGCGAGGAAATTTAGACTTACCCTCCACTTGCATAAATTAAACAAGAATTGCAGGAGAAGCAAGAAATAATGAAAACTATATTCATAATGTCATTTATCAAGTGACCTACGATTGTGCGCAGTAATTCTCAGCTAATGATTTACCTTTGCAAGTGCAGTCACTGTCATGTGGATCAATGTGCTAAAGCATTTACATATTGTAAAATCCGACCCACAGTCAATGAGATAAATGACTGATCATTGAGTGGGAGGCATAACCTTAAAATGAGAGCTAGATCTCGTAGGGCTGGTGCCAAAAAGCACTCCTTCACACAAAGGGAGGTGGAAATCTAGAATTCTCTCCCCACAAAACTTTCTATAGAATCATAGAACCCCTGCAGTGCAGAAGGAGGTCATTTGGCCCATCGAGGTGGTACCAGAATTGAGGCATTGTTTGGCTGAGTATTATGGGGTATGGAGCCAAGACAGTTAATTGGTCTTAATTAACAAATCAGCCAGAATCTCACTGAATGGTGGAACAGGTTCCAGCCACTGGCATATCAGACGTTGGCAGCTCGTCATTGCTTGGCAGCACCACTGGGAAGGCGGTGGTTGCTGCCAGTATTACACCTGATCTCCACAAATCGAGGCAAAGGTGAGTGATGGCACGGGGTGGTGGGTCATGGAGGAGGGGCCTTGGCAGCATGGGCGGGTGGGGTGTCTCTCAGCAGGCCGCTGCCTTCTTGGTGTCAGGTCCCTTGAACAGGCACTGAGTGAGTTGCAGTTAGGGACTCATTCCCCTGCAAGTAAAAACACCAGCTTTTTGCTTTTCAGGTTTGCCCCCTGACGAATTCTCTGACTGTATGGATTAATGCTCACAGCAATGGGATGAGGTGTCTAGATGGGTATAAATTGCTCAGTTATAGGCTCCATTTGATTGCAGGGATGGGAAGACCTCACTGCCCTGGAACAATGGTAGGCAGGCAACAGGTTTTCACTCACTGGAGAAAGGGGTGGCGTAATGGTATCATCACTAGACTAATAATAGACACCCAGATCAATGTTCTAAAAAACGAGTTCGAATCCATGATGGCAAAATTGGAACGCAATAAAAATCTGGAATTAAAAGTCTAATGATGACCATGAAACCATTGTCAATTGTCTTAAAAACCCACTTGGTTCACTAATGTCCTGTAGGGAAGCAAATCTGCCGTCCATACCTGGTCTGGCCGGTGTGTGGCTCCAGACCCACGACAATGTGGTTGACTCCAAAACACCCTCTGAAATGGCCAAGTAAGCCATTCAGTTGGCGGGCAAGTGGGAATGGGTAGTAAATGCTGGCTTTGTCAGAAACATAAGAATTAGGAGCAGGAGTAAGCCATCTGGCCCCTCGAGCCTGTTCCGCCATTCAATAAGATCATGGCTGATCTTTTTGTGGACTCAGCTCCACTTACCCACCCACTCACCGTGACCCTTAATTCCTTTACTCTTCAAAAATTTATCAATCATAAGAACATAAGAACATAAGAAATAGGAGCAGGAGTAGGCCATCTGGCCCTTCGAGCCTGCCCCGCCATTCAATAAGATCATGGCTGATCTGTCGTGGCTCAGTTCCACTTTCCCGCCCTCTCCCCATAACCCTTAATCCCCTCTCTTATCAAAAACCCATCAACCCGCTTCTTAAAAATATTTAGCGAGGCAGCCTCCACCACTTCAACGGGCAGAGAATTCCAGATATTCACCACCCTTTGAGTGAAGAAGTTCCTCCTCAACTCCATTCTAAACCGCCCCCCCTTTATCTTGAGGCTGTGCCCCCTAGTCCTACTGTCTTTTTTGAGCGGGAAGAGTCTCTCCACCTCTATCCTATCCATCCCATTCATCATCTTATACGTCTCAATGAGATCTCCCCTCATTCTTCTAAACTCTAACGAGTACAAGCCTAGTTTATTCAGCCTCTCCTCATAGCTCAATCCCCTCAACTCCGGTATCAGCCTAGTAAACCTCCTCTGCACTCCCTCCAGGGCCAAAATATCCTTGCGCAGGTGCGGCGCCCAAAACTGCACACAGTACTCCAGCTGCGGCCTCACCAATGCCCTATACAGCTGCAGCAAGACCTCCCTACTTTTATATTCAATCCCCCTCGCTATGAAGGCCAGCATCCCATTCGCCTTCCTGACCACCTGCTGCACCTGCAGGCTGGGTTTTTGCGACTCATGCACAAGGACCCCGAGGTCCCTCTGCACCGTCGCCTGCTGCAGTTTTTCGCCACGTAAGTAATAGTCCTTCCTACCATTCTTCCTACCCTTGCTTTAAAAACATTCAGCAAGGTAGCCTCAACTGCTTCACTGGACAGGGAATTCCACAGATTCACAACCCTTTCAGTGAAGGATATAAACACCCACATAAGTTAATTTAATTCTATTTGATTAAATTCTACCCATCAGCAAACTTACCGCAAACATTACATTCCACCCGTTGCGTCAGATGCATGAGAGGAAGGCTCTTGGACATTTCTTTCCAGAAGGTAAAACCAGTTCAAAACTTTCAAATCTCAGTAAAAGTCAGTAAAATTAGAGTTTCATTTTAACACATACATGACCAGTTTTCACACAAGTTTTACTTATATTCTAATATTTGCTGCACTTTTTTTATTGGACAATGTCTAATATGAGCACAATTTATTCTGGAAGTAAATTCATGCATGCCAGTGTTGTCCTTATTCCAAGAACAAATAAACCGAGCACCATATCAGCTGTAACACATCACTCTAAATTCTTGATGTGGAAACTCTTATTAAATGTTACAGTAAAGATCAGTTTTCCATTAACAGCGAAAGGGCTTTCAGCAATTTTTGATTTACATGAATTAGTTCAAGACACAACTTAGTTGCTCAAAGGTTTATGCTACTTGCTTAAGGACATAAATAACATTTATATAGCTCCCTATCACATCTCAGAAATGGCTCAAGCACTTCACATTCTTTGATGCGCAGTAACTTTCAAGTGCTGTGACTAGTAGCCTTTCTATGGGATACTCAATTACCTGGTGTTAAAATTGTCTTTGAACTGTGAAAATAACATGTGAACATAATTTAGGATTAGAATTTTGAACAATGTGTCCTTTAACCATTGGGAATATTTCAAAATCCATCAAATGGAAGGAGAAAACCTGTAAAGTTCTTTAATTTTCTATTACCTGCATGAAAGTATTTAACATCAAAGGACAATTCCTTTGCTCAAGGGGTTGCTGTTGGATGACAGATTCTGATTCCTGCACGCCTCCCAAGTTATTTATATGATAATTCCTAATTCTTATTGAAAGAAAGAGTTTCATTAGATCGTGCCATTCACATTCTCAGAACATCCGAAAGCGCATTGCAGTCAATCAGCTTGTATCACAGCTTGGTATGGCTCCAGCTCTGCCAAGACCATAACCTCTGCCTTTCTTTTCTCAGGAAACTAAGGAAATTTGGCATGTCTGCTACAACTCTCACTAACTTCTACAGACGCACCATAGAAAGCATTCTTTCTCGTTGTATCACAGCTTAGTATGGCTCCTGCTCTGTCCGAGGCTGCAAGAAACTACAAAGGGTTGTGAACAAAGCCCAGCCCATCATGCAAACCAGCCTCCCATCCATTGACTCTGTCTATACTTGCCGCTGCCTCAGAAAGGCAGCCAGCATTATTAAAGACCCCACGCACTCTGTAGATACTCTTTTCCATCTTCTTCCATTGGAAAAAGATACAGAAGTCTGAGGTCACGTACCAACCAACTCAAAAACAACTTCTTCCCTGCTGCCATCAGCCCTTTGAATGAACCAATCTTGCATTAAGTTGATCTTTCTCTACACCCTAGCCATGACTGCAACATCACATTCTGCAGTGTCTCCTTTCCTTTTCTATGCTTTTGTCTGTATAGTGTGCAAGAAACAATAGTTTTCACTGTATGCTAATACATGTAGCAATAATAAATCAAATCAAATCAAATCAAGTACTTCTTTGGTATTGTCACTGTTGTTAGTGCAATCAGTCAGCCAATTTGCATACAACAAGATCCCACACACAGCAACTTGGTAATGACCAGATAGTCTGGTCTTTGCGATGTTGATTGAAAGATTAAAATTTACTGAGAAACTGCAGAGAGCAGCCCTGTTCTATTTTAAAATAGCACAATGGAATCTTTTCCATTTATTTTACAGGGCAAATGGAGCCCTAGTTTATTATCTTATCTGAGAGAAGTCACCTCTATCAATGGGGTTCTCCCTCAGTTCTGTTACTAGGCATGCCAGCCTAGATTATTACATGCTGGAATGGGACTTGATCCCTCAGCTTAGAACTGAAAGTGCTACCAAGTAGCCAGGGCTGGTAATGACGGATATACAAGAACTACAGATATTTTATTTGGATTTTTAAAAAATCTCACGGCACCAGTGACCTGGATCTTATTCTGGCCTCGAGTCACTGTCTGTGTGAAGTTTGCATATTCACCCCATGTCTACATGGGTTTCCTTTGGGTGCTCCGATTTCTTCCAACATTCCAAAGATGTACAGGTTAGGTTAATTGGCCACGCTAAATTGCCCCTGAATGTCAGGGGGACTAGCAGGATAAATACTTGGGGTTATGGGTTAGGGCCTGGGTGGGATTGTTGTGTGTGCAGGCACGACTGTAATGATTCTGTGATTCAAATATTAAACAGAAAATGATGGAAACAGAGCCAGCAGTGCTGAAAAATCACTTGGAGCCATTTTATTAAAAGCAAAATTTTAGGGCAAACTAGATGATCTGATGTTACTTAACCATTTTAAATAAATTTCTCTTCAGAAAGCAACAAGAAAAACATTTTTAATAGATTAGTTCAATAGTTTAACTACCACAATTTCCTGGCAGCTAATAAATCAGTTATTAAAATTATATTTATTACCGCATTTCATATTATTTCCGTATTATACGTTCAGTCTTTTGGGCTCAATTTTAAAAATATATCAATTCTGTCTGTGCAGCAAGAATAGTTTGCAAGTTAATATTACATATGAAGCAGCAATCAATATTTAATTCTAAATTCATCTTAAATTTCCTTGGCACATGCAGCTCTTTGAGTTGGGATACATTAACATTCGTAACCGTCGTCAAATACTCAGCTCCCCAAAAGTGCTAGATCTCTGTTTCCAGTGATAAATGAGGCAACTGCGGGGCTCAAATTGTTACAGTGCCAGTGTTAATGATGTTTTCACATCACCACATCAATTCACAGTTCAATAAACAGTTTCTGAACTGCCAAGGGAAATGAATGGCATGGTGACATTTATTATATCCACTATTATCTGCAATAACTAAAGCGGTCTCAAAATGGGGAAGGATATATAATTAGACTTGGTCATTGTAGGGTTCACTGAAATATTTATACATTCACAAGTGAGATTTGGCTGTTATCTGTGAGCTGATTATATTGTTAAGAGAACATAGGTTTAATGAAGTACCTTGAGCACTTACAAAGCGAGATCGTTTAATTCATACGCTCAAAGGTGTATGAAGAGGCATTGACAGGTCACTGGGGCTGTAGGTCGGAAGACGACACGTGGAGCGTAATTCTACCACCTCGCCCATAATAGAATTGGTGCGGGCGAGGGGTCGACAACGGAAATCTCTGTTGACCTCGGGTGATCTTGTCCAATCAAGGTCATAAAATCAACCTGGAATGTTGCAAACTGTAAATAAACCTATTATGAAGAAAAGTATTTGAGGCAGATTTTCTCATTCCGCCCACCGCAGGAAATGTAATAGGCGAGGAGCAGACTATGGAAATGTTGGTTGACCTTGGGTGGGATTTTTCTGTTTTAGGGCGAGTACGACCTGAAAATCCCTCCCTTCGTGTCTGGTTTCACACTTCACTAACTGGTTTGGGATTGATTCAGAAAATAGTTGCCTAACGGTGAATTTTTGAAACTAAGGAATATTTTTTCAGACAGGCGATTATGATCTGAGTTAAGTTTGTGAAAAATTGGCTGGTACAGAATGTTAGTGTGTGGCCACCCACCACTGGGTGATCCTGTGAAGTTCAAATTAGGCTGCAAATGGAGTATTGCATCCAGTTCTGATCGCTACACTACCAGAAAGACGTGGAAGCTTTGGGGAGGGTGCAAAGAAAGTTCACCAGGATTTTGCCAGGTCTGGAGGGTTTAAGGTATGAGGAGAGGTTGGATAAACTTGGATTATTTTCACTGGAAAGACAGAGTGTGAGAGGTGACCTGATAAAAGTCTACAAAATTATGAGAGGCATAGAGGCATAGTCAGAGGCTTTTCCCCAGGGTGGAAATGTCAATTGCAATGGGGCACAGGTTAAATCTGAGAGGTGATAAGTTTAGAGGAGATGTGCGGGGGGAAATTTTTCGCATAGAGGGTGGTGGCTGTCTGGGGTTCCGCAGAAACGTTGCACAAGGAAGGTTCAACTTCTGATGGGCAATTTCCCTGCTCACTTGGATCACCGTGAATGTCTCCAACTCTGAGCTCGAGTGAAACAAAGACAAAGATGGCTCTGTGGAATTTAACTGAATGGTTACCCAAGTGATATTAGAAAAATTAAAATCAAGTCTAACTCCAGGGCAACTACACTACTGACATCCCCAACCACTCACATTGATTCCAGACTACACCCAATACACTGATACATCCTCCTCAAATATTCCCTGACCTCCCAACTGCCCCCCAATCTCCTGACACCCCTAACTACCCTCCAAACTGACCCAACACAATGCCCCATCGACCAACCAACTTGCCCACCCGGCTACTCCCTGACAATCCTCCTGTCCTGAGCTGACAAGCCCTTCCAACAATGCCAGCAGCCACCCAAAAGGTTTTGAGACTACTCCCTAACCTGACCTGATTAGCCCTTGTTCTGATTAACCATCCCAGCCAGACCCGAACACCCCCCAACCCACTTACTCACTCACCCACCTACATAATCTATCATTCAGCCATCTACTCACTTATTCACTTACCTCACCAACCCTACCCACGTGCCTCACCCACCTTACCACCCTATCCATTCGTCCACTCATTGAATTTGAACATTTAAACATGCCATGCGACTACTAGTGCTGTAAAGAGGTTGTGTGTCCTGCCTTTCCCCGTCATCTGTACTGTGATCTGGTCGAGTTCCCTGA
The DNA here is from genome assembly GCF_965287045.1 of Carcharhinus amblyrhynchos. NCBI lineage: Eukaryota > Metazoa > Chordata > Chondrichthyes > Carcharhiniformes > Carcharhinidae > Carcharhinus > Carcharhinus amblyrhynchos. The sequence continues at coordinate 127,183,677 of NC_137327.1, forward strand.
GGGAACAGAATTCCACATTTCTGGGTAAGGTGGACTGGGATGACCCAGCAAGAGATGCAGAGTAGCAGCGAAGTGGTGAAAAGTCCGAGCAATCCAACAACGATTTCTGCTCCTTAAGATACCTGGACCTCGCTAATTAATGCAGAAATTCAATTTAGAAATTCTTTGTTTTAATACTGACTTTCAGATTGTTGGTTTGCACTAAGGTGTCACACATTGATTGGCTGCTGCCCTTCACTGGAATTAGATTCCCAGAGTGAGACATGCTTTTGGATCTGATGTTTGGTGTTTCAAAACACATTTATTTCCAGCTGTCTTCACAGCATCAATGGGATGTTTGACAGCGACAAGGAAGATAGAGGTGGCCTTTTGAGATTGTTCAGAGACAAGGCGCAGACTACATTACAACAGAAGAATCACAAAGAAAAGAAATGATAAAAAAGATCTGTCAGATGACAGGATTGGAGAAATGATAGATGAATGACTAATAATAGATGAATGAACCTCAAGAATGCCTGGGCAACTGCTAACAAGTGTTTCAGATGGGATTCAGAATATCATTTTGCCTTAAATTGATCAAAGTAAAAGAATAGGATTTTCGAAGTGATGCATGAAGTTGAACATAAGAACATAAGAAATAGGAGCAGGAGTAGGCCATCTAGCTCTTCAAGCCTGTTCCGCCATTGCTGATCTGAAGTGGATCAGTTCCACTTTCCCGCTTTCTCCCCATAACCCTTAATTCCCCTGCCTATCAGAAACCTATCTACCCATGACTTAAATATATTTAGCGAGGTAGCCTCCACCACTTCAAAGGGCAGAGAACTCCAGAGATTCACTGCCCTTTGAGTGAAGAAGTTCCTCCTCAACTCTGATCTAAACTGCCCCCCGCCCCGCCACTTATCTTGATGCTGCGTCCTCTAGTCCTGCTATCCTTTCTAAGCGGGAAGAATCTCTCTATCTCTACCTTATCCATCCCCTTCGTTATCTTATACGTCTCTATAAGATCCCCCCTCATCGTTCTAAACTCCAACGAGTACAGACCCAGTCTATTTAGTCTCTCTTCATAGTCCAACCCCCTCATCTCCAGTATCAGCCTAGTGAACCTCCTCTGCACTCCCTCCAAGACCAGTATATCCTTCCGCAAGTGCGGTGACCAAAACTGCGCACAGTACTCTAGCTGCGGCCTCACCAGTGCCCTGTACAGTTGCAGCAAGGCCTCCCTACTTTTATATTCTATCCCCCTTGCTATAAAGACCACTTAAAGATGGTGTTGATTTGTCTGAAGGAATTATACTGATCACAAGAAACTTCAGTCTGGAAACGAGTGTTCTAGTTGACTCATCTACTCGCCTGCAGAGTACTGTGCACCAGTATGGTACAACTCATCCCACACCCAGCTCAACACAATACGTATCATATTCACTAACTTCCAATCAACTCAATTCCCCCGGCTCCCAGTCCTGAACAACAACTCACCCCCTCACATACGGAGGAAAATTGCAACACGAAAGCTCCTGGAAAAGGTTTATATCAACCCAAGCCTGCTGCTACATAAGTACCTTACCAATCCATCTGTCTCTCGCCTCCCATCATGCCAACTTGCATGGCTAAAACCCCCATGCCAAGGTGTAAGAGCAGAGACCCTGTGGCAACAGGAAGGGAACCAGCACACCACCATTAAAAGCTACTTTCTCGTCATAGATCCCACAGCCCACCCACCTGGCTTTGACATGCCACACCAACATTGGGCACTCCTCAACCGTTTCTGCACTGGTCAAGGACATTGTTCAGCAAATTGAACGAGTGGGGCCTTTTAGAGAAAACCAGACTGCAGCTATGGTGCGCCTCAATCAATGATTTGATTTGATTAGATTTGAATTATTATTGCCACATATATTGGGATACAGTGAAAAGTATTGTTTCTTGTGCACTATCCAGACAAAGCATACTGTTCATAGAGTACATAGGGGAGAAGGAAAGGGGATAGTGCAGAATATAGTGTGACAGTCACAGTTAGGTGCAGAGAAAGACCAGCTTAATATATGGTAGGTCCATTCAAAAGTCTGATGGCAGCAGAGAAGAAGTTGTTCTTGATTCGGTTGTATCTTTTGTATATTTTTCCTGACAAAAAATGGTGAAGAAAGTATGTCCGAGGTGCATTGACTCCTTGGTAATGCTGGCTGCCTTTCTGAGGCAGCAGGAAGTATAGACAGAATCAATGGGTGGGGAGTTGGTTTGTGTGCTGGACTGGGCCATGTTCTCAACTCCTTGTAGTTTCTTGCAGTCTTGGTCAGAGCAGGAGCCATACCAAGCTGTGATACATCTGGAAAGGATTCTTTCTGTGGGGACTCACATTCCCGAAGACTGCCCCTGACAAAATTCAACAACAAGGTCAGAGAGTTCCATGTAGGCATTGAGAAAGCTATTACCTGGCTTAGTCATTACTACACACGCTAAAAAAAGTTGACTAATCAAGGATTCAATGATTGTGCCATGTTGGACTGTGGTTGTCAGCAATGTGTGGACTGGATTGGTCCAAATGTTAGAGCTCTGACAAAGGGTCATCTGGGCTCAAAATGTTGTCTCTATTCTTTCCCCAGAGATGCTGTCAGACCTGTTGAGATTTTCCAGCATTTTCTGTTTTTGTTTCAGGTTCCAGCATCCGCAGTATTTTGCTTTCAACCATAAATCACAGAGCTCTTTACTGAACTTTAATAAGCAGACTAACTGCATCTGTGACAAAGATTGATTTGGTAACACAAAAACCTCAACACACCGGCACCTTCAAAACCTATATGAAAAATCCAAGACAAAAGTTGAAGGAACAGTGGTGACATCAGAAATGGTGTTGAGTGAAGCCCATTCTTCTTTGTATTAAAGGTTGAGGAAAGGTTAAGATTGCTCATTTAACACACATGAGAAAATTGGCACGTAGAAATGAGAGCAGATTTTAAAAGAAAGTAAAGCAAGTTGCTGAGGAAAATAACACATCATTAAGATTTTTAGGATGGATACTTAAAGCCCAATGTGCATACAGGTAGCTCGGAGACAAATCATTCTGGCAGATAATGAATATGACTCAAACAAACCCCCAAAGTGCAATATTGAAGAAATATAATGTTAAACATAAATCAATTCCAACTGAAATATAAGCGTAACTAATTTTCAATTGCTGACTTTCTCTTCATGCACAGATCCCATTTTGTGGCATATTAGATGCCAACTGTCCAGCAAGAAACATTGGAGATTCATAGCACCACAGAGGACATGATAGCAAAAGACCAACATCAGACACATGCACTTAACCTGACCACACAAATTCATTTTTTAGTTTAACTTGCAGCCTCTTGCTCTTATAATGGGAGGTAAATTAAGTGGCTGAACCATGCGATACTCCATGGAAGAACCTTTTGACATAAGGCTTCAGGACATTGGCTCTGGGAACACTCTGCAGATGACTGACCATTTCATCATTTTGTTGCGGACCCTGCGACGGACCTCCTCCATCGTGCCTTCCTCTTGGGTCTTTCACAAGATTTGTTGGCATTGGTGGCAATAAAAAGCTGGAGATTCAACTGCAGGTTTGAATCAAATAATCTAAGCTGCTACTTGCCATTTTGTTGGATGTAGCAGTTTGTAGATGAATTGAATTCCAGGCTGCAGACATGATTCTGTATAACAGGTATTCTGAGGATATACTCCTGGAGGCTTCTTACATTGAATAAACCAACTTTATTTACAAGGTTGCTTCATTAGCAAAATGCTTTAAGCTAGTCAATAGACTCTTCCATAGAAACATAGAAAATGAGAGCAGGAGACTGCCATTCAGCCCATCGAGCCTGCTCTGCCATTCATTACGATCATTGCTGATCATCCAACACCCTGTTTTCCCCCATATCCTTTAATCTCCTTTGCCCCAAGTGCTATATTGAACTACTTCCAGAAAACATGCAATGTTTTGGCCTCAACTAATTTCTATAATGGTGAATTCCACAGGCTCACTACTCTTGGTGAAGAAATTTCCCACCATCTCTGTCCTGAACAGCCTACCCTGTATCCTCAGACTCTGACCCCTCATTCCGGACACCCCCACCATTGGGAACATTTTTCTTGCATCTACCCTGTCTAGTCCTGCTAGAATTTTATAGATTTAAATGGGATCACCTCCTCATTCTCCTAAAATCCAGCAAATGTATCCTAACCAATTCAATCTTTCCTCATACGTCGATCCCGCCATCGTAGGAATCAGTCTGGTAAACCTTCTCTGCATTCCCTCTCAAGCAAGGATGTCCTTCCTCAGATAAGGAGACCAAAACTGCCCACAATATCCCAGGTGTGTCCTCAGCAAGGCTCTGTATAATTGCATCAAGACATCTCTGCTCCTGAACTCGAATCTTTTTGCTATGAAGACCAACATACCATTTGCCTTTTTTTCCGTCTTTCTAACGAGGAAAAATTCTCCTCTTGGAGAGATTTCCCATGCTTGGTGTTTACTGGTTGTTCAGTCTATGTAACCCTTACTCAGTGATACTGGTACTAAAGCGATTATCATCAGATACCAAAGTACTTTTCTGAAGAAAAATAAGAACGGTGTCCTAGAAAGCATTTATCTCATATATATCTCCCTACCACAACAGACTTTTCAACATCATTTCCTATGGAACTCATCTCCAAACTCTGTGGCTTAGACCTCGGCTCCTCCCTCTGTGACTGGATCCAGAGCTTCCTAACCCACAGACCACAATCAGTAACGATAGGCAACAACACCTCCTCCATGATCATTCTCAACACCGGTGCCCCACAACACTTATGTTCTCAGGCCCCTACTATACTCTTTATACATCTATGACTGTGTGGCCAAATTCCCCTCCAACTCAATTTTCAAGTTTGCTGATGCTATCACCACAGTGTGCCGGATCTCAAACAATGATGAGACTGGGTACTTGAATGAGATAGAGAATCTGGTGAACTGCTGTGGCAACAATAATCTCTCCCTCAATGACAACAAAAGGAAGGAGATTGTCATCAACTTCAGGAAGCGTAATGGAGGGTATGCCCCTCTCTATATCAACAGGGATGAAGTAGAAAGAGCTGACAGCCTCAAGTTTTTAGGTGCCCAGCTCAACAACAACCTGTCCTAGTCCACCGATGCTGACATTATAGTTAAGAAAGCCCACCCATGACTCTATTTTCTCTGGAAACTGAGGAAATTTGGCATGTCAGCTACGACTCTCATCAACTTTTACACATGTACCATAGAAAGCATTCTTTCTGGTTGTATCACAGGTTGGTATGGCTCCTGCTCTGCCCAAGACTGCAGGAAATTACAAAAGGTCGTGAATGTAGCCCAATCCATCACACAAACCAGCCTCCCATCCATTGACTCTGTCTATACTTCCTGCTGCCTCAGCAATTAATCAATTTCGTCATCACCATTTCTGGAAAGTAATAAAACGTCCCATTTCCAATTTGACTGCGCAGCTGTGAAATGCTATGCAATTTTCCAAATGAATGAGCTGGATAAAGTGTCTCTTTCCAGACCTTTCGCTCAGTCACTTCGCTTGGGGTGTGAGTCATCAGAGTGGTTGTGGGGTGGGGTGGGGAGAGGGGGGGCTGGTGATGCTGCTGAGAAAAGTGCCAACGACCGAGCAGTGAAATTTTTCATTCAAATGGGTAAACAGTGCAACACGTTATCCGAACTGACATCACGGTGCATTCATGAGTACATGAGATGCTAAGACACAAAGATAAAGCCACATCTGCTCTCAGGTAGAAATATGTTGGGAGGAACCACAGGTGAGTTCAGCCGAGTGTCCCGGCCGATAGTTCTCCCTCAATGCCCAGTGATGGATTTTCCTCTTACTTTTGTCTTCAGTCTGCAGCACACCTGATCTGGGCGCAGCTTGTGTTACTTTGCATCTTTTCTTGCCCCATCACCATTCCCTTTGGCCCTGTGACTATTCAATCAATCTCTCCTGTCTTTCACCCAAACGCCGACCTCCCTTTTGTCCTTGTCCCACACAGCCCCTCGCTCAAAACCTGTTCACATCTCTAACTTTCCCCAGCGTTGAAGAAAGGTCACGAGACAGAAATGTTAACTCTGTTTCTCTCTTCACAGATGTAGCCTGGAGCAATTCCAGCATTTTCGATGTATTTTCTTCCTCCAGAATTCCAGCACTGATGTATTCCACTTTGTGAATGACAGAAACTGGCTTCTTGACTGTAAAGTGCTTTGGGATGCTCAGAAGTCATAAAAAATGCTGTAAAGTTTTTCTTTATAAATCACAAAGTTCTTTTCAAATACTGAGTGATTTTGACATCTCATCATGAACACACTTTCCTAGTTGATCACTTTTACAAGTACGTGCTTAATGCAACTTTAGAATTCTACTGTGCAGGACATTTGAGGGTATCTTGCTCAGTTGGTTTAGCCCATTCCCATATAAAACAGGAAATATACCTTATGGTACTCAGTACTAATATGTTATGAACTTGAGACAAAGGAATGAAAATGACAGTCCTAGTCAATAGGGAAAAGGCAATGAACAAGTGGTATTATTGCTAAACTGTTAATCTAAGAAACTCAACTAATGTTTTAGGGACCCCATCACGCAGATGGTGAAATATGAATTCAATAAAAAATATCTGGAATTAAGAATCTGCTGATGACCATGAAATCATTGTTGATTGATGGAAAAACCCATCTGGTTCACTAATGTCCTTTAGGGAAGAGAATCTGCCATCCTTACCTGATGTTTTATTTTATTCATTCTTGGGACATGGGCATCGCTGGCTGGCCTGCATTTATTGCCCACCCTTAGCTGCCCAAGGCCAGTTGAGAGTTAACCACATTGCTGTAACTCTGGAGTCACCTGTTTGCCAGACTAGGTAGGGATGGCTTACATGTGACTGCAGAGCCACAGCAACGTGGTTGACTCTCAACTTTCCTCGGGCAACTAGGGGTGGGCAATAAATGCTGGCCAGGCAGTGATGCCCGTGTCCCATGAATTAATTAAGAAGAAATAACCACTCTGTTCAGTAACTAGCCCACTGTACCTTGTTTCACCGAATCATAGAATTCGTACAGTGCAGGAGGAGGCCCATTAAAATCTGTACCAGCCACAAACCCACCCAAACTCTATCCCGATAATCCCTATTTACTCTAGCTAATCCCCCTGACGCTAAGGAGTAATTTAGCGTGGTCAATCAACTTAACCAGCACAAGTTTGGACTGTGGGAAGAAACCAGAGCACCCAGAGGAAACCCACGCAGACACGGGAAGATATCCACACAGACAGTGACCCAACGCCAGAATGGAACCTGAGTCCTGGCACTATGAGGCAGCAATGCTAATTTAAATTCTGTATTAGCCCGTCAGGCACTACGGTCACACTGGCAAAACAGCCTAAACACATTGTGGAAATCCAAATGAAAGCACTATGATTAGGGGACATCAGGGAATCTGTGGTGATAATTACAGACATATTGCACAGTTCACGGTGATTGAAGGGAGGCAATGACACATTGGTGTTCCCGCTTGATTAGCAACCTAGAGACACTAGAGAATGAATGATTGTCCAAAGATATGCAGGTTATGTTGATTGGCCATGCTAAAATGGCCATAGTGTCAGGGGATTAGTAGGATAAATATGTGGGATTACGAGAATCAGGCCTGGATGGGATTGTGGTCGGTGCAGACTTGATGGGCCAAATGGCCTCTTTCTGCACTGTTCTATGATTCTATGATTCTAGTAGAGCCCATTAAGGATCACAGTGGTAATTTGTGTACGGAGTTGGAGATGAAGGATTCTAAATGAATACTTTGTGTCAGTGTTCAGTAGTGAGAGAGACGATGTGGCTATATAAATCAGGGAGAAGAGACAATTAAAGAAATTAACATGGACAGAGAGGAGGTTCTGAGTGGTCTGGCAGGCTTAACCGTAGATAAATTTCTAGGTCCGGATGAAATATACCCCAGGCTGTTGAGTGAGGTGAGGGGGGAAATAGCAAGGGTTCTGGCAATCATTTTCAGTTCCTTTTTGGCCGCAGGAGAGATGTCAGACGACTGGAGTTCAGCCAATGTAGTACCATAATTCAAGAAGGGAGGAAGGGATAAATAGGAAACTACAGGCTAGTCATTCTCACCTCAGTGGTGGCGAAACTGTTGGAAGCAATTTTGAGAAACAGAATTAATAATTTGGAGAGGCAGTGATTAATCAAGATCAGTCAGCATAAGGGGAGGTCATGTCTGACCAACTTGACTGAATTTATTGGAGAGGTGAACAAGTGTGTAGATGAGGGCAATGCATTTGACATGGTCTACTCCAGTAAGGCTTCTGACAAGGTTACACATGGGAGACTGAAAATGAAAGCATGGGTGAAGGGTCAATAATGAGGGGGCATAATTTTAAGATGAGAGGCAGGAGGTTTAGAGGAGATTTGAGGAAATTATTTTTCACCCAGAGGATGGTGGGAGTCTGGAATGTGCTGCCTGGGATAGTTGTAGAGGCAGGAAACCTCACAACCTTTAAAAAGTACATGGAAGAGCACTTGAAATGTCATAACCTTAAAGGCTACGGGCCAAGTGTTGGAAAGTGGGATTACTGCAGATTTGCTATAGTTTTACTGGTGCAGAATCAATGGCTAAAGGGCTTCTTCTGTACTGTATGATTACAAAATACATTCAAATCAAATTTTCTATCAGTAGATAAGCAGTGGATAGAAATTTGCATTAAAAGATAAAATGAGGATTTTTCTTTTTGGTTGTTAAATTTCATAGTAAAGTAAAATGGGTCCGTAACTTGCAAACGTTTCCTAAGTAAGCAAGACAAGGTCATTACATTGTATTTGGCCTGAAAATGCGGCCAATAGGGAGAGTTTGAACAATTTTATATTTTGGGAAGGTTACGTTTCATAGAAGGGCTAAGCACAATGGGATCAAGATGTAAGAGCAAAAAGAATAATTAAGGAGTGTTGCTGAGGGTGGCCATGTCCTGGAGTTCTGCTCTGTGTTTGGAAAATAAAGTGAAGGAGCTTTCTAGGCAAGCCTGCAAAATGTCTGCTTTTCCTAAAGCAGTTTCAAATCAGCTACCTAATTAAGTCAAAAATACTTTTGGGGCTGAAGTTTGATTTTCACAGCACAGTGGAAGTTAGGAGTGTGATATTATATGGTATGCCTCACTAAGGTGATTGTAACTTTGAGGCAATTTTGTTGAATTTTATAGTTAAATAATTATAAGAATTTGCGGTTAAATGGTGTAAATTTGTGAATCTAATCAAGTAAAATCATTTTGGAGGAATGATTTGAGAGACTAATTTTCACTGTGCATGTAATCTTGTGTGTTTACATTTTTTTTGTTAATAAATCTTTTAACTTAATGTTTAAACTCCAAAAAAATGTTACTGGAATTTATGGCTTCTCAATTCGATAAACTTATTTTCTCATGTTCGCAATAGAAAATAAAAAAAAGAGTTGTGACACGTAGATTAAGTTTCCCTTTAGAATTTATTCTCTGTGACATTTAACATTTGTCGGAACCTAACACATACAAACTGACTCCTCTTGCAAATGAAGCAGCAAATTCCTCCTTTCATCCCCCAAATAGTCTAAGATCTCTTCACTCCTCCATATTTCCCCTCAGGGGGATGTCAAAGATTCCTCAGCACCTTTTCAAAGAGAAGCAAGAGAGCTTTGCTGGGGTCCTAGCCAACATTTGTCCTCATCCAACATCAATTTAAACAGATTCTCTGGCTATTGCTGTATTGTTGATCATGGGAGTTACTGTACATAAATTGGTTGCTTTATTTCATATCTGCAACAGCAACTGTATTTCTTAAATACTTGTGGCATTCATTAAGATATCCTGTGGTCATGAAAGATACTATGTAAATTCAAGTTACTATAGGCTAGAAAATCAACTGGTCTCACCATACAAATACAATGGCTACAAGAGCAGGTTGGAGGCTAGGAATACTGCGGTGAGTAACTCACCTCCTGATTCTCCAAAGCATCCTCCATGTACAAGGTGTGATGGAATACTTCCCACTTATCTGGATGGGTGCAGCTCCAACAACACTCAAGAAGCTTGACACTATCCAGGACAAAGCAGCCTGCTCGATTGGCACCACATCCGTAAACATTCAAACCCTCCACCATCGATGCTTAGTAGCAACATGTATACTATCTAAAAAGATGCACTGCAGCAATTCACTAAAGATCCTTAGACAGCACCTTCCAAATCCATGACTACTTCCAACTAGAGGGACAAGGGCAACAGATAAATGGGAACACCATCACCTGCAAATTCCCCTCCAAGCCACTTACCATTCTGACTTGGAAATATATTGCCATTCCCTTGCAGTTGCTGGGTTGAACTTCAGGAATTTCCTCCCTAATGGCATTGTGGATCAACAGAACATGGATTGCAGCAATTCAAGAAGGCAGCACCTTCTCAAGGGCAACTAGGGATAGGCAATAAATGCTGGCCAGCCACCCATGCCCCTGGCCCACGAATGAATTTAAAAAAGTTCACACATAATGAATAGAATTTTGAGATATGAGGTATTATTACAGTTCATCTATTGTTATATTAAAATTTAAGTGTTATAGATGTTAACAAGCTTTTTTTCATGATCACACTCAGCCAATCTTACACTCTAACCTGTCTGTTACCATACCACGGGGAAATTCTGATATTTGCTTGTACATTTAATTTGTACAAAAAGCAATACCACAGAATTAAATAAATATTCTTGTCCCCCAATTCTCAATGTATGTCATTTTTCCATATCTTTCACAGCCACATGGTTTAATGTAACACTTCCAAACTTCACACACTGAGGGGATGATGCATGGCTGCGGCAAAAATTAATTACATTTTCAAATCAGGTTGCTTTCTGGGCTGCCATCATTTAAGAAGAAAATTGCTTAACACGGCGGCAACTGGAAGAATATGTTCCTGCAAAATCCTCGGGACTTACTGATTGGATTACGATCAGTTTCTGAGCAGTTACACAGGGGTAAAGTTAATTACACTTCTCCACAATCTCCCACAAAATAGCTTCTGCACAGACAAACCTTTAGCTTGTAATTATGACAGGCATCATTTGCATCAAGTATCTTTAAGCCTTAAATGTGCAATTTCATTTTCAATGTGCATGCTCATTGTCAATGACACTTATCCTATCTTGCACTATTCTCAGCAGGTGATGGCTAGCAAACTACAAACTGACATTACAAGGCTACAGCAATTATAATGCAGAATGGAATATTTCTCTGGATAGTGCAGGTAAATATTTATATCTGTCCTACTTTTCTGAACACAATGGGCTCAATCTTCCACAGCATGGCAATCACCATCAGATTACACTCCATCCCCCCTTTTCCTAGCCTGTAGGGTGGCATGGTGGCACACTAATTAGCACTGCTGTCTCACAGCGCCACCGACCCAGGTTCGATTCCTGGCTTGAGTCACTGTCTGTATGGAGTCTGCGCATTCTCCTTGTGTCTGCGTGGGATTCCTCCAGGTGCTCTGGTTTCCTCCCAGAGTTCAAAAGACATGTTAGGTGCTTTGGCTGTGCTAAGTTTTACCCAAACAGGCACCGGAGCGTGGCAACCAGGGGATTTTCACAGTAACTTCATTGTAGTGTTAATGTAAGCCGACTTGTGACATTAATAAATAAACTTTAAAACTATAAATCAGAAAAAAGCCTGACTCTGACACATGGTGATGGTCACTCAGGGTTAAAAGCCAGTGCTCAGTAATATTTCTTTTGCTAGCTGAGTATTGAAGACTCACATCTCTACAAGTGGTCTCATTGAGACGTATAAGATGATGAATGGGATGGATAAGATAGAGGTGGAGAGACTCTTCCCGCTCAAAAAAGACAGTAGGACTAGGGGGCACAGCCTCAAGATAAAGGGGAGGCGGTTTAGAACGGAGTTGAGGAGGAACTTCTTCACTCAAAGGGTGGTGAATCTCTGGAATTCTCTGCCCATTGAAGTGGTGGAGGCTGCCTCGCTAAATATTTTTAAGACGCGGGTTGATGGGTTCTTGATAAGAGAGGGGATTAAGGGTTATGGGGAGAGGGCGGGAAAGTGGAACTGAGCCACGACAGATCAGCCATGATCTTATTGAATGGCGGGGCAGGCTCGAAGGGCTAGATGGCCTACTCCTGCTCCTATTTCTTATGTTCTTATGTTCTTATGTTCCCAGACAGAGGAATCCTGAGAGAGTTACACTTCAAAGAACTGATCATCAAATGAACTTGCCAATGCTCAGGATTGTTAAGCATTCCCTTTTCCTTGAACCGTTATGAGCCCAGTTAGCGTTATACTTGGATGGGAAGGTTCTGCTATGGAAGCCTGGATCACAACTTTTACCATTTTTTAGAAAACATGGAGGAATAGAGTCACAGGACCGCAAATTAATTTTAACAACAAGAAAAAAAAATGTAAGCTTAAGCATGTAAAGTTTGATTATGCTACAATATTCCTTAACTGCATCACAAATACACACAAGTTTAATGTTAGCAGAGGTGCTTATGGAATACTGAGAGGCCTAGGTAGAGTGGATGTGGAGCAGATGTTTCCACTGATGGAGGAGACTACAACTCAAGGGCACAACCTCAGAGTGAAGGGACACTCTTTTAAAACTGAGATGAGCAGGAATTTCTTCAGCCAGAGGGTGATGCATCTGTGGAACTCATTGCCACAGAGGGCTGTGGAGGCCAGGTCATTGAGTGTACTTAATGACATCGAAGATGGAGATAGATAGGTTCTTGATCAATAAGGGAATCAATGGTTATGGGGATAAGGCAGGAGAATGGGGATGTGAATCATATCAGCCATGATTGGATGGCGGAGAAGATTCAATAGACCGAATGGCCTAATTCTGCTCCTAAATCTTATATCTTAGGCTATAATGGTCTCAGTAAAACATACTTCCTTTAAACACCCAGGCTGCCCAGACGCCACTCTGCTCTGAACAGAAGTTCATTTCATAGAATCCCTACAGTACAGAACTAAGCCATTCGGCCCATCAAACCCGCACAGACAACAATCCCACTCAGGCCCTCTCCCTGTAACCCCACACATTTATTCTGCTAATCCCCTTGACACGAAGGGGCAATTTAGCATGACCAATCAATCTAACTCACACAAGTTGAATGACTTTACTTTTTTGCCTTAATTGGTTGAAGTTTGCATGAACAAATTTATTAAGTCACAAATTGCTCGCAAATTTGGGTGGCCGAAATTAATTAAGCTACAAAGAAGGAAATCAGAGCAAAATGAGATAACAGTGCTGCCCAATTTCCATCTCAAGCAGTTTTACTCTCCATCAGCTTCAGTTTGGTTCTGATATTCTGAGTCCCTGGCCCTTTGTTAATTTAATACAATTCAATTCACTTGAGGCATAGGCAGAGCAGTGAGAGAGAAGAAACGTGTCCTCTACATAATAATAAATAGAAGTTTTAAGGGGGCTGCTAAAAGTAAAAGCAAAATTATCACCTTCAAACGTGACGATTCAAGGCGCAACATTATGGTGTTGTCTTGGCTTTATTCTAAGGTAACAATTGTTTAGACAGTCCAAAGGTGTGCAGTTTAGGTGGTTTGGACATGGCAAATGCGTGAGGTTACATGGATCGGTTGGCAGAGAGGGCCTGAATAAGATACTCTGTCAGAGAGTCAGTGCAGACCTGATGGGCTGAATGGCCTCCTCTGCGCTGTAGGGACTCTGTGTGGGGTGGTACGGTGGTACAATGGTTAGCACTGCTGCCTCACAGCATCAGAGTGACAAATTCAAGCCCAGCCTTGCCTGCAAGTGTGGAGTTTGTCCGTTTTCCCCAAGTCTGCTTGGGTTCCTTCTGGAGGAGCTCCGGGTTTCTCCCACAGTCCAAAGATGCGCAGGGGGTGGGGCCTGATGGGGAAATCGATGAGTAAGGAGGGGGTCCCGCTGCCACTCTGCAGTTAGGATTGGTGGAGGAAGGAGGGAGGCCAGCGATCGGGATTGGCCATTGGGGTTGGGGGGCAGCAGATGGGGCTGTGCGCGATTGTCAGCACTATGTACTCTATGAACGGTATGTTTTGTCTGTATAGTGCGCAAGAAACAATACTTTTCACGGTATCCCAATACATGTGACAATCATAAATCAAATCAAATCAAAATGCGAACCTTTCTCTGTGTCTTTGCTTGTCATGATGTGGAGATGCCAGCGTTGGACTGGGGTAAAACAGAAAGAAATCCCACAACACCAGCTTAAAGTCCAACAAGTTTATTTGTAGCAAAAGCCGCAAGCTTTCGGAATTGGCTGTCCCTTCGTCAGGTGGTTGGGAGTTCCTTGCTTGCGCCTGCTGAATCTTGGATTTTGTGTTTACTCTGCCAGTGATGCCGAGACCTTGCCCTCAGGAAAGATACCATCCCATTTGCCCATTAGAGATTAATAGAATATTACCATAGAACCCTACAGTGCAGAAAGAGGCCCTTCGGCCCCTCAAGTCTGCACCGAGCACAATCCCACCCAGGCCCTACCCCCATATCCCTATGTATTATACCCACTAATCTCTCTAACCTACCCATCCCTGGACACTAAGGGGCAATTTTTTAGCATGGCCAATCAACCTAACCTGCACATCTTTGGACTATGGGAGGAAACTGGAGTACCCAGAGGAAACCCACGCAGACACAAGGAGAATGTGCAAACTCCACACAGACAGTGACCTGAGCCAGGAATCGAACCCAGGACCCTAGAGCTGTGAAGCAGCAGTGCTAACCACTGTGCTACCGTGCCACCCATTCAGTACATAAAACATGAACCTTGTAATCCTGCGATGCCAGTTACATAAACTGTGGCACAGTCCATCGTGAACTCCGTCAATTTCACAGAAGTGAAAGGTTTAATTAGATACATGAAAAGCACAGGATTACTGGAGGTACATAATGAACAAATGTTGCTATTATATTATTGCATAATTATATTATTTTCTCCACAACTTGTACATTGAAGAGACAAACATATCTGGAAGTGTGTTGGTGCTAAAAATATGCTAAAGTGTGGCTTCTTTCGTAGTTTCCCCTAAAGGATAGTGACAGCCTTCAATTAGCATAACAGGTTTCGAACAGTAGGTAAAAGGCATATCCCAGACTACAGGAATGTCACTATTCTATCCATTAACTACGTTAAAAGGCAGAATTAAGATAAAACGGGGACAGAAAACTCCAACTCTGATATTTTTTAAAGGCAGAGATAGAAGTATTCTTGATAAGTAAGGGGATGATTGGTTATCACAGTAAATGGGAATGTGGAGCTAAGTTTACAATCAGATCAACCAAGCTTCTATTGAATCTTTACGTTTCATTCATGGACATCATAGGCTGGGTCAGCCTTTGTTACCCATCCCGAATTGTCCTTGAACTGAATAGATTGCTAGGCCATTTTGGAGAAGCAATTAAGAGTCAACCACATTTCTATGGGTCTTGAGCCACATATCACCCAGACCAGCAAGGATGGCAAATTTCCTTCCCTAAAGGACAATAGTGAATCAGATTGGTTTTTGTGAAATCGATAATGGTTTCATGGTCATCATTCGACTTTTAATTCCAGATTTCTATTAAATTCCACTGGAACTTGATGGTTTGAGCTATAAGGAGAGGTTGGATAGACTGGGACTTTTTTCTCCGGAGCTTAGGAGTCTGAGAGGTGAACTTATAGAGGTCTATAAAATAATGAGTGACATAGATCAGCTAGATAGTCAATATCTTTTCCCAAAGGTAGGGGAATCTAAAACTAGAGGGCATAAGTTTAAGGTGGGAGGGGAGAGATAGAAAAGGATTCAGAGGGTCAATTTTTTCACACAGAGGGTGGTGAGTGCCTGGAACAAGCTGCCAGAGGCAGTAGTAGAGGTGGGTACAATTTTGTCTTATAAAAAGCATTTAGATGGTTACATGGGTAAGATGGGTATAAAGGGATATGGGCCAAATGCGGGCAATTGGGATTAGCTTAGAGATTTACAAACAAAGGCTGACTTGGACAAGTTGGGCTGAAGGGCCTGTTTCCATGCTGTAAATCTCTATGACTCTATGAATCAGCCAAGATCAGACCTCCTCTTATTTTGTCTATTATAAACATTTACAGCCTACCAAAATCCCATTTCAGTGGAAACAGCTGGTGATTGAAATGGCCAGTTGTCTCTGTAAATCACTATGCACAAACCCTAGCCTGACTCCTGTCCCACCCTGCAAAAGTGGACCATATTTGAAACAGAGCTGTCAGCTGTTTTCGGGACTTATGACACCCTGGCTTCTCCATCATGGTGTAAATCTGAGCCTGTGTTCTCAATATCTCTATTTATGAAGCCCAAGGTTCCTTCTGCCTTGTTAAACATCTCTGAAGGTGTCTTACTCAAAGATCTATGTATGTTCAGCCCTAAGTCGCTCTGTTCCTGCCAGGAGGACTATATTATCCCTCTCTATCCCTTCTGCCATAATACCTCACTTGAAAGGAATAGGATAAAACATTATAACCAATGAAATTCTATAGATGGCGATGGTCAATGACACTACCAGCATGGGTTCAAGACTCAGTCCAGCTTTTGAGTGTTATTTGACTATTATTCCAGTTGAGTTGACAGAGTGGAGAGGGAGCAGCTGTTCCCCTCACTAGAAGGGTCAATTACGAGGGGACACAAGTTAAAAGTGAGGGATGGGAGGTTTAGGAAGGATTTGAGGAAAAACTTTTTTACCCAGAGGGTGGAGAGGGCCTGGAATGCACTGCCTGGGAGGGTGATGGAGATGGGATGTCTCACATCCTTTAAAAAGTACCTGGATGAGTGCTTGGCATGCCATAACATTCAAGGCTATGGGCCAAGTGCTGGCAAGTGGGATTAGATAGGCAGGTCAGGGTCTTTCGTGCATCGGTGCAGACTCGATGGGCCGAAGGGCCTCTTCTGCTATTCATTATGTACCTCCAGTAATGTGATTCTGTAAGTACCGAGGGGCTGCTGCATTGTTGCCGATGCTCATTCTTGGATACAATGTGAGACTAAGATCCTGTCTATCTATTATTTTGGAGTTACAGATTCCATGGCACTATTCAAACAGTCCTGATATTGCCCTGATCAACATTTCCTCTGATTTTCCCATTGTGTATGTCATTCATTTTGGTGCATGGTATCTTAAAACACAGCCAAGCACACTCCACATCTTAAAGGGGATGAGTTGTGCATGGACTACACAATAACATCTGAGTTGGCTCATGTACACATGCTTAGAAGGAACATTGATCCTGACAAACAACCCCATCAAAATGTATCAACTGATCAATAGACCATAAGATCATAAGACATAGGAGCAGAATTAGACCACTTAGCCCATTGAGTCTGCTCCGCCATTCAATCATGGCTGATATTTTTCTCATCCCCGTTCTCCTGCCTTTTCCCCATAACCCCTGATTCCCTTATTAATTAAGAACCTATCTATCTTTGTCTTAAAGACACTCAACGATCTGGCCTCCACAGCCTTCTGTGGCAAAAAGTTCCACAGATTCACCACTCTCCGGCTGAAGAAATTCCTCCTCATCTCTGTTTTAAAGGATCGAGCCTGAGGTTGTGCCCTCTTGTTCTAGTTTTTCCTACTAATGGAAGCACCCTCTCCATGTCCACCCTATCCAGGCCTTGCACTATCCTGTAAGTTTCAATAAGATCCCCCTTCATCCTTCGGAGCTCCAATGAGTACAGACCCAGAGTCCTCAACCTCATACAATCATTGCCATTTGTGAGACCTCAAATGCACAGTTTTGCGTAGTTGCATTTCAAAAGTAAGTTGTTCTGAAGTGTGTTGGAATGACATGAAAATTGCTATCTGAACGCAAAGACTTTCTTTTGAAAATAAACTTTCCAGAATGCCAATGGTCTCATTGTCACTTCCATACAATGAAGCGTTGCATGAAAAAAAACACGCTGACAAAAGAACATGGAGGCTGAAAGTGTTTGTCTAAAAGTCCTCTTTTGTGGAGATGCCACAACATTTATTTGTAAGAAAGAGTGCAAATGTATTTCTAAACACAAACCCCCTCGTGTACTACTGACCTCCAGTAAGATCTATAAGAAGGCTCCTGCAGTTGAGGTGCAACATTTAAGGATGTCACAAGAGGACATTATTCACCAACAATTCAGGTGGATGTTGCTTAAAAGCCTCAATAATTCAGAGCTTCAAACTTATTCATAGAGGGGAGCTGTTCCGAAACCAATTCCATAGCTGAATGACTGAGGAAAGTACAAAGCAAAGCAAACCTTCTCTGGTGTCCACAGTGATAAGCTGCAAATGGATTGCTAGTAAGCGACATAATTCACATAAAGACCACTGTGGAGATAATGTTCAGTGGCAAACAAGCACAGACAAAGAGACTTACTTTGGTAAACTGATGTTCCAAGATGTTGTGAGCATTTAGAGTAATTGCTGTCCTACACAGTGGGATGGGGAGAGATCGTCTGTGCGTGAACTCTCTTCACCACAGCAGAACAGTAAACACTTTTTACCCTAACTGCATTTCTAACTTCACCAGACACAACACCCAGAGCGGGAATCATTCTTTCAGAGCTCTGTCTAAGTAAACAGGATGTAAACAAGCAATTGTTTTCTCATAGACAAAATGGTGACTCACCAATATGTATATTCAGCTGGAGATGTACAAATACTGGGTTTAATATATTTGTGTTACCTGGTGTTTTAACCAGATCTTATTCCATGAAAGATTATGGGCAGCACGGTGGTTAGCACTGATGCCTCACAGCGTCAGGGACCTGGGTTTGATTCCTCGCCTGGGTCACTGTCCGTGTGGAGTTTGCATGTTCCCTCTGTATCTGTGTGGGGTTCCTCTGGGTGCTCCAGTTTCCTCCCACAGTCCAAAATGTGCAGATTAGGTGGATTGGCCATACTAAATTGCCCCTTAGTGTCAAGGGGATTAGCTACAGTAAATATGTGGGGTTAGGTGGATAGGGCCTGGTTGGGATTATTGTCAGTGCAGACTTGATGGGCTGAATGGCCTTCTTCAGCAGTGTAAGGATTCTGTAATTCTGTAATAACTGTCATCAAAAGGCCCGCCCATTTCCAGTTCCACAGAATGGTACAACTTTGCCCTCTCTCAGCTCATTCGCTGTTGACAAGATCATTCATAGCTTTGTCATTCCAGACTTAACTATTCCAATAAACCACCTAATTAGTAAACTCATGGGACAGCATTTTACCGGCTTACCCCTCCAATCGATGGGTGGAGTGAGCTGGAAAAATTGAGCGAGAGAAGGAAATCAGGATCATGCCTGATTTCTCGGCCCTTGCGATTTTATAGGAGCTGGGTTTCTGATGGGATCAGCCTCTTGTCAGGAATGGGAGAGAGGCTGAATAAGTTATGTAAATTTATTGTAATGGTAATTTTAATAGCATTTGCAAGCCTGGGGCTGAATCGTCTAGACTCACTTGTCTCTATGGCTTTCTTCCATCGGGAAAAAGATCAAAAAGTTTGAAGTCACGTACCAACCCACTCAAGAACTGCTTCTTCCCTGCTGCCATCGGATTTTTGAGTGGATGTACCTTGTATTAAGTTGAGCTTTCTCTACACCCTCGCTATGACTGCAACACTACATCCTGCTTTCCTTCTCTATGAATGATATGCTTTGTCTGTATAGCATAAAAGAAACAATACATTTCACTGCATGCCAGTACATGTGACAATAATAAATTGTCTATAATAATTGGATCTTATAGAGACATATAAGATAATGAAGGGCCTAGATAGGGTAGAGGTAGAGAGATTCTTCCCGCTTAGAAAGGATAGCAGAACTAGAGGGCACAGCCTCAAAATAAGCGGGGGGGTTGGGGGGTGGGGAGAGGCAGTTTAGATCAGAGTTGAGGAGGAACTTCTTCACTCAAAGGGTGGTGAGTCTCTGGAATTCTCTGACCATTGAAGCGAGGTGGAGGCTACCTCGCTAAATATATTTAAGTCACGGGTAGATAGATTTCTGATAGACAAGGGAATTAAGGGTTATGGGGAGAAAGCAGGAAAGTCAAACTGATCCACTTCAGATCAGCCATGATCTTGTTGAACGGCGGGGCAGGCACGAGGGGCTAGATGGCCTACTCCAGCTCCTATTTCTTATGTTCTTATGTTAATAATTAAATCAAATCAAATCAAAGAATACAGACTTAGTTTGAAACTAAGGGTGACACGGTGGCACAGCAGTTAGCACTCCTGCCTCACATCACCAGGAACCCAGGTTCAATTCCTGGCTTGGGTCACTGTCTGTGGAGTTTGCACATTCTCCCCATGTCTGTGTGGGTTTCTGGGTGCTCCCACAGTCCAAAGATATACGAGTTAGGTTGATTGGCCATGCTAAATTGCCTCTTAGTATCAGAGGGATTAGCTATGGTAAATGCATGGGTTTACGGAGATAGGGCCTGGGCAGTAGACTCGAGGGGCCAAATGGCCTCCTTCTGCACTGTAAGGTTCTATGAAATTAATGGATTCTAATTAAATTTAAATTTTTTACAAGAGATTTTGTACTCATAGAAAACAATCTTCAGCCCACATTAGCTGCCAGCGAGAATGATGATACGGGTGCAAAACATGGTAACAATCAGCAAGTGCAATTCTTGCAGACGAGATTACGCTTCCCAAATTTCTAGCCCCTCAGTGGTGAAGTGACTTTCCCCACCACCTGGATTTCTCCATCTTGCCTCAACATAGAGGGCCTGGGGTGGAGGCAGGGCCAAAACCCTAAGCCCATGATTATCAGTCTCTCCAGCCCCTCTCGCTGCCAGCTCCACTCTCAGCCCAGTTCAGTGACTTTGACTCCCGCAGCTGAGCCAGCAACCGGCAGACAATCCAATGCAGGTAGATGCTTTTCAGGCTTCACGTGGGCACAGCAACTACTGGGGCTCATGGCCTGTGCATCGTCAAATCATAGAAATTGGGCCGGACCAGTTATGTTACAGTTGGGCCAATGGATATGGCAGCTTCGCACACCCTGCCATGTCATCACCCGATTCTTCAGAAAGATCCAGATTAATCTTGCCGTCTTAACAACCAGCTTTATTTATCTGTAAAGCTGCACTTCCTCTGTAAAGGAGCCACATACACTGCAGTTTCAAGAAGACAGCTCGCCACCACTGTCTCAAGGGCAACTATCTATGGGCAATAAATGTTGGCTATCCAGCGATGCCCTTGTTCCACGAATGAATCTTTTAAAAGTGCTGCTTTGGACCGCCCTTGATCTGTAAGCTATATTACAATGCAATCTCGCTGACAGACTTAGCATTCGTGCACATGGAAGGGTGTAAAGTTACTGCGCTTGTTCACGAGATCGCCCACCAAACATCCAGGAATAATTAAGATTTGTCTACTAAGTGTGAGTGAATTAAAACAAGTGTTAAGTGCTATCAACAGCATCTCTGATTTTAAATATTAACTTGAACAAGTGAGGCATCTCATTCCATCAGATTGTTATGTTGGCCTCCATAGAGAGAGGATTTGAGGAAAGGGATAGGGGTGTTTTACTACAATTGTGTTGGGCGTTGGTGAGGCCATACCTGGAGCAGTGTGTGCAGTTGTGATGACCTTATCTGAGGAAGATACCTTTGAACATAAGAACATAAGAAATAGGAGCAGGAGTAGGCCATCTAGCCCTTCGAGCCTGCCCCGCCATTCAATAAGATCATGGCTGATCTGTTGTGGCTCAGTTCCACTTTCCCGCCCTCTCCCCATAACCCTTAATCCCCTCTCTTATCAAGAACCCATCAACCTGCTTCTTAAAAATATTTAGCGAGGCAGCCTCCACCACTTCAACGGGCAGAGAATTCCAGAGATTCACCACCCTTTGAGTGAAGAAGTTCCTCCTCAACTCCGTTCTAAACCGCCTCCCCTTTATCTTGAGGCTGTGCCCCCTAGTCCTACTGTCTTTTTTGAGCGGTAAGAGTCTCTCCACCTCTATCCTATCCATCCCATTCATCATCTTATACGTCTCAATGAGATCTCCCCTCATTCTTCTAAACTCTAACGAGTACAAGCCTAGTTTATTCAGCCTCTCCTCATAGCTCAATCCCCTCAACTCCGGTATCAGCCTAGTAAACCTCCTCTGCACTCCCTCCAGGGCCAAAATATCCTTGCGCAGGTGCGGCGCCCAAAACTGCACACAGTACTCCAGCTGCGGCCTCACCAATGCCCTATACAGCTGCAGCAAGACCTCCCTACTTTTATATTCAATCCCCCTCGCTATGAAGGCCAGCATCCCATTCGCCTTCCTGACCACCTGCTGCACCTGCAAGCTGGGTTTTTGCGACTCATGCACAAGGACCCTGAGGTCCCTCTGCACCGTCGCCTGCTGCAGTTTTTCGCCACGTAAGTAATAGTCCTTCCTACCATTCTTCCTACCAAAGTGGACCACCTCACACTTGCCAACATTAAATTCCATTTGCCATTTCCTGGCCCATTCGCCCAGCCTATCTAGATCCTTCTGCAGACTCTCCACACCCTCCGCACAATTTGCCTTTCCCCCAATCTTGGTGTCATCAGCAAATTTCGACACCCTGCACTCGGTTCCCTCCTCCAGATCATCTATATAAATGGTAAATAGCTGAGGCCCCAGCACCGACCCCTGGGGCACCCCACTAGTCACCATCCGCCAATCCGAATAGCACCCATTGACCCCCACTCTCTGCCTCCTATTTGACAACCAATCCTCTATCCACGCTAACACCCTACCCCCAACTCCATGTCCCCTGACCTTCTGCAATAACCTTTTGTGAGGTACCTTGTCAAACGCCTTCTGAAAATCAAGAAAGACCACATCCACCGGCTCTCCTCTATCCACTGCCCTAGACACATCCTCATAGAACTCCAGTAAATATATATGCTATAGAGGGAGTACAGCAAAGGTTTACCAGGCTAATCCCTCTGATGGCAGGTCTGTCATATGAAGAGAAGCTAAATTGGTTAGATTATATTCACTGGAGTTTAGAAGAGTGAGGAAGGATCTCATAGAAACTTATAAAATTCTAACAGGATTAGACAGGGTAGATTCAGAAAGAATGTTCTCAATGTTGGAGGAATCCAAAACTAGGGGTTATAGTTTGAGGATAAGGGGTAAACATTTTAGAGGTGAAAAGAAATTTCTTCATCCAGTGGGTGGTGAACGTGTAGAATTCACCAGCATAGAAAGCAGCTGAGGACAAAACAAGAAACTACGAAGGGTTGTGAATGTAGCCCAGTCCATCACACAAACCAGCCTCCCATCCATTGACTCTGTCTACACTTCCCGCTGCCTTGAAAAAGCGGGGAGGAGGTATCAGGATATTGAATTCGATGATCAGCCATGATCAAAATGAATGGCAGAGCAAGCTTGATGGGCTGAGTGGCCTACTCCTGTTTCCATTTTTAATGTTTTCCATGATTTAAATCATTGTTTGAGATTTCTTTTAAATTAAAAGATGAAAAGAATGTCACAGGTGATTCAACATTTCAGTTAAGCCTCTGAGATCGATGGTTAGTTTTGGTGGTCCGGATTATTAAAAATGTTCATCCTTGCTTCGAGGCCTATTTATTCGTTCACACCTAACCAAAACTCCTTCACTTACTAAAAAGTGATTAAAAATGAACTTCAACATCAGTCTGCAACTACGCAGGCAAATGGAAAAGGATTCGGCTGCTGGTCAGAGCCAGCAATGAAGTTCCCACAGAGGAAAGTATTAATGTATGAAGGCAGCATGAAAGGTTGGGGCATTTGAACAAACACTCTAAATTGGCCAGAGATTTCTCCGCAGTCTTGGTTGATTAAATGCACTCCAGCTCGTCTCTTCATAATTTATCCATCATTTTTTAATCAATACCAGCTCTCTTGCTAGAAAAATGGTGCAGCTTGTATTACAAGTAGAGGTTCTTAGGTGAAATGTTATCCTGGAAATGATAGATCTCAGGAGAGGCAATTATAGAAATGTTTGTAGCAACATAAATTCTCCTGGCTGTTTGGATCCCGTTTCAGTCATATTTCTGCAGCGTTTTTTTTAATTTTCTGCACATGATTCTCTCGTGGCATTGCTGATGGGTCAATATTAATGCATTGAGGAGATAGATAAAGGAGACGTGGGATCCGTACACTGAAGGAGCTGACTAAGGGGATGAGAGGGCGCACTGATGCTGCAGGCTGGGTTTGATGTCACCGAGCCCTCATTTGCAGGTCATTGAATCATGAAGCACAGAAGAGGCCCTTTGGCCCATCAGGTCCGCACTGACACATCACAAAAACCTGAAATCCCAGCTAATCCCATCTGCCAGCACTTGGCCCATAGCCCTGAATGTTACGGCGTGCCAAGTGCTCATCCAGATACTTTTTAAAGGATGTGACGAATACCGCCTCCACCCACCCTCCTAGACAGCACATTCCAGGCTGCCACCACTCTCTGGGTAAAAACATTTTTCCTCACATTCCCCCTAAACCTCCTGTCCCTCGCCTTGAACCTATGTCCCCTCGTGACTGACCCTTCAACTAAGAGGAATAGTTGTTCCTTATCCACTGTGCCCGCGTCTCTCATAACTTTGGTAATTTTTAAAATTATTTATTGGTGTCATAAACAAGCTTACATTAACAGTGCAATGAAGTTACTGTGAAAATCCCCAAGTCGCCACACTCCGGAGCCTGTTCAGGTACATGGAGGAAGAATTTAGCTTGGCCAATACACGAGCCAGCACATCTTGCACTGCTGCTTCACAATGCCACGGAGCCGGGTTCGATTCCCGGTTTGGGTCACTGTCTGTGTGGAGTCTGCACGTTCTCCCCGTGTCTGTGTGTTATTTGAGTGATTAAGCATTTTCTATAACTCATTATGAAATATTTAATTTTACTCATTGGTGAACGTGCCTGATTTCAATCCTGTGACCCACTGCGATAAAGGGGGGGCTAGTCACCAGAATTTCACCATAACCTCATTGCAGTGTTAGTGTAAGCCTTACTTCTGTCCATCACTGTCCAAGGGACACAGTACGAAAACTGTGCAGCATTTCCTCTGTGAAGGTGAGCGAGTTTCACCTAACCAGCCGGGGATAGGCTGCAGTCGGCTGTAGCAGGTTAAAACCTTGCAAGCCGTGATCTTTAATCTTTCACTGCTTCTATAATGTCTCACTGCATTGCATTCCTTTCTTCCTCGTAACCCCTGTTTCCCCCGGGTGCTCTGGTCTCCTCCCACATTCTGAAAGACGTGCTGATTAGGTGCACTGACCTGAACAGGCACCAGACTGTGGCGACTAGTGGAATTTCATTGTAACCTCATTGCAGAGTTAACGTAAGCCTTACTTCTGACTAATAAATAAACCTTACTTTATCTTTTGGACTGTGGGAGGAAACCGGAGCATCCAGAGGAAACCCACACAGACACAGGGAGAATGTACAAACCCCACACAGACACTGACCCAAGCTGGGAATCGAACCCAGGTCGTAGAACTGTTAGGCAAAAATGCTAACCACCGTGCCACCTAAGATGCTTTGTCAGAGAGTTGCTGCCGATTTGACGGGCTGAATGGCCTCTTTCTGCACTGTAGGGATTCAGTGCAGCCCATGAGACATTTTGTTGATCATTGCCCATGTACAAGTAGCCACACTCCTCTAACTTCCATCCTCATAGATGCTTTCCTATTGCTGTGACTGAAGTGTTGTGCATGTAAAGCAGGGGCAAGAGACGTGAGGCATATGCCGATTGCTCACAGCATAGACTGTGAGAGCCGTGTGCTCCCTCTACATCCAATTGTAAACATTTCTGTTGCCTTTACCTTTGAAGTTGATGACAATTTGATTAATATTTAAGTGATTAAGCTTTTTCTATGAGTCGTTATGAAATATTCAGCGTATATTAAATCTATTTCATCTTATTCATCGGTGAACAAGCCCATCAATCCTGTGGCCCACTGAGATGAAGGAAGTGCCACTCACCAGGCTAGGCTGCCCATCGCTGTCCTATGGACACAGCACGAGTGTGACACCTGTGTGACATCAATGAAGGTGGACAAGTTTCACTGAACCAGCCAGGGGGCAGGCTGCAGTTGGCTGTAGCAGGTTAAAAGCAAAATGATCACCTTGCAAGCAGTGATCTTTAATCTTTCACTGTTTCTATAATGTCTCAGTGCATTGTATTCCTTCCTTCCTTGTAAAAATTCATCCTCTCCCCATCTGACTGGCTCAAAAAATGCATTTTGGGGAAATCAAAATAAGATTTTCTTTTTCACGTTAATACTTCAGCACAGAAGCACCACAGAGCCCTAGAAGAGAACAATGGAACTACTCCTGACTGAGTGTTTGAAGTCTCAATTTTCCCTTCCATATCTCACTAAGTGCAAACAAGCCAGTAAATGATTGACACTTTTCTACTATCCACAATCTCTAAACAATGATCAGGTGGCATGACAACTTTTCTTCAGTCTGTTTCACTGATTAATGAAAATCAACACCTCGTGGTGCCTGGACGTAACAAACACTGGTGCGTTTTTACTCCCCAGACCTAGAATACCTGATCTAAAATGCCGCCCCTACTACCGTCCGTAGAAGTTCACCTCCGCTACCCTGATGGCGGTTTACGTCCCACCCCATGCGGACGTGTGGATTGTGCTGGATGAAATATACACCACTACAAATAGTCTTGAGGCAAAACATCCCAAGGCCTTGTTCATCGTGGCTAAGGACTTCAATCAGGCCAAGCTCAAGGGCGTACTACCAAGTTATCGCCAACACGTCTCCTGCTCCACCAGAGGCCCAAACATCCTAGACCACTGCTACACAAATATCAAACATGCCTACTGCTCTATTGCCCACCCACACTTTGCAAATCAGACCACAAGGCTGTGCTCCTCCTCCCAGCTTACAAGCAAAAACTGAAACGTCAAAGAAAGTTGTGCAATGTTGGTCTGAGGAAGCGGATGATCTTCTACAGGGCTGCTTGGAGTCAATGGAGTAGTCAGTATTTAAAAACTCCGTGACCAGCGAGTACGCTACTCCAATAACTGACTTCATTAGTAAGAGTGTAGAAGACTGTGTCCCAAAGAAGCAAATTTGTGTGTTCCCCAACTGGAAACCATGGAGGTGTTCAAATCAGGCAACACTGACCCATACAAGAAAGCCAGATACGATCTAAGGAGATCCATCAGAGATGCCAAAAGACAGTACCTGACCAAGCTCGAGTCCCAGGCTAGACACATCAATTCCTGCTGACTGTGACAAGGTCTGTAAGACATAACAGGCTACAAGATGAAGACATGTAAAATTGCCGGCTCCAACGCACCCCTCTCTGATGAACTCAATGCATTCTATGCCTATTTTGAGCAAGAGGTCAGTAAGCGCATGCCCTCCACCCTGGAAGTCCTGGATGAACATATACCTGGGGTCATCATTGCAGATGTCAGAGCAGCTTTCTCAATGGTCAACCCACAGAAAGCGACTGGCCCGGAAGGGGTACCCGGAAGAGCAATTAGATCCTGCGCAGATCAGCTGGTAGGGGTATTCACAGTAATTTTTAACCTCTCTTTACAACAATCTGAGGTTCCTACTTGCTTTAAAAAGACGACCATCATTCTGGTACCTAAGAAAAGCCAAGCAGTGTGCCTTAATGACTACTAACCGGTGGCTCTGACACCCATCATTATGAAGTGCTTCAAAAGGTTAGTCATGGCACGAATCAATTCCAGCTTCCAAGGCTACCTGGATCCACTACAGTTTGCCTACCACTGCAACAGGTCCACAGCAGACACCATCTCTCTGGCCCTGTACTCTACTCTGGAACACCTAGATAACAAGACACCAATGTCAGACTCCTATTTATTGACTACAGCTCATCCTTCAACACCATTATTCCCACGAAACTCGTCTCCAAACTCTGTGGCCTGGGCATTGGCTCCTCACTCTGCGACTGGAATCTGAACTTCCTAACTCACAGACCACAATCAGTAAGGATAGACAACAACACTTCCTCCACGATCATCCTCAACACCGGTGCCCCACAAGGCTGGGTTCTCAGTCCCCTACTATACTCCTTATACACGTATGACTATGTGGCCAATTTCCTTCCAATTTCAAGTTTGCTGACGACACCACCATAGTGGGTCAGATCTCAAACAATGATGAGACAGAGTACAGGAATGAGCTAGAGAATCTGGTGAACTAGTGCCCTCAATGTCAACAAAATGAAGGAGATTGTCATCGACTTCAGGAAGCGTAAGGGAGAACATGCCCCTGTCTACATCAATGGGGACGAAGTAGAAAGGATTGAGAGCTTCAAGTTTGTAGGTGTCCAGATCACCAACAACCTGTCCTGGTTCCCCATGCCAACATTATAGTTAAGAAAACCCACTACTTTTTCAGGAGACTAAGGAAATTTGGCACGTCAGCTACAACTCTGTCCAACTTTTCAAGATGCACAACAGAAAGCATTCTTTCTGGTTGTATCACAGCTTGGTATAGTTCCTGCTCTGTCCAAGACCACATGAAACTACAAAAGGTCGTGAATGTAGCCCAATCCTACATGCAAACCAGTCTCCCATCCATTGACTCTGTCTACACTTCCCACTGCCTCGGCAAAGCAACCAATATAATTAAGGACCCCAGGCACTCAGCCATTCTCTCTTTCACCTTCTTCCTTCGGGAAAAAGATACAAAAGTCTGAAGTCACATACTAACCAACTCAGGGATAGCTTCTTCCCTGCTGCCGTTAGACTGTTGAATGGACCTACCATGCAGTATGTTGATCTTTCTCTGCACCCTAGCTATGACTGTAACACTACATTCTGCACTCTCTCCTTTCCTTCTCTATGAGTGGTATGCCTTGTCTGTATAGCATACAAGAAACAATACTTTTCACTGTATACTAATACATGTGATAATAATAAATCAAATCAAACCAAATCAAAAGCTCAGAACAGCAAATTAGACTTTAAAATTTTTCAAGGTTTGCTTTCAGATTGTTCCTACACAGTTGGATGAAGACAAAATAACTAAACCGTTGAAATAATTTACTTCTATCATTTCCTCTGAGACATTTGCTGCAATATTTCCATAAAGCAAAATGCTGTGGATTCTGGAGATCTGAAATCAAAACAAAAATTGCTGAAAAACCCAGCAGGTCTGGCAGCATCTGTGGAGAGAGGAACTGCGTTACTGGGCAAGATTTTCCAGCCGCCATGTCCCAAGACTGGAAATTCCCACCCGAGGTGAATGGACCTTAAAGCGGAAGCAATGGCCTAGTGGTATTGTAGCTAAGATACTAGTACAGAAACTTAGTTCATGTTCTGTTCGACCCGGGTTCGAATCCCACCACGGCAGATGGTGGAATTTGAATTCAATTAAAAAATCTGGAATTAAGAATGTACTGATGACCACGAAACCATTGTTGATTGTCGGAAAAACCCATCTGGTTCACTTTAAGGAAGGAAATCTGCCGTCCTTATCTAATCTGGCCTACATGTGGCTCCAGAGCCATGGCAATGTGGTAGACTTTCAACTGGCCTCAAGCAACTGGGGCTGGGCAATAAATGCTGGCCAGCCAGTGACGCCCATGTCTCATGAATGAATAAGAAAATAGTCCATCAAATTTCCTGTCCCACACGCGACGATTCCCTTGGTGGGCGGGGCTGGAAAATCTCGGCCAATGCTTCAAGTCTGTGTGAATGTTCTTCTGAATGGAATGTTGTTGATTAGTGACTGAGGAATTTTCCTGAGCAGTCCATTGGAGTCGAGGGTGATTTGCTTCCGGGGGACGGCACAGTGGTTAGCACAGCTGCCTCACTGTGCCAGAGACCCAGGTTCAATTCCCAGCTTGTGTCACTGTCTGTGTGGAGCTTGCATGTCCTCCCTGTGTCTACGTGGGTTTCCTTAGGGTGCTCCAGTTTCCTCCCACATTCTGAAAGACATGCTGGTTAGGTGGGTTGACCTGAACAGGCGCCGCAGTGTGGGGAATTTCACAGTAACTTCATTACACATTGTGCCATTGCATGTCACAAGACTTGGTTGTGACTAATAAATACACTTTAACTTTAAAAATGAGTTCTCATTTCATGTACTCTGTATTCATTGCTGAAGGCAGGATCTAGACTAAAATCATGTACAGTAGCTCATCAATTATTCAATAATTGCACCAATTATTTACCCAAAGTCTGATTTCCATCATTGCTTCTCAGGTCCTCAAGACAGAGAGAAGTCATTACAGCTGAAATAACAGTAACGATCCAAAATGACACTGTTGGATAGACAGGCAGATACAAGTACTTGGTGTCATTGTGTGAATCTGCTCCCTCTGCCACGCTGACTCATTCTCTCCAGGTTAATATAGGAGAGATGACAGACAGAAGGGAATATGTGCAATGCAGCGTTCCTTCTTTTATTTGTTTTCCCAGTTGTCCCAAAGGAAGTCTAATGTGCGACCTGCAAATCTGTCACACACGGGACAGTAAGAAGTCTCACAACACCAGGTTAACACATACTGGACAGACAGTGATTGGAAGAGTGGGCCGGGTGGGATACAATTGGGTGGGGTACCCAGGTTGCTATGTGTTTTTCTTGCTTTTGGCCTTTGGCTCCAGCATGCTCTCAGCAATAGAACTCGAGATGTTCAGTTCCCCCCAGATGCCTTTCCCCCACTTCAGCCAGCCTTGGGCCAGGGCTCCCCTGCAGCTGTCGGTGGGGATGTTTCACTTTTTAAAGGAGAGTTTGAGGGGGTCCATGGAGCATTTCCTCTACCCTCCTGGGTCTCACTCGTCGTGTCGAAGCTCCCAGCAGAAGGCCTGTTTTGGGAGCTTCGTGACAGACTTGTGGAAGGTGCGGCCAGCCCAGCAGAGCTGCTGGAGTGTGGGCAATGCTTCGATGCTGGGGATGTTGACCCGAGCGGGAAAAATGTCGATGTGTCTATCTTAGTAAAGTAAGTAAAGTTTATTTATTCATCACAAGAAAGGTTTACATTAACACTGCAATGAAGTTACTGTGAAATTCCCCTAGTCACCGCACTCCAGCACCTGTTCAGATCAGTGCACCTAACCAGTATGCCTTTCAGACTTGCCAATGGATTTGGTGGTACTTCTCCGAGGTTTTTAGGTGCCTCCTGTACTAAGTCCATGTCACTGAGCCATGTAAAAGGGTGGGTATCACTACTGTTCTGTACACTATGAGCTTAGTGCCATGATCTAAATGGTTTCAGCAATGTCATTGTAGTTTAATCTCAATAAATTAGTTTGAGGTTAGTGTACCTTTAAGAGGTTTTTTTTAATCATGGTCACAGTCTTGGGTGATGTCATTGCGGGAAGGATGAAAAATAAACTGTGGGCTCGTCATGTGACCAAAGTATTTTCAGCCTTCAGTTTCGTTTTGGCTGCAGTGTTAGAAGAAGTCTTAGAAGCAAGCTGGAAAAGATGTCTCTTTCTCTCTCCATTTTGCTTTGAAATTTTTTTACCAGTTAGCTGAAAGAAAGGCTTGTTGCCATGCTGCAGTAAAGAATCTGTACTTTGATGTTTTGGGGAGCTGATGACTATGAACTGCTTTGAATTTTCAAGATCATTTGAAATCAGCATTCAACCCAGGGAACTGGATTCCAGTATCATGTGAGCTTTAGCCTGTGCAGTGATAAATCTGTTTAAAGAGTTTTGTTTATTGGATATTAGTTTTGATTGGAATATCTGACATATATTGGTTAAAGGTTATACATTGTTGTGGTTGTTTCATTTTCACCTGTAATTGATAAATTGGGGGCAGCACGGTGTCACAGTAGTTGGCACTGCTGCCTCCCAATGCCAAGGACCGGGGTTCAATTCCCGGCTTGGGTCACTGCCTGTGTGGAGTTTGCACGTTCTCCCCGTGTCTGCATGGATTTCCTCCTGGTGCTCCAGTTTTGTCTCACAGTCTGAAAGATGTGCTGGTTAGATGCATTGGCCATGCTAAATTCTCCCACCATGTACCTGAATAGGTGCCGGAGTGTGGCGATTATGGGATTTTCATAAGACCATAAGGTCATAAGTCATAGGAGCAGAATTAGGTCACTCTGCGCATCGAGTCTGCTCCACCAGTCAATTATGGCTGATTTTTTTCGCACCCCCATTCACTTGCCTTTTCTCCATAGCCACCGATCCCCTTATTAATCGAGAACATGTCTATCTCTGTCTTAAACATACTCAATGACCTGGCCTCCACAGTTTTCTGCAGCAAAGAGTCCCAAAGATTCACCACTCTCTGGCTGAAGAAATTCCTCCTCATCTCTGTTTTAAAGTATCGTCCCTTTAGCCTGCAGTTGTGTCCTCTGGGTCTAGTTTTTCCTACTAGTGGAAAAATCCTCTCCACATCCACTCTATCCAGGCTTCACAGTGTCCTACAAGTTCCAATAAGATCCCCCTCATCCTTCTAAATTCTAACGAGTACAGACCCAGAGTCCTCAACCGTCCCTTACACGACAAGCTCTTCATTCCAGGGATCATTCTTGTGAATATCCTCTGGACCCTTGCCAAGACGAGCACATCATTTCTTAGATACGGGCCCCAAAACTGCTCACAATACTCCAAAAGGGATCTGACCAGAGCCTTATACAGCCTCAGAAGTACACTTCTGCTTTTGTATTCTAGCCCACTTGACATGAATGCTAACATTGCATTTGCCTTCGTATGTGCCAACTGAACCTGCAGACAATCTTGAACAATGATTCCTAAGTCCCTTTGTGTTTATGATTTCCTAAGCATTTTTCCATTTAGGAAATAGTCTATGTCTCCATTCTTCCTTTCAAAGTGTGTAGTCTCACACATTTCCACATTGTGTTCCATCTGCCACTTTTTTGCCAGCTCTCTAACCTGTCCAAGTCCTTCTACAGCCCCCCTGCTTCCTCAATACTACTGTCCCTTTACATATCTTTGTATCATCTGCAAACTTGGCTACAATACCTTCAGTTTCTTCCTCCAAGTTGTTAGTGTATATTGTGAAATGTTGTGGTCCCAGCACTGACCCCTGAGGCACACCATTAGACACCGGCTGCCATCCTGAGAAAGATACCTTTATCCCCCATTCTCTGTCTTCTGCCAGTCAACCAATCCTCTATCCATGCCAGGATCTTACCCTTAACACCATGGGCACTTAATTTATTTAACAGAGCCCCATGTGGCACCTTGTTTAAGGCTTTCTGGAAATCCAAATAAGTCACATCCACAGGCTCTCCTTTATCTAACTTCCTTGTTACCTCTTCACAGTAATTTCATTGCAGGGCTAATGTAAGCCTACTTGTGACTAATAAATAAACTTTATTTTAAAAGTCCTTGCTAATTTTCTTTCTATACATGTTAGCTATATTCGTAAATAAACATTGCTTGATAAAAGCTCCCTAGTGGGTCATTTGGATCATACATGAAATGGAATATATCCCTGCTTACCCTAGCCAAATTCAAGATGCAAAACTTATTCAGGCAGACTCCATAAAACACTTCGGAGTTTCTAACCTGAACCAAAACATTTGTGACATATTTAAAATATTCATGTTCTCACTCCCAAGATTTAATTAGCAGCTTAAATTTTTATACTTTTCTCATGTACAATCTTTCAGGCTGCTTACCTTGTGGATTTATCTTCCTAATCCTTCATTCCTCATGCATAACGCAAACCGTGCACTCTGTAATCAGTGCTGGAGGCAGAATCTAGACTAAAATCACATACGGTCGCTCATCAGTTATTCAGTAATTGCACCAATCATTTACCCAAAGGCCAACTTCCATCTTTGCTTCTCAGGCCCTCAAGACAGGGAAACATCAATGCAGCAGGAATTATACTAAGGACTCAAAATGACACTGTTGGATAGAGAGGCAAACACAAATGCTTGGTGTCACAGTGTGAACCTGCTCCCTCTGCCACGCTGACTCACTTTCTCCAAGAGGGAGGGCATTTGGAAGGGAATATGTCCAAGAAAGCATTCCTTCTTTTATTTGTTTACCGAGTTGCCCCAAAGGAAATCTGACAAATTGATTTGCAAGGTCATTTAAGAAGTCAGATAACACCATGGGTCTGACTTGAATCACATATAGGGCAAAGCAAGTAGCTTGACTTTCTAAAAGACATTAGTGAACCATAGAATCATAGAATTCCTACAGTACAGAAGGAGGGCATTTGACCCATTGAGCCTGCACCGACAGCAATCCCACCCATGTCCTATTTCCATAACCCCACATATTTACCGTGCTAACCCCCACCCCCCCGACACTAAGAGGCAATTTAGCATGGCCAATCCACATAACTTGCACATATTTGGAGTGTGGGAGAAAACTGGAGCACCTGGAAGAAACCCACGCAGGCACGAGGAGAATGTGCAGACTCCACACAGACAGTCAGCCAAGGCCGAAATCAGAATTGGGCCCCTGGCGCTGTGGGCAGCAATGCTACCGTGCCTCCCACAAAGTGAATGGGAGTAAGAGGAGTACAGCCTGTTTCATAAGTTTCTTGCAACCTGTCTTGACACTCACCACCGACTTCTATTGTGTGAGTGGCATTACATTTATGATCATAGACATCCTTGAGTCTTCTCAGTTATGCTGAATGTATCAATGATAATTAAAGTAGTTCTTAGGCTGCGGACACATGCATACTGTGAGGCATCTCAAATTCATTTTAAAGTTTATTTTATTAGTGTCACAAGTAGGCTTACCACCAGCTGAGTTTTTTAATGATAACACTTTGCGGCCTTTTCTTCTTCTTTTTACCAATACTTGCTTTTTAATTCCCAAATTTTCAAAACTAACTTATAAGTCGTATCATGAGAATGAGGCCTAATTTTTAAAAATAAATAATTTTACAAAATAGAAGCTTTGCTGAGCCAGCAACTTGTCCCTAACTGAGAGATTCTGCTGTGGATTCTGAAGTCACAGGTAGACCAGACGGGGTAAGGACGGCAGATTTCCTTCTCTAAAGAAACCAGGTGAGTTTTTACAACAATCAACAATGGTTTCCATTCTAGAATTGTTATTGAATTGAAATGTCACTATCTGCCATGGCACGATTTAAACCGAGGTCCCCTGATTGAGGATTACTAGCCCAGTGACAAGACCACTGCACCATTGCTTCCTGCTCCCTGGATCACTCGTCCAGTAACATAAACCACCACAGTAAGGTTAATTCAGACACTAATATTTTCATTTAAACACAGTGAGAGTATGGGACACTGATTGAACAGGATCCAAACATGGTTAAATCTAGTCTATTGATTGAGAAAGTTTCATAGAGTTCTCTGAAGAGAAAAAAAAACTTCATCTACACACAGAGGAATTCATCTCCAGGGCAAATCTGATTCACTGGTAATTTTCCACCTGATAGTTCATTAAATTGAACACAGTCACTTACTTCTTTGTTACACAACTTTAAGCTCCAATTGAGAAAGGCAATTATTGTTATCTTAAATATTTTCTTCCAGTCTTCCTGCACATTGTTCTATCCATACTTTTCATGCAGGGTGTCCACTGCTTTGCAGTTTTAGTATCAGCCATTGTATCTTCATCAATGTTACAATGCATCTGCTATCTCCTTTTCCCAGTGCTGTACGCAAATCATTCAAAAGTTTCATAAGTCCAGAACTCCCCAACTACCACCCCACTCCCCATTCCATCCGCCCCCCCGATTCTCCAGCCCTGACTACCCCCCAACTACCTCTTCACTACCTCCTGACACCCCATATCCCCCTATTCTCTTCTTCCTTCCAATGTCCAGAAGGCAAAAGCAGTAAAACAGGGAAATAAGACCAGGTCTGAACTGGTTTTGTATACTTTAACATGGGACACCAGTAAAATAAGGAAATAAGAATGTTGATCTGAACTGGTCTTGTATACTTTAAAATGGGACACCAGTAAATCAGGGAATGCTGGTTTTAATGACTCAGAAAACTGGAAAGAAACATAGTTCATTATAGGATGCAAAGTAAAAACACTACTGTGGTATATGAACACTAGTCTCTACCTGGGAATACAGTTCAGCAGGCCCAGTCCTGGGCCTGCTTTATAAAAGGCTCAGGTTTTGAGTTCCAGTTGGGCAGGCCACTGCCTTTTACCAGGGAAACTGATACTCAACGAGTGCTACGGGGAGATCAAGCAGTGATTTCCCCAAGTTATCATGGGGGTCATCACGCTGGACCAACCCTCCCCTGAGCCCCTACCTCCAACTACCCTTCAACCACCACAAACCCTCCCCAGCTTTCCTCCCCCCAACCACCGTATCCCCTCATCCACTTACCTAACATACTTTACCTTTTCTCTTGAAAGTAAAGGTAAGTTTCATTTATTAGTCGCAAGTAGGACTTACATTAACATTGCAATGAAATTACTGTGAAATTCCCCTGGTCACCACACTCCAGTGCCTGTTCAGGTCAATGCACCTAACCAGCACACCTTTTAGAATGTGGGAGGAAACCGGAGCACCCAGAGGAAACCCATGCAGACACAGGGAAAACATACAAACTCCACACCGACAGTGATCCGAGCCAGGGATCAAACCTGGGTCCCTGGCGCTGTGAGGCAGCAGTGCTAACCACTGTGCCACCCTTCGCATACTGACTGGGATGGTTAAACAATGGCTTACGGCAACTAACGCCATACAAGAGTGTAGCTGAGGGTTTATTGAGGGGCTCTAATGCTGAGTTGAGGGTTTTATTGTGGAGTCATCTGTGGGTTGAGAGATAAGGAGGAGTGCGAACATTGGAGAGTGCAAACATGAGGAGAAAGGCTAGTGGTGTACCCTCCATCACCAGGGAATCAGCAACAGTGCCAAGCACTCGGACCCAGAGGTGGGCAAGAGGGAGCAGCTGGAGTGAAGGGTGGGTGGGTGGGGGGGAGGTGTGTGTGTGTGTGTGTGTTGGGGGGGGGGGGACCGGGGGCAAGAAGGCAGAGACAGCAGCCAAATTTTCTCAAAGGGGGTAGGATCTGGGGTTGGGGTGGAGTGCTTATGACAGCAGCAAGAGAATTAAATTCTCCCCTCTCCTCCTCACTCACTTACTCACTCACCTCCTCTTTCCCTTCAAAAACTCTCCAACAGTGAGATAATGGGAAGATAACAGAGACAGTTTTTCCTTTCTATATAGCACAGGTATTTGAAATGTATAAAACAAACTCTGAAAGGTTTGCATGTGGTCTGGCTGCAGGTATTAAACCTTGGCCCCATATATGAGCTTACAGTCACCGTGTCCACATGGCGCAATGGTGCAGGACGTATCAGCGAGGCAGTCACTGAAATCAGCATTATCACCTAGACAGTGTTATAAATAACAATGGGATATTTTCCTCTCAAATTAACATGACTGCATGATGCTGCTGAAATGAAATTTGTACTCTCCGGTTTGTTTTATAGTTTCAGTGGGGTCACCGAGAGGATACAGACAAGATAACACCACATTATATCTCTTAATATGAATGACTTATTGTGCATCTACCTTGGACAATATCTGTAACCAGACGCCAACAGTGGGAATCATCATTTTACTCAGACCTTTCGGTGATAGTTTGGTGAATTGATTGTTGAATTCTGAAATGGGGGAAAAAATCATGCATCCAAATCCACCAGCAAGAAAAGAGAATCAACATGTCCTCTCTGAAGCCAACATGTCCGGCTCAAAACAAGCTTCTCTGGGCAGAACACAGGGTGGAAATTTCCTGTCCCACCAGCTTTGGGAATCATAATGGGCAGGACATTTACCAAGCAAAGGTCCATTGACCTCGTGTGGGATTTTCCAGCTTTGGGGCAAGTGTGGCCAGAAAATCCCACCCTTAGAATCTATAGTATAGAAGGAAGCCATTCGGTTCATCAAATCTGTGTGAAAAAGCATCGCACCTGACCCACATTTATCCTGTTAATCCCTCTAATTTACACATCTTGGGGCACTAAGGCACAATTTTAGCATGGCCAATCCACCTAACCTGCCCATCTTTGGACTGTTGGAGGAATGATGTGGAGATGCCAGCGTTGGACTGGGGTAAACACAGTAAGAAGTCAGGTGTTGTCAAACCTGGTGTTGTCAGACTTCTTACTGTTGGAGGAAAGCAGAGCACCCAGAGGAATCCCATGAAGACATGGGGAGAACGTGCAAACTCCACACAGCTGTCCAAGGCCAGAATCGAATCCAGATCCCTGGCACTGTAAAGTAGTGGTGCTATCCATTGTGCTACTGTGCCTCTCATATCATTTGTATGCCTGATACTCAAACTGCTTTACTTTGAATTCCATAAAGATGGGATACGCCCAGTGAAAATGCTTCAGTGATGTTCTCAAAGCATTCCTGACTCATGGGAGTCCCTGGCTTGAGATTGACCGAGATGGAGAAGGTTCAGGAAAGCATCAGACACATCAGCCAACATTTCATGACCTCGTTCGGGGCGAGGCTTGTAAAATCTCGCCCGAGGCCAACGGAGAATTCAGATCTGCAGTAAAATTCTGGCTACTGAAAGACATTTAGCAACATGCAGAGGCAGGTCATGGCATCAGAGAGAGCGCACGCTCCTCCAAATAACCTAATGGCCCGATTCACCAAGCATCACCTGCCCTCATACGCCAATGCCTGCACATTGCACATTGGGCTTATCAGGCAATTCAGGATCCTTCGAACCACAGTAGGGTGGGATTTTCTGGTTTCGGGGCACGCACAGCCGGAAGATCCCCCCTTTAGTGTCAGGGAGATTCGCAGGGTAAAGACATAGAAGCATAGAAAACCGTAGCAGGAGGAGGCTTCTCACCATTCATTTTGATAATAGTTGATCCTCAAAATAAATAAACTGTTCCTGAATGGGCTCCTTCTGCACTGTATGATTCTTTTCTTTTTGTTTATTTTCTCCTTTAATATCTATTAATCATTACTTTTCATATAATCAGGCAGGTTACTTCACTCTAAGTCTTTCATATTTATCCATGACATTCTGAAATGACTGATAATTTTCTTTGTATAAAGTTGGCACTTGTTTAGACTGGACAAGTGCTAATTTCTCCTTCCATCTTGCCTCAGAAGACTCACCTGCGTCCTTCTAAAATCAGCTATAATGAGAAGCTGGGTTCTACTTTTTCCTTGTTCATGTTGGATGTGATACTCTATCACATTTTGATCCTTATGATGAATAGAGGTGAATAGTGTGCAATTGTCAGTGTGTGATGGAGGGGAGGGCTTTGAAGAACAATTGAAGATAATCAGGCTGCGAACTCTTCCCTTGCTGCGATTTCTAATGATCGTATTAAAGCCATTATAATGAGACCTATTCCATCAGTCAGAGCGTAATCGTGTTTTTCTGAAGAGTTGCAGTGGAAATGAAATTTACTAAATTTCAAAGCAATAGCATCAAATGGTTCTATTTAATTTCCATAGTCATAAAAAAGAATATTAAATTCATTTTGGTTCATCGGAAGCCAGCAACTGCCATATGTATGCACATTGTGGCCTGCAATAAGATATGATCAATATGGTTTTTGTTATTCATTCATGCAATGTGTTCACCTTTGGCAAGCCAACATTAATTGCTTATCTGTAGCTTCTCTTGAGAAATTGGTGGTGAGCTGAATCGCTGCAGTCCATGTGGTGAAGGTACACCGACAAAGCTGTCAGGTTAGGAGGTAGGAAGGTATGGAGTTTTAACTCAGTGTTGATGAGGGACAGCGATATAGGAGCGAATTTTACCATCGCACCCACCACAGAAAATAGAGCGGGCGAGGGATGGACCTTGAAGAAGTCTGTTGACATCAGGCCGGATTTTCCGGTTTTGGGGCGAGTAAGGCCGGAAAATCCCACCCATAATTCCAAGTCTGCATTTTGCGTTACTTAGGGAAGGGGCAGGAGGGGAAGTCTTGCAGGTGGTAATAGAGTCATGCAGTGCAGAAAAGGCCCTTTGGCCCATCGAGTCTGCACCGACAATATTTACCACTAAAGCTGCTAATCCCATTTTCCTGCGCTTATCCCATATCCTTGAATGTTATATTTCAAGTGCTCATTCAAATATTTTTTAAAGGTTGTGGGTTTCCAGGCAGTGCATTCCAGATTCTCACCACCCTCTGAGTGAAATTTCTTTTCTCAAATCCCCTCTGAACTCACCCTAAAACTATTGTAATTGACCCCTCAACCAAAGGGAACGGCTGCTTCCTACTCACCCTGTCCATATCCCTCATAATCTTATGTACCTCAGTCATGCCCCCCCCGCAACCCCATCCCGTCTCTCCTTACAGCGCAAATGCTCCATCCCAGGCAACATCCTGGTGAATCTCCTCTGTACCCTCCTCTGGTGGTCTCATGTGCCCACCGCTCTTCTCCTTCTAGGTGGCAAAGGTCAGAGGTTTCAAATATGTTGAAGGAGCCTTGGGAAGTTGTTGGAGGACATCTTGTCGATGGGGCACACTGCAGCCACTGCAGGCTGAGGGAGTGAATGTTTAAGGTAAAGGATGGGTTTTGATTAAAATGGATGTTTCCACTAGTAGGAAAAACTAGAACTAGAGGGCACAACCTCAGGCGAAAGGATGATCCTCCATCAAAGAGATGAGGAGGAATTTCTTCAGCCAGAGAGTGGTGAATCTGTGGAACTCTTTGCCGCAGAAGTCTGCGGAGGCCAGGTCATTGTGTCTTTAAGACAGAGATAGATAGGTTTTTGATTAATAAGGGGTTCAGGAGTTCTGGGGAAAAGGCAGGAGAATGGGGATGAGAAAAATATCA
The DNA here is from genome assembly GCF_965287045.1 of Carcharhinus amblyrhynchos. Lineage (NCBI taxonomy): Eukaryota > Metazoa > Chordata > Chondrichthyes > Carcharhiniformes > Carcharhinidae > Carcharhinus > Carcharhinus amblyrhynchos. The sequence goes on from NC_137327.1 coordinate 127,224,371, forward strand.
GCCATGATTGATTGACAGAGCAGACTTGATGGGCGGAGTGGCCTAATTCTGCTCCTATGTTTTATGGTTTTATGGATTGCTTTCTCCAGAATGACGTGGAGCTTTTTAAATTTTGTTGGCAAATGGTGATTATTCCATCACGCTCTTGACTTGTGCCTCATAGATGGTGGACCAAGTCTGGGGAGTCAGGAGGTGAATCGTTCCCTCAGGGTTCACAGTTCTGATTTGCTCTTGGGGCCACATTATCTATGTGGTTGGTCCAGTTAAGTTTCTGGTCTATGGTGACTCCAGGATATGATAGTGGGTATTTAGCAATGGGGCGGCATGGTGGCACAGTGGTAAGCACTGCTGACTCACTGTGCCAGGGACCTAGGTTCAATTCCAGCCTTGGGTGACTGAGTGGAGTTTGCATGCTCTCTGCATGTCTGCATGTGTTTCCTCTGGGTGCTCCGGTTTCCTCCCACACTCCAAAGATGTGCAGGTTCGGTGGATTGGCCCTTAGTGTCCTGTGAGTTTACTATCAGACAAATCGGTTGGACTTAAACCTGGTGTTGTCAGACTTCTTACAGGGTCTACCCCAGTCCAACACCGGCATCTCCACATCATTACAAAAACTGCACACAGTTTTGTTCTCCTTACCTGAGAAGGGATGTATCGGCAGTGGATGTTGTACGGAGGAGATTCACTAGGTTGATTCCGGAGTTGAGAGGGTTGGCTTATGAGGAAAGACTGAGTAGACTGGGGCTATACTTATTGCAATTCAGAAGAATGAGGGGAGATCTTATAGAAACATATAAGATTATGAAGGGAATAAGTAAGAGAGAAGTAGGAAGCTTGTTTCCATGAGCAGATGAAACTAGAACTAGGGGGCATGGCCTCAAAATAATGTGGAGCAGATTTAGGACTGAGTTGAGAAGGAACTACATCACCCCAAAGGGTTGTGAATCTGTGGAGTTCCCTGCCCAGTGAAGTAGTTGAGGCTACCTCATTTAATGTTTTTAAGGTAGGGATAGATAAATTTTTGAACAGTAAAGAAATTAACGGTTAATATGAGCAGGCAGGTAAGTGGAGCTGAGTCAACAAAAAAATCAGCCATGATCTTATTGAATGGTGGAACAGGCTTGAGGGGCTGGATGGCCTACTCCTGCTCCTAGTTCTTATGTCCAAAGATGTGTAGGTTAGGAGATTAGCATGGCCAATTCACTAACCAGCACATCTTCAGACAATGGGAGGAAACCAGAGGAAACCTACACAGAGATGGAGAGAACGTGCAAACCCTACACAGACAATGACCCAAGCTGGGATTTGAACCCAGGTCCCTGGCACTGTGAGGCAGCAGTGCTAACCGCTGTGCCACCGTGCCGCCCCAATTTAAGAAAGATTTCAGGAATTTCTTCTCTCAGAGGACCGTTAATATTTGGAATTCTCTTGCACAGAGAACAATGGAGGCTGGGTCACTGAATATGCTCAAAGTTGAGCTCAACAGAACTTTGATCTACAAGGGTTTGAAGGATTTGGGAGTTAAGTACACAACCAGATCAGTCATGATCAACCACAAATGGGTTGATTAGGCTTGAGGGGCCAATTGGTCTATACCTGCTCTGATTTTGTTATGTATTATAATCTTAAAACAGATTTGAACATAATCTCCAACATCAGGTTTTTGTGACACAAGAGAATCTATAACGATCTAAATCCCCATGCATTTTCTGAAAATGAGAGAAGTGATAACTGTTCGAAATCCACCCTTTAGGTGAGACTTTGGGTAGAACTGCACTCCCCTACACTAACATACTTGACACATTGCATCAACCAGAGCCAAGTTAGGGAAATAATGTTAAGAATCACAGTTATACTCTTGGTCTCATCTGAATAGTATAATAGAAAGCACAGAACTGTATTTACTCTGTCAATTACAGCCTGCAATGACTGGATATCATCACTTAAATTTATTGCTTCCAGTCTTTTCCCTGCTCAGTTATACATTATTATTTAAGTGTGTATCCCATACTCTTTTTACCAATTGAAATGACACATATTCTTTCAAACTTAAGCAAATTACTTCTTATTTCCTTTCACCAAAACATTTTTCTCTGTCCCCTCCTGTTCTTAAATTTCTTTTCAATCTTGTCAATATTTAATTTCTATTTAATATCCAATAACAGATGATGGTTAAAACCCCTTTTATTCAGTGCCTCCTGCAGCCCGATCCCACAATGTCTTCTGAAGACAGAACTACTTTTCATTATTGAGGTCTAGTTCTCTGAAATTGGCTCTGAAATGAGAGTTGGATGACAAATGTATTGCAGCTTATTATTCTCGTTCCTGAGCTGAAGATCGTAGCAGGTATTATACAATCAGCTCTTAATCAATTCCCGACTCTGTATAAAGCAGTGAATCTATTTCCCATTTCTCAAAAATTTAAAACCAATGCTATGATCTAGTTCTTTTCATCATTTCTTTTAAGTGTTTCCACATTTTTTTATTCATTCATGGATCATGGGTGTCAATGGCTGGGCCAGCATTTAATGCCCATCCCTATTTAGGAACCTAATTTAAAATTCACTGTTGGTGTACAGTTTTCCCAGGGGTTGGAAAACCAGGCAGTGAAAGCAAGATGGGAGCTTGAAACCAATATACTGGTAGATAGGCAGGAAACAAAAGAAAAAAAAATGATAGTGAGATTCTGCCATTAATTTCAGTGGCGTTGCCAGATGCTTTTGGCCCCATCTGCCTCACCTCGTCCCTATGCATTACAGGGCTGGCATGTTCCACACGGATCTGGGGCCTCAGCTTTTCACATAAGTTGGCCCATAATTTGTGGCAGCTTGCTGTCGTTACTCCTCTGAAACTGATAGCAGCTTCCGGAGTGCACACGCACACGTTTAAACATGGGAATCCAGAAGTTGTTGTCCGCAATTTTAGCTTTCTCCACAGGGTACGTTGTTTGTAGTCCCATAAGAGAGTAATCAATCAGAAATCGTCAAACGACGGGTCAAACTCATCTTCAGCTTGATCGCACTGTCAAAATCCGTTATATCTTGTTAATGAGCTGTACTTGAGATTTGGACAGCATACCAAGTCAAAGTTACTTTTGAAAAACCTCCCTATCCCTAGAAATCCACTTTTATATTTGCATAGGATTATGTCTTCTATGACGAAAATTCCAAAGTTTAATGTTGCTATGATCCCAGCTGGTGTTATATCTAGACGTGAAGAATCCCGAATGGAATTTGGCTTAAAAGATCACAACTTTCTTTTAGAAAACATGGAGAAAGAGGATCACAGGACTGATAATTAGTTTTAACAAGAAAGGAAAGATTAAACATGAAAAGTGTGTTTATGATACAATGATCCTTTACTATCCCCTTAACTTCACAATTAAGATTTTAAAGTTAACAATGATTATGAAGAATATCTTAGGCTACAATGGTCTCAGTAACACAAAGTCCCTCTAAGCATACAGGTTGGCTGTAGTCAAATATACTCTCACTCTGAACCCAGTGGTTTCTCCTCAGAAATCCCCAGATGATTCTTTTACTGTGAACCACTTTGTCTCACTGAACTCCAGCTTCCACGTGAGTGATTTTAAATTCTGCTTTCAAGAAGACAGACTTTACACCTTCCCCCTTCAGGATTTCTTTGTCATCATAACTGCTTTACTTATCAATTCCCAGATTCTATTAAGATGGCACCAGATTTTTGATTTACATCTGAAGTCTACTTTTCCTTACTTAATGTGGGGACACGTCCTTTGTGCCAGCAGGTGAATATGCATGAATATGGAATCATAGAACCCCTACAGTGCAGAACGAGGCCATTCGGCCCATCGAGTCTGCACTGATCAAAATCCCACCCAGGCCCTATTCCTGTAACTCCTCACATTTGCCCTGCTAATCCCCTTGAAATTAGGGTTAATTAGCATGGCCAATCAACCTAACCTGCAGATCTTTGGACTGTGGGAAGAAACCGGAGCACCTGGAGGAAACCCATGCAGACATGGGAAACGTGTGCAAAATCCACACAGACAGTAACCCAAAGTCGGAATTGAAACCAGATGCTGTGAGGTAGCAATTTTGTGCCACTGTGTTGTCCGAAGGCATTTTACAGCTTCGCTTGAGGGAGACTGGAAAATCCTGTCCAAGGACAACAGACGTTTCTATTGTCCGCCCCTCATCTGCTCCTATTCCATGGTAGGCAGGGTGGTGGAAGCATTGTAAATCCAAACATGACTACTTGGATTGCATTTATTAAACAATCTTATTTAACATAGAGGAAAATATAACAACAACATTTTTAGTGGTGAGTGATTTTATTTCCTTCATTAGCGTCACAAGTAGGCTTACATTAACACCGCAATGAAGTTACTGTGAAAATCCCCTAGTCACCACACTCCGGTGCCTGTTTGGATACACTGAGGCAGAATTTACCATCACCAATACACCTAACCAACACATCTTTCGGGCCATGGGGGCAAACCAGAACAACAAGAGGAAACCCAAGCAGACACTGGGAGAATGTGCAGACTCCACATCGACAGTGATTCAAGCCAGGGATCGAATCCTGTCCCTGGTGTTGTGAGTCGGCAGTGCTAACCAACGTGCCACCTGTTTTGGTTAAATATCTTACATGAGAACTTAATTTTTACTTGAAAGGGAATCATGTGTCGATTAATACTTCAACTGCTTATGAGAAAATTAATTCAAATCAAACCATTTATAACAATAGGACTTTGAACAATGGAAGGAAGAGAAAATATTGTTTTAAAGGGACACAGAAGGATGACAGTCTAATGAAACTGTCACTGTAGGATTAATAATAAGAGGAATGCAAGCATTGGAAATTGTGTTTGAACAATTTTTACATAATGATTTCAAAAAAGTTGTCAGTTAAAATGTATTTGTGTACGCAATTACAGAATTTACTTCATGTAAAGTATAAAAGATACTGGCACTGATGTTGCCATTATCCATTGTGGGACCCAGCAGATATCCATCTCATCTCAATCAATAAGGTGATAATTGGGCTTTTGGGACAGATATGTGATCGGCGTTGCTCTGTGGGTGCTGAAAAAGAAAATAAATCCCAACGTGTATATCATGTATTGTTTGTGAATTGTAAATTTATTTAAAGAATTTCCCACTGTGTGTCAGCTTGATGAGCTTGCAACCATAAATGTGCATTATGTATTATCACCGGGGGGGGGGTGGACACGGTGGCACAGTGGTTAGCACTGCTGCCTCACAGCACCAGGGACCCGGGTTCATTTCCAGTTCCGGGTCACTGTTTGTGCAAAGCCTGCACGATCTCACCTTGTCTGCATTATTTCCTCCGGGGGCTCCAATTTTATCCCACAGTCCAAAGATGTGCAAGTTAGGTTGATTGGCCATGCTAAATTGACTCTTAGGGCTTGATTTTCCCATTTTAATTCTAAGTGCTGGGCGGACTTGAATCTGGGAGTGTTTCAGACCCGACTTCTAGACCCGTCCTCCTGCGTCCCCATACACACTCTGCCTGAAAAAATATCAGTGATTCCAAATCACGCTACAGAAGTCTGTGGGCAGGGCTTATCGCTCCCGAAACACCGCAGCTCCAATCGGAGCCTTCAACTGTGCTCGGGCAGTAAAGAAAATCGCAAAACACCCCCCTGCCATATCGCTTCCGGCTGGATAATGCCTCCCCCCTGGCCCCCACAGACATCACCCATAACATTTTAACACCCATAACTTTTAACTCACCGCCCCCCCCACCCCACCCCCACTACCCAAATCGATCACGGCCCCCTATCCCACACCCCGCTAACCAAATTTCAGAGCAGGATGGTGAAAGAGGATCATATCCTTAGTTTATGCAAGGAGACCAAATCCTCCCTCATGTAGCCACCAGGATCAGAGATCGCTAAATTTACTTGGCTCACTACTTCTGAATGTGGAACATAACCTCATGATATTGGTATTGTTTAGCCCCTTTAATCCAGGTCTAAAAAATGAACATGAGAGCATCCCCCAAGTTCTTATTATCAACGTAGCCATAGGGATTTATATTAGCCACAGAAATGTGAGAGAGCGAGGTAATATTTTGTTGCTAGAAAATGCATGTGTATAGTAAAGATAACTTAGGGCAGCATGGTGGCACAATGGTTGGCACTGCTGCCTCACAGCTCCAGGGACCTGGGTTCGGTTCCTGGCTTGGGTCGCTGCCTATGGAGGGTCAGCATGTTCTCCCCGTGTCTGTGTGTGTTTCCTCCGGGTGCTCCGATTTCCTCCCACAGTGCAAAGGGCCAGGTGAATTGGCCATGCTAAATTCTCCTCAATGTCACGGGGACTAACTAGGGTAAATGTATGGGTTATGGGAAAAAGGTTTAGGTGGGATTGTGATTGGTGCAGACTCGATCGGCTAAGTGGCCTCCTTCTGCTCTGTATGATCCAATGAACGTGCATTGGCAATTGTCATCTTATTCTGGTTAGGCAACTGCTTAGAAGGTGTATATTCCACTGCCTAACAAATTAAACCTGGAGATATGATTGACAGTCTCATTAAACAGTAATTAATTTGTGTTAAAATGTTTGAACAAACTAGTACAGTAAAGAAAAAGGATTGTACGTGAGGGGCGATGCATTGACCTTGCTGTACTTCAGATAGCAATAAAACATCAATTAATTTTTAATGACAGTACCAAGAATCATAAATGAGCAGTTTTACTGAGAGCACGATCTTCTAAGAAGACCTTTAAAAATTGATCCAGACATCAGGAAGGCCAGGGCTATCAAAGAATTAGCCATTTTTCCTGCTTCAATCTATAATAAGTGGCTTCTTGAGATGAAATTTTATTAAAAGTGAGAAGATATAGAGAGAAAGGAGAAAGACAAAGAAATCCTGAAATTTCAGATCCTGGCTTTGGTGGACATATTACTTCCCTCCAAAATTAATGCACTTAGCAGCAAGAGTATTGTATTAAAAACGGCCTTTCATTCACAAAGCCTTAATGAGGTTGTCAACGAATATCATGTTAGCAAGGGACAGTGATTGAGTTGTTTAATAGGATCATTCCCTTTAGTTAGTCTGCAATTTTCTAATGAAAGCTTGCCAAAGGTAGCACGATAAAGTGTATTAAGTCAGGATTTAGTAAATCCAATTCAATATTGAAATTAATAGCTGAAATTGAGATGATGAAACATTAGTAATTCATCATGTGGCAATGCAAATAGGCTGCAGTATTGCCCCTATCCCTTCGCTCCTCTCCTGAATACCTTTAAGCTTGGGCTGATGAGTGCAAAGTTACATTCATGCCACATAAGGGCCAGGCAATGGCCAGCTCCAACTACAGCAAATCTAACCAGCTCCCCTTGACATTCAATGGCCCCATCTCATTGAATCCCCATTCATCAACATCCTGGCGGTTAACATTCACCAGAAACTGGACTGGCCCAGCCTTATAAATACTGTGGCTACAATAGCAGGTTAAAAGCTGAGAATTCTGCAGAGAATAACTCAGCTTCTGACTCCCCACCATTTAAAAGGCACAAGGCAGGAGCGTGATGGAATACTCTCCACCTGCCTGGATGAGTGCAACTCCAACAACAGTCAAGAAACAAAGAAGCCTGCATGTTTGGCTGGCCAGTGATGCTTGCAGCCCATGAATGAATGAAAAAAAACACCATCAACATTCACTTCCTCTACTATCACTGATGCACAGTGGCAGCAGTATATGCCACCTACAAGAAAGGCTCTTTTGACACCCACCGCTACTAATTTCATATTTTCATAATGATATTAAGGCAGCAACTATCTATGAGAAATTGTGTAAATAAGTTGCCGGCTCATTTATTTAAAGTAGGCAGATAATACATACATACATGGATAGGAAGTTTGGAAACATCAGCACCAGATCCCCGTGTGACCAGTTGCACAATTACTAAGGTAAAACTGATACTGGATCACATAACACACTTCCCTTCTGCTGAAAGCATGCTGCTACCCCTTAAAGGTAGATCACAACATCTCCCTTTTTGAAAGATACTTTCTCCCTCTTCTAAAGAAGTATACCTACTCACAATACATGTTCATAACTATTGCATAAGTGCATGGGACTGATGAATCTATGAGTGTCTAAAGGCAATTTACTGGTATGCCCAGATCTTGTGGTAGTGACCTTTTGGAGGTTTCTTTAGCTTCTCACGGTGCTCTGTAGGATTGTCATTCTCGGTTGCTCCTGATTGTATTTGGGATCTTGTCCTAGACGTAATAGGACTGTACAGTGGTTAAGGAGCTGGATCGTCTCAGTCATGCCACATACCTACTGTGGGACCCTGGATGGGAACTTGTTGTCCTAGCTGTAAACTTGGCTATTTTATACCTGCATTTTTATTGTGTGTATGATTCACCTCCTCTTTCAGTTTAGTTTTTTGAGAGACTAGAAGGGTAGGAGTAGGTAAATTGGCACGAACTGATCTGCCAAACATGAGCTCTGCCAGTGATGGAATAGTTGCACTCAACAGTGATGGTGTCACTGTCAGATGTAACATTGCAATGTGTAGATCTTGCTCGGTCTGGCCTTGAAACATTAGGATTTCATCATGCAAATCATCCTTTCAGCCCGATCACTCCATCATTCGAACAGAAGGAGCATGATCGATATTCCATCTCTCATGCATATCCTGAAATGCTTACCAATGGCTTATCTATGATTATCTTTCTAGGCCCACCAAACACTCTGAAAATAGCACATACAAGGGTGTGCTCCAAACATTCTGCAATTGTTAAGTAATGGGATGTTTGGGAAAGTGGTCAAAGGATACAATGAAATCAGTGTCATGGACACGAAAGAGGTTTAATGTGACCTTGGATCAAGGTTGCATAGGAATTTCATGTGGAATATGCTCTTGACATGTCTTGCACTTCTTGATAATGACTTCAGTATCACATTACCTGACCTAAGAAAGTTAGCAACTCTTTGTTATTGGCAAAGACTGATACCAGGCCAATGCCAATCTACTAATCCTTCAAATTCTAAAAGATGTGAATCACACACGTGGACCCTCATTGCAAAATTTTCAATATCAAGGCTAATAGACTGCCTCTCTTGTGAGTTTTCTCATCCACTATATGCCCATGTGTGAGTGTTTAAGTTATTGAAGGTCACAAAGTTCATAATGACCTGCCTGCCTTTGAACATGACTCTCTGGGAAATGCCTAGCCCATCCTGGTTAGTCCAAATGGTCCCACATGCTCATGGCCAGGATGAATTGAATCAGGCCATCCATTGATGATGACTTTCCAGTTTTCGTATTCTTTTATTCATTCATTTTAAAAGTTAAAGTTTGTTTATTAGTGTCACAAGTAAGGCTTACATTAACACTGCAATGAAGTTACTGTGAAATTCCCCTATTCACCACACTCTAGCGCCTGTTCTGGTCAATGCATCAGAGTGTGAGAGAAAACCAGAGCACCCAGAGAGAATCCATGCAGACACTGGGAGAACATGTAAACGGATTTATGGGATGAGGGCGTCACTGACTGGGCCCAGCATTTATTGCAGATGCCTAATTACCCTCCATTTCAGAGGGCATTTAAGAGTCAATCACATTTCTGTGAGTCTGGAGTCATTATGTAGGCCAGACTGGGTAAGGACAGCAGATTTCCTTCCCTAAAGGATATTTCTGAAACAGATGTTTTTTTTTTATTTGCAATGACAATCAACGACGCTTCCAAGGTCATCATTAGACTTTGAATTCCAGATTTTCTGAATTCACTGAATTCAAATTTCACTCTCTGCCATGGTGGAATTTGAACCCGGGTCCCCAGAGTATCACCCTGAGTCTCTGGATTCCAGTCTGGTGACAATACCACTATGCCACCACCTTTTAGGTGTCCCTGTCTGTATTTGGTGGCATTTGCGTTGCACAAAATACACCAGATCAATTGAGGGGCTTGCATTCTCCTGCAAGCGTAACATTGCAGCTCCCTTTAAACGGTTAGTTTTGTTGAAATATTCTGAATATTTCCATGATAGGTCATGAAATGAGACAATAAGAATGATTTCTGAAGTTGATCTGCCTTGTGATCTTTCATGAATTGTCACTAGCCCAAGGCCACGGCATGTTGGTAGACCTGGTCTGTGCCAGTAGGAGAACTGAATGGACTTGAACTCCAGGACTATGGATCCCACCTATGGAATTAGTGAACCCATTGTAAGTTGCACAGTAATGGGTTTCACCATGAAATTCCATGGGCAGGATTTCACAGCCTCATTTGCCCCAAAACCATAAAATCCAGCTCAGTGTCAATGGGCCTTCCCATGCTCTGCCCCATCCGCTCTGATTCCCGTGGTGGGAGGGATGGTGAAATTTTGGCTCATGTGTATGGATGCATGTTTCTTAGAATTCAGAGGGGTAGTGGTTTGGCCCTGTGTCAATCTTGGCCAAATACGATAACTTCTTAAGTCAGGTAAGTTGAATCTTGGCAAACACATCGGATGGTGAAATGGCGTCTATATTTTCCACAATGATGGCGTGTAACCTGCGTTCACTACTCCTCATCTCATTGCACACACTGTAATTTCCTGCTTTAACCATTCAGTATTTTACCATGAACATACGTGAGGTGATTGACATTCTTACTGTTCGAAGCTGCCTGTTGTGTAGGGGCTGTTTGGATCAGAGCACGGTCTTTTGTAGCTTCATCAGCCTTTGCTCCGCTGCACTGCCACTGAGAAGCATAAAATTGCTTGGCAGGATTCCCTCTTGTCAGAGAAAACATAGAAACATAGAAATATAGGAGATAGGAGCAGAAGGAGGCCTTGTGGCCCTTCGAGCCTGCTCTGCCATTCATTACGATCATGGCTGATCATCCAACTCAATAGCCTAATCCTGCTTTCTCCCCATAAGCTTTCATCCCATTCACCCCAAGTGCTGTATCTAGCCGCCTCTTGAATACGTTCAGTGTTGTGGCATCAACTACTTCCTGTGGTATTAAATTCCACAGGTTCACCACTCTTTGGGTGAAGAAATGTCTCCTCGTCTCTGTCGTAAATGTTCTACTCTGAATTCTCAGACTCTGACCCCTGGTTCTGGACACCCCCACCATCGGGAATATCCCCCCTGCATCTACCCTGTCCAGTCCTGTTGGAATTTTATAAGTCTCTACGAGATCCCCCCTCATTCGTCTGAACTCCAGCAAAAACAATCCTAATGTAGTCAATCTCTCCTCTTACATCAGTCCCACCATCCCCGGAATCTGCCTGGTAAACCTTCGCTGCACTCCCTCGACAGCAAGAACATCCTTCCTCAGAAAAGGAGACCAAAATTGCGCACAATACTCTAGATGTGGTTTCACCAAGGCCTTGTAAAATTGCAACAACACATCCCTGCTCCTGTATTTAAAACCTCTCGCAATGAAGGCCAATTTGCCATTTGCCTTCTTTACCGCCTGCTGCACCTACATGCTTACCTTCAGTGACTGGTGCACAAGGACACCCAGGTCCCACTGAACACACCCCTCTCCCAACTTACAGCCATTCAGGTAGTAATCTGCAGTCTTGTTTTTGCTTCCAAAGTGAATAACCTCACACTTATCCAAATTATACTGCATCTGCTGTTGATTTGCCCATTCACCCAACCTGTCCGGATCATTCTGAAGGATCTCTAAATCCTCATCACAGTTTGCCCTCCCACCCAACTTGGGTATCATCTGCAAACTTTGAGATGTTACATTTTGTTCCTTCATCCAAATCATTAATACATATTGTGAATAGCTGGGATCCCAACACTGGTGCCTGTGTCACCCCACTAGTTACTGCCTGCCAATTTGAAAAGCATCCATTAATTCCTCCTCTTTGTTTCCTCTCTGCCAACCAGTTTTCTATCCATTTCAATACAATTCAAAGTATCACTGACCCATTCCCATCAATCTTTAGGCCTTTTCCTCCGTTTTATCAGGCAAACTAGTTTCTATTATAACAGAACTTAAAAAATTGCCTCCCACAAAGGGATTGACAAAGAGCCAACAAGACAAGTTGGTGGATATTGTGGAGGAGGGGGAGATGGGGCGTTGGTTAGTCAGATTAGCTGGCCGGATATGAACTGCTGAAGCATGAATTTTGCAATGAAAACCAGGCTGGGTCTACAAAGAACAGATGATCCACCAAACACATTTTCACTCAGGTAATGAAAACTAAGGTGTATCCCTTTTCTCCTTTTGAATGTCTTTACCTCCTGGAAACATGGGATTAATGTTAAATGTTAATGCATTGTCCATGACAGCTCATTTGCGTTGCCAACCGCTGAAGGTCGGTGTAAACTAGTCTCTCTTTTTTCACACAAACACAACTTCCACGTGCATGAACCGAAGATACAATTTTAACGCCCAAAAAGAATTTTAGTCCCAATTTCATATGTGGGGTTACAGGAATAGGGCCTGGGTGGGATTGTAGTGGGTGCAGACACGTTGGGCCAAATGGCCTCCTTCTGCATTGTAGGCATTCTATGGATTCAGAACGATTTGTTCAGCAGCATCTCCTGAACAATATTGTCTTTCTTCAGAGCATCCTCGATTTGAGGGTCCACGGCTTGTGCCGAGATTTTACAGTGGGCAAGAAACGAGGAGAGAGACCCCAGCTCTACCTCAGGTGGAACGGGGACAGAACCCTGTTGGCACCTAAACACAGTGTTCAGCCAACCGAACTCACTGGCTCCCTGGACGATATTAGGCTCAGTGTGATAAATGACAAAGACCCAGCTCAACAGCTGAAGCCTCCAGATTGCTGAGGATATTATTTATATTTGGAATGTAAAGCAGAGATCAAGTAAACCTCTTTGCTTTCAGTGTGGATGATAGATGGCCCTCTTGCAGATTTATGAACATTACAAAACCGATTAATCTGGATCATTTTTTCTCTTGTGGACAGAAGGAAGTGAATGACGGGAAACGTTTAAATGCTTTTCACTTAAGCTTTTACCCAAGTTTTATTCCTTATTCAGTACCGACTATACTCATGTCCTGGTTTCTTTGTCTCAGTCGCATATGTATTTAAAGTAGCATATGTATCATTAAAGAAAATTCCCTGCAACTATCTCCAATGGCCTCTCAGCCATCAGATCATCTACAGGTGGAATTCCCCATCACGCCCAATGCGGGAATCATGGCGGGTGGGACATGGACCATGCAAAGGGCTGTTGACCTCGTGTGGGATTTTCTGCTCCTGAGGTGAGCGTGGCTGGAAAATCCTGCCCCACGTTTTCTTTTAAAAGAAAGGCTTGCAGCCCTATCAGCTAGATTTCAAAAAGCATAACAAGCAGCTGTCCCAGTATGCTATCATGGGACATGGGCGTAATGTCTTTCAGGATCTTTGAAAATCCGAAAGCTCTTTAAGGCAGTGAGGTATGTGTTGAAGTAGGGTCAGCCTTGTAATGTAAGAAATGCAGCAGCCAATTTGCCCACAGCAAGGCCAGACGTTCTTCTAATTAGCTGTTAGAGGGAGGCGATGGCCGAGTGGTATTAACGCTAGGCTATTGATCTAGAAACTCAGCTAAAATTCTGGGGACCTGAGTTCGAATCCCTTCACGGCAGATGGTGGAATTTGAATCCAATTTAAAAAAAAGATCTGGAATGAAGAATCTACTGATGATCATTGCTATTGTCAGATAAACCCATCTGGTTCACTAATGTCCCTTTGGGGAAGAAAATCTGCCATCTTTACTTGATCTGGTCTACATGTCACTCCAGAGCTACAGCAAAGTAGTTGACTCTCTTGGGCAACCAGGGATGGGCAATAAATGCTGGCCAGCCAGCGACGCCCATGTCCCATGAGTGGATTAAAAAAAATATAGCTGAGCTACAACTATGGGTCAGTACACAGGGACTGCTGCCTGCTATGTTTCAAAAGATGGAAGCTTGGTATCCAGCTGAGAGGACTGACAGGGTATCAGGTGTAAAGGATATGATAGAGCAGCATTCCCTCAGCCTAGGATTTACACTCATAACCCTGAAATGGACATTGGCCCAGAACTACAGGAATCCAAGTCATTGGAGACCGGAATGTATGACCCAAGATGTGCATTAGGAACCCGTGCAAGCTCTGCTGCACCGATCTCTGTGGGAGCTGTCAAGAAGTTTGATCTTGTGACCAACTATTCCTCTCCTTCCCAGGGTCCTTTTGAAAGTCCTGTGTTACGTTCCTTGATACCAACAAAACTCTCCCAACAATCACTTACACCTGACTCCATCGCCTGGTCTCCCCTCTGACTACACCTCCCTGATCTACTGACTGCTCTATCCCAGACCACAATATCCCTCCCAGTTATAGCCAGCCCTGAGTATTTTTTCATTCATTCGTGGGGCATAGGCATCACTGGCTGGTCAGCATTTATTTCCCATCCTTAGTTACCCTAAGAAGGGCAGTTGAGAGTCAACCATGTTACTGTGGTTCTGGAGTCACATGTAAGCCAGACCGGATAAAGACGGCAGATTTCCTTCCCTAATAGACATTAGTGAACCAGATGGTTTTTTTCCAGCAATTGATGGTCATCAGTAGATTCTTAATTCCAGATACTTTTTATTGAATTCTAATTCCACCATCTGCCATGGTGAGATTCACTGAACTTCTGGATTAATAGTGCAGAAATAAAAGTACTCGCCATTGCCTCCCTCAGCCAGACCTGACAACATCCACCACCCGACTAACCCCCAATCTTTGGCAACCAGAAGACATTCTTTGGATCACCGTGGTGGCTAAAATGCAGCTTGCGTAGGCAGAATGAAGACACCATGAGTTGTATTGGGACATGCTGACGATTACACATCAGCTGAACGTTGAGGGACTGAAAACTCTTTCCATTCCAGTATAGGACAGCGTAGACATACAGCAACAGGAAACAAATGTGCTCCCTGCAGAAGACTACTTGCAGCAAACTCTTGCATCCGCACTGTTTATATCTTTTTGGAAGTAAAAAATGAAATGTAGTTTGCTTTCTTTGAGTACAGGCTTTTGATGAACTCCCTTAAACACTGTTGGTGAGAGGCGCTTCATGTTGCTTAATACGTGTTCAGAGATTGAGAGAGGATATCAGCTTGAGCATAGATTTCCCAAATGGCTGCTGTTGTATTAAATCAATACTTTGACCTGCATTCTTCCTGCCCCTCTTCACATTGCACCAAACCCTTTACCACCTCGCATCATGTCAGACATTGCACTCGCAACACAACACACACATCTCTGGAATTCTACTGCCCCACCTGTCACAGAATCAGAGTGGGCGAGGGGCGGGCAACAGAAATGCCCATTGACCTTGGGTGGGATTTTCCAGTCTCGCTCAAGCGAAGTCATAAAATCCCATCCAATTATTTAGGAACACTCACAATGCTCAATGCTCCTGAGTCCAAATTCCTGCCCAAAAAGTGGAGGAGATGGAATCCCTGTAATGATTTGTCACAAGCCACTATGGGGTGAATGTGTTTCTATAAAAGCTGATACTTTGCTGGTCATGTGTAAGTATTGATAAAGAATTCTCACAGGCAATGTAACATAAGGCCTTGATCCTAACCACAAGCTTGTCCTTTCTTGCGGGATTTACAATGTGAAGGAGGAAAACTGGCTGGTTTCTCTTTTCTTTTGCCCTAACTAACCCAGAAGACTGAAGTCAATGGGATTTTTTTTTCTTCGTTTGTGTGTCATGGGTGTCACTGACTGGCCAGCATTTATTACCCATCCCTAGTTGTCCTTGAACTGAATGGCTTGCTTGGCCATTTCAGAGGTCAGTTAAGAGTCCATCACATTGTTGTCGCTCTGGAGTCACATGTAGGCCAGCTCAGGTACGGATTTCAGATTTCCTTCCCTAAAGGACATGAATGAATCTGTTAGCACAAGTGGACGAAACGACCACTACGGACTCAGGGTGAAGTTCAATAACGGCACAGCTTTATTTTCCTTACGTCGACGGAGAAGCACAGTCAGGACACATAATCACACTGTTCCGAAAGTGCTCTAAAGACTCCCCCACAACGGGCTACAGTTGTACCTGAACTTCGTGTTTCAAATGCTAATCCTTTATTTACAGTATTTGATTTCAGCCATCCTGTTTCGATGTTTTCGAGTGTTGGAGCAATTGTTTTAAGTGTGTGTTAATCGTTTTTGTCTGGTTGGTTATCAATGGTCTAGAATCTCTGAGGTTTGAACCATAGGTGTGTTATTGATCTCAAAGAGATTTGAGGGGCCAGGGACGTTTCCTTAACTATGTTAATTTTAGGTGTCTCCATGGGTTGTTGACTGGTTTAGAAGTGCTGATTTTGATGGGGTGGGGATGTGTCCTTTAATTTAGTTCCTGTAGGTGCCATCCTGTCCAATTTCCCTTATGTGCTGGCCCTCATTTGCATTCTAAAAGCATGCTCTTGCCTACTGATCGGTATCTGTTACTTTGTGATTTTAGTGGAAGGCTCTGAGGATAGCTTTCGTTTGCTTCCACTTTGTGTGCCCAATTTCATAAAATTTGTTGTCCGATAACAAACCCAACGGGCCTTTCCAACAATTGACAATGGTTTCATGATCGTCAGTAGTTTCTTATCGTTTTTACTGAATTCAAATTCCACCCACCATCTGCCATTGTGGGTTATGAACCCAGGTCCCAGAACATGGACTGAATTTCTGGGTTAATAGTCCAGCAATAATGCCACACCTCCCCCTCATAGATTGGTCCTTTAGTTGCCATTGCCCTGGTCAGCTAATTCAGCACTGATCAGGAATGGAGGCTGGAAACATTCCATTGTGCATCAGTTTCACAACATTGCAATCTGCAATGTTTCTTCATCCCAGAACAAAAACGAGTTACTAATCTTACATTTGTTCACCAAACTTTGTGGAAAATTCATCAATGGTTTAACTCGCTAATGCCTAGTTCTTGTTCCAGATGAAGTGATGAAGTGGTTGAA
Source organism: Carcharhinus amblyrhynchos (assembly GCF_965287045.1). NCBI lineage: Eukaryota > Metazoa > Chordata > Chondrichthyes > Carcharhiniformes > Carcharhinidae > Carcharhinus > Carcharhinus amblyrhynchos. The sequence goes on from NC_137327.1 coordinate 127,241,291, forward strand.
ACCTTGAAGTTTCTAGGTGTCCAGATCACCAATAACTTGTCCTGGTCCCACCGCACTGACGCAACAGTTAAGAAAGCCCAACAACACCTCTACTTTCTCAAGAGGCTAAGGAAATTCAGCACGTATGATTCTCACCAATTTTTACAGATGCACCATAGAAAGCATTCCTTCTGGATGTATCACATCTTGGTAAGGCTCCTGCTCTATTCAGACTGCAATAAACTACAAAAGGTTGTGAATGTACCCCAGTCCATCATGCAAACCAGCCTCCCACCCATTAACACTGCGTACACTTTGGGCTGCCTCGGCAAAGCAGCCAGCATAAACAAGGACCCCACACACCCCAGACATACTCTCTTCCACCTTCTTCCATCAGGAAAATGTTACAGAAGTCTGAAATCATGCACCAACCGACCCAAGAGCAGCTTCTTCCCTACTGTCATCAGACTTTGGGCTTTTCTCTACACCCTATCTATGACTGTAACACCATGCTCTGCACTCTCTTGTTCCCTTCTCCACTATGTATGCTATGAACGGTATGTTGTGTCTGTATAGCATGCAAGAAACAATAGTTTTCACTGTATCCCAATACATGTGACAATGATAAATCAGATCAGATCAACTTACACAATGTGCTTCACTCAGATGTGTGTTATACCTCAGGATTTCAATCTGCAATGAGTTAGACCACTTACTGGGTTTGATTATACGGCCCATCAATATTTTGTGTACTTTACAAGGGACTGGGTGTTTTGGGGCATCTGAAATACTGGAAAATCAAAAAGATATTTCTTTAAAAGCTATGTTTTGAATTTTGAACTTTCCTCTGATGTAAAGGATATCTACATCTGCAAAAATAATGAGCTTATTGCATATAAATTGAATGGTTGATCAATAATGGCTGCTTCCGAATCTTCAAACATTTACCTTGGAGTGAAAAGAGCAAAATTTCAATACTTATGAATTTTGGATCATTGTAACATCTGTGAAATTTAATTTGCATTCATCAGAATGTTCCAGTGCCAGGGAAGTCATCAAGTATTTTTTCTTTTGTTGCTTCACTTCAGCCTGTGGCTTCATCCTGATCATCTTTCTCCTTCCTTTAAAGCTGTCTTTCACAAGGCCACGGCTCGTTCGCAGGTTCCTGGACCAATAGTTTTCACACGTGTAAACCTCGCTGGTCGCACCTCAGGACCAATATCCCAAGCCCAGAGCATGTGGAAGCTCCAAAAACATTCCCAGAACAAGACACGATGACCAGGGGCCAATGGAAACCTACATTCCATCCCATAGGTGTTCAGACTCATCCCAAGGATGAGTTGGGCAGCAGATTGTAAAGGAATATCGCTACCAGTTTGGAAGGGGTTAGCCTATTCCGCATAAGCATTGCATAGAGTTTTACTAAACTAACAATAAAAAAACAATGACAACATATATATATATGTATATGTATATATATGGCATTGTTAACACAATAAAATATCTCAAGGAGCATTGTAAAACAAAGTAAGACACCAAGTCACTACAGGACGATATTAGATCAGATGATCAAAAGTTTTTTCATAGGGTAAGGTTTTGACAGGAGTCCTAAAAGACATTGTGAGATAAAGACACAGGAAGGTGTAGGGTGGGAATTACAGGGCAGAGGACCAAGGCGTGAGCAGTGGTAGAGTGATTAAAATCAGGGATGCATAAGAGGCAAGAATTCATAGACTCCCTACAGTGCAGGATGCCATTCAGCCCATCGGGTCTGCACTCTGACAGAGTGAGCAGGACATTACAGCCTCGCTCGTCCTGAAATTGTAATATCCTGCCCGAGGTCAACAGACCTTCCAATTCTCCTGCTCCAATTCCCGTGGCGTTAAATTCTGGCCAGTATCTTTTCCAGGTCTCTCCCCCATCTTATCCCAATAACCCACACACTTACCCCGCTAATCCACCTAATCTACACATCTTGGGACACTGAGGCTCAATTGAGCATAACCAATCCATGTAACCTGCACATCTTTGGAGTGTGGGAGGAAACAGGAGCACCTGAAGGAAACCCACACAGACATGGGGAGAACATGCAAACTCCACACAGACAGTGACCCGAGGCCGAAATCGAACCCGGGTGCCTGATGCTGTGAAACAGCAGAGCCAACCACTGTGCTACCATTATTAGAATTAGAGGAGTGCAGATGTCTCAGGTAGTTGTGGGATGAATGAAAGATCAATGACTCCGTTTTCTAAGAAGACTCAGGAATGTTCACTATTCCATGTGGAAAACAAGAGATGCAAGAATGGGATTGCAATGCTAAAGGACACAGTTGCACATCTGGAAGGAGCCATGGAAAAACATTACATTCCCAAAGAGGCATATGAAGAGATCATGGAACAGCTAGTGACGATATAAGTGCTCACTAGAAAGTGTGAAGTCAAAAAAATTGGCAGAGGCACAAATACAGAACGTGACCTTGAAAGGTCGCACAGAGAAATGATACCAAGAAAATACTGATCAGATAAAGAATACAACATGGAACAGCAAACAGCTTTTGAGCTGATGTATGTTGTCCATAATCAGTCTCTGTCTTCTGAGCATGAGTACCTGCATAGCCCAAGATGTCCTCAAGATGGCAGAAGACGTCAAGACTGCTCCTGTCATCAGCCAGCCAGAACAATATGGTCCAAATACTAAAGGGCATTAAGATTCCGATTTCACCTGCGATCACTTTTTTGCAGAACAGGTTTGGCCATCCTCATTCCAGACCCAGGAACACCCTAAATGGTCAGACCATGAATCTCAAACAAAGACAAGACACAATACAGGAAAGAGATAGAGAATCTGGTGAAACTCTCCCTCAATGTCAACAAAATGAAGGAGATTGTCATTGACTTCAGGAAGCATGGTGGGGAGCATGCCACAGTTTACATCAACAGGGACAATGTAGAAATGGTCAAGAGCTTCAGTTTTTTAGGTGTCCAGACCACCAACAACCTGTCCCGGTCCCTCCATGCAGACACTATATTTAAGAAAGCCCACCAAAGCCTCTACTTTCTCAGGAGACTAAGGAAATTTGGCATGTCTGCCATGACTCTCACTAACTTCTACAAATGCACCCATAGAAAGCATTCTTTCTGGTTGTATCACAGCTTGGTATGGCTCCTGCTTTGCCCAAGACTGCAAGGAAGTACAAAAGGTCGTGAATGAAGCCCAATCCATCGCGTAAACCAGCCTCCCATCCACTGCCACTGTCTACACTTTCCGCTGCCTTGGAAAAGCAGCCAGCATAATCAAGGACCCCACACACTCTGGACATACTCTCTTCCACCTTCTTCCATTGGAAAAAAGATACAAAAGCCTGAGACCACATACCAACTGACTCAAGAACAGTTTCTTCCCTGCTGCCATCAGACTTTTCAATGGACCTACCTCACATTAAGCCAATCTTTCTCTACACCCTAGCTGTGACTGTAGCAATATGTTCTGCACTCTCCCCTTTCCTTCTCCATGCATGGCATACTTTGTCTGTATAGCATATAAGAAACAATATTTTTCACTGCACTCTAATACATGTGACAATAATAAATCAAATCAAATCAAACCACCCAACAGCACCCGAAGATTATCATAGCACCTTAGGAGAAAGAAGTTCCAGAGAAAGATTAAATAGTCTGAGGAGTTTCTCCCTCCAACCACGATGATGGTACACTTGGTAGATGCACCAAGCACTGTACACACACGGCAACTTCCAGCCAATGTGCCAGGACCACAAGGAATGCAGCACCATCAGTAACAAAAAGCAGAGGTGAGCAGGCTACTCAATCTTCTCACCACAAGGATGCCTTTCCTCTATTGCAGAGAGTTCCCGATAGCCCAAACAGAAAAGGAAAAGGCGCTGCCGAGGAGACGCATCCTATTTTCACCCCGTTATGGAGCAAATTAATTTCAGGAGACCCAGTACAGAACAAAGGTTTATTAGTCAATGTGTTGGGAGAGCACAACCTCAGAGAAGGATCTCTGGGACACTCTAAGCAAGGGAATAACAATACAATATTTATACATTATATGTCATGTAGGCAAGGCATTATTTACATTGAAACATTGGGTGGGATTTTACAGCCTTGCTCGGGCGAGATTGGGAATTCCTATCCGAAGTCAACGGATCCGTTGTCGGATCCTCGCCTGCGTTCCGGCCATTGTCTGGTTTTAAGTTTTACATTAAACAATTTGCAAATGATCACAAGGCAGGGTAGCTACTATATCAAGAACTATCTGTGTTTCTTATCTCTCTTCAGCTCCTTGTAGACTTTTCACTGTATACCAACACAAATAGCAATAATAAATCAAATCAAATCCCTCAAGCTTGTTGTTACCAGGCATACTAACCCGATATGGTAGCAGTCTTTGTTTATATATCAACATGCTGTTTTCCCCTGAGTGTGGAATTGACTTAAACTTTCCAATAGTTCTACACAGATTCCCTACTCCCTTATTGACACACACTCACAATTTGCCCAAAGAAATTGTAATAAATCATATTCATTCTTTCCCTCTAACAATCCAACCCACAAGAATCAAACAAGAGCAAGAGTCTCGAAGGCCGTGTTGCCTGTCTGGTGGCAAGGTGCAGGTCATCTGTTCTGGGCTGGAAAGGAACCAGCAGTGAGAAGGGGGAAGATCCCATGGTTATGGTCCACGTAGGGACCAATGATATAGGCAGAATGAGGAAGGAGCTTCTGTGTAGACTGTTTGAGGAGCTAGGCACTGCATTAAAGAACAGAGCCTCAAAGGTAATCATCTCTGGATTATTACCTGAGCCATGTGTAAATTGGTAAAGGGTGTATAAAATTAAAGAGAGTAATATGTGGTTCAAAGGTTGGTATGAGAAAAGTGGATTTCAGTTTGTGGGACATTGGCATCAATACTTAGGAAAGTGGGGACTGTATTATTGGGACAGCCAACATTCCCCAAAGGGGAATGGCCTCGTGGTATTACCCCTCGACTATTAATCCAGACACTCAGCTGATGTCCTAGCAACTCGGATTCGAATCCCACCACAGCAAATGGTGGAATTTGAATTCAATAAAAAAAAATCTGGATTTAAGAATCTACTGATGACCATGAAACCATTGTTTATTGTCAGAAAAATCCATCATTAATGCCCGTTAGGGAAGGAAATCTGCCACCCTTACCTGGCCTGGCCTACATGTGACTCGAAAGCCACAGCAATGAGATTGACTCTCAACTTTGGGCAAACCAGGATGGGCAATAAATGCTGGCCAGCCAGTGACACCCATGTACCACGGATGAATAAAAAATAATTAAACTGTGCGACCAGTGTTCTTGCATATTTGCAGACCGTGTTCTTGTATAACTAAGGAGGGATTAATTGGCTTTAACTCAAATAATGGGTGTGCATGGAAAATTAGGGAGTCAAGGTTAAAGGTAGGAGACAGGTTAGTGATGAGTGTCAACAGAAAGCAAAATGCAATGACAGGTCATATGAAAGTCATATTGCACCAAGGACTCATACAAGAGGTGGGAAATTGGATAATAATAAAACAAAATTCTAGACTTTGTATCTGAATGCATGAAGCATTTGGAATAAAATTAATGAGTCAACAGCGCAAATAGAGTCAAACAGATGTGATTTAGTGGTAATTACTGCAGTGTATTTACTGGGAAACCAGGTTTGGGAATTGAATGTTCAAGGATAATTAGTATTTTAGAAGGATAGGCAGGAAGGGAAAGGAGGTGGTGTAGCTTTGTTAGTGACGGAAGAGATCAGTGCTGTAGTGAGAAATGATATAGGCACTGGAGTCCAAGATGTAGAATCAATCTGGATTGAAATAAGAAATAGCAAGGGAAAGAAGTCCCTGGTGGGAGTAATCTATAGACTAGTGGGTGCCTGGAACACGTTGCTGGGGTAAGTAGTGAAAGCGGATACGGTAGTGACTTTTAAGGGGCGTCTTGACAAATACATGAATAGGAAGGGAATAGAGGGATGTGGTCCCCGGAAAGGTAGGGAGTTTTAGTTAAGTCGGGCAGCATGGTTGGTGCAGGTTTGGAGGGCGAAGGGCCTGTTCCCATGCTGTAATTTTCCTTGATCTTTGTCCCCAAACAGCAATTCTGCAGTGGGGCACAGTATAAACCAAGAAAAACTAGGGGCTTGTAAAAAAATGGTACGGCAATAATCATGGGTGATTTTAACATGTATTTTGACTAGAATAATCAAATTATCAAGGGTAGCCTCGAGGGAGACTTCATTGAATATATTAGAATTTTTCTTTGGAGCCATATGTTGTGGAACCAACAGGGAGCAGACTCTTCTGTAATGAGGCAGAGCTAATGAATGTTGTCATGGTTAAGGATCCTCTGGGGAAGAGTGATCATAGCGTGCTAGAATTTCAGATTCACTTTGAGGCTGAGAAACTGGAGCCCCACACTATCATTCTGGTGTTAAACAAAGGTAATTACATTTGGCCATAGGGGATTGGGCAGGAAGACTCAAAGGTAGGACAGTTGCTGAACAGCGACAGATATTTAAAGAGATGTTCAAGTTCGTCCAACTAAGATACATTCCAGAGAGGACGAAAGGGGGTAACAGGGTGGGGGTGGGGGGAAGATTTCCACATGCAAACAAAGAAGTTAAGGATAACATAAGGACAAAAATTAAGGCTTTCTGAATTGAAAAAGCCAGTGCTACAATGGAAGATTGGGAACCAAAAGAGAAAATGCTGGTAAATCTCAGCAGATCTACAGCATCTGTAAGGAGAGAAGAAAGAGTTGACATTTCGAGTCCAGATAATTTTTTATCAAAGATCATATTAAATAGCAGAGCAGACTTGAGGGATTGAATTGTCCACACCTCCTCCTGGGTTTAATTCCCCACTAGACCAACCAGGCATTGTTTAACATCAAGTGAAAGTAACAGATGAAACCATAGTGCCAGTTAACATGCACCAGAACCACCAAAACTGACCACTCTCTTTTGACAGAGTGGTGGCTGAGATGTGGAAAATGTAGAAGGCCTCACAGAACCTCTTAGCTTCAAGAACATGAAGGTGGGGATTGTGGGGTGGGAGGGGGAGGAAGAGGATTTGGTACTGGGGATGTTGCCAATGTTGTGATACCAATAATGTTGGAACAGCATTCGGGTTGTTACAATAAGGTAAACACCTAAGACTTGAAGTAAGTTCAAATGACTATGTACATGGGATGAAGACTTGGGGGAGAGTGTAGTCTGGTACATATACGGTTATGTGAAACTAAGTACAGTGTCATGCACGCAATGTTGTAAGAAGGCATGTGACCCAGGAACAGTCTAGAGATGGGTAAAGACTTAGGCTGGTGTCAGTTCCATATTTTTACCCTTTACTGTACATGATTATGTAGTTATGAGTTGTTAGTAACAACTTGCTGTTAATATGCTCTAGATTATAAAGCCTAGTGTTTGAAACAGGATTCTCCAAGTGTGGCAGAGTATTCCTTGCAGACAGCATACTGTAATAGATCCTTTTTATTAGTTGGCTGCTCCTCTTGACATTCCCCTATTAATGGGTGGGCCTTGCTTGCATAACATGGCAGTGCATAGCTATACAACATGCAAACAGCCATACCCTAACCCGAATACAACGGCAGGATATTGCAAAGTGTCTCCTATTGTTCCACACGGGTGTTCCATCCTCCACATTTCCCAACAAAGAGTTCAGATCAGCATTTCCAAATACCTCTCTGAGCAATTCATCACAGAGTGTTTGCCATGGTGTGGAGATGCTGGTGTTGGACTGGGGTAGGCACAATAAGAAGTCTCACAATATCAGGTTAAGGTCCAACAAGCTTATTTGGTAGCATAACCTTTTGGAGCACTGTTCCTTCATCAGGTGAGTAGTTACAAGTGTTCAGGAACGGTTCGTTATTTTGATACGTTTGTTTGTGAATGCAAAATTAGAAAAAGATAAAACATTTATGAGTGTTCCAAATGAAATAAGTCGTTAGTTATGTAGCAGATCTTGTTGGTGAATTATCCATTTCATTTGCAGAAGATGTTTTTGTTTTGTTAAGAGTTACAAATGCAGGGGGTTGGTTTAGCTCAGTTGATCAGACTGCTGGTCCGAGATGCAAAGTAATGCTCACAGTGTGGGTTCAATTACCGTACCGGCTGAAGTTATTCATGTGCCTTATTAATCTTGCCCCTTGCCTGAGATGTGGTGATCTTCAGGTTAAATCACCACCAGTCAGCTCTCCCCTTCCAAAGGTCATCTGGGACATTGGCGACTTTTATTTATTGCTGTGAAGTTGCCAAGGCAGATTGTAGCTGTCACCGTTCCCTTGGTAATAACTTCAAACTGAAAGGCTCACTTTCGTAACAGTAACCCACAGGGAGCTGGACAGGATAATTGCATATTTAATGCTTTTTAAGTTTGTTTTTGAATACATATTCTAATTTTGCCAGACTGTTAGATAACACACAATGCCATTGGTTCTTAACTAGCTCTGAAGTTGCATCAAACAGATACAGAGAGAAAATAAGATTGAATGCAAAGAAAATTACAGACCAGCTGGCATCACCGTAGGCAATGGAAATAGTAAAGTACACCTTGCCTAGTTGACCACTAAAATCTGACAGCTTGTTTCCAAATTGGGAGAGTTCTCCCCTTGAGTTATTTGTGACATCTTTGCATTCACCAAAGCAAACCTTACAGTTAATGTTCCAGACATTTGCTTTACCATGCTGGTACAACCTGTCCCACCAGTGGGATAGACCTTCCAGAGATGTCTGTACAATGGTATAAAATCAGGAGGTAGTGATACTAGGAACGTTCAATGGTTGACTCCAGACCCTTCAGCTGAATACAATTCTGCTCCTAATGGCCCACAGAAGCTCATCTTTCAAAATGTAACACATTTAGCACAAAGGCAGTGCCATGCAACACGATGGAGAATTTCTCTGTGTGAAGATGGGATGTGGCATCAGGTCAAACATAGACAAGGAAATCCTCTGTTGGTTACTAGATAGCAGGCCCCTTCAGTTGATAAATAAGTATTCCATGTTAAAACCACTTGGAAGGGCACAAAATGTGTTTTGGGAAGGACATCAATGGCCATCACAAAGGATGGCTCTATGGCATGACCATTGATGGAATTGGCTAAGCCTGAAGGATATTTCAGCCAAACTGAGATCATGATGTGTAGAATCAACAAGAACTGAAACCAATTTGATCCCATCATCACCAATCAGGTTGGTGACTGCATCGATAAAAATGACGACCAGAAAACATCTGTGGAGACCAAGTTCCATCTTCACAAGCGGACATTTTCCATTGTGTTGTGTGGCATTACCATCATGCTAAATGGGTTAGATTTCAAATAGAACTAGCAATCAAAACTGAGCATCCATGAGACTCCGTGGACCATCAACAGCAGAATTGTAGTCAACCATAATCTGTAGCCTCGTGGTTCAACAAATTCCTCACTCTACCATTACAATCAAGCAAGGGTTTCAACTCTGGTTCAATAAATGGTGTAAGAGGGCTTTTCTAAAAAAAAATGACAACAATATAGGGGATTTTCACAGTAACTTCATTGCAGTGTTAATGTAAGCCCACTTGCAACTAATAAGTAAACTTATTTATACTTACCTATGTGTGCTGAACAGAGGAAGCAGCATGTTACAGACAGAACTCAGTTATTACACAACTAACAGATCAGAACAAAGCACTGCAGTCCTGCCACATGTAGTCCTAAATGGTAGCAGACAACTAACCAGAAGAGGAGGCCCCACAAATATCCCTACCTGCAATGATGGATGAGCACAGCATATCAGCACAAAAAACAAGCAAAAGACAAGCCTAAAGCATTTATAATCATCTTCAACTAGAAATGCCAAGTGAGTGATTGAGCTTGGCCTTTGCAATCCCAGCGTTCCGCTGAAATCCTACCAACCCACCCCACGGAATTGGAGCAGGCGAGGGACGGACAATGGGAAGTTCCATTGACTTTGGACAGGATTTCCCAGCCTCAGGTTGAGTGAGGCTGTCAAATCCCGCCCTATAAATCAATCCATGTGAAATAAAGAAATGGTTGAAGGCTCAGAATAAAGAAACATCCCAGCTGCGATACTCAAGACTAACTCTCCACAGCTGACCACATCTAGCCAAGCTGATCCATTTACAATGTTGGAATTTATCCAACAATGAGGAAAATTATTACCCAGATATCTTCTGTCCACAAAAAGCAGACCAAACCTCTGATCTGGTCAATTACTACCCTATCAATTGAACACAAATTATGACTAGAAATATTGAACTTTCAATAAGATCTGTTTTTTTTAAATGGCCATTTATTGAATTCTTGCAGAGTGATTCTGGGAGGCAATACAACCCACCCTGTTGCCAGACAAGGTGTTGCTAAAAACCATCCAGTAGCTAATTGCTAGCTCCAGTGGAGACAATAGGATATAATGGCCATTGCATCAAGAGATTCCCTGGCTAATGCCCAGACAGATTTTGTGGATTCATCTTCCCGCTTGGAAACGTAAAGAATGGGTGAAAAGCCAGCTGAAAAGTTGCCCCAGGTTCTCTGCCTGTATGTGCTCTTGTCAGAACAAGTGCTGGAAGTGTTGACATAAATAAAAACCAACAAGTGTTCCCATAGTACACTGCAAAAAGCCATTTTGCAGGAATATATTTCTCTCTGTCATTCACTGACTGTGAAAGTCAGTCAAGTCAGCAAAAGACACAGCTGAAAAGAGAACTGGGAAGTTTCTTTGCCAAACTGCAGAACACTGGATCCCAAAATCTATCGAAGTCAACCCTTATTGGAATCTCAAATTGTAATAGCCAAAATGCACAATCATCTACTTCTCATTAGCCAAGGACTGTTCTATATATTTTTTATATTTAATTACTTTGAAATCAATTCTCCTTCCTAATCTGCATGCATATGTCATTTTTGCCTCGAGTAACGAATAAACTATCTTTAACGCAAGAAAGCCCAATTAAATTGGCTCTTTTTGCAAGTTAGCTAATGGATCTGGGAAAAGGTATCAGTGAAAAAACAATCCTTCTGAGATTAAATTTTGTTGTGACTGACAGAAGAGGTTGAATAAAGAAAGGGAGGCAGTTCATCCCTCCCCCCCGATCTTCCTGTTGCTTGCCATTTCAACACACACTCCTGCTCCCACGCCCACATGTCTGTCCTTGGCTTGCTGCAATGTTCCAGTGAAGCTCAACGCAAACTGGAGGAACAGCACTTCATCTTCCAGCTAGGCAAGCTTTCCGGTCTCAACATCGAATTCAACAACTTCAGATCTATTCTATCTCAACCCTATTTTCATAGAATCCCTACAGAACAGAAGGAGGTCATTCAGCCCATCAAGTCTGCGCTAATCACAATCCACCGAGGCCCTATTCCCATAACCCCACATATTCACCCTGCTAATCCCCCTGACACTGTGGGGTAATTTATGGGAACACTTGTTGGGTTTTATTTATGTCAACACTTCCAGCACTTGTTTTGACAACAGCACATACAGGCAGAGAACCTGGGCCAATCAACCTAATGCACACATCTTTGGACTGTAGGGGGAAACCGGCGCACTGGAGGAAACCCATGCAGACATGGTGTGGGGGGGGTAGTCCAAAACTAGAGGGCATAGGTTTAAGGTGAGAGGGGAAAGATTTCAAAGGGACTTGAGGGGCAACTTCTTCATGCAGAAGATAGTGCATATATGGAATGGGCTATCAGGGGAGATAGTAGAGGCAGGTACAATTACAACATTTAGACGGATACATGGATGGGAAAGGTTTTGAGGGATTTTGGCAAAATGCAGGCAAATGATACCTGGTTGGCATGGTTGCGTTGAGCTGAAGGGCCTGTTTCCATGCTATGTATCTCTACGACTCTATGGGATAAATTTTACCATACCACCTGCCACGGGAATCAGAGTGGGCGAGGGGCGGACAATGGAAAAGTCAGTTGACCTCAGTTGGGCTTTAATGGTTTCAGAACCAGCGAGGCCATAAAATCCCACCCTATGACTCCACTATTGGATTATGATTCCTTCAATCCCATTCCTCACCCCTTCCACCAAAGCAATGTTTAATGTCAAACTGTAAAAATGAAAATCCACCCTGATAAATTATCACTCGCTTTAAATAAAGGTGAAAATACTTCAGATTCACTTACATATCTGAGTCGACAGAAGGTTTATAAATATGCAGGATCTTCAAGTGCTGAGCATTTTAATTCAATGTAACAGTGTGTAAATTGGAGGCTGACTGTTCTGTCTGATTAAAAAGGTCGGTGTTTTTAAAGCAAAAGGCTCCCTGTCGCAATCTAAATTTCTTCAAGTGCCCCAGCAGAATGTGTGTGCGAAATTCAATATTGTTTTTAATTGAATGGTTTCAGGAATGGAAAAAGGGAACTGCAAGTACGCAATTTGTTTGAAGTTCAAAGCAGAAGAGAGAATATTTGAATCTATAAATTGACTGACATAATGGGAGACAGTTTTAATCTAATTCGCCAGGTGGAATGTTAATTTTACAATCCACCACGTTCTCCTACCTGGTATCAAAAGGTGAGCCGTACTGGATACAAAAGTGATTATAAGATCTGCATCCCCCCAAACTGGATGATCCCAGTGGTGTCCAACAGGACCAGAAAATTGCCCCCATGAGCAATTGACACATAATGTCCATACTCAAGATATTACTCATTGTTGGCCAGGTGACCCCTATCTCTGCCCAGTGTGGGACCCTGTTGGGCAGTCTTAAACTTGACTGTGAACGGGTGCACACCTTCAATAAACAGCTCCCAGTACTGAGCTATCTTGTGATTCTTTATACCCCTTAGGTGACAGGGCATACATAATAGAAACACGTTTCGTTGTTTAATAGCTTACTTATTCATATCACTAGGCGGTTCACATTAACACTGCAATGAAGTTACTGTGAAAATCCCCCAGTCGCCATACTCCGGCACCTGTTTGGGTACACTGAGGGAGAATTTAGCATGGCCAATGCACCTAACCAGCATATCTTTCAGACTGTGAAGGAAATCCATGCAAACATGGGGAAAACGTGCAAAATCCACACGGACAGTGACCCAAGCTGGGACCCCAGATCCTTGGTGCTGTGAGGCAGCAGTGCTAACCACTGTGCCACTATGCCGCCCATTGTGCCCATTCAGATAAAGTCACCATAGTCCCAGATGACTTTATGTGGCGATTTAACTGAAGGATCACCACACCCCGGGCAAGGGGCAAGGTTGAGAAACCTTAGCCAGTACGGGAATTAATCTGTGCTGTTGCCTTCACTCTGCATCACAGATCAGCTATCCAGCCAACTGAGACAGTCAGACTTTAAAACATCACAAGACTTTGATTTGATTTGATTTATTATTGTCACATGTATTAATATATAGTGAAAAGTATTGTTTCTTGAGTGCTATACAGACAAAGCATGCCGTTCATACTGAAGGAAATGCGAGAGTGCAGTGTTACAGTCATAGCTGGGGTGTAGAGAATGGTCAAGTTAATGCAAAGTAAGTCCATTCAAAAGTCCATTAGCAGCAGGGAAGAAGCCGTTCTTGAGTCGTTTGGTACGTGACCTCAGACTTCTGTATCTGTTTCTTGATGGAAGAAGGTGGAAGAGAGAACGCCCAGGGGTCCTTAATTTTGCTGGCTGCTTTGCCAAGGCAGCAGGAAGTGTAGACAGGGTCATTGGATGGGAGGCTGGTTTGCATGATGGATTGGGCGACAGTCACGACCTTTTTTAGTTTCTTGTGGTTTGGGGCAGAGCAGGAGCCATACCAAGCTGTAATACATTGGAGAAGGATGTTTTCCATGGTGCATCTGTAAAAGTTGGTGAGAGTCGTAGCTGATATGCCAAATTTCCTTGGGTCAGCATGGGGGTTGCTGGTGATCTGGACACCTAAAAACCTGAAGCTCACGGCCCTTTCTACTTCATCCCCTGTGATGTAGACAGGGTCAAAGCGTCCATCATCCTTGCTGGGGTTGCCGCAATAGCCACTTCTTAATTTTTTGGGATGAGATCTCGGGAGGTGAGCAAACACTGACAATGGATTGTTCATCTCTTGTTGTCCTGGGCAGGTGGTGCTCGGGCTCTTCCTCGAACTACTGCAATCCTTGTGGTGATGGTCCTACCTCAATGGGGTCAGGTCAGGAATTCTCTCCGAGCAACAAAATGATGGCAATGTATATGGTTGAAAAAGCAGGTTTCTCTTTGAAAATGTATCCACTGATCTGAAAGCGGGAATAAGTTTAAAAAGACTGACAGCAGCATTTAAAAGGAGTTAAACAGCAGTTCTTAAGCTGGCCTAACTTTTACATGGCTTTTGTAATTTGCAAATTGGAACTGTCAGAAAGGAACCATACTCTCACATAATAACCCACCAGACACAATAAACTTAAATGAATGCAAATGGTTTAAGGGACAGGTCATTCATGAATATCCAGGCATAATCTGTTATTCAGGTGGGCGCAGATAATGCCATTAAACTCAATCACTTTAGACAAAGGACTCTAGCTGAGAAGGGGACTCCATTAATCATGTAATCTAATCACTTTAAACAGTACAGCTAGAAGGAGTTACTCAGCTTGTTATTTGGTAACTGGATGGCAGGGTGGCATACTGATTAGCGCTACTGCCTCACAGTGCCAGGGACCGGGTTCGATTACCGGTTTGGTTCACCGTCTGTGTGGAGTTTGCATGTTCACCCTTTGTCTGTGTGGTTTTCCTCCGGGTGATCCTGTTTCCTCCCACAGTCCAAAGATGTGTGGATTAGGTGGATTGGCCCTCCTAAATTGCTCCTTAGTGTCAGGGAGACTAGCTAGGGTAAATGCATGGAGTTATGGGGATAGGGCTTGAGTAGGACAGTGGCTGATGCAGACTCGATGAGCCGAATGGCCTCCTGTGGTGCTGTAGGATTCTACGACTCTAAATGCTAGTTTGTGATTGAAGATCCTGTGATAAGCCGGACCTTTGTGTGTAAAGGAACTATTTTTTCAGGGTCAGAAAGAGAAATTGGGGTTTGGTAAAAGTAGGAAGAGAACTCGCAATCCCTGTCTCTCTCTCCAGCCATTCTGCAAACCTATGCTGTGCCTGTATTGAACCAGTGAGACACCACATCGTCAACATCAACCAAGCAGCTTCCAGCTCCAGAAAAAGAGACAGAGATCATTGGTCAACATTTTAAATTGCCTTGCTGCGGAATCAGGAAAAGTTACTGAATCCAACCTGAAAACCCTCCGAGTCATTAATCTACATGATCTTTATCGAGGGTTGGTTTTCTTCTGGAAATCTGAAACAATTTAACCAACGTCGTAACTTCAGACAGAATTTTCTGCTGCCATCCGTCACGGGAATTGCCATGGGTGGGATGAAATATTTGACGGAGCAACAAAAGGCATTTGGGTGGAAATTTCTGGAACTGCAGCAAGTGGGAATGGGAAGTCGAGAGCTTCAAGTTTTTCCAGATCACCAACAACCTGTCCTGGTCTCTCCATGCTGACACTATAGTTAAGAAAGCCCATCAATGCCTCAACTTTCTCAGAAGACTAAGGAAATTTGGCCTGTCAGCTACAATTCTCTTCAACTTTTACAGGTGCACCATAGAAATCTTTCTTTCTGGTTGTGTCACAGCTTGGTATGGTCTTGCTCTGCCCAAGACAGCAAGGAACTACAAAAAGTCATGAATGTAGCCCAATCCATCACGCAAACCAGTCTCCCATCCATTGACTCTGTCTACACTTCCCGTTGCCTCGGCAAAGCAGCCAGCATAATTAAGGACCCCACACACTGCAGACATTCTCTCTTCCACCTTCTTCTGTCAGGAAAAAGGTACAAAAGTCTGAGATCACGTACCAACTAATTCAAGAACAGCTTCTTCCCTGCTGCCGTCAGACTTTTGATTGGACTTACCTTGCACGAACTTGATCATTCTCTACACCCTAGCTTTAACTTTAACTTTAACACTATATTCTGCACTCTCTCTTTTCTTTCTCTATGAACGGTATGCTTTGTCTCTACAGCGCGCAAGAAACAATATTCTTCAATGCATACTAATATAACATAAGAACATAAGAAATAGGAGCAGGAGTAGGCCAACTAGCCCTTCGAGCCTGCCCCGCCATTCAATAAGATCATGGCTGATCTGCCGTGGCTCAGTTCCACATTCCCGCCCTCTCCCCATAACCCTTAATCCCCTCTCTTATCAAAAACCCATCAACCCACGTCTTAAAAATATTTAGCGAGGTAGCCTCCACCACTTCAACGGGCAGAGAATTCCAGAGATTCACCACCCTTTGAGTGAAGAAGTTCCTCCTCAACTCTGTTCTAAACCGCCCCCCCTTTATCTTGAGGCTGTGCCCCTTAGTCCTACTATCCTTTCTGAGCGGGAAGAGTCTCTCCACCTCTATCCTATCCATCCCATTCATCATCTTATACGTCTCAATGAGATCTCCCCTCATTCTTCTAAACTCTAACGAGTACAAGCCTAATTTATTCAGCCTCTCCTCATAGCTCAACCCCCTCAACTCCGGCATCAGCCTAGTAAACCTCCTCTGCACTCCCTCCAAGGCCAAAATATCCTTGCATAAGTACGGCGCCCAAAACTGCACACAGTAATCCAGCTGCAGCCTCACCAATGCCCTATACAGCCGCAGCAAGACCTCCCTACTTTTATATTCAATCCCCCTCGCTATGAAGGCCAGCATCCCATTCGCCTTCCTGACCATCTGCTGCACCTGCAAGCTGGGTTTTTGCGACTCATGCACAAGGACCAATAATAATAAATCAGATCAAATCAAATCAAATCTTTCCATTACCTCTGTGGTTATTAAATCTTAAATAAGTGTTGTCAGTTGGAGCACTTCTTAAAACATTTACACATGGGCTGTTACGTATGATAAGTACATTTCCATTTCTTTTCAAACTTACCAGAAAATCTGAGTGTATCTTCTACAGATGCAGCACTTGAACAGTTAAAGAATCACTGAATTATTAAGAAAATTGTTTTTATAAAAGAAACACCTGTTGCAGTCAACTGAGAGGTGAACAGGGGGAAGCCACTTTACCACTCCATAACCATAACAATATCTAAAATCAGGAGAACGTGGAGGTGATGGTGAGTCCACAATATTGCTGCTGTTCTCCTTCTCTCACATATAAACAGAAAAGATCCAGAGGGAATTTTTTTTCCATTGTCTATCCCATCAAATCATTTAATTATCTTGAACTCCTCAATAAGATCGCC
Source organism: Carcharhinus amblyrhynchos (assembly GCF_965287045.1). Lineage (NCBI taxonomy): Eukaryota > Metazoa > Chordata > Chondrichthyes > Carcharhiniformes > Carcharhinidae > Carcharhinus > Carcharhinus amblyrhynchos. The sequence goes on from NC_137327.1 coordinate 127,258,551, forward strand.
TCGTACATAAATAATGTAGATTCAGGAGAATGGAAACCCACCCTCACTTTAGCCACAGGTATCATGTTTCTTTATTCATTTGTGGGACATGGGTGTCGCTGGCTGGCTAGCATTTATTGCCTCTATCCCTAGTTGCCCTTGAGAAGCTGGTGGCGAGCTGCCTTCCTAAAATGCTGCAGACCACTGCTTTTGATTTGATTTGATTTATTATTGTCACATGTATTAACATAGTGAAAAGTATTGTTTCTTGCGCACTATACAGACATGCTGTGGGTTAACCCACAATGCTGTTAGGGAAGGATTTTGACCAAATGACTGTGAAGGAACAGTGATATATTTCCAAGTCAGGATGGTGAGTGGCTTGGAAAGTGAACTTGCAGGTGATAGTGTTCCTACGTATCTGCTGCCCTTATCCTTCTAGGTGGAAGTGGTCATGGGTTTGGAAGGCGCTGTCTAAGGATCTTTGGTGAATTGCTGCAGTGCATCTTGTTGATGGTACACACTGCTGCTACTGAGCATCAGTAGTGGAGGGAATGGATACTTGTGGATGTGATGTCAATCAAGTGGGGTTGCTTTGTCCTGGATGGTGCTACAGCCTCTCCAGGGCTAATATCCTTTCTGAGGAAATCTCCAGATGTGAGTTAACCAAAGCTCTGAGTAGCAGCAGCTATAATTTCCAACTCTTTGTATTTGGGACATTCTCTCTCCCATCTTCTTCTGTTGGGAAAAAGATACAAAACTCTCAAGTCATATACCAACTGACTCAAGCTTCTTCCATCAGGCTTTTGAATGGACTCACCTCTTACTATGTTGATCTTTTCTACACCTTAGCTGTGATTGTAACACTACTTTCTGCACCCTCTCTCCTTTTCTTCTCTATGAGCGGTATGCTTTGTCTGTATCGCACACAAGAAATAATACTTTTCACTGTGTGCTAATACATGTGACAATAATAAATCAAATCAAATCTTTAAGATAATAGCTAACAATCCCATTAGCCTTTTAAAGCATTTTCTTTACCTGTTCACTGGCTTTAGTGATTTCTGTATTTGGACCCTGAATTCATTGTTTATTCACAGATCTTAGCTCCTCACTCTCAGTAAATACCCTGAATTATCTTTTCAGCCCAACCTGAAAGACCTCCCGTTTCGTCTCAGTGAACTCAAATTTGCTGCAGATTTATCACTCACTTCATTAAACTGCCTTTGCAACTTTCTGCTCCACTCCATATTATTTGCCCAACAGCAAACTTAGTTGGACAGCCCACTATTGGTTCATTCAAGTTATGTTGTGACACAATCTGCCACTTTGTTTGCACATCCATTATTCCTAATCTCAGTCTCCTAGCTGCCAACCCATCGCCTGTCCACACACAATTCCGACCCTCGGGAGTGGGATTCAAACCCACAACCTCCTGAGACAAAAGGCTGGAAAATCTCAGCAGATCTGGCAACATCTGTGAGGAGAGAAAAGTAAGAAGTCTCACAACACCAGGTTAAAGTCCAACCAATTTATTTGATAGTAAACTCACAAGCTTTCGGGGTTTGCCCCTTTGTCAGGTGAATGGAGAGTTCTGGCCTCAGACAGAGCATATAACAGCACAGACAGTTTACAGATTACTGATAAGAATGCAAGTCTTTGCAACTAACCTGCTGTTCAAGTCTTAAAGATGCCGACAATGTGAGCGGAAAGAGCATTAGGCATAGGTTAAAGATATGTGTATTGTCTCCAGACAGTACAGTAAGTGAAGTTTTGCAAACCCAGGCAAGTCACGGGGGTTACAGATAGTGCGACATGAACCCAAGATCCCTGTTGAGACCGTCCTCATGTGTGCGGAACTTGGCTATCAGTCTCTGCTCAGCGACTCTGCACTGTCGTGTGTCGTGAAGGTCGCCTTGGGGAACGCTTACCCGAAGATCAGAGGCCGAATGCCCGTGACCGCTGAAGTGTTCGCCAACAGGAAGGGAACAGTCTTGTTTGGTGATTGTCGAGCGATGTTTATTTTCGAAAGGTTGTGAGTTTACTATCAAATAAACCTGTTGGACTTTAACCTGGTGTTGTGAGGCTTATTGTGTTTACCCCAGTCCAACGCCGGCATCTCCACATCAGGAGAGAATAGAGCAGTCATTTCAAGTCCAAATGACCCTTTGTCAAAGTTTAATATATGAGTGTTACCTTGTTTTCAAAGCTTTGTCAAAGGGTGATCTGGACTCAAAATGTCAGCTCTTTTTTCTCCTTACAGATGCTGCCAGACCTGCTGAAGTTTTCCAGTATTTTGGTTTCAGATTCCATCATCCGCAGTAATTTGGCTTTCACCCACAACCTTCTGTCTTGGAGAAGAGAGTGTGGTATTACTGAGCCACTGCTGACACCCTGTGTTGACATTTCTCCACTGTGTTTACCCCAGTCCAACACCGGCATCTCCACATCTTGACATTCCTCCTCCAGGCATTCCAGGCATTTCACTCTGAAACCACAGCGATAACAATGTTTACTCTGAGATGAGGCTGAAACAGCTGCTGGCAGTTAGGAGTGGAGCAATTCACAGCATGTTGTGTCTGGCATCTTGTGTCACTACCATTCAATTATCCCGGGGCACGTACATGGCTTTTATGAGGAGGCTATGCTGGGTGTTCTTGTTTATAATTTAATGCTTGAATTAATAAGGTTCACATATATTGAAAACAAGGTAGCGCACATTTATTTAGAATCCAGCACATGTAGTGGCACTTAAACATGCACTTAGAAAAGGTAATGCTTGCAGGCAAATCTACACAATGGTTGACTGGGAATTCAAAGATCATGTGCTGAGCTCAACCTAAGTTGTTTGCATTCAGCACAACTGGTCCATGTGGGTGTCTATGCCTTGATTCATCTAACCCCATCAATATATCTTTTTATTCCTTTACCCCACACGTTTATCTAGCTTCACGAGAATGAATCAGTGTTATCCACACCAACTACTTTGGTCCTATGTTTTAAGTGCTTATTGCAAATAGACCTGCTTTGTATATTCCTTGCACACTGCCCACGTCACGAGCTGCACAACTCAGCATTACACAATTATATAAAGTTTCGCACAAAAGAAGAATTTAATTGCCTTATCCCTTCATTGCCGTTCATTGTAACAAGTTATTTTCTACGGACCAGTGCAGCTCCCTTACTTTGTTACCTTATGAATAGATTCTTTCCTGTTATCTGTAATTACTGATCCGCCAAGTGAAACTTCAAATTAGAAGTCAGGCTTTGACTCAGCACCCATTTCATACAATCAACTCAAGATCTGCTGCTTTGCATAACTAAATTTTTCCTGCATTTGTTACCAACAGATTAAAGTTCTCCAAAATATCAGAGTCAGTATACGCTGGATATGTCTTTCCATTAGGTTTACTGATGTGACTAAACTGAATGTTGCTTTAAGGTCAGCCCCGTTTCATTAGTTCAGTGGTACTTTAAATTGATTTAGACTTTTTCGATTAACAGGCAGAAGCTAAATGTCCCCACTCCTGAGATATAGAAAGAAATCATAACAGTGCAACATTAATATTGCAGATGCTGGAAGTCTGAAATGTGAACACAAAATGCTGGAAATGCTCAGGCAGTATCTTCCGCTTTTTTGAATTGATTTGATTCATTATTGTCACATGCATTGGAGTACAGTGAAAAGTATTGTTTATTGTGCGCTATACAGACAAAGCATACTGTTCATAGAGTACATAAGGGAGGAAGAAAGAAGAGTGAAGAATATAGTGTTACAGTCATATCGAGAGAAAGATTAATTTAATATATGGTATGTCCATTCAAAAGTCTGATGGCATCAGGGAAGAAGTTGTCCTTGAGTCGGTTGGTTTACGACCTCAGACTTTTGTATCTCTTTTCCCTATGGAAAAAGTGGAAAAAGTGGGGCGCGTGGGGTCCTTGATTATGTTGGCTGCTTTTTCGAGGCATTGGAAGTGTGGACAGACTCAATGGATGGGAGGTTGGTTTGCCTAATGGACTGAGCTTCATTCACAACCTTTTGTCATTTCTTGCGGTCTTGGTCAGAGCAGGAGACATACCAACCCGTGATACATCCAGAATGAATGCTTTGTTTGGAGCATCTGTAAAAATTGATGAGAGTCGGAGCAGACACACCAAATTTCCTTAGCCTCCCGAGAAGGTTGGCAACTTATTGTTGTTGGCATCGCTGTTGTCAATTGGAAATATTAACTCTTCCTCTCCAGCATTTCCTGTTTCTATTGCAGCATTTCGACTTCAAGACAGCCTGGTAACTGCATCACCGTTCCTTACAGGCCTGTATGGAGAGGGCGTAGAGGGGGTTGGGGAAGGGGAGCAGAGGGGAAGCACTGATCATAAATGAGAATGAACAAGCAGAGGTGTCACAAACAACTACCTAATCTGTCAGCTGAAGGCTGTAAAAGGGGGAACGGTTATTCACTTTGTTCATAGATGACAAAGAAAGACCACTGAGACATCCTTTGGGTGATATTGAATACTAGCATAAATGTGCATAATTATGGCAGAATTCTCCAGTGGGTTCAATGATGGGAGTCCAAGACTCAGTCTTACGCTGGCATGAGTTCCCATGGGATGATCCTGTGGTGTCCACCAGGGCGGATTGGAACACTCCCTGGGGGGAGATTGGTGTGAAAGTGATTTACATCTTGCCACTGGGAAGCAGATAAAGGCCTAACTGGAATCTTCCAACCATGGCCACTTCCAACCTCCGCGGTGCCAGCAGGGAAACACGTGCTGAAACATTTTAGGGAGGCACAGTGGCACAGTGGTTGGCACTGTCGCCCCACAGCACCAGGCACCCGGGTTTGACTCTGGCCTCGGGTCACTGTCTTTGTGGAGTTTGCACATTCTCTCCATGTCTGCGTGGGTTTCCTCAGGTGCTCCGGTTTCCTTCCACAGTCCAACGATGTAGGGGTTGGGTGGATTGGTGATGATAAATTGTCCCTTGATGTCAGGGAGATTGGCAGGTAAATATGGGGGAGGGGGAGATTATGGGAATAGGGCTTAGGTTGTTGTTAGTGCAGGCTCAATGGGCCAAATGGCCTGTTTCTGCATTGTATGGATTCAATGATTCTATGAACGTGGTGTGCAGGAGGTGGGACTTAGCTGAATGATGCCTGGGGCTGCCTCTACACTTCGGTATGGAGGCCACCGATAGCCTGTACCCCAGAGCACCGCAGCAGTGGACGGAGGGGGTGGTGTGGTGGGGGGCGGGAGTGGGGAGGGGGGTGTGGGGGAACATCTCTAGCTGGGCCTTCTAGAATCAGCGTCATTTAAGAGGTCCATAGTTTTCAGGAGGTGGGCACCACCAGGTCATCCCATGGGAAACTCATGCCAGCGTAAGACCAAATCTCAGACTCCCATCATTCTTCAAAGATGGGTCAATGATGTCGGGCACCTTTTCAATATGGCACCCAGATACGATGGTGAGAGTGAGACTGCCTGCCCTGGAATGCAGCGCAAACTCCTCCTCACCCACCCACGTGCGTAATTAATGAGGTTGGGGCTGGAAAATATGATGCGGCTTTTCTCTGGTCTCTGCGGCAGGAAACATTCCTCATTCCCACATCCACTAAGGGACTTAGTTCCAGAAGGGAGAATTCCACCCTGCCTCTCCAAAACCTCCATAGCGATCAATGGATTTTCATAGATGCAATGCACCATCAGGGCAGTGGCTACTTCACAGGAATCAGCCTGCTGTTCTTGATCTCACTGCTCCATATCTTTCAGCAATTCACCTGTTTTGAATGGATGGGGATTCACTTGTGGAAGGAAGTCTCACAATACCAATTTAAAGTCCAGCAGGTTTATTTGTAGCAAACGCCACAAGTTTATTTGTTTGCTACAAACAAACCTGTTGGACTTTAAGCTGGTGTTGTGAGACTTCTTTCTGTTTTCACCCCAGTCCAACGCTGGCATCTCCACATCGCGATTCACTTGCGGCCAGAGGCACCAGGTGGTGTCAAAAGTTCCTTCACAAAACTGCAACTCAGATAATCAACACCTTGGATTTGAACCTACAGATGATGGTCTATACTGGAGAGCACCATTCCAATAGGACTCCTATTCTTGAGTGATGTCTTATGAGTTGCGCTGGTTGATGAGGCAGAAGTTTCTCCATGCAGATAGGAATGTTCACTGATACTAAAACCTAATCCTGTTGTAGCCTTCAACTTACTGGGAATGCTGTGGTGGTTTGCTTGGAGCGGATGGCATGGCTTTGTGACATTGCGAATTGATGTGGCGACTGTACCTTGCAGTAACCTTGAATATTTAGCAACATCAAAAATCTTACATGCCCATTTCGAAGTGTCAGTGTCTGTGAATGCAAGTATGGTATGCACTTGGAATAATTTAGAACAAGTAAATCTAATTATTCAACAGTCACGAAATGACATTTCTTGTCACATGAGTAGGGCTTCACAAGTGTTTTTAGTTATTGAAGACTTTTTCTGCTGATCCAATCTGGGTCATGCGCAAGATTTCTATTTGATCGCCTTATTAAACTTCAACTTAGGGTTGGCACAGTGGCATAGTGGTTAGCACTGCTGCCTCACAGTGCCAAGAACCCAGGTTCGATTCCTAGCTTGGGACACTGTCCATGTGGAGTTTGCATGTTCTCCCTGTGTCTGCGTGGGTTTCCTCTGGCTGCTCCAGTTGCATCACACGGTCCAAAGATGTGCGGATTAAGTGGATTGGCCACGCTAAATTGCCCCTTAGTGTCAGGGGGACTAGCAAGGGTAAATGCATGGGGATATGGGGAGAGGGCCTGAACGGGATTTTGATTGGTGCAGACCTAATAGGCTGAATGGCCTCCTTCTGCACTGTAGGATGCGATGATAATTCTAGGGAAATTCTGTGGCATTTCCTGTGAAAATGACAGGTTAAAGCAAAATGTCTCTTGGAGTCTGTTGGTGATTCCAGGGAGCAGATGTGTGAATGTACAGCTGCAAGAGAGCATGAAGCTCCATTAGTTCTGCTGTATGTATGACTGCATATCGCAGATTGGTGATGACCAAATCCAGAAGGCATCACATTTATAATAAATGGAATAAATCATAAATATTACTGAAGCATTTAAACCAAAGGTCAAACTACATTGGTAAAGCATCTTGTCAAATATCTTCTTTTTGAAAGATAATGGCTGGAATTTTCTGGCCATTCACGTCCTACTGCAGCTACAAGTGAGGACGGACAATTTAGTATTCAGCTAAATGCCCGTTCACTGCAGCAAGACCAGAAAATCCAACTGACGTGAACAGCTGTAAAATTCCACCCAATACATATCGTGACGCTTTTCAGTGACAGTAATAGTAATCACCTTCAAATGCTTGGGGAATATTTTCTATTGCATGTAGCAGAGTGGTTAGAACTGTTGCTTCACTGTGTCAAGGTCCTGAGTTCAATTCCGGCCTCGGGTCATTGCCTGTGTGGAGCCTGCACGTTCTCCACGTATCTGTGTGGGTTTCCTCCAGGTGCTCTGGTTAACTCCCACAGTCCAAAGAGTTAGGTTGATTGACCATGCTGCATTCATAGAATCCCTACAATGAAGAAGGATGGCATTCTGCCCATCAAGTCTGCACTGAGCACAATCCCACCCAGTCCCTATTCCCGTAATCCCACATACTTGTCTTGCTAATCCCCCGACACTCACGTCAGTTTAACACGGCCAGTTTTGTTCTGGCATGTAATTCCTGTCTGCTGTCAATTTCAATGTTTTTATTGTTACAGTTAATTTCTCATTGCCAAGCTTCTCTTCTTCAAATTCTCATTCCCCCAATTCAGTTCTTCATTGGACTTGTTATTATTTTCTAGTTGCATTTTTATGGAGTCCAGTTTATTTTACATTGTCTCATTAATTAATTTTTCTATTATGTAAATTTGTGCAACTTTTTTCCCTCCATGTTTGCTGTCAGTCATTTCAACTTATGTTTTAATGTATGCTCTAGAGGTTTCACTCTTTTTGCTGATTCGTCTTTATTTTCAATGGTTCCCAGTTTTTTTTGAAGTCTTTAATTTCTGCATTTTTTTAAGAGGGGGATCCATCATGTTCTTACTCGACTTGTACATTTCTACATTGACTTATACTTGTCTTCACTTCAGCTAAACCCTTTTGGCTTCACCGTTGGTCAAGTCTGTCTCCGAGGAAGTGTTTCCTTGAGGTCTCCCATTGACTATGGGCAAGTTGCTGCGATCTGGCATCTTCTCTAATTTTCTTGTCCATATCAGTATGTTTCCTCTTGTGGTTGCTGCTTTACATGCATTGCCACTTTAAATGTATTGCCACTTTAAGATTCCTCCCTCACCCTTCCCACCCCCTGCCACCAACGCCCCTTCCCCACCCCTCCATATGCACCCTCCCCTCCCCCCCCCCCCCACCGCGCAGCACCACTCACTCAGCTGTCAGTTTTGTGTTTTTCCTGTGCTTTGGAGCTTTAGTATAATTGTGTGGCTGTTTTTTGTTGAACTCTTAAGACTTCGTTGGAACCACCAGACCTACTCTTATTCTACAACGTAAGTAGAGATTAATTTCTGTGTTTCACACACCCGTCTTGTGGATTCTGACCCAGGGGTCTTGCTGTGTTCTCTTTGTTGTTCACCCATCTTGTAACTGTCCATCTTTTCTGATTCTATGTCACTCAGGGTCTGGCAATATCACAACAGGGTCCATTTACCCATGGAGAAGCATTCTGGCGAGTATTTTTTCCATTAAAACAGGATACTCACAAGTGTTGGGCCAAAGACGCTTTCAGGATAGTTTATCCTTGTCATCACATATAAAGATGCACTTTCAGAGACACCAGTAGTGAACATAAGAAGATATTTATAAATAAGAACTTTTCAGCAGATAGCTCCCTACATGTCTCTTTTTCTGAGAAGACTCCACCCCCTGGGGTAATTCTGTGAGAGTTCCAATTGGTGCCCCAAGCCAGCTGACCCTTAATCTGCTGTGTTGCCCTTAAAAGGCACAATGACAACAACATACATCACAAAGATACCCACAGGTTTTCTTACTATGCCAATAGAGTTGGGTCTGCCTTTAGTTGTGAACATCCTAACTTTAGTAGAACTGCCATTACCGAGAAATACTACATCCCAGAAGAATTACTTCATCCACAAACACATTTATTCAATTTCCAGATTTTTCCCTTTATTCCCGGTGCTCCCTCAGAAGATAGAAGAATGATTTCCTCTTGAGTGGGTTACTCTGAAGGAAAGCCACATTTACTCTTCTAAGAATGAGTGGTTAAAATGTTTAAAGTGCTCTTGAAAATTACCTTTCCAGCAATGGGAGAGAGTCTTCACTAAGCATTCCTCAAAACGCTTAGCTACCAACCTACACTTGGCCTCGTACATCCCACCTGGCAGCACCTTTTCTGTACAGATCTATCAATGTGACAGAGCAAGTTGACCCCTTCAGTCAACCCCTGAATATACTCCAAATTTCTTCCAGCTTTGTAAGTCTTAGCTTAGCCTCTTTATCACCCCATCTTTTCATCTCTTTTCAGCTTCAAACACCTCTCAATCATTGTGTTAGAGGGGTTTAGGATAACCTGAGACTAAAAAGACTAATAGATTAAGATAGACAAATTTAGAGTAGATATAGCATAGAAAAAGTACAAAATTTTAAACTTTATTCATTAGTCACAAATAAGGCTTACATTAACACTGCAATGAAGTTACTGTGAAATTTCCCTAGCTGTCACTGTCTGGTGTGTTCATGTCAATGCACCTAACCAACATGTCTTTCAGAACATGGGAGGAAACCAAAGCACCTGGAGGAAACCCACGCAGACATGGGGAGAATGTGCAAACTCCACACAAACAGTGACACAAGCCGGGAATCAAACCCAGGTCCCTGACATTGTGAAGCAGCAGTGTTAAGCACTGTGCTACTGTGCCACCCCCAGATACAAAGTACCTGGAGTTACAAAGGTACAGTTTGCATAGAAACAGATATAAGCATTATTAAAGAATGTAAACATGTATTTTTTGAAAACACATTATATTCTGTTTTAAAAGCATACACCTTGGCTAATGACACTCTAGGGCATGATGGCATTTGGCTGAGCTAGAAGAATCAGATTCTTTGAAAACAATAGATACATTGATGAAGCAAAAAGAACTCTCTTATCAAGGTGGGCTTCAGGAAATGCAATTCTGGCCATTACACCATCCAGGAACCTACTTTAGGCAACTGATCTCTACAGGAGATTACTTTTTCCTGTTCTTCTGGATCAGTACATGCCTCAGTTTGTATTTTTTGAGCTCTCAAACCCTACCCTTCTGTTCCACATGGAGTTGTTAGCACTGCTGCCTCACAGCGCCAGGGACTGGTTCAATTCCAGCCTTGGGTAACTATCTGTGTGGTGTTTGCACATTCTCCCCATGTCTGCATGGGTTTCCTCTGGGTGCTCCAGTTTCCTCCTACAGTCCAAAGATGTGCAGCCCATGCTAAATTGCCCGTTTGTGCCCCAAGGTGTGTAGGTTAGATGAATTGGCCTTGGTAAATATTTGGGGTTACAGGGATAGGGCAGGGGAGAGGGCTTGAATAAGATACTCTTTCAGAGAGTTGGTGCGAACACAATGTGCTGAGTGGCCTCTGTTTGCACTGTAGTGTTTCTATTAGTCTATGGATATCTGAAGTACTGAGAGCCTCATTATTGTTATCTTCACCCATCAGAGTTTGAATGTTAATAACTCATCCTTATTAGCAAGGAAGAGCGTGACTTTATTGCTTGATTCCCATGTTGTATTTTCATAGCTTTCCTGTCATATCCAATAATTTTTTCCTGCACCTGTCCATTCCATTCCCTGGTCACCAGAGCAGCAATCTACCCCAGATGGTCTGATGTGATCTCTTATTTTTTTTCTGATTTTTCAGCTTTGGAAGATGTTTCTCTGCTGGCATGTATTTTAATAAGCGACAGAAGTTGTGCTTCAAGTTATTTCCTCTAGTGTTGGAGGATCGAGGCAATTTTGGGTTCTGACCAAATAGTAATTGGTCTGGGCTATAGCCCCCAGTCATCTGCTAGGAAGGTTTTGCATGTACTGTTCATGTGAGTGCCACTTCCGCTTCCTCTTCAGCCTGGCTGATCAGTCAATATTTTGCGTTACACTTTGTCAATGGTGGATAGGCTTTGAGGAGTCCCAAGGTGAGTTACTCACCTCAGAAGTATTTGTGTGGATCATCCAATTTGGTTTCTTGTCAATGGTAACCTCCAGGGTATCGCAGCTTGGTGTGGCTCCTGCTCTCCAAGAAAGCAAGGAACTAGAAAGGGTCATGAACAAAGCCCAGTCCATCACTCAAAACACCGTCCCATCTATTGACACTGTCTACACTTCCCGCTGCCTGGTGCACTGTAGCACAGTGGTTAGCACTGCTGCCTCACAGCATCAGGGACCTGGGTCCAATTCCCAGCTTGGGTCATTGTCTGTGTGGAGTTTGCACGTTCTCCCCATGTCTGTGTGGGTTTTCTCTGGGTGCTCTGGTTTCCCCCCACAGTCCAAAGATGTGCAGGTTAGGTGAATTGGTCATGATAAATTCTCCCTCAGTGTACCCGAACAGGCGCCGGACTGAGGCGACTAGAGGATTTTCACGGTAACTCCATTGCAGTGTGAATGTAAGCCTATTTGTAACTAATAAATAAACTTTAAAACTTTGCTTTAAAAAACCACCCGGACACACTGTCTTCCATCGGGAAAAAATATAAAATCGAAGGTCACGCACCAACTAACTCAAGAACAGTTTCTCCCCTGCTGCCATCAGACTTTTGAATGGAGCTATCTTATATTAAGCTGATCTTTCTCTGCACCCTTGCTATGACTGTAACACTACATTCTGCACCCTCTCCTTTCTTTCTCTATGCACCATATACTTTGCCTGTATAGCACACAAGAAACAATACTTTTCACATATGTTACAATAATAAATCAAATGAAATCAAAAAGGCTGTTAATAGTGGGGCACTTAGTGAATGTCGAGGGGAGATGTTGGGATTCTTCCTTGTTGGACATGGTCATTGCTTGGCATTTGTGTGGCGTGAATGAAAGAACAGAATAGAACCATCACCAATTAAAGCTTCAGTTCCAGTCAAGCTTCCATTTCAAACAAAGCACAAAGAACAGTACAGCCCAGTAACATGCCCTTCGGCTCTCCAAGCCTGTGCTGATCATAAATCCTAACCAAGCCCAAACAAAACCTTCTGCCCTTACTCTGCCTGTATCCCTCTAACCCCTCTCTATTCATGTACCCATCCAGATGCCTCTTAAATGTTGCAGATGTGCCTGCTTCCACCACCTCCTCTGGCAGCGTGTTCCAGACACCCACCACTCTCTACGTGAAAAAACTTTCCTCGCACATCTCCCTTAAATTGTCCCCTCCTCACCTTGAACCTGTGCCCCCTTGTAATTGACACATCCACCCTGGGAAAAAAACCTCTGACAATCCACCCTGTCTATGCCTCTCATTGTTTTGTAGATTTCGATCAGGTCTCCCCTCAGCCTCCGTCTTTCCAGTGAAAATAATTGTAGTTTATTCAACTTCTCAATTAACTTTAATCAATGTAAAGTCAAGGAACGATGGCACATTATGCTAAACAATTTATACCAAACAGGGAGATCCAATAATGCTGGAAATATGGAGATTTTTGTTAGTGACGGCAATCTGTTTTCCATTAGGATATGGAATTAGTTGCTCTACTATTGCCTCGCAGGATGATTCCTTTCTCTTCTTTTTCCTGCTTTGCACGTCCATATTTTCCAATCAGGATAAGATAGAGAAAGACAACTGATTATTTCATTTTTGAAGTTTGCTTGCAGCTGTGGAGCAAGGAAATGAATAAATACTCTGGTTCCTGCTCCCGAGTTGATTTGCTCCACATGACCTCAATCAGTCAAATTCTTGGCTATAAGTTTCAATTTTGGTTTGCTTTTGATCCATTTTTGCTCGCAATATATAATGCAAACATCCACCTGTCACGTTCTATTTTCACGGGCATCTCATCACTTGCAGTGACATTTTCATTTTTACTTTGGCACTCAATAATCAATGCTGAAATCCTCGCACAGTTCATGACTCCTTGGGCAGTGTACAACTGCAGATTGTTTGCAGAATTCTAAAACAATACAGCACTGAGGAGGTTATTCAACCCATTGTGCTTGTTCTGTATCTAAGAAAGATCTAGAAATTTGTGCCATTACCCTATTCATTAACCCCCTGCCCTGCAATTTTGTTCCCTCCCTCAAATATTTATCAAAAGTTATGATTGAATTTATTCCCACCCTCCTTCTAAGCAGTCCATTCCAAATCATAACAACTCGCTGCATAAATAGATTTCTCCTCAGCTCGCCTCAGGTCCTTTTGCCATGATTCTATGATGTTAGAATCATAGAATCCATACGGTGCAGAAAGAGGCCATCTGGCCCATCGAGCCTGCACCGACCACAACCCCAACTTGGCCCTATCTGTGTAACCTCACGTATTTACCCTGCTAATCCCCCCGACGCTAAGGGCGATATAGCATGGCCAATCCACCTGACCCGCACATCTTTGGACTGCGGGAGGAAACCAGATCATCTGAAGGAAACCCACGCAAACACGGGGAGAATGTACAAATTCCACTTAATTACCCGAGGCTGGAATTGACTCCAGGGTCTCTGGCGCTGTGAGGCAGCAGTGCTAACCATTGTGCCACCGCGCTGCCCGACTGATTTCTGACTGGATAATGGGCAAGGCAAAGAACAGAGGAAGTACAGCACCATTCTGTAGTGCTAGTTCAGAAGTGCTTTTTGTAGAAGATGTTGAAGCAAAGGAAGACAGAGAGTTAATGTTATCTCTATTAGGCGCTGCCTCTTCCTCTCCAGTTAGTGTCCTTAATTATTTGAGGGTTATTGAGAGTGTTCTGGCCAGGAGACAGAACTCTGTTAGCCAGGATAATTTACAATTTTTTTCTCTGCTTTTTAAAATGAACAATTGCTGGGTGGATAAAATAACTCCAGCTGATCAGATGCCAGCTTTTGTAAGTTTGTCAACAGTTTGAAGGTGAACAGCTCACATCCCCCAGAAAGTAATACCCCTGCATCACAGAAACGTTTCAGACAAACCAAAGCAATGGATTAAGTGGACAAGATGTCTGCCCCAGACGACTATGGTCAAAGGCAGTTGCTAAAGTTAAAGTTAATTTATTGGTCACAAGTAAGGCTTACATTAACACTGCAATGAAGTTACTGTGAAATTCCCCAAGTCGCCACATTCTAGCACCTATTCGGGTCACTACATATAACCAGTGCATCTTTCCGTCTGTGGGAGGAAACCCACACAGACACAGGGAGAACATGCAAACTCCACACAGACAGTGAAACAGGCCAGGAATCAAACCCAGGTCCCTGGCACCGTGAGGCAGCAGTGTTAACCTCTGTGCCACCATGCCACCCTTGTTGGTGTGTCCAAAATGGTGCTAGTGGCCCCATTTGTCCAAAACACGATATGTTTCAACCAGGATTCTCATTAGCTGAATATCTTAGCCTGAAAACACCCTGTCACATCACTGAGACTTGTGTAGTCTGAGCTCCTTTAATTGTGCAGCTTTTGAATTTATCTTCGGTCAATGTTCGATCTCAGAAGAAGGGTTCCAGCTAAGTAGCCTGTTGTTGTTTACCATTTCCCATCTAACAGCTAGCAGCAGAAGCAGCTGTGCCCACATTCAAAATGTCTTCGCACCCACCCACACAGTGAACTGCTGGAATATTGAAACTTTTGTATCTGTGCACTCAAAACCAGTTCATCTCTACGTGCCTTTTCCTATTGTAGAAGCTTCTAGAAAGACAGACCACTCTAAAACAGCTTGCTATTCTCCGAAGGAAGACACCCTTGGACTTTTGATTCTGGACTCTGTCATGTGAAAATGTTATCGTGGTCTTGCCCTGCACCCTTTACTTTTCTTTATCTGTTGTTTCATTAATGAGTCAAAAAGGTACAGACATTGTGAAAACCCCTTGCCAAATTTTGTGTATGAGCAGAATAAGCAAACTCTCTTATTTTACCTTATTTCAAGTTTGCTGTGGGTTATTCACAGAGGATCGGATCACATCTAATTGAAGATTTGGGAAAATACACTACCACTTATAAAGAGGAAATTGAAAATTCCTTGTACGTTACAGATGGTGGTGAGAGGAGAAATCTGAGCTGCTGAGGTTAACATATGGTCCTATCTGTAACATATGGTTTATACTGTGATTTGAAGACAAGGTGAAGATGCAGTCTGCCTTAGTCGAAACAGGGATCAAACCCCATGCTATTGCCATTAAGCTGAATCACATCTTATCCATCTAGCCACTTGATATAACTGTGCCCTCCCCACCCCTGCCTCGAGGGACACCATTATTCACTGTCAGCTGGAAGACCTAGAAATCATTTACTGACGTTGTTTGGAAAAAGCTGGGTGCATCAAAAATTAATGCAATGCTTACCATCGCTTAGAAGTAGTTTGCAGATCCAACAGGAGGACCTTGTACAGTTTGAAGTCTCACAAAACCAGATTTAAAATCCAACAGGTTTATTTGGCAGCACACAAGCTTTCGGAGCACTGTTCCTTCATTACTCACCTGATGAAGGAGCAGCGCTCCGACAGCTCATGATTCCAAGTGAAGCTGTTGGACTTTAACCTGATGTTATGAAACTTCTTACTGTGCCCGCACCAGACCAATGCTGGCATTTCCACATCATTGTACAATTTGGTAATGAGCATGAAAAGTTTTAACCTTATTTATTGGTGTCATAAGTAGGCAGCACGGTAGCATAATGGTTAGCACTGATGCTTCACAGCTCCAGGGATCTGTGTTCGATTTCCAGCTCAGGTCACTGACTGTGCGGAGTTTGCACATTCTCCCCGTGTCTGCATGGGTTTCCTCCAGGCGCTCCAGTTTCCTCCCACATTCCAAAGATGTGCAGGTTAGGTTGATTGGCCAAGCTAAATTGCCCCTTAGCATCCTAGGATGTGTAGGTTACAGGGATTAGTGAGTAAGTAAGTAGGGATATGGGGATGGGGCCTGGGTGGGATTGTTGTTGGTGCAGACTTGATGGACTGAATGGCCTCTTTCTGCACTCTAGGGTTTCAATGGTTCTATGGCTTACATCAACACTGCAATTAAGTTACTGTTGCCACATTCTGGCACCTGTTCGGATACACTGAGGGAGAATTTAGCATGGTCAATGTACCTAACCAGCACGTCTTTTGGACTGGGAGGAAACCAGGCAAATTTCTGAACCATTTGCTATAATGTCAATGGAAAAACCTCGGTATCCCAGGGGAATAAGGCATAAAGTGTTGTCGAGAATGGAATGTATGTGCTCCCACTCCTACTGCTGGTGATCAGTATATTTTGTATGAAAACAGATTTGTCTTATCTTACATCTAGAATTTGTTCAGCAGCAAGTTTTTCCATATTTAAAAAATGAAGTGGGCTATTTATTGTCATGTTTATCCAGAATTTAACCCAACGTTTCACACACTTGTTCTCCTCTATGTGCTCACACATGCAAAGATTATATACAAGTTAAGGTAGTACACCAATAAAGATAGCAATTAACTTCGTCACTAGTTTATCATCATCTGTCTCCCACTCCGCAGACCTATAGTCTTTTGAATGGACTCAATTATTTTAAAGTTGAAGTAGGGGCCTTGCACAGTGATGGGTTCACAGCAGGTGGTGAGATTTTGTATGGTCAAGTAGCCAGCTGGTCAGTCCTCGGGTGACATTCAAACTGCAAGAGGTTACATATTCTGGCTGCTTGATGCGTTACAACTTGTTTCCGAGTCTGGTTCATAGACTGGCTGAAGTGATGGTTCAATGGCTTTGGTGGAACTGCCTGCAGATACCTCAAAGCTGCTCTTTCACTCTCAACAATGTACCTGTCTCTCCACGTGAGCTTACTTGGAAAGAATTTCAAATTCTTTTCCAAGTAAGGTTTGTGCTGATTTCACATCCTGGGCAGGATTTACATGTTGCCCTGAATATATGATTGTAGAGCTCTGAGCCGTAAGGTGGCACAAAGGTTAATAACGCTGCCTTCAGGGACCCAGGTTCAATTCTGGCCTTGGCTGATGTTCTCTCCTTGTGCATGCATGTGTTTCCTCCCACAGTACAAAGATGAACGGGTTAGGTGGATTAGCCATGCTAAATAGTCTCTTAGTGTCCCAGTTGTGTAGTTTGGGTGGATTAGCCATGTAAATTATCCTTTAGTGTCCCAAATGTGCAGGTTGGGTGGATTAGCCATGTAAATTATCCTTTAGTGTCCCAAATGTGCAGGTTGGGTGGATTAGCCATGCTAAATTGTTCCTTAGTGATCCAAGATGTGCAGGTTTGGTGGATTAGTCATGCTAAATTCCCTGTTAGTGTCCCAAGATGTGCAGGTTAGTTGGATTAAGAATTAGAGGACCTCAGTTGAGCAGTTTGCTCACTAGCCGAACAGATAAGCCGGAGGCACAGCATTAGGCTTGATGGCGAAAGACTTGGAAGATTGTAAATGTAAGTCCTGCTTTAAAGGCAGATTATTGTGGTAGAGTTTTCAAGGAAAACTTGTCCCTTTTGTAGACAGCTACTGCAGGCGTCGTGTAGAAATCAGATACGCTTAAATATCCAGAGTTCAGAATCTTCCGGCTCCAGAGGAAAGCAAACGGTGACTATTGAAGACCATTGAACACAAGTGAACAAAAGCACAATGAAAGATGTTTTAGAAGATTGGCCAGCTTCAGACACAAAGATTCAACAGTAGAGAATTGAATAGTAATTTCTGATCTCCACTTTGTAAACAGGGTAGCCTTCTCTAATTAGTTTATGATAATCTGCGGAATTTATAAAACTGGATTAGTTAAATTCTTACGTAAACAAAATTTAATCCATTAAAATTAAAATTAAGCAAGGAATCCATAACGTACTTGAAATAATTAAACAGTGACAGAAATGTCAAAAGGTTTGTGTGACTTCAATCAAACTGAAAGAACTAAGCAAATTGCCACAAGTATTTGGCCAGAATAGATAATAAGCTGATATTACTTTTCACGCTCTATCATTTCTTACATCAGTGCTTTCAGGATCATCTGCATTCGGCATTCCATCCATCATGAGAATGATGTGAATGGATTTGTGGCATGTAAGGAAATAGACCTATCAGCAGAAAATTCAATAAGCTCTTTGAGGGACACTTACCTACAGGATATTGAAGGTCACAGACTTTGGGCAAACTTTCAGATTATAAGATCAACAGCAACTAAACGGAATTGTATTTATAAAGCATCTTTAATGTGATGAAATACAACTCAAGAGCAACTTCCTTCCCTGCTGCCATCAGAATTTTGAACAGACCTACCTCACACAGAGTTGATCTTTCTCTATACCCTAGCTTTGACTATAACACGACATGCTA
Organism: Carcharhinus amblyrhynchos; assembly: GCF_965287045.1. Taxonomy (NCBI): domain Eukaryota; kingdom Metazoa; phylum Chordata; class Chondrichthyes; order Carcharhiniformes; family Carcharhinidae; genus Carcharhinus; species Carcharhinus amblyrhynchos. Next base: position 127,276,996 of record NC_137327.1, read on the forward strand.
CACTTTCTTTTCCTTCTCTATGAATGGTATGCTTTGTCTGTATAGCACGCAAGAAACAATACTTTTCACTGTATACTAATACATGTGACAATAATAAATCATATCAAATCAAAATGCCCCAAGTTGTATCACAGGTGCGTTATCAGATAAAGTAGGATACTGACTCACATAAGGAGGTATTAAGTCAAATGACTTGGTCAAAGAGGTAGGGGTAAAAGAAGCTTAAAGAGGCTCTCGCTGGTCACTGCTCTACTCCTTTTTACATTTAATCACATTTTTCCTTCTCTTTAGTTCTGATGAAGAATCAAACCGACTTGAAAGGGGACTAGCAGAGAAGACCAGTAAAGGCCAGGTTGTTATTTCACTCTACTCCAGAGTTTCCTCAAACCTTTCAAGTTGAGGACCCCCGAAGTGACGTCCCAGGTGTATCAGGGAACCCCAAGCTTTCTCATAATATTGATGCCTCTTTTATTTTGCATGAAATAGGTGCAAGCACAAAAAACAAATGTATACAAGTTTTCCTAATTATATCTGTGCATATGTTAGCAATTAGGAAGAGACACACAGACACAAATACATGTTTCCCCTCACATTAATCCCTCTCTCCCATGGTCCCTTAACATTAACCCCTAGGACTAGTCCGCAATCCCTTCGTCCCAATACCTTACTTTCCTCCTCTACTCCCTTCCCCCACTCTTCCTCTCCATTACCCCTCTGCTATTCACAATCTCTATTCCCCCCACTATCAAACCCTCATCCCCCTCTGCCATTCCCAATCCCCGCTCCCATTCTCCCCATACCCTCCCCCCTCTTGCAATCCCCCACTTCCTATGTGCCACTGTCTCTGCTCTATCATGTACTGTTCTCCCTCCACACAAGACAGGCAGATCTCCCCTGAATGGCAGATGGAGTTTAATCCAGACAAATGCGAGGTAATGCATTTTGGTAGATTCAATTCCACTGGGAGCTATAAAATAAACTGCAGAGCCATCAGGAGCTTAGCCACACAGAGAGATCTGGGAGTACAGGTCCACAGATCCTTAGAAGTGGCAGCACAGGTGGAAAAGGTGTTGAAGAAAGCATGTGACATGCTCACCAGGGCATCGAATATGAAAGTTACATTTATGTTCTGTTTATATAAAACATTGGCGAGGCCACATTTGGAATATTGTGTCCAATTCTGGTCACCACACTACCAGAAGGATGTGGAGGCTTTGGAGAGAGTACAGAGAAGATTTACCAGGGTATGGAGGGTATTAGCCATCAGGAGAGATTGAATAAACTGGGATTGTTCTCCCAGAAAGGCAAAGGCTGTGGGGTGACCTGATAGAAGTTTATAAAATCATGAAGGAAATAGGTACGGTAACAATTGGAAGCTTTTTCCCAGGGCAGAAATGACAATTACAAGGGGACACAAGTTCAGAGTTAAGAGTTCAGGTAAAGTTCAGTAGCGATGTGCAGGAGAAGTTTTTTTTACACAGAGGGCAGTGAGGGCCTGGAATGTGCTACCAAGTCAGATGGTTGAGGCAGACACATTAGTGACATTTAAGACTAATCTGGATAGACACATGGATAGACAGACGGTTAGCCTAGATAGGACAACATGATTGGCACAGGCTTGGTGGGCCAAAGGGCCTGTTCCTGGGCTGTATTGTTCTTTGTTCTCCCTTACTTAGGTAGCAAACCATCTCTAACTTCATTGTCTTCACATCTAGCTCTGTGGAAGAATTGTATGGATTCAAAACCCTTCTCACTCCACAGGTGCTGCCAGATCCCCTGAGTTTTTCCAGTGTTCTGAGTTGCATCTCTAACTTCAGAGACCTCGTTCACAGTCCTCCTTGTTTTCAACTCTTCAGTTACTAACTTAGCACCCAAGCAAAGTCCTTAAATTTGTCAGCGGAAATTGAGGGAGACAGATTTGAAAGTTCCCATACATACATTAGAAAGTCCTGAACAGTGTGTACACCATTTCCCAAAGCAGCTTGTTGTCTGGGGCATTTCTAACATCCTGCAGATTCACACAACCAGAACTGCGTATAATGGATTTCACTGAAACACCTCTGTATCAGGCAAAAGGACTATGCACACAAACCAATAATAAATAACCAAGTCGCAACTTTATTCCAAAGAGTAAAAGACTTAAGTTTTATAACTTTAACAATTCTCTCTCTTTCTCTAGTGAATTGATCATTTAGAAATTTGTATACTACCCCGGATACTCATCATTCTGCCTGTACATTGAACTCGCAAGTCTGCCGTTTGGCCATTCACACCCTTTATTCTCTCTGTCTTTTCCCCTGGTTTCTGTAGCTATGACTCCTTCATTCCCTCTCCCTGCAGTATAAACATTCACTCAAGCTCACTCCTAATTTATTTTATTTTTTCACTCATTCCTGGGACATGGGTGTTGTTGGCTGGCCAGTACTTATTACCCATCTGTAGTTGCCCTGGTTCAAAGAGCAGTTGAAAATCAACCACATTGCTGTGGTCTGAAGTCACATGCAGACCACACCAGGTAGGAGTGGCAGATTTTCTTTCCTAAAGGACATTAGTGAACCAGATGGATTTTTTCAACAATTGACAATGGTTTCATGGTCATCAGTAGATCCCCAATTGTGGATATTTTTTATTGAATACAAATTCCACCATCTGCCATGACAGGATTTGAACACAGGTCCCTAGAATATTAGTTGAGTTTCTGTATTAATAGTCTAGTGATAATACTACATGGCCATCAGATCCCCATACAGTTTTGATCTCCTCACCCAAGGAAGAATATATTAACGTTAGAAGGTGTGCAAGGTTGACTAAATTGATTCCTGGGATCAGAAAGCTGTCCTAGGAAAAATTGAGAAGAATAGGCTCATATTCTTTATAAGACCCTTGTCAGACTCCGCTTGGAGTACTGTGCGCAGTTCTGGTCGCCTCACTGTAGGAAGGACGTGGAAGCTATTGAAAGGGTGCAGAGGAGATTTACAAGGATGTTGCCTGGATTGGGAGGCATGCCTTATGAAGATAGGTTGAGGGAGCTGGGACTCTTCTCCCTGGAGAGACGAAGGTTGAGAGGCGACCTGATAGAGATTTATAAGATATTGAGAGGAATGGATAGGGTGGATTCTCAGAGGCTATTTCCCAGGGCAGAAATGGTCGCTACGAGAGGACACAGATTTAAGGTGCAGGGAAGCAAGTACAGAGGAGATGTTAGGGGTAAGTTTTTCACTCAGAGGGTGGTGAGTGAATGGAATCGGCTGCCATCGGTGGTGGTGGAGGCAAACTCGCTGGGGTCTTTTAAAAGACTTCTGGATGAGTATATGGGATCTAATGGGATTGGGGGTTATAGATAGGTCTATGGCTTAGTAGGTATAGAAGTGATCGGCACAACTAGTGGGCCGAAGGACCTGTTTGTGCTGTAGTGTTCTATGTTCTATGTTCTCTGCAGTTTAGAAGAATGAGAGCTGATCACATTGATAGAATCCTATAGTGCAGAAGATGGCCATTCAACCCATCAAGCACAATACCACCCAGGCCCTATCCCCATAACTTCATGCATTTACCATAGCTAGTCCCTTGACACTAAGGGACAATTCAGCATGGCCATTTCACCTAACCAGCATGTCTTTTGGACGGTGGGAGGAAACCAGAGCACCTGGAGGAAACCCACGGAGACATAGGGAGAACACAGACAGGTCAAGTGGCCTACTCCTGCTCTTATTGCATTTGCTTTGAGTTCTTTCTATCTGAGAAAGAGCCTGCTGTTGCACCAAAAAGAGTAGTGACCAATAACCATAATACACTTGTACATGCCTAGTAGATGGTGATATACAATTCATGAAGAAAATAATTAACATTCAGCCTTGAGTTGACATGCTGAGAATTATGTCTTTAAGTCAAGCCAATAATGTAACAGAAATATTTTTCGTAGATTAGAAAAGTGATATAGCTGTCAAACCCATGAAAGCCCCTTGAGAGGAGGTTATCATGGATGTTAATAACTGCCTGTAAATGGGATCAGAGCAGATTTAATTTGAACAGAAATGTACAGGAGCTCTATAACCAAGCTCGAGTTGATCAGGGACTGGCCAAGTTATTACTTTGAGAATCATACTCTCATTCTAAGGGGGCTTACTGGATTCAATATAGAAACATAGGGACTGATTTTACCAAATATTTGCGCCTGTTTTCAGGCGTGAAATCGCGGTAAATTCGAGTGTCAGGCCTTTAACGTGATCTGCACCCGAATCCGAGTAGATCGTGGCTTTACCAACACCCGATTCGACTTAATGAACCACACGCCCAACTCTATCGCCAAATCCCTCTTTACCATCTTCGGATCCATTCCAGATCCGCGCTGTAAGCAACCTGTAAAATAAAAGTTTGAAGCCGATTTTTATTCAGCAGGGGAAAGTCCGAAGCCTATCCTCCTCGAACATTCTCCGCAGACCCACCGCTAACCACCCCAGCAAATCCCCCCCCCACCTGGATCAGATCCCCCTGGGAGGCAGGCCCCCATCGGCAGACCCGTCCCCACTCGGATCAGACCCCACAGGAGACGGGCCCCCTCCACGATCGAACCCCCCTGGGAGGCAGATCCCCCTCGGCAAAGCACACCCACAACCTACCTCGATCGCTGCTGTCCCTCCACTATCCTTCCGACCTTCAGTCCTTCGAGAGCCTGCAGCACCTCCCTGGCCTTCTGCTGGTGTCTGCCGGAGGAGGGGGACGGGCTTAGATGGATCTCTGGCTGGGGGTGGGGGGGGGAGGTGGAGGATGGACTTGGGGGAATCTTGCAAACTGAGAACAATGTATCATCTTTTTTGTGCTGCCTAATTATCTATGGGAAAGGTAATTAATCTACAGTGCCCTAGTGAGCAATTAGTGACATGTATGTCCCTGTAGCCATGAGCCAAGTGCTCAAATGTTCAGAGTCATGTGGTGAACTTGGAAGATTTGTCCCCATGTGGAACTTGGTTGGAAATAAGATTGAAGGAGATTACTAAATCTGGGAAATCAACTATAGTGAAAAGGAGTTTGTATTGGCAACTCTTCCTGCACATTCCATGGCAGATGTGCCCCTACTTATGAATGTGATTTGTATGGGCAACGTTGGGTGCAGCTAATCTGCCTCTGGAGCAGCCTTGGATCCTTTCTTTCATCGTGTTTTCATCTGCACATTGCACAGAATTAGAGGAATTCCGTTTGGAAGATAATGTCAAAATTATAATCGCAGGAACTAAAAACCCGAAAGTCAAAAATTTGGGAAAATATTTCAAAATATGGCTGGGAGGGATATATATTTTGAAATATTTTCCCAAATTTTCGACTGTCGGGTTTTTAGTTCCTGCGATTATAATTTTGACATTATCTTACAAACGGAATTCCTCTAATTCTGTGCAATGTTCAGATGAAAACACGATGAAAGAAAGGATCCAAGGCTGCTCCAGAGGCAGATTAGCTGCACCCAACGTTGCCCATGCAAATCACATTCATAAGTAGGGGCACATCTGCCATGGAATGTGTGGGAAGAGTTGCCAATACAAACTTCTTTTCACTATAGTTGATTTCCCAGATTTAGTAATCTCCTTGAATCTTATTTCCAACCAAAATCCACACGGGGACAAATCTTCCAAGTTCACCACATGACTCTGAACATTTGAGCACTTGGCTCATGGCTACAGGGACATACATGTCACTAATTGCTCACTAGGACACTGTAGATTAATTACCTTTCCCATAGATAATTAGGCAGCACAAAGAAGATGCTACATTGTTCTCAGTTTGTGAGATTCTCCCAAGTCCATCCTCCCCCCATTCCTCCACCCACCCCCCTCAACCAGGCATCCATCTGAGCCTGCCCCCCTCCTCCAATGGGCGCCAGCGGAAGGCCAGGAAAGTGCTGCAGGCTCTCGAAGGACTGCAGGTCAGAAGGATGGTGGAGGGAGTTCAGTGATCGAGGTAGGTTGGGGGTGTGCTCTGCCGGGGGGGTGGGGGGGCCCTGCCTCCCGGGGGAGGTCCAATCACAGGGGGGCCTGTCTCCCAAGGGGGTCTGATCCAGGGAGGGGTCTGCCGGAGGGGCCTGCCTCCCAAGGGGATCCGATCACGGCTCATCCTCCTCCCCACTCTCCTCCCCACTCCTCCCCGCTTTCTCTGCTGTTTTTCTCTTTTGTGCCCGGGCGCGCTGTTCCAGAGTTTTTTTCAAACTCCGCGTGCACAGTTCAGAGCCCCGATCTTTCCGGCAGCGCTAAGCCCCGCCCACAGCGTGGATCGGATCGGCGCCGACAAGAAGCGAATGGGAGTGCTGCACAGAGGATTCCGGGCTTGGATCCATATTACACCCGGGTTCAGCCCTTAGGCTCCATTTGGTAAAATTGGGCCTGTAGAAACTTAGAAAATAGGAGCAGGAGGAGGCCATTTGGCCCTTCAAGCCTTCTTCACCATTCATTATGACATGTGTGTAAGAATTATCAATGCTTTTAACTGAAGGGAGAATGTGGGGGTTGAGGGCCGGGGGAATGGAGATTGAGGATGTTGTTTTCTGTTCTCTGGAACCTCTAGACATTTTTAAGAGGACTTCTCACTGATTTTCTTCGAAATTTGGATCTGAATTTAAGCATGTTTGTAGAATTGGATTTATCATTTAATCCATGCAAAGCTTTGTTTTTGCATAAAGCAGTGATAATGTTGTTCAAATTCAAATTAGCTATTTAAATTGATGGGTGCAAATTTTCCAGTCAGAGAAAACAAGTTGCCTTAATAATTCATTCCCTGGATTAATTTGCAATCAGTGGAGAATAATCCAATGGAAAACACATTGGAGTACTCATTGATGTACTTGTAAATAGACTCAATTGATATTTGCATATAGCTTTGTCCTTCCGCAGTATCTCCTTATATAGCCCTGTCACGTCATAGTTGGAACCTTTAGGGGACAAGCTATCTAGTCTTACTACTTTGCCAGAGCTGCCAGAGAAATGGGTTGAGGCAGATACAATAGCAACATTTAAAAAATTGGATAAGTACATGGATGGGAAAAGGTTAAAGCGATACAGGCCAAATACAGGCAATTGGGACTATCTAGGATGGCACCGTGGTCAGCATGAACTGGTTGGGTCAAAGGGCCTGTTTCTGTGTTGTGCTGCTCCATGACTCTATGGCTGGAATTTTACCAGCACGCCCACCCCCAATTTCAGGGACAAGTGAAGCTGGGAGACAGCATTGTCTATTGGCTTCAGGTGGGATCGTACAGATCTCGGGTGACTTGCCAGTAAAATTCCACCTTCTGACTCTGTGACTCTTGTCTCAATTTTTCACAGATGTACCCGCAGCGTCAGAACCTGATAACAGATTCTCGATGTAAATACACCATGAATCATTAGACTATCTATCCAGTCCTCCGTGCCAATGGTAAATTCTGGATTTGCATTTATTGGGAGTCATTGTAACCTTGCGTGCTGGCACAAAACTCCGAATTAGCCAGCCCTGTGCATCCACCCCAAAATTCTTCATTGAAGTCAAGAGGAAGGAAAATCAGTCATGGTGTATTGCTTCACGTTACACCCCTTTAGGCATCATGGCCTGAGAGAGCTCTGGCAATCATGTACTTTTACATGTTGGTTAATGATTATACTTGGCAAGGTACTGCAGTGGTTTAACATTGCCTTCTGCAGGCTCTGGCTGACCGGATGACTCTCCCACTCCTATCACTTCCCACGGGCAGGTTAGAAAGACTTTCAGGTTGACAATTAATTTGTTCGACAACATTATGAACACAACTACGATGGCCATCAAGTCTTGGGGTGAGACTGGGAGCTCAGAACTTCTGGCTCAGAGGCAGGGACACTATCCACTGTGTGACAAGATCTCCCACTTTAAGCTGCCATCTGTAGGAGGGATTGAACAAATTGAGTCTTCCAAGACCATGTAGAACTTCAAAAAAATGGCTTTATTCAACATGCATGAGGGAGAACAGAATTCACAGCTACAACTACAGCTTGCTTCCGAGTTGCTCTACTGAGCATTGGCCCTTACAAATTCTTATTTCCCGTTCTTTTCATTACAAAGTGTTACATTTATATCAGGTCATCATATTGTTACTTTGAATTGATTACAGTTCTGTTTTCGATTACATTATACGGTTCCATTATCTTGTATGCTTTAGTTTTTAATCATTTTCTGGACGTCTCCTGTCTACCTGTTAACAATATCAAAACATTATGTCTGTCAAACTGATTTCGATGGAGTGTTAATTGTCTCATCTCCTGGATATTTGATTAAGTTTTTAGAGACACAATGGTTCCTGTAGATCTTTCGGAGCCTTGATAATTGATATCAATCCTCACATGGTTGATGTAAGGTTGGAGCGATACTATCTGGGATGTGACTGTTTTAGTGCCACCTGAGATGCAGCAATTTGTATTTTATCCTGTTTGCTTGCAGTGAGTGTAAGTGCTACAGTGCCACCTGTTTAACCCTTTCCATACATTGCTTTCCTGCTGCAGCCCACATTCCCTGGGTTTTGCCCTACTACACCATCACTTAAGATTAAAATTATCTACCATGCCTTTTTGACTCCTGAAGCTTAATAGTGGATTCGGGATCGGTGCTGGGGTCGGTGCTGGGGCCTCAGCTATTTACCATTTATATAGATGATCTGGAGGAGGGAACCGAGTGTATGGTGTCGAAATTTGCTGATGACACCAAGATTGGTGGAACGGCAAATTGTGCGGAGGGTGTGGAGAGTCTGCAGAAGGATCTAGATAGGCTGGGCAAATAGACCAGGAACTGGCAAATGGAATTTAATGTTGGCAAATATGGAGTTGTCCACTTTGGTAGGAATAATGGTAGGAAGGACTATTACTTACATGGCGAAAAACTGCAGCATGTGACGGTGCAGAGGGACCTCGGGGTCCTTGTGCATGAGTCGCAAAAACCCAGCCTACAGGTGCAGCAGCTGGTCAGGAAGGCAAATGGGATGCTGGCCTTCATAGCGAGGGAGATTGAATATAAAAGTAGGGAGGTCTTGCTGCAGCTGTGTAGGGCACTGGTGAGGCCGCAGCTGGAGTACTGTGTGCAGTTTTGGTCGCCGTACTTACGCAAGGATATTTTGGCCTTGGAGGGAGTGCAGAGGAGGTTTACTAGGCTGATACCGGAGTTGAGGGGGTTGAACTATGAGGAGAGGCTGAATAAACTGGGCTTGTACTCGTTAGAGTTTAGAAGAATGAGGGGAGATCTCATTGAGACATATAAGATGATGAATGGGATGAATAGGATAGAGGTGGAGAGGCTCTTCCTGCTCAGAAAGGACAGTAGGACTAGAGGGCACAGCCTCAAGATAAAGGGGGGGTGGTTTAGAACGGAGTTGAGGAGGAACTTCTTTACTCAAAGGGTGGTGAATCTCTGGAATTCTCTGCCCGTTGAAGTGGTGGAGGCTGCCTCACTAAATATATTTAAGACGCGGGTTGATAGGTTTTTGATAGGCAAGGGGATTAAGGGTTATGGGGAGAGGGCGGGAATGTGGAACTGAGACACGACAGATCAGCCATGATCTTATTGAATGGCGGGGCAGGCCCGAGGGGCTAGATGGCCTACTCCTGCTCCTATTTCTTATGTTCTTATGTTCTTATGGTTCAGTAGTAGAAATGCCCTTTGCCGCTCTGTGTTCAATGAGAAGAGTGTCCTCTTCAACTTTGAGTCATGAACCTATGTTCATAATTTCTTTATGAAAGGTCCATCTATTAAGGCAATTTTCCTGGATCATCCCTCTAATCTAATATGTTTTTCTTTTTACTACAATCTGTTGCTCATGGAATAGGCTCAAAGATCAAGCAGTGTGAAGAGGTTCAGATAAATGAATATTGAATTCAGCAAGACAACACTGGGGAGATTATGGGTCCTGGAGAAGTAAATCGGCAAATCAAAATTTTAGTACGTCAAGATGGGCAAGTCTGCAGTCTTGCTTCTGAATCCAAAGCTTGTGGGTTCACACCTTAGGCCCTTCACTGCATCTATCTTACACTTTGTTGCATTGCTATGGGAATGTTGCATTGTTGTGGGAATGTTGCATTGTTGAGGGGGATTGTTGCCTTGCTGAGGGGAGTGTTGCACTGCCAAAGATGTTGTCTGTTAGATGCGATGCAACACCCACATTTGTATGTTCAGTTAAATATAAAAGCTCCCATGGCATTACTGAAAGAAGAGGAAGCAATGGTCTTCCCCCAGTGTCCAGGCCAATATTGATCCAACATCAGCAAAATTAGAAAACATTTACCCAATATTACCAAAGCAGATTAAGTGGTCAATTATTTATTGTGTGTTGTAGGTTCTTGCTGGGTCCAAATTGGCTGCATGATTTGCCTACCTATAAACACTGACTGAATTTCAAAAGTAACACATTGGTGGCAAAATACCTGTGGATGTGCTGAGGTTGTGAAAAGCACTGTAGAAACAGAATTTTATTCTTTTGTGTTGTGCCAAAACAGAGACCTGCCACTTGCTTTAAAATTCCTCAATATTGATCTGTCTGAGAAAGTGGATGCTTAAAGCAGTTTTATGTACACCATTTCCTTCGGTTCGTGTTCCTTTTCAAACATGGCTATTATGGCAGGGACTCTGAGCAATGTTTTGATAAGTGAGTTATTCACTATTTTTGACTTGACAGCAAAGTGTTCACGTCTTGAACTGCAGCTCCTTGCAAGAGCACAGCAAATTGCTCAACACTACACAATAGGAGCGCTGATAGAATGATTGCAGTACCTTCTGGATTTGTACAGTGTCCGCCAACATGGGATATTTGCCCCAAATAACTAATTAATAGATGATAACAAGATAAAACAATTAGGCAAACTGGACAGTCATTGAATCTCCTGTAAAACCAGACTTATGGTAGGAGAGTTGAGTAAGGAAGATGCTAAAGTGAATACAAACTGAAAGACTGCGGATGCTATTTCCAACTTAATAGGGGAGAAAAAAGCTTTATATCATACACTACAGGAGGATATTGAACCCATTACAGTTATGCCAGATTTTTTTAATGTGCTATAGCGATCCATATCATTTTTGAGCTCTTTTCCCATAACCCAGTAAATCTTTCCTTTTCAAATATTTATCAAATTCTCTTTGGAAAGGTTGTTAGTAAAGCTATTTCCAGCTTTCATTCATCACTATTCCAGGTCATAACCGGTTGCATGATGTGGTACTTTTAAAGAATAGGCTGGTGGACCACAAAGATACAAACCAACGCGGGCTTTGTTGAAAAGGTGTTTCCTATACCGGCTGTTAGGATATACTGCCAGTTCACCTACATAAATGGCTAATGGTGCCATGAATTCATCACTTTGGTTGAACTCAAAGTGACCTTGGTCCAATTAGGAACAAACATGAATGCACAACACGTGAAGATATCTCTTTATCTCCCCTCTGATTCTTTTGTCAATTATCACAAATAAAATTTGGATGCTAAGTCTCTCTATTTTGTTATTTCTTACACCAAATAAATATAACTGATCTCCTTCTCATTGAATGTGAATTAAATTATTACAGGATTGCCATTCCGCTATTACTTGTGAGTAAGAATTAGACTCACCACAGCAGTGACAAGAAATTTAATAGCTTGCTGCTACTTGGTAATAAAGCTATCGTATTCTGACTAGAATTAGGACAATGCTGTTCTCAGGCATTAAAACAACATTGCTCAGTTTTCTCATATTCTTCTAAATGCCAATGACTGTAGCCTTAAACTGTTCAAAGTTTCCACATAAGATAACCCCTTCATCCCAGGAAACATAGAAATATTGAAACATAGGAGCAGGAGGAGGCCATTTGGCCCTTTGAGTCTGCTTCACCATTCATTACAATGATGGCTGATCATCCAACTCCATAGCCTAATCCTGCTTTCTCCCCATAATCTTTCACCTCAAGTGCTATATCCAGCTGCCTCTTGAATACATTCAATGTTTTGGTACCAACTATTCAATGTTTTGGCATCAACTTGTCAAGTAAACCTTTCTGAGTATGAGTAAAGTGACATAGAATTTCAATGGAAGTGCCACATGTTAGGGACCAGATCAGAAAATCCAAGGCATATTTTCCAGGGGCAACACAGTAGCACAGTGGTTCGCACTGTTGCCTCACAGTGCCTGGGACCCAGGTTCAATTCTGGCCTCGGTCACTGTCTATGTCAAGTTTGCACTTTCTCCCCCTGTCTGCTGGGTTTCCTCCCACAGTCCAAAAATGTGCAGGTTAGGTTGATTAGCCATTCTAATTTGATCCTACTGTCAGGGGGATTAGTAGGGTAAATGTGTGGGGTTACGGGAATGTAGTTGGTACAGACTCAATGGGCCAAATGACCTCCTTCTGTACAATATGGATTCTATGATTATGAAGTTAGCCTAGACCCTAACATTTTTGATTTTGGCATTAAGATGAGCATAAAGTGTTTCACTCCAGGTATGATTCAACTGACTCACTAGAAAGCTTTTATTAAAACATTTTTTTAAGCGCAGTTAGAATATAACAAGAATTAGCAGAGCTTTTACCAATTAAAGTACTTAAACATGACAAAGTATAGTTCTTAACAGCTATCCATCTCTATTGTACCAATTAAGCAGTATCCTCCATAAACCCCTTCCTTGAATTAGCAGCAAAAGCAAATATGCTCATATGGATACCAGGTCTCTCGCCTTTTAACACCTCTGAACAGAGATCCAGGAGTTGGCGTCATATGGGCTCTGCCGTCACCTAGTGTCTGTGCCCCTGAAAGTTACAGCCATGATGAGGATTTGCATCAACTGCCCCTCTCAGTGCTGCGCAAGTGATCTTTGGGGCCTCTTCCAGTCCACTGCTGCACATAAGTGCATTTATGAGGTGACAGCTGCACTATTTGCATGGACTCACCAGTGCATCAACTTTGATCAGGACCAGGCAAGCCAGCTCAGCAAGGCCCTAGGCTTTGCCCACGAAGCTGGCCTGCCCGAGGTGCATTGACTGCACCCACGTGGTTCTGCACTTTTGATGATGGCATGGGGGGGGCCCTTTGTTACACAGTAAGAGGTCTCACAACACCAGGTTAAAGTCCAACAGGTTTATTTGATAGCAAATGCCACAAGCTTTTGGAACATTGTTCCTTCGTCAGGTGAGTGAAAAGTGAGTGTTGCGAGACTTCTTACTGTGTTTACCCCAGTCCAACACCAGCATCTCCACATCACAGGCACTTTGTTAAATATAAGTTTTCTTCTTATTGTTTATCGCTCCTCAGCTTGCTGAGTCACTCTGTCTCCCTGTCCATCAACGCATTGATTTTAATAATCTCCTACTCATATCTGGCTCCCTGCAGTTTCTCATTTCTCTCCAACTCTGTAACCACCTCCAGCCATACAGTCACCTGAGACCACTGTGTCCCACCTACTCTCGCCACATTTTCATCAGTCCAGACTAACACTTGACTGGTTGGGTTTTACCCTGCTCAAATTGAAGTTTATTTTTAAAGTTTATTTGTTAGTGTCATAAGTAGACTTATATTAACACTGCAGTGAAGTTAGTGAAAATCCCCAAGTTGCCACACTCCGGCGCCTGTTCGGGTACGCTGAGGGAGAATTTAGTACAGCCAATGCACCTAACCAGCACGTCTTTCAGACTGTGGCAGGAAACCGGAGCACCCGGAGGAAGCCTATGCAGACACGGGGAGAATGTGCAACCTCCACGCAGATGGTGACCCAAGCCGGGAATTGAACCCAGGTCCCTGGCGCTGTGAGGCACTGTGGCACTGTGCTGCCTGAGGAGTTACTGATGATATTGGCCCACAGGCCATCAGCAGGCTAAAAGAAAATTCTAGGCTCGATTGATAGCATAGAATCCTTCCAGTGCAGAAGGACACCATTCAGTCCATCGAGCCTATACTGGCTATTCAAAAGAGCATCTTGCTCAGGTCCACCCCTGCCCTATCCCCATAACGCCGTACATTTATGATGGCCAATCCATCTAAACTGCACATCCCCACCCTGCAGTGGCCTTTCCTCTTCTGGAAGGTCTTTCTGCCGCCCCATTGTTCTATCAGTTTGCCCTTTGTACAAAGATGTGTAGGTTAGGTGGATTGGCCAGGCGAAGTGGCCCCTTAGTGTCAATGGTGTATGGTTAAAGGTAGCAGCCATGGGAATGTATGGGGTTACAGGGATAGGATGGGGAGAAGGCCTGGGTAAAATAATCAGTCCAGAGAGTCGGTGCAGACTCGATGGATTGAATGGTCTCTTCTGCACTGTAGGTATTCTTTGATTCCGTGACTTAGGGCAGCAATTCGCAGTCAGATACCAAGCTTTGATGGTTATGTGATGTTGGCTTGTTCATGATGGAGTGAGAGAGGAAGCCAGAACACTCAGAGGAAGCCCACACAGGCGGAGGGAGAACATACAAACTCCAGACAGACAGTCACCCAAGGCTGGAATAGAACCCAGGTCCCTGGAACTTTGAGGCAGCAGCGCTAACCACTGTTCCAACATGGCACCCCAGTCTTATCGTTATGGTTTTCAGCCCCATTTCAAAAACTCCTACAAATAACACAGGCTGACAGTTGAATACTGCACAGAGTGAGTGTCACGCTGTCAGCTGGACCTTCATTGGATAGACCAAGGCTCTCTCAGGTGGATATAAAACATCCTGCATAGTTCAAAGATAAGCAAGTGAATTCTCCTGATGTTTTAACAACACTTATGCCTTAATCAACATCTAAAATACATTGTTTGGTAATTATCTCATTGCTGTTCATGTGATCTTGCTGATGCAAATTGGCTACTACATTTCAACACTTTAATTGGCTGTAAATTTCTTTGAGACATTTCTCATAATGTAATGGGTGTTATATCAATGTCTTTTTATTCATAGAAGCAGGATGAATTGGAGAAAAGGCAGACGAACGGCACTAAGTCATGATGTTTATTTGGAGAGCTAGTGCAGACATGATGGGCCAAATGGCCTCCTTCTGCGCTTTAAAAATTTGGCGATTGGTGGTGTGTAAGCCATATAAACAATACTGACCTAACAACAGAAATACTTGTGTTAATTTAGATTTAATCTCTTATAGAGTCATAGTCATGGAGATTTACAGCACAGAAACGGGCACTTCAGCCTGTCCATGTCACCTTTTTTTTAACCACTAAGCTAGTCCCAATTGCCTGTTTTTGGATCATTTCCCTCCATACTCATCTTACACATGTAACTGTCTAAATGCTTTTTAAAAGACAAAATTGTACCTACCTCTACTACTGCCTCTGGCTGCTCGTTCCAGACACTCACCACCAGTGTGAAATAATTGTTCCTCTGGTCACTTCTGTATCTCTCCCCTCTCACCATAAACCTATGCCCTCTAGTTTTAGACTCCCCTACCTTTGGGAAAAGATGTTGCCTATCTCGTTCATCTATGCCTCTCGTTATTTTATAGACCTCTATAAGATCACCCCAAGCCTTCTACCCTCCAGGGAAAAAAAGTCCAGTTTCTCCTTATTAAAGTTTATTTATTAATCACAAGGCTAACATTGACACTGCAATGAAGTTACTGTGAAATTTCCCTCGTCGCCACATTCTGGCCCCTGTTTGGGTCAATGCACCTAATCAGCACGCCTTTCGGAATGTGGGAAGAAACTGGAGAACCCAGAGGAAACCCACGCTGACACGGGGAGAACACACAGGGCAGAACCTGCAGACTCCGCACAGGCAGTGACCCAAGCTGGGAATCGTAAGTCGGTCACTGGCGCTATGAGGCAGCAGTGCTAACCACAGTGCCACCATGCTACCCCTTAACTCAAACCATCAAGTCTTGGTAGCAATCTAGTAAATCTTTTCTGCAGTCTTTCTGATTTAATAATATCCTTTCTATAATAGGGTTTAAGGCACGTTCACCCACTACCACATTCCTCTTTGATCTCCTAGTGCAGCAAACCTCACATTTAACTCTTCCATTCATGTGTTCAAATCCTTCCATGGGCTTTCCCTCTCCGCTAAGCCATCTCTGCAATCTCTTCTGGACCTACAACTAGCCTCAAACTATCTACTCCTTTAATTCTTCCCATTTCTACACCTACCACCGCCCACTCCCCAATTCACCTTATCATTGACAGTTCTGCCTTTAACATGCAGGACCAATGCTCTGGAATCCTTTTGGAAATATCTTAGCCTTTCCACCTTGCTCTCCTCTTTTGAGCAAGCTTAATTTGGACACCTCTTCTTTGTCTCAGGGCTCATTTAGATAAGTCCAATGTTAAATGATGCTTTGTGTATGCAAGTTGTTGTTACTTTTCATCCGTGGATACACTCCCTGTTCCTGTATGTGGCTTTACCATCCCCTGTTTAAGTAATTCCGATTGCTAATCTATGATCTGCTCTGGCTGCATTTTTACCTGGTACATCATTGTAGAGGTTGATGGTAGTCATTGTGATGAGGCTGCCAAGGGAGCAAGTCACAAAATCCTTACAGGATATTTTCCCGGCCAATTTTCTCCCTGTGAGGATATGGGTACCCTTCTCATGTAGGGAGATTAGACAACAACAATAAAGAAAATTGTGCCTCTGGTTGCTAATTTATCGTTTGAAACTGAATGAGACTCTGGAAAACATACTGAATAGCTGCATATGCATCTTGTTAATTGGCCTGTGTTGTACTAATGTCATCAGTTGATTTCTCCATCTCATTGCTCATCAGCCAGTTCCGTGTTTACTCCACTCAAGACCCATGTCACAATATTGACCATCTTTACTGTCATCCTGACAAAAGGTAAACTTGGATTTCAATTCAGCAATTATTCAAACCGACATGTTTTTGTAAGTTAAAAAAACTAAAGCAGTTAAGCAGTGATCAATGTGTGTACTTTTGTGGCTTGTGCCTTTACGTTGTGTAGGACGAGGGTGGGTGGGGTTGGGGATGTGATGTCATTGGGGTGAGGGTATGATGTCATCGGAGAGGCTGATACGTCATTGGGGCAGGGGGGTGACATTAGGAACAAAGAAAAGCACAGCACAGAAATAGGCCCTTCAGCCCTCCAAGCCTATGCCAACCATGATGTCCTTACTAAACTGAAAAAGCCTTCTGTCCTTACTCGGTCCATCTCCCTCTATCCCCTCCCTATTCATGTAGCCATCCAGATGCCTCTTAAATGTTACTAATCTGCCTGCTTCACCCACCTCCTCTGGCAGCGCATTCCAGGCACCCACCACACTCTGTGTGAAAAACTTCCCCTGCACCTCTCCTTTAAACATTCCCCCTCTCACCTTGAACCTGTGCCCCTTGTAATTGACACTTCCACCCTGGGAAGAATTTCTGACTCTCCATCCTGTCTGTGCCTCTCATAATTTTGTAGACCTCTATCCAGTCAGCCTCCATCTTTCCAGTGAAAACAATCCTAGCTTATTCAGCCTCTCCTCAAAGCCAACGCCTTTGAGACAAGGCAACATCCTGATGAGCCTTTGCACTCCCTCCAAAGCTTCCATGTCCTTCTGATAATGTGTCTATCAGAGCTGCACGCAATACTTCATATGCGACCTAACCAAAACTCCATTGGAGAAGGGGTGTGACGTCTTTGGGACGGGGTTGTAATGTCACTGGGAGGGACCCAGAAATAAAGGTGAGCACATGGCCCCACAAAGTGCAAGCCCACAATCAATGCATGCAGAAGTTTCTTCTCACATCACATTTGCTGACTAAATGTACTTGTCTGCAACAAAGGACTTACATATTGTGGCTGAGACATTCCTGCTAGTGTCACCATGGTGAATAACATTTGCCAGGCCATTGATAAAAGTGACCACAGGGCTGAGGTGAATACTTGTCCTTTATTTAACAAAAAAACACAATTTTATTTAACATGATGTAACTTCCTATAATTTCCAGTCTGATGCTGGGAAGTTCCGAGGAACAAAGGGACCTTGGTGTGTTTGTCCATAGTTTTCTAAAGGCAGGAAGTCAGGTTAATAGGGTGGTGAAAAAGGCCTATGGCACACTCGCCTTTATTAGCCAGGGTATCGATGACAAAAGCAGACAGGTCATGATGGAGTTGTATAGAACTTTGGTGAGGCCACAGTTGGAGTACTGTGTGTAGTTCTGTTCACCACAGTATTGGAAGGCGGTGAATGCATTAGAAGAAGTGCAGAGGATATTCACCAGGATGTTGCCTAGGATGGAACACATAAGTAATAAGGAGACATTGGATAGACTTGGGTTGTCTTCTCTGATACAGAAAAGGCTGAGGGTTGACTTGATCGAGTTGTTCAAAAGTATGAGGGACGTAGATAGATAGGATAGGGAGAAACTGTTCCCCTAAGCTGAAGAGTCAGTTACGAGGGGACACAAATTAAAAATGAAGGGTGAGGATGTTAAGGGGATGTGAGGAAAAATCTTCTTACCCAGAGGGTGGTAACAGCCTGAAATGCACTGCCTGGGAGGGTGGTGGAGGCGAGATGCCTCACATCCTTTAAAAAGTACCCGGATGAGTACTTGGCACATCATAACATCTAAGGCTATGGGCTAAGTGCTGGCAGATGGGATTAAGTGGGCAGTCAGAGCCTGTCATGTGCCAGTGCAGACTCGATGGGCCGAAGAGCCTCTTCTGCACTGTAGTATTCTGTGATTCTGTGGTTTATCTAATATTATGTAAATCCATTCTACACTATTCAATAGAACAATGCTTTCGTATACTGGGAATATATTTATTGACACTCAGGCTCATCACAACAGGAAAATATAAATCTTCACAGACACAATGCTGTTGATCAAAAACAAAGCACTATGGAGGCTGGATGTTTGATATAAAGAGTAAATGCTGGAAGTGCTCAGCAGGTCAGATAATATCTGCGGAGATGTTTGATTCCAACTGCATTCACTGGGGAAAACCTTCTCAGGGTATAACGAATTGCAAAGCCTTCCTTTACAAGGAGCTTCATGATTTTTTTACACCTTGTTTTCAGATCAGCTCCCCCCCACCTCTGTGCCTTTTGTTTTAAATAAGTCTTTAAGATGAATTGGTAGTCTTTGTCTTGTTCTTCTTGCTCCGAGCATGTATCTCCCGTACTTGTGAATCCTACACTTCCAGACACTGTCTGCTCAGGGAAATGATTGGCTTTTGATTGTAATCAAAGACGGGTTTTTAATGTCAAACAATGACTCCGGGAAGGGATTGTTTTATTATTTTCTTGTACATGACATTGGTACAAACCATTTCCAGATGTAGAAAGTTGGAAGCTGGAAAGAGGGCAAAGTTCCATCCGAATCATTTTCAAAATGTGACTTTTTATTGAGTTGCTCGCATCTCCTCTTTTCTCCATATCAAAAACATCACCGCAACCCCTTTGGGTCGGATTGAATTTCTGTGCTGAACGAAAGCTAAAGTTTATTTATTAGTCACAAATAACGCTTACATTAACACTGCAATGAAGTTTACTGTGAAATTCCCCTAATCGCCATATCCCAGCCACTGTATGGGTCAATGCGCCCGACCAACACATCTTTCAGACAGCAGGAGGAAACCGGAGCACCTGGAGGAAACCCATGCAGACACAAGGAGAACGTGCAGCCTCTGCACAGACAGTGACCCGAGCCGGGAATCGAACCCAGGTCCCCGGCGCCGGGAGGCAGCAATGCCTCCCAGTGCCCGTACTACCGTGCCACAATTCTAGAATTTAATGTCACCTGGGAAATTATTATAGTTGATGCAGAACTTATTTCAATGCAGCGATGGCAGGAATCAAATCCCAGGCGCCAGAGGTTGGTGATAGAGCATCACTTGACATGGTCAACTCAGCAAATTCTTAAAACAGTTCTCATTCAGTTCCTGCTCTCCTGACACCTTTGCTTGGAGTGCAGAACGGCAGGTTAAAATCCAGCTGTGAACTGCAGGGTCTCATTGTACTGGGGCTCCAGGGTGTGATTTCTATCTGAAGATTACATGACTTACTGTCGAGCAGATCCCGATTCTGTTGATAGGAGTGCGCATCACAAAAAAGACGTGATCCTCGTTATCAGGACAGCCATTTTACTGAGTGGGTTTTGATTAAAGGGTAACTGTGACAGCTCGCGTAGAAGGCTCATTGTTATTTCCAACTCAAAGTGGCATGTTGCAACTCTCAATCAAGCAGGAACAGTTTGCTGATGTATCATCTCTATGCGTTCAGACGAGAGGTTTTTGTGAGTTGGTTGGACTATTTGTCACCTTTGGTGGGGTGGGGAACAGCAATGCTGAAAATATCCAGGCCACATCTACGGAAAGAATAGGCAAAATCCTCTGAATGTAGTTTCTGCCGGAAAATGTCCCACCCTCTCAGCAAGAGAGAATCTAACTAACCATTTTCCCCTTGACATTCAAGGGCATTACTGAATCTTTTACTATGCCATTGACCAAAAACTGAACTGGACAAGACATTAAAATATCATAGCTGCAAGAGCAGGTCAGAGGCTGGGAATTTTGCCAGGAGTGACTAATTTCCTGACTCCCCAAACCCTGTCCATCATCTACAAGGTACAAGTCAGGAGTGTAATGGAATACTTTCCACTTGCCTGGATGAGTGCAGCTCCAATAACACTTCAGAAGCTCAACACAACCCAGAACAAAGCAGTTTGCTTGTTTGACACCCCATCCATCATCTTAAACATTCACTCCCTCCAGCACTAACAAACTCTGGCAGCAGTGTGTACCCTTGATAAGATGCACTGCAGGAACTCACCAAGGTTCCTTCGATAGCACCCTTCAAGTCTTTGCCATTTCGAAGAACAAGGGCAGCTGATACATGGGAACACCACCACCTTGAAGTTCCCCTTCATGCCACATGCCACTCCGGCTTGGAAATGTATTGCCGTTCCTTCACTGTCGCTGGGTAAAATTCCTGGAAGTACCCCTAACAGTATTGTGGGTGCGCCTACACCTCATGGGCTGCAGTGATTCAAAAAGGCAGCTCTCCACCAACTTCCCATGTTGATTGTGGATGGGCAATAAATGCTGGCCTAAACAGCAACACTCGCATCCTGGTGGGGCCAGTTTCAGGTCAGGAACCCAATTTCCTAATGGGCCAGCCTTGGCACGGCTCTTTAAGTTAGTCACAGCATTAGCATCCTGCCTCCTAACTCCCTGGCAGTTAGGAGAGAGTGAGATGTCACACCCATTCTGCTAAAAGAAGGATTCAAATTAAAGGGGGCACTAAGTGGATTGCAAATGCTCAACAGATTTGGACTTCCAAGGCTGCAACAACCACAGGAATGCGGAGGAGACCCAGGAGAGCTGGCCTGGCACCCACTCCCACCACCCACCCCCCCTCCCCCCGCCAGCCGCCCACACTCCAACCATTTGCAATCGCATGGTTTTCTCAGTCTTACCAGGGCATCCTGCTACAGGGTCGAAGGGACTGTAGTGAGGTGATCATTCCCCAAGATGGAGGAAGAGACCAGCCTCTCAAATATGGATGAAAGTGGGTGAGGAAGCCAGCAGCAACCAGGAGGATCCAGAGCTTCAGGAGGACACGATGTATGAATGCCACACAGTCTAGCGATTTGACTATAGTGAAAGTGGACACTTGACTTCAATGACAAGTTCCCTCAGAATGATGTTAGCCTCAAACCAGTCAGCATTTTCCCATTCCTATTTCACATGTGCAACTTCATAAAGTGCAACACCGTAGATCGGTGTTTTACAAAGGGTGGGGAGATCAGGACCAGTGGGCAGGTGGCAGGATGTTGAAAAATGGGTCGACAAAAATTATCCTCAAAGATCACCTGACCTATTTTTCCATTTTCTCTCTGGGTAAATTTGCGCTGCATTACCGTGCACGACCACATGAGGCAAGATACGTAAGTGAGCACGCCCTGTTCAGTGCACTTGGCACCAAGAACTAGCTCCAAGCACCCCCATTGATGCAGAAGGACCATGGCAGGTCAGCACCTTACTCATCAGGGGCTGTCCAGTGGGGTACAATGGTCCTTCACACTGCCAGAGGCAGCCCTTAGTGCCCATTCGCTATGGTATTTGAGTTGGGCTTATCACTCATAACTGTGTTTTATGAACATTCCACAGCAAAACTGTGGCGCTCTCTCCTGGGCACAAGACAGAGAAAAACTGAAGGAAATCCTGGACTGCCCAAAATTCAGGGCCCCATTCTTGACCTCCCTAGTTGAGTTCAAAGGAATGTTACGAAGTTAATTGCCAGGGTATCCCAGAATCCAGCAGAGTAACTTAAAACACTGGTTCTTAACGGTGTTTATTTTCAATATTGTGAGAGAAATGTGTGAACCAGGGAGGTATAGTTCAGTTGTTGTGTGAACAATTAAAGAATATTTATTATTGTAACAGAGCAGGAAAGACTATAACACTAAACCACTTGAGTACGCTGGTGGCTATATACACATAGTATTTCATATAAAACTATCCTTTGGTTTCCAACTACCTACATTCCCTGAACTCTGAGGTGGCCTTTATACCCAAACAACATCCATTATTGTGTAACTCTCAGTTAAGCCCAGCAAATAATTTCCACCCTCACAAAAACAGAAAATGGTGAAAAATCTTCAGCAGGTCTGACAGGCATCTGTGGAGAGAGAATAGAGCCAACGTTTCGAACCTGGATGACCCTTTGTCAGGGCTTAAAGCAAAGAAAATCAGAAAAGGTTTAGGCTATGAGGGTGAGGTGGGGGGGGATGCTGTAATAGGACTAAGGGAACTTAAATGAGAATGAACAAGGCTGAGAGAGCTGCTAAAAGTGTCCATTAAGTGATCAAAACAAGCGAATGGCAGAACAGAGGTACAGATTGTGAAAGCAGTTGACCTGAAGGGTAGATGGGGGTTGGGGTAAGGGCCGGGGGTGGGGGGGGGGCGGGGGGGGTGGGGGTGTGGGTAGTGGGGGGGGGGGGGTGTTGTTGGGGGGGTGGACGGTGGGAGCAAGAAGGAGGTCGAGAATGAAGAAATGGGAAAATGGAGGTGAGAAAAAGGTTTGATAAAAATAGATGAATTGCTGGACACCTTTGGTCCATCCGCAAGCAGGATCCAGACCTTCCTGTCACTTTCCGCTTCAACACACCACCCCGCTCTCCTGTCCATATGCCCGTCCTTGGACTTCTGCAATGTTCTAATGAACCCAACACAAACTGGAGGAACAGCACCTCATCTTCCGATTGGGCATTTTACAGACTAAACATTGAGTTCAACAACTTCAGAGGATGAACTGTCCCCGCCACTGTTACCCCATTTCCATTTATTTCATTTCATTCTGTTTCTTCTATTCATCTAATTTATCCATTTTTATCATCCTTCTTTCTGTCTTCCATTTTTCCACTTTTCCATTACCGATCTCCTTCTTGCTCCCCCTGCCCATCCCACCTTTAACCATCTTTACCTCTGTTCTCACATTCACACATTCTGATCACTTAGTGGACACTTTTAGCACCTTTTCGGCCTTCTTCATCCTTATTTACATTCCCTTTCTCCTATTACAGTGCTCCCCACCCCATCCCGACTCTCATAGTACAAATCTCTGTTGATTTTCTTTGCCCTTAGCTCTGATGAAGAGTCATTCAGACTTGAATGGTTGGCTCTATCGTGATGGTTCGGGTCAGAAACTCCAAAGTATTTTGTGAAGCTCACTTGAAATTTTGCATCTTGAATTTGGTGAGGATAAGCATGATAATGTTGCATTTTAGTTGTGATTCAAAAGAACCACTAAGGAGCTATTATCAAATAGAGTTTATTTAAAAATATAGTTAACATGTATAGTAAGAAAATTAGCAAGTACTTTTATCAATTACAAACAAGAAACAAAACAACAACTGTTATGTATAACTCTTGATGAATATCTCTAATGTATTCCAATTAAATCCAAAACGCATAGACAACAAAAAACCCTTTTCACAGTTTTAACAGAGCACAGACTATTGCTCACTTGATACTGAGGTCAATGCCATTAGTTGAATTCTGCAGTCAAATGCTCTTGAGACTCAGAATAGCTTGAAGACAAGACAGCTTTCCAAAACACTAGAACACAGATTTGTTACTGCAGGATGGCAACAAGTTTTTCTTTCAGCTAAATTTGTTTATTAGTCACATGTAAGGCTTATATTAACACTGTAATGAAGTTACTGTGAAATTTCCCTAATTGCTACACTCTGGCGCCTGTTCGGTTCAATGCACCTAACCAGCACATCTTTCAAACTGTGGAAGGAAACCAGTGACCTGGGTCCCTGGCATATTCAATTCCTGGCTTGGGTCACTGTCTGTGTGGAGTTTGCATGTTCTCCCCATGCCTGTGTGGGTTTCCTCCTGGTGCTCCAGTTTCCTCCCACAATCCAAAAGACATGCTGGTTAGGTGAATTTAACACAAACAGGGGCTGGAATACAGCGACTGGGGTATTTTCACAGTAACTTCACTGCAGTGTTAATGTAAGCTTACTTGTGGCTAATAAATGAACTTTTTTGAAAAACTTTTTTTGTATCCAACAGGCATTGGAGCTTTCATCTATAGCTGGGAGTTTGTTTCATGTGCGACATGTGTCATGGGCCAGTGCATTGCATGTTTGGAGGGAAAAAAATCTCTTACGAGTTCCTCTAAGAATGAGCCTGCGGCCATGGGGGGTCCAGTTTGAAGTGTTGCCATGAGGAGTTGAAGCTGAGGACCTGTTGGAGAAGTTGTTTATTGACAGGGAGACATTTACACATTGATCTCTTTTCTTTTGCAATGCTGCTAACCAATGATGTGGGCTGAAAATAAGAAGAAAATTAGCCCACGAAAACATGCTAACCCTCTTCACCCACACATACAGGTATCAATCACATCAATCTGTTGGACACATTAGTGCCACTGGTGTCCAGACAGTAGCAAGACAGATGATTCTCCACCTCTCAATGCACATAAGAACATAAGAACATAAGAAATAGGAGCAGGAGTAGGCCATCTAGCCCTTCGAGCCTGCCCCGCCATTCAATAAGATCATGGCTGATCTGTTGTGGCTCAGTTCCACTTTCCCGCCCTCTCCCCATAACCCTTAATCCCCTCTCTTATCAAGAACCCATCAACCCGCTTCTTAAAAATATTTAGCGAGGCAGCCTCCACCACTTCAACGGGCAGAGAATTCCAGAGATTCACTGGGATCTGGGGAGGAAGTCTCGCTCCCCCTCCTAGCTGGATACTTGAGTCTATTCCATCAGCCCAACTGATTGATCTGTGGCCAATGAGAAGGCAGCTGCATTTGAAGATGGGGCAGTGACGTTCCTCATATTTATTCCCCATCAGAGTTGGAAGCTGCGTAAATCGCTCCCATGTCATGGTGAAGACAGCCAGCAACAAAGGGTAGCCAAAACTGAGTGAAGAACCTGACAGGCAGATTGACTTACATAAGTGGACAATTAACTTAAACAGTCATAGCACTCTCTAAGAGAAGAAACACTTTGTGCTGTAGTGTCTCAACTGTAACAGCTACAATTCTTCAGTGTAACCTAGCAAGACCTTCTTAGTTTACCAGTTACGCTGAAGAAGTTTTTATTGTTCTGCGGGCACCATATCAGCCTGGCAACAGGCCAAGAAATGGTTCCACTGCTTGGGAAAACCAGAAAATAATGATAAAATTGTCGTTGTTGGCTTTTTAATCCTCTGTAAAAGTTTACATGACAAATCCAAGGCATCCCGCTTTCTTTCAATCCAATACCAACCTCACTCCCCCTCCCCCCCACCACCCCACGAGGATAGGATGTTGTTGGCATCCAACCAAATATCAATTTCAGGAACAATTTTTTAAGAGCAACACGAAAGGGCAGTTTTCCCAGAAAAAATCTATGTGGCAATGAGCGGGAACACGGCAGTTTTTCCCACTCGTTTTTTGGCCAAACTTCTTGGAATGAATTTATGGAGGTCTGTGAGTCTGTCAGGGGGTTCACACTGGTAAGAGGAGCAGAGCCTAATCCCGCTCGAGAGGCCAGCATCAGACTGCAGTGGGGGCTAGTGCACGTGTCGATCTCCCAGCATGCTGGCAGATCAGTTGACAATCCTTGCCCACCACCAACATCGCTGGCCTCCTCATCGCCGACCTCCCCATCGCTGGATCACAGCATACTGGCAAGATTCAGTGGCACAGCTGCACAGTAACACAGCGGTTAGCACTGCTGCTTCACAGCTCCAGGGACCTGGGTTCAATTCTGGCCTCGAGTGACTTTGTGGAGTTTGAACATTCTCCCCATGTCTGCATGGGTTTCCTCCACGTGCACCAGTTTCCTCCCACAGTCAGAAGATGTGCAGGTTAGATTGATTGCTAAATTGCTCCTTAGTGTCAGAAGGATTGATAAGGTGGGGCTATGGGGGTGGGGCCTGGGTGGGATTGTTGTCAGTGCAGATTCGATGGGCCCAATGGCCTCTTTCTGCACTGTAGGGATTCTATGGTTCAATGATTCACTTTCCAAACACATTTTCAGATGTTCAGCCATGCCAAATATTGATACCTTTGGCCTTACAGTCCGCAGCATGGACCCACATAGCATCGGCTGGCGTCTTAGTTCCTCTGGGGCTTCTCTCAAGTCTTCTTGACTTCAAACCTGTTCCTTGCAGATCCTCCTCTTTACTTTTGAGCCTATTTCTCTGCTTCATTCTCTCAAATTTACCAAACAGGATCTGTTTCTGATTTCTCTCCCGGTTCTTCACTTGGGACACTCTTGTGGGATCTATTTCTGATCCCTGCCTTTGTCCCTGCCTGGGACTTTCATCTGCCCCATTTCCTGCTTTGGGACATATTTCTTGGTTTGAATTCCTCCCCTGCCCCTCTTTGCGTATCCGTCTCCCTGAGACGTCTTCTTCCAAAAAGCATTCCTGTTCAGTGCACCTGACCTCCGGTTTCATCCAGTTTCCCTCCTCACTTCCTTTCTTTATTGCCCATATACACAGGGCCAAATCCCAGTCCGAATGTTAGTGTACCTTTAAGAATTTATTTGAATCATGTTCTTTGCAGTTGTAAGCAAATCTTTTCAGTTTTTTTTTCTCATTGTTGCTGGGCCATCTGCTAGAAGTCCTTTTATTGCTACTTCAATGGCTTAAATAGGGCCTTGTTTATTTTTATTCTGGGATCTTTTATGTTCTTGCATTGTGAGGGGGAGAATTGATTGAAAAGCCAAAGATCCCCCCCAGGAAAACAATCTAAGGGTTCGTTTTCAGTTTTAGTTTAGAAGGAGGAGGACATCAGATCAAAAGCAATATTTTGCGCTGTCTCGCTGGTATTAAAGAATCTACTGGATAGCTAGAAGCAAGGTTCCTGGCATTCCTGGAGTGGAGTATCTGCTTTAGTGTTGGCTGGCCTAGAGTCTCTCTCCCTCTGGTGTTTTGGGAAGCTGTTCTGACTTCAAGCGGTTCTGGGTGTATATCCAGAGGGCTGCTAGAAGTTACAAGGTTGGGAAGTTAGAGTTTCAATTCTCCACCCAAAGGATTAAGCTCCAGCATCACATGAGCTTTCATTTTTTTGTATTAAATCTATTTTGTTTCTGGGATTTGTTTTGTTGGAACAGTGATTTGTTTCTTTGTATGTAATTGGTAAAATGTATTGCTAATTTTCTTTCTATACATGTTAACTATACTCTTAAAAAACTGATAAAAGCTCCCTAGTGGGTCATTTGAATCATACCGGAAGTAAAGCATCTCATACTTACCCTAGCAAAATTCAAAGCGCAAAACTTAAGATCCAGACACTTTGGAGTTACTGACCTGAATTATAAGCCTGGCCAAAAGAATGTAAAATTAGCACATGCATGTGTAGCCATTTCATGCCCAGCATATGCATAGAAGGCCAGAGGAACAGAAAAAAAACTTGAACCGTGCATGTGGCGCCTTCTCTCAGTTAATATATGTGAAGAAGTTCTAAGGTCTGCCTCCAAAATCCCGATCTCCAATTGCCAGTTAAGTATTAGAGTTTCTTTTTTATTCATTCATGGTACATGGGAGTTGCCATGAACAGCACTTATTGCCCTTCACTTGATGCCCTTGAGAATGTGATGGTGAGCTGCCCTCTTGAAACACTGCAGTAGTGATTGATTCAACTAAGTATCTTGCTAGGCCATTTCAGAGGGCAGTTGAGAGTCAACCACATAGCTGTAGCTCTGGAGGCACATGTAGGCCAGATCAGTAAGTATGGCAGATTTCCTTCCCTAAAGGACATTAAGTGAACCAAATGTGTTTTTCTAACAATTGACAAAGGTTTTCTGGTCATCAGTAGATTCTTAATTCCAGATATGTTTTATTGACTTTAAGTTCCACCATCTGCCATGGTGGGATTTGAACCCAGGTCCCGAGAACATTAGTTGAGTTTCTGCATTAATAATCTAGTGATAATACCACTAGGCCATCACCTCCCTTACACTAACCCTAATCCAGTTTGTTCTAAGAGAAACTGGTGTCATCTCTGCATTGCTCCAAGATGTAAAATATATAACACACAACGCAACGGAGGCAGCCCTGGTGTTCCTTTGTGAGGCCTGGAGGAGCACTCCAGTTTCGGGAGAAAAAAAAAACAAGAAAAGTGTATATAAAGCTTTCCTGCCTAAGCCAAGATCCTGACAGACCAGAGTGAATAGGGAAGTCACCACTGCTTCCCTGACTAAAATCGGAGTCTGAATATACAGGACCTCCTCAGGAACATACAACATGAAATAGTACAGCACAGTACAGGCCGTTTGGCCCTTGATGTTGTGCTGAGCTATGTCCAAACCCAAGGTCAAGCTATGCCACTCCCTATAATTCTGGTGTGTTCCATGTGCCTATTCAATAACCGCTTGAAAGCTCCTAAAGTGTCCGACTCCACCATCACAGCAGGCAGTGCATTCCACGCTGCAACCACTCTCTGAATAAAGAATCTACCACAGTAACACAGTGGTTAGCACTGCTGCTTCACAGCTCCAGGGACCTGGGTTCGATTCCCGGCTTGGGTCACTGTCTGTGTAGAGTGTGCACATTCCTCTCGTGTCTGCATGGGTTTCCTCTGGGTGCTCCAGTTTCCTCCCACAATTCAAAGATATGAGGGTTAGGTTGATTGGCCATGCTAAAATTGCCCCCTGAAATGTGTAGGTTAGAGGGATTAGTGGGTAAAATATGTAGGGATATGGGGGTAGGGCCTGGGAGGGATTGTGGTCGGTGCAGACTCGATGGGCCGAATGGCTTCTTTCTTCACTGTAGGATTTCTATTCTATTCTAGCATTTAAAACCTGGACCGAAGGGTTTGTCTAAAAGATTACTTTCCCACTATTACAGCAAAGTTGTCAAACCATGTAGCGGGAGATAAGAGGCCAGAGACAGTGATGTAGTGGTAAAGTCACCAGATTAGTAATTCAGAGGCTCAGACTAACACTCTGGGCACAAGAGATCAAAGTCAATGATAGCAACTGGTGGAATTTAAATTCAATTGATACTGTGGTTAGCACCGCTGCCTCACAGTGCCAAGGATCTGGGCTCGATTCTGGCCCTGGGTCACCATCCATGTGGAGTCTACACATTCCCACCGTGTCTGTGTGGTTTCTCCCGGGTGCTCTGGCTTCCCCCCACAGTCAAGAGATGTGCAAGTTAGGTGGAGTGTCCATGTTAAATTGCCGCTCAATGTCCTAAGATGTGTAGGTTAGAGGAATAGCAGGATAAATATGAGGGGTTGAAGAGATCGTACCTGGGTCTGCTCCTTAGTTGTTGTAAGCTACAGGGCTACCAGCCGAGCGCAGGAAGCTGGGATTAGAAAGGGCACCTAGGTGTCCTTGGGCTAAAATTGACAGGATGGACCAATGACCTCCTTCTGTGCTGTAATGTTTCGATGGTTCTATGGTGGGGGTGAGTCTGGGTAAGATGTCCTGTAAGAGACAGTGCAGACTCAGCAGGCCGAATGGCCTCCTTCTACGCTGTAGGGATTCTATGATTCTATGAAATCTCAAATATAAAAGTAGACTCAGTTGCTGGAATTTTACCACCTCGTCTGCCCAAGGCTCATAAGATCCCACCCGGGGCCAATGGAGTAAGTCATTCTGCAAACCTCAACTGTTACCTGTGGTAACAATTACTGGCCGGAATTTTACCGCATGCCCATCCCAATTCCGGAGCGGGCGTGATTGTAAAATTCTAGCCAGTAATTGTTCCCACAAAACTATCACTGATTGCTGTAAAAGCGCATCTGGTTCAGTGATAGCCTTTGGGAAAGAAATCTGCCATCCTTACCCGGTCTGGCCTACACGTGACTCCAGACCCACAGCAATGTGGTTGCTCCTTCACTTCCCTTTGCAGCGGACGAGCAAACCACTCAGTTCATAATATTAGGGATGGACAACAAATGGGCTTATGAAAGAATAGAAAAGATTGCTATTTCTATTACCAATGGACAGAGGCAGTAAAGAGAAGGATACTTCAACATCTGAAGACTAGTCCCCAAGTAAATTTCTGAAGAGCTGTGAATAATTGCATGCACACATCAATTGGTTTAAATCAATGAGTTTGTGCCGTTGCTTTATCTGAATGAAGACTTCACGCTGGTCTATTCCAGAGCAATTTGATTGCTGGTCCCACAATGTCTAATCTCATTATTGACATCTATAATAATGTTCAGAATTGCCAAAAGGTATAATTCATCAGCGAAAGGTGCAGGGAAGTGAATCTGAAACGCATTCACAATGTTGCCCTGCTGAAAGAGAATGCCCACATTTCACAAATACTCACCACCCGTTGCAGATGTCATTCCCTTTACAGAATCCTCTTTTATGTTTCTGTGTCTCGCCTTAGTGTATACACGCTCAGTTCATTCCAAGCTGCCAGGTTATTGCTAGCCAAAAGGGAAATGATTAATGACTGTAAGTTTTGGCTGGCGATTACTAGAGTTCTCAGGCAGATCGCTGGGACTATAAGCCTGACAGCCCTGTGCAACTGTTCCTTTTACTCAGCCAGGAATTTTCCTTTCTTCCACCGTTTTTAAAAAATATATTCATTCACGAGATGTGGATGTTGCTGGCTGGGGCCAGCATTTATTGCCCATCCATAATTGCCCCTTGAGAAGGTGGTGGAGAGCTGGTTGAGGGTGGCACAGTAGGTTAGCACTGCTGCCTCACAGCACCAGGAACCCAGGTTCAATTCTGGCCTCGGGTCAGTGTCTGTGTGGATTTTGCATGTTCTCCCCGTGTTTGCGTGGGTTTTCTCCGGGCGCTCCGGTTTCCTCCCACAATCCAAAGGCGTGAGGGCCCTGCTAAATTGTCCATTCATGTCAGGGGGACTAGCTAGGGTAAATGCATGGTGTTACAGGGATAGGACCTGGGTGGGATTGTTGTTGATTCCAGCTCATTGGGCCAAATGGCCTCCTTCTGTACTGTAGGAATTATATGGACTCTTCTTGAACCACTGCAGTTTAAGGGGTGCAGGTACATCCATGTTGATGTTCGGCAGGGTGGTTTTGGGGGGGTGGAAAGTGAGGGGAAGGAGAGGGGGTGGGGCTATGGAACATGGTGCAGTGCATTTCCACACTTTAACCTCAGTGAAAGTGAAGGGGAGTATATGGCTCAGAGGGGAATGGAGCACTGAGTTGTTGCCATTACAGAGACTGTTGTTGCCATTACAGAGAGTTGGTTAAGTTGGTTGATGAAGGTAGGGCAGTGGATGTTATCTACATGGACTTCAGTAAGGCCTTTGGCAAGGCCCCTCATGTAGACTGGTGCAGAAGGTGAAGTCGCATGGGATCAGAGGTGAGCTGGCAAGGTGGATACAGAACTGGCTCGGTCAAAGAAGACAGAGGGTAGCAGTGGGAGGGTATGTTTCTGAATGGAAGGCTGTGACAATTAGTGTTCCTCAGGAATCAGTGATTTGGAGGAAAATGTAACTGGTTTGATTAGTAAGTTTACAGACAACACAAAGGTTGGTGGAGTTGCGAACAGTGATGAGGACCATCAGAGGATACAACAGGATATAGATCAGTTGGAGACTTGGGCAGAGAGATGCAGATGGAGTTTAATCTGGACAAATGTGAGGTAATACACTTTGGAAGATAGAATACGGATAGGAAATATACAGTAAATGGCAAAACCTTAACAGTATTGATAGACAGAGTACACACGGCACTGAAAGTGGCAACGCTGGTGGAGAAGGTAGTCAAGAAGGCATACGACATGCTTGCCTTCATCAGCGAGGGCACTGAGTTTAAAAATTGTCAAGTCATGCTGCAGCTTTATAGAACCTTAGTTAGGCCACACTTGGAATATAGCATTCAATTCTGGCTGCCACACTACCAGAAGGATGTGGAGAGGGTACAGAAAAGATTTACCAGGATGTTGCTTGGTATGGAGGGCAATAGCTACGAGGAGAGGTTGGAGAAGCTTGAATTGTTCTCACTGGAATGATGGAGGCTGAGGGGCAACCTGATAGAAGTCTACAGGATTAAGAGAGGCATGGACAGAATGGATAGCCAGAGACTTTTTCACAGGGTGGAAGAGTCAATTACTAAAGGGCATAGGTTTAAGGTGTGAGGGGCAAGGTTTAAAGGAGATGTACAAGTCAAGCTTTTTACACAGAGGGTGGTGGGTGCCTGGAACTCACTGCCAAGGGAGCAAGTACAGCACTGACTTTTAAGTGGTGCCTTGACAAATGCATGAGTTGGGTGGGAATAGAGGGACTCAGAGAATAGGGGGTTTTAGCTGAGTCAGGCAGCATGGTCAGTGCAGGCTTGGAGGGCCGATGGGCCTGTTGCTATGCTGCAATGTCCTTTGGAATTTACCTGTCCTGCCCGCCATAGGAATTGTCGCGGACAGGACGCAGACCATAAAGATCCATTGACATCAGGCAGCATTTTTCTGGCTTGGGGCCAGCGCAGTCTGAAAATCCCACCCTAGAGGGTCAAAGTAGCAGCCTCCTCCAATGACCATCCATTATCCTTCAGACTTAAAATAAGCTCTTCAGAAATGACAACTGGAAGCATTTCTTCACAAAGGCTCGTTTAGAACTCTCTCCCTCTCTCTGATTGAAAAAAGACAAAGAAGAACAAAAAAAATTACAGCACGAGAACAGGCCCTTCGGCCCTCCAAGCCTGCACCGATCATGCTGCCCATCTGAACTAAAATCCCCTGCCCTTCCGGGGTCCATACCTTTCTATTCTCATCCTATTTAGTTATTTGTCAAAATGCCCCTTAAAAGTCACTATCGTATCTGTTTCCACTACCGCTCTTTTGTACATTGGGATTCTATGATTCTATGATCTTGGATCAGCAACAAGCAGCTTAAAAGTGAAGAATTGCTGACTAACCTCCCCCGTTCTAATGTTCCTCTGACTGGGGAAGGCACGGTTACAGCAAATGGGAAAAGCAGAGACAATCAAAGTTAAGCAGGTTAACATAAATGGTTTCAACTTCCAATTATTCATCGGAAACTGATGGAATAAACGTCCCGCTCCCAACAAGTGGGGCAGTAAACATAGTATGCAGAAATAATTGAGGAAAGGATAGGCAGGGGAGGCGAGTAAACAGGCCCAGCCAGCCATAGAATCATAGAACCCTACAGTGCTGAAAGAGGCCATTCCACCCAGGCTGTAACCTGAGGCCGGAATTGAATCAGCCACCTTTTCCACTGCTGGAACAATAGCAGGCACCATTCCCCTCCCATCTGCCCATCCCAATGCCTTCCTGCACTATCTTGCCAGGCTTTCCATCTCTCAAATTGTCAGAAAGGGGGAGGTAAGACAAAACCCACAGTGGTTGCAATTCACTGAAGCGGTCATCATTGAACTGTGCTACTTCTGACAACCAGACCAGTTACCACTGAGCCGGGTGAGGATGGCAATGCCATCTTAGATCCTTCCTGGCTCAGGCTGCAACATCATCAGTATCTGTTCAGTTTGCCTTGCAATGCTGCACCATAGAGGTCACCAAGGTCCTGTAATAAAAAAGAAGGGACTTCATCATGTCTCAAAATCTCAAAGGACAACTTGAAACACAAGTTTTTAGTTGTGTATATTTCGAACATAGAACATAAAAAAGCTACAGCACAAACAGGCCCTTCGGCCCACAAGTTGCGCCGAACATATCTCTACCTACGAGGCTTACCTATAAACCTCAATCCTATTAAGTCCCATGTACTCATCCAGAAGTCTCTTAAAAGACCCTATCAAATCTGCCTCCACAACCACCGCCGGCAGCCGATTCCACTCACTCACCACCCTCTGAGTGAAAAACATACCCCTGACATCTCTTCTGTACCTACTCCCCAGCACCTTAAACCTGTGTCCTCTTGTGGCAGCCATTTCAGCCTTGGGAAAAAGCATCTGAAAATCCACCCAATCAATACCTCTCAACATCTTATACACCTCTATCAGGTCATCTTTCGTCTCTCCAAGGAGAAAAGATCGAGCTCTCTCAACCTGTCCTTATAAGGCATGCCACCCAATCTAGGCAACATCCTTGTAAATCTCCTCTGCACTCTTTCAATGCTTCCACATCCTTCCTATAATGAGGTGACCAGAACTGAGCACAGTACTCCAAGTGGGGTCTGACCAGCGTCTTATACAGCTGCAGCATTTGTTTGGAATACTAGAAGGAACAATGGAAAGCTCAATGGTATTGTCTCTAGACTTGAAATCCAGAGAACCAGACCCTGGGTTCAGTGGTGAAATTTGAATTCGATAAAAAAAAGTCTGGAATCAAAAGCCTAACAGTGGCCATGAAATCATTGTCATGAAAACCCATCTGGTTCAATAAAGGAAATCTTCAATTGTATCTGTTCTGACTCTATCTGGCTAGCAGATAGGAGACAGAGGGTGGTGGTTGATGGTAAATATTCGTCATGGAGTTCGGTTACGAGTGGTGTGCCTCAGGGATCTGTTTTGGTGCCACTGCTGTTTGTAATTTTTATTAATGATCTGGATGAGGGTATAGTTGGGTGGATTAGTAAATTTGCTGATGACACCAAAGTCGGAGGTGTGGTAGATTGTGAGGAAGGGTATCATAGTTTGCAGGAAGACTTGGACAGGTTGCAGCGCTGGGCCGAGAGGTGGCGGATGGAGTTTAATGCGGAGAAGTGTGAGGTAATTCACTTTGGTAGGAATAACAGATGTGTTGAGTATAGGGCTAACGGGAGGACTTTGAATAGTGTGGATGAACAGAGGGATCTAGGTGTATGCGTACATAGATCCCTGAAAGTTGGGAATCAAGTAGATAGGGTTGTTAAGAAGGCATACGGTGTCTTGGCGTTCATTGGTAGGGGGATTGAATTTAGGAGTCGCAGCGTTATGTTGCAACTGTACACAACTCTGGTGCGGCCGCACTTGGAGTACTGTGTGCAGTTCTGGTCCCCACATTACAGGAAGGATGTGGAGGCTTTGGAGAGGGTGCAGAGGAGGTTTACCAGGATGTTGCCTGGTATGGAGGGGAGGTCCTATGAGGAGAGACTGAGGGATTTGGGGTTGTTTTCGCTGGAAAGAAGGCGGCTAAGAGGGGACCTTATTGAAACATATAAGATGATTAGAGGTTTAGATAGGGTGGACAGTGATAGCCTTTTTCCTCGGATGGAGAAAGCTAGCACGAGGGGGCATGGCTTTAAATTAAGGGGGGGTAGTTATAGGACGGATGTCAGGGGTAGGTTCTTTACTCAGAGGGTGGTGAGGGATTGGAATGCCCTGCCTGCTGCAGTTGTAAATGCGCCTAGTTTGGGGGCGTTTAAGAGATCTGTGGATAGGTTTATGGACGAAAAGGGATTGGTTTAGGTTAGTGGATCATTGTTTTTTAACTGGTCGGCGCGACATCATGGGCCGAAGGGCCTGTTCTGCGCTGTAATGTTCTATGTTCTATGTTCTATGTTCCAGACCCACAGCAATGTGGTTCACACTTAAATGGCCCAGCCACCCCACTCAGTTTAAAGACAATTTAGGGATGAACAATAAATGCAGCCAAATCAGCGATGCCCACATCTCATGAATGAATAAAAAAAATGGAGAATCCAGTGAGGAACCAGTCCAATCATTGTGTAAGCAATTAATAAAGAGTATTTATTAAAGTAAGGAAAGAAAAACACACTAGAAAGACTAATCTCTGCTATGACACCTAAATATGATTAATAATAAAACATATCATTATATCTGAAATTATATCTTGTTTCCAAAATATGTGCACATTCCTGGAACTCACTGAGACACCCCTTTTCCCAAATAACATCCAATTTAGTAACTCCAAGTAAAATCCAGATAATAGTTACCAGATAATACAGCTTAGGTGACCAAGCAGGGGAAAATGTATTTTCCTGGTTCAGCGAAGGCATTAGTGGGGAATAACTGCAATCTGCTGTGGCTCTACATGTTAAATGGAACAGTTTCCACTTGACTATTGGATGGAAGACCAGCCTCCTGCCCCAAGGAGGGTGCCAGCAGTTATACTCTTCAGTTTCTTCGATATTCCATCCAGTGGATTGGGCATCACTCAAATCCCTTGCCTTTAGAAGTTATCATTTGTAAAACCTCACTAATCTCTAGTAAACAGTTTTTTCCGAGATGGCAATTTGCTCCTCAATTTCTCTAGCTGTCTGCTAAACTTGTTACCGTGAAAATTGCGCCTCATTATTCCTCTAGAATGCCTGCTAACCTTGTTATTGCTTGTTATTTTGCTTTCCTTTCAAGTTCAACTGTTAGCCTTGTTAACTTCCCAAACTCCCAGCTCCAAACACTATTTTATTCAAAGGCCTCTGGTGCTATGCAAATTTGGTACCATTATGAATTATTTTGTTGTGGATTGTCCTTGGTGGGACGTAACCTTGAAAGTAGTCTGCTAAAGGCACTGATGGTAGAGTGAAGAACACCAGGGACGTGCAAGTGCTCAGGCTTAGAGGAGTTCTAACATGTCAATGGATTGTAGGGCTGGAGGCAAGCACAGAGATAGAGAGGGACAAGACTGTGAAATTCAGCAGTGTTACCAAAGAATTCGCATTTCTTCATGCAAGAGTACAGCTTCACACAAGAATAAAAGACTCTTATGTATAGGAAGGTTCTAACATTCAACATAACAGCAGATGAGTGTTTGATGCCAAGCCAAGTGCTCTGCGAGTAGCCTTTATACTGTGCGGGATATGGAAATGAACTACACATCAAATACTTTCCAGTTATTACACAATGTAATTATGATAATGAAACATTTTCAGAATTTTTATACTTTAATTGGTTTTGTTGGAGAAAATGTCAGGAGTTCGTTGAGTTACATTTAATCTAGACCCCCTCGGCAGAAAAAGAAGAAAACTGGTCACTGATTTCACTTTCAAAAGAAGTTAGTGCAAGTTTGGTAGCGTGTAAGATCATTGGCCAGTCTGACAGGCTCAGTCTCCTATCAGGCAGGTTCTGATATGTAGACTTACTTATTCCAAAGAGTGTGGGAGGTGGGGGAGGAGTGAGAATTTTTCAGCCTGTTCTGCCTGCTGAAGTCTTTCTTGTTTCTTTCTACGTCACTTGCAATCTCTCTCAAATGGTTGTACAGCCTTGCCTTGAAATATTTCACCCAGTGTGTATTTCCAAAAGGCTTCGGGTATGTCTGTCTGTGAAAACCATTACTTCAATATCCCATTACTTTGCATTATTAAATGTCTCTTCCTTAGACAGTCATGAGTTTCGATGAATCATAGAAACTCTACAGTGCACAAAGAGGCCATTTGGCCGATCGAGTCTGCCCTGACCACAATCCCACACAGGCCCTACCCCCATATCCCTACATATTTACCCGCTAACTCCTCTAACCTATGCATCTCAGGACACTAATGGGCAATTTTACCATGGACAATCAACCTAACTCGCACATCTTTGGACTGTGGGAGGAAACCAGAGCACCTGGATGAAACCCATGCTGACATGAGCAGAATGTGCAAACTCCACACAGACAATGACCCAAGCCGGGAATCAAACCCAGGTCCCTGGACCTATGAAGCAGCAGTGCTAACCACTGTGCTACCGTGTCGCCCAAGCCCTGTGATGGGTGATGGGTGCCTCGATTATAGGAAATGTTTCTCTTTTCACACTTCCCCCCCCTCCCTCGTGAGGGTGGTTTGCTGGCTTCTCGCCTTCACCTTGGAATGTGGCCTTGCATTTTTAAGCAGTTTGCTCAGTTCAAACTGAAACATCTCCATACAGTTTCTGCCACGAGGCATAGCCAGAGAGAAAGTTAACAGAAATAGAACAGATTTGCATTGGGTTTCCTCCAGGTGCTCCAGTTTCCTCCTATGATCTAAAGATGTACACATTGGATTCATCAGCCATGCTAAATTACCCCTTAGTGTCAAGGGATTTGCAGAGTAAATATGTGGGGTTATGGTGGTAGGGCCTGGGTGGGATTGTTGTCAGTGCAAGCTTGATGGGCGAATGGCGCCCTTTTGCAATGCAAGAATCCTATGATTTTATGACTTGTACAGTGCCCTTTGTGACTTCTGGATGTCCAAAAGAGCTTTATGCAATATTCTTAAAGTGACAGCATAGCAAATTTCCATGAACAGTGATGAGATTAAGAAACAATGTATGAGGGATAAATGTAGAGCCCTATACTGGGCTGTGTACTAGCTTTACGAAGTGAAGAGTCACAGAGATTAGTTATTTGTTACTGAACAGCCCATCTTGCTCATTTATATTCTCAGGCGGCCAGTGAAAATCTTGTCAATTTCTGAGTGAGCTTATGTTGTAAAATCTGACACCTGTCAATTTAAAGAAATATCAGACCTGTGACACAAGTTAGCAGGTTGGAAGGTCAGTTGTCAGCTCTTTGAGTTGCAGGCAGTCAATGGAAGATTCTTTCTAATCCCCAGGAGTGAATATCCTCACTTCTACAGACTAATAATTGAACCTCAAGTTGCATTCCTTGTGGTAAAATGTCAGAGGAAAGTTTAAACCTGTAATTCAGTCAAAGTTTGTGGGGGCGATCTTACCTTCTCATCCCGGGTGCCGATACGGGAGTGGGCCGATAAGTTCACACAAGTGGTGAAAAATTGGATTCCCTCCTGAATTCTCACCTCTCACAATCTTACCAGGTCCGGATATCTGGGGAGATCAGCCTCATGCCTGGAAGGCACAAGGCTGTTTTCAATATTTAAATCCATGTCAATAGGGTGGTGAGGGATTGGAATGCCCTGCCTGCTGCAGTTGTAAATGCGCCTAGTTTGGGGGCGTTTAAGAGATCCGTGGATAGGTTTATGGATGGAAAGGGTTTGGTTTAGGTAGAGGATCATTGCTTTTTAACTGGTCGGCGCAATATCGTGGGCCGAAGGGCCTGTTCTGCACTGTAATGTTCTATGTTCTATGTTCTATGTCCTAATATTATCAGTGAGCCCAAAACACTATGATCTAGGCTCACAGAATCAGATTCACAGAATACTACGGTGCAGAAGAGGCCCATTGAGTCTGCACTGATGCCTGACCTGCCCACCTAATCCCACTCGCCAACACTTGGTCCATACCCCTGAATGTTATGATGTGCCAAGTTCTTATCCAGGTACTTTTTAAAGAATGTGAGGCATCCTGTCTCCACCCACCTCCCAGGCAGTGCATTCCAGACCGTCACCTTCCTCTGAGGAAAAAAAGTGTTTCCTCCAATTCCCCTAAACTTCCCATCCCTCACTTGTAACTTGTGTCCCCTCATAACTGACCCTTCAGCTGAAGACAACAGTAGCTCCCCAAGGCTCATGTGTCTTAGCGGCCTGACCAATGATGGTCCTCACCAGCGAGGATCAGATGTGGTTCCCATCGATGGGGACTTGATGCGATGGCCTCTCTGGTAGGACCCGAGGCCGTTGAGGCCCCCCCAAATGACTGGGGGCAGGGGCATGCAGCGCCCCTCAGTGGGGGAGCTGCGAACTTTGCAATTGGCAATCTATCGGACTGGGCGGGAGGTGTGGTGATTGACTGGGCCAGGTAAGCAACCAACTGGGCCGGTGAGGGGGGCGTGGGGGGGGGAGTGCGCTGTGATCAACTGGGAACTGGGTTGTGAGGCCTGGGGCGAGGGTGGTTTGATTGATCAGGTTGGGGTGGGGAGGGTTCGATCAGCCTAGGGGTGGGGGATGGCCGATTGGCCAGGGGGGCTAATGATTGCGGGCAGGGAGGCATGCGATATCTAGAGAGAGAGGTGACTGACTTGCACATGCACAATTGCGCACTCTAATGTAAGCAGATGGCTTTCTGGTGAACTTATGCCCCATTCATTTTTTGCACAAAGTAGCATTAGATTGCATTTTCAAACTCACCCAAAAAACAGATCTGAAACTCTTCCATTTACAAGCTAGTCTAGCCCTTCTTTTTTGCCCCCTAAGGATTTACAAGCAAATTACTATGGATGCTGGAATCAGAAACTAAAACAGAAAAAGCTGAAAATTCTCAGCAGGTCTGACAGCATCTGTGGAGAGAGAGAAAAAGCTAATGTTTTTCCATTGGCTCGTGAAACATTAGCTCTATTCTCTCTCCACAGATGCTACAGGGGAGCTGCATGTTAGTACAGTAGTTAGCACCAGGCTCCCAGGTTCAATTCCCGGTTTGGGTCACTGTTTGCACAGAGTTTGCACGTTCTCCCTGTGTCTGATAGGTTTCCTCCGGGTGCTCCGGTTTACCCCCATAGTCTGAAAGATGTGCTGGTTAGGTGCATTGATCATGATAAATCCTCCTTCAGTGTGCTTGAACAGATGTCGGAATGTGTCGACTAGGGGATTTTCACTGTAACTTCATTGTAGTGTTAAACATAAGCCTACTTGTGACACTAATTAATAAATAAACAGGCCTGCTGAGGTTTCCCAGCATTTTATGGTTTTGTTGAAGGATTTAACGTGGTCCTATTAGGTCCATATCATGGCATTGTGCAAATTCGTTTAAATAAAATGAAGATATTATTAGAAGAAACACCAATATGCAATGAACTTTGAGATTCCACCAGTCCAAAGTTGTGAATACACAAAGAACCACAAACATTAAATGAAAGGGCTGAGTTACAAGCTAAACCAAAACCTAATTTATTACCAATTGACAGAAATGAAGAGGGTTTTTTTTCACAAGTTGATTGTATCTCCAAGAATGTTTCCAGGGCATTTGAAACTTCATTTACGAGGATAGATTGGAGAGGTTTGGAATGATCTCCTGGAGAGAAAACGGCTGAAAGGAGATTTGATTAAGATGTTCAAAATCATGAGGGAGCTGAACATAGTAGATAGGGAGAAACTGTTCCCGCTCACAAAAGGATCAAGAGCGAGAGGGCACAGATTTAATGTGATTTACAAAAGAAGCAGATGCGATGTGAGAATTTTTTTGTTCCACACTGTGAGTGGTTGGGGTCCGGAATGTACTGCCTGGATGTGTGGTGGAGGGAGGCTCAATCAAGGTATTCAAGGGTGCATTTATAGGACCATAAGACATAGGAGCAGAATTAGGCCTCTCAGCCCATCAAGTCCACTCCATCATTCAGTCATGGCTGATATTTTTCTCATCCCCATTCTCCAGCTTTTTTTCCATAACCCCTGATCCCCTTATTAATCAAGAACATGTCTATCTCTGTCTTAAAGACACTCAATGACCTGGCCTCTACAGTCTTCTGCGGCAAAGATTTCCACAGATTGATCACTCACTGGCTGAAAAAAATTACTCTTCATCTCTGTTCTAAAGGATCGTCCCTTTAGTCTGACGTTGTGCCCTCAGGTTCTAGTTTTACCTACTGGTGGAAACATCCTCTCCATGTCCACTCTATCCAGGCCTTGTAGTATCCTATAAGTTTCAATAAGATCCCCCCTCATCCTTCTAACCGCAACGAGTATAGACCCAGAGTCCTCAAGCATTCCTCATACGACAAGTTCTTCATTCGATGATTATTTCAAAAGGAACAATGATCAGGGGTTCAAGGTCAGAGCAGGGGATGAGCACTAAGTTATAAATGTCGTTTGGAGATCTGTGCAGACACGACGGGTCAAATGCATCATAACAATCTTGCGATTCTGCTTTCAAGCAGCATCAACAGATTGAAAATATATCGCTTAATTCCACTTATTAGGTTAGAAAATATTTAATCAAGCTTCTACTTGAATGAGCCCATGTTTTTACTAAAAAGAATGTTGTAACTTTTCTCTTTATGAAGGGCAGGTCATGTTTAACTAATTTACTGGAATTCTTTGAGGGCATTACGAGTGATAACAGAGCACAGAGTATATCATCCTCCTCAGACAAGATTATTAACAACACCATGTTGTACAGCTTCATTTTAAACATCTTCCAAGCGTTCCAGTTTAATGAGGCAAGCAAGGTCAGGGTTACCAAATCCCCTTTTTAATTGCGTTCTGCAGTTGTTTCGTCACACTAAATGAAATGCCTGGATCACTTTGAATCACTTAACAAATAAAAGGTTCAATCTCAGGGTAACTGTATCTTCCTGTTACCGAGGTCCCATCTGGGGTGCCAGTCTGCTACACAGCTTTAATTTAAACACCTCCCAAGCATTCAAGTTTAATGAGACAAACAAGGACGATAATTCAATTATTTCTTTTTTTAATGTTTCTTCAGAAGAAAATCTTCAAAACGCAGTGAAAGAAACAACAATAAAACTTACTCCAACTTGTAAATCAAAGAAAGGATTTAATAAAGAAACATCATTATTTCAAACTTGGGACCTCACCCTGGGCCACTCCAAGCTTCCCACAATTCTACATAGTTCTTTATTTATAGAGAATCAGTTGATCAGCTGACTATTACATCACTCTGTGATTGGTTCCATATTTTACTAGGTCAGCTGACCCTTACATCTTGTTCCCATTGGTCACATTACACCCAACACAAATCTGTCACTGATTATATTCTGACATTTAACACTTCTGGTACCAAATCAAACATAAACAGTTGCAACTCATTAATTCTTTACTGAATTTTAACGGAACATCAACTTTCAACTGAATTTTAACTCTTAAACTGCACTTTAACTGAACATCAATTTTAACTATTAAACTGAAAATGGATT
This sequence comes from Carcharhinus amblyrhynchos, assembly GCF_965287045.1. Classification (NCBI taxonomy): domain Eukaryota; kingdom Metazoa; phylum Chordata; class Chondrichthyes; order Carcharhiniformes; family Carcharhinidae; genus Carcharhinus; species Carcharhinus amblyrhynchos. Next base: position 127,319,910 of record NC_137327.1, read on the forward strand.
CTATCGAGCTTAGGGAAATCTTAACCAAAAAAATCCTTGATGTAGAATCTATCTTCTTCTCTGAAGTATCCCTCAGGGTACAAGTCTTTTTGTGATGGTCGGTCTCTTTGAGTTATCACCGAGAAACAAAACATTCACATGTCTTTTTACCCATAATCCTCTGTCATCCAGCCAATTGTGTTACTAAAAACTGATCACAAGGCTTGAACATCCAGTGAAATTACTTTTGAATGACGCTATGATGTTTAGTTCAAATTGCATACTCCATACATAGGAATCATAAATCAGAGATGCAATGTCTGAGTCAATGTAACTTCCTTTATCTGGGCCAACACAGGAAGTTTCAGATCACAGCTCCCGGACCGGAGCCTCCTTAACACCTGCATCTGGTTTTAATCACAGCATATTTCATTCTCAGCCGGAACAGCCATTTTAAAGCCATTATTGCCATCATTGTTGTTAAATCATTGCTGTAGCCATTCTTTCTCTGTCCACACCAACAAGATCACTAATCAGGGAGTCACCATTGATAGCATCGCCAACATGTGGAGCAACATCAGCAACAAGTGACACCATGTCAGCAATACCACCAGTCCTACAACAACAAGCTCAGCATCACTAGTGTCATGTTAATGTACCTTTAAGAGATTTTTTTTCTAAATCATCTTTTCTGCAGTTGTAAGCAGGCCCTTTTGGCTTCAGTTGTTTTCTCATTATGGCACTGGCTTGTCTGGAGGTGTCTTTTTATTGCTGCTTCAATAGGGGCCTGTTTATTTTCACTAGGATGTTTCTGACTCTGTATTGTTAGGGGAAAAGTTGGTTGGCAGGTCAGGTACAGGAGCTCTTTGGTTTTCTAATTTGAGCTGCTGTTTTGCTTGGGTTTTTAGAAGGGGCATTAAGCTGAGAAGCAGTGTCTGTCTCTCTCTCTCTCTCCCCCTGGTCTTGGAAATTCTGCTGGTCATCTGAAAGCAAGATCTTACCTTTCTGAAGGGGAGAATCTGCTGTTGGTGGTTTGATCAGAGTCTGTCCCTACTCTTCTGTCGTCAAACTGTCATGAGACCCACAGCCTTCATCTAAAGGACTCAAGTCCAGTATCGCATGAGCATTAGTCTTTGTTGTGTTATACCTGTGAAAAAGGGTTTTCTGTCTGTGGGATTTGTTTGATTGGAACACATTAGATATATTTCTTAAGGTTATACATTATCGTGGTTGTTTTGGTTCTAGTTTGTAATTGATAAAAGTTTTTGCTAATTTTCTTACCATACATATTAACTATATTCTTAAATAAACTTTGTTTGATAAAAGCTCCCTAGAGGGTCATTTGAATCATACCTGAAGTGAAAGCTATCATGCTTATCCTTGCCAAATTCAAGGTGCAAAACTTATGATCCAGGCAGGTGTGTGTGCGATGTCAGCATGACCGGAGAATCCCGCCAGCCATAGTGTTTTTGAGAGAAGTGAAGACCGTGTAAGACTCTTTTTAATCAGTTTACATATAAAAATCACCAGCACTTCAATATAACAGATTTTCATACACATTGGCTACAATTTTACCGCCTTACCCACCCCGGAATAGGGGCAGGTGAAGCTCGCAGAATGGAATTCCCCATTGGGCTTGAGCTGGATTTTTTGAGGTCATAAAATCCCACACATTGAGTTAAGCCTCTGGAAACCTGCTTAAACCAAATTGTCCACTTAGTTGCAGTTGCAAATAGAGCCTTTATCAGCCCTGTTTTAAAGCTGGACTAGACTTCAACCAAAAGAGCAACTTTTAGTTATTCACTAAATATAAGAAAGATGAGACTTCAGATAGAAATTCATCTTTAATTTGACCCTTCAACTCCCTCAGTGACCAGACTCCAGCTTTCCACTCGATGGCAGTCCGAAGGTGACCTCCAGCACTGCAATGAAATTTTTAGTGGAACTATATTCTCTGCATTTCTGAAGAATACTCACACAGGAGCTTTTTGATCCTATGAGCTCTAAAGAAACCTTCTTCAAAGCTTGAGAGGTCAGACACCCTAAAACAAAGAACAAAGAAAAGTACAACACAGGAACAGGCCCTTTGGCGTCCCAAGCTTGTGCCGATCATGATGCCCTAACTGAAAACGAACCTTCTGCCCTTACTCGGTCCATATCCCTCCATTCCTTCCCTATTCATGTACCCATCCAGATGCCTCTTAAATGTTGCTAATGTGCCAGTTTCCACCAACTCCCCTGGCAATGCATTCCAGCACCCACCATCACTGTATGAAAATCTTTCCCCATCCATCTCTCTTAAACTTTCCCTCTTCACATTGAACCTGTGCCACCTTGTAATTGACACCCCCACCCTGGGAAAAGCCTCTGACTATCCACCCTGTCTATGTCCCTCATAATTTTGTAGACCTCTGTCAGGACTCCCCTCATCCTCCAACTTCCCGGTGAAAACGATCCTAGTTTATTCAAATTCTCCTCATAGCCAGCACCCATGGCACAGCACGGTGGCACGGTGGTACAGTGAGTAGCACTGTGCCTCACAACGTCAGGGATTTGGGATCGATTCCCGGCACATTCTCCCCATGCCTGCATGGGTTTCCTGTGGATGCTCCAGTTTCCTCCCACAATCCAAAGATGTATGGATTAGGTCAATTGGCCATGCTAACTTGCCCCTTAGTGTCAGGGGAATTAGCAGGGTAAATATGTGGGGCTTCAGGGATAGCAGTGCAGGCTCGATGGGCCGAAAGGAATACCTGTACTGTAGGTATTCTGTGACTCTCGAGACTAGGGAACATCTTGGTGAACCTTTGCACTCCTCCGCCCCATGTCTTTCTGCACACAATATTTTGGATGCAGCCTAACCAGAGTTTTACATGCAATATCCTCACTAACATCTAATTAGTCAGGTGAAAGCATCTGATCCAGTGGCTAAGTGACAAGCAATACCGTGTGATTAACTTGTTTGCTGTGAAAGTGTGTGTCACAGGACAAAGTGGGGAGGGGGGAGGGCAATTCTGCTGCTCACTAATTTCTCATTGCCTGAATTTATGAGAAACTGGCAGCAAGTCAATGAGATTTTCAATCCGTGTAAAATAGCAGATGTGTTGAAGATAAACGTGTCAGGATTTTTATGTTGAATTCATTGACCGGTTTGCTAAAAACAACATACGGCAAAGTTCCAAAGCCCTGCAGTGGTTGAAGATTAAATAACATTCGGCTCCCAAAAGTTGATGTTCCAATTCAAAAATTGAGCAAATACAAAAGGGAAGAACAATAGTGTCAACAATGCTGCGGGGATCAATAGCAAAGCAGAAACCCTTGGCATTCAATCCCATACAGAATTGTAAAACAATCATAGTTCTCCAATGCTTTCCATCACTGGTGTGTTTCCTCAGTCACATGTCTGAATCTGGTGTAGTCCAGTTGATAGGAATTGATCTGAATGTTGAGTCCATTACTGTTGGATCTTATGAGTTGCCAGGATTGTCGAAGGTAAATTCTTTTCATTCCTAGGCCGCATTTTGCAGTGAGTGGTAAAACAAGGGGAGGGGGAATAGGTGTGCCACTGCTGACAATGAGGTTAGCCTCACTAAGTGATCTATCTGGTGATAATTGTACCTCTTTGGCATGCTGTGATATCACAACCAGAGTTCTCCAGCCGGGACTCCCGGCAAGGAACTTTTTTTAAAATTCATTTGTGAGATGTGGGCATCACTGGCTGGCCAGCATTTATTACCCATCCTTAGTTGCCCTTGGAGGACAGCTGAGAGTCAACCACATTGTTGTTGGAGTTGCATGTAGGCCAGACCAGGTAAGGACGGCAGATTTCCCTCCCCAAAGGGACATCAGTGAACCAGATGGGTTTTTCCAACAATGGTTTCATGGTCATCAATAGATACTTAATTCCAGGTTTTTTTTATTAAATTCAAACTCCACCATCTGCCGTGGTAGGATTTGAACCCAGGACCCCAGAACATTAGCTGAGTTTCTGGATTAATAGCCCAGAGATAATACCACTAGGCCATCGCCTCCCCTGTGAGCTGCAGTGATATCATCAGATGGTCCAAGCAGCCAATCACTTTAAAGGATACTCGCAGACACACACATCGGAAAGAAATATCATTAAGATAAATTAACTAGCGAAGGTTTTTACATGGCGCAAATTAAACATAGCAGCCTATAAAAGGAGGAGCTAAAATATTCTGGATGAAGAACTTCTTTGAAGAAAATTGTTTTAAAAATCTGCTAATTAATAATATAGCAATATTCAACAAATATAACATTACTTTTTTCAGAAACAGTTTTGTACTTCAGCTTTTTTACAGCCACGATCGGCCAAACAACCTCCTGCGAAGCATCATCGCTCTACGATGAGCCAAAATGTTCAATACCAACAAATTAATTTCTTTCTGAAGTCGCAACTATTACCATAGATTGCAGTTCATAAGTAAACCCTGTGTATGAGACAATCCACTGATGGCAATGGTGTGGCATGGTGGCACAGCGGTTAGAACTGCTGCCTCGCAGTGTTAGGGATCTGGGTTTGATTCCCATTTGGGTCACTGTCTGTCTAGAGTTTGCACATTCTCCCCGTCTCTATGTGGGTGCCCTCTGGGTGCTCCAGTTTCCTCCCACATTTCGAAAGGCGTGCTGGTTAGGTACACTGGCTGTGCTAAATTCTCCCTCAGTGTACCTGAAGATGTGCCAGAGTGTGGCAACTAGGGGATTTTCACAGTAACTACATTGCAGTCTAATGTAAGCCTACTTGTGACACTAATAATATAAACTTTTCTCATCCTCAGGAATCCTGGTTTTAAATATGTGTGATTTATAAGTTGACCCTTCTTCCCCTTTCAGATTAAAGTTTATTTATTAATGTTACAAGTAAACTGACTGCAATGAAATTGCTGTGAAAATTCCCTCATCGCCACAGTCTGACGCCTGCTCTGGTACACTGAGGGAGAATTTAGCACAGCCAATGAAACTAACCAGTATGTCTTTCAGACTGTGGGAGGAAACCAGAGCACTTGGTGGAAACCTACACAGAAATAGGAAAGACGTGCAAACTTCACACATATAATGATCCAAGCCAGGAATCAGACCCGGGTCCCTGGTATTATGAGGCAGCAGTGTTAACACGGTGCACATGTTTAGTCACATTTGGCCACACGTTTAGTCGCATTTGTCACAGCCTCAATTTTTCACACCACGAATAGATATTTTACAGGCCAGTTCCATGGAAACCTATACATTCAACAGTTAAAGTTCAGATCCACAGTTAAAGCAGTTCAATTAATTTTTCACACTTTATAATCAGTGATCATTGCATACACACAGCCAGACATCCTGAGGTTAAAGGCTGAAGTCAGTGGGTTGCATTTAGCCTTTTGACACACCATCAGTCCCAACCCTTTGCACCAGCTGTTCATTCCCCCTGTTAACCCTGTTTCACTCTCTCCACAGATGCTTTCTGGCTTCTTGAACTTTTGGAGCATTTCACCAGAAAACGGAATCAGCATGTATACAGACATGGTGGCTGTTCCCATTATGTGGGTTGGACCTGCTTCCAACTGGAGTTCTTTCCTAACTTTTTCACAGGATGTGGGCTTCATTGCTTAGGCCAGCATTTTATTGCCCATCCCTAACTGCCCTTGATGGGTGAGCTGCTCTCCTGAACTGCTGCAGTCCCTGTGATGCCAGTACAACCACCATGCTGTTAGGGAGGGAGAATTCCAGGATTTTGACACAGTGAGGGAGCGGTGATTTATTTCCACGTCAGGATGGTGTGTGGTTTGGAGAAGAACTTGAAGATGCTGTTGAAGAATCCTTGGCAAATTGCTGTAATGGATCTGATAGTACACACTGCTGCTACAGTGCTCCAGTGGTAGAGGGAATGGAGGTTGGAGGTGGTGAATGGGGTGCCAATTAACACAACTGCTTTGTCCCGGATGGTGTTGCATTTCTTGAGTGTTGTTGGAGCTCCACTCATCCAGGCAAGTGGAGAATATTCCATTATACTCTATACCTGTAAATGGTGGAATAGCTCAGGAGTTCCCAGACCCTGACCTGCTCTACCAGCCGCATTTATTTGTACGGCTAGTTCAGTCCTGTTTCTGGCCAATGGTAAACTCCAGGATGTTGATAATGGGGGATTTGGTTCAATTTGTTCTTGTTGGAGATGGTCACTTCTTGGCACTTGTGTGGGTGTGAATGTTATTTGCCACTTGTCAGACCGAATCCAGATATGCTCCAGGTCTTGCTGCATTTGGACATGGACTGCTTCAGTATCTGAGAAGTCATCAATGGTACTGAACATTGTGCAATCATCTGCAAACAGTCATCAGAAACTACAAAGTTTGTGAATATAGCCCAGTTCATCACACAAATCAACCTCCCATCCATTGACTCCAAATGGATTCAATGCATTGAATTCAATGCCTCGAAATGCAGCTAGCATAGTCAAGGACCCTACGCATCCCGGACGAACATACTCTGTCACCTTCTTCTGTTGGGAAAAAGATACAAAAGTATGAGAACACATACCAACCGACCCATGAACAACTCCTTCCCTGCTGCCATCAGACTTTGAATAGACCTATCATGTATTAAGCTAATATATGCGGAAGGATATATTGGCCTTGGAAGGAGTGCAGAGGAGGTTCACCAGGCTGATACCAGAGATGACAGGGTTGGCCTATGAGGAGAGATTGAATAGGCTGGGTCTGTACTCGTTGGGGTTCAGAAGGATGAGGGGGGATCTTATAGAGACGTATAAGATAATGAAAGGGATGAATAGGGTAGAGCTCGAGAGATTCTTCCCGCTTAGAAAGGATAGCAGGACTAGAGGACACAGCCTCAAGATAAGGGGGTGGGGGGGCAGTTTAGATCAGAGTTGAGGAGGAACTTCTTCACTCAGGGTGGTGAATCTCTGGAATTCTCTGCCCGTTGAAGTGGTGGAGGCTACCTTGCTAAATATATTTAAGTTACGGGCAGATAGGTTTCTGATAGACAGGGGAATTAAGGGTTATGGGGCAAAAGCGGGAAAGTGGAACTGATCCACTTCAGATCAGCCATGATCTTATTGAATGGCGGGGCAGGCTCGAAGGGCTAAATGGCCTATTCCTGCTCCTATTTCTTATGATCTTATTATGTACTATGGATGACATTCTCTGGTCTCCCAGCTGTGCGTTTCCCACCGGTGGGAGGTGGCGTGTTGTTTGCTAGCGGTGGGATTCTCTGGTCCCGCCTCTGTCAATGGTAATTCCCATTGACATCACCCCACTCTGGTGTGAATGGTCAGAGAATTCCAGCCTATATTCTGCACCCTCTCCTTCCCTTCTCCCCTATGTATTCTATGAATGGTATGCGTTGTCTGTATAGCACGCAAGAAACAATAATTTTCATTGCACCCCAATACATTGGGCGATAAAAAAATCAAATAAAATCAGATAATTTAACTTTATTCATTCGTGGGACATGGGCGTTGTTGGATGGCCAGCATTTATTGCCCATCCCTGGTTGCCCTTGAGGGTGGTTGAGAATCAAACACATTGTTGTGGCTCTGGAATCACACGTAGGCCAGACTAGGTAAGGACAGCAGATTTCCTTCCCTAAAGTACATTAGTAAACCAGATGACTTCTTCCGACAATCAACAATGGTTTCACAGTCACCAGTAGAATCTTAATTCCTGATTTGTTTTTATTGAATTCAAATTCCTCCGCCTGACATGGTGAGATTCACACCGGGGTCCCCACAATATTAGTTGAGCTTTTGGATTAATAGTCTACAGATTAAACCACTAGATAAAACCTCCCCCAAGTGCCATGGCATAACGTATTTGATTCAAAGGACAGCGACTCCAACACTCTGCAAAACTCCCTTTCTGCTCAAGTCTCTGGAGAGGGACCTGAATTTACAACTTTCTGTCTCAGAACTAACAGTTCGACGGCACTGAGCCATGGGTGATGTTAGATGTTGATAATAAAGTTGTGGAGAATTTTCATTCTAAATCTACAGACCTGGGCATGACACATAGAAACATAGAAAATAGGTGCAGGAGTAGGTCATTTGGCCCTGCGAGCCTGTGCCACCATTTAATATGATTATGGTTGATCATGCACTTTCGGTATCCTATTCCTGCTTTCTCCCCATACCGCTTGATCCCCTTAGCCACAAGGGCCACACTCAGTTCTCTCTTGAACATATCTAATGAACTGGTCCCATCAGCTTTCCACAGGTTCACAACTCTCTGAGTGAAAAAGTTCTTCCTCATCTCAATCCCCTAGTTCTCAACTTCCCCAACATCGGGAATATTCTTCCTGCATCTCATCTATCCAGCCCCATCAGGATTCTATGTTTCTATGATACCCCGCTCATGCTTTCTAGATTCCATTGAGTACAAGCCCAGTCGATCCAGTCTTTCTTCATATATCGGTCCTGCCATTCCAGGAATCAGTCTGGTGAACCTTCGCTGGACTCCTTGAATAGCAAGAATGTCCTTCCTCAGACTAGGAGACTAAAACTGCACACAATACTCAAGGCATGGCCTCACCAAGGCCCTGTGTAACTGCAGCAAGACATCCTTGCTCCTATACTCAAATCCTCTTGCTATGAAGGCCATGAGCTTTCCTCACCTGCTGTACCTGCATACCAACCTTCAGCGACTGTTCCACCACGATACCCAGGGCATGTTGCACTTCCCTTTTTTCTAAACTGCCACCATTCAGATAATAATCTTTCTTCCTGTTTTTGCCACCAAAGTAGATAACCTCACATTTTCCACATTATATTGCATTTTTCAAGTATTTGCCAGCCTGTCCAAGTCACCATGCAGCCTCTTAGTACCCTGCTCACAGCACACACTCCACCCAGCTTAGTGTCATCTGCAAATTTGAAGATATTGCATTCAATTCCTTCATCTAAATCATTACTGGATATTTTGAATAGCTGGGGCCCCAGCACTGAACCCTGCAGTACCCCATGAGTCACTGCTAATCCAGAATATCATGATATCTGGAATATCATTATGGAGAGTGTGTGGCAACTTCTGTTGTTCAAGGAATGATTCATCCATCTTCAAATCAATAAGCCTAAGCAGCAGGTTGCAGAATGGGAAAATGTCTGCCTGAAGACAAACATCCACTTTAAATAATCTGTTTGCCATTCTTATGCTAATATTTTGTCTCGCTTGCGAATCTTGATTGAAGCAATTCATATGTAAAAGGCACAGCTGGCAACAAAAAGCTTGAACTGTGCATTGCAATTATATTTAAATTATGAGCCATTCACATGTATGGACATATTTTTAGTTTACATTTAGATGACTTTGCATTGTTGGTTCAACGTTGTCAATTTCTTCACGTTACAATTTTGCACTGAGACTGAACGTGACACAGTCCACAGCTTAAGCCCTGGCTCTATAGCAGGGGACAAGGTCTCCTTTGGTTGAAGCCATGGTTTGAGACGGTGGTGCTTAATACACCAAATTAAATGCAAGGGAAATAAAGCAAACTGTTTTTCAAAGATAACTATGTCCCAAAGGCTCATACACTATTGTTTCAGCTTCAGTAACTCACTGTGAGACTATTGGTACTATTTCTTGTTAAATATGATCGAGTCAGACTTGCAGTAAAGCATTTCAGCAAGAACTTTCATCACATTGGCAGTTTTAAATCTAAATAAAACTCTTAAGAAACTTTACAATTAAACTTAGGGCAGAGGAATGATTGCAAATAATAATGGCACGTGGGATGGAGGAGGAGATGAGAAGCCATTGAAGGAGGGGCACTATCTGGATGGTAAGAGGTCAGAGTACAGATACATGAGCCACTGTTCTGAGGTTTTAGTTAGTGGAGAAGCAACTCCCCTTTTTTTTAAAGAAAGTAAAAGTTTATTTATTAGTGACAAGGAAGGCTTACATTAACACTGCAATGGTGTTACTGTGAAATTCCCCTAATTGCTACACTTTGGTGCCTGCTCGGGTCAATGCACTTAACCAGCACATCTTTGGACTGTGGACGCAAACTGGAGCACCCAGAGGAAACCCTCACAGGCATGGGGAAAGCATGCAAACTCCACACAGACAGTGACCCAAGCCGGGAATCAAACACAGGTCCGTGGCATTAGGAGGCAGCTGTCCTAACCACGGTGCCACTGTGCCACCTTTTGTTTTTGTTATTGGCACCAGGCTGTCTGATTAGATATCCTTTCATTGCTGCTTAAATGATTTAAATGGGTTTTTGTTGATTTTAATCTGGGTCTAATGCATTCCCTGGGAGGTTACAGCCCTCTTTGACTTTCTGTGGGAAGATTGATTAACAGGGTCAGGTGGAACAGTATTTTATTATTTTACTTTCAGTTTGGTTCAGTTTAGAAGAGGCTGTCTTGGTTTGCAGGTTGCCAGCAGGCTTTGTGTGTGTGTGTCTCTCTCTCTGGTGTCTTGGGAAACTGTTCTGATTTTAAACTGTGTGTGTGTCAAGAAAGCTACAGAACCCAGAAAGCATAACCATAAGAACTTCCTCTGCTAATCCCAGAAAGGGTGTTTGTTTACGGGCTTGTTTGATTGGAACAGTGCATTTAGTTGTTAAGGCTCATACAATATCATGTTTTCTTTCTTGTTTGTAATTGTTAAAAGTCATTGCTAATTTTCTTTCTACACATGTTAACTGTAGTCTTAAATAAATTTTGTTTGAGAAAAGCTCTCTAGTGGATCATTTGAATCATACCTGGAGTAAAGCATCTCATGCTTACCTGCACCAAATTCAAAGTGCCAAACTTATTATCTAGGCTGATTTTATAAAACACCATGGAGTTTCTCACCTGGATTATAACAGCTTAAACTAGGACTAGGGAAGTATAGACTTTGTTAAAGTTATATTTCAATTACTTAGATTATTTATTATAACTACAAATAATCATTGGATGAAGACTTTGATCGATTAAATTAACAAAATAAGGTGGGGCTGCGATGTGACAGAGCAGCACATGCATGTCTAGAATGTGAACATATGGATGGCAACTCTCTCTTGAACGAACACATCTACAGGAGTTGTCTCCATCTCAAAACTCTTAGAGGGCTCTAATCTTACCATCTCAGCTCGCCAAATAACTTTACGGACAAGGTCACAGAATTGCGCCCAAGAGTGGGGATGTGTGAGGCCAGAAACTACAGGTGACATTAATGGGCGGGAACGTTAACATTCAACAGTTTATACCCCACTGGTCTGGTAACTCTAAAAAAGCAGTCAACTTGGACACTGAGTGAGGTAACAAATAGGTTCTGAGGGGTGATAGCGACATGATGTGAACAAGATGGCTCCAGCACAGGACATCAGTACGTTACAGTATACAGTTCACAACTGTTTTTCCTGGTTCCACACTGAGGTAAGTGGGGATCAGAAAAGTGCTCCCTTCAAAAACCATTGCTTCAGCTGCCTGAGGCCTGGGAAAATGTGGAGGGAGTCATCCATGACACAAGCACTGCCAAGCTTTTCCTCAATTTCACATTTTTGTTATTTGTGTTTTTTACTGTATTCAAGAGGGCCTAACGCCCCTTTTGATCCAGAGCCCCAGACAGCTAAGAAACCTGCCTAATGGCAGCCATCAAAGTTCACAAGCCACTCAGGCCTGGGAGATCTGAATCTCATTTTCAGTAAGTATCTCTCTTGTCTTACGCTCCCACCCCATCTCCTCACTTCCATTTGCTGTCTGATAGATTGAGACCCTGACATAGAGTTTTCCTCTTGGGTCACTCACCCTTTAAAAATAGCCACCTGCAGTCCCAATGTTCATTCCTGCAGAGAGCGGGCTAGCTTAGAAGCCAGGCTGGTCACTCCTGGAATGAGTGCAGAGGGTTCCAGGAAATGAGGCAGGCTAGGCAGGACGCCTACCTCTGTTCTCTGTCTCTTTGTCAAATTCAATTAAAAAAAGCCCCCTCCCAGCCGTTGTCCCTCATAGCCACACATTCCCATGCCACACCTATGCCAACCTTTACCACCAAATGCCCCATCCACTCTCCTATGGCCCCTCAAACCACAATGTGAGCCCTCCACTCATTCCCCCCATGGCACCATGTTCCTGTGATGCCTCCAGAGCCTTATGATCCTTTAGATGTCCTATTCTTACTTAGTGCCAACCTATGCCCTCCGATCAACCACCTTTATCACTTAATCCCTCTTTACCAACTCACCACGTAAATTTCAAAACGCATGCTGACTTAGTTTATTTGTTTGTTAGTCAAAAGCAGGTTTACATTAACACTGTATTAAATTTACTATGAAATTCCCCTAGCCGCCACACTCCGGTGCTTGTTTGGTACACTATGGGAGAATTTAGCATGGCCAGTGCGGCTAACCAGCACATATTTCAGACTGTGAGAGGAAACTGGAGCATCCGGAGAAAACCCATGCAGGCATGGGGAGAATATGCAGACTCTGCACAGACAATGACCCAAGCTGGGAATCGAACTCAGGTCCTTAGCGCTGTGAGGCAGCAATGCTAACCACAATGCCACCATGGCATCCCAGAGTAAAGCTATGTATCTATTGATGAATTATTGTTTTGAACAAAAACAGTCTAATTGATTGAAAAAAAATCAATACTTAAGGCCATAAGACAGAGGAGCAGAATTAGGCCACTCAGCCCATCGAGTCTATTCTGCTAGTCAATCATGGCTGATATCTTTTTCATCTCCCTTCTCCTGTCTTTTCCCCCTAACCACTGACCCCCTCATTAATCAAGAACCCATCTATCTCTGTCTTAAAGACACTCAATGACTTGACCTTCACAGCCTTTTGCGGCAAAGAGTTCCACAGATTCACCACTCTCTGGATAAAGAAATTCCTCCTCATCTCTGTTTTAAAGGATTGTCCATTTAGACTGAAGTTGTACCCTCTGGTTCTAGCTTTTCCTACTAGTGGAAACATTCTCTCCAAGTCCACTCGATCCAGGCCTTGCAGTATCCTGTAAGTTTCAATAAGATCCCCCCTCATCCTTCTAAACTCCAATGAGTACAGATCCAGAGTCCTCAACCGTTCCTCATACAACAAGCTCTTCATTTCAGGGATCATTCTTGTGAACCTCCTCTGGACCCTTTCTCAGACCAGCACACAGAAAATCTTTCAATTAATATCTTATGAAAACCAACATTCCCATTCTATAGCCATTATGGTCTGCCAATCAAATATTAACTTAACATATACTCAACAGTGTGAATGGTGGTTTGTAAAATCAATCATTGCAGCACAAACCCTATATAGACAGACCTCAGACCTTTGTCAACAGACAGAATGAAATATCAAGCTCTTTTTCCTTGAACCATAGACTGTATATTTAATTTAAAGCTCGACAATGTTAAAGCACCTGACAGCTTTGACAGCGCCAATGAGTTTTAAGAGTTGCAATAAATTTTAATAATTCTTTGACAGCTTTGACGGTTCCAGTAAGTTTATATACTTTTTATGTGCCATTATGTTTACTTTGTAACAATCACAAACAGTGCCTTACCTCTCCCAAAGGTGTCCCAGGCCAATATCCAAAGGACTTTTCCTTTCCATGGGGTACCCTGGCTACCCAACCAAATCCTGCCAGTTCAGACCAGCTCATTCCAGGTTTGCCTTGGTCTAGTTTCCATGGCTAGCTGTCTACATAAAATGAGCATACACGAATCCCAGCCGGGCAACAGCTTCGCATTTCTAGATGTGCAGATCGCCAACAACTTGCCCTGGTCCCTCCACTCCAACACTATAGTTAAGAAAATTCCTCCAATCCTTTAATTTCTCAGGAGGCGATGGAAATTTGGCATGTTACCTATGACTGTCACCAACTTTTACAGATGCATCATAGAAAACATTCTTTCCAGATGTATCACTGCTTGGTATGGCTCCCGCTCTGACCAAGACCACAAGAAACTACAAAGGGTTGTGAACGTAGCCCAGTCCATCACACAAACCAGCCCCCTATCCATTAACTCCATCTACACCTCCCACTGCCTTGGAAAAGCAGCCAGGATAGTCAAGAAGACTATTGCATTAATATACAATCTTATTGTGGAGGGAGAATGAATTTTGAAATCCTGATGTGCTGGGTAGCCATACAAGTGATCAAAGCTCCCTGTATGCTCATTACAAAAGTGAATATTGAAAATAATCCTTTTTATTATTGTTCATTGTGTTTGTCACACCAAACGCCTAGAGATAATTTAAAGTGCAAATTTGGGCAAATTCTTGAACCCGCGTTCACTGTCTGTAAGGCTGCCAGCGGGGGGGGGTCAACATATGGAAGTTTCAGTTCTCACCAGCCTCGCTGGTGAGTGGTTGAAATCTATTTTCTTAGGAGGCTAAGGAAATTTGGCATGTCCGCTACAACTCTCGCCAACTTCTCAGATGCACCATAGAAAGCATTCTTTCTGAATGTATCACAGCTTGGTATGGTTCCTGCTCTGTTCAAAACCACAGGAGACTACAAAGGGTTGTGAATGAAGCCGAGTCCATCACTCAAATCAGCCTCCTACTCATCAACACAGTCGATGTTTCCCACTGCCTCGGAAAAGCAGCCAGCATTATTAAGGACTCATTCACCCCGGACACATTCTCTTCCACCTTCATGTACCCCGGACATACTCTCTTTCATCTTCTTCATCGGGAAAACAATACAAAAGTCTGAGATCACTTATCAACTGACACAAGAACAGCTTCTTCCCTGCTGCTGTCAGACTTTTGAATGGACCTACCATACAATATACTAAGCTGCTCTTTCTCCACACCCTAACTATGACTTAACACTACATTCTGCACCCTCTCCTTCCCTTCTCCCCTATGTACTCCATGTACACTTTGTTTTGTCTGTATAGTGTGCAAGAAACTATACTTTTCACTGCGTCCCAATATGTGACAGTAATAAGTCAAATCAAAGTCTCCAGTGCCGCCCCCACAGGAACAGGAATTGCCCTGTAGAAGTAGGACTTAAGATTTTTAGCTATTTCCGCTCATTCCTTTCTCTAATAGCTCTCCAGTCTCGCAGATATCTTGGCCCTGTCTGAATTTGATTTAAGCAATACGTTTCTCAGGATCAACTGCCAAACACAAGGAGAAATTGGCTACTTTTGGGAGTTGTCATAGGTAAATACTGGGTCAAATCTTACCAAAAAATGGCAGCGTTATTTCCGGAGAGAAAGCCGATGTGTTTCTGTCCAGAGAAACCGATTGGTTTTCCCCTCAGACTTTACCACAGTCTGCCTAAAAGTATCAATGGGGTGTGAATCACACCATCACAGAGGAGGTCGGGGCTTAAACACGCCAACAAAACTCAGTTGCTCAGGGGTCGGGGAGCCATCCTTAAAGAGCGACCCAAACAGAATTCCAACAAACCTCCCCCCACCCCAACACGGGAGCTTCAGTTGCATCCTCCGCACTCCCTATTAGAGCAAGCCAATCCAACCCCACCCCGTGATCGTCGGCCCATTCTCTCTCCTGCGCCCTCCCCCCATGATCATTAGCCCACTTTCTTTCACTGCACTCCCAGCAATCATTAGCTCTTTCTCTCTCCCCACCCCCCTCAATCATCAGCCCCCTTCCTGCTCTCCCCCGCCCCTCCCCTGCACTTGGAGGAGGCACCCATCCTCCGTTTCCCCCCATGAGGCATCCCCTCCTCATCAGGCCACTCCTAGACCATAGCACACCAGTATTTATTCACCACCATGCCACACCACCCCCCCATCAACCAATGAGGCTTCCGCTGGGGCACTGCATGTGCCAACCTGTGCCAAGGAGCATTGCCAGGAACCTGCCTAGCCATATCCCTTGGCCCCTGGGGGATATACTTACCTGGATGCCCATGAGGAGACCCCCATGACGGGTTCACATCTGTTGTGAATATCTGACTGAGGGGATAGAGATACATTGTGGGGGGGTGCTGCTTGGGCGGGATAATAATATTGAAAGACATGCTAATACATGCAAAGTAGGTTCACACCCGCTATGGGCGTGAACCTGACACCGTCACTGGCGGAGGGTGGGGAAGATCTGAGGCTGCGTTCTCACTGGTGAGAACTGAAACTTCCATATGTTGAGCCCCCACTGGCAGCCTTACAGACGGTAAACGCGGGTTCAAGAATTCACCCAAATTTGCACTTTAAATTTTCTTTAGATGGTTGGTGTGACAAACTCAATGAACAATAATAAAAAGGATTATTTTCAATATTCACTTCTGTAATGAGCATGCAGGGAGCTTTGATTACATGTATGGCTACTCGGAACATCAGGATTGCAAAATTCATTCTCCCCTTCACAATAAGATTGTACAATAATGCACTGGAGTTGAAAGTGGCTTTGTTGTTGCATCTTTTATTCCAAGATGAATTTTACCATCCATAATAAGGCTTTAGTGGCCATTCATAGAGCTATGGCCCTTGAGCTAATGGATTGGATTATTCGAGTGATGTATGAATTGGCTTTTATAGAATGAAGCCTGAACTATTCCCCAAAAATATGAGACTGCTTGAGAACTGTGCTATTTGCCAAGTTGGCTACACAGAACCAGTGTAATAGCAAGGCGGTGGCACTAAATTATACTTGGCGCAGCTGTCCTAATAAAACAAGGACAGTTATTCAGTAGTACAACAAGAGTTGCTGCATTTATACAGCACCTTTAACATAGTCAAACATTCACCTCAATCTTACAGGAGTATTACCAAATATAACACCAAGCACCTAAGACAATTTTAGAATAGGTTTGGTTACATAGGTAGGTTTTAAGCTAAGACTTAATGGATGAAAAAAAAGGATAAGGGATGAGAGAGTTTGGGGAGCGATTTCCAGAGCTGGAGTCTAGGCACCTGAACACACAGTCTCGCTGGTGAGTGGTTGAAATCTATTTTCTCAGGAGGCTAAGGAAATTTGGCATGTCCGCTACAACTCTCACCAACTTCTCAGATGCACCATAGAAAGCATTCTTTCTGATTATATCACAGCTTTGTATGGCTCCTGCTCTGTCCAAAACCACAGGAAGCTAGAAAGGGTTGTGAATGAAGCCCAGTCCACCACTCAAATCAGCCTTCTACTCATTAATGCAGTCTACACTTCCCACTGCCTCTGAAAAGCAGCCAGCATTATTAAGGACTCATTCACCCTGGACACACTCTCTTCCACCTTCTTCTGTTGGGAAAAAGATACAGAAGTCTGAGAGCACGTAACAACTGATTCAAGAATAGTTTCTTCCCTGCTACTATCAGGCTTTTGAATAGACCTACCTCACATTAAGTTAATTTTTCTCTACATCCTAGCTATGACTGTAATTCAGCATTATACACTCTCTCCTTCCTTATGTATGGTATGCTTTGTCTGTGTAGCACACAAGAAACAATATTTTTCACTGAAAGCAAATAGATGTGACAATAATAAATTAAAGCAGATGAATGCAGATATTTTGGAGGGTTTGATGGGCTGGAGGGGATTAGAGAGATGGGGAGATGGGCTGAGGCCTTGGAGGGATTTGAAAATGCAAATGAGAACTTTAAAATTGAGGTGTTGGTTAATCGGGATGAGATCGGGATATCAGTGAGGACTAGAGTGATTGTTGAATGGGACTCTGATGTAAGTTAGGATATGGGCAGTGGAGGTTTAGATAGGTTTAGGTACACCATAGGCTTATGAAGGGTATAACATGAGAGACCAGCTAGAAACACACTGGAATATTCAGATCTATAGGTTAGAAAGGCAGGAGTGAGAGTGCCAGCAGCAGGCAATGTTCTAGAAGTGTAAGTAGTTAGTCTATGTGATAGCATGGAAGTGTGGTCAGAAAGTCATTTCAGAGTCAAACATAGTACAAGGTTGTGAACAGCCCTGTTCAGCCTCAGACAGTTACCAGGGAGAGAGATGGAGTTTGTTGGTAAGGTAACAAAGTTTGTATTGGGGACTGATGACAATTGGTTCAGTTTTCCAATATTTAGTTCGAAAAAATTTTTTCTGACACTGGGGTCAAAACTTTTTGACAGTTCACCTCAACAGGATCTTCCAGACCCATGGATGGTGCACCTTCACCGTGGCGATGTGTGCATTCAGCAGGAAATCCTATTGAGTTCCCCTTCACAGGTCAATGACAGACCTATCTCTTGCTGCCTTCATCACGTGATGCGGTGTTCGGCAAATCCTGGTTTGAATGTTGGACAAGCAATCTAACAATTCAGAGATAGTGGAGGGGGTGGGAGATATGATAGAGAGGTGGAGATGTGTAATAGTGAGATGGAGATGTGTAATAGTGAGATGGAGATGGATAATAGTGAGGTGGAGATGCGTAATAGCGAGGTGGAGATGGGTAATAGTGAGATGGAGATGGGTAATAGTGAGGTGGAGATGTGTAATACTGAGGTAGAGATGTGTAATAGTAAGGTGAAGATGTGTAACAGTGAAGTGGAGATGTGGAACAGTGAGGTGGAGATGGGTAATAGTGAGGTGGAGATATGTAATAGTTAGGTAGAGATGTGTAATAGTAAGGTGAAGGTGTGTAACAGTGAAGTGGAGATGTGGAACAGTGATGTGAGATGGGCAATAATGAGGTGGATATGGGTAACAGTGAGGTGGAGATGGGTAATAATGAGGTGGAGATATGTAATAGTGAGGTGGAGATGGGTGATATTGAGGTGGAGATGGGTGATAGTGAGGTGAGATGGGTAATAGTGAGGTGGAGATGGGCAATAGTGAGGTGGAGATGGGTAATAGTGAGGTGGAGATGTGTAATAGTGAGGTAGAGACAGTGATAGTGAGATGGAGATGCTATGTTTTGGATTTTATCAACAAGGGACAACATGTAGATAAGAAATAAATGGGATCCAAGGATTGATCCTTGGGGAATCCCAGAGATAACAACATGGAAACAGGAAGAAAATCCATTACAGCTGATTTGCTGGCAATATATAAACAGCATAGGTTTTTATACTCAACGGTGTTACTAGAGATCCCATTGAGAAATGCATTGAATTTCAATTCAATTTCTTTCCTACACCTGAGGGAACATTATGATTTCATACATATGCTAACATTCTATTAAGCCGAATCTGTTCCCTGATTTACATTCCTTTTCTCATTTCCCTACAAGTATATTTTAAAAATTGCTTTATTAAATCCGATTTGCTTTCATGGCTACTGGCTCACATCGATGAAGTGCTGAGTTTGCATTTTGAATCTTCACACTTTTCCAAATGTCTTGTAAACATGGAGAGTAATTAGTCATTCATTTGGTTTGCAATAAAAGAAACAGTGTGCAGGCAATAGAATGTAAGTCAGGCTTTCCAGTTCCAAAAGGAATTCCTACTTTTCCCTCCCCTCAGATGCTGCCTGATCTGCAGAGTATTTTTTATTCATTCGTGGGACATGGGCTTCACTGGCTGGTCAGCGGTTATTGCCCATCCCTAGTTGCCTTTGAAACTGAGCAGCTTGCTGGGCCATTTCAGAGGACAGTTGAGAGTCAACCACATTGTTGTGCCTCTGGAGTCACATGTAGACCAGACCAGGTAAGCATGGCAGATTTCCTTCCCTAAAGGACATTAGTGAACCAGCTGGGTTTTCCTGGCTATGGTTTAGTTCCAAGTATTTTTATTTATTGAATTCAAATTCCACCTTCTGTCATGGCAGGATTCAAACCCGGGTCCCCAGAACATTAGTCGAGTGTCTGGATTAATACTCGAGCAATAATACCACTAGGCTATCGCTTCCTCTGGCATTTTTGCTTAATGGACTTATTGTGCCAATTGAGTCAGGCTGTTTGAATCTTGCCATTGCTCTTTATCTCCTCACAGATGAATTTCTGTGGCATAAGTTCCTGTACAGAGTGGAGCATTTTCCTTAGTCTCAGTTTGTGGAAGATAGTCACAAAGCTCTTCTTATTGCACAAGTGCACACTGTGGGTCCATTATTAGGGTGTGACTTTTAATCTAACTCTCTGAAAATGAAAGTCCAAGGGATCTTGTGGAATTATTGGTTTTGGACCCAGACAAAAACTGCTCTTCATTGCGGCGATGGAGAGTAGTGTTAAACAAGCTGTAAAACTAATGTTGTACTTGACCCCATCAGTCTCTTGACAAGTGAACAAAGATAAAATTGCCTCCAGTTTCCTAATTATAAAACAGAGGAGGTGGTATTGTGCTGTTTGGAAATTTAGCACTGACAGGCTTCTGAGTGCAAAATCAGTCTTACATCAAGAGTTTTATAATGGTCTTTAAATCGTGTCAAGGGGCAGAGTGTGCCAGCAGTGTTGCTATGTGTGCTTTACTTCCCAGCTGTTGGTAACAATCACACTTGAAGATTGAAAAGATTAAAGGCAAGACTTTTCAGTCCTTCCTACGGACAGGATCATTTGGTTCTGCTGAAGGCAACCACAGTTAAAGCAGTAAAGCAGTGATTTGTCATTTGTTTATTATTTTTTGTATTTTTGTGGCTTGCATTGTGGGTTAGAATTTAAATTAATCAATTACAGACTTCTTTTCATCAGTTAGAAAGCACTGAGGCAGCGATTTGTGTATGTGTACTTTTTTGGGTTCCTCTGGGTTGCATTATGGATTTGAATTCATCAATTACAGGCTTGTTTTCATCAGTTAAAATGAATTGAAGCAGTGATTTGCATACTTTTTCCTGTATTTTTGTGGCTCGCATGAGGCTGAGTGTGATTAGGAGGGCAATTTTGATTTGATTTGATTTATTATTGCCACATGTATTAACATACAGTGACAAGTATTGTTTTTTGCGCGCTATACAGACAAAACATACCGTTCATAGAGAAGGAAACAAGAGCATGTAGAATGTAGTGTTACAGTCATAGCTATGGTGCAGAGAAAGATCAACTTAATGCAAGGTACGTCCATTCAAAAGTCTGACAGCAGCAAAGAGTTCTTGAGTCAGTTGGTATGTGACCTCAGACTTTTGTATCTTTTTCCCAAAGGAAGAAAGTAGAAGAGAGAATGCCCAGGGTGCATGGGGTCCTTAATTATGCTGGCTGCTTTGCCAAGGCATCGGGAAGTGTAGACAGAGTCAATGGATCGGAGACTGGTTTGCCTGATGGATTGGGCTACATTCACAACCTTTTGTAGTTCCTTGCAGTCTTTGGCAGAGAAGGAGCTATACCGAGCAGAAAGAATGCTTTTTATGATGCATCTGTAAAAGTTGGTGAGACTCACATAAATTTAAATTACATCAAATTACATTATTTGGGATGGGATATGATGTAACCAGGGGTGGGTCATAACGTCACTGGGGCTGGTTGGTTCTCATTAAAAAGTTTTTAGTGATGGAAAATTGACCTTAACAGAATTGTTACAAGAACTGTTAGAATATTGTTGAGTAAAGAAACAATGAGGTTATTGGATCTCAAAGTAAACAGAATCAAATAAAGGTTGAAGATGGGTGGCATGGAGTGTCACAATTCCAAAATTGTTTCTGTAAATAAGAACTAATTGGTGAATAGTGTTGCAATTGATCAAATAACTAATCCAAGTAAAATAACTGATATAACAAGGTTAGCAATGGAAAGTAAGGAAAGAACTGAAGTATCTGTGAAATGTTAGATATAGGGATAGACTTAATTTAGTGCATCTGTGTCAGAAAGCGTTAAACTTGAAGACAGCTTCCAGTTAAATAAATGTGTTTGCATGTATGGGAGTCTGGTTTAATTTCAAACTGTGACTTTCTTGTGATTTGAGAGATTATGATGTGAAAAACAAATAAATGTAAAGAAGGAACTAAACTGTTCCTTAGCAACCAGTTAGGCCCGCTGAGATTAGTTTTTAACTGGACCCAAGGCAGTTGGAGCTGAACAGCTACAGAGGAAATAGTTCTCACATTTCACATTTGATTTGACTTGATTTGATTTGAGTTGACTTGATTTGATTTGACTTGATTTGATTTGACTTGATTTGATTTGACTTGATTTGATTTGACTTGATTTGATTTGATTTGGCTTGATTTGATTTGATTTGATTTGATTTGATTTGATTTGGCTTGATTTGATTTGATTTGATTTGATTTGATTTGATTTGACTTGACTTGACTTGATTTGATTTGATTTGATTTGATTTGATTTGACTTGATTTGATTTGATTTGATTTGTTCGTGTTATTGTTACATATATTGGGATAAAATGAAAAGTATTGTTTCTTTTGCGCCAAACAGACAAAATATACCGATCATAGAGCTCATAGAGGAAAAGGAAAGGTGAGGGTGAGAATGTAGCGTTACAGTCATGGCTAGGGCGTAGAGAAAGATCCCATTAGAAGCAGGTGAATCGAAAAATGGAAAGAAAGCAAATTCTAGAAAGTGAAGAACAGATAGTTCTAGAAACCAGGGAATGAAAAGACAGGTCCCAGGAAGATTGAAGTCAGAGCAACAAAAGGAATTGGAATTTGATTGAGGTAATGTCCGTTAGAATTCAAGGCAAAGGCTGAGAGAGTGCTCTAAGGTAGAGCGACAGCTGCACCTGGTGCATCCACAAGTATTGAAGAGCAGACAGTAGAGCTGCTCTGATGGACTTTTGGATGCACCCAATGAAGAGGCATCACAGTTGTTACCTGCAATCTCCACCAGTGTAGACACTCGCACCTCAGTGGGAATCAGTAGTAAACAGGCCTCTGAGGCAGCTCTGAAGAAGGGTTATCCAGAATTGAAATGTTGGCTCTGTTCTGTCCCCATAGATACTCATGATATGGATGTGCTGGCGTTGGACTGGGGTGAACACAGTAAAAAGTCTGACAACACCAGGTTTTAATCCAACCGATTTATTTGATAGTAAACTCACAAGCTTTCGAGGGGACTGCCTCTTCGTCAGGTGAATGGAGAACGCACTAACTGATTATTTTAATGCATTGGAATTGTTTTTAACACATATTTAATTAAAATAGGATCTTTGTGATAGGTAATTTTTTTATTGTTATTACTCATTTATTTAAGTTATTTTAAGGAGCAAGCAATATGCCCAAACCAAATTTAATGATGGATAATAATAGAGTGAATTGAATTATATTAAATTTATGAGGTGTTGGCAGGGAGTCCATCCTGCTGGCAGAGGCTTGTTCAGCTGCTTGAGGTTAAGAGAGAGCATCAGTTAGAACATGTCCAACAGTTCCAAAATGACAGCGGAGGTGATATATCCGGCAGTTGTTCACTCTCACCATGATGTGTGTGTGTGTGTGTGTGTGTGTGTCTGTCTGTGCCTGTTTGTGTATATTTGTGTGCGCGTGCGTACACATTTTTGTGTGTGTGTGTGTATACAGGTGTGCACTCATGTGTGTGTGTACATGCATGTGTGTGTGTGTGCATGCAGGTGCGTGCTTGTGTGTAACTCCATTCACCTGACGAAGAGGCAGTCCCCTCGAAAGCTTGTGAGTTTACTATCAAATAAGTCGGTTGGACTAAAACCTGGTGTTGTCAGACTTTTTACTGTGTTCCCATAGATACAGTCAGACCTGCTGGGATTTTCCAGCAGTTTCTGTTTTTGTGTCTGAGACACAAGCCGGTGAATACTTCACGGCAGGAGGGCACCTCATTGTTTTCCGTAATTTTACACTAACTGGGCACAGTTATGCCAATGGCAGTCTGGCCACAGAAATACACCCCCCTTTGGTCAACCCCGTTATTCATAATTGGGCACAAGAATCAAGGTTATCAGAAATCAGAGGCCAGTGTCTAAGTTACCATGGATGCAATAGTTGAGCCACAGATTGAAGACTGTTTGATGGAGTGAATATCATTGTAATGTCGCCATTATTTTAAGATGTATTCATTTTGATTTGGCAAACACCTGCTACCAGTGTCCATGGTAACGTTAATTGCTGATATCCCAGTTCAGACAGACGGGGACTCATCAGTTCAGAGACTGATCCGATGTAACTGAACTCAGAAGGTACAGTAACCAAAAGTTTATGTATTAGTCACAAGTAGGATTACATTAACTCCGCAGTGAAGTTACTGTGAAAATTCCCTTGTCGCCACACTCTGGCAACTGTTCAGTTCACTGAGGGAGAATTTAGCTTGGTCAATGTACCTAACCAGCATGACTTTGGACTGTGGGAGGAAAACGGAGCACCTAGAGGAAACCCACACAGACACAGGGAAAACATGCAAATTCCACACAGTGACCCAAGATGGGAATCGCACCTGGGTCTCAGGCACTGTGAGACAGCAGTGCTAACCACTGTGCTACCCTGCCACCCACTGTGAGATGTAAAATTTATTTCATTGCATATTGCATTGCAGCCATTCCTGGGTCTGCTAATCCATTGTAATAAAGAAAAGTTATTTTAATATTTGGCAATGTGTAACTCAGACTTTGCACAGCATTCTGTTGTCTGATAACTTTTCTGTTAAAAACTGAAGGGCTATTTTGGTGGAAAAGTGAACAGAGGCAGAAATATCTCCTGTGCTAAGAAGACATTTAAACAGGTTGGAAATTGAGCTTGATAGCATCAGTATTTAGTGTGCTAAAAGTGTCCTTCGAGCTGCAAAATGGCATTAATTGCACACATACACAAATGCACACACATACAGGCACGCACGGGTATACAAAAGTATGCACACACACATGAGCACAAATAGGCACACACACATACACAAGGGCACATATGTACACATGTGCACACACACACATACACACACAAGCACGCACCTGCATGCACACACACACACATGCATGTACACACACACATGAGTGCACACCTGTATACACACACACACAAAAATGCGTACGCACGCGCACACAAATATACACAAACAGGCGCGCGCGCGCCCACACACACACACACACACATATCATGGTGAGAGTGAACAACTGCCGGATATATTACCTCCGCTGTCATTTTGGAACTGTTGGACATGTTCTAACCGATGCTCTCTCTTAACCTCAAGCAGCTGAACAAGCCTCTGCCAGCAGGATGGACTCCCTGCCAACACCTCATAAATTTAATATAATTCAATTCACTCTATTATTATCCATCATTAAATTTGGTTTGGGCATATTGCTTGCTCCTTAAAATAACTTAAATAAATGAGTAATAACAATAAAAAAATTACTTATCATAAAGATCCTATTTTAATTAAATATGTGTTAAAAACAATTCCAATGCATTAAAATAATCAGTTAGTGCGTTCCGTCCTAATTGCATATTATTAGCAAACATCAAACTCCTGTTGAGAGTTCATACAGAGAATTTCAGGGATTGATTTGCCCTGTGTCTGAGGAATTGTAATCTTTTAGCCTGAATGCACTAAGCAGCAATACTGAGATAGAGGGGGGCTCTCACTGTCTTTAAGAGCAGAGTTCATCAAGAAAGAGAAATCTGCTCAGTAAATGCCCCTCCCACTGGTTCAAGGCTGTAATGCCAAAACCTTTTTGCCCATGGACGACTTATGTGTGACAAAGACCCCATAGACAAAATATCCATTCTATCCTCACCCAATTTTACTTGCCAGCACAAAAGATCTAATCAGGATGAAGGGGAAGAACAATATTGCTTCCGATAAGCCATTATTGAGGTGATGTCCGGTCGCAAGCTGAAGAGCTTCAATCTCATGCGGAGTTCACATCAACGGTGATGAAGTGGAGATGATCAAGAGCTTCACGTTTCTAGGTGTCCAGATCCCAACAATCTGTCCTGGTCCCTCTATGCTGATGCTATAGTTAAGAAAGTCCATCAATGCCTATACTTTCTCAAGCGGCTAAGGAAATTCAGCATGTCCGCTACGACTCTCACCAATTTTAACAAATGCACCACAGAAAACATCCTTTCTTAATGTATCACAGCTTAGTATGTCTCCTGCTCTGACCAAGACCTAAGAAACACCAAGGGAATGTGAATGAACCCATCACCCAAACTAGCCTCCCATCCATTGACTCCATTGATACTTCCCACTACCTCAGAAAAGCAGTCAACATAATTAAGGATCATACGCACACTGAGCATTCTCTCTTTCACCTTCTTCCATCAGGAAAAAGATACAAAGTCTGAGGTCATGTACCAACCAACTCAAGAACAGCTTCTTCAGTCTTTTGAATGGACCTACCATTTATTATGCTGATCTTTCTCTGCATCTTGTGACTGTACCACTATATTCTGCACTCTGTCCTTTCCTTCTCCCATTTACTCTATGCACGGTATAAAAACATAGAAGATAGGAGCAGGAGGAGGCCATTCGGCCCTTCTGTCAATCCTCATGATCATGGCTGATCGTCCAACTCAATAGCCTAATCCTGTTTTCTCTCCATAATCTTCGATCCCATTCGCCCTCAAGTGCTATATCTAGTCTGCCTCTTGAATACATTCAATGTTTTGGCATCAATTCCACAGATTCACCACCCTTTGGGTGAAGTAATGTTGCCTCATCTCTGTCCTAAATGGTCTACTCCAAATCTTCAGACGGTGACCTCTGGTTCTGGACTCCCTCACCATCGGGAACATTCTCTATGAATCTACTCTGTCTAGACCTGTTAGAATTTTGTAAGCCTCTATGAGATCCCCCCCCACTTTCATCTGAACTCCAGCAAAAGCAATCCTAATCTAGTCAATCTCTCCTCATACATCAGTCTCATCATCCAGCTATCAGCCTGGTAAATCTTTGCTGCATCACGAATAGAACACCAGAAACACAGGAAAGAGTGCGGAATATAGTGCTACAATCATAGCTTGGGTGTAGAGAAAGATCAACTTAATGCAAGATAGATCCATTTAAAAGGCTGATAACAGCAGGGAAAAAGTTGTTCTTGAGTCAGTTGGCATGTGACCTCAGACTTTTGCATCTTTTTCCTGACGGACGAAGGTGGAAGGGAGAATGTTCAAGGTGCGTGTGGTCCTTAATTATGCTGGCTGCTTTGCTGAGGCAGCAGAAAGTATAGACAGAGTCAATGGATGGGGGGCTGGTTCGCGTGATGCATTGGGTTACATTCATCACCCTTTGTAATTTCTTGCAGTCTTCGACAGAGCAAGAGCCATACCAAGCTACAATACAACCAGAAAGAATGCATTAGACAAAACCATCATAAGTCTGGACAAAGTCAATTGGAAGAAACTGTTCCCATTGGCAAAAGAATTACGAACCAAAGAAGGATGGAAGTGAATAGTAGGGAGGTGATAGTAAACTTCTGTGGAAACTGGGTTAGCCCACACTCAGAGTACTATGTACAGGCCTGAACTTTATATAGCAAAAAGCAGCACTGGAGAAATTGCAAAGAACTGATACTGCAATTATAGTGGCACCCCAGGGCTAAAGGACTTTCGTGTTCCCTCAGGAAATGTCTTGATGCTGAAACAACCCTTATCAATGTATGACGTTAGAAACTGCAAATGATTACTTTTGAAAAGGTGTCAACGTACAAGCAGTTACCTGGCAATACAACTGGCTAATTGCAGAGAGCAATGTTCCACAAGTGGAATGAGTGACAAGCTGTTTTGCTTTAGTTGGGGTCGGTATTGGGAGGGATGGCAGACAAGGTACTGAAGGCACTTTCTCTTGTTCTTCATTTAGATCCATGACCTTTTACAGCCTCCTGCTGTGATAGCTGGTTCCTTGGTTTGAGAATGGATGGCTGAAAAAGAAAAAAAGTATTAGTTACTAATTGAGATCGAATCCTTAGATGACCTCATACTGAAGCAAAATGCAGTGGGTGCTGGAAACCTGAAATAAAATCAGAACATAAGAACTAGGAGCAGGAGTAGGCCATTTGGCCCCTAGAGCCTGCTTTACCATTCAATAAGATCATGGTTGATTTTTACAGAGTTGGGTAGAGTAAGTGTAGATTGGGAGGTATGAAGTTAGAACTTGGCATTTGTAAAATTGTAAAATGTTAGGGGGGAAAACATTGTGTGGCCCTGTTAAAAGGTAATGTTTTTTCCTGCGCTTAGAGATTTAAAATGTAACTACACAGAGAACCCAAACTGAAACATTTGTATCGAAAGGACAAGCAGCAGTTTTTACCAAGACAACAGGCTTTTGAATTTATCCAATCAATTTGAATCAAGCATTTAGATACCAAGAACCTATTAAATTTAAATCTGATGGTTTTGACAACCTAGGACCAATCCTATTGTGGGAAATATTGATATGTCATCACAGGTATAAAAGAAGGGGGCAGTGGGACCAAGAAGAGAGAGCAACTGCCACCTGCCAGAGGTAACAGCTCTCAATTCTCACTCAAGAGAGAGAGAATCACACAACTTCATCGATATCTTAGAGAAATCACCATCTAGGTAGCAAAGGTACCAAAGAACAAGACATTGGTAAGGCTACACTTGGAATACTGTATGCAATTCTGGTCATCCTATTATAGAAAGGATATTATTAAAACTAGGAAGAATGCAGAAAAGATTTTCTAGGATGCTACCGGGACTTGATGGATTGAGTTATAAGGAGAGGTTGGACAGACTGGGACTTTTTTCTCTGGAGCATAGGGGTGATCTTATAGAGGTCTATAAAATAATGAACAGCACAGATCAGCTGGATAGTCAATATCTTTTCCCAAAGGTAGGTTGTCTAAAACTAGAGGGCATAGGCTTAAGGTGAGAGGGGAGAGATACAAAAAGGTCCAGAGGGACAATTTTTTCGCACAGAGGGTGTTGAGTGCCTGAAACAAGCTGCCAGAGGTAGTAGTAGGGGTGAGTACAATTTTGTCTTTTAAAAAGCATTTAGATAGTTACATGGGTGTGATGGGTATAGAGGGATATGGGCCAAAAGCGAGCAATTAGGACTGGCTTTTTAAAAAAAGGTAGCATGGACAAGTTGGGCTGAAGGACTTGTTTCCATGCTGTAAACCTCTATGACTCAATAAGACATTCCAGGCAGAAGAATCAACAGAGAAGGCCCAGGATATTCCAGAAAACACAAAACCTGGTTGTAATTAAGAGACAGACAAATTTCTATTTTTTGTTAATGCATGGGAATTGTATTTATTTGGACAGTATACCATAGAACCTTGTTTTATTCAGGAATAGGTGATTTTTAGAAAGGGTTTATTCGGTTTATTTTTTTTCTAACTCCACTGCATTTGACTGTTTCTCTGATGTATTAATAATTTAGTTACTTTTTTCATTGTTGGTTAGATAAATAAATTGTTACATGCTGCTTTCAGAGAGAGTGTCAGGGATTGATTTTATATTTAACCACTAGAAGTTGCTGAAGAGCAGGTCACACCACTTCACACACACTTTTTACAGATTATAGGGCAAGGTATCCCTCTTTGGGTGTTTCAGTTTTAGTTCTCAGAGGAGGTTTCAACCTTTGTTTTATAATAGATTGGATGCTCCGTTCTGGGATTTGAACAGTCCTAGATCTTTAAATAAACCTTAAGTGAGAAGTGGAAAATATGTTTAATTTGGGTCACTTGTGGGCAGTTAAATCAAAAGTGGGGAAAAGGCTCTTAATTTTGATAAAGAGGTTCTAGGGCTCAAAGATGATTCCTAAGTTTGCCAAAAAAGCTTAGAAAGGCAGAAAAAGATGACACGTTGAATTAGCAAACAGGCTGGAATTGGATTTCACCAGGGTTAACAGGAAAGCTCAAATTGTAACAGAGTTACCCAAGCATTTAGATACACCAGAGAAACAATCAAGTGCAGTGGAGTTAGAAAAGAATAAATTGCAAATGAGCAAATTGGAGTTAGAAAGCGAACTTAAAAGCTGGAGTCAGAAGAGGATCATCGTGGAGGAGGTATTATTGCCTGTCCTTATTGACTACCATCTGTGAGTTAAGTATTCCACACATTTACTTGCTAATCCCCCTAATCTACACATTTTTGGGGTGCTAAGGGGCAATTTAACATGGCCAATCCACCTAACCTGCAAATCTTGTGGGAGGAAACTGGAGCACCCAGAGGAAACCCACGCAGACACAGGGAGAATGTGCAAACAGGCAGCGACCCAAGCCGGGAATTGAACCCAGTTCCCCGGCACTGTGAAACAGCACGGTGCCGCCATGCTGCCCGCAAATTTCCTCGTGTTCCTCTCAGAGGATCATGAATCAAGGGCTTGGAAGGGTTCCGATTTTAATAAACATGCTCACACTAGAGTTCAACAATTAATGCTGGTTTCGCCAGCGATGCCCACATACTGTGAAAGAGTAAAGAAAATGTCAGTAAATCCACCCCAGAACCGCACAAGTCATTTTTATAATACACTTTCTATTTCCCAGTTGCGTCTGTAATGTTGCATGGCACCGAAGATTAAGGATACAAAATATGGCCACAAAAAACCACATTATCCACAGGCAGTAAATGGAAAATCTCAGCACTGTGCTGCAGCATTGATAAGCCAATCTGATGGCAATCACAAGACCGACTGAATCTCTGCTGGAACAAATTGAAATGATGCTTTCAGTAAAAGGATAAAGCAGGGCTTTGGAGGCAACTGTAAATAACCCATTGAAGTGTTTGATGTTTCTTTCAGCGGAGCTGTGACGTGCTGTGGGGAAGAGTAACGAGATGTGAATTGCAGCAAAACAATCGAAAAGAGCTCTTCAGTGATTGCACTTTTTAAAAATCGTCTTTACTTTTCATAGAGTTATTTTAAGTCAGCTGGACTACTTTGCTTCAGAAACATGCATCTTTGCCCCCTTTTTGTCACTTGTTCTAGAGATGTGAGCACCGTTGGCCAGGCCTGGATATTTTGGCAGCATTAATTTCTCTTGAGAAGGTAACAGTGCACTAACTGCTCAAACTGCCATAGCCCCCGTGCCATTGGTACATCCACAATGCTGTTAAGTTTACATGGGACGTACAGCACAGGTCACTCAACCCAAACAATTTATGTCAGTATTTGTGCTCCGCTTTAGCCTCCCAGAATCATAGAATCCATAGAATTGAGCGGCATGGTGACACAGTTGTTAGCACTGCTGCCTCACAGCGCCAGGGACCCAGGTTCAATCCCTAGCTTAGATCACTGTCTGTATGGAATCTACACGTTCTCCCCATGTCTGCTTGGGTTTCTTCCGGGTGCTCCGGTTTCCTCCCACAGACCAAAAGACGTGCTGGTTAGGTGCGTTGGCCATGCTAAATTCTCCTTTAGTGTGCTGGAATAGGCTCCTGGTTGTGGCGACTCGGGGATTTTCACAGTAACTTCATTGCAGTGTTAATGTAAGCCGACTTGTGATACTAATAAATAAACTTAAAAATAAAAGAATCACGTTCTGGACACACCTCGTACTTCTTAATGACAGCGTCAATTGTCATTGATCATATCCAAAAATAAACTGTCTATTTTGCACATCTTCGCATCCGATCTCTGTGATGTGGAGATGTCATCGTTGAACTTGGATGGGCACAATAAGAAGCCTCACAACACCAGGTTAAAATCCAACTGGTTTGTTTGGGATCACAAGTTTTCAGAGCACTGCTCCCTCATCTGGTGGGTCATCTGATGAAGGAACAGCGCTCCGAACGCTTGTGATTCCAAACAAACCTGTTGGACTTTAACCTGCTATTGTGAAACTTCTTACTGATCAATCTCTTCCCATACATGAATGATGAAGTTTGGCAAAGAATATCACATCATAAAGATCCTAATTTGATGGCCTACTTCAAAATGACTTGCAAGGAGATGCTTTGCTCACTCAGATAAAGTTAAAATGATTTGATTTGATTCATTATTGTTGCTTGTATTAATATACAGTGAAAAATATTGTTTCTTGCACACTATACAGGCAAAGCATACCATTCATAGAGAAGAGAAGGAGAGAATGCAGAATGTAGTGTTACAGTCATAGCTAAGGTGTAGAGCAAGATCAACTTAGTGCAAGGTAGGTCCATTCAAAGGTCTGATGGCAGCAGAGAGGAAACTGTTCTTGAGTCAGTTGGTACGTAACCTCAAACTTTTGTATCCTTTTCCCAACGGAAAAAAGTGGAAAAGAGCATGTCCAGGGTGTGTGGGGTCCTTAATTACTCTGGCTGCTTTGCCGAGGCAGCAGGAAGTGTCGACAGAGTCAATGGGTGGGAGGCTGGTTTGTGTGATGGATTGGGCTACATTCATGGCCTTACGAGTCTTACGAGTTGTGGAGACATGCTGATTGAATTAGACCGGCCTTCATTGGTAGTTTTCCACAGTTTCCACAGCGTACAGTTGTTAATTATTCCGATTATGGATGTTGGAATTTGTGCTGCACAAAATGTGCAAGATTGATATGGAGAACATCTTCAAATTTGATGTTAGTGAGGTCAACTTGTAAATCTAAGTAGTTAGTTTCTGTTTTGGCTGTGTCAGGCAATCTGTTAGAAATCTCTTTCTGTCCACATCTTTGTGTTGAGTGGAATCTGGCAATCAGGTGCTGCACCAGCGCGATCTCTTGTGGGATTGGTGGTGATGCTGCTGTATCTGGTAAGGGTAACTGGCCGAGTGTATTTGCATTTGATATTTGTGTTCCAGGGTTGTGCTGAAACATATACCCATATACTGCTAATGATTGAGCCACCTCTAGCTGTGCGGACGTGATTGGGGACACTGGTTTATCTTCTCTGAATAAATCTAACAGTGACTTGTGCTCTGAAATTATTGTGAAACGAAATGAGACTCCAGAAGGTAAACCCGTATCCTGGTATAAACTCTTCTGGGTGTTGAAGGTAACCAAAATCTTCATCCAACTTCAAGCGCTGGGAGGTGTGACTGAGGTCTAACTTGGTGTATTTTAAACCCCTGGCTAGTTTTGCATAGAGATTAAAACCAGACATCTAGGAATGGGGTATCTGTCTATCTGAGCTCCTTTACTGATTGTTAGTTTATAATCCCCGCAAATTCTTACAATACGATTCGGTTTGAAGATCGGAACGATTGGGTGCAGCCCATTCGGAGAATTGTACAGACATTGTAATAGTTAATTCTTCCAGTCTTCTGAGCTTAACTTCAATCTTATGATAAGGTGCACAGGGGCACCTTATGGCGGCCCTGTGAGGTGGTGGCACGGGCTCGTTGGGCCGAAGGGCCTGTTTCCCGGGCTGTTTTTGTTCTTTGTTCTTGTTCTTTGGCACTGGGTGGGCCTGAAAACGTTTAGGTGTTGCATTGGATTTGGATAAATTTTGCCTTTAGTTCCCCTTATACATCCTGGTTCATTGTGGAAAACCTCAGAAAACACAGCAGCTCCTGAAAACTTCCATCCTGCAGGTTTAATATATCCAACCAACTTAATTTTACCTGCTTGAGCTAATCATGGCCCATTAAACAAGGTCTGTGATCTTTAATTACCAAGACTGGGAACTGCGCCTTTGGTTGTGGAAGGACATGGTGACTGTTGTAGACCCGAGGGTCTACAATGTCTCTCCTGTATATATAGACAATATGGCTCCCAACTCAATATGGCCTTTGTGAAGGTAGCAAAATGCCTGCTCCACTATGACTGCAACCTCAGTCCCTGTATCAAATTCCATTTTGAGAGATCTGCCATTTACCACCAAGGCTATCTCTATAGGGGCATTTTACTAAGTTGGACCTGGTTAAGGACAAACAACTCAGGGCCCTTGTCAGGCTCTTCATCCAATTGAGAAAGCTCACGTCTCTTCAACCTGTGATTATCCCTCTCTCCACTCGCACTGTCTCTACCTGTAAAGATTTGATTACCTGTGAAGACACGCATCCCATCAATGCTTCACATTCCAATCTGTATCTTGCAATTGTGCCATTGCCTGTACATGCTGTTTTTGTGAACTACCTCTTCACTCACCTGATGAAGGAGCAGCGCTCCAAAAGCTTGTGATTCCAAATAAACCTGTTGGACTTGAACCTGGTGTTGTGGGACTTCTTACTGTAACTTTGTTAAAGAAGATAAACTAACTGTTATGGTTTGTTTTGCACCTTCTATCCTGACCGCTTCACCCTACACTAAGCTTGTAAATGACCCTTTCTGTTGCACCTGAAACACACATGTTCCTGTACCAACAAGCTTGCTGAGAATTCTCTCCCCCAGATCGAAAACCATCTTCCGGTTTCATTGCTGAACTTCCTATTTGGGCTCTGCTGCAGGTTAGTCTTCACAGCAGCCATAAACAGTTGACCTCATTTGGCACACCTTGCACCTCGCTTATGCCCTGCTCAGCACGCTCAGTCACCTGGGCCAGCTCCACAGATTTCTCCAAAGAGATTGTGGTCTCAGACAGTAATTTCTTCTGTACAAACAGGCTGTTGGTAACACATGGTCCCTTAACATTTCTCCAAAAACTGGGCCAAATTCGCAGTGCTCTGCCAGTCCTCTCAATCTGGCCAAGAAGCTTGAGACTGTCTCCCCTGGGTCCCAGATTGCTGAACGAAATTTGTACCTCAGCATTATGATTGAGGGACGGGGGTTAAAATAATATTTTCACCAACTCAGTGCTCCGGGTCAAAAGATTTTGGGCCAGATACTCCAAAGATGTCCAGGTTAGGTTGATTAAAGTTTATTTATTAGTATCACAAGTACGTTTATATTAACACTGCAATGAACTCACTGTGAAAATCCCCTGGTCCCCAAACTCTGGCGCCTGTTTGGGTACACTGAGGGAGAATTTAGCATGGCCAATATACCTAACCAGTTTGTCTTTCAGACTGTGGGAAGAAACCAGAGCACTAGCGGGAAACTCACACAGGCACAGGGAGAACGTGCAGACTCCGCACAGACAGTGACCCAAGCCACAAATCGAACCCAGGTCTCTGGCACTGTGTGGCAGCAGTGCTAACCACTGTGTCACCATTTGGTCATGCTAAATTTCCCCTCAGTTTCAGGTGGATTAACAGAGTAAATACATGGGGTTATGGGTTAGGACCTGTGTGGGATTGTTTTCATTGCAGTCTCCATGGGATGAATGGCCTCCTTCTGCACTCTGGGGATTCTATGAACTTTTGCTTTTCTTCAGTCGTTGCTTAATTTTCTACAAAGAAGTACTGCAATTTTTCAATATACTGTCCGCAGGTTTCCACTTCAGGGAAAAATGAATCAAAAACATTTTAACGTGCGTATGTACCTTTCTTCTTCATACTCTCAATGCTCAACTCTCCTCCCTCTCTAGCTGCACACTGCAACCCCCAACAACATCGTAAGATTTTTCCTCATCGCCAGTGTAATAAACCGAGGAGCACTCAATGTGGCTCAAAGAAATTATTGCCAACGATAAATAAATATTTATAAGAAAAGGGTCAGACTGAATTTAGGAAAACCTATGTTATCACCTGGAGATGATAATGGATATGCTTCATAGCAGGGACCTGGGTTCAATTCCTGTTTGGGCCACTGTTTGTGGAGTTGGCACCTTCGCTCCAAGTCTGCATAGGTTTCCTCCGAGTGCTCTGGTTTCCTCCCACAGTCCAAAGATGTGCAGGTTAAATTGATTGACCACCTTCAATTTCTCGTTAGTATCCCGGGAAGTGTAGGTTAGAGAGATTAGCTAGGGTAAATGTATGGGGTTACAAGGATCGGGCCTTGGTGGGATTGCTGCCAGTGCAGACTCAATGGGCCAATGTTCTCCTTTCTGCACAATAGGGATTCTAAGATTCTATGAAATTAATACAACAATGCGAGCATATTCCTGTGACATTCCTTCAGCTACTCTTTTACTGAGATGTGAAACCTTTTAAGATAAGCTGGTTATGACTTGTGTTAAAATAGCAGAGGAATACCAGTATAGCATTCAGCCATTAATATTGATGAAGACAATTTTTCTTAATACTATTTGAAGTACAGTTTGACTGGAAAATTGCCAGTTTTCATTCATCATAATTATCAAAAACAAGGCATTATTACCTGTCTTAATAGATGTCATTTAGCTTGGATTTTCAAATGTATTATTAATCAAACTGATTATTAGAATAAACAAACCTGGTGAGTTGGATTTTTTTAGAACACATTGAGATAATGGGGCAATCTTTGGATCGCTCAATGGCATGTTTTTCAGTGGCTGGAGTTTGCACACCATTTGCTGGTGGCAAGGTCTTCTGGTCCATCTGCTATCAGCTAAAACAAAATGAAAGAAATTGTCATTGACTTCAGGATGCGTTAAGGAGAACATATCCCTGTCTACAACAGGGACGAAGTAGAAAGGGTCGAGAGCTTCAAGTTTTTAGGTGTCCAGATCACCAACAACACGTTCTGGCCCCCCCACACCAACACCTCTACTTTGTCAGAAGACGAAGGAAATTTGGCGTGTCAGCTAAGACTCTCGCCAACTTTCACAGATGCACCATCGGAAGTATTCTTTCTAGTTGTATCACAGCTTGGTATGGCTCCTGCTCTGCCCAAGACCGCAAGGAACTACAAAATGTTGTGAATGTAGCCCAATTTACCACACAACCAGCATAGTTATTGACTCTGTCTACACCTCCCGCTGCCTCAGCAAAGCAGCCAGCATAATTAAGGACCCCACGCACACCGAACATTCTCTCTTTCACCTTCTTCCTTCAGGAAAAAGAAAGAAAAGTCTGAGGTCACAAACCAACTGACTCAAGAACAACTTCTTCCCCGCTGCTGTCAGACTTTTGAATGGACTTACCTTGTATTAGGCTTATCTTTCTCTATGCCCTAGCTATGACTGTAACACTACACTCTGCGCTCTCTCGTTTCTTTCTCTGTGAAAGGTATGCTTCGTCTGTATAGCGCACACGAAACAATACTTTTCGCTATATGTTAATACATGTGACAATAATAAATCAAATCAAATCAATGGGATTTCCCATTGGGAAACCAGGAGACCTGAAACGGGAGTGTGCCACTGGCGGGACCAGACAATCCCATCAGTATGAACAGCCACATAGTTCCAGCCAATGTCACAAGAGACAAAGGCCAGGATGTTCCAGCCACCCATCCCCGGAGTGGATTATTCTGCGTCTCACCATTGACCATCGATAGTGTACGTTGGGTCCTGCAGAGGCCTACAGCATTTGGCATGGCTTGTCCACCCTGCTGTGGGGAAATCCCATTTGGGCATCGGCTTTGGCAGGACTATAAGGTCTGCCAATGGGAAGGGCTGGAAAATCCTGTCGAGTCTTTATTATGCTTTGTGAATTTTGAGCTTTAATTTCATTTTTAGTCACTCAATAAAATATAAGGTACTTGGTGTCTGTGATGTTGGTATTACATTTGCCTCTCAATCGGACACTAGGGGCAGAATTTTCCCATCCCACTTGCCACAGGAATGGTAGCAGGTGGGACATGGACCGTGCAAAAGTCCATTGACCTCAGTTGGGATTTTTCAGCTTTATCATAGAATCATAGAATCCCTACAGTGCAGAAGGAGGCCATGTAGCCCATTGAGTCTGTACCAACCACAATCCTACCCAGACCTGATTCCTGCAATTCCACATATTTACCCTGCTAATCCCCTGACCTTAGGGTCAATTTAGCATGGCTAATCAACCTAACCCGGACTGTGGGAGGAAACCAGAGCACTCGCAAGAAACACACACAAACACCACATAGGCAGTGATCCAAGGCCGGAATCGAATCCGGGTCCTTGGTGCTGTGAGGCAGCAGTGCTAACTACTGTGCCATCTCATCATCCAGAGGCTTTAAGGCTTGCTTTGTGTGAATGCGGCCAGAAAATCCAGCCCTACAGGTTCAAGTACTATTCCAAAGGTGTAAGCTGGGGAGGTTTATTCATGTTCTGATCAGGGCACCATGGTTAGAGTGCACCCCAATCTCATTGCAGCTGGACCTGCCAGTGTGTTTAAGCCCTGCTCTTCTGCATGATGGAGTGAAACTTACCCAGTTGATTTTTTTTTGACAGTGTGTGGTAAGGTCTGGAGAGAAAACCGACCTGTTTTCCTAATGCCATTTTTCTCGCCAGAAGTAACACTGCCAAATTTTAGTAAGATCGCCCCCCTATAGTTTGAGACTACAGGAAAAGGAATGTTGTCACAAAGAGAGTTTTATTGCCTATACCAGCAATTTCCAACCTTTCTTTTAAATTTTGAAATAAGTTTAATAGGAGGAACTTTGACGAAAGGAACTTTGTACAGATTAATCTTTCTTCGCAGCTGCCTTTCTGATTGTTGCCAGCACATTGCTGAGCTCTTCTCTCTTCCTCTTTGCATGGATGTGAGTGCCAACTCTCTCTGATAAACTTGAGTGCAAGCTTGCCTTTAGAAACCTTCAGCAATTACATTGCACGCCTTTCATAGGGAGCAAAACCACAGACCTCACGGATCAGATCTCTTGTTTAGTTAGACATCCTCTTCTACGGCACTGCCTTGGGCTGGTTTCATTCTTGGTTACAGGGTGACCTTTGCACAGGCCGACTGCCATGGGATATCTGATCGCCATTTCCGCTTCTCTGTTAAGGCGCCTACAGCAACACGGCACACTTTAATGAGACAAACAATTCCATACACACCCATTTGTTTTCAGCTGAATCGATTACTTGTAAACGTTACATTTACTTACATTTACCCCATGGTTGCGACCTTACTAGGTTTACAGTATAGTAACAAACTAAATAAAGATCCAACTGCACTAATGTTTCAAATCATAGAATCATACAGTTTAAAGTGGCCCTTCGGCCCATCGAGTCCACACCAACACATTAGCACTGCTGCTTCACAGCTCTAGGGATCTGGGTTCGATTCCAGTCTTGGGTCACTGCCTGTACAGAATTTGCACATTCTTCCCATGTTTGCATGGGTTTCTTCCGAGTGCTCCAGTTTCCTCCTGCACTCCAAAGGTGTAAAAGTTAGATGCATTGGTCATGCTAAACTGCCCCTTAGTGTCCTGGGATGCGTAGGTTAGAGGAATTGTCGGGGTCAATATGTGGTGTTATAGGGTTAGGGCCTAGGTGGGATTGTGATCGGTGCAGACTCAATGGGCCAAATGGCCTCTTTCTGCACAGTGGTGATTCTATGATGAGAAACACTTTAACTCCCACCTAATCGCATCCGCCAAAACTTGGCTCATAGCCTTGAATGTTACAACTTGCCAAGTGCTCACCCAGATTATTTTTAAAGGATGTGAGGCAACCCACCTCCACCAAATCCACCACAGTTTTTTAAGCTTAAAGTTTATTTATTCGTGTTACAAGTAGGCTTACATTAACACTGCAATGAAGTTACTGCTAAAATTCAGTAGATGCCACACTCCAGTGCCTGTTCGGGCATACTGAGGGAGAATTTAGCTTGGCCAATGCACCTAACCAGCACGTACTTCAGGCTGTAGGAGGAAACCAGAGCACCCGGAGGAAACCCACGTGGTCACGGGGAGAACATGCAGACTTTGCACAGACAGTAACCCAGATTGGGAATCGAACTCAGGTCACTGGCATTGTGAGGCAACAGTGTTAACGACTGTGCCACCGCGCTGTCTCTAGAATACATGGAGCAGGATTTTCCAGCTGCAACCACTGCAGGACTGGAAAACCCTACCCAAGGTCAACAGATCTTTGCATAGTCTGCCCTCCCACGTCCACTATGATTCTCGAGGTGGGCAGGATGGGAAAATTCCGTCCATCTGTCGGAATCCAACCGCCCCGCCCACAACAGGAATCAAAGCAGCTGAGGGGGGATTGGGAAGGTCCGTTGACCACGGGTGGGATTTTCCAGTTTCAGTTCGAGTGAGGTTGTAAAATCATCTTCGACTGCGAGTGTTGACACATTTTCAAAATCTGCTCAAATCAACTATTCCTAACCATCCACAGTCCTAAACATGTTCCACACGCAGCAGCCAGTTAAAGCAGCTGGATTTCACCTTTTCACATTATTCTTCATGTCCTTGATTCTGCTACAAGCTGAGCCAGCTGGTCAGTACCTTCTTGAGCTTTCTCCCATACCTGCACACTCTCCATCAGATGTGGGTCTGCATCATGTTTCGTTCTTTAAAACGTTTGAAATAC
This sequence comes from Carcharhinus amblyrhynchos, assembly GCF_965287045.1. Taxonomy (NCBI): domain Eukaryota; kingdom Metazoa; phylum Chordata; class Chondrichthyes; order Carcharhiniformes; family Carcharhinidae; genus Carcharhinus; species Carcharhinus amblyrhynchos. The sequence goes on from NC_137327.1 coordinate 127,359,674, forward strand.
TGAATGTCTTTGTTTATATGAGATGGATGTTTTGTCTGCAAGTGACATTTTAACTTACTTTGTACCATCGCAGTGTTTGCCAACTTCTTTCTGAAGATCACACGTTTGGATGAGGGGCCATTGAGCCAGGAGTCAACACAAGTAAAGGGTAACAAGCCAAAACAAATCTCATGAATGCCATCAAATGGAACCGAACAAGAAGTTCAGTGGGACATAGGGATCTTGATGTTTTTTTCCACAAATCTCTGAAAGCAGGAGGGCATGTTAGTAGGATAGTGAAAAAGGCATGTGGGACACTTACTTTCATCAATCGAGGCATAGATTATAAAAGCAGGGAAGTCATGTTGGAATTTATAGAACTTTGGTGAGGCCACAGCTAGAGTACTGTGTGTAGTGCTGGTCACCACATTATTGGAAGGATGTGTTTGCACTAGAGGGGGTTCAGAGGAGATTCACCACGATGCTGCCTGAAATGGAACACTTACCTTATGAAAAGAGGTTGGGCAGGCTTGGGTTGCTTTCGTTGGAGCAGAAAAGTCTAAGGCACGGCCTGATCGAAGTGTAGAAGATTATGAGGGACATGGACAGAATAGATAAAGAGCAGCTGTTCCCCTCAGTTGAAGGGTCAGTCACAAGGGAATATAGTTCAAAGTGAGGGGCAAGAGGTTTAGGGGGTCTGTGAGGAAAAATATTATTACCCAGAAGGTAGTGATAGTCTGGAATGTGCTGCCTGGGAGGCAGTTTGCCTCACATCCTTTACAAAGTACTTGGATGAGCACTTAGCCCATTGCCTTGAATGTTACGATGTGCCAAGTGCTGGTAAATGGGGTTAGGTGGGAGTTCAGGTGTTTCTTGCATGTCAGTTTGACTCGATGGGCTGAAGGGCCTCTTCTGCATTGTACAATTCTATGATTCAAAAAGATTGACACTTCATGGAGGATGTTGAAGCACGTACATTCTTAAACATTGGGTTACCATCTACTGCAAGGACATTGCAGGAAATAAAGCAAGTGCTGAGACAAAAAGGAGAATATCTTTAAATGCAAGAAATCTGGAATGAGAACCAGGGAGATCCCCACTAATTTGACATTATGGCAGTAGTTTAAACAGCACACACATCTCACTGTCATTAACAATTTACTAGCTTTCAATGAGTGAATAGTCACATCGAGAGTATGTCAGTTTGGTATTCCCCAAGGACTTCATCAACACTGCACAGGATTGAGACAGGCCAGGGCACCCTTAGGGCAATAAATGCCAAAAAAAACAAGCCTGCAGGCTCTATCTCAATGCAAGGAGGATTTGTAATGAGGTGGACGAATAAACTGTGCAGACAGTCATTAACAGATATGATATAATTGGGATCACGGAGACCTGGCTCCAGGATTATTAGGAATGGGAACTCAACATCCAGATGTATTCAATATTCAGGAAAGATAGATGGGAAGAAAAGGGGGGTGGGGTAGGGTTGCTGGTTAAAGAAGTGATTATTGCAATAATAAGGAAGGACACAGCCAATAATAAGAAAGGACATTAGTGGGAGTTGTGTACAGATCACCAAACAGTTGTAGTGAGGCTGAAGCAGGAAGTTTGAGATGTGTGCAGTAAAGGTGCAGCTGTTATCATGGGTGACTTCAGTTGGGCTCACCAAACTGGTAGCAATGCGATGGTGGAGGATTTCCTGAAATGTATGAGGGATGGTTTTCTTGACCAACATGTCAACGAACTGACTAGAGAGCAGGCTTTCATAGGCTCGGTATTGTGTAGTGAGGGAGGATTGGTTAACAACCTTGTGGTGTGAGATCATTTGGGGAAGAGAGACCATAATATGATAGAATTCTTCATTGAGATGGAGGGTAACACAATTATGTCTGAGACTAGGGTCCTGAATTTAAAGCGAACTTTGATGGTGTGAGACGTGCATTGGCTAGGATAAGCTGGTAAAGGATACTTAAGGGGTTGACAGTGGATAGGCAATGGCAGGCATTTAAAGAACACATGGATGCACTTTGACAACTGTATATCCCTGTCTGGCATAAGAGTAAACACAGTAAAAAGTCTGACAACACCAGGTTTTAGTCCAACCTACTACCTGGTGTTGTCAGACTTTTTACTGTGTTTACGCCAGTCCAACGCTGGCATACCCACATCATGGCATAAGAGTAAAACAGGGAAGGTGGCTCAACTATTGTAATAAGGTGTACTGTGCAGAAGAGGCATTTCGGCCCATCAAGTCAACACTGACACGCAAGAAACACCTTATCTCCCACCTAATCCCATTTACCAGCACTTAGTCCGTTGCCTTGAATGTTAGGCATGCCAAGTGTTCATCCAGGTATCACTAACGGATATGATTGGGATCACGGAGACCTGGCTCCAGTGTGACTAGGAATGGGAACTCAATATCCAGAGGTATTCAATATTCAGGAAAGATAGGTGAAAAGGAAAGGGGGTGGGGTAGCATTGCTGGTTACAGAGGAGATTAATGCAATAGTAAGGAAGGACATTAGCCTGGATAATGTAGAATCTGCATGGGTGGAGCTGCAGGACACCAAAGGACAAAATAACATTCATTGTTCTTTTAAGATCAGGAAGTGCTAAACCAAAGAGGAGGCATATAAATTGACCAGAGAAACCAGCAAATCCCAGAGCACTGGGAGAAATGTAAAATCCAGCAGAGGAGGACAAAGGGTTTAATTCAGAAGGGGAAAATAAAATATGAGAGTAAGCTTGCAGAAAACATAAAAACTAACTGCAAATGCGGTTATAAAGAGAAAAAGACTGGTGAAGACAAATGTAAGTCCCTTCAGTTAGAATCAGGTGAACTCATAATGGGCAACAAAGAGATGGCAAACCAGCTGAACAAATACTTTGGATCTGTCTTCACTAAGGGAGACACAAATAACCTTCCAAAAATACTAGGGGACAGAGGGTTTAGCATGAAGGAGGAACTGAAGGAAATCTTTATTAGGCAGGAAATTTTATTGGGGAATTTGCTGGGATTAGTCTCATGACATAGAACATAGAACCCTACAGTGCAGAAACAGGCCCTTCGACCCATCGAGTCTGCACTAGCCACAATCCCACCCAGGCCCTATCCCCATACATTTACCCGCTAATCCCTCTAACCTACACACCCCAGGACAGTAAGGGGCAATTTTAGCATGACCAATCAACCTAACCCGCACATCTTTGGACTGTGGGAGGAAACCGGAGCACCCGGAGGAAACCCACGCAGACACAAGGAGAATGTGCAAACTCCACACAGACAGTGACCGGAGCCGGGGATCAAACCCAGGACCCTGGAGCTGTGAAGCAGCAGTGCTAACCACTATGCTACCATGCCACCCATACAAGGTCCCACACAAGAAATTAGTGAGCAAAATTAAAGTTCATGGTAATGGGGGTAATGTATTGACGTGGATAAAGAACTGGTTGCCAGGCAGGAAGCAGAGAGTGGGAATAAACAGGTCCTTTTCAGAGTAGCAGGCAATGATTAGTGAGGTACTGTAGGGTTCAGTGCTGGGACCCCAACTGTTTACAATATCCATTACTGATTCAGGCAAAGGAATTGAATGCAATATCTCCAGATTTGCAGACGACACTAAGCTGGGTGGCAGTGTATACTAAGAGGCTGTAGGAGATTTGGACAGGCTGGCTGAGTGGGAAAATACTTGGCAAATACAGAATAATGTGGATAAATGTGAGGTTATCCATTTTGGTGGAAAAAAATAGGAAGGTTATTATCTGATTGGTGGCAGTTTAGGAAAAGAGGAAGTGCAACGGGGGTATCATGGTGGAACATTCGCTGAAGGTTGGCATGCAGATACAGCAGGCAACGAGGAAAGCTAGTGGCATGCTGGCCCAAGAGGATTTGAGTATAGGAGTAGAGATGCCTTACTGCAGTAACATAGGGCCTTGGTGAGGACACACCTTGAGTATTTTGTACAGTTTTGGTCTCCTAGTGTGAGGAAGGGCATTCTTGCTATTGAGGGAGTCCCATGAAGGTTCACCAGACTGATTCCTGGAATAGCAGGATTGACACATGAAGGGAGGCCGGATCGACTGTGCTTAGACTCACTGGAATTTAGAAGAATGAGAGGAGATCTCTTAGAAACATATAAAATCCTGATGGGACTTGACAGGCTAGATGTGGGAAGAGTGTTCCCGATGTTGGGAAGTCCAGAACTAGGGGCCACAGTCTAAGAATAAGGGTTAAGCCATTCAGGACTGAAATGAGAGGTGTGAACCTATGGAATTATATACCACAGAAAGCTGTGGGGGCCAGTTTGTTAGAAAGGTTAAACAGGGAGTTGGATGTGGCTCTTGCAGATAAGGGATATGGAGAGAGAGCGGGAGTGGGATACTGAAAATACATGATCAGCCATGATCATATTGAATATTGGTGCATGCTCAAAGGGCCAAGTGGTCTACTCCTGCATCTATTTCCTATGTTTCTATGTTTCTATAAAGAGAAACTTTATAGTGGAGGAAACCCATGCAGACACATCTTGGGTCACTGAGGGACAATTTAACATGGCCAATGCAGAAGGAGGCCATTTGGCCCGACAAGTCTGCACTGCCTCTTCAAAAGAGCATCCCATCCAGGTCTTACCTCTATAATTCTACATATTTACTCTGCTAATCACCCCAACCTATACATTTTTAGGACACTAAAGGGCAATTTAACATGGCCAATCTATCTAACCTGCATATCTTTGAATTGTGGGACGAAACTAGACCACCGGGAGGAAACCCACACAGACATGGGGAGAAGGTACATATTCTATACAAAGTGACACAAGGCCAGAATTGAACCTGAGTCTCTGAGGCAGTAGTGCTAAGCATTAGTGCCACTGTGCCACCCAGAGTCTGTCCAGCTCCTCCGGCCAAATTCTTCACGGTTAGCAGTAACCAAATTCAGAACATAAGTTTCTTGTAAAAGAAACATCTATTTCTGTGATGTCAGGTGGGACAGGAGTGCAACTCCCAGCTCCACAGAACTTCTTCCAGTCCCTTTTCACATTGTCTTCCTCCCAACAACTACTGACGTGTAGATTACTGCCTGGTGCTGCTGACAAACTGCAATTGGAATGTCGGAGTATCATCCAAGTTATTGAAGTGAGGTCCAAGATTCCATTTTGGTTGCGTCTCAAGTCTTCACCCATGAACAACGTCATCACCAATTGTTACCCCAGTGTCTCTGATAGTGACACACATCCTGGCATCCTTATACCTATGTAGAAATGCCAGCCTTGACTATGTGGTTAAGTCCTGGAGGGCAGTTCAAATCTCAATCCTCTGAATTAGAAACAGGTACTTCTACTTAATCAAACTGATTAACGGAAATCATGTCGTAGTAGTGGGATTTATTAACATATGTCCAGTGAGATTAAATCATCAAGTGATTTCTTAATAGAACAATTAGGGAGAAATTACTGAATGGATCTGGTCTTTGACATTTGCGGAAATTTAATGGAAAGTATTTGTTAGCAGTTCATTCAACAGAGCCAAAACTAATTTAATTATCCCTCCTAGCAATAAGGATGCACAGAGACAATTCTGCTTTCTAATATTTTTGATGGCTTTCTATTGAGAGCTACAACCGAGTCTGAAATTTGCCAATCAACTAAAATGTTGCATTTCAAAACTACTTATTCTGGTTGTGGTAAAAGCTTCACAAATGGAGCTCCGTATATATTGACATCCTATTAGAATTCATCAACAGTAAAAGCATGATTGACTGGTATTAGTAATGGAACTCTGAAAAGGATGCTTTTTTGAAAGCAGTCATGTTTGTAGCATGCAATTGCAATGATTAGCTGGGAACCTGAACTGTACCTTCTAAGTATCCCCTATGGGGAAATGGTCGGCGTTGGTAAATCCAATTAGTTGTGGCTGCTATGAAACTCGGAACCATAGGAACAGCAGCAGAGCATTAAACCCCTCCAGCTCCTTCCACCATTCAATTTGATTATAGTTGCTCAGTATCTTGATTCTATCTACCTGCCTTGGTTCCGCAACTCTTAAAATCATCACCAAATACAAAAAATATTCATCTTCGTGCATTAAGATGAATAGAATCATAGAATCCCTACAGTGCAGAAGGCAGCCATTTGGCCCATCGAGTCTGCACCAACTACAGTCCTATCCAGTCCCTATTCCCGTAACCCTACATATTTCCCCTGCTAAGCCCCCTGACACTAGGGTCAATTTAGCTTGACCAATCAACCTAACCCACACATCTTTGGACTGTGGGAGGAAACTGGAGCACCCAGAGGAAACCCTTGCAGGCACAGGGAGAACATGCAAACTCCACATAGACTGTGATCCAAGGCCAGAATTGAACCTAAATCCCTGGCGCTGTGAGGCAGCAGTGCTAACCACCATGCCAGCGTTGAGTGTTGAGTGCATTGAAATGAATAGAAGTTTTGAGTGTATAGAGATAGATGGAAAACTGGTTGGCAGACAGGTCGCAGAGAGTAGGAATACACGGGTCTTTGTCTGAATGGTAGGCAGTGAATAATGGGGTACAGCTAGGATCAGTGCTAGGACTCTGGTTATTAACAACATATATTAATGATTTGAATGAGAGAACTTAATGTAATATCTCCATATTTGGAGATCACACATAACTTGGTGGGAGGGTGAGCTTTGAGGAGGATACAAAGATGCTTTAGTATGATTTGGACAAGCTGAGTGAGCGAGCAAATGCAGTATATGTAGAAAAATGTGAGGTTATCTACTTTGATAGCAAAAATAGGAAGACAGCTTATTATCTGAATGGCTATAATTTGTGAGAAGTGATTGTACAATGAGACCTGGCGTTCTTGTACACCAATCACTGAAGGTAAGTATGCAGGTGCAGCAGGCAGTAAAGAAGGCAAATGATCTGTTGACCTCCATAATGAGTGGATTCAAGTACAGGAGCAATGATGGCTTGCTGCAATTATACAGGGCCTCGGTGAGACCACACTCGGAATATTATGTACACTTTTGAGCTCTTTATCTGAAGAAAGATGTTCTTACAGTTGGGAGAGTGCAGCAAGGGTATACCAGACTGACACCTGAGATGGTGGAACTGACATATGCAGACAAATTGAGTCGGTTAGAGTGATATTCGTGACATTTCAGAAGAATGGGGGGGTGGTGGGATCTCACAGAGAAGTACATAATTCTAACTATACAGGGTAAATGCAGGAAGGGTGTTCTGGATGGCTGGGAATCCAGGGGTCACACTCTCAGGTTATGAGGCAGACTATTTAGGACTGAGATGAGGAGAAATTTCTTCACCCGAAGTGGGGAATTCATCACCACAGAAAACAGTGGAGGCCAAAACATTGTGGGGACATTCTTACCAAAAAACTAAGTCCAGAATGAGTGTGAAAATGGGAGAGTTTCAGATTCATTTTTTCAGCAAAGCCACCAGTTGAATCTTACACACTCTGTGTAATAAAAAAAACCTTGATCTGTTTTTCATCAGTAGATGGAAGGGGCAGGGCCTAAATCACCAGAAAGCCGGCTGATAGCAGCAGAGCGGGTGATTGCACATGTACAGGCTTCCGTGTTCTGAGAGCAGCAGAGGCCTGTCCCTGCCTCTATTGCTATAACCGGCCTCCACAACTTAGTGCCCTGAGTGCCTCCATACCACAGAACTCAGCAGCTATTCATGATCCCCTCACCCAGAACAATCGCTATCCCCCTTCCTAGAATGATCGTCACCCACCCTCCCCCCAGCAATCACCATTACAGAGCTGCAGTGGTGTCCCCTCCCTCCCCGCATCGATTGATGTGCAAAATGGCAGCAGTTCCCTCCCACCTTCCCTCCCACTGATCGCTGCCCGGGGTGCACCATTGAAGCTAAGTATGCAGGTGCAGCAGGCAGTAAAGAAGGCAAATGATTTGTTGGCCTTCAAAGTGAGAGGACACAAGTACAGGAGCAATGATGTCTTGCCGCAATTGCACAGGGCCTCAGTGAGGCCACACCTGGAATATTGTGTACAGTTTTGGACTCCTTATCTGAAGAAAGATGTCCTTGCATTTGGGAGAGTGCAGCAAAGGTTTACCAGATTGATCCCTGAGATGGCGCCTTTGGTCTCGCCCTATCCCCCAGTAGGTCCCACACTGGCCCCAGCCCCTTGGCACTGCCCAATGAGCAGTGGGCACTGCCAGTGTGCCAGGGTGCCTGGTGGACAGTGTCAGGGTGCCAGGCTGGCTGTGCCAGGCTCCTACTGCCCATGGGCCACCCCCTTGCCACCGAGGTCCCAAAGGGACATCAATGGCCTCTGGTCATACTGATGAGGCCATCGCGCCTGGCCCCCTTGATGAGGGAGCATAAGTGATCCTCGCCGGAGAGATTTTCCCAACAAGATTACAGAGTCAAGAGAGCCTGGACGATTCTATCCCAGGCCCACTAATTACATTGAAATGAACATTACAATAAGTTAAATAATATATTCAGCCTTGGGCCCTTTCCAAGCGAGAGACTGAACGTGCTGGATATCTATGGCCAGTAAGATTGCGAGAGGTGAGAAATCGGGTGCGAACCTCAATTCTCAGTTCTTGCGCAAAATATTGGCCTGCCCCGCCCATCAGCCAGTGGGGTGCCATGGTAAGATCACCCCTTGCATGCTTTTAAGAAGGAGTTAGATATACTTCGTGGGGTGAAAGGGATCAAAGGATATGGGGAGAAGGCAGGAACAGCCTGTTAAGTTGGATAATCAGCAATGACTGGCAGAGCAGGCTCGAAGGGCTGAATGGCCCCCTCCTTCTCCTGATTTCTATTCTTCTATAAAATTTTCAATAGCACATCAGCCTTAACAGCTTTTGGGGGAGAGATTTCAACATTTCAGTGACCATGTATGTGCAGAAGTGTGTCCTCGCATCATCCTTCAATGGGCTTTCTTTAATTTTATCCTTGTTCTGAGAACCCCCACCAGAGGAAATAGTTTCTTTCTGTCTACCCTATCAAATCCTTTAAATCATCTGACACACTTCAATTAGATCACGTCTTAATCTTCTATACTCTTCTATACTATAATCTTATATACAGAGAACACCATTCAATTTCAGGCCAGCTTCAGCTCATAATGAAGCTATTTTAGCCCACATATTATATTGGTGAATTTATGCAGCAATCCCACCTTGGCCAGGGTATCCTCTCTGAACTGTACTGCCCAAAGCTGAACACATTACTTCAGATGTGGTCTTACCAGCCCACTCTACAGATCTAACTTTACTGCTATCCATCTGTATCCCAGCCTTTTGAGATGAAGGCAAATAGTCTCTAAAATCATATTTAGTTCCTGTAAGCTGACATTGAGTGTTTTCTGTACAAGGACCCCTTAACTCTCGCTGCTCTTTTCTGTTACTTACCTTGCCACTTATCTTTTAGTTTTACATGTGGGCAGCATGGTGGCACAGTAGTTAGCACTGCTGCCCCACAGTGCCAGGGACTTAGGTTTGATTTCTGGCTTGGGTCATTGTTGGTGTGGTGTCTGCACATTGTCCCCATGTCTGCGTGGGTTTCCTCCGGTTTTCGCCCACATGCTGGTTAGATGCATTAGCCATGCTAAATTCTCCCTCAGTGTACCCGAACAGGTGCCAGAGTGTGGCAATTTGGGGATTTTCACAGTAATTTCATCGCAGTGTTAACGTAAGCCCACTTGTGACCGTTAAATAAAATAACTTTAGATGATTTAATTTTCTTGGAATATTGTGAGCAGTTTTGGACCCCATATCTAAAGAAGGGTGTGCTGGCCTTGGAAAGGGTCTAGAGGAGGTTCACAAGAATGATCCCTGGATTGAGGAGCTTGTTGTATGAGGAACTGTTGAGGACTCAGTCTATACTCGTTGGAGTTTGGAAGGGTGAGGAGAATCTTATTGAAACTTACAAGATACCACGAGGTCTGGATAGAGTGGACGTGGAGAGAATGTTTCCACTAATAGGAAAAACTAGAACCAGAGGGCACAACCTCAAACTAAAGGGATGATCTTTTAAAACAGAGGGATTTCTTCAGCCAGAGAGTGGTGAATCTGTGGAATTCTTTGCCACAGAAGGCTGTGGAGGCCAAGTCATTGAGTGTCTTTAAGACAGAGATAAATAGATTCTTGATTAATAAGGGGATCAGTGGATATGGAGAAAAGGCAGGAGAATGAGAATGAGAAAAATATCAGCCATGATTGAATGGTAGAGCAGACTCAATGGGCCGAGTGGCCTAATTCTGCTCCTATGTCTTATAGTCTTACATGATCGCACTTCTTTGGTAGGATAAAATTATTTTCTCACACAAGGGGAGTTGTTTTTCTTCAAGGGAATGCAAGGGTCTTGAACTCCACCAAATACTTTTTTCAACACCCGTCACTGTTCACAGGTGTTTCTATTACCAGTTCTGCTTAGCCAAGAGTGGTCAATGCTTAGTTCAAATCAAACAATCACAACTGCTTGCAAATCTCCGTCTCCAGATCAAAAGGAATTAGCATGAACTAGCTGACTTTATTTTGAGAGTGTTTTACATTTGGAGCAAAATGTAATATGTTTAAATGGTACACATAGAGACTGTTCGGGTACAAAATCAGAAACCCCAAGATATATTATAAAATTAGACTAGACCCCAATTATTTGTTATTTTGGCATTAATATGAGGATATTTCATTCCAGGCCCGATTCAACTGAAAAACTGGAAAGCTTTTATCAAAACAAACTGTATTTAAAGCAGAGCTTATCAATAACAATGAATTAGGAATGATTTGGATGGAAAAAAAAGAAAAAGAAAGGCATAAACAGGACGTGAGAATGGCTGGAATGAGATAGAGGCAGGGTGTGGAAGAGATTGGGGAAATGATAAAGGATAATGTTGGAGAAACTATCTACATGGGAGAAGGGGTTGGAAAATACTTTGCTGGGAGGTGATGGAGAGCTACCACAGCAGGAAGGAGCAATTGGTAAAGGACCTCAGTGTGGGTACAGGAAACATCTCGAGATGGTCAGGAATTGGAAAGTACCTGAGCACTGGAGGAAAGAAAGAAACAAAGCAAAAAGAACAGGTACAGACCCTTCAGCCAGGCATGCCTCATGGCACGAATCAATTCCAGCATCCCAGACTACCTGGATCCACTGCAGTTTGCCTCCTGCCACAACAGGTCCACAGCAGATGCCATTTCCCTGGCCCTTGCAGTCAACCCTGGAACATCTAAGATAACAAGGACATCTATGTCAGATTCCTATTTATTGACTACAACTCAGCTTTCAACACTATTATTCCCACAAAACACATCTCCAAACTCCATGGTCTGGGCCTCAGCACTTTCCCCTGCGACTGGATCTCGAACTTTCTAACTCACAGATTACAATCAGTAAGGATAGGCAACACCTATTGACTATTCTCAATACTGATGACTATTTTAGCCCGCATATTATATTGGTGAATTTATGCAGCAATCCCACCTTGGCTAGGGTATTCTCTCTGAACTGTATTGCCCAGAGCTGAACACATTACTTCAGATGTGGTTGTACTAGTCCACTCTACAGCTCTAACTTTACTGCTTTCCACCTGTATCCCAACCTTTTGAGATGAAGGCAAATAGTTCTCAGCGCCCTACCATACTCCTTACACACCTATGACTGTGCGGCCAAATTCCCCTCCAATTCGATTTTCAAGTTTGCTGACCACACCACCGTAGTGGGTCAGATCTCAAACAATGATGAGACAGAGTACAGAAATGAGATAAAGAATCTGATGAACTAGTGCAGCAACAATAATCTCTCCCTCAATGTCAAGAAAATGAAAGAGATTGTCATCGACTTCACAGAGTGTAAAGGAGAATAAGTCCCTGCCTACATCAATGGCGATAAAATAGAAACGGTCGGGAGCTTCAAGTTTTTAGGTGTCCAGATCACCAATAACCTGTCCCAGTCCCACCATGCCGACACTATAGTTAAGAAAGCCCACCAACGCCTCTATTTTCTCAGAAGACTAAGGGAATTTGGCATGTCAGCTATGACTCTCAACAATTTTTACAGATGCACTATAGAAAGCATTCTTTCTGGTTGTATCACAGCTTGGTATGGCTCCTGCTCTGCTCAAGATTGCTAAGAACTACAAAAACTCATGAATGTAGCCCAATCCATTACATAAACCAGCCTCCCATCCATTGACTCTGTCTACACTTCCCACCGCCTCAGCAAATAATTAAGAACCCTACGCATTCCAGACTTTCTCTTTTCTTTCTTCAAGAAAAAGATACAAAAGTCTAAGGTCACATACCAACCGCCTCAAAAGCAGCTTCTTCTCTGTTGCTGTCAGACCTTTGAATGGGCTTACCTTGCACTAAGTTGATCTTTCTCTACACCCTAGCTATGGCTGCAATACTACATTCAGCACTCTTGTTTCCTTCTCTATGAATGGTATGTTTTACTGTATAGCGCACAAGAAATAATACTTTTCATTGTATGTTAATACATGTGACAACAATAAATCAAATCAAATGCTTATGCCAGGAAAATGGTGCCTTTCTAAACTAAAGACCTTTTGCCTTTACACAGTCCACATCCATCTAGAGTTAAGAAAAGCACCTCACTGGGGCCAAGGGTTAGAAGATCCGTCATTAAGATGTGGAGTTCAAAAATCCCTTATCCGGACATTTGGAAAATAGCTCAACAGAAATGAGACAAAAAATCTCAGCAAGAGCATTTCAGATTTTCCAATGCTGAGAAGGTTATTGTAATTAGCATTGAAGTTCATAGAATCATAAAACCCCTACAGTGCAGAAGATGCTCATTGAATCTGCACCGACCACAATCCTACCCAGGCCCTATCTCCATAACCTCTTATACTTACCCTAGCTAGTCCCCCTGACACTAATTTAGTATGGCCAATCCACCTGATCCGTATATCTTGGACTGTGGGAGGAAACCGGATAATGTGCAAACTCCATTCAGACAGCAACCCAAACCAGGAATTGAACCAGGACTGCTGGCACTGTGGGGCGGCAGTGCTAACCACTGTGCTACAATGCCAGATGTTCTGCTGTTTTAAATTGACTTTAAAATGGTCTGAACATTTTAAAGAAAAAAACAGGTTCTAATACTGCAAATGATCTTTTTGGGGTGGCACGGTGGCACAGTGGTTAGCACTGCTACCTCAGTGCCAGGGACCCGGCCTGGGCCACTGTGCAGAATCTCCCCGTGTCTGCGTGGGTTCCCTCCGGCTGTCCGTATTTTCTCCCACAGTCTGAAAGACATGCTGGTTAGGTGTATCGGCCAGGCTAAATTGTCCCTCAGTGTACCCAAACAGGCACCGGAATGTGGCAATTGGGGGATTTTCACAGTGAACTTCATTGCAATGTTAATATAAGTCTACTCATGACGCTGATAAATAAACTTCAAGCAGAGAAATACCTACCTGTACTGGCAAAAATGTTTTAATTTCTGAAAAGGCATCCTCTGTTCGCATTTCATTAATGTTGGCAAAGCTTAACATCAAAATCCCTCCTAACATGTTAGCCACATCTACAAATGTGTGTGCAGTTACATTTGAACACATTTATGATAGGATTAAAGAAGTATACTTCTGTCTCAAACTTTCCATGTCCCATTTCATTTTGTAGGAGACTGAAGCATTTTTGAAGCGTAGACACTGTTATTATGTAGGGAATTGCATTCACAAGCAGCAAGTGAAATTATTTATTAATGGTGGAGATGGTTGAGCGAGGAGGAACTCCCGTGCACTTCTTCAAATAGTGATGATTTTAATCTCCTTTAGCACAAGTGGTCCTTCATCTAAAAGATGATACATTAAACTGAGTGCATCATCTCCACTGGAGCAGCATCCCCCTGTACTATCACATTTTAGAGTCATAGAATCTCTACACTGCTGAAGGAGGCCATTCAGTCCATTGAACTTGCACCAACCTATCCCCATAACCCCATGTATTTACCCTGCCAATCCCCCGACACCAAGGTGTATTTTAGCCTGGCCAATCAACCTAACCCGCACATCTTTGGACTGTGGGAGGAAACTGGAGCACCCGGAGGAAACCCACACACGCACTGAGAGAACATGCAAACTCCACACGGACAGTGACCTGAGGCTGGATTTGAACCCAGGTCCCTGACGCTGTGAGAACAAAGAAAAGCAACAGTACACACAGGAATAGGCCCTTAGGCCCTGCAAGCCTGCACCGATCATGATGCCTCCCTAAATTCAAACCGTATGCACTTGGAGTCTGTATTCTCCCATTCACATCCTTTTCAGGTATTCGTCTAAATGCCTCCTAAATGCCGCTTTCACACCTGCTCCCACCACCTCCCTGGCAGCGCGTTCCAGACATTCACCACCTTCTCTGTAAAAAACTTGCCTCACAAATCTTCCCTAAACGTTTCCCCATGCATGGCAGCAGCAATGATAACCATTGTGGCACCATGCCACCCTTTTTTGCCATATCAGATTGATGTTAGATTTTTCAATTCTAAATCTTGAATTAGAATTCAGTTCTAATTCAATTTGAGTTAGAATTATTCAATTCTAATTTGAATGATTCAAATTATTTTGAATATTTTTGAATATTTTGAAATAAAGTGTTGAAACCCACCTACCATTTACAATATGATGTGGAGTTGGTTTAGCTCAGTTGGCTGTACAACTGGTTCCTGGTGTTTTTGCTACCAAAGTGGATAACCTCACACTTATCCACATTATACTGCATCTGCCATGAAGATGCCCCCACTCTCAACCTGTCCAAATCACGCTGAAGCATCTCTAGATGCTCCTCACAGCTCATTCTCCCCCCAATTTTGTATCCTCTGCAAATTTGAAGATAATACATTCAGTTCCCTCTCCCAGATCATTAATATATAATGTGAACAATTGGGGTTCTAGCACAGATCCTTGCAGAACCCTAACAGTCACTGACTGCCAATCAGAAAATGACCCATTTATGCCAACTCTTTGCTACCTAATTGCGATCTTGCTTTCTATCCACCTCAAGACATTATCTATAATCCCATGTGCTTTAACTTGACATTGCAATTTATTACGTGAGACCTTATCAAAAGCTTTCTGAAAATTTAAATAAACCACATCCATTGGTTCTCCTCAGGCACTCTGAGTTACATCCTCAAAGATTCATCAAGCTTTTGTAAATCCATGCTGACCTTGTCTATTATACACTGCCTTCCAAATGCCAAGTTATGAAATCCTTAATAATAGACTCCAGCATCTTCCCCAATACCAACATTAGGCTCAGTGGTCTATAGTTCAGTTTTCTCTCCATCTCCTTTTTTGCATAGTGGACCTGCATTAGCTACCCTCCAATCTGTAGGAACTATTCTAGAGTCCAAAAAATTTTGGAAAATAACCACCAATGGATCTTTTATTTCCAGGGCCACTTTCTTAAGCACTCTGGGATGAAGATTACCAGATTCTGGATATTTATTCCACTTCAATCCCATCAATTTCCCCAAAACCATTTCTCTACTAATGCTAATTTCCTTCAGCTCCTCACTAAAATACATTTCTCTCAGCACTTCTAGTACATTATTCATATCTTCCTCTGTGCAGACTGAAACAAAGTACAAATTTAATTCCTCAGCCTTTTATTTAATTCCCTGTTATGAATTCTCCCATTTCTGACTCTGAGGAACCTATATTCATTCCTGTCAATCTTTTTCTCTTTACATATCCACGGAAACTTTTACAGCATGTGTTAATGTTCCCCACTCTCTTATTTTCATACTCTATCTGTCCCTTCTTAATCAATTCCTTGGTCCTCTTTTGCTGAATTTTAATCTGCTCCCAATCATCAGGCCTATTGTATTTTCTTGTCAATTTGTATGCTTCTTCCTGGAATCTGTAGGGTCTTGCTTGTATGATTAAATGGGGAGATGACTTGCTGGAGCATACTCACAAGCGTAGACCAGTTGGATCGAGTGCTGTATTTCCATGCTGTCCATCCGGAGTAACATCCCACCTTTTCTTCACCCACTTCCCATAGACCTGTAAAGTCCACCTGGCTCCATGTTATCATTCTGTGTACCCATTTCCCTTTGGATTTCTATTCTGGAACGTGCTGGAGACTGTAACGACTTTGGGCACTTTTGATGAACTGCAGGTCAACACTTAGCCTCAAGCTGTCTAGACAAAAGGATTATTCCTTTCCATTCCTTACAGTTTCCTGTCAACGACTCAGATGGAAACACAGATTTTGTTTTTATCTTCACTCTACTGTTTAGACAGGAGGTGGATGGCAGGCGGAAAGAACAGGGAGTGAAATAATTGTCCAGATTCCCTTTATTTACAAACTTATCACCATTCCTGAGAGTGTTTCAGGCATAAAATCAGAACCCAGACTACTCTGTGCAGACTACTAGTAGCCCTGACACTCCTCAGTATATATACAGGTGAGGCTCCCTGATTGAGCAGGCAATCATTATCTCAATCATTGAGGTAATGATCACCTGCCCAATCAGGGATAGTTCTTTTAAGGGCCCAACAAGTAAAACGAACTCAAATTAACTTAGGGACAAATTAAGAGGGGCAGTCCCCCAAAAAGGAAGGGGGGACGGCCCAAACAGAAACCAAAGTCCGAAGGAGACTTAAAATGTTAAATCAAAATGTGATTGTAAGAGTCTATAACACACACGCCCCTGCGGTGCCCAGCGGGCACGGAAGGCGTCGATGGAAGGCATGGACGCCGCATGTTCCCTCTCCAGGGACATCTGGCCGCGAATGTACCTGCCCAATCAGGGAGCCTATATTCCAAGAGACCAACTTCATGGGCTTCATTGAGGTCTTTGCACCTAGTGTCTGATTGGGGTCATCAATGGCTACAGGCGATGACCCTGATCTCACCTTTGTGTGATTGATAACCACACATACGTTTTTTTTAAATTCATTTTATAAATTTCATTTTATAAATATATAAAAAGGAAGAGGCTGGCTAGGGTGAACGTTGGTCCTTTAGAGGATGAGAAAGGGGAGCTAGTGGTAGGGGATGGGGATATGGCTAAGGTCTTGAATAACTTTTTTGTTTCTGTCTTCACGGAGGAGGACGTGAATAATTTGCCGGGTGTTAGCGATGGAAAGGTGGTAGGAATGGAGGGTCTTAATGACATTACTGTTACTAGAGAGGTGGTGCTCGACAGACTGGAGGGGCTGATTGTGGACAAGTCCCCAGGACCGGATGGAATGCATCCGAGGGTTCTGAAAGAAATGGCGGAGGTTATAGTGGATGCCTTGGTGGTTATTTTCCAGACGTCGCTGGATTCCGGGGAAGTGCCGGAAGATTGGAAAACGGCTAATGTTACGCCGTTGTTTAAGAAGGGTGCCAGGCAAAAGGCGGGGAATTATAGGCCGGTTAGTTTAACGTCTGTGGTAGGAAAAATGTTAGAATCCGTCATTAAGGAGGAAATTGCGAGGCATCTTGAAGGGAATTGCTTGATAGGGCGGACGCAACACGGTTTCATTAAAGGGAAGTCGTGTCTGACAAATTTACTGGAGTTCTATGAGGATGTGTCTAGGGCAGTGGATAGAGGAGAGCCGGTGGGTGTGGTCTTTCTGGATTTCCAGAAGGCGTTTGACAAGGTACCTCACAAGAGGTTATTGCAGAAGGTCAGGGGACATGGAGTTGGGGGTAGGGTGTTAGCGTGGATAGAGGATTGGTTGTCAAATAGGAGGCAGAGAGTGGGGGTCAATGGGTGCTATTCGGACTGGCGGTTGGTGACTAGTGGGGTGCCCCAGGGGTCGGTGCTGGGGCCTCAGCTATTTACCATTTATATAGATGATCTGGAGGAGGGAACCGAGTGCAGGGTGTCGAAATTTGCTGATGACACCAAGATTGGGGGAAAGGCAAATTGTGCGGAGGGTGTGGAGAGTCTGCAGAAGGATCTAGATAGGCTGGGCGAATGGGCCAGGAAATGGCAAATGGAATTTAATGTTGGCAAGTGTGAGGTGGTCCACTTTGGTAGGAAGAATGGTAGGAAGGACTATTACTTACGTGGCGAAAAACTGCAGCAGGTGACGGTGCAGAGGGACCTCGGGGTCCTTGTGCATGAGTCGCAAAAACCCAGCTCGCAGGTGCAGCAGGTGGTCAGGAAGGCGAATGGGATGCTGGCCTTCATAGCGAGGGGGATTGAATATAAAAGTAGGGAGGTCTTGCTGCAGCTGTATAGGGCATTGGTGAGGCCGCAGCTGGAGTACTGTGTGCAGTTTTGGGCGCCGCACCTGTGCAAGGATATTTTGGCCCTGGAGGGAGTGCAGAGGAGGTTTACTAGGCTGATACCGGAGTTGAGGGGATTGAGCTATGAGGAGAGGCTGAATAAACTAGGCTTGTACTCGTTAGAGTTTAGAAGAATGAGGGGAGATCTCATTGAGACGTATAAGATGATGAATGGGATGGATAGGATAGAGGTGGAGAGACTCTTCCCGCTCAAAAAAGACAGTAGGACTAGGGGGCACAGCCTCAAGATAAAGGGGAGGCGGTTTAGAACGGAGTTGAGGAGGAACTTCTTCACTCAAAGGGTGGTGAATCTCTGGAATTCTCTACCCGTTGAAGTGGTGGAGGCTGCCTCGCTAAATATTTTTAAGAAGCGGGTTGATGGGTTCTTGATAAGAGAGGGGATTAAGGGTTATGGGGAGAGGGCGGGAAAGTGGAACTGAGCCACAACAGATCAGCCATGATCTTATTGAATGGCGGGGCAGGCTCGAAGGGCTAGATGGCCTACTCCTGCTCCTATTTCTTATGTTCTTATGTTCTTATTCATGGGACATAGACATTGCTGGCTGGCTAGCATTTATTGCCCATCCCTAGTTGCCTGGGGGCAGTAGAGAGTCAACCACATTTACTGAACAATGTCCTGACCTTATTCATAAAGGAATTCAGGTTGACATGCAGATGGTCGCATCTATAACTCCCTGACTGCACTTTAAGAAAAGTAATTAATTGGGTTTGGAACAATTTGGCATGTCTTGAGGATGTGAGCGACGAAAAATTAAAGTCTACTTTTTTCTTTCTTTACTGAAGCAATTGACAGGGTTCATTCTTCTGCTTTCTATCACAATGGAACAACTGTCTTGCTCAGTCTTCTGTGCCTGAATCATTGGGTAACAGTCTGTCACCACCCTCCATTTTATTTCAATATCTCTCCAATTTCTGACGTATCCTCGTTACAATTTCCTTGTGGTGTCAAAGATTCTCTTTTTCTGCTGTACTGCAACCAGTTTTTCTGTTTATCACAATTATCAGACATTGATTATCTGCCTCTTGGCACTCATCACATTGCTAGCCCGATCATTGGGCATTTGTGTTGTTGTCTGTTTTAAGTAGAGAGACTAGCTTCACCACAAATTAATATTTAATTGCCTATCAGAGGCATTTAACTAAAAGTTCTCAGATATGTTCAATGATCTGCTGTTAAAGAATCTCATTCATCCACCTCAATTGAACTGGCATGAAGATAAATGGGTTGCAATAATAGAATAAAATGTGTTTCACACTCTTCATGTATTTAACTGCCCAGAATACACTGAATCGTTGCCAGGACATAGTAAAAGGTTTTAGTTTCAAACTGTCCTTTAATCTTTATGCCAAGAGTAGACATCGACCTGTGTTCAACTTACTTTGAAAATTGGTGATAGAATTATATAGCACAGAAGGCCACTCAGCCCATCATGCCCTGTACTGGCTCTTTGAAAGAGCTATCTAATGAGCCACATTTTCCCCTTAGCTTGGCAGTTGCTTTTCCTTGCAAGTGGAGCACTCTTTTGAAAGTTATTCTTGTATCTGCTTTCACCAATCTTTTCAGGCAGCGTTTTCCAGATTATAGCTCATTTCACAATGAGATTCCCCTCATAGTATCCTAGTTCTTTTTCAATGATCGTAAATCAATGTCCTCTGGTTAATGGCCTACTTGCCAGCAGCTTAGGTTCATCTTATTTACTGCATCAAATTTTATTTTTAATTGATGTGGAGATGCCGGCGTTGGACTGGGGTGGGCACAATAAGAAGTCACGCAACACCAGGTTAAAGTCCAATAGTTTATATGGAATCATGAGCTTTGTAGCACTGTTCCTTCACCAGGTGAATGGAGTCACTTACCTGATGAAGGAGCAGTGCTCCGAAAGCTCGTGATTCCAAGTAAACCTGTTGGACTTTAATCTAGTGTTGTGAGATTTCTTACTATCTTTAATTGAATCATAGAATCTCTCCAGTGCAGAAGAAGCCCATCCAGTCTCTTACCTCGTAACTCCACGTATTTGTCCTGCTAATCTCCCTCATTTAAATATCTCGGAACATTAAGGAACAATTTAGCTTGACTAATGGACCTAACCAGCACATATTTTGGATTGTAGGAGGAAACTGGAGCACCCGAGGAAAACTGACGCAGACACAGTAGTGGTGAGTTGGGGGAAGTGGGGGAGGGTGGCAAAGGGTATAAAACAGCCTTGCTTGATCCGAGACAGGAAAATCTCGCACGAGGTCAACAGACATTTCCATTGTCCGCCCCTCACCCATTCCCATTCCGTGGGCTGGCGGAAGGTTAACACTTCGGAAGGGGTGAACGCGCAAACTCCACACAAACCATCTACCAAGGCCAGAATGTTTCGTTTGATCTTTATTTTGGTCTTTCTCGGGGAAGAGAGGGATTTCCAATTAATGCTCATTTTTATGGTAGCGTTCCATCAAGCAGAAAATAGCTGTTGGCATAAATTGTTGTTGATTGTCAATAACAGTAGGTTGAAAATTGCTGACTGCAGCCTAAATTTCATACATAGCTGAAGGAAAACCGTTAGTTTAGCGAGTTATCGTGTACGATTATCTTCACAAATCCCATAGATTTTGAATAGTTATATGCGGATGAACTGGTCCTTAATCTGCGGAAGTGAAAGGGTACTCTCCCCCTGGTGTAGTTATTGCTTGAAGAATATCATTGAAAACAGATTGTTATGTATTCACTCATAGGGGAGGTAATGACCTAACGGTATCATCGCTAGACAATTAATCTGGGGACCCGGGTTCAAATCTCACACACCAGCAGTGGAATTTGAATTAAATTTTAAAAAATCTGGAATTAAGTATCTACTGATGACCATGAAACCTCGATGGTCGGAAAAACCCATCTGGTTCACCAATGTCATATAGGGAAGGAAATCTGCTGTCCTTACTTGGTCTGGCTTAGATGTGGCTCCAGAGCCACAGCAATGTGGTTCACTCTCAACTGGCCTCTGAAATGGCCTAACAAAGCATTCAGTTCAAGGATGACTAGGGATGGGTAATAAATGCTGGTCAGCCAGTGACACCCCTGACGCATGAACGAATTAACAAAAACTCAATTGTTATGTACTTTATATACTTGATTTAAATCAGAGCAATACAGAGATGACACTGGTTTCTAAGTGTGTAACAGGTTTATTTTCAGTGCTTTTAAATGTCTCTGCAACTATAAAATGCTTACGGCTTAGCTTCTAGCAGCTGCTCACTTGACCTCAGAGTGAACAGCAAAGCTTAACCAATCAAGCACAGATACCAGACTCTTAAAATCAAACACAAATCAATTAAGCCCTCCGCTGCTCATTGTTGTGTTACAGTTTGTGGGACTTTGGGGAGGCAGTGGCGAGTGGTATTAATAATCCAGAGACCCAGGGTAATGCCCAGGGGACCCAAATTCAAATCCCACCATGGTGAAATTTGAATTCCATAAAAACTGGAATTAAAAGTCGAACAGACCATAAGATATAAGGGCAGAATTAGGCCATTTGGCCCATTGAGTTTGTTCCGCCATTCAATCATGGTTGATAAGTTTCTCAGCCCCACTGTCCCACCTTTTCCCTGTAGCCTTTGATCCCTTTACCAATCAAGAACCTATCTATCGTGAATCTCTAATGATGACCAGGAAACCTTTGTTGATTGTTGCAAAAACCTATCTGGTTCACTAATATCCTGCAGGAAGGAAATCTGCTGCCCTTCCCTGATGTGGCCCACTTGCGGCTCCAGACCCACAGCAGTGTGTTTGACTCCCCTCTGAAATGGCCTGGCAAGCCACTCAGTTCAAGGGCAATTAAGGATGGGTAATAAATGCTGGCCTAGCCAGGAATGTCCATGTCCCACGAACAAATATTTTAAAAAGGCTGCCACAGTCCCTATGTTGCGCTATATTTCTATTGGCTGTAAAGCTGGAGAACTTGTGGAAGAAACTAAACAAATGCAAGTTATTTATTTACACATGTGGGACTCAATTCATTGGAGTTGTTTCAGAAATGATCTGTCCATTTGTGTCACCCATCATAGAATTAGAATCCCCTCAGTGCAGAAGGAGGCCATTCAGCCCATCCAGTCTGCACTGAACACAATCCCATCCAAGCCCCACTCCCATAACCCCACATATTTACTCTGCCAAATTCAAAGTTTACAGCACAGAGCTTTATACGATGGAAGCATACATCAGTAATGTGGCAGCAGAGGTCAACGCAGCTGATTCACAAGCTGTAACCATTGACATCTATTACTTTCAACATATTAGTGCAAAGTGAGTGCAATGCATTCCTGGCATAAAAGGATCTGCACAGGAAGGTATCATCTATAAAATTAACCTTGTCCATCAATAGACATGAAAACATAAGTGCTAGCAATTACTGTCAGTGAGAATAGCAAATGGTTCAGTAAAATGACATTGTTCTGTCCACGATTTGTGGGACTTTGGTGAGGCAGTGAGGAGGTTTAACCTTTTTAATTGGGTAAAAGCTTACATTAAAATCACAGTCAGCAATGTAATACAAATGCATCAAGTATTTGCCTGCTATTATTGTCAGCAATCATTCTCACCCCTTTGCATGGCTACATTAATGAGTGGTGTACGGTGCATGATATATCATGGATTCATTAAAATTCATTCACTTACATCCATATGTTCGATACAAAAACATTGCTGCAGTGGAATGAGTAGCTTGCAATTGGCACAAGTCAGTCGGTGTAGTGAGTGAATGCTAACAGATACACAGGATGCATAGCAGAGTGCTTGTAATGACTTTAATCAGGCAAATGAGGTTGGCATGTTAGAATATGAACTCCCTGAATAAGGGCCAAATCAGGGCCTTTTCTGATTAAGGGCCAGATGGGCCAATCAGGGATACTCTTGCTTTGTACTTAACACGGTTTCAGTTCCTCTGGGACTCCAAATGTAGACTGCTAACTGAAAGTACTCTGTATGCAGTTGCCAGACTTGTTAATAAAGGGATTTTGGTGAAAGGACTTCTGCCTCTGAGGACTTATTACAGTGTTCCATCAAACAGAAGACAGAAGTCTTTCCAACTTTTAAACCATGAGACCATAAGATATTGAAGCAGAATTAGGCCATTTGGCTCATCTGGCAGAGTCTGCTCTGCCATTCAATCATATCTGATATGATTCTCCTGCCTTCTCCCCGTAACCCTTGATTCCCCTTATTGATCAAGAAATTATCTATCTCTGTCTTAAAGACACTCAATGACCTCGCATCAATAATGAGTTCCACAGATTCACCAGTCTCTGGCTGAAAAAGCTCCTCCTCATCTCAGTTTTAAACGAGCGCTCCGTCATTCTGAGGTTGTGCCCTCAAGATTTAGTCTCTCCCACAAGTGGAAACATCCCCTCTATCCAGGCCTTTCAATATTCTGTGTGGAATTCTTGTAGGAATTGGTTGATGTTGAAGGGCAGTCAAGATGGGGGTGACCACTCTACAACAACCCACCCAAATGAGCATCTTCCTGACACGAGCCTGCACAATCATCTGGACAAGCCTCTTCAAACATAGCCATTCGAGAAGGGATCACTGGCTAACAATCAGGAAGAGGTATTGTTGACTGATTTTTTTTTCCAGTTCCTAGTTCTGCGAAACTGAAGCCGGTCCCAATTACCCCCCAGCACTCCCCAAACCCGTTCCTCCCTAAGGCAATCAAAGTCAACGTTTTCAAGAATTGAAGCTTAATCCTTCCCGATCCAGAGGGATCAATCCAGCACAGGATGATGCATTCACAAGCTGAACCATTGGGGGGAGCTCCCAGATTAAGTAATTGACTGCCACTCGAGTCTCAGTGTACTACAACAGGAAGACAACCAGCCTTATGAAACTGCCTCTGATTTACAAAGTGCGGCATTCCCAACTATCTTTAATCACAATGTAAAAATTGAGCTTTGAAAAATCCTTTCTAAAATGAGGGCTCATTTATATGCCATAAACTAAGACATATAGATTGCTTTTACTCCTTTCTCAGATGCAATGAGTCCCTGTTGTTTCTTTCCATCCAAAGTTAACTATTTGCTTTATCCCCCAGAAGAACTAGAATTGGAAGTGTGTGCTGTATTTCCAGTGACCAAGCAAAGTCCTCAGTTTCAGGACTAAAAACAGAAAATGCTGGAAAAACTCTTCAGCTGGGATGTTACCACCGATCACACCAGTGGGACTTTCCCATCCCACCACAGTCAACAGAGATATAGCTGGGCGCCAAATTCTCTGACCTCACTGCAGTGAGAACGTGGCATGAACGGCAGGTAAGATTGTGCCTTCCAGTCTGGCAGCATTGTGTGGAGGGAAGGAAACTGAGTTAATGTTTCAAACCCGCTATGGCTCTTCTTCAGAACTCTGGAACTTTGGAACTGTTTCAGTGTTTGGTAACACAGCAACTTTGAGCCACAGTCACAGTGACAAACACGGATATCCTGCCGCTGCACCAATCACATCCAAGCTTTTCTGGGATCTTCTCCCATTCCCTCATCATGATTCGACAGGACATTTCAGACTTGTGAAAATTTCCAGTCACATGCAACTATTGTAACGACATGTTTTTGCACTTGTGTTTGAACAGTCACCACATTGCAATTTAAACTCACCCTGTATGCACTGCTGGTTATGTTGTTCCACACTGATGCCAGGCAAATAAGACTTTTGATCAAAGCTCAACTTATGTATCTCTAGCATGTTCTGGATTTATTATCTTGAAGTTTATAGCTCTTTAGAGTTAAATTCTAATAATAACAACCTGCCATTATAAAGTGCTTCCAATACAAAAAGTACTGAAAGAGCTATAGCTATTCAGCCCTTCGAGCCTGCTCCACCATTCATTATGATCACGGCTGATCATTGAATTCAATATTCTGGGGAAGGTGGGACCTCTATAAGAGGGATGGTCTACACCTGAACCAGAGGGGAATCAATATCCTGGGGGGTAAATTTGCAAAAGCGATGCAGGAAGGTTTAAACTGATTCGGAGGGGGGGAGGGATAGTGAGGAAAGGGGGTGAAAGTGAGGGGGGCATAGTTGGGGAATGCAAGGCACGGCATAGTGGGGGTGGGGCGGAGCAGGGTTTGAAATGCGTGTACTTTAATGCGAGGAGTATTCGCAATAAAGTGGATGAACTTGCAGCGTGGATCAGTACCTGGGACTTTGATGTTGTGGCCATTTCTGAGACATGGATAGAGCAGGGTCAGGAATGGTTGTTGCAGGTTCCGGGGTACAAATGCTTTAGTCGGAGTAGAGAAGAAGGTAGAAGGGGGGGTGGGGTAGCATTGCTAGTCAAGGACTGTATCACAGTATCGGAGAGAAAGTTTGATGAGGACTTGTCAGTTGAGGTAGTATGGGCGGAGATTAGAAATAGGAGAGGAGAGGTCACCCTGTTGGGAGTCTTTTATAGACCTCCTAAAAGTTCTAGAGAGGTTGAGGAAAGGATTGCGGAGACAATCCTGGTTAGGAGTGAAAGTAATAGGGTAATTGTTATGGGGGACTTTAACTTTATGAATATTGATTGGAGTTGCTATAGTTCTAGCTCGCTAGAGGGGTCAGTGTTTGTACAAAGCGTGCAGGAAGGTTTTTTGTCTCAGTATGTAGACAGGCCAACTAGAGGTGAGGCTATATTGGATTTGGTGCTGGGAAATGAGCCAGACCAGGTGCTTGACTTGGAAGTTGGTGTGCATTTTGGTGATAGTGACCACAATTCGGTTACGTTCACCTTAGTGATGGGAAGAGATAGGCATGAACCTCGGGTCAGCAATTTTAGCTGGGGTAAGGGCGATTATGAGGCTATCAGGAGTGAATTAGGAAGCATGGATTGGATTAGGGGATTACAGGGACTGGGAACGTCTGAAATGTGGAGTTTTTTCAAGGAGCAGCTACTGCGAGTCCTTGATAGGTATGTCCCTGTCAGGCATGGTGGATTTGGTAGATCTAGGGAACCGTGGTGCACTAAAAGAGTTGAGTCGATGGTTAAAAAGAAAAAGGAGGCTTATGTTCGGATGAGATTGGAGGGCTCAGATAGTGCACTAGAAAGCTTTAGATTGGCTAGGAGGGAGTTGAAGAGTGAGTTGAGAAGGGCTAAAAGAGGACATGAGAAGACTTTGGCTGATAGGATTAAGGAGAATCCTAAGGCGTTCTATAGGTATGTCAAGAACAGAAGGTTGGTCAGGGCAAGATTAGGGCCAGTTACAGACAGCAGGGGGAAGTTGTGTGTGGAACCGGAGGAGATTGGAGAAGTATTGAACCAATATTTCTCTTCGGTGTTCACGCAGGGGGACATGAATATAGCTGAGGAGGACATTGGGTTGCAGGGGTGTAAAATAGACAGTATTACGGTTGATAAAGGGGATGTGCTAGAAATTCTTGAGGGGCTGAAAATAGATAAGTCCCCTGGTCCGGATGGGATCTACCCTAGGATTCTCTGGGAGGCTAGAGAGGTGATTGCAGAGCCTCTGGCTCAGATCTTCAGGTCGTCATTGGTCTCTGGTGTAGTCCCGGAGGATTGGAGGATAGCGAATGTTGTCCCATTGTTTAAGAAGGGGAACAGAGACTTTGCCGGGAATTATAGACCGGTGAGTCTTACTTCTGTTGTGGGCAAGGTTTTAGAAAAAATTATTAGGGATAGGATTTATAGTTATTTGGAGTGTAATGAATTGATTAGAAATAGTCAGCATGGTTTTGTAGCGGGTAGGTCGTGCCTTACTAACCTTATTGAGTTTTTTGAGAAGGTGACCAAAGAGGTGGATGGGGGCAAGGCAGTTGACGTGGTATACATGGATTTTAGTAAGGCGTTCGATAAGGTTCACCATGGTAGGCTTCTTCAGAAAATGCAGATGTATGGGATTGTGGGTAATCTAGGAAGTTGGATCAGGAATTGGCTATCAGATAGGAGACAGAGGGTGGTGGTGGATGGTAAATATTCATCATGGAGTACAGTTACGAGTGGTGTGCCTCAGGGATCTGTTTTGGGGCCACTGTTGTTTGTAATTTTTATTAATGATCTGGATGAGGGTATAGTTGGGTGGATTAGTAAATTTGCTGATGACACCAAAATTGGAGGTGTGGTAGATTGTGAGGAAGGGTGTCATAGTCTGCAGGGAGACTTAGATAGGTTGCAGAGCTGGGCCGAGAGGTGGCGGATGGAATTTAATGCGGAGAAGTGTGAGGTAATTCACTTTGGTAGGAGCAACAGATGTGTCGAGTATAGGGCTAACGGGAGGACTTTGAATAGTGTGGATGAACAGAGGGATCTAGGTGTGTGTGTACATAGATCCCTGAAAGTTGGGAATCAAGTAGATAAGGTAGTTAAGAAGGCGTACGGTGTCTTGGCGTTTATTGGTAGGGGGATTGAATTTAGGAGTCGCAGTGTAATGTTGCAACTGTACACTACTCTAGTGCGGCCGCACTTGGAGTACTGTGTGCAGTTCTGGTCCCCGCATTACAAGAAGGATGTGGAGGCGTTGGAGAGGGTGCAGAGGAGGTTTACTAGGATGTTGCCTGGTATGGTGGGGAGGTCCTATGAGGAGAGACTGAGGGATTTAGGGTTGTTTTCGTTGGAAAGAAGGCGGCTAAGAGGGGATCTTATTGAAACATATAAGATGATTAGAGGTTTAGATAGGGTGGATAGTGATAGCCTTTTTCCTCGGATGGAGAAAGCTAGCACGAGGGGGCATGGCTTTAAATTAAGGGGGGGTAGCTACAGGACGGATGTCAGGGGTAGGTTCTTTACCCAGCGGGTGGTGAGGGATTGGAATGCCCTGCCTGCTGCAGTTGTAAATGCGTCTAGTTTGGGGGCGTTTAAGAGATCTCTGGATAGGTTTATGGACGAAAAGGGATTGGTATAGGCTAGTGGGTCATTGTTTTTGTAACTGGTCGGCGCAACATCGTGGGCCGAAGGGCCTGTTCTGCGCTGTAATGTTCTATGTTCTATGTTCTATGTTCTATATTCTGATCCCCTCCTTGCCCCCACGTCTCTTGATCCCTTTAGCTCCAAAAGCGATATCGAATTTCTTCTTGAAATCAGACAATGATTTGGCCTCAGCTACTTTCTGTGGTAGTCAATTCCACACATTCACCACCCTCTGGGTGAAGAATTTTCTCCTCACCTCAGTTCTAAAAGATTGACCCCTTATCCTCAAACTGTGACTCTATTTCTGGGCTTCCCCACCATCAGCACCGTTCTTTCTGAATCTACCCTGTCTAACACTATTAGAATTTCATAAGTTTCTTGGTAAGAACAACCAAGCTGAGAAAACACAGGCAGGGGAGCAAAGCAAATAGTTGTGAGCAGTAAATGCTGTTAGAATCTGCCAGCACAATATTTTGGTTCTGCCAATATCCACGGCAGTTTTTTGGCCGCACCCATCCTGTCAGTGAACCCGCCAAGGGGAAGGAGGGGTGGGGGTGGGGGGGGGGGGGGGGGGGGGGGGGGTGGTGGTGTGGGGTAGGGGGGGCGGTGGGGTGATGTCAGCTTTGGTTGGAGCAGATGATCCCACCAGAGGGAAGGACTGGAAAATCCTGTCTTAGATCTCCAAAAGTGAAGACTGAAAATCCATCGTGAGGGAGGCGGAGGTTTAATGAGATTGTGCAATTCACAGTGGACGCTGACGTCTGGGTTTGTTGCTGAGAAATCCATGGGTCTTGGTCACATCAACCATTTATTGTGCAGTCAATGTACTTAACCAGTTCGTTTGTCAATTCATATATACCCTGTTATTCAGAATGCTAGTTTATACGATGCATGGTAACAGGCCTTTCAGTGCAACTTCAGGTTTTTAGGTGTCCAGATCACCAACAACCTGTTCTGGTCCCCCCATGCCATCACTATAGTTTAGAAAGCCCACCAATGCCTCTACTTTCTCAAAAACCTGAGGAAATTTGGCATGTCAGCTGTGACTCTCACCAACTTTTACGAATGCACGATAGAAAACATTCTTTCTGGTTGTATCATAGCCTGGTAGGGCTCCTGCTCTGTCCAAGACCACAAAGGATCGTGAATGTAGCCCAATCCATCAGGCAATCCGGCCTCCTATCCATTGATTCTGTCTACACTTCCTGCTGCCTCGGCAAAGCAGTCAGATAATTCAGGACCTCATGCAGCCCAGGCATTCTCTCTTCCCCCAGAAGTCTGAGAACACATGCCAGCTTCTCTCCTGCTGCCATCAGACTTCTGAATGGACCTACCTTGCATTAAGTTGATCTTTCAGTACATCGTAGCTATGACTGTAGCATTATTTTCTACACTACCTCATTTCCTTCTCAATAAACGGTATGCTTTGTCTGTATAGTGCACAAGAAACAATACTTTTCACTGAATGCTAGTGTATGTGACAATAATAAATCAAATCAAATCAAAAACTTGTCCATATTGCCCTGTTCTTACCTTAAGTTAATCCAAACTGCCTGCATTAGGCCCATATCGCTCTATACCAATCTTACCCATGTAACGTCTAAATGCTTTTTAAAAGACAAAATTATACCCACCTCTATTACTACCTTTGGCAGCTCATTCCAGGTACTCACCATCCTCTGTGTGAACAAAGTGACCCCCTGGACCCTTGTGTATCTCTCCCCTTTCACCTTAAACTTATGCTCTCTAGTTCCGGAAAAGATGTTGACTATCTACCCGATCTATGCCCCCCATTAGTTTGTAGACCTCTATAAGATTGTCCCTCAGCCTTTTATGCTCCAGAGAAAAAAATCCCAGTCTATCAAGCCTCTCCTTATAACTCAAACAATCAGGTCCTGGTAGCATCCAAGTAAATCTTTTCTGCACCTTCCCTAATATAATAATATCCTTTCAATAATAGGGTGACCGGAACTGTATACAGTATTGCAAGTGTGGCCTTACCAATGCCTTATACAATTTCCACAAGACATCCTAATTCCTGTAATCAATATTCCAACCAATGAAACCAAGCATGCTAATACCTTCTTCACCACTCTGTCATAAGAACATAAGAACATAAGAAATAGGAGCAGGAGTAGGCCATCTAGCCCTTCAAGCCTGCCCCGCCATTCAATAAGATCATGGCTGATCTGTCGTGGCTCAGTTCCACTTTCCTGCCCTCTCCCCATAACCCTTAATCCCCTCTCTTATCAAAAACCCATCAACCCGCGTCTTAAAAATATTTAGCGAGGCAGCCTCCACCACTTCAACGGGCAGAGAATTCCAGAGATTCACCACCCTTTGAGTGAAGAAGTTCCTCCTCAACTCCGTTCTAAACCGCCCCCCCTTTATCTTGAGGCTGTGCCCCCTAGTCCTACTGTCTTTTTTGAGCGGGAAGAGTCTCTCCACCTCTATCCTATCCATCCCATTCATCATCTTATACGTCTCAATGAGATCTCCCCTCATTCTTCTAAACTCTAACGAGTACAAGCCTAGTTTATTCAGCCTCTCCTCATAGCTCAACCCCCTCAACTCCGGTATCAGCCTAGTAAACCTCCTCTGCACTCCCTCCAAGGCCAAAATATCTTTGCGCAGGTGCGGCGCCCAAAACTGCACACAGTACTCCAGCTGCGGCCTCACCAATGCCCTATACAGCTGCAGCAAGACCTCCCTACTTTTATATTCAATCCCCCTCGCTATGAAGGCCAGCATCCCATTCGCCTTCCTGACCACCTGCTGCACCTGCAAGCTGGGTTTTTGCGACTCATGCACAAGGACCCCGAGGTCCCTCTGCACCGTCGCCTGCTGCAGTTTTTCTCCACGTAAGTAATAATCCTTCCTACCATTATTCCTACCAAAGTGGACCACCTCACACTTGCCAACATTAAATTCCATTTGCCATTTCCTGGCCCATTCACCCAGCCTATCTAGATCCTTCTGCAGACTCTCCACACCCTCCGCACAATTTGCCGTTCCCCCAATCTTGGTGTCATCAGCAAATTTCGACACCCTACACTCGGTTCCCTCCTCCAGATCATCTATATAAATGGTAAAAAGCTGAGGCCCCAGCACCGACCCCTGGGGCACTCCACTAGTCACCATCCGCCAATCCGAATAGCACCCGTTGACCCCCACTCTCTGCCTCCTATTTGACAACCAATCTTCTATTCACGCTAACACCCTACCCCCAACTCCATGTCCCTCGACCTTCTGCAATAACCTCTTGTGAGGTACTTTGTCAAACGCCTTCTGAAAATCCAGAAAGACCACATCCACCGGCTCTCCTCTATCCACCGCCCTAGACACATCCTCATAGAACTCCAGTAAATTTGTCAGACACGACTTCCCTTTAATGAAACCGTGCTGCGTCTGCTCTATCAAGCAATTCCCTTCAAGATGCCTCGCAATTTCCTCCTTAATGACGGATTCTAACATTTTACCTACCACAGACGTTAAACTAACCGGCCTATAATTCCCCACCTTTTGCCTGGCACCCTTCTTAAACAACGGCCACCTGTGACTCCACTTTCAAGGAGCTGTGAACCTGTACTCCTAGAACATAAGAACATAACATAAGAAATAGGAGCAGGAGTAGGCCATCTAGCCCTTCGAGCCTGCCCCGCCATTCAATAAGATCATGGCTGATCTGTCGTGGCTCAGTTCCACTTTCCCGCCCTCTCCCCATAACCCTTAATCCCTTCTCTTATCAAAAACCCATCAACCCGCTTCTTAAAAATATTTAGCGAGGCAGCCTCCACCACTTCAACGGGCAGAGAATTCCAGAGATTCACCACCCTTTGAGTGAAGAAGTTCCTCCTCAACTCCGTTCTAAACCGCCTCCCCTTTATCTTGAGGCTGTGCCCCCTAGTCCTACTGTCTTTTTTGAGCGGGAAGAGTCTCTCCACCTCTATCCTATCCATCCCATTCATCATCTTATACGTCTCAATGAGATCTCCCCTCATTCTTCTAAACTCTAACGAGTACAAGCCTAGTTTATTCAGCCTCTCCTCATAGCTCAATCCCCTCAACTCCGGTATCAGCCTAGTAAACCTCCTCTGCACTCCCTCCAGGGCCAAAATATCCTTGCGCAGGTGCGGCGCCCAAAACTGCACACAGTACTCCAGCTGCGGCCTCACCAATGCCCTATACAGCTGCAGCAAGACCAACTTTTTGTTCTATAACTCTCCCCAACACCTTACCATTAACTGAGTAAGTCCCGCCTTGGTTCGAGTTACCAAAATGTATTATCTTGCATTTAGTTAAATTAAACTCCATCTGCCATTCATCAGCCCACTGGCCCAACAGATCAAGATCCCATTGCAATCCTAGATAACCTTCTTCACTGTCCACAATGCCACCAATCTTGATGTCATCTGCAAACTTACTAACCATTCCTCCTAAATCCTCATCCAAATCATTAATATAAATCACAAATAACAGTGGACTTAGCATCAATCTCACACCACTGGTCACAAGCCTCCAGTCTGAAAAACAATCTTCTACAACTACCCTCTGTCTTTTCTCATCAAGCCAATTTTTTACCCAATTGGCTACCTCACCCTGGATCCCGTTAGATTTAACCGTATGCAATAACCTGTCACGCGGTATCCTGACAAAGGCTTTGCTAAAGTCCATGTAGACAAGGTCGATTGCATTGCCCTCATCTACCCTCCTGGATAGCCCAAAAAACGCAATCAAATTTGTGAGACATGATTTTCCACTTACAAAGCCATGCCAAATGTCCCTAAACAGTCCTTACCTCACTAAATGACTGTAGATCCTGTGTCTCAGAATACCTTCTAACAACTCACCCGCTGTAGATGTGAGTCTCACCAGTATGTGCTTCCCAGGCTTTTCCATGCAGCCTTTCTTAAACAAAGGTACAACATTTTCCATCCTCCAATCTACAGGCACCTCACCTGTGGTTGTCGATGATTCAAACATCTCTGCTAGTGGAGCCGTAATTTCCTCCCTAGCCTCCCACAACATGATGGGATATACTTCATTAGGTCCCAGGGCCTACCTTGATGCACTTCAAGACCTCCAGCGCCTCCTTCTCTATAATATGTACACTCCTAATTAACTCCCCAAGTTTCCTAACATCTATGCCTTTCTCAACAGGAAATACTGATGAAAAATATTCATTTAGGATCTTAATCTTGTGGATCTGCACATAGATTACATTGTTGATCCCTAAGAGGTCCTACTCTCTCTCTAGTTACTCTTTTGTCCTTTAGGTATTTGTTGAAGCTCTTTGGATTCTCCTTTGTCTTATCCACCAAGGCAATCTTATGTCCCCCTTTTTGCCCTCCTAATTGCTTTCTTAACTCAACCCTGACACCCTCTTCAAGGGATCCACATGATCCCATCTTCCTGTTAATATCATATACAGGCCGGAATTGTATTGGCCTGCCTACCACAGGAATGGGAACAGGTGAGGGCGTAATATGGAAAGATCTGTTGACCTTAGGTGGGATTTTACAGTTTCAGGACGAGCGAGGCTGTAAAATTCCGCCCTCTGTTTTACTTTGTAAAGTTTATTTTGATTTGCTTAAAATTTAATTCAAAAGATGAGAACTTTGCTGGTTAGGCCAACGATTATTTCCCATTTCTCCATTTCAGAGTCAATAACATAGCTATGGATCTAGAGTCACACGTAGGCCAGACCAGATTCCCTCACCTAAAGGACATTAGTGAACCAGATGAGCTTTTGTGCCAATCAACAATGGTTTCATTAGACTTTTAATTCCAAAGAATTAAAGAGGGGACATAGCTTTAAATTGAGGGGTGGTAATTATAGGACGGATGTCAGAGGTAGGTTCTTTACTCAGAGGGTAGTAAGGGCATGGAATGCCCTGCCTGCAGCAGTTGTGGACTCGCCAACTTTAAGGGCGTTCAAATGGTCAGTGAATAGGCATATGGATAACTTTGGAATAGTTTAGGTTAGAGGGTCACTAGATTGGTTCCACTGGTCAGCGCAACATTGAGGGCCGAAGGGCCTGTACTGTGCTGTAATGTTCTGTGTTCTATGTTCTAAATTTTTATTGGATTCAAACTTCACCATCTGCTGTGGTGGGATTTGAACCCAAGTCCCCATATCTTGATCTGGTGACAATACTGCTATGCCACTGCCTCTCCCATTATGCAGCTTCAATCTCTGAGTGAGTATCTGAGATGACAAACTTTATCTGCTTTAATAGAAAGTTATTGGTCCCTAACCAGATTGTAACAGTGTTGCCCAGAACCAGAGGTAGTGTTCCAGATGGCATCAATGTAGGTTGAATGCCAAAGAATAAAGAAACCTCAGGTGTTGGCAGAGAAATGTATAATTCCATTTTGGTTTCAGATCATCGATGGAATAAATTATTGGTAGCTCTTTCTATTCATAATACTATGGCTGTCAGAATAAGAGATATATAGTTTCAGGAATGCAGTTAACTCACAGAATGCTTCTACTTTGTGGGAATCCTGTCAAATGGAAAAGCGCAGACATCTTTCTTGTCACCGGTTATGTCAAAGAATCCATTAGTTTTCACCAGACAAGGATGAAATTTACCCCAGGCTGGAAAGACGAAGAAAGGAGGAAATAGGTTCCAACCATCCTTTTTCCTACTCTCTCTGGTTCAAGGCTTGGTGTTTTCATAGAATACCTATAATGCAGAAGGAGGCCATTCGGCCCATTGTATCTGTACCAGCTCTCTGACAGAGTATCCTATCTTACCACCCCGCCCTATCCCCATAACCCCACACATTTACCATGATTCATCCACCTAATCCACACATCTTTGGACACTAAAAGGCAATTTAGCATGACCAATCCACCGAATCCACACATTTTTGGACTGTGGGAGGAAACTGGAGCACCCGGAAGAAACCCACACAGAACATGCAAACTCCACACAGTCACCCAAGACTGGAATCGAACCCTGTTCCTGGCACTATCTCGAAGGAAAACAGTCCTAATGTCTCCAGTTTATTTTCATAACTGAAGTTCCTCATCTTAGAGGCTATTCTCATGAACCTTTTCTGCACTGTCTCCAATGCCTTCACATCTTTCCTCAAGTCTGGCACCCAGAACTGTACACAATACTCAGTTGAATCCGAAATTGTGACTTATACAAGTTCAAGACAACCTCCTTGTTCATATACCCTATCATCCTCTTAATAAAGTCCAGGAGACTGGCCAGTCTACCGAATTCTACTCTCTATAAACACAAAGTCATGCAAACTTCCACTGCTTGGCATCAAATCCAATTCATCCTCTGCTCGTTGACCTACACAATTAATCAAAGTCTCAAATTGGAAAATTCTCATCCTGTGTTTTCAAATCCCCCCATAGCCTCACCCCTCCCTTTCACAGTGATCTCCTCCAAACCTTACTACCATCCCAGATAACATGATGAATTTGGCTACGTCACGACTTTTTGTAATTCCTCACAGCCTTGGGCAGAGCAGGAGCCATACCAAACTGTGATACAACCAGAAAGAATGCTTTCTATGGTGCATTTGTAAAAGTTGTTGAGTGTTGTAGCAGACATACCAAGCTTCCTTTGTCTTCTGAAGAAGTAAACACATTGGCAGGCTTTCTTAACTATAGTGTCAGCGTGGGCTTAATCAGAATTGTTTAAAATTGATGCAACCAACAGTGACTTTAGCTAGACTTTTGACGAGTTCTCAGATAGCAGATTGATCAGAAAAGCAGAAGCTCAGGGTATTCCAAAGAAAAGTGGCGATTGGAACCAGAAACTATTCAGTGACACTGAATAAAGGACAATGGTCGAAGCGTGTTTTTCTAAACATGAGTTGTTTCAAGTGGGGTTCCATAGGGTTCAGTACTGGGCCCTTTGCAGGGCATATACCAATGATCTAGCCTTAAATGTAGGTGGTCTGATTTAAAAAAATTGTACTTGATTTAAATATTGGCAATGCAGTTGGAAGGAAAGACTAAATCTATGGACGAGGATATATCATTGGACTGGCCAGGTGGGCTGAAAAGAGACAAATGGAATTCCATCCAGAGATCAGTGAGGTAATGCATTCTGGGCAGACAACACTGCAAGGGAATAGCTGGAAATCTGGGCCATGAAAGAATTATTGATAGTCATAGTTGCCATTCACATATGGAAGGAAATCTGCCGTCCTTACCCGGTTTGGCCCACATGTTGTAATGTTAGTATACCTTTAAGAATTTTTTTTCAATCATGTTCTCTGCAGCTATAAGCAGTTTTGGTTTCATTGTTGCCGAGGCGGCTGCTAGAAGTCCTTTTATTGCTCCTTCAGTGGCTTAAATGGGGTTAGATTGTTTTTATTCTGGGATGTTTTATGACTCTGCACTGTTAGGAAGAAGGTCACGTGTTTTTAGACAATTCTTCATTTCTTCCTACTGAATTTAAGGTTTCATTTTCTGTTTGGCTGGCAGTGTTAATTTAAAAGAGACATCAAGCTGAAGAGAAGAGTCTTTCTCTTTCTCCCTGGTTTTGGAAATTCTGCTGGTTAGCTCAAAGCAAGGCTTCTTAACTTCCTGGAGTAGGACATCTGCTGGTGGTGACTCAACTAGATTCTCTCCTTGGTGTTCTGAGAAGCTGTTTTGACTTCAAACTGTTCTTGGTTTATATCCAGAGGACTGCTAGAAGTTACAAGCTGAGAAGTCAGGATTTCAATTCTCCAACCAAAAAACTCAGTTCCAGTATCACATGAGTATTAGTCTTTACTGTGTTAAACCTGTGGAAAGGGTTTTTGTTGATGCGAACTTTAGCTTGATTGGAGCATTTTTGATATATTAATTAAAGGTTATAAAATATCATGAATGTTTTGTTTTTGTTTGTAATTGATAAAAATTATCTAATTTTTTTTCTACACATGTTAACTATATTCTTAAATAAACTTTGTTTGATAAAAGCTCCCTAGTGGGTCATTTGAATCATATCTAAGTGAAGCATCTCATGTTTGCCCTAGCCAAATTCAAAGTGCAAAACTTTTGATCCAGGCAGACTTCATAAAACACTTTGGAATTTCTGACCT
Source organism: Carcharhinus amblyrhynchos (assembly GCF_965287045.1). Lineage (NCBI taxonomy): Eukaryota > Metazoa > Chordata > Chondrichthyes > Carcharhiniformes > Carcharhinidae > Carcharhinus > Carcharhinus amblyrhynchos. The sequence continues at coordinate 127,396,843 of NC_137327.1, forward strand.
GAATTATAACAATGTGACTCCAGATTTACAGAAATGGGTTGACACTTAGGCACCCTCTCAATGGCCTAGCAAGCCACCTATTCAAGGACAATTAGGGATGGACAATAAATGCTGGCCCAGCCAGCAACACTCACATCCCATGAATGAATTTTGAGAAAATGGGATTACAGCATCATAGAATCTCTACAGTGCAAAAGGAGGCCATTCAGCTCATTGAGCATGCACTAACAACAAACCCACCCAGGCCCTTGCCCCTTAACTCCACGTATTTACCCTGCTAATCCCCCTGACAGTAAGGGCCAATTAAGCATACCTTCCTTTATTAGCAAAGACATGGAGCACAAATGCAGGTAAGCCATTCTTGAACTATATGAAACACTGGTTGAAACAATAGCTGTCCTCTTGCTTACAGTTCTGGTTGTTGCATTGCAGGAAGAATGTGATCTCCCTAAGTAGTGTGTTGAGGAAGTTTACAAGAGTGTGGCCAAGTCTGGCGAACTTTAACAATTAGGAACGATCCGATGCATTCAATTGTTTTCTTTGAAACTGAGGAGGCTGAGGGGAGATTTAATAGAGGCGTATAAAATTATGAGGGGCCCAAAGAGAGTAGATAGGAATCAATGTCAAACAATTGGAAGGCAGGTTAGAGGGGTGTTGAGGAAAACATTTTCAGAGGGCAGTATGGTCTGGAGCTGTCTGAAAAGATGTGTTGAAGTCATCATTTTATTTAAAGGTCAAGTGGATATGTGTGTGAAGAGCCATAATTAACAAGGTTCTAGACTAAGAGCTGGAGATTGGGATTAGGTGGGATAGCTTGTTTTCAGCCAGTCCTGACAAGGTGGGCCGAATGGCCTCTTCAGTGTCAGATAAATCTATGGCTCCTTAATCCTGCAAAACCAAAATTGCATGAAATAAAATTTAATTCCCTAGATGCATTCAAAAGCACCATTAAGGCCATACTGGCTCTCTTCGGGCAAGTTGAGATATTTGACCTTGGTCCTGTGCATGATTGAACAAAAGGGTTTCCCCATCTGTATCCCAATTGAACAGATATTCAGCATTCCGCTTGCATTATCAAAAGTCTCCTCACTCACACAAAAGTGACAAAGGAGGTATTAAATTATATGTGCGTCAATGTCCGTAGTGTGTGTAACTAACAGGATTGGCAAGCCGTAGGCACAAAGTGCCGCGTGAGATTATGACGTGGTTGCATTAACTGAAACATGAGTCAGACAAGACCAAGAATGAGTTCTTAACATTACTGAATATTTGGGAATGATAGTGGAGGAAACGGAAGATGGGGTATGACGGCATTGATTAAAGACGATGTTCCAATTCTAAATTGAAAAGTTACACTAAATGGTTTCGAGCTTGAATCATTTTGGCATGAGTTGAGAAACAGAGGGAGAGCTGTTGCATTGCTAAACATTTTTTATATGGCTTCAAACAATGAACAGGGGATAAATGAACAAATTGAAAAGTTGTGCATCAAAACTAGAGTGTAATATTTGGAAACTTTAAAACTTTAATTATCCTAATGTTCTCAAACTTTACTTATTGGTCAGAATTTTACTGTCCCGCCTGCCACAGGGATCAGAGCGGTCAAGGGACGGGAATTTGCTGTTGACCTTGGGTGGGTTTTTACAGTTTCAGGACGAGCGAGGCCATAGAATCCCACCCATACTGCCTCCTCTTCAGGATCTGCCCTGGTACCCTTATAGTTAATATTTTAATCTCCTTAATTCCAGACATTTTACAAAATGCATCAGTTACAATGCACACGTACAGCTTTAACTTAATAACAGTCATTGTTATGGTGGCAGAGGAGAATGTTTGTTCTGGCATAAGTGCATAACGTTTGGAGTGATGGGCAATAGTTGGAATTGTTTGTTATTCTTTCATGAGATCATAGAATCCTACAGTGCAAAAGGAAGCCATTCAGCCCATTGAGTCTGCACCAACCACAATCCTACCAAGGTCCTATTTCCATAACACCACATATTTACCCTGCTAATCCCCCTCACACTAGGGTTAACTTAGCATAGCCAATCAATCTAACCAGCACATCTTTGGGCTGTGGGAGGAAACCGGGGCACCCGGAGGAAACCCATGCAGACACGGGGAGAATGTGCAAACTCTGCATAGACAGTGATCCAAGGTTGGAATTGAACCTGGGTCCCTGGCGCTGTGAAGCAGCAGTGCTAACCACTGTGCCATCATGCCGATGTGGGCACCGTTGGTAAGATGGGCATTTGTTGCCTATCCGTAACTGAGCAGCTTGCTCAGCCACAACAGAGGGCAGTTAAGGGTCAACCGCACCCAGATTTGGTAAGGAACCAGATGGGCTTGTGCAACAATCGATGATGTCACCATCATTACAGTTCAGATTTATTGATTACATTCAATTTTCGCCAGCTGCCATGGCAGATTTGAACCCATTTTCCCAAGGGCATTAGCTTGGTCCTCTAGATTACTTAGCCAGTGACATTGTCACTAAGCTGCCATCATCCCCAGTTATTAGGTGTTTTCCACAATTTGGCTTAACATTCCTTAATCTCCTCTGCACATTCATTAGTGTCTGTTCTGTACCAAATCTCCAAAAGAGCATTACACCCTGGCCCACCCCCTATCCCATAACCTCACGCATTTACCATGCCTAAACTACCTAACCTATATACCTTTGGACACTAAGGGGCAACTTAGCATGGCCAATCCACTGAACCTAACATCTTTGGACACAAAGGAGCAATTTAACATGGCCAATCCACCTAACCTGCACTCATTTGGACACTAAGGGCAATTTAGCACGGCCAAACAACCTAACCTCCACATCTTTGGACACTGAGGTGCAATTTAGCATGGCCAATCCACCTAACCTGCACTTGTTTGGACACTAAGGGGCAATTTAGCTTGGCCAAACCACCTAACCTGCACATTTTTGGACACTAAGGGACAATTTAGCATGGCCAATCCACCTAACTTACACATCTTTGAGCTGTGTGAGGAAACTAGAGTACCCGTAGCAAGCCCACGCAGACAGGGAGAAGAGTGCAAACTCCACACAGGCAGTTACCTAAGGTTGGAATTGAACATTGGTTGCTGAATTCTTAAGTGCTTATATTTTCTTGACTGACTCAGAGGGTTTACAAATCAGGCCTGGAATCCTCCAACCTCATTCACAGCTGGGATTCTCCAATCCTGTTACGGTGAATGGCAATTTGGCTGAATGCCAAATTCTCTGTTTTCATTGGGGCGTGCGAGGGTGGAAAATTCTGGCCCTGGCCTTTCATCTTAGGTATACGTTTTTCATCTCTTCACCTGTTCTTTTTCCTTTTCTCTCCCCTTGTTGTTTACCTCACTCCCTCATTTTCTCCCTCTCTCTCTCTCTCTACTCCCCATTCCCTCCATCTCCCCTTGTTTAAAAGCAACAATCTCCTGGGGTGAACTCAACAGAAAATGTGTATGTTTTGTAAAGGGATGTAATTTAAGTGTGTAATGGTGTCATAGAGTCAGAGAGTCACACATTATGGAAAAGGCCCTTCAGCCACTGAGTCTGCATCAACAAAACTACACTAAACGCACACTTACCGCGATTTGGCCCGTAGCCTTGAATGTTATGACATTTCAAGTATTCATCTACATACGTTTCCAAGGTTGTGAGGTTGCCTCTACTATCCTCCCAGGCAGCACATTCCAGGCTCCCACCAACACCGGGTCAACAATAATTTCCTCAAATTCCCTCTAACTCTCCTTCCCCTCACCTTAAAATTGTGTCCCCACGTTATTGAACCTTCAGTTAAGGGGAACAGTTGCTTTCAGCCCACCCTCTTTGTACCCCTCATAATCTGATACACCTCGATCAGATCTCCCCTCCCCTACTCTAAAGGAAACAACACTCAGAGGGTGGTGAGTGAGTGGAATCGGCTGCCATTGGTGGTGGTAGAGGCGAACTCGCTGGGGTCTTTTAAAAGACTTCTGGATGAGCACATGGGATTTAATGGGATTGAGGGTTATAGATAGGCCTGGTAGGTATGGATATGATCGGCACAACTTGTGGGCCGAAGGGTCTGTTTGTGCTGTAGTGTTCTATGTTCTATGTTAACACAGGCCTATCCCAGCCTCTCGTTATAGCTCAAATGCTCCATTCCTGGCAACATTCTAGTGAATCTTCTCTGCATCGTCTCCACAGCAATCACGTTCTTCCTATAGAACTACACACAGTTCTTCAGATGTGACCTAACCAAAGTTTTATATAGCTCCAGTATAACCTCCCTGCTCTTATAATCAAGGCCACAACTGATAAAGCCTTAATTACCCTATTAACCTGTACTGCTGCTTTCAGGGATCGGTTAACAAGCATCCCCAGATCCCTCTGTTCTTCTGAGCTTTTAAAGTTTAAAGTTTATTTATTAGTCACAAGTAGGCTTACATTCACACTGTAATGAAGTTACTGTGAAAATCCCCTAGTCGCCACACTCCAGTGCCTGTTCATATATACTCAAGGAGAATTTAGGACAATGCACCCAACCAGCACATTGTTTGGACTGTGGGAGGAAACCAGAGCAGATGGGCTGAATGGCCTCCTTCTGCAGCATAGGAATTCTATGGTTCTACGATTCTTTGTACCTGCTAAAAGCCTCTCTTTTTATTCTTTTCAAATCCTGAATATACCTAGAAATCCAGGGTTCTCTGGGCTTGTTGCTCTTACAGCTCATCCTAAAGGGAATGCGTTACACCTGTAACCTCCCCATTTCCTTTTGAACACTCCTCTCTGCCCCGCTTGAGATTTTCCCACAGGAAGCTGTTCCTTTGGCCAGTTCCTGTCTTATTCTAATGAAATCTGTCTTCCCCCAATTCTAAAACTATTTTTTGAGACTATCTTTTTCTTTTTCCTTAACAAACTTAAATTGTACTGTGTTGTGGTCACTATCACTAAAATGCTCCCCACTGCAAACTTGAAAACCTGTCTGGCTTTGTTCCCCAGAATTAGTTCCTATGTTCCACCATCCCTTCTTGGGCCTTCTACACATTGACATGAAAAGCTCTCCTGAATACATTTCAAAAAATGCTCCCCTGGAAACTCTTTACACAATGAACATCCCTATTAATCTAATTTATATCAGATATGTAAATAAAGTTTATCTGATGTTGTCGCTGGATTCCGGGGAAGTGCCGGAAGATTGGAAAACAGCTAATGTTACGCTGTTGTTTAAGAAGGGTGCCAGGCAAAAGGCAGGGAATTATAGGCCGGTTAGTTTAACATCTGTTGTAGGTAAAATGTTAGAATCCGTCATCAAGGAGGAAATAGCGAGGCATCTTGAGGGGAATTGCTTGATAGAGCAGACGCAGCACGGTTTCGTTAAGGGAAAGTCGTGTCTGACAAATTTACTGGAGTTCTATGAGGATGTGTCTAGGGCGGTGGATAGAGGAGAGCCGGTGGATGTGGTCTTTCTTGATTTTCAGAAGGCGTTTGACAAGGTACCTCACAAGAGGTTATTGCAGAAGGTCGAGGGACATGGAGTTGGGGGTAGGGTGTTAGCGTGGATAGAGGATTGGTTGTCAAATAGGAGGCAGAGAGTGGGGGTCAATGGGTGCTATTCGGATTGGCGGTTGGTGACTAGTGGAGTGCCCCAGGGGTCGGTGCTGGGGCCTCAGCTATTTACCATTTATATAGATGATCTGGAGGAGGGAACCAAGTGTATGGTGTCGAAATTTGCTGATGACACCAAGATTGGTGGAACGGCAAATTGCGCGGAGGGTGTGGAGAGTCTGCAGAAGGATCTAGATAGGCTGGGCGAATGGGCCAGGAAATGGCAAATGGAATTTAATGTTGGCAAGTGCGAGGTGGTCCACTTTGGTAGGAATAATGGTAGGGAGGATTATTACTTACGTGGCGAAAAACTGCAACAGGCAACGGTGCAGAGGGACCTCGGGGTCCTTGTGCATGAGTCGCAAAAACCCAGCCTGCAGGTGCAGCAGGTGGTCAGGAAGGCGAATGGGATGCTGGCCTTCATAGCGAGGGGGATTGAATATAAAAGTAGGGAGGTCTTGCTGCGGCTGTATAGGGCATTGGTGAGGCCGCAGCTGGAGTACTGTGTGCAGTTTTGGGCGCCGTACTTACGCAAGGATATTTTGGCCTTGGAGGGAGTGCAGAGGAGGTTTACTAGGCTGATGCCGGAGTTGAAGGGGTTGAGCTATGAGGAGAGGCTGAATAAACTAGGCTTGTACTCGTTAGAGTTTAGAAGAATGAGGGGAGATCTCATTGAGACATATAAGATGATGAATGGGATGGATAGGATAGAGGTGGAGAGACTCTCCCCGCTCAGAAAGGACAGTAGGACTAGGAGGCACAGCCTCAAGATAAAGTGGGGAGCGGTTTAGAACGGAGTTGAGGAAGAACCTCTTCACTCAAAGGGTGGTGAATCTCTGGAATTCTCTGCCCGTTGAAGTGGTGGAGGCTGCCTCGCTAAATATTTTTAAGACGCGGGTTGATGGGTTTTTGATAAGAGAGGGGATTAAGGGTTATGGGGAGAGGGCGGGAATGTGGAACTGAGCCACGACAGATCAGCCATGATCTTATTGAATGGCGGGGCAGGCTCGAAGGGCTAGATGGCCTACTCCTGCTCCTATTTCTTATGTTCTTATATTAATTGTTTTCTTCTTGCATCACTTCTTCCCAACAAAAGTTTGAACATTACAGCTACAGCCTGGCCTGGATCTTTAGTTAGGTTGATTGGCTATACCAAATTGCCCCAAGATGTGTAGGTTGGGGAATGAGCAGGGTAAATACATGGAGTTCGGGGATAGGCCCTGAATGGGATTGTTATTGGTACAGGCTCGGTGGACTGAATGGTCTTTTTTTGCACTGTAGAGATTCTATGATCTCTGATTCACTGGGTCAAAATGATCTTGGAGCCCTCTAAAGGCAACTCCAGGACTCCCAACACCATTCCAGGGATGTGATTTTCAGGACTGCCTTTAATGATGCTTCCTATCAGAAGCCTGGCTGGCTTCATTGCAGAGCTAGGTATCAGCTTCTCATCCTCAATTTTCACTGAGTTGGTTTCAGTTTTTAGAGAGTCATGGCTCACGGTCCCTCAGAAGAGACATAAACCTTAACCTGCATGAGGGAATCTGTCAAAAGGTAAGTTCAAAAGTTACCCCTTGTGGCCCCTATTGAAAGTTATGCACCCACCGTTCAGCCCTGGCATTGGGGGGGTATGAGAAGACTTCAGATGGGATTCTCCGGCTGCGCTCACCCCAAAACTGGAAAATCCTGCCCGAGGTCAATGAACCTTTGTATGGCCCACTCCCTCCACCCGCTATGATTCCTATGGCGGGAAGGACGGGGAAGTCCTCCCCATAGAGAGGGGAATGGAAGGGCTGAGCTTGGCATAAGGAACATAGAGGGTGGGTGGAGTGGTATGGGTGGCGCAAGGGGAATATTCGGAGGGTGGAAGTGGGTGTGCAGACTGAGGAATGGAGGATCTTTGAGTTTTTTTCACCGGAGGACAAAACTTTCTAAACAGCCCATCTCTGCACCCAATGGCCCTTGCCGCTGGCTCCTGGCTCAACTGGATAGACACCAGCCCCAGCAATGATGGTCCCACTTTTGCAGACACCTTCTCCCGAGGCAGCCTTGCCGAGCTGGCAATTTTCCTAACTCCCCCTGCTCACCTGGGGGATGAAAATCAACGCCTCAGTGCTTCTTCCGATTTCATCCTTAGGTTTTTTCCACAGGTCACCATGCTAATGTGCAAGACCTTAAGTCATTGGAGCTGGATTCACTATAAATCTCCCTTTGATAATTTCGGCTCAACCAACAAGGGCAAAAGGAAAACAACAGGCGACGACCAATTCTTTCTGGTCACAGCTGGTTTTGGCTGGAGGAGGCCAATTGAGAGCAGCCGGCGTCAGCTGCTTCCAACTGAGAGATGCCAGCTGCCACCTTCTGGGATCAACTTTGGCCGACTGGTCTCAATTCTCAGCTGCTTCACCCATTCCTTTGAGCCACCTTCCCACTCTGCAAGAACATATTCTCTTTAATCAGCTAGATAGAGTCATAGGTCAGAATTTTACTGGCCTACCAGGAATCGGAGCTGGAGAGGGGCGGACTATGGAAAGGTCCATTGACATCAGGAGGGATTTTACGGATTTAGAATGAGCGAGGCCAGGAAATTCCACCCATGGAGTCAAAGAGTCGAAGAACAATACAGCACAGAAACAGGCCCTTCGGTCCAACCAGTCCATGCCATCCATGGTGCCCTCCCCGCTAGTCCCAATGTTGCCCAAATCCCTCAGACCATTTCCCATCCATGGAGGTGGCACGGTGGCAGAGTGGTTAGCACTGCTGCTTCACAGTGCTAGGAGCCTGGTTCAAATCCCGGCCTGGGTAACTGTCCGTAGAATTTGCGCGTTCTCTCCATGTCTGCATGGGTTTCCCCCGGGTGCTCCGCTTTCCTCCCATGGTCTGAGAGAGATGCTGGTTAGGTGCATTGAACAGGCACCGGAATGTGGCGACTAGAGGATTTTCACAGTAACTTCATGGCAATGTAAGTCTTACTTGTGACTAATGAATAAACTTTTTACTTTATGTATTTATCTTAATGTTTTTTATTTGGCCTCAAAGAACAAAGAACAAAGAACAACCCAGCACGGGAAACAGGCCCTTCGGCCCAACAAGCCCGCGCCGCCGCATCACCCTACACCTATTCTACCCTGCGTATCTACAAATAGAACCCCTGACTTAGCCAGATTCAGGGGAGAATAGTGTCAATTTGGTAAAACCAATCAGCCTAAGAGCACATCTTTGGGGTGTGGGAGGAAACCGGAGCGCCCGGAGGAAACCCACGCAACCACAGAGAGAATGCACAAACTCCCACAGACACAGGCCCAAATCCATGTATCTGCACAGCTAGCAGTGCTAGTCACCGAGCTGTTGCAGCGCCCGTCTACCGGTCCAGGATTAAGCACACACACCGACACGAAGTACTAGGCCACTCCCGGAACCTCCAGGAGCAGCCCACGCACAACCCACCGTGTGCATGCCCCTCGTTTGACAACGAGGTGGACCTCCACCTGCAGAGTGAAAAGACAAAAACGTTAATCACAAGCCTGCCTTTCCGGTGTCTCCCGAGGTTCTAACCCTTATTCAATAACCCCTACCATAACCCTCCATCCTCGTTTCACTCATGTGCCCATCTAACTGAACCTTAAACGAGTCCAACGTTCCCGCCTCCACCACCCCACTCGGTAGCGCGTTCCATACCCCCACTACTCTCTGCGTAAAGAACCTTCCTCTCATATCCAAATTATACCTCTCCCCCCTCACCCTTAAATCATGTCCTCTTGTATTCGTAACCAATCTAGGGAGCAGTCTCTCACTATTGACCCTGTCTATTCCCTTCAGTATCTTATATACCTCTATCATGTCACCCCTCAATCTCCGTCTTTCCAAAGAGAACAGTCCCAGTTTCTCCAACCTTTCCTCGTAACCCAACCCCTCCATGCCAGGCAACATCCTGGTAAACCTCCTCTGCACCCTTTCCAGAGCCTCCACGTCCTTCCGGTAGTAAGGTGACCAGAACTGGACGCAGTACTCCAAATGCGGTCTAACCAACGTTCTATACAACTGAAGCATTAGACGGCAGCTTTTAAACTCTATACCACAGCCTTCTGCTGTGCACTCAGCTTATGGTCAAAGTTGTGAGTTGCACAGATGGACACGTATCCCAGCTAGAGGTGCGTGAAATCACCTGAGAAGATGGCAAACGCGCATCCTGACATCATTGGGCACTCATACAATATTTTAGTCAGCAGACAGGCACCTGTGCCCAATTAAGTCCATTAAAGGAATCGATTAAAGGCAAATTGATGTGATCCATCCTCTCTATTGGCTGGTGAGTGGGTCAGTTGGCCAGGCTTTCGTTACAACCTAGATTGAGGGAAGGAGAAAATGTCCAGGCTGAAATAAAACATTTACAAAAGTGCCTGGGGGTTTCCCGAGTTCTGCTGTCAGGTGTTAACTGGAGCTGCATTGACACAGATTGCTGCATCATTTTCATCACATTTAATTAGTAGAGGTCCCCAACTCCCTGACCATTCTGCAGCAGCTGCCGGCTGTGGAGAAGCCCGTACAAAGTGCCAGTTCGTACTCTCCCTTTTCATGGCACCCTCTCTCTGCCCCCTCCACCCTCCCTGACAGCACTGAGACTTTCTCAATGTGTGTTTCCCGCTGGCTGTTCATTAATTATCCAACCAGCGTGAGATCGTGTTCAGGGGCCAATCGTGGGCGGAAGTCCATTTCACGTCAGTGCCAGCACGGTGGTTCAGTGGTTAGCACAGCTGCCTTATAACGCCAGGGACCAGGGTTCAATTCCCGGCTTGGGTCACTTTCTGTGCGGAGCCTGCATGTTCTCCCCATGTCTGCGTGGGTTTCCTCCAGGTGCTGCGGTTTCCCTGAAAGATGTGCTGGTTAAGTGCATTAGCTGTGCTAAATTCTCCCTCAGTGTACCCCAACAGGCACAGGAGTGTGGCGACAGGGTGATTTTCACTGTAGCTTCATTGCAGTATTAATGGAAGCCTGCTTGAGACAATAATAAACAAATTATACTTAAGGCAGATAGATCCTTGACTAACAAGGCAGGGAAAGGTTATATCGGGGGTAGGCCGAACATGGAGCTGAGGTCACAATCAGCTGAGCTTATTGAAAGGGAGAGTAGGTTGAAGGGGCTGAGTGTCCTGTTCCTGCAGGGCACACACATTGTGTGCTGGAAAAGGTAAACTCTTTAGAATATGGAGTCTCCACAGGAACTCAATATTTCATTGCTACGGTGCCGGCATTTGTCTGACAGTGCAATTAGTGCAGCTCAGGGTGATTATGTTCCGAGGTTAACGAGTTACAACGCTTAATCAAAGTATGGCAGCCATTCTGCCAAGCAGGTTTCACCACTTTAATTAACTCGAAATTCTGAAATGTTGACGAAACTTAAAATGAAAACCTGCCGCAGGAGATTGTGATGCTGCTTTGGGATTGTGACAATGCTGGTATTTTAATGTTCAAATCTGTGCTAATTGCAATGCCTGAGTACTATCGAATTATATGATCCAATATGACTGGATACAATTCTTTTAATTGTACACTGACAATAGTCAGCAGACACAACAACAAAGTGTGGACCTGACTGTCCTGTGATTAATTACCTCAAAGAATAATCTAATGAGATGAATATGAAAAGGATTTATTAATTCTTCAGACTGTCACATCAGCTGTTCTTATCTGCGTATAGGAAACCTAACTAGCAATTATCGTTATTGGTCACAGTGTGAAATTTTCTACATAAATGATCTAGGGATTTAATTGCCTAAACATTCCCATTAAACAAGTACTTGCATGGATCCAGTGTCCGCTAACCCACATGAAGTGCGTCAGTCTCTGCTTGCAGGACTAATTGTTCCTTCTGATTTAAGGTACTGTGGGGATAACTGATTTAGCAGATGCCACTGTCGCTAGTGAACGCTCCAAATACTTTAAATTGGTGCTGAAAGCTTTTGCAGAAATTGCTTTCCTGCTGGCATCCAACTTTCAGAGGCAGTTAAGACATATTGTCACGCTGTTGGTTCCACTGGTGTTGCACGCCTATTAACGTCTAATAAATCACCACAGACATTTCTCTTACTTTGAGCTGTAGTTGAAATAATGCAGCCTATAGTATGACCGTCACTACCCATTTTCCTCCTGTTTGTTGAGTAGACACTGAACAGCAATGAAGAACAGACTGCAGCCTGGAAAAAGTTGGCATTGAAAACTCACTGGAGGGTAATTACTGCCACAGGTTTGATGGGGGAGGTGATGGCCTAGTGGTATTATCGTGAGACTATTAATCCAGAAACTCAGCTAATGTCCTAGGGTTCATATCCTGTTGCAGAAGATAAAGGAATTTGAATTGGATTTTAAAAATTTGGAATTAAGAATCCATTGGTGACCATGGAACCATAGTCGATTGTCGAAAAAAATATATCTGGTTCACTAATGTCCTTTAGGGAAGAAAATCTGTTGTTCTTACTTGATCTGGCCTACATTTGACTTCAGACCCATAACAATCTGTTTGACTCTCAACTGCCCTGAACAAGGGAAATTAGGGATGGACAATAAATGCTGGCCAGCCAGCAAGGCCCATGTCCCATGAATGAGTAAAAAAAATTGCCTGGCAATGACTACAAAATACCCCATTGTGGTCGGCCAGACAGACATTTTTAGTGGGTTCTGAGCTGGAAGGTCCACCTATGACCGATATCAGGGTGGCATTGTCTACCTTGGCATGAAGGGATGGAAACTCCCTCCCATCACCTCCCCTATTACCCTGTGAAAGGGATTAGAGTTTTCACTGCTGGGGAAGGTGATGGCCTAGTGGTATTATCGCTAGACTATCAATCCAGAAACTCTGTTAATGTTCTGATGAATGGGTTCGAATCCTGCCACGGCAGATGGTGGAATTTGAATTAAATAAAAAAAATCTGGTATTAAGAATCTACTAATGACAATGAAACTATTGTCGATTATTGGAAAAACCCATCTGGATCACTTATGTCCCTTAGGGAAGGAAATGTGCTGTCCATACCTGGTCACAGTAAGAAGTCTCACAACACCAGGTTAAAGTCCAACAGGTTTATTTGGAATCATGAGCTTTTGGAGCACTGCTCCTTCCTCAGGCGAGAGGACCATACCTGGTCCAGCCTACGTGTGACTCCAGAACTGCAACAATGCAGTTGACTCTGAATGCGATGGCAATAAATGCTGGCCCATGAATGAATAAAATAAAACAGAAATTTGCAGTTCTTTCTATGAATAAAAAAGTTGCACTTTAAAAGATTAATGACATCAAAATATATTTGCCTCGCAACGAAATGGTTATAAACACGAATAAAAGTTTAGAAGAGATAGCTAGGCCTCTCTCTTAGCAAATACATAGTATAGAATGAATTCATTCAGCCCACTACATCTGTGTCAGCCATAGCAGAGCCTAGTTCCACTTTCCAGCTCTTGTTGTGTAGACCTGTAGTTCACAGCACTTCAGGTGCATTTGCAAATATTGTCTTCAGTGCAATGAATGATTATGCATCTGCAAGAACATCTACTTGCAAAGACTAAATTATTCAGAAAAGGATTGTTTGGATCTGCAGGATTAGAAATACATGCTCAGGAGAACTGTAAGTCAGCTTGGTAATTAGAACTTCAACTGCATTTAAGCACCAGTGGGGTGCCCCTTCACTCAGCCCAAGTAACTAGACAGAGATGTATCTATTGTGCACGCTTTAATCATGATTCCTTTCCCCAGTGTGAAACCTGGCGCAAAGCTATCTTTTAACTGGCGAAGCTAACTGCATCTGCTCTCAACGGAAAACAAACTTGTTATTGTCTATGTGTATGTTATATATTTGTGCATCTATATGTAATCTACATATATATTATTTGTGGCAATATTTAAGGTATGCTTTCAAGCCCGTCCTGGCAATGCAAATTGACTTCAGCAAGATGTCTAAACATTGTCAAGGCATTTTCATTTTCTCGATGTTAAGGTTATGGAGAGTTTTCTTATGCAATCCCCAAGATCGAAGATGACTGGTTTCCATTCGGTTTGATCAGTAAAAGATCATAGCCAAAACATAAAGGCAACACTTTCATAAATATCCTGCTCTGATAACTTAGTAATCCTTGAGTTTATGGTTGGAGTTGTATCGTACATTCAATTTGATTTGATTTATTATTGTCACATGTACTAATATACAGTGAAAAGTATTGTTTCTTGCGTGCTATACAGACAAAACATACCATTCATAGAGAAGGAAAGGAGAGAGTGCAAAATGTAGTGTTACAGTCATAGCTAGGGTGCAGAGAAAGATCAGCTTAATGCAAGGTACATCCATTCAAAAGTCTGATGGCAACAGGAAAGTTGGTACGTGACTTCAGACTTCTATGTCATTTTCCTGAAGGAATGAGGTGGAATAAAGAATGTGCGGGGTGTGTGGGGTCCTTAATTATACTGGCTGCTTTTCTGAGGCAGATAGGAAGTGTAGGCAGAGTCAATGAATTGGAGGCTGGCTTGCGTGTTGGGACTTGGCTTTGTACATGACTCTTTATAGTTTATAGCAGTCTTAGACATTGCAAGAGCCATACCAATCTGTGATACAGAAAGAATGTTTTCTACGGTGTATCTATAAAAAGTAGTGAGAGTACCTAGAATAAACAGAGGGAGTTCTCACAAAATGGTACAAGACATAAGGATCACATTTTGCCCATTATCTCTTCAGTTCTTAGGTAAAGGTACCCAATTAATTGTTACTCTTTCTCTCTCACCCTTCAAGTGTTTATCCATTTCCCTTTTAAATGTAATTACTGAATTTGCTCCCACTAATCTCTCAGGCAGTGAACTCCTGATCACAACACTTTGAATACCTCAAGACTTTGACAATCTTTCTGGTTTCCTGGTTTCTTGCACTGATGTATGCTGAAATCCACTTCACATCAATAACAAAATGTCAGTATAATTAAATCCTGAAGAATTATTAGATTTAAAACATAGAAAGAGAAAACTGACCTTTAGGTAGACTTCAGAATGTTTCTTGGGACAGGTTTGAGTTAATGTAAATTTCTATCCATACCACAACCATAGCTGTTGTGAACTGAAAACCAATGTAGATACAGAGCCAAATATTCATCAAGAGTCAGATATTGGGAATCAGTAAAGTTCCCAATCCTGAAAACCCATCTCCGTTAAGGAGATCCCCTTCCCACCCTATGCTCATTCCAGGGAGAAGGGTGTAGGTTGGAGTTGGGCCATCTGTTTCCAGGGGCAGGCATGAGGCAGCAATGGGAGCTGGTGAGTTGCAAGGCTAGTTTCTTTTATTGGGGCAACAGCCCAGTTGTAATCATGATTATCAGACCCTCAAGCCCTCACCATTTTGGACATCTACAAAAACAGATACTCGTTTCGGTTGATGTAGTTGCTCAATGGCTCATTGTAAATGCTTGGCTGAGCTCCAAGAATGACTAATTCACTTAGCGCAGCAAGTGAAGTTGACTCAGCTCGCAGAGGGGAATGCAAGTTTTATTTGATTGACAAGCTTATCACCTTATAATAAGTTATTATTTTCTTGAGGTTGGTTTTTAATTGTGTATTTATTTATGCAAGATTAAGGAGTCTGAAGTGAATGAAAGCTTTTTGAAATTGGAACTGTGATTGATTGATAGACTAATGAGAAGGTATGTGGGGCATTATATTTCATGGTGATGTTAAGTGGCTTTTTATTTTGGTTTCTGACTCAGGACTAGAGGCTCCCATGCTTCACAACTTGTCTGAGAAGCCACGAACCACATCCACTAACGCCTGGAACGCACTGCTAGAGATGGTGGTGGCGGCAGATACGATACGGGCGTTTAAGGGGTTTTTAGATGTTGCCTATTATGGGGAGTATTAGCGATGAGGAGAGATTTAACTAATTGGGATTGTTGTCCCTGAAAAGATGGAGGCTGAGGGGTGACCTGACAGAAGTTTATAAAATTATGAGGGGTATAGCTAGGGTGAACAGTTGGAAACTTTTTCCCAAGGGCAGAAGTGACAATTATAAGGGGGCAGCAGTTCAAGGTAAGGGGGGGAAGGTTCAGTGCAGATGTACAGGGAAAGTTTTTTACACAGAGATGGTATGGCCTGGAATGCACGGCTAAGTGAGGTGGTTGAGGCAGATACATTAGCGACATTTGAGACTTACTAGATAGACATATGAACAGGCGGAGAATAGAAGGATACAGGTGGTTGGTCTAAATAGGACAACGTGATTGGTGCAGGCTTGGAGGACCGAAGGGCCTGCTCCCGTGCTTTGTTCTTTGTTCTTTATAAGCAAGGAATAGAGTGAAATGGACCCAGGGCAAGCAAAGGGATTAGTTCAATTTGGCATCATGTTCATCACAACATCATTTTAGCTTTTATTGGTAGAGGGATTGAATTTCGGAGCCGTGAGGTCATGTTACAACTGTACAAAACTCTGGTGCGGCCGCACTTGGAGTATTGCGTACAGTTCTGGTCGCCGCATTATAAGAAAGATGTGGAAGCATTGGAAAGGGTGCAGAGGAAGTTTACCAGGATGTTGCCTGGTATGGTGGGAAGATCTTATGAGGAAAGGTTACGAGGTGACCTGCTTGAGGCATACAAGATGATCAGAGGGTTAGATAGAGTGGATAGTGAGAGCCTTTTTCCTCAGATGGTGACAGCTAACACGAGAGGACATAGCTTTAAATTAAGGGGTGGTAGTTATAGGACGGATGTCAGAGGTAGGTTCTTTACTCAGAGGATAGTAAGGGCGTGGAATGCCCTGCCTGCAGCAGTTGTGGACTCGCCAACTTTAAGGGCGTTCAGATGGTCAGTGGATAGGCATATGGATAACATTGGAATAGTTCAGGTTAGAGGATTATTAGATTGGATTCACTGGTCAGTGCAACAAAGAGAGCCGAAGGGCCTGTACTGCGCTGTAATGTTCTATGTTCTATCATGGGTCAAAGGGCTTATTCCTATGCTGTACTTTTCTATGTTTTACATTCTTAATCGCCCAGGGGTTGCACTCATCATGATGAGTTTTTTTTACCATCCGCTACCAGCCTATTCCTTGTTTACATCCTGATTACCTTTGACTACAGGAAATTAGCCACTGTAAGCTGAATGTTTCAATTCAACACAATCACAGAAAGACACTGTGGTGTGTCCTGCCTAATTTAATTCAACTGCTACACGTAGCCAACCAAAAGTGGGAATGTGAATTACAAGGATTGAATTGTGTGCAATGGGGAGATTCATAAATTGTAAAACTCTAAATATTAAGAGCATATACCAAAGCAGGTCATAGGAATCATAGAATCCCTACAGTGCAGAAGGAGGCCATTCAGCCCATCGAGTCTGCACCAATCACAATCCCATGCACACCCTATCCTCACAAATTTACCCTAGCTGGTCCACCTGACACTAAGGGACAACTTAGCTTGGCCAATCCACCTAAAGCCACACATCTTTGGAGTGTGGGAGAAACCCACGGGGAGGATGTACAAGCTCCACAAAGAAAATAACCCATTCCTGGAATCAAACCTGGGTCCCTGGTGTTGTGAGGTAGCTACGCCAGCTACTCTGGCACCATGCCACCCCTTGAAAAGTTTGAAAAACAATTTCCCCTGTGTGGTTAGAAAACAGTCAATTGGAGAATAGTCACGTTATAAATTGTTATACCCATTTTATCCAAAGGTTGAATCTTTGGACTTATCTTTGCATAAAGATATTATTCTTTAGGTGCAAATATAAAACCTACCTGCAGTTATAACTTCAGTAGGAAGTGCCTTTGTGTTTTACAGGATTGCAAGTTCCTGGTGGGGCTCTTGTGGTAATTTGTGTTTTGACTGCATTTTCCTCCTCGGTTCAAGTCGATTTAATTTTAATTTGTTTTTGTGATGGAAGCTCACCATGTAGGGACGCAGTTCACTCAGTGTGAGACCATCTCAGTCTGTGACCATCATTTCAATCATACCTCAAACTCACAGTGCGATTTTAGATTCTGGAAACATGATACGCTTTAACAGAAAACAACAGGGTTCCTTGACCTGCTTAATGCAATGACTCTTGTATTTTCTTTCCTTTTTTCATCTCCCGATCAAAACACATTTTCCTGACAGAATCCATGATCCCGACCTCTGGAAAGTTGGGTTTTGTAATATTTCACAATGAATGTTAATTTTTGTTACATTATCATGTAGGGCAATGTATTCAGGAGCAAGTTCAGCCAATAACAGCATGAATTTGGATGATCATTATTGGATCGCTTTTTGTGTGCCAATTCAATTGTAATTTTTTTTGCCATCAGCTGAAAGGAATCATCAGTTAACATCCTGAGATTTGGTGTTCCAAGTTGTTACAAACTGCGTGAAGGAAAAGTGTTAACCCTGAAACCCTGACGTGCTCTGAAAGGTTAGTCATGGCACGCCATCAACCCCAGTCTCCTGGATTGCCTGGATCAACCGTAGATGCAACATAGAAAGCATTTTTTCAGGCTGTATCACAGCTTGGTATGGCTCCTGCTCTGACCAAGACCGCAAAGAACTACAAAGGGTTATGCACAAAGCCCAGTCCATCATGCAAACCAGCCTCCCATCCACTGACTCAGTCTACCCTTCCCGCTGCCTATAGTATCAGGGGGAATAACAGGGTAAATATGTGGGGTTGTGGGAATAGGGCCTGGGTGGGATTGTGGGCGTTCAAACTCGATGGGCCAAATGTCCTCCTGGACAGATTCTATGATTCTATTTAGTCAGCCCTGAATGTTATTGGGGCAGCATTGCAAGGGTGACGTTTGTATTAGTTCAATGCCAGTGGATGGGGTAGCAGCATTTCTCTTATTGTTCTCTCACAGTTAGTCAACCTTGAGAAAAAACTGTGGATAGAACAGAAAAACGATTATCGAATCAATTTCACCCTTTGAATAATAACCATGGTACTGGGCTTATAAACAGCATTGGTCTCTTTGAAGTGTCACGGCTTATTAATGTACCTATTAAATCATTCTCTTGGTCAAACATTGGTCCCTTGGATAAACCAAATCCACTGGAGGAATTTTCCAGGCTCAAGGGATGCTTTTTATAAGTTGTTATTCACTTTGTAACTTGGAATGACATGAATCGGACCACTGTTCTGATTCCTTGCTGTCTATTTTTGTGCCATCATTTTCTCTATTTCCACTGAATTACCTGTTTCCCCACGTAATATTAATAAATGAGATGGAATTAAATTATTCCATGCAGAGGAAGCATTAATTTCACATCAAAAATAAACAATGTCAGTGGAAAGACCTATGGCAAATTGCAGTTTTACACCAAATATCTAACACCAAACCAATATGATTAATATTACCCTCAGAACTTCTTTAAAAAAAAATTAACACAGTACAGCATTCAAAGGTAATAAATTTAGAATGAAGTTAATGCATTTCTAAAAGGCAGATTGTTATCAAGTGCTGTTATTTCACTATGAAACCATTGAATCTGGATACAGAGCATTCATTGTGAAATCTTGGAAGAATCAGAGAATCAAAGCAACCCTACAGTCCAGAAGGAGGCCATTCGGCCCATCAAGCCTGCACTGACAACAATCACACCCAGATCTTATCCTATATATTTACCCTGTTAATCCCCCTGACACTAAGAAGCAATTTATCATGGCCAACCCACCTAAACCGCACATCTTTAGACTGTGGGAAGGAAACAGAGTACCCAAAGGAAACCCATGCAGGCACAGGGAGAATGTGCAGACGTCACATGGACAATGTCCCAAGGCCAGAATTAAATCCAGGTCCTGGCGCTGTGAGACAGCAGTGTTAACCACGGTGCCGCTGTGCTGCCCCAAAGGTATTCAATTCATTGTGCATTTTAGGCCAGGTTCTTCACCATGTTTTTGGCTCCATAGTATTAGTTTAGTTTATTTATTAGTGTCACAAATAGGCTTGCATTAACACCACAATGAAGTTACTATGAAAATCCACTAGTCGCCACACTCTGGCGCCTTTTCGGGTACATTGAGGAGAATTTAGCACGGCCAATTCACCTAACCAGCAAGCCTTTTGAACTTTGGGAAGAAAGTGGAGATCCCGGACAAAACCCACAGAGACACAGGAAAAACATGCAAACTCCGCATAGACAGTGACCCAAGCTGGGAATTGAACCCAGGACCCTAGCATTATGAAGCAGTAATGTTAACCACTGTGCTACCATACCAATCTTGTCAAATCTTCATCAGCAGTATGTCTTGATGTGACCTTAACCCCCAAAAACATCAAAATAGGAGCAGGAGGAGGCCATTCAATCCTTTGAGCTTGTTCCTACCACTCATCATGATCATGGATGAGCATCCAATTCAACAACATAGCATTTAGAATTAAGAATCTACTGATGACCATGAAGTCATTGCTGATTGTCAGAAGACTCATCTGGTTCACTAATGTCCTTTAGGAAAAGAAATCTGTTGTCCTTACCTGGTCTGGGCTACACGTGACTCCTGGGCCACAGCAATGGATTAACTCTCAACTGCCCTCTGAACAAGGGCAACTAAGGTTGAACAATAGATACTCGCCAGCCAGTGACACCCATGTTTTACGACTGAATGATAAAAAAGGGCAGATTGTTTACCTTTAAGTTCAGTTCCAACTTGGATTCATACCATCATTCCTTTATCATCAATGGTTCAAAATTCCAGAACTCCCTGCAATGTACTGAATTAACAGGTCAAAATGCAAACTCAATGCTGCTTCATCACAATTTCCTGTTAACACAAATTTAATTGCATTTCTAGCACAATGGCAAACTGCAAACCAAAAATGGTAAAGTGCGCAGAGACTGGCTGGTCACGCAGACATTAGGGTACAAAAAGATGTGAGTGTGCAGGTAGACACTTATAAGAGCTGCCCAGTTACTGACAGTAAACACCCATTGTTGTTCATCCCTGGTCGCTAATTATAGCAATCCAATGCTCTACATGGTGTCAGGAGTTGGCAGAATGGCACAGGGACTGTGCCGCACCAACTCACTCGTGTTTGACTAAAACGTCGCAGACAACTGGACAGAATTTGAAAAAGAGTGGCGCATGTACTCTGGTGCCAGCCTATCTGGTGTATATCAAATGTGTACACGCCCCTAAATTTAGCAGGTCCCAAGACATTTTAGAATTCTGAGTGTGCTGTTTATCAAACGGAAGAGGAGGAGGAGGATCAAGAGGTATTACTGTAAAAGTTCAAGCACATACACATACCAGTAACGGACATTATACTGGTTTAGTGCTGCCAACTAAATGTTTGATGAGACTATTCAATCATATGCTGCAATTATAAAAATTCTAGCAAAGCAATGCATATTTGGAGCATTCCTCATCTACTTAGTGAGAGATGGCATCATGTGTGGGGTCCACAGCAATGTTGGTGGAAGCAACTTCTTCACCAGAAAGGTTTAACCTTGGAATCTCTCTCTCAACATGTTGACTGGGCAGTCAGAAAGAAACAGAAAGAGTAAAGATGGGAAACAGATGTTTATGTGATACAGTGCATGCCCTGCTCCAATCACTCACAGAACACAACTACATCTTTTACCATTTGGTAAACGCTGTATTAAGTGTGGCAAATGAATCCACTTTGCTGCAGGCCCAAGTGTTAAGAACCCCACTGATGTTAAACGCATGTATCCCAAAAACCCAAAAAGGTAACTTAGAATGTCAGTTCTTAAATGTTTATTTTGTTATTTCTTATAATGTGAGGAAAGATCAGCAAATGAGCGAGGAATTGTAAAGTCTTGTTGTATTCATTCAAAGAAAAGAATATTTATTAAACTGTAAAAGGCACAACAATAAGGCCCTTTATCAATACAAAACAAAATCAATCACTGTATGGCTACACACACACGGAATATTTAAATTAACCCCATCCCACATTTATCTTTGTTCCTAAATTTCAAAAGTGCCCCTTTACTATTTGTGGTCTTAAGGGATCTGAAATCTGATAGTTTTAATCTTTAAATTCTCTATGCTTTAAGCATCTTAAATCTAGCCCCCAGATTGGAACCTAGAAAATAGCTTTGAGCATCAAAATGTCAGTGGTGTGAGAGAGCAGAATTAGGGTGGATTCGGCCTGGGGTCCAGGTTTTGGAATGGATTCTTGACTTGCCTGGGATCTGTGCCACTTCTGCCACTTTAAAAACTGCTAAGAGCAAGTGCAAATTAAACATGTACCTGCTGCCAACTTGTTGTCAGACTTAGGACATGATAACACTCATCCTGTGACGCCTGAGGTCCAGCTTTTAATGAACACGAGCAGGATTTCTGCAGGAACTTTACGTATCCTAAAGTTGTTTCCTAATGGGTAGCTGCTGAGGTTAGTGCCATGCACACTTTGTTTTGGCTAGAATTTGTTTTGCCTTGGTATTTCATCAGAAAAAAAAAGGCTTTAATTTGGAAGTTGGAAGTTGGAGTATTCTGGATGATACAATTTATAGAAGGCAATTTATTGGGAAGATTAATAAACAGCTACTAAAAGAAATTTCCAATGAAGATCCTTTTGTACTTAATCTGTACATTGGGGCAAGAGATGATGAAGAACAAGAGGTCATCATAGAGGGCAAGGAAATCAAACGTGGCCAGAGGAGAGGCAGATGTCTCACAGAGATACCCTTTAAGCAGCACATATAAACCATGATGTTTAATTGTCAACATCTCATTCAAATTATGTCCCAGGAGACTTTACAGATGATGTGCTGGATGAAAACTGTCCTCTCTTTCAAGATAAATTGCAGTTTTCAGAAAGAATAGTAACAACATTCACAATAGCCAGGAAAGTGTATATTTTTACAGATTCAATCCAAAGGCTGCTGGCAAGTTCTGCAAATCTAGCCAATGTGCCATGTATTTCCGCAAAGGTCATCAAGGGTCCTCACTGACTCTGAGACTCATTATGCCTAAATCGCGAAGGAACTCCTGGCACCATAATCAGGTCAGATAATTCTTTGCATCCTGTTATGTTCTGTAGAGTATTTTGTCACACTAAAAGAGCTGGAAGAGGAAGAAGGGGCTGAATTGAAGCAAGAGAGGCAAAGATGCTGCAACATTACTGACAGCGACACAAAGGACACACTCATATCTGCATGATATAGACATGGATAAGTCACTGATTGTATCAATTCATTTGGGTATTGGGGTCTCGCATTGAAGATCGAGATGAGGAGAAATCTTTTCTCTCAGAGAGTCACTATCTGTGGAATTCACTTCCCTAGAGAGCAATGGAGACTGGGTCATTGGATATTTTTAAGGTTGAGTTAGACAGATTACTGGGTGACAAAGGAGGGTATGGGAGCTAGACAGGGAAGTAGAGTTGAGGCCATTATCAGATTGGATCAGACATGATCTTATCAAATGCCAGAGAAAGCTTAAGGGGCCAAATGACTTTCTCCAGTTCCTAGTTTGTTTGCTGTTACGTCCATATTAGTAATTGAAGATAGAGGGCGGAATTTTCCCTTCTCACTCACCACGGGAATCGTAGCGGGTGGGACAAGGGCCATGCTTCACCCTGCTACTAGGGTGACTGTGAGACCCCAATACCCAAAGTCTGTTGACTTTGGGTGTGATTCTCCGGTCTTGGGGCGAGCGCAGCAGGAAAAACCCAGCCAGAGTTTGTATTGGAATGATGCTGTAGATACACATTAGGAGAGACAAACATATCGTTAAGCCATTGGAATGGAATACAGAAATATTCAGTAAGAATCATCAATGCAGTTATGTCAGTGACATTTTGGCATCTCCTTACTTCTCATTTGAAGATCGAAGGTCCATGATGTTGATAACTGCTTATCTTTTAGTAATTTATGTAACTGGCCCCTTTTCTCCACTACTAAATTTACACTCTCTCTATCCAAGGAAGGTGTGACTTCCTTATTCTTGCTGCCAAATCACCACCTCACATTTAGCAATATAGAAAATAATTTGTGAATTGCGTGCCGAGATTTCTGGGTTATTCATGTTTTTCGGGTTTTTTGCATTTGTTCTTTAAATTAAACACACCTTCCAATTTGGAATCATCCACAAATTTCGAAATTGTCCTTCTGTTGTGAAATAATACATAAAGGATTGTGTTTATTTTATTGTGGTGCTGTTTGTGTTTAGTTATCATATCTGTTAAAATTGTATTCGATATGTAACAACCACGATGCATGGTGGATAATCTATGTTGTATGCCAGCCTCAGTTTGCTACGAGTGATGACATGTCAAGAAGTGATAAAAAGGACTAATTTGAACAATGTAAAGATCTGTTGTTCAATAATTAATCTCAAGGAGGCTTTCAACCAGTAACAACTGCAAACATGTATAGCCAAGTAGCTGTGAAATGGGACAAATGTCTATTAATCTTTTTAAGATTAGAATCATAGAATAGAATCATAGGGCGGAATGTTACCAGCATGTCTGCCCATGGTACATACGATCCCGCCCGGGGCCAATGGAGAAAATCTTTCTCCAAGCCTTGCCCCTCCCTGGAATCGGGACGGAGTGCTGGTAAAATTCTGACCATTGAATCCCTACAGTGCAGAAGGAGAACATTTGACCCATCGAGTCTGCACTGACCTCAATCCCACCCAGGCCCTATTCCCATAATGTTTCATTTTTACCCTGCTAATCCCCCTAGGGTCAATTTAGCATGGCCAATCAACTTAACTTGCACATCTTTGGACTGTGGGAGGAAGGCGGGGCACCCAGAGGAAACCCACACAGATACGGGGAGAATGTGCAAACTCCACACAGACAGTGACCTAAGGGCAGAATTGAACCTGGATTCATGGCACTGTGAGACAACAATGTTAATCTTTGTGCCATCATGCTTCCCACACTGGTCATTGATGATGAATAAATAGCATGAATCTGGAGCCATCCCTGAATGACAAATCTCTAACCCAAATTCAGGGTACCATCTGTTGAGAACTTGGAATGAAATGAAAAAGAAAGAACAGACTAAAGAAAAACCTGAAAGGGCCTTAGCAGTACTGAGGAGTTGTGAGATGTGGATTAGCCTGGTAGCAAAGTGAAGAAGATGCTTTGTTTGGAAACTAGCGGCCTGGGGACCTGGATCACAACCATGTCCAGTTGTAAAGCAGGGGCTCTCTCGCAGAAAGATGATGTGCTTATCTTTTAGTAACTGCTGATGTGCAGAAAGGAAGGTATAAGCTCTGCCCTAAACTAGAAGAAGAAGAGTTCCCAAGGGAAAACGACCTGTCCCCTATGTGGTAATTATTTTTTGGATTTGTCCCAGATTGTTAAAATCTATGGGATGGTGCAGTCTCAGAATTCAGGAAATTAGATAGATTTGAATTGGGGACAGGTAAATTTAAACATACTGTCTGGGTAACCATTATTGTATTTAATTGTAAATGTTGTTCTTTACTGTTGCTATTCACATTTGTCTTAAAGTTTAATATTTGTTTTGTTAATTGAATAATTCAGAACAAGACTGAATCCTTTCCTCACCAGGTTTCATCTCTTTCCTCACATATTTTTCCAAATTACAAAAATAAATAAGAACCAAGAAATGTTTCCATTCTTGGATTTGAGATGCCATCGCATTAAATGTCAGCAGAATTCTTAACACAGGAAGGGCAGTTATGTAATGACTAGCCTATCAGATGGACAGAAACAGGGTCTTGTCTGTTACGTATGTGGGCTGTAGCCGCTTTAAGAGGATGGGTCAAGTGACCTGGGGCATGGAGTGGCCTGCCCAGGAAACCACTCGAGGGCTGGAGTGTGAAGAACACAGTTCTTCAGTAAACCATATTGTTTCTATTCTTTCTCTGGCTTGTCTTTGGTGTGATTTCTTTGGAGTTACCACCCTGGTCATCTTATATTTAACATTACTTAATATTACACAGTGCCAAGCTTGGGGAACAGTGTGTAAAATAAGGATTTATAAGATGGAAAACACACATCATCGTCAAGAAGAAGAGAAGACAGACTATAGGCTTCAATCAAGAGACGCAGGCATTCAGTCAATTGGAGGTTGAGGACAATGTTCCATCATAAACACCAAAGCTGCCCTTTTGCTAAATGTCACAACTTTGTGCTTGATGTGGAAAACTTAATCAGGTCTGTGAAGCAACTTCATACATGGCTTTTTGAGTGGGAAATCATGTCTCACAAATTTAATTGAGTTTTTTGAAGTGGTAATCAAGAAGGGAGATGAGGGCAGTGCAGTTGACATTGTCAACATGGATTTTAGCAAGGCCTTTGACAAGGTACTGCATAGTAGATTAGTGCATAAAGTTAAAGTACACAGGATCCAGGGTGAGGTATCTAAATGGATACAACATTGGCTTCTTGACAGGATGTGGGTATGCCGGCGTTGGACTGGCGTAAACACAGTAAAAAGGCTGACAACACCAGGTTTTAGTCCAGCCTATTTATTTGATAATATACTCACAAGCTTTCGGGGTTAGCCCCTTCGTCAGGTGAATGGAGAGAACTCTCCATTCTTGACAGGAGCCAGAGGGTGATTGTAGAGAGTTGTTTTTCAAACTGGAGGCCTTTGAGTGGCATGCCTCAGGGATCAGTGTTAGGCCCACCGTTATTTGTCATTTATATTAATGATTTGGATGAGAATATAGGAAGCATGGTTAGTAAGTTTGCAGATGACACCAAGATTGGTGACATAGTGGACAGTGAAGAAAGTTATCTCCAATTGCAATGGGATCTTGATCAATTGGGCCAGTGGGCTGACGAGTGTCAGATGGAGTTTAATTTAGACAAATGCAAGGTGATGCATTTTGGTAGATTGAACCAGGGCAGGACTTACTCAGTTATTGATAGGGCACTGGGGAGAGTTACAAAACAAATAGCTCTAGGGTACATGTTCATAGCTCCTTGAAAGTGGAGTCACAGGTGGACAGAGTGGTGAAGAAGGCATTCAGCATGCTTGCTTTCATCAGTCAGAACATTGAATATGGAGAAGGAATATCTTGTTGAAGTTATACAAGATATTGGTAAGGCCACACTTGGAATACTGTGTGTAATTCTGGTCACCCTATTGTAGAAAGGATATTATTAAACTAGAAAAAGTGCAGAAAAGATTGACTAGGATGGTACTGGGACTTGATGGATTGAGTTATAAAGAGAGGCTGAATAGACTGGGGCTTTTATCTCTGGAGCATAGGAGACTGAGGAGTGTCCTTATAGAGGTCAAAAAATAATGAGGGGCATAGACAAGGTAGATAGTCAGTATCTTTTCCCAAAAGTGGGGGAGTCTAAAACTAGAGGGCATAGGTTTAGGGTGAGAAGGGGGAGATGCAAAATTGTCCAGAGGGGCAATTTTTTCATACAGAGGGTGGTAAGTGTCTGGAACAAGCTGTCAGAGGGAGGAGTAGAGGCAGGTGCAATTTTGTATTTTAAAAGGCATTTAGACAGTTACATGGGTATGATGGGTATAGAGGGATATGGGCCAAATGCGGGCAATTGGGATTAGCTTCGGGTTTGTTAAAATAAAGGTGGCGTGAACAAGTTGGGCCAAAGGGCCTGGTTCCATGCTGTAAACCTCTATGACTCTATGTGTGGTTTTTGTTTAATAAAGACACGTCACATTCCAGAGGATTGCACAGGTTCCTCTGCAATGAGAGAGGCTCTCACTCAGCCTTAAGCACAGCAACCAGCCCCAGCTACTGCAGGGACACCTGCCGATTGTGACAACCCCCCCATCCCCTGACCCACTCAGAGCTATCTACACTCATGACCCTCCCCATCTGCCAGGACCCTCCTTCCAACCAGCCTGGGCTGAACCCCCTCCAATCGCAATGCAGAATGGCAGCACCTCCCACCCCCTGATATCTGGCCTAACCCCCCCCCAAACCATTGGCCAGCTCAACAACCTCCCCCAACAGCCAGCCTGACACCACCTCCTCCATGATGGCCAGCCCGATTTCACTCCCTCATGATGGCCAGCCCCAATCATCCCCCTCTCTCCCCACCACCGATCCCTAATGCAGAATGGCAGCGGGCTCCCCCCCCACCCCCGACAACCCTCACTACCAACCAGTCACCCCGGTCTGGCCCCACCACTGTGGGCTCCAATCCTTCAGGCCGGGCTCCGTGGTGCTGTCCAGTGCCTAATGGGCAATGCCAAGGTGTCCTGTGGGTGGTGCCAGGGTGCCAGGCTGGCACTTCTGGGGTGCCAGGGTGCCAGGCTGGCACTTCTGGGGTGCCAGGCTGGCAGTGCCAAGGTACCAGGTTGGCAGTACCAGGGTGGTCCTGCCCGAGGAGCATACCCTTCCCCTGAAAACTCCTGGGGGGAAGGGGTAACAATGGCTTCCAGTTCTACCAGAGAGGTCATCACATTTGGTTTCCATTGCTGGGAATCAGCTGTGATTCTCATTGGATAGAAACTCTCCCAGCAAGGCCACAGAGGCAAGTGAGACCAGGTTCGTTAATTCAATTTAAAATACATTTAAATTGAATTTAAATAATTTATATAGCCTCTCACTGGAAATGGACAGGAGGCTAACCTTGCTGGACATCTGATGCCGGCAAGATTGTGAGAGGCGGGAAATTGGACCTGATTTCTTGATGTCTTGCCATGGTACTGACTTGCCCCATCCAATGGGACCCTGGCTACAAGCAGAATTCTCAGCCATGATCCAATCGAGATAACTGGAATACACTCGCCACCACCATATTTGTGTTACTGGGCAGTTGGACAGAGACAGTCCTGTGACAAGCTAACCATTTGTGTGTTTAAAGCATCCACTTCCTTTGCAGAAATGGACAAGCAACTGAGATCTGAAGGAACAAAGCACTGAGTGGGTTCCTTCTCTTTTGCTTGCTCTCTCTTTCTCTCTCGCCCCCTCCAGCTTGCAAGTTGAACCCTATCGGCTGATTTTGACAATCAAACAAAAGTTTCGGAAAGATTTCAGCCGAGCACCGTTGAATCCATGTCTCCAGAAGGAGAGATAACTCATCCTTCTACAGATTTAACCTGCTTCGATGCGGAAAGCACTGAGATCCATCAAATTCAGCCTAAAACCAGCTAAACAGCCAATTTTCAAAGGAGCTGTGTGTCGAAACTCCCACAGAATTGGTAAGTAAACCCATTACAAAAATAACATGTGACTGTTAAACAGAAGGAGGGAAAAAGGGGGAGGAGGAACCCTCCTCACCTGATTGGAGCCACTTCTGATGGTTGATTCTAAGGACTGGATTCTCCAACCTCACCTGCAGTCGAGACTCTCCCATCCCACTGCAGTGAATAAGGATTTAGCTGAGCATCAAATTCTCTGTCCTCCCTCTGCCCAGCCATGATGGGAAGGGAACAGCCAAAGGATTCTGTCCTAAATCTTTTGTATGAATGTGATAAAGAATAGTGGTCTCAGTAATAATCCCTGCAGGACAACACTCCTCACCTTTGCCTGTCTGAGTAACCTTTTAGTACCACTTCACGTTTTGTTAACAATTCTCCCAGCTTATCCTACCCTCCACACGCTATTCTTCATGAGATTATTACATGTTGCCTTATGACACATGCTTTTTGAAATCCAAATGTAGCACATCGACTGCAGTAGGTGTTTGTCATTTTTGTTACTTTTGCAACCAAATTAAGTCAAGTATAACCTTCCTGTTGGAAATCCATGCTGACTGTTCTTTATTATATTTTCAACTTCTAGATGTTTTCCAATTTCACCTTCGCAAAGAATTCCATTTGCTTTCCTACCACGGACATTAATGTATCAGGAAAATGAAGGTAGTTTTAAGTGATTTATATTTGCATGGTTAAATATTAGAAATATAGATTTATGTGGGTTCAATGTAGTGGTTCTGGGTAAGGAAGGGTAAACCTATAGTTAGAAGCATCTTAGACAAGGGTGTTTGCATCAGGAGTATTTGGTTTCAGTTGATCCTGTACATCCATTGTGCTTTGAGATTTTACAATGTGAAACATAAGTAAAAGATTCAGTAAGTATTCTCACAACACCAAGTTAAAATCCAACAGGTTTGGTAGCAAGAGTAAGACACATTTATGCCAACTCTTTGTTTCCTACCTGCTAGCCAGCTTCCTATCCGTTTCCAGACATTACCTGTAAATGGTGTACTTTAGCTTTACATAGTTATGTAATGTTATACTTAGCATCGGAAGCACCTTATTGTAGGAAGGCTTTCCATGATTGTGTTTAACCGAATTTAGAGCAGTTTTTAACTGGAGAAGGAAGAGCAGGAGCTTTGCAGCTAGAAAGGAAATTTCTCTCTCAG
This sequence comes from Carcharhinus amblyrhynchos, assembly GCF_965287045.1. Taxonomy (NCBI): domain Eukaryota; kingdom Metazoa; phylum Chordata; class Chondrichthyes; order Carcharhiniformes; family Carcharhinidae; genus Carcharhinus; species Carcharhinus amblyrhynchos. Next base: position 127,426,675 of record NC_137327.1, read on the forward strand.
CTCTGCTGAGAAAAAAGCCTTATAATGGAATTTGGGACAAAGAAAGCAAATGTCAAAAATCAAGGACAGTTAGCTGAGGGAACGAAAGAACTGAAGAAAAGCTTCCTGAAAACCTGAAGTTAAAGAAACAAAGGAAACTAGAACTTGAACAGAATGCTGTTCAGTGAAATCACAGACAGTGCTGAGAAGGGGTTGGCTAGCGAGAAGCCAGAAAGGTACCTGAAATGATTCAAAGATTTGTGATACCTTACTACAGTTCGTGAGACATTAGTTGAAACGATTCTGGAGTGATCAGTGACCAGACCTTGGGGTTTGAGTAAAAGCAATGAGGACAAAGGAATCCTGAATGGAGAGTTGGAAAACCTGGAGACAGATCCTTTCTAAAACAATGGAAAGGAAGATTTGTTTGAAAGAATAGTTGAAAAACCTGCAGGTGGATTCTTGATGAAAGTAGCTCATGGATAGCATTTTTTTGAAAAAAGATTTTAAAGCCTGTCTTTTTGAAAGTGAAGTTTGGAAACACTCTTGACAATCATAAGAACATAAGAACATAAGAACATAAGAAATAGGAACAGGAGTAGGCCATCTAGCCCTTCGAGCCTGCCCCGCCATTCAATAAGATCATGGCTGATCTGTCATGGCTCAGTTCCACATTCCCACCCTCTCCCCATAACCCTTAATCCCCTCACTTATCAAAAACCCATCAACCCGCGTCTTAAAAATATTTAGCGAGGCAGCCTCCACCACCTCAACAGGCAGAGAATTCCAGAGATTCACCACCCTTTGAGTGAAGAAGTTCCTCCTCAACTCCGTTCTAAACCGCCCCCCTTTATCTTGAGGCTGTGCCCCCTAGTCCTACTGTCCTTTCTGAGCGGGAAGAGTCTCTCCACCTCTATCCTATCCATCCCATTCATCATCTTATATGTCTCAATGAGATCTCCCCTCATTCTTCTAAACTCTAACGAGTACAAGCCTAGTTTATTCAGCCTCTCCTCATAGTCCAACCCCCTCAACTCCGGTATCAGCCTAGTAAACCTCCTCTGCACTCCCTCCAAGGCCAAAATATCCTTGCTTAAGTGCGGCGACCAAAACTGCACACAGTACTCCAGCTGCGGCCTCACCAATGCCCTATACAGCTGCAGCAAGACCTCCCTACTTTTATATTCAATCCCCCTCGCTATGAAGGCCAGCATCCCATTAGCCTTCCTGACCACCTGCTGCACCTGCAGGCTGGGTTTTTGCGACTCATGCACAAGGACCCCGAGGTCCCTCTGCACCGTCGCCTGCTGCAGTTTTTCGCCACGTAAGTAATAGTCCTTCCTACCATTATTCCTACCAAAGTGGACCACCTCGCACTTGCCAACATTAAATTCCATTTGCCATTTCCTGGCCCATTCGCCCAGCCCATCTAGATCCTTCTGCAGACTCTCCACACCCTCCGTGCAATTTGCCGTTCCACCAATCTTGGTGTCATCAGCAAATTTCGACACCATACACTCGGTCACTTGCGGAGTAAACCACAGAAGTGGATTGAGGAGGATTGGCCATTTGATTTCAGAATGGGGGTTATCCTTGAATTCTGTGTACACTTATGAAGATAAGGGTATTTTGAGTATTTTGTTATAATCAAACTCTTCATGTTTAATAAATGTTTTTTATCTTGTAAAAACCTAATTAGTGGATTTGTGACTCTGTCCCTCCATGTTTTCTTAAAAAAGTAAAATGTTACAATCATGGTTCCATTCTGGGACTTTCCGGTCCAGTAGTAACACTAACTGGGATCCTGAATTAGCTGACCACTTGCACCTATATAACTAACTCAGAAGGTGTGATTTTGGTAATCCATTCATGAGAAGTGGCCTGGGCTGGCATTTATTGTCCAAATTGCCCTTGAATTGAGTGGCTTGGCAAGTCATTTAAAAGCCAACCGCATTGTCATGGTTCTGTGGTCACATATAGGCCAGATTGGCAGAATTCCTTCTTTGAAAGGCATTGCTAAATCAGATGGATTTTTATGACAACAGTTTCATGGTCATTGAACAAAATCATAGAACCTCTACAAAGTGGAAGGAGGACAATTTGATCCTTTGAGTCTACACCAACCACAATTTTGCCCAGTCCCTATCCCTGTAACCTCACATATTTTCCTTGCTAGTCCCTAAGAAACTAAGGGGCGATTTAGCATGGCCAATCCACCTAACCTGCACATCTTTGGAGTGTGGGAGTAAACCGGAGCACCCAAAGGAATCCCACTCAGACACGGGGAGAACATGCAAACTCCACACAGACAGTGACCCAAAGCCGAAATTGAACCCAGATCTCTGGCGAAGTGAGGCAGCAGTGCTAACCACTGTGCCACCGTGCTGTCCTTTAATCACCATTGGGTTGAAAAATCCAGTTATTTTAAAATTCAAATTTCACCATCTGCCATTCGAACCCAGGTCCCCAAGGCATTATGCTGGACCTCGGGATTCGCAGTCTAAGGATAAAATCAATAAGGTGCCCTCTTCCCTGTACCTTCGGGTATCCTGAGGATGGCAATTTTCTGTCCTGCCAGCAGCTGGCATTGTTGCTTGCTGGATGGAAACATTTGGAAAGCGGCCAAAAGTCAACTGAGAGCTGGGTGGTCTCCAAACTTTCCTGTCCTGCCCGTGCCCACGCCAGCCATCAGCAATAGGCAGAAAATCCAGATCTGAGAATGCGATAATGTGCTAAATGGGAGTACGTAAATAGAATATCTTTGTAAATATTTTTACTTTATTAGGAAGTCGCAGCAAAGTCCAAAATAAACCCCAATCATACTGGATTGTTCTAATTAAAACCATATAATTTCAAATGAAAACAAATTCTTGTACTGTGAAGCCCATGCATAATGCAAACAACTCAACAATGTGAATCTTTAACTGTGAGAGAAAAAAATGACACCCTGTTTTTCAATCAAAGGTACTGCTGTCACAATTGAAGATCAAAAACAAAACACAAGAAATGGTTCTATGAAAGTCAATTGCTACATTGGTAGGCGGCACAGTGGTTAGCACTGCTGCCTCACAGCATCAGAGGCCCGGGTTCAATTCCGGGTTTGGGTGACTCTGTGTGGAGTTTGCACATTCTCCCCGTGTCTGCATGGATTTCCTTCAGATGCTCCGGTTTCCTCCCACAGCCTGGAAACATGCGGATTAGGTGGATTGACCATGCTAAATTGATCCTTAGTTCTGGGGGTGATTAGCAGCGTAAGTATGTTGGACAACAGTGATAGAACCTGGATGGGATTGTTTTTGGTGTAGGCTCCATAACCCAAGAACGAAGCACAGGAACAGGCCCTTTGTCCACCAAGTCCTATCTAGACCAACTGCCTGTGTCTCTGTATACCCCACCTGTTCAACTGCCTATCCAGATAAATCTTAAGTGTTGTTAACAAATGGCCTCCTTCTACACTGTAGGGATTCTATTCCATATGTACCTATCAAAATTCTTTATAGTTTTTAACTAATCCAGGTTGATGTTTTAAAACTGTTTCTTTTCAGAACTACAAATTTAGTGACTAATTTTGTGTTGCATTGCTTAAATGTTTCTATTATTACGCCATTTATTTTCCCCTCCTAGAGATCATTGCACCAAAGTTGTTTTGTGCTTGAAGAATGCGTTACTATGGTAAACAAAGCCAATTACACTTTGGTCATCCAGCTAGTGCAGAGGGTTCACTGTGAACTGAAAAGGCCTTTTGGCATGACATAGATTTTTCTCTTCAGGAACTACCGCACAATGACAGCCATTCGGCAGTTGCCTGTAATATTTCAATATTAGTGAGAAATGGTTTCCCCTCATCTCAGTTTTAAACCTACTATGTTTCAACCTCTACCTGTGACCCCTTGGATTGCCCCATTAGTGGAAACATTTGGTTTATATTTACCCTCTCAACCCCTTTTAAAATTTTATTTACCTCCACATCATCCTTCAAAATTTCACTGAGTTCAAGCCCAAATTGCTTAATCTCTCCTCATACATCAACCCTTTCATCCCTGGAATCAACCTGGTGAACCTCCCCTGAACTGCCTCCAATGTTGCCACATCCCTCTTCAAATAAGGAGACCAAAATTGGACACAATACTCCAGAGGTGGTCTCACCAACATCCTATACAATTGCAACAACACTTGTCTACTTTTATACTGCAGTCCTTTTGCAATAAGTGCCAACATTCCATTTGCCTTTTTTTATTGCACGCTGTATCTGCATACCGACTTTCTGCCATTCATTCACAAAGACACCCGGATCCCTCTGCCCGGTCGCATTTTGAATCTGCTTTCCATTTAGATAATCATTTGTCTTTCTATTTTTTCTGTCTAAATGGAAAACCTCACACTTATCCACATTAAACTCCATCTGCTAAATTTTGGCCCATTCTCCTAGCCTATCTATATCCATCTGTAAAATTTTTATACCCTCTTCACTACCTGCTTTCCCACCTATTTCAGTATCACCCACAAATTTTGCTATGTTACACTCCGTCCCTGCTTGCAGGTCCTTTATATACAGTTTAAACAGTTGAGGTTCAAGGACTGACCCCTGTGGCATCCCACCAGTTACATTTCGCCAGCCAGAGATGCACCCATTTATCCCGCCCCTCTGCTCTCTGTCAGTCAATCCTCAATAAGAAGTCTCAGAACACCAGGTTAAAGTCCAACCAGTTTTTTTGATAGTAAACCCACAAGCTTTTGGAAACGCTGATCCTTCGTCAAGTGTATAGAAGGTTCTGATCAGAGAAGGGCATATAAAGGCACACACAGTACACAGAATACTGATTAGAATGCGAGTCTTCTAAAGACTCCGAAAGCTTGTGGGTTTACTATCAAATAAACTGATTAGACTTTAACCTGGTGTTGTGAGACTTCTTACTGTGTTTACCCCAGTCCAACACCGGCATCTCCACATCATGAGTCAATCCTCAATCCATTCTGGCACTCTACCCCCAGCCCCCTGCGATCTCACTTTCATCTGTGTGTAAATAAGCTACTGTAGTTTGTTAGAAATTTACTGGCTGTCAGCAAATTTTCCAATTACTAAATCGAAGCAGCGTCAATAAACCAGATGTGTTCTTATGTTAATCTGTCATCTGTCATCCGGGCGTCGACCGGTAGTTGTAGTTTTTTTTTTCAGGCCTCTAACCCTATAAATTAGTCCAGAGAGGATACCCGATTCTCTACACTAGTAGAGAATCCCACCCTCCCACCTCCTCTAACCTTATTATAAGTGTGGGGAAGTTTTTTTTTATATTTTTTACTTTTTTTTTGCTGTTACCTGTTTCAGGGATGGCAGTTCGGGCAGTGTGCTGCATCTCCTGTGGGATGTATGTGGTGAGGGACTCCAGTAGTGTTTCAGGGGATTTTACTTGTAGGAAGTGTCTTAGATTGAAGCTTCTGGAGGAGCGTGTTAAGGAGCTGGAGGTGGAATTAGATGAGCTCCGCATAATTCGTGAGGCAGAGAGAGACATTGATAGGAGTTTTAAGGAAATAGTCGCTCCTAGTAATCAGTCTTGGGTCAATGTCAAGAGGAGGGGAAAGAAGCATGTGGGAGGAGAATCCCCTGGGGCTGTTCCCCTCCAAAATAGGTTTTTGGTCCTGGAGGCTACAGTTGAGGAAGCATCAACTGGGGATAGCCAAAGGGAGCAGGACTCTGGGGGTGAGCCTATTGTAAAAGCTCAGGTGTCTAGGGGATGCAAGAGATTGGGCCTCGTGATTGGGGACTCTACAGTTAAAGGGACGGATAGGAGAGTTGGTAGTAAGGGTAGGGATTCAGGGCTGGTGTGTTGCCTACCAGGGGCTGGGGTCCGGGATGTGTCAGAGAGGATATTCAAGACTCTTAGGGGAGAGGGTGATCAACCCCAAGTTATAATTCATGTGGGGACACATGACATAGGGAGGCTAAGGGAAGGGGATATTAAGCAGAGTTTCATGGAGTTGGGATGGAAACTAAAGGCCAAGTCAAACAGAGTGGTTATCTCTGGACTCTTGCCTGTGCCACGGGATAGTTTAGAGAGGAATAGGGAGAGGGAAAGTTTGAACTTGTGGCTGAGGGGATGGTGCAGGAGGGAGGGGTTTAATTACTTGAGCAATTGGGGCTCATTCTGGGGAAGATGGGATCTCTATAAGAGTGATGGTATACATCTGAACCAGAGGGGAACAAATATCCTGGGGGGTAAATTTGTGAAGGCTATGCGGAGTGGTTTAAACTGATTCAGAGGGGGGGTGGGATCCTGGGTAGAGGGGGTGAAAGTGAGGGGGGCATAGAAGGGGACGGCATTGCACGGCATTGTGGGGGTGGGGCGGAGCGAGGTTTGAAATGTATATACTTTAACGCGAGGAGTATTCGCAATAAAGTGGATGAACTTGCAGCGTGGACCAGTACCTGGGACTTTGATGTTGTGGCCATTTCAGAGACGTGGATAGAGCAGGGTCAGGAATGGATGTTGCAGGTGCCGGGGTACAAGTGCTTTAGTCGGAGTAGAGAAGGAGGTAGAAGGGGGGGTGGAGTAGCATTATTGGTCAAGGACTATATCACAGTGTCAGAGAGGAAGTTTAATGAGGACTTGTCTGTTGAGGTAGTATGGGCAGAAATTAGAAATAGGAGAGGAGAGGTCACCCTGTTGGGAGTCTTTTATAGACCTCCAAAAAGTTCTAGAGAGGTTGAGGAAAGGATTGCAGAGACGATCCTGGTTAGGAGTGAAAGTAATAGGGTAATTGTTATGGGGGATTTTAACTTTACTAACATTGATTGGAATTGCTATAGCTCTAGCTCGTTAGAGGGGTCAGTTTTTGTTCAAAGTGTGCAGGAAGGTTTTTTGACTCAATATGTAGATAGGCCAACTAGAGGTGAGGCTATATTGGACTTGGTGCTGGGAAATGAGCCAGACCAGGTGCTAGACTTGGAAGTTGGTGTGCTTTTTGGTGATAGTGACCACAATTCGGTTACGTTCACCTTAGTGATGGAAAGGGATAGGCATGAACCTCGGGTCAGTAGTTTTAGCTGGGGGAAGGGTAATTATGAGGCCATTAGGAGAGAATTAGGAAGCATTGGTTGGACTAGGAGATTACAGGGACTAGGAACGTCTGAAATGTGGAGTTTTTTCAAGGAGCAGCTACTGTGGGTCTGTGATAGGTATGTCCCTGTCAGGCAAGGAGGAATTGGTAGGGCTAGGGAACCATGGTGCACAAAAAAAGTTGATTTGTTGGTTAGGAAGAAGAAGGAGGCTTATGTTCGGATGAGGCTTGAGGGCTCGGGTAGTGCAGTAGAAAGCTTTAGATTGGCTAGGAGGGAGTTGAAGAGGGAGTTAAGAAGGGCTAGAAGAGGGCATGAGATGACTTTGGCTGATAGGATTAAGGAGAATCCTAAGGCGTTCTATAGGTATGTCAAGAACAGAAGGTTGGTTAGGGCAAGATTAGGGCCAGTTACAGACAGTAGGGGGAAGTTGTGTGTGGAACCGGAAGAGATTGGAGAGGCATTGAACCATTATTTCTCTTCGGTGTTCACGCAGGACGATATGAATGTAGCTGAGGAGGTCACTGGGGTGAAGGGGTGTAAAATAGAAAGTATTGTAGTTGATACAGAGGATGTGTTGGATATTCTAGATGGGTTGAAAATAGATAAGTCCCCTGGTCCAGATGGGATTTACCCTAGGATTCTATGGGAGGCAAGAGAGGTGATTGCAGAGCCACTGGCTCTGATCTTCAGGTCGTCGTTGGTCTCTGGTATAGTACCGGAAGATTGGAGGACAGCGAATGTTGTCCCATTGTTTAAGAAGGGGAGCAGAGACTTCCCTGGGAATTATAGACCAGTGAGTCTTACTTCTGTAGTGGGCAAGGTTTTAGAAAGAATTATTAGGGATAGGATTTATAGTTATTTGGAGAGTAATGAATTGATTAGAGATAGTCAGCATGGTTTTGTAGCGGGAAGGTCGTGCCTTACTAACCTTATTGAGTTCTTTGAGAAGGTGACCAAAGAGGTGGATAGGGGTAAGGCAGTAGATGTGGTATATATGGATTTTAGTAAGGCGTTTGATAAGGTTCACCATGGTATGCTTCTGCAGAAAATGCAGATGTATGGGATTGGTGGTAATTTAGGTACTTGGATCAGGAATTGGTTAGCAGATAGGAGACAGAGGGTGGTGGTTGATGGTAATTATTCATCATGGAGTTCGGTTACGAGTGGTGTGCCTCAGGGATCTGTTTTGGGGCCACTGCTGTTTGTAATCTTTATTAATGATCTGGATGAGGGTATAGTTGGGTGGATTAGTAAGTTTGCTGATGACACCAAAGTCGGAGGTGTGGTAGATTGTGAGGAAGGGTGTCGAAGTTTGCAGGGTGACTTGGACAGGTTGCAGAGCTGGGCCGCGAGGTGGCGGATGGAGTTTAATGCGGAGAAGTGTGAGGTAATCCATTTCGGTAGGAATAACAGATGTGTTGAGTATAGGGCTAACGGGAGGACTTTGAATAGAGTGGAGGAGCAGAGGGATCTAGGTGTATGTGTACATAGATCCCTGAAAGTTGGGAATCAAGTAGATAAGGTTGTTAAGAAGGCGTACGGTGTCTTGGCGTTTATTGGTAGGGGGATTGAATTTAGGAGTCGCAGCGTCATGTTGCAACTGTACACAACTCTGGTGCGGCCGCACTTGGAGTACTGTGTGCAGTTCTGGTCCCCACATTACAGGAAGGATGTGGAGGCTTTGGAGAGGGTGCAGAGGAGGTTTACCAGGATGTTGCCTGGTATGCAGGGGAGGTCCTATGAGGAGAGACTGAGGGATTTGGGGTTGTTTTCACTGGAAAGAAGGCGGCTAAGAGGGGATCTTATAGAAACATATAAGATGATTAGAGGTTTAGATAGGGTGGATGGTGATAGCCTGTTTCCTCGGATGGAGAAATCTAGCACGAGGGGGCATGGCTTTAAATTAAGGGGGGGTAGTTATAGGACGGATGTCAGGGGCAGGTTCTTTACCCAGAGGGTGGTGAGGGACTGGAATGCCCTGCCTGCTGCAGTTGTAAATGCGCCTAGTTTGGGGGCGTTTAAGAGATTGGTGGATAGGTTTATGGACGAAAAGGGATTGGTTTAGATTAGTGGGTCAATGTTTTTTTTTAAAAATAAGACTGGTCGGCGCAACATTGTGGGCCGAAGGGCCTGTTCCGCGCTGTAATGTTCTATGTTCTATGTTCTATGTTCTATGTTCTCCAATTTTCTGCTCCTAATTTTACAATATTCTTCAGGTTTGAATCTCAAAAAGACAAAATAGAACTTAAATGGAATTCATTTCCAGCACAAATTATTTATTTCTCCAATAACCGAGAATGAAAAGTTTTCAAGAACTCATGGGGTTGAATATTAATGGGAGGTCTGAAATTCAATTTGTTTTTTTTAAGAATACATATGTATGTCTTAGATATTGTGTCTTTTCACAGATTTAAGTGGAAGTACTAGTTACATTAAAGTACCATGTACAATTTATTTTAACATGCTGCTTGCTGTTCAGAGTGCTGACATTGTGCTCATCCTTGCATTAATATCAGATGCAAAATCTGTTGCCTCAGATGAAAAGCATCACACTGGAAGAGTATGAACCAACTCAAAAAATTCTCATTTACCATGCATCATGTGTTTTAGTAATATCATGACGTTTATTAAAATAGCTTATCAAATTATCTAAACTGCAAAAGAATGAAATGTTCAAAATTAGTGTGGTGGCACAGTGGTTGGCACTGCTGCCTCACACTTCCAGGGACCTGGCTTCAGTTCCAGCCTTGGGTCACTGTCTGTGTGGAGTTGATGTGTTTTCCCCATGTCTGTATGGGTTTCCTCCGATTGCTCTGGTTTCCCCCCACAGCCCAAAAGATGTGCTGGTTAGGTGGATTGGACATACTAAATTGGTGCCTAGTGATGTGTAGATGACATGGATTAGCCGTGGTATATATGTGGGGTTACGCGGATAGGGTGGTGAGGATGGCCTGGTTGGATGCTCTTTCAGAGGGTCAGCGCAGTCCCGATGGGCCGAATGACCTCTTTCTTCACTGTTGGGATTCTATTTCAATTTAGAGAAAGTTTTGAAGTTTTCTGACCCACAGGAGAAGTCACTTTCACTGGTGGGGAGGGATTCTCTTCTCCACAGCTGCTCACTCAGCCCCACTCTTTTAACACTACATTTTATCAAGTCTTTGAGGCTTGCTAGAAAGTTCAAAACCTTGAAAAGCTTTGCAAACCTTTGAAGTCCTTTGAAGTCCCCATCTCAGAAAAGCCAGGTGAATTTCCCACAATACATAAATTTGCATTGATCAGCTGGGTGAATCCCTCCTGACAGGTTCTGCTAAACACCAGTGGGAAACACTTCAGGTTTCCCGCTGTTGCGGACACTTTGAGCCAATTAAGCTGAAGTGCGTCCATCGTGTTATCTTCAAATACAGATGCCACATTATTGTTTCACCAATCGTTGTGTATGCTTGGTGCATTCGCACGGTGGAACAAGAAGAACATAATGATTTATGTACTGTGGGAAACTTACCACCAGCCAGCTTTTCGGAGATTGGGGATTTGAAAGGATTGCCAATTTCTTGGAAGGCATTTCAGCTGCCCAGGACTTCACTCAACTTCAGACGCACTTGTCTGCTTATCACTGTGATCGGACTGCAGCTCATAAATCATCACATTTCAATTCCGATGTGGTGACCTGAGGTGTGTTGTTGTAGAGAAAGTCAGGCATCAGAGCACAGGGCTTGACACCTGCAAATATCATACCCTCCAGATCCCCTCAGTCCTCCTGGTGCCCTGTCCACAGCTTGAAGGAAACACAACTTCATGTGGGGAAGCTGAAGATGCTCAAAGAAAAATTGTATCCAAGCTCCCTCCACTTGAAATCAAATCTGAATTTGAAATTCAGCCCCTCTCACTGTGAGTTTATCTTTGCTCATCAGTGGAGATATAGCAGATGATTGAAGTCACCGGATAAAACCTTTGAGTGATGCAAAAAGCTTTATATCAGATAAAAACAAATAACTGCGGATGCTGGAATCTGAAACAAGAACAGAAAATGCTGGAAAATCTCAGCAGTTCTGACAACATCAATGGAGAGAGAACAGAGCTAAATTTTTGAATCTGGATGACTCTTCGCCAGGGCATAGATAAGTCCTTGTTTGCTACTTTTCAGTCTTAATCTGCAATATCTCTGCTATCCCATTTCAAGATGTGTGTATCATACGTAGGGACACAAATACAATATACCAGCATAATGTATTGACCTCATGAGCTATAATTCACAGGTGGGACTTTGCACAGCTGCCAGGTGATTCATCTATGGCGAGTGCCTATTTCTGACATTCTGGGACTGTCTATATCAGCACATTACCCTGGGTCTCTGGATTACTAATCTAGTGACAATACCATTACACCACTGCCTCCCCCCTTGACAATTCCATTGGTCATTGGTTTGGACATCAATGTAACTAGCCAACAGGAAAGGAAGGTTGGTCCCAGAAGTGATGAAGGAATATGTCAAGTTCATGAAACTGCAATAACAAACACTGGGCACAGGCCGATGGAAAGTTTTGACAATGTATGGTTGTGTAAAATTAATGCTTAGCATGCTTAGCATGCCACGGTGCTTAGCATGCCACAGTGGCAGAGTGGTTGGCACTGCTGCCTCAGGACACCAAGGATGTAGGTTTGATTCCCAGCTTGGGATGCTGTCTGTGTAGAGTTTGCATGTTCTCCATGTGTCTGTGTGGGTTTCTCCAGGTGCTCCAGTCTCCTCCCACAGTCTGAAAGACGTGCTGGTAAGATACGTTGACCCAAACAGGAGCCAGAGTTTGGCGACTAGGGGAAGTCCACAGTAGCTTCATTGCAGTGTTAATGTAAGCCTACTTGTGACTAGTAAATAAACTTCAACTCTAAGTCAGCATCCCATTTGTCACCTCTCTTGATGTTCACTTCTTTTGAAGTCAATAGAAACAGTAACCGGGGAGATTTACAGTGGGACGCTTGACTCACTCTCACCTATTTTACACCAGAAATCTACTCCAGAGTGTGAAAGTAAGTGTAGAATTCAAAGGGAAAATGTTGCTTGGCCAGTCCTAGTCTATTTGTATGGACTTTTGTTACGCCGTGCTCAAGATTGAACAAAAGGAAAGGAGGATGATGGCTGTCCACAGAAAAGTTAAGCAAGAACTTACCTGACAGCTCATAATGGAGAATTCAAGAAATACAGCCATCACAGGACAGGTCAAGAGCTGGCCATCTCATTGCATGGATATAGTCAACAATCTTCCAGTGAAGGGGCAGGTGAAGAGAACTTTTATTCTTTCACGTGGTGTGTATATCCAGCATTTTCTGTTCATCTCAAGTTGTCCTCGAGAAGGTGGTAGTGAGTTGCTTTCTTGAACCATCACAGTCCATGTCCATTCGGGACGGAACGGTAGCACAATGATCAGCACTGCTGCTTCACAGCTCCAGGGACCTGGGTTCGATTCCTGGCTTGGGTCACTGTGTGGAGTTTGCACATTCTCCTCGTGTCTGTGTGGGTTTCTTCCGGGTGCTCCGGTTTCCTCCCACCGTCCAAAGATGTGCGGGTTAGGTTGATTGGCCATGCTAAAAATTGCCCCTTAGTGTCCTGAAATGTGTAGGTTAGAGGGATTAGTGGGTAAATATGTAGGGATTTGGGGGTAGGCCCTGGGTGGGATTGTGGTCAGTGCAGACTCAATGGGCTGAATGGCATCTTTCTGCACTGTAGGATTTCTATGTAGGAACACCCACAGTGCTGTGGGGTGGTTTGGGGGGGGTGGGGGGGGTGCGGAAATCAGTGAATTATAGAACAATTATGGAATGGAGACCATTCAGTCTATCATGTTTGCAAAAGCAATTCACCCACTCCCATCTGCAGAACTGCAATATTTTTCTCTTCAAATAATTAATTACCCAATCATCTCTTGAAGGCCTCAATTATACCTGCCTCCATCACATTCCCGGGCAGTGAATTCCAGATCCTAACCATTGGCTGCATAAACAAATTTTTCCAAATGTCGCCGTTACTTCTTTTGACATTCACCTTAAATTAATGTCCTCTGGTGCTGGATCCTTCCACCCATGGGAACAGCTTCTCTTGATTCTTCTAGAGCATGGCACAGTGGCACAATGGTTAGCACTGCTGCCTCACAGTGCCAGGGACCTGGGTTCAATTCCCTGCTTGGGTCACTGTTCTCCCCATGACTGCGTGGGTTTCCTCCAGGTGCTCCAGTTTCCTCCCACAGTCCAAAAGACGTGCTGGTTTGGTGCCTTGGCCATGTTAAATTCTACCTCAGTGTGCTCGAACAGGCACCAGAGTGTGGCGATTAGGGGATTTTCATAGTAACTTCATTGCAGTGTTAATGTAAGCCTATTTGTGACACTAATACATAAACGTAAACTATCTACTCTGTCACCTCCCCCATCCAACCACAGGGCTGAAAGTTGTCAGGGTTAAAAGCGGGATGATATTTATGAGTTGAAGTCACCTTTTCAGATTGCTTGGAAAAGCACTTGACCATCATATTATAAGACATAATTAGGTCACTCAGCTCATTGAGTCTGCTCCGCCATTCAGTCATGGCTGATTTTTTCTCATCCCCATTCTCCTGTCTTTTTCCCATAACTGCTGATCCCCTTATTAATCAAGAACTTACCTATCTCTGTCTTAAAGACACTCAATGACCTAGCCTCCACAGCAGAGTTCCACAGGTTCACCACTCTCTGGCTGAGGAAATTCCTCCTTATCTCTGTTTTAGAGGATCATCTCTTTAGTCTGAGGTTGTTCCCTCTGGTTCTAGTTTTTCCTATTAGTGGAAACATCATCTCCATGTCCCCTCTGCCCAGGCCTCGCAGCACCCTGTAAGTTTTAATAAGTTTCCCTCTCGTTCTTCTAAACTTTACTGAGTACAGACCCAGAGTCCTCAACCATTCTTCACGCGACAAGCTCTTCATTCCAGGGATCATTCTTGTGAATATCCTCTGGACCCTTTCCAAGGCCATCACAACCTTCCTTTGATGTGGGGCCCAAAACTGCTCACATTATCCTAAATTAGGTCTGACCAGGCCCTTATGCAGCCTCAGAAGTACATCCCTGCTCTCGTGCTCTAGCTCTCTTGACATGAATGCTGACATTACATTTGCCTTCCTAACTGCTGACTGAATTTGTGAGTTAACCTTAAGAGAATCTTAAACAAGGACTCCCAAGCCCCTTTGTCCTTCTGATTTGCTAAGCATTTCCCTATTTGGAAAATAGTCTGTGCCGCCATTCCTCCTTTGAAAGTGCTTAACCTCACCCTTTCCCACATTGTAATCAACTGTCACTTCTTTGCACACTCTCCTAGTCTGTCCAAGTCCTTCTGCAGCCCCCCTGCTTTCTCAGTACTACCTGTCCCTCTACATATCTTTGTATCATCTGCAAACTTAGCCTTTAGTTCCTTCTTCCAAATTGTTAAAGTATATTGTGAAAAGTTGGTCCACATTCTGCAATCAGCATCATCAGGAGGTGAGTGAGAATTGAATGTTGTTGAGGACAATGCTCATTGTAGGAGCAGTGAGCATTGCTGGGTGTGCAGGGATGGTCAGCATTGTCAGGGATATGGAGGGGTGAACATTGTTGAGAGGGTTGAGGGGGAGATGATCACCATTGAGAGGTGGGGTAAAGGGGAATAAGAATTGTCCGGTATGTTGGGGGTGGGAGGGGTAAGAGAATATTGTCGGGGAGGCAGTAGGGTGGTTCTTAGGCTTTTCTTCTATAGCTCCTGCTGTTAATCATTGTCCTACACTAGGAGAAGGATGGGGTAAATGTCTGAGTGAGTTAACTGCATCAAGTCTCTGACACTGAAGTCAGGTTTAGAGACATTCTCAGAGGAGTTTAGACATTTTAACCCTCTCATCAGAATTTTAAACTCCCCAGGTTGTTACTGTGGAAACATGTGGGTTGGGACTTCCTCATGTTTCCAACATGCAATTACAATGAATCTCTCAACATTCACCCATGTTATTTTTGAAAGTTTGGGACCCATGTCTTTTAGGGGAGGGGATGGCCTAGTCGTATTAATCCAGAAACTCATTGCACCCTACAGTGCAGAAAGAGGCCCTTCGGCCCATCAAGTCTGCACCAAACACAATCCCACCCAGGACCTACCTCCTACATATTATACCCACTAATCCCTCTAGCCTACATATCCCTGATCACTAAGGGACAATTTCTTAGCATAGCCAATCAACCCATACATCTTTGGACTGTGGGAGGAAACCAGAGTACCCGGAGGAAACCCACGTAGACATGAGGAGAATGTGCAAACTCCACACAGACAGCGACCCGAGCCGGGAATCGAACCCAGGACCCTGGAGCTGTGAAGCAGCAGTGCTAACCACTGTGCTACCGTACCGCCCAACTCAGCTAATGTTCTGAGGACCCAGGTTTAAATCCTGTCACAGCAGATGATGGAATTAGGATTCAGTTAAAGTATCTGGAATTAAGAATCTACTGATGACCATGAAACCATTGTCATAAAACCCATCTGGTTCACTAATGTCCATTCGGAAATTTGTTGCCCTTATCTGGTCTACATGTGACTCCAAATCCAAGCAATGTTGCTGGCTCTTAAATGACTTCAGGGATAGTCAATAAATGTTTGTCCAGCCAGCAATGCCCACATCTCATGAATTAATAAAAAATAAATCATCACAGTAAGAGTGGTAGGTAAGAATAAAATGCTTCAGTGACAGTCTTTTTCCTGCAAAGTAGAAATGATCTATTAAGCCCGGATGCATCATGTGCTTAGGCCATGAAAAACAAAAAGGGAATATAGCATCACTTTTTAAGGTTGCTGTCTAAAGTGATTTCACGCATTGAAAATGAAATAGTCACATGTCATCTGAAAAATAATAAGTCTCTGAGTCTGGCTGAATCCAGATGAATGCTATGTTTTAAATAGCCAAAAGGCACAGATCATTGGGTTGCCTTCTTCAAAAAAAAATTGCTCATTTATACAGTAATTTTAAAAAATTGACAAAATGCTATTGAAACAGGTGGAATTCCCTTTTTTATTCATTTGTGGGACATGGGTGTCGCTGGCTGGCCAGCATTTATTGCCCATTCCTAGTTGCCCGAGGCCAGTTGAGAGTCAACCATATCTCTGTGACTCTGTAGTCACATGAATCATTGAATCATAGAATCCCTACAGTGCAGATGGAGGCCCATTGAGTCTGCATCGATCGCAATCCCATCTATGCCCTATTCCCATAACTCATATTTACCCTGTTAATCCCCCTGACACTAGGGTTAATTTAGTGTGGCCAGTCAAACTAACCCGCGTATCTTTGAGATATCTTGGGAGGAAACCGGAACACTGGAGGAAACCCACACAGACATGGAGAGAACGTGCAAACTGCGTATTGACAGTGACTCAAGACCAGAATTGAACCGGGTCCCTGATGTTGTGAAGAAGTGCCACTGTGCCACCCCTAGGTGGCCAAACTGAGTAAGGATAGCAGTTTTCCTTCCCTATAGACATTAGTGAACCAGATGGGTTTTTCTGACAATCGATAATGGTTTCATAGTCATCAGTAGATTCTTAATTCCAGATATTTTTTATGGAATTCAAATTCCACCACCTGCCATGGTGGGATTCGAACCCAGGTCCCCAGAACATTAGCTGAGTTTCTGGATTAATAGTCTAGCAATAGTGCCATTAGGCCATCGCCTCCCCTCAAATGATCTGAACTCCATCCATCCAGCAGAACACTTTGTCATTGCTGCTTCATGATATGCTGGTCAGTCAATGTTACAGCAAAAAGGCTGCCACGAGTTAGAATTTGCTGTGACTTATGATCTTCAAGAGATTTCTTTGCATCTGGATTTCTCCCTCCACCTCCCCTGGACAGTTTTTTGATTGGAGACGTGGTCAGATCCTGCGCCAGGACCAGAATGTGGAAAGAATCATAGTGCAAAATGAGGCCATTCGGCCCATTGAGTCTGCACCAACAAAATGCCACCCAGACCCTATTCCCATAACCCCACATATTCACCCTGCTAATCTCCTGATACTAAGGGGCAATTTAGCATAACCAACCCACTTAACCTGCACATCTTTGGACAGTGGGAGGAAACTGGAGCACGTAGAGGAAATCGATGCAGACACGAGGAGAACATGCAAACTCTGCACAGACATTGATCCAAGCCAGGAATCAAACCGGGGTCCCTGGTGCTGTGAGCAGCAGTGTTAACAATTATGCCATCATGTCTGCCCATGCAGTGGAAGAGATTCACTGAGTCATCTCACATGCTGAAACACCAGTGACAAACAGTTCATAAACAATTACAGTGATTGGAGCAGAGTAGTTTCCAACAACTTTTTTAATTTTGGCATGAAATTGAGAAAAGGATGCTTTACTTTAAGAGTAATTTCACTGAAAAACTAAGGAGCTTTTATTGAAACAAATTGTATTCATAACACAGTTTAAATATAACTCTAACAAAATGAAGCAATTTAATTCTTAACAGTTGAACAATCTCTAAACATGAAAACAAACAGCTCCAATTTCTAACTTATCACTATTTCAGTTTCAGATAAGTAACATTCTTCCTTTATGCTTAAAACCCACCTTAAATATAGTTAGCAATTACAGATATACTTGCTCTAATTTGGGTTAGAAAGGTTTTGATTTTCAGAGCAATCTATAGATTTCAGTCTTTAAACAAGCCCAGCCAACAACTGAAACAAGAAAGCTGTTTTTCTCTCTCTGCTACACGCTTAGCTTTTCCTAGTAATCATTTTATCACATAATTCTGCATATCTAAACTCACCTTCCATTTCTTTAGGTTAAACATCTCCAATGGGAAATCTCCATTTATAAACAAGAGTCCATTATTCTAAGCTCTATCCTAAAATGAGTAATTATCCTGCTTTCCCAGCATCTGAGCTGCATGTTTTCCAGACACACTGACGGTCTGTTTAAAAAAAGCTGAATCTTAAAACAGCCCCCTTAAAGATAAATTACATCAATAACACAGTATCATCACAGATATCAAATTCGCCACTAATAATTATTACTGCGTCCTCACTCAGGTCTCAGCCTCCCACTGCTTCACCTTACCATCTGCTCTTGGTACCACTCGTTTTCAATTCACACACCCCCGCACCTCTTGTGAGACCCCAATAATAACTTAACCATCCTGGAGCTTTCTCATCTGTTGAAAATATGGAACTTATCTTACATCCCAGTTGACCAACCAATTTGCCTAACCGGCACTTCCTATTACCGGTGTGATAATAGCAGTATATCACACTGGGTAGCAGAGATTCTCTTGTATACACCAGCACATGGCACAAAAGGGTAAATCAAAACAGAGGTTAGATTTCACGGTCTGAAGTTGTTGGACTCAATGTCAAACCCAGAAGATTGTAAATTGCCTAATCAAAAAATTAGATGCTGTTCTTCAAAATTGTGTTGAATTCATTGGAACAGTGCGTCAGGTGCAGATTTCCAGTATCTGCTGTTTTATGTTGGTACCCCTAACAGTGTTGAATATGCCCACTTGTGCTTGACTCTTAGATCCAAAAAAAACTCCCTCTATTTACCTTATCCACACCTTTAATCATCTTAAACACACCAATTAGATTATTCATTAAACTCTGCACTTGAAGGTATACAAACCTAATCTGTGCAACCTTTCCTCATAATTTAGTTTTCATTCTGGCTATGCACCTATCCATTCGTGCATCTTCACAATAGTGGAATGCTGCAAGACTTCCTAACAAATTTAATTATCATTTTACGTCAGCTTTGGCTGAGAAATGAGGACCTGACAATCTTCCATCATTAAGATCCTTGATATGCACAAGGAGAATTATTGTTAGAGCATCTTATAATTAAGGAGCCAATTTTATAAAGACATGTCACTGTCATAACCCTGTCTCCAACACCACTCCAATGATCTATCCTTCAATCTTCTGCCTATATGTGGCACCAGCTAATATCAATTGAACTGATGTGAAGCTGGTTAATCTGAGTCATGATGATGCCACAGGCAGGTAGGGTAATTTGACTTAACATAATAATGTGCTGTAATAAGTATGAAAGAGGTTTTAGTGACTGAACGTTCTGGTTTTTACACTGAATGCATTTAAATGTTGCAAGGTAATCCGTTTTGGTAAAAGGAACAGATGTGCAGAATATTTCCTAAATGATTAGAAATTAGAAATGAAGATGTACAAAGGGACCTGAATGTCCTTGTCCGTTAATCACTGAAAGCTAACATGCAAGTACAGCAAGCTATTCAGTAGGCTAATGGAATGATATTCTTCATCACAAGAGGATTTGAGTGTGAAGTAGGGAGTTTTTGCTTCATTTGTACAGGGGCTTGGTTAGATTGCACCTGGACTATTGTGTGCAGTTATGGTCCCCTTACCTCAGAAAAGATATTATTGCCATTGAAGGAGTGCAGTGAATGTGCACCAGACTTGTTCCCAGGATGGTGGGACTTATAGAGAGAGATTTGAAAAACCGGGCTTCTATTCTCTAGTGTATTGAAGAATGAGAGGTGAACGCAGATAAGATGTTTCCCTTGGTTGGGGAGTCAAGAACAAAGGGGCACATTTCAAAATAAGGGGGGAGCCACTTAGGACTGATATATTGAGGAAAAATTTCTTTACACGAAGGGTTAAAATCTTTGGCATTCTCTACCCGAAGCTCAGAGGGCTGTGGAAGCTCAGTCACTGAGTACGCTAAAGGTAGAGATTGATAGATTTCTGCTTAAAAATAATGTAGAGTTATGGGGATGGTGTGGGTAAAAGAAATCAAAGTGTCTAATCAGCCATGATCGTATTGAATAGCGGACGGAACAAGCTCGATGGGCTGAATCACTTAGTCCTGTTCCTTTTTTTCCTGTGCTCCCAACACTGTTCTGCTCCTCTCAGTTCATGGCAGACATTCCTTACGGATCAGTTCTGCTCCTTGCCATTAGCAGGAGCAGATTAAAACCTGGGCCAGCTGGAACTTAGTTGCTAAGAGCCATAATCAAATCCAGACAGCATTCCCGGATCACTGTGCAAACACTAATAATATAAACTAAACGTATTGCTTTACTGCAGAGTGTACATACTCTGCTGTGCCTATATCTTCATGTATTTGTTACATACATATCATAGAATCATATAGACGCTACAGTGCAGAGAGAGGCCATTCGGCCCATCAAGTCTGCACCAACTACAATCCCACCCAGGCCCTATCCCCATATCCTTACACATTTACCCACTAGTCCCTCTAACCTATGCATCTCAGGACACTAAGGGGCAATTTTTAGCATGGCCAATCAACCTAACCTGCACATCTTTGGACTGTGTGAGGAAACCGGAGCACCTGGAGGAAACCCACGCAGACATGAGGAGAATGTGCAAACTCCACACAGACATTGACCCAAGCCAGGAATCGAACCCAGGTCCATGGAGCTGTGAAGTAGCAGTGCTAACCACTGTGCCGCCCAATTAGAAGGGAGTAAGTGTAGCAAGTTGTTTGGGTCTCTGGAGAGGCCCTGTGTGTTCAGAGTGTTCAGACTCCCAGGCATTTTCAATCCAGTAGTTTGGCCATTCACGTTAAAATTAAACTTTAGTCAAATTGCATATCAGCTGATAGCGAATTGGAACCCCATGACACAGATGTTAGACCTCTGGTGACTGTCTGTATGGACTCTGCAAATTCTCCCCATGTCTGTGTGGGTTTCCTCCGGGTGCTCCGGTTTCCTCCCACAGTCCAAAGATATATGGGTTAGGTTGATTGCCAAATTGCCGCTTAGTTCAGGGAAGTTGCAGGGTAAATTTGTGGGGTTACTGGGATAGGCTCCGGGCAGGATTGTGATCAGTGCAGACTTGATGGGCCAAATGGCCTCCTTCTGCACTGTAGAGATTCTAACGTTGCGTGATTACAGCAATAAAGGATTAATCTGCTATCTCTTGATATGCCCGCTGTCTAAAATGAACTTCTTCTGCAGAGTGCTAGGATTATTAATGTAATTTCCCAAATTACAGATCGTCTGCATTGTCGGAATAGAGAAATAGTGTGGGGCCAAACAACAGCCTGAAAATTATTTTGAGCAAAATGATTTCAGTACGGAATATTCTATATATATTTTTATAAATGCTCATGCAGACAGTAAAAATAAATTAGAAAGCAAGTAAGCTAGTCTATATTACCCTTTTTGTGCGAGATTTAATTGTTATGAACTTGGCAGCAACACAGACATCAGGCCATTCAGCATGAATAGGCATCGGAACAAATATTTCAGCATCGGACTTTTTCAATTTGTAAGACAAGAGACGAATGCTGGTCTGTTGAGGCATGTGATAGTTGCAATTTCATAACTCCTCACAGGGTTGGATGAGCTGACCTTCAGATTCCATCTTCACCATCACTAAGGCCACCTCTTTTCAGCTCCATAACATTACAAACAGAACATCAGGTTTTCTTCAAATCTTTGACATAACGTTCAAATTGCCAGCACTGACAGGAGGACTGGCACCTATCCCACTCGCTCCGGCCTCAGCCTCCCGGTAGCACAGTGGTTAGCACTGCTGCTTCACAGCTCTAGGGACCTGGGTTCGATTCCCGGCTCAGGTCACTGTCTGTGTGGAGTTTGCACATTCTCCATGTGTCTGCATGGGTTTCCTCCGGGTGCTCCAGTTTCCTCCCGCAGTCCAAAGATGTGCGGGTTGGGTTGATTGGCCATGCTAAAAAAAATTGCCCCTTAGTGTCCTGGGATGTGTAGGTTAGAGGGATTAGCGTAGGGAAATGTGTACGGATAGGGCCTGGGTGGGATTGTGTCGGTGCAGACTCGTTGGGCCAAAGGGCCTGTTTCTGCACTGTAGGATTCTATGTTCTATTACCCACCTCCTCCCCGGCCTATATCAGCCCATCTGCTGCTGAAACCCTCCACCTTGACTTTGTTACCCTCTGGACATGGTGTTGACCAATCAATGTCATTGGCTGGTCTCCCACCTCCAACGTTCCATAAACGCTGGGCAGGATTTTCCAGTCACATGTGCGCCAAGGTTGGAAATTTCCACCAGAGGTCAACGGATCTTTAAATGGTCCGCCAAATATTCTTGCCCACCCACTACAATTCCTGTGGCGGACGGGAAGGGAAAATTCTGCCTTAGGCCTCATGCAAAACTTTGCTGCCCGTGTCCTATCCACACCAATCCTGTTCATCCATTTCCCTGCACTCACCGACCTGCATGCGCCCTGGTCTGGCAAGGAAGAAACCTTTATTTATTATTTTTATTTGTGTCATAAGTAGACTTACATCGACACTGCAATGAAGTTGCTGTGAAAATCCCAAATGCGCCACGCTCCGGCACCTGTTCAGGTACATTGAGGGAGAATTTAGTACAACCATTGCACCTAACCAGCACATCTTTCGGACTGTGGGAGGAAACCGGAGCACCCAGAGGAAACCCATGCAGACACAGGGAGAACATGCAGATTACGCACAGACAGTGACCAAGTCGAGAATCGAATCCAGGTCCCTGGCATTGTGAGGCATTCTAACCACTGCGCCACTAACCATCTGGCAATATGAGTCCCCATTCCTGTCTACTGTGCTAAACAGCTCAGGATCTCTAGCCCACAGCACGTTATGACTGGGAAAATTGGCTTATATGTGGTTAAATAGAAACAGGTAGGATGGGATTTTACCATTGTTTTACATCTGTTTTGAGGTGGGAAAATGCCATAAAATTGAGCGTGAAGCAACTAGCACGATTGGCGCCAGTCTTTGCAACCGGCTGGACTTTACAACAGCCGGATTTCCGACACAGTCAGCCTCTTGCTGGAAATGGGCGAGAGGCTGGTTAATTTATTTCAATTTATTATAATGTTCATTTTAATGTGTTTAGTGAACCCAACCGCTCAATCATCTGGGCTCGCTTGCCTTTATGGCCTTGCCGGGGGAGGTTCTCTCCGGCTAGGAATAGACATTCTCCCCATGAACAGGAAGCCATCATGTTGGCCTTGCTGGTTAAACTTAAGGCAATTGAAGCCCCTCCACCCTCAAGGAGGCTGAGGGCAAGGAGAGGGGTACCCCTTGAGAAGTGCCAGACTGGCAGTGCCACCCTGGCACCTGGACACTGCCCACCATGCAGTGCCAAGAGGCAGGGCCAATGGGGATGGGGCTGGGAGCGGTCCAATGATGGCAAGGTCAATGGGGGCTGGACTTGTGAGGTGACAGTGCCAGGGATGGGGCCTGTGGGTCGGAAGGGCCTTTGAGGGGAGGGGGCCCACTCTGCACACGATTGGTGGAGGAAGGAAGGTCCACCATCAGTGGGGGGCGGGGTTCCATGATCGGTCTGAGTGGCAGATGGGGTCGGATCTCTTTGTCTGTCAGACCCCTAACACTGTTAATGCCCATGTGCAGCATCAGAGATCTATGTATGCGCACTACTCCTTCCACAGTCTGTTGGGTGCATTAACACACCCACAGCTTCTCTGACCTGAAACAAACGAGTGCAAAATTTTGCAGACAGAGTGCGTAAGATTGGCCTGAAAACTCACCCAAAAAACGGATTTGAAACTTTCCCAGTTTCACGCCCACTCAACACTTAGAAAAAGTCTTGTAAAATTCTGTCCATTAATTTGGGAAAAGGGTAACAAAGACCAGCTTGTCTGTTGCAAAAGATCTAGGAACTAACCCTTCCATCCTTCAGAACCAACACATCCCATTATACAATGTGCATTAGATTTGACTTGATTTTTCCCAGTAAAAACAAATTGCAGAACTTTAGCTTTAATAATGAAATGAAACAAGAAGAGACCGTTGCTTTTGTTTATTCTGACAATACCATAAAATAAAAAGATTGCTCACAGCTTAATGGTTACAATTATTCTCCTTGATAATAGACCGCAATAGAAAATTTGTATACTGTTATTGAGGAGTGGTAAACGTGTCCTTCATTGTTAAATAACAATGTCCACTCAGTACTTCTCACATGCAGAAACACATCGCAAAGCGATTTACAGGTGAGCAGAAATCAGCAAACATCAAGCAGGAGAGAAAACAGAATTAGCTGAGGTCAAGGTGGGACAAGCGGCCAGGAGTGACAGAGATGTTAGCAAGAAAGGCTGGTGGCAGGGTATGAGGTTGAAAGGGCAGTGAGTGAAGGGACAGTCACTGGTGGTGAAGCAGTGTACAAAACGGGTTTTGGAGGATTGCCCAACAAGCTGGAGTTGGGAGAGAAGTGCAGATAACTTAAGATAATTATAGAGGTGGCGTGGCATGAGGGAGCTGAAAGTGAGGATAGTTGTAATGAACTGGATGTAAGCCAAGAAAGTAGAATTCTTTTTTATTTAAATTAATGACTCAAAATGTGGCCCATGATTTTCTCATTAAGCTTCCTGTGAGTGTTGTCCTGGAAGGAGTTGAAAAGAAGAATGGTGAATGGGGTGAGTGTGTCACAATCGGTAAGGATACACAGCTTCCACATGCCAAATGGCTCATTGAATCTGGAAAATGGAGATGGGCATTTTTTTTTATTTGATTTGATTTATTATGCCACATGTACTGGGATACAATGAAAAACATTGTTTCTTGCGTGCTATACAGACAAAGCATACCATTCATAGAGAAGGAAAGGAGGCGATGTAGAATGTAGTGTTACAGTCACAGCTAGGGTGTAGAGAAAGGTCAACTTAATATAAAGTAGGTCCATTCAGAAGTCTGATGACAGCAGGGAAGAAGCTGTTCATGAGTTGGCATTCATGGATTTCACTGGCAATTATTGCCTATCCCCAATTGACTGAACTGAGTAGCTTGCTAGGCCATTTCAGGAGTCACATGTAGGAATCACATTCAGTGACATGTAAGCCAGACCTGATAGGGGCAGTAGATTTCCTTCCCTAAAATACATTAGTGAATCAGATGGGTTTTTTTTATGGCAACCATTTCATGGTCATTTGACTTTTAATTCCAGATTATTATTGAATTCAAATTTCAACCTCTGCCGTGGTGAGATTCGAACCCGGAGCCCCAGAGCATTACAAATCCACTGACCAAACCACTACGCTATTGTCTTCTCAATTTGGCTCAGGTATTGAAGAAAACTGTAGCTAGATAGTTAAATATTGGTTTAGAGTTTATAGCAGGAAAGGTATGATTAGTCATGCACCTTACAGTAACAAGTCAAGTAGGAAACCTATTGAGATATCCATGAGTATTGCCAAGCTTAGCAGCTTTTGGACCGAGCTTAAGTCGCGGAGACACGGGTACATCTGTGCATGCACTTGCTTTGGTTTTATTGGCATTTGGCCAGAGAGAATTCTGGTCCATTCAGATCTTAGGTTTGGGCAGGCAGTCAGAGAACAAGTGTGTGATCAATGGCTGAAGCATTAAGAGGTAAGCTGGATACTCCCAGTACATTTGAGCTAAGCCCTTGTTTCTAATGATGTTTGCCATTGTGATGATATTGTGTTATTTGGTCAGAGAATTAAGAATGGAACCCTGGGATACACATCTAGTGACCATCCATGAAGGGTGGGAGAAACAGCTGTGAGAGTTGTAAGGGCTGATTCACCACAGGAAGTGTGAAGGAAATCAAGGCTCTGCAATGAAATGTCCAATTTTTGATTGATTAACTTAAATAAAGAAAGAAATTCTAATTCCTTAAAAATTCCACACATTCCATTATTCAATTATTCTACTCGTTCAATCTATTCTTCCTGGTTGTATCACAGCTTGGTCTGACTCCTGTTCTGCCCAAGACCACAAGAAACTATAAAGGGTGTGAATGTAATCCAGTCCATCGCGCAAACCAGCCTCCCAACCGTTGACTGTCTACACTTCCCACTGCCTCAGAAAAGCAACCAGATAATTAAGGACCCACGCACCCTTCCGTCTTTCTTCTGTCAGGAAAAAGATACAAAAGTCTGAAGTCACATACCAACTAACTCAAGAACAGCTTCTTCCCTGTTGCCATCAGACTTCTAAATGGACCTACCCTGCATGAAGTTGATCTTTCTCTACACCTAGCTATGACTGTAACATTCTGTCCTCCCTTCCTTCTGTATGAATGGTATGCTTTGTCTGTATAGTGCGCAAGAAACAGTACTTGTCACTATATATTAATACATGTGACAATAACAAATCAAATCAAATCAGTTAATTTCCGGTTCACTAAAACTATCCTCTAATTTAGTTTTTTCTTTAAATAGTCACCACTGAATTATTGATGAAGAAAATGGCCATTTGGGCCTTGTTTTTAACTTACTCAAAACCTTATGCAAAGTTAGAATTGGGCTAAAGTAGCTAGAATTACTTTTGCAAGAGTGTTGGGTCTGTCTGTATGCACTGGAGTAGAGTTGTAAGGGAATGGTGTATGCCAGGTTCAGGCATTTTTCTCCATTTGCATTAAAAACGGGAAAGACTGATTTGCCGTTAAGGTATGTTTTTTTCACAAGATTTCTTTTGAGAGGCTAAGGAAGTTTATCATTTGGGAAGAACACTGGTAACCCAAAGCACAGGCATATGTTTAAGGATATCATGCATCAAGCTGAGCAATTCTACAGTGGTTTCTGACATACAATTAAAATCTGAAACATCTGAGATTATAGGCACATAGTAACAAAAGTGAATTGCACTGTTGTAAGTAGAACAGAGTACATATGGCATGTTGGTAACCTCTTGGTATTATGGATGAGGCAGGTCAAAATAAGCAGAGAGTACAATCAAATGCTGTCTTACACATTCACTTCTGCGATGTTGTTATTGGTCGCAGCCGGCGAAGGCTTACTCTTCATTGCCTCTGTTCCAAGTTTTGACAGGTCAGCAAAGAGCAGTCTTGGCGACCAGAGTGACATTAGTATTCGCTTGTATTCGTTTCTGAAGTTCTGATTGAGGAGTCCGTAGATGACTGCGTTAAGGCAGCTATTGAAGTACGCCATGAAGTAGCTCATGACAAACAGCCATTCCGGGATTTGCGGTGCCACGGCCAGAGGATTTATGGCCACGGCTAAACCAATGAAATTCAGCGGCCCCCAGCAAACCGCAAAAAGCACAAAGACCACAAACATGGTGAGGAAATTTCGGAAGTCACTGGACTTTAACTTTGGATCGTCAGGTTTGACGCGTCGCTTGACCTGGATAACCAGGATCCAGATTCTCAGGTAGCAGTACGTCACCACGCCAATGGGGATGAGGAAATGAACCACCACCACCACAATTGTATAGTACGAGCTCGCTGTCTGGGCAAACGTGCAGGAGTATACGCGAGGATCGTACTGCAAAGAGCCCACAAAAAAATTTGGTATGATTGCAATGACCGTTAAGGCCCAGGTCAGGCACAGGTAGCAGATGGTGTTTCTGTAGCTGTAGAACTTCTCATATTTGAAACTGTGGCAGATGTAGCAGTATCTGTTGATTGCGATGGCTGTGATGTTGAAAACTGACCCGATGACACTCAAACCCATCAGAAATCCACTGGCCTGGCAGTGAGTATCACCCAGCTTCCACCCATGTTGGAAAATGGCAAACAGGATGACTGGGTAAGGGTACACTGCCACAACAAGGTCAGCGACCGAGAGACTGACGACAAAGATGTTACCTGAAAATAAAAGAATGGACAATATTGTAGAAGTCATTTCAAATATTTAAATTCATTCGTCACTTTAAATGGACGGTATTGACCAAATGGCAAGAGTCAGAAAACAATGATTGTTACTCCAAACAGACTAAGCTAATAGCTAAAGGGTGAAGGTGAAACTGATGCAAGAGCATGAACCCAATTGAGATCTTTCAACTAACACAACTTATGCAAAATTTCCAATGGCAACAAAAAAATCATTTTAACCCTTTCACCTCCAGACCCATAGGGTGAACAAATGGAAGATTCGGTGCAGTGGCACAGTGGTTAGCACTGCTGTCTCACAGTGCCAGGGACCTGGGTTCCATTCCCGGCTGTCTGTGTGGAGTTGCACCTCCTCCCCATGTCTGCGTGGGTTTCCTCCCACCGTCTGAAAGATGTGCTGGTTAGGTGGATTGTAAGCCTTACTTGTGACTAACAAATAAACTTTAAGATTCTGCTCCTGACTCTCAGAGTTCTTTATTTATTTATTTGTCGCAAGTAGGTTTATATTAACACTGCAATGAAGTGACTGTGAAAATTCCCTAGTCGCCACTCCAGCGCCTGTTCAGGTTTACTGAGGGAGGATTTAGCATGGCCAATGCACTGAACCAGCATGTTTTTCAAACTGTGGGAGGAAACCAGAGCACCCGGAGGAAACCCACACAGACATGGGGAGAACGTGCAGGCTCCACACGGACGGTGACCCAAGCTGGGAATCAAACCCGGGTCCCTGGCACTGTGAGGCAGCAGTGCTAACCACTGTGCCACCGTGCCACCTCTACACCCATGTTGAGTGGGTGTAGGATCCATTCATCCTTCAAATAGTCCGAGGGAACTTAGTACGATTTTCCAGATTATTTATTGACTATAATTTGGAATTTGAAAAAATACAGAAAGTGGAAAAGAGACAGAGAGAGGACCCAAGCAGTTGGTCCTGGATTACAAACTTGAAGTCAAAACCTTGCAGCATTCAACTGAACAACTAGACTACGGATAGACCATTGTGTTTAATAGAAAGTACCTTCACATAATATATGTGGGAGGCACATCATAATACCTTTGGTATAAGGCATATTATGGTTCCTATTTTAAACTAATATGTTTTGGTTTAAAAGCCTCCTTAATAAGCAGGGGTTTCAACATCCCCTGCTACAGTCCCCCCTTGTGATCAAAGAACAAAGAAAATTACAGCACATCAACAGACCCTTTGGCCCTCCAAGCCTGCACTGCCCGTTACCACAAAATAGCTTTTTGGTTATCTTCTGTTATTAAATCACCAGGCACACAATTTTCAAAAACAATTTACAGCTGTGCAACCATGAATGCTTGTTTATGACAAAAACTGTTTCTGTTAATGTTGCACTTACACAAGTAGTCAATTTTCTCGGCTAGACCCAGAATTCCAAGCTGTGGCCAAGTTAGCTTCAGTTAGCTTGAAAGCAGAACATAATTAGTTACATGGGCAGAAATACCTGAAAATGAAGCCTTTTGATTGAGGCAGACCATATCGAGGATCCTACAGCGGGTTTGAGTATGTTCAAACTGAGCATGAGCATTGCAGAATTACCCACATCACACGAACCAGATCAAAATGGCAGCTTGTCAGTTTTACAAAAGTTTATTGATTGGTGTCACAATTAGGTTTACATTAATGCTCCAAGTTATTGTGAAAATCCCTTAGTCCCCACACTCCGACACCTGTTCAGGTACACTGAAAAAGAATTTAGCGTGGCCGATCCACCTAACCAGCAACTTCTCAAGGGCAACTAGGGGTTAACAATAAATGCTGATGGTATTAATGGCACCATAATCCCAAGAATGAATGAGAAGCACATTCATCAGAAATCAACTATGCCATTCATATAGCCATTATTGTGAAAGAACCCATGGTATTTACACTAATGCATGAATAGAGACGTATAAGATAATGAAGGGGATGGATAGGGTAGAGGTAGAGAGATTCTTCCCGCTTAGAAAGGATAGCAGGACTAGAGTGCATAGCCTCAAGATTAGGCAGGGGCAGTTTAGATCAGAGTTGAGGAGGAACTTCTTCACTCAAAGGGTGGTGAATCCCTGGAATTTTCTGCTCGTTGAAGTGGTGGAGGCTACCTCGCTAAATATATTTAAGTCACGGGTAAATAGGTTTTTGATAGACAAGGGAATTAAGGGTTATGGGGAGAAAGCGGAAAAGTGTAACTGATCTACTTCAGATCAGCCATGATCTTATTGAATGGCGGGGCAGGCTCAAAGGGCTACTCCTGCTCCTATTTCTTATGTTCTTATATTCTTACGGTCTTTGCCTGAGGATGGCAACTGCTGGGAGGAGAAATTTACTCTATAGCTAACTGTGAAACTGGGAGCTGAAGCCCCTCTCATGATTAAGAGCAAACAAATAAATAACAAATCAAAAAAAGAATGTGTTATAGCTAGCGATTACGTTCCGTCACCGGATTTCATGGCAGAGTTCTTCTTCAAGCCTTTGAGGACTGTGGTGTTCTGTACTCAACCACAGATCTGTTTTAAAACCCTTTTGTTGTTGTATAATGGAGTTTCGCCACAGGCATTAATTGAAATCAAGCAGATTTAACCTGTGGTTATAAAAGAAATAAATCGTATTGAAGTAGATTGTTATTAGAGCTCTCGGAAATGTCCCAAATTTCTTCACACAATGAATGGCTTTTTAACAGTCGTCCAGTTGGAACACAAGCTTTGATGTTATCTCTGTTGTTTGCCATTTCCACAGTCAATGATCTGATTTTGGTGCATATCAAAGAATGGCTATAAAGAAAGGAAGGTTTGTATTTGTACAGTGCCTTGTGTCATTTCAGGAAACCACACAAAGCACATTGACGCCTATGAAGTAGTTGTCACAGATGTAATGTGGGATACAATGCAGCCTATTTATCCACAGTTCAGAGGAAGACAGTAAGTAAGGCACATCTCTTGGGGGTATAGGGGACTAGGTACAGTACTTTCATGAGCTCCCACAAACAGCAATGTGATAAAGATCAGATCATCTCTTTTTACCTTATGTGACACCTGTTTTAGAGAGACGTAGGGTGGAATTTTACCGCACGTCCACCTAAGGTTCGTATAACCCCAGTGTAGGCCAACACAGAATGCCATTCTCCGAGCCTCGCCCACCCCCAGGATTAGGGCAGGTGTGCTGGTAAAATTCCAGCTGTGCCCTCCTCTGCAGTCCCTCAAATAGTGCCGGGCATTTACATTCTCCTGATGACACTAGTGGTTAGCACTGTGCCTCACAGCTCCAGGGACCCAGGTTCAATTCTCGATTTTGGTCACAGTGTGGAGTTTGCACATTCTCCCCGTGTCTGCGTGGGGTTCCTCCGGGTGCTCCAGTTTCCTCCCACAGTGCAAAGATGAGCCAGTTAATTTAAGCCCGAGATGAGGAGGGATTTCTTCTCTCAGAGGGCTGTGAGTCTTTGGAATTCTTTGCCACAGAGTCTTTGGGGGGGCAGAGTCCTTGTGTATATTTAAGGTTAAGATAGATGGATTTTTCATCAGTTTGGGAATCAATGGGTAAAGGGCAGGAAAGTGGACATGAGGAATGTTGGATCAGTCATGATCCTATTGAATGGTGGAACAGACTTGAGGGGCCGAAGGGCCTACTCCTGTTCCTATTTCTTACGGTCTTAAAAAAGAATTGGCAAGAGCAGTGACAACAAAAATTTGCATTTATATAGTGCCATATAGATAAACATCCCAAAGTGAGCGTGCAATAAAAAGAAAATATTTATTCAAGATTCAGGGTAGCACAGTGGCACAGTGGTTAGCACTGCTGCCTCACAGTGCCAGGGACCCGGGTTCAATTCTGGCCTTGGGCCACTGTCTGTGTGGAGTTTGCATGTTCTCCCCATGTCTCCGTGGGTTTGCTCCAGTTTCCTCCCACAGTCCGAAAGATGTGCAGGTTAAAGTTTATTTATTTATTTGTAACAAGTAAGGCTCACATTAGCACTGCAATAAAGTTACTGTGAAATTCCCCTAGTCGCCACTGTCCGGCGTCTGTTCGGGTCAATGCACCTAACCAGCACATCTTTCAGAATGTGGGAGAAAGCGAAGTATTGACAAGGTTGTGGCCTTTCAAAAGTGAGTTGCATCCAGCCATCATTCTGACAGCAGGAAGAGGAAGTCTGTGATTTAGTCATTATCTTTGTTCAGCTTCACAGCTCAGTCAAGGTGAAGAAAGTAGTGTCAGAATCCGTCCTTTAAACATTATCATCATCGGCGTCATCTGGCTGGATGGTCCAGGAACTTATTCGAACCCTGTGCTCAGTAACCAGGAAGCAAACAAACACTCGCAAAAGATAAAGCTGTCCAAGTACTTTTTAATCAATGGGGTAGTTAGCTGATGCAACCAAAACCCCACCGGTCATGAACTCACCATTATAATTGCAATGAACATACCTTGTAGTCAAAGTTGAAGTGTTCTAGCTGTTGCAAAGTCATTGTCGCTGATTGAATTAAAAATTAATTTGATGTGATTAAATGCAGGTAAACCATACCCCAAGTTGCAGTCTGAATCAAAAATGAATACAAGCATTTACATGTTAGACACTAAACGCCTGCCAATGACTATAAGCTGCTATTTTTCTCTGGCTACCATCGTTGGCTCAAAACCTAAGGGCGTGATCTTACCGGCCCTTCAAGCCAGTCTCCCACTGCAGTGAGGCCGGAGAATTCGGCACCTGGCCAAACGTCCGTTCACTGCAGCAGGATGGGAAAATCTCACTGGTGTCAATGGTGGTAACATTCTGGCCTAAGTGTGGGTCCCGGTGGAAAGCCAGTGCGAATCCCACCAGCCAGCACTGGCGATGGGAAACCGCACAAAATATTGACCCTTTTTACATGAAAAATTTCTACCCACTGTCAGCGTGGTTTTCCAATGAGGTGACAAATATACTCAGGAAACCAGTGTCACTGTTGAAAGATAAAACTTTATTAAAAACCAGTGATCAATGGGAAAAATTATATTGATTGTCTCAGTTATGGGATACCGAAACTGCTCAAATAAGTTCGAATGTTATCTATAAAAAAAAGTTTTTCTTTAATCTGATTCTCTGCCTTTCATTAGTTCAAAAATAATTTCATTTAATATCCATACATCTATGTAAATTTTTGTCAGTTACTTCAGCCATACTTTCCAGCATAATTGTTTCTCATTTGTCCATTACTAACCAGACATCACTCCCATTTTGGCTAAAGCTACTTCTCCACTGCCTGGATACGGTAAACATTACCATGAAGGTTAAAATTGAGGTTCCCACTGGCTCACCACCAAGTTGAGTTGACGTGTGTTCCTGCGTCCAGGGTCATGTCTGGGCTGCGAACCAACTATTCATAAAATTGCAAAATTAGTTATTTCCGCTAACTAAGGCTTCCCAAACCTTTGGCTCTAAAATATTCAACTTTCCTATGATGCCTTTCAGAACCTTGCATTAACTGAAATGTTTAAGCACAGCAAAATACTTTAAAACGCGTTTGAAATATCAGCTTATATGTCTTAAAATCATAGTTACTTGTTTTAATTCTCTGACTGCATTAACACGTGGGTGAGTTACCATTCCTCTCCTTCGGTATCTATATTCTGTCTAAAATGAGAGAAATCTAAAATAATCGCGTGAATCGTGCCAAGCTTCCAATGGTTTGCCACTGATTCGCTCACCCTATGATATGAGTCCAGTCATTCCAGAACTGCTGGAACAACAAAGGCAGGATTGCAATCACCAGGAAGGGATGACAGCATTCCTCCTCGGACTGCAAAGCTGACTGAAGGAGTCACATCACCTTCTGTCCGAGGAGATTCATAATTCGAAAGAACAAAAAAGAACAGCACAGGAGCAGATCCTTTGGCCCTCTAAGCCTGCACCAACCATGATGCACCACTGCACTAAAAGCCCTTACCCTTATCCGGGGACCATATTCCTCTATTTCCATCCTATTCATGTACTTATCAGGATGCCCTTAAAAGTCACTACCGTATCAGCTTCCACTGCCTCCCCCGGCAATGAGTTCCAGACACCCACCACCCTCTGTGTAAAAAAATGTGCCTCGTACGTCTCCTTTAAACTTTGCCTCTTGCACCTTAAACCTATATTTCCTAATAAATGACTCTTCCACCCTGGGAAAAGGCTTCTGATTATCCACTCTGTCCATGCCCCTCATAATCTTGGAAACTTCTATCAGGTCACCCCTCAACCTCCTTCGTTCCAGTGAGAACAAACCAAGTTTCTCCAGCCTGTCCTCAAAGCTAATGCCCTCCATGCCAGGCCACATCCTGGTAAATCTTTTCTGTACCCAAAGTCCAGCGCAACGAGGCCAACACTGCAAGGGTGGTGTCCACAGTGGAGACATTGGCGCAGGACATGCACTCCATGGCAGGAGTTATCTGCATCTTGGTTCAGCTCATGACCTCCATGGTTAAGCGTATGAGCTCCAAGGCTGAGGGCTTCGAATGCATGGTGCAAACACTGGTGGGAATCCACGTACGTCAGCACCAGAGAACGACAGGGCTTCTGGTTCTCTCTCCAGTTGCTTCTCTGTCCCATGGAGGAACTCAGGGATGCAGGGCCCCCCCAAGGGAAGAGGAGAGGCAGGCCCTCTACCTAACAGACTTTGAGGGTGCCCAGCCCACCTGACACCACCTTCCCTGTGGGTGACATACCTCCGCCCCCCGCACATCAAGAGGGACAGCACAACTACGCCCATGCAGTCCAAAAATAGACCCAGACCCTCACGGTCCCAGCCTTCCAGGGGATGCGCGCCAAGGTGATCTCAGGCAACAGGACGTGGAAAGCAGCAGGCCACCTCAACCTCAGTCCTGGGGTTACACCTGCAGAGCGCAGCAGACAAATACTGTGCGTGACACACTCTGGGGGCTGTACTGGAGGGCACCCCCAACCAGTTCAGGCACTGGATCCGCATTCTGAGCAGTCCAATTACCTACTCGACTAGCATGCGCGTGATCAACCTTGTTAAAGCGAGTTTCAGGAGGAGTTTGTGGCCTCTGCACTGGGGTCGTCACCCAGCTCCTAAGGGGACACCTCCCTGAGACGGCATCACTCCAGTCATTGCTCTCCCTCACAAACGGCTGGGATCTGCGAGCACCCCAGGATCTGACTTTCATATACAGCCCGAGGAAAACAGGCACACATCTGCCTGATGCCCATCATGTGGTCACAGGTGATCTGGACATTGAGGGAGTGGTTCATAATGCACGCTAATTTGGAGACCACTTAGACACACGGGTGCAGCCGATGACACCCTGCATCTGAAGCAGGCCTGCTAAGCAGGCAAATCCCATGGCTTTGACACACTGGCTTACCTGTCCCGGTCAAAGTTAATGTGGGCCTCAGTGAATAGCACATCCCCACTGAATAGTGACCTCCCTTACGCACTTGTGTGTGCTCACTGGGATATGCCACACAGCTCACCCGTGCTGCCCTGGAACGAGCCGCTGGTCTAGAAGTTCACAGTAGCAGTAAGTTTAAGGGCCAGATGCAATGGGTGATCTCCCAATCCATGTGGTGCCAGTTCTTGCACCATCCTCTCGTGAGATCCCACCCGAGAGCCTCACGGTTGCCACTCTGAAATCACCAACTATGTTGTATCGAAGAACAACAGGAAGCGATTTCTTGTCCATTCACAGCACCTTCCCCCCTGCAGGCTTCCATTCGTTTCTTCAATCTCTCATGGTGTAAAAAGATTGGCACAGAACACAGACATCAAATTTGTATCTGTTGCTACGGCAACATCACGGAGGAAAGTCAAGTACGATTAGTAACTTCTTTTTATTTGTAAGCTGGGTTAAGCTCCATTTTGTTCCAAATCTGAAGCCATCTATATTACTTATGGAAAGCAATACAGGGTTCGATTCAGGCTTCGGGTCACTGCCTGCGCAGAGTTTGCACATTCACCCCATTTCTGCGTGGGTTTCCTTCGGGTGCTCCAGTTTCCTTGCACATGCCAAAGGTGTGCTGCTTAGGTGGGTTGGACATGCTAAATTGACCTTTAGTGTTCAAGGATGCATAGGTTAGGTAAATTGGCCTTGGTAAATGCATGGGGTTAAAGGGATAGGGCGGGGAGGAGATGGGGGGTCGTGGCTGGGTGCAATGCTCTTTCAGAGAGTCGGTGCAGACGTGATGGGCCGGATGGCCTCTTCTGACATAGTCCATAGTTCTATGATTCTCTGATTAATATTAAATGTGTTGATTGTAATTAAATCAATTTCTCTAAGGTTGGAGGCGAGCCTAGATATCTGATCTGGCTCAGTGGGAAAAGTCTGGCCACTGAGTCAGAAGATTGTGGCATTGAGTCTCACTCGAAGGACTAGAACACAATACCCAGGCTGAGACACCTAAGAGGGACCACCACACTGGTGGAGCTGTTTCCTTTCAGATGAGACGTTAATCTGACGTCCAATAAGAAAATTGCATGGCACCATTTGAAGAACAGCTGGAAGGTAGTCATTGACAAGACCCTACTGCATGTGGTTGAGGATCTGTCCAGCCTAACTATCTAGCTCACTTCTGGAGAAGTGTCTGTGCCAGGGTGTCTGTGAAATGGAAACACATGCTGTCTGCCAGCGTGAATCAAGAATCTAGAATCCTATAGTGCAGAAGGAGGCCATTCTACCCATTGAGTTTACACTGACCACAATATTACCCAGGCCCTATCCCCATAACCTCATGCATTTACCATAGCTAGTCCTCCTGACACCAAGGGGCAACTTAACATCCACCTAACCAGTACATCTTTTGGACTGTGGAAGGAAACAAGAGCATGCAGAGGAAACCCACACAGACACGGGGACAACACGCAAACTCCACACAGACAGTGACCCAAGCCAGGAATAGAACCCAGGTCCCTCGCCACTGAGCCACCGTGCTGCTGTGCTGGAGGAATTCTATGGCTAGAGAGAAGGAAATATTCTGGTGTTCTGCAGCATTTGTGAAAGTTTGTAAAGATTTAATGCTGATCTGATGTCAAATGGTGTAATTAGAAATGAGTCCCCATTCAAGCAAAAAACACTTCCTTTATAATAATCACACTTAAAGAAACACAAATCCCTTAAGCATCACTGCTTGTCAAGGTTGTGAAATCGATCTTCTTCATTTGAAAACAACTGTTAATAATTGGAAGGACTTGGAAATTCAAGAAAACAAAGCCTGCCTGCAGGTGCAGCAGGTGGTCAGGAAGGCGAATGGGATGCTGGCCTTCATAGCGAGGGGGATTGAATATAAAAGTAGGGAGGTCTTGCTGCAGCTGTATAGGGCATTGGTGAGGCCGCAGCTGGAGTACTGTGTGCAGTTTTGGGCGCCGCACCTGCGCAAGGATATTTTGGCCTTGGAGGGAGTGCAGAGGAGGTTTACTAGGCTGATACCGGAGTTGAGGGGGTTGAGCTATGAGGAGAGGCTGAATAAACTAGGCTTGTACTCGTTAGAGTTTAGAAGAATGAGGGGAGATCTCATTGAGGCGTATAAGATGATGAATGGGATGGATAGGATAGAGGTGGAAAGACTCTTCCCGCTCAAAAAAGACAGTAGGACTAGGGGGCACAGCCTCAAGATAGAGGGGGGGCGGTTCAGAACGGAGTTGAGGAGGAACTTCTTCACTCAAAGGGTGGTGAATCTCTGGAATTCTCTGCCCGTTGAAGTGGTGGAGGCTGCCTCGCTAAATATTTTTAAGAAGCGGGTTGATGGGTTTTTGATAAGAGAGGGGATTAAGGGTTATGGGGAGAGGGCGGGAAAGTGGAACTGAGCCACGACAGATCAGCCATGATCTTATTGAATGGCGGGGCAGGCTCGAAGGGCCAGATGGCCTACTCCTGCTCCTATTTCTTATGTTCTTATGTTCTTATGTTCTTAAAGCCTTCGCTAACTCTGGGTGAAAGGACTCTGTGCCAAGGCTAGGGGAGGTGGCATGGTAAAGAAATAGTCAATAATGTAAGTAAAGAAATAAATGTGGTATTACTGGGAAGGAACAGTGCAGTGGAATGGAGTTTCATAGAATCATAGAATCCCTAAAATGCTGAAGGAGGCCATTCAGCCCATCAAGCTTGTGCCAACTCTCTGACAAGTATATTACCCAGGCTCAACCCCCTGTCCGCTCCCCATACCCCACATATGTACCCCATTAATCCCCCTAACCTACACATCTCAGGAAACTAAGGGGCAATTTAACATAGTCAATCCACCTAATCTGCACATCTTTTGACTGTGGGAGGAAACCGGAGCACCCGGCGGAAACCCACGTAAACACGAGGAGAACATGCAAACTCCATACAGACAGTGACGAAAGCTGGGAATTAACCCAGATGCCTGGCGCTGTGAGGCAGCAGTGCTAACCGCTGTGCCACTGCGCCACTCATTTAAAAATATATAAAAAACTAAGAAAGCTGAAGTGCACAAGGACAGCATAGCCACTTGCTAACACACTGTTTTGAGCTCGTTGTTTGTGCCCTTTTGAAAGGGGAACATACTTGTCCATCTGAATTTGATTGTTAGCACATCACCCTCACTGGCCAATCAAAGCTCAAGCGTGAAACAGGGGCATTCTTCTGGTGCTTTGGACAACACAGTAAGAAGTCTCACAACACCAGGTTAAAGTCCAACCAGTTTATTTGATAGTAAACCCACAAGCTTTTGGTGTTTGCCTCTTCGTCAGGTGATTGGAGAGTTTTGGTTCCCGGGATGAGGGGGAGAGCCTGGATGGGATGCTGTTACATAGAGCTTGTGCAGATTCGATGGGCCAAATGGACTCCTTCTGCACTGTAGGGATACTATGATTCCATGTTTTAACAAAAAGCAATTTCACTAGAAGCGTGAATCATCCAGACCCCTCAAAGCATCAATAACAGAAACTACAAACTACTTAACCTTGTGTAAATAAACACTGTAAAATGGACAGCAGAGATCAGAGACAGTGCCAGTGCAGCTGCCCACTCTGGTTTCAGCAGAGATCAGAGACAGTGCCAGTGCAGCCGCCCACTCTGGTTTCAGCAGAGATCAGAGACAGTGCCAGTGCAGCTGCCCACTCAGATTTCAGCAGAGATCAGAGACAGTGCCAGTGCAGCTGCCCACTCAGGTTTCAGCAGAGATCAGAGACAGTGCCAGTGCAGCTGCCCACTCTGGTTTCAGCAGAGATCAGAGACAGTGCCAGTGCAGCTGCCCACTCAGATTTCAGCAGAGATCAGAGACAGTGCCAGTGGAGCTGCCCACTCTGGTTTCAGCAGAGATCAGAGACAGTGCCAGTGCAGCTGCCCACTCAGGTTTCAGCAGAGATCAGAGACAGTGCCAGTGCAGCTGCCCACTCAGATTTCAGCAGAGATCAGAGACAGTGCCAGTGCAGCTGCCCACTCAGGTTTGAGCAGAGATCAGAGACAGTGCCAGTGCAGCCGCCCACTCTGGTTTCAGCAGAGATCAGAGACAGTGCCAGTGCAGCTGCCCACTCAGGTTTCAGCAGAGATCAGAGACAGTGCCAGTGCAGCTGCCCACTCTGGTTTCAGCAGAGATCAGAGACAGTGCCAGTGCAGCTGCCCACTCAGGTTTCAGCAGAGATCAGAGACAGTGCCAGTGCAGCTGCCCACTCTGGTTTCAGCAGAGATCAGAGACAGTGCCAGTGCAGCTGCCCACTCAGGTTTCAGCAGAGATCAGAGACAGTGCCAGTGCAGCTGCCCACTCAGATTTCAGCAGAGATCAGAGACAGTGCCAGTGGAGCTGCCCACTCTGGTTTCAGCAGAGATCAGAGACAGTGCCAGTGCAGCTGCCCACTCAGGTTTCAGCAGAGATCAGAGACAGTGCCAGTGCAGCCGCCCACTCAGATTTCAGCACAGAAAAAGTTCTGATGAAAATGCTTCACCTGAAATGTTAACTTTGTCGTCAACTTGACACACAAACTCTGCTTCTCTCTCCACAGATGCTGCCTGATCTGTCGAGTGTGTCCAGAATTTTCCAGCGACTGCAGCATTTAGCTTTTATAACTTTCACAAAGAAGTATTTGGATATCACTTTGAAACGTTACATCCAATTGTTCAGCGTGCCTATAT
The DNA here is from genome assembly GCF_965287045.1 of Carcharhinus amblyrhynchos. Taxonomy (NCBI): domain Eukaryota; kingdom Metazoa; phylum Chordata; class Chondrichthyes; order Carcharhiniformes; family Carcharhinidae; genus Carcharhinus; species Carcharhinus amblyrhynchos. The sequence goes on from NC_137327.1 coordinate 127,466,384, forward strand.
TCCTTACATTTTCAGTCCAGAACTACCAACATGATTTTGTATTTGTTACAGCGAGTTTTTTGGTGGGTTGCCAAAGCAACTCCATCACTACGGTAACAATCCATTGAGTCTGCTTCCTTACCTCGTTGTTAAGACCAGCAGCTGAAATGAATTCTCCTTTCAAACGCTGGTCTGTCACAAGATACATTTAAACATTATTCAATTTCAGTCTTACAATTCCGTCCCAAGGTTACTGTGATAATTATTTGTCGCTTGCACAACATCTGATGCGCAAGGAGCTTTGAAAAGCTACTGATGAAGCTGTCATGGCAATTGTGTACTGTACTTGTATGACATTCAACTATGCCTTGTTTACACGTGACCATTTTTTTTGTTAGTTCCAGTAAGTGATTTAATTGTCACCTGCAGAGAAGGCACTTTCCATTCCTTGTACAAACCTTCCCGTAAAGACCAGCGTAATGAATACACCCACTTTAGTCCTCGTCCAATCCAGAAACTGTAATGATGCATTCTGAATTGGGAACGAATTATTATTGAGTTCTTCTGCTAAATTTACATTTGTAAAGAAAATTTGCAATGGAAGACTTACATTTATGTAGCGCCTGTCGCATTCCTAGAACATAGTTCATAGCCAATTTATTTTTAATTCGTTTTACAGGATGTGGGCATCATTGGCTGGGTCAACATTTATTGCCCATCCCTAACTGCCCTCCATTTCAGAGGGCATTTGACAGTCAACCACATTGCTGTGGATCTGGGGCCACATGTAGGCCAGACCCAGTAAGGATGGCAGATTTCCTTCCCTAAAGAACATTAGTGAACCAAATGGGTTTTTACAACAAGTGACAATGGTTTCACGGTCCTCATTAGATTTATAGGCAGCACAGCGACACAGTGGCTTGCACTGCTGCCTCACAGCGCCAGGGACTCAGGTTCGATTCCCGGCTTGGGTCATACTGTCTGAGCGGAGACTGCACATTCTCTTCGTCTCTGCGTGGGTTTTCTCCGGTCCTCCGATTTCCCCCACAGTCTGAAAGACGTGCTGGTTAGGTGCATTGGCCATGCTAAATTCTCCCTCAGTGCATCCGAACAAGCACCGGAGTATGACGACTAGGGGATTTTCACAACAACTTCATTGTGGTGTTAATGTGGTGCTAATAAATAAACTTAAACTTAACTCCCTGGCTCACTTAGTGTTGGTAGAGACAGCAGCAAATTGGAGCACAGGAAGATTCCGCAAGTGGTGTTTTGAGGAATGACTAATGATAAACCCTTTTCTCATTTTCAATGGTGCCAAGAGATGATTTAGATCCATATAACCATGCAGTCAGATTGTCTGTTTAATGTCTCATTCAAATGATGGCATCCGGAACAATGAAATAAATCTCCTGTCATTGAACTGACATTACTCTATGGATTATGGCTTTAAATCAGGGAAAGTTGATCTTCCGACTTTCAGTGAATTTGAGTGCTTCACACTCTGGGAATTACAAGGATAGTGCCTGGGAGGGATGCTCTGTTAGAGAATCGGTGCAGGCTCAATGGGCCGAATGGCCTCCTTCTGCACTGTAAGGATTCAGTGATCTATTTGATGATCTAATTGATAGCTGCAGTAATTTTTTACAGAGACCTTTACTAAGTTTTCTTACATACAAGATTATGAGAGACATGGATAGTGTAGATATCCATGTTCCCCTTAGTTGAAGGATCAGTCACTAGAGGAGATAGATTCAAGTTGAGGGGCAGAAGATATAGTTGGGGGGGTGGTGTGAGGACAATTCTTTCATCCTGAGGGTAGTAACAGTCTGAAATGTGTTGCCTGGGCGGGTGGTAGAGGCTGGTTGCCACACATCCTTTAAAAACAAATCTGGATGAGCACTTGGCACATCATAACATTCAGGGCCAAATGCTGATAGATGGGATTAGGTGGGAGTTCAGGCATTTCTCACGTGTTGGTGTGGACTCAATGGGCCAATAGACCTCTTCTGCACTGTATGATTCTGTGATTTTATGACCTTGACGTTGCAGTGTTACAGTTCACTGGAGATGTTTACAAATGGGTCAGCACAGCAAGATCCCATAGATGATAATTTTTCTTATTCATTCATGAAACGTGGGCATCGCTGTCCAGCCCAGCATTTATTAGTACTCTTTAATTTCCCTTGAGAAGGTGGTGGCGAGCCATGTTCTTCAACCGCTGCAGTCCATAGGTTGTAGGTACAACCACAGAGCTGTTAGGAAGGGAGTTCCAGCATTTTGATGCAACGGCAGTAATATTTTCAAGTCAGGATGGTGTGTGGCTTGAAGAGGAATTTGCAGGTGTTGGGGTTCCATACAGCTGTGCCTTTGTCTTCAAGATGGTAGGAGTCATGAGTTTGGAAGGTGCTGTCAAAGGAACCTTAGAGAGTTTCCATGGTGCATCTAATAGGTGGTACACATAGCTGCTACTGTTCATTGGTGGTGGAGGGAGTCCAATGTTTTAGGTGGTGGATGGGGTGCCTGTTAAACAGGCTGTTTCTTTACTGTTGGAGTTGTACTTAACCAGGTAAGGGAAGAGTATTCTATCCTGAATCAAGTCTTGTAGGTAATGGACAGGCATTGGGGAATGGGGAGGTGAGTTACTCCCTGCTAAATTCCTAGCCTCATTGTGTATATGGCTGTTCCATTCACTTTCTGGTTAATGGTATCCCCAGGATGTGTGAGGGACTTAGTGATGACAATGCCACTAAATGTCAAGGGGAAATGACTAGATGCTCTCATGTTGGAATGGTCATTGCCTGACACTTCTGTGACATGAATGTTACTTGTGACTTGTTAGCCCAGTTTGGAATATTTTCCAAGTCTTGCTGTATATGGTTATGGGTTGTCTCAGTCTCTGAGGAGTTGTGAAAATGGTGCTGGAAATTATGCAATCATCGACAAACATCCACGATTCTGACCTTATGACGGCGGGAAGGTCATTGATGAAGCAGTGAAGATGTTTGGGCCTGGGACACTATCCTGAGGAACTCCTGCAATGATGTGTAGAGACTGAAATGATTGACTTCCAACAACCACAACCATCTTCCTTTGTGCCAGGTATGACTCCAACCAGCAGGGGGTGTTCCCCTGAACCCCATTGACTCCAGTTTTGCTCAGGCTCCTTGAAGGCCGCGCTCGGTCAAATACGGCCTGATGTCAAGGGCAGTCACTCTCACCCATCTCCGGAGTTCAGCTCTTCTGTCCTTGTTGGATCAAGGCTGAAATGAAGTCAGGAGCGGAGCGGCCCTGGGGGAACCCAAACTGCGAGTCTGTGAGCAGGTTATTGCCGAATAAGCCAGGGGAGTGACGACCAAAAGGATGTTTCCTGGCTGACGTTTCACCTGATGCCATGAAACTTCATGTGAATAGGGAGTTCATGATGGGAACTCCCAGGGAAACTCCCCTTGAACTTCACACCAGTCTGTGGCTACCTCTGCTGCGCCCTGTCCAGTCAGTGGGACAGGACATACCCAGGGGTGGTGTTGGTGGTGTCTGGAACATTATCTGTAAGGTCCAATTCCAGGAGTATGATTATGTCAAGCTATTTTGACACAAGCCCCCACATGTTAATAAGGAGAACTTTGCAGGGTTGACAGAGCTGGGTTTGCTGGTTGTTGTTCCCAGTGCCCAGGTCGATGCTGGGTGGTCCGTCCAGTTTCATTCCTTTGGTGTCTGGCCCCTTTGTGGGGTGATCTTCTGGAAGAGTCACGTGACCTTTGGTAGGAAGAATGGTAGGAAGGACTATTACTTACGGGGCGAAAAACTGCAGCAGGCGACGGTGCAGAGGGACCTCGGGGTCCTTGTGCATGAGTCGCAAAAACCCAGCTTGCAGGTGCAGCAGGTGGTCAGGAAGGCGAATGGGATGCTGGCCTTCATAGCGAGGGGGATTGAATATAAAAGTAGGGAGGTCTTGCTGCAGCTGTATAGGGCATTGGTGAGGCCGCAACTGGAGTACTGTGTGCAGTTTTGGGCGCCGCACCTGCACAAAGATATTTTGGCCTTGGAGGGAGTGCAGAGGAGGTTTACTAGGCTGATACCGGAGTTGAGGGGGTTGAGCTATGAGGAGAGGCTGAATAAACTGGGCTTGTACTCGTTAGAGTTTAGAAGAATGAGGGGAGATCTCATTGAGACGTATAAGATGATGAATGGGATGGATAGGATAGAGGTGGAAAGACTCTTCCCACTCAAAAAAGACAGTAGGACTAGGGGGCACAGCCTCAAGATAAAAGGGGGGTGGTTTAGAACGGAGTTGAGGAGGAACTTCTTCACTCAAAGGGTGGTGGCTCCTATTTCTTATGTTCTTATGACCTGGGAACTGAGATGGGGCTTCACCCCCAATGTGTTTGGATTTGCCCTAGTAGTCCTAATTTGTTCTGGGGGCACGATGGTAAGCATCGAATCTGCATTGATCTATACATAGTTGTTATGATGAATAAATATTCTTTGCTCATTGTTAACTGGTGGAGCCAATTTACTACAATGTCTTTGAGACTTTTCAGTGGTTTGATACAACTGAGTCTTCTAGGAGTCTGTAATTCTGTAATTGCTGGCAAGTGGGCAGGTCAGGGGTCTTTCATGTGTCGGTGCAGACTCAATGGGCCGAAGGGCCTCTTCTGAACCATAAGATTCTGTGATTCGGTGATTCTAAGTGGCTTGCTAGACCATTTCAGAGAGCACTTAAGAGTCAATCACATTGCTTTGGGTCTGAAGCCACATGTAGGTATTAGTAAAACAGATGAGTTTTTATGACAATCATTTCATGGTCAACACTAATAAAACGAGCTTTTCATCCAAGATTTATCCACATATTTTAAGTTCCACTTGCTGTCATGATGGGACTTGCACTCACAACCCCAGAAGATTATGCCTCGAGATTAGTGGTCTTGTGCCATTTCCACTAGGCCACTGCCACTCCTGAGACCAGTTAATCTGTTTTAGTGAGATTGATGGAGAGACGATTACTGACCAGGGCACTGTGCTCCTCTTCCACTCACCGTCATGGGATCTTTTAAATCGGAGGCGGTGGATGGGGCCTCAGTTTGACGTCTCATCCGTCCTAACTGTCAGCGAGTAGCCCCTGATCCCAACTTTAAAGCTTACTTTATACTCATACCACCGACTGATGTGTCTTTGAAAAGTGTGGCTATGGATTGCCCTGTGATCGTTTGAGGAATCAGCTAGAGATTTGTCAGTATACATCGCCACTCAGACTCTCTGAAGCTGTAATGTTGCACAGTGAGAAATGTCGCTCGAGCTCCAGAGGATATGTTCCCCTGCGTTGTGCTGTCAGAGGCAATCTTCAAGGCAACCTTCTTATATCAAAAGACATCAGGGATTTGTGTAAATTATGAGTGATGAAAATGCAGCAGACTGCTATTTATCATCCATAGGCAGATGGTTTGTTTGAGCAAGAACTCCAAAGAAAATTATTAGGAAGGGATTTACAGCTAAAGTTTGGGAGAGTCTACCATGCTCCAAATAAAAATGATCGATGTGCAGTAAATTATCTGTAAATGATTGTTGGCTGAGCAGCAATTTATCTCCAAATGATTGAGTAGTAATTCGTCTGCAAATAAGCAATGGGTGTAGAATAAATTATTGGTAAGTCATGGACAAGCAGCGATTTTTCTATAAATGAGCAATGGGTTGTGGAAATTAGGACGGAATTTTCCCATTCAACCCGCCACAGGAATCAGAGCGGACAGGACCATGCAAAATCTGTTGATCTCAGGCAGGATTTTCCAGTCTTGGGGCCAACGAGGCTGGAAAGTCTCTCCATTAGTCTATGCAAATTGACTGCCACTATTCACTTCATTACAACCTTGGCAGCACTTCATTTGTAAACCCTTCTACTATAAACCAGTAGCTTAATGTTACTAAGCTTCAAAGCTGTTACCCTTTGTTTAATTAAACAAACAACAGCTTCAGTACATAATTCACTGAATCTCAGAATCAGAGGATGTTTCCACTAGTAGGAAAAACTAGAACCAGAGGGCACAACCTCAGGCTAAAGGGGCGAACCTTCAAAACGGAGATGAGGAGGAATTTCTTCAACCAGAGAGTGGTGAGTCTGTGGAACTCTGTGCTGCAGAAGGCTATGAAGGCCATGTCATTGAGTGTCTTTAAGACAGAGCTAGATAGGTTCTTGATTAATAAAGGGATCAAGGGTTATGGGGAAAAGGCAGGAGAAAAGGGATGAGAAAAATATCAGCCATGATTAAATGGCGGAACAGGCTCAATGAGCCAAATGGCCTTATTCTGTTCCGATGTCTTATGGTCTTATAATTATTAAAGCACAGAAAGAGACCATTCGGTCCATCATGTCTGTGCTGGCTATCGCCATAGAAGCAACTTACTAGTGTCGCTTCTCCCCATTGCACTGCACATTCTTTCTTTATCCTTCAGATAAAGCACCATTAACCTAATGAAACACCCCGCCTCATGAGAGCGTCACCAGCTATAATTGGAAGAATTAGGGTAGGGGAGTGTAAGATTGGCCCAAGAGGTAGGTTTTCAAGAGCTAGAGAAATTTGAGATGGAGATTCCAGTGCTTAGGGCCTGGGTAGATAAGGCACAACCACCAATGGTTCAGTGAATGAGGTGTTGCATTCTGCACATGAATTTAATGAAGAGGGGATGATTTACTTCAGAAGACAAAGGCAGCATGGCATAGTTAGTCAGGGCGGAATTCTCCAATCGCACCTGGTGGCGCGCGGAAGTGGAAAATCCAATGGGAGTCAAAAAGCCGGTCACCTGCCGGTGTAAAGACAACATGCACTTCTCCCAATGACGGGATGAGGAGGATGCAGGGATGCTTCAACCTGATTCAGACAGGCTGAATGAGTGGGCATGTGGATGGAAGATCAGTACAATGTCACCAGCTCCTAGAGTCAAGGGGTGATGGTAGGGGGGTTGTGGGCAGAGGGGAGTGGAAGTCTACCTGTTTTTATAAAAAAATCTCTGCAGCAACAGTAAGTAAAAAACATGCCCCCTTTTTGGGAAAATCAATCCTTTTGACCCAGACGCTGAACACTGGGGGCATTCCATTGAAAGACTCCAGTATTTCTTCACCACTAATGAAATTACACATGATAAAAAAAGGTCATTCTTTTTACAATATGAGAACCGCAGACATTTTGGGCAGAATTTTACTGACATGTCCACCCGAGCTTCATACAATCCCACCCGAAGACAACGGAGAATGCCGTTCTCCGAGTCTCTCCCACCTCCAGAATCTGGGTGAGCATGCCAGTAAAATTCCAGCCATAATTGCTAGCCATTTAACATCCTCAGAAATTCTGAATACTTAGGGAGTGATCTTACCAAAAATATTCGAAGTACTTAATGAGTGTGAAAATGGGAAAGAATCGTGCCGATTTTTGGGGCGAATTAAAAATTGAATCTAAGCTCACTCTGAGGAAAAATATTAAGCAAGATTTTTTTCGTGCCAGCGGGGAGGGGGCAGGGCTTAATCTCACCCAAAAGCCAGCAGACTGCAGCAAGAGGGTGCCATTGCGCATGTGCAGATCTCTCTGTTCTGTTCAGAACTGAGAGATCTGTCAGTCAGCTTCACCCAGCTACCGCTGGCCTTGTCAGTCGAGATCCCCCCCAGCCACCCCCCCGCCCCCACCTCCTGCTATTGCTTTTCTCTGCAACCAACCCTGCAGGCAAGGTATAGCTCTCATACTACCTGGAGATATCAGAATGCCAGTGTCTGATGAGTTGTGTCTCTCCGGGGAGGAAGTCATATCTCTTTATGAGCTGCCTGGACCAGGGATATAAACTTGAATTGAGCGGGTGATCACTCGATGCCTGTGGCACTTAACATCACTATGGTTTTGAGTTGCTACAGCTTAGGATCAGCAGGGAGTTTCTGTGGCAGCTCCCAGTCAGCAGGCCATTATTCCAACAGGCTTATTACTGGAACAGTGCAGATGTGCAAAGATCTGTGACAGGAGCGGTGGAAACAGGTTTTCACCCCTTCAGACACACAGCAACCTGACAGGCTAATAAAGCCAAACCAAAGAACACAAAGAATGCCTTTTATTCTCTTCTTGTTATTCTTTCAAAAACATTAGCAACCTTAACTTTAGTAAACTTACTGAATCCCACCAGAAAGGAGGTGATAGAATTTCTCATAATACCGTCCCTTCACCGCTAGGATTTGGCTTCAAACTAAGGGAAATCCAACATTAACAGATGGTATGACAGAGTTTGAGAGTCTTGAATGACCACTGAATGTCTTAAATGAGATGGGATTAGTCTCAATTCAGAGTTCAGTTCCAACAACCACAGAAAAGTGACCTCAGGTACACTAACCAGTACTAACCTCCCTTTCACAAAATCGAAATAAGAACTAAAAATTTCGGGGTTGGGTGCAATGACTTTAATCAGAGAATTGAGGTGGACCTGTTGGAATATGAACTCCCTGATTAAGGGCACCTCCCGCACCCACTGGGCACCGCAGGGGCTGGGGTGTATTATCGACACTGACAATCACCTTTTGATATAATGTTTTAAGTTTCCTTTCAACATTGTTTATGGTTCAGGCTGCTCCCCCTACCTTTTGGGGAGCTGCCCCCTTTTATTTTGTCCCTAAGTTAACTTGAGTTTGTTTATTTGGTTGGTATCAAAAGGCATACCTGATTAAGAGCCAAATTCAGGGGCCATTCAAGGAGCCTCTTGTTTTGTATTTAACCAGGTGTGTCAGTTCCTCTGGGACTCCGAGTGTGGGCTGTTAACTGAAAGCACTCTGTATGCTGTTGTCAGATTTGTAAATAAAGGGATTTTGCTAAAGAGACTTCTGCCTCCGAGGACTTATTACAGTGGGTGAATGACATTGTTAAGTATAACAAATGGGGAGTGGGAGCTTGGTTCTTTGGGAGCTTGTTGGGTTTCCCATTCTCAATTCACTCCACACCCAGGATGGAATCTTGGGCCAGTAACAGGAGTTTTGGCCACTGTTTGGAAAGCCATCAAGGGCCCCTACGGTGTCTCTTCCCGTGAGGGCTCGCCACCATTTTGTGACAATCAGGCCTTTCTCTGGGGTTGAAAGTCCCACCTGCCAAAAGCAGTTGACCAATCGGGGGTCGGCAGTTCTTTTGAACAGCAGTGCCACTGGGAAGGTAGCGGTCGATGACAGAGTGACCCACAGATCCAGGATCCATAACACAGCTGGCAGGATGGGGTAAGGGGAGTCAGCAGTGAGGACAGAGAGATGACCCTCCTCCCACACTGCCTGACGCCAAATTTTGAAATTTTAAATTTATTTATGAGTGTCACAAGTAGGCTTGCACCAGGTACCGAGTGCTTTTGAATGATGGACTCCCCTGTAAGACAGAAAGCAAACACACAAGGTTTGCTTGTTGTTACGCCACACCATCCACCACTGGATTAGAGCCAACAGCAAGATGAGACCTTCGATTGGGCATTAGTTGCCCAATTGGGAAAGCAAAAGTGGCAGGTATTTTTATAGTTGGGGGGGCAGACTGACTCTTCTGTGGCCACAGAGGTAAATTCTGGATGGTAGGTTGCCTTGCTGGTGCCAAGGTCAAATGTGTCACTGAGAAGCTGCAGTGTAAATTGTTGGGGGCGGATAAATGGCCAGAAGTCATCTTCCGTATCAGAGCCAACAAGAGATAGAAAGAAGAATGAGGTCCTGCAGGCAGGCTTTAGGCACCTGGCAAGCAAGGCCTGAAAGCTAGTGGCCAGAACTTTATGGCCATTCGCCCCCTGTCGCCAGTACAAGTGAGGATGGAGGATATTGCACTCAGCCAATTTTTTTTTCTTCATTCATGGGAGATAGGCATCACTGGCTGGCCAGCATTTATTGCCCTTCCCTAGTTACCTTTGTTCAGAGTCTGTGGAGTTACAGGTAGACCAAACCAGGTAAGGATGGCAGATTTCCTTCCCTAAAGGACATTAATTAACCTGATGGCTTTTTCCAACAATCAACAATGGTCATCAGCAGATTCTTAATTCCAGATTTTATTTTAATTGAATTCAAATTCCACCATCTGCCATGATGGGATTCGAATCCGGGTCCCCAGTTGAGTTTCTGGATTAATAGTCAAGCGATAATGCCACTCAGCCATTGCCTCTCCACTCACTGCAGCTAGACCAGAGAATCCCACCAGCACAAATTTGTAGGTGAACAAAGTGCAGCAACTAAGGGATTTTTGCAGTAACCTCATTGCAGTGTTAATGTACACGTGACATTAATAAATAACCTTAAACTAATGCCATTCATGGGAAGAATCTTCACCTGGTCTGGCCTACATGTGACTCCAGAGCCACAGCAATGTGGTTGACTCTTAACCATCCTCTGAAAAGTCCTAGCAAGCTATTCAGTTGTTCATAGAATGAAGGTGTTAATGGAAAGTTTGTTGCCCAGCCCTAATTACCCTTGAGAAAAGCAGTGGTGAACTAACTTTTCTGACCCTTGATGTCCATATTGATGCACACCCAGTGTGTGAAGAGTTCTAGTTTTTGACCCAAACAGAAATGAAGACCCATTTGGATCAAGCATAGATGGTCCTTCCAGTTTCATTTTTATTAGAAGTTTTCAGAGCATTTTCATCCAATCAAGAAGTTCGCTAGGCCACTTGTGAGTCAACCACTGGGGTGGCACAGTGGCACAGAGGTTAGCACGACTGCCTCTCAGTGCCAGGGACCCGGGTTCAATTCCCAGCCTCGGGTCACTGTCTGTGTGGAGTCACACAGGCACATTCTGCCCGTGTCTGCGTGGGTTTCCTCCAGGCCTAGCTGTGGTCTAACCAATGTTTGTACAGCTCCAACATAACCTCCTTGCTCTTATATTCTATGTCACGACTGATAAAAGCAAGTGTCCTATATGTCTTCTTAACTACCCCATTCACCTGCTCTGCCACTTTCAGGGATCTGTGAATAAGTACCCCAGGATCCATCTGTTCCTCTCACTTCCGAGTGTCCTGTGGTTCATTAAGTATTCTTGCTGCTTCTTTCAAATTGTATCATCTCGCACTTATCAGGGTTAAATACCATCTGCCACTGCTCTGCCCATCTATCTTCCTATTACCTACGATCTTCTTAGAACATAGAACATAGAACATTACAGCGCAGAACAGGCCCTTCGGCCCACGATGTTGCGCCGACCAGTTAAAAAACAATGACCCACTAACCTAAACCAATCCCTTTTCGTCCATAAACCTATCCACGGATCTCTTAAACGCCCCCAAACTAGGCGCATTTACAACTGCAGCAGGCAGGGCATTCCAATCCCTCACCACCCTCTGGGTAAAGAACCTACCCCTGACATCCGTCCTATAACTACCCCCCCTTAATTCAAAGCCATGCCCCCTCGTGCTAGCTTTCTCCATCCGAGGAAAAAGGCTATCAATGTCCACCCTATCTAAACCTCTAATCATCTTATATGTTTCAATAAGATCCCCTCTTAGCCGCCTTCTTTCTAGCGAAAACAACCCCAAATCCCTCAGTCTCTCCTCATAGGACCTCCCCTCCATACCAGGCAACATCCTGGTAAACCTCCTCTGCACCCTCTCCAAAGCCTCCACATCCTTCCTGTAATGTGGGGACCAGAACTGCACACAGTACTCCAAGTGCGGCCGCACCAGAGTTGTGTACAGTTGCAACATAACGCTGCGACTCCTAAATTCAATCCCCCTACCAATAAACGCCAAGACACCGTATGCCTTCTTAACAACCCTATCTACTTGATTCCCAACTTTCAGGGATCTATGTACACATACACCTAGATCCCTCTGTTCATCCACACTATTCAAAGTCCTCCCGTTAGCCCTATACTCAACACATCTGTTATTCCTACCAAAGTGAATTACCTCACACTTCTCCGCATTAAACTCCATCCGCCACCTCTCGGCCCAGCTCTGCAACCTGTCCAAGTCTTCCTGCAAACTATGACACCCTTCCTCACAATCTACCACACCTCCGTCTTTGGTGTCATCAGCAAATTTACTAATCCACCCAACTATACCCTCATCCAGATCATTAATAAAAATTACAAACAGCAGTGGCCCCAAAACAGATCCCTGAGGCACACCACTCGTAACCGAACTCCATGACGAATGTTTACCATCAACCACCACCCTCTGTCTCCTATCTGCTAGCCAATTCCTGATCCAATTTCCTAGATTACCCTCAATCCCATACATCTGCATTTTCTGCAGAAGCCTACCATGGTGAACCTTATCAAACGCCTTACTAAAATCCATATATACCACGTCAACTGCCTTACCCCCATCCACCTCTTTGGTCACTTTTTCAAAAAACTCAATAAGGTTAGTAAGGCACGACCTACCCGCTACAAAACCATGCTGACTATCTCCAATCAATTCATTACTCTCCAAATAACTATAAATCCTATCCCTAATAATTTTTTCTAAAACCTTGCCCACAACAGAAGTGAGACTCACCGGTCTATAATTCCCGGGGAAGTCTCTGTTCCCCTTCTTAAACAATGGGACAACATTCGCTAACCTCCAATCTTCCGGTACTATACCAGAGACCAACGACGACCTGAAGATCAGAGCCAGAGGCTCTGCAATCACTTCTCTTGCCTCCCAGAGAATCCTAGGGTAAATCCCATCCGGACCAGGGGACTTATCTATCTTCAATCCCTCAAGAATATCCAGCACATCCTCCTTATCAACTGTAATACTGTCTATTCTACTCCCCTGCAACCCAGTGTCCTCCTCAGCTATATTCTTGTCCCCCTGCGTGAACACCGAAGAGAAATATTGGTTCAATGCCTCTCCAATCTCTTCCGGTTCCACACATAACTTCCCTCTGCTGTCTATAACTGGCCCTAATCTCGCCCTAACCAACCTTCTGTTCTTGACATACCTATAGAATGCCTTAGGATTCTCCTTAATCCTATCAGCCAAAGTCTTCTCATGTCCTCTTTTAGCCCTTCTTAACTCACTCTTCAACTCCCTCCTAGCCAATCTAAAGTTTTCTAGTGCACTACCCGAGCCCTCAAGCCTCATCCGAACATAAGCCTCCTTTTTCTTTTTAACCAACGAAAGAACTTTTTTAGTGCACCACGGTTCCCTAGCCCTACCAATTCCTCCTTGCCTGACAGGGACATACCTATCACAGACTCGCAGTAGCTGCTCCTTGAAAAAACTCCACATTTCGGACGTTCCCAGTCCCTGTAATCTCCTAGTCCAACCTATGCTTCCTAATTCTCTCCTAATGGCCTCATAATTACCCTTCCCCCAGCTAAAACTACTGGCCTGAGGTTCATGCCTATCCCTTTCCATCACTAAGGTGAACGTAACCGAATTGTGGTCACTATCACCAAAATGCACCCCAACTTCCAAGTCTAGCACCTGGTCTTCTTCACTATTAACTACACTACCAATCATGGTGCCATTTGCAAACTTGCTCATCGTTTCTTCCACCTACCCGTGCCCCCCCCCCCCCCGCCCCCCCACCACCACCACGGCCATTTATGTCTATAACAAACAATAAGAGACCAAGGACTGAAACTTGTGGCAAGCCACTGGATACCAGCCTCCAGTCATGCAAACAGCCTTCTACCATCACCCTTTATGCCCTATCACTAAGCCAATTTCAGATCCATATCGCCAAGTTTCCCTGACTTTTTCAACCTTCTCACTTAGTGTCCCATATGGGACCTTGTCATAGGCTTTGCTAAAACCCATACAAACCACATCAACTGCACTTCCCCCATCCACACACTTAATCACATTTTCCAAAAATTCTATCGGATTTGTTAGGCCTGGTAGGTAGGGATATGATCGGTCAACTTGTGGGCTGAAGGGCCTGTTTGTGCTGTAGTGTTCTATGTTCTATGACCTCCCTCTGACAAAGCCGTGCTGACTATCCCCAATCAATGCATGCCTTTACAAGTGGAGATTAATTCTCTGCTTCAGAATTTCCTCCAATAGTTTCCCTGTCACTGACGTGAGACTCACAGGTCTGTGATTTCCTCGTGTCATACCATTTGATTACTCGTTCAATAACAACAAAACTACGCTACTATCCCACAGTCGCTCAGGGATGACTATCAACAAAACCACACGTGCATTTTTCATTTCGCAAAGCAATATTTGAGTGTGTATTGCCTTTTACTCAATAAAAAAAATGTCTGCGTTAAATAGCAAAAATAGCTTGACCTCACAAGACATTCTGTTAATCCATTAATGTTTACATGACCAAGGCCAAATTATTCCACAATATCTGAATGTGATATATTCATTGCAAGTTTAGATGGCACAAACAACTTAAGTGCTTAAGATCGACATTGATAAACGAGTTGATTGAGATCCGCTAGCGAGCCATAATCTCAACATTTCTCTTGGCATTCTTCGTATACCTGCAGGGAACATTGGCCTGCTCAGGTGGCACAATGGTGCAGTGATTAGCACTGCTGCCACGTGGTGCCAAGGACCCAGATTCAACTCTGGCCTCGAGTCACTGTCTGTGTGGAGTCTGCACATTCTCCCTGTGTTTACTTCGGGTGTTCCAGTTTCCTACCACACTCCAAAGATGTGCAGGTTAGGTTGATTGTCCATGTTCAATTGTTCTTTAGTGTCAGGGGGATTAGTAGAATAAATACATGGAGTATTGGAGATAGGGCCTGGGTGGGATTGACAAGGTGCAGACTCGATGGGCCAAATGGCCTCCTTCTGCACTGTGGAAATTCTACGACTCTTCTGTGGTTCTAGAAACGTAGCGTGAAAACTGGCAAGATTGAGAATTTGATCTGTCCCTGCTCAATAATCGCAGCATCTTCGATCTCGGATCTGTTTCTCCGATGTGCTTCCTCACAAGAGAGTCTTCATTACCAATTGCAACTTGTGAATGCATGGAACGAAAGGGCAGAGCCTGCGAGCTTCCTGTTCCACACGTTTTGAGATGTGGAGATGCCGGCGTTGGACTGGGATGGGCACGAAGGAGCAGCGCTCTGAAAGCTCGTGATTCCTAATAAACCTGTTGGACTTTAACCCGATGTTGTGAGACTTCATACTGTGTGCCCACATTTTGAGGGCAGTTCACTAATCTTGCCCATTTTACGTGAGGTTTGAAGTCAGCCCAGGTTTTCACATGATGAGAAGTTGATTGCTACGATGCTGACCTGTTCTTCATGTTTCACGTCCAGCGCCTGTAGGACATATGCAGCAGGATTTTGAATTACTTCAAGTTTGTGGCGGATAGAATGTGACAGATCAGCTAGGCGTGCTGTGGAATAATCAAATCAAGAGGCATCAAAATCATAGATGAGAACTTCTGCTGAGGCAAGGACAGATCAGGCCAATGTCTCTGAGGTGCTAATTGAGATGGTCTTCGTGATAGTGAAGATTTGTGTTAAGAAATCTATCAAGAATAAAATGTTCCCTGGTTCAGCCTCACCTAGAGTATTGCATCAGGGTTTGGGAAAGGATTTGAAAGCTTTTGAGAAAGTGCAAAAAAGATTCATATGATGCTTCCAGCAAAGTGGGACTTCAGCTATGAAGATGGATTGGAGAATGTGAGCTTGTTCTCCTGAGAGAGAAGGTTGAGGGGCAAATTGGTAGAGGCGCACAAAAGTCATGAGAAATCTTGACAGTGCAGTGAGGGGGAAACTGTTTTCTTTGCTGGAGAGGTTGTGAATTGGAGGACACAGAACGTAAGTGGCAAAAAGAAAATGAAAGAACTATTTTGTTAATGCAGTGAGTGATTAAGGTCTGGAACGCGGTGACTGGGAACGCAGTGGGGGTAGATTCAACTGTGTATTTCAAAAAGGAATTGGATAAACACATGATGAGGGGAAATTGCAGGATTATGGGGAAAAGGCAAAGGAGTGGGAGTAACTGAATTGCTCTTTCACAAACCCTACAGGTTGAATGGACTCTCCCTATGCAGCAGCCAATGATTCTATGATGCAATCTTAATCTAAGAACATAAGAAATAGGAGCAGGAGTAGGCCATCTAGCCTTCGAGTCTCCCCGCTATTCAATAAGATCACGGCTGAACTGAAGTGGATTAGTTCCACTTTCCTGCTCTCTCCCCATAACCCTTAATTCCCTTGTCTGTCAAAAACCTATCTACCCGTGACTTAAATATATTTAGCGAGGTAGCCTCCACCACTTCAACGGGCAGAGATTCACAACCCTTTGAGTGAAGAAGTTCCTCCTCAACTCCAATCTACACTGCCAAAGACCGCCCCCCCCCACCTCCCCCCCCCCCCCCCCCCCCCACTTCTCTTGAGGCTGTGCTCTCTAGTCCTGCTATCCTTTCTAAGCGGGAAGAATCTCTCTACCTCACTGACAATCTCGCTGACAAAGCCTTGTCACAAAGTCACATGATGAGAAGTTGATTGCTACGATGCTGACCTGTTCTTCATGTTTCACGCCCAGTGCCTGCAGGACATAGGCAGCAGAATTACTTCAAATTTGTGGAGGATAGAATGTGAGAGATCGGCCAGGCATGCTGTGGAATAATCAAATCAAGAGGCATCAAAATCATAGATGAGAACTTCTGCTGAGGCAAGGACAGATCAGGCCAATGTCTCCAAGGTGCTAATTGAGATGGTCTTTGTGATGGTGCAGATCTGTGGTAGGAAATCTATCAAGAATAAAATATTCTTGATCTTAAGTCCAAACGTCTTCCTCTTGTTTGAATCTTACAAGAACTTTGTCAGGGTATTCCAGTTCAATTCAATGCTGTCCTCACAATTTCTGCAGGAGGATATTACAATGGTGAATGGGAGAGGAAACCCTGCCAATTTTTCCCCTTGATAATCCCAGGAGTATTGAGGTTTTTTGCAGAATCTATTCTCTTACCTCAGCTATGATCAAGAATAACCTTAGGACTTCCAAGTTGAGAGAGACCAACAGCGCATATGCCTTAACCAGCTGAACCATCAGGCAATATTTAATGGAAGCAATGGAGATCTTGCCCGCATCCCCTCCTTTTTGGAATTGCCATTCAGGCATCTATCTGGACAGCAACAGGCTTTCCCCAGGACCAAGGAGCTCAGGAGTGGAAGTCAAGCCAATCAAGTGCTGCCAGCCAATCGAAAGAGCAGTGCCACCAAGGAGGTCGCCATTCCGACATTCAACGGAGGGCTGGTGTCATCACTGGATCCCAGACTGTGACTGGATGATGGTGGAGGGAAGGTCACATTGGAGGGGTGGTTGGGGGGACCAGCTTTCAGCAGGGCGTGCCCTTCCCAGTGCCCTATCCTTCTATCAGGCACTGGATGCCTTTGAGTGAGGGATCCTTCTGGGAGCTTGTATGGAGTCCCGCATGTCACAGTCCCTCACACACTCAACCCTGGAACATCAAAATAACAAGGATACCTATGTGAGCCTCCTATTTATTGACTGCAGCTCAGCATTCAACACCATTATTCCCATGAAACACATCTCCAAACTCCATAGCCTGGGTCTCAGCATCTCCTTCTGCAGCTGTCCCCTGAAATTTCCTAACTCACAGACTACAATGAGTAAGGATAGGCAACAACACCTCCTCCATGGTCATCTTCGACACCGGTGCCCCACAAAGCTGTGATCTCAGCCTCCTACTATACTCCTTATACACTATGACTGTGTGGCCAAAGTCCCCTCCAATTCGATTTTCAAGTTTGCTGATGACACCACCGTAGTGGGTTAGATCTCAAACGTTGAGAGACAGAGTACAGGAATGAAATAGAGAATCTGGTGAACTGGTGAGGCAGCAATAATCTCTCCCTCAATTCAACAAAATGGAGGAGATTGTCATCAACTTCAGGAAGCGTAAAGGAGAACATGCCCCTGGCTACATCAATGGGAATGAAGTAGAAAGAGTCAAGAGCTTCAAGTTTTTCGGTGTCCAGATCACCAACAACTATCCTGGCCCCCCCATGCCGACACTATATTTAAGAAAGCCCACCAATGCCTCTACTTTCTCAGAAGACCAAGGAAATTTGGCATGTTAGTTACGACTCTCACCAACGTTTATAGATGTACCATAGAAAGCATTTTTTCTGGTTATAGCACAGCTTGGTATGGCTCCTGCCCAAGACTGCAAGGAACTACAAAAGCTTTTGAATTTTGCCCAACCCATCACACAAACCAGCCTCCCACTCATTGACTCTGTCTACACTGCTTGCTGTCTTGGCAAAGCAGCCAGCATAATTAAGCTCCGCACGCACCCAGGTCAAATCAGATCAAATCACATGGCAAACTCCCTGGCCTCCTCTACGTTCATCCCAGCAGCAGTGGGATGAGGCCCTTAAGCGGACTGAATCTGAATAGAAACAGGAAGACAGCAACATTCCCACCCACCCACCCGGTTTAAACTTCTACAGCCACCAAACACACCATGACTTGATTTGATTTGATTTGATTTATTATTGTCACATGTATACAGTGAAATGCATTGTTTCTTGCATACTATGCAGACAAAACATACCGTTCATAAAGAAGGAAATGAGAGAGTGCAGAATGTAGTGTTACAGTCATAGATAGGGTGTAGAGAAAAGATCAACTTAATGCAAGATAGGTCTATTCAAAAGCCTGATAGCAGCAGGGAAGAAGCTGTTCTTGACTCGGCTGGTCCGTGACCTCAGACTTTTGTATCGTTTTCCCGATGGGGGAAGGTGGAAGAGTGAATGTCCGGAATGCGCGGGGTCCTTGATTATATTGGCTGTTTTGTGGAAGCAGCAGGACGTGTAGACATGGGGAGGGGGGGATTACCTACCAAGGAGTGTGTAGAAAACTAGTCAAGACATTTAAACCATATTCAGCATATTGTCTGATGAATAGTCAGTTTGCTTCAACACAAGCCTTTCAAAAACAATCAACAAACAAGGATCATATGAGCAATAAATTCACATGGACGTTTTGTTCAGTATGTGACTGATGTGAAGACCCGAGTACTCTGCCAGTCATGGGGCGATCATTTGACATAATGAATGACAACAGTTTTGTTACTCAAAAGATCTTTTCTTATCAAAATTCCTATTTAAAATTATACTCTGTCCATTCAGTTTCGCAGAGTGGAAAAGCAGAGATTAGCAGAGTTCGGCATTCAAAATGCTAAGCACGCAAGCTACAGCACACTGGTTACTGAGGACTTGCACAGCACTAGTATCCTGCCAGCAAACTAACTTCACTGTAAAATGCAACATTGGAAAAATAAATAAACAGATTGATTATCTTAAGTAGAGAGACATGAGCACACTGTTTCTAAGGGCTGTGTAGCTCAACTTTGATTGTCAACGTAACCACGACAGATCAGCCATGATCTTATTGAATGGCGGGGCAGGCTCGAAGGGCTAGATGGCCTACTCCTGCTCCTATTTCTTATGTTCTTATGTAAGTATTAATTAACTTAATGGCCAGAATTTTACTGGGATTGAAGAATGGCATTCTCGGCTGGCCTCGGGTGGGATCTTGCGAGCCTTGAGCAGGCAAGGTGGTAAAATTCCAGCAAATAAGTTTATATTTTTAATGTTCGTCCATCTTTTTCCCAACATAAAGTTAATTATTTGTAAAGAAAAAAAGCTGCCCTTTTATGGTTCTCATAAATCATCCAATGTTTGTCTAATACCATGTTCCCCACTGTCATGATGTGTTAGTGAAATCTACCAAAGTATATAGAATCTTAATTGGAAGAATGGATAATACAACGAGAATATTCATTAGGTATTAAAGTCTGGCATTGATTAATCAACTTATTGTATTCGTCAAGCAAGGTATAGTCTCAGAGCTTCTGTTGATATTCATGCTTATGCCAGGAGGAACTGAGTGTGACTATTTATTTATTCGTGTCACAAGCAGGCTTACATTAACACTGTAATGAAGTTACCGTGAAAATCCTTGGTAGCCACACTCTGGCTCCTGTTCGGATACACTGTGGGAGAATTTAGCACGGTCAATGCACCTAACTAGCACATAGAGTCATAGAGTCACTGAGGTTTACAGCATGGAAACAGGCCCTTTGGCCCAACTTGTCCATACTGTTCTTTTTTTTAAACCTCTAAGCTAATCCCAATTGCCCACTTTTGGCCCATTTTCCTCTATACCCTTCGTACCCATGTAACTATCTAAATGCTTTTTAAAAGATAAAATTGTACCCGCCTCTACTACTATCTCAGGCAGCTTGCTCCAGACACTCACCACCCTCTGTGTGAAAAAATTGTCCCTCTGGACACTTCTGTATTTCTCCCCTCTCACCTTAAACCTATGCCCTCTAGTTTTGGACTCCCCTACCTTTGGGGAAAGATATTGACTATCTACTTTGTCTATGCCCCTCATTATTTTATAGACCATCTTTCAGACTGTGGCAGAAAACCAGAGCACACAGAGGAAACCCATGCAGACACACAGAGAACGCGCAAACTTCACACAGATAGCGACCCAAGACAGGAATCGAATCCTTGGTGCTGTGAGGTAGCAGCGTTAACCACTGTGCTACCTTGCCGCCCAAACTGATAGTGGTTGTGGGCTCCAATGTTGCATATAATTTGGTACACTTTACAGTACTGCATGGAATCAATGGACCTGGGGTCAAAGTCAGATAGCACAGGTAAGAGAAGGTTGTAACAAGGGTGCAGATGCCTTCTGATTGTGTGTTCGCATTTTGAAAATGCATTACTAGTAATAAGCTAGTTTATAGCAATGATGTCAATCATCCAGCATCATAAAAACTAGACGGCACTCACACCTCTCAGCATGTTAACCAACTCAAATCGTATCCCAGACACTTGAGCACAAATGTTAGGTTAATGTACTATCTTGTTGAACAAAAGCTTCACATTCCCAGGTAGACATAGAAGATCCGATGCACTTTTTGATCATAGAATCCTGACAGTGTTGAAGGAGGCCATTCGACCATCAAGCCCAACAGCGATCCCAGCCAGGGTCTATCCCTGTAACCCCACATATTTACCCCACTAATCTCCATGACACTAAGGGACAATTTTAGCAATTTGGCCAATCCAGCTAAATAGCACATCTTTGGACTGTGGGAGGAAACCTGAGAACCCAGAGGAAACCCACGCAGACACGGGGAGAATGTGTAAATTCCACACACACAGTCAAATCAATGCTGGAATTGAATCCAGGTACCTGGAGCTGTGAGACAGCATTGCCAACCACTGTGCTAACCTGCCACGTGAAGAAGTGTTGGGGAGTTCTCCCAATATTCCTGCTTAATATTTATCTGTCACTTTGCTGTTTGTGAGACCTCGCTGAATGTTAACTGGCTGACATGTTTCCCAGCAGAGTAAGCATAGCAAAAGACCAATAAAGTAGATATCATTGGCTGAAGAGTCAAAAAATCAGAGGAAATTCGTTGGCATAAGAACATAAGCTGCCTTGAGGGAAAAACATTCTGTAGACGGCGAGTGGCCAGGATCTGGAATACATTGCCTGGGAGCAAGGTGGAGGCAGACACAATAAAAGATTTCACACTGGAATAGGATAAGCACCTGAAGAGAAAATGTATGCGGGGCTACAGCAAAAGAATGGGGGATTGGGATTGGCCGAGTTACTCTTACAGAGAGCAAGCACAAACATGATGAGCTGAATGGCCTCTTCCTGATTTGCAGCCATTCTGTGATTCTCAGCTAAAACTGCAAAGATCACAAAAACAGAAAATGCTGGAAAATCTCAGCAGGCCTGACAGCGTCTGTGGAAAGAGAACAGAGCTAACACTTCAAGTCTGCGAGGCACTTTGTCTGTTGAATTATCCAGACCCTTTGAATATTAATAGTTGGGGCAACAAGCACCTGAAAATGTTCTTATCTTGTGTAAATAATCATTGTGAAATTGACAGCATAGATCAAAGAACCAGAAAACGAAGGACTGTTTTCTCTGGCCACAGATATTTCAGCAGAGTAATGAATTTCTGGGCTCTCAACAAAGCTTCATTATTTCCACCTATCCCTGCCATGGAGTCAGCCTGGTAAGGAGTGCAGGCCGCGGACCGGCAACCTAAACCAGTACACATCCTTAAAACAGTGTTCCTGAATATCAGAAATGGAGTTGGGTATCCCGACACTTTTAAACAGCCCCTGAGTCATCCTAACCTGGAAAAAATCCAGCCTGTGGAGTCATTTACGGCACAATAGGAGGCCATTCTGTCATTTGAGTCCATCCGTGCCTTCTCAAACCAGTCAGTCCCTTTCCATACTCTCTCCCAATAGCCCTGGCAGTTTATTTCCCTCAAATGCCCAAACAATTTCCTTAAAAATCACCAATTGTCTGTTTCCACACCCACTTGGGTAGTGGTTTTCAGGTCATTACCACTCTCTGTGTAAAGAACTTATCTCACATCCCTCTACATTTCTTGCCCAAAACCAGGATATCTGCATCCCCTGGTTCTTGCTGCAATAGCTAATGGGAAACGTATGCGGCCAGTATTAAGGCATTCTGAATGAGATCTTTTATACGTCTCTATATATGAAAATTATGCTTATATAATTGAAACAAGCTAAGAACTTTAATCTGTGTGTGATACATGTGCGGTCTATGGGTGCAAATCAAAGCTTATGTAAATATCATATCCAATGTACTCCTGTAGTGAGGAGGTGTTATTGACAATGTTGCTGTAGTAACCTATCAATCTCTCTACTGAGCAATTATATTCGAAGGATTTGTGTATCTTGCTACTTCAGTTCATAGGAATGCTAATCCCCAGTTGTTATAGGTGTTAACTGAATAGTTAGATTAAATAAATTTGAATTAATGTTTCCTCCAGTGAAATTTATAAGCAACTCAGTGTGCAGTAAAACTGTGCAAGCAAAACCACATCCAGCTTACAGTACAGAATCAGGTCATTTGGCCCCATGGTCTATGGCTATCTTTTCACTTCTCAAACACCTCCTCCCACTGTGTATCATTTCACCTTATCTGCATATCCTTCTGTGTTTTACTGTCTCATATACTTACTTCCCCTTATGTGGTTCAGTTTTGTTTACCAGCATCCCTGTGAAGTGCTTTGAGGTGTTTTATGTTAAACACAAGAACACAAGAAACAGAAACTTAGAAACATAGAAACTAAGAGCAGAACTAAGACCATTCAGCCCTTCGAGCCTGCTCTGCCATTCATTTTGATCATGGCTACTCATAAAATCCAATATCCTGACCCCTTTCCCCCCATATCCTTGAATACCTTTAGTCCCAAGAGCTATATCTAAATTCTTCTTGAAATCAGGCACTGTTTTGGTCTCAACTACTTGCTGTGGTAGTGAATTCCACACATTCACCACTCTCTAAGCAAAGAAATTTCTCCTCACCTCAGTCCGAAAAGGTTAACCCCTTATCCTCCAACTATGACCCCTAGTTCTGGACTCCCCATTATCGGGAACATTCCTTCTGAATCTTCTGAATCAAATAGAAGCAGGATTAGGCCACCAGGCCCTTCAAGCCTGCCTTGCCTGCTTTCAATATGATCATAGTTGATCCATGCCAGCCTCAGCTCTTTTTTAAAGGCGGGTCTTATTGTTGGAGCTCAGACACGTGACGGATGCTTATCCTCTGCCTCTACACCCAGTGTTGTGGGTGTTCTCTCCTGTAAGCTGTACATGTACTCTCGCCCACTGTCCTTGGAGCAGCAGGTGGACGAGGAAGAGGTTGCTTTTGCTCCCTGTTCTTCCTATTCCCGGCCCTCATCTGAGACCCAAGGTAAAGCTGGGTAAGCGGGTCCCCATGCTGAACTGATGCTTGACAAGTGGACAGTCTAAATCTGATAGCTTAACTAGAAGAAATAGCCTCTGACGTGATAAGAATCGCTCTCCAAGCAGTGAAATCATGTTGTTTGGATCAGTCCTGTGTGAACAAGCTTTCCACTCAGGCACGGAAGCAGGAGTGAGTCCTAAGACCTTGAAGGATTTTTCTGCCTGTTATGGTTCAGTTCTCTCTGTCCTCTCACCCTGATTCCATCAAAGAGTTCCACAAAGCCCAGGAAATCTTTGTGCAGCTAAAGTTTAAATCCTTAGTTAAACTCTTAGTGACTTCTTCACATATCAAAGTTGAGAATACACTTTTGTTACATTCTTCTTCTCTTTAATATAGACATACCAAACGCACACCAGATCGGTGAAAAAAATAAAGTAGGTTCTTTAATTTGAAGATAACGTTCACTTAGAAATGAATCTAATCTCTACTCTGCTATTGCAGACTGACTACAAGTCTAATGGGTCTAATACAACACATCCTGTCATGGTGATAGTGGTGAGCAGCAGTCTAAGATACACTCATAAGAACATAAGAAATAGGAGCAGGAGTAAGCCATCTAGCCCCTCGAGCCTGCCCCGCCATTCAATAAGATCATGGCTGATCTGAAGTGGCTCAGTTCCACTTTCCCGCTTTCTCCCCATAACCCTTAATCCCCCTGCCTACCAAAAACCTATCTACCCGCGTCTTAAATATATTCAGCGAGGTAGCCTCCACCACTTCAACGGGCAGAGAATTCCAGAGATTCACCACCTTTTGAGTGAAGAAGTTCCTCCTCAACTCCGTTCTAAACTGCACCCCCCCTTATCTTGAGGCTGTGCCCTCTAGTCCTGCTGTCCTTTCTAAGCGGGAAGAACCTCTCCACCTCTACCCTATCCATCCCCTTCATCATCTTATACGTGTCAATAAGATCTCCCCTCATCCTTCTAAACTCCAACGAGTACAAGCCCAGTCTATTCGGCCTCTCTTCATAATTCAACCCCCTCATCTCCGGTATCAGCCTAGTGAACCTCCTCTGCACTCCCTCCAAGGCCAAAATATCCTTGCGCAAGTGCGGCGACCAAAACTCCCTTAAGAGCGCATGCATGTCATATCAGAATAACCTCTTCCATGGGGATTCCCATGTGTACAGGGAGTCTGTTAGTCTTTTAATCAGTAAAGATGGTAATCATGCTCTGCTATGTAAATCATAGAATCCCTACAGTGCAGAAAGAGGCCTTTCAGCCCATCAAGACCGCACCGACATTTTACCAGCTATTCCCCCTTTAACCTACACACCTCAGGACACTAAGGGGCAATTTTAGCATGGCCAATCAACCTAACCTGCACATCTTTGGACTGTGGGAGGAAACCGGAGCACCTGGTGGAAACTCATGCAGACACTAGGAGAACATGCAAACTCCACACAAGCAGTGACCCAAGCCGGGAATCGAACCCAGGTCCCTGCATTTTGAGGAACAGTGCTAGCCACTACCTTGGCTGCTGAATTTTCAGGATTTAGGAAAAAGACTCCCTGTCTGCTGACCCATTACTGGAATGTCATTGATACAATGTCTGGTTTGCAACATTTCTGTCAGGCAGGTAGTGTCAGTAATAACCCAAGCCGGGAATCAACCTCACATCTCTGGCACTGTGAGACACAGTAAGAAGCCTGACAACACCAAGTTAAAGTCCAACGGGTTTATTTGGTAGCACAAGCTTTTGGAGTTTCGCTCCTTCATCAGGTGAGTAAGGACTTGTGTTCACAAACAGGGCATATAAAGACGCAAACTCAGTTTACAAGATAATGGTTGGAATGTGAGCTTTTACAGGTAATCAAATCTTAAAGGTGCAGACAATGTGAGTGGAGAGAGGGCTAGGCACAAGTTAGAGAGGTGTGTATTGTCTCCAGCCAGGTCAGTTAGTGAGATTTTGCAAGTCAATGGGATTACAGATAACGTGATGTGAATCAAGATCCTGGTTGAGGCTGTCCTCATGTGTGCGGAACTTGGCTATCAGTTTCTGCTCAGCGATTCTGCGTTGTCGTGTGTCGTGAAGGCTGCCTTGGAGAGCACTTACTCGAAAATCAGAGGCCGAATGCCCGTGACTGCTGAAGTCTTCCACGACTGGATGGGAACACAGCGTCTCACCGTGCCACCCTATTGCTATTGTGCCACCCTACTATCATGGCATCACCATGATGGAATGACAGTTAGGTCATTACTGACGCTAACATGGCACAGAGCCGAGCTGGAAAAAGTGTAAAAATTAAGGATTTGAAAGGCACTAAGCAGCAGAGAAGAGAAGCAAGTCTGCAGCCAACGGAGCAAGAGACAGCGCCCTAGTCCCCCAGAAAATCACTATCCCGTATTCCAGAGTGCCTATCACTGCCTTTGCTAAATATCACATTTACTCACTCTAATTAACATAATAAATTCTGTGAAGTTTGCAGCAACATATTCGTACCCAGTGACATTTGTAGCTCGTCAGAATTAAGGAACGCATTACAATCAGCTCTCTCAATTCAGTCTGACAATCGTAATTGACCCGAAATATTACAAAGCAGTGAATCTCAGATTGGAGGTCACAGACTCCTGTGCTCCGTGGAGACTTCCCCGGGCCCTCTGCACAATAATGTGACTGCCACACGTCACTGCAATGGCACAGGTGATATGCCATCCCCATTACTGATGCCACCCTGCTGACAGAAATGTTGCAAATCCAGCATCGTATCAGCGACATTCCAGTGAGGGGAGGCCAGCAAACAGCAGGGAGAGAGAGAGTTTTGTTTTAATTCTAAAACCCTCAGCAGTCAATGCAGTGGCTAGTGCAGCTGCTTCTTAGCACCAGGGACCCAGGTTCGAATCCAGCCCTGGGTCACTGTCTGTGTGGAGCTTGCACATTCTCCCCGTGTCTGTGTGGGTTTCCTCCAGATGCTCTGGTTTCCTCCCACACCCCAAAGATGTGCAGGTTAGATTAATTGCCCATGCTAAATTTCCCCTTAGTATCAGGGTGATTAGTCAGGATAAATGCACGGGGTTGTGGGGATAGAGCTTGGGTGGGATTGTGCTCATTGCAGACTCGATGGGTCGGATGGCCTCCGTCTGCACTGTAGGATTCTATGATTGGCCATGCTAATTTGCCCCTTAGAGTCCCAAGATGTGTAGGTTAAAAGGGATTAATGGGATAAATACACAGGGTTACGGGGATAGGATCCTGGCAGGATGCTCGGTCGGAGAGTTGGTGCAGACTAAATGGCCTGAATGGCCTCCTTCTGCACTGTAGAGATTCTATGGATCAAGAAGGCAGAAGCGACAAACCTTAAACTTCCAGTAGGAGGCTCTCAACCTGATCCTACTTTGGGGAGAGCTGGGAAGTGATCAGCAGGGTAGTTTCTGATCCTGTAATCACCTTTCAGCTGAATCGGTGATAAAGGTTTCCAGTTAATCAAGCACATCTATGGCCACTACATTGGACAGCAAATCTTCACGTGAGTCCCTTTAGCAAGGCACAGATGACCTTAACACACAGAAAATTCAAATCGGCAAGAAATTTACAGTACTATAAATTCAGATGGAGGGGTCCATTATAACTAATCCATTTGAAAATGGTCTGTCAGCCACAAACGGTTTGAGAAACACTGTCTTCAACTACCATCTTATCCTCCCTTAACTGCAATGAGCTGAAATTGTGAGGCTCCACTAGATTCATAGAGCACTGGCAGATTTAGGTTAGGAGTGGGTAGAGAGAAGGTTACAACAGGATAGACCTAATTCAGGGCCTTATGTTTGTGTTGACAGAGGGGTTCCACAATATCTGCCACTAATCACCTTCTCAACACAATCATCATTCTGTTTGTGTCTGATTTATTCAACGAGTTCATCCCTCATCGTGACCATTGATTACCCAGCCTCCGAGAGTCAATCATTATCCATCCTGATAATAACCAGAATCTTTGACAAAATAGATTCCGCTGCTGGTGTACAGTTTAATTTTCAATATAATCTGAGCGTTTCATACAGAATCACATTAAAAAGGATATTGCATATTACAAGAAAATCAACAACAATTTGTGATATGTCTCCATCAGGTCCCTGAACTTTGGGAAGTGATAAACTCTTTGGGGGAATGGGAGAGGGAAGTGGACAGCTGGGTAGTTTCACCACAACCACAGCTGTAGAAAGTCGATGCTGTGATGTGAGTGTGGAGAGAATCATAGAATCCCTGCAGTGCAGAAGGTGGCCATTCGGCCCATCAAGCCTGCACTGTCAACAATCCCAACTACACCATATCCCCATGGCACCACGCATTTACCTTGCTGAGCCCCTTGATAATGAAGAGGCAATTTAACATGGCCAAGCAACTGAATCTGCACATCTTTGGACTGTGGGAGGAAATCCACACTGATACAGGGACAATGCGCAAACTCCACACAGAGGCTGGAATTTTACCTAATTCTCTGTTGGAATTCTCTGTTGGTCGAGTGCCGCTGAGTGTCATCAGTCATTGAGTGTCTTAAAGTCAGAGATAGATAGGTTCTTGATTAATAAGGGGACCAGGAGTTATGGGGAAAAGGCAGAAGAATGGGGGTGAGAAAAATATCAGCCATGATTGAATGGTGGTGCAGACTCGATGGGCCGAGTGGCCTAATTCTGCTCCTATGTCTTATGGGGTTAATGAGCCTCACCCAGGCGAGTTCATAAAATACCAACCAGTGATTCACCCAAGCCAGGAATCAAACCCTGATTCCTGGCACTGAGAGGCAATAGTGCTAACCACTGTACCACCATGCCACCCAAGGAGTGTACAAATAAAGTTGCCAGCAAGGAGGGAACAAGAGAGATTCAGGAGATAAAAGAACAGATGTAGCAAAGGAACAGCGTTAGATCAAGAAAACTAATGGTGATCCAATTGCAGTGAGGGCAACAAGCTACCCTCACATCAGAGAAGCGTCAAATTGCTTCATTAATTCTGCCAAATAAGCATCGAGATTAATTGCATTTTATGACCAAGCTCCCAGCACCAAGGCAGTGTTAGGGTGAATGTCAGGTGGCAGATTACATTTACAACAGGAGGTATCATCTTTATGACTACACTAGAAGGTATTCGAAATCACATTGGAACTTTACATCTTTTAACACTTCTGTGGTGTTGTATGAGATTGAATCATCACAAAGCTCTTCGCAAAATGAGTTGTTTTAAAGTTTATTTATTAGTGTCACAAGGAGGCTTACATTAACACTGCAATGAAGTTATTGTGAAAACTCCCCAGTCGCCATGCTCATTTCAGGTACACTGAGGGAGAATTTAGCCAATGCATCTAACCAGCATGTCTTTGGAATTGTGGGAGGAAACCGAAGCACCCAGAGGAAACCCAAGCAGACACGGGGAGAACATGCACACTCAAGTGACCCAAGGCTGAGAATCGAACCAGGGTCCCTGGCACTGTGAGGCAGTAGCACTAACAATTGTGCAAGGATATGGGGAAATGTATATGGAATCACAGATCAGCCATGATATCACTAAAGAGGGAACATGATCAATGGGCTGAATGGTCCACTCCAGATCCTAAATTGCTCAGGTAGATCAAGTTCTGAGGGCAGCAGTGGGCAGGCCACCTATATTTAACCACAAAGCACTAACCACTGTGCCACCGTGCAGTGAATGGTATATGGGTTAACTTTGTACATTTAAGACTCATTTATTTTCTTGGATAAAACATAAGTCGGTTTGTAACCAGAAGTGTTTGCAATGAGGCCAGAATTTTGCTAGTGGTTTCTATCTGCCATAAATTTCAGAAACAATTTACTGCAAGTACAGTGTAAGATTTGCTAATCCATCTGAGCATTAACTTTAAAACAGACACATACTACACAGCTATCTATATTGGTGCAAAAGGCACTCATAATGTCAGTCCACTCGACAACAATTCCACAAGCGTGAAACCATCATGGATTAGAACAGGAGTTAAACCAATTCCTGAAGGATGGTTTTCATTAACTTTGGTTTGACTAACAAACCTGTCAGAAAGGATCAGCAAGAATTTGTCCATTGATTTCATTATTGTTCTCTGGCATGTAAATCAGTTTTGATCATGCATTAGCATTGACAATATCTGATTAAAGATACACAAAATGTTGCAACACTCTCACTTTACAGATAAAAGGAACATTTACAGACCTCAAAACATCCAAACGTGCTTTGCATCCAATTAAGTACTTTCTGAAGTGCCATCACTGTTACACGGTAGGAAACACAGCTGTTAATTTATGCATACCAATATTCCACACACACAGACAAGAAAAACAATGATCCGATTATCTGTATTAGGTATTTGCTGAAGAATACGTATTGTTCAGGACACAATGGGGATTAGGGAATTCATTAATCATTCCTTCAAAATAGTACCATTGAATCCTATGATATGAAAGACCATTTAGCCCATCGAGTCTGCACGAACCACGATCCCGCCCAGACCCCATCCCCTTAACCCCATCCATTTAACCTGCTAATCCCTCTGGGCAATTTGCCGTGGCTAATCAACCTAACCTGCACATCTGTGGGAGGAAATTAGAGCACCCGGAGGAAACCCATGCAGACAGGGGGAGAATGTGCAAACTCCACACAGATAGTGACCCAAGCCGGGAATCGAACCCGGGTCCTTAGCATGAAAGATGCAATCTAATGCCTTTTAAACACTGGCATCTCTGACAGTGCAACATTTTCTCAGTACTGGACAGGAGTGTCAGCCGAGATGAAATGCTCGTTTCCCTGTAGTCGGACTTGTACTGTAGGGGTGAGAGCTCACCCTACAGCAATCGGGCTGGACGGGAATCTCCACATTCACCAATATCACTGTGCGGCAGTCTGAAAAGCTATCAGTTATTCTGATTTTGTGACTGGGTTGCAAGTAGCCACTGGAGAAAAGAGACACACAACTGAGTGCAAAAGGTATGACTTAAAAAATGAGTCAGTATCATCTAAGATGCACATAAGACATTTCAGTCTGCCATACTTCGATCAGGACTTTCTTCCAAAACAAAGGTTAAACTTTGGTCAAAATTCTGTTTCTCAGCATTTTCTTGTGAAGTAAAAGGGGATCTTAGTGTGCTTCTGTAGTGATTGTCCTTTAAGGGCAACACAGCAGAGCAAGGGTCACCTGGCCTGTTTAAACTTGTTAACTTTATTTATTAGTGTCATAAATAGGTTTATAATAACAAAGCAATGAAGTTACTGTGAAAATCCCCTAGTCGCCACATTCTGGTGTCTTTTTGAGTACACTGAGGGAGAATTTAGCATGCCAATGCACCTAACTAGCATGTCTTTCAGACTTTGAAAAGAAACTGGAGGAAACCCACACAGACACAGGGGGAACGTGTAGACTCCGCACAGACAGTGATCCAAGCGGGACAGAATTGAACCCAGGTCCCTGGCGCTCTGAGGCAACAGTGCTAACCACTGTGCCACTGCCTGGGTGACCGATTGGGACTCAGAGTGGGGAATCATCCCAGGGGAAGGAGTTCTCTTAGGCAGAGACATTGTAGAACTAGCTGTAGACATGCTGTTAGTCTTGTAGATCCTTGTAAATAAGCCCTTTGTTCGTCACTGATGAAATTTCTGAAAGTGCATTATTGCAGGTTCCATTGTGCTTAGTGATGGAATCTGGAGTGGGGAACATTTCTAATTGGCTCCAAATTTTGCTGGAAATAAAGTACATGAACTTGTAGAGAACCTTATCATGACTTCAGCATTTCCCAAATCTCATTGTACAACAAGATCCCGTCAACAGCAGGTGAGTTAATGGCCCGTTAATTTCTTCTTCATAGCATTGGATGAATAAAGCATGCTGTCTCCCAAATGAACTCCTTGATCTTTTTAAAATCATGTCATGGAAACAGGTAGATCGGTTTAACACCTCATTTAAAGGATAGCACTTCCAACAATACAATCCTCCTTCAACCCTCTAGTGGGATTTCAGCCTTGAATACCTGCTCAAGTCGCCCCAGCATTTTTCTCCAGATGAGCAATAAGAACATAGGAACATAAGAATTAGGAGCAGGAGTAGGCCATCTAGCCCCTCGAGCCTGACTGATCTGATAGTGGTTCAGTTCCACTTATCCGCCTGCTCCCCATAACCCTTAATTCCCTTATTGGTTAAAAATCTATCTGTGACTTAAACATATTTAACGAGGTAGCTTCTACTGCTTCAATGGGTAGAGAATTCCAAAGATTCACTACCCTCTGGGAGAAGAAGTTCCTCCTCAACTCTGTTCTAAATTGACTCCCCCGTATTTTGAGGCTATGCCCCCTAGTCTTAGAGGGTCCATGGGGAAAGCATGGGAGGAATTGAGCAAATTGAATTGCGCTATCAAATTGCCAGCACAGGCATAATGGGCAGGATAGCCTCTTGTTGTATAGGAAGATCAATTCTCCTTCTCACTCACTGTAGTCTCTTGCAGCAACCATCCAATGATGCACAGTGGCACAGTGATTGACACCGCTGCATCACAGCGCCAGGGACTGCGGTTCAATTCCAGCCTCGGGTGACAGTCTGTGTGGAGTTTGCACATTCTCCCCATGTCTCCATGAGTTTCCGCCAGGGTGCTCTAGTTTCCTCCTGCAGTCCAAAGATGTGCAGGTTAGGTTGATTTGCAATGCTAAGTTGCCCCTAAGTGTCAGTGAGATAAGTAAGTGAATAAATGGGTTACAAGGATAGGGCTTGGGTGCTGGTGCTGGCTTGATGGGCCAAATGGCCACTTTCTGCATTATAGGGATGCTATAATTTTCTTTCAAAGATAAGTAGGAACTCAGTTTTGAGACGAGTTTGTGGCTAAGAATTCTGTATTCTAATCATTCTGTGTATGTGTGTGTTTTTTCTCTCTTGATCCTCCCTTCTTTTCACTCGTTATCTTAAAGTTGTGTCCTTTTGTTGCTGGCTTGCTGACTGATTTTAAATTCCATAAATCATCCAATTATGTTTCAAAGCTTGACTAAATTGCACGCCTGCCAAAGTGACAATTGCTGGCACTGGGAAACGAGTGACTCTCCTCTGATTTCAGACAGCCTCAGCTTATATTAAGTATTAGCAGGGCAGATAGAACAAACCTTGCTGCAGAGGGCATGGCCTCTGTTCCGACCCAACAACTTATGCAGTCACAAACTCAGCATTGCAGGTCAGCAAAACAATTACAAACTACCAAAAAATGGGATTTATTTCCAGAGGCATAGGTGCCAATATTCTCTTAAACCAGTCAGGCCACGCTTTTATACACAGTTCTGATCTCCACATATATAATTGACACAGCAGCACCTGAGAAAGCGCAAAAATTATTTTCAAGGATGGTGTCAGAAACTAGAGATTATAGTTTTTAAGAAGTTTAAAGTTTATTTATTAGTGTCACAAGTAGGCTTACAATAACTCTGCATGAAGTTACTGTGAAAATCCCCTAGTTGCCACACTCTGGTGCTTGTTTGGGTACACTGAGGGAGAATTTAGCACAGTCAATGCACCTAACCAGCACATCTTTCAGACTCTGAGACGAAACCGGAGCACCTGGAGGAAACCCAAGCAGACACGGGGAGAATGTGCAGACTTCACACAGACAGTAACCCAAGTGGGGAATCGAACCCAGAGATGAATCTTCATGGTGCTATTTATTCAACAGATTTCCATACATCTTATCTACCTCAGGGTAAACCAGCGATGACCCTAGTTCTAAATACAAACTTTAAATTATCTCAGAATGTGCAGGAACACACAAATAGGGCAGAACTTTCCCATCCAGCCTCTGAAGGGTTTGGTGGCAGGCGGGAGCGGAGAATCTCATGGGAGCCAAAAGGTCCAAAAGCCAACAGTGTAGTAATACACATTTATTATGATATTTATTATAATATTTATATTTATTATATTTATAATGTAATTTATATTTATAATATTTATATTTATTATAATATTTATTATATTTATTTGTCATGTTAGCAGTAGATCAATTTTCCCACTGGCTGGGAGGGAAAGTGAATGTTATTTGCATTCATTTACATCTCATGAATACTAATTAAAACATCAGACCACTGGAATCGTCACATCAAGGATCTATTGTTGGTGAGTCTCCTACCTACACGAGTGAGGGGCAGTGTCAGGTATGCCTGCAATTGCCCTGAGACCTTGAAAATCATGTACGCCACATTCTTCATAAGGATCTGATGCCATGTAGGGTCGGAGGCCTTGAGATTGAAGGTGATCCAATGCGTCTCTGGCTCTTTCCTGGAATGAACAGGGGGACCCATGCAGCATCTCTCAGTCCACAAAACGTTGCTGCATAAATATTGTCACGGATGATATTTAGAGGAAGGCCCATCATTATCCCAGGTTTGCTCTAGACAAAAATAGTCCAAGATTCATTGGCTTCACAGTCACCTTAAGTTTCCTGAGTGTGCAGGATGAAATAGACTGCACCCATCTGGCAATTCGGGCTCCTTGCGAGCAGCTACTATTTTTCTTTTGTTCATTCATGGGACATGGGTATCATTGGCCAGCATTTATTGTCCGTCCCAAGTTTCCCTTGGAGGGCAGTTGAAAGTCAACCATATTGTTGTGGCTGTGGAGTCACATGTAGGCCAGACCAGGTAAAGATGGCAGATTTCCTTCCTGTTCCCTAAAGTGAACCAGATGGGTTTTTCCGGCAATCGACAATGGTTTCATGATCATCTATAGATTCTTAATTCCAGGTGTGTTTTATTGAATTCAAATTTCACATTAGCCGTGGTGAGATCTGAACCCAGGTCCCCAGAACATTAGCTGAGTTTCTAGATTAATAGTCTACTGATTATACCACCAGGCCATCACCTCACCTGTTTATTAACCGCAGAAGTTACCATTTCATCAATATGCAACCATTGCTGGCACATCCTGCACACATGTGCATATTACACTGGGAATTGCCATGACTCCTACACCTTCAGTCATTCCCAGGTGCTTGGGATCTTCAAGGAGCTGGAACATCTTCAGGTATGGTTGCTGGGGGTAGAACATTAGCAGACTTCAGGATCAATAGTCTAGTGATAATACCAACCAGGCCATTGCCTCCCCTCCATCCAGTCACTGTTGTGTAGCAGCACCTGTCCCCGCAGGGAGAAGGACATCTGAAATTGTCACACAATAATGGTCTCTCGTCCACGTGTATCTTTTTGTGGTTCTTGTACACGATTCCACGTGCTAATCCTTTTCTGTGAGGATTACTTTCCTTAAAATAGTGTGATTTATCTTTTGTGGTTGTGCCTTCATGCTCCTACCTCATGTTCAGGAAGAGATTTTTCCAAATGCCCAAACGGTGTTTGCTGAATGATTTCCGTTAAATCAGGAGTTACGTATTTTCCATCAAGTTGGACATGGCAGTATGACTTGGTGAGTATTTCCATAATTTGGTCACAGTTTTGATGGTATCTGACAGTGACGGAGGCATATACAAAGAAACAAAGAAAGTTACAGGACAGGAATAGGCCCTTTGGCCCTTCAAGCCTGCACTGGCCATGCTGCCTATATGAACTAAAACCTCCTACCCTTCCGGGGACCATCTTCCTCCATTCCCATCCTATTCGTGTATTTGTCAAGACGACCCTTAAAAGTCACTACCGTACCTGCTTCCACTACTCCCCCGGCAGCGAGTTCCAGGCACCCACCACCCTCTGCGTACAAAAACTTGCAATTAGACCTTGTCCCTCACACCTTAAAACTGTGCCCCCTAATAATTGAGTCTTCCACCTTGGAGAAATGCTTCTGACTGTCCACTCTGTCCGTGTCCCTCATAACCTTGTAGCCTTCTTTCAGGTTGCTCCCCCCCCCGACAACCTCCATTATTCCTGTGAGAACAAACCAAGTTTCTCCAATCTTTCCGCCCAGCTAATGCCCTCCATACCAGACAACATCCCGGTAAATCTTTTCATATTGATGAGAAAGCTTCTCGTCTATAACCTTTGCACTTCAACTGATTGCTGTGTCTGCAACCATGAATCTAAGGGGGGATTTCTGCATAGCCACTTTGAACGTAACATGACAGATTTGATTTGCACTGCCAATGCTATGGCCTTTCTCAGTTAGATCATCATCTTCCATGCAAAATTTGAGGAATGGATGGCATCAATAAATTGGTCATGAATTAGTTATCAATTAGTTGACAAATAGATGCCAATTGTTGCAAGGCTACCACATATTGGCTCACCATTTCCCCAGGATCGCTGACAGAATGCATAATATTTGATCTTCACATTTCTGTTTTGCAAAAAATTATTTTTTGTGAGCACTGACTGCCATAGATTTTTCGTCTGCAAACTGCTTAAATACTCCCTGGCCTCCTGTTCTGGAACAATGTATAAATATTGCCTTCTTATGGATTGCTCCAGACAGTCTTTCCCCACTGCAAAAAAAAACTCTTGACCCCTGAAATCCATCACACAACTAACATTGAGGGATTGCTTGGTGATGACTGAAATGGTTCTAGAATTGGTAAAGTTGAACTTTTCTCAACCACCCTTGTCATCAAGTTTTCTTATGTATTTACCAGTTTACACTTTATTTTCTTTTTCTCAGAATAATGCAAAGATGACTCAAGTTCCAAATCCAAATGGTTTATTTAAAGAGTTTTAAAATATCTCTGAACTTACAGGACTCTGAACATGGATCCTTTCTAGAACTTTCTCAGATTTCATAACTCTTCAGCTCTACTCACAGGCCTAGGCAATGAAGCAAGTGTAGAAGGTTCAATTACCAGGCTATCATAACCAAACACAGATTAAACAAGAATTGCAGTCAGGGCTTTAGAAGAAATTAATTAAATGTTTCTGATTGAGAGCATAAAAATGATGAATGCCAAGAAGACAGGGGTAGTTAAAGTGAATGGCATAAGTGAATTTAAGAGAAATCTAGATAAATGCACAAAATAAAAATGATTAGAAGAGTTATTAGGTTTTACTGATAGGGGGCAATTCTAACATGTTCTAAGTGCTGAATTGGCAGGAAACCTGGTGTAAATCACAATTGTTTTTTTCAGTGGGAGTTCACTCTCGAATCTCCCACACTCTGTGCAATGCAGAGGTTACAATCATGAATCTCATTAAAAACTCACAAAAATGTCAACCTCACATTTGCTAGCAAGTTCAATCGCTGGCCAGCCCGGGACCCTCGCACTGATGCCTCCCCCAGCTCCCAGCATGGCCTGATTGCAGCCCCCACAAGGATTCCCAGGCCAGTCCTCGACACTCCCCCTTTCCTGGAATGCCCCAATCTCCAGCACCCCCCTCCCCCCCCAACAGCAGTGATGATCCTCCCATGCCCCCACTCCGGCAGATGCCCCCATAGGAGGCAAACCCCTCAGAAGGGAGGCCAGTGATCCACCCCACTCGCTGGCCTCCCTCCATCCCCAACGGAACCCCATGCAGAGTGGCAGCTGGCCCCCTGCACCTCCACCAAACAAACCCCTAGGCCCCACTCCCAGCTGATACTATCCCATAGGCCCCACGACCTTGACACAGCCCCCTCGGCACTGCCCAATGCCCAGTGGGCAGTGCCAAGGTGCCCCCTGGGCATGGGCACTTTGCCCCATGAGCAGTGCTAGTGAGCACAGGCTGGAACTACCAGGGTTCCCATGCCCAGAGGGCACCACCCTCCTCAGCCTGACCGCCCCCGGGGGAGCTCAATTATCCCCCCTTCACTCCAGCGGGGTCTCGTGCTCATTCCCCGAACGTGGGGAGCTACTCTAAACCCCACCAGAGTGAAATTGTACTGGCGGATTGGGAGATGCTATCAGCCCGGAGAATTCAGTCCTGGGCCCGATAATCACATTTCAGTTAAATTAAATATAGTTTAAATGATTTAACTGGTCTTCCAGCCAGTTTCCTGCATTGTCCCGACTGCGCTGGATTTCCAGTGGTGGGAGATGCACGCGCGTCGAGAATACATGCACGAACCGGCGCACGCGCACATCTCCCAACCCGACCCACTAAAATATTATCAAGTCGAAATGGGACAATCGCCCCCATAGAGTTAGATGAAGGGTGGATTACAAAAACGAGGACAGGCTAGTTGGGCTGACTGGGGTGCTGCTGAACTGTCAAATCTATGCAATGCATTTATGCTCCGTTTAAGCCTCCTCTCATCCACTTTCATTTAATTTTGTCTGGGTAGTTTTCTATCCCCCGTCTCCTTCAGAAACATCAGTTCTTTTCTCTCCTCACAGATGCTGCCAGACCTGCTGAGATTTTCCAGCATTTTCTCTTTTGGTTTCCCTCAGACACTTATGTATTTTCTTCTTAGATGTATCTATTCTATTCAGCACAACTATTCCCTCTGGTAGTGAGTCCAACATTCTCACCACTGCTTAGGTAAAGATGTATCTTCTGAATTATTTTATTTCTTGCTAACTATTTTATATTAATGGTGTTTTGCTCTTCCCAAGAAGTAGAAAGGCTTTGGCCAGAACCTTGTGCCTCGCATGGCGATGTTTTTGGTGGGAGAGGATATTTAACCAAGCCTGAGAGCAATGGGTGGGAACTCCGTCCTGATTAACTCTGGAGTTGGGAGGCCCAAGGTCAGCCTTCCTGTTCCATTGCCAATTGAGGCCATTAAGTGGTGAATTACTGCTCACTTAGGGCCTTATCCCACCACCGCTGATATTAACCCAGCAGCAGGCTGGAGCCTGCCATCTGGGGAGCACAACCAAAAAAAACCATGACATGTTTTCTTGTGGACTCCCGGTTGGGGCTTCATAGGCACCTCGTGGACCTGGCATCGGGACGTGGGGGTGAATGCTGACAGCCACTCCATGCCTTTGCTGCCAAACTCCCTCCTCTGCAAAGCCCCTCCCATCATCACTGACCTTTGACCTGAGTCCTTCTCTGATCCTCGACTTCAGGTAGAT
This sequence comes from Carcharhinus amblyrhynchos, assembly GCF_965287045.1. NCBI lineage: Eukaryota > Metazoa > Chordata > Chondrichthyes > Carcharhiniformes > Carcharhinidae > Carcharhinus > Carcharhinus amblyrhynchos. The sequence continues at coordinate 127,504,986 of NC_137327.1, forward strand.
GTATTACCAGCAGCAACACTACTAACACCTTGCTCATGGGGTAAGACCTGCCACTGGTACAAGATGTGGCTAGCCTTCCTAAAAAGAGGCTGGGGGGGTGGGGGGGGGGGGGGGGGGGGTACGGGTGTCTCATCAGCTTTCCAGCCAGTGGCTGAGGCCCCCCATTGCCTCTGCAAAATATCAGCTTTTGTGTCTACTTGATGAAAAACTTTCATAAATTTAAGGATCTCCATTAAATCGCCTCTCAACCTTCTCTGTTGGATAAATATGCAAGATTTTGCAGTAGATGATGAAAGCAAGATCCAAGCTGGACAACATCAGGCTACTGCATTACCTACCTTGAGGTGAATGTAGAGCGAATAACTAGATTCAACTGAATAATATAAAGTGATTTCCTGTAGATATGGTATGGTAGAAATATCAGTCATTGCACTTTTTGAGGCCCTGTGCCTCCGTGGAGCCATCCTTCTTGGTGATACTGTCCAAATCATCACTCCTTGACATATTGTGTGTCTGTTATTCCAAGTAGCTCTTTGCCTCCTCTGCTAACCGATCATTGTTTTTCGTTTCTTTTAGGGGAGGGGATGTCTAGTGAAATTACCACTAGACAATTAATTCAGAAACTCAGCCAATGTTCTGGGGGACCCAGGTTCGAATCCCGCCACGGCAAATGGCGGAATTTGAATTCAATAAAAAATACCTGGAATTAAGAATCTACGGATGACCATGAAACCACTGTCAATTGTCTGGAAAACCCATCTAGTTCACTAATGTCCTTTAGGGAAGGGAATCTACCTTCCTTACCTGGTCTGTCCTACATGTGATTCCAGCAATGTGGTTGACTCTCAACTGCCCTCTGAAGTGGCCCAACAAGCTACTCAGTTCAAGGGCAACTTGGGATGGGCAATAATTCATGTCCCACGAATGAATAAAAAAGAAAGTTTAATTAACAAGCTACATTTGTCTGTAATATTTATCGCCGGTCAGGTTTACCTGAAGCATCGTACAAAATACAAAGTTCCCTGTAGGAAAAATTCAGTCTTCCTTTAAATCTACACCTGTGCTGTCTAACATTCAATTCCAAGCTGCAAGGTCTGGTTTATTTGAGAACGCAATCGGTAGAAAGATCATTGCCCATTAAAACAAACAACTTAGATTCACGAAGCCCTTCACATCTGAAAGAACTTTACAGCCAAGAAAACGAAGTGTAATCGCTGTTGTAATGTACTTCCCCACAATCATAGAATCATGGAATCATAGAATCCTACAATGCATAAGGAGGCCATTCAGCCCATCGAGTCTGCACCAACCACAATCCCACCCAGGCCCCATCCCCATGCTAATCCCTCTGGCACTCAGGGACAATTTAGCATGGCCAATCCACCCAATATGCATATCATTGAGATGTGGGAGGAAACTGGAGCACCCGGAGGAGAGTGTGCAAACTCCACACAGGCAGTCACCCAAGCCAGGAATCGAACCCAGGCTCCTTGTGCTGTGAGGCTGCAGTGCTAACCAGTACAAACATGATAATAACCAGATAATATATTTTCTGGCTGAAGAAAAAAAGTGGGATTTTTCTACGGCTCTTTTTTGAGAGCACAGGACCTTGTACGCCACCTAAGAGGGCAGATGAGGCCTTGGTTCAATATCGTGTCTGAAAGCCAGCAGTACTGACAGGACAACACTCCCTCAGTACTACATGGCATGTTATTGTAGAATTTTCTCTGGCTATTCAAACCAGCAGGTCCTTCTGATCCTGCTGATGGCGCACCACTGCCACAGGTTTCCTGCTGGCAAGGGATGGAATCAATGGGAAATCCTATTGACAGGGGCAGGACCAAAAGGTTCCACCACCAGTGACGATGTGGCACAGTGGTTAGCACTGCTGCCTCACAGTGCCAGGGACCCAGGTTCAATTCCCTGCTTGGGTCACTGTCTGTGTAAAGTCTCCCTGGGTCTGCATGGGTTTCCTCCAGGGGCTCCGATCTCCTCCCACACTCTGAAAGACATGCTGGTTAGGTGCATTGGTCATGCTAAATTCTCCCTCAGTGTACCCGAACAGGCGCCAGAGTGCGGCGATTTTCACAGTAACATCACTGCAGTGTTAATGTGAGCTGACTTGTGATACTAATAAATAAACTTTACTTTGGCGCACCAGCTCTTACTGGCAAGAACCACGCGGCTGGGAGGCCAGAGAATCCCACCCTAAGTGAGGTCTGAACCCACAACCTTCTGAGTCTGAGACAAGACTGCTACCAATTGAGACACAGTTGGGATCCATAGAATAAAATACATAGAGGATGCATCAAAACATAGGCGAAACGGGCAACTTGTCAAGCTGTTAGCAAATGCTGCCTGCACTGCCTCAGTTTGAGTATTAATGAGGTGTCCAAATCTCTGACCAACACCATTGTACTTCGATCAAGTAATGCACAAGTCAAAAATAGAAGGTCAAGAATAGACATCGGGTTCATAGTGATCAATTCAGAACCAGTTGGTCACTAGGATTTCAGCTAATCAGGTTTACCTCTCTGATCAGAAATGTAACAGATGGTCAATGTGAAGCATATTTCCAATCCAACTAATTTTGCACGGCATGTTTAATACAGAATCAGCTATCTAATTTTCCACCGACAAGCGTATCCAGTCCTCCAGGCCCATGTAGAAACACCTTATAATGGCTTTTTCCAATGACTGAACCTAGCATAAGAATTTGCAATGCATTTTAAGTGGGATCTTGCAGCTTAATCAGCAGTTCTGATATATATACCTGCCTGTAGTTATTGCTTCAAAACTTAAAAGCTTTCACTATTCCTTTAACATTCAAGATAAATAAATTGGATCGAAAGGAGCTATGAAGCTGATGGCTAAATATTACAGGCCACCAAATAGTGGGAATGAGCTACAGAAGTAAATTAAGGAGTTAAATTACAGAAGAAAACTAGCACTATAATAATAATGCACAATTTCAATGATTCTCCTGTAGATTCAGATAATAAAAGTGAAAACCTTGGAAAAGAGAGGAATCCTTTAAATTATACAAAAGGATTTTCTTTGTTGTATGTGGATCTTGCAGAGCAGAGGGAGGCCAATCAGCCCATCAAGTCTGCACTAACTTTTCGACAAAGCGTCTTCTCCAGGCCCACCCCCCCTCCAGGCCTATCTCCATTACCTCACACATATATCCTGCTAATCTGCTTAACCTATACATCTTTGGACACTAAGGGGTAATTTATCATGGCCAATCAACCAAACCTGCACATCTTTGGACATCAATGCACCCAACCATTATGTCTTTTGGACTGTGCGAGGAAACTGGAGCACCCAGAGGAAACCCACGCAGACATGGAGAGAACATGCACTGGCAGTGACCCGAGCCAGGAATCGAACCCGGGTCGCTGGCGCTGTGAGGCAGCAGTGCTAACCATTGTGCCACCATGCCACCCTCATGCTGGCATTGGACAGGGGTGAGCACAGTAAGAAGTCTCACAACACGAGGTTTAAAGTCCAATAGGTTTATTTGGAATCACGAATATCAGAGCACTGCTCCTTCACTCACCTGATGAAGGAGCAGTGCTCCGAAAGCTCATGATTCCAAATAAACCCATTGGACTTTAACCTGGTGTTGTGAGACTTCTTGCTATGATCATAATGAATGGTGGAGCAGGTTCGAAGGACCGAATGGCCTACTCCTGCTCCCATTTTCTGGTATTTCTCTGTTATGCAAGATACCACATAATAGGCTTGGAAACAAAATTCAATTCCATATGGCATTGAAAAAACGGCGACGGCACAAGCTCAAAATTGAAGAAAGGGCATAAAGCAGAGTGGTAGCAAACGGTTATTTTCCGGGAGTGTCCAAGGGGTCAGTTTTAGGACATGTATTTTAACTGGACAAAAATTAATCATCCGGACTTGAGTGTACAGAATGTAATTGCAATATTGGCCAACCAAGCCCCCCAGTATTAGTAAGGAGGACTTTGCAGGGTGGACAGGGCTGGGTTTGTCATTGTGATTTCTGGTGCCTGGGTCTTTGTTATTTTCTTTGTAGTATTTGAATACAACTGAGGTGGCTTGCTAGGCCATTTCATAGAACCACACAAGTGCAGAAGGAGGCCCATCGCGTCTACACTGACCACAATCCCATCCAGGCTCTATCCCCATAACCCCGTGTAGTTACCCTACTAGTCCCCCGAATGGCCAATCCACCTAACCCGCACATCTTTGGATTGTGAGAGGAAACCAAAGCACCCGGAGGAAACCTCCACAAACACAAAGAGAACGTGCAGACTCCAGACAGACAGTGACCCAAGCTGGAAATCAAACCCAGTGAGGCAGCAGCGCTAACCATTGTGCCCATGTGGCAGTAGGGAGAAAAATAGGGCGGCACTGTGGTTAGCACTGCTCCCTCACAGCGCCAGGTATCCGGGTTCGATTCCTGTCTTGGGTCACTGTCTGTGCAGAGTCTGCACGTTCTCCCCGTGTCTGCATGGGTTTCATCTGGGTGCTCCAGTTTCCTTCCACCGCTGGTTGGGTGTGCTGCTTAGGTGCATTGGTCATGCTAAATTCTCCCTCAGTGGACCTGAACAAACGCCACAGTGTGGCGACAAGGGGATTTTCACAGTAACTTCATTGCAGTGTTAATATAAGCCTAGTTGTGTTCCTAATAAATAAACTTAAAGTTCAAGCTGGAAAATAGGACAAATTGAATAGTTATTTCAAAAACTGGCGAAGTGGGCTAAACTGCTCACTTCTGTTCTGTATCATTCAATGGTCCTATCAACATTTATTTCACTAAACAACCTACTGATAGTGGGATCAGAAGCACACAACAGCCAAACCCAACTGCATCTATCTGGGATGAGCTGTCAGAGTGAAGAATCTAAGCTGCAAAATGAATATTGGTTCAGTCCCACTGAAACAATCCTCTTGCCTGTCTTTCAACTGAAAAATAATACACAGAATAAATTGTTCAATGGATAAATGGAAAAAATAGCAGGAAAACATCACAGCATCAGCAGAACTATAGAAATTTGTTGAAATGTAATTGGCTGAGGTAAAAGGAATGTGTCTAGCTAAGTAGCTTTACCAACACACGATTCCACTATAAACTGGTTTTGGGAGTCTCCTTGCCAAATAAGAACATAAGAACATAAGAAATAGGAGCAGGAGTAGGCCATCTAGCCCTTCGAGCCTGCCCCGCCATTCAATAAGATCATGGCTGATCTGTCGTGGCTCAGTTCCACTTTCCCGCCCTCTCCCCATAACCCTTAATCCCCTCTCTTATCAAGAACCCATCAACCTGCTTCTTAAAAATATTTAGCGAGGCAGCCTCCACCACTTCAACGGGCAGAGAATTCCAGAGATTCATGTACAAATCTTTCAGCTAAGTGAAACCTCAGAGGAATACACCAGGTACCGTCTGTATACTTTTCGCCAAACATTACAGCATTTTCCATAAACTCAAAATTTATTGTATAAAATAGAAGGGAGGTGATTGTTTTATTCAGCGCATTGTCACATCTCTGTGAATTTTCTCAAGTTTCAGGAGATGTATTTTTCGAAGTGCAGGTACTGCTGTTCTGTAGCCTGGTGCAGCAAGCAATTGACAGGTGGCAACACCTAAGAACAACATTGGCATGAAAACTCGGCCGGAATTTTACAGACACCTACCCCCTCCTTCCCCCCATCCCATAACATGTTTCCCCTCCCAACAGATGCGGTGAGCCATTTAAATCTGCATTCAGTTTGCCAGAATCCTTATATTCCTCCAGGCGAGGAAGGCCGTAAGATCCTGGCCTTAATGTTCTTCTGAGTCAAATTGATTGAGGATCAAAGGTTGACCACGATACCAGGAGAAACACCCCTCACCATTCTCCATCAATAGGGCCAGGAAATGTTTTATTTCCAACCAATCAGGCAGACAGGGCCTCAGGTTAATACCTCAACCGAACAATGAGGCCATGTATTCACCATAGCCTCTGACCTTCCCCTCTTTGGTGCTTAGTAAAGAATAAATTGTTCAATGGATAAATGGAAAAAAATAGCAGGAAAACATCACAGCATCAGCAGAACTACAGAAATTTTTTACTAAGCAAAGGACTCAACTTCATCCCTTCACATTCTCACGTCAATGAGTCTCAGGTTTGGCACAATGCTGAACTCTTCTTCCATCATCTTCATCTCCGTGCTCACTTCTTTGGACACGAGTCTTCCTCCCACTCAATGGAAACTTTCTCCCACCTCCAATCTTCTTCCACCACCTGGATCCCTCACTCCGGCCTCCGACCTGCTACTGATCTTTTCAGTGGGAACTGTTGATGTGAACTCCACCACCTCAATTTCTCTGTCTGTCTTACCCATGCCAACCTATCTCCTCCTGAACGTGCTGCACTCTGTTCTCTCAGGCCCAACCCTGACTTTGTTGTCAAACCCACCAACAAGGGTGGTGCTGTTGTTATCTGCTGTACTGACCTTCACCTCACAGAGGCGGAGTGCCAATTCTCAGACACTTCTTCCTACCTCCCCCTGCTCCACGTTTCCACCATCAAACATCAACCATTATTTCCAGGATTGTCACTCACGTCATCTCCTCCAGAGATCTTCCCTTCACAGCTTCCAACCTCATAGATCCCCAACTCTACACAACCTGTTTCTATCTCCTTCCCAAAAACCACAAATGGGGCTGCCTTGGTGCACCCAATGTATCAGCCTGTTCCTGCCCACCAAACTCATTTCTTTCTATCTCAACTCTATTCTCAGTCCGCTAAACTAGTCCCTTCACACCTACATTCCTAATACCTCAGATGCCCTCCATCATTTCAACAACATTTCAACAGGAAGGCGATGGCCTAGCGGTATTATCGCTAGATTATTAACCCAGAAACTGTCAGAAAAACCCATCTGGTTCAGTAATGTCCTTTAGGGAAGGAAATCTGCTGTCCTTACCTGATCTGGTCTACATGTAACTCCAGAGCCACAGCAATGAGGTTGACTCTCAACTGCCCTCAGGCAACGAGGGATGGATAATAAATACTAGCCAGCCAGCAACACTCATGTCCCACAAATGAAAAGAAAACAATTCCCAGTTTTCTGGCTCTATCCACCTCTTCTTCATTATGGATGCCCAATCTCTCTACACCTCTTGTCGCACCAGGAGAGCCTGAGGGCTCTCCCCTTCTTCCTCAAGCATCCACCTCTGCTCTCCACCCAGGCCCTATCCCCATAACCCCATGCATTTACTCTAGCTAGTCCCCCTGACATGAGGGGGCAAATAGCATGGGCAATCCACCTAACCCACACATCATTGGAGTGTGGGAAGAAACCGGAGCACCCAGAGGAAACCCATGTGAGACACAGAGAAAGCATGCAAACTCCACACAGACAGTGACCCAACCCGGAATCAAACATTGGTCCGTAGCGCTGTGAGACTGCAGTGCTAAGCACTGTGCCACCATGTTGCCCCCAATATCTTGCCAGGTTGAGTCAGTAAATTGTGGGTGGCACGGTGACACAGTCATTAGCACTGCTGCCTCCCAGTACCAGGGATCTGGGTTCAATTCTGGCCTTGGGTGACTGTCTGTGTGGAGTTTGCATGTTCTCTCCGTGTCAGCGTGGGTTTCCTCCAGGTGCTCCAGTTTCCTCCCACACACCAAAGATGTGCGGGTTAGGTGGATTGGCCATGCTAAATTGTCCCTCAGTGATAGGGGGATTAGTAGGGTAAATACAGGGATTACGTTTACAGGGATTGGGCTTGGGTGAGATTGTTGCTGGTGCAGGTTCAATGGATCGAATGGCCGCCTTCTGCACAGCAGGGATTTTATGATTCTCCATAAAATTCTCAATCATTCGCAAAGGACAACCCTCTGAAAGTACGGTTCCCTCTATAATGCACTGAAGTGTCTGTTTAGGTTTGAGCTTCAAAATCCAAGGTTCTGAATGCATAACATTCTAATCCAGAGGTGACAGGTTTATTCACTCTTCCGAGCTCAAAATACCAAAATGTCCCTAAGATGTTGAAAGGACGGTGAAAACAGTTTGTCTGGAATCTCTACGCAGGTTGCCAGCTTCAATCAAGCAATTGTACAATGACTTGGCTGCAGCAGAAATGTCACCATTCCTTCTGACAATCTTGACCAACTTGTTGAAAGAAATTACAGCCACCACTGAGTAAAAGTGAATTTGCTTCATATGGGCATTGTCTCACGGGATAAACTCAATGAATTACTCCCGATGTGAAAATAACACATTAAGATCGGAAGTGATTGAATGATAAGTATTAATGTGGCTCATTGCCCGCAAGTATAAATTAAGGATTAAGGGGTGATCTAAATGAGGGGTTTTAAGATGATTAGAGGAATTAACAGGGCAGATAGAGAAAAACAATTTCCTCTTGTGGGTCCAGAACTATCAGAGCCAGCCGGTCCAGCATGTTATCAGGAAGCACTTCTTCAAACAAAGGATAGCAGAAATTGGATAGGGGAGGGGGTGGGAGAGGGGGCAACTGAATATTTCAAAACTAAGACTGACAGGTTTTTGTTCGACATGAGAGTTAAGGTTTACAGAATGGGCAGGGAGAAAACAGGGAGAAAACTCTCCACCAGCTGGAGTCATACCTAGCACAAAGGGAGATGGTTGGAGGTTAATCATCTCAGCTCCAAGACAGCAGGAGTTCCTCAGGGTAGTGTCCTAGACCCAACCACCTTCAGCTGCTTCATCAATGAGCTTCCTTCCATCACACGACAAAATGGGGATATTCGCTGATTGTACAATATGCAATTTCGTTGACACTGGAGCTGCCCCTGCCTGCATGCATTAAGACCTGGACACCATTCAGGCACGGGCTAATATGTGGCAAGTAACATCTGTGCCACACAAGTAGCAGGCAATCTCTGACAAGAAAGGATGTAACCATTTCCCAATACCAGCGCTGAATCACCCAATATCAACATCTTTAGGGGGCAGTTACCATTGACCAGACATATAAATACTTTGGTTCAATACTATTGAACCAGACATATAAATACTTTGGCTATAGGAACAGGTTAGAGGTTGGGAATCCTGCAGCGAGTAATTCAACTCCTAAATCTCTGTCCACAAGGCAGAAGTCCAGGAGTGTGAAATATTCTCCGCTTGCCTGGATAATTATGGTTTCAACACTCAAGAAGCTCAGTGCCATCCAGGGCAAAGCAGCTTGCTTGATTGACACCCCATCCACCACCTTAAACACTCACCCTCTCTGCCACCAGCACTCAGTGAGTTGCATTACAGCACTTCATCAAGATTCTTTCGACTGCTTCCAAGACCTAACATTTAACACCCAGAAGGATAAGGACAGCAGATAGATGGGAGCACCACCACCTGCAAGTTCCCTGACTTTGAACTATATCGCCACTGTTGCGGGCTCAAACTCCTGGAACTTCCTTCCTAACAGCACTGTGGGTGTACCCACACTGGATGGAAGGATGTATTGCAGCCATGTAAGAAGGCAACTCACCACCATCTTTCCCAGGGCCACTCAAGATGGGGAACAAATGCTAGACCCAATAAAGAATAAAAATAAACCTTTCCACCTCACTCATCTAATCTTTAATGTAGAACTGCTCTGTGCTTCACTCCAGTGATCTATCTCATAGCTGCTGGAAAACATTTCTCCTGCCCTCTGTCCTGAACCTTTAACATTGAGGCTTTGATTTTTACAGGGGCCACTGTGAACATTGCTGCCAATTATATCATAGAAACAAAGAAGATAGGAGCAGGAGGAAGCCATTTGGGCCTTCGAGCCTGCTCCACCATTCACCACAATCATGGCTGATCATCCAACTCAGTAGCCTAATCCTGCTTTCTCCCCATAATCTTGATCCCATTTGCCCCAGTTGCTATATCCAGCAGCCTCTTGAATATATTCAATGTTTTGGCATCAACTACTTCCTGTGGTAATGAATTCCACAGGCTCACCACTCTCTGGGTGAAGAAATGTCTCCTCACCTCCGTCCAAAATGGTCTACCCTAAATCTTCAGACTGTGACCTCTTGGTTCTGGACTCTCCCACCATCTGGAACATTCTCCCTGCAGCTACACAGTCTAGTCCTGTTAGAATTTTATAAGTCTCCATGAAATCCCCCGTTATTCGTCTGAACTCCAGCAAAAACAATCCTAATGAAGTTGATCTCTCCTCCTACATCAGTCCCACCATCCCCAGAATCAGCCTGGTCAACTTTGATGAAAACAAGTGTCTGAAAACGAGCAGACTTTGAAACTGGATTTCCATTTTGTTTAAATTTGAGATTCTTGCTCCTTCAATTAATCAGACTCATTTATCAACAAGTCCTGACGGCGATTATATGCCTGAGTAACTTCAAGCTGCAGGCAAACGGGCTAGGTCAGGTTGCTGTTTCACCAACATTGTTAATATATTTGTTTCAGTTTATTTCATTTTCAACTACATATGCCTGCAATTTTTTTTAAAATGCCATGCATGATGATGGATTTTGCATTTGCCCTTTGGTTATCGCATTCTTCCCGCACAATCGGTTTTCTATCTCGAATTGCGACATCCCTGTTCTTCTGTGTGTGACATTTAGGTTGTGTTGAGTTCCCTGTATCTTCCTGAATGAAGAAAGGACTTGTTCAGGCACTGTCTAATTCTTGTGCATTTATTGGAAGATGTGTTACTTCATAATGTAGCATTGTGTAAAATTATCATATGATATTTCTTAACATCAGTTATGATCAAACACATGCGTCTGCCTTAAATTGATCCAATTCAAGACTTCTCTTGTGATTGTTGATTAGATCCTTTGCAGGCAGTGGCTACTCACTGAACTCCTTTCCTTACATATCGTAAAATTACAACACACTCATAATTACTTCAAATTGAATTTCATGGCGGCCAGGCCATTGAATGTCTCTCAGACAGAGATAGATAGCTTCTTTATTAATAAGAAAATCAGGGGTTATGGATAAAAGACAGGAGAATGGGGATGAGAAACGTCTCCTCATCTCCGTCCAAAATGGTCAACCTTGAATCTTCAGACTGTGATCTCTTGGTTCTAGATTCCCCCACCATCAGGAACACCCTCCCTGCAGCTACACTGTCTAGTCCTGTTAGAATTTTATAAGTCTCCATGAAATCCCCTTTTATTCGTCTGAACTCCAGCAAAAACAATCCTAACCAAGTCAATCTTTCCTCATACATCAGTCCCACCATCCCTGGATATCAGCCTGGTCAACTTTGATGAAAACAAGTCTCTGAAAACAAGCAGACTTTGAATGGCAGAGCGGACTCGATGGGCCGAGTGGCCTAATTCTGATCTTATGTCTTATGGTCTTCTGGACTCCATTAACTCTGTCTACACTTTCAGCTGCCTTGGCAAAGCAGCCAGCATAATTAAGGACCCCATGCACCCTGGATATTCTCTCTTGCACATTCTTTTGTCGGGATAAAGATACAAAAGTCTGAGGTCACGTACCAACTGACTCAAGAACAACTTCTTCCTTACTGCTGTCAGACTTTTGAATGGACCTACCTCACACTAAATTGGTCTTTCTCTACAGCCTAGCTATGACTGTAGCACGACATTCTGCACTCTCTCATTTCCTTCTCTATTAACAGTATGCTTTGTCTGTATAGCATGCAAGAGATAATACTTTTCACTGTATGCTAATATATGTGACAATAATAAAACAAATCAAATCAAATCTTATGGTCATGAATCCAGTGCCCACAACAAAAATCACATTGTCACGGTAAACTGTGCAAATGTTTTGAATTGATTGGGATAATTAATATATCATGAGCCACCAGTCTAATAGATTCAGTGGAGGTAGGCAATAACTTTCATTTACATAGTTCTTTTCACAAGCTCAGGATAAGATGGCACAGTAGCACAGTATTTAACACTGCTGCCTCACAGCATCAGGAACCCGGGTTCAATTCTGGCTTCGGTCACTGTCTGTGTGGAGTCTGCACTTTCTCCCCGTGTCTGTATGGGTTTCTTCCAAGCGCTCCGATTTCCTCCCACAGCCCAAAATGTGCGGATTAGATGGGTTGGCCATGATAAATTGCCCCTTGGTGTCAGGGGGGTTAACAGGGTAAATACATGGGGTTACAGGGATGGGCCCTGGGTGGGATTGCTGTCGGTGCAGACACGATGGGCCAAATGGCCTCCTTCTGCACTGTAGAGTTTCTATGATTTGTACCTGGAAGCACTTCTGTAAAGCTTTGGGGTGGAACTTTCCTGTCCCAGGTTTTTCCTGTTCAGGTACACTGAAGGAGAATTTAACATAACCGATTCACCTAACCAGCATGTCTTTCAGACTGTGGGGAGGAAACCGGAGCACCTGAAGGAAACCCTCGCAGAAACGAGGACAAGGTGCAGACTCTAAACAGACAAGATAAGAATTGAACCCAGGTCCCTGGCACTGTGAGGCAGCAGTGCAAACCACTGTGTCACCCATTTACAGCCAATGGAGTACATTTTGAGCTATGGTCAGTGTTATTATGCAGGGAACGCGATGCATAATGTGCACGCAGGCAGATCTCACAAGCCACAATGCCATGATGATTTATCTGAAAGAACTCCAATCATATCTGAGCCTCTATTAAATGCTGCACTGTTCACTACACTTGCTGGACTGGAAATGTGTGCAGTTCACAACCTAGCTACAAGCAAGTTAACAAAGATATTCGAGAAATTTTACAGCACATCACAAGGGGACACATAGTAAGTTATAGGTCATAAAAATTGATTATCATCATGCGCACAGAGAACTGTCAATTCACATTAACTCAGGCAGCTGTTAGAGGATTAGCTATCACGTAGTTCAAATTATATTACACTCTGCAGAAATTCATACAAATTACAGAGCTTTTCACTGCATAATGTGTTTTCATTAAAGGCATATGATTCCCCTCTTAAAGAAGATGACCTTTAGTTGGATAGAGTATCTATTTGAGAAGAAATCCATTCAGTTGCCTACAAGCTGTTCAGCTCTGTATTGGACAGAGCTTGTAGGCAACAGAATGGCTTTCACAGCCACTCTTGAGAAGGTCCCCTATCAATGTTCACTGTTTTTGTCGGTTTACTATTTCTATTTTTTAAAATTAGTCAGCTTACAATGAAACACCTCGGAGCTAATCACCCGTTCCACTCCACGGGAATTGGAGCAGGTGAGGGGCGGATCATGCAAAATTCCATTGATCTAGGGTAGGACTTTCCAGCTTCAGGGCGAACGAGGCCAGAAAATCCCATCCATCGTGCTTAGGCACAGGGCCCCGACCACTGGGTAGTCCTCATGCTGGCCGGTGGCTTTGGGAGCGCCAACCAGGGCCTGATAGCTCTGAATTTGCGGATAGGCTCAAGAAATACAAATGAGCCTATCGTCAGGCAAAGCAAGGGAGAACATCGAACTCTGATTGATCGAATATCCTGAGAGCAGGAAAGCACTGTCCAACCTCATTGAGAGGAGATGGTGACTTGGAGACAGAGAAAGAGAAAGAGCGCAGTAACAAGGGTCTCTGAAAATTACTTTTAAAAAAGTAACAACTGGGTTTCTGACCCAGATCTGAGGAGGCCAGAGAGCAAGGAAGGCAGTGAGACAACAGTGAGGTCGGCGAGTTTGCCTTGGGTGTGTGAGCCTAAAAGGGTCAAGGGAGAAGAGAGGCGCTAGCCGGCAGTGGAGCAGCTCTCGCACTTCTCATCCTTTTGGCTCAGATCAAGTATAGTTTTGCTGTCCTACAGTTGTTTGAAGTCATCAGATTACACTGAGGTTTCATTTGAAGCATTTTCTTAAAGCAGCATCTGGGCCTTTTGGCTAAGATGCAAATGAGATCAAGCCTCGGAAGAGGTGCAATGCCTGCTCCCATCAGCTTAGATCATGTCGATCGAGCCCAGGACAGGAAGCAGCCAGTCTGTCTTGTCAGCTTGGATCTGGAATGCCTCACTTATTGAGACTTTGGATTAGACTTTGGAAAGGATCTAATCAAAAAAGACTCTCACTTTTTGGCCATTTGGCTAAGAACAAGCAGTAGATCAAGCCCAAGATGGGATGCAATGCCTTATCTTGCCAGCTTGGATTTTTTTTGTCTCTCTTGTGGGGACCAAGAATTGGAATCAATTGGAATTTGAATTTGGTTTTTGGAGTAGGCATGGAATGGATTCGGGTCTGCTCAGTCCACTCTGAGCATTGGCTTTGTAGCTTTAAGGATGGAGTAAAAAAATCGTTCATTTCATTGATAATGATGAGCTCTGTGCTTTGAGAACACCAGCTGATTTATACAGATTTGTATGTGATGGTTTGCAGGCACCCAATATTTTTAACCAACCTGTCGCAAATGCTTCCAATGAATGATCATTCTCTGTGTTGAAGGGAGCAAAACATTATTTGCAAAGTCTGATTAGTTAGGAACATTTGACAAGTTCAGCAAGATTGACGATTGAAACTGTCATGACAAGATTTTATCGACAATGATTTAGTTCACAATTTTGTGAAAAAAGGTGCAGAAGAAAAGCTATCTAAATCGCAATACCGACAAGGGATGATCAAGAAATTCTTAAAAATTTGTCCCTCTTCCATATTCTCTTGTTTAAATTCTGTTTTGCAAAAAAGACCACCATTTGCTGGTCTGATTTAATGGCTGTCCATCACATGCAGATAGTTCTAACCGCCAACCTCTCAAGACTGGCCTTCAGAAAGTCTCTTCGAGGACAAAGACCAGAATCTTGCCAGACAAAGCCACGCCACCGATATTGGACTTGGACTCGCTGGACTCCACTGGATTGAAATATTTGCTCCTGCACTGGACTTTTTTCTGGCTCATTCTGTCCTGCGCTGGCTTGTGATGCAATCATGCCATTGGCTGATCTTTCCACTTTGTTGCTCACCGGCCAGTTCCCCATTTGCTCACCTCAAGACACGCAGGTCACAAAACTGACCGTCCCTGCTGTCATTCTGAGAACATGATGTGGAGATGCCAGCATTGGACTGGGGTAAATACAGTAAAAGTCCCGCAACACGTAGGTTAAAGTCCAACAGGTTTATTTGTGGTAAACGCCACTAGCTTTCGGAACTGGCTGTTCCTTTGACAGTCATCAGACAAGAGTGTTCTCTTCCTGTTGGCGAACATTTCAGCGGTCACGGGCAGTCGGCCTCTGATCTTTGGGTAAGCATTCTCCAAGGCGGCCTTCATGACACACGACATCGCAGAGTCGCTGAACAGAGACTAATAGCCAAGTTCCACACACATGAGGACAGCCTCAGCCAGGATCTTGGGTTCATGTCACACTATCTGTAACCCCCACAACTTGCTTCGACTTGTAAAATCTCACTAACTTTCCTGTCTGGAAACAATACATATCTTTTTAACCTGTGCTTAATGCTCTCTCCACTCACATTGCCTGTACCTTTAAGACTTGATTAGCTGTAAAGACTCACATTCCAATCATTAGTCACGTAAATTGAGTTTGTGTCTTTATATGCCCTGTTGGTGATCAGAAGTCCCACTCACTTGATGAAGGAACAGCCAGTTCCAAAAGTTAGTGGCATTTGCTACAAATAAATCTGTTGGACTTTAATCTGGTGTTGTGAGACTTCTTACTCTGAGAACGGACAGGCGTGGATTTCAATTACGGATGTGTTTTTATAAGTTACAAAGCATTAGAGCAGTTAAGCAATGATTAATTTGTGTGTTTTTGTGGCTTGCGCCTTTGCATTCTGTGCAGTGAGGGTAGGGTATGATACCATTGGGGATGGGATATGATGTCATTGGGGATGCGATATGATGTCATTGGGGGTGGGGTACAATGCCATTGGGATGGGATATGATGTCATTGGGGGTGGGATATAATGTCATTGGGGGTGGGGTGTGATGTCATTGGGGGTGGGATATAATGACATTGGGGGGTGGGGTGTTGTAACACTGGGGGGCAGTGTGTCATGTCATTGGGGGCAGGACCATAGTTGGGGGGGAGGGGGAGGGGATTGGGCACAGAAATGAAGGTGGGTGCAGGGCCCTCCAAAGTGTAAATCCACCACTGAAGTTAGTTGTTTTCCTTCATGTGTATTCCAATGCTGATCTTTCTCTTGTTTTGCCCAAGTTTATAAAGTTATTTCATTCAACTTGCTTTCAAAGTACACTGATCAATTTGTAATCTGTGATCCTTTTGCTTGATCCATTTCTAATCTGCATCTTGACTGAAGCGCAACAGATGATTTCTCATCTTGACTGTTTTGGGTTTCTGACAAAGTTATTACTCAGCAGAGATTTTTTTAAAGGCCGACCTCCAATCATTTTTAAATTATTCTCAAGCCTCACAGTAAATATTCATTCCCCAGTGGATCTGTCAAAGTGATAATGAGAAGCTAGGTTAATGTTGTGAGTTTTTAATCCTCCTTCAGAACGTAGATAGGGATTTGAAAGAGGGCTAACTAGCTAGAAATAGCTTTTTTCTGGACCACTTTTGTGTTTTCCAATGTTCTATAATGGTCTCACAATTAAAAATAAGTGTGTATCTTGCAACATTCCATAATCAGTGCCATGGCTAGTGCAGTCCGAATAAAGTTCATTCATTGCTGCTCTTGATATCACCCATCAATTTCCAGAGACAACGAGTAAGATGCTACAAAGGGTCATGAACGAAGCAACTCCTTCAAGAATGTAGGGGGGTGTAAGAGTAGAGTTAAGAGAGAAATCAGGAGGGCAACAAGGGGACATGAGATTGTCTGGCAGATAAGGCAAAGGAGAATCCAAAGAGCTTCTACAAATAAGTGCGAGATGATTCATTTTGGAAGGACAAACTTGAATGTGGATTACAGGGTCAATGGCAGGGTTCTGAGGAATGTGGAGGAACAGAGAGATCTTGGGCTTCTTATCCACAGATCTCTGAAGGCTGCCACTCAAGTGGATAGAGCCGTGAAGAAGGCTTATAGTGTGTTAGCATTTATTAACAGGGGGTTTGCGTTTAAGAGTCATGGGATTATGCTGCAACTATATAGTACTTTGGTGAGACCACATTTGGAATATTGTATGCAGTTCTGGTCATCTCACTATAAGAAGGATGTGGAGGCATTGGAGGGAGTGCAGAGGAGATTTACCAGGATGCTGCCTGGTTTATGAGGAAAGGTTGAGAGAGCTGGGGCTTTTCTCTGTAGAGTGGAGGAGGATGCGAGGCAACTTAATAGAGGTTTATAAGATGATGAGGGGGATAGATAGAGTGGACGTTCCGAGACCATTTCCTCGGGTGGAAGTAGCTGTTACTAGGGGGCATAACTATAAGGTTCATGGTGGGAGATATAGGAGGGATGTCCGAGGTAGATTCTTTACTCAGAGAGTGGTTGGGTTGTGGAATGCAGTGCCTGCTGTGATAGTGGAGTTGGACACTTTAAGAACTTTCAGGCGGTTATTGGATAGGCACATGGCGCACACCAGAATGATAGGGAGTGGGATAACCTGATCTTGGGTTCGGACAAAACTCAGCACAACATTAAGGGCCGAAGGGCCTGTACTGTGCTGTTCTGTTCTATGTTCTAAATACATAAGGAGCAAAAAAGTAGCAAGGGAGAAAGTAGGGCCTCTTAAGGATCAACAAGATCATCTATGTGCAGATCTACAAGAGATGAGTGAGATCCTAAATGAATTTTTCTCATCAGTATTTACTGTTGAGAAAAGCATAGATGTTAGGGAATTTGGGGAAATATTGATGTCTTGGAGTGTACATATTACAGAGAAGGAGGTGCTGGAAGTCTTAAAGCACATCAAGATAGATAAATCTCCAGGACTTGATGAAGTGTATCCCAGGACATTGTAGGAGGCTAGGGAGGAAATTGCAGATCCCCTAGCCGAGATATTTGAATCATCGATAGTCACGGGTGAGGTGGCAAATGTTGTGCCTTTGTTTAAAAAGAGCTGCAGGGAAAAACCTGAGAACTACAGGTCAGTGAGCCTCACATCTGTGGTGGGTAAATAGTTGGACAGTAATTTGAGAGACAGGGTCTACAGGCATTTAGAGATGCAAGGATGATTAGGAACAGTCAGTATGGCTTTGTGAGTGGAAAATCATGTCTCTCAAATTTTAATTGAGCTTTTTGAAGGGGTAAACAAGAAGGTAGATGAGGGCAGTGCAGTTGATGTTGTCTACATGGACTTTAGCAAGGTCTTTGACAAAGTACCGCATGGTAGGTTATTGCATAAAGTTAAATTTTACGAGATCCAGGGTGAGGTATCTAAATGGATACAAAATTGGCTTCTTGACAAAAGCCAGAGGGTGGTTGTAGAGAGCTTTTTCAAACTGGAGGCCTGTGACCAGTGGTGTGCCTCAGGGATCAGTGCTGGGCCCACTGTTATTTGTCTTTTACATTAATGATTTGAATGAGAATATAGGGGGCATAGTTAGTAAGTTTGCAGACAACACCAAGATTGGTGGCATAGTGGGATCTAGACATTGCTAAAACATGACCTTCCTTGAGAAGGTCCAACACCTGGCAGCTTGTTTCATTACAAACAATTATTCATGTGATTCTAGTATCTCCCAGTGGATCATGTTTTGAGGCTGGCACAGCCTCCAGAAGCAAAGAAAAGCTCTTAGGTTGTTTTTATATTCCTTCATGGGATGTGGGCATTGTATTGCCCATTCCCTTGAGGGGGGCAGTTAAGAGTCACCCATATTGCTGTGGATCTGGAGTCACGTGTAGGCCAGACCAGATACAGATGGCAAATTTCCTTCCCTAAAGGACATTAGTGAATCAGATGGGCTTTTTTTTATGACAATCGACAACAGTTTCATGTTCATCATTAAACTTCTAATTGCAGATTTTTGCCAAGGTGGGATTCGAACCCAGGTTCCCAGAGCTTTGTGCTAGGTTACTAGTCCAGTGGCAATACCATTATACCACTGTCTCCCCTGATTGACAAGGCTGTATAAAATTTTAAATGAAGAATTAAATATTTCAAAACAGTACCTTGAGAGTGAAAGTGACTGAGCTGGAAGAATTCACAACAAACAACCCCAACTGTACATATCCCAAAGTGTTTCCTTTGCTAACTCCTTTCTCCCAAGAACAAGCAAGAGCTGAACCAATATTCTGCAAACATAATCTCCATCTCTTCTAAGGATTCAATGGTGGAAAATCTATTGAACTTTTCTGAATGGATGTGACCATCAAATGGGTTCATTCTGCCTCTCCCAAGTACCTCGGGCAGGAATTTCTGGTCTCGCTCGAGTGAAGCTGGAAAATCCCATCCATATTCTCAGATGTAGAAGGCCATGGTGAAACCTATTGCTGTGAAACTTTCAGCATATGACGGTTCGCTATTTCCATGTGGCAAGATCCATTGTCCTGGGGTGCAAGTATAATCAGTCCTTCTTTGTGTCAAAGATTGAGGTCATTAAAGGCCCAGTAATTGCTGGTCTTACTGGCATGTTGTGTTCTATAGCAGTAATGATCTATGGAATCCATCAGACACAATAAGGCAGAGCAACCTTAAAAGCTACTCTTATCACCTCAATTCATGTCCAGTCATCAAAATAGCGTGAATGCTTGAAAAAAATCTGGCAATTTCAGGGGAGCTACATCATTACACTTGCAGGAGAATGCAAGTCCATCATTTGATCTACCATATAAGTGGCGGATCCACTTAGAAAACAAACTGAAGCTCAAACTGGACAGCATAGAGTAAGATATAATCATTATAAGAGTACAAAAGCACCAATTTGTGTAGCTCAATCATAGGTGTAATAAAGAAGGATGGGTTATTGAGAGCATGTCTCGATCCATCATATTTAAATGCAGTTTTGATACAAATTATGCACATTATAGAAGAGCGAAATCTGAGATTTGTAGCCGCGAAATTCTTCTTGAAGTTTGATATCAGTACATCTCACACAAGTCCCAAGAGCTTACCATTTTGTACTCCATACTGATGATACTGCCTTTAACTATGTCCTTCAGGATATCTGTTATCCAGCATCTCTTTCAAGCTCATTGCATTACATGCACTGTAACAGAATACATCTGCATTGCTGCATTGTATACAGCTGATGTGGGCAAAACAAAGCAAGAACATGACTTTGATCTGCAATTATTGACACAAGCAGCAGGTAATGAACTTAGAACCATGGGGCACAGTATTTAAGAAAGAGAGAAGATTTGTTTTCTCACAGGCAGCTGAGAATCTTTGAAGTTCTCTTCCCCAGAGAATGTTGGAGGCAGACTCATTGATCACTTTTAAGGCAAAGGTAGATAGATCCTTGATTAATGAGAGAGCGAAAGGTTATCAGGGCTAGATGGAATGTGGAGTTAGGCCACAATCTACACATCTAGGGACACTAAGGGCCTGATTTTATCATCAAATTGTGCCCATTTCCAGATGCAAAAACTTGGTAAACTCAGGTATGAGGCGAGTAGCGCGATCTGCGCCCACCTCCACGCCCATTCCCCCTTTGCCAATCGCTGGAAACGGCTGCCATCTGGACTGCACCTGGAATGGGCACAATGTCAATTTAAATGTATTTGAATGCATTTAAGTTGAATTAATGGGCTGGCACCCAACTTTACCAGCATTTCCCCCTTTACTGCCATGTTCGCCCATCCAGATTCGGCAGACATGGTCCACAAAGATCCAATTTGGGTGCTTGAGCTTCTGAGGAGGTAAGTTCAGAGCTCCTGGCAGTTCTCTGATACAAATCAGTGGTGGTGGTGGTGGGGAGGGAGATGGGTCAGATAGCTCTATGGTGAAGGTGGGGGAGGTCAGATTGCTCTCTGGTGGGGGAGGAGGGAGGATGGTCCGATCGCTGTCTGGTGGGGGGAGGGGCAAGGGGTCCGCCGTTACTCTGCATGTGATCGGCGAGGGGGAAGAAGGGTCTGCTGCCACTCTGTGTACGATCGGTGGGGTAAAGGGGAGGGTTCGTTGCATATGATCAATGGGGGCGAAGAAGACAGGAGGCTAAGATCAGTCTGGGTAGTGGGGGCATGGGAGGATAAGAGGGAGAGTAATGTTGGGGGGGCTGGGGTAAATGTTCATGGGGGCGAGGGAGAGGCATTATCCAGCCAGGAGTGACGTGGCAGGGGAGCATTTTCCTATTTTGTTTTACTGCACGTGGGCAGCTGAAGGCTCCGATTGGAGCAGCAGAATTTCGGGTGCATTAAGCCCCGCCCATAGGCTTCTGCAGCACGATTTCAGGATCACTGAGTTTTTTCAGGCAGAGTGCATATGGCAACATCTGAGAACGGGTCTAAAAGTCGGATCTGAAACACTCCCAGATTCAGCACTTAGAATCAAAATGGTAAAATTGGACTCTAAGAAGCAATTTAGCATATCTGATCCACTTAGCATCTTTCAGACTGTGGGAGAAAACCGGAGCACCGGGAGAAAATCCATGAGACCTGGGGAGAATGTGCAAACTCCACAGACAGTGACCTGAGGTTGGAATCGAATCCAGGTCCCTGGTGCTGTGAGGCAGTGGTGCTAACCACTATACCACCATGAATGGCAGTACGGGTCTGAGGGTCTGAATGGCCTACTCTTGCTCCTAGTTTGTATGTTTGTAATGAAGGGTAGATATTTAACAGTATGAAATATGATATCAACATGCAGAAGATCAATTTCTTCAGATCTATGTATTTCAGTGCTGGCAAATATTCTGATCCGAGAAAAAGAGAGGATATTTAGGTCATGCCAACCCTTCAAGATGAGGAACATCTTTCAAGATGTTTAGGTCTTTTTAATGTCTTGTCTCCATACATTCCCAATTTTGCTCAATTTTTTATTGCTTAGGGAAGTGTTGAGAAAGGATTGCCTTTCTTGCAACACGTGAATAGTCATCATCAGAAGCATTGACATTGCAACCTTCCAATCACTAAGGTGGAGATAGATGCCTCATAGAAAGGTCTGGGTGTATGCACACTACAAAAAGCCAAACCGAATGCATTTGCTACAAAAATCTTTGTCATAACGCAATCCATTTGATCTTATTGCTCTTCGAGGGAACATTCTGCGTACGATTTGTTTGCCGTGTTTCCTACAGGACAATAGTGGCTGCATTTCAAATGTACTTCATTGGCTGTAAAATACTTTGATACCTTCTGAGATCACAAAAGGCGCAATTTTAATGCATTTCTTTTCCTGTGTACAGCAATTAGACTGCAGTGGTTATCACTGCAGTGGTTATACTGCACAGTATAACCACTTGAAATAGGTTGTAGGTTCACCTCACAAATCATACATCTTGACTTGTGTCAGAGTCTCATTCATAACTGCTTTTGAGCGACCTTAGAGTAGTAATGTAACTGCCCATAAAGTATAGACGACTATCTTAATGACTTCTGACTGAATACACCATTGGGAAAGCATGATTTCTGTCAGAGTGTCATTTTGAGTGCAGAGTGTTCTTAAAAGCCTCTTTCTCCCGTGTAATTCTTTTACTGCCGTCTGTTGAGGGTTCTGAGCATGTGCAAGCTTTGGCGCGCTTTCTCGGTCTACAAGTTGGTGACCTCTAAGTGAGACCTGTTTTACAAGTACTTCTGTCTTCATAGTTATTGCTGCTACCTTTGTTCTGCCGAGTTACTGTTACTGTTAAACATAGTTATTTATTTATGTAAAGGAGTTCCTTCTCTTAAACAATGCCTTTGACTATTTTATTTGTCGTCTCAAGTCACCACAATTTCCATCTGCTAGAAGGAGTTGTTATTCGGGTTCAAACACTGAGCGATGTTGCAGTTTGTTCAAAGACATTAAAATTATGCAATGGTATTGGCATGCAGTATCACTCACAACAACCTTTTTGGGGTGGTAGGAGGAGACCCTTTTTTTGATTGAAAAGAAATGCAGTTTACTAAGTGTTTAAACTTCAATGCAAAACTTCCCAAAAGTGAACTGTGCTGTTGGCAAGCAAATTTTCTACCATCAGTCCATTGTGCTAATTATGTATCAGTCCAGATACAGGGAAGGTGGTGGCATGGTGATATTGCCACTGGACTAGTAATCTAGAGACCGAGGGCAAGATCTAGTGACCTGGGTTCAAATCCCACAATGGTGAAATTTGAATTCAATAAAAAATACCTGGAATTAAGAATCTACTGATGACCATAAAGCCACTGTCAATTGTCGAAAAAACCCAGCTGGTTCACTAATGTCCTTTAGGGAAGGAAATCTGCCGCCCTTACCTAGTCTGGCCTACATGTGACTCCTGAACCACAGCAATGTGGTTGACTCTCAGCTGCCCTCTGAAATGGAGCGCAGTTAGGGATGGGCAATAAATGCTGACCCAGCCAGCAATGCTCACGTCCCTTAAATTATTAAAGAAACTAAAAAGATGGAGATTTGGACATGCATCAAGCACACACCAGTGGTGAAATGGCAAATGGTGATGTAGGTGAAATTTGAATTGATGGTGTTATTTGAAGTGACATATTGGAATAAGGAGGGAGCGAAATCCTTGTAGTTTTGGAGCACGTGCTGACAGATTCTGGCAAAAATCAAATGAAAAGTTCACACAGAGCTTACAGGCATGTAATGGAGCAGCCTTGTATCTAACCCAGCGCTCAAGAGCTGCTGAGTGTAGTCAAAGATTTGTGAGGAAGAAGGACTGTTTGCCATTCCTTGGCCAACCTTGCAACTTTCCTGGAGGCACATCTGTGCGCAGAGCTAATGAACAAAGCCACTAGCCATGTTAGCCCTACGGGGCAGGTTAGCTGCTGGTCTCTTTGCAGCAGATGGCATAGTTCTACATTTGGCTGTCTACTGACCTGAAGCCTGTAAATAGAGTATCCATCAACAGCTAAGTTATGTTAGCACCCGCTGATGTGGAAGGTGACATCTTTGTGTCCAGTCCAGACCAGCTGATTGATGACCATCCTCTATTCACCAGGGAACAGGGAAAATATGATTTATTTATGGCAGTTAGGTCTGCGCTGAGGTCAGAACTTGGAGCCTTGACGTACTCTAATCCTCAGTTAAATTGTGTCATGTGCACCTCTGACATGAGTCATTAGTATAGAGAGCACAGTATGATTTTGGAAGTGTCTGGACTATAGATTGTTTACATCATTTTCTAGATCAAGCAGAAACAAGGGAATTTTCATTCGGAAATTTATTTGGGGCAATGAAAAACAAATGAGGAAAGTAATGTAGAAATAAAAAGAAAGAAGAAAGGTTTGTATTTTTGTAGCACCCTCATGATTGGATTCTCCAAAATGTTTCAAAGCTAATGAAGCACTTTGGGGACTGCTCACTGCTGGTAACACATTAGCTAATTTGCACACAGCAAACTCTGACAAACAGCAATGTGATAACAATATGATGACCTGTTTATTGTGATGCTAACTGAGGAATACCTTTCTTTTTGTTCATTCATGGAGCATGGGCATCGTTGGCTGGCCAGCATTTATCCCTAGTTGCCCTTGTTCAGAGGGCAGTTGAGAGCCAGCCACGTTGCTGTGGCTCTGGAGTCACATATAGGCCAGACCGGGTAAGGACGGCAGATTTCCTTCCCTAAAGGACATTAGTGAACCAGACAGGTTTTTCTAACAATCGACAATGGTTTCATGGTCATTCGTAGATTTTTAATTCCAGATTTTTTTTACGAAATTCAAACCTTCTGCCATGGAAGGATTTGAACCCGTGTCCCCAGAACATTAGCTGAGTTTCTGGATTAATAGTCTCGTGATAATACCACAAGGCCATCACCTCCCTTCCTCCCGTCGCTTTCCCCGCTCTTCTTCAAAATAGAACTATGGGATGCTGGGTGTCCAGCCGAGAGGGTGGTGGGGTCTCAGTTTAAAATTTCATTTAAAAAAACCAGAACCATTGACAATATTTAATAAAATATTACTGTGTCCTTAAAATGAACTCAATGAAGTCCAATTTCTTAGCAACTTTGGTCATTGATTATACACAATCCTGATTGATGTAGAGTATCTTAAAAAAATTTTGTTAGTCACAAGTAAGGCTTACATTAACACTGCAATGAAACTACTGTGAAAGTCCCCTAGTTGCCACAGTCTGAAGTCTGTTCAGGTCAATGCACCTGTAATCAACACATCTTTCAGAATATGGGAGGAAACCAGAGCATGCGAAGGAAACCCATGCAGACACAGGAAGAACATGCAAACTCTACATAGACAGTGACCCAAGCAGGAATTGAACCTGGAACCCTAACACTGTGAGGCAGCAGTGCTAACCACTGTGCCACCGTGCTGCCCAGACACAGGTGCTGGGAGGTTGGATATAAGATGTTCTCCGCCTGTTTCAAGTATTTCATTATATCCTCTATGGGTGTGTTCTTATGAGCCTCCACTTTACCTGCTACCAGAGCAATATATGATCTGGTGCAATCCATCTCTACCCACTTCTCCTTGTGGTTATAACAGCCAATTAAGAGAAGCTTCGTCTGCCTCATGAACCAAGAATTTATGTGTACATATGCGGCCTCCATTTTAATTTATGGGTAGTTCAATTTAAAGATAACCCAGCAGACGAGCTTTAGTTTAGATAAAGGTGAGCTTATTGCAAACACTACGGCCAAGAGTCTCCGGCCTCGTCCCAGGTTGAGATTCTCCTATCCTACTTGCTGTGAGCGGAGATTTGGATGAGTGTCGAGTTCTCTGTTCTTGCTGGCAATGGGGTTGGGGGGGGGGGGGGGGGGGGGGGGGGCTGCGGGATGCAAGGCCAAAGAATTCCCGCTGACTGATGAAAGTTATTTAGGTAAAATCGATGAAATTATTAACAAAAATATAGACACAAAGATTAACAGTGAAGATAAAGGATAAAGATCGTTGGAGCAGGTTTCAAATCATAGACAAATAAGTCAAATCTTGGCAAACATTTGGGACAGTGCGATGGCATCTAAATTTTTCATAAGAATGACAATGTGAAACATGTGTTTACCACTCTTCGTCTTGTCGCGCACATTGTAATCTTCCGGCGTGTCAGTCACTTCATGCATGTTTACGATAGGGTACTGGATATTATTGGGTGAAGGTATTTAATATGTATGGTCTGTTTGGATCACAGCGCAGCTCCTTGTAGCTTCACCATCCTTTGCTCTAGTCCACTTTCACTGCCAATGGCCATTTCTGCCACACACCTTGCGGAATTGAGGAAAAGAACATAAGAACATAAGAACATAAGAAATAGGAGCAGGAGTAGGCCATCTAGCCCTTCGAGCCTGCCCCGCCATTCAATAAGATCATGGCTGATCTGTCACTGCTCAGTTCCACTTTCCCGCCCTCTCCCCATAACCTTTAATCCCCTCTCTTATCAAGAACCCATCAACCAGCTTCTTAAAAATATTTAGCGAGGTAGCCTCCACCACTTCAACGGGCAGAGAATTCCAGAGATTCACCACCCTTTGAGTGAAGAAGTTCCTCCTCAACTCCGTTCTAAACCGCCTCCCCTTTATCTTGAGGCTGTGCCCCCTAGTCCTACTGTCTTTTTTGAGCGGGAAGAGTCTCTCCACCTCTATCCTATCCATCCCATTCATCATCTTATACGTCTCAATGAGATCTCCCCTGATTCTTCTAAACTCTAACGAGTACAAGCCTAGTCTATTCAGCCTCTCCTCATAGCTCAACCCCCTCAACTCCGGTATCAGCCTAGTAAACCTCCTCTGCACTCCCTCCAAGGCCAAAATATCCCTGCGCAGGTGCGGCGCTCAAAACTGCACACAGTACTCCAGCTGCGGCCTTACCAATGCCCTATACAGCTGCAGGCATTTCCATGGTGCGAACAGAAGACCACAGCTTCCACGTACCTTTTGCTAGGTTTAGGTGTTCTAGTGGGTGTGTCAACAATTGGGGTTGTATTAGGCCCTGTAAGCTTCAGTGATCTCTGATAGTCACTCCCACTTATGTTCATCCTTCAGCAGCTCTTTGATGGTATATATTTTGGGCGTCTCTGGCAGATCTTCCTGGAACACATCCATGGGAGTGGATGCAATCCCCTACACAACAATTCTGTCCACTAGTTCTGTGCTTGAAAAATCACAACACGTACCCCCTTTCTGTGCATCTGCTGATGAAGTGGTCTATAGATTGTGTCAACTGTTGTTGAAATGACATGAAACCCATTCAATGGATATAGAGGTTTAACCTGATTCTGAACCTGTCTTCCAATGTGGTCTCTGGTTTGGGGATCCTTTAACTCTTCTGTTAATTCTAATGTGTTCAGACCATGTAGACCTTCATTCCAAATTGCAAGCCAGATTTCTATGGCTTGTTTGTCCTTTATCCGGGCCCACTAGCCTCCACCGCCTCCCACCTCCCCAACCCACTGCCCCCCCCCCCCCCCCCCCATCCCCTTCCACTCCAGGGTGTTGCTATAGATCACCATTTTCAGAGAGTTAGTAGCCCAATCCCACTGGAATGAAGGGCGGGCAATTGGAGACCCAGAGGGTCAGGTGGTAGGGGAGTGTCCCCTGGGTATGGGCACCATGGCAGTAAACACAGTAAAAAGTCTGACAACACCAGGTTTTAGTCCAACCTATTTATTTGATAATATACTCGCAAGCTTTCGGGTTAGCCCCTTCGTCAGGTGAATGGAGAGTTCTGGCCTCAGACAGAGCATATAAAGCACAGACAGTTTAGAGATTACTGATTAGAATCAGTAATCTCTAATCAGTAATCTAATCAGTAATCTCTAAACTGTCTGTGCTTTATATGCTCTGTCTGAGGCCAGAACTCTCCATTCACCTGACGAAGGGGCTAACCCGAAAGCTTGCGAGTATATTATCAAATAAATAGGTTGGACTAAAACCTGGTGTTGTCAGACTTTTTACTGTGTTTACGCCAGTCCAACGCCGGCATACCCACATCATCACCATGGCAGTGCCAGCCTAAGCCCTCTGGCACTACCCAAGCAGCAAAGTGCCAATGCCCAGTGGGCATGGGACAGTGCTATGGTGTGGGGCATATGGGGGGCCCATGGGAGCAGGGCCTGGTGGGGTGGGACCTAAGGGGTGATTGTTGGGGTGAAGGGGTCCAACCATCACTCTGAGTTGGGATCGGTGGGGGAAGGAGGGAGGCCAGTGACCGGGGCAGGGGGGTGGGGAGCAGCCTGCTGTGGGGGGGAGGTCGGGACTGCGGAGTTTAATTGGTGAGGAGTGAGCTGGAGGTCGCGGCAGGCCAGGAGGGGGTGGGAGGCACGGCTGGGCCCGGGAATGTTGAGGGGAGCCAGCGATCGGGCTGCAGTGGGTCGGTGAGCCAGCATTGCCCGGGTTGCTGGGCTGGCCAGCAATGAAGCTGGCCGAAAGTCAGGAGGCCGGCAGTGTGGGGCCCCTGCACGTGCGCCAATCTCAGCACTGACAGATCAGAGTGTGCGCAGCGGCCCCACTCAGTGAACTGATTTCAGCCTCTCCAGTGGGAATAGGCCCTGAAATTCAATGATATTCATGCTGGCAACCTCTGCAATGCACAGAGTGTGGGAGATTCTTTGAACTCTCACTGAAAAAATCAGCGTGAATTATTCCAATTTTCCCTGTCTTCAAAGCTTCACTTTGTAGTGATGGTGCTGCATTTTAACACTCGCTGTCGCTGTGTCTTTGGTCTATCCAAAATGTCAGGGGTCACCTCATGGCATGAGCTCAATCTGTTGCTGTTCACCATATTGTACCTGCGCTTAACATTGCTGCCACCTGTCTGACCAATGCTGATCACCATGTCATGTTATTATAATGATATAACACCTTGGGCTTATGTATGAGGCACAGGGCACCAATCACTCATAAGGGATTGGGTAAACACATTGGTCAGAATTTTATCACCGTACCAGCCACGGAAATCGAAGCAGGCAAGGGGCAAAGCATGGAAAGGTCCATTGACCTTGGGCGGGATTTTACAGTTTCAGGACAAGCAAGGCTGTAAAATCCTCCACCTTGTGGGTTTATTTGTTAAAACTACTTACATGAGAACAGTTATACATAGGTATAAAGTTTAAGAAGGACAGAACATAAGAACGCAGGAGTAGGCCATCTAGCCCCTCGAGTCTGCCCCGCCATTCAATAAGACCATGGCTGATCTGAAGTGAACATAAGAACATAAGAAATAGGAGCAGGAGTAGGCCATCTAGCCCTTCGAGCCTACCCTGCCATTCAATAAGATCATGGCTGATCTGAAGTGGATCAGTTCCACTTTCCCACTTTTTCCCCATAACCCTTAATTCCCTTGTCTATCAGAAATCTATCTACCTGTGACTTAAACATATTCAATGAGGTACCCTCCACCACTTCAACGGGCAGAGAATTCCAGAGATTCACCACCCTCTGAGTGAAGAAGTTCCTCCTCGACTCTGTTCTAAACTGCGCCCCTTTATTTTGAGGCTGTGCCCTCAAAATAAATTCCACTTATCTGCTTGCTCCCCACAACCCTTGAAGAGCTGTGTGTGTGTGTGGGCTCTGCTCAGTGCAAAAGTGACACTGAGACTGGATCATACAGTGATGCTAACATCCCTTAAGGACATATTGCAACATTGATCAGGCTTCCAGAATGTCTTTAAAACATTAGAAAATGTGTTGCTCCCTCACCATGACCTGAATCCTACAAACCAGATTATAAAATATTCCATAATATGTCAGATAAAATAAGTATCAGTATGAACCTGCAGGTATTTGTTGAAGGTTGTGCTTTACTGGATGCGACAGCTATTTAGAAGTTTCAGCGAAACATCTTCTATCCCTACTCCCCATCCCCGCTTCAACTGTTCCATTCCCCTCTCCCGTCATTCACCTCGCATTGATTTAGATGATGCTGAGATTGTATAACCAACATGCTTTAAGAATCTATACTCAAAGTGCTCTCAAACATGAATTGTTTGAGAGTGAATGAAATACATCACATACTCCATCTTCTCAAGCATCGCCACAGATCTCAAAGTGACCTATTCGGTGTGTTTTGTTATTATGTAAAGCCCTTTGATGAATACACAGCACATGTTTTGACTGCTAGACCTAGCAAACAGCATGTGAACAAGAACAAAACCATTCAGAAAACCAGCGCTGAAACTAATCTTAAATAACACATACAAATGGTATCTGGACACAAACTGATGAAAAGTGGAAAATGTTCTGTCTGGCTTTTGCTAGAAAACTTTTAAATTCTACCCCCTTTTGCCAACCCTTGCGACAATCATATGGAAATAAATGTGAGATGGAACTGAGGTGAAAAGACAACATGGTGTAAATAAAATATTGAACAAATAACCCAAACCAAGAACAGAGAATATTGGGAAAACGCAGCAGGACTGGCAGCATCTGTGAGGAGAGACAAATTTCCCTGTTCTCCCCGGCACGGGGATCGTAGCAGGTGAGGGGCAGACCATGGAAAGGTCCAATGGCCTCGGATGGGATTTTCCGGTTTAGGGCAAGTGTGGCCGGAAATTCCCACCCGAGCGTTAATGTTTCCCTTTGACTCTTCTTCAGAGAGGGGGATATGTGCTGGATATTCAACTGTAGCTGGGAGAGGTTGCAACAAGATGTAGCAACCTTAAGGACAAGAGACAGATGTGCTGGTGTGGGGGCAAGGGGAGTGGGGAGGAGGGGGGAGGAGGGAGGATGGGGAAAGGGAGAGTTTTTGCATTGAGGCCATAAATGCATTATCACTCGTTTGAATCAATCAAGTATGTAAATTGTTTCTTGTTAGCTCGTAAACTTATTTTACAAGTCATTTAACTAAATGCTGTCCGTTCTGTCAGTGCCTTAATGTCTGCTGGTTTAAAAATCTAACTACCCTATCAGAGGTCCCACTTACACAGATCATATCAACTCTGTGTTTTAAATAAACCCTTTCTAATTTTTATTTGCCAATAATCTTAAATCTGTCAGTTCTGAAGAATGAACTCTGTTTCTCTCTCCACTGATGCTTCTGGACCTGATGAGTTTTGCCAGTGTTTCCAGTTTTTATTTCTGATCTCTTCTGTGCTTTAATTTGATCTTAAATCCGTATCCTCTGGTTATTGGTTCTCCAACCAGTGGCGCGAAAGATGAATTAATTCTGCAACTCAAAATTCAGTGAATGGTCGTCACAGCTACAAACACCACCAAACCTCAGTCATGTTAAGCACTTCAGTGTAAAGTTTATTTATTAGTATAGGCTTACATTAACACTGCAATGAAGTTACAGTGAAAATCCCCTCATCGCCACTTTGTTTGGGTACACTGAGGGATAATTTAGCATGGCCAATACACCTATCCAGCACAGCTTTTGAACTGTGGGAGGAAACCCATGCAGACACGGGGAGAACGTGCAGACTCCGCATAGTTACCCAAGCCGGGAATCGAATCTGGGTCCCTGGCGCTGTGAGGCAACAGTGCTAATGGCTATGCCACCATGCTCACTTCAGAAATAAAGCGAGGAAACATAATGAGTAGGATTTTCCAGCCCTTCCCGCCAGCAGAATCTTCCAGTCTTCTGACACGTCCCATGGTGAGTTCTACAGTGACAGGTCAAGTGAGCCACTGAAGACGACATAGGCATCGGCGCGACCAGAATATCTCACCCAATGCCATAAGTTAAATCTCTTTGAAGTATTTTGTTTCAGTTCAAACTGGTGAGGAGTCCTACTTTCAAACCACAGTCCGTTCACTTGTTATAAATAATAAAATCACGGAACAGGTTGGTTTATTAACCCTTGGAAGCAAAATGTTTCCTGTTTGTAGCATTCCCAAAGAAGGTTGCAACAAAAGAATGCTACTTATCAATTCTGGAAAAAGCTATCAAAGATTTTCTGGAATGTAATTGCAAATGGTTACCATTTGTTGCATCATAAAACGTTTCTCTTCAATTAAAGGTTTATTAAATTGCAAGATATATGTTTCAGTTAGATTATTAGTTTTTCATTGCGTGTATCAGGCAGCCAGAGCTTTGCTTTCTCCAGATCCGCAAAGTTTCTATACTACGCACCCGGTGATTTTAACAGAGATCACAGACTCAGTTTGATACGTACACTTTCGCTAGGGGAGGTATGGCAGGTTGATGAAAACATATTATTCTAGTTTGCTGAGGTCAAAATATTGTGATGTGTTTTATATTCCTTCACAAAGTCAAACTCCAAAGTCACACTAGCTGTTTCTGTTCTAAGGCAAAAGAACAGAAAGAGAGGTGGCTCCTTGCCTCAGCTGGACCCTTCGTCAGAGAGATGACCCATCCAGAATATTACAAAAAACAAAGAACAGTACAGCACAACAACAGGCCCTTCGGCCCACCGAGCCTGCGCTGATACATGGTTTCTAGCCCCCTGTTACCCAACTTTCTCTTTGTGTGCAAACATTTCTGTGCTACCAACAGTTTTTGATTTTCTGTCTTTATCATTGTTTCAGCTTAAGATTTTCACTTACACAAAAAAATCTTTCCCAATGCTGGATAAGCTTAATAGCTAGTCCATCCTAGGTCTTTTTATATTTCTCCATGGCTATATTGGGGTTGACACAGTAAGAAGTCTCACGACACCAGGTTAGAGTCCAACCAGTTTATTTGATAGTAATCTTACTATCTTACTTATATTGGGGTTAGCAGTGGTTCAGTTGGTAGCCTTTGTTTCTTGAGGTTATGGGTTTAATACCTAAGTGGGGCCTGGTTTTGAGATGAGGAGGCCCCAATCTATATCAAAAAGTAAAGTTAAAGCTTATTTATTAGTTACAAGTAAGACTTACATTAACACTGCAATGAAGTTACTGTAAAATTCCCCTAGTCATCACATCCAGCACCTGTTAAGGTCAATGCACCTATTCAGCACGTCTTTCAGAATGTGCAGACTCCGCACACACAGTGACCCAAGCCAGGAATCAAACCCAGGTCCCTGGCGCTGTGAGGTAGCAGTCCTAACCACTGTGCCACTCCACCACTGTGCCACTGTGCCACCATCCATTAGTCTAACAGAAAGGAGAATGAAAATAAAAATTCTAAAGCTTTATACTTATATGTATACAGAGATGAGGCGCAATGAAAAATAAATAACCTAACTGAAATGTATATCTTGCAATAAGTCTATTAGCATTAAGAAATGCTAAAAGATTTCTTAATTAGCATGTATAAACATCCTTAATCTACAGCACACAAGAGCAATTACACAGATCAGCACTTACTAAATGGAAACAGCAATAAAATCTAACAGCACTTAAATAATCAACCATAACAAGACCAAAACAATCTAACATAAAATAAATATAAAAAACACAAATGGAATGATGGGGCAGCAAGTGGCCATCAATCAAAGAACAAAGAACAAAAGAGGTACAACACAGGAACACACACTTCAGCCATCCAAGTCCGTGCCGATCATGAGGCCCTAACTAAACTGAAAAAGAAAACCTTTCTGCACTTACTCAGTTTGTATCTCTCTATTCCCTCCCTAATCATGTACCCATTCAGATGCCTCTTAAATGTTGCTAATCTGCCTGCTTCCAGCACCTCCTCTGGCAGCACATTCCAGATACCCACGACTCCCTACATGAAAAAGTTCCCCGTCACATCTCCCTTAACCTTTCCCCCCCCCCTCACCTTGAACCTGGGCCCCCTTGTAATCGACACTTCCACCCTAGGAAAAAGCCCCTATCCACCTTTCTATGCTTCTCATAATTTTGTAGACCTCAATCAGGTCTCCCCCCGTCGTTCCAACCTCTCCTCGTAGCCAACGCCCTTGAGACCAGGCAAACTCCTGATGAACCTTTTTTGCACTCTCTCCAAAGCTTCCAAAGCCTTGCGGCGGAGAACTGGCAGGGGTGCAGTTTACAATTCCCACTTACTTTTACCAGTTTTAGCTGGGCAGAAGCCATATGTTACCAGTTTTACAGGGCTGTGTACCAGATGGGACCTGCTGTGCTAAATCCCTTGATATATTAGTATTCACTGGCACCAGATTTACTGGTTGTCTCTTTGGGGGTACACCCCACACTCAAAAGATTTTTTGTGATTTTTGACAGCAAAGTCGATGCATGCCCCCAAATGATAAATCACAAAGTTCAGCATAGCATATGCAACTTAACACTGAGAGGGGACAGCTTTCCTCATTCAGTTATTATCCACAGTTCATTCTTGATCTTTTTCACCTGTTAAAATGACCTTTCCCCTGTGTAATGCACTGCCATTCGACTCAGAAAGAGCCACAATTTTGCTTCAACATTAAGGAAAGCCAAATGAATTTAACCTTGGCTAATGACTTGAATCAGGTCCCTTTATCTAAATAATTTCCTTCATATAGGCTTATAAGTGCTTTAGTTCTCCAACAGTTATCAATGTCATTATCAATCTGATCAAAAAGGTTGATTTTTCATCAGAAGCTTTGCACTTTCACACAACTGCTTTCCTGAGACATCTAAATCAATCCAAAATGAAAAATTGCTTGCGATATTTCTGTGTATGGTTGCTCCTTTCTTCAAGTTGACTTCAAGTGCAACCATTACAGGAATAAAGGGTTTGAGTCGAATCTTGCTTCTTGGAGAAAATATTTCAATTGCATTTGATTTGAACTGAATTATTATTGTCACATGTGTTGGGAGACAGTGAAAAATGTTGTTTCTTGCACATTATACAGACAAAGCATACCCTTCACAGAAGGAAAGGAGAGAGTGTAGTATATAGTGCGACAGTCATAGCTTGGGTGTAGAGAAAGATCAACTGAATATAAGAGAGGTCCATTCAAAAGTCTGATGGTAGCAGGGAAGAAGCTATTCTTGAGTTGTTGGTACATGATCTCAGGCTTTTATATCTTTTTCCCGACAGAAAGAGGTGGAAGAGAGCATGTCTGGCTTGCATGGGGTTCTTAATTATGCTGGCTGCTTTTCCGAAACAACGGGAAGTGTAGACGGAGTCAATGAATGGGAGGCTGGTTTGCATGATGGGCTATGCAGTGCTCATAATCTTTTTAGTGATCATGGTCAGAGTACAGCCATAGAGTCATAGACATTTACAGCATGGAAACAGGCCCGTCAGCCCAACTTGTTCATGCTGCCTTTTTTTTTAAAACCACTAAGCTAGTCCCAATTGCCCACATTTGGCCCATATCCTTCTATACCAACTTACCCATGTAACTGCCTAAATGCTTTTTAAAAGATAAAATTGTACCTGCCTCTACAACTGCCTCTGGCAGCTTGTTCCAGACACTCACCACCCTCTGTGTGAAAAAATTGCCCCTCAGGACCCTTTTGTATCTCTCCCCGCTCACCTTAAACCTATGCCCTCGAGTTTTAGACTTCCCTATCTTTGGGGAAAGATTTTAACTGTCTACCTTATCTGTGCCCCTCATTATTTTACAGACCTCTATAAGATCACCCCTCAGCCTCCTATGCTTCAGAGAAAAAAGTCCCAGTTTAACCAGCCTCTCCTTATCGCTCAAACCATCAAGTCCTGGTAGCCTCGCTTCTGCACTCTTTCTAGTTTAATAATATCCTTTCTATTATAGGGCGACCAGAACTGTACACAGCAGGAGCTGTGATATAACTAAAATGGTGCATCTGTAAAAATTGGTGAGAACCACAGTGGACATGCTGAATTTCCTTAGCCGCCTGAGAAAGTAGAGATGTTGATGGATTTTCTTAACTATAGTGTCGGCATGGAGGGACCAGGAGAGCTTGTTGGTGATCTGGACACTCAGAAACCTAAATCTCTCAACCATTTCCATTTCACCCCACTAAGGTAGACAGGGTGAATCATCATCATTGACTTTTTTTCTCTCATTCTTTTCTTTCTATTCACAGATTTGGTGGGTGGGATTTTCCAGATGGGCGGAATGTTCCAGCCACGCTCATCCCAAAACCATAAAATCCTGCCAAAGGTCAACGGACCTTTCTGTGGTCCACCCCTCGCCAGCTCTGATTCCCGGCGGGCAGGACAGTAAAACTCTGGCTGAGGTCTCCATCAGGCAGGTTTTCTTTAGCTGTCATCAAAACTTTCTGGGATTTCTCTGAAGCAGTGAGGGGGTGACAGGTAAAGCTGTGCAAAAGGGTACCAATGGATTCTGTTGGTCTTGGCTGGTTTTGTGGAACTGATCTAACAAATGATTCCAAAGTTCGAACATGAACACAAACTCTAACTCCTCCTATTTCTCCTGCTGAACACAAGCTTCTCTCCTTGCATCAGCTTTTACATTGTCATCAGTATGAAGATAACTAAGAGAGTCATTAATTGACCCGTACCTCTCAGCTTTGTTTGAAGTAGCCTTTGCATGCGCTTCGCGCCCTGTGTTAGAGATATTTCAGTACAGGCGAATCAGCATCCAAAAATGATTTGTGTGCTGTCTAGTGTTTTGTAGACGCAGGGAAGAATGAGGATATTTGTTGCCATGACGTGGAAATGCCGGCATTGGACTGGGATAAACACAGTAAGAAGTCTCACAGCATCAGGTTAAAGGCCAACAGGTTTATTTGGAATCACGAGCTTTCGGAGCACTGCTCCTTCATCCTTAGAGATAAGGGATGAAGTCCCTATTAGTCACATTTCAAGGGGGTAACTTTCTGGTTAAATTCCATTCTCCTTTCACACCGGCAACAATAAAAAGCTGGCAGAGGGAAGAGTGATAGAGGGAAAAAGCTGAATAGAATTGTGACTGTACCGAGACATTGCACCAGAATGAAACTAACAAATTCATTCAAGACTGTTGTAATGAATATGATAAAAGCTTTTTTTTTGTACTTAAGCTGCAACGTTAAGCGTCAGTGCTCCATCAGCACATCAGTGTGCAACAGCATTACTTGCATTTCCTCACGTTTGGCAGAGCAAATGGTGACCTAATCTTGAATAAAGTAAAAACAGCAAGAGTCCTTGATTTTGCAGCTAAGGGCACAGACTTGTTCATACACTGCTGCAATGATTCTCCCCGTTCAATAGTCAGCATTCAAACATTCGGTGGGATTGATGGGGTGAGCATGGAAGCAGATGACTTTCGAATGCAGGGAGGAATAGGCAGATCTATCTTACTGCTTGACACAAATCTAAAGTCCACAACAAATGTCTTGAAAGAATCAAAGCTAAATAACCTCTGACTAACTAGCCAGCATTTAATTGAGAAGATAGCGTCGCTGGTACTTGCTGCCCATCCGTAGACTTCAGAGGAAAGTTCAGAGTCCATTACGTTTCAGTGGCAGTCAAGTCACACAGTGACCCAGGCCAGGTAAGGTGAATCAGTTGGGTTTTTACAACAATCTGTTGGCCTCACAGTCATTTTGACTGAGACCAGGTTGTTGCTTAAATAATTCAAATTCTCAAACTGCTTATGGTGGGATTTGAACTCACATTCGTGTTGTGAAGATGAGTTTGTAAAGATATAAAGAATGTTTGTAAAGAATGTAAAATACTAGAAGGAGAACAACAGTGCATGGTCCCTTTAAGAGCTAGTTTGGTGCTCAATGCTGAAAGGTTTAAAATGGAGGCATACAGTGTACACAAATGGCAACATTTGTTGCAGAGCTCAAAACATCAGGGTTGCCTTGGTAACGGGCTCTGCAGGTTTTTGCATTTTATTAACCTATGAGTTTAAAGAAGACACCCAGTTAACAGCCTATCAATATAAAGAAGACACTCAGCCAAAAGGAACCTATCAAATTTGAATTTGCTGCTATTGTCAGCATCAAACCAATCCTGGTGTAGACACTATATAGGTCATCGGGATTATAAATATAGGAATTCAACAGCCTCTCTTCAGTGACTCCAGTTCAGTGAGTTCAGTTGAGTTCAACTGAAAAGGCCATCTCTGGAGCAGCTCTCCACCCTGCCAACTAAAAGGATTATCTCTGAAGAGAATTCTCTATCTATCCAACAACCAGCTATCAAGTCAGAAAACCTTACAGACAGAGAAATCACTGGAAAAGAACTCCAAATCTTTTCCAAGCCACCAGACCTGGTTGAATATAGTTTTTTTTGAGAGTGACTAAGATTCTGTTATTACCGTTTTGGTACTGCATGGTCTTGTTTTTACTTGAAAAACATTTCAGTCGAACCGTCCTTTAATTAAAATGTTACTGACTTTTTAAAGTTCCTGGTTGGTTGAGTGAAATAATTTGTTAATTATTCACTTAAAGTGAGTGTCAGGTCGTTGTATTAATGAACCTCTGAATGTTAGTGTAGAACAATTAAACGTTCCCAAACATTTATACCAGATTATGAAGTAGGGTAACAAGGATTAACCTCTGTGTTGTAACATTCTCAAGTCCAGGTTTCCTGACTAGTAGTTCAATGACATAATCACTGAACTGCCCTATCCCCCACCTACATGTCTTTATATTCCAATTCCATGCATTTATCTAAATTTATGTAGTAGTGTGGCCCTTTAATGGAGGGAAGGACATGTTTCCCCAGGGCCAGGTGATGGTGCAGACCCTATGGATTGTCATGGTGGGAAGCAGAACCAATCGGCAGGAGGGCGTTTACCACGGTCAATGAAGCCTCATAGTGGGAGCCAGGGAGTCGAGTACAACAGTCGCATTGTACTTTAGTCAAACTTCGTTTCATATTGGAACCACCCAAAGGGATATGCTTCACCTCATAATCCGAGATGAGTGTGTGAGAGGTAGTGGGAAGTTATTGGTTTTGGTAAATTAAATACAGGATCTGACACACTCTATCATGAATAATTAACATGTCTTTATTTTTAAACTGGTGACAACCTTATAAAATCAATTAACAAACTGAATAAAATCCCATTAGAATGATGTTCAAGAATTATAAGACTCCTTCAGAAATAATAGAATAAATCATTACAGAATTCAGTCCCTCTCAAATAATATACAACCAGGCATCTTTTGGAAGTGTGAACTTTCTCCGGTGATGCTTACATCTGGAAAACTTTCTGTGTTAGTCTCTCTCTCCATTTCAATAGTGATTTTATGAAGACATATATGAAATTGCAGGATTTACATGAGAGGCTTGCCTCCTTCTGACTCAAGAGATGGCAAGGATACTCTGACAGTTATTCCCTCTTGTCCAGGTTTATATACCTGGAATTACCTCACAGTAATCCTGCAAACTGAGTGGCTTGAGACTGTCAACGACCCTCACATCTGAATTTCATTAGTTCTGTGTCTCTGCATGCTTGCTTTAAATTCATGGTCCAATTCAAAAGCCTGTTTTGGTGAGGTTGGAACAGTGACTACTCAGCTTTGATACAATGCTACATAAATTGTCTTCTGGAGCCTGCGCTCTGCAATTTAAAATCCATGCACAAAGACCCCTGTTTTTATTTTAAACAGACAATGCTATCTGATTTCTTCTTTTGGTTTCAGCATTTCTTTTCACTACTTACAATGGTCAAGCACCACATTTTTAACCTTACATATGCAACTTCACAACAGTGTAAACAGTTACCGGCTGAGGTCACAATCACTTCAGAAAAAGCTGTGAAGCTGACCCAGGAGACGGAAACACAAGTCAGGACATAACAGGGTTGCAAGGTTTGCAAGGCATGCCAAACGGGGTCTTTCATTTGTGGCGGGAAACATCTGCGGCGCAAAACGGCTCAGGAGCAGATGCAACAGTGCCCGATAGAAGAAGTGCAGCAGCAAGGGCTGAGGTTCCTTTCAACGAGGGGGGGAGGACACTCCCAAAAAGTTGGTCGATGCAAAAATTATGCATGCTTCAGGTGTAATAGACAAGATTACTTAAAAGCAGGGCACAGAGCAAAGCAATCAGTGCAAAATCGAAGGCAACAACTGTCCGTTTAACAAGTTAACAAACAATGATCAGCTTGTGCATTTTTGTGGCTTACATCTTTGGGTTCTGTGGGGCGAGGGTGGGTGGGGGTGGTGTGGGGTCAGAGGAGGGGTGCAGAAATGAAGGTGAGCACAAGATCTCCCCCCCCCGCCCCAAAACCATAAATCTGGTCACTGGCTAGTTACATGGTTGCCATTACAGGCACAAGCTTTTCCTTCCATCTTGTCTTAATTATTTAATTTTAGTTTCCTAGGCGCTGTGCTGGGGTTTGTACTCATATCTCTGGATTGTTAGCCCAAGCCTCTGGATTGTTCGTTGAGGAACATAAGAACAACGCTAAAATGGCCAGAAGGAGAAGATCACGTAAAATGTACATTACATCACAGAACAGAATCAGAAAATATGTTGGCAGCATCTGGTGGCAGGAATTAAGTATTGCGGCAGTAAGTACATTTTCTCTCTGAGATTAAAATAGATTGGCAATATGTGCCAAGTTTCCGTAATAGTTGGAGATGTTCCACTGGGCATTGCTAAACTAAGCGGAGCTATTAATATTCACTGCTATTAGTATATAGCAGTTTACCTAAAAATACTTCAACTGTTACACATGCATCCTGCTATTTACCAGAATTATGCCAGCATAGAGAGATTATACTAGAATAGACTAGGATTTGATTTTCTAGAAAGGAAAAAACTAGGAGCTGGCCATTACGAAACTTAGAAATTCACTAAGAATCTTAGAATCTCTACCATGCAGAAGGAGGCCATATGGCCTGACAGCACCAGGGACCCAGGTTTGATTCCCAGTTTGGGTCACAGTCTGTGCGGAATCTGCACTCTCTACCCATATCTGTGTGGGTTTCCTCCAAGTGCTCAGGTTTCCTCCTACAGTCTAACAATGTGCAGGTTAGGTGGATTGGCTGTGCTAAATTGCCCCTTAGTGTCCTGAGGTGTGTAGA
This sequence comes from Carcharhinus amblyrhynchos, assembly GCF_965287045.1. NCBI lineage: Eukaryota > Metazoa > Chordata > Chondrichthyes > Carcharhiniformes > Carcharhinidae > Carcharhinus > Carcharhinus amblyrhynchos. The sequence goes on from NC_137327.1 coordinate 127,545,572, forward strand.
TTAGATGGATTAGCCATGGGAAATGTGCAGGGTTACAGGGATAAGGTGAGGGAGAGGGTCTGGCTAAGACACTTTTTCAGATAGTCGGTGTAGACTCGACAGGCAGAATGGCCTCCTTCGGTACAGTGGGGATGCTGTGAGCAAGGTGTAATATTTTTATAACAGTGATGTGACAGAGTGAAAGTTCACATTCTTGCTAGGTTCATGGCTCCCTCGTCTGGAGGTGTATCGACAGCGCTGTTTGTGTTGTAGCATGAAGAAAGATACAAAAGTCTGAGGTCACGTACCCACTGACTCAGAAACAGCTTCCTCCCTGCTGCTGTCAGACTTTTGAATGGACATACCTCACATTAAGTTGATCTTTCTCTGCACCCTAGCTATGACTGTAACACTACATCCTGCACTCTCTCGTTTCCATCTCTATGAACTGTATGCTTTGTTTGCATAGCGTGCAAGAAACAATGCTTTTCACTGTACATTAATACATGTGACAATAATAAATCAAACCAAAAACTTCGGGGTAAAAGCAAATTACTGCTGATGTTGGAATCTGAAACAGAAACAGAAAATATTGGAAAATCTCAGCAGGTCTGACAGCATCCGTGGAGAGAGAACCTGACGTTGCAATCAGGTTCAGAGAGGTAGTGACAGGAATTGCTGCCAATTCACCTAAAAAACCTTAGCAAAAGAACTGGTCATTGCTTCTTTTGACCTGCTTTGCTCACGTTCAAAGACATGAGGCTAAACGTTGCCTTTTATTTGACTCAGATGTGCAATCATTCACAAATGGTGGTTTTGTTTTTAAAGTACAGGTATTCCCATCAAAATGCATCAGCAGATGGAATAAATATAACATTACACGTCAACACAACTGTTGGCAAAGCTGCAGTTACTGAATGCTGTGACTCATCTGATGAAGCAGCAGCGCTCCGAAAGCTCGTGATTCTAAATAAAACTGTTGGACTTTAACCTGGTGTTGTGAGACTTCTCGCAGTGATTTAAGTAAGAGCTTAATCAGTTTGCTTTGACATGAACAAAGAACAGTTAATGTAGGTTAGCACTGCTGCTTCAGGGACCTGGGTTTGATTCCCAGCTTGGGTCAGTGTCTGTATGGAGTTTGCACATTCTCCTCGTGTCTGCGTGGGTTTTCTCCGGGTTCTCCAGTTTCCTTCCACAGTCCAAAGATGCGGGGGTTAGGTTGATTGGCTATGCTAAAAATGCCCCTTAGTGTCCTGAGATGCATAGGTTAGAGGGATACAGGGTTAGGGCCTGGGTGGGATTGTGGTCGGTGCAGACCTGATGGGCCAGATGGTTTCTTTCTGCGCTGTAGGGTTTCTATGATTCTACAGCACAGGAACAGGCCTTCGGCCCACAAAACCTGCACCGGCATGTGATATAATTCTAAATTAAAGACCCTTTGATTCTAAGCAGTCCATATCCCTCTATTCCCCGTCTATTCATGTCTCTGTCAGGATGCCTCTTAAACATTGCTAATGTATCTGCTTCTATCACCTCCTTTGGCAGCACATCCCAGGCATTTATGACCCTGGAATGACTTCAATCAGGCCACTGAGGTTGGCCTATTGGAATATGAACTCCCTGATTAAGGAGTCGATTGATGGGCCAATCAGGGGAGTCTTTTCCTTGTATTTAACTGGGAGTGTCAGTTCCTCTGGCACTCCTGAAGGTACATTGCTGACTGATAGCACTCTGTACTGCTGTTGGAATTGTAAATAAAGGGATTTGGCGAAGGGATTTCTGCCTTCAAAGACTTATTACAAACCCTCTGTGTAAAAAAAACTTGCCTCTTAACATCGCCTTTAAACTTTCCCCTTTTTACCTTAAACCTATGTCCCCAAGTAATTGGCATTTCTACCCTGGTAAAAAGACTCCAACTATCCATTTTATATATGCCTGTCGTCTTTTTGTAAACTTCTATCAGGTCGCCACTCAGCCTCCTCGTAGTTAATACCCTCCAAACCAGGCAACACCCTGTTAAACTTCCCGTATACCCATTCCAAATCCTTCTGGTATTGTGTTTATCAGATCAATGTGCAGTATTCCAAGTGTGGTCTAACTAAAGTTCTATACAGCTGCAACATGACTTGCCAATTTTATACACTATGACCTGACTGATGATGGCAAGCATGTCATACGCCTTCTTGACCACCTTATCCACTTGTGTTACCACTTTCAGGGAATTGTGGACCTGTACACCTAGATCCATCTGCATGTTAATGCTTCTAAAGGGCTTGACATTTACTGCATACTTCCCTCCTGCATTAGACCTTCCAAAATGCATCACCTCACATTTGCCTGGAGTAAGTTCCATCTGCCATTTCTCCGTTTAATTCTCCAGCCTATTTAAATCGTGCTGTAACCTCTGGTGATTCTCCTCACTATCCGCAACTTCCTCAATCTTTGTGTCATCTGCAAACTTACCAATCAGAACACCTACATTCCCCAATCTCTTTTGCTTTGAGCATGGAATTCTCTCCATGGGTACAACTCAGAAATTGTACCCATAATTGTGCCCAAAGCAGTTTGCTGATAGCAGTTAACACCCCAGGTCTCTCATTGAATACATTCAAAGGTATTAATGAGTATAAACCAGAGTCAACAATGTGGGCTCCAGGGAAATGCCATACCTGAATGTTTTATTTCTTTGCCCAGAGGCAGTGAGGATGCACCCCTCCTGACTGAGATTTAAACTGACCATTTTCATTTTATCTGGAGCCTTTGCACCTTCTGATTCCACCTCCTGTTTGAGTTTCGTGAACAGTCTGGGAAGCTGCGTGCCCAGTGTAACTCCAGTGAAACCATGCTCCCTTTCTCATCATGAACTGAAGACAAGCTCTAAAAGTCCGTTACCAGTTCTGTGCCTTGCAAATGTTTTAATGTCCCTGTCACCCATAACACTGCACAGCCTCCCCCCAACAACACTCAGCCCCTTCCTCACCCCTCCCCAACAACATTCACACACTTCCTCAGTCCCTAACAATGTTCAGCCACCCAACCCCAAAATGATCACCCCACCTCACCCCCTGTCAATGTTCACCCCCTCAACCCTCTAACTCCTTGACAATTCTCAACTCCCTAATGATGAGGGAGCAGCGCTCCGAAAGCTTGTGATTCCAAATAAACCTATTGGACTTTAACCTGATGTTGTGGGACTATGAGGAGAGGCTGAATAAACTAGGCTTGTACTCGTTAGAGTTTAGAAGAATGAGGGGAGATCTCATTGAGACGTATAAGATGATGAATGGGATGGATAGGATAGAGGTGGAGAGACTCTTCCCGCTCAAAAAAGACAGTAGGACTAGGGGGCACAGCCTCAAGATAAAGGGGAGGCGGTTTAGAACGGAGTTGAGGAGGAACTTCTTCACTCAAAGGGTGGTGAATCTCTGGAATTCTCTGCCCGTTGAAGTGGTGGAGGCTGCCTCGCTAAATATTTTTAAGAAGCAGGTTGATGGGTTCTTGATAAGAGAGGGGATTAAGGGTTATGGGGAGAGGGCGGGAAAGTGGAACTGAGCCACGACAGATCAGCCATGATCTTATTGAATGGCGGGGCAGGCTCGAAGGGCTAGATGGCCTACTCCTGCTCCTATTTCTTATGTTCTTATGTTCTTATGACTTCTTATTGTGCCCACCCAAGTCCAATGCCCGCATCTTCACATCATCTCTGAAACATTGAGAAACTCCCAAACAACCACCACCGCCTGGATGTTCCCCTCCGAGCCACTTACCAGCCTAACTTGGAAATACATCACCGTTCATTTACTGTCACTGGGTCAGAATCCTGCCTCCCTAACAGCATAGGAGGTGCACCTACATCACATGAACTGCAGCACTTCAAGAAGACAGCTCGTCAGTGTCTTTGTGAGGGAAATCGGGGATGGACAATGGGCATTAAATACTGGCCTTGCTCGAGACACTCATATCATGTGAATGAATGAATTTAAAATACATACACAAATGGAAAATGCATGCATTTGAGAGTAGGGATAGTGCCAGGTTTTTGGGTGGAGATCTATCTGGATTTGATGGACAAGATCCTGGGGAATTGCTCACATTGCAATTACACTCATAACTCATTTCCACTTAAATCCACAACTTTTTCAGACAAAAAGTGACCAGCTTACAGCTGCGACTGAATTTAACCGTGGTGATACACCAGCATTTCAGTTTAACCAGGTAGCCTCCTGATCCCACTGATCCTCCCACTAACCTGCCCGCAGGCAATGAAACGTGCCAGTCGCTGTGTGATGTTATTAGTTGGGAGAGATCAGGATCCTTGCAAAGCTTTCTATTAGAGAGAATCGGAAGGATAGGAGCAAATAGATATCAAGGTAATTGTGGGAAAGATGGTGCAGACCAGATCAAAGTTCAGCTTTGGGCAGCATGGTGGCACAGTGGTTAGCACTGTTGCCTCAGAGCGCCAGGGGCCCGGGTTTGATTCCCGACATGGGTCATTGTCTGTGTGGAGTTTGCACATTCTCCCCATGTCTGTGTGGGTTTCCTCCGGGTGGTCCAGTTTCCTCCCACAGCCTGAAAGAATCTAGTTAGGCGCATTGACCCAAACAGGTGACGGAGTGTGACGACTACGGGAATTTTACATAACTTAATTGCAGTGTTAATGTAAGCCTTACTTGCAACTAATAAATAAAATTTACTTTAAAAAACTGCATCTGTAATATATATCATAATACAATCCAGTCCGTTTTGAGTAAGTACGTTTTCAGTTATGCTGCAACTACAGGCTTCAGTCTGATTTCGGCGCAGTGCAGGTCATTTGCATTGCCTGACTCACATCAATTCCCATCAACAACAGAGCAGTTCTGTTCGTAGGGACTTGGATACAAGCACAGAGCTCTGCTCTCCAGCTAACTCAGCTCAAATACTGAAACACAAAGTGCAAACAGAATCCACATCCTGCCATCTTTACCAATATTGTACAATAGAAAAAAATGCAAGATCTCTCATTTATATTGTGCCTGACGTGAGTCCAGGGTGTCACCAAGCCCATTCCAAAATGCAGTCACCATTGCAATGTAGCAAACACATTACTCAACTGATGCACAGCAAGGTCCCATGAAGAGAAATGTGCTATGCCCAGATAATATTATTTAATTTGATTTATCATTGTCACACGCATTAGGACACAGTGAAAAGTATTGTTTCTTGTGCGCTATACAAACAAAACATACCATTCATAGAGTACATAGGAGAGAAGGAAAGGAGAGGGTCCAGAATATAGTGTTACAGTCATAGCTAAGGTGTAGAGAAAGATCAGCTGAATGCAGGGTATGTCCATTCAAAATTCTGATGGCAGCAGGGGAGAAACTGTTCTTGAGTCGGTTGGTACGTGATCTCAGACTTTTGTATCTTTTCCTGATGGAAGAAGGTGAAAGAGAGAATGTCCAGGATGTGTGAGGTCCTTGATTATGCTGCCTGCTTTCCCGAGACAGAGTCAATGGATGGTTTGATTTTTGATTTAATTTGGTTTATTATTGTCGCATGTAGTAGTATACAGTGAAAAGTATTGTTTCTTTTATGCTATACAAACAAAGCATACCGCTCATAGAGAAGGAAAAGAGAGAGTGCAGAATGTAGTGTTACAGTGAAAGCGAGGGTGTATTGAATTAGAACATTCTCAGAGAATTTAAAAGAGTTAGAATGTAGTTTTAGAAGCATAGAATAAGTGTAAAGTTAGAATTAGAAGGTATGCTGGGCACAGCTCGCAAGAAGTAGTCACGCTTCAGCACCATCTTACTTGCATACTACATTCACAACCCTTTGCAGTTTCTTATGGTCTTGAGAAGGCAAGTGCCTTCTCAAATTGTGATAGATCCTTAAAGGATGCATAATCTATTTCTAGGGGTTGTATGATGGATCAACATTGGCTAATATGCCAGGGAGAACTCCCCTGCACCTTTTTGAATCTCTGCCATGGGATATTATATATTCATCTGTCAGAATTGTCACATCTCAGGCTAAAAGTACAATACTCGATGTCACAGATATGACTGCAAGAACATCATTTAATCCGCAATGTTGGCGAACTCCCCAATTGTTCTATCTGACCTTCAACCCCCAGATCCTCGATGTAGTGCAGAGTTACAGTATCTTGCCAGACTATTTCATACTCATTTCCACACACACAATCAGTTATCAACTTGACATTCCCCTCTTGTTAAAGTAAGGATATAGCTATGACATTTTTTTTGCTTGTTGTATGTAGCTTAGATTTCGTCCCTTACCAAACGTACTGCAAAATGTTTTGCAAAAAATCTTGAGAAATCATTATTTCCCTAACTCACTCAGTTATCAAATTTCTTGAATTATCTCAGTACATCAGATTTCAGTCACAGTCTTTTATTCAGCGTTTCACTTTTTGGAATTGTTATTTCTTTTTTATTCTTTAACTGAGACATTTCTTTTGATAATCATCAGTATATAATTCGATGGACCACAATGATCCAACCTAATTGCTTTCTCATGTACTTGCAAAACATCAAATCACAAGAGCTGTGTTTGGTGTACACCCTTAATGAGTTGAACATAATCACAACACATAAATCCTCACATCTCCATGCCTGTTTTACATCAAGGTTTGCTGCTTTTCAGTTTAAAATCACAATGTTTCAAACGACAAATTGCCGCTCCAAACTGATTTTCACTTGATGTTCTGTCGCTAAATCACGTTAATTCTTCTTATTGTTTTGGTGAGCTCCTCTCACATGGTGCCTGCTTGCTGTCTCAGGAAGCTGGATTAGGAAGGGTTCACTTTGGATCGGTTGTGTTTCCCTCTGGATAGCTTATTGTCTGCCTAATGCCGCTGGCTTGGACTTCTGGATTGCTTCACCTCAGCCCCTATGCCTGGTTCGTCAACTGCTGTGTTTTTCGCACCATGACACTCATTGAGACATGAAAAATTTCTATCCTAAAGTTCTCCTTCGGGTGACAGCGCATTCACACTCGTTCCCTTCCTAGTGGTGCCAGTGGACGGCTTGGGGTAAAATGATGAATCTATCTTACTCAAACTCTCTCCTATCAGCAATACTTTACTAACTGGCATCACATCAGACTATCCAGCTCTCCTTCTGTGGTCTGCATTAAAGTCTGCGGCACTCATTTTCCCTGCATCGTGATCTCCAACCTCCTGGTCAATACTGATGCCCCTCCTCTCTGGCATCTCGGTGGGTATTTTGTGCCCAAGTCATGGCTCAGCCGGGCTCTTTCCCATTGCAATGTGTGTGGAGTTGTTCTGCACATACAACAGCAACACATCCTTCTAGTCTCAGCCTAAACAATCCTCACCCATTTCCCTGAGGATAGGTCTTGCCATTCCATTTCCCCATTTACCTGTGGCTGTTTAGGAGTCTCTCTGTGATGGACAGTGCCTGTAACTTACATGAAATCCGCAAAGATCTGTGAAGTGAATTGTGGCTCGTTGTCTGAATTACAGTGAGTGGTAGATGGGGCCTTGCAAATATTTGAGTCATTGTGGGCACCATTTTCTCTACAAACGTACAAATTCGGAGCAGGGGAAGGCCGCTCAGCCCCTTGAGCCTACTCCACCATTCAAAAAGCTCATGGCTGATTTACTTGTAACTTCATCTGCTGATGTCTACTTCATGCACACAGTAACAGCTGTAGTTGTCAATCATCAAATGGACTCTGCTGATAGAAATGGGTCTAAGGAGTCAACCACTACATCCTCCTATGGTCCAGCCAGTAGCAGTGTGCTGGTGCTAGTGGATTGACTTAGCAAGTCAACATCAATGACATGCTTTGACAAACTGCTCCAGCCCCTCAGCAATCCCAGCCTACCATAATTTGGTTTGTAAGTTTTGCTTAGTATGAATCATTCCCCAGTGACCCCCATGAAAGTAAAAGGTAAAGTTTGTTTGTTAGTCACAAGTAGGCTTACATTAACACTGCAATGAAGTTACTGTGAAAATCCTAAAGTTGCCACACCCTGGCGCCAGTTCAGGTACACTGAGGGAGAATGTCACATGGCCAATCCACCCAACCCGTACATCTTTCAAGACTGAGGAAGGAAACTGGCGCACCCGGGGGAAACCCACGCAGACACGAGGAGAATTTGCAGACTCGGCACAGGCAGTGCTCCAAGTCAGGAATTGAACACAGTCCCCAGCCCTGTGAGGCAGCAGTGCTAACCACTGTGCTACCCATGCCGCCCCACGAGTGAGCGAGTGTCACAAGTCTAGAACTAAGCTCTTGTGACATTTCACTGCTACCTCTGAGACAAACACCTTCCAATTGTCCACACCTCATCTGAGAAAGCAATGTATACTCTTGAATAGGTAATTCTCAATTCTCTGCCTGATGTTATCCAAATCTGAATCTTTGTCTGACTCGAACATTCATGTTGGATTTCCCAGAATACACTTTCAATCTGAGATGGAATACCCCCCAAGGCTTTGGAAGTTTCCCCGCTCAGAAGAGACTCACATCCTTCTCAATCGCTTCAAGGTCTCCATTCCCATCCCCAGCACTCACACCCACAATGAAGCAGCTGATAGTTTGAAGTGGGGTTTTAGATGTGTAAGGACGGAACATTTTGACACATTTTCGAGATGTGCGCTTGATTCCCTTTGTCTTCAGTTCCTCCCACAGTACTCTGTCGGTGATGCATGATTAAACAATGATTCTCACTTCAACATCAGCAACAATCATTGGAACTTTCCTGTGATTGTTCCCAGTGACAGAAAACATGTACCCATGATTGCTATTCATGCCTCCACTCTCTGCACTTTCTTCAAATCGTCTCACAGTTATGCTGCTTTCATTTCTCTTTCTTTTATGAGCTTTGCCTGGTTTCCTTCTCTGTTCAGCTTTGCATCTGCCCTTCTTGGTAAAATGGTCTCTCCCCACACTCACTGCATAGCTTTCCCTTGGCAGGAGGTGGTAGCCTAGTGGTATTGTCATTAGTGGGACTAGTAACCTACAGACCCTCCCCCAAGGTCATTCTCTGAAGACTCAGGTTCAAATCCCACCAGTGTTGATGGTGTCAATAAAATATCTGGAATTAAAACTCTAAATGAAATGGCCATGAAACCATTGCCGATTATTGTAAAAACCCATTTGGTTCACTAATGTCTTTCAGGGAAGGAAATATGCTGTCCTTACCTGGTCTGATCTGCATGTGACTCCAGAGCCACAGCAATGTGGTTGACTCTTAAGATGCCCTCTGAAATAGCTGGTGTAAGCCACTCAGTTCAAGGGCAATTAGGGTGGGCAATAAATGCTGGCCAGTCATTGATGCCCACATCCCAATGATGAAAAAAAGATAGCCAGCATCTTTTCCACCGTGGCCCAAGTTACAACATCTGAAACACTCGTGGGGAAATTTTCCCACCCTACTCACCACAGGAATCATAGCAGGAGGCGGGGGAGGGGGGGAGGGGGACGGAGGGGGTGGGAGAACATGCAAAGGTCCGTTGACCTTGGGTGGGATTTTCCAGTTTTGGGGTGAGGGTAGCTGGAAAATCCCATATTCTCTCTCAAATCTGCACTGTTCTGTTGTGCCACTCAATTATCCTCAGTTTTTGTTGTGCCAATGGCAGAGGTGGGATTGAGGTTCATACTGACAAATTGTCCATCCTCCGGTTCCAATCTATCTGCCATTTGCAAAGTGTTGTCCAAGATTCAGTCACCTTATCTTTCCAGCAGCTCATGCCTCAATTTATCCACCTTGCAATGTCGGAGCACCTGACCCATTATCTCTTTATTCAGATCCATCACAATGTAATTATATCTGTGTGACACCTGCCTGAAATAGGTCAGGCACTGGGTGACTGGTTCTCCACTTTCTGGCTCACAAAACAGAAAACGTGCCTTTGGAGTATTTGACATCACCACACGATGCTCCTTCAGAGTTTTTATTGCACCGTCAGAATCCACCTTCCTTCTTGTGTCAGCTAGTGGTTTGAAAGTCTTCCTCACTCAATCTCCCATATTAAGCAGTGTTATGGCTCAGGTTAGAAACTCTGGAGTGTTTTATGAAGCTCACCTGAGCCATAAGTTTTTTTTACATTGAATTTGGCGAGGATAAGCATGATATGTTCCACTTCAGGTGTGATTCAAAAAACTCACTAGGGAGTTTTTATCAAACAAAGTTTAAGAATATAGTTAACATGTATAGTAAGAAAATTAGCAAGAACTTTTATCAATTACAAACAATCACAGTAATGTATAACCCTTAATCAATATATATCAGATGTTCCAATCAAAACCAAAATTCAACAAACAAAACCCTTTCAAAAGGTTTACCATTGCGTAGGCTAAAGCTCATTTAATGCTGGAATCCAGTTCCCTGAGCTGAATGCTGATTTCAAATGATCTTGAAAACTCAGAGCAGCTTACACCCTTCAAAACACTAAAACACAGATTCTTCACTGCAGGATGGCAAACAAGATCTGCTTTCAGCTAAATGGTAAAACTTTCAAAATAAAAACAAAGAGACTTCTTTCAGCTATGCTTCTAACACCGTAGCCAAAATGAAACTGAAAGCTGAAAAAACTTCTGTCACTTGACCTTCTCACAGGTTGCTCCTCCCACAATGACATCACCTAAGGCTTTGCTACAGAGAGCATGTTTTTAAAAAAAACTTTTAAAGGTACACTAACATCACAACAGCAATAAGGCTGTTGCTGTGCATTCTGAGGCACCATCACTCATCTAAAAACAGGCCCCGACTGTCAGCATGCACTTCACCTTGTCCAGCTCCCCGTCCCACTGGCATCAGCGGCAGATCAAATGGCTCAATTCCCCCGACTGCTGACACAATTACTCCAACAAATGCCAGAACACAATTTGCAAATATCGCCTCATTGTCAATGCCACGTTCTCAAGCTGAAAGAGCAACACTCAACAGGATGCAAGAACAACATCATTTAATCTGCTGTGATAGCTAATTCCCTAGCATGTGCTTTCTGACCTTCTATCCCCCCCCTCCAGGTCCAATGACCCATTATGTAGCGCTTTACAGTACCTCACTCACATACCAAATATGACGTGGAGATGCCGGCATTGGACTGGGGTAGGCACAGTAAACTGATAGCCAAGTTGTGCACACGTAAGGGCAGCCTCAACAGGAACTTGGGTTCATGTCACACTATCTGTAATCCTTGCCTGGGCTTGCAAAATCTCACTAACTGTCCTGGCTTGAAACAATTCACACCTCTTTAACCTGTTCTTAACTCTCTCTCCACATTGTCTGTACCTGTAAAGACTTGATTACCTGTTAAGACTCACATTCCGACCACTATCTTGTAATTGAGTCTGTGTCTATATATGCCCAGTTTGTGAACCCAACTCTCCACTCACCTGATGAAGGAGCAGTGCTCTGAAAGCTTGTGCTACCAGATAAACCTGTTGGACTTTAACCTGGTGTTGTGTGACTTCTTACTGTACATACCCAACAGTGTCTAATAATCAGATCCATCCACACACAACATCAGCTCTCAATCATCAGCACAAGTACAGGCAGGGTCTTGGTTTAACACCACTAGCATGGGACTTGAACTTGCAACCTTCAAAGGTGAGTGCTCTATCACTGAGACATGCCTAGCAATATAAAGTACTCACCCAGTTGGACCATCAGGACACTTTTTTAAATATACTTTTGCAACATACTGACTTTTTTTAGAACATAGAACATAGAAAAACTACAGCACAAACAGGCCCTTTGGCCCACAAGTTGCACTGAATGTATCTCTACATACTAGGCTTACCTATAACCCTCAATCCTATTAAGTCCCATGCACTCATCCAGGAGTCTCTCAAAAGACCCTATTGAATTAGCCTCCACCACCACCAACGGCAGCTGATTCCACTCATCACTTCTGAGTGAAAAACTTACCCCTGACATCCTCTGTACCTATTCCCCAGCACCCTAAACCTGTGTTCTCTTGTGGCAGCCATTTCAGCCCTGGGAAAAAGCCTCTGAGAATTCACCCAGCCAATACCTCTCAACATCTTATACACCTCTATCAGGTCACCTCTCATCCTTCGTCTCTCCAAGGAGAAAAGACCGAGCTCTGCCAACCTATCAGACCCAGCTCTCTCAACCTATTTTTATTAGTATCACAAGTCGGCTTACATTAACATTGCGATGAAGTTACTGTGAAAATCCCCTGGTCACCACACTTCAGTGCCTGAGGGAGAATTTAGTGTGGCCAATGAACCTAACCTGCACGCCTTTCAGACTATGGGAGGAAACTGGCGCACCCGGAGGAAACCCACACAGACATGGGAAAAATGTGCAAACTCCATATAGACTGTGACCCAAGCCGCAAATCGAATCCAGGTCCCTGGGACTGTGAGGCAGCACTGCTAACCACTGTGCCACCATGACACCCTACCACATCTAGTTTGACTAAAATCAGGAATTGTCTAGTAAGGAACTGGTACTTGCAAGTCTAAGGTTAGAATTGCCTTCCAAGTTATATCATGACTTTGCATTAAGACTGATAATAAGTATATATACATCTTAAATGTGAATTACTTTCTCTCTAACTCTTGAGATATTTATGACATGCTTTATTTATTTGCATTCGAGAAGGGTTTATGTTTGCAGATCAATTACAAGCAAGATGGTATTCAAATTGTACCATCGCTTTCCAGAATCTTTTGCTCAGAATCATTTCAGTCCCGCTGTAGCATTGTCCATTTCACTTTTAGCTCCTGCAGTCCACAAGTGCTTAGTTATACATTCAGCTTCATAATGATGGAGCAATCACTTTGTCAAGTGGCAGTGATATCATTGTTCCAACACAAATGACTGATCCTTGACTTCCACTTCACGCCTGTCACAAGGCAGCTTGCAAATAAAGAAAATAGAATGATCGCTGCCTACCCTTAAATCTCTGTTGCTAACAACACATACCATCCCCAATGGAAAGTGAAGGGAGACTGACGGCAATGGAATATATTAAATGGGAGATCAATGCATCAGTCAGGTAGGCTAAAATACTGACATTGTTGCAAAATTCTTTTGACAGTCAGGCAAAGAAACTACTGAAACTACAGCACTTGAAGATGACTTTCTAATCTACTATCAGAAGGTGGCAGGCAGACTGCATTACTTTGACATTTGAGTTTGTCAAGAAAATCAGGATTGTCTAGAATTCCAGGCAATTTGAAGGGGATGTAACAAGCCTGTGACCTCACGGTTTGTCCTTGGCCCACCCAGCCCCCAGTTCCCCCCCCTTTGGTATTGAATGCTGTCCTTTAAGAAGGTGGCTCGGTGGCACAGTGATTAGCAGTGCTGCCTCAGAAAGCCAGGGACCCAGGTTCAATTCCCAGCTTGGGTCACAGCTGATGCGGAATCTGTACATTCTCCCCGTGTCTGCATGGGTTCCCTCTGGGTGCTCCAGTTTCCTCCCACTGTCCAAAAATCATGCTGGTTAGGTGCATTCACCTGAGCAGGTGCCAGAGTGTGGTGACTAGTGGATTTTCACAGTAACTTCATTGCAATGTTAAAGCCTACTTGTGACACTCCTTAAAACTCTCCTTTTGAAAAAGCTTGTAGTTGCTTGCTGTTATGTCTCTACCTTTGGCTTGGTATCCACTTTTGATTCTTCTCCTGTGGATCGCCTTAGGGCATTCTTGCTCCATTAAGGGTGCTGTATAAATGCAAGTTATGAAATTGACGCAGTACTCAGAGATCCTGAAATGATGCTGCAAGGTACATGTAATAAAGCAAATCTTCTGTTTCGGTATCAGTATTACCACCATCATCTTAAAAAAAGTCAAATTCACCACCAAAATAGCGGAAAGATACATGAATAGGCAGAGAATAGAGGAATATGGACCACACAGAAGCAAGAAAATATTAGATTAGAAAGACATCTGTGTCAACGCAGACTTGGTGGGCCAAAGGGCCTGTCCCTGTGCTGCATTGTTCTTTGTTGTTTTTCTTTGATTATGCTGGCTGCTTTTCAAGGAAGTGTGGACAGAGTCAATGGATGGGTGGCTGGTTTGCGTGAAGGACTGGGCTTTGTTCACAACCTTTTATAGTTTCTTGTGGTCTTGTGCTGGATGGTTCCCTGTGTTCTGGACCACCAGTCAGCCCTGTAACTAGATCCTGTATAAACATTGTTTTGTAACCAGCAACGAAAAGCTTTGTAAAACCAGCCCCCTGGGTTATAATGTGACCCCCTTCTCCAGTCTCCTCTCAATTGATGTGGAGAAATGTAAAGTTAAAGTTTATTTATTTATTAGTCACAAGTAAGGTTTACATTAACACTGAAATGGAGTTACTGTGACATTCCCCTAGGCACCACGATCCGGCACCTGTTCAGGTCAATGCACCTAACTAGCACACCTTTCAGACTGTGGGAGGAAACCTCCATAGACATGGGGAGAACATGCAAACTCCACACAGACACTGACCCAAGCCAGGAATTGAACCTGGGTCCCTGGCGCTGTGAGGCAGCAGTGCTAACCACTGTGCCACCATACCGCCTCTGTTCTCAGCCTTTGAGCTCAGTGTTGCAATGTTTAAGATGGCACATCATCTATGAGATAGTGGAAATAATGACACAAATGATTAATCGACAGAGGACAAACAAACAGAGGTATGGTTCAGTCAAGGAGGAAGAAACAAGAACATTGCCGCTCAGTAAAGACATCTCAATTTGATGTCTAATTCCTTAAGCCATACAGTGAAATCTACAAATCCACATTTAGAAATCAATAGCATGGCATGTGTAGAGGAATTTCAAACCACTCAGTTCTGTTCACACCCTCACACCCAACAAAGTAACTTAAGCGCGTTAATGAATAATGAAGATGTTAAAGTCATTCCTTACCAAGGGGTAAGTTTCCAACCGTGTTGTGGAACTTGTTAGAGCAGAGCGGGACTTGTGAGTGAGGGGTTTAATACATTCTGTGCCGGTGCGAAATCCTATTGGCATCTTCCCATCCTCCGCTCCCAAACATAATCTGATACTCTCAGTAAGGGCAGGAACCAGATCAGCAAATTTAAATCAGATTTAAATACACAGTCCATTTGAGGCCAGGTATTCCCTGCTCCTAGGATTTACTGACCCTCAGGCACAGCAGTAACCCAGTGAGAATCACTATTGACCTCCACAAATGGAGACCAGGCCACACAAGGTGGAGGCCACTGGAGCCCCCCTGGTGGTCAGGATCATGGCTGGGCATTGCCCAAGTGGCAGTGCTGACTAGCAACTGGGCGTTGTCAGGTTGACACTGCCAGGTGGGCATCCCAAGTGGGCACTGCCAGTGGCAGCGACAGTGCCAAGGGGGCTGAGGCATGAGGAGGTGGAGCATAAGGGGAGGAGAATGAGGCAGGTGGAGCCTGAGAGGGTGGTTAATGAGGGGGCTGAGGGAGGAGGGAGCAGTCGTAAGGGGAGCATGAAGTGAGGGGGTCCTAGAGGGGGGCCCATGAAGGGGATGGTTGGTGTTGATTTGATTTGATTTAATTTAAATTGATTTCATTTGACTCATTATTGTCACATGTATTAGTATCCAGTGAAAAGTATTATTTCTTGCACACTATACAGACAAAGCATACCATTCATAGAGAAGGAAAGGAGAGAGTGCAGAATGTAGTGTTACGGTCATAGCTAGGGTGTAGAGAGAGATCAACTTAATATAAGGTAAGTCCATTCAAAAGTCTAATGGCAGCAGGGAAGAAGTTGTTCTTGAGTCAGTTGGTACTTGATCTTTGTTCCTTGGGCACAACCTCAGGCTAAAGGGACGATCCTTTAAAATAGAGATGAGGAGAAATTTCTTCAGCCTGAGAGTGATGAACCTGTGGAACTTTTCGCCACAGAAGATTGTGGAGGCCAGGTCAGTGAATGTCTTTAAGGCAGAGATAGATAGGTTCTTGATTAATAAGGGGATTGGAGGTTATGGGGAAAAGGCAGGAGAATGGCGATGAGGAAAAAAAATCAGCCATGATTGAATGGCAGAGTAGACTCGATGGGCCGAGTGGCCTAATTCTGCTCCTATGTCTTATGATCTTGTCTCAGGCTTTTGTATCTTTTTTCCAATGGAAGAGAGTATGTCTGGGATGTCATGAAGGGAACATAAAGGAGGCATCATGAAGAGGGTGATGAAATGGGACATTTTGAGGGGGCCCAAATGCCCCAATGCTGGCGAACTTCATTGGGCAGGGGGGTGGGTAAAGATCCCTTCAATGGGGGTGGGGCTCCCTGATGTCCATGATGGGAGGAAGGGGGGGGGTGGTGTCCTCAATTTCAATATGAAATCGGGGCATCCTTTAGAAATGGATGTCTGTGGAGTCAGGCGTGATGGGTTGTCTAAGTCCTGCCCCTCTGAGAACCAGAACAAATCTCGCCTCTCTCCCAAAAAATGGCTAAGTGTGGGAAAATGATGATCTGGTTTCCGGCACGAATAACACCAGTTTTCCCACCCGGAATGGCACTATTTTGGGGGAAAATTCTGCCCCAATAATTGATGGGACAGCTTTAAAGGCTGAACCTTTCTCTATCATTTTGCTTCCCCACCAACAGTACATTGTTTGCAGCAGAAAGCTCAGGCGTCTTGCTGTTCCCGGGTGATGGCACTGGACACTAGGTGGCGTCAGAAAGTCACGATTTAGATACCGGGCTTGTTTCAGGTAAGGGAGCACCCAGTCTCCAATCAGGACCCTTTCTTGGATGACAGGATGACAGTCTTTGGTGACATCCTGCCACCATGTGGTAAACATACTGGAGATGCAGCACAGACAGAGTGAAAAAGAAAAAGAGAGAAAGAGAGAGATGGGAAGAAAATAAATAAAGAAAAATTAATTTTACATTACACCTTTCATGACTTCAGGAAGTCCAATTGCCGACCATTCTCGCATACTCACATCCTATTTTCCATTGCATAGTCATAATCGGGAAAGTTGAGATAACTTCACACAGTAACATCTCAAAACAAGTTCTGAGACTCAAAGAAACCCTAAGAGTAACACAAACCCAACTAGACGCGATTTCCTGCAATCAAAAGTTATTCACAAGTCCATTTTGCTCACATCAATTTACACCTAAACTTCCTGACAATCTATTTAGCATGTTAAGCTTGGTGTCCTTAATCATGCACCAAGGAAAACATGGAACAAACGGAACCAATGGGTGGGATTTTCCAACCCATATCCCCCTGCACGGCATGTTTTGTCGTAGTGGTTGCAGCCTGCCTTTGCCTGACGGTGGGATCTTCCAGTCCCACCGCTGCCAATACATTTTCCCATTGTTCAAACCATCCACCACCTGGGAATCCACAGCTATGGTGGGAGTAGGGGGCCGGGGAGTTTACTGTTTAGCGGGGACCAGAAGATCCCACTAGAACGTAAGTACTAGGAACAGGAGTAGGCCATCTGGCCCCTCCAGCCTACGCATGGCTGACCTTTTCATGGACTCAGCTCCACTTACCCACCCACTTACCATAACCCTTAATTCCTTTACTGTTCAAAAATTTATCTATCCTTGCCTTAAAAATATTTAACAAGGTAGCCTCAACTGCTTTACTGGGCAGGGAATTCCACAGATTCACAACCCTTTGAGTAAAGAAGTTCTTGCTCAACTCAGTCCTAAACCTGCTCCCCCTTATTTTGAGGCTGTGCCCTAGTTTCACCAGCCATTGGAAATAACTTTCCTGTTTCTATCTTATCTACTCCCTTCATAATCTTATATGTTTCTATAAGATCCCCCCTTCATTCTTCTGAATTCCAATGAGTATAATCCCAGTGTACTCAGTCTCTCCTCATAAACCAACCCTCTCAACTCCAAAACCAACCTACTGAATCTCCTCTGTATCTCCTCCAGTGCCAGTATATCCTTTCTCAAGTAAGGAGACCAAAACTGTACACAGTACTGCAGGTGTGGCCTCATCAGCACCTTATACAGCTGCAATATAACCTCCTTGTTTTTAAACTCCATCCCTCTAGCAATGAAGGACAAAATTCAATTTGCCTTCTTAATTACCTGCTGCACCTGCAAACCAATTTGTTGTGATTCATGCACAAGGACACCCAGATCCCTCTGCACAGTGGGAATGGCCAGAAATTTTTGGCTATTTGTTTTTTCTTGAAGAATGAGAACATGAGATCATAATAATAGACTCAAGCCTGCTCCGACATTCAATATGATCCTGAATGATCTTCTTCCCTGCCTGAATCTCATTACTCAGGATTCTCTGAGAGACCAAAATATCAGAATGGAAAATCTAAATTTGAAACCACCTATCAAATAATTTTCATGCATGTTAAGAACAGTATCCTTAAGAAAGTGCAATGTTGGAATCTATCCCATATGACTAAGACAGAAAATATATGAGGATAAATAAGTAAAAAGGATTAAAAATGATGAAGGTGGGTAAATAAGGAACCACTTCGCTAATCGCTCTAGAAATAGACATATCACTTTACTTTATGCTGTGCCTATAATGCTGGCTGTAATTGTGAACACAAGAATCACAGATTCAGAACAAGTTTGCCTGAGTAACTCTTTAGCTGAGGGGTGGGTCCATGGTGAAGAGAGAAGGGGTGGAACGTCCCATCCACCACAGGAATCATAGCGGGCGGGACAGAACCATGCAAAGGTGCATGGATTTCGGATGGAATATCTCAGTCTTGGGGTGAATGTGGCCGGAAAATCCCACCCAAGGTGCACTTGGGGTGCAGGAGTGATAACCAGGTGTAAATCTTCAAGGATATTTGGGCGTAACATATGATATACTTACACCTGGTTTCCCTCAATCTTGCATGTTGGCTATTCATTTAGAGAAACTATTAGAGAAACTTCTGAAGGAGGGCATCTATCTTTATTTGGAGCGGCAAAGCTTGATCAGGGATAGTTATTATGGCTTCATCAGAGGGAGGTCATGCCTAACAAACTTGATTGAATTTTTTGAGGAGGTGACCAGGTGTGTAGATGAGGGTAGTGCAGTTGATATAGTTTATGTGGATTTCAGCAAAGCCTTTGACAAGGTCCCTCATGGGAAACTTGTAAAGAAGATAAATTCACATGGGATACAGGGTAATTTGATAAAGTGGATTCAAAATTGGCTCAGTTGTAGGAGACAGAAGGTGATGACTGAAGGTTACTTTAGTGACTAGAAGCCAGTATCCAGTGGCGAACCACAAGGATCTGTGTTGGGTCCCTATTATTCGTCATTTATACAAATGATATTAATGAGTCTGTGGGGAGTAGCATTAGTAAGTTTGTGGATGACACAAAGATTGGACTGATCGGGGTACACAACAGTGAGGCAGAGTGTCTTGGGCTACAAGATGATATAAACTGAATGATCAAATGTGCCGATAAGCGGCAGATGGAATTTAACCCTGAAAAGTGTAAGGTGATATACTTAGAAGAAGTAATTTGACAAGAAAGTACTCAATGAATGGTAGGATACTAGGAAGTTCTGTGGAGCAAAGGGACCTTGTGTGCTCGTCCACAAATCTCTGAGAGTGGAAGGGCATGTTCGTAGGGTGGTGAAAAAGGCACTCGGGACACTTGCCTTTATCAATCGAGGCATACATTACAAAAGCAGGGAAGTCATGTTGGAGTTGTATAGAACTTTGGTGAGGCCACAGCTGGAGTACTGTGTGCAGTTCTGGTTGCCACATTGTAGGAAGGATGCGATTGCACTGGAGGGGTGCAGAGGAGATTCACCGCAATGCTCCCAAGGATGGAACAGTTAAGACAGTTAAGTTATAAAGGGTGGTTGTGTAGGCTTGGGTTGTATTCATTGGAGCAAAGAAGACTTAAGGGCAACCTGATCAAGGTGTATTATGAGGGACATGGACAGAGTGGATAAGGAGCAGTTGTTCCCCTTAATTGAAGGGTCAGTCACCAGGGGACATAGCTTCAAGGTGAGGGGCAGGGGATTTAGGGAAGATGCAAGGAAAATTTCCTTTACCCAGAGGATGGTGTTGGTCTGGAATGCACTGCCTGGGAGGGTACTGGAGGCGGGTTGCCTCACATCCTTTAAAAAGCACCTGGATGAGCACTTGGCACATTGTAACATGGAGGCCTATAGGCTGGCAGGTGGGATTAGGTGGGCTTTCAGGTGTTTCAAATGTGTCAGTGTAAACTCGATGGGCCGATGGGCCTCTTCTGTGCTGTATGATTCTATGGTTCTATACTATAATATTTGGGCATAACATATGACATACTTACACCCAGTTTTCCTCATTCTCGCACGGTGGGTATTCATTTACACCATGCTTGCATGTTCCTCAGGGTACAAATACCCCCATGTTTGTACATCGTATTGCTTAGACTTAAGCACACATTCAATCAAAGTCAAGACTAAACATCCAGGTGGAACAAATCTATAGTCTGTCACAGCAAAATGTGGTGCTTAATATTATTTTTGTTAAGGCTGATATCTACAATGTAATGTAATCTACATTGAAACAGAGCTGTTGATTAAAACTCTAAGTGACAGCCAGTTGCTCTAATCCGACGCAGTCCCCTGTGCTTCATTTCAGTTTGCAGGCGGTTGTGTAATAGAACTTGGAACATACTTCTGAGACATACAGCTGTGGGTTGCACTCTTGGCTGCTCAAATCAAGTGCAGTCCGAGGTACGTCTGTCCTTAATTTTTCCCTCAGTCCCTCTGGGAGAGCACTTGAACTCCGCTCAGCATCTCCCCCTCACAGTGATTCAGCGAGGGAGGAAGATGCATTTGCTCTGATACCTGTGACTGTTTCAAAAACAGAAAACTGCCCAAAGAACAAAGCCATGTATGAACCACGCCTTTGTGCCAGACCAATGCAGTGGACATTTGCCTTTGTTTCAAGTAAAAGTTGTTGAAGTTTAAAGTTTATTTATTAGTGTCACAAACAAGGTTTCCATTAACACTGCAACGAAGTTACTGTCAAAATCCCCAGTCGCCACACTCTGGCGCCTGTTTGGGTACAGTGAGGGAGAATTTAGCATGGCCATGCACCTAACCAGCAAGTCTTTCAGAAGGTGGGAGGAAACTGGAGTACAAAGAGAAAACCCAAGCAAACGTGGGGAGAATGTGCAAACTCCGCACAGACCGTGACCCAAGCCAGGAATCAAACCGGGGTGATAACCACTCTGCCACCATGCTACCCTGATAAGTATAACCACCATTTTATTTGCATTTGTGTTATTCTGATCCCGATTTTTACGTCCTTAGTAAAGAAAAGCTTAAGAACATAAGAAATAGGAGCGGGAGTAGGCCATCTAGCCCTTCGAGCCTGCCCCGCCATTCAATAAGATCATGGCTGATCTGAAGTGGATCAGTTCCACATTCCCGCCCTCTCCCCATAACCCTTAATCCCCTCTCTTATCAAAAACCCATCAACCCGCGTCTTAAGTGTATTTAGCGAGGCAGCCTCCACCACTTCAACGGGCAGAGAATTCCAGAGATTCACCACCCTTTGAGAGAAGAAGTTCCTCCTCAACTCCATTCTAAACCGCCCCCCCCTTTATCTTGAGGCTGTGCCCCCTAGTCCTACTGTCCTTTCTGAGCGGAAAGAGCCTCTCCACCTCTATCCTATCCATCCCATTCATCATCTTATATGTCTCAATGAGATCTCCCCTCATTCTTCTAAACTCTAACCAGTACAAGCCTAGTTTATTCAGCCTCTCCTCATAGTTCAACCCCCTCAACTCCGGTATCAGCCTAGTAAACCTCCTCTGCACTCCCTCCAAGGCCAAAATATCCTTGCGTAAGTGCGGCGACCAAAACTGCACACAGTACTCCAGCTGTGGCCTCACCAGTGCCCTGCACAGTTGCAGTAAAGCTTTGCAGTAAGTGTTTCAAATTGACACTTTATTGATATTTGGGAAGATCATAGAAATCCCACAGTGCAGAAGGAGGCCATTCAGCCCATCAAGTCTGCACTGACAACAATCCCACCAGGCTCTATCCCCGCAACCCCACATATTCACCCCACTACTCCCTCTAACACATGTCCTGGGGCATGGCCAATGCACCTAACCTGCACATCTCTGGGAGGAAATCGGAGCACCTGGAGGAAACCCATACAGACATGGGGAGAATATGCAAACTCCATACAGACAGTGACCCAAGCCAGGAATTGAACCCTGTCCCTGGAGCTGTGAGGCAGTGGTGCTAACCAGTGCACCACGGTGCTGCCCTATAATGGACTGGGTTTCTGCACTTAAGCCGCACTGAAGCAGACCCAAGTGAGGAAATGCAACAGACACAGAGCTATTAATTCCTCCTGCCGCTCTAGGGCTTCCTGCTAGAATTGATAAGGGAACGTACCACATACACACGCATAAATGGGTGAGTGCACAGTAATAATGCGCAAATTAGGGAAAAATACTCTGTAGTATTCACCATTGCCACAACCAATATAGGGACCACTTAAAATACAAATGCTCCAATGTGCTGCACTGCTGATTGCTGAGTGATTGATTCCATTGGCATTAAGATTTAAATAAATAAGATTTGCACACCTGCAAATAGATTTGCATACGATTTGCATATGATTTGCATCAGGTTCTTCTTGTCCTGAAGATGGTGACGCCCACCGCACATCCCACACCACCCCCCCCCCCCCCCCCCCCCCCCCCCCACTGCAGGTTCCCCAGCGATAGAGGGTATGAACAATGGAAAACCCCACTGACAGTGGTGGGACCGGTGAGACCGGAAGATCAGAGGGAAAACATTTCTTGATTGATAGCCTTCATTCTCTGATCTCTTCTGTCAATTTCACAGTGTTTATGTACACAAGGTTAAGAGGTTACCAGTGCATACGGTTTCAGATATTGCTATTTTAATAGTCAAGATGTGTGACATTTTCATTACACAATGGTACAAAAGTTATTTTTTAAGAAAGTAGAAAATTATTAAGAAAGACTTTAAAGCTTTCTTTTACATATCCTACTTCCACTATAGGGTTCAATGTTTCTATACGGTGTATGTTGGTAAAATGGCGTTGAAGCGCTCTCATTTGGCATGGGGCATTAGTGGTTTTGGGAGGCATATCTTGACATGTGGACATGAGGGATCACAGGGGGTGGGTGGGGGAATGGGGTTGGCAAGGGGTGCATGGGGAGGAACTTTTGAACTTACCTCTGAAGTTGTTCCCTCGTTCAGTTTATGATATACAACTCCTCTCGGTTGCTGTGAACCATGACTTATGAGAATTAGGGAAGGCACTAGTGACATCATCGCTAGGCTATTAATCCAGAAACTCAGCTGATATTCTGGGGACCTGGGTTCGAATCCCACCACAGCAGATGGTGGAATTTGAATTCAATAAGAATTTTCTGGAATTAAGAATCTACTTGTTGATTGTCAGAAAAGCCCATCTGGTTCACTTATGTCCTTTAGCGAAGGAAACTTCCCATTCTTACACATATATGTGACTCCAGAGCCACAGCAACATGGTTGACTCTCAGCTGCCCTCGGGCAACTAGGAATGGGTAATAAATGCTGGCCAGCCAGCGATGCCAATGTCCCACGACTGAATAATAAAAGAAAACAAATACAGAGAACTAGTTCATGCCTCTCCCTGCAATGTAGCGATCCATGTCTGGGGTGCAGGATTTTGATCTAAACCAGGCTTCACTCTTAAAAGAGTCTTCCCAAAAGTCAGAGAATGGGGTTGGGAGTCCCGAAATCCCACCTGTCATTTTTAAAGGACTCCCCAGTCATCCCGACGCAGTGAAAACCCGGACCATTATGTCAGAGAAAATAAGGAGAGGCATTATAAACTCAACAGAGCAATTTTAAAGGAGGCTCAGGAACAAATAGGATGGAGGTGTATGACCACAAACTCTCAAAGGTGGCAAGACAAGTTAACACATTAAAATGCGCACATGAGGCCAATAACTTTATAACTAGTGGCACAGTGTTTAGATCTGCTGCTTCACAGCACCAGGGACCCAGGTTTAATTCCAGCCTCGGGTCAATGCCGGTGTGGAGTTTGTACATTCTCCCTGTGTCTGCGTGGGGTTCCTCCGGGTGCTCCAGTTTCCTCCCACAGTCCAAAGATATGCAGGTCAGGTTGATTGGCCATCTTAAATTGACCCTTAATGTCGGGGGATTAGAAGGGTAAATGTGTGGGATTACAGGGATAGGGCCTGGGTGAGATTTTCGGTGCAGGCTCGATGGGCCAAATGGCCTTCTCCTGCACTGTAGGGGGTTCACAAAGGCTTATAACTTTCTTGATTTGGTGCTATATTATAGAAAAGAACCCCTACAGTGCAGGAGAAGGCCATTTGGCCCATCGAGCCTGCACCGAAAATCTCACCCAGGCCCTATCCCTGTAATCCCACACATTTACCCTTCTAATCCCCCGACATTAAGGGTCAATTTAAGATGGCCAATCAGCCTAACCTGCATATCTTTGGACTGTGGGAGGAAACTGGAGCACCCGGAGGAACCCCACGCAGACACAGGGAGAATGTACAAACTCCACACAGGCATCAACCTGTGCATCACTCCTTAGGAAGAATGTCAAGGCTTTAGCAAGGGTGCAAAGGAGATTTACGAGGATGTTACCTGGGATGGCGGACTTCAAGTATCTGGCAAAACCAAAGAATTATTCTCCTTAGAGCAGAGAATGTTTAACAGAGATCTGGATTTGGGATTTGACAGGTAAATAGGGAGAAACTGCTTCTGCGGGCAGATGGACACAGCTGTAAGATAATTGTCAGATGAACCAAGGGGGGTGATTTGTAATGACCTGGGATCTACTGTCTGGCAAAGGGAGGTTCAACAATAACTTTCAGAGAGGAAACTTAAGACACATACTTGAAAATTGAAATTTGCAGGGTTACAGGGAACGAGCAAATGAACAAAATTAATTGGATAGATCCACCAAAGAACCAGCATGAGGACAATCCTTCCTCCACAATGGGCCTCCTTGTTATGATTTACCAATCCCATCAATCTCAATGCCTTGAATGTACAATATCCCAGTTTTGGGGTGGCACTGTGGTTAGCACTGCTGTTTCACAGCGCCAGGGACACAGGTTCGATTCCCAGGCTCCCAGGTAGGGATATGGGGGTAGGGCCTGGGTGGGATTGTGGTCGGTGCAGACTCGATGGGCCAAAGGGCCTCTTTCTGCACTGTAGGGTTCTATGATTCCCAGCTTGGGTCACTGTCTATGTGGAGTTTGCACATTCTCCCCACGTCTGCATGGATTTCCTCTGGGTGCTCTGGTTTCCTCCACATTCTGAAATACGTGGTGGTTAGGTGCATTGACCTGAGCAGGCTGTGGCAACTAGGGAAATTTCATAGTAACTTGATTGCAGTGTTAACGTAAGCCTTACTTATGACTAATAAATAAGCTTTAAAATGTTCATCTCTTTATCGCAAATGAATGTTGGTAACTGCATCAATAACTAAATTTATTGTTGAACTTCCCTTTAATTAATCCAGGCAAACAGAACAGTACTTTCCACACGCACACATTGCTGCGTGATTCAGCAGCACAATAAGGTTTTTATGGAATCTTCTGCGAAGAAAAATGGTAATATTGTAAATCCAATATAGATTTTTATAATCCATGTCATTAAATTGACAATGCATTGCCCTACGTTCGGCAACGTGGCATTCAAACCTCCAAACTGACTGCCTTCTTTATTCATTTATGAGATGCGGGCATCACTGGCTAGGCCAATGTTTATTGCCCATCCCTGATTCCCTTGAGAAGGTGGACCTCTGCAGTCCATGTGGTATAGATACACCCACAGTGCTTGTAGGGAAGGAGCTCCAGGATTTTGACCCAGCGACGGTGAAAGAAATCAATATATTTCCAAGTCAGAATGGTGAGTGGCTTGGAGGGCAACTTGGAGGTTGGTGTTCCCATACATCTGATGCTCTTGTCCTTCTAGGTGGAAGAGGTCATGGATCTTTTTTCAAGATGGCACCGGAGCAAGGCGTCTTCTTCCAAGCTGTGCCCAGCATACCTTCTAATCCTATCTTTCACTCTTGTTTTCCCTTTATTCTAACTGTTTTAAACTCTCTGACAATGCTTTAATTCAATGTCTTGCATTCAGTTGATCTTTCGCTACACCTTAGCTGTGACACCGCAGCCTCTCTTTTCCTTCTCTATGAACAGTATGCTTTGTCTGCATAACGTGCAAGAGACAATACTGTACACTAATACATGTGACAATAATAAATCAAATCAAATCAATGAAGCACACTGGCTTTCTTTAGAAAAAAAATCACTAACTGATTCCAGAAAGGCGAGTTCAGGTAAAAACTCGAGGTCTGGATTCAACATCTGTTTAAAAAACACAATGATTTTCATCATGGTTTACAATGTTGTTTGAAATACTATAAGGATATCAATCCTGCTTGGTTGATGGCATAAATCAGGAAGTTATGGTTGTGATTTCCTCTCATTTAAATGTATATTGTAGGCTAACATCTTATTAAA
The DNA here is from genome assembly GCF_965287045.1 of Carcharhinus amblyrhynchos. Lineage (NCBI taxonomy): Eukaryota > Metazoa > Chordata > Chondrichthyes > Carcharhiniformes > Carcharhinidae > Carcharhinus > Carcharhinus amblyrhynchos. Next base: position 127,571,986 of record NC_137327.1, read on the forward strand.
TAACACTGGCAAGACCAATTTCCTGGACATTTTTTTGGACTGCTATACATGTTTATTTATTAATGTCACAAGTAGGCTTACATTAACACTGCAATGAATTTACTGTGAAAATTCCCTAGTTGCCACACTCCGGTGCTTGTTCGGGTACACCGAGGGAGAATGCACCTAGCCAGCCTGTCTTTCGGACTGTGGGAAGAAATGGGAGCACCCAGAGGAAACCCACACAGGCACAGGGAGAATGTGCAGACTCCACACAGACAAAGCCGGGAATCAAACCCGGGTCCCTGGCGCTGTGAGGCAGCAGTGTGCCACCAAGCCACCCCATTGCCTTTTGCGAATTGGTAGCTAACCTGCCTATAAATTAACTGAGATACATTTTGCAAGTATTTAATTGCCTTAGAGATATCTTGAGGACTTAACTAAGAATCTCTAAAATGCACTGCAGTAATTGCCAGGGATTCTTTGAGCCTTCCAACCCTACAACCTTTACTACCCAGAAGGAGAAGGGCAGCAGATACTTGGCCCCACCTGAAAGTTCCCCTTGAAGTCAGATCTGAAGAGAGGGAAAGATTGGATGGATTCTATGACTTGAATTTTTAGGATGGTGGGGATTGGGCAACATTCCATATGGCGCTCTAACGAGTTACGATTGGCATAAGGAGGGACATTCGCCCTCACTTTGGAGGAAGTCTCACCTTGGAAAGCTTTGGTCTAATGACTGGGGCCTCTAGCCCCTCCACGATAGTGCCGCAGGGAGCTACCTGTAACTAAGTCCCAGAACCCAGACAACAGGAAAATGGCAGGAATCCCAGAGCAGGGAGGGTAGAAAACATGAGGGGGGGGTGGTGGTCATAATAAGGGTGCTTAAGGTCTTGGGGGATAAGCCAGAAGTGGGGAGGAAGTTGCCAGTCCTTCAGTGTCGCTGGGTCAAAATCCTGGAGCACACTTCCCTAACAGTATCATGAGTGTACCTACACCAAACAGAACACAGCTCACCAGCCTGAAGGCCCTGTAAATTTACCATGGCTAATCTCCCTAACCTATACATTTTTGGGCAATAAGGAGCAATTCACCTTCATCTTTGGACTGTAGGAGGAAATCAGAGTACTCGGATAAACCATGCAGACACAGGAGAGAACATGCAAACTCCACACAGACAGTGACCCGAGGCTGGAATTGAACCCGGGTCCCTGGTGCTGTGAGGCAGCCATGCTAACCACTGTGCTACCGTGTTGAGTCACAGTGGATTCTGGATCTCTCTCCACAAATGCTGCTGAGTATTTCCGGCAGTGCATTGCTTTTATTTAAACATAACAGAAGTTCTGATTTCTGACTTTGACATCATATTAAGAGTTCTGTATTCTGCTATTGGGTAGTTCTTATCCTCTATGTAATATGGATTGCTTCATGATAAGGTCTCTGGAATCATGTTGGTCAGGACTTCAAAAACATTTATTCATAATTGGCAGGTAGCCAGTCCTGATAGGAAAATTTCAATCATCTATTCACAAAATAGTTTTGAAGTATCTCCCACAACTGTCATAAATCAAATACACAACCCCTTTCCCTCGGTAAAAAAATCCTTATATCACCAACCACTTAACTACTGAAATCATTTGGATAAGGACGTTGCTACAGCATTATTATGAGTTTGCAATTATTCTGTGACCCTATCGGCACCAGGAACCATAGTTGATGTGTTGTGGTAAATCCTCCTCAACGCTTTATCTATGAGTGTGTTTGGAACAAACTAAATATTCTCAGGGAAAAGTCCCAGAAACATCACCACAAATAAATATTTACTTTTTCTTGCACATCACCCAAACCTGGATGCGAACCATGGGATTGGAGGATAGAATGTTTACTCAGTGCACCAGTCAGGCCCCCTAACATTCTGCTCTCTGAGATCATGCGTAAGACACACGCACACTCATAAACACACTCACACACATACAGCACAAACACATAAGCATCCATGCACACAGCACACAAACACGCACGGCACACAAATACACACGTGCACAGACACACACACACACACACACACATACATGGCTAAAGAAAGTTATGTCCGATTGCAACAGGATCTTAATCAATTGGGCTGATGAATGGCAGATGGAGTTTAATTTAACCAACTGCGAGGTGATGCATTTTGGTAGATTGAACCAGGGCAGGACTTACTCAGTTAATGGTAGGGCACTGGGGAGAGTTACGGAACAAAGAAATCTAGGAGTACATGTTCACAGCTCCTTGAAAGTGGACTCACAAGTGGACAGAGTGGTGAAGAAGGTATTCATCATGCTTGGTTTCATCAGTCAGAACATTGAATACAGGAGTAGGACATCCTGTTAAAGTTATACAAAACATTGGAAAGGCCACAGTTGAAATACTGTGTACAGTTCTGATCACCCTATTATAGAAAGGATATTATTAAACTAGAAAGAGTGCAGAAAAGATTTACTAGGTTGCTACCGGGACTTGATGGCTACAAGGAGAGGCTGGAATGACTTTTTTCTCTGGAGCATAGAAGGCTGAGGGCTGATCTTATAGAGGTCTATAAAATAACGAGGGGCACAGATCAGCTTGATAGTCAGTATCTTTTCCCAAAGGTAGGGGAGTCTAAAACTAGAGAGCATAGATTTAAGGTGAGAGGGGAGAGATACAAAGTGTCCAGAGGGGCAATTTTTTTCACACAGAGGGTGGTGAGTGTCTGGAACAAGCTACCAGAGGTAGTAGTAAAGGCGAGTACAATTTTGTCTTTAAAAAAGCATTTGAACAGTTACATGAGTAAGATGGATATAGAGGGACATGGGCCAAATGCTGGCAATTGGGATTAGCTTAGGGGTTTTAAAAAAAGCGGCATGGACAAGTTGGGTCTGAGGGTCTGTTTCCATGCTGCAAACCTTTATCACTCTATGACTCTATGGCAGACATATAAACATACACACGGCACACACACACATGCATGCACAAACACACACATCACACAAACATACAGCATGCACACACACACATACACACAAGTGCATGCACATGCACACATAGCCCACACACACACACATGCACAAGCACATGCACACATAGCCCACAGACTCAAATACATGCACACACAAGCGCACACACACACACACACTACACACACACTTATACGCATGTGGCATGCACACCACACATACACATGGCACAACCATACACATAGCACACACACGGCATGCACACGATATGCACACCACACTTGCACACATGGCAGGCATACACACACATACACACACACATACACAAACACACACCACACAAACACACAATATGCACAAACACACAGCATACACACACACACACACACAAGTGCATACTCACGCACACACGGCACAGAGACAAACACATGCACACACAAGTGCATGCACGCATGCACACACAGTATGCACACACTCACACACACATGGCACACACACCACACATACACCAGCACACACATACACACAGCACACATACCAAACATACACACACACAAACACATACACACACGCGCACATGCACCAGCAACACATGAATGGAGACTAAATGAGATTGTGAGTGAGCATTCAGCAATTCTGATGAACTAAGTATAAAGTGTGGTTGTTGAGCAGCAAGGGACAGTTGATGGGAAATCAACAGCTTATGAATTAATCTAGTGCTAAAAGACAATAACCTCTTGTGCCTCATTGAGTAAATGCTTCCTGGACAAAAGAAAGAAACCACACAGACGCCGATGATTGAAAAATGTTTCCAGGTCTCACTGGCGCTGAATATTGATAAGGAGCTCAATTGTATCCAGTACACAATCAGTGCTGAATCAGATTGCTGCAACCTCTATTGGTAATGCTTCAGTGCTTTTCATTATCAGTAATGCCAATCACATTCACATATTCTCAGCGAAAGATCATGGGCAGCTAAAGCTACTCAGAACTCAGTTACAGAAAGATATCCCCAGGAGAGCAGAGGAAACGCTTGAGGGTTTTCCTCAAATCGCCCAATAATGTGCCAATTAGGTTGAATGGCTTTGCTCAATTGCCCCTTAGAGGCAGGGAGATTAGCAGGGTAAACACGCGGAGTAATGGAGATAGGGCTTTGGTGGGATTATGGTCAGTGGGGCCTCGATGGGCCAAATAGACTTCTCCTGCACTGTAGGGATTCTATGATTCCATGATCCCTCAAAAGGTCAAACATCTCTCTGACTCATGGAAGTCCCTGGCCTGTCACTGACCATGATGTGGATGCGCCGGCGTTGGACTGGGGTAAACACAGTAAAAAGTCTGACAACACCAGGTTTTAGTCCAACCGATTTATTTGATAGTCAAATAAATCGGTTGGACTAAAACCTGGTGTTGTCAGACTTTTTACTGTCACTGACCAACATGGGGAAGCTTCATTCTGGAAAGCACCAAACACACTGAGAGAGCTCAGTGGGAATGTGCAAAGGTGAAGCGGAGAGTTCAGGGAGAGCTCAGAAGCCTCCAAACAACTCAGCTACCAACCCTTCAAGCAACACCTTCCCTGCGTATGTCAAAGTCAACAGTTCGCACATTGAGTCGGTCAGCCACCACAGAGCCAATGGACAGGAAGAGTTACCCTCAATCCTCAGGGACTGTCAAAGAAGGTAAATGCTCTGAACTTGCCTTGAAGGGAGGTCATACTCCAGTTATACAGGGCATTGGTCAGATCCCGTCTGGGGTATTATATCCAGAAACGTTTCCCCATTCAAGGAAGGATGTAAATACATTGAAAGCAGTTCAGAGTGGATTCAGTAGACTGATACCTGGAATGGGTAGGTTTTCTTATGAGGAAAGTTTGGACAGAGTAGGTTTGTATCCACTGGAGTCTAGAAGAATAAGAGGTGACTTGATTGAAACGTACAAGATCCTGAGGGGTTTTGACAGGGTAGGTGTGGAGAGAATGTTTCCTCTTACAGTAGAATCGAGAACTAGAGGGTGCCGTTTGAAAATAAGGGCTCACCCATTTAAGACTGAGATACGAGGATCTTGGACAAAATTTTACAGCCTCAATCGTCCCAAAACTGTAAAGTCCAGCAGAACCGTTCAATTTGGCTAGACCTCATGGAAACCCATGTATGTAAGGTTTCCCAGGCACTTGCACTGTGTTCCCTCCCAGTCTTGCAGTTAGTAACAGGGCCAAGCTGTCAGATTAACTCAGCTGATAGATCACTCAGTGCTGAGTCAGACAGCTATGGGAACAGCACTTTACCTTAGAATCGAGAAAGTTCCATAGGAGCGAGCAGGCCTGTCAGAAGCAAACAGCAGAACAGGCAGGCATCTTGTGAAGCTATCCCACATCACACTCTCCATATCCCACATCACAGTCTCCATATCCCACATCACACTCTCCGTATCCCACATCATACTCTCCATATCCTACATCACACTCTCCATGTCCCACATCACACTCTCCATGTCCCACATCACACTCTCCATATCCTACATCACACCCTCCTTGTCCCACATCACACTCTCCATATCCTACATCACACTCTCCATGTCCCACATCACACTCTCCATGTCCCACATCACACTCTCCATATCCTACATCACACCCTCCTTGTCCCACATCACACTCTCCATATCCTACATCACACTCTCCGTATCCCACATCATACTCTCCATATCCTACATCACACTCTCCATGTCCCACATCACACTCTCCATGTCCCACATCACACTCTCCATATCCTACATCACACCCTCCTTGTCCCACATCACACTCTCCATATCCCACGCCACACTCTCTGTATCCCACATCACACTCTCCGTATCCCATATCACACTCTCCATATCCCACATCACACTCTCCATGTCCCACATCACAGTCTCCATGTCCCACATCACAGTCTCCATATCCCACATCACATTCTCCATGTCCTACATCACACTCTCCATGTCCCACATCACACTCTCCATATCCCACATCACACTCTCCGTATCCCACATCACACTCTCCATATCCCACATCACACTCTCCGTATCCCACATCACACTCTCCATATCCTACATCACACCCTCCTTGTCCCACATCACAGTCTCCATATCCCACATCACCCTCTCCATATCCCACATCACACTCTCCGTATCCCACATCACACTCTCCATATCTTACATCACACCCTCCTTGTCCCACATCACACTCTCCATATCCCACACCACACTCTCCGTATCCCACATCACACTCTCCGTATCCCACATCACACTCTCCATATCCCACATCACACTCTCCACGTCCCACATCACACTCTCCGTATCCCACATCACACTCTCCATATCCTACATCACACTCTCCTTGTCCCACATCACAGTCTCCATATCCCACACCACACTCTCCGTATCCCACATCACACTCTCCATATCCCACATCACACTCTCCATATCCCACATCACACTCTCCATGTCCACATCACAGTCTCCATGTCCCACGTCACAGTCTCCATATCCCACATCACACTCTCCGTATCCCACATCACACTCTCCATATCCCACATCACACTCTCCATATCCCACATCACGCTCTCCGTATCCCACATCACACTCTCCATGTCCCCCATCAGACTCTCCATATCCCACATCATACTCTCCCTTTCCCACATCATACTCTCCCTTTCCCACATCACACTCTCCGTATCCCACATCACACTCTCCGTATCCCACATCACACTCTCCGTATCCCACATCACACTCTCCATATCCCACACCACACTCTCCACATCCCACACTTCACATCTCACCACAGATATTCCTCACTCCATACCCATACCCTTATGTTTCAAGCTCCACATACATACCCCTTGTTGCTGTGATAAGCTCCCAGCCATTTTGGGGACATTCATCTTTTAGTCAATCGAAACTAGATATAGTCATTCCTTCAATTGCTGTTTGTGGGATCCCGGTGTAACAGCTGACTGTCATATTGTGCTACGTTGAAATGAATGTACCTGAGAAGCAAAGGCAGCTCTGAACTTACATAGAACATAGAACACTACAGCACAAACAGGCCCTTCGGCCCACGGGTTGCACCGATCACGTCAACACCTACCAATCCATAGACCTATCTATAACCCCCAATCCCATTAAATCCCATATACTCATCCAGAAGTCTTTTAAAAGACCCCAGCGAGTTCGCCTCCACCACCACTGACGGCAGCCGATTCCATTCACTCACCACCCTCTGAGTGAAAAACTTACCCCTAACATCACTTCTGTACTTGCTTCCCTGCACCTTAAATCTGTGTCCTCTCGTAGCGACCATTTCAACCCAGGGAAATAGCCTCTGAGAATCCACCCTATCTATTCCTCTCAACATTTTATAAACCTCTATCAGGTCGCCTCTCAACCTTCGTCTCTCCAGGGAGAAGAGTCCCAGCTCCCTCAACCTATCTTCATAAGGCATGCCTCCCAATCCAGGCAACATCCTTGTAAATCTCCTCTGTACCCTTTCAATAGCTTCTACGTCCTTCCTATAGTGAGGCGACCAGAACTACACACAGTACTCCAAGTGAGGCCTGACAAGGGTCTTATGAACTTCTTCACTCTGACATCCTATAAGTCGAACTTTATAAGTCCAACTTCTCCTATGTTTCTTTCTGAATGCAATGTTGACTAAGATTAATATTCACAAGCAGCGTATCCTGTTTGATGACAGCCTATTTGCAATCAATTGCTTGGAAAGCCATTTCATATCATTTGTCATGTACACCTCACTGTACCAACCAGCTGAACTGTTTATCAATTGGTTTACTTTCCACAGCAGGCTATCATACATTATTTAACAAAATGTTGGACAGAATAAACTAAAGGCCAGTGCTTCATTCTAAATGTTTTATGGATTGGTAATTAAGGTACAATAAAGCTGTGAAGAAACACAAAGTATTTACAATCAGTGCACTGTAAAAAGATACACTTTGCACTGCTCATGACATGGAGGTTGGTATTGAAAGTGAAGGAAAACAGAAGTAATTAATTGCAGGGTCCAGGAGCAATTTCAGTGCTTTCATCCAATTTGGCACTCAGTGGAAATGGAAGCATTTATTGCAATGTTCTTTTACAACCATTAATAATTAGGGGCAATTAGAGACTTGGTACGATTACTGATGCCCAGTGGTGCTGGGATTCACTAGATTGCTGATTGCTTCAATGACAGTCAAGGCCTCAGAGCTGAATATAGTCATTTGCTCTCTGTTCATTGGTAAATATATCAAAGATAAACACAGTTGCTGCTGTCAATGAACAGTGGGTGAGCAGGAGGAGAGAGTTTCGGCTGGCAGAGGTCTCAGTGAATGAGCCAGTAAAGGTGACTGCTGTTGGAGAAAGCAGGCTTACACTGCATGATGCTTCAACTAGTGCCAAAGTTTTCTTTGGGCATTAGGTGGCACAGTGGTTAACACTGCTGCCTCACAGCACCAGGGACTGGGTTCGATCCCTGGCTTGGGTCACTGTCTGTGTGGAGTCTGCATACTCTCCCATGTCTGTACGGGTTTCCTCCGGGTGCTCCGGTTTTCTCCCACAGCCCAAAAGATGTGCTGGTTAGGTGTACTGTCCATGCTAAATTCTCCTTCAGTGTACCCAAACAGGTGTCAGAGTGTAGCCACTACGAAATTTTGACAGTAACTTCATTGCAGTATTAATACAAGCCTACTTGTGACACTAATAAATAACTTAAAACTTTACTTTCCACCTATACATATCTTGCTGTGAAGATTTCTGTTTGTGCTGTTGTGTCATTTTATAAATGAATACAAAGAGTTGAAATGACATGAAAAGATAGATCTGCTGAGAGGTGTGCATGCGTGCGTGTATGTGTGAGTGCGTGTATGGGTGAATGTGCGTATGTGTGAATGCGTGTATGTGTGAATGCATGTATGTGTGAGTGCGTGAACATGTGCATGCACGTATGTGTGAGTGCATGTATGTGTGTGTGAATGTATGCATGCACGTATGTGTATGCATGTATGTGTGAGTGCATGTATGTGAGTGTGTGAACGTGTGCATGCACATATGTGTGTGTGCGTGTATGTGTGAGTGCATGTATGTATGTCTGTGTATGTGTGAGTGCATGTATGTGTGAGTGCGTGTATGTGTGTGTGTGTGAGTGCATGTATGTATGTCTGTGTATGTGTGAGTGCATGTATGTGTGAGTGCGTGTATGTGTGTGTGTATGTGTGTGTCTGTATGTGTGAGAAGACATCAAGGCTTTGAAGAAGGTGCAGAGGAGGTATATGAGGATGACAGAAGGTATTGTTAGGAAGGACTATTACTTACGGGGCGAAAAACTGCAGCAGGCGACGGTGCAGAGGGACCTCGGGGTCCTTGTGCATGAGTCGCAAAAACCCAGCTTGCAGGTGCAGCAGGTGGTCAGGATGGCAAATGGGATGCTGGCCTTCATAGCGAGGGGGATTGAATATAAAAGTAGGGAGGTCTTGCTGCAGCTGTATAGGGCATTGGTGATGCCGCAGCTGGAGTACTGTGTGCAGTTTTGGGCGCCGCACCTGCGCAAAGATATTTTGGCCTTGGAGGGAGTGCAGAGGAGGTTTACTAGGCTGATACCGGAGTTGAGGGGGTTGAGCTATGAGGAGAGGCTGAATAAACTAGGCTTGTACTCGTTAGAGTTTAGAAGAATGAGGGGAGATCTCATTGAGACGTATAAGATGATGAATGGGATGGATAGGATAGAGGTGGAGAGACTCTTCCCGCTCAAAAAAGACAGTAGGACTAGGGGGCACAGCCTCAAGATAAAAGGGGGGCGGTTTAGAACGGAGTTGAGGAGGAACTTCTTCACTCAAAGGGTGGTGAATCTCTGGAATTCTCTGCCCGTTGAAGTGGTGGAGGCTGCCTCGCTAAATATTTTTAAGACGCGGGTTGATGGGTTTTTGATAAGAGAGGGGATTAAGGGTTATGGGGAGAAAGCGGGAAAGTGGAACTGAGCAGCGACTGATCAGCCATGATCTTATTGAATGGCGGGGCAGGCTCGAAGGGCTAGATGGCCTACTCCTGCTCCTATTTCTTATGTTTTTATGTTCTTATTGTTGTAATTGGAGCAGATAGAAGGAAGCTTTAATGGAAGTGTTCAGAATGATGAGGAGTTTTGACAGAGTAAATAAAGAGAAGCTGTTTCTACTGGCAGGAGGGTTGGACTCTTACAGTTTGTAAATAACTTATGCATCATTCTGTCACAATCCACGCTGATGTTATCTGCGAGGGTGTCCCAACTTGAGACATCAATTCATGCTGGTATATAGTTTTGTTTTTGGATTGGTGTGATGAGCCATGTGAAGGCCCAGTGAGAAGAACCAGCCCTCTCATCATAAAACAATTATTAAAGACTATTTATTAAATTACATTGAAGAAAAGAGAAATACACATGAACATAACTACAATACTCTAAGACAATTAAGTATATGAATCACTAAACACACACACGGTTTATATAGAAATTATCACTTGTTCCAAAACATATCCATGATCACTGAACTTCTTGATGCTTCCCCCTTCTCAAACGACAATCAAATTAAATCAATCTATAAGTTAAATTCAGCTTATAGCTACTACAGAATAAAAGACTGAGGGTCAAGTCTGGAAAGTGTATTTTTCTGGTCCAGTGAAGCTATTTAAATTGCTTTTGTGAGGGTTTCTGCACTGTCTTGGCTCTAAGACTTAGATGCACGTCTAGTCTCTTGCTGTGAAACGTAGAAACATTAAAGCATAGAAGATAGGAGCAGGAGGAGGCTGTCTGGCCCTTCGTGCCTGGTCCGCCATTCATCACAATCGTAGCTGATCATCCAACTCGATAGCCTAATCCTGCTTTTTCCCCATAACCTTTGATCCCATCTACCCCAAGTGCTATATCCAGCTGCCTCTTGAATACATTCAATGTTTTGGCATCAACTACTTCCTGTGGCAATGAATTCCCCAGGCTCACCACTCTTTGGGTGAAGAAATGTCTCCCCATCTCTGTCCTAAATGGTCTACCCTGAATCCTCAGTCTGTGGCCCTGGTTCTAGACGCCCCCACCATCAGAAACATCCTTCCTGCATCTACCCTGTCTAGTCCTGTTAGAATTTTATAAGTGAGGTGCGGACTGGTCTCTCAGGTTGTTAGATGTAAACTGGCCTCTTAGCTGCTGGATGCAAACTGGTCTGCCTACTCCTAGGAGTGCTGGCAATTAAACCTTCATTCTGTGCATTTGGCTGTCTACATTTCTCAAAGTCTACAACTCTACAAATTAGCATGTGCATACCTGCATTGATCTCTCAGTCATCTAGGTAAGCTGGTTTCTACTAATTGGGCAATTTACACCCAATTCTGGCTAGATGTCTGTTAATCTCATTACTGGAAAAATCACATTGTTTGAATACACTTTTAATGCTGGATACTGCTCTTGTAGATTTCTACCTGTTGCCGCACAGGTTGCATTCTATCACATTTTGTTCATTCTTGTTACTGCTGTTACCAGAAAGATTGCCAGATTTTTTTTTTCAAACATGATTTGTCTCTGCCAATGTGAGGCAAACAGTGGGTTATCTGCTTGAGGTGAAGCAGCATGGACATTGTTAATTGGAGATCAGGCAGATTTACATCATTTAATTTTGTGTAAAATATGTGTAAAAGACAAATGGCAGATTTCAGGTGGAAGAATTTCAGCATTAGCAGGAGAAAAAGGAAAGAAATGAAGGCAAAACATATTTCCTAGAATCCCTACAGTGTCGAAGAGACCATTTAACCTTTCAAGCCTGCACCAACAACAATCCCAGCCAGGCCCGATCCCCCAATACCACAATATTTACCCTGCTAATCCCCCTGACACTAAGGGGCAATAGAACATGGCCAACCAACCTAACCTACACATCTTTGGACTGTGGGAGGAAACCAGAGCACCTGGAGGAAACCCACAAAGAAATGGGGAGAACTCTGTGCAAAGCCTGCACAGTCATCCAAGGCCGGAATTGCACCTGGGTCCCTGGTGCTGTAAGGCGAATCATCAGGCGAATGAGGCTGTGGGAGTTTTTCCACAAACCCCAAGAGGCCAGCAGCGAACACAATGAGACAGTCGATGAACCAGAACAGCCGACAGAGAGATCCGCAGTGCAACAGCCTAAGAGGAAGGAATCCAATTGGACTCCTCCGGAAGGCCGCTGCCCTCAACTGGACTTGTATGCCCAAACCATCAGGAGGTGCGTTAACACCAGATTCATCAACCGCACTCACAAGACAGCCCTGAACATCACCCAAGCACAACGCAACGCCATCCACGCTCTCAAGGCAAACCGCAACATTGTCATCAAACCAGCAGACAAAGGAGGGGCCATCGTCATACTGAACAGAACGGATTACTGTAAAGAAGTGTACCGACAACTAAACAATGAGGAACACTACAGACAATTACCCACAGATCCGACCAAAGAACACACTCGTCAACTCAACAATCTGATCAAGACCTTTGATCCGGACCTTCAGAGCACCCTCTGTGCTCTCATTCCACGTACTCCCCGCATTGGAGATCTCTACTGCCTCCCAAAGATACACAAGGCAAACACACCTGGCCGTCCCATCGTATCGGGCAATGGAACTCTGTGTGAGAACCTCTCCGGCTACATCGAGGGCATCCTGAAACCCATTGTACAAAGAACCCCCAGCTTTTGTCGCGACACTACGGACTTCCTACTGAAACTCAGCATACATGGAGCAGTTGAACCAGGGACACTCCTCGTCACAATGGATGTCCCGGCACTCTACACCAACATCCCCCACAACGATGGCATTGCTGCGACTGCCTCAGTACTCAATGCTGACAACTGCCAGTTTCCAGATGCAATTTTACAACTCATCCGCTTTATCCTGGACCACAATGTCTTCACCTTCAACAACCAGTTTTTCATCCAGACACATGGAACAGCCATGGGGACCAAATTTGCACCTCAATATGCCAACATCTTCATGCACAGGTTCGAACAAGACTTCTTCACTGCACAGAATCTTCAACCAATGCTAAACACTAGATACATCGATGGCATTTTCTTCCTTTGGCCTCATGGTGAACAATCATTGAAACAACTATATGATGATATCAACAAATTCCACCCCACCATCAGACTCACCATGGACTATTCCCCAGAATCAGTTGCATTCTTGGACACACGCATCTCCATTAAGGACGGTCACCTCAGCACCTCACTGTACCACAAGCCCACAGACAATCTCACAATGCTCCACTTCTCCAGTTTCCACCCTAAACATGTTAAAGAAGCCATTCCCTATGGACAAGCCCTCGGTATACACAGGATTTGCTCAGATGAGGAGGATCGTGACAGACACCTCCAGACCCTGAAAGATGCCCTCATAAGAACAGGATATGGTGCTGGACTCATAGATCGGCAGTTCCGATGCGCCACAGCGAAAAACCGCACCGATCTCCTCAGAAGACAAACACGGGATACAGTGGACAGAGTACCCTTCGTCGTCCAGTACTTCCCCGGAGCGGAGAAGCTACAACATCTTCTCCGGAGTCTTCAACATATCATTGATGAAGACGAACATCTCGCCAGGGCTATCCCCACACCCCCATTTCTTGCCTTCAGACAACCACACAACCTCAAACAGACCATTGTTCGCAGCAAACTACACAGCCTTCAGGAGAACAGTGACCACAATACCACACAACCCTGCCACAGCAACCTCTGCAAGACATGCCAGATCACCGACATGGATACCATCATCACACGTGAGAATACCATCCACCAGGTACATGGTAAATACTCTTGCAACTCGGCCAACATTGTCTACCTGATACATTGCAAGAAAGGATGTCCCGAAGCATGGCACATTGGGGAGACCATGCAGACGCTACGACAACGGATGAATGAACATCACTCGACAGTCACCAGGCAAGACTGTTCCCTTCCTGTTGGCGAACACTTCAGTGGTCACGGGCATTCAGCCTCTGACCTCCGGGTAAGCATTCTCCAAGGCGGCCTTCATGACACACGACAGCGCAGAGTCGCTGAACAGAGACTGATAGCCAAGTTCCGCACACATGAGGACGGTCTCAACAGGGATCTTGGGTTCATGTCGCACTATCTGTAACCCCCGTGACTTGCCTGGGTTTGCAAAACCTCACTCACTGTACTGTCTGGAGACAATGCACATCTCTTTAACCTGTGATCAGTGCTCCTTCCACTCACATTGTCAGCCACTTCAGGTCTTGAACAGCAGGTTAGGTGTAAGGATTCGCATTCTAATCAGTAATCTCTAAACTGTCTGTGCTTTATATGCTCTGTCTGAGGCCAGAACTCTCCATTCACCTGACAAAGGGACTAACCCCAAAAGCTTGTGAGTATATTATCAAATAAATCGGTTGGACTAAAACCTGGTGTTGTCAGACTTTTTGCTGTAAGGCAGCAGTGTTAGCCAATGTGCTACCCATCGCCAGGAATTTCGCCATGTGATATTATTTATAACAACACACAAAGAACTTGCTGGTAATCAGATAGAATGTTAGAACTTTTTTTTGTTGCATCAACTCGTAATAATGTTGACACAATTGTTAATCCTCTTGGCTGCAAGGCAAGATCACAACGCAGGTTTCCACTCCATAGAATAGAAACTCATACATTTAAAATAGATACAAATGAGACATTCCAAATCAGAACTCAATGACATTTGTAGGACGACTGCACCAAAGCATTGGAATAGGAATAGGCTATCCAATCTTTTGCACCTTTCCTGCCATTCAGATGGATCATTGTTTATCAACTGCCTTTGACTCATCTATCTGATAGCCTTACTTTACAAATATCAATCATTCTTGGGTCAACAGACCTTTGCACAGTCCGCCTCTCACCAGCTATGATTCCCATGGTGGGCGGGATGGGAAAATCCCCCCCCACAAGTTCCAGATTTTCACCATAACTTTGTGTGATAAGGCATTTCTTGCCATCATTCCTAAATGGTCTAATTCTAATTATCAGAACATGCCTGTTTTCCTGAAGTCACCCACCATAAGAAATATGCCCTTAATCAAATCTGTTCATCGTTGTAAATGCCTCGATTAGGTTAGAACATAGAACATAGAACACTACAGCACAAACAGGCCCTTCAGCCCACAAGTTGCGCCGATCATATCCATACCTACCAGGCCTATCTATAACTCTCAATCCCATTAAATCCCATGTTCTCATCCAGAAGTCTCTTAAAAGACCCCAGCGAGTTTGCCTCTACCACCACCGATAGCAGCCGATTCCACTCACTCACCACCCTCTGAGTGAAAATCTTACCCCTGACATCTCCTCTGTCCCTGCTGCCCAGCACCTTAAACCTGTACCCCGGTTAGTCTAATTTCAAGCATTACAAGTCATGTTTATGCAAGCTATCTTCATAATTTAAACTTTTCAATCATTCTGGTGAACTTGTGTTGATATATCCTTCCTGAGGTATGCAAAGTTTCCAAAGTTGGATGCGATTCTCCAGACGGAGCCAGACTGAGGTTCTGACCAAGTGGAGCATAGCTGCCTCACTTATGAATTTCAGTGCCCTTGTGATAAAAGCCAAAATTCCATTAGCCTCTTGGATTACATTTTGAACCTGTGCACTAGCTTGTAGTAATGTGTGTAACTGTGCGTCCAAATCCCATTAGCCTTCCACAGCTGTTAGTCTCTCACTGTTACACATCAATACAAGCTGGCTCCTGGTTCACGCCAATGCGAAATGTGTGGTGTACCTGTGGCCAAACTGGTGTCCGATTAGTGAGTTAGCATTAATTTCTCATGAGATGGTCTCACACCTTTTTGGGATCGGGGGCTGGGGGGGTACAACCGTGTCATCTTACACTGCAAAGACAAGAAGTCGTCCACTGCACTGTTCCTAAAGTTTCAGTATCAATAAGGAGCCAGCAAAATTACCCTCACAGTTAGGTCTGGGCAAACTGGAATTCTAGACATGCTTTTCAATCCATTTACCCCTAATTTGGGCATTAGGTGGAGCAAAGATAGACACTCAGTGATGCCAGCTCCCATTGCGCTCATGACCAATGAGCCATGCTGTCGAGAGAACATGTTACAAACTGGAGTCTTACATTTTAGATTGCTGTTTACAGGCGGCAGTATGAGCCCCATGTCTCAGCGTCAATGAGTTCCAGTGAAAACATTTGTAAGAAGGTCTCCTGACAGAGTGAATTTGATCAACTCATTGAAAAGTGGCAATACATTAATCTATACTTTCAATCTGTCCATCATGTTCAGCTTTCAGCCAGCTCCTAACAAATGCATAACCTCAGCAAAATCACTGAGGCAATTTCCCTTTGCTGCTTAATGATTTTTTTTTGTTAGAGTACCTGGACTATGATGAGCCGCCTGTCTGCCTTCATGCTGAGGGCTGTTATGTATCGTCAGCTAATGCATTTCTGTGTAGCGTGTCAGGTGACTATGTGTTGGCATTATCAGAGATTGTTTCTTGGCCTCTTGGCTAAGACCAGTAGAAGTTTATTTATTAGTCACAAGAAAGGCTTACATTAACAGTGCAATGAAGTTACTGTGAAATCCCCCTAGTTGCCACACTCTGGTGCCTGTTCAGGTCAATGCACTTAAACCAGCACGTCTTTCAGAATGTGGGAGGAAACCAGAGCACCCAGAGGAAACCCATGCAGATAGCGGGAGAAACTGCAAACTCCACACAGACAGCATTGAACCCAGGTACCTGACACTGTGAGGCAGCAGCGCTAACCACTGTGCCAGCCACATCAGATCAAGACCAGGATGGGGTGCAGTGCCTCATCTTGAGAGCTTGAATCTTGCTTGTCTTACTTCTGGGGACCATGAATTGGATTCAACTGGATTTTCAATTTGGTTTTTGGAACAAGCAAGGAATGGATTTAGGTTTGTCCGGCCTACTCTGAGCATCAGCTTTGTAACGAGAAGAATGGAGAATCAGGGGCATTCAGGAGATTTTCTAAAAAGAATCAGAAGGGGCATTTAAGAGATTTTTCATCTCTTCTATCCTGGACTGAAAGCAAGTATCTAATAAAGTTCCATAAACTATTTAAGTATCCTGCCATGTGGCAACCTTTTCTGAGCTGACTTCTTTTTAACTAGTTTACAGAATGTGGGCCAGCATTTATTGCCCATCCCTGACGTAATTTAAGAGTCAACAACATTGCTTTGGATCTACAGTCATACGTAGGCCAGACCAGGTAAGGATGGCAGATTTCTTTCCCTAAAGGACATTAGTGAACCCAAAAGGTTTTTACATAAATCGGTAACAGTTTCATGATCATCATTAGACTTCTAATTCCAGAGTTTTTTATTAAATTCAAATTTCATCATCTGCTGTGGTGGGTTTGAACTCAAGTACCCCAGATCTGGGTCTTCAGGATTACTAGCCATGTAACAATACCACTGCACCACTGCCTCCTCTCGTCTTTAGTCTATAACAGTAAAAGAGAGAATTGGTGACAATGGTTTTCCAAAAAAGATAGTCTAAAGAAACAATTCAGGCCTGGACTTCAAGACAAGGATCAATTTTCAGGACAGCACTCTACCCTCCATTGAAATGCGTTAGGTTTAGCCATTGGATACAGTGTTTTAACCTTTTCTAAAAGTGCACGTTCATTTTAAAATTGATAAACACACCTTAAACTTTTTTTAACTCATGACCTTGGGAGCGCTGAGAGTCGAGAAAACATTTTTTACAGCCAGCACATTGACAGTAATACTAATTGACTAACACATTCAATGGGTTCAAAATCTCCTAGAAAATAAGCAGAGTAGGAAAATGTAGGGGCAAATGGTGTAAATTCCAGTTTACTAAGCAAAATTGGGGAATCTTTTCCGGCTGTGTGTCTTCACACGTGCTTCACCTATATGCTTTCGGGAAGGAAATCTGTTGTCTTTACCTAGCCTGGCCTCCATGTGACTCCAGATCCACAGCAATGTGGTTCACTCTGAAATAGAGGGTATTATGGAATGGGCAATAAATGCTGGCCCAGCCAGCGATGCTCACGTCTCATAAAACAATTTTTTTAAAAAAGGAAAGGTTAGGGAGACTGGGGCTTTGTTAAAGGATGTAAGCAATTTCAACTGATCTAGATTTCAACCCCGTCCAATAGATGAAGATGTTCTTTGGAGCGTATTTGGAACAGCAAAGGGATCTTCAGTGGAGGAATGAACTTATTAGTGTTGGATGATCAGAGAGATAAGTAAAATTGTAATGGAGATTGATGCTTGAAATGAAATATCACTTTGCAAAGGCTGGGAACACAGGTGAGCTATCATAAAACACTTTCTCATGATTTTGTATTTCCCATTTTCAGATTACTGACTTAAAAATCACTTACGTCTGAAGGCGATAAGCTGTTGCAAGATTTTTTTTGGCAGACTTATTGCTGCCAGAGCAAGGTAGCAGAAATGACTGGGGATCAGCCTAGCAAGGTGTTAGAAGCAATATAAGAACATAAGAACATAAGAAATAGGAGCAGGAGTAGGCCATCCAGCCCTTTGAGCCTGCCCCGCCATTCAATAAGATCATGGCTGATCTGTCGTGGCTCAGTTCCACTTTCCCGCCCTCTCCCCATAACCCTTAATCCCCTCTCTTATCAAAAACCCATCAACCCGCGTCTTAAAAATATTTAGCGAGGCAGCCTCCACCACTTCAACGGGCAGAGAATTCCAGAGATTCACCACCCTTTGAGTGAAGAAGTTCCTCCTCAACTCCATTCTAAACCGCCCCCCTTTTATCTTGAGGCTGTGCCCCCTAGTCCTACTGTCTTTTTTGAGCGGGAAGAGTCTCTCCACCTCTATCCTATCCATCCCATTCATCATCTTATACGTCTCAATGAGATCTCCCCTCATTCTTCTAAACTCCAACGAGTACAAGCCTAGTTTATTCAGCCTCTCCTCATAGCTCAATCCCCTCAACTCCGGTATCAGCCTAGTAAACCTCCTCTGCACTTCCTCCAGGGCCAAAATATCCTTGCGCAGGTGCGGCACCCAAAACTGCACACAGTACTCCAGCTGCGGCCTCACCAATGCCCTATACAGCTGCAGCAAGACCTCCCTACTTTTATATTCAATCCCCCTCGCTATGAAGGCCAGCATCCCATTCGCCTTCCTGACCACCTGCTGCACCTGCAAGCTGGGTTTTTGCGACTCATGCACAAGGACCCCGAGGTCCCTCTGCACCGTCGCCTGCTGCAGTTTTTCGCCCCGTAAGTAATAGTCCTTCCTACCATTCTTCCTACCAAAGTGGACCACCTCACACTTGCCAACATTAAATTCCATTTGCCATTTCCTGGCCCATTCACCCAGCCTATCTAGATCCTTCTGCAGACTCTCCACACCCTCCGCACAATTTGCCGTTCCCCCAATCTTGGTGTCATCAGCAAATTTCGACACTCTACACTCGGTTCCCTCCTCCAGATCATCTATATAAATGGTAAAAAGCTGAGGCCCCAGCACCGACCCCTGGGGCACTCCACTAGTCACCAACCGCCAATCCGAATAGCACCCATTGACCCCCACTCTCTGCCTCCTATTTGACAACCAATCTTCTATCCACGCTAACACCCTACCCCCAACTCCATGTCCCTCGACCTTCTGCAATAACCTCTTGTGAGGCACTTTGTCAAACGCCTTCTGAAAATCTAGAAAGACCACATCCACCGGCTCTCCTCTATCTACCGCCCTAGACACATCCTCATAGAACTCCAGTAAATTTGTCAGACACGACTTCCCTTTAATATAATATAATATAATATATAATTTAATATAAGGAAAGGTTAGGTATCGGCTGAATGGCTTTTGCCATCGGTATCATTTTATGCTCTTTCTTACATCATTGTGGACAATAAATCACCTCAGCTCAGTATTGATTGTTGGCATTTCTGATTTCACAAAGTTAGCCAAGTGTCATATTTGTTCTAGGATCAACTTTGCACCAGGTGTTATTTTTGATGGCTGGCAGGTTCCACGCTCTCTTGTAACTGCTACTTGAAAATAGCACTTGAGGATTTGCTTCTTTCAACCTCTTATCCTACAGTCATATTTTAAGTTAAAAAAGAACTTGGAAAAATGTAGCGGGTGCAGTCTTATCTGCCGTCCATGCCGCACTCCTGTTGCAGTGAGGTCGGAGAATTTGGCGCCCAGTGAATCTCCGTTCACTGCGGCGGGATGGTAACATTCCAGCCAGCATCACAAAGCACTTTACAGCCAATAATGTACTTAGAGCCATAGTCATAGCATCATAGAGATTTACAGCATGGGAACAGGCCCTTCGGCCCAACTTGTCCATGCCGCCCTCTTTTTTAAACCCTTAAACTAGTCCCAATTGCCAGCATTTGGCCCATATCCCTCAATACCCATCTTACTCAAGTAACTAAGCACTTTTTGAAAGACAGAATTGTACCCACCTCTACCACTACATCTGGCAGCTTGTTCCAGACAGTCATCACCCTCTGCATGAAAAAAATTGCCCCTCTGGACCCTTTTGTATCTCTCCCCTCTCACCTTAACCTACGCCCTCTAGTTTTATACTCCCCTACTTTTGGGAAAAGATGGTGACTATCTAGCTGATCTATGCTCCTTATTATTTTATAGACCTCTGTAAGGTCACCCTCAGCCTCCTACGCTCCAGAGAAAAAAGTCCCAATCTATCCAGCCTCTCCTTATAGCTCAAACCATCAAGTCCTGGTAGTTTCCTAGTAAATCTACTCTTTTTGAATTGTAGTCACTATTTCAATATAAGAAAAGTTACTTTATGAATGCAAGTTCTTTCTTTAACTCATCATTTTAAGTGAAATAATTTATTTGAAGGCCTTGGTCAAGTTTCCCCTTCATTTTTATTTGTCAACATATTCACAAAGTCAATGATTCATCATCTAAAATCATCCCTTGTTATTTTTCAGCAAATTCCATGACATTCTTTTAACGAAAGCAAGTTGTCCAAAACTTCCTTTCTATGAGTTCTCTCTGAAGGCAGGTTTTTGGTGATAACTTGTTGAATTATGGCAAATGCTGCAATTGTTTTTACTGTGGGTATTGCAGTTAAAGACAGGCCCTGATTTCACCCAGCCAGAAGGAGGGATCGAACTCACCATGCTGTTGGCGTTAGTCTGACCCTTGCCCTAACTGAGCCAACTACTGGACCACAAGCTCCCCCTACAGTTTGTTAATATTACTGCAAATGAGTCCATCACAAATAAATAAGCATTTTAATCAGTATCATAGAATCCCTGCAATGCAGAAGGAGGCCATTTGGCCCATCAAGTCTGTACCAACAGCAATCCCATCCGGACCCTATCCTTGTAACCCCAGGTAATCCCCTGACACTAAGGGGCAAACCCTCCCAGACCTATTGCCCATAACCCCAAGTATTTATCTCACTAATCCCCCTAACCTACACACCTTGGGACACTAAGGGGCAATTTAACATGGCCAACCCACCTAACTTACACATCTTTGGAGTGTGGAAGGAAATCGGAGCACCCAGAGGAAGCCCATGCAGGCATGGGGAGAACATGCAAACTCCAAACAGACTGTCACCCGAGGCTGGAATTGAACCCACTGTGTCTGGCCCACTGCCAGTGACTAACCAGTGTTAACTATCCTAATGTGATAACCCCCAGGACTTGCATGGGAAATCACTGATTGACTTCACCGTAGAATACTAAGTTTTGGATTGGGGGAGAGCAGGTTTCAATAAGACAGGATCTGGCCAAGGTAGACTAGGAACAGCTACTAATGGAAAATCTGCAGAACGGCAGTGGAGAACATTCAAAAAGGAAATGGAGAGGGTGTGAACCCAGCATGTTCCCACTAGGGTGATAAGAAGGAAAAACAAGCCCAGCGAACTATGGATAACCATAGAGTCATAGAGTCTACAGCATGGAAACAGGCCTTTAGGCCCAACTTGCCCATGTTGCCCTTTATTTTAAACCTCTAAACTAATCCCAATTACCCACATTTGGCCCCTATCCCTCTATACCAATTTTATCCATGTAACTGTCTAAATGCTTTTTAAAAAACAAAATTGTACCCGCCTCTACTACTACCTCTGGCAGCTTGTTCCAGACACTCATCACCCTCTGTGTGAAAAAACTGCCCCTCTGGACCCTTTTGAATCTCTGTCCTTTCACCTTAAACCTATGTCCTCTAGTTTTAGACTCCCCTACCTTTGGGAAAAGATGTTGACTATCTAGCTGATCTGTGCCCTTCATTATTTTATAGACCTCTATAAGATCACCCCTCAGCCTTCTCTGCTCCATTGAAAAAAGTCCCAGTCTATCTAGCCTCTCCTTATAACTCAAACCATCAAGTCCTGGTAGCATCCTAGTAAGTCTTTTCTGCATTCTTTCTAGTTTAATAATATCCTTTCTACAATAGGACAACCAGAACTGTAGACTGTATTCCAAATGTGGCCTTACCAATGTCTTGTACAATTTCAACAAGACGTCCCAATTCCTGTATTCAATGTTCTGACCAATGAAACCAAGCATGCCGAATACCTTCTTCACCACTCTGTCCACTGTGACTCCACTTTCAAGGAGCTATGAACTTGTACCCCTAGATCTCTTTGATGTGTCAGGAAACAATAAGAAGGAAATGAAAGGCTTTTAAAAGTACAAGGGGAGCAAATCAGTGGCGGCATTAGTGAGGTATAGAAAGTGCTGGATAGAGCTTAAGAATACAATTTGGAATGCAAAGAGGGGATATGAGAAAGATCTGGCAGGTAAAAGTAAGAAAAATCCCAAGATATTCTTTATCAATGGAAAGAGGATAACTAGGGAAAAAGAAGGGCCCATCAAGGACGAAGGGGGAAATTTGTGGGTGGGGCTAAAGGACATTGGCAGAGTACTTCACATTTCTCTTCACCCAAGAGAATGAGGATGATGGTATGGAATTCAGGCAGAGAGACTGTGAGGTTCTTCAGCAAATTGACCTTGGGAAGGACAAGGTATTGGAGATGTTGGCAGTCTTAAAAATGGATAAATCCCCACATCCAGATGAATTGTGCCCTAGGCTGTTGTGGGAAGCAAGGGAGGAGATTGCAGAGGCTCTGACCCAAATTTTCAATTCCTCCCTGGCCATGGGGGAGGTTCCAGATGACTGCAGAACAGGTAATGTGGTTCCTTTATTTACATAGGGCTGTAGAGATAAACCAGGGAACTACAGACCAGTGAGTCTCATGTCAGTGATAGGGAATCTATCAGAGAAACTTCTAAAGGAGAGTGTCTTCCTCTGTTTGGAGAGGCAAAGCTTGATCAGGGATAGTCAGCGTGGCCTCGTCAGAGGGAGGTCATGCCTAACAAACCCGATAGAATTTTTTGAGGAGGTGACCAGGTGTGTAGATGAGGGTAGTGCAGTCGATGTTGTTTGTGTGAATTTCAGCAAAGCCTTTGACAAAGTCCCACATGGGAAACTTGTAAAGAAGATAAATTCACATGGGATACAGGGTAATTTGATCAAGTGGATTCAAAATTGGCTCAGTTGTGGGAGGCAGAGGGTGATGACTGAAAGCTGCTTTAGTGACTGGAAGCCAGCGTCCGGTGGCGTACCACAGCGATCTGTGTTGGCTCCCTATTATTCGTCATTTACGTAGATGACATGAATGACTATATTTTGTGGGGGGGGAGGGGAGGGTGTGAGATTGGCAAGTTTGTGATGATACAAAGATTGGACAGGTGGTTAACAGTGAGGTGGAATGTATTGGACTACATGAAGATATAGACAGAATGGTCAAATTGGAAAATAACTAGCAGATGGAATTTAACCCTGAAAAGTGTGAGGTGATAGACTTTGGAAGGAGTAATTTGACAAGAAAAGTACTCAATGAATGGTAGGACACTAGGAAGTTCTGTGGAATAAAGGGACCTTGATTTCTGAAAGCAGGAGGGCATGTTAGTAAGGAGGTGAAAAAGGCATATGGGACACTTGCCTTTATCAATCAAGGCACAGATCACAAAAGTAGGGAAGTCATGTTGGAGTTGTATCGAACTTTGATGAGGCCACAGCTAGAGTACTGTGTGTAGTTCTGGTCATCATATTATAGGTAGGATGTAATTGCACTGGAGGGGTTGCAGAGGAGATTCACCACGATGCTGCCTGGGATGGAACATTTAAGTTATGAAGAAAGATTGCATAAATTTGAGTTGTTTTCATTGGAACAGAGAAGACTAAGGGGGCGACCTGTTCAAGGTGCACAAAAGATCATGAGAGACAGGGATAGAATGGATAAGGAGCAGTTGTTCCCCTTAGTTGAAGGGTCAGTCATAAGGGGACATAACTTCAAGGTGAGGAGGGGGGATGTAAGGAAAAACCTTTTTGTCCAGAGGTGATGACAGTCTGGAATGCGCTGCCTGGGAGGGTGGTGGAGGCTGGTTGCCTCACATCCTTTAAGAAGTATCTGGATGAACGTTTGGCACCATCATAATATTCAGGCCTATGGGCCAAGCACTGGCAGATGGGATTAGGTGGGAGTTCAGATATTTCTAATGTGTCAATGGACTAAAGGAACTCTTCTGTGCTGTATGATTCTATGGGAATATAAGCTCCCTGGGGATTGGTAATTACCTCACCAGGTGGAGCTCGTGTACCAAGCCCTTTATAAAGCAGACCCCTGAGTGGGTCCATTATTCCATTGTCCCGGTTAGAGCCTGTTTGTGGTTTTGTTTACGTTATTTTTTGCAACGAGCCATCTACCTTTACAGCCAACTCCTGCAGTTATTGTACCCAAAGTGACTTTTAAAAGCTATTTAAAACCAGTTCTAACTTTAATTGCAGTACAATTGCCAGTTTATTCGTAAAGACAACATGTTTTAACATCACTGTGATTCCTTCTGGGAGGGTTGGGGGAAAGGGCTGCAGTTTGGTAGGAGAGGTTGACTTCAAGCAGAGCACTTTTAAACTTTCCCAAAGAGCCATCCAATTTTGATATGCACTGGACGCACTTTGTGACTTGAGATTCCTTTATTCTTTGCACGATTTTGGCCCATTTTGGATGAATTGCACTGGAGACACCAGGGAGAGACTAGCAGAACTGCCCCAGTTAATGCCTAATAACCTAAGGAACTTAAGAGTGCTTGAGTCACTTATTCTTCGGTTCAACTGATGATTCGGGTTTGAGTTGATTCCCATGGGAATTATTTGTAGATGACGCATGAGGTTGCATCATTTATGAAATGGAAGAGATTAAATACTGGGGATTATATACATCCTGAACCTTAAAATCTGACGCATAAACAGCTAATACAGAAAATTTGATTTCAGAGCATTACAATACATCTGAGTTCATTGAGTAGGCAGTTGGCTTTGCTCGGTAAGATCACCATTTTCCACCTCCATGATCTCACTCAACTCCATCCCTGTCTCAACTCACCTAGTGCTGGGATGTTTATCCATGCTAGGAGACCTGTAGACTTGACTACTCCACCTTGCTGCTCTTTCATCTTCCATCCTATCTAATCTAGAGCTTACATAAAACTCCACTGGTCGTATCCTGTCTCCCTGTGCTCACTGACTTGGTGTAAGTCAGCCCCAATCCCAATCTGGTGACATCTCAATTTTAATACATTTAACCTTTTTATGCTCCCACTCCGTTCCCTGGAGTAAATGTTTCCTGCCACTGGAAATTTTGCGAGCATTTAAAGGTCTGTTGACCTCCGATGGGAACTTTCAGTGTTGGGGTAAGCGTGTCGGAAAATCCTGCCCCCTACATTTCTATCACCTCCGACTCTAAAACTCTCCGAGGTCACCGCGCTCCATCAATTCTGGCTTTATGTGCACCCCTGAATTTTTTTTTTCACCCCTGAATTTAATTTATTTACCATGCTTTCATTGTAAAGGCCCCAAGTTCCTCCTCTACATCTCACTGCCTCTCTACCTTACTTTCCTCTTTTAAGATGCTTCTTAAAATCTACCCTTAGTATTTTATATTGAGGATCCATGCAGAGATGACACTTGTGTAACTGATTTTATCTGCAGTGCTTTTAAAATGTCAACTCTACAGCGTCCTACTTTATTTATTTTCCTCTATCCCCTACACACATCAAGCACAGTGAGAACCAATGGTAACAGACTCACATAAGCACACAGAGAGCAACTGAACACTACACTGCCTCTTTGACCAAGCTCATGGTCACTTGCCCTAATATCTTCTTCAGTGTCAAATTTTGCTCGATAACACTGCTGTGAAATTCCTTGAGATGTTTTACTACTTTAAAAGTGCCATGAAATCGCTGATTTTTTTCTTTTCATTTCTGTTGAATCTACGTAGAACAGAGGGTTGTTTCTGATGGGAATCAATCTGATTGGGGTCGGAGCACAGTTCCTCAGGGCTCTGAGCTTGGATCTCTCCCTTACAGCACTGTGGGTGTTCCAACAACACAAAGACTGCAGCAACTCAAGAAGGCAGTTCACCATCACCTTCTCTAGAGCAATTAGGGATGGGCACTAAGTCTCCTGTGAATGAATAAAAATAATCACTCCAGTTCATTTTCATTAACTGATCAGTGTGCAAATTTCTCATGAAAAAGGAATTTTTTGCCTTTTACATCTTTCCAAAACCAGTATTTTGTACTTCTGTACAACTATCATAGAATCATAAAATCCCTACATACAGAAGGAGGTCATTCAAGTCTGTACCAACCACAATCCCACCCAGGGGCTATTCCCGTAACACCACACATTTACCACAGCTAGTCCCCATGACACTAGGATCAATTTATCATGGCCAATCAACTTAACCCGCACTTCTTTGGACTGTGGGAGGAAACCAGAGCACCCGGAGAAAACCCACACAGACACAGAGAGAAAGTGCAAACTCCACACAGATAGTGACCCGAAGCTGGAATTGAACCCGGTATCCTGGCACTGTGAGGCAGCATTGCTAACCACTGTGCCACCGTTCTGTCCTAGTGGCACAGTGGCTACTATTTCAAAGCATTACATAAGAGCGTTTTGCACTCATCCACGTGCCCAGGAATGTGTCAATAGTTGCCTGCGATGATGGTAAGGGGTTTGGGGATTATGCCAGTATTTGCCTGCTGGGGGGGTGGTTGGAGGATTCCTGATGTGTGCCAACGTTTGCTAGGGAAGTTGGAGGATCCCAGGACTGTGCCAATGTTTGGTAGGAGAGCCAGATGCAGGCATTTTTTTAAGCATCCCCTTCCACGTTCTTCTACAATAGTTATAATCTCCAGATGTAACACGAAAGAAAGTACCACCCTATATTTCAATTATAAACCATGCAAGGAACAGAACATCGCGATCCGATCCCTCTGGAAGAACAATTGTCACTTTGCTAACTCTAACACAGCCATATACTCTTACTGCTGTTATCTGCCTTTCATTAACAATGGCAATTCTCCCAGGTACTAGCCGTCTTCCCATTAACCTACCACTCCCTTTACTTCTCTGAAAGCCCTTGATGCAGAACCTTACATAATGCATATTGAAAATTGGTGTTCTTATCTTCACTGAATATTGCATCCACTGGCTCGTTTTCCTCCTGAATAATTCTAGCAGAATCAGCTTGTACGTGACTTCAGTTTTTCAAAACCACTGTAACCTTCTGAATTTCATGCTTTTTTAATGCACATGGATAGCCTTCCCCAACCTTCCCAGTTGAAATCTCACCCCATTTTTGATAAACAGCATTAAAGCCAATATAAAGAACTCTCTGGCCACATGGCTACCAAGCTAGTGACTACTACCACTTGAACCTTAATTATTTTTTGATCATTTTCTTTCTAGTGTAAAGGTTTATCTCATACTGAGAGACATTAGTGAGCAGTGTGGAGGACAGAATACCCTCCCTGCTCAATATTTATCAGGTGATAGCCTAGAAGTATTATCGCTAGACGATTAATCCTTAAACTCAGCTAATGTTATGGGGACCCGGGTTCGAATCCCACCACGGCAGATGGTGAAATTTCAATTCGAGAAAAACTATCTGGAATTAAGAAGGGGCAGCACGGTGGCATTTAGGGACAGCACAGTGGCACAGTGGTTAGCACGGCTGTCTCACAGCCTAGTTCGACTCCCACCCTGGGTTACTATCTGTGTGGAGTCTGCACATTCTCCCCATCTCTGCATGGGTTTCCTCCCACAGTCCAAAGACGTGTGGGTTCTGTGGCTTTGCAAGTGATTCAAAATGTAGGAGTTGTGAGATCTCCCTGGGTACCCAGCACAAACATGTATGATCTGCTTTCTGTGATTGCAGATTAGATGGGCCTTTAGAGAGTGAATTCCTTTTCTATTAATGAATCTCACAGGCTGCTGGCAGGGAGCTCTCAAGGCCACCTCTGTGCAGTCAATGGCACCCTGCTCTTGCAGAAAGCCCGAGATCACAGCTAATCCTACAGCACTGGCAGCGTGGCTTGCTTCATCCATATAGAACTGCAAGTAATGATTAGTTTACTGAAAAGGGCAAGAGTTAGCTCTTTTCTGTATCTATGTGTTGCCAGCTGTGAGATGTCAACAAAACGAAGGAGCTTGTCATTGACTTCAGGAAGCATGCCCCTGCCTACATCAATGGAGATGAAGTAGAAATGGTCGAGAGCTTCAGGTTTTTCGGTGTCCAGAACACCAACAACCTGTCCTGGCTCCCCCATGCCGACACTCTAGTTGCCGCAGTTCAGGGATCGCAGATATATATATGTATTGTGTTTAGTAATTCATATATTTAATTGTCTTATGGAGTTATAGCCCTAGTCATGTGTCTCTGTCTTTTCTTTGGTTTACTAAATAGTCTTTAGTAATCATTACGATGACTGGGATGGTTATTATAGAACATAGAACACTACAGCACAAACAGGCCCTTTGGCACACAAGTTGCGCCGATCATATCCCTACCTACCAGGCCATAGAACTATCTATAACTCTCAATCCCATTAAATCCCATGTACTCATCCAAAAGTCTTTTAAAAGACCCCAGCGAGTTCGCCTCTACCACCACCGACGGCAGCCGATTCCACTGCAGCAGGCGACGGTGCAGAGGGACCTCGGGGTCCTTGTGCATGAGTCGCAAAAACCCAGCCTGCAGGTGCAGCAGGTGGTCAGGAAGGCTAATGGGATGCTGGCCTTCATAGCGAGGGGGATTGAATATAAAAGTAGGGAGGTCTTGCTGCGGCTGTATAGGGCATTGGTGAGGCCGCAGCTGGAGTACTGTGTGCAGTTTTGGTCGCCGTACTTACGCAAGGATATTTTGGCCTTGGAGGGAGTGCAGAGGAGGTTTACTAGGCTGATACCGGAGTTGAGGGGGTTGAGCTATGAGGAGAGGCTGAATAAACTAGGCTTGTACTCGTTAGAGTTTAGAAGAATGAGGGGAGATCTCATTGAGACGTATAAGATGATGAATGGGATGGATAGGATAGAGGTGGAGAGACTCTTCCCGCTCAGAAAGGACAGTAGGACTAGGGGGCACAGCCTCAAGATAAAGGGGGGGCGGTTTAGAACGGAGTTGAGGAGGAACTTCTTCACTCAAAGGGTGGTGAATCTCTGGAATTCTCTGCCCGTTGAAGTGGTGGAGGCTGCCTCGCCAAATATTTTTAAGACGCGGGTTGATGGGTTTTTGATAAGCGAGGGGATTAAGGGTTATGGGGAGAGGGCGGGAATGTGGAACTGAGCCACGACAGATCAGCCATGATCTTATTGAATGGTGGGGCAGGCTCGAAGGGCTAGATGGCCTACTCCTGCTCCTATTTCTTACGTTCTTATGTTCACTCACTCACCACCCTCTGAGTGAAAAACTTACCCCTGACAGAACTTCTCACTGAATGTTTCATGTCACTCCTCACATCATTCCAAAACAAAACTATATACCACCAGGAACCAGTGTTACAAGTTGAGGTGCCCTAGCAGATAACATATGCACAGTTCATGACATCCTTTACACAGCCTGAGTCCAGGCCTCACTTTGCTTGCTAGCTTATTGCTTTCGGAATGAATAGGAAGACATTTCTGACAATTGCCCGTGTGCCTCATTTCAACCCCATTGTGCTGTCTGGGCTGTGTGGGAATTCTCCAGCTCCTGCAATGGAGAGGTCAGTCTGCATGGCACCGTGACTCCAAACTTTGCCAATGCTGGAATAAACACAGAAAACGCAGAACCAACGCGAAGTCATTGACCTGAAAAGTGAACACTTGTCTCTCACTGCACAGATGCTGTCTGATCTGCTGAGCATTTCCAGCCTTTATCATCAAATTCTATCTCATTTTACTCCTCTCAGGGCAATGCTGTTGGTTACTGGAGTTAATCAAGTATGCGTGGAACTTTACCGGCACGCCCGCCCCGGGGATCAGGGTGAGTGAGACTCGGAGACCGACATTCTCCATCGGCCTCGGGCAGGATCTTCCGAGCCTCAGGAGGGCGAGGCGGTAAAATTCCGGCACGTATCTCTGATGTCTCAGATGGGTCACTGTACCTCAGTTTTCCACCCATTGGATAAAATGCCTGACTGAATCAACATACTTAATGGGGCAGCCAGCCCATAGGCAAACAATTGCAAGGGTCCATGTGGTAAAATTACCAAGCAGGTCCTGCTGCCACAAGACCGGGCTCAGGACACACTCAGCAACCCGAAAGCTGGGATCATGTATCCGATAACTCGGCTTCTTTCTTCACAGATGCTGCTGATCTGCTGAGTATTTCTGGCACCATTTGTTTTTTTTTATTTCAGATTTCTAGCATCTACAGTATTTTGCTTTTATAATACGAGGGTACTTCTGCAGCATAAGTGCCAAATGTGAATTCTGAATGTCTTAAGCTACTTGGCTTAACTTACGGAGTGGGGAACATGCTTGAATCTATCATCAAGGAAGAAATAGCGAGACATCTGGATAGACATTGAGCCATTGGGAAGATGCAGCATGGGTTCATGAAAAGCAAGTCATGTTTAACTAACTTACTGGAATTCTTTGAGGATGTTACAAGTGCGGTGGACAGCAGGGAACTGGCAGATGCGGTGTGTCTGGATTTCCAGAGGGCATTAGACAAGGTGCCACACAAAAGGCTGCTGCTTTAGGTAAAGGTGCACGGTGTTACGGGCGATGTATTAGCATGGATAGAGAATTGGTTAACTCACAAAAAGCAAAGAGTGGGGATAAATGGGTGTTTTCCTGGTTGGCGATCAGTGACTCGCGGTGTGCCTCAGGGATCAGTATTGGGACCGCAGTTATTTACAAATTACATAGATATTTTGGAGTTAGGGACCAAGTGTAGTGGGAGAAAATTCACAGATGACACTAAGATGAGTGGCAGAGCAAAGTTTTCAGAGGACATTAAAAGTCTGTAGAGTGATATAGATAGTTTAAGTGAGTGGGCAAGGGTCTGACAGATGGAATACAATGTTTGTAAATGTGAGGTCATCCATTTTGGCAGGAATAACACCAAAATGGACTATTTTTTAATGGTAAAATATTGCAGCATGCTGCAGAGGGACCTGAGTGTCCCCGTGCATGAATCAGAAAAAGTTGGTTTGCAGGCGCAGCAGGTAATTAAGAAGACAAATGGAATTTTGTCCTTCATTGCTAGAGGGATGGAGTTTAAAAACAGGGAGGTTATGTTGCAGCTGTAGAAGGTGCTGGTGAGGCCACACCTGGAGTACTGTATACAGTTTTGGTCTCTTTACTTGAGAAAGGATATACTGGAATGGGGGGAGGGGTGCAAAGAGGATTCACTAGGTTGATTCCGGAGTTGAGAGGATTGGCTTATGAGGAGAGGCTAAGAAGACTAGGACTATGCTCATTGGAATTTAGAAGAATGAGGGGGGATCTTATAGAAACATAAAATTATGAAGGTATTAGATAAGATAGAAGCAAGGAGGTTGTTTCCACTGGCTGGTGAAACTAGAATTAGGGACCTGGCCTCAAAAAAAGGGGGGGGCAAACTTAGTACTGAGTTGAGAAGGAATTTCTTCACCCAAAGGGTTGTGGAATTCCCTGCCCAGTGAAGCAGCTGGGGCTACCTCGTTGGATGTTTTTAAGACAACGGTAGATAGATTTTTGAACAGTAAAGGAATTAAGGGTTATAGAGAGTAGGTAGTTAAGTAGAGCTGAATCCACAAAAAGATCAGCCATTGAATGGCGAAGCAGGCTAGAGGGGCCAGATGGCTTACTCCTGCTCCTAATTCTTATGTTCTTATATTCTTAACTTATGTCAGTTATCATGTGGTGCGTTAAGAGTACACCCCATGACTACTGAATCTGATCTGGGAATTACAAATGCCTGGGAGAGGTTCACATGTCTCTTTATTAAATACTTGTTGAGTGATTCAATTATATTCACTAGCAACTGTAAATCCCATTCAATCATTTTGAGTGGTCTCTGGAACAGTCAATATAATCATTTCAAAATATTCCTCAATGGTTTTCAATAACACCCCGGCCGGAATTCTCCAGCCTTGCATGCCCGCTACCACTGCCAGCGAGAGCAGAGAATTTGGCGCTCAGCCAAATCTTCATTCGCTGCACCTGGACTGGAGAATCCCAGCCACGGCAATGTCAGAGAATTCCAGGTACTATACTTAATAATCAGTCTCAACTTTGTGTTCTCTTATTTAGTGACAGGCATCGTTGGTAAGGTCAGCATTTATTGTCCATCTCTAGCCAGCCATGGCAATGGACCTTCTTCTTGAACAACTGCAGTCCTTGGGTGGGATTTTGCAGCCTTGCTCATCCTGAAACCGTAAAATCCCACCCGAGGTCAACAGACCTTTCCATGGTTTACTCCTCACCGTTCCGATTCCCCGTGACGGGTGCCATGGTAAAATTCTGACCCACATGTTGAAGGCGCTCCCAGAGTGCAATGAGGTAGCAAGTGCCAGAATTTTGCCCCAGCGATATTGATACAGGTGGCATGGTGGCACAATGGTTAGCACGGCTACCTCACTGCGCCAGAGACCTGGGTTCAATTCTGGCCTTGGGTGACTGTCTGTGTAGAGTTTGCAAGTTCTCCACGTGTCTGTGTGGGTTTCCTCCAGATGCTCCAGTTTCCTCCCACACTCCAAAGATGTGCAGGTTAGATGGATCGGCCATGCTAAATTGCCCCATATCCAGAGCTGTGTAGGTTAGGTGGATTAGTCATGGTAAAATGTGTGGGGTTACAGGGATAGGTTCTGGGTAAAATAATCTGTTGGGGAGTCAGTGCAGACTTGATCGGTCAAATGGCTCCTTCTGCATTCTATGATTCTATGAAAGAATAAGGATGTAGGTTCAAGTCAAGACGGTGTGTGAATTAGAGGGAAATTCAGAGGTTTAAAGTTTAAAATGTATTTATTAGTCACAAGTAGGCTTACACTAACACTGCAATGAAGTTACTGTGAAAACCTCCAATCGCCACACTTTGGTGCCTGTTCCGGTACACTGAGGGAGAATTTTGCATGGCCAATGCACCCAACCAGCACATCTTTCAAACTGTGGAAGGAAACCGGAGCACCTGGAGGAAACCCATGCAGACACTGGGATAACATGCAGACTCCACACAGACAAAAACTCTAGCCGGGAATCAAACCCGGGTCCTTGGTGCTGTGAGGCAGAAGTGCTAACCACTGTGCTACCAACCCACCCAATACTGCCAAGAACCTTGTCCTTCTAGTGATGGTTCTTGGGTTTGGGAGGTATTTCCAAAGCAACCAGTGTGCACCCTGTAGACAGCATACACACTGCAGCCACACTCTGTCAATGATGGAGGGAACCTGCCAAATTTCAAAATTGCAAAATTTGATTGTTTCCTCGGATCCGCCAGGCAAAATTTCAGAACTAAAGAAACTAGAACATTTGTTTTGTTAACCATCCAAGGCTTCAAAAATGTCTTCAGGGTCTGCAGTTTCTAGTAATATGTAAGGCCATACAAAACAGGAACAAGAGTAGGCCGTTAAGCCTGCTCTGCCATTCAATAGGATCACAGCTGATCCAATATTCCTCACATCTACTTTCCTGTCCTTTATCCAAACCCTTGATTCCCTTACTGATCAAAAATTTATCCAGCTCACTCTTAAATACACACAAGAACTCTGCCCTCACAGCTCTCTGTGCAGAGTTCTAAAGACTCACGACCCTCTGAGAGAAGAAATTCCGCCTCATCTTAGTCTTAAATTGGTGTCTCTTTACGCTGAGACCATGGCCTCTGGTCCTAGACTCTCCCATGAAGGGAAACATCCTCTCAGCACTTATGCTGTCAAGCCCCTTAAGAATCTTACATGTTTCAAAGAGATCACCCCTCATTCTTCTAAATTCCAATGAGTAGAATCCCAGCCTGTTTAACCTTTACTCATCAGACAATTCCTCAGTACCGGGATCATGCTAGTGAACCTTCTTTGAACTGCCTCCAATGAAATACTAATTAGTGGGAGGCAATGGCCGAGTGGTATTAATCCAGAAACTCAGCTAATGTTCTGGAGACCTGGGTTCGAATCCCATCATGACAGATGATGGAATTTGAATTCAATAAAAATATCTGGAATTAAGAACCTACTGGTGACCATGAAATTATTGTCAATTGCCAGAAAGACCCATCTGGTTCACTAATGTCCTTTAGAGAAGGAAATCTGCCGTTCTTTCTTGATCTGGCCTACATGTGACTCCAGAGCCACAGCATTGTGGCTGAGTCTCAAACACCTTCAATCAACTAGGGATGGGCAATAAATGCTGGCCAGCCAGCAACACCCATGTCCCATGAATAATACAAAGAAAAACTCTATCCTTAAATAAGGGGACCAGCATCCCAATTCCAGTTGAGGTTAACTTCCCACCAGCACTCTGGCTGGCTAAACAACCAGGAAACTCGAGACTCTATTGATCCCTACAAAACGAATGAAAGCATATCCAGAGGTCAGAACTTCCTGTCCCAGGATTCCAGCTCAGGGTCAGTTTTGAACCACCCTGTCTGTGCTAGGTGCTGCTTGGTGCGGTGAAGTGTCCTAGCACTATGTGGGTGGGCAGAGATCCTACCAGTGTTACCCAAGGCAGGTAAACAGGGTGGAATCCTCAACACAAGGTGATTTCGTCACTAGCAGGGGCAAGGGAACCATTGATGTAGTGGCAGGAGGATCTGAATTTTTTTTATATTCTATCCAGCAGTTATTACCCTTGAGATAGTGACGGTGAGCCACATTCTTGAACTGCTGCTGTCAATCCACTATTGGAAAGGGAGATCGAGATTTCTGACCCAGGGACACTGAGTGAATGGTGATATATTTCCAAGTCAGGGTGGTTTAATGACGTACTTGCAGACTGTGATGTTCCCAAACATCTGCTGCCTTTCCTGACTTGTGCATTGTATATAGATGGTGGACAGGCTTTGGGGAGCCAGGCAGTGAGTTATTCTCTACAGAGTTCCCAGCCTCTGACCTGCTTTCGTAGTCACAGTACTTATCTGTCTTGTCCAGTTAAGTTTCTGGTCAATGGTAACCCTCAGGATGTTGATGGTGATGATGACGTTGACAATATCACTCAGGATGGATAAGTGTGAACCAGGGGCACGAGTAGTCATGGGAAGGTACTTACGGGAAGGTAGGCGCTGGAGATGTACCACTTGCGCCCATTTAGCCCATATAATTAAGGTGCCCTATTAATTACCCCTCAATCTCGCACTATCAGCTGTGGACTGAGCATAACTACAGAGGTTGTGGCCTGAGAATTTTCACTATCTTCATCTATCCCGTCAATACCAAACCATTGAGTCATTACAATGATTTAATTGCAAAATATCAGCCATTGCCAAACATGACATGTAATGGATACCAATGAGAGGTTATAAAGTGTGTACTCCTGCAATATGCCCCTTAGGTATGAACATTTCAACCACCCCCCTCCCTCTCCCCCAACTTCAGTGAAATTTGAATGAACAGATTGTTGCTTGGAGACAGAAGTTAGTTTAGACGCAATCCCACATGACTATGTCTGTCTGAGGGTCAAATATCTGTTCACTTTGTTCTAAAGGCTTGTCTTTACAGCTTCCTGACTGAGATAAGGCAAACAGTTCAAGTTCTCTGTTAGCGCAGTTCAACCTTAATAGCGAAACCAAAGTCCACAGGGTCGACTTTGATTTTACAATAATCAAAAGAGTAAGAGAGGGCAAGAGATAAGTCAAGAAGTTGATAACACCTTTTCCCACACAGCTGGGGACAGAATTCCTATTCAACATCTTAAAGTAAATCAGAAAATAAGTATTAAAAATACAGCAATATTCAATGCTGCAAACTGCCTTGAGATACTTAGCTACATTAAAGGCACTATATAAATGCAGGTTGCTGTAATTTCTTGTGCTGATTGGCACAGTGGTTAGCACTGCTGCCTTGCAGTGCCAGGGACCTGCATTCGATTCCTGGCTTGGGTCATTGTCTGTGCGGAGTCTGCATGTTCTCCCCGTGTCTACATGGGTTTCCTCCGGGTGCTCTGGTTTCCTCCCTAAATCTGAAAGACGTACTGGTTAGGCCATGCTAAATTCTCCCTCAGTGTACCCGAACAGGCGCTGGAGTGTGGCAACTAGGGAATTTTCACAATAACCTCATTGCAGTGTTAATGTAAGCCTAATTGTGACACTAATAAATAAACTATATTTATTGTCTTAAAGTGCATCAAGGTAGGTAAATCCCAGAACACTGTGGGAGGCTAGGGGGGAAATTGTGGGTCCCCTAGCTGAAATATTTGAATCATCGATAGTCACGGGTGAGATGTCTGAAGATTGGATGGTGGCAAAATGTGTCTTTGTTTAAAAAGCCTGGCAACTGTAGGCCAGTGAGCTTCATATCTGTGATAATTGTTGGAAGGTATTTTGAGAGACAGGAATTACAGGCATTTTGAGATGCAAGGACTGATTAGGGATAGTCAGCCTGGCTTTGTGAGTGGAAAATCATGTCTCACAAATTTGATTGAGTTTTTTGAAGGGATAACCAAATAGGTAGATGAGGGCAATGCAGTTGATCTTGTCTACATGGACTTTAGCAAGGCCTTTGACAAGTTAGCGCATGGTAGGTTATTGCATCAGGTTATATCGCACAGGATCCAGAGTGAGGTATCTAAATGGATACAAATTGGCTTCTTGACAAAAGCCAAAAGTAAAGGGCTGTTTTTCAAACTGGAGGCCTGTGACCAGCAGTGTGCCTCAGGGATCAGTTTTGGGTCCATTGTTACTTGTCATTTATATTAATGATTTGGATGAGAATATTGGAGGCATGGTTAGTAAGTTTGCAAATGACACCAAGATTGATGGTGTAGTGGATAGTGAAGAAAGTTATCTCCAATTGCAACAGGGTCTTGATCAATTGGGCCAGTGAGCTGACGAATGGCAGATGAGTTTAATTTAAATTAATGCAAGGTGATGCGTTTTGGTAGATTGAACCAGGACAAGACTTATTCAGTTACTGGTTGGGTGTTGGGGGAGAGTTACAAAACAAAGAGATCCAGGGGTACATGTTCATAGCTCCTTGAAAGTGGAGTCACAGGTGGACAGAGAGGTGAAAAAGGCATTCGGCATGCTTGGTTTTGTTGGTCAGAACATTGAATACAGAGACATCTTGTTGATGTTGTACAAGACATTGGTAAGGCCACACTTGGAGTACTATGTACAGTTATGGTCACCCTATTATAGAAAGGATATTATTGAACTAGAAAGAGTGCAGAAAAGATTTACTAGGATGCTACCGGGACTTGATGGTTTGAGTTATAAAGAGAGGCTGGATAGATTAGGACTTTTTTCTCTGGAGCATAGAAGGCTGAGGGGTGATCTTATAGAGGTCTATAAAATAATGAGAGGCACAGATCAGCTAGATAGTCAATATTTTTTTTCCCAAAAGAAGGGGAATGTAAAACTAGAGGGCATAGGTTTAAGGTAAGAGGTACAAAAGTGTCCAGAGGGGCAATTTTTTCACCCACGCAGACACAGGGAGAACGTGCAAACTGCACACAGACAGTGATCCCAGCCAGGAATTGAACCCAGGTCCCTGACGCTGTGAGGCAGCAGTGTTAACCATTATGCCACCATGCCACCCATTATCAAGGCTTTGAGCAGAGATTCTGTTGCTGTCATTAAATTCCTGGTCCTCTAGTCATTCGCTGAGCAAAAAGATAGATGGTCTGTGGATCATGAGACTGTAAACTACGAATTAGATTTGTTAACAATGAAGGTGAAACAGTGTGATAATGTCTTGCATTTTATATTAATTTACAATGATTAAAGATTTTACTGACTCTCTTAATAATGCTGAACCTTGACTGGTGTCCATAACATGAAGCTTAAATGTGGATTTCTGTTATACATCATGAAGTGTCGACATGCTACATCCATAAAGACTGCAGTGCAGTGGAACTGATGCGTTTGGAGTAAGCATATATAGGAGATACTTTCCATTCCTTTCACATTTGATTTGAACATTCAATCTTAATCACATTCTAGGGCAGCACGGTGGCAGAGTGGTTAGCACTGCTGCCTTACAGCGCCAGGGAACCAGTTCAATTCCTGGCTTGGGTCACTGTCCTATGTGAAGTTTACATGTTTTCCCTATGTCTGTATGGGTGTAAGTCTCTTTTAAGAGACTTCTGGATGAGCACATGGGATTTAATGGGATTGAGGGTTATAGATAGGCCTGGTAGTTTATGCAGTAGTGTTCTACGTTCTATGATTCCTGACGTCCCCATGCCACATCGCAATACTCAGTTCAATGACCCCCTAGTCCCTCACCAGTGGGAACATTCTTTCTGAATCTATCCTGTCTAACCTTGTTAAAATTTGATGTGTTTCTATGAGATTCTCTCTCACTTTTCTAAACTCCAATGAAAATAATCCTAACCAATTTAACCGGTTTCCTCCCACAGTCTGAAAGATGTGCTGATTAGGTGCATTGTCTATGCTAAATTCTCCCTCAGTGTACCCGAACAGATGCCAGTATGGCGACCAGGGGATTTTCACCATAACTTTATTGCAGTATTAATGTAAGCCTGCTTGTGACACTAATAAATAAACTTTGAACTTTATTGTAATCATACAGGAAAGGAAGCTTTCAATCAGTGCCAATTGAGTCATTTAAGTCGCCAATGCAGGAGCCCAACATTCCCGAGATCCCATGAAATAAGGCTTTGGGAAGGACAGGTACAGAGGAGATGTCAGGGGTAAGTTTTTCACTCAGAGGGTGGTGAATGAGTGGAATCGGCTGCCATCGGTGGTGGTGGAGGCAAACTCGTTCGGGTCTTTTAAGAGACTTCTGGATGAGCACATGGGATTTAATGGGATTGAGGGTTATAGATAGGCCTGGTAGTTTGTGCAGTAGTGTTCTACGTTCTATGATTCCTGACGTCCCCACGCCACATCGCAATACTTCACTTGGCAGGTATGCCCAACTGTTGGCAGCCTGTCCAACATCAATCAAAGGGCCAATTAAGGTAATTAAGTAAGCAGTGAACTGCAACTTTCAGAGGCTCATTGGCTATTATGTTTGATCATAGAATCTCTACAGTGCAGAAGACTTACGCTCCAGCATTTGCTGTGCCCCTAGCCAAGCAGTTCCAGTGCAGCTACAACACTGGCATCTATCCAGCAATGTGGAAATTTTGTTTTATTCATTCATGGTACACCGGCATCGCTGGCTGGCCAGTATTTATTGCCCATCCTTAGTTGCCCTTGGAGGGCAGTTAAGAGTCAACTGCATTGGCCAGGTATGTCCTGTACACAAGACACGGGACAAATCCAACTTGGTTAATTACACTTGATCATCAGTAAAATCAGGCAATGTTTTGGCCACAGTTACATTCTGCGGCAGTGAATTTCACACATTCACCATCCTCTAGGTGACAAAATTTCTCCTCATCTCAGTTCAATGACCCCCTAGTCCCTTACCAGTGGGAACATTCTTTCTGAATCTATCCTGTCTAACCTTGTTAAAATTTGATGTGTTTCTATGAGATTCTCTCTCACTTTTCTAAACTCCAATGAAAATAATCCTAACCAATTTAACCTCTCCTCATATGACAGACCTGCCATCCCAGCAATCAACTTGGTAAACCTTTGCTGTACTCTCTGTACAGGAAGGACATCCTTCCTCAGATAAGGACACCAGAAAGAAGGAAGTGTAATTAACCAAGTGTTCCAGGTAAGGCTTCACCAATGCTCTACACAATAAATATTCTCTTGCTACATACCAACATACCATTTGCCTTTTTTACTGCCTCTGTCCCTACGCACTTACTTTCAGCGACTGATGCATGAGGTCACCAAGGTCTTGCTGATATTCACCTCTCTCAATCTACCCATTGAAGTAATCATCTGTCTTCCTATTATTGCTACCAAAGTGGATAATCTCACATTTGTCCACATTGTACTGCATCTGCCATGCAGATGGCCACAGACTCAGCCTGTCCAAATCACACTAAAGCATCTTTGCATCCTCCTTACGGCTCACTCTCCCATCCAATTTTGTATAATTTGCAAATTTGGAGATAATACATTCAGCTCCCTCTTCCAAATCAATAGTATATAATGTGAATGTAGGGATCATAGCACAGATCCCTATGGAACCCCACTAGTCACTGACTCCCAATCAGAAAGAGCAAAGACCTGGACAATATCCAGGCTTGGGCTGATAAGTGGTAAGGAGCATTTATACCACACAGGGGCCAGGCAATGACCATCTTCAACAAGAGAGGATCTAACCATCGCTCCTTGACATTCAGTGGCATTACCACTGCTGAATCCCCCACAATCAACATCATGGCAGTTACCATTGACCAGAAAGTGGATTTGGCCAGTCATATAAATAATGCAGATACAAGGGCAGGCCAGAAGCTGAGAATCCTGCGGCGAATAATTCCCCTCCTAACGCCACAGATCCTGTCCATCGTCTACAAGGCACAAGTCAGGAGTGTAATGGAATACTCTTTATTTGCCTGGATGAGGGTGGCTCCAACCACACTCATGAAACTTGACATCATTCAGACAAAGCAGCCTGTTCAGTTGGCACCCCTTCCACAAACCTTCATTCTCTACACCACTGCAAACAGCGACAGCAATGTGTACCATCCACTG
The DNA here is from genome assembly GCF_965287045.1 of Carcharhinus amblyrhynchos. Taxonomy (NCBI): domain Eukaryota; kingdom Metazoa; phylum Chordata; class Chondrichthyes; order Carcharhiniformes; family Carcharhinidae; genus Carcharhinus; species Carcharhinus amblyrhynchos. Next base: position 127,613,019 of record NC_137327.1, read on the forward strand.
TAGGGACTCACCTAAGCTCCTTAGGCAGCACCTTTCAAACCCACGACCACTACCATAAAGGACAAAATCAGCAAATACCTGTGAACACCACCACCCGGATGCTCTCCTCCAAGTCATTCACCATCCTAAATTGGAAATATGTCAGCATTCCTTCACTGTTGCTGGGTCAAAATCCTGGATTTCCCTCCCCAACATCATTGTGGGCCAACCTACAGAACACGGACTGCAGCGATTCAAGAAAATAACTCACCACCATCTTCCCGAGGGCAATTGGAGATGGGCAATGAATGCTGGCCTCGCCAGTGACGCCCACACCCCATAAAAGTTTTTGTTTTAAAAAGTTAAAGGAAATGAGGGATGCATAAGAGTGGAACAGTGGTTAGCACTCTTGCCTCACAGCACCAGGGACCCTGGTTTGATTCTGGCCTCGGGCAACTGATTGTGCGGAATGTGCACATTCTCCCCATATCTGTGTGGGTTTCTTCCAGGTGCTCCGGTTTCCCCCCACAGTCCACAGATGAAAGATGTGTAGGTTAGGTGGATTGACCATGGTACGTTTCCCCTTAGTTCCCCAAGGTATGTAGGATAGGTAATTAGCCATGGTAAAATGTGTGGGTTTATTGGGGTAGGGCAGGAGATGGGCCTGGATAAGACGCTCTTTCAGAGAGTTAGTGCAGACTTGATCAGTCGATGGCCTCCTCCTGCACTGTAGGGATCCTATGGATATCTTATGGTATCTCAGTTATGGTTATCTTATGGTTCTAAGAGACCAGCTTTGGAGTTCTTGGGAGTGTACTAGCTCAATAATGAACGTTATGCAACTCGGGTCATCTGAATGTGTAGAACAATTAAATCATAGAAATATTTACTATATGCAGTAAAAATAACTCAAAAACAGAACACAACTTGTCCTCCACAACTATGTAATTTAATTTGTGACAGTAACTTTAATATGCTGAAAGGAAATCGCAAATTTGTCTGAACCACAGGACACGGATTTAAGATGATTGGCAAAGACAGTGAGTTATTGTGGTCCGGAATGCTTTGCCTCCAAGGACAATAGAAGTTTCAATAGTAACATTCAAAGGAGAACTGGATAATCCCTGAAGGGAAACATTTACACAGTTATGTGGAGATACCAGTGATCTAAAATAATTAAACAGATCTACGAAAGAATTCGCACAGATGTGAAGAACTGAATAGCTTCCTTGTGTGCTAAATGATTCTAAAATTTGATATGTTTTTACCTACATTGAGTCAAAGACTCCCTACAATGCAGAAAGAGGGCACTCGGCCCATTGAATCTGCACCAACTCTCCAAAAGAGCATCTCACCCAAGCCCTCCCCTCCACCCTACCCCAGTAATCCCATGCATTTACCACAGCAAATCCACCTATCTTACACATCTTTAGACTGTGGGAGGAAACTGCAGCACCCAGAGGAAAGCAATGCAGACACGGGGAGAATGTGCAAACGCCACACCTCTAGTTTATACTAGGGTGGACCAGTTATCATTAATACCTCCACCCTCCAATACTGCAGGGAACTCCTCACCTCCCTGGCTAATCTGTGGGGACTGACTGTAGCCCTGCTGTTTAGAAAAATATACTGTTTATTTTTCATCTTTCTTTTTTATCAAGTTGTTTTTGACCTTAACTCTTGGCCATTTGCTCATATAGTGCTACAGCTATTTGAGCCTGTTCAACAATACAGTCAGATCTGAATATCTCCATCAGCTCCACTCCACCCTTCCTGACCCATGGCTGCCCTCCAACCTGCTGACTACCCACTGACCTGACCCAGCTACCCTTCCCAATCACCTGACTGCCTCTCCCAGTCCAATCCAGCTACCCCCACCCACTTACCATCTCACTCATCTGCCACCCTACCTTCCTTGCCAACCAACCCATCTGCCACACCTCACCAATCTGCCCCCCTACCCTCCCGCACCCCCCATCCCCCACCACCTCATCCCCTCACTTTCTGCACCCTACCCATTCATTCACTCACCCACTCACTCATCTTCACCAAGTTTCCCCGACACTAATCCACTGGGATGGATCTCTCTGATAGATGATCTGCTCCATGTGTCTGTAGAAGCTGCAGGAGGCTCGGAGAAGTAAGGTGATTGCCACTTGGCAGAAGATCCAAGCCTTTAGCTCCTTACATGGCTCATAAATGGTTTCGTAACCTTGCTATGCTTTGGCCTGCTTCATTATGTTAAAGGTTCTATATAAATAAATTAATATTGTTGCATAAATGACAATGTGCAGAACAGAATTTTAAACTTTTACCGACCTTTGCACAAAGAAGTGCTTCTCAATGTTACTCCTAAAATGTTTGGCATTCTCCAGACTCTCTAAAGCCTGTCCACCATCTACCTGGCACAAGTCAGGAATGTGATGGAATACTCTCCACTTGCCAAGATGACTGCAGCTCCAACACTCAAGAGGCTCAACACCATACAGGACAAAGCAGCTGTTTGATGGGTCACCCATCCACAAACATTCATTCCCTCCGCCACTGATGCTTAGCAGCAGCACTGTGTACCAGCTACAAGACGCCCTGCAGGAACTCACCAAGGGTCCTTAGGCTGCACATTCCAAACCCACGACCAAAGAAGGACAAGGGCAGCAGATACATGAAAACACCACCACCTGCAAGGTCCCCTCCAAGATACTCACCATCCTCATTTGGAAACATATCACCAATCCTTCACTGTCGCTGGGTCTAAATCCTGGAACCCTCTCCCTAACAGAACTGCAGATGTACCTACACCATATGCAATGGTTCATGAAGGCAGCTCTCCACAACCTTCTCAAGGGCAATTAAGGGTGGGCAATAAACACTGGTCTAGCCAGCGAGGCCCACATCCTGTGAATGAAGTTTAATTTTGCTCTGTGGAAACTGAATCTTCCCATCAACCCTACCTGTTCCCTTTCATATCTTGACATGTAAGGTTTACACTAAATGTCCTCACAGTAGGACTAGGGGGCACAGCCTCAAGATAAAGGGGAGGCGGTTTAGAACGGAGTTGAGGAGGAACTTCTTCACTCAAAGGGTGGTGAATCTCTGGAATTCTCTGCCCGTTGAAGTGGTGGAGGCTGCCTCGCTAAATATTTTTAAGAAGCGGGTTGATGGGTTTTTGATAAGAGAAGGGATTAAGGGTTATGGGGAGAGGGCGGGAAAGTGGAACTGAGCCACGACAGATCAGCCATGATCTTATTGAATGGCGGGGCAGGCTCGAAGGGCTAGATGGCCTACTCCTGCTCCTATTTCTTATGTTCTTATGTTCTTAAAGGGGACAAGGAGGTACGCATGCAGAATTTTATTATTATGTTTAAGCTGAACACCAATTTCCAGTTAAAGTGACACTAAATCCTTCAATGAGATAATCAGTTAAAATAGCAATTTATTTTTGTAACAGTAAATGGAAATAGAATAAGATTTCTATCCTGAATGTTTCCATCCTCATTGCTAATACTCATGAAAATGTTGGTCTAGTTGTTCAAACGTTGAACCAGTTTAGCTTTGATAAATCTTTACAGACATGAGCTCAGGCTGCATGGTCAAGCAGAACAAACTCATCTGCCAGCTTCAAACCGGGTGTCAACATTCACTTAGTTGGTCGCACTCTGAGTCAGAAGGCTGTGGGTTCAAATCCTGCCTTGAGTCCATAATCCAAGCCTGGCAATGGAGTGCACCGCTTCAAAGAGACTGCCGACCCACTAAAAGTGCCACCTTTTGACAGCACTAACCAAAACAAGATCCCGTCTACCTGCTCAGGTAGATGCGAAAGGTCGCGTGATGCCAACGTTGAGCAGGGACATTGTCCCCCTGCGCCTCGACCAATATTCATCCCTCAACCAAGCTTCATCTCAGGGTCATTCTCACCTCATGGGAGTTTGCTACATACAAATTGGCTGCCTCATTTCGACAACCGAGCCTTTGAAAGCCCTTCATTGACTTTAGGATGTGGACATGCCAGCGTTGGACCATCGACACCACAAACTGCCAGCTCAAAGTGGAGAAGGTCTCCAAGAAGATCGCACATATCGACACAGACATCAAGTTTCTACAGAGCTGCAAGAAAGCAGGCAAGATACCAAAAGGACTACAGATCACAAACCCACTCAGGTCAACCGATAACACAGACTTACACTGAGAGACTTTGCCATTCCAGTGCTACAAAATAAACCTGTTAGACTTTAACCTGGCATTGTGGGACATTTTACTGTTGACATTAGGAAGCTTTGGGATATCTACTTTCCCTCTGCTTTCAAGATCTTTATCTCTTTTGCTATGGAATGTAAACGTTGCAGGTGACTAGAAATTGAAAAACAAAAATTGATTCCAAGCTGTAGAAACATTGACCAGAATTTTCCCACCCCGCTCACCATGAGAATCATAGCGGGTGGTGGGGGTGGAGCGGGGGGTGGTGCTGGTGGACCATGCAAAGGTCCTCAGGCAGAATTTTCCGGTTTTGGGGTAAGCACAGATGGAAAATCCCACCCATTTACTTTCATACCTCTGAAAATTTTACATTTCTGCACCCAGTGCATGTGCAAAGTGATGAAACACCACAAAGACTGAGGCCTGAATTCTCCAATCTTGCACACCCTGTCACCACTGCCAGCAAGAACAGAGAATTTGGCACGCAGCCAAATCTCCATTCACAGCAGCAGGGCTGGAGAATCCCAGTCGCGGGCAAGGTCAGAGAATTCTTGGAATCCCTACAGTTTGGCCCATCCAGATTGCTCCAGTTTCCCCCTACAGAAGAAGGAGGCCATTCGGTCCATTAAGCCTACACCAACAGCAATCCCACCAGGCCCTATACCCTTAACTCCACACATTTCCGCTGCTAGCCCCCATTTCAGCCTTAGAATGTGAAAGCGTTGAACATTTAATAGCGTACAGCAGTTCTTAGAGTATTGCTGAGTTTACTAGCAGGCAACAAAATATTACAAATGAAAAACACTGCACGCACAAGAAATTGTGTGTATACAAGAGTGGAAGAGTGGAAAGATTTAAATAAGTAAGAAGTCTGACAACACCAGGTTTAAGTCCAACCGATTTATTGGATAGTAAACTCACAAGCTATCAAATAAATCGGTTGGACTTGAACCTGGTGTTGTCAGACTTCTTACTGCGTTTACCCCAGTCCAACACCGGCATCTCCACATCAAGATTTAAATAAAGCAGACTACTGAGTGCTGAAGGTAGTACAGTGGTTAGCACTTCTGCCTCATAGCACTAGGGACCCAGGTTCAATTCTAGCCTTGATATCCATGTGGAGTTTGCACATTCTCCACATGTCTGCATGGGTTTCCTCCAGGTGCTCCTGTTTCCTCCCACAGCCCAAAGATGTGCAGATTCAGTGGGTTATCCATGCTAAATTGCTCCTTAGCTTCTCAAGGTGTGTGGGTTAAGGGGATTAGCCATGTAAATACTTGGAGTCACTGGGATAAGGCCTGGGTAATATATTCTTTCGTAGAGTCAGTGCAGCCTTGATGGGCCAAATGGCCTCCTTCTGCACTGTAGGGATTCTATGATTAAGCTTTCATATTTTCTCTTGTAAGGCTGCAATTTCTAAAAGCATAAGTTAGTTTAAGTGAGGATGATACTTACCTGCAGGGGCAGCCTTTGAGTGACTAAAATTGTGATGTTGAAATAAAAGTTATCCACATTGCACTGTATTTTAATAATATTTTATCATACATACATACACAAGTCTTGCGGGCAGAATGTGGCATTAAGATTTATTATCTGGGATATCATAATTCCACAGTCATACAGTTGAGCAATTTATTGAAGAAAGGTTTCATCGCAAACAAACAGCAATTTAGAAAATAGCTAACTGATTTCAACAACTGCCAGGGGGAACCCAGCCCATTTCCAAGGGATGAGCCATAATAACATATATGGGACAGGCTGCATACCCTCAGTGGTGCCCTCAATACAGCTCAATGGCTTGGAACTGGTCTAATATCAGGGAGAGGTTGGAAGAAAGATAGGTCCAGGTTATGTAGGTATGTGGGGGGGAATGAGCAACAAATTACAGCATTCTATTGCCCTCACAGAAATAACTGCAGATGCTATAGTTAAGAAAGCCCACCAACGCCTTTACTTTCTCAGAAGACTAAGGAAATTTGGCATGTCAGTTACGACTCTCACCAATTTTTACAGATGCACCATAGAAAGCATTCTTTCTGGATGTATCATAGCTTGGTATGGGCTCCTGCTCTGCCCAAGACCGCAAGGAACTACAAAAAGTCACGAATGTAGCCCAATCCATCGCACAAACCAACCTCTCATCCATTGACTCTGTCTACACTTCCCACTGTCTCAGCAAAGCAGCCAGCATAATTAAGGATCCCACGCACCCCAGACATTCCCTCTTTCACCTTCTTCTGTCAGGAAAAAGATACAAAACTTTGAGATCACGTACCAACTGACTCAAGAAAAGTTTCTTCCCTGCTGCTGTCAGACTTTTAAATGGACCTACTTCACATTAAGTTGATCTTTTTCTACACCCTAGCAATGACGGTAACACTAAATTCTGCATTCTCTCATTTTCTTCTCGGTGAACAGTACGCTTTGTCTGTATAGTGCACAAGAAACAATACTTTTCACTGTATGTTAATATATGTGACAATAATAAATCAAATCAAATTCAGCCTTTACTTTCCATGGTGTAATCTTCTGTGCCACCTAGGATGTACTAAGCCATGTGTCCATAGCGTGCACTCTGCTTGGTCCACCATTATCTTTGTTGCTATACCACAGGCAGGAGGTATATCGCAGTTGCAGCAATGGAATGGTGAGGCAGATGATGACATAGTGGTAATGTCAGTGGGCTAGTGATCCCAAAGCCCAGGCTGAAGTTTTGAGGAAAACAGGTTCAAATCCTACCATGACTACCACTGGAATTTAAATTCAATGAATGAATCTAAAGTGACAGTGACAAGTAATGATCATCAGTTTAAAAACCCATCTGGTTCACTAACGCAGTGGGTTTCAAACTTTTTTATTTCAGTTACCCTCTTTTACAAAATGGTTGTCCCTCATGGCACATTGACTAGGCAAGCTGCAAAACATGCTGTTACAGTCTCAATCAAAACAGGATTTACAGTACATTTAATTATAACCTTCTAACTTTTTCCCTTCTTAAACTGCACATGACTTGAAATGTATCAGGCAATACTAAACTCTTCCTTCTTATGCTGGCTATGTCATCTGAGTCAGGAGATCTTCATTGTCATAATGCCTTCAACAAAATGTGCGCTATAAACAGAACATCACGCTGGTGGCACTGAGGCACAGCTATTAGCACTGCTGTTTTACAGCACTAAGGACCTGGGTTCAATTCCAGCCTCAGGTCACTGTCTGAGCACAGCCTGCACATTCTCCCTGTGTCTGCGTGGGTTTCCTCCAGGCACTCTGGCTTCTTTCCACAGTCCAAAGATGTGCAGGTTAGGTGGACTGGCCATACTAAATTGACCCTCGTGTTAGGGGACTTAGCAGGGTAAATGTGTGGGGTTATGGGGATAAGGCCTGGTTGGGATTGTGATCAGTGCAGACTTGATGGGCTGAATGGCCTCCTTATGGATTCTATGTTTTTTTTTCAAACAGGATACCCAGTGACCCATTTTCAACATCCATGAGAACATAAGATGAGGGGATCGAAAGAAAACATGCCAAGACTATTTACTGTGAAGGAACCAAGACAAGTGTGAGGGCTGTTTAACATTTTCAGGTATTTTGTGGAAGATTATGCAGAGCTTGTAAAACCCTTTCAAAAATCCATTAAGGAAGGAGGACCAGCTGAGAGATAGAGTAGAATGGGGAGAGAAAGAGAATCAGGCCTTGAATGATTTAAAATTGGCCATGGTCAGGGCCCCAGCTTTAGGATTACCAGGTCTCATCAAACCTTTTCACATTTTCTTTGAGGAAAATGATGGAATGCAAGCTGCAGTAGAAACACAAAGACATGGAGATAGATTGAGGTATTACTCAGCACAATTAGACTCAGTTCTAGGGGTACGCATCGATGTGTGAGGGCCTTAGCCTACGCATCATGGCCATAAGCATTTCTGAACCACTTACTTTAATGGAAAAAAAGAATTCTTCACAAACCAACACAATAGTGCAGCTTCTCGAAGTAGGAAAACTGAAAGGGGCTTCAGATGGAAGAGACTCAAGATGAGAGGCAAATCTACCAGGAGACAATTATGTAGAAATCAGTAGAGATATAAGGGAAAATCCAACAGGGTGGGTTAACAGTACCAGGAACCGAATATGAATGTGTTACAGATGTCAATGAAGAAACATGCTAAGGCTAATAGGAGAAATTACTCACAGGTAAGAGAGTGATTAACCCAGATGTGGATGGGGGCCAGGAAACACATCTGTGACACACCCCACATCACATGGGCAGTGGTAATTAATGAAGAAGGAACAGTGATCGCAGAAGGACAGATTCCAGGAAGCAAGTCAGCAGAGGTAACCGAACTGATAGCTTTAGAATGGAATGCAGGAAAACATGTTAACAGTCACACAAACAGCAGATACGCTTTTGAAGTAATTCACAATTACATTATAGCCTGGAATAGGCAAGGTTTTGTTATCTCAAGTGAGAGACGCATACAACATGAAAACCTGATAAAGATCAGAAAAGCAGCTCAGATTCCTTCAGAAGCAGCAGTTTTCAAAATACAGGCCCACAAGAAGATTACAAGCAAAGCTCAAGAAGAGAACAGTAAAGCAGGTAAGCCAGAGCAAAATTTGAAAGGATCATAAGTAGTAGGTGTGGCAGCAACACAAGCAAGGGAGAGTTCAGACATTGACGTGAGACAAGTACAAGTGCAGGATCCAAAGGAGGAGAAACAAGGGTGGAAAAGACTAGGACGGCAAAAAGGATGAGATGGATTATGGAGGAGAGAGAGGAAAATAATAGCTGCAGAGGCAATACAGCAGACCTTACTAAAAATATATTATGGAATAGCAGTTAGATACAAGGTGACCAATTTAATTGGAAACTGTTGGTGATGAAGGGATTGGGAGAAATGATAGCTAAAATCAGTGTGCCCAAGTAGAACCAGGACATCACTGTAAGGTGAAGATGGGTAGTCAACCAAGACCTAAGGGAATATGGGAAAATTTGCAGATGGATTTCACAGGACAATTGCCAGGAATGAGAGAGAAGAGCTATTGCCTAGTTATTATTGACCAATTAGTGGGTGGCACAGTGGTTAGCATTGCTGCCTCACAGCGCCAGGGACCCAGGTTCAATTCCTGGCTTGGGTCACTGTCTGTGCAGTGTCTGTACATTCTCCTTGTGTCTGCATGGGTGTCCTCGGAATGCTCTGGTTTCCTCCCACCGTCTGAAATATGTGCTGGTTAGGTGGATTGGCCCTGCTAAATTCTCCCTCAGTGTACCAAACAGGCGCTGGAATGTGGCGACTAGGGGATTTTCACAGTAACTTCATTGCACTGTCAATGTAAGCCTACTTGAGACACTAATAAATAAAGTTTACGTTCACTAGATGGGTGAAAGCATTTCCAAGTAAGGATGCCACAGCAAAAACCATAGTTTTAATATTGGCAAATGAGACAATACCTAAGTGGGGAATGCCCCTACAGTTAGATTCAGATCAAGCAACTCATTTCACTGGGAGAGTTTTGAGAGAAGTCTGCGGAATGTTGGGGATAAAACAGAAATGTCACGTACCTTATCACCTGCAGAGTTCAGGAATGATAGAACGTATGAACAGAACACTCAAAAATAGTTCAGCTAATGCTATTCTGAATGAAGGAAACAATTGGATCCAGGCCTTGCCTGCAAAATTGCTGTGACAGAGAGCCACCTCATTTCAAGGAACAGGTTTAACTCAGTTCAAATTGATGACTGGTAAGGCAATGGCCCTCCCAGAAGATGTGATGATGGGTGATGGGGAGCTTGAAATTAGAAGAGAGACAGTATTTCAGTGCATGAGAGACCTGGTAGACCATTTGCATTCTCTTAAGAAGCAGATAATTACTCAGCAGCAACACAAAGATTGGATGAAGTTGGCAGAGGAAAACACTCCAAAATTACCTACACCTAGAGACGAAATACCAGTACAATTAATGACAGACAAGAACCCAAAAGAGAAAAAAGCTTTGACAAAGGATCATCTGGACTTGAAACATCAGTTCTTTTCTCTCATTACAGATGTTGCCAGACCTGCTGAGATTTTCCAACACTTTCTCTTTTGGTTTCAGATTAACAGCATCCGCAGTAATATGTTTTTATCTAATGATAGACAAGAAAGGATTAGGTAAGCTTTAGTGTAGTTGTGACAGGACAGACATGTGCCCTTACTGATGAGAAATGTGGTTCCAGATGGAGACACTAGACAGAGTTGAAACCGTACCCTAGTGGGCAAGCCAACTGTACTAAAAATGTTCCAGTCAATGAATAACCTTGCAGAATTCAAAATTAAATGGCTCCAATAGCCACAGAACTGATGAAAGGGTTAATTGGATTTACAGACAAAATTAAGATATAGGCAGATGCTGGAATCTGAAACAAATCAGAGCTGGAAGAGCAGCTCTGACGAAGGGTCACCTCAACTCGAAACGTTGGCTCTTTCTCTCCACAAATGCTGTCAGAATGACTGAGATTTTTCAGCATTTTCTGTTTTTGTTACAGACAAAATTGTTAGGTTAGCCAAAATCATGATATTGAAATGAGATTAAGTATGAGACTAAAATGTGAATCATTAAGCTATCATGTTACTAATTTTAAGACCTCAGGACCTCTCTGTTTATTATTACAGGATACTGGGTGCAAAGCTGATCAAGACATCAATAATTGAGAAGAATTACAGCAGATTTTATAGAAAAATATAAAATTATGAAGGGAATAGATAAGATAGAAGCAGAGAGGTTGTTCCCACTGGTGGGTGAAACCAGAACCAGGGGCATGGCCTCAAAATAAGGGGGAGCAAGTTTAGGACTGAGTTGAGGAAGAACTTCTTCACCCAAAGGGTTATGAAATTCCCTGCCCAGTGAAGCAGTTGAGGCTACCTCACTGAATGTTTTCAAAGTAAGGATAGATAAATCTTTGAACTGTAAAGGAATTAAGGGTTATGGTGACCGGGCAGGTAAGTGGAGCTGACACCATGGAAACATCAGCCATGATCTTACTGATTGGCAGAGCAGGCTCGAGGGGCCAGGTGGCCTACTCCTGCTCCTAGTTTTTATGTTCTTATGCTCTTATTAAAAGAAAGAAGATTGACAACCAAAGAAATCAAGCCACAATACTGAGTTAAGCTAGAACATTTGAAGATAAAGGCGGCCAAACTGTAGCATGGTTCTGTAAAGTATATTTATCTTTTTCAATGTTAACAAACAGTCCAGAGACACCATTGAATTGACAAGATGACTGCATCTTATTTCATTGTATTACTGAGTTTACTATGTTTAACACAATCAGTCCATTGAGGGATGCATACTAATACTTATCTGTATATGGCATACACATGTGCTAAGACTGCTGACATATCTTAGCATTGGATGTGCACATACATCCTCATTCATGCAGAAGAAGGGATGCCTTTCCATCCAGTACCTTTATTATGGGCAAACTTGATAGTTGTGCCATCAGCTTACTCAGTCTTTTAGGAATCACCAGGCAACACTAAGCGGTTTTATCAAGGAATGTGACAGAATAAACTTTTATAGAACTAGGGCCTTGCACAGGTGGACCAGGTCACGTGAATAGATCTGTCTTTAACACAGCCAGCCCCCAGCTTTATTTTGAATGGAGCAGATTTGGAGGCCCACGGAATAGTGTGTATCGAGAATAAGAATGGCCATGGAGTGGATTTAGGAAGCAGCAAGCGGAGATAGTCAGTAGATGTAGCAAGTAAAATTTGTCTGGATCTACCCAAAGATGGCCAAGTTTGTAACATTCCATATTGTTTTGAAGGCGAGAATACACATCCAATTCTCCATGGAACTTACTGGATTTGTGGAAATAAAGCATACCCGTGGTTGCCTTCTGGCTGGCAGGGATCATGTTACTTGGGATATGTAATCCCATATATTTATCATATCAACCACTTCTAAAGGAGAGAAAGGGGTGCCCTAGTGGGATAGGACCATTTCTTGGGGATAATGATCCCACCTTATTCACATATGAGACTGTCTATGGAAATAGAGGCCGTTACCTCAATTTTGGAAAAGGTTGTGAATGATACTGCGACAGTCTTTGCAGAGATCAGTGATGAGATGGTTGCAATGTGCACAGTGTGCTACAGAATCGTATGACATTAGATTTTATCCTAGCAGCTAGGGGGTGGAACATATGCTTTGACTGGACCAAAATGTTGCATCTACATACCAGACACCTTGGAGAACATAACTAATCTGGCGACACATATTCAGAAAGAGGTCGAGAAACTTAAGCAACCAGGTCAATTTTCTCTGGGGAAACGGCTGAATAGCATCACTAGGAATGAGCATTGTGCAGGGGATCACACACCTTTTTAATCCTCATTTTGATGATCATTGTGATTGTACAGCTGTTCAAATATTATTGTTCCATGGCAACCAAAACAATGGCAAAGATGGCATCAATCGAGGAGAAGAAGGAAACAATGGCTATAACACCCGTACCACCGAGGTCTCCAACACATCGGAACATCGACTTAAAGACATAGCCTTTAGTCTTGCCCTTTAGCGTCAGGGAGACTAGCGAGGGTAAATGCATGGGGTTATAGGGATAGGGCCTGTGTGGGATTGTGGTTGGTGCAGACTCAATGGGCCGAATGGCCTCCTTCTGCACTGTAGGATTCTATGATTCTGGATGACATCTTTTGAATGCCGTACATAAAATGACATTACTTTTTGATTTTTGGCATCAAATGAGAATAAACTCTGATGCAATTACACACAATCAACATAGGGGTAGTTAAGATAATCAAAGAGGAGAGGGGAGAAATTAAAAACCAATCAGACACTTTAAAATTTATGTTTATTTGACGGCCTGGTGTTGACTTAGCCAATCGGCCAGGCGAGGGAATTGTAGAAGGGAATTTTAAATCAGCTAGTGAGATTCAGACAGATGTAGTCATTCAGTAACTAGGATAGCTAGAAAGGGTTAAATTATTCTTCATAACAAGTTAATGTTGGCAGTTTGCTCATATGTGAACGCAATAACAGTATTAAAACAAATGAATATGATTTTAAGATATATATATCAAAGTATTGAATGTATTTTAATATATAAAATGTATTGTTCGTCTCAGTCAAAAGAGCAAATGCTACAAATTATAATGGTAAAGTCAGAAGGTTAGAACTGGGAATCCATTAGTCTGCAAAAGTAAGTGTTAAAAGTTTCAAGTTTTTGGGACAAATATTGTAACATTATAACAGCATACATTGTCTAGACATAAGATGGTGTATCTCTTGGGGCCAGAAATCATGTATCTCTCTGTCTTGGTGATGTGCCAGTGGGGAAGGTTCATCTGTGGAAAGCTTCCATAGTTACATAGCAACCAGGAGTGCCTTTAACCAAAATGGGAAGATGTCCGGAATTAAATGGACTAATATGATATAATTGCCCTGAGTGGCATATTGCAATTGACTAAGGTACTCTGTCAAAAGCTGGCCTGACATGTAAGCACGAAATGAAATTGATTTTAAGCTAATGAAGAGGCATATCTTAAGATAACAGAAAGTGTAATCATTCAGTAATTTGGCTGAGTGCTTCAAACCTTTGGAGATTCTGTGCTCTAACCCTTCAGGAATCCTTCAGAACGGCTGTATGCTAATGTATGTTTGTCTTGAACGATTTTTGTGTTTAAAATAAATTTTGATTATGTCTTTTGAAGAGAGATTTTGCCTTTGGTGAGTTTTTGAATAGAGTCTAAGTTTTTGACATTGGCCACCTTTTTAAAAGAAATGCCCCACTACAGTAAGTGACTGCAACAAAGGGTAATTATTCCTCCTCGTCACTGATGACCTGTCTGCAACCTTTGACATGGTTAACAAGAACCAAATTGCAATTAACTCACAAAGTGACTCTCACAAGCTTTGTATCATTAGAAGTATTTTATACTCATTGAAAATTGGCAACATTGCTACATTCTTAAACTTAATCTTGCAGTTCACTAAGTCTGAAACTAGCTGAAACAGGAAGCCTGTGCCAGAATGAAAATGTTTAGATTTAGGTTGTTCACTCTGACATGCATATCCTACCTGGATAAATGAAGAATTGCAACAATACAAGTGACCCACTGTTCCTCTTAACTGTACAGTTAACTGCACCTCTATTAACAAGAACTGCATTATTCCTGTTACATTCCTGGAGTTCTTTTAAAGTTTACCATCTATTTATTAATGTCGCAAGTCAGCTTACATTAACACTGCAATAAAGTTACTGTGAAAATCCCCCAGTCGCCACAATCCAGCGCCTGTTCAGGAATACTGAGGGAGAATTTAGTTAAAGTTTTAAAGTTCATTGATTAGTCACAAGTAAGACTCACATTGCAATGAAATTACTGTGAAAATCTCACACACTCTGGCACCTTTCGGGTATACTGAGGTAGAATTTAGCATGGCCAATACACCTAACCAGCACATCTTTCAGACTATGGAAGGAAACCAGAGAACCAAAAAGTATAAAATGTGCTGCAAATCTATGTAAGGTGTGCCTAATTTTTTTGGACACCCGGTCTTGCAAGAACGTTAAATAAAATATCTTGCTCCTTCAGAACTTGACTTGACTAAATTGTTTGACTGTGAGCTGTGTTTCTCCACACAGACGGTGACCCAAGGCTGGTATCGAACCCAGGTCCCTGGCGCTGCGAGGCAGCAGTGCTAACCACTGCACCACCGCAATCGTATTATTCCTGTTATGTTCCTGTAGTTGCATTACTGTACGTTGCATATTCAGACATTCATGATGTGGAGATGGCAGCATTGGACTGGGATGGCCACAGTAGGAAATCTCACAACACCAGGTTAAAGTCCAACAGGTTTATTTGGTATCGCGAGCTTTCGGAGCACTGCTCCTTACCTGATGAAGGAGTCACTGATGATGGAACAACGGTCCGAAAGCTCATGATTCCAAATAAGTCTGTTGGACTTTAATCTGGTGTTGTGAGACTTCTTACTGTATTCAGACAGTGATACGTGGGTTTATGATGTTTAAATTACATTCCAAGCCAGTTATTTTCAAATGCTTTGGGGAAAGTTGGGTCAGAAGTTCATCTCGGGTAGTAGTGCAAATGGACGCTATTTGATGGATCACCCTCATATACAGCATCAGATATTCAGTTCCACTGCAATCAACTGAAACCCTTTGATCTTTTTATAACTTTAATCCGCCATAATTGCTTCATAGTTAAGTTTTTCAAAGAATGAAATAATGCAATGATTTAGTTAGTTAAATTATCTCAGTCCTTTTAGTAGTTAGGATTTTGCTGAAACTGCACACCAAATTTCATGTTTATGTACTGGTCAGTTTTTCCTCGCATTTGCGATTGATCTGGGTTATCCTCTGATATCTTGTTTTATATCAAATTGGTTAGTGGTGAACCATAGGTTTCTGCTGGAACATCGTAACAGAAATGGAACATTTTTGCCCCTTGAGCCTGTTCCGACAGTCTTTGAGATCATGGCTGATCCACAACCTATTTCCATATCCCCATCTTTGTCCCGTATTCATAAATACCTTTTATTGACAAAAACATACCAATCTCACATTTAAAATTAACAATGGATCTGGTATCATTTGATGATGAGAGGTTAAAACTCCTACAACGATTTATATGCGCGTTTTTTTTTCCTAATTTTACTCTTGAAAGGGCAGGGTGTATTTTTTTAGGTCGAACATTCAGTCCTAGACTCTCCAACCAACAGAAATAGTTTGCCTCTATTTCCTCCCCTTAATAACTTGTAAGTTTTGACCAAAAACTCATCCCTTAAACTTCTAAGTACCGGGGGCAACGACTTTAGTTTGTTTAATGTCTCCTTGTAGTTTGACACTTGAAGCACGTATCATTCTGATAAACCTACATTGATTCGCTCCAAGACCAATATAGCTTTCCTTAAGGCGTGCTGCCCTGAACTGTCCCAGGTAACTCCAGCTGTAGGCTAACTTTGTGTTAAGTTTTAAGTTTATTTGTTAGTGTCACAAGTAGGCTTACATTAACACTGCAATGAGTTACTGTGAAAATCCCCTAGTCATCACACTCCGGCACCTCTTCGGGTACACTGAGGGAGAATTTAGCATGGTCAATGTACCCAACCAGGGTGTCTTTCGGACTGCGGGAGGAAATCGGAGCACAAGGAGGAAACCTATGCAGACACGGGGAGAACCTGCAGACTTCATGTGGACAGTAACCAAAGCCGGGAATCAAACTCAGGTCCCTGGCGCTGTGGGGAAGCTCCAGCAATCAGGGATAAAGGCCCCAACAGAACCATAGAAAAGTTACAGCACAGATGGAGGCGATTCAGCCCATCTTGTTCATGCCAGCCCAAGGACACCCAGGTGTCCTTTCTAATTCCATCTTCCTGAACCTGGCCCATAGCCCTGCAGTTTACACCACTTAGAGTGCAGATCCAGGTACTTTTTTAAATGAGTTTAGGGTGTCTGCCTCCACCACCAACTCAGTCAGCGAATTCCAGACATCCACTACCCTCTGCATAAAAAATACCTAACCTGTCTGAATCTGAATAATATCACTGTCTGCTGACATACCTTATGAGTTAGCTTTGTGTTTAGTTGGTTTGTTATCATCTTAGTTGTAATTCTAAGCTTCTAATCTGCATTTACAAAATTCCTTTGCACTTTTCAATGCAAATTACTCACTGCATTAGGAAAGGATTTTTTTGGTTTAAGCAACGTTTCTCTTCAAATTCAACTTTAAGTAAGCCTGATCTCTTTAATCATCCCTTCTGGGATGATCAGCGATACTATCCTCAAGCACAAACGTGGATCTGGATTGTGATATAATTCATTATCCACACATCAGAAACTGGCTATGTCCCAGGTGTTTAAAAATAACAGTTGTATTTCTGAAATAACAGTTGTATTTCCAAACGCAAATAGTTATTTTCTTCCCAGGCGAGGACACAGAAACTGACCAAAGTAAACTTAATTTCACAAAATCACAACCTTCTTATTTGACATCGCTGGATCCAGCAATGAGAGGCAGCGCTGTGATAAAATAACTGTTCCCATTAATCATTATGTCTGATTCAATGTTAAAGTGGATAAAATCTTGTGTAACCCCTCACCCACTCTGCAGAAGAAGAACATCCTGCTCAGGTGTGAAGACATTAACACAGCTCAGCACAAAGACCAACTCAAGACTAGGTGATCAAAAAGTGTGGGCTTTGTTTTTTTTGCAGGAACACACACACACATGCACAGACACACACACATAGACATAGACACACATAGATGCACACACACACATGCACACACACAGACATATACATAGACACGCATACACACATAGACACACACACCTGGACACATACAGACACACACAGGTACATAGACACACACATAGACACACATAGATACACACACACATACACACACACATAGACAAACACACAGATACACAGACACATACATAGATACACATAGACACACACATAGACATACAGACGCATACAGACGCATACATACACACACATATAGACGTACACATAGACACAAACACAAAGACACACACTGACATGCAGACACTTAGGCACACACACACACAGACACATACATACACATATAGACACACACACATATCCACATAGACACAACATACACACATACACACACACAGACCTCCTCTCCTCCGGCTGCTTCTTACCAGGATTTCTGAGTTTCCTATTCCTGAACACCGATATGATAACCAGCACATTCCCCAGAATGTCCACCACGATGGTGAAGATCAGCACCGTGGCCAGTGCCGTGGTCACCCCGGGAGAAGGTGTCTGCTCAGATTCCCAGGACACCAGCTCCGAGCAGTTCCCATCATCCGACATGTCCTTCTTCACCCCTTGCTCCTTCCAAGCGGAGACCATCCAACTCCCAACCTCTTCCCTTCCTCGGCCACCAGCAGACAGATTCACAAGAGAGCAGATGTCTCCAACAAGAATCGATTTCTGCTGCCTTGATCATAAAGGCTTTCTTTATGTGAGCTCCCTCTCTCTCTCGCCTTCATGCTCCAAACTTGCTCAACAGAAGTTAACTTTAGAGCAGCCTCCTGCCTGGTTCCATGCTGCAGGGCGGAGTGCTTGTCCCTGGGGCTGCCCATTTGGGAACTGCGAGACTGGTGCTGTGCCGGACTGGCAACATGTGCAGGTGTGGAGTGTAGCTTCTTCTACAGCGAGTCATTTCTTATCCCTGCTGGGGTTGGCATGTGTTCCTGACTGCCCAGTGTTCAGGGGAGCTCCACACTGCCATCTCTCTCTTTCTGTGCACCTTCTACTGAGAGGAGTCAGCCGGGGAGGCACCAGCACTCAAGGCAGAAGACCTGTGTGTGTGTGTGTGTGTGTATAAAGTTAACCTCTGCCTCCATCCCTTCTCCCAGTCCGAGGATAGATAGAGTGTGTGAGACAGAGAGATGGAGAGAGAGAAACAGCGCCATCCAGTGAGACCATTGAAACTCAAAACGCCCAGCGAGCAATCCTTCTCAAAAAAAAACTCCCCATCGATCCTTCTCTCTGCCACCCAGTCTTACAGTAAGAAGTCTCACAACCCCAGGTTAAAGTCCAACAGGCTTATTTGGTAGCACAAGCTTTCTGAGTACTACCAAATAAACCTGTTGGACTTCAACCTGGTGTTGTGAGATTTTTGCCCCAGTCCAATGCTGGCATCTCCACATCATGTCTCAATCTTACTACCAGACCCTCAGCGGCCCACCTTGCCTCTCCCTAGTGAGAAACCCACCTTTCCTTTGGATCTGTGATTGGATTTTGCCTGGTGGATTCTCACAAAGGCAGGGAAGGTACCTTTGCCCAGACTGGAAATGCAAAAAAAAATCACCCAACTCTCACAACACGAACCTTACATCAAATATGCGTGGATCAGAGAGAGCACAGTTCAGATTCATTTCCAAACTATTCATTCTGAAATGTGCTGCAAATAGTGACCACGTGATTTGGACTGGCATTCAGAAGATCATGAAGGGACCTGGTTGTGTTTGTTTAAAAACAAAGAAAGACTTGACTTTATACAGCATTGTACACCAGCACATGCCAAAGAGTTTTGCAGTCAACCATATAGTTTTTCATTTGAAGTGTAACTATTGTTGCAATGTAGGAAACGCAGTAATGAATTGGTGCAGCAACCTCCGCTAAGAGCAATGCAATAGTGACCAGAAAAGGTCATTTATTTTTGCAATGTTGATTGAGGGATAAATATTGGCTGGGACAGCAGGGATTCCTCCCCTGCTCTTCTTCCAAATAGTACCATAGGATCTTTTACATTCTGGTGTCTCAGTTTTATGTCTCATCCAAAGGGTGGTCTGCTCCAATAGTGCAGCATTCCCTCAGTACTGCACTGGGGGGTCAGCCTTGTGTTGTTGCAGGCAAGCTTGCATTGTTGCCAGGGGATGCAATGGCACAATGGCATTGTCACTGGACTAGGAACTCAGTTCATGCTCCAGGGACCTGGTTCGAATCTGGCCACAGCAGAAGGTGGACTTTGAGTTCAATAACAACTTGGAATTAAAAATCTAATGCTGACCATGAAACCACTGTATTAAAAACCCATCTGGTTCACTTATGTCCCACAGTGGTTAGTATTGCTGCTTCACAGTGCCAGGGACATGGGTTCGATTCCAGGCATGTCACTGTCTGTGTGAGTTTGCACACTCTCCCCATGTCGGTGTGGGTTTCCTCTACATTCTGAAAGACAAGCTGGTTAGGTGGACTGACTCGAACAGGTGGCAGAATGTGGTGACTGGGGGAATTTCATGGTAACTTCATTGTAGTGTTAATATAAGCCTTACTTGTGACTAATAAATAAACTTGAACTTTAGGGAAGGAAATCTGCCGTCCTTACTTGATCTGGCCCACATATTAATCCAGACCCACAGCAATGTGATTGACTCTTAACTGGCCTTTGAAATGGAGGGCAGTCAGGGGTGGGCAATAAATGCTGACCCAGCCAACGACACCCACATCCCATGACAATGAATTTTTTAAAAATCCTGGATTGGGACTAGAACCTGAACTTGGTGCCTTTTGGTCAGCAACTTGTTTTGAATATATAGGTGAAGGTGGGAGGTTTGGGGTAATCACAGGTAAAGGCACCTCTCAATTAGGCAGCAAACCTCAGGAAAGGGGAATTGGTGCATGTGGATTCACTGAATTCCTTCAATTGAGAGATGAAGTTTCAAGGTGGAACAGCTCAGAGCTACTGTGAGCTCACTTTTTTTATTATTCATTAGTGGGATATGGGTGTCGCTGGCTGGCCAGCATTTATTGCCCATTCCTGGTTGCCCTTGGAGGGCAGTTGAGAGTCAACCACATTGATGTGGCTCTGGAGTCTCATGTAGGCCAGACCGGTTAAGGACTAGCTTTCCTTCGATTAAGGACATTAGTGAATCAGACAGGTTTTTCCAACAATCAGCAACGGTTTCATGGTCATCAATAGATTCTTAATTCCAGATATATTTTACAGAATTCAAATTCCACCATCTGCCGTGGCGGGATTCGACTCCAGGTCCCCAGAACATTAGTTGAGTTTCTGGATTAATAGTCTAGCGATTATACCTATAAAGTTAAAGTCTATTTATTAGTCACAAGTAAGGCTTACATTAACAATGCAATGAAGTTACTGTGAAATTCCCATACTGAGGCACTAAATAAAATTCAGTCAAATGTTTAATATGTGTTGTACGGGTAGAAGTTACAGTGCAGCACATCAAATGGCAATAATATTGCTTTGACTCCTATTTTGGCATTCACACACAATACAGCTCTCATGCAGTGGTATTTTATTGCATTAAGTCTAAAAAGAACTAATGTCCTCAGTTTTACGAGCAAAATAAGCTCACTATTTTTTACTGGCTGAGATTAATCTTACCTCATGGTGCTAAGAGGAGAAGAAAACATGCAACTGTTGGGAAAACAGAAAAAAAACAAAAAAATTGCCAGAAATGCATAGATTTGACAATATCTCAGGGAAAGCAAAGATCACTCGACATTTCAGAACAGCACTCTCAAAATGCTGGGACTGCAATTAGCATTTGCTGCTCAATAAATCACACAAATAAAACTGCACACCAAACCAAGCATCAGAAAGCAGCCAAATAATATACAACCCAATCAGATTTTTAATACAGAGGGTTGAAGTGCCAAGTCTCATCCCCGGGACCAAATAAGAAACATGTGGATGCAACTGGACTTTCAATCGAACATTGCAGACAGAGTGTGGGTCCTGCGGTGGTGCCAGCAAGCGTGCGACGTGATGGCTGGTAACATGGAAAAGCAGGTTGGATAGCAAAGTTTAAAGTTTATCTGTTAGTGTCACAAGTAGGCTTGCATAAACACTGCAATGATGTTACTCTGAAAATCCCCTAGTCGCCACACTCCGGCGCCTGTTCGGGTACTCTGAGGAAGAATTTGCCACGGCCAATGCACCTAACCAGCACACCTTTTGGACTGTGGGAGAAAATCAGAGCACCCGGAGGAAAACCACTGGGAGAATGTGCCTGCACAGCCAGTGACCCCTCCCCCCCCCCCAAGCAGGAAACCAAACGCGGGTCCCTGATGCTCTGAGGCAGCAGTGCCAACCACAGTGCCACCGTGCACCCCCCTGCCCAAGCTTGAACCATCTATCCACTGCATGGTACTATGGGGAGTTAAAACACTGCTAGACTCCATAAAATATATCCACTCATTCTCCACCATCTCCAGAAATATGGACTGGAGTTTGCAAATTTATTAAGCGCCAATAGGAAAAGTTTGATCAGAGGCAGTGTCATGAATAATGGATTGATGTAGCACAGGAAGAAGCCATTTGACCCATCGTGTCTCTGCTAGATTTTTGGGTGAACCATTCATTTAATTCCACTCCCCTGTTTTCCCCATAACATTCCCTTTCTTTCAAATATTTCTTCAACCCTCTTTGAATGTTATTGTTGGATCTCCCTCGACCATCCTTTCAGGCAGTGTATTTTAGATCACAATAACATGCTGTTTCAAAATATTCCCTCCTGTCACCCCTGCTTTTGTTTTAAGTTGTGGCCAGAGGGCCACCGGCAATGCTGACTACAACAACAACCACAACAATAACTGCAACAACAACTACAACAACAACCACAACAATGGCGACAACAACAACAGCTACAGCAGTAACTGCAACAGCAACTACAACAACCACCACAACAATGACTACAACAACAGCCACAGCAGTGACTGCAACAGCAACTACAACAACCACCACAACAATGACTACAACAACAACAGCTACAGCAGTGACTGCAACAGCAACTACAACAACCACCACAACAATGACTACAACAACAACTACAGCAGTGACTGCAACAGCAACTACAACAACCACTACAACAATGACTGAGGTAAGAGCCTCATTATCTGTTTCTTTTGTGACTCGGAGATCAATATTGTCCAGGACACAAGGGATAACTCCACTAGTTACTCCTTCAAAATATCAGGGATCCACTACTCAGAGATACAAAAAGCCCAAGACTCTGAAATAGAATAGGGGTGACACAGTGGTTCGCGCTGCTGCCTCACAGCGCCAGGGACCTGGGTTCAATTCCCGGTTTGGGTCACTGTCTGTGTGGAGTTTGCACATTCTCCCCGTGTCTGTGTGAGTTTCCTCCGGATGCTCCGGTTTCTTCCCACTGTCCGAAAGGCATGTGGGTTAGGTTGATTAGCCATGCTAAATTGCCCCTTAGTGTCAGGGGGATTAGCAGGGTAACTATGTGGGGTAAGGGAGATAGGGTCTGGGTGGGATTGTGATCGGTGCAGACTCGATGAGCCAAATGGCCTCCTACTGTACTGTAGGGATTCTGTGGATTTCACAGAGACAGGAACAGTGTTTAATAAAATAATAATTGATCTGAATTCGCTCGGAGGTTAGGAATAGCAGTGGACTATTCTGCCCTTCAACTCTGGTCTGTTTAGTTAGATCATGGCTGATCTGTTTTTAAAAATTCATTTACGGGACATGGGTATCGCTGGCTGGGCCAGCATTTATTGCCCATCCCTTGTTGCCCTTGAGAAGGTGGTGGTGAGCTGCCTTCTTGAACCCGCTGCAGTCCCTGAGCTGTAAGTACACCCACCGTGCTGTTAGGAAGGGAGTTCCAGGACTTTCACCCAGTGACAGTGAAGGAACAACAATATATTTCCAAGTCAGGGTGGTGAGTGGCTTGGAGGAGGAGTTGCAGGTGCTGGTGTTCCCTTGTCCTTCTAGATGGAAATGGTCGTGGGTTCGGAAGGTGCTGCCTAAGAATTTTTGGTGAATTGCTGCAGTGCATCTTGTCGATGGTACGCACTGCTGCTACTGAGCGTAAGTGATGGAGGCAGTGGATGTTTGTGGATGTGGTGCCAATCAAGCGGGGCTGCTTTGTCCCAGATGATGTTGAGCTTCTTGAGTGTTCTTGGAGTTCCACTTATTCAGGCAAGTGAGGAGTTGATTTTTCCTCCTTACTAAGAACGAGCTATCAATTTCAGTCCTGAAAGCCCCAATTATCCTTGACCACTTTTGGGGGAACAATTTCTAGTGCCTTTTGTGTGAGAAAGTGCTTCCTGATTTATATCTTGAGTGTCCTTGAATCTAATTTGAAGATTGGATTTCCTCATCTTTGATGTCCCCACCACAAGACAAAGTTTCTCTGCACCTCCCTATTGAATCATTTTCACCTCGACTGGATCACCGCGCACTCTGTTACTCAAGAAAGCACAAGACACACTAATGCAATGTTTCCACATAATTTAACCCTTTAAATCCCAGCACAATTCTGATGAGTCTACACTGCAGTCCTTTCTGAAGAATGGTCCTTGAACACAGTGTGCTCCAGATGAGATCTGTCCAAAGCTATTTATCAAGGTTTACCAACCTCCTGCCTTAACCTTGGCAGAAAACCCTAGAGTCATAGAGGTTTACAACATGGAAACAGGCCCTTCAGCCCAACTTGTCCACGCTGCCCTTTTTTATAACTACTAAGCTAGTCCCAATTGCCCATGTTTGGCCC
Source organism: Carcharhinus amblyrhynchos (assembly GCF_965287045.1). NCBI lineage: Eukaryota > Metazoa > Chordata > Chondrichthyes > Carcharhiniformes > Carcharhinidae > Carcharhinus > Carcharhinus amblyrhynchos. The sequence continues at coordinate 127,637,252 of NC_137327.1, forward strand.
ATATCCTTCTATACCCATCTTACCCATGTAATGTCTAAATACTTTCTAAAATACAAACTTGTATCCACCTCTACTACTGTCTCCGACAGCTTGTCCCAGTGGAGAACATGCCCCTGTCTACATCAACTGAGATGAAATAGAAATGGTCGAAAACTTCATGTTTTTAGGTGTCCAGATCACCGACAACCTGTCCTGGTCCCCCATGTCGACACTATAGTTAAGAAAGCCCACCAGCGCCTCTACTTTCTCAGAAGACCAAGGAAATTTGACATGTCAGCTACGACTCTCACCAACTTTAACAGATGCACCATGGAAAGCATTCTTCTGGTTGTATCACAGCTTGGCATGGCCCTGCTCTATCCAAGACAGCAAGAAACTACAAAAGATCATGAATACAGCCCAATCCATCACACAAACCAGCCTCCCATCCATTGATGCTGCCTACACTTCCCACTGCCTCAGCAAAGCAGCCTGCATAATTAAGGACTTTACGCACCTTGGACATTCTCTCTTCCACTTTCTTCTGTCAGGAAAAAGATAAAAAAAGTCTGAGGTCATGTACCAACCAACTCAGCTTCTTCCCTGCTGCCATCAGACTTTTGAATGGACCTACCTTGCACTACATTGATCTTTCTCTATACCCTAGCTGTGACTGTAACTCTACATTCTGCACTCTCTCCTTTCCTTCTCTATAAATGGTATGCTTTGTTTATACATGTGACAATAATAAATCAAATCAAACCAAATCAAACCCTCTGTGTGAAAAAACAGCTCGTCCAAACCTTTTGTATCTCTCTCCTCTCACCTTAAACCTACTCCCTTTAGTTTTAGATTCCCCTACCTTTGGGAAAAGATATTGACTATCTAGCAGATCTACGCCCCTCAGTATTTTAGAGACCCTTATTAGGTCACCCCCAAGCCTCCTACACTCCAGGGAAAAAAGTCCCAGTCTATTCAGCCTTTCCTGATAACTCAAACCATCAAGTCCTGGTAGCATCCTGGTATCTCTAGACATAGGACGAAAATCTTTATTTCTGACATTTCAACGTCTGCCAATATCTGAGTAGTAAAGCTCTGGGGAGAAACACTGGAAATTATAGGTGCGCGTTTTTGAAAAAGCTTCCATTGCAGGAATTATTTTTCTTATGCAGGATTTTTACAAGCAAAGGTATAATTGAGAAAGCAGTATGGAAATCCGAAGATGTCTGGATTAAAAACAAGTAAGAAGTGACAATAAAAATCATAATCAAAGTTATTTTCCTGCAGCAAACTGAGAGAGAAATTGCAGTACTGGAATCCAACAGCAGATGGCAATGCAGTTCCACTTTTCAATAGCTTGAATTTAAAGAAAAACTTTCAGACGCAAATTAATTGAAAAATAGTTCAATTTTCTCAGTTAATTCTGATGGGCAGTCTGTGTATTCAGTGTGTTTGAGGCAGACGTGCTAAATGTAGATGTGTTAAAAGTTAAGCCATATTTAGGTAAACTAGAATGGCAAACCTTGAATTGGGTTGTAGTGAATAGTGATCACCTGTAAGTGGCAGTATTGTACAGCTTTTGACCATCCAAGTGCCACCCAGTAAAGTTCTTTGGTGAGGGTTGTGGCGGGCGGGGGGCGGTGGAGTGGGCGAGTGTTCTCAGTCCGTGGGATCAACGGCGGGGATGCAAGATCCCGCGAGATCGGGAAATCACAAATCTCGCCAGCATCGTAACGAGGTTCACGCCAACAATGGGCGAGAATCTGATTTACGCCCATGTCAATTCATTCAAACGGCATCAAACTTTATCCGGCCGTGAACCCGTCAAGGGGATTCTCCCCCACCCCGGTCCCCCCACCCCCTCCACCGCAGGGGTGTAACAGTGAGTATACCCCCCAGGGGAGAAGGGCATGCCCAGGTAGTGCCCCCTGGAACTGCCCCACGGCACTGCCCCCAGGCACTGTCCACCAGCACTGCCCCCAGGCACTGTCCACCAGCACTGCCTCCAGGCACTGTCCACCATAGCACTGCCCCCAGGCACTGTCCACCAGCACTGCCCCCAGGCACCGTCCCCATAGCACTGCCCCCAGGCACTGTCCACCAGCACTGCCCCCAGGCACTGTCCACCGGCACTGCCCCCAGGCACTGTCCACCCGCACTGCCCCCAGGCACTGTCCAGCAGCACTGCCCCTAGGCACTGTCCACTAGCACTGCCCCTAGGCACTGTCCACTAGCACTGCCCCTAGGCACTGTCCACTAGCTCTGCCCCCAGGCACTGTCCACCAGCACTGGCCCCAGGCACTGTCCACCAGCACTGCCCCCAGGCACTGTCCACCAGCACTGCCCCCAGGCACTGTCCACCAGCACTGGCCCCAGGCACTGTCCACCAGCACTGCCCCCAGGCACTGTCCACCAGCACTGCCCCCTGGCACTGTTCCCAGGCTGTGACCCTAGCATTGCCCCCCGGCACAGGTTGGCAGTGTGCCAACGTGGCTGTGCCACCCTGTGCCAGGGAATATTGCGGGGAGGTGAACCCTAGTGAGTGCCTCACGTGGGGGGAAGGGGAGGGGGGCATGTAAGTGTAGTGGGGAGGGAGAGAACATTCGCTGAAGGAGGGAGGAAATGCCAGCCACGAGTGCTGGGGAGTCAGGTAGACAGAGGGACGTACCGGTGTTACTGGGGTGGGGGGGGGGCGGAGGGGGAGAGAACCTGAGACCTCCAAGGTGAGGGGGGAAAGTTATTTCTTGGTTTGGGAGGGGCGGCCTTTAAAAAGGGTCCCGACCTCTGTGGAGCCGGATTTTTCGGCATGTTTAAGCCCTGCCTCTCATAGTCATAGTTTAAATTTTTAAGTTTATTTATTAATCACAGGTAGGCCTACTCCCACTGTCTTTTTTTTTGATAAAGTGTCATAAGATCTGAAGAGAAAAACCTGCCCCTTTCTCTGGAGGGAAACACTTCAATCAGACCCTGACACCTTGTCGTTTTTTGGGATGATTCCACCCTGAGGGTGGGATTTTCCAGCCACGCTCGCTGGAAAATCCCGCCCAGGGTCAACAGACCTTCCCATGCTCCACTCTTCGCCCACTCCGATTCCCGTGGCGAGTGGAACAGGACGATTCACCCCTTTAGTGTCTCCAGCGAACGTTAACTGGTTAATGTTATTTCCATTAGACCCAATAATCAATAGAAGCTGGTAAAGTTCCATGTTCTTTGGAGGGAGATTTTGATACGGTTAAAAGAAAAAGCTTCCATTTTTATCATGACCTCCTTGAACTAAAGTTGCCCCAAAGTGTTTGACTGGCAGTGAAGTATTTTGGAAGGGTAGTCACTGTTATAAAGTAGGAAGGATGTAAATGCTTCGGAGGCAGTTCTCTTTATTCATTAATGGGATGTGGGTGTCGCTGGCTGGGACTGCATTTATTGCCCATCCCTAAACTGCCCTTTTGAAATGCTGGGCCATTTCAGAGTCAACTACATTACTGTGGGTCAGGAATCGGGGGGACGGCATAGTGGTTAGCAAAGCCACCTCACAGATCGCGGGACCTGGGTTCGATTCCCGACTTGGGTCACTGACTGTGTGCAGTCTGCATGTTCTTCCTGTGTCTATGCAGATTTCCTCTCAGTGCTCTGGTTTTCCCCCAGAGACGTGCTGGTTAGGGTGCACTGACCTGGAGTGCGGCGACTAGGGGATTTTCATAGTAACTTCATTGCAGTGTTAAGGTAAGCCTACCGGTGACTAATAAATAAGCTTAAAAACTTATAACGAAATGCCTTCCACCTGACCATGACAATATCTTCTTTAACAGATAGGAGAAATTTCACATGGGATTTTCTCTTTAATATCGCTCTGTGTTGTCTGGCGGAGCACTTACATTGCTACTGCATTGGAATGACGGTCACCGAAAGATTCAAGAGCAGATAGGAGAGAGATCTATTGAACGAGCTGAAAGAACATGCTGTTCACAGCAGGCATGAGGAAAGAATCCAATAAAAACTAAAAGGATCATTAAGGGTCTAATTGCAAGTTAACTACACAAGGCAGCCTCCTGACCTTTGGCCAAAGTAATCCCAACCTGGGAGTGGATCTTAGAATCTGTACAGTACAGAAGAAGGCCATTCAGCCCATCAATTCTGCACCCAACACAATCCCACCCAGGCCCTATTCCCGTAAGACCACAAGTTTAACCTGCTAATCCCCTGACACTAAGGGTCAATTTAGCGTGGCCAATCTACCTAACCTACACAGCTTTTGAACTGTTAGAGCACCCGGAAGAAACCCACACAGACACGGGGAGAATGTGCAAACTCCACACAGGCAGTGACCCAAGCCAGGAATCAAACCCAGGTCCCTGGTGCTGTGAGGCAGGACTGCTAATCACCTGTGCCACCGTGTCGCCTAATGTCGGAGCTTCCTGTATATGTTTGAACTCAGGTCTGCAGGGATTCAGGAAGGTTGGGACATGAGATGAGGAAGATGCAGCAAGAAACAACAACACACCTTTGCCAAAAAACATCCCTAGGCCCTATGGCAAAGGTGCTTTCAAACGAAGCTACGGTAAGGAGATATTAGTACGAGTGAACAAAGGCTTGCTCAGAGGCTGGTTTTAAGGTGGTTCTAAGGTAGGATAATGAGTTAGAGAGGCAGAGCTGTATGGGAAGTGTATTCCAGAACTTAGATACTGGGCAACTGAAGGGACAGCCACCAATGGTGGAGCCAGGGATGTTCAAGAGGGGGAGGCGGTGATGTAGTGTATTGTTCCTGGACTGGTAATCCAGAGACCCAGAGGAATGCTCTGGGGACATCTGACAGCACTTGATGAAACGTGAATTCAATAAAAATATGGAATTAAAAGTGACCATGAAACCATTGTCAATTGTCGGAAAAACCCCTCTGGTTCACTAATGTCCTTTAGGGAAGGAAATCTGCCACCCTTACCCCGTCTGGCCTACATGTGACTCCAGAATGTGGTTGATTCTTAAATGCCCTCAGAGATGGGCAATAAATACCAGCCCAGCCAGCGACGCCCATGTCCCGTGAACGAACAAAAATAAAGAGACCAGAATAAGAGGAAAACAGGAATCTCAAAGAGTTGTAGGGCAGCGGAAGGCTACAGAGTGAGGCCGCGGAGGGATTCGAAAACAGAGATGAGGGATTTAAAGTGGAAATGTTGCCGGACTGCGAGCCACTGGATAAATGCAAGTGTTCATCGGGTGAATAATGGGAAATAAAGAATGTATGACCATCTCACCAAAGTTGTGACAAGTTAACCTCTGAAGAATACTGGGATTGTTCTCCCTACAATGCTGGATGTAGGGGGACAGATGATCGAGATGTTCAAAAATCATGAAGAGTTTTGATAAAGCAAACAAGGAGAAATTTTTTTGACTGTTGAGTAATCAGATTTATGGTTATTGGAAAGCACTTTCCAGGATCTGGCACAGGTACAGATGGGCTCACTGTGCTGTAATGTTCTTGGATTCTGAGCTGTGAATGAAAGCTACGCCGATTTCATTTGATTTGATTTATTATTGTCACATGTATTAACATACAGTGAAAATATTTTTCTTGCGCGCTACACAGACAAAGCATATCGTTCATAGAGAAGGAAACAAGAGAATGAAGAATGTACAGTCATAGCTAAGGTACAGAGAAAGATCAACTTAGTGAGAGCTAAGTCCAGTCAAAAGTCTGTTGGCAGCAGGGAAGAAGCTGCTCTTGAGTCGGTTGCTACGTGATCTCAGACTTTTGTATCTTTTTCCCGACGGAAGAAGGTGGAAGAGAGTATGTCCGGTGTGCGTGGGGTCTTTAATTATGCTGGCTGCTTTTCCGAGGCAGCAGGAAGTCTAGACAAAGTCAATGGGTGGGAGGCTGTTTTGCATGATGGACTGGGCTTCGTCCACGACCCTTAGTAGTTTCTTGTGGTCTTGGACAGAGCAGGAGCCATACCAAGCTGTGATACAACCAGAAAGCATGATTTCTATGGTGCATCTGTAAAAGTTGGTGAGTGACATAGCAGACGTGCCAGATTTCCTTAACTATTTCAATTCTGAGGTTGTGGGCATCCCTGGCAAAGCTAGCACTTACTAACCACCCCAGTTTCCTTGAGAAAGTAGCTCAAAGACTGGTGTGAGAGAAGTGGATTTCAGTTGGTGGGGCACTGGCATCAGTAGCGGGGAAAGTTGGGGCTATGCTGTTGGTACAGCCAACATATGAACCATGCTCGGACAAGTGTTCTTGCAGACCGTACAACTAGGGAAGTAGAGAGAGTTTTACTAAATTGTGAGGATAAGGGTTCAGTTGTATGAAAGTTAGGAAGTCAAAGTTAAAGAAGATAGGAGCACAGGTTAATGATGTCTCTAAGTGTCAACAGAAAGCAAAATGTAATGACAGATCATATGAAAGTCATAATGCACCAAGGATTCATACAAGAGAAGGGAAATTGGATAATGAAACAAACTTAAAGATTTTATATCTGAATGCACGAAGCATTCAGAATAAAATTAATGAGTTAACAGTTCAAATTTAGATAGGGTCAACACAGTGGGATGGTGGTTAGCACTGCTGCCTCACAATGCCAGGGACTCAGGCTCAATTCCCGGCTTGGATCATTGCCTGTGTGAAGTTTGCACGTTCTCCCTGTGTCTGCGTGGGTTTCCTCCGGGTGCCCCAGTTTCCACCCACAGTCCAAAAGATGTGCTGGTTAGGTGCATTGGGCCATGCTAAATTCTCCCTCAGTGTACCCAAACAGGTGCCAGAGTGTGGTGACTTTCACAGTAACTTCATTGCAGTGTTAATGTAAGCTTACTTGTGACACTAATAAATAAACTTATTTCATGTCTGACTAATTTGCTGGAGTTCTTCGAAGATGTAACAAGCCAAGTGGATGATGGGGATCCTGTAGATGTAGTATTTCTGGACTTCTGGGAGGTGTTTGATAAGGTGCCACTTAAAAGGTTAATACACAAGGTTGGTTCATATAGGATAGGGGTAATTTATTAGCTTGGATAGAGGATTGGCGAACCAACAGAAAGCAGAGTCGAGATAAATGGGTCTCTCTCAGGTTGGCAAGACATAACTAGTGGGGTGCCGCAGTGTTCTGTCCTTGAGCCCCAACTATTTACAACCTATACTAATGACTTGGATGTAGGGATGGAATGTACTATATCCAGATTTGGAGATGACACTGAAATACGTGGGATTGTAAATTGCGAAAATGAAATAAGAAATTTGCAAATGCATATGGATAGGTTAAGTGAATGGGGCAAAATGTGGCAGACGGAGTTTAATGTGGACAAGTGTGAGTTGTCCATTTTGATAGGAAAAACACAAAGGCAAAATTTTGACCTAGGTGGAGAGAAACTTCGTAGTGCTTTGGTGCAGAGGGATTGGGGTTCTCTTGTGCATGAATCGCAGAAAACTAATATGTAGGTACAACATGTAATAAGGAAGACAAATATTTATTACAAAAGGAATGAGAATATAAAAGTAGTGAAGTGTTGCTGCAACTGTGCAAAGCATTAGTGAAACTGCACTTTCATATCCCAGGAGTGAGAAATAAGAAGGGGAAAATCACTTTGATAGGTTTGTACTATAGATGGGAAATTGAGGAGCAAATATGTAAGGAGATTACAGATAGCTCCAAGAAAAATATGGTAGTAATAGTTGAAGATTTTAACGTTCCCAACATTGACTGGGACAGCCACAGTATGAGAGGGTTGGATGGAGGGAACTTTGTTGAGTGTATTCAAGAGGAATTTCTCATTCAGCATGTGGATGGCCTGACTAGAGAGGGGGCAAAACTTGACCTCCTTTTGGGAAATAAGGAAGGGCAGGTGACAGAAGTGTTAGTGAGGGATGATTTTGGGACCAGTGACCATAATTCTATTGGTTTTAAGATATGGAGAATGATAGGTCTGGCCTAAAAGTTAAAATTCTAAATTGGGGAAAAGCCAATTTTGATGGTATCAGGCAGGAACTTTCAAAAGTTAATTGGGGGAGTCTGTGCATAAATTGCAAGGGCTGATTAGGGACAGTCACCATGGCTTTGTGAGTGGAAAATCATCTCTCACTCACTGAGTTTTTTGAAGGGGTAACCAAGAAGGTAGATGAGGGCAGTGCAGTTGATGACGTCTACATGAACTTTAGCAAGGTTTTTGACAACTGCACAGTAGGTTGTCGCATAAGGTTAAATCTCACAGAATCCAGGGTGAGGTATCTAAATGGACACAAAATTGGCTTCTTGACAGAAGCCAGAGGGTAGTTGTAGAGAGTTGTTTTTCAAACTGGAAGCCTGTGACTAGCACTGTGCCTCAGGGATCAGAGCTGGGTCCACTGTTATTTGTCATTTATATTAATGATTTGGATGAGAATATAGGAGGTATGGTTAGTAAGTTTGCAGATGACACTAAGATTGGTGGCATAGTGCACAGTGAAGAAAGTTATCTCCAATCGCAACGGGATCTTGATCAATTGGGCCAGTGGGCTGACAAATGGCAGATGGAGTTTAATTTAAACAAATGCGAGGTGATGCATCTTGGTAGATTGAACCAGGGCAGGACTTAATAGTTAATGGTAAGGCATTGGGGAGAGTATAGAACAAAGAGATCTAGGGGTACACGTTCATAGCTCCTTGAAAATGGAGTCACAGGTGGACAGAGTGGTGAGGAAGGCATTCAGCATGCTTGGTTTCATCAGTCAGAACATTGAATACAGGAGTTGGAAAGTCCTGTTGAAGTTGTACAAGACATTAGTAAGGCCACGCTTGAAATATTGTGTGCAATTCTGGTCACCCTATTATAGAAAGGATATTATTAAACTAGAAAGAGTGCAGAAAAGATTTACTAGGATAGTACTGTTATTTGAGGGATTTACTTATAAGGAGTGGCTTGGTAGACTTGAACCTTTTTCTCTGGAGCGTAGTGGTGATCTTATGGAGGTCTATAACATAATGAGGGGCATAGATCAGCTAGATAGTCAATATCTTTTCCCAAAGGTAGGGGAGTCTAAAACTAGAGGGCATACGTTTAAGGTGACAGGGGAGAGATACAAAAGTGTCCAGAGGGGCAGTTATTTCACACAGAAGATGGTGAGCATCTGGAACAAGCTGCCAGAGGTAGTAGTAGAGGCAGGTACAATTTTGGCTTCTAAAAAGCATTTAACAGTTACATGAGTAAGATGGGTATAGAGGGATATGGGCCAAATGCGGGCAATTGGGATTAGCTTAGGGGTTTTAAAAAAAAGGACAGCATGGACAAGTTGAGCTGAAGGGCCTGTTTCCATGCTGTAAACCTCTATGATTCTGTGAGGTTTGTCTTAGGAAGAGAGAAGTAATTTTTCCACATCTCTGTTTTACATCTGCTGACACTTATCCTAAAACTATGACCTCTTGTTCTAGATTTCTGACAAGAGGAAATATGATTATGATACTTATGATACAACTGAGTGGCTTGTTCATCCACATTGGTGTGGGACCGTAGTTATATATAGTACAGTGGCACAATAGCACAGTGGTTAGCACTGCTGCTTCACGGTGCTAGGGTCCCAGGCTCGATTCCTGGCTTGGGTCAGTGTCTGTGTGGGGCTTGCACTTCCTCCTCATGTCTGCATGGGTTTCCTCCCACATTCTGAAAGATGTGTTGGTTAGGTACATTGACTTGAACAGGCGCTGGGCTGTAGTAACTAGGGGAACTTCACAGTAACTTCATTGCAGTGTTAATGTAAGCCTTAATTGTGACTAATAAATTAACTTTAACTTCTAATGCAGGCAGGGTAAGAGCAGTGAGTTACTTTCCCTAAGGGACGTTAATGAATCAGTCGGCATCATACAGCAATCTGACAGCTTTATAGTTACATAAGAACATAAGAAGTAGGAGCAGGAGTAGGCCATCTAGCCCTTCGAGCCTGCCCCGCCATTCAATAAGATCATGGCTGATCTGTCGTGGCTCAGTTCCACATTCCCGCCCTCTCCCCATAACCCTTAATCCCCTCTCTTATCAAAAACCCATCAACCCGTGTCTTAAAAATATTTAGCGAGGCAGCCTCCACCACTTCAACGGGCAGAGAATTCCAGAGATTCACCACCCTTTGAGTGAAGAAGTTCCTCCTCAACTCCGTTCTAAACCGCCCCCCCTTTATCTTGAGGCTGTGCCCCCTAGTCCTACTGTCTTTTTTGAGCGGGAAGAGTCTCTCCACCTCTATCCTATCCATCCCATTCATCATCTTATACGTCTCAATGAGATCTCCCCTCATTCTTCTAAACTCCAACGAGTACAAGCCTAGTTTATTCAGCCTCTCCTCATAGCTCAACCCCCTCAACTCCGGTATCAGCCTAGTAAACCTCCTCTGCACTCCCTCCAAGGCCAAAATATCTTTGCGCAGGTGTGCAAAGGTACCTTCCCTAATAGCAGCACTTCATTTTAAAAACTAAATCCTCAAACTGAGAACACACACTGCCTGGAGTGGGCTGGTCCTAGCCTCTGGATTACCAATGTAAGTAACAGAACCACCAAACAATCATGTCCTTAAATCTCGTCCATTCATCTTTTCATTGTAAAAATGAATGCTTAATGTTGTAAGATTGTACATTGTCCGATGAAGAGGTTTAGAGGTGTGTACGGTTAAACAATAACTGTTTATTAACAACATGTAATTATATACACATATATCAGATACAGTCCTGATTCTGTGCTATCTTCTTGCTGGTTTTGACCAGACTCACTGTCACACTCTACTTCTCCCATGTGATATTATCATGTAGCTGGTACTGTTTCCCCCAATCCCATATTAATTCTTACAGTCCCAAACACCCTAATACGACATCTCCCCAAAATCTTTACGCAAATGTATTTACAATGATATTTGCACACTGCCTTTTCTCCCCACCACTCTCTGACTTTACAGATACAAATGGTCTGGAAGCTTTACCATTCTTTCTGAGCTCATTCTTTTCAAGTTGAAGGATTTCAGTCTGACTTTGTTGATCAGGGATTGAAGTTGGGGCGTTCAAATACTCGAGTGTCAACATTTGATTTGCTTCTTGCTCTCCTTTGTAGACTTTCTGTTCCTGCTTGATTGGATTCTATGGCTGTCCCATGATTCTATGGAGTCCTGACACTGTAGGAGCAGGCCATTCAGCCCATTGAGTCTCCACCAACTCTCCATAGGAGCATGCCACCCAGACTCGATCGCATAACCCCATGCATTTACCCCATTAATCCCCCCACCTAACCTACACATGTTGGGACACTAAGAGGCAACTTTAGCATGGCCAATCCATTCACTTGTGCGTCTTTAGAGTGTGGGAGGAAACTGGAGCACCATTTTTTTAATTCATTCATTGGACTTGATTGTCACTGGCTGGCCAGCATTTATTGCCCATCCCTAGTTGTGTGAGGGCAGTTGAGAGTCAACCACATTACTGTGGCTCTGGAATCACATGTGGCCAGAAGGACAGCAGATTTCCTTCCAAAGGACATTAGGGAACCAGATGGGTTTTTCCAACAATGGTTTCACGGTCATCAGCAGATTCTTAATTCCAGATTTTTTTTATTTCATTCCAATTCCATTATCTGCTGTGGCGGGATACAAACCTGGGTCCTCAGAACATTAGCTGAGTTTCTGGGTTAACAGTCTAGCTATAATACCCACTAGACCATCACCTCCCCTATTTCCTCCCCTGGAGGAAACCCACACAGACACAGGGAGAATGTTCAAACTCACACAGACAGTCAGATATCTGGAATTGAACCCAGATCTCCAGTGCTGTGAGGCAGCAGTGCTAACCACTGTGTCACTGTGTCATCTTCATTCATAGAGTGAATCTGAGTTTTCCCTGTCAGTGGAGGCCATGAGGTTCTTCCTGGAAGTTGAAAGTTTACCTCCCTTTTGTTTCTATTTTCCTCATCCTTAACCCAACCTGCAGTTTGCTGCACTCTGTGTCTCCATATGAACTTGTGTGCCTCCATGAGCTTTGTAAGAAGTCTCACAACACCAGGTTAAACCAGTGGTCCACGCACCTGAGGAAGAAGCAGCGCTCCGAAAGCTCGTGATTCCAAATAAACCTGTTGGACTTTAACCCGGTGTTGTGAGACTTCTTACTGTGCCCACCCCAGTCCAACGCCAGAATCTCCATATCATGGCTTCCATGAGATTTGTCTTGGTGAGTTGTTGGCTGTTTCCCTCCTGTTCCAGGATCAACTCCATGTCGTGCGTGTGAACCCAAAGCACCAGCTTCATTACTGCAGTTTCTCCTGGTTCTGTAACTGTTTGACTGTGAAATTTGGGCTCAATATTCCACTGCTGTGCCCTGTCCTCTGTATCTCCTGTGTTGGTGTCATCTGGAGGTTTGACTGGTCCAAGAAAGGGGAGCATTTTCTGCCAACTGTAACTGAGCTGGAATAACCACTTCTGCTAGGAGTACAGACAAGTCCAAACTGAAGTCTCGGTCAGAATCATTGGCATTGCTGGACCTCTTGGGACTCTCCAAATCAGTGTGGTTGTCTATGGCGGCTTTTTACTCCATTTTGAGGAGATTGAGGACAATACTGCCATCTCTGCTCAGGAAAGAAAAGGGCTGATGGCGGATGACAGACAGAATCTTAATTATTTGTTTGTTACCAGGTGGAAGAGGCTCTTGAATCATGCCTCTGACCCTTAGTTGGATTTGTCTGGGACCATACATCTGGCATCCATCGCCACACCTCCGGATTTGACAGGACAATCACACTTCCTCCAGTGCCTAACATGAAATTCATGAGCGTGACCAATTACAGATATGCCAACATTCCAAAATGTGCATCTGCGATCCTTAATTTCTCCCAGGAAGCATTGTCGGACTTCTTAAGGGGAATAGCAGGGTATAAATATGGAGTGAGGGGGATCAGCCTGGGTGGGATTATTATCAGTGCAGACCTGATGGGCTGAATGGCCTCCTTCAGTACTGAAGGGATTCTAGGATTCTTCTTAGTCTGTCTGGTGTATCTCAAGGACCTGTCAGGGATTCTCCATGTGGTTTTGGACTTACGCATCTTCCCAAAGTGTCCCAGACGGCCACAATGAAAGCACTCCACAGTGACCACTGAACACTGATCCGTGACTTTGTTGCTGTCACATCACTGACAAAATCTGTCAGAAGAAAACCGGAGCACCTGGAGGAAACCCACCCCGAGAATGTGCAAACTCCACACAGATAGTGACTTGAGGCTGGAATCTCCCTGGCGCTTTGAGGCAGCAGTACTAACCACTGTGCCACCGTGCCACCCTGAAAGAGAATCATCAGTCTCTTCAGTCTCTAATGAGTTCCAACTTAAGGTTGCCTTAATCACAACCTTCAGACCGTGACCAGAATTTTATCGCGTCTCCTGTCTGAGGCTCATAAGATCCCACCGAAGGCCAAGGAAGGATGCCATTCTGCAAGTCTCACCCACCCCAATTCCGGGGCAAGTGTGCCAGTAAAATTCCGGCCAATGTGTCTGCAGATTCCCCAGGATTTTGGACTCTCTTGTTCAATTTTGCTCATTCCAAAATTTTATTTTGCTGCTTAGATTAAAGTAGATGGGAAAGGGCTTCATGACCTCTTCAAGGTAATTGGAAGATTCAGTTATTCTTTGTCTGTTGTCAGCTATTGGACCTATTGAATACAACAGTGTATTCGCTCTGTTTTATTATTCAAGCCTGATGGTCCGATATATCTTAAACATCTTCATCTCCATAGTGCCCAGTTTTGCACCTTGCTTCCATCAGAGTCAGTCTAGCAAAAATGATTGACCATCCATGGCTGTTTTCAGCATAGGTGGAATAGATATTTAATTGTTTGTGTTTTTAAGTGGCGCTGCAGTAGTCATTTATTTTCTCTCCCTCCTCTTGCTGAGATTTGGCAGGCTCCTCTCACAGCTATGGAGCTGTTTTCAACTCACTGACTCTGGAGAAAACCTTTTGAAACAATCATTTGGCTCAGCTTTCCCAAGCTTTGAATTTAAGTCCACTTTTTGCCAGAAATTCTCTTCAAAAATGTAAAGTCCACAAGCGCCGTGTAGTGCGTAGCATCAGTCCTGAGTCCAGGCTGCAATGTTCTTCAAGTGGCACTCCTTAAGTCTGCCTGTTCACTGTGACAAATTCAAAAGCATTTTTCAGTATTTTTTTTTGGAGTTTTGCTCACCGTTTTGCGATCTGGCTATGTCCTTCGACTCTGCTTTTGATCGGGTCGGGTAACTGATTGCCATGTGCTCCGGGCTCTTCCACTGCTCTCCGGCCTCCGCACCGGCAATGGGCCTCTTCCAGCGGGATTCCAGTTGTGTATGCAAGATCTTCAAGTGAGGTGGACTTCTCTCAGACCAGACTGCAGTTTCTTTACTTCTTCATCATGCGGTATTTTGGGGTCCTTCTCCTGCTGCCGTCATGTTAAGAACTAAAACGTTTATTTATTAGTCACAACTAAGGCTTGCATTAACACTTCAATTAAGTTACAGTGAAAATCCCCTAGTCACCGCATTCCGGTGCCTGTTCGGGTCAATGCATCTAACCAGCATGTCTTTCAGACTGGGGGAGGAAACCGGAGCACCCAGAGGAACCACACACAGACATAGGGAGAACGTGCAGAATCCGCATAGAGGGTGACCTAAGTCGGGAATCAAACCCAGGTACTTGGCGCTGTGAGGGGGCTGTGCTGACCATCGTGCCACCATGACATTTTATAGTGTTTTGTGGTCTCGTGAAAAGATTGTAGGATTCAGCAATACTGTTTATGAAAAACATATCACAACGTACATAAATATTGGATACAGTCCTGACGAGGTCCTTTCTACATGCCAACTCCCACCCAATTCACTACTCCATGGTGACATGGTGGCACACCGGTTAGCACTGCCGCCTCACAGCGCCAGGGTCCCAGGTTCGATTCCAGCCTTGTTTGACTGTCTGAGTGGAGTTTGCACATTCACCCCATGTCGGCATGGGTTTCTTCTGGGTTCTCTGGTTTCCTCCCACACTCCAGAGATGTGCAGGTGAGGTGGATTGGCCATGCTAAATTGCCTGTCAGTCTCCAAAGATGTGTAGTTTAGATGGATTAGCCATGGTAAATGGGCAGGGTTTCTGGCACAGGGTGGGGGGAGCGATGGGCGGGATGGTCTTTCGGAGACTGGCTTAATGGGCATGAAGGCCTCTTTCTGCACTGTAGGGATGTCTGGTTCTATGATACAGTCACAGCACCAGGGACCCAGGTTCGACTCCCAGCTTGGATCACTCTCTGTATGGATTTTGCACATTCTCCCCATGTCTGCATGGGTTTCCTCTGGGTGTTCTGGTTTCCTTCTACAGTCCAAAGATGTACAGGTTAGTTGCATTGGCCATACTAAATTTTCCCTTAGTGAACCCGAACAGGTGCCGAAGCATGGCGATTAGGAGATTTTCACAGTAATTTCATTGCAGTGCTAATGTCAGCCTTCTTGTGACTAATAAACTTTAACTTTACTACTTCTATGTCACTCTCTACATCATAATGTGGGTGGTACTGTTTCCCTAATACCACATTAATCATTACAATTCCGAACACCCCAGTACCACAATCTATCACTACTAAAACCCACATGCCAGTGGGGGGCAATTTTAATTTCACCGGAAAGATACTTGGCTGGGATTTTCCAGTCCTCCGCAAGGGCAAGCTGGCCAAAAGCCTATTGGCTTCAGCGAGACTGGAAGATCCTGCTGGTGGGCGGGGCTGGAAAACCCTGGCTTTTATTTTGAAATCAAGAAATGTGACAGTCCAGGAATGTACTGGACATGTGGTATCGATGAACACGATCCTCTAAAACATTCCTTTCTTCTAAACCACCTTGACGCGCATTGAGAAATCTGCTCCAAAAGCACCCTCTGACACAGCCGTGATCTGATCCTGGCAAATACAGACCAGCCCCCGAGATTCCTAGGTGATGTTTGAGCGTGCAAGCTCCTGCCAGATAAATATTTAATAAATGACATTGACTCTGCTGTCTGATCAATTCAGGTAGTGGCATGGCTCATCAGGAGGTGACCTGCTGTTCACAGCTTTCAGCACTAGGAAGGCTCATTAAGCAGGGAGAGAAAGTGAATAACATTGGCCTCAGCATATGTTGTGTGCTTTTTAACAAACGTCTCACACAGAAAAGCCCTGAACGTGAAGGATCCGTGGCTGATTTACTTGGCTGCAAAACCTCCTCGCTACAATACACCAGGGAGTAATTTGTGGACAATTGGCACTTTTCCACATTGAAATGCTTTTTTGACTAACCTCTTTACAGTCTTTAATTACTCGACCGTGAAGTGTAGCTGCAACTGGCATGCCTGCACATTTATTTCCAGTTCACAAAATCCTTCTGAGTGAAGCTAACATTGGGACGCGGATCAAGCACAGGGTACGGTTTATTAATCAATCAGATGTTACCAATGTTTACTAAATGCTAGTCCAGCCTTCGACTCTGAGCCTGTTGATCATTTGAGGTTAAGATTTATTTATTAGTGTCACAAGGGTGGCACGGTAGCCCAGTGGTTAGCATTGCTGCTTCACAGCTTCCAGCTGGGTTTGATTCCCGGCTTGGGTCACTGTCTGTGTGGAGTTTGCACATTCTCCTCGTGTCTGTGTGGGTTTGCTCTGGTTTCCTCCCATAGTCCGAAGATGTGCGGGTTATGCTTAAAAAAAATGCCCTTAGTGTCCTGAAATGTGTAGGTTAGAGGGGCTAGTGGGTAAATATGTAGGGATATGGGGGTAGGCCTGGGAGGGATTGTGATCCATGTAGACTTGATGGGCCGAATGGCCTCTTTCTGTAATGTAGGGTTTCTATGATTTCTTATGAAGTAGGCTCACATTAACACTGCAATAAAATTACTGTGAAAATCCCCCAGTCGCCACACTCTCGTGTCTGTTCGAGTACACCAAGGGAGAATTCAGCATGGCCAATGCACCTAACCAGCACATCTTTTAGACTGTGGAAGAAAACCAGGGTACCCGGAGGAAACACACGCAGACATGAGGAGAATGTGCAGACTCCACACAGACAGAGACCCAAGCCAGGAATTGAACCCGGGTCCCTGGCACTATGAGGCAGCAATGCTAGCCACCGTGCCACCATGTAGACCCAGGATTTGGTGTCATTCAGCAGGGTGATAAGGACGACGGGTATCCTCCCACAGTCCAAAAGACGTGCTGGTTAGGTGCATTGGCCATGCTAAATTCATCCTCAGTGTACCCAACCAGGTGCCAGAGTGTGGCGACTGGGAGATTTCCACATAACTTCATTGCAGTATTAATGTAACCTGATTTGTGACTCTAACAAATAAACTTTAAAAGTACTACAGGCATCATGGCAAAGCTCTGGTATGCTTCATAGAATCCCTACAGTGCAGAAGAAGGCCATTTAGCCTATCAAGTCTGCACTGACAACAATCCCACCCAGGCCTTATCCTTGTAACTCCACGTAATCCCCCTGACACTAACGGGCAAACCCACCCAGACCAGTTCCCCATAACCCCAAGTATTTAATCCACTAATCCCCCTAACCTACATGTCTTAGGGCACTAAGTGGCAGTTTAGCATGGCCAATCCACCTAGCCTGCACATCTTTGGAGTGTGGGAGGAAACTGGAGCATCCAGAGAAAACCCACGCAGACATGGGGAGAATGTGCAGACTCCGCACAGACAGTCATCCAAGGCAGAATTGAGCCCAGGTTCCTGGTGCTGTGAGGCAGCAGTGCTAACCACTGTGCCACCGTGCCACCAAGGCCACCTGAGGTCCATCATGTGAATTTGATAGCGGTACAAGATTATAAACAGCAAGGTCCTTTATCATGCTGGGGTCAACAACATGGAGACAACCCTCTGTAAAATTCAAATTAGATAGGCAAGACTCGACTCCTACAGAATCCCAAGAAGATCTTGTGTCCCAAGGCCAATGCCATCATGATACTCACCCTTAGTTACTCCTCAATTATTCCACTTTGTTCTCACTGTGCACTGTGGCAGCAGCAAATGAGGCAAATGGCTGCTGAGATTCTGATTAAGGCAAGAGATCCTCGTGTAAGGATCTCGGGAGGCAGTGAGCTGCGATGGTGCTGCCACAGACTGCAACATCTCAGGGTGTTGTTGAGTTGTCTGACATGCAACTGCGAGCAAATTCTGCAAGCTACTGGAAAATTCTTCACCATCCAACCATAAACTGTGATCTTTCTGCCCATTCCACCAAATATTTTGTGCGTCAGATCTCAATCAATGATGCATAAGATAGAGATAGAAAATCTGGTGAACTGGTTCAGCAACAATAATCTCTCCCACAATGCCAACAAAATGAAAGAGTTAGATATCGACTTCAGGAAGCGTAGTGGAAAACGTGCCTCTGTCGACATCAATGGGGCTGAAGTAGAAATGGTTGAGAGTTTCAGATTTTTAGGTGTCCAGATCGTCAAAAATTGTCCTGGTCCCTCTGTGTAGATGCTATGTAGAAGGCCACCAAAGCCTCTACTTTCTCAGGAGATTAAGGAAATTTGGCATGTCCACTTCAACTAAAGAACAAAGAAAATTACAGCACAGGAACAGGCCCTTCTGCCCTCCAAGCCTACACCGACTATGCTGCCCAACTGAACTAAAACCCCCTACCCAAAAAAATCTCTCTCCAACTTCTATAGATGCATCATAGAAGGCATTCTTTCTGGTTGTATCACAGCTTGGTATGGCTCCTGCTCTGTCCTTATTATTATGAATGGCAGAGAAGGCTCAACAGGCCAACTGGCACTCCAACTTCTAGTTTCTATGTTTCTACTCTTGCCTCTAGTTAACCCTATTCTCACCTCAAGTTAACTCTATTTCCTCCTCCAGTTAGCTCTATTTTCTCCTCTAGTTAACCCAATCTCACCTCTAATTAACCCAATTCTCTCATGTAGTTAATTTTACAGAGGGTCGTGAAGAAGCCCAGTCCATCACGCAAACCAGCCTTCCATCCATTGACTCTGCCTACACTTCTCGCTGCCTCAGAAAAGCAGCCACCATAATTAAGGACCTGAAACACCCCAAACATATTCCTTTCAACTTCTTTCATCAGAAAAAAGTTTGAGGTACCAGCTGACTCAAGAACAGCTTTTCCCTGCTGCCATCAGACTTTTAAATGGACCTACCTTAAGTTGACCTTTCCCCACACCCTAGCTATGACTGTAACATTACATTCTGCACTCTCTCCTTTCTCTCCCTGTGTACGGTATGCTTTGTCATAGAGCCAGAGAGGATTATAGCATGGAAACAGACCTTTTGGCCCAACTTGCCCATGCTGCCCTTTTTTTTAAACACCTAAGCTAGTCCCAATGGCCTGCATTTGGCCCATTTACCTCTATACCCATCTTGCCCATGTAATTGTCTAAACACTTTTTAAAAGAAAAATTGTATCTGCCTGTAATACTACCTCTGGCAGTTTTTTCCAGACACTCACCACTCTCTGTGTGAAAAAATTGCTCCTCTGGACCCTTTTGTATCTCGCCCCACTCACCTTAAACCTATGCCTCTAGTCTTTGACTCCCCTACCTTTGGGAAAAGATATGACTCTCTAGCTGATCTATGCCTCTCATTATTTTATAGACCCCCTATAAGATCACCCTCAGCCTTCTATGCTCCAGAGAAAAAAGTCCCAGTCTATACAACCTCTCTATCAAGTCCTGGTAGTATCCCAGTAAATCTCTCCTGCACTCTTTCCAGTTTAATAATATCCTTTCTATGTCTGTATAGTGCACGGGAAGCAACACTTATCTCTGTATACTGATTCATGTGACAATAATAGATCAAATCAAACCAAAAAAACATTTTATTTTGACTCTACCATCAGCCCTTTTCTGAAACTTCACCCTGCAGAGTCCTCCCTTTGCTCCACGACAGCTGAACTGGCATGTTCCATCTCATTGGTGCCCCTATCATCCTGCATAACTGCTGTCCACTAGAGGCCAGTGCTTCCCAGGGTGAGGCTCTCATTTGTATTTCAGCCTCTAAGCTACACACGAGGCTGGCCTTCGAACTGCTGTCCATTATTGTGGCAGTGACAGTTATAGCATCACCTTCGTCACTCTCCTCCTCCAGTTCTGTAGTTCAGAGGGGCTGTGCAAAGTTCAAGTTAACTTCTCCCCCTCTTCCACTTCCTCCAGAGCTTGAGCTCGATCTTGATTTCATTTGGTTTATTATTGTCATGTGTATTGGGATACAGTGAAAGGGATTGTCTCTTGTGCGTTTGATCCATTCAAAAGTCTTTCGGCAGCAGGGAAGGAGCGGTTCTTGAGGCAGTTGGTATATGATCTCAGATTTTCGTATCCTTTTCCTGATAGAAGAAGGTGGAAGAGGGTATGTCCGTTGTGTGTGGGGTCCTTGATTATGCTGGCTGCTTTTCTGAGGCAACGTGAAGTGCAGACGGAGTCAATGGATGGGAGGCTGTTTTGCGAGATGGACTGGGCTTCGTTTACATCCCTTTGTTGTTCTTGCAGCAAAGCTCCTGCTGTGATCAAGCTGTGATACATCCAGAAATGATGCTTTCAATGGTGCATCTGTAAAAGTTGGTGAGAGTCATAGCTGACATGCCAAAATCCCTTAGCCTCATAAGAAAATAGAGGCGTTGGTGGGATTTCTTGCTCCAGGACCTGACACTGATAAAACTAGGAGGGTTGGGATACATATGGTTTCCTCAAAAAAGAGATGTAATGAGGCCTTATAGAGCTTTGGAGTGAGGATAGATTTTGTGTGATTAGGGATCAGGAATGGTTACTGATCTATAAGGAAGTTGGAGTCAGCATTTACCTCTGCCCCCTGCCCCTAACATGCGCAGTATCTCATTATCCTCCTTGTTCATCGTCAAATCAGCTTACACCTTTCCACAAATATTCTCAACTCCACTTTGGAACTGTCGGACTGCCAACATCGTATCTTTTCAAATTGTGGAGGAGCTCCCTCCATTTGAACTTTTGGGAACAAGGCTCGGGTTGTTTTCCTTACAGTACAGGAAGCTAAGGGGGTGACCTATTTGAGGTACGCAGAGGGGTCTAGACAAGGTAGACAGGAAAGTCTTGTTTCCCCTGAAGGATCATTTACCAGGGGGCATGGAATAAAGGTGTTTGGTAGATGGATTAGAGAGGTCATAAGGAAAGGTTTATTTACCCAGAGGGAGGTGGGCATCTGGAAATTACTGCCTAACCTTGAAGCTGAAATGCTTAATTAAAGCTACATCTACATATGAAGGGCTGTAACCTGCAAGGTTATAGGTCAGGTGCTGGAAAGTGAATGGCTGGTTTCTTTTTTCTCTTTTTTGGACGGCACAAACTTGATCATAGAATCTGTACAGTACAGTAGGAGGGCATTCGGCCCATCAAGCCTGTACCGACCACATCCCACCCAGGCCCTATTCTTATAAACCCACACATTTACCTTCCTAATCTCCCTGACACTAGGATCAATTTAGCAAGGCCAATCAAGCTAACCCGTACATCTTTCGACTGTGGGAGGAAACCGGAGCACCCAGACGAAACCCACGCAGACACGAGGAGGATGTGCAGACGCCACACAGTCAGTTACCCGGGTCCCTGATGTTGTGAGGCAGCAGTGCTCACCACTGCGTGACCGTGCCGCCCAGAGTGAGGCTGAATAGCCTCTCTCTGCATCTAACTTTTCTATGGTTTCTAACAACCCCCAATTGTTTCAGCCCCCCGTTGAACACCCACCCCCCCCACCCACCCCAGTCCCTATCACCTAACTTAACCTCTCCCCCATACTGCTCACACAGATTCAATGGAAAGTGTGGCCTTTCTTTTTGAATCTTCGGCTGAGCTTCAAACTCAAAATCCTAACCAACACCATGGCAACTGTAAAAGTTGGAGAGTCGTAGCTGACATGCCAAATTTCCTTTGTCTTTTGAGAAAGTAGAGGCTCTGGTGGGCTTTCTTAACTACTGCATCGGCATGGAGGGACCTGGACAGGTTGTTGGTGATTTTCTTGCTCTGTTTTGGGTGGGTGGGAATAGTGGCCAGAAAGTCCAGCGGGAAATCCCAAAATTCCATTCACACTGGCCGGATTTCGTCAATGGGTTGTCCTTTCCTCCCCACCCACTCCCCTGCCCCCCTCAGTCCCTATGCCAATGATGTAACATACAATAATGGGAAACCTATTGAAATACATTTTAATATGTTAACAGGATTCCCCACTCGATTGTCCCCATGTGGGGAGAAGGTGGGTGCCAGGGAGATGCCAAGATTTCCTTTGGGGAGGTCCATGGCACGGGTACTGTTTGTCCACTGGGGAGGGGGAAACCTGTGTGTATGGGAGGGTGTTGTCCTACTGTGCATAGGGTTGGGGTATCATTGTCCATGTGGGGAGGAAATCCTTGTTTATATTTTTAGTTTTATTTCTGCTAGATCAGCCGTTAAAAATGGAGCCCCAATCTCAGCATGGTGACGTGGGATCCACTCCCCGCACTTTTTCCAAATAAGTTCAGAAAGGTATGGCAGGTAAAGCTGCCAGTGAAGCTGGCGGGCTACTACAGGGCGGCACAGTGGCACAGTGGTTAGCACTGCTGCCTCACAATGCTAGGGACCCGAGTTCAATTCCCAGCTTGGGTCACTCATTGTCTATGCAGACTTTGCATGTTCTCCAGTTTCCAATTCAAAAGCCGTGCTGGTTAGGTGCATTGGCCACGCTGAATTCTCCCTCAGTGTACCCCAACAGGTAGGGGAATGTGGCGACTAGGAGATTTTCACTATAATCTCATTGCAGTATTCATAGAATCATAGAATCCCTACAATGCAGAAAGAGGCCATTCGCCACATTGAGCCTACATCGAGACAACAGTCCACCCAGGTCCAATACCCGCAATCTCACATATTTACCCTGATAATCCCTCTAACACACACATCCCAGGGCACTAAGGACAATTTAGCATGGCCAATCAACCTAATCTGCACATCTTTGGAGTGTGAGAGGAAACCAGAGCACACAGACATGGGGAGAACGTGCAGACTCCACACAGACAGCGATCCAAGCAGGGAATCGAACCCAGGTCCTTGGCGCTGTGAGGCAGCAGTGCTAACTGCTGTACCACAGTGCCATGTTTCAAATTCACCCTTACTGAGGCTAGCTTTATAGACATAGATCTGGAATCTTACAATGCAGAAGGCGGCCATTTGGCCCATCAAGTGTGCACCATCCACAATCTCACCCAGGCCCTATTCCCATAACCCCATGCACATTCCCTAGCTAGTCCCCAGTGACACTAAGGGGCAATTTAGCATGGCCAATCAACCTAGCCCGCACATCTTTGGACTGTGGAAGGAAACCAGAGCACCCAGAGGAAAGTCACGCAGACATGGGGAGAACATGCAAACTCCATGCAGACAGTGACCCAAGTCGGGAATTGAATCCAGGTCCCTGGCGCTGTGAGGCAGCCATGCTAACCATTATGCCACCATGTGTCACTGCCTGTGTGGAGTTTGCACATTTTCCACGTACATCTATCCCCTGTACATCTATTTTACACAGAGGGTGATGGATGCCTGGAACTCGCTGCTGGGGGAGATATTGGAAGCGAATACAATAGTGACTTTTAAGGGGCATCTTGGCAAATACATGAATAGGATGGGAATGGACGGATATGGTCCCTGAAAGCATAGAGGGTTTTCAGTTGGGCAGCATGGTCAGTGCAGGTTTAGAGGATCAAAGGACCTGTTCCAGTGCTGTAATTTTCTTTGTTCTTTGATATTATTAATTGAATTTAAATTCCACCAGCTGTTATGGTGGGATTTGAACTCCTGTCCTCAGAGCATTATCCTGGGCCTCTGCATTACGAGATCAGTGACATTATTGCTTGACCAACTCCCCATTGTGTGAATCATTATTGTTAGATGGTGCATGAACTGCGTCAAGGTTGTGATGCCTATAGTGGTGCAATTCTTTAACACTGCATTCGTGGCAGCGAGGCCATACCCTCGGAGAGGTGCTGTGACTTCCCAGCCAATCTTTTCGAGCAGCATGGTGGCACAGTGGTTAGCACTGCTGCCTCACAGCGCAGAGACCCTGGTTCAATTCCCAGCTTGGGTCACTGTCTGTATGGAGTTGCACATTCTCCCCGTGTCTGCTCGGGTTTCCTCCTAAAGTCCAAAGATCTGCAGGTCAGGTAAATTGGCTGTGCCAAATTGCCCGTTGGTGCACCCGAACAGGCACTGAGTGTGGCGACCAGGGGATTTTCACAGTAACTTCATTGTAGTGTTAATGTAAGCCTACTTGTGACTAATAAATAAACTTGACTTTACTGCCTCACACCTTCTGTGTTAACTCCCTCTGTGTCCTCCCTCTAACCCACAGGTACCAGATACCTCTCCCCTCTGGACTTTCTCCACTACAATCTCCAGTGCTGCAGGCTGCCCCTTTTAGTCAGTCTGAACCATCCTAAAATGTTCACCAGTTTGCCAATGTGCAATGCACTCCACACCATCAGTGGAAGAGGGTGAATGGAAGCGAAATAAGTCCAGGAAAATTGCTTTTGAATCAATGTTTGAGTGTTAAACATCTAGGCGTCTATTTTAGCCTGCAATCAATGTGATCATTGATTGGCACCAGAGAGTCAATGATCAGGCAGGTGAGGTGGACACCCATTGCACTGGCAATGTTCTGAGGTGCACAGTGGTAGTTTGCCTAGGCTAACGTAGGGTAAAGGATCAGGGTATCCAATAAGGTAAAACCAAAGCATTGTCTGATGCAATTTTTCAAAGCCTTCTCACCCTTCTGGCTGAGATGAAGCTCAGATCAAGCCCGGGGGGGGAGGGGGGGGGTGCGATGCCTCATCCTGTCAACTTGTATCTTGGTTATCGAGTCCAAGACAGGATGCAATATTTTGTTTTGTCGGCGTGGATCAGGGTTTACCCATCAGGTGGGGACCACAATTGAGTTAAATTGGAATTGGCTTTGTACGAAATCCATATTTTCAAACAGCTGATTTTTCAGCAGCTTGTCACCCATTTAGCACCTGTTTTCACAATTTCATCAAAATACCCCCAAGGCTTTAAGCTGTAACACTGGTTTAAGCACATGTTTTGCCCAAGACTGCATCCTGGTAAGAGATTGAAACACACTCCAGAACAGCCAGCTGGAGGATCAATAAACGGATGATTGCCGCTTAAATTGCCTGCAAATGTTCATTAAGGAACTTGCGCAGCACTTGAACCAACTGTCTCTCCTCACAGGGACCAGCTGATTGAGAGTAAACTCGTCTTGTGGAGGATTTCGAGCATTGCTTCAAACTTACAGTGATGGCACGGTGGCACAGTGGTTAGCACTGCTGCCTCACAGCGCCAGGGACCCAGGTTCAATTCCCAGCTTGAGTCACTGTCTGTGCAGAGTCTGCACGTTCTCCTCTGTGTCTGTGTAGGTTTCCTCCCATGGTCCAAAAGATGTGCTGGTTAGGTGCATTGGCCGTGCTGAATTCTCCCTCAGTGTCCCTGAACAGGTGCTGGTGTGTGGCAACTAAGGGATTTTCACAGTAACTTCATTGCAGTGTTAATATAAGCCTACTGGTGACAAATAAATAAAACTTTGCTGCTGAAAGTTTGAAGAGGAATTTTCTCAAGGCGTGTGACATTCTGCTCCACTTTGTCAAGACTTCACCGACAGTATTGACATTTACTTTGAATGTTCTCCATGGGCTTCACTCCAAAGAGTGAATGCTGTGCTACTCTACTTCATTGGACAGCTTGTAGGAGGCACCATGAGAAAATGAGTGCCATCAGAACCTTGCAGATGGATAGAGAGGAGGACAGGGGCCAGTTTAAACTGGAAAGAGAGACAGAAAAGTGAGGTGGAGTACCTTCCTCCTATTGGTAAAGGACATCCCTCCTCCTCTGAAACTATTCCACCAGGGCCTCCTGTGCTGGGCCCAAAGATCTGTGTATCTCCTCACACAATCCCCAAGCCAGCATCAAACCTTCTGCAGAGTTTTTATTAATTCATTTATGGGTTGTGTGTGTCATTGGCTAGACCAGCATTTATTGCCCATCCCTAGTTGCCCTTGAGAAGTTGGTGGTGTGTTGCCTTCTTGAACCACTGCAGTCCCGTGGTGTAGGTACACCCACAGTGCTCTTTGCGGCATTTTAACCCAGCAACAGTAAAGGAATGGTGACATATTTCCAAGGTAGGTTGGGTAAGTGACTAGGATAGGTACCTCTAAGTGGTGGTGTTCCCAGGTATCTGCTGCTCCTGTCCTTCTAGATAGCAGTGGTCATGGGTTCAGAAAGTGCTATCTAAGGAACCTTTGTGAGATCCTGCAGGGCATCTTGTAGATGATACACTCTGCTGCCACTGTTCATTGATGGCGGAGGAATTAAATGTTTGTGGAAGGGGTAGCAATCGAACAAGTTGCTTTGCCCTGCATGGTGTCAACTTTAAGTGTTGGAGCTGCATCCATCCAGGCAAGTGGAGAGTGTTCCATCACACTCCAGACTAGATAGTGAACAGGCTTTGGAGAGTCAGAAAGTGACTCACAGAATTCCTCGCCTCTGAGCTGCTCTGGTAGCCACAGCATTTATACAGCTAGTCCAGTTCAGTTTCTGGTCAATGGTAATCCTCAGCATGTTGATAGTAGGAGATTCAGCAATGATAGTGCCATTGAATGTCAAGGGGCAATTATTAAGTCCTCTCCTGTTGGAGATGGCCATTGCCTGGCACTTGCGTGGCATGAATGTTACTTGCCACTTGTCAGCCCAAGCCTGGATGTTGTCCAGGTCTTGCTGCATTTGGACATGGACTGTTTGAGTATCTGAGCAATCGCGAATGATACTAAACATTGTGCAGTCATCAGCGAATATCCCCACTTCTGACCTTATGATGGAAGGAAGATCATTGATGAAGAAGTTGAAGATGATTGTGTCTAGGACACTAACCCTGAGGGGCTCCAGCAGAGATATCCTGGAGCTGAGATGATCAATCTTCAATCATCACAGCCATCTTCCTATTTGCCACATATGACTCCAACCACTGGACAGGTTGCACCAGATTTTCATTGACTTCAGTTTTGCCATGGACCTTTGATGCCACACTCAGTCAAATGCTACCATGTTGTCAAGGGCAGTCACTCTCACCTCACCTCTGGAGTTCAGCTCTTTTGTCCATGTTTGAACCAAGGCTGTAATGACGTCAGGAACTGAGGGACCCTGGTAGAACCCAAGCTGTGAGCAGGTTAGTGCCGCTTGATAGCACTGTTAATGATTCATTCCATCTCTTTGCTGATGATTGAGAGCACATTGATTGGGCAGTAATTGGCTGGGTTGGATTTGTCCCGTTTTTTGTGTGCAGGACATACCTGGTCAATTTTCCATATTGCCGGGTAGATGCCAGTATTGTAACTGTACTGGAACAGCTTGGCTAGGGACTTGGCAAATTTGAAGCGTGAGTCTTCAATATTATTGCTGGAATATTGTCAGGGCCCATCACTTTTGCAGTATCCAGTGCATCCAGCCATTTCATGATGGCACATGGAGTGAATCGAATTGGCCAAAGACTGACATCTGTGATGCTGGGGATGTCTGCAGGAGGCTGAGATGGATCATCCATTTGGCATTTTTGGCTGAAGATTGTTGGAAATACAACTGAGAGGCTAAGTAGGACATTTAAGAGTGCATTTAAGAGTCAGCCACTACAGTGGATGCACGGAGTCGACATGTGCTGTTCCACAAAACTTGTGTCTCAGCATAACTTGAGTACTAAGCCTGTAGATGTCTGTTTAGCACCATCAGGCACATTCAAGAATCATGGAATCCATAAGTGCAGAAGGAGGCCATTCAGCCCATTGAGTCTTCACTGATTCTTGGCAGAGTATCTTACCCAAGCCAACCCCCAACCTATTCCTGGAACTCCACACATTTACCCTGCTAGTCCCCCTAACCTGCACATCTTTGGACATTAAGAGGCAATTAATATGACCAATCCACCTAACCTGCACATCTTTAGACTGCGAGGAAACTGGAGCGCCCAGAGGACACCCACGCAGGAATAGGGAGAATGTGCAGACTCCACACAGACAGTGACCCGAACCAAGAATTGAACCCGGGTCCCTGGCACCGTGAGGCAGCAGTGCTAACCATTGTGCCACCTGTTGCCCCTTATGATGATGATAATCAGCAATTAGGCCTGAAATCACATGCTCAAACAAGGCACATCTCATTTACAGAGCATCCCTTTCATGCCTATTTGCATCCTTCCATGAAAATAACCCCCAAAGTTTTAATTATTTTCTTGCCTTTCTTTTTTGCCTCTTTCATCTCCCTTAATCCAATCTTCATTGCCCTCTCTTTGTCTCACTTACTGTGCCTGACTTGACTCTCTTTCACCCTGCTTGTCTGTCCCTCCAATTGATTCTCTATCCATAAAGCACTTTGATTGAGGAGAGAGACTTTTGGTTGCCATTCACGGAGCCCAGAAGACCTCTTGTCCCTGCCATCCCATTATCAGCTGGCATTTCGATCAAGCGACAAGGCAAAAGGCAGAAGGAAACCTCCCAACCTGAAGGGTGCAGGAAAATGTCTAACTGATAGTCTACACCATGGACTGTCCCACACCAGTAAGGTTTATTCCGATGAGCAATGGATATACTCACATTGGTGGCATACTGCAAAACACAGCAGTGTAACCAGTAACAGGGGCAAGGATGGACGTACATGTGAAATATTTGAACAATAACTACAACTTAAGATTAAATTAACCAACCAAAATCTCCCAATGTGGAGATTCACCAAAGATCCTTAGACAGCACCTTCCAACCCACTACCACTTCCATCTAAAAAGACAGGGGCAGCAGATACATGGGCACACCATCACCTGCAAGTTTCCCACCGAGTCACTCACCATCCTGACTTGGAAATATATTGTCATTTCTTCAGTCACTGGGTCAAAGTCCTGGAATTCCTTCTCTAATGGCATTCTGGGTCAACCCACAACACGTGGACTGCAGCAGTTCAGACAATCCTAAAATCCCTACAGTGCAGAAGGAGGCCATTCGGCCCATCGAGTCTGCGCCGACAACAATCCCACCCAGGCCCTATCCGCATAACCCCACATATTTACCCTGCTAATCCCTCTAACCTTTGCATCCCAGTACACTAAGGGGCAATTTAGCATGGCCAATGCATCCAACCTACACAACTTTGGACCTAGGGAGAAAACCGAAGCATCAGAAGAAAGCCACGCAGACATGGGGAGAACGTGCAAATTCCACACAGACTGTGACCCAAGGCGGGAATCGAACCAAGATCCCTAGGGCTGTGAGGCAGCAGTGCTAGCCAGTGTGCCACCATTCAAGAAGGCCGCTCACGACCACCTTCTCAAGGGCAACTACGGATGGGCAATAAATGCTGGCCTAGCCATCAGTGCCCATGTCCCTCGAACGAATTTTAAAAAAACACACTGGGATCATTCTGTGCTTCTAAAGTAAAAGGTGTATGTGTGCAACTCACTCCCAACAAAAGCAGCAGATACTGGGGATTAATTAAATCTCAACTGGACAGAGTTTTGATCAAGCAAGGACCTGAAGTAAAGGTGAGGCAGGTACAGGGATAGGAAAGGTTTAGAGGGATATGGGCCAAAGGCAGGCAAATGGGACTAGTTCAGTTTAGGAAACCTGGTTAGCACAGACGAGTTGGGCCGAAAGGCCTATTTCTGTGCTGTATATCCCTATGACTCTATGATAAGGCAGGATTGCTTCACATTAACCTGCATTCTGCTGTTCTGACTGTTCCTTGCTCTGTCCATTTGCAGTTTGTCCTGGTCTCAGTACTTGACATGGGTCCCGGCACAGACAGAGTGGGCTGAATGGCCTACTGTGCTGTAAAAGTTATCTCCACTTTCAGACGCTGGCCTTCACATTCGATTTGTGTGTGTGGCATGGAGAAAGGAGGGGAGAGAAATGCAGCCGCTGACCCAGTCCCACACTCATCCGCGAATATCCAAGTGTATAAAACTAAAAAGAACAAAGCGCTCGCGCAAAGGCCTCCTCCCGATACAACAGGGATGTGAGACGGCATCTTTGAAAGTGCCCTACAAGATGAGAAGGAGAGCAAGCTCGTGCTTCTGGGTAAATTCACGCCGGCATCAAAAACATTTGGAGAATCAACACAGCGGGAAGCAAGAGTGATAGAGATTTTCATCTTGAAGAAGCCACACTGACAAGCTGTCCATCAGGCAACCTCCTTCATAATATCAATAATGCCCCTGTGGAATGGTTCACTGCCTGAATTCTTTATGATGAATGATCATCTCAAAGAACAACATTGAACTGAAGCAGCAGTGTATCGACTCGGTGTGTGTAGAATAGCTGCCTCATATTTCTCCCTCATAATCACAGTGATTTTTATTCTTTTTGCTCTGACTTTCTGGTCACAGTAACATTACAGTAACAATCTCAAATGTAGCAATCCAATCGCAACCTCGCCAACATTAGCCCCTGCACGAACTCACCTGCCAAAGCACCCAATCTTTCCAGTTGCTTACCCCACCATGCCCACAAAGTCACCCTGCATTTTCAACCCTTGAAGTTCTGCTGGTGCGTCTTCCACCTTTGAACCCTAAGCTCTCAGAGCTCTAAGGGGAGGTGATGGCCTAGTGGTATTATCGCTAGATGATTAATCCAGAAACTCACCTCATGTTCTGGGGATCCAGGTTCAAATCCCACCATGGCAGGTGATGGAATTTGGATTCAATAAAAACATATCTGGGATTAAAAATCTACTGATGACCACAAAACCATTGTCGATTGTCGGATAAACCCATCTGGTTCACTAATGCTCTTTAGAGAAAGAAATCTGCCGTCCTTACCTGGTCTGACCTACATGTGACTCCAGAGTCACAGAAATGTGGTTGACTCCCAACTGCCCTTGGGCAAGTAGGGATGGGCCATAAATGCTGGCCAGCCAGTGATGCCCACGTCCCATGGATGGATAATAAAAAACTCTGAAGCAGGACAGATCTTATCACGTACTTCTTAATCGCGCCCAAACTGCCAGGTCTGGTCAAAGTGGTCACTGGCCGCCCCTTCCCCCTGCACTTCCCAGCTCCAATTCCTCCATAAACTTCAAGGTCATCTTGGATGGCAATTGAACCCACAATTTCTTTCCTCTTTGACTAACTGCATCTTCCAAATCCTGGTTTCCCCATCCTCATTTCCCATACCCATCGCAACAAATCAGTCATTTCTCAGTCAAACGTTAGTCTGTACAATGCCTGAGCCATTATATTGCCCTTCTCTCTGCATCTTCCACTATAGAATCATAGAATCCCTACAGTGCAAAATGAGGCCATTTGGCCCATTGAGCCTGCACTAACAGCAATCCCATCCAGGCCCTATCCCCGTAACCCAATGTAATTACCCTGCTATAATAGAGGCAAAATACTGTGGATGCTGGAATCTGAAACCAACAGGGAAATGCTGGAAAATCTCGGCAGCTCTGGCAACATCTGTAAGGAGAGAAAAGAGCTGACATTTCGAGTCCAGATGACCATTTGCCAAAGCTTTGTCAAATGGTCATTGGACTCGAAACGTCAGCTCTTTTCTCTCCTTACAAATGTTGCCAGAGCTGCTGAGATTTACCAGTGTTTTCTCTTTTAATTACCCCGCTAATCTCCCTGACACTAACGGGCAATTTATCATGGTCAATCCACCCAACCTCCGAATCTTTGGACTGTGGGAGGAAACCGGAGTCCTCGGAGGAAACCCACGCAGACACGGGAAGAATGTACAAACTCCAGATGGCCACCCAAGCCAGGAATCGACCTGCTGTAAGGCAGCAGTGCTAACCACTGTGCCGCCCCAACTTTGAGTATACAATCACTGCTCCCTCCCATCCCACCCCCACTGCAGCTTATATATAACACAACAATTTGATATTGGTATAAGCAATGATACAGCAAAAAGGTTTTGAATATCTGGTGTAAAATGAGATAAAGTAGCTAACAATACAGAGATCAGTGTGATTCATGTCAGTGGGACTTCACTGGAGGCTACTTTGGAATTAACCTAGAAACATAGAAAATAGAAGCAGGACTAGGCCATTCAGCCCACCTAGCCTGCTCCACCATTGATTTTGATCTTGGCTGATCATCAAATTCAAAATCCTGATCCTACCTTCCCCCCATACCCCTAGACCATTTTAGCCATAAAAGCTATATCTAATTTCTTCCTCACAATGTTTTAGTCTCAACTACTTTCTGTGGTGGTGAATTTTACAGGTTCATCACTCTCTGGGTGAAGAAATTTCTCCTCACCTCAGCCCGAAAAGGTTTACCCCTTATCTTCGAACTATGACCCAAGTTCGGGACTCCCCCACCGTTGGGAACATTCTTCCTGAATCTATCCTGTCTAATCCTGTTAGAATTCTATAAGTTTCTATGAGATCACCTCTCATCCTTCTAATTGCCTTTGACTTATTGATATAGTTTAGTTAAACTGTCATGCATAAATCCATAGTCACTATTGGGTCTTACCAGCACCTAACACAGTATAGTTAGTGAAAAAACTGTCTTTGCTTACATTTCCTTTAATTGCTTGCTCCATGGAGTCCAAATCCCAGCAGACTTCTTCTGTTTTGGTTGTATCAGCAACGCAGACTAACATCTGTTGTTCTGCCAAGATTTATGAATGTGCTTAACAATGTGAGAATGTTGGATAATCAGTTTTTTTGTGATGCTAATCGAGGGATAGACATTGGCCAGGACACCAAGGACACATGTAATCACCCAGCTCTTCTTCAGAATACATCCACCAGGAAGCAGATGGGACCTCGGTTTGATGGTCTCACCCAAAAGACAGCATCTCTGATAGTCCGGTATTCCTTCAGTACTGCACTGGAACGTCAGCCTAGACTTTACTCAAACTCGAGCCGCGGATTGGGATTTGAACCTGGCACCTTGTGAATCTAGTGCAAGAATGCTACTGACTGAGCCACAGCTGACACTCTTAGCAAGGTGGCGAGCTAGTCCTCCACTGAGATTCTCCAATGCCTCAATCGTGATCACTCATGTGCTCTATTTACCTGAAGGGAAAGATATGACTGTCAAGTGAATGGGACAAAGATGCACATTTATTTTTGAGTAACTAGTCTCATTAACATGTATAATAGGTACTTCAAAGGAAATCTCACAAAACTTTTAATGTGATGTATTGTTTTCCATGTTCAGTTGACATACTCAGTCTGTTCACTTGAGTCTCAATAAAAAAGGTTTAAATGTCCAACATTTTGCAGTATTGTACTGTGCCTGAGCACTGCTGCCTCACAGCGCCAGACACCCGGGTTCAATACCAGGTTTGGGTCACTGTCTGTGTGGAGTCTGCACGTTCTCCCCGTGACTGTATGGGTTTCCTCCAGGTGCTCTGGTTTTCTCACACAGCCCGAAAGATGTGCTGGCTGGATGCATTTGCCATGCTAAATTCTCCCTCAGTGTACCCAAACAGGCGCCAGAGTGTGGCAGCTAGGGGATTTTCACAGTAATTTCATCGCGGTGTTAATATAAACGTACATTTGTGGGACATGGACATCATTGTCTGGCCAGCGCTTATTGCCCATCCCTAGTTGCCCAAGGACAGTTCCGAGTCAACCACATTGCTGTGACTCTAGTCACATGTAGGCCAGACCACATAAGGAAGGCAGATTTCCTTTCCCAAAGGACACCAGTGATGCAGATGGCTTTTTACAAAAATCAATGAAATCACCATTACTGTGGTTATTTTGTTAATTGCATCGGCTGCCATGGTGGGATCTGAAACCACGTCTCCAAAGCATGTGCCTGGGCCTCTGGATTTACTGATCTGGTGACATTAGCACCACTCCACTCTCTTCCCCCTAATATCAGGTGATACCCTCACAGCTGACAGGATTCTGGGTTTATATCTGAAATGCAGCCAGTTCAGTGAGTTACTGAAGGGCCAACACTAACCATTGAGCTGCATCTGTACGAATCAAAGTCTTCAAGGCCACATCAGAACAACAAGATGGAAGCGAGATGAAGTGACCAGAAAAATTGTGACAAAACAACAGCTTGGAACATTCCAAGGCCCTTCAGCATGAGGGATAAAAACATGGGAAACATGCACAAAGAAAAATAGAAAGAATGTGCATTCATATAGCACCTGTCTCAATGCGTGTACATCCAAAAGTACTTAACATTCAGTAGTCTTGAAGTCACTGCTGAGATGTGGGAAATGCAGCAGCCAATCTGCCCACAGCGACTCACACAAACAACAATGAGATAAAGACCAGATAACCTTTTTTTTCCCCACTTGTGTTAGTTAAGGGATAAATATTGGTCAGACACCAGATTCCCGAGGTCTTACAATAATAACACCCAGCAAAAAGGACATACAGAGTTTAACATCTCATCTGAAAGACAACGCCTCTGACAGTATTCACTGCCATTGACTCACAGAGCTGTTTACAGCACCAAAGAAGGTTATTCAGCCTATCAAGTCCAAGCCAGCTCTGCAAGGAGCAATCCAGTTAATCTCATTCCCCCACATAATTCCCGTAATTCTGCAAGTTTATTCCCCTCAAGCGCCCATCCAATTTCCTTCTGAAACATTGACTGTGTCATCTTGCACCGTCCTCATGGGCAACATGTTTCAGATTATTATTATCCACTGCATTAAAAAAGTTCTTCCTCATTCCCCCTGCATCTCTTATCCAAAACCTTAAATCTGTGTCCCCTGTAACATCAGCTTATGGGAACACTTTTTTTCTTGTCTACCTTATCCAAACCTGTCATAATCTCACACAGCACCATTAAATCTTCTCCCGACTTCCTTTAGCTCCAAGGAGAGCAACCCAGGTTCTCCAACCTAACCATGTAACTATAATTCCCCCATCCCTAGAAATGTCCTGGCAAGTCTCCTCCGCAGCCTCTCAAGGATAAGGAAAGTGATTGGCAGAGAAATCAAGGGCAGAGTCAGATAAGGACCTAGTAAAACATAGTCACAAAGGGAAAATAAATTTTAAGCGTGGCCACCTTAAGGTTTTGTACCTGAATGCTGGGAGCATTCAAAACAAAATGGATGAAATACTCGCACAGATAGACGTAAAGGGGTATAGTATAGTTGGCATTACAGAGACGTGGCTCCAAGATGAGCAAGGTTGGAAACAAAAGACTGAGGGCTATTCAGTGTTTAGGAAGGATAGACAGAAAGGAAAAGATGATGGAGTTGCATTGTTCATTGAAGATGATATTGACATTGGAGGAGAGATATTAGCTAAATTAAGTGGAACCTGTTTGGGTCGAGTTAAGAAATAACAAGGGGAATAAAACATTGGTCGGGGTGATATACAGACCACCAAACTGTAATGGTAATGCTGGGAAAAGCATTAGACAGGAGATCAGAGATGCATGTGTTAAAGGGACATCTGTGATTACAGGCAGCTTTAACCTGCAGATAGATTAGGAAAGTCAAATTAGTCACAGTACAATAGAGGAGGAACTTCTGGAGTGCAGGCTGGATGGTTTTCTGGAGCAATATATTGAGGAACCAACGAGAGAGCGGGCCATCTTGGATTGGGTGTTGTGCAATGAGAAAGGATTAGTTGGCAAGCTAGTTGTGAGAGAACGCTCGGGGACAAGTGACCATAATATGGTGGAATTCTTTGTCAAGGTAGATAATGATGTAGTTAATTCTGAAGCCCAACATGGGTCGGGTGAGAATGGGGACAATAACTTAGGTGGCACACTGGTTAGCACTGCGGCCTCACACAGTACTAACCAGCCTTGAGTCGCTGTCTGTGTGGAGGCTGCATGTTCCCCTCGTGACTGTGTGGGTTTCTTCCAGGTGCTCTGGTTTCTTCCCACAGTCCAAAGATGTGTGGGTTAGGTTGATTGGCCATGCTAAATTGACACTTCGTATCAGGGGATTAGCAGGGTAAATACGTACGGTTACAGGAATGGGGTCTGGGTGGCATTGTGGTCAGCGCAGATTCGGTGGGCCAAATTGCCTCCTTCTGCACTGCAGGGATTCTATTCTGTAACTAGTTAATTACTTTTTGGTTATGATACATGTTATTTTCCACAGTGTCACATCGGTTTGGGAGGAATAAACGATTCCCAGAGTGTTACCATCAATCTTAAATGCTGGAAATATTGACCGGGATTCTCCCAAAAAGTATCTAAATGCCCAACGTGCAGGAAAACAATGGTATTTACCACCTGTTTCTGGGGGGCATTCTTACCAGAGTGAATCTCCAACACTCTGAAAAATGTAGAGTGCCCCAACGGGATTTGCACTGGTAAGTTGGGGGGGGTGCGGGGAGGGCCTTTTCCCACTCAAGAGGCCACCAGCATAATGCTTAGTAGGCCATTGCGTATGCGTCGATCTGTCAAAGCAGCAACCAGCGCGTACGTAGAGGACCCCCATTGCCGACCACCAGCTCACTGGCCAGCCCCGTAACTCCCCATCACTGGCCTTCTGATCCCCCTACCCCTGGATCACTGGCCTCCCGGACCTCCCTGTGCCAGCCCTGATGTCCCACCCATCCACCTGCTCCCTCAGCCAGCCTCAATCTCCTCGTCCTGCCCCTCAGCTAGTCTCAATCACCCTGGCCCTCACTCTAATGGCCATCCCCAATCACCTCCTTCTTCCCTCTCCCAGTAATCCCACTTACAGAGTGGCAGCGGAGCCCCCTCACAGTAATCGAACCCCCAATAGGCTCCACCCTAGTAGACCTGCCCCCTCTGGCCCATCTCCTTGGCACGGTTCCTTGGGAGTAGTGCCAAGGAGCCCCTTGGGCAGTGCCAGAGTGTCAGGCTGGCGTTGCCGGGGTGGGGGGGGGGGGGGTGCCTCAATGGCCTCTGTCCCCACCAGCGGGGTCAGGACGCCTGTTTCCTGTTAGTGGAGAGCAGTCTTAAACCCCACTGAAGTGGGGGGTGGGGGAGCATGGGGGGAATCCTCATTTCAGCATGGTAAACAGTTCTGTGCTGATTACCGGCGCAGAGCTGATTACACTCAAAAGAAGTGCCGGTGCCTGTTGTGAACCTTCCGCTGCTGTCTCCCAGCATGTCATGCTGCTCCAGCAATGCAGCGGGCCAGGAAAATCCCAGCCATCCTTATTGAGGAAAACGTGGGTCACATTTCGAAACTGATAGCATAGAATGTGTATTCATGTATGCATTGCTATGACGTGTACACTGGAAGTGATGTGTCGGTAGTGTGGGAGTTCTCACCAATGTGGCTACAGGCATGGCGTGTAAGAGTGGCTCAGAGTAAACCTTTCCAGTTGTAGCCTTTTGTCCTCATTCCTGCACAGCACAGCAGCATTTGCAGGCAGTATTCTTCACCTGTCGATTTTCAAAAGGGTGTGGATACAAGTGAGGCTGCAGTGAATGATCAGAAAGCAGGCATGGTACTCAGTCACTCAGGTTACTGTCTGCACTCCTATGCTTATGAAATCCTTAGTCTGCAATAGCAAAGAACAGCAGTTCAGACAGCTCCATCGCCAGGTGCAGGCACAGGAGACAAAGCTGAGCGCTGGGGGAACATGCCCGAGAGTCAGGATTGGCAATCTGATTCTCCAGACCGCTCTGCCAAGGCTGGCACAGCCATTAATAATGCCTCAGGCCAGCAGGGCTGCGGAACCAACCACCCGCAGTCTCTTGGCGCATGGTCGTCCGGAGTATTTAGAAGCCTGATCCTCAGCTTAACCACTGGTGGAATAAGTACCAGATCAGAAGGTGACATGTGAACAACAATCCCTGGGTCACTTGGTTAAGAGCACGGTGTGTAGTTTGCATGGCGGACTGGTCAGGGGGTGACTTATTACACAGCAAGGCAGCCAGGTTAATCTGCTGCAGAGCCTGGATCAATGAAACAAGCCGACAAGCTACAGCTGGGAAGTGACCTGCTTAACATCACTGAACAGAGAGACAGTCTCACTCACTGAGCGAAAACTTAAGAGTCTGACTATGCTTCCACATTGATCTGTTGTGATCCTTGCTCATGCTGAGCTGCTCTGGAGTTTCCTCTTCATTAATGGTTTTTCAGTATGTCAGCCGTAATATGTGAAATCATCAAACAACTGGACCTGATAGCCTTCAATGAAACAAGTGACAGAGACAACTCGAAGATAAAAAAGGGAGTCAATACTGTTGACTTGGTTACGGTTTGCTATCATTTAATAAAACAATAGGCAGGAATCATAGAATCCTACAGTGCAGAAGGAGGCCATTTGGCCCATTGAGTCTACACCGACCACAATCCCATGCAATTCCTATCCCCATAACCCCATGCATTTATCCCAGTTAGTACCCCTGACACTAAGGGTCAATTTATCACAGCCAATCCACCTAACTCGCGCATCTTTGGACCGTGGAAGGAAACCGAACATTCAGAGTAAATCCATGCAGACACGGGGAGAATGTGCAGATTCCATACAGACAGTGACCCAAGACTGGAATTGAAACCCAGTCCCTGGCGCTGTGAGTCAGCAGTGCTAACCGCTGTGCCACCGTGCTGCCATATCTAAGGTGCCTGTTGTGGGTATCACAAAATCGCAGGTCGCCCTTTTCTGAAAATGTGAATTAATGACACATTTAGAGTTGGAAGCTGGTTTGGGCCTGTTTTTGTATTGGAGAAAGGTGCAGAGTCAGGGTTTCCAGGATGGTCTGAAATTAGACCTCAGACCTTAGAAGTCCAAGCAGCAGTTTCCCAGTTTAAGACTGAAGTGGCCTGAGCATGTTGGAACTGGTTTTAATTCTAATCTCTGCTGGAATTCACTGGAAGTGTCGAAATAACTGGGAATGAATTCTACTGGGTTTATCAGAAATCCAGTATTTTTCAGCTGACTTCAGCTTCAACCACGCCACCTGTTGTCAATTTTATTAAGGGTCAGAGAGGGACTCAGTGACAGACCTGGGACATAAACCCTTGGTCAGTGGTTTCTGGGGTCTGCCTGACTTTGGGTGGGTTATCAATGAGCCCCCTCCCTCAGCCTGTGACTTGGCCCAAGTTTCAGACTGTTGCTGATAGTGTGATTGGGCTTTATACAGGAGGTCATGCATTAATATATCTCTGTGCGGTTGGTTTTATGGAGTCCATGTTTTTGATGTTCTAATGTCCTTCTCTGAGGGGGGATCTTATAGAGACGTACAAGATAATGAAGGGGATGGATAGGGTAGAGGTAGAGAGATTCTTCCCGCTCAGAAAGGACAGCAGGACTAGAGGGCACAGCCTCAAGATAAGGGGAGGCGCAGTTTAGAACGGAGTTGAGGAGGAACTTCTTCACTCAAAGGGTGGTGAATCTCTGGAATTCTCCGCCCGTTGAAGTGGTGGAGGCTGCCTCACTAAATATATTTAAGACACGGGTAGATAGGTTTCTGATAGACAGGGGAATTAAGGGTTATGGAGAGAAAGCGGGAAAGTGGAACTGAGCCACTTCAGATCAGCCATGATCTTATTGAATGGCGGGGCAGGCTCGAAGGGCTAGATGGCCTACTCCTACTTCTACTTCTTATGTTCTTATGTTCTTTGTCTATTTTAGTAACTCACCCTGAACATCTCTGACCCCTCCCTTTCAATTTGCAGCAATCCCCACCCCCACTTTCAGTAATTCCCTTCTCCCACTTAGAACAATTCCCACTCCACTCCCCCACTACTTGCAGGAACTCCCCTCCCTCCACTTGCAGTAATCCTCTCCTTGCAGTAATTCTCCCCATGCGCCCACCCCCCCCCCCGAAGTAATTCCCCTCTCACACTTACAGCAATTCCCACCACCCCCCGCTCCCTCTGCCTATTTGTAGCACTCCCCCCTCAGCCCCGCCCCCTTCCCACTCCCCTGCTGTGTCCCATCAGGAAATTTGGGAATGAGAGGGGCTGTTGAGGTCTCGGGCAATTGCTGGTCACCTATGACCATCAACAGGACTCTGGAACTGGGAAGAGTACTCTGGTCCCTCTTGTCTCCACAAAGGGAAATTTGTTGACAACCCCTGGTAGTTCCATTGAAGTGAAGCGGTCGGACTGCTTGATATGTTTGCAAGGTATTCATGAAGAGCTACATATTTTGGAGGGCTGAAGGGCCTGTTTGGAGGGCCGAAGGGCCTGTTTCCTGTGCTGTATTGTTCTTTATATCCCAGGATTCACAGGATTCCAGACATGTGCTGAGTAACAATGAGCAGCATTCTCGTATGTCCCCCACATTGGGCTTAATGGTGGGTGGGGGGAAATCAATGCGCAGGGGTTCCAAGAATCAATTTCACACCAGTGTAAATTAACAGCGGGATCTTGCACTCCCACCAGCCATGGTGGGTCACAACTCCTACCAGAGGCCAATGAGGTGCAGATGAATGTCAGACTGGAGACGCTCAATCGTTAGCACCGTTTCAAAGTTTTTAGTTTAAAGTTTAAAGTTTATTTATTTGTCAAAAGTAGGCTTACATTAACACTGCAATGAAGTTACTGTGAAAATTCCCCAGTTGCCACACTCCAACATCTGTTTGGGTACACTGAGGGAGAATTCAGCATGGCCAATGCACCTAACCAGCACATCTTTGGACTGTGGGAGGAAACTGGAACACCCGGAGGAAACCCATGCAGACACGGGGAGAATGTACAGACTCCGCACAAACAATGACCCAAGCCGGGAATTGAACCCGGCTTCTTGGCACTGTGAAGCATCAATGCCACCATGC
Organism: Carcharhinus amblyrhynchos; assembly: GCF_965287045.1. Classification (NCBI taxonomy): domain Eukaryota; kingdom Metazoa; phylum Chordata; class Chondrichthyes; order Carcharhiniformes; family Carcharhinidae; genus Carcharhinus; species Carcharhinus amblyrhynchos. The sequence continues at coordinate 127,677,901 of NC_137327.1, forward strand.
TGCCTGGACTGCCAGCAGGAAGTCATATTGGCTCAGAACATGGCCATAGCAGGACTACTACACTAATGTATCCAATGCTAAGGCATCAATTTAAGCCTTAGGCACCTCTTGGGCTATGGAAGAACAAATTCAATTCATTCACACTCCTGCTTACTATCTGTAGACATGATCAGGTTTGGTTCTGAGGTCTTCTATAATTGATGAGCCCCATTGGGAATGACACTGCTTATTTATTAGCATCACAAGTAGGCTTACGTTAACACTGCAATGAAATTACTGTGAAAAACCCCCAGTTGCCACACTCTGGCACCTGATCAGGTACACTGAGGGAGAATTTAGCACGGCCAATGCACCTGATCAGCACATCTTTTGGACTGTGGGAGGAAACCAGAGCACCTGAAGGACACCCAAGCAGATATGGGGAGAATGTACAGACTCTACACAGACAGTGACCCAAGCTGGGAATCGAACCTGGATCTCTGGTGCTGTGAGATAGCAGTGCTAACCACTGTGCCACATTTTTTTGGAAGACTTTGGCTCAGGAGGCTGCCGGGGCGATGGGATGGTGTCCGAGCATTCGTGACTGACAACAGAGAGTTGTGTGGAGTCCTCCTTTTTTGTTTGCTTCAATAACTTTGCAATCTCTGCAAAAGTTTTCTCTTTTAGAAAATGATCTCATCGATTCCAGTGATGTGACCACTGTAACACGGGGTAAAAGGGGAGTATTTTAGTGGAACTCCTATTGGATACAGTACTGTAGTCTATGGGGGCGATATCGAGTGCATTCTCACCGTCCGTGGGAATGCCAGTGGGGGCTCAAGATCTGGAAAATGCTACAGCAGGTTTCCCGCTCATCACTGGCCATGTCATTAGATTCACCCGCATAACAGGCATGAACCTGCTTTACATGTATTTGAATAGATTTTAATACAATTAACCCGCCCCCTTGCCAGATACTGACCCCCTGCCCTGCTATATATTGACACTGTGCCGACATGATGCAGTTTACAACAGGTTCACCAATACATGAACCTATTGTGGGGTCTCCCCAGGGGCGCAAAGGTAAGTGTAGTCTCTGGGAGAGAGGGGCATGGCAAGACAGTTCCCCCAGCTCTGCCCCTTGGCACAGGTTGGCACTGCCAGGTTGGCGCTATGCCTACCTAGCAGTGCCAAACTGTGCCAAGAGTGGGTTCCAGAAGGAGCCTTTTGGAGTGGCGGGGGGGAGATTCACACGGATGCAGTGGTATCTGGGAGCGGACAGAGGAGCTGGGGATGCCGACGATGGCCATTGTGGGAGGGACGGAGGTGGATGTTGGCTATGACTATGGGTGGCCGAGGGAGAAGGGGGCAATAATTGGTAGGGGGCGGGGAGGGAAGGGAGCAATGGTCAGGGGGAGAGGTAGACAAATGCCAACACCGATTGGAGTAGGGGCAGGGAGCCTCTGAGACTTCAGTTGTTGGCCTGGAGGGAGGGGAGGTTTACTCAGGTTATGACCAGGGCACCTTTTGGAGATGGTGCCCCGCTGTCAGTACAGTCAGGTTTTGCCTGCATGATGAGGCCCCACCCACCTGTATGACGGCACGAAATACCACTCTTGTTTCTTTGGCAAAGTGTCGTAAGATCTGGAGAGAAACACACCGGTTTTCTCACTGGAAAAAATACTCTTCCATGTTTTGGTAAGATTTCACCCTGTATCTTTTTGGATTAACATCAACATAGAGCACTGTATGTTTAACCCTAAATGTATGTAACTGTACAGAAAGTTTCTTTATTTATTTGTTAGAAGTAAGGCTTACATTAACGCTGCAATGAAGTTACTGTGAAATTCCCCTAGTCGCCACAATCCGGCGCTTGTTCGGGTCAATGCACCTAACCAGCACATCTTTCAGATTGTGAGAGGGAACCAGAGCATCTGGAGGAAACCCATGGAGACACAGGGAGAATGTGCAAACTCCATACAGACAGTGACCCAAACTGGGAATCGAACCTGGGTCCATGGCGCTGTGAGGCAGCAGTGCTAACCACCGTGCTGCCCCCAAGAAGCACCGCAGAGTGCAACATGACTGACATATATAGTTTGAACAGAACTGCTGCAATGAAAATATTGAAATGTTTGTCATGCTTTCATCGCCAAACTGAAGCACCTCAGAGTGCACCTTTATCGCTGGAGAAAATGTGAATATCATTGCGCTTTCCTGTTATGATGATTTGAAATGTTTTGTAATGTCAATTTTGTATGTATTAAATATATTTGTGCTAAAAATAATTACAGACAATACAACAGACAGTTCTAGTTAAGTGGCACAGAATTGAAACCTATCACATCAAATGTGATTGCATCATATCAACACAAAGTAACCTGGCTTGTTAACAAGTAAAGCTGTTGGATTCATTATGGACTGTGTGAGCTAATCAACTGTTCTTTGTAGAGGGAACCAAAGAGATCAGATGCCATACTTAGAAATGCTGTTTACCTGTGTACTACTGAATACTTAGAAATTCAATATCACCACACCTCGATATGGAGAACAGAGAAACAAATGCATGTTTTAGTCTTTTAAGGGACCTTTCAACAGATTCAGGTCTTATAGATTCACTACCTAGATTTCCCACTGAGTTTTAAGTCTAAAAAATTATAGTTGCTGGCTAATAAAGTTACAAAGCTGCTACAGAATATTTTCCTGCCATTTTGTAATGTTACTCTGAGTCTTGCTCCCAGACTAGAATATTATGAAAAAGTAATCAATAAGTTGAAAAAGAATCTGCGTGCTGAGAATCTTGAAGATATTGGACATTATAGTCAGACCTTTAGAGTCATAGGGTGGAATTTTCCAGCCACGCTCACCCCAAAGCCAGAAAATCCCGTCCATGGTCAACAGACAGTTGTGTGGTTCGTGTCCCACCCACTACGATTCCCATGGCGGGCAGGATGGAAAAATTCCACCCATAGAGTCATAAAGCAACGCAGCACAGAAACAGGCACTTCGGCCCAACCAGTCCTTGCCGATTCCCACGTTTGACCCATAGCTCTCTAATCCTTTCCCATCCATGTACTTATCCAAATGCTTTCTAAATGTTGCTATTGATCCTGCCTCAACCACTTTCTCTGGCAGCTCATTCCATACACGCACCTGTCTCTGTGTGAAGCACCCCTTTAAATCTTTCCCCTCTCACCTTAAACTTATACCCTCTAGTTTCCAATTCCCTTCCCTGGGAAAAAGATTATGTACGTTTATCCTATCTGTGTGCCTTTGTCAGCCACTGATAGAACTGGTTTATGAAAGTGCAAACTCTGCCCCAGCGAGCTGAGTGGATCACTGGCTGATCTGTACCTCGACTACATTTTCTCACCTTAATTCTAAGGGGCTAAGGGCTCAGCTCCTCCCTCAGCAACTGGATCCTGAACTTCCTAACCCACAGACCACAATCAGTAAGGATACCTCCTCCAAAATCGTCCTCAACACTGGGGTCCCATAAGCCTGTGTTCTCAGCCTCCTATTATACTCACACATATGACTGTGTGGCCAAATTCCCCTCTAATTCAATTTTCAAGTTTGCTGACAACAGCATCATAGTGGGTCGGATCTCAAACAATGACAAGACAGGGTGCAGGAAAGAGATAGAGAATTTGCTGAACTGGTGTGGCAACAATATTCTCTCCCCCAATGTCAACGAAATGTCATCGACATCAGGAAGCGCAGTGGAGTACATGCTCCTGTCTACATCAATGGGGGCGGAGTAGAAATTGTCAAGAGCTTCAAGTTTTTAGGTGTTCAGATCACCAACAACCTGTCCTGGTCCCTTCCATGCTGACACTATAGTTAAAAAAGCCCACTAATGCCTCTACTTTCTCAGAAGACTAAAGAAATTTGGCATGCAAGCTACAACTCTCATCAACCTTTACAGATGCACCACAGGAAACATTCTTTCTGGTTATATCACAGCTTGGTCTGGCTCTTGCTCTGTCCAAGACCACAAGAAATTACAAAGGGTCTTGAACAAAGCTCAGTCCATCACTCAAACCAGGCTCCCACCCATTGACACTGCCTATGCATCCCACTGCCTTGAAAAAGCAGCCAGCATAATTAAGGACCTCACGCATCCTGGACATTGTCTCTTCCACCTTCTCCTGTCGGGAAAAAGATACAAACATCTGAGGACACGCAGCAACTGACTCAAGAACAGCTTCTCCCCTGCTGCCATCAGACTTTTGAATGGACCTACCTCACATTAAGTTGATCTTTCTCTACACCCTAGCTATGACTGTAACACTACATTCTGCACTCTCTCCTTTCCTACTCTATGAACGGTATGCTTTGTCTGTATAGCACGCAAGAAACAATATTTTTCACTGTATACTAATACATGTGACAACAATAAATCAAATCAAATCAACTATCCCTCAACATCTGACCAAACAATCGGCCTCAATCGTGAAAGCTCCAACTACTGGAAAATTCCAGAGTTCCACCGCCCTTGGTGTGATTCCTGATTTCTAGTGAGCTGGACCTCCCGGAGGAGCAGGCATGATGCATGTAGGTGTCAAAGCTTGTTTGACAACACTCCTCTTAAACACTTTGGGTCATTTTACTATGTTAAAGGTGCTACATGAATGCAAGTTGCTTTTGTTGATAACAAACTGAGAAGCGAGCCAGTGACTCAGAGGTACCATGGAATTACCTGGATGGCCACCAAGCTCATTGAACTGCATTTTGGCACTAGATAGTATCTGGCCCCATGACCATTAAGGTCTCCTAATGGTCATTAAACCAAAAGTAAGGAACTGCAATGAACTGGGATTGGACATATCAATCATCTCGCAACATTCACTGAAAAACAAGGAAGAACGTTTGCACTTACAGAGAAAATTCTCAGGTCATGGGAAAATTCAGGAATTACTATCAAGAAGGACATTTGACCTTCTTAGAAAAGGTGCCATCACTTGTCCCAGTTATAACATTTGGGGCCTGTACATCTTTCACTTTTGTGACAAAATCCACCTCCCCTTTCGCTTCTGATCTGAAAGATTGAGAGCAGTTGAGATAGGTTGAGGGACCTTGGTCTTTTCTCCCTGGAGAGACGAAGGATGAGAGATGACCTGATGGAGGTTTATAAAATGTTGAGAGGTATAGATCGGGTGGATTCTCATAGGCTATTTCCCAGGGCTGAAATGGTCGCTACAAGAGGACACAGGTTTAAGGTGCTGGGGAGTAGGCACAGAGGAGATGTCAGGGGTAAGTTTTTCACTCAGAGGGTGGTGGGTGAGTGGAATTGGCTGCCATCGGTGGTGGTGGAGGCAAACTCGTTGGGGTCTTTTAAGAGACTTCTGGATGAGTACATGGGATTTAATGGGATTGGGGGTTATAGATAGGCCTAGTAGGTAGGGATGTGATCGGCGCAACTTGTGGGCCGAAGGGTCTGTTTGTGCTGTAGTGTTCTATGTTCTACGTTCAGTCACAATAGAAAGATGTGATTACCTTCCCGCTGTGTTGGTGTGGGGTTTGTTATGTTAACTTAGCGAGTCTGCATGGATTTAGCAGTGACATTGCAGCAGGTCCTTTAAGTGACCAGGTATGGTAATATGGCCTGCTCTGATTGGATTGGCCTGGTGATTAATGGGCTCAATTAACATTTTAGCAGTAATTTGCAAAACCTTTTCCTAAGATTATCAATGCATGCAAAAGGTAGTAGTCAGCATTGTTAAGGTACCAGATCAGAAACCCCAAGGTATATAATGAAGCCAGACTAGACTGCAACAATTTTCTATTCTGGTATTAATGTGAGGATTAGATGTTTCACACAGACATGATTCTACTAACAAACTGGGAAGCTTTTATCAAAACAAACTCTATTTTACAACATAGTTTAACTATAACAAATAAATTCACTTAACATTTAACAATTAAACAATATATAAATATGACAAGATGCATTCCTTAACTGCTAACCTATTGCTATGAATTCCATTTCAAGTAATATCCCTCCATAGATTTAACCTGCCATTTTAAAATTAGTTAGCGATACACAGGCATCATTGTCTTACGTTAACAGTCCTAGAGCTTTCAGAACAGCTCTAGAGAGAGAGAGAGGCTGAGAGAGACACCTGTTTCTTCTGGCAGCCCAGACAGTAACTGCTTGTATTTAAAATGAAACTGAAACTCTTGCTTTCCTGCAAGCTTAGCTCCTTCCATTAAGCATATGACTGTCAATCAACCTAGTTAAAAATCCACTCTGAAACCCTGGCGTGGCAGTGAAGGGAAATATTGGTCAGCATATAAAGCTGGCATTCCATACAATTCCTTAGGTACCCCAGCCCCAACGAATTAGGTTAGAATAATTTCTGCAGCTCAGGGTTGAAAAGTCTGATGTCCCTATCTTGTTCCTACCTTAGATCAGCAGTGAAGGATTCTCTCTTATTATGAAAAGTCAAAGTGCCATTTAGCATGGATTTTTGGGATACCCGATTTGCACTATGGTACATCAGGGGAAGAGTTTGCAAACAGGCTTCGAAAACATGATCAAAATGTTCTGCTGGCTGCCACTCCATAAGAACATAAGAACATAAGAAATAGGAGCAGGAGTAGGCCATCTGGCCCTTCGAGCCTGCCCCGCCATTCAATAAGATCATGGCTGATCTGTCGTGGCTCAGTTCCACTTTCCCGCCCTCTCCCCATAACCCTTAATCCCCAGGTAAACTTATCTGGGTGTTGTTTAATTAAGCCAACAGTAACAGAGATAGTTGAAAGCCAAGAGGACACACAAAGGTGTGAGCTAGAATTCTCAGCTTTTCATGCCCGTCACCACTGCCAGCGAGAATAGAAAATTTGGTGCTCAGCCAAATCTCTGTCCTCTCCATTCACCTGACGAAGGGCAAACCCTGAAAGCTTGTGAGTTTACTATCAAATAAATTGGCTGGACTTAAACCTGGTGTTGTCAGACTTCTTACTGCAGCAGGACTGGAGAATCCCAGCTGCAGGCGAGGTCCAAAAGACATGCATTGTTCGTGCTAAATTCTCCCTCAGTGTACCCGAACAGGCACCAGAGTGTGGCAATTAGGGGATTTTCACAGTAACCTTTTTTTTTAATATTCATTCATGGGTCATAGGCATCACTGGCTGGCCAACATTTATTGCCCATACCTGGCTGCCCTTGTTCAGAGGGTCAATTGAGACTCAATCACATTGCTGTGGGTCTGGAGTCACATGTAGGTCAGACTGGGTAAGGATGGCAGATTTCCTTCCCTAAAGGACATTAATGAACCAGATGGGTTTTTCCAACAATTGTCAATGGTTTCATGATCATCAGTAGATTCTTAATTCCAGATATATTCTTTTATTGAATTCAGATTCCACCATCTGCCGTAGTAGGATTCGAACCTGGATCCCCAGAGTAATAGCGGAGTTTCTGGATCAATGGCCTAATACCACTAGGCCATTGCCTCCCCGTAAGCCTTCTTGTGACAATAATAAATAAACTTAGATCAGAAAAACCTGCCCATGATTTTATTTGTGAAGCTGTGAGAAAGTTTGTCATTGATGGTGCTCAGATTGTATACTTACCTTTCTGCTGCTGGGATAGCAGTAAGAGGATGTGATCCGTGTGTCATGCTGAGTTTGAATACGTCATGGGAACAGTTTACGTGTCTGAGATAGGTTTAGCAAGTGTTACTGTGGCACTTTCTATTTTGGTGTTAAACTGATGCTGCGAATATTCACACAGAACATTTGCACAGGCAAGTTATCCAACGTGCGCAGACTCTGTCATTATTACAGCTTGTTCTCTGCTTCTGGGGTATTCTGAAAAATGCTTTCAGATTTGTGGAGTAAACAATGCAGGGATCTATGGCCTAGATGCAAAATGCTGCACCTTGGCATTTGATTCAGAGCTACAAACGATATTGTCAGGAGCCCGGCCACTGAGATGCCCTGAGGTTAGCAATTCACTTCTTTTAAATGGGTTTACTCAGTGTCCACAATAGCAAGGATGTCTTTAAACAAACAAGCAATAACTCGTAGGCAACTGGGGCCAGTGGCATACAACTTTCATGACCACATTGTGTGGCTTCATTTTAGGCATCAGACGATTCTCCAGCATGGTTGCTTCTCTGATGTACACAAGAACACAAGAAAGAGAAGCAGGAGTGAGAGCCCTGGGCCCCTCAAACTGCCCCACCACTCAATATGATCACGGCTGATCTAACCTCAACTCCTGCTCTGTGCCATTTTCCCTTTGCCCTCTCATTCCTCAATCTATCAAATATTTATAGAACAAAGAACAACCCAGCACAGGAAACAGGCCCTTCGGCCCAATGAGCCCGCGCCGCCGCATCATCCCACCCTACCCCGCCCTGTGTGTATGTGGGTGGAACCCCTAACTTAGCCAGATTCAGGGGAGAATAGTGTCAATTTGGTACACCAATCAGCCTAAGAGCACATCTTTGGGGTGTGGGAGGAAACCGGAGCGCCCGGAGGAAACCCACGCAACCACAGGGAGAATGCGCAAACTCCCACAGACACAGGCCCAAATCCATGTATCTGCACAGCTAGCAGTGCTAGTCACTGAGCTGTTGCGGTGCCCATCTGCTGGTCCAGGATTAAGCACACACAATGACACGAAGTACTAGGCCACTCCCGGAACCTCCAAGAGCAGCCCACGCACAACCCACAGTGTGCATGCCCCTCGTTTGACAACAAGGTGGACCGACCCTGTGGAATAAAAAGACAATACGTTAACATATAAAACTACATTTCCGGTGTCGTCCCGAGGCTCTAACTCTATTTAATACCCTCTACTATAACCCTCCATCCTTGCTTCGCTCATATGTCTGTCTAAGTAAACCTTAAACAAGTCCAACGTGCCTGCCTCCACCACCCTACTCGGTAGCGCATTCCATACCCCCACGACCCTCTGTGTGAAAAACCTTCCTCTCATATCCAAATTATACTTCTCCCCCCTCACCCTTAGATCGTGACCTCTCGTAATTGTCCCCAATCTAGGGAAAAGCCTACCACTGTTTACTCTATCTATTCCCTTCAGTATTTTATATACCTCTATCATATCACCCCTTAATCTCCGTCTTTCTAAGGAGAAGAGCCCCAGTTTCTCCAACCTTTCCTCGGAACTCAGTCCTTCCATGCCAGGCAACATCCTGGTAAACCTCCTCTGCACCCTCTCCAGGGTCTCCAAGTCCTTCCAGTAGTAAGGTGACCAGAACTGTACGCAGTACTCCAAATGCAGTCTAACCAACATTCTGTACAACTGAAGCATTAGACGGCAGCTCTTATACTCCATACCCTTCCTTATCCACCTCCATTTTAAATACTTCCAATGATCCAGCCTCCATCATCCTTTGGGGCAGAGAATTGCACCCTCTGCGAGAAGAAATTTCTACGCAGCTCAGTTTTAAATGACCAGCTCTTTATCTTGTAGCTACGTCCTCTTGTTCAAGGCTCTTCCACTAGCGATAACATCTCACCATCTACCCTGTCAAGCAACCTCAGGATCTTATATCTTTGAATGAGAGTCATAGAATCATAGAATCCCTACAGTGCAAAAGGAGGCTATTCAGCCCATTGACTCTGCACTGACCACAATCCCACGCAGGCCCTAACCCCATAACACCATGCATTTATCCTCGCTCGTACCCCTGACACTAACGGGCAATTTAGTATGGCCAATCCACCTAACCCATGCATCTTTGGAACGTGGAAGGAAACCAGAGCACCCGGAGGATACCCACGGAGACACGGGAAGAACCTGCAAACTCCACATAGATAGTGACCCAAGGCAGGAATCAAACTCAGGTTTGATTTTATGATTCTGTGACTCTCATTCAAAGATATAAGATCCTGAGGTTGCTTGACAGGGTAGGTGGTGAGATGTTATCGCTACTGGGAGAGTCTTGAACAAGAGGACATAGCTACAAGATAAAGAGCTGATCATTTAAAACTGAGCTGCGTAGAAATTTCTTCTCGCAGAGGGTGCAATTCTCTGCCCCAATGGATGATGGAGGCTGGATCATTGGAAGTATTTAAAATGGAGGTGAATAAATATTTGATAAATCGAGGAATGAGAGGGCAATGGGCAAATGGCACAGAACAGGAGTTGAGGTTGGCATAGATCAGCCGTGATCACATTGAATGGTGGGGCAGCTTTAGGGGCCCTGGGGTCTCACTCCTGCTTCTGTTTCTTGTGTGCTAACAACTGAGCCGCCCGTAAGTGAGTCACGCCTCATTCTTCTAAACTCTAAGGAATACAGACCCAGACTATTCAGTGTCTCTTGATAGGAATTAGCCTGGTGAACCTCCTTTGGACTGCCTCCATTGTTACTATATTCTTTGTAAGGATATGTAACCAGCTAATGTAGCCAGTATTATGGTCATCTCCAATCTAAAGCAAGTCAATATATCTTCATGGTTATGATACATATCGATTCTGATCTTCATTGCCCGATCTATTAGTCTTCAAGGAAGGCAACATGAGTAACTGTTGGTGAGATGACCGGTGGTGAGATGACTGGTGGTGAGATGACCAAAGAGTAAACCATGGATGAAGTGTCTAAAGAGTGGCTGTGGTGTCATTGGCAGTGGGACCATGGATTTATCAATGGGCGAGGTGCCCTGAGATGATCAAAGGCTGACCTCTGATGTGGTGCCAAAGCATGACCAGCTATGAGGAGTAACTGGCACTGACAATTAATGGCGACTTCAACATTCTCAACTCATTGGGACAATTCCATCCGGCCCACTCTGGGATTTCTTGTATTGTTTGTCTTTAGTTGTTTCTAGGTACAATCCATTCAGATTTCAACTGTGCTGTAAGAGGGAGAAACTGAGTGCATCTGTAAATGAACATGTATTGGTGCGATTCAGGGAAATTGGGAGACAGTAGAAGATGGAGAAGATATAGCAAAGGACACACACACAAACACAAAAACACACGCGCACGTGCACACACACACACACAGGCCCACCCACAGACCCACATGTACACACAGAGACACAGGCCCACACACAGACACACAGGCACGCACACACACAGACACACAAACACACATGTGCACGTGCACACACAGATACGCACACACACACAGAGACCCGCATGCACGCATACAGACACGCATACACAGACCCACACACCGACCCACAGGCACACATGCACACAGACAAACACCTGCAGATCCACACACAGACCCACACGCCCGCACACGCAGACACACACACATGCACACACATTCATACACGTCACATACACATAGAAGGCAGACACACACACACACACACACACATTTAACCCAGCATACGAACTGAGAAGCAAGGGTTGTCCTGATAAGGTCGTATTGTGGTCAGGTCCCAGACATCATTGTGAGCAGATCCACATATCTAAACAAGAGTCCCACAAGCTTCAAGTGAGGTTCCTTCTTCTCTGCTATTTAAAGCTGTGGTCTTCTTTTAAGGAAGCTGTGGTCAGCAGCACCGAGTCAGGAGGACAGAGGCTAAGGCCTCTATTCCATTTTAATTCCTATCTGTCTGAATGCCACTGCTGGGTTGTTCAAATTTCCTGCACAGAGTGAGAAAGAAGCAGCGAGATATCGATCCGACAAGAGAGCCGTGAATGAGAACCGTACAGGCTAAGGAGAAGAAAGTAGAAGACAAACAGATAAAGACAGAAGGAAATAGACTGTGAGATAAAGAATAAAAATACATGAAAAGAGAGACTATTTTGTATTGATCTGCCTCAGTGAAGTACACCACTGCAAATGAATAGTATGTTATCAGACTGCCAACCGCACGGTCCTCTTCCTGAAGTCTCACCACAAGGGCAGCACAGTGGCACAGTAGTTAGCACTGCTCCCTCACAGTGAGGGACCCGGGTGTGATTCCCGGCTCGGGTCACCGGCTATGTGGAGTTTGCACGTTCTTGCCACGTTGGCGTGGATTTCCTCCAGGTGGTCCAGTTTCCTCCCACCGTCCAAAGATGTGGATTGGCCGTGCTAAATTGCCAATTGATGTCAGGGGGACTAGCTGGGGTAAATATATGGGGATAGGGCCTGGGTGGAATTGTGGTCGGTACAGACTCAATGGGCCGAATGGCCTCCTTCTGCACTGTAGGGTGCTATGATTCTAAGGCCTTCAATCTCCAAGGGTCATGTGTTGTCAATTAGTCTGCTCTCTGCCATTTTCAATATTCCTGCAGTGAACAAAAGCATTCAAAGAAAACATGTTGGTGCTTTCAGTGGGCAGGAACAGTAGCTGCAGCAGAACATCAAGGGTGAGGCCCAAAGTGGCTTTCACGCCAGTGGGATTTTCCCACTCGATTATCCCTGCACCCTGCCAACGTTACAATGGTGTTCCCATCATGAAAGCTCAGGAACCCTATGGCCATACATTTAAATATCATTAGTGGGCTTCCCCTGTATTACCCCCAGGTAAAGATTTCTCCTCATCACATCAGCCGGGGCTTATGACAGCTTTTGACAATTGGGAAGCTGGCGAATGGTCCCTGCCAAGCGCTGCATAGGTAAGTACCCCCCCGCCCCACCCCGCCCAACAGACAGAGGGTCATATCCGGGCAGTAGCCTGATACTGCCCTCTGGGACTGCCCCCAGTGGCACCAGAAGGCAGTGCCAGAGTCTGTGCCCAAGTAATGCCAGGTACAGTGTCAGGGAGCACTGCCAGTAGGGGGAGTTCCATTGGAGACATTTGGAGTGGGGAGTTTCCCTGGGGAAAGGGAGTTAGAGACACGGAGGTTTACAGTATGGATCAGGCCCTTCAGCCCAACTTGACCATGCTGCCTAGTTTTAATCACTAAGCTAATCCCAACTACCCGCATTTGGCCCATTTCCCTCTGTACACACATCTTGCCCATGTAACTGTCTAAATGTTTTTTAATGACCGCTATGACTCTATAGGAGTTCTGAATTTGTGGGAGGGTTCATCATCAGTGGGATCAAAAGTTCCTCCGGACATGAACAGCCAGAAATCTCTGGCCATTGTCAAAAGTAAAGATTTGTCCCAACACTTTTTTTATGCCTGTTCCGCTTCTGTTTTCCCTCCCAGTTTTTTGTGCAGGTGTTCCAGAAATTGGTGACAAATTCATGAAGAATGGTGTTCCCATCGTGAAAGCTCAGGAACCCCATGACCATACATTTAAATATCATTAGTGGGCTTCCCTGCTGTATTACCCCCATGTAGAGATTTCTCCTTCATCACATCAGCTGGGGCTTAAGACAGCTTTTGACAAATGGGAAGCCGGTGAATGGTCCCTGCCAACAGCTGCATAGATAAGTATCTCCCCACCCAGCGGAGAGAGGGTCATATCCGGGCAGTAATCTGACACTGCCCCCAAGACTGCCGTCAGTAGTACCAGGGGGGCAATGCTGAAAGGAAATTATTGAAGAAGATTCTTAGGGACAGGATGTGCTCACATCTGGAAGAGAATATGCTTATCCGCAATGGTTTTGTGAAGGGGAGGTCGTGTCTCACAAAATTCATTGAGTTCTTTCCGAAAGTGACGAAAAAATTTGATCAAGGCAGGGCAGTAGATGTTATATACGTGGACTTTAGTAAAGCCTTTGATCAGGTTCCTCATGGCAGGCTGATACAGAAGATGAACTCATATGGGATTCGAGGTGAGCTGGTAAGATGGATACAAAACTGACTTGGGCAGAGAAAGCAGAGTGTAGCAGTGGAAGTGTACTTCTCTAACTAGAGGTCTGCGACAAGTGATGTTCCACAGGGATCAGTGCTGGGACCGCTGTTGTTTGTAATATGTATAAATGATTTGAAGGAAAATGTAGGTGGCCTGATTAGTAAATTTGCAGATGATATAAAAATTGGGGGAGCAGTGGATAGTGAGGAGGATTGTCACAGGATACAGCAGGATATAAATTGACTGGAGAAAGATGGCAGATGGAATTTGACCCAGACAAATGCAAGGTGATGTGATCTGGAAGGTTTACCGCAGAAGGAAAGTATTCAGTAAATAGTAGGGCCATTAGAAATATTAGCATACAGAGGGATCTAGGTGTGCAGATCCACAGTTCCCTGAAGGTGGTCAAGAAGGTGTATGGCATTCTGGCCTTCATCAGTTGGGGCATATAGGAATTGGAAAATCATATTGCAGCTGTATAAGACTTTGGTTAAGTCACATTTGGAGTATTGTGTACAATTCTGGTTTCCAGGATGTTAATGCATTGGAAAGGGTGCAGAAGAGATTTACCAGGATGTTGCCCGACTTGGAGGATATGGACTATGAAGAAAGGTTGAACAAACTTGGATTGTTTTCATTGGAATATTGGAGGATGAGGGAGGGACCTGATAGAGCTTACAAGATTATGACAGGCTTGGATAGAATGGATTGTCAGAGTCTTTTTCCCAGGGTCAAAGGGTCAATTACTCAGAGTCATAGGTTGAAAGTCAGAGGGGGAAAGTTTAAAAGAGATGTAAAGGGCAAGTTTTTCACACAGAGGGTGGTGAATGCCTGGAACACTCTGCCAGAGGTGGTGGTGGAAGCAGATTATATAACAACGTTCACGAGGCATCTGGATAGATACATGAATAGGTGAGGAATTGAGGGATATGGACCACATAGAGCCAAGAAAATATTAGATTAGAGAGACATCTGTGTCGGCAGAAACTTGGTGGGCTGAAGGGCCTGTTCCTGTGCTGCACTGTTCCTTGTTGGGAAACCTTGTACATTATACTATTAAGTGGCGTTACTGCGCAATTTAATTAGAATCACTTGGATTGCTGCCTTGCTATTCATTGTACTCTATCCATTATGCCCAATTTACTTGGTTATATTGATACTGTGAAAAATAGAAGTGGTTGGAGACTCACATCATTTATCATCCACCCAAAACATATTAATTGGTTATTCATCTCATTTACTTTTGAGAGACACGTTGCAAATGTTGACTTATTTATCAACATAACACCAGTAATTGTCCATCATAATTAATTTGTTGTTAAGTTTTCTTTTAGTTTTTAGTGTCATACGTAGACTTACATTAACACTGCAATGAAGCTACTGTGAAAATCCCCTACTTGCCACATTCCAGCATCTGTTTGGGTACACTGAGGGAGAATTTTGCATCTAACCAGCACATCTTTCAGACTGTGGGAGGAAACCAGAGCACCTGGAAAAAAACCCACAGAGAAACAGAGAGAACGTGCACACTCCACGCAAACAGTGACCCAAGGCAGGAGTCGAACCCTGGCATTGTGAGGCAGCTGTGATAACCACTGTGGCACTGTGCCACTGCGAAGGAAGTGCTTCAGGAAATCCTGACAGACATTTTAAGGTTTTACAGAAATAGATATCTGCTATCTTCTTCTAACTAATGTTACAGTTGGGGGGGGGGGGGGAGAGAGCATGGTGGCACATGGTTAGCACTGCTGCCTCACAGCACCAGGGACCTGGGTTCAAGTCCCACCTTTGGTCACTGTTTCTGTGGAGTGTGCACATTCTCCCTGTCTCTTGTGGGTTTTCTCCCACAGTCTGAAAGGCGAGCTGGTTAGGTGCATTGGCTATGCTAAATTCTCCCTCAGTGTACCAAAACAGGTGTTGGATTGTGATGACTCGGGGATTTTCACAGTAACTTCATTGCTGTATTAATGTAAGCCTACTTGTGACACTAATAAATGAACTTAAACCACAGAGGATAGCAGAAACGTGGAACTCTCTTTTCATCCAAAAGAAAAACTGCAGAGCCTTTAATTCGATTCGAAATTTCAAAGTGATGATTGACATTTTCTTTGTTAGACAAGAACATTAACGTGATATAGAACCAAGGTAAGGCAGGTAGAGTTAATGTGCAGCTATATTCAAATTGAATAGAAGAACAGGTCTGAGGAGCTGAATGGCTTCCTCCTGTGAGAAAGATTTCTTAATCATTCAGAAAGTCAGTTAGCTTCTCTTCAATTTGCATATCTGGAGAACCACATTCTGTGCTCTGCTTTCTGATGCAAGTTTGTAGTGAAGTGCTCTCTGTAGTCTCAGTGCGACCTTTTATCTTAACCACTGTAAATGCTCTCAATAAGTCACTAATTGCAAATCCTTCCTCCATGTATTTTGAAATAACCTAAAAAAAGTAATCTTACGCCACTCTCTTCTATGCAGTGCCATAGTCCATTATTTGACGTCGTTCTGCTGCATACATGTTGCAATGTTCATTTTACACCACATTGCTAGTTTATCAATGAACAATTACAACATTTCACATTGCCGTCTGACTTTGAAGCAACCCCATTCTCATCCTCGTGTCCATGGCTCCCTAAAACTGATAACTTCCCGATACTTCCACAACTTCTCCAACCTGGACACGTGGGCATCCCCGATTTTAATTACTCCATCACTGGTAGGTGTGTCTTCAACTCCTAAACTCTGGAATACTTTCAGTAAACCTCCCCTCAGTCTACAGTAAACTTTTCATCTCCTCAGTAAACCTCTCCTTTCCTCGCATTACACACATTCACTCACTGTCCTGACAGTGCTGTATAGCTAGTTTCTTTTGTTGGGTTCTTGTGAAGTATCTCGGGACATTTTACGACACGAAAGGCGCTATATGATTGCAAGTTGTTGTTGTTGTGGTGATTTATAAGCAATAAAGCGGCGGGCATACAGATGTTCACTTGGATCCACATTACAGAATCCTTTTTACGAGGAATGAGTCATTTCCTTGTGTTTAAATCTTGTAAACAGACTGCTAGCCCAGCCATCTGAGCGTTTACAACCTCACATCTCACATTTCACCTTGCCAGAAAGCTGAACAGGCTGCTGCCGTGGCTGCTTCCTCCAGCTAATTGGCCTGATACAAAGGATAAGAAACAAAGACTGCACCAAGCCCGACTGCCACGAAATAATAAACATCTCAAGAAAGTCCATTGCCAGATTTGCATACCAAGCTAAATGTAGAGTTTCAAAAGGCAGAACCTTCCAGGGTGTGACTGATTGGATTTACTGGTGCCTTACAAGGACATTGCCAGGGTGAACATGGTGAGAAAGATGTCCCCAGATCTCTAGTCTTCCCCTCACCACCAAAAAACAGACAGCTGTTTTTAATTTTCCATAATAGCTGCTTCACTGCCCATGTTCATTAGGTTGAGTGGACTAACTGAGCAAGGAGACACCTGCCTTCGCTTTTTTTTAATCAAATCATCCCGACGCTTTGAAACTTAGAAGTGTGTGAAACTACTTTTTAGCTTGTCATCATTTAGACAGCAGGGTGTGCCCGTCAGTGGGGCACACTTCCACTGTGAACAAGCACAGGGTTAATGTGCAAACCACTCACTGCAAGGGGCGAGAAAGTAATACTTTAATGGCACAAGGCTGTCAGGCTTCAGTCTGTAATCTCCACTGCCTACCCTCACCCAGTAAAAAGTCTGACAACACCAGGTTTTAGTCCAACCGATTTATTTGATAATAGACTCACGCCGGCATACCCACATCATACCCTCACCCAGACAAATAGTACTGTGGTTAAACGCACTGAGTTTCACCTCAATTCTTACCACATGCTAGATTTGAGCAACACAGTTGGATATATACGGGGAAAAGATCCGATTTAATTGATTATTGTCGCATGTATTGGGATACTGTGAAAAATATTGTTTCTTGCGTGTTATACAAGCACAAGCATACTATTCATAGAGTACAAAGGGGAGATTTTGATTTGATTGATTATTATCACATGTATTGAGATACAGTGAAAATATTGTTTCTTGCGCACTATACAGACAAAAACATATTGTTTATAAAGCACATAAGGGAAAGTTTGATTTGATTTATTATTGCCACATGTATCGGGATACAGTGAAAAGTATTGTTTCTTGTGCGCCATACAGACAAAACATACGTTTCATAGGGTACATAGGGGAGAAGGAAAGGAGAGGGTGCAGAATGTAGTGTTATAGTCACAGCTACTTGGGTGCAGATAAAAGTTTCAAGATATACACAATAAAAAGATGGGATTAGAGATTTGTGGAGGTATTTAGCATACTGACCACAGTCCTTGTCACCCTGTTAAAAAAGAAGACATATTAGATACTAGGGAAAATGCAAAGGATTCATAAAGATGATAGCTGAGATGCTGTAACCAACAAAGAAGGCTAAACTGGTCAAGGCATTTTTCTCGAGGAAAATAGTGGTTAGCACTGCTGCTTCAGAGTGCCAGGGGCCTGGGTTCGATTCTCGGCTGGGTCGTTGTCTGTGCAGAGTCTATACATTCTCCCCTGTGTCTACATGGGTTTCCCCGGGTGCTCCGGTTTCCTCCCACAATCCGAAAGATGTGCTGGTTAGGTGGATTGGCCATGCTAAATCCTCCGTCAGCGCACTTGAACAGGTGCTGGAATGTGACAACTTCAGAGTAACTTCATTGCAGTGTTAATGTAAATCTACTTGTGATACCAATAAATAAACTTTTTAAAAGTAAACATTAGGGGTGGGATCTTTTCCTCGTCCCTCCTCCCCACCATTACCATGGCATGTTTCCAGACAGAGGAGGCAACTCGCCATTGGCCAATGGTGGGGTCTTCCAGTTCTGATGATGTCTACAGCGTGACTTTCCCATCCCACCACCAGGTGAGTGGGGGGAGTGTGCTGTTTTCTAGCTGCACTTGCTCCAAGCCCCTGGCAATTCCCGCCTGAGGTCAACGGACCTCTGTATGGTCTGTCCCCACGCGCTGCAGCGAGCAGCGTGGGAAAATTCCGCCTGAGGTCTTTGATATTATGCAGAAATCAAATGAACGATTAAATTAAAACTTAAATTATAAAGTCTGTACGTCATTGTTATGAACTGATTTAGGCTAGCTACTGAGGCATACAGATAAAATAGTTACTAATAAATCCAATGAGGAATTCAGAAGAAACTTTGTTACCTGGAGCACGTTTAGACTGTGGAACTTGCTACTGTGAGGGTGAGCAGAAATGAATAACACGGGTGGGTTTAAGGGGCAGCTCAGTAAGTACACGAGAGCAAGGCAAATAAATAGTAGGCTGTGCAACTGTAGTGAGATGAATTAAAAGTTTGGAAGAGGCTTAAGACGCACAAACACCAGCATAGGCTGGATGGGGTCAATGGCCTGTCACTGTAATGTAATGCTATGGAAAGATCAAATTATTTTCCTCCAGTTGCTTAATCATTTTAACCAGTAAATTGCTAAGCTGAGCACACCCGGAGGAGCTCAGGCTTGAACCCTAGACCACTCTGATTCAGCCAATGGGGTGACAGGAAGAGCAATTGACCTCAGCACCCCTTGCTGAGGAGAACATGAGGCATTGTATGAGCCACCCACTCCAGTAAATGGACAACCAGGTCATGTTAATAGCTGATCCCTGGTTATTCTGTATTGGCAATTGAAAATCTCTCCATGGCTGTGTGTGTGTGGATTGGGCAATTGGGTCAATCAGCAGGCTTTATTACATGAAGGGTGTCTCAAAGCCAAGTGCAGGCTAGAGAAAATTAATCAGGGTTCCCAATCCTAGAGGAGGATTTGTAACCCCCCACTGGAGAGAGCTGGGCACAAAATTCCTTCCTCACCAGCTGGTGTGATGCTTATCCAGCAACATCACAACCCCTCTGCCCCACTCGCCCCAGCGATTGGTGGTGGCCGCTACACTCCCTACCTGCATGTGGCCAAGTTGAGCTTGTTGAAGTCCTGCCAAGGCCTAGAGATTAGCCCCAAGTCCCTGGAGACATCAGGGAAATCTGTAGCTGCCTAGAGGCCACATCTAGTGCTCCAGACAGGCACTGAGGCCCTGTTCACCTGCGCAGCCACAGGCCACCCTGTGGGAAGAGTTCCACCTCGACAGCAACTGGCCAGCTACTGACAGTGTGAGGAGAGAACAGTGTCTTCACAGAACAGAGTGAGAGTAGAGTGCTGTGAGGAGAGAAATGTGTGAAGAGAGAACAGTGTGAGGAAGTTGCTGTCCTTTCAGAAATGGGCGGCACTGTAGCACAGTGATTAGCACTATTGCTCAAAGCACCAGGGACCGGGGTTCAATTCCCAACTTGGGTCGCTGTCTGTATGGAGTTTGCACATTCTTCCCATGTTTGCATGGGTTTTCTCTGCGTGCTCTGATTTCCTCCCACAGTCTGAAAGGCGTGCGGGTTAGGTGCTTTGACATGAACAGGTGCTGGAGTGTGGCAACTAGGGGAACTTCACAGTAACTTCGTTGAAGTGTTAATGTAAGCTTACTTGTGACTAATAAATTAACTTCAAGGTGAATTTTCTGTTTGCAGCTCTAGTGTAGGTAAGTATACGAAAAATGAGTGTGTGTTTCCAAATTCTTGATGCACACTTCTGGTACGTGATGCTGCATGCATAGAGAAGGAAACAAGAGTTCAGAATGTAGTGTTACAGTATAGCTAGGGTGCAGTGACACACACAAAACCTCAACCATCTTATTTCAATCCCATTCGACTTTAAAACGGACACTGATCAGAATGAATGATCCTAGATTTTACAGCAGCTCATTCCTGACTCTGAATAGGGGCTCTGATTTACATACACCCAGGTGACATTTCTCTCTCATGTTGCCAATCCTGATACAATTTTCCTGTTGCGTTGCTAAACAATTGATGGCTGAGTTTGCTGATAATTAAGAAAATAAAGCTCCCTGGTTTTGCATTTTACCCTTGGACATATCTTTTTCAGTTCTGCCAAATGCAGTGCCAAAAGATTTCTCCAGGGGGTGCCTGTCCACCATTCTTTCCCTGTCTGTAACCACAAAGGATGCAGCGCACCACACAATGTAAGAGTTCTATCAGTTTTCTTTTTTTTACACAATTGCATTCAGCAAAAATCTTCTCCATGATGTTGGTAGATTCTCTCTGCGTTGTGGAATTGCTGTAGGAAAGGTTCGATTCTGTAAACTTCCCAAACACAGTTTCCTGCTGGCAGGATAATAGGAAAACAGGCAACACATATTTGAGGTAATTTGCAAAAGAACTAGAGGGGGAAGAGGAGGAGAATATTATTCTTTTAGCCCACTGAATAGCCCAGAATGCCAGGGGCCCGGGTTTGATTCCCGGTTTGGGTCACTGTCTGTGCGGAGAGTGCACATTCTCCCCATGTGTGCGTAGGTTTCCTCTGGTTTCCTCCCACACCAAAGATGTGTGGGTTCGGTGGATTGGCCATGCTAAATTGCCCATGTTATGTTTGGCATGTAAGCTACAACTCGCACCAACTTTTACAAATGCATCACAGAGAGCATTCTTTCTGGCTGTATCACAGCTTGCTATGGCTCCTGCTCTGACCAAGACCGCAAGAAACTACTAAAGGTCATGAATGTAGCCCAATCCACTATGCTAACCAGCCTCCCATCCATAACTCTGTCTACACTTCCCACTGTCTCAGCAAAGCAACCAGCATAATCAAGGACCCCATGCACCCTGGACATTTTCTCTTCCACCTTCTTCTGTTGGGAAAAAGATACAAAAGTCTGAGGTCACGTACCAACCAACTCAAGAACAGCTTCTTCCCTGCTGCTGTCAGACTTTTGAATGGACTTACCTGGCATTAAGTTGATCTTTCTCTACTCTCTAGCTATGACTGTAACATTACATTTTGCACTCTCTCATTTCCTTCTCTATGAACGGTATGTTTTGTCTGCTGAGCATGCAAGAAACAATATTTTTCACTGTATGTTAATACAGTGACAATAATAAATCAAATCAAATCAAATCAAACCATTAGTGTCAGGGGGACTAGCTAGGATTATGGGAATAGGGCCTGGGTGGGCTTGTGGTCAGTGCAAACTCGATGGGCCAAATGACTTCCTCCTGCACTTTAGGATTCTATGATTCTAGTTGTAATCTGGAATGTGCTGCCTGAAAGGATGTGGAAGCAGATTCAAAAGTAACTTATCAAAGAGAATTGGAAAAATACTTGAAAATAAAATGAAAGAGAATTGCAGCAGAGTGGGATAGAGTAAAGGAATGTGACTGTTGTATATTTGGAGAGTGTCTCTCAGTGAATGTAACTTTATTGGGTGTGTTGTCTCCCATAGTTGCTGCTACTCTGTTTGCCACTCCACATACAGTACATTCTTACATACAATACTACAGCAGGGCTCTGTGGTGAGTCGGAAGAGAGAAATATATCACATTGTCTCTCCCCTTAATATGAACATTCCCAAAACAAGTTCAACTGAACAATAGTCAATGGATTAGTCACTACTTGAAATTCAAATGGTCTGGAGGTCTTCGATCTCTTTTAAGGCATGGTGGCACAGTGGTTAACACTGCTGCCTCATAGCACCACTGCCTCATAGCACCAGGAACTCAGGTTCGATTCCCAGCTTGGGTCACTGTCGGTGTGGAGTCTACACATACTCCCCTGTCTGCGTGGGTTTCCTCTAGGTGCTCCGGTTTCCTCCAACAGTCCAAAATACGTGCTGGTTAGGTGCATTGACCATGCTAAATTCTCCCTCAGTGTACCCATACAGGCGCCGCCGTGTGGCAATTAGGGATTTTTACAGTAACTTCATTGCAGTGGTAATGTGAGCCTACTTGTGACACGAATAAATAAGCTTTAAACTTTAGTGTCACAAGTAGGCTTACATTAACACTTCCATGAAGTTACTCTGAAAATCCCCTAATCTCCACACCCCAGCACCTGTTCGGGTACACTGACGGAAAATTTAGCATGGCCAATGCACCTAACCAGCACGTCTTTTGGACTGTGGGAGGAAACTGGAGCACCTGGAGGAAACCCATGCAAACACAGGGAGAATATACAGGCTCTGCACAGAGAGTGACCCAAACCAGGAATTGAACATGGGTTCCTGGCACTGTGAGGCAGCAGTGCTAACCACTGTGCCACCATGCTGCCCGTACAGAATGGTTGACAGTCAATCTCTGGCATTTTCATCTTCACACTGAGTCAGTGGTGGTTGGTTTAATCGGCACTGAAGTGGGAAAAGGAGGTTGTCTCTGTGTCTGGACAGAGGGTGGGGTGGTGATTTCCTTAACCGTGTCTGGAGCTGCAGGGGTCGCAGGAAAGTCCTGGCTTGGTAAGACTGAACCAGAATTCTCACCAGGCTCCAGTCCTGGCAGATCTGTTTCTCCAACCAATAACTACACTGCATGTCTCCTCCAGATAATGTATCTGAGGTCTGGACAGTGTAAGAGACCAGTTTATGCAAGGACTGTGGCAGGAACCCATTTCTCCCCTGAGGAGTAATGCTGAGCTAAGATTCCTTATCCCTCTGTGCTTTGCCTCGCTTTCACACATTCCACTCGTGCTCGTTGTTGTTGTCATGAATCTCATTGGCTTTTGGAGATTTCGGATCAAATGCAGAATGTCGAACGCAGCTGCCTTTCCATCATCTGGAATGCAGGAGAGGTCATAGTTGTGGCATGTGTGGTGTTCCAATAAACCAGTAAGAATTTGTTGCAGCATTGGTTAAGCGAAGCTTGTGCTTTGATTGTTTTCAAAGTACGTTTCATGGTTTGGATGAAGCTTTCTGCTAACCCATTGTAGCCTGGCCATATAAGAAGTAAAGTTTATTTATTAGTCACAAGTAAGGCTTACGTTCACACTGCAATGAAGTTACTGTGAAATTCCCCTAGTCGCCACAGTCCAGCACCTGTTCGGCTCAATGCACCCTAACCAGCACGCTTTTCAAACTGCGGGAGGAAACCGGAGCACCCGGAGAAAACCCATGCAGACACGGATAAATGATAGGATGAATTCTATGAATCATAGAATCATAAAATCGTACAGTGCAGAAGGAGGCAATTTGGCAATCGTCCCAGTTCACTTGCCTTCATGGCCTCGCCTGGAGAGGTTCTTACTGACAAGGAAAGCAGCTGGTTGCTATGAACGGGGGGCAGTCTTGATGGTCTTGCAGTAGAACCAGAGGTCATTGAGACCCCCCAGGGAGGACAAGAGTGGGGTTCCAGGGTCGGGGCCAGAAGGGGTGTGACCTACAGAGGTGGGGCCTAAAGCTGGCTGGTTCTATGGGGACAGAGTTAGACCAGATGGCCTGATCAGGTAAGGAGGGGGATCCCACTGCCATTCTGCAGTTACCTTCAGTAGGGGAGGAAGGGGACGTGATTGATCTGGATGGCTGATTGAGGCATGGACACAAGATAGTTTGGGGACGGGGCTCATTGAGGCTGGCTGCAGCAGCAGAGGCCTGACTGGACTTTCTCTCTGACCTGTCAGGCATCTGCTATTGCAATTGTGCATATGCAGTCACAGAGGGCTGTACATGCACAATTGCCCCCTCTGTTAATACAATAGGCTGGCTGGTGATTTAAGCCCCGCTCTTTTCTATTCCAGGCAAGGAATGGTTCAGCCCATTTTTTTAATGCACCAAGTGCATAAAATTCTGGATTTGAATTCGTCCAAAAAATGGGTGAGAATCTTTCCTGTTTTCCTGCCCATCTTGAACTTAAAATGTTTTCAGTAAGTGCATCCCCATTGCCTTCCTGGACTCGCTGCTCCCATCAATCCCCCTTTCTAATCAAGAAGAAGCCTCCCCATCCTGGACCCTTTCATTATAGAATCTCCTCTTCTCCTCAAAATAACAATTCTCAACTTACCTCGTACCCTCTTCCCTTTCAATGGAACAAACAACCTCTCTCTGAAACTTTAAGTCTAACACAGGGAGGATTGCGTACAGATATAAAATCATGGCGCAAGTAATGACTTTCATAGAATCCCTACAGTGCAGAAGGAAACAATTTGGCCCATCAACTCTGCACCGACAACAATCCCACCTAGGCCCTATCCCAGTAACCCTACTTACATACCCCACTAATCCCTCTAACTTGTGCATCCCAGGACACTAAGGCGAAATTTAGCATGGCCAATGCACCTAACCTGCATGCCGGGTATTGAACCCAGCTCCCTGGAGCTGTGAGGCAGCAGTGCTAACCACTGTGCCACCCAGCCACCCAATACCGGAGCCTCAAATGTGGAGCTTGGAGAAATCTGAGCCTTATCAGCACTGCGCAAATAAAAGGGACAACGGAACTTGAAACTTCAACCTGTGCAGCAGCATTTCGTGGTCTTAGGGAAGAATTCTGATTGCAAGCAAGTGTGTCTTTCAGTGCCCACATAAGCTTACCATTCCTAGTAAAATACAACTAAAGTTACTGTTTCAATGATGCTACACGAAAATGTCCGTGTATTTCTGAAATACTCTTGTTTAGGAAAGACAGAATCAATGAGTAAAGGTCAGGGGTTATCCATGACCTTCAGAGCAACTCAAACACTGGAACAGAAAAATAGAAAGGGAGAAGAGAACTCAATAAAAGAGGGAAATGCAGAATAAGGGTGTGTATTAGAGAAAGACTGAAGAGAAGGCTGAAGGGAGGTTGAAAAATTTATTCAAAATCATGAAGGGTCATAAAAAAAGAGATTTTGTTTAGTTCATTGATGGAACGTGGGCGTCACTGACAGGGCCAGCATTTATTACCTATCCAAACTATCCATGAACTGAGTGGTTCACTAGGCCATTTCAGAGGGTAGTTAAGAATCAACCACATTAAACTCAGGGTGGCACAGTAGTTAGCACTATTGATTCAGAGCTCCAGGGACCCGGGTTCAATTCCAGCCTTGGGTCACTGTCCGTGTGGCGTTTCCATGTTCTCTCCGTGTTAGCATGAGTTTCCTCCGGATGCTCTGGTTTCCTCCCACAGTCCAAAGATGTGTGGGTTAGGTTGATGGCCATGGTAAATTGCCCTTTATTGTCTCAGCATGTGTAAGTTAGATGGATTAGCTATGATAAATGTGGGGTTGGGGGAATAGAGCAGGGGAGAGAACCTGGGTAAGATACTCTGTCAGAGAGTTGGTGCAGACTCAATGAGCCAAATGGCCTCTTCTGCACTGTAGGGGTTCTATGATTCTGTGGACATGGGGTCACATGTAGGCCAGATTGGGTAATGATGGCAGATTTCCATTCCTAAAGGACATTAGGGAACTAGATAGGTTTTTATGACAATTGACAATGGTATCAGGTCATCAGTAGACTTTTAATTCCAGATTTTTTTCTATCAAATTCAAATTTCACCACATGCCAAGGTGAGATTCAAACCTGGGTTCCAAGAGCATTAGCTGGGTGTAATATATATTCCAGTGATGTCCTCGAACTGAGATGATTGACCTCCAACAATCACAACCATCTTCCTTTGTACCAGGTATGACTCTAACTAGTGGAAGATTTTCCCCAATTCCCGTTGACTTGGGTTTTGCTGGGGCCACTTGATGCCACAGTCAAATGCACCTTGATGGCAAGGGCAGTCACTCTCACCTCACCTCTGGAATTTAACTCTTCTGCTTATGTTTGGACCAAGACTGTAATGAGGTCAGGAGCTGAGTGACTGAGCATCAATGGGTAGGTTATCACTGTAAAATAATGCTTGATAGAATTGTTGATGACACCTTTCACCACTTCACTGATGATTGAGAGTAAATTAATGGAACAGGGATTGGCTGGGTTGCATTTGTCCTGCTTTTGTGTGGACAGGACACATCTGGGCAATTTCCCCCATTGCCACGTAGATACCAGTGAAATAGGTTGGCTAGTTCTTGAGCACAGGTCCAGTACTATTGCTGGAATATTGTGGGAGCCTTTGCAGTTCCCCAATGCCTTCAGCCATTTCTTGGGCCAGAATTTCCAGTGGACCAGAGGATCCCATGCTGGCCATTGGCGGGTGGTCCCCACCACTGTGGCGAGTTACATGGAAAATCTTGTCCTTGATATCACATGGAGCAAATCGAATCGAACGCTCGATATCTCCAAAAGAGGCTGAATGCATGATTTGTGCGGCACTTAAGGCTGAAGATTGTTGTGAATGCTTCAGCCTTATCTTTGGCACTGATGTGCTGGGGTCATTGAGGATGGAGATATTTGTGGAGCCTCTTCCTCCTGTTAGTTTTTTAATTGTCCACCATCCACAGCTGAATGTGGCAGAACCGGAGAGCTTAGATCTGACCTGTTGGTTTGACCTGATGCCAGGTGACTTCCCGGGGGACTGAGTCAAAACTGAGGACTCCCAGGGTAACTGGAGTTAAATACTGCACACACTGCTCTAACTAGAATATTTTGAAAGTTTAATCCTGGCTCACCATTACTTCTTGGGTTTTATATACTTCTTAATAGACTGTATACTGCCAGCTATGATATAATCCTACAGTATTGGTGTTTTAACTGTTTAACTGCCAGACAGCAGAATTAAAATTCCACCTACATCATACCTCTATGAGATCTTACTCAAATGTTCCTTGACCTGTGACCTGGTACTCAAAATCTCTCTTTCACAGCAACAAGGCTACTTCCATTTAGAGTAGAATAACTGCAGCAATTTCTTAAATAAGCATCACTTCATACTTACTGACATCGACTTTAATCTACCATTTTATCCTTTTACCCCCATTTAACAAATATCCTTTCACAGCTTCACAGATCTTTTACAGAATTAAACGTACCTCGTATTCGGATATCATCTCAAAATATTGACACCATTCTTAATGTTATTCTTTTAGCATCATGGGTCCTCTTCTTCAAGTGTAGTTGGTTTCTCACCCTTTTATTTACCTATAGTTCACTGAAATGCCAAGTAGTTTTTTTTATGGAATGTATTTCTTCTACCTTGGCAATCTTTTGTTTTACTTTTACAAGGGCTGCAGATAGGAAGAGTTCTGGGCGACAATAATCCTTCCATCTCACCTCGCTCACTGTTCGTCCTTAAAAAAACTTGCCCGAATTAAATCTGGTGAGCTCATTGTTACAGTGATTTTTACTCTTTCCACAGTTTTCGCACCGCTGCCTCGCAGCGCCAGGGACCGGGGTTCGATTCCCAGCTTGGATCACCGTCTGTGTGGAGTTTGTACATTCTCACCGTGTCTGCGTGAGCTTCCTCCAGATGCTCCGATTTCTTCTCACACTACAAAGATGTGTAGATTAGGTGGATTGGCCATGCTAAATTGTCCCTCAGTGTCAAGAGGATTAACAGGGTAAATCTGTGGGATTACGGGGATAGGGGCTGGTTGGGATTATGGTCGGTGCAGACTCGATGGGCCAAATGGCCTCCTTCTGCATTGTAGGGATACAATGATATTAAACCTTAGTACATCATGATCACTCCTCCCAATATGTTCACCTGGATCCAGCTCATTATCTGATCTCTTCCAGAACTCACAGCCAGATCTAGCAGATCCTCTGTCCTTATGTTTCTGAATGTCTCCATCAGGTAGAATCATCTTTGTTTAACTATCACTGGACTCATGATGGGATCTCACAACTTTTTAAAGTTTAAAGTTTATTTGCTGGTGTTAGAAGTAGGCTTTCATTAACACTACAATCGTGAAAATCTCCCAGTCACCACAGTCAGGTGCCTGTTCGGGTCTACTGAGGGAGAATTTAGCTCAGCAATGCATCTAACCAGCACACCTTTCAGACTGTGGGAGGAAACCGGAGCACCCAGAGGAACCCCACGCAGACATGGAGAGAACATACAGACTCCACACAATGACCCAAGGGAATCGAACCTGGGTCCCTGGTGCTGTGAGTCAGCAGTGCTAACCACTGTGCCACCGTGCCACCCATTTTATTCACATGGGCGTCGCTGGCTGGCCAGCATTTATTGCCCATCCCTAGTTGCCCTTGTTCAGAGGGCAATTGAGGATCAACCACATTACTGTGGCTCTGGAGCTAAATGTAGGCTGGACCAGGTACAGATTTCTTCCCTAAAGAACATTTGCGAACCAAATGGATTTTTCTGAAAATTGACAATGGTTTCATAGTCACCAGTAGATGTTTAATTCCAGATATTTTTAAAATTGAATTTAGAGTCCCCCACCTGCCATGGTAAGATTCAATCCCGTGTGCCCAGAACATTAGCTGAGTTTCTGGATTAATAGTCCAGCCATAATACCACTTGGCCATCACCTATGGTAGGCTCTGAGAGTAACTGGCCCTGAGGTAGGTCTGGCCTTTGACTCGCCTTGACAATAAGTTAGTGAATTCCCCTGATTTATAGGAGACCTGGATGATGTAAAGGTCAGAGGTACAATTTCTCCTTAATATCGAATATTAGTTTAATGCTGTCTGTATATTGTACCTTTAACAACAGTCTGTCAGCCAAGGGTTGTGTGTGTAAATGCCAAGACAGCAGTAAAGTTTCTGGTTCAGGTTGGCGTCACAATAAGCAAGATTCTCCCCAAGATATTGGAGGGGGGGGGGGTTGGAATTTTCCCCTCCCACCCTCCATGGGAATTGTAACGGGCAGGGGGACAACATGCAGAGGTCTGTTGATCGCGGGTGGGATTTTCCACTTGTAGGGCAAGCACGGATGGATAATCCCAGCCAACGTTATTTCTTGCCTTTCCAGCATTTTAACTAAACTGTTTAAAACTTAATTGTAAGCTCTGGCAGTACACCAAAGTACTTTCAATTCATACTGAATAAAACGTGAAAGCTCCTTCGACAGCTCCTTCCAAACCTGCGACCTCGATCATCTTGAGGAAGAAGGGCAGCAGATAGATAGAAACACCACCGCTTGCAAGATCCCCTCCAATCACTCACCGTCCTGACTTGGCACCGTGTCGCCGTTCCTTCACTGTGGCTGGATCGAAATCCTGGAGCTCCCTCCCTAACAGCACCGTGGGCGTACCCGCACCACATGGAGTGCAGCGGTTCAAGAAGGCACCACCACCTTCTCAAGGGCAATTAGGGATGGGCAACAAATGCTGGACAAGCCAGCGATGCCCCCTCCCTGGGTATGTGAAAAAAAAACCTAAGCATCCCCTCAAATTTCCTTCACTGCTAGGACCTAACAACAGTTCAAAGGCTGCTTGATCAGCGTCTGTCCACATCTGAATGTTCAAGGGGTAAGCTCTGGTGACATGATACAGTATCATTGTTTGTCAAATCACATGAGGGAGAGAGCTTACTCCTGTGCACTCAGTGTAACAAAATCATGAACCACCAGAATAATTTCTCAGTAACATTTCAGTAGAGTTACAGTTAGAAAGTTATAGCAGTCCATAAATACTTGGCAATGCCCCACAATCTTCCATGAAATGCTGTTAATTTGGAGTATGTATTGTTATTAAATATTTACTAATAAATCAAATCTACTTTCAGCACTTAAATCCTTCCAAGATTGGTATCACTTCACTTTAGCAGCTTAATACATGGAATTTTATGGAATCGCAGAATTCTTTGGAGCTGGAGGAGGCCTATTGACCTATTGTGCCTGCACTGGTTGGCAGAGATGACCAATTATAAACTTTCCTCTGCCTTTTCCAAATTCCCTTCTCAATTTTTCTTTTTCAAATTATTATTTTAATGCAATTGCAGATTCCGCATTCATCTCTGCTGAGGGCATGTATGGCATTTCATATACAAACGGTCCTCCAAGATAAAAAAAACTTCACTGGCAGGTTTGTGCGCATATATATGTGCGTGTGTGTACATATACACAGATTCACAGAATCTTTCTGGTGCAGAAGAAGGCCATTCAGCCCATCATATCTGTACCAGCGCTCCAAATTAGCACATTGCTTCTATTCAAATAATTATCTAATGCCCTCTTGAATGCCTCAATTGAAACTGCCTCCACCACAATTCCAGGCACAACATTCCAGATCACAGCCATTCACTGTGTAAATAAGATTTTTCTCACATCGCGTTTGCGATTCATTTTAAATCTGTGCCCTTTCATTCTTGATTCTTTTACAAGCTGGAACCGTTTCTCCCTCTCTACTCTGTCCAGCCCCCTCATGATTTTGAATATCTCTATCAAACGTCCTCTTAGCCTTCATCTCTCCAAGAACAGTGCCAACCTCTCCAATCTGTCCTCATAATTGAAGTTTCTCATCCCTGGAACCATTCTTCTGAACCTCTCCAATGAGTTCACATCTTTCCTATATTGTGGCGTCCAGAACTGTACAGAAAACAGACTGAGGTGCAATTAGTTTCTTATACAAGTTCAGCGTAACCTCCTTGCTCCTGTACTTTATGCCACTATTAATAAAGTTTAGGATACTATATGCTTTATTAGCTGCTCTCTCCACCCGTCCTGCCACCTTTAATTATAGAACATAGAACATAACAGCGCAGAACAGGCCCTTCGGCCCACGATGTTGCGCCGACCAGTTAAAAAACAATGACCCACTAATCTAAACCAATCCCTTTTCGTCCATAAACCTATCCACGGAATATATTATATGCATTATATGCACGAATTATATGCAGCTATTTGCCCAGATTACCCCCTTTAGAGTAGTAACCCTGATTTTATATTGTCTCTCCATGTTCTTCCTACCAAAATGAATTACCTCACACTTCTCTTTTTCAAACTTCATCTGCCATCTATCTGCCCACTTCAAATTGTCCATGTCCTTCTGAAGTTCTACACTGTTCTCCTCACAGTTTACAATACTTCCAAGTGTTGTATCACATGCATACTTTGAAATTGTCCAAGATCTAGGTCATTAATATTGTTACAACTGATCCCAGGTGAGGTTACCCACTTTTCACCCAAGCGAAATCCTTCAATTTGTTACCATACATCTGGGCACCCCCAAAATTCTTTTTTATTCATTCACGGGACATGGACATCGCTGGCTGGCCAGCATTTATTGTCCAGCCCTAATTGCCCTTGGAGAGCGGTTGAGAGTCAACCACATTGCTGTGGCTCTGGAGTCAGATGTAGGCCAGAGGTGGATAGATTCTTGGCAAGCTGGGGCGAAGTGCGGAAGTGATAAGATACCAGGTGTAGGCGGATCTGAAGTTACAATCAAATCAGCCCTGATTTGTTAAACAGTGGCACTGGTTCGAGGGGCAGAATGGTCTATTCCAGGTCCTTGTTCATATGTTCCTAAGAAAATTAATTGCCTGTCAAAGCAAAATTGTTTTTAAAGATGCACTCTATATGCGACAAGTTAAAGTAAAGTTAGGCTTATTTATTAGTCACAAGTAAGGCACTGCAATGAAGTTATTGTGAAATTCCCCTAGTCCTGTCACCTAGTCCGGCACCTGTTCGGATCAATGCACCGAACTAGTGTGTCTTTCAGAATGTGGGAGGAAACCCACGCAGACACGGGGAGAATGTGCCAACTCCACACTCCAGGTGTTGCAAAAATTATAGGTAAAGATAACAGGCGGAATTTTACAGCCACGCTCATCCTGAAACCGTAAAATCCCGTCTCAAGGTAACGGACCTTCTCATTGTCTGCCCTCGCCCATGGCGGGTAGGGAGTAAAATTCCAGCCAGTATGTAAGCTAAATATTGAACAGTAAATAGTGGCTGACAACATTCATAGTCAGCAGATTATTTAAAATAAGGCACATGAACAATGCCAAATAATGAAGGTTTCCTCCATGAATCAACCTCATCACTTAAGGAATAACCATTGTACTGACACAGCCTGTAGATCTCCCTGTATTTCATTCATTAAAAATACTTTTATTTTGCAGTGTTATGTGGAGGGTGCTGATTTAGCTACCCAGGTAACACTTCTGCTCCAAATTGAAAGATTACATTTTAACTCTTATTCAGAGGACACTGCAGAGGACTGTTAAAATATGCCCTTATAAAATCTAATTCTGGCAATTTGCAGAAAATCATCATTTGAGGTAGCTCTGAAAAGAAAAAGATGCAAAGCTGCAAAGAAAATCCAGCATTAACAGAAAAAAAGAGAAGTACATTAGGTGACAAGACCCAGTAAATCTTCTGCACGGTGACAAGAAAGGTAATACAGTGAAAAGGAATCTGTATGCATGAGCTCATTAATACTATAATGTTGTAAAATAGGAATGTGCAGTTACACCTGCTATGCGGCATTGCACATCACTGTGTCGTAGAGTGGAATACTGGACAGCCGTGTGATTATTATGTGCGAAGCAAAGTTCTGGGCTGGTGGCAATTTACATACATCATAAAAATGTCAGGAATTTACTTATATTTGAGATTGTAGGTATGTAGATTTGACTGTAGCCTAGTAGAATACAAATCCTTGCTGAAAGACTTGTGGTGATGGAGTCATTGATGCATCAGAGAGGAAGTGTGGCATTTATATGGTGGCTTTCACAACCTATAGAATATAGAATCATAGAACCATAGAAAATTACAGCTCAGAAACAGGCCTTTTGGCCCTTCTTGTCTGTGCCAAACCATTTTTTGCCTAGTCCCACTGACCTGAACTTGGACCACATCCCTCCATACCCCTCTCATCCATGAACCCATCAAAATTTTTCTTAAATGTTAAAAGTGACCCCGCATTTATCACTTTATCCGGTAGCTCATTCCACACTCCCACCACTCTCTGCGTGAAGAAGCCCCCGCTAATATTCCCTTTAAACTTTTCTCCTTTCACCCTTAACCCATGCCCTCTGGTTTTTTTCTCCCCTAGCCTCAGTGGAAAAAACATGCTTGCGTTCACTCTACCTATATCCATCAAAATCTTGTACACCTCTATCAAATCTCCCCTCATTCTTCTATGCTCCAGGGATTAAAGTCCTAACCTATTCAACCTCTCTCTGTAATTCAGCTTCTCAAGTCCCGGCAACATCCTTGTGAACCTTCTCTGAACTCTTTCAACCTTATTTACATCCTTCCTGTAACTGGTGACCAAAACTGTACACAATACTCTGAATTCAGCCTTATACAACCTTATCATAATACTCCAACTTTTATACTCGATACTCCAATTTATAAAGGCCAATGTACCAAATGCACTCTTCACAACCCTATCCACCTGTGACATCACTTTTAGGGAATTCTGTACCTGTATTCCCAGATCCCTCTGTTCAACTGCACTCTTCAGAGTCCTACCCTGTACGTTCTACCTTGGTTTGTCTTTCCAAAGTGCAATACCTCACACTTGTCTGCATTAAATTCCATTTACCATTTTTCAGCCCATTTTTCTAGTTGGTCCAAATCCCTCTGCAAGCTTTGAAAACCTTCCTCACTGTCCACTACACCTCAAATCTTTGTATCATCAGCAAATTTGTTGATCCAATTTACCACATTATCATCCAGATCATTGATATAGATGACAAACAACAATGGACCCAACACCGATCCCTGCGGCACTCCACTAGTCATAGGAATCTACTCAGAGAAGCAATCCTCCACAACCACTCTCTGACTTCTTCCATTGAGCCAGTATCTAATCCGATTTGCTACCTCCCCATGTATACCTAGCAACTGAACCTTCCTAACTAACCTCCCATAAGGGAACTTGTCAAAGGCCTTGCTGAAATCCAGGTAGACAACATCCACCACCTTCCCTTCATCCACTTTCCTGGTAACCGCCTCGAAAAACTCTAATAGATTGGTCAAACATGACCTACCATGCACAAAGCCATGTTGACTCTCCCTAATAAGTCCCTGTCTATCTAAATATTTGTAGATCCTATCCTTTATCACACCTTCCAATAACTTGCCCACCACCAACATCATACTTACCAGCCTATAATTTCCCGGATTTCTTTTGGAAGCTTTTTTAAACAACAGAACAACATGAGCCACTCTCCAATCACCCGGCCCCTCCCATGTGAATACTGACATTTTAAATATGTCTGCCAGGGCCCCTGCAAGTTCAACACTAGCCTCCCTCAAGGTCCGTGGGAATACCCTGTCCGGTCCTGGGGATTTATCCACTCTGATTTGCCTCAAGACAGCCAGCACCTCCTCCCCTTTAATCTGTAAAGGTTCCGTGACCTCCCTACCTGCTTGCCCTATTTCCATAGACTCCATGCCTGTTTCCTTGGTAAATACGGATGCAAAAACCCATTTAGTATCTCCCCCATCTCTTTTGGTTCCATACACAGTCTACCACTCTGGTTCTTCAATTTTATCCCTCACTATCCTGTTGCTCCTTACATACCTATAGAAGCTCTTTGGATTTTCCTTCACTCTGTCTGCCAAAGCAACCTCACGTCTTCTTTTAGCCCTCCTGATTTCCCTCTTAAGTAGCTTCTTGCATTTTTTACACTCCTCAAGCATCTGATCTGTTCCTTGCTGCCTGTACATTTCCTACAACTCTGTCTTCCACTCAATCAGTGTTACAGTTTCCCTCGAGAACCAAGGTTCCTTATTCCTATTTACTTCGCCTTTAATCCTGACAGGAACATACAAACTCTGCACTCTCAAACTTTCTCCCTTGAAGGCCTCCCACTTTCCATTTACATTCTTACCAGAGAACAGCATGTGCCAATCCACACTTCCCAGATCCCTTCTCATTTCATCAAATTTGGCTTTTTTCCAGTTCAGACCCTCAACCCGAGGACCAGATCTATCATTATCCATGATCTGGTTGAAACTAATGGCATTATGATCACTGGATCCAAAGTGTTCCCTCACACTCATATCCATCACCTGCCCTAACTCATTTCCCAACAGGAGATCCAATATCGCATTCAAAAGTACTTTACGTCTGAAAGTAATATCCCAAAATACTTTACAGCCAATGAGTGCCACTGTAGTAGAGCATGGATTCTCAGTTCCAATGTTAATGCTAAGCAATTTCAGATGTTCTTTGCCTCCAAGCCAAGTGACCCTCCCTCCTCCTCCAATACAGGGAAAGTAGTAGCCTGGTGGTATTATTGCTATACTATTAATCCAGAAACTCAGCTAATCTTCTGGGGATCCAGATTCGAATCCCACCAGGGCAGATGGTGGAATTTGAATTCAATTTAAAAAAATCTGGAATTGAGAATCTACTGATGACCATGAAGCCATTGTCAATTGTTGGAAAAACCCACCTCGTTCACTAATGTCCTCAGGGTCTGGCCTATATGTCACTCCAGAGCCGCACAGCAACGTGATTGATTCTCAACTGCCCCTCTGAAATAGCCTATCAAGCCACTCAGTTCAAGGGCAACTAGAGATGGGCAATAAATGCTGGCCAGCCAGTGACACCCAACTCCCATGAATGAATTAAAGGAAAAACACACCCATCCCCACAAAAGGGGGACAGAGAAAAGGAAAGGGAGAATCATTCCCACCAATCCCCACCCATACCACTCTAACACCTTCTCACAGTGAGGCAATGCAGCAGGATCTTGGGGGGAAATGGAGATAAATCTGTTAAAGAGGAAATTAACTATTCTCTTGTCAGATCGATTTGAATCCTTGCACTTCAGTCATTGGGTACATTCAAGATAGAGATTGATCGATTTCAAGATAGTAAGGATATCAAGCGATATGGGGATACTTTGGGAAACTGATGTTGAGGTAGAAGACCACCCTAGCCATGATCTAGCTGAATGGCAGAGCAGGCTCGAAGGGTCTAATGACCTAAACCTGTTCCTATTCCTATGCATGGCCAAAACCACTTTGCGCCGATGTGGAAGTGACAATATAACTATGTCCTAAGGTGCCTTTCTAAATCCACTGATCTTAATCATCTCACTACAATGTTTCTTCAGAAGTATATTGAGATCTACAAATGCCAAGCTATGATAAAATTATCTTATTTCAAGCATCCTGTTCCACTTATTATCAGGTACACAGAGTACTTTGTAGAACCTCCGGCCATTCCTTATTTCACCCTAAAGAAAATGTATGTTTTGCTGAGTGCATCAATTCCAAAATGTGCAGATCAATCAAGAGCGATATTTTCATTTCTCATCGCTGAATACGGCTCATTAAACAGCGTGTGGAAATGGAAGACAAAAGTCTCAGCCCTAACCTTGTCTAAAATTACTGTGGACGTCTGTTTTCTTCTTATGCAAAACAAGTTTGTGTTAACTGTTCAGCTTGTGTGAAAAATGAGTTTCTCAAATAAACTGTTACAGCTGTTACATTTGCCCCAGTGAAATAGACTGAATTTACCCAATTACAATGACTCATTTCTAGTGGCAATGCTTTCTCCATTATTGTCAAGTTTAAAGCTTGTCTATTACAGCCATCCATCTACACAGCCGGCAACTAGAACTGTCACTATTGCATCTGTTGGCCATTGCTGAGATTATGTGCCACTACCTGTAAAAGCAATCTTAATGGTAATACAAGCATTTACGTGTTGTGTAACAGGTCACCTCATTATTTAGCAAAGCTTTCTGCGATTACAAAATTAGCCACCTCACAAAGTTAAATTTCCACAAGCCACCTAACTTGCTGCATTTCGATTCATACGAAAAAGTGAGCAAGTGTTTCCGCTGGAGCAGGGAAGACTGAGGGGTGACCTGATTGAGGCGTTCGAGATTATGAGGGGCATAGACAGGGTGGAATGGGAGCAGCTGTTCCCCTTATTTGAAGGGTCAGTTACAAGGGGACACAAATTAGAAGTGAGGGGTGACAGGTTTAGGGGGAGATGTGAGGAAAAATCTTTTTACTCAGAGGGAGTTGACAGTCTGGAATGTGCTGCCTGGAAGCATGGTGGTGGCAAGATACCTCACATCCTTTAAAAAGTACCTGGATGAGTACTTGATACACCATAACATTCAAGGCTATGGGTCAAGTGTAATCTATCATTTGGCCATCTTTCTTGTTTTATTTTTACACCAAACATTTTATTGCAGCTCACCCACGCGCTCTTTGAATGTTTGCCATTGCCTATCCACCATCATTTCTTTAAGTAACATTTCCCAGTCCGTCATAACCAACTCATGCCCCATACCATCATGGTTTCCTTTATTTGAGATTCAGGCCCCAGTCTCAGGCTCAATTATGTCATGCTCCATCTGAGACATCCTTGATCCTACCATCAGGGAGGCAGTGCGGAGTCATGTTTGCAGCCAGAGAATTGTCTATTGGTTCTCTTACAGCTCAATCCCTTATAACTATTGCATTCCCTTTTACTCCTCTCTCATGCAGAGAGCCAGTCGTGGTTTAATAAATTTACCCGCTGCTGCTTTCCCCTGAGAAGACATTTCCCCAACAATATTCAAAGCATTATATCGGTAGGTTTTGCAGAGACCACAAGAGATTCCTGCACTGCCTGCTAGTGGTCACCGATTCTTTTCCTGCCTCTGGAGTCTTAGCCTGCTGTTTGACTACCTCTCTGTATGTGCTAGCCGCGATACTCTCCACCTAGCGGATGCTCCACAGCATCCCCAGTTGTTGCTCCAACTCTGAAACACGGGCTTAGAAAAAAACTACAGCACAAACAGGCCCTTCGGCCCACAAGTGTCTAGTTGCAGCTTCCAGGAGCTGCAACTGGACACTTCCTACACATGTTGAACCCAGCCATTGGAAATGACCCGAGCTTCCCTCAAAGAGCAGGATGACCTCCACCATCAGGTCAGAGTTGGGAATATTAGCTGATAATTGTAGTGTTCAGCACTATTCATTACCCCTCACATGTCCAAATGCAGTAAGTACTGGACAATATACAGGCTTGGGCTGACAAGCAGCTAGTAGCATTCACCAAAGTATCATAGTCCCAGATGATCATAGGCCACTCTCTCCTTAACTGGTGGTGATTTAACATGAGGATCACCACACCTCAGGCAAAGGGCAAGGTTGAGAAGATGGGCCCTTAATGAATAACCTCAGCCAGTACAGGAATTAAACTCATGCTGTTGACTTCACTCTGCCTCACAAACCAGCTGTCCAGCCAACTGAGCTAACCAACTGGTGGTGAACCAGACAGGGTAGGCTTTGGGGTGATCTGATAGAGGTCTATAAAATAAGAGGGGCACAGATCAGCTAGATAGTCAATATCTTTTCCCAAGAGAGTCTACCCGTTGTCCTTTGACCTTCAATGGCATTACCATTACTAACTTACCCACTATCAATATCCTGGGGTTACCATTGACTGGAAACTTAACTGGACTAGCCATATAAATACTGTGGCTAAAAAGCAGGTCAGAGGTTAGGAATCCTGCGGTGAGTAATTCACCTCCGGACTCTCCAAAGTGTGTCCACAATTTATAAGGCACAAGTTAGAAGTGTGATGGAATACTCGCCACTTGCCTGGATGAGTTGAACTCCAACAAGACTCAAGAAACTTGACACCATCCAGGACAAACAGCCCACTTGATTGACACCTGCATCCCACAAACATCCATGCCCTCCACCACCAAGGCATAACAGAAGCAATGTGTACCATCTGTAAGATGCAATGCAGGAACTCACCAAGGCTCTATGGAGAGCACATTCCAAACACATCTAGAAGGACGAGGGCAGCAGATACAAATGGGAACATTACCACCTCAAGCTCTTTCCAAACCACTCACCATCCTGACTTGGAAATTTATTGCCATTCTTTCACTGTCCCTGGGTCAAAATCCTGAAATTCCCTCCCTAACAGCACTGTGGGTGTACCTACACCACATGGTCTGCCATGGCTCAAGAAAGCAGCTCACTACCACCTTCTCAAGGGCAATTAAGGATGGGCAATAAATGCTGGACTACCCACCAAATCCCTTGAATGAAAATAAAGACTCCCCTGCTTTCCTTCAAGACAGTGTCTTGGGATCTTTTCCATCCACATGAGAGCATAACCAGGAGTTTGCTTTGAATGTCTCATCCAAAGGACAGCGCCCCCCAAAGATGCAGGACTTTCTTTGTAATGCATGGAATGGCAGCCGAGATTTTTGTGTTCAAATCTCTGGAGTGGAATTCAAACCCACAACTCTCTGACTCGGAGGTAGAAGTGTTACAAACCTCGTCACAGCTAACACCACCCTCTCAGATTCACCAACAATCAGTTAGCTCAATTGGTTGGACGGCTGGTTCCTGGTGCAGACTGATGTCAACAATGCTGGGTTCAATTCCTGTACTGGCTGAGGTTATTCATGAAGGCCCCATCTTCTCAACCTTGCCCCTTGCCTGAGGTGTGATGATCCTCAGGTAATGTGTACAGTTCTGGTCACCCTATTGTAGAAAGGATATTATTACACTGGAAAGATTTATGAGGATGCTACAGGGACTTGATGGTTTGAGTTATGAGGAGAGGCTGGATAGACTGGGACTTTATTCTCAGGAGCGTAGAAGGCTTTGGGGTGATCTAATAGAGGTCTATAAAATAAGAGGGGCACAGATCAGCTAGATAGTCAATATCTTTTCCCAAAAATAGGGGAGTCTAAAACTAGAGGGTATAAGTTTAAGGTGAGAGGAGAGTAATACAAAAGGGTCCAGAGGGGCAATTGTTTTCACACAGAGGGTGTTGAGTGTCTGGAACAAGCTGCCAGAGATAGTAGTAGAGGAAGGTACAATTTTGTCTTTTAAAAAGACAGTTACATGGGTAAGATGGGAATAGAGGGATATGGGCCAAATGTGGGCAATTGAGACTAGCTTTGGTTAAAAAAAGGGCAGCGTGGACAAGTTGGGCCAAAGAGCCTGTTTCCGTGCTGTAAACCTCGATGACTCTATGACTCTAAATCACCACTAGTCAGCTCTCCCTCAAAGGGAAGATCTGACCCTAACCCTTTGGCCATCTGGGACAATCGTGACTTTACCTTTTAACTTTTTATAAACCTCTATCTGGCTCACTTAACTCTTACATCACAGCATTTAGATTGATTATAGATTCATCTTGTTAACTCAGAGTTAGAATACCCACAAGCTATTGAGTGAATTGATCCTTTTCTGCTAAATCAAAGAACAGATCATGACATGATAACCATTGCTTACAATATTCTAATTATTATGATTTAAACACTTTACAGAAGCAACTAATAGATATAAATAGTTGTAAATGGGGTCACCGAGCAATTTGAATAATATGATTAATGGGCAGTTACTTCACAAAATGAACAAATGATTGTAAAGCTGATATTGCTGTGTTACCATAATTCAGCATATTTCTTATTATCCAACTGCAGTTGAAATGAGCATTTGTGATAGATATATATAGATGAGGTTGAATTAGGATGACCCTATTGATCGCAAACAGTTAAATAACAAGTGTTAGTTAGCCTATTGAGGTTAGATTCTATTGTAGATGGCAAGTGATGTTGCCAGAACTTATACGTTTAGGGAGGAATTTTCCCATTGCGCAGGTGGGACGGGACCATGTAAAAGTCAGTTGACCTCGGGTGGGATTTTCCGGAAAATCCCATCCTATGTGTCAGCTGTGGCTCAGCTGATCGCACTCTTACCTGAATCAGAAGGTTGTGGGTTCAAGCTCCACCCCAGGCCCTGGGCATAAAAATCTAGGCTACTGACGGATTGCTGCATAGTTGGACAAGGTGTTTAACTGAGGGCCTGTCTGCCCTCTCAGGTGGATATAAAAGATCCCTTGGCACTGGGATCCTTGGTGTCTGGCCAAGATTTATCCCTTGATCAAATCACAAAAGCTAATTATCTTGTCATTATCACATTGCCATTTGTGGGACCTCACGGTGTACAAAAACCACATTTCCTACATTGCAACTTTGTCTACACTCCAAGTGTATCTCAGCATCTGTAAAACAATCTGTCTGTTTGAAAGGTGTGTTATAAAATAATGGCTTGCTCACTTCAGACAGAGATGAGGAGGAATCTTTTCTCTCAGAAGGTCGAGCCTTTGGAATTCTTTTCCTCATAAAGTGGCGGAAGCAGAATCTGAACATTCATAAGGCAGAGGGGAGAAGGGGTGAAAGGTTATCGGGGATAGGCAAGAGGTTACAATCAGATCAACCGTGATCTTATTGAATGGCTTGAGGGACTGAGTGGCATACTCCTGCTCCTAACCTGTATGTTCGCATGTATATAAATCCAAGTCAATTTTTTAAGCTAGTTGTGTTTTTCTTTCCCCGTCTGAGCCAGCAGCATTAGGTTCCGGAACATTTGGTTGATGAGTCCTTTCAGTGGTAGAGTTAACTGTTTCACTTGGATCCTCTGTTTTAATGAAATCACCTCATGCAGCCAACTGTCTTCGTTCTCACATTCACTGGTCTCAGACAACTTGTACAACTGACACCTTGGACAGTTGATCACGTGGAGCGAGTGGCAGAGTTTGTGGTGACCAAACCAGATCCAATGACAGTTGTAATCAGGTACACACATCGGATCTGAGTCGGTGGAGGTGAGTTAAAGGAGTGACAGAGGTAAGGCGAGACCAGGGTGTCAAAGGCAACAGGTGCAGCTGCTGAGCAGTCAGGAACGGCTGAGGACTCTTGGTCTGTACTTGTTGGAGTTTAGGAGAATGAAGGGGAAACTTATTGAAACTTACAGGATCCTGCGAGGCCTGGATAGAGTGGACATGGAGAGGATGTTTCCACTAGTAGGAAAAACTAGAACCAGAGGACACAACCTCAGACTTTAAAACAGAGATGAGGAGGAATTTCTTCAGCCAGAAAGTGGTGAATCTGTGGAACTCTTTTGTGGCAGAAGTCCATGGAGGCCAGATCATTGAGAGTCTTTAAGACAGAGATATATAAGTTTTTGATAAGGGGATCAGGGGTTATGGGATAAAATGAGAATAGGGATGAGAAGAGTATCAGCCATGATTGAATGGCACAGCAGACTCGATGGGCCAAGTGGCCTAATTCTGCTCCTATGTCTTATGGTCTTATGGTAGAAACTATGATAGTGACACCTGGTAGGTTAGAATGGTGGGAGTTTAGGGATAGAGAGAACTGGCCATAGGTTTTGAAAAATACAATGGCACAAAGAAAACAAGGGGCTTTAGAGGTAGTCAGGAACTGTGGAATGGGATGTGAGAAATGGTTGGGAGATTGTCACGCATGCATATAGGGTGAGATCATGCCTGTTATTCTGTAATTTATATGATCCATATCACCTTATAATTTATTATGTTTGGGACATTAGTTAATTCAATTCTGCCTGTTTGAAAAAAGCACGTGCCACATCTCGCTCTAGTTGAGAGAACAGCTGGATGTTGCCAATAATAAGTCTCACAACACCTTGTTAAAGTCCAACAGGTTTATTTGGTAGCAAACACCACTAACTTTCAGGGCTCTGCCCGAAATTGTAGAGGTTTACAACATGGAAACAGGCCCTTCAACCCAACTTGTCCATGCCACCTTTTTTATAAACTCCTAAACTAATCCCAATTGCCTGCATTTGGCCCATATCCCTCTATACCCATCTTACCAGTGTAACTATCTAAATGCTTTTTAAAAGACAAAATTGTACCCATGTCTACTACTACCTCTGGCAGCTTGTTCCAGATGCTCACCACCCTCTATGTGAAAAAATTGCCCCTCTAGACACTTTTGTATCTCTCCCCCTCACCTTAAACATATTCCCTCTCGTTTTAGACTCCCCTACCTAAAAGGTATTGACTATCTAGCTGATCTGTGCCCCTCATTATTTTATAGATCTGTATAAGATCACCCCTCAGACTCCTACGCTCCAGGGAAAAAAGTCTCAGTCTATCCAGTCTCTCCTTATAACTCAAACTATCAAGTCCCTAGTAAATCTTTTCTGTACTCTTTCTAGTTTAATAATATTCTTTCGAGAACAGGGTGACCAAGACTGAACATAGTATTCCAAGTGTGGCCTTACCAATGTCTTGTACAACTTCAACAAGACATCCCAACTCCTGTACTCAATGTTCTGACCGATGAAACCAAGCATGCCGAATGACTTCTTCACCACTCTGTCCACCTGTACTCCACTTTCAGGGGGCTATGAACATGTACCCTAGATCTATTTGTTCTATAACTTTTCCCAGTGCCCTATCAATAACTGAGTGAGCCCTGCCCTTGTTCAATCTACAAAATGCATCACCTCACATTTGTTTAAATTAAACTCCATCTGCCATTTGTCAGCTCACTGCCGCAATTGATCAAGATCCCGTTGCAATCGGAGATAACTTTCTTCACTGTCTACTATGCCACCAATTTTGATATCATTTTCAAACTTACTAACCATGCCTCCTATATTCTCATCCAAATCATTAATATAAATGACAAATAACAGTGGACCCAGCACTGATCCCTGAGGCACACCGCTGGTCACAGGCCTCCAGTTTGAAAAACAACCTTCTACAACCACCCTCTGGC
Source organism: Carcharhinus amblyrhynchos (assembly GCF_965287045.1). Classification (NCBI taxonomy): domain Eukaryota; kingdom Metazoa; phylum Chordata; class Chondrichthyes; order Carcharhiniformes; family Carcharhinidae; genus Carcharhinus; species Carcharhinus amblyrhynchos. The sequence continues at coordinate 127,721,771 of NC_137327.1, forward strand.
TTCTGTCAAGAAGGCAATTTTGTATCCATTTAACTATATCACCCTGGATCCCATGAGATTTAACCTTATGCAACAACCTATCATGCAGTAGCTTATCAAAGGCCTTGCTAAAGTCCATGTAGACAACATCGACTGCACTGCCCTCATTTACCTACTTGGTTACCCCTTCAAAAAACTCAATCAGATTTGTGAGACGTGATTTTCCACTCACAAAGCCATGCTGACTGTCCCTAATCAGTCCTTGCTTCTCTAAATGTCTGTAGATCCTGTTTCTCAAAATACCTCCCAACAACTTACCCACCACAGATATGAGGCTCACTGGCCTGTAGTTGCCAGGCTTTTCCCTGCAGCCCTTTTTAAACAAAGGCACAACATTTGCCACTCTCCAATCTTCTGGTATGTTACCTGTGACTATCGATGATTCAAGTATCTCTGCTAGGGGACCCGCAATTTCCTCCCTAGCCTCCTACAATGATCTGGGATGTGCTTCATTAGGACCCTGGGATTTATCTAACTTGATGCACTTTAAGACTTCTAGCACCTCTTCTCTGTAATATGCTAACATCATTATTTATTTCCCCAAGTTCCCTAACATCCATGCTTTTCTCAACAGTAAATACTGGTGAGAAATATTCATTTAGGATCTCACCCATCTCTTGTGGATCCGCACATAGATTACCTTGTTGATCCTTAAGGGGGCCTCCTCTCTCCCTTGTCTCTCTTTTGCTCTTTATGTATTTGTAGAAGGTTTTTGGATTCTCCTTTGCCTTATCTGCGAAAACAATCTCATATCCCCTTTTTGCACTCCTTGTTTCTCTCTTAACTCTACTCCTACACCCGCTATCCTCTTCAAGGGATTCACTTGATCCCAGCTGCCTATGCATGTCATTTGCCTCTTCTTCTTGATTAGGGCCTCAATATCTCGAGTCATCCAGGGTTCCCTACTTCTGTCAGCCTTGCCCTTCACTCTAAGAGGAATGTGGTTATCTTGCACCCTGGTGAACACACTTTTGAAAGCCTGCCACTTACCAGACATCCCTTCGCCTTCCCACAGACTCCCCTAATTAACTTTTGAAAGTTCCTGCCTGATACTAAGAAATAGACCTTGCCCCAATTTAGAATTTAACTTTTGGGCCAGACCGATCATTCTCCATAACTATCTTAAAACTAAAAGAAGTCAACCACATTACTGTGGCTCTGGAGTCACATATAGGCCAGACCAGGTAAGGACGGCAGATTTCTTTTCCTAAAGGACATTTATGAACCAGGTGGGTTTTTCTGACAATCGACAATGGTTTCATGTCATCAGTAGATTCTTAATTCCAGATTTTTTTTTATTGAATTAAAATTCCACCATCTGCCATGGCAGGATTCGAGCCCAGGTCTCTAGAACATTAGTTGAGTTTCTGGGTTAATAGTCTAGTGATAATACCATTAGCCATCGCCTCCCCTGTTGTGCTGATACACGAAAACATGGATAAGAACTGCAAAATACGCCCCCAGGTTCCATATTTAAAGATTAAAGTTTTTTCGGTATTTGCCAGCCGAGGGAATGTCTTGCAGTGATCTTCAGTTAGCCTCATAGTGCGGTGTACATGCCTGCCTTGTTCAAATCCAGTATTTCCTTCTTGATGCTTACATATGACAGGCAATCCGCAGTCTGTGAAGTGCTTCTTCAATGGAAGGCATGAAGTGGCTGATGGTTGGGGGTTGGCACAAGGGTGTGAGAAGGGGTCTCCCCTGGGATTCAGGTAATCTCATGCTTCCTTTTCCTAAATCTGAAGCTGTGCCTGCGGCTAGTGCTGCCACCTGCAATGTTATGCCCGCCAACTGTCTGCTACCTACTTTGATAATTTTCTCATGAGAAAGGAGTGGGGGTGCTGGGTAAGTTGAATTTAGTGTCTCTACATTTCTACTGCTCCTTCATTGTGCCTGTTGATTGACAAGAGTAGTCTCAAGTGACCATAAGGCCTACTTCTGCTTCTATTTCTTGCAAAGAAATCTCCAAAAAACCGCAAGGAAGAATGTGCAGGGTTACGGGAAGAGGGCAGGGAATGACACTTCAGACTGGTCCAACCTTTCCATGTGAGGGGGTTTCCAATTTTTTTCTCACTCAAGGGACCATTGATCAAATTTTTATAGAATCATGGAATCATGCAGTGCAGAAGAGGTCTTTCAGCCCATCGAGTCTGCACTGACACATTAGAAGCACCTGAATTTCCACCTAACCCCATTAGCCAGCACTTGGCCCATAGCCCTGAATGTTATGACATGCCAAGTGCTCACCCAGGTGCTTTGTAAGGATGTGAGGCAATGCGTCTCTATCACCCTCCCTGACAGAGCATTCCATATTGTCACTACCCTCTGGGTAAAAAGATTTTTCCTCACATCCTGCTAAACCTCCTGCCCCTCACCTTGAACTTGTGACCACTTGTGACTGACCCTTCAAATAAGGGGAACAGTTGCTCCCTATCCATTCTGTCCATGTCTCTCATAATCTTGTAAACCTCGACCAGGTTGCTCCTCAGTTTTCTCTGCTTCAACAAAAATAATCCAAGTCTATCCAACCTCTCTTCATAAAAGTGTTCCATCCCAGGCAACACCCTGTTGAATCTCCTCTGCAGCCCCTCCTATGCAATCATATCCTTTCTATAATGTACAACCAGAACTGTACACAGTGCTCCAACAATGGCCTCACCAAAGTTCTATACAACTCTAACATGACCTCTCTGTTTTTGTAGTCCACACTTCAATTGATAAAGGCAAATGAACCATATGCCTTTTCCACCACCACACCAAAATGCTCTTCCACCTTCAGAGATCTATGCAAACACGCCAAGGTCCTTTCACCCTTCGGAACTTCCTAGCGTCATGCCATTCATTGAATATTTCCTTGTCAAATTACTCCTTCCAAAATGCATCACTTCATACTTTTCAGGGTTAAATTCCACCAGTCACTTATCTGCCCATTTCACCATCCTGTCTAGATCCTCCTGTGGCCTAAGACACTCAACCTCACTGTTAACCAACCGGTCAATCTTCGTGTTATCCACAAACTTACAAATTCTACCCCCTCCATAGTCACCTATGTTGGTTTATATCAATGATAAATAATAGGGGACCCAGCACAGATCCTGTGGTACACCATCTGAGCACTGGCTTCCAGTCACTAAAGCAGCCATCTGCCATTACCCTCTGTCTGGGTAGCACGGTAGCACACTGGTTAGTACTGCTGCCTCACAGCCCTAGGAAACCAGTTTCGACTCCTGGCTTTGGTCACTGTTTGTATGGAGTCTGCACGTTCTTCCTGTGTCTGTGTGGATTTCCTCCGGGCGTTCTGGTTTCCTCCCACAGTCTGAAAGAAGTGTTGCATTAGGTGCATTGGCCATGCTAAATTCTCCCTCAGTGTACCTGAATAGGCGCTGGAGTGTGATGACTAGGCGATTTCATTGCAGTGCTAATGTAGGCCTACTTGCACAAACAAATAAACTTAAATTTAAACTGTCTCCTACAACTGAGCCAATCTTGAATCCACCTTGTCAAATTACTCTGCATCCCATGTGCATTTACCTTCTTTATAAGTCTCCTATGTGGGACCTTGTCAAAGGTTTTACTAAAATCCATACAGACTACATCAACTGCACTACCCTCATTTACACATCTGGTCACATCCTCAAAACATTCAATCGAATTTGTTAGGCATGGCCTCCCTCTGACAAAGCCATGCTGATTACTCCGATGAAACCTTGCCTCCCCAACTGAAGACAGATTCTCTCCTTCAGAATTTTCTCCAATTGTTTCCCTCCCACTGATATGAGACTCACTGGTCTGTAATTCACTGGCTTACCTCTACAACTCTTCTTAAATAGCAGAACCACATTAGCTATTCTTCTGTATTTGGCACCTCCTCCATGCCCAGAGAGGAATTAAAAATTTGGGTCAGAGCCGCTGCAATCTCACCCCATGCTTCCCTTAGCAGCTTGGGACACAATTAATCCAGACCTGAGATTTGTCCACTTTTAAGCCAGCCAACTCCTCCTTACCTTGTCCATCCCAATGTCAATTTGCTCAAGAACCTCGCAGTCTTTTTCCCTGAGTTCCATACCTTCATCTTCATTCTCTTGGGTGAAGGCAGATATGAAGTATTTATTCAACACTCTACCAACGTCCTCTGATTCCACCCATAGATTGTCCCCTTGGTTGCTAATGGGCCTTACTGTTTCTCTGGTTACCCTTTTCCCATTGATATACTTATAGAATATCTTGGGTTTTCCTGACTTTTACCAACCAGAGCTTTCCTTTCGAATACCTCAATCGAACCTGCCTCCAACACACTCACAGGAAGTTCATTCCAAACTCCAACCAGCCTCTGTGTGAAAACGTTTTTCCTCACATCACTTCTACTTCTCTTATTTCTAGAGAATGTTAAAATATCAAAGGAGGAAGTGTTTGGTATTTTAAATTGCATTAAGATAGACAAGTCCATGAGGCCAGATGGTATCTATCCCAGGATACTGCAGGAGGCAAGGGGACAAATAGCTGGGGTCTTAACAAATATTTTCACATCCTCTTTGATCACAAAGGAGGTTCCAGAGGACTGGAGAAAAGCCAATGTTGTTCCCTTGTTTAAGAAAGGAAGCAGGGATTATCCAGGAAATTATAGGCCGATGAGCCTGACGTCAGTGGTGGGAAGCTTTTGGAGAAATTACTGAGGGACAGGATATATGCACATTTGGAGAAAAAGAGACTAGTTAGTGACAGGCAGCATGGTTTTGTATGGGGAAGGTCATGTCTCACCAATTTGATGGAGTTTTTGAAGAGATGACAAAGATAATTAACGAGGGAAGGTCTATGGATGTAGTTTATATGGACTTTACTCAGGTGTTTGACAAGGTGCCACATGACAGACTGATACAAATACTAAAAATCACATGGGATTTGGGGTGGGCCTGCTAGATGGATACAGAACCGGCTTGGTTATAGAAAACAGAGAGTAGTGGTAGAAGTGTTTTTCAGAATGGAGATCTGTAGCTACTGGTGTTCCACAGGGGTCAGTGCTGGAACCTCTGTTGTTTGCAGTATATGTAAATGGAGGAATATGTGAGTGGTCTGATTAGTAAGTTCGCAGGTGATACAGAGATTGGTGGAGTTGCGAAAGTGATAGGGATTTGAGAGGATGCAACAGGACATAGATAGATTGGAGACTTGAGCACAGAAATGGAAGATGGAGTTCAATCCAGAAAATATGAGGTGATGCATTTTGGAGAATAAAATTTGGTATGAATTATACTGTAAATGGCAGAACCATTAGGAATATTAACATACAACAGGATCTGGGTATGCAGGTCCACAGTTCCCTAAAAGTGCCTGGAAAGCCAGAGGAGATGATGGAAGTAGGCCCATTAGCAACAATTAAGAGGCATCTGGAGGGGTACATGAATAGGGAGGGAATAGAGGGATATACTTCAAGTAAAGGCAGGAATTTTTTTAGTTTAAGTAGGGCATCATGATTGGCACAGGCGTGGAGGTCTAAAGGGCCTGTTCCTGTGCTGTACTTTGTTCTTTGTCCCCATTATCTTAAATCTGTGCCCTCTAGGTCTTGATATTCTCTTGAGAGGCAACAGTTTCCCACTATTTACTCTGTCCATATCCCTCAGGATCTTAAATATCAAGTCTCCTCTCAGCCTTATTTTCACCATGGAAAACAAACTTCACTCTCTGATCTATTCTCATTGTTAGTTGTTTATCCCTGGAATCATTCTTGTGAATCTCCTCTGTACTCTCTCCATTGCCTTCATATCCTTCCTCAAATATTGCTCACAGAACTGGACACAGCACCTCAGATGAGGCCTAACTAGTGCCTTATACAAGTTCAACATGCCCTCTTTACTCTAATACTCAATGCCCCTGTTAATAAAATCTAAGACATCATATGTTTTATCAACTGCTCTCTCTCAACATGCCCTGCCACCTTCAATGACTTTATACATTGAGGTCCCTTTGTTCCTGAACCTCTTTTAGTTCCTGCCTTTATTTTATTCTGTCTCTCCACACTCTTCCTGCCAAACTCATAAACTGGTCATTTCAAAAAAGAATAAATAATGAAAATGCTTATTAAAAGTGCCTAGCAGCAGAGTTCTCCAATAAAACTTTCTGCCTTTTTGCCTAAGACACTAGAGCTAGAGACTAGGCCCCAATTCTGAGTCACCGGGAAATGAGTGGAGACGGGCCTGAGCTAACTGCCATTGATCTTGCACTTTCCTCTGGTGGCCCACACACCGAGCTGGTCTTGTTGGAATTCATGGAAAAATAGGTTGGAAGCAGGCTGCCTTTCAGCCTCTGTTTTTCTCCTCCTGTCTGCTTTGTGGAGAGGTTTTTGGGCAGAGGAGGAGGATGGGAGATTGTTTGCCCCCCTCTGCCCCCCACTCCCAGTGTCAGTCAGGGTTTGCACTTTCACACTCACTCATACAGACTCACTCTTTCACGCACACTCTCAGACACAGACTCATTCACACACATACAAGGTTCACTCACTCACTCTCACAGACTTACTCACCGGAATTTTACTGCCCCACCCAAGAAGGGAATTGGAGCAGGCAAGGGCGGACAATGGGAAGGTCCATTGACCTCGGATGGGTTTTACCATTTCAGGACGAGTGAGGCTTAAAGTCCCACCCACTGTCTCACACAGAATATCATTCACACAGACTTAGTCTCTCATACAGGCTCACTCACTCAAACAGACCCACTCACTCACTCACTCCCACACAAACTCTCAGACACACAGACATACAGATTCTTAAACACAAATAAGTTCTTAAGGAGGCACATAAATGGGCAGGACGGTGGTTAGCACTGCTGCCTCATAGAGACCCGGGTTTGATTCCCAGCTTGGGTCACTGACTGTGTGGAGTCTACATGTTCTGCCCGTGACCATGTGAGTTTTCTCCAGGTGCGCCTGTTTCCTCCCACAGTCCGAAAGATATGCTGGTTACGTGCACAGGTTATGCAAAATTCTACCTCCGTGTAGCCAAACAGGCGCCGGAGTGTAGCAACCCTTCATTTCAATGTTAACGTAATCCCACTTGTAAACTAATAAACAAACTTTAAACTTCTCACACACTCACACTCTCTCTCATACACACACACACACTCTCTTACTCACATACAGACTCACTCACTCACATTGACCTCCACCTGATTGCCCAATGCGTGTTGCTCCCTGCTTGCCACCTTTCTCACTGCCCCTCTCCAGAGCCCTTACCTGCTTCCCTTGGGACGGTAAAAAGTCTGACAACACCAGGTTTTAGTCCAACCTATTTATTTGATAATATTCTCACTAGCTTTCGAGGGGACAGCCTCTTCGTCAGGTGACGTCAGGTCACCTGACGAAGAGGCTGTCCCCTCGAAAGCTAGTGAGAATATTATCAAATAAATAGGTTGGACTAAAACCTGGTGTTGTCAGACTTTTTACTGTGTTTACTCCAGTCCAACGCCGGCATACCCACATCATCCCTTGGGATGAGCAGCTGATCAGCACTATCCGGAAACAGTATGATTCCATCTCATATTCTGAGCCAGTGTTTATTTACAGGTTTCAACATTTTATTACAGTTCTTTGGAGTACAAGAGAGCATGCACTGGGAACAAAGGGGCAGAACAATCACCTTGACTGGTGAGTCTATCAGCAGAAAACATAGGAGAGAAATGGCCTGCGATTGAAGGAGCAGCTTCTTGCCAGTCTTTCATTTCACTTATCCATACCACGGACAGTGAGTCCATAGACTGGATACAGAGGTTTCGAGGGCCAGGTTGTGGGAGCCAAGGCATTGGGCAAGCCCACAAGAGGTGAATTGTTCAATTGGAGAAGCAGAGGAGACATGACAGTTCAAACGGCCTCCTTCTTTGCTGTAACAGTTGTGTGATTCCAAGCACAGCACCACTCCACTGGGCAGCAGTGAGATTTGCCAAACTCTAAATGTCAACAGCCCTCTTCCATTCAAAGCTGGAGAAAAACAGCTGTACTTTGACAGCCAATTCCTACATACTGGGGATGTGAGGGTTCACAAATCATATCCCCATTGTGCAAAAGATCTCTCTCACACAGAGCCATTAATTAACACATGCTCCTTAGTAGGCTGCAGCTCCAAGAGGCCTATGTACAATGCAGCACTATGCAGCTGTAGGTGGATAGCAGAAATCTTCAACACAATGCTTCAAGAATTTTTAAAGGGGTTTGGGGAAAAACTGCAGATAGCACTCATTCTGTTAATTTATAAGATCATTTACAAGATAAAAGTGAGTTTGTGTCTTTATATACCCTGTTTGTGAACACAACTCCCACTCACCTGATGAAGGAGCTCCAAAAGCCTGTGGCTTGTGCTATCAAATAAAGCTGCTGGACTTAAACCTTGTGTTGTGAGATTTCTTACTGTGCTTACCCAAGTCCAACACCGGCATCTCCACATCATCACTTTTAGCTTGCACATGGCCAGTGCCATTAGTTTATAGTTTAATATTTATTTATTAGTGTCACAACTGACATACACTAACACTGCAATACAGTTACTGTGCCATAGTTGGGTGCCTGTTTGGGTACACCGAGGGAGAATTTAGCATGGCCAATGCACCTAACCAGCACATCTTTCAGACTGTGGGAGAAAACCAGAGCACCTGGAGGAAACACACACACAGACACAGGGAAAACATGCAGATTCCGCACAGACAGTGATCCAAGCTGGGAATCGAACCCAGGTCCGTGGCGCTCTGAGGCAGCAGTGCTAAACACTGTGCCACCGTACCGCCCGACACATACATATATACTCACTCATACACACACAGACTCACACACATTCACCACTATCAGCATTTAGTTTGTGACCTGCAATCCATTAAAAATCATCCAAGATCTGAACATTCAGATTCGGGCTGGTGAGAGGCAACGTAACATTCACATGTCACAGTTAATTACAGAGTCTAACTACACCTCCCTGAGATTCAATAACATTCCAATCATGGAATTGCCACCAACTTCTTACGGGGGAGAGTGGGGGGGGAGTTGCTGGTCATCATTGCCCAAAAATGTAACTGGAGCAGCCACATAAATACTATGGCCAAAAGGCAGGTCAGGGGCTGGGAATCTTTCAGTGAGTAACTTACTCCTCACTCCTCAAAGCCTCTCCGCTATCTGCAAGTCACAAGTCAGGAATGTGATGGAATGCACTCCACTTGCCTGAATGAGTGCAGCTCCAACAATATTTAAGAAACCTGACGCCATCCAGGACAAAGCAGTCCCGTTGACTGAAACTCATCCACCACCAACACACCACGGCCTTTAACACTTAGACTCTGGTCAGCACAACTTTCAAAAATGATAATTCAAGGACTATGGGTGTCGCTGATTAGGCCAGCATTTATTGTCCAACCCTAACTGCCCTAGTGAAGGTGATGGTGAGCTGCCTTCTTGAATCACAGCAGTCCCCGTGGTGTAGGTACACCCACAGTGCTGTTAGGGAGGGAGCTCCAGGTTTTTGACCCAGCGATCTTGAAGGAATGGTGATATATTTCCGAGTCAGGGTGGTGAGAGGCTTAGAGGATAATTTCCAGGTAGTGTTCTCATGTGCCTTCTGGCCTTTCCGTTCTAGATGTTAGTGATCATGGTTTAGAAGGCTCTCAGGAGCCTTGGTGAGTTTCTGCAGTGCAACTTGTTGATGGTACACGCTGCTATCACTGTGTACTGATGTTGGAGGGAGTGAATTCTTGTGGATAGGTAGCCAATCAAGTGGCTGCTTTATCCTGGATGTTGTCACTCATCCAGACAAGAGGAGAATATTCCAACATACGTGTGTCTTGGAGATCATGGACAGGCTTTGGGGAATGAGGAGGTGAGTTCCTCATCACAGGATTCCAGGCCTCGAATATGCTCTGGTAGCCACAGCATTTAAATAGCTAATCCAGTTAAGTTTCTGATCAATGGTAACCCCAGGGTATTGATGGTGGGGATTCAGAATGTCATGGGGCGATGGCTAGATTCTCACTTGTTGGAGATGATCATTGTCTGTCACCTGTGTGACACAAATGTTACTTGCCATTTGTCAATCCAAGCCTGGATATTTTCCAGGTCTTGCTGCATTTGGACATTAACTGCTTCTGAGAGATCGCCAATGACGCTGAACATCCCACTTCTGACCTTATGATGGAAGGAAAGTCATTGATGAAGCAGCTGAAGACACTGCCCTGTGACACTCCTAGAGCTGAGAAGACTGACCTCCAACACTCACGACCATCTTTCTTTGTTTTGGGTATGACTCCAACTAATGGACAGTTTTTCCAGATTTCCGTTGCCTCAAGTTTTGCCAGGGCACCTTGATGCCTCATTCAGTCGAATGTGGCCTTGATGTCATGAACAATTATTCTTGCCTCACCTCTAGAATTCAGCAATTTTGTCCGTTCTTGAACCAAGGCCGACTGGCCCTGGTGAAACAAACTGAGTTCCAGTGAGCAGATTATTGCTAACAAGCACTGTTTGATTGCACTGTCTGTGATCCCTTCCATCACTTTACTGATGATCAAGAGTAGACCTACGGGCGGCAGGCAATTGGTTGGGTTGGATTTTTCCTGCTGTGTGTGTCAGATGGATGCCAGTGTTGTCAAGAGTGCAAGTTACCCTCTAAGTCACGCACCACCCTGACCTGAAAACATATTGCTCCTTCACCGTCACTGGGTAAAAACCCTGGAACTCCCTTCCTAATAGTGGTGTGGGCGTACTCATACTATATATGGACTGCAGCAGTTCAAGGGCAGTGGCTCACCACCACCTTCTCAAGGGTAGGTAATAACGCTGGCCTTAACAGTTTATGTCCACATCCCATTGGTAAACTAAAAAGACAAATTCAGCCCTGTTGTACTGAGAGAACTAGTTCCATGCTCTAGTTTCCATTAAGCCCATTGTCCCAGTGAGGGCCAGGTCCTGTCTTATACCAACAGCTGTGTTTCTGGCCTTTCAGAATACCACATCTTGCTTGTTAAACTCAACCACAAATTCCACCTAAAACAGAAGCCATTTAACCAAACTGACTATTATTCTGTATACGTTGCTCCATTAATCCTGCTATCAATTCATCTCATTACTCTTATTTTTGATTGCTATGTCACCCCCAACTTCTTGCACTCTTAACTTTCGCGACTACTTAATTTCTAGGAGGCAAAATTGAAAGGAAAAGTATTTTTTCTTCTCTCTCTAACACCCTCATTGCCCTCAGCAAGGTTGGGCTGTGGTTAGCACTGCTGCTTCACAGCACCAGGTAGCCAGGTTTGATTCCCAGCTTGGGTCACTGTCACCATCTGTGGGAGTCTGCGTGTTCTGCCTGTGGTTTTCCTCCAGTGCTGCAGTTTCCTCACACAATCCAAAAGAACGTGCTGGTTAGGTGCACTGGCCATGCTAAATTCTCCCTCAGGCACCAGGACTTCTTTGGCGAATAAGGAATTTTCACAGTAACTTCATTGCCATATTAATGTAAGCTACTTTTGACATGAATAAAAATAAACTTTGAACTTTATTAGTCCAAAATTATAAGAGTATACATTTTTTTCTTTAAACAATGCACTTATGCTTTTCCCATTTGTTTTCCACCAAAATATTACGACATAACAGTGGTGTTAGCTGAAGCCAAGCAAATTCTTCATTCATCGATTTTTTACTTGAAGAGGCCCAGCAAGATGGTAAAAAAAAAGTGCTTACTTTCAAACAGAAGGAGCAGGTCAAAAGCACCTTCATGTTTTTTCTGTGACAACTGATTTATGGCTTGTATATTGTGCGTGCGACCAGGGAAATGGTGTTTTATCATTTCCAGCAAGATCTGTATCCAGACCCTGATCTTTCCCCTGTCATCAGTTATAAGTTCAGTTCTTTAAAGCACTGTGGCTGAACTTAACCTGACATCGCTACTTTGTTGGACTCCATTCCCATGAGACTCAACCTGCACTTACATTCATAACTGCCACTAGTACAGGGCAATAATTCTTGGTCACAGGTGCATTGCACTTCATTGTGCTTTATGCCATGTGTTACTAACCATTATTTGCATGTAATTTTAGTGTCAGTCTACAGAAAGCTACACAAATTTCTGAAAACCAAACTGGTGTCCTCAGATATGATGCCCATGTTTATGGAGCATTGAAACCTGAGACTTCACTTATTTCCTTGTTCATTTTTTTTAGCCAGTTAAGTTGCATATGCCACAGAGTAATCAACAGTTTCTGATGAATGCCCCACTTTAACAAAGAGGTCCCAGTTAAAACATCTGGTTCATGACAAATAAAAATGTGAGACAGACAATGAAAATCAGCAGTATCTGCCAATTCTGAAAAGCTTGAAGGGAATCAATGGACATCACTTGCCCCTTGCTCTTTTTTACCTGGTTCATGTGCCTGCTGGATATTCAAGGGCTGCTTTCCTCACCTGTTGGATATTAAAGCCCTTTGTGCAGTTATTTGCAGTTCCACAGCTGTGTGTGCCACCTAAGTGGTGTTTCCCAACAAGTAGCAACATAATTCAGACAACAGCAAGTTAAACCACTCAAACCCCAGCCACACTAATCACAACTCGGTATGACACCAGACCTGTGCAAACCACAAAAGGTTGATTACAAAACTACAAACCAACCAGAAACTCCAGGTCCTTGCCACTGATACTACCTCCCACTGTTCAGGTTAATACAGTTCGCAACCTCAGCGTCCTTTTCAATCCGGAGCTGAACTTGACTCTATTATCTCCATCACTAACTCATCCAGCTCCAACATCAAAAGATGTCCCCTGATCCCGAACGAAATCCCTCTCGTTATACTTTACCGGTTCCAGACTCTACTATTCTAATGCGCTCCTGATCAACCTCCTATTCTTGACACGTGCTCAGCCAGAAGCTCTGCTACCCATATTCTAACCGTCTGTGGTCATCACCTGTCATTGCAAGTTAGAGCCTGTTCTTACAGAAAACAGCATGTTGGGATACAGAATGAGTAATTTGAGACACCAACTGATAAACGCAGTCACTGATAAATGCAGCACACTTCAGAAGAAAACGGTGATTTTGGACCTACACTTCTAAAAATTCTCTGCCAGTTTTTTGCCTTGTTCTTGTCTGTGGACTAATTGCAAGATTGCTATGTTAAGTCAACAACTGTATTATCATTGTATCATGCAAGTAACAGAATGCTAAAGGCTGAACAAAACGCACCTTGATCTTTTCGCTAGCAAATTCCTATGTTGAACTGCAGCAACCCACAACTGACCTGCATCAAGGGGACACTGTCAAAAACACTGGATCTTCAATAGAGGTTCAAGTTGTACCAAACTACACCGTTACCTACCTTCACAGTCCATATGCCAGTGAACACAAAGGAAATAAATCACTTCATTTAGTGCATCATAACCAAAAAAGCCAAGTGAAGCCAGAAGATAAAAATAAGGGTCATCAAGGCCTTAGAACATGCACCAGAAAAGGACCACAACTCCTTAGGAAGTTATTATACCACAATGCATGTCAAATTTAGGAAAGCAAAACTTGTACATATATAGTGCCCTTTCTGGCCTCAGGATACAAAGGTGCTTTACAGCTAATTAAATACTTCTGATGCACAATCGCTATTTTAGGGGTGTAGTAAACGTGGCAGCCATTGTGTGCACAGCAAGCTCCCACAAACCTCAACGTGTTAATGACAAAACGTTTTCTTTGACATTGGCTGAGGGATAAATATTGGCCGTGACACCACAGCAAATAACATGCTTATTCTGTGAAATAACACCATAGAATCTTAGGCCAAAGGGGCAGACTGGTACTCAGCCGAACTCATCCAAGAGCTGGGAACCCCACTCGTGCAGCATTCCATCAACACTGCCCTAGTCTGTCAAGCTAAGCATTGCTCTCAGGTCTCTGGAGTGGGACTCGAACACACAATCTCAGACCTCAGACGTGACAGTCCATCAACTGAGCCCTTTCTGACAACACAGCAGAACTTGCATACTCCTTTCCTGCTGCATTGGCCAGGAATAAATCAAATGAAAAAAAAAGGGAGGAAAAAAAAGATGCAGGTTACAGGAAAAGACCAACATGTCCACACAGTGCAGCTATTCCCACACAAACCACAACAAGAGTAAGCTACAATACTATGAACAACTTCCATCCGCATGAACAGTTTACAGAAAAGCAACTTGTACTTTAATAATAGTTTTAAACTTAGGAGTACTTAACCAAGCTTTGCATAAGGCTGAAAACAGATGTCAAACAGTAGAAGTCAATGGCTGACAGATGTGGCCAGCACAGGATTGATTCATTATGATTCTAAGCATGTGTCGCACTGAACGAACTCAGCACATTTACTAAGCTGGTCAAAGAGCACCCAGAAGCAGTCCAGAGGGCCCAAAAAAACTAGCTCTTAAGTCATTGTATTTGCCACCATTTACATTAACCTTTGCACTTCCAACAAGTGGATGCTACTCAAAATTGATGCCGCTATACTGCAAAATGCCTCATAGCAGCAGAAAATGATTTGGCTTGGGGAGTCTACAGGGAATGAAGAAAGCCAATATGGGGTTAGTCACTACTCACCTTTGATCTGCTGTTTCTCACACCTTAATTAACATGAAGCTTAGCTTACAACGTTATTACAAAACATTACTCCCAATTCATTGATTCTGACCATTAGAAGTTATTATTCTGAAGGGTATGAGTGAAAGTGTTAACCAGGTTATGGTGAAAGGATTTAAATTATTTATATTTTCAGCACTTGCTGTTTTTGTTTCTATAATCTCTCTTTCACAAACCAAAGTTTTATAGGACGGCATGGTTAGCACTGCTACCTCATAGTGCCGGGGCCCAGATTCGATTCCCAGCTTGGGTCACTACCTGTGCAGAGTATGCACATTATTCCTATTTCTGCGTAGGTTTCCTCCAGGTGCTTCGATTTCCTCCCACAGTCCAAAAGATGTGGTTAGGTGCATTGGCTATGCCAAATTCTCCCTCAGTGTACCCGAACAGGTGCTGGAGTGCGACGACTAGGGGATTTTCACAGTAACTTCATTGCAGTGTTAATGTAAGCCTACTTGTGACACTAATATGGAATTCGTTAATAGTAGCATAAATCTGATTTTTTAAAAAGAATCAAACAGGTGAACATGCTAGATAACAAAAGACTTTTGCAAACATCCACAATTATACCAGGATTACTTGTAGAAATCAGTAGACCATCAGCACATAAAGCATTGACTAAACAACATATAGCTTGCTCCTGACTGATGAAGTGGGGATATGATTAAGAGGCTAGACATGTCCTGAAACAAATCAAAACAGGAAGAATTAGAATCAATTAGCTAATCTTGAATGTTGTGAAGACAGAAAAAACCTTAGTACCCATTTAAAGGATTTCAAGATCACCTCCCAAACGCTCAACCTCATAGACAGGCAAAGATAGCAGACAAATTAAAAGAACCAGCATTACCAAAGTCTCCTCCACGTCATATGCCATCCTAACTTACATATATCGCCATTATCTCATCACCCCTCAATCAAAATCCCCACCTAACAGTTCAGTAGAAGTGCTGGCAGTAGTTTGTGGAGGATCATCATCACTCCTACTCAAGGACAGTTCAGGAATGGACAACAAATGTTGGCCCTGCCACTAATACGCACGCAAGGCCTCCAAAGTTGGACCAAAGAATTCTCTCTATGCCAAAATATATAGACAAGTACAAAAATCTCAGCTGACACTCCATTCCTGTATTGAGGGACTGCTGCACTGTGTCAACTTCCAGATAAGACAAAGAGGCCCATTTGTGCCATGTGGGTGGGTACAAAAGATCCCGTGGCACAATTTAGAAGAGGAGGTTCTCCCTAATGCCCTGTTTCACATCTATACCTCAACTAACACCTTAAAACCAACGTGATCTTTTCACATTGCTGTTATGAGAATGTGTGTAATCCGATGATCATGTTTCCTACATTACCTCTTTGAAAGGGTAATTTATGTTGTAATTAATTGACCAAAAGTGCTTTGGAGTGTCCTGAGGTTCTGAGAAACCCTGTACAAATACAATTATTTCTTCTAACTTACTGGAACACAAACAGTACCAGTGGGGCCAATCATGGAGGGAATGTATAATAATATAATGACTGGTGCAAAACAAAAAAGTTCAATTACAGTTGGACTAAATATAGGGAGAATCCTTGCATTGTTTTGACCCGTAGTTATTCTATTATCCCGAAGTCTGGTGGTCAGGACTGAACAGTCATAAGGGAGGTTTTTTTTATCCAAGCTTACAGATGTTGAGTAACCTGTCCCTAACATCAGAGTTTTGGTTTCAAATCTTGTTGCCCCACTCAAAGGAATGAAGCTCTCTACAATGAAGCACTCCATCATTAGGAAGCTCCAATTATCCTTCTTCTGTTTTTTTTTTAACATCAAGCTGAAAAGCTCTTGTTGGATAAATCAACTTCCTTAAATGGGATCACAACCAATTAGAGAAAAGAGGGCACCTCGACCCAAAGCCAGGTGTGAAAATGGCAAAAGTCTAGGAGAAAAAAAAGGGTTGAAGCATTTGCTGTCACAGTCCAGGTTTTAAAAGAAAATAAAGATTTGCATTTATATAGCACCTTTGAGGACTACCAGATATCTCAGTGCTTTGTAGCCAATTACATACAATGACCACACTTCAAAAGTATACAGAAAATGTTAAACTCAATTTGCACCCAGCAAACTTCCATGAACAATGTGATAAAGAGCAGAGAATGCATTTTTATGATGTTATATGAGGGGTAAAATATTAACAAACGCACCAGGAATATTTCCCTTGCTCTTTTTCAAATTAGTGCATTAGAATCGCCGACTGACACAAGAATAAATGCGTCTTTTCTTTAACGTCTTATCTGAAGGACAGTACTTCTTGAAAATGCAGCACTCCTTCCGTACTGCACGGGAGCATTAGCTTGGATTTTTGTGCACAAAGTCAAAATTAAATCTGCAGCCTAATGACTTGCAGCTCATACCAAAAGGGATACAAGTTTATTTGTTAGTGTCACAAGTAGGCTCACATCAACATGGCAATCAAGTTGCTGTGAAAATCCCCTAGGCATCACACTCCAGGTCCTGCTGAGGTACACAAAGGGCGAATTTAGCATGGCCAATGCGCCTAACCAGTGCGTCTTTAGGACTGTGGTAAGAAACCGGACCATTTAGAGGAAACCCAGGCAGACATGGGGAGAATGTGCAAACTCCATACAGACCATGACCCAAACCAGGGATTGAACCAAGGTCCCTGGCGCTGTGAGACAGCAGTGCTAAACACTGTGCCTCCCAAACCCCATTGTCGACACATTATACATCTACTCACAAAATACAGCATAGCGAAAAGGTAATTGGATCCATCAGCTGTCACTGTTTGTTTTTTCAGCCCATCTCTGGGAAACCAATACAATTTTAAACACAGAAAATAGTCACCGGTCTCATTGAAATTGGAGTTTACACTTGGGCCGGAATTCTCCAGCTGCTCACAGCCCACCACCGCTGCCAGAGGCTGAGCGCCAAATTCTCCATTCGCTGCAGCGGGATGGACGAAGCCTGCTGGTGTGAACAGCCAGAGAACCCCACCCCTTGTTTCCACACTCTAGCAGTCAGTGCCAAAATCCATTGACAGAAATCTGAAATACGTTCTTTACTGCCCAACTGAACTCATTAATCCAGCTCCAGCAATTTATGTTAGATCTCTGGAGGTAATAGCCAGTAAATTCTATGATCAGCCTTAGTTTGGACTAAACTTGAGTGACAGATAGAAAACCATAATGGCTTGATATTTCAATTACGTGGTATATAAAGTGTTGGTGTTCTTTTCCTATTTCCTAAAGGTCCTAACAAGGAACTGGCCCCATTTTAAACAATTCCACGTTGTAAAACATCACCGTGATTAAAAAGAAAGTGCATCTTGCAATAATAGCATTAGCCTTTGCCATAAAGTAACCAGAGGAACTTAGGGCTGTAAGATTTCTGCAGTGTTTTCTCTTATGCCCACATGTTTCATCTCTGGCCACTATTTACTATATTTACCACCAAGGAGCAATTTCTTTGCTTACAATTTTGTTTCGTGCATTATTTTAACACAACTGTTAATCCATATTAGTAGAGAAATGGCACTGGGAATGTTGATGGGATTGAAGGTGGATAAATCCCCAGGGCCTGATAATCTACATCCCAGAGGACTGAAGTGGCTCCAGAAATAGTGGATGCATTGCGGGCATCTTCCAGGATTCTATAGACTCTGGAACAGTCCCTGCAGATGCCAGATATGGCATTCCAATATTCAAATAGGAAGATAGAGAGAAAACAGGGAATTATAGACCAGTAAGCTTAATATCGATAGTGGGGAAAATTCTCAAATCCATTATCTAGGACTTCGTAGCAGAACATTTAGAAAGCAGTGGCAGGATCAGACTGTCAGCATAGATTTATGAAGGGGAAACCATGCTTGATCAATCTGTTGGAATTCTTTTGAAGATGTAACTAGTAGAGTTGACAATGGGGAACCAATGGATGCAGCACAGTGATTAGCACCGCTGCCTCTCAGCACCAGGGACCTGGGTTCGATTTCCGGCTCAAGTCATTGTCTGTGTGGAGTTTGCACGTTCTCCCCATGTCTGCGTACTTTCCTCTGGGTGCTACGATTTCCTCCCACAGTCCAAAGATGTGCAGGTTAGGTAGATTGGCTAGTCTAAATTGTCCCTTAGGGTCAGGGGGCCTAGCTAGGGTAAGTCCATTGGGTTATGGGGATAGAACCTGGTTGGGATTGTGGTTGGTGCAGACTCAATGGGCTGAATGGCCTCCTTCTGCAGTGTAGGGATTCTGTGTGGTATACTTGGACTTTTAGAAAGCATTTCACAAGTCCCACACAAGAGATTATCGTGCAAGATTAAAGCGCATGGGATTTATGGCAGTGTAATGAGATGGATAGAAACCTGGTTGGCAGAGAGGAAATAGGAATTAGTGTCCTTTTTAAATTGGCAGGCAGTAACTAGTGGGGATGCCACAAGGATCAGTGCTGGGACCCCAACTATTTGTAATATATTTAATGATTTGGATGAGGGAACAAAATGTAACATTGAAGTTTTCAGATGATACCAAGTTGGGTGGGTGGATGAACGAACTGTGACGAGGATGCAGAGAATCTTCCGCATGATCTGGACAGGCTGGGTGAATAGCTAAACAATGGCAGATGCAGTATAATTTGGATAAGTGTGAGGTTATTCACTTTGGAAGTAAAAACAAGGTGGTAGATTACTACCTGAATAGCTGTAAATTGGGAAAGGGGTATGTGCACCAGTCACTGAAGGTAAGTAAGTAGGTGGTAAAGGCGGCAAATAGCATGTTGGCCTTCATTGCAAGAGATTCGAGTACAGGAGCAGGGATATGCTGTTGCAACTATACAGGGCATTGGTGAGGCCACACCTAGAGAATTGTGTGCAGTTTTGGTCTCTTTTTGAGAAGGGATGTTCTTGCTCTTGAGGGAGTGTGGGGAAGGTCTACTAGGCTGATTCTGGGGGATAGCAGAACTGATGAGAGGTGAGATTGACTAAGTTAGGATTGTTTTCTCTGGAGTTCAGACGAACGGGGGGGGGGCGGGGAATGATCTCAGACTTAAAATTCTAAACAAGACTAGACAGGGTAGATGTCGGGAGGATGCTCCGGATGGGGGGCGGGGTCACAGTCTAAGGATTCAGGACGGAGGTGAGACATTTCTTCACCCAGTGGTGAGCTTGTGGAATTCATTAGCACAGGAAGTAGTCGATGCCAAAACATTGAATGTATTAAGAGGCAGGTAGATATAGCACTTGGGACAAATGGGATCAAAGGCTATGGGGAAAAAGCAGGCGACTATTGAGTTGGGTGAACAGCCATGATCTTAATGACCAGCAGAGCAAGCTCCAAGTGCCAAAAGGTCCTCCTCCTGCTTCCCCCTTCTATGTTTCCATTTCTATATCAGAGCTTCGTGGGCCACATACAAAGGGCAAAGTAAATATGTCCATTAAAGTGCATTATCTCAAATAATAAATGCTAACAGATCTTATGTTCCAATTTAGGAATTATAAGCAACACCAACAGCTCTTCACAAACGTCCAATTTTGCAAAATACACAAAAAAGGCACAAGCAGAAAATTAGTTATTGTGGACTTCATGACCAAAACCATTGTTCAATAAACCAAGATCAGGGGGTTTACTTTGAATTGGCTCTCCTACTTTCCAAATGGGACCCAGACACCTTCCTGGTTAAATTTTTGTAACCAAATAAATCATGAATAAAACTAAAGAAAAAACTCGCATTTAAAAATTTGGGGCAGTGCAATGTTATAATGATATGTCACTGAACAAGTAATCTAGAGGTCCTGGGTAATATATTGAGGACACCAGTTCAAATCACACCATGGAAGCTGGAGGAAAATTCCTATCAACTTCCTTTTAACTTTGTCTTAATGGCCATAAGATCATGTAGATTGCTGTAAAAACTCGATCTGGTATACTGATGTCCTCTAAGAAAATTCACTATCCTTATCCCGTCTGGGCTACATGTGACTCCAGACCCACAGGAATGAAGTTGACTATCAAATGCCCTCTGAAATGGCCCAGCAAGCTATTCAGTTGTATCAAGCTACTACAAAGTCTAATAAAAGTAGTGAATGAAACAGGACAGACCCTCTGGAATCCACCTAAGCACTGGCAACAGCACACCCAGCCCTGTCAACCCTGCAAAGTCCTCCTTACCAACACCCAGGGGCTTGCACCAAAATTGGGAGAGATGCCCCACAGTCTAGTCAAGCTTGACATAACTATGCTCTTGGGTAGAACGATAGCTTACATGTCCCAAACACCACCATTACAATCTTTGTGCATGTTCCAGCAACTCCAAACCCAATAAAGTCACGTGACATCAGAACAGACAAGGAAACTTCCTGCTGGTTACAAACCTACCGCCCCTCTCCTTCAGCTGGTGAATCACTGCTCCTCTGTTATATATAAGGTGTGGCAAGAGCACAGAATTTACTCTGGGTGGGTGACTTCAAGAGTGGCTTGGTGGCACCACTACTGATTTGAGAGCCAAGGGAAATAACTGTTAGACTGGGTCTGCAGCACAAGATAAAAGAAACGACTGAAGGCACTAGATACCACAAAGGCAATGAGCCCTGACAACATTCGAGCAAAAATACAAAAGACTTGTGCTCCAAAACTAGCCATGCCTCTAAGCTATTTCTGTAGAGCTACATCACTGGCATCTACCTGACAATGTAAAGTTGCCCAGGTATGTCCTGTCCACAAAAAGCAAGACAAATCCAATTCAGACAATTACAGCCCCATCAGTTTACTCTTGATCATCAGTAAAATGATGGAAGGTGTCATTGACAGTGCTATAAAGGTGCCACATACTCAAAAATAATCAGCTCACTGATGTTCAGTTCAGGTTCTCCACGGTCACCCAGTTCTGACTTCCTTACAGCCTTGGTCCGAACGTGAACAAAGACAATTGAACTCTAGGGAGAGAGTGTGACTGCCCTCGATGACCAAGCAGCATTTGATCTAGTCTGGTGTCAAAAGCCCTAGCAAAACTGCAATAGGAATCAGGGGTAAAACTGTCAAGTTAAAAGCATGTCTAGCATACAGGATGGTCATTGCAGGCTAATTATCCAAATTCTAGGGTATCACTGCAGGAATTCCTCAGGGTAATGTCCCAGGCCCAAACAGCTTCAGCTTCTTTATGACCTTTCTTCCATCATAAAGGTCAGAATTAGGGATGTTCACTGATGACTGCACAGTGCTCAGCACCACTCAACTCAGATACTGAAGCAGTCCATGTCCATATGCAGCAAGATCCAGACAACATTCAAGACTTGGCCTGTTAACTGGCAAGTAACATTCATGTCACACAAGTGTTAAACAATGATCATCTCCAAAAGAAAAAATCCATCACCCCTTTGACATTCATTAGCATTACTATCACTGAATCCCCCAGTATAAACATTCTGGGGGTTATTATTGACCAGAAACTGACTAGACAAACTATATAAATACTGTGGCTACAAGAAGCTCTGTCAGTGATTTATCTTCTGACTCTCGAAAGCTTGTCCACTATCTGCAAGGCACAAGTCAGGAGGAGTGTGATGGAATTCTTTCCACTTGTCTGGATGGGGGCAGCTCCAACATTCAGGAAACACCATCCAGGACAAAGCATACCCTTGCTTGGCACCTCACCCACCAAATTCAGCATTCACTCCCTTCACCATTGTGAGCAGGGTTAACAAAATACAGCATATGCTGCAGCAAAAGTGGGTATAGATATGCCACTATTTAGAACAGGTTATTTCTCCCCACCCCACTCCTCTGTCCTGGCCAATATTTATCCCAAAACCAATATCTATTAAAATAGATTATCTGGTTATCTTATGGCTGTTTGTGGGGCTGTGCTATTTGCCACATTCCAACAAAGCCATACAATCCGAACTTGGAATGGATATCATCGTTCTTTCAGTCACTGGATCAAAATCCTGGAACTCTTTCTGACAGGAGGTATACCAAGATCACAGGGACTGCAGAGGTTGAAAAAAAAAAGGCAACTCACCACCACCTTCTCAAGGACAATAAATGCTAGCCTATCTTGCAACACTGATAGCCCTTAGAAGAATTTAGAAAAGCAGCTCATACAACTCCAAAAGCACTTCAGTGCCAATTAAGTACCCCAAAATGTAACCATTGTTGGAATGTGGCAAATAGCACAGCCCCACAAACAGCCATAAGATAACCAGATAATCTATTTTAATAGATATTGGTTTTGGGATAAATATTGGCCAGGACAGAGGAGTGGGGTGGGGAGAAATAACCTGTTCTAAATAGTGGCATATCTATACCCACTTGAGAAGGCAGAGTCCACAGTATCTTTAGCAATATCTAACCTGAATGACTAATACAACAGTCCTCAGTATTGGTGTCAAATTTGCTGTACTTCCAAACTTGAACTGATACACATTCCATCATGGAGTGAGAATATCACAGCCAAAAATGACACCTTGTATCTTTCTAAATGTCAGAGCAAAGAAACCTTTGTTCTTCCATAGAAGCATTGAAAACAGGTGCTGAACATGGCCATTCAGCCCTGCTCTACCATTTATTTAATAGCCTGATTCTGCCTTTCCCCATATTCTTTGATCCCCTTTGCCTCAAGTGCTATATCTGCACTACTTCTTGAAAACATTCAATGTTTTGGTCTCAACTACTTTCACTACTATGATCCCTGTCCCTTTCATTGATTTAACTTCTGTCAAGTGAAAAACAATGGCGAAATTTCTATTCCATGGTGTCCAAGCATTCTTCTTGGAGTCAGAAGCCCAACTCCAAAAACTTGAGCATGAAATCTAGGCTGCTGCCATGCAGTACTGAGGATTTACTGCACTGTCTGGGATGCTGCCTGTCTGAAAGATTCCACAGCACTATTTGAAAAGTTCTACAGGCCAACATTTATTCCCAAAAATCTAACAGGCTACCTGTTTACTAACTGTTGGTAGTCTTCAATTGGATAGAAAAGTCATTCAAAATTCAAAGTTAAATTGAACTTAGTTGATGGGCTGGTTGAAACAACCAACACCAGGGACATCTACCAAATCAATTAGCATCATTTTGAACCATTTTTTAAATTATAATTGATTTTTAAGAGGAAACAAACTAGTTTCAGTACTCACCTATTTGTCTACCTTCTTTCAGCCTCCGGCAGACTATTTTAAATCAAACTTTTGGAATACTTTGCACACAAGTTATTTCTTGGGGACAGTAAAGGCAATTTTGCCTAGCTTGCTATATAACATTGGGTCATTTCTCTCCTGGTCACAAACCTATGAAGTGCTCCTATGGGCTGGTGCTGCTCCATGCAGTTTTCACTTAGATGTCATCAAAAGGTGATGACACTGTTTTGCAGAGTGGTTAACTACCCACCTGAAAAGGAAAGCAACAAGAATCACTAGACAGAATCAGAGTGGATAGGTAACTTGTATCTTCCAACAATGACAGGGCCAAGTTAATAATTAAAATGGCCATGTTGCCCATCAGATTTCCACCAATACAGCCTTAAGAGTGGCTTCAGGAAAAAAATCTGGACAAAAACCTTCCACCAACTACCTCCATCCCAAAAATCCTTGTAAAAGCACTTGTTTTTAACAGTTCTAATTTTCAATTAACTTTGTCAAGAGTCAGTCTGAGCACCCTCCTCCTCCTCCAATTAATTTTTAAGGGTGAGAATTTTTGGTAAACCCATCTTTTTTTGGTCCATCTTTATTTGAGAACGGCTTGCTCGGTCATTCCTGTAGGTAGTTGAAAATCAACCATAATCAGCATGCAATCACTGGTTTAAAACAGCAGGATTTCTTGCCTGAAGATTAGTGAACTCGTACTTCAATAACTGCTGATCTATCGCCTTCATTTTGACGGCGTTTTGGTCAGTTTTACAGGCATACGTTTTAAGCAGTCTTTTAAAATCAACTATACTAAGAATTTGAACTCACTGTCAAATACCATTTATGCGCAGGCTACACCTACTCAAATCTTCAACATTCAGAGCTGATTGGAATAGATGGCACGTGGATTTAACTTCAAGAATTTCAGCTTTATACAACAGATTATTGCGGCCTTATTACAAAACATTTCCTACTCCTGCCCGCAAAGATTAAATTGATTAATTCAACCAAAGCACCACCTGTACAGCAGGAGTCAGTTGCTTTGGTAATATACATCTATCCAAGAGGTGTAAAGTAATTGTAATATTTCAGTTGCCATTTCTAACCACATGCAAATAAGTACGGTGGATGGCAAATTAAGTCACTAGGAACCAGTTTTGCAATTTTTACCACCACAATATTCTTGTGCTTAGAGAATCAAACTTGCCAGACTTAACCTTTCACATTGATTTACACTATGAAGCTAAATGACTACATTCAACAGGTGGTGGGGACAAGAACAATTGCTCTCTAGCACACCTAGTGGCTAAACAAAGCATCAAGTGTCTTCAGCAGATGAAAAGGAGAAAAGTGACAATACAAAGTTCAGTAAGTTGTCAAATCTGGCATGCATTCATTGATTTCACTAGAAAAGTTTGTTGATCAAGAGATCAATAAGGTTACACTGCCATCTCAAATTATGTTTAGGAGATGCATTCTTTCTACCAAATGGCAAGCCCATGTAAAATGTTTGCAATGATCCTAATACAAAGCATATGCCAAGTCAGTGGGCAAGTTTGATTTTGCACCTATTAAATTGGGAAAAGGAAATCCAGGTTACATTTTGCCCAACTGAAGAATCAGAATTATTGTGCCACCTTTTGGCTACTTTTGGCCCATTGTACCTGCTCTCCAAGACAAGCATGATGCATTCCAGACCCAAACCACTATGGAAAAAGGTTTTTTCCTCACATCACATTTGCTCCTTCTGCAAAATAATGAAATGCAACAAATTCTCAACATTTACAAACCCTTTGAGATCTTGTACTTTGTTAGATTTAAAAAGCAGCATTTCAAACAAGTTTAGGGTGCAACTAAGGATTAGAAATACGCACAGGATTGCAGTGCATCATATATGTTCCAGGTATTCTGCTTTGTTGGAATGTAGGAGAAACAGCAAATGCAAATAGCAATGCTCCACAAACTTCACATTGCCCACATTAGTATGTTAGCACCCCTAGTGATCTATGTTCTTTCACCACTGTACACAGCCTATTAATGAACCCAGCATGCAAGATTGGAACCCAATGGAACACTAAATTTAAAGATAATTGTTCCCACAGGATAAGACAATTATACATAGCTCTAACTAAATTCAAGAATAGTTCAATAGTGTTGGAATGTTTTAACTACAAGTTTAAAAATCTTAATGAAAGTTCAGAATTAATGAAGATAAGGGCTAACACAACAATATCATGCTGGTGCTACAAAATTAAGACCTGCAGAAGTTTTTGATCATGCAACCTGATACAGGACAGCACAAAAAGCTATAATCCGGATGCATCAAGCACCAATTCTAGAGTCGCAAACTTCGTGCCATGGAGAGATCAACTACTAGGTGGACTGAACACACCAGGTTTTTGCCTCAGAAAAGATAAACACAAAAGGAGGCCCATTTGGCTCATTTTGTCCATGCCAGCCTGAGAACATCCAAGCGCCCTTTGATACCATCTTCCTGCATCCAACCCATAGTTCACAGCATTTAAGGCACAGATCCAGGTACAATCAACTCAAAGAAACTTTTCAAATTATTCCAGTAGTTTTTATCCTCAACAATTGAATTCTCTAGACAGGACCAACTTCAAACTAGGAAATAAAATGCAGAAATGATAGAACATATTTACACTATTTTAACTGATCTGGCCATCTCAAGTCCTGCTGAAGGACTTTTAGTATTAACTTGGCCAGGACTTTGATTCTACATCCCCCCCCCCCCCACAATTTTTTTTTGCTGCAACACATCAATGGGGGTTGCACATCAGGGCATCTTAGTACTACTTCAGCCATGAATACCTGCGATCTATTCAATTTCACTGTCTATTTTGGACATTGGATGTGTGTAAATTAAAAGACAATTCCTGCAGTCAACCACAGGATTCATCAGTATCCATCAGGAATCTGTAGACTTGAGAGGTGGGAATGTGCACATTTCCATGACTTTCAGTTCCAAGTGCCTAGTCATTCTCTAGCTTACCTAACCTACTGGAAGTACTGCAGTGTAAGGATATTCATGATGTAATGGCTAATAAGACTTTAAGACAAGCAAGACTTTACAAATTTAATCCTGTTTTAATTACTTCAAAACACATTTTAGCATACTAAACATACAAAAAAGAAAATATACCTTAGTTACAAGATCATTTAAAGTACAGAATGCTCAGGGTTGTCACTAGGATTTCAGCAAAGTGCAAAATTGGGAGTCACCCCACAGCCTGTGAAGTTTCAGGCGGGGCCATGTAGTACTGCACAAAGTCAAATATCATTTTTATATAAAAAAAGGGATGTCTTAAAGCATTTTGCTCAATTGTTCCCAAATTGCACCAATTGTGAAGTATGCAATCATTTTAAAGCATGAATACATTACCTAGAACACCACACAGGTCTATTAATTTCAAAACAAGGCTTTTGTTTTAAAATAGTACAATTCCTTCTCATTTACGAGCGAGAACAGTTCACAGAAATGGCAAGAATAATTTGCCATTTCACAGCCCTTTGGATTTGGCTTCTGCTTACCAATATATCCTTGGAAGTGCAGTAGCATGATGTATATAGGCACAGGAGGTCAGTGTTGAATGATGGTTACCTCCTTTTCAATGCAACAGGTCTAGATTTACTGATCACTACCCAAGGGTGGCTGCCATCTTGCTACTCTGCTTCTATAAACCATACCTTAACTCATTCCAAATGAGGTCAAAAGCATATTGCACGACCATTTTGGTACATGGGACACCGTGCGATGCTGCCTACAAGCGTGGCAGGCTTAAAATGCCTACTGACAACTCTGATTTTTTTTTTAAACTTTGATTGCTTCATTACCCCTCATACTTACAGCAATCTCAAAAATTTAAGAATTGGCTACAACGGCACTTTAAACTATACTGCACTTAAACACAACACCACATAAATACATTTTAATCCAGTTAAATCCCCCTTCTGTACAAGAGGCTGAGCCAGTTAACAGAAAGAAGAGTTAACAGTTGACTCAATGTCCACCGCTGTAGTGTGAATATTACAAAAAGGCCTGTACAGTTTAAAACTCAAGCTACTTTTTGCCTTAGACCATATACACACCAACTTACAAAATTAAAAGGTTGCAACACTTGTAACAGGGTTTAAATGCTTTCAGTTACATAGCAAGTAATTAAGCTGAGGCAAATGTACAATTTAGTCATCATCTTCTTCATCCTCCTCCTCCTCTTCCTCCTCATCTTCTTCCTCATCATCATCGTCATCATCGCAATATGCCTCCTTCTTGGCAGGGGGTTTCTTTGCACTATCCACCTTGCCTTTGGCGCGATAATCAGCAACATCCTTAAAAAAAGGAAATTATTTCAACTCCTTGCTACTTGGAAGACTAGCAATTACCAGGAGATCAGCACCACGCACAAGACTTAAACTAGCAAGTCTCCCAGGTAATGAATAGTCAATACTTCTTACTATGGAAAGTTTCAGGTGGCATTACAAATGGTTCCAAATACAATGGGGGAATTTAATCAAATATATGATGGGCTTTCCTCATCCACACCCTGTGGCTTGTGCACGTTTTACACTATTTAAACTGACTTAGCCTTGGGAGCAAGATGTGGAAGTATTTTGTTGCAACAGGACTTACCTTATCATATTTCTCTTTCAGTTTATAAGCTTTGCTAATGAACGGCTTCTTCTCCTCTTCACTACAAGCATTCCACAGCTCACCAAGCTTCTTTGCTACATCACCAATAGATAAGCCAGGACTTACAGCTTTGATTTTTGGTCGGTGTTCCGAACAAAACAAGAAGAATCCAGAACTGCAGAGAAATAAGTATCACAACAAACGCATCTGAAAGAACTGTTGTGGTTATTATTTTTTTATGTATGTAACTGTCAGTTGAGCACAAAGCAAAGGAAAAGAAACAAGCTGTCATACAACCGAATTAGGTACTACCTTATGGCAGGTAAAGGATTTGAAAAGGTATTTACAAATTAAGTTTGAACAGAATGCTGCTTTTTCTGCACAGAAGTCAACACCACTCAAATTTTTTTTTAAAAAAAGCATCAGATTGCTGTCAATTGTGTTGGCATCTGAGATATACTTACGGAGGCCGTTTTGGTGCATTGGGGTCCTTCTTCTTCTTCTTGCTACCTTTAGCTGGCACGTAATTTTTCATTTCTCGGTCATAACGAGCCTTATCTACTTTAGCCAATTCTTCAAATTTGCCCTTCTCTTTGCTAGACATGGTCTGGTGGGGAATACATGTGTTACACCAACATCTCAATTCAAAAAAATACATCTTTTATCCGTCAATGCACAAGGAAAACAAAGTTACCTTCCATCTTTCAGAGCACCTTTTAGAGAATTCTGAGAAATTAACAGGAATATCAGGGCTTTTCTTCTTGTGTTCTTCACGGCAAGTCTGAACAAAGTAGGCATAAGAGGACATCTTGCCTCTTGGCTTCTTGGGGTCACGTTTTGCCATCTTGGTGTGTCTCTGTAATGACAAAATGTTTTAAAAATCTCATTTCTAAATTTACCTAAAACAGCAAAAATCCACATCTGGCACTGAAAAAAATCAAAAAATATGCAGTCTGTCTTCTAAATCCCCATATCACACTTAAATGTCAACTTTGGGAAAAAAATTTAAAAATGAAATAAAACATTTTAAATACAAGTCTGAGGAAAATAATCATCCAAATCGACAAAATTGGTATTTTAATTATCTCCAATAAGAACGTTAAAAAAGACGAAAGTAAAAAAAGTCGCCTCATTTGAATTAAAAGAATCCTTTAAAAAAGTACTGATGTGAAAATATTTTTTGTTGCAAAACCCTACGCGGTATAAGTCCTTCTTTCCATTGTTGGCAAAAGATATTTCATTTCAGAGACGGGTTCAGATAAGCGCAAATTAAAAGGCTTTTTAAAAAAATCCTGAAAGCACCGCTCCGAATACTGCCGGTAGCAGAATAGCATTGGGCTTAATACCACTATATCCCCAAAAAAAGGAGAGCCTTTCCTCAGCTATTTATCTATTTCTTTCCCGCCATGTTCTTTCCATCTCCATTTTATGTTCAAGGACAACAAAAAAAAAATCCTCTTCTGAAACAAAGAACCTGCAAAAAAAAAGGGCGAGAGAAAGAGAGAAGAGAAAAAAATTGGTGTTTAAAACCATTTGCTTTTGGTATTTTCAGCACAAGGGGAGGGCTCTGTAACATGGAGATAGAGGAGTAATGATGGCGAATTGCAATCGACAAGAGAGAAAGAAGAGAGAAAAAAACAGGTCAACATCCCAATAATTCTTCTTCCATTTTGTGAAATCCTTCCTCATGAAAGAAAGTCCCCTTGAAATGCCTCCCTCCTCAGGCTGGGGCTGCTTTGGGGCTGGAAAAGCGGTGGGTTGGGGGGGTTTGAAGGGGCTGTTTTATAAAGGGATAGAAAAGAAATTGTTCCCCCTCTTTGCTTAGGCAGTACAGTGCTTAGATATAGAGAGAGAGCAGGGGCAATGTGTGTATATAGTTGTTCTCTATAGCACACACACACTAGGCTAAAATGGCTCCATCTTTTGCACTAGGAGTGAACGACAGCCAGAGAGCCCAACAATACCTCACAACAGCCTCGCACCAAATACCTAACATTTCCCCTTCCCTGAGGAGAAAAATATTGTTCATCGGCAGTTTGCTTTTTTAAATGGTAATGTTAAATGCCAGGGGGAAGTCTCTTCCCCCTCTCCCCAAGGCGGAAAAGTTTGGACACAGTTTTTTCCCCTCTCTCTCACACAGACACTTGACGCATAGCGGCTTGCATTGATAGAGACTGGAGTCCATGCGTGCGAGTTAGTTGTGGAAAACCACTTTCCGCCCCGCCAGCCACCCCCAAAGCCGCCCAGTCCGACAGGGGAAGGAAGCCCGAGCACGAAACGCAAGCTCCGGAGGGTGTCCGAGGCCAACCGGGCCGGCGGCGAGCAGAGTGCCGCTCGCTGTCCGCCCCGCTTCGCCTTCGCCATTAACAAGGAGCTGCCATGTTAGAAAGACAAGCGCCTCACACACGCGCGCGGGGGGGAAAGGGAAAGAGCTGGGAAACGGTCTTCCCGCGGCCGGAGAGGGCTGGCGGAAAGTGGAGGGGATAGGGAGAGAGGAGGCGGAGGGGTAACGGAAGGTTCGGGGTTTTTGGGCGGGCTGCCCGGGGGTCCTTTCTCCCGGGAGCCTTCCCCGGCCCTGCGGTACCTACCGGCGGCAGCTGCCTCTGCTGATGGTCGGCGGACGCGCTCGAGCCTCCTTCTGCCCGCAGCCCAGGCCCCGCCCCCCTCCGCCAGCCCGCTCCTCATTGGACAGCGGCCGCGCCTCCCCATTGGCCAGCGCCACCGCCCTCCGCCCCGCCCAGACGGCCTGCTCCCGTTCCTGATTGGTCAGCCTCCCCCTTCGCTGCCACATTCAAAAAAGGCCCGCCTTTTTCAAAACACCACCTGAGGAAGTGCTGAGACAGAGCGGCACAGCAATATATACAGCAACACAGAGCAGCACAGCACAGCAATATATACAACAACACAGAGCAGCACAGCATAGCAATATATACAGCAACACAGCGCTGAGACAGAGCGGCACAGCAATATATACAGCAACACAGCGGCACAGCACAGCAATATATACAACAACACAGCGCTGAGACAGAGCGGTACAGCACAGCAATATATACAACAACACAGCACAGAGACAGAGCGGCACAGCACAGCAATATATACAGCAACACAGCACTGAGACAGAGCGGCACAGCAATATATACAACAACACAGCGGCACAGCAATATATACAACACAGCGCTGAGACAGAGCGGCACAGAACAGCAATATATACAGCAACACAGCGGCATAGCACAGCAATATATACAGCAACACAGCGGCATAGCACAGCAATATATACAGCAACACAGCGGCATAGCACAGCAATATATACAGCAACACAGCGGCATAGCACAGCAATATATACAACAACACAGCGGCACAGCACAGCAATATATACAGCACAGCGCTGAGACAGAGCGGCACAGCAATATATACAGCGGCACAGCACAGCAATATATACAGCAACACAGCGGCATAGCACAGCAATATATACAGCGGCACAGCACAGCAATATATACAACACAGCGCTGAGACAGAGCGGCACAGCAATATATACATCACTGCGCTGAGACAGAGCGGCACTATACAGCAACACAGTGCAGCACTATATACAGCAGCAATATATACAGCAACACAGCACTGAGACAGAGCAGCAATATATATAGCAGCACAGGGTAGCACTACATACAGCAGCACAGCGTTGAGACAGAGCAGTACATACAGCAACAATATATACAACTGCACAGCGCTGACAGAGCAGCAGTATATACAGCAGCCTGGACTGAATCAGAGCAGCACTATATACAACAGCACAGTGCAGCAATATACAGCAACTGAGCGCTGAGACAGAGTAGCACAGTGCAGCACTATATTCAGCAACAGCACAGCGCTGAGACAGAGTAGCACTGTATACGGCAGCACCGATAGCACAGTGCTGAGACAGAGCAGCAAACAAAACTTGGAGCAAAAACCCCTCCAGCTGCTTCTCACTCAGATCTGCACTTCACAGCGCAGCTTTAAATCTATTGTACTTCAAACTTATTGTAGCTTAAAATCAATTGTAGTTCAAACTTATCCTGATTTTAAATCTAAACTTATGCCAGTTTAAAATCTGTTTTAAATCTATTGTTGTTTATACCAATTTGCCTCCATTCTTCATTGAGTATGATTTTTTCGAAGTTTGAAACCTTGCGTTACTCTGAACTTAGGTTTTTTTTAAAACAACATTAATTTTTACTTTGGTTCCCCGTTCTGGATATGTTTTTTTGTGAAGTTTGAAACAAACAGTAGCAATAAGTTTAAGAGTATTCAATCTATTGCTACTGTTTCCATTCAGAACTTGTGATTTTTAAACGTGTCCTGCTTTAGTTCTTCATTGCGGATATGTTTTTTTTTAAACAGTTTTAAATTTTTTTTTGCTCCAATTTAATGATTTTCCCCACAGTGAATTTACCTACTGTTCATTCTGGGTATAATTCTTTTCAAAGAGTTTTTAATCTATTGCTACTATTCCTCACTCCGAATTTATCATTTTAACGCATTTGAATTCTTTTGTCGTTGTTCATTCTGAACTTCAGTTTCTAACACAGTTCTTCATTCTGCATTATGACCAAGTGTTTTAAATCTATTTCTGCTGTTAAATCCGTAAAATTCAATAG
Organism: Carcharhinus amblyrhynchos; assembly: GCF_965287045.1. Taxonomy (NCBI): domain Eukaryota; kingdom Metazoa; phylum Chordata; class Chondrichthyes; order Carcharhiniformes; family Carcharhinidae; genus Carcharhinus; species Carcharhinus amblyrhynchos. The sequence continues at coordinate 127,754,809 of NC_137327.1, forward strand.
CGACACAAAAGCTTGGTCCTAATTTAAAAACGACAAGTTCAAATGTATTTGTTAGAAATCGTTCAGAACGATCACAATGGAATGTTACCAAAATGCGTGTCTGATTACTAACTAATGGGAAACAATCACGCAGGAAATAATACATTTAACATATTAAGTATTTCCTCAAATTGTAGCCAGAGCTTCACTGATAAAATGCTGTAAAGCACGGCAGTGGTCTAAATAAATGAGTGAAATGTGTACGAGAAAACCAAAATCTAATTAAACGCATCGAGTTGCGGCTGTATGTTATGTATGTTGCGAGATGTGTGTAAACTTTATTTTTAAGTCAAAAACAGTGCGCGAGTTGGTGAATGTAAGGAAAGCAATGACCAGCTATGAGAATGTTTACAGGTGGATTCTTTCAGACTCCGGCTCACGTCTCGGGTATTCACGACCCACACGGTCTAACCACTAAAGGAGCCTGTGTTCAACCCAGTTTACCACTTCAACAGACCACTGCTCAGGTATTCCCTGTGGGGAAGTGATCTAATTAGACACATCCTTGAGGGAGGTTTCTGTAGATTGACAGCTTCTTATAAATCCCCAGGTGCTTTTCTTGGGAAGAGGCCAGGATATCAAACTCAAAAGGAACAGCAGGACTTGACTGGAGTTCTTGCTCTTTGTGCACACTCCAGTCGCCCTGGAATGGGAGTTCTGAAGCATACCACACCAAAGATTCTTTTTAACACCCTTATCAGATCATCTAGGCTGTGGCTCACAGTCAAAACTGTTTAACAATGAGAGCAATGTCCTTTCGTCATCCCACACAGAATCTAACCGCTGCCTGCAAACGCAGACTGATGTCAAACACAATTTAATTTACCGTCTGGAACATGATCGTATCTGGCCTCAAGTCATCAAATTAATACTTTCGACACAATTATTCTCCCCCTCAATTTCTCCTAGGATTTCCTCCTCGTTTTCTGCTCCACTGTCCTGTTCTAAAAGCCCTTCAAAAACTTCACCTAAATAACTGTAGGTCTGAGGAGGTCCAAGGCAATTCCAACGGTTCGTGAAAGTTGCTCGGGTCCAGTACTGCGTCCTTATCCATGTTAGCGTCCTATGGTCTCCACCAAAGTAATGTTCTTTCACTCATAAAAGCAAATTACTACGGATGCTGGATTCTGAAACCCAAAGAGAAAATGCTGGAAAATTTCGGCAGGTCTGGCAGCATCTGAAAGGAAAGGAAAAGAGCTGACGTTTCGAGGCCAGACGACCCTTTGTCAAAGCTGAGGCAAAGTTTATCCACTTTGACAAAGGGTCATCTGGACTGGAAACGTCAGCTCTTTTTCTCCCCTTACAGATGCTGCCAGACCTGCTGAGATTTTCCAGCATTTTCTCTTTGGGTTCTGTTATTCATTTTTGGGATATGGGCATCGTTGGCAAGACTGGCATCCTTAACAAAAACAAAAAAATGCTGGAGAAACTCAGCAAGGTCTGACAGCATCTGTGGAGAGAGAATTGAACCAACTTTGCGAATCTTGGTGACCTTTCATCAGAGCTGGCATTCCACATTCTTCACCACTCGCTAGGGAGGTACGTTTCTGACATCCTTAGTTGCTCTTGGACAGAGGGTGATGATACTCCTACAGGAACTGCTGAAATCCTTTGGTGAAGGTGGTCCCGTATTAGGTAAGGAATTCCAGCCTTGGAGAGAAACCTGTATACTGAGTTATAAGAACACAAGAACTACGAGCAGGAAGAGGCCATTGAGCCTCCTCCACCATTCAGTGAGATCATGGCTGATCTTTCATGGACTCAGCTCCACTCACCCGCCCACTCACCATAACCCTTATCTAGTTTTGTCCTAAATTGTTCAGTTTGTGTTGCAGTTAAAGGTTTGTCTTTGCACTTTTTCTCTAAATTCGCAGAATCTCTAGTACATTGTTCTCCTTTCTAGTGTGACATTCCTTCAGATCATTGACCACTCTTCACAATTCAACCCTGTCATTTCTTAGTGAAAATTCCACTCATCATCGTTCATCTAACAATAGTTCCCATTTCTCTTATTTTCATCCTTAACCTTTATTCACCTGGCAGCATTCAGCCTTCTGATCTTCAGTGGAACTCTTACATGTCCAGCTATGAAGATGAATACTTCCTTTGGTCATATCAAACTTCTCATTGTCTCAACCACTCTTGCAGTCTCTGCCAGCATTAATGCTCTACCCAAGTTTCCTCCTCCCCTCCTTCCTTATCTAATTGTATCAGCAGATCCCGCCAATCCCTTCTCCCTCTTAGCTTATCTAGATTATGTTCAAATGTATCTTTAGTATTTATCTCAACTACTCTCTATGTACCGAATTCCTTCACTTGCTACGTAGAGAAGTTTCTTCTGAATTCCCTGTTGGATTTCTTGGGGGCTCTCTTACATTAGTGGCCTCTAGTTATGCCCTTCCCCACAAGTCAAAGCATTCTCTCTCTATCCACTCAATCAAAACCTTTCATAGTTCTAAAGGATAGCTGGTGGAATTCTCCCATCTGGGATCAGTCTGTGGCAGGGGTGAGAAGGTCAAATGTTTCCTGGTGCTGAGGATGGTGGGAAACCACATCATATCGTCTGGCCCAGACCTCATTAATTATGCACTTGGGGGTTTTTCACCATATTCTGTGGCAGGGCAGGCATGATGACGCAAGTGCTGCCATCATACTTGGCTGCCATTTTGAAAAGGTGCCCAATACTGAAGGAAAAAGATAGCCATCCTGAAAATGATGGATCACCAGGAATGTCTGAGAGTGGATGACAGACATCCTCAATGACACTGCTGGAAGATTCACCTATAGCTGCTTGCTGCACCAACATCTGTGGTGCTCCGGTGTCCAGGATTGCAGGCGGCCTCCATCCCAAATTCTGGAGGCAGCCCCAGGCATTGTTCAGGTGAGTCCTGACTTCTGTACACCAGGCTGATCCAGATGTGTTCTGCACTGGCATGTTTGCCCTCCGATGTCACATGGGGTGGGGGGGGGTGAGGGAAGAAAGTCTGGTTGGGTCTTCATCTGCATCTATTAGCTGGATGCAAATCAATTTCACATTTGTCTCCAGTGAACTTCCTGATTCACTGTGCGGGAAATTCACACAAACATCAAACCGATTTTTGGACTCCCCTCATCTGAACCCGCTGGTGGGATCATAGGAGAATTCCTCAGTGTTATACCATCTTCCCTCAGTCTTTTTTCAAGAAAAATGTTAATTGTACAATAATTATGGGCTCAGCTGTATGCAGGTGTGCATTACTTTGAGCTTTACTTGTGTATCTATAAATAGGAACATACCAACTAAGATGACTGGGTTAGGGAATACATATTTATAATGCACATCTCTGTAAATAAAACCCTATAAAAATGTTCAAAGATTGGCTCCAGATCTATCCTTCACCACTAGGGCACCCAGACTATAACAATAAAAAAATGCAAAATGATTTTCTTTTCCTGAAGGGTATTGCTTTATAGTTCTTTATCATCCTGGGAAATATTGTTTTTTTGAACTCTCTTCAGTGGCTCTGAGTAGAATTCTTCCAAGCCCCACTGGCAGATCTAATGGTGGGTGGGTGGGAAGACCAAAAATCAGTTTCACACCAACATAGATTCACGCGTCAATAAGAACAGAAAGTCAGAAACCCCACCACAGTCCGATGTGAAACTAGTTGGCATCCTGTTAATGCGATGCAAGTGAAGGCCTGGCCCCATCTATGCTGGGTTCTCCATGGGTCAACCTGGCCTGAAGATGTCAGGACTCATTTGAATAATGCCTGGGGATGCCTTGGAGCTTGGCATGGCGGCCAGCTGCAACCCCGGACCCCAGAACACCACAGCAGTCAGTCAGGACAGCATCTGCAGGTGGACCTTCCAGATTTGGTGACACGGTGGTACATTGGTTCCACTGCTGCCAAAGATTCCGGTTCAATTTCGGCCTTGAATGACAGTGTGGAGTTTGTCACAGAACTGTACATAGTTTAAGTGTGAGCTAACCAAGATCTAATGTAAGTTCAGCAAAATTCTATCCTTTTCAAATCTACCTATTTTGAAATAAACATTAGCGCTTGGCTTAACTTTGTGCATTTTTACACCCTGATGCCTTTGCCCCTCTGTCCCATTTGTCTGTATTAAACTTTATGTCACACAGTTCAGTTCATATTTTATCTACCTCCTTCTACAATTTCTGATCTACCTCCTCAGATTCTACTTCCCTTCCTAATTTGGTATCAACTGCAAATCTAATCAATTTTCATTGTATTTCTGAGTTTGTATTTTTGACGTAAATTAGAAATGACAACAAAGCAAATTGCATTTATATAGTTCATCTAAAACAGCAAAAATATCCCAAAACATGAACATCATGCACAAAACATTTGATACGGAGCCATCTGAAATTATAATGGAACAAATAATCAAAAGGTCATTCAATAGAGGTAGGATTTAAGGAGCATCTTCAAGAGGAGAGAGGAGTAGAGAAGGAGGGAAGTTTCAGAAAGGAATTCCAAAGATTAAGGTCAAGGCCAACAATGAAGTGATTAAAATTTGGGAGCGTGCAAAAGGAACACAGGGATCTCAAAGTGGGGTGGGGAGCGGGGGGTGGTGGAGGCGGTTGAAATTGGAAGACTCATGGGGGTGATTGGCAAACTGGGGTAAGGCCAGAAACCGATAAGGGGAGGGATCAGAGGCAGGCTGGCAGCAGAAGGTTAGAAGCCTTGTTTTGGGGGCTTGGGAGAAAGACTGGAGGCATGGGTCATGAATGATTGGATGTGTTGTGGGGAAAGAGAGGGAGACGCAGAAGTATCAAAAGAGTTGGAGAAGCAGACATGCTGGGTCCTGCAAAGAAAGGAAAAGGCAATACCACCTCTTGCAGCAGTCCCTCACCTCAATCTAGCTGGTGGGCCCTGCAGCCAGGGTTAAATTTTATTTGGTGAATAAAAATGAAGCAAAAAAGCTGCACTATATTTAAATTGCCTACCTTCCTCCTCCTAGTGCGTCGAGTCCTGAGCATCCATGTTGGTATCTGTAAAAACCAAACGTGAATGGGTTGAGGTCAAAATGTAGACTTTTAACACTTCGAAACAACACCTCCACCATCCCCACACACCCCCTTCCCAACTAATCAATAGTTGCCCTTTTGAAGGTTAAAATTCTCCCCTATGATTAGTAATTGCCTGAGACATTTTATTTTAATTCACTCATTCTTGGAATTAGATTTTGTTTTTGGATGTAAATTTCACCAGCAAGGTCAGCATTTGTTTCCATCCCTAAATGCCCTTGAGAAGATGGGGGTGGTGAGCTGATCCCTTTTGAATGCTAGTATCACATTGGCCTGGTTCCAACTTATTGATAGCTATACTAAGTCAATCAGCTCCCTCAAGATTCCTATTTAGTCACAAACCACTTCCATTGGGTGGAATTTTAACATCCCACCTGCTACAATTCCTGGACACGGACCATGCAACCGTCCATTGACCTCGGAAGGATTTTCTGGTCTTGAAATGAGCACTGCCGGAAAATCCTGTCCATTCTGTCATTCAACAATGTGGAATAAATGTTGCCCTATCCCTGGGAGTCTGCTGTTTTTGAATGCTTTTATCTTACCTCTGACTCCCATCTCAGTTATGTCAAAGTGATTCATTTTACCTACAACAAATCTGTTAAAGGAGAGCAACTACCTATGTTTCCTCTTGTGAATACTTTTGGAGGAAGTAATCATTCAGAATGTTTCCCGCTCTACTGGGGCTAAAGGGATCAAAGGATATTGGTTGGGGGGGGGTAGTGGGAATCAGAATATTGAATTCAGTGATCAGTATGATTACAATAAATGGCAGAGCAGCCTCAAAGGCCGAATGGCCTACTCCTGTCTCTAGTTTCTATGTTTTTCAGGCCTCTTTTTAAAGAATAATTTCAGGAGCTGGGGGGGGTGGATTTTCCGCACCCCCGCTCCCCAGGCGTGCTTTCCGGCAGCTCACCATCGGCTGCTGACAGGATCTTTCGGTCCTGCCAATGTCTATGGTGTTTTCCGTACCTTAACCATCCTGCTGCCAGAGCACCCAGCACAGGGTGCTTGCTGCCTTTGGCAGGACCGTAAGATCCCACAAGGGGAAGGTCTGGAAAATCTTGCCCTGCATCTTTTGGTGGTTTTCTTCTGATTTCATTTAGAGAGAAATTCTTACTGCAGATGGGAGGGTACAGGTGGACCTATTGGCTGCGCCTGCCTCTCTTCCATGGTCTTGTTGGTCCTGGAGTGTGAGCACATGGGGTCCAACGATATATATTGAGCCTTCCCTGATTGATGGGTGCCGGAAGGACTAAAATATTATTAAATGTCCACAATTATATTCTCATTTACTTCTGTTGTTTTGTTTCAAATATATTTTACTTTGAGCTTTTTTCTTAACAGCTTTTGAAAACGGATGACGACACTGGAGCAATTCCTTATAGATTTGTCGACAAAGGTGAAAGGCAGGATGAGCGACTGTTTGCCGTGTAGAGTTCACAACCCAGTTCAAAGCTGTATTACCAGAAACCACATGCTATCACTTCCAGCAGGTGTCACTGGATACCAATCAGGAGCAGAGCCTGATTGACTACTTTTTCCAGCTTGAGAATATAAGAACAGGAACAAGCCATTCAGTCCTTCTAGCCAGTTCCAACATTCAATTAGATGATGGCTGACCTGTATTTTCATTCTGTTACCATCCCCGCTGATGTTACTACTGGACAGTCAGGTCCCAGGATAAAATGCTGGCTCGACGGATTGCAACTTTAATTTTTTGTTTAGAGATATAGATGAAGGCCCTGACTTTACTGGCAAGGCCGCCTGAGGCTTGTAAGGTCATGCCCGAGGCCATTTGCATGAAAAAAATGCTTTATTGCTTCCTTTGGGATTGGCCTGGCTATGATTGTAAAGTCACATCTCCTTGTTCTATACTCTTCCACTAGTGGAAACAGCTTCTATCTACTTATCCTATCAATTCCTTCCAAAATGCTCCATCAAATCACCCTTTAATCCATTATATCGCAGAGAATACAAGTCTAGTTGTTGCAATCTCTTTTCACAACCTAAACCTTGGTGCACTCCTTCCACACTGATAAATCACATCTGAAGGCAGAGTGCCCAAAACTTTGCCATGGTCCGGATGAGAGCCGGATCCTGCCACAACGGATGTGGCAAGCCAGCCAAAAGTCCATTGACCTTGTCAGGACTGGAAGATCCTGCGGTGGGAGAGCTGTTGGAAAATCCTGCCCATGGTCTAACCAGGGCTTCATATTGCTTTATACTCTTGCCCTTTAGTTATAAAGATTAATATAACAAAATTAGCCTTTTTGATTTTTTTTTGCACCTGACTGCTGCATATTTGTGATTTAGGTGCTTGGACTAAATCTCTTTGAAACTTCACTATTCTTTTCACCATTTAATTAATATTTGGCTTTATCATTATCCACCCAGAAGAGACATCCTCTCTCTTACCCACATCAAAATCAACCTACCAACATTTTGTACACTCATTTAATTTATCAATATCTCTTTGTAATGTTATGCTCCATTTACACCATTTACTATACCATCAGCCTGTGTAATATGCAAACTTGGATGTGTGACTCTCTATTGTCATGTATTGTCCAAGTCACCAGTAAATGCAGTATAGTGAATATTTGAGGCCTCAGCAAAGATAATTGTGGATCAGCACTGGTCATTTCCTTCCAAATACCAATCATCTTTGTTTTATTTTCTGCTGCCTAATCAATCTCTTGACCAGATCAATAATTTTCCTTAAATTTCATGGGCTTTAAGTTTACCTAGTAGTCTCTTACGTGGAATATTATTGAATATCTTCTAAAAGTCCATATACACTACATCCATTCACATTCACATCTACTATTATGACTTCTGCAAAAAAAAATCCAGTTAAGTTTGCTAGACATTTACAAAGCTTCTGGCTATACACCTCAAGTGCCGTAACCTGAAAGGTTGTAAACCAAATACTGGAGAGTGGGATTAATTCAGCTGGATGGCTCATTTTTTGGCCAGTACAAACACAATGGACCAAATGGCCTCTTTTTATGCCATAAACGTTCTATGATTCAATGACATGATCTCTTTCGAAAGCCATATTGGTTATGTTTAATTAACTCAAATTCTTCTACGTGATCATGTGCTTAATTGATTATTCCAATAATATTCCCACAACACAATAAGAAGTGTCACAGCACCAGGTTAAAGTCCAACAGGTTTATTTGGAATCACGAACTTTCAGAGTGCTGATCCTGCATCAAGTGAGTGCTCATCTGATAAAGGAGCAGCGTTCTAAAAGCTTGAGATTCCAAATAAACCTGTTGGACTTTAACTTGGTGTTGTGAGACTTCTTACTGTGGGCAGATAGGTGGCAGATGGCATTTAATCCTGACAAATGCGAGGTGATGCATTTTGGAAGGAATAATGCAGAGAGGAGTTATGTGATAAAAGGTAGGCCGATTAGGAGTATAGATGTACAGAGAGACCTGGGAGTGCAGGTCCACAAATCCATGAAGGTTGTGTCACAAGTGGAGAACGTTGTTAGGAAGGCTTATGGGATGTTAGCCTTTATAGGAAGGGGCTTAGAGTATAAAAGCTGCCGTCTAATGCTTCAGTTATACAGAACGTTGGTTAGACCGCATTTGGAGTACTGCGTCCAGTTCTGGTCACCTTATTACCGGAAGGACGTGGAGTCTCTGGAAAGGGTGCAGAGGAGGTTTACCAGGATGTTGCCTGGCATGGGGGGACTGGGTTACGAGGAGAGACTGAAGAGACTGGGGCTATTCTCCTTGGAAAGAAGGAGATTGAGAGGGGACATGATAGAGGTATATAAGATACTGAAGGGAATAGATAGAGTTAATAGTGAGAGACTGCTCCCTAGACTGGGTACGAACACAAGAGGTCATCAATTAAGGGTGAGGGGGGGGAGGTATAATTTGGAGGTAAGAGGAAGGTTCTTTACACAGAGAGTTGTGGGGGTCTGGAATGCGCTACCGAGTAGGGTGGTGGAGGCAGGCACGTTGGACTCGTTTAAGATGCAGTTAGATAGGCATATGAGTGAAACGGGAATGGAGGGATATGGTAGGGGCTATTAAATAGGGTAAACCTCGGGAGACACCGGAAGGGCAGGCTGTATAACTAATATGTTTTGTCTTTATTCCACAGGTGGAGGTCCACCTCGTGTCAAGCGAGGGGCATGCACACGGCGGGTTGTGCGTGGGCTGCTCTTGGAAGTCCAGGAGTGGCCTAGTACTTCATGTCGGTGTGTGTGCTTGATCCTGGACCGATAGACGGGCTCCACAACAGCTCAGTGACTAGCACTGCTAGCTGTGCAGATACATGGATTTGGGCCTGTGTCTGTGGGAGTTTGCGCATTCTCCCTGTGGTTGCGTGGGTTTCCTCCGGGCGCTCCGGTTTCCTCCCACACCCCAAAGATGTGCTCTTAGGCTAATTGGTTTCCACCAAATTGACACTATTTCTTCCCTGAATCTGACTGAGTAGGGTCCCATTCGTAGACAAGCAGGGTAGAATAGGTGTAGGGCGATGCGGCGGCGCGGGCTCGTTGGGCCGAAGGGCCTGTTTCCCGTGCTGGGTTGTTCTTTGTTCTTTGTTCTTTGTTCACCCCAGTCCAACACCATCATCTCCACATCGTCCCCACAATAGATGTCACATTAACAGGTCTATCTCAACTTTTTTTTTTAAGAGAGTTACATTTGTAGTTTTCCAATCTAAAGGAACTATTCCTGGATCAAGGGAGCTCTAGAAGATTATGTCCAAAGCAACCACAATTTCCTCACTTACTTCCTTCAATAGCCTGAGTTGGAAATCGTCAACTCCTAGGATTTTCTTCATCTTTTTCTCCAAGACTGTTTTCTTTCCGACATTAACCTTAGTGAGTTCCAGATCTTAATCTATCATTCTCTTCCCCAGATTTACAGGCATATTATTCTCTTCCATTATTGTGAAGACTGACAAAGGGTAGTTCAACAAGTCTGCCAAACCCTTATTTTCATACCCCAATTTGTTTTTTATCATTTTTCTTCCAGTATGATTGTAAAAAAGTGTTAATCTTTAAATCTCTTTTGGGTGATCCTTTTCTCAGCTCAGCTTTTATTTTCCTTTGCTAATCTTTATATCTCTATCAGTCTGCTTGATTTACACTATTGTTTGTACTGTTAAAGCTTTTGTCTTGATAGTTTTATGTTATCTCTTGCCTTTCTTTGTTGACCATGATTGTTCTGTCAGTTTATTATAATGGAACAGATCATCAACAGTGCTATTAAGTGGCACTTGCCAGCAATAACCTGCTCACTGATGCTCAGTTTGGGTTCCATCAAGTCCACTCAGTTCCTGATCTCATTACAGCCTCGATTTAAACATGGACAAAAGAGCTGGACTCCAGAGGTGAGGTTTGAAGAACTGCCCTTGATATCAAGGCAGCATTTGATTGAGTGTGGCGTGAAGGAGCCCTAGCAAAACTAAGGTCAATGGGAATCAGGGGAAAGCTCTCTACTGGTTGGAGTCATATGTAGCTCAGAGGAATATGGCTGTTGGAGGTCAGTCATCTCAGCTCCAGAACATCACTGCAAGAGTTCCCCAGGGCAGTATCTCAGGCCCAACCATCTCCAGCTGCTTCATCAATGACCTTCCTTCCATCATACGGTCAGAAGTAGCAATGTTTGCTGTTGACTGCACAATATTCAGTATAATTCATGACTTTCAGATTCTGAAACACGTCCAAATTCAGCAATATCCAGGCTAAGCCTGACAAGTGGCAAGTAACATTCGCAATACGCAAGTGCCAGCAGTGACCATTTCCAACAAGAGAGAATTTAAGCATCACTCCTTGACATTCAATGGCATTATCATCGTTGAATCCCCCACTATCAACATCCTGGGGTTACCATTGCTCAGAAACCTTGCTGGATTAGCCATATAAATATGGAGGTTACAAGAAAAGGTTAGAGGCCTGAAATCCTGCAGTGAGTAACTCACCTTCTGATTCTACAAAGCCAGTCCATCATCTACAAGGCACAAATCAGGAGTGTGGTGGAATATCTCTATTTGCCTGGATGAATGGTGCTCCAGCAATACTCAAGTTCAACGGTATCCAGGAAAAAGCAGCCAGCTTGATTGGCGCCCCATCCACAAACATTCACCCACCTCCATCACTAACGCATAGTAGCAACAGTGTGTACCATCTACAAGATGCTCTGCAGGAACTCACCAAGACTCCTTAGGTAGCATCTTCCAAATCCACAATGACCACCATGTGGAAGGACAAGGGCAGCAAATGCATAAGGACACCACCACCTACAGGTTTCCTTCCAAGTCACTCACCACTTGGAATTATATTGCCATTCCTTCACTGTCACTGGATCAAAATCTAAAGATGCCCTCCCCATTAGCTCTATGGGTATACCTACACTTCAGGGACTGCAGTGGTTCAAGAAGGCAGCACACTACCACCTTTTCAAAGGCAATTAGGGATGGAAAATAAATGTGGGCTGAACCAGTGAAGTCCATTCCATTGAACAAATAAAATTTAAAAGTCCCTGTAACCAGTGGATGATGTCCATTGCATCATAGACCCAACAGTAGAGTGCTCATTTAAAAGGTTTTGCTGACATCCTCCATCAGTTGTTATAGGTAACATTTTTTCTTTTTGGGAGGGGGTGGGGTGCTTAAAAATGCTTTAGTAGCATTTCACCTTATCAGCTTGAATTAACAAACAATAAAATGCTGCACAATTTTGTCAGAATTATGGGATATATATTCTTCTTTGCAAGTTGACGGGACAGTGTGACTACTTCAAGTACCCTGGAAGGAGGACACGACTAACAAAATATATAGATGGTCAGCCTGTAATAACTGCAGGAGTCAACTGAAAAGGAACTGTGGTGTAAAGCAAAACCACAAGCCTGTGGTGACCACAAACAGGTCCCAACCAACATTATACAACAATGGACCCATCCAGGGGCATTCTTTATAAAGGGGTCGGTGTACAAGCTCCACCCGGAAAGGTAATTGCCAATCACCAGGTAGCTCATATTCAAATGTCCTACAGGGAGCTCAATCAGTGATTCTCCTTACAAGTCCTGGGGGTCATCACACCACCCAAACTACAATAAGAGTTTCCAGTGGTTAGGGAATCACTGGGCAAGATCTCGCTCTGCGCAGGCTGATGAACGATTAAACAAACTGTTCAGTGCTTGCTTACCTGATTTCTCTCCAATTCTTGACTCCAATTCTTCCTCCCACCAGGCCCCAGTTCCATCTCTCGGCCTATTCTGGCTCTCGTTAACTGTATAATCGGCACTGCTTTGAGAAGCCTTTGTCTGGGTTTTGGGATTACTAGTTGACAGTCTACTCGTAATTTAAACTTCCTTAATACACATTCCGATAATTCAACCCTTCTGATTCTAAATTCTAACTTTGTGTCTCTAACAATATTCAATGTACAATAATTTGAGCCAACCAAAGTAAAAAGGCAACTTTAAATGATCTGAAACAGATGGTATTATCAGAGACACTCGATGGTTGTGCCAATTTATCTTGACTATGATCTGATACTTGAAGAACCAGCATTCATTAAAAATAATAAGTAAAAGTTCAAAATCCACCTAATACACACACACACACCCCATTTCACTGGCTTCAGTAAAACCCAGTACCCGGTTAGGTATGAAACAGTCAATGTGATAACGCCTGGTCAACGCTGCCCCCATGTTGCATTTCTACCCCCTATTAAGCAGGAGTAGATATAAATTACTTTTCAGTAACGGCTTCACATCAACCTGTTTAGCTTTGTCATGACAATCAACATTACCCTTAATTGTTAATGACAACCACATATTACCCCTCTACACTTTTCAGCACAATAGAAGTGTTGGTTCAGACATTGCTCGTTGATTTCCGTCAAACATGGCAAGTCTACTAATTATAGATGATGTAAAGCGTACTTCATAACACACGCAAGCATTGTGTGAAAGGTCATTTGATTTATATAATCTGTAAAAGTTACATTTCTGGCAAATAGGTGGTAAGTCACACTGATCATTCATTGTATGGTCCCTACGTCTTCATCGACCAATCAAGTTTGGGCTCAGCAGCTCACATCACTGAAACCTCACAATGTAATTCCACATGTGACATTCAAGATCTCACACAATCTTATCTTACTATCCAAATTGACTTAGATACCAGCCTGAAGTGTTCATTAATTTGTTTAAGGGCATGTTTAGTTTCCAACAGGAGGTGTGCAGCAGTATGACAAACAATTCTCTCCAAAAACTGGGTCTTCAGTGTTTCCTCCATAATACAAAAGGAGTTTATAAAGCTCACTTGGACTTGTCACACTCTCTAATAATTGAGCCTGGCCCTTTCACTGCAGAGGTCTCCATCCCCTTTCGATGCAGACCAATTGGATATTGACTGTGATTTACATTAAAGTGCAGTAAACACAGGTTCTAATGAAAAAAGGTTAACAAAAGGAACTTACCATAATGGTAGAAGTCTCCTGTTTCTCACAATACTGTTTTAACATTAAACTGACAAGCTGAGTTTTGAGATTTATTTTAAAATGTACCTGCCTATCACAGTAAGTTTGCCAATTGTGTATGATGTAAGTAAGTACTTCATAATACAGGCACACATTATGATGCAGCCCATGTTATTTCAAATGATTTTTTTTCCTCCCCAGAGCTGGATAAATACACCAGCACAAATTAGGTTTTCGCTAGTTACACAACAGTTTGTGACCTTAGGGCTTCTCAAAGTCCATCACAATCATGAATTATGGGCCAAGCGTAGTCATTGTAGTTACACACCCAAAACATGGTATTCAATTTGCACACAAGATTCCGTAAACAGCAAATTAGATAATTGACCAATTAGTCTGGTTTGATGGTGTCACTTGAGAAAATAATGTTGGTCAGGGCACATTCTGTTTCAATACGAATGAAATCTTGCACAGGTTGGTAGGAACCTAATAAAGTCATAGAGATATACAGCACGGAAACAGGCCCTACAGCCCAATTTGTCCATGCCAAAAAGGTTCCTAAATTGAACTAGTCCCATTTTCCTGCATTGGGCCTATGTCCCTCTAAACCTTTCCCGTCCATGTACCTGTCCATATATTATGTTATTTGAAAAGCAGCATTCATAGGCAGGAGCATGGCCATTCAGCCAAACTTCAGATCATCATTTATCTTTCATAATGGATCACTTCCACAAGTAGTAGAGACATAGAGCAGGATTTACCATGCAGCCAGCTGCTTATTTCACCATGGTGGGAGGTGGTCCGCCATTGGCCGGCAGCAGGATCTTCTGATCCCGCCATTGTGAATGGGATTTCCCATTGAATTTACTCTTCATCACTGTGAAACCCAAGTCGAAGGGACTGGAAGATCCCGCTGGCATGCACAGCTGGAAAGCTCTGGCCATAGAACAGTTACAGGACAGAAGGAGGCCAGTTAGTCAAGCATGTTCTGAATCTGCAAGAATAATTTAGCTTGTCCCGCTCCCCCACCTTTCCCCCACTGCAGTGCATTGTTCTTCCCATGAGGTGTCTATCCAATTCTCTTTTGACAGCCATAATTGAATCTGTCTCCATCACACTCTTAGGCAGTGTGTTCCAGAATGTAACCACTCTTCCCTGCTGCCATCAGAATTTTGAATGGACCTACCTCATATTAAGTTTGATATTTCTCTTCACCGTAGCTATGACTGTAACACTACATTCTGCACCTTCTCCTTCTCTATGAATGGTATGCTTTGCAAACGTAGCATGCAAAAAACAATACTGTTCACTGCCAGGAAGCTGGGTTCAATTCCGTCCTTGTTTCACTGTCTGTGTGGAGTTTGCACATTCTCTGTGTCTGCGAGAGTTTCCTCCGGGTGCTCTGGTTTCCTCCCACAGTCCCAAGATGCGTGGGTTAGGTTGATTGGCCATGATAAATTTCCCTTAGTGTCAGGGGGACAAACAAAGTAAATACATAGAATGATAGGGATAAGACCTTGGTGGGATTGTTGTCAGTGCAGTCTTGACGGGCCAAATGACCTCCTTCTACACTAAGGAGATTCTGTGATTAATACGTGAGATTACAGAGATAGAGCCAGGATAAGATAAAATGGTAGGTCAGTGCAGATGTGATGGGTCAAATGGCCTCCTTCTGCACTATGGGGATACAGAGACAGGGCCAGGGTAAGATAAAATGGTGGGTCAGTGCAAACTTGATGGGCCAAATGGCCTCCTTCTGTACTGTACGGATTCTGTGCTTCTATGACCCTTTTTACAGAACTTTCCCTTATTCTAGCCTACATTTTTCATACTGCCCCATCTCTTGTCCCACAAGGATTGCCCACTATCTTCCACAACCCAGCCACTTCCATAACCAAGACCTTCCAAGGAATGGTGACATAGTGGTAATCACTGGACTTGTAATCTGCAGGCCCAGGTTAATGTTCTGTAAACATGAGTTCCAACCTGACTGCAGAAGCTGGAGGAATTTAAATTCCATTCACTAAGCAAAACTGGAATAAAATGCTAGTCTCACACCAGATTAAAAATTCCATCTGATTCACTCATTCCGTTCAGGGAAGGAAATCTGCTATCCCTTCTGGCCTGGCCTTCATATGACTCCAGATCCAAAGCAATGGGGATGGCTTGGTATTGCCCTCTGAAATGGCTTAGCCAGCCATTGAATTGCAATTAGCTCACTGTCACCTCCTCAGAAGTAATGAAGGATAAGCAACAAATGCTGGCCCTGCCAGTGATGCCCACATCCCAAGAGTGAATCAGACAGAAACATGTTTTTGGCACTCAGCCCATTCCCTCACTATTATCTTCAGTCTGCTTCTCCCACAGTGCTTAGGCAGCCCTGGTCTGGGTTATCAATGATATCTTTTCAGCAGTATATAAACACTCATTACTCTCCACTATCTTCTCTCTGTGGCGTCCTTCACTTATATCAGCTTCCAACAATAGCCATCATGCCAACTGCAATGACTTCTGCACCTACATTAACAAAACTTAGGTTGATAATCACGAGGCTGAGGGTTCAAGTTGAACAGTTCAGGATTTGAACACCAAAGCTATGATGGCATTTCAGGGGAATACAGATGATTGCCACACTATTGAAGTTGTTAGGCTGAATGTTCCCATCCTGCCCACCACAGGAATTCTAGTGAGTGGGACATAGACCATGCAAAGACCCATTGACCCTGGGTAGGACTTCCTGGTCTTCGGAAGAGTGCAGCTGGAAAATCCCACCCATTGTCTTTCGAATTAGATGTTTGGCTGTCGACTCGCCTACACATTCAAACGGAGATTAGCAATCCTTCACCAAAGTGACAGATTAATCTGTTCATAGACTGTCCCTATGCACTAAATGCTTGCCATATTCTCCCATATAAGGATTAGACTGGGGTGTTTCTGATACACATGGCATATTGCAAAATAAATATATATTATTTTTTCTGTCACCTGAGGACAACGCCAATGTTCCTTTACAGGCCCTCCTACTCTACTAATATGTTGACACTATCCGATTCTATCATCCTATTGCCACCATTGACTCCACAACAATCATTGTACTCATGGCATGAATGTAGCAATAGGCCCTCTGCCATATTCCTACATTCTGCACCTTTGATCTGTTATTTACACATTCTGATCTCTTAATGCTCTTAGCACCATTCTCAACCTTTATCATCACCACTTACATTCCCTTTGTCTTTTTTTCTATGCCATTCCTATCAATTATAGCCTTTTACGCCTTCGCTTCAGCAAGGTCAGAAATTTCCACCTCAGGTCAATGGACATTCCCGCTGCCCGCTCCTCGTCCTGCTCCAATTCCATGACGGGCAGGCTGGTAAAGTTTCAGTCAGTACATCAACGAAGAGCTCTTAGCTCACCACTATAATAAAAATTAATTGTTTGCAAACAGCCTTAATGGACGAACAGGACATTGAGACAAAGTGATGAGTCAAGCTAGTGGAACAGATTGAATGATAGGAGTGTTAAAAGACGACAGAACAGAGAGACCTGCATTTTCATTGTGACTTTTACAACCTCAAGATATCCAAAAGTGTTTTTCAGCCAATTAAGTATTTTACTGAAGTATATTCAACTTTTATAGGAAATGGGGTGGTGGGGAGAGTCGATTTGTGGAGACCTCACAAGAGGTTATTGCAGAAGGTCAGGGGACATGGAGTTGGGGGTAGGGTGTTAGCATGGATAGAGGATTGGTTGTCAAATAGGAGGCAGAGAGTGGGGGTCAATGGGTGCTATTCGGATTGGCGGTTGGTGACTAGTGGGGTGCCCCAGGGGTCGGTGCTGGGGCCTCAGCTATTTACCATTTATATAGATGATCTGGAGGAGGGAACCGAGTGCAGGGTGTCGAAATTTGCTGATGACACCAAGATTGGGGGAAAGGCAAATTGTGTGGAGGGTGTGGAGAGTCTGCAGAAGGATCTAGATAGGCTGGGCGAATGGGCCAGGAAATGGCAAATGAAATTTAATGTTGGCAAGTGTGAGGTGGTCCACTTTGGTAGGAAGAATGGTAGGAAGGACTATTACTTACGTGGCGAAAAACTGCAGCAGGTGACGGTGCAGAGGGACCTCGGGGTCCTTGTGCATGAGTCGCAAAAACCCAGCTTGCAGGTGCAGCAGGTGGTCAGGAAGGCGAATGGGATGCTGGCCTTCATAGCGAGGGGGATTGAATATAAAAGTAGGGAGGTCTTGCTGCAGCTGTATAGGGCATTGGTGAGGCCGCAGCTGGAGTACTGTGTGCAGTTTTGGGCGCCGCACCTGCGCAAGGATATTTTGGCCCTGGAGGGAGTGCAGAGGAGGTTTACTAGGCTGATACCGGAGTTGAGGGGATTGAGCTATGAGGAGAGGCTGAATAAACTAGGCTTGTACTCGTTAGAGTTTAGAAGAATGAGGGGAGATCTCATTGAGACGTATAAGATGATGAATGGGATGGATAGGATAGAGGTGGAGAGACTCTTCCCGCTCAAAAAAGACAGTAGGACTAGGGGGCACAGCCTCAAGATAAAGGGGAGGCGGTTTAGAACGGAGTTGAGGAGGAACTTCTTCACTCAAAGGGTGGTGAATCTCTGGAATTCTCTGCCCGTTGAAGTGGTGGAGGCTACCTCGCTAAATATTTTTAAGAAGCGGGTTGATGGGTTCTTGATAAGAGAGGGGATTAAGGGTTATGGGGAGAGGGCGGGAAAGTGGAACTGAGCCACAACAGATCAGCCATGATCTTATTGAATGGTGGGGCAGGCTCGAAGGGCTAGATGGCCTACTCCTGCTCCTATTTCTTATGTTCTTATGTTCTTATGAAAAAGCTCCCACAACTGGTAAGGGGAGAATGGTAAGAAATCTCACAATACCAGGTTAAAGTCCAACAGGTTTATTTGTTAGCACAAGCCAAAGGTTTTCAAAGCATTGCTCTTTCATCAGGTGAGTGGGAGTTCTGTTCACAAACAGGGCATATAAAGACACAAACTCAATTTACAAAATAATGGTTGGAATGCGAGTCTTTACAGGTAATCAAGTCTTAAAGGTACAGACAGAACTCCCACTCACCTGATGAAGGAGCAGCACTCTGAAAGCTTTTGGCTTATGCTACTAAATAAACCTATTGGACTTTAACCTGGTGTTGTGAGGCTTCTCACTGTGCTTACCCCAGTCCAATGCCGGCATCTCCAAATAATGAGAGAATGATCAGATAGTTGCCGAAATCTTGCTGCCTTTCACGCAGGCGGGATCTTCTACAAGTATCCCAGCAGCAAGGGGTGTGTTCAACAAGAAACCCTATCAACAATGGCGGGATCACAAGATTCCTCCACCAGCAACTGGTGCACCGCCTCCACCAACACGAAACACCCCCTGTGAGGGAGAAAAATCCTGCCCAATGTTTTCAGTTGCTTGAATGGTTGGACAGCCCTTAAAGAGTTGGACACCAGGGAGAAAGATGTTGCTCCTCTTTGAAACAGTGCCATTGAATCTTCCAGAGAGTGCAGACATTGTCTCAATTTATCATAGCTCACTTGACAGATGGCGCCTCTGACTGTGCAGCACTCCCTCAGTACTGCCATGGAGTGAGACAAATCCGGGCAACTGATCCCACAAACCACAATTCAGAGCAGTGCAGGGGACACAGCATCCAAGGAAATTGTGAGCCATCCTTTATAAAAGGGGCCTCTGATTAGTGTTATTGGGATTTAACATTAAATTAAACACCTACCTTTTAAGTCTTCTAACCACTCAAAAGCTGAATAAAGGACTAAATTATGCAAGTGAGTCTCTGATTTCAGGACCCTGGAGACCATTGATCTTTGAAAGAACATCTTAATGTCAAGTTGAAATGATATTAAATGTAATTATTTTTTATGTACCTATATTTGATAATATTTTTGGCAGCAAATTATTTTTGGCAGTGATATTTTTAACAGCATCTGGGGGAAGCAAGATAAGCTAGCCACTTGAAGAACATTTGTCTTCTTTGTTTCTAGATGTGTTTGATGACATGGCTGATTTCTAGGGTCAAGACACTTCATCTCAGTTCATACAGCATGATACCCTTTCTGAAAGATTACATTTGAAATGTAAGCACAAGATTAACCAGAATTTAATCTGTAGCAGATTACTAAACATGAGCACTGCTCTACATATTATATTTAGAACTAATAGCTGTCCTGTGGCATCACACATGGTGAGTCAGAATGTATGGTGCAGCTCTTGAGAAAGTTCACGCACTATATGGTGCAGCAAGTGGCTAATGACACAATGCTTTTTGACAATTCCCTGGAATTCAGAGGCAATCATAAAGCATGACAGATGTAATTTGTGCTATGGAGAATCGTAGAATCTTAGAATCCTACAGTGCAGGAGGAGGCCTTTCGGCCCATCGAGTCTGCACCAATCAAAATCCCTCCTGGCTTTATCTCCACAACCCCATGCACTTACCCTAGCTAGTCCCCCTGACACTAAGGGGCAATTTAACATGGTCAATCCACTGAACTATAATAGTTATCCTGTGTTGTTTTCTATTAGTTGTTTTTTACTTAGAAAGCGTAAGTCTAGGTGCGATAAGGGAACTGGGACTACAAATACATCAGTCACTAAAAGTTAGAAAGGCCATTAAAAAAATCATGCACTGGCCTTTATTGCTAGAGCAATAGAATTGGAGAGAGTTATTCTGAACTTACATTGAACCTTATTCAGATCACACTGACAGTACTGCATTAGGTTCTGATCCTCATATTTAAAGTTTTAAACTTTATTCATCAGTGTCACAAGTAGGCTTACATTAACACTGCAGTGAAGTTGCTGTGAAAACCCCCTCGTCGCCACACTCTGATGCCTGTTCAGGAACACAGAGGGAGAATTTAGCACGGCCTTTGCACAAAACCAGCAACTTTAGGACTGTGGGAGGAAACCAGAGCACCCAGAAGAAACCCACACAGAAATGGGGAGAACATGCAAACTTGACACAGACAGTGACCCAGGTCAGGAATCAAACCCGGGTCCCTGGCAACGTGAGGCAGCAGTGCTAACCACTGTGCCACCCATTTTGTAAAAGGGATATAGAATCACTGGAGACAGTGCAATGATTTACAAGGATGATAGCAGAAACTTATGGCTTTACATATCAGGAAAGAATTGTGTGTCTTTTCTCTTGAAACAAAACGTTTTAGGAGTGACTTAATAGAGTTATTTACAATTACGGAACATTTTAATGGAGTAGATACAGAGATTTTTTTGTGGAGAAAAGCATATCCAGGGACCATCAACACAAAAGAGTCACCAAAAACATCCAGAATTCAGAAGAAGCTTCTTAACCCGGAGTGGTGAGAATGTGAAACTCACTAGCAGAGGGAATGGTTGAAGCAAATATTATAGATGCATTTAAAGGGCACTGAGACGAGTATTGAGAGAAAAGGGAATGGAAGAGCATGAAGGTAGACTTAGACGAAGAAAGACGACAGGAGTTTTGAATGGAGCATAAACAATGTAATGGACTGGTTGGGTTGGATGGCCTGTTTCTGGTTCAAATATCTCATGTAATCCTATGAAACTGTCATCAGTTTAGCTCAACTATAATTGCACCGATACTTTGGTTTGGTAAGTATTGTTGCATATTTGCTTCTCATTTTCTTACAACCCAACAATTCATTCATGAATGCTTTAGAACGTAAATACACACATCCACGGAGCACATTGCATTGATGAAGCACCTTTAACATAGAAGAATATCCCAACGGGCTTCACATGAGCATTACCAAGTCAAATTTGACCTCAAAAAGATAAAAAGGTATCAGGCCTGATGACAAAAGGCTTGATCAAACAGGTAGGTTTTAAGGAGTGCCTTAAAGGTGGAAAGGTTGAGGGGTGGAGGGATTCAAGAAGGGGCTTTGGCAATTGAATATCCGGCCGACAATGGTAGGGTGAAGGGAATTGGAAGATGCTCCAGAAGATTTAAGAGCTCTGTAGACATGTTGTGGGAGAATCACAATTGGCATTGGCATCTTGGAGCAAGGAAGAATAGGAAGAGAATCAGCCATGATCCGATTTTAATCGCTGCCTTTACTCAAAAGGATGTATAGATGTCTGGTGAGGGAAGCACCAGATTAAATTGCGATGCTTACCAAGTCAAATTTTCCATTAACACTACCATAAAAATTACCAGCTCAGCGAAGTACTGGTGGATGAACAGTGTCCGTATAATCAGACCTGACAGAGGTTAGCCTCATTGGAAAGAAAAGAAATGCAAAAGAATGAATGCATAACACTTTTCTTTAAGATGTACATTGTGGCTGTGCATGGAATAATTAAATATAATTGAAAGATTCAGATCACTAGCAATGTGAAATCAAGCTTCCAACTCAAGGACCAAAATACTTGGGCCCAAGTGAGTTAGGAAAATGTAAATAAAGGAATTTAGAATTGCACATTCAGGAACTTGCTTATGTGGGAAGCATCAAATGTAACCCTAAATCTACCCTTACTTAATATTTGCTCTTCCAAATATGGGCCACTGGATGAGTGATCAGAAATAAGGACCCAGATTTTTTTTTAACCTTCTTCACTCATAGGATGCCACAAGGGACCCAGAAAATTCTGGCTAATCTCATTAAGCCTGGAAGATTTGAAAAATAAAAGAGAGTTAATATTGCAAGTCAATGATCTTTCATCAGGAATGGTAATAGCTGGAGATGTAACCAAGCACAGGGAAAAGCAGAAGGACAGGGAGGAACAAAATGAAAGGTTTATGAGAGGGCATCAGACAGGAGCAATTAACTGACAAAAGGGGTGTGTGGCAGAAGGACATAATCATAGAATCATTGAATCCCTTCAGTGCAGAAGGAGGCTCATCAAGTCTGCACTGACAACAATTCCATCCAGAGCCTATCCCCAGAACCCCATGTATTTACCTTGCTAGTCTCCCTGACATGAAGGGTCAGCTTAGCATGGCCAATCCACCTAACCCGCACACCTTTGGATTGTGGAAACCGGAGCCTCTGGAAGAAACCCAAACAAACATGGGGAGAAGGTGCAGCCTCCACACAGATAGCGACCAGAGACCGGAATTGAACCGAGATACCTGGCACTGAGGCAGCAGTGCTAATCACTGTGCCAGTGCCACCCAATGAATACCAATGAATCATCTGCCCCAAGTGGCTGTGAAAGTGGGCAGCATTTGGTCAAGGTAAGCTGAACGTGCTGGTCAGGGAAGCATTCACAAGAAAAACCATTGGAAGGTGTGGGATCAGATTTCCAGGGGAAGTAAGGTTTCATTCAGACACCTGCCAAAACTGGAGTAAATTCCAAAGTTGTCTCAGGCAGCATGGTAGCACAGTGGTTAGCACTGCTGCTTCACAGCTCCAGGGACCTGGGTTCGAATCCCGGCTCGGGTCACTGCCTGTGTGGAGTTTGCACATTCTCCCTGTGTCTGCGTGGGCTTCCTCCGGGTGCTCCAGTTTCTTCCCACAGTCCAAAAGGTGTGCACGTTAGGTTGATTAGCCATTCTAAATTGCCACTTAGTGTCCCAGGGTGCATAGGTTAGAGGGATTAGCGGGTAAATATATAGGGATATGGAGATAGGACCTGGATGGGATTGTGGTTGGCGCAGACTCGATGGGCCAAATGGCCTCTTTCTGCACTGTAGGTTTCTACCGCACTCCCAGGGCAAATGCAATCCTCCTTCAGGTTCAGGCAGCCCATCTCATTCATAAATTTAAGATGCAAAGCTTACATGAACCAAGGAGTTCACCTGTGTCAGACGATGGAGGGATGAAATTCAAACAGTGCCCCCTCCCCCACCCACCAAACCCTGATCCAGCAAAAGCAGAGAATTTTTAAAAACATTTTTTAAAAAAAAGTTTCAAAAAACTCTTATTTTTAAAGCCGTGATTCGTGCCGCTCCCTGGTGTACTGTAATGAATGTCCAAGATACCCTGCTTTGTGTGCTGTGAATATTGATGAACAACTTTGCACTTTTGTGATATGCTAATGAAATAAAACATAAGAAAAACACAACACTGCAGGTATTTTACCATACGGAAATATTTAAAACTTTACCATTAGTGTGGGATATATTCTTACAGAGCCCTTCTTTACCTGCCACACTCTCCCAGGAGGGCTTGACTATAATACATGAAAACTACCTTATTACCATGAAGATAAAAAGACTGCTCTTCTCTACAAGGGCTGGGCAGAGCCTCAGGCAGCATGCATTATTAGAGGAAAAAGCTGTTATGAGAGACTCTTTTAACAAAGCTAAATTCATCAGTGTTATTTGGCTTGTAATATAAAATTATTTTATCAATTAAAGGAACTATTCACTTCAAGAAAGATAACTACTGGTTTCACTGAATGTGAAAAATTCTGAAAAGCTGGTTAAATAAAATTCGGTTTGAAGGTGTAAAAAAGAGAGCAGACTAGAACAATCACTAATAGTTAGCTATTGCACCTGTATCTATTAGTATAATGAATTATACAAGACTGACTGCTAGACTGTGAGAACATTTACAAAACGAGATCTATCTTGTCAAGATAGAATGGCCTAGAAATCCTCTGGCACTGTGCCCACTTTACAGGCACTAGACAGGCACCAGAGGATCCAATGAAATGTACACAGTTGACCAAGCCATAGGAGCCTCATTTGAGCATAGAAAGAGGGGTCACCCTTCAGTCCCTTGAGTTTCTTCTGCCATACAATCGATCAAACTTAAACTTTTCAACTCTCCTAGTCTTGACAGGTTTTATAGGGCAAGTCTTCCAAATGTCCATGGTGCTGTATGACAAAATCCTTCCCGATATCATTCCTGAATGACCTTGCTCAAAAGTTATGTCCCCCTTGTTCTGTTCTCCTCCATTGGCAGAAACTGTTTATCATCAGCACCCTCTGTATCAATCACATTAATCATCTGAAATGACTCAAGTCAACCAACCTTGATCTTCTATATCAAGTTGTTCTGTATTCATAGAGCCATGGCATTTTACATCCAAAGGTCCTTCAGCCCATCGTGTCTGCACTGGCCATCAAGCACCTATCTATTCTAATCCCATTTTCAGCACTTGGTCCATAGCCTTGTATGCTATCGCATTTCAAGCACTCATCTAAATGCTTCTTAAATGTTGTGAGGAAACTAAAGCACTGCACCACCTCTTCAGCCATGCTTTCATCTGCTCAATCATTTTAGTCCTCAGAAGCCCCATGATAACCTCCCAACCCTTATATTCCATGCCCAGCTAATAAAGGCAAGCATCCCTTATGCCTTCTTAGCCACCTTATCTAACTGTCCTGCTGCCTTCAAGGATTTATGGACATGCACCTCATGATCTCTCTGTACTCCCTAGAGTTCTACCGTTCATTGTGTATTCCTTTGCACTCTTAGTCTTCCTGAAATGCCTCACATCTTCCACAATTAAATTCCATTTACCACTGTTCTGCCCATCTATACTGTCCTGTAATATCAGGCTTTGCTCCTTGCTACTGACCACATCACCAGTTTTCACGTGATCTGCAAACTTACTGATCATACCACCCACATTCATTTCCAAATGATGTTTCTATGTTCTATTCTGCTAATGTACACAAAGGGACCTTGCATCAATCTCTATGGTACACCACTGGACACAGGCTTTCAGTCACAAAAACAACCTTTGACCCTCACCCTCTACTCCTATCACTAATTTTGGATCCAATTTGCCAAATTGTCCTGGATCCCATGGACTCTTACTTTCTTGATTGGTCTCCCATGCGGGACCTTGTCGAAACCCTCCAAATAGAGATTGATTCCGTCCCTCAGAATTTTTTCTAATAACTTCCGTCTCACTGATGTTAGACTCACTGGCCTGTAATTTCTTGTTCTTTCCCTACTTCCCTTCCTGAACAATGGTACTACATCAGCTGATCTCTAGTCATGTGGCACCTCTCCTGTGGCCAGCGAGGATTTGAAAATTAGCATCAGAGCCCCTGCAATCCCCTCCCTAGCCTCCCATAGCCGTGTGTGACAGGACACCAATCCACTTCTAAGCCTGTTAAAAACACAAATATCTCTTTTCATAGCAACTTCATTGCAGTGTGAATGTAAGCCTACTTGTGACTAATAAATAAACTTTAACTTTTTCCCTCTTGATGCTAATCTGTTCAATTATATCACAGTCTCCCTCCCTGCTCTCCATACCTACATCATGCTTCTCTGTAGATAGTGAACACAGATGCAAAATACCCGTTTAATAGATCAGCTGCATCTTGCGGCTCCACGCACAGACTGCCACTTTGGTCTCAAATGGACCTAATTTTTTCTTTGCCCTTAATATACTTAAAAAGCACCTTGGGATTTTCCTTTATTTTGCCTGCTTGTGCTTTTTCATGCCTCCACTTTGCTCTCCTAATTTCTCTCTGAGCTCTCCAGTCACACTTCTCATTAAAAAAAAAACTTGAGATAATTTTATGCTCAGAATAATTTTTTTTTGAAAGCTAAAACTCTTACCTTTCCTTACCGTTGTTTTAAACTGAAGAACAGCAGCTCATCCACAGCTTAGCAATCAGTCTCTCCCTTGTAGTCTCTACTTCTGCAGCAGGGCAAGGCCAGTGTCATCCAGAATGCACATCTGAATTATTTCAGTTGAAGAAGGTTAAAATTACACTTGTTATAGAACTTGCCAGGCCATCACTCAATAATCTCACTCAGCAACATGTATCTTGAACAGTTGAGGGATCTTTCAACAGTATCATTTCATTATGTTGGTTAAATGTCAGTTTGTCATTTCAAACAGATTGACCTTTGGCTTCTAACTCAAACCTTCAATGGTTGTTGAGAAGACGATTTTGCTGGTGTTACCATCTCAATAATTTACAACTGGAGGTATAAACATACGGGAGGGGTGCAATCTTATGAAAAAAAGTGTGTGAAAACAGGAGAAATTTGTGCCATTATTTTGGGCAAATTAAAAATTAAATCGACTTGACTTTGTCAAAGAAATGCGGCCAAACTTGTTTCTCACCAGCAGCGGGAGTAGGCGGGTCCTAGCTCAACCGAGAGCCAACAGATTGCAGCAGTGGGTGCAATTATGCATGTGGTTTTAAGAACACATATGGAAGAGATCACATCATGGTCAGAGTTGAGTGGACATACAGCAGAGTTCTCTATCCATGTGGTTCATGGTAATTTTCCAGCTCTATTTGGGGGGGGTTGGAGAAGATAAAGCTTAACTGCAGTGTTATCAACAAATTGGTCAATATCAAAACAAACCTACACTACCTTCCGGATCAATAGAAGAATGTATTTGAAGTGACACTTGGCTTAATGAAGGGAGTTCAAGTGAACCTCAAGATAGAGACTAATAGTCAACTAAAAAGTCTCAATGCAAGTGTGGTGCCATACATAATTCGTCCCCAAGAAGAATTAGTTTGGCTTGTTAACACTTGTGTGTTTGAGCCAGTTACAATGAGTGACTGAGCTACTCTCACTGTACCTGGCATGAAGCCAAATGTTTCAGTTTGTAATTGTGGTGATTTTATAGCAACTATATATCCAGTATTTTGTGCTGATCAATATCCATTTCACAGAATCACAGAATACTACAGTGCAGAAGAGGCCCTTTGGCCCTTCAAGTCTGCGCTGATACATGAAATACCCTAACCTGCCCAGTTAATCCCACTTGCCAGCACTTGGCCTACAGCCTTGAATGTTATGGCGTGCCAAGTATTCATCCAGGTACTTGAAAAAGGATGTGAGGCATCCCACCTCCACCATCCACCCAGGCAGTGCATTCCAGGCCGTCAGCACCCTCTGGGTAAAAATGTTTTTCCTCAAGTTCCCCCAAACCTCCCATCACTTTTAACTTGCGTGCCCTCATTTCCTTAATTTGAAGATTTATTTGCTGGGTTATCAGGTGAAATTCAGCAACATTGACCTTTCACAAGCATACTTACACATGTAGATAACCACTGAATCTCAACTATCGTTAATCATAAAATAAGTCTTTCATTATAAAAGATTACTTTTCGAAGTAACATCTATACCAGTCCTAATCTAAAGATTGATGGATCAGATTGTAAGTGATCTCTCTGGTATACAATATTACCAGGATGATATTCTAATTACAGGGTCCAGTCAAAAAGAATGACTTTTTCCAGACGATAGTGCAATATTTGAATCACATTATTGATAGGAAAGACCTAAATAATGTATCTAAAAAGATGGACGGTGTAATTTAAATAATTTAATGCAGTATTCTTTATTCATATCGATCATGTTTCTTCCTAAGTATCTTTGTGTCACCTACTTGGGCTTGGCTTCACTTTATTTATTACATCTGTCCAGGATAACAGTGGTAGGAGTGGTGTCTGTGAAGGCAGCCACTGCCACCCAAACAGGTAGAATAAACTAAAGACAAATCTACTAGACAAATTTGGGTATCTATGAGGAGCTCCAGGTCACCAACAAATGGAATGTCACCACAATCTATATCCCCTTTTCTCGGCACCGTCTCTGCACCAGCCCAGACACCAACTCTGGTTCAATGGGTAACATGGAAGAATATACCAGGAATGGCAACAAGCACACCTTAATATGAAGTATCAATATACTGAAACAGGCTATGAAAGAGATTAACAGTTCCACAAAAAGATGGGAACGTGGTTCTGTAGCCTCACCACAAGGGGTGGCATGGTGGCACAGTGGTTAACAGAGACCTGGGTTTGATTCACAATTTGGCTCACTGACTGTATGGAGTTTGCACAATTCTCCTCGTATCTGCGGGGATTTCCTCTGGATGCTCCGCTTTCTTCCTACAATCCAAAGATGTGCAGGTTAGGTGGATTGGCCATGATAAATTTCCTCTTAGTGTTCCAAGATATGTAGCTTAGAGGGACTAGCTGGGTTAATATGTGGAGTTATGGGAATAAGGAATAATGCCTGGATAGGTTTGTTGTCGGTGCAGATTCGATGGGCTGAATGGCGTCCTTCTGCACTGTAGGGTTTCTACGATTTCTATGATTTCACTGAATCAAAAACAACCATGCAGGTGGTGATGGCAAGGAACAAGGCCAAAATATTTGCAAGCATCTTCTGACAAAAGTGCCAAGTGGGTGATCCTACTTATCTTTCTCTCTCTTGCGGTACCAACCACCATATACATCAATGCCCACTCAATTCAGTTCATTCTTGTGACAAGATTATTATAAACGCAATGGGCCCTCATAGTATTCCATTGAAGACCCTGCGCACCAGAACTAGCACCCCGCAGCCCCCCATCAGGTAAGATTTTCTGGTACAGCTAGAACATCAGCATCTACATAAGAACATAAGAACATAAGAAATAGGAGCAGGAGTAGGCCATCTGGCCCTTCGAGCCTGCCCCGTCATTCAATAAGATCATGGCTGATCTGTCGTGGCTCAGTTCCACTTTCCCGCCCTCTCCCTATAACCCTTAATCCCCTCTCTTATCAAAAACCCATCAACCCGCTTCTTAAAAATATTTAGCGAGGCAGCCTCCACCACTTCAATGGGCAGAGAATTCCAGAGATTCACCACCCTTTGAGTGAAGAAGTTCCTCCTCAACTCCGTTCTAAACCGCCCCCCCTTTATCTTGAGGCTGTGCCCCCTAGTCCTACTGTCTTTTTTGAGCGAGAAGAGTCTCTCCACCTCTATCCTATCCATCCCATTCATCATCTTATACGTCTCAATGAGATCTCCCCTCATTCTTCTAAACTCTAACGAGTACAAGCCTAGTTTATTCAGCCTCTCCTCATAGCTCAATCCCCTCAACTCCGGTATCAGCCTAGTAAACCTCCTCTGCACTCCCTCCAAGGCCAAAATATCCTTGCGCAGGTGCGGCGCCCAAAACTGCACACAGTACTCCAGCTGCGGCCTCACCAATGCCCTATACAGCTGCAGCAAGACCTCCCTACTTTTATATTCAATCCCCCTCGCTATGAAGGCCAGCATCCCATTCGCCTTCCTGACCACCTGCTGCACCTGCAGGCTGGGTTTTTGCGACTCATGCACAAGGACCCCGAGGTCCCTCTGCACCGTCGCCTGCTGCAGTTTTTCGCCACGTAAGTAATAGTCCTTCCTACCATTCTTCCTACCAAAGTGGACCACCTCACACTTGCCAACATTAAATTCCATTTGCCATTTCGTGGCCCATTCGCCCTGCCTATCTAGATCCTTCTGCAGACTCTCCACACCCTCCGCACAATTTGCCTTTCCCCCAATCTTGGTGTCATCAGCAAATTTCGACACCCTACACTCGGTTCCCTCCTCCAGATCATCTATATAAATGGTAAATAGCTGAGGCCCCAGCACTGACCCCTGGGGCACCCCACTAGTCACCAACCGCCAATCCGAATAGCACCCATTGACCCCCACTCTCTGCCTTCTACCCAACATGTGACAAATTGTTCAGATATTCCTGTTCGCAGGAAAGGGAGATAGACACAAACCAGTAATTTATTGCCTAGGGCGACACAGTGGCCCAGTGGTTAGCACTGCTGTCTCAATATACCAGGGATCTGGGTTCGATTCCCGGCTTGGGTCACTGTCTGTGTGGAATCTACTCGTTCTCTCCATGTCTGTGTGAGTTTCCTCCGGGTGCTCCTGATGAACACAGTCCAAAAGACATGCTGGTTAGATGCATTGGCCATGCTGAATTTTCCCTCAGTGTACCTGAACAGCTGCCGAAGTGTGGCAACTAGGGAATTTTCAGTGATTTCATTGCAGTGTTAATGTAAGCCTACTTGCGATACTAATAAGTAAACATTAAACTTTAATTTAAATAATGGGAACAGTCATTGATTTTGCCATGAAATGGGACCAACTGATACACTGCTGGCTGACACTCAGGGCCAGCGAATCTTCAGTTTTGCAGACTAAGAGGTGGAGGGGCAGGCGGGGGTGGGGATAGTTGGTGAGTTTCCCACTGATCGGCAGGGCGGGCTCTCACAATGAATCTTCCAGTTGAAAACTGGTTGATTATGCATTGGCCAGCTGCTCGCTGAATCACAGGGCAGACACTGATTTGTCCGGCCTCCGTTACCTCATGGGGTTGAAGTTCCTGGCGCCGTATTTAAGCTGCGTCCAAACAGATTTCCCTCTCAGCAAACCGCGTGCATGGTGTGGCTG
Organism: Carcharhinus amblyrhynchos; assembly: GCF_965287045.1. Lineage (NCBI taxonomy): Eukaryota > Metazoa > Chordata > Chondrichthyes > Carcharhiniformes > Carcharhinidae > Carcharhinus > Carcharhinus amblyrhynchos. Next base: position 127,785,497 of record NC_137327.1, read on the forward strand.
GACAACACCTCCTCCAGGAGAATCAATCGATCTGCGCCTCGATTCTGCCACGAGTCTCGGTAACTCTCCTCCAGAGACTGCACGAACACCGAGATGTCCTCTTCTTGAAGGATGCAAGCAAGAAGGCTATTTCTCTGGCCATGAGACTGTTAACCTCTTGCTTTGCTTCTTCTTGCATATATATCATCTTCAGAGCTTTAAGCTTTTTACTGAATATCTATTTCAACACTTATTTCTGACCGAATAAAAAATCGACTGTACTGTATGTTAGAACGTAGAATAGTACAGCACAGGAACAAGCCCTTTGACCCATGATGTCGTACCAAACATGATGCCAAATTAAACTAATCCCTTCTGCCTGCCCTTGGTACATATCCGTCTATTCCTTACATATTCATGTGCTTATCTAAAAGCCTCTTAAACGCCCCATCATCTCCAGCTGCACTACCATCCCTGGCATCACGTTCCAGACATCTACCACCCTCTGTATAAAAGAACTTGCCCCATACATCTCCTTTGAGCTTTCCTCCTTGCACCTTAAGTGCATGCTCCCCTAGTATTAGGCATTTCAACTCTGTCATGTGTATTGTGGTCCCGTACAATTGTGTAATGTTCAGCTAGGCGTTTCTGTCGGTGTAGGGGTTAAGAATAGGAGTGTCATGCTGCATTACACATTGAGTATGCAAAAAAAACTTACTTAATGGATTAATCAGTAGATGGTGCTATAGATTCTTACTCACTCCCGAGCAGAGAGCTGATTAATTTTAAGACAAAGCAGTTTCCACCTGCATCGCTCCATCATGACAATAAACGCTGGCTCCTTGAATGATTACATTGCTGGTACATTGATTTAGGCTCTCTCCAGAAGGGTTTTTCTATCTGTTACGCAAAGCCTACAGTTTACAATGTCATTCTGTTTTAGGATGATTGCATTCAGCAGCAAATGCTTTGTCTGGAGTTGCAGGCAGAAGGAGACAGGGTGGGGAGAATAAGCAGCAGCAGGTCTGGAATTTTCTAGAATCCCACTACTTCTAGATTTCATACCTGCTCACAAATTTCTTTCTGCGCAATACCATTTTCGAACGTTTGCTCTCGTAAAATATGAAGGGAAGGTCTCGAAAGCCCTCAACAGCCTCCAGTGCTGCGATGAAAAAATTGGACAGATGTCTTTTGAACTCTTGAGTATAAGTGTTACTACCCTGAGGCCAATAACTCAGGTGTTTAATTATAGTCAATGCAAACCACTTCCCTCCTGAAAGTTTCATTGTTCAGAAAGATTAAATAAATGACTATCATTGACTTTGAGCCTCCTGTCTAAATATGGCCAAGAGTATAATTATTCTGAATGGTGAAGAGTGGAGGGGGAGGGATAAGAAAGCCTCTTATATGGCACAATAAGTGTTGGAAACACTCAGCAGATCAGACAGCATCTGTTGATCACTGATCTTAAACACTGGCATGGTGGAGGGGGGGATGCTTTTAGCCCCTCCTCCCCTCAATTACAACAGGAGGAGGGATGTGACTGGGGAGGGGGAAGGGAGTTTGGTTTAAATTGTTCGAAATGTTACGGCGGCACGGTGCACACCACTGCTGCCTCACAGCACCAGGGACCCAGGTTCCGGGTTTAGGACCGAGGTAAGGACTCATTTCTTCGCCCAAAGAGTGGTGAGCCTGTGGAATTCATTACCACCGGAAGTAGTTGATACCAAAACATTAAAATTATTCGAGAGGCGGCTGGATTTGGCACTTGGGGCGAATGGGATCAAAGGTTATGGGGAAAAAGCAGGATTAGGCTATTGAGTTGGACGATCAGCCATGATCGTAATGAATGGCGGAGTAGGATCGAAGGGCCAAATGACCTTCTCCAGCTCCTATCTTCTACATTTCTATTCCAGCTTTGGGTGACTGTCCGTGTGGAGTTTGCATATTTTCCCCACGTCTGCATGTGTTTCCTCCCGATTCTCCAGTTTCCTCCCATAGTCCAAAGTTAGGTGGATTGGCCATGTTAAATTGCCCCTTAATATCCAAAGGTGTGTAGGTGAGGTGGATTAGCCATGGTAAATGCATGGGGTTACTGGGATAGGGCAGAAGGGAGGCCATTCTTTCAGAGAATTGGTGCTTACCCGATGGGCCGGTGGCCTCTTTGTACACTATAGGGATTCTATGGTTCTATGTCAAACTCAATCCCAACCTCTATTTCTGTTTCAACCTTGATGTGTTCAGGAGTCAGCTGAATATATCATCCTGGAATAACCGGTTAGTAATTGTAATAATACTGGTAAACGAGGCTAAGATAAGCAATCTGTAATGAGGATCTTTTCACAGTAACTTAATTGCAGTGTTTATGTAAGCCTACCTGTGGCACTAATAAATAAACTTTAAACTTTAAGTATGGCTTTTCCAGGGCTCAGGGAATACAGCAGCTTAACAGACACTGGAATCGCTGTATTCAGAAGCTAAATGCTTTTCCAGGACTACTTGTGAACCAAGAGGGCTGAAGTCTTTTTCTTCCTCCCCCCCGCAACCCTCCCAAGCAGTTCCCACTTCGGTGATGTCTCCACCAACTGCTGCCCCATGCAGAAGGAATAAAAGTAACAGCTTAGACTAGTATCCTTATTTCCCCGTTTTACTATTTTTTCCTTCTGCATCTCCTGTGGGATGTATGTGGTGAGGGACTCCAGTAGTGTTTCAGGGGATTTTACTTGTAGGAAGTGTCTTAGATTGAAGCTTCTGGAGGAGCGTGTTAAGGAGCTGGAGGTGGTATTAGATGAGCTCCGCATAATTCGTGAGGCAGAGAGAGACATTGATAGGAGTTTTAAGGAAATAGTCACTCCTAGTAATCAGTCTTGGGTCAATGTCAAGAGGAGGGGAAAGAAGCATGTGGGAGGAGAATCCCCTGGGGCTGTTCCCCTCCAAAATAGGTTTTTGGTCCTGGAGGCTACAGTTGAGGAAGCATCAACTGGGGATAGCCAAAGGGAGCAGGACTCTGGGGGTGAGCCTATTGTAAAAGCTCAGGTGTCTAGGGGATGCAAGAGATTGGGCCTCGTGATTGGGGACTCTACAGTTAAAGGGACGGATAGGAGAGTTGGTAGTAAGGGTAGGGATTCAGGGCTGGTGTGTTGCCTACCGGGGCTGGGGTCCGGGATGTGTCAGAGAGGATATTCAAGACTCTTAGGGGAGAGGGTGATCAACCCCAAGTTATAATTCATGTGGGGACACATGACATAGGGAGGCTAAGGGAAGGGGATATTAAGCAGAGTTTCATGGAGTTGGGATGGAAACTAAAGGCCAAGTCAAACAGAGTGGTTATCTCTGGACTCTTGCCTGTGCCACGGGATAGTTTAGAGAGGAATAGGGAGAGGGAAAGTTTGAACTTGTGGCTGAGGGGATGGTGCAGGAGGGAGGGGTTTAATTACTTGAGCAATTGGGGCTCATTCTGGGGAAGATGGGATCTCTATAAGAGTGATGGTATACATCTGAACCAGAGGGGAACAAATATCCTGGGGGGTAAATTTGTGAAGGCTATGCGGAGTGGTTTAAACTGATTCAGAGGGGGGGTGGGATCCTGGGTAGAGGGGGTGAAAGTGAGGGGGGCATAGAAGGGGACGGCATTGCACGGCATTGTGGGGGTGGGGCGGAGCGAGGTTTGAAATGTATATACTTTAACGCGAGGAGTATTCGCAATAAAGTGGATGAACTTGCAGCGTGGACCAGTACCTGGGACTTTGATGTTGTGGCCATTTCAGAGACGTGGATAGAGCAGGGTCAGGAATGGATGTTGCAGGTGCCGGGGTACAAGTGCTTTAGTCGGAGTAGAGAAGGAGGTAGAAGGGGGGGTGGAGTAGCATTATTGGTCAAGGACTATATCACAGTGTCAGAGAGGAAGTTTAATGAGGACTTGTCTGTTGAGGTAGTATGGGCAGAAATTAGAAATAGGAGAGGAGAGGTCACCCTGTTGGGAGTCTTTTATAGACCTCCAAAAAGTTCTAGAGAGGTTGAGGAAAGGATTGCAGAGACGATCCTGGTTAGGAGTGAAAGTAATAGGGTAATTGTTATGGGGGATTTTAACTTTACTAACATTGATTGGAATTGCTATAGCTCTAGCTCGTTAGAGGGGTCAGTTTTTGTTCAAAGTGTGCAGGAAGGTTTTTTGACTCAATATGTAGATAGGCCAACTAGAGGTGAGGCTATATTGGACTTGGTGCTGGGAAATGAGCCAGACCAGGTGCTAGACTTGGAAGTTGGTGTGCTTTTTGGTGATAGTGACCACAATTCGGTTACGTTCACCTTAGTGATGGAAAGGGATAGGCATGAACCTCGGGTCAGTAGTTTTAGCTGGGGGAAGGGTAATTATGAGGCCATTAGGAGAGAATTAGGAAGCATTGGTTGGACTAGGAGATTACAGGGACTAGGAACGTCTGATATGTGGAGTTTTTTCAAGGAGCAGCTACTGTGGGTCTGTGATAGGTATGTCCCTGTCAGGCAAGGAGGAATTGGTAGGGCTAGGGAACCGTGGTGCACAAAAAAAGTTGATTTGTTGGTTAGGAAGAAGAAGGAGGCTTATGTTCGGATGAGGCTTGAGGGCTCGGGTAGTGCAGTAGAAAGCTTTAGATTGGCTAGGAGGGAGTTGAAGAGGGAGTTAAGAAGGGCTAGAAGAGGGCATGAGATGACTTTGGCTGATAGGATTAAGGAGAATCCTAAGGCGTTCTATAGGTATGTCAAGAACAGAAGGTTGGTTAGGGCAAGATTAGGGCCAGTTACAGACAGTAGGGGGAAGTTGTGTGTGGAACCGGAAGAGATTGGAGAGGCATTGAACCATTATTTCTCTTTGGTGTTCACGCAGGACGATATGAATGTAGCTGAGGAGGTCACTGGGGTGAAGGGGTGTAAAATAGAAAGTATTGTAGTTGATACAGAGGATGTGTTGGATATTCTAGATGGGTTGAAAATAGATAAGTCCCCTGGTCCAGACGGGATTTACCCTAGGATTCTATGGGAGGCAAGAGAGGTGATTGCAGAGCCACTGGCTCTGATCTTCAGGTCGTCGTTGGTCTCTGGTATAGTACCGGAAGATTGGAGGACAGCGAATGTTGTCCCATTGTTTAAGAAGGGGAGCAGAGACTTCCCTGGGAATTACAGACCAGTGAGTCTTACTTCTGTAGTGGGCAAGGTTTTAGAAAGAATTATTAGGGATAGGATTTATAGTTATTTGGAGAGTAATGAATTGATTAGAGATAGTCAGCATGGTTTTGTAGCGGGAAGGTCGTGCCTTACTAACCTTATTGAGTTCTTTGAGAAGGTGACCAAAGAGGTGGATGGGGTAAGGCAGTAGATGTGGTATATATGGATTTTAGTAAGGCGTTTGATAAGGTTCACCATGGTATGCTTCTGCAGAAAATGCAGATGTATGGGATTGGTGGTAATTTAGGTACTTGGATCAGGAATTGGTTAGCAGATAGGAGACAGAGGGTGGTGGTTGATGGTAATTATTCATCATGGAGTTCGGTTACGAGTGGTGTGCCTCAGGGATCTGTTTTGGGGCCACTGCTGTTTGTAATCTTTATTAATGATCTGGATGAGGGCATAGTTGGGTGGATTAGTAAGTTTGCTGATGACACCAAAGTCGGAGGTGTGGTAGATTGTGAGGAAGGGTGTCGAAGTTTGCAGGGTGACTTGGACAGGTTGCAGAGCTGGGCCGCGAGGTGGCGGATGGAGTTTAATGCGGAGAAGTGTGAGGTAATCCATTTCGGTAGGAATAACAGATGTGTTGAGTATAGGGCTAACGGGAGGACTTTGAATAGAGTGGAGGAGCAGAGGGATCTAGGTGTATGTGTACATAGATCCCTGAAAGTTGGGAATCAAGTAGATAAGGTTGTTAAGAAGGCGTACGTGTCTTGGCGTTTATTGGTAGGGGGATTGAATTTAGGAGTCGCAGCATCATGTTGCAACTGTACACAACTCTGGTGCGGCCGCACTTGGAGTACTGTGTGCAGTTCTGGTCCCCACATTACAGGAAGGATGTGGAGGCTTTGGAGAGGGTGCAGAGGAGGTTTACCAGGATGTTGCCTGGTATGCAGGGGAGGTCCTATGAGGAGAGACTGAGGGATTTGGGGTTGTTTTCACTGGAAAGAAGGCGGCTAAGAGGGGATCTTATAGAAACATATAAGATGATTAGGGGTTTAGATAGGGTGGATGGTGATAGCCTGTTTCCTCGGATGGAGAAATCTAGCACGAGGGGGCATGGCTTTAAATTAAGGGGGGGTAGTTATAGGACGGATGTCAGGGGCAGGTTCTTTACCCAGAGGGTGGTGAGGGACTGGAATGCCCTGCCTGTTGCAGTTGTAAATGCGCCTAGTTTGGGGGCGTTTAAGAGATTGGTGGATAGGTTTATGGACGAAAAGGGATTGGTTTAGATTAGTGGGTCAATGTTTTCTTTTTAAAAATAAGACTGGTCGGCGCAACATTGTGGGCCGAAGGGCCTGTTCCGCGCTGTAATGTTCTATGTTCTATGTTCTATGTTCTATGACTGCACACAACTCTCTGAAGCCACACACACCCCGACACCCTCCTCATCTTTTCCATTGCTGGACACCATAGCCCAGCAATCTCCTGCTGCTACAATTTACCACGAGCTTCACAGTCCATCATCTGATTGACCCCTCGATTTGACCAGCCAAGGAATGGAGCAAAAAAACACTGACAAGGCTCCAGGCGACACAGTGGTTAGCACTGCTGCCTCACAGCGGCTGGAACCCAGGTTCAATTCCAACCTCAGGTCACTGTCTGTGTGGTGTTTGTACATTCTCTCCGTGTCTGTATCAGTTTCTTACAGGTTTCCCCCCACAGACTAAAGATGTATTGGTTGGGCTTTCAATTTGATTTATTATTGTCACACGTATTGGTATATAGTGAAAAGTATTGTTTCTTGTGTGCTGTACAGACAAAACATGCCATTCATAGAGATGAGAGAGTGCAGAATGTAGTGTTATAGTCATAGCTAGGGTGTAGAGAAAGATCAATTTAATGTAAGGTACATCCATTCAAAAGGCAGCAGGGAAGAAGCTGTTCTTGAGTTGGTTGTTACGTGACCCCAAAATTTTGTCTGATTAGATGGATTAGCCATGATAAATGCACAGGGTAATGGGGATAGGATAGGCGGGGTGGGGGCATGGGTAGCATGCTGAGTCAGTGCATCTCGATGGGCTGAATGGTCTCCTTCTGCACGGTAAGAATTATCTGATTCTATGCTGTAAAATGTGTTCAGAATTCTGTCTTCCCTGATTCTCCCTGACTTTAACAAGTGTCCCTACTCTTTCCTGGTCTTCCTGCAAAAACATGGGCCATTAACTCTGGACGAGACTCTCTGGCCTACCCCCAGCGTTTATCCCTGCGGCACGACTTTCACTGGCAGCAGAATCCCACGGTCCTGCCGCTGTCAATGGGAATTCTCCAGCGGAAAACCCATGGCATGGGGTGCACCATCGGCAGGACCAGAGAATACCACCGGCATGAGCGGCCAGAGAATTGCAGGCCTCTGTTTCTCTCTCCACGGTACTGAGTGCTTCCAGCATTTTCTGTTTTCATTTCGGGTTTCCAGCAAAAGCAGTGTTTTGCTTTTACCTTATGTAACATACAGTTGTCGAGGTTTACAGCACGGAAACAGTCCCTTCAGCCCAAGTTGACGCTGCCGCCCAGTTTTTAATCATTAAGCTAGTGAGTGGGGATGTACTGTCGGCAGGAATGGCTGAAGAACTCCAAGAAACGTCAAAAATTATTTATTAGTCACCAGTAGGCTTATATTCACACTGAAGTTAATCCCCTGGACGGCACACTCCAGCGGCTGTTCGGGAAAATTTAGCATGGCCAATGCACCTAACCAGCACATCTTTGGACAGTGGGAGGAAACCGGAGCACCCAGAGGAAACCCACGCAGACATGGGGAGAATGTCCAAACTCCACACAGACAGTGACCCAATCCGGGAATTGAATTGGAGCCCCTGGTGCTGTGAGGCAGCAGTGCTCACCACTGTATCACCACGCCGACCCAGATCTCTTGTATCTTTTCAGCTTGTGATTTCTGCTGCCGCGTAATAGTGAAACCATGAATCAATAATTGAGCAGCTGACATCTACCATTTGGCAGTCAGGGCCTGGGGTCTGTGCTCTGCATTCGCAGGGGTTTCACTGGAATGTGTTAATTTTCACAGGGAGTCTTTAAAAATCAGTTAATTTTGGAGACCGTGTTATTTATAACTCCGAGCAGCAAACACCATGCAACAGAAATTGTTTACGAAATAAAAGCTTCATATGAAATTTTCTTCCACCTGTCCCCTTTTTGCAGAGAGTATATTTTCCCCATCTGGCTTCTGTGCCTTGTTTTGTACATCTGGCTTCGTTTTGCTTTGCATCAACCCTGCTTTTTTTACTCTCTCATGCATGTGCCTGCCATAAAATCTGTAACATATAGCACTGACTAGTGGTACTTCTGCAGCTGCAGATACCTGGAAGTCAATGGCTTCACTGTATGCCTCCAGATATAAAATTTAATGAGCCGTCATAAGATCAGAATGTGGGGGAGGAGTGGGAGGAGGAATTTTCAGGCTGGTTCTTATGTTTCTTTTCAACAGTCTGCCCCTTTTTTGTATTTGTGAGCTTCTGAGTGTCTCTATTTTTGAAGCAAGCAATGTAGAGGCAGGGTTTGAATGTGGAACTCGCTACCACAGGGATCGATTGAGGTAAATAGCATTGATGTATTTAAAGGGAAGCTCAGTACATAAGAGAGAAAGAAATAGGAGGATTGGGTTGGATAAAGAAAGATGGGAGGCAGTTTACATTGAGCATAAATTTCGGCACAGACCAATTGTCCTGTTTTTATGCTGTAATTGGAACATAATCCTACGTCAATAAGGCAGATATTTCTGTCAAGATCCTGAGTCAGTGTCACCAGAATTCACAAGACTTTTTTTTATTGCCAAGGACACTACACTGACAATCCCTGATGCACATTTCCTAGCCTCCATGGCCTGCCTTCTCTTCAGGCTCCACCCATCTCCTTAGGTCGCGATTCTTGGCGCTGCTTGACAGGCAGTGTCAAGGCGCCAGGCTGGCACTGCCAGAGTCACAGGCCAGCAGGGGGACTTCCCGCCCCTGCCCCTGACCACCCAGAGGGCCTCAACGACAACCAGTCCCACCAGCAAGGCATCACATCTGGTCCCCTTTGCTAGAAACTACACGTGATCCTCTCTGATGATGACCTCCGTCGGGGAGGCTGTTAAGGCAAGTGAGTCCAGACAATCGCTCCCCGAGCTCACTGATAATATTTGAATTTGGTTATAAATATTAAAATCTGTGCTGGTTTCACTGGGCAAGAGGCGAGAGTGCTTAAACAAAGGAGACTATAAAGAGATGAGGGAGGAGTTGGCTAAGGTAGACGGGGAGCAAAATCTTTATGGTGGGACAATTGAGGAACAGTGGAGGACTTTCAAAGCGATCTTTCACATACTCAGCAAAAGTATATACCAGTGATAAGGAAGGACTGTAGAAAAAGATAAATCAGCCATGGATATGTAAGGAAATAAAGGAGGGCGTCAAATTGAAAGAAAATGCATCCAAAGTGGCAAAGATTAGTGGGAACCTCGAAGATTGGGAAATCTTTAAAGGCCAGCAGAAAGCCACGAAAAAAGCTATAAAGAAAGGTAAAATGGATTATGAGAGTAAACTAGCTCAGAATATAAAAACAGACAGCAAAAGTTTCTGCAAATGTATAAAATGAAAAAGAGTGACGAAAGCAAACATTCGTCTGTTAGAGGATGAGAAGGGGGATGTAATAACTGGAAACGAGAAAATGGCTGAGGCACTGAACAGGTATCTTGTGTCAGTCTTCACAGTGGAAGACACAAATAACATTGATGACAGGAAGGCTATGGCAGGTGAGAGCCTAGAAACTATCATTGTCACGAAAGAGCTAGTGTTGGGCAAGTTAATGAGGACAAAGGTAGATAAGCAAAGGTAATGACTTTTAAGGGGCATCTTCACAAGTACATGAATGAGATGGGACTAGAGGGATATGGTCCCCGAAAGGTAGGAGGTTTTAAGTTAACCCAGATTGGAGGGCCTGTTCCTGTGCTGTTATTTTCTAAGTCTCCTGGTCCTGATGGAATGTAACCCAGGGTACTAAAAGAATTGGCGAGAGAAATAGCAAATGCGCTAATGGTAATTGACCAAAATTCGTTGGACTCTGGAGTGGTTCCCGCAGATTGGAAAACAGCAAATGTGATGCCACTGTTTAAAAAAAGAGGTAGAGAAAAGGCAGGTAACCACAGGCTGGTTAGCTTAACTTCTGTAGTAGGGAAAATGCTTGAATCTATCATCAAGGAAGAAATAGCGAGGCATCTGGATAGAAATTGTCCCATTGGTAAAAGGCAGCGTGGGTTCATGAAGGGCAGGTCATGTTTGACTAATTTGGTGGAATTCTTTGAGAACATTACTTGTGCAGTGGACAATGGGGAACCTGTGGATGTGGTGATCTGGATTTCCAGAAGGCGCTTGACAAGGTGCCACACCAAAGACTGCTACATAAGATAAAGGTGCACAGTGTTATGGGTAATTTATTCGTATGGATAGAGGATTGGTTAACTAATAGAAGGCAAAAAGTGAGGTAAATGGGTGTTTTTCTGGTTGGCGATCAGTGACTAATGGCGTGCCTCAGGGATCAGTGTTGGGACCACATTTGTTTATGATTTACATAGATGATTTGGAGTTGGGAACCAAGTATAGTGTGTCAAAATTCGCAGATGACACCAAGATGGGTGGAAGAGCAAAGTGCAGAGGACACTGAAAGTCTGCAAAGGGATATAGATAGTCTAAGCGAGTGAGCAAGGGTCTGGCAGATGGAGTATAATGTTGGTAAATGTGAGGTCATCCATTCTGGTAGGAATAACAGCAAAATGGACTATTATTTAAATGGTAAAAAATTGCAGCATGCTGCTGTGCAGAGGGACCTGGGTGTCCTTGTGCAGGAATCTCAAGGGGTTGGTTTACAGGTGCAGCAGGTAATTAAGAAGGCAAATGGAATTTTGTCCTTCATTGCTAGAGTTTAAAAACAGAGAGATTATGGTGCAGCTGTATAAGGTGCTGGTGAGGCCACACCTGGAGTACTGTGTACAGTTTTGATCTCCTTACTTGAGAAAGGCTATACCGGCACTGGAGGGGGTGCAGACAAGATTCACTAAGCTGATTCCGGAGTTGAGAGGGGTGGCGTATGAGGAGAAACTTAGTAGACTGGGGCTGTACTCATTGGAATTCAGAAAAATGAGGGGAAATCTTAGAGAAACATATAAGATTATGAAGAGAATAGATAAGATGGAAGCACTGGTAGGGAGAAACTAGAACTCAGGGCATAGCCTCAAAGTAAGGAGGTGCAGATTTAGGACTGAGTTGAGGAGGAACTTCTTCACACAAAGGGTTGTGAATCTGTGGAATTCCCTGTCCAGTGAAAAGCAGTTGAGGCTACCTCATTGAATGTTTTTGAGGCAAGGGTAGATAAATTTTTGAACAGTAAAGGAATTAAGGGCTAAGGTGAGCGCGCGGTAAGTGGAGCTGAATCCACAAAAAGATCAACCAAGATCTTATTGAATGGCGGATCAGGCTTGAGGGGCCAGATGGCCTACTCCTGCTCCTAGTTCTTATGTTAAGCCGGGTGCAAACCCAGTTTTTCACCTCTCGTGCGATCTTACCAGCTCAACGTACCAATCGACCATTTGTCACTCATCCCTAATTGCTCTTCAAAGGCAGCCATTTTTTTTCATTCATTCACAGGATGTGGGCATCGTTGGCTAGGCCAGCATTAATTGCCCATGCCTAGTGGCCCTTGAGGTGGTGGTGAGCTACCTTCTTTAACCATTGCTGGTTCCTGAGATGTAGGTACACATGAAGTGCTGTTAGGGAGGGAGTTCCGGGATTTTGACCCAGCAACAGTGAAGGAAAGGTGACATATTTCCAAGTCAGGATGGTGAATGGCTTGGAGGGGATCCTCCAGGTGATGGTGTTCCCAGGTATCTGCTGCCCTTGTCCTTCTAGATGTCTAAGCAGAGCTAGATCATCAGCATTATTGGTAGTTGCTATGACTGAACTAGATCTGAGCACCCATACTTTGTCTTCCAATGACTCCTGGTGTAATCAGAAGTTGAAGCCCTGGTTACACTCTTAAAACAGTTTCTTCAGTTTGTGAGCAATTACATTACCATTCAATTGTTCACATGATGTTGACTAATGCAGCTAAGAGTGGGGGTTAAGTTTAGAAATCTTCCTCATCTGTATGAGTCGATACCATAAAACACAATACATTTACCCACTGAACGACAGGGAAAACCTAGATAAGAGGTAGCTGAAATAACTCCAGGAGTCAGCTGTGAAGGAACCATGCTTTATTACACAAAATGAAAATAAACAATAACCACGGGCGAGATTTTATAACCTCACTCGGGCGAGGCTCGTAAAATCCCACCTAAAGCCAACGGAGAATTCCATTCTGCGAGCCTCGCCCGCTCTGATTCTGGGGCGGGGGTGCCGGTAATATTCTGGCCTGCAAGTCTGTGGTAAACACAACAGGTCCCAACTTGGAATAAAAGTTTAATGGACCCTCTCACAGTCTTACTTATGTAGGGCTCGGTATACAAGTTCCATTGGTGGGCTGATTACCAGTCCTTAGGGGGCTCATATTCAACTGGGAGGTCAATTAGTGACTTCCCGTGAAAATCATGGGGGTTATCAAAGTGGCAAACATGGCTAAAATTATAATTTACACATCATTGAATAATTTTGATGAATTTTCAGGTATGAAGCAAATTTCCTTTCAATAAATTAAAGAAATAAAGACCTGGACTTTAAATCTATGATTCTTTTGTCCAGAAACATAGCACAACAGACAAAAGAAAGAAAACTTAGCACTATCAACTAAATCACAGTTCAGGAATCTGTCCTGTCATTTTTCACATGTCCTACCACATACTTATGTTGTTCCCTTCTCTAATGGAGAGAGGATTTGTGGCATGCTTTTACTATGACATTATTTTCTCCCACAAAGGGGCAACTCCAAGTATGAAACAAAACTCTTTTAAGTGAAAGTTAGCTGGCAGCTTCTTGGGTTTATAAGAAAGTCCTTGGGTTCTCCTATGCAATATTGCTTCCCTGCACCATCAATATCCATTGATGCAATTTCAAAAGAACTTGAATTGTGCGCGAGTCCGACTTAACCTTCATTCCCCAATGAGATGGATTTAGTTCCTGAGCTTTTCTTTGTGGCTGAATGATCTGAAACCTGCCATTATTATTGTCATTTTCTAAATCCAATCCACAGTTTCTATCTTTTTGTAAGTATGTGCTACAGACAGACACGATGCTTTTGTACACTTCCTATCGCCTTATAGATTCACAATATTACTTCCTCGCATTTCACTTTCTAAGATTTACTGACATTTCCCCTTTTTTTTGAAATTCCAACAATGTTGCACTGAGAAGATACATTTTCTCACCTATTAAACTTCGATCTTTCTCTGATTTATCTTCTTACCTGATTTAGTATCAAAGAATCATAGAATCCCTACAATGCAGAAGAAGGCCATTTGGCCCATCGAGTCTGCAGTGGCCACAATGCCATTCAGGCCCAATCCCCATAACCCCATGCATTTACCCTAGCTAGTCCCCCTGACACTAAGGGGCAATTTAGCATGGCCAATCCACTTAACCCACACATCCACATTTACCTTCTGGGAGTGGGGCAAGCTGGCAATAAATTAGACCTCAAAGGAAACAGTTGTCATTTTGGACAAAGTTAACTTGTAATTATCCTCGCCAGTGATTTTGTCCACTCATAACTTTATGGGTGAGTCCTACAGACAAATACCATGTTCTAATGAAAATGGTATCTTGTAACAATATGCTAATTACCTAAATTAATTAATGTTGATATTTCTAATTTTTTTCTGCACTTCAATCAAGCTTTGCACTGGCAAGAATCGTAGCTGGTCTCCACCAGTGGAAGACAGATGCAATGACTTTGCCAGAGGGTTGGAGACTATTGAAGTCCCCAGATGGTCATGGGCATGATTGGGCAGTGCCTACCTGCTACACTGAATGCCCACCGGGCACCCTGGCACTACCCACCAGGCACCATAACTGTGCCAGAGGCAGTGGCATGAGTGGGGGTGGAGCCTGCTTGGGGTTACAGCTATGACAGGGGTTGGAGCCTGAGGGGGGTTGCAGCTATGACAGGGGTCTAGAATGGGAGACATTATAGCATGTTTCATTGGCTATGGGGGAGGAGGGTACAGTGAGAGGTTGAAGCACCTTGGGTGGAGTTCAAGACAGATGCATTTGTTTACAGTTCCAGTATAGAACTAACCCACAGATCCACCGGGTGGGGAGGAAGGGTACCCTGCAGGGGTGGCCATTGGGAAGGGAGGGAACTCTGCAGACTGGGGCAGTCAATGGTGTGGGGGGTTAATGAGGCCCGATATCTGTGGTGTAGAAAGATGGCAGGAGATCTCAAACTACACTGGGAGATCCAGGCACCTGCACAATGGTGCTTCAAGGGCTTGGTAAGGAGTCTCACAACACCAGGTTAAAGTCCAACAGGTTTATTGGTAGCAAAAGCCACTAGCTTTCGGAGTGCTGCCCCTTCGTCAGGTGAGTGGGAGTTCTATTCACAAACAGGGCATATAAAGACAAACTCAACTTACAAAATAATGATTGGAATGTGAGTCTTTACATGTAATCAAGTCTTAAAGGTACAGACAATGTGAGTGGAGAGAGCATTAAGCACAGGTTAAAGAGATGTGTATTGTCTCCAGACAGGACCGTTAGTGAGATTTTGCAAGTCCAGGCCAGTACTTCCTCAGAGCGCAGAAGCTACAACATCTTTCCCGGAGCCTTCAACACGTCATTGATGAAGACGAACATCTCATCAAGGCCATCCCCACACACCCTCCACTTCTTACCTTCAAACAATCGCACAACCTCAAACAGACCATTGTCCACAGCAAACTACCCAGCCTTCAGGAGAACTGTGACCACAACACCACACAACCCTGTCACAGCAACCTCTGCAAGACGTGCCGGATCATTGACACTGATGCCATCATCTCACATGAAAACACCATCCACCAAGTACACTGTACGCAGTTGTGCAACTCGGCTAATGTTGTCTGCCTGAAACACTGCAGGAGAGGATGTCCCGAGGCAGACGCTACAACAACGGATAAATGAACACCGCTTGACAATCACCAGGCAAGACTGTTCTCTTCCTGTTGGGGAACACTTCAGTGGTCATGGGCATTCGGCCTCTGATCTTCGGGCAAGCGTTCTCCAAAGTGGTCTTCATGACACACAACAGCACAAAATCGCTGAGCAGAGACTGATAGCCAAGTTCCACACGCATGAGGACGGCCTCAACCGGGATCTTGGGTTCATGTCACACTATCTGTAACCCCCATGACTTGCCTGGACTTGCAAAATCTCACTAACGGTCCTGTCTGGAGACAATACACATCTCTTTAACCTGTGCTTAATGCTCTCTCCACTCACATTGTCTGTACCTTTAAGACTTGATTACATGTAAAGACTCGCATTCCAATCATTATTTTGTAAATTGAGTTTGTTCTTTATATGCCCTGTTCATGAATAGAACTGCCACTCGCTTGACGAAGGGGCAGCTCTCCGAAAGCTAGTGGCTTTTGCTACCAAATAAACCTGTTGGACTTTAACCTGGTGTTGTGAGACTTATTACTATGTTTACCCCAGTCCAACGCCGGCATCTCCACATCATGACTACCAGCAATGCCCATGGTCCACAAATGAATAAAGAAATCAGCATGGGTTCCCAGTGTGAAAGGTCCCCCACTCCCCCTGTGTGTGTTTTGGTTACGAGATAAGCCTTTTATTTATGATTGGACCAACTGGAAATGGGGTACTGGGAATGTTAGCTACAATGAAATCTCCCAGGGCGAAAGAGAGAGAAAATCTAACAACTTTAGAAAAGTTTTTTTTAAGTTTTTTTATTTATTAGTCATAAGTAAGGCTTACATTAACACTGCAATGAAGTTACTGTGAAATTCCCCTAGTTGTCACACTCTGGTACCTGTAAATGCACCTAACCAGCACGTCTTTTAGACTGTGGGAGGAAAGCGGAGCGCCCAGAGGAAACCCACACATACACGAGGAGAATGTGCAAATTCCACACAGACGGTGAGCCAAGCCAGGAATCGAACCTGGGTCTCTGGTGCTGTGAGGCAGCAGTGTTAACCACTGTGCCACCCAAAAACTTTATGTTAAGCTTTTGGGAATTTGGTGATATCCTAATGTTTAGGGAAATAGTACTTTAGATTGAAGTCCACACCTCTCATCTATAAGGAATTTAAAATATTAGCTCGAATAGCAAAGCAATACATCAGGTCAGAGAGGATTTGTGAGGACCACGATGGAATCCCATGACAATGCAATGGGTGAGAAATGTTTGTCGAGGTAAAGAAACATTCTTTCAGAACATGCTGCTCCATTAGAATCAGAACATGTCTCCAACAGTTAGGATAGTTACTGGATTTCCAGGACTGGAAGGTGTATGGGGGTGGGGTTTGATGGTCAGGATGGAGGTTCTTGAGTCAGCCAGGTTGTGTCGATCTCACTGTAGCAAGGAAGAAAAATCTGTCTTTCAGCCTGGGCTGGACACTTGGTTAGGATTTAATTAGCACAGGCCCAAACATCACAAACAGTTGCTTCTGGGTCACCTCCCACCTCTATCTTAAAGTTTATTTATTAGTGTAACAAATAACACCATTATCCTTTTGAAACTCATCTCCAAACTCTGTGGCCTGGGCCTTGGCTCTGCGACTGGATCATGAACTTCCTAACTCACAGAACACAATCAGGCAACAACACCTCCTCCACGATCACCCTCAACCCTGTGCCTCACTCAGCCCCCTACTATACTCCTTATACATCTATGACTGTGTGGCCAAATGCCCCCCCAATTTTATTTTCAAATTTACTGACAACACCACTGTAGTGGGTCGGATCTCAAACAATGATGAGACAGGATTCAGGAATGAGATAGATAATCTGGTGAACTGGTGCAGCAACTATAACCTCTCTCACAACGTCAACAAAATGAAGGAGATTGTCATCAATGTCAGGAAGCGTAAAGGAGAACATGTTCCTATCCAAATCAATGGGGATGAAGTAGAAAGGGTCGAGAGCTTCAAGTTTTTAGATGTCCAGATCAACAACAACCTATCCTGGTCTCCTCAGGCCAATGCTATAGTTAAGAAAGCCCATCAATGCCTCTACTTTCTCAGAAGACTAAGGAAATTTGGCATGTCAGCTACAACTCTCACCAACTTTTACAAGTGCACTATAGAAAGCATTCTTTCTGGTTGTATCACAG
Organism: Carcharhinus amblyrhynchos; assembly: GCF_965287045.1. Classification (NCBI taxonomy): domain Eukaryota; kingdom Metazoa; phylum Chordata; class Chondrichthyes; order Carcharhiniformes; family Carcharhinidae; genus Carcharhinus; species Carcharhinus amblyrhynchos. The sequence continues at coordinate 127,802,933 of NC_137327.1, forward strand.
CTTGGTTTGGCACCTACTCTGCCCAATAACTCAAGGAACTACAAAAGGTTGTGAATGTAGCCCAATTGATCATGCAAACCAGCCTCCCATCCATTGACTCGGCTTACACTTCCTGCTGCCTTAGCAAAGCAGCCAGTATAATTAAGGACCTCAAGCACTCCGGACATTCTCTCTTCCACCTTCTTCCATGGGGAAAAAGATACAGAAGTTTGAGGTCATGTACCAACCAACTCAAGAACAGCTTCTTCCCTGCTGCTGTCATACTTTTGAATGGACTTACCTTGCATTAAGTTGATCTTTCTCTGCACCCTAGCTATAACTGTAACACTACATTCTGCATTCTCTTGTTTCATTCTCTATGAATGGTATGCTTTGTCTGTATAGTGCGTAAGAAACAATACTTTTCACTGTAAGCTAATACATGAGACAATAATAGATCAAATCAAAATCAAAATCAAATCAAATCAAATCAAGAGTGCTTACAAGTAGGCAATGAAGTTACTGTGAAAATCCCTTAGTCGCCACACTCCTGGGTCTGTTCAGGTACACTGAGGGAGAACTTAGCATGGCCAAAGCACATAACCAGCATGTCTTTCAGACTGTGGGAGGAAACTGGAGCATCTAGAGGAAACCCAAGCAGACACAGGGAGAACGTGCAAACTCCACACAGGCAGTGACCCAAGCTGGGAATCGAATGTGGGTCCCTGGCACTGTGAGGAAGCAATGCCAACCACTGTGCCAACCTCGCCCAGTGTAATAGCCCCAGCTCAGACCAGGAGGAAAATAGGCAAGAGAGAATGGAAGTTGGTGCCCACACAGCCAATCCTGAAATGGTGTTTGGATGGTTATAAATAGCAACTGACTTTGTCAGCTAATATCAACGATAACTCACTACTCTGCTGAAGGGTCATTCAGCCTCAACGTTGGCTCTATTCTCTTTATACAAATGCTGCCGACCTGAGATTTTCCAGCTTTTTCTGTAATTGTTTTTGATAACTCACTATTAACGGCTAGCGCCAGTTGATTTCTAGAGTGTGAAATAACGCAGAGAACATTATAAAGTGCAACTTCCATTTCAGCTGGTTTTAAAATCTGTACTAATGCTCCGCTTGTCGCTTCGGCACTTGGCCGGTTGTGTCGGCTCATCATTTCTGAACTAAAGTGTTTACAGTTGTTATTTTTTTTAAAAAATCCTGTTTGAAAAGAAAGACATGAATTTCTCCGGTAATGCCCCAAATGGAAGAGGGGATACTAAAAAAAAATCAAGATTCCTTACCTATGTTGCCAGGAGTATTTATCGCTGGGAGGATTTTCAGTTGTTTGCAGAGTATAATTTTTAAAACCAGCTACTGTGGAATTGTACAGAGAGGGGAGCTGGGAGACAGGATGGGGAATTCACTGAATATTTGCAGGGCTGGATATATATACAAAAGCCTAACAAGATAAACTTGGTCAAATGGAACAGGATTATTAAATAGAACTGCAATGGAGATGGAGTGGGGTGCTTAAGCCAGCCAGGCTGTGTCTGTCTCAGTGTTTGTGTGTGTCTTTGTGCTTGTGTGTCTGTCTTTATCTGTGTTTGTGTGTCTCTGTCTGTCTCAGTGTGTGTGTCTCTGTTTTTGTGCGTCTCTGTGTGTAGTCTGTGTTCTTGTGTCTGTCTCACTGTGTGTGTATCTTGTCTGTGTGTCTGTTTATGTGTGTGTCTCTGTGTTTGTGTGTCTGCCTCACTGTCTGTGTGTATCTGTCTCACTGCATGTGTGTCTGTGTACCTGTCTCACTGTGTGTGTCTGTGTTTGTGTATCTGTCTCACTATGTGTGTGTGTGGTCTGTGTCTCTGTGTTTGTGTGTCTGCCTCATTATGTGTGTGTGTGTGTGTATGATCGCTTCTCTCTCTCCCCGGCGTGCAGACGCTCAGCGTCACTCAGTCAGATGGCCGGGAGAGTGAGTCGGAAAAAGGACGCGGAGGAAGGAGGCTGGAGTGAGAGCCCCAGCCTTTCAACCTGATACCTTCAGCTCAACCAACCGCCCCCTTTCTGTGTGTGTGTGTCTGTGCGTAAAAAACCTGCAGCAACTTGATCTCCAACCCAAAACAATCTGCTGCAAATCACAGCCCCCCTCCCCAATATCAGCAACACTTTCACCAAAGGCAGCAAATCTCCTGAGCATGGCGAACGCCCTGAGAGTTGTCTTTCTGTGCGCCACTTTCACCCTGTTGACAGGACGAGGTAAGAAGCGATTTCATTTCTCTCTCAGAGGTTGGGTGGATCCCTCTCTGCAGTCTGACATTATAACGGGCTGCTTACTAATTGACGCAGTGTCCAGGGCTGTGTTTATTTATTATTATTGTCAAAATATTTACATTTCAGCCAGCTGGAAATTGGTCATTTGTTTCCGAATGTGCTTTTAAACAGCTTGGGGCTGTGTGAGTAAAAGCAGGAGTGTGTTGTTTATATATATTTATATATTTTTGGAAGCAGTTGACAATAGGATTGATTTGAGTCGCCGCACTGCGTATGGGAGCTCTCCACAGCCCGGGGTGAATAGTTAGCCCAGACAACGATATTACATCCCCACTCCCCCTTCACCCCACTCTGCCAGGCTGATTTTCCCCCTTCACCCCACTCTGCCAGGCTGATTTTCCCCCTTCACCCCACTCTGCCAGGCTGATTTTCCCCCTTCACCCCACTCTGCCAGGCTGATTTTCCCCCTTCACCCCACTCTGCCAGGCTGATTTTCCCCCTTCACCCCACTCTGCCAGGCTGATTTTCCCCCTTCACCCCACTCTGCCAGGCTGATTTTCCCCCTTCACCCCACTCTGCCAGGCTGATTTTCCCCCTTCACCCCACTCTGCCAGGCTGATTTTCCCCCTTCACCCCACTCTGCCAGGCTGATTTTCCCCCTTCACCCCACTCTGCCAGGCTGATTTTCCCCCTTCACCCCACTCTGCCAGGCTGATTTTCCCCCTTCACCCCACTCTGCCAGGCTGATTTTCCCCCTTCACCCCACTCTGCCAGGCTGATTTTCCCCCTCCCCCCCACCCTGCCAGACTGATTTTCCCCCACCCCCACTCTGCCAGGTTGATTCCCCCTCCCTATGCCAGGCTGATTTCTCCCCCCCCCCCACTCTGCCAGGCTGATTTCCCCCTTCCCCCTCTGCCAGGCTGATTTTCCCCCCCCCCTCCCCCACACACTCTGCCAGGCTGATTCCCCCCACCCCACTCTGCCAATTCAGGTTCATTTTGGTTCTGGGGGTGACAGTTTCAGCAGTCAGAAACTGTGTGTCCTCTTTTTTCCTAATGTTTTGAGTTGAAGGGACTGTGAGATAAATGAGGCCAATTCTCAGCAGCCATTGCTCACATCCGCAGTAGCAGCAGCAATAATAACAACCCTCTAAAGCAGAGCAGAGGCAGAATCCCCATCAGCTGGAGAGGTTCGCCACCGCTTCATGGCCACTGGACAGAAAGGGGATCTGGTCCCCACATTGAAGTATAATAGGAGATTTCTGCAGGAACTCACTGGATCCCCAATCCACCAGCCCTGCCACAAATAAAATAACATCTCCACTATTCCCAACCGCCTCTGCTGGTTTATTTTGTTTCAAGGTGGGGGGGATGGTGGGTGACAGCTTCAGCAATCAGAGACTCTGTCCTTTTGGGTTGAGTTTGTGTGGGGGCTGTGCGCAGCCAAAGTAAAATCCCAGGCGCAAGATCTTTCTGCTTTATTCGTAATGGGGGGGGGGGGAGGGGAAGGGATTCAAAATTTTAAATTGATTTATTATTGTCGGATGTATTAGTATAGAGGGTAAAATATTGTCTCTTGTGCACTATACAGACAAAGCATACATTGTTGCATGTATTAATATACAGTGAAAAGTATTGTCTCTTGCACACTACACAGACAAAGCATACCATTCACAGAGTACGTGTGGGAGAAGGAAAGGAGAGGGTGCAGAACGTAGTGTTACAGTCCTAGCTAGGGTGTAGAGAAAGATAATAGTAAAGTTTTAGAAGCATAGGACGAGAGTATAAGATAGAATTAGATGGCATGCTGGGCAGAGCTCGTTCTGGCGCCATCTTGAATTTGCTCCATCAGCTGATGCAGCTTTTGGGCCACTTCCAAACACAGTTCGTTGTAAAACATGAGTCAGCAAGTGTTGCATTGCCACAGACTTGCGTTAGTAATTTGTGTTCACCTTGCAGTGAGGGGGAGCTGGAATATTAGTGACATTCATATCCGAGTGAGTTAGAATAGATGCAGATCCTAACCCACTCATGCCTAAAAGTGTTGTCGCTTGACGTTAGTAATTCATTGGAATTGTTCAATTCAGTGTCTGAACATAAGGCAGTGGTTAGCACTGCTGTTCACAGCTTCAGGGACCCAGGTTCGATTCTCAGTTTGGGTCACTGTCTGTGTGGAGTCTGCACATCCTCCCCATGTCTGTGTGGGTTTCCTCCGGGTGCTCCGATTTTTCTCCCACGATCTGAAAGACGTGCTCGTTACGTGCATTGGCCGTTTTAAATTCTCTCTCAGTGTACTCGAACAGGTGCTGAAGCGTGGCAACTGGTGGATTTTCACAGTAAATTCATTGCAGTGTTAACGTAAGCCTACTTGTGACACGGATAAATAAATTTTAAAAAACACAACTTGACAGTCCAGTGCAATGCTGAGGCAGTGCTACTTTGAAAAGGTATTTTTTATCGTGTGAGATGTTAAATTCAGGCCTCATTTGACCTTTCCAGTGGATGTGAAAGACTCTATGACAGCAATTCCCAGGGCAGGGGAGATACCCTGATCTCCTGGCCATTATTAATCCCTCAGTCAATATCACAAATTATCTGGTTATTATCACATTGCTGGTTGTGGGAGCTTGTGGTATCTAGGGTAGTTGTCATGTTTTCTACAGTGACTAAACTTCAGAAGTACTTGTTTGGTTATAAAATGCTTTGGTGCTTCCTTTGGTCACAGAAGGTGCTGTAGAGATGGAAGTCTTTTAAACGTAGTGGCATATTTGACAACACAAGAGCTACACACACAGGCCAGATTGTGTAGATCTTTGAATGGATATTTGAGTTTTTTGAAGTAGGCATGTGTTTTATTACCATTGAGATGCCTCACATTTTTCAAATCTTTATGGATTTATTTTGTATTTCCTAATTCTAAGCCAACAAAACTGTCTTGATAGTGAAAATGAGGAACATACTACGTAAGTTGTTTATTCATTAGGCAGAGACAAATGCACAAACGATATAATGAAGTACCTCAGGTACAGACACAGTAAGTAGTCTCACAGCACCAGGTTAAATTCCAACAGGGTTATTTGGTAACATGAGCTTTCGAAGTGTACAGAGTGAGGATTACACGTACTCTGAAAAGTTTTTAGATAAGCAAAACAGTTGCTGGACTTAAATGGAGGAATCGCTGGGTTAGGGAGATTTCACCAAATCAGATGGAGGATCCAAAGATGTACAGGTTAGATGGATTGGCCATGGGAGATATGTGGGGTTATGGGGATAGGGTGGGGAAGAGAGCCTAGGTGGGATACTCTCAGAGTTAATGCAGACTCGATGAGCTGAATGGCCTCTTTTGCATTGCAGGAATTCTATGATAAAACTGTTAAAAGTAATTTATTATTTTACATAACACTATCTCCCAAGCATTTAAGACATAAAATGAAAGAATAAGATGTTTGAAATTTGGAATCATGCTGAATTAAAATTGCAATTGGCAAACAAAGGATACACAGAATGGTGATATTATGAAGATTATTATGTCTGGCAGGGAATCCTACACTCATACAACATAAAGTGTGATATTCTCTTTAACTGGCCCAAATTCCCTTAAATGAAACACCAGAGTGTACATTTGAGAGATGAGTAAAGCTTGTCAGATTAATTTCAAGTTATTGATAAGAACCCTTTTTACATTAAAGAATAATTGACAATCAGCAGAAACAGACTGTGCTTTTGAGAGCCTCCCACCATGAAGATGGCTGTCCCACAAGTTATGCACAACATATTTTAGCTAATATGCCAGCATGTTTTGGTTGCTTCCATGTCCCTTTTTATCAACTAAGCACTGGCACATTAGCTGGCCCCTAATCTTGAGCAGAATTATCCAGGCTGCGCAAACAGTGCCAGAAAGCATACATGTATCCCTTTTTAAAAAATATTTTTTAGATGTGAAAGAAGGTGGTAAACGTAAGGGAGGTCAAGCTTTCAGAGTTAAGTTCCTCTTTATATTTGAAGATGTAATCTGCAAGTCCACTGGGAGGGAGTTTTCACCTGCTATCAATTGTAAATGTACAATCTTCATTCTGACTCTTCAAGAATAGATAAATCTCCCTCAGTGTTCCTGCAAAGTTTAATCTAAGATTGAAGGATTCTGCTGAAGCCCATTTAATTTTCATGTTCAAATCACTATTGCCAGCTGTTATTAAAATTATTCAAGGGATTAAGTGGTTCTCATTATAGTCATGGAATTTGTACATACACCTGGATATAAAAAAAGTTCAGTTAAACCATCCAGTGAAGCCTTTGAACGAGTGTTATGTCCTTGCTGAAATTGATCCAAGTGATACCTTCCATGCTCTTTGCAACTGCTGGTCAAAATACTTCATTCAGAAAGCAGATATTGAAAGTCTGTGAAAAGTTATTGTAATTTAAATGCAGGTACAAAGAATAATTTTTAAGCTAAATGCGGGAACAGTAGAGCCACGTTGTAAATTCACAACCCAACCCATATCGTCACAAGAGTGTTGAAATGCCATATCTATAACAGAATTGCATTTACACGTGTAGTGTGGTGCAACCTCAGCATTCTAGTTTGGTCACTTCTTTAGCGTTTTCTGTTTCAGGAATATGATGGATGCTATAACATCTGGTGCATGTACATAGGTTGGGGAAGCTGAGGATATTCTTGGAGCAAAGAAAATTTGATAGAGGTGTTTAAGAATTTGACAGTTTAGATAAGATAGACAAGGGAAAGCTGTTTCCATTGACTGACAATACAAGGACTAAGGGTGGGATGAGTGATGCCGTTTTGAGGTTTTGGGCAAGTGATGCAGGGAGATGTAACTTTTAAGACAGCCTATGGTGATGCGGAACTCGCTGCCTATGAGGATGGTGGAAGCCAAGACGATGAAATATTTAAAAGGTAATTGGATGACCACTGAAGGAAAAAATGGCACAGTGATTAGCATTGCTGCCTTACAGTGTCAGGGACCTGGTTCGATTCCCAGCTTGGGCCGTTTGTCTGATTCTGCACAATCTCCCTGTGTCTGAATGGGTTTCCTCCCACACAGACATACTGGTTAGGTGCATTGCCCATGCTAAATTCTGCCTCAGTGTACCCAAACAGGGGACGGAGTGTGACAATTGGATTTTCACAGTAACTTCATTGCAGTATTAATGTAAGCCTATATGTGACGATAATAAATAAACTTAAAAAAAACTTCCAGAACTATAGGGATAGAGCAGGGAAATTAAGCTGACTTGATTTCTCTACAAAGAACCAGTATGAGCTCAATTGACCTCCTTCTGTGTCAAGTGTATATAATTACTGAGAGAATTTGTTAAACATGAAGAAAAACACTTCACGATGTGGGAAGAGCAGGGAATGAGATTGATGTTGATTACTCCAATGTAGCTTCATTCCTGCCTCAGGATTGAGGGGCTAAAGTTTCTTTAGCGTTTATAAAGCTGAATTAGCAATTGAAATCTAATGGAGACAGAAAAATGTGGAAACATGTGTGGATCTTATGGGATTTAAATTGATTGGAACTAATTTATGTTGACTCTGTGGATTATGGAAAATATTATTAAGGAAGTTTATTTTCCATAATCGACAGAGAGTAAACACAAATTAGTTCCAGTCAATTCAAAATCCATCATGTGTATCTGCATGTTTCAGTGTTTGCTAGAGATTTGAAATGTACATTCTAATGTACATTTCAGATTGGAAGGAATTTTAGCTTATCAGGAGTGGCACCACTTTTGAAATTGCATACTTCAATCTCGTCCCTTGTTTTTCTTTCTGTCTATGTAATTGTCTCTTTTTAAATGTCATCAGATCTGCTTCAAGAGCTGTACTTGTGGTTTTGTCAGCCCCATTCAACTGGTGTGTCATTTGGGATGATGCAATAGGCAGAGCTTTGAATGAACAGAATATCCAGGGCTAGCAGTTTCTAATAATCCCATTCACTTGTCCAGTGAAATTTGTTTTTGAATTTACTCTGTGCGTTGCAATGTTCAGCAAAAGTGTTAGCGAGAATGAATTCAGAAATATCACTCAACTTTTGAGCTGATCTAGTCAACGAGCAGGGTGTGGGATCAGAAACCCCAAGGTATTGTTATTCGACTACTAATTTGAACTCTTTCCAAGCATTCCATTTTAATGTGACAAATCAAAGACAGGAGTCGACTCAAATTCTCTTAACACTTTAGGTACCAAACTTAAAACAATTGTAACACTTTAATTCTTTATTGAACTTTAAGCCTTTTACTGAACTTTAACTCAAATTCTTTAATAGAAAGCATATATGCTACCCAGTTTCGAACAAAATGGTCAGGTCTGTTCCCAATGTAAGTTCTGTCCCCATGGTCTTTCTCTGACGATGTTCTTTAGGGCGCTCTTGCGACGGTTGTCGCTAGAAACAAAGAGTTAGAACATGTATCCTTATCCTTATACTGTCCTAACCTTACAGAAAGTTCTGTGACACCCAGCCAATGGTGTAGCTGGAAACCAATCACATCGCTCAAACAGCCAGTGGAAATGACTCTGTAGCGCTCGCCCAAGCCTGAATGTAGGACAAAAAGATTTATCCCTTATCAGTGCCATCAGGTCTAAATCATAGTAAACAACTTCCTGTATTTGGTTAACACAGGTGTGACACTTCTGTACCTTTATGAAAGGCTTTTTTTATCATGTTCTCTGCAGTTATAAGCAGGCCCCAAGCTGTCGGCTTAGAAGTCCTTTCATTGCTGCTTGAATGGTTTAAATGGGGTTTTGTTTATTTTTACTCTGGGTCGAATGCAGTATCTGAGATTTTTATGGCCCTGAATTGTTGAAGAAAGAATAATAGATAAGTCCAATGCCTTTGGACAATTTTTATGTTTTACTTTTTCAGTTGGGCTGCTGGCTGCTGTTTTATTTAAAACGTGTTTTACTTCAGGCTGAATGTAGTGTTCTGTCCTTCTCTCCCTGGTGTTTTGGGAAGCTGTTCTGACTTTAGGTTTGTCTGTGTGTGTGTCAAGAAAGCTGCAGAGTCCAACAGCGTCATCTGAGCACCCTTGTTTTCTGTGTTAATCCTGTGGTGGGATATGTTTGTGATGATTTTTATTTAGTTGGAACATTTCATTTAGTTGTCAATGCTTATATAATATCATGGTTGTCTTTTCTTGTTTGTAATTGGTAAAAGTTATTAATTTTCTTTCTACATGGTAACTAAATTTTTAAATAAACTTTGTTTGATAAAGTTCCCTAGTGGGTCATTTGAATCATACCCAAAGTGAAGCATTTCATGCTTAGCCTGGCCAGTTTCAAAGTGCAAAACCTATGATCCAGGCTGACTTCATAAAACACTTTGGAACTTCTGACCTGGATTATAATGCAGAAAATACCGTATCACAGTTCAGAGAGGAGACTATAGCAAAACAACTTTACAATCTGCATCTGTTTTTAATTATAAGTTGACCAACAATCCCAGCGTGCTTGATTCTCAGTTACAATTGCTTTTTAAAACCAATATTGTTATTGTTGTTAAAATCATCATTGTAATCATTCTTTCTCCATCCACAGTTTGTTATGAAGTTAGTCTAAACCCCAACTATTTACTATTTTGGCATTAATGTGAAAATAAGTTGTTTCACTCCAGGTGTGATTCTGTTGACACACTAGAAAGATTTCATCAAAATAAACTTCCTTTGATAATAGAGTTTAACTATAACAAATGAATTAGCTTAACATTTGCCAATTGAACGATACTTAAACACGACAAGATACGGTTCTCTGGGTTTCAATTCTAGCAATCTTCCTCTTATAGACTTAAAACCCCTCTTCAAAGTTAGTCAGCAATACACAGACTAACATACTCATACTTGTTAACCGTCCCAGAGCTGGTTAAACATTTTTGAAGAGAGAGAGAGACCTGTCTTCTAACAGCCCAAACAGCAGCCTCAAGGGAGAGAGGCAGAAAGATGCCTCTTGCTTCATTCAGGACCAGGCAGAAAACTGACTGCTTTAAAACAAACGAGAAACTGTGTAACTTCAGTACAAGCTTAGCTCCTCCCATTAGCACATGACTCTGTCTCTTGTCAATCAACCTATCAGAACTCTACCCTGAAACACAAGTGCATTAACTCTGTTTAAACAAACACACACCATTAACTAAAATCAGTCATTATCCTGCATTCTCAACATTTGAGCTGCCTGTTGCCCAGACAAATCAACAGCGTATAAAATAGAGAGAAACATCACACATTTTATTGAGTTTTATGCTGGCGGGGAGAAGCCATAGGGCTAACTGTGTGCAACTCCACTGAACAATCATCATCAAATTTTTATGGCGGCTCATCCCATCCAGCTGAACACAATCCAATCCTAATGTTTGTTGCTGACATATATGACATGTAGGTCCAGTGAAATTAGTAACTGGGCATCATGGGGCTGCATGATCAGCTGACGGTCAGCCTTTGACAGTCTGAAGATGTCTCCAGGTTCCTCTTATCACTGTCCTTGAGTTCTCACAATGGATCTTTCTACTAAGTGCATCCTTATCTCTACCTTGTTTGTACTGCGAACATTGACACAAAGCAGCTGCCTGTGGGCTGATCTGGGAAGTCCTGCTGAGCAAGCTGTTTCTGTAATGTGGTCAAGTCAGCTAAACTCCACAATGCTTTACATAGCAGTCAGTAGCACTCTATTTTGCTTACTTGGTACATATCATACATATGTATGTCTGTATGGCAGGTGCCTCAGCCTTGGACCACTCAAACAGAAGGCTCTGCTGCAGAGGAAGCTTGCCCACTGGTATATTGTATTTAAGTGCATTGCACACGAATGAGCTGCAGACATGACATGCCGATAAATTTGTGAAAACTAGCTTTGCTGTCATTTTATAGGTAATTTAACAATAGAACAGGTCAGTCTAGAATGGACTACGCATTGAACCGTGGAATGATAATGCATAGAGGAGGCCATTTGGCCCATTATACCTGTGTGGACCCGTTGGTCGAGCTACCCATAGAATCCCTACAGTGCCGAAGGAGGCCATTCAGTCCATCGAGTGTGCACCGACTCTTACCCAGGCTTACCCCATAACCCCACGTAGATACCCCACTAACCTATATATCTTAGTGCAATTTAGCATGGTCTAACCTGCACATCTTTGGACGGTGTGGAGGAAACCCACGCAGACACGGGGAGAACATGCAAGCTCCACACAGACACCCAAAGCCGGAGTTGAACCCAGATCCCTGGTTCTGTGAGGTAGCAGTGCTAACCACTGTGCCGTCCAATTAATCCCATAGCACTTCAAATGTTTTCACTGTGATTGTTTATTCAGCTTGCCTTTGAAAGTTATGGGATTTGCTTCAACCATCCAGATCATAATTAACAGTGTAACTTATTTCAAAAAGAGTCCTCATGCAGCTGCCAGTTCTTTCCAATCATTTAATTCTTTGTAGTTGCTGGCTCATTACTAATGGAAATAAGGTAAATATGGAGGAACTATCAAAGCAGCTCATCATCTGAAACACCTCCGTCTGATGTTCTCTTTACCTTCTGTGCTCTGAGGAGAAAATCTCTTGCTTCTCCCCATAGCTGAAGGCCCATAAACCTCATACATTTTGTAAGATTTAGGATTTTTGGAGTATTCAACCTTTCTAATCCAAATCTCCAAAAGTTCCAAATTCTCAATTTTTTGACACTTGGATCCTCCGTTGTGTCTAACCTAACCAAATACAAAGAGCTAGTATTTAAGGACAAGCAGAATTTAATAAGCAAGATTTTACGTATACTTATCAAAAAAACAGTGAAGACAACATGGAAATTCCGCAAGTTCCTAGGGTTCTTTGAACACTGCCAGCTCAGGCAATGTTTTTTCCCTCTTGTATCCTGAAGTGATGATGAACTAACTCTTAGAAGAGTCATACCACAGAAACCATGGTAAAACTGTGCCAACAAATAATCCAGTTTTCCAACTTTTATTCCTCATTCTCATTATTCTGGAATTCCCATTGGAAATTGTCCAAATTCACCTCTTTCTTTGGTTGGGGCGAGTCATTGTGTTCACCCCCACCTTTGTAACCTGAGTCACATAGAGAGCAGACAAACATGCAACCCTTGTTCCTTGGGCCTCCAGATGTTCCTGTCCAACGTGGAGAAGTAACAAGTTTCCTTCATATACAGGAGCAGTTATCACATTACCTTCAATATCTTTTAACCCACATCCCACAGATATTAAAGCCATAAAGAACACATGTTAATAACGTTTCCTATCATCATATCAGAAAAGAAAGAATTGTTTTCCTGTAATACAAAGATACTTAATCAGTTGAATCAGTACGTGGGTTTTGTTTGAAGATAGCATCATCCTAAGTTGATGCTAGTTTTCAGCCACTTCAGTAAAGGGAAAGTGGTATTATCGTGAAAATGTCAATCCAGAAATTCAGCTAATATTCTGAGGATGTGGGTCCGAATCAGAGCAGATGGTGAAATTTGAATTTGTAAAATATATCTGGAATTAAAAATCAATCGATGACCATGAAACCATTGTTGATTGTCAGAAAAACCCAACAGGTTCACTAATGTCCTTTAGGGAAGGGAATCTTCTATCCTTGCCTAGACTGGCCTATATGTGACTTTCTAAAAATGGAGCAGCGTGGTTAGCACCACTGCCTCACAGCTCCAGGGATCTGAATTTGATTCCCAGCTTGGGTCACTGTCTGTGTGGAGTTTGCACGTTCTCCCCATGACTGTGTGGGTTTTCTCCGGGTGCTCCAGTTAGGCATACTGGCCATGCTAAATTGCTCTTTAATGTCCCAGAATGCATCGTTAGAGGGATTAAGGGGGTAAATATGTGGGGTTATGGGGATAGGGCCTAGGTGGGATTGTTGTCAGCGCAGACTCGATGGGCTGAATGACCTCCTTCTGCACTGTAGGGATTCTGTGATGTGACCCCAGAGCCACAGCAATGTGGCTGACTCTCAACTGCCCTTGGACAACCAGGGACAGGCAATAAATGCTGGCCAGCCAGCGATACCCATATCTCACGAATGGAAAAAAAATATTGTTCAAAGACAGAGCTGCTGAGTCCAGACTCTCAGGCAACTTAGAGCTGTAAAACTATTGAGTGTAGTTCCTCACAAACAACAGCTGCCATCCTGCAAAGTATCCCAGCTGCTTGACTACCCATTGCCTCATGAACAGAAATTCAAACTGAATGATTTCATTTAAAATGTGGTTAAAAGAAATCCAAAAATGTTACAAACCAAAAATAAATCCTAGTAATTATAATTGTGGTATTATCAACCTCTTACAAAGTGTGGTGCCCAGAACCAAATATAGCAATCTTGTTGAGGCCTGACCAGTGTTGCATAAAGGATTAATGTAAGATTCTTGCCCATGATTAGAATGCATTGACACCAACCACATTTATATAGCACTTTTAATATCACGAAATAGCTTGCTGCAACTGTACAGGGCACCGGTGAGGCCGCAGCTGGAGTACTGTGTGCAGTTTTGGTCACCGCACTTGCACAAGGATATTTTGGCCTTGGAGGGAGTGCAGAGGAGGTTCACTAGGCTGATACCGGAGATGAGGGGGTTGGCCTATGAAGAGAGACTAAATAAACTGGGTCTGTACTCGTTGGAGTTTAGAAGGCTGTGGGGGGATCTTATAGAGACGTACAAGATAATGAAGGGGATGGATAGGGTAGAGGTAGAGAGATTCTTCCCGCTTAGAAAGGATAGCAGGACTAGAGGACACAGCCTCAAGATGGGGGGGGGAGGGAGCAGTTTAGATCAGAGTTGAGGAGGAACTTCTTCACTCAAAGGGTGGTGAATCGCTGGAATTCTCTGCCCGTTGAAGTGGTGGAGGCTACCTCATTAACTATATTTAAGTCACAGGTAGGTAGGTTTCTGATAGACAGGGGAATTAAGGGTTATGGGGAGAAAGCGGCAAAGTGGAACTGATCCACCTCAGATCAGCCATGATCTTATTGAATGGTGGGGCAGGCTCGAAGGGCTAGATGGCCTACTCCTGCTCCTATTTCTTATGTTCTTATGTAAATGACCGAAGGGGTCGTCACAAGAACATTATAAACTAAAATATCATACTGGTTTGGTCAGCTAACCAAAAGCTTTGTCAAAGAAGTAGGTTTACAGCAGTACTTTTTAAGGAGTAAAATGAGATGGAGAGGTATAGGGAGATAATCCCAGAATTTGGGGCTTACACAGCTGAAGGCACGGTCACCAGTGGTGGATTGACTAAAAGTTGGCTTCCCCAAGAGGCCAGAATTGAATGAGCACTGGTATCTCGGAGAGATCTGGGGGGGCTGGAGGAGATTACAGAGGTAAGGAGAGACAAAATCATGCAGGCGTTTGAAAACAAGGATGAGAATTTTAAAATGCAGACATTGCTTGAGCAGCCAAAGACAAAGTAAAATAAAGGCTGAGATCCTGGGCATGTTTTAAAAAAGCCTCCTAAACTTTGATTTGATTTATTATTGTCACGTGTATTGGTATACAGTGAAAAGTATTATTCTTGTGGTTTTGTGGACAAAGCATACTGTGCACAGGGAAGGAAAGGAGAAAGTGCAGAATATCGTAAAATAGTTAGAATAACGTTTTAGAAGCACAGAATGAGAGTAAAAGATAGAATTAGGAGGTATGCTGGGCGCAGCTTTCAAGTCGCCATGCTCAGATTTGTATACACACACCCCTATAAATCTCTGAAATGGTTTATATTGCCTCGTACATTTTCAGAGCAAGAATGATCACATTCCTCTGCACTAAATTCGACTTGCCATGTGTCTTTCCACCTCCCCAGTCTGTCTATGACTCCCTGAAGTCTATTATTTTCCTCCTCACTTGACTACATTGCCAAGTTTTGTTTCATCTGCAAACTTTGAAATTATATCTTGTGTACCCGGTCCAGGTTATTAATATAAATCAGGAAGAGCAGAGATCCTCATCCTGATCCCCAAGGAGCACGGACATATATTTTCCTCCCATCTGAAAATTCTCTGCTTTCCGTCTCTTAGCCAATTTAGTATAGTGGGCAACAAAGTAAAATACTGCAGCATAAATGGAAAAAGCTCCAGTCGAATAGGTCGGACAGCATCTGTGGAGGGAACTGATTTGAAGAGGTGTTTGGGGTACAGATCCCTCCTGAAATTTGGCCTTTTTAGGTAGTTCTATAATGGGGCTGATGTTGAACTGTTGCAGTGAGAAAGCATTCTGATCTTGCCTCCTTTCAGCCTGACCTAGGTATCCATGGTAACTTGTACATCGAGCAAGACAAGGCTCGTTGCTATGTTTGTCCTTGGAATCATTAGCAACACTGGTACTGGTTGGATTTGTTTTGATGGTTCGCTGCACTAAATGGCAGTATTACAGGTCAAGCATCCATTATCTTAAATCACTTTTCGGATTTCAGATCACTTTGGTTTTTGGATACGGCATTTAGGAGAAAACCTACTTACGCCACAATTGTCTAAGCCGAGGCTAGCTATAGTCCAAAGTAAATAAAATGGGTACCTGCTATAAATTCCTATCTGTGGTGCCATTCTGAATAACTGGACTGCCCGTGCTAAGGGCTGGGTGCAGTCTACAGGGTTCTTGTTTGCTCGCGTTAGTGACTTCCCGCACTAAAGTTTTTTTTTAAAAGGTGTGGTTTTTGGATTTACAAATAAAAGATACTCGACTTGTAAACATTAAAAAGAAGCAGAATGTCCAGAGAACAACAAGCAACAGAAAATTATTTTGCGTTTTGAGAGCTTGAGGTGTCCATGTATTTAGATCCACTAGTCACTTTCTGTTGTGAAATTGGCTAAAACGGGGAAGCAACGGAACTGCATTGTATGCTGTTGTTTAATGTATTATTTGGACAGAGACAGGATTGTATTGAATTTTTCTTTGGTCTCTGGATGTCTGTAAAGTGAAGTTTATTTATTAAGCACATGTAAGTCTTACAGTAACACTGCAATGAAGTTACTGTGAAATTCGCCTAGTTGTCACTGTCCGGCGCCTGTTCAGGTCAATGCAGCTGACCAGCACATCTTCCAGAATGTGGGAGGAAACAAGAGCACCTGGAGGAAACCGAGGAGAACGTGCAGACTCCACACAGACAGTGACCCAAGCCGGGAATCGAACCCAGGTCCCTAGCACTATGAGACAGCAGTGCTA
The DNA here is from genome assembly GCF_965287045.1 of Carcharhinus amblyrhynchos. Lineage (NCBI taxonomy): Eukaryota > Metazoa > Chordata > Chondrichthyes > Carcharhiniformes > Carcharhinidae > Carcharhinus > Carcharhinus amblyrhynchos. Next base: position 127,819,336 of record NC_137327.1, read on the forward strand.
ACCACTGTGCTACCGTGCCATCCTATATTAGGATGTTAGGCTGGACAACAATCCATGTGAGGCTGTTGTAGATTGACTGCTTTAATCAGTTGACAACCCCATTATTTTCATATTGTGTGACTGTGAGGGGCATAGAAGACAAGCTAGATGGGCCTTGGTCTTTCTTACCTCAGCAGTTTGTTTCCATTGAAATATCTCTTTGTAATTTTGTTTGAACATAAAATAGCTTATTTTAAAAAATGGTGATAAATTAGTCAAGAAGGTGGGTTACAAAGTGTTTACTGTGCAAGAACAGGCAAGTCAGCCTACTAGATTTATGCCACTGCTTATGTTCCACGTGATTACTACACTGTTCCTGTGTCTAGTAAGGTATTCTACTCCATCACTTGTCAAATGTTCTTCTCATTGGCTGAAATAACAAGTACCTCATCAATGGCTGAAGCAATTGCAACTGTATTTAGCCAGGAGCGTTGAGAGAATGATCCATCTCAGTCACCACCTGAGGGCCCCAGCATCATGGATTCTAGTCTTCAGCCATTTCGGTTCACTCTATGTAATTTTTTTTTATATATACACCCTATTGACACTATAGAGTCAACTCCTGCCCACTCACCCACTAAATACAGTTCAGATATGTGCAGGTTAGTTGGATTGGCCATGCTAAATTGCCCCTTAGTGTCCCAAGATGTGTGGGTTGGTTGAATTAGTCATAGTAAGTGGGTGAGGTTATGGCAATAGGGAAGGGATAGGGCCTGGTTAAGATATTCTATCAGAGAGTCGGTGCAGGTTCGATGGGCCAAATGGCCTGTTCCGCACAGTACAGATTCTATGATATCAAGAATTTGTTGAAGGGACTGGGTACTACAGATGTTCTGGGCCTGAGAATATTCCAGAAGTAGTACTGAAGACGTGTGCTCCAAATGTATAATAGAGCAATGCAGTTGATGTGTATAGATTGTGGCAGTGCAGTTGATGTAGTCCACATGGACTTCGATTACAAGGTCCTGCATGGGAGAGGTAAGAGTCCATGCAGCCAAGGCAATTTGGTAAGTTGAATCCCAAATTGGTTTTGTGAGAGTGATGGTTGAAGGTTGATTTTGTGACCGGAAGCCTGTGCTCAGTGGTGTACCACAGGGATTGGTGCTGGCTCCCTTGATGTTTGTAATTTACATTTAATGATATGGATGAGAATGTGGGCGGTTCAGTAAGTTTGCAGATGACACACAAATTGGTGGTGTGGTAATAATGAGGAGGAAAGCCTTAGATTACAGGATGATATATTCGGGCTGGTCAGATGGGCGGACAATGACAAATGGAATTTAACCCTGAAAAGTGTGAGCTGATGCATCTTGGGAGGATTAACAAGGCAAAGGAACATGCAGTGAATGGTAGGATGCCAGGAAGTACAGAAGACCGGGGGATCATAGGGTGTATGTCTAAAGATTCTTGAAGGAAGCAGATCAGGTAGATGAAGTGGTTTAGAAGTCATGTGCAATATCTGCCTTTCTTAGCAGAGACATAGAATATAAGGGCTGGGAGGTTATGTTAGAACTGTGTAAAATGCTTGTTAGGTCACAGCTAAATTACAGTGTGCAGTTCTGGGTCACCACACTGTAGGAAGAATATGATTGCACTAGAAAGGATACAGAAGAAACTCCACAGGATGTTGCCTGGGCTGGAATGTTTCAGCTATGAAGAGAGGCTGGGTAGACTGAGGTTCTTTTCCTTAGAGCAGAGAAGGCTGAGGGAGAACCTGATTGAGGTGTATAGAATTATGAGGGACATTGATAGGGTAAATAGGAAGAAACCTTTTCCCTTAGTAGAGGGGTCAGTAAGCAAGGGGATACATTTAAAGTAAGGAGAAGGTGGTTTAAAGGGGAAATGAGGAATAACTATTTTACTCAAAGGGTGGTGGAAATCTAGAACCCACTTGCCTGAAAAGGTGATAGAGATGGGAATCTTTACAACATTTAAATTGTGAGGATTAGCACTTGAAACATAAGAACATAAGAAATAGGAGCAGGAGTAGGCCAACTAGCCCTTCGAGCCTGCCCCGCCATTCAATAAGATCATGGCTGATCTGTCGTGGCTCAGTTCCACATTCCCGCCCTCTCCCCATAACCCTTAATCCCCTCGCTTATCAAAAACCCATCAACCCGCGTCTTAAAAATATTTAGCGAGGTAGCCTCCACCACTTCAACGGGCAGAGAATTCCAGAGATTCACCACCCTTTGAGTGAAGAAGTTCCTCCTCAACTCCGTTCTAAACCGCCCCCCGCTTTATCTTGAGGCTGTGCCCCCTAGTCCTACTATCCTTTCTGAGCGGGAAGAGTCTCTCCACCTCTATCCTATCCATCCCATTCATCATCTTATACGTCTCAATGAGATCTCCCCTCATTCTTCTAAACTCTAACGAGTACAAGCCTAATTTATTCAGCCTCTCTTCATAGCTCAACCCCCTCAACTCCGGCATCAGCCTAGTAAACCTCCTCTGCACTCCCTCCAAGGCCAAAATATCCTTGCGTAAGTACGGCGCCCAAAACTGCACACAGTACTCCAGCTGCGGCCTCACCAATGCCCTATACAGCCGCAGCAAGACCTCCCTACTTTTATATTCAATCCCCCTCGCGATGAAGGCCAGCATCCCATTCGCCTTCCTGACCACCTGCTGCGCCTGCAAGCTGGGTTTTTGCGACTCATGCATACAAGACAATGGACCAACTGCTGGAAAATGGGATTAGAATAAAGAGGTGCTTGGTGACTGGGGCAGACACAATGGGCAGAAGAGCCCCTTACTGTGCTGTAAAGAAGAACAGAAGAGCAGGACTAGACCATCTGGCCTCTCGAGCCTGCTCTGCCATTCAATAAGATCGTGGCTGATCTTTTCGTGGACTCAGCTCCACTTACCCGTCCACTCACCATAACCCTGTCCTTTACTGCTCAAAAATCTATCTTTCCTTGCTTCAACTGCTTCACTGGATAGGTAATTCCACAGATTCACAACATTCTGTGTGAAGATGTTCCTCCTCAACTCAGTCCTAAATCTGCATCCCCTTATTTTGAGGCCATATCCCCTAGTTGTAGTTTCACCTGCCAGTGGAAATAATCTCCCTGCTTCTATCTTATCTACTCCCTTCATAATCTTATATGTTGCTACAAGATCTCCCCTCATTCTTCTGAATTCCAATGAGTATAGCCCCGGCCTACTCAGTCTCTCTTTATGTGCCAACCCTCTCAACTCCAGAATTAATCTAATCAATCTCCTCTGCACCCTCTCCTGTGCCAGTATACCCTTTCTCAAGTAAAATTCCATGACAATAAGAACCAGCTGCCCCTGCTTTGACAAAAGGTCATCTGGATTCGAAACATCATCTGTTTTCTCTCCTTAGAGATGTTGCCAGACCTGCTAAGATTTGCCAGCATTTTCTGTTTTGATTTCAGATTCCAGAATCTGCACTAATTTGCTTTTATTTTTGTCCCCAGCCAAACTGTTCCAGTACAGCCACAACACTGACATTTACCCAGCAATGTGGAAAATTGCCCAATCATGTGCTGTCTACAAAATATAGAACAAATCCAATCTGGCCAGTTATCACCCCATCAGCTTCCTTTCAATCATCAGCAAAGCGTTAAAATATCATAATTATTGACTAGCAGTCCATGAACAAATGCAGCAAGACCTGGACATTATCCAGGCTTGGGCTGAAAGGCAGCAAGTAATATTTGCACTGCGTGTGTGCTGGGCACTGACCATCTCCAGCAAGAGTGAATCTAACCATTTCCCCATGATGTTCAATGGCCTGTCTGTTGTGGTGAAAATCTGGGTCTTAATTTTAAAAGTAGCATTTTTTGTTAAGTTGACACATGTCAGAAGAGTTGACCTCTTTTTGATTTCAATCACTTTGAAAGGTCAAATTGTTGTCGCTGGTGACCTCTGGATATTAGGTGGTGATTCAGTTGCCTAATTCCCCAATCTTATTGGACAAAAAAGTGCCTGTTTATTTTCAGTTAGGAAGTTTCAAGCTTAGAGTTATCTCTCAGCCTGTGACCTTGATGAGAGATGCTTCTCTGAATTCTGTCAAGATGCCTTGAATCCACATTTCTTACCCACACTCCCATCGGGCTAATGATTTCATATTGAGGAGACTCATGAGATAACTTTCAGGACATTTTGCCATCTGATTAGTGTCTTTTCTAATCTACATTTATGATTGGATTTAGAAACTGATTGCAAAGTGGCCCAAAACACAGATAGTATCAAACTTCAGAGCTGACTTTAAGGATTCAGCTTAAGAACAAAAAAAATGAGTTAAAGAGAGGTGTAAGTTGGAAAAGTAATTGGACATGGAAATGAATGCTGACAGGTGTAAACTGGCTCATGGGAAGAGAAAAGCTGTCTCCATATGGAGTAGCCCATATTAAAATAGTGAAGGATGAAGTTAAGAGACAGTAGCTTCAGTCTACATAAAACGCAATGACTGAGCAACGAGCAATGAAGTAGATAGAAGATTGATTCTATAGAGGGAACAGAATCCAAGTTAGGAACATTGGAGCAGGAGTGGGAAGATCAGAAAGATCATGACTGATCTTGTTGTGGTCTCAGTTCCACTTTCCTGTCTGCTCCTTCTTACCCTTGACTCCTCTTGTCTATCAAAACTCTGTCTAACTCTGTCTTGACTAAGTTCAATGACCCCGGGTCATTAAATGGACAACAGAATTCCACAGACTAACAAAAAGTCCCAGTGTATAAAGAGAGGTTGGATAGACTGGGACTTTGTTCTCTGGAGGCTTATGCATGACCTTGTAAAATAATGAGGGGCATAGATAAGGTAGATAGTCAATATTTTTTCCCACAGGGAGGGGAGTCTAAAACTGGAGGGCATAGGTTTAAGGCAAGGATAGATAAATTTTTGAACAGTAAAAATTAAGGGTGATGGTGACCGAGCTGGTAAGTGAAGCTGAGTCCACAAAAAGATCAGCCACGTTCTTATTGAATGGCAGAGCAGGCTCAAGGGGCCAGATGGCCTATTCCTGCTCCTTATGTTCTTATTTCCTTCCCCAAACGACATTAGTGACATTAGAGATGGGTTTATCTAACAATGGTTTCTTGGTCATCAGTGGATTCTTAAATCCAGATACTTTTATTGAATTCACATTCCACCATCTGCTGTGGCTGGACTCAAACCCAGGTCCCCAGAACAGACGGTGAGTTTCTGGATTAATAGTCTAGTGATAATACCACTAGGCCATTGCTTCCCCCAGACTAATATGTTACCCCTACATCATGTTCTCTTATCTTTTGTTGGAATGTTTGATGTGCCAACTTATTGAACGCCATTGGGAAATTCAAGTTCACCTTTATCTGCCTTGCTTGTTACTTCCTCAAAAATGCTAATAAATTTGTTAAACATAATTTTCCTTTTCACAAAGCCATATTGACTCTACCTGATCAAATTATGATTTTCTTAAGTATCCTGCAATAACCTCTTTAATAGATTCTAGCAACTTGCCTGAGACAGATAATTGGCGTGCTGGCCTGTAGTTTCTGGCTTCCTGTCTCCCTCTTTTCTTAGGTGGTGTCATACTCAAAATGTCCAGACCACATTTTGAGTACTCTGCTGTTCATGTCCAAACTTGCACCAAGTTACATTGACCCATGTCCTGACTGACCTGCAATGGATTTCATTTAAGTAATAATTTGATGTTAAAATTCTCACCCTTGTTTTCAAACCCTTCCTATCTCTAATCTTCTCCAACCTCATAACAATTGGATATCTGTGCTCCTCTACTTCAGGCCCTTCGAAAGGAAGTATTGTGTAGACATATATAGCACTATGACCATTAGACATCTCAATCGCAAAATGTTCCACAGCTACTGAAGTACTTTTTGAAGTGTAGGAAACAGGGCAACTGACCACAAACCCCCAGAGACAGCAATGTGATAATGACCAGATAATCTGTTTCTTTTCTGATATTGATTGAGGGATAAATGGTAACAGGACATCAGGAGGTGGTGATCACTAGATTATTAATCCACAAATTCAGCTAATATATTTGGACCCAGGGTTGAATCCCACCATGGCCAATGTGCAATTTAAATTCAATTAAAAGTATCTGGAATTAAGAATCCACTGATGACCATGAAACCATTGTCAATTGTCGGAAAAACTATTGATATCCTTTAGGGAAAGAAATCTGCAATCCTTATCTGGTCTGGTCTACTTGTGACTCCAGAACCACAGCATTGTGGTTGACTCTCAGTTAGGAATGGACAATAAATGCTGGCCAGTCAGCAATGACCATTTCCCACAAATGAATTTTAAAAAATCAGGAACAACTCCCCTGCCCTTCTTTGAAATAGTGTCATGGTTTCTTTTACATCCACCCAAACAGGCAGGTGGAATATCAGCTTAAACTTCTGTCAAAAACACATTACTCCTGATACTACAGAACTGCTTCAATACTGCATTGGAGTGTCAACTTTGATTTTTATGTCCAAGCCCTAGAATGGAACTTGAACCTGGAACCTTGTGACTCAGACTAAGAGCGCTACCAACAGAACCACAGCACATGATTATTGCTTCTGGAGTATCCTTGATTGTAACCAGTACACCATCAACTGCCAAGGCCCTACCCTTCAGAATTTCCCCCCGTAAACCCCTTTCGTCCACTAAGACACTCCTCTAAAATCTACCTCTTTAAACAAACCTTTGGTCAGCTGTACGAATATCTCCTCATGCGTCCTAAATCCAAATTCTGTGTTGGAATGATATTGAGAAACACCTTGGGACATTTTCTAATGTTAAAGTTGGCATGGTGGATAAATTCAGGCTGTTGTTGCTGCATTCTGTTTTGGTCAACAACATGTAAGGGAAATAAGCAAACTGATCTGTAACTTCAGAGGATTGAGTTCAGAGAAAAGATTGGAGGAGACTGAGCTTTAGTCACTCGAACGGGTATACAAAATAGTAAATTGTGCTGAGACACTAAGTCTGGAATGTAACACAAGGTGTCGGATTCACCTTGAGAGCTCTTGTACTTTCAGAAGTGCTGTCTTCACAGATGGGATATCGTGTAGTGAGGCCTTGCTGACCTTGTGGACATTAAAGATCTCATGGCATCCATCCCATTCGAAGAAGAGAAGTCTCCTGACCAAAATTTATTCCTCAATTAATGTAACTAGAAAAAACATTCAGCCATCAGTGTTGAATCTTTCTGTGTTTAAGTTTATTTATTACTGTCACAAATAGGCTTACATTAACGCTGCAGTGAAGTTACTGTGAAAATCCCCAGGTCGCCACTCCCTGGCACCTGTTCGGGTACACTGAGGGAGAATTTAGCATGACCAATGCACCTAACCAGCACGTCTTTTGGACGGTGGGAGGAAAGTGGAGCACCTGGTGGAAACCCACGCAGACACGGGGAGAACATGCAAACTCTGCACAGACAATGACCCAAGCCGGGAATCGAACCCGGGCCCCGGGACTGTGAGGCTGTAGTGCTAACCACTGTGTTTCTGCATATTGTTGGTGGCAGTGAATTGCTTTGGGATCCCTTTGGTAGTTACAGGCATATGTAGCTGTACAGTCTTTCTTCTCATGTTCTTGGGACAAGATATAACAAAATGTAAGCAGTGGTCAAAAATATATGGCCTGAATTTTCAGGATGGTGAGTGCTCAGCACCTGCCATCCTGGGAGTTGACCAGGATTGCATCCCCACTGACTCTGAGAGTCCCACTGACTTTTTTTTTGAGCGCTGATTGGCAATACCTGGGACTTCCATCTGCCCTTGGATGGACATCCCACCTTGAAGTGTTGTCAGCCAATCAAATTCGCTGACAGCTCTCCAGCCCTCCAGGCACAGTGCTCCAGTGGCCAGAAGAGGAACTGCAGTGCCATGCTGAGCTGGCCCACATTTCAGGTAAATCCCAGGCATCCCGGTGTTGTATATCTGGAGAAGGCAACATCTCAGCTACTATCCTTCTGAGTTAATAAAGCTCAACATCAAATTCTGGCCCATGTCTTCGACGGTTTAGAACGGAGTTGAGGAGGAACTTCTTCACTCAAAGGGTGGTGAATCTCTGGAATTCTCTGCCCGTTGAAGTGGTGAAGGCTGCCTCGCTAAATATTTTTAAGACGCGGGTTGATGGGTTTTTGATAAGAGAGGGGATTAAGGATTATGGGGAGAGGGCGGGAATGTGGAACTGAGCCACGACAGATCAGCCATGATCTTATTGAATGGCGGCGCAGGCTCGAAGGGCTGGTTGGCCTACTCCTGCTCCTACTTCTTATGTTCTTATGTTCTTATGACGCTTTCCAAATGTGCAGCTTACCAGGGGATGTGGGCATCGTAGCAAGTTCAACATTTAGTTATGCCTGAGATGGTCGGGAGCTGCCAACTTGATTTGCTGCAGTCAGTGTTGTGAGGAGAAACCCACAGCGCTGTTCGGAAGGGAGTTTTAAGGATTTTGTCCCAATAATAATGAAAGAACGCCAATGTATTCCCAAGTCAGTGGCTTGGAGGGGAACTTGCTGGTGCTGACACACATCAGCTGCCCTTGTCCTTCCAGATGACAGAGGTCACAGATTTGGAAGGTGCTGTCAAAGGAGCCTTTGCACCTTGTAGATCGCGTAGACTTTACAAGCTGCTGTTACCATGCACTGGCAGTGGAGGAAGGGAAGGTGATGGATGAGGTGCCATTTAAGTGAGCTGCTTTGTCCTGGATGATAGTTGCTGCAGCTGCACTCATCCAGGCAGGTGGATTAACACAGACAAGCATTCAGTCACACTCCTGCTGACATGTGCCTGGTAGGTGGGCTGTGGGGAGTCAGGAGGTGAGTTACTCACTGCAGAATTCCCAGCCTCTAACCTCTTCTTGTCGCCACAGTATAACTTCACAGTATAAGTTGTGAAGTGGACATAAGGAGGCCACAAAAAATGTATGGGATAGGTTAACTGAGTTGTCAAAGATCTGCAAAAGGAGTGTACTGTGAGCAAATGTGAAATTGTTCATTATGGCAGGAAGAATAGAAGAAGTTTATTATCTAAACAGTGAGAGATTGCAGAGCTCTGAAATTTAGAGGGATCTGGGTGTGCATGAAATGCAAGAGGCTGGCATACAGATGCAGCAAAGCTGACGGGTGGATTTACAATGAATCACACCATGACCTGGCACAGGGGCCCCAGAGATAGAGGGGCCCCAGAGATAGAGGGGCCCCAGAATGCAGACTCTCTGATTGATGTCTCTCTCAGCCAATCAGCTGCAGACATACATTGTAAACCCTCCCACAATTGAAAATTCACTATTCTCAGCTGAGCACAGAGAGGGCGGGACTTATCAGATCATCTGCAGTTATCGGTTCCGCATAGATATGGCGGAGACATTCACCCATTCGGAATCAGGTTAACCATACTACATGTGGCCACGTGTCTGCACAATGCAGAGCATCCATATGAAATCGGGGGAGAACCTGCCCATGGTACCCGAAGTGAGTTAGGATCATAGAATCTCTACAGTGCAGACAAAGGCCATTTGGCCCTTCTTGTCTGTACTGACTTTCCAACAGAGAATCCCACCCCATCTAGATCCTATCCCTGTAATCCCACATATTTATCTAGCTAATCTGACTAACCTACCCATTTTGGGACACTGAGGAACAATTTGGCATGGCCAATCCACCTAACCTGGACATCTTTGGAAGGAAACCAAAGCACCCGGAGCAAACCCACGCAGACACGGGGAGACTGTGCAGACTCCTTACAGAGAGTGACCCAAGCCGAGTATCGAACCTGGGTCTCTGGCGCTGTGAGGCAGCAGCGCTAACCACTGTGCCACCGAGCCACCATCATGGTTCAAAATAAAATGCCGACCAGGACTAATGTCATTCGTTTCAAAAGCATAGTTTTACTAAAATTGATTATTACATAGGAAAACACATCATAGGAGATTGAGAAAGGGTACGGCCAACTCATTTAGCTCCTGCTTCTCAAAGGTTCGCACCGAACCTCTGGTAATGGGATGAGAAAGTGAGGTTGAGAGTAGGGGGAACAAGAAGGAGTGTGAGGGGGGGGAGTGTGAGCAAGAGGTGAGAGAAGAGAGGACATCTCCGAGAGGTGGGGGAAAAATGTGTGTATGTGTGTGCGTGTGAGAGGTAGTGAAAAATGCATGTGTGTGTGAGAGGTGGGGGAAATGAGAATGTGTGCAAGGTGTCAGGGGGAATCAGGGGCTGGATATCAGCCTTTGGGTCCAGGGATGTGGCTAAAAATGATGTCGAGCACTGGGCCTGGTTAACTGTAAATCTGCCATAGGGAGTGCAATTGGAATTGTATCATTTATTGTAGGGGATCAGTGCAAATGTAGGGAGGTTATGCTTGTGTTATACAGAGACCTTCTCTGGAGTATTGTGTACAGCATTGGTCGTCACATTTAAGGAGAGATGTAAATGCAATGGAAACAGTTTAGAGAAGGTTTACCGGACTAATACCTGGAATGAGCGATTTGTTTTTTGAGGAAAGATTTGACAGTCTGGGCTTGTATCCGCTAGAGTTTACAAGAGGAGAAGGTGACTGATGGATGCAAAAAAAAGGTCCTGAGGCATTGACGGTGTGGTTGTGGAAAGGATGTTTCCCCTCGTGGGAGAATACACACTTCAGGGTAACTGCTTAAAAATAAGGTGTTTTTCTCATTGAAACATTGAGTCAGTCGGGAATCAGCTTTGAAATAGGCAATAAGAGAAAAAGCTGCTGTTAGATTAGACATTGAGGAAGATGACAGTGAAGCGTGTGCTTGGGGCAGACATGTCCATAATTATGAAATGCTTAAAGAAAACTGGAGGGTTGCCTGACCGAATACCCCTGGAAGGATCCCAAGAAATGTTACACCTCAGAGAATAGCAGGAACAGAGGAAAGTTGAAAGTGAATTCCCAAGAGTTGTGGCACACCATGGTTTGGTCCCAGAAGAAAGGAAGGAATCCTCACACTCCTGCAATATACTGGATGCTCTGAGTGGAATTTAAAAAGAATGCAAAGTGAGTTGTTGAAATATTTGATTTTAAAATCTAAGTGTTTACAAAATACATATATATTGTTGATAAAAATCAAAAGTTTAGTTAAAAAAAATTACACCTAAAATGTGAAATGTTGTGGCAAAATTCTTTTGAGTAACAGCTGACCATTTGAATTTATTTTTAAACGTTAATGGCCTCTGTCGAGATTACAACAGCATTACTGGTCCAGTTCAGTTTTTGGTCACTCGTGACCCCAAGATGTTGAGAGGCAATTTAATAGAGATGTCCAAAATAACGAGGCATGGAGAGAAATAGTTCCCATTAGTGGAAGAATCAGTAACCATAAATATGGTAATGCCTTTCAATGTCAAAGGAAAGTGTTTTCCTTTGACAGATTTTTTTAAGAAGCACTCCATTCTAAAAGTTACAAAGCCATTGCTCAGAATGGAACAAGAGAATCCAAAGACTGACTCTCGATGGAGAGTCATTACCTGGCACTTAAGTGACAAGTGGCATTCATGGCACACACCAGCCCAAACCCAGTTCCTGTACATGCCTTGCTGCATAAGGGCATAGATTACTGCAATCTCTAATGAGTTGTAAATGATATTAACGCTGTACAATGATCTGCAAACATCCCCACTTCTGACCTTATGATAGTCATTGATCGTAGGGATGTTCTTGCACCTGCCAATAGGTAATTTATTGTCCAGAGTCATTCATGACTGGATGTGATAGGACTACAGAGCCTGTATTTGAAGATATAGATTGCAGTTCCATAATGTGTGTCAGCTCATTTCCTTAGAGTATTTAATTGATTCTGATGTTTCAATGGCTCTCCTGCATTTTCTTCGAATTTAGTTTGTGAGATTTAATTCCCAAACCAAAATCAACTTAAGACTGGAAGGGTTTCAGAGTGTGTTTGGGGAGAGACCAGGAATAGATTTTAAAAAAATACATCATTAGGTAAACAAAGATTGAGATTTTCTGAATATTGGTAGGAAAGGACTATATGTGGATACTTATTAGGGTTGCAGAACGAAACGTCATGCTTAAATTCAACATTCTTTGATTTGATTTATTTTTGTCAAATGTATTAACATACAGTGAAAAGTATTGTTTCTTGCACAATATACAGACAAAGCGTACCATTCATAGAGGAAGAAACAAGAGGGTGCAGAATTTAAGGTTACAGTTGTAGCTAGGGTGTAGAAAAGGGTCAACTTAATATAAGGTAGGTCCATTCAAAAGTCTGATGGCAGCAGGGAAGAAGCTGTTCTTGAGTCGATTAGTACGTGACCCCAGCCTTTGTATCTTTTTCCCGACAGAAGAAGGTGGAAGAGAGCATGTCTGGAATGCGTGGGGTCCTTGATTATGCTGGCTGCTTTTCCGAGGCAGTGGCTTGTGTAGATAGCCCTCTGCTGTAGTGAGTGTGTAGAATAAGCAGCCAGCTGAAACACTTAAATTGCAACATAAATGTCAGGAACAGCACTGGGGGAATCCAGATTTAGTATAGATAAAGATGATTGAATGCCATGTGGAATTTGATAGCTTCTGAACAGTTGGGAACATGAAATGTCAAGCTGAGTAAGGGAATTGATGGAGAGTTGGTATTTTGTAGCTTTACTCAATTTAGTTTGGGAATGGAGAGAGTATCTTTGTTTATTGAATTGATTTTGTAGAGTGTATCATCTTTAAAAGTGCCTCAGGATATAAAAATATAAAACAAAAGAAAATAAAAGAAATGCTTGCATTTTTCCACAAGCACTGACTTTTCAAAGTGCTTAACAACCAATTAAGTACTTTTGAAGTCTTGTCACTGTGGTAACATGGGAAACATGGCAACTAATATAGTTAGCACAGTAGTGCAGTGGTTAGCACTGCTGCCTCACAGTGCCAGGGTTCAATTCTGGCCTTGGGTGACTGTTTGTGTGGAGTTTAACATTCTCCTACTATGTCTGTGAATTTCCTCTGGGTGCTCCGGTTTCCTCTCACTCCAAAGATGTGTCGGTCAGGTGCATTGGCTATTCTAAATTGAGTAAAAAGTCTCACAACACCAGGTTAAAGTCCAACAGATTTATTTGGTAGAAAAAGCCACTAGCTTTCGGAGCGCTGCTCCTTCATCAGGTGAGTGGGATATTTAGTAGCAAACGCCACTAGCTTCCGGAGATGCTGCTTGATCAGGTGAGTGGGATGTTCTAAGTATACTCTGAGTTGACCCATAATATCCAAAGCTGTGTAGGTTAGGGGGATTAGCCATGGTAAACGCATGGGGTTATGGGGATTTCTTTTAAAAAAAAAAGGATGCTGGAAGATTCATCTAGTGGAGGGCGGGAGTGTAAAGGGAGAAGAGATCCTGTTAAAACTAGGAGGAGGAGTTAAAGACTTTAAACACAGGACTACAATTTCTGCTGAAAGTTCGGGGTACTGTATAAACATGACGTGGAGTTTTCAACTGTGTTAAAAGTTAACTAGGAATTAGCTTTCTATAGTTTACTGCATTGGTTGTCTACTCAATAATGTTTGGTCAATGTTGATTTTAGCTTGTTTGTTATGGTAATAGTCTTAAAATGTGACTTCATGTCATGTGATTCTTTCCATTGATTACTGAGAAATTCATATCTTTTAAAAAAAGTATCAGTGTCTGTAGATATCATAACGCAATGTTTTATTGTAAAGAAATGCAACTTCTAAATTGCACAAAGGATGATCATAGAAACAACAATGACCAAAAATCTGTGCCTGACTGTTAGAAGAACTTGCCTGCTGTTCTACAAATTGTGCTGGAGCAGACAGATAATGGCCTCCAGTGTAATGTTTTATCGAGAAGGCGACATTGGTGACAACACGCTACAGGTCTCTGAGGTGGAGCTCAACCCACAACCTTTTTGACACGGAGATGGGCGTATTATGAGAGAGCTGACATTGTCTGAAAGCAATTTGATTCCGTTTGTAAAGCGAGGGTGCAGTTTCAAGACAGATGTATAAAAATCACAGAAGCAGATGAATGAAATTTACCCACCCCACCACCACCACGGATTCCTTGCACCGTTTCTCTGCACACTGTTGAGATAATATGACTGATGGACAACTCAACAGACAACCTATTCATGCTCAAGCAGGCTGACTCCAGAGGTCTGCCGCAAAGTGAGGTGATTGTTACTAACAACTGGAACAATATGAGATTAGATGTACAAGAGTGAGTTGCAGACAAATACTCACTAGGTGTTTTGTGGTCCTTTAAACTGTAGATTGAATCGAAGATTGCAATTCAGTTGCAGATTTGCTTCAATGGAGTGTCTGTAATTCTGTGACAAGCGCAGCATTGAGACAAGGTGCAGCCTTGCCCATTAGTGCTAAATGATGTGGCTAAGGCAGGTAGAATTCCATCAGGATCTCTCTCAACATGTTTTACAATGGTTCGTGTTTCAGTTAATAAAAAAAAGGTAAGAGCTTTTTATAAATCCAGATTCTACCTGGAGATATCAAGTGAAAACTTACTCAAGCTCCTTCATTGTGACCAGCCAATTTAACTCTGCCATTTATGTTCAGTTAGTTGTATTTCACGGAGTTGGCCAGGGCGGCACAGGTGGTATAGAGGTTAGCACTGCTGCCTCACAGCGCCAAGGGCCCAGGTTCGATTCCGGTCTTAGGCTACTGTCTGTGTGGAGCTTGTGCATTCTCCCCATGTCTATGTGGGTTTCCTCCGGGTGCTCCAGTTTCCTCCTACAGTCCAAAGATGTGCAGGTTAGGTGGATTGGCATGGAGATTAGCAGGGTAAATATGTGGATTTATGGCAATAAGGCAGCAGTGGGATTGTGGTCAGTGTGGGGTCGATGGGCCGAATGGCCTCCTTCTACACTGTAGGGATTCTGTGACATAACAGCTAGACTGGAACTGAGACAGGTGATGAGGGAAAAACGTATTGGACCTTATCCTCACCATTGACTGCAAATTTAACTGGGCTAACCATATAAATACTGTGGCTATAAGGGCTAGTCATGGGTGGATAACTCACTTCCTGGCTCCTCAAAGCCTGTCCACTATCTACAAGGCACAAATCAAGAGTGTGATGAAATATTCCCCATTCACCTGGATGAGTGCAGCTCCACCAAGACTCAAAGCTTAACACCATCCAGGACAAAGCAGCCTGCTTAATTAGCGCTCCATCCACAAATATTCATTCCCTCTATCATGGACATACGTTAGCAGCAGTGTGCACCATCTAAATGCACTGCAGGAGCTTAGCAAGGCTCTGTAGGCAGCAGCAGATCAATGGGAAACTGCTACCTACAAGTTCCTTTCCAAACTATTCACTCTTATGACTTGGAAATATATCACCGTTCCTTCACTATCACTGGGTCAAAAACTCTCTTCCTAACAGCGCTGTGGCTGTAACTACAACACAGGTACTGCAGTGGTTCAAGAAGGCAGCTCACCACCACCTACCCCAGGGCAATTAGGATGGGTAATAAATGTTGACCCAGTCAGCGAAGCACTCATCCTGAAATGAGTAAAAAAGATATTCATTCATTTAAGGAAAAAGCCTTTGATGTGAGGCATCTTCAAGGGAAAGTTTTCATTTAAAACTGAGATGTGTAGAAATCTTTCCTCTCAGAGGGTGGTGAATCTCTGGAACTCTCTGCCCTAAAGGCTGGTGGAGGCTGAATGATTAGAAGCATTTAAAGTTGAGGTGGATAAATATGTGATAGATTGAGGAATAGAGGATGATGGGGAAATGGTATGCGCGGTACAGTGGTTAGCACTGCTGCCTCACAGCGCCAGGGACCTGTGTTCGATTCCTGGCTTGGGTCACTGTCTATGCAGAGTCTGCATATTGTCCCCGTGTCTGCACGGGATTTGTCTGGGTGCTCCGGTTTCCTCCCACAGTCCGAAAGACATGCTGGCTAGGTGCAATGGCCGTGCTAAATTCTCCCTCAGCGTACCCGAACAGGCTGGCGACGAGGGGATTTTCACAGTAACTTCATTGCAGTGTTAATGTAAGCCTTCCTGTGACACTAATACATAAATTTAAATTTAGAAAAGGAGCTGAGGCCAGCACAGATCAGCTATCATCAGAATGAATGGCAGGGCAGGCGTGAAGGTCCTGATGGCTTACTCCTGCTTATTATTTCTTAAGTACCAATGTTACCCAAAATCCTTCTAGATATTAAATAACAAAAATAAATCTCTTACAAAACATTAATGGTTTATGGAAAAATTGTCCTTATGCAGTAATTATTAAAGATTGGTTATGTTTGTGAGATCAGGAGAATGTCCTTCAGTCCCTCAATGCAATTTGATCATGGCTGATCTGCATTTTATTTCCATTTATCTTGCCTTGCTTCCATGACCATTAATAATCTTGGCTAATGAAAGCCTACCAAACTCAGTTTCGAAATGATTGATTCCTTTCTCCCCCTTTCCCCTTTACCCCTTTCCTCTTTCCCCACTTTCCCCCCCATTTCCCCCTTTCCTCTTCCCCCCCCATTTTCCCCCCTTTTCCACCCTCCTCATCTTTCCCTGCTCCTCGCTTCCTCCTCCTTCCCCCCCTTCCCTCCTTCCCCCTTCCTCCCTTTGCCTCCCATCCCCCTTCATCCCCTTTGCCCGCCCTTCACCCCCCTCTTCGCCCCCCCCACCCCCTCTTCACCTCTTCACCTCCTTTGCCTCCCCTTCGCTCCCCCCTTCGCCCTGCCCCCATTCACCCCTCCCTTTGCCCCCCCCTTCGCCCCTTGCCCCCTCTTACACCTCTTCCTCCCTCTTCTCTCCCCCCCCCCCCCCCCCCCCCCCCCCCACCCCTTAACTGGGAAAGAGATTAAAACTGTCACGAGGGGCTTCACTGCTCGTTTGGTGGTGATGATGTGTTGGTCACATGGACAAGGCCCACACAGCAAAGGGACATTTGCAAGCATCATTAAAATGCTTCATTCAGCTCATGTGCTTTTTCCCTCACAGAGTCGGTTTGCAGCAGTTGTGGCTGCTGCTGCAGTAATGATGATGGTATTGATTTATATAGGAAGGCATGCATGCATTTTTAATGCTATGTGTGTGAAACCAGCCTGGCTGCCAGGATTTCAGCACAGAAATAGGAACATTGCAGTAGGAGGTGTGTGGCATGGATCATTCAGAGAGATTACATTGACAGCTGTGCAAATTTTTACTTTGTCGAGGAATTTATTTACGGGGTGTTGGCCAGCTTTCTGTTGGCTGCAGTTACAGGGAGATGTAATGGAGAGAAAAGCTGTTTCTGACAGTGATATATTGCAGCACGCTCTACACCTTTTTTAACTTTGAGGATATATTTTGCATGGGGTCTCTCTGGACTTCAGACCAGCTGTGTTTAAAGGGATCGGCACCTAATTCAGAGGTACAAGAGCATAAACGTATTTCTGACGTTTGATAATGTGGGGGAGGCCTCCCTACAACACAACCTTTGGCACAACAGGAGAAATGTATTGTTGCTTATTTAGGCTCCAATTCAGTGTTTCCCATTTAATGAGATACCATATTAGACTGTTTGGATCATGTTTCTTTTCCCATCTTGTAATTCCTGTACACTTCAGATTCCCAGATGTGGTGGGCTTAGGATCTGAATCGAAAAAGACAGATCCACTTTGGATTTCTGTGGGATAGTGCTTTAAATTGTCCTCATTTTGAGCATTCAAATAGCCTTCACTACACGTCCCATTGTAGATGCAGGACACCGTTTTGCTATTCTGTGGTCATCCTTTATGTCACTCTTAGAGTCATAAGTCATACAGCACAGAAAGAGGCCCTTCAGCCTCGCATGTCTACGCCAACCATCAAATACTTATTCAAGGGATCGCATTCTAAATCAGCCAAGGCGACTGCACCCTTTCTGTCAATTTTCCACCATTCTAGTTGACTTTGTAGCCTGACTAGCTTAGTCAGTAGAGTATGAGACTCTTAATGCCAGGGTCATGGGTTCGAGCCCCACGTTGGGCACCATTGTTTTTTCAAGGTGGGAGGGGGAAAGTTTAAGGGAGGTATGTGGGGGGAAGTTTTTCACGCAGAGAATAGTGGGTGCCTGGAACGCACTGCCAGAAGAGAGTGGTGGAAGCAGGCACATTGGCAACATTTAAGCAACATCTGGATGGATGTTGCTTAAATCATGAATGGCAAGGGAATAGAGACTGAGTGAGGGCAGGATTTTGTTTTTAGTTTAGTTAGGGCACCATGATCGGCACAGGCTTGGAGGGCTGAGGGCCTGTTCCTGTTTTGTACTTTTGTTTGTTCTTTGTTCTAACCTTGCATATTTCATCTCAGCTGTAGCATAACGGTACCTGGCATAGCAAAGATTAATGTGGACTGTGTATAGTACTGCCCACAAAGTGATGTCAACAAACACATGACCTGAGATGAGCAAGAGTTATAGACTGGATAGAGACCTGTGTGGAAGCCAGTATGGAGTTAGCTTCTAGCTTGGACATATATGCACGTAGTCATGTGTTATTAGTAAATACTTAATGCTTACCAAACAAGACAAATAAGAACCTCTTTTTGAGGCTCACTGAACATGCAATACTTGCCTTGACTTCTCGCAGCCATTGCTTCCTGTAAGTTGAAATTGTGCCTACATTTGTCTAAGGAGTGTTTATTTGGGCCACAAATCCGAACCTATCCTCCTTAAGTTTTACTCTTTTTTGTTTATTTCTCTCCTGGTTTAATTTCTTTACATGCTTTAGTCTTCTGTTGACTTCATGTGCTATTTATTTATTTTTTTCAAGGGATGTGGGAATCACTGGCAGGGCCAGCACTTATTGCCCTTAAGAAGGTGGAGGTGGTGGTGAGCTGCCTTGTTGAATGGTTGCAGTCTGTCTGTTGTAGGTACGTCCACTGTGCTGTTAGGGAGGGAGTTCCAAGATTTTGTCCCAGCAACAGTCTCTCTTCCCTTTTTATTTGTTTGGAACTCTTATGTATATGATTTCTCTCACCTCCCCGCTTTGAGCACTCCATCCTCTCCACTCTTGGCAGGTCTATCTATCTTTTCTGTTTGGACGCTTGTCTCAGTCCAGTTCAGGTGAAGCCTGCCCTCAGTTATACAGCTCCTGATAAGGAAGCACTGTAGAAAAAGGGATTATCAGCCGTGGATATCTAAGGAAATAAAAGAGGGTATCAAATTGAAAGAAAATGCATACAAAGTAGCAAAGGTTAGTGGGAAACTAGAGGATTGGGAAATCTATAAAGGTCAACAGAAAGCTCTGAAAAAAGCTATGAAGAAAAGTAAGATAGATTATGAGAGCAACTCAGAATATAAAAACATATAGCAAAGATTTCTACAAGTACATAAAATAAAAAAAGAGTGGCTAAGGTAAACATTGGTACTTTAGAGGATGAGAAGGGGCATTTAATAACTGGAAATGAGAAAATGGCTGAGGCAATGATCAGGTATTTTGTGTCAGTCTTCACAGTGGAAGACACAAATAATATACCAAAAATTGATGACAAGAAGGTTGTGGCAGGTGAGGACTAAAAATGATCATTATCACTGAAGAAGTAGTGTTCGGCAAGCTAATGGGACTAAAGGTAGACAAGTCTCCTGGCCCTGATGGATTGCATCCAAAGGTACTAAGATGGTGGGGGAAATAGCGAATGCACTCGTGGTAATTTACCAAAATTTGATGGACCCTGGGGCAGATTGGAAAGCAGCAAATGTGACACCGCTGTTTAAAAAAGATGGACAAAAGGTGGGTTACTGTCGGCCAGTTAGCTTCACTTCTGTGGTGGGGAAAATGCTTGAATTTATCCTCTAGGAAGAAATAACGAGATATCTGGATAGAAATTGTCCCATTGGGAAGATGCAGCATGGGTTCATGAAGGGAAGGTCATGTTTGACTAATATACTGGAATTCTTTGAGGACATTACAAGCACGGTGGACAGTGGGGAACCTATGGATGTCATGTATCTGGATTTCCAGGAGGCACTTGACAAGGCGATGCACCTAAGACTGCTGCATAAGATAAAAGTGCGCAGTGTTACGGATAATGGATTAGCATGGATAGAGGATTTGTTAACTAATAGAAAGCAAAAAGTGGGGGGTAAATGGGTGTTTTTCTGGTGTGCCTTAGGGATCAGTGTTGGGACCGCGGTTGTTTACGATTTACATAGATAATTTGGAGTTGGGGACCAAGTATACTGTGTCAAAATTCGCAGATGACACTAAGATGAGTGGCAGATCAAAGTGTGCAGAGGACGCTGAAAGTTTGCAAAGGGATATAGATAGTCTAAGTGAGTGGCCAAGGGTTTGACAGATGGAATACAATATTGGTAAATGTGAGGTCATCCATTTTGGTAGGAATAACAGCAGAATGAACCATTATTTAAGTGATAGAAAATTGCTGCTGTGCAGAGGGACCTGAGTGTCCTTGTGCATGAATTGCAAAAAGTTGGCCTATAGGTGCAATAAGTAATTAAGAAGGCAAATGGAATTTTGTCCTTCATTGCTAGATGGATAGAGTTTAAAAACAGGGAGGTTATGTTGCAGCTGTATAAGGTGCTGGTGAGGCCACCCTGTACACAAACTGTGTACAGTTTTGGTCTCCCTACTTGAGAAAGGATATACTGGCACTGGAGGGGATGCAGAGGAGATTCATTAGTTTGATCCTGGAGCTGAGAGGGTTGGCTTACGAGGAGACTGAGTAGACTGGGATGATACTCATTGGAATTCAGAAGAATTAGGAGGGATCTTTTAGAAGCATATAAGATTATGAAGGGAATGAATAAGATAGAAGCAGGAAAATTGTTTCCACTGGCAGGTGAAGCTAGAGCTAGGGGGCATAGCCTCAAATTAAGGGGGAGTAGATTTAACTCTGAGTTGAAGAGAAACTTCTTCACCTAAAGCAACACGACAGCTCAGTGACTATCACTGTTTGCTGTGCAGATACACGGACCTGGGACGGATCTCCGACTTGGGTCGGTGTCTGTGGGAGTTTGCACATTCTCCCCATGCTTGCATGGGTTTTCTCCGGGTGCTCTGGTTTCCTCCCACACCCCAAAAACGTGCTTTTAGGCTGATTGGTGTTAACAAATTGACCCTAAATTAAACCTCCCTTAATCTGGCGCACATATAATTCTCTAAATTTGCACACCTTTATTGTGGAGTCCAAGAGGCGTAGACAAAAGTCGTAGTAGAAGAAGGATTGGAATGAGGCACTCACTGAATGTTAAAATGCAGGCTTGTGGGGCCAAAGAGCCTGTTTCCTGTGCTGAGTTGTTCTTTGTAGAGTTGTGAATTTGTGGAATTCCCTGCCTAGTAAAGCAGTTGAGGCTACGTCATTGAATGTTTTTAAGGCAAAGATAGATTTTTAAACAGTAAAGGAATTGAGTGATTTGGTGAGCGGGCGGTTAAGTGGAGCTAAGTCCACGAAAAGATCAGCCACGATCTTATTGAGTGGTGGAGCAGGCTCAAGGGGCCAGATGGCCTACTCCTGCTCCAAATTCTTGTGTTCTTCCTGTCTCAACTCTGGTGTTAATATCCCATGAAATAAAACTCCTCTTTCCCATGTCACCCCTTCAGCTACATGTTCACCACACCCCCCACTCTTATCGGCTAATTGAATCTGGCTCTGAACATGAATTTGGAATGTGGCTCTGTAATAATTCAGAAATGATCAGAGATTCCATCCCGTCTTTTATTTCAACTCCAAGCTTTAAAAGAATGTTGCCAGGGTTTGTAAATTGCAGCTGTGAGGAGAGGTTGAAAAGGCCGGGGTTATTTCCCTTAGAACAGAGGAGGCTAATTGAGGTGAGGTCCTTAGATCAGATAGAAAGAAAAGATTTGTTTCCCCCTAGTTGAGGGGTCAGTTACCAGGGGACGTAGATTTAAGGTGTTTGGCCGAAGGATTAGAGAGGACATGAGGAAAATCTTTTTTTATCCAGAGTCATAGAGGTTTACAGCATGGAAGCAGGCCCTTTGGCCCAACTTGTCCATGTCACCCTTTTGTTTAAACCTCTAAGCTAGCCCCAATTGCCCACGTTTGTCCCATCTCGCTCTATACCCATCTTATCCATGTAACTGTCAAAATGCTTTTTAAAAGACAAAATTGTCTTTATGCTACCTCTGGCACCTTATTCCACACGCTCACCACTCTCCGTGTGAAAAAATTGCCCCCCTGGAGAGGGTGGTGGGTGTCTGGAGTTCATTGCGTAAGTTGACGGTTGAGACCGCAGTACTCTTTTCAAAGGTACCTGGATCTGTATCTGAATGTGACAGGTCAGATGCTGGAAAGTGGGATTAAAATGAGTGGCTAGTTTTTTTTGCTTGGCCAGGGCTGACATGATGGGCCGAATGGCCTCTTTCTGCACCATAACTTTTCTATGGTTGCAATACTCCCGACACTACCCCCTCCCCAAAATAAAAATTCATTTCTTTGATTCCATGTTAACTTTCTCTTTTGCGTAGCATTGAAAAGCGAACATTACCGTTAGTAGAAAGTACAGCGAATCTGTCACCGTAAAGCTCTGTAAGCAAACTCTTTGTACTTAATAGATTTCTACTGTCACAGAATAATCCTTGTTTGAAGAGCTCCTCTGCTGAACCCAGGGGACAGGTGTTCCAACAGTCAGGCACTTCAGTTATCATTAACCTACATTTCAAACTCAAATGAGCAGTGAGTTTAGTAACTCGGATTGGATTGAGTCTGAATCAAAGAACTTGGCCAAGCCAAGAACCTCTAGGCATTTGGAGAACTCACTGTATGGCCTGACTAAAGAAGTCCATGTTGTGCTGTTAGGAGCCGGAAGGATATTAGCAAATGTATAATTAAATTGTACAAATGGTTGAATCCATGTACCAAATAAGTCATGTGGAACCAACTAGCACAAGGAATGGAGGCAGATAACATGGATGTGCTTAAGGGTAAATCAAATAAACACATCAGTAACAAATTAATAGAAGGATGTGCTGATAGGATTAAATGAAGAGGCATAAGGAAGAGGGTCAATTGGAGCATTAATCTAGCATGGACCACTTGGGCTGAATGGTCTTTTTCTCTGCTGCAAATTTCGTGGAATATGAATGCCTGTTTGTTGGAACTTGCATGGATGGAACATCTGTCCCCTGGGTTCAGTAAAGGAGCTTTTCAAATAAGGATTATTTTGTGTCAATAGAAATGTAGTAAGTACAAAGGGTTTGGATACAGAGCCTTGCCATGACCATAAGACATAGGAGCAGAATTAGGCCATTCAGCCCATCAAGTTTGCTCTGCCATTCAATCATGGCTGATATTTTTCTCATCACCATTCTCCTGCCTTTTCCCCATAAATCCTGATCCCCTTATTAACCAAGAACCTATCTATCTCTGTCCTAAAGACACTCAATGACCTGGCCTCCACAGCCTTCTGCGACAAAGAGTTCCACAGATTCACCACTCTCTGGCTGAAGAAATTCCTCCTCGTCTCTGTTTTAAACGACCATCCCTTTAACCTGAGCTTGTGCCCTCTGGCTCTAGTTTTTCCTACCTGGGGAAACATCCTCTCTACGTCCACTCTATTCAGGCCTCACTGTATCCTGTAAGTTTCAATAAAGTTGCCCCCTCATCCTTCTAAACTCCAACGAGTACAGACCCAGAGTCCTTAGCCGTTTCTCATACAAGCTCTTCATTCCAGGGATCATTCTTGTGAACCTCCAATGCCAGCACATCCTTCCTTAGATATGGGGCCCAATACTCCAAATGGGGGCTGACCAGAGCCTTAAACAGCCGATTACAGTACTGTAGTGTAATTCCAATACTTCAGGTCAGTGTCTTCCAGATTTTTCTGCCCTGGGACCTCCTGACCCAAAGATCAAGCCAGCTACAAAAAGAAAAGCAGAACTCACCACTGCAGGAATTAAAAAATGTCCAGTCCAATGTTGGCTCCATGGTTAGCTCTGCTGCCTCTCAGCATCAGAGACCCAGGTTCAATTTCCAGCTTGGCTCACTGTCTGTGTGGAGTTTGCACATTCTCCCCGTGTCTGCATGAGCTTCCTCCGGGTGTTCCAGTTTCCTTCCACAGCCTGAAAGGCGTGCTGGTTAGGTGCACTGGCCACGCCAAATTCTCCCTCAATGTACTTGAACAGTCACCGGAGTGTGGCGATTAGGGGATTTTCACATTAACTTCATTGCCGTGTTAATGTAAGCCTACTTGTGACAGTAATAAATAAACTTTAATTTTAGATTGCGGACCCCAGTGTCTCCTTTGTGGAGCTCATTGTGGTTTAGAGATCTGGGTTCCAGTTTTAAAGGCCAGTATGTTGTGAGTGAGCCCCAACATGGGCAGCAAATCTGGTGAGTCTGGGTGGTGTAATGTAGTGGTATGGTTGCAACTTGCACAAATCCTTCTCGAGTCTTGTCCAATCCCAAACAGATCCATAACCCGGGCGGGAGTTCAGCAGCACATCCACCCACACAAACTGGTCCTGGCAGTGAGCAGGGAGGTGAGGGGCAAAAACATCCAGGGAGGCATGGGGATGGGGGACTCCAGAACTAGGGGTCATAGTTTGAAGATAAGGGATAAACCTTTTTAGGACTGAAGTGGGGAGACATTTCTTCACCCAGAGAGTGGTGACTGAGTGGAATTCACTACCACTGAATGTAGTTGAGGCCAAAACGTTGTGTGATTTCAAGAAGAATTTGGATATTTATCTTGGGGTTAAAGGGATCAAGAGATATGTTGGGGGGGAGGTCAGGATCAGGATAGTGAATTCAATGATCAGCCATGATCAAAATGAATGGCAGAGTCGGCTTGAAGGGCCAAATGGCCTACTCCTTCTTCTAGTTTTTATCATGCTGGTGATGGGGGGAGGTTTATCACCATGATCTGCAACCAGGGATGGGGGATAAGGCCGAGGGGGAGTGGACCGGGGGTTAGTTGGCAGGGGTAGGAGGCGAGGCAAGTTCATAGCCTAAAGCTGTTGAACTCCGTGTTGAATCCAGAAAGCGCTCTCGTTATACCGGCAGAGACATTCCTGAACCACCTGGCCCATAAGCAGTTCTACAGTCTAACATTTTAAGCCTAAGTTTATTTACGCTGGCCTCCACTGGTCCACATTCCACCTCCTGGCAAGCATGGCCTAACAGTGAAACCACCATTGTTCTTCCAGTTGCAGTTCTCCATGATATTACTGTGGACTCTGATGATATCAGAGTGAAAGATAGACCCTGGCTCCTTTTCCTTCTTGTTGGGGGGTGGGGGTGGGGGTTGGGGGGTGGGGGTGGGGGTTGGGGTGCGGGGGGGAGGGGGGGGAGGGGTTAGTGGGATAGGGGTGTGTTCTGCACACCTACTCAAAAATCAGGACAGGAAGGCAGTGGAATTGGATTACATATCTGTCCTTATGGTAAGTGCCCCCAGGGTCCTGTCTCCGCTGGGCAGAGGGAATTAATTAGATCCTCAGCTTCTAAACAGCATCCAGGAAATACCGAGGCTTAAAACAATTTGAAGCACAAAGAACTAGCAGATATTTCTTGAAGTCTATAAATAAATATCAAGCTTTTGATCATTGTAATTTATTGTCAAACAATTATAATGAACCTTGAGATTTACTGTTAGAACTTTATGAGGCAGTGTTCAGATGCATCTTCTTCAACCGATAATTATATTTAAATTTAATTGAACCAAGACGCACTAGTTTTCTGTTACAGATTAATGGAAATGTCCTTTTCCCCATGTGACTGATCTTACATTAGTTAGCAATCTGCTAAATTAGCAGGCTGGCATTGCTAAGCAACCACTTACCAGTCGGATAATGCAGTCCCAGTTTGCTATTTGTTATGTAGTTAGGCAGCTTGGAGAGCAAAGGAATTGGTTTTCAATAAAATCAATTGAGTATACAATACTCTACACCAGCAATGGGTAACCGGGTGAGTGAGTGGGCCGCGTAGAGCCATAGAGGCTTACAGCATGGAAACAGGCCCTTCAGCCCAATTTGTCCATGGGCCCATTTTTTTAAACCCAAAGCTAGTCCCAGTTGTCCGCATTTGGCCCATATCCCTCTATACCCATCTTACTCGTGTAACTGTCTAAACGTTTTTTAAAAGACAGAATTGTACCTGCCTCTTACTACTACCTCTGGCAGCTTGTTCCAGACACTCACTACTCTCTGTGTGAAAAAATTGCTGCTCTGGACCCTTTCGTATCTTTCCCCTCTCACCTTAAATGTATGCCGTCTAGTTTTAGACTGCCCTACCTTTGGGAAAAGATATTGACTATCCAGCTGATCTATGCCCCTAAGCCTCCGATGCTGCAGAGAAAAAAGTCCCAGTCTCGCCAGCCTCTCCTTATAACTCAAGTCCCGGTAGCATCCTAGTAAATCTTTTCTGCGGTCTTTCTAGTTTAATAATGTCCTTTCTATAATCGGGTGACCAGAACTGTACACAGTATTCCAAGTGTGGCCTTAACCAATGTCTTATACAAGACATGAGTGGCCCTCCTCCACCTCAGTAGGCTGCAGGATTGAAATCAGGCTTGTTCACTCACAGTGACCCTTGAATAAGATTGAATATATTTAATACACACCAAATATTTCATAACGAGTTACAAAAAAATGCTTAATCATTCATATTTTAATAGAACTGTCATCAACTTCAAGTGGTTAAAAACAAAATAAATATTTATGTTCGGACACAGAGGCAGTGCACAGCCCTCATGGTCAATGTTCTGCGCAGTCAGCATGCACTTTCACTTCATATGCCATTGCTTTACGCAGTTCAGTCATTCTGGTAGGACAAAAGCTGTACGGACAAAGCAGCTGAATGTGGTAACTCTGCACGTGGGCAACAGTCAACAGAATGTCTTGTGGGCCGCACTCAGAACCGTGATGGGCCACAGGTTGCCCACCACTACTCTACACGGACAAATTGAGATTTGAGTCTGGTTTGCATGGTTTAAATTTCAAATCATGCTTGGCAGTTAACTGTCAGTCACCTGATGCATTCTCAGTGGCACAGCCTCCACCAATCAGAATTTACTTGTGAACCAATCAGCATTTTCTTCTCATACCATATAACTTGTTATTTTCCCCTTATGTTGATATTCTTGTGAAGTGTGCTGATGAATGCAAGATAACATGTCTCTCTTTTATTAGCAACTATCTCGCTTTGCTCACCATGAAGCCAGGGCCTTGTTTTACCTCTTGTTTGAAAACCAGCACTTCCAACAGTGTAGTTTACTGACAGCACTGCACTGAAGTATCTTAGAGAATAATAGAATCCCTACAGTGCAGAAATAGGCCATTTTCCCCCATCGTGCTTGCGCTGATGACAATCCCACCCAGCCCCTATCCCGTAACCCTGTGTATTTGTCCTGCTAATCTCCCTGACATTAAGGGACAATTTAGCATGGCTAATCCACCTAACCCCCCTCCCACATCTTTGGATTGTGGGGGGAAACTGGAGCACCCGCAGGAAATCCACGCAGACGTGGAGCGAATGTGCAAACCCCACACAGATGGTTATCCAACTATGTGTTTGCACCTTGAATTAGGGTCCTGAGCAAGCATATGGAGCCAAGCTTTCGGACTCATGTGGCATCCATTCTGAACAGTGAACAGTGGGTAAGCAAAATTATTGCAAAGTGTTTTGATCAGTAGCTGCTTGTATTAACAAGAGGGAAGCAAAGCTTCCTGGAAATCTCCCAGCATTGGAGGTCTTTGCACTGCAACATTTATTTGCATCAAGGTGCCCACCTTAGCCACCCTCCATCTCTGCAAGCCTCCCATCCCATGGTATCAACAGCTGCCGGAGTGCCTAGACCATCCCCTGCGCTGGGAACGTGCTGGACTCAAGGCTAGAAATCATTTAGAAGAGAATGAGATTATTATATTTTTAAAAAACAGCAATATAAAAGGATGTGAGTGAAGTTACAGGATGGAGTGCCTTCCCTTGTACTGCATTTTCGTGATTATATGGAAACTCTTAACTAATTCTGTGCCCAAGGAATGGCTTAGAAATGCTCGCTTTGAGCTGAGTTTCAGACAGTGTGGCCTGTAAGGATGTGTCAAACACTGAGCTCGTTGCCCCTGGTGCTATCTTTCAGTTGCTGCAGCCGGGTG
The DNA here is from genome assembly GCF_965287045.1 of Carcharhinus amblyrhynchos. Classification (NCBI taxonomy): domain Eukaryota; kingdom Metazoa; phylum Chordata; class Chondrichthyes; order Carcharhiniformes; family Carcharhinidae; genus Carcharhinus; species Carcharhinus amblyrhynchos. Next base: position 127,847,391 of record NC_137327.1, read on the forward strand.
TAAGATGAGTCAGTTTTGAACTAGGAATCAGCTCAGGCTGAAGCTCTCAGTTTGAAGCTGGCACAAACGCACACACAGCAATGTTTGGGTGGGGATTCCGCCTTCAATTGCAAGGTGAATTGAGGCTTACGACTACTTTCAGGTAGGAACACGGTGGCACAGTGGTTAGCACTGCTGCCGGACAGCGGCAGGGACCCAGATTTGATTCTTGGCTTGGGTCACTGTCTGTGTGGAGTCTGCACATTCTCCCTGTGTCTGCATGAGTTACCTCCAGATGCTCTGGTTTCAAAGAACAAAGAAAATTACAGCACAGGAACGGGCCCTGCGGCCCTCCAAGCCTGGACTGACCATGCTGCCCAACTGAACTAAAACTCCGTAGCCTCCGGGACCATATCCCTCCATTTCCATCCTATTTATCTACTTGTCAAGACGCCCCTTAAAAGTCCCTTTTCCTTCCACTACCTCCCCCGGCAGCGAGTTCCAGGCACCCACCACCCTCTGAGTAAAAATACTTGCCTCATACATCTTCTTTAAACCTGGCCCCTCGCACCTTAAACCTATGCCCCCTAATAATTGATTCTTCCACCTTGGGGAAAAAGCTTCTGACTATCCACTCTGTCCATGCCCCTCGTAATCTTGTAGACTTCTATCAGCTCTCCCCTCAACCTCTGTCACTCCACTGAGAACAAATCAAATTCCTCCAACCTCTCCTCATAGCTAATGTCCTCCATACCCAGGCAACATCCTGGTAAATCTTTTCTGTACCTCTCGAAAGCTTCCACATCCTTCTGGTAGTGTGGCAACCAAAATTGAACAGTATATTCCAAGTGTGGCCTAACCAAAGTTCTATAAGGCTGTTTCCTCCCACATTCCAAAGATGTGCAGGTTGGGTGGATTGACAATGCTAAATTGCCCATTAGTGTCAGGGGGATTAGCAGGGTAAATATGTGGGATGGATGTGGGAGGAATTGTTGTTGGCGCAGGCTCAATGGGCTGACACTCTCCTTCTGTACTGTAGGGATTCAGTGATATTGAGATGAATATCTATTGCTGGCAGTCTGCTACTCTATTATTGTCCATTGTGACTATTATCAGTATGCTGTTGGTTATTGATACAACGTCAGCGAGACAGTATTGGTTATGATGAGCGTAAGGTCACTCCCACCTCTGGTTTCTGTTCAGTGAATCCTTGCTGCACGTTCCATTTCTATCCTCCCAACCCACGACGCTTTCTTCTTTTATCATCCCTACTTGTCCCCCTTGCCCCTCAGCTAATTCCCTTCTGAGCCACCCCACACCCCTGCCCCCATCCCGTCCCCTTTTCCCGCCTTCACTTGCTACAAGATTCTCGGAACAGCGGCCGCCGGTGCGAAACCACCAGCAAATACACTCAGCTGCAGCGGAACTCGGCTGTTTGCACTGCAAGGACACTGTGTGAGCTGGGAAGAATCATCCGCTTTGCCTGCCAGCGTCCGCTAAGTTTCGAAATACAGAGCCCGCATTATGTTACACCTCTTGGGGACAGTCACGAGCACCAATCTTTCTGATGATCTCAATGAGCTGTCACTGGAACGGCCTCTTAAATATTCAACGTTCGCAGGTGTCAGGGGGCACAAGTTCAAGATAAGGATCAGTGGAGATGTGTGGGGGAAGTTTTTTTACACAGAGGCTGGTGAGGACCTGGAATGCACTGCCAAGTTAGGTGGTTGAGGCAGATATGTTAGCCACTTTTAAGACTTATCTTGATAGGCATATGAGCAAACAAGGAATAGTGGGTTACAAACGGTTGGTTAGATAGGGCAATGTGATCGACACAGGCTTGGAGGGCCGAAGGGCCTGTTCCTGTGCTGTACTGTTCTTTGTAAGTGTCACATGCTCAAACCTTTACAAACGTGTGTAAAGGTGTACGTCTGTGTGGAGTTTGCACGTTCTCCTCGTGTCTGCATGGGTTTCCTCCGGGTACTCCGGTTTCCTCCCACAGTCCAAAGATGTGCAGGTTAGGTTGATTGGCCATGCTAAGGAATTGTCCCTTAGTGTCCAGGGATGCATAGGTTAGAGGGATTAGTGGGTATGATATGTAGGGATATGGGGATAGGGCCTGGGTGGGATTGTGTTCGGTGCAGACTCAATGGGCCGAAGGGCCTCTTTCTGCAGAGTAGGGTTCTATGATCTCTGAATGTCTTTGACCCTAAGGAACAACCTAATATCTTATTTATTTAAGAAGTGTTGCATTTAAATATCCGGTTATTTGTCATAAAATGCAGAGTCCTGTGATGAATGACGGCACTGGTAATGTTTGCAACTTACCAGCAATAGTGCCACATTCAGGCAAAAGCATGTATAACTGTGGGGAATGTTTCAGTGAGAAAACGCTCCACAGCATGAGAACAAGTAGTAATGGAGCTGCAAAAGATCTATCCCTAATTGGTGTTCCATTAACACAGAAAGACATTCCCTTGAGGATAACAGAATGACTTTTGCTTTGTCGAGTGCAAATGTGGGTTGGGACCTGGCGGTGGCCCTATTCCTTTCAGGAAATGACACCAGAGCCAGCTGACAGCTGGTTGAAGATAATGCAATGGCTGAAAACCCTTTTTTAAAAATTGGTTTCAGTCAGACACTAATAATATCCTTTGTCGGCAGTGTGCAAAACTGCGTAATTAATAAATCAAATTAATATAGCTAACGTAAGTTTTTTATGAGGACAGCGCCCGCAGCTTGCAGCCTACTGCTTCCACGTCGCCACTTGCCTTTGCGTTCTTCAGAGATAAGGGAAAAGGCAAGAAGACAAGTCTGAGAGACTATTCCAGTGGAGACTCACTAAAGGCAGTCAGAAAGAATTCTGTGAAAACTCATGATTATCCTGAGAAGTGCAGTGTAGTGCAATGTGGCACAGTGGTTAGCACTGCTACTTTCAGCAGCAGGGACTCAGGTTCAGTTCCCAGCTTGGGTCACTGTCTGTGCAGAGTCTGCACATTCACCCCGTGACTGCGTGGCTTTCCTCCGAGTGCTCCGGTTTTCTCCCACTGTCCCAAGGACGTGCTGGATAGGTGCATTGGTCATGCTAAAATCTCCGTCAGTGTAAACAAACAGGTGCCGGAGTGTGGCGACGAGGGGATTTTCACAGTGACTTCATTGCAGTGTTAATGTCAGCCTATTTGTGACACTAATAAATAAACTTAAAGCTTAATAAACTTAAACATAATATGGGTTCAGCGTTTCAAGTCTTAGAGCCGCACTGGTGGGCAGAGAGAATGATTCTTCCAAGTTCATGCTGTGTTCCCAGGGCAGCAGAAGGTTATTGTGCGCAGAGCCTCAATTTTCGAATTTTCATCCTAGTTTTCAAGTCCCTCCTTGGCCTTAGTCCTGCCTGGCTTTGTAATCTCCTCCAACTATACAACTAACCCTCGGGGAACTCTGTTCTGGTGTAATTCCTGAGCATTCCGATTTTAATGAAAACCCAGGCCTTAAGCTCTGGAATTTCCTTCCTAAACCTGTCTACACCTCTTTCCTTTTTTTGACTGTCATACCTACTTGCCGAGGCTTTTCCTTGATACTTCCCTGTGTACTTTGGTCATAAATTTTATTCGACAGTGCCTTGGGATGACTCACAACGTTAAAAGGCACTATATAAGTACAAGCAGCAGTGACTCCATATCTTCAGCTGAGGCATAAAGAAGAATCAACGATAAGCAAGATTGCAGCTTCCTACTACCAAGCAGCCGCAAGATGGAGTGAAGAGTAATTTATCCTAATGAGTCAGGTTATTCTGCATTGGCATGTCTCAGTTGACGTGATAGCAGACAAAGATGGCTGACGTCCTGATTGGATGCATGGTGGCACAGTGATAAGCAGTGCTGCCTCACAGTGCCAGAGACCCAGGTTCAATTCCGGCCTCCAGTGACCGCATGGAATTTGTACGTTCTCCCGTATCTGCGTATGTTTCCCCTACACTCCGGTGCCGGTTATGCTTATTCTCCATACTAAATTGCCCCAGAGTGTCAGGATGATTAGCAGGGTAAATATGTGGGGTTAAGGGGATAAGGTGGGATTGTTGTTGGTGTAGGCTCGATGGGCCGAATGGCCTCTTTCTGCCATACAGGGATTCTATGACACAAATAAATCTTAATACAGTTCATTTTAGAACATAGAACATAGAACACTACAGCACAAACAGGCCCTTCGGCCCACAAGTTGCACCGATCATCATCACCTACCAACCTACAGACCTATCTATAACCCTCAATCTCATTAAACCCCATATACTCATCCAGGAGTCTTTTAAAAGACCCCAGCGAGTTCGCCTCCACCACCACTGACGGCAGCCGATTCCATTCACTCACCACCCTCTGAGTGAAAAACTTACCCCTAATGAATGAAGAACAGTACAGCACAGGCCCTTCGGCCCTCCAAGCCTGTGCTAATCGTGATGCCTGCCTAAACTAAAACTGTATGCACTTACGGAGTTAGTAGAGGGTGACTTTCAGATGTTTTCCGACTTCAAGCATTGTGAATCCATGAATTTTAATGGGTATCGGACTTTAGTTGCAGCCCCATCACCCTTTACATACCAGAATTTTAGAAGAAGCTCCTTGGGATGAGAGAAATTTCGCATCCCAGAATACAAACCTTAGATAGAAAAGCTTGGGCTTGGAAGTCTTCATTTTTACGGCGAAAGAGAAACAATAGCGGAAGAATTGGGACAATTTGGATAGCTCGGAGTTAGTACAGGAACAGTGCGCTGAATGGCCTCCATCTTTGCTGTAAGATTTCACAATTCTAACAGCATGTTGATTAAGGAATGTGAAGGCAGGAAGTAACAGTGAAACAAAATAGGTTTTCAATCGAAAAAAATCATTCAAGCGATGAGGCCCCTTCTAATAAACAAGTCACATCAGCTGTACTGATTTAATTATACTTTTACTAGTTGTGTACTCTTGAATATTGCACACACACACACAAGACACCATCATTGTGTGCCTGGTTGGAAACATTTTAATGCCGATTATGTAAATACTCCTCACTGCTGAATTCAGCTTTTATAGTGCACTCTCCAGAGATTAATGGCGCAGGAATGAATCAGTTCATGTTCCTTTTGTCTGCGTTCCTAGAAACACAAGTTATTTGGAATGGAATGCATGTACTGTGGCATGGTTTCTCTCCTGCCCACTCTCGAGGTGTGGTTTTGGCCTATTTTATATCCCCGAGCAACATGCATTGTGATTGGCAATTTTGAGTGCCTGTTCTGAGCTGCGATTTCCACTGACAGCAAGTGCCCGGGGAGATTCTGGCTTAATGAACAAAATTGGATCCCATGCATTTCCTCCTCCTTTCCCATTAGCAGCAGACAGTGACAGTCTTTTTCTTTTTATTCATTTGTGGGACTTGGCCAGCATTTATTGTCCATCCCTAGTTGCCTGAATGCAGTTGAGAGTTAACCACATTGCTGTGGCTCTGGAGTCACATGTAGGCCAGACCAGGTATGGATGGCAAATTTCCTCCCCTAAAAAGGACATTAGTGAACCGGATGAGTTTTTCCAACAATTGACAATGGTTTCGTGGTCATGGGTAGATTCTTAATTCTAGGTATTTTTATTAAATTCACATTCCACCATCTGCTGTGGCTGGATTCGAATGCGGGTCCCCAGAACATTTGCTGAGTTTCTAGATTAATAGTCTAGCGATAATACCACTAGGCCATCACCTCCATGTAATCTTAATGATGGTTTTGAGAATCAGCTTACAGCTACTGCAATCTCTGTTAACACATCATGTTCAGAAAGGCTTTTTGCAGTGCTTTGTATTAAGCGGGGGAAGTGGATAACTGGGTACTGTGCAGCAGGAAGGAAACAAATTAGGCTTTGAAGGGGCAATGGCACAGACAAAGAAGAGTTACAAGGACTCCTGTCAGTCCAGGAATTGAGTTAGCAGCAACAGCAACATTCGTTGATATGGGATTTTAAATGTAAAGAAAAATGACCCAAGGACCCTTCATTTTTGAAAAATTCGTTCGTGGGACACAGACATCGCTGACTGGCCAGCATTTATTGCCCATCCGTAGTTGCCCTTATTCAGAGGGCAGTTGGGAGTCAATCACATTGCTGTAGGCCTGGAGTCACATGTAGGCCAGACCAGGTAAGGATGGCAGATTTCCTTCCCTACAGGACATTTGTGAACCAGTTTTTCTGACAATTGACAAAGATTTCATGGCCATCATTTAGACTTTTAATTCCAGATATTTTTTATCGAATTCGAAATCCACCGTCTGCCGTGGCGAGATCTGAACTCTCAATCAGTGGGTCCAACAGGTGATCATTAAGAGGGTCAAATGAGGAAAATCAGATTTTTGGAGAGGGTTTTGAATGAAATACCAGAACACTGGGCCGAGATGGCTAATGACATGGCTGCCAATGATAGGTGAGGTGAGGTGGCAGGGGAGGCTGGAGGAAGATGGCACAGTGGCAAGTGGCTAGCACTGCTGCCTCACAGCAGCCTGGAACCCGGGTTAAATTCCAGCCTTGGACCTCTGCCTATCTGGAGTTTGCATGTTCTCCCTGTGTCTGCGTGAGTTTCCTCCTGGTGCGCCGGTTTCCTCCCACAGTCCAAAGATATATGGGTTAGGTTGATTGGCTATGCTAAATTGTCCTTTAGTGTCAGGGGGGGCTAGCAGGGTAAATATGTGGAGTTACGGAGATAAGGCCTGGTTGAGATTGTTGTTGGTGCAGGCTCAATGGACTGAATGGCCTCCTTCTGCGCTGTAGGGAATCTATAATCTAATCTAGGAGATGGAAGAATGGGGACATGTAGTAATGTTGGACATTATAAACATAGGAAGGAGTGTGGTGGTGGAGAATTGAAGACAGGGAGGAGGATTTAGAATGTTGGTGGATGACGAGGGTGGACAGAGACGATGGGTGGGACTTTCCGATGGCATTTGCCCCAAGGTCAGAAAATCTTGCCCGAGGTCAACAGGCCTCTGCGTGGTCCGTGTGCCATCCACTACGATTCCCATGGCGGGCGGGATGGGAAAACTCCATGTGAGGGTATTGAATACGATGAACAGCAGGGTTTTTAAATGAGCTACGTTGAAAGATTGTGCAGGTTGAACGATCAGCTGGAAGAATATTGTAACAGTGAAGTCTGGAAATGAGAATCGTGTTGTTTCAGCAGGCAGTGGGCTGAGGTAGGAGTTAAGGTGTTGTATTTATGATGTGGAGCTCAAGGGGTCAAACAGGACAACAAGATTATGTGTCTGTTTTTGCCTGAGAGTGGTACGAGAGAATGGTGGAAAGATGCAAAGTGTGTGGTGGGGGCCGGAGATGATGGCTTTCCTGAAGATTGAATGGGGAAATCTGTAGCTTATCCACAGGTCATTTATCAATAACATGGCATTCAACAATTTGATTATTCCTCCAGTGAAATGCCTTGGAATGTCTTACTATGGTCAGGATTACATATAAATCCCACATTACAGATAATGTCACCAAGGGATGAGATGAATGGGAGGGAATGTAAGATTCGGGGGTGGCGGGGGGGGGATCTGAATGAAAAAGAGAAATATAAGGAATTCCAAAAGAGATGGATGTAATGGCTAAATCATTGGCCACTCAGTGAGAGTTGGGATACTAAAAATATCCCGGTGTTAGAGGGACAATAGTGTGTGCACCGGCTGAGGCTGACAGAGACCACCATAAGACAACTTGGCAACAGAAAACAACACCAGGATTTCCTTTCTCTATTGATGCTGTCAAGAGGTTCTTCTGTCGTGCATGAAGTAATAAACATAGAAACATGCACTAAAATATTCCCACAATTATTATTATTTGCTGTTAAGAATCAGGCACTGCAGTTTGAAGAAAGGTGACATTTATTTCCCTAGAAGGTACTAGGAAACCAGTTAGTTCCCCGGACAGTTAACATTTTAATTGAGACCCTCTATCATTAAACTGCTGCACATGTACTGCTGGGCAAGTCATATAGAGCTGGATTTTCACCGTGTCCAGTTAACTAAAGAGTCCCATGAAAATGGCAGGTGGGACCAGATTTGGAGATTCCCACCCCCATTTCTGGGTTTCCAATTTTCTGGACTGTGGGTTGGTTTGGGCCCACACTCCTGATCTGGCCGATCCCATTGTGGAGTAGGCATGTCCTCGTCCTCTGCAATTTTTATAGTCATTCCAGTTTTTCTCAGAGTCGTTACTCAAGGTATGGTGATGTGAGCCATAGCCTGCACAAGGGAACCTTTTAAAAAGTAAATACAAAAAGTGTTCCTCATGCCCCTTATGGCAAGTTATGCTCTGCAAAATCCCTATAAACCATCATGCTCCGCTATGTCAAACTATGGCACTTTGATGCGCATTCACCCATGATGCATTGTAGAGAACCGATGAACCCTGTCACACGTTAGGCTGTGTTAAAGAAAAGCTTTAAAAGCATTCATAATTTACTAGGACTTTTTAAATTATCAATAGCTGAAATTGTAAGTATTTAAAAACGCTTAATCTTGCCTAAATAAAGATTATGAAATTGATCAGAGAGCCAGAGTTGTAAATCAAGCGCTGTCTTCTCTAAGGACTAGGTATTTTAGCACTCTAATGGATGTCCGGGCTTTCAGCTAGGCCACTTATGCATTCTTGTGAATTTTTTCAACTCCTGCTACCCACCTCAACGATGAAATTCTAGCCAATAGTGCTGAAGGCAGAAGAACATTCTGGCTGTCAATTAAATTGAATATCGATGCTGTTTTATTTCTTTTATTCCCTCTCCTTTAATGTATTGATCTTTATTGGAACAGATTGCACATTTAGCAGACAATCTAGCATGCCCTCCTCGGTGTGAGCCGAGCCATCAGTTTGGCAGATTAGACAGTCCCTGAAAATTCAGAGGAGCTGGAGCCTGGCACCCGCACATTCACCTCCAGCACAGCAAAGGTAATAAACAGGACCAGGGATCCATGAAGATAGTCCAATCCTTGACTCACAAGCACTGAGGCCAATTGTCCTGCCTCTTCTGGAGTATGAGTTGAGACTAGCTGACCCTCACATAAATGGAGATCGGACCTTGTTGGGCAGCTCAGTCCTGCCAGCAAATTAAACCTTTCCCTTTCAATTACAAAAAAAAGCAAAGCTATTTACCAGCTTGCATGCCCATAACACTAAAACTAAATGGCTTTTGCACTGAGACTCCTTTTTAATTAGATTTTCCCTAATGAATGACTGAATGAAAAGTGCTTTTGGTCCATCTTCAGTGATGCTGCCTCAGGCAATTCCTTCGTGAATACCATTCAATAACCTGACACACTATTGGAGTCTTACCAAATGCCAGAAACAGCCTTCTTGCATTATTGTCAGGACTTAGATTTTAAAAATTTCACATTGCATTTTAGTCTGCTCCACAGTAAAAACTGTGCAGGGGTTTAGTTTGGGTGGGGCACAGAAATCTGTACTGTCAATCCACGAGGTAAAAATTAAATCCATTAATTTTCATATCTTTCAACTACAGTTTGCCGCATGACCACAAAATATGTGCAAAGGACAGAATGAATGTCGCAACAATCTCCCAGAGATGAGCTGGGATTAAGGGACGGGTCTAAAGATGTGTAATAGTGCAGTGCATTGTGACAGCAGCTCTAATGAATAATATTTTTAGCAGCATGGAGCATCTAAGGTGTAGCAAAGCTACAAGTTGTTAAGCTAATGCTGGGGGTGGCACAGTGGTTAGCACAGCTACCTCATAGTACCAGGGACCCGGGTTCGATTTCCAGCTTGGGTTACTGTCTGTGTGGAGTCTGTATGTTCTCCCCATGTCTATGTGGGTTTCCTCAGGTTTCCTCCCGCAGTCCAAATGATGTGCTGGTTAGGTGCATTGGCCATACTAAATTCTTCCTCAGTGTACCCAAACAGGCGCAGGAGTGTGGCAACAGTAACTTCATTGCAGTGTAATAGAAGCCTAATATGACTAATAAACAAACCATGCTTTTTCTTGTTCATCCTGTGGAATTTTCTACTTATTTTTGATGTGACCAAAGATTGTGTCAAACTGCATCCTCAGTGGAGGCAAAATACCATGGATGCTGGAAATCTGAAATAAAAACCAGATAATAAGGTGCTCCGCCTGTGACATGTGGGTAATCCAAAACAGTCCAACTGTCCCAGAGGACTACATTTGCAGGAAGTGCAAACAAATGAGGTCCCTAATAGATCGCTTAGACCGACTGGAGTATCAGGTGGATGAGGTATGCATATGGTGGACAGCAACGTAGACAGAAGTTTCAGGGAGGTGACTGCCCCCAAGGTTGAGGAAGATAGATGGGTGACAGTCACAAACTGTAGGCAGTCAGTGCAGGAGCCCCGAAGCTGTCCCCCTCCCTCTTTCAAACAGATACATCGTGTTAGATGCTGTTGAGGAGGACAGCGTATGAGATTATGATGGCAGCAGTGGCCAAGACAGTGGTACCTCTGCTGGCTCTGTTGTACAGCAGGGAGGGTCAATGTGCAGGCATCCAGTGGTAGTCACGGATTCAATAGTAAGGGGCATAGTCAGGCACTTCTGTGACTGCGATTGCGACTCCAGGTTGGTCTGTTGCCTCCCTGATGCCAGGGTCAAGGATGTCTCTCGGCGGGCACAGGGCATTCTGAAGCGGGAGGGCAAACAGCCAGGAGTCATGGTCCATGTTAGAACTAACGACATACGCAGGAAGGAAAATGCAGTCCTGCAAAATGAGTTCAGGGAGCTAGGAAGGCAGCTGAAATGCAGGACCTTCAGGATTGTATTCTTAAGAATACTCCCTGTGCCACGTGGTAGTAAGACAAGAAATAGGAAGATAGTGCAGCTTAATAAGTGGCTGGAGACTTGATGCAGGGGGGAACACTTCAGGTTTTTAGATCACTCTCTTCCACAATAGATGGGACCTGTACAAAAAGGACAAATTGCACCTCACCTGGAAGGGCACTAACATCCTAGCGGAAAGATTTGATCGTGCAGTTTGGATGGATTTAAACTAATAAGGCTGGGGAAGGGGGTTGGTGAGATCCACAACAGTAGGTTCAGTAAGGCTAAGAGAAATAAAACACAGGGAGAGGGTACAAAACATTACAGAACAGATGACCTGAGGTGCGTTTGCTTTAGTGCAAGGAGTATGACAGGTGGATGAACTTAAAGCTTGGATTACCACATGGAACAATGATGCTGTGGCAATTACGGAGACTTGGATGAAAGAAGGGCAGGACTGGCAGCTTAACATTCCAGGATTCAGATGCTTCAGCTGAGACAGAGAGGGTGACAAAAGAGGTGGGGGTGTCCCTTTACTGATTAGGAAGAATGTCATGGCTATACAGATGGAGGACACTTTGGTGAGATCATGCAGTGAGGCCATATGGGTAGAACTCTGGAACAGGAGTGGAGCAGTCACACTGTTGGGGTTGTACTAAAGATCTCCCAACAGCCAGTGTGAATGGAGGAACTGATATGTCAGCGGATTATGGGAAGATGTAAAAACAGCAGGGTTGTTGTGCTGGGCAATTTTAACTTCCCCAACATTGACTGGGATTCCTTTAGTGCCAGGGGCTTGGATGGGGCAGAGTTTGTACAGTGTGTCCAACTCTGCTTCTTGAGGCAATATGTAGATAGTCCAACTCAGGAAGGGGCTATCTTAGACCACCTACTCTGTAATATATACACCCCTCAAGACATCACTATTTATTTCCCCAAATTCCCTAACATCCATGACTTTCTCAACAGTAAACACTGATGAGAAATATTCATTTAGGATCTCACTTGTGGATCCACATGTAGATGACATTGTTGAACCTTAAGAGGCCCTATTTTCTCCCTGGTAACTCTTTTGCCCTTTATGTATTTGTAGAAGCTCTTTGGATTCTCCTTGCCTTATCTGTCAATGGCTTCTTATGCACTATAGGGATTCCATCAATGTTGTTGGTGATGCACATGACTTGGCACTTTTTAGTATTGAATGCCGTTTCCTATCGGAACCTGCCATTTTTGCAGTTGCAGATAAACATCTTGCAGTAAGTTGACGTGATTGTGAGTGAATTTTCCCTGATACGTAAACCATGCAGTCATCTGCAAATAGCCACACCCTGTTTAACTTATTGGGGAGGTTGCTTATGTATGTCCGGAAGAGTAAAGGTCCCAGAACAATTCTCAGGAGAGGATGGGTGAGATTTTCCAACCCCACCTGCCACCAGGATTGTCCAGTCCTGCTGTAAGCCAGTGGATTTTTGGCTGGGCAACCAAACTTCCTGTGGCTGGTCCCGCTATGACAGAACCGGAAAATCCCAGTCTACATACTCAGGAGTAAATGATTTCCCATCACAGACCACTGGTAAGAAAAGTTGGATCCAATTTAATAATATCCCCCTGAATTCCCTGGTAGTGAAGTTTCGGCAGGAGATTTTCATGAGGAATTTTGTCAGAAGCTTTTGAAAAATCTAGTATTGCCCGGCGAATGGTTTATCCTTTCAAGACTTGAAGCAAATCATTAACAGTCTGTTGAAAAGCTGAATTCTTGAGTTGTGAGTTTGAGTGAACAGCATACTTCTATACCAAAACTCTTGTGGAATATTTGACTCTGGTTTTCATAGTCACACAAGCCAGGTTTTGTCGTCAACAATGGATGTCTGGTTGGATGTTTGCCCATTATGTAACACGTCCACATTAAACTAAACATGAGTATTTATTTGTACTCATTTACTTTTGGCATTGAATCAGTAGGTAGACGAGTCATTTTGGATGGATGCCACAATTTGAGAGAGGCATTGATGTACAGTCCCCGCTGTAACATACTCAGGTCAGCGCCAGTCATCTGCTCTTCTCCACAAGAATTCCAGCCACTTCAATAGCAGTCATGACTGTACAATGAGTGAACGTGGTTGATGATGAGCAAGTTGTGTTTGTATATCTTTATTACAAGTCCCGTGTCTGTCTGTGTGGATGTTTCTCTGCATTGTTTAAAGGGACTTCTCTGCATGGTTTAAAAGGGGCTTCTGTGCATGGTTTAAAGGGGCTGCAGCACTCCAGGTTGCAGAATCAACTACTGGTAACCTCTTGACTAACCCCAAGCTTCAGGAACCCACTTGGACAAGAGATGAGGAGGAATTTCTTCCGCCAGAGGTCAGTGAATCTGGAACTCTTTCCCGCAGCAGGCTGTAGAGACCAGGTCACTAAGTAACTTTAAGACAGAGATAGATAGGTTCTTGATCAATAAGGGGGTCAGGGATTATGGGGAAAAGGCAGGAGAACGGGGATGAGAAAAATAACGGCCACGATTGAAAGATAGAGCAGACTCGATGGGCCGTGTGGCCTAATTCTGCTCCTATGTCTTATGGTCTTAAGAGAAGTAAGCACGGAGCAAGCAGATCTTGGAACCACACTTGCACTGTTATTTCTGGTGAACTGAGAATCAGCCACATTCTCTGAAGGTTATTTTTGCAACAAATGCCATCCATTAATGGTTCTACACTACAGACCATAATTTCCAAGCTTCAGGGAGGTGTAACTGCGCGGGAGGGGTACCCCAAAGATTTGCTGGGGAAGCCCTCCCAGCACCCCGCTTCCAAAGTTTCCAGGTAAGGATCCCATAGCAATTACCTTGGAAGTTCAGAATTCCAATGAGCGATTTCCCTGTACTGGGAAACATCTATAAACACCATTTCAATCGCCCATCATCCCAGACCTCCAGGGAGATTTCCCTCACTTCCTGACTGTACCCCTGTCTGTCCTCTGTGACCTGACCCACCCTGAAGTGTGACCCAATCTGCCCCTGAGACACGACCTGGCTTCTTTACCCCACTCCCACCCCCACACTCAAGGCCCACCCCCCACTTCCTCCCCCCAAATCTTGTCCTCTCACATTACCCACTTACATTTTCCTTGGCCTATCAGGTGCCTTTAAACTTGCTGGACTTTTAACTTAAATAAAAACAGAAATTGCTGGATTAGCTCAGCAGGTCTGGCAGCATCTTCGGAGAGACGAGCAGAGTTAATGTTTAGACTCTGTATGACTTCTTCAAAACTGAAGAGGGAGAGAAATGTGTTGGATTATCCGGTTGGAGAGGGGGTGAAGGAGGTGAGACTGGATAGAAGGTCTGGAATAGGTCAGAGCAAAGGAGAGATTGACAAAGATTTCATGGACACAATGCTAAGGGAATGTCAATGGGAACAGTGAGGATGAAAGGAGAGCTAATAGTAACATTCAGGCAAGAGAGCAGAATGTGTTAGTGGAAGAACGAAAGTCAGTGCTCAGTGAAAGCACAACTGGAAAACAAGTGACAGATGGCCCTATGGGGGAGGGGTTGGGTCGTAATAGTCCAAATGTGAATATGAAATGGCACCAATATAGACATCGATGTAACTGAGAAAGTGTTGTGGAATTGGGCCTGGGTGGGACTGGGACAAGGAATGTACCCATAGCCTCATCTTTTATTTGCAGGAAGTGAGAGAAGTTTAAAGAGAAATTTTGGAGTGAGAGAACCTATTCAGCCAGGCGGGGGAGAGCAGCGGTGGATGGGGATTGTTCGGGCCTCTGCTTGATTTGATTTGGTTTATTATTGTCACGTGTATTGGTATACACAGAGAAGCATTGTTTCTTGTGTGCTACAAAGACAAAGCATACCGTTCACAGAGAAGGAAAGGAGAGGGTTCAAAATGCAGTGTTATAGCTAAGGTGTAGAGAAACATCAACTTAGTATAAGGTAGGTCCATTCGAAAGTCAGACAGCTGCTGGGAAGAAACTGTTCTTGAGTCGGTTGGTACGTGACCCCAGACTTTTGTATCTTTTTCCTGGCCGAAGAAGGTGAAAGAGAGTAAGTCCAGGGTGTGTGGGGTCCTTAATTATGCTGGCTGCTTTCCGAGGCAGCGGGAAGTATAGACAGAGTCAATGGATGGGAGGCTGGTTTGCGTGATGGATTGGGTTACGTTCACGATCTTTTGTAGTTCCTTGTGCTATTTGTCCCTTCTGATGAGAGCTGTGAAGAGTTTCATCTATTTATCCTTTTTCTTGTAACTTTTAAAAATAATTAACTGTCCTTGTATTGGTGATGGCCTAGTGATATTGTCGCTAGACAATTAATCCAGAAACTCAGCTGATAGGGCACAGTTTAACTGTGTGTACCTTTATCTGCTCTGATCAGAACTTTCTACTCACCTGACGAAGCGTTCTGAAAGCTTGTGGGTTTACTATCAAATAAACTGGTTGGACTTTAACCTGGTGTTGTGAGACTTCTTGCTAGATAAAGGTCAGTACAGCAGAAAACAATATTACCACCCCTGCCAGCGGGTTTGATAACAAAGTCATGGTTGGGCCTGAGAGAACAGAAGCAAGTTCAGGAGGAGATATGAACCTCAAATGGAGAATGACAGCAGAAAGCTGTAGTACAGAGAGATTTGGGGGTCCTTGTGCATAAATCACTACCAGCAAGTTCAGCAGGCAACAGGGAAGGCACATGGAAGGTCGACCTTTATTTCAAAATGAATGGAATACAAAAATAGGGAAGTCTTTCTAAGTCTATACAGGGCATCAGTTAGACCACACCTGGAATACCGTGAATCGTTCTGGCCCTCTTATCTAGAGAAAGATGTACTGGCATCGGAGGCAGTCCAGAGAAGATTCACTAGGTTGATCCTGGGTATGGAGGGATTTTCTTTTGAGGAGAGGTTGAATAGTTTGGGCCCGTGCTCGTTGGAGTTTAGAAGAATGGGAGGCAACCTTATTGAGACATTCTCAGGGGGCTTGACAGGGTGGATACTGAGAGGTTGTTTCCCCTTGTGGGAGAGTCTGGGACCAGAGGGCATCATCTCAGAATAAGGGGTCACCCTTTTAAAACAGAGACGAGGTGGAATTTCTTTTCTATGGAATTCTTTACCACAGGGGCGGTAGAGGCTGAGACAGACAGATTTTTAATCGGTAAGGGAATCCAGGGTTATTGGGATAAGGCTAGCAAGTGGAGTTGAGGATTATCATATCAGATCAATCATGATGTTATTGAATGGCGAAACAGACGCAATGGGCCGAATGGCCACGTTCTGCTCCTATATCTTACAGTCCTATGGAGCTTTAAATTACCTGGATTATGGCAGCCAATGCCTAACGTGGGGAGGGTGGGCAAGGGCGGGGTAGGGGGAGGGATGGTGTGTGGCCTCCCTCATCTGAGTCTCCAGCGCTCGGTTGAAGGCTTCAGGAGCGTGTTGAGGTGCACGGGTCTAATCCGGCCCGAGTCAGAAGGTTAGGCAAGATAGAATCAAAAAATACTTCAGGTGAGAATATAGGAGTGGATTGGCAAACTGACTCTGCCGGGTCGCAGAACCTCAGGCCTAATGTTTAAAAAAAAATACATTTTCTTTTTACATCACGGCATGATTGATCTAATTACTCCTGTTCAGGCAGCCAGCTTCTGAGCAGCTGTGACTGGAGGTCGATCCTTTCCCTGAATGTCCCACTAGATCAGTGTTGTCCAATCCGCTCAGTCCATGTGATAAATCAGCCACAGATAAGAGGCCAGTTGATGCTCTTTGTTGAGTTGATGAAGGCCATTTGACTGAGGAAGTGGTTCTCTTTTTTTTTGAACAATCCACAGCCATGCAAGGAGAAAATCCTGCAGGAAAAACAATACTGAACATGAAAAACTGTAGTATTAAGGTATGTGGCAAAGAGACATGCATTAGGGTATGTAGTAAAGAGACATGCATTGAAGGGAGTTGAGCTATTTCAGTTACTATGCCATACTTATATGCTGTGCAGTTGCTGCCACTAAAAATATTGTCCAACAACTCCCATTCGGGAATTGGAACACCAACTCTGACCCAACAGAAAACTACTCACTTACCTGCAAATGCTGAAAATGCAGCAGCCTCCAATGGAAGATCCAGCAGGTTCCCCTCAACATGGGAATCCTTGCGGAGAGCAGCAAAAAGAATCTGTGCAGAAACCACTAACCCCTTTTCAAGCAATGGGCAGCCATATTCTGCCAAGTGCTTCAAGGTCCTCAAGCTTCTCAGTTTGTTGGTGAATGAGTGAGTTAAGTGGATGGGTGGGTGAGGTAAGTGTGTAATTGGGTAGGGCTGCAGCTGGTGGGCGGGGGGTGAGGTGGGGGGGTTCCAGTTCAGATCGGGAGGGCTTATCAGGTCAGGGGCGAGTCAGATTGGGGTGGTGTGATCTTCAGTTCTGTACTTAGCCAGGAGCCAGACTAGGAATATTCTGCTTTAACAGTCTCTGGATAACTGTTTGGGTAAGTACACCGTAACTGTCTGGAGTCTCCGACTGTAACTCATAGTGTCATAGAGGTTTATAGCATGGAAACAGGCCCTGCACCCCAACTTGTCCATGCCGCCCTTTTTCTTAAACTACTAAGCTAGTCCCAATTGCCCATGTTTGGCCCATATCCCTCTATACTCATCTTATCCACGTAACTGTCTAAATGCTTTTTGAAAGACAAAATTGTACCTGGCTCTACTACTACCTCTGGCAGCTTGTTCCAGACACTGACCACCCTCTGTATGGAAAAATTGCCCTCTGGACCCTTTTGTATCTCTCCCCTCTCACCTTAACTCAGTCGGAGACTTTTTCGGAGGGTCCCCAGGAGAAGGAGAATTGCTCATCAGAACTTCAAACTTCTTAGGCAATTCTCCGGGAGTTATTGTGTTAGGACTGCCACAGAATCCCTGACTATCCATTTGTGATTGAGGAGCTGTCACAATGCAGTGAATGGGATGGATAGGATAGAGGTGGAGAGACTCTTCCCGCTCAAAAAAGACAGTAGGACTAGGGGGCACAGCCTCAAGATAAAGGGGAGGCGGTTTAGAACGGAGTTGAGGAGGAACTTCTTCACTCAAAGGGTGGTGAATCTCTGGAATTCTCTGCCCGTTGAAGTGGTGGAGGCTGCCTCGCTAAATATTTTTAAGAAGCGGGTTGATGGGTTTTTGATAAGAGAGGGGATTAAGGGTTATGGGGAGAGGGCGGGAAAGTGGAACTGAGCCACGACAGATCAGCCATGATCTTATTGAATGGCGGGGCAGGCTCGAAGGGCTAGATGGCCTACTCCTGCTCCTATTTCTTATGTTCTTATGTTCTTATGTTCTTATGTCCCACAATCCCAGTTCATCTTGGGGATTGTTACAAGATTCTCCCATCCTTTGCATATATTTTGCATGTGGTGAACGTGATGACATCCTGTTTGATAACACTGTACTCAGTGTGTGCACACCTGCCAATCTAGCCCAGGCCCCATAAAAGTAACACGTGGGCAACAGCCTAAGGCAGGGTTTACCAACATCAAACAAGTGCGTGCAATTTCTCTTTCTTCCAACCGGGCTGTGTATCAGAGCAGCACGGTGCCAGACAGAGTGTACATAAACGCACTCGACATCAGCTTTCTAAACGCGCAGAAATTCAGCAATAATCGTGTTCTACTAGGTTTCCAGTCATCGGCTTTCATTGGGATTTACATTTGATCACTTGAGCAAAAGAGATGGCACAGACAGAAGTGGGTCAAATAGCCACATTGGCAATTCATATATGCACATCACACCCTGAAAAAAACATGCAGTTACTTTTCATTGGCCATGTTAAATTCTTCCTCAGTGTACCCGAATAGGCGCCGGAGTGTGGCGCCTAAGGGATTTTCATAGTAACTCCATTGCTGAGTTAATGTAAGCCTATGTATATTTACTTTGGTCTTTATTAAGTTCTTATTACATGTCTCACACATCACAATTCCAGCATATGCACTGATATTCAACATTACACACTACAGTATGTATGGTTCACTCAAAGTTCACATTTTAGTTTGGATCTGTACATTCCAAGTAGAAGTGACAGTAGATTTACATGGAGACAGCAAAACGTCCTTGACTCTTCCCATCTTCTTGTTACCATGGTTATATGGCCTTTATGTTTCATTCTTATACAGACCACACAAACTGCTCAGGATGAGTTCATTACTATAGACAAGTGATGAGATCAACATCTTCCAGGTCTTGTTTGGGGGAAGTGAAAATCAATCAGCCCCCTTCATCTCAAAGAGAAACCACTTAGACAAGGTTTACAGAAAGGTATTTAAACTTGTCACATGCTGAGACCCAAACAGTGCGGGACAAGCGTACACAGGCGGTTTGGACTCTCATTCCCGAATTAGTAATATTGGATGCGAATGAATATCCACCACTCTCGCCTAGCTACTGCTGCAGTGCACCACACCCATGGCCAGAGCGATGGAGTGCAGGTCCGAGTGTATGTCTGTCAGAAACTGTGCCTTCTGTTAGACCTGAGCCCTCCCAAGTGGCCACCTTCTTCCCAAGGAGACATCCACGTATTGGCACATCAGAGGCACGAACAGCAAACAGAAAATTGACAGACTCCTCCAGCCTTATTTTGATGACCTCTGGCCACTCTGCCTCATGGTCCACTCATGGCCTGTCTCTGCATCTCCAAGAGGTCCTGAAGGGCCGCACCCATCGTCTCATTATCTAATTTGGACTGGGCAGGGGCTTGGTTTCCAGCAGCCCTCTTGAGTGTCAGTGACCTCGGCTGTCACTGCTTCTGCCAGCTGTGGACCTGTGTCTGTGAGGAGAGTACCTGAATGTGACCCTGAGCTTAATCTAGAACCATGGTGCACTCATGAAGGCTGCAAGTGAACATCATGACAGTGCGTCCTCCGAGGATACTGGGGCTTCCTCCTCATTTTCTGGATCATGACCCCCCCCTCCCATTTCTTGATGAAATCTAGAATGGATAAGAGTGGTTTAGTGATTAAGGAGGGTCACTCATAGTCAATGCCTGCTTGGCGGAGTTGTATTTAAAATATCGTCACTGGGTTGTTGGGTGAGGCCGATCTTGCCCTGACAGAGTCTTGTTCTTCTCCTGTCAGCTCTGCAGTCTGTTCTTCATAAATAATGAGGGGTCAAAGCTCTGGATTACCATTCCCGACGTGACCTGCTCTTGATTGTTATGTACTATCTTGTTCTGCAGAAAGACAGAAGGATTAATTTTTTTTTATTCATTCATGGGACATGAATGTTGCTGGCTGGCCAGCATTTATTACCCATCTCTAGTTGTCCTTCTCCAGAGGGCAGTTAAGAGTCAACCACATTGCTGGGGCTCTGGAGTCACATGTAGGCCAGACCAGATAAGGATGACAGATTTCCTTCCCTAGAGAATATTAGTGAACAGGATGGGTTTTTCTGACAATTGACAATAGTTTCATGGTCATTAGTAGATTCTTAATTCCAGGTATTTTTATTTATTAAATTCAAATTCCACCATCGGCTGTAGTGGGGTTTGAACCCGGGTCCCCAGAACATTAGTTGACTTTCTGGATTAATAGTCTAGTGATAATACCACGAGGCCATTGGTGAGACAGTTGCTTGATGCTTGCCTATTGTCATTGCTGAGCCCTTCCCAGTAAGGGATTGAGACATCATTTGTCTGAGAACTTGCATGAGATGGTGAACTGAAAGTGGCTGGCACACATGCAGTGCTGGTGTCCCACCTGCCAGTCATATGTGACAACCATGTGCACTTTAACCCTTAAGCTGCCTGATGCCATTATGAGAACATGAGTTTGTCGATATTGCACTTACCCTGGCCAAGTGCAGCAGAAATTCTTTTTCTGCAATGCGGACTAGTCCTTTTTTCATTTCCCACGATCACTAACTGACCTTGGGGCTGAAGGTTGCTTTCTTTGACATCTTTAGTCACTCAGTCCAAAGCCCCTGGTTCCCAGTCTGTCTGGGTGCCATTTAAATATGGCGCTGAGGCCATGGGGTAACAGTGGGGCGCACGACTTCCGATCTGCCCCACCACCTTTTGCTGTGGGTACATAATTAATGAGCAGGAGATGATGTGTGTTCATCCAACTGCTCAGTGGGAGTAGCTCTGACTTTCCCACCCATCACCGGACCTAGATTCCAGAACAGAAGATCTTATTCTACGTTTCTGACAAACACTTTTTCAGCAGTGCTGAACACAAGCACAGGCCTGATTATGAGCTGTCACACCCAGTGAAGATAGCAGACGCCTACCCTTCAGATTTTAAATCATGTCCACTTTTCAAAGTCAATTTCAAAAAAATCCCCAATGTGTTGCAAAGGTGGCTGCTGGTGGTCAGCTGACCTTTTCTGACACCTTTACAAAGAATTAACTCCGGTCTCTGGAAAGTTCTTAAAATGTGTAAGACCATGGGTGGAATGCAAAAACAAACATGCTGGAAAATCGCAGCAGGTCTGACAGCATCTATGGGGAACAAATAGAGCCAGTGTTTCAAGCCTAGAGCTTCGTCAGCGGAATACCCTTCTTTGTAAGACATTCAAAATGTGAAACCATTTGCGAATTTACACCTCCTGTTGACTGGGCACTCTTTTGAGCACTTTATACTCTTTTCAGTTAAGTGGGTATGTACAGAAATTCCAAATCACTGGTCCCCCAGACATGGCGTTGGCAAGCTTGACTCTTAACGAAGAGAGATATGGAGAAACCAGTTTATCACAAGCAGGTGTGAACAGCCAGCATTAATCTCCCATCGGGTAACAATTGTTTTGAATTTTGAACACTTTGTGTGGATATGATCGAAATTGACCGGGATAACAAAGCATATTACTCCGAAAACCAGCAAGAGACTGGGCAGACTGAAAACCAACAGGAGAAGAAGGATCATCCCGCGAGCAAGAAATGAACCAATCAAGCTGGTTCTAATCTGCCAACCCGGAGAGAGAGACGAATCTTGGAAAGATTTATCTCTATAGAAATTTGGTCATGATTTCATCCAGAAACCCAAAGGTTTCCAACTTTAATCCATCCAAAGAACCACAACAACCAACCTATCCAGCCCTGAAATGTGTACATCTGAAATGACTAATTTAAATGCATGATTTGTTCCATGTATTTCTGTTAACTTAAATGCATGTTTTGTCATCTAAATCCATCTTCACTTGTGTTATGTGTCTGAGTGCATGAGGGAGGGAGTACGCTTTTCATTGCATTTATATTTTGGGGTGTTTTGTGGATAAATCTGATTTACGCTTACCTAAAAATCTGCATTGTGCCCAGTACAAAGAGTCGCAACACCAAGAGGTTTGAAAGCACTGCCTCTGAAGTACACATCTTGTTGTGGACAACAAGGGAAAAGTTACCGCACCATCTCAACCCTGTACATAACAGTGCTGAAATCTTGGATTGGGGCTTGAATCCACAACTTTCTGGCTCCGGTAACAATGAGCTAAAATGACACTTAAAAGAAGTTGGAGTGGTTGTGACATGCTGCCAAAGGACTCATTTTAAACTGGTAGCCAGGGAAGATTCTAAAAGATTAGATGACACAAACCATAAAATGAGCAGGTACCTTTCTAACTCACTACGGATGAGGGAAAAGAATTCTACTCGAACGTGAACCAGAGCAAACAAACACTCATCTATCTGACAAGAATGTTTAAGGAGTCGCCCAAATATTCATTAACCAGATAATTTGGAAAAGGTAATTGAAACAAAAGTCATTTGTTAATTCCATCAACCCTCTTGTAGGTTGAGTAGAATGCCTTGCCGTTTAAGTAGAAACAGATTTGCTGGAATAATTGAGGGATGATGTGGATCTAAAACAAGATCAAATGGGCAAAGAGCCAAATATTTCAATTCAGTAGTAGAAAAGAACATCTGATAATTGAAGCAATTTAAGCCAGTCAGTCAAGGAAGTGTCTAGTAAAGTGTTTAACCGCCACTAACTCCAGTGAGATTGAAATAAGAGGTGACACATCTATAGTACTCACTGCAGAATGGTGTTACAACAAGGAGGTGATTTTTTTTCCTCTTTGCGATTTTGGAACCACTCAAAGGGATATACCTCGCCTCGTAATCTTGTACGAGTGTGTGTGAGGTCGTAGGGTTTTGGTAAATTACAGTGGGCTCTGACACAACCTAACATGAACAATTAACAGAACTTTATTTTTTGACTGGTGACAACCTGATTAAAATAATTAACAAACTGAATTAAATTCTAATAGAATGCTGTTCGAATACTACAAGGCTCATTCAGGAGTAGTAAAATAAACCATTACAGAATTCAGTCACTCTCAAATAAAATACAAACAGGTGTCTTTGAAAATATGATCTTTCTTCAATGATGCTCATGCCTGGAACACATTCTTGGTTGGTATGTCTCTCTATTCTAATGGTGATTTTCTGAAGACCTACAAGAAAATGCAGGATTTACATGAGAGCCTTGCCTTTCCCTTCTTCCGACTTGAGAGTTGGCCAGCACACTCTGATAATTATTCCCCCTTGTTTGGGTTTATAGATCTGGAATTACCCCACAGTATTCCTGTGATCTGAATGGCTTGAGGTTGTCAACACCTTCCACATTTGAATTCCATTGGTTCTGCATGCTTGCTTTAAACTCATTGGTTCAATTCAAAAGCCTGTTTTGCGATGTTGGAACACTGACCGCTAAGCGTTGGATACAAATGTTGCGAACCTGCTTCTGCAGTTTAAAATCCACAGAAAGACGCTCTTTTTTTTTAAAGAGACAATGCTATATAATTTCTTCTGGGTTTCCCAATGTACGTAACAATAATAAATCAAATCAGCTTTTCAATCTCCAGTACTTTGAGCAGATTAGTTCTTATGGTTTGCATATTTGCAGTGGGATCCTATTTATCGAGCAAGACTGCTGATATAAATTCTTCGTATCACAGAACGCCTTGAGTCTCTGAAGGTTGAGATTAATGTCCTGGACAGTCTCGCTGTCAGGATAGTGGGTATAATTTAGGTAAATGTGTGTTGAATGGAATACTAAACAAACTGCACAGTGGTTGATGGAACAATGGCAAATTGAGCTTCTTGATGCTGCCAGGTCCCATGGTTACCTGTGGTATACCATTGATTTACAGTCAGTGCCTGTGCGCAAGTACTTTGTTAGGTGAGGAATAGTTTTCCAGCATCTCTAGAAACTGGAGTTCACACAGATTTAAATGACGGGGCTCACGTGATCAATACTCCTGAACAAATTCCTGTGAATTTCACATGTTTGATGAATTACTAATCAGACAAATGAAGAATTTTTTTTCTGTTGCTCGAGGGAAGAATGAGCATTTCAGGGCTGTTGCTATGGTTTCTACACTTGCTACCAACTATCGTTTAGCTGGGTCATGCCACGATTGCATTACATTCAGTGAAGTGAACCTCCAGATCTCTAATTGGATTTTTCATTGACTTTACTCGTGTAGGCACTTAGATTTACCAGAATAATATCAGAGGTGAGAGGATTTACTCATGATTTTTTTTATATATAAAGAGAAAAGACCACCAAAGCAGAATGTTGTGGGGGAGGGGAGAATCTGCATTGAAATATTCAGAATTTGTAAGTGCTTTGCAGTGGTAGGATGGCACGGTGGCACAGTGATTTAGCATTGCTGCCTCACAGCGCCAGGGACCTAGGTTCGATACCAGCCTTGGGTGACTGTGTGGAGTGTGCACGTTCTCCCCCTGGGTTTCCTCCGGATGCTCCAGTTTCCTCCCACAGTCCAGAGATGTGCAAGTTAGATGGATTGGCCATGCTGAATTGCCCTTTAGTGTCCAAAGATGTACAGGTTAGGTGGAATAGCCACGGTAAATGTGTGGGGCTATGGGAACAGAGCCGGGAAGGTGCGGGGGAGGGCGTGGGACTCTTTCAGAGAGTCGGTGCAGGCTCAATGGGCTGAATGACCACCTCCTGCATTTCAGGGATTCAGTAGAGGAAAATATATCTTCTCTGTTCTATGAATCTGTAAAGAGTGCCATAAATTTATTGTTTACACATGATGTTTAAAAGGGGAATCATTGAATCATAGAACCCTACAGCGCAGAAGGAGGCCATTTGGCCCATTGGGTCTGCACCGACCACAATCCCACCCTGGCCCTATTCCCATAACCCCATGCATTTGCCCTGCTAGTCTCCCTGATACTAAGGGGCAGTTTTAGCATGGCCAATCCACTAACCCAGACATCTTTGGACTGTGGGAGGAAACCCACACGGACACGGGGAGAACGTGCAGACTCCGCACAAACAGTGATTGATCCAAACCAGGAATCAAATCCGGGTCCCTGGCACTGTGAGGCAGTAGTGCTAACCACTGTGCCACCGTGCCGAGGATGGTAAGAAATCCCCCAACCCCAAGGTTATTAGGATATGCATGGTTTTGCTTTAGTGGCTATTGTGGTATTTGTAACATTTTAAATATATGAAGGGCACAGCTGAAGGAAAGGGGAATAGAGAAAACTAGCTGAGGCACTACTGTGTCGAATGGCTCCCTCCCATTTGATAATGTTTGTTGCATCCAGAGCAGACTGATAGGAGTGGATGTACTATGGGGTCGAGCTAAGTCTGTAGCAGATTGCAGTTTTCACACTGTTCCTCAGGCTGCAGAAAGACAGACATCTCCGAGCTTTGTTCACAATTAATTGAAAAACCTTTTGTAACCTGATCCCGTTGATCTGAGCGCGCAGCAGCAGCTTTTCAAAAGCTAGCTGAATGATTCCAAAATAGAAAAAACAAAAACAACTGCTTGCATTCCTAAACAAAGGAATAAACGACAACAGAAATGGCTGTGGCCACACCTAGGCCTCCAAGATTGTGTCCGCTACTTCCCCTAAAGGCAATGTCAGTAAGACACTGGTCATCCTAGGGGGGAAGTGATGGCCTGCTGGTATTATCACCTAGACTATTCATCCAGAAACTCAACTAATGTTCTGGGAACCCAGGTTCGAATCCCGCCACAGTAGGTCATGAAATTTAAATTCTGTAAAATATATCTAGCATTAAGAATCTACTGATGACCATGAAACTATTGTCGGAAAAACCCAGCTGGTTCACTAACGTCCTTTAGGGAAGGAAATCTGCCACCCTTACCTGGCCTGGCCTACTTGTGACTCCAGCAATGTGATGGATTCTCAATCACCCTCAGACAATTAAGGATGGCCAATAAATGCTGGCCAACCAGTGATGTCCATGTCCCACAAATTAATTTTTTAAAAATCTATGAGAGTGTTGTGGAGGCTGCTAAAGTCTGGAGATATTTTAGGCCATTTTCTTTGTGTTAGGCACGGCTAACATGTTAGCAGCACTTTTATAGAGGAAATGGTGGCTTCAAGTCCCAACCCAAACCCTTGAGCACAAAATGTAAGTTGGCGTGTTTCCTTACACTACACTATGGGGGAGGCAGTGGCACATTGATATTATCACTGGATTACTAATCCAGAAACCCAAGGTAATGCTCTGAGGGCCCTGGTTCGAATCCCATCACGGCAGATGGTGAAATTTTAATTCACTTCAAAAAAAGCTGGACTTAAAAGTCTAATGATCAATCCACAATAGTTTCATGGCGTTGTAAAAAGCCATCTGGTTCACTAATGTCCTTTGGGGAAGAAAATTTGCCCTCCTTACCTGGTGTGGCCCAAATGTGACTCCAGAGCCACAGCAATGTGGCTGGCTCTTTATTGCCACTCTGAGGGCAATTAGGGATGGGCAATAAATGCTGGTCCTGTCAGCGATCCCCACATCCCATCATAGAATCATAAACAAAAGTTGCTACGTTAATTGGTACTCGAGGTGTTTTGGTCATTCTGTAAGTTGTGAAAGGGATTGACTAAATGCAGGCTCTCTACTCATCAGCAACCCCACACGTGTTCTGCACAAACTGTACTGTCCCATGATGCTTAAGCATTTATGGCAAATGAGGTAGGATGGAACCCACCCCCACTCCCTGTATCTCAGGCAGGATATAGATTTGCATGGAGAGCAGTGACACTCAACTCATTTCTACCATAGACCTCTTGCATCCAGAGATGAAGGTTGTGATGTGATCTGGAGTTTTGTTGTTCCAGAGGTATTACTGGACGGTACTATTGATGACTCCAAGATTGCATTCTCTGCAGTTCGGGAAGGACAATGACTGCAGATTTAGCCAACATCATGAGAAGAAAAATAGAAATATAATTTCATAATGCAACACCATTATACTGAGCGATAAGTTTAGCTTAGGGGTATTGAAAACATTGGTTTCATAGATCATAGAACCCTACAGTGCAGAAAGAGGCCATTCAGCCCATCAAGTCTGCACCGAACACAATCCCACCCAGGCCCTACCCCATATCCCTCTTTATTATACCCACTAATCCCTCTAACGTATGCATCTCTAAACACTAAGGAGCAATTTCTTAGCATGGTCAATCAACCTAACCTGCACATCTTTGGACTGTGGGAGGAAACCAGAGTACCCGGAGGAAACCCACGCGAACACGAGGAGAATGTGCAAACTCCACACAAACAATGACCCGAGCCGAGAATCAAACCCAGGACCCTGGAGCTGTGAAGCAGCAGTGCTAACCACTGTGTTACCATGCCACACGATTGTTGTAATAAAAATTACAGAATGAAAACTGCAGTAGATGAGACAAAGTTATTTACCAGGCTATGATAGGTCCATAAGGTAAAGGAGCAGAATTAGGCGATTTGGTCCATCGACTCTGCTCCACCTCTTAATCATGTCTGATATGATCCTCATCCCCATTCTCCTGCCTCCTCCCCTGTAACCCTCGATCCTCTTATTGATCAAGAACCTATCTATCTCTGTCTTAAAGACACTTATTGCCACAGAAGACTGCGGCGGCCGGGTCATTGAGTTCCACCCTCTGGCTGAAGAAATTCCTCCTCATCTCAGTTTTAAAGGAGCGGCCCTTCATTCCAAGGTTGTGCCCTCAGGTTCTAGTCTCTCCCACTAGTGGAAACATCCTCTCCACGTCAGAGGCCACTTTGCAGATCACCATCAAGGCTGAATCTTGTCCATCCCCC
Organism: Carcharhinus amblyrhynchos; assembly: GCF_965287045.1. Classification (NCBI taxonomy): domain Eukaryota; kingdom Metazoa; phylum Chordata; class Chondrichthyes; order Carcharhiniformes; family Carcharhinidae; genus Carcharhinus; species Carcharhinus amblyrhynchos. The sequence continues at coordinate 127,875,218 of NC_137327.1, forward strand.
TAATTTGCCCAGCCTTGAACCTTAATCTTCTCTGCTTGCTTGCTGCCTATGAACCAAATTTACTGTACCAGAACTAGAGGGCACAGCCTCAAAATAAGGGGGGCGGGCAGTTTAGAACAGAATTGAGGAGGAACTTCTTCACTCAAAGGGTGGTGAATCTCTGGAATTCTCTGCCCATTGAAGTGGTGGAGGCTACCTCGTTGAATATATTTAAGTCACAGGTAGATAGATTTCTGATAGACAAGGGAATTAAGGGTTATGGGGAGAAGGCGGGAAAGTGAAACTGATCCACTTCAGATCAGCCATGATCTTATTGAATGGCGGGGCAGGCTCGAAGGACTAGATGGCCTACTCCTGCTCCTATTTCTTATGTTCTTATGTATCAATGGAATAGCTCTGCTTCAGAAGGCAGCTCACTATGGCCTTCTCAAGGGCAATAAATGCTGGGGTGGCCTGCAAAGCCCACATCCTGTGATTGAATTTTTAAAATGTTTCAAAGTTTTGTGGTGTTGCCTTATTAAAAAGAAAGATCTTTACTAATGTTTGAAAGGAAGCTGACAGGTTACTAATTAGCTGGCGTTTGTGGGACAGAAGAAAACTGGGAAATCTTCCACAGTGTTGGGTCGCTGCCAGTGTAACTAGCTGTACTGAAAATAATGTCCAATTAATTATGGGACCAAGATTTTTGATCAATACTGTACTTGCACTCGTTGAAAAACAAGCATGTTATTCCCCCCTTGAGATCTGAGAACTGGAGACTTTGAAAGGATATATAGTCCTCTAAATCTAGTTACGTAAACTGATTCATTGCATGCTAGCAGCAAAATTTAAAGTTGTTGGCATCGTAAGGACCGCTTGCCACTAGATAACTATCCTGAAATGATAGTTGGGGTCACAAGAACAAAACGGCTGCAAATGCATAAATTGTCTGCGACAAATGAGTCAGCAATTAATTAGAAACAGTTATTGGGCAGGATTTTTTGGGCTTCGCTCATCCCGAAACCTGTAAAATCCCACCCGAGGTCAATGGACCTTCCCATTGTCCGCCCCTGACTCGCTCCACCCCTCACCCTCTCCGGTTCTCGTGGTGGGTGGGGCAGTGAAATTCCAGCCATTGTTTGTAGTTTGCCTTTCCTAGTCAAACTGTCCCAAAGTGCTTCACTGAGTAAGAGGCGCCAACAGGGTTAGACAGGGCAGATTCAGAAAGAATGTTCCTGGAGGAGGAGGGAATCCAGAACTTTAGGGGTCATAGTTTGTGGATGGAGGGATAAACCTTTTAGGACTGAGGTGAGGAGAAATTTCTTCACATATAGGGTGGTGATTATGTGGAATTCACTACCATTGAAAGTATTTGAGGCCAAAACGTTGTGTGATTTCAAGAAAAAATTAGATGTAGTTCCAGGGGCTAAAGGGGTTGAGGTATCCTGAATAATTATAGAACTGAATCCCCAAACACTTTCACTGACCTCCCTACCCCTGCCAAGCCGGGCCATCTGTCCATTCACTCATCCATCCACCGTCCATTCACTCATAAGTACATAAGAAATAGGAGCAGGAGTAGGCCATCTAGCCCTTCGAGCCTGCCCCGCCATTCAATAAGATCATGGCTGATCTGAAGTGGATCAGTTCCACCTTCCCACTTTCTCCCCATAACCCTTAATTCCCCTGTCTATCAGAAACCTATCTATCCGTGACTTAAATATATTTAGCGAGGTAGCCTCCACCACTTCAACGGGCAGAGAATTCCAGAGACTCACCATCCTTTGAGTGAAGAAGTTCCTCCTCAACTCCGTTCTAAACTGCATTCCCCTTATCTTGAGGCTGTGCCCTCTAGTCCTGCTATCCTTTCTAAGTGGGAAGAATCTCTCTACCTCTACCCTATCCATCCCCTTCCTTATCTTATACGTCTCTATAAGATCCCCCCTCAGCCTTCTAAACTCCAACAAGTACAGACCCAGTCTATTCAGTCTCTCTTCATAGGCCAACCTCCTCATCTCCGGTATCAGCCTAGTGAACCTTCTCTTCACTCCCTCCAAGGCCAATATATCCTTCCTCAAGTGCGGTGACCAAAACTGCACACAGTACTCTAGCTGTGGTCTCACCAGTATCCTGTACAGTTGCAGCAAGACCTCCCTGCTTTTATATTCTATCCCCCTCGCTATAAAGGCCAAAGCAACATGGTGACACAGTGGTTAGCACTGCTGCCCCATAGCACCAGGGGCCCGGGTTCAGTTCTGGCCTTGGGTGACAGTCTGTCTGGGTGGAGTTTGCACATTCTCCCCGTGTCTGCATGGGCTTCCTCCGGGTGCTTTGGTTTCCTCCCACGCTCCAAAGATGTGTGGGTTAGGTGGATTGGCCATGCTAAATGGGTGAGATGGCAGGAAGTGGGACTGGATAAGATGCTGTTTCAGAGAGTTGGTGCAGACTTGGTGAACTGAATTGTTCCTTCAGAAGGAACTCTTCAAATGCAGACAATAAGCATATAACAAAACTTACTCCACCTTATAAAGCAAAGAAAGGATTTAATAAAAAAAACTTCATTTTTTTTTATTCCACTTCAATCAAATCAAGTCCAATTCAGAGTCTCAGCAAGTGAGACATTCCCGATCCAAGCTGACAAGACAGGGCTCTCACCTCCTGTCTTGGGCTTGATCTACATGATCCAAGCTGATTGGAGTAGGCATAGCACCACCTCCAAGGCTCGATCTCATTTGCATCTTAGCCAAAAGGCCAAGACACCACTTTTAAAAATTGCTTCAGACGAAGCTAAAACGTAACCTAATGACTACAACCAGATACAGCATGTCAATACTACAGTTGACCTTAGCCGAAAGGCCGAGAAGCGATCAGAAATTTCATTACTCCAAACTTGGGGCCTCACCCTGGGCCAATCCAAGTTCCCCACAATTCCTAGCAGGTTCTTATTTATAGTGAGCCAGCTGGTCAGCTGACCATCGCACCATTCTGTAATTGGTTCCATGGTTTACCGGGTCAGTTGACTCTTACAGCTTGTTACCATTGGTCACATTACACCCAATACAAAGTTGTCATCGGTTACATTCTAACATGAATACCTCCTCCTGCGCTGTTAGGATTTTATCTGTGCCCATCCACTAACTCACATCCGCCCATTCGCTAACTCACATCCGCCCATTCGCTAACTCACATCCGCCCATTCGCTAACTCACATCCGCCCATTCGCTAACTCACATCCGCCCATTCGCTAACTCACATCCGCCCATTCGCTAACTCACATCCGCCCATTCGCTAACTCACATCCGCCCATTCGCTAACTCACATCCGCCCATTCACTAACTTACCATCTGGAAGCTAGTGCCTTAAAAAAGTGTGAACAATGAGAAGTCTCACAATACCCATCAGGTGAGTGGTGCAGGAGCAGTCCGAAAGTTTGTGATCCCAGATAAACCCGTTGGACTTTAACCTGGTGTTGTGAGACTTCTTACTGTGCCCACCCCAGTCTAACACTAGCATCTCCACATCTTAAAAAAGTGTGGGAGGTGTTGTCTTGCCACTCCTTTCTCAGCACCCGCAACTCTACAGTGTTGTAATTTTGCTCCCCCTTTTTGGAGAAAGTGGGAGACCCAGTGAAGTGCGGAGCAGCGTTGGGACATGGAAAGTTCAAGCTGAGCAGCAATCCGATAACGATTGCTGCTCCACAAAGGATTCAGGATCATGAACTTTCATTCTCGATTCCCACCACCCTCTCCCCAAAGCAAATATCTACCATACCGAATCCTTTCAACATTACGCATGCCTCAATCACGCTACCCCTCGGTCGTCTATACCCACACCCGGCCTGTGTGAAGTCCCAGGTTCCTTGGACAAGCTGCCATTCAGAACTCCAGAGGGGCTCCAGAAAACTCAAGAGGGTTTCTGCAGCAGTCGGGGTAGAGGCAGGCAACACTGCAAAAGGTTAAAACTGCTTCCCTTGCTGGGATTTGTTGGTAAACTCCAGCAGAAATGCAACATCAAAACTGAACACGATTGGATTGAGCCTGAACAAGAGGCTGGAGAAGGAGAATGGAACTCAAGACTGAGCCGAGCTTTTGATAATTGTTGCACGAGGTCGCTTTGATTGTCTACCACAGGAATTCTGTCCATATACTGTCAAATCTGGGGGACACACTTCCCCTTTGAGACTGTGCTGATGGAATAGATTTAATTAAAAGTTATAAATTCATTCTAAGTTTGTTTATTCGTGTCACAAGTAGGGTCACATTAACACTGCAGTGAAGTTACTGTGAAAATCCCCTAGTTGCCATACTCCAGCGCCTGCTTGGAGCACGGCCAACGCACTTAACCGGCGCGTCTTTTGGACTGTGGGAGGAAACCGGAGCTCCTGGAAGAAACCCACGCAGAAGCAAGGAGAACGTGCAGACTCCACACAGACAGTGACCCAAGGCCGGAATCGAACCCGGGTCCCTGGCGCTGTGAGGCAGCAGTGCTAACCCACTGTGCCGCCGTGATCAGAATTTCCTGGAAACATAAAAATACAGAAACTAGAAGCAGAAGTAGGCGGTTCGGCCCTTCGTATCTGCTCTGCCATTCATTTTGATCATGGCTGACATCAAATTCCTGACCAAATTCCTAATATTCCGATCTTCCCTCCCGCACCACCCCCCCCCCACCCCATTCTCCCTTGATCCCACTAGCCCCAAGAGCAATAGAAACAAAGCTTTCAAACTTTATGTCCAACTTTGCTAACTTCAGTGCTTAATATGGAATGTGGAACTACTTTTTTGATCCTACCCTCCCCCACCCCCCACCCCCAAACAATCCTCCAACAAGGATTACATGAATGGGGTGTTTGGGGGAGGGGGTTGTTGGGAGGAAGGAGTGGCTGCAGCAGAGCAGAACAGGAATGTTTCTGCAGCTCACACTGAAGTAAGCAGAGATAAAGCAGCCACATCTCCAACCAGGAGAAAATGTCAGTTTAGTAAGCATTAGAGAAGTACAAGCTGCGGGGTAAATTTTGCAGGATCTGATAATGCAATGAATGATGGGAGGTATAAATTGTAAATATGTCAGACTTGCAATTATGGTTACTTGATAAGTTACAAGGCGGCCAACAAATGAATGAGCTGGCACTCTTCCAGCCATGAGATCACAGCCCACTAACTTGGCTGCCTGCCCTGCGTTAGCACTGTGGCTTACTATGCTGAGACAGTCTGTATGGTAACAGTGGGGGTTGCACATATCCCTTCTGTCAAAGGCTGGTGGCTGCACTGTTTCTGCATCTTATTTTATGCCAACGTTCAGAAAGATTCGGCAAAGATTCTCCCGGCCCATGCCTCACCAGCTGGTCTGCGCTGGAGGACGGTACCTGGCAGTTACGTTTGGTGTCATCGTCCTCTGTGCTCTGAAGGGAAGGAAAGCCAGCAGGTTATCATCGGCTCCTGAATCCTGCCCTGAGGTGGAAAGTGCGAGTGCAGATGTCTGGGGAGAACAGGCTGGGCTCAGCTGTGAGAAACCTTTCACTAGCTCGCTGTTTAGGCTCGCACGCAAAGAGTGGTCACTTGATCACAAAGGGTCGTGAACGTAGCCCAATCCATCACGCAGACCAGCCTCCCATCCATCGACTCCGTCTACACTTCCCGCTGCCTCGGAAAAGCAGCCAGCGTCATCAAGGACCCCACACACCCCGGACATTCTCTCCTCCACCGTCTTCCATTGGGAAAAACATACAAAAGTCTGAGATCACTCACCAACTGCCTCAAGAACAGCTTCTTCCCTGCTGCTGTCAGGCTTTTGAGTAGACCTACCATTATAATATATTAAGCTAGTCTTTCTGTACACCTTAGCTATGACTGTAACGCTACATTCTGCGCTCTTTCCTTTCCTTCTCTGCGTATGGTATGCTTTGTCTGTACAGCGTGCAAGAAACATTATTTTTCGCTGTATACTAACACATGATAATAATAAACCAGATGAAATTGAGTGACGCACTAGAGTATTACTGGCGAGGACTGCGCACTAACACAGTTCAGTCCCTCCACGAGAGGAGGAGGAGGGGAAGGGAAAGCATTTACCCCCTGAAAAATTAAGGTCATGGTGATCCTAGATCTTCTCAAAGAATGCTGTTTGATAGAGGTCAGCAGCAGGACTGGACTCCATTGTAAAGCTTTGTCTAATCAGACAAATGTCTAATCTATTCTCTCTCTCTCTCTGGCCATTAGTCACTGACTCATCACTGGGTTATGCTGCATCTTGGGCAACAGGGAATTGAAAATATGCCAGACACATTTTATAATTTCACGACAGCTCAGCCTTACAGGTCAGGTTGAAGTGAAGCTTTAAGGGTGAAAATTACCAGTTGTTTCTATTTTCTCATCAATTCCAGATGTATTTCCCGTGCGATGGTTTCAGTAGAAACAAAGCTCGCTGTTGCTGAATTAATAACATGGTTTACAATGTTGAGTTACAGAACCATCCTGATCTGACTAAAGGTTGGTCAGACACCCCAGGTGCTTTGGCTTATATTTCAAACGTTATTGACAGGCATGAGCGAGAGTCTTTCTTTCTGCAAATACACCTCCTGCTGGCGGGTCAGGAGATGGCAGGTGTCTGCAGAAGGGGCCCTCTTCAGAACTCAGGGAGGTCACATTGGAGGCCTTTTTCCACTTGCAACGGGGCAGGAGGGAGGCAGGGGCACACCGCAAACCAATGGACAGAATCACTGGTGACAAATTTGAATGCGGCTTTGTTTTTAACCCAGCCCTGGAACATAAGCCACCGAACTGCAGCGTGCAATGTGGTTCATCTCACTTACACAGTACGTTCCATTATTATGTGATTATATTTCATTGTAGGCTGCAAGTTTGCCATAAGCCATTCAGAATAGATTTTGACTATTGATTTAATGCTGTAGGTCAAAGACAATGCATGTGCAATACGGAGGAGTCCAAAGATGCACGGGTTAGGTTGATTGGCTGAACCAGATTGCCCATAATGTCCCGGGATGCATAGCTTAGAGGGATTAGCGGGGTAAATCTGAGGTTGTGGGGATAGGTCCTGGAGTGGGATTGTCGTCGGTGCAAACTCGATGGGCCAAATGTCCTCCTTCTGCACTGTCGGGATTCTATGATTATTACCAGTTGATTACAATGAAAAAGACCATGGTTGGAAGAAAAAAAATGGTTTGATGTGATCTGCATAAGATTAACAGCTGTGGCAACCTCTGAAGTTACATGTGGGAGAGGATTTCTACCAGAAACCCAGTTGCCCACTGCTGGCACCTTGGAACATTGTTTGAAAGTTCAGAGGCGTTTTGGTTTAGACGTTGCTGCGATTTACTTTTGATCTGGTTTAGAGATGTTACCCATTACCAGTTATTTTGGGGAAGTAGAGACAAAACGTACACGCGTCTATTTAAACTTTCAATTCTTCCGTCCAGTACAAAGTTAATGGCATTGCCGTGATGCATTGGGAATTCATGGATTTGATGTCAATTTAAAATTTCTAACGTGAATCCTTTCTGCCTGAGGTAACACTTGAACATTGCATCGTTGTTATCTTGAGCAGGGGGAGCTTCCTCTGACTTTAAGCAGCTCTTTGTCAAAAAAAAGACTTGATATAGTATATATTGTAACATGCCTCTGATATTTGACATTGTATTTTAGTTTTAGGAGATGATGACTTTGACTTGAATGATGCCCTCGATGATATCCCCACCAAAAAGCCACGTAAGTTTTTTGAATCATCTTCAGTGATGTTTTTGCCTTGTTATTGCAGGCTTTCTCTACATTGAAATTCTGACCAAAATTTGTTCCTTAAAAATTGTATGTTCCTGAAGTGAAATCCTGTACTTTTTTATTAGTGGGACATGTTATGGAGCAGTGGCACAGTGGTTAGCACTGCTGCCTCACAGCACTAGAGACGTGGATTCGATTCCTGGCTTGGGTCACTGCCTGTGTGGAGTCTGCATGTTCTCCTTGTGTCTGCGGGGGTTTCCTCCCACAGTCCAAAAGACATGCTGGTTACGTGCATTGGCCATGCTAAATTTTCCCTCAATGTGGTTGAACAGGTGCCAGAGTGTGGCAACTAGGGGATTTTCACAGTAACTTCATTGCAGTGTTAATGTCTGCCTACTTGTGACACTAATAAATAAACTAAACTTTATGGATAGGTAGTTATCAAGAGGAGGCAGAGAGACTGTAAAGGGAAATATATACAGGTTAAGTGAGTGGGGAAAATGTTCGGCAGTCAGTATAATGTGGGAAAATTTTAACTTGTCTTCTTTGACAGCAAGAATGGAAAAGCGGTTTACAGTTTAAATGGAGGGCTCGGGGGTGAAGTGGGGTCCTCATGCATGAATCATAAAACATAAGTGAAATAACTCCTCCAAGGCCAGTGTCCCTTCACCAAACTTAAATTTATTTACACAGTAAGCATCACTCAGACAGGTACTTCCCATGTACAGAATCTAAATCCGGAGTGCCTGAGTATTATCCAGAGTAATCCTGACGCTCCACATTATATACACATGCAAGTTCCTGAAGTGGAATCCTGTACTTGTTATTAGTAGGCAGTATTACGGAGCAGTGGTACAGTGGTTAGCCGTTGGACAAGCTATTACTGTCTGAATCAGGGAGTTCATATAATAAAAGGTCCACCTTATGGGCTTTGTAAAAGTCATTTACAGTTAGTGTGCAGGTACAGTAAGCGGATTAGGGAAGCAACTGGAATGTTGGTATTTATTGCAAGGGGAATGAAATATAAAAGTAGGGAAGTTTTACTGTACAGGGCCTGGGTGAGATTATATCTGAAATACCGTGTACAGTTTTGGTCTCCTTATTTGAAAAAGGATTAAGTTTAAAACAGTACAGAGAAGTTGACTCATTCCTGGGATGAGGGGCTTGTCTTATGGAGAAAGATTGGACAGGCTGGGACTGTATCCATTGGAGTTTAGTAGAATGAGAGGTGGTCTTATTGAGAGAGATAAGATCCTGAAAGGACTTGGTAGGATAGATACCCCACAAGATGCTTCCACTTGCGGAAGTGGCTAGAATTAGGGGAGACACTTTAAGGATAAGAGGTCGATCCTTCAAGATGGAGATGAAGAAAAATGTATTCTCTCAGGATCATTAGTCTGTGGAATTCTCCTCCCCAGAGAGAAGTAAAGGCTGTGTCATTGAATTTATTCACAGCTGTGTTAGATAGGTGTTTGATTTTATAAAGGGAGTCAAGTGTTACAGGAGGGGTAGGCAACAAAGGAGCTGAGACATAACCAGATCAGCCGTGACAGAGTAAGCTCAAGGGGCTGAATGGCCTCTGCTCCTACTTATAAAAGAAAAGCACTAGTGGTTATCAGACCCCAGGAGGAACTGCACAAAGATTCAGTAGGTATCTCATTCAAATGGATTAGTAATCTCAACAAGTTAAATGGTGGTCAGAGGTAGCACATCAGACTGAAATGCTGATGCACTTGCAACAGGGTGATGGATGCAGAGTTGATCCGTTAGTCTGTTCAGTTTCTAGCTGCTGACTGGAAGCAAAACAGTCTCTAGAAGAGCTTGAGATTGCCAGTGTGTTGGGTGGGAATTAGGGAAGATCATGGCACTTTTAGAACAATTAGATCCCTGTTGTGCCGTATAATAAAATGGAAGGAATAATTTCATTAAACTTGATAAGGGATGGGTCCTTGTAGTATGCGTTCAGCTGAAAACTATCCAGTGAATAATCACCATTTAATACTAGTACAATCTCATTTTGACCACTTTTGAGAGAGGGTTTTCCAATAACCAACCCGTAAAAGTATTGGTTTAAGTTTCCTAGTCATTCCATGACCACCTCCTCAGCAAATCAACCCCCACAATTATGGGAGTGGCAAAATAGCAGGGAAATAAATGGAGGATTAGGTGAGGTAGTCTGGAAAGTTCCTTTGAACCCTACTACACATACACACTACCTGAGGCAATCAAATACGGCCTTGTATCTCAAATCAAAAACCCCCCTTTCTTTTATACACTCTTGTGTCAGTCCAACCAGGAACTCGGCTAGCTTCTTGTGAATACTTGTAATAAATCCTCAATCACTGTATTAGCCAGCAGGTGATTCCTGGAGGTGAGTGACCCTCGGTTAAGAAAAGTCTTCTGACATCTAACCTTACAAGTTGTGTATGTGTCTCTTGATCCTCCCTAACCTTTCAGATCAAAAAGACCTCCCGCACTTACAAATCTAAATCTTCTGTTCACAGAAAGATGTCAGTCAAATCTCCTTGGTGCCTATGCTGTAAGGACTTGACTCTCTAACCTTCTTGCCACAAAACACACTGGATTTTGATGGGGGTACAGCTAAGTAAATTAGCTGAATAATTTCTAAGGTCTCTGTACCAAACTCTTCACGCCTCTTTCAGGCCTTTATCACGCACTTCCTGTAGAGAGCAAAACTGGAAGCAGTATTTTAGATGAGGCCCAACCTGCAGGCAGGAAGGATATTCCAGCCCCTCCCACCGAAAATCAATGGAATTTTGGCTGGGCCACAAATCTCCCATGGCTGCCACGATGGCCAGTGTCTTTTTCAAGGACTATGTATAATGTTCTTTTTTATTCTGTGTTTTGTTGTCCCAGCAGTGTTCTTGAATACTGTGTTTACTTTTGTCACATTTGTCATGAATCCTAAGGGGTTCCTGTGCTAAGTCTTTCTCTTGCTGAAGGGTCTCGATGTTCACACATTACAGGTAATCACATGCTTGATTTTATCTCTCCTCGTGCACACAATGCTGCATTTATCCATATTAAATTGACACTTGCAAAGTACCAGACCAGAGGGAGGAGATGGCCTAGTGGTAGTATCACTGGACTATTCATCCAGAAACTCAGTTAATGTTCTGGGAATCCGGATTTGAACCCTGCCACAGCAGATGGTGGAATTTGAATTCAATAAAACAAAAATCTGGAATTAAGAATCTACTGATGACCATGAGAACATTGTCAATTGTCAGAAAAACACGTCTGGTTCACGTATGTCCTTTAGGGAAAGAAATCTGCCTTCCTTAACGGGTCTGGCCTACATGTGACTCAACAATGTGGTTGACTGTCAACTGCCCTCCAAGGGCAACTAGGGATGAGCAATAAATGTCCCGTAAATGTTGCCCATGTCCCACAAATGAATTAAAAAATAAGTTTCCCCAGCCCATGCAACCATGATCCAGTCTATTTTTCTCAACTAAAGCGGTATCTACAGTTATTGAAGGGATATTTGCTTTTTAAAAATAGGAACACACCAGCTTCTATATGGAGCTGCCAGTTCATTTTTGCACTTGGATATGGATTAACAACAGAGGCAAGATGTGTTGACAGTTTAATCAGTATTCCAAGGTGGCACGGTGGCACAGTGATTAACACTGCTGCCTCATAGCGCTGAGGACCCGGGTTCGATTCCTGGCTTGGGTCACTGTCTGTGTGGAGTCTGCACATTCTCCCCGTGTCTGATTGGGTTTCCTCCGCATGTTCCAGTTTCCCCCCACAGTCCATGGATGTGCAGGTTAGGTGGATTGGTCATGCTAAATTGACCCTAGGACAATTAAATCCCTGTTGTGCCATATAATAAAATGGAAGGAATCATTTCAGTAAACTTGATAAGGGGTGAGTCCTTGTAGTATGGGTTTAGCTGTAAACTAACCAGTGAATAATTCCTGTTTGTCCCTAGCTCATTTTGACCACCTTTGAGAAATAGTTTTCCAATAACCAACCCATAAAAATATTGGTTTAATCACTCCATGACCACCTCCCCAACAAATTAACCAACTATGGGAGTGGCAAAATCAGAGGAACATAAAAGAAGGGTTGGGTGAGGTAGTCTGGAATTCCTCTGAACCATCCAACACACACACACACACACACACACACACACACACACACACACACACACACACACACACACACACACACACACCACCCAAGGCAATCAAATATGTCCTCATATCTCAAATCAATAGCCCAGGGATTAACAGGATAAATATGTGGGGTTACAGGAATAGGGCCTGGGTGGGTTTGTGGTTGGTGCGGAATCAATGGGCTGAATGGCCTCCTTCTGCACTGTAGGGATTCTATTCACTGGATGAAGTCCCACTGTATCAAACCGAACAAGCTGTCTATGATGATGTGAGCCATTAACATGTTTCCGAACATGTGCGTGCACATTTATACCAGAACACATTGCTGGGCAAGTGAACAAGGATATTTCCTGAAGCTTGTGGAACAGTTGATTTATTTTTAATGGCTCTGGGTTGATTGAAATGCAAGGTTGTGTGGGAGAGGGGTGGGATTTATGAATTATAAATACAAAAAAAAAGTCATGCTGACTAACCTTCATCCTGTCCCTTCCCTATGCATAACTGCATTGAAGTTAATGGAAGCGCAGTCTTATTAGAGTCCTGCTCGTGGGACTGACACCGAGGTGCTTTTCTAAAGTCTAGCGCATGCAAGTTTAATGCTAATACTTCCCAAACTGTTGCTATAGCCTGGGCAGTAACCACACAGCTGAAAGGCAGTGAGAAAGGAATTCTTCATCAGTGATTAACCTCGTGGCGTTCCCTTTGACAAAAGGCAGCAGTAGCAACAGGCTGCTGAAGGTCGAGCCCAGCAATGCTCCCTGGAAAATGATTCAGTACGAGGCAAAGGCAGCTGCCAGCAACAAATCTGCTCATCTGCAGCCAAGGCCACTCGAGGGAGTCAGCCACCCAGGTTTGTGGAAAAACAATTTAAGAAGAGCAGGAAAACAAATCCACCGTCTAGGACACACATGCCTCCAGTTGGGCTGCACACCGTAGGATCTAAACTACTCTCCGTTTCTGAGGCAAGGTTCCCTTCAGCAGCAGCAGAGCCCTGGATTCAGTTGGATGGTGTCCAGAATCGACCGCTTTCAATCTCTAAAACACTTTCCCGTCTGGAGTTATTCTTGGGCTATCCTCCAGCTCCCTTTAGAAACATAGAAAGCCTGCAGTGCAGAAGGAGGCCTTACGGCCCATCAATTCTGCACTAATAGCAATTCCATCCAGGCCCCATCCCTGTAATCCCGCATATTTACCCCGCTAATCCCTCTAACCTACGCATCCTGGGACACTAATTTAATATGACCAATGCATCTAACCTACATATCTTTGGACTGTGGGAGGACAGCGCAGTACCCAGAGGAAGCCCACGCAGACACGGGGAGAATGTGCAAACTCCACACATACAGTCACCCAAGCCAGGAATCGAACTCAGGTCCCTGGAGCTGTGAGGCAGCAATGTGCCACTGTACCGCCCCTTGGTACTTTGTAAGCCACCACCGCACTCCCGGAGAGGTGCAGCTCAGCTGATCAGACAGAACAGCCCCATGAGACTGAACATCCCCTTTCCACCGACCGTAGCCTCTGCTCCTTATTGAAATCGCACCATGACTCAGGTGAAGTTCAAGTGTCAAAGGCATTTGGATCTGGCCTAAAAATGACCATCCCCTTCCTCCCCCTCTACTCGTTAGCAGCAATGCAAAAGGATCATCCCCCCAAAAAGGCAACCATCGTCTGTTTTCCTGGATAGTGAGGATAAAAAAGGAAGGTTGCAATGGAGTCAGAACTATCCCAGCATTCCATGGCATTCAGAATGTCCTCTATTAGAACCACAATGCTGTAGCTTTGCATCAGGCTTTCCGAACCGCTGGATGGGGATGTTAGGATAATCTGACTGATCTCCCAGCCCCATGAGAGCAAGATATAATACTCCAAACACCACATCCAGGAACAAAATAGAAGGAGATGGGAAAGTTATTCGTGGCAATTGGCTTTCCCCTGTGGTACATGTGACAGCTTGCTGATTTTAGCCACACTTAATGTTTCTTGTCCCTCGGCAACACTCACGTTTATTACTCATGACACAAGATCTCACATGCAGCCTTTTTTTCTTATTTCGATGGTTTTGGCCAAATAGGAAGCGTGTTTTATTTTACAAACTACAAACTGGTCACTTTTAAAAGCAACACAAAGCGTTACTGTCCAAATTGCTCGCAAATTTCTCCAGACAGAATCCCCCAGTCCCACCCACAGCCTGGCAGGGGGAGGAAACAGAATTTGATACGAGGCCAAGACTCAGTTTCCCGGCAGTGGGATGAACTGCAGGAATTCTGTTCTCAGGATTTTAAAGATTGTTCGCCAGGAAACTGGAACAATGTTCAGCATGCATTAGCATCTCATCTAACACTGGGCGGCATGCGGTGACACAGTGGTTAGCACTGCTGCCTCACAGCGCCAGGAATCTGGATCCAATTCCCAGCTTGGGTCACTGTCTGTGTGGAGTTTGCACGTTCTTCTCCGGTTTCCTGCCACAGCCCAAAGATGTGCGGATTAGGTGGATTAGCCATGATAAATTGATCCGAGTGTCGAGGGGATTAGCAGGGTAAATATGTGGGGTTACGGGAATAGGACCTGGGTGGGATTGTGGCCTGCGCAGACTCAGTGGGATCAAACGGCCTCCTTCTTCACTGGGATTCTATGATTCCACGCACCCTGGCCATTCTCTGTTCCACCTTCTTCCTTTGGGAAAACGATACAAAAATCTGAGGTCACACACCAACCAACTCAAGAACAACTTCTTCCCTGCTTCTGTCAGACTTCTAAATGGACCTACCTTGCATTAAGTTGATCTTTCTCTACAGCTTAGCTGTGACTGTAACACTACATTCTGCATTCTCTCACTGCCTTCTCTATGAACAGTGTGTTTTGTCTGTACAGCAAGCAAGAAACAATATTTTTCACTGTGACAATAAATCAAATCAAAGATTCTATAACATTCATTCAGAGGCCACCTTTCCAGAATCAACATCCCCCCCCCTCCCACCCCGCAAATTAAAATTCCTCCCGCCAGCAAGTAATTAGAAGGTTCACTTTTACCATTGTGTACAAGTGACGTGTACTTGGAGAACTTCACTTCTTTCACAACCTGGAGACAAGTAGATGCTGCTTTCACCTCACTGGGGGGCCGCTGACAACTTCAGTCAGATTGGGTGTTAGTTGGACAAGCTGCACTAAGCGGGGGGCAGATAAGATACAAGAGTGGAGCGGAAACTGGACACGGGAGGCAGGTTAAGGGCGGAGGGAGGTGGGTTACAGAGTGTGTCCAGAGAAGGAGAATGTCAGGGCAGGGAGAGGCAGAGAGGGAATGTGTGGGGGAGAGCAGCATTACAGACAAAAATGGTGGGAGAACGATGGTCCTGGAGGGTGGAGTCTTGGGAGTTGAACTGAAGATGCTGGACAACAGGGGCGGGAGGGGTGGGAGTGGTGGTTAGTGGGATGCAATTGGGTGGCATGACCAGGGTGATAATTGAGGAAGATTTCATGCAGGGTAGGTGGGAAGGGGGGTGCGGGATGTAGTCTGGGTTTTGGGTGGCAGACAGGGTAAGGGCTGAAATACCTCAAATTCTGCCTCCCATCTGGGAATGCTTCTGCTTGTTGTGGGTGTTTGTGTCCTGCACAAAGACAGGAGGATTGATTGTCATCCCAGTAGTTGCATGAGGATTTCAGGAGCGTGCTCACCTATGGCAGTTGCTGAGCTTTGTGCAATAAGTGATAAAGAAACAGGTTGTTCATACAACTGATATGAGATTGAGAGTATGACGTGGTTGGCACAAGTTCCATGCAAATGTCCCATCTGCTGCTGAGAGCTGCAACCCAGACTCCTGCATGACCTCCCGATCCACACTTACATTTAGACTGCTTGATGCTCCCATAGGTGTCAGTGAGAGGAAACAGTGCAATTACCCTGGTGGAACCCGGCAGGTTATTCATCCTCTTCCTGCACTGCTGGGCCTCACTGCTTCTACCCTCCGCTGTGACCTCCATCCAGGCCATCGAGGTCGTACTGGAGAACCTCCTGCTGCCAAGCCAGGAAAAGAGCACCTCCCTTGGCTTGGAGGAGAGTGTCCAAGGAGGCTTCGCTGAACCGTAGGTTGTTTTCTTTTCTGTGACGTTCTCCGTCTGTGTTGAAGGACAGCCAGACTGAAGCTTCTGGCCTATAGAGAGTGAATGATGTCAGCGTGCCCTTACAGTATGACGCCCATACCTTGGAGTCCATAAGGTAATGGTGTCCAGTGACTTCCTGTGTGCTCTCCACCACAATGCCCTGTACTGGTGTATGTTTAATGAGTTGACCAGCGCAAAATCATCAGCTGCCCTGACCCCTTATGGGCTTGGACTGCTTTGGTATCTGAGGAGTCACGAATTGTGCTGAACATTGTACAGTCTTCAGCAAACATCCCCACTTCTGACTGTATGATGGAAGAAAGGTGATGGTAGAAAGAAAGCTCATTGATATGCCCACTGGAGATGGTGAGACCTAGAACACTATTGTATGCAACACCTGCAGTGCAGACCTGGGACTTAGATGATTGACTTCCAACCACTAGAATCATCTTCCTTTGTGCTGAGGACTCCACAAGTCCTAAGTCCCACTTTTTTCTGGAATATTGTTAGGACCCATAGCCTTTGCAATATCCCCTGCCTTCAACTGTTCCTTGATGTCAAGTGGAGCCAATCGATTTGGCTGAAGACTGACATCTGTGACGCTGGGGACCGCCGGAAGAATGGGTCACCCACTTGCCATAGAGTCCCAGAGGTTTACAGTGTGGAAACAGGCCCTTCAGCCCAACTTGTGTGTGCCCCCCAGTTCTGGCTGATGATTGTTGCAAATGCTCCAGCCATATCTCTTACACTGACGTGCTGGGCCTCTGCCAGCATTGAGGTTTATGGAGCCTCCTCCTCTAGTTACATGGTATAGCTGGGGCTGTATAAACAGTCATGTTTATGCATTAGCTTAGTCAAGAAATAAATTTCTATTTTTAGTCATAAGACCAGTCTAAATAGTCGGTGCACATCATCTAAGATTGGCTATGTTATGCCAACATACAAAAGTCAAGGCTGCCATTCCAGTGCAGGACTGTGGAACTGCTTCCAAGTGCCATCTCCCAGATAAAACAGTAAACCAACACCCCCGTGTGTCTTCTCGGGTGAATAACATACCAACATTTCCAAAATGTATGAAACACAACAAACGTACTTTCAATTATTGTTGCTTGAGGACATCATAGGTTTCTGAAGGATAATACCAATGTCATCCAATAGGAAACTATGCCATGGATTCCAACACTGGTTCTTATGCTAATTAGGATATTGCTTTAGTTTTGCTGCACCTTGTTTTCTTGCTGAGTATCTAAATTCTGTGCTCAAGTAAAAGAGGAAAAGTTGATTTAAAGCAAAATTTTGGAATCAAGTGCATTAGCAGCCTCCTATTTTGGAACAGAACCTACGTGCATTTATTTCAGCTGTCATTTAAGGTTTGGTTGGTGACTTACCTCTCTGCAATGACCTCAATGAGGCACATGAGGTTGGCATGTTGGAGTATGAGCTCCCTGATTGAAATAATCACTGTGCCACTGTGGGGTGGCACAGTGGTTAGCATTGCTGCCTCACAGCTCCAGGGACCCAGATTCGATTCCTGGCTTGGGACACAATCTGTGTGGAGTTTGCATGTTCTCCCCGTGTCTGTGTGGGTTTCTTCCGGGTGCTCTGGTTTCCTCTCTCAGCCCAAAGATGTGCAGGTTAGGTGGATTGGCCATGCTAAATTGCCCCTTAGTGTCAGGAGGACTAGCTAGGGTAAATGTATGGGGTTATGGGGATAGGGCTTGGGTGGGGATAGTCGGTGCAGACTCGATGGGCCGAATGGCCTCCTTCTGCACTGCAGGGATTCTATAATGCCTGCCTAATCAGGGAGCCTCACCTCTGTATATATTGAAGAGTGTCAAGGGTATGACGTTCCGGATTCTGACTGTGTACCTGAAGCACTCTAAGAGGAATAGAGTTGGTACATAAACGGAATGTAGTGAGGGGACACTGGCCTCTGAGGAGTTATTTCACTCTCGGTCAGAGAGTTGTGGGTGCAAATCTCACACTAGGACTTGAGCACATGACATTCCAGTGCAGTACTGTGGAGCTGCTTCACTCTTGGAAGTGTCATCTTTCAAATAAGACTGCCTGGAATGCTCTGTTTCATTGGCACAGGTGTAGAATACAAAGGTAGGGATGTGATGTTGGGTTTGTATAAAACACTGGTGAGGCCCCAACTGGAGTACTGTGTGCAGTATCTGGCTGCTACATTTCAGGAAGGATGTAACTGCTCTGGAGAAAGCACGGAAAATATTTACTAGAGTGTTGTCCGGGCTGGAGAATTGTAGCTACGAGGAGAGAGTGGAGAGGTTGGAGTTGTTTTCCTTGGAATAGAGAAGGCTGAGGGATGAAATGAGTGAGGTATACAAGATTGTAAGGGTTAGGGAAAGAGCGGACAGGAGGAACCTGTTTCCCTTGACAGAGAGTTCAAAAAAACAAGGATTCAAGCTAAGGTGTAAAGGGGGCATGAGGAAGCACGCTTTTATGCAGAAAGTGTCTGGAATTCGCTGCCGAGTTGGTGGTGGAGGCAGAGACTCTAAACTCTTTTAAAAAGTACCTGGATCTGCACCTTAAGCTGTAAACTGTGGGGCTATGGGCCGTAAACAGGAAGATGGAATTAGAAAGGGCACCTGGGTGTCTTTGGGCCAGCATGGACAAGATGGACCGAATGGCCCCCTTTGGTGCTGTTTCATTTCCATGGTTCTGAGATATTAAATCAACACCTCTGTGTGTCTTCACGAGTGGATGGAAAATATCTCGTGGAGGTAATCAGAAGAAGAGCAGGGATGAAACCCTGGCTTAATTTGTTCTTTTAGCGGGATATGGTCCCAGGAAGGGTCGGGGGATTTAGTTCAGTCGGGCAGCATGGTTGGGCAGGCTTGGAGGGCCAAAGGGCCTGTTCCTGTGCTGTAATTTTCCTTGTTCTTTGAATTTCCGATACTTATCTCTCAATCAGCATCAGAAGCAGATTATTTTGTCATTATCACTTTGCTGTTTGCGGGAACTTGCTGTTTGCAAATTTCGTACCTTATCACAGTGACTGCATTTAAATAAATTACTTAATTGGTAAAGTATTTTGAGATATCCAGTGCTTCTAAAAGCTCTGTATAATTGAGAATGCAAGTCATACTTTACATAGAGCTCTGAACATCTGAAGAAGAAACTGGATTTATTTTAGACAAGATCCATTAAATTTTAAAGTACAGTATTTTTTTAATTTCCTCTTTTTCTGCTGCAACTTTAATTCTTTCATTAACCCTAAGAGAAAGTGCTGGAAAATCTCAGCAGGTCTGGCAGCACCTGTAAGGAGAGAAGAGAGCTGACGTTTCGAGTCCAGATGGCCCTTTGTCAAATGGCCCTTTGTCATCTGGACTCGAAACACCATCTCTTGTCTCTCCTTTCCGATGTTGCCAGACCTGTTGAGATTTTCCAACATTTTCTCTTTTGGTTTCAGGTTCCAGCATTAATTTGCTTTTATTCTTTCATGTTGCCTCTCAGTAACTGAAAGCAGGGACTGAGCAGGAGTCGCCCAAGGTAACATGTTTTAAATTTTTGCTTTCTGGCCC
Organism: Carcharhinus amblyrhynchos; assembly: GCF_965287045.1. NCBI lineage: Eukaryota > Metazoa > Chordata > Chondrichthyes > Carcharhiniformes > Carcharhinidae > Carcharhinus > Carcharhinus amblyrhynchos. The sequence goes on from NC_137327.1 coordinate 127,894,721, forward strand.
ATTCCTCATGTTATCGATGCAACAGCCTGTCTGAAGTGGGGAACTCGCTAAGTGCGGCATAATGTGGCATCCTGCCACTCCATTGGCGCAACACATTCGTTGACAGACAGCACACGACTATGCATTGGTGCAGAAGTGCTTGGCTCTTCTCAATGATCTCAGTGCTTCATTCTGCATTAGCCGAATGGGAAGTGACAGTGAACACAATGCCTTAGACTAATCTCCAAGCGCTTTACAGTGTCTCTGCATAATACAGTGCACACCAGTAATGCCGAGTCTATTTTCTCAACAGCTCCTGCAAAGCCTCGCAATCCCTCAGGTGGGAAAGACACAGGTGAGCGTTTTCCTTCAACTTTCATGTGATGCAGACTTTAATATTCATATAATTGCGTGACGATAAGCACCATTGCCGCCATGGGCCACATCAGTAAGGTTCAGTGAAGGCATAACCACAGTAACATCTCCATCTGTGCACAATGTAAACCATGAAACTTCATCTGGAATGTTTGTCTGGCCAGTGTGGCAGGGGTCAGTGCAAAGTCACTGCGGTCATACTTCCACATCAGGAGGTGATGAGTCAGGACCTGATTAGGGAGCCTCCCAAAATGCTTTGCTACCACGGTGGCTGATGTGGATTGCAGATCAGGCTTACTAATCGGCAAGCTTCTTCCTGAGATTTCCTGTCATCCCCGATATTGCCTTAATGTTGTTCGATGTGGCACCAACAATTTTCCATCCAGTTCCTGGAGTGTGGGGTTTTGATTTGCGGGGGGAGGGGGTGGTGGGGGGTTATATGAGGTGTGGAGGTGGTGTGGTGGGGGGGGGGTGGGGTATGGGGTGTGGAGGTAGTGGGAGGGTGCATGGGGGTGGCGGTGAGGGAGAGTGTATGGGGTGCAGGGCAGTGCGCAGGTGATGGGGAAGTGTAAGGGTTGGGAGGGGGTGTTTGGGATGTGTGCATGATGAGGCTTTTATGGGCGGGGTGGTGTGTGGGGTGGGGGTGGGGGTGGCAGAGGGGGATGTATGGTGAGTGGGGGGTGGGGGTGGTGGGAGATGTGGGGGGATCTACTTAAAAGCCTCATCCCACCACTGATGGTGTTCAGCCACTGGTGGTTGCCATGCAACGATCATTCTCCCCTGGGGAGCTCCTTCCTTCAAAGGCAGTCAGTGCCTGATGTCCCAGCGTTGGGAAAGAGTGAGGTACTACTGAGAGCCATCCCAACCCTCATGCTGTCCTCTCTTCCCCCCACCCCCAACCCCTCTGTGCCTTCCATCCTGCTGAGAGCCACCCCGCCCTCACTGCAGCCCTCTCTCTCCTCTCCCCCTCTGCCGCCTCCATCCTGTGACTTCCAGTCTGCTCACCCTCATCCGTGGCCTGGTTAACTTGGTGATCCTTCCAGAGCTTGTCCGGCACTTGCCACTGCTCTGACTGGTATTGCTTGCAGTGGACAACTAGCAGCCTCTGGCTGTCAGCTCTTAGGAGTGGGACGTCTGCTTCCGTGGATCCATAATCCTGGGAAAGGCCAGTCCATAGATGCGCAATTCCCTGTTCAGCACTTAATTTGGCAGACTTCCCCAAAGGATGTATTACAGGGGTCCCATTGCCTCTACAGCTAATGGACAAGACCCCCATCACCTCAATTAAATAGCCACTCCATAAGTTCATTTCACACCATGGCAGGTTGCGAATTTCAATTAATCTTAACATTAGGAAGCTGTTGTCCACCAGAGTCTTTCAAGGAAGCTAACCTTCACTATCCAGTTTGATTTGATTTATTATTTTTGTCACGTGTATTAGTACACTGTGAAAAGTATTGTTTCTTGCAGGCTATACAGACAAGGCATACCATTCAGAGCATACAGAGAAGGGAAGGAGAATGTAGTGTTACAGTCATAGCTAGGGTGTAGAGAAAGGTCAACTTAATCCAAGGTAGGTCCATCCAAAAATTTGATCGCGGCAGGGCAGAAGCTGTTTTTGAGTCGGTCGGTATGTGTCCTCAGACTTTTGTATCTTTTTATTGATGCAAGTGGAAGAGAGAATGTCAGGGGTGCATGGGGTCCTTGATTACACTGGCTGCTTTTCCGAGGAGCGGGAAGTGTAGACAGTTTCAAAGGGTGGAAGCTGGTTTAAGTGATGGACTGGGCTTCGTTCATGACCCTTTGTAGTTTCTTGCGGCCTTGGGCAGAGCAGGAGCCATACCAGGATGTGATACAAGCAGAAAGAATGCTTACCATGGTGCATCTCTAACTGTTGGTGGGAGTCGTAGCTGACGTGCCCAATTTCCTTAGCCTCCTGAGAAAGTAGAGGCGTTAGTGGGCTTTTTTAACTATAGCATCGGCGCGACAGATTGTTGATGATCTAGACAGCTAGAAACCTGAAGCTCTCGACCATTTCTACTTCATCCCTGTTGATATAGACAGGGGCATGTTCTTCACTACACTACCTCAAGTCGATAACTATCTCCTTTATTTTGTTGACATTGAAGGAGAGATTATTGTCGTCGCACCAGTTTACCAGATTCTCTATCTCATTCCTGTACTCTGTCTCGTCATTGTTTGAGATCGGACTCACTACAGTGGTGCCATCAGCAAGCTTAAAAATGGTCAGTTGATGGGTAATGCCCCCTCAAGGACAAGTCAAAGGCCTCGACCACCACCACAGCATATCTAGAATTTGTGAAATAAATGAATCCAGAAAGTCAGATGGTGAAGGGTGGAACCAAAGCCAATGTCTACATATTTTTGTGTAAGAATATATTTGCAGAGGTGAACATTGCAAACATGTACTCCTAACTCCCACAGGGCAGCACAGTTGTTAGCACTGCTGCTTCACAGCTCCAGGGTCCTGGGTTCAATTCCCGGCTCGGGTCACTGCCTGTGTGGAGTTTGCACATTCTCCTCGTGTCTGCATGAGTTTCCTCCGGGTACTCCGGTTTCCTCCCACAGTCCAAAGATGTGCGGGTTAGGTTGATTGGTCATGCTAAGAAATTGCCCCTTAGTGTCCAGGGATGCATAGGTTAGAGGGATTAGTGGGCAAAATATGTAGGGATATGGGGCTAGGGCCTGGGTGGGATTGTGTTCGGTGCAGACTCGATGGGCCGAAGGGCCTCTTTCTGCACTGTAGTGTTCTATGATTTTATAACTCAACGTCCACAGTTTCAGTCTGTTCCTATTTATAGGAGCACAAGTGAAACTCCGATTAATACGTACACCACCTGTAGACAGTTAAATATATAAATTACACATCTATTTTGCAGCACAGTGGTCAGCACTGCTGCCTCATAGCGCCAGGGACCCGGGTTCAATTCCGGTCTTAGGGGACTGTGTGGAGTTAACACATTCTCTCCATGGGGTTGCTCCAGTTTCCTCCCACATTCCAGAGACGTGTAGGTTAGGTTGATTGGCCATGCTAAATTGCGCCTTAGTGTCGGGGTATTAGCGGGGTAAATACGTGGGGTTGCACGAATAGGACCTGGGTGGGATTGTTGTTTGTGCAGGTTTAATGCATTGAATGGCCGCCTTCTGCACTGTACAGATTCTATAGAAGAAAAGATTTGTCTCTGTTCTGTGAACCTGCAAAGGAGGGGACATAAATTTACTGTTTACGCCTGAAGTTTAAAAGGAGGATGGAAAGAAACTCCCCCCCCCACCATGGTATGTTGTTCCTTAACGTCCAAAGATACGTAGATTAGGTGGCTTCTCCATGGGAAATGTATGTGGTTACTGGGAGAAGGCCTGGGAAGATGACTCTGTCAGAGCATCGATGCAGACTCAATGGGCTGAATGGCCTCTTTATGCACTGTAGGGTTTCAATGATCCTAAGAACAAATTGAAAGCATGGTGCAGTTCCACACACAAATAAACTTATGCTTATAGTTTTTACACACAACAGAAGTACATTTCAGGGGTATGTTTTGAACTAGACATCAGACTGTCTGGGGGAAGCTTCTGGCAATGTTTGATCAATGAGGAAGGCACTGATAGTTGAATGCATCCTTTGTCAGAGAATTAAGAAGTGCTCTGTGATAACAGCATCCTGCCTCCGGGAGGGAAAAGCAAAATGAAATGAAGCGTTTTCCAAGCTGAATGTAGCCACCTGTGTCCTTTATCATAGAAACCTTACACTGCAGAATGAGGCCATTTGGCCCTTCGAGCCTACACTGACCACAATCCCAGCCAGACCCTATTCCCATAACCCCGTGCATTTACCCTAGCTAGTCCCCCCTGACACTTGGGGGCAATTTAGCATGGCCAATCCACCTAACCTGCACATCTTTGGAGTGTGGGAGGAAACTGGAGCACCCGGAGGAAACCCACGCAGACACGGGGAGAACATGCAGACTCCAAACAGACAGTCACCCAAACCAGGAATCGAACCCAGGCCCCTGGCACTGTGAGGCAGCACTGTACCACCGTGACGTGGATTATTTTTACTTTTTACGTTGCAGTCGCTTGAGGTCCACCTGTTGTCCTGGTTGATTAAAGAATAATCCACCCGATCGCAGCCATTTCTGGTGCATTTCTGTGCTGCAGACAAAACATTTGTGTAGTTATTGGGAATGAAACTCAAGGTACACAAAAATAAAAAAAAAGTCATTTGTTTGCTGGGGAAAGAGAACAGATAACAATTGAAAGAAAAACACACAGGGATTCTTTCTTGAAATCCTGACTCTCTTGTGCCAAATGTGCATAAGATGTTTGCTTAAGGATGAAATGAATGTCTGTTAACTCTGTGCAGAAAAATTCCAACCAATACCAGTCACTAACGATCGTTTAACTAATGTCCTTTAGGGAAGGAAATTTGCCGCCTTTACCTAGTCTGGCCTACATGTGACTCCAGAGTCACAACAATGTGGTTGACTACCAACTGCCCTCAGACAACTAGGGATAAATGATGGCCAGCCAGCGACACCCATGTCCCACAAACTAATTTTAAAAATGCTGAGCTCCCATGTAATAAGTCCACGATGGGGACTCTAAATAATCTGTCTATAATAAAGAAGCTTTATTAGCAGGTTTCCAAACTGAATTATTTTCACCTTTCAATTAGTAAATGAAACGAATAACTTGAATATGTGCTCGGAGCGTTTTACATCAGATGTACAGCCCAGCACTTGCTTATTCCACCCAACTGGTCTATGTTGGTGTTTATGCTTCCCAGGAGCCTCCATCCACCTTATCCATCTAACCCTACCAACATAACCTTCAATCCCTTTCTGCCTTGTATACCTATCTAATTTTTCCTTAAGTGCATTTGCGGTGATGCAGGGGACGTAATCAGTTTTCCTGGAAGTCTCTCTCAAAGCATTTTGACCACACGACAATATGCTGAAGACCTTGAATCACTCAATGACGTTTCAGTCACTTTTTTGTCCCCCCGAGTCTTCCCTTTTATTCTCTGCCCTCCAGCCTGTGAATGTTTTTATGGTGCAGCTTATAAATCTGTACAAATGTTTTGAGATGTGTCTTGTCACACATTTGAGTCACTATTTTAACAATGACAATGAAAGCCAGTCAGGTCCTGTTGGTTTTTTTCTGACTGTGGATTGACTGTCAGATTTGTGTGGACAGGTACAGCAGTTCTACCTTATGACATTGAGTTGACACATCATGTGGCACCTTAACCTGATGGAGTGCTCCTGTATTCCAATCCACCACAAATGATGTGGGAGATCTGTTGATGTATTTTGTTATTTACTTCACTTTTCCTTTCGCCACGCGCTGATGTGCTACAGTGATGTGCTACACTCTGGAGTGTAGGAGGCTTAGGCGTGATCTTGTAGAGAGTCTACAAAATAATGAGGGGCATAGATCAGCTAGATGGTCAATATCTTTTCCCAAAGGTAGGGGAGTCTAAAACTAGAGGGTATAAGTTTAAGGTGAGAGGGGAGAGATACAAAAGGGCCCAGAGGGGCAATTTTTTCACACAGAGGATGGTGAGTGTATGGAACAAGCTGATAGAAGCGGGTACAATTCTGTCTTTTAAAAAGTGCTTAGACAGTTACGTGGGTAAGATGGCTAATATAGAGGGATATGGACCATTCGCAGGCAATTGGGACCAGCATAGGAGTTTAAAAAAGGGGAAGCGTGGACAAATTGGGCCAAAGGGCCTATTTCCATGCTGTAAAACTTCTATGACTCTATGTCCAGCTCATGACATCGCACTCTCCCCCTTTACCAAACATTACTGAAAAATGTACTTGTACTTTTCCATTGTACTGGGCATTCCAGGAGAAAGTAAGTTCTGCATGCTCTATAGCATCTAATCTATTCAGCCAACAATGGAAATTAAAAAGGGATAAAAGTACACTGAAAATTATTTTACTTCTTTGAACAATGTCATGATTCCCAGAAAGCATTCCTGGATGGCGAGTGAGTAGAGGTTGTCCAGGTAGCTAAGAAGATGCAAGTGGTTTCTATTTGGAATCATAGAATCCTACAGTGCAGAAGGAGGCCACTCGACCCATCTAGTCTGCACCGATCACAATCCCACCCAGGCCCTATCCCCATAACCCCATGCATTTACTCTAGCTAGTCTCCCTGACACTAATCCTTTACATTTGTAGTAAGACTGGTCAGCACATTGGCACGGTGGTTAGCACTGCTGCCTCACAGCGCCAGGGACCCAGGTTCGATTCCCGGCTTGGGTCACTACGCATGTGGAGTTCGCACATTCTCCCCATGTCTGCGTGGGTTTCCATCAAGGTGCTCCGGTTTCCTCCCACAGTCAAAAGATGTGGGGGTTAGATGGATTGGCCATGCTAAATTGCCCTTTAATGTCAGGGGGACTAGCTAGGGTAAATGCATGGGTGTATGGGGACAGGTCTGAGTGGGATTGTGATCGGTGCAGACTTGATGGGCCAAATAGCCTCCTCCTGCACAGGAGAGATGATCAAAAGCTTAGTCAAAGATGCACATTTTTAGGAGAATCTTAAAGGAGGAGAGAGATGCGTAATGTTTGATGGGATTTAAGGAAATTTTAGGATATGACCTATTGTGGGGTGTTGGTGCGTACACAAAGGTTCAGACCAACAAAAAACTGTGATGAGAGGGGTTGATAGAGTTGGAGGAAATAATGACTGTCAGATAAGTATTCTGAGTCCATGTTTAGTTCAGTGTCCCACTTAATTCCCGCTGGCCTTTCAATCACCCTGCTATTTTTGCCTGTCATTACAAATCATAGTAAAGTACCTGAATGAAAAGTATTATCGAACATTCAATGAAGAACTCCCATTTGACATGTTGTGGGGGGATGTGCTTTGGCGAAACTATTGAACATTCAATATATAAAATCAGTGATTGAATCCATAATTCACAAGTGGCAAATTAAGAAGTAGATTGGATCAGTCAGCTCGATGTTTTTCTCACTATGATGGTATGTGTTCTCTTGTCCAAAGCTCGGTCCTTGACCCATTGGGCCCAATTTTATCATCGAGTTGCGCCATTTTTCGGGCATGAAAACTTGGTGAAGTTGGGTGTGAGGCGAGTAGCATGATTCGCGTCCGCCCCACGTCAGTTCCCCATTTTACCAAAGCTTGAAAATGGCCGCAATCGGGACCAGGCCCAAAACAGGCGCAACAGCCGTTTAAGTACATTTGCATGCATTTAATTTGACTTAATGGGCTGCACGCCCAACCTTACCAGCACTTCCCCCTTTACCACCACGTTCACCCATCCAGAATCGGCGCAAAATAGACATGCTCCATATAAGTCCGATTTGAACTCTCCATCAGTGAGAGTTAGTGAGGATGGCTCTCTCCTTGAGGCCGGTGGGGGGGGTGGGGAGGTAGGTCCACTGCCACTCTGTCTAAGATTGTAGGGGGGTCCGCTGCCACTCTGCCTGTGATCAGTAGGGGGTGTCTGCTGCCACTCTGCCTGAGATCAGTGGGGGAAAAAGAGTGGTCTGCTGCCATTGCCTGAGATCAGTAGTGGGGTGAAGGGGGTGTCTGCTGCCACTCTGCCTGATATCAGTGGGGGGTCCGCTGCCACTCTGCCTGTGATCAGCAGGGGGTGTCTGCTGCCACTCTGCCTGAGATCGGTGGGGGAGAAGAGGGATGGTGGATCACTCTACCTGGGATCAGTGAGAGCAAGCGTGGGAGAGGGGCCCGTGATTGGTTGGGGTAGCAGGTGTTTGGAGGGTAAGGGGGTCAATAATATTGTGGGTGTGGGGCAATGTCTCTGGGGGCCAGGAGGAGGCATTATCCAACCTGGGAGGGATATGGCAGGGGAACCACATTCTATCTTTTTTTTCTGCACACGCGCAGTTGGAGGTATCGATCAGAGCTGCAGGGTTTTGGGCATGTTAGAACATAGAACATTACAGCGCAGAACAGGCCCTTCGGCCCACGATGTTGCGCCGACCAGTTAAAAAGCAATGACCCTCTAACCTAAACCAAACCCTTTCCATCCATAAACCTATCCACGGATCTCTTAAACGCCCCCAAACTAGGCGCATTTACAACTGCAGCAGGCAGGGCATTCCAATCCCTCACCACTCTCTGGGTAAAGAACCCACCTCTGACATCCGTCCTATAACTACCACCCCTTAACTTAAAGCTATGCCCCCTCGCACTAGCTTTCTCCATCCGAGGAAAAAGGCTATCACTGTCCACCCTATCTAAACCCCTTATCATCTTATATGTTTCAATAAGGTCCCCTCTTAGCTGCCTTCTTTCTAACGAAAACAACCTCAAATCCCTCAGTCTCTCCTCATAGGACCTCCCCTCCATACCAGGCAACATCCTGGTAAACCTCCTCTGTACCCTCTCCAAAGCCTCCACATCCTTCCTATAATGTGGGGACCAGAACTGCACACAATACTCCAAGTGCGGCCGCACCAGAGTTTTGTACAGTTGCAACATGACGCTGCGGCTCCTAAATTCAATCCCCCTACCAATAAACGCCAAGACACCGTATGCCTTCCTAACAACCCTATCTAAGCGTCTAAGTGTTAAGCGGCTTGTGCATCACGATTGGGAAGGGCTGATATTTCTGCATGCAGAGTGCGTATGGGGGCACTGGAGAACTGATCTAAAAGTCGGATCTGAAACATTCCCAGATTCAAGTCCGCCCAGCACTTAGAATCAAAATAGTAAAATAGGGCCCATTGTCTACTCAAATGGCTTTTTCTTGGCAGTGTTTTGTCAGTGATGGTTGCCATTGCCTTCCACTCTTGATAAGGTGGTGTTTTTGTCTAAGCATAGACATTCTTCCTCTAGCATGTTGTAATGTATGTAACACAGCAGTGCTGCTAAGTCCCACAAACAGCAATGTGACCAGCTAATCAGTTTGTGTGATGTGGATTGAGAAATACATATTAGCCAGGCCAACAGGCTTATCTCCTCTGTTCCTTGTCAAAATTGTTCTACAGGGGTTTTTGTATCCACTTGCATTCCTGATCAACTTGGAGTGGTGCACAGTTTGGCAATGGAAAGCAGGACCCAATGCTACACCATGGATAGGATTCATAAGAACATGAGAACATAAGAAATAGGAGCAGGAGTAGGCCATCTAGCCCTTCGAGCCTGCCCTGCCATTCAATAAGATCATGGCTGATCTGTCGTGGCTCAGTTTCACTTTCCCGCCCTCTCCCCATAACCCTTAATCCCCCTGCCTATCAAAGAATTGATAGAATTCCTACAGTGCCGAAGGAGACCATTCAGCCCATTGCATGTGCAACAACACTCTGACCGAGCATCTCATCCAGGCCCTCGCCTCGCCCTATACCAGTAACCCCTGACTAATCCCCCAAACCTGCACATCTTTGGACACTATGAGGCAATTTAGCATGGCCAATCCACCTAACCTGCGCATCTCTGGACACTAAGGGACAACTTAGCTTTGGCTAATCCACCTAACCTGCATATCTTTGGAACTAAGGGGCAATTTAGCATGACCAATCCACCTAACCTGCACATCTCTGGACGCTAAGGAGCAATTTAGCGTGGCCAGTCTGCCTAACCTGCACATCCAGGGACACTATGGGGCAATTTAACATGGCTAATCCACCTAACTGCACATCTCTGGTCACTGAGGGATAATTCAGCATGGCCAATCCACCTGAATGGTTGATCTAGTTATCCATCATAAACAGTGAAATATGCTTCCCTCTTAATCAAGTGGAGCTGAGAACCATACTGAGGGAGTGACCAGGGTGAGAGAGTGTGTAGTGGTTTTAGGCAAGATTTGGACATCAGAGGTGGCTATCAGAGTGTGACTGAGAGAAAAAATCATTTGCAGTGAATGTAGCGCCAACGTCTAAATATTTGAGAATTTTAACATCCGCAGTGGTTATGTTTGAGTGAATAGCAGCAGATGCTCCCTCAGAGCTATTGCAACACTGTACAGTTTGGAGGGGGAGAATGAGGTGGGCACAGGATCCAGGAAGAGGTTCCAACATTTATCCTAACTTGGGTGGTTGGTTCCAAGAGGCAATGAATAATGCGGCTAATTCTGAAGAAACAGAACTGGTGGAATGAGTGATCTCTTGGGACGATGGGGAGGGGGATCTCTGAAGATACCAGAGCAAGACCTTGAGCTGAGACTGGGAGTGTTCCAATGATCTGGGAGCATTGAGAGCCCCTGAAATGGCAGCAATGATGATGGACCTAGTGTAAATGACAGGGGTGAGCTTTTTCCTTTTGGGTGTGGGGTTGGGGGTGGATGGGGGGTGCTAGTGCAGGGGGGACAGGAGAAATGTTAGGGTTTGTTGTTTTTGGTGGTAGCGCTGGCACAGATGATGGGATCTGGAACGCAGGGAGGAACCCAAACTGTAGGTTGAGTATTTCTAGATATATCTGCAGGGGCGGAGAAGTTTATGTAGTTTCTGCACAAGAGAATGCAAGTGGAGTCCTAGCAACTGACAACACTTACCGAAGATTACTGGGGTCCATATCCCTCTATACCCATGGAGGGTGTCAGGAGGGCTGTGAGTGTATGCATAGATCAGGGAATCCCAGACCATTCCAGTTGATGTGTTGGAAATTTCCACGTTCTTGGAGCAACAGTAGGAGGATCCTGGGATCTGGAAGCACTGGATCCCGGGATGAGGTTTCCTTTGGGTCCAGGAACACTGACGAGGGAAATTCAAGCTGCTTGCAACACTGAGAATGCTTTTGCTTGTCAGCTTTTCATTCAGGTGGCCTTGTAATTGTGAAGAGCTGACAACAAATGACAAACGACTGTTGTCAGTTGTCTTGGCAATAACGTATACTTGAGCACTTAAACAATTAAAGAATAACTTCATCCGACGTTAAGTGGATTCGGTAATGAAAGACCCGTGTGTCACATAAAGCATCATTCAGTGTTCTGCAGTGACATCTGTTGGAGAGTATCAGTGTGTTACTACACATGGAGAAAAATAATACTCCCTTTTCCTTTGTTCATTAATCTTGCTTAAGCCTGGGAGCAGAACTGGTGGAGGAAAGGGAACGGACTGTCTGCGGATGCGAGTCTGTTACCTCATTAATTAATCCACATCAACTACAAAGCCCTAACACAGTCACCACCTGCCTGCATTTAGACCAGATTTCAACAGAACATCAAGGAGTTTCTAAAATGAACCGCTCCTGTGCTTTTGCCACTTTTTAGATTTGATTTGATTTTTTTTATTGTCACATATATTAACATACAGTGAAAAGTATTATTTCTTGCACGCTGTACAGACAAAGCATACCATTCATAGAGAAGGAAACGAGCGAGTGCAGAATGTAGTGTTACAGTCATAGCTAGGGTGTAGAGAAAGATCAACTTAACCAGAGGGGCAATTTTTTCAAACGGAGGGTGGTGAGTGTCTGGAACAAGCTGCCAGTGGTGGTAGTAGAGGCGGATACCATTTTGTCTTTTAAGAAGTATTTAGATAGTTACATGGGAAAGATGGGTATAGAGGGATATGGACCAAATGTGGACAATTGGGATTAGTTTAGGGGTTTTAAAAAAAAGGGCAGCATAGATAAATTGGGCTGAAGGGCCTGTTTCTATGCTGCAAGCATCTATGACTCTAATGCAAGGTAAATCCATTCAAAAGTCTGACAGCTGCAGGGAAGAAGCTGTTCTTGAGTCGGTTGGTGCATGACCTCAGACTTTTGTACCTTCTTCCCGACGGAAGAAGGTGAAAGAGAGAAAGTCCGGGGTCCTTAATTATGCTGGCTGCTTTGCCGAGGCAGCGGGAAGTGTAGACAGAGTCAACGGATGGGAGGCTGGTTTGCGTGCTGGATTGGGTTACATTCACGATCTTTTGTAGTCCCTTGTGCTATTTGTCCCCTCTGCTGAGAACTGTGAAGAGTTTTATCTATTTATCCTTTCCATGGAATTTTTAAAAACAATTAACTGTCCTTGTATTGGTGATGGCCTAGTGGTATTGTCACTGGACAATTAATCCAGAAACTCAGCTCATGTTTGGGAGACCCGGGTTCAAATCCCGTCACGGCACATGATGCAATTTGAATTTAGTGGAACAAAATTATCTGGAATTATGAATCTACTGATGACCATGAAACCATTGCCAATTGTCAGAAAAATGCATCTGGTTCACTAATGTCCTTTAGGGGAAGAAATCTACTGTCCTTACCTGGTCTGGCCTATATGTGACTCCAGAGCAATGTGGTTGATTCTCAACTGCCCTCCAAGGGCAACAAGGGATGGGCAATAAATGCTGGCTAGCCAGTGACGCTCTTGTCCCACAAATGAATAAAAATAAATAAATGAGTGACCAAGAAAGAATCTGTGTTTGCTTCATAACATCAGGACATTGTGTCTGAATCGCTCTGCAATGTGGTACGTTTATTTTTTGAATTGTAATCAATGTTACAATGCAGGGAAACAAGCAATATGCAAACAGATGTGCATCAAAAGACAAGCTCCATTGTTCTTCAGAATTTACAATGAAATCTGTTATGTCCACTTGACTTGGTAAATGAGGCATTAATTTAACATCACACCCACCCACAGCATGTCTGACAATGCTGCACCCCACAGACACCTCCACGGTGAGTTTGGTGATGAGATATTTAAGGGCAGTAGTGTAGTGGTATTGTCACTGGATTGACAATATATAATCTAGACAACCCAGAGTAATGCTCTGGAGACCCGGGGTTTGAAACAGATGGCGAAATAGGAATTTTGTAAAAATGTGGGATTGAAAGTCTAATGGTGACCGTGGAAACATTGTCAGAAAAACCCATCGGATTCATTAATGTCCTTTAGGAAAGGAAACCTGCTGTCCTTATCTGGTCTGGCCTCCATGTGACTCCACATTGTGGTTGACTCTTAATTGCCTCTGAAATAGCCTAACCCCATTCAGCTCAAGGGCAATAAATGTTGACTCGTACCCACATCCCATGGATGATTTTTTAAAAACTAGGCAGCAGAGTGGGGATAGGCACTTCCCCTTTTTTCCACTTTGACCCCAATCAAGTCCATGGCGGGAAGGCCTGTCAATATGGAAATCAGGATATTGAATTTGATGATCAGCCATAATCATAACGAATGGTGGGGCAGGCTCAAAGGGCTGAATGGCCTGCTCCTGCTTCTAGTTTCAATGAGAGCCTTCCTGTCCCACTGCCAATTAATTGAGTAATTAATGCCCACTTGTTGCTGGTATTAGGCTAGTAGCAGGAGATGGACTCCCTCTATGGGGACCATAACAAGATGTGTTTGCTGGCGGGCTCACTGAGGGTGGGGACGTTCCCTTATTCAAAAAGCTCGATGTGCCACACTCCGTGCCCCCCTACTTTTATTACATACCCCAAACCCTGTGTACCCCAAAAGCTCAATCACCCAACCCTACTCCTACCCCCACCCGTGACCACCACCCCCCCCCCCCCCCCCACCCCGCAAAACCCTGGGACAATCATCCCACCTCTCTCCCGCCTCCACCCCTACGACCTCACCACTGCGTCACCACCCTATCCCTCTCTCATCCCTGCTATCAGTCATCCCTGGCCTGGGATTCAGTGATGATTCTGTGCCAGCAGTGATCAGGTCAGTGTTGACCTGGCAACTGCTGTGGCATCTCAGATACAGGCAGTTCTTGGCAGGTGAAGGGTGAAGTTTATACCTGCGGGGCCTTTGATCCCAAGGGAAAGCCCACCTCTAGGCTGTCAAGTATCTGATTGGCATGGTGCAGGACGCCTTCCTGTGCAGAGGCAATGTGGCGCTCTTGCCAGCTCTCCAACTGCCCGCCAAGTCCCTCAACATCTCCAAAGATTCCACCCAGTTTCAGCAGAAATTTATGCTTTCAGCTCTTGAGAGTGAGACTTGAGGGGTGGCACAGTGTTTAGCACTGCCGCTTCACACCTCCAGGGACCTGAGTTTGCTTTCCAGCTTGGATCACTAGCTGTGCGGAATCTACACATTCTCCCTGTGTCTACATGGGTTTCCTCCAGGTGCTCTGGTTTCCTCCCACACTCAAAAGATGCGCTGGTTAGGATGATTGGCCATGCTAAATTGCCCTTTAGTATCCTGGGGTGTACGGATTAGAGGGATGAGCGGGTAAATGTATGGGGTTCAGGTCTGGGTGGAATTGCTGTTGGTGCAGATTCAGTGGGCAGAATGGCCTCCTTCAGTACTATAGGGCTTCAATGATTTGACCCATGACCTCCTGACCGGCACTAGTGTTAAAAACTTGTTTCTGATGTCCCTGTCTTGAGGGAACTTTACATTGCAGAACATTAGGTTTAAATGGGGAGCGGCAACAAGCTTGTGTTTCAGGTCAGCCTGTCGCTGAACTTGCAAGCAATATCGGGTTCTTATCACAGGTCAGAGCACAAACTGGAATAAGGTTTTCTTTTAACTTGTGCTCCAGTTGAAGAAAGTCCATCTCTAAATCAACTTAGCTGTACAAAAGAGACTGGATAACCTCCAAAACTATTCATATTCTGCTGCTAATACAGCTCAAGTAATTGCCATTCTACAGGGAGCTAAACACAGGGTGAATAGACTGGCCCGGATCACTGGATCCCACTCAACTTTCACTGCCTAATCTCGCGCTTTTGTCTTTCCTTGAATTCTTCTGCTTGTTTTACCAAAGCTGCAGTTTTGCTCCAGACGGGTACAGTGGGATAGGGGCCAAACGCAGGCAATCGGGGCAAGCTTAGCAGTTTTAAAAGAAAAAAGGGGGCAGCATGGAAAAGTTAGGCTGAAGGGCCTGTTTCCATGCTGTAAACCTCGATGACTCTGTGTTGTTTTTTCCTGCTTAGTCTCAGTAACGGTGATTGTCGGACCACACAAGTACATAAGAGCATAAGAAATAGGAGCAGGAGTGGGCCATCTAGCCCTTCGAACCTGCCCCGCCATTCAATAAGATCATGGCTGATCTGTCGTGGCTCAGTTCCACATTCCCGCCCTCTCCCCATAACCCTTAATCCCCTCTCTTATCAAAAACCCATCAACCTGCGTCTTAAAAATATTTAGCGAGGTAGCCTCCACCACTTCATCGGGCAGAGAATTCCAGAGATTCACCACCCTTTGAGTGAAGAAGTTCCTCCTCAACTCCGTTCTAAACCGCCCCCCCTTTATCTTGAGGCTGTGCCCCCTAGTCCTACTGTCCTTTCTGAGCGGGAAGAGTCTCTCCACCTCTATCCTATCCATCCCATTCATCATCTCATACGTCTCAATGAGATCTCCCCTCATTCTTCTAAACTCTAACGAGTACAAGCCTAGTTTATTCAGCCTCTCCTCATAGCTCAACCCCCTCAACTTCCTCTTTGTTTCTACAGGTGATTTTAGCTTATGGGATTTGATTGATCCAACTCCAACTCCTCAAAAAACCAAGAAACCACAAAAGGGCAACGTTGGTAAGTTCCTTTCCAAATCTTTCAATTGTAAAGCAGTGAGGGATGGGAGTAATTTCAGTGGACCATAAGATTAGCTGTTTTTTAATTGGTTGTAGAGGGGTGTTGAAGCTTATTTATTTATTAGCGTCACAAGCTGGCTTACACTAACACTGCAATGAAGTTACTGTGAAAATTCCCTGGTCGCCACACTTCGGCACCTGTTCGGGTACACTAGGGGAGAATTTAGCATGGGCACTGCACCTAACCAGCATGTCTTTTGGACTGTGGAAGGAAACCGGAGCACCCGGAGGAAACCCACGCAGACACGGGGAGTACGTGCAGACTCCGCACTGACAGTGACCCAAGCTGGGAATCGAACCCGTGCCCCAGCACTGTGAGGCAGCAGTGTTAACCATTGTCCCTCCACACCGGTACCTATTCTTGCTCTCTGCTTGGACCATGCTTCCAGCCTGATTCAGGTGGTGGATCCTGCCTCAGCAGTATCGTAGAGGTTTACAGCCTGGAAACAGGCCCTTTGGCCCAACTTGTCCATTGCCACCCTTTTTCTTAAACCCCTAAGATAATCCCAATTGCTGCATTTGGCCCATTTCCCTCTAGACCCATCGTACCCATGTAACTGTCAAAATGCTTTTTAAAAGACAAAATTGTACCCGCCTCTACTACTACCTCTGGCAGCTTGTTCCAGACACTCACCAACCTCTGTGTGGAAAAAAATTGCCCCTCTGGACACTTTTGTATCTCTCCCCTCTGACCTTAAACCTATGCCCTCTAGTCCATGAAATGCAGCTTTGCTAATCTCACTAATCTTCTTATCTTGACACCAATGTCCACATGGTTCAGCCAATAGTCCAGAGATCCTAACCTTGGAGGTCCTTTCTTTAATGGATCAAGAAATCTCTGGGTTTGTTTAAATTCCCACTTTGCAAGCTCACTTACTGGATTTCTTTTGAATGGGTTTCCTTTGTACCTCTAGACCCGAATGACTTTGACTTGTTGGATGCCATTGTTGATGATAATGATGACAGCCATGGCAAGGGAGGTAAAAGTGACCCAGGTAAGGAACAAAGTATCTGCTACCATATAGTTCTTGACGTTCAAAGTCTGTTTGGTATCAGTGCATTGTCATTCCATAGAGATTAAATTTGAAAAATATTCAAATCAAAAATTAAAGTTTTTGCATCAGGACCTCTGCATGGAAACCACTTGCCAATTGTTAGATGGAAATATAATAATGCACTTTCACCTGGTACCGAATGGAAGGGAAACTGTTCAAACTAAGGCAAAGACCAAGGTTGTCAAAGATACACTTCACAGTTTGACAGATAGCTGATGTCTGTAGCTGATTCAGAGCTGGACATGCGATTATTTGTGGACTTAGTCTCTCAGTGCATGCAGCAAGTTTGTTCAAACGATCGGCCTGAAGAGAACTGAAGCCCCGAGGTTTCGGTCCGTGACCAACAATGAATAAGTTTGCTTATCTCGGCAGCACGCTCTCTCGATCTGTCTACATGGACGACAAGGCAGATGAAAGAATTGCCAATACTAGTGTAGCTTTCAGCAGACTGCAAACATCAGAAAAAAGAGGAGTGAGTCTACCTACCAAAGGATCAGTCCATAATGTAATAACCCTGTTCATTCTGCTCTCCACATATGAAACAGGAATTGTGTACCAGCATTATGTCAAGCTCCAAAAGCTCCTGATTCCAAATAAACCTGTTGGACTTTTAACCTGGTGTAGCGAGACTTCTTACTGTGCCCACCCTGGTCCAATGCCAGCATCTCCACTTCACACCTGTGAAAGAGTCACTGGAGACAGTGTGATGAGTATTCCTTTTCGTGTTTTGTTGCTCTTAGCTAAAGAGTGTCTGTCTGTCCAACAGATCACCCTTCTGTTCCAGGCTCCAAAGGGAATGACAAACCGAAAGGAGGTAAATGAATGGGTAAGAAGGCTGTCACGAGAGTTGGATGATCCATCCAGAACTGGGTCAAACCAAACAGAAGCCTAAAAATCTGATGTGATACACTGAGCCAGAGTTCTTGAGGCAGCCAGCAGTGTTTTCTCATGACACCTGAGCACTTTTTAGTAACAAAAATGTCTTCACACTGACAACAACTAGCCAATGATCAACCATAGCTTGATAGCCAAGCAATATGGTCACTGCACCTACTAGCCATCTAAATCATCACGAGGAATTCTCCCCCTCAGACTCAGACAGTCAGTGAGTCTTGAAAATTATATTACACTGATTGTTATAGGTCAGGTCAGAAACTCCAAAGTGTTTTATGAGGTCCACTTCGACCATTAATTTTACACTTTGAATTTGGCTAGAGTGAGCATGAGATGTTTCACTCCAGCCTTGAGTCAAATGACCCACTAGGGAGCTTTTATCAAACAAAGTTTATTTAAGTGTACAGTTAACATGTATAGAAAAAAATTGGCAATAACTTTTACCAATTGCAAACAAAAAACCCCATGATATCGTATAAACCTTAATAGCTAAAAACTGTTCCAATGAAACAAATGCCATAAACAAAAACCCATGCCATGGGTTTAGTACATAAAAAATGAATGTTCACACGATGCTTGAACTTAAACCTTTGGGTGGAGAATTGAAATCCTGACTTCCCAGCCTTGTAACTTCTAGTAGCTCTCTGGATATATGCCCAGAACAGTTTAAAGTCAGAACAGCTTCCCAAAACGCCAGGGAGAGAGAGACTCTAGGCCAGCCAACACTAATAGCAGATACTTCACTCCAGGAATGCCAGGAGACTTGTTTCCTGCTAGCCAGCAGACTCTATAATACCAGAGAGAAAGAAACACTGCTTTCAATCTGATGTCCTCCCCCTTCTAAACTAAAACTGAAAATGAATCCTTAAATATTTTCCTGGGGTGGAACCACCTGATTTTGACTTGTCAATCAATCCTCCCCCTTCACAGTGCAGGGTCATAAAAGATCCCGGTGTAAAAATAAACAAATCCCCATTTAAGCCATTGAAGTAGCAATAAAAGGACTTCCAGCAGATGGCCCAGCAACAATGAAGAAAAAAACTGAAACGGTCTACTTACAATTGCAAAGAACATGCCTCAAAAAAAAATTCTTCAATGTCACACTGACATAAATGGAATGCAGTGCAGAAGGAGGCCATTCGGCCCATCACGTCTACACCGAATCTCTGAAAGAGCATCTTACCCGCACCCATTCCCATTACCCCACATATTTGCTCCACTAATCCCCTGAACTTCACATTTTGGACACTAAGGTGCAATTTAGCATGGCCAATCCATCTAACCCACATACATTTGGACTGTGGGAGGAAACTGGAGCACCAGGAAGAAACCCACACAGACAAGGGAGGGAGAATGTGCAAACTCTACACAGATAGTTACCAGAAGCTGGAATTGAACCCAGGGCCCTGGCACTGTGAGGCAGCAGTGCTGCCCACTGCCACCGTGCCACCCAATGCCACACGCAGTTTCAGAAAATCTGAAATGGATTTGTTCCTGACAATAGCTGACTTGCAACCTTAACATCATGACACATTCTGACGCTGGTTCACAAAATAAACATTTTGTTCGTGAACCCTGGCTGAACAACAATACTGACTGACGGACATAAGCCTTAGCTATCAAAAATATCTGGCTGTTGAAATCATTTGTTGGACTGGGGACAGCAGACTCACACCCACATTGTCAACCGGGGGCTGAAACTTGTAAAGGTTTTTGAGATTCAATGCATCGTGCAAATATCAGCAACATGCTTAGAATCGTTGCCTGCTCTCTAAAGATCCACTGAATAGAAATTTGTTGGATACCACTTAAAACCAGATAACACAGAAATGATTCAGTTCATGGTTTCTGTTGATCTCGCTGCTAGGTTTTGATCTGTGCCCATTCATACTGACCACCTAGTGTGTGCTTATGCAAGTCCGTTACAGTCTAATAGCTTGCCACAGAATTGGACCAAATGCATTATTTCAGTGCCAGCACAGTGGTGCTTTAGTGCCTAAAAGGATTAAGGATACATATGGAAGGCAGTGCCACCTAATGCCAGCAGAGCGTTTCACAAACAGAATATTATAGTCTCAGAGCAGGATTTGAGTATTACATCTCCTGGCTGTACGCTCAGCTTAACTCAGGCTCAGAGAGGTTTTCCTTTGCGAGGCTGCCCAGACACCATGTCCTTGGGCATCTCTGGATCATCCAGCTTTAGTCACAGCCGGTCGCAGTCTCCTGTCACTCACTGCATTCTGAATTAGCATCCTGACCTCTGATCTCCACAGAACCTCCTTGCCTCTCTACAAACAGTGCGTGCCTATTAACAGCACTCTTCTTTCTGGTCTACAAATAATCTGCTTAATAAAAGAAATTTAAATATTGCATTCTCTTTGTACTATTAATGAAATGTTATTTAAAAGCAGCCTTGCATGACTGCGCAGTTCCACCAGAATCTACCTTTGATATAGTTTCCCTCGGTGCAGCTGAATTTTGCAGATGTTACCGGGGCTGGTGTGCATGGCTTTATGACGTCTTTTTCCTCCTCTTTCTCCGAATTGCACTTTCCTTATGACAAACGTGAAAATGTTTTGATTAAATTTTCACCCCCCCCCAGTAAAAATTTAGGATTGTCACTGAAAAAACCCAGAAGCTTCTGGTTACAAAAAACACAGAGACAACCAGCACTCAAAAATGCAGCTAAGTCATTCTGAAATGTCTATTTCAGTGACACAGACATTCCTCAAAAATAAAAGATTCCTCGCCCACAGGGATTACCCCTTTCCAACGATTCAAGCCCCAAATATTATTGTAAAAGCAGCCAATGCTGCCCCCTGCCCCAATCCCAATTGGAATAGGAGATTGGACCACACATCCTGTCCCAGCCTCAGGACTTGAAGTATATGGATCGTCCCCTCCCTCTTTTTCCCCAACCCCAAAATTATTATAAATTTGTTATGATTGCTATAGAATCATAGAATCCCTGCAGTGCAGA
The DNA here is from genome assembly GCF_965287045.1 of Carcharhinus amblyrhynchos. Lineage (NCBI taxonomy): Eukaryota > Metazoa > Chordata > Chondrichthyes > Carcharhiniformes > Carcharhinidae > Carcharhinus > Carcharhinus amblyrhynchos. Next base: position 127,915,500 of record NC_137327.1, read on the forward strand.
GGGAGGCCATTTGGCCCATCAAGTCTGCACCGACCACAATCCCACCCAGACTCTATCCCCGTAACCCCCGCATATTTGCCCTGCTAATCCCCTGACACTAAGGGGCAATTTAGCACGGCCAATCAACCTAACCTGCACATCTTTGGACTGTGGGAGGAAGCCGGAGCACCCGGAGGAAACCCATGCAGACATGGGGACTACGTGCGGACTCCGCACAGACAGTGACCCAAACCAGGAATCAAACACTGCTGTGAGGCAGCAGTGCTAACACTGTGCTGCCCTATGTTGTTATGATTTCCATAACACTCAACTCAATTCGCAACTGGAAGTTTGGAAGTAAAATCCATAAGCTCACCCTGAGCCTGAGTGGATTATCCGCGAGAACAATTCAGTGTTAGCAGTGTTGCATACGTGATGTTTCTCTACCCCTGGTGAAATACTAATTTGCTACGAGATTAAAGCAAATGATCATTTAGATCATCTGGCTCCAGGGACATAGAATCCCCACAGTGCAGAAGGAGGCCATTTGGCCCATCGAGTCTGCACCGACAACATTCCCATCCAGGCCATATCCCCGTAACCCTACATGTTTACCCTTCTAGCCACCCTGACACTAAGGGGCAATTTACCTTGGCCAATCAACCGAACCTGCACATCTTTGGACTGTGGGACGAAATCGGAGCACCCAGAGGAAACCCACGCAGACTCAGCACAGACATCTGCTAGCCAGTATGCTAATAGTCACAGATCCCTATGCTGATGTTATTTTGCACCGATACCAGGGATTTGCCCTGGGCTTGCATATCTCTCTCAGTCTCAAAACATTAGATCAGAGAGTGTCTGAGACATCTCTATTTCAGTCTAGCCAAAATTAAGTTGTAACATTCAAAAATGGATATAAAAAGAGAATAAATTGAAAGAAAAGCAATGAGCTGGAATCCAGACTGGGACACACTTTGTGTCATATCCGTGAGGAATCTCAAATGATATTCATTCCAGTTTTACCTGAACCGTATCAAAACAGAAGGCGATCACAGTAAAACAATCCCGTCTACTCGGTTACCTGCTGTACGTTAGATTTTTTTTTCGGATGAGATTAACAGGTTACGTCAATTTAAAGTGACATGAGATAAACTTCATGTCCCCTGCCATCAGGTAGCTCTATGAATGCTATGAAATTGCAGAGATATCCCAGCCTAGCATTGATCCAGGAAATCATTAGTTTGCTGTACAGTAAAGAACACATCATTTTAGCTTTTTTCCTTTCCAAAGGTTGTTCAATGTTGACGTGTTTTGACAGCTTAGTTCTAAGCAGGTTTGGCCTGAACTGCAACATGTCTGTCACTTTTTGGATAAGATTCCATTCAATCATTTGCGAATTATCCGACTCCTGCTATCACATGCGCAACATTAACCCATCAATCAATTTGATTTGAAAGATATGTTGACAGCAAGTTGACACCAGTGTTCTTGGCGAGGGAGATGGGAGAGTGTAATTAAGGAGCTGTCCCTTTTTCCAACACCATTTATCCCTTTAATGAGTGCTAGTCTCTTGCTGATGTTCTCTCGTACGTCAACATCTTCTCCTGGGTTGGAAGGTCCATAAAATGATTTGGAATGAACACTGTGGGCATGTTTAGAACATACACTGGATCTAATTTTCATGATGAGGTGACCTAATCTCCAAGTGTCAACCCACCTGAGCATTTTAACTGGGCAAACTCCACTTGCCTTTAGCAGCTAAGCACAAATTCCTGAATTATTGTGGGGCGATTGAAGCGTTTAAACCCTAGGGTATTAATTGCATTTAGATACCTGATTCTGGATTACGTTCCTATGTATTTAACAATGATACCGTCTTCTTGCGATGTGTAGGTACCTCTAACCTTTCAGACAGCGATCTTGAAGATGCGTTGAATGATGGCTACAAACCGGATAAGAGAAATTCAGGTAAACATCACACAATTAAGTTCACACGTTTGTCGGTTTTCACACAATGAATGGATGAACATGTTGCATGATTTGTGGGATGATTGTTGGGATATTACAGCGTAGATAGGAATAAACATTGCAATACAGAAACAGGCCATGTTGTCTGTTCAGTTCAGGATGGTGTTTAATTTTGTTCCCAGTTCCCTTCAACTCTTTGCCTTTCCATTATTGATAGGGTTTCTACCTCAAGCACTCATCACTCATTATGCAAATATGCTATTCCTGTTTTATAAATTATAGAATCACTACAGTCAGAAGAGGCCATTCAGTCCATCAAGTCTGTACTGACTCTCTGACAGAATATCTTACCCAGACTCTTTCCCCCATCCTATCTCTGTAATCCCACACATTTCCCATGGCTAATCCATCTAAGTTACAATCTTAGGACACTAAAGGGCAATTTCCCATGGCCAATCCACCTGCTTTTCTGACACCCAGTACAGGTTGAGCAGAAGTCTCTTGCAAATAAATTTTTGGAAGACAGAAACCATTGTTTTCAATCCCCACTGCAAACTCCGTTCACTAGCTACTACCACCATCCCTCATGTTGAGATCAAAAAGGAGGAGGTATTAGGGTTCTTAAGAAACATTAAGGTAGACAAGTCCCCAGGGCCTGATGAGATATACCGCAGAATACTGAGAGAGGCGAGGGAGGAAATTGCTTGGGCCTTGAGAGAAATCACTGGCGATAGGGGAGGATCCAGAGGATTGGAAGATGGCCAATGTTGTTCCTTTGTTTAAGAAGGGTAGCAAGAATAATCCAGGTAATTACAGGCCTGTGAGCCTTACATCAGTGGTAGGGAAATTATTGGAGAGGATTCTTCCAAGACACGATTTACTCCCACTTGGAAATAAGTGGATGCATTAGTGAGAGGCAACATGGTTTTGTGAAAGGGAGTTCATGTCTCACGAGCTTGATCGAGTTTTTTGAGGAAGTGACGAAGGTGAGGATACGGCAGTGGCAGTCTACATGGACTTCAGTAAGGCCTTTGACAAGGTCCCTCATGGCAGACTGGTGCAGAAGGTGAAGTCGCATAGGATTAGAGGTGAGTTAGCAAGGTGGATACAAAACTGGCTCAGTCAAAGAAGGCAGAGGATAGCAGTGGAAGGGTCCGTTTCTGAATGGAGGGCTGTGAGAAGTGGCATTCCTCAGGGATCAGTGCTGGGACCTTTGCTGTTTTGATATATATAAGTGATTTGCAGAAAAAAGTAACTGGTTTGCTTAGTAAGTTTGCAGACCTCACAAAGGTTGGTGGATTTGGGGAGAGCATTGAGGACCGTCAGAGGATGCAGCAGGATTTGGATCGGTTGGAGACTTGGGCGGAGAGATGGCAGATGGGGTTTAATCCAGACAAATGTGAGGTAATGCATTTTGGAAGGTCTAATATAGATAGGAAATATACAGTAAATGACAGAACCCTTAAGAGTGTTGATAGGCAAAGGGGTCTAGGTGTACACAGGTCGCTGAAAGTGGCACTGCAGATGGAGAAGGTAGTCAAGAAGGCATACAGCATGCTTGCCTTCATTGGCTGCGGCATTGAGTTTAAAAATTGGCAAGTCATGTTGCAGCTTTATAGAACCTTAGTTAGGGCGCACTTGGATTATAGGGTTCAATTCTGGTCACCATGCTACCAGAAGGATGTAGAGGCTTTGGAGAGGGTACAGAAAAGATTTACCAGGATGTTGCCTGTATGGAGAGCATTAGCTATGAGGGGAGGTTGGAGAAACTTGGTTTGTTCTCACTGGAACGATGGAGGTTGAGGGGCGACCTGATAGATGTCTACAAGATTATGAGGGGCATGGACAGAGTGGATAGTCAGAAGCTTTTTCCCAGGGCGGAAGAGTCAATTACCAGGGGGCACAGGTTTAGGATGCAAGAGGCAAGGTTTAATGGAGATTTACTAGGTGGATTTTTTACACAGAGAGTAGTGGGTGCCTGGAACTCGTTGCCGAGGGAGGTAGTGGAAGCAGAAACACTAGTGACTTTTAAGGAGTGTCTTGACAAATACATGAACAGGGTGGGAATAGAGGGATATGGTCCCTGAAAGGGTCAGCCAGGCAGCATGGTCGGTGCAGGCTTGGAGGACCGAAGGGCCTGCTCCTATGCTGTAATTTTCTTTGTACTCTTTAATTCTTTGTTCTCTCCCTGGCAATGGTCTGAGATTAAGTCAGTCTGTTCACAGTCCTTGTGTCAGGTTTGACTCAGGGATGATCTTCTGATCTCATACTTATGCCATCGCTAAGACTTCCCATTGCTGTAACGTGGCCCCATATCACCCTGTGTCAGCTCACCTGCTGCTGAAACAGTCAAAGAACAAAGAAAATTATAGCACAGGGTCAGGCCCTTCAGCCCTCCAAGCCTGCACCGACCATGCTGCCCGACTGAACTAAAACCCTTTACCCTTCCAGGCACCGTATCCTTCTATTCCCATCCTATTCAAAATATTCAACCTCAATTCCCTAATTAAAATCGTTACACTAGGAAGGACCTACTTCTGCTAAACGGGAGATCAATAATTGGGGACATGGATTTAAACTAATTTGCGGAGAGACTAGAGGAACCAGAAGAGTAGTCATTTATTTTTCAACAGGGTGATAAGGTTCTGGAACACTATGTATAAAGAATAGTAGGGGCAAAAACTCTCATCTCATTGAAGAAAAACACATGTGTAGACACTTACACGCTTATGGACCAGGAGCTCAAAAGTGTTTTTTTTTCTGAATTTGTTCTTTAATGGGATGTGGGCCTTGTTCCCCATCCCTAATTGTCCTTGAACTGAGTGGCTTGCTAGTCAGTTTCAGAATCAACCACATTGCTGTGGTCCTGGAGTCACATGTAGGCCAGACAAGTAAGGAGGGCAGATTTCCTTCCCTAAAGAACATAAGTGAACCAGGTAGATTTTTAATGGCAATCGACGATAGTTTCACAGCCACCATTACTGAGACTAGTTTTCAATTCCAGATCTTATTAACTAAATTTTCAAACCGGCTGCCATGATGGGATTTGAACCGATGTCCCCAGAACAGTAGCCTGGGTCTCTGGATTACCAGCCCAGTGACATTGCCAGGCTGCCACCATCTCCCCTATTAGATCTGATAGCTCCTTCCAAGCCGGCATGGACATGATGGGCTGAAGAGCGTCCTTCTGTGGTGTCAACCTTTTGCTACGACCATGACTACACTTCAAAAGTATTTCAGTGGCTGAAGCAATTTGACATGTTTGGAGGTTGTGATGGGTGCTACATAAACGCAGATCTTCCTTTTCTTCCCTTCCACCTTCTGTGCCATAGAGCATTCTTAAACCGGGCCAGTCACTGTCTATATGACCCTGCAGAATGATCTGTAATGGACAATTACATTTGAACTTCTGTTTCCTGGTCTCCTGCAGCGCTCTGTCCTCTTTTGATGGTCTGTGTGATGAGGCACTAAATAACCTCTTGCCTTGTTTTCTAGGTGGCAACGTGCCTTCTGATGACCAGGATCAGGGTAAGTGTTCCGAATTTATTGTGTCCAATTGCGTCAGGAGGTAGTGTGGCTACGGGCAACTGTGTGCTCTGTCCCATGGAGCACCCAGAGGAGCGCATAGTGGTGACATGTCAGGCCAGTTAGACCTACTATCAAAAGGAATTTAACCGCAGGCCTGTGGCGGAACTTCAAGATGATCACATCTTTACGTCGGACAATGTAAAAGTCTGCTTGCTGTGTTCTAATAGGATAATAAGAACAGGAGGAGGTCTTTCGAGATTGTGGCTAATTTGTATCACGATTCCGTTACCCATCATGGTCCCTTTCCCCTCCCGGTGCTGACTTAACAAAATTCTATTCAACTCAGTTTTTAAACTTCCAGTGTTGAAATAGAGTTAATGTAAGACATTTTGATAGCTACGTTGAAATCCTGGTCTGTCTTGACTGCAGTGCCAACAGTGGTGAGGATTGGGGTCTAAGGGTACAGTGGGTTCAGTGGGTATTGAACAGGCACCGGAGTGTGGCGACTAGGGGATTTTCACAGTAACTTCATTGCAATGTTAATGTAAGCCTACTTGTGACACTAATAAAAAAATAAACTTTAAAAAGTTATAATTCTCCCAAAATAATAGTTATCAAAGGATTTTTATAGTTTCTTTAATATAATATCCCAATAGGGTAGCACAGTGGTTGGCACTGCTGACTCACAGTGCCAGGGACCCGGGTTCAACTCCAGCCTCGGGTCACTGTCTGTGTGGAGTTTGCACATTCTCCCCGTGTCTGCATGGGTTTCCTCCAGGTGCCCTATTTCTTCCCATAGTCCAAAGGTGTGCAGGTTAGATGGATTGTCCATGCTAAATTGGCCCTTAGTGTCAGGGGGACGAACTAGGGTAAATAGGTTATGGGCCTAGGCGGTCTGGGTGGGATTGTGGTCAGTGCAGGCTTGATGGGTCAAATGGCCTCCTTCTGCACTGTAGAATTCTATAATTCTATGAAAATGAATCATAGAGGCACCAAGAGGATACTGATAGGGAACCATCAGGAGAATGCCTGAAAGAGTAGCCAGCCAGATGGATTTTGAAGGGCCATTGAAGACAGGAAGTAGTAGAGTGAAATGGTTTGGGACCGAGGTGGCTTGTAGTCCTGTGACTAAAGGCAGTGGAGGGGCATATAAGGTGAGGAGGGCATACACTAGAATCTTGAGTTAGGAATTGCAAGTAGGGAGTGATGAGGCTGTAACAGGAATTTTCAATTCAATGCACTGGGGCATGGGGGCTGTAGAAATTGACCAGGTCAATGGAAGATAGGATTTGACACATTATTATACGTAGATGTTGGCGGTAAGTGTGTTACAGTTTTAAGAATTGAGTAGTTGACTCAGAAGGAGATCAGAATAATGGAATCACAGAATCATAGAAACTTTACAGTGCAGGAAGAGGCCTTTGGCCCATCGAGTCTGCACTGATCACAATTCCACCCAGGCCCTACCCCCATATCCCTACATATTTACCCGCTATTCCCTCTAACTTACGTAAGGATGGGATAAATCGCTTCTTTAAAATAAAAACGGAGAATGTTGAAAGTACTCAGCAGAACCGGCAGCAATCCGTGGAGAGTGAAGCTCATTTCAGGCCTCTGACCTTTCATCAGAACTGGAGAAAGTTATGATGTGGAGATGCTGACGTTGGACTGGGGTGGGCACAGTAAGAAGTCTCACAACACCAGGTTAAAGTCCAACAGGTTTACTTGGTATCATGAGCTTTCAGAGCGCTGCTCCTCACTCATCTGATGAAGGAGCAGTGCTCTGAAAGCTTGCGATTCCAAATAAACCTGTTGGACTTTAGCCTGGAGGAAGATAGTGATTGAACAGGTTTTAGCGACTACAGCAGTGAGGAACAGTGGGTAGGAGATTAAAGAGTGTGATGGAGGGTCTGTGATCGGGTGCCCGGCAGGAGAGATTAAATGACAAAAGGGATGATGGCGTGGAGTATAAGGGGATGGTGATGGGACAAGTAGAGAAACAAACGGTGGGCCTAGAGGAGGTATACATGGAAAAAGCAATATTTGCAGCTGCTGAAAGAAAGGGGGAGCAGAGGTTACGATCTGAAATTGCTGAACCCCAAAGTGCCTAATCAAAAAGGGAAGTGCTGTTACTCAAACTCATGTTGAACTTTATTGGAACCATATGGGAGGCCAAGAAGGCAGAGGTTAGAGTGGGAGAGGATGACAAATTAAAATGACTGATTACTCAGGACTTATTCTCGAACCTCTCTTGCCTTGCACCCTATCACAGATCCCCCCCCCCCTTACGCACTTTAACCTCCTACTTGCTCTTCTCTTGAGTTAGCGGTTTAGCCCCAGCGACCTTATGTACTGAGGTTTGACCCAGTGGCACTGCTGAAGGAACTCGATGCCAACATCACCATGAAAGCTCACAACAGTGCACAGTGACTGTGATTAGTGTAGAAAATGTACTGAAATAAGATCAAGTAGCAGTGCGTAGCTTAACATCAAGTTGTGCCGAGAGATAACCGGTGTTCCTTATTCAAGATTTCCCTTTCTCCACTAGTGGCTTTGCCTGAAACAACAATAGCTGGAATCGCGAGTGCTGTGGCGGCTGCTTTGTTGGGTGCTGTGTCCAGTTACATTGCCTACCAGAAGAAGCAGCTGTGTTTTAAAATGCAAGGTATGGTGCATCCTACATGGAACAGGCCAGGTGGCTCAGCTAGTCTATACCCAGTCTTTATGCACTGTATGACTTCACCGAACCCCATTCCCTTCTCCCCTTGTGCACGTTTCCAGCTTTTTATTACTACACTACCCACCACAACCACTCCTTCTGAGATCCAGTTTCACAGACCCACCGCCCTCCCTGGACAACCTTCCCCTGCGGTCCCTGATTGAAGTGGTGGGACGGACGGATATATATGACCTCAGTTTGTCTCACACTGCTACCTACTGGCTACAACTGGCATGGCAACTAGCTCCCCAAAGATTGTTGGAAACCACCCCATTGATATATCAGCCACTTAAAAAGATGATGTGGCCAGAATTCCTGAGCTCAGTGCTTCCCCCCTCCACCCCAAACCACCCCCAGATCCTGATGGGGGAGAGAGGGGAATATTCACAGCGCTCTTTCTCATCGGTTGCTGTCAGAGAGTGCACGTGAATGTACAACACCCGGTTAGCAACAGCTCAAAGCTTTCTACTGTTAAATCTGCCAGACAAAGTAATTTGGAGCCCACATTGGTGAGGGGTCCCACCCAAAACATAAACCTTCCGATTCTTGTTTCAACGCGGAACGTCTTTTAGGCACATTCTGCATTTTCTATTTACGTGACATTCGCATTCCTTTCATTATTTTATTTAAATGCACCCACCATTGTCCTTGATCATTATTTTGTCTTGCTTATCCTTCTTCGTAATAATTTCTCTCTTCGGATGCCGCTGAAAGTGATGGTGCAGTAAATTATTTTACAATGTGTTTTTTTTTGGGAAGGGGAATGCAGAGACGCTCCACTGTCTAACCTTTCAGAGATTTTGTTTCCTCAGTTGAAATCACTAATCAGTGTAAAGTGGTCCAGTGCTAAAGTGCGACACATGATGAATTAAGGTGCTGCCAAGTTAATGATGTTGCAAAGCTCCTTGTTTTTTTAATGTCTATGACAAAGGAAATCACAAACTTTCCCAATGATTTACTCTGTACGCAGTACATCGTATATATATATATAGCTCTGGGGATGTGGGCAAACCTGACGATACCCCATGGGCATTGAGTTAACCACCTCGAGGTTGGGGCTACAGTTTCATGTTGGTACGTATGGCACGCATTCTTGAAACACTTTAGTTTCCCCCCCCCCCCCCCCCACCTCCCCCGTAGAAACTAGGAACAAGAGTAGGCCATTCAGCCCTTCAAACCTGCTCCATTCATTTGGTGTGGACACAGTAAGAAGTCTCTCAACACCAGGTTTAAGTCCAACCAGTTTATTTGATAGTAATCCCACAAGCTTTCGAAAACGGTGTTCCTTCGTCAGGTGTGTGGAAGGGCTGACATTTATTTTTGTTAATCTTTTTTTCTTTACATTCCTATCAAAGCTTTTACAGTCAGTTTTTATGTGCCCCACTAGCTTACTTTCATACTCTATTTATCCATAATGCTAGTCTAGATTTTTTTAAATTCAAAGATGTGCGGGTTAGATGGATTGGCTATGCTGCATTGCCCTTTAGTGTCCAAAGATGTGCATGTTAAGTGGATTGGCCATGCTAAATTACCCCTTAGTGTCTAAAGATGTACATGTTAAGTGGATTGGCCATGCTAAATTACCCCTTGGTGTCCAAAGATGCACAAGTTAGGTGCATTGGCCATGCTAAATTGCCCCTTAGTGTCCAAAGATGTGCATGTTAAGTGGATTGGCCATGCTAAATTACCCCTTAGTGTCTAAAGATGTGCAGGTGAGGTGGATTGGCCATGCTAAATGTGCAGGTTTATGGGAATAAGGCAGAGGGGAGGAATGCCCTTTCAGAATGTTGGTGCTGGCTTGATGGGCTGAATGGCCTCCTAGTGCACGCATGGAATTCTGTAGAACGTAGCCATGTGGGATTTGAGCTAAGTTTTCGGGCTTGCTAGTTCTTTACTTTATCCTACTAAATCCTACATACAGGGGGAAGCTATTATTACACCCAGCCAGGCAGGCCTAACCCATTTTGGTGTACTTATGTTAAGGATAACAAGAACCATAACACCGAGATACATCCATCATCTAACGTAAATGGAAGGATGCCAATGACTATACCCTTCAATCTCGCTTCACTGATGCTGCACAAACAGCAGTAAGATTCTCAATAACAGCACAGATAGGGTCAGAAACCTCTGCACAGACCTCCCATATAAACAATGAGCAAATGCTGGAGAATGATCACAGGAGTGTGAGGAACAGTTGTTTTATTTACATATTTTATGAGTTAAAGAAATATTAGACATGGCGGGAAAAGACTGTTTGGGGAACGAGTTTGGTTGGAGGTGGGGCAGAGCTGTTGTGGAAGAATGTGTCCAAATGCTCCCATCCTGAAGCACGTTGAGCTCAGTGAGGGAGGGTGTACGTCCACCAGCTGAGCTGCATACAGTCTCAGGAGCTGGGAGGCGATGGCCTAGTGGTATTATTACTAGACTATTAATCCAGAAACTCAGCTAATGTTCTGGAGACCCAGTTCAAATCCCACCACAGCAGATGCTGGAACTTGAATTCAATAAAAAATATCTGGAATTAAAAATTTACTGATGACCACAAAACCATTGTCGATTGTTTGGAAAACCCAGCTAATTCACTAGCGTCCTTTAGGGAAGGAAATCTGCCATCCTTACCTGGCCTGGCACACATGGTGACACTAGAGCCAGAGCGGTGTGGCTGACTCAGGCAGCTAGGGATGGACAATAAATGCTGGGTGGCCAACGACACCCATGTCTCATCAATGAATTAAAGCAAAACTCCCCAGGCTATTTTGATTACTTGGCCACTGAGGTTAATTGTTCAAATTGCAATTTTTGTTTGGATGACCTGCACAAGCTATCTCCAGCTCCAAGGGGAAGACGTTGGCACAGGGGTTAGCAGTGTTGCCTCACAATGCCAGAGATCGGGGTTTGATTCCCAGCTTGGGTCACTGTCTGTGCGGAATCTGCACGTTCTCCCTGCGTCTGCGTGGGTTTCCTCCGGTTTCCTCCCACAGTCTGAAACATGTGCTGGTTAGGTGCATTGGCCATGCTAAATTCTCCCTCAGTGTACCCAAACAGGCGCAGGAGTGTGACAACGAGGGGAATTGCACAGTAACTCCGTTATTACTTGTGGCGCTAATAAATAAACTTTAAAAAGTTGCAGTTACGGTTTAAACACCCACACAATACGCAATCTTCTTTGTGTGGCGCCATTTGGACACTCGATGTAATGTAAATGAGATCCACTCCATCTCAAACAGATTTCCTGCCGTCTGTACAATATTACAGGGCTGCTAATAACTTCAATCCACGTGGTTTAGAATAGCACGGGTTCCATTGCAGACGTACACACCGGCTCTGGATCTGGAAAGCTTTCAGGCCCCACTGCTATCGGTACGACACAGGGAGAGGAATAGATTCCTCTCTCTGGAATAAGGGATAAGGGAATTAAGGGTTATGGGGAGCAGGCGGGTAAGTGGAACTGATCCACTTCAGATCAGCCACGATCTTGTTGAATGGCGAGGCAGGCTCGAAGGGCTGGATGGCCTACTCCTGCTCCTGTTTCTTATGGATCAGGCTTGGATAGGTTTGCTCACTGGGATAGCAGTATCAGGATTCACTTGCTGCAGGCTTCGTTGTGTCTGCAGCTGCGCAGAGTGCTTTGATATTCCTCAATTCAGAACCTGTCACATTTTCTTTCTGGTTCACCCGTAACTCTGCAGGCAGCCTGAACCAACAGTACGTGAAAGGGGAAAACGCTGACGCAGGAGCAGTGGCTGAACCCCACGGTAAGTGTCGATCTTCTTCCATTTCAATGTACCTAAGTGTCTTTATCTCATCATCTGGTTTTATTTATTCTTTTTATTTTGAAAAGCCCCTTTTTGAACAAATATCCTTTCTGCATGTTTACTCACGGATGGTGGGTATCTCAGATATTTTTGGTTGCAGTTTCATTTCCCTTTTCTCTTGGTTTCTCTGCATCATGTTCCATCTGCTGCCCCACACAGATTTGCTCACAGACCTTTGAGTGCTGAAGAACGCTCCTGACCAATTGATTTATTTGAATGTTTCTTCCCTCGTTGAAGGGCGGGGAAGAACCTGACCTCCTTTCTGTTCCCTTAACCACTTCCCTAACGGAGGCACGATTGGAATCTCACCAGGCTTAGTGGATGGCCATCACTCTACACCGTGACACAACACACCAGGACAGCTTCCCAGGCGAATAGACTTACATTAACATCGCAATGAAGTTACTGTGAAAATCCCCTGGTTGCCACACTCTGGCACCTGTCCGGGTACACTGAGGGAGGATCTAGCATGGCCAATGCGCCTAACCAGCGCGTCTTTCGGACTGTGGGAGAAAACCAGAGCACCCAGAGGAAACCCACGCAGACACTGGGAGAACATACAGACTTCACACAGACAGTGACCCAAGCCAGGAATCAAACTCAGGTCCCTGATGCCATGAGGCAGCAACGTTAACCACTGTGCCACTGTTGTGCCACCCTTAGTGGGCTCAGTGCTGAGAAAACACTAGTTAGAAATTTCTGCTGCTGATTTGATAAATGGACAGTTAATTGTCTCCATTCATTTCTATTGAAATGGTGAACACCAACATTATTAGCATTTGCTTCACACAAGTACCAGGCAATGACCATCTCCAGCAAGAGACAATCTGACCATCTCCCTTTGACACTCCAATGGCATTACCATCACTGACTTCCCCCAGTACAACATCCCGGGTTACCATTGACCAAAACCTGTACTGGACTAGCCATATAAATACTGTGGCTACAAGGGCGCAGTCTGGGAATTCTGTGGGAGTAACTCACTCCTGATTTCCCAAAGCCTATCCATCATCTACAAAGCACAAGTCAGGGCTGTAATACAATACCCCCCACTCACCTGGATGGGTGCAGCTCCAACAACATTCAAGAAGCTTGACACCATCCAAGACAAAGCAATCTGATTGGCACTTCATCCATCATCTTAAACATTCACTCATTCCACATTCAGTGGCAGCCTTATGTACCGTCTACAAGACGCACTGCAGGAACTCACCAAGGCTCCTTCAACAGCACCTCCAAACCCGTAACCCATGGACAAGAGCAGTGGATGCGTGGGAACACTACCACTTGCAAGTTCCCTTCCAAGTCCCTCGCCATCCTGACTTAGAAATACATTGCCATTCCTTCACTGTCACTGGGTCAAAAGCCTGGAATCCCCACTCCCCAAACAGCACTGTGGATGTAGCTGCATCATGTGGACTGCAGCAGGCACAGAAGGTGGTTCATCTTCTCAAGGACCAATTAGGGATGGGCAATAAATGCTGTCGTAGCCAGCGACACCCACATCCCATGAAATAATAAAGATTGAAGACTGTCACACAAAGACATTTGCTATTTTAACTAAGAGTCATATCTAAGCTTGCATGGGCATGGAAACATATTGGTCAATGAAAGGAGGATGAAGAATGATCATTCATAAACTCACAAACAGTGCCTCCTTTCCACTTCAAGAGGTTTTGGGGGAAAATTTGCCCAATGATACATTAATACTGGCATTTCAAATGAATTTGCTAAGAATTTTAAAGGAGCAACAGATTTCAAATGTATCACTTGTCGGTTTAATTTGAAATCAAACCAATGGAAACTACTGCACCCAAGAAAAACAGATGTTGTCTTTCATAATCGCTGTCGCCAGTCATTCCCTGATATTGGAACATCTGAACAGTAAACTTCACTCCAATGAATTCATGATATTAAATTTCCAATGTCCCACTTCATTTGATGTGTAACTAGATGGATAATACTACCATTATAATGAAATTACTGCCTACTTACAGGGTACGTCTGAACACTGCTCATTCAGCCTATGAAGAGTCTCGCCATGTTTGTTGGACATTTCCCTCATCGTCTGGTCGCCTTCTGGAATCTTCTTTGCATGACCCTGTTCCTTTTTTTTCAATCTCATCATCATCATCAATATTTCCTGCTTTCTTCTTATTCCTTTGCAGTCAGGTTTTTTTTGGTTGGTTTGACTGTGTTGTACGTGCATTTGTAACGGGTATCTTGAGGTTGCCTTGACTAACCTCTCCGCCTTTATTCTGTAAGTGTTGACTTGGTGCATTTTTTTCCTACTGATTTCCCTCATTCAGCCAACTCTGTAGAGAGTGAAAGTCTCACTCGGCTGGTACTGGTCGTGATGCAGTTTCATTATAGACAGGGCAGGCTTTTCTTGTTCTCCACATATCTACTCCTTGCCCTTTTCCTTTGGAGCTAATTACTCCTTTCCTATTATCGTGGTCATTTGTTAAGCCAAGAGAAATGATCAGAACTTCTCTGTTCCAGTTGGCTTAAAGAAATTGGGGTGGGCTAGTCTCCTTAATAATGTTAAGATGCATCTCCATAGGATATAGTAGGAGTAAGGTTCTGGTATTAAATATACAGGATTTGCTCAAGATGGTAGAACTCAGAGTTGTTGAGACCAGTACCTAGCAGTTCTAGCTGAACCCTCGATGAATGTTGGCATGCCAATATGATGTGTGGCCTGGCTAGACTCTCCTTGGTAAAGTTAAGGCTGAGTAGTTGGATAGATACTGTATAAGTGGGGACTTGTGTGCAGTGGCAGCAGTTTGGCAAACCAAAGAAATACACTCTACTGGGAAGGAAAATCAATGTCAAAATCTGATTGTGGGGGGGGAAGCAAGGAATTCACACACAAGGAAGAAATAAAGGCAAAAGAAATACTCTGGGTGCTGGAATCTGGAACAAAAACATAAAATGTTGGAAAATCTCAGCAGATATGACAGCATCTGTGGAGAGAGTATAGAGCCAGCATTAAAGGGTCATCCAGACTGGAAAAGTTGGCCGAAACCCTCCCACCTGGGCAGACGAGCTCCCAGAACAGAAATCTCCGTTGACTTTGGGCAGGATTTTCCAATGTTGCCCAAGTGAGGCCATAAAATCCTGCCCGTTGGCTCGATACTCTTCCCACAGCTGCCGTCAGACCTGCTGAGATTTTCCAGCATTTTTCCATGCTTGTGCCACTAGGAAAATCTGTTTATGGAGCAAAACTGGGGTATGTTTGCTTTCAGCATGATTTCATTGGTGGGGGGGGGGGGCATCCAGAAAAGGTGTACTCATTTACTCATTTCAATCAAGCTGATGTGATTTGGATGGAAAATCAGCAAACCTGCACCTAGGCTGAGTCGTTAGCAGACAAACCTAGATGGCACAAGTCAAAGTTCTGGATAACATTCTCTGCCCTTCAGTGATCTTTTCCAATGTTGGTGAGACTGCTGTGGCTGGCACAATCGCACTGTGATCCAAGATAATCAAGAATGTCAGCAGCTAAACCCTACACGGGCCCCAAGCAGTGAATAAGTGGCAAAAGTTGTGTTGATCCAGACCGTGTCTGTCACAGATGCTGTGCGAATGGACTCTGGGCTCTGTGGAGGGCAGTGTGCTGACTTTCTGTGTATCTCTGGACTCACTCTCGCTGGCCTTGGTCATGTGCACTGCCTGTTTGTCCTGTTTAAAATCATCCATGTCTGTGTTTCCTTCCTGACATCGATTGCTGCGGTTTGGCTGAATCTTGGTGCAGCTGAACCGAACCTCCTCCAGACTCAGTCAGAGAAACCGCCTTTAGTCAACACCAGTCAGCTGTAGATGGAACACTGCCAACCACAGCCTTTTGCCTTGACACCAACTTCTGCTTCAAGTGGCTTCTTTAAATTTCATTTCGAACGTACGGCGGAAAGTGATTCCTTCGATTGGCTCTTTAAATGTGTATTCAACTAGGTATGGTGTAAGTGGTTAGAGTAGGTACAGTATACTGGTTCAATGTTGGTTTTTAATAGGTCCTACGTTAAAGGACAAAGTGAAAGTATTTGGCTTGGATCCGAGCAGTTCAGCAGAAGTCACTGCTTGGACTGAGCATGTAGTTTAGGAGATTGTGTTATGGTACTTAAAGAAAAAAAGTTAAGTTGAATGATAAGGTGACGGGGGGTGGGGGGGTTGTACATTGGGTACTGTTCTGCTGACCAGCCATAGGTTAGTTCTGTTTATATTGAAGATGGAATGTGCCCTTAACCCCACAATCCATTTTGCACTCTTTGGAAACGCAAACTTGAATTTTTTTTTTGCAAAACACATCATACAGTTATAATCTGCAAGTGAGAAAATCCACCCTTCTCTCCGTGCAGTGGGTGCTAAAGGTTCTGGAGAAAGCATAATCCAGGGTTTTGAAACTCCTCAGTAGAGTGATTGTGGCTCTGGAAGACTGAAATACACTAATGCTGCTTTAACATTCAAATCATGCCATCATTTCAGATATTCAGATCAGCCAATCTGGTCGCTGGACTCTAAACTTGATTTAGTAAAATGCAGGGGGGGGGTGCAGTAGGAGGGAACTGACATAGTGTTAGCATCAAGCAACTGCAGCCTTACATCTGTCTGTTCATTTGCACAATAATATCCGCTTGTATTATTTAAGATTTGACACAATGGGGGAGGGGGGAGGAGGGGGGATGCACCTTTAGAAGAGGTTAGTGCATGAATGCAGTTCACTAGTGTAGGTTTTTTTTAAGATTGCAATCAGCATTTAACTCCAGAGCACTCTGGGACTGGTTGAGCACCTCGCCTTGATCAGTGTTTGGTGCTTGGGCTTTGGGAAGTGAAGGCTATCAACCACTAAACACACTACTGACACTAAGTCTTTATCATGTATAAAAACTTTGTGGTTGTTAGTCTGTGCCCATTGCGTATTGTTAGAGACAGAGTAACCTGTATTAAAAATCAGTTCTAATGCATCAGGCACTGCAATAGGGAAGGAAATCTGCCATCCTTATCTGGTCTGGCCTACACGTGATTCCAGACCCACAACAACGTGCCTGACTCCTAAATTCCCTCTGAAATGGCCCAGTGAGCCATTCAGTTCAAGGGGCAGTTAGGGATGGGCAATGTATTCTGACTCAGCCTGCCACACTCATGTCCCACAATGAATTTAAAAAAAAAGTTTAATCTTGTTGCAACACTGTTGTGATGCTTAAGCACATCTATGGGTTAACTTTATCAAGAGAAACAGCCAGTCACTGATGTACAAGTGGGTTCCAACTACATTTAAACCTCAAGCCATTTCTGAGCAACTGCCTGATATCAACTCAAAACAGTTGCCACAGAGGGATGGGCCAGACTGGAACTCCACAACTGAGGCCATCCCTCGACAACACAGGGGAGGTGCCCCAGCAAACTTGATGCCCTGCACCTTAAAAATTGTGGTTCTAGTTCTAAAAAGTGACTTTTGTTTCCAAGACAGAACCTCAGATACACTTTCACCCGTTGGCATTTTAAAAAAAAGGGGGCCTTTCTGTGAGAGTAGACAACATAAAACTGCAACTCGCCATAAATTGAAGCAGATAAATCTTCCAGCGGGTCACAAGAGTAACATCTGTTTCAGATATTCCAGTTGAATATTCTGGTGGAATGTGAGTACTTGCCGATTGCACTGCCTGTTGCTAGCTCCCTGATTAGTAACAAGCAACAATTTACAGGAATGATGAGTGAATGATCTGAAAACGCTGCTTCCCTATCTCAGTTTCAGTGCCCTCGTTAGTGGACAGCAAATACATACAGATCACTGCAGAGATAGCGTGGACCTAAATATCAAACTCCTCAAGATCCAACATAGCTACAAATAGAGTAACACTTCAACAATTATTTACCATCTGTTTGCCATGTTTAAACAGTGCCTAGAACAAATACTGCACACAATATCACTTTTGAACTTGATTGCATGATGCTAATTTTAAACAAAGTACCAGGTGCTTTATTTTTAAAGGGTACAGCACTTCAATGAAAATAATAATGCCTTGAGTTAAATCACATTTATGTAATTCTTAAAAAATCTCCCACACATTCCCATTTAGACCCTAGCCGGACCCACTGGGAATAAATAACAGATTGCACCCAAACTGGGGGCTGATTGGCGATGGCTAGATGTTAAATTGGTGAATAAAATCTCCAGAGGTCAGGAATAAATCACCAGTCACCTACTGCTAGAATGTAGACGAACTTGCTGTGCAGTTAATGACAAGTGAACGATGCAGTGGGAAAAAACTTTGCAGTAATATAGCACCTTTCACATCCTCAGTGTCTCCCCACCCCCCCACCCCCATTGCCAATGTAAACAGATGCAGAATCTTTTACAGATAGGTTTTTTCCTTTCCAGTCTACTTACTGCCATTCAATTGTGTGTGTTATTTCCAATGTCTCACCGCAATAATAATTACGCCTTAACATGTAGAGGGAGACTAGTTAAGCAGCTGAGCCCCAGTGTTTGCCTAGGCAGGCACCACCGAGTAATTCCGTTTGGCTAAGGTTAAGGGTAGGATCAGGTCTGATGTCTATGTCAGCTTGTCTGGGGACCATGAATTGGATTCCATTTGAATTGGTCCTTTGGAGCAAGCAAGGACATGAATTAAGGGGCTGTCCCGTCCAGTCTGAGAAAGAAATACAATTATCATTTTTAATTGTCTGGCATGAGAATCCTCTTCCCCAGAACCAATTGCAATATCCCCACTGTCACAAACACTGAATTTACTTGGGGAGGTTCCTCTTGCTGAAATTCAGCAAAATGTTAGCCACAACCACTGAAAAACTTTAAAAAGACCATTTATTACAGCTTTCCTGCCCAAGGGCTCAGGAAAATCCTGCAAATTTCAATGATTTTTCATAGCAATCATAGAATCCTGACAGTGCAGAAGGAAACCATTCAGCCCATCAAATCTGCACCAATGACAATCCCACCCAGCCCTTATCTCCTTCACCCCATGTATTTACCCTGCTAATCCCCTGACACTAAGGGGCAATTTAGCATGGCCAATCCACCTAATCTGCACATCTTTGGACTGTGGGAGGAAACCGGAGTACCTGGAGGAAACCCACACAGACACGGGGAGAATATTGCAAACTCCAGACAGTGACCCAAGGCTGGAATTGAACCCGGGTCCCTGGCGTTGTGAGGCAGCAGTACTAACCACCGGGCCGTCCAACTTTTTAAAATTCAAAATAAGTGCCATTTGGAGCTGCTTTCTGATTAATGGCCAAAATGTTTAATTTAAATAATTTTACAACTTGGATCTTCTGCTGTGACCCCCACCTTCAGTCAATTCCCCATCAAACCCAAAAGACATAGAAGTAGAATTACACCACTGGGCCCATTACGTCTGCTCCACTATTCGATCATGCCTAATATTTTTCTCATCCCCATTCTGCTACTGTTTCCCCAATAACCCCTATCCCCTTATTAACAAAGAACCCACCTCTGTCTTAAAGACACTCAATGACCTGGCCTCCACAGCCTTCTGCGACATAAGAGTTCCACAGATTCACCACTCTCTAGGTCAAGACATTCCTCTTCATTTGTTTTAAAGGATCGTCCCTTTAGTCTGAGGTTGTGCCCTCTGGTTCTAGCTTTTCCTACTAGTGGAAACATCCTCTCCATATCCACTCTATCCAGGCCCAACAACATCCTGTTTCAATAAGAGTCACCCCCTCATCCTTCTAAACCCCAATGAGTACAGACCCAGAAGTCCTCAACCATTCCATGTATGACGAGTTCTTCATTCCAGAGATCATTCTTGTGACCCTCTTATAGACCCTTACGAAGGCCAGCACATCCTTCCTTAGCTATCGGGCCCAAAACTGCTCACCCTACTCCAAATGAGGTCTGAGTGCCCAGATTGGCTAGCCCCATGCTTGGGGAAGGGGAATAGTTAGCTGATAGTAATCAATCATGTTTTCCTGTTCAGCTCCCTCGTTATCATTGAATGTGTGAGACTAATTGAGTGCATCTCTGAATACATATATATATAGTTCTACACAGGAACATTATTACTAGACAGACTATAATTAATGTTTTAGGTATTTGTGGTACAATTTGCATAATTTGTGTGGATTGGTTCTATATTAATTATGCATATTAAAGACACATTTTTATTTTTGGTTTGCTGATAAGCAAGTCAGGCACTTAGCTAACTGGTGGTTGAGATAGTTCTTCCAGGAAAGATACTGCAGCTATTTCACATATACAGGTCAACACTTTCAAGTATTTTCTTTACCCCACGCCCAGAAAAATTTTGGAATTTTTCAAACAATATCCTTTGAATTAGACGCACACTGCAGTTTTCAAATAGACATTCATGTTTCCCCACATGTCCTCAGGCCAATTGTTTGCTAAGTGTTACACCCATCTTGAACATGATATGAGATTGACAGCCTGGAAATCGGTGCAATTTTGGTTGTGCAACCTTTAGGTCGTAACCAAGATCAAGGCTCTAACCTAGATCCATCGCCACAATGGCATGTGACTGTAACTGAGTCCTTTAAAATGCCTGGCCTGCCTCAATCAATTTAGCCTCTTGTACATCATTGATTTTGATGACTCCACCATGGGGGTGGCTGTGCCTTCAGCTCTCTGGACCATAACTCTTTAGACTTCGCTCCCTAAACCTCACCACCTCCCGCGCTCTTCCTCTAAGACGCTCCTTAAAATTTATCTTTCGATCAAGTTTTGGTCATCTTGTGTCCTGGCGAAAATTTGGTTTGGTTAACACGTGAAATATCTTGAGGCATTTTATAATGTTAAAGAAACAATACAAATGCAAGTCGATATTGTGTACAGAATGCAAGGCTTGAACACACAAGAAATCCCTGAACATACACATAATCAAATTTCTTAGATGATGCTGGTGCTAAATATTAGAGTCTTTTCAAAAGCATCACCAATGCAACAGTATGTAATGGCAAACATACATGGAGGCTTTGACCAAAAGGTTCAGATTGGACACAGAGCCAGGAAATGTCAAACACAATGGAAAGAAAAATCCATTGTGCAGCTGGCACCTGGTTCAAGTTTAAATTGAAACTTCTCCATACACTTTATTCTTTAATAAATAAAATCAAATTACTGCGGATGCTGGAATCTGAAACCAGAAAACACTGGAAAATTTCAGCAGGTCTGGTAGCATCTGTTTTGACAAGCTTTGACAAAGGATCACCTGGACTTGAAACGTCTGCTGTCTTCTCCTTACAGATGCTGCCAGACCTGCTGAGATTTTCCAGCATTTTCTCTTTTGGCACTTTATTCTTTATATGGCTTTTAAATATCAAAAGAAAGTAACATCTTACAATGAAATGTGCGTGCTATGTGCCAAGGTGTTTCCATGTTGACATCTTTAGACTGCAGTTCCAATAGTTCCACTACTGTGTCAAATCTGATATGATTATTTGTCATTGTTGTAGTTAACTGCCTCTGAATTACATTGGAAGCACTGCAAAGCTAAATCTTTCAAGACAGCCCGGGCTAAATGTTTATGTAGGTTTATGCAGTGTCAGCTCATGAATGAAGCTATAATTCACCCTTTATACATTTATTATTGCTGTTTACAATTGTTGCAGTGGAATTGGTCAGGAGCAATGCTTGACTATAGAGACATATGCACGGTGTGTTCTAATGTACAAATGTGCAACTTTCAGAAAATACAGCAAGATGAAAGGTGGAGTATTGTGACTGCACAAAGATTTTTGATTAAATGGATATTTAACTATTTATTGAATGTGGGAACAGAAAAAGGAACACTGTTAATATTTCCCAGGCTTTAATAATTTTTTTCTGCAGGCTAATGCAATAAATGCAGTATAGACAAGATGTTAACAAACCAGTTCCAGATTTGCCCTCTCTCCTGGACGACAGCATCTTTAAAATTTTAGTTAGAACACAGCCGTCTTACACAAGACATAATGATGTGAGTTAGTAAATCGTGTTAAACAACACAGTCAATGTAACTTTGTACCTTGGTGACTCAATAATTGAATTGTAACCAAATTAAAAGCACTGAATAAACTTGTACATTAAGCCAGCTTCTACTTCTTGTTACAACTAGCAGAGAACCGCAAAGCATTTGAGGTCAAATTAGTATCTTTATTGGAACAGCACTTCTTTTAAAAATTGGACTTCTGGCCACAGTTTTACCAAGACTTCACAGAATCAAAAAAGTTTTCACTGTGGAAAAGGCTATATAAAGATGTCCATGTATAAAAATAGGGCTAGGAACATCAATACCAATTTTGTCAAGATTTTGGCCCTGTGACTTGTCTACAGTTATAGGATACGAGTTTGATTGGGAACTACTTTCACGAGTCGAAAAGGCAGGTTTACCTCTGATGAGCTCAGCACCATTCTAGAATTAAGCAGTATTTCCTTATTATAATACCAGCATCTATCAAAGAAAACAGCTTCCTACCCACCAATCTTATTCTGTTACAAAGTCTTTGCTTAGGCTTCAAGCTTCGTAGCAATACGATAACTGCTCTTTCCTTGAGTCTAAGTTTGTAAAGTGAGTAGAGCTAGACTGTGCAGGATAGACTGGATGATGTAGATTGTATTCATCACCTTAATCTACAGAATCAAGTCCTGACAGCTTTTCTACAACATTTTCATTTAAATCTAGTGAATCTTCATTCTTAATACAAAAATAACTTCTCAATAATAAGTTGTATCAAATAATTGCCCTGCTGTTTTGCTACACTTAACTAATTCCTCATCTATGCCATTCACGGAAAAACACTGTCCAGGCAATGTAACTTTAGGCTGCTCTTATCTTCCCTTGTCTTTGTTCTCCATCAACCCCACCACTGTCACCACCACCAAACATTGTCAACTGCACATGCCTCATGTGCCTCAGTCCTCCATGCGCCTCTCAGTGCATCAGACAAATCAATTCACCAGACACATTGCTTAAACTTACCAATTAAAACTGTCCTGACAGACAAAAATTGAATGAAAAATGGTTTTGTCCTTTTTATAGGAATGTGATTGATCTTGGTCCTGGTTTATGGTGCGAGTGATGTTAAC
The DNA here is from genome assembly GCF_965287045.1 of Carcharhinus amblyrhynchos. NCBI lineage: Eukaryota > Metazoa > Chordata > Chondrichthyes > Carcharhiniformes > Carcharhinidae > Carcharhinus > Carcharhinus amblyrhynchos. Next base: position 127,938,583 of record NC_137327.1, read on the forward strand.
ACTGCAGATGATAGATAGTTATAGATGGATCACAGACTTGGGCAGAGAAATGGCAGATGGAGTTTAATCCAGACAAATGCAAGGTGATGCATTTTGGAATATCAAATTCAGGTGCGAATTAGTCAGTAAATGCAGAACCCTTCAGAACATAAGCATACAGAGGGATCGGGGTGTGCAGATCCATAGATCCCCAAAGTGACAACACAGATGGAGAAGGTGGTCAAGAAGACATACTGTATGTTTGCCTTCATCAGCCAGGGCATCGAGTATAAAGGTTGGCAAGTTATGTTACAGCCGTGTACAACTTTAATTAGGCCGCATTTGGAGTATCGCGTGCATTCTGGTAGCCACACTACCAAAAGGACACGGATGTTTTGGAGAGAGTGCAAAGATGACCAGGATGTTGACTGGTCTGGAGGATTTTTTGTATGAGAGGTTGGATAAATGCAGATTGTTTTCACTGGAAAGACAGAGGCTGAGGGACAACCTAATTGAAGTTTACAAAATTGAGAGGCATAGACTGGGTGGAAGGGCCAACTATAAGAGGTTTAAGATGAGAGGGGCTAAGTTTGGGGTAGATGTGCAAGGAAGGTTTTTCACATAGATGGTGGTGCGTTGGCATGCATTGTCAGTGAAGATGATGGAAGCAGGCACATTAGCAATGTTCAAGATGTAGCTCGATAGACCCAAGAACATGTGGTGATTAGAGGGATAGAAAACACAGGCCCTCCAGCCCATGAAGCCTGTTTCTGTGCTGTATTGTTCTTGTAAAACATCACATTGCTCTATGAAATCGGAGCACCAGTAAATTACTGTTCTTGGAAAACAATTTATAAAATTTGCACTTAGAGAACTTTTCACACCCTCTGGACATCTCAAAGCATTTTCCAGCCAATGAAATCCTTTTGAATGTTAGTTACTGTTGCCATACAGGAACCAGGGCAACCAATTTGTGTGCAGAAAGCTCCTACAAACAGCAGTGAATCAAATGTCCAGATAATTGGTTTCAGTGATGAGAGATAAAGCTTCATGGGACACTGGGAAAGCTCCCCTGCTCTTCTTCGAAAAGTGCCATAGGATATTTTGCATCTGCTGAAGAGATCAGTTGGGCTTTGTAACATACATGATCCATTTAAAAGGCAATGTAACAAAAGACAAATACTTCCAACATTTATATATACATATATCAAACATTCACCACCATGGGATCACGTTATCACCAGAAGTTAAATGAAGTTGCACTTCCCAATAATTACAATTAAACAGATTTTAAAATGCTTTTGTTTGTAAATTAATACAGGATCTGCAGTATTTTGAAAGTATTATTTATCCACATCAAATATGTACACTGGCAGTGGGAATGCTAGTATTCTTCAACACAAGGCAAAGGCAGCAAAAGATGAAAAGCCACGCCACTACAGAAAGGTAAGAATTAACCCTTGGCAGTTCAGGATTGTTATTAGAACAGAGGAGGCTTTGCTAGTCCAGATTAGCAGCCACACAACATCTGCTGATCTGAAGGCAAACTAGCTATGGGGCCAATACTAAGTCAGATTCAGCAGTCGAACTTGTAAATCCAGATGCAATTAAAATGATCAGTTTTTTTATTTAAAAAAGGGTCTACCATCAAAAATCCATACTATAGGTTCATATTATGAGTCAGCATTAGTCCGTCCAAAGCCAAAGTCAGATGTTCACCTCAAATACAAAGTGCATTAAATTCCCAGAGCCATATCTAAAAGTCAAACAGTCTGGCTCATTTAACTAATATTACTATTTGATCAGAAAGTGACAAGACAGCTTTAGGTCTGTAGTTAAATTGTACAGTTGGAAAAAAACAACTCATTTCAAATACTAAAACCAAATACAAATCTTGTCAGCACATTCATAAAAGTAATTCATGTAACATTTGAATCCTGCATCATTGCAGGAGTAGAATGAGCCGCACCTACAGAACATTACTTCATTTGATGAGTGATTGAAATGAAAACGTTACACTTTCAATCTGATACGTGATTTCCACATCAATGGAAGAAAGGACACTTTCCCCTCTCGTACAAATGAGAGGCTTTTCCTGGTTTCGAGAAGTTTGCATCTGCTCTTCCCAAGATATTTACGAATCTTGATTCTGGAACATTCTTGTAATCTTTACCATCACAAATAAATTGAACTGTCAGATTAAGCTGCAGCATTCTTGGCAAAAACAGATAGTTCCATGTTGGATCCTCCTTCAGTACCTTAACAAAGCTGAGCACTGAAAGGCCACATGCTCACCTCCCCCCATCCCCAGACAGGAAAATATACATTCACGTGTAAAAGGAAGATGAAGTTTGAAGAAGAAAGCTAAACCATCTTCCTGCCTTAATAACATTTCAGCTGTGTGTGTGCCCTCCATCGCTGAGAATATTACTGCTACATTTGTGAAGACTAAATCCTACATTCATGAACGCACCATTTGACAAGACTTCAGAAAATCCTTTTTGGAAGCATCTAGTAAGTGTTTAAATTTATTTGTTTAATGATGGGAAATAATAGAGCCATTTATGGGCACTATATAAAAATACACAGATTTTGTGGCAGACTACAAATTAAAATAGCAATAATTAAGTTCTCATCAGAAAAACAAAAGACATTTTACTTCTTTTGGATTGTGGCAGAATACCTGCCTCCTAATCCTAAGTCACAAGTTCAAGTCAATGATGGCCAACACTGGGGGCGGGGGGGGGGCAGGGGTGCACTGTCTAGCTTTTTCCTCATCAGTTGACTGCACAGGAAACTTGGCACAATGGTCCCTTGGCCAGGCTGACCCATCAGGTATGTATGCCCCTGCCTGGCTAATTCATGGGTTGGCACCAAAGTGTAGGTCAAATGCAGTGGCATTCAAATTTACCCTTCTACTGAAGATCTCAGCATCAGAGTGAAGTGGTTATACAACAGGGATACAGGTTTACAAAACCTAAAATTTGCTGCAAAGTATTGCACACACACACATACATACAAAGGCAAAAAATAATCCATATTTACAGCTTTCAAGTACGTGTTGCAGTTTCACTAGCTGTAACTTAAGTGATTTAAGCATCAGCTAACCATGGCAGGGGGAGAAGGGGTAGGGTTCACACAGTTGTCTGTACAGGTGACACTGAATGCGTAGGCGAAGCTCTTTCAGAGGAAGATGACACGGCCATGTTGCTGACCTCACGCTGAAGCTCCTCAACTTTTTTCTGAAGCTCAGCCCGGATGGTGAGAAGCTCTTTACAATTCTGGTGGATTGGCACCTGTCACAGAGAAGCACAATGAGACCATCACAAGAACCAACCCTAGCATACCCCCTCAACACTATAAAAGGTTTTGAATGTAGTCCAATCCATCACGCAAACCAGCCTCCCATCCATTGACTGTCTACACTTCCCACTGCCTCAGCAAAGCAGCCAGCATAATTAAGGACCCCAAGCACCCCGGACATTCTCTCTTCCACCTTCTTCCCTCGGGTAAAAGATACAAAAGTCTGAAGTCACATACCAACCGACTCAAGAACGGCTTCTTCCCTGCTATCAGACTTTTGAATGGATTTACCTTACATTAAGTTGACCTTTCTCTACACCCTAGCTACGACTGTAACACTACATTCTGCACCCTCTGATTTCCTTCTCTACAAACAGTATGCTTTGTATAGTGCGCAAGAAACAATACTTTTCACAGAATGTTAATACATGTGACAATAATAAATCAAATCAAAATGAAAACAGCTTTGCAAGGCTGAAGAGTTGCTGGTTCAAACATTTTCTTAAACGCCTGAGTGAATGATGAAAGACTGAATGTTTCAGCAGAGCACATGTTGCAAAGCACTTTTGACAGTGGAGAGGCAGACAGCAATTAACTGTAGGACAGACAAGCAAAAGACTTGGCTGAAAAGACAAAAGATTTTCAATGGGTGGGGAGGGTAGTTGTAGTAAATTAGAAGATTAAGGGGAAAAAAATCTGAAGTGAGGCATTTGTACATCTCATGTTGAAGACTGATTTGCAAAGTATTAATAAAGCCAGATCACGTTACTTCAGATTTGCTATTCAGCGAGAACCAAAGTCAGTTGAGAAAAATAGGATTCAGAACAGAATGACTGAAAAGAGATTCACCAAACGGTTATGTTGAGATGAAAACAATTGTAGTTAAAATGCAGCCAGGGAGCACAGATGTAGTATTTATTATTTGGAGTTTATGGTGGTGCTGATCCAGGAAGCACACCGAAACTAAATCATTTCAGGAAGCATATACACGAGATCTAAACAATCTACAGATGATAAATCCATTCTGGCAACCCTGGTGGCATAGTGGTTAGCATTGCTGCCTCACAGCGCCAAGGACCCGAGTTCGATTCCAGCCTCGGGTCACTGTCCGTGTGGAGTTTGCATATTCTCCCTGCGGGTGCTCTGGTTTCCTCCCACATTCCAAAGATGTGCAGGTTAGGTGGATTGGCCATGCTAAATTGCCCTTACTGTCAGGGAGATTAGCAGGGTAAATACAGGAATATGGTCTGAGTGGGACTGTAGTCAGTGCAGGCTCGATGGACTGAATGGCAGCCTTCTGCACTGCAGGGATTCTATGAAAACAATCACTATTCTGGTTATCATACAATCTTGCATTACAAAAGGAGGACATTCAACCCATCATACTTGTACTTGGACTTTGAAAGAGCTATCGGATTAATCCCACTCGCCTACCTTTTCCTCAGTCCTGCACTTTTCTCCCCTTCAGGTGCATATCTATTCCTTATTGACTGTTTAGCTTGTTCAACGTCTTTGGGCAATGAAGTCCAATCATAACTTACTATACAGAAAAAAAAATCACCTTCACTCAGTCAGACAGAACACTTTCTCCCTCGAACCCGAGTACTATGCTTTGTGAAGTTCCTCCAATGGGGAAAAGAATCAAGGGTCGTTAAATTCAATATATTTACGCTTTGTGTGAACACTAATCTCAGTACTGTCTGGCTGATCACCAACTGTTAATGTAGAGGAAGCCTATCTGGTCTTCATTCTTCAAAAGCTAGAGAATCCCCATACACCTGATAGATTCTGGGGAAACCATATGAAAACCATCCTGCACTTTAAGAAGACGCCACGGAGAGGTTAATGGTCATCTTTTCTGTAACTGCTTGCTGACCATCTTAGCCAGGGTGGGATACATGCAAACATTTTGTTTTTGGCCTTTGTCAGACTTGCCCAGAATCTATCAGGGTCAGCTGTACTTTGATGTTATACATTGGGCCATTTGCAAAACCACCACTTATTGGATATGAACCAAATTTAATAAAATAACTTTAGGACCTGTATCCCAAAACTATAACCCAGGTAATCCGGGAGGCGAGCAGGAAGTTGGGTGGGGACAAAACCTCACCTCCAGCAAATTTCTGCTCCACTGGTACAGACTCTGTCCGCTCCCCCATTCCGATTCGGAGGCACGTATGTGTATGGCCCCAGGGCAGCTCCCATTGAAAACCCTGCCAGATATATTGCTAAGTGATTCTGGGTCACAGACAGCGGGTAATCTTTCATGGAGAGATTGTTCTGGTGGGCTATTGTTAAGTGTGCTGCTTTGGGGGTAGTTCATCCTTATATCTTGCAGCAGAGTGGCCTCCAGTTTACCCTTACACCCCGAGCCACAGAATTTGGGTGCAAGGTGGAATTGACACATTGGCTGTTCTAAAATTTATCTGCTCCTGATAAATACCTCTCTGGCAGAGGCATCTAGCTTCCCCATTATGGTAATCACTCCATCCCCAGGGCTTGGTAAAAGGTCAGGACATTACCAAAACGGTGGGCCAGAATCAACTTCCAGCCTCTGTAATCTGTGTGCCTTTATCCTGTACATTATGGGAGGATACTGAAATAGTACAGATCAGGATAGGAAGAGAGTCTGCATTGAAACCATAACACCAGTTGTCAGCATCAATACGCTTAAGGATTTACTGTGTGCTGCAGTTAAATCTTAACAGTAATGGTCCATAAATGTAAGAGGATCTCTCTGCATGTACGCTATGAGCTGGAACCTAATTAAGCAATGCCCAGGAAGGAGCTGTGGGACAAGAAATACCCTTAATTTGCCTCAGCGATGATTTGACTTTGCAATGCTTCATCCTGCACCACAGGGAATGCTAAAGTGCTCTGCAAGCACCTTCACAATGAAATAAAAGATCACATGTGGCTCAATCTGCTAAATCGCAAAGTTTTCACATCTGTGATCAGCACACATTTTCCCCAGAACTCATCGAGCCTCCACTCCTGGAACACGTGCAGAATGATGGAATCATAGAATATTACAGCACTGTGAAATAGGCCATTCTGCCCAGTCTGTGCTTCCGATCTGCCACCAAGTCTAATTCTGGCTCCTCCCCACTCACCAAACTCTTCAAAATTCCCTCAACAAGCAACTATCTAATTGTCTCTTTAAAAGAGTTGATGCACTTTGCTCAACAACAGAATCTGGAAGCAACCCTTTATCCTCATTAATCTATGTAAAGACAAATTTTGAATAATTTCTAATTCTTTGTTCTCATTTTACATTTGTGTCCTTGTAATGGCAATCAGCAAAATAATCTGCTCACTTTATAACTCTGCATAATTCTGAGGAACTCAACCATGTCACTCCGAAGCTCACTTCTAACATGAATAGTGTCATAAGTTTTTTTTTAATATCTCACGTAAACTACCTATAACATATCAGAAATTTTACAAAAGAGAAAAAGAAGAATTGCTTCTTGCTACAAGCAGTATTTAAATGATTGTGAAATTCTTCACATCCAGTTTCATAGGAAATACTGCAGATGCTGGAATCTGAAACAAAAACAAAAAATGCTGGAAAATCTCAGCAGGTCTGACAGCACCTGTGGAGAGAGAATAAAGCCAACATGTTGAGTCAGCTCTGATGAAGGATCATTTAGACTCGAATCGTTGGCTTTATTCTCTCTCCACAGATGCTGTCAGACCTGCTGACATTTTCCAGCATTTTCTGTTTTCGTTTCACAGGCAGCACCGTAGCACAACGGTTAGCACTGCTGCCTCACAGCTCCAGGAACGGATCACTGTCTGTGCGGAGTCTGCACAATCTCCCCGTGGGTTTCCTCCTGGTGCTCTGGTTTCTTCCCACAGTTCAAAGATGTGCGGGTTAGGTACACTGGCCATGCTCAAGTGTCCCTAGGTGTGTAAATCAGAGAGACTGGGGGGGTAAATATGTTGGGTTACGGGATAGAGCCTTGGTGGGATGGTTGTCGGTGCACTCGATAGACCGAATGGCCTCCTTCTGCACTGCAGGATTTCTATGATTCTATGAATGATGTGGCCCTCGTGTTCCATCAACACAACTGTTATAAATAAGGGGGTGTAAAAGAAATAATACCAACTCTCCATTTCCCTGCTCCCGAGGAAGCTCTTCACTGTTGGTAGGTTGTTATGATGTGGGTATGCCGGCGTTGGACTGGCGTAAACACAGTAAAAAGTCTGACAACACCAGGTTTTAGTCCAACCTATTTATTTGATAATATACTCACAAGCTTTCAAGGGGACTGCCTCTTCGTCAGGTGAATGGAGAGTTCTGGCCTCAGACAGAGCATATAAAGCACAGACAGTTTAGAGATTACTGATTAAAATGCGAATCCTTACACCTAACCTGCTGTTCAAGACCTGAAGTGGCTGATAATGTGAGTGGAAGGAGCACTGATCACAGTTTAAAGAGATGTGTATTGTCTCCAGACAGTACAGTAAGTGAGGTTTTGCAAACCCAGGCAAGTCACGGGGGTTACAGATAGTGCGACATGAACCCAAGATCCCTGTTGAGACCGTCCTCATGTGTGCGGAACTTGGCTATCAGTCTCTGTTCAGCGACTCTGCGCTGTCGTGTGTCGTGAAGGCCGCCTTGGAGAATGCTTACATCTTCTCCGGAGTCTTCAACATATCATTGATGAAGACGACCATCTCGCCAGGGCTATCCCCACACCCCCACTTCTTGCTTTCAGACAACCACACAACCTCAAACAGACCATTGTTCGCAGCAAACTCAAACTTGGGTTCATGTCGCACTATCTGTAACCCCCGTGACTTGCCTGGGTTTGCAAAACCTCACTTACTGTACTGTCTGGAGACAATACACATCTCTTTAAACTGTGATCAGTGCTCCTTCCACTCACATTATCAGCCACTTCAGGTCTTGAACAGCAGGTTAGGTGTAAGGATTCGTATTTTAATCAGTAATCTCTAAACTGTCTGTGCTTTATATGCTCTGTCTGAGGCCAGAACTCTCCATTCACCTGACGAAGAGGCAGTCCCCTCGAAAGCTTGTGAGTATATTATCAAATAAATAGGTTGGACTAAAACCTGGTGTTGTCAGACTTTTTACGGTAGGTTGTTAGACAGCTCAGACCGAGTCCATACTCAGTGAGAACGAGTCTGACACAACAGGTTAGCCGCCAAAAGCAAATACTGCCTTTCCCAATTTGTCATGATGTGGGTATGCCGGCGTTGGACTGGCGTAAACACAGTAAAACACAGTAACCCCCGTGACTTGCCTGGGTTTGCAAAACCTCACTTACTGTACTGTCTGGAGACAATACACATCTCTTTAAACTGTGATCAGTGCTCCTTCCACTCACATTATCAGCCACTTCAGGTCTTGAACAGCAGGTTAGGTGTAAGGATTCGCATTTTAATCAGTAATCTCTAAACTGTCTGTGCTTTATATGCTCTGTCTGAGGCCAGAACTCTCCATTCACCTGACGAAGAGGCAGTCCCCTTGAAAGCTTGCGAGTATATTATCAAATAAATCGGTTGGACTAAAACCTGGTGTTGTCAGACTTTTTACTGTGTTTCCCAATTTGTCACATAGTCGCTAATTTCCAACGGGTCGAAGGGCCTCTTCCTGTGCTGTATTGTTCTCTGAAATATCTATGAGGAGGAGACCTGGGCTGTGCAGCTGCTGTCATCCAGTTTGAACATGCTGATGAGTCTGGTTTCATGTATATAGATGAAGCACCAATTGACTCCTAAAATAAGATATATGCATTCAATAGATGAATACACGTGGAGTGCATTTCCAACCACCTAAAGGGATTAAAAACCCATGGATAATTTAATTGATGCCCATAAAAGATAAGACATTTGTGGCAGTAATTAACAACTGTGATCAAATGAGAACCAACAAATAAATATAAAATGTAATCTTAGCCTCTATTACTGCAATGCAAGAAAAAGAGGTCTACCATTTTAAGATAAAGATTAAGACTTTTTTTCTTTCAAAGGGTTAACGTATGGAACTCTCTTCCTCAGAAAGCAGTAAAAGTTGGATTACTGAATTTATTTGAAGGGGAGCTCAGAACATAACCAGGTTGGCCATGATCTTATCGAATGGAACAGGCTCAAAAGGAGTGAATGGCTTACTTCTGCCCCTAATTCCCAGCTAACTCTGGACACCACTTCCTGAGCTCTGTTCTCCAAATCACTGATGGGTGCAGTGAATAGCAGTGATCCCAGACTAGAACACCGTGGCCAACACTCCTCCCTTTCAAATCATGCTGAGAAATTGTCCTCAACTTCTACTCCCCAATTTATCCTTCTAAACAGAGTTTCTTTTACTACCTTCCCCTACTTCTATTCCCTTGATCTTCTCAATAGTCTCCTGTGGTACTCTGCTAACACAACATTTGTCACAATCTCAAAAGATGTATGTTGTATGAATTTTAATGTAAAGGAAATGGCATGTATAAACAATGAATCACTGTGTAATAATGTTTTTTATATGTATACACACATATACACGTATATATCATCCATATATTACATGGACACACACAACAAAAAGCACTGCGCATAGAATGAGTGCAAGGTATATTTCACAAATCACAACAAATAAAACATGGATCTCTTTCTCCCGTTCCACCCCCAAAATCTCACTTCATGCTTTCCTCTACTGAAGTTTTAAGTTGCTATTGCTCAACTCCTTAACTCACTATCAAAGGCTTAAACCCATTCAAAAACCCTGCTGCCCACAACTTCATATCAAATCTCACACCTCAATTCTCTTTGAGCATCACTAGTCATCAACAGATATCCCAGTAAGTCAAAATCCTTGTCCTTATTTCAAATCCCTTCCACACCTTGCCCACTCTACTTTAATAAGTAGTCTCTTGTCTCAAATCTTCATAAATACCTTCTTTTCCTCCAACAACATCAAACACTATCACTCTGCCTTCTAGAACTCGCTGTTCCGTTCCTCACACCTTACCACCTTCATGGCTGTTTTCAAAAATCACAAAACTTCTCTTACTGACTGTGCCTTTATCAGCACCAAAGAGATTATGCTTCGCTGTTTATCTTTATTACCAGGGTCCCACAATCCATGTTGTAAAATGGTTCTATTCATTGTCTGAAGACTGACTAGAAGAGGCTGGTTCCATGACACACAAGGATCAGTATGCTGAAAATTAAAGATTTGGCCCACTCACTTTTGGTGATGCAAGGCCATAAGACATAGGAGCAGAAACTGGCCATTCGGCCCATTGAGTCTGCTCCACCACTCAGTGAGATCATGACTGATCTGAGGTGATAATCCTCAAATCCACTTTCCTGCCTCATCCCCATAACCCTCGTTTCCCTTACTGATTAAAAATCTGTTCACCTCAGTCTTGAATAAACATAACAAGCCAGCCTCTGTAGCCCTCTGCAGTAAAGAATTGCACAAATTCACTACACGCAGAAGAATTTCTTCATCACGTCTGACTTAAACGGGCAACCCCTTACTCTGCGATTATTTGAAATGACATGGAGATGCTGGCATTGGACTGAGGTAAGCACAGCAAGAAGTCTCACAACATCAAGTTAAAGTCCAACAGGTTTATTTGGTAGCACAAGTCACAAGCTTTCAGAGCACAGCCTGTTCATCAGCTGAGTGGGAGTTGTGTTCACAAACAGGGCACGTATAGGCACAAATAGAGTGCCCCATAAGCTTGTGCTACCAAATAAACCTGCTGGACTTCAACCTGATGTTGTGAGTCTTCTTACATTATTTGATATGTCATATGCTTAAATATAATTAGAATCATTTTTAACAAATGTATTCTTTCAAGGGATGTGGGTATCGTTGACAAGGCCAACATTTGTTGCCCATCCCTAATTGCCCTCAAAATTGAGTGGCATGCTAGATGATTTCAGAGGACGGGTAAAGATGGCAGATTTCCTTCTCCAAAGGATGTTAGTGAATCAGATGGGTTTTTACAACAATTGACAATGATTTCACACTTACTACTATTGAGACTAGCTTTTAATTCCAGATTTATTCATTGAATCGTTAAATTTCACCAGCTGCCATGGTGGGATTTGAACCCATGTCCCAAGAGCCTGGGCCTCTGGATTACTAGCCCAGTGACAATACCATGACATCACTGCCTCCTCAAATAAGTTTGGAAATAAGTGAAAAGCTGTTACTTTGTTAAAAATGCAGCCCTAATAAGTACATGAAAATTCCTCAGTGTCTCAGGGAGGTTTTTACTGAAGCATTTTCTATATATGGGGGGAAAGGCAGGATCAGGATATTGAATTGGATGATCAGCCATGATCAAAATGAATGGCGGAGCAGGCTCGAAGGGCCGAACGACCTACTCCTGCATCTAAGTTCTATGTGTAGCACCCAATTAAATTCAAGTTATTTTACATCACAATTAAAAGGTGCCCACATAAGTGACAAACTATTTGCAAAAGTGCATTTCTAGATTTTTATTCACTTTTTTCTCGCAATTAGCTTTGTGTTTTTGATCAGAATGTATAAACTTATCTCTGCAAATTGTAAAATCTTATAGAGGCTGACAGTGTCTCACTGTGCATCTCGAATAAGGAAGTGCAGCTGAAATGCTCAAATTCTTCCAGCGGGCATGATGCGAGTCTTTATTAAGAAAGCATTTGGAAATGGCTCCAGTTATCAACAATTTTTGATGATAACCAGCAGGACATTTGTGTTCTGTGCCAATGCATTCTATAGGAAATCGCTAGATTAACCACACACAGCAGAATAGAGAATACGTTTTCAAGTTGGAGAATGACGCAGATTAAGAGGAATCAGCATCATCAGTGTCCTGAAGGGATAAATTAATAAAACCCTGAGAACTCAAATTAAAACAAAGCGTTGAGCAGCTCTTGTCACTGTTTGCAAAGGATATCAACCAGAACCATTTCTCAGTTTCTGTCTCCACCCAACCGGAACCATTTCTCATTGTGTCTCTCTCCACCTGACCTCCAGAGCGTTTCCCGCAATTTTCATTTTTATTTCGGATTTCTAGTATTAGGATGGCATGGTGACACAGTGGTTAGCGCTGCTGCCTCACAGCACCAGGGACCTGGGTTTGATTCCCAGCTTGGGTCACTGTCTGTATTGGGTTTGCACGCTCTCCCCATGTCAGCACGAGTTTCCTCCAGGTGCTCCGGTTTCCTCCCACAGTCCAAGGATGTGCAGGGTAGGTGAATCGGCCATGCTAAATTCTCCCTCAGTGTACCCGAACAGGCACTGGAGTGTGGCGACTAGGGGATTTTCACAGTAACTTCATTGCAGTGTTAATGTAAGCCTACTTGTGACACTAATAAATAAACTTCTAGCATCACTTAGCTTTAATTTTAATGGTCTGGCTGCCAAAATTTCTAGCCACAAATACTGAGATAAAGTGAATAACAGCACATTGAAAGGAAACTATAAAATGACCCAGTGAAGAGTGGCTGTCTGAAGTATTAATTTGTTGTGTTCACATACCGGTGCAGGAGTATTCCATTCCAGCCAGCTTGGTTCTTTCATTCCCTCCACCCTCCTTTGCTGCCTCTGAACCTACCAGCTGTATCTCACTGCTAACTGTACCAGAGTTCTCATCCAGAGTTTGTCTACACGTTTCTCAGCCAGATACTACCATTAAAGAGCTGAGCTCCCTTATGCTCAATCAGACAGTAAACCTGATCAGTGAGAATTCCTCTCAGTCAGTGCTAATACACTAGCAGATTATTCTCTTCCCTCACAAAAAATGGACCAAAGCAAACCGGAGTTCTAACAGAAGATTGCTGACATGAAACATTAACTGTTTCTCTCTCCACAGATGCTGCTGGATCTGTTAAGTATTTCCAGCATTTTCTGTTTCTAAATTTACATTAATAATTGAAAAGTTTCCATCAAAGGTTTGAAACATCAGTGCAAATATATCAAACGGAGGAGAAGGCTAAGGCCACTAACAGAGCCTGGCCTTGTGAACATGGAAATCATAGGTGACATTACTTAGCACTAACATGATGGGCTGAATGATCTCCCGTCCTGCACTTTTCACTTCCAGTTATTTTTGTGAGTTGATTTACTTTTGTAACAAATTACAGTAGAACAGTTTAAAATAGGTCTGATCTTGTATGTATTACCAACCATTGAAATTAAATGCCACAAAGGGTAGCAGACAAATAACTCAGAATACATTTGTTGAAAGAATTCTGGACCATTATTCTGGAGAGAGGACAGTAATAAACTTACACTTTGGAATGTGTGAGAGGCTCATTATACAGATATTAAACATCGCTCAGTGCTTTGATAGTGGGCTGTGAGGGTGAAACATGCATCTGTAAACAGTTACATGTTACAATGCCCAATACCAATAGCTGAGGGTTTTTGTACATAACCAAATCCTTTTGCACAACCCAAGGCATAATACATTCAGTAATTAGAGCCCATAAATCTTTCAATGTCACCTTGCGAGGAAAATATTTCATAAAAGAGAAATGATTCATCCATTTTGGGCAGGCTATACCCAAACAGTTTGTCAAACCGATAATTAGTGTTTAGAGACAGCGAACACCCGTGTTTGAAGATATCCATTCACAAAGTCAACCATGGTTTTCTCTTTATAAAGAAGTTAGTGACCCTCACTCTTAATTCAAAGAGTCAAATGCATTCACAAATTTGGAGGAGGCGATGACCTAGTGGTCAGCTAATGTTATGAGGACCCATGATCGAATCCTGCCACAGTAGATGGTGGAATGCGAATTCAATAAGAAAAAAATCGAATTAGGAATCTACTGATGATCATGAAACCACTGTCGGAAAAACCCATCTGGTTCACTAATGTCCATTAGCGAAAGAAATCTGCTGTCTTTACCCAGTCTGGCCCACATGTGACTCCAGAGCTACAGCAGTGTGGCTGATTCTCAACTATCCTCCAAGGAGATGGGCAATAAAAGCAAGCGATACCCATGTCCCACAAATGAATTAAGAAAAATTTCCTGTTCAAAAGCATGTCATAAATCCCCAATATTTTAGGGTGCGATCAGGATTACTCCTTTAAGAATCCCGGGAAATCGCTACGTTATGTTTTCTTGCTGATTCATGGGAACTAGCTGAAAAGCCACACTTCTGTTAATTTTCTTAGAATGAACTATATTGTTAATCCTCTTCGTAACACACTGTGTGGACAGGCAGTTGAGAGGGGACTTGGGAATTGTTGTTTGGACGTTCACTGACCAAATGTTTTATTTACTCAAAAAGATCAATTGGCTACAAAAGTAATTTCAGCAGCAGCATAGTGAAGTGTGAGAACAGTTTAAAGTTTAAAAGTTTATTTATTAGTTCAACAAGTAAGCTTACATTAACAATTACTGTGAAAATCCCCTGGTCACCACATTCCAGCACCTGTTTGGGTACACTGAGGGAGAATTTAGCATGGCCAATGCACCTAACCAGCACATCTTTAAGACTGTGGGAGGAAACTGGAGCACCCTGAGAAAACCCACGCAGACTCGACACAGACAGTGACCCAAGCAGAGAATCAAACCCAGGTCCCTGGCAGTGTGAGGCAGCAGTGCTAATCACAGTGGCACCATGCAGTCATCTGCTGTATGGGAACAGAGAGATAAACATCTCCCAGAGAGTGGAGGAAACAATAGTGCATTAAATCCCAGGTAAGACACCTGTGTTCAAAGACCACCAGGTTTTCACTGCTTGATATGGGAATGTTGAATCCCAGTACTGGGTGGAACACAGGAAACTAATTGCTTGAGAGTTTGACGTCACTTGAATGGACACACATGGTTCAAATGATAGCTAGACAATGAAAGTCGATGTCTCCACAGACTTTGCTGCATTAAGAATAAGGAGGATTTCCCGAGCTCAGAGATTTGAACAGGACTGATGTATGGCACTGTCCTATGTGACAGAACTGGGGCAGGCGAGGGAGCATTTACACGGAGACAGTCCTTCTAACCAGAGTGTAATGGTAATGCTTTGATACTACTTTTCGGACATTAGCCTGTGCTGAGTCTTAAGGTTTATTTTTAGTAGTCACAAGTAGGCTTACACTAACACTGCAATTACGTGACTGTGAAATCCCCTAGTTGCCACACTCTGCATCTGTTCAGGTACGCTGAGGGAGAATTTAGGATGGCCAATTCACCTAATCAGCACGTCTTTCGGACTGCGGGAGGAAACCGGAGCACCTGGAGAAAATCCATGCAGACACAGGGAGAATGTGCAGACTCCGCACAGACAGTGGCCCAAGCTGGGAATCGAACCAGGGTCTCTGGTGCTGTGAGGCAGCAGTGCAACAACTGTGCCACCGTGCATAGATATAACTTCAGATATAACTGCTATTGCCAATAAGAAACATGAGGAAAAGGAGTTGAAGGATTAAATGACTATCAGTGCCCCCCCCCCCCCGAATTCCAACAGGTTACCAATACCTAGAAACCATTCATTGTCTTTATGTGGCTAATATTCAGAAGGTATCCAACTATATCTCTGATACCAAGAACACCCCAAATATTCAACAGTATCTAAACAGTTTCTAAATCATAATGAATATAAACATTAGGATTACTGCTAATTTTTTTAATTATAGATAGCAATAGAGGATGCATGTGGGATTTAATTATTCAACAACACCACAATTAGCACAGATCCTCATCACACTTCAGTTCCAGTAACTGGGTCCAGTGACCCAGCAAATCAATCATTTCTGTTGATCTGAATATCTACCGAGGATAGAAATGCATTTCCAACTGACGTTTTCTGCTGAAAAGTTGTATGTTGATTTTTAACGAAGATTATGATTAGGGAGAAATATTTGCTGAAGGATGTAAGAAACCAACAGGAAATGGAACAGGAAAGATGAGAGGGAGAAGGTGATGTGAGAAAGATCAAGAGAAAGCCACTGAGAATTCAAACTGAAAGAACAGCTGAGGGTGAAGAAGGCAGTAAAGAAACAGAATGGGGACGTTGTGGGATTAAGCAGAAATAGAACAAAAATAGCAACTTTAAGGTTTGATTCATGAAGGAAAAGATATGATTAACCTTTGAACATGGAAAACAGGGGAAAACAAAAACTGAACAAATGAACTGGGATTCATAAAGCACCTTGTACAACCTCAACATAAGCATGGGACGGCATGGTGGCACAGTGGTTAGCACTGCCCTTCTCAGCTCCAGGGACCTGGGTTCAATTCCCAGCTTGAGTCGCTATCCATGTGGAGTCTGCACATTCTCCTTGTGTCTGTGTGGGTTTCCTCCCACAGTCCAAAGATGTGCAAGTTAGGTTGATTGGCCATGCTAACATTGTCCTTTAGTGTCCTGAGATGCATAGGTTAGCAGGATTAGTGAGTAAATATGTAGGAATATGGGGATAAGGCAGGAGTGGGATTGTGGTTGGTGCAGACTCAATGGGTCAAATGGCCTCTTTCTGCATTGTTGGGTTTCTATGATTCTATAGAATCACAGAATTCCTACCGTGCAGAAAGAGGCCATTTGGCCCAATAAATCTGCACCAGCAACAATCCCACCCAGGCCCTATCCCAGTAACCTCACCTATTTAATATGTCAGTCCCCCAGGGCAATTTAGCACGGCCAATCAACATAACCCGCACATTTCTGAACTGTGAGAGGAAACGGGAGCAAACTCACAGGGGAGAAACATGCAAACTCCATACAGACAGTCACCCGAGGCTGGAATTGAACCAAGGTCCCTGTGCATGTCCCAAATCGCTGTACCACCAATGAAGAATTTTTGAAATGTGGTCACTGTTGTAAGAAATACAGCAGCCAGTTTGTGTAAATCAAGCTCTCATAAACAGCAATAAGATAACGGTCAAATAATTGGTTTTGGTCATGATGGCTGAAGGATAAATATTGGTCAGGACACCGAGTAGAGCTCTCTGCTCTTATTTGCAGATGGAGGAGGAGAAAGTGGGTTCCCGGACACGCGTCCTTTGTTTGAACAGAGGGGAGTACGGTAGGATGAGAGAAGAATTGGCGAATGTGGACTGGGGGAGTGCGTTGGAAGGTAGGTCTGCTGAGGAGCAGTGGAGGATCTTTAAGGAGATCTTTCTTGGTGCTCAGCAGAAATTTATTCCGATGGTTAAAAAGGACAGTAGGAGGAGAGGTAATAAGCCGTGGATAACGAAGGAGGTGAAGGAAAGTGTTAAAAGCGGAGGCGTTTAGAGTAGCTAAGAGTAGTGGGCGAGAAGAGGATTGGGAGAGGTTTAAATGTCAACAAAGATTGACAAAGAAGTTGATAAAGAAGGGTAGGAGAAACTATGAAGCTGGGCTAGCGCTTAATATAAAAAAGGATAGCAAGAGTTTTTATAAATATATAAAAAAGAAGAGGCTGGCTAGGGTGAACATTGGTCCCTTAGAGGATGAGAAGGGGGACTTAGTGGTAGGGGATGGGGATATGGCTGAGGTCTTGAATAACTTTTTTGTTTCTGTCTTCACGGAGGAGGACGTGAATAATTTGCCGGGTGTTAGAGATGAAAAGGTGGTAGGACTGGAGGGTCTTAATGACATTACTGTTACTAGAGAGGCAGTGCTCGAGAGACTGGAGGGGCTGATTGTGGACAAGTTGCCAGGACCGGATGGAATGCATCCGAGGGTTCTGAAAGAAATGGCAGAGGTGATAGTGGATGCCTTGGTGGTTATTTTCCAGACGTCGCTGGATTCCGGGGAAGTGCCGGAAGATTGGAAAACGGCTAATGTTACGCTGTTGTTTAAGAAGGGTGCCAGGCAAAAGGCAGGGAATTATAGGCCGGTTAGTTTAACGTCAGTTGTAGGTAAAATGTTAGAATCCGTCATCAAGGAGGAAATAGCGAGGCATCTTGAGGGGAATTGCTTGATAGAGCAGACGCAGCACGGTTTCGTTAAAGGGAAGTCGTGTCTGACAAATTTACTGGAGTTCTATGAGGATGTGTCTAGGGCGGTGGATAGAGGAGAGCCGGTGGATGTGGTCTTTCTGGATTTTCAGAAGGCGTTTGACAAGGTACCTCACAAGAGGTTATTGCAGAAGGTCAAGGGACATGGAGTTGGGGGTAGGGTGTTAGCGTGGATAGAGGATTGGTTGTCAAATAGGAGGCAGAGAGTGGGGGTCAATGGGTGCTATTCGGATTGGCGGATGGTGACTAGTGGAGTGCCCCAGGGGTCGGTGCTGGGCCTCAGCTTTTTACCATTTATATAGATGATCTGGAGGAGGGAACCGAGTGTATGGTGTCGAAATTTGCTGATGACACCAAGATTGGTGGAACGGCAAATTGTGCGGAGGGTGTGGAGAGTCTACAGAAGGATCTAGATAGGCTGGGTGAATGGGCCAGGAACTGGCAAATGGAATTTAATGTTGGCAAGTGCGAGGTGGTCCACTTTGGTAGGAATAATGGTAGGAAGGATTATTACTTACGTGGAGAAAAACTGCAGCAGGCGACAGTGCAGAGGGACCTCGGGGTCCTTGTGCATGAGTCGCAAAAACCCAGCTTGCAGGTGCAGCAGGTGGTCAGGAAGGCGAATGGGATGCTGGCCTTCATAGCGAGGGGGATTGAATATAAAAGTAGGGAGGTCTTGCTGCAGCTGTATAGGGCATTGGTGAGGCCGCAGCTGGAGTACTATGTGCAGTTTTGGGCGCCGTACTTACGCAAGGATATTTTGGCCTTGGAGGGAGTGCAGAGGAGGTTTACTAGGCTGATACCGGAGTTGAGGGGGTTGAGCTATGAGGAGAGGCTGAATAAACTAGGCTTGTACTCGTTGGAGTTTAGAAGAATGAGGGGAGATCTCATTGAGACGTATAAGATGATGAATGGGATGGATAGGATAGAGGTGGAGAGACTCTTCCCGCTCAGAAAGGATAGTAGGACTAGGGGACACAGCCTCAAGATAAAGGGGGGGCGGTTTAGAACAGAGTTGAGGAGGAACTTCTTCACTCAAAGGGTGGTGAATCTCTGGAATTCTCGGCCCGTTGAGGTGGTGGAGGCTACCTCGCTAAATATTTTTAGGACGCGGGTTGATGAGTTTTTGATAAGAGAGGGGATTAAGGGTTATGGGGAGAGGGCGGGAATGTGGAACTGAGCCACGACAGATCAGCCATGATCTTATTGAATAGCGGGGCAGGCTCGAAGGCCTACTCCTGCTCCTATTTCTTATGTTCTTATGTTGAAATAGTGGAAGGGGATCTTTTACTCCGCCTGAGAGGGCAGTTTAGTGTCTTGTCCAAAGATTGACACATCAGTGCTCCCTCAGTTCTGTCCTAAGATTGTCAGCCTTAATTACATGCCCGAGTCTCTGGAGTGGGATTTGAAACCACAACCTTCTGCCCAAGAGGAGCAGGCGATACCAAGAGAGTTAAAGCTGACAGGTTCCTCTACCCTTCTTGAACTGTATGGTAGATGGTAAGAAATACAGGGGTGGGGACAAAGGACCCGTGGTATAAAGAGAGCAGAAATAAACAAACTCGAAAGACGCCAAAAGCAGAGGAATTAAAAGGTTTTACAGGGGCATTTCCACAAATGGAAAGAAAGGAACTCTCATGCTTTGGTCTCCAGGATGTTCTTTTGTTTTATAACCATCTTACCTGAGGTCTCATCCTTGGGTTCCATCTCACGTAATAGTTAACCCACAGTTCCAAGTGCCGCAAACTGGCCACTGGGTACAGCACGTGGTTTTCGTAATTCACATAAAATGGGTTGGTGAACTCCTCCAATTGGCTGTTTATGTAGGACCAGAGGGAGACAGTCTTTGTCTGCACTTCCTGGAGCAACAGGAACAAGGTACAGCAGGGTTAGATTGTAACCTGGCCTTGTTCAATGGACACTATTAGCAGTTACAGCGTGTACAAATCAACACTTCAAATTCCAATATCACAAACGGTAATTCTCACCACAGATGGAAAAGCACAGAGCCGTGAAATTCTTTCCTATTTGCACTTTAAATTCTATAGCAAGTCGCACAACAATAATGTTAATCATTTTAGTTCATTATCTCAGCAAAGTATTCAATGACAGCATTGGTGACAGTGGAAGTACAGAGTTATTGATTGCTGAGAGTAAGTCATTCACCTTTCTTCAAATAACCCTCCTGCTGTGTACGTTATTTGCTACCAGTAATAATGTAAATAGCACAGAGACTGTGAAAATTGAGTTCCAATGGTGTCTGTCAGTAAATATCTTACAAACGTTAAAGGTCAAATACTTAACATACCTCCTTCACTCTTTGTTGTTCACAGTTATAAAGGAATGTCCCAAACAGGCAGCTGTACAGATGGTCCAGAATGGTCAATAAGAAGAGCTCATTAAACTCAAAGGCTGCAGGAAACTAGAGGTAAAAATGGTACAGACATACAAGATGTAAGAAAATGATCAGAGAACAATTTCTAAACTTTACACATTGCTAAGGAAGGGAGGTGATAAGGGTTGTAGGAATTCCAGCACTCCGAGGCACAGAATGGTAAAACTCTGACTTCTGGTCACTCTTTTCCTTTACAATGTATTCCCACCCTTAACTTTACCTATTTTTATGGATGGATGAGGTGGGAGGGGAATAGAAAAAGAGACACAGAGACGAGAGGCTGAACCTTCCATTTCCCCCCCACCCAATGTTAACTCTGAGCAGGAAGATCATTGTACCTTCCACACATCAAGCAATCAGGTAGACAGTGGTGAGCCTTCCTCCAGACTGAGGACCCAAGAAGAGAACTCCCACTGCCAAAAGCTACCAGCCAGAGGAGGCCATGGCTGCTCCCACAACGCTACGACAACGGATGAATGAACATCGCTCGACAGTCACCAGGCAAGACTGTTCCCTTCCTGTTGGCGAACACTTCAGTGGTCACGGGCATTCAGCCTCTGACCTTCGGGTAAGCATTCTCCAAGGCGGCCTTCACAACACACGACAGCGCAGAGTCGCTGAGCAGAGACTGATAGCCAAGTTCCGCACACATGAGGACGGTCTCAACAGGGATCTTGGGTTCATGTCGCACTATCTGTAACCCCCGTGACTTGCCTGGGTTTGCAAAACCTCACTTACTGTACTGTCTGGAGACAATACACATCTCTTTAAACTGTGATCAGTGCTCCTACCACTCACATTGTCAGCCACTTCAGGTCTTGAACAGCAGGTTAGGTGTAAGGATTCGCATTTTAATCAGTAATCTCTAAACTGTCTGTGCTTTATATGCTCTGTCTGAGGCCAGAACTCTCCATTCACCTGACGAAGAGGGTAACCCCTCGAAAGCTTGTGAGAATATTATCAAATAAATAGGTTGGACTAAAACCTGGTGTTGTCAGACTTTTTACTGTGCTCCCAGAACAGCAGCCTCTTGAATCCTAGGGGTGGGGGGTGGTTTTGAGGGGAGTGGCACCATGGGGATTGTAGCAAGGACAGATAGATACACACCTGAGATAGTTTAGGAGCTTTTCAGTGACAATGCTGGGAATCAGGAGACTGAAACAATGAAGCATATTCATACTCAATTAAACAACCACTCATGACAGTAAGAAAATTCTTGCTTTAAGCTTTTGTTCGCAGCATGCCAATTGCACACGACAATAACAAGTCCAAACTGGCAACTGGATAATTGCCAGATGCATCTTTAAAGCAGGAGTTTACAGACTGGTGCTGGCAAGCTTACATATGAGAAGTCTCTAAGCCACCTCCAATAATCATAGATCTTCAATGTATATTAGACCTCACGAATATCACAAAGAATATAGCATGGCAGTGCAATGATTGAGGATCCTAGCTCACACAGCAGCCAGGCACGTGGGGTGGGGTGGTGGTGTGTTAGGAAAAGGTGGTGGTGGTGGTATGCCATTAAATGTCCTTTGCACTGGTTAGGGTTTCCATGGCGAATAAGAGCAGATCCAATCTCTCAAACCCAATGTCACACGCTGTAAATCTACAGAAAGAGGAGCTATGGAGGCTCATGCTGATTAATTTATTTTCTCATTGATGCTTCAGAGGGGAGAATTTCAGGAAGATGGAGGCTGGACTTGTTGTCATCTGCATTATCACAGGAAAGAAGGCAGAGAAGATTGTGAGTGGTCATCCAATGGAGGAGCTAAACCCACTGGAGCCACGGGCTCCTTCCAGATGCAGCAGATGAGGATAAGAGAAGCATGGTGCCTGGGTGTCTCACAAGACTGAAGGGGTATACACATTTCACGTGTCTCGTACATAGATGAGTGAGAGACAGTGTTGCTGATATCTCTGCATGTCCGAGGATCTGGTGACTCACATTTGCCACATTCTCCATGGACTGACACCACAGGGCACTGGGAGGCCATCCATTGCCAGTGACTCCGGACTTCACCATTCGTGAGTCAACATTTTTTCCGGTGGGTAGAAGACAATAAGCGTTAAAACCTGCCATTGCAACCAGCGGGAAAACACAGATTTTCACACCCGCTCCTGTACTTAGATGGGAAAATGCCACCCAGAGGCAGAGAGGAAGGAACAGTCAGAACCAGGCAGTGGGAGAGTGACAGAGGCATGTGCCGGGGCGGGTGAAAAGTAGATCAGTGGATGGACCCTGAAGCAGACAGGTTTAAGTTTAATTATCACTGTCACAAGTAGGCTTACATTAACACTGCAATTTATTGTGAAAATCCCTTAGTTGCCACTCTCTGGTGCCTCTTTGGGTACATCGACAGAGAATTTAGCATGGCCAATGCACATAACCAACACATCTCTGGATGTGGAAGGAAACCGGAGCACCCCGGTGAAAACCCAGGCAGACACGGGGAGAACTTGCAGATTCCACACAGATAGTGATCCAAGCCAGGAATTGAACCCGGGTCGCTGGCGCTACGAGGCAGCAGTGCTAACCACTGTGCCACCGTGCTGCTGGAGGGGTAGATGGACAATCACGCAGAATAGAAGAACAAAGATGGATGAGTCACCAAGACTGCTCTTGTGCATCACCTGCTGGCCAGTTAGAAAATAACATTCAGAAGCCTAGGAATGGATTTTGCAACTGCTCTCTTGGCCTGGGAAAGGGATGATGTGAATCACAGATACTTTACGCAACAGTTAATATGTTTTATGTCCGAGTGACTATTTTCATTTACTCTTCTCTGGAAAGATAACCAACGGCTTTCAGTTTTGTATCATCTCCAAACTAACACAAAGGTCTTCCCTTGACTACAATCAATGCATGAAAATAAAATCGAGTGACTTTACGTGTCCATCTACTTCTTATTTTGAAGGCCAAATGTTCATGCTATAGCTGCAGTTTACAACACCAGGACACAGCTGGCAACTTGCTCTTCAGTCTAAAATAAGCAAAATACTGCGGATGCTGGAATCTCAAACAAACAGAGAATGCTGGAAAAACTCAGCAAGTCTGGCAGTGTCCATAGGGAGAGAGAGAAAACAGAGTAAAGTTTTAAGTCTGTTTGATTCTTCATCTGAAGACTGCCAGACAGGCTGAGCTTTTCCAGCATTCTCTGCTTCGTCTTCAGTCTTGTAGGACTTGAAATGAAAATGGAAAGACTGGATAACTGAGGGAATGATGAATATAAATGGCTAACCACATGCAACTGGAATGGCTACATTCTAGATGAGTGTGATTTAAAAAGGAATGATGCGATGGTGCATTTGTTTGACAAGTCAAAAAAAAGCCTTTTTTTCATTTATTAGTCACAAGTAGGCTTACATTAACACAGCAATGAAGTTACTGTGAAAATCCCGTAGTTGCCACACTCCAGCGCCTGTTCGGGTACACTGAGGGAGAATTTAGTATGCTCAAATGCACCTAACCAGCACTTCTTTCTGAATGTGGGAGGAAACCCACACATCTTTTAAGATAATCATCAGGATAGGACAAGACAATTTCTTCTAGCTAGGGAATCGGTAACAAGTGGCTAGCACTACTCCCAGCTGAGGTCTTGGATTGGTGAGGGACCCAGGCACAGCCAAGTGATGACTGGTAAGGGGATCATGCAGGTGCAGGTGGGGTCTTGACATTGGGGGTGGTTTTCAGCAGGCTTGCCCCCCCCCCCCCACCCCGTCCCCTCCCTCTTCCCCCAAACTTCCTGATGCTAGAATCCTCAATCAGGTACCTTTTACACATGGGACTCTCTCCAACCACTCTTCTTCTGGGAGCCCTAAGCAAACAGATCAGGGATTGTCCATAATACTCCTCAAATGGGGAGTCGCTCACCTGCCTCTGGGTTAATACCAGCAGCAGTGGGTTGAGATCCTCAAGTAGGCAGGTTCCCAACCAACAGCCTCCTATCTGATTAAATGCACCCCTGCCACCAAACATGCCATGGGAACAGCATAAGATTCCACCCAGGGTTTCAAGAGAAAAAAGGTCGTACAATTACAAAGTGATTAATTAAAAAAAGGCCTCATTTCTATTCAGTCACTCATGGGTCACATGAACAAAGACTGGAGAGCCTTAAAATGGCCAACTCTATAAATAGCAGCTTCACATCTCACATTCCTGATCACAGATTCTGCAGCTTGCATTAAATAACAATTCACAGAGATCTCAGCCAGTGTACCTGTTCGGGCATCTAGAAAGGATACCCCAAAAAAAAAACAAGGAAAACCGCAAAGAATGATCCTCCAAGAGAAGTTAATCAGCATTTTAAGAAAAAGAACATTCCAAGTACTGCAGCCACCCACAGATGACAGGAATACAGATTCAAAGGAACAATACCACTGAACAGAATGAGTGTTTGAGAGGCGAAGTAAAGACCACACAGTCTCTGATCCTCACAATGCATCAGTAATAGCTCAGCTATTATTACGCCTTACTAGAAAGGAAGGTAAAGAAAAATGTTAAAGTTTATTTATTAGTCACAAGTAGGCTTACATTAACGTTGCAATAAAGTTACTGTGAAAATCCCCTAGTTGCCACACACTTCAACGCCTGTTCAGAAACACTGAGGGGGAAGTTAGCACAGCCAATGCACCTAACCGCACATCTTTCAGACTGTGGGAGGAAACCAGAACACCTAGTGGAAACTGATGCAGAAATGGGAGAATATGCAGACAATGACCCAAGCCTGGTACTGAACTGGCACTGAGAGGCAGCAGTGCTGATCACTGTGCCAACCCATTTGTATTGATATTTCACCACCACAGAATTTCCCAAAACACTTGACGTTACTTTTGAAGTGTAGTTACTGTTGTAAGGGAAGAAATGTGACAGCCTGGCATAGAAAGCTGCCATAAACAGGAATAAGATAAATGATTGGATAATCTGTGTTAGTTAAGGGGTTGTTACAGAAAGCAGTAAGTGTTTTTTTTATTCATGGGACGTGGGCATCGCTGGATGGCCATAATTTATTGCCCATCCCTTGTTGCTTTTGTCCAGACAGCAGTTGAGAGTCAACCACATTGCTGTGGCTCTGAAGCCACATGTAGGCCAGGCCAGGTAAGGACAGCAGATTTCCTTCCCTAAAGGACATTAGTGAACCAGATGAGTTTTTCCGACAATCAACAATTACATTCTTAATTCCAGATTTTTTTTATTGAATTCAAATTCCTACATCTGCCATGGCGGGATTCGAACCCGGATGTCCAGAACATTAGCTGAGTTTCTGAATTAATAGTGTAGCAATAACACCACTAAGCCATCACCTCCCCATCAAGGGGCATGAAGGTACACATACAATTATCACTTAATACTAACAACCCAACTGCTGCAGCTGTACAAAGGAAACTCCTACCTGCTTTGTCATTTGCCACACGCAATCAATGAACTGAAGAAAGATGGGCGATCGGTCAGCATCAGCATGGTTCTCATCGCCATGTCCTATTCTCTGGACAAGAGAGAATGGCTTGCATTTATATAGCATATTGAACATAACAGCGCAGTACAGGCCCTCCGGCCCTCGATGTTGTGCCGACCAGTGGAACGAATCTAATGACCCTCTAACCTAAACTAATCCAATGTTATCCATATGCCTATCCACTGACCATTTGAATGCCCTTAAAGTTGGCGAGTTCACAGCTGCTGCAGGCAGGGCATTCCACGCCCTTACAACCCTCTGAGTGAAGAACCTACCTCTGACATCTGTCTTATAATTACCTCCCCTGCATATTGCATAACTTTAGAACGCCCAGAGCATTTTGCAGCCAATACGGTTCATGATGTGGACTGGGGTGGGCACAGTAACCTGGTGCTGTGAGACTGCTTAAAGTCCCACAGGTTTATTTGAAATCATGAGCTTTTGAAGTGCTGCTCCTTTACTGGGTGAGTGGAGAGATAGATTTCACAAGCACAGCATATAAACATCAGAGACACAATCGCAAGGAATGTGAGTCTTTTTACGTAATCAAGTCTTTACAGGTACAGACAATGCAAATGGAGAGAGGAATAATCACAGCTTAAAGAGGTGTAAATTATTTCAACCAGGACCTTGGTACATGTAACCCCCACCATTTGGCCTGGGCTTGCAAAATCTCACTAACTGTTTTGGCTTGAGACAATTCATACCTCTTTAACCTGTGATTATCCTTCTCTCCGCTCACACTGTCTGTACCTGTAAAGACTTGATTATCTGTTAAGACTCGCATTCCAACCATTATCTTGCAATTGTGTCTTTTTTTGTCTATATATGCCCTGTTTGTGAACCTAATCTCCACTCACCTGATTAAGGAGCAGCGCTCGGAAAGCTCGTGATTCCAAATAAACCTGTTGAACTTTAACCTGGTGTTGTGACACTTCTTACGATACAATTCAAGCATAGTCACTGTGGCGATGTAGCAAATGCAGCAGCCAACTGGGCACAGCAATCAGCCACAAACAGCAATGCTGTCCAGGACACCAGCGAATAACTTCCCCAGCTCCTCTTTGAAATGCTGCCATGGCATCCTTTATATCCACCTGAGAGGGGAGATAATTTGTCCATTTAACATCTCAAACAAAATGATATTTCTGATGTTGCAACAGTCCCTCATTTCTCCACGGCAGTGTCCGCCTACATTACATGCTCAAGTCTCTGGAGTGAGACTTAAACCCAATTCTAGATTTGTAAAATTCACACTCTTTAAATGATATAATCAGCAAAATGAGTCAGACTTGCTTGCTCCTAACTGCATTATACCCTCCAGTTACTCACGACTGCAAATCTGTGTCCAAAACTGAGCCACTCCTTTTCAATCAGCACTTCAAATCCCTTGATGGTTCGGTAGTAGCTGTCAAGGATTAGCATGGTCAGGGCTGTCAGCTGTGAAGTCCGATCCCAGCCATCACTGCAGTGGACCACAACTGAGGTTTTTGCAGATTCAATCTTGTCCGCTATGCGAACTGCTCCAGCGAGAAGGATCTGGCGAGAGAACAGGGAACAGACCGTTAACAAAAAATGTACCAAGGTCAAGACTGCACCGCACGGAAGAATTCAGTAAAAAGTTGAATAAAATTGTTGTATTTTTTAAAATCCTAATTATGTCCACAAGAGATTATCTGTTGTTGGTGGCATTGGCTGGGGAGGCACCAGGAGAACTCAAAATAAGAACACCTACTAATGCCTCTACTTTCTCAGAAGACTAAGGAAATTTGGCATGTCAGCTATGACTCTCACCAACTTTTACAGATGCACCATAGAAAGCATTCTTTCTGGTTGTATCACAGTTTGGTATGGCTCCTGCTCTGCCCAAGTCCGTAAGAAACTACAAAAAGTCATGAACGTAGCCCAAACCATCATGCAAACCAGCCTCCCATCCACTGACTCCGTCGACACTTCCCACTGTCTCAACAAAGCAGCCAACATAAGCAAGGACCCCATGCGCTCCGGACATTTTCTCTTCCGCCTTGTTCTGTCGGCAAAAAGATACAAAACTCTGGGGTCACGTACCAACCGACTCAAGTACAGCTTCTTTCCTGCTGCTGTCAGGCTCGAATGTACTTACCTTGCATTAATTTGATCCTTCTCTACACTCTAGCTATGACTAACACTATTCTGCGCTCTCTCATTTCCTTCTCTATGAATGGTACGCTTTGTATAGCGCGCAAGAAACAATATTTTTCACTGTATGTTAATACATGGTGACAATAATAAATCAAATCAACCTCTTGGTTCCTTTTTGAAGATTGCTTTGGGATTTTTTTATGCCTACCCAAGCAGGCAAATGGATCCTAGCTTAATGCCCCATCCAGAAGACTTTGATAATGCAGCACTCCCTTAGCAGTGCAAGGCTATAATCTGCTTACTAGTCCATAGCAGGACAGGAACCCAAATCTTCCCGATTCCAAGATGAAAGGGCAATGAGCCAAGACAAGCTGACACCAAGAAGCAGCATTTATTTGTGCCTTCGGCGTAGCTGTGGTCAAGTTACAGCGGATAACAATACACTTGACCTGTGTTACTGAGAACCATTGCCATTTACACAGCATCAGGCAAGCGCAATCAATTCCAACAACTCGACTGTCGATGATCAAAAGAGAGCAAGGTGTAGTCCAACAGCTAATGACAGCAAATTTGTTTCTACTTTTAAATAAAAGAATTGACGCCAAACTGACAAAATGGATAAATCTGCTTGAAAAAGGAAAAAAACTGACTAACTGATCATTCACTAATTTGCTGGTTTTGGGATCTTGCTGTGTATACATTGGCTGCTGTCTTTTCTTGCATAGCAGAAGTGACTACACTTCAAAAGCAATTCACTAGTTGTAGATCACATGGGGTCTCTTGAAGACACAAATCCATTGTATTTCTTTAACTTCTAATTATTAAATTAAATAGTATTAATTTATTTAACGCATCAGAATATTCATAGCTCTTGCTGAGTAAAGAGGCAATGCTAGACTGATGCGCTAATGACTTTCTTTCACACCATAAATCCCAGTGGTTATAGGGTATTACTGTTGATGATAAATTTTCGAATAGAAATTATCAGTATATAGTTAAACTTTGCAGCAAGGATTGTTAGTAATTGTTCTCAGTGTTAAGGTTAGGGTGTTACATTCACCGGGGCAAAGAAAAAATGAAAGTGACTTTGACCCAGGCTGATATTGTCACAAAATGGTAAGATGCTATGAAAATGTATGTTTTCTTTGCACAAATGAAATCAAGCAGCCATGTATTTTCTAAACCACATCTAGGCAGCAACTAAGTAAGGAATAGGAAAGAAAAGGGGACAGGATTTTTTTTGCAATTGATACAATTAGTAATCAAAAGTGCTGTGAGCTAGGAAGCAGTTTAGATACAGGTGAGGTTGAAGCAGCAGCAGCAAGAGAGAGAAAAGCTGCCACCCCCAAGAACCAGTTCATCCAGAAATTAGGAACTGAACGCAGTAGAAGAGCTGGGGAAATGGGCAGTCTTCCTCAGGAAACAGCTCAGCTAGAGATGAAGTGCTGAAGGCAAAAGGCAGTTTGTGTAAAAGATTGTTTTCTTCGCTGAACTGAAGACCATTCCCAAGTCCTGGTCGCTTAAGCTGTACAGTGTGGTAGTCACTGGCTAGATCTTACCAATAGGTTTTATGGTTGTTTGGGAAATGGGGTCTCAGGTGAGTTTAGGATTACAGGAAAAACAGATATTATCAGGTTTCCATTCTTTGGGGGACAAAGTGCTTACTAAGAACTAATTTGCCAAAGGATAAGGTTGTTCTTTGTAGTGTTTTATTATCTTTCTCCTACTTTAATAGGTACTTTTTATTTGTTATTTAATGAAAGAGAGGTCTGAGTTTTCACTGTTTCCGCACATGTTTCTCACTAATGTCCAAAAACAAAACACATCATAGTAAACTAACGTTTAAGGTTGGGATACTGTTGCATATAATATCAGCAAGTTTTCGTAATAATGTTCATATCCTTGATAGAATCAAAATTATGACCTCCTGTGTTGGGGATGTTGAAGGCACCAAGAGCAGCGCTGTGCAGACGGTTCAGCACTGACTGGGGCCAATAACAATTCCTCAAAAACAATCCCTCTCTTTTGAAAGAAGGGAATTCCAGTGAGCAATGGTCAAGAGACCATCCAGCGATAAAATAGCAATGTCACCCACCCCTCGACCTCCTTTAGGAATGTATTTACTGCTCTTGGCCAAATCATCTCTGAAAGAATCGGAAAGAGCTCAGAAAGAGAAAGAAGTCCCCATTCCCAATGCACGCATCCTGAACGTGTCTGACAAAGGGCAGTGTTCGGAAATTCAGAAAGATGTGTGCAGGCTGGACATCTCATTCCCTCAAGAAGAAATAAAAATAAAAGGGAAGGAAACTGATTGGAATTACAGGAAGATTACAGGCTTAATTTTTTAATGTCAAAGATTCAACTGTGAAAATTTAGAGCATGGGCAAGATTAATCTCAATTATTTTCCGATTGGAAAACATAGAATTCTACAGTGCAAAAGGAGGCCATTTGGCCCATCGACAATCCCACCCGAGCCTATCCTCATAACCCCACGCATTTGCCCTAGCTAGTCCCCCTAACACTAACGGGCTATTTATCACAGCCAATCAACCTAACCTGCACGTCTTTGGACAACGTCTATCAGAATTTAAGCCCGAGATCTTTCTTCAAACATACAGCTTGCAGTTCAGGACAACAATTGCAGTAAATTGCTTTTGGAAAACTCTCTCAGACGGATAAATAACCGGAGTCAAAAGACTACAATACAATCACAGGGTCCAATTATCTCAGGAAACTATGTATCTCTTAGACAGATTGACCCTGTCTCAACTGCAGTCAATTAAAATTTTAACCTCTCCCGCCCCAGAGGTGGCTTTTATTCTACATTCACTATTGTAGATGCCATGTAAAGTTGTTTACCCAGCTGGGTAAACAACAGTCTTTCTGCCAAAATGTGGACATTCGGCACAGATGAGGCGGAACTTTCAGTTAGGCAAGGGGATTAAAATCTCACATTTCCATCTCTGTTATAAATGCCGTCCAATTTTCCACTGTGGTTACTTTTGTCTCAGTTGAAAGTTCTGCCCAAGCACAGCTCATTACCAGAAAGATGAACACAAGTGCCTTCTTTGTAGTTTAAGTACTCGTGAGACTAGCATCTCCAAGTTAAGCCTATTTATTAGCGTCACAAGCAGGCTTGCATTACTGAAGTTACTGTGAAGACCCCCTACTCACTACACTCCAGTACCTGTTTGGGTACACTGAGGGAGAATTTAGCATGGCCAATGCAGCTAACCAGTACATCTTTCAGACAGTGAGAGGAAACTGGAGTGTCAAGAGGAAATGCGTGCAGGCACGGGGAGAAGGTGCAGACTCCGCAGAGGCCTGAGCCGGGAATTGAACGTTCCTACGTCAGCAATGGAATTGATAAAACTAGGTATCTTTTAGTATCCAATCAGTACTTGAAACATAGAAATAGTAAATGCTTTAGGGTGCAGCATCAAGACTGAACACATGGCCGCAGGATAGGAACGGTGGCGTGGTAGGGACTGCCTGCTCCTGTTCACTGCTCTGCCGAGATTGTGGAGTATCTGGTACCTGACAGTCTTGCTCCACTGTGATGCTACTGTGGCAAACTGATCCAATGATGTTCATCATTAAAGCTACAACATGAATGACAGCTAGATAAGCAAAGTACTGGGAGAAGTGGGAGGAAGCTGTGTGAAAGTAAAGAGGTTACAAATTGAGCATGCAATTTCCCCACTCTAACCAGTCTTTATCTCACTCCACTTGCAGTTTAAAACGATGTCCCTGCAGTTTGTAAACCACAAATTGCGACTTCCGAGGAGCTCACATATTGGATTGATTCGATTTTATGAGACTCAAGGAGACGAGTTACATTCAGTGGTAGTAAACAGATAGCAAACTCAAGGCGCCTCACCCTTATATACTCTAACCAATGAGTTGAATCGATATTTGACAGCCACTTGGCCTCATCTATCACAGGGTAAACCATGTCCTTCAGTTTCCTCAGAGACTCCCTCATGACGTGGATGTTATGAATTTCCAGGAAAACAAGCTCAGCGTTCGAGTAGGCAGTTTCACTCTCATAGCCCCCACCTTTGGCCTGAAAGAAAGTGGCAATTACGCAAATATCAATGGATCAAGAAAGCACAAAGACACCACTGAGCTCGCTTGACTCAGATATTTCTCCCACTCCTCCACAACACTTTCAGTTTTATGTCCAATTACACCAACTCAGGACTGCAGTAAATGAGCATACAGTATGATTATTACAAATAGCTGAAACTCTATCTCACCTTAATTGCCCTACATAAAACACTCACCAAGTGCAATGGAACCTGAATTTACTGTAGCAGTTCATGGATTTCCACATTTCCAACCACATCATTTTTTAAAAATAATCTTTTTACAGCCACATTTATCACTCCCAAGGCAACCTCCACAACATGCACCTTATTGGCATCTGCCACACTGCTTTGGCGAGCGTCAAAGATGATTAACTTGTGAGACTGAGCATTAGCATCCATTATGGTTTGTAAGTACTTCTCGTCCTCCTTGCACCGCTTGTCATTCGGCCCTACCATTGGCTGGCTGCACCTAGTAATGGTTGCTTGACTTTCCGGATGGATCCATGATAAAACCTGAAGAACAAGTAAAAAGAGTTCTCAGTTACATTCATACTCAATGTTAACTTACTTAACTAATTCATTTATTCACAGGATGTGCAATTCATAGGAACAGGAGTAGGACATTGCACTCTTTGAGCCTGTTCTGTCATTCTGTTATCTGAGAAGGCAGGGTTTTAGTCAAACTGGAGTTCACACAGGATGGATGGTGAGAGTTGAATAAGCAAAGTGTTATGAGTAGTTGACTCAGAATGTGGGAAAAGCAGATATAAAGTGTCGTACGAGTGCAGGGTTACAGTTTGCGCAATGTTGATGTTGCGGCAGTATGTAACTAATGTGAGGACGTTGGTTCTGAAATAGGATACTTCTCTCTCTAGGAATGAAGAGGAAAAGTCTTGTTCAAAAGATAGAGTAAGAAAGACAAAACTGATCGAACACACAAGTTAATACTTCCAGGATCAATGCACTAAATTATCACAAAATTGTGACAGTGCAGAAAATCATTTGGTCCACTGTATCTGCATCGGCTTTCTACTACTTACTGGACAATCTTTCCTCCAGACCTTTATTATTTCACTCAGTCCCAGTAAAACCTTGACAAGTTGCAATTCATGTAAACGAACCATAATGCAACCAACAATCAGCAGCCTACTTCTAAACAGTACATTCTGTTCATTCTCACCAATCTTAGAGAACATAAGAACATAAGAACATAAGAACATAAGAAATAGGAGCAGGAGTAGGCCATCTGGCCCTTCGAGCCTGCCCCGCCATTCAATAAGATCATGGCTGATCTGTCGTGGCTCAGTTCCACTTTCCCGCCCTCTCCCCATAACCCTTAATCCCCTCTCTTATCAAAAACCCATCAACCCGCTTCTTAAAAATATTTAGCGAGGCAGCCTCCACCACTTCAACGGGCAGAGAATTCCAGAGATTCACCACCCTTTGAGTGAAGAAGTTCCTCCTCAACTCCGTTCTGAACCGCCCCCCCTTTATCTTGAGGCTGTGCCCCCTAGTCCTACTGTCTTTTTTGAGCGGGAAGAGTCTTTCCACCTCTATCCTATCCATCCCATTCATCATCTTATACGTCTCAATGAGATCTCCCCTCATTCTTCTAAACTCTAACGAGTACAAGCCTAGTTTATTCAGCCTCTCCTCATAGCTCAACCCCCTCAACTCCGGTATCAGCCTAGTAAACCTCCTCTGCACTCCCTCCAAGGCCAAAATATCCTTGCGCAGGTGCGGCGCCCAAAACTGCACACAGTACTCCAGCTGCGGCCTCACCAATGCCCTATACAGCTGCAGCAAGACCTCCCTACTTTTATATTCAATCCCCCTCGCTATGAAGGCCAGCATCCCATTCGCCTTCCTGACCACCTGCTGCACCTGCAAGATGGGTTTTTGCGACTCATGTCTATGTGTGTGCATTTATGTGTGCGCGCGCATGTTAGTTAAGTTCCATTTCATGCATGCAATGCTATCTCTGCAGTGTTTAGCAATCATTCATGCAAGGATTCAACTGTTGGGGTATCCTTTACCAGTGTCATCAGTCTGGGGTCACTGAAATAGAGAAGCCATCGGATTTAGAAACATAGAACATTACAGCACAGTACAGCCCTTTGGCCCTCAATGTTGTGCCGAGCCATGTCCAATCCCAAGATCAAGATATCCGCTCCCTATAATTCTGAATGCTCCATGTGCCTATCCAATAACCGCTTGAAAGTTCCTAAAGTAGCTTTCAAGTCCACACCAAACAGACAAAATAAGAGACTATCACAAAAAATATAAAATTTATAACTAAGAACAAAAACTACTAAAAAAAAGCCTCAAAAAAAGTGGAGTGTACCCTCAATAGTGAGTGGAGAGTGAGAAGGGAAATCCAAATATATTACATTCACCCATTTCCCTTTATCTATCCTACTCGTCACATTCCCAAGAAACTCAATTTATCAGACATAATTTACATAATTTCCCTTTCATAATATCATGTGGATACAACCTGATCATACTATAATTTTGTAAATGCCTTGCCAACACCCACTTTCAGAATTTTCCCAACAAATGATGACAGCTAATTCGTCCTCCTTCCTTGAACAGCACTATTACATTGATTTAATATTACTTCAACATTTTCTTTAAGGAGACAGCTGCAGATTTATAAAAACAGACAGCTTAAGCGTCAGTTATTAGTTTTGAGGATATGGAGGAAAAAATGTGTTGTTTAATTCATAAAAATATTGACCAATATCATTTCCCCCAAAACTACAGTGGTATTGTAGCTTTCAAAGTGAGTCTGAATACAGAAGCTGCTTCTGTGTCATGTTCATTGAAACAATGTTCAAATGTAAGCCATAAGACAAGACCATAAGACATAGGAGCAGAATTAAGCCACTCAGCCCATCGAGTCTGCTCCACCATTCAATCATGCCTGATATTTTTCTTATCCCATTCTCCTGCCTTTCCCCCATAACTCCTGATCCCCTTAGTAATCAAGAACCTATCTATCTCTGTCTTACAGACACTCGATGATCTGGCCTCCACAGCCTTCTGCGACAAACAGTTTCACAGGTTCACTACTCTCTGGCTGAAGAAATTCCTCCTCATCTCTGTTTTAAAGGATCATCCCTTTAGCCTGAGGTTGTGCCCTCTGGTTCTAGTTTTTCCTACTAGTGGAAACATCCTCTCCACATCCACTCTATTCAGGCCTCGCATCCTGTAAGTTCCAATAAGATCCCCCCTCATTCTTCTAAACTCGAGTGAGCACAGACCCAGAGTCCTCAACCGTTCCTCATACAACAATCTCTTCATTCCAGGGATCATTCTTGTGAATTTCTTCTGAATCCTTTCCAAGGCCAGCATATCCTTTCTTAGACATGGGGCCCAAAACTGCTCACAATACTCCAAACTGACTGGCAATGAAAGCAAAACATTCATAGAAACCCACTGGGATCCGTCCACGAGTCCGGAATGCTGCCACTTTGCAAAGGTCATCGTCTTTGACACTGGTTGGCACCACTACAACCGAAGGGTAGGTATCACAGAGTTCATAGTTGCTGTTTATCTTACTTATTGTCCAACTTTCATTTGGCAATCCCTATAACAAAATGTAAAAACAGAGTTTAATCAGAAGACCAAATCAAAATCCTGCTGAAACGGAACTCACTTTCTTTCTCACAGTAATATAAAAACAAAATACTGCAGACGTTGAAATCTGAAACAAAAACAGAAAAATGCTGGAAAATCTTAGCAGGTCTGGCAGTATCCGTGGAGAGAAAGTAGGGCTCTACTCACTCTCCATAGATGCTGTCAGGCCTGCTGAGATTTCCCAGCATTTTTCTCTTTTTGTCACTTTCTCTCTCCACAGTTGCTGAGCTCTTCCAGCACTTGTCTCTTGTGCTTCATTCCACCTGAGGATTTTAGCATACAAATCAAGGTCTATTCTCTCTGTGCAGTACTAGGGAGTACCACACTGTCAAAACTAGTCTTTCAGATAAAATGGGGATGCAGTGGTGTTGTGGTATTGTCGCTGGACTCGTAACCTAGAGAGCCAGGGTAATGTTTTGGGTACCCGTGTTCAAATCCCACCTCGACAGATGGTGAAATCTGAATCCAATAAACTTCTGGAATTAAAAGTCTACTGATGACCATGAAACCATTGTTGATTGTTGTAAAAACCCATCTGATTCACTAATGTCCTTTAAGGAAGGCAATCTGTTGTCCTTAACTGGTCTGGCCTACATGTGACTCCAGACCCACAGCAATGTGGTTGACTTTCAAAATACCCTCAGGAATGGGCAATAAATGCTGGCCCAGCCAGCAACACCCACATCCCGGGAATAAATCTTAAAAAACGGAAGTGAAGCCTTGTCTGCCCATTTCAGATGGTCAAGGATTCCATGGCACTCTCTCAAAAGGAGTTATCCCTGGTGTCCTGGCCAATATTTAACCCTAAAAACGTAATCACAAGATGAATCAGATTGTTCTTTGTGGAAGCTTGCTATGTGAAAATTGGCTGCCACATTTCCTACATTACAACAATGATTAAACTTCAAAAAAAAAAGTAAGTTATTGCTATAAAGCGCCAGCAAAGCCCACATACATTGAATGCATTAAAAAACCTCACGAAATTGGCAGCTCCTCATGGCTTTCCAAGGCTAACAATAGGAACCTGCACCTTTAATGTAGTATAAGGTCCCCAGCAGAGCCAGGGAGCAACAATAAGTGCAACCCTGGCCGCATACTGAGAACCGAAAGAAGAACTGGAATGACAGGACCTCAACCCACTCCTTCCCACCTATCACTCAAATTGGATCAAAGTTTGCAGCATTTGGATTAAACAGTAAATCAGGTTTAAATAATGTGCTTCACCCAGAAAGAGTGATATCACTCAAAATCTGCTGTAGAACAGAGCGACCCACGTGACACACCTGTCTTTTATATTCTGCAACTGGGTCGTACACCTTCCAGCCCTGAACAGGGTAGTTCTCCTTGTACTTCACTGCAAACAGCGGCTAAACGGAACAAAGAGAACACAAGTCGACCAAGACACAACATTATGACCAAACACATCATACGTAACCTAATGCAAAAGTTAGCCAGCCACACGCAGCTAATTAGGAATCCAGATGTTCCTACTTGCATCAATAAATAATGAGAAGTTGACACTGTCACTGATCTTGTGATCACTATAGTCCTACCTGCACCATGTCAGTATGTGACCTTTGGCCTGGTTGTGTGCTAGTTGACTCAATGGCTAAAAATAAAAGTGTGCAAGTCTTTTTTGATCATTGTGTGTGCTTTACTTCCTTGGCTGCTGCTTATGGGCTAGCTACTAAAATAGTGTGTAACACAGG
This sequence comes from Carcharhinus amblyrhynchos, assembly GCF_965287045.1. Lineage (NCBI taxonomy): Eukaryota > Metazoa > Chordata > Chondrichthyes > Carcharhiniformes > Carcharhinidae > Carcharhinus > Carcharhinus amblyrhynchos. The sequence goes on from NC_137327.1 coordinate 127,976,187, forward strand.
GGGTGGGGGGGGGTAAAGAATTGATTGAGCACTTTGGGAACAGCAGCAACTTGGTATAGGGAGAACAGTTGTCACTGCGGTCAGCTCAACCAATTGGAAAATCGATCTGCCAGCAGGAGAAAGTAATCCAACCAATAGCTAACAGAGAGCAAGCATGATCCAACTACATCCTGGGCGGGGGCAGAGGGGGCAGTGGAGGAACAGAAATGGTGGGACAAAAGGTTGGGGAAAGTCTGTGTCAATGTCTTAGCAATTATATCCTCTGAGAATTACCTTGTAAGTCAATTGAATTGCAGGTAGTAAGCATCAAGTTGGACGTGGGGAACCATACAGAGATTGTAACTCTACTGAGCTGCTTGAAGAATAAACTTGCTAAAGGTAAAAGACAAGTTTCTGTATCATTCCTTCACCCTACATTGGAGTTAACAGTCAGGGTGGCAGTCAGGTCCTGGGATGTTCTGGATGAAGAACAGGCAGGTGACAAGTCCAAATCATTCGCAACTACTTGACAAAATGGCTACAAACTGCACCAAAACGTAACAACATGTTTGATAAGCTCATGCCAGAATTCCAAACTTCGCAATGAATGATTGATTGATAGATGTCTGTAAATTAAACATACATGAAGTACGTTTACCTACATTGTGTGGAAGATGATTTCTACAAAAATTAGCTTGTGAGGCTAAAACAGTGTCAATGTTGCTTCACCCGGGGTTATCAGCACTTTCTATTGGGTATATAACAGCCACTTGAGTTCACATTAAGTTGTCACTGGCTATGGTTTTCTGAGAGGAGTCTGCGCAAGGACCATTTTTGGAAGTAAAGCATTTCCGATGGTGGATTTACCCAGTTATTCTCTGAAAGATAAGGGGCGGAATTTTCCCATCCCACCCACCATGGGAATCGTAACGGGCAGGACAAGACCATGCAGACATCTGCTGACCTCAAGTGGGTTTTTCCAGTCTTGGGGCAACTGCAGCCAGAAAATTCCGCCAAAGGTATCAGGGATTATTTGGATCACATTTCAAGAAAATCATATTATTTAAACAGAATGACTAAGCTCTTGCAAATTCAAATCTCTGCAATAATAAATTAACCCTCGGACGTGATGAACTGATGTCATTTCAGAATTTGTCATGAAGTGCCTTACATAAAGTTTCAGTCGATCTTTTCAATGCTTTCTTTAAGCTACGCAGGCCAGCATTCATTTTACTTTCAAATAGCTAGTCCTATTTTCTAAGGTTCTGTGAACACGTTAAATAACGTTCCGGTTGTAAGATTCTCAAAGAATTTTAATTTGCATATGTACAAAATCTGCTGTAACCTGGAACTTGATTAGACCTTGGAGGAGAGAAGTGCAGCTATTTCTCCTTATTCAATGGCATTTACAGAACTACAGGTTTTTATAAATCGACTTTGCAGGATCTTTATTCTTCCTGAAACTAAATGATGGGTTTCAGTAGCACTCCCACTGCTGGACAGTGCAGCAATTGGCAGTATCCAGCCCTGCTATCACACTGGGTCTCTGTGGGGCTGGCAATGACCATTTCACTCGAGAATGAAAAATAAAGGTTTTCTTTATGTATCCGGTGATTGATAGTGACAGACAGTTCTGTGGAACACCAGTGGCTTGTCACCATGAGGCACTGAATGGCTATTGAGCGCAGTGCTGATCTCAAATTACATCGCAGTTCAGTACAGTGCAGCAGATTAGTGGGCATCCTTCAGTGTCCTGTTTCACCGCCCCCACCACAAGTCCCCAAACAACCGAACAGTGCCCTTTGAAATTAGCAGAGACCTGAATGACTGAAGAAACGGTCAGATTCAGACCTGGGGCCTCATTTTCCTCAGTCTGATGTTAATATGATCTCAGTAATAATACAGGCATTCTTTGAAATGATTCATGATTACTGATACTTTAAAAATCTTATTTGCCAGGTCATTTTATCCCATGAAGCTTCCAATGACTTAATTCCACATTTATTTTTACTTGGACAACATTCTTACTGCCTATATAAAATGCAATTTCCCCCAAGATGGCCATTTCATAAAGGCGTGTGTGTAGATCCCGACAGTGGGACAATAGCCAGCTTTCTGCCATAGCAGATCAATAGAATTCCTACAGTGCAGAAACAGGCCATCAGGCCCATCGAGTTTGCACCAACTCTCTGAAAGGGCATCCCACCTCAGCCCGTCCCTCTGCTCTATCCCCATAACCCCATGCATTTACCATAGCTAATCCACCTAACGTATACATCTTGGGATACTAATGATCAATTTTCTGCAACCAATCCACCTAACCTGCACATGTTTGGACTGTGGGAGGAAACTGGAGCACCCGGAGGAAACCCATGCAGACACTGGGAGAACCTGCAGAGTCCATACAGACAGTGATCCAAGCCGGAACGGAACCCAGGTCCCTGGTGATGGGAGGCAGCAGTGCGAACCGCTGTGCCATCAATCGTATAGACAACAAGTACTAAAAATGATGTTCCCCTCAGCAGACTCCTGTCTGGTCAGACATACAGAAGCTGCTCCTCATAGTCAAAGAAATATTAAGGACCCATCTCGAAGTATGCAGACCGAAAGGGGACAGGTTTGCTCTCCCATTGGAAAACTCAACAATGTGGACACTGAATCTGATCTCAGCCCAGAGCTTCAGTGGAGACAGGAAGGGTCGTGTGGCTGATGGGAATTAGGAAAGGTTCACACTCTGGATCAGTGTCCATTGGCTTCTGGTGGAATGTGCACACGTACCAACTTTGGGCAAGATCTGAGAAGCCCCACATGGCCAAATGAGTGGTCAGCACTCAGCGAACAATGGTCATTTGGTGGAAGGTTGCTAGTGTCCAGGGGAGCATAGTGAAGAGAAACGAATGCAAGAAATATACAAATAACTTGAGACAACACTCCACTGATTGGATTGCTCAACACAGAGCAAGCATGGATACAATGGGCCAAATGGCTGTACTATACTATGACAACTACATTAGCTTCATGTAACAATGATGTGGATAAAAACTGAGAAGGACTGCCCACAGCAGCTTCCAGGCAAACATAAAACACAGCTGTGCCTTGCAACTTCTTGCCAGCTCAGTTGGCTGGACAGTTGGTTTGTAATGCAGAACGACACCAACAGTGCGGGTTCAATTCCCGTACTAGTTGAGGTTATTCATGATGGCCCCGCCTTCTCAACTTTGCCTCTGGCGTGAAGCGTGGTGATCCTCAGGTTAAATCACCATCAGCCTATGGTTACCTGGGCTGTGGTGCCTTTACATGATCAACTGTTCTATAAAAAGAAATTGAGCATTGAAATAGTTATCAGCAATTTTTATCATCACCACAGCTGGGTAGCTTATCAAGCAACTAACAAAGTTACAATTCAAATTCATCATATCACTAAACAAGACTTACCAAGTTCTTTGAGACAGGAAAGGCAAACTGCGTTAGGTTCTCAAAGATTTCAAGTTTACCGTGCTCTTCCTGTTTGTATGCAAACCGCAGATTTCTCATATCCTGTTAAGAGAGTTGGACAGTGTCAAGTCTAATAATGTCCAGAAGTATATGTACAAAGCTAAAACATGATACAGGAGTTCAATACACATATGACAGGATTATACTTTAGCTCTGCCTGACACAAAGTTTAGAATTGTAGCAACAAATTCAAGAAGAGGTAGAACAAGATAATACACTACATTGTTCTGTATGATGAAGGCAACTGTAAAATTTTGCAAAATGCAAAACTAAGGTATTAATTCTGGGGAACAAAAAAAAGACAATTGAGAAGCTCAGAGGACTCTTCACTTTCCGAGAAATTCCAACAAATCTATTCTAGAATTTGTCCCACTGTCAAAATTACAAGCCAACTGGTTTCACGCTGCCACACTGAACAGGAGCAGGCAATTCAGCCCCTCAAATTTGTTCACCGAGGTCATGGCCATTCTGCAACTAACTCCAAACACCTGCTGTCACCCACAACTTTTAACACTTTTGCCAGACAAATATCTATCAATCTCACTTTTTAAAATTAACAACTGATCTAGCATCAACTAGCATTAGTGGAAGAGTTCCACATTTCTGCAGCCCTTTGTCTGAAAGAGCATTTGCTAAGTTATGGTAGCACAGTGGTCTACTGCCTCTCAGCGCCAGGGACCTGGGTTCAATTTCGGCCTTGGGTCACTGCCTGTGTGGTGTTTGTACATTCTCCCCGTGTATGTGTGCATTTCCTCCGGGTGCTCCAATTTCCTCTCACAGTCCAAAGATGTGCAGGTTAGGTGCATTGGCCATGCTAAAATTGCCCCTTAACGTCCCCAGGTGTGTAGGTTAGATGGGGTTAGCCATGGTAAACATGTGGGTTTACAGGGATAGAAAGGATGAGGGGGCCTGGATAAGATACTCTGTCAGACAGTCGGTGCAGACTTGATGGGCCAAATGATCTCTTCTGTGCTGTAAGGATTCTATGAATGTTACTCCTGAAAATCTATAAATTAGAGACAGACCTATGTCTGAGACTCCTCATTCAGCAGAAACAGTTTCTCTACGCAGGCACTCAATTCCCCTTGAGATCTTGAAAGTAAATCAAATCACACCTTAACCTCCTAAACTCTAGGGAGTACAATCCTAGTTTGTGCAATTTCTCCTTATAACTAAACCCTCAGAATCCACGTCTCATTCTGATAAATCTACAATAAATTCCCTTTAAAGCCAATGCATCCTTCCTAAGATGCTGTGTCCAGGATTGCTCACAGTACTCCAGCTGTGCTGTAAGCCACTACATTCTTGTCATCTTTTCCTTCAGTGGACATAATGCAAATAGGAAACATCTTACCTTGCACACAATTTCCAGCCCACAGGAATTCTCTTGAATGCCAGCAATCTTTTCGATACGATTCACAACCCCCAGTGGAACATCAAGAGTGAAAGGGGGATCCTAGTTTAAGGATACAAATTGTAAGTCAGGGATGATTTGTACCGAACAGTAAACGAGAGAGAAACTGGATGGAATTTCTTTTCTTGTTGCACTTAGTCTCTCCATTCAACTCCACCGCATGGATGGCATGGTAGCAGAGTGGTTAGCACTGCTGCCTCACAGCACCAGGGAGCCGGGTTCGATTCCCGGCTTGGGTCACTGTCTCTGCAAAGTCTGCACATTCTCCCTGTGTCTGCAAAAAACCGGGTGCTCCGGTTTCCTCCCACAGTCCGAAAACCGTGCTAAATTCTCCCTCAGTGTACCCGAACAGGCGCCGAAGTGTGGGTGACTAGAGGATTTCCACAGTAACTTAACTGCAGTGTTAATGTAAGCCAAATTGTGACATTAATAAATAAATAACAACCTGTCTTGTTGAGATCTCTTCATTCTTTAAGCAGTATTTACTATAAACAGATTACCTTTTCAATATCCCCTTGTTTGTGGGAGTATAGTTTGCCCAAAGTGGTTGGTGGGTTTCCTTTATTGCAACAACAACCACTTGCACTTCTGAAGAACCTTTTACATCATAAAATGTTCCAAGGTGCTTCATTAAGATAAAATTTCATACTGAGCCATATGAGATATCAGGTGAGTTAACCAACAGAGGCAGATTTTAAAGAACAGCTCAGAGGATGGAGAATCTCAGGGTTTACTATGCACAGTTGAAGGCAGGCAATGGTTGGTTGAGGGCTGGAGGATGTTGCTGAAATAGAGACAATAAGTCCAGGGAGACTATACTTCAAGAAGTGTTTCATCGATTGGAAAATGCTCTGCAACATCCTGAGGTCATGAAAGGCGTTACATAAAATTCAAATCTTTCTATTATGGCAGCCATCGCATTCCAGCCAAATCGATAACTATTTCTGGGTTTCTGCATCCAGCACCCACATGTGCAGGAGGGTAACCATTTGCTCCTTTCCTCCACACAGGGACGAGGAAGGTCACGTGGCTTTAAGTCAATCCCTTAGAAAATTGATTTTATGAGGAGCCACAGACAATCGCTGTGCATCATGCACTGGGTCTCCCTCCAGAACATCATTTAGCAGATCAGCAAGATGAGACACTCCCCAGTGGGACACCAGGAAAGATCCCCTGGTAAGAACAGAGCCTTACAAATAGGCTATCTTATGATTTCCCTACACTGAGGAGTAACATACAGCAAGGCACGCTTGACAGAGCAAAGGAGATTTTTAAAAAGTAAATGTATATATTTGTATATTTTGAAAATAGGCCAATAACCTGTTAGAAATTACACAAGTCATTGTTGCCTCATGCTTCTAGACACCTCTTGGAGAAACAGACAAGGACACAAGAAACAGCAGCAGGAGTAGACCATATGGCCACCAAGTCTGCTTCAACATTCAATATGATCATAGTTCATCTTAGGCTTCAACTCCACTTTCCTGTCAGCTCCCCATAGCCCTTGATCCCATCAGAGGCCAAAATCTGTCTACCCCCCCTTAAAAGTATTAATTGGAAGCATCTACACCTCCCCCCCTCACCTCCGCAGAGAATTCCAAACATTCGCAATCCTTTGAGTGAAGTAATTTAGAAACATAGAAACAAAGAACATCGGAGCAGGGGAGGCCATACATTCAATGTTTTGGCATTTACTATTTCCTACGGTAATGAATTCCACAGGCTCACCACTCTTTGGGTGAAGAAGTGTCACCTCATCTCTGTCCTAAATGGTCTATTATCCTCAGACGGTGACCCCTGGTTCTGGACTCCCTCGCCATTGGGAACATCCTCCCTGCGTCTCCTCATTTCAATCTAAGTGATCAGCCCCTTATCCTGAGACTGTAGATGCCCCAACCAGCAGAAACAATCTCCCAGCATCTATTCTATTGAGCCCCTTCAGAATCCTCTCTTTTTTCTAAACCCCAGAGAATACAAGTCCAAATTATACAATCTTTTTCTTAAATTTTTCCACTCAATGGAATTCAGAAAAATTTAGGCACAGTTCAATCAGTCCTGAGCATAATCCTGCTCCAAACTTGGGTTTGTAGTTGATACAGTGAAATGTAAAATCCCACAGCACATTCACATGTGCTAAATAACCTAAGGTATGGAGGAGGTGCAAAGACCCTGCTCTCAGGATTTCATTAAACTTTATGAAGCACTCACAGGATTTCATTAAACTCTATGAAGCGCACATCATCAGTCGTGTTTAACTTACCCGCTCCACGCTTTTGAAGTACAATTTGTATTCAGTCACAGTAAGTGTTCCACTAATGGCCCCAATGAAAGGACAAATGTACGTGACATCTTTGGCTGTGGAGTAAACATACAAATTTCTTATTCATCCATTTTGTTCTGTATCAAGTTTGCATTTGCAGTAAATGAGAATTGTTGTACTCCTCACTGTCCTGCCTACCTAGAGGACCTATTACCACACATTTATTCAGTGCTCCTTGCATTGAAAACACGAACAGCACAAAGCACTTCATAAGAAAACACCACAAAGTGAAGGGATTTTGTAGCAGGGTGAGAGAGAATGAGTTTAGGAAGGGAGACAGGGATTCACTACTTTTAGTATTCACCGATTGCTGCTGACAACTGTACAAACACAGAAATTATTGGACCCAATAAATCGTGGATGAATAGCCTGTTGATTCCCACTTCTCTAGTTACACAAGGTGATTGGAGATTTCAATACAAGAGAACCAAACCTTAATTGTTTCATCCGCAGGAAAGCAGGAGCAAAAACTAGGGCAGGGAAACAAATAAAAACTAATATCGATGTACAGATTATTCAGGAATCATGTTTGACTACACAATACATTTAAACATCATTGGTAAATCACTCCAATTATTGCAGGGCTATTATGGTTCAGAAAGGTAATTTTATGAAAGTACAGGAAAAAAATCTGATTAATTATAGGAACTTTGCATCATTTGAGACTTTGTTTAAGGCAAGATCTTTAAGATAAGGTCATATACCAACAGACTCAAAAACAGCTTCTTCCCTGCTGCCTTCAGAGTTTTGAATGGACCTACCTCGCACTAAGTTGATCTTTCTACGACTGTAACACTACATTCTGCAGTCTCTCCTTTCCCTCTCTTTGAACAGTATGCTTTGTCTGTACAGCACGCAAAAAACATTACTTTTCACTGTACATTAATACATGTGACAATAATAAATCAAACCAAGATAGAGACAAATAACTGTAACACACTTAAAACAGCAGCCCCTGGGCTCAGGTCTCAGCCACCTCGATTGTGTTCAGGAGCCCTAAATATGGGAGCCAATAATATGTGACATGTCAAATCTTTTTTTAGGATACTAATATTAAGCGTTTTTAAAAATGGGTTGAAACACAACTTAGAAGCTTAGATACAATGAGTCACTTACCGATTGCTTTAATAGCTTCCCCTGGAAACAATGGTGCCTCCTCCATCTGAGCCAGTTTATTTCCATCCCTTAGCACCTGACAATTAATCAAATCCAGTTAAAGGCACAGCCTACCCAGTATTCTCATCTTCTCTGCACATTTTCTATCACATCTCACCCTTTCTCTCTCTCTTTCTCAACTCCAGTGTTACCTAACGAGAGAGGCAGGCAGTTAAACCTATCAAGAGTTCCCTCCCTCAAACCTGCTTGGCAATTTCAATTAAAGCTGTTTCACAAATTAAAATATTGCTGTCTTTTCGTTGTTCAGGCGAATCTGAAACAGTAAGTGCGTTACAGAATAAGTAGGGAGTTGAAACAAGGGGTTCGTGACAGTTTACTAAATAGAAAAACAGCTGCTAAGTGTGTATTTTACCTCGAAATAGCTTTATGTGACAAAGCCATTGAAAAGTAACACTACAAATTTAAAGGCCATTTTCTTGGTTTCATTCCAGGAGCCCCTCCCACATTCATAAACATGCTTCAAAACTAAAAGCCACATTCACCTTGACTTGTCTAACAGAAGGTTATTTACCTTTCAGTGTGTAAATCTTTGTTTGCCAGTTTACTGACAGAATATACTAACATTTCTGATTATTTTCATGTGATGAATGACTGCAGCCCATTCTGTGGATAAGGCACAGAATACTAAAACATTTGCATTTACAGAGTGCCCGCAGTCATTTGGCATAACTGGATTAACATTAAACATGCTCTTGCATGGTGTGAATGCAGATGAACAGCCAAAACCTCACAGACATGCTACAAGCTACTTTCTTCTTGCCTTAGCTGTGTTGAATTTTATTACAAAGCAGCCTAATTGCTCCATTAGATCAAGCTAAATGAGTTACCTTACTGAAGCTTTTTGTTCCAATATATGAACATTCCATTTCACAAACACACGTGTTTATATCATGCCATGTTAGAAAGCACTGCACAGTTAAAGATTTGTCATTGTAACAATGTCGAACACTGCTAATCTGAACCCGGCACAGATCATCAGTCAGAAGGCAAATTGCTTTGTAAAAAGCAGTTCGCACTGGTCTGGGGCATGGCCTCCAGAATGTAAATACATTATTTTTTGTTTCCGTTTTATGTTGTAATTAGAAAGTGACTGCCAATCTGATTAGTTGCAGTTAATTGCAACTGAGTTAAAGTACAGTAAATGGCAAATCAAGATGACCTGAGCCGTGTTTGAATCTGACCAATTCAGAGTAGCACTGCCCTATTGGAACGAGTGAGAACACAGAACATGCAACACAAAACGTGTACTTTTGATCTGAAATGAGAGCGCGGCTTGCTTTACATGGCTTTTTGTCTTGTTTCGAAAACCAAAATACCTGCATGCAATTCATTCATTGGTGGGTGCTGGTTAGCTGAAGTCTGTACTCTCAGCTATAGGTCAAAGAGGGAAAAAAAAAAGAATCACATATTTTCAATAGAGAAAATTGCCACTTGCCAAGGAGTGTGCACCCAGTTCAGGGTCAGCATCAGAATGACAGGACCCATTACGTCCATCCTGAATCTCCTGCAGATCAACGCCAGCAGTGGGAGAAGCACAGGTTTGGGAGGAGGGGGAAGCATGCACAAGGTGAGAGGCAACATATGTTACAGTTTACATGCAACACTACAGCAAAGGGAAAAGCAAGCACGTATCACAGGGAGCAGTTTTATACTTCCCCTCTAAAAAAAATACAAAAAATTTTTTAGTAAAGCATTTCAACTTCAAGCAATGTTTTTAAAAAACATGAACAGTTTTACATCTATCGGCTAAGGGTGGTGGGAAATAGCACGAGTAGTACATATGGAATGAATGGGGAGATTCCTTTTTTCAACTTGGAACTGTTACACCCTCGATGTCATGTGCTTATGTGTCCTGCTTGGATGCTGCTGCATTGTAAAATTTTTTTTAACTTGAATTTTGTAATTGTTTGCTGTTGGGTGTGTGAGGTGGCACTGTGACGCTGGGGGCGGCACAGTGGTTAGCACTGCTGCCTCACGGCGCCAGGGACCCGGGTTCAATTCTGGCCTTGGGTCACTGTCTGTGTGAAGTTTGCATGTTCTCTCCCTGTCCATGCGTGTTTCCTTTGGGTGCTCCGATTTTCTCCCACAGTGCAAAGACGTGAAACTCAGATGGATTGGCCATGGTAAATGCACAGGGTTACAGGGATATGGCAGGGGTATGGGCCTGGGTAAAATGCTTTTTCAGAGAATCAGTGCACACTCAATGGGCTGAATGGCCTTCTGGGATTCTATGGATTCAAAGCCATCAATTTGCAAGAACTCCATCATTAACAAGATCCGTTCATAGATTGGGGGACACGGGGGTGCAGTAATATTGTCACTGGACTAGTAATACAGAGACCAGGGTAATGCTCTAGAACCAGGGCTCCAATCCCACCATGACAAATGGTGAAATTTGTATTCAATAAAAATCTGGAATTAAGGGTCCAAAACTGACCATTCCTGATTGTCAGAAAAAACCCATTTGGTTTATTAATGCCCTTCAGGGAAGGAAATCTGCCACCCTTTTCCGGTCTGGCCTAGATGTGACTGCAGACCCACAACAACATGGTTGACTCTTGCATGTCTTCAGAGGTGGGCAATAAATGCTGGCTCAGCCAGCAACACCCACTGTTCATGAATGAATAAAGAAAGTTTTGCCGTTGGCCAACTTTAGAATCAGTGGATTGCAAGGCATTTCAATAACTTTGACAGAAAACCAGCAGCTGGGACTTTATCTGTCTTATGAATACTATCAGGTAGGAAGTTACACTAGACCTCTTTGTGTAAATGGAGGCAACTCCCTTGGAAATCAGGCTAAAAGGCAGGTCACTATTAGTCAAAGTTCTACTTCCAGGCTGTATTAAGTCTAGAATACAATCAGACTGCAACAGGACTGAACGTTCCATTATGCTGTGAACAATTTGATTTTAAACCAAATCTCACAATGGCATTTTTATGTCCTGGTAGGCTTTCATGCAAGGACAAAATTAACACAGGGATTTCAGTGATTGCAGCAATGTCTGGATTTCACCGTCATTTAGTGCACGATCATGCCCAGATTACCATGATGTCTCACGACTGAAAAACAGGACCACAGTTAATGGATAGTGAAAAGAATGTCGCCATTCTGCTATATTTGTCAGAAAAACAAATAAAACAGTATTTTCTCACTGCCCACCATTTAGTCTCTTTCCTCTCCAAAGTTTGTAGAGTAAATCTGCACTGTTTGTCCTAAGGCTTGGAGTAAGTTGTTGATTACAGTTTGTTGGGGCTGAAGTAGTCTTTGTCACCATAAGTAGGTTAACTGTAAATCTTCACTGACTCTTAGAACTACTTAGAAATATACAGTAAAAGGTAAAATCTGGGAGCTATTTCCATGCTTGCTATACACACTGCTCTGTCCAACACTCAACTGACCCTGGCTGTACGTTGTGCTCTCTTACACCATGTGAACTGTATTTTACTCTGTCCCACATTAACCTTTTAGGTGCCAGACCCGCATACTACACCCGCCTCAAGTCTTTAATCCAATTTATTTCAAGTGATTACAGTTTATTCTACGTCTTAATTATTTACTATCATACATTTACATTGATTTTAGTACATTATCACTACCACATCTACCCCCTTCAAGTTCTGACTTCAAGGTTCAGCAGGTCTGGAGACCTTTAACCCCTTCCATATTGAATTCGTACTACTGTCAGAGAACTGGTAGTGTCTGTCGCTGCTGGCTCTTCCTGTTGGTTTGGTGGTAGAGCTGGTATCTGGGTGCCTTTCATTCATTTCTTCATGTTGAGCCACACTTGGTCAGTTTGGCTATCACACTGATTGGTTATTGCTACTCTAACTCATTTCTTGCAGAGTGGATTGTGCATGGCCCCTTTGTTACCTTCACTTTTCCCATCATTGTGTGGGTCATCTTGATGTCATGGGTGGCGGAAGATGAGCATGGCTGTGACTAGAATGAGGTTGAATGGCATGCTCACCTCTGCTTGTTGCTGTAGGTAATGAAAGGGTGCTACAAGCTTTTGGCATCTTTTGTGGTTTTGGCACACTGGCTGGGAGTTGCAGCACACGTTTAGTGTTTGCGGTGTTGACCTGCTGCACTGTCATCGGACTGGAACTTTAAGGCTGTTCAGACTTCAAGTCGCTTCTTTTTCATCCTCCACTGGAAATATCATGGTTATCTTTTGGGTTGGCTGATCTGTTGATTGTGGGCTTTCTAGCATCTGTAACAAGAATGGCCAAACCTGCTTCGCAAAGAGGGAAAGCAGTTCAGAACTGAAGGCAGTCAGGATAGTCTCTTTTGTTTGAGAACTCAGGCACTTGCAGTTCTGTATGGTTAATGACAGTGGTCGTCTTGACATCTTCTGACATTTTGAGGTGGTCCAGGGCTATATGGACAGTTAAGAAAGCCCACCAATTCCTCTATTTACTTTCTCAGGAAGCTAAGAAAATTTGGCACATCTGCTACGGCTCTCACCAACTTTACAGATGCAATATAGAAAGCATAATCAAGGGCCTCACGCACCCCAGACATTCTCTCCTCCACTTTTTTCCATCAGGATAAAAATATAAATGTCTGAAGTCACATACCAACTGACTCAAGAACAGCTTCTCCCCTGCTGCCATCAGACATTTGAATGGACCCACCTTATATTAAGTAGATCTTTCTTTACATCCTAGCTATGACTGTAATACTACATTCTGCACCCTCTCCCTTCCTTCTCTATGAACGGTATGCTTTGTCTATATAGCGCACAAGAAACAATACTTTTTGCCATATTCTAATACATGTGACAATAATAAATCTAATCAAAAATCTCTGCTCAAAAGACAGCAAAGGTTGTTTACACAAGGTATATGTCAGCTCAGAGATTTGTTTGCTGCCACACCTTAGTCCTTCCTGACACATATCTATGAATTAATTCAGATTTCTCTAGCACAGAGTGATGTGTCTGTTGCTCAAAAGCAGAGGTCTTTTAGCCACGGTTCTTTGTCCAACAGAACTATTATGCTGGATTCTGACCATTCAACCTAAACGTCTGCATCCCAAAATGAAAAACCAACCAAGAAGGTGACACATCTGTCTCTCTTCTGGACATACAGTCTCAAGCTCATAGATAATCTTTGGGTCTTCTGTGCATTTCACAGTTTTTCCTTGCATAGTTTGCCATAGTATCCAATCCTGTTGCACTGAAAGCATCGGTCTGAATTTCCAGGACATTGATCTCAGCTGTAAGGACTTTTGGCTCCACAACATTGACAAAGTCGCTCTTCTTGCCAGTTTGGGCATTGTTTTTAATCGGCCAGGAGTGTTCCTGTATCTTTGTTGCTTAACTTGCTCAACTGGCCTCTGCATCACAGTTTATTTACTCCCCTTAAAATGATTCTGTGCTATTCAGCAGTTCTGACCACCTAATATCATGGAATCTTGTGCAGCAGTAAGGAATGTTAAATCCCTGCCTTCAGCTTCCAAGACTTTCTTTAGAGCTTTTCTTTGTGAATTTTCCCTCTGTGCCTCTGCAATTGCTTTTTAGGTCGGATGGCTTTGTTAAATCTTCTCAGTTCTCCAGCATTTTAGCTTTGCTCTGCATTTTCTGAGAGATTTTGGGTTTTTCCACAAGCTGCCACCAGGTCATGGGGTGTTGGTTGCAGCTCAGTAGGTGTGAAGATGCCCTTGCAGTTATATGTAGATTAACTGTAAATCTTTACTGACTCTTAGAATGATTTACAAAAATGCAGCAAAGGGTACAAGCTGTCTCCATGCTGACCAGTACACAGCTCTGATCAACACTCAACTGACTCTGGGTGTGGGTCATGAGCTCTCATGCATCACTATGTGATGGCATTGTACTCAGTTGCACATTAACCCTACGTGTGCCAGGTCCTTTGACTACAGGGATGGAGGACAGTACTGTCTCAGGACAGTCTCTAGAAATATATAGCATCCCAGTTTGGCATGTGCATGGCATCTTAGAAACATGAAATACAATTATCCATTAGGAAGCAACCAGCTGAAAAGTGCCAAAATGGCTTAGAAGATACAGCCCTCACCTCCCAAGGTGGAAGAGTCAATTACTAGGGGGCACAGGCTTAAGGTGCGAGGGGCAAGGTTTAAACGAAATGTACGAGGCAGATTTTTTTTACACAGAGTAGAGTAGTGGGTGCCTGGGACTCATTGCAGGGGGGAGGTAGTGGAAGCGGATATGGTAGTGATTTTTAAGGGGCATCTTGACAAATGGCCTCACCATTGACTAATCCCCTTCTCATTGTTAGCCTGTCAAATTCAATACTTCAGCTGAGAATTTATAAAGGTCTGTAATTTATCCCTTACAGACATCTTTAAGTTGATTATATGATACACAAAAGGGGGTCCCTTTCAAATAGGGAGCAGAATTTAAAGTCGAAAGACTTATTTTTATCTAAATGTACTCCTTGATAAAACTCTACGATTATTCCAATTAATGCAAAGTCAACATCTTAATCAATGTTACAATGGGATGTTGTTTAAAATTATACATGGCTTTGGATGATGCTACAATGCACCTTCATGGACCCAGAGGGCTGCATTTTGCTCCAAATGTTTCTTTGTAAACTTTACCTGCTCTTAAAAAAAAGTTGGCGTTACACCACAGCTTACCTTTGGCCAAATGTGCACTAAACAGGGAAAACTCTGGAGCTATTGATTGTAACAGCTTCAAGCTATCTCTATGCTTCAGTAACTCTGCACTGCTCCAATGTCGAGCGCAGAAGGGAAATGCCACATTTTATACACTGAACATGGATAGATGTGATTTATGCACTCGAACCAATTTATATGAAGTCCGTTTTTTTTATTCTGGCCACAAAGGATGATTTAGAGATTAACTGAAAGGAAGGAGATTGTCACAATAACTAGTGCCAATATATGGGAATGCTAAAAGATGAAAACTAAGGTAAGGGCTGATTCAAAAGAGAATTATGCGTATTAATAGAGACTTCGAAACAGAATTCCAGAGTAATGGAAAGGGAAGAATGCTTTCCTCCCGAATTATGCACTTAAACAACCCCCCTCCCTTCAGTGTAGAGTTCAATGTGCTTTCTGTATGTTTATGATGTGCTGGTGCTGGGAATTTATTGGCATTACTTGTGGACAACATGTGGTAACCCTACAGTAATAACAAGCATAATATGCATTTAGTATATTCGTTTTCAAGAAGTTGTCTCAGAAGTTTTAATCTCTGCTCCAAAGGTACAAGGTTACTCAATTACTTCAGGTTTTGTGGGTGATTTTAAAACTGGGATCTGCGCGTTCTTGCAGGATCCCAGGGGATAATATTCATTTCAAACCAACCATCAGATAATTTATTCAATCAGAGGAATGGCTGCCTTCTGTGTGAGGACCATTCAGGGAGCCAAGCCAGCTCTCAATAGCAATAAAACTAATCTTACTTCCCTGTTCTTTACCCATAGCCCTGATTCCCTTTTCCTTTCAAGTAATTTATTTTGAAATCATCGATTAAATGCCTCTTCATCACCCTTATCGAGCAGTGCATTCCAGATCTGAACCACTTGACACGTGAAATAGTTTTTCCTCATGTCACCTTTGGTTTTTTGCCTGGGTAAATATATTGCCCTCTGGTTCTTGACCCTGTCAGTGGGAACAGATTCTCTTCATTCACTCTGTGGAGACTTCGCACAATTTTGACTACATTTATCAAATCTCTTCTACAACCTACTCTTCTCCAAGGAGAACAACTCTGGCTTCTATAATCTATTCATGTATATGAAATCCCGCACCCCTGGAATGATTCTAATAAATTGATTTATAGCATCATACTGCACAGAAAAGACCCTTCAACCCATCAAGTCCACACCAACACATTAGGTGGGAGTTCTGGTGTGCCTAATCTCATCACTTGGCCTGCAGCCCTGAATGTTATGATGTGCCAAGTGCTCATCCAAGTACTTTTTAAAAGATGTGAGGCAACCCACCTCCACTACCATGCCAGGCAGCACATTCCAGACCATCACCACCCTCTGGGTGAAAAAGTTTTTCCTCACATCCCCCCCTAAACCCCCTGCCCCTCACCTTGAACTATATTCCCTCAAGATTGGCCCCTCAACTAAAGAGAACAGTTGCTTCTTATCCACTCTGTCCATGTCTCTTATAATCTTGTACACCTCGGTCAGGTCACCCCCCCCTCAGTCTTTGCTCCAATGAAAACAACTCAAGCCTTTGCAACCTCTCTTCATAACTTAAATGCTCCATCCCAGGCAGCATCCTGATGAAACTCCTCTGCGCCCTGTCCAGTGCAATCACATCCTTCCAATAATGTGGCAACCAGAACTGCATACAGTACTCTAACTGTGGCCTCACCAAAGTTCACAGAAATGATTCTCCAACTCCTACAGGATTTCCCTGCTTCTGTAATCTATGCCTTGATTGATAAACGCAAGTATCCCATACGTCTTTTTCGCCATCCTACTAACATGCCCTCCTGCTTTCAGACATCCCTGTGGACAGACCTTCCTGGTGTCCTACCATTCAGTCAGTACCTTCTTGTTAAATTGCTCCTTCTAAAGTGTCTCATCTTACACTTTTCAGGGTTAAATTCCATCTGCCAATTGTTTGGTATCACCATCCTTCCTAAAGAGCCATGACTTGAATCTTGTACAATACTCCATTTGAGACTGCATCAGTGCTTTTAAAGGTTCACGATAATGTTCTTGCTTTTGTAGTATATTCATCTATCTACAAAGCACAGAATCCCTTATGCTTTTTTAACCACTTTCTCAATACATCCAACAATTTGTTCACATGCCCACCAGGTCTTGTTGACCTATACCCCTATTCCAAAGCATTTATTCAGCTGCTTGCTGCATACAAAAAGTTTTCTTTGCAATGAAGATTCTCTGGGTAACTGACACAGTTTCCAGAAGTTGAAACATAAGCCGTGTAGCTATGCTGAGGGTGTCAGGAGTGGGTTGGTCCTGACAGGGTGTTTTCAAATAACACTGTGTCAAAACTTGGAGACGTGATCTCGGGCAGTTTGCCAATATTTCTGCAACTGTCAGTATCTGGACAGACTAACACGAGCAGGCTGTCACTTTCTGCAATGAGGGTCACACAGCAGTGTCAATATTTGAAAAGATTTAACATAAAACATACAGCACAAAATAGATCACTTGGACCAATTTGTCTATGTTGGTGATGTTCATGCACCCTTCCCTTTTATTATTCTTCTCAAGTAGCAATAGTGACACGAGGATGTGGCAGCATCCCATATCCTCAAGTTTCTCTTGAATTTCCAATTTATCAATTACTCTCCTATCTGTCTGACCCGCATATGGAATCATCTTCCATATCAATCCCTTTCATAATCTTAAAGACCCCTCAAGGTGAGCCCACTACCCACCTGTTCAATGTTTCCTTTCTTCCTAGCAAATCTTTTCCAGTGCGTCTGTCCTTTTATAATTTGGAATCCAGAACTGCACAGTGCTTCAAATATGTTCCAATGAAAAATCCATACATGTTCACTATAGTTTCTGTTTTTGAATTTGATCCTTCTGGAAATTAGCCCCCATGCTTTGCTATGTTTATGGCCTTATTGAACTGTGCCTAGTTTTGGTGATCTGTGTCCAAACCCCGCGCTACCTTTTCGCTTCTGCTCACTTTAGGCTCTTATTTTCCAAGGAGTACATCACCTCCTTATTCTTCCTAACAAAATGCAGCACCTTGTCTTTATTGAGATTTATTTGGCAATTACAATATCCATTCTGCAGATTGATTAACACCTTCTAGTATTTTGTCACCATCTTTCTCAGCGTTAACCATATGTCCTTAGCCTCATGTTGTCAGCAGCTATGTGTCAGTACTTTCAGTGTGGTTCATGGGATTGTGTATTTAAAGAGGGGACCACAAACTTAAACCATTGAAATTTCACTAATTAGTTTGCTCTGTGACTGTTTTAACAGCAATTGACATGATCAATGTTGCAAAATTAAAATTCATAGCAATTTGGAAAATGATATTTTTTCACTGGATTCTCATTGAAGCTGCTTCAATTAATGAGATACAGGGATAGTTGAGATCTGTTAGAAAGTTATGTGCTTGGAACAGAGATGGCACTGTGAGAACAAACTCTTTACCCTTGCTGCAGAGTTACACACACATCAACTTAATAAATGGCATTTTTAATAAGCGTTGCAAAAGTCGAAAATCCCACTTCAGTAAAAGGAGGCGAAACACGCAAGAGTTGTACTGACACTAAAACAAACAGGGAACATGAGGCCAAACACACGCTGGAAGCTTTGCATCAGAGTATGAGAGACAAACAGGAGAGGAAAAAAAAAGCCTGCTATGTTCCTGATTTGTTTTATCCTTACCCTCAGATCAGGCCTTCTGAAAACCTGTTAGTTAAAATACATTAACAAGAAATCAATAAAAGAAGCTTGGTACGCTGGTCAAGTCTCCCAATATCGAATCCTGCTCACCACAATCAACCAACACCAGAAATAAAATAACATTAATAAGATCAGTGAAATCCACAATATAGCTCTCCAGCATCCTGGCAGCTTTTGTACCGTAGACATTGATTTAGCACAAATAATTCAGAAGGGCACCGCGGGATTAAATAAATGTAGCTGTGAGGACAAGAGCAGGCAGCTTAGCTGTACTCCTTTTGATCTGTGCGGTAGTCCTGCTGCGCACTGCGATCACACAGCTTTCCCAGTGGTATACGAACAGGGTTAACAGAGTACTTAAATACAGCACCACTCAAAGGCACTGAAAACAGAGAGACAGGATGTGGTCTGCTGTTTGCAATTCCCTGTACAGAGAGCTCCTGATGATGAACACTAGGCACAAGACAGAAACCACTTGTGGCTACTCTTGCTCGCCTTCCAACAGCAGCGTTGCCAGAGGCTTGGGAGCAGGTTTCCTATTCAGCCAAACAGAGGGCTCGAGCAAAGAAAATGAAACACTAAAAGAAATGGAACCACAATAACACTGGAGGCAAAACCTCTAATGTCACATCACACAGGCCTCAACCACACTCCTCCCAGGCTACTCAAAGTTTCCAGCTGCTCACAAAGTTTGGGTTAAGTCCTCAGGCAGACAAGCAAGTGGCACTCATTGTTCTTCAGCTCTGCAGTGTCGATTCGGAACCTTCAATCTTTCAACCTCTGAAAATGAGGAGTCGGAGCAGTCCAGAGACTGGTCGCCAAGCGGGACATCGTGAGGAGAGAGGAGAGATGCTGCAAAAGGTAACTGATCTCAGCCTGGTTACAGATCAAGGCCTGGATCTGCAGAGGCAGCACGTGGCTGCAGCAGAAGGCCCTAGGATCAAGGGAAATTGGACCTTGGGTCTCATCTGAATAATTCAGGCAACCAATTGGTGAAATCAGAGGCAACTCACCCAACGTCAACAAATTTTCCTCTATGTTAGTGGCCCTTAGATGAGTTCTAGGAATTGGGGTGGTGTAGGACAATGAGAAGAATGGGCAATGGTTAGCTGAGAGGGGGGACAGGTGATTGCAACTGCCGTGGACTTGATGCAGCACCTCTGCTCCCACTGGTTCCACAGGAAGGTGCATCATTAAGAAAAATAATAAGAATAATTAGCACTGTTTTGGAACCACGAATGATTCCTGAGTGGATTAGGTTCAAAGCCTGCACCAATCATCAGGGCCTAATTTGCGAAAGGAGAAAGGGGTTCAACAGGGGTTAGGATCTTAATTTACTTATTCACAGGAGCTAATTCCTAGAGTCATAGAGGTTTACAACAGGCCTTTTGGCCCAACTTGTCCATGCCACCCAGTTTTTAACCACTAAGCTAATCCCAACTGCCTGCATTTGGCCCATATTCAAAGAACAAAGAACATTTAATTAGACATTTAATTGTTTTGAAGGCCGCTTAAAAATGGCCTGGTAAGTCTGTCAGCAGAACCAATGGTAGCAGTCTGGACACCAGATTCCCACCGTGAAACCGCCACTGCCGTTTCGAAATAATGAGAAGAACATGTACCAAGTTTTACTACAAGGGGACGGGGTGCAAGGTGGTAGGATTAGAAAGGGCACCTGGGTGTCACTGGGCTGGCATGGACAAGATGGGCTGATTGGCCTCATTTGTGCTGTAACTTTTCTATGGTTCTATGTTCGGCTGTAACAGTCAGTCGGAGGAACCTGTCTGAGTGTACAGGTGCTACAGTCTGTCACAACGTGTCGGCAGACAAGAGTAAATGACAAAAGTGCTGGAAATTGAGAAATTAAAAACAGAAAATGCTGAAAATACAGAATGGGTCAATCAGCATCTATAAAGAGAAAAGACAGGTTACTCTTCCAGGTGCACACCACTGATCAGAACCAAAAAATTCAAAATAAGCTGGTAGGAAAGAAACAGGAGATAAAAGCAGAAAAGTGGAAACAATAAATACTCAAATTGTGGCCAATAACTAGAAGTGGTGCCACGAGTAGCAATTATCACACATTAAATTGAAGGAACAATGTAAAGATGCACAAAGATTGCTGTCTCACTCTGGGGGCTAGGGGCCTTGAGCAATGGGGGAGATAAATGAATAGCAGTCACCTCTGTAGTTACACAGGATGTTGCTAGTGGGAAGATACAGATATCCTGAGTTAACACTGGCATCACAATGTCAGGGGAAGGGCTGGGGGGGAGGGGATGGTACTGCCTGGGCGTAGAACCTTGCTAAAATGGCAGATTTGCAGACAATGACATGATGAATGTGGCGGCTGGTGGAGTTAATGATTAGGGATAAGGGTTTCTCCTGCTGCTGTTTGGAGAGATGGAGCAAAGAGAGATGGAGAGTGGGGGCAAAGTGAGCGCACAGGCTCAGGAATGGAACAGATGCTGTTAGATGGGAGAGGAAAACTTGGTTGCTGGAAAATGTGGGATTTCAGAAGTTCCAGGATGGGAAGTGGAGTCATCAGAGCAAGTACTGTGGGGAAACAGGATAAAGAAATGTCATCTTTGTAAGGAGCTGCATGGTATAATCATAATCCAGATTTATTTGGGTAATCTGTGGGTTTATAGTAATGTCACCATTAAAGACGGACAGAGAAATCTTCAGAAGAGAACTGGAGACAAGCCATAAAGGTGAATGATTGGTTAAATGACATGAAACTGTGATTAAGGCCGACAGTTCAGAATAAGACCTTGCAATTGAAGATCATGTATTGGATGGAACATAATGGATACGTATTGCACAAAACACCAAGAGCATCAAAGGATAAAGTGTGACCATCTATTCAAAAGAGAATGAGAGAATATTTATTGGGAAATCATCAAAATGCAACACCAGACATAAATACGAAGATACAGAACTTTGGAATAATTATGAAACGCGTTAGAAAATTGAGATCTGAAGAGCTAGCTGGAAAGTTTAATTTGTTTCTTTGCATGTATCTTAATAAGGTATCACAGTAAAAACGCTCGTCAAGCAATAGATTCTGTTGCAAGATTTCTGCACGTTTACTTCTAAAACACAAATAATCTGAGCTCTCAGCTGTTTAATTATTTAATAACTGACAGGTTTGGATCAGGATTCAAGGCTAATAGTCCCTGTTCAATCAATGGAGATGATAGCTGACAGCCCATATTAGATATCAGCTGATCATGTGTCAGTGCCGTGTTTGACTCACTGTAATGAATCACCTGCAGGTTGAGAATTACACTGATAACAAATTACACATAAAAGATTTTTCATAACCCAGACACGCATGATCAAAGGGAAAGAACTGAGTCCTTGATACAGAATCCTCTCTCTCAACTCAACAGTATGTTTGAACCATCAACTGTGCACAGGTTGGTCCTTCAATCTGGTGTAAGGGATTAGATTAGATGGCCCTTCATTGATTATACTACTTAAAGAGTCTAGAAAATTAAATGCACAGGAGATGCCCATTCAAATACTTTGTCCCACATCTTGTCTGTAACCCTCATCCTCAAGGACCTGCAACTATATTACATTGACCAATGAATCAAATGCCTGCACCTCAGTCTAAAACGTGCAGTGAAATCTGCATAACCCATCAGTTAGTTACGTTAAGATCTTTAGCATTTGTGCAACAAGCACTATCATTAAATAAACATACATTGAAAGTCTCATACATAAAGCAGGCTAGTATTCTAACACATTGGATATATTAACAGCAGAGTGAAACAACATCTCTCCACACTGAGTTCCCTATTGACTAAATTATCACCTGAAATGGGGGAGGGTGTTAAGAAGATGCTTAACCAGAGGAGGGGGGGATAGTTCAGGCATTACCCTCACACAACTCCTAACTGTTGTTTCAATAGATGCACAAAGTCTCAGTCGGTGAATATAACATCGGCCTGGGGGATCTTTGAAGAGGACAGAAGTGAAGAGGTTATTTAGAAAAGCAGATTCCACAACTTGTGGGTGCCGTGGGTTGAAACTAACATCACTTACCCTGTAATCTTTGGAGATGGTGTCTGGCACTGCTGCAGTTGAAAGCTGGGTTGAGATTGTAGCAGCTATAAGCTGTTTACACCATTCAACATGTGATCCTGCAGGGCTGGATAAACAGGAGAAAACGTCAGGCTCCATTGACAACAGTCACTAATTAAAACCCAGTCCCCACTGTTTATACAATACATGGCAGTGTTAATGCAATCTCCCACTTTATAGGGTGGTTGATAAAATCCAAAGGCCTCTAGCTAACCAAAAACAAAAGAGGAAATTGGCCCTTATTAGAACCATCCAGAATCTGATCATGGAGATTTTTCTTTATTTTTGTTACCTTCACAAGTAGGCTTATATTAACACTGCAATGAAATTACTGTCAGCACACTCCAGTGCCTATGCGGATACACTGTAAGCAAAGGATAAGCATTTACTGAACTGCCCAAACTACCCCACAGATTTAACATGTCATAACAGTGCCTATGAAACTGACTATGATAACAACAAATGGTTTAGCACCATTTACCTGGTATGGACAGCAAACCATGGTAAGTGTAGGCAGCCTGAGTGGTAGGGAAGGACTGTACATTTGGTTGGACAAGGAACATTGGCATGTGTTGTTCATTTCATATATCACAAACTTTGCAGTCGAGTATCCTGCATTTGGGGGCATTGCAGGCATCAGCATACCCAGAGTGCAATAGGATAGCCTCATCTCCCGGGAGAGCAATCTTGATGATTATTGCCTTTCCCCTGCCAAGAAAGCAGTGAGCAGCAACATAACAGATACATTATCTGCTATTCATGGTCACTCCGCTTTATTAGGATGGCAACAGAGCAAGTGAACCACAGCGCATTGCTGCTCCTCTCAAGTACAAGGGTGTATCCTCCTTCGGCTAAAACGGTACAACTTTTTGAAGTAAATACTGGGTAAGATCCCACACAGTTCAATTTAAAGGTTAGTTACAGTGTGTCCAGAAGGTTGTGTGTCCTGGACAGTACATGTGTTTCAAATGATTTGTTCTATTTTTAAAAAAATTGCAACACTGTATAAATGATTGCGGTCACAAATAAAGATTTTATCAAATGCTCGCTGATTTTCCACGATGTTGCAATAAAGACCAGGAGTAATCCTAGAGATTTTGGGCGGCATGGTGGCACAGTGCGACCTCACAGTTCAATTCCGGCCTTGGGTCACTGCCTGTGTGGAGTTCACATGTTCTCCCCATGTCTGTGTGGGTTTCCTCCAGGTGCTTCAGTTTCCTTCAACACTTCAAAGGTGTGCCGGTTAGGTTGATTGGCCATGCTAAATTGACCCTAGTACATAAGAACATAAGAAATAGGAGCAGGAGCAGGCCATCCGGCCTCTCGAGCCTGCCCCGCCATTCAATAAGATCATGGCTGATCTGTCGTGGCTCAGTTCCACTTTCCCGCCCTCTCCCCATAACCCTTAATCCCCTCTCTTATCAAAAACCCATCAACCCGCTTCTTAAAAATATTTAGCGAGGCAGCCTCCACCACTTCAACGGGCAGAGAATTCCAGAGATTCACCACCCTTTGAGTGAAGAAGTTCCTCCTCAGCTCCGTTCTAAACCGCCCCCCCCTTTATCTTGAGGCTGTGCCCCCTAGTCCTACTGTCTTTTTTGAGCGGGAAGAGTCTCTCCACCTCTATCCTATCCATCCCATTCATCATCTTATACGTCTCAATGAGATCTCCCCTCATTCTTCTAAACTCTAACGAGTACAAGCCTAGTTTATTCAGCCTCTCCTCATAGCTCAACCCCCTCAACTCTGGTATCAGCCTAGTAAACCTCCTCTGCACTCCCTCCAAGGCCAAAATATCCTTGCGCAGGTGCGGCGCTCAAAACTGCACACAGTACTCCAGCTGCGGCCTCACCAATGCCCTATACAGCTGCAGCAAGACCTCCCTACTTTTATATTCAATCCCCCTCGCTATGAAGGCCAGCATCCCATTCGCCTTCCTGACCACCTGCTGCACCTGCAGGCTGGGTTTTTGCGACTCATGCACAAGGACCCCGAGGTCCCTCTGCACCGTCGCCTGCTGCAGTTTTTTGCCCCGTAAGTAATAGTCCTTCCTACCATTCTTCCTACCAAAGTGGACCACCTCACACTTGCCAACATTAAATTCCATTTGCCATTTCCTGGCCCATTCGCCCAGCCTATCTAGATCCTTCTGCAGACTCTCCACACCCTCCGCACAATTTGCCTTTCCCCCAATCTTGGTGTCATCAGCAAATTTCGACACCCTGCACTCGGTTCCCTCCTCCAGATCATCTATATAAATGGTAAATAGCTGAGGCCCCAGCACCGACCCCTGGGGCACCCCACTAGTCACCAACCGCCAGTCCGAATAGCACCCATTGACCCCCACTCTCTGCCTCCTATTTGACAACCAATCCTCTATCCACGCTAACACCCTACCCCCAACTCCATGTCCTCTGACCTTCTGCAGTAACCTCTTGTGAGGTACCTTATCAAACGCCTTCTGAAAATCCAGAAAGACCACATCCACCGGCTCTCCTCTATCCACCTCCCTAGACACATCCTCATAGAACTCCAGTAAATTTGTCAGACACGACTTCCCTTTAATGAAACCGTGTTGCGTCTGCCCTATCAAGCAATTCCCTTCAAGATGCCTCGCAATTTCCTCCTTAATGACGGATTCTAACATTTTACCTACCACAGATGTTAAACTAACCGGCCTATAATTCCCCGCCTTTTGCCTGGCACCCTTCTTAAACAACGGCATAACATTAGCCGTTTTCCAATCTTCCGGCACTTCCCCGGAATCCAGCGACGTCTGGAAAATAACCACCAAGGCATCCACTATCACCTCCGCCATTTCTTTCAGAACCCTCGGATGCATTCCATCCGGTCCTGGGGACTTGTCCACAATCAGCCCCTCCAGTCTGTCGCGCACCACCTCTCTAGTAACAGTAATGTCATTAAGACCCTCCAGTCCTACCACCTTTCCATCGCTAACACCCGGCAAATTATTCACGTCCTCCTCCGTGAAGACAGAGTATCAGGGGAATTAGCAGCGTAAATATGTGGGGTTTACGGGAATAGGGCCTGGATGGGATTGTTGTCAGTGCAGACTCGATGGGCCAAAAGACCTCCTTCTGCACTATAGGAATTTTATGATTCTATTCAAAAATTCATAATTGGACCAGGACATACAGAGACATTTCAGTCCCATTTTAAATATCATGAATTCTATCCCTACAGTAATTTTTTAAAACATTTTTGTATTTTTTCATGGGATGTGGGCGTGCCCAGTATTTATAGCCCATTCCTAATTGCCCTCGAGGGGCACTTGAATGTCAACCATATTGCTATTGACCTGGAGTCACGTAGGACGTCCAGTCCATCACGCATGCCAACCTCTCATCCATCGACTTTGTCTACACTTCCCGATGTTTCGCAAAAGCAGCCAGCATAATCCAAGGACCCCACGCACCCCAGGGATATTCTCTTCCACCTTCTTCCATTGGGAAAAAGATACAGAAGTCTGAGATTATATACCAACTAACTCAAAAACAACTTATTCCCTGCTGCCAGACTTTTGAATGGACCTACCTTACATTAAGCTGATCTTTCTCTGCACCCTAGTTATGATTGTAGCGCTACATTCTGCACTCTCTTCTTTCCTTCTCACCTATCCACCCTATGAATAGTATGCTTCGACTGTATAGCGTGCAAGAAACAATACTTTTCACTGTATCTTAATACATGCAATAATAAGTCAAATCAAACATTTAGGTCAGATTAGGTAAGGGAAAAAGATTTCCTTCCCCAAAAGGCGTTAATGAACCAGATGGGTCTTTACAATAATCGACAATGGTTTCATGATCATTAGGCTTTTAGCTCCAGATTTTTAATCGAACTCAAAATTTCACTAGCTGCTATGATGGGATATGAACCCGGGTCTCTAGAGTAAACCCTGTGGTTTTGGATTGCGAATCCAGTGACAATATCACTATCCCACTCTCTTTATGTCCGTAAATATCGGCATAAACATTTATTTAAACTAGTCCACCTTTCTGCCTGTGGCATATTCACAGCATGACAATTCATAGAATGGTAGAATAGTACAGTGCAGAAAGAGGCCATTTGGCCCATCATGCCTGAAAGTGCTAACACCTACTCTTTCTTCAGAACTTTACAAATTTTGTCCATCTAAACACTTATCAAATTCCCTTCTGAAAGTTACCATTGAATCTGCTTTGCCACCTGTAACTGAAGTGCCTCCTCCCTGGTACCTTTGTAGATGTAGCTATTGGAATTTATTGTGTAAAAAGCTGGCAAGAGGTACACACAGATGGAAGAGGGTAAAGGCACGTCAGTGAGTTTATGTCCATGCAAACCTGGAAGCCCCAGGTTCAACCGCTGGTTCTGCTGTCAGCAAATCTAAACCAGGACAACTACTGCTGTCCAGCTTTCCTTTCAACATCCCTAGAGGGACAGGGAAGAAAGAAATGGTGGTTAGACCTGTTTGAAGATGTGGGCACTGTATTTTGGATAGAACAGCAGTTTGTTACAGTGCCATCAGCCTGGTCAAATCCTCTGAGCAGGCTTGTGCATGGAGGGCAGAATTTAACATCAAAGTTTAAAGGTCAAAGTAAGGTTTATTTATTAGTGTCAAATGTAGGCTTACATTAACTCTGCAAAGTTACTGTGAAAAACCCCTAGTCGCCACACTCTGGTGCCTGTTCGGGTGCACTAAGGGAGAATTTTGCACGTCCAATGCACCTAACCAGCACATCTTTCAGACTGTGGGAGGAAACTGGAGCACCCAAAGGAAACTGACACAGACACAGGGAGAATGTACAGCTTCCAGACAGGCAGTGACCCACACCAGGAATTGAACCCAGCTCCCTGGCACTGTGAGGCAGCAGTGCTAACCACTGTACACCCCAATGGCAAATTTGGTGTCAAGTGGGCATTTAATAGGATAATGGGTGAGGGACCCCATTGCCACAGTTAAACAAGTGGTGGAAAGGCCCACAAATGGCCGTTCCCCCCCTCAACCCCCACTGCCAACTGGGGCACTTGAGAAACCTAGAGAATAATTTATAAGTTTGACGAAGAGTCACCTGGACTTGAAACATCAGCTCTTTTTTCTCCTTACAGATGCTGCCAGACCTGCTGAGATTTTCCAGCAGTTTCTCTTTTGGGTTCAGATTCCAGCATTCGCAGTAATTTGCTTTTATCTAGAAACCAAGCGGAGTTCTTTGCCGGCTCCAAAGAGAGTCCGTTGTTGTCAGGCGCTTAATGCTTGTTTTGGAGACATTGGGCAGGGAGGGGCACTAAAAAAAACAAACTGAGTTACCCATTTTAGCTAATTAGCCCAAAAAGTAAACTCAATCATACCGATGGAACACAGATATGCTTTACAGAATATTCCCTAAATGCACAGGATTTCTGTGCAATAGTCCCCAAAATTTCTGATGAGCTCCAGAACATCAAATATTTCCCCATACCTTAATATGACATTCATCCAGCACAGTGGTGCAGTGATTAGCACTGATGCCTCACAGTGCCAGGGACCTGGATTTGATTCCCAGCTTGGGTCACTGTCTGTGCGGAGTTTGTACATTCTCCCTCCCCCAACATCTGTGTGGGTTTTGTCCAGGTGCACAGTGCAAAGATGTGCTGGTTAGATGGACTGGCCATGCTAACTTTCCCTTTCGCGTCAGAGGAATTAGCAGGGTAAATACATAAGTTACAGGGATACGGCCTGGGTGGGACTGTTGTCGGTCAGACTCACTGGGCTGAATGGCCTCTTTCTGCTCCGTAGGGTTCCTATGATAAATTTGCAACATCCCAATATTTTGCTCGATTAACAGAAGAAGCAACTGTGCCAACCCTTCAGTATAATTTCTGTACAATACAACCAGTAAAAGTTTACAAAGAAATATCTGAGTGATATTACTGACACATTCCGCAGCTTTTGTCAATCGTTAAATTGTCAGGATTTGCATATTTACACTCTGTGCATACCAACAAAATTACAAATTAGATTAAATTGCCAAGAGCTATTAAGGTCATATTGTAAAAACCTGGTGATACAATGGGAACCAAACTGATTCCTGAAGTAAATGTAAATTCTTTACTGCAAAAGCTTTTACCACTTCATTCAACTCTCGGACTTTCTTCCACTTGTATTGAAGAATTTATTAGCTATGCACTTAAAATGTTATTGAAATATTATTCAGTAAAAACTAACAGCAACCAGATGGTCAGGTTTTTACATACAGAGATGTAATATCGAAACAATGCGCGCATTCTCTTGCCACTGAGCAGAAAATCCAGGCACACAGCTGCAATTTCCCTGGTTAAAAACAGTGCAAGTGCTGGAAACGCAACTCCCTTCTGTTGGACTCTCGTCCACATTACTCTCTACACAGGAAATAGAAGCAGGAGTGAGGCCCCCAGGCCCTTCAAGCTGCCCCTCCAATCAATATGATCACAGCTGAGCTATGCCGACCTCAGCTCCTGTTCTGTGCCATTTAAGAACATAAGAAATAGGAGCAGGAGTAGGCCATCTAGCCCTTCGAGCCTGCCCCGCCATTCAATAAGATCATGGCTGATCTGTTGTGGCTCAGTTCCACTTTCCCGCCCTCTCCCCATAACCCTTAATCCCCTCTCTTATCAAGAACCCATCAACCCGCTTCTTAAAAATATTTAGCGAGGCAGCCTCCACCACTTCAACGGGCAGAGAATTCCAGAGATTCACCACCCTTTGAGTGAAGAAGTTCCTCCTCAACTCCGTTCTAAACCGCCTCCCCTTTATCTTGAGGCTGTGCCCCCTAGTCCTACTGTCTTTTTTGAGCGGGAAGAGTCTCTCCACCTCTATCCTATCCATCCCATTCATCATCTTATACGTCTCAATGAGATCTCCCCTCATTCTTCTAAACTCTAACGAGTACAAGCCTAGTTTATTCAGCCTCTCCTCATAGCTCAATCCCCTCAACTCCGGTATCAGCCTAGTAAACCTCCTCTGCACTCCCTCCAGGGCCAAAATATCCTTGCGCAGGTGCGGCGCCCAAAACTGCACACAGTACTCCAGCTGCGGCCTCACCAATGCCCTATACAGCTGCAGCAAGACCTCCCTACTTTTATATTCAATCCCCCTCGCTATGAAGGCCAGCATCCCATTCGCCTTCCTGACCACCTGCTGCACCTGCAAGCTGGGTTTTTGCGACTCATGCACAAGGACCCTGAGGTCCCTCTGCACCGTCGCCTGCTGCAGTTTTTTGCCCCGTAAGTAATAGTCCTTCCTACCATTCTTCCTACCAAAGTGGACCACCTCACACTTGCCAACATTAAATTCCATTTGCCACTTCCTGGCCCATTCGCCCAGCCTATCTAGATCCTTCTGCAGACTCTCCACACCCTCCGCACAATTTGCCCATTGTCCTCTCATTCCTCCATCTATCAAATATTTATCCACCTCCACTTTAAATACTTCCAATGATCCAGCCTCCATCATCCTTTGGGGCAGCAAATTCCAGAGATTCACCACCCTCTGAGAGAAGAAATTTCTACGCAACCAGTTTTAAATGACCTGCCTCTTATCTTGTAGCTATGTCCTCTTGTTCGAGACTCTCCCACTCGTGAAAACATCTCACCATCTACCCTCTCCAGGCCCCTCAGGATCGTACATGTTTGAATAACATCAGCCTTCGTTCTTCTAGACTCCAAGGACTGCAGATTCAGACTATCGAGTCTCTCTTTATAGGACAACCGTCTCAGCCCAGGAATTAGCCTGGTGAATCTGCTTTGGACTGCCCCCAACATCCTTTTTAGGTAAGGGGACCAAAACCGTACACTAAGAAATACTGATCTCAAACCAGGATCTGTAATGTTCTGAAATGCACTGACATGTGAAAGCTTTAGGGTGGGACCCTCCCGGTGAGGTTTAAGCAGACACTTGTGACAAGCTGGTGCACTTTACCCACTTCAATCTGCAGCAGCATTCCCCTTACACGCAGCACAGGAGACCAATCAGCCCACTGAGACTGTGCCAGCTCAACGGTAGAGTTATCCAATTAATGCAAACCCCCTGCTCTATCCCCATGTGTCTATAAATCCATAGTAAACCTGTAAGAGGTGCTGGTTAAGTGCATCGACCTGGACAGGCACTGGAGTGTAGCGACGAGGGGAACTTCACAGTAACTTCATTGCAGTATTAATGTAAGCCTTACCTGTGACTAATAAATTAACTTTACTTTATACCTTGGGCATCCACCTTGTACCATGGGCAGCACAGTGGCAAGCAGTGCTGCCTCACAGTGCCAGGAACCCGGGTTTGAATCCCAGCTTGGGTCACTGTCTGTGTGGAGTCTGCACGTTCTCCCGTGTGGGTTTCCTCCAGGTGCTCCGGGCTTCTTCCCACACTCTGAAAGATATGCCAATTAGGAGCATTGGCCATGCTAAATTCTCCCTCAGTGTACCCGAATAGGTGCCAGAGTGTGGCAATTAGGGGATTTTCACAATAACTTCATTGCAGTGTTAACGTAAGCCCACTTCAGGCATCAATAAAACTTTAAAAGAAAACTTTCAAATATTTATTCCGCGGACCAAGTATCAAAGGCAAGAAACATTTTCTATTTAAATTCTAGTATATCAGCCGTACACATGCCAAGTGACTCAAGAACAGCTTCTTCTCTGCTGCCATCAGACTTACGATGTATTAAGTTGATCTTTCTCAACATGCTAGCTATGAATGTAATGCTACATTCTGCACTGTCTTTTTTGCTTCTTCCCTACATACTCTGTGAATGGTATGCTTTGTCTGTGTAGCACGCAAGAAACAATACTTTTCACTGTATCCCAATACATGTGACAATAATAAATCAAATCAAATCACCTGTAAACCTCTACTTTTCAAATATTGATTCCTTGGACTAAGTATCAAAGGCAACAAAAAATTTCTATTTGAATTCTGGTAAATCAGTCAGTATCCTGGAATCCTTTTCACTGTATACTAATGCGACAAAAATTAAAAAAACGAATCAAAGTACCTAAGCGGGCGGCACAATGGTTAGCACTGCTGCCTCACAGTGCCAGGGCCTGGTTTCAATTACTGCCTCAGGTGACTGTGTGGGTTTCCTCCAGATGCTCCTCCAATCGAAACATGTGCGGATTAGGTGGGTTGGCTATGATTAAATTACCCCCTAGCGTCAGGGGGATTAGCAGGGTAAATGTGCGGGTTACAGGAATAGGACATGGGTGGGATTGTGGTCGGTACAGACTCAGTGGGCCTCCCTCATTCATAGAATCATACAGTACAGAAGAACAAACCACTGCTTAAATCTGCCTCCTTAAACCCTTCAACATAAAGTGTTAGGTCTGCATGTCTGGCACTGGGATAAGGAAAGCAAATTCAGTTGTTTCAATGCCGAAAAGTAGCTTTTTCCCATTTTGCAAAATAAAAACAAGAGGAATTTGGAAGAGCAGTTTCATACTGGCATGAATTATACTTTAACACAAAAACCATCATTTCTATTATCAAAGTTTTACGAATGAGATGGTTTCACTAATGAAACAATAATTATACAAAACATTTGTAAATAAAAAAGCCTTGACTGACAGAGGTTCCTAGTTAATTGGGGAAATGTTTGGAAATGCCCATCTATAAATGGACACAGTAGGAAGTCTCACAACACCAGGTTAAAGTCCAGCAGGTTTATTTGGAATCACAAGCTGCTCCTTCACTATGTGAATGGAGAAGTGGGTTTCACAAACAGGGCATATACAGACAAAGATACAATTGCAAGATAATGGTTGAAATGCAAGGCTTTTCAGGTAATCAAGTCTTTACAGGTACAGACAGTGCAAGTGGAGAGAGGGATAATCACAGGTGCGAAACATCTCAATGCAGGACAGCTAGTGGGATTTTGCAAGCCCAGGCCAAATGGTGGGGGTTACATGTAATGTGACATGACCCAAGATTTCAGTCAAGGCCGTCCTCATGAATATGGAACTTGACTATCAGTTTCTGCTCGGCGATTCTACGTTATCGTGCGTCTTGGAGGCCGCGTTGGTGAATGCTTACCCGAAGATCAGAGGCTGAATGCCTTTGACTGCTTAAGTGTTCTCCGACGGGAAGGGAACAGGCCTGTCTGGTGATTGTCGTGCAGTGTCCATTCGTTTGTTGTCATAGTGTCTGCAAGGTCTCACCGATGTATCATGCCTCAGGACATTATAGAATCCTATATCAGAAGGTGGCCACTCAGCCCATTGAGCCCGCACCGACCACAAACTCACACAGGTCCCACTCCCACAACCCCATGGACCCACCCTGCTCGTCTCCCTAAGACCAAGGGGTAATTTAGCATGGCCAAACCACCTAACCCATACATCTTTGGACATCCTTTCCTACAGCATAAGAGATAGACAATGTTGGTCGAGTTGTATATGTATCAGGTGGGTGGTTTTCCCACATGCGATGGTAATATCCATGTCAATGATCCAACACATCTTGCAGAGGCCATGGCAAAGTTCTGTGGTGTCCTGGTCACTGTTCCCCGAAGGCTGGGTAGTTTGCTATGAACAATGATCTGTTTGAGATTGCGCAGTTGTTCAAAAGGAAAGTAGTGGGGATGTGGAGATGGCCTTGGCAAGACGCTCGTCTTCAAAAGCATGGTGGCACAGTGGTTAGCACTATCGTCTCACAGCACCGAGGAACCCGGGTTCAAATCTCAGCTTGAGTCACTGCCTTTGTGGAGTTTGCATGTTTTCCCCATGCCTGCTTGGGTTTTTTTCTGGGTGCTCCAGTTTCTTCCCACAGTACAAAGATGTACGGATTGGGTTGATTGGCCATGCTAAATTGCCCCTTAGTGTCAGGGGGATTAGCAAGGTAAATATACGGAGTTGCACGAACAGGGCCTGGGTTGGATTGTGGTCTCTCAATGGGCCAAATGGCCTCCTTCTCTACGGTAGGGTCTCAATGATTCTATTCTATGTTGAAGGCTGCGAAGATGATGTCGTAGGTTCTCTGCTCTGGGTAAATACTGGATGATGAAGGGCACTCTGTCGGTTGTGTCCCGTGTTTTTATTCTGAAGCGGTCGGTGTAGTTTTTCACTCTGGCGTGTCAGAAGTGTCGATGGATGAGTCGAGTGTTATATCCCATTCTTACAAGGGCATCTTTCAGCGTCTGAAAAGACTCACATTCCAACCATAATCTTGCAACTGCATTTCTGTCTATAAATGCTGTGTTTGTGAAACCAAACACATCCCAATGTCCTGATGAAGGAGCAGTGCTCCAAAAGCTCGTGATTCCAAATAAACCCGTTAGACTTTAACCTGGTGTTGTCAGACTTCTTACTGTGCCCACCCCAGTCCACATCATTTGCACATGAACAGAGTTATTGAGTGGACAAAACCTGACCGCCCAGTGTCCACGCACCCTGACCGCCCAGTGTCCACGCACCCTGACCGCCCAGTGTCCACCCTGTCCGGATTCGCCGCCATCTGCAGCTCCGTCCCCCGGGGCTCAGTCTACCCGCGGCCCGGGCTCCGGGCCCTCATCCCCGGGCTGCTCCGGGCTCTGCAGCCGCCGGCCCGGCTCTCTTCCCCCGCCCCCGAGTCCAGGCCCCCGATCCCCGGCCTCGGTTACTCGCTCTCCCGCCCCGGATCCCCGGCCTCGGTACCTCTCGGGCGAGTCCCCGTTCGCTGAGGCGGCGGCGGCGGGAAGTCGCGGCGCTTTCTTGGCGGGCAGGCTGTCCATGGAGGCGGAATGGAGCCGCCCGGCTCCTCCCGAGGCCCCAAACACACAGACAGGGAGCCGGCTTCGACTTCCTCTTCCGGCCGGGGGGCGGGGAGAGCTAGAAACAGACTGGGGGGAGGGCCTAGAAACTGACCGGGGGCGGGAGGGGGGCGGGGTTAGAAACTGACCCGGGGCGGGGGGGGGCGGGGTTAGAAACAGACTGGGGGGAGGGCCTAGAAACTGACCGGGGGCGGGGGGGGGCGGGGTTAGAAACTGACCCGGGGCGGGGGGGCGGGGTTAGAAACTGACCCGGGGCGGGGGGGGGCGGGGTTAGAAACTGACCCGGGGCGGGGGGGCGGGGTTAGAAACTGACCCGGGGCGGGGGGGGGCGGGGTTAGAAACTGACCCGGGGCGGGGGGGCGGGGTTAGAAACAGACTGGGGGGAGGGCCTAGAAACTGACCGGGGGCGGGGGGGGCGGGGCTAGAAACTGACCCGGGGCGGGGGGGCGGGGTTAGAAACTGACCTGGGGCGGGGTTAGAAACTGACCCGGGGTGGGGGGGCGGGGTTAGAAACTGACCCGGGGTGGGGGGGCGGGGTTAGAAACTGACCCGGGGCGGGGGGGCGGGGTTAGAAACTGACCCGGGGCGGGGGGGCGGGGTTAGAAACTGACCCGGGGCGGGGGGGCGGGGTTAGAAACTGACCCGGGGCGGGGGGGCGGGGTTAGAAACTGACCCGGGGGGCGGGGGTAAGAAACTGACCCGGGGGGGGCGGGGGTAAGAAACTGACCCGGGGGGGGCGGGGGTAAGAAACTGACCCGGAGGGGGGGGGGGCGGGGGTAAGAAACTGACCCGGAGGGGGGGGGGGCGGGGGTAAGAAACTGACCCGGAGGGGGGGGGGGCGGGGGTAAGAAACTGACCCGGGGTGGGGGGGGGGGGTAAGAAACTGACCCGGGGTGGGGGGGCTAGAAACAAACTGGGGGGGGGGGCTAGAAACAAACTTGGGGGGGGGCTAGGCTAGAAACTGGGGGGGTAGGCTAGAAACTGGGGGGGGGGTGGGCTAGAAACTGGGGGGGGGGTGGGCTAGAAACTGGGGGGGGGGTGGGCTAGAAACTGGGGGGGGGTGGGCTAGAAACTGGGGGGGGGTGGGCTAGAAACTGGGGGGGGTGGGCTAGAAACTGGGGGGGGGTGGGCTAGAAACTGGGGGCGGTGGGCTAGAAACTGGGGGGGGGCGGTGGGCTAGAAACTGGGGGGGGGCGGTGGGCTAGAAACTGGGGGGGGGGGTGGGCTAGAAACTGGGGGGGGGGTGGGCTAGAAACTGGGGGGGGGGGTGGGCTAGAAACTGGGGGGGGGTGGGCTAGAAACATTCGAGGTGGGGGGTACTGGAAATGGGGGTGGGGTGGTGGGTGGTGGGGTGTGGGGTGGGGGGTGTCCTGGAAATGGGGTGGGGGGTGGTGTGGGGGGTGTCCTGGAAATGGGGTGGGGGGTGGTGTGGGGGTACTGGAAATGGGGGGTGGGGGTACTGGAAATGGGGGGGGTGGGGGTATTGGAAATGGGGGGGGTGGGGTGGGGGTACTGGAAATGGGG
The DNA here is from genome assembly GCF_965287045.1 of Carcharhinus amblyrhynchos. Classification (NCBI taxonomy): domain Eukaryota; kingdom Metazoa; phylum Chordata; class Chondrichthyes; order Carcharhiniformes; family Carcharhinidae; genus Carcharhinus; species Carcharhinus amblyrhynchos. The sequence continues at coordinate 128,012,311 of NC_137327.1, forward strand.
GGGGGTGGGGTGGGGGTACTGGAAATGAGGGGGTGGGGGTACTGGAAATGGGGGGGGTGAGGTGGGGGTATTGGAAATGGGGTGGGGGTACTGGAAATGGGGGGGGTGGGGTGGGGTGGGGGTACTGGAAATGAGGGGGTGGGTAGTAGAAATGGGGGGGTGGGGGTGGTACTAGAAATGGGGGGGTGGGGGGGTGGTATTGGGGGAGGGTGGCGGCTAACTGGGGGGCTGGAAAATGTCTGAGAAAGCGAAAAGGAGTCAAAGTGCAGGTGACAGCAGCCAATCAGATATCAGTCAGTGTCTGCGACGGGCACCAGTCAGACAGAGTAATAACACCTGTCTAGACTTCCCGCTGCCTCGGAAAAGCAGCCAGCATAATCCAGGACGCCACGCACCCCGGACATTCTCTATTCCACCCGCATAAGTCTGAGATCGCATATCAACCAACTCTCTGCTCCTGGCACCTGCCCAAACTGCAGCAGGACAGCTGCCAGAAGCTCGGCAAAAGGCACATCCCGGGCACTGTCTTCTTTGACCTGGACGACTGCAGCAATCCGGCCGTCCCCGGGCAGCACATGATGCCGGTGTGCGGGCAAGCTGGGCCCAGTGGCTTCGGGCTATTCAATGCGCTGCAGATCTGGTGGATGTTCCGGGCATTTGGCCACAGCCTGGTATCCGTGTTGGACAGCGGCTTCCTTAACTGGTGCAAGGAGGGGAGTCGGTCACTGCAGAGATGCAGCCCTTATCCCTGGCTGAGTTCAAAGCCATCCCCAAAGCCTGAATCAAATCCTACCAGGAGATCCTGGACAACAGTCAGAGCAAGCAGACACCAGGGCAGAGGGGAGAATTAGAGGCATATAGCCAGAACCCAGAGAAGGTATTGAGCCTGGCCACATCCCCTTCACCATCTTTATGCACCTGGACACCCTGAAGATGAAGAGCGAAAGTGAGATTCGACACCTGTTTGAGGACCAAAAAATCGACCTGAATAAACCACTGGTGGTGATCTGTGGCTCCGGGATCACCGCCCGCATGGTCACCCTTGGTGCTTACCTCTATGGGAAAGATGATGGCCTGGTCTACGTTGGTGCCTGGACAGAGTGGTTTACATGCGCTGACTGCAGTAACATCATTTTGGAGAAAAAATAGAAAATTGAATAGGAGACATCAAAATCAACACTTAAGGGAGTGATGTTCTCGCATTGAGATTAGTGACACAGTTATGAGTATTTGACTCGCATAAGGGCACTCGAATGATTGGGGTGTAAGAGTAGGAGGCCAGTTAAAAGTTGTACAAGCTACATTAACAATTCAATCTACTCCCGTGTTAAAGCCGAGTATTTGGCAGATGTACTGCCATAGGTGGCTTTCTCCTGTAAGATTGTTCTTTGTCTTGTTTCTAATTGTATGTTTCGCAAATAGATGATTAAATCAGAGGTTTTGTCTTTTTTTCACAAAACCAATAAAGGTGTGGTGAGGGGGGAAAAAAACAGCTTCTCCCCTGCTGCTGTCAGACTTTTGAATGGACTTACCTTATATTAAGTTGATCTTTCTCTACATCCTAGCTATGACTGTAACACTACGTTCTGCACTCATTTCCTTCCCTATGAACGGTATGTTTTGCTTGTATGGCGCAAGAAACAATACTTTTCACTGTATACTAAATAGATATGACTTGAAACGTTGGTTCTATTCTCTCTCCACAGATCCTATCAGAGCTGCAGAGATTTTCCAGCATTTTCTGTTTTTGTCCCAAATTTTTTTGATTTTGGCATTAGAATGAACATGATGTTTCACTGAAGGTATGATTCTATTGGCCCACTAGGAAGCTTTTATTAAAACAAACTTTATATAACAAAAAAATTAGCATAACCTTCACCAACTGGAATAATTAAACATGACAACGTATAATCCTTAACTGCTAGCAATGTCTATTAGTTGCAATTTTAAAAATATCCCCATAGACATAAATTCCTCTTCAGAATCAGTTAGCAAGATACACAGGCATATGTGAGTTCTCAATCCTCCAGCCTTCAACCCCTCTGGACAGAAATCAAGAGGGACACCTACCTCTGACACTGAGGCAGCAGCCTCGAAAGGAGAACCTGACTTCACACAGCAGATCTCCAGTGGAAGAGAGATGGAGAAAATGCCTCTTGATTTTCGTAAGAGATAGCTGGAGAGATGCCTATTTTGTCCAGATTTCAATTTCCAGACAGAGAAAGAGAATAAGAGCTATTGCTCTTTCCAAATTCAAACTGCAACTGCCTGCTATTTTCTCTCTATAAACCCAGCATCATCCACGCTCATGATTCCCTTGTTAATCAACCGAGTCAAACCCTACTCTGAAAACCTTTGATGATACTGTGGCCTTTAGAACATAGAACATAGAACATAGAACACTACAGCACAAACAGGCCCTTCGGCCCACAAGTTGCGCCGATCACATCATCACCTACCAACCTACAGACCTATCTATAACCCTCAATCTCATTAAACCCCATATACTCATCCAGGAGTCTTTTAAAAGACCCCAGCGAGTTCGCCTCCACCACCACTGACGGCAGCCGATTCCATTCACTCACCACCCTCTGAGTGAAAAACTTACCCCTAACATCACTTCTGAACCTCCCTCCCCGCACCTTAAATCTGTGTCCTCTCGTAGCGACCATTTCAACCCAGGGAAATAGCCTCTGAGAGTCCACCCTATCTATTCCTCTCAACATTTTGTAAACTTCTATCAGGTCGCCTCTCAACCTTCGTCTCTCCAGGGAAAAGAGTCCCAGCTCCCTCAACCTAACTTCATAAGGCATGCCTCCCAGTCCAGGCAACATCCTTGTAAATCTCCTCTGTACCCTTTCAATAGCTTCTACATCTTTCCTATAGTGAGGCGACCAGAACTGCACACAATACTCTAAATGAGGCCTGACAAGGGTCTTATAAAGTTCCAGCATTACCTCCCGACTCCTAAACTCAATCCCTCGATTAATGAAGGCCAGTACACCATACGCCTTCTTGACCACCTCCTCCACCTGCGAGGCCGATTTAAGAGTCCTGTGGACCCGGACCCCAAGATCCTTCTGCTCCTCAACACTACTCAGACTTCTGCCCTTGATAGTGTACTCGTTCATCCCGTTGGTTCTGCCAAAATGGACGACTACACATTTATCCGCGTTGAAGTCCATCTGCCACTTCTCCGCCCAGTCCTGCATCCTATCTATGTCCTGCTGCAACTTTTGCCATCCTTCCAGATCATCCACAACACCACCGACCTTCGTGTCATCAGCGAACTTACTTACCCATCCCTCCACTTCCTCATCCAGGTCATTTATGAAAATGACAAACAACAAGGGTCCCAGAACAGATCCTTGAGGCACTCCGCTGGTGACTGACCTCCATTCAGAAAAAGCCCCATCCACAACCACTCTCTGCCTTCTGCAGGCAAGCCAGTTCTGGATCCACAAGGCCAAAGGCCCTTGGATCCCATGCCCTCTCACCTTCTCAAGAAGTCTTGCATGGGGGACCTTATCAAACGCCTTGCTGAAGTCCATGTACACTACGTCCACGGCACTTCCTTCGTCAATGTGTTCAGTCACATTATCGAAGAACTCAACTAGGCTTGTAAGGCACGACCTGCCCTTGACAAATCCATGCTGACTATTCCTGATCATGTCAAACCTCTCCAAATGTTCGTAAATCTTGTCCCTCAGAAGCCTCTCCATCAGCTTACCAACCACTGAGGTCAGACTCACCGGTCGGTAATTTCCCGGGCTATCTCTGTTCCCTTTCTTGAAAATAGGAACTACATCCGCAATCCTCCAATCCTCTGGAACCTCTCCCGTCTCCATTGACGACGCAAAGATCATCGCCAGGGGCTCTGCAATCTCTTCCCTCGCCTCCCACAGTATCCTGGGGTACATCCCATCTGGTCCCGGCGACTTATCTACCTTGATAGAATTCAAAAGTTCCAACACATCCTCCTCCTTAATATTCACGTACTCAATCCTTTCCATCTGCTGCAAATCCATAACAAAATCTCCCAGATCGGCTTCCACTGTGAATACTGAGGCGAAGTACTCGTTAAGCACCTCCGCCATTTCTTCTGGTTCCACACAAACCTTTCCCCCCTCACCTTTTATAGGTCCTATCCCTTCTCTTCTTATCCTTTTACCTTTCACATATTTATAGAAGGCCTTGGGATTCTCCTTAATCTTACCCGCCAAGGTCTTCTCATGACCCCTTCTGGCTCTCCTAATTTCCCTTTTAAGTTCCCTCCTACAGTCCTTATACTCCTCAAGATCTTTAACATCTCCTAATTCCCTGAACCTCTTGTACACTTTCCTTTTCTTCCTGACTAGGTTCAACACTTCCTTTGTGCACCACGGTTCCCTCGACCCACCAAAACCCCCTCGTCTCATCGGAACGTTGTCATTCAGAGCTCCAGACACACATTCCTTGAATATCTGCCACCTTCCTTCGGTACTTTTCCCTAAGAACGCCTCCTTCCAGTTTATTTGTCCAAGTAACTTCCTGACTTCTTCGTATCTCCCCTTACCCCAGACAAACACCTTCCTAGCCTGCCTGATCCTATCTCGTTCCAACGCAATTGTGAAGGAGATAGAATTATGGTCACCATTTCCAAGATGCTCACCTACCGAAAGATCCATCACCTGCCCTGGTTCATTCGCCAGTACCAGGTCAAGTACAGCCTCTCCCCTCGTAGGCTTGTCCACATACTGCGTCAGGAAACCTTCCTGAACACACCTAACAAACTCCTCCCCATCTATACCCCTTACCCTAGGGATATTCCAGTCGATGTTTGGGAAATTGAAGTCTCCCATCACGACAACTCTGTTATTAAAACATCTCTCCAGAATCTGTTTCCCTATTTGCACTTCAACTTCCCTGTCACTATTGGGCGGCCTATAGATTACACCCAGCAAAGTTTTTGACCCTTTGCTGTTCCTAACTTCCACCCACAGAGATTCTGTAGACAATCCCTCCACGACATCCTCTTTCTCTGTAGCCATGACACTATCCCTGATCAACAGTGCCACTCCACCACCCCTTCTGCCACCCTCCCTGTCCTTCCTGAAGCACCTGAAGCCTGGCACCTGAAGTGCCCAGTCCTGTCCCTGAGATATCCAAGTCTCCGTAATGGCCACCACATCACAATCCCAAACAGCTATCCACGCCCTAAGCTCATCTACCTTATTCACTATACTCCTTGCATTAAAATATATACACTTCAGCCCCTCAGTCTGGGCATTTCCCATCTCCACCGCCTGTCTAACCTCCCTCCCATACTGCCTGCGGTCTTCCCCTACCTGGGAGCGAACCTCCTCCGTCCCAGTTTCCCCATCACAGTTCCCTCCCCCCATCCTTTCTAGTTTAAAGTCCCCCCGGTAGCCTTAGCCAGTCTTCCCGCCAAGATACTAGTCCCCCTGGTATTTAAGTGCCACCCGTCCTTACTATAGAGGTCCCACCTACCCCTAAAGAGGTCCCAGTGATCTAGGAACCGAAATCCCTGCCCTCTACACCAGTCCCTCAGCCACGCATTCACCCTCCACCTCATTTCATTTCTTCCCTCATTCTCCCTTGGCACAGGCAGCAATCCTGAGATTACTTTAAGAAATATATTTTAGTCAAGTTTCTGTTTTAGCAGTTTAGAACATAAGAACATAAGAAATATGAGCAGGAGTAGGCCATCCAGCCCTTCGAGCCTGCCCCGCCATTCAATAAGATCATGGCTGAACACCGATGCTGCTGCTCTGTCTGTATTCGGCAGCCCTGTACTGTTACTGCAGTGGCATAATTGCTCGAATGTTTGTTTTAATCTGGATTTGTGTTATTTCTGTTATTTTAGGGGTTTCCCTGGGGGTTTGCAGCATAGGGCTTCATTAAGTTGATTGACAGGAAAATCTGATGAGTGGGTGGAACTCGGCTTACACAGAGAAATCAAGCTCAGCTGCTTATTGGGAGCTATAGAAAAATGTAGCTCAGGTTCTGAAGTTGGAGACTGGTCTCCGCCAGAGACTAGGTGTATTTCTGTTATGTTTTGCTGTGTGAGGATAAATTATATTTTAGAAACTGCTGTCTGGATCTCGGTCCAGAGGGGCAGCACAGTGGTTAGCACTGTTGCCTTACAGTACCAAGGACCCGGGTTGACTCCCGACTTGGGTCACTGTCTGTGCAGAGTTTGCGTGTTCTCCCTGTGTCTGCATGAGTTTCCTCCAGGTGCTCCGGTTTCCTCCCACAGTTTTGAAAGATGTGCTGGTTAGGTGCATTGGCCATGCTAAATTCTCCCTCAGTGTGTCCGAAGAGCACCCAGAGTATGGTGACTGGGGGATTTTCACAGTAACTTCATTGCAGCGTTAACATAAGCCTACTTGTGATGCTACTAAATAAACTCAAACTCCAAAAAGGCTGGAAATCTAGCCTGTTTTCGGTGCTAACTGGTTATGAAGAAGAGGTTTATGTCTATCAGGGGTTCTGTTTACACTAGTAGCTAGCTGTTAAGAATTATAGTTTGTCATGTTTAAGCATTTAAATTGATAAAAGGTATGCTAATTCTTTTTGTCATATTGTAACTATGTACTTTAAAAACGTTTGTCTTAATGAAAGCTCTCTAGTGGCTCAATTGAATCTTACCTGGAGTGAAATACTTTATGATCACCCTAATCCAAAATTATAGAAATTGGTGTCCAGGTTAACTCCATAATATACCTTGCATTTTTTAATCTGGCCTCTAACAAACCCCAAAGGACAACCCTAACATAACAACAATGCTTTAACTCAGACTAAAACAAACACTTCAGTAATTAGGAGCAATTAACTTCTTGCAGAATCAGTAAGTGGGTTGTCAGCTGTAGACAATTCAGCATAGCAATCAGAACTGAAGTGTAAAACTGTCCCTTCAGAAGAAACATAACACAAATACATGTTTTAAAGTATTGTCACAGTGTGATTTAGAGACTGACTCATGCAGGGTAGCTGGTTGTTCAGGGGTTTGCACACTCTGATGCCTTGACCTCACTTCTGCACATTCCTGAATGAGCCTTCGTCATTTCAGTCAGTCAGAAGCCAGGGCCTCCCACGAGTCAATGGGTATATTTGATCCCTTCAAGGCAGGTGGGAGCATAGTGGTATGGTTACTGGACTAGTAATACCGAGACACTGGGTAATGATCTGTGGACCCAGGTTCAAATCCCACCATGGCAAATAGTGAATTCAATAGAAATCTGGAATTAAAAGTCTACTGATGGCCATGAAACCATTGTTGATTGTTGCTAAAAAAAAACCCCACCTGGTTCACTAATGCCCTTTAGGGAAGGAAATCTGAATTCTGGCATACATGTGATTCTTAAATGCTGTCTGTAAGTGACCTAACAAGCCACTCCATTGGATGGCAATTAAATGATGGCCCAGCCTTGCAATGTTCCCATGCCATAAATGAATAAAAAAAGAATGCTTTGAGGAAACCTTGAAAGCATTGCTGCTGTCATCCTTAGCTTCCTACCACGACAGAGTTGCAAATAGAACAATTGTTTCCGATATCAGCAGGTTACATGTGACATATCCTTTTGTGCAGATCTGCTTTTCAGTAAATAGAATTATCATAGAATCTGTACAGTACAGAAGGAGGCCATTCAGCCCATCAAGTCTGTATTGACTACAGTCCCACCCAGGCCCTATTCCCATAATCCCACACATTTACCCTGCTAATCCCCCTGACATTAGGGTCAATTTAGAATTTAACCCGCACATCTTTGGGCTGTGGGAGGAAACCCACGTAGATACAGGGAGAATGTGCAAACTCCACATAGACAGTGACCCAAGGCTGGAATTGTACCTGGAACCCTGGTGCTATGAGGTGGCAGTGCTAACCACTATGTCACCGTGCCATTCACACTAGCACCTTGATCCTGGGCACATTGGCTTGGAAAAGGATTCTGCTGTTGGATCACCTTTCTCACCTGTGGATTTGGACGATCCTACGAGAGTTCAGTAGGTGGTTCTTCTCCAGTGCTTTGAAGTAGGTTTGCCTGCTGTAGGTTGTCCAAGCATGTTCGATGCAAAATCAAAACATAATCAACAAAGATCTGAACAACTGGCAGACAAATGATCTCACCCCGTTTCCATCTTTTTCTTTAGATATAAAGGAAGCCTCATGATTTTTGTATTCACATTTCTGAGTTTAAAAAATTGACTGTAGAAGCAGTCGTCCATAACAATCTTGCATATTTTACATTTTCCTCCCACATTATGGGCTCAGCAGCCCAAAAGACTGGAACCAAATGAAACAATCAGTAACGTTTTGTCTGCAAAATTCAAGTTACCAAATAAGGTTGGATCGGGTCTCACACATCAAAGGATAATAAAGGCATTCACGATGACAAAATCACTGTCCCCATAATATTTTTACACAAAACCATCAAGTAGGCTATAATTCAGCTGTCTAGACAAACACATCCTGTAATTTTCTTCTTTTAGAGCAGACATTTCCTGCAATTTTATATTTAATATACGCCCGATGACTGTTGTGTTGCAAGCTTGGTTAACTGTCAGTGCAGTTGTAGCATGATCTTTTTAATTTTATAAATCCTCTCTAGGTTTTTCTCATTAACTCAAATCCCTGACAAAATTATTGCAAGATATTTGCTTCCATTTCATATATTTGCTGCGTTGTGGTTTTAAAAAAAAACTTCAGTTTAATTATTCACAGGTCTGCTGTTACATTGTAACATCAGAAATTCATGTTAGTGTGCAGGTTCAGTTGGCAGTTAGGAAGGCAAATGCAGTGTTAGCATTCATGTCGAGAGGGCTAGAATACAAGAGTGGGGATGTACTTCTGAGGCTGGTTAGACCCCATTTGGAGTATTGTAAGCAGTTTTGGGCCCCATATCTAAAGAAGGATGTGCTGGCCTTGGAAAGCGTCATAAGACTTCAGCAGTCACGGACATTCAGCCTCTGGTCTTCAGGTTCTTCAAGGTGGCCTTCATGACACACAACATGGAATCGCTGGGCAGAAACTGATAGCCAAGTTCCGCACACATGAAGACGGCCTCAACTGGGATCTTGGGTTCATGTCACACTATCTGCAACCCCCATGACTTGCCTGGGCTTGCAAAATTCCACTGACTGTCCTGGCTGGAAACAATACACACCTCTTTAAACTGTGCTTAACCCTCTCTCCACTCACATTGTCCGTACCTTGATGACTTGATTACCTGTAAAGACTCGCATTTCAACCATTATCTTGTAGATTGAGTTTTATCTATATATGTCCTGTTTGTGAACACAACTCCTCACTCACCTGAAGAAGGAGCGACACTCCGAAAACTGTGCCACCAAATAAATCTGTTGGACTTTAACCTGGTGTTGTGAGACTTCTTACTTGGAAAGGGTCCAGAGGAGATTCACAAGAATGATCTCTGTAATGAAGAGTTTGTGATATGAGGAATAGTTGACGACTCTGGATCTGTACTCGTTGGAGTTTCGAAGGATGAGAGGGATCTTCTTGAAACTTACAGAATACTGAGAGTCCTGGATAGAATGGACGCGAAGAGGATGTTTCCACTAGTGGGAAAAACTAGAACCAGAGGGCACAACCTCAGGCTAAAGGGACGATCCTTTAAAACAGTGATGAGGAGGAATTTCTTCAGCCAGAAAGTGGTGAATCTGTGGAACTTTTTGCCGCAGAAGGCTGTGGAGGCCAGATCATTGAGAGTCTTTAAGACAGAGATAGATAGGTTCTTGATTAATAAAGGAATCAGGGGTTATGGGGAAACGGCAGGAGAATGGGGATGAGAAAAATCAATCATGGCTGATAGTGGCGGAGCAGACTTGATGGGGGCCAAGTGGCCTAATTCTGTTCCTATATTTTATTGTTACACTTTGCAAAGAGCCTGGTCTGTTAGTTAACTTGATGAATCACTGATAAAAGATGGAGTGAGAAATAGTATGGAGGGAGCTATTTTACATACTGCACAAGAGGTTCATATAAATGAATTTTTAAAAAAATTCTTTCACGGGATGCGGACATCGCTTGCAATGTCAGCATTTATTGCCCATCCCCAATTGCCCTTGAGATGGTGGTGGTGAGCTGCCATCTTGAACTGCTGCAGTCCATCCACAGTGCCATTAGAAATGGAGTTCCAGGATTTTGATCCAGGAATGCCGAAGGAACAGCAGCACAGTTCCAAGTCAGAATGGTGTGTGGTTTGGAGGGGGATTGGCAGGTGCTGGCATTCCAATGCACATGCTACCTCACTCTTAAAGGCAGTAGAGTTTAAAGTTTATTTATTAGCATCACAAGTGGGCTACATTAACAGTGCATTGAAGTTACTGTGAAAATCTGATCGTCACACTCCGGTGCCTGTTTAGGTAATTAGCATGGTCAATGCATCTAATCAACAGATCTTTTGGACTCAGTCACAGGTTTGGAGGATGCTGTCGAAGAAATCTCGAGGAGTTACTGCAGTATATCCTGTGGATAGTACACACTACTACCACTGTGCATCAGTGGTGGATGGGGTGCTGATCAAGCAGACTGCTTTGTCCTGCATGGTGTTGAACTTGAGTGTTATTGGGACAACATTCATCCAGGCAAATGGAGAGCGTTCCATTACAGTTCCAACTTGTGCCTTGGTAAATGGACTTCAGGGAGCTATTGTGGTGAGTTACTCACTGCAGAATATGCAAAACTTCTAAACTGAAAACTGAATGATTGCTATGTTTACACTGTGGAGCTCAAAGTGAATGGCATATGGCTGACATAGAAAATGCAGTTTGTAATCTCAGCATTATATATCAAGCAGCAGTTTGCTTAATCTGATTAAACATTGCATACTTCAGTATTGCTGAGAAAAAGACATGAACTAGAATTCTACCGTCCTACATGCCAAGGAATCGGAGCGGGCGAGGGGCAAACAATGGAAACATTCATTGACTTCAGGTGGAAATTTCTAGTCTCACTTGAGCAAGGCTGTAAAATCCTGCCCTTACTATCAAAGCTTCATATTTTTAGGTGTCCAGATTACCAACAACCTGTCCTGGTCCCTCCATGTGGACATTATAGTTAAGAAAGTTTACCAATGCCTCTACTTTCTTAGGAGAATAAGGAAATTTGGCATGTCCACTATGACTCTTATCAACTTTTACAGATGCACCATAGAAAGTATTCTTTCTGGTTGTATCACAGCTTGGTAAGGCTCCTGCTCTGCCCAAGATCGCAAGAAACTATAAAGGGACATGAACATAACCCACTCCATCACGCAAACCAGTCTTCCATCCATTAACTTTGTCTACACTTCCTGCTGTCTCGGAAAAGCATCCAGCATAACTAAACACCCCACACACCCCGGATGTTCTCTCTCCCATCTTTTTCCGTCGGGAAAAAGATACAAAAGTCTAAGATCGCGTACCAGCCAACTCAAGAACAGCTTCTTTCCTGAATGGATCTACCTTGCATTAAGTTGAATGTCCTCTGCACTCTAGCTGTGACTGTAACACTACATTCTCCACCCTTTCCTTCCTTGTCTATGTGAGTATACTTTCTGTTTAGCACGCAAGAAACAATACTATATACTAATACATGCGGCAATATTATATCAAATCATTCATCAGGACAGATTCCCAATACCAAGTGTAAAGGGAACAGCACTGCTTTCTGTATTACAAATTTAATATTTGGAAAACTGCATATTTTGAGATAGCTACACATAATCCACTAGTTCACTAACTAACAGCTTCCATAATCACTTTCACATACATACTGAATGGCGAACCATTTGAGTTGTTAATAACATGGACTCAAGAACATAGGAAATATTTGGTATGAAATATAGAAAAATCATCCTTGCTGACCTGCAGTCCAAAATCTACCACTCTATCCCATTAAGAATCCATCTACCTTTTCTGGATGCGTTGCATCCTCCAAATCCTGAAGGTATCAATCTCAAGTGACACATGGTGCAGGTGCAAACATTTGTCCTATCACCCCTGATCAGGGTGGCATGGTGGCGCAGTGATTACCACTCGCAGCACGAGGGAGCAGGGTTCAATTCCTGGCTTGAGTCTGTCTGTGCGGAGTCTGCACATTCTCCTTGTGTCTGTGGGTTTCCTCCCACAGTCTGAAAGACATGTTGGTTAGGTGCATTGGCTATGCTAAATTCCTATGGGATGCAAGAGTGGCACCAATAGCGCAGGTTCAATTCCTGTACAGGCTGAGGTTATTTATTAAGGCCCACCTTCTCAATCTTGCTCCTTGTTTGAGGTGTGTGATCCTCAAGTTGTCACCACCAGTCACCTACGACTGTGGTGACTTTACCTTACCTTGCGTTAAGATCAGAGTCTAACTTAATCGAACAACTCAAGTCGATAACTTTAGCTCTGACAAAGGGTCACCCAGACTTGAAATGTTGACTCTATTCTCTCTCCACAGAGGCTGTCAGGTGAGATTTTTCAGCATCTTCTGTTTTTGTTTCAGATTCCCACAAACGCAGTATTTTGCCTTTATCAATAACTTTATTACTAAATCAGCAACAATAAATTTGAGTTAAGTTTTGGAAAAAAAATCGTTGGCCAGCACAGGCTAGATAAATTTTTAGAATCTTGTGCAGGAGGCCATTCGACCCATTGAGATTGCATCACCACAAGCCCACCCAGGTTTTATCTACGTAACCCCATGCATTTACCTCAGTTAGTCACTCTGACACTAAGACAATTTTGCATGGCCAATGCATCTAACCGGCACGTCTTTCGGACTGTGGGAGGAAACTGCAGCACCCAGAGGAAACCCACGCAGAATGGACAGCATGTGCAAACTCCACACAGTGATCCGAAGCCAGAATTGAACTGAGTCCCTGGAGCTGTGAGGCAGCAGTGCTAACCACTTTGCCACTGTGCAATAACCTCTTAATTTTGCAGTCCTCCCCTCTCAGAGAAGCAGCTACGTAACTGCATGTGTAGTCCCCTCTGCACACTGTAAATGATCAGACAGCACAAAGTTGTGTGCCATCTGAATCAAAAGCAAAGCACATTGCAGCACTATTAAATAGCACAACCAAGATAATGTTCTATTACCGTTAGGTAAATTGAAGTAAATTCATTTGAATGTTGAAGATTATATCCATGCGTTCATTTACGGGCACGTCACTGAAGGTGGTGACACTCTGCTCTGGTGTTTTCTGTGCCTGATACATTCACTAGTGCAAAGCGAAGGGCTGCCTTTGTTTGTAATACGCAGAATACAACACAATTTGCACTAGGTACAGTAACATAGATACACAGAAACTAGAAGTAGTAGGTCATTTGGTCCTTCAAGCCTGCTCTGCCATTCATTATGTGGAGATGCCAGCATTGGACTGGGGTAAACACAGTAATAAATCTCACACCATGTTAAAGTCCAATAGTTTTTATAAACAAATCTGTTGGACTTTAACCTGGTGTTGTGAGAGTTCTTACTGCCATTCATTATCATGGCTGATCATAGAATTCAATGTCCTGACATCCCCTTATCGCTTGAGCTCCTAGAGTTGTATCTATTTTTTTCTTAAAATCAGACATTTTGGCCTCAACTACATTGCAGTAGTGCATTCCAGATTCATCACTCTCTGGGTGAAGAAATTTCTCCACACCTCAGTTCTAAAAGACTTGCCCCTTATCCTCAAACTATGATGCCTAGTTCTGGACTCCCCCCACTATCAGGAACATTCTTTCTGAATCTACTCTACCTAACCCTGTTGCAATTTTATAAATCTCTATGAGATCCCCTCTAACTCTTCTAAATCCCAGTGAATATGATCCTAACCAACTTAGTCACTCATCTGACAGACCTGCCATCCCAGGAATCAGCCTGATAAACCTTCACTGTACACCCTTTATAGCAAGGGCATTCTCCCTTAGATAGGATACCAAAACTGGACACAATATTTCAGGTGTGGCCTCACAACATTCTATACAATTGCAGCAAAACATCCCTACCCCGATACTCAAATCCTGTCACTATGAAGGCCAACATACCATTTGCCTCCTTTACTGCCTGCTGTATCTGCAAACTTACTTTCAGCGATTGATGCACAAGGACTCCAAGATCTCATTGAATATCCACTTCTCTCAATTTACACCCATTAATCTGTCTTCCAATTATTGCTACCAAAGTGGATAACCTCACATTAATCTACATTATACTGCATCTCCCACGCACATGCCCACTTAGCCTGTCCAAATCACACTGAAGCATCTCTGCATCCTCATTGCAGCTCACCCTCCTATCCAACTTTGTATCATGTGCAAATCTGGGGATAATACATTCACTTCCCACTTCCAAATTATTAATACATAAATGTGAACAGTCCAGGTCCTGGCACAGTTCCCTGTGAAACCCCACTAGTCACTGACTGCCAATCAGTAAGACACATTTGCTTCCTATCTGCTAACCAGCTTTCTATCAATCTCATATTATCTGCAATCCCATGTACTTTAACTTCACATAGTAGTCTATGTGAGACCTTGTCAAAAGCCTTCTGAAAATCTAAATAAACCACATCCACTGGTTCTCCTTGATCAACTCTACAAGTTACATTGTCAAAGAATTCCAATAGATTCATCAAGCATGATTCCCCTTTTGTAAATCCATGCTGACTTTGTCTGATAGGAAAGGCAGTGATACAATGCCAAGTGAACATAGAACATTACAGCACAATACAGGCCCTTCGGCCCTCGATGTTGTGCCGAGCTATGTCCAAACCCAAGATGAAGCTGTCCCACTCCCTATCATTCTGATGTGTTCCACGTGCCTATCCAATAACTGCCTGAAAGCTCCTAAAGCGTCCAAATCTATTATCACAGCAGGCAGTACATTCTACACCCCAACCACAATCTGAGTAAAGAGTCTCTCTCGGACATCCCTTCTATATCTCCCACCATGAACCTTATAGTTATGCCCCCTAGTAACAGCTTTATCCACCTGAGGAAATAGATATGTTCAGAGACTATCCCCCTCATCATCTTATAAACCTCTGTTGTCGCCTCTCATCCTCCTCTGCTTTAAAGAGAAAGCCCCACCTCCCTCAACCTTTCCTCATCAGGCCTAACCTCCAAACCAGACAGCATCCTGGTAAATCTCCTCTGCACTCTCTCCAATGCTTCCACATCCTTCTTATAGTGAGGTGACCAGAACTGCACGCAATATTCCAAATGTGGTCTCACCAAGGTCCTGTACAGTTGTAGCATAACCCCATGGCTCTTAAACTCAAACCCCCGTTAATAAACGCTAACACACTATAAGCCTTCTTCACGGTCTATCCACTTGAGTGGAAACCTTCAGAGATCTGTGGATATGAACCCCAAGATCTCTCTGTTCCTCCACATTCCTCAGAACCCTGCCGTTAACCCTGTAATCTGCATTCAAGTTTGTCCTACCAAAATGAATCACCTCACACTTAAACTCCATTTGTCACTTTTCTGCCCAGCTCTGCATCCTATCAATGTCTCTTTGCAGCCTACAAGAGCCCTCCACTTCATCCACTACTCCACCAATCTTGGTGTCATCAGCAAATTTACTAACTCACCCTTCAGCCCCCTCTTCCAAGTCATTGAGTGCATTGTGATCGCTGAAGTGTGGTGAGCAGGAATTGTGCACAAAATCTTTTTAAAACATTGGCAAATCAGAAGTTAGTGTTTAATATGTTGGCAAAAATATTAAAACATTTGAAGCGATACATTAAGTAATGGTTTTTATTTCACAATAACTGAGCAGTAGCATATTTGACTGTACAGGGGAAACATCCACTTAGATCAATTTTGTACACTTTGTTTATAATAAATTTGTCAAAGCAAAGCATGTGAGAATTTGTGTCATCCATTACCTTAATCCATGTCCCATTATTTATCTTTGCTCACTGTATCAATATTTGTGTCTTTATAATCAGTTATTTGACCCCTCAAAATGCCTGCAGCTTTCGGAAACTGCAGGTGTAGGGCTGAGAAAAAAAGAATGCTTTTTTTAAAGGCAAATTATCCTGAGCATAATTAAATATGATAAAAAATGTATGAACAAGATTCGAATGCTACACACCATCAAGGATGAAATTCTTGCATGGAAATATTTACAAAACCGTTAATGAAAATATCACACTCCATTCCAGCTTGAAATAGAGAAGTCATTGTTTTCACCGGAATTAATGAATGCATGAATTCCATCCCTTTGCCGATTGTTTCTGGTCCACTCTCTAGTGGCAAAGCATTATTGTCAAGTAAATCTAAATAACAAACAAAATGGACACTGACTCAAACAAAATGAAAATCGCATCAAGACCCGACCATGCTTAAACAAGTGTGATGTCTGAGATTTTATTTTAAACACAGTAAAATAATAAATATATGCAAGTGCTGTACTTATTCTGTCATAAAGGATTAACAGATCAATTAACAGTCATGAAAATGATTTTAATGATCTGTAAAAGTGATTCTTGTTAAATTCCAATACTTTCCATGAAATTAAATGTACAGTTGTGGTAAAAGAACATTCAATAGAGGATTAACAATGGAGTATATCATATTCTGAAGGGCCTCCAAGTTTAATGACTTCCTCCTCTGCAAAGTATGCTGCATCTCATCAATCCCCAAGTGCCTTTTAGAAGTATAATGTATTTTCATTTACTTATTTTTGCAGCTACAGAAGCTCATTTTTCATTTGACACCCGTTTTAAGGGAAAGTGTTTTCTTTGAGGACAACATTCAATAAAAATAATACATACAAATCAGTAGTCGCAATGCAACATGTGCAGCATACCAGAACATTTTAGTCCGAAACTTCCATTTTTTTGTAGTTATTACACAACAGGCTAGTAAATCAGACAGTTAGTAGGCTGCAGGAATATCTGAATACTAAACGGTAAGAAATCTGACCGCAACGGCGTCTGGCCAAAAATATACAATTTGTAAACATAAGCAGATTCTGCGAGCATCAGCCTTAAAGTAACAGCTTAATCTGTCACCACGTAAATTCATTCCATCTTTTTTTAAAATTACAAATGCTTCATAGCCCACAGTATGAAGGCCTTTGGCTATTACAGTTTGCTACTTAAACAAAAGGAATATATTTCAAGGTACAGATCAGCCAAAATAAATCATATGGTTTAACCAGTCAGGAATTCCCTGTTATTTTGCAAGAATATTAAAAAATTGAAACACTTAACTTCATAATCATGTTAAAGGCAAAAAGCAGGCATCGCAACTCTCATTACTGAATACTGTGCCTAAAACCAACCACAATTTCTGAGCCTTAAGTTCAATTTCTTTGAATATTAAAGCATTTTTAACTGAGGTAACGATTGGCAGCAGGCCTGCCTAAAGCACAAATGGAAGATAATATGACCCCCTCCCCAAGTAAAACATTTTACAGTTTATTTATTAGTGTCACAAGCAGGCTTACATTAATACTGCAGTGAAGTCACTGTGAAATTCCCTCCGGTGCCTGCTTAGGTACACTGAGGGAGAAGTTAGCATGGTTAATGCACTTCACTTGCAACAGAAAATTTAGGGAGCAACAGGACGTAGGAATAATGGCAAGGGTTTCAACTTACCAAGTTCTTTCCTAATGCTTGCCTCGGCCACCATTCCCTAAACATACACAACTCCAACATGTGCAAACATGTTTGATCGACTGGCTAAATCATTTAAGTTAACTGAGTTTAAAATGTAGACTAGAAACTCAAATGTATGTAAATCTTCCTGAAAGTGAAATACGATTTCTCTCAGAGTTGGTTTCCCTGGCGCATGGAATAAGGTGTAAATGGCAGAAACCAGGAAGCACCCAAATTTAATTAAGACTTCTGGAATTTGATTAGGATAATGCACCAATTTCGAAGAATTAGTCCAAGTGTGCTCAATTTGTCAGACATCTGAAGAACAAATTTGCATTTATATAAAGTGTTATATCCTCAGGATGTCTAAAGCACTTCAGAGCCAATTAATTATTTTGTGAAGTGCAATTGCTGTTACATGTGTAAAATGTTGCATTTAACAAAGTGCCACAAACAGTAAAGGAGCGAATGACCAAATAATGTGTCTTACTGCTGGTGGTTAACAAGGAATATTGACCAAGACACCTGAAGAATTCCCCTGCTGCCCTTAGGATAGTGCCATAATATTCAGGAGCTGATAAATGGGCCCTTAATTTAATGTTGATTCTGAACACCTTCAACAATGCGGCACCCCCTCAGTACTGAACTGAACCTTCAGCCTGGAGTGTGCTGTCAGGAAAGCACACTCTTCTTAATCAGATGAGTACTGCCAATTTAGCTTAATTCTCAAAATCCTCTTTGCTTTCCCTAAAAAAGGGATGAATATTTTAGTGCCAAAATTACATTCAAAGAAAAATAATTCCAATGCAATTGGCTCTTACATAATAAGCACAAAATTCCTAAAATAATATTCATGAATATCATTTGGCTGATATAAACCGTTGAAAAAATTGATGGACAATAGTATATCCAAGCCTATGTATGTTACTGAAAGGAACATTAAGCTAAACAATTGGGCTTTAGTAGAAAACACTAGAGAAAGACTAAAAATTATTGTTGGTATTATTAATGGCATCCCCTTGTCCACAATTTCAATGCAACTACTTACACCGTGATTTCAGATGAATTAATACCTCTGGCAAAATATCAGACAACTGTTTGGTTAACATATTAACAGTGCCAATGGTAATTCTCAAGTTTAAGGCGGCCATTGTTTAAGACCCACTATTATTTTCTGAGCCATGACTGCATGAAAGCAAACTAAACAAAGCCAAGGATAAGTAGCTGCTAAAATGTTTCAGGTAGTTAGACATTTCCAAAATCAGTCAGTATTATTTACTGGCCCATTAAAATCAAAATATTTGTACGAAATCCTAAATGTAACTTCACTTAATATCAATATAATTGCTGTAAAGGGCTTGACGATTAAAACAAAAATCAGCATTTTCAAGGTATAACTCACTGTAGTTTAGTGAATTTAATTCAGATTTGTTTAAATTATGCATAATATTTTAAGCTCCTGTCAAATAATACAGAAATGAGCGGGAAATACTTAGGCCAACTGCATAAGCTCAAAACTTGCACCTGGAAAAAGCCCCACTAGAAATGCAGGCATTTGCCTAGACCATCAGATTTATTGCAATGGCTGTATGTGTAGGTTGACGCTTTCATTCAGGGAGAGTTTCTATGTATAAAACAAATGAGAGAACTCAAGGCTGTAAAATATTCATAGAAATAAACTGGCTACATTTTAATCATGTCTTGATTTTGAGACTGAAAAAGATAATACCACAAACATACGACTGCAGGGCCGGGAAAGAATAGACAAAAATGACCAACTACAGTCATGCAAAAATACACCAGGGGCTGAAATTCAACTTGGGCAGTAACACATAATGGGCAATTGCAAATCAGCATCCATAACTCTGGCGTGGTGTAAAATGGGCTGCCGATCGCACGATATTGCCCGTTTGAGAGACCACCAAAGGTGAACTTCACTCCCATTTTGTTCCAAGTCTTTTCTAGCCTAGTTCTTTTGTTTGGCACTGATCCTGACATCTCCATTAATACTATCGTACTATACAGGGAACGCCAGTAAAGTCAGAAGCAGTGTGTGATCAATAATTTGCAGTGCAAGCCACATAAGCTACGTAACAGAGTCAGGATTTCCTGGTCAGTTCTTGCAGTAATCCACAGAGCTTTGATAGCTGCCCTCTCAGACTCTTGCTGCTCATGGATTTGAGATGAGTAATTCCACAGTTTTCTTTACTCAGTGATTGCCAAAGTCAGCACTAATACTGACTCAAAACAGAAATAGCAGGACAGTAACCCTAAATAAATGGCAGCCTGCTACCATTTAAACGAAGGCACATCATTTAGAACGACGCCATTTATCAAAATATTTTTAATTCACTTTTTTGTATAAAGAGAAATTATAGTATTAACATGCAAATAAATCAACACCCCCGTCCAGCATTCTTTTAACATGCTGCAGTATAGCTTAAATGAATTCTATGGAGTCTCTAAGGTAATCAGTACTGTAAGTATTCAGAATTCTGTGCACACATCTCAAAGTGTTGTCTGTGAGTGTGGAGATACTGGCACTGGAGAAGATGAGGTGGATGAATTGGCAACGTGGGGAAGCATCCCTGTTGGAGAATCAGAAATTTGCAGTTCCTCCAGTTTCTTCAGTAACTGCTCTCGGACAACCAACAACTCTTTGTAGCGTTGCTGCACTGGGTCCTGCTGCTCAGAGAGGGGACAGGAAAGATCCTTACCGAAATGTTAACATTTTACAGTAATGCAAAAAATCCCCCGATATTCATTCATAGAGGTTTACAGCATGGAAACAGGCCCTTCTGCCCAACTTGTCCACGCTGCCCCTTTTTTTAAACCATTAAGCTAGTCCCAATTGCCTGTGTTTGGCCCATATCCCTCTACACCATGTAACTGTCTAAATGCTTTCTAAAAGACAAAATTATAACCACCTCTACTACTGCCTCTGGCAGCATATTCCAGACACTTACCACCCTCTACGTGAAAAAATTGCCCCTCTGGACCCTTTTGTATCTCTCCCCTCTCACCTTAAACCTATGCCCTATACCTAAACAACTAACATTTCGAGTGAACGTTGAAACAGTTTTACTGCATCCGTCGGGATTCGTGTCCACAATGGTTTGCCCTATCATGCTCCTAAGAAAGTGATTAACCAGGTTCTAACCACGCCATAGGTTGCACACCAAAGTTGAATTACTACTGGCATCCCTTTATGAACTCCTGTTCTATTCCTGGGTCAAGAAAATTATAAAGCAGACTTAACAGTGCAAATCCAAAAATATTTAAATTCAAAAGCAAAATGCTGCTGTTCTTCTTGGAGTAAAAGGGGCCAAGGGGAGATTTGACAGAAGTGTACTAGACTATGACAGGCTTGATTAAGATATGGCAATTTATAGGGGGAGAGATAGGGTGAACAGTTGGAAGCTTTCTCTCAGGGCAGAAATGACCATTACAAGGGGGCACAAGTTCAAGGTAAAGGAGAGATTCAGTAGAGACTTGCGAGGGAACTTTTTTTTTAAACACAGTGACTGGTGGGAGCCTGGAATGCCCTGCCAAGTGAGGTGGTTGAGATAGCTATATTAGTGATATTTAAGACTTATCTGGATAGGTACATGAACAGACATGGAATAGAAGGAATATAAACAGTTGGTCTAGATGAGACGAAGCGATCAGCGCAGGCTTGGAGGGCTGAAGGGCCCATTCCTGTGCTTGTACTGTTCTTTGAAATCAAGGAAAGCATGTTCCCATTAGTTGGTACAAGACCCAGGGGACACAGATTTAAGGCTTTGGGCAAGAAATTCAGTGGAATGTGAGGAAGGATTTTATTCTACAGCGATTGGCAATGACTTGGAACTTGCTGCCCACGAGGACGAGGAAATGAAAGATAATGGACGTGCACTAGAAGGAAATAAAACTTGCAAGGTTAGGAACAGAGTGAGATAATGAGACTGGATTGCTCCACAGAGCAAGCATGGACCTAAGGAGTCATACAGCCTTCCCCTCTGCCTTCAATGACAATGAATGGTGCATTCTCTACTAGCACACTTCCTCACAAAGGACAGGACATAGGTTTATCTGCAAAATACCGCTGGATTAATTCACAGTGTGACTTGAACAAGTGCCTGACAAAGCAGAATATTTCCCCCAGAGAGGGTGACCAATTTGATAGGCTGCCTCACATCGGCAAAACTTTCATATCCTTACAGAAATATTGTATGCATACTCCTGAATATCACATACCTGCTGCCTGAACCAAGGGTTCCACCGAATGTAATAGTTGACCCAGAGATCCAAGTGCCGCATGCTGGCTACTGGGTAGAGTACACGGTGTTGGTCTTTTGTATAAAAGGGATTGATGTACTTGTCAATTTCACTGTTTATATAAGACCATAAGGACACAGTTCTTTTTCGCAATTCCTTGAACCAACAAAACAAAAGCATGGCTTTTAACACAATGTTGAATAAATATAGAAAAACTACAAGTATCAGCTGGAAACTTTCTGCTGGTTACCACCTACAGCCCTCCCTCAGCCGATTAAGCAGTACCTCCCCATGTTAAACACTACTTGGAAGAAGCGCTGAGTGTAGCAAGGAAGCAAAACATACACTGGCTGAGCACTTTAATTTCCATTACCAAATGTGGCTTGAAAAAACCGCCACTGATTGAGCCGACCGAATACTAACGGACATAGCTGCTAGACCGGGCACGCAACAGGTAGTGAGGGAACCGGCATGAGAGAAAAATCTCTTGTCTCACAGGCATTGTCCATGGCAATGTTGGCAGAACGACATCCACACAGTCCTTGTGGAGATAAAGTCCCCACTTCACAGAGAAGAAATCCTCAAGCATATTGTATGATATTAATACTAGCAACAAACTAGAACAGGTCACCAGCATCTGCTGTGCACTGTGGGCCATCGGCAGCAGCAAAATTGTATTCGACCATGTTCTGCAGTCTCTTGGCCCAGTTTATCCCTCATTTTACCATTACCATCAAGCCTAGGAATCTACCCTGCTTCAATGAAGAGTGTAAAGGAGCAGGCATACCTAATAATCATGTGCCAGGCTGGTGGAACTGCAACACAGGACTACATGCCTGCCCAATCCATCACACAAACTAGCCTCCTGTCCATCAACTTTGTCTACACATCCCACTGCCTCAGTAAAGCACCCAGCATAATTAAGGACCCCACACATCCTGGACATTCCCTCTTCTATCTTTTTCTGTCAGGGAAAAGATACAAAAGCCTGATATCATGTACCCACTGACTCAAGAACAGCTCCTTCCCTGCTGCCGTAAGACTTTTGAATGGGCCTACCTTCCATTAGGTTGATCTTTCTTTACACCCTAGCTATGACTGTAACACTACATTCTGCACTCTCTCCTTTCCTTCTTTATGAACGGTATGCTGTCTGTATAGTGCACAAGAAACAATACTTTTCACTATATGCCAATACATGTGACAATAATAAATCAAATCAAATCTAAACTGCCAAGCAGCATGCTGTAATTAAGCAATCTTCCAACCACCTGATCAGGTCAAAGCTCTGCAGTCCTTTGAAGTCCAGTATGAATGGTGGTGGATAATTAAACATTGAATCAGAGAAGGCAGTTCCAAAATCATCCCCATCTTCTATGATGTGGGAGCATAGGAGCGGTCTTACCATCCCCCTGTGACATTCAAAAAGATCATCACCACTGAATCCATCCCCACAACATCCTGGGGGTTACCATTGACCAGAAACTGAAATGGACCTGCCATAGAAGTACTGTCACTACAAGAACTGGCTGGGTTCCTCCATCATTGAGGATGGGGATATTTGTGGAGCCTCCTCCTCCAGCGCATCGTTTAACCATTCTCCACCATTTACAGCTGGATGCGGCAGAGCTGATCCGTTGGTTGTGGATATTACAATGAGAGCAACACTGCTGGATGCACCTTGCCCACTAGATGGCTATCAGAAAGTTTCCAAAATTCTGCATGTACCAACCTCCTTCAACCGCTGCTGCTCACAGGTATAAAGGAAAGTCCCAAACTGGCAGCTGTACAGGTGATCCAGAATGGTAATCAAGAAAAGCTCATTAAACTGGAAAGCTGTCGGAAACTAGAGCCAAAGAAAAAAATAACGTTAATGAAAAGCATTGTTTTTAAGCATGTTTTGTGAAATTTCTCTGAAGATGGGCTAAGTAACACTGGATGAAGCAAAGTTTGGGTTAAATTGTGCTTTGCTCCATAGCAAGATGAAATAACAGATTATTTCAAATGGATGCAACATATAATCAACTTAAGGATGTCAAATAATATCAGACTCTAACTCACCGAAGTAGCTTACTTTTACTTAGCTTAAACAGAATAACGCATCTGTATAAAATCAAAATACTGTAGATGCTGACACCTGAAACAAAAACAGAAGATGCTAGAAAATCTCAGCAGGTCTGACAGCATCCGTGGGGAGAGAATAGAGCCAACGTTTCGAGTCTAGGTGATCTTGTGTCAGAGCTAAGAACAAGGTGAATCAGCAGAGATTTGTACTACGAGGGTGGGGGGCTGGAATGGAACAAAGTGAATGTAAATGAGGCTACAGAAGGCTCAGAAAGGTGATAAGTGTCCATTAAGTGATCAGATTGTGTGAATGGCAGAACAGTGGTACAGATGGTTAAGGGACTGCCCGGGGATTATGGCAGTTGCCCTGAAGAAGTGGGGAAGGGGGCAAGGAGAGCATCCAAACCATCCTAGGCCACTGCTCTCACCCCCTCCCCACCTTCCCAGAACCAGGATAGGGTCCCCCTTAGCCTCAATTTTCACCCCACCAGCCTATGCATTCCAAGGATCATCCTCTGCCATTTCCTCCAACTTGCATTCTGCAGGGACTGTTCTTTCCAGGACACCCTGATCCACTCCTCCACCATACCCAACACCTCAGCCCCTGCCTGCACACCTTCCCACGTAATCAGAGAAGATGCATCACCTGCCCCTTTACCTCCTCCCTGTTCACCGTCCCAGGTCCTAAACACCCATTTCAGGTGAAGTAGTGCCTCACATGTACTTCCTTCAATCAGGTATATTGCTGCTCCCAATGCAGTCTACTCTATACTGAAGAGACCAAACGCAGACTGGTTGACCGCTTTGCCGCACATCTTCAGTCTGTCTGCAAGCAGGACCCAGACTTTCCTGTCGCTTTCCACTTCAACACACCATCCTGCTCTCCTGTCCATGTGCAATGTTCCAGTGAATCTCAACTGGAAGAGCAGCACCTCATCTTCCGATTGGGCCTTCTGGACTGAACATTTACATTCCCTTTGTCCCATTCTAGCCCCCCCACCCTCATACTATAAAGCTCTAATTCTCTTTGCTCTTAGCTCCAATGAAAGGTCATCTAGGCTCGAAGCATTGGGTCTGTTCTCTCCCCACAGATGCTGTCAGACCTGCTGAGATTTTCCAGCATTTTCTGTTTTTGTAACCCGGCTGTATTCTGTCCAACATCCCAGGACAGCAGTTCCAGGTCTTCATGGCCTGTCTTGTGCACTGCCTTTTTTTTGCCCCTGAAAGTTAATATACCCTTGGCTCAATGTCAATACCACTTTTGTCTCAGGAAAAGAACACAAAACAGGCATGTACAAACTGAATACCTCCCTCAGAGTCCAGTCCACCAGTCTAACTTGGTAATGATTTCTGCTGAGTTCAGATGAACAGAACTGTCACAACAGGACTGAAAATATACAAGTTTCTCGAATGTCAAACACTCTCCAGGATATTAGTTTTAAATAGTCCACTTGAAACCTACCACATTCTTGTTACCCTTATAGTCCTGTAAATTTAAACCTTTTACAGCTTTTATTTATATTGCGCCTTTGAGGTAATAAAATATCTCAAGGGGATTCATAGAATTATAAAACAATATGTGATGACAAGCCACAAAGAAAGACTTGCACTGATATTGGCACCAGACATAAGGAGCTATTTGGTCAGAAGGTCAAAAGCTTGGTCAAAGATGTACGTTTTAAGGAGTGTCTGAAAGGAGGAAAGTGAGATAGAGGGGCAGAGAGATGCAAGGAGGATATTCTAGAACTTAGAGCCTACGAACTAAAGGCACGGCCATCAATGTTGGAGTGACTCAAATTGAGGATTTTCAGAAGGCCAGAATTACAGGAATTTGGATTGCAGAAGGGGGAGGAGAGGGAGACAGAGTGACTGAAAATAAAGATGAGAACAGTCAAGCGTAGGAGGGTTAAGGAAGGATTGACAGTTTCAGCAGCAGATGAGCTGAGCTAAGCTAGCAGCAAAGTTGGGCAATGTTACAGAGGTGGAAAAAGGGTAATGGCACATATTTGCATTCAAGAGTTCTTCTCAGGGTCAAAAATAAGGTTGGAGCAATCTAACTTAGCCTCAGACAGTTGAGTGGGGGGAGATGGGATGGTACCTTAGGGATTGGGGCATGAGGCAAATTTAACTTCAAAAGAATTTATTAAAATAATATATCCATATCCTTTCTGTGGAATAGGCAAAACCTTCAGATATGTGATGGTAGTCAAGAGTTGTCTGTCATGCACTTTAATATAAAATCATAGAAATCCATTCGGCTACACCAACTCCCTGACACAGTATTTTACTCAGGTCCTCTCCCCCACTATATCCCAGTAAGTTCATACATTACCATGGCTAACCCATCTAATCTATACATCTTTGGACATGAAGGGGCAACTTGTTTACCACAGCCAATCCCCCTAGCCTGTACATCTTTAAATTGTGGGAGGAAACCGGAGCACCTGGAGGAAACCCATGCGTGCACGGGGAGAATGTGCAAACTCCACACAAACAAATCACCCAAGGTTGGAATCGAACCCGGGTTCCTGGCGTTGTGAGGCAGCAGTGCCAACCACGCTGCCCATCATAAATGCAGTAATATTTCCCCCACTTAATATTAAAACTACTTACTTGCTTTGTCATTTGCCATACACAGTCAATAAACTGCAGGAATATTGGAGACCGATCAGCATCTGCATGGTTCTTGTCACCATGTCCTATTCTCTAAAGCAAAAACATTAAGTCAACATCTGTTTTGTCAAACACGCCTTTTAAACTTACATCAATTAAAATTACAGGTGATTTTTGATTTGAAGAACAATTATAATTCTTGATTTGTATTAGTGAAGCTGGAATAACAATAACCTGATTCCCCAGTGCAACAATCTATGGACAGGCTTTACAGAATGGTCATCAGAGCTGAGGGTTTGCATTTGAAACTATTTTCTTTCTTTTCAGATGCTAACTGATTTTTCTGCTTTATTACAATCATTTTCACAATGGATGCTGATACTAAATTGATGGGAAACTGTATACATCTAAAGTTAAGTTTATTTTTTAGTGTCACAATTAGGCTTACATTAAAACTGAGATGAGGTTACTGTGAAAATCCCCCAGTCGCCACACTCAGGCACCTGTTCTGTTATACTCGGGGAAAATTTTGCATGGTCAATGCATCTAACCAGCTGGTCTTTCGGACTGTGGAAGGAAACTGGAGCACTCGGAAGAAAGCCACACAGACATGGAGGGGATATGTAGACTCCACATAGAAAAGCAGGAATTAAACCCAGATCCCTGGTGCTATGAGGCAGCAGTGCTAACCACTGTGCTAACGTGCCACCCTCATCTGAATAACTGCATATGGCTATGAAATGTAAACTGACTTTTGCTCACAAATGGCATCTTTCTGTCCTCATTCAGGTTTTGTACTTCAGAATTACTGGCCAGAGATGGCTGAGGCTTTGCATGGAATTCTCTCTCCAGTGATGTGATGAATCTGCAACTGCCTAGGGAAGCATACACGTGCAGTAGTTGCCTTTTCACAAGAATGGGGGTGAAAAACAAACACTATAAAGAGCTTGTTAAATTCCAGATGGTCAGACGGCAAAGGACAGAACTGGAGCCAATCTTTACACTTAAACATTTTTTTTTAAAATCAGAGCTACATACTACAAACATCCACCTCCTAATCTCACCCTCACAGCTTCAGTCTATTCCTATTTAGGAGGGACACATACGAATCCCCAGTTGATGAATACCAAATGCATACAATGAAAAAATACAATGAATGTACAATTTACAGTACATTTAAATCAATTACATTGAAATCTTCTGGCTGTAAATTTAATTGAAAAGCTGTAGCAGAAAGCTCAAATATCAACTCAGAAATCAATCCTTCAATAAAATGTAGTTATAGCGCATAAACCCAACCGGCTGCTTGCTATTTAAGGAATTCTTGCAAAAGATATTTTGCTGGACCAAAACTAGAATGAATGTTTTGCAAATTGTAATTAAAAGATTAATATACAGACAAAAATGAAGTTACTTATAACTTTGGCGTCAATTTCCGTGGCAGTGTTCCACTGTTCGAGATTTTCAGTACGAAACTAACTAACTTATCCTTTTACCTCTGCAGGAGTTCTAATCTTGTTATCAGTTGAAGTTTCATGATTTCAAATTCACCATTTAGTTTCCTTATTTTGATGTGAAGATACTGGTTTTGGACTGGGGGGAAACAGTAAGACATCTCACAACACCAGGTTAAAGTCCAACAGGACCCCTTCATAAGAGCGGGATATGGCGCTGACTCATCAATCGATAGTTCCAACATGCCACAGCGAAAAACTGCACCGACCTCCTCAGAGGACAAACACAGGACACAACCAACAGAGTACCCTTCATCGTCCAATAAACCCCTGGAATAGAGAAGCTAAGATATCTTCTTCAGACCCTTCAACATGTCATCGATGAAGACAAACATCTTGCCAAGGCCATCGCCACACCCATATTACTTGCCTTCAAACAACTGTTGCAAACTCAAACAGACCACTGTCCACAGCAAACTACCCAGCCTTCAGGAGAAGGGTGACCACAGCGCCACACAACCTCTGCAAGACGTGCCAGGTCATCGACACAGTTGCTATCATCTCACATGAGAACACCATCCACCAGGTACACAGTGCACACTCATGCATCTCGGCCAATGTTGTCTACCTGATACGCTGCAGGAAAGGATATCCCAAGGCATGGTACATTGGCGAGAGCATGCAGACGCTATGACAACAGATGTACGGACACCGCTTGACAATCACCAGGCAGGAGTGTGTCCTTCTTGTCAGGGAACACTTCAGCATCAAGGACATTCAGCCTCTAATCTTCGGGTAAGCGTTCTCCAAGGCGGCCTTCAACGCAGAATCGCCGAGCAGAAATGGGTAGTCAAATTCCACACGCAAGGACAGCCTCAACCAGGATATTGGGTTCATGTCACACTATGCATAACTCTCACCATTTGGTCTGGGCTTGCAAAGTCTTACTAACTGTCCTACCTTGAGACAATTCACACCTTTTTAAACCAGTGATTATCCCTCTCTCCACTCGCGTTGTCTGTAAAGACTTGATTGCCTACACAGAATCGCCACAGTCCAGCAGCTGTTCAGGTCAATGCACCTAACCAGCATGCCTTTCAGAATGTGGGAGGAAACCAGAGCACCCGGAGGAGAATGTGTAAACTCCTCACAGACACTGACCCAAGCTGGGAATCAAACCCAGAACCCTGGTTCTGTGAGGCAGCAGTGCTAACCACTGTGTCAACGTTGTCTATGTATGTCTTGTTTGTGAACCCAAATCGCCACTCACCTGATGAGGGAACAGAGCTCCAAAAGTTTGAGATGCCAAATAAACCTGTTGGACTTTAACCTGGTGCTGTGAGACTTCTTACTGTTTCCTGGCTTCAACAGCTAATGATATCAAAAATTTCAACTTTCCAAGCAAGGTACAGTGGTTTATTTTAGTCTCAGAAACAAGAAACATTAACACCTCAATCATAGAATGTAGCGTTCTGATATGATGAATAGTGATTTGGAATTCTTACCGTTGCAAATTTGTGTCCAAAACTTATCCACTCCTTTTCAATAAGTACTTCAAAACCCTTTACTGTCCGATAAAAGCTGTCAAGCATCAGTAGAGCCAGAGAAGTAAGCTGTGCAGTGCGGTCCCAGCCATCACTGCAATGTATCAGTGCTGAACTCTTTCCAGATGACACCTTATCTGCTACTCGAATTGCCCCTGCCAGAACAAACTACATATAAAAACATAAGTTGTACAATGTGTTTTTCAAGAACTATTATGTTCACAGATTTTAAATGGAAATAACAATGCTATCTAATGGTCACTTCCAAGAAATACACAACCCAAATCAAAACCAGCACGGAATCCTCAACTTGCGCGCTTAATTAAAGATAATAAGTCTAAGTGTGGATGTAATGTTAACTGTTACACCTAATTTTAAAAACTCAGGCTGTTAGTTGTAAACTAAACTATTTTGATGCTTGCTAAAACTAGATTACGAGATGTTCACCTTGTTTCTTTATTTATTTTACATATAATTGCTCATTTCTTTTTTAAAAAAATCAAAGTAACTAATGTGGTAGACAAATTACTAGCTGCAAATCAGCATCTCACCTTAATGTGTTCTAACCAGTGTGTTGACTCAAGACTCGACAGCCAGTGGGATTCCTCTACGCTGGGGTACACAATGTCCTTTAATTTCCTTAGTGATTCCCTCATCACGTGAATGTTGTGAATGTCGAGGAAGATGACCTCTGCTCTCTGATAGGCATCTTCACCTTCATAGCCCCCTCCTGTGGCCTGAAGAGAGAGTGGGATTTAATAAGGCCTTTCTTTTCAATTACTTGCAATGCAAACTAGCCTTTGTAACATTAGGTGCATTGACCCAAATATGGCGACTAGGGGAAATTTCACAGTAACTTTGTTGCAGCACTAACGTAAGCTTCACTTGTGACTAACAGATAAATAAACTTTAAGAAAAGTAGAAACTGTGCACACCCGAAAGGTTAGGCAGTAATTTGAACTTAGCAGATTTTAACTTCTTGCAATCTTGTAAAATATTTCCCAATGTACAGGAAGGAGTAAATATGCTGGAATTTAATATTACATTAACGAATCACATATGGAGAGTGAAACATTTGAAATGTTTTTCACAATAATTTACATGCAATGGACCCTTGATTAATACAGCTTTTTAGTAGAAGTAATTATGTCAGAGCTGAAATTCATAAAACCCCTATAGTGCAGAAGGTGGCCATTCAGTCCATCAAGTCTGCACCAATCACAATCCCACCCAGGCCCTATTCCCATTACACATTTACCCTGCTAATCCCCCTGACACTAGGGTCAATTTAGCATGGTCAATCCATCTAATTTGCACATCTTTGGACTGTGGGAAGAAACAGAAGCATGCAGAAGAAACCCATGCAGACTGGGAAAGAACATGCAAACTCCACACAGACAGTAACCAGGGGCCAGGAATCGAACCTGGCACAGAGATAGCAATGCTAACCCCTGTGCCATCCCAGCAGTTATATGATGTAGTTAGATAGTAACTTTGGAGATTGAATATAGTTCATATTAATTAACACTCAGTAAAGGTACTGCAATATACAATGTTATTACATTGCTTCACTGGTTAAAAGAAAATGGTATCAACTGTACAAAATTATAGACACTCTTAAAGCATACCCTTCAAACATGGGCCAGAATTAAAATGTTGACACTTGCCTTGGCTTTTCATTTACTTTCAATGCCTTTACCTTAATTTTTGTTCAGTTATCAGCCTTGAATCCTTTCCCTTTATATTGACTTTTCATGCTTTTCAA
The DNA here is from genome assembly GCF_965287045.1 of Carcharhinus amblyrhynchos. NCBI lineage: Eukaryota > Metazoa > Chordata > Chondrichthyes > Carcharhiniformes > Carcharhinidae > Carcharhinus > Carcharhinus amblyrhynchos. The sequence goes on from NC_137327.1 coordinate 128,043,599, forward strand.
AAGGAGGTATTTTAAAAAATTACCTTCAGTATCAGACTGGAACAGTGTTTCAGACAATACTAGTCTCGTAGATGGCCTGGACATGGAACGAGTCAAAATGTGGAACAAGTTTCTCACACACAGTGTGACCCAACAGTAAACAAAAAAAAAATCAGGGAACATGCGATAGTCTTGGCCTCAACTGCTACCTGTGGTAGTGAATTTCACAGATTCACCACTCTCTGGGTGAAGAAATTTCTTCGCACCTCATTTCTAAAAGATTTGTCCCTTATCCTCAAACTATGACCCCTAGTTCTGGACTCCCCACCATTGGGAACATTGTTAGAATTTTGTAGGTTCCTATGGGGTGACCTGAATACTTTCAGCGTTTTCTGTTTTTATATGGGCAGCTCACTAGGTCACCGCAGGGGGTTACAAAGTAATGCAGACTCATTACATACAGGCCAGGTCCTGAAGAACATTAATTTTAAAAATTCTTAAATTGACTGCCATAAGTTACTGTCCCAACTACACCAACTTACCCTAAATTGCACTATTCCTCTGCTTTTACATTGTTACACACCTTGTTGGCTACTGCATTGACACTTGGTCTTGCATCAAAGATGGTTAACTTCTGGGTCTGCCCATTGGACTCCCTAATAATATCAAGATACTTCTCATCATCTTTGCTGCGTTTCCCACTCATGCCAACCAGAGGCTGACTACAACGAACAATCACAGCTTGGTTGTCTGGATGTATCCAAGATAATACCTGAAACATATAATCACAATTCATTACTAAAGTTGATTTTAGAAGCTGAAATTATTATTTCATGTAGTCATATTTACAAAATAAACATATGGAATCCAACAACCAGGCCTCACTTTACCCATGTACCATAACTCCCACCAGCCACTTCCCTCATCCACTAAAATAGGCACTTTAAGTAGCTGCTGAGCAGGAGTAAATAATTAGAGTTATAAAGCAATACAGAATTGATACAGGCCCATTGACCAACCAGTCCGTGCTGACCATGGTGCCCTCCCAGCTAGTTCCAAATGCCTATGTTTGGCCCATAATTCTCTAATTCTTTTCCATCCATGTACTTACCCAAGTGCTTTTTAAATGTTGCCATTGATCCTGCCTCAACCACTTTTTCTGGTAGTTCACTCCATATACGCACCCACCTTCTGCGTGAAGAAGTTGCCCATCAGGTCCCTTTTAAATCTTTCCCCCTCACCTCAAACCTATGCCCTCTAGTTTGCAATTCCCCTTCCCTGGGGAAAAAAACTCTGCGCATTCATCCTATTTATACCTCTCATGATTTTATACATTGCAATAAGGTCAGCCCTCATTCTCCTAATAAATAAAGATAAATAAAGTCTTAACCTGGCTAACCTCTCCCTATAACTCAAGCCTACTAGTCCTGGCAACATTCTCGTGAATCTTCTTTGCACACTTTCTAATTTATCAATGTCTCTCCTAAACTGCACACAATACTCCAAGTGTAGCCATGAATTAAATTTGTGCTGCTCCAGAATAGAACGGATCAAAGTGCTACATCATCAATTTTGAAGGTACCACGTGCATGACTCAGTGTGAAAGCCTTTTCCAGTCCACATTCACTTATTGTGCGGAAAGAAAAGTTGGCGTCACTATTTCTGTTTTTGATGTATATATGGAGAGCCAAGATGAGGTTTGTAAGCTTTGTGACTTATCTTTGCCATCGACTGCATGGTGTCAAAGATTCTACTATGGCTTTGCAAGAGTCAGTGTGTCGAGAATTTTGTGACAACTATTTCACATCAAGAAAAAGATAACAGGCATTCCATATGAGTGATTATTAATGCATTTTTATATATGTTATGAATAATTCACAAAATATTTCATATTGAAACTAAAAAAATGTTTCAAAAATCTTCCAACTGAAGGTTTAACAAGTCTCTCAATTTATCAGAACAACGTCCCTTGAATAAATTCTGCTGGCTGTGAACTCTGTGGATTAAATATACAAGTATTACATGTGCAATGATATTACATTTCTAAATAGTGAACCTATAAAACAAGTATTTTTCTCAGAGCCATTGCAACTAAAATTAGCAAAAAAACCATACAGACCAATTCTGGACACAAATATCGCTAATTTTTAAAATGAACACTTTTTTAAAAATTAAAAGCCTTATTCAAACTTATTCAATTAACACAATATTCTGGCTTTGAGTGGCAGTATTCCTCTAGCTGCATTGCATATGTACAGTCAGAATAAATTTTTACTCAAAAAAGCAGCTATATCAACAACACAACACTTAATAGACTACAATCTGAGCAAGTATACATCTTTTAAATACTCTTTCATAGAACATTGCTGGTTAGGCCACCATTATTTGGCTTAACACTAATTGTCCTCGAGGTGGTGGTGGTGAGCTCCCTTCTTGAATCAGGGCGACTCAGTAGTCAGCAGTGTTGCATCACAGTGTCAGGGGCCTGGGTTTGATTCCCAGCTTGGGTCACTGCCTCTGTGGAGTTTGCACATTCTCCCTGTGTGGGTTTCCTCCAGGCGTGCTGGTTTCATCCCACATTCTGAAAAATGTGCTGGTTAGATGCATTGACCCGAACAGGCACCGGAGTGTGGCGACTAGGGGAATTTCACAGTAATTTCATTGCAGTGTTACTGTAAGCCTACTTGTGACTAATAATCTTTACCTCACTTTTTTTTAACTTAAACTTTACTTGATTCACTGCAGTTCACGTGCCGTAGGCGCACCCACAGTGCTGTTTAGGAGGGAGTTACAGTGAAGGAAATGGTTCCAAATCAGGATGGTGTGCACCCTGGAGAGGAACTTGCAGGTGTTGGTGCTCCCATGTATCTGCTGCTCTTGTCCTTCTAGGTGGTAACGGTCATGGGTTTGGAAGGTGTGGCCAAAGAAGCATTGCCACAGTGCATCTTTGCGCACTGTGTCACTGTGCATCAGTGGTACAGCAAGTGGATGTTGGTGGTGGTGGTTACAGGTAAGGTAGATAGTCTGAGTCGATCACCAAATCCTGGCACCGCACAATGGGAATTACAGCTTACTTTCACTTGTTTTCTACCAGAGTGAAAACGACATGGTAGAAAACATGTCCTTTTTTCCATTTAGGACATGAGTAACTATGGAAGGTAAGACACTTCATCTGGGAGTGAAAAAGATTCTGTCCCTTTTCAATAATTAAGGGATCACTTAAATTAATAATTAAATTCTTCAGAAGCCAGATATTTTACCAAAAACAGTTAACGGACCAACAATTTTTTTTTTCACATTTTGCACGTTGAAGATTTTTAAGGGATTTTCGACTAGAATGGTTGACAATTTTAAGTCAATATATTGCCATTTTAAAAATTCCAGTAATGATACTTGGAATATTTCTCCCCAATCCAGAGTTGTTGCTTCAGTCAAATCCCAAGCTGTGGGAGAAGCTGAAACCTTTATTTATAATCTTTAACGGAAATTTCATCGGAAGATAAAAAAGGTATTAGTTTAATCATGAAGTGAGTTCATAAGGTATAAAAGCAGAATTAGGCCATTCAGCCCATAGAATGGCGGAGCGGACTCAATCATGGCTGATACACTCCTCATCCCCATTTTCCTGCCTTCTCCCCATAACCCTTCAACCTATTACCAATTAAAAATCTGTCTAACGCCTCCTTAAATTTACTCACTGTCCCAGCATCCACCGCACTTTGGGGTAGTGAATTCCACAGCACAGATACAACCCTTTGGGAGGAGTTTCTCCTCAACTCTGTTTTAAATTTGCTACCCCTTATCCTAAGATTATGGCCTCTCGTCCTAGAATGTCCCACCAGCAGAAGCATCTACTCCACGTCTACTTTATCCATACCTTTCATTATCTTGTATGCCTCAATTTGATCTCCCCCCAATTCTTCTGAAATCCAGACAGTATCAGCCAAAACTGTTGAATCTCTTCATATGACAAACCCCTCATCTTTGGGATCAATCTAGTAAACCTCCTCTGAATGGTCTCCAATGCCACTACATCTTTTCTCAAATAAAGAGACCAAAACTGTGCACAATACTCCAGGTGCAGCCTTACATAGTTGCAACAGTACTTCCTTACCTTTATATTCTATTCCTTTAGCTATAAATGCAACATTCCATTTGCTTTAATATCTGCTATAACCTGAGTTACGTCATTTAGATTTGCTAAACTTTTATTTTATACACAAGAAATTCAGTTATAGATTTTTTTAAAAAAGCATAGCGAATGATTTATAGGGACCTAGGGCCAGAGGGTATGCTTTCATCAAAAAAAATTGCTTTGACACAAGCTGCGAAAGTCAAGTCTGCCACTTTTAATATTGGAAATGCCTATCACAGAACCACTTCAGAAGCTGCAGAATGAGACTTCAGAGGCTTTGGAATGAGACTTCAATGAAGAAAACATCCACGTATGTGTTAGTACAGTAGGATAATACTAATGTAACTTAAAATATTCCCTTTTTAACAAATCAATGACAAATATTTCAACTTGGAATTTTGAAAAATGAGAATCAAGCTGGGTTGGCGAAAAGAACTGGAACCTACAACATTGTGAAACAAATTCCCCTGTATTTTGTTTAAAAAATGAATTCAGTATGAGAGGTCAATGGATCATTATCACTGGATATTATATATCTTATATAATATATAGGACAACTATCTTTGCCAGACCCACCGGTAACCGACCCTTGGACCTGAAGGCTGAGACTTTCCGCAGATCATCATCGTTCGCACTGCCTGGAACGACTAAGATGGGTGGATAAGTGTCACAAAGCTCGAAGTTTTGATTTATGTTTGTGATTCTCCATTTCCGCTTTTCATCAGGTAAGCCCTGCAAGAATATAAAGTAGAAGAAATTGTTAGAAGTTTATTTACTAGTCACAAGTAGACTTACATTAATGAATGCAATGAAGTTACTGTGAAAATCCCCTAGTCGCCACATTCCTGTGCCTGTTCGGACCAATGCACCTAACCAGCATGTCTTTCAGGCTGTGGGAGGAAACCCATGCACCACACGGGGACAACTTGCAAACTCCACACAAGCAGTGACCCAAGCTGGGATTCAAACCCAGGTCCCTGGTGCTGAGAGGCAGCAGTACTAACCACTGTACCATCGTGCCATCCAAACAAAAGCCAGATATAAATAAAGCAAAAAAACAATCCATTACCTAAAACATAAAAATAAACTTCCTTCTGTTAAATATCTTACACTAAGAGATAAAAATATCTTCCTCAGGAGGATTCTAATTAATATTTTAGGGGAACAAAATATCTGTTTGTTTCTCATGAATGAAACCACACTGATGTTTAAAACAAAAAATATAATTCTCTTGAGGTTAAGACTTTCTTCCAGGGAACGTGGGAATGTTTTGAATAAAACCTCCTGAGACTTTCCTTTCTGATTAGATGTAGTTGGCTCAGTTAACCACATGAGAATGCCAAAGCACCAGAATATAAACGTCAAAACCTTTAATTTAATGACATATTTATAGTGGGTTGAACAAAATTCATTTCAGCACTTACTAATTCAGGGTGGAGAACAGGTCTGACTATTTTTTTTCAAAGGCAGGATGAGAAAGTAAAATTATTCACTGTCAGTCTGTCGACCAACTGCAGTTAACACCAAAAAGAATGCAGCTATAAAACAGAGCTGGTTGATTTGGGTGTAAATGGGTACAGAGAAGACAATTAACATCTTGGGAATCATGCACTGAGTAAGTTGCTGGACAACCTTCTGCCAAGCCCATGAATGGAAAACCAGTTCACTTAAAGCATATACATTTTTCAACAAATAAACTGAGCAACTGCAAAATATAAATAACAGAGCTAGCACTGTTCTTAAATGCTCAATAACCTTGCACTAAAGCCCTCCTTGCCGGTATTTATTTTACATAGGTTAAGTGGCATACATGGGTCTTTTTCCAATTGGCAGGCAGTGACTATTGGGGTACCGCAGGGATCTGTGCCAGGATCCCAACTGTTCACATTATACATTAATGATTTGGAAGAGGGGACTTGGTATATTTTCTCCAAGATTGCAAATGATACAAAGTTTGGTGGGAGGGTGAACTTTGAGGAGGATGCAGAGATGCTTCAGCTTGACTTGGATAGGGCTAGCTCTTGACGAGGCCCAGCCAGATCTGGTGGCATCTGGCTAAAACAGTTCTGCACTACAGTACTCAAGTCTGCACTCCTTGAACTTGAGGGAGTAAAGGACAGTGCGAGGGATGTAACTGGGTGTGTCAAACGTGATGAGGGACAGTAAAGGTTTCACTGAAGAAAAAAGACAAATGGATTGCAAACTTGACTTCAGTGTGCAGCTGTTAAACGATGTAAAGAAATTCAAAATCAAATACCTCAGACAATTCTGAGCTGAGTGGGCCCCAATCATAAAATTTTTAAAGCAACTCACCTGCCTCTTAAATTCTTCAACTGGATCATAAACTTTCCATCCTTCTTCAGGATAAGTTTCTTTATTTTCAAATGCAAAAAATTGCTGAAAGAAACACAATGATAGTTGTTAAAACAAAGAATTAATACTTTTATTAGTTTCCTCCGTGAGCACGACATTTTCCCACTATACCTTTGTGATGTATTTCAATCAAGCCTACTGGGCAAAAGAGATCTCAAAAGATTCTACAAGAAAATCAACACCATCCTGGAATGACAAACTGAACATTTGAAGACAGTTCTTTCCATCAGTGAAGCTGCTTTATTTCGACTGCTGGCTGGTTTCAGGTAGAGGCCAGAAGTACAATGGAAAAAACATGACCACTGTCACTAACTCCTGCTTTCCACTGTCCCTTCAAATGGTTTAAGGCATTTAGGTTCTAGGGTCTTTTGGTACATCTCAAATAGTAAAAAAAGTGTTGCTGTCAGGCTGCACCCAGAATATCTACACGAGAAGTTTGGTTCTTCTGAACAATCTCAAAAATAAATCAGCCTTGAACAACAAAAAAATAGAAAATGCTGGAAAACCTCAGCAGGTCCGACAACATCTGAGGAAGGAATAGAGCTAAAGTTTCAAGTCTGGACAGCATATCTCTCTCTTTTTCCATCGATGCAGTCAGACCTGCTGAGATTTTCCAGCATTTTGTGTTTTTGTTTTTGATTCCAGCATCCACAGTATTTTGCTTTCATCAGACTTGAACAAGCCCAGTTTTAAGTGACTGAAGAGCAAGAAGTGCTCATATTAATTCACAACTGCAAATCCCAAAGAGGTGACAGGCACCTCAAACGTTCAGAATTAAAAAAAACAGACAAATCAGTGGAGTAATTGTTCATATAGGTTCCTTCCCAAATCCATGCTTTTTAATTATTTTGGCACAAGTCACTACAGTAAACCAAACTCAGGTGGAAACAGACAAGAACAAGTTAACGAATGGTAAGATCCTGCACCTTGCAAGATGCCTGTTTTATGGTATATCTGACTTTGTACCAAATTCCTGGACAATCCACTGCAAGAGCTGGAAAACAACACTGTTGGGGGGGTGGGGCGCAATTTAACAACAAATGTGGGCAAGCAATGCTGTTAATGATATAATCTGGTAGAGGTCAGAGCTGATAAGCTTCAGGAAAGAGAGTAAACTGAAAGATAGAAAATTGTGAGTGCTTGTTAGAGGAGTGTCTAGGACAGACTTACAACATGCAGTGGGATATCCAATGGCAACAATTTTTAATTGCAAATTCAGCTCAGGAACTCAGTGCAAATCAGTCAGATTTATATACGGCTGCAAACTGGGAGGAACGGCTAAATCTGAAGGGTTGGCTTCACAAGTACAAACTAAATTGGACAAAATATGCAAAGATCAATGGCGATGGGATTTGGTTCAGCCAAGCATAAAGTACAGCACATTACAGTAAAACATATGCAGCCTCTGCTTTAAATTGAAAGAGTTAGACACCACATTCAGTAAGAAAGGTGACAAGACCTTGGAGAGGGTGTAGAGAAGCTTTAAATGTATGATATCCACAGCGGCTGCACACCTGCAATATCTTGAAACGAATACATTACAATGCCTACATGGTATTTCTGTGCATCACACACAATGTGTGGCTTAGAAGGACCACTGGTTGCAAATAGAAAAGCAGATAAGGGGGAACCATTGAATGTAGTGTATTTGGATTTTCAAAAAGCACTCAATAAGGTGCCACACAGGAGGTTATTACACAAAACCAAGTCTCATGGGATTGTGGTAATATAGCAGCATGGATTGCAGATTTCTTAACAGATGAAAAACAGAGGTCATTTTCAAGTTGACAAGCACACAAGAAAACAGCCACTCACAACCCTCTTAGTCATATCCCCTCCTAATTTGGAAATATATTGCCATACCTTTGACTTTTTTCAAGATGGTGCTGGAACAAAGCGACTTCTTGCAAGCTGTGCCCAGAATATCTTCTAATTCTATCTTTTACTCTCGTCTTATGTTTCTAAAACTTCATTCTAACTCTTTTGAACTCTCTCACAATGTTCTTTCTCTGCACCCTAGCTAAGACAGTGATACTACATTCTGCCCACTCTCTTTTTCCTTCTCTATGAATGGTATGCTTTGTCTGTATAGCGGGCAAGAAACAATACTTTTCAGTATATACTAATACATGTGACAATAATAAATCAATTTTCATGGGTCAAAATTCAATACCATGTGTAGCAATGGTTCGAGAAGGCAGATCGTGACCATCTTCTCAAGGTCAATGAGTGGTGGGTAATGAACGCTAGCCTTTCCAGCAATACCTACATCCCACAAATAAAACAAAACTTGCCTTAGAGAGGGAATGCAACAGATTCACCAAACTGATTAAGATGAAGGGACTGTCCTATAGGTTAGGCTGAGATTCCCTCAAGTTTAGAAGGAGGGGTGATCTCATTGAAACAAAATTTTTTAAGGGGCTTGACCGGTCAGAGAATGTTTCCCCTGAACAGGGAGAAATTTCTTCACTTGGATGGTTCTGAATCTTTGGAATTTTCTACCAAAGGATGCTATCAGATTGTTTTGGGACGAAGGAAATCAAGAAATAATGCAAAATAAGTTGTCATGACCTTACTGAATTGAGGAAAAGGCTTGATAAACATGAAAAATAGGAGCAGTGCATGTTCTCTTTTGCAAAATAGTTTATTAGTGTCACAAGTAGGCTTACATTGACACTGCAATGAAGTTACTGTAAAAATCCCCTAGTGGCCACATTCCAGCACCTGTTCGGGTACACTGAGGGAGAATTTAGGATGGCCAATGCACCTAACCAGCACGTCTTTCGAACTGTGGGAGGAAACCAGAGCACCCAGAGGAAACCCACGCAGACACGGGGTGAACGTGCCGACTCTGCATAGATAGTGACCCAAGCTAGAATTGAACTCAGGTCCTTGATGCTGAGAGGCAGCAGTGCTAACCGCTATGCCAGTGTCGAGAGAGAAATAAATCTCTGCAGAGCCCTCGAGGACTCAAAGAACAGCACAAAACTATTATTTTTCCATAACACAACACCACATTAGATTAGTTAAATCCACTATTTAACCTATAACTATCCATTCCTGCTGCATGGATTCCTGCCACTGTAACAGATTTAGATTAATGAGACTAAAATCAAATGGCTTAATTTGTTACAATTGTTCTTTGGAAAGATCTTCTGTCATGTTCTGCTGACAATGACTATATGGCTTTGTTGAGTTAATATAAGGAGAACAATGACATACGTACAGAATCAATTAGTTAAATATGCTTATTGAAGAGAAGGTTAGGAGAATTTTTCTCTCTCAAGGTGGTATGTGGAATTCTCTTCCTGAGAATGCTGGAGGCAGGATCATTAAATATCTTTAAGGCTGGGTTAGATAGATAGAAGGAAAAGTGGGTAGACAGTAAAGTGGAATGGAGGCCACAACCAGATCAGTCATGAGATTATTGAATAATGGAGTGAATTCAAGGGGGCCGAAAGGCCTCCTCCTGACTTGGACATTTGTATATTTGTTTCCATCAATCTGCATCCCCTAATTCTAGCCTCTCCCAAAAATGGAAAAATCCTCTCAGCATTCAGCGTGTCAATGGATCGTGTATGCTTTAATAAGATTGCCTCTCATTCTTCTAAACTCTAATTGATGCAAGTGTGTAGCAAAACCTCCCTTTTGTATTCAGCCTCCTTTGCCATAAACAATATTCCAATTATTTTCCTAATCACTTACTGCACCTGCATACTAACTTCAAGAGATTCATATACCGGGCTACCAGGCATCTCTGTACCGGAATTCTGCAATCTCTCTCCATTTTAATAATGCTCTGCTTTTCAATTCTTCCTGCCAAATCAGACAACTTCACCTTATCCCTAATTTGCTCAGAGCAGGGATCACTGGTGGATTTTCACTCTTAGACTTCTCCTCACTGTAATTGCAAAGCCCTTGTCTCACCCAACCGTCCTCAGTCAGGCTGGGTGAGAGAGCAGTGGCGAAATGTGCGTCCAGCTGCATCATAAGAACATAAGAAATAGGAGCAGGAGTAGGCCATCTCGCCCCTCAAGCCTGCCCCGCCATTCAATAAGATCATGGCTTAATCAGTGAGGAGTAACTGGTGCAGGGAACAAAGGAATGCCTCTCTTTTACAGCACTGAAGGGGGACATTGGTTCAGAGGGGACAGGGTCGAATCAGGTCAGGTGTGGAGAATCCATTAATGGAGTCATATGTGTGGCAGGTATTCATGCGAGACTAGGTCTGGGTATTCAAATAGTTACTCCAGAGTTAGACGTGTTTCTTCTCCTTCTATCTCTGAGTAACTATCAGGGTAAAACTGGCAGATCCATTTAAAGTTAGCAATTTAAATCACTTCTGTCAGATAGTACCCAGCCTAGCGCAATTGTCCGGGGAAGTTAGTACTTCTAGACAATTGCCGAGACAAACTTTTGCATGGGGGCTTCCTATCGCATCATCCCAGCGCATCATTGGAATCCCCTAAATGCGATGCTGGGGAACCAGGAGGTTATGGACCATAGTATTTCTGATTGTGGAATACCCCTCAGTGCTACACTGGTGCCAACTGAGATAAAATGCTTAAGTCTGGGATGGAGATTGAAACAATTGTTTTCAAAAGGAAGAATGAGAAATGGAAAGACTGAGGTGTTTCTCATACCTTTGGAGTGAAATTAATGCAATTCTACTAATACCCAAATCTTGGAATTTGCGATTTTGAAATTACTTCCTTTATCTACGCATTAGTTATTTCTGAAATGTTTTCTTTAATGCTTACAGAAATATATTTATTCTGCATGGTTAATTCTGATTTTTTTTGAGAAACTCTCTTGCCTTTTATCCCTTTCTGTTGACTGATAACACTGTAAAAGAGAGTTTTTTTAGGTGCTCGGTGTAGCATTACACAGTTAGTTAAAGAGCGAAGTACTTCTCTACTGCTCCAGCAACATGCCTTAATCCAAGTCTCAGGTGCCCTTTTGCATCAGTACATTACTGTTCCATTTCCTATGTTTGCTTCCCCATAGGCACCTTCCAGGTCAGCTTCTAATCAATGCTATACAAGGAAGTTTGTGCTATGGGTCATTGCAAACGTATTGAGAAATGATTTGCATTTCATTGCTGGATATCTTGAGGCTCATCAAGTCTTACCCCAGGACCAGGTCCGTGAATTAACATGTAGGAGTGGAATTTCTTGCTCCTGCCCAGCATCAGGGTTGAAGGAGTTTACTTTCCTTGCAAGTACCTCAATACAGAACACTCCATACTAGAGACTAGGAAAAGTGGAAGAGGCAGACAATGAGATGCAGCAAGTCTGCAGTTGTGCCTCAAAGCTCACAGATCAAGATTATAATTGCTAATGGAGTTCGACAGTGAGATTTTTGCTGAAAACTCACACGATAGGGTCACCTGGAAGCAAATTAAGTGCATGCAATCGCTGACCTTCGGTCCTGCAAATTGGAGTCTCTGAATCATCTTCCTGACATTTGTACTTTGGAGCAAGAACCATCTCTAAGGACTAGGATCGGGAACATTTTTACAGGAGTAGGCTTAGAAGTGTGCGAATTCCTGTTTTTTTTCTGGACCACAGACAGGTAATGGCTAAAACATTGGGTGATCTCCACTCAGACTGCTGCTGCTGTTTATTAAAGTATATATAGAGTCTTTCACGTCATTAGGATGTCCTTAAGCACTTTATAGCAAATTAAGTACTTTTTGAAATGTAGTTACTGTTTGAGGCAATGTATCCAGTTTACCACAGCAAGTTCCAATAAGTAGCAATGATTACAATCTGATATGGAGCTCTGACCAAAACATTTTTAGCCTGAGACCAGTAAGTTAAAGACAATCATAGATATCAGAAGCCCTACAGTGCAGAAGGAGGCCATTTGGCCAGTTAAGTCCATACAACAACAAACCATCCAGGCCTTACTCCCGTAATCCCACATATTAACCCCACTAACCCCTCTGATCTATGTATCCCGAGACACTGAAAGGCAATTTAGCATGGCCAATCCACCTAACTTGTATATCTTTGGACTGCGGGAGGAAATCAGAGCACCCAGAGGCAGCCCATGCAGACACAGGGAGAACGTGCAAACTCCATGCAGACAGTGACCCAGGCTGGAAATTGAACCTAGATCTCCCAGCTGTGAGGCAGCAGTGCTAACCAGTCTGCCATCGTGCACACTGCACAGCAAATATAAAGAAAACAGATACAGTTCTGTGAAGATTAGGAAGTTGAACAAAAAAGATCAAAAATGACAATAACAAGGAATAAATTAGAGCACGAGAGAAAGCTATTTATTTTTTATTCTTCCATGGTATGTGGCTAGGCTAGCATTAATTGCCTATCAATTGCCCTTGAGAAGGTACTGGTGAGCTTTCCTCTTAAACCACAACAGTCCATATGTTGTAGGTATACCCAGTGTTGGTAGGGAGGGAATTCCAGGGTTTTGACAGAGTGACAGTGAAGGAATGGTGATACATTTCCAAGTCAGGATGGTGAGTGGTTTGGAGGGCAACTTTCATGTGATGATGCTCCCATGCATCTGCTGCTCTTGTCCTTCTTGCTGGTAGCACTCATGGGTTTAGAAGGTTCTGCCGAAGAAGTTTTGGTGAGTTTCTGCAGTGCATCTTGTCGATGTTACGCACTGCTGCCACAGTGTGGCAGTGGTGGATTGAGTGTATATTTGTGGATGTGATAGCCATGATGTGGAGATGCCGGCATTGGACTGGGGCAAACACAGTAAGAAGTCTCACAACACCAGATTAAAGCCCAACAGGTTTATTCGTTAGCACAAGCCACTAGCTTTTGGAGTGCTGCCCCTTCATCAGGTGAGTGGGAGTTCTGATCACAAACAGGGCATATAAAGACACAAACACAATTTACAAAATAATGGTTGGAATTTGAGTCTTTACAGGTAATCAAGTCTTAAAAGGTACAGTCAATACGAATGGAGAAGGGTTAAGCACAGGTTAAAGAGATGTGTATTGTCTCCAGCCAGGACAGTTCGAGAGATTTTGCAAGCCCAGGCAAATCGTGGGGGTTATGGATAGTGTGACATGAACCCAAGATCCTGGTTGAGGCCGTCCTCATGTATGTGGAACTTTGCTATCAGTCTCTGCTCAGCGACTCTGCGCTATCACGTGTCGAGAAGGCAGCCTTGAAGAACGCTTACCTGAAAATCAGAGGCCAAATGCCTGTGACCGCTGAAGTGTTCCCCAACAGAAAGAGAGCACTCTTGCCTGGTGATTGTCGAGCAGTGTTCATTTATCTGTTGTTGTAGCGTCTGCATGGTTCCCCAATGTACCATGCCTCAGGACATCCTTTTCTACAACATATCAGGTAGACAACGTTGGCCGAATTGCAAGAGTATGTACCATGTACCTGGTGGATGGTGTTCTCACACGAGATGATGCCATCTGTGTCGATGATCCGGCTCGTCTTGCAGAGGTTGCTGTGGCAGGGTTGTGTGGTGTCATGGTCATTGTTCTCCTAAAAACTGTGTAGTTTGCTGTGGACAATGGTCTGTTTGAGATTGTGCGGTTGTCTGAAGGCAAGAAATGGCAGTAGGGGAATAGTGTTGGCAAGACATGTTGAATGTTCCAGAGATGATGTCATAGCTTTTCCACTTTGGGGAAGTACTGGACAACAAAAGGAGTCTGTCCGTTGTGTCCTGTGTTCGTCTTCTGAGGAGGTCGGTGCAGTTTTTCGCTGCGTTGCGTCGGAACCTTCAATCGATGAGTTGAGTGCCATATGCTGTTTTTATGAGGGCATCTTTCAGCGTCTGGAGGTGTCTGTTGCAATCCTCATCTGAGCAGATCCTGTATTTATGGAGGGCTTGTCTGTAGCGGAATGGCTTTTTTTAAAAAACGTTTTAGGGTGGAAGTTGGAGAAGTGGAGCATTGTGAGATTATCCGTGGGCTTGCAGTACACTGAAGTGAGGTGACTGTCCTTGATGGAGATGTGCGTGTTCAAGAATGCAACCGATTCTGGACAGTCATGGCAAGTCAGATGGTGGGGTGGAATTTGTTGATGTCATCATATAATTATTTCAGTGACTGCTCACCATGAGTCCAAAGGAAGAACATGTCATGATGTATGTAATGTCTCGCATTGGTTTGAAGGTCCTGTGTGGTCAAACGGTTTTGTTTGAACCTCTGCATGAAGACTTTGGCATGCTGAGGTGCAAAGTTGGTCCCCATGGTTGTTTCGTGTGTCTGGAAGAAGAACTGGTTGTTGAAGGTGATGATATTGTGGTCCAGGATGAAGCGGGTGAGTTGTAAAATTGCACCTGGAGATTGAGTACTGAGGTAGTGTACCAACAACTGAACAAAGAGGAATACTATAGACAGTTACCTGCAGATCCGACCAAAGAACACACTTGTCAACTCAACATACTGATCAAGACATTTGGTCCGGACCTTCAAAAGCACCCTCGGTGCTCTCATCCCATGTACTCCCCGGGTTGGAGATCTCTATTGCCTCCCAAAGATACACAAGGCAAACACATCTGGTCATCCCATCGTATCGGGCAATGGGATCCTGTGCGAGAACCTCCCCGGCCAAGTCTAGGCATCCTGAAACCCATTGCACAAAGAATCCCCAGCTTTTGTCGCGACGCTACCGACTTCCTACAGAAACACAGCACACATGGAGCAATTGAATCAGGAGCACTCGTCGTCACAATGGCTGTCTCGGCACTCTGCACCAGCATCCACCATGACGCTGGCATTGCTGCAACTACCTCAGTACTCAACGCCGATAACTGCCAGTTTCCAGGTGCAATTTTACAACTCATCAGCTTCATCCTGGACCACAATATCCTCACCTTCAACAACCAGACACACGGAACAGCTATAGGGACTAAATTCGCACCTCAATATGTCAACATCTTCATGCACAGGTTTGAACAAGACCTCTTCACCACGCAGGACCTTTGACCGATGCTATACACTAGATAAAACTATGACATTTTCTTCCTTTGGACTCATGGTGAACACTCACTGAAACAACTATGTGAAGCCATCCCACCATCAGACTCACCATGAACTACTCTCCGGAATCGGCTGCATTCTTGGACACATGCATCTCCATCAAGACTGGTCACCTCAGCACCTCACTGTACCACAAGCCCACGGATAACCTCACGATGCTTCACTTCTCCAGTTTCCACCCTAAACACGTTAAAGAAGCCATCCCCTATGGAAAAGCCCTCCGTATACACAGGATCAGCTCAGAGGAGGAGGACGGCAACAGTCACCTCCAGATGCTGAAAGATGCCCTCATAAGAGCAGGATGTGGCGCTCGACTCATCAATCCACAGTTCCGATGCGTCACAGCGAAAAACCACACCAACCTCCTCAGAAGACAAACACAGGACAAGGCGGACAGAGTAACCTTCGTCATCCAGTACTTGCCTGGAATGGAGAAGCTATGACATCTCCTCTGAAGCCTTCAACATGTCATTGATGAAGATGAACATCTCGCCAAGGCCAACCCCACACCCCCATTTCTTGCCTTCAAACTGCACAACCTCAAACAGACCACTGTCCGCAGCAAACTACCCAGCCTTCAGAAGTGACCACGACACCACACAACCCTGTCACAGCAACTTCTGCAAGTCGTGCCAGATCATCGACACAGATGCCATCATCTCACGTGAGAACACCAACCAGGTACATGGTACATACTCTTGCAACTTGGCCAATGCTGTCTACCTGATACACTGCAGGAAAGGATGTCCCAAGGCAAGGTACACTGGGGAGACCATGCAGACACTACGACAATGGATGAATGGACACTGCGTGACAATCACCCTGTTGAGAAATACTTCAGCAATCAAGAGCATTCAGCCTCTGATCTTTGGGTAAGCATTCTCCAAGGCAGCCTTCACGACAATGCAGAATCGCTGAGCAGAAACTGATAGCCAAGTTCCGCACACAAAGACGGCCTCAACCGGGGTCTTGGGTTCACGTCACACTATCTGTAACCCCCACGACTTGCCTGGACTTGCAAAATCTCACTAACTGTCTTGGATGGAGACAATTCACACCTCTTTAAACTGTGCTTAACCCTCTCTCCACTCACACTGTCTACACCTGTAAAGACTCGCATTCCAATTATTATCTTGTAATTGAGTTTGTGTCTGTATATGCCCTGTTTGTGAAACAAATCCTGCACTCACCTGCTAAAGGGGCAGCTCTCCAAAAGCTTGTGCTACCAAATAAACGTCTTGGACTTTAACCTGGTGTTGTGAGACTTATTATACTAGAATCTAGGAAAACGTGGGCAGCAGGATCACAAAGTAAAAGTTATGTCAAGCAATATACTGCCATGTCCCACTGGCATTTGTGGATAGACAGATCTAAAGAATTTCAACTCAACAATTAAAAATTAGAAAAGTGATGGCTTTGACAGTCATCTTTAAAGTGCAGTATGAGGCAGTGATATATCCAATTTACTTGCATGTGATGATGAAATGGTTGCTCTCAGAATTGTACAGACAAGGACCAAACTAATTCAAAAAGTATTTTCAGTGGTAATTGGGCAGAGGGTTGGGGGTATTAACCCATCATGTCGTGAAAAACACAGAAGATGTGCCCACCAGCACTGCCTTTGCAACATCTTCCAAATCAATGGCATGAAAGGCAGCCCAACGACAATATTTTCTCCCAAACCAATGTGCCTACCACTGAGATATTGATCTCCAAAAACCAGTCCTGTTGACTGGGACATGTCATTCATGTGCCTAACACCAGACACCCAAAGCAACTCATGACTTGGTTGTAGCAGGATATGTCCAAGGAAAAGCAGCAGGAATACTTTAGGGATGTCTTCAAGGCATCCTTGAAGAGATGAGACATCCCCACCAACACATGGATGCCTCTGGCTCATGACCAATCAAAATGGAGAAAGGTTATTCAAGAAGGTACCAAACACGCTGAAGCACATTGTTTGGAGCACGCAGTGGCAAAGAATCATGGAGGAACATTACAAACCTCCAAACACTTCTCACCAGCCCAATCCTTCAAGCATCTGCCCCGTAAGCGGCAAAGTATGAAGACTGTGCATTTGACTGAACAACCATCTCAGATCCTATCAAACCAGAGTGACAGCAAGTCATCCTTCATCTCAAGGGACTGCCCAAGAAGGTGGAGGATATTAGAAACAATTTCCCCAATCAAAGCCCTATACGATTTTGAACACCGAAATCTGCCCTTCACCTGTGTTTCCCTAAAATTGCTCCCTTCAATTTTAACAGAAGTATAAATCCATTTAAAATAAATGGGATACTGTTTCTACTAAAATAGCACAAAGAACTGTAAACCATCTTCCAACATTAACATACAAGCACTGTCCAGCAGGGAACACCGCACAATAATCTAGACCAGTAACTGTGATTTATTTTGTACCTCTTACACCAGGACGTGAAGACCAACTGCAACATTCCAAATATAGCCTCAGTTAAGATCACATGATTCAATAGAAATTATGAATTAAACCAGGGATTCTTTTGGTTTCCAATGAATCAGCGTCACACTAGCTTAGGTCTTCATCCATTAGACAATTAGTCCGATAGCATATTACCAATTGCTCTGTATTGTCTTCCCAATTATTCAACTTGCATAACTGAAAATGTTGCAAAATTGTGACAGTTCTTACTGCAATCTTACTGATAATGAGTCTAACCTCTAAATTGAAGAGGAGTTCTTGTGGTATGGATGCAATTCTAATTCTTAATGAGCACTGATACATAATCATTTTAATGGTAATTTGGAAGTTTTTTTCTTCAGCTGAAAATAATATCAATATGCATGCAAGCTTGTTTTACTCTATCATATCGCCTCGTAATAAATATACGTTCACCTTTGCAGTTGAGGTGGCATACCCGCAAGCACCGAGTAGCAAAATGTGCATAGCTTAAAATAATTCCACATCATTTCCCAAGTAGATTTTTACAAAACTTTTGACTGTAGTAGACTGCCATTGCTTTTTCAAATAACAATTTTATCTCTAATTAAATGTATACAGTCATAAAACCAGTTTGAATTGTTGCTAAACAAGTTTGTGGAGTTTATTGTTGCTTCTTTATGAGTTCACTGTTATGTTTATTATGGGGCAACACAAAGCCACTCCACGTCTCAGGCTGAAAAAAAACAAGCCACTAAAGGTTTATGTGCACAAACATTAAACTTGCTGTAGGCAAGTGACAGACAAGTGACAAAGTGCTTCAGAACACATGTCAAACAACCTAACAATGTGTAAATTAAAACCACATTTTAAATACTCTACTGGTGTTGTCATTCTGAAATTAGTACCATGCTGCAAAAAAAAATCACAAACAAAAGGCTGTATTGATGGAACACCTGCAAGCAGGACTGAACAATGACTTCTTCTGTTTCTAGCTTATGGCACTGATACCTCTCTCTGTAATGAATCACTAAACTAAGTCGCTTAGATTCCATTCTGGAAAAACAGAACTAACAAATTTGGAACTTGGCAGAAAAATGCAATGTTCCACTTTTCATATGACTCATAGTGTTCCTCTGAAAAGCAGTTTACAAATTCATTTTCCCTAATAGATGCTTTTGATCGGTATTCAAACATCTTAGCTAAGGGACTTCTAAATTATGTAGTCTTGAAAGATACAAGGCACATTCACACAGACATAAAGGAAAGAACTCCAAAAATAACAAATTGTGCCACACAAGCTAAACTCTACAGAAGTTTAGTTACAACTCTGTTTACCAGCAAAGACCTCCAATCATGCTAAATATTCCACACCCAAAAAGTAAGCAAAGCTGTCATGCTGTGATGGCAGTACCTTTAACAATTAATTGCTGAATAGATAATACAAGCTGCTTTTTCCCTAGCTTTCAGCTTTTCTCCTTTCTCTATCACTGATATCTTGCTGTGGTGTGATGCACTGATGTCACTTACCCTTCAGCACCCCACTAAAAATGAGCACCATTCATTTGCAAGTTATGACAGTATTTGGAAACAGGATAGTCAATTGTGAAGGGCATTAAAGTAGCAGTTGATCCTTTCCCTATCCATCATTCACCCATATACACGTGGATTTTCTTCAGAGATCTCAAAACCACAGTCAGGACAAGGAACCCTGGTCAATATTCCCCTCTTAGCCAAGAAAGCTCAGGGTGACTGCAGAGCATCTATTAATTCAGTCCAACGGCTCTGGATCAATCCTAAAACCAGCAGTTTACTGAATAAACTCTGCCCTTAAAAGTACTGTTAGCTTTTTTATTACAAATAAAATTAATTATTTTATCAGAACTCTGTACATAACACATTGGTTAGTGCTTCCCTCACTTGCTAATAGAGCACAAATCTTCGGTGTAAGGTAATCTCAGCTGATGTATTTGAAAGTCGGACAGAGCAAGACAATCCTTGGGTTGATTTTAGTCTGAACCAAATTAATATAGTCTTGAAAGATAAAAGGCACATTCACAGAGACAAAGGAAAAAACTCCAAAATATGGCAGTTGAAATGGCAGTAAGAATGCTACAATTGACCTCAGTATCCCCAAAGTATGGAAAGATTTCTGCTCCTGGTCAACATTACTCTATAATACTCTATTAAGAGTCAATGAATATTAGATAAGAAAAGGATCAATGTCATCATTTCAAAATTAATGTGTAAACCTGTTAAAATCAGTTAAGTTACTAACCTTAAATATTACAGAACGTACTGCACAGAAACAGGTTATTCAGACCAACAATGTCCATCCTGATTTGTGTTACATGATCTTCCTCCATCTCCTCTTCAATTAATCCCATTTCTTTCTCACTTATGTACTTATCTAGCTTTCACTTCAATGAATTCATGCTCTCCACCTCAACCACTCCATCAATTTCCACATTTTAACCACTCTCCAGGTAAAGATGTTTCTCCTGAATTTGATATTGGATTTATTAGGGGCAATCTTGTATTGATGGACTATATCAATGGTCTTCTACTAAATTCTTCCATTATCGTAAAGACATCTATCAACCTTCTCTTTTTCAGAGAAAACAGCCCAGGCAACTTCAATCTTTCTTGATGATTACAACCTCTCAGTTCAGCTATCATTTTTGCAAATTTTTCTGGCACCTTCAGTGCCTCTATATCCTTCTTGTATTATTTGGTGACCAGAACTGTGCACAGTACTCCTGTGAGACAATGGGAATAATCACCCAAAGTAGAACACAACAGCTAATTATTCTTCCAAAACGTAAATATAGTTAAAACCATGGCCCCCTATTCTGTAAGGCCACAGAAACTAGTTTGTTGTACAGAATAAAATTGTCACTTGATACCTCAACATGACACAATAAAAAAAAGTGGAGACTGATTGACTGGGAGCACTTTAACATGTGCTACCGGAGGGAAATTCACATGGTTCCTTCCTGAAGCTATTACAGTGACAGGCATTTCCAGTAATTTCCTGGCTGGGTTGGATACTTTGCCCATAACATTAAAAAAAGCACAAGTTTTAATGTTGGTAAGTGTGAATCAACCTTCTGACGGTCAAATGCATTTGTGCAGTTTCCCACTTTATTCTATGGGGTGCAATTGAAACAAATAATCTAGAATCAAAACAGCTTAGATACCAAATCAATTACATTTAGGCTCAAAAGGAATAAACATTAGCTATTTACTTTTAACATGAATTACATTTTTGAAACCTCATTGTAGCTATTGTAAAAATTGAATATCAATGATTTTTTAAATACACTTGAATCAACTATAAATTGCACTTTCTACAAAAGACTAATTCATTCCTATTTGTTTAGTTCACACAAAAGGTTTATGGAATTGGTGAGGATTTAAACTCCATGTGCAAGCCTGCTATTGTGAACCTAAACAATCATGTACCATCTTCAGGGAATAATTGTCAAGCACAGTCTTGCGTTTTAATGTTATAATCTATAAAATGTTTGAAGAAGAAGAGTATAATGACACTACAGGGTTAGGTTACTAATGAACAAGTCTTGCAGCTAGACTAAGCAATGTTGCCTGATTGATAAAGAGGGATAATTTCCAGGGTCACTATTCATAACAGTCATAAATGTGTTCCTCATTCTGCCTCTCCACCTCCGCCTCCAAATCTTCTTTCAAGACTGCTCATAAAATCTTATCTCTTTGACCAAGCATTGGGTCACCTGTCCTAATATTTCATGTGGTGCAATATCAAATTTTGTTCAGTAATGAAAGTCACTTTAGGATAGCTTAATGTGTTAAAGACGCAAGCAGTTATTTTTGCCACACCCATTCGTAACTTCCCTACACAGCAGGAACAGAAATATCTTTTTTTGAAGAGAAGATTGTATATGAGGTTAACTCTTGGGGATCTCTTTCAACAATTGTGGAAAATTACTGGTATGAGCAAAACTAAAAATATATAAATTCACAATACATTTTGACAAAGATTTTCTTTTTTAAACTTTAAAACTTCTGACCTAAAGGAGCTCACAGAATCAATAACAATGGATCTCAAATCAAAACAAAGGGCCAGATTGTTAGTTAAATTTGCAACTGTAGCATTTCAGCCCATGATTTAATCTTCTGTTTTTCCTGACCCTCCTACATTACCCCAGTCTGGCCTCAAACTGAACATAATTTGGGAACATGCCAACTCATTACCCATTACCGTGCATCAGTTCAGAAACAGGCTGAGGCACTGAAGCAACTAATGTTCAAGGATATTTAGAGATATCTGAACTATGCAGACAACTTCAAATTGTGGTTCGCATTTTGCAAGAATTTGAATGAGCTACTGTAACATGCAAATACACAAGGCTCGCCAGCAGTCCTGCAGTTATCATAATTAATCTATGAAACTATATGCTTCAAAACTATAAAAATTTTATCTCCAGTAATTGATTTATACTACATTATCTATATGTTGGATAATATGTAAAAGTCACAAACTAGGGTTTGAGTAAGAACCCATATGAAAATTCTCAACAACAGTGCTTGTAGAAACTTGTAGAAGTGGTCATGATGCAATGAAAAGAAATATATGTGTGTTACCCACATAGGACTAATTTTCATAATAGGTGCTTGAAACTTGTTTGACACTTCAATTCTTTGCAGTTTCCACAATTCTACATTTCTTAATAGGAAGATTTTGTTGGGGTCGAGTTTGCACTTTCGCCCCGTGTCTACATCAGTTTCCTCCTGTTTCCTTCCACAATATGAAAGATGTGCTGCTTACATGCAATGGCCATACTAAATTCTCCCTCAGTGTACCTGAACTTTTGCTAGAGTGTGACGATTAGAGGATTTTCACAGTAACTTCATTGCACTGTTAATGTAAGCCTACTTGTGTCACTAATAAATAAACTTGAACTGTTGGCCCCATGGTGCCCTGTATAATGGCAGTTGCACCTTATTCTCACACACCTGCCAACGTCACTTGACGCTGGAAGTTGAGATTGTCAAGGCAATTCTGAAGGAGTTTCCCTCTTAATTCCTTCTTCAGTGGAATATAACAATATAACTCAGCACATTTTGTCTTGGTCTCGTCAACCTCTCTGCAATCTTTATCAACTACACCACTCTACCAACTCCGAACAATCCACTTCTACCTACTTTCCAAACTCCACAAGAAGGATCACCCTGGTAGGCCCTCTGTCAGCATGCTCCTGCCCACTGAACTTATTTCCTCTTACCTTGACTCCATCCTCACGCCCCTTGTCCATTCCCTCGCCACCTACACCTGGGATTTTCTGATGCCTTCCGTCATACTGGCAGTTTCCAGTTCACAGACCCTAACCACCTCCTATTCACTATGGATGTGCAATCTCTCTACACTAGGACAGCCTAAGATCTCTTTGCTTCTTTCTTGAAAAGAAGCCTGAACAATTTCCATCCACCACCACTCTCCTCTGCCTGGCTGAACTCGTATTATCTCTCAACAATTTCTCCTTTAACTTATCCTACTTTCTCCAAATCAAAGAGGTAGCAATGGGTACCCGCATAGGTCCTAGCTACGCTTGTCTTTTTATGGGGTATGTGCACCATTCCTTGTTCCAGGCCTACCCAGGTCCCCTCCCACAACTCCTTCACCAGTACATTGATGACTATTTTGGTGCTGCTTCACGCTTTCATCCAGACCTCAAAAAATTCATTACACATGACAACGCAGAATTGCTGAGCAGAAACTGATAGCCAAGTTCCGCACATGAGGATGGCCTCAACCGGGATCTTGGGTTCACGTCACACTATCTGTGACCCCCAAGACTTGCCTGGGCTTGCAAAATCCCACTAACTGTCCTGGCTGGAGGCAATTCACATCTCCTTAACCTGTGCTTAACCCTCTCTCCCCTCACACTGTCTGTACCTTTAAGACTCGATTACCTGTAAAGACGCACATTCCTGCAATGAAATTACTGTGAAATTCCCCTAGTCGCCACATTCTGACACCTATTCGGGTCAACGCACCTAACCAGCATGTCTTTCAGACTGGGAGGAAACCCATGCAGACACATGGGGAGAACATGCAAACTCCACACAGCCAGTGACCCAAGCCGGGAATCGAACTAGGATTCTTGGTGCTGTGAGGCAGCAGTGCTAACCACTGTGATACCATGCCACCCCAAAATGTCAGGAGTGGGATTTGAACCCATGACCCCAGAAAGGGACCAGAAGTCATCAGAGCTCCACAAAGGAAGCAACCACACTACTAAAGTCTGGTGCCTGAGACCACTTGGCCATCCTGACTACTTGCAAATTTTGGCAGTGGCCTCTGCTTTAAACATTAAGATTTGTGGTTCAATCAACACTCTCAACCCTCAGCAAAAAAGAGATCCTTCTACTCACTCGCTTCAATCCCTTGCATTTAACTTTACATTTGCATCTTAGTGCTAGAGCTTCAACCCCTTCAAAGGTCTGTTTCTATCTATTTGGTGCTATATCAAAACGCACCATCATATCCTCTGCTGCAATGAAAATAGTTCTGGTTTGATGAGCTTATTTCCTTCTACCAGACCGCATCCTTGTGAATTCACATAGTACCTTTTTATTGCTGCAACATCCTTCCTACTATATAACATACAAAACTGCACACATTTTGTATGGACTCACCATTACATTTCAACTTCTACATTCTATAACTCTGTGAACATGGAGCTACTTTTGCTCAGGAGTACATACAGTAGCAGGACAGTGTTTGCACAACAGCATTTTCCAGTATAAACAATAGTCTAGGCTCATTGTTTTGTAGTTGACGACACATAAGTTTCTTGTTGCTCTGAGCTCAAAGATTTAAATGTAATCTCAACGCAAATTGTTGCTCTGCACTGATTGTGGAGATGAACAATTGTAACCCTTCCCTCCTCAATCACGTCTTACACCACCTGATGAGAATTTGCAGCATTTTCTGCCTTTATTTTGCATCTGCTAATATTGTTGTTTGTCAGGGTTAATTCCCTCATGTATGAAAATCCCAAAGGTCACCACGTTTCTAGGAAGTCTGCTGTGCCAGTCAGCAGCTGCTCTTTCATACATCATCCATCCTGCCAAATTTCATGTTAAGGGCTGTTTGACCACAAGAAGCATCACTCAGCCCTCAGTCAGATGCATATTTCTGGGGTTGCTGGAGAGCAATCTGGAGCAGTAATCCTGACGATACTGAAGCCAACTTTAAAATACTAATAATAATTTCACAAAACTGAAACAAATCAGGCAACCCAATAAACCCATGCCTCCACCAGGCCTACCTAGTTTCATCCCCTTCTCCAGCTTACTCTCCATACTTTTCACAGCTCGGTTTGCAAACAATCTAGTGGGGCGGTGGGGGTTATATTTACAGTTCATTTGTTTTGATTTATTATTGTCACATGTATTATTATAGTGAAAATTATTATTTCTTGCATGCTATACAAAGATTTCATTTGATTTATTGTCACATGTATTAACAAAATGAAAAGTATTGTTTCTTGCGCGCTATGTAGATAAAGCATTCCGTTCATAGAGAAGGAAACGAGAGAGTACAGAATGTAGTATTACAGTCAAAGCTGGGGTTTAGAAAAAGATCAATTTAATGCAAGGTAAGTCCATTCAAAAGTCTGACAGCAACAAGGAAGAAGCTGCTGTTGAGTCAACTGGTAAGTGACCTCAGACTTTTGCATCCTTTTCCCAAAGGAAGAAGGTGGAAGAATCTGGGGTGCATGGGGTCCTTAATTATGCTGGCTGCTTTGTTGAGGCAGCAGGAAGTACAGACAGAGTCATGGGATGGGAGGCTGGTTAGTGTACCGTTCATAGAGAAAGAAACAAGAGAGCGCAGAGTGCAGTGTTACAGTCATAGCTAGGGTTAGAGAAAGATCAAATTAATGAAAAGGTAAGTCCATTCAAAAGTCTGATGAGAGCAGGGAAGAAGCTGTTCTTGAGTTGGTTGGTACATGAACCTCAGACTTTTCAATTCCAATAATGATTTAGTGACATTGGCCTCACTATTAGCATCTTGTGCATGAAATTATTCATTTTTATCAGTCAAGGGTTATGGAGCACTTCGTGGCATTTTAGTATGTTGAGATTACTGAGCAAGTGCACCTCACAAAAGGAAGGTGTGTTCTGTAGTTAGTGTGCATATAGCATTAAAAAATAGCATTGAAATTAAACAATCTTAAAAGTCACCATCTTGTCTGCAAATGTTGGCAAGTGTGAGGTGGTCCACTTTGGTAGGAAGAATGGTAGGAAGTACTATTACTTACGTGGCGAAAAACTGCAGCAGGCGACGGTGCAGAGGGACCTCGGGGTCCTTGTGCATGAGTCGCAAAAACCCAGCTTGCAGGTGCAGCATGTGGTCAGGAAGGCGAATGGGATGCTGGCCTTCATAGCGAGGGGGATTGAATATAAAAGTAGGGAGGTCTTGCTGCAGCTGTATAGGGCATTGGTGAGGCCGCAGCTGGAGTACTGTGTGCAGTTTTGGGCGCTGCACCTGCGCAAAGATATTTTGGCCTTGGAGGGAGTGCAGAGGAGGTTTACTAGGCTGATACCGGAGTTGAGCTATGAGGAGAGGCTGAATAAACTAGGCTTGTACTCGTTGGAGTTTAGAAGAATGAGGGGAGATCTCATTGAGACGTATAAGATGATGAATGGGATGGATAGGATAGAGGTGGAGAGACTCTTCCCGCTCAAAAAAGACAGTAGGACTAGGGGGCACAGCCTCAAGGTAAAGGGGGGGCAGTTTAGAACGGAGTTGAGGAGGAACTTCTTCACTCAAAGGGTGGTGAATCTCTGGAATTCTCTGCCCGTTGAAGTGGTGGAGGCTGCCTCGCTAAATATTTTTAAGACGTGGGTTGATGGGTTTTTGATAAGAGAGGGGATTAAGGGTTATGGAGAGAGGGCGGGAAAGTGGAACTGAGCCACGACAGATCAGCCACGATCTTATTGAATGGCGGGGCAGGCTCGAGGGGCTAGATGGCCTACTCCTGCTCCTATTTCTTATACCTGGGAGGGGGAAAGTGGCACATGATATTAAATGAGAAAGAATCAGAAATGATGTTTACAAGGAATCAATCTGTATTTTGGCTAGAAATCTGTAGTCACCCCATCAAATAGCTAACTATACTGTGGAGCTAATTATACCCAAAACTACATCACTCAAATATCAAAATTCAACTGCATGGCCCAAGAGAATATGGTGGAACTTAACGATATAGAAAAAGGAGTTATTAATCTTTTTTTAAGAAGTCAAGTACTGCTTGCGTGAACCACTGATAACTGCCCTTTGGACAGAATAGCATTACAAAATCATTGTTTTTTGCAGTAGTGAACATTCTGAAATAAGACCACCACATTCAATATCTGTCTACAAAGGTCCATAAACACTGCATTATTTAATCCACCCAAAAGAGAAATAGCGTCCTCACTCCTGACCTTGCACAGCATTATTAACCTGTCATTATGCCTCAGATTTTCAAGTCAAGTTTCATATACGAATCCAAACTGTTAAGAATTCAAAATAATTGCTCTGTTGTGAATGGGAAATGCTGATAACACATTGAAGGGCAGCATGGTGGCACCGTGGTGAGCGTGCTGCCTCACAGCGCTAAGCCCTGGGGATCGATTCCTGGCTTGGACCTGTGTGGAGTCTGCACATTCTCCCAGTATGTGTGTGGGTTTCCTCCCACAGTCCAAAAGATATGCTGGTTAGGTGAATTGGCCATGCTAAATTCTCCCTCAGTGTACCTGAACAAGCACTGGAGTGTAGCGGCTAGGGGATTTTCACAGTAACTTCATTGCTGCATAATTGTCAGCCTACTTGTGAAAGAAAATAAAACTTACTTACACCAAAGCTTCACACTTCCCATTTTTCCCAAAACCCCCATCCAATGCATGAGGGATATTTTTCTATTTAACATGTAACCCACCTTTAAAACCTCTCTAAGCAAGATTTCAAGTTGATGTCAATTTATGTCAATTTCTTTAATGGTAAATTTATTTGAGCTGCATTTAAACATTGGTCCCAACGGTCAAGGAAATGCCTGTAACAGGTGGGGCTGGTTTATACACCCTCTGCCGGATGTTTGAAGATGCGGGGGGGGGCACATAAAATGAAGCGCAAGGCTTGCCTGCTGCCTTCCAGCCAATCCTGTTCTACAATCCCACCAACATAATCGAACTGTGTCTCATTTACAAGAGGCAGTGAAAGCATTGCTCACCCATGGACCTGTTGAAGTCCGTAAGTAGTTAATTAATGGCCAAGCAGCTAGGCCATAACCCTTTTTTGGGTGGGCAGGAGCTACCTTTGAGGAGCCTCCTGTGCACTTCAGACATTCTCCACATGTGTACGTGTGTGTGTGTTTGTGTGTGTACATGCGTGCATGTATGTGTGCGCGCGCGTGCATGTTAGTGTTAATGCTCCCCACTTACATATTTCAAATTGTGATGATCAAAATATGTAAGGAATGTTTTGTCTTCACTTTTTTGAATATATTTTCAGTGTATACCATGGCATGGTTGTGATTGGGAGTGAAAAAATATGCTTTCCATAAAGGCCTTTCATCTGAACAAACTCAGCAGCTTGATACTGGTGATTATACTGATAACAAGGTCAATTGCAGGAGAATACCTCAACAATTAACACGAATATTCCCAAACATGTGTGACAATATGTACTTCAGAGACGCAGAGCGAATTGTACCTTCAATGCTGAAATAAACCCATTTTTCTTTTTCAGAAATCTTGTTTGCAAAGCCATCAATTTAATCAGTAAAGGCATCAATTTAAACAGATAAAAGATGAACAAAAAAGATCACATTCTCCTTCTCAAATAATATTGAAACAAATTTTTGGTGTTAACTATGTAGATTTTGTTTATCCTCTTTAGTACAGAGGTTTGATAAGCAGGGAATTTCAGAGCACAAATAAAAGATAAGTCAGCCTCACAAACAAAACTAAAAATCAGTTTTAAATGTACAAAATATAAATACTATACAAGTAGTTTTGAAGGTTGATGCTTACAGTTTGATGACTCTCACCAACTTATACAGATGCACCATAGAAAGCATTCTTTGATTGTGTCACAACTTGATAATGGCTCATGCTCTGCCCAAGACCGTAAGAAACTACAATGGATCGTGAACGAAGCCCAGTCCATCACGCAAACCAGCCTCCCATCCACTGACTTGGTCTACACTTCCTGCTGCCTCGGAAAAGCAGCCAGCATAATCAAGGACCCCATGTACCCCGGACATACTCTCTTCCAACTTTTTCCGTTGGGAAAAAGATTCAAAGGTCTGACATCGCGTACCAACTGACTCAAGAACAGCTTATTTTCCTGCTGCCATCAGACTTTTGAATTGAGCCAACTCGCACTAAGTTGATCTTTCTCTACACCTTAGCTTTGATTGTAACACTACATTCTGCACTCCTATCCTTCCCTATGAACGGTATGCCTTATCTGTATAGAGTGCAAGAAAGAATACTTTTCACTGTATACTAACAGATGTGACAATAATAAATCAAATCTAATGTACAGAAATTTGATGGCAATTATCTCTCAACACTGAGGCAAACCTTTCAATCAAGGGCTCCCATATCATGATTTAAGCTTTTGCTCAAGTAATCTAAACGGAGCAGAGTTCATATGGGGCCATTATATTTAATCTGTTCTAATCTTGCAATTTAGTTATTGGCAGAGCATATTAACAATAGAATTCCTTACCAGGCCGCTTGACATAGGAAATGCGTGTTTTGTAAGGTTTTCGAACATGGATTTTCTGCTGCGACCTTCCTGTTTAAGAGCAAACCTCAGGTTTCGCATATCCTGTCAAAATTAAAAAGTAGCTGTATCACAGTGTGCAATAGGTACACAACGCCCTTGTCAGAAGAGATAACACACACTACTGCTTATTCCCTCCTGCTCTTGAAAGCTATTAAGATATAAACAGCTTAATCTTCGAGGCACAGAACCACGGATTTGCAAAACAATGAAAAAAATTCCCACCACAACTGTTGTTTCGTAGTAGGCCACACTTAAACATCAGAACTATAACATAGTCAGAGATCAAACAATAAACACAGGAACTGTAATATTAATGGGATTGTAGAACAGAAACCCTAATTGTAGAAAGGAAATGGAAGAGTAAACTTGGAGACAGATCAGGGAGTTCGCTAGAAACAAAATTGAAGTTCAATAAGATTTTAATTACATACTCATTGATTGGAAGACGGAAGAATTAATTGGAGAAAAGGAATGGGATTCTTAAAACATGTACAGGATTCTTTGCTTAATTGGTGCTTGTATATGGTGTACGGCTGTATGTTTTTTCATGAAGTGGTCTGGAGGCTTGTATGGTTGAACAATAACTGCCAACTATATATTTATGTACACACAAACAGGATACAGTCCCAAGTAGGTGGTATCTTCATGACAACTTCTACCAGATTCATCATTAGATTCTACTATCCTGGTGTGATTCTCTACATCATAATGTGGGTGGTACTGTTTGTCCAGTTCCACATTAACCTTTACAGTCCCAAACATCCTAATACTGCCGTATCAGAGGCACTGTTGATCTACTTACCTCAGAAGGTGGGTTGGGGGCAGGATTCTGATCATTAACATTTCACATCACACCTAATCCACTTTCCCACCATCTCCTCATATGCCCTCCTCTAATTTTACCCCCATTTATCTATCTCATTCAGCAATTTTTAATTTAATTGCTTCAATTACACATTTAGTCTTCACCTTTACAATCTCTTTTTAAATCGATTTCCATCCAGAGGAAGGAGGTGGAGGTTAAATTCCCCCCAAAAGGTACCACATTGATATAGGGCAGATTTTAGGATAGTAATCACACTAGCAAAAGTGAGGGGCAGAAATGGAGAAATTGGCACACCAGACGGGTTTAAAATGTCATGCAAACCAATCACATTGACTAGTCCCAATAATTCCTTATGTGGCCCAATATTAAATTTTGTGTCCTGTGAAGCAGTGACATTTTATTAAGTTTAACCATGGAATGGTTACAGCACAGGAGGCGGCCATTTGGCTTGCCATGTCCTTCCTGACTCTCTGCAAGAGCAATGCAGCTCTTATTCCATCCTTTTTCCATTGCCCTGCAAATATTTTATCTTTAGGGGTTTATCCAATCCCCTTTGAAAGCTCCTTTTGTATCTGCTCCACTGTACTCTCAGGTGGTGCAATACAGATCCTAACCAGTCACTGTATAAAAACAATTTTTCTCATATTACCATTGGTCTGTGAGCCAATCTCCTGAAATCTATTTTGTCTGGAGCTTGACCCTTCCACACAATACTCCCAGTGGAGTCCAAACCAGAGTTTTATAAAGACTCATCAAAACTTCCTTACTTTTGCGTCATATGGCATTATACCAATGCAAGTTGTTGTTGAGTTCAACATGGCAATGTTTAAAAAGATCGTGAAGTGAAGATTAAATACATATTAAAAAATTAAATTAAAAGTTGCTGAATGCCATGGATAAATCTGAGTAAAAATGAAGAGGGCGGGCATAGGACAATGTGGGAGGGAAAATGGAGATGAGGTGAGATCTGCTTTTTATATAGCACCTTGAGTGGAAATCCAAGTACACAACATCTGCTGGCTCTCCTTTATCATCAACCTGATAGCCACATCCTCAAAATGTGGCACAAACTTGTCTCACACGATTTCCCCTCTGTAAACCATGTTGTCTTTGTCTGATCTTACTATGATTTTCAACTTTTTTGTTAAAACTTTCTTAATTAGATTGCAGCATTTTACTAATGACTTGATTTCAGGTTAATCGACCAGTAGTTTTTTTTCTCTACCTCTATTCTGGAATAGCGATGTTACACATTTGACCTTTCAATCTACTGGAGCTGCTGTAGAATCTAGGGAAGTTTGGAGGATCACTATCAATGCAATCACAGTCTTTGCAGTCACCTCTTTTGGAACCCTCAGATACAGGCAACATATCCATGAAATTTGTTGACTTTTAGATACATTGATGCTAACTATGCTATTTTTGGGGTACTTTTATCTTTTAATGCGAAAATATTTATTTATTTAATGCCTCAGTCATGCCCTTATTCCTGCTGAGTCAGCCTCCAATGGACCAACTGTTATTTTGCTGCTACTCTTCCTTTATGCACGCTTGTAGAAACTCGATTGATTTTTATCTTTCTGGCTGATTCACTCTCATTCCATTTCTCCCTTTTTAACAATTTTTTTTGCTTGACCTGTGCTGGCTTCTAAAACTCTCCCAAACCCTAGGGTTTTACTATTATTCTTTGCAACACTCCGTCTCTCTTCTTTTAATCTAGACTATCCTTAACATCTTTGGCTAACCAGAAACAGATTATTTTTCCCATGGACATATTGTCAATGGAATGTATTTTCGTTGTGAATTTTGAAGGATTTCTTAATGCTCCCCATTGTTCATCACAGAATGGAAAGAGTACTTTTCCCCAATTAACCATATCCAACTT
Source organism: Carcharhinus amblyrhynchos (assembly GCF_965287045.1). Classification (NCBI taxonomy): domain Eukaryota; kingdom Metazoa; phylum Chordata; class Chondrichthyes; order Carcharhiniformes; family Carcharhinidae; genus Carcharhinus; species Carcharhinus amblyrhynchos. The sequence continues at coordinate 128,076,017 of NC_137327.1, forward strand.
ACACCACATACCTATGCAACTCACTTTATTTAAATTTAAAATACTTGCTTCAGGGAAACTAGTGTAACATTCAACAATGTGAAATTCCATATCATGATAACTTTGTCCCACGTGATCTTATGCTGCGAGATTAATAATTATTCCTGCCTCATAACATAATGATAGCACAACATACTACTCTGGGAACTTGCCTCAGATGCATCATTCAGAATGCTTTAATATGTTCAGTCTTTATGAAGATTTGAACCCACCATGCTTATTGTATCAACTTTGTTACAAGTTCCTAACATTTACTGATTAATACTTTTATCCAATGATTATTGTTAGTGTTAGGGAAAATACTCCCACCAGTCTTTTCTACCCTTATTCCTTATCCGTAGTCATACTGACTTATTTCCTGGCCTTCCAAGCCAAGGTCCCTTCTCACGACTGCCCTTATGTCATTCTTTATCATCAAGGATACAGTTCCATTCTGCCCATCTTATCAGAATGTCAAGTACCCTGAAATATTTAAGCTTCAAACCTTGGTCAACTTGCAACCATGGCTCAGTAATGGCTACTGTTATTGAGATACACAGTTGCTTGTTATCTTCACATGGGTTCCATATGGTGTACATTTTGGATAGCTGGCTGACAGAAGCCTCGAATGCAGAAAACAAAGTCAATGGGCAAATGCAACTCTAAAAAATGGACTAAAAAATCTGGCCCAGGATAAACTGTGAGGATATTGATAAGAACATGAACTGGATAAACAAGTGGCAGATGAAATTTAACGTCAATAAATGTAAGATGATACAAAACTGTGAAAAAGTGATACTTATTTTGAATGGGGGAAGCTGCGTAATACTCAACTTGTTCACACCTTTAACATTTCTGGCAACAGTTCAACTGAGTTAAAGCTACAAGTAATTGAACTGTGCAATCCAACTTTGGGCCAGCAGACCATGCTGAATTATCTTACGTCAACCAAGCAGCTGTAAAACTACCAGGTGAGGAAGGATAATTGTTGCCATGGTCCCAGCTCCTAATCATTGTCCCGTAATCTCTGCTGGAAAAAGAGCTGTTAGATATCAGCTAAGGACATGATTGAGGTCAGCATGTGCCATAAAGAAACAACTATACAGCCCAGGCTCACACATTAATGATAACACTTAGAATGAGTTTCAAAATTTAAAATTTATTAGTGTCACAAGTAGGCTTAGATTAACACTGCAATTAAGCTACTGTGATAATTCCCCACGGCCACTTCGGCACCTGTTTGGGTACATCGAGAGAGAATTTAGCATGGCTGCTACACCTAACCAGCACGAATTTCAGAGTGCGGGAGGAAACCAGAGCACCCTGAGGAAACCTATGCAGTCAAGGGGACAACGTGTTGATTCTGCAGAGACAGTGACCCAAGCCAGGAATTGAATCCTGGTCCCTCGCGCCAGAGCAGTGCTATCACCGTACCACCCCAGAATAACGTAAAACAAGTGCTGCAAACTAAGCTGCAGACTGGCAAAGAATCAAAGCCTTTAGAAGGCAACAAAGAAAACAAATGGCAAAAAAAGTAAAAATGTTGGTCTAATGAAACAAAAGATTTATCTGACATCTTGATAACAAAAGAAGTTCTATCCAATATTCAAATACCTGTCATTCAAATTCACATCAAATAATATGGCAGTACAGTGGCATAATGGTTAGCACTATTCTCAGTGCCAGGGACTCGGGCTCAATTCTCAGCTTGGGTCATTGTCTGTCTGCAGTTTACACATTCTCCCCATGTCAGTATGGGTTTCCTCTGGGTGCTCCAGTTTCTCCCACAGTCTAAAGATGTGCAGGTTGAGTAGATTGGCCATGTTAAATTGTCCTTTAGTGTCAGGGGAACTAGTTAGAATAAATCATGGGATTGTGGGGATAGGGCCTGGGTGGGATTGTGGTCAATTCAGGCTTGTTGGGCCAAATGGCCTCCTTCTGCACTGTAGGGTTCTGTTGATTACTCCCGATATAGAACATCTCAAAGTAGATTCTTCAGCCCATTACAAGTCACACGAATCAGTGTTACACAGCCGTAGTTAATTTGCGCTTCTTGTCAGCACAAATTATTCAAAGGGGAAATTAAGATATTTCATAACATGAAGGTAGATTCCTATAAGGCACTACTGTCTGGTAGCACATGTAGTGGGGCATTGAATAGACGATGGGTGATCTTTCTGGGAATAACAGAATATTTCTTCATGCAGAGCATTTTTAAGGTTTTAAGAAAAACACAGTAGCGACAAACGACAAAGAATGCTATTCAATCAGCTGATACACTGCAAGCAAATGTTAGCAGTCTCTTTAATTTTAATCACATTCTTGGCATAACTTAAGAACAAACATCACCTCAGCAATTCCAACTATTTTCCAGAGGACAAAAAAATACCAAGTTGAGCTTCAATCAAGGATCTGATTAATACGTTAAAAAAAAACTAACTCAATTGGCTGTGAACTGATATTACCCAGGACCACTGGCTGTCAGGACACCTTAGTGTCCCACAGGCCAGACTTCACACTTACCAGAACCGCACATTTAAAAAAAATCTATTTTCAGCTCCAAGCACACAGATGTTGGATGATCACAGTCCCATGAGAGACAAACCAGACTGCTGAAACTGCATGCTGTTCTGTTTTCTTGCATCTTGTTTTCTACTCATTTGTGAACTTGAGTCTGAGGATATATTTACTTCTACCTTTCTTTTTAAAAAGTGTGAAAGAATGCGAGCCATTTCTCTCCAGGAACTGCCACTAAAACCAAGTGAAATTATTTCCAATCATCTGCAGCCAATTGAGAACACGTTGATTCCAGCTGAAATGAACAGAAGGCAATCTTCTCCAGTACTGGCATGGCAATTCACAAGGCTTTTAAAAACACGTTGTACACAATAAGAACCATTCGGCATTACCTATTGCTCTTTAGACACTAACTTATATACTACCACAAACAGCTGTGTTAAACACAAGTCTCCTCTTCTCCTCTAACATGGTTCAATTGTTTTGACACTGACCACCCTAATGCTGACATGAACAAAAGCCAAAACTGCAGTTTAAGAACATAAGAAATAGGAGCAGGAGTACGCCATCTAGCCCTTCGAGCCTGCCCCGCCATTCAATAAGATCGTGGCTGATCTGTCGTGGCTCAGTTCCACATTCCCGCCCTCTCCCCATAACCCTTAATCCCCTCTCTTATCAAAAACCCATCAACCCGCGTCTTAAAAATATTTAGCGAGATAGTCTCCACCACTTCAACGGGCGGAGAATTCCAGAGATTCACCACCCTTTGAGTGAAGAAGTTCCTCCTCAACTCCATTCTAAACCGCCTCCCCTTTATCTTGAGGCTGTGCCCCCTAGTCCTACTATCCTTTCTGAGCGGGAAGAGTCTCTCCACCTCTATCCTATCCATCCCATTCATCATCTTACACATTTCAGTGAGATCTCCCCTCATTCTTCTAAACTCTAACGAGTACAAGCCTAGTTTATTCAGCCTCTCCTCATAGCTCAACCCCCTCAACTCCGGCATCAGCCTAGTAAACCTCCTCTGCACTCCCTCCAAGGCCAAAATATCCTTGCGTAAGTACGGCGCCCAAAACTGCACACAGTACTCCAGCTGCGGCCTCACCAATGCCCTATTTTGAGAATGGCAAAACAGATGATCAGCCAGAAATATTAAACAAGTACTGATCTTCTAAAAAAAACCTTACTAAATTGATTTCATCCCTTCTAAAGCTACACTAAACATTTTGGGACGTGATTCTGGCTGCATCACAATTACGGTATTAAAATTCATGGGGAAATCAGAAAGTAGTAAATGCAGAGACCCCGCCAAATTTAATAGCAGGACCTCATTTAAACTTTCTAACCTTTGTTTCCTGGCTGGCAGACAGCCTAGTCGCCAGGTGGCATTCTCTGTTCCACAGAATCCCTATAGTGCAGAAGGAGGCCACTCAGCCCAGCAGGTCTGCACTGGCCATAATCCCACCCAGACCCTATTCCTGCAACCACTCATATTTACCCAGCTGATCCTCCTGACACTGGAGTTAATTTAGCCTGGCCAATCAACCTAATCCACACATCTTTGGGCTGTGGGAGGAAAAGGGAGCACTCATAAGAAACCCATAGACACAGGGAGAATGTGCAAACTCTACACAGATAGTCTCCCAAGGCTGGAATTGAACCCAGGTCCCTGAAGCTGAGAGGCTGCAGTTCTAGCCATTATGCCACCTAGAAAAAGGATCTAATCTCACTGGAGACCTAACCCTTAATTATTTCACTGGAATGTCAGGTTTAGAAAGTCACTTTTTCCCATAGTTTTGGCAAATTTGCAGCCTTCAGACTGTCAAAAAGCCACTATGAAGCTGGAGCCTAGAATGGTGGCTTTTAAGTCAATAAGCCATGCATTTTGATATAGGGTTTGGAACACTGAGTTGTCTCCTATGATGAAGGAAAGTTGGGGATTAGATTGTGTCGATCCAATGTATTTTTTCCACACAGTTCTTTTTTTAAAGGCACATATGCGTCTGTGCTCGTTCCTCACTTTATAAATGCATCCCCAATGCAAAAGAGTGCGTTGTCTGAATGTGTGTCTCTGGTTGCTCTTGCTGTGATACTTCAGCACCCAAAACACTCAATTTCAGCATGAGGTGGCATGATGGAAACTGCAATGCCAACTACTGTAGCTGGACTCCAGGAATTTGAAACTTGTTAAGACAGTAACCCAGAATTGAACCTGAATCCCTGGTGCTGTGAGGCAGCAGCACTAACCACTGTGCCAGCATGCCTTTCTGGAAGGTGAAAGCAAGGAGGGAGAAAATGTGATCAGGAATATTGTAGAGGGGGGAGGGAGGGAGGGAAGGAAAGAGAGAGAGGGGGGAGGGAGGGAGGGAAGGAAAGAGAGAGAGGGGGGAGGGAGGGAGGGAAGGAAAGAGAGAGAGGGGGGAGGGAGGGAGGGAAGGAAAGAGAGAGGGGGGGGAGGGAGGGAGGGAAGGAAAGAGAGAGGGGGGGAGGGAGGGAGGGAAGGAAAGAGAGAGAGGAGGGAGGGAGGGAAGGAAAGAGAGAGAGGGGGGAGGGAGGGAGGGAAGGAAAGAGAGAGAGGGGGGAGGGAGGGAGGGAAGGAAAAAGAGAGAGGGGGGAGGGAGGGAGGGAAGGAAAAAGAGAGAGGGGGGAGGGAGGGAGGGAAAGAAAGAGAGAGAGGGGGGAGGGAGGGAAAGAGAGAGAGGGGGGAGGGAGGGAAAGAGAGAGAGGGGGGAGGGAGGGAAAGAGAGAGAGGGGGGAGGGAGGGAAAGAGAGGGAGGGGGGAGGGAGGGAAAGAGAGAGGGGAGGGAGGGAAAGAGGGAGGGAGGGAGGGAGGGAGGGAGGGAAAGAGAAAGGGAGGGAGGGAGGGAGGGAGGGAGGGAAAGAGAAAGGGAGGGAGGGAGGGAAGGCATTGGTGAGGCCGCAGCTGGAGTACTGTGTGCAGTTTTGGGCGCCGTACTTACACAAGGATATTTTGGCCTTGGAGGGAGTGCAGAGGAGGTTTACTAGGCTGATGCCGGAGTTGAGGGGGTTGAGCTATGAGGAGAGGCTGAATAAACTAGGCTTGTACTCGTTAGAGTTTAGAAGAATGAGGGGAGATCTCATTGAGACGTATAAGATGATGAATGGGATGGATAGGATAGAGGTGGAGAGACTCTTCCCACTCAGAAAGGATAGTAGGACTAGGGGGCACAGCCTCAAGATTAAAGGGGGGGGGGGGGGGCGCGGTTTAGAACGGAGTTGAGGAGGAACTTCTTCACTCAAAGGGTGGTGAATCTCTGGAATTCTCTGCCCGTTGAAGTGGAGGAGGCTACCTCGCTAAATATTTTTAAGACGTGGGTTGATGGGTTTTTGATAAGTGAGGGGATTAAGGGTTATGGGGAGAGGGCGGGAATGTGGAACTGAGCCACGACAGATCAGCCACGATCTTATTGAATGGCGGGGCAGGCTCGAAGGGCTAGATGGCCTACTCCTGCTCCTATTTCTTATGTTCTTATGTTCTTATGAGAGAGAGGGGAGACAGAGAAAACAAAAGGAGAGAAGAGAGAAAGAAAAGAGAATGGGTTGAAGAGACCATGGGTTGTGGGGTTTCGGTCACGGTGGTGGGAGCTATTAGATTAGCTTGGGGAGCTGAAAGCAATCACTTTGGTTCCTCTTGACTAAGAACATAAGAACAAAAGAAATAGGAGCAGGAGTAGGCCATCTAGCCCTTCGAGCCTGCCCCGCCATTCAATAAGATCATGGCTGATCTGTCATGGCTCAGTTCCACCTTCCCGCCCTCTCCCCATAACCCTTAATCCCCTCTCTTATCAAAAACCCATCAACCCGCTTCTTAAAAATATTTAGCGAGATAGCCTCCACCACTTCAACGGGCAGAGAATTCCAGAGATTCACCACCCTTTGAGTGAAGAAGTTCCTCCTCAACTCCGTTCTAAACCGCCCCCCCTTTATCTTGAGGCTGTGCCCCCTAGTCCTACTGTCTTTTTTGAGCGGGAATAGTCTCTCCACCTCTATCCTATCCATCCCATTCATCATCTTATACGTCTCAATGAGATCTCCCCTCATTCTTCTAAACTCCAACGAGTACAAGCCTAGTTTATTCAGCCTCTCCTCATAGCTCAACCCCCTCAACTCCGGTATCAGCCTAGTAAACCTCCTCTGCACTCCTTCCAAGGCCAAAATATCTGTGCGCAGGTGCGGTGCCCAAAACTGCACACAGTACTCCAGCTGCGGCTTCACCAATGCCCTATACAGCTGCAGCAAGACCTCCCTACTTTTATATTCAATCCCCCCTCGCTATGAAGGCCAGCATCCCATTCGCCTTCCTGACCACCTGCTGCACATGCAAGCTGGGTTTTTGCGACTCATGCACACGGACCCCGAGGTCCCTCTGCACCGTCGCCTGCTGCAGTTTTTCGCCACGTAAGTAATAGTCCTTCCTACCATTCTTCCTACCAAAGTGGACCACCTCACACTTGCCAACATTAAATTCCATTTGCCATTTCCTGGCCCATTTGCCCAGCCTATCTAGATCCTTCTGCAGACTCTCCACACCCTCTGCACAATTTGCCGTTCCCCCAATCTTGGTGTCATCAGCAAATTTCAACACCCTACACTCGGTTCCCTCCTCCAGATCATCTATATAAATGGTAAAAAGCTGAGGCCCCAGCACCGACCCCTGGGGCACTCCACTAGTCACCATCCGCCAATCCGAATAGCACCCGTTGACCCCCACTCTCTGCCTCCTATTTGACAACCAATCCTCTATTCACGCTAACACCCTACCCCCAACTCCATGTCCCTCGACCTTCTGCAATAACCTCTTGTGAGGAACTTTGTCAAACGCCTTCTGAAAATCCAGAAAGACCACATCCACCGGCTCTCCTCTATCCACCGCCCTAGACACATCCTCATAGAACTCCAGTAAATTTGTCAGACACGACTTCCCTTTAACGAAACCGTGCTGCGTCCGCTCTATCAAGCAATTGCCTTCAAGATGCCTCGCAATTTCCTCCTTAATGACGGATTCTAACATTTTACCTACCACAGACGTTAAACTAACCAGCCTGTAATTCCCCGCCTTTTGCCTGGCACCCTTCTTAAACAACGGCGTAACATTAGCCGTTTTCCAATCTTCCGGCACTTCCCCAGAATCCAGCGACTAGGTGCAGTGTGGAAACTTACTTAGCTGCTGGATCCAGCCCTTGTCTTCATTTTACCTGTAAAATCTGACCCACAGCCATCAAGTCTAAATGGCTGTTTAAGCCTGAAGCAGAAAACTACATTCCTATATTTAAATAACTGGCCTACTTCTCAACAAATCTCCTAATCAACCTCTGTTAATACCAGAAGAGTGCTCCATTATAGCAACACAGCAAGATCAATTCAGACCATTTCTGAATTGATCTTGGGATCATCTTTAACATTCTCCATCCTACCCCAAAAGAAACTACAACTTATTTGCCCTGAAGAATTTCTCCCCCAACTGCCACCATTTCAATCGCATGCTTTTTAGACAACCACACAAATACGCATTTCTAGCAAGATAACAAGCGGAAACCCTTCAAATTCTTTCCCTTTTCATCCTGGGCATGTTTTGCCAAATGCACGGCCACTGCCAACAACCAACACACACCAGGGATCCAACCTTCCTGAGCTTCATGGCAAGTGAACAAAAAGTGCATTTATTCATTCTGTCAACAGAGGGAGCTCATCATACATTTAGTTAGATCAAGACAGTTGTGCTCATTATCCAACCAATGTCCTGCAGTTCAGCGATTTGCTGCAACCAGTTCCCTTAAACGTTTCCTGCTAGAATTTGTACGTTTCCCATATTTAATATTTGGTACGCAAAGTACACCCAGACAACCGGAACAAGTTGAATTGGGCAGAAATTTTCCTGAAGTGGTCCCTGGTTTTTACAATCACTTCATTGCAGTGTTAATGTAACCATGATGTGGAGATGCCAACGTTGGGCTGGGGTGGGTACAGGAAGAGGTCTCACCTCACAACACCAGGTTAAAGTCCAACACGTTTATTCGGGCTGCTCCTTCATCAGGGTGAGTGGAGATGAAGCAGCTGTGCTCCAAAAGCTCGTGATTCCATATAAGCCTGCTGGACTTTAATCTGGTGTTGTGAGACTTCTTACAGCGTGTAAGCCTTCTTGTGACTAATAAATAAACTTTACTTTCATTTTTGGTTGGAACAGCCTTACTTTGCAAGTAATTTCCAATCCATATGAATTTTCACCTCTGCTCGATTGGCCACCAATCTTTTCAACACGACTGATCACCCCCAGAGGGATGTCAAGGGTCATCGATGGATCCTATACAAAATGGAGGAAAAAAACAGTAGATCATTGCTCAAGTTTTCAACACATCCCAATACAACACAAGGGCAGCACAGAGGCATGGTCATTAGCACTGCTGCCTCACGACTCCGGGTTCGATTCTCAGCTTAGGTCACTGTCTGTGTGGAGTTTGTATGTCCTCTCCACGTCTGCATGGGTTTCCTCCGAGTGCTCCAGTTTCCTCCTACATTCTGAAAGACGCGCTGATTAGATACACTGACCTGAACAAGCACCGGAGTGTGGCGACTAGGGGAATTTCACAGTAACTTTGTTGCAGCATTAACGTAAGCCTTACTTGTGACTAATAAATAAACTAACTTTACGTTCCGTTGCATTACTTGTCTCTGGTGGCAAAGTTTATTCCAAAACCTTTGAGGAATTAATTACTCTTTAAGTGGTGAAATGTGATGAAAGCCATTAAACATGTCAGCGTGTGCAAATTTGAATCAAAATGAAATTGTAGAGATAGATAAAATCATGGAAAATGGCTTCATTAAATATGCTGATTTATCTGTTACCTCTAACAAATTGCCTCTCTATTGGAATAAAAGATCGGTATTTTGAAGGCTTTCAAAAATTGAGACATGGTTTTGTGTATTCCTGTAATGTTATTGTAGGTGCACAGTAATTAGGAGCAGGAATAGGCCATTCGGTCCTTCGAGCCTGCTCCACAATTCATGGTTGATCTAAATGCATTCTCAACTCCTCTTTCCTGTCTACCCATAACATGTGTATTGAAAAATCCAACTCAGCCAAGAATAATTTTAACAACCCAATCTTCACTGCTTTCTGAAGAAGGGAATTCCACACACTAACAATCCCAAGAGCAAATAAAATCCTCATCACAGTCTTAAAAGGGAGATCTCTTATTCTTAAACTACGTCCCCCAGATCTAATCTCCCCCATAAGATGAAACATCCTCCTGGTATCTACTCTGTCAAATCGCTTCAAGATCTTATATCTTACTGCATTCGCCTTCACTGCAGTAATTAATGGAGTATGAATTTAGCAGAGCAAGGAAATCTTTTGCAGTTGGGACATGGTTAAACAAGAGAGATAGGACCAGAGGAAGTTGCAGTTTCCTCTCACGCACGTTTCAGAATATTGGCTGCTTGTAGGTTTCTTTCCCCCTCCCCCCTTCTACATCAACACAGTTTACCAAGGAAGGCATGTCCATCTCCAGTGCATCATGTGTAACTTTTAAGTAACCTTGGGTAGGAAAAGTGTTAAGATATTACAGTGCTTGCATATGCAAAGCTGCTTCTCTTGAAATCTGAAGCTTGAAAACTTGAAATATTGAAACCTGCATTTGAAACCTTCTCTCAGATAACGTAACTGCAGATAATGTCTTGTGCATACAGATGCTGAGATGCAAGCTGAATCATCTACTGAACTAGGGTTCATATGACATACATTTCAGGCCAGCCCAATCTGTGTTCTGGATTTGCTCACTTTCACGTCAGCATAACTAATAGGTCAGCATTTCTGCACCTTATTTCCTCAATTTGATGCTCCATTTTATACTGAAACAGGCCAGAATTCCAATAGGACTGAATTTTACATAAGACCTTCTACAACCATCCACCCCCAAAATTGCTTTCAAATTGACTGACTTAAAAAAAGGCACAGTTTTTATGGAGACAAAATCCCACCTTCACATTGAGGATACCCTCCAGCATGTTGTGTGGCACTACCGCCATCCTAAACGGGATGGACTTTGAACAGATTCAACAGCTCAGGACAGGACCTTCATGAGGCACTGGAGGCCATCAGTAGCTGCAGAACTGTATTCAACCACAATCTGTAACCTCCTGGCTCAGCATATCCCCCACTCTACCAGGGGAATCAACCTTAGTTCAATAAAGACTGCAGGAGGCCATGCCTGAAGCAACACCAGGCATACATAAAAATGAGGCGTCAATACAACACATGCCAAACAGCACAATGAACAAGTAACAGACAGAGGTAAGCAATTCCACAACCAAGGGATCACATCTAAGTCCTGCAACATCCAGCCTTGAATGGGTGGACAAGTAAATAACTTATTTGAGGCGGCTTCCCAAATACCCCATCCTCAATGAGGGAGAAGCCCAAAGCATCAGTGCAAACGGTAAGACTGAAGCATTCACAACAATCTTCAGCCAGAAGTGCTGAGTGGATGATCCATCTCAGCTTTCTCCAGAGCCCCCAGTATCACAGATGTCAGTCTTCAGCCAATTTGATTCACACCACGTGATATTAAGAATTGGCTGAAGGTGTTAGATACTGCAAAGGTCCTGACAATATTCCAGCAACACAACTGAGCTTGCCGCATCCCTAGCCAAGATGTTCTAGTACAGCTACAACACTGGCATCTACCCAGCAATCAAGAAAATTGTCCAGGTATGTTCTGTGCATAAAAAGCAGGACAAATTCAATGGCGGCAATTATTACCCTATCAATCTACTTTTGATCATCTGTAAAGTGATGCAAGGGATCATCAACAGTGTTATCAAGCAGCACTTACTCAGCAAATACCTGCCCACTGATGCTCAATTTGGGTTCCACCAGGGTTGCTCAGCTCCTGATCTCATTACAGCTTTTGTTCAAATATTAATTTATTTTCAATACGTATCTATATCTAGCTGAGCAATACATCAAGCCCAAAAGTGACTGGGCTGAAAGAATAATTCATAACCAACAGCTCCGAATGTATCCATTCCAGCCTGCTTACTTTGTTAACGCTTATACACCCACAAGAATGAAGGGCTGGACTGATCTTCTACAAACCTTCATTTCCAAGGCCTTTTAGGATTTACTTGAGGAATGTTTATAATTAATTCAGCAAAGCCATAAAATGTGAAAACAGTGTGACAGAAGTTTCTTAAAAATAACCCGAATACCTAAGCAAATAACTTAAAAATGGTCTTTCTGAACAAATTTCAATTCACAATATAAGACCTGAGTAAATGTGACTTCTTGAATGGCTCAGTGAGCTTCTTCAGTGGCCACCGAGTTATAGACTGGGATACAGCCATATTTGCACTAAGTTAATTAGTCTTAAACAGCATAGCATTAGAAATTAGTTTTAGCCATGTTTAGGGAAATAGATGACTGACAATCACTGCAATGTAATCCATGATGGAATTGCATGTCAGATAAGGTCAGGGAGGAGGTTGCGCTGATTTTTTCAGTAGCAAAAAGCTGGTTGATACTCTTGGTTTGCATGACAGTCAATTGGGCAAAATAGCAGAAAGCAACTGACACCCACCTGACATTTAACAGGAGGCACAGGAGCAAATGTAGAAATGTGCGAGAGCTTTTGATATAGTTGTACACTGTAAGCATACAGTTCTTTTAGCGCCAGTTTAGAATTGGAGATTTGTTTCCACATTAGCAACACAAGGAGTTTTGTCTTGCTGTTCATGCAGCTTTGCACATTACAATATTCCAGATGTGGATGTTCAGGCAGCATGGGATTGTTCAGGGACTACAGGGTTCTGCGCAATCGAATTATTCAATGATCAGGCAATTCTGGTAAACTTCAAGCCCTTGTGGCTATAGTATAAGAACATAAGAAATAGGAGCAGGAGTAGGCCATCTAGCCCTTCGAGCCTGCCCCGCCATTCAATAAGATCATGGCTGATCTGTTGTGGCTCAGTTCCACTTTCCCACCCTCTCCCCATAACCCTTAATCCCCTCTCTTATCAAGAACCCATCAACCCGCTTCTTAAAAATATTTAGCGAGGCAGCCTCCAAGACTTCAACGGGCAGAGAATTCCAGAGATTCACCACCCTTTGAGTGAAGAAGTTCCTCCTCAACTCCGTTCTAAACCGCCTCCCCTTTATCTTGAGGCTGTGCCCCCTAGTCCTACTGTCTTTTTTGAGCGGGAAGAGTCTCTCCACCTCTATCCTATCCATCCCATTCATCATCTTATACGTCTCAATGAGATCTCCCCTCATTCTTCTAAACTCTAACGAGTACAAGCCTAGTTTATTCAGCCTCTCCTCATAGCCCAATCCCCTCAACTCCGGTATCAGCCTAATAAACCTCCTCTGCACTCCCTCCAGGGCCAAAATATCCTTGCGCAGGTGCGGCGCCCAAAACTGCACACAGTACTCCAGCTGCGGCCTCACCAATGCCCTATACAGCTGCAGCAAGACCTCCCTACTTTTATATTCAATCCCCCTCGCTATGAAGCATTTTGATTTTACTTTGGCTACAGTATACCATAAGGCAAAAGAAAAGAAAATTGTAATACACCTAAATACCAGAATATTGAATTTGTTAGAACAAAAAAGAATTCCACTGGATCAAAATCTTTTTTGTAGATATGATTATTTGTTTCAAACATTATGGTTTGCTGCTCAAATTTACAGTTATCCTTGATTAAATATAAACGTTACAGAGCAACCTCGATGCTTTGCTGAATTGCACATCAATAACATTTACAATATCTTGAATATCCCAGTTTAAAACACGTGAAAGCACTACTTTTGTCTGTGCTGTTGTGAACAAGCTTTTAAAAATGAACAAATCATTCATGTACTTGCCTCATTTCTAAACCAATGTGCCAAACCCAGAAAAGGAAGCAGCTTAAACAATGATTTTCTTCCTCCCAAAGCAAAAGTTTCACTTGTAGTGTTAGTGTTTTCGTTTGCTGAAGCAATCTTAAAGTAAGAAATTGATTAATGTAAAGTATTTTAAAGCTAGAAAATTTTATAGATTTAGGCCTTCAAAATGCCAGATTTGTTTATCCACTGAATCAGGGGAGAGGGGTTGGGGTGGGAGCATTTTAAAGACAATTGCATGGCATAGAAGAGAGCTAAAAATACCAGCAAAGCCATGGATCAAATTCCTGGCCTAACCTCACTTTATCAACTTTAACCAGGGTTATCTTGTATGAACATTCTAATTGGGCTGAGCATGTAGCACAGTAGAGCGGCACACTGGTAGCACTGCTGTTTCACAGCTCCAGGGCCCTGGGTTTGATTCCCAGCTTGGGTCGCTGTCTGTGTGGAGTTTGCACATTCTCCTTATGTCTGTGTGGGTTTCCTCTGGGTGCTCCGGTTTCCTCCCACAGTCCAAAGATGAGCAGGTTAGGTTGATTGACCACCTAAAATTGCCCCTTAGTGTCCTGAGATGCGTAGGTTAGAAGGATTAGTGGGTAAACGTGGAGGGATATGGGGGTAGAGCCTGGGTGGGATTGTGGTCAGTGCAGACTCAATGGGCCAAATAGTCTCTTTCTGCACTGTAGGGTTTCTATGATTTTATGTGGAGGTGATGGCATATTAGTATTGTCACTGGGCTAGTAATCCAGAGACCCAGGATAATGTTCTTGGACCTGGGTTAGAATTGCACCACAACAAACGGTGAAACTTTAATTCAATAAAAATCCAATATTGACCATGAAACCGTTATCAACTGTTGTAAAATCCATCTGGTTCACGAATGTCCTCTGGGGAAGGAAAACTGCTATCCCTCACTGGTCTGGTCTTCATCAGACTCCAGACCTACAGCAACGTGGTTGATAGGGAGTGGGATAGCTTAATCTTGGGTTCGGACATAGCACAACATCGAGGGCCAAAGGGCCTGTACTGTGCTGTACTGTTCTATGACTCTTAAACGCCCTCCGAAACAGCCTGGCAAGTCATTCAGTTCAAGGGTAATTAGGGATGGGCAGCCAGCAATGCCCATGTCCCATAAATAAATTAGTTAAAAATCCCCATCCCAGCAAAGGGATTCCCCCATTGATCATTTCCCCCTTGTGGAAAATTGCAAGTGAACATCAGGTCAAAACACTGCGTTTATTTACCTTCCTGGGTTTGAAAGACTGCTATTACCTCAGTTCACACAGAGAATGGTCCCTTGTGCAATTTTCTGAAGTGCAGTTTATTCTAGATAGAATGGCCACTTTAGAAAATGAGGCAAGAGTGGGAATTAAATTAAAAATGACAAATGAAACAAAACTAGATTCAGTACAGCAAGTCAGATTAGTATTGGGCAGCAGCAAATAGAGTATGAGACACAGCTCTAATTAAAGAAGAAGGTATGTGTAATGGATTGGAGGGGGAGCCTACACGTCAGCTTACAGTGTATTTATATATTGTAAGCATTGCGTTTTTTAGCATTTTAGTAGCACAGGCAGTGGGTCCAATTTAAAATATTTTCTGTTTTATTTTTCTTCCATGTTAGCTCTCTCAAGATAGCGAAATGTCATATTATAAACTACATCAGTAGCAGAAGCAGTGCTCAGTATAATCAATCTTGCAAAGAACTTATTAAATCACACAGATACTACCTTCAAAATAAAGACACTATAGACAGTTAAATGCTTAAATCAAATCAAATCAGAAAATACTAAAGGGCTAATTTTAATCAAACTACTAACATTTTCCTAACTCCTCTAGCATCACCGATGAGATAACTTGAGCAGCAGATTCCAGCTCTGGGCCATTAACTCGGAAACTAAATTGGACATGGGAGGCAATTAAAAATTATGCCCAATGTTTAATCCCTGATTTGTAACGGTGCAACCAGGTCAAATTTTCTAATGAAACATGGAATCTAAAGTCTATATTACTAGTGTTACAAGTAGGTTTACTATTGCAAAAATCCCCTAGTCACTACACTCCGACATCTGTTCGGACACACTGAGGGAGAATTTAACACGGCCAACATACCTAACCAGCACATCTTTTGGACTGTGGGAGGCAACCGAAGCACCTGGAGGAATCCCACACAGACATGGGGAGAACATGCAGACTCCAGTGACCCAAGCCTGGAAACGAACCCAGGTCCCTAGCACTGTGAGGCAACAGTGCTAACCACCGTGCCATCATGTCTAATTGGCTAAAGAAAGATTCAACCAATATTGTAGTCAATTAAAGACCAGTTTCACGTTAATATGATAAAGACCTACTGGAGGCCGAAGACAGGAACAATAATAATTACTTTATGCGTAAATGTGCAATATATACATGAGAAGTATTAGAAAATAAAAAGAACAAGGTAAGTGACAAAATAGCCAAAAAACTAAATAAAAACATCCCCCAAGTGTTTGTGTTTACACTACTGATATTGTAGATATATGGAGAACGACGAGAAAGTGAGCGGTTTCAAATGGCTGGAATCACCGATGACAGAATATGGGATGGAAATGGAAATTAAGCAATGGATTTGCTTTGACTGAAATAATTGGAAGAAGTGCAGTGCAGTGTTATGTGATAGAAAAATATCACTGGAACTGAGAGGAAGAATCTACAAGACAATTCTAATATTAGACTTGTTTTCTGGTGCCAAAACTTGAGCAACATCAACGAGAGAGGCACAGCGACCAGATAATAACGAGATGGATGCTAAGATGCATGTGTGGAGTTAACACGAAATCGGGATCCAGCACAGCACGGGGTCAGTGAAGATTGTGGGAGCACTGAAGAAAGTAGTCAAGAAGATTGAAATAGGCGTGCCGTGGGCAGTACTGTAGCACAGTGGTTAGCACTGCTGCTTCACAGCTCCAGGACCTGAGTGCAATTCCCGGCTCAGGTCACTGTCTGTGTGGAGTCTGCACATTCTCGTGTCAGCGTGGGTTTCCTCCGGGTGCTCCAGTTTCCTCTAACAGTCCAAAGGTGTGCGGGTTCGGTTGATAGGCCATGCTAAAATTGCCCTTAGTGGCCTGAGATGCATAGATTAGAGGGATTAGTGGGTAAATATGTAGGGATATGGGGGTAGTTCCTGGGTGGGATTATGGCCAGTGCAGACTCCTTGGGCCAAATGGCCTCTCTCTGCACTGTAGCGTTTCTATGATCCTATGAAATGATAGAGAGAGAGAGAAAAAGAGAGAGAAAATGTGGTGATGCGAGTTATGGGGATGAGACTGCCAGGAAAAACAGGAGGAAAGCCCAAGGCCAGACAGCGGAAATGCAGTAGCAAGAGGCTTAATGCAACAGGATTGGAAGAAAAATGGGTGACTGAAATAAGGAAATGCAGAAGGCTGACCAACCATCACTGTGGCAACCCCTAGTAAAATGGGAGAACTCAAAAGAAGAAACTGTTAATGTTACAGTATAAACTTCAGTAGAATTTCTGTAATTTTATAGAACATTTACCAGTGTGTAAAGCATCAAGAGGCCAGTTCAGTGAGCACACAATTTCCTGGAACTTGTGACTGCTGAGGTTTAATTCTTCTCTGGAATTCTCTGCCTGTTGAAGTGGTGGAGGCTACCTTGCTAAATATATTTAAGACACGGGTAGATAGGTTTTTTGACAGACAAGGGAATTAAGGGTTATGGGGAGAAAGCTGGAAAGTGGAACTGAGCCACTTCAGATCAGCCATGATCTTACTGAGTGGCAGGGCAGGCTCGCAGGGCTAGATGGCCTACTCCTGCTCCTATTTCTTATGTTCTTAATTATTAAACAAACTAATAAATCAATAAATAAATAATGGGAATTGGGAAGAGTGAGTGAGAGTAACGCTGCGCAAAACTCTCCCCCACTTTAATCCAAATCAAGCACTCGTTTTGACACCATCATCTTCATCAGTGTCCTGTTCAACCCTTGAAGTCCTGTGGCGATGGACGAAGCAGCAGGTGTG
Organism: Carcharhinus amblyrhynchos; assembly: GCF_965287045.1. Taxonomy (NCBI): domain Eukaryota; kingdom Metazoa; phylum Chordata; class Chondrichthyes; order Carcharhiniformes; family Carcharhinidae; genus Carcharhinus; species Carcharhinus amblyrhynchos. The sequence continues at coordinate 128,093,471 of NC_137327.1, forward strand.
GATACACCGGGAGCTGTAGTCATGGATCTGCATGCAGGCGGCTCAAGTCTAATGGTCGTTTTCCGCTGACTGAAGCAGCAGTGAAGCACAGCGTTTACCTGGGCAACTCAGCAGCCCTCTTCAGAAACGGACTGCTCACCTCCATAGAATGAGGAAGGAGCTAGAAAAGGTGCCCGAAACATTGCCTGCTTCACTACACCCTGGCCAGTTTACCGCAGCTGGCGGGGATGCCATCTTGCAGTCGAACACACAAAATAAAGCACAAGGTGACACCACTCAGCATTGGCACTTGGAACGTGCGCACGCTTTTGGGCAACCCTACAGCAGAAAGACCAGCTGTAGTTGCCAGAGAGCTTGCAAGATACAACATCGACATTGCAGCCCTGAGCGAAACTCGTCTTGCCAACAACGGTCAGTTGACTCAAACTGGAGGTGGATACACTTTTTTTTGGAGCAGTCGCAGCAGCGATGAGCATCGTGATGCTGGAGTTGGATTCGCCGTCAGAAATCACCTTGTTTGGAAACTTGATAGTCTACCCAAGTGAACGACCGGCTTATGACATTACAACTTCCGCTACAGAACGGATGTCAAGCCACCCTGATCAGCACCTATGCGTCCACAATGAACAACCCGGACGAGACGAAGGACAAGCTCTACAAAGAACTAGACACCCTACTATCAGCAGTGAGCAGTACTGACAAGCTGATCTTGCTTGGCGATTTCAATGCAACAGTAGGGTGTGACTCTGCAATCTGGCAAGGAGTCATTGGGAGGCATGGAGTGGGCAAGTGTAACAGTAACGGCCTACTTTTAATGAAGACCTGTGCAGCATACAACCTCCTCATCACTAACACAACCTTCTGCCTGCCTACCCGTAACAAGACCTCTTGGATACACCCCTGCTCTAAGCATTGGCATCTTATCGGCTATGTCATTGTCAGGAGAAAAGACAGGCAGGATGTCAGAGTAACCAAGGCCATGTGTGGTGCTGACTGCTGGACAGCTCATTGTCTCCAAAATGAGGCTCCGCATCAGACCCAAGAGGCAATCACAAGGAAGCAAGGTTACAAAAAGAACCAATGCGGCCAAGCTGAAGTACCCTAGCATAGCTTCAGCACTGGCTGAAGACTTAGAAATCAAGCTTGCTGACCTACACCTTGCAGGCAGTGCTGAGGACGATGGGGAATGCTTCAGAGATGCTATCCATACATCTGCGCTGAAGACGCTTGGGCCCTCCACCTGCAAACAGCATGACTGGTTTGATGACAATAATGAGGAGATACAGGATTTACTTGTTGAAAAGCACAGTCTTCATTGGGCCTGTCAGAATGACCCATCTTCAGCTGCCAAGAAAAATGCTTTTGCCAGTGCTCGCAGGACAGTCCAGAATAAACTGCGTAAGATGCAGATGAAATACAGGGATATGCTGACGGAAACGATTTGAAACAGTTCTATGAAGCCCTCAACATACTCTACGGACCTCAATCTCTCGGGAGTTCCCCGCTCCCGAGTACAGATGGTACAACTCTCATTACAGGGAAGGCTCAGATCCTGCAGAGATGGGCTGAACACTTTGAAGCCGTCCTCAACCGACCATTATCTATTAACGATGAGGCAATAGACAGGATTCCCCAGGTTGATATCAACAGCGCTATAGATGACCCACCGGTAGTAGCCAAAGTCACGAAAGCTCTCAGCCAGCGATCCAGTGGCAAAGCCCTAGGGACAGATGCCATACACGCAGAGATCTATAAAGCTGCTGGTCCTGCACTTATCGAGAAGCTCACCGAGTTGTTCCAGTCCTTTTGGAAGCAAGGGTCCATTCCTCAGGAAGTTAAAGATGCTTCCAACTATTTGTTGACCTCGCGAAACCCTTCAACACTATAAGCTGACAAGGCCTGTGGAGGATCATGTCAAAGTTTGGCTGCCCCCCAAATTCATTCAGATGGTACGCCAGTTCCATGATGGCCAGACTACTGGATGGCGGAGAATCCTCTGAGGCATTCCCAGTCACCAATGGCGTCAAACAGGGCTATGTGCTCACACCCACACTGTTCAGCATGATGTTTATTGACATGCTGAATGATGCCTTCTAGGACAGTGTTGCTGAAATCAGCCTCAAGTACAGAGTGGATGGGAAGCTCTTCAACCTGAGGAGACTTCAAGCTATTACCAAAGTGAAAGAGACTGTTCTGAGAGATTTCCTCTTTGCCGATGACTGTGCCCTGTATGCTGGCTCACAGTATGCACAAGTCAGTATGCACAAATTTTCCACGGCTTGTGACAACTTTGGACTCACCATCAACAGTAAAAAGACCGACGTCATGCATCAGCCTGCTCCTCATGCACCGTACACAGAACCCATAATCACAACCAAAGGGCAGAAACTACAGGCAGTGGACCAGTTCACTTATCTTGACAGCACCCTTTCCCAAGCAGTGACTATTGATGCAGAAGTTAACCGCAGAATAGCAAAGGCAAGTTCTGCTTTCGGTGGACTGCGCTCCACTGTATGGGAACATCGAGGAATCAGCCCAGCAACAAAACTGAAGGTCTACAGCGCCGTGGTACTCACTACCCTCCTGTATGCCTGTGAAACGTGGACTGTGTATTGAAGGCATGCAAGACAGCTCAATCATTTCCACATGACTTGTCTTCACAGAATATTACGCATCCAATGGCAAGACGAAGTGCCAGACGCTGAAGTTCTCTCTAGAGCAAGTCTACCATCAGCCCACACACTGCTGAAGAACGCGCAGACCTGGTGGGCAGATCATGTCATCCGTATGCCAAACGAGCGCATAGCCAGGCAGCTCCTTTTTGGGGAACTCTCTACTGGAAGACGCTCACATGGAGGGCAGAAGAAATGTTTCAAAGACACACTCAAGGCCTCCCTGAAGTCGCTTGATTTTGACACGACCACTTGGGAAATGCTGGCACAAACCGCCCTACCTGGCGCTGCCCCGTCCACAAAGGCTGTCAAGCTCACAAAGCAAGGTATATTGCTGAAGCACAACTTAAGCACGAGCTGCGCAAGTCCAGAGCCACCAGCGCAACAACTAGTGTCTACACAAATCTGCCCAATACATGGCAGGACATTCCGTGCCCGAATTGGCCTGATCAGTCACCTTCAGACACACTGCAACCAGTCTCAAAAATAGTGTCGAGGTCCTCATCGATGACGATGGACCAACAACATGACAAGTCTCCATACACACAATTAGGACATCAATGTTCCTTGTACAGTTTAGAAATACAATAACAAAGGACTGGAATATTTTAGCAGATTTAAGACCATAAGACATAAGAACAGAATTAGGCCACTCAGTCCATTGAGTCTGCTCCACCATTCAAATCATGGCTGATTTTTTTTCATCCCATTCGCCTGCTTTTTCCCCATAACCCCAACCCCCTTATTAATCAACAACCTATCTCTGTCTGAAAGACAATCAGCGACCTGGACTCCTCAGCCTTCTGCAGCAAAGAATTAAACAGATTCACCACTCTGGCTGAAGAAATTCCTTCTCATCTCTGTTTTAAAGGATTTAACCTGAAGCTGTGCTCTCTGGTTCTAGTTTTTCCTACTAGTGGAAACATCCTCTCCACGTCCACTCTATCCAGGCCTTGCAGTATCCTGTTTCAATAAGATCCTCCCTCATCCTTCTAAACTACAACTTGAAAAAGAGAGTTTGTTTTCTCTAAAGGTAAAATATGGAGATGCTGGATTCTAAAATAACAATACTAAATGCAGGAAATGTTCAGCTGGTCAGGCAGCATCTGCGAAGGAGGAAACCAAGTTAACGGCCCAGAACTTGTCATCTCTGGACGATCTTATCCTGGATGTATTACAAGATGTTCTGGGGCACCCTTCAAAATGCATTTTTCCCTTTCCAGATAAGGACATATGATAAATTCAGTGTGATAGTTTGCCTGTGGCACTTTAAATTTGCTGAGGTCACTGTCAAATACTTTGATTCCGAAGGCTTGGGTGTTGGTTGCATTTTCAGCACAGTGAATATTAATTATAGGAGCAACATAAACAGTAACAAATGAAATTGTTTAAATCAGGGGAAAAATAGAACTGAGTCCTTCAGCCTTCCCACTTACTGCATTTGTCTAATCTCGCTTTAGTGCAAGTGGAATAGCTAAGTATTTAAAAATCATGAGCTGAAATCTTGCAATAATGTATGTTATAGTACAGTTCCATAAGGCGTTAACCAGGGCTCAGATGGCAACAGCCTTGTGTCTGAATCAAATGTTACGAGTTTATGCCCCACTGCCGAGACATGAGCACAAAATCTGGGCTAATATCCCAATGTAATATTGAGGGGGTGTTGTAGTGTTGGCACTGCTTTCTTTTGGCTGAGATATTAAACCAAGGGAACTAGCTTTATGTGATGCTCTCCGCTGTACCCTGCAAGTTTGAAAGAACCATCCATTGGAAAACAGGCCCAAAAAACATAGGAAAATAGATAGGTAACGTTTTGTCTGATCTGGGTTGGAAATAGGAACATCAGGTCCTTTCATCAGGACTGGAAACTGTGAAGTTCTGACAAAATGGCACTGATGTGAAAAGTTAACTGTTTCTCTTTCCATGGATACTGCTTGACGCAATTTTATTTTTCACTCAGTGTTACCATCATACAGTTACTTAAATTCAGATAGTTTTATTCCTTTTGAAGTAGCATTATTCCAACGATACTGCATGCAGCAGAGATTGAATAAATCTAAGCATTTACATTAAAGAGCAAATAAAAGATTTTCTAGCTTAATCAAGACTATCATTCTAGATAAACTGACAGCTCCATATATAGCTTTCAGTCATCATTCTAATACAGTAAGTCCTCATTTCAAAGTTGTGGTTGTATTCTTGAAAATCACAATTTTAAGAGAAACCCTGATTCCCTTAGGTATCGATATTAAAATTGCAGTAAGGTTCTGCACAGCCTTTATCAGACAAAAACAAGTATTAAAACAGCTTACCCTCAAAATTGAAATATTTCACATTGCAAAATTCTGACATTGGTAAATAAAATGACTTTTAAAACAAATTTAAAAATATAAAAAATGAATCTTTCTACTCAATACTTCTTGCTCACCACAGATCCTGATTCCCATACCCCATGCTCCCTAATCATCCTAGTGGCTGCAGATTCTGCCCTTCCCTAACTTCCAAGTTGAGGTCTCCCTCCTCATCCCCAGTTGAGGCCTCTCCAACCACCACCATCCCCTTCTCCCCCAACTTGACCCACGCTGCCACCAAACCTCCCACTTCTGACTCTCATTCTCACCGCTTCCTTCTCCTGAACCCGAGCTGTGAGAATGACAGCTTCGGAGAAGAGCAAAGAGGCAGGAACACTGAGAATCAATGGATTGTAGCAGCCCAGCTTGACATTTATGCACCATCAAGACTCTCATTTTCATAACATCTGAGCTCCGGCATCAGATCTGGATCTTCAGCAGGAACGCAGGTCCAGCTGTGAAAGACGTATGAGGTAGGAGGTTCAGTGAGAAGGTGGATCGGGGAGGAGAGGGGGCACAGTCTGGAGGTCAGGGAAGGGGAGAGTCCACTCCAAAATTGCACCAATTGAGTCATGCAGGAAATTGTTAAAACAAATCAGACTACACTCAACGAGGTTACAGGCCCCTTAACTTACCAACTAAAGGAAAAACGCATTAAAATGGGGCCACTTTAAATGAGGGCTGATTGTATTTCTGAATGAAATCCACTATTTTGGAAAAAGCCAAGTTTTCATAATGCTTACAAAAGAAACGTGAGTACATTTTCTAAATATTCTTATTAGTCACTAGTCTTTGGAGCTTTCGAAATCTAAAATGTGCTTCCACTTTTTCCCACTCACTTCCATATCAAAGGCAATTTATTACCAAAGTTTGATCTAAATAGTTCCTGTTATACTTGGGGTGCACAAATTTATGCTCGAGGTCAACAGCAAGTCAAAGTGTATGATTACAGGAACTTCCACAAAATTCTTTCATGGGATGCGGACATCACTGGCAAATCCAGCATTTGTTGCCCATCCCTGATTGCCCTTGAACTGAATGGCTTGCTCGCCATTTCAGAGGGCCGTTAACAGTCAACCACAATGAAATATCACATGTAGGCCAGACTAGGTAAGCATGGCAGATTTCCTTCCTTAAAGGATATTAGTGAACCAGATTTTTTTTAAACAACTATCGATGATAGTTATCATGGTCACCATTACAGAGACTCTTTCCACATTTATTAATTGAATTTAAATTCTCTAGTGTCATGGAGGAATTCAAGTACATAACTCAAGAACATTATCACAAAAAAACTTATCCTGGGCTTCTGGATTACAAGTCCAGTGACAGTTCCATGATGCCACCAACTCCCCCGATCATACTGATTATATATCATATATTCATCACATTCAGTTGATGAATGGAATTCTATTATTATATTATCTATCTTCTGAACTGGACCATATTTCTCTTCCACCCACAATAACAGTCACCGACCAACAAGAGAAAAACTGCTACCATAGTAGTAAGAACTTGCTTAGAGCCAAAACTAAGAGTAGGGTTTATGGAATCCAGGCAAGGCTTCAAGATTATTGTTGAACTAACAGTTAGAGGAACAAGGTTTAAAAGAGATGTACAAGACAAGTTTTTTTTAAACACAGGAGTGTTGGGTGCTTGGAACTTGCTGCCAGGGGAGGTAGTGGAAGCGGATATGATAGTGACTTTTAAGGGGTGTCTGGACAAATACATGGATAGGATGGGAATAGAGGGATATGGTCCCTGAAAGGGTAAGGGATCAGTGCAGGCTTGGAAGGCTGGAGGGTCTGTTCCTGTGCTGAAATTTTCTTTATTCTATGTATCTCTCAGAGACCTGCTATTAATTTTATTTATTCAAGGGAAGAGAGTTAATGCCACTGCGACAGACTGCATTGTGTTCAGTGTTGCCATGTCTTTGCGTGTACAATGGTGGCTTGCCAGAGTTATCCAGTATCAACAATCTACATTAATCCAATACCAGTTAGCAGTTCCACCAGATGCACTAATACACGCTATAAAAGATTTTGAAGTACTATGTCAACTATAAACATTAGATACAAGCCTACATAACGAGACCATCAATATTTTTACATACTGCTCGTGAGCATTGCCAAGAGTAACACGATCGGCACTTAAGTTTTTAACATCCAAATATTCATTGAATAGCTATATCTTAATCTTGGAGCAAGGAACCAAGATTTGAAATAAAATATCCATTAAGGCAAATCTACACCAAACCTTCAGGCTGCCAGATTTTCATAAACTTGAATGTAATCACTTGCAACAATCAGTGGCTCCCTTGAGAAAGGCATGAACGATGCCTGCCTCGAGTGTTTCCCTCCAGCAGGGCTTACAATAACTCCCCGGCTGTGCTGGAGTGAAGAGGCTATGGAAGCCACTCAGGAGATCAGGGATGGGGGGTGGTGGTGGTGGGGCGTGCACCTCCTGGGCATTGCCAGTGTGGCAGTGCCAGCTTGGCGCCATGGCAATGCCCAGAAGGCACCTTGGCACCACTCACTGGGCATTGCTAAGGGGTGGGGCCCATGGGGGGAGTGAGATCGGTAGGAGTGGGAGGTCCCACTGCCACCCTACAGCGACCTACAGAGGGAGGGAGGCCAGTATTCAAGACGGGCCCAGACACATTCAGGGGGCCAGTGATTGGCGGGGTAGTGAAACGGGGTCAGGGAGCTAGCCAGCAATCGGGTGGCCAGCAGTGCAAGGTTACTGCACGTGTGCCAATCTCCACTCTGACAAACTGGCACATGCGCAATGGCCCGCTCAGCACTATGCTGTCGGCCTCTCCAGCGGAAATAGGCCCTGCTCCCATCATCTTCATGATATTCATGCTACTGCATTTGGCAGTGCACAATACAGGGGGAAATCATTTTGAAAATCTAGAAAAAAAAGAAACCAGCAGGATTTAACCCAGTTTTTACACAAATTCGACAATTAGAATTTTTTTTTGGGAGAATCCCACCCAAGAGAACTATTAAAACTTATATGCCTGTCTAAATATAGAACTGACAATATGCCAATGCACAGCTCCAAAAAAAGTGAATATAATGCACAACTCAATTAACATGTATTTCAAAATTGCATTTATTGTAAATTGAAAAACAATCCAAGCACTCAAACCCAAAATTAAAACTAGTTTTTAAATTGAGCAGGATGTCTGGCATTGTTAAAAATAACTGAAGTAGTGAAGTGTTAAGAATCATGGTAAGAAGAGTAAAGCAGTTGTGCTCAGCTTGGCTTCCTTCTGTTAAGAGCATGAAAGAACATTGTGGTAAATTAATTTGCTTCAGTTTAAGAAATTCAAATTTTCTGCCTTCAGTGGCGCCTTCCTACAGTTTTCAATTTTAGCTCAGTATCCTCACTCTTGATTGCTCGTAAGTGAATCCTGTTGGGAGAGTGACCCTTGCTAAAGAGTGCGCATTTACGGATAATGAGAGAATCAATCACTGTTGTGACTCACTCCATTTCCTCTCCATCTCCATTCTGCCCACACACACACACAGTTTGAAACCAGACATGGAGAATGGCCACTTAGGTGACCCAGTGGTTTTACGCCATTGCTCTTGTGAAGTCCATTTCAGCACCTTCATAAGGGATGGAGAAGAATGTGGAGCAGGGAAAGAGGGGAAGGAAAACACTAAACAAGAGACTGACCAAATTATTATATACTCTAATTTCACAGCTGGGGGCCATTTACCTGAACATTATCAGAGCTGAAAAGAATTCTGATGGACAAGGAAAATAATAAATTAGCAGTCATAAGGTGCAGACAATGAAAGATCTTTAAACCTTCCCTCATCCCACCACTGGTTCCCATGCCTTCAATGACCTTAGACCACATCAAAACTCTCCTCAGATTCTCCCTTCTTCCGCTCTTCATTAAAACCCACCCCTTTGACCACACCTCCGGCCACCTGTCCTAATATTTCATTCTGTTAGGCATCTTGGAAAAAACATGACACTTCTGTGTCTCAGTAAAAGGCACCATCAAAGACAAGTTTCAGCTGATCTTAGCCAAGGCTTCTAATTACTTCCACTGACTGGTTAGAAAGTGTCCACTGCACAAAGACAAGATTGAAATTGGATGTGTTGCCTTCCAAAGTCAAATAGTTTTCCAATGCTCACGGCCCAGATTCAAGTGAAAAATGGCTCACTGGGCAAAACCATTTCAGAGCTGTAGGGAAGCACTGGAATCTAGTTCATGAGGTGATAGAACGAGTAGTTGTGGGAGAGTGGGGTAGGGATAGAAACAGCCTCTGCAATTGTGGCTACAACATGCAAGTCTTGAATAAAGTTAGGTTTCATAAAGTTTGAGATGCTGAGGAGAGAATCAGCTGTTGCATTAGGAGTCGGAGCTTCTTGAAAGTAGCCAAGAAGGTTAAGGAGATTTCTATGTAAGCTTTGGGGAGCTGGTGACATTAAGAATGTTGAGAGAATTGAGTGAAAGATGAAGTGTTAACAGTTATCTAATTTGAGGCATGAAAGTATGTACTTACAGTGACACTCACCACAGTGAAATACAGAAATATAAGATTTTCTATAAAGTTAAATAAAAATCAGAACTTACCAGTTCAACACTCTTAAAGTAAAGCCTGTAGTTTGTAATGTACACCACTCCCTTTTTAGGCCCATTAAAGTGGCAAATGTAGATCACATCCTTCTCTATGAAGCAGGAACAAAAGACTCATTAACTATTAGAAGCTAGCACACAAAAAAAAGTTTATATTTGATATTTCTTAATCCCAAATGAATGCAAATATGATTTTTAAATGATTAATATACAAATTGAAAACTGTGAATGTAGTTATGATCGAAATTCTGTAAAAAGCAGAGTTTAACATTTAGACCTTAAAATTACTTAAGGTAATTTATATTTAGATAGCGAACAGAATAGATTTGCAGGTAAAATTACTGTAAACACAGTCCTACCTTTACTTTTAACATCTTCTCCTGCTAACAGTGGTACTTCCTCTATCTGTTGTGCCTGAAAAGAAAGAAATGCCCAATTAATCTTGTAAATGAATTGTACTGATTTTGCTTATCAATTAGTCTCATGCTGCAATGATTTCTAAATGTAATTAGTTCTGGTTATTCTGCACAATTAACAGATCACATTACAGGAAAATCCCGAAACTTACAGATGTCCAAATTCAATTAATCCCATTTAATATAACACATTAGCTTTGAAAAGAGTTAGCATTTGCTTTTTGCCAAAGTTCCATTATTAGATACACCACCTTTTAGTTAGTTTACCACCAGAACTCCCTGTAAAGCCTCCAGATGCTCCATAAAATGATTTAACAACATAATTAAATCATACAGGTTAAAATAAATCAATGCAAACATCATATCTCCAGGAAAGTTCAATTACAGATAAAACTGGAACCCACAGTCAGAAAAGAGTCTTTATATCCTCTCTGGAATTTTACTTACTGCTTTTTAAATCCTCAAGTTTTGTGGCCCATAAAGTATCTTCAAACTCATCTGATGAATTCTTATTACTGGTGTCTAACTTTCAGCTTATCTTGAAAGTTGTGGGCCTAGACAGTAATGAGGAGAAGGGTCTTTGTCTAGTTTTTTTTCAGCTTCCTTTCTGAAGCACAGGGACACCGAGGATAATTGTTCCAATGCCTTTGCATTCCGGCTCAACCTGACATGCAGGGCCCAGCACTACAAAAGACAGTATATCTACCCAGCAGTAAATATACTATCTGGTCAAGTTCATAAAATTAAAACTATTTAATTGTACACATTTTTTTCAAAAAAGTATAATAATTAAGGAGCAAAAGAATAATCAGCAAAGTTACATTTTCTAATAGGCAGTGCTTTTATTTTAATTCCATTTCAAAATGTGAGTTCTACTAAGCAGAAAAATGTATAAACACCTTATCTCATTAATCACGACTCAAGCATCATACGGTCGATAATCAAAACCAGTGGGGAAATAGACATTTGCTAAGTCAGTAAGCATTGCAGCGTAATGGAATGCAGTGCTTACGTTGATGGATAAGTAATCCAGAGGCCTCAACTGTCACGAGTGCAATTTCACCATGGCAAATTGAGAATATGAGAATTCGAAAAAAAATCCGATTATTGATAAAGAAAAAAAATCATGAAGTAAATGTCATAAAAGCCCAACTGGCTTACTGAACGTCCTTTAGTGAAGGAAACCACATTTAGCCAGTTGATTCTTAATTGCCCACTGAAGGGTAAACAATTTAGTCTGATCAAAGAATGACAATGATCACGGCAGGTCATGAAAGCAGACTGCCAGCTGAACCAGTAATGATAGGCAATAACTGGGGCCTTAGTGTGAGAGAGAGAGAGAGAGAGATGCAGTCACAGGATTATTTTGTTTCCAGAACAGCAACACTGGCCAAGGTGGTCTCAAATTCAGTTCTCAGTACATAACAAGCTGGATGATCTGGAAACTGCAGCATTACAATTTGCCTCAATATTCTAGGCTAATGAAGCTGGAGGGGTTTTAAAAAAAAACCAGCTTAGTTAGAGAGTACCCACGCAGGAAAGTACATTCACCAACACTAACTGAGAATGGGATTGGTCTCAGCTGTCATATCTCAGATGACAGAAACATAGAAACTGGAAGCAGAAGGCCAATCGGCCCTTTGAAGCTGCTCCGCCATTCATTCTGATCATGGCTGATCATCAAATTCAATATCCTGATCCCCCCTTTCATCCCATAACCCTTAACCCGAAAAGAAAATGCTGAAAAATCTCAGCAGGTCTGGCAGCATCTGTAAGGCGAGAAAACAGCTGATGTTTTGAGTCGGATCAAGGGATATGAGACTTTAATTTTGTCCCATATCCCTTGATCCTTTTAGTCCTATGAGGTATATCTAATTTCTTTTTGAAATCAGACAATGTTTTGGCCTCATCTACTTTCTGTGGTAGTGAATTCCACACATTCACCACCCTCTGGGTGAAGAAATTTTTCCTCATTCATGTTTGAATTGCTTATCAATACTGAGGCTGGCATGTGAATACTGGGAGTCTACAATGACCGCCTTGGGTATAGACATTGGCAAGAAATCTGTAGAGCAGGAGAGAAACATACCTTTTTATTTGTTGCATTGATTGATGCAGAAGTGGAATTTACTATCGGGGAGGATGCCGAAGCCATAGTTTATCCAGATTCTTAGAGGAAGCAAAGTTGACTGCAATAAAAAAATACCAGTTAGCTATGGCAACACCTCCATAGATGTGCCTTTCTAAAAAATTAAACAAACCATTCTTGAGTCTTCACATTGAGATGTACTGAATGGTTTTTGATAGAAGTCTACATCAATATTAAGTGTTGTCATTTTCATCCATGCAGAAATGCATCAACAATACCTTATACCCTTACCATACAATTTACATCCCAGATCATCGGTGTAGGTAACAGACACCAACTCAGCATCATGCACTATTTAAAACTTTCGGCCATGTGTGCAATTTCTGAGGGGAGTGGACAACTTGGATACAAGAACAATAAATAACTGGTTTCAATATAAATTAGGCCGCTATGGGGAAGTGCCCAACAGAAATCAAACATCACTCCACAGACAAAGAAATAATTTCTCTAGGTCCTCTGCGTGCACCAGCGGTGGTGCAGTCCTTAAGTAAATATTACCCACTTATGTGTTAATTGCATCAATTGAGGTTAAGTATATACAGGTAGAGGGCATTGACTGGATGGTTATGTGAGCATTTACTGTAAGAGACATTTACTGACAGTGTGAGTCAAGCTAGGGATTATGCACCTGAAATGATTCACTCAGTGAATAAATCTATACCAAGTAAAGATTGACTCTGATATCTTCCTTTACCAATTGGCTAATAGGAGTATAACATTGTGTTCCCAAGCACATTAATGCAACCCTGGAGAACCCAATAGGATCCTCGCCTTAAAAATATGAAGCAAATTATTTTTTCCTCCTCCTTTGATGGTTACTTTTATTGACAGCACACACAAAACAGATTGGATTGACATAAAAAACAGTTCTTTTACTCATCAAATACTGACAATATAGAGTACTTGAAGCTTGTTTCAGAAAGTACAACAGGCAAAATTGCTGTTTTGGTTTAGTTGAGTCGAGTCATGGAAGATGAAACATTGCTGTTGATTCTAACATCTGCATCAGATATGCTTTGGATATAGAATTAGTTAGGTAACAAAACAACACAAAAAGGGTTGGCAAGGAATGAGCACATTTTATAGAAGTCACATCTAAGCTCTTTATCCTAGTGCACCATTTAGACTCGAGCCAGGGAACCCTGGAGATGACAAAGACAGACAATACTCCAATTTTTTTTTACAAATACCAAAGCTTATTGATAGAGGGTTAGGATTTATTCACTTGAGGTAAGGAGCACAGCACACAAAATGCAAACACAAACCAGCAAGGAGGAAGTCTAAGCCCACATAGAAAAAGCTGCACGTTCTTATCATACATGAACAGTGTTTTGCAATATTCTGAGAATAAAATCAATATACAACTTATAATTCAGGTTTTGAAATCCGACACTAGTCAGAGTGCGAAATGATTTGTGTTAGTAACACAGTTGCTATAACTGACTCTTGAACTTCCCCAACATAACTAAATATTCTCACTCATCTTAAACTCATTTTTTTGTAATGGAAATACTCCATGACAAGTATATGAACACAGAAATTCTTAAACAAAAAAAAATCTTTGTTTTTATTATTGTCACATAGAATCATAGAATCCCTACAGTGCAGGAAATCATTTGGCCCATCGAGTCTGCATTGACAACAATTTCTCCCAGGTCCTTCGATTCTGTAATCCCACGTATTTACTCTGCTGATCTCCTTCGACACTATGGGGCAATTTAGTATTAACAAACCACCTAACCCGCACATTGTTGGAATGTGGGAGGAAACCAGAGCACCCAGAGGAAATCCACGCAGATTTGGGGACAACGTGCTGACTCTGCACAGACCAGAATCCAGAAGGCCAAAATTGAACCTGGGCCCCTAATGCTGCAAGGCAGTGGTGCTAACCACTACGCCATGCACTATATAGACAAAATACATGACTGGTACCAACCTAATACCTAAACCCAAGAACAACAGCCATTTGAAATTTCCAAATATGAGAATTCAAATACACAAAATGTCACATTATCTGAGAATTTTCCACTCAAAACATAAAAGATTACTACTTAATTTAGAAAGGTTCCTCAACAGATCATCTTTAAATACATTTTGTACAACTTACTGTACCCTTTTAAATGCTGTTCAAGATTTCTGGACAATATAGACCAAAATAATCACTTTACATATATCATTACCGTATAATTCCCAAAGGATGTTAAAGATAATGAATTGCCTTTGAAATGAAGTCAGTGTTGTAATATAGAAAACACAGTAGCTAATTTGCAAACAGCAAAATCCCATAAACAGCATTCAAAATTACATAGAATCAGCAATGGGATAAATGACCTAATAATCTATTTTCAGCTTAGCTTATTGAGGGATAAATGTTGCCCAGGACCCAAGGGGAGCTCCTGTGCTGTTTTTCAAATAGGGTCATGGGATCCTTATCATCCACCTCAAAAGATTAGATTGTCCTCAATTTAATCTCTCATTTTTGACTTGCAGCACTCCGTCAGCATGGCACTGAAGTGTCAAGAAAGTCATGTACTGAAGTCTCTGGAGCAGGGCTCGAACTCAGGACCTTCCTAGCCAAGACTACTACCACCTGATTTTACTCTGCCTTACCCATAAGAAGCTAAACAGAAAAGGAAACTAGCTTGGTCAAAGTGTCTCACGGCTCAGTGGGTAAATTGTTCAGAATGATATGGTGCCGAACCATATGGATTAAGAAGGCTCCCAGACTGGAATCCTGGTCTGTAATTAATTGGCTAAACCCAGCTCTCCAAATGATCTCATATCACAGCCATGATTTCTATCCCCGACTACCGTCCAGCAACATAGGTACATTTATCAATGTCTGGTGAGGACTGGAACATAAGGTCCTGTGATGCCCAGCCCACTGCCCAGATTCACACATGAATAAACAGCTGTATAGTTTGCGTTGCCTGTGCAAGTGTGAATCAACATCTTTAGGAGAATCAGATTTGAATCATCACAGGCGCAAGTGCATAACTGATGTGTGACCTGGGAACTGCCAAATTGTTGGATGGAAGTTTAAAACAGCTTGCTGTTCATAGATAATATTTCAGAAATTAGTGGAAGAGCAAGATGTTGGTGAAACACTGGAATCTTAACACTGGGATTCAAATGCATTTCAAACTGACAAAATATACTTTGCACTGAAATATACTTTGCGGCATTCTTTGGCAAATGCAATTGCAGAACTCTGTACAGAATTTTTGTTATTCCCTTTACTATTAAGAAAACAAAAACATGATTTAACATGTTTCCAAACATGGTTTTCATTCCATCATCTTGAAACTTGCCTTCTAAATAAAATCTCCCATAGATCATTAATTCCTCTCTGTGCCTACAGAATTTGTCTTCATCCACTCATCTGAAGATGGGTACAAACCTTGGTCTGAGGACCACTGCCTATACCTGTCTTGAGGAAGTGCCAGGACCCACTCAAAGATTCACCTTTTCAATTCTCTATCTTCCAGATAAATACCGTCAGTGGCAATCTCTTGAAATCGAGGATGACATCTGTCAGACTTGTTGACTCTTTTGATGGCCGAGCAGCTCAATTTTGGAGTCAGAAGTGTTCTGCCTCACTGGCGAGCTGCTGAGATTGAAGGTAGTCATGATGTGGAGATGCCGGCATTGGACTGGGATAAACACGATAAGAAGTTTCACAATACCAGGTTAAAGTCCAACAGGTTTATCTGGTAGCAAACACCACTAGCTTTCAGAGCACTGCTCCTTTGTCAGGTCAGTCAGGTGAGTCACCTGATGAAGGAGCAGCCCTCCGAAAGCTAGTGGTGTCTGCTACCAAATAAACCTGTTGGACTTTAACCCGGTGTTGTGAGACTTCTTACTGAGATTTGAAGGACCAGTTAGAGCTATGCCAACCAGTTCCCCTCCCAGTCAGCGCTCTTAATACCTCTGTGCTGCACAGCAACCATAAGCGTATCCTTATGCCTTTTCCTTTGGCCACCCTTAGAGTGTTGACCAATGGAGAGCTGGGAGAAGAGAGCCTGCAAAAGGTGGGGGTTTCTGAGCATCAGATGCAACGGTGCACCCATCAGAGTTGGTTCCACAGGAGCAGAGCTTCAATGTTGATAAACATAGTTTCATGAAGGATGCCAGCTGTCCTCCCATTTGATCCCCAGGATTCAGCACAACCACCGCAGGTGGAAACTCTGCGCGGAGGGTGTGGAGAGTCTGCAGAAGGATCTAGATAGGCTGGGCGAATGGGCCAGGAAATGGCAAATGGAATTTAATGTTGGCAAGTGCGAGGTGGTCCACTTTGGTAGGAATAATGGCAGGAAGGACTATTACTTACGTAGCGAAAAACTGCAGCAGGCGACGGTGCAGAGGGACCTCGGGGTCCTTGTGCATGAGTCGCAAAAACCCAGCTTGCAGGTGTAGCAGGTGGTCAGGAAGGCGAATGGGATGCTGGCCTTCATAGCAAGGGGGATTGAATATAAAAGTAGGGAGGTCTTGCTGCAGCTGTATAGGGCATTGGTGAGGCCGCAGCTGGAGTACTGTGTGCAGTTTTGGTCGCCGTACTTACGCAAGGATATTTTGGCCTTGGAGGGAGTGCAGAGGAGGTTTACTAGGCTGATACCGGAGTTGAGGGGGTTGAGCTATGAGGATAGGCTGAATAAACTAGGCTTGTACTCGTTAGAGTTTAGAAGAATGAGGGGAGATCTCATTGAGACATATAAGGTGATGAATGGGATGGATAGGATAGAGGTGGAGAGACTCTTCCCGCTCAGAAAGGACAGTAGGACTAGGGGGCACAGCCTCAAGATAAAGGGGGGGGCGGTTTAGAACAGAGTTGAGGAGGAACTTCTTCACTCAAAGGGTGGTGAATCTCTGGAATTCTCGGCCCGTTGAGGTGGTGGAGCTGCCTCGCTAAATATTTTTAAGAAGCGGGTTGATGGGTTTTTGATAAGCGAGGGGATTAAGGATTATGGGGAGAGGGCGGGAATGTGGAACTGAGCCACGACAGATCAGCCATGATCTTATTGAATGGCGGGGCAGGCTCAGAGGGCTAGATGGCCGACTCCTGCTCCTATTTCTTATGTTCTTATGATTGTAACATGGCATCAATAGACAGTCCAAGTTTTGCTGTATACAGAAGGATGGCCAAATCAACGACCTAACAAAGCAGGACTTTTGTGGATTTCCAAAAGTTCCTGTTGTCAAAGATACGTGCCATGTGTCATGGGATGATATCATATCATAGTGTGCCTTAAATGAATTAAGACATAACAGCAGGATTTAAACCACACCACTGCAATTCTGCACCATTATTATTGATTATTCTAAGATATTGTCGACAAAATTGTACTCCAATGATACAATCCAAAAACTATTGCAGAGTATACTGAAATAATCAGGAACAGAACCTAGAAGGCAGCAGAAGCAATCAGGAAGACTAGATTATCAGAAAATATCAGCAAAACTTGGGAGTGCACACTCATTTTGTATCAAGGCTTTAAATTGGATCTTCTCAGTAAGATCCACTGCAAGTCCAGGCCAGTTTCAAGATTCTTGGGAATGTGTTGTTGGCCTCAGCAGTACCTGTCCACAAATCCAATACTATTTGCTCTGCAACGATAGCATGACCAAAAGATTCAACACATTTACTAAAAAAAAGCCATCAATGACAGTGTTCTTGAATTCACTGCTAACATAGGTTGCCTATCCAACAATATGATCAGACTTTGAATATAACTATTTCTCTAATTGCTATCATTTAGATTGTTTAGCCACATAGCTATTCAGTGTCATGCCAGTGAGGTCACATGATTGTAGAAGGGTGTGTCACGTGACCACAGCCCAGCAGGGTTTGACGAAAAATCCTCAAAATCATTTATTTGTTCAAATAGACTCGAATCATTGTATAAACAAAAATCCATTCTGATTTTAGTGTGGTATCATCTTAAAATACAATTTTACCAAACAATATGCTGTGGTGACTTCAGGTGATCATGCCCCACTGAAAAATTCTAACTATGTCAAAAAATTCATACCAAGCTTACTGGAAGAATTTCAGAACACATAGTATACAATATCAATCCTCTTCTGCAAAAAGCTCTGCAAAGGAAAGATCTTCACATTCAAAATAAAAGGTTTCTCCCTATTCCAAGTGTACTCTGGTCTATAACTGGCAGTAAAAAGTCTGACAACACCAGGTTTTAGTCCAACCTATTTATTTGATAATATACTCACAAGCTTTCGGGTTAGCCCCTTCGTCAGGTGAATGGAGAGTTCTGGCCTCAGACAGAGCATATAAAGCACAGACAGTTTAGAGATTACTGATTAGAATGCGAATCCTTACACCTAACCTGCTGTTCAAGACCTGAAGTGGCTGATAATGTGAGTGGAAGGAGCACTGATCACAGTTTAAAGAGATGTGTATTGTCTCCAGACAGTACAGTAAGTGAGGTTTTGCAAACCCAGGCAAGTCACGGGGGTTACAGATAGTGCGACATGAACCCCCGTGACTTGCCTGGGTTTGCAAAACCTCACTTACTGTACTGTCTGGAGACAATACACATCTCTTTAAACTGTGATCAGTGCTCCTTCCACTCACATTATCAGCCACTTCAGGTCTTGAACAGCAGGTTAGGTGTAAGGATTCGCATTCTAATCAGTAATCTCTAAACTGTCTGTGCTTTATATGCTCTGTCTGAGGCCAGAACTCTCCATTCACCTGACGAAGGGGCTAACCCGAAAGCTTGTGAGTATACTATCAAATAAATAGGTTGGACTAAAACCTGGTGTTGTCAGACTTTTTACTGTGTTTACGCCAGTCCAACGCCGGCATACCCATACTATAACTGGCAACCATGGAATTTAAATTCAGTTAATTAAATAAATCTGGAATTTAAAAGAAAGATAGTCCCAGTAAAAATTATCAAATCACTGGATTGTTGTAAAAACCTGTTTGGCTTACTATTGTCCTTCAGCCATCCTTCATCATTATAACTTATAGAAATATAGAAAATAGGGGAAGGAGTAGATCATTCGTCCATTCGTTAGGATCATGGCTATTCATCCAACTCAGTAACCTGTTCCTGCTTCCCCCCCCGCCACACCCCATCCCAGTATCCTACGATCTCTTTAGCTACAAGAATTATATCTAACTCCTTCCTGAAAACATGCAACATTGGTGTTAATTCTGAACTGCCCTTTGAAATGGCATTGCAAGCCATTCAGTTGCACCAAATCACTATGAAAGACAATAAGAATAAGCCATCTGTTACTGACCAATGCATCAGACAAGGCAAAGACCAGTCAAATCTACAAGGTCTTTCTTACTAATATCTGCATATTTGTGCCAAAAATGGGAAAGCTTGGCATTCATCATTCCAGAATCATACTGGCCAGCTAAAATCCCAAACTCCTTTCCCATGATAGGACAGCACACTCCAGATGGGACACCATCAGAGCGTAGCCCTGGGAGTTCTCAACATTGACACAAGACTTCAAGAAGTCTTGCAGATCAGGTCAAACATGGGGAAGGAAACTGCCTGCTGATTACCTCCTATCACCCTCTATCAGCTGATGAATCAAGACTCCTCCATGTTGAATACCACTTGGAAGAGATACTGAACATAGAAGAGCACAGAATACACTCCTGGTGGGGCACTTCAATGTTTTGAAAGGGTACAGAAAAGATTTACCAGGACGTTGCCTGGTATGGAGGGCATTAGCTATAAGGAGAGGTTGGAGAAACTTGGTTTGTTCTCACTGGAACGACAGAGATTGAGGAGCAGTCTGATAGAAATCTACAAGATTAAGAGAGGCATGGACAGAGTGGATAGAAGCTTTTTCGTAGGGTGGAAAAGTCAATTATTGGGGGGCATAAGTTTAAGGTGCGAGGGGCAAGGTTTAACAGAGATGTACGAGACAAGTTTTTTTTAAACAGAGGGTGGTGGGTACCTAGAACTCGCTGCCAGGGGAGGTAGTGGCAGCAAATACAATAGTGACTCTTAAGAGGTATTTTGACAAATATATGAATAGGATGGGAATAGAGGGATATGGTACCCCGAAGGGTTGGGGTTTTTAGTTCAGTCAGGTAGCATGGTCAGTGCAAGTTTGGATGGCTGAAGGGCCTGTTGTTGTGCTGTAATGTTCTTTGCTCATTACCAAGAGTGCTCTGCAGCACCACTAACAGCCAAGCTGGTCGAGCCGTGAATGACACAACTGCCCGACTGGGCCTGCAACAGGTAGTTTTAAAAAAACTCATTGCCCTCATCCTTGTCAAGCAACCTACATAGAGGCACTGTCCATCAGAGTAATGGAAGGAATTATCACACACAGTCCTTTGGAGACCTGGTCATGTCTTCAACGGTAAAGTCACCCTCCATTTGCTGCGTAGCACTAAAAGAGCTGAAAATTGGACATCACCAGCAGTAGGACTACATTTATCTAGAATCCATTATTTCATGGTCCAGTACATCCCTCATTCTATCACGGGATCCATTCCATTTCAATGAGGAGTGCAGAAGCACATACCAGGTGCAGCACTAGGCCTAACTAAAACAGTGATGCCAATTTGGTGAAATTTTAACAAGGTTATATGCAGTCCCACAGCCAATGGATTAGATGAAAAGATCTGCAGACTTGCTGTACCTCGTTATAATCTTTCAATTATCTACTGTCGTTCACATGAATGCCCAGTCCTCAGTGAGAATGGAGCAGAGTGCAAAGGACAAGGCAGAAGCATCTGTAACCACCTTCAATCAGTAGGGCAGAATGGATGATCCAATCACAGAAATCAGTCTTCAAATAATTTGATTCACTCAACATAACATCAAGAAACAGCTGAATGTGCTGCATACAAAGGTTATGAGCTATAAAAACATGCGAGCTTTGCAAAATCTTGTGCATTGGCACTAACTGGACGAGCTGTTCCAGTACATCTACTTTGCTGACATCTGCCTGAAAATGGAAAATTGCCCAGTTACATCCTGCCAAGAAAGGGGAAAAATCAACCCAAACAATTACTGCCTTATCAACCGACTCTCAATCAGCAAAGTAATGGGTGTCATTGACAATGTAATCAAGCAACACTAACACTGCTCACTGACCCGCAATCACATTTTGGTTTAACGTTTTAAATTCTATTTGTGATTTGCTTTTTGTCTCAGACAATAACTCTTTAAGGGACTGCTCCTTTAATTAGTCTCACTTTATCTGAGGTAACTTAATTTATTTGATTTATTCAAAACAGGAATAACCTGTTCACTGATGCTCAGTTTGGTTTCCGCTAGGATAATTCTGCTTCAGTTTTCAGTTCAATCTTGATCCAAACAGAAAGAGGCGAGGTGAGAGTGACTGCCCTTGTCATCAAGGCAGCATCTGACCAAGTGTGGCATCAAGCAGCTCTTGTAAAATTGAAGTCAATGAGAATTCGGAAGAAAACAAGCCACTGGTTGATGTCATCCCTAGCTCAAAGGAAGACGGTTTGGCTGTTGGAGGTTAACCATCTTAGTTATCACAGAATCATGCAGCGCAGAAGCCTTTCGACCCAATCGAACCAGCACTGACACATTAGAAACACCTGAACTCCCACCTAATGCCATCTGCCTGCATTTGGCTCACAGCCGTGAATGATGTGCTAAGCGCTCATCCACATATTTTTAAAGCATGTGAGACAACCCACCTCCACAGTACATTCCAGACCTTCACCACCCTCTGGACAAAAAAGTCACACCCCCCTCCAAACCTCCTGCTCCTCACCTTGAACCTATGTCCCCTCGTGACTGACTCTTCAACTTCAGGGAATAGATACTCCTTACCCACAGTATCTATGTCCCTCAATCTTCAACATCTCGATTAGGTCATGTCTCAGTTTTCTCTGCTCCAACAAGATCAACCCAAGCCTACACAACCTCTCTTCATTACTTAAGTATTCCATCTCAGGCAGAATCTTGGTGAATCTCCCCTGCAACCCCTCCAGTGCAATCACAACCTTCTGATAATTGTGCAATTCTGGTTGCCAACAGTACTCTAGCTATGGCCTCACCAAGTTCTATGCAACATCAACAAGACTTCCCTGCTTTTGTAATCCAGATGTGGAGATGCCAGCTGGGGGCTGGGGTAAGCACAGTAAGTCGTCTCACAACACGAGGTTAAAGTCCAATAGGTTTATTTGGCAGCACAGTGCTGCCAAATAAACCTGTTGGACTTTAACCTGGTGCTGTGAGACTTCTCATTTTGTAATCTATGCCTCAATTGATAAAGGCAAATATCCCGTATGCCTTTTTCATCACCCTATCAACATGTCCTTCTGCTTCCAGAGATCTGTGGACAAACATGCCAAGGTCCCTTTGTTCCACAGAATTTCCCAGTGTCTTTCCATTCATTGAACACTTCTAGAACTTCAGTGCCTGGGTTCTTCAAGGGAGTGTCCTAAGCCCAACCATGTTCCACTTGTTCTTCAATGACAAACTCTCCATCATAAGGTCAGAAACAAGCCACAGTCCATTAAATCCATCTAGCTGGTTCTCTATAATGCAATTCAGTCAATCCCATTCCCCCACTTTATCCCTGTAACCGCAACAGCTCCATCCAATTTCTTTTGAAATTTGTCATCTCAGCTTTCAAGGCCAGTTACCAACTGCAGAAAAATATTCTTCCTCACAAAACCTGCTTCTCTTGCTTATGATTTTAAATCTGTATCCCCCTGGTTTGTGTACCATCAGCAAATGGGAACAGCTTTTCCTTGTTTATCTAAACCTGTCAAGAGAACAATCTCCAACCCAACAGCTACAATTCCTTATCCTTAGAACCAACCTGATAAATTCCCTCTGCACTCTGTCGAGGACTCACATATTCTGTGTGGTGACCAGAACTGGATGCAATTTTCTAATTGTGGCCCAGGCAGAGTTCTAAAAAGATTCAGCATAACATCTTCAATATGTTTTGTCCTCAATACCTCTATTCATGAAGCTCAACATTCCATAAGCTTTGCTAATTACTCCCTCAGTATGTCTTGTCACATTCAAAAAATTATGCACACAAATTCCAGGCCTGTCTGTCCCTGCACACTCTTTGGAAATGTTGGAAATTAAATCTAAATTGCCTCTCTGTGACCATTTCTAGCAAGTCAGAGTTTAACTGTCTGCCTTTGACTTCAACATCATTATTATCATCGAATACTGGTGAACCTCCTCTGCACCCCCTCCAGTGCAATCACAACCTTCTGATAATGTGGCGACCAGAACGTCACACAGCACTCTAGCTGTGGCCTCACCAAAGTTCTATGCAACTTCAACATGACTTCCCTGCTTTCGTAATCTATGTCTCGATTGATAAAGGCAAGTGTCCCATGTGTCTATCCAACGGGTCACTAATGATAAAAACTCTCATGCCATTTATACAGAGTCGTATGCAAAGTTAAACTCCTTTTACACCTCAGCTATTAAAGCCCAATCTGTATAATGTTGTTCTGAATCTGATTACGAGATTAATGCCAAATCAGAGGAAGTGCTCCTGATGGACTCTGACCAATATACCATGCAACTAAACATCATTTCCTTACTTTTACATTCCAACCACCTCATCCTACCCCCAAATCTTGCCGATAAAGACCAACATCCCATAAATCAGAGGGTACTGCCATTTGTCACTAATATGCCACAAAAACCTGTACATACAAAGATAAAATTAGGCGAAAAGAAGTGAAATTAGGCCTGTTGTGCAGTTTAAAGAGGATTGAATTTGAAGTCAATGTCAAGGACACAAATAAAATTCCAGAACATTACTGACAGTTTCACAGGTTATTGTGTTTCAACAGATTTCAACCCAATTCAGTTTAACCTACCATGAGACAGATGAAATGCTTTAATATGCAGTTTGCAAGAGAGGGCATATGTAGGAGAGGCAATGGCCTAGTGATATTATCGCTAGACTATTAATCCAGAAACTCAGTTAATATTCAAGGGACCTGAGTTCAAATCCCAGCATGGCAGATGTGGAATGTGAATTTAATATAAAATATCTGCAATTAAGAATCTACTTATGACCACGAAATCAGTCGATTGTCGGAAAAACCCATCTGGTTCACTAATGCCCTTTAGGAAAGGAAATCTGTTGTCCTTATTTTATCTGGCTTATATGTGATTCCAGAGCCACAGTAATGTAGTTGACTCTCAACTACCTTTGTGCAACGAGGAATGGGGAATAAGTGCTGGCCAGCCAGCAATGCCCACGTCCCAGAAATGAACAATAAAAAGAGAATCTCAAACAAAATTTTACTCCAGAAAGAACTAAGACAGGGAACCTCAAATTATTCAAAATACAACCAATCCTTTTGCTGTTCTGTACATTTGTTCTCCTCCTCGTTCCTCTTTGTTGAAAAAGCACCATTTGAATTTTTCAGTTTCTATATTGATATTTCACTGCAATTTTTAAAAACGTTACTTTCATGTCCCTATTCGTTTTATACAGATCTATTTCTTCATTCGCCTTATAGCCACAAATTTACTCATAAATGATGTTACCTGTCTCACAATTTGTACCTTGATTGTGACTCAATTGATAGAAAGTTGTGGATTCAAGTGCTACTCCAGAGATTTCAATGACAAATACAGGCTGACATTCAGTGCAGCACTGTTAGAGGCTCTGTCTTCAGATGAGATATTTAGCCAAGGCCCAAATCTGCCCCCTCAGGTGGATGTAAAGATCTCATGCCACTATTCCAAAGAGAAAGGAAGTCCTCCCCGTTTCCTGGTCAATATTTATCCAACAACCAACATCACTAACAAAACAGGTTATCTGTTCATTAGGGCACTGTTGTTTAAGGAACATTGCTGCGATAATAGTGTGCTATTGCTATAGATATGGGGACTGCTTATAGATTCAGTTCTGTTCTGCAGGCAATTGATATCTGGAATCTCAGATGCTGGAAGAGCAGGATAATTACTCCTTTTAGCCATGTAGTGTTTACTATGAAAGAGTTAAGGGACTTTTGTTCGCAAAAAGAAAAAGTACCTGGGGCTTTGATTAAAGGAATGGAGTGTGGGTTCAGGTAGGCAGCATATCATTGTGATGGTGTGGTTCTTGGAGGAGTTAGGTTTGTAGAAGAGAAAACAGCTTTTGAGTTCTAACTGGATATTGCTTAGTCCCACAGTCCAAAGATGTGCTGGTTAGGTTGATTGGCTATGCTAAGAAATTGCCCCTTAGTGTCCAGGGATGCGTAGGTTAGAGGGATTAATGGATATAATATGTAGGGATATGGGGGCAGGGCCTGAGTGGGATTGTGTTCGGTGCAGACTGGATGGGCCGAAGGGCCTCTTTCTGCACTGTAGGGTTCTATGATATGATCTATGAAAGATAGAGGTCTGCAAGCTGCTCTGAAAATCTGAACCTCTCAAAGTTTTGTCCTGTTTTCACTCCTTATCACAATCATATTTATGGTTCCTAACTGTATTTAAAATAGAATTTTAAATCTGTAAAAGTGTGTTGCTGATTTGGAACTAAAACAGTGATAAATTAGAAAGTGAAGCTGTTTCCGTTGTCACAGTTAGTAATGAAACCTGTTTTGATTTTTTAAAAAGTCCTAATTTGTCAGTGGAATAACTCCTGATGTGAAGCAAACTACCTTCACATGTGTCAAAACAGAAAAATTGGTGGGGTCTGGTCTGGCTTCAGAATATATCTTGGTGTTTGGGCCCAGGACCCCAACACTGCTTTGTGCAAACTGACTGCCATGATTCTCATAGTACAACAGCAACTTTACTAGCTGCATGTTGCTTTAGGATGTCCTGAAGTATGAAAAGGAGCAAAGTTTCTCTCGCTTACTGCCGTTTGCAGAAAAGAAAGTAAGTTTTAAGCAACTAAGATGGATGGTTAAGAATGTTAACAATGGAGGCTTCTAAATGGGATAGACCAGACTTGTCCAACCAGTAGCCTGTAAGCCATTCTATGTGGCCTCCAGAGCCAGTTTTCAAAACGCTGATCAAATAGCCAAGTCAAAGTGGAAGATTCAGCAAAGAGCATTTTTCCTACCATCAGAGCCCATTCCCCTCCTGCGTGTTTGCTGTGAGCCTTTCAGCAGCAAATCTGGGAAAGTAACAGATACTGACTGGAACATCAGTGGTGGTGAATACGCTGAAAAGAGGTTTTCTTTTAGAGGAGGCAGTGGGAACACAAGTGCCAGGAAAGCATGGAACAAGACCGCCAGTCCTCAGGATCCAAAGTGCCGGGGACCCTGGGAGAGGCAGGCTGCGAGACCCAGGAGTGAGACCTCGGTCAGAGGTGGGTGAGTGGATGGGGAAGAAGCTGACAGAGTTTTGTGGGAGATTGGGTGGATGGGTGGGAGGGAGGGAGAGTTTGTCTGCCTTACTGTATAGGGCATTGGTGAGGCCGCAGCTGGAGTACTGTGTGCAGTTTTGGGCGCCGCACCTGCGCAAAGATATTTTGGCCTTGGAGGGAGTGCAGAGGTGGTTTACTAGGCTGATACCGGAGTTGAGGGGGTTGAGCTATGAGGAGAGGCTGAATAAACTAGGCTTGTACTCGTTAGAGTTTAGAAGAATGAGGGGAGATCTCACTGAGACGTATAAGATGATGAATGGGATGGATAGGATAGAGGTGGAGAGACTCTTCCCGCTCAAAAAAGACAGTAGGACTAGGGGGCACAGCCTCAAGATAAAGGGGGGAACGGTTTAGAACGGAGTTGAGGAGGAACTTCTTCACTCAAAGGGTGGTGAATCTCTGGAATTCTCTGCCCGTTGAGGTGGTGGAGGCTGCCTCGCTAAATATTTTTAAGACGCGGGTTGATGGGTTTTTGATAAGAGAGGGGATTAAGGGTTATGGGGAGAGGGCAGGAAAGTGGAACTGAGCCACGACAGATCAGCCATGATCTTATTGAATGGCGGGGCAGGCTCGAAGGGCTAGATGGCCTACTCCTGCTCCTATTTCTTATGTTCTTATGTACTCCCAGTCTCAGGTTTTCACTCTCCCTCATCACACACACACGCGCACACACACAGTAAGTGAGGGAGGATGAGTGAACACCCTGAAAATGGCACACTGCAACCCTCCCACATTCAGGTGGGAATTTAAATTTAATTTATTGCGATGACATTTCTTTATTTTTGCTCAATAATTGTTTATTTTCTTAATACTTTTTTTGAAATTCATTTTAAAGTTTTGACAAACCTTATCTGAAATTTGCTCATCGGTTACCTTCCTTAAATAAGCACTAAGGAAATTCGGCACGTCCACTACGACTCTCATCAACCTCTACGGATGCACCATAGAAAGCGTTCTTTCTGGTTGTATCACAGCTTGGTATCGCTCCTGCTCTGACCAAGACCACAAAAAACTACAAAGGATCATGAACGAAGCCCAGTTCCTCACTCAAACCAGTCTCCCACCCACTGACACTGTCCACACTTCCCGCTACCTCAGCAAAGCAGCTAGCATAATTAAGGACCCCACGCAGCACGGACATGCTCCCTTTCACCTTCTTCTGTTGGGAAAAAGATACAAAATGCTGAGGTCATGTACCAACTGACTCAAGAACAGCTTCTTTCCTGCTGTCATCAGACTTTTGAAAGGAACCACTTCACATTAAGTTAGCCATGATTGCAAACACTACATTCTGCACTCTTTCCTTCTCTATGAATAGTATGCTTTGTCTGCATAGTGTGCAAGAAACAATACTTTTCACTGTATACCAATACATAATAAAATCAAACTTTTACATTCTGTAACATCAGGTTTATGTACCAATATGGGGAAAGATGTGATAAGATGAACCAAACAACTGGAACTTCAGACATTGATGACAGGTCACTTGCCCTGTGTGTCTCATAAAACATGAGTTTTTTAAAT
Organism: Carcharhinus amblyrhynchos; assembly: GCF_965287045.1. Taxonomy (NCBI): domain Eukaryota; kingdom Metazoa; phylum Chordata; class Chondrichthyes; order Carcharhiniformes; family Carcharhinidae; genus Carcharhinus; species Carcharhinus amblyrhynchos. The sequence goes on from NC_137327.1 coordinate 128,121,511, forward strand.
TCAGTTTTAGGATGTAGGCATCACTGGACCAGCACTGAACACCCCTTGAACTCAGTGGCTTGTTAGGCCATTTCAGAGGGCAATTACGAGTAAACCACATTGCTGTGGATCTGGAATCAGAAAAGGTAAAGACAGCAAATTTCCCTCCCTCAGGGGCATTAGTCAATGGGAGTGGTTTTTATGACATCATCAGACTTTTAATTCCAGATTTTTTTAAGTGAATTCAAATTTCACCATCTGCCACGGTGATTAATCCAAACGCAAGTCCCCAGAGCATCACCCGGGCTCTCTGGATTACTAATCCAGTGACAATACTAATCCACTTCCCTTTGACACACACAGGCTCTGGACCTTAAACCACCAAAATCTCAGGAATCATGTACATATTCTGAAAAAGTAAATTACAACTAACACAACATACAAATATAAGAAGGGGAAGCATACTTCCCCTTCTAGAAAATAGACAATAAATGAGAATTGTTGTTTTTTTCATTCATGTGAAGGTTAAATCAATTATTTAGCATGTGATCAGACTGGATCAGGTCAGGACTGAACACTCTCCTCGTGCAAGTTACGAACTTGAGAGCATGACTTCCCATGATGGACAGATCTCTAGTTCAGGGCATATTTCAAATGATTAATGTGGTTTGAAATCCTAATATCACAGTTCTGTCATTTTGGGGAAATCCCAGAAGGAAGTCTCACAACACCAGGTTAAAGTCCAACAGGTTTATTTGGTAGCAAATGCCACTAGCTTTCGAAGCGCTGCTCTTTCATCAGGTAAGTGAGTGTTCTGTTCACAAACAGGGCATTTAAAGACAAACTCAATTTACAAAATATTGTTTGGAATGCAAGTCTTTACAGGTAATCAAGTCTTAAAGGTACAGTGTGAGTGGAGAGAGCATTAAGCAAACACTGAAGTGATGTGTATTGTCTTCAGACAGGACAGTTTGTGAGATTTTGCAAGCCCAGGCAAGTCGTGGGGGTTACAGATAGTGTGACATGATCCAGGTTGAGGCCGTCCTCGTGTGCAGAATTTGGCTATCAGGCTCTGCTCAGCAACTCTGCGTTGTTGTGTGTCATCAAGGCCGCCTTGGAGAACGCTTACCCGAAGATCAGAGGCCGAATGCCTGTGACCACTGAAGTGTTCCCCAACAGGAAGAGAACAGTTTTGCCTGGTGATTGTCGAGCAGTGTTCATTCATCTGTTGTCATAGCGCCTGCATGGTCTCCCCAATATATCATGCCTCAGGACATCCTTCTCTGCAGCGTATCAGGTAGACAACGTTGGCTGAGTTGGATGGTGCTCTCACGTGAAATGATGACATTCATGTCGATGATCCGGCATGTCTTGCTGTGGCAGGGTTGTGTGGTGTCGTGGTCACTGTTCTCCTGAAGGCTGGGTAGTTTGCTGCAGGCAATGGTCTATTTGAGGTTGTGTGGTTGTTTGAAGGCAAGAAGTGGGGGTGTGGGGATGACCTTGGCGAGATGTTCGTCTTCATCAATGACATGTTGAAGGCTCCGGGGAAGCACTGGACGACAAAGGGTTCTCTGTCTGCCATGTCCCATGTTTGTCTTCTGAGGAAGTTGATACGGACCTCCTCACTCACTCACATTGTCTGTACCTTTAAGTCTCGATTACCTATAAAGACTCGCACTCCAACGATTATTTTGTAAACTGAGTTTGTGTCTTTAAATGCCCTGTTTGTGAACAGATCTCCCACTTAACTGACGAAGGAGCAGCGCTCCGAAAGCTAGTGGCATTTGCTGCCAAATAAACTTGTTGGACTTTAACCTGGTGTTAGGAGACTTCTTACTGTGTTTACCCCAGTCCAACGCCGGCATCTCCACATCATTCTGGGGAAATCACATGGGTAACATCTGCTGTTAAGACTCAATGGTTCTAATGGTATAAAATAATCTCTAGGGCACTGTAGTTATTGTACAAGAGTTGTTTGGGATTGAATTAATGCTGCAAGTCATGCTATAATTTTAAACAAATTCAAAATTAACGTGACAGCTCACATCCTTTGGTCCACTCCTGTTCCTATGTGGAACTATTTGTTCTAAAGTAAAATTTAGGGGAAAGTATTTTAAAAACTACTACTCACTCTTCAACAACTTGTTTAAACTTACTACTGTCCTTACCAGCACCTGCACATCTGAAGTGCCGAGGTCTGAAATCTGTATCTACAGGCAGCAAGTAACAGGGCAAAATAAGCCCAAAGAATGAACAGATTTTACCGTGACTGTAAAAATACCAAAACAGGCACAACATCCAAAACAACCTATCTACTTAGTCTTCATAAATTAGCTCTGTCACAATCATAGCCCTCAGTTACATGAAGATCTTGTTCCCACCATTTTTCTGCTCTTTCCAAAGGCAGTGACAGATACTGTGATGTGGTTTCGTGTATCAGGAGCAAGGACACATTTTTCTTCTCTCCCAAATCTCAGGCCACTATGGCCAACCCCAAGACTGTCTGCATTCCAACTGAGTTCCATTAAATCTCCACAGGCAGGGTGCAATCCTGGGAACGTTCAAGGTCTGCACACCTCAATGCCACACCATCCTTTGCACTGACGACGATAATTCATTAACCCATTCTGCATTTCTCTGCACTAAATTTTACCTGCCACCTCTCTCTCTACGTTAATAATATCCAAACTCTCCTTTAGGTTATCCAGTGTACCACCTTATTAGTTTTGTATTATCTCCAAATTTAGACACTGCTTGTTCCAAATCATCTCTAAAGATACCAAAACAGAGGAGATGCCAAAATAGCTCCCTGTGGGATGGTACTGAAGTATTCTCCCAGACAGATGACAATCCTTATCCCATCATCTCTTTATTCCATCAATCACAAATCAATGTAAGAGTAATTTTACTGATTTTTTTCCCCCAGCACTCGCTTTTCCAGAGCCTCTTGTGTCAAAGGTTTTGTTGAAATCCAGTACACAACATCCAATGCCTTACAAATCAAGCTCCTTTCTTACACCTCAAAAGAAAACTAACAAGTTAGATTTGACAGACTTTTCCCTTCAGGTATTTATATTACTTATTGTTTGCATTTTTGTTGAAATCCAGAAGCTCCCTGACCTTACCTTTAATCAGGGCTTCCATAACTTGATCCACAACGGACATCAGATTCATTGGCCTATAAATTTCCTGGGTCACATTTGTTTCCTTTTTAAAATAAATTGCAGTAACATCTGCCTTTCTCCAGTCTCAGGCACCTCTGTAGAATTCAGTGATTTCTGGAGGATCGGTGCTACGCTTCTGACAGCTGCCTTTCTTATTGCCTTTGGAATCCAGCTGCATCTTATCCAGTCTGTGATTTTACTCACCTTAGGTTTGGACAGCTGTTTGGCCACTGGAGCCTGTAACTATTTTTGCCTTTTCACAAAGGAAAGCACAATGTAAAGCAAACAAGTGGGAATACACAGGTCAGTCAACATCTGGAGAGAAAGGAGAAAGTTTATGAGACTACAGGAGCGGAGGAGGGAACCGAGTGTATGGTGTCGAAATTTGCTGATGACACCAAGATTGGGGAAAGGCAAATTGTGCGGAGGGTGTGGAGAGTCTGCAGAAGGATCTAGATAGGCTGGGCGAATGGGCCAGGAAATGGCAAATCGAATTTAATGTTGGCAAGTGTGAGGTGGTCCACTTTGGTAGGAAGAATGGTAGAAAGGACTATTACTTACGTGGCGAAAAACTGCAGCAGGCGACGGTGCAGAGGGACCTCGGGGTCCTTGTGCATGAGTCGCAAAAACCCAGCTTGCAGGTGCAGCAGGTGGTCAGGAAGGCGAATGGGATGCTGGCCTTCATAGCGAGGGGGATTGAATATAAAAGTAGGGAGGTCTTGCTGCAGCTGTATAGGGCATTGGTGAGGCCGCAGCTGGAGTACTGTGTGCAGTTTTGGGCGCCGCACCTGCGCAAGGATATTTTAGCCCTGGAGGGAGTGCAGAGGAGGTTTACTAGGCTGATACTGGAGTTGAGGGGATTGAGCTATGAGGAGAGGCTGAATAAACTGGGCTTGTACTCGTTAGAGTTTAGAAGAATGAGGGGAGATCTCATTGAGACGTATAAGATGATGAATGGGATGGATAGGATAGAGGTGGAGAGACTCTTCCCGCTCAAAAAAGACAGTAGGACTAGGGGGCACAGCCTCAAGATAAAGGGGAGGTGGTTTAGAACGGAGGTGAGGAGGAACTTCTTCACTCAAAGGGTGGTGAATCTCTGGAATTCTCTGCCCGTTGAAGTGGTGGAGGCTGCCTCGCTAAATATTTTTAAGAAGCGGGTTGATGGGTTCTTGATAAGAGAGGGGATTAAGGGTTATGGGGAGGGGGCGGGAAAGTGGAACTGAGCCACAACAGATCAGCCATGATCTTATTGAATGGCGGGGCAGGCTCGAAGGGCTAGATGGCCTACTCCTGCTCCTATTTCTTATGTTCTTATGTTGCCCTTCAGAACATTCTGATGAAGGGTACAAACTCAAAATATCAGAACTTATCTTTTCACTCCAGATGCTGATTGACTTGCTGTGTATTTCCAACAATTTGATCTTATTCCAGCTCTCCAGCATTTTTGGTATTTCCTCTCAATAAAAGTATTTCCTGTCCACATTTCTTTTCCAAAATGCAAGTTGGCCTTTACATCCTGAAAACCAGTAAAAAATCAAAAAATACAAAAGCATCTAAATGTCACTTTTCTTTGGGCGCAAGGCATGAAGTTTCAATTAAAAACATAAAATGCGGTGGCTGGTTTGAAAAATAAGAACCTGAGTAACACAAAGGGCTAGGTCTCAACTTCTACCTCCAAACAATAAGAAGTTAATTGATCTTAGCCTTGGCAATGATAGCTTTGATTGCAAAACTGGTCTCCGTGCCCCTAAATCAGAATATTGGAAAAAGTAGCCACTAAAAAAGATTTGAGATCACTCTGATTTCTGGCTTCCCTTCACTTATTATTCTGTGACAATAAAAGCATGTACGTTTGGACAGCATGTAAGTGAAGATGAGGATTAAATAAGTTTCAAAACACTCTCAATCAAGCAACAGACCAATGTGGTTTTAGGGTCTTACATGCAAAATTAATGTGAAGCAAGAGTTACTGGAAATACAAAGAAAAAAAATCAGCATCTAGAGGAAAAAAAAAGGCAGATGTTTCAGGTATGTTATCTTATTCAGCACAAAAACAAACTTGAACATGTTGATTAGATCTCAAATCTGCTGTTAACTGGAAACAAACTCTCCCATACTTGAAAGACAGACAATCAGTCTGAACTAATGCAAGTGAAACACGGGAAAAGTAGAAAGGGCTGGATGGTACACTGTACAGTGTCCAGCATCTTTTTCAGAAACATCAAGAGTTTGCATTATTTTCATCATGGCTGTATTCTCAGTACTAATGCTGCAATAGCACAACAAGCATCTCCCTCAATAGGTGGGCATTATCTCTATCTCAACTCTGCCTAGCCGCCTTTGTTCCATAATCCTCAACAACCCCAGGTAACAAAAAAAATCTATACGTCTGAGTTTGCAGGTTCTCAGCCTCAACAGGTTTTATAGGGAGAGTTGAGAATTCCTCAGCATTTTATACGAAGTGGAGGCAGAGGACATGGTTGAAGTACTGAGTGAGTACTTTGCACCTGACTTCATTGAGAAAGAAAATGCTGCCAAAGTCATAATAGAAGAGGTAGTTGAGAAACTGAAAGGTCTAAAAATTGATAAAGAATGTATTAGAGTTCCTGGAAAAGAAAACAAATTGTAAATAAAATCTAAAGTTAAATCACAGAAATTTGCATCAACTGATAAGGGAATACTTGCATTGCAAAACACTTCACAGGCAAGTTCCTTAGAACGCATACTTTTGTAGTGTAGTCACAGTTGTAGTGCAGGAAACAAGTCAAATTGCACACAACAAGCTTTTACACTGGATGAGTTGTTAAACCAAAAGACAGCACCTCCAATTGCAGTTTGCATGTTCTCCTTGTGCCTGCGTAGGTTTCCAGCGGTTTTCTCCCACAGTCCAAAGATGTGCGTGTTAGGTGGATTGGCCATGCTAAATTGCCCTTTATTGTCAGGGGGACTAGCTAGGGTAAATACATGGGGTTATAGGGATAGGGCCTGGATGGGATTGTGGTTGGTGCAGGCTTGATGGGCCTCCTGCACTGTAGGCTTCTATGAAACTAACAAAATTGTTTAAATCTGGGTTTAAGATATGTGAATACATGTCCAAGAATTGGAACCAAGGTCTTCAACCTTCCCACTTACTGCACATGAGTGTAACCTCTCGCTTTAAGGCAAGTGGTGTAACTGAGTATTTAAAATATCATGAGCTGATAACTTGCAATAATGCTTGTTATAGTACAGTTTCATAAGGTGTTCGCCATGGCTCAGTTGGCAACAATCTTGCATCTGAATCAGATGGTCGGTCTCTCACTACTGCACTGGGATATTAGCCTAGATTTTGTGTTTGCGTGTGCAGTGGGGTCAAACACTTAACCATCTGATTCAGATGCAAGATTGTTGCCAACTGAGCCGTGACGAACACCTTACAAAACTACTATAACAAGCATTATTGCAAGCTATCAGCTCATGATATTTTAAATACTCAGTTATGCCACCTGCCCTAAAGCGAGAGTTTACAGATGTGCAGTAAGTGGGAAGGTTGAAGGCCATGGTTCCATTTCTTGAACATATATTCACGTACCTTAAATCCAGAGTTAAACAATTTTGTTAGTTTCATAGAACCCTATAGTACAGGAGGCCCAGCAAGTCTGCATCGACCGCAATCCCATCCAGACCCTATCCCTATAACCCCACGCATTTACCCCACCTAGTCCCCCTGACACTAAGGGGCAATTTACCATGGCCAATCCACCTAACATGCACATTTTTGGACTGTGGGAGAAAACCGGAGCACCTGGGAGGAAACCCACGCAGACACACGGAGAACATGCATGTGTTGGGAAAGGAGCAGGGAATGGGCAAGATGCCCAAAGCTCACTAAGGCTTCTGTATCCCCCAGAATATCCATTCACATTTCTCCACCCGCACATTGAAATCTATCAAGAAAAGCATTTCGCAAGGGAAAAGACAAAACAAGAACATGCAAACTCCACACAGACAGTGAACCAAACTGGAAACAAATCTGGGTCCCTGGTGCTGAGAGGAAGCAGTGCCAACCACTGTGCTGCCTTTTACATTGCTCCAATGATTCGCATTCACGACACTGAAAACACAACCAACACATGAGCATTCGGAAACAACGTATTTGGCATTATTACTTACATGGAGAAAAACTGCAGCAGGCGATGGTGCAGAGGGACCTCGGGGTCCTTGTGCATGAGTCGCAAAAACCCAGCCTGCAGGTGGTCAGGAAGGCGAATGGGATGCTGGCCTTCATCGCGAGGGGGATTGAATATAAAAGTAGGGAGGTCTTGCTGCGGCTGTATAGGGCATTGGTGAGGCCGCAGCTGGAGTACTGTGTGCAGTTTTGGGTGCCGTACTTACGCAAGGATATTTTAGCCTTGGAGTGAGTGCAGAGGAGGTTTACTAGGCTGATGCCGGAGTTGAGGGGGTTGAGCTATGAGGAGAGGCTGAATAGATTAGGCTTGTACTCGTTAGAGTTTAGAAGAATGAGGGGAGATCTCATTGAGACGTATAAGATGATGAATGGGATGGATAGGATAGAGGTGGAGAGACTCTTCCCGCTCAGAAAGGATAGTAGGACTGGGGGCATAGCCTCAAGATAAAGGGGGGGCGGTTTAGAACGGAGTTGAGGAGGAACTTCTTCACTCAAAGGGTGGTGAATCTCTGGAATTCTCTGCCCGTTGAAGTAGTGGAGGCTGCCTCGCTAAATATTTTTAAGACGCGGGTTGATGGGTTTTTGATGAGAGAGGGGATTAAGGGTTATGGGGAGAGGGCGGGAATGTGGAACTGAGCCACGACAGATCAGCCATGATCTTACTGAATGGCGGGGCAGGCTCGAAGGGCTAGTTGGCCTACTCCTGCTCCTATTTCTTATGTTCTTATATGTTCTTATGACCATAACAAAGTGATAATTTGTCTGTAGTTCTGTAATACTAAGAATTTATCATATGTCCTTATCTTATTTGAAAGCGTAAACAATAATTTTGCAGGAAAGACGAAGCAAGAAAAATGTCATTTATGCAAGGCCCTATACTTAACCTGATCAAATCCTTCAAAGTCAACAGCAACAAATTTGCAGAATGCTCCAACATCCAATGGTTCCAAGTCGATGGATCAAAGCTGTACAATCTTAGATACTGAAGGAGCTCCTCAACTAGCTTGGTTGGAAAATGAACAGCCTTGTGTGGTATGCAACCAGAGAGCAAGGAGACCACAAGGTTGTTCCCAACTCTGTGCAGATTCAGCTGATCTCATCCAGGGAGCAGCTGGGACTCAATGGCTGGCCTCAGTGCCGAGAAGCCAAGGGGAAAAATAAGCTGGATTTCCTGCTCCTATAAGATATAGGAGCAGAATTAGGCCATTCGGCCCACCTTGATCATCAAGACACGTACACTTAGATTGGATCGTGCAAGTGATCTGTGATGGCTATGATGGAACAACCCACTCTAGCTTGGAGGAAGAACTTATGAAGTAACAGCATTAATACCAGCATCCAGTCCACCATTCCTCAGTACAGGAGGAGTGATTTCATTGCAAACATCATTAAAACTTGCAAACACCACTTTTATATTTTAAAAAAAAGTACATCATCTTAAACACTACTTCAGAAACAAAAAGCAAAGCAGCCAAAACTTGCTGGAGCCCACATGTTAGAATATGTAGGGCTCTTGTGTTTCTCAAACACCTTATTAGCCTTTCGTGCACTGAATGTTAGCCATTTTAAGGCATGCATATTACACCTAAACATCAACAATGCTTTTTATAGCTACAATTATGGATAAACTGCCACAACACTGTAACAGTTTTAAAATAAATGCCTTATTTAGGCTTCAATACTCCTGAACTGATAACAAGCAGACAAAAAGAGCCCAACCACAAGGCATAAATAAATATAATGTACACCAGATTGTCAAAAGCACAATCAACCATAAACAAAATTGACATTTAGCCTTCTCTCACATTTAATAGAACATTCCAGAAAGCGGAGGGAGAATGTATATCAGCCACTGAGAAAAGTTTAAAGTTTATTTATTATGTCACAAGTAGGTTTACATTAATACTACAATGAAGTTACCATGAAAATCCCTTAATTGCCACACTCCAGCACCTGCTTAGGTATGCTAAGGGAGAATTTAGCATAACCAATGCACCTAACCAGCATGTCTTTCGGACTGTGAGAGGAAAGTAGAGTACCTGGAGGAAACCCAGGCAGACACAGAGAGAACGTGCGGGCTCCAGACAGACAGTGATCCAAGCTGGGAATCAAACACAGGTCTCTGGTGCTGTGAGGCTGCAGTGCTAACCACTGTCAGCCACCCCATCTACAGAAAACGCGTACAATAGATGAATCATAAGATCCCTACGGCGCAGAAGGAGGCCACTCAGCCCATCCAGCCTACACTGACAACAATCTTGCCCTATCCCCTTAACCCCATGTACTTACCCTGCTAACCCCCTGACCCCTGGCATGGCCAATCCACCTAAGGGGTTATTCTTTGTCCAGTCTCTCTGATGACTTAGTGCCTTGTCTGGTACTGTTGTTAAACTTTGACACCTGCGCTCACACACACACACAGGGGCGTGAGGTGAGTGCACACAGGCAGGCCCCAGAGCTGGCTCTAACCCTATGACCCACCATCAACCATTCACACTGCCCTCTAAACATGCCTTCGACCCCACCGAAACCGGGGGCGACCAGTCAAGCGGCCGCCGAGTGAAGTTTAACAAGAACAGAGGGGAACAGCCATTACCTGCTCTGGCCAAGCGGGAGTCTCACCAGCCCGGAGCCGCCTCACTCCACCACCGCCGCCGCCGCCGCCTCCTCCTCTCCTCCTCCGCCGACCGCATCACCTGACCGCTCGGCACTGCGCACGCGCCCTGGCGCCGCCGCCACCGCGCGGGCCTCTGGGAGTTGTAGTCTCCAGGGTATGGCTGGCCCTGCTGCCTTTGCCTTTAGCGCAGCAAGAAGTCTCACAACATCAGGTTAAAGTCCAACCAGTTTGTTTGATAGTAAACCCACAAGCCCACTATCAAATAAACTGGTTGGACTTTAACCTGGTGTTGTGAGACTTCTTACTGCGTTTACCCCAGTCCAACGCCAGCATCTCCACATCGCCCTTAGCATGGCCAGGAAAGCCAGGGTGACCAACCCTCCAGGAATGGTCCTATGCTCTCCAGCAATTGAAAATTAATTTTCCCCACACAGGACACTGCTGTGTGCAGTCCTGCAGAGAAAAGAGAAAATGACCGACACATTAAGAAAAATTGTTTCTATTTTGTCGTTTTCTTTGAACATCTATCTTTGTAGAGGAACATGGCAAATAGAAACAGGAGTAGGCCATTCGGCCTGTTGAGCCTGCTCCGCCATTCATCATGGTCATGGCTGAAGAGCAAATTCAATGCAAGATGTTGGAAAAACTCAGCAGGTCTGACAGAGGGAAGGAACGTACAATGAAGCTGGGAGCTATGGCATAAAGCTATTCTGCATATATATTTAAATCTATTTAAGTTGATGGAAATCAGTTTCACACCCTTGCTGGGGTGTTACGAGAAGGGGCAGGGAAGATCTCATTCTGACTCATTCCCTGGTGGGGATCCTGTTATGGCTTTCTCGTGACAGTTGGCAGCCGTATTAGGGTTTGCACCCGAATCGAACAGACCTGAGAAATTCCGTTCAGGCTGTCACGTGGTTGTACAATGTAAAGGCAAGTTCCTCATCTAGAAATGCCTATCAGCATCTGTGAACGTTAGATATTCACTCGACCATGAGCTACTAAATTTACTTCTACAATTGCTTTCCTGTTCTTAACAGTCAAAGGGCAGAAACTACAGGCAGTGGACCAGTTCACTTATCTTGGCAGCACTCTCTCCCAAGCCGTGACTATTGGTGCAGAAGTTAACTGCAGAATAGCAAAGGCAAGTTCTGCTTTCGGTGGACTGCGCTCCACTGTAAGGGAATGTCGAGGAATCAGCCCAGCAACAAAACTGAAGGTCTACAGCGCCGTGGTACTCACTACCCTCCTGAATGCCTGTGAAATGTGGACTGTGTTTCAAAGGCAAGCAAGACAGCTCAATCATTTCCACATGACTTGTCTTCGCAGAATATTACGTATCCAACGGCAAAACAAAGTACCAGATACTGAAGTTCTCTCTAGAGCAAGTCTACCATCAGTCCACACACTGCTGATGAGAGCGCAGACCCAGTGGACAGGTCATGTGATCCGTATGTCAGACGAGCGCATACCCAAGCAGCTCCTTTTTGGGGAACTCTCTGCTGGAAGACGTTCGCATGGAGGGCAGAAGAAACGTTTCAAAGACACACTCAAGGCCTCCCTGAAGTGGCTTGACATTGACACGACCACCTGAGAAACGCTGGCACAAAACCGCCCGACCTGGTGCTGCTTCACCCACAAAGGCTGTCAAGCTCACGAAGCAAGGTGCATTGCTGAAGCACAACTTAAGCGCGAGCTGCGCAAGTCCAGAGCCACCAGTGCAACAACTACAGCGCCTACACAAGTCTGTCCAATATGTGCCAGGACATTCCGTGCCCGAATTGGCCTGATCAATCATCTTCGGACACACCGCAACCAGCCTCAAATTGACTAATGGTGTTGAGGTCCTCATCGGTGACGATGGACAAACAACAGATAATTATCTGCATCAATTGCCCAGCAGTAAACAAAAATACTTGATCATTGCAGTTTGATCTGGTGTTTAGAAAGGTGAACTACTTTAAGAAAGCAAATGCCCTTAATTATTTCTGCATAACTGGATGAATTCTGTTATGGCACCAGAGCAGAAACCCCAAAGTGTGTTGTGAAGCCCAACTAGAACTCAATTTCTATTGTGCCATTAGTGTGAGGAAAAGGTGTTTGTTTCACTCCAAGTATGATTTTATTGACACACAAGGAAGCTGTTATCAAAACAAACTTTATTTAATAATACAGTTTAACTATAACAAATGAATTATCTTAACTTTACTAGTTAAAATACTTAAATATGACAAGATACAATTCTTAACTGCTAACGTATCTCTATTAGTTCCAATTTAAGTAATTTTCCTCTAATAGACATAAGCGGGTTTTCTCATCCCACCTGTCACGTGAATTGTCATGGGCAGGGAGCAGACCATAACAAAGGTCTGTTGACTTCGGGAGGCGGATTTTGTTTTTTGGGCGAGTGTGGCCAAAAATTTAGCCCTTAAACTCTGCTTCAAAATCAGTCAGCAAACAAGACAGGGTACATGTTTTAATGTGTTAATAATCGTAGAGCCTTTGAACAACCGTAGAGAGAGAGGGACAGAGACCTCTCTTATTTCTTTCAGGACCAGGCAGGAACTGTTTGTTTTTCCTGTAAGTTTAGCTCCTTCTAAATGAATCTGTCTCTTGTCAACCTGCCTGATCTAAACCCTATTCTGAAACTCCAGGAGAAAAATTAAGTAAACAAAAATGCATCTACTACATTCTCAGCATGTGAGCTGCCTGGTGCAGACAATCTGCATTGTGTAAACAGAGATGAATTTTAAACACACCCCTTACTAGAAATATGGTATAAATACATTTCTTAAAGGCACAGTGTCATCACACATCCTCCCTTTAAAAAACCCAACAATATGAAAAGATGGCTTCATTTTTCAAAACCTCTAGTGTCACTATTAGTAGTCCATAACATTTATCTACATTTTTATTAAATCCAAGCATGCAAATATAACAGTCATATAATACAGTTCAGTCCTTCTCTTCCAACATTGAACATTCCACCTTCTTTCATCAACTTATTAATACCGTATTGGCAATTACATTCTCTTTTCCTTCCTTTCTCGACACGCTGCTGTTGTTCAGTTGCTTCCTCTTTCTCTTCACTGAACTTCTGTTTTCAATCCCATTTTAATTCTAAGTCCAAGCTCAATTCTGTTGTCATGATTGAGAATCAGTTCTGGTAACATCCTGACAGAGCTGAGCAGAATCGGGAGGATACACATTCACAATCAGGTGCAAACTGGTTCAAACCACTTGGCTTTGCTTTGTAATTTCCTTCGCTGAGTCCAAACAGTTCTTCCGATTTCCAGAGTCAATAAATGAAGTAATCGTTTTCAGAAGGTTGAGCTGTTCACAGATTTGCTTGGAGAGGATGTGTCCCTTTGCTTGCATTCTCAGCCTCACATGGGTTCAGGACCATCCAGAAAGGTCACTTTATCTCTGCCCCCTTTCTTGCTAACTGACCAAAGTACCTCTGTCAGATAGTCCAATTCCATCTTCTGTTGCAAAATGGTACACTCAGCATTCTTTCCAGTGTCTCCAATTGTATATCTTTCTGTTCCAAGGTAATTTGTCAATTCCTTTGTTTGTTCTGGATCGTCATCATCATTTTCTGCATATTCTTTGTCAAAGTTATACAGCAGAATAGTTTCTTTTGATGTCAGGATTTGTTGTAATCATAGTTTTAATGATCATTGTGGCAATCATGCTGTTGCAAAAACCATAGTAATTTACCCAAACGTCAGCTATGAAAACTATTTCTCTGGGTATCCATGTCAGTGCAACCTGTATGAATTCATTATTCCAGCAATTCATTTAGAATAATGGAGCCATTTCATCAAACAGTCTCACTTCATTATGTTGTCCTTTTCTTTTGGCTGCCATAGTAAAATACTTCAGCTCTTCAATCTCCATTTTGAGGTCACACATGACTGCTAATTCATCTATATTTTCTTCTCACTGATGACAAGCTGCTGCTGATAGTCTTGGAGTTTATGCTCAGTTCATTTCAATAACTCAGGAACAGGCTTCAAATTAGTCAACTTTCCTTACAACTGTCATTGCATCTGCTCACTTTCCTTATTCATTTCATTGTCCAGTAATTGGTTCTCCTTTTCCATCTTCACTAGTTTTACATTGCACTCACCTGATGCCATTCGTGTTTTCATTATCTCAGATTTGCAGTTATCCACCAGGCCTTCGTAGTGTTTGATTGAGACTGCTGTATCTCAGACTGAATAAATGTTAACTTCATTTTCTGAATCTATGCCAACATGAGTGGATTAAATCTAAATAGATATTGCTGAATTGGAACAGTATTTCCTGCATCTACATCAGACACAATTACTTGAATACTTCCCAGTTTATTCCCTGGGAAGCTCCATTTGATTGTAATAACTATTTGGGGTCACTTTGATTTCCCTGCAGAAGGTAACTCAATAATTTATTCCAATTTTGACTACTTCCTCATTGATCAGTTTAATTTTAGGAATGTCAATTTCAGAATCATCCGCATTTGTTTCTTCATTCTGAATTGTAACTAACACATCCTTATTCTGCTTTACTTCCCTGTCAAAATACTGTGTGAGCATATTCATATGACTCACTCTGTAAGTTTTCCTTCTATCTGGCATTCTTATCGAATAATTCATCTCACACAATTTTCTTTCAATTTGACAAGGCTCACCAGATCTTGCTTTTAAAGCTTCACCTGCCACTGGTTGTAATACTACTACTTTCTCTCCACGAGCAATACGACAAGTTTTTGATTTCTTATCTGCTTCTTTTTTCATCACATGCCACCTCTAAATGCTGTCCAGCTAACTCACTAGCCCTAGTTAATCTCTCCCTAAAGTTTACACATTGTCCAACAATCTGGTCTCAGAACACTGACTCACCAACTTCTCTTTGATCAATTTAAGCGGTCCTCTTATCTCATGACCAAAAATCAATTCAAACGGACTGAACTTAGTTGATTCATTAGGTGCATCCCAAATTGCAGAAAGTACAAATGGAATTCCTTTATCCCAATTTTCTGGATAATCCTGACTATTGGCCCTCAGCATGGTTTTTGAAGTTTGATACCGCTGTTCCAATGCTCTCTGTGATTCTGGATGGTATGCAGTTGATTTAAATTGCTTTACTCCTAAGCTACCCATAACTTCCCTAAATAACTCCAACATAAACCTTGATCCTTGACTTGGTTGGATTTCTGTAGATAGTCTGTATCTGGTAACAAATTTAAGTAACTTCTTTACAATCCTTCTAGCTGTAATATTGCATAATGGAATGGTCTTTGGAAATTTAGTATACACATCAATTATGGTCAACAAAAACTGTTTCCCACTTTTCATTTTCAGAAAGAATACAATGCAATCAATTTGGACCCTAATAAAAAATTCCTCAAATGTCAGAATGGATATTAAGGGTGCTGATTTGATTATTGCTTAAGGTTCCCCATTACCTGATATGTGTGATATCTATGGCAAAATTCTATTACATCTTTATACAGTCCCAGCTAATAATAGTGTTTTTGTATTTTTGCTGGAGTTTTCCTTATTCCTAAATGACCTCCTACTTGTACCTCATGCACTATCCACAACACTTCCTTTCTATAACCCACTGGTAATACAACTTGATGAACTTCTGACCATCTGTCTGAATATGTTGAGGTCTCCACTTACTCATTAAGTCATCATTTTTAATGTAATAATACTCCAGTATGCACTCAGATTCCTCTTCTGTGCATGCTTTCTAATACAACTGCTTTATCTCTGAATATTTTTGTTGTAATTCTGCCAACTTTCCTGAAATAAAGATATCTGCTTCATCCACCAACTTTTCTTGTTCTTTATCAACCTGGTGAAAAATGGTTTTTGATTGCTGAACTTGTGTCTCCTTATCTTTACTCTTTGGTTTCTCCTCCTGTTTCAATCTATGCCTTTGTGATCTTGTTACCACACAGTCTGGAAATATCCCAGGATATGCTGCCTGCAACATGTCAGTTGTTTGATTTTCCATTGGCTTTTCAGCCACATTAGGCATTACACCTACCTGCGATCCAGCTATATGGTTACTTAGATGAACTATGCCTATTACTCCTACCACCATATCATCACTTTTCACCGGGCTCTTCAACCTTACCTTATATAATGGAACATTACTCTTTTCATCACAAATTCCACATATGAATTCTGGCAATAATCCTTCCGAAAGACCTAAGTCCTCATCCCTCACCATCAAAGGTCGACTTGCACTTGTATCTCTTAAAATTGTAATCTTTTTACCTACCCCTCCAGAGGAAACCTTATCCATATAAGCAAATTCTTTGAAGACATCTATTGCCTCCTCTTTGAAGTCTTTACTGCCTCTATCTTAAGTCTTCATTGCCTCCTTTGAGGTGTTCCACTGACTCCTCCTTGAGGTCTTTGTTGCTTATGGACCTTGTTTCTTTTTTGAGTGTTGCCCTGCTTTTTCTCCAAATTTCTTGATCTTGGACATTTTTTCTTTTTTGTGTTTCCTGCTTTAAATGCATTGCTGCTTTAAATGCATTACCATTTTAAATGCATTGTGGCTTTAAATGCATTACCAATTTAAATGGATTACTGCCTAAGATGCATTACCGCTTTAAATGCATTATCAATTTAAATGTGTTGCTGCTTTAAATGCATTACCATTTTAAATGCATTACTATTTTAAATGCATTGCCACTTTAAATTCATTACTGCTTTATATGCATTGCTGCTTTAAATGCATCACCAATTTAAATGCATTACCACTTTAAGTGTATTATTGCTTTAAATACTTTTCCACTTTAAGTGTGTTACCAATTTAAATGCATTTCTGCTTTAAATGCATTCCCATTTTAAATGCATTCCTGCTTTAAATGCATTGCCGCTTTAAGAATGTCATTTTCTTTTTCGCTGAGCAGTCAGCAGCCATGATGTGGATATGCCGGTTTTTGACAGGGGTAAACACAGTAAAAAGTCTGACAACACCAGGTTTCAGTCCAACCGATTTATTTGATAGTAAACTCACTAGCTTTCGGGTTAGCCCCTTCATCAGGTGAATGGAGAGTTCTGGCCTCAGACAGAGCATATAAAGCACAGACAGTTTACAGATCACTGATTAGAATGCGAATCTTTACACTTGGGTTCATGTCGCACTATCTGTAACCCCCATGACTTGCCTGGGTTTGCAAAACCTCACTTACTGTACTGTCTGGAGACAATACACATCTCTTTAACCTGTGATCAGTGCTCCTTCCACTCACATTGTCGGCCACTTTAAGACTTGAACAGCAGGTTAGGTGTAAAGATTCGCATTCTAATCAGTGATCTGTAAACTGTCTGTGCTTTATATGCTCTGTCTGAGGCCAGAACTCTCCATTCCCCTGACGAAGGGGCTAACCCGAAAGCTAGTGAGTTTACTATCAAATAAATCGGTTGGACTGAAACCTGGTATTGTCAGACTTTTTACAGTCAGCAGCTGCCAGCTTCCTTTCTGTTTTTCCTGCACTTTTGAAGTTTTGGCTGTTCTTTCTGAAATTTTTAAAATTTCTCCTTTTCCGAAGGGAGGTCATTTTAACAATTTATGGAACTTTTTTCTTCTTCTGGCCATTTGAAGAGTCTGTTTCTCGGTCGTTTTGTTTTCCTTTGATGTGCTGGTTTATTGTCAATTTCACTTGGAGACCCAGGGCTAACGAGGTCCAAGGGCCATTTCTTTTCAAAAACTTGCTAACTTTTTTGAACAGTTGAAAACTTCTCTTCTTGCTTGAAGTTTTAAGTTTAAGTTTATTTATTAGTGTTATACCTAGCCTTACACTAACACTGCAATGAAGTTACTTCAATGAAGTTACTGTGAAAATCCCCTAACCACACGCTCAGCGCTTAATGGAGGATTTAGCATGGCCAATGCACCTAACCAGCACGTCTTTTGAACTGTGGAAGGAAACCAGAGCACCCAGAGGAAACCCATGCAGACATGAGGTGACCCAAGCCAGGATTCAAACCCGGGTCCCTGGTGCTGTGAGGCAGCAGTGCTAACCACTGTGCCATCGTGCTGCCTCTCAGTCCATCAACGCAGTGACTGCTGCCACAGAACTCCACAGGCCCTGCACATTGGGAGCTTGTTAGTTTCAACTCCTTGATTATGCAGTGCTTCAGAATACCTCGCTGCAATGTACTTGGGCATTTATTTTTCACTTAAAGTTTGTTTTCTGTATTTTTTTTCTCTTTTTTTTTAAAAAGATTTTGCAGGAACTGTGTTTTTTTAAACCTAACTTTTTTTAAACCTAAAGCCACAGTTCTTGCTTCACAGGATGTTTCTCCTTTTTTTTCTCTGTACATTTCCAAAATTTTGTATCTCCTGGCCAATTCAAGTTTTCTTCTGTGTCTGTCCCTTAGGGACTGGCAATATCTCACTATCTCAAATGGGTCTATTCACCCAAAGACAGACATTCTGGTGAGTTTTTTTCCAAGCTTCAATTAAAGCAAGATACTCACAGGCATCAGGTCAGTGGCATGTCATGGTAATTTATTCTCATCACCAGATGTAATGATGCACTTTCACACACACACTTCATTAGAGTCACAGAAGGATTGATTCATAAGAATGGTTCAGCAGACTAGTCCAGTCTCTTACAGGTGTCCTGCTCAAGAGAAGGCTCCACCCTTGGGGTGATTACCCACGCTGAGTCCCAGTTGGTCGCACAGGCCATGTGACCCTTACTCTGCTGTGTTGCCCTTGAAGGTACAATCACCACTGTCTGCCAATGTGGGAATGTCTGCGAGTGTGGGATTAATGGAGGCAGATTAAATGATGGCCCTCAAAAGGGAATTGCATAATCATCTGAAGAAGAAGAAGGAAATCGCAGGGCTACAGTTAAAAGGCATGGGAATGACACCCAATGAATTTACCTTACATGGAGCCAGCACAAACATGATGGGCCAAATAGCCTTCCTCTGCTCTGAAACCATTCAATGATTCTCTGATTATTCTTGGGCACCTCCTAACCATCAATCTCTGAGCAGTATTACTAACAGACTCTGAGCAGTTCCCAAACTACCTTCTCTCCGAGGGTTTGGCCATTGGTTGAACAGGTCAACAGCAGAGAGTTGTGGATAAGGTAAAAAAAAATTATTGGTATATTGAGGGAAAATAAATAAAACATTCTTTCAGTTTGGTTCTACAATCAATTCAGAAAAGTTACACAAAATCATTCTTGCATGGTGCACTCTCAAATCTGAAATGAAAACAATGCTTCTCTTCTCATTTTACAGTAAAGCATTAAATCTTGATTCAGAAACTCTTCTATTTTAATTGTGTAGAATCTAATTGAAGTGCAGTTTAACATCAAGATAGCAGCACACATATTAGAGCAGATTTTTCAGAGGCCACCTTCAGCAGAACCAACAACAATCCAGTCTGCTCTACACCTTTGTAGTACAATCTCTGCCGGTAATGCATAGTGCAGGCTCCAGACAGATACAGGCCCATGCCCCAGGCTTCATGGGCTGCCAAGTAGGAGGACCAAATCAAAGGTTAAAGCTCAAAATGTTGTCCTTGTGTAATAAATCTAATCAAGAGGCAATCATAGAATGGTTATAGCATAGGAAACAATTGATCTATTTTAGCCCCCTGTAAAAGTCACTTAGCTGGCCCCACTTCAAGTGGGTGTCCAATTCTCTTCTAGAAGCCATGATTGAATCTACCTTCATCACACTCCAAGGCAGTGCATTCCTGATCCTAACCGCTTGCTGCATAAACAAATTTTTCTTCATGTCACCTCCCATTCCTTTGCCAATCAGCCTAAATCAGTGCCCTCTGCTTCTTGACCCTTCCGCTAATGGAACATAAGAATATAGGAACTAGGAGCGGGAGTGGGCAATTCACCCCTTCGAGCCTGCTCCGCCATTTAATATGATCAGGGCTGATCTTACCCTGGCCTCAACTCCACTTTCATGTCTGCTCCCCACAGCCCCTTTATCCCGCTTTTCATCAGAAACATATCTATTCCTTTCTTGAACCTGTTGATTGATTCTGCCTCCACCACATTCTGGGGCAGTGAGTTCTACTGATTCACAACCCTCTGAGTGAAACAGTTTCTCCTCTCATTCCATATCTATGCACTCTCGTTCTAAAATGTCCCACATGAGGGAACATCTGTCTAATGTCCCCCTTATCAATCCCCTTTCGCATTTTATATACTTCAATCAGATTGCCTTCATTCTTCTGAACAGTGAGTACAAGCCCAAGCTATTCAACCGCTTCACATACAACAGCCCCTTCATCTCTGGAATCATTGTCTGTCCACTCTGTTTAGATCCCTCATGATTTTGAACAACTCTATCAACCCTCCTCCACAAACTTCCCAAAGGAGAACAACCCCAGCCTCTCTCATTGCTCCATGCAGCTGGTGTCCCTGATCCCCCCAACCATTCTTGTAAACATTCTACACCAACTCTGAAAACTTCCTGAAGTGCAGTGCCCAGAATTGGCCACATATTCCAAGCCAAACCAGTGCTTCATAAAGGTTCATTGCTTTTATAGTCTTTAAGCCACTATTTATAACACCCAGGATGCCATATTCATTTCCATCAGCTTTCTCAACTTGTGCAATCACCATCAATGATTTATGCCTATGCATCTGCAGGACGATCTATTTTTGCATCACTATTAGAATTGTACCCTTTAGTTTATATTGCTTTTCCATAGTCTTCCTACTAAAATCTATCAGTTCACACTTCTCTGCATTAGATTTCATCTTCCATGGGTCTGCCCACTCCATCAGTCTCTCTGTGAAGTCTATCACTATCCCCCTCACAGTTATAATACTTCCTAGTGTTGTGTAGTCTGCAAATTTTGGAATTGTACCCTGCATACCCAAGTATTAGACATTAATATAGATCAAGGAAAGCAGTGGTTCTAGACAAGACTTCAGTACCACTAAAGCTATCCCTCCATTCGAGGTTAAACTGATTGCTGGGTTTAGATTTACACCACTTCTTTTGAACAAGGGTGGAATATTTTCAATTGTCCAGCCTCCTGGCACCGCCCCAAAGGAGGATTGAAAGATTATGGCCAGTGACTCCGTAATTTCCGTTTTCATTTTCATCAGAATACTCAGATCCATCTCACCCAATCCATTGGCTGGAATTTTACCGTCCCTCCTGCCATGGGCATTGGAGCAGGTGAGGGATGGACAGTGAGGAGGTCTGTTGACCTCAGGCAGGATTTTACGGTTTTGGGATGAACAGCGCTGTAAAATTCCACCCACCGGGAACGCTGCCACACTCGGCCCAAGTCCAAAAATTCCTGCCCGAGGTCAATGAACTTTTGCATGGTTCGTGCCCCACCCACTACAATTTCTGTGGTGGGTGGGACAGGAAAATTCCTCCCATCAACTTAAGCCTGTTGAGTACCTCAATTTTTAACCCATTTAAAGTACTCAATTAGTCCCTGAGACATGCTCTCTGCCTCCATACCCAGATCCCCTTTTGGTCTCTAATTGTTCCTTTCTCTTCTCTTACAATCTTTTTGCTGCTTATACGTCTGTAAAAGACTTTTGGATCCCCTTTTGTTTTAGCTACCAGTCTCACCTCATGCTCTCTGTCTCCCATATTTCCTTTTGCACTTTTTCTCAGAACTTTCTATAGTAAGCCTAGTTTTCACTTACTATTGTAATACTGACAAATGCCCCTTTTTTCTACTTTATCGTACTCTCTAGCTTTCATTATCCGAGGGTCCTTGGATTTGTTTGCCTTATCTCTCTTCCTTATGGGTATGTACCTTAACTGTACCCAAACCATAGCCTCCTTAAGCAGACATGTCATTCCATTATAGTTTTGCCTGTGACCTTTGATTCAAATTTATTTGGGCCCTGTTTGCACCTCACTGAAATTGGTCCTCCTCCAATTGGGTATTTATACTCAAAATAGCTTTTTTGGTGGTTTTTGACATGCATTTCAGTGCAAAAAAGTTTGATCGAAGAAGTTATAGAAATTATTTTAAAAGTGATGATGTAACAAAATTGGTCAGTATTCCATCAAGGCCAGCTGCTTTCCTGGTTTTCATCTCACTTATTGCTGCTCCCACCTCACTCCCTAGCATTCCTGATTCAATGAAATCGACATTCTCTTCTTCCAGTTCAATTATTTCAGGCTCTTAAATTTCATTCCTCAACTTGCTCCTTCCATCTTTTTTCTTAATGTCATGTGTAGGTTGGGGGTGGGGGGTAAATACATGGGGTTATGGGGATAGACCCTCTGTCAGAGAGTCACTACAGACTTGACTGACCGAATGGCCTCCTTCAGCACTGCAGGGATTCTATGATTCTAAGGTTTAATGAACTGCGCAAAGATATTTACTTAACAGGGGAGGGACAAGGGGACTTCATACAGACAATAGTGATCACTCGAAGAAAGGAGTTGAAGACATGCCGATGTTCTGACTTTCATATCAATAACCTGGTTGTCCGTGCATTGAAGGTTGTATTGACAGTAATAAAGAGAGTGGGTGGGAAGGGCAGGTTTTGAATCAGAGGTGATTAGTTTGGACTCCAGGGATGAAGAGGGACAAGAGAACCAATCAGCATTTCAAGATTATTGAGTAAAGACGTGTGGACGGGTGATTCTCCCAGACTGCTGCGCTGCTCTCGATTGAGGCTGGCTGTCATCAGGCTTACCTCGGGGGCCAGCAGTCAGGGCTGAGGGGGGATTTGTACATCAGGAATGGGCGGACCTGGCCAGCAATTGGGAGTCGGGCAATGCTGGGCCACTGTGCATGAGCTGATCTCCATTCTGACAGATCGGCGCATTTGCGGTGGTTTGCTTAGCACTATGCTGCCGGCCTTTTGGATGGGAATAAGCTACGCTCCCTGATTTTCAGTATGAACCTCGTTAGGTCACTCTGCAGTGTTCAGATGTGGAAGATTCATTCTGAAAATCATGTGAAAAAAGTCAGCCAGTGTTACTCCAGTTTTCATGTGAATACAGCCCTCAGAACTTCCTTTGGAAGAATCGCCCTATATGTGTTTGCTTTGTAAATTTTGAACAAAAATTCAATTGGGTTGTCTGGAGTAAGTTTGTGACAGAACTGAAAGACGTTGGAATAGACTGGAAAGATAGACTGTAAGAAATTAGTACAAAGGACAAACAGTAACAGTAAGAGTAACCAATAGGTAGTCAGAAACATGTGTATGCGGAAGAGGCGTTCGACAAGGGTGTTGCTTATCACCTGTCCTCTTCAATGTCTATGCAGAAGCAATGATCACAGAAGCATTGGAAGACTCATAATCCGGTGTTAAGACTGGGGGCAAATGACAACATCAGTTAGATTTACAGATCAAAAGCACTGGTAGCAAACACAAGAGGAACTACAGGAACTAATAGACGAATAACAGCATGAACTTTGGAATGAAAGTGAACATTGATAAAACCAAAGTGAGGCATACTAAAAGTCACCAAGAAAGGGAGAGAACTGGAACAAGAATAAGAATGTAAATGTTTTGGAAGCATCATATCTGCAGATGGAAGATGTATCAAAGAAATAAGAATAAGGATAGCAATGTGAAAGGGTATATTTGATAAGAGACAGCTGCTAATGGGAAAACTGAACAAAGAACTCAAAATTGGGCTTGTGAAGAGTTTATTTTGAAGTATTGCTTGTATGGATGTGAGAGTTAATTGTTGAATTTAATAGTCACAAGTAGGCTTACATTAATACTGCAATGAGGTTACTGTGAAAATCCCTTAGTCGCCACACTCCGGCACCTGTTCGGGTAGACAGAGGGAGAATTTAGCATGGTCAATGCACCTAACCTGCACATCTTTTGGACTGTGGGGGGAAACAGGAGCACCCAGAGGGAACCCACACAGACATGGGGAGAACATACAGACTCCACATAGTCACCAAAACCAGGAATTAAACCTGGATCCTTGGTGCAGTGAGGCAGCAGTGCTAATCACTGTGCTATCCCACAGAGGGGGAGGCCAACTTGCTAAATAGCATTCAAATGTGGCTTTGGGGGAGAATGGAAAGGATAAGTTGGACAGAAAACATAACAAATGATAAAAGTGCTGAGTAGAGTGAAACAGCAAAGAAATTTGCTGAAGGTAATTAGAGAAAGGCAGAGAGACTGGGTAGGACACATCTTAAGAGGAAGCAGACTTGAGGCCTTCCCTCCTTAACATCTCTTACAAGGAAATAAAGAGGAAGGAAAAGAATTTTGAATGGTTTGAAAATGGAAGTGAGTTATTGTTAAATGAAAACAATGGCACAGGAGAGGGCTTTATGCAAAGTCCTGCTATGGATCAAAGACCTGCCTTTGGGAAGGTGATGATGAGGAAGTGCCAGGATGATGAAAAATACTGTATTTAGAAATGCAAACAGCATTTTAAAAAAATATTTGATTTTCAAGCTTTTAGCACAATTGCAACCAACTATATGACATATGAATGAAATTTCTGGATTCTGTGAATGTAAGTTGGCATGATGCAATCTTTTTGGTAAATATGTTTTTTTAAGAAAAGGGATTTCAGAATCCATTCAAACTCGACATATACTGGACTGGACCGCTTTAGATTCATTATTCATCTCTAGATTGAGATTTTTTGGGTGCATATTCTTTTCTGCCCTATTGCTCTGCATGAGCTCAAAAAGTTTTCTTAATTTGGTGGGAATTTAGATGTATTTTAGGTGATTCCATTAATAATCTAGGGAAAGGCGGTGGCCTTTTGGTATTTTCACTAGATTATTAATCCAGAAACTCAGCTAATGTTCTGGGGACCCAGGTTCAAATCCCACCAAGGCAGATGGTGGAATCTGAAATCAGTAAAAAAAATCTGGAATCTACTGACAACATGAAACCATTGTCGATTGTCAGAAAAACCCATCTGGTTCACTAATGACCTTCAGGAGATGAAATCTGCTGTCCTTACTTACATGGGTGGTACAGTGGTTAGTACGGCTGCCTCACAGCGCCGGGGACCTGGGTTCAATTCCGGCCTCAGGTCATTATCTGTGTGGAGTTTGAATGTTTTCTGTGCCTGCTTGGGTTTCCTTTGGGTGCTCTGGTTTCCTCTGTCCCCAAAGATGTGCAAGTTAGGTTGGTTAGTCATGCTAAATTGCCCTTAGTGTCAGGGGGACTAGCTGGGGGTTATGGGGATCAAGCAGGGTGGGATTGTGGTTGGTACAGTCTCGATGGGCCAAATGGCCTCCTTCTGCACTGTATGATTCTATGTAATTACAGAGGCACAGCAATGTGATTGACTCTAAGTTGCACTACAAACCACCAGCCAGGAGTGTTCCCTTCCTGTTGGGGAACACTTTTGCAGTCAAGGGCATTCAGCCTCTGATCTTCGGGTAAGCGTTCTCCAAAGTAACCTTCAAGACACATGACAACACAGAATCACCAAACAGAAACTGATAGCCAAGTTCTGCACACATAAGGATGTCCTCAATTGGGATCTTGGGTTCATGTCACACTATCTGTAACCCCCACCATTTGGCCTGGACTTGCAAAATCTTACTAATTGTCCTGGGTGAGACAATTCACACTTCTTTAACTTGTGCTTAACCTTCTCTCCACTCTATTTGTCTGTACTATAAAGACATACTTACCTGTTAAGGCTCACATTCCAACCATTAACTTGCAATTGAGTCTGTGTCTATATATGCCGTGTTAGTGAAACCTGATGAAGGCGCAGTGCTCCGCAAGCTCGTGCTACGAAATAAACCTGTTAGACTTTAACCTGGAGTTGTGAGACTTCTTACTCTGCCCTACAAAGGCAGCTAAAGCTGGGCAATAAGTGCTGGCCAGCCAGTGACGTCCATGTCCCATGAATGAATAAAAACTAAGAACAACAGTCAAACCTTATCAGTCCAGCAACTCTTTCTACATCTTGATTCCCCTTTTCCTCACACGTACTGACCAAGTCTCCTCACTGTCCCGTTCATGGATGAAAAATATATTTAAGGCTCAGATAGAATCGTTTTTGATCTCGAACAAAGGATTAACTGGGAATGTGGAGTCAAAGCCAAAGATTGTATTAAATGATAAGAGCAGCTCAAAGGGCTATGTGGTCCCCTGCTCCTATTTCCTATGTTCATCAGGCAAAGGAGAGAAGAATCTACTGCTAAATTCATGATTGGTCGTGGTAAATGGCCCTTAGTGTCAGGGAGACCAGCTAAGGTAAATACATGGGGTTATGGGGATAGAGCTGGGTGGGATTGTGATCGGTGCAGACTTGATGGGCCAAATGGCCTCTTCTGCAGTGTATGATTTTATAATTCTGTGTGATTCCAGAGCCATAGCAATGTGGTTGACTTTGAACTGCCTGACAAAGCACCAGCCAGGATTCCCTTCTTGTCAGGGAACACTTCAGCTGTCAAGGACTTTCAAGGATAATTAAGGACACCTTCGGGTAAGTGTTCTCCAAGGCTGCTTCATGTACCATACCTGCCTGAGGATTGGCCTTTAGCCTTTATCAAGTATATGAGTGTAAGGTAGTGATTCTCCGTGCAGGGAGGTTCCTGCCCTGTACTCAGCATCACTACCTTCCCAGAGAAAACTCAGTACGGAGAAAGTTGTAGGCATTTCTCTGCTCTGCTGTGCAAGCATCACTTCATAATCAGAATATTACCGTAGACAGACTCATTCTCTAATTTTTAGAAGATATGAAAGACCATTCCTATCACTGTCAATATCATTTTGCAGCCACCCTTTGATTTATTGATTTTCTGAATATGATATTACTGAATCACCCAGTTCGGTGACTCAGAAAAGTAATATCATATTCCTTCTCATATTATTACTATTGAGTTGTAGCTAGAAAATAAATGTAGCTTCATGTTTATTGGTGTCAGAATCTTAATTTAGTTGTGAAGCGGAAATAGGGAAGATATTGAATAATACGCTAAATGACAGTATCCAGCCTTTTGAGATTGAATAGATGACAGAAAGGATTATTTTATTCATTCATGGGACATGGGTGTCACTTGCTGGCCAGCATTAACTGGTCTATCCCTAGTTGCCCTTGGAGGGTTGAATGTCAATCACATTGCTATGGCTCTGGAGTCACATGGATTAATTGTCTAGCGATAACACCGCTATGCCGTTGCCTCAAGTACTAAGCCTAAGTGATCAGTGATGAAAACACGGCAATGATGTTGTAAATAATGCCATGGAATTTGATGCTTGAAGTCTGGTAGCCATGATTTAAGTCCAACCTGGGTGTTGTGAGACTTCTCACTGTGAAGTATGGTAGTCAGCCATAATGCATTTTTGGCACAGGGCAAGTTTATTATGATATGAAGCAAAAAAACTTGTCATACTATTTGTGCTCCAAGATGGTATTAAATTAAAAATAAAAGAAACACATTCATGGTAGGGGGAAAAAAATACATGTAACTAATAAAACATAAGATCACAAAAGGTTTCAGTAACAAACACATTATGAAGTTCATAATATCTTGGTAGAATGCACATCTAAAATGTACAGAGTGTCAACAGGAGCTGACGGATTACAAAGAAAGCAATTTCATATTAACAGCTATTCCATCAGCTCAATGCTCACTGTGGTAACATATTTGAATCAAAATGGGATTGATGGTGAATGAAGGTCTATGAAACCAGGAATAAATCACCTGTACAACACAAGACTGCACTGCCTATGTCATGTCAAAAACACAACCTGTATTTTAACATTGTAATACATAGTATTACTGTTTGAACAATGTAGTCTGCATATTTTATACCAAATAAAAATAAACAAATTTGCTAATATAAAAACAATGATTTTGCCTATACTGCATTTTATTGACAAATGATCCAACAAAGTATAATTACTCCTTCCTGACGTACAATATTTATTAGGAAAACATAATTTACAGAATATTTTGAACAAATACATTAACTTATGTATTGCCACTTTAAAACTCAGTGTTGCAGGCAGTACACTAGGTACATCCAGTGACTTATACCCGCTAGTATATGGAAAGTTACAGTGTCCACACCTACACATCTGCCCAACAGTCTTTAGTCCGATGTCACAATGTGTAGATGGGCGCTCGCTATGTACAACAGCCTGGAGATCGGATAAATCATACCCAGCAACCAGGCTTTAAGAATGCTGCCCCAGAAAGTCATCAAGAGTCAAGTCATTTATCCAGTCATCGTTACTGCTACTGCTCTTCATAATGGACTCTATGAAATCAGACTCATTTCGCGCTCCACTCAAACTATTGCTGTTACTGTGTTGAAGAAATTCAAAGGAAGAAACCTCGCTGGTGGGGTTCATGCGGTTGAAGGATCCAGATGACTGTCCGGTGGAAGTGTAGCTGGTTGGAGCCAAACCTGGCAGAGGGTGAGTTTGGCTCAAATTGGCGATCCCATGTGGTACAGCTTTCATGCCAGCCATAGCTGCTGTGGGTAGCCTTGGTTGGTTATGCCTGGGTGATGGACCACTCATGGAGACCATGCTTTGTCCAGTCTGACCTGGGTTCAGTTGCTGCAGTGGCCTCATTTGTCCTCCCGGTGCTATCTGATTTGGTGGCGCTATGGTTTGATGAGGAAATGGCTGCACAGACAAATTTGGCCTCATGGTCTGTTTGGAGAACAAGGGGTTATTTGAGAACTGTTGCATGCTGCCATCCATTTTGGTCTGATTTTGCAATGCTGGAATCCTTTGCTGTGGCCACATTTGAGAAGCCATGCCTGAAGTGGCCAATGCATTTGAGATTCCTTGGACAGGAATGTTGGCTCCTGCCTGGCTTATGGATTGTCTAATATGTTGGGGAGGTACAGCAGGATTGGGTACCGAGCCACTAAACCCAGATATTGCTGTCCTTTGGCGGATTATAGCCTGGCTTGGCACTGCCTGGCTGGTTGATCTCATTCCCAAAGCGCTTTGACTTGGTCGGAGAGGCATATTGATGCCAGATGACGGTATGTAGATGTTTTGCTGACTGCTGGGATTAGCTGGGTACATTCCCATAGTCCGGTCACCCTGACTGGCTGTTACTGCGGGAATTCCAGGTCCAAGGTTGTTCTGAGACGTCACTTGCAGAAGCCCAGTGTTCAGCCGCATACCACAGTGGGCAGAAGGTTGCGTTGGCAAAGGTTGCCCAGAGTTTGTAGGCAACGATTGTGCCACAGCTGTAAAGAAAATGAGAAGGGATTAATGCACAATATTCCACAAGTGTTGACATGAAGATAAAATAAACGATAGCCTCGAGACAATATGATACCTTTTGAAAAAGTTTCTTTTTCCTTGCTGAATGAAACACATTAAAAACAAACAAATTTGTATAGTTTGTATTTATATACTGCCTTTCATAACCTAAGAATGCTCCAAAACACTTTGCAGCCAATGAAGTACTTTTGAAGTATAGCCTGCATTGTATCTTAGGAACACATTAGTCAATTTGCATTCAGCAAACTACTACAAGCAGCAGAATGAGAATTGCCAGAGCTAGTGTAATGTTTCTCGCGGGAAACACTTTGGCTTCAACACTCAGCCCAAGTTGACAAAAGCTGATGTTGACATGTATCAGCTTACCATTCGCACACAAAGCTAAATATAGTCATCAAATGAAATAAGGTTTACCAAACCTAATGTCGTGGGGACACCATCTCCAATAAGCTCTGCCTGCATCACTAAGATAAAAGCAAATTGTTGCTGTTGCAAAGAGTCATCCAGACTCGAAACGTTGGCTCTATTCTCTCTCCACAGATGCTGTCAGACCTGCTGAGATTTCCCAGCATTTTCTGTTTTTTTTCTTGCCCTACATTACTACTGATCATAATCTTGAGTATGCAGACTACTTCAGGCTTCAAGTATAGAATCATAGAAACCCCTACAGTGCAGAAGGAGGCCATTTGGCCCATCGAGTCTGCACTGACTCTTCAGTGGAGCATCTTATCCCCGTAACCCCCCATATTTACCCCACTAATCTGCCTAACCTACACACCTAGGAACACGAAGGGGTAATTCAGCATGGCCAATCCACCTAACCTGCACATCTTTGGACTGTGGGAGGAAACTGGAACACCTGGAGAAAACCCACACAGACACAGGGAGAACATGCAGACTCCACACAGTCAGACGCTGTTAGGCAGCAGTGCTAACCACTGTGCCACCGTGCTGCCCCATGTGTCTTTTGCATTATTATTTGCTGAAGCAGTGTGGGTGTCACTGTCAAGGCTGGCATTTATTGATCTTGTCTAATTGCTCTCAGGAAGGCTTGGTGAGCTGCCTTCTTGAAGCACTGTAGTGTGTGTTGTGCAGGGACATGCACAGTGACGTTAGATAGAGAGGTTGGTACAATATGGATCGCATGGTGGGTACAGCACTGGACTAGTAATGCAGAGGATCAATGAAATGGGACAATGACCTGGGCCGCTGGTGAAACTTAAAATCAGTTAATTAATAAATCTGGCATTCGAAAGCTACCAGTAATATTGACGGTGATGAAATTACTGGCTTGTTGCAATGTGGTTCGCTAACACCCCTTAGGGAAGAAACTCAAGCACCCTGACTACAGAGTGGCCTGTACGTGACTCCAGACCCATAGCAATGTGTTTGACTCCGAACTGCCCTTTGAAGTAGTCCAGCTGGTGCTTCAGCTGTATTCAAAGCCATGGCTGACCATCGGCACGGTGGCACAATGGTGAGCACTGCTACCTCAGAGTACAGGACCCAGTTTCAATTCTGGCCTCAGCTCACTGTCGTGACCTGTTCTCCCCCTGTCTGTGTGGGTTTCTTCTGGATGCTCCAGTTTCCTCCTACAGTCCAAAGATGTGCAGATTAGGTTTATTAGCCATGCAAAATTGCCCCTTAGTGTCAGGGGGATTTGCAGGGTAAATATGCAGGGTTATGGGGATAGGTCCTGGGTGGGATTGTCGGTGCAGACTTGATGGCTGAATGGCCTCCTTTTGTACTGTATGATTCCAGGAAATGTAATTCCTTGTTCGGAGTAACTGGGGGGAGGGTTGGGTAATAATTACAAACCTGGCCAGCAACATCCACACCTGTGAATGAACTTCCAGCAATTTAAACCCATCTCAGTGAAGGAGTGACAATATATTTCTAAGTCAGGATGATGCATGCCTTGGGGTGGGGAAGTTGCTGGTGACAGTATTTCCACGCATCTGCTGCCCTTACCCTACTGCACGGCGGAAGCTGTGGGTTGAAAGGTGCAGTCAAAGATGCCTTGGTGAGTCGCTGCAGTGCATCTTGCAGACGGTACACACTGCAGATAATGTACACCCATGGTTTGGGAAGTAGATATTCATCACAAGGCTCAATGAGATTCAGATCTAGTGGGTGATCTCTTGAGTGAGATATAAGAGGGTTGGACACTCCTATGGAACCATCCCAAAGCATTTATAATAATAGTTATTTGCCGTCCATGTGATGCTATTGATTAGTAAACCTCATTATCTACCAATGCAAAAAATATGAGGCTGAATTTTTTTGGAGGCAGCAGGTGGTGGAGTCTCTGGGGCTGGAAAGGGGGCAGAAGGTGGAGGTAGATCAGTGG
Source organism: Carcharhinus amblyrhynchos (assembly GCF_965287045.1). Classification (NCBI taxonomy): domain Eukaryota; kingdom Metazoa; phylum Chordata; class Chondrichthyes; order Carcharhiniformes; family Carcharhinidae; genus Carcharhinus; species Carcharhinus amblyrhynchos. Next base: position 128,152,967 of record NC_137327.1, read on the forward strand.
TCAGCTGGACTTGAGGACACATGTTGCAGTCACAGCAGCTCAGCAGCACCACAGCTGTCAGTGACCACTGTCGGTACTGCATCCAGAGGAGGAGGAGGATACCGCGAGTGTGTGCCTTCACGATTGGGTAAAGGGGGTTTGGGGAAGCAGGGGTCTGCCAGGTAGGGCCGTGTGGGGGGGGGTCAGAGTCTGCCAGTGATCAAAGTTTCACAGTGGACATCCCCCTACCCCTGATCGCTGGTAAGATGTCAACGGGGGCTTAGAAAAGACCTTTAATTGCCACTTAAGTGACTCATAGAAACTAGAAGCAGGAGTAGGCCATTTCGCCCTTCAATCCTGCTCTGCCATTCATTGTGATCATGGCTAATCATCAAATTCAATATCCTGATCCCGCCTTCCTCCCCTAGAGCTATATCTAATTTCTTGTTGAAATCAGACAACACTTTGGCCGCAACTACTTTCTGTGGGAGTGAATTCCACTTTCACCATCCTCTGGGTGAAGAAATTTCTCCTCACCTCAGTTCTAAAACGTTTACCCCTTATCCTCAAACTATGACCCCTAGTTCTGGAATCCCCCACCATCAGGAACATTCTTTCTGAATCCACCCAGTCTAACCTGGTCAGTATTTTATAAAGTTTCAATGAGACTCCCCTCTCACTCTTCTAAACTCCAGTGAATGTAATCCTAACTGACTTAGTCTCTCTTCATATGCCATCCCAGGAATCAACCTGGTAATCCTTCCCTGTACTCCTTCCATAGCAATTATTCAACTGGGCTCTCGGAGAGAGGACTCCAAGAACTCGTACAGGAGAGCAGATGAATTCTCCCCAGTGTTACCACCAATGTTTATTGCTCAACTTACATCATTACTGAAGAAAAAACACTGCTGATCCGGTCATTATCAAACTGCTGTTTGTGGGATGAGGCTCTGCGAAAATTTCCTATATTGAAACGTGACTATATTTCAGAAGTATTTCACTGGCTGCAGAGTGGGTTGGGATCTCCTAAAGTGTGCTATAAAGCGGATCCTTCTTCACACAGATCAAGTACCAGCATTTTAACAACTCTTCAATGTTAGAAGGTGCTGAAATTATCTAAGTGTTCCCCAAACAGGCAAAGCTTCTCTAACCATAATGAACAAAATCAAACTTCAGAAAAACACCGACTACACCCGCTGCATTTCCACAACCCACACGGTCTCTGAACTGACCCTTTCCAATAAATACCAGTTAGTGCTCACGTTGTGGCACTTTCTGCTTTGGGCATCTGATCACTCAAAGCTAAATCACTGTAATTCAGTTGAAGGGGATAATGAGTTTGTTTGGCCTCCTCTCGGTCAGTAAATGGCACGGTGGCACAGTGGTTAGCACTGCTGCCTCACAGTGCCAGGGACACGGGTTCAATTCCCTGTCACTTTGCAAATTCTCCCTGTGTCTGCATGGGTTTCCTCTGGGTACGCCAGAATCCTCCCACACTCCAAAGATGTGCAGGTTAGGTTGATTGGCCATTGCTAAATTGACCCTAGTGTCAGGGGGATTAGCAGGTAAATATGAAAGGTTACGGGAATCGGGTGGGATTGTGATCGGTACAGACTCAATGGGCCAAATGGCCTCCTTCTGCACTGTAAGGATTCTATGATTCCATGATTCCACCCTACAGGGTTGGGATCACTCTCAGAAATCTACCTACATAAATTAAGCAGCATCCTAACCTGGAAAACACCAGTTCTACTCGGCAGCCTCCAGCCCCACTTTGACAACTCTCTCCATCTATGTTGTTTATGCTCAACTTTCCAGTATGTAGACTTTCTGGAGCCTGGGCATGTGGCACAAAAGGCATTGCCAGGGTGCCCTGGCAGGGGAGGGGCACAGTTTACAGGAGATGTGACGGGAATGTCAGGGAAGCGACTAGTAAGTCTGACCAGGTGTGGAGGCACCCCCTCCCATTTATTCTGGATAGTCTCGCTTCAGATCTAGATTCTGCAGACAGGTACTTGCTGGTCCGTACTGAACAGCTCTGCTTCCCACTGAACTAACTAGTTCCTTCCAGCACGCCAGGGACAAGCTCCAGGTAAATCAATTCCATTAAAAAAAAACAGCCCTAAATGACCTTTCTTTAAAAAAACTGCGCAGCCCAGTGCCAATCTTACCTTGAAACTGACTCAACTGCTGAACTCCAAATGTGTTCCTCTGTTCCTTGTAGTCGGGTGACACTCTGATCATGTGGCCATTTATTTGATCATGCTGTCTTTGTTTCTCCTGAAAAACAAATAGCAGGGGGCACGCGGCCGTTTAAGTAAATCTTAAAGCTGCAGTGATGCAAGAGACAGGGCAAAACTCAGGACAAATAGTTAAAATTTACCTCGCCAGCTTAACCGTTGGGGCATTTTAGCTCCTTGAAAATGGGAGGCAGGCCTTTGGGATGTTGATTTGCAGGCCCTTTCCTGAATATTTTATTCCAATTGCAGGAATATGTACGGCGAAGATGAGGGCAGCAACATAAGTAACACTTGGTACAAACTGTCTGTGCTGCTTACATACTATTGTGTACCACTTCTTGCTTTGTTACATTATTGCAAGGAATGTCACCAAATTTATCAACACACTGTCAGCTTGTAGCATTGTGGCCCTTGTGTAAGAAAGTTATGTGCTCAAGTCTCCACTACAGTATTTGAGAGCATATTCCAGGCTGACACTACAGCACAGTACTGAATGAGTCTTGCATTACTGAAGGATACATCTTTTCTATGGGTGGCATGGTGGCACAGTGGTTAGCATTGCTGCCTCACAGTGCCAAGATTCATAGAATCCTACAGTGCAGAAGGAGGCCATTCGGCACATCGAGCCTGAACTGACCACAATCCCACCCAGGCCCTATTCCCATAACCCTATGCATTTACCCTAGCTAGTCCCCCTGACACTAAGGGACAATTTAGCACGGCCAATCCACCTAATCCGCACAGCTCTGGGACTGTGGGAGGAACCAGAGCACCTGGAGCAAACCCACGCAGACGCGAGGAGAATGTGCAAACTCCACACGGACAGTGACCCAAGCTGGGAAATGAACCCAGATCCCTGGCACTGTGAAGCAGCAGTGCTAACCACTGTGCCACCGTGTTGCCCCTGGGTTTGATTCCCAGCTTAAGTCACTGTGCGGAGTCTGCAAAATCTCCCCGTGTCTGTGTGGGTTTCCTCCGGGTGCTGTGGTTTCCCCCCACAGTCTGTAAGACATGCTGGTTAGGTGCGTTGGCCGTGCTAAATTTTCCATCAGTGTAGCCGAACAGGCGCCAGAGTGTGGCAAGTAGGGGATTTTCACAGTAACTTCATTGCAGCTTTAAATGTAAGCCTCCTTGTGACATTAATAAATAAACTTTGTAAATATATAATCTGTTGAATCTGCTACGTCAATCTTCGCAGGACAGCAGCGGTAGATTTCTCTGTCAAAGAAAACCTGCTGAACAACAGGCAGGACCAGAAGATATATTAAAAAATTATATATTTAAGTGGTTTTCCTTTCCCTTGGGATAGGAAGAGCATGAGTACTCCAAGAGTCCTCCTCCCTGATGTGGAGATGCCAGCGTTGGATTGGGGTAAACACAGTAAGAAGTCTCACAACACCAGGTTAAAGTCCAACAGGTTTATTTGATAGTAAACCCACAAGCTTTCAGAAACACTGTTCCTTCATCAGGTGTGTGGAAAGTTCTCCTCCCTGCCAAGCCTTCGTCCTCCTTCAGCCTCAACCAGGACTCCTATCCTGAAGCACATACTCTGGCCTGAGGAACATACCACCTCCAACAGCCAGACATCTGCTTTCCAATTATTCTTTAGTCAGGAAGTCAGCAGATGGCACCCAGTCTCAATAAGGTGCCTAAAATCAAAGCCAAATACCATAGACATTGGAAATCTGAAATAAAAACAGAAAATGCTGGAAAAACTCAACAGATCTGGTAGCATCTGTGGAGAAGGGTCATATGGACTCGAAAAAGGGAGGCAATGGCCCAGTGGTATTATCGCTAGACTATTAATCCAGAAACTCAACTAATGTTCTGGAGACCCAGATTCGAATCCCGCCAAGGCGCAGGTGGTGGAATTTGAATTCAAGAAAAAATATCTGAAATTAAGAATCTACTGATGACCGTGAAACCATTGTTGAATGTCAGAAAAACCCGCCTGGTTCACCAATGCCCCTTTAGGGAAGGGAATATCATAGCTGTACTGTGGGAGGACACCTTGGAGGGCTCATATAGCAAGGCAATATGGGTAGAGCTGAGGAATAGGAAGGGTGTAATCTCAATGTTGAGGGTTTACTGTAGGCTGCCCAACTGCCCCTGGGAAATGCAGATATGTAGGAACAGATATGTCGGCAGATTTTGGCAAGGTGTAAAAATAACGGTGGGAGATTTCCCCTATACTGACTGGGATTCACTTAGTGCCAGGGGCATGGATGGGACAGAGTTTGTAAGAAGTGTCCAGGAGGGCGTCTTGAAACAATATGTAGATAGTCCAACTACAGAAGGAACCATACTGGACCTGGTATTGGGGAATGAGCCCAGCCAGGTGGTCAACGTTTCAGTAGGGGAGCAGTTTGGGAACAGTGACCACAATTCAGTAACCTTTAAGGTACTGATGAATAATGATAAGTGTAGTCCTCAAGTTAAGGTGCCAAATTGGGGGAAGGCTAATTACAACAATATTAGGCAGGAACTGAAGAATGCAGATTGGGAACAGATGTTTGAGAGCAAATCAACATCTGGCATGTGGGAGGCTTTCAAGTGTTGTAAGAGATTCAGGACTGGCACATTCCTGTAAGGATGAAGGATAAGTATGGCAAGTTTTGGGAACCTTGGATAATGAGAGATATTGTGAGCCTAGTCAAAGAGAAAAAGGAAGCATTTGTCAAGGCTAGGAGGCTGGAAAACAAGTGTGGAATACAATGAAACTAGAAAGAAACTTAAGCAAGGAATAAGGAGGGCCAAAAGAGGTCACGAAAAATCATTGTCCAGCAGGATTAAGGAAAATCCCAAGGCTTTATATACAATTATGAAGAGCAAGAGGGTAGCCAGGGAGAAGCTTGGCCCACTCAAAGACAGGGGAAGGAATCTATCTGTGGAGTCAGAAGAAATAGGCAAGGTATTAAATGACTACTTTGCGTCAATATTGACCAAGGAGAAGGACTTGGTGGATGATTAGTCTGGGAAAAGCTGTGTAGATAGTTTGAGTTATGTTGAGATCAAAAAGGAGGAAATATTTGGGTTCTTGAGAAACATTAAGTTAGACAAGTCCCCAGGGCCTGATGGGATATACCCCAGAAAACTGAGAAAGGCAACAGAGGAAATTGCTTGGGCCTTGAGAGAAATCTCTATCCTCATTGGCTACAGGGGAGGTCCCAGAGGGTTGGAGAGGTGTAGCAACAGCCTTATGTCAGTGGTAGGGAAATTATTGGAGAGAATTCTTTGAGAAAGGATTTACTTCCACTCGGAAATAAGTGGATATATTAGCAAGGGGCAACGTGGTTTTGTGAAGAGAAAGTGACAAAGCTGACTGATGAGGATACGGCAGTGGATATTCTCTTCTTGGACTTCAGTAAGACCTTTGACAAGGTTCCTCATGGCAGGGTGGTGCAGAAGGTGAAGTCGCATGGGATCAGAAGTGAGCTGGCAAGATGGATACAGAACTGGCTCAATCATAGAAGACAGAGGGTAGCAGTGGAAGGGTGCGTTTCTGAATGGAGGGCTGTGAAAAAGGGATCAGTGCTCGGGCCTTTGCTGTTTGAAATATATATAAAGGTAATGCATTTTGGAAGGTCTAATACAGATTGGAAATATACAGTAAATGATAGAACTTGTAAGAGTATTGATAGGCAAAGAGATCTGAGTATACAGGTGCACAGGTCACTAAAAGCAGCAACCCAGGTGAAAAAGGTAGTCAAGAAGGCATATGGCATGCTTGTCTTCATCAGCCGGGGCACTGAGTTTAAAAACTGGCAAGTCATGTTGCAGCTTTATAGAACCTTAGTTAAGTCACACTTGGAATATAGTGTTCAATTCTGGTTGCCACAATACTAGAAGGATGTGGAGGCTTTGGAGAGGGTACAGAAAAGGTTATCAGGATGTTGTCTGGTATGGAGGACATAAGCTATAAGGAGAGGTTGGACAAACTTGGTTTGTTCTCACTGTAATGATGAAGGTTGAGGGGCACCCTGATAGAAGTCTACAAGATTATGAGGGGTATGGACAGAGTAGATAGTCAGAAGCTTTTTCCCAGGCTGGGAGAGTCAGTTACTAGGGGGCACAGGTTTAAGGTGCGAGGGGCAAAGTTTGAAGAAGATGTATGAGGCAAGTTTTTTTTTACACAGGGGTGTTGGGTTTCTGGAACTCGCTGCCGGGGAAGGTAGTGCAAACAGATACAATAGTGACTTTTAAGGGGTGTCTCAAATATATGAATAGGATGAGAATAGAGAGATATGGTCCTCGGAAGGTTAGGGGGTTTTAGTTCAGTCGGGCAGCATGGTCGGTGCAGGCTTAGAAGACCAAAAGGCCTGTTGCTGTGCTATAATTTATTTTGTTCTTTGAAATCTGTTGTCCTCACCTGGTCTGGCCTATATGTGACTCCAGAGCCACAGCAATGTGGCTGACTCTCAACTGTCCTCAAAGGGCAACTAGGGATGGCCAATAAATGCTGGCCAGCCAGCGAAGCCCATGTCCCACAAACACAAAAAATGTTAACTGTTTCTCTCTCCACAGATGCTGCCAGATCTGCTGAATTTTTTCAACACTTTCTGTTTTACACATTTCCACTGTCTGCAGTATTTTGCTTTTACTTTAGGCACCCTAACAAGACTAGGATGTTTATGATTGAAGCCTTATATTCAGTTGGATGAAATAAAAGGCTCTCTCTCAGTGACTGGCTTATGTTCTTTACCAGTGGCAAGGCAGAATACCCCCATTCCACCCCCGGAAGTGACCCTTTCAGGGAGCTTTTGCCACTTTACCTGAATTCTATCTGGAAGAGCTTGGAGCTCTTCATTCTCAAAATCACAAATTAACCAATACACTAACCTCATGTTCAAAGCCAAGTGAAGGGTGAAGGTTTCAGATCTGTGGGTTCGTCCCGGTGTATGGTTCTGAATCATACCAAGAACCCAATTTGATCTGCTGCACCTTACAGAACTGTCCTTCATTCCCCTTAGGCACTGGAGCTCAGTGAAATCAACGCTCTAAAGACATCTGAGCAAATCTTTCCGATACGGGGAGACTTTGCAGTTCCTTTTTCGCTCAGGAACATCTTGTCAAAAACCAACTATTACTTACTCCCTTCCTACTGCCACAAACAATGACCGACCTATCCAGATTACCAATTCAACTAAACAGCCTATCTTTACTAATATTTAGTAAGACATTGCCTGGGATGAAAAAGGGGCTCGGGATTTGAGGTCTCCTTTAAATTTCCGGTTGGCCTACTCTCCCCTTAAAGTACGTATGTGCACAAACTTGGGAAAAGGAGAACAAATTCACTGTCATGAGCCCCTTGATGCAAGAGTTTATTTATCCCAATTAGAGTGACAGAGCCTTCTGCCTTCAATGGAAACCAATATCTGGAATGCCGAAGTTGGCGTCTTTTAGGTTTTAGCCACTCCTGGCTAAAGGTCGGCACCCTGAAGCCTTGGGCAGAATTTTCCAGACCTGTCGAAGTCAATGGACTTTTGAATGGCTTGCCTCATTTTCCAGCTCCACTCTGCTGTGACAGGGCTGGAAAATTCTGCTCGGTAACACAGACGTTCCCTCCACAGTTGCTGACTGAATCTGCCGAGCATTTTTCAGTAACTTGTTTCCGGTTTCCAGTCAGAAAGCTCCCTTCCGTACGTTGTATGTTGCACTTGTGCGTAATGTCAATACTGTTCAGTTAGCATTCCAGTGAGGGGTAGAATGCGCTGCTTAGCTTAAGTGATGGGGGGGTTTGTTCAGAAGGTGCTTCAGTAACAGAGGGACCTACCTGATCAGCCATCAGCTGCTGTTGGAGAAAGTTCTGTTTCTTCAAAAGTTGCTGCTTGAGGAAGGCTTGCGACGAGGCTTTGATATAATTGCTACCAGGATTATGATCCTATATTGAAGAAAGGAGAAAATTGCAATTAAGAAAGAACAGAATTTTACTTCAATCTTTGTTACTGGTGACTTTTAACAATCCAACCCTAAGACCATAAGACAGAGGAGCAGAATTAGGCCACTTGGCCCACTGAGTTTCCTCCACCATTCAATTATGGCTAATTTTTCTTTTCATCCCCATTCTCCTGTCCTTTCCCCATAACCTAATCCCCTTGTTAACCTATCTATCTCTATCTTAAAGACACTCAATGGCCTGGCCTCCACAGCCTTCTGCCGCAAAGAGTTCCACAGATTCACCACTCTCTGGCTAAAGAAATTCCTCCTCCTCTGTATTTAAAAGGACCGTCCCTTTAGCCTGAGATTGTGCCCTCTGGTTCCAGTTTTTTCTACTAGTGAAAAGATCTTCTTCACATCCACTCTATTCAGGTCTTGCAATTTCCTGTAAATTTCAATAAGATCCCTCCTCATCCTTCTAAACTCCAACAACTACTAACCCAGAGTCCTTAATCGTTCCTCGTACAACAAGCTTCTCATTCCAGGGCTCATTCCTGTGAACCTCCTCTGGGCCCTTTCTAAGGCCAGCACATTCTTGCTTAGATACGAGGCCCAAAACTGTTCACAATACTCCAAAAGGGGTCTGACCAGAGCCTTATACAGCCTCAGAAGTACATCCCGCTGCTGAGCCATGGCCTCAGCCTGTGCCACAACGCCACATGTCCAATATAATCACCAAAAATGGTGCTGAGCAATAGATGCAGGGAGGAGTGGGATTCTCCGGTCTTCCCATGTTGTTATTCATAGCAGGAGGCAGCTCGCCGTTCGCTGCCAGCAGAACCTCCTGATCCCACCGCTGCGATGGGAATTCCCATTGGATCTACTCCAGGGTCACCAAGAAACCCACAGCAGGAGTACGCCATCAGCAGCACCAGGAGATCCAGACAATTCCGGCCACTCTGGACAGGATTTTAACAACCTCGCTCAGGCGAGATGGTAAAATCTCGCCTGAGGCCAACAAGGAATTCCATTCTGCGAGCCTCAGCCGCCCCCAGAATCAGGGTAAAATTCCAGCCTATATGTCTATCTGGCTGATGTATTTGCTCCAGTTGATTATTGTTCTGCATGGGCATGTGTAAGTGTAAATGTAAGGTGCAGTGACAGCAATACTTTCAACTATTTGTTACAAATCCCAGGGTAAATTTTACCGGGGGGGGGATCTCTGACACCAATGTTGCTGAGCGGGTCCCCAGTCCGCCCTTGCCTGCACGCAGCAGGGCCTACTTGGCAATTTTACTACTCACGGACCTGCTGAATTCAGAAACCCTTGGCAAAGTTAGTAAGAAGCAAGACTTGAAAATTGCTGTGCTGAGTGTCAGAGGGGGAATCCACTTCCTACCTCCTCACCGGAGAGCTGTTTCGGGTCTTGGAGGCTGCTTTCCCTGCCCCCATGCTCTCTTCCTTGGCCCTCGGAGCCTTCCAGCACCTCCTCTGGGGCTGCTGCTGGGAAGCCATGTCTGCTAGCAGCCTCCTCAGGTGGCACCGGCTCACCCTGCTGATACAACGACCCGGAAGGCTGTGGGGAATCACTAATCGATCTCCCCGTGGGCTTCGTGGAGCACAGGCTCCCTTGTTGAGTGAGTTGACGCTTGCCCAATGGGAAGCAGCCAGTATTGTAAATTTGACCTCTCCACGCTGTATATGAAACTCCACCTCACTGACCTGGTCAGCTGCGACCGTTCTAAAGGTAGCTTGTGGTTGTATGATTGCTAAATTGCCACAAAGGTTAACAATATAGAGGGCGTGAGTGAGCCCGTGAAATCGTGTGCTGTTTCTTCGCAGTCACTGGATCCAAATCCTGGAATTCCCTCCCTAATGGCAACCCACAGCTTGTGGACTGCAACAGTTCATGAAGACAGCTCACCACCGCCTTCTCAAGGGCAACTAGGGATGGGCAATGAATGCTGGGCCGAGCCAACAACATCCGTGTCCGACGAATGAATAAAAAAAATTGTCCCCAGCTGGTTTCAACATAATCCCTACCGTTCTTGTGAAGTTACAATTCATTGGTTACAAATGCAAATTGTTCATCCAACACCATATAGGGATGGGAAAGGGTTTTGGGATCTCAGGCATGCCAGCGCCAATCCAAAAACAACAGGAAATTAAACTTGCTGGGGAATTCAGCCTTTTGGGAGGAATCAGCAGGAAATGTTTCAAGCTCGGTACAAAGTGTAAAGGAACAACGCCGATAAGATAGAGGAAGACTTTCAATCTACTGAGTGCTGCAGAAGTAATACTGCGTAACAGGGGCTTTCCATCAAAGGCCGAGGGAAGAAAGATCTTCATGTCAGGGGCCAGACTGAGTCTTTGCCTTATATTGACATTGTGATTTTAAAGAACAAAAGCGTTAACTCTTTGTTTCAGATTTCAAAGCAAGTAATAGAATCATAGAATTCCTAAAGTACAGGAGGCCTTTCAGCCCATCGAGTCAGTACTGACCATAATCCCACCCAAGCCCTATTCCCGTAACCCTAATTTACCCTGCTAATTCCCCTTGTCACTAAGGGGCAATTTTTGGCATGGCCAATCAACTTAACCCGCAAATCTTTGGACTGTGGGGGGAAACTGGAGCACCCGGAGGAAACCCACGCAGACACCAGGAGAATGTGCAGACTCCACACAGACAGTGACCCAAGGCTGGAATTGAACCTGGATCCCTGGCGCTGTGAAGCAGCAGTGCTAACCACTGTGCCACCGTGCCACCCCACGCCATCATGCCGCCCAGAAATAATATACAGTGACAAATTTTCCGAAGAGCTGTTGGCTTTATCTTCACCGCTCCCTTTGCCATGCATTAGCCCACCTTTTTTGTTATTAAATCTCTCCTGTCTTCCATCCTATCGCATTACCACCGCCCACCTCCCCTACCACTTGTTTTAAACCTATCACCTTTCAGACTTTTCCCACTTCTCATGAAAGGTCATCAATTTCTAACTCCATTTCTCTCTCTGCAGCAGCTGCCTGACCTGCTGGGTATCTTCAACATTTACTATGATGGTATTCCTATATTACAGAGGTAAAAATATACAGTGGGCATTTCTCCTCATGTATATTTAGCATAGATTTAGTGTAATTTGTTGGATGGGCGGAAGGGCCTCTTCCGTCGTGTATGACTCGATCACTCTAGACCTCAGTCATGGCAAATTTCACTATCCATCAATCTACACTAGGGTTAAAATCACGACCTGTGAGCCTACATTAGGGTCAAGGTCACAACCCCTGAACCTGCATTAAGGCAAAATCATAACCCATATCCCAACATGATAGAATCATAGAATCCCTATAGTGCAGAAGGAGCCCATTCTGCCCATCAAATCTGCACTGACAACAATCCCACTCAGACCCTATCCTCATTACCTCATGTAATTACTCCTCTAATACCCTTGACACTGGGGCAATTTATCATAGCCAATCAACCTAATCTGCACATCTTTGGACATTGGGAGGAAACTGGAGCACTCGGAGAAAACCCATGCAGACACAGGGAGAACATGTAAACTCCATACAGACAGTGACCCAAACTGGGAATCAAACCCAGGTCCGTGGCACTGTGAGACAGCAGTGCTAACCACCGTGCCATTGTGCTGCCCATATATTCAATTGTAGGTCATCTTTTGCTTCAACTGAAAATTAACGGAAGGAGAGTGTTTTTATTGATGTCCTATCAGCGCAATCAATTTTCCCCATTAGTTCAAACAAGGAAATAAAACTATCCTGGGGCATATTGCTTTACATTGTGAGTGAAAACTGGAGCAGATGGTTTAAGTTTCAATATTCCGGGATCAGTGAACAGGAAATGGAAACCTATAAATCTTCCAACAATCACCCTCCTAAGAACTAGGACAGAATTCTGAATCACTCCCCAACCCGGTGATTGATTGTCAAGCAGCCTGGGTTTAAATTTCAAACAATGCTTGGCGGTTAACTGTCACTCACCATCAACTGGTGTGTTCCCCATGGCAACACCTCTCCCATCCAATCAGCACTCTCTTCTCATACAGTAAAAAAGTTTGCTGATTTTCCCTGACATTGTATTCTTGTAAATGTCCTGATAAGTGCAGGGTGAAAAGCTTTGACAAAAAAGGTCTCGTTTTCAGCAATGCTCAAGTTCTGGACTGCCAAATGAATACAAGGAATGAGTCCGTGGTGCTTTGCAAAGTGGAACACACACATACACACACTTATCAAGCGTATCGTTCAAGCTTCCCCAATATTTGCCTAACGGAGAGCATCTGAGTTATTTCGATGATTGCTGCACGGGAAGCAAGGGAGGGAGAACAGGACAGAGCAATGTGCTGACAGTATTAGACAAAGTTAAAATGGGAGGAGGCTTGTATGGTGCATGAGCAGCAGCATAGGCCAGGCGAGCTGAATGGCCTGTTTCTCTGCTGTAAACGCTATATGACCAGGAAGCTTCCAAGTTCCATACCAAATCCCCAGTCTGGGAGGAAATGGTGAACATGACGTGGAGATGCTGGCGTTAGACTTGGGTAAAAACAGAAAGAAGTCTCACAACACCAGCTTAAAGTCCAACAGGTTTATTTGTAGCAAACGCTTCTCGGCCTCTTGGCTAAGATCAAGTGTAGCATTGACATGCTGCACTTGGTTAAAGTCATTGGGTTACATTTCTAGCTTCATTTGAAGCAATTTTTAAAAGCGGCATATCAGCCTTTTGGCTAAGGTGCAAATGAGATCAAGCCTTGGAGGAGGAGCTATGCCTACTCCAATCAGCTTGGATCATGTAAATCAAACCCAAAACAGGAGGTGAGAGCCCTGTCTTCTCAGCTTGGATTGGGAACGTCCCAACTTGTTGAGATTCTGAATTGGATTTGATTGGATTGGATTGAATTGGAATAAAGAGTAACAAAAAAGCCACAAGTCCTCCAACCCACCTGACGAAGGAACAGCCAGTTCTGAAAGCTTGTGGCGTTTGCTACAAATAAACCTGTTGGACTTTAAGCTGGTGTTGTGAGACTTCTTTCAGGAAATGGTGAACCCAGTTAGTCCGTCAATAGAGGTGATGTAATTGGCTTGGGGAAGGATAGAGAGAATAAAACGTCAGGCACCACACCCTGTTTTTATTGCCATGCACTGTGGCTTTTAGTGGAACAGCATGTATCTGGATGTTAGGGGTGAGGAATTGACTGTGATGCCGTTATAGTCAAATAGCCAGAAAACACACATGGTCACTTGAATAAATCCAGGGAATGTGCTGTTGAGATCCCACTCCACAGAGTATAATCCCCATGCAATTGACAATAACTTTCTCTTTTCTGCTTGGTTTTGTTGTCAAAACCCTTGAAAAAGAAAATACATCTTTTTTTGACTGAGATGTAACTAGGCTTTTGGTGATAATTTTGTAGTTACCGCTAAACATATTCATCAGCCCTTGCAAAGCTAATTTTATATTTGTGGAATGTCAAAATTTCTTCATGAGAAAAAAATTGCACATAAGTAAAATACAGGGTGCAATTGTCCCGACCATTTATGCCAAGTTCCCGCTGCAGCAAGCTGGAGAATTTGGCGACCAGACAAATCTCCGTTCACTGCGGCAGGATGGGAAAATCCCACCGACATGAATTCGGCTAAGATTCCGGCCACCATATTTTTTGAAGTCTGTTTATTAGCATCTTAGCTTCTACCTCAGTCTAATCAGAATAATTTCCTTTGGTATCTGCAAATTTAAATTAAAAGGGAAGATGATTAGTCCCTTTAATTCCTGTTTTGCTATCTGTGAGAATTCTTCAACATGATTGGCTGCTTACCCTGCTTGCTGAAATCGCCATTGCTGTACATTGCCTTGAGCTGGTGTCAAACTTAAACAATCGCAGTGACAAGGGGGAGAAAAACATGCCTCAAAAACACGAGGTCTTTCTCAAGGTCAGTGACAAGTACCACTGCTTTGACACTGAGTGTAAAATTCAGCCCAAGTTCTCTTAAGGAACAGGCAGTTCTTTTTATAGAATCATACAGTGCAGAAGTATGATTACTTCGGCCCATCTAGGTAGCCCTGACACATGAGAAACACCTGACCTGCTGCCTAATCCCATCTGCCAACACTTGGCCCATTGCCCTGAATATTATGATGCACCAACCCACTCCCCCCCCAACTCCAAGTCCACCACCCCTCCTCCCAGGTAGCGCATTCCAGACTGTCACCGCCCCCTCTGGGTAAGCAAGTTCCCCCCTAAATCTCCTGCCCCTCACCTTGAACCTATGTTCCCTCGTGACTGGCCCTTCAGCTAAGAGGAACAGCTGCTCCTTATCCACTCTGTCCATGTCCCTCATTATTTTGTACACCTCGATCAGGTCGTGCCTCAGTCTTCTCAGCTCCAACGAAAACAACCCAGGTCTGCCCAACCTCTCGTCATAACTTAAATGTTCCATCCCAGGCAGCAGCATCCTGGTGACTCTCTTCTGCACCTCCTCCAGAGCAAACACATCCTTCCTATAACGTGGTGACCAGAACTGCACACAGCACTCTAGCTGTGGCCTCACCAAAGTTCTGTACAACTTCAACATGACTCCCATGCTTTTGTAAACTATACCTCATGGCAAGTGTCCCATATGCCTTTTTACTACGGTACAAACGTGCTCTTCCACCTGTCTGGGTCCAATAATGCCAACATAGAGAGATTTTCAAGTCAATTGTCATCTCCCTCCCTGTACGGTTCTTAGGTTTGAAAACATGTCAAACTGCACTGTCACTTCCACACCTAGTCTGGCATATTCTACCACACTCATGACCTACGTGAACACCGGTAATGAAATGCCACATGAGGAAATAGAGCTTGCATTATTGATCAGGTCGTTTTTATTAAACATAGCTTTGGTTTCTGGACCCACATCAATCATCCTCCGTTTGTTGTTACTATGCTGGAAGTGTGTTGTGGTTATGTTCCTATTGCACAGGCAAATGGCAAAGCAAAGCCTTTGGGAGATTTGCTGTGTTTTATAACACGGAGAAAGGAAAAAAAAGCTGAATTCTTACTTTACCATTCGAAAGGTTGAAAATCGTGCGTAAGGAATCGTACGATCCAAAAAGAGAGCACCCTTTCCTGTACTCAATCTTCGAAAGTGCTGTTCAATATGTTCTGCAACCTTTCAGTGGTGGATATTTGGCACACACTGCCAGTGGAGGTGCTGGAAGCAGGTACATTAGCAATATCCAAGGGGTGTATCACAATTCACAAATGAATGGGTGGCAAACATAGAAAGGGCATATTGGCACAGGCCTGGTGGGCTGAACAGCCTGTTCCTGAGCCGCATTGTTTCTTGTTCTTTGAAGATAGCTCAGAATGTGACCATTAATAGCAGAGGCTGGAGGTGGAGGTATTTCACTTTATAATGAATCATACATTATCCTGGCCAATTTCCATAAATCAGGCCACATAACTAATCATTTTGTGATTCATTCATCAATTCAAGGTATTGTTTACAGTGGGATCAAAAGAAGTAGAGTGGGTGGGGGGGAAGGGAGGGGTTCAGTGAGGGGGAATGTGGATTAATGATCTCAGTGCTAAAACTTCCTCTCCCCCCTGCCTCCCCCCGCCCTGCTCACAGCCCTGCAATTCCTTTTCAGCCTTCAAATATTGATGGAATTCTCTTTTTTTAAAAAAGTCAGCAATCTGCTTCTGCCAGTCTTTCAGGCAGAGGATATATGTCTGGGAATAACACTCACCTGAATACATCAGGCAGTACTCTATAAGAATTGGGTTAGAAACACGTTCCCTAACCTTCCCTGTCAGGTTGCCTTGTTGCATTTAATGGTTCCCGCCTACTGTAGCAAAAGTGTGTACATCTGTTTTTTTTAGAAAAAGAGGCGTATTTGGAATAATTTCAATGCATACCTCTAGGGCACATTAAAATTCTCATGGATTTACCATCTCAGGGAAAGTGGAATAACAAATCCTTTGATGTCTGATTCCCGGGTTTGATTCGCATCCAGCTCTACAGTAACTTAATCAAACTTAATGCCAAAAAAAATCCCTTTTGTTTCAGTGTTTAATTTCTCTGGGGGCGGGGGGGGGGGGGGGGCCAAGAGAAGAAATTGCAAGAGGCAACAGGAAAATCAGGGCAATTTGTATTAATCCCTCCCACTCCTGCAGAGTTACAAAGATCGGCCACCAGTGGGAGCTGCTGCCTCTTATTAAAACAATGTCCTTCAGAAGTGCTCCACTCGAAACAGTTTTTGATCTGAGCGGCATGTTTTAATGGGGGAACTGGAGAGTCAGATACATGGAATAGTTACTGAATGAGATAATCCTCTTTCCTTGGAAACATCCCAGTTAGTTTCCTCGCCGTGCAAGACAAAACGAAAAACTATGTTTCAAAACTTCCAGCAAACCTTCCAGGAAAGATCTTAACGAAGGGGAAAAAAAATAGCAGTCCACATTTAATCTAACCCTTAAACACACAATGCAAAGCTTAATAGGTCAGTCAGACTATAGCTGGGCCGACTCAGCTGACGTATGATGATAAAGGACTGTGTTACATCTTTATTTACAAAGCTACAAAATTATGAGAGGCACAGATAAGGTGGATAGTGGCAGGCTTTCTTTCCCCCGGGGAGGAAAAGGGTCGACTACAAGAGGGCACAGGTTCAAGGTGAGAGGGGATAAGTTTAGGGGAGACATGCAAGGATTGCTCTTCACACAGAGGGCGGTGGGTGCTTGGCACGCGATGCCAGTGGAAGCAGGCACATTAGCAACATTCAGGTGCATCATGGTGAACAAGAGGCAAACGGAGGGTTAGAAACCGTGCAGGCTTGGGGTGGGCCTGTTCCTGTGCTGTCTTGTTATTTGTTCTTTTAAGATAGCTCAGAATGTGACCATTAATAGCAGAGGCTGAGTGGAGGGGGAGGTATTTCACTTTATAATTAATCATACATTATCAAGGCCAATTTCCATAAAATCAGACCACATAACAAATCATTTTGTGATTCATTCATTAACTCAAGGTATTGTCCACACAGTGGGACCAAAAGAAGTAGGGGGGGTGGGGGGAAATGTGGATTAGTGATAGGCTATGGAAAATGTTATCCCTATCCCTCTCCCGTTCTCTATATCTATGGCTGTCTGGGTAGGCACTGTATTATTTACCACATTTCCAAACACAGCACCGCCTCAGTGTTTCTTGACAGTGATGTAATGCGGATGGCTGCAGCACATGTTTCATTATATTGATCAATAATGGCAGCCCACAGCAGCCTGTGGTCATGGGGCTGGGCAACTGTTGGCCAGTTCCGAGACAAAGAGCAGATTAGAACAAAGGGGGAGGAAAAACGGAAAGTCAGTGCTGGGAGCAGAATGGGAAAGGCGAGCCACTAAATAAGAGGGGAAAATATATTCGGCCCCACAAAATAAATATCCTGAGCGAGCTCGTGATTTTTATTTTTTTTAAGAAGAAAGCCAACGTGCCCCTTTCAGTCGATCAGCTGTTAGTCTGAAATGACTTTGTGTTTCTCCACAAAGCAAGGCAGGGCTGTATGTGCACAGAAGGACAGAGCTGATCAAATAACCTCCCCAGGGTGGCACAGTGGTTAGCACTGCTGCCTCACAGCACCAGGGACCCGGCTTCGATTCCTGGCTTGGGTCACTGTCTGTCTGGAGTCTGCATGTTGTAACCGTGTTCTGTGTGAGTTTCCTCCGGGTGCTCCGGTTTCCTCCCACCGTCCGAAAGACGTGCTGGTTAGGTGCATTGGCTAAATCCTCCCTGGGTGTACCCGAACGGGCGTCGGAGTGTGGCGATTTTCAAAGTAATTTCATCGCTGTGTTATATGTAAACCGACTGGTGACACTAATAAATGAACTTGAAGAAAGCGGAGTGAGTGTGTCTGCTACATCACCAAAATCAAATCTGTGGCAGAACTTGCAAAACAAAACTCGAGAGAAAGTGAAAGTTATAGGGGAAAGGCAGGGGAGGCTACATTGTAAAAGTTCACCTGTTTAGCACTTGCCTGCCCCAGCGGTCAATGGAGAGGATGTGAATGGAAATTCCAGAGCAGATAATCTCAGGAACTCAGTCAGACAAGAAAGTCCCCTGTTATGATGACAATGCCCCTTTAAGAACCATGTGTAAATATAGCCCAGAACAACAACAATTGCGATTCACATATCACCTTTAAATTCGCAAGACTTCCCAAGATGCTTCACAGGAAGCTTCGCAAGTGAAATCTGGCACTAAGCCAAATTGATTGGACTTTAACCTGGTGCTGTGAGACTTCTTACTGTGTTTACCCCACTCCAACACCGGCATCTCCACATCATGACTAAGCCATTCAGGCAGACAGGTCAAGAGAGGTCAATTTTAAAGAGCGTAAGAAGGATAGGAGAAGCAAACAGGTTTAGGGAGAGTACTCCACATCTTGGGGCCTGGATGGTTGCAGATGCAATCACCAGTGGTGGAGTGATTAAAACTGGGGATGCTCAAGAGGTTAAAATTCAAAAAGTGCTGATACCTTGGAATGTTGTGGGGCTGGAGAAGGTTAGAGAGAGATGGGGAGGGAGTGTGGGATTTCAAAACAAGGCTGGGGATGTTAAAGCAGAAGAGAAAATGCTGGAAAATCTCAGCAAGTCTGACAGCATCGCGAAGGAGGGAAAAGAGCTGATGTTTGGCATCCAGATGACCCTTTGTCAAATCTCTGACTTGCTGAGATTTTCCAGCATTTTCTCTTTTGGTTTCAGATTCCAGCGCCCGCAGTTATTTGCTTTTATCCAGTGGGAATGTTAAAAACCAGAACATCATTTCACCAGAGGCTAACGTAGGTCAGTAAGCACAGGGGAGTGATGGGTGAAGAGCTTTGGGTGCGAGTTACGACATAGACTGCAGGGATCCTTATGACGACCTCAACTTCTAATTCATATCGAGTTCAGCTCCCCCTCTTACTGAAGACTCCAAACCCTTCAAGGAAAACCGCTCTGACTCGGGAACCACCGTGTCTCTGAAAGAATAAATACTTCTGAGGAAATGGGATGAAAATTCCACATTTACTCATTCAAGTTCCAAGAGACTGGGAGTTTCTTGTTAAATTTCATCCCAGCACAGGATCAATCCTGCAGCAAGCTGTGACAACTCTGACTATTTCCACCTCATAACGGAGACTGGGACACCTTCATTTCGAGGGAGCTGGGGTTAAATCAAATAATCACAGTTAGCAACTGAGATCTGATTTGCAGTGGTAATGTGGTGACTCCAGACCACTCAATCTAGGCACCAGTCAATCTTGTTTAACGTTTACACGGCGGCAAACCTCGCCTTTTTCGATAAGTCACCTCCCTGCGGAGGGTAAGGATGTGGAAAAGCAGCCGGGAGTGTGTTTGACTGATTTTGGAGGGGGCGGAGGGGTAAGAAAGGCCGGGTCTGAGGGCCTTAGCAGCAGCAGAACAGCTGAGGCAGGCAGTGAACACGAGCGATGCTGTAGAGGTGGAAACAAGCATCTCGGGGCAAATATAACACTGAGGTTGTGAACAGTCTGGTTCAATCTCAGGCAGTTGCCAAGGAGAGGAATGGAAAATCGGTGGCAAGGGAGCAGGTTTTGTGAAAATAATGTCTTCAGTCTTCCCAATATTGAGTAGAAGGAAATTTCTGCTCACTGAACAGAACAATCAGGTAGAAATCTGGTCAAAGAGTCCTTGATGGTCAACTGAACTGCTTCAATGTTAACATTATTAGTGGCACTCTAATACTGACTCTGCTCAGACTGGAGTTCATTTAAAAATGTTAATTTGCTAATGTAAATCCCTCATGTATATACATGGCACCGTTTGCCACTGGCCTCAACCCAGTACATAAGATGCCTTAATGTCAGCAAGGTGACTTATCGAAAAAGGCAAGGTTTGCCGCCGTGTAAACGTTAAACAAGATTGACTGGTGCCTAGATTGAATGGTCTGGAGTCACCACATTACCACTGCAAATCAGATCTCAGTTGCTAACTGTGATTACTTGATTTAACCCCAGCTCCCTCGAAATGAAGGTGTCCCAGCCTCCGTTATGAGGTGGAAATAGTCAAGAGTTGTCACAGCTTGCTGCAGGATTGACCCCGTGCTGGGATGAAATTTAAAGAGAAACTCCCAAGCTCTTGGAACCTCAATGAGTAAATGTGGAATTCTCATCCCATTTACTCAGAGGTATTTATTCTTTCAGAGACGCGGTGGTTCCCGAGTCGGAGGGGTTTTCCTTGAAGGGTTTGGAGTCTTCAGCAAGAGGGGGAGCTGAACTCGATATGAATTAGAAGTCGAGGGGACAACATCGCTTATACACCATCATCTTATAAATGGTTTGCAAGGAGAAATAGACACAGAAGGAATTCCCCAGACTGCGGGTTAGAATATAAAACCCAGGCTTCAGTTATTATTTGCAGGTTGGTAGTTGCTTTGTATGTTATCAGGAACTGCAATTTAGACTACACAAAAAAAAACATAGCGTTGGGTAATTGGTTACAGCACTGATACAGTCAGTCCCGGCAGAGTAATAGATCTGAATGCAAATCCAGGGTAGGCTCAGTGTTTGTTTTCATATACACCCCTTTTGAAGTGGCAATGCACAAAGGATGATCAAGTCTCAAATTACTGTACATGTCACGAGAGCTGCCCATCACAAAAGTGTGTTTTTTTTTGATAGCGGTAACTGATCCACTGGCGCACTGTACTGAACGAGCCCTTTTAAGTGCATTCTGCTCCTCTGCCCCTGTGGCACTGGTAAGTACACACTTGCAACAACAAAGTCAGGCCGCTCTTTGATGGGAATCAATGGCTCTGACAGCCACACCTAGCTGACAACTTTATCGATGGAGGCTGCAACAAAGCAGCAAAGGAGTACATTCGGCGTACAGCCAGCTTCGCAGGAAGCGCTGGGAGAGTCCAGGGAGAGACGTGTGTGCGCGTCAACAAATATTTCTGCTGATCTGTATCGCATTCTACGCTTTGCTTATTGCGCACGTTGTGACTCGGGAAAGGAACACTGACTTGCTGCTCTTCCTTCTGACAACACAGAGGCTTCAGGCCAGGGGACACTAAAAAGAGGGGCTAGGCCAAGTAGGAATGGACAATAGGAATGGACAGTGCAACACTAACATTTGTTCAAGGACACCGGATCAGCACCAATCTCACCCAGATCTCTAACCTGCACACAGTAACCCACCTCCTGATTTCATTTGGCAAATGTACTGGGATATGGTGAAAAGTATTGTTTCTTGCATGCTAAGCAGACAAAACATACCGTTCATAGAGTACACAGAGGAGGAAAGGAGAGGGTGCAGAACATCACGTTGCAGTCATAGCTAGGGCGTAAAGAAAGATCAGCTCAATCTGTGGTAGGTCCATTCAAAAGTCTGATGGCAGCAGGGAACAAGCTGTTCTTGAGTCGGTTGGTATGGGGTGGCACAGTGGTTAACATTGCAGCCTCGCAGCGCCAGGGGCCTGGGTTCGATTCCCGGCTTGGGTCACTGTCTGTGCGGAGTTTGCACTATCTCCCCGTGTCTGCGTGGGTTCCTTCGAGCGCTCCGGTTTGCTCCCACAACCCGATAGACGTGCCGGTTAGGTTTGATAAAGGGTCATCAGGACTTGAAACATCAGCTCTTTCCTTTCCTTATAGATGTTGCCAAACCTGCTGAGATTTTCCAGCATTTTCTCTTTGGGTTGCTGGTTAAGTGCATTGGCCATGCTGAATTCTCCCTCAGTGTACCCGAACAGGTGCAGGAGTGTGGTGACAAGGGGGGGGGGGGCGGTATTTTCACAGTAAGTTCATTGCATGATAATTGCTTAATGTAAGCCTACTTTTGTGGCACTAATAAATAAACTTTAAACATGCTCTCAAAGATTTTTGATATGATTCTTGATATCATTCTCTAAATCGGAGTATCATTTTTAAGTAACCTTTGATCCTACTGGCCTTCACTTTCTTTCGGGAAGAGGCATTTCTTTAAGACTTCAGGATATCTTTTTGAAAAGCAGCTGGGTAATTGTTCTAGTCCAAAGATCAACAATTTGTACTGCTGAGTTGTAAAGCAATAAACATTGTGCGAGCGGCGATCCTATTCTCATTTCTGCATCAATCCCACACCAATGATGTGATTTGCACTGTTTGCTTATGATGTTATCCACGAGAGCAGCAAAAAGGACCCCCACCCCTACCCCTCCCACCTCCCCAAAGGAACTCTGATCATCCCAGAGCGTTCAAAGAGACAAACATGGTTCCTTTGAACCCAAGAGGCACAAACTGTCCGTCAGCACGAGACTTCAGGATGCTTCCGTCCGATTTAACAGCAAGTCCTTTTATAAATAGATCCATCTCTGGTCACCAGGTCCAGAAATACACAAGGTGGATTTGCACCAGCAAATGTGTCGTCGGCACAGGGGTGCCTTGAGTTTCCAGTTGGCTTTGAGATCATTCAGAGCCCATCTGTGTCACAGAAGTTGCGCTTGGCTCCGATTACTGCTTAGCCCTCCCACTGCATAAGCAGCAAACTTAAATTTAAGACAAAAAAAAATCCAAGCAACAGAGGCAAGACACACAAAACGCACAGGAGGTTTGTTTAATTAACCTGTCACTCCCCCCCCCCCACAACACACACACACATTTTATTTTGACTAAAAATCCTCTTTGCTCCCCCCTCCACTCCACCAAGTCCTTGATCACCCCCACCCCCATCACCCCCTGCATCCCCTTACTTTATTACTGCTTAGTGTTGTGATCGGTGACCATCTGCAGCCTCATTTCATCACACTTTCGTTTGTCCTTGGGAAATAAGGTCGTCACTGAGAAGGAAAACAAAATGCTGCTTTGTCCATGGCTGGCAAATCCCAACATGCCTCGGTTCTCTCAAAAAGATATTTCATTCCTTCCTTCCCACACCGCCCCCCCCTCTCTCTGGCCACCCCCGCAACCCACCATCCATTACAACCCAGTCACCTATTTACACCCTCAATGGTGTTTAAACAGGCTGAATATCTTCTGTAAAATGCTGCACAAAAAAAGTGATTGTATCTATTACCATATCACTGAAAGATGGCCAATTTTTTTTTAAGCTCAGGAATCTTCTGCAGACTCATCTGACTCAGAATATTAGCTATGGGTCAGAAAGCAAGGCCTATGATCAGCATACGTACACTTGCAAGCACCTCAATATTCTGTCATGCAGAAACTGCAAACTGTGCACAATTTTTCTCTTCTCAAACCCAGCTGCAGAATAACTCGCCCACATACAGTAAATACTATTTTACAACACAGGGGGCCCATTGATAAGAATATTAGGAATGGGGGGGGCGTTATAAATAAAGGTGGAATCTGAACAGTTCCTTGACATTTGGACTTTAGGGTAGCTTGCTTAAAAAAATTGACAATGGCCAATCAAAGCGGAGGCTTTTGAGAATTAAGGCCATCTTAAGCGTTAATAATTCTTACCTCATTCTCTCTCATTAAGGTCACATGACTGGTTGCAGATTATTATTTTTTTCCGGGGATGGATGGAGCGATTTTTTTGTGAGGAATTTTTGTTGGAAAGAAAAGCGGCTGGAACTTTTCTGGAACTGGCTGGGGCTGTGTAAAAGGTCAGACGTCTCGATCTTCAGGTTTGGAGGTTGAGAATGCTTGGGAGGGGTGTGAGTAAGGGGGTGGTAAGATTTGGAAAGTAGAATTCTAAAGGAGGCAACAAAAAAAGGCACATCTTGTGGGAGCACTGCAAAATTTTCCAAAACATTATCAAATTATTTGACTGGATGGACCTTGACTTTAAACATCAAGTTGTAAAGAAATTAGCTGCTTTATTTGTGTTCTACAATCCATTTCCTGATCAAATTTAACACTGAAATCGTTCCCTTTATCAATTTATTTTCTTGCATTTTGTAAAGCTGTGTAAAGTCCTGCCTTAGGGCAAAGAAAAACATTACAGCTACTGGAAAACTTCAGATTAATTTTATTTTTAAAATAGCAATATTGAAACATTACCTTGGCATTTTGCTTTGAATCACAAACACTTCCTCTTAACCTTGTCTAACCTTCAATGCAGAGCAGTCCAGCTTCCAATACTGCTGTTGTGCCCATAGCCAGGTGAATAGAAACAGCTCTTTGAGCCTATTTCACCATTCATTTTGATCATAGCTGATCATCAAATTCAATATCCTGATTTCCCCCTAGCTCCCATATCCTTTGATCCTTTTAGCCCCAAAAGCTATATCTAATTTCTTGAAATCACACTGTGGTTTGGCCTCGAATACTTTCTATGATAGTGAATTCCACACATTCACCACCCTCCAGATGAAGACATTTTTTCTCACCTCCGTTCTAAAAGGTTTATCCCTTATCCTTAAACAATGACCCCTAGTTCAGGACTCCTCTGCCATCGGGAGCATTATTTCTGAATCTACCCTGTCTAACCCAGTTAGAGTTTTATAAGTTTCTATGAGATCCCCTCTCACTCTTCTAAATTCCAATGAATATAGTTCTAACTGACATGGTCTCTCCTCACGTGACAGACCTGCCATCCCAAGAATCAGCCTGGTAAATCTTCACTGTACTCCCTCTATAGCAAGGGCATCCCTCCTCGGATAAGGACACCAAAACTGCACACAATACTTGTGGTGTGACCTCATTGATGCCCTGTACAATTGCAGTAAAAAATCCCTATTCTTATCCTCAAATCATCTCGCTATGCTTGTTACAATCTGATATTAAACAATAGGCTACTCAGCAAAAGTGGTTTAACTCTATTCAATTGTGTCATAATATTGAATGCTTTACTCAAACATTTACTAACAATGCTTAGTTTCCATCGATAATGCTACATGAAATCAATCACTGCTCTACTAGAATAATGAAATCATTTATTACCATCTGGCCTGTCAAGTTCATGTTAACTCTCCATAGGGCAACCCCTAATTTTAAAAATGTGCCCATTGTTCTGGGCTCACCAACAAGAGGCAACACCCCCTTCACCGTACATGTTTATTTCCCACAAGCGCCCATCCAACTTCCTTTTGAAATCAATTATCCTCTCTGCTTCCCCCACTGCGATTGGCCGTGAGTTCCAGGTCATTACTGCCTCGTTGTGTTAAAAAGTTCTTTTTTACACCCGTTGGTCAAAACCTTAAATCTCTGTCCCCGAGTCCTTAAACCATCAGCTAATGTATCAATATTGGTGCAGGTTCGATGGACCAAATGGCCTTCTTCTGTACTGTAAGGGATCTATGGTTCCATGATTCTATGAAAATCGATATTAATGACAACACAGTGGTTAACACGGCTGCTTCACAGTGCCAGGGACCTGGGTTCAATCCCAGCCTTGGATCACTGTCTGTGAGGAGTTTGCACACTCTCCCCATGTCTGCATGGGTTTCCTCTGGTGCTCTGATTTCCTTCCACAGTCCAAAGGTGTGTGGATTAGGTTGATTGACCATGCTAAACTGCCCCTTAGTGTCAGGGGGACTAGTTGGGTAAATGCATGGGGTTATTGGGATACGGCCTGGGTAGGATTATGGTCGGTGCAAACCTTCAGTACTGTAGGGATTCTATCCAAACTCAGCACAATTGAAATGCAATTTTTAGCATTTGGCAAAAACTTCTAAAGTAGAAAATATACTCATGGGACAATGCAGCTTGAAGTAAGTATAATCAGATCTGCCTGTGTTCACATCAGCAATGGGTTCTTGTGAGTTGATCAACCAGTCTCTGTGAAGATTATCAACATATGAAGATTGAGGATGCTGCAGAAATCGAGGAGTGACGAAGGAGGAGTCCCAGTGAAGTTCCTGGTTCAGCGACTACCATTCCTGCCTCTTGGATTGAAAGGCTCGAGCTTCAAGTCACACTGCAGGGACTTTAGCACAAGGCTGCTAGTCTAGTGCAGTGTTGGGGGAATGCTACATTGCTTGAGGTGTCATCTTTCAGATGGGGTATCAAACTGAGATGCTGTCCTGCTTTCTCAGCTGGATGTAACAACAAGTCTCACAACACCATAAAGTGAACTAGGGGGCACAGCCTCAAGATAAAGGGGGGGCGGTTTAGAACGGAGTTGAGGAAGAACTTCTTCACTCAAAGGGTGGTGAATCTCTGGAATTCTCTGCCCGTTGAAGTGGTGGAGGCTACCTCGCTAAATATTTTTAAGACGTGGGTTGATGGGTTTTTGATAAGAGAGGGGATTAAGGGTTATGGGGAGAGGGCGGGAATGTGGAACTGAGCCACGACAGATCAGCCATGATCTTATTGAATGGCGGGGCAGGCTCGAAGGGCTGGATGGCCTACTCCTGCTCCTATTTCTTATGTTCTTATGTTTATTTGGTAGCAAAATCCACTTGCTTTCGAAGCACTGCTCCTTCGTCAGATAAATGGGAGCTCTGTTCACAAATAGGGCATATAAAGACACAAACTCAATTTACCATATAATGGTTGGAATGCAAATCTTTATAGGTAATCAAGTCTTAAAGGTACAGACAATGTGAGTGGAGAGAGCATTAAGCACAGGTTAAAGAGATAAGTATTGTCTCCAGACAAGGTCCCACTTGCCCTGAGGAAGGAGCAACGCTCTGAAAGGTCGGGAATTTTGCTACCAAATAAACCTGTTGGACTTTAACCTGGCGTTGTGAGACTTCTTACTGTGTGCACCCCAGTCCAACGCTGGCATCTCCACTTTGCAACAAAATCGTATGGGAGCAGTTCAAGGATGAGCAACAGAGTTTCCCTGTGGGTGTCCTTCCCAATATTGGTCCATCAACCAACACCAGAGGGAGCAGATTATCTGCTCATTATCGTATCACTGTTTGTGGGGCCTAACTGTGTGCAAGTTGACTTAGAGAACTACTTCATCAGCTGTAAAGTACTTTGGGACATTGTGAAAGGTGCAATATGTAATTCTTTCCTTCATCACAATTAAATTGCATGACAGTGATATGAAGATTTTGGCTGGAATTCTCTGATCTTGACCACCTCACCACTGCTGCCAGCAAAAATGGAGAAATTGGCACTCAGCCAAAACTCCACTCACAGCAGCGGGACTGGAGAATCCCAGCTACAGGCGAGGTTGGAGATTTCTGGCCACAACCTCTTAGCTATGGCTCTGGTCTGAGGCTGAATCACTGTTTTGCAACCCTGGTGTCATATTTGAGTTTCTGATCACTAACGTCACCTATTATACAGTAACTTCATCGCAGTGTTAATGTAATCCTATTTGTGACTACTAAATACAACTTTAACTTTTACCAGCTCTATAACACCACTGGACTCTGTCCCTAACCACAGCCCATCTGCTTCTGAAACCCTCAATCATGCCTTTATTTATTTTTTCCTTGACTTTGCCATGTGTTGAGGGGGTCATTGGCAAAGCCAGCATTTATTGTCCAATCCTGATGGCCCTTTAACCTGCTGTGGGTCTGGAGTTACATGTAGGCCAGACCAGGTAAGGACTGCAAGTTTCCTTCTCCAAAGGACAAGGTGCATTTTTAACAACAATCAATGATGGTTGTCATTGTGACCATTGAGATTTATTAATTGAATTTAAACTCCATCAGCTGTGTGTGTGTGTGTGTGTGTGTGTGTGTGTGTCTTTTGTTTATCTTTCTTTACACCTACCCACATTAAGTTCCACCTGCTATCATAGAATGGAATAGAATCATAGAATCCCTACAGTCCAGAAGGAAGCCATTCGGCCCATCAGGTCTGTACTGACCACAATCCCACCCAGGCTCTGTATCCGTAGCCCCACATTTATCTAATCCCCCTGACATTAGGGTCAATTTAGCACGGCCAATCCACCAAACGCACACATCTTTGGACTGTGGGAGAAGACGGGAGCACCCGGAGGAAACCCACGCAGACACAGGGAGAATGTGCAGATTCCACACTGACAGTCACCCAAGGCCGGAATTGAACCTGGATCCCTGGCTCTGTGAGGCAGCAGAGCTAGCCACTATGCCACCGTGCCAGCCACGTTTTGCCTGCTCGCTTCATCTGTTAATGCCACTGTTAATGGTAACAATGGGAGGCTAGAACCCTGACGAACTCCCCATGTCCTCACCCAGAGAAACTGAAACAACCTCACTGGCCTTTTTAGCTGAGATCATCCAACTCTGCATTGACCAGAGAGTGAGGGTGGTCCCACTCACAACATCCTTACAGGGCAGCAGTTCTTCCTAACCACCACCACCGCCCTGCCCCCCTCTACCCACCCCCCCCTCCCTCAACGCCCCCACCCCCCAACACCACCACCCCCACCAACCTCTTTGAAAACCAAAGTAACGTTTCTGCAGCAGATCCAAAAATAACCAAATAACACAATGTTCCACGTTCAACGTGATAAAAATTGGAACAATTTTCATACTGTATAGTTTGCTCCCACTGCCACCAGGATTAATCACATTTATATTAGAAATCATTTTGTTTGTGAAATGGAATGAAAATGGTTTCGGACTGGCTGGGCTTTCAATTTAAAAAAAGGGATTGATTAAAGTGGCGGTCATTTCACTGAAATCAACAATCGATATTCAAAATAAAAAGCAGCTAACTTCAATCAGGAGAAATCAGTTTCCCGCATATGTGTTCAGCCAAATGTAGCTTATTCTCTCCCAGAGGAAATGCCCCTACCACAGCTGGCCCACTGAGATCGCAGGCCTGGATTCACTTTGAGGAAGTTGGATATTTTGACTCCAATCCCCCAATCTGCCGCGTACTGATTTTATGATCGACAATTTCCTCATGCATGGCATAAAACACACAAATGAAAAAAAAAAGATATCAAGCTCAGAATGTTTCATTTTCATCTGAAATAAATGAAATTCCGAATGCGATCTTGCTGGACTCCCTCACTCTTCTGCCCCACGTTGGATCTTTGCTAAAAGGAATGCAGAGGAAATGTAGCAGTGATCGAAATACTGAGCTCTTCCTCCTCCAGGGAGAGCCTGTTGGCTTCAATGCCATTGTGAAGAGGCAAGTTTCCAATAGCCCTTCAATTGTAGATTGTGTCTGAGGTGTTGACTCAAGTCTCAAGATCAATAAATTACGGGATAAAGAGTTAAAACTGCAATGATGCCGGTCAAACGGGGTGTCCCCCAGGACTGACCAACCTCTGGTGTTCCTGGAAAGGATCTTACACTCCCCCGCCAAGGCGGGTAGGCGGGTTCTGAGGCAGCGGGTGGAGGTGGCAGGGCTAAAATTAAACGTGTAGATGAATAAGACCGGCACACAGTTTCACATTTGGGCAAGCAGGGCCTCAGGCGTGAAGCCTGTCCATTCGCCTATTAAAGCTCTTATGTGGCCACTTCATGGCCTTATCCTGAACACCCTCAATTTTTAGGCTGGTGGGATTGGGTGTGGGTAGGGTGGGAGTGTGGCAAAAAACTTTTTCACATCTTGGGCAAGGAGGGGGAATGAGGGTGTCCCACTCTGAAGATCCCCTCAAAGTTGGGGCACCGTCCCTGCTGCTCCTCGTATGTTGGAACCCAGGGACCCCCTCCACCCACTGGCCTACCCCATCCCACCACCCCACCCCCATGTCACAATTGTTATCCCCCCAATCCTCCAGGGTGCCCCTTATCCTTCCTCCCCCTTTGCATTGGTCCTGGGCGTTTGTCCCAGGCAGACAGTTGCAGTACTGCTTCTGGCCACTGGACTGCTCTACTTGGCTAGGTTGAAGAGCTGTCAGCCAATCATATTCCAAGGGTGAATAGAAGTCCAGCTGACTGCCAATTGAAGCTCAAGTGGGTGTTAAATAGCAGTAGGAATTTGAGAATCGATGATAGTGTGTTACACGCAGACTCTCACGCGGATCACTCACCATCCTTAAAATTCTAGCCCATAAGTTTATCTGCATAGCTCCATGGAAACTGTGGTCAATTATGCATATTCTCTAACCCATGCGTTTTCTATCCAAGCTAAGTATCAAGAAGCACTAAATTTAAGACTTGAATTCAGAATGGTGCGAGAAATGCCTCAGTCCTGGTGAGCTTTAGCAGCAATGTCTCCAAAGCCAACTGGTCCTGTCATATATGC
This sequence comes from Carcharhinus amblyrhynchos, assembly GCF_965287045.1. Classification (NCBI taxonomy): domain Eukaryota; kingdom Metazoa; phylum Chordata; class Chondrichthyes; order Carcharhiniformes; family Carcharhinidae; genus Carcharhinus; species Carcharhinus amblyrhynchos. The sequence continues at coordinate 128,183,102 of NC_137327.1, forward strand.
TACACTCGCCACACACTATGTCCAAAATTACTCGGATACCGTATCATCAAATACTGGCTTGGCACAACCCATCTAGAATTCATATTCAAAAACATAACAAGCAATTCATGCATTCAGCTTTCTAGTCTCCACGCTTTCTGTAGCTATTTGACAGAAGGGAAAAAGACCAACTTCTCACCTCCAATAAATAGAAGAATGCCGAGAGGCCACACAGTTATTGGTTTGAGTAGCAGAAACTCACCCTGAGCAGGGTTTTCCCAGTGGTGTTACTTTCTACAGAAAATGTGGTCTTCAGACAGAAAGTTCTGCCTCATGATCATGCTCATCAAAATTTCAAGACAGCAGCAATGACAAACAATCCCGGCCTTGTGGGACTTCCAATCTCGCCATTCTTTTCCCAGCGCTGGGTCAAAATCCTGGAATTCCCTCCCTAACAGGTGTACCTACCCTCTGCGACTGCAGTGGTTCAAGAAGGCAGCTCACCAACTCCTTCTCAAGGGGTAGTTAGGAATGGGTGATAAATGTTGGCCTAACCAGTGACACCACATTCCATAAAAAAATTAAAACAGAAAGCAAGCCAGGGAGCACTCAAAACAACTTATCACTCAGGAAGTCACAACAAGATCTTCCACACGTCAATTATCCTTGAAAGATACACACGCATCAAACTCACAATGACTCCTTTAGACAAAGGTCATCAACACTCGAGGCTCATGACACTATCTAGGACACAGCAGTCCACTTAATTGGCACCCCATGTACCACCTTCAACATTCATTCCCTCCTGCATTGAACATAGCAGCAACAGAGTATACCATGTACATAATGCAGTATCAACTCACCAGCTCATATCTCACTCTCCTTCGACAGCACCTCCCAAACCCCAGGCCTCTCCCACCTGTAAAGCCATAGTCCCAGATCACCATAGGCTGCTTTCCTCTTTGAGAGGGAGAACTGACTGGTGGTGATCTAACCCGAGGATCACCAGACCTCAGGCAAGGGGCAAGAAGGCAGAGCCTACTTGAATAATCTGAGCTGATATTGAGTTGAACCTGCGCTGTTGGCGTCACTCTGCATCACTCACCAGCCAGCCAGCCAACTGAGCTAAACTGATCCCCATTCTACCAGCTAAAAGGACAAGAGCAGCAGATACATGGGAACACCGCTCCTGCAAGTTCCCTTCTGAGCCGCTCACCATCCTGACTTGGAAATATATCATGATGTGGGTATGCCGGCGTTGGACTGGCGTAAACACAGTAAAAAGTCTGACAACACCAGGTTTTAGTCCAACCAATTGGAAATATATCACCATTCCTTTACTGATGCTGGGTCAAAATCCTGAAACTCTCTCCCTAAAAGCACTATGGGTGTACCTACACCACATGGACTGCAGTCGTTCAGTGGAGTCAGCTCGCCATAACCTTCTCATGGGCAATTAGAGATGGGCAATACACATTGGTCAGGCAGTGAGGCCCATGTCCTGTGAGCGTATATAAAAATGAACTTCAACAGGCAGGCAGTGGGGAAGCTGTGGAATGTGCTGCCATGTTAAATGGTTGAGGCAAATAACATGGATGCATTTGTGAAGAAGCTGGATATGTACACGAGCAAGAAAGGATATATTGATAGGGTTAGAGCAAGGTGGCAAGAGGTTGAAGTGGAATACAAACACTGGCATGGAGTATTTGGGAGGGGTAGTCAAATAAAGTGTGACTGTGCTATGAAAGTTTGGATGAAATTTTCCATCCTTTCCCACAGGTGGATCTTCCGGTCCCACCAAAGTTAACAGGAATCCAAATGGAGCGCCGCATCTACTGTGGGAAAATGTTCCAGCAGGGCTGGGATGTTTCAGAGGTTATGGCACACTCTGAATTTTTTATTTTTATTAGTGTCACAAGGAGGCTTACATTACCACTGCAATGAAGTTAGCGTGAAAATCCCCTAGTCATCACACTCTGGTGCCTGTTCGGGTATACTGAGGGAGAATTTAGCATGGCCAATGCACTTAACCAGCACGTCTTTCAGACTGTGGGAGGAAACCGGAGCACCTGGAGGAAACCCACGCAGACACGGGGGGAACGTACAAACTCCACACAGGCAGTGACCCAAGCCGAGAATTGAACCAGGGTCCCTAGCGCTGTGAGGCAGCAATGCTAATGACTGTGCCACCATGCCGTCCCTGTTGGTATATCTGAAGGAGCCACCAGGCCTCACCTTCGAAACAAAGAATTGGCAAGAATGAAACACCCGTTCGCGTTCCCCTACAGCCAGCAGTGTCCCAGGGTAACTTCTTTCAGTTGTTTTCAATCACGCACTGAGGGTTAACGGTGGTGAAGGCACAGGCTGCTGAGACTGACGCATACACAATTGCAGATACTGAGCTGAGAACATTCAGTCCCTGACGCTACACTGATATAACAGTATCCTTTTCTCTCTCCAGTTTGCAATGGCTGTTACCTCTGACAACATCATTGTAGTCTGCTCTCCTCTGCAAATCTATAAGTAGGTTTGAAACTTTCTTTTGGACCATTGGGACAATTGGATTTTATTTTAACTAGGACTGCAGTGTCCTAAATCTATCTATTGCAAAGAAAGCATGTTGGAATTGCCTGCTGGAGAGGTGCTTGATAAAAAGCAGGTTGAAGGTTTGCAATAAGTGAATGCATGGTGTTATGGGGCACTGGGTAATGGAGCAGGAAGATTGCTGGTTTGATCTCCAATCACAGCAACTTAGCATATCTCCAGCTAAGACAACAACAGCAGCCGGTTGCTGGAAAGTCTGGTCCTGTAGTCAGCAGAGTGCTCGGCTCGGCTCTGCAGCCGCTGAGCCAGTCAGCAAAGCAGGATGCTTTAATTAGCCCAGTCTCTTTGGAAGAGGCTCGAGGGGCTGTGTGGGCTACTCCTGCTTGCATTGCTGGTGTTCTCATGTTCTCCCTGGGCTAACCTGGGGCTGTGGAAGTACCGGGCCAGGTTCCTGCTCACTAACTAGCAACCCATCCAAGAAGTACGGGTAAATGGATGGCTGCTGGCTCACTGGGCCCAGTTGGCAAAGGTTATAAGCGATGTCTAGGGGTATTTTACACACCCCCTGCCCCAACCCACAAGCTACGCATCAGTAGTCACGGTCTCTTTCTCCCAACTGTAGTCATTTTAGACCAGTTGAAGGAGTTGAATAACCAACTCTTGTTCTGCTGTACACATGACCGCTCAGCAATAGACTAAACCTCCTTGAGAGCAAGAACATCCTTCCTGGTCTCCCTTTCTGAGGAAGGATGTTCTTGCTCTCAGGGGAGTGCAGTGAAGGTTTACCCGGTTGATTCTGGGGATGACGAGACTGATATATGAAGAGAGATTGACCAGGTTAGGATTTGTTTTTCGTCTGGGGTTCAGACGAATGAGGCGGGGGGGAGATCTCTCAGAGACTTACAAAATTCTAACAGGACTAGACAGGGTAGATACAGGGAGGATATTCCCAATGGTGCAGGAGTCCAGAACCAGGGGCACAGTCTGAGGATACAAGGTAGACCATTTAGAACGGTGATGAGGAGACATTTCTTCACCCAAAGAGTGATGAGCCTAGGAATTTATTATCAGAGGAAGTAGTTGATGCCAAAACATTGAATGCATTCAAGAGGCAGCTGGATATAGCACTTGCGGTAAATGGGATCAAAGGTTATAGGGAGAAAGCAGGATTAGGTGACTGAGTTGGACAATCAGCCATGATCATGATGAATGGTGGAGCAGGCTGGAAGGACTGAATGGCCTCCTCCTGCTCCTATCTTCCATGTTTCTAAAGCAAGTGCCTGGCCGTTCTACCACTCAGCAAGCTGTCAGCTTAGCAACATTGCTTTCAAACCAGGGATTGAACCAGGGGTTTGCTGAGGAACTGAGAAAGCTAACCAGAGGCACAGCAACCAGTTGCCCATACACACCCTAACCCTCACTCCGCTCACTGGCACTTTTGCTTCTGGACACTTCAGCTGGAGCAGCAACTGTAGAAGCCACTGTTACGGTAACCAGCTGGAAGCTCTTTCTTTAATGTTAGAGAGCGTAGGGCAGTTTGCAAACAGGCTGGTGGTTGATGGTTTAAGTTCCAGCAAAGGGTGGGGGGGAGTGTTCTGGCAAAGTTGTACTGTTGAGTGCAATCACAGGCCCTCCTGTGTGACGTGCCTCCACAAGATGCCTGCCCCAGGTGACTATTCCCAGCTTTCAATGTCCCAATTTCACACTTTAAAAAAAGTGAGGTCAGTTCACAGAGTCATTAAATTTTTTTATTCATACGTGGGACATGGATGTCACTAGCTGGCCAGCTTTTAATGCCCATCTTTAGTTGCCCTTGAACTGAATGGCTTGCTATTTCAGAGAGTCAACTACATTGCTGTGGCTCTGGAGTCACATGTAGGCCAGATCAGGTAAGGACAGCAGATTTCCTTCCCTAAAGAACATTTAGTGAATCAGATGAGTTTTTCCGACAATCGACAATGGTTTCATGACCATGAGTAGATTCTTAACACCAGATTTTTAAAATTAAGTTCAAATTCCACCATCTGCCGTGGCAGGATTCGAACCCAGGTCCCCAGAACATTAACTTCTGGATTAATAGTCTAGGAATAATACCACTAGGCCATCTCCTCCCAGCATGGAAACAGGCCCTTTGGCCCAACCTTGAGACCTGCCACCCTTTTTATTAACCACTAAGCTTGTCCCAGTTGCCCGCGTTTGGCCCATATCCCTCTGTGCCCATCTTATCTGCATTAAGTGTCTAAATGTTTTTTAAAAGACAAAGTACTGAAATGGTGCCGACACCCGTCAACCCAGATGTCAATGCTTTCATGATGGCAAAAACATTTTGAGGCTAAATATAATGATTTAATTTTTGTTTTTAATTGTCTCTCTGACACATAGCACACACACTGAAGAGCGTGTGAAGACCTGGCCAGTGTAAAAAGGATTTATTTAAAGCATTCCAAACTGTTACCAGAATTGGCTTCCCCATCTTTACCAACCCACACCATGCCAAGCTTGAAGATGATGGGGGTGGGGGTGTCCAGAACGAGGGGTCATAGTTTGAGGATAAGTTGGGTAAACCTTTTAGAACTGAGGTGAGGACACACTTTTTCACCCAGAGAGTGGTGAATGTGTGGAATTCACTGCACGGTTGAAGCCAAAACGTTGTTTTGATTTCAAGAAGCAATTAGATGTAGCTCTTGGGGGTTAAAGGGGTCAAGGGATATGGTGGATAAGGGGTTTGATCAGGATATCGAATTTGATGATCAGCCATGATTGTAACGATTAGAGGAGTAGGCTTGAAGGGCTGAATGGCCTCTTCCTGCTTCTATTCTCTATGCTTCTATGAGCTAGCAGGTTAGACCAGCTTCTGCACACCTGTGACAGCCAGCTCTACTTGCCCACCAACCCTCTCCCCCACATCAGCCCAGGACTGTTGCTGCATTGTGCTATCCGAGGACACACGAGACATATTCACAAAGGAGGCGATGCAATTTGATATGGCAGCTGAGAAAGCGTATGGGATATTTGGCTTTGTTAATAGGGGCATTAAATACACAAACAAGGGAGTCACTCTAAATCACTGGCCTCATACTGGAGTATTGTGTCCAATCCTGGGCATCACACTTTAGGCAGGATACTGAGGCCCTGGAGAGGGTGCAGAGGAGGCTTACCAGGTGACAGTTATATGGAGAGATTGAACAAGCTGGCTCTGTTCTCCCTCAAGCAGAGAAGGTAAAGGGAGATCTAATTGAACTGTACAAATTTGTTGGAGCCTGTTTAGAGAGACTATTGCCTCTGGTCATAAATTCAAAATAATTGGCAAAAGATCCAGAGGGAAGTGGGGAGAAATTCCTTCACACGGTGGTTGGTAAGATCTGGAACGCATTTCCTGAAAGGGTGATGGAATTAGATTCCATTCCAACTTACAAAAATAATTGTACACGGAATTGAAGAGGATTAATTTTCAGGGAATAAAGGTAGATTGGGTAACCCTTCAAGCAGCTAGCACAGGCACAATGGACCTAATGGCCTCTTTCTGTGCAGTAAGGTTCTACTAAGAGCCAGAAAATTCCTCCAAACATTGGCAAGATTGCGTCCAGATTCAACCCCAACACTAACATCAGATCTCAGTGTCTTCCCCCTCTTGCTCACATTCACCAACATCAGTCAGATTCCAAACCATTCACAGTTTGAACTGTGCACAATTCAGGGGTCAAGTCTAACCCTTTCCAGGGTTTCAAAACTCTCTCTAACCCATCACGAAGAACATCTGGGTTCCCATCCCTCAGAATGCATCCCACCATGGGGAAAGCGCTAACCTATATCCTTGTCACTTTCAGATATGACCATTCTGCCTTCCTCCTCTTGGCCTCCTCAACTCCACTGTTTACAAACTCCTACTCATCAGCTTTCTATCCTGTGCTAAGTCCCACTAACCTCTACTGCAATTTTGACCAGTTCCCCACTTCTGATCTCAACATTTTTGTCTTCCTTTAAAATAATCTGCACATGTTGCTCCACTGTATCACAGTAATCTCCTCCAGGCCTACATCTCGCTATGACCTATTGAACACCCTGCTTCTCTGTTCCACCATCATGCTCCTCAAGTTCTGTTTCTAAACCCCATTTGCTTGACTAAATTTCCCCCTAATCCCTGGGCTTTCCCTGGCCTCATTATAATCTCTCCCTTTGAACATAACCCTTACTCTTCTCTCAACTCTCTTGATGAGGGACCTTGGGATGTTCTGTTGCATTCCAGGTGCTTCATAGATCGCACACCTTTGGCCAATGGTTTGGATGATGAAAAGCGCCTCGAGTTTGCTCCCTTCCCTGTAGCTGGAGACAATCATTTCAGACCCCATGATGCTGGAAGGCCAGTGGCTGTGCCCGGCCCACCACAGCGCTGCGGGTTAACTTGATTCCCTCCACTTGCATGCTGATTATTAGCCTCCATTTTGAACACGCCCTGGCACTGACAGGGCACCACGACAGGCAGTTCTACAAAACCTCAGTCTTAAAACATGGCAATTACAGATCTTTCTGCTTTCATTCACTCAGGGAACAGAGAAAGGTCTGTTTCACATTACAGTGTCAAATGTACTGTAACATTCAAGCCGCAGAAAAAAAGCAGTGGCAATAAAGCTCCAATGTCGCAATCAAAACTCCCATTTTTTTTTAGACAGTTTAATTGAAGACGCAACTGGTCCAGGCTGTGCGTGTATCCATGTTTTTAAAAATTAAATTAACAGCAGTTGTCAAATTCTGCATCTTGTTTTTCCATTATCATCTCTGGCCAGAAACTATTAGTCATTCCCTTCGCTCTTCCCAAATGTAGCCACTCACGATAAAGAAAGCACAAGAAGCACAAACAGGCCCGTGTGCATTTAAAACAAATTCTGCTCCAATTTAGTCACACAGGTGGGCGCAACAGCCTCTTGGGAGGCTGTTAATTTTGCACCCACACCTGAATTCTGCTGCTGCTGCTTTCGACAGGCAGACCGGGGACTGAGTTCATGTGGGGAAGCTTCTGGAACCAGGATTATTCCTGGATCTCCAGCTGCCCTCAGCCAAACAGCATTTCTTTTCCCACCTCCAATGTCCTTATGACTAATAGACACAATTCGATTTAGTACTGCTCGGTTTTTATTTTCTCCTGGGTTACTTGTGGCAGTGTCCAGGAGATCAATTCTTGGAGACTCCTGGACAATGTCAGAGTGTTGGCAACCCTACTCGGAATGCTGCACGGCGAGCCAACTCCAAGTTGCCCTCCAAGAAGTAGGCAGCAACAAACAGATGGAAAAAATTTAATACTCCCCCCCGCTCCCAGCCCCCAAACACTAAGTTATTTTATCCAATATTTCATTTCAGACTCAGCAGTTTTGAAACAAGCAGCAGAAAGTGTAAATTACTGTTGAATGTTCATTATCGACTCTACAAAGCCTGGTCCACCATCTACAAGACACAAGCCAGGAGAATAATGGATTACTTTCCACTTGCCTGGATGAGTACAGCTCCAACCATGGTCAAGGAGTTCGACAACAGCCAGAACATAACAGCCCACTTGATCCACACCCCATCCTTCCATTATCAACACTTAGAAGCAGCCATGTGCACTATCTGTAAGATGCACTGAAGACACTCACCACGTCTCCTTAGGCAGCACGTTCCAAACCCACTACCGCTACCATCTAGAAGGATTAGGGAAACAGATGGGAACACTGGAGGTTCCCCTCCACTCTAACTTGGAACTCTAACTCTATTCCTTTACTGTTGCTGGATCAAAATCCTGGAACTCCCTCCCTAATAGCACTGTACGTGTACCTACACCACATGGACTGCGCGCGATTCAAGACGGTGGCTCACCACAAGGGCAATTAGGGATGGGCAACAAACTCTAGCCGAGCCAGCAATGTCCACATCAAAGAATAATTCATCTTGAGGATGAGGTGAGGTGTGAGGAGGAGTGGGTGGTGCTGGAGAAAGCGGGGAGTGAAAGGGCCCTGTTGCGACTCTCAATGTTCCAGTAACACTGTGTACGAGGGAAGAAAATATATCATTAAAGTTAATCATGGTAGGTTGACATAGAATCACAGAATCCGTCCTGTGCAAGAGGCCATTTGGCCCATTGAGTCTGCACCAACCATAATCCCACCCAGGCCCTATTCTCATAACACCACACATTTACCCTGCTAATCACCCTGACAATTTAGTGGGCATGGTCAAGGTTTTGAACTCCCACCGTTATGCAAAACATGCCTTGTATTAAGTTGGTGAGCTTCTGTTTATGTTCCAAGTGTGAATACGCCCCACTTGGAACAAAACCATTTCAAATTTATATGGCACCCTTTCTGATAATAAATATTCCAAAAGCACTTCACATGAGCATAACCAGACAAAACAGTTGCATATGAGGTGATGTTAAGACTAAAAGCTTGGTCAAAGTGGCAGGTTTTATGTGGTGTCTTAAACGACAGCAGAGAGGTGGAGGGATGGAACCTCATAGGGAAGGAGTTCCAGAGTTTGCGGCTTAGGCAACCGAAGGCACAGCTGTCATTGTCAGAAGAAAGGATTTGGGGACCTGTGCAAGAGGTCCCGAGTTGGAGAAACACCGAGATCTTGGACAGCTGTAGAACTGGCTTAAGGATGGGGAAAAGCCCCAATTTCTGAAGGGGCAGACTTGCTGGAGAACCTGACAGTGAGTGAAAGGGTTTGAAACTTGCCAGGATGGCAGCTCTGTGTTTACGCACACATTGTTCCCAGCAGGAACTTTCATGAAAGGGGATCCGGATGAAAAAGTTGATTCAATCCAAATGGTTTTTTTTAAATAAGATGTTGAAACATCACCACAATATAAACCCATTTCAAAAATCCACACACCAGGTGGAACAGGGAAAGGGCTTGAAATGAACCTACTCAAAATGGTTTAACATTATAGTCCTCACTCAAATCTACAGCCTGACAGTGTAGTGAGGGGTTTAGTCAGTCAAATCTACAGCCTTACCATGTAGCAACTGAAGTTTAGTTAGTCAAGAATGGAAACTGGGATCAATACATTTTGGAGTTTTCTTTGAGCGTACCTTTTGATTTGATTTGATTTATTATTGTCACGTGTATTGGGATGCACTAAAAAGTATTATTTCTCGCATGCTATACAGGTAAAACACACCGTACATAGAGGAGGAAAGGAGACAGTGCAGAGTATAGTGTTACAGTCATAACTAGGGTGTAGAGAAAGAGCAACTTAATGCAGGGTAGGTCCACTCAAAAGTCTGACAGCAGCAGGGAAGAAGCTGTTCTTGAGTTGGTTGGTCCATGACCGCAGACTTTTGTATCTTTTTCCCGACCGAAGAAGGTTGAAGATCGTACGTCTGGAGTATTTGGGGTTCTTGATTATCCTGGCTGCTTTTCTGAGACAACGGGAAATGTAGTCAGAGTCATTGGATGGGAGGCTGGTTTGTATGATGGACTGGGCTTCATTCACGACTCTTTGTAGTTTCTTGCACTCACACTGTTTGCCCCTTTCGGGAATGATGGGGCAGGTCGGGGAGGAGTCATAGAAGGATTCCTGAGCTAATAATCACACAGTTGAACCGCGTTATAAATGCTCCTTCTGTGGCCAACAAGCCCTGATGTTGGACTTGAACCCTGAGCACTACCACTGTGGCACAATATTTAATTTTCAGTTTAAATACCGACACTCATTCAATCACACATCCTTCTAGAATCATAGAATATTACAGTGCTGAAGGAGGCCATTCGGCCCATCAAGTCTGCACCAACCACAATCTCACCCAGACCCTATCCCTATAACACCATGTATTTACCCTAGCTAACTCTCCCTGACACTAAGGGGTAATTTAGCATGGCCAATGAACCTAACCCATGCATCTTTGGACTGTGGAAGGAAACCCATGCAGACACGGGGAGAATGTGCAAACTCTGCACAATGACCAAAGCCAGGAATCGAACCCGGGTTCCTAATGCTGCGAGGTAGCAGTGCTAACCACTGCACCACCGTGCCGTGGATAGAGTGAGACCTGCATTTTAGAATGTGTGAAGTGTGGGGCGTGGGGGATGGAGAGTTGGAAAGGTGGAAAGTGCATGAGCACCGTTTACCAAACGGTGGTAGGCAAGTCACAAGTATGGCTTTCAGAACCTCGCAGCCATCTGCAATACAAATGAGAATCGACAGCACCTTGTGCTAACCATCTGGTGACGAATGAATCTCCAACATCCTCCCACTGTGATGACATTGCAAATATAATCTTTCAGTCACAGCATTCAAAAAAAGAGAGATTCTAAAAACTGACTGGTGAGAATAATTACAGTGAAAACCGCAGTGTGGAACCCAGGTGAGTCACCCAGGACTTTCTGATAAAAATTGTTCACACTCCCGAAATTTTGCAAGAGCCTGTTCAGGGGAAATTACAAGTGAAATTACTCAGTGTAAGCATTGATGCGCCTTCAATAAGTCTTATTGATTGGATTTGATTTATTATTGTCACACTTATTGGGATACAGTGCAAAGTATTGTTTCTTGCGCACTATACAGGCAAAACGTACAGTTTATAAAGTCTATTTATTAGTGTCACAAGTAGGCTTACATTAATACTGCAATTAAGTTACTGTGCGAATCCCCCAGTTGCTACACTCCGGCGCCAATGTTCGGGTACACTGAGGGGGGATTTGGCCAACGCACCTAACCAGCACGTCTTTCAAACTATGGGAGGAAACTGCAGCACCCGGAGGAAACTCACACAGACACGGGGAGAACGTGCAGACTCCGCACAGACAGTGACCCGAAGCCGGGAATTGAACCCGGGTCCCTAGCACTGCGAGGCAGCAGTGCTAACCACTGTGCCACCGTGCCGCCCTTAGAGTACATTGGAGAGAAGGAAAGGAGAGGGTGCGGAATGTGGTGTTACAGTTACAGACAGGGTGTAGAGAAAGATCAACTTAATATACGGTGGGTCCATTCAAAAGCCTAACCTGAAACACTACATCAAGCACTTCTGTTCACTTTTTTTCTATGTTGCAGCTGCGCCTGGATTCTGAGCAACACTGAGGACAGGATTTTGTAGCCGTGCTCATCCTGAAACCGGAAAGTCCCGCCTGAGGTCAACGGACCCTTCCATGGTCTGCCCCAATTCCCATGGCAGGGGAAAATTCACTCATATCCCAAATTCCGAGCTGGAATAAATTTTCCCCCCATGGCTCAGCACGACCCCCACCTCCCCAGCCTGATCATGGGCCATGACAGGTGATGGAAGATATTGCAGAGTAAACGTTCATCAGTTGCAGAATAGATATGTGTCCCTTACGAAGCTTCAGAGTGACACTGCTGCATGCCTGCGAACCAGTGTCTCACTTCCTGTTCCCCCCAGAGGCTGCTGACACTATTGAAACAACAAAACAAATATGAAAAATGTATTTATAGCTCACAATTAATTAACGAACTGACATGTGCGTGTCTGGGAAAAAAAAAGACAAAAACCAGCCCCTAAATTGTTGCCCCTGTAATGAATATTTAACAGATTTCAGCTATTTGTGTTTTTTTTAAAAACACACTTTTTACTTGGTCTTGTGAATGACAATATTGAATTAACAATTGATTACACTGAGTAATTACCGGTTTGTAGTAACTGTACGGTAATTATTACCCAGCTTCATTCACGATTTCAGCCAAGCAACGAGATTGATTTTTTCCAATGAAGTGAAGCTTCCACCTTTGACCTTTAACCCTTCTGATCCCACCCTGAAATCAAACGCCGAGTGGCAGGGTCAGAAGCACAGACAAAGTGCTCACACACACAAAATGAATGGGCTTCTTCATATACCAGCAGGTGTGGTGTTACTGTACTAAGAAAACAGAACAGCACAAATCTGGTCAGATATTCGAGCATTTTTTTCCTACGGTTTGACATCCGTGCTGTCTGGGATGTGGGGGGAAATGTCAACCAAGCATCGGTACTTTGGAATCATTTAATGGCTGCACACCAATTAGCTCAGCTCACTGACCCGCTGTCCCTATCCATCACATTAATTCAGCTTGGTGCCGGCTTTCCTTCGACTGTCTGGTGCCTGTGACGCTGCTGCACAACTCCGGCTCACACAACAGCCCAGCCCCGCCGTCACTTCCACAGGAAGGGTTTTTGTTTTAATTTTGCACTAGGTCAGCCTCGGCTTGACTCCACCACCCATCCCCAAAGGCAACCCCCCACCCCACCCCGCCAAAATAAAAAGTAGGAACGTTTGTGCAGACCAAACCATCCACTGGACACAGCCAGCTATCGGCAGCACCGTAATCCACCGGGAGGTGAGCGAGAGAATGCCATGAGGGAGAAGGGAATAGAAGGATGTCTGGTGCTGGGGTGAGATGAAGGAAGGAGGCTCATGTGGAACAGGCGGGTCAGGATAGACCAGTTGGGCTGAATGGCCTGATTGCAGCATGTGAAATCAGCCAGGGGACTCCTGTAATTGAAAATAAAAATGCCGGATAGGCTCAGCCAGGTCCAGCCGCAGTTGTGGGCAGAGAAATATGGTGTGTGGGCCTCAAGCAGTGGCCCGCCATCCAGTGTCAGCGGGATTTTCCAGCCCAGCCGCTGGCAATGGAAAATGGGTTTCCCCATCGTTCGCACTCTCCGCTGCCACGGAGGCCGGGGGGTGCCATTGGCAGGACTGGGAGATCCCCCCAGTGGGAGTACCCGGTAGGTTTCCACCATAACTGACATGCCCAGCGGGATTTTACAGTCTCACCCGTCCCGAAACCGTAAAATCCCGGCCGAGGTCAATGGATCCTCCCATTGTCTGCCCCTCGCCCGCTCTGATTCCCATGGCAGGCGGGTCAGGAAAATTCCGTCCTTTCTGTCCGGGATGAAGAAGAAGTCATACAGGACTCAACACATTAACTGTGTTTCTCACTCCACCGGTGCTGCCAGACCCGCTGAGCTTATCCAGCATTGCCGGTTTCTATTTCAGATTTCCAGCCTCTGTTTTTATTTGACTCCTTGTGGTTTATTGTCAGGCACCGGTTTGATTCCAGTACAGAACGCAGACCCTGTTTTTACACGGAAAAGGGTTGATCGGAATTGAAGAAAGGTTACCATGTTAAAGGGTGGGGAATCCCCTCCGTTCTAAGTACAGTACACCCGGGTTACTGGCAACAACAACAAGCTGTTCATGTGAAATGCCTTCAGTCAGAGTCTCTTTGTTTAAATGAGGGCTCCCACAAACCTCACTGCCACCACTTGCAACACAACATGTGGGCAGCACACACTTGCATGCAATCTTTAAAGGAAACCAGGTAAACGTGTAACGTGTTTACTTAAGCTGCAACCATGTAGAGGCTTTCAATTCAATTGGAGAGTATAGAAACATGCCACTCAACTGATCTAAGTCAGTGTTAATGTTCCACGGTGGCACGGTGGTTAGCATTGCTGCCTCGCAGCGCCAGGAATCTGGGTTCGATTCCCGGCTTGGGTCACTGTCTGTGTGGAGTTTGCACATTCTCCCCGTGTGTGCGTGGGTTTCCTCCAAGTGCTCCGGTTTACTCCCACAGTCCTAAAGATGCTGCTTAGGTGCAGTCACCATGCTAAATTCTCCCTTAGTGCACCAAACAGGCGCCGGAGCGAAGAGAGTAGGGGATTTTAACAGTAACTTAGAATCATAGAATCCCTACAGTGCAGAAGGAGGCCTTTCAGCCCATCGGGCCTGCACCAACCATGATCTTACCCAGGCCCTATTCCTGCAACCCCACATATTTACCCTGCTAATCCCTTGACACTTGGGTCAATTTAGCATGGCCAATCAACCTAGCCTGTACATCTTTGGACTGTGGGAGGAAACCAGAGCATGTGTAGAAAACCCACGCAAACACGGGGAGAATGTGCAAACTCCACACAGATAGTGACCCGAGGCTGGAATTGAACCCTAGCCCCGGCGCTGTGAAGCAGCAGCGCTAACCACTGCAACTTCATTGCAGTGTCAATGTAAGCCTACTTGTAATAAACTTAAACTTTTAAAACACATGAGCCTCCACCCCCCACCTTCATCTACCCCAACAGCACATTCCTTCTATCCTTTCCTCCGTCCCCTATTTATCCAGCTTCCCTTAGCCACATCCTGTGAAAGTGGAAGGCACTGAGAAGTGACGGAGAGAATTAATCAGCTGGTCCAGCAGGGTCTGTGGAACGGGGGAATAGAATTCATGATTTAGGTTGGTGACTGTTCATCAGAAGTAGAAAAAGCTCCAGATATCACAGGCTTTAAACAAGCCAGGAGAGCAAAGGAAAGGGAATGGTCTGTGACAGGACAAAGAGAGTAACTGAGAAAGATTGGCTGGACCAGCTACAAGACTGAGAAAGGCAGAATGGGACCCAGTAATAAGATGACAGGCAACCGGCTCAGAGTAAGCCAATCTGTCAACTTGTCTCAGATATAGATTGATAGAAGCACAGTAAATTGTTATTCCACCAGGGAGGAAAAGTGTGGGGGCTTTGGATGTTGGGAATGGAGCAGGAAAATGATCAAATGTCAGGCCTCCATCTGTGCGTGCTCTTGAAAAAAAGAGGTTCTTCTTTTTCTAACTGGCCACTGGAAATGGAGGGCTGGGACTCTGGGTGGAGGAAAGGCGAATTACTGAAATGAACTACTGCTCAGTAATTTTTGTCCAAACTTTCACCCTTTGGCATAAAGTGAAACTATTCCGGCATTGCCGTCCCTGTTCCCAGCAGGTTGCAGCCAGTCAGCTTCGGAGTACCTCATGGGGAGAGCGTGCAAACTCCGCACAGACAATCATTCCCGAGGCCTGAATCGGATCCAGGTCCCTGGCGCTGTGAGGCAGCAGTGCTAACCACTGTGCCGCCCTATGTTCTGGATCAATGTACTGGAAAAAAGAAGGGGGCCTGAGTAAGACTGGAACAAACTATGTCCCACATATCCCACAAACAAGGAGGCATGGCTAAGGTCTACAAGTATTCCCATTAATTTTGGAGGAAGTGAGCAGTAGTAAAGACAAAGTTATTGAAGTCCAGCCGGGCGGAGGTGAGGGTGGGGGTGGACAGGGTCGGGCAGGGCCTCCGTTCAAGAAAGAGGCAGAGATCCCTCCTGGGGTGCCCCTGGTGAAAATGAGAACCAGGAGTGATCACCTGAAGAAGGAATAGCGGTCTGAAAGCTCATGATTCCAAATAAACCTGTTGGACTTGAACCTGGTGTTGCGAGACTTCTTACTGTGCCCACCCCAGTCCAACGCTGGAAACTCCACATCGTTGGCACACAAACAGGCTAAAATAATCAGCCTCCCGAAACAGTCCTGTTTGTGGATTCTGGGAACTAGAAGCACACAGGGTTGGTGGATTCTGAGGTTGGAAGCTGCAAAGGGAACACGGCCTCAGAGATGAGGTCAGTGACAGTCCTGGAAACAAAGGCTTGACATCCAGAGGTGATCGTGCAGCAGGAGGTCGGAGAGAGCAGAGAGTTAGCGTTCAGCTTCTGCAAGGTAGAGGTTGGTGCATTAACCAAAAGCAGCATTACCCTCACCTGCAGCCTTAATGACAAAGTCAGGGTTGGAGCAGAGAGAACAATGTGATGCAAATTCGGAAGGTCAGATCGAATAAGGGGAGCAGGAGAAATTGAGACAGTCGATTTTATGCCAGCAATTGCCAAACAGAAAGGTCTAAAAAGAGCTAGAGGGAGGGGGATTTCTGAAGACAGGAGATAAAATGTGTCTATTGTTCAGAGGGAAGATAACTGGCCAAAGGGAGTGGACACAGAGACAGTGTTGGATGAAGTACTCAAAAATCAGGCCACATTCCAAACTCTTTGAGATGAAGTGTTAAAGGAGGAAGTAATGAGGAGGATTCCTGAACATGCTCATATTGAATTGTGGAGCAGACACATAGGCCAAAGGGACTACACATGTTCCTATGTCCTTAACAAGTTCCAAATTCCTGGATTCCAGCTCCAGCGGCTGGCATTGCAGTTTCCATCGTGCTACCTCATAGTGAAATCGGGTGTTGTGGGTGCTGAAGTGTCACAGTAAGAGCAACCAGAGATACACGTCCAAACACTCTTCTGAATTGGGGATGCATTTATAAAGTAAGGAATGAGCACAGACACAAATGTGTCTTTCAAAAAATACATTGGATCGACACAATCTAATCCTCAGCTTTCCTTCAGGGCGGGAGACTCCTCAGTGTTCCAAACTCTATATCAAAATGCATATCTTATTGACTTAAAAGCCACCACTCTAGGCTCCAAATACTTTATAGCTTCACAGTGGCTTTTTGACAGTCTGAAGTCTGTAAATTTGCCAAAACTATGGGGAAAAAGTGACTTTTTAAACCTGACATTCCAGTGAAATAATTAAGGGTTAGTGAAATTAAATCCTTTCTCTAGGTGGCACAGTGGTTAGCACTGCAGTCTCACAGCTTCAGGGACCCATGTTCAATTCCAGCCTTGGGGGACAGTCTGTGTGGAGTTTGCACATTCTCCCCGTGTCTGCGTGGGTTTCCTCTGGGTACTCTGGTTTCCTTCCACAATCCAAAGATATGCAAGTTAGGTTGATTATAGATTTTTAATCAGTCAGGGAATCAAGAATTACGGGGATAAGATGGGAAAATGGAGTTGAGGATTATCACACCAGATCAGTCATGATCTCATTGAATGGCAGAGCAGACTTGATGGGCTGAATGGCCTACTTCCGTTCCTATGTCTTATGATGCTAACTGTGCTATAGGGCAGAGGAGTTATGGTATCGATATTAGACTCAACTGGGATCTGGATTTGAATTGCATCCCTGTGGAGGGGGGGTGGTGAGGTGGTGGTGTGTGTGTGTGTGTGTGAGAGAGGGATGGGTATATGTGTGTGTGTGTGTGTGAGGGATGGGTGTGTGTGTGTATGTGTGTGAGAGGGGTGTGTGTGTGTGTATGTGTGTGTGTGGGGGGGGGGGAGGGCGGGGGGTGTGGTGGTGTATGAATGGGGGGCTGTATGTGTGTGTGAGGGATGGGTGTGTGTGTGTGTGTGTGTGTGAGTGAGAGGGATGGGTATATGTGTGTGTGTGAGAGGGATGGGTGTATGTGTGTGTGTATGTGTGTGTGAGGGATGGGCGTGTGTGTGTATGTGTGTGAGAGGGGTGTGTGTGTGTATGTGTGTGAGAGGGGTGTGTGTGTGTGTATGTGTGTGAGAGGGGTGTGTGTGTGTATGTGTGTGAGAGGGGTGTGTGTGTGTATGTGTGTGAGAGGGGTGTGTGTATGTGTATGTGTGTGTGTGTGTGTGTGTGTGCGCAGCAGGGGTACCTGTCTCCGAAACTGAGGAACAGGATTGAAAAGGAAGGACACAGCCACAAGGCTGACATACAGCCAGCTGAAAAATAGCATAAACTGAGACCGTAAAACAGGCTTCTCAGCACAATGTGGAACGCAGCAGAACTGGGCAGAGAGGGGGCAGGCGGAGGAGAGGAGGCAGGCAGCAGAGAGGGGGGGAGCATCGAGACCTTTTGTGCCCTCAGAATACACATAGATGCGAAATGCAGAACCACATTTATACTTGGGTGAGTGTAGACAACACAACCCAGGAGCCAAGATTGACACGTTTATGAGTAGATTAGAAATGGCCCCCACTGGAATCTGTCAGACAAGTTAAACATTACATAACAAAGTATTAAAAGATGCTGTTAACAGGGCATAATTATGGCCTGGATCACACACATATTCACACACAGACAGACAAACTCCTCCCCATTAACCCCTCTACCCCCTTTACCCCCCACCCCCAATATCAACATGAATGTTTTATCTTGTGGAGAACACAAAAGAAGCAAAGTTCTTTAATACCCAACTGCACCAAATGAAATCCATGTTGATGCGTGTCCTTCCCTCCTCTGGCTGTTCAGCAGTTTGCCTCACCCCCCTCCCAGGTAAGTGAATACTTTGTGTAAGGCAGGGGTTGTGAAGCTGCTCTGCTTTCGTTGCAACTATTTCAGGTCAGGACCATCCCAGCGCATTGTAAAGGGGCATGTTCCTCTCCAACTAGCCCAGCCTGTCTGGGAAGCAAGGCTTCTGATTCTCAGCAGCCCTGGTGTGGGGAATGGGAGAGAGGCTGACTGGAACATCTGTGATGCTAAGATACATATTGATCCAGATTCCTGCCGGCTCACAGTGTATATAATTAGCAAAAAGCCAAGGAATCCAAACCACACTGTGTTCGGGGACTCATCAGAATCAATTAGAGCTGTTTAAAACCTGGCTTTATTGTTGTTTTCCCGGTTCAGCACAAAGCCTTTCCCATCTTTGCCCTGGACCATTCCACCCCCCCCCCATCCTTATCCTGGTCAGAGGGTTCAGGGACAGCGTTCCCGAGTGCTGAGATCCGAACATGTGCCAGTGAGGAAGAGAAGAGAAATTCCTCGGCAGCCAGAAGCACAAAGAGGCTTCTATAAGCAAAATGTTCCACAGCTGCAGAGGCCATCATCCCTGCCTCTCAGGCCCCAGCTAAATCCCAGCGACGAGGGAGCAAGATCCCGCAGCCGAAATGAGAAGAGCAACGGGAGTGCGGAATGCCACTTGGAAACATTCTGGGCAGGCCCATGCTCAGACTCAGCGAGTGGCATTGTCTACAGAGGATTAAACTGCACCCACCGGGTAGCTACTGCAACCCTCCCACCCCGACACCTTTCACTTTTTATGGTCAGCAGTGAATAACCAGCTTGGCTGTTTCTGAAATCCATGGAGCAGGTGCTGAGATAGAAACGTAGAAAATAGAATCTCTACAGTGCAGAAGCAGGCCATTCAGCCCACTGAGTCTACACCGACCACAATCCCACCTAGGCCTTATCCCGTAACCCCACATATTTATCCCACTAATCCCTCTAACCTACGCATCCCAGGACACCAAGGGGCAATTTAGCATGGCCAATGCACCTAACCTGTGCATCTTTGGACTGTGGGAGTAAACCGGAGCACCTGGAGGAAACCCACACAGACACGGGGAGAATGTGCAAACCCCACACAGATAGTGACCCAAGCTGGGAATCGAATCCAGGTTCCTGGAGCTGTGAGGCAGCAGTGCTAATCGCTGTGTCCCTAGGTGCAGGAGTAGGCCATTTGGCCCTTCAAGCCTGCACCACCATTCAAATGATCATGGTTGATCATACATTTTCAGTATCCCATTCCCGCTCTCTCTCTCCGTACCCCTTCATCCCTTTAGGCACAAGGGCCACACCCAGCTCTCCCTCTTGAACATATCTAACAAACTGGCCCCAACAGCTTTCTGTGGTAGAGAATCCCACAGGTTCACAACTCTCTGAATGAAGACGTTCCTCATCTCAGTCCTGAATGGCTTACCACTTATTCCTAGACTGTGATGTGGGAAGTGGGAGCAGAGTGGTCACAGCACTGTCAACACCTGGGCAACGTTACAGGGTCATGCCTGTGGGATAAGGTCCATGTGGTGGCTGTTTTTACTGGGATGGTGGATCTGGGCATCATTTGAGAGCAAAATGAATGGCCAATCACTCCAACTTATTTGGCAGGCTCACACAATTAGTCAGAGATACTTACTAAGGAATTTAAAAAAAAATATAGGCACAACACTGGATTTAGCACTTCCATGTTGCTCAGTGAATGGCAGAAACAGCCCAATGAGAACCAATATAGAAACACTGTCCCTTTACAATGGGTAATTAAGCTATGGTAACATTGTCCAATTAAAAACTGATATAGGACTGCTAAATGAGATGGCAGGAGGGGTAGGGACAGGGTAAATAATGAGAAATGGTGCCCACTCACTCCAGAGGGCATCAAGAATGAGAGGGCACAGACTGAAAAGAAAGGGTAAAGGGAGTAGAAGTGATGTGTGGAAACATTTTTCACCCAGGAGGGTGGCTGGAATCTGTAATGAGCTTCCTGAGAGGGTGGTGGAGGCAGATCCAATTGAGGTATTCGAATGGGAATTGGATTGCTACCTGAATGTGCGAGGTTACGGGGATAAGGCCGGGGACTGGGACTGAGTGGAATGCTCTGTCAGAGGAGCCAGTGTAGACGGGCTGAGTGGCCTCCTCCTGCATTGTAAAGATTCTGTATTATGGCATGAAGGTATTTCTATGTTGACGTGGAGACCAGCTATTGCTGTTCCTTCACATATCACTCAGGGGGAAAAGCTGGAGACACACCAGTGCACAGGACTGGTACACACTACAAGAAAACCCAAGCACAGAGCTGGAGTTTAACCTCCCCACTACCTTGACTGCTACTAAAGTCGTTTTGTTTTATGCTTCCAGCCACAATTGTGGTTGCAATAATTTTACAGCAAAGCCCTTTCTTTATTTAAAAGAAAGGGATTTTTTTTCATTAAAGCAGAAAGGAAAATCTGTGCTACCTTTCTGTGGTTGGTAAAAGATACTTGCCACACACAATGCACTTTCTCTCACTCCCCCCCTCCATGTTCCAGTACAGTAGCCGAATCCATTGCCATGTCTATGCCTTCCGAGCACTAATTAGCCTGTACCAGTTGCAGCAAAAGCTACAGCCTCCAGGCACCCGCCAATGCCCCCGTTATCCCAAAGGATGGCAGGGATTGATAACTGTGCCCCAAGCATGGAACAGAAATGTTCTGTTAACACAATAGACTGCATTCTCTGGGCGAATTCAACTGCTGCATTTCAAACAGAAAAGACAGTTCCGAAGTGGTTTGGGTTCTGCAAAGTGATCCAATGTGGATCCGAAAGAAAAGGCAAACGTCGACCATCAATGGAAAGAGAATTTGACTCAAGTAGAGTTTACTGGCACTGTACCTCGGCTTTCCATATCATTCAGGAGACTATAATGCTTAACTACAATGGCAGGTTTAGTCCAGATTTCTCCCCTAAGAAGGAACCTTCTATTAATGATAATCCTGTGAGATTTGTGGTGAAATTCTAAACCCTCGGAGAACAATATTGAGAGTTTTAGCCTCACGGATATACCCACCTTTCAGAGTCAATTCTTTAAGGTGACACGATTGCCTAGAATCATCTGGAACTCAAATTTCAATAGCGAATAAATATTGAGGGATGAACACAGTTGAATACGCCTGGTGTTTGAGCAAATCAATGATGCCATTGTGCCAAAGCAAAATAAATAAGAATGAAAACTGCACAATGCATTTCGAGGAAGTGCGAGTATTAGACAGTGTGTAGTGTTCATTGACTCGGCAGAAAAAAAAACAAGCTTCACATTGTAAGGGCCACGGTGGAGGAAGTCATTCTGAAACCCTAGGGTTCGTCGAGGGCTGATTATCATGACAATTCTATCGCTTCGCCTGCTAAAATGGAAGACTTATTCCACTGACTTCTAATAACCCGGCTAAACAGTGCAGCCCTGACCGTTCTGCTAATGGAGATCCGATCATATACACGTCCCACTGAGGGGACGTCGGTCCGTCCAAAAGCTGGAGTGATTGATATTCAAACTCTGACTCATCCTCAGCGTTCTGGGGACAGAGGTTCCACACAGCCTTGTGAAACTGCGTCTGTTTTGCATCCGATACACTAACTGAGGTTTTGTGAGCAAGAGCGAGTTCCTGTTTACAAAAAATCAATCATTTCCCCCCCAGCCACCTACACCGAATTTCTCCAAAAAAGTCCAAAACTTTTAAGTTGATCAACATTCAAGTTGCTCTTTCTCCACACCCTAGCGATGACTGTAACACTACATTCTGCACTCACTCCTTCCCTTCTCTATGAACGGTATGCTTTGTCTGTATAGCGCGCAAGAAACAATACCTTTCACTGTATACTAATACATGTGACAATAATAAATCAAAACCAAATCAAAAACTCTGGTTCTGAGTCCTCCCCTCCACCTCCCACCCATCAGTTGGATCTGAGATTTGGGCAGAATTTTCCCATCCCGCCTGCCACGGGAATCAAAGCAGACGGGACACGGATTGTATAAAAGTCCGTTGATGTTGAGTGGCTTTAATGCTGCAACTTTATAAGACCCTTGTCAGATCCCACTTGGGTGTTCTGTGTGCAGGTCTGGTTGCCTCACTACAAGAAGAATGTGGAGGCTATTGAAAGGGTGCAGAGGACATTTACAAAGATGTTGCCCGAATTGGGAGGCGTGCCTTATGAGGATAGGTTGAGGGAGCTAGGTCTTTTCTCCCTGGAGAGACGAAGGATGAGAGGTGACCTGATAGAGGTTTATAAGATGTTGAGAGGTATAGATAGGGTGGATTCTCAGAGGCTATTTCCCAGGGCTGAAATGGTCGCTACGAGAGGACACAGGTTGAAGGTGCTGGGGAGCAGGTACAGAGGAGATGTCAGGGGTAAGTTTTTCACTCAGAGGGTGGTAAGTGAGTGGAATCTGCTGTCGGTGGTGGTGGAGGCGAACTCGCTGGGGTCTTTTAAGAGACTTCTGGATGAGTACATGGGATTTAATGGGATTGAGGGTTATAGATAGGCCTGGTAGGTAGAGATATGATCGGCGCAACTTGTGGGCCAAAGGGTCTGTTTGTGCTGTAGTGTTCTATGTTCTATTTTCCAGTCTTGGTCCGAGCGCGGCTGGAAAATCCTTCCCATTAACTCTGTTTTTTTTTCTCTCTCTCTCCACAGATGCTGCCAGACCTGCAGAGTCTTCCCAGAACTTTCTGTTTTTACTTGCAGCTGAAGAGTGCCCTCTGGGAAACCAAAAGTGAACTTTGGATCTTCCTTCTCCAGAAAGTGCTGCCAACTTTGAGACCATGTTACAGAGAAAAAAAAATCTGTTTATCTCAATCTGCTTGTAGATGGCTCCTGCCCTTTAGAGAGATGTTTTCCACACACAACCCATTTTCCTCAGTTAAATAAACAAGCCAACGAAAGGACTTTCAGTTGCTTAAAAAACAGCTTAGCTGAAATGGAAAAAGAACTTTTGATCTGCATATTTTTGAGAGTTTGCCAGCTTGTATCTCATTTCACTTTGATGTGGCTTTAACTTGTTACAGGTTAATCAGACACGTCATTGGTGTAAGAATGCTGTCTTGCTAGAAATATTTCTGGGACTTGTCCTACCAAGATCAAACCTCAGTTACTAACTTGGGATACTGTTCCAAGTGGCTGACAATACAACCCTTGTTCTGTTGCCCTTTTGAGCTGTACATTAGAATATGTTTGACTGTTTCTTAGGGGGAAGAAAATACAACCACACATTTTCAGTCCATTCAAGCTTGGGGAACTGATATTACACACAGCTTTCCTCCACCTCACTTAAGCCAAATCAAGTTTCCCAGGGTAATGTATGACACAGGGGCGGGTACAATAGATTCGCTGGCACGTGCAATACTCTTCTCAATGCTGCTTGATGGGAAGGCCAGCTGAAAGAACCAAATCGAGGAGGAGCAGATTTAGGACTGAGGAGGAATTTCTTCACCCAAAGGGTCGTGAATCTGTGGAATTCCCTGCCCAGTGACGGAGTTGAGGCTACCTCGTTGAATGTTTTTAAGGATAGATTTTTGAATAGTAAAGGAGTTAAGGGTTATGGTGAGTGGGCAGGCGGGTGAGTGGAGCTGAATCCATGAAAAGGTCAGCCATGATCTTATTGAATGCAGGCTCAAGGAGCCTACTCCTGCTCCTAGTTCTTATATCTACCCTGTCATTTTTTTGGGTGGTGGGGTGTGTGGCAGCACGGTGGCACTGCTGCCCCACAGCGCCAGGGACCCAGGTTCAATTCCGGCCTTGGGTCACAGCCTGTGTGGAGTTTGCACGTTCTCCCCGTGCCTGCATGGGTTTCCTTTAAGTGCTCCAGTCTCCTCCCACACTCCCCTGGAGCCCACGTATAAAGTTTGAAATTCCGATTCCTGTTAGTTTGTAGTTCTCCAGCCAGATCTTTGATGTTCCCCTTTCCATTTTCCCCACCTATGAAGTAACAACTCTTTTCTAAACTCCATTCATCCCACGGGATACAATTTTGGGTGAGACAACCAAGCAAATAAGTAAAAGAAGCTACGTACAGCTCTTGAGACGGTCTAATCTTGACGGGCTAATCAGCAGGAGTTGAGTGAAGCTGGGACATTGTTGCACTCAGCCAATGGCATTCAGCAAGGAGCAAAATGAATGTTAACAGGTTCGGTTACGTGGATTGGTCATGCTCAATTGCCCCTTTGTGTCAGGAGCATTAGCAGGGTAAATACAGGGGTTATAGAGATAGGGCCTGAGTTGGATTGTTGTCGGTGCAGACGCGATAGGCTGAATGGCCTCTTTCTGCATTGTAGGAATTCTATGATTCTATGAAGAGAGAGGGAGCAAGAGAAAGGTAGAAAAAAAAGAAATTAAGAAATGTAGAAGAGAGAGAGAGTGGGGGAAAGAGAGTTGGGGGAAAGTGAGGGTAGAGATATGGATGAATGAATTGGGCATTTCTTTCTGGCGTTGCAGCAGCACATTTGTTCTGTGGCTCAATCAGCTCTCCAACATGCTATTTCCCAACATTGGTTACCCCACAAGACAGTTCAGCTGGAAGCCATTGGAGCTTACTGCAGGTCATGGTACCAGCCGCCATCACAAACCTCACTGGCTGATGAACGGCTGCAAAACTGGCTCCAAACATTACTTTTCCAGTCTGCTCAGAGTAGCATTTTTTCCCCTCGGTGTAAAGTTTCCCATGGCACCAGCAGTTTGGAATAAACCAACGTCAGAATGTGTGACATTCACCAGGTTGATTCGAGTCTGAAGCTGTTGTTTTGTGGTGAGTTTATCAGTGGAGGTGGCAAGATGTGATGTTTAAAGCAGGACAGCACACCTTACTGTCAATGCTTTTTTAAAAAAAAACACCCTCAAATTACCCTTGAGGAAAATAAGTGGCCGCCATGTACCTACCCAAGTCAAAAGGTTCATCAAAGTTTTCCCACTTCTGCTGAGCGGCAGGAGTATCAACACAAGAGGATGCAAGTGCCTTGGGTAGTATGCAAACAACAAAATGACCACTAAACAAGTCACTGCTAAACAGCAGTGAGAAAACAAGAAGCCAAACCTCTGGCTCATTGCTGTGAGACAGCACTGATTCATCTCCTTTATTCGTCTATTCAAAGGCACTCAATTAGCTGCAGGGGCTACTGCTGTAGTTCAGAAGATGCTTACACTCTCAAAAGCTCACAGTCTGGCACCATCATTGTCACAACCCTTTGAAATCAAATCCAGCACCCTCCTTCCCCCCCCACCCCCAACCCCTAATCTCAACCCTCTCTCTCTCTTCCTCGCTAATGCTTTCACTCCCTCCTGTTGTCTCTCCCTGCCTGCTTTTTCCTTCCATGTCTCTCTCTCTCTCTCCCCTCTGTACTCTTTTCTCTCCCTCCTTTCCTCTGTCTCTCTCTCTCTCTTTCTCTAACATGTTTGTGGAGATACTGAGGATAGTTTTGTGTGGGGGTGGGGAGGGGCGGCAGAATTCCATTTTAATTCGAACATCCTCAACACTGTTAGACATTCCTTAAAAGCCTAAAAGGAAGCAAGAATATTTTGAACATAAGCTCACTCGCTCTATACTGCCAGACAACAGAGGTCTCTGTGGCTAAAAAAAAATTCTTAGTTACCTCATTGAAATGGTACACTTACATTTTTTAAAACGTGTAGGCTGAAATGCAGGGGCCAGAGACTGTTGGGACTATACTCACACACGGTGAAAAAAACATTTATATGAGAATATTTGCGTTAAAGTTAAAATTGCTCTTCTTTCATTCACAGAACGAACAAGAACACACAAACAAAAAAGTTTCAGGGCCCATACAACAGCTGCTAGCTGTGTTTCTACTGCCTGTTACACAGATCAGATTTCATGGCTTTCTTGTTCCTTCTCCAGCTGGCTACCTTCCACATACCTTCGCCCACATATCTCTGCCTCGCTGTGAACTTTGACCTCGCTGCTGGTCTGCTCCAGTCATTCCCAGAAAAAGAATACTTGCTGCTCAAACATCGAGGACAGGGTGGGGGGGGGGAGCGGCGGCTGGGGTGGTGGTGGGGAGGGTGGGGGGCAGTCAATGTTCAACAGCCATTTTAAGTTTGTTTATTTATTGGTGTCACAAATAGGCTTCCATTAACACTGCGGTGAAGTTACTGTGAAAATCCCCTAGTCGCCACATTCCGGCGCCTGTTCGGGTACGTTGAGGGAGAATTCAGCATGGCCAATGCACCTAACCAGCGCATCTTTCAAACTGTGGGATGAAACTGGAGCACCCGCAGGAAACCCATGCAGACACGGGGAAAATGTGCAGACTCTGCACAGACAGTGACCCAAGCTGGGAATCGAATCCGTTTTTCCGTTCCCGTTTCCTTGTATGACCCACCAGTTATGGCTCAGATTCCACATGAGGTTTACTTTGCCCTTTTATTTGTTGTGGCTACCTGGACATCACACTTAATCTGTGACAGGGGTCACTAATTGATTCTGTGATAGTGAGGGTGCTACAGCATTAGTTGGAAATCAGTGGTTATTTATCCCTTTGCTTTGTAAATGTTGGAGATTTATCAGAGCAGCTTTCTGACCAAGACAGATAATAGAGAAAAGTAAACAACAATTTGCCTTTATTTAGCCTTCTACTAAGACAGGATTTCAATAATTGCTTTACAGTCAATTAAATGCTTCTGCATTATCATCACTATTGCAATGTAGGAAATGCTGTGGTCAATTTGCAGACAGCAGGATTCCAGGAACAGAAGCAGATAGGAACATTGGAACAGGAAGTGGCCATTCAGCCCCTTTAAGTCTGTTCTGCTATCTACATTGATCATGCTAATTTCTACCTGAACTCCATCTACCAGCATTGGCTCTGTAACCCATTAAATCCTTACCTAATATATGTGGGGAAGCAGTGATGTAGTGGTATTGTGGGGGTGGGTGGCCTAGTAATCTGGACACCCTGGGCACTGCTCTGAGGACCTGGGTTCAAATCCCACTAAGACAGATGGTGAAATTTGAATTCAATCAAAATTTGGAATAAAAAGTCTAATGGTGATCACGAAACCCCTGTCAATTGTCATTAAAAAAACCCAACTGGTTCACTAATGTCCTTTAGGGAAGGAAGTCTAGTCTTTCCTGGTCTGGCTTGCATGTGATTCCAAATCCACAGCAATGTGGTTGACTCTTAAATGCCCTCAGGGATAGAACATAGAACACTACAGCACAAATAGGCCCTTTGGCCCACAAGTTGTGCTGATCATATCCCTACCTACTAGGCCTATCTATAACCCTCAATCCCATTAAATCCCATGTACTCATCCAGAAGTCTCTTAATAGACCCCAACGAGTTTGCCTCCACCACTACTGAAAGCAGCCGATTCCACTCACCCACCACCCTCTGAGTGAAAAACGTACCCCGACATCTCCTCAGTACCTAATTATGGGCAGTAAATGCCCTCAAATAAAAACATCAACTTCAGCTTTGATAATTTCAATGATCTTCGTCATCAACTTTTCAAGGGGATTCTTTCCAGGTTTCCAATCCCCTTTTATGAAGACATGTTTCTGATATCAGCCTAACTTTAAGGTCCCCTTGTTATGGGTTTCTCCAACAGAGGAATATGCTTCTCTCTATCAACCTTACTAACATTTCAGTTGGGTCACCTCTTCATCTTCAATGTCTGAGGAAATGCTAGTCTGGTCAACGCAACCTGTCTTCATATTTGAACTCTTTTTAATCCCTGGTGAAATTATTTGAGGCATAAATATTGGCCAGGACACTGGAGAAAATTCCTCTGCTTTTCGAAATAGTGCGATGGGATCTTTGATGTCCAGTCAAAAGGAAAGACATGGACTTGGTTTTAAAGTCTCGTCTTGAAAGTTGCACTGCCAGTAGTGTGGCACTCCTTCAGTACTGCTGGAGTGTCAGTCTGGATTCCATGCTCAAAGCCTTGAGTCTCAAACCCCCAAACTTCTGAGATATGTGACTGCTACCCCTGAGCCACAGATAAAAACAGCGAAAAGAGGTGCAGGAGTCAGCCATTCCACTACAAAAGACCATGAATGTAGCCCAATCCATCAAGCAAACCAGCCTCCCATTAATTGACTATCTATATTTCCCACTGCCTCAACAAAGCAGCCAGCATAATTAAAGACCCTACGCACCCCGGACATTCTCTCTTCCACCTTCTTTCTTCGGAAAAAAGATACAAAAGTCTGAGGTCACATACCTACCAACTCAAGAACAGCTTCTTTCCTGCTGCTGTCAGACTTTTGAATGGACCTACCTTGCATTAAGTTGATCTTTCTCTACACCCTAGCTATGACTGCAACACTACATTCTGCACTCTCTCGTTTCCTTCTCTATGAATGCAATGTTTTGTCTGTATAGTGCGCAAGAAACAATTCTTTTCACTGTATATTAATACATGTGACAATAATAAATCAAATCAAATCACCACCATTCAATATGATCATGGCTGATCATGCGCTCTCAGTAACCCACTCCTGCTTTCTCTCCATACCCTTAGATCTGTTTAGCTGCAAGGGCCACATCCAGCTCCCTCTTCAACATATCTAACAAACTGGCCCCAACAGCCTTTTGCAGTAGAGAACTTCACAGGTTCATAACACTCTGAGTGAAGAAGTTCCCCCTCAACTCAGTCCTGAATAGCTTACCCCTTACTCGTAGACTGTGACCCCCTAGCTCTGGACTTCCCCAACATTGGGAGTATTCTACCCGTATCTAGCCTGTCCAGTCCCATCAGGATTTGATATGTTTCCATGAAATCCCCTCTCATCCTTTTAAATTCCAGTGAGTGCAAGCCCAGTGCATCCAGTCTCTCTTCATATGTCAGTCCTGCCACTGCGGTGATCAGTCTGGTGAACCTTTGCTGGACTCCCTCAACAGTGAGAATTTTCTCAAAGAGAGCGTATGGTCTGGTTCCCATTTTGACAATAATGTTGCTATGATCAGTGTTGTCAGTTCCAAGTCAGTCTGCTATGCAGAAAGCCTTAGAATATTGCAGTGTACATCAATAGGCAAGTGTTTGCAAATTTCTAAAGACATTAAGACTGTCTATTTTGTCTGGCGCATTTCGAGTTACACTGCCTGAAAGGCAAGTAAAGAGGTCTTGTCATCAGGAGTCCTAGATTTGCAAGTCAGAAATCCTGAAACAGGACAGTGGTCCGGTTATTTCCACAGAATTTTAACAGCATCATCAACACACTGAAGTACTGTTTAAAGACGCCAGTAAAAATATCAGTCAAAAGACTTACTGTTGGGTGTTTTCACTTTAAGCTGCTCTAAACTATTATCATATTCACCTCGCTTCCAACTTCAATGGAACCAATTCTTTGGAAACAGCAAAAGTGATCATGGAGCACGCCACGGCCCTGAATGGACCCGATTCCCAACAAAAATGAATCTTAATGGAGTTAAGCGTCTGATGGGCAAGAGGGAGGCAGTGCCACTTTAGCCGATGAAGTTAGCAAAGAGAGAATTCACTATCACGGGAAACATACTCAATAAATTTACTTAGTAAAAACTGAATGTTCCATTTAAGTGTAGAGTCTGCCTCCAGCGCTCCAGTTTCCTCCCACATCCAAAGATGTGTTGGTTTTTGACTTGACTTATGATTGTCACATGTGTTAGAATACAGAGTTGTTTCTTGTGTGCTGTACAGACAAAGCATACCACTCATAGAGAAGAAAAAGAGGCACAGTGGCACAGTGGTTAGCCCTGCTCCCACACAGCACCAGAGATCTGGGTTTGATTCCCGGCTTTGGTCACTGTGTGGAGTCCCCATGTTCTCCCTGTGTCTGCGTGGGTTTCCTCCCACAGACCAAACGATGTGCTGGTTAGATGCCTCGGCCATGCTAAATTCTCCCTCAGAGTACCCGGACAGGGGAAAGAGTGTGGCAACTAGGGCATTTTCAGTAACTCAATTGCAGTGTTAATGTAAACCTACTTGTGACTAATAAATAAACTTTTAAAGGAGAGAATGAAGAAGGTAGTGTTACAGTCATAGCTAATGCGAGATAGGTCCATTCAAAAGTCAGAGGGCAGCAGGGAAGAAGCTGTTCTTGAGTCAGTTGGGACATGTCCTCACACTTCTGTATCTTTTTCCTGACGGAAGAAGGTGGAAGAGGGTACGTGGCACCCTTAATTATGCTGGCTGCTTTCCCAAGGCAGCGGGAAGTGTTGATGGTCATGTTAAATTGTCCCTGAGGGTCGGGGGATTAGCAGGGTAAATACATGGGGTTATGGGGATAGCACCTGGGTGGGGTTGTTGCTGGAGCAGGCTAGGTGGGCCAAATGTCCTGCTTCTGCATTGTAGGGATCCTATGAAAAAAAATAGATATTGGCCAAACCATAGTTACCAGGGAAAGCTTGACAAGCATGAGCGGGAGAAGGGAGTTGGGGGTTATGATGTTAGAATTAAGATGAGGAAGGGGAAGAGGAGGCATGAGTGGAGTGTAAGTACTGGCATGGACAGGTTGGGCCGATTGGTCTCTTTCTGTGCAAAATCTAGCTCGCAATTGGTAAAAAGTTTAAAGTGTGTTTATTATTAGTGTCACAAGTAGACGTACATTAACACTGCAATGAAGTTACTGTGTAAACCCCCACTGGCTCCGAACAAAAATTCACATTGGATGGCTGCTCGCTCAAGAGGAACAGTCTCTGCCCTCCACAAGACTTGCAAAGCCAGAAATCCCCATCAGAAACAGCAGCTTTCTGCCTCGGAAAACTACCGTGGCGGGGTGGCATGGTAGCACAGTGGTTAGCACTGCTGCTTCACAGCTCCAGGGTCCTGGGTTCGATTCCCGGCTCGGGTCACTGTCTGTGTGGAGTTCGCACATTCTCCTCGTATCTGCGTGGGTTTCTGCCGGGTGCTCCGGTTTCCTCCCACAGTCCAAAGATGTGCGGGTTAGGTTGATTGGCCATGCTAAGAAATTGCCCCTTAGTGTCCAGGGATGCGTAGGTTAGAGGGATTAGTGGGTATAATATGTAGGGATATGGGGATAGGCCTGGGTGGGATTGTGTTCGGTGCAGACTTGATGGGCCGAAGGGCCTCTTCCTGCATTGTAGGGTTCTATGATCTAATGGTCTCCAGCAAACACGGCACAGGCATTCTTCAAAGACATTATTTTCATGCACACAAACATACAAAATCAGCAGGAGTAGACCATTCGGCCCCTCGAGAGTCCTGCGCCTCTGAATAAGATATGATGGATCTAATTGTAACCTCAACTCCACGTTCAGCCAATCCCCCAACAGCAGGCATTCTCAATGTAGAAAAGGCCAATCATTCCGCAGAATGACTTAAAAACAGCTGAAAAGCATCTCTTGGAATTTCTATCTTCTAAGCCAAGAATTCCAGAGGGCTACTTGCCGTCGATTGGTTCAGGGAGGTACAAATATGAATGAAATTCATACGTAGCAATTAGTTTTGAAAATAATCTTACCGGTGACTGCTGAAGGGTGTTCTGCATTCTCATTTGGTGCATGCGTAGCTTGTTGCGAAACTGCAGCTGTAGATTGCTTGTCTGCTGAGTGGGCCCAGGTTGCGGGGGCTGCTGCACTGCTGAGTTCGGCTGCTGCATGTAATGCACCACCGAGGGCTGGCTCTGGCTGCCAGCCACTTGCGGCATCTTCTGCGCGGACAGGTCAGGGTCAAAATGTGACAGTGGCTTGGTGTTGCTGAAGGAAAGCTGCTCCGAAGGTATGGAGTTCTCATTCACGGGAGCCTGGCTCAGGCCCGCTTGCTGCTGCTGCTGCTGCTGTGCCTGCTGCTGCACCATCATGGGCAGGCGGTTAGGTTGGCTGGACGGCGCTTTGCTGTAGAGGTAACTCTGCATGGCGTTGCCCGAGGGAGGAATGTTGGCCAGCATCGCATTGGGAGGGCTGAACGGCTGCTGGTGCAGGGAGGGGCTGGGAAGTTTGTCCGGTTGGTAGGGCGGAGAAGGTCCAGAGGAAGGGACTGGGGGCCAGTTTGCCGCCTGGCCCTGCTGCGGGTGGGGCTGTTGGGAGACGGAACGCTGATGCTGGCTGGCGGCGATCTTCTTCAGCTGCTGCGCGTGCGACAACTCATGCCAGTTGGCCCCAACGCGGTTGGCGCTGGTGCCCGTCAACAAAGGCGGCTGGGCCTGGCTGGGAGCTTGGTTCTGAGATGCTGATGACATGGGCAATGGCATGGGATTGGGTGGAGCTGGCAATGGATACGATGTACCTGTCGAGGGGGGCCTCCGCTGAGGAGACCCCCCTGGTGCCTGACTGTAACTGGGAGAAAACTCTCGGTTCGGTATGGCATTCTCCAGATGGGAAGCTGCTTGAGGAGATGGCTTCCGAGTGCTGCTCTGACTTGTTTGGACAAGCCCCAGGTTCAGGGGGTCGCTCCTGTTGGTCAGGATGTCGAGTTCGTTCAGGGGAGGGTTGGGCATATTTGTCAATTCCTCCAACAGATCCTCCAAGTCCTGATCCATTGTTTGCATATTGTTGACTCCTTTGGAGTCAAACGAGAACATGTTGTGTCCATCCCCCACGGTAGGTTTCATCTCGGCGCTGGAGGTCACGGCAAATTGTGAGCCAATGTCACTGCCGTTCACTTGGTTGCTACCCATGAGGCCCGCATTGGCGCCTGGTGCAACACAACCCAAAGATGGCCCCATGGAGGGAGGAGTCTGCAGGGCCTGGCTGCGGTGCCCAATGAGGGAGGAGCTTTGCACGTCTGGGCGAAGGACACTGGAGGTGTCGCCCTGACCCATTGGAAGACTGACATCTTCGAGACAAATCCTTTTAACCTCGCTGGAGAAGGCGCCATCGGAAAGTTCGTTGATTTTGTCGTGATTGGCGGGGGAGCCGTTGCTTTCCAACTTTCTCTTTATCGATCCTTGGAGCTGAAAGAAAGAAAAGGATGATGTGAGAGGCTACGTCAAGTCTGGAGCAGGAACATACAGCACAAGGCAAGATGATCCATCATGACTTATTTCCAGTACTGAAGCTCAAATTGGTCAGAAAAGAGTAATCTGCTGCAAGATTTCATTATGCTTTCCCGTTCTCACAGGTTAAATCCTTTATCAGTTCATGTCTGCTGCCTCAGCCAACTAAACATCCTCTACAACAAGGGGCCACTGTTTATCAACTCAGTAAACAAATTCAACTCAGCAGCAGAAATCATTGATTTTGCAGGACAAAGTTATGTAATTATTAGACAATCTGTACCAAATGACAGGAACATACAAAAAAGATGCACATAGAGCAAACAAAGGCTATTAAAAATACCTAACACAGCCTCAAAACACAAAGTCAATTATTGGCAAGGAACCAAGTCAATACCTCATACCAATAAAATGGATAACAAGAGGCTGAACTCCCCACAGCAAGTTGTCCGAGCAAGAAAACTCTGGTCCCATATTGTTGTAAGAGTCACCAAATCCCTACAGTACAAAAGGAGGCCATTTGGCTCATCGAACCTGCACTGACCAGGCCCTATTCCCATGTACTACTACCCTGCTAGTCCCTTTGACATTAAAGGGCAATTTAGCATGGCCAATCCACCTCCCCTCGCATCTTTACTGTGGAACACCCGGAAGAAACCCACACAGACATGGGGAGAACATGCAAACTCCACACAGATGGTCACCCAAGGCCGGAATTGAATCTGGGCCCCTGGAGCTGTGAGGCAGCAGCGCTAACCACTGTGCCACCCCAAAGATAATAGCCCCTAATAGTCGCTATAGTCCCAGGGGATCATAAGATGCTGTCCCCCTTTTTTGAGAGGGAGAGCTGACTGGTGCTGATTTAACCTGGGGATCACCACACCTCAAGGGTAAGGTTGAGAAAGCAACTCCTTAATGGATAATCTCAGTCGGTACAGGAATTGAACCCATGATGTTGGCGACCCTCTTCATCACTAACCAGCCATCCAGCCAACTGAGCTAATCAACTCTTGCTGTTGAGGCAGGAACTTACCTATCTTTGAAAAGGAAGAATGGTTAAACACTTGGGGTGGACGTCTGTTACGGGATGGAGCAGGACACTGGGATTCTTTTTGGAGAGCTCTAACAAAAAGTCGGCAAGTACACAATGGGCCAAGTGGCCTCCATTTGTGCTGTAAACCTCTGCAGCTCCCTGTATTCACAAAATTCATTGGAGGTACTTTCAGGAATCTCAAGGTTCATGTACACAATTGTGCAGTGGCATCACAATGCAGTGGGCAATTTCTAACTCAGTATGTAACTGGGGTAAGTCTAACAGGAGGAAATCTTGCTCCGAGCCACATCAGCCTTGATTTACACAACACAAGTTTAATGTTGAGTTTAGAATGAAGTGCAAGTAGACTTGGTATTCTATATCTATGTCCAAGTTTGATTCATTAGAGGGGGACCAAGGGATTAACTAAGGAGGAGAAAAAAAAGTAGGAGAGTAAGCTTGCAGGGAACATAAAAGCGGATGTATTTGAAGAGAAAGATTGGTGAAGACAAATATAGATCCCTTAAAATCAGAAACAGGCGAACTTATAATGGGGAACAAAGAAATGCTGACCAACTAAATACATACTTTGGTTCTGTCTTCACAAAGAAGGACGCAAATAAAATATCAGAAATGTTGGGAAACACGGCATTTAGGAAGAGGATGGATCTAAATTAAATCAGTATTAGTAGAGAAATGGTGTTGGGAAAATTGATAGGATTGAAGGCAGCTAAATCTCGAGGGCCTGATTTCTACATTCCAGACTATTTAAGGAAATGGCCTGAGGAATAATAAAGCAAAGTTTATTAATTTGTCACAAGTAGGCTTACAATAACACTACAATGAAGATACACTAGTCGCCATGTTCTGGCGCCTGTTCGGGTACTCTGAGGGAGACATTGGATGCACTGGTGGTCACCTTCCAAGATTCTATAGTCTCTGGAACAGTCCCTATGGATTGGAGAGTAGCTAATATAATCCTATTATTTAAGAAGGGAGGTAGAAAGAAAGTAGGGAATGATGGACCAGTCTACCTGACATCAGTAGTGAAGAAAATTCTAGAACACTTGGAAAACAGGAGCAGAATCAGACAGAGTCAGCATCAATTTATGAAAGTGAAATCAAGCTTATCAAATCTACTGGAATTCTTCGAGGATGTTACGAGTAGAGCTGATGAGGGAGAGCCAGTGAGTGTGGTTTACTTGGACTTTCAGAAGGCTTTCGACAAAGTCCCACATAAGAGATTATTGTATGAAATGAAGGCACGTGGGATTGGGGGCAGTGCAATGAGATGGCCAGAAAACTGGTTGGCAGACAGGACACAAAAAGTAGGAACAAACAGGTCTTTTTTCAAACGGCAGGCAGTGACTACTGGGGTATTGCAGGGACTGGTGCTGCGTCCACTTATCTGAGGAAGGATGTTCTTGCTATAGAACTACCACAGAAAGTGGTTGAGGCCAAAACATTGTATGTTTTAAGAAGGAGTCAGATATAGCACTTGAGACGAAATGAAACAAAGCATCTGGGGGCAAAGCAGGATCAGGTTATTGAGTTGGATGATCAGCCATGATCATAATGAATGGCAGCGTAGACTCGAGGTCTGAATGGCCTCCTCCTGAACCTCTTTCTATGTTTCTACATTAATGTCTGCATGATGTTCCTCAGATCTCTCCTACCCTGTGCTACCACTCACATCGGTGAATATTAGAATGGAAAAGTAACAGTTTTACACATCAATTTAAAGTTAGAGGTCATTATTTTTCCCATTGCCTCAGCTGATTCATCAATTAAAAAAGGAGAACAGGCAACCAATAACTCCTATTTCCATTTAGATTGCACCTTTAATGGAAGTGTTTGAAAGAGGAGGTGGGAAGAACCTATTTCCAATTGGCAGAAAGGTCTGCAGCCAGAAATACAGAATTAAGATAATTGTCTTTTTTTAAAAAAAGCAACACAGTGGGCATAATGCTCCCAAAAAATTTCTAAGTGCTGTCCCTGGCAGGAAAAGCAGTGAGATTCCTGGAAGGTGTGTAGGTGTGATCTAGATCAGAATCCATCCACATTTGGCCACTTTGTGGGAGCCTGGGGATGCCCCTGCTGGGAAAGGGATGTGTGGGACCCAAAGAGGCTGGCAAGGCTGGTTCCTCAGAGATTGGGGCACTGCAATGCCAGGAGTGCCATGGTGCCGGAGATATAGCTATGTCCAATCACTCCCACTGAGTTGTTACGAGCTGGAATGCACTTCTTCTTATTCATGCACGAGACATGGGCATTGCTGGGTGGGCCAGCATTTATTGCCCATCCCTATATGCCCTTGAGAAGGTGGTGGTGAGCTGCCTTCTTGAATCGCTGCAGTCCATGTGCTATCAGTTGACCCACAATGGTGTTAGGGAGGGAATTCCAGGATTTTGACCCAGGGAATGGTGATATATTTCCAAGTCAGGATGGTGAGTGGCTTGGAGGGGAACTCACAGGTGATCATAGAATCATAGAACCCTACAGTGCAGAAAGACACCCTCTGTCCCATCGAATCTGCACCAAACACAATCCCATCCAGGCTCTAGCCCCATATCCCAACATATTATACCCACTAATCCCTCTAACCTACGCATCCCTAGACACTAAGGGGCAATTTCTTAGCATGGCCAATCAACCCAACCCGCACATCTTTGAACTGTGGGAGGAAACCGGAGTACCCAGAGGAAACCACACAGACACGAGGAGAATGTGCAAACTCCATAAGCAGTGACCCGAGCCGGGAATTGAACCCAGGACCCTGGAGCTGTGAAGCGGCAGTGCTAACCACTGTGCTAGCGTGCCACCCCTAGTGATGGTGTTCCCATGTATCTGCTGCCCTTGTCCTTCTAAAGGGAAGTGGACGTTGGTTTGAAAGGTGCTGTCTAAGGATCTTTGGTGAATTGCTGCACTGCATCTTGTAGAGAGCACACACTGCTGCTACTGAGCGTCAGTGGTGGAGGGAGTGGATGTGGTGCCAATCAAGCCTTCTTTGTCCTGAAAAGGCAATGGAAGCAAAGTCAATCGTAACTTTCCAAAGCGAACCGGATGGATACTGGAAAAGGAGACTTTTGCAGGGCTATAGTGGGAGAGCTGGGGGACTGAAACTAATTGTATCGCAATTTTAAAAAGCCAGTATGGACACAATGGGCCAAATGATCTCATTCTGTGCAATTTGATTCTAGCTTTGGAGACAGAGAAACATCCCAGAACCCCCAAGGCACCAGAACCAGTTGCTCACTCTGTCGTTGGCATTCTAACTGGCCTCCAGGAAGCAGACAAGCTCACCCTGGTTAATTTTACTTTCAGAAGCAGTTCACCTCTGTTCAACACCCTCCATGGATAATCTGGCAAAGATTAGGAACTCAGCAGGCAGGAAACCAACACAATTACAAACATCACCAATTCACTGCATTCTGTAGAATAAAGATCTGATTTGAATATCAGTCCTAATTTTCACACTCAATTTAAATCCAATCCTGTCATAGACGATTACAACATGGAAACAGGCCCTTCGGTCCAACTTGTCCATGCCGCCTTTTTTTTTTAAACACTAACTTAGTCCCAATTGCCCGCATTTGGCCCACATCCCTCTATACCCATTCTGCCCATGTCACTGTCTAAATGTTTTTGAAAAAGCTAGCATGAATTTAGCAGGAGTTTAGCATGTCACAGCAATGCACTGTTCTCAATTCCACTTGCTACTGACATCTGAAAGGCCTTTTGCAGCAGAAAATCATCTCGATGATTAAAGTATTGCCAATACTGCAAATTCAAATACCCTTTTGTGACCTTAGATACCAAGGCAATATTTTAAAAGCTGCCTAACATTTTTCTTTTGACCAGGTTTTAACAAAGGCTAAAATTTTATTTATTAGTGTCATATGTAGACTTACATTAGAACGTAGAACATTTCAGCGCCGTACAGGCCCTTCGGCCCTCAATGTTGTGCCAAGCTATGTCCAATCCCAAGATCAAGCTATCCCACTCCTTATCGTTCTGGTGTGCTCCAAGTGCCTATCCCATAACTGCTTGAAAGTTTCTAAAGTGTCCGACTCCACTATCACAGCAGGCAGTCTATTCCACACCCCAACCACTCTCTGAGTGAAGAATCTACCTCAGACATCCCTCCTATATCTCCCACCATGAACCTTATAGTAATGCCCCCTAGTAACAGCTACATCCACCCGAGGAAACAGTCTCTGCATGTCAACTCTATCTATCCCCCTCATCAACTTATAAACCTCTATTAAGTCGCCTCTCATCCTCCTCCGCTCCAAAGAGAAATGCCCCAGCTCCCTCAACCTTTCCTCATAAGACCTACCCTCCAAACCAAGCAGCATCCTGGTAAATCTCCTCTGCACTCTCTCCAATGCTTCCACACCTTTCTGTGGTCTCACCAATGTCCAGTATAGTTACAGCATAACCCCACGGCTCAAACTCAAAACATTAACACTGCAATGAAGTTACTCTGGAAATCCTCTTGTCGCCACACTGCGGCATCTGTTCAGGTGCACTGAGGGAGAATTTAGCATGGCCAATGCACCAAACCAGCATGTCTTTCAGACTGTGGGAGGAATATGGAGCATCTGGAGGAAACCCATGCAGACACGGGGAGAACGTGCAGACACTGCACAGTGACCCAAGCTGGGAATCAAACCCGAGTCCTTGGCATTGTGAGGCAGCAGTGCTAATCACTGTGCCAACTTCACATCAACCCTGCCAAACCTTGCCATAATCTTTAAGAGCTCTGTCAGGTCACCCCCTCTCCCCGCCTTCTCTTTTCTAGGAGGAAGACTCCTGGGTTGATCAGACTGCCTCGATAGGTATAACCACTCTGTTCTGGTATTATTCTTGTGAAACTATTTTAAATGCACCGTTACATCCTCTTGTTAATATGGAAGCCAGAGGTGTGCACTGTACATGATGGAATCTCAAACATTGACGAGACGGAGTACAGGAAGGGGATAGAGAATCTGGTGAACTGGCACAATGACAATAACCTCTCCTTCAATGTCAGTAGAATGAAGGAGATAGACATTGACTTCAGGAAGCATAGTGGAGAACATACCCCTGTCTACATCAACAGTGATGAAATAGAGGTGGTTGAGACATTCAAATTTCTAGGTGGGTTCCAGGTCACCAGCAATCTGTCCTGGTCCCCCCACACTGACACTATAGTTAAGAAAACCCGCCAACACCTCTACTTTCTCAGAAGGCTAAGAAAATTCGGCATGTCCGCTACAACTCTCACCAATTTTACAGATGCACCATTTAAAACATTCTTTCTGGATGTATCTCAGCTTGGTAAGACTCCTGCTCTGATCCAGAATGCAAGAAACTCCAAAATGTTGTGACCAAAACCCAGTCCATCATGCATACCAGCCTCCCATCCACTGACTCCATCTATGCTTCCCGCTGCCTCAGGAAAGCAGTCAGCATAATCAAGGACACTACGCACCCTGGACATTCTCTCTTCCACCTTCTTCCATCGGGAAAAAGATGCAAAAATCTGAAAACACATTCCAACTGACTCAAGGTCAGCTACTTCCCTGCTGCCATCAGACTTTCAAAAATCCTATCGTATATAAAGCTGATCTTTCTCTTCACCCTATCTGTAATGGCAACATTATATTCTGCACCCTCTCTTTCCTTCTCCCCTATGTGCTCTCTGAACAAAATGCTTTGTCTGTGTAGAATGTAAGAAACAATACTTTTCACTGTACCCCAATACACGTGACAATAATAAATTAAATCATATGTGTTTATTTAGGACTGGAAATGTTTTGTGTTGACATTGGTGAAGATGACCATCACATAAACAGTATGACAAGAAAGTAACAATTCTTCGTTAGTGTAATCAGTACTATTATCGAAAGAAATAGAACTTATAAAAAATAGTTCTGCGGTGTGTCTTTGACCAGTGCACACACGATAGCCAATGGGACTTTCGCTGTGCTGTGTAACTCTACGACTCTAGATTTTGCACAAGTAATATTGTTATATTAAAAATAGCAAACCAATCAGTATGGATTATATTGTTATATTCTCTTCTGAAGAAGAAACATTGGGTGGGTTTCTCTGGTCTCCCAGCCGCATATTTCCCGGCAGTGGAAGGCAGCACACTGTTCGCTAGTGGTGAGATTCTCTGATCCCACCATTGTCAACGGGATTTCCCATTGATCTCACCCCAGTCCCCCACGAAACCTCCACCACTGGCGAGAATGGGGAATACCGCTGGTGTGAATGGCTGGAGAATTCCAGCCATTAACCCTGTTTCTCAGCAGCTGTCCAGTTTGACCCAGCAGCTTCTGTTTTCATCTTGGACTTCCAGCATCTGCAATATTTTGCTTTAACATAGATTATGGATCATCTTTTGTAATAGTGCTCCGATAATTAATTGAGGTTGGCAGCTTTCTCTCTCATTGCTTCCTCTGCTACACCCTCGACCATTTACTCTCCCCCTCTCCTTTCCCTCAGGCTGACACTCAGGCCCCGATCCTAGGCCTTTCAACGACATTTTGCAACCAACTGCCCAGATCAAGTGTGCAAGAATAGTCAGGGGCTGAACTCTCTCATTTTCATTTCCTCTCTGTAGGAAAGCACCGAGTACTTTTCCTCTTCTGTCACAGAGAGTGAAAACTCCCTATGAGGAAAATCCTCATTGTAATTGGATGAAATAATCAGGTGAAAAGCCATTCAGCCCACGTCATTCATCCATCCAGGGAGATCCCAGTGTTATCCCCATTGTAGCATCCAAAATGATTTGAGAGTTTGTTTTCATTTCATTTTGCGATCTGGAGCATTTGCCCAAGATTATCGTTTACTAGTTTGCACCTATTTTACTCCTAGTTCCTACTCAATTAGCTCAATTTAAAGTTGTGGGTTAACTTTTTCTGTATCTTTAACCATCTTATAAATTTCCAAAGGGTCTCCCTTTCAGCTGTCCCCTTTCTTGACTAAAATGCTTGTTCTCCAATTATTCCTCATACCATTAAATAAAAGGCCTCACTGCTTCTAGACCCTTCTCTCTTTCGCCTACTTTTTGGCGTACAGATGGAATACAGTACTTAAGGTGTGTACAGTCCTGATCTCTTTGGACTTGTATTCTACTGTTTTGGTTTGGTCATTCAACCAGTTGGTCAGGTTCTTGAAAAGGTCTAACTTGCAGGCTTATAGGGAAATGCTAGGCTGTGGAACTAAACTGGACCGCTCTCTCCAGGAGCTGGCACCAGTATGTTGGACTGAATGGTGATGTGACTGAAGGATAAATATTGTCCAGGATTCCTGGAATAACTCCCCTGCTCTTCTTGGAATAACATCAGGGGATTGTTTATGTGTGTCTGAGGATCAGGAGGGTGAGGGGGGCAGAATAGATCTCTCATCCTACAGTCAATGGTGGTGTTTAACTGTGAGGAGTGGCACGGTAGCACAGTGGTTAGCACTGCTGCTTCACAGCTCCAGGGACCTGGGTTCGATTCCCGGCTCGGGTCACTGTCTGTGTGGAGTTTGCACATTCTCCTCGTGTCTGCGTGGGTTTCCTCCCAAAGTCCAAAGATGTGCAGGTTAGGTTGATTGGCTATGCTAAAATTTCCCCTTAGTGTCCTGAGATGTGTAGGTTCGAGGGATTAGCGAGTAAAATATGTAGGGATACGGGGGTAGGGTCTGGGTGGGATTGTGGTCGGTGCAGGCTCGATGGGCTGAAGGGCCTCTTTCTGCACTGTAGGGTTCTATGATGATTCAATGAGATGACGGACTCTTGCGTTAAGGGAGCCCTGTGTCATCTGGATTAGGGAAGGCTCCCTAAATTAACTGCTAGCTAAGTATGAAGGATCCTGGGGGTGGAAGTCAAAGATTGGCAGGGCAGCAGGCAAGAAAGCCTGCATTTGTTTGCTTGTTGTGGTCCCCACATGCCTCTGGATTAATATCAGTGGTGGCACGAAGCCCTAAAGTGGTCGGTAATTGCCCATTCAATCGGTGGTGGGGCAGGAAGGCCATCCATGGACCTTTCTGCCTTGGACTTAATGGGGGTGGAGGCAAGAGGGTCTCATCTGCTACCCTCCCATCCGATTAATGTCCTCTGCCACAAGAGAGGGCACTCAACAGTGTGGCCGACAATGATGCACTCCCTCGGTACTGTGCTGGAGTGCTTCTGTGCTCAGTTCTCCGGGGTGAGTCTTGGATCCACAGTCTCTTGACTCAAGAGGCGAGGGTGCCGCCCACTGTCCAAACCAACCGGAGCCCATCGTGGATCCAGACACAATGTGATCTCTCAGCACTTTTTGAACCAACTTGGAAAAGATCAACAGCAGGCACAAGACAGAGCGACGTCAGTGTGACTTGACTTGTCTGGACTGCTCTCTCTTACAAGCCAGCTATCTGGGACGCAGTTTGGGCTGCTGGGTGTGCAGTGGCTTTGTGGAAGTTTCACCCTGGGATGTGCAACATTGCGGCAGCGACTCGGTGTACACCAGCCCCGCTCAGTAAAAGCAGCTGAAAGAGGACTGATCACACGCTGCTTGTGACAGGTGGAGCTGTGTACGTATATATATATAAAAAAAATCAACAGAACAAATGTTACACACATCGGGCCAAACTGGAGTCTTGCTGGTGAAGAAAGCGAAGGCTCCATCCAGCGTACAACTCTCGCTTCCAAAAAGTCTGCGTTCATTTGTTGCACAGGTTGCTGTGGCAACTAATTGCTCCCTTTTCCAGCTTTTTTTCTCAAACTGCAAAAACACTCGTCTTTTGGCAATAGCACGGAACGAGACAAATTCTTGGCTGTACCTGTGCTTACACTGTTTGGACCAGAAACGTGCAGCTTGCTAACTTTCCTGAGGTTCCACGGGACTGTTACTGGCCAACTTCAATGAAAAAAAAAGTCATTCCCCGTTTTACCCTCCAACAACTTCTGACTTACTTTGCCACACTTTTAACTTACTGCTTTGAATAAATTCACCATACCTTATTAATCTTGAAATTAAATTGGCTCCACTCGGTTACTATTTTAAAGGGATTATTTGGTCTGTATTTTCTTTGGCCATAGTTTAAAAAAGGCCCAAAAGTCAGAATGTTAAGAGCCACTGGGAGCAATTTTCTCACTCACACATAGACTTCTGATTTCAAGCGTTTTCTTCGAAGTTTTGCCAACTGTGTTTTTTTTTGAAATGTGGAGGGCTAAGTGCTGATTACACTGGCTGGCTGCAGCTTTCCAAAGCTTTAAACCTACAGCAGGGGGAGAGAGACCAAAAGATTTCCCTCATCGACAAAATGAGAGCAACACCATTTTTTTTTATTTAAAAAAGGGCCACTGCTACAAAACACGTAACCTTTCTGTGGCCCTGCCTCAAAACAAAAACAAGCCTTCCCCCTAAAGTGTGAATATATTCCACATGTGCACGTTTTCCAACGCTGGAACATATGTCTCATGTGCCTCTACTGGAATAGTTGGAAGAACCGCCCAGTCATCCACTTGTGGTTGGCAGTTACTCATTTCTTCCCAGTTTCTCTCTCTCTCTCCTCCCACCCCCACAATACCCAATTGCCTCTTCCCTGGTGCTCTATTCTCTTGATTCCTCTCAAATCCAGTGGATCCGGACACAATATGATCTCTCAGCATTTTTTGAACCAATTTAAAAGATCAACAGCAGGCACAAGACAGTGTGACGTCAATTCGTCCACAAAATTGCCTGGTGGGTGCCTGTAATCACACACTTAGAATAGAATCCCTGTAGTGCAAAAGAAGGCCATTCGGCCCATCAAGACTGTGCTGGCTCACTCTCCAAAAGAGCATCTTACCTAGATCTACCCCCATGCCTCCTGTCCTCTTCCCATTATCCCACACATTTATCACGACTAATCCTCTCCCAACCTACTCATTCTTGGATACTAAAGGGCAATTTGGCACAGTCAATCCACCTAACCTGCACATCTCTGGACACTAAGGGGCAATTTAGCATGGCCAATCTGCCTAACGTGCACATCTTTGGACTATGGGAGGAAACAAGCACCCAGAGGTGACCCATGCAAACATAGGGACAACGTACAAACTTCACATAGTTACCCACGATGGGAATTGAACGTGGGTCCTTGGCAATGTGAGGCAGCAATGCTAACCACTATGCCATCACGCTGTGTCACTTAGCCCTGAATGAACTGGGTATTTGATGGGACCAGCTTCCTAATTATTTAACTTGGTGCCAATTTAGGGCATTATCAGACTCTTAAAACTGGCATCGTGTCAGCCAGGGTTCACTCTTACCTTGAGTCACGGGACCCAAGTCTTACTTCTTGGGCGGGGAGGGGATCAATCCCCATGTGTGAGTGAAGTGTGCAAAATCTAGACTAATACTCTAGTCCAATACTGAGGGAGTGTTGCAGTGACAAATTAAATGTTGGCCTTTATCTCAAAGAGAATGCAGTATAAAAATAGGGAAGTCTTGCAACAGCCATGCAAGGTACTTGTTAGACCACACTTGGAATACTGTGAACAGCTTTTGGTCTGCTTACCTGAGAAA
This sequence comes from Carcharhinus amblyrhynchos, assembly GCF_965287045.1. NCBI lineage: Eukaryota > Metazoa > Chordata > Chondrichthyes > Carcharhiniformes > Carcharhinidae > Carcharhinus > Carcharhinus amblyrhynchos. The sequence goes on from NC_137327.1 coordinate 128,228,017, forward strand.
AGATATATTGGTATTGGAGGCAGTCCGGAGAAGGTTCATTAGGTTGATCTCGAGTATGGAGGGATTTACTTTTGAGGAGAGATTGAGTAGGTTAGGCCTGTACTCATTAGAGTTTAAAAGAATGAGAGGTGACCTCATTGAGACACATTGGATTCTTGGGGGGGGCTTGACAGGGTGGATGCTGAGAGGTTGTTTCCCTTTGTGGGAGAGTCGAGGACTAGAGGGAATCATCTCAGAATAAGGGGTCACCCATTTAAAACAGAGATGAGGAGGAATTTCTTCGCTCAGAGGGTGGTGAATCTGTGAAATTCTTTACCTCAGAGGCCTTAGAGGCTGGGTCATCAAGTGTATTCAAGAGATAGGCAGATTTTTAATCAGTAATGGACCCAGGCTTATTGGGATAAGGTGACAAAGTGGGGTGGAGGATTATCAAATCAGATCAGTCATCAATGGGCTGAATGGACTACTTCTGCTCCTCTGTCTTATGGAAGTTGTTGTCTTCCAGATGTGGTGTTAAACCGTTTGCTCCCTCTGAGAAACATAAAAGATCTGATTGCTCCATTTTGGAGATCCCTGAGCTTGTGAAAGCTGCTGAACAAAAACAAGCTTCTCCTTTCCTTCAGAAGCTTTTGAGCAAAGATACCGGGAAGAGTTGAATTAAAAGGCAAGAAATCGTGCGGGCTGAGTTGGAATTAATTCTCTTACATCCAAACAGCATCTTTCACCTTCTTAAGATGTTCAAAAGGCAATTAACGGCTTTTGAAGTATGTTCACTTTGTGTGTCGGGAAATATGACAATAATTTCCATGAACAGCAAGAAATTAATGACATGTTGATGCGTTTTGCTGAAGTGGCTGAGAGATAAATGCCACTGAAACTCCACCCCTCCTCTTTTGTAGATAGCACCAAGAGGTCTTATTTCCATTTGAACATCTCACCTGAAAGACAGCACCTTCTGCAGTGTGACATTCCTTCAGTAATGCGATGCATTGTGGCACAGTGGTTAGCACTGCTGCCTCACAGCACCAGGGGCCTGGGTTCAATTCCCGGCTTGGGTCACTGTCTATGTGGAATTTGCATGTTCTCCCCGTGTCTGCATGGGTTTCTTCCAGATGCTCCGGTTTCCTCCCACAGTCTGAAAGATGTGCTGGTTAGCTGCATTGGCCATGCTAAATTCTCCTTCAGTGTGCCCGAACAGACGCCGGAGTGAAGTGACTAGGGGATTTTCACAGTAACTTCAGTAAGCCAACTGATAAATAAATCGTCAGCACAGATCCCTTACTCAACTACAAGAGGGGCTTGAACCCCTGACCTCCTAACCTGGCTGCGGTGTTCAGTGGCTCAAATTATTCTGTGCTTGATTATGCGAGCCTGTTCGCAATCAACCCTGACTGTGCTCGACTAGTTTACCCTGAGTATATACTCAGAGATGAGGGAACGAACTGTAGAAGTAACTGGGAGCCTGGGCTTGAAGCTTGGAGCAGACATTGTGAAGTAGTGTAAATGCACTGCAAATATAGAAACTATTGTCAGCAGTTCCGAGATATCAAATATACAACACTGGCGATAAGTGTACGCAACGAAACCAAGCAAAGACAAACTGCCTCTCCAAGTAATGGAAGTTACTTCTTCCAACAGGTGTTGTCCCATTAACCTCAATAGTTTATTTCCCTCACTCTATATTCACCAGCTGAGCATGTGATAATGCACCCACTAATAGATTAAATACACCTCGCATTGTTTCATTTTTTTCAATAAATGTTACAAATTCAATTATATGACAGCAGCATTTTATCTGAATCCTTTGAGCCTTTTGTCAGGTTATTTTATCCAACAGGACTAAAAATTGCAACATTTTTACTGTCCATGGCTGTAACTATTAATTAAAACAGATGAAACCAGATGTTAATGGAAAGTTAGATTCCTGTTTAAATCTCTCAGTCATAAAACAAAATGATAACAGATCCAATACAGACTTTTCCATTAAAAAGCAAATAGTTTCCATAATATTGAACTGCTTCAGGGGATACACACAACAAGCCCTGTACCCAGTAACACTACACCCTCAGAGCAGCGTAATCCAATGGATAAATGCATGGATGCCACAAGTGGCACACAACCCACGACTTAAAAACTGGATTGGCCACCAGACGTTCTCAGGAGAGTTGGGATGGTCCAGAGCCCAGCCACACGTCCCTTGATGTTTCCTCAGTTCTCTGTCATGCTACAAGGCGGAAGACCAGCTTAAAAGATGAAAGCATGTCTGCTTTAAGTGACTAGAGGAGGAGGATGGTATAAAAAAATCCCATTGCCAAACCGTCCCATTGAAAGAACATGAAAATGAAAGACTTTTAAAGTTTATTTATTGGTGTCACAAGGACGCTTACATCAACACTGCAATGAAGTCACTGTGAAAATCCCCTAGTCGTCACACTCCAGCACCTGTTCGGGTACGCTGAGGGAGAAGTTAGCATGGCCGATGCACCTAACCAGTATGTCTTTTGGACTGTGGGAGGAAACCGGAGAACTTAGAGGAAACCCATGCAGACACGGGGAGAACGTGCAGACTCTGCACGGACAGTAACCCAAGCCAGTAATAGAATACGGGTCCCTGGCACCTTGAGGCAGCAGGGCTAACTACTGTGCCACCGTGCTTTTGAAGATGGAGCCCAACCCCACTTCTGTTTCAATACAAAAGACTGTCAACAGAGAGCTCAAATCCTTTGACAGAACACACAAAAAAAATAGGAACAGGAGTAGGCCACACAACCCAGCAAGCCATTCAACCCCATCGTGGCTGACCTTGGGCTTCAACTCCATTTTTCTGCCTGCTTCCCATAGCCCTCCATTCCCTGAAAGACCAAAAATGTGACTATCTCAGCCTTAAACACATTCAATGCTGGAGGATCCACTACTCTCTGGGGTGAAGAATTGCAGAAGTGCACAATCATTTGAGTGAAGGAGTTCCTCCTCATCTCAGTCCTGTTATCCTCAAACTGTGCCCTCGTGTTGTAAATTCCCCAGCCAGAGGAAACACTCTGGTCAACATCCACCCTATTCAAGATCCTCCAGAATGTTAGGAAGATAGGAATTACAGGCAGAAGTATGCAAAGTCAGCTCTTTGAGCCTGCTTTGCCATTCAATTAAACACAGCTGATCTCTCCCTGGTTTCAAATCCACCTCCCCACCTGTTCCCCATATCCCTTTTTTTTAAAAATTAGAAATATATCTATCTCCTTCTTGAAACCATTCAGACTTCACCGCGGTATGGGATAGCAAGTTCCACAAATTCACCACCCTCTGTGAGAAGTAGTTCCTCCTCATTTCAGTTTTAAATCAACCGCCTCTCAATCTTTACCTGTGACCTCTTGTTCTAGATTGCCCCTTAGGATGAAATATTTGGTCGCTATTTACTTTATCAATCCCTTTTAGTATTTGATCAGATCCCCTCTCATCTTTCTAAACTGCAGGGAGTATGAGCCCAAATTGTTTAATCGATCCTCATACATCAATCCTTTCATCCGCAGAATCAATTGTGTAGGTTCTCACCCTTCATCCTTCTAAATTCCACAAGCCCAATTTACTCAGAGGCCAACCCCCTTACCCCAGGAACCAATTAATGAACCATTAATGTCTGACCTCCAGTACAAGTACATTCTTACTCAAGTACAATGACCAATATTTCAGATGTGGTCTCACCACAAGCCTGTACAATTGAGACAAGAGTTCTTTATTCCTGCATGCCAATTTAATAATGGAAAGTCATAAACTTTCCCTGCATTTTACAAATAAGAACTTGATAAGCCAAAAGGAGAAGAACATGTTGCCACAATTTCCTTTCAGTTGCAACAACGCTCTTTTGAATATAATTTTGTGCTGTAGATATGTTTGTAGGAGCATGTTCAATTAGCTCTTGCAAGTTAGCAGTATGAACCCTGAGATAGATCAGGACCACCTATTAAGGAAGGTTTTGTTAAAAGTGAAGATGTTGGTTGTTTTTCCACATTGAGCTGAACTGCAAATGGAAGACAATCAACATTTCATTGGAACAGAGAGGTAATCTCACAGAGGTGGATAAAATTCTGCTGGACTGAGATAGAGTAAATAGGGATGATCTTGGTAAAAAGTCTGACAACACCAGGTTTTAGTCCAACCGATTTATTTGATAGTAAACTCACTAGCTTTCGAGGGGTTTCCCTCTTCTTCAGATGAATGGAGAGTTCCCAGAACTCTCCATTCACCTGAAGAAGAGGGAAACCCCTCGAAAGCTAGTGAGTTTACTATCAAATAAATCGGTTGGACTAAAACCTGGTGTTGTCAGAGTTTTTATTGTGTTTACCCCAGTCCAACGCCGGCATATCCACATCAGGGATGATCTTAGCAGAGGGGTCAAAATCCAGGCAGCATAGATTATAGCTGACTGGTGCAATGATTAGATGGGGGGGTGAGGAAATCATTTTTCATCCAGAGGGTGATAGGGACCTGGAATTCGCCTTGTGAAAGGTGTTAGAGGCAGCAACTGTCTCACCATGTAAAAATTACCTGGGTGACTTCGTGAGGAGCCATGGCCTGCAGGGCTACAAACTCAATACAGGAATGTGGGATTAGACTGGAAGTGGCCCATCATTGAACAGTACAGACACAAGAGGCACAATGAATTTTCCATGGTTTATTTTTACCTAAGAAATCATGGGCCTTGTTTTGGTGTGTTGTACTTGATTCTAAAGCCTTCTATAGACTATAAACACGGTTTTAACAGTCATTGATATACAGATTGACTGTTTATCTCAAACCAGAGCTTTATGTTAGATGGAGGGATAAAGGTTGAGGTCAGGACTCGCCATGTGTTGACAGTTTTCTCTTGTGTAAAAACTTCCTTCCCTCAATCGACTCCCTAATCACAAGTCTGAGTTCCAGCAGCCTCGCAGCACAGACACCAATCAATTCACGGAATAGTGAGCTGATTTTCATGGCGTTGCTTGGGACCAAATACAGGGGAGGCCAAAAAAGATGGCTGCCAAGCCGAGTGCGCAGATACTCCACACCTTGTCCTTCCTTGGGCCGTTTTCACAAGGACGAGGGAGGGATCTAGTCCTGGAATCCACCCATTCCTATGGAGGATGGAACTTGACAGCATTTTGGGATCATTGTGATTCAGAGGAACTGACGGTCTAGTGGTATTATTGCCAGACTATTAATCCAGAAACTCAGCTAATGATCTGGGAACGAATCCCGCCAGACCAGATGGTGGAATTTGAATTAAATAAAAATGATTTGGAATTAATAATCTACTGATGACCATGAATTGGTAAGAGTTGGAAGGATTATGGGGACAAGGAGCAGATCAGTCATGATCAAATGGCAGAGTGGACTCGATGGGCTGAATGGTCTAATTCTGCTCCCATATCTTATGAAGCCATTGTCGATTGTCAGAAAAATCAATCTGGTTCACTAATGTCCTTTAAAGAAGGAAATTTGGCTTCCTGACCTAGTCTAGGCTACATGTGACTCCAGAGCCACAGCAATGTGGTTGACTCTCAACTGCCCTCCAAGGGCAACTAGGGATGGGCAATAAATACTAGTCCAACCAGTGAGGTCCATGTCCCAAAAATGAATTAAAAAAAACAGTTTTTTAATTCTCATGGAGGGGGCAGGATTTCAGCCATTGCCTGGAGATGTGAACCATGGATTGGAGGTGGAAAGAGTTTAAAAGATAGGTAAAATGGTTTTGCTTCCTTTAGTGTTCATCATTAAATGTTGCAGCAGGAGTTGTATCAGTGTTCAGTAAGGTTAGATATGACAGTGCTGTGATTGGAAGATTTGTCTGCCAGATTGTTCCTTCTGCCAAGTGGCAAGCTGTCAAGTGAAAGATCAACACTGTAAATGTGGGAAAGGCTTCAGCTGACTTCAAAAAGTTAATCTAAGATTGAGTACATTTCACACTATAGAATAGGATAGCCGAGTATGGTAGCAATGTGTACATTTCCCACCTCTTTCCACTGTTTCTATTTAATCTAATCTTGCACTGGCGAGGTTACGGAGGAGGTTCACCAGGCATGAAGTATTTGACCTATAAAGGTGAGACTACAAAGGTTTGAATTGTTTTCGCTCAAACAGAGAAGGTTGAGGTGGGACATGACTGAGGTGTTTAAGGTTATGAGGGATATCAAAGGGTGAGTAGGAAGGAGCTGTTCCCCCTGATTAAGGAATCAATCACGAGGAGGCATAACTATATAGAATTATAAAATCCCTACAGTGCAGAAGTCTGTTGAGTCTGCACTGGCCATAATCCCACCCAGGCCTTATCCACATAACCCCATGCATTTACCCTAGCTCTTCCCCCAACACTGTGAGGCAACTTAGCATGGCCAATCCACCTAACCCGTACATCTATGGACTGTGGGAGCAAACCAGAGCACCCAGAGGAAATCCCCGCAGACACAGACACTGACTCAAGGCAGGAATTGAATCCAGGTCCCTGGCGCTGTGAGGCGGCAATACTGTGCCACCGTGTCAGTTGTAAATTAAGTGGCAGGAGATTCAGAGGGGATTTGGGAGAAACATTTTTCACTCAGCTGGTTGGAATCTGGAATGCACTGCCTGGGAGTGGAGGCTGGACACCTTTAAAAACAATTGGATGAATACCTGAAATATCGTAACATTCAAGGATATGGGACAAGTGTAGGAAAATGGTTTTAGTGCGCTTTTAGTGGTAGATATTGTCGGTACAGACTCAATTGACCAGTTCTGAAGTCTGTTTGTTTACTCAGGGATATTTATGGCTTTCAACTGTCATAGCAAGCCAGCGAGTTCTATTCATAAAGTGGAGGGGATGAGGGTGGATGTGGCTGGGGGGTGAGAGGTGGTGAGGGCAGTAGATAGGTACAAAAGGTGGTCAAAGGTTATTTGACTGAGCCAGTAATTGCAGCTGGCCCAATCCCGGCTATTTAAGGCCTAGAAGATCCCATCAGTCTGTAGCTGGAGGCGGGATCTCAATGAGCAGCATTAATCCCATATCCCAATTCCCATGAAAACCTAGCCTGGTGTGTTACTTCCTGGCGGACATCCCTGTATTTAACTTGAGACGTAGTACATGTGTAGCATGGTGGCACAGTGGTCAGCACTGCTGCCTCGCAGCACCAGGGACCCAGGTTCAATTCCAGCCTTGGGTGACTCTGTGGAGTTTGTATGTTCTCCCTGTGTCTGCATGGGTTTCCTCCGGGTGCTTTGGTTTCCTCCCATACTCCAAAGATATGCCGGTTAGGCTGATTGGCCAAGTTAAATTTCCCGAGTATCCAAAAATGTGTAGGTTAGAGGAATTAATGGGGTAAATGTATGGGGTTACAGGGATAGGGCCTGGATGGGATGCTCTGACAGAGAGTTGGTGCAGACCTGATGGGCTGAATGGCCTGCTGCACTTTAGGGATTCCATGGTTCTCTGATTCTAAGTACATGCAGTTGTGGTCACATATTATTTATCATAAAAATAAGCAAAGAATTTAAATGAGGCTCTTTCCTAAGATAATTTTATGCCGATTGTTGGGTGGCTGTTTTCATTTTAAAAGATAATGTGTCTTTGTAATGAAAGAAAGTTGCTAACCACAGCAATGTTCGCCACAAGCTCTTTATGGTTGTACTGGAGCATTAGCCTAGTTTGTTCCACACATCTCGGCCCCAGCAGCAATGACTGGCAGCTACTGCAGCAGGACTCTCAAACTGTGAGTTATGAAAAGATTATCCCTTCTAAAGTTCTCGGAACATCTGGTGTTTCACAGGAGAACCACGAAGTAAATCATAATGCACCCAAAATCCCCAAACACTAAGCAGGTCATTAATCTATTATTAGTGCGTGCCACAGGAAAATAAAAGTAATTGGAGTCCGTTTCAAAGCCAGTGACACATATACCGTTTGTTTTTCCATCTATGCAGTTTGTTTTCCAATAGTTTTCTTTATAAATTAAGGCTGCTTTGTAATCAGCCTTTGTTTGACTCCACTAATATCGATGGTGCATCAAGTATCCAGCAAGGCACTGCATGTGCCATGTTGTGCTGTGAACCCTTGATTCTTGTCCCTAGCTAACTGGGCTACTATGGAACAGCAGCGAATAGTGTCATGCTATGCAATCTACTTAAAAATTCATTAGGTTTTTTTTGCTTGCCACATTCTCAATGCAAATAGCTTTATAAACACATTTAACATGCCAGAGAGCCCGGTTTGTTCTCTGGCTCTGTTTTGTAAATTAAAATGACTACAATCTATCTACACAATAATCAGCAGAAAAATAAACTTCTCTAATTTCCGTTCCCTGCTAGAGAAAGGAGATTTGCCTCATGACTCTGTGTATTAGAGAAACTTTTTCTTGCATTTTCCAGTGCACTGTGGCACTGTGGTTAGCATTGCTGCCTCACAAACACTAGGGACCCGGGTTCAATTCCAGCCTTGGGTGACTGTCTGTGTTTGCACGTGCTCCCCATGTCTGCATGGGTTTCCTTCCAGACAAAGATGTGTGGGTTAATTTGATTGGCCATGATAAATTTCCCCTTAGTCTCAGGGAGATTAGCAGGATAAATATGTGGGGTTATGGGGATAGAGCCTGGGGTGGGATAGTTGCCAGTGCAAGCTTGATGAGCAAAACGATCTCTTTCTGCACTGTAGGGATTCATTATAATTCCAGATTTTTTTAGTCAAACTTCTGCTGGCTGGGATTTGAACCCAGATCTAACTGCTGGTTACTAGTCCAGTGACAATACCACTATACCATTGCCTCCCCTTTGAAAGTAAGCATTCAAACTCTCACTTTAAAAGGGTGAGATCTTTTTACAAAAACAATCTTCAGTACTCTTGTTGCCAATTAAGATTTATAAGATGTGGTTCTTTGTTATGAGGCACTGAACGGCAACCCAAAACTAACTATCTTTTCAACATAAAAATTAAACCTTCCTTTCTAGTTTGTTGACAACACATCCCTTTGATTAAAACACCCTGTATTTGCACCAAGATGCTCAATTGTATGTTTAAATTTCAGACTTATTTATGTGTCACAAGTAGGCTTACATTAACACTGCAATAGAGTTACTGTGAAAATCACCACACTCCGGCACCTGTTCAGGTGCACTGAGGGAGAATTTATGGCCAATGTACATCTTTCAGACTGTGGGAGGAAACTGGAACACCCACAGGAAACCCACGCAAACACAGGGAGAATGTGCATACTCCGCACAGAGAATGACCCAAGCCGGGAATCGAACCCAAGTCCCTAGGGCTGTGAGGTAGCAGTGCTAGCCACCGTGCCACCATGGATACATGGAAAATTTGTATCAGCAAAATCTTGCAGCAGCGTAACCCATTTACACGGCAAATTGTGGAAATGGAACCAATATTCAAATTTGTGAACCCTACTCCCAGGGTTTTACAGTCAGCAGCAAAGAATGGACGCTCGCCTCTAATCTTGAAGAAAACTGCCCACAAAGATCTGATCCCCTTTGCGGTGGGAGTCTACCCTTTCCCAATGGCTGTTTACACCCCACCCCCAAGTCAAAAAGTTGTGGCATTCAGCAGCAGCAATGATATCAGGAGGCAGCGAATCAAACTGGAGCATTCACACCAAGCGCAAAACAGGAAGTTAAAAGCGCTGGAGATCCTTCACTTTTAACTTAATTTTTCAGGTAATGAAATAAATATGTGACTGTAAAAAGAGAGAAGCTAAAATGAAAATAACAGTTTTTTTCAGGTACATTTTTAAAAATTAGTGCAATTCCATCATTGTGGAAAAAAATTAATATAAAAACAGATATTCAGGATATATGAGGATGTTTAGCAGTAAATAAGAAGTGTGTACATTATTAAAAAGCAAGTTACACCTCACTCAGAGAGTAACCATTTCCAGGGCTTTTAAACATCAAGTTTGGAAGCTCTCATCAAATCATCATTGCAAAGATTGCTGTCTGTCAGAATCTCTACAGCTCATCATCTGGAGACGCAATGATTCATTGACAGCAGTTCCAGCATTCCCACATTATTCTACGCATGTCTGACTCCCAAAAGTGCTGTCAGTTTCAGTGGAGTTTCACTGTCACTACCATAGCAAAAATTCAGACCAACAGGTTCACAACAGGCACTTTGAGAACATTGGACAAACACAACAGCGTAAATTACACAGGTGTCCCCTCGAAGGCAGCCCGCTTCACCAAACCAACCACAAATAAAATGGACTCAAATGTGCCTTGAAGGGAAACCTTGGCTTTTCAGCTAACCAGATTAAGGTGCGATTAGTGAGGAGGCAACATCGTACTCCGTGGGTTGCACAGAAAGAGGTCAGCAGGTTGTCATCACAATGCCACAAAGAAGTGGCAAATGGAATAGAATGTGGAAAAGTGTGAGGTTATGCACTTTGGAAGGAGGAATGGAGACACAGACTATTTTCTCAATGGGGAAATGCTTAGGAAATCAGAAACACAAAGGGACTCGGGAGTCTTTGTTCAAGATGCTCTTAAGGTTAACGTGAAGGTTCAGTCGGCAGTTAGGAAATGCAATGTTAGCATTCATATCGCGAGGGCTAGAATACAAGAGCAGGGATGTTCTTCTGAGGCTGTATAAGGCTCTAGTAGACCCTGTTTCGGGCCCCATATCTAAGAAAGGATGTGCTGGTCTTGGAAGGCATCCAGAGGAGGTCCACAAGAATGATTCCTGGAATGAAGAGCTTGTCGTATGACGAACACTTGAGGACTTTGGGTCTGTATTCGTTGAAAGTTTGGAAGGATGTGGGGGGGGTGGAATATTAATGAAACTTACAGTATACTGCGAGGCCTACATAGAGTGGATGTGGAGAGGATATTCCCACTAGTAGGAAAAACTATAACCTGGGGGCACAACCTCAGACAAAGGGATGATCCTTTAAAATAGAGATGAGGAAGAATTTCTTCAGCCAGAGAGTGGTGAATCTGTGGAACTCTTTGCCACAGAAGGCTGTGGAGGCCAAATCATTGAGTATCTTTAAGACAGAGATAGATAGATTCTTGATTAATAAGGGGATCAGGGGTTATGGGGAAAATGCAGGAGAATGGGGTTGAGAAAAATATCAGCCATGATTGAATGGCAAAGCAGACTCAATGGGCCGAGTGGCCTAATTCTGCTCCCATGTCTTATGGTACAGACAGAGACATGACGCCACAGTAATTAAACTGTGAGAGTGCAGTATGTAACTCAAAACACCCAAGCAGTTATGAGGATTTAATTTTTTAGAGAAGGACATCAATTTTGAGCTCCAAGTTCTGCTGTGGTCTAAAGCTGGGATCTCAAAAGTACTTCTAGTGCTTCAGGTACAGACTAATAGAATTCTTCCATGTGGTACACTCAAGTAATGCCATTTGTCATACAATCACCCCATGGGTGGCACAGTGGTTAGCAATGCTGCCCCACACCACCAGGGACCTGGGTTCAATTCCAGCCACAGTGAGTGTCTGTGTGGAGTTTGCACATTCTCCTTGTGTCTGCATGGGTTTCCTCCAGGTACTTGGGTTTTCTCCCACAGTCCAAAAACGTGCAGGTTAGATTGATTGGCCATGCTCAATTGTCCCTTAGTGTCAGAGGCACTGGCAGGGTAAATATGTAGGTTACGGGGATAGGGCCTGGGTGGGATTGTGGTCGGTGCAGGCTTGATGGCCAAGTGGCCTCCTTCTGCACTGTAGGGATTCTATGATTTTATCACGCTCTTCTATAAATTTCTCCCTAAGTTCTGAGGTCAATCAAGAAACAACAAGCTAGAGAAAGTCTTAGAAAATTCGACAAAATGCTAGACAAACAACAGTTAATGCTGTGCCTCAGTTGGGACTTGGTAGCTTGAACAAGCTGCATAAATCATTACCATCTTATTAAATTTCATGGAGACCGTTCTACTCACAGTAGATTGTCGGGAACAAACTTTTGAGCTTGAAACGTCTACAATCTCACCCAAAAGTGGCATAACTGGAACCATTCAGAATGAATGTTCCTGCGAACATTGATGGGATCCTTTATATGACTTCAACATGAAAAATCCCATCAGTAAATAAGGTTTTAGCATTTAGCGCTGCTACATTCAAACCTCCTGTGGGCCATAGGTCACTGATCAAAACTCATTGCATTCAGCTTACTTATATTCAACTTAACAAGAATCCCTCAAACAAGTTCCCTTTCATTTCAAATCCTCAGGCATTTTGGTATCAAAACAATTTTGTTTTTCAAATATGCACAATTCCTGGCCGTATTCCACACAGGCAATTATCAGTCACTCATGTCTCAGCTATAGTTTTACCACAGCAATATACTCTTCCCAGCTCACAGCATCTGTTCTGGTTGTGTAACACACTCGCATAACATGACCCACTATATGGCGATGATTTGGCATTTACTGAGATACATCCTTTAAGCTCGCTAATCTGGCAGCTTGAATTATCCAGAAAAAAAAAATGGCCAGTTGCAAATGTGGTCAGATTTTTGAGTCATGACTGGATATACTTCCATTTCCTGTCAGTCTCATTCACCTCCTGCCTTTTATTAATATACTTGCAAGGGCAGAAACGACACTCCTTCCCTTTCTCAAAAATACACAGTAAATGGGTTTGGTCTTTTACTTTGATCTCCCCGGCTTTTCCTATGTAAAAGTGAATTCACTTCGATGTTTGTGGTGGCTCAGTTAGTAACACTCGCAGCTCGGGAGTCGGAGAGTTGTGAATTCCAAGTTCTACTCTGGAAATCTGAACACAGTCCAGGCTGACATTTCAGCACAGTCCTGAGGGAGTGCTGCTTTGACTGAGGTGGTGTCTTATATTTGTGGGACATGGGCGTCGCTGGCTGGCCAGTATTTATTGCTCATTCCTAGTTGCCCAAGGGCAATCACATCTGGAATCACATGTAGGCCAGACTGGGTAAGGATGACAGATTTCCTTCCCTAAAGGACATTAGTGAACCAGCTGGGTTTTTCTGACAATTGACAATGGTTTCATGGACATTAGTAGATTCTTAATTCCAGATATTTTTTATGGAATTCAAATTCCACCATCTGCAGTGGTGAGATTCGAACCGGGTCCCCCAGAATATTAGCTGAGTTTCTGGATTAACAGTCTAGTGGTAATACCACTGGGCCATATTTTAGTGGTATCGTCGCCTATCAGAGGTGCTGTCTTTTGATGAGATACTAAAATGGAACCGCAGTTACCCCTCAGGTGGACATCAATGATCTCATAGCATTATTTCTCACCAATATTGATCCCTTAACCAACAGCACTTAAGAAAAACATTGCCTGGTCATTATCATATTGCTGTTTGAGAGAGTATACAGTGTACAAATTGACTGCCACATTTCCTACAGTATAACAGTGACTACACTTCATTGGCTGTCTTCAGTTCTGGAACACTTTGAGATGCATTCTCACATTTATGTCTTTCTCTCTTCAAAACCAATTTATTGACAATATTTCAGTTGAATCAAACTCCTACAGGGATTACAACAGAATATCCCAAAATACTAATGCCATTCACCAAGTTACATTTGGAAGATTAATTCATCGAAACTTTCTGAAGTGGTGCTCCAATTGTAAGACTTAGGACTTACAGCATTGCTGTTTGCCCGCTCAAGTTCGGCTTTGTTGGGGGCAAGTGGGGGTGAGTGCACACGCCACGCAAGGTGGAATGTTTGGATCAAATTCTCGAGCTGGGGCGCCCTCAGAACTGAAGAGGGTAGAGTAGTTATAGTTATTGTGCAATTAGCTGTGGAGGAGAGATCTACACTTGAAAACACAAATGAGGCTTAGCTGCCTTAAGGCTTTTAGATGATGCAACTTCCAACCATAGCATTTAGGAGATGGAACTATGAATGTCATTATCTGAAACATGAGCTGCTTTTAGATCTCTAGGACAGTGAGGTAGTGTAGAGCATTAGAAAGTGTAAATTCAAGTTTTATTTATTGTTGTCACAAGTAGGCTTACATTAACACTGCAATGAAGTTACTGTGAAAATCCCCTAGTCTCCACACTCTGGCACCTGTTCAGGCACACTGAGGGAGAATTTAAATGAAGCCAATTTAACTGTGGGAGGACACCAGAGCATTCGGAGGAAACCCGCGCAGACTTGGGGAGAATGTGCGATCTCCACATAGACAGTGACCCAAGCTGGGAATCGGACCTGGATCCATGGTGCTGTGAGGCAGCAGTGCTGACCACTGTGTCACCGTGCCACCCAGAAATGAGGGGAAATTCTGCACAAGGTCAACTAAATGACTTCTTGTGTTTGCAAATCATAACCAGCCACTGAGGCACAGTCCCAATCAATTTACAGAATGCACGTCGAGATGTGGGAGTCACAGAAAATGAAGTAACACTGAGCGCTGCCGCAGAATTCACAAACAAAGCAGACACGTTGACAGATTTCTGGTTAACAATAATGTAAAGGGTTTTGGGGATGGGAAACGGCATTGAAATGTCCAGTCATGATATTACATGGCAGAACAGGATCAAGGGGCTGAATGGCCTACTTCTGTTCCTATATTCCTATTCCAATAAGTGGCTCACATTGGCAGCTTATAAATTCACTCTCATTCTTCACGTGCATGTTGAACAAACCACACGTTCGGTTCTCAGTGATAATGAAAGTCACTTGACAAATAGAATGACAAAGTGGGACAACTTGTCATGCAATGAGATTGCAGCTAGAGATACGGTGCAGTTCCATTTTGGGGTAACAGAAACAGAAGATGCTGGAAAAACTCAGCAGGTCTGGCAGCAACTGTGGAGAGAGAAACTGAGGGTAATGTTTCGAGTCTGTATGAGTCAGAGCTCTGATATAGAGTCATCCAGACTCGAACTGTTAACTCTACTCTGTTTCTCCACAGATGCCGCCAGATCTGCTGACATTTTCCAACACTTCTGTTTTGGTTTCAGATTCTCGAATCTGCAGCATTTTGTTTGCATTTTAGGGTAACTGGACTAAAAGTAAAAAGTTCAAGTTTATTTATTAGTCACAAGTAGGCTTACATTAACACTGCAATGAAGTTACTGTGAAAATCCCCTAGTTGCCACACTCAGGCGCCTGTTCGGGTACACTGAGGGAGAATTTTGCACGGCCAATCCACCTAACCAGCACTTCTTTCGGACTGTGAGAGGAAACTCATGCAGACACAGGGAGAACATGCAGACCCACACAGACAGTGACCCAAGCCAGGAATTGAACCTGGGTCCCTGGCGCCGTGAGGCAGCAGTGCTAACCACTGTGCCACCCCAAACACCCACCAATGCTCATTTTGGGGTGTGGTACTCCTTGCTCTTCACAAAGCAAGACAGGATAGAAGCCGTAAAGAGGAAGCAACATTGGGAGAGTTGCAAAATAGTAAGACAAAGAGGAGGTCACAGCATTATTGGGAGGACCAACCAGTTAAGGTGTAACAAAATCATCCTCCCAACAAAACAACCCCTCCAAAGAGGGAAAAGCTTGCATCTACATAGTGCCTTCCATGACCCAAAAGGACTTGACTTTTGAATGAAATGCTGTCACTGTTATAACGCAAGAGCAACACACAAACCTGATGAATGACTTCTAAAAACCCAGATGTGCGGCAGAATACCAGCTCACAGCCAAGGGACATAAATCTTACTGTTACACGGACGAGATAACAGAATGCATCTTAGCTTCGAGACCACACATGTTGTACAATGGGATTTGGTCCCAAAGCAGAAGACGTCGCATTTCTGTAACAGGACACCTCTCTTGCAAAGCCCTCGCATCTGGCAATGTAATGGTTTGCCTGGATTGCTGCTATACTGGTGCTGGCTGCACCGAAGGAACACTTGGGTTACTAATGAATCCAAACACCAAAGTCAGGAGTTTCCTCAATCAGGTCTCTGTCAGCCACTCCCACACACGACTGTCAAGTGGACTACAGGTTTTGGAGTAGTATATCTCATCTACAAAATGATTTGTTAATCTTACACATTCAAAGCCGCCTAGTGTTCTTTTAAAGTTTATTTATTAGTGTCACAAATAGCCTTACATTAACACTGCAATGATTTTACTGTGAAAATCTCCCAGTCGCCACACTCCAGAGCCTGTTTGGGTACACCGAGAAAAAATTTAGCGCGTCTTTCGGACTGTGGGAGGAAACCGGAGCACCCGGAGGAAACCCACGCAGACATGGGAGAAAATGCAAACTCCACACAGGCAATCACCCAAGCTGGGAATCGAATCCGGGTCCCTGGTGTTGTGAGGCAGCAATGCTAGCCACTGTGCTACCCTAGCACCATGCTGCCCCAAGTGCACCCTCCTCACTCCACCCACCCCAGTATGAGCTGGATGAACCATTGGATCATTAAAAACAGGATGGCAATTTCACAAGCTGGATTCCGTGAGAAACGTACATACTGTTCCGATGACGCTAAATTGTCAACAATGCATTCAGGTGGAATTGGCCAGCTCCGTAATCACAGAATAGAAGATAGGAGCGTGAGGAGCCTATTTGGCTCTTTGAGCCTGCTCTGCCATTCACCACGATCATGGCTGATTGCCCAACTCAATAGTCTAATCCTCCTTTCTCCCCATAACCTTTGATCCCATTCGCCCCAAGTGCTATATCCAGCCGCCTCTTGACTACATTCAATGTTTTGGCATCAACTACTTCCTGTGGTAATGAATTCCACAGGCTCACCACTCTTTGGGTGAGGAAATGTCTCCTCATCTCCGTCCAAAGACTGTGACCCCTGTTTCTGGACTCCCCCCACCATCGGCAACATCCTCCCTGCATCTACCCTGTCTCGCCCTGTTAGAATTTTATAAGTCTCTATGAGATTCCCCCTCATACATCTAAACTCCAGTGAAAACAACCCTTACACTCCCTCCCTTCTATTTTGCGCTGGCAATTTCTAAAACGATACGGTCCAATTAATTAATTGCAGCAATTAGGCTCCACAGATTAATTTGAAAAACAGCACAAGGAGAAGAGAAGATCAAAAGGGCGACTTAAAAAAATGTCTTGGAGGTGCTGCAGGTATGATTGGGAGACAACGGAAAATCCCAATAAACAAAATAATTAAAACTTTTGCTGAAATAAAGACTACATAATGAATCTAATTTACTCTGTTTACAAGCTTAATCAAATGATTAATCTTTCCGTAGCTGAACACTGATTGTCATCTGTTAATATCCCTAAGTTATACCGGGTGATAATATCTCTTGACATTTTGATTTATTGAGGAAGTAGCTCTGAACCTAATACATTATTTCAATATGACAGAATGAATTATTATGTAAAGTAAGCCGCTGTTATTCAATGTAGACTGCACTAAAATTACAAAGTAGGTACAACGGGCAGACGTTTACGAGCCTGTGCTGACAGGCTGCAAAAACCCGAGTAGACCAGACCCGAGTCCAACCCCCCCCCGCCAACCCTCCCCAAATCGTCTCCCAGTTCCTCTTCTGTGTCACTGGCTGGAGGTTTGACATTTGTTACTGAAATCAATATTTCATTATGTTAAAAAATACAGCATCAGTGATGAGCTCAGCGGTGCACAATTGTTTGTCACGAACAAAAAGGGTGCTCGAATTTCTGCAGTGTCCTTTAGCATCGTAAAACATCTCACACCGTGCCAGTTCAGGAGATAACGGGAGGGGTGGCCAGCATATTCAGAGGACCGGTGCAAGATAGCGAGGTTTGGGGATGGCCATTCCAGGGCTGAGGGACCAGGAGGCACGCCAATAATGAGATTGAAGTCGGGCAGCATCAAGGGGCCAGAATTGGTAAAGTGACGTGGTGCTGGAGGTTGCAGAGATGAGGAGGAGGCTGTGAAAGGATGTGGAGACGGGGATAAGAACTGGGCTGGGTGCTAGCGTAGGTCAGGATGAAGAATGATCTACTTTCCAAACCCAACCAAACTCTCGTCAGGATTTTCCATTCCCATCCCCTTGGTGGGAAATTCCTCAGGAGAGATGGGGAAGTTGGAGAGGCAGCTGAAAGGCTGGTGACTTTTCACTGGGATTTGTGGAAAATGCCAGCCTGTCCGTGCTAGAACAGTTTTCCATAGAAACCCTACAGTGCAGAAGAAGGCCATTTGGCCCATCAAGTCTGCACCAACTCCTGGAGAGAGCATCTTGGTAAGAAGTCTCACAACACCAGGTTGAAGTCCAACAGGTTTATTTGGTAGCAAAAGTCACTAGCTTTCGAAGTGCTGCTTCTCCATCAGGTGAGTGGGATTTCTGTTCACAAACAGGGCATATAAAGACACAAACTCAATTTGCAAATAATGGTTAGAATGCGAGTCTCAAGAGCATCTTACCCAGGCCTCTCCCCGCCTTATCCCCATAACCATTTAGTGTGACCAATCCACCTAACCAGCACAGCTTTGGCTTGTGGGAGGAAACCGGAAGAATAAAAATCATAGTATCCATACAATACAGAAGGAGGCCATTCAGCCCATCGAGCCTCCACTGACAACAATCCCACCCCACGTATTTATCATGTTAGTCCCCCTTACAACTATTTCTTCTATGAAAAACATTAACTGTGCTCGGTTACTGACGGACAGAGAATCGGTGCAAAGCTGAGACAGGTCTGGCTCACTCCAATGTCCTCCAATCACCAATGTGGATTCGCTCTGTATCCTCACGGCCTTCGCGAGATCCCCAGTTTTTAAACAGTGGGAATCGCAGGGGCATCTCATGTCAACAATCCCTGGTATTATACCAGTTATCTGCGTGTCAGGAACAATTACTCCCCTTCCTGGCTGCTTATCATTGGAAGGGAGCTGTGGCCTGCAGATGAGGGCAATGGGCACTGCCCCTGTGCGGTGCCTTTTTCACAAGCACATCCAGACTTTACTGGCAAGATCTGGATCAATTCTAAAGCAGTTGTGTCGGAATTGGTAGCTTGAAGAGAAAAATCACAGCAGATATCTATTTCCTGGTTCCAGGAGGTTTGTATTGAGGCAGATTAGTATTACAGAGCAGTGTAGTAATCACTGCCGTTTTCAACGAGCCTGTATTGAGGTCATCACCTCAAACTATATCAGAGAGGGCAGCAACCCTTCTGAAACCCAGGCAGCGTGCATCATCTAGATAAATGACTTTGGGGGGAATTTTCCCATCCCGTCTGCCACAGGAACCCGTAGCAAGTGGGGTGGAAGGGTGGACCACGCAAAGGTCCATTGACCTTGGGTGGGATTTTCCCGTTTTGGGTTGAGCGCAGCCGGAGAATCCCACTGAATGCAAAAGCTGGACAGCCTGCTTGATTTTACATGGTTCCATTCCCGGAAATAACATACGTGGTGAGGTACTGTGGGGAGGCGATGGCCCATTGGTATCATTACTAGACTATTCATCCAGAATCATCAACTGAAGTTCTGAGGACCTGGGTTCAAATCCTGCCACTACATTTTAATAAAAAACCTGAAATTAAGAATCTATTGATGACCATGAAACCATTGTCGATCATTGGAAAAACCCATCTGGTTCACTAATTCTTTGGGACGGCACAGTGGTTAGCACCACTGCTTCACAAGGCCAGAGACCCGGGTTCGATTCCCGGCTTGGGTCACTGTGTGTGTGGAGTTTGCACTTTCTACCCATGTCTGCGTGCGTTTCCTCCTGATGCTCCGATTTCCGCCCACAGTCCAAAAGATGCGCTTGTTAGCTACACTGACCTGAACAAGCACCGGGGTGTGACGACCAGGGGAATTTCACAGTAAGTTCATTGCAGTGTTAATGTAAGCCTTACTTGTGACTAATAAACAAACTTTAAAATTTAACGGACCTCTGAAATGGCCAAGCAAAACACTCAGTTCAAGGGCAATTAGGGATGGACAATAAATGTTGGCCAGCCAGCGAAGCTCATGTCCCACGAAAGACAAAAGAAAAAAATCACATCCTGTAAAACTACTCAGTACCAAGCTAACAATCCTAATGGACAGTGTTCATAGCTTAGTTGTATGTCCCAGCTCCCTGTTTAACTGAATACTACACTTTTGTTCGCCAATTACTACTTTGTCGCATTTTAATCCTCAAACAACTTTGCCACTTGCTGATTTAGCTGTTTGAATACTCAGCAACTTATGTTGTACTCATATTTGCCTGCATGGGTCATTCTGGATTTAACAAAATGATCCAAGTCTTAATCGAGCTCAGCCCCCTTTTTCCATATCTCCCCTTAAAGAAAATCACATTTCTGACTTTTTTTTGCCTTTGGAGAGACTAGTTTTCTTAGAGAATTGTCTGCACTGATTACAGAGACTTTTTAATTCAGTCTTCCCAGCCAAGAGCCAGCGATATTCCTGGTGTGCAAACACACAAATCCGTCAAACAAATTTACTACTCCATTTCCCTCCAGGTTTGGGAAAGTGATGGCAAAAACACGGTTGATCAATGCAACATATTAAAGACATCTCCCCATTCTTATGGTCCCAGTGCAGATTGAGAAATTCAATGGCTACCTCACAGTTTAAGAGCAGGTGGGACTACATTTCCTCCACTCTCGTACACTTACCAAACACAAGAAAGTGGCATCCAATGCAGAATATTAACAAATGAACAAATCATTTTACTGGACAAACAACACTTTGCTGTGTGAACTGCAAATCTCCATTTGCTTAGTAAGAAGTCTCACAACACCAGGTTAAACGCCAACAGGTTTATTTGGATTCATGAGCTTTCGGACCACAGCTCCTTCATTGAGTGAGTCTTCTAATGAAGGAGCAGTGTTCAGAATGCTTGTGATACCAAGTAAACCTGTTGGATTTAACCTGGCGTTGTGAGACTTCTTACCGTGCCCACCCCAGTCCAACGCTGGCATCTCCACATCATGGCGACCCCATTTGCATGGCACTGCTTATTGTGGAGTACAAATGTACCCTAGTTTCCAGTCACTGCTTTGTGCACTGACTACAGGATGCACTCAGCATCTCACTCAGACTGCTTTGACTGTATCTCCAAAGCTGATGTCCTCCACCACCTGGAGGAATAAGGGCTGCAAGCACAAGGGAACACCCCCACCTCCAGTGCCCAAGTCACAAAGATACAGTTCCTTCAAATGTTCAGGTTAAAATCCTGGAACTCCCGAAAGTCAGCGTGCGATAATTTGCACCACACACACACACACACACGCTACAGTGGTTGGAGGCAGCGGCTCAAGGCCACCTTATCGAGCGCGATTGGGATGAATGCAATCAATACTGGCCTTGCCTGCAATGGCGGCATCCCAAGACTTAATTTAAGGATCGAATCTGTGACTGTCGCTTACACTGGCATGTTGGCAGTATAAAGGAAAACTTGCTCCTTCTGCACAACAGGGACATCACAAAGGGGCTCGGGTGTCAATGTACAGGGTCGGCACCTTGCAGTCGGGGAGGGGATGGGCGAGGCTCCAAATCAGTGCAAAGCGCCCCCTTCGCTGGGGGGCAGCAGCGTGACATCGCTGCCTCTGCCAAGCACCTGAGCGGCTGGATTATGCCAGAGAAGAAACATTGCAGCCCTTGGACTTCTGCCCAGAGTCCCAATGGGTAACAAGTGCAAACAAAACAGTGGATGCCACAGTAAATACACAGTACAGGTGGGACTAATATACTGTCTGACTGGAGACAGACACTCAAGCCCAGAGTGAGCCAGAAGCAATTCTGAAAAGCACTGCCCACAAGCAGATACATTGTGTACTGCGTAACCACTAGTGAAAAGGCCAAAACAAATGATTTTAAAATATTTTCATCCTTCTCCGTTCCTCAAACAGCACTGGAATGGGAAACGAAAACTTTTGGAATGATTTTCCTTCAAATGAAGGGTTGCAATAAATTATACTATTGTTGGATACTTCCAAAACAAATATCAGCAACACTGGCCCAGTGCATGACGGAATGCTTCACACGGAGAGGTGGTGGCATCGTCACTGGACGGGTAATCCAGAGACCCAGCAAAATGTTCGGGGGGGCCCAGGTTCAAATCCTGGATGGTAAATCCGATTTTTTTAAAAAAAATCTGATGTTAAAAGTCTGTGGATGAGCGGCACAAGGGCACAGTGGTTAGCATTGCTGCCTCACAGCGCCAGAGACCTGGGTTCAATTCCAGTCTTCAGTGATTGTCTGTGTGGAGTTTGCACATTCTCCCTGTGTCTGCGTGGGTTTCCTTCCACACTTAGTTGGATTTGCCATGGTAAGTTGTCCCTTAGTGTCCCAAGATTGTAGGTAAGTGCCTGGGTTTATGGGGATAGGGCCTGGCTGGTGGATCTCAGTCTGATGCTCTGTTGGGGAGTCAGTGCAGACTTGACGGGTCACACAGCTTCATTCTGCACTGTAGGGATTCCATGACCCAATGACCATGAAACCATTGCCAATTGTAGTAAAAATCCATCTGGTTCATTCACGTTCCTTTGGGAAGGAAATCTGTTGTCCTTACCTGGTCTCCGACTCCAGACCACAGCAATCTGGTTGACCATTAACCACTATCTGAAATGAGCAGCAATCCACTCAGTTCAAGGACCCAGCCAGCAACACCCACATCCCATATAAGAATAAGAAATAAATGGTAAGATCTGAATTAGAGGGAAAGATTAGTAGGCCTGACTGTCAAACAATTTTGGCTCACGATGGGGATCTCCATGAGGCGAGACAAAGGTCATCCTGTGGCTGTATTATACTTCTTGGGGTCAGAGGGAACAAAATAAAAGGCCAAAATTGGCATGTTGCATTTAGATAGAAGTTTTAACCAGTAAAAACCTCAAGGAGCTTTAGAAAAATATTATTGAATACAATTTGACACAGATCTACAGAAAATGATAATAAGACAGGTGACCTAAAGCTAAGTCAAACAGGTAGGACTATCTGAAAAATGGGAAAGGGAGGTGGAGAGGTTTAGGAAGAGAATGAGAACTTTCAGATCTTAACAGCTGAAGGCATGGCTGCCAATGATGGAGAGATCAAAAGTAGAGGACCCGCGAAAGCCCAGAATTGGTGAAGGACGGGTACCTTTGCAGGGTTGGAGGGCTGGAGGAGATTACAAAACAGGCCGTATAATTTGTGCTCTGACTGATCTGGGTTCTGTAAAAGAGGCCAACGCCTGTGATTCACTTCATGGAGGTGCCAGATCAGATGAAAACCAAATGCACATTGCAGTCGAGACCACATCCCACCCCCATCATTATTCCACCCACCACATCCCATACAAAATCATGCAGGCTGCGGTTACCCATCTCACTGGCTGTCATCATTTTTTGTTTTAAGCTGAGAAAATAGTAGTAGGTCGCACATGAGTAAAGACGATTGAAGTGGGGCTTTGGTGGGGGGGGGTTGCTCAGTCACAGAGATACCTGGCTGACAGAGAATAACAGAAAGTGCAACGCAAGAGGGCTTTTTACTTAGGCTGCCTACACCGATCGCCAACACTGGGCCCAGATTACGCCTCTGGTTCCTTGGAAGAAAAGTGGTAAAAAGATTTTGTTGCTGATATGACACAGCTGTCAGTTACTCTCGGCGAAGATACAGTAACTTAATTCAGGGGGAGTTCCTGATTTTAGGTCACCTAACACAAATCTAGAAATTACCATTTGCTACCGTAGTGGGCAAACACACATAACATCTTCATACATCTTTTATCTGGTTGCTGTTCTAAATGGAGGCATTAACCCATTTATTTTAAATAGATTAACACCTCCTTTAACACATTAGACTGCGCACTGTCATTTCACTTCATTAATAGTTCATTGGTTAATATTCCCAGCAGTAATATCTGGTTATGGATGAGATGTTAAATGCCTGCCCTCTCAGCTGGATTTAAAAGATCCCAGGCCTCTTTGAATCCCTATTCAAAGAGGAATCCTCGCAGTACCCTGGCTAATAGTTATCCTTTAGCCAACATCACAGAGAGAGAGAGTGTGTCTGGTCATTATCTCATTGCTGCTTGTGGGGCCATGGCTACGCGCATATTGGTTGTCAGATTTCCTACATTACAGCTGCCACGACGGAAATAACTTCTCAGAGGCTGGCGTCCCTTCACCAGATTCCCTTTATTTACAAACTTCTCTCTGCTCCTAAGAGTGTTTCAGGTACAAAGTCAGAGTGAGTGTCAGTAGCCCTGGCGCTCCCCAATCTACATAGAGGTGAGACTCCCTGATTGGGCAGACGATCAATCAGAGAACTCTTTTTTTGTGTCCAACCAAATCAAATTAATTCAGGGATGACTCAAGGGACAGACAGTCAGGTCGGACGACTTCTCAATCGCCCACTTACCTGGATCTGTAGTTGGCATGCCTTGCCAGGCCCCTGCAGCAGGTTCACCAGGCGATTCCCCTCCTTTCCCGAACCCTCCCCTCCGCACCGAGCAGTTCAATCAGGGAGCTCATACTTGTTAAGGCTATTCTAGCCTCGTTAAAGGTTATTACAGCAACACTTCAAAAAGTTCTGTCATTGGCTGTGAAGCATCTTTGTGCTTGGGCAATCCCAAGGCCGTAACAGGTGCTACACTAATGCAATTCTTCCTAGGACAGTACCAGCCCCCCACCCCGTCTTCTCCAGAGCACTGCAAGTAATATCAGCCACTCTCACAGCCGCACATTAACTGTGCCACAAAGAGACATTTCCGTGAAATGTTAGCTCACACAGCAAGGCACATAGTTTCGTTTTATGATTCCAGAACTTTCTGGAAAGTTTCAACGGTTGCAGCTGCAGGGTTTATGGTATCATCGCAAAGCACAAGTTCACCCCAAGGATTCAGTTCTTCCCAGAATGTTCTCTGCAGAAAGGAGAAGTATCGGCACCTTCTGGTGCTAGGGGGAAAGGAAATATTACAGCCGGAATACTCACATGTCTGACAGAAGATTCCATTCGTAAATAAACAACACTGAACACGTCACTTGGCTTTGGAATTTCACATTAGTTATTTATCCTGACCATAGTTTTAAATGTAGTTACCCTCACACAGTTCCACCAGGAGACTTTGCCCCAGATTTATATCCACTGGCCTCAAGCTCAAATGTTTCAAGTGTTTGAAGAAGTGAAACATTCTAAAGTACGAGACTGTACACTGTCCAAAACAGACTCAAAATGAAGATGAAAGCTCAAGTCTCGTCATTTGGTTCAGTTTCATATCTTTAATTATTTTTGAAAAATCCAACGCGAACAAAATCCTCTCTCTGTAATCTCCGCCAACCCTCAATCCGTCTGCGCTCCTCCAACTCTGAACTCGGGCATCCCCCATTTTAATCGCTCCATGATTGGTGGCCAGGCCTTCAGCTGACTTGACGCCAAGTCCTGGAATTTCCTCCCAAAAATCTTTCCGACTCCCCTCCCTCCTAACAGACGCTCTCCAAAGGTTAACCAAGCTTTTCGGTCATCGTATCTGATGTCTCGGACGAGATTGTCCGGCCTCCCAGTCGGGAGTTTCCCGCAGCGGGGGGCGGGGGGGGGGGGGGGGGGGTGGCGCGTTGTTTGCCAGCAGCGGGATTCTCCGGTCTGGCCACTGTCACTGGGAATACCCATTGATTTCACCCCATGCTGGCAGGAGATCCGCGGGCGGGGGCATGCTGCCAACGGGACTGGAAAATCCGGCTGGCGTGAACGTTCGGAGAATTCCAGCCCTCCCCTTTTTTGCCTCAGTGGGACATTTTGTTTTTATCATGGGCGTGTCTCTCCGACCCTTCACGCCAACAGGACCTTCTGGTCCTGCTGTAGTGAACGGAGATTTGGCTGAGCGTCAAATTCTCCACCCTTGCTGGCAGTGACGGTGGGACGTGAACGGCTGGAGAATTCCGGCCAACTTTTCAGAAAAGCTCCTCAAAATATTTTATGTTAGAGATGCTACATAAATACAAGTGGTTGTTGACAGATGCCACTCCTGAGCCTAGGAAGTTAGATTTTGCAAGTTATTTTTGTGTGCATCATTCCTCTTTAGTTGAAGGACGGTGGGGGGTGGGGGTGGTGTTAATTCTCCCAGCTCCAGATTCGAGCAGAAGCCACTTCATGGGTTCCCCACTGTGCACCTGGGCCTCCGCATGTCCCCGGCAGCTGGATTTCGGCGCAGGGCTGAATAAATTATTCAAATGTGTATCTCCAAATCTTTTAAACGTAATCAGTGGGGCTGAGGTCTCCGGGCCTGCAAGCCTCCCCCTCCCCCCAGCCCCCCACCCCTGCCAGGAGTGGTTCACTCCAGCGGGGTTTACTATCACTCCCCATTTGTGGGGAGCTGGCAGCCTGATCCCACTGGAGTAAAAGGTGGGGGGAGGCCTCCTTAAGGGCAGGGCACCGGCAGCGGGGGGGGTGCCTCCTGGGCATTGCCAGCTTGCCAGTGTCAGCCTAGGCCCCCAGCACTGCTCAAGGGACACCTTGGCACTGCCCATCAGGCATAGGGCAGTACCAAGGTGGGGGGGGTGCCTCTGCCACTCTGCATTCAGACTGAGTGACAGAGGGAAGGAGGACAGAGATCAAGGTTGACTGGGGGTGGTCGGGACTGCAGGGAGGGTGGTGGGATTGCCGGTGCGGGGTGGGGGAGCCGATTGGGAGATTGGGGCTGCGGGGGGGGGTGGTGGGTGTGCAGTCGAGGCTGGCCTGGGCATGTTTGGGGGGGGCCCAACTTTCAGACTGTTGCGGGGGGGTCGCATGGCTGGTGATCGAGCTGGCCAGCAATTGGGAGGCTCACAATGTGGGGCTACTGCGCACGCGCTGATCTTGGTGCTGACATATCGGCACATGCGCAATGGCCCACTCAGCACTTTGCCGCCAGCCTCCCATTGGAAAAGGACCCCGCCCACAGATTTTTGGACTGATTTACTCCAGTGCATTCAGCAGTGCACAGAGTGAAACTCCCCCACTGGAAAAAAAACCCAGCGGGATTTACTCCAGTTTTTACACATATTCAACATTTAGAATGTCTTTGGGAGAATCATCCCCGAGCACTTTACATCACCCTGTTACTGAGCTGGAAGGTATTAAATCCAAAAAAGCAGACACTGCAGATGTTGGAAATCTGAAATATAAAAAAAAAACAAAAAATGCTGGAAATAGTCAGACAAGCAGCTGAGTATTTCCAACATTCTTGGTTATTATTTGTTGGCAAGTGTCTGTCAGGCAATCCACAATATTGTACTGTTTAGTTAAAACGCAAGAGGCATTTTCCAAATTCTTAGCCATCATAATGTAGGTGAAAACAACTTGCATTTATATAGTGCCTTTAAAGAGCAAACTGTCCCAAGATGCTACAAATTGGACATAAACTGACACCAAGCTAAACAAGGAGATATTAAGACTGGTTATCAAATGCTTGGTAAAGGAGATAGGATTAGTAAGAACTAGGATGGGGAGGTGGCCATCTGGCCCCTTGAGCCTGCTCTGCCATTCAATAAGATCATACCTGATCTTTTCGTGGACTCAGCTCCACTTACCCGCCCGCTCACCATAACCCTTAATTCCTTTACTGTTCAAAAATTTATCTATCCTTGCCTTGATGAGGTAGCCTCACCTGCTTCACTGGGCAGGGAATTCCATAGATTCACAACCCTTTGGGTGAAGAAGTTCCTCCTCAGCTCAGTCCTAAATCTGTTCCCCATTATTTTGAGGCCATGCCCCCTAGTTCTACTTTCACTTGCCAGTGGAAACAACTTCCCTGCTTCTATCTTATCTATTCCCTTCATAATCTTATCTGTTTCTTCCAAATCTCCTTTCATGCTTCTGAATTCCAATGAATATAGCCCCCAGTCTACTCAGTTTCTCCTCATAAGCCAACCCTCTGAACTCTGGAATCAGCCTAGTGAATCTCCTCTGCAGTCCCTTCAGTGCCAGTATATCCTTTCTCAAGTAAGGAGACCAAAACTGGACACAGTACAGTTTAAATAGTGGCTTTTAAAATATTTTTCTCATGGGATGTGGGCATCGCTGACAGGACCAACATTTGCTGCCCGTCCCTAGTTGTCCAAGAGTAGGGTGACTTGCTGGGCCACATCAGAGAAGCAGTTAAAGGTGCCATGGATCTGGAGTCACATGTAGGCTTCCCCAAAGGATGTTAGTGAACCAGATGGGTTTTTTTACAACACAAATAGATGATTATATTCCAGATTTATTCATTGCATTTAAATTCCACCAGTTCCATGGTAGGATTTAAATCCATTCCTCAGGGGATTAAGCTGGACCTCGGGATTACTAGGCCAGTGACCCTACTTGGAAGACACCACCTCCCCTGAAGCTTAAAGCAGGAGCAAAAGGTGTAGAGGATTGGAGAAGGAATTCCGGAGCTTAGGGCCTAGAGGGCTGTAACTCAGCCTCCAATATTGAGGCAAAAGACATTAAAGTTTATTTTTAAAAATGTTTTTTTAAACTTTTATCAAACGTGGACATTTGACATAGAGATGTCAGTCTTAGGGCAAGCGACTTGACTTGGTATTAAACCCTGTAAATCTCTCCCGCTGACTGGATGGCTAATAAATTTCAAACCAATTTTGGATAAAGGGGTCCAGTGGGAGTGAAAACCCCAAGTCTTCTACATGGATATGAATAAACCACTGGCCCTTATCTGAAGAAGGATGTTAGAGGGAATACAGAGAAGATTTACCGGGCTGATTCCTGGGGTGGCAGGTGTGTCATATGAGGAGAGACTAGTCAGTTAGGATTATATTCATTGGAGTTTAGAGGAGTGAGAGGGAATCTCACAGAAACTTATAAAGTTCTGATAGAGTTAGACTGGATAGATTCAGAAAGAATGTTCCCGATGGTGCGGGAGTCCAGAACTATGGGTCACAGTTTGAGAATAAGGGGTAAACCTTTCAGAACTGAGGCGAGAAACAATTTCTTCACCTAGAGGATGGTGATTGAGTGAAATTCACTATCACAGTAAGTAGTTGAGGCCAAAATGTTGTGTGATTTCAAGAAGAAATTGGATATAGCTCTAGGGGCTAAAGGGATATAGGCGCGGGGGGGAGAAGATGGGGATCAGGATATTGAATTTGATGGTCGGCCATGATCATAACGAATGATGGAGCAGGTTTGAAGGACCGAGTGGCCTACTCTTGGTTCTAGTTTCTATGTTTAATCAAAGACATGCCTAAAACTGGAGAAAACCGTGGGATGTCTGTCACGGAATAAACTTACTCCAGCGTCTTAGCAACCACAATATTCACAAAACAAGTTCTTCCAGGAATTTTGCCAATCAGAGAACTCCCCGTTTTATAATAACACTCTTGTTCACAACGCAAAATACAAAAGAAAACCCTGCAAGTAATCTTCATAACTTCTGATGGGCGCTCAATGTTGTCATGGTAACACAAACTCTTCAGCTACCCTGTGAACCTCTGGCTCCTGTCAATGGCGGGGGTGTGCTATAAAATGCTGAGTAGACGACCAGTTTGCCCACCAACAAGTTCAACCTCAAGACCACCAGAAGCAGCAGCTCGCTGTGTGTTTGTAGCTGAACTGGAAGGAAAAGATTTGATTCTTGTGTGTGATGGAAAGGGAAGAAAAGAAACTGGTGAAATCCCCATCTGAATTTTGTGGGTTTCATTAGAAGAAAACAGAAATGACAAGGTCCTTGAGACGAGATCGCACAGTCCGGTGACAATAGGGTAGCGGGGAGATTCCGCACACTTCATTTCAGCTTCAATCAGTTTAGCGCTTAATCCCACAGAGGCTAAGAAATGAAATCCAGTCTCTTTAATGAATAAAGGTTTTTTTTCCCCCCTCTGCTTCTCACAAACATTTGCTGGAAAGCCATCGCCTCTGCTGCCTGGCAGATACCTGTCATTTTTCACTCAAAGTTCAAAAAAAAAGAATTAAAAAACCTCAACCGTTTTACTGTAAAAAGAAATCACAGCCTACAGAAAGCCTCACTCGCTGCCCTTTGTGAGACAAAACAAAGGCTGCAGTTAGCTGAAATGACACAGGCCAAAGTCTCCAGCTTCTGGGAACAGGAAGGAAGATGCCACGCTTGTCTTGATAGCTGCTTCCTCTCCACTTTACTGGTTTTTTTGTAATTACCTCACCACTCCCACCCACTGCACAATTGCAGAATCTTTTCCAGCTACACCCAACTCTGTTATTCGTTTCACACCCTAAGTCACTCCAAGCAGAAGGAATAGAACATAGAAAAACTACAGCACAAACAGGCCCTTCGGCCCACAAGTTGCGTTTGCCTGCTGTGATTCCTGTTTTTTTTTAACAAACGAAATAAAGTTCCTCTCATATAAGTTCAACATTCATGTTGCATTGACAGACATTTACAAAACGGCCTTTTCAAATTAAAGTTTATTTATTAGTCACAAGTAGGCTTACATTGACACTGCGCTGAAGTTACTGTGAAAATCCCCTAGTCGCCACACTCCGGTGCCTGTTCGGATACACTGAGGGAGAATTTAGCTTGGTCAATGCACCTAACCAGCACATCTTTCAGACTGTGAAAGGAAACCGGAACATCCGGAGGAAACCCACGGAGATATGGGGAGAACATGCAGACTCCACACAGACAGTGCTAACCACTGTGCCACCCGACTACTTGCTATTTAACTACTTGTTATTAGCCAAGAGTGAAACAGGGACAAGTGCTAACTTATTACTCCTTTTTTTCATACAACATACTACTTCTTTCCCCGCCATGAGGGATATGCATTTGTACGGCACCTTTCCCCACCTTACAGCCAGTGAATTACTGTTGAAAGTGTAGGCCCTGTTGTCATGTAGGAAACTATTTGCACAGAGCACAGTCTCACAAACAGGATTAAGACAAGGGCTAGGTTGTTGGTTTGAGATCATGGTGACCGTGTCCTTGGTTGCCTAGGCCCCCAGCATGGAAGACACTCCCGAGCCCTCTCCTTCCCTCTTTCCCCCTTTAAGACATTGCTTAGCAACTTCTGTCTATGATCAAGATTGAGATCATCTGACCTAATGGGCTGGATTTTAACTCTGGGATTGGGAGGTCCCCTCATGTCAGATGAGCTTCTGGGTCCTGATCTCACATTACATTGGCATCTGGTGCACTATAAGATTTTTGGTGAGCTGGTTAACTAAATGCTAGAGTGAGTACTCGCCATCTATTGAAGCACAGAGCGAGATCAGCAGCAAGAGACAGGGTGCCTCAAGAAGGAGATGCCCCATGAAGACTTTGAAGAAGCTGAAATTAAAAGAGGCCGTGGCTGCCTGTCACCATGGAGACGGAGCCCTCCATGAGGCAGCCGGTAGCCATCTCTCAATGGTTGCCAAGGGGATTGCTGGTCCTTGTTTGGGCCTCGGCAAGGGGTAACCACATTCCAGCTGACGTTGACTGGCACATTGGCTCTTACTGGGAAAGCAGAATGCTGCAGGTACTGGGAATACTCAGCAGGTCAGGCAGCATCTGTGGAGAGAGAAAGACTTAATAGACTGAATTTTCCATGCCTGTCCAGCCCAATTCCGAAGATACCCGCCTGAGGTCCACAGGCATTTATTAAATGGTCTGTCAAATTTTTGGTCCCGCTTGCAACTGTACCCAAGCGGAGAACTGACCCAATGTCTCAGGTTAATGACTTTGGTTACATTAGAAATGGGAAATAATTAAATACTGAGCAAGAGTTTGATGGGATAAGGAGAAAGGAAGGCCTTGATAGGTTGAATGACAGAACAGTTGCTCTTATAGAACCAAGGAAACGGTGATGGGTCAGGAAAGAATAGATCTGCCTAAGGCAAGTGTACTGCTGTCTGAAAGCAAAGGAAAGAAAAAAACATGGAAAGAAAAGGAAGCAAAAACCAGTGGTGGGGCGGGGGGGGGGGTGGGGGGGGGGGGGAATATCGTTCACAGTCTATGTTGAACTCAATGTTGAGTTAAGGGGCGGGATTTTCCAGTCTCGGGGGTGAGACTGGAACCTCCCACCCGAGGTCAACAGAGATTTCTGTTGTCGGACTCTTGCCCACTCCGATTCCATGGCGGGCAAAGTGGTAGAGTTCTGGCCAAGGTCTTTAATGATGTCTCATTGGCTACCTGTGACTGGAAAGCAGATAGCCATCCTACCCGCTGCCCCCTCATCCAAAGTAGCTTTTGGGCAGGAACATTCTGGCAAATTGCCATGCCAGCTGCCGGCGTGAAATTTAAAAATAGGGCCCAATATCCCTTTACTTGGCTTGCTCTCATATTTTCGTTTCATACTGCTCCTATGAAGCAGCTCGAGATATTTCATAGCAATAGAAGTTGCTGATAATAAATATTGGCCAGGGAGAAACCTCCCACCCCCCTCACCCCCCCAGCTCTTATTAAAAAGATCAGATGGTGTTATTTCAATGCCCAGCTCAGGGAGCAGAAGGGGAAAGACAGTACAGCACTCCCTCGGCGCTGCACTAGAGACGCTCACAACTCCAGGGTAAGACTCAAACCCACAACTTTCCAACTCAAGAGGCAGGGTTGCCACTCACCGAGCCCAGGCAGCCACCCGCAGACAACAATAAAAAAAAACACTCAAAGATTTTACAATCTGTTCTCGCCTCATGGTTGAAAGCAAAAGTTTTCAAACACAGGAGGAGCTGGTAAAAAAAATACACAGTTTAACTTCTAGTAAATGAAAGCAGCAGTATGAGTCATCAGTGCATGCGCCTGTCTCAAATTGTCTTGTTATTAATCACTGCCCTATTTGAAAATCTCCTTGTCATTCAACATCTGCAGCTTTAGAAGACAGCATAAATAAGACTCAAATTTGAACGTTTGTAATGACAAACACACAGTACACAACACACACATATACGCACACACATATACACAGTGCACAACACACACACAGTACACAACACACACATATACACAGTGCACAACACACAGTGCAC
Source organism: Carcharhinus amblyrhynchos (assembly GCF_965287045.1). Lineage (NCBI taxonomy): Eukaryota > Metazoa > Chordata > Chondrichthyes > Carcharhiniformes > Carcharhinidae > Carcharhinus > Carcharhinus amblyrhynchos. The sequence continues at coordinate 128,260,775 of NC_137327.1, forward strand.
AACACACACATATATACATGCACACAACACACACATATACGCGCACACATATACACAGTGCACAACACACACACAGTACACAACACACACATATACACAGTGCACAACACACACATATATACATGCACACAACACACACATATACACGCACACATATACACAGTACACAACACACACATAGTGCACAGCACACACAGTAGACAACACACACATATATACAGTGCACAATACACACAAACATATACCATGCACAACATACACACACAGTGCACAACACACATACAAAAACACACAGACATATACATATACACAGTGCACAATACACACACACACATACAGACCATGCACAACACGCTCATCAACTTACCGTAAGAAATTCAAGGTGCAACAGTGAATAGCAGGAGACAACTATCTGATTTGTCAAACAGATAAAGAGATGTTGATATCCACTGGTTTACTGAACAAATGACAATGGAGTTACTTCCTGGCTATCACATATAGGAAAGTGGAGAACTGAACACAAGGAAGAATTGAACACTTTGAGCCAATCATCTCAGCAGACAATCCAAACAGACATTCCTGACCATCTTAATTCAGATCTCATGTGCCTTTTGTCACTCGTGAATCAACCACCAAAAAAAAACCCATCCAATTCACACCTATAAAATTAAACTGCTAAAAGGGACTGGAAGTGGCAAATGAAAAATCTACACTGCTCTTCCCCCCAAACAGTCAAGGCACTTGAAAATGTCGATGCTGAGATTGACAGGCATTTGTTAGGCAATGGTATTAAGGGCTACAGAATCAAAGTGAGAAAATGAAGTCAAGATACAGATCAGCAGTGGTCTGATTAAATAGTGAAGGGGACTCGAGGGGCCAAATGGCCTTCACTCTTATTGCTAATGTAAACCTAGATCTTGTTCTTCCCCTGTCTTCCATTTTTAGTCCACCGCCACTACTTTCTATGTTCAATTATCAGATTAAAAGGGAGTGGCAAACAAATCACCAGATGTCATAACAAGAAAACGAGTTCCCTTGCAGGATTTCTCCAAGGTTCAGATGAGACATTAAACTCCTTCTGCCCCCTCAGATCCACATTAACGATCCCACGTCCGGATTCTGAAGAGGAGCAGACACGTTATCAGTTGTTCAGACCAATGTTTAACCTTCAACCAATGTCATTAATACAAGACATGATTGGCTTGTAACTTCCTGGTGCCCCAGTGCTGGACTTGAGGGGTATCCCAGAGATATCCTGGAATCCCTTTTGGAAGTTTGCAGAGAGGAATTTAACCTGACAAGTGTCCAGAAACGGTAACGTCCGATCGAGCCATTTAAATTGCTAACTTTGGATGGTTCTGCCAGTGTTACTCTCAAGAGTTACTCTGAAAGAGTTAAAAGAAATAAAAAAACACTCCTGACTTCAGCGTAACTATTTTAAGCACCCAGATCGAGCCACGGATGGGACACACACCACACTCCTGAACCTCCCCAGGAACTCCCCCCACCTCCGCATAGGGGTGGCGACTAGGGGATTTTCACAGTAACTTCATTGCAGTGTTAGTGTGAGCTACTTGTCACACTAAATAATAAATAAACTTATTTAAATGCAAGTTCTTTGTTTTCGATGTCGCTAACAAATGACCTCACTGGGTTTTGGAAGTTTTTTGTGCCTATGTTTGTTGCCGTCTTTTCCCTCAGAGAGACTGATTTCAGCAAAAGCTAAAGGCAATTAGAAACACATACATAATGTGCAACATGTTGGCATGACATCATCTCCTCCCACCAATAGTCAGAGTGGTGTTTGAAGAAGCAACAGTGAATCACAGCCAACTCTTGTCGAAATAAGTACAAGAACTCTCCCTAAGTAAATCAGGACAGGAGCTGCGAACTCAGGGGCAGAACCTTTCCAATTCAGGATCTGATTCCATACTGGTGAATCTGGTTATGAAACTGGCATTCTGAAAAGCATCAAGTAATCTGGATGATGAAAATTGTTGGCAGCATCTGCAGTTAAGAAATGCTTTCTACCAGTTTGATGCATCCTATTTACACATTAACCCAGCGTTGGATTGTAAATTTTCTTTCCCTGGGATGCGGATTCTTACAGTTCACAAAGGATCTGTCGCTCTTAGCAGCCGAGTCCGGGAGTAAAGACTGAGACTAAATTCACTACAAAACCTTTTTTAAGCAGACAACGAACACACAAGTTTCAAAAGACATTCAGTCTCCTAGAAGGTTAAACTTCTACACTGTAGTGATTCTGTAGGGGCGGCACAGTGGTTAGCACTGCTGTCTCACAGCGCCAGGGTCCCGGGTTCGATTTCCCGGCTTGGGTTACTGTCTGTGCACATTCTCCCCGTGTCTGCGTGGGTTTCCTCCGGGGGCTCCAGTTTCCTCCCACACTCAAAGATGTGCAGGTTAGGTGGATTGACCATGCTAAATTAATTGCCCCTTGGTGTCAGGGGGAGTTGCAGGGTAAATATGTGGGGTTAGAGGAGTAGGGCCTGGGTAGGATTGTGGTTGGTGTAGACTCGATGGGCTGAGTGGCCGCTTTCTGCACTGTAGGAATTCTATGATCCTACGCCCTGTTCCAACCAAGGAAAGCAAAACTGGGTCTATGCACAAACGTCACTGCAGAATTAGCGTAAGCCTACTTGTGACATTAATAAATAAACTTTCTCTTTCCACGTAGAGCCCAGTTTTCATCTCCAGTCTTCAGCTACAAAGACCCAGGTTGAGTGTGTTAGTGGCACAAAAAAACTAGACGTCTGGTCTGAACTTTCCCAATGTCAGAAACATCAAAATATGTTTTGATATTAAAGGTGGATGGAATGTCTAGCAGTAGCCAAAGCATGCTTTAATATGCCCAGACATCTTTAACAAAAGCAGGACTTGGCTGCATGTCATCCATTCAGTTGGAGTTCTACACATCGGTTACATCATTTCTTACTGGGAGAAGGTAAACAACGTTGTTGCCACTTCAGTTCTTTTAACCCCCTCCAGTCTCCGGATAAACTGGTGCTTGTCGCAGTTTTGTGTGAACTTCGGTCTGTCCAATTAAATCATTGACCAACAGCAATGTTTAAAAGAACCAATTTTCCACCTTTACGAGTGAGGCTGGTCAAACAACGGCCTCTGAACCAGCAGTCATTAATGCCAGGAGCACGTTCGTTAATCAGCTAGTGATTTTTTTGTGTGTGTGTTGTGTATTGAATGAACTCCATTAACGCTTAATCATTTTAAACCGCAGGTGCCAGACCATTCATTTGGGCTAACGGGGTTAGCAGGAAGGCTTCAATGAGAAACCTACTAGGAACACTTTCCTCCTTTAACATCCGCAAGACACAGATAATGTGCCAAAGTTCATAATGCAAACGGGCTAAAACATCCAATGGTGACTGGATGACACCAGGCTGGGCATTATGAAAGCATTAACAATAGAGAAGGAAGGACTGAGGGGGAAAAACAGGGTAAGTTTAAACCTTCACCAGTTAGCTGTGAATCTGGGAGGAAATTCCCACTCCTTCCTCTTTGTAGCCTGACCTTCACTCCATTGATTTCGAAAGTAGGTGTCTTAGGACCTTCAACTTTCTTCTTTCCTAGGGGATTACTTAAACTATGGGGTGGAGTGTGAGGTAAGTAGGAAGAGTTTAGTCATGAAACTCCACCCATCTTGACGTCGAACTAGCTGGACGGAATTATAAAATAGAATCACTACTGTGCAGAAGGCGGCCATTCGGCCCCTCAAACCTGCACCTGACCAGAATCCCACCCAGACCCTATCCCCATAACCCCATGTATTTACTCTGCTAGTGCCCTGACACTAAGGGGCAATTTACTGTGGCCAATCAAGCTAACCCTTTGGACTGTGCAAGGAAATCTGGGCACTCGGAGGAAACCCGTGCAGACACGGGGGGGATGTGCAAACTTCACACAGATTGGAATTGAATCCAGGTCCCTGGTGCTGTGAGGCCAGAGACCTCCTGGTTTTCTCCTTACCAATAACTTTGTATGTTCTGTATATAAGTGGGATGGATTCCACCATGTATAGACCACTGTGCCAGATTACCACATTGGTACTGAAAGTGAAAAGGGATACCAGAGTTTTGAGGGTCTGGGAAAATGCAAGCCGAAACAGATTGTGATGCAATGAGCCTTAATTTTTACATTGTGATGATGGAAGGTAAATGGAGAACATTGAAAGTATCTTTCTTACTGACATTGTAAGATTCTTCAAAGCCAACAGTGGTATTTTTTTCTAAGTACAAGTCCACATTACTGCAGCAGGAACAAAACAAAGCCAGATTTAACAGTGAAAACAGAATTGCTGTCTGAACACCAGTCTCCTACAATCCAACAGAAACAAATGCCAGTTGGAATGCATCTTTGCAGCTTAACAGGAGGGGAACATTCTCTGGGCTACTCAGAAAGAAGTATTGGTAAAGGAGAGAGGCAGAGACAAATCAGATACTAAGTTTTTTCTATATACAGTGTGTACATAAATGTCAAAGCTATTTAACTATTTACACAGTACTAGCTCTCTTCCACCCAAGAAAGCCTCAGTACTATGACTGAATTTTCCAGGTTATCTTGGTATTACAACAGTTGCATTTTTGCTGGAGTAAATTACCATGACCTTCAATCTAGAATGTGATAAGGCTTCAGAAATGGCAATGCTAATATGAATCTGCTGCCCAAGCTTCATTCCGAAACGGCAGTATTTCGGAAGGGTTTTATTCACTGGGGGACATTCAAACACTGACATCCAGACATAAAACATTAACAGGACTGCCACGTACAATAATAATTCTCTTGATTACATGATAACAGTACCTTTTTTTTTGCTTTAAAAAGTAGTCACAATTGTGGTATGTTCCTCATAATCCCAAGTCTTGTTTGCATGAACTGTTCAATAGTTTGGATGAAGCATCAGAAAGTTAGAGCAAAGGGCAGCACAGTGGTTAGCACTGCTGCCTCACAGTGCCAAGGATCTGAGTTCAATTCCTGGCTTGGGTCACTGTGTGGAGTTTGCATATTCTCCCAGTGTCTGCATGGGTTTCCTCCAGGTGCTCGGGTTTCCTATCACAGTCTGAAGGATGTGCTGGTTAGATGCATTGACCCGAACAGGCACCAAAGTGTGGCGGCTAGGGAAATTTCACATTAACTTCATTGCAGTGTTAATGTAAGTCTTAGCTGTGACAGATAAACTTTTGCTTTATTTTACAAGGTGAAGTGAATCAAATCATTTGAGCTGAGCATTACTGAATAAAGCATCAAGCAGATTTTGTACATTCTGTCCTTCAGCAAGCTCAGCGCAATGTCCAATTTTTCCAAAAGGATTTTATCTGGGATTATAGTGGGAAAGTGAGCTAAAGTTTAGTCCATTCCCTCCCCCAGAGGAGAACTGGACTCCTCACTTTATAAGATTGAGCATATTTCTTAAATTTAGTCAGTAACATTGCTGGGGATTTTTCAATCTGTCTTGTGACATGAGCATTGTAAACAAATAGATGTCATTGCAACCACAGGAAGTAACCTAATTTGATAAAATAGAGTAGACGTAACAGGAGACGCTGGAGAATTTTTGTTGTGGTAAGCTTCAATTTTTGTTCTTCTTCAAGCTAACAAGATTTGGAGCAGTCAGCAAGTGCAGCCGAGATGGGGCAGAGCACAAAGTCAGTCAGTATTTGCCAACTCAGAACCTGAGTTACCACAGACCTCAGTGTAGCACTTTCACCTTGTGTCAGAGGGTTGTGGGTTCAAGTCCCACTCCAGGGGTCTGAGCGTATCATTCAGGCTAGGACTCCAGTGAGGTGCTAAGGGAGTGCAGCATTGGTCTGCGATGCTGTGTATCTGTGGTGTTAAACGGGAGGTCCCAGGTATCCTCTCACTGGATCTATAGGATCCCCACAGCACTTAAATGACTGACCATGGTCATACTGTGGTTTGTGGGATCTTACTGTGCACTGATTGGCTGCCAACACAACATTACACAGTGAGGAGACTTAAAAACTTCAAAATGTGATGCATTTTAGGACATCCTAAAAGGTGCTATGTTAATACAAATTCAATGGTATGTCACTTACTAGGTATAATATTTGCTGCTATGCACATGTGCAGGACATGTAAAAGCAGATTTATCTAATAAATGTATCTAGTGAAGCTGACAGTATCATAGAGTACCTACAGAGCAGAAGGAGGCCATTCAGCCCATCAAATCTGCAATGACTCTCTGACACAGCATTCCAACCAGGCCCTATCCATGTGTATTTACCCCATTAATCCCCCTAACCTACACATCTTTGGACACCAAGAGGCTATTTAACATGATCAATCAATCTACCTTGCAGAGCTTTGGAGCATGGGAGGAAACCGGAGCATCCGAAGGAAACTCACACAGACACAGGGAGAATGTACAAACTCCACACAGACAGTGACCCAAGATGGAATTGAACCAGGGTTCCTGGCACTGAGACAGCAGTGCTAACTACTGTACCATCATGTTCCCTGTGCAATGCTATTAGTCAGTCTTCACAAATTTCATTGCTGAGCCTGGAATATGGTTCATAAATGAGGACTTTGACTTACAATATCTCAGATGGGAAGCCCAAAGTACTGAATTACCCTATAAATGCTGTAGAAAAGTGGACTAATGCCTCTGCAAGCACAGCCCCTAAATGGGTTGGATATCAGGAAGTGTACTTTCGATCTAAAGGGTGGTTGGGCGGGGAGGGGAAGGGGGAGGGAGAGGGGTGGGATTCCTTGTGGGGGAAGTCCCAAGCCTCAGTGATACTTCAGTTAGAGAGAGAGAGATGACAGTCAGACCTACGTTAATACATAACTTTCACAACTTCAGAACATCCCAAAACATCAGTGTGGCAGTCACTGTTGTAATTTTGGAAGAAACTTGTTTAAAGTTTATTTATTAGTGTCACAAGTAGGCTTACATTAACACTTCAATAAAGTTATTGTGAAAATCCCCTTGTCATCACACTTCGGCATCTATTGAGGGAGAATTTAGCCTGGCCATTGCACTGAAGCAGTTCATCTTTCAGACTGTGGGTGGAAACCGGAGCACCCGGAGGAAACCACGCAGACACGGGGAGAATGTGCAGACTCTGCACAGACAGTGACCCAAGCTGGCAATCGAACCTAGGTCGCTGGCACTGTGAGGCAGCAGTGCTAACCACTGTGCCACCATGCACACATCTCCTTGGTGTTTGTGGGCCACTGCCAAATGGGTGGAAAATAACTATCGTTCTCCTAACTAAGGGATATTGGCCGCAAATTGGGCAGGTTTTACCAGCTCATCGTCAAATAGTGCTGAGTTTTTTTAAAAAACATGCACCCGAGAGTCCTGGTCACTGCAGTTGTATCTACAGTGAAATGACAATGCTCAGGATGCTAAAAGCAGCAACACCACACAGCTTATACCTCAGGTTAGGAAATTATATATTGTTTTCAACCGATAACTGAATAGGCAGATAAGTATTTTCCAATTAAATCCAACAATCCCCCCACCACGACTGGATGGACGTTACAGGGAGGGAAAGACAATGAGTCGAGTGTGAAACAAGGCATTTAAAAATGGGCTGGTTACTGAAGGCTGCTGGATCGGGAGACAAAGACACTTTTATTGCAGCCACTACATCACAGAGAAGTGAAGCAGGGAAAACAATAACAGCGTTCAGCTTTGCTTCAGTTTACAAAGAGAGGCCAGTTTGTGCAAGGCTGGCTTCAAGACACAAGACCAGTTTTTGTCACACACAAACACACACAAAACCTGAATCTCTGCCAGAGCCAGCTAAGTATATAAAATTGAGAGCCGCTAAATAAAACAATATTTTCATTTCCTCTCTTTAAGGAGCACCTGCTCCACTGAAACTAACCTCTTTCTGAAAGTATCTGTGAAAAGCAGACGCTAATGAATCTCACCGACCCACCAAGCCATATTTATTGCAAAAAAAACAATTTGCTGGCAGGATTATGGATCTGCTTCTGTTGTCCTGATGTGGGGTTGGATCTAACTGGCAAACCAGCTCACTCTCTCTCTCTCTCTTTAAATGTACATGTAATCAAATAAGAACATGGACACTGTTCAAATGATCATCTGAATCAGTGCTACTAGAAATGTGTGATTTCAAGACAAAATTAGATATAGGACTAAAGGGATATGGGGTGAGGGGGGGTGGTGGAAATTCAGAGTATTGAATTAAGATCACCCATGATCGTAATGAATGGTGAAGCAGAGTCGATGGCCTATTCCTGCTTCTAGTTTCTCTGTTTCTATGTCAAGTGAATTTGAAGGTGGGCTCAGCATTGAGTACCTAATCTTTCTGAGGAAGAGTCCATGTGTGGAGATAGAGTTCCTCAGATGAAACAGACATGGTCACATTTATCATAATTTGATCATCTTCCATATTGCTGTGTTTACTAAAACATCAGGTTACATCGCAATCTCTCCACTTACCAATAAAATTGAAAGAAAATAGACTGGCTCCAGAACCAAAAGCCAAGAAGACATTAAGAGATCAAACCCTTCATGGGAATGGACCCACCATACATTAAGTTGATCTTTCTCTACACCCTAGCTATGACTGTAACACTACCTTCTGCACTCTGTCTAGAATCCCTACAGTGCAGGGGGCCATGTGGCCCATTGAGTCTGCACCGACCACAATCCCACCCAGGTCCTATTCCTCCAACTCCACGTATTTACCCTGTTAATCCCCCGACACTAGGGTCAATTTAGCAAGACCAGTCAACCCAATCTGCACATCTTCTCTATGAAGAGTATGCTTTGTCTGTACAGCACACAAGAAGCTATACTTTTTGCTCTTTATAGGTGACAATAATAAATCAAATCAAAACCTTTGGATTGTGGAGGAAACCGGAGCACCCAGAGAAAACCCACAGAGACACGGGGAGAATGTGCAAACTCCACACAGACAGTGACCCAAGCTGAAATTGAACGCTGTGAGGTAGCAGTGTTAACCACTGTGCCACATCTCCTTTCCTTCGCCCCACGTACTCTATGAATGGTATGTTTCTATATAGCGTGCAAGAAACAATACTTTTCACTGTATCCCATGACAATAATAATTCAAATTAAAATCTCAATAGGTCCAATGTAAGATGTTGCCACTCAGCTAAGCAGCAGTCAGTTTAGTGTCACTTAAGAAGAGGTGTTTAGTTTTGAATAGTTCTAAAGCAGTTATGGCTCCAACACATTATCCTGCCAGCAGCAAACAAAGTATGAAATACAGAGGTTATAGTAAAGTCCCAGATAGTATGAAAAAGGACAAAAGTAGTTTCCACAAAGGCTTCAGATGGCAGAATGGGAGTTAAAAGTTAACCAAATGCTTGAAATTCCACAAGCTTGCTTAGCTAATTTTTCCTCCCCCAGATTTGCCAAACCATTCGCCTAATTAACCCAGGAATCAATGCAAATCTCATTGATGGGGGAGGCCCAAGGCAGCGACACAAATTTGTCTTAATTGTTTTTCATGCAAATTTGCCAAATTGTTACAAGCCTTGGTAGATCAGCTTCTGTCAACTCCACACCTCCTTCGTAACAAAAGCCATTGATCAGATCTGGCTGATATTTCCCACACTTCAATCCCAGCGTTGAGAAACCCCATTTACATTTCAAAATGAGCAAAAAAAGCCAGCTCCCGCCGCACACTGCAACTGCATAAATGATCTTAACAATGATCTTGTGCATGTGCCAAGCATGTCGTAACTTAAGTCACTTGAATGAAAACAGATATACGTTACAGTGTTAAAACGCTGCAGTGCTTGAAGCTTAATATCATCTAAATGAATTGGTCTTTGTTCTGGATTGATTTCCACGTTGGAGGAGAGAATGGAGTATAAATTCCTTGCATGTACTTCAACGCGATTCACTAGTCACTGGATTGTACCTTTTTTTACAGACCGAGTATGGAGACAAATTACTCACAATCCTCAAATTCAGAGGCATTACTTTGGAGATAATTGGATCCTCCGATTTTCCAGTTTCAAGTTAACAACCTCGAGCCAACATGAGCGATCGGGATCGGAATACAGCAACCCTAACTAAAATGCCCTGTGCCGTTTGCATTGTGTTCAATATTTATAACGATTCTAAGGAGCTGCGTGCTTTCTAATTAAAGGTGGTGTAACAACAGCAACTGCCCAATCCTCTTTTCTGATTGTTTATTTCTACACAATGTACTCTTGCAGCAGCCTGCGGGGACAGGACAGAAGTAGGTCAGCACAGTCTGTAATCTGCACGAAAAGATCCCATTAGACAACCTTCTGGGGGGAGGCAGAAACTGACAGTGTAAATGACACATAACAAACAGCCGGAAGTTTTCCTCTGCACATTTTTGCTTTCCTTTATTTATTTATCCTGGTACTACCCATCCTCTCATCCACCTCATGTACATCACTATCCTCTCCTCTTTACAAATATCACTCATGGCTTTGTGGGGCTACGTTTTAAATTCACTCCCATTTTAACAGGGCATCTTGCTGAATGCCTCCCAGTGTCAGCTCAGCCCCTGCTCCTTCCTTATTGTTTGGTGGAATTGCTCGAATTCTCCTCGCTGCCCAGTTCCAGACCTTGAACGATTTATGGGGCAGATGTGATACTTGTTAGCCTAACAGAAGGGCACGGATAGCACAAATCCTTCAGGACTTGCAGTTCCTTTATCAGGTGGAAAGGCCACACAGCTGTTCATTGCAACTCGGAGCGGCATTTCTGACTTCCTTCAGCTAAAGCTTCAAATATCCCCACTGCAGGCATTTCAATGCAGGGTGGGTAAGGGTATTTTACCGCAGGCATTTCGATGGGATGGGATGGGGGGGAAATGTATTGAATTTCTCTTCCTCACATTGCAGAATAAGGTCAGCAGACACAATGAAGATGCCCAAATCTGGGGCTCTCATTCATGCTGCCTCGAAGATGATGGGGTTCATTGTTGATGGGCGCCTAAATCTCCGCCTCTCCACATGGCAGGCAATTGACTATTCCCCCCTCCATCCCTCTGGAAAAAACAAGAGGATGTGATGTCTTTGTTCAATTTAATTTGTAAAATTGGACTCTGACAATGGGAGAGAATCTGGCAGAGAGGGTCAGAGCGAGGGACTTGTAAATTCTGGAAGCAAAACTGGTTGGGATTTGAGGGATGCGTCCGCTTTATCTTCACAACAGTTGAACTCCGAACCACAAATCAGTCAGTTCCACCCATCTGGGGCTTTACACGAGCTCGCTTGTAACCTGCTTGCAAATTGTTTCAAATAAATTGACCTTTAAAAGATTTAGCAGATTATCCGCATCCTTGACATCTGATCTCTTTGTACCAATTTCCAACTTGGATGGAGGGTTTTTTTTGTAGAATGTAATTCAAAACTTATGCCTTTGAGGATCCCTTCACTTTTTTTAAAAAAAAGATCAAGGTCGCTTTTCTTTTTTTTGAGGGGGGTTGTTTTAGATTCTATTCCCCCCCCCGCGTGCTGAAAGAACGGCCTCATAGAGAGGGTTCCATGGTTTGGGTTCAGTAATATGTTAAATACTTTGACATTTTTCATTTTAGCAATGAGTTTCGGTTTGAATTTGGAAATCCAGTCATTAAAACGAGCAAGAAAGTCTCCTACACGGAAAAAAAAACCCATTGCAGTGCGTGTATCACAACATTCAAACGCTCCCTTTTTTTCCCCCTCCGTGCCAGACTGGGGCCACATGTGACAGTAAAGTGGGAGGATACTATAGGGACGGATCAGGCAGCAGTAATGGACTTTGTGCAGCTGCAGAAACAATGTGGATTGGCAATTTGGATTTATTGGAACCTTATGCTGTTCTCTCGCTGCTGTAGTTCTGCAAGCTAAAATACATGGAACAAGTGACTATTAGCCTGCCGTGTATACTCCCAAATTGTTAGGTTAGATTTTAGTATCAAAGGACTCTTTTCTTTAAAAAAAACCCCACAAACATTGGAGAAGTCGATAAATGGAAAAAACTTCTGTTGGCTGATTTTCATTAAGTTGATTTTCTCCTCTAACTGAAATCAGACGGCCGTGAATAATCTATAAATCAACTGGAACAGGTGAATTTAGACATCTACGCACATTTTGCGAGGCCTTTTTTTATATATTGGAAAGGGGAGAGAAAAATGTTTAGCTGGTCAGATGCAGCAGCGCCAACATTCCCTGCTGCTTCCCAACCAATCATACCACGGAATCTGTGGAAATTCGAGAACTTTCATCAAAATAGTCCCAGCTGTTATGTGTGTTTTTCTCTTGTTAACTGACTGAACTCCTAGCCAGTCCCCCACACAAAAAAAACATCTTGTGCGAAAGGACAAGATTCAAAATAAAAAGGAGACCGCCCCAAGTCTTAGTGACAAGTTCATCAGGGAACTGAAGTTCTAGCCGTTGATTACTGTTCCTTCTGCGGACAGCACACAGCCAGTAGTCAGACTGGGGAAAGTTGCCTTGGATTAGGCATTGATTCAGGTACGGATGAAATATACTTGGCACAACTCCTGCATTCTTCCTGGCAATATCTTATAGCAGGAACTGTAAGCAGAATCCAGGTCATCTCGCACCTTTCTAACAGCTATTCTGACCAATAAAAACACAAGCAGAAGTTTCTCTACCGTCCCCCCTCAGAATGCTACACTGCAGAAGAAGCCCTTCAAGCTTGATGAGGATAGGCTGAGAGAGCTCGGTCTTTTCTCCTTTAGAGAGACGAAGGATGAGAGGTGATCTGATAGAGGTGTATAAGATGGTATTGATTGAGTGGATGCTCAGAGGTTTTTCCCCAGGGCTGAAATGGCTGCCTCAAGAGGACACAGGTTTAGGGTGCTGGGGAGTAGGTACAGAGGAGATGTCAGGGGTAAGTTTTTCACTCAAAAGGGTGGTGGGTGCGTGGAATCGGCTGCCCGGCCGTGGTGGTGGAGGCGGATTCGATAGGGTCTTTTAAGAGACTTTTGGATAAGTACATGGGACTTAGAGGATTATAGGTAAGCTTAGTAGGAAGGGACATGTTGGGCGCAACTTGTGGGCCGAAGGGCCTGTTTGTGCTGTAGTTTTTCTATGTTCTAGGAGTCCGCATTGAGGCATGACCTGCCCATCTAATCCCACTTACCGGCACTTGGCCTTCAACGTTATGGGTGCTAAACACTCACCTTTTTTAAAGGATGCGAGGCATCTAATATTTGATTTGATTTATTGATGTCATACCGACACAGTGAAAAGTATTGCTTCTTGCGCGCTAATACAGACAAAGCATACTGTTCACAGAGTGGGAAAGGAGAGGATGCAGAACGTAGTATGAACAGTCATAGCTAGGGTGTAGAGAAAGACCAACTTCGTGCGAGGTAGAAATCAAGAGAGAAAACGCTGGAAAATCTCAGCAGGTCTGGCAGCATCTGTAAGGAGAGAGAAGAGCTGACGTTTCGAGTCCGGATGAACCTTTGTCAAAGCTGAAAGTAAGTCCAGTCATAAGTCTGGCAGCAAGAAAGAAGCTGTTCTCGAGTCTTAAGCGATTAAATCTTTGGGATGTCCTTTTGTCAACACGGTCCATTCCTTTGGAGCCCAAGGAGCTGCACTTAAACTGTTGATCTGGATTTTTGTTAGATGTGGATAGATCTGCCAGGAATTTCCCAACATTTTCGGTTTGAAGACACGGAAATAATGGTTTGAAATCGACACGCAGTGTAACATCTTTTAGGACAAAGAAAATCCATTCTTAACCTTTGGCGTGCTACATCTTTCCAATGTGACATCTCCTGTTAATCAGCAGAAAACTTCCCGACTCGTTCTCAACTAATTATCTTGAAGGAAAACTAGTGCTCTGAACACACAGCGTGCGTGTGGCTGCAATTCAATTAACAGGCTGTTAATAGAGATATGGCACCAGTAATAGGTTCAAGATAAGTATAGCGTTTGACCTAGAAATATGTGTGATAGGGAATGCGTGTCCAAGTTGTCAAAAATCCCAAACTATCACCAGAAATCTTGTTTTCCCTTTCATTTAAAAAAAAATGTCTCGGAATTCAGTTAGGAAAGGTTACAAAGCTTTTTGTTTTAGAAATTGACCAACGATCTAGGAACTTAATGCTTAAATCTTGATTAGCACATTGTCTCAATCATTCATTTGCCTCGATATTTGATTACATTCACTCGTAGGAATTTTCTTTTAAAAATGTATTTTTCAGATTTATGTTAAACATAATAAAATGATTTTTTTTTCGACAGGATTCTTGAACCCACATCAATGTAGCCGGCTGGTTGCCTGTGTGAATGCCGTTACTAATGTAACTCTGATGCTATCGATTATAAAGATACAAATTATCTTCCTGACAAAAGTTGGGGGGTGGGGGGGCTATTCCCTTGGGACAGTGTTCATTGCAAAGCAAAATCCCACTCAATCAGCGGATTGCGTGGAGTTAAAATCCGAACACTTCCCCAAGCTAACACACCTTTTCTGGCGAAGTAATTTCATTGCAGTGTTAATATATATAAGCCTTACTTGTGACTAATAAATAAATACGCTTTGGAAGTGGTGTCGATGCTCATCTGATCTTTTTGAATAGCACAAGGAATGAACAGTCGGGTCAAAAGGTGTTTGGAGGGTGGGGGGCACAATGTTGGCAAATTCAATTTTCCAGGACTGGGGAGTCAGAAATAACCTTCAAGACAGGTTTGTTCTGTCCTTAAAGTGATTGTGTCTCGAAGCTGCTGTTCTGAAGTCAAACAAGAAAGCCTGGCAAAATGCATTAGTCTGCGATTTAAAAGAAAACCCAGCCCGCACTTGAGCGGTGCTACCAAGGTTACCTTTGAGTGACAGAGGGACTGGTTTATTATGGCGATCCATAGTAACCAGTCTCTGTACATCCATCATTTCTCTCCCCGGCAAGTGACATGTGGCTTTGTCTACGCGTGCTCTCTGCATTGTATGTGTCCCTGGAAACACCTATCCTTTCTGCTTAGATCAAGCTATCTTATAATTATACCCATCAAACACGATTATTCATTCGAAATTAAAGAATAACCGCTTAACTTCAATGGTAATGGTTAAACAAGACAAATGGGTGACTTATTATTTCTATGGCGGACACATTTCAATCCACCCTCCCCCCTCTTACTTCTGCCCCCCCCCCCCCCAAAAAAAGAAGCCCAAGCAACATTTGTGGGTGTTGATTACAGATGTTCAGAAGTACACACAGGCTGGGATCTGGATGACTAGAATGATTTTTGGTGTCATTCACAAGCGCAAGGTTACAGGGCTGATTTAGATGGGCACTTTGTGCTCAATGAACACCAGTCATTGCCAGTAAAGGGAGCTGGTCTCAAGAGGTCCATGGGATGACACAGAGAAGGTACACGATATAAATCTGGTCCATGCCAGTGATCACGAACACAAGAAATAGAAGCAGGGATAGGCCATTCAGTCCATCAAGCCTGCTCTGCCATTCAATGAGATCAAATTATGCATTTCAGGAATCATATATTCCCTACAGTATATAAGGAGGCCATTCAGCCCATCGAGTCTGCACCAACCGCAAACCACGCCTAGGCCTTATTCCTACAACCCCACATATTTACCCCAGCTTGCCCCCCTGACACTAAGGGGCAATTTAGCATAGCCAATCAACCTAACTCGCACATCTTTGGACTGCAGGAGGAAACCGGAGCGCCCAGAGGAAACCCACGCTGACACGGGGAGAATGTACAGACTCCACAACAGACAGTGACCCAAGCCAGGAGTCGAACACAGATGCCTGGCTCTGTGCGGCAGCAGTGCTAACCACTGTGCCACCCTGATCGTGGCTGATCATCCATTTCAGCACCGTTTCCCTGCACCATCCCCACAGCCTTGATGTATTTTAATATGTAGAAATCTATCAATCTCAGTCAGCAACCTCTGAGTGAAAAAAATTCCTCCTCTCAGTCCTAAATGACTAGCCCCTTATGCTGAGACTGTGTCCTTCGTTTCAGGACACCCCTCCTCCCACTCTCCCTTCTACCGCACCGCCCCCCCCCCACCCCGACCCCAAGCCAGGAGAAACACCCTTCCTGCATTTACCCTGTCCAGCCTCTTGTAAGAATTTTGTACATTTGAATGGGATCACCTCTCATTCTTCTAAATTCTAGGAGATAAAGGCCCAGTCTATTTATTCTTTGCTCAGAGGACAGTCCCTTCATCCCAGGAATTCGTTTGATAAACCTTATGGTCCACACGTGAGTCTTTCATTTAACCCCACAAAATGTCCTCTATCCCCTCATGTACTTGCATAGTTTCCACTTAAGTGCATCAGTATCATTTGCCTCAACCGCTCCATGCAGTAGAAGTTTAAAGTTTACTTATCAGTGTTACAATGAGGCTTACATTAACACTGCAATGAAGTTACTGTGAAAATCCACCCCCCACACTTTGTTCTAATCAGAAATTCCCACCGAATGTCTTACTGAATTGATTTGCGACTGATATTTATGCCCCTAGATGCGCTCAGCAGAAAGATGGTACAGGTTGTGATACAAAACAAAACTGCAGGATGTGCCACTGGAATGATGGTTCTGCCTTCATTGCAACGGGAAGGCAGCAACACGTGAAACGAATGTGGGCCCCACAACAATCAGTGTGAACCAAATTAAACCCTTTCATTCTACCCCTTTGTAATTGTAACATTGAGGAAAATCCCTACACAAGTCGCGCTTCACCCTTGATCTGGTCTCATCTCATCTGAACCTGCTTCGCTGCTGACACATTTTTCTTACCACTATTTTCAGAATGTTTCCGAGTATCGGTTTGAAAGTTCAGCAGTGGAACACACTGACGGGACACATCCCGCCCCACATTCTTGACTCAATTTACAGAAAAACAAATAACCTCCACAGAGCATCTCTCATCAGTCTGGAATCTTAGAAAATACCTTGGACTTTGCGACAAATCTCCTTTTTTATGTGTCACCCTCTAAAATTGGTTTCTACACCAGCTAAATTTAATCTCAGCCACTCTTCAAGTGGCAACTTGCTCCCGAGGCAGGACCTTAGACAGATGGTATCGCGTTACTGTCTGACGCCTACATGGGGGTACAGGAGGAAATACTCCGAACCAAGTTAGAGGACCCAAAATTTAAAAAACACACAAACAACTATGATTCACATATTCGTGACTCATTGCTGTGCCAACCCAGTGCTAGCATCTCTCGACATTCCAACTAACACCGTTTTTTTCCCTAATGACCAGGCTGTTAATGAAAGCACAGAGTGAAAATGAGGGATCTTGCTGCTGAGGTAGGAATGCATCCATCCGGAGATAACTGGATTCTGGCATGGGTATCTGCAGTTGTTAGAACCCAGTCTTTTTAAAATTATAAAAGCCCCACTCAACGTGTAAAATAAAGATTTGATGTTATATAACGCCTTTCACATCCCCATGATATGGCAATGCGCTTTACGGCGAATGAAGCACTTCCTAAGTGTGGAGCCAGTTATAATATAGAAAACGACGGCAAACCAAATCCACACACAGCAAATGGAGCCACAAACAGCAGAGTAATAACGATCAGCTAATGTTTTTACTGATGTGGTTGGCGACACCGGGAAGCACTCCCTAATCTTCACTGAAACAGTGCCATGGGATTAGACTGTGCAGCGCTGGAGTGAGAGTTTGCAGCCTATAACTTTTTCACTCAGGTGAGTGCTAACAGCTGAGCCAGGGCTGAAACATAAAAACTAGAAGCAGGAGGAGGCCATTCGGCCCTTCGAGTCCGCATCCCCATTCATTGGTGGTGGAGGCGGACACGCTGGGATGGTTTAAGACTTATCTGGATAGTCACATGAGCAGACTGGGAATGGAGGGAATGGACCCCAGGTTCAATTCTGGCCTTGAGTCACTCTTCTGCACATTCTCCCCATGTCTGCGTGGGTTTCCACCACGTTTCCTCCCAGTCCAAAAGATGTGCTGGTTAGGTGCATTGGCCATGTTAAATCCTCCTTCAGTCTGCCCAAACAGGCGCGGGAGAGAGGTGACTAGCGCATTTCACAGTAGCTTCATTGCGGTGTTAATGTCAGCCTACTTGTGACACCAATAATAAATACACTTTAAACTCTTTCTGAATCTAACCCTGTTAGTGTACGTTTCTAAGAAATCCCCCTCACTCTTTTAAACTCCAGTGAATACAATCCCAATCAATTGGGTTTTTGATAAGCGAGGGGATTAAGGGTTATGGGGAGAGGGCGGGAATGTGGAACTGAGCCACGACAGATCAGCCATGATCTTATTGAATGGCGGGGCAGGCTCGAAGGGCTAGATGGCCTACTCCTGCTCCTATTTCTTCTGTTCTTATGTTCTAATTGAATCTCTCCTCATATGACAGATCTACCATCCCAGGAATCAGCCTGGTAAACCTTTTGAGTGTGCTTCACTTAGATCTATAGATATAATTAATATACATTAATTCCATAACAAACAATGTACACAGTATTCAACATATTTGAATATTGTGGAGGTGACTGCGGTTCAGTGAGTTGTAAATGTTCCCTGGAGGCCAATTCTAAGCAGTGCCAGGTGATGCGAGTGTATACTGTGGTGTTTGGCCTCTATAGTGGGACTGTTCTGTCAGAGCTATGGCAATCAACCCATGTGTGTGTGTGTGTGGGGGGGGGGGGGGCTGCATTTATATAGTGCCTTTTAACATGCCATGGTGCATCACAAGAGCGCACCAACCAAAATCCGCCCTAGGAAGGTGTTTCAAGAGACAGAATAAAAGTAAAGCAAGTCACAACAGTAAGAAGGGTAAGGAACAGTAAGGGGCAGTATAGTGGTACAGTGGTTAGAACTGCTGCCTCACAGCGCCAGGAACCCGGGTTTGACTCCCGGCTTGGGTTACAGTCTGTGCGGAGTTTGTAGGTTCTCCCTGTGTCTGAATGGCCTCCTTCGGCACTGTAGTGTTTCCATGGGGCACTACAGAGAACACAGTCTCTATAACACTCAAAGCAGCAGAAGAGAAAGCAACACACTATGTCGCCCAAATGTTTCTTTAACCACACAAATGGCACAGATTCTAGATTCTGTCTAAATAGATCCGTGCATGAAACTTCACAAAATACTTTGAGTGTGGAGTTACTATTAACTCTGGCCCAAGCAAGGAGTTAAAGTCCTGATAGATACTTGGTCACTTTTTTAAAAAAAGGGAGTTCGTATCAGAGCCAAGAGTGAAAATCCACAGCAGTGGGAGAAATGGAGAAGTGAGATAAAGCAGAGGAAATATTGACACTGCAAAACAGTCTATTTGTTGACTTGAGCTAAGCAACAGTGAAGACACGCTTCCGCCTAGTGCCTTGGGAAGATCAGTGACGTTTCCAACCCACACAGCTCTGCCCAGCACGTCAGCAGGAAAACATTAGAGTTTTAGAAAGAAAAGTCATGCTTCCTAAATTGGAGTTGTGTCCAGTCCGGCTCGTTCCTCCCCCCACCCCGCCCCCGCACATTGACAGCAGCTAGTTTGCTACATGTGTCCCCCTGGGTTACGGTGAACCCCCCCAGCCTCTGCTGCCACCCTCCCCGGGGCTTGCGATGTGTCTGTTCCTGGCACAAAGCAGCTGGCCGGCCAGCTCCAAGGCTACTGAGCCCGCTCCCCCCGCCCCCAACCCCCCCTCCTCCAGCCCTCCACACCGGCTCCCAAACGCTGCCGTTCCCGGCCTCAGAAGCTGCGTTTAAACCGGCGCAGGAACCAGAGAGAGAGACTCGTTGCTTCAGTATCTGTCTAAAATGTAAACCCATAACACTCACCCCACCCCACACACACACCCTCCCCCCACACACACACACCCTCCCCACTCACACCCTCCCCACACACACCCCATACCCCCTCACACACACACCCTCCCCTCACACACACCCTCCCCTCACACACACCACATACCCCCTCACACACACACCCTCCCCACATCCCACTCACACACACACCATCCCCCCCCCACACACACCATATCCCCCCACACACACCCTCCCCAACACACCCCATACCCCCTCACACACACACCCTCCCCTCACACACACCCTCCCCTCACACACACCCCATACCCCCTCACACACACACCCTCCCCACATCCCACTCACACACACACCATCCCCCCCCACACACACCCCATACCCCCTCACACACACCCTCCCCTCACACACACCCCATACCCCCTCACACACACACCCTCCCCTCACACACACCCTCCCCTCACACACACCACATACCCCCTCACACACACACCCTCCCCACATCCCACTCTCACACACACCATCCCCCCCCCACACACACCATATCCCCCCACACACACCCTCCCCCACACACCCTCCCCAACACACCCCACACCCCCACCTCACACACACACGCTCCCCCCCACACACACATCCCACACACCCTCATAAACACACACACCCACGCACACACAACCCCATACCCCTCAGCCCCCCCCAACACACTACACTCTCACCCCCACACACACCCATACAACCCCAACACATCCCCCCCCACATACACACACACACCCCACCCACACACACCCTACACCCAAACACTCCCCCCAACACACACCCACCCACACGCAGCCCCCACCTCACACACACCCCCAACCCACACTCACACAAACCCTCCGCGCACTCCCCCCCACACACACTCCCCACACTCACTCTCCCCACATACATAGCCTCCCCACACCCCCACCCGACACACATAACCACACACACAGCCCCCCCACCCGACACACATCTACCCCCCTCCCACACACATGCCCTCACACACCCCTACACACACACACACACACACACACACACACAGCATTCCCCCTCCCCCCCCAACACATTCCCTGCTATTTTTGAGGGGGCAATTACATTTCACAACACCCCAGACGCCCTGTTCAGTATCGGCCCTCGGTTCAATATAAAATCAAAGCCTGTGCTCACTTTTTAAAAATCCAATGGGTGTTGAATGTCCGGGACAGTGAAAGGGATTATCTGAAATATCAGCACATTCAGTCTGCAGCAGCCTGCACGCACAGGGCAATTTCAGCGCACTTTCACCCCTGCTACGTCTCAGGATGGCTTTTCCCGTTTATATACATTGACGTACAAATTTGATTTATTATTGTCACATGTACTAGTATACAGTGAAAAGTATTGTTTCTTGCGCACTATACAAAGTTCATAGAGAAGGAGAGAGTGCAGAATGTAATATTACAGTAACAGCTAAGGTATAAAGGTTAACTGTTGTATATTGACATGAATTATTTTTTAAAAATGACCAGATATCAGCTAAGACTATAACTAATTCTACCTCCATTCAAAAGTCTAATCATTTTTTAAGAAGAGTCATTAGTTCTTTATCAAGATTTGAGCAGTTAGTCTTGAAACAGTTTTCAAATCAGGATAGTAGTATCCAAGGAGGGAGTGAGGGGAGGAGGAGGGGAGAGGGGGGAAGGGGAGGAAGAGGGGGAGGAGAGGGGGAAGGGGATGGATGGAGGGGAAGAGGGATGGAGGGGAGGAGAGGTTGGAGAGGGAGGGGAAGGGTGGGAAGGAGAGGGAAGGGTGGGAAGGAGGAGAGGGAAGGGGAGGGTGGGGGGAAGGAGGAGAGGGAAGGGGAGGGTGGGGGGGAGGGGAGGAGGAGAGGGAAGGAGAGGGTGGGGGAAAGGGAAGGGGAGGATGGAGGTTGGGGGAGAGGGAAGGAGAGGGTGGGGGAAAGGGAAGGGGAGGATGGAGGTTGGGGGAGAGGGTGGGGGAGAGGGAAGGAGAGGGTGGGGGAGAGGGATGGGGAGGGAGGGTGGGGGAGAGGGAAAGGGAGGGTGGGAGAGAGGGGAGGGGAGGGTGGGAGAGAGGGGAGGGCAGGGTGAGAGTGGGGGGAGAGGGGAGGGGAGGGTGGGGGAGAGAGGGTAGGGGAGGGCAGGGGGAGAGAGGGTAGGGGAGGGCAGGGGGAGGGAGGGAGGGTAGGGGAGGGCGGGGGGAGGGAGGGGAGGGGGAGGGGACGAGGGGATGGGGGAGGAGGGGAGGGGGAGGGAATGGAGGGAGGGGAGGGGGAGGGAATGGGGGAGGGGGAGCGGAGGGAATGGGGGAGGGGGAGAGAATGGGGGGGAGGGGAGGGAATAGGGAGGGGAGGGGAGGTGGGTAGGGAATGCGGGAGGGAGAGGAGGGAGGGGGAGGGGAGGAGGGAGAGAGGGGAGGGGAGGAGAGGTGTGAGAAGGGAGGGGAGGAGGGGAGGGAGGAGAGGTGTGAGAAGGGAAGGGAGGAGGGGAGAGGAGGGAGAGAGGGGAGGGGAGGAGGGAGGAGAGGTGTGAGAAGGGAAGGGAGGAGGGGAGGAGGGAGGGGAGGAGAGGTGTGGGAAGGGAGGAGGGAGAGGAGAGGGGAGGGGGGGAGGGATGGGGGAGAGGAATGGGAGGGAGGGGGAGGAGGAGAAGGTGGGGAGGAGGGACGGGGATGAGGGGAGGGGAGAGTAAGGAAGTGAAGGGGAGGGGTGGAGGGGGCAGGGAGGGAGTGGAGGGGGCAGGGAGGAAGAGGGAGGGGGCAGGGAGGAGCGGCGGAGGTGGGAGGAGGGAGGTTTGGAGGGGAGGGGAGGGAGGGGGAGGAGGGAGGGGACAGGGGAGAGGGTGGTGAGGAGGGGGAGGGGGCAGGAGGCTTGTGTTTGAAACACTGTCTCAGGTTTTTCTATTGTTATAATTTTTTTTGGGGGGGGGTTCTTCACATTAGGCGTGTTTTCCTGGGAGCCAGCAGCAGCAGCAAAGGTGACGTACATTCAAGGGCATTGCTTCATGCACGGAAATTGTGTTTAAAAAAAAACCCCTCGCCGTCACATGGTTGAATGAATAAGTAAAAGTGATCAGTTCTCCAACTTCAATCTGTGACTCAATATTCCGCCCCCCTCCCTCCTTCTCTTCCAGCAGCGTGCAGTCCGTTTACAAACTTAATTACCATAAACTCCATCCGCATTGACACCATTAGCCCCGCCACCAGCCCCTTTCTAAATACTTGCTCTCCCTTCATGGTAACAAGAGGGCGATTTTCTGTCGCCTTCTGTCCCCAATCCACAAAGTTTCAGAACATATTTAAACATGATTCCACCAACCCCCATTTCAGACCCCTCCCCTCTCCGCCAGTTTTGGTTTGAAATAAAATCAGTGCCAAATGTCACAATTAAGAAGCGATTTGGAACAATAGTTAACAGCACTGTCCCTTTGCAATAACATCTGCAACAATTAGATCTTTTTTTTCCCCGGTATAAAAACTGGAGGAATCAAACCGAAGTTCCTGCCGTGTTAACCTTGGGTAAGGATCCCTGAGAACTATCAACCACCTCCGCTTGATCTAACTTTGTAACCAAAGGTTATTTTACCGTGTTAAACAACAACAAAAAAAACATGCTGTCTGGAGGGGGAAAAAATCCACATTACACAACAATAAACAGTAAAACGCCGCTGCAAATTGACCACAGAAAGGCATTTCCTTTCCCAGTGTATGTGTGTGCGCGCTAGAACATTTAAAACAACCAGAAGACTTAATTTCTTTAAGAAAAATACATTTAAATCCCCTTTTTCCAGGTAACCTCCCCGTCTCAGACAAGTGATGACACCCCACTGATAACGAAAGACAAAGAGGGGTTTGTTACAGACTCTTGATTCAAACTGATCCCCGCTTTTTTTATATATATATAAAAAGAGATCTCTGGCAAATACACATCCACAAACAAGCACTTGCCAATGACCAGGTTTTAGACAAGAGACAGAGAGAGAGAGAAAGGGAGTGAGCGAGAAAGGGCAACATTAAATGAAAACACAATGTTTACAGAAGGGAGTTTATTGCCAGTTTCAAAAATAAAAAAAATCCTCTTTAATCCTTGTGCAGTCAGTCCTAATCCTGGATAAATCAGGCTCCAGATCACCCCCCCCCCTTTCCCCTGCCTGTCTTGGATCGGAAGCTGCTAACAGATTATTAATTACACAGATAAACTACAAGGTGCCAGACAACGAGATGGACAACAATAGACAAAAACAGGAAATATATACACACACACACACATCTTTCGCAATATTTAAATCAATGTCACTAGAGCGAATGCCCTCTCTCGCGGGGCTGGGGGGGGGGGAGGTGGTGGGAGACTGATGCCGGCCAGACCCATTGAGATTTCACTGCCTTTTTTTAAAACAAAAATCGTCGCGATTTGCAATAGCAAAGACAAACTCCCCTCTTTCTGAGTTAAATTCTGCATATTAACGCCGTAGCGCTGTTTTTAAACCAGGATTTTTTCTCTCTCTCCTAGTCTTTTGGCTCCTTCTTAATCTTCGGAGATTTTCCAACTAAGACCTGCTAAAAGATCAGGCTTTTCTCTCCTTTCTCTAAATCTCTGGGGAGAGATCTTAACCAGCAGTAAGAAGGAATCTCCGTGCGGGGAGATTCCTTTATTAAAAAAATATTATTTTAAAACGTAACAACAAAGATACATACAGACACACACACACATATACATATACACACACATATATATACAAAGAAGCCAAGTTGGGATTGTACATACCGAGATGTGCTGCTCCATGCGAGGGGCTTCGACTCGCTGAGAGACGAGCAACATCTTGCGGAGCTGGCCCCAGGCTTAAAATCCACTTTGGAGCAGAGTAACGGGATATTACTCCTGTTTCCTCCTCCAACACTCAGGACAAGTTCATCGCACGGGGCTTGTTATACTGAGCGCAGCAGCTGCCGGATCATTTCTCTGTCTCTCCTGTCCTGAATGGTGCCGAGTACATTCGCAGCAGCCCACAGCTTCCTGGGCAGCGGGCGGAGCTGGGGCGCCTAACCTCACACAGGATAGGGCAGCGCCTACAACGGCGTCAGGGAGGGAGGCAGGCACACTGTAGAGGGAGGGAGAGGAGAGGGAGGGAGTGAACTGTACAAGCCTCTCCCCACTCCCGTACTCCGGCCCCCCCCCCCCAAAAGCATTCTGGGCATCGTAGTTCTTACTGTGCGGGAAACGTCAATGTGAAATAGCCTTTTGATTTGATTTATTATTGTCATATGTATTGGGATACTGTGATAAATATCGTTTCTTGTGCGCTGCACAGACAAAAACATACTGTTCATAGAGTACATAGGGGAGATTTTGATTGATTATTGTCACATGTATTGGGATAGAGTGAAAAGTATTGTTTATTTATTAGTGTCACAAGTAGGCTTACTTTGACACTGTAATGAAGTTATTGTGAAAATCCCTTAGTTGACACACTCCAGCACCTGTTGGGGTACAGAGGGAGAATTCAGCATGGGCAATGCGCCTAACCAGCATGTTTTTCAGACTGTGGGAGGAAACTGGAGCACCCAGAGAAACCCATGCAAGCAATGTGGAAACTCCACACAGACAGCCTTCCAAGCCGAGAATCAAACCTGGGTCCCTGGCACCGTGAGGGAGCAATGTTAACCATTGTTCCAAAGTATTGCTTTTTCTGTCCTATGCAGGCAAAATATACTGTTCATAGAGTACTTAGGGAGATTTTGATTTGATTTATTATTGTCACATATATTGGGATACAGTGAAAAGTATTGTTTCTTGTGTGCTATACAGCCAAAACATACCCCCATTCATAGTACATTGGAGAGATTTTGTAGGCTCAATCTTTCCTCATCAGGCAAATCCTTCACCTCAGGAATCAGTCTGGTGAATCTTCGCTAATCTGTTTCCAATGTAAGTATATCCATCCTTAAGTAAGGTGACCAAAACTGTACAAAGTTCTCTAGGTGTGGCCTCATTGATGCCCTGTACAGTTGTAGCAAGTATTCCCCACTTTTATACTCCATCCTCCTTGCAATAAAGGCCAATATTCACTTTGCCTTTGAATTATTTGCTGCACCTACATGTTGACTTTATGTGATTCACACACAAGGACACTCAGATCCCTCTGTACTGTAGCATCCTGTAAACTCACTTCAGTTATATATCCTGCTTTTCTATTATTTCTATCAATGTGGACAACTTTGCATTTTTCATATTATACCCCATTTGCCAACTTTTTGCCCAAGCACTACCCTAGCTAAATCCCTTTGCAGATTTTCTGTATCCTCCTCACAACTCGCTTTCCTGCCTATCTTTGTATCACCAGCAAATACAGCTGGTCCCTGTATTCAAGCCCCAAATGTAGATTGTAAATAGTTGAGCACTGATCCCTGTGACACCCCATTAGTTACCGTTTACCAATGGAAAAATTACCCATTTATCCTGATTCTCTGTTTCCTGTGAGTTAGCCAGTCCTCTATCCATGCTAGTACATCACTCCCTACACTATAAGCTCTTATCTTGTGTCATAGTTTTCTATGTGGCACCTTATCAAATGCCTCTTGGAAATCTAAGTACACTACATCTACTGGTGTCCCTTTATCCAGCCTGTTTGTTACATCCTCAAAGAACTCTAATAAATTTGTCAAACACAATTTCATTAATATATAGCAGGAGGAGCAGTGGTCCTAACATTGATTCCTTAGGAAGTCCATTATAAACTTTCCTCCAATCCAAAAAACAACTATTCGCCACTACTCTTTCTTTCCCAATCACTCCACCTATTTCCTATCCATCTTAATCCCTTTAATTTCATGATCTCCAACATTGTTCACAACTTTGCACCTTAATAAAAACCCATGTACACTGCATCAACAAAGTGGAGGATAAGAAGAATAGGCCCCCTTGTATTCCTCACAATAATTTCATGGGACCCGTTTTGCCTCCCTGAGAGGCTGGAGAGAACTTTGGTTTAATGTCTTCTCTATAGAAAGATGGCAACACCCTGATGTTGCCCTCCCTCTGTACTGGGCTGGAGAGTCAGCATATCTTTTTGTGCTCAGGTCTCTCGAGTCAAACTTACTTTAAGGTGAAGCTAGACAAATACATGAGGGGAATTAACTAGAAAGATATGTTGATAGGGGAGTGCAGTACATTGGGAAAATGCTTGGGTGGAGCAAAATGCCCATATCGACCAGTTGGGCCAATAATCAGTTTCTGTGCTACAAATCCAATACAATTCTCTCTTCCAGTTCAAAACCTTGATGGTCTGCTTCAGGACTTTCATGATAGATGATCAGTTTTTAAAATTCATTTATGGGGTGTGGACATAGCTGGTTAGACCAGCATTTATTGATCATCCCTAGTTGTCCTTGAGTTCAGTCTTCTTGAACTGCTGCAGTTCATGTGGTGTAGGTACAACCACAGTACTGTTATGGAGGGAGTTCCAGGATTTTGACCCAGCAACAGAGAAGGAACGGCCAATATATTTCCAAGCCAGGATGGTGAGTGGTTTGGTGGGGAACATACAAGCAGTGGTGGTCTTGGGTAACTGCTGCTCTTGTCCTTCCAGATGACAGTGGTTCTGGGTTTGGAAGGTGCTGCCTAAGAAACCTTGGTGATTTCCTGCAGTACATCTTGTAGATGGTACACATGGCTGCCATTGTTTGTTGGTGGTGGAAGGATTGAATGTTTGTGGAAGGGGTCGCAATCAAGTGGGCTGCTTTGTCCTGGATGGTGTCAAGCGTCTTGAGTGTTGGAGTTGCACCCATCCAGGCAAGTGGAGAGTCTTCTATAACACTCCTGACTTAGAGTCATACAGCATAGAAACAGGCCCTTCAGCCCACCACATCTACATCAACCATCAAATATCAATCTATACTAATCCCATTTACCCGCACTTGTTATATAGTCTATTATACCTTGGAGATTTAAATGTTTAAGAAGATACTTCTTAAATGTTGTGAGAATACCTACCTCCACCTCCCTCTCAGGCAGCACATTCCATATTTCCACCACCTTCTGGATGAAAAAATCCCCTCTAAAGATCCCCTCTAACCCACTTACTCCCCACTTTAAACCAATGCCCTCTTGTCTTAGACACCTTTGCCATGGGAAAAAATTCTTATGATCTACCCTATCTATCCCTCCCATAATTTTTGTACACCTCTATCAGATCTGCTCAGCCTTTCATGCTCCAGCGAAAACAAACCCAGCCTATCTGGTCTCTCCTCATAGCTAAAACTTTCCATCCCAGGCAACACCTGGTGAATTTCCTCTGCCCTCACTCCAGTGTAATCACGTCTTTCCGATAATTTGATGACCAGAATTGCACACAACACTCCATCTGTGGCCTAACCATCATTTTATACAGATGTAACTAGAAAATATCATTATCACGAAAGAGGTAGTTTTGGGCAAGCTAATGGGGTTAAAAGTAGACAAGTCTCCTGGTCCTGATGGAATGCATCCCAGGGTACTAAAAGAGATAGTGGGAGAAATAACAAATGCACTAATGATAATTTACCAAAATTCGCTGGACTCTGGGGTGGTTCCCGCAGATTGGAAAACAACAAATGTGATGCCATTGTTTAAAAAAGGAGGTAGAGAAAAGGCAGGTAACTACAGGCTGATTAGCTTAACTTCTATAGTAGGGAAAATGCTTGAATCTATCATCAAGGAAGAATTAGCGAGACACCTGGATATAAACTGTCCCATTGGTATGATGCAGCATGGGCTCATGGAAGGGCAAGTCATTGTTGACTAATTTGGTGGAATTCTTTGAGAACTTTACATGCGCAGTGGACAATGAGGAACCTGTGGATGTGGCGTATCTGGATTTTCAGAAGGCATTTGACAAGGTGCTGCACCACAGACTGCTGCATAAGGTAAAGGTGCATGGTGTTACAGGTAATGCATTAGCATGGATAGAAGATTGGTTAACTAACAAAAAGCAAAGAGTGGGGTAAATGGGTGTTTTTCTGGTTGGCGATCAGTGGCTAGTGGTGTGCCTCAGGAATCAGTGTTGGGACTGCAATTGTTTACGATTTACATTGATGATTTGGAGTTGGGGACCAAGTGTACTACGTCAAAATTCGTAGATGACACTAAGATGAGTGGCAGAACAAAGTGTGCAGAGAATGCTGAAAGTCTGCAAAGGGATATAGATCATTTAAGTGAGTGGGTGAGGATCTGGCAGATGGAGTACTATGTTAGTAAATGTGAGGAAATCCATTTTGGTAGGAATAACAGCAAAATGGACTATTACTTAAATGGTAAAAAATTGCAGCATGCTGCTGTGCAGAAGACTTGGGTGTCCTTGTGCAAGAATCACAAAGAGTTGGTTTGCAGGTGCAGCAGATAATTAAGAAGGCAAATGGAATTTTGTCCTTCATTGCTAGAGGCATAGGGTTTAAAAACAGCCAGGTTATGCTGCAGATATGTAGGGTGCTGTTGAGGTCACACCTGCAGTACTGTATATAGTTTTGGTCTCCTTACTTGAGAAAGGATATACTGGCACTGGAAGGGGCGCAGAGGAGCTTCACTAGGTTGATTCCGGAGTTGAGAGTGTTGGCTTATGAGGACAGACTGAGTAGACAGGGGCTATACTCATTGGAATTCAGAACAATGAGGAGAGATCTTATAGAAGCATATAAGATTATGAAGGAAATAGATAAGATATAAGCAAGGAAGTTGTTTCCACTGCCAGGTGAAACTAGAACTAGGGTGCATGGTCTCAAAAAAAGGAGAAGCAGATTTAGAACTGAGTTGAGGAAGAACATCTTCACACAAAGGGTTGTGAATCTGTGGAATTCCCTGCCCAGTGAAGCAATTGAATGTTTCTCATTGAATGTTTTTAAGGCAAGGATAGATAAATTTTTGAACAGTAAAGGAATTAAGGGTTATGGTGAGCGGGTGGTAAGTGAGTCCACAGAAAGATCAGCCATGATCTTATTTGAATAGCAGAGCAGGCTCGAGGGGCCAGATGGTCTATTCTTGCTCTAGTTCTTACGTTCTTAAGACCTCTTGCTTTTAAATCTATGCCGTGGCTAATGAAGGCATGCGTTTCATTTGCCTTCTTCACCACCCTATCTACCTGTGCTGCCACCTTCAGGGATCTGGTGGACTTGTACAGCAAGCTCCCTTTGTACCTCGATACTCCCTAGGGGTCTCCTGTTCATTGTGTATATCCTATCCTTATTAGACCTCCCAAAATGCATCAACTCACATTATCAGGATTAAATTCCATCTGCCATTGCTACGTTCAATTTACCAGCTGACCAATATCAGTCTCTAGCCTAAGACTATCCTCTTCACTATCAACAACACCACTAATTTTCATGTTGTCTGCAAACTTACCAATTATGTCTTCTACAGTCACATTCAAGGTGTTAATGTTTATAAGAAACAGCAAGGTGCCTAGCACTGATCTCTGTGGTACGTCGCTGGTCACAGGCTTCTAATCACAAAAGCAACCCTCCACCATTACTCTTTGCCTCCTATTCACAATCCAGCTTTGGATCCAATTTGCCAACTTGCATTGGATCTCATGGACCAGCTTTCCATATGGAACCTTGTCAAAGGCCTTACTGAAGTCTATGTAGACTACACTTCCCTAATGAATATATTTAGTTGCCTTTTCAAAAAACTCAGTCAAGTTAGTTAGTCAGGATCTCCCACCAACAAATCCATGTTGACTACCCTGATCAATCCTGCCTTTGTAAGTGTAAATTAATCTTTTCCCTCAGAATTTTTTCCAATAATTTCCCTACCACTGACATTAGACTAACTGGCCTGCAATTACCTGGCTTACCTCTGCTGCCCTTCTTGAATATAAATACCACATTAGCAATCCTCCAGTCATCTGGCACCTCACTCGCAACCATTTCTTTTGTGCCTTGTAGATGGTGGCAGGCTTTGGAGAGTCAGGAGGTGAGTTACTTGGTGCAGAATTCCTAGCCTTCAACCAGCTCTGGTATACTCAAACAGTATTTATGTGGCAAGTCTAGTTCAGTTTCTGGTCAATGGTAACCCCAAGGATGTTGATCGTGGAGGATTCAGTGATGGTAATGCCATTGAATGTCAAGGGGCAATGGTTAGATTCTCTTTTGTTGGAGATTGTCATTGCCTGGCATTCGTTTGACATGAATGTTACTTGTCAGCCCAAGCCGGGATGATGTCCAGTTCTTGCTGCGTTTGGATATAGACTACTCAGTATGTGAGGAGTCATGAATTATATTGAACATTGTGAAATCATCAGCGAACATCACCACTTCTGACTTTATGATGGAAGGAAAGTCATTGATGAAGCAGTTGAATATTGTTGTGCCTACGACACTACCCTGAGGAACTCCTGCAGTGATGTCCTAGAGCTGAGATAACTGACCTCCAACCACCACAGACATCTTCCTTTTTGGCAGGTATGACTCCAACCAGTGGAGGGGTTTCCTCCAGATTCCTATTGTCTCTTTGATGCCATACTCAATGAATTGCTACCTTAATGTCAAGGGCAGTCACTGTCACCTCACCTTTGGAGGTCAGCTCTTTTGCCCATGAGCAACCAAAGCTGTAATGAGGTCAGGAGCTGACTGACTCTGGCAGAACCCAAACTGAGTGTCCATGAGCAGTATATTGCTCAGTAAGTGCCACTTAACAGCACTGTTGATGACCTCTTCCATCATTTTGCTGATGATGAGTGTAGACTGAAGGGGTGGTAATTGACCAATTAGATTTGCCCTGTTTCTTATGTACAGGACACGCCTG
This sequence comes from Carcharhinus amblyrhynchos, assembly GCF_965287045.1. Classification (NCBI taxonomy): domain Eukaryota; kingdom Metazoa; phylum Chordata; class Chondrichthyes; order Carcharhiniformes; family Carcharhinidae; genus Carcharhinus; species Carcharhinus amblyrhynchos. The sequence goes on from NC_137327.1 coordinate 128,292,337, forward strand.
GGTAAATTTCCACATTGCCGGGTAGATGCCAGTGTTGTAGCTGTACTGGAACAGCTTGACTAGAGGTGCAGCAAGTTCTGGAGCATGAGTACTATTCAGTACTATTGCCGGAATGTTATCGGGGCCACTGCCTTTGCAATATTCAGTGCCTTCAACTGTTTAGAACATAGAACATAGAACACTACAGCACAAACAGGCCCTTTGGCCCACGAGTTGCGCCGATCACATCAACACCTACCAATCCATAGACCTATCTATAACCCCCAGTCCCATTAAATCCCATATACTCATCCAGAAGTCTTTTAAAAGACCCCAGCGAGTTCACCTCCACCACCACTGACGGCAGCCAATTCCATTCACTCACCACCCTTTGAGTGAAAAACTTACCCCTAACATCACTTCTGTCCTTGCCTCCCCACATCTTAAATCTGTGTCCTCTCGTAGCGACCATTTCAACCCGGGGAAATAGCCTCTGAGAATCCACCCTATCTATTCCTCTCAACATTTTATAAACTTCTATCAGGTCGCCTCTCAACCTTCGTCTCTCCAGGGAGAAGAGTCCCAGCTCCCTCAACCTAACTTCATAAGGCATGCCTCCCAGTCCAGGCAACATCCTTGTAAATCTCTTCTGTACCCTTTCAATAGCTTTTACGTCCTTCCTATAGTGAGGTGACCAGAACTGCGCACAGTACTCCAAATGAGGCCTGACAAGGGTCATATAAAGTTGCAGCATTACCTCTCGATTCCTAAACTCAATCCCTCGATTAATTAAGGCCAGTACACCATACACCTTCTTGACCACCTCCTCCACCTGCGAGGCCGATTTAAGAGTCCTGTGGACCCGGACCCCAAGATCCTTCTGCTCTTCAACACTACTAAGACTCCTGCCCTTGATAGTGTACTCGTTCATCCCATTGGTTCTGCCAAAATGGACGACTACGCATTTATCCGCGTTGAAGTCCATCTGCCACTTCTCCGCCCAGTCCTGCATCCTATCTATGTCCTGCTGCAACTTTTGACATCCTTCCAGACCATCCACAACACCACCGACCTTCGTGTCATCAGCGAACTTACTTACCCATCCCTCCACTTCCTCATCTTGATATCACGTGGAGTGAATCAAATTGGCTGAAGACTGACATCTGTGCTGCCAGGGATCTCTGGAGGAGGCCAAGAGGGATCATCCACTCAGCAGTTCTGGCTGAAGATTGTTGCAAATGCTTCAGCCTTACCTTTTGCATTGATGTGCGGGGCTCCTCCATCATTGAGGATGGGGATATTAGTGGAGCTTCCTCCTCCAGTGAGTTGTTTAATTGTCCACCACCATTCACTGCTGGACGTGGCAGGATTGCAGAACTTAGATCTGATCCGTTGGTTGTGGGATAACCCAGCACTGTCTATTACTCGTTTCTTCTGCTGTTGGCATGCAAGTAGTCCTGTTTTGTAACTTAACCAGGGTGGCACTTCATTTTTCATTGTCATGCCTGGCACTGCTCCTGGCATGCCCTCCTCCATTCGTCACTGAACCAGGGTTGATCCCTTGCCTTGGTGGTAATGTTAGGGTGGGGGGATGTGCCAGGCCATGAGGTTACATATAGATTGTGGTTGAGTACAATTCTGCTGCTGATGACCTGGAGCACCTCATGGATGCCCAGTTTTGAGCTGCTAAGTCTGTTCGAAGTCTATCCCATTTAACACAGTGGTAGTGCTGTACAACACGATGAAGGTTATTCTCAAGGTGAAGATGGAAGTTCATGTCAAGGGCCGTGAAGTGGTCATGCCTAACGATACTGGCATGGATACATGCATCCTGAGCAGTCAGAATGAGATCAAGTATGTTTCTTCCTGTGTTGTTCCCTCACCACTAGCTATAGTTCCTTTCGGGCAGCTTTGTCCGTTGGGACCCAGCCAGCTCAGTCTGTGGTGGTATTACCGAGCTACTCTTGGTGATGGACATTGATGTCCCTCACCCAGAGTACATTCTGTACCCTCAGCATCCTCAGTGCTTCCTCCAAGTGCTGTTGAACATGGAGGAGTACTGATTCATTAGCCGAGGGAGGATGGTATGTGGTAATCAGCAGGAGGTTTCCTTGCCCATATTTGACCAGGTGCCATGAGACTTCAAGGGGCCCAGAGCCAATGTTGAGGACTCCCAGGCAACTGCCTCCTGACTGTATACCACTGTGCCATTGCCACCTCTGCTGGATTTGTCCTGTTGGTGGGATAGGACACACCCAGGAATGGTCATAGTAGTGTCTTGAACATTACCTGTCAGGTATGATTCTGTGGGTGTGACTAGATCAGGCTGTTGCTTGAACTAGTCCATGAGACGGCCCTCCCAATTTTGGCACAAGCCCCCAGCTGTTAGTAAGGAGGGCTGTGTGACATGGACAGGGCTGGATTTGCTATTGTCATTTCCAGTGCTTAGGTTAAAGCTAGACGGTCTGCCCAGTTTAATTCCTTTTTGTTCCACTTTTAGCAGTTGAATATAACATGCTTGCTAGGCCATTTCAGAGGGTGTTTAAAAGTCAGTCACATTGCAATGGGTCTGGAATCACATGTAGGCCAGACCAGGTAAGGATGGCAGATTCCCTTACCTAAATGACATCACTACAGGGTTATTTTTATGATTCAATCATGGGATGCAAGCCTCTCTGGCAAAGCTAGCGTCTGTTGTTCATCCCTAGTTGCACTTGTGAAGGTGAACTGCCTTCTTGAACTGCTGCTAACCTTGTGGCGTATGTACTCCCATAGTGCTATTAGGAAGGCAGTGATGTACTCCCTGGTCAGGATGAATTGTGAGCTGGAGGAGAACTTGAAGGTGGTGGTGTTCCCAGGACCCTGCTGTCATTGTCTTTCTAGGTGGTAGAGGCCACGGGTTTAGTAGGCTCTAAGGAATGAACCTTGATAAATTGCTGCAGTGCTTCTTGTAGGTAGTAACACTGTAGACATGGAGCGTTGCTTGTGGAGGGAGTGAATGTTTAAGGTGGATGAAGTGAATAGGTAGTAACACTGTAGACATGTAGCGTTGCTTGTGGAGAGAGTGAATGTTTAAGTTGGATGAAGTGAAATTATTAACAACATTATGGTTCGGTTGAGTCGGCACCGTTTGCTTTTGTTCAGACTTCTTTTTGCTTAATGCAGGAGCATTTTAGATTGATTATTTCTTATATTCATGGTGCTCCAAACAGGGAAAGTTGTCCTGCTGATTCTTGTCTGGAGATACTAGGGCAACCCTTATTAGCCCACGAAAATCAACCAAAGCCTCCAGTTTGGATCAGGGAACAGATTATTCATTAACACAGGAGCCAAGAGCCAAATCTTTAAAGATCTGAGTGTCCCTGATTCCAGATGACTTGGAATGCAGCCACCAGTCTGCCTGGCAGGTCAACAGAAAATATTTTTCCAGAGCAGGCTCACGTATTCCGATGTTTAACTGTTTGAGTTTTAATAAGAGCCTGTTTCAGATTCAAGCTGACCTTCTGCTATGTAGTACATGCAAGAAATACCTGAGATTCCGCCTCTTGTCACTTTGGTTTTGAGAGGGGAAAAGAAAGAGCTTTCATTTATATAGCACCTTTTGCATCCTCAGGACCTCCCAAAGGGCTTTGCAGCCTAGTGTTCCCAAAGAGTAATCACTGTTGTAATCTAAGAAATGCAACAGCCAATTTCCACACACAGCAAACCCTCATAAACAGCAATGTCATAATGAGCAGATAATCTGTTTTTATGTTGTTGATTGAGGGATGAATGTTGGCCAAGACACTGCGGATAGCTCTCCTTCCAAATAGATCTTTTCCTTCGACCCCACCCTCTCATCCCGAAAGGGCAAGGAAACCTTCATTTAACACTTCATCTGAAAGATGGTACCTTTGACAATATAGTGCTCCCTCAGTACTGCACTGGAATGCCAGCCTGACTTAATGTGTGGAATGATGGTGGTGTAGTGGTAACGTTGTTGGCTGAGTAATCCAAAGGCTCGGGCTAATGCTCTGGACAAAAGGGCTCAAATCCTACCGCAGCTGGTGAAATTTGAATTCAATTAATTTAAAAATCTGGAATGAAAAGCTAATCTCTGTAATGGTGGCCATGAAACTATCATCAATTGTCATAAAAACCCATTTGGATCATTTTAGGGAAGGAAACCTGTCGTCCTTATTTGGTCTGGCCTACACGTGAATCCTGTGGTTGATTGTTTACTGCCCTTTGAAATGACCTAGAAAGACACATCAGTCCAGTGGTCATAGAACATTGAAATGTAGAAAATAGAAGCAGTTGGCCTTTCAAGCTTGCTGATTCATTTTGATCACGGCTAATCATCAAAATTCCATATCCTGATCCCACCTTCCACCCATATCTCTTCATCCCTTTAGCTATATTTTGCCCTAATTTCTTCTTGAAATCACAATTAGGGAGGGACAACAAATTGCCAATGATGACTGTTAAAAAGACCAGAAGTTTCTGACTGAAAGATACAAGTGACCAACTGAGCCCTGTTCAGAGACATTGGGCATTTTGAGCAAGAGGTCAGTGAGAGCATTGCCCTCCACCCTGGAAGCCCTGGATGAACCTGTATCTGGGGTCACCATTGCAGATGTCGGAGCAGCTTTCTTGAAGGTGACCCTAGCCCGGATGGGGTACCAGGACCAGCACTCAGATCCTGCATGGATCAGCTGGGGGGCATATTCACAGGCATCTTCAATCTCTCTTTACAACAACCTGAGGTCCATATCTGCTTCAAGAAGATGACCATCATCCCGATACTTAAGAAAAATCAAGCACGGTGCCTTAATGACTATCGGCCGGTGGCTCTGACATCCATCAATATGAAGTGCTTTGAAAGGATAGTCATGGCACAAATCAATTCCAGCCTCCCGGACTACCTGGATCCACCACACTGCCACAACAGGTGCACAGCAGACTCCATCTCCCTAGCCCCGCACTCAAACCTGGAACACGTTGATAACAACGAGACAAATGTCAGACTCCTATTTATCAACTATAGCTCAGCCTTCAACACTATTATTCCCATGAAACTCATCTCCAAACTCCATGGCCTGGGTCTCTGTACCTCACTCTGCGACTGGAATCTGAACTTCCTAACTCACAGACCACAATCAGTAAGGATAGGCAACAACAATCTTCCACAATCATCCTCAACACCGGTGCCCCAAAGACTGTGTTCCCATCCCCCTACTATACTCCTATACACCTACGATTGTGTGGTCAAATTCCCCTCCACTTCAATTTTCAAGTTGTAATGAGTCGAATCTCAATCAGTGATGAGACAGAGCACGGGAATGAGGTAGAGAATCTGGTGAACTGGCATGGCAAAATAATCTCTTACTCAATGTCAACAAAACAAAGGAGATTGTCTTCGACTTCAGGAAGCATAAAGGAAAACATGTCTACATCAACAGGGATGAAGTAGAAAGGGTCGAGAGCTTCACGTTTTTAGCTGTCCAGATCACCAACAACCTGTCCTGGTCCCCCCATGCCGACACTACAGTTAAGAAAGCCCACCAATGCCTCTACTTTCTCAGGAGACTAAGGAAATTTAACAAGTCAGCTATGACTCTCACCAACTTTTATAGATTCACCATAGAAAGCTTTCTTTCTGGTTGCATCACAGCTTGGTATGACTTCTGCTCTGCCCATGACCTCAAGGAATTGCAAAAGATCATGAATGTAGCTCAATCCATCACGCAAACCAGCCTCCCATCCATTGACTCTATCTTCACTGGCAAAGCAGCCAGCATAATTAAAGACCCCACGCATCGCAGACTTTCTCTCTTCCACCTTCTTCCGTTGGGAAAGAGATACAAAAGTCTGAGGTCATGTACCAACCAACTCAACAGCAGCTCCTTCCCTGCTGCTGTCAGACTTTTGAATGGACCTACCTTGCATTAGGTTGACCTTTATCTACACTCTAGCTATGACTGTAAAACTACATTCTGCACTCTCTTGTTTCCTTCTCTATGAATGGTATGTTTTGTCTGTATAGCACACAAGAAGCAATACTTTTCACTGTATGTTAATGCATGCGACAATAATAAATCAAACTGAATCAAACATCTAAGCCATGGTTTACTCCACATTTAACACCTTCTAAAACCTCAGGCTGTCTGAAGGAGTTCATAGAATAAGGAGCCATGCAGCAACTATGATAGAGCTATCTAATTACCTCACTTCCTGATTTTCACTGTAATCTTTTATGTTGTTTTTGAGCACTTATTCAAATCTCTTTTGAAAGAAACCAAACCAGAAAATGCTGGAAAATCTCAGCAGGTCTGGCAGCATCTGCAAGGAGAGAAAAGAGCTGATGTTTCGAGTCCGGGCGACCCATTGTCAAAGCTAAAAGGCATAGAAAGTAGCAGATATTTATTCCAACGCTGAGAGAAATGGAAAGCAGTGAAGTGGACCATCTTTTGAAAGAAGATCTTTTGAAGTGTAGTCACTGTTTGTAATTGGCAACTGTGGCAACCAATTTGCAAATGACAAGCTCTCACAAATAGGAACCTAATAATGACTGGGTAATCTACTTTGGTGATGTTATTTCAGAAATGAATATTGACCAGGCCACGAGGGACAACTCCCCTGCCCCTCTTTGAAACAGTACCATGGATTCCTTTCCATTCATCTGAATAAATAAATGGTCATACATCTCATCCAAAAGATAGCACCTCCTCCAGTGCACCACCTCCTCAGAATCAGTCGAGAATTTGTACTTAAATCCCTTAATTGGGTCTTAAAGCCACAATCTTCTGACTCGATGATGAGATTGCTACCAAGTGAGTCAGGATTGACACAGTTGAGATTGGTTTCTGGTAGGTTGACTCCACCCATGTGTAGGTTCTTCTGGATAAATGTCTCTGGTGAAATCTTCATGAATGGGCTTCAGTGTGAGATTGGAGATTCGAAGCATGCCTCAGTCCGATAACATTGGTGTTCTGAACTGGTAAACATCTTTTGTCAATGGCTGGAGATTTGCTGAAACAGGTTTGAGTGCTCATTGTCGATCAATCCAAAAGAGAGAATCAGATCAAGCACGTTCACGAGGCTAGAATTGGACGAGTGCAGACAAGATAACTGGGCAGCTTCCAGGGCTGGAGGAGATTACAGAGATATGGAGGGACCTTGGTGTGCACCCAAACAAAGGAATATAAGTTCTGAGCACCCCATAATAAGGCAATATTTCCATTCCCCGAATGAGACTGGTATTGACATCTCCTTCCCATAACTACCTGCTGAGGCTGAATCAGGCCATTCAAAACCTTTGGTTTTAACTGTATTTTGTACTCACATCCAATCCATTACTAACACTACTCTGTTCACCTCTTTTTTAAATTCATTCATGGGACATGGGCGTCACTGGCTGGCCAGCATTTATTGCCCATCCCTGGTTGCTCTTGGAGGGCAGTTGAGAGTCAACCACACTGCTTTGACTCGAGAGTCACATGTTGACCAGACCAGGTAAGGATGGCAGATTTCCTTCCCTAAAGGACATTAGTGAACCAGATGGGTTTTTCCAACAACCGACAATGGGTCGTCAGTAGATTCTTCATTCCAGGTTTTTTTCACTGATATCAAATTCCATCATCTGCCGTGATGGGATTCGAACCAGGGTCCCCAGAACATTAGCTGAGTTTTTGGGATTAACAGTCCAGCAACAATACCATGAGACCATTGCGTCCCCTTTATCTCTTGTAGCAATACAAAGTTCCTCTGCTGCCCCAGCTCCTCTGCTGCTTTAATTGCGTTAAATATTGATACATTCTGTGCTTTGAATGCACTTGGACCTGAGCGAACTCTCTAATTTGCAGACTAAACCCATGCTCCAAACAATAAATTCCAAAGTTGGGGTTGAACTACAAAGCCTCAATTCAGAAATATGGCCAAGTAACCCAAACATCTTCTTCAATCTCTAACCAAAAGCTGGTGTGACCCATGGTTCCGCAACCTCAGAAGGTGAGGAAGTTGATCCTGAATCCACCCTTAACGGAGGCGATGGCCTAATGTCACAAGACTATTAATCTGGAAAGTCAGCTGAAGTTCTGGGGACCTGGGTTCAAATCCCACCACGGCAGATGGTGGAATTTAAATTCAGTAAAAAAATCTGGAATTAAGAATCTATTGATGACCTTGAAACTATTGTCAGAAAAACCCACATGGTTCACTAATCCCTTCAGGGAAGGACATTTGCCGTCCTTACCTGGTCTGGTTTACATGTGCTTCCAGAGCCACAGCAATGTGGTTAACAGGCAACTAGGGATGGGGAATAAATGCTGGCCAGCCAGCAACACCCATGTCCCATGAATGATTTTAAAAAATTGAATAAACCCAGCAATCTAGACACAATCGAATCAAATTTGACAGTGTGCTGCGCTGTTGGAGCTACCACTTTTCAGATGAGACATTTAACGAAGGTCCACCTGCCTCTTCGATGTTTGTGAAGGATCTCACCAAACTATGCTAAGAAGAAGGCTGGAATGGAGTGGGTTCTTTCAAAATTCATGCCAAAGTTAATCCCACAAACAACTTCATTAAAGCAGCTAATCTGAATCTCCGTCTTGATACAATTTGTGGAGACCTGCACAACTGAAAGTGACTGTGCAATAAACCTACTTCTCTGGCATGTGAAATACATGAGGACATAATAACACCATTAAAGACGCTATATGTATCCTCTTATTTCCAAAGTAAAGCCTTGTATTACATACCACTTTCACAGAAAAAGGTGTCTCACGGCACTTTACAGCCTATGAAGTTCTTTTGAAACGTACTCATTGTTGTAATGTGGGAAATGCAGCAGCCAATTTGCCCACAGCCATTCCCACAAACAGCAATGTGATAATGCCCAGATAATTGGTTTCAGTGATGCTGATAGAAGGACAACTACTGGCCCCTGTTCTTCTTCAAGATGTGCCACAGAAATCTTTTACATTCACCACTCAGGCAGAAGGAGATTCATTTTAACATCTCATCTGGTTAGCACTGCTGCCTCACAGCACCAGGGACCCGGGTTCAATTACCGGCTTGTTCCCACATCCTCCCCGTGTCTGCATGGGTTTCCTCTGGGTGCTCCGGTTTCCCCTCCCCAGTCTGAAAGACGTGCTGGTTAGGTGCATTGGCCATGCTGAATTCTCCCTCAGTGTACCCGAACAGATGCTGGAGCTTGGCCACTAGGGGATTTTCATAGTAACTTTGTTGCAGTGTTAATGTAAACCTACTTGTGACACTAATAAGGAAAAAAAAAATTAATTGCGCCTTCTTGTCCAACGATGTGTAGGTTAGGTGAATTGGCCTGAGTAAAATTGCCCTTAATGTGTAGGTTAGGGGAATTAACAAGGTAAATGCGTGGGATTACAGGAATGGAACGGGAGTAGGCCTGGAGTAGGCTCTGTCGGAGGGTCAGTGAATAGCAATGGCAGAGGAACTGAATAGTTACGTTGCATCAGTCTTCATGGTGGAAGACACAGTGGGATGTCAGAGCTCCAGGAGAATCAGAGGCACAGGGTGAGTGTAGTGGCCATCACTAAGGAGAAGGTTCTGGAGAAACTGAAAGGTCTGAAGGTGGATAAATCACCTGGACTGGATGGACTACACTGCAGGGTTTTAAAAGAGATAGCTGAGGAAATTGTGGAGGCATTGGTGGTGATCTTTCAGGAATCACTGGAGGCAGGAAGGTGCCAGAGGACTGGAAGATTTCTCACATGCCCTGCTACCGCTGTCGGTGAGAATGGAGAATCTGGTGCTCAGCCAAATCTCCGGTCACAGCAGCGGTACTGGAGAACCCTAACCACGGGTGAAGTCGGGGAATTCTGGCCAGCATCTCTGACAGTGCAGCCCTACCTCAGCCGCAGTACGGTGCTGGATTGTCAGCCTTGACCTTTTGTGGAACTCAAACTCAGAACCTTGTGACTCAGAGACAAGAGTAGTGCCCACCAGCCATGACTAAGGTCTGGAAATATCATCCGTGACAGACTGCATTCTGCATTGATGCTTTTCCTGTGTAGTCAAGGAGCCTCTTACCCATCCAAACCATCAGATCCACTAAGAATGCAACTTCAGCCCCCTTTATCCAGTAACATGTCAGCCCCCTTTAGCAATACTGTTCGTAAGACAGGCATTAAATATTCGATAAATCTTATCCAAAACCATTTTGTTGATTCCACATATCTTAATTAAAGGTTTTTGGATTTGAAACATTTGTTTCATTAGAACCCTAAAATAAATCTGCTTCCTACTGATTTTGGTTGATTTTTCTGACCTGAATTTAGGAGCAGAAAACTGAAAATTGGGAGATAATGAGCAGAATGGTTTATAATTATTGTTGTTATTTTTGGCTGCTCTCCCACTTGCAGTAAAGTGTGAATCCTGTTTATAGCCATTTTAAAACTGCTTTATCAAAAAAAAAATCCATGGATAAAGTCACTTATTTTTAATTCTTAATCTTGTTCTGTGAATTGCGTGCCATGGTTTCAGCAAGGATGGATGATATTTGATCAGTCGATTACCAACATCACCCCCCCACCGCCCCCCCCCACCTCCTCCCCTTCCTGGTATGCTTGGCCTGGAGGGCATTAGCGAAGAGGAGAGGTTGGAGAAACTTGGTTCGTTCTCAGTAGAACGACGGAAGTTGAGGGGCGACTTGATAGAAGTCTACAAGGTTATGAGGGGCACGGACAGAATGGATAGTCAGAAGCCTTTTCCCAGGGTGGAAAAGTCAATTACTAGGGGGTATAGGTTTAAGGTGCGAGGGGTAAGGTTTAAAGGAGATATATGAGGCAGGTCTTTTACGCAGAGGGTGTTGGGTGCCTGGAACTCGCTGCCGAAGGAGGTAGTGAAAGCAGATATGATAGTGACTTTTAAGGAGGATCTTAACAAATGTATGAATAGGATGGGAATGGAGAGATATGATCCCTGGAAGGGTAAGGGGTTCTAGTTCAGTCAGACAGCATGGTTGGTGCAGGCTTGGAGGGCAGAAAGGCCTGTTTCAGTGCTGTAATGTTCTTTGTTTTTTTGTTCTTTGTTCTCCCTCACCACTTTCTGAGCCAGGAAATGGTCCTTGTTCTTGGTAAAGATCTAAAGTACATTTCAAAGCTGGGGGAGGAAGGGGGTGAGGGGAGGGGTGGGGAGGAAGCAGTTGAAACTGTCTGTTTCTGCATTGCCATCGCTCACCTTCATCAGGTGAGTCGCGCTCCAAATAAAGCTGTTGGACTTTAACCTGGTGTTGTGAGACTTCTTACCCCAGCTGGCATCTTCACATCATTGCCTGAACAGACCAGCCTAGAATTTGGATCGCCTTGCTCCCATTTTATACAGTAAAAATGGGTACCTAAAAGTGTTCAATATGGCAGGGGAAAAGCAAAATACTGCGGATGCTGGAATCTGAAACAGAAACAAAAATTGCTAGAAAATCTCAGCAGGTCTGACAGCACCTGTGGAGGGAGAATAGAGCCAATGTTTCTGAAATAGCTCCGCAGAGGCCAATGTCTCTTCACCAGGTCCCCTTTATTTACAAACTCTACTCCACTCCTAGAATGCTTCAGGTGCACAGTCAGAATCTGTAGCTACAAGAACAGGTCAGATCCTGGGAATTCTGTGGTAAGTAACTCACCTCCTGCCTCCCCAAAGCCTGACTACCATCTACAAAGCACAAGCCAGGAGTGTGATGGAATACTCTCCACTTGCCACGATGGGTTACAGCGCCAACAACACTCAAGAAGGCTGACACCATCCAGGACAAAGCAGACCGCTTGATTGGCACTCCATCCACCACCTTACTCCCTTCACTACTGACCCACATTAGCAGCTGTGTGCACCAGCCACTGTAGCAACATGACAAGACTCCTCAGACAGCACCTTCCAAACCTGTGACTTCTACCATCTAGGAGGATAAGGGCAACAGAAACACCACCATCTGCAAGTTCCCCTCCAAGCCACTCACTATCCTGTTCAACCATATTGCAATTCCTTCACTGTTGCTGGGTGAGGTTCAGAGCACTCCTTTCCTTACAGTGCTGTGGTATATGGTACTTACACCACATGAACTACAGCAGTTCAAGATGGCATCATTCTTCCTACCAAAGCTCCTGCGTTATTGGGGAGCTTCTTCCCAGGGGCATCCTATCCACTGCTTCAATATGAATGTGGCATGTTAATGAAATTTCCTTATCCACTCTCGGGATGCTGGCTGATTTGGGCCTGATCTAATTGTTAGAGTGTTAATTTCATTCTGAAGGTATTTGGCAGTGTGTTCAGTTTGCCTACCAGTCCTTAGTATCAACTTGTCTCTTGTAATGCTTCTGTGATGCACCTTGGAATGGTATTCTATCTTAAAGCCACTTTATACACTCAAGATCTTACATCTGTTACTCAGTTTGACACATTTCATGGCATTATAGAGATTTACAGCACAGAAGTAAGCCATTCAATCCACAATATCTATTCTGATTCTTTCAAAAAGCAATTGTTCTTGATTCCAAAACCCTGTCTTTTGTCTGTAACTCATCCTCTGATCCCCTGTTAAAATTATTAATGCAGTATGCATTCCTAATACTTCTAGCTGCTGAAATACAATGCCTACCTGGAGATTGTGGGTAGTAGTTGCATCAGTTGAGGTTAAGTATATATACATCTGGAGGGCATTGATTGGGTGAGCTTATATAAAGGGACACTTACTGACACAGGAAGAAACATTGAAGATAGGAGCAGGAGGAGGCCATATGGCCCTTTGACCCTGCTCTGCCATTCATTACAATCATGGCTGATCATCCAACTCAATAGCCTAATCCTTCTTTGTCCCTATACCCTTTGATCCCATTTGCCCCAAGTGCTATATCTAGCTGCCTCTTGAATAGATTCAATGATTTGGCATCAACTACTTCCTGTGGTAATGAATTCCAAACGCTCACCACTCTTTGGGTGAAGAAATGTCTCCTCACCTCCGTCCTAAATGGTCTACCCTGAATCCTCAGGCTGTGACCCCTGGTTCTGGACTCTCCCCCAGCACATTGGGAATGTCCTTCCTGCATCTCCCAATTCTCCCTGCAGCAGAAGAATGGGGGTATTTGCTTGTAATGTTTCACTCTGTGAATAAATCCCTTCCAAGAAAAGACTGACTCTGATTTCTTCGTGTACCAGCTGGCTGTCAGGAGTGTGACGGTGCAGAGAAACATTTTGCGTGAGATTCTCCGATCTTGTCCGTGCCTGCCCTGCTGCCAGTGAGGACGGGGGATTTGGTGCTGCAGCTGGACAATCTCAGCCACGGCCAAAGTAGGGGTTTTTTGGCACTTTTGTTTCAAAATACATTCTCCTCCCAGAGAAAAAGACAAAATTCAACTTTCTCCTTAACTACTGAGTTGTCTTAAATTCCCACAGTAGGATAACATTTAGGAATAGAGTGGGTGCAGCTCTCTGAACACTTAAATAACACAACACTGGAAATGAACCTATTGGGTAAGGTTTTTTTTAAAGTTTATTTATTAGTGTCACACAAGTAGGCTTATATTAACACTGCAATGAAGTTACTGTGAAAATCCCCTAGTCGCCACACTCCCCTCCAGTTCGGGTACACTGAGGGAGAATTTAGCATGGCCAATGCACTTAGCCAGCACGTCTTTCAGACTGTGGGAGGAAACCAGAACACCCGGAGGAAACCCACGCAGACACGGGGAGAACGTGCAAGCTCCGCACAGACAGTGATCCGAGGCCGGGAATCGAACCCAGGTCCCTGGAGCTGTGAGGCAGCAGTGCTAACCACTGTGTCAACGTGCCACCCAGCTACCACCATACCACCCATATTCTTCTGATTGGAAAATTCATTAAGGAGGTTGGAACTTTCAATGATAGGCAAGTAACCATTTACATATTTAACAATCATTGTTTTCACTTTCTCTGTCTGTGGGGAGAGCGGTAAATGTATTTTGCCCTCGATGTGTTAATCCTCTTTCTAAGTTATCCAGATTATTGTTTTGTCGTTACGTTATTATCAGCTAAAATGCACTTTTGACAAACGTGTGTGATGTGTATTGTGTGTCAATCCTATCCTCAGTAAATCGACTGGAAGTTAAAGAAAGGCCTCCGACATCATTGCTTTGGCATCCGTATCATGTGCCTGGACAGTGCAGTGGTCTAGAGCAACCCCACGTGTTTCGCTGTCTAATGAATTAAGAATAGACATCAGCTGGACACAATCTAATAAATATAGCAAAATATGAATATAAAAAAAACAAACAAAATACTGTCAGAATGAAACCTGTGCCTGCAGTCAGAATTCACATTTGTTCGCTGATCCAGATTCGTATATGTGGAATAAATTGTCTCTGGCAATTTGATTTCACAAGTGGAAATCTGCAGAGGGGTATTTGTGGGAAGACAGTGTATTCCAATGTACAGTAACACAGAGACAGGATCAACAACAAGAGCTTGCCATCATATAGCACGTTTAACATAGTAAAATGTCCCTTAATACACTATTTAAGTTCAGTGTAGTTTATACGCTTAAGCTCCGCAGTGGGGTTAGCAGAAGGGTCATGGGAACAGACAGGAAAGTGCTGTTAAAGCCACTTACCTTGCATTAAGTTGATCTTTCTCTAGCTATGACTGTAACACTACATTCTGCAATCGCTCCTTTCCTTCTCTATGAGCAGTATGCTTTGTCTGTATAGCACGCAAGAAGCAATACTTTTCACTGTATGCTAACACATGTGACAATAATAAATCAAACCAAATCAATCAGATCAACCATGATCTGATTGAATGGTGGAGTAATCTTGAGGTGCCAAATGGCCTACTCCCTTCCTATCTCATAGCATCCCTACAGTACAGGAGGCCAACCATTCAGCTCACTGGGTCTGTGCCGATCCCAATCCTACCCAGCCCTATTCCCGTAACCCCACACATTTATCCTGCTAATCACTCTGCCATTGGAGTCAATTTTAGCATGATCAATCAACCTAATCTGTACAACTTTGGACCGTGGAAGAAACCGGAGCACCCGGGGAAACCCACGCAGACATGGGGAAAATGTGCAAACTCCACACAGACAGTGACCAAGGTTGGAATTGAACCTGGATCTCTGGCGCTGTGAGGTAGTAGCGCTAACCGCTGTATGTATCTTATGTATCTCTTATGGATCTATTTCATTCAAGGCCAAGCTGCTACTTAGAAGAGTTATTAAACAGGCAGATGAGCGCAGGTCTGGACATGGAGCGTGCAAGTAGTTATCTGACAGTGATTGTCTTGCGAAACTGAAAGAAGAGGAAAGAATGAATGAGAATGGGGAAAACAGAAGTGAAAATTGCACAACCCACACGGCCGAAACAAATTTAGTCAAAGGAAAATTCACTGGAATATGTCAATTGCATGTTTGCCATCCAGACAAAAGGATTGAAGGTCATTTTAGTTCATGACGGCTGCAGTTAGGCTGGGGGTCAAAGTAATGAAAGGAACAGCTCTGTAGGAAGTTAATTCAGACAACCCACAGATCGTACAGAAGTATTTTGAAAGAAGCTGTACTTAACAGACTTTCTCATCAAGTTGCCAGACCGGACAACCCAAATGGTTCACTTGGCAACTGCATCTCTGAAACGGAGCCTCCTGACTTTGACCCTGATACGATCTCACCTTCTGAAAGAGCCCAGCCATTATCCACATTATTGGTGACGGTAAGGCCATTCAGAGAAAGAAAGCACGTATATATATGTATATATATATATATATATGTTATATATATATAGGCGGGATTCTCCGGTCTCATCCTTGGGGGGCCCCTTTGTCAGCAAAGACAGGGAATTTGAAGTTCCAGCAAAAACCCCATTCACTGTCCACAACACCGGAAAATCCCAACCACCAAGGAGGGTGGAGGGTTTTGCCAAATATATATTACTCACAATTGCTCAAAGGCATTTAATAGATGCCAAATATTTCATAACAAGTGATAGAAAATGCTTAATCTTCCATATATTTATGGATCTGAAATCAACTTAAAGTGGTAAAAACAAAATGAATATTTATGTTTGATTCAACTCAGCGAGAGCATATGTTTCTCACAGTCAATGTTGTGTTTCTTTTTAATTAATTTATGGATTGTGAACGTCGCTGGCTGGGCCAACATTTATCACTCATCCCTGAGGGCACTCAAGAGTCAACCGTATTGCATGTAGGCCAGACCAGGTAAACATGGCAGATCTCCTTTTCTAAAGCACATTAGTGGACCAGATGGGTTTTTACAATAACTGATGATGGTCGTCAATAGATTTTTAATTCCAGATGTTTTTGAAATTCAAAGTTCACCGTCTGCCATGGTGGGATTTGAACCCTGGGTTTCTGGATTACTATTCCAGTGACAATCCCACTATACCACTACCTTTCCTGTATAATCAGCATGCACCTCACTTTACACCCGCTTGCTTTACGGGCATTTATCACTTCAGTCAACGGTCAATGTCTCGTACTACAATCGCATGTCTGGGTGGCACGGTGGCACAGTGGTTAGCACTGCTGCCTCACAGCTCCAGGGACAGGGTTCGATTCCACCCTCAGGTCACTGTCAATGTGGAGTTTGCACATTCTCCCCATGTGTTTGCATGGATTTTCTCCGGGTGTTCCGGTTTCCTTTCGCACTCCAAAGATGTGCGTATTAAGTCGATTGGCCATGCTAAATTGCCCCTTAGTATCGGGGGACTAGGAGGGTAAATATGTGGGGTTTTGGGGGATAGGGTCTGGGTGGGATTCTTGTCGGTGCAAACTTGACGGGCCAAATGGCCTCCTTTTGCATTGTAGATTCTGTGGTTCTACTCACTCACTCCCCACTGCCCCACCCCTGGCCACAGGTTGCCCACCATTGCTTTAATGGGAGCTGAGTCCTAAGCCTTCTGTGTCAGAGTGAGGTTGTACTCATGGAGGCAAAGCTGGTCTAGGGGAGGGAGAGGGGCAATGAACAGTCTGACATGGAAAGCCCACAATTCTGAACATCAGCTGGCCTCATGCCTGCCTACCCCCCTCCTCTGCCAGGGTACAAACAGCTTTGCCAACACTTACCGCAGAGACAGAACTGTGAACAATAACCATTGAAAGACGTGCCAGCGACAGAGAGATACTGATGGAGAGCCGAGGGACAAAGGAGGTGGACAATATAACTGAGAGTTCTCTTGGTTTTATAGCACCAGCCAAAGAATATAATCTATAAAATGTATTTTCTTCCTGGAGTTATTCATTTTTCTGCAGTAGGGGTTGATATTCATAACACGCAGTTTGTGTATTTACTCTGGGCGACCTCTACTCTTCACCTCCAACTCTCGGCTAGGTGATTGGCAGGAACCTAGGGGCAGAGTGCAGAGGCCAACATGTTGCTGCTATCACTCTCTGCTGCAGAGAGGTAAATATCTTCAAAAAGAATAGCACCAAGAGTCAAAACAAAGTTCACACGCTGGCTTCTTTAGCTGCTCCTGGAACTTTCTATTTTCCTCCTGTTGATCTCTGTTTGAAGGTGGGAACTCATACTGGGGAACACTTTCCTAACACTGACAATCCTCAGTGCAGTGACCTTTCCTCCTGGTTTAATGGTGTGCGGGGCATCATGAGAAAGCCTAACAGGTTTGCCAACAGTGATTGAATTAATTCCTGGAGATTTCATCACATGACCCGCCCCAATCTCCGGCCATTAGTCACCAACACATCTGTCCTTGTGACATACGGCCTTCCTACACCAACTGGAAGGCAAAAGGACTCGTCACCCAACTGAATGATTCTTGACAGTCAATCCACCAGCCGTTGTTGCCCACGTTCAATGTTTGTACATCTGGCAAAAAGAAATGCTCAAAGAAAATGACAAAAAACAAATTTATTGTTAAGTCCCGATGACTATTATAATCATAGAATCCTTGCAATGCAGGGGAGGCCATTCAGCCCATCGAGTCTGCAGCGACAACAATCCCACCCAGGCCCTATCCCCGTAACCCCACATATTTACTCGAGCTCATCCCTCTGACACTAAGGGGCAATTTAGCACAGCCAATCCACTTAACCTGCACATGGTTTCATGGTCATCAGTAGATTCTTATTTCCAAATATATTTTTTAATTGAATTCAAATTCCGCTATCTACCATGGCTGGATTCGAACCCAGGTCCTCAGAGCATTAGCTGAGTTTCTGAATTAATAGTCTAGCAATAATAGCACTGGGCCATCGCCTCCCCTAGCATTGTGGGTGCTCCATCATTGAATATATTTAAGGCTGGGATAGACATTTTTTTTAATGTCTTCAGGGAATTGAGAGATATTGGGAATGGGCGGGAATGTGGAGCTGAAGATAGTCATGATCATATCATAGAATTCCTTCAGCACAGAAGGAGGCAATTCAGCCCATCAAGTCTGCGAATCCCACTCATCCATGTAACCTCACATAGTTACCCTTCTAATCCTCTGACAACTTAGCATGGCCAATCCACCTAACCTGCACATCCTTAGACTGTGGGAGGAAACTGGAGGAAACCCACATAGATACAAGGAAAATTTGCAAGCTCCACACAGACGGTCACCAGAGGCCGGAATTGAACCCGGGTCCCTGGCGCTGTGAGGCAGCAGCGCTAACCACTGTGCCACCAGCAGCTTGGAGATTGGTCTTCAATTCCTGCATACTCCAGGTCAGTCCTGGAGGGTTGGCAACCATGAAGCCCAGTCCAATCCCACCATATGCCCACACTCAGTCACTTGCAGGGCTCATTAAATAGTTATCAGGAGAAGAAGCCCCAGGTTGTTTCCCCCCCGTCTTTAGTCCACAGGCCGGTCACAGTCAGGCACCTACAACCATTTAGTATTCAGCTTACAGTGTTATTATATTCCCATTTCTATTTCTATTTTTTATTTTCAAGCCCTGATAAGTGTGCTTTTTTAACCTCAGGTCGGAATTTTACTGCCCTGTCAACCAGAGGAATCGAAGTGGGCGAGGGGCAGACAATGGGAAGGCCTCACATGAGGATTTATGGTTTTGGGACAAGCGAGGCCATAAAACCCTGCCTTTAGTCTTACATCTTAAAAATTCCTCAGCTGGTAGCTCTCCCACCTCTGAGTCGCAAGTGCTGGGATCAAACCCCACCCCAGGGTTTGAGCAAACAAGAACAAGGTTGACACTTGAGTGCTGTGCTGAGAGAGTGCTGCCCTGTCAGCGTTGCGGCCTTCTGAATTAGAGTTTAAACTAAGGTGCTTGTGTGTGCGAATGTCAAAGATCCCACAGTGCTATTTCGAACAAGAGCAATGCCCAGTGTCCTGGCCAATATCTAAATCTCAATCAACACCATTTAGAAAAGTTCACTTTCCAATCATTATTACATTGCTGTTTGTGGGATCTTGCTGTGCGCAATATCTGTAATTATTTGTGAACTGAAAATTTGTCTCTCCTGTGGCTAAATCTCATTGACCATAAAGCACTTTGGGATGTCCTGTGGTTTTGAAAGGCCCAGTATAACTCCAAGTATCTCTTTACTTTTCCTGTCTGCCAGGATGGGACATGGTGGCACAGTGGTTGGCACTGCTGCCTCCCACTGCCAGGAACCCGGGTTTGATTCCTGGCTTGGGTCACAGTCTGTGTGGAGTTTGCACTGTGTGGGTTTTCTCTGGGTCCTCCGGTTTCCTCCCACAGTCCAAAGGTGTGCAGGTTATGTACATTGGCCATGCTAAATGCACTGGGTTGAGGGATAGGGTGTATGGGGTGTCAGGGAGACTAGCAGGGTACGTATGTGGGGTTACAGGGATAAGGCCAGGCTAGGATTGTTGTTGGTGCAGGCTCAATGGGCTGAATGGCCTCCTTCTACACTGTCGGGATTCTCCGATAGCAGTTATTCTCTTTAGGTAGCTGATGGCCTAGTTTCAAAAGGCAGTATAGTTAAGAAAGCCCTTCAATGCCTCTACTTTCTCAGGAGACTAAGGAAATTTGGCTATAACTCTCACCAACTTTTACAGATGCACCATAGAAAGCATTCTTTTTGGTTATATCACAGCTCAACACGGCTTCTGCTTTGCCCAAGACTGCAAGGAACTACAAAAGGTCGTGAATGTAGCCCAATCCATCACACAAACCAGCCTCCTGTCCATTGACTCTGTCCACACTTCCCACTGCCTCGATAAAGCAACCAGCATAATTAAGGACACCAAGCATTCCCTCTTCCACCTTCTTCCATCAGGAAAAAGATAAAAAAGTCTGAGGTCACATACCAACTGGCTCAAAAACAGCTTCTTCTCTGTCAGATTTTTGAATGGACCCGTCTTGCATTAAGTTGATCTTCCTCTACACCCTAGCTATGACTGTAACACTACATTCAAGGAACGATATTTTTTACTGTATGTTAATACATGTGATAATAATAAATCAAATCAAATCAAATCAAAGGTGATGCAGAGAGGTTCCGGGGAGCATTCTCGCACTTCCAGCAGATTCTGGGGAACAAGACAATATTTGCAGCAAATCTAAAGAGCCTTGCAGTATTTCCACCAATAACAACAACAACCTCTATTTATGTAGTACCTTTAATGTGAATGAAACATCTACAGTGCTTCACTGGAGCATTACAAAATAATACTTTGACACCAAGCCACATAAGGAAACCAGAACTCGAGGGCACAGCCTCAAAATAAGGGCAGGGGGTGGGGGGGGGGGCGGTTTAGAACAGAGTTGAGGAGGAACTTCTTCACTCAGAGGGTGGTGAATCTCTGGAATTCTCTGCCTGTTGAAGTGGTGGAGGCTGCCTCATTGAATATATTTAAGTCACGGGTAGATAGGCTTCTGATAGACAAGGGAATTAAGGGTTATGGGGAGCAGGCGGGAAAGTGGAACTGATCCACTTCAGATCAGCCAAGATCTTATTGAATGGCGGGGCAGGCTCGAAGGGCTAGATGGCCTACTCCTGCTCCCATTTCTTATGTTCTTATTAGGTCAGAATACCTAATACCTAGTTTGAGCGAAGAGGTATGCGTAATGTTACCAGCTGTTCCTGCCACGCTCCCACTGCAGCGAGGTCGGAAAATCTGGCGGCCAGCCAAATCTCTGTTCTCTGCGGCGGGGTGGGAAAATCCCACTGCATGAACAGTTGTAACCTTCCAGCGTTAGGCTTCAAGGGATGTCTTCAAGGAAGAAAGCAAGGATAGAGAGGCAGAGAGTTTTAGAGATTAGACACTAGGCAATGGAAGACACAGCCACCAAAGTGGAGCCATTAAAATTGGGGATAGCCAGGAGGCCCGAATTAATGGAGCACAGGTATTTCTGGGGGGTTGTAGAGATGGAAGAGCTCACAGAGATAGGGAGGGGGTGAGGCCACAGAATGGATTTGAAAACAAGGATGAGAATTTTAGAATCAGACCTTTGCTTGTGCCAAGGTCATTGGGCAGAGTGGGGAATGGGGCTTCAAGCTGGTTCAGACAGAGCTGGCAGAGGTTTAGATGACTCAGATTTATAAGACATTTCCGGGAGTGTGGAGAAACTTCCAGCAGATTCCTGTGCTGAGTTGAGATTTCAGTGGACTAACGTACAGAAAAGACGGGATTTCCTGGCCCCTGGCTGTGCATGTTCTGGTGGTGGAGATGGCTCGTTATAGGCTGCCTGTGGGATCTTATGTCCCCACCAAAGTCTACACTTGTGTGTCCTGCCACCGGGGAATCTGACATGTCAGGAAGTCACCTTTGATAGAACCAGAAGATCCCGCCCAGAAAGATTGAAAACACACAACGTTCTAGATGCACTAATGAAGATCATTTTTTTTTATAATTTGATATATTAAAATAAGTCCCTCCAAATTCCCCATGGAAGACATGGAGTGAAGTCAATCATTAGCCGCAAATATAGAGCAGGTTGATATAATTCACTCAACATATAGCCAGCTAAAAACTCTGCCCATTGCGTCAATTCAGCACCTTCTTTACAGCAAGTAAATCACTTGCTAAACCTTAGTGTAATCTCTGACCCTGTCCTGCACTCATTGATAAAATGTAGAGGCGGGGGGGGGTGACATCAGGAAGGGGAAGGTGTGATAACAACACGGGATGTCTGGAATAAAAACAAAATATTAAATGAGATGCGATGAAGAATCCCTACACAAAACACCAAACTATCCTTCTCTCATACAAATATCCACCCTGCCTCGTTTCAAATATGTTCCAGTTTAATTTAAGAAGTTAAATGTTCAGAGTGCAATAAGGAATTGTATTTTCTTTAGCTGCAGAAAGAGAAACACAGAGTGCTATACTACATTACAAAATCAATAGGAAACGCCAATGGCATCTAAGGCTCACATTCCGCACAGTGTTCCTGCATGTTTTCCTGCTCTGATAGCTGCCCGTCTGATTTATTTTTTTCTCTCCCTTATCCCAATACACTTCTGTGTGTTTTTCGTTTGCAGCTTGTGAGCCTCTCAGGGACCACGTGTTGGGACTGGACTCACGCTCACTAAATAGATCTGATCTTTAAGATGCAGCCTTGACGCTGCTGCCTTCACTCGCTCCTGTTCCCAGTTGCTTGTGTCGAGCACTTATTGATCGCGCTCTTCTCAGGAAAGGAAGAGTTTGATTTATTCATTCATGTGACGTTGGCGTCACTGGCAAGGCTAGCATTTGTTGTCCATCCCTAACTGCCCTCAAACTGAGTGGTTCGCTTCAGAGGATTTCAGAGGATAGCTAAGAGTCAACCGCATTGCTGTGGATCTGGAGTCACACATAGGCCATATCAGGTGAGGACAGCAATTTCCTTCCCTGAAGGACATCGGGGAAGCAGGTGTTGATACAGTATTTTCAGAAGCTCCCTCCTGTAAAGGTAAAAGCTGCTTTTTGTAGGAAATCTCCGCCACTCGTCTGCTCTTGTTTAGTCATCAGTGTGTGTTCATATTGACAAATCAATTGCCGAGACAATTGCGTTTGATAAGGTTCACCATGGTAGGCTTCTGCAGAAAATGCAGATGTATGGGATTGAGGGTAATCTAGGAAATTGGATCAGGAATTGGCTAGCAGATAGGAGACAGAGGGTGGTGGTTGATGGTAAATATTCGTCATGGAGTTCGGTTACGAGTGGTGTGCCTCAGGGATCTGTTTTGGGGCCACTGCTGTTTGTAATTTTTATTAATGATCTGGATGAGGGTATAGTTGAGTGGATTAGTAAATTTGCTGATGACACCAAAGTCGGAGGTGTGGTAGATTGTGAGGAAGGGTGTCATAGTTTGCAGGAAGACTTGGACAGGTTGCAGAGCTGGGCCGAGAGGTGGCGGATGGAGTTTAATGCAGAGAAGTGTGAGGTAATTCACTTTGGTAGGAATAACAGATGTGTTGAGTATAGGGCTAACGGGAGGACTTTGAATAGTGTGGATGAACAGAGGGATCTAGGTGTATGTGTACATAGATCCTTGAAAGTTGGGAATCAAGTAGATAGGGTTGTTAAGAAGGCATACGGTGTCTTGGCGTTTATTGGTAGGGGGATTGAATTTAGGAGTCGCAGCGTCATGTTGCAACTGTACACAACTCTGGTGCGGCCGCACTTGGAGTACTGTGTGCAGTTCTGGTCCCCACATTACAGGAAGGATGTGGAGGCTTTGGAGAGGGTGCAGAGGAGGTTTACCAGGATGTTGCCTGGTATGGAGGGGAGGTCCTATGAGGAGAGGCTGAGGGATTTGGGGTTGTTTTCGCTGGAAAGAAGGCGGCTAAGAGGGGATCTTATTGAAACATATAAGATGATTAGAGGTTTAGATAGGGTGGACAGTGATAGCCTTTTTCCTCGGATGGAGAAAGCTAGCACGAGGGGGCATGGCTTTAAATTAAGGGGGGGTAGTTATAGGACGGATGTCAGGGGTAGGTTCTTTACCCAGAGGGTGGTGAGGGATTGGAATGCCCTGCCTGCTGCAGTTGTAAATGCGCCTAGTTTGGGGGTGTTTAAGAGATCCGTGGATAGGTTTATGGACGAAAAGGGATTGGTTTAGGTTAGAGGGTCATTGTTTCTTTTTTAACTGGTCGGCGCAACATCGTGGGCCGAAGGGCCTGTTCTGCGCTGTAATGTTCTATGTTCTATGTTCTACATAGAAACTAGGAGCAGGCCATTTGGCCCTTTGAACCTACTCCAGCATTCATCTTGATCATGGCTGATCATCAAATTCAATATCCTGATCCCCCTTCCCCTATATCCCTTGATCCCTTTAGCCCCAAGAGCTATACCTAATTTCTTCTTCAAATCAGACATTTTGGCCTCAACTATTTTCCGTGGTACTGAATTCAACACATTCACCACCCTCTGAGTGAAGAAATTTCTCAGGCATAAAAAAGGCTTACCCTTTATCCCCAAACTATCAGCCCTGGTTCTGGACTCCCCCACCATTGAGAACATTCTTTCTGAATCTGCTCTGTTCAAATTTTGTAAGTTTCTATGGGGTCCCCTCTCACTCTTTTAAACTCCAATGAATACAATCCTAATCAATTTAGCCTCTCCTCACAAAGGGACGTGGCTTGCGGTTGAGGACAGAGGGATACTGAGGAAGAGGTTTTGGTGACATTAATCTGGGCTGGAGAGAAGACACCATGAAGACCACTTGTGTCATCTTTTGGAACACAATCTCTTTGACATGCGTGTGGTGTGACAGCAACATGTCAATGACAACAGGTGCTGATTTCTCTGCCCATGGAAATGTAATTGGAACAAAATAAATTGTTGGTGGGTGTAGAGGGAGAACGTAGTGGATAAATACACCACAGTGTGCCACAGAGATACATGTATCTCAAATACTGCGAGTGTGGGCCCTGCTATCTGCCGAACTGTGGATCTCAATCAGGAACGTCACAATTGATCTCCTTGAGCAAAGAAGATTGAGGAGAGAGATTCAGCCAGAATCTTACCACCATTTACACCAGTGGGATTTTCCCATCCTGCTGCATGGGATGGGAAATGGAGATTTGGCTGAGTGCCAACTTCTCCAACCTCGCTGCAGTGGGGGTGTGGTGTGAACAGCTGGTAAGATTGCACCCTTCATTCCCAGGAAGCAACAGCCAGCCAATCCTTTCATTCAGTGGTGTGAAAGGATTAGGCAGAACTCACAGCCTCGCATCAAAGTTTCAACACGAACAGAGTCAAAGGTAGGAATGCAACCTTGGAGATCAAAGGCAATAGTTTTTGATTAGATTTGATTTGATTTATTATTGTCACATGTATTAGTATACAGTGAAAATCTTGCACACTATACAGACAAAGCATACCATTCATAGAGAAGGAAAGGAGAGAGTGCAGAATGTAGTGTTATAATCATAGCTAGGGTGTAAAGAAAGATTAACTTAATGCAAGGTAAGTCCACTCAAAAGTCTGATAGCTGCAGAGAAGATGTTTTTGAGTTAGTTGTTAAGTGACCTCAGACTTTTGTATCCTTTTCCCAATGGAAGAAGGTGGAGGAGAGGATGTGTGGAGTCTTTAATTATGCTGGCAGTTTTGCCGAGGCAGTGGGAAGTATAGACAGTGTCAACGGATGGGAGGCTGGCTTGCCTGATAGATTGGGCTACATTCATGACTTTTTGTAGTTTCTTGCAGTCTTGAGCAGAGCAGGAACCATACCAAGCTGTGACACAACCAGAAAGAATTCTTTCTATGGTGCATTTGTAAAAATTGGTGAGAGTCATAGCTGACATACCAAATTTCCTTAGTCTTCTGAGAAAATAGAGGCACTGATGGGCTTTCTTAACTATAGTGTTGGCATGGGGAGACCTGGACATGCTGTTGGTGATTTGGACGCCTAAAAACTTGAAGCTTTTGACCCTTTCTACTTTGTCCCCAGTGACGTCAACAGGGGCAGGTTCTCCTTCACGCTTCCTGAAGTCTATGACAATCTCCTTTGTTTTGTTGGTGTTGAGGCAGAGATTATTGTCACCACACCAGTTCACCAGATTCTCTATTTCATTCCTGTACTCTGTCTTGTAATTTTTTGAGATCCAACCCACCATGGTGGTTCCATCCGCAAACTTGAAAACTGAGTTGGAAGGGAATTTGGCCACGCAGTCATCGGTGTATATATATATATATATATATTTGTAATATATATAATGAAAGGGGCATAGTCGTATCATTTCTGCTACCCCGGCAGTGGAGGGAAGTCACAGGTTCACAATAAATGCCCTTTATCAGTGGCCAAATGGATTCCACTCATCACCCCGGGCAAATAGAAAGTTCTTGGTATGCCAATTCAGAGAATGGAGTGCAGAGCTACTTTGGTTTAACTATTTCATTCATGCCTTCTCAACCCACAGAGAGCTCCTGATGCCACCTGAACAGAAGGTTGCTCACCTGTATGTGTGTGCCAGTGTCATAGGGGTGAGGCTGCATCAGGCACAATGCAGTCAAGCCACCCAGAGCTGTCAAGTTCCACATCTCCCATTGGTCTCTCAATCAGAACCTCCCTCTCTGCACTCTTTGACCATTGTTGAATCCAATGTTTAATTTCAGAATGAAGGCAGAAGGACTAATGGGTCCAGGGCTGAATGCTGTGTTTCTCATTCAGTGAAGGAGGCAGAGGAGGGACAGTTATTGCTGCACCTATCTCCATCAGGAGGTGCCATCTGGAGCTTGAGCATGAACAGGAGGATGACAAGGAGTCCCAGGCAGTGGAGGAACCTCCCCAGACTGAAGGTCTATTGTCGAAGAGTCTTTTACTTACAAATGGGAGAGAGGCACTGTCGGGCATGCCTGCGATTGTCCAAAGACGTGGTTCATCACATATTCCACATTCTTTATGAAGTCCCGATGCCATGGGAGGGGTGGGAGGGGGAGAGATGGTTTGGATGCTTCCTCCTAGCAGTGGCTTTGAAAATGAAGGTAGGACCCAATTTCTTTGCCTCTGGCTCTTTCCTGTAAGCAACAGGGGACCTGTGTGGCATCTCTCAGTCTGTAACACGTCTGCATAAAGGTTGTCACTGATGCCCTTTACAGGGAGGCCCAACGTTATGTCCGATGAGTTTCATTATGTTACAGTAATGGCACACCTGTGAACTAGAAGTGACAGCAAGAACATAATTTTCCAAATGCCACACTTTGGTGTAGCCCCGACATCCCCAGCAGAGGTGGAGGCAGCTACGTCCTGATGCCGGTGAGGATCTTGGCGGATGCCCTCTGGTGGCCCTTGACCTGGAAGACCCCAGCTTGATAAGGGTTTCTTGCTCAGTGGCAGAAGCCCCCTCGGCAGTCTCGCTACTGGAGTGGGTGCGGATATTGGCAGTGGGGACTCTGAGCAGCTGCACCCTAAGTGGAGGCCCCCGGGATGTCTGGCTGTGTGCCTCCTGCAGGACACTTGGCACCTGGAAGGATGTCAAGGTACCTCGCTCCCATGTCGCTTACACCCTGATGGTGCCCGGCAGCATATGTGACCTCGGAACGCAGGGCCTAACACAAATCCGGCATAGCCTCCTGGACCAAGGGCTTGGTCACCAAACTTCCCAAAGTGGCCTCAATCCACTTGCTTGTCAGAGCAACGACATCAGACAGAAGGTGGATTGATTCCCCCATCATTCCCTCGAGTCTGCTGAGTGACTCTGGAAATCCTGCCTGATCTTCCACTCGCTGGCTGCTGTTGCATCTCCACCACCGAGCTGGCGACCACTTCCAGAAGCTCACCATCGAACTGGGCCTGAGCAGCGGGCTGGGCTCTCCAGCAGCCCTCTGAGTGCCGGGGACCTGGGCTGTCCCCGCGGGGATGTGAACTTGAGATGTTCGCCAGAAAGCGAGTCCAAGTCTAACCCAGAGTCGTGCTCCGTTGAAGCCCGTGTCTCTGTGCTGGTGGAGGATGTGGGACAGTGTGGGATGGTGCCTCGAGCTCAGGCATGCTTTTGTGCTGGAAGGGAAATCAGGCTGTTACATCGCTGCCTGCCTGGCCACGGTTGGCCTCCAAAAAGGGAAAAAGAACTTTAATGGATGATGAGCAGGTTTAGCTCAGTGTGCTTGCCAGGATCTGATGAAGTGATGGGACTGAGATCCATACTCGGTTGTCGGGAGATGTCATTCTCTCCAAGGAAAGTCAAGGTCCTCAAATTTGCTCAATGTGAGTTATCTCAGCTTTCTTACCCCTGGTCTGCCTCCCCTCTCGTTTGGTCTGGGAAGATGTACGGAATGCCTGTGATCAGAGGGGGTGCAGCGGAGCTTGGATTAAATCCACGTACCCTGTGTGCGGTCAGCTCTTTCCGAGAACGGAGTGTGAGCAACATGATTGATTGGATGGTGGTGATATGAGAGTGTCCGTGAGAGTAGGAGTGTTGATGTGTTCATCCTGCTAATGGACATGAGAGATCCATGAAGAAAGTACCCATCTGGGTACAAGATGCCATGATGAGAGTTTGATCGCTGAGGGAGTTGAGCAAAGTGTTACTCTGACAGATCATCCATCCATCTCCAGCACTATTCTAGCCTCCCGGGCTTCAGCCTCCCAGGCTGGAGAGGTGACATTTGGGTGCTTTCTGGAGCCACCTTTCTGGGCCTATTCAGGCCTTGGGTCCATTTCCCGACACCTTTATTTGACAGAGGGGAAGGGGGAGAGTGGCTAGAGAGGCATTTGGGTAAATCTTACTGCCACGTGCTCCATTTTTACTGTCGCATCCCACCCCTAGTTGTTCTGTATGGTGGGACAGATCATACAACCTCTCCCCTTCCCATCAGACCCAAAGTACCAGATATCCATGAATCTTATCCCAGCACATCACTTTCAACTCAAAAGCCAAGGAGAAAAGGAAAAAGGAGTTTAAGTTTATTTATTATTGTAGGCTTGCATTCACACTGCAATGAAATTACAGTAAAAATTCCCTAGTCTACACACTCCGGCGCCTGTGCGGGTACATAAGAACATAAGAAATGGGAGCAGGAGTAGGCCATCTAGCCCTTCGAGTCTGCCCCGCCATTCAATAAGATCATGGCTGATCTTAAGTGGCTCAGTTCCACTTTCCCACTTTCTCCCCATGACCCTTAATTCCCTTGCCTACCAAAATCCTATCTACCCGTGACTTAAATATATTTAGCGAGGTAGCCTCCACCACTTCAACGGGCAGAGAATTCCAGAGACTCACCACCCTTTGAGTGAAGAAGTTCCTCCTCAACTCCGATCTAAACTGCCCCCCCTTATCTTGAGGCTGTGCCCTCTAGTCCTGCTATCCTTTCTAAGTGGGAAGAATCTATCTACCTCTACCCTATCCATCCCCTTCATTATCTTATACGTCTCTATAAGATCACCCCTCATCCTTCTAAACTCCAACGAGTACAGACCCAGTCTATTTAGTCTCTCTTCATAGTCCAACCCCCTCATCTCCGGTATCAGCCTAGTGAACCTCCTCTGCACTCCCTCCAAGGCCAACATATCCTTCCGCAAGTGCAGCGACCAAAACTGCACATGGTACTCCAGCTGCGGCCTCACCAGTACCCTGTACAGTTGCAGCAAGACCTCCCTGCTTTTATATTCTATCCCCCTCGCTATAAAGGCCACTGAGGGAGAATTTAGCATGGCCGATGCACCTAACCAGCACATCTTCCAGAATCTGGAGGTAACTGGAGCATCCAGAAAAAACTCACACAGGCACAAGGAGAATGTGCAGACTCCACTCAGACAGTGGCCCAGCTGGGAATCGAACTCAAGTCCCTAGCACTGTGAGGTAGCAGCACTAACCACTACGCCACTGTACTGTCCAAGTGTGGAGTGTGGGATGGGTTGAAAATTATTCCTGCTAAAATGGGACAAATTTTTAAATAACTTCTGTATGTCATTTTAGCATCATTCTCATTTTCGTTAGAGTACTCTGACTTGTTCCTATCTATTTAAGGTGGCACAGGGCCAGATCTCAATAAGCCAAAGAGGGGTAATGAGTCAAATAACCTGACTTGTCCACTGTAGCCAAAGTGCGACTCAGATGATCATGAACTGCTGAGGGTAATGGGCAATGTGCCTCACCCATTCACCTGCTGCCTGCTACCACACTACTCCACCTGGAGCTGTAAAATAACTGGGACTAGTGAAACAACCTCACAAAACCTTGACCAGTGGAGACAAGAGGATACGCTGTGGTTTAATTACTACAGGAAAAAAATATTTTCGAGATGATTCTTCCTGTTCATACTTGTTATCAATTCTCATATTTCAATTCAGATTTGGATTCTGGCAGTCTCGTTAACTAAATTAGGAATGAATCTATCACACAACAGAGTCAGAGAATTAAGACAGCTTCTAAAGGCACTGGATTTAATGCAGCGTTGGATAGGCATGAAATCCTACCTAACTGTAACCAGCTCCTGGTCACAGGGACTGATAGAAGGTTTTCAAGAATCAATTCTCCAGAGATTAAGGCTGGAATTTTACCACCCAGCCCATTACAGGAATCAGAGGGGGCCAGGGTCAGAATAGGGAAAGGTCTGGTGACCTTGAGTGGGATTTTATGGTTTCGGGATGAGCAAGGCTGTAAAGCCCTGCCCAATATCTCGTTTTCATTGTACTTATAATCTGCTGGTAAGAAATGGACCAATCAGTTTTGCAGGTTGGAAACAGAGACCAATCAGCTGAGAATCTGCAGGTTAGAAACGGACCAATCAGTTTTGCAGGTTGGAAACAAGTCAATCAGCTGAAAATCAGCAGGTTAGAAAACCCAATCAAGCCCAATGGGTTCAGATACTCTGCACACACCTCCTGCCAACCTCACTCTTTTATTCCTTTAGAGGAGGTGGGGTGTCACTGGCAAGGCCAACGTTTATTGCCCAAACCTAATTGTCCTCGAGCTGTGTGACTTCAGTTAAGAGTCAGCCATATTGTTGTAGGCCTGGAGTCACATGTAGGCCAGACCAGGTAAGGATGGCAGATTTCCTTCCCAAAAGGACATTAGTGTACCAAATGGGCTTTTGAAACAGTCAATAGAAGCTGTCATGGTCACCGTAATCAAGATGAGCTTTCAATTCCTGATTTTTTAAAAATGGAATTTAAATTCTGCCACCGTGAGATTTGAAGCTTTGACCCCAGGGCATTAGCATGGGCATTCCAGATTGCCAAATCCAGTGACATTACCACTGTACCATCTTCTCCCACTTCAGCATACTCCTGTTGGATGGCCTATTCTTTCCACCTGTATGGGATGGGAGTACAGGGCAGGATTGTGGTGGTCTCAACATGATGGCTAGCGTCATTCATACAATACACATCTGCCGTTGTCAAAAATCCTTTCCAATGTTTAAGGCACTATGTAATTGCAAGTTGTCACTGCATTGAGAAAATGCAGAAAAATCTATGCAAGGGACACAAACCAGAAAGCCCTAACTGCTTCAGTCAGCGCTGAGCACTCAGCCTTATTGATATGCTTGCTGCTTGATTTTGCTTTGCAAGGTACTTTATTTATTTTAGATACTTCAAATTTGTTAAACTGAAATAAAATGTGTAAGTAGCGCTTTTGGAGGAATTTCCTTTCTTGCTCCACTAAGTGCTGTTAACACATAACTCATCTGGTTGCCAAGGTAACAGGTCAAAGGTCAGTCTCCTTCAAGACAAAGAAGGCTAAAGCAAATAGAAGGCTCAGAAAATGTTTCAGAAGTTTATTTTTTCAAGTAATTAGGTATTTAATAAAATATAACTCAATCTAGGTGACAAACATAATATTTAATCATTTCAAGACCGTCATAATGTTCTTTGTACACTGTAACTTACTCAAATCTAGCCACAGGCTATACTCAAAATGACAGGTAGAGTATGGTAAATTAGGGTCACATGATATTTCCATCTGTGTGCATTTCTCTCATTTATTTCTCTGCGATATTAAGATTCAGCATGAATTATTACTGCCCAAAACTATTGCAATCCAGAATTCAACGTGTCAATGGCTTTACCCAGCTTTTATTCACTGTACACTGGGTCCCATATCTGTGTGGCAAACATCAGTACAGAAAGTGGCAAAGTTGTTACTTCACCATTTTTAAAGTTATCTTTCCATGCGAGTGCTATTAATCCCAAACTGTTGAATGAAGAGACCAAAGCAATTAGATTACTATACTCATTTCCACCTTCTTCAGTCAGGAAAAAGATACAAAAGTCACGTACCAACAGACTCAAGAATAACTTCTTCCCTACTGCCGTCAGACTTTTGAATGGACCTACCTCATATTAAGTTGATCATTCACTACACCCTATGACTGTAACACTACATTCTGCACCCTCTATTTTTCTTCTCTATGAACTTTATGCTTTGTTTGTATAGTGCGCATAAACAATGTGTTTCACTGTATGTTAATACATGAGACAATAATAAATCAAAACAAATTCAAAATTCTGGTCTCCTCAAAGCTGTACCAGGCTGCCGCTCATTTAAAGTTTATCCCTCTCATTTTCTACGCACTAGGGAAATTTCACAATAACTTCATTGCAGTGTTAATGTAAGCCTTACTTGTGACTAATAAATAAGAACTTTTTTTCAAAACTATTTTTGCCACTATGATGACTCCTGCTCAGGCACCTTTCACACGGGAAGTCCTCGAGACCATTTCTTTGTGTGTAAGCCGCAGACACAGTTATTCAGTCATGCGTTTCCCTGGATCCCCAGCTAACTTCTTGTCCTCTCTCTGTGATCTCCTTGCAAAACTTTCATTTCTCAAACATCGGCTTACTCGTTGTTCCTCCGCTCACAACTCTCCCCCACTATTGACCCCTTTTTCTAGCCACTCTGCTTCCCTCCACTGGAACTCCCTCCCCAGATCTCATTGTTTTGTTAACTCCGCCCACCTGCCACTTAATAAAAAAATCCACAAAATCCTTCTCTCGCACCGTGGCTTGTTTCCTCCCCTCCCCCATCTTAAAAACATCTTAAGACGTTCTCTCTCCCCACATATCAGCTTTCCGGCACTTTATCCCCCTAAAATTAAGTACCGGGATGCACCTTCCAATGTGAAGAGTGTTTTCTGACCAGTGGTCCTTATGCAGCTAAAGTTTGTACAGGACTGTACTTGGGAAGTCAGGTGAGGAATTCTAAAGGTGCTCTCCGGTTACAGCAGTAGCTGTTTTCAGTTCAATTACTGCTGTCTATTAGAGGCACTTTTTAAATTGAAGCATACAAGAGTCTAAGATGGCACTGGAGCGAGGCGACTTCTTGCGAGCGGTCCCCAGCATACCCTCTAATTCTATCTTTCAATCTCGTCCTGTGCTCTTAAAACTGTGATCCTAACTCTTTTAAACTTTATCTTTCTCTATCCCCTAGCTATGGCTGTAATTCTATATTCTTCACCCTCTCCTTCCTTCTCCCCGATGTACTCTGTGAATGGTATGTTTTGTCTGTACAACACGCAAGAAACAATACTTTTCACTGTATCCCAATAGACATCATCCTAAGATAGTCAATATCTTTTTCCAAAGGTAGGGGAGCCTAAAACTATAGGGCACAAGATTAAGGTGAGAGGGGAGACGTGTGAAAGGGTCCAGAGGGACAATTTCTTCACGCAGGGGGTGGTGAGTGTCTGGGATAAGCTGCCAGAGGCAATAGTAGAGGTGAGTACAATTTTGACTTTTAAAAAGCATTTCGACAGTTACATGGGTAGGATGGGTATAGAGGGGATATGGGCCAAACGTGGACAATTGGGACTAGCTTAGTGGTTTAAAGAAAAGAGTGGCATGGACAAGTTGGGCCGAAGGGCCTTTTTCCATGCTGTAAACCTCTATGACTATGACTCAAACCCAACAACAAATCAAATCAAATCAAAATTTGGATTCTCAGAGGCTTTTTTGGATTCTCAGAGGCTTTTCCCCAGGGTTGAAATGGCTGCCACGAGAGGACACAGGTTTAAGGTGCTGGGGAGTAGGTACAGAGGAGATGTCAGGGGTAAGTTTTTCACTCAGAGGGTGGTGGGTGAGTGGAATCAGCTGCCGTCGGTGGTGGTGGAGGCAAATTCAACAGGGTCTTTTAAGAGACTTCTGGATGAGTACAGGGGACTTAATAGGATTGAGGGTTATAGGTAAGCCTAGTAGATATGGATATGATCGGCGCAACTGTGGGCCAAAAGGCCTGTCTGTGCTGTAGTTTTTCGATGTTCTTCTATGTTCTAAAATCAAATACAGAAAGCCAGCTTCTGTCATTGATGATGGTAAGCGTCACACTCAATCCCAACGTCAGTAAAACAAAATGATGGTCATCGACTTCAGGAAGAACGTTCCCCTATTGAACGTTCAGTGGGGATAAAGTGGAAGTGATCGAGAGCTCCATGTTTCTAGGTATCCAGATCACCAATAACCTGTCCTGGTCCCTCCAAGCCCATGCTAAGATTAAGAAAACCCACCAATTCCTCTACTTTCTCAAGAGACTAAGGAAATTTAGCACGTGTACTACGACTGTCACTAGCCTCTACAGGTGCACCATAGAAATCATTCTTTCTGGTTATATCACAACTTGGTAAGGCTCTTGCTCTGCCCAAGGCCGCAAGAAACTACAAAGGGTTGTGAATAAAGCCCAGTCCATCACGCAATCCAGCCTCCTATCTATCGACTCCCTCTATACTTCCTGCTGCTATGGAAAAGCAGCCAACATAACCGAGGGCCCTATGCACCTCAGACATTCGCTCTTCCATCTTCTTCCATTAGGAAAAAATACAAAAGTCTGAGGTCACCTATCAACTGACTCAAGAACAGTTTCTTCCCTGCTGCCATCAGACTTTTGAATGGACCTACCTGATATTAAGTTGATCTTTCTGTACACCCTAGCTATGACTGTAACACTACATTCTGCGACCTGTCCTTTCCTTCTTGACGAATTGTACGCTTTGTCTGTATAGCGCACAAGAAACAATATTATTCATTATACATATGACAATAATAAATCAAATTAAACCAGTTCCGACAATATCGAAGGATACACACTAATGGAGAACTATGACAGGGGAAAGACAAGGAAATGATGTGGAATAAACCACAAGTGGAGTAATGCATCTCAGATATTTGCAGTGTGTGAGACCATTTGGCCCATTGTATCTGTGCCGGCTCATTGACAGAGACATAAGCTGGAATTGTACCAGCCTGTCCCGCCATGGGAATCGGAGTGGACGAGGGAGTGACAATGGGAAGGCCTATTGACATCGGGCGGTATTTTACAGTTTCAGGATGAGCGAGGCCATACAATCCCGCCCATAAACACAAATAAATTTTAGCTCCATTGCTGAGTTGCACATTCGAGCAATGAAGAGGCCCCTGAAACTGTAAAGCCCACAATTCCTTTTTAATTTGGAAGGTGACCCAGATTGCCAAACAAGGTTAAGGTACCAAGAGATAGGGGTCAACATGCAATTGAGAAACACATCATTCTTGATCAAATTGGACAGTGGAGCAGGCTCAATGGGCTAAATTAATAATTCCTATTCATGGCCAATCTGGCTCAGAAGGAAAGTTTAAGATATCTCTAAGGTCCTTTGAATCTCATATTTACACTCACATTTTAAATATTATCAATGTAAAATTGATCATTCTCAGGTAACACTGGGCTGGGTGGCATTAGATTAGCCCGATGCTACACAAGTTTTTAGTTCTGAAATGCTGCCCTGCTTCTGTCATGGAATAATTAAAACTCGCCAATGTCTCAAACTGTCTTATGAACAGGAGGGACTGTATTCTCCAGCTACGCCTGGCTGCTGGCTGACTGAAAATTCTTCTAATCTCAGTGTGTGAGTGTATGTACAAGCATTTTTTCAATAATTTACAGGGTGTGGGTATCGCTGGCTGGGCCTAGCTTTTATTGCCCATCCCTAACTACCCTCCACTTCAAAGAGCATTTGAAACTCAGCCACATTGCTGTGAATCTGGAGACACACGTAGGCCAAAGCAGGTAAGGATGACAGATTTCCTTTCTGTAATGACTCACGAAGCCCCACTGGATAGGAAATGGTTTATTACAGAATGCAAAGTGAAAACATTACCATGGTGTAAACATGCTAGTCCCTGCCTGGAACTCTCATTCAGCAGGCCCAGTCCTAGGCCTGACTTATAAAAAGCTCAGGTAATGAGTTCCAGCTGGGCAGGCTGCTGCCTATAACAGTGGAATTCATACTCAACAAGCCCTACAGGGATATCAATCAGTGATTCCCCATGGACCTCATGTGGATTATCACACACACCCCTCTTCCCAAGTCCGAGGGTTCCTCCTCACTCCCATGCACTCCGATGATGTCTCCTTGCCCGTGCTCCCTCCACCACTTGTAGGAGCT
The DNA here is from genome assembly GCF_965287045.1 of Carcharhinus amblyrhynchos. Classification (NCBI taxonomy): domain Eukaryota; kingdom Metazoa; phylum Chordata; class Chondrichthyes; order Carcharhiniformes; family Carcharhinidae; genus Carcharhinus; species Carcharhinus amblyrhynchos. Next base: position 128,328,529 of record NC_137327.1, read on the forward strand.
GGTCGGGGGGGTGTGTAACAGGTAGGTGAACGCCTTTTCTGCAAAGAGCATCAAAGAGCCACAATGGTGACCTCTGACTGGGTGTCACCACCTCGATCTCCATGTCCGATCCAGAATCTTCATCATCCAGATGACTAGCTCTTGAGTGTGTGTGTGAGTGTGTATGAATTTGTGTGTGTGTGTGTGAATGAGTGAATGTATATGAATTTGTGTGTGTGTGTATGAATTTGTGTGTGTGTGTGTGAGTGTGAGTGTATATGAATTTGTGTGTGTGTGTGTGAATGAGTGAATGTATATGAATTTGTGTGTGTGTGTATGAATTTGTGTGTGTGTGTGTGAGTGTGAGTGTATATGAATTTGTGTGTGTGTGTATGAATTTGTGTGTGTGTGTGAGTACGAATTTTTTTGTGTATGAATCTTTGTGTGTGTGTGAGTTTGTGTGTGTGTGAGTGTGTGTGAACGCGTATGTATTTCTGTGTGTATGTGTGTGTGTGTCCGTGTGTGTGTGTGTGTGTCCATGTGTGTGTGTATGTGTGTGAATGTATTTCAGCGTGTGTGTGTGTGTGTGTGTGTGTGTCAATATATTTGTGTGAGTGTGTGAGTCTGTGTGTGTGCATGTCTCTGCTAGCTGCAGCTGAAGGAGTGAGTATTTGGAGTTTAGTTCACTAACCAAGCTGATTGCAGCTGCTGGCTGATTGGGGAACTCTATAGATCATAGGAGTCAAAACCAACCAAATAAGAAGTGTCACCCATGACCAAAAAAACTCCAAACTCACTCACAGGTATGGAACAATGTGTCTTGACAACCACAGATCGGTTGGTAGGACGGCTGAGGATTTTTAAGGAGACCTATTTCGGTATTCAGCAGAAATATATTCCGATGGACTGTAGGAGAAGGGTTAACCAGCTGTGGTTATCGAAGGAAATAAAGGAGAGTATTAAATTAAAAGCTGATGTGTTCAGAGCAGCTAAAAATAGTGGGCGATTAGAAGATTGGGAAAGACTTAAAAATCAACAAAGAATGACTAAGAACGTGATAAAGAAAGGAAAGATAGATTGTGAAGCTAAACTAGCTCTAAATATAAAAAATGACAGTAGAAGTTTTTACAAATATCTAAAGAAGAAGAGACTTTCGAGAGTGAATGTTGGATCCTTAGAGGATGAGAGGGGGGATTTAGCAATGGGCGATGAGGAAATGGCTGAGGCTTTAAATAAGTTTTTTGCCTCGGTCTTCATGGAGGAGGACACAAATAGTTTGCCGGATATTAAAGATAGAAGGATGGTAGGAGATGAGGTCCTTAATACGATTACTGTCACTAGAGAGGTAGTGCTTGATAGACTAACGGGACTGAAGGTAGACAAGTCCCCGGGACCAGATGGAATGCATCCCGGGGTTCTGAAAGAAATGGCAGAGGTGATAGCGGATACCTTAGTAATTATTTATCAAAATTCACTGGACTCCGGGGAAGTGCCGGAAGATTGGAAAACGGCTAATGTTACGCCGTTGTTTAAAAAAGGTAGCAGACAAAAGGCAGGGAATTATAGGCTGGTTAGTTTAACATCTGTAGTTGGAAAAATGCTAGAATCCGTCATCAAAGAAGAAATAGTGAGGCACCTAGGAAAGAATGGTTTGACCAAGCAGACGCAGCACGGATTCGTTAAGGGGAAGTCGTGTTTGACGGATTTATTGGATTTCTATGAGGATGTGACTAGTGCGGTAGACAGAGGGGAACTGGTGGATGTTGTGTTTTTAGATTTCCAAAAGGCGTTTGATAAGGTGCCTCACAAAATGTTGTTGCAAAAGGTTAGGGTGCACGGAGTTGGGGGTAAGGTGTTAGCGTGGATAGAGGATTGGCTGTCTAACAGGAAGCAGACAGTTGGAATCAGTGGGTGCTATTCTGGTTGGCAGTTGGTGACTAGTGGAGTGCCGCAGGGATTGGTGCTGGGGCCTCAACTGTTTACCATTTACATTGATGATCTGGAGGAGGGGGCTGAGTGTAGGGTGATGAAATTTGCTGATGACATGAAGATGAGTTAAAAAGCAAATTGTATGGAGGGTGTGGAAAGTCTGTAGAGAGATCTGGATAGGCTGAGCGAGTGGGCGAGGATCTGGCAGATGGAGTATAATGTTAGCAAATGTGAGGTTATCCACTTTGGTAGAAATAACAGTAGGAGGGATTATTATTTAAAAGGCGAAAAGCTGCAGCATGCTATGGTGCAGAGGAACCTGGGGGTCCTTGTGCATGAATCGCAAAACCCAGTCTGCAGGTGCAGCAGGTGATCAAGAAGGCGAATGGGATGCTGGCCTTTATAGCGAGGGGGATAGAATATAAAAGCAGGGAGGTCTTGCTGCAACTGTACAGGGTACTGGTGAGGCCACAGCTGGAGTACTGTGTGCAGTTTTGGTGCCGCACTTGCAGAAGGATATATTGGCCTTGGAGGGAGTGCAGAGAAGGTTCACTAGGCTGATACTGGAGATGAGGCAGTTGGACTATGAAGAGAGACTGGGTCTGTACTCGTTGGAGTTTAGAAGGCTGAGGGGGGATCTTGTAGAGACATATAAGATAATGAAGGGGATAGATAGGGTAGAGGTAGAGAGATTCTTCCCACTTAGAAATGATAGCAGGACTAGAGGGCACTGCCTCAAAATAAAGGGGGGGTGCAGTTTAGATCGGAGTTGAAGAGGAACTTCTTCACTCAAAGGGTGGTGAATCCCTGGAATTCTCTGCCTGTTGAAGTGGTGGAGGCTACCTCGCTGAATATATTTAATTCACGGGTAGATAGGTTTCTGATAGACAAGGGAATTAAGGGTTATGGGGAGAAAGCGGGAAAGTGGAACTGATCCACTTCAGATCAGCCATGATCTTATTGAATGGCGGGGCAGGCTCGAAGGGCTAGATGGCCTACTCCTGCTCCTATTTCTTATGTTCTTACGTTCTTACGTCTTTTTTAAGGAGCGCCATACAATTAAATTGATGACACCTTTGACGAATCAGCACTCTTATTTTGGGCAGGTCTGATGGATGACAAGCACTCTTTGGAGGAAGAAAAAAGTCAAACTACATGGAGGAACATGTTAGAAGCTGCGGCAACTGCTCGTAACTGCAGCACAGTATCACAAACCGGAGAGTGAGCAGGACTAGGACCTCCGCCAGCTGTGATGGACTTTCACTCTGAAGCAAACATGACAAAGAGAAAAGAGTCTCTTGGATTGTGAAGTAAATCAGAGTTCAATCTATAACCAGCCCAGAGTAAATACTTCTCAATGCTCACAAAACAGTCCATAATCAATCTGGATTCTGGCCAGTCAAGGAGTGGGAGAAAAAATACACACCTACACACCCAAAACCTGGGAACAGGGCAGCTGGAGATCTCCTCTACCAGAATCTCCCTCACCTTTCTGTGCTGTCTACTGTCTTCACACCAGCAACCAGCGCCAGAAACATTTCCCTCTTAACAGCTAATAATTAGGTGTCTAATTTACTGGAGTCGATCAGTTCCATGCAAGGGAAATGGAGAACATCCTTGATGCAGTGTATTAGAATGGTAATTAGCAGATTATCAATATCAAAGAGGTACACCGGGCAGTAAGCTCCAATTGTTTTGTACTCTGTATAAGCAATGTCCTGCACTTAGAAAAAGATGAACCAGCAAACTTGTTTGCAGATTGTGGTCTATATCATGAACTTTGGGAAGTGTTTACTCTGGGGAGAGGGGGGCGGGGGATTGTTATAGATTAGTCTGATTCCCTTCTCCATGAAAAGGGACTTATTTTTTCCTTGTCTTTTTTTTTCAAAGTGGAAGTTTATCACAGCTGATAGGGAGTTCTACTCCTGAGCCAATCAGGAACCACTCCCATTGGGTTAGGACTCAGGATCACACGAGGGCTTCGCACCATTCGGCCAAAGATAGATATCAAAAATGTAACTTAAAGAAAGAACTTGCATTGATATCATACCCCTCACAAACTCAAGACATCTCAAAGCGCTCGACTGCAAATTTGAAGTGTAGTCACTGTTGGAAATGCAACTGCCGATTTGTGCACAGCAAGCTCCCACAAATGACGTAATAACCACCAAGTAATATACTACAAAGAAGAACAAAGAACAATACAGGATAGGAACAGGCCCAGCAACCATGCACCAATACACAGTTTCTATCCCTCTGTTTGCCTCTCATTTATGTGTCTATCAAAATATGCCTTGAACGTTGCTTATGTGCCTGCTTCCACCATCTCCAATGGCAGTGTGTTCTGGGAACCCACCACTCTCTGTGAAAAACTTTCCCTGCACATCTCCCTTAAACTTATCCCCTCTCACCTTAAACCTGTGCTCTCTTGCAGCTGACCTTTCCACCCTGGAAAAAAGCCTCTGACTATCCACCCTGTCTATGCATCTCATCATTTTGTAGAGCTCTATCAAGTCGCTTCCTCAGCATCTGTCTTTCCAGTGAAAACAATCCAAGTTTATTCAACCTCTCCTCATATCTAAAACCTTCCAGGCCAGGCAACATCCCAGTGAACTTTCTTTGCACCCTTTCCAAAACACCCATGTCCTTCTAGTCGTGCAGTGACCAGAACCGCACACAATATTCCAAATGTGGCCTAACTGAAGTTTTATGCAGCTGTAACATAATCTGCCAACTTTTATACTCAATGCGCGGCCGATGAAGGCAACATGCAGTATACTGTCTTGACCACCTTATCCACCTGTCTTGCCAATTTTACAGATCTGTGGACCTGTACGCCCAGATCCCTCTGTATGTCAATTCTCCCACAGGTTCTGCCATTTACTGTATAACTCGCAGTTGAATTTGGTCTTCCAAAATGTAGCGATGATATTGGTTGAGAAATAAACATTGAGTGGGAATAATGCCCCTACTTTTCTTCAGATGGTGCCGTGGAATCCTTTATGTCTACCTTCAGGGCTAATTGGGCCTCAGTTTACCATCATTTTCAAAAGACTTCATTTGCAACAATGCAGCAGTGCTCAGGTCTCTGGTCAGGACCTAGACCCACCACCTTCTAACACAGAGGTGCTGCCCATCAGCATGTGTCCATTGTCCCAGAGATCCACCACTGAATCCCATCAACCATCAGGATGATCCTATCCGGAATGTTTGAGATGATGTTGTGGACACACAATGGATCCAGAAGTGGCCCTGTGCAGTGAAGCAGGTTCAGCAAGGTCTCACTGTATTTCTAACACTTACCAGTCTCACAATGTTTCACTCAGAGGACAAATGCATCCCACTTAGACTGTCAGGAGAACGTGGAATCAAATCAGTAACCTGTCAGAGTACTCCTCATACAGGGAAAATGCACAGTAAATGTCAGCTTGAGTCAATGGTTGTCCTCTCATCTCTGACTCAGAAGCTCGTGAGTTTAAGGGCCATTGGAAGACTTGAGCACACAATCTAGATTGACACTTCAGCACAGTACTAATGAGACATTAAATTGAAGCATAAAACATCCAGTGGCACTATTTGAAGGGGAGCTGGGGAGTTCTCCAGCCGTCCTGGCCAATATTTATCCCTCAATCAACAACACCAAAACTGCTTAACTGGCCTTTTGAGGAATCTTGCTGTGTGTAAATCTTGCTGTGTGTTACTCTACATAATAACAGTAACTACACTTCAAACATATTCAATTGGCATAAACCCGAGGATCTTAACCAGAGTATCTTAACCAGGCCAATTTATCATGGCTAATCCATCTAACCTACACATCTTTGGACTGTGGAAGGAAACCGGAACACCCGGAGTAAAGCCACACAGACACGGGGAGAAGGTGCAGACTCCACAAAGACAGGCACCCAAGGCCAGAATTGAACCTGGGTCCCTGGCATAGTGAGGTGGCAGTGCCAATATGTCACCGTGCCCCACTACAGATTGGTGCCAACAGCTTAAACTTCAATGGCTCTTCTGGTTGTGGTGGATTGAGGATTGGCCTTCTTTGCGAATCAGCGCCGGATATTGCAGTGCTGACAAGTCAACTCTTTACTCAAAATAATTTTTGCGTGTGTGTAAAAACTGAACAAATTAATGCAAAACACATTGTAATAGTTTGCATTGCTCCAAATAGTTCACCCTCTGTAACATCAGTTTTCTGGGTAGTCAGTAAAGAAGCAGCTAAAGTCAATATCAGATTGTGTCAATCTTGGCAGACTCATCACGCCTGTGTACTTTCAGTGATAATAATCCAGCCCTTAGGAGTGAAGTGAAGCTGAACTGTGGAAGTCCTGTACCTCTGGATTTCTTTCCTCTGTGCGAAGATGCTCCGAGGCATCAGCAATTCTGAGTTCCTGAACTCAGTCAAGTGGGGAATCTGATCTGCAAGTCACCATGCAAGTCTAAAAATGTGCAGGTTGGGTGGGTTGGCAGTGCTAAATTGCCCCTTCGTCTCCCAAAACGTTAAAGTTAATTTATTCATTAGTCATAATTAGGCTTACGTAAACAAAGTGATGAAGTTACTGTGAAAATCCCCTAGTCATCACACTCTGGGCCTGCTCGGTTTCACCAGGGGAGAATTTAACACGGTGAATTCACCCGACCAGCACATTTTTCGGATTGTGGGAGGAAATCCACTCACCCAGGGGAAATCCACTCAGACACGGGAAAGAATGTGCAGGCTCCACATAGACAGCGACCAAAGCCAGGAATCAAACCTTGTCCCCAGCGCCGGCAGTGCCACTGTGTACGTTAGGTGGATTGGCCATGGTAAATATTTGGGATTATGGAGATACAGCCTGGCAGAGACTCAGCGCAGATCTGACGGGCTGAATGGCCTCTTGCACAGTAGGGATCTAGAGGCAGGATTTCATTCGTCTGTGCTCCAGCGAGTACAAGCCCGAGCTACTCAACTGCTTCTCATGTGACAGCCCTTTCAGATCTGGAATCAATCTAGTGAACTTCTTCTGAGGTACCACCACATCCTTCCTCAAATAAGGTGACCAAAACTGAATACTCCATGTGTGGTCTCACCAATGCCTTATACAATTGGAACAATGCTTCTCTTTTTTATACTCTAGACCCTTTGCAGTAAATGCCAAGATTCCATGTCCATTCCTTATAACATTCTGCACCTGCATATTCTGAGAGTTGTGTTTACCCAGCCCGCTAATTCCTCTAACCAAGCATCCCAAGACACCCAAATCCTTTGTCCCTCAGTTGGAAAATTACAATCAGCTCCAGCACCCCCAAGCTAGGAGGAAAAAGATCACAGTGGATTGAAATTTCCTTAAAGTGTTGGCCAGGCTCAATAACACATCCTGAATGGCGTGTCAACGTTTGCTGTCTAGGTTCAGAGACAAAGACTAGCGACTGAAATAAGCTGCTGCAAATCTCCACCTCTCAAATGGAACCAAATGTTCCAGTGGGCAGCACAGTGGCATAGTGGTTAGCACTGCTGCCTCACAGCTCCAAGGACCTAGGTTCGATTCCCGGCTTGGGTCACTGTCTGTGCGGAGCCTGCATGTGGCTGTGTGGCTTTCCTCGGGTGCTCTGACTTCCTCCCATGGTCCAGAAGATGTGTGGGTTAGGTGCATTGGCCATGCTAAATTGCCCCTTAGAGTCCTGGGATGCATAGGTTAGAGGGATTAGCGGGGTAAATATGTGGGGTTATGGGGATTGGGCCTGGGTGGGACTGTTGCCGGTGCAGACTTGATGGGTCAAATGGCCTCCTTCTGCACTGTAGGGTTTCTATGATTCTATGAATAACAGTTAGCACCTTACGCATACAGGAACTGTTAGAGATGGAATCCATCCACTTCACTGTTGTCCAATAATAAGTAATTTGTAGTGATTTGGACAGAGAGATGCAGGAAATTGATGTGTTCATTTTTATAGTAACACAACGCTGAGTTTTGCTCAAACAGCAGTGGTTTATCTCACCAGACTGCTCGTTACAATCTAGTCTCAAGTGAACCAGGAAGATTCAACCACATGGCAGTCACAGTGGAACCATATACCGGTTAGACCGTGATTTTTACTTATCAGAACACAGTTCAGTTGTCAGATTTCGAGTGACCTGGAAGCTAAAAGGCCACTTGCTAAATGAACAAGCAAAAGATTCTGCCGTTTGTCATCTTCTCTGTTCCTGCCTCTCCAGGTGCCCCGAAGCGATGATGCGTGATGATCTGCAGCACCACGCGATGGAGAACTACAAAGGCAAAACTTCAGACAGACAGACAGGAACTGGCAACGGAGAGGATGTTAACTGAAGAACCTGGTTTTATTTAGCTGGGTGGTTGGCAGTTTTCATTAACTGTTGAGGTACATGAGTGATGGACGGCACAGCACAGCTGCCAACATGTTAAACTATGTAAGTTGGCAGGCTGAGGAACTATAGCCACAGCCCAATGTGTTGAACCTTTGCCAAAATAAGTATATTAAAATGAACAATTAAAAAGAATAGGGTGCTTTGGGGAGATTACAGGAGATTCATCAAAGATCTATGAATGTCTGGGTACTATGTTCAGATATGAGTGGCAACAGTCCATAAATAAGGCAATGGTCAGAGTGCAGAAGCCAATATATGGAGATTAATTGATTATTTTCCCTCCCCAAGACTCCTAATATATTAATTCTGTTGAAGTAGGTTACCCTGGAAGATTTTTGAAAATAAACTGCAGCATGCTGTCAGAAACAGAACACTCTGTTAACAGATTGTCACCACCGTTGACAATGTATGCAGCAGACTTACATTGAGGAATAATTGGATTGCAAAACCGTTTTGAACCTGTTGATTTACACTCTGACAGTGAGTGTATTGACTTGACTGTTGATGGTTTAAAACCTCAGACAAATTTCCAAACTTCATTTTATTAATATCACACATATTTTGTACCAGATGGTGAAACCTGGTCATCAGAAATGATGGTTAGGTGCATTGACCCAAACAGGTGCCAGAGTGTGGCGACTTGGGGGAATTTCACAGTAACTTCATTGCAGTGTTAATGTAAGCCTTACTTGTGACCAATAAATAAACTTTAACTTTTTCAACATCCTCTGGGACAACATTGATCCAGTTCACCTTCTACCATCCCAGTAGTCACATGACACAATGATAATGAAGTTTCTGCCTAATGACAGCGATCAATCTCCATCAGTTAGTCTACGCCAGACTCCGACGTGACACGAGAAAACCCCCAGTGATGGGGAGCTTTGGGAACCACAGGTCTAAAGTCACCTGTTTCTCCCAAGAAATGCTACACTTCCCGCAGGTCATGTCTCAAATTACTCACATCGCACGTCCCAAAATGTCATTTTCTGGAAGAATTCCATCTAATTTGCATTTGAAGCAATCAATACCAACTGTTTCCACCATCTCCCTGTGGAACTTGTATAGATTGACAACTCAAACACTGAAATATTGTTTGAATTTCCCAAACTCCCCTCCCCCTCCCACCCCACACTCTTTTTGGGGGCAGGGATATGTCCTCTCGTTCAACAGCCCTGGAAAAGGTGAAATGATCTTGTCATGATTTACATTACCCCATTCCTGCAGAATCCTAAAACTGGCAAGGCTAAATCACTCCAAACTTCAGGAAAAGAGGGAAAAAATGGGTGAAACAGGCTGGACGTTTGCACACAGGTTTATATTTAGTTCATTGATTGTACTATGCCAATTTGGAATAATACCTTTGCAAGGAAACTGAACCCGGCACCTTCAAATGGCAGAGATATTGGCCATAGGTTATGACCTCACTTGGGCAAAGCTCATAAAATCCCAACGAGGCCAATGGAGAATTCCAGTCTGTGAGCCACACGGTAAAATTCCAGCCATTATCATAGAATCCTTACATTGCAGAAGGAGGCCATTTGGCCCATCAAATCTGCACCAACAACAATCCAACCCAGGCCCTATCCCCGTAACCCTGTGTATTTACCCCACTAATTCCACTGACATCAAGGGTCAATTTACATGGCCAGTTCACCTAACTTACACATCTTTAGGGCACGGGAGGAAACTGGAGAACCCGGAGGAAATCTATACGGACACAGGCGGAATGTGCAGACTCCACACAGTCACCCGAGTTTGGAATTGAACCTGGGTCCCTGGCACTGTGAGGCAGCAGTGCTCACCACTGTGCCTTTGTGTCATGCGACTCATAGTATAAATATGGACCTGAGTTTCTGAAATTAATTTTGCATGATACAAAATGTTACCTGTTTATTTAGGATTGATTTCTCTCCTTTTAAATCTCCATTTCCATTGGTAGAAATTCCATTTTTCAGTTTAAAGTTTATTTATTCGTGTCACAACATTAACACTGCAATGAAGTTACTGTGAAAATCCCCTAGTCGCTACACTTTGGCGCCTGTTCGGGTACACTAAGGGTGAATTTAGCATGGACAGTGCAACCAATGTCTTTCGGACTGTGGGAGGAAACCAGAGTACTCGGAGGAAACCCACACAGACACGAGGAGAATGTGCAAACTCCACACAGACAGTGACCCAGGTCGGGAATCGAAGCCGGGTCCCTGGCACTGTGAGGCAGCAGTGCTAACCACTTGTGACAATATGCCCCCCCCTCCCAGTCTTCTCTTCAGAGAAGATTCCTGAGTTGAGGGGTTTGTCCGATGAGGAAAGGTTGAGCAGGTTGGGTCTATAGTCATTGCAGTTCAGAAGAATGAGAGGCGATTTGATTGAAACATGTAAGATTCTGACAGATTAATGGGGTAGATGCTGAGAGGGTGTTTCTCTCATGGGGCCAAGGGCACAGTTTTAAAACAAGGGATCTCCCATGTAAATGGAGATGAGGAGAAATTTCTTCTCTCAGGAGGTGTATGAGATTCCCTTCCCCAGAGGCAGTGGAGGCTGGGTTATTAAATATCTTCAAGGCTGAGTTTGACAGATTGATGATCGACAAGGGAATTAAGGGTAATGGGGGTGTACTGGCAAGAAAGTGGAATTAAGACCACAATCAGGTCAATTACGATGTTACTGAATGGTGGAATAGGCCTGAGAGGCCAAAGGTGGCACGGTGGAACAGTGGTTAGCACTGCTGCCTCACAGCTCCAGGGGCCTGAGTTCGATTCCCAGCTTGAGTCACTCTCTGCGCGGCATCTGCACGTATTCTGTGTGGGTTTCCTCTGGGTGCTCCGATTTCCTCCCACAGTCCGAAAGACCTGCTGGTTAGGTGCATTGGCTATGCTAAATTCTCCCTCAGTGTGCCCTAACTGGTGATGGAGTGTAGCAAATGGGAGATTTTCACAGTAAATTCATTGCAGTGTTAATATAAGCCTGTTTGTGACGCTAATAAATGAACTTAAAACTTCAATTCCAGCCTTGGGTGTCTGTGTGGAATTTGCACATTCTCCCCATGTCTGCATGGGTTTCTTCCACGTGCTCTGGTTTCCTCCCACAGTCCAAAGATGTGCGGGTTAGATGCATTAGCCACGCTAAATTACCCATTAGTATCCCAAGATGTGCAGGTTAGATGGGATTAGCCATGGTGAATATGAGAGATTACAGGGATAGAGCAGGAAAGAGGGCATGGACAAGGTGCTCTGTCAGAGAGTCAGTGCAGACTCAATGGACTGAATGGCCTCTTTTGCATTGTAATGATTCTATGATCCCTCCCTCTGTCCTTTGATTGAGTTTGAAAGCACGTCACATATGCGTTGCACGCTCTTCTGAAGTGTGTCTCCCAGTTTAGTGTGTAAAGATCAATTCTGCAGTATTGTTATAGAAAATGCTAATACGCACTCCAATTAATACAGTAAATCATTCAAAACACATTGTAGAATTTTAGTAAACAAGGTTTGACACTGAGGCATATGAGAAAGTCTAAGGGCAGGGTGGAGGTATGTTTTAAGGAGTGTCTTAAAAGAGGAGCAAGAGATGGAGAGGCTTAAATTTTAGACCCAAGGCTCCAAAAGCTGAAGACACAGTCGCAAATGGTGAAGAGTTGAAAACTGGGGATTTGATTTGATTTGGTTTATTATTGTCACATAGATTAACATACAGTGAAAAGTATTGTTTCTTGCGCGCTACACAGATAAAACATACCGAAAGTAGGGAAGGAAACATGGAACATAGAACATTACAGCACAGTACAGGCCTTTCAGCCCTCAATGTTGTGCCAAGCTATGTCCAAACCCAAGATCAAGTTATCCCACTCCCTATCATTCTGGTGTGCTCCATGTGCCTATCCAATAACCGCTTGAAAGTTCCTAAAGTGTCCAACTCCACTATCACAGCAGACAGTGTATTCCACATCCCAACCACTCTCTGAGTGAAGAATCTACCTCGGACATCCTTCCTATATCTCCCACCATGAACCTTATAGTTATGCCCCCTAGTAACAGCTACATCCACCCGAGGAAATAGCCTCTGCACGTCCACTCTATCTGTCCCCCTCATTGTCTTATAAACCTCTATTAAGTCGCCTCTCGTTCTCCTCCACTCTAAAGAGGAAAGTCCCAGCTCCCTCAACCTTTCCTCATAAGACCTACCCTTCAAACCAAGCAGCATCCTGGTAAATCTCCTCTGCACAAAGAAACAAGAGAGCGTAGAATGTAGTGTCACCATCATTGCTAGAGTGTAGAGAAAAATCAACTTAATGCAAGGTAGGTCCATTCAAAAGTCTGACAGCAGCAGGGAAGAAGCTGTTCTTGAGTTGGTTGGTACATGACCTCAGACTTTCATATCTTTTTCCTGAAGAAAGAAGGTGGAAGAGAGAATGTCCGGGGTGCGTGGGGTCCTTAATTACTCTGGCTGCTTTGCCGAGGCAGCGGGAAGTGTAGACAGAGTCAATGGATGGGAGGCTGGTTTGTGTGATGGAATGGGCTACATTCACAACCTGCACTCAATAAGATGAACACAGATATCTGGGAAGATTGTGGGACTGCGGGGGGCCGCGGAGATAAGAAGGGGTGCGGCCCCAGAGGGTATTGAAAATAAGGGAACAGTTTGGAAATGGAGGCTTTGACAGACAGGGAGACGATTGTGTCAGTAAGCCCAACGGTGATAAGTGAAAGGACGTGGTTCGAGTTAGGGTAGGGGTAGCTGAGTTTTAGGTGAGTTCAAAAGGGTGAGTCAAATTCTTTACTCACAGAGAGGCTTTGTATGTTGAGAGGCCTAGTCAATGGTTTGAAATAATCACTCATAATGGGGGGGAAAAAGTTCAGAAAGAATTCCTGGAGAAACAGAATCACGATATCGCAGAGGTTTCCCTGTTGGAACTGAGGTGATGTTTAGTGAGTTAGTCAGACTTCTCTGGAACATGAGTGTGGGAGGTGCTTTTTTTCTCTCTCTCTCTCTGTACTTTTCCAATTGCGAATGTGTTTCCTAGCTGCAGGGAAAGCACACTCCAGAACGTGAGAGAAAAAGTGCTGAGAGTAGAGACCTGTAGGGCAGTCGTCACAAACTTAGAGACTGTTTTATATTTTAACTTTTTAATGTGCTAGATTTCCCACACAGATTTCAATCACTGCCTATTACATGGCATTTAAACAAGCCATTTTCTCTGAACATCAAACCTCCCTTGAAAGATTCACTGTGGTAATACAAATGTGCATTGTCGGTGATCTGTAGAGTATAACAGCACTGCTATTGACAGCAGGAGAATATGATCTGGGCTTGGAAGGGATAAAAGGGAATACAGGGCTAAGGGGAAAGAGGGGAATAACTAGCAGAATGGACTGGTTGGGCTGAATGGCCTGTCACTGGGCTATGTCATTTACACATTTCTAAATCATTGGATAGCCCTTTCAAAGAGCCAGCACAGAATGTGATGGGCCCAATGGCTTCTTCTGTGCCATATGAGTCTATGAAAAATTAAATGGAAAAATCATAGAATCTCTACAATGCAGAAGGAGGCCATTTGGCTCATTGAGTCTGCACCGACAACAATCCCACCCGGGCCCTATCCCCATAACCCTCCATATTTATCCTGCTAAGCCCCCTGACACTAAGGGGCAATTTAGCCTGGCCAATCAACTTAATCCACACATCTTTGGACCATAGGAGGAAACCGGAGCACCCGGAGGAAACCCATGCAGACCCGTGGAGAATGTGCAAACTCCACACAGACAGTGACCCAAGCCAGGAATTGAATCCAGGTTCTTGGCACTGTGAGGCAGCAGTGCTAACCACCGTGACAACTAATTGGGCTGAATGGCCCACAGTTGGGCTCTGTATATAGTTCACACATTTCTAAATTATGGGATAGCCCTTTCAAAGAGCCAGCACAGGGCATGATGGGTCAAAAAAAACCCTCCTGTGCCATATGATTCTTTGAAATAATAATGGAAAAATCTATGGAAAGATGTCTTCTTTCCCACTATTGTCACTATTAACATAGAAACATAGAAGATAGGAACAGGAGGAGGCCATTTGGCCCTTCAAACCTGCTTAGCCCTTCATCACGCTCATGGCTGACCATCCAATTCAACACCTAATCCTGCTTTCTCCCCATAAATAGCAATAAATCTTGAATCCAGTCTGTAGCACTGATTCTCCTTCCCAGCACTGGGAGTGGGAAGGTGGACCTCTTCTTAGCGACTTCAATGCACATCAGAGAGATGGACGGCACATCCACACCACCTAACATGGCTGAAACAATGGGGCACACATCAAGCAGGGGTCTCGCACATTGCTGAGTAAGAGATGAGAAGGATTATCAATGCGTGGGGGGAGGTGAGGGGCGGTGGGGGGTGCGTCGGCTACTGCAAGCTCATCTGACACACCTCTCAGGGGACAGTTGTGGACCATACGGCTTAAGTGCAGGATCAGGTATGAGGCTGAAGTTCCCCAGCCCTGGAACATTGTTGGCCTGGAGGAGGCGAGAGAAAGAACGAAATTCTAAAAAGGCACAATTGCATTTTTGTCTTGTGCCACATTTTTATGACAATCTTTTTGCTGTAATTATCTGGTCTGAATGTCAATTAGGAAGCTTTTTGGTTTCATTATTCCAGGCAGGATTTGTTTATGTAACCTTCCCTGCGAGGTAGCTCAATTAACAGTCCATGGAGCAGTCACGCTGCGCTACAGAGCCTGCATGCTAAATTTATGTTGTGACATAAGATGCATTATCATGAAAGAATGCAGTGGAGTTCTCCCAATGGTTTAGTCAGAAAATGCTTAGTGATGTAGAAATAGAGCACACAGACCAGAAAGATCCTCCTTCAATGCTTTATCGATGTGGCATTGGTCATCCCAGCTGCAGTATTCTCACCCTGAGGAAGGAAAATTCAACCAGATCGCCCCTCCATTTTTGCACATGCACCTGACACAAGAACTGGATCAGGATCAGGCACAGTTGAGATGCCCTCCTGAGTCAAATAGCCCGGCAACACTCACTGCTTAGTTTCACCCAATCCATAGAATCAACACAGTGCAGAAGGAGGCCATTCGGCCCATCGAGTCTACATCAATCGCAATGCCAATTCCCCTAACACCAAATATTTACCCCGCCGATCCTCTGACACTAGGGTCAATTTAGCACGGCCAATCCACCGAACCCACACATCTTTGGGGTGTGGGAGGAAACCGGAGCAAGCCCACACAGACATGGGGATAATGTGCAGACTCCGCACAGACAGTGACCCAAGCTGGGAATTGAACCCAGGTCCCTGGCGCCGTGAAGCAGCAGTGCTGACCACTGTGCCACCGCGCTGCCTTAAGAAGTCTGGCTGTTTTCGAACAAGGCACAAAGAAGCTGTCAGCCTTGTGAAGCAACCCACCATTGAGAATCAGTGGGGAGTGGGGTGGACATTTTTCCCTTCACCCGCGGGCAGCACAGTGCAGCTGCCTCACAGCGACGGGCACCCGGGTTCAATTCCAACCTGGAACAGGCAGATTTGAACGAGTTTTGTTCCAGTGAGTGGTGTAGGGGCGAGGCTGTCTCATCTTCGATCGCTGGTCTGTCACCCAGTTTTTGAAAGCTGACCTTCCCACACTATGTATCAGGAGCTTTCGACCACATTAAATTCTCCCTTTCTGCCCCTGTAATGTTATTGAGGAAAATTATTTCTGCTTCTCAAGCTGGTCCTCTCCTCGCAGTGACAGACATCCCCTCTGCCCAAAATTTTCCTCCACGAATTGCTGGCAGGCATCCCAAGGCGGAATGGAAGGGTTTTGGAACACAGCTTCCATACAGGACTGGTAACATAAACAGAGTTCAAACGTTCCTGTGATGGAGAGGCTTACCATTGAATCTGGACTTGTACAAGCAATGTGGGGGCGAGGGAAGCAAAAAACAACCGCAGAAATTTACAGCAATAAATTTCATGAGGTATTTTTAAAATTCAATTCATGGCACATGGGCTTCGCTGGCTGGGCCAGCATTTGTTGCCCATCCCTAGTTGCCCCGAGGGCAGTTGAGAGTCAACCACATTGCTGTGGACTCATATGTAGGCCAGACCAGGTAAGGATGGCAGATTTCCTTCCTTAAAGGACATTAATGAACCAGATGGGTTTTTCTCCCCCAACAGTTGACAGTGGTTTCATGGTCATCAGCAGATTCTCAAACTCCACCGTCTGCCATGGCGGGATTCGAACACAGGTTCCCGGAACATGAGCTGAGTTTCTGGATTAATAGGCTATCGATAATACGACTAGGCCATCACCTCTGAGATGTTCTCAAATCACAGCCACCCTTAAATCCCTCTCAAATCCCTTGCACTTCTCACTCTGTCATTTTAACCCCCTACTTTTATCTCCATTTTTCTCTTTTTTTTAAGTTATATTCAATCAAAAACTAAATTGGTCCAATCAACGTCCCTACAAGAGAGACGTTACAGATCCAAGCTGACATGATAGACCCGTCTTTCCCTGTCTTGTGCTGGATCAACAAGATCCAAGTTGACAGGAGCAGGCATTGCAACACCTCCAGTGCTTGATCTGAGCTTCATTTTAGTCAAAAGACCTGGATGGCATTTTTAAACATTGCTTCCAATGAAGCCTCAGTGTAACCTCATGACATCAACCTTTCCTTCACGCCAAGCTGGTCATGGCTGAATCTGCAACTGGTGGAATGTTCAGGGTACACCTTGAAGGGACAGAGCCACATATCTGAATGAGGCACCCTCCTGGGTCCCAGTCCTGGTAAAATACGCCCGTGGAACAGTTGGGTCTGAACACCAAGTGACACTTGGACTCAGAGGCCACTGTGCAGGACTCTGAAACTTTACCCCCGTAAGTCTTTGCCCTGCTGGAGTGTCTGTTTTCGTAGAGAAATTCTATGCGGCTGCTGATACTACAGAAACAACAACATGCAACTGGCAATGTTTTTAAAAAAGTTTATCTATTAGTGTCACAAGTAGGCTGACATTAACACCGCGATGAAGTTACTGTAAAAATCCCCAAGTCGCCACTCTCCCGGCATTACACCTTCTCCAAGGATTGCTCTCATTTGCATCTTAGCCAAAAGGCCAAGATGCTGCTTTAAAAAATTGCCTCTTTTTTAAACCCTGTTCAGGTTAAAGAGAGAGAATTTAGCAGGGCCAATACATCTAACCAGCACATCTTTCAGAGTGTGGAAAGAAACCGGAACACCTGGAGGAAACCCACACAGACACAGGGAGAACATACAGATTCCACACAGACAGCAACCCCAGCCAGGAATTGAACCTGGGTTCCTGGTGCTGTGAGGCAGCAGTGCCAACTACTGTGCCACCATGCTGGCCCAAGCCAATTTCATGTAACTAAAACATCCCAAAATGTCTCGCAGAGATAGTGTCACAAACACTAATCCTGAGCCAAAAAATATCAGCAGACATTACAGAAAAGCTGAAGAGGTGGGGTTTTAATGGTTATCTTAAACAACTCACGTTCAGACAGCACCTTTAACAAAATAAGATGTCCTAAAGTGCTTTACTCCTTTACTTAATATGTTAATTACACAGATAGCTATCCTCTGTCACACTGTGTTAACTCAGCAATATTATAATTACCTCTTCCTTGAGGCTTTTGCCTGCCTGGTTTTGCTCTGTAACAACGAGGCTAAAACAAAAAAAAACTTTCCATCCTGAGTTTCCATCTCACTGAGGAGGCTTCAGGCCAACACACACAAAGACCAAAGAAAATTACAGCACAGGAACAGGCCCTTCGGCCCTCCAAGGCTGCACCAACCATGCTACCCAACTGAACTAAAACCCTCTACCTTTCCGGGGACCATATCCCTCTATTCCCATCCTATTCATGTATTTGTCCGGACGCCCCTTAAAACTCACTATCGTATCTGCTTCCACTACTTCCGCTGGCCATCAGTTCCAGGCATCCACCACCCTCTCTGTAAAAGACACGTATCCAACAACCTGCTCGTAAAACTCTGCTTGCATTTTGACCTCTGTGACAAATTGCACCACAGTAGCTGAAATAACCCACAACATTCCAAAACAATCAAAAATGTTCCAAGTCAAACAACCACAATGTTCTAAATGAGAAAGTCAGTTTGCACTGTCTCCCAATGTTAATGGAGCATTTGAAAAATTCCAGGATTCTGCACCTTTGCCAAAAACTAATCAATTCTTCCTTGGGCCACATTCCATCTTTGGACCAAATTTAATTGAAGTCCGTCCATTAACTTCTGAGACGTATCATTTAGAGACAGACTGGGGCAAAGGTAACAATTCAATTAGATTCTAGATTAAGCGTTTAAGATTCTGAAATGGGGTTATGAACCCACAACCTTCAGGCTCAGAAACATGATCCTATCAAATGAACCAAGGCTGACAGGTCACCCAAGCACTTTGCAGGAACATTATTAAATGCAATTTGGCATCGAACCACATGGGCATAGAATCATGGTTCCAGCATGGCACGACGCCCATCTGGCTCTCTGGAAAAGTAATTCACCCAGAGCCACTCCACCATTTCCCTCTGGCCCTGCAAATCTTTCCTTTTAAGATAATGATCTAATAATTGCCTTTTGAAAGCCATAACTGATTTTTCTTTCTAAATTTGTTCATCATTTTCTGGGCCAGCATCTATTGCCCATCCCTAATCGCCTGAACTGGGCAACTTGCTAGGCAGTTCCAGAGGGCAGTGACGAATCAATCACGTTGCTGTGGGTCTGGAGTCACAGGTAGATCAGACCAAAGAAGGTAGGTCAGACCAGATGGGATTTTTTTAATGACAATGGGCATCATTAGTCTTTTATTTCCAGATTTTAAATGAATCGTGGGATTCAAACCTGAGTCCCCAGAGCAATAATGATTTGATGTGATTTGATTTATTATTGCCCCATGAATTGGGATAGAGTCACAGAGTCACAGAGGTTTACAGAACGGAAACAGGCCCTTCGGTCCAACTTGTCCATGCCGCCCTTTTTTTTAAACACTAAACTAATCCCAATTGCCTGCATTTGGCCCATATCCCTCTACACCCATCTTACCCATGTAACTGTCTAAATACTTTTTTAAAGACAAAATTGTACCTGCCTCTGCTACTACCTCTGGCAGCTCGTTCCAGACACTCACCAACCTCTGTGTGAAAAAATTACCCCTTCGGGTGAAGGCAGTAGAGTTTTGGATATAGTTGAGTTCACGGTGGGTGGAAGATGGGAGGCAGCTGGCACAGCTTTGGAATAGTTGGACTTAACAAAGTTATGGATGAGGGTTTCAGCAGCTGAGGTGGGGACAGAATAGGGCAATGTTTTCGAGGTGGAAGTCAGCAGAGTGTGGGGTTGGGTCTGGTGGTCAAATCTGACACCCAGAGTTGGACCTTTACTGACCTGACTTCCTGGGAAGGGGAGCATCAGATAGTCGGGAGAAACCCGTAGGCTGGGATGATTGATTGGCAGCCAGGTTGGCACCTTGGGCGTTGGTCCCAGAAGGTGTGAGAGAGCTTGAATGGGGTGTGAGGAGGAGGGCCTGTCAATCGGATTAGCTGCTTAGCCCAGGATATGGGGTTCTCAAAGACTGGGTGGGCCAGCTGGGGGCTTGAGGGGTCACAGGCCTGGTTGCGGGGGGGGTGGGAGAGAATCAGAGGCTTGGTGAGGGTGACAGTGCAAGCCTAAGGAGAAGATCGGGGAGGTAGGTGGGATTTGGTGCTTGATTGCGGGGGCTCCTCAGGTAGGTACACTGGACCCAGGTAGGTGTAAAGGCACATTCATCTTTGCTTCCCCTATTTAGTGGCATCCTTCACTACTGTGCCATGGTCAATCTGCTCATCCACCTTGCAGTCCTTCTCCACATCCACACAGATAGATAGCTCCTCAGATCTTGTATAGTTTTGCCACTCAGTGTCAGTGCCAATACCTCTTAGCTCAGGGACAGTGCCCATGGCGTTCAGTGGAAGTCATAGAGGTTTGCAGCATGGAAACTGACCCTTCAGCCCAGCTTGTCCATGCCGCCCTTTTTTGACCAACTAAGATAGTCCCAATTGCCCGCTTTTGGCCCATATCCCTATCTTACCCATAGCATCATCAAACCCGTCCTGTTGCAGCTGCCTGTATTTTCCCAGCTCTCTCTGAACATTCTTGTGGCTGCCACTTTGCTGCCAGTGATGCCAAACTGTTCTTGGAGTCTACGTGGTGGAGAGGCGCCCACTCAAACCTGCGTCAAAACTCATTCCACTCTGAACTCTTATACCTGGCAAAGACCCGAATCCCATTATAACAGCGGTGGTGGAAGAGAAGACCCAGTGTAAGCTGCAGGGCAGCAGGAGCTGTGACTAAGATGGTTATTCTGAATTAAATAATTTGAAAATCACCATCCACCTACCCCTCCAGTTTAAAGCCACCGTCTTTGTTGTTACAAGTGATTTGTTTTCACTGCGTTAGAACTTGCTCCCTAACCCTTGGCCCCCTCAATATTCAAGTGTTTATGGGTTGCTGGCTGTATTGGTATCCTGTGCACTGCTGGCAGCACATCCTGTGAACAGGAACAAATCTGATATTACACTGTCTCCTTCCAAGGTAAAGGCTTTAGAAGTGGTTATTGCAGCGTTTCTGCTCTTGGGATAACTCGCAGAAAGATGAAAGCTGTTCTGTGAACTCCTCCAGCCTTCCTGAATCCAACCGCGATTAACTCCTTCCTTTTGGATTTTGCGCTCCGTTATCCCTTGTTGCTCTGAATGACTATCTAGAGCTCTGCAGTGGCAGAGGGCTGGGGTCAGGTCTTCCTGTCACCATCTACAACTTTCACTACAGATCGCTAACCAAGAAGTCTTACTTCCGGTGTGGACTTAAGCAAGGTTGAGACTTGGCAAGGCTCTGGTTCTTCCTGCTAAAGATCAGCATCAAAGCTTAATCCCTACTAGAGGCCCCAGAGGGTAAATGGCACTGTGCAATTATACTTCTGTAAGGAATTGAGGGAAGAGTCAACATGTTCAGATAAGACCAATTTAAAGGTTTAGTTTATTTTATTAGTGTCACAATTAGGCTTACATTTTCTAAAAACAAATGGGTGGCACAGTGGCATACTAGTTACATAAGAACATAAGAACATAAGAAATAGGAGCAGGAGTAGGCCATCTAGCCCTTCGAGCCTGCCCCGCCATTCAATAAGATCATGGCTGATCTGAAGTGGCTCAGTTCCACTTTCCCGCCCTCTCCCCATAACCCTTAATCTCTTATCAAAAACCCATCAACCCGCATCTTAAAAATATTTGGCGAGGCAGCCTCCACCACTTCAACGGGCAGAGAATTCCAGAGATTCACCACCCTTTGAGTGAAGAAGTTCCTCCTCAGCTCCGTTCTAAACCGCACCCCCTTTATCTTGAGGCTGTGCCCCCTAGTCCTACTGTCTTTTTTGAGCGGGAAGAGTCTCTCCACCTCTATCCTATCCATCCCATTCATCATCTTATAGTTAGCATTAGTATGTGCTGGTCTCACAGCGCCAGGGACCCGGGTTCAAATCCGGCCTCGAGTAATGTCTGTGTGGAGTTTGTACATTCTCCCCGTGTCTGCATGGGTTTCCTCCGGTGTTCCAGTTTTCTCCCACAGTCCAAAGATGTGTGGGTTAGGTGGATTGGCCATGCCAAATTGCCCCTTAATTTCAGAAGGACTAGCTAGGGCAAATGAATGGGGTGATGGGGATAGGGGCTGGGTGGGATTGTGTTTGGAGCAAACCCAAGGGCCAAATAGCCTCCTTCTGCTCTGTATGGATTCCATGATTCTATGACTGATTTCACCCCTCTCTCTGGGCACTCTCATCAGTTGAATCAGATTTGTCCCTGAGCCAAGTTTCCAAAGCTACCTCCCCTCCATTAAGAAGACTGCTGACTTCCACCTCAGTCATGCTGACCATCTTCACCTCCACCTCAACCCATGCACTCCCAAACCCTCATTCACACCTTTGTACCCTCCAGACCTGGGTAGCGAATCTCCCATCTTCCGCCCTCCAAGAACAGCAGGCCACCTCGGGCTGTCCATACCTCATCCTGCATCACATTCCATTCCGCTAAATCCTGAATTGCGTTCATAATAACTTTGTACACCATGTCCCAGATATTCCCATTTCCCATCCATCAGTTTGTTGGCATTTGTACTCAGAAAGCATTCTACTGGTTCAACAAATTCCAGACGTATTTGGGGGGTTCATCATTGACTAATAGTGGAGGTGATGCCCTAGTGGTATTATCAATAGACTATTAATCCAGACTCAGCTAATGCCCTGGGGACCTGGGTTCGAATCCTGCCAGGGCAGATTACGGAATTTGAATTTAATTTTAAAAAAATCTGGAATTAAGAATCTACTGATTACAATGGAACCATTGTCGGGAAAACCCATCTGTTTGTTAATGTCTTTTAGGGAAGGAAATCTGTTGTCCTTACCTGATCAGGCTTACATATGATTCTAGACCCACAGCAATGTCTTGACTCTCAACTACCCTCTGAAATGGCCTGGCAAACCACTCAGTTCAAGGGCAACTAGAAATGCTGGCCAGCCAGCCAGCGATGCCCAGATGAGGTAGGATCCAGTTGCTGTGGTCCATTAGGAACCAACGACATAGGGAGCACAAGGGATGATGTTCTATCAAGGGGAATGACGAAATGGCAGAGACATCGAACAAATATCTTTTGTCCATCTTCACAATGGAAAGCACAAGTTTCACAGCAGAAACAGATGGCAGCTGAAGGATGAAGAAGAATGAGGACATTCAGGAAATTGGGGTCAGCAGTGAAAAAGTATTGGAGAAAAGTATTGGACTAAAATCCAAAAAATCTTCAGGACCTGATAGTCTACACCTTAGGATGCATAGATGGTGGATGCACTGGCTATGATTCTCCAAACTTCCTTCAATTTAGGAATTTTATTACATTGATTTTTAATTTTTTTTGCCTGCAGCAGTTGTGGACTCGCCAACTTTAAGGGCATTCAAATGGTCGTTGGATAGGCATATGGATAATATTGAAATAGTTTAGGTTAGAGGGTCTTTAGATTGGTTCCACTGGTCGGTGCAACATCGAGGGCCGAAGGGCCTGTACTGCGCTGTAATATTCTATGTTCTATTAAAATTTCAAATTAGCAGTTACTTACTAGCCAATGAAATTACTGCTTTCCTGTGATATCTTGCTTAGAATTACAGAATCCCTACAGTGCAGAAAGAGGCCATTCAACCCATCGAATCTACACTGACTCTCCGACAGAGCGCCTTATCCCTACCCAATCCTACCCTATCCCCGCAACCCCACATATTTACGCTGCTAATCCCTCTAACCTACACCTCTTTGGTCACTAAGGGACAATTTAGCATGGCCAGTCCACTTAACCTGCACATCTTTGGATGTGGGAGGAAACCGGAGCATCCAAAGATAACCCATGCAGACATATGGAGAATGTGCACACTCCACACAGTCAGTGACCCGAGGCAGGAATTGAACCCGGTTCTCTGGTGCTGTGAGGCAGCAGTGTTAGCCACTGTCTACCGTGCCGCCCAGCTTAGCTTGCTGCCCCAATAGATATCATAGAGTCGACCCTGTCCCTATTTGAACTGGTGTCGATAAATGTGTGTTTTCAGTAGGATTTGTTGCTTTGCATTCAGGAAATATGATTGTTTATCCTTTTCCTTATCCAGGAGTATTGCAATCAATTGTAATGTCCATATCACTGTTCTAACAGGAACAGACCGGGCTTGGATAAAAGTAAAATCCTGCGGATGCTGGAATCTGAAACAAAAACAAAAAATGCTGGAAAATCTCAACCTATCTGACTGCATCAGTGTAGAGAGAATAGAGCCAACATTTCGGGTGTGGATGACCCTTCATCAGAGCAGACTTGGAATTTTCATTCTCACTATGGCTCAGAGGTGGGGATTTTACTCTTGAATCATTGGAACTCTTCAACTTTGCTTTCCCATTCTTCCATTATCTCAGTCACTGATCCAATTCTTTCCATTGCTGTCTTTCCCTCTCTCACTCACAGATTTAATTGTTTGGCATTCTGACATGGCTCTGACCAGCTGATCACTGAGAGCTTGAAAGAGTAAACTAGAAAGAGTGCAGAAAAGATTTACTAGGATGCTACTGGGACTTGATGGTTTGACTTACAAGGAGAGGCTGGATACACTGAGACTTTTTTCCCTAGAGCTTGGGAGGCTTACGGGCGATCCAATAGAGGTCTATAAAATAATGAGGAGCATATATAACATAGACAGTCAACATCTTTTCCCAAAGGCAGGGGAGTCTAAAACTAGGGGGCATAGATTTAGGGTGAGAGGGGAGAGATACAAAAGGATCCAGAGGGGAAATGTTTCACACAGAGGGTGGGTGAGTGTTTGGAACAAAGGTAAAGTTAAAGTTTATTTATTAGTGACAAGTAAGGCTTATATTAATACTGCAATGAGGTTACTGTGAAATTTCCCTAGTCGCCACATTCTAACCAGCACGTCTTTCAGACTGTGGGAGGAAACCGGAGCACCCAGATAAAACCCTTGCAGACACAGGAGAATGTACAAACTTCACACAGGCAGTGACCCAAGCTGGGAATCGAACCCAGGTCTCTGGCATTGTGAGGTAGCAGTGCTAACAACTGTGTCACCGTGCCATCCAAGGTAGTAGTGGAGGCGGGTACAATTTTGCCTTTTAAAAAGCATTTGGACAGTTACATCGATAAGACGGGTATCGAGGGATATGGGCCAAGCTCGGGCAATTGGGACTAGCTTAGTGGTAAAAAAAAAGTGGCATAGACAAGTTGGGCCGAAGGGCCTGTTTCGTGCTGTAAATCTCTATGATTCTGATTTGTTGATATTAGTTAGGCACAACACCCAAAAACAAGAGGACATTCTGCATGGTCACTTCAGCATTGCTGAGTGCCTTTAACATGGGGTTTTGTGTGGAGAAGTTCTGGGCACCTTTATCAGACGCATGGAATCTGACAGCTCCTTGTTGGTTACATCTGACAGCTCCTTGTTGGTTACACCAGTCATATCCCCAAGTTCTTGCCATTTCACTTCATCTTGCCATCAACATCATGAACCATATGAAACACCAACTTTATTTATTCTTAAAGTCCCTGAGGCAACCAGATCTGGACCTGGCATATTAACTGCTCATTCTTTGCAGTTTAACCTGAATGTCTTCAATACTCATGACATTTCTTCCATCTTGATCTCCTCCATTTCTATTTCTAGTCAACCGGCCTCATCTTGTGTTTCTGACGTTTTGACTTGATCTGACACCTTCTGTTATTTAATTAAGCCACCCTGATTCATCTGACTACGACTGGGAAGGAAACTATCCCTTCTCATCTGCTGCCTTCATTATCCTCCCAGTGTTAGTCACTCTCTGTGACACCTCAACCTGCTGTCAAAGAAAGACCAAATCCATCAATCTTCTTAGAATCATAGAATCCCTATAGTGCAGGAGGAGACCATTTGGCCCATTGAGCCTGCATCGACAGCAATCCCACCCGGGCCCTATCCCCGTTACCCCACATATTTACCCTGCTAATTTCCCTTACCCTAGGGCAATTTAGCATGGCCAATCAACCTATCCTATGCATCTTGGGTCACTAGAGGAAATTTGGTGTAGCCAGTCAACTTAACCTACACATCTTCGGAGTGTGGGAGGAAACCAGAGCACCCGGAGGAAATCCGCACAGACACGGGGAGAGTGTCAGACAGTCACCCGAGGTTGGAATTGAACCTGGGACCCTGGTGCCGTGAGGCAGCAGTGCTAACCACTGTGCCACCGTGCCAC
Organism: Carcharhinus amblyrhynchos; assembly: GCF_965287045.1. Classification (NCBI taxonomy): domain Eukaryota; kingdom Metazoa; phylum Chordata; class Chondrichthyes; order Carcharhiniformes; family Carcharhinidae; genus Carcharhinus; species Carcharhinus amblyrhynchos. The sequence continues at coordinate 128,354,622 of NC_137327.1, forward strand.
CCACCTCTTGATTGTTTCAACGTTTCCCATCTTCTACTGATCTTGCCGGCACCTTTGCTACCTCTGAGCGACCGCAAACAATTCTTTTTATCATCTTTCACCTCTCCTTCACCATCAGAGTTAAAGTCCTCTTACTCACCCTTACACTTGATAAAAGTCGCTTCCTTTATCAGTGAACCTCTGGGATCACTGTTGTGTAGTTGCTTATGGTCGAATACCATGCAACAAATCACACTATGCAAACTAGATCCATCTTGTTCACTGCTAGATGCCGGCCAATAGGGACACTCTTCCAGAATTCCTTGCTGCCTTTTCCCGCTTCAACTGTAGATTTCACTATTCCAACTCGTCTATCCATGCCAGTGAAATAACTGATGTTATTCCAGCTGGCATGGCAGGCCTTGTATTTCAGTCTTCTTCCCTTCTGTCAGATCTGCTATTAGATTGTGGTTCAATCATCCATGTCGTTCTGCTGTTTCTTGCAAAAATTCTGCCGATCGCACCTTGGATCTTAGTCAGCCTGAAGCATCCTGAGTGAATTATTTGTAACTCCTGTAATCCTCCACCAGAGCTGTGCGACCAGGTTTCAGGCAAAGCCGCTGGATTCCTGTCTCTCCCTTAGATCCCTTGCCAAAAGTGTTTCTTGTACCTTCTGTGAGGCCTTCTGTTCACTCTGACCCCTCCCCTGTCTGCTTGTTAATGCTCATAGAAAGCCAAGCAGGGGGGGGGCAATCGCTTTTTAAGTCGGCCTTGATTGCGATCGGGTGCCAGTCGTCCAAACTGCGCAGGAACTGGGCACAAGAAGGCAGGACCGGGGGGGGTGGGGGGGGAGGGTGGCAGTCTTTGGAGGGGGTTGGCACGGTGGCACAGTGGTTAGCACTGCTGCCTCACAGTGGCAGGAACCTGGGTTCCATTCCGACCTTGAGCGACCGTCTGTGCAGAGTCTGCACATTCTTCCTGTGTCTGCGTGGGTTTCCTCTGGGTGCTCTGATTTCTTCCCACAGTCCGAAAAACATGCAAGTTAGGGGATTGATCATGCCAAATTGCCCCTTGGTGCCCCAAGATGTGTAGGTTAGGGGGACTGACCATGCTAAATTGCCACCTAGTGTCCCAAGATGTGTAGGTTAGGGGAATTGGCCATGGTAAATGCACAAGTTATGGGGATAGAGCAGAGGGTAGGGTGTGGAGGTGGCTGCCTGTGTCAGATGCTATGACAGACAGTCGGTACAGTTTCAATGGGCTGAATGGTCTCCTTCTACACTGTAGGGTTTCTATAAAGGGATATACAGGAAAAGGTAAGTCCTTGAAAATGTTTCTTTGATTTTTGTAGGGTTAACACCTGGCTGCCATTTCCGTCCCATCCATTCCCCATCATCATTACCTCCCACCCACTTCCCAGATAAATGCTCCCATTCAAATCCCACGTTGCTGAGTTGTTTTAAGTGGTGGAACAGTGTTAATGTAAATGGGGCCTGACCCTCAAAACAGCTTGGATGTTCTGCTGACATGATTGACTGATTTAACCCTGCCAGGCTCGGCTTAAAATCAACTTCTTAATATTTATCAAGCCAGTATTGTTGATGTTCTTCAAAACAATCATTCTGCCAATCCTCCCTTTTATTTACTGTTACGCTTGTGTAATGTCTCAGGAAGCCCGACTGGAAAGGAACATGGTTTATAACAGAATGCAAAGTGAAAACACTACCGTGTACACACACTAGTCCCTGCTTGGGACTGCAATTCAGCAGGCCCAGTCCTGGGCCTGTATTATAAAGGGCTCAGGTAATGAGTTCCAGCTAGATAGGCCACTGCCTGTTACCAGAGGAACTCATACTCAACAAACCCGACAGGGAGATCAATCAGTGATTCCCCATGGACCTCAAGGAGGTTCTCATATCCAGACACAACATTTTGTCTTTTTAAAACTTTTCCGTATCCCTAATTGCTTTTGAAAAGATGATTGTAAGCCACTTTCTGTTGTAGGATGTTGGGCAAAGTGACCACTGGAAACTATGTACATCGGTACAGTAAATGTACCAATGTGCATATTAGGATGTCATGATGGCACAGTGATTCGCACCGCTATCTTATAGCACCAGGAACCTAGGTTCGATTGTCGGTTTGGATCACTATCTGCGCAAAATTTGTATGTTCACCCTGTGTCTGCGTGGGTTTCCTCCGGGTGCTCTGGTTTCCTCCCACAGTCCAAAAGACATGCTTGTTAGGCGCATCGGCCACGCTAAATCCTTTTCTCAGTGTACCCAAACAGGCGCTGCAATGTGGCGACTAGGGGATTTTCATAGTAACCTCATTGCAGTGTTAATGTAAGCCTACCCATGACATTAATAATTAAACTTAAACTCATTTAAGTTTAAAGCTTAAAGTGGGGAGCTGTTTCCATGCTTGTTTTTATACACAGCTCTGTTCAACATTATACTGACCCCTTGGTGCAGGTCATGTATTCTCTGACATCTCTGTGTGGCCAGTCTTGTACTCAGTTCCACAATTACCCTTTATGTGCTAGACCCTTAATAACTGCTACAGTCCATTGAGTGCCAACCAAATGGGCAGTACTGCATCATTCTAGGGTGTTATGTGTGTGTGCTGTTGCACTCCACTATGTCTTTTCCAAATGGTATCAGTTCTATTGTCCTTCCAAATGCACCATTCAAACTCTGTATCACTTTTATTTCAAATCCATCTGTTCTCTTGTTTGCAAGCTCATATGTGTGTTGACCTTAGAACACAAATGGATGAATTATTAATTTTTTCAGTGGCTGCAATCAGGCAACGAAGGAGGCTTCCCGTTGCAACTCACCAAGTTAAACACTGGAGAGTGGGTCAGAGCTCTTCCGTACAGTTGCAGAGGGTGGGCTTCCAACGTTTTGCTGGCTTCCCAGATTATTTTGGGAAATTTCACCAAAATGATTGTGGTTCGGAGCTCAGAGACCCTCTTCTCTTCCATCACTTGTGTGACAGATCTAAGCCTGCACTCCGCAAGTTCCAATCAGTTCCTACCTAAAATACATATATGCATCGTGAGTCCTTGATTGTCATGATAAAAGTAGCCTACCGCCTGAATGAAGTCAGTCATTTACTCTCCATCAGCTATCAGTGCCTTTGAAAACAAAGTCTTCTATGTCTTTGGCACTAAAGTTATGCTAAGGTTTCCGACCGCATTTGAGGCTGTTGTTAACCTGTTAATGTCAGGTGATAGGCATGTAAAATAAACTTCATAATCTCTTTTCAGCTTTCCAATTTCCACTCTCTTGTACTAAGGGCGGCAAGGTAGCACAGTGGTTAGCACTGCTGCCTCACAGTGCCAGGGACCTGGGTTCAATTCCTAGCTTGGGTAACTGTACAGAGTCTGCATGTTCTCCCGGTATCTGCATGGGTTTCCTCTGGTTTCCTCCCACAGCCTGAAAGACATGCTGGTTAAATACATTAGCCATGTTAAATTCTCCCTCAGTGTACCTGAACAGGCACCAGAGTGTGGCAACCAGGTGATTTTCACAGTAACTTTATTGCAGTGTTAAAGTAAGCCTATTTGTAACACAAATAAATAAGCTTTAAAATTGGTATTATGTCCAGTTCTCTTGCGCTATTCACCACCCTGGCCTAATCTGCATTCCATATTGGGCCTGTCCACTGGTCATCTTTTGCTCTCTGTTATCCCAGGAACTGCAGTTTTGAATGCTTTGTTGGGTTTTATAGTATTACCTTGGACATGCCATCATGAGGGGGTGAAACGAATGTATTGTAGTTTGCTGCTGTACAAAGCTAGGTGGGAATACAAGCTGTGAGGAGAATACAAAGAAGCTGCAAAAATATATAGACATGTGAAATGAGTAAGCAGCAAGACGGTAGATGGAGTATAATATGGGGAAGAGTGAAGTTTGTTCAGAAATGCAAATATTTATTTTAATTTTAAATTCGCAATCGGAACTCGGGAGTGCAGTGAAGGTTTACCAGGCTGATTCTGGGGATGGCGGGACTGATGTATGAGGAAAGATTAACTCGGTTAAGATTATTTTTGTTGGAGTTCAGACGAATGAGGGGGGATCTCATAGAGTCTTATAAAATTCTAACAGGACTGGACAAGTTAGATGTAGGGAGGGTATTCCCAATGGTGGGGGAGTCCAGAGATGGGGGCCATGAGAATTCAGGGTAGACCATTAGGCTAGAGATGAGGAGACATTTCTTCACCCAGAGTGGTGAGCCTGTGGAATTCATTACCACAAGAAGTAGTTGATGCTAAAACATTGAATGTATTAAAGAGGCAGCTAGATATAGCCCTTGGGGTGAATGGCATCAAAGGTTATGGGAGAAAGCAGTGTTGGGCTATTGAGTTGGATGATCAGCCATGATGGTGATGAATGGTGGAACACGCTCAAAGGGCCAAATGGCCTCTTCTTGCTCCTATCTTCTACGTCTTATATTTCTATGAATGCAGGTACTTTGCGCATGTGCTGGTGGGGAAATGAATGCAGTTGGTGTATTTTGCTGTCACTGGGCTGGGAAATAGCCCTGCACATCTGTGCAGAAGATGCAAAGAAATGAATCAATGTGAAACTGTGGGTCAGAGAGCCTGAGGCAGAGAGAGAACCATTGTGCTGAGTGTGTCCCATGGAGCAGGACACAAGAGGAGGCTGGTAGAATATCCCAAACCAGAGGGAAGTCCTAGAGCAATAGACAGGATCAGAAAGAGGTCCCAGAAATCTTGTTTAATAAAAGGAGCAGAGTAATAGGGCTCTGAATTAAAGAGGGAACTGTGAGGAGCAGACTTGATGCGAAATGAGCTGGAGGGAGTCCCTGCAGGTTGGAGGAGGCAGTCAAAGGTTGGTAACTCCTTACTCACAGTGAGACCATTGGAGCAGTGGTGTTCTGCTTGGCACGGCCAACGATTTGGAATTCTGCTTGGAAGGTGCAGTTTGAATGTACGTGGAGATCCAGGGGGAAAGGAAGTCTAGGGGGAAGGAATCTTAGTAAGTGAGATTTAACCCCTGCAAGTTGAGCCATGGTTCCAACTGCACGAGTGGGAGCGAGATTTTTGAACAATAAAGGAAGTAAGGGCTATGGTGAGTGGGCAGGTAAGTGGAGCTGAATCCGTGAAAAGGTTAGCCATGATCTTATTGAATGGCAGAGCAGGCTGGAGGGGCCGAATGGCCTACTTGTTATCTTCCTATTTGTTATCTTCTTACATTAAAATCTCTTGACGGGCTCCGATGCCATGCACCTCTTTCTCTTTGATCTGACTTTCCACTGAGGCTGTGGTTATGTGTAGTTTCACGTTAGCAGCCTTGTAGTTAACAGCTCATCCTCTCACCATTAATGTTTACTCAGGAGAATCCCCAGGGTTCCGTCATCTCTCCCACTCCGCTCCACCTTCATGTCAATCACCTCCTCCACTTCTCCCCAACTGTATTCAATCCTGTGCTCGTAATTCCACCCTACCATCATTAGCTTCCTTCAGATCGCACATCCTCGGAGTTTCACAACCTCCACTCAGCCTGCACTGTAAGGGTTGAATCACGGTACATTGAGCTTTCACACGCCGTTCAATGGGACAGTGAAAACATTGTTTTCTCAATGCTTGAAGATCATCATTTTTGCATGTGTCATGCAGCCTAAAAACAGTTATCACCTTTCCTTGCTTAATCACTGCACTCCTAAACCTCCTTTATCTGTTATGATTACCTTTCCAAACAACTCCCCTGATCTCTAGAGGGACTCCCACATTGTCTTCATCACTGAAGCTCCTTCCAGAATATTCATCTTCTTTCACGCCTAGTCCGTTTTTACCACCCCCACCCACCCCCCCAACACTTGGAAAGTGTCAAAGTTCCTCCACTGCTGGTCAGGATATAAGAATAACGCTTAGTATCCACTTGATCAGCGGTGGGCTACCTGCAGGGGACCACATTCGTTCCCGGATTGGGTCACTGTCTGTGTGGAGTTTGCACGTTCCCCCAGTGTCTGTGCAATTTCCTCCCATAGTCCAAAGATGTGTGGGTTAGGTACATTGGCCATGCTAAATTGCCCTCTAATGTCCCGGAATGCGTCGGTTAGAGGGTTATGAGAATAGGGGCTAGGTGGGATTGTCTTCAGTGCAGACTTGATGGGCCTCCCCCTGTACTGTAGGGATTCTATACAGCCCATCAGGGCTCTAACTGCAGCCCATGAGATACTTGGTTGACTGTTGCCCATGCACAGGATTGCCACATTCTGCTGACGTCTGTCCACATAGGTCTTTTTTCCTACCAGTATGACTGACGTTATTTGCACATAAAGCGCGGACAATTGAACATTAGAGTCATGATATCTAGGAGCAGGAGTCAGCAATTCAGTCCCTCGAGCCTATTTAATACAATGATGGCTGATCTCATCTCGGCCTCAGCTCCTCTTACCTGCTGTTCACAGCCCTTCAAACCCTTATTAATAAAAATCTGTCCACCTTTTCCTTACATTGACTCAAAGTCCCAGCATCCACCACACTCTGGGCCAGTGAATTCCACAGGGTCACCTCCCTCTGGGAATTTTCCCATCCCACCCACCACTGGAATGGTAGCGGGCAGGACAGGACCATGCAAAGGACCATGCAAACCTCAGGTGGGATTTTCTGGTCTTCAGGCAAACACGGCTGGAAAATTCCGCCTCTGATTTCCCCCCAGTTCTGTTTTAAATCTGCTCCCCCTTATTCTAAAACTATGACCTCTTGTTCTACATTGCCCTATAAGCATTCTCTCCACATCTACTCTGCCAATCTCTCTTATCATCTTGTACACCTCAATTTGATCTCCTCTCATTCTTCTAAACGCCAGAGATTATAGGCCTAAACTGCCCAATCTCTCTTCATAAGTCAAACCCAAAATCTCTGGAATCAATCTGGTGAAGTGAGGTGTGTGCTGATTGCACAGAACATTGTCTGTGAGAGCTCTGTGCTCCCTCTGAGTCCAAAGTGTAAATATTCCTTTTGCTTTGACCCCTTAAAGTCCCAATGTGGAGATGCCAGCGATGGATTGGGGTGGGCTCAGTAAGAAGTCTCACAATACCAGGTTAAAGTCCAACCGGTGTATTTGGAATCACGAGCTTTTGGAGCACTGCTCCACTCACCTGATGAAGGACCAGCACTTCGAAAGCTCGTGATTCCAAATAAACTTGTTGGGCTTTAACCTGGTGTTGTGAGACTTCTTATTGTGCCTGTTTGAAGTTCATCACTGTTCTATAAATATATGAATGATTAAAAATGTTATATTACTTCTTATGGAATATTTGGTGTGTATTAAATACATTTAATCTAATTCACGTGTCATGGTGAGTGAACAAGCCCGATTTCAATCTTGTGGCCCACTGAGATGAAGGAGGGTCATTCATGCCAACCACTGATTGGCCTAAGTTGCCCATCACTGCACTAGATGATCCCTCACTTATCTCCAGCTTCCTAATGCACCTCTCTACACCATAACCCTTCTACTTTAGTGATTTCATCCATGCTATCGACATGAATCCATTTATTCAGTCAAGACTAAATCTGAGGCAGAGGAGAAAAGTAGAGAGTAAGGAAACAGGGATAGATAACTACAGTGAGATCAGGATAGAGTCCTAATGTAACACAGAAACAGAAAATGCTGGAAAATCTTAGCAGGTCTGACAGCATCTGTGGGGAGAGCACAGAGAAACATTGGCTCTATTTGCCCTCCATAGGTGCTGTCAGACCTGCTGAGATTTTCCAGCACTTTCTGTTTTTGTTTCAGATTCCAGTATCTGCAGTAATTTGCTTTTATCTTAAGGTCATAATATCCCTTTCTTTGAGTTAATGTTAATTTTTGTCTTATTATGCTCCTGTGCAGGTGTACAGATGCAAGTTGTTGTTGTAATGATACACCTCCCTGTGCCCCTATTGCATTGAAATCAAGAATCATTGCCGACTTTCTCCTATTTTAACCCACTCATTCCCAAGATCCCATGGTCTGAGATTCCTCACTGTCCCCAGTCATTATTCCTCCAACAATCTTCCAGTTCTTATCTTATATGTTTCTATAAGATCGCCCCTCATTCTTCTGGAATTTAGAAATATATAAAATTATGAAGGGAATAGAAGCAGGGAGGTTGTTTCACTGGTGGGTGAAACGAGAACTAGGGGTTATGGCCTCAAAATAAGGGGCAGCAGATTTAGGATTGAGTTGAGGAGGAACTTCTTCACCCAAAGGGTTGTGAATCTGTGGAGTTCCCTGCCCAGTGAAGCAGTTGAGGCTACCTCATTGAGTGTTTTTAAAGTAAGGATAGATACATTTTTGAACATTAAAGGAATTAAGGGTTATGGTGAGCAGGCGGGTGACCTGAGACCACAAAAGGATCAGCCATGATCTTATTGAATGGCAGAGCAGGCTCGAGGGGCCAGATGGCCTACTCCTGCTCCTAATTCTTATGTTCTTAAAACTTCAACTTGGAGTCAACTAGTCATTACTTCATGATTTTGTTCACTTGTATTTTTTAACCTTGGCACTATCCTTTATGACAGGAATTTTGCCCAGTGCCCTAATATTTCAACAGGAAGACGGAATACAGGTCATTACTAATGGTTGGTTACTATTTTGTAGAATCACCTTCTTTGGACAAATTGATTGGTAATTTCTGCATTGGAGCATTGCTTTCCACCCTGCCCCGAACTTGACTTCCCTTCCCAACCTGCACCAGCATCACCAATGGCTGCCTTCTCCCTATCCCCACATTTTAATGAGAATGATGGAGGCAAGATCTGGGTTTCTGGCTCAATTTACTCTCACCTGGCCCTCACACTGCCGTTGAGTGAGACCACCAGGTGAAGTTCTTTTGATATTTGCAAAAAGTCCCTTAATGAAGGGAGAAAGAGCCTGTAAAATCCTTTATTCCTTCTATTTCAGCCCAATCCTTCAGCGTGTTATACTGTCAGAAGAATTATCTTTCGGATAAGACATAGAGCTTTCCATCCTCTCAAGTGTACATAAAATATCCCACATCACTATCCCATGTCGATAAGACTTGGGGAATCATCCCCCATAGCTTGGTCAATATTGATTGGCAATGCTGGCGTTGGACTGGGGTGGGCACAGTAAGGTGTCTCACAACACCAGGTTAAAATCCAACATGTTTGTTTGGAATCACAAGCTTTCGGAGCGCTGCTCCTTCATCAAGTGAGTGGAGAGGTAGGTTGCACAAACATGACATATACAGACAAAGACACAATTGCAAGATAATGGTTGGAATGCGAGTCTTTACAGGTAATCAAGTAAATGCAAAGACTTGATTATTTGAAAAGACTCCCATTCCAACCATTATCTTGCAATTGTGTCTTTGTCTATATATACCGTGTTTGTGAACCCAACTCTCCACTCACCCAATGAAGCAGCAGTGCTCCAAAAGCTTGTGACTGCAAAAAAACCTATTGGACTTTAATTTGGTGTTGGGGGATTCTTACTTGGTCAATATTGATCCCTCAATCAACACCACCAAAATAGATTATCTGCTCAATACCATTGCTGCCATATTTTCTAAATTACAGCAGCGGCTATACTTTGGTTGTCAACATAGAGATTTGGAAAAAGGAGCCGAAGTAGGCCATTCGGCCCTTCAACCCTGCCCCATCACTCTGTATGATCATGACTGGTCTATCTCAACACCATACTCCTCTCTTCATATCTCTTGATGCTTTTAGAGTATAGAATGGGCATCTCCTGGAAGATGTGAGGCATCTATAGTCTCAAGGACACTTATGTGACAATGGTCATTTGCTACTGAAGATGCAGCTGGAACCTCACTGCTGCCTCTGTGTCACAACTTTCTGAGTAACTATGGCATCATTTACTGAGCCAGCCCTAGGTTCCCTGGGCATAACTCTCACCATTTCCCCCATTGTTACTCCCCACCTGGGTTACATTTCATCTCAGGCGAAGGGCTGTTTCTCTGTCTCTTCCTCTGCTGAGTGCCCTCCATCTCCGGGCTATAGATTCAGCATGTGTACGTCGGTGTTACTCAGCATGCTACAGCCAGACCATTATCCCTGACACCCCTGTAGTCGAGTATGGCAGTATTCCTCCCAAGTGGTCTCAATTTCAGAAATACATTTTTAAAACTCCAACAGCCTGCTTGATGAGTGCCCTTGTCAAACGTCAAATGAAACAATGATAGTTTCCTGTGGGAGGTGGGATCGAGGTGACTTGTGCTCTAACATGGTTGTGGCCCATCTCCCGTTAGTTCAATGGAGTACAGCACCTAGTAATGTCTGAAGGTCAGCAAAAGCAATCCATTAATGCTGATTCCTCCCTTCCTTTCTTATCTGCTGAAACCTCCAGCTCTTCTGCCTCTTTAAGCCATCGTCGGCCTCTTCTGATGTAACAGAATTTTCCTTCTCACCATCAACAGGTTCACTCTTGGCGAGAAAGGTGATGCCAGGAATGTGTCCTGCAAACCAATGTTCAACCCAAGACCAGGGTTGTGACTTGTTAACTATGGAAGGCAAAAGGCCCATTCTGCTACTCTGCTTCCAGGAAGTTCAGATTCATCTAAGAGCAGAAAGTTAAACATAGAAACATAGAAGATAGATGTGGGAGGAGACCTTTTGGCCCTTCGAGCTGCTGCACCATTCATCACCAACTCAATAGTCTAATCCTGCTTTCTCTCCATAACCTTTGATCCCGTTCGCTCCAAGTGCTATACCTAGCTGCCTCTTGAATACATAGGGGTTCGCATTCAATAATTTCCCACATCAAAAGCCACTTTTCTGATCTGTCCTGCCTCTTTATTGTTAATCACCATCTCCCACACCAATCCCTTCCTTTCTGTCTCAGGGTCCACTTATCTTTTGACTATTTTCGACGTGCCAGCAGAAACCCCTTTGAAAGAAAGCGTTACCTTACAAGTTCAGGAGTCTGCGGAGAGACATTGCCCTTACAGGAGAGGATGGCAAGTAAACGGGCCGTTCTCACACATCTCCACATGCCTTTCGTGGGTTTAATCAGAGGCTGAAAAACAGGTTAGTTGGCTGCTGGTTCCGTGAGTTGGCACTGGGAAAGGGGTGGGTGGTTTGAGGCGCTGGCAGCAGGGAACGAGAAAGGAGCCAGCACAGACTGCAGACAACTCAGAAACCAAAATATGAAGTGTGTGCATCTTTCCACTGAATCCAGCCTCAAGTTAAACATCCGAGTGTGTCAGCCATGACTCAGTGGCAGTATTCTTATCCCTGAGTCAGAAAGCTGTGTTTTGAAGTCCCAGCCCAGAGTCCTGAGCTTATAATCTAGGCTGATACTTCAACCCAGCGCTGAAGGAGGCACTCTCTCTTGGATAAAATGTTAAACTATCTCAACAGCCCCCTCAGCTCAATGTAAAATATTCCAAAGTGCAATTCAAAGCCAAAGGGCAGGATTTTCCAGCCGCACTCGCCCCAAGACTGGAAAATCCTGCCTGAGGTCAATGGACCTTTACAAAGTCCTGCCCACCTGCTACGATCCCCCTGGCAGGCGGGACGGGGAAATTCCTCCCTCGCTCTTTCAAAAGCACTTCTTTGGCTGAAAAGCGCTTTGGGGGTGTCCTGAATTGAGGCAAAGACTGTGGAGCCGCCAGTTTATTCTTTCTGAAATGTTTTTCCAGTTGTGCTAAGATGTGGGACCCACAGGAATGAATTTGTCCACAAATTCACTCAAGAGAAAAGATCACAAGATTCTTACAGTAAGACAAGCCTGCATTTGGAAATGCTTCTTCCTCCATGTCTGCAGTTGAGTTGAGATAAAATTGTGATAAAATGATGAATTCGAGCAAAGAGTGCTCAACGAGCAACTTGTTTTCACTGTGTCAGTGAATTGATGATAAAACCAAAGCTGTAAACAACAGCTCACTGGAGGAATGCCTCGTGTAATCTTGCTTGTCCTTCAAAGCAAATGTGACCGTGGTCATTATGTGAGATATTTGTAGAGCCTTGGTGGGTCCATGGATGACCCCTGAAGCATAATCTGCACCTGGAGGATTCTGCTGCAAATAGTTTATTTATTAGTGTCACAAGTTAGCTTACATTAACACTGCAATGAAGTTACTGTGAAAATCCCCTCGACACTCTGGCGCCTGTTCGGGTACGCTGAGGGGGAATTTAGCATGGCCAATGCACCTGACCAGCGCGTCTTTTGGGAACAGGAGCACCCGAAGGAAACCCACACAGACACAGGGAGAACGTGTGGATGCCGCAGACAGTGATCCAAGCCCAGGAATCAAACCTGGGTCCCTGACGCCGTGAGGCAGCAATGCCAACCACTGTGCTACTGTGCTGCCCTGTTGTGCCACCATGCCGCCCAGGAGATGGATGCCACAGAATTTTGGATGCGTTGTTGGCTTGGGATTTCTCCTCCTTTCCTTTACTCTCTGCCTCTGACATGCATCGCTTTTGAAGAAGGTCAAAGGTTTTTTTGAATTCATTGTGCCAGGTGTACTGACCCTGGGCAAGCTTCGCAGTTGAGATATATCAAAACTCCTAAGTGAAGCCTTTAGTGTCTGCTCTGACTGCATGCTGAATGCAGCCCAGACTCAAACTCTCTGTAAGAAGATAATATTATTTAGACATCATGGTTTTCCTTTCAGCAGAACTGTGGCGTTTAACAGAGACACGATAATGTCGAACTGCGCTACCTATTCTGCCTTTCAATAATGTTGATGAGAGACCATTGTTCCTTCAAACAGGGTTAGAAGCTGCCCTGACATTGCAAACTAGCCGACAATAATTAAAGGAACGTTGATAAAGTTGCAGCACAGCGTTGATGTCTAATAAAGTTCATTATGTGTGTCTGCTCCTTTTACCACTTCATGCAAATTGCTGCTTGGAACCGGTTATTAAACTCAGCACGTTTGTATGAATCTGCAAAATCCGTTTACCACGAGGGAATGTGTGCATATACTTGAGCATTCATCGTTGTAAACCGAACCATCTCATTCCCCCACCCCCACCCATCAGCCTTTCATGTTTACTGAAAAGCCCCTTTCGACTGTGGTGAAGTTATGTTTGAAGTTTTGGCCTGTTTAGAGAGACAAACTGGATGGATTGCGAAGGTAGCTGACTGAAGCTTAAGTGGTTACCAGTAGCAACCTTATTTGCCACACATTGTTTGGAGAACACATCAAGTGCCACCTTCGGAATGGCTTTAAGTCTGCAACATTTAAACTATGGAATCAGCCAGTAGAAATTTCCCTTTGACCTTCATGTCTGACCTATGACCCGGAAAGAGACTGAGCCAGCTGGCATACAGGTGTGCTTGTAGGAACTTCTTCAAAAAACATTATTAAATACCCCATAAGATGAATGACAATGCAATACACCCTCGTACTTTGTAAATACACGCGTGCGTACTTCTCCTGAAATCAAGATGACCGGAATTATGCAGAATTAGACCAATTATCTTGTTAAAAGTAAGACAAAAACAGCTGTGCGCAAGTGGCAAAGATTTTACATTTGCAGCGTTCCGCATTACTTGCTCCCTTGCAAAAATATAAATGGGGCTTCTGTAGCAAATGTTGAACCATGCTACAGATCAAACCAGCCGTCCTCTTAAACAGAAGCTTTGATAATGATGCAGCTGGGAGAACCCACGTTTCTGGAAGTGTCATTGCAGATGTTCTGATGAAAGTGCACCAGACTCACCAACATAGAGGCATAGGATGGGGAACGGTTCAAACACCTCCCCCCAGCAGGAACCACTGCCTAGCCAGCGATCAGCCATCCTGCTGTATTAATAGCAGGGAGAAGGTGCTGTCCCCAGTGTGCTTCTGGACAATGTGACCCCAAAATGATCAACAGGCCACAGAATGAGATTCCACGGGTTTGTGGGCAGGGGGGGTGGGCGGTAGTGTCGGCAGGAGGAGGCGGGGGAGATCCCCAGACAATCCATATTATAAGACTATTATGGTGTATAGGTGTCATTTAGAAATGCACCTTCCATGGAATAAAACCTGCAATTTGAGTTGAAATAAAACAGTGATAATATGATTAATCAGAGTAATGAGTGTTTGCTCGATTAGCAAGTTGTTTCCACGGTGTTGGGTGAATTGATAATAAAATCAAAGTGTCAAAAGCAACACACTTGCAGAAGTGCCATTTGTACGAAATATATTTGTATATAATGAGCATGTATATTTGTATATACTTATATATATATGTGTGTATATTTTGTATATATTGTGTATATATGTTTGTATATATTCGGTATATATAGGTACATATTTGTGCTGAAAAATTGTTCAGGCACCACAGTTTCTTTTCCAGTAGAATCATGATCTTTAACGAGATAACGGAACACTGCTACGGAACTATGATAGTGCGGAGTTGTGCAACAGATCTGATGAGAAAACATGGGGGAGAAAATTGGATTCCACAGCGTCACTGGTACCAGCCCTACAGAAGCCCACAAGCAAGAAAATGCCACCACCAGCCATTTCTGAAGGAGCTCATAAGGTGCCCATGCTAGGAAGGGCCCTTGTGGGGGTGTGCAATGTGTGCACTAGTAGTGGCAGGATTGGCAAGATCATGGCATTATGCAGCCCTTTTTTTTTTGTTTTTATTCCAAATCAATCAAATCAAGTCCAATTCAGAGTCTCAACAAGTTGGGATATTCCCAATCCAAGCTGACAAGACAGGGCTCTCACCTCCTGCCTTGGGCTTGATCTACATGATCCAAGCTGATTGGAGTAGGTGTAGCTCCTCCTCCAAGGCTTGATCTCATTTGCATCTTAGCCTAAAGAGCGAGATGCCGCTTTTAAAAATTGCTTCAAATGAAGCTAAAGCGTAACCTAATGACTTCAACCAAGCACAACATGTCGATATTACACTTGATCTTAGCCAAAAGGCCCTTCCAACTGGGCCAATGTTAGTTTCAGGAACTTTACACGTATCTGATGAAACTCACTCAGAGCACACATGCATTTGGCAACACAAAGATATTCCTCACTCGTCTTAATGAGCTAGATGCCTATTTGCAATTGAGATACTTTGTGAGTTTGGTGAGTTTGTGGAAACGCTGTAGTATATTTTTAAAGGTAGTTGCTGCTTGCAGTCAGGGGTGTCACAGGATTTGGTGACCAGAGGCTATGGTTACAGTGTCTCTTTCTACAACATGGATTGAGAATGCAAAGTGAGCAAGGTCTACAAGGTGGACGGGGAGGGTGAGAGCTCTCCACACAAGATCCTACACACCAAGGGGTTTTTTTGTGAGTATTTTTCCTACCAGCAGCTGATCCAGGAGGGAAGGCGACACAGTCTCATCAAGGAGATGTCCACTGAAGTGTGACATCTTTTACAAAATCGCCTGGAGCCTCAAGGCAGGGTGAGGACTGCCTGGCCAGAGGCTATCATGGTCAGAATGGCATTAAATGTTTGCACACCCAGGTCTTTCCAGGCTGGAGGAGGTGATACCTCCAACCTTTCCCAGTTTGCCATCCATTGGAGCATTTAGGAGGTTACAGAAGCCACCTAGACCAGAAGAGGAGAGTTCAGCATCTTAAAGCTAGAATGCCTATGTTACATTATTTGGCCCATCGAGTCTGTACCAACTCTCTGAAAGAGCATCTTACCCAGGTCTATTGTTCTCCACCCTATCCCCTTTAACCTCGCACATCTACCATGGCTACTCCACCTATTTGGCATGTCAGCTATGACCCTCATCAACATTTACAGAAGCACCATAGAAAGCAGGAAGCGTAGAAGAGTCAATGGATGTGAGGCAGATTTGTGTGATGGATTGGGCTACAGTCATGAACTTTTGTAGTTCCTTGCGATCTTGGGCAGAGCAGGAGCCATATCAAGCAATGATACAACCAGAAAAAATGCTTTCTATGGTGCATCTGTAAAAGTTGGTGAGAGTCATAACTGACATGCCGAACTCCCTTAGTCTTCTGAGAAAGTAGAGGCGTTGGTGAGCTTTCTTAACCATAGTGTCAGCATGAGGGCTAGGACAGGTGGTGATCTGGACACCTAAAAACATGAAGCTCTTGAACCTTTCTACTTTATTCCCATTGATGTAGACAGGGGCATGTTCTCCTTTATGCTTCCTGAAGTTGATGACAATCTCCTTTGTTTTGTTGATATTGAGGGAGAGATTATTATTGCCGCACTAATTCACCAGATTCTCTATCTCACTCCTGTATTCCATCTTGTCATTGTTTGGGATCCGACCCACTATGGTGGTATCATCAACAAACTTGAAAATTGAATTGTAGGGGAATTTGGCCATACACTCATAGATGTATAAGCCTTGTTATACCACCTTGGATCCATCATTCTCCACTGTCAGACTCAACCATAAAGACCACCCATGAGAAGCTTTCCATATCTAAAAATATATTCCATTATACAACCAGAAGTGATTGGCTGACTTCTGCCAGCTCCCCAAATTTTCTTGTCCCACCCAAGACGATGGCTGTCACTGGTAGTGAGGATTACCCCTCGCAGTGCCTGTCTTGTGGGGTACTGTTGTCTGTTCTAGTGTGCCTACCCAGCTGCCACAGCACAGTTGGTGGAAGGTGCCGACTTTTCATTTATGAGCCCAGGGAATGTGGGCTCGGCCACTCTATCACACACCTTCAGTTTGCCCTTGTCCCGCCCACCCCTTGCTGAAATGAAACATTGGCTGGAATTCTCCGCCTTCTCCGGCGTGATTCTCTGTTCCCACTGGTGGCACATCCCTTGGGTTTCCCCGGTGGCGTGGGGGTAGCTTCGATGGGAATTCCCATTGACAGTGGCAGGATCAGAAGATCCGTTCTCCAGCAAGCGACATGCCACCTCCCGCCACCGAGAAAAAGCTAAGGGCACAGTAGCCCAGTGGTTAGTACTGCTGCTTCACAGCACCAGAGACCCAGGTTCAACTCCCGGCTTGGACGTCTGTCTATGTGGAATTTGCACATTCTCCCCATGTTTGCGTGGGTTTCCTCTAGGTGCTCTGGTCTCTTCCCACATTCTAAAAGATGTGTTGGTTAGGTGCAGTGACCCGAACAGGCACCAGACTGTGGCGACTAGGGGAATTTCACAGTAACTTCATTGCAGTGTTAACGTAAGCCTTACTTGTGACTAATAAATAAAATACAGAGGCCAGAGAATCTCACCCATTAACTCTGTACCTCTCTCCACGGATGCTGCCTGACCAACTGAGTGTTTCCAACATTTTCTGTTCTCATTTCAGATTTCCGGTTTTCTCATTTTCAACAATTAGGGGAACTTTGATCAGGTTGCCTCACAGAGTTGATATCTAATAAAGATAGTTGATTATACACAGCTCCTTCCATTTGCTACACCATGCAAATTGTTACATGGAACCAGTTATTAAACTCAGCATGTTTGTGTGAATCAGTTTACCACAAAGGAATAGGTGCATATATTTACGTCTCACTCATCTTTGTAAGGTGCCCTTGGGGACCAGTCCCCAGCACATGGCCAATGGATTTGAAGGGCTCATGTATGATAACTGTGGTTGGGGAATGGGGAATCTGGGAGGTGGATTGAGGCCCGAGAGGCTAAATTTATTTTGTAAGGCCCACAGCAGTGCTGCTACTCTTCCTTATCCACAAGGGAAATTTGAATGATAGTCATCTTACTTGGCCACTTCTAGGCTGCTCTCAAAATACCTTAGCCTGATGGAGGGATCCAGCACTGCTCACTCACTCACTCAGGGTGAAAATTGTGTTGGGAGACAATGGTTAATATCACTGGACTAGTAATCCAGAGGCCCGAGCTAATGCTTTGGGGACACGGGTTCAAATCCCACCACAGCAGCTAGTGGAATTTAAATTCAGTTACAATGAGGATTTATTTGAAGCAATTTTTTAAAGTAGCATGTAGGTCTTTTGGCTAAAATGCAAAAGAGGTCAAGCCCTGAAGGAGGTGCAAAGCCTGCTCCAATCTTACCTGGTAAGAAATCTGACAACACCAGGTTTAAGTCCAACCAATTTATTTGATAGTAAACTCACAAGCAAACCCTGAAAGCTTGGAAGTTTACTATCAAATAAATTGGTTGGACTTAAACTTGGTGTTGTCAAACTTCTTACTGTGTTTACCCCAGTCCAATGCTGGCATCTCCACACCAATCACCTGGACCATGTAGATCAAGTCAAGGACAGGAAGTGGCCAGCCTGTCTTGTTAGCTTGGGTCTGGAATGTCTCACTTGATGAGACCTTGAATTGGACTTGGATTGAATTGAATTAGACATAAAAAAAATTTAAAAAACCTGGAATTGAAAGTTAATGGTGAACACAAAAAGTTTCAGGATTGTTGTTAAAAAAATCTGGTCCTTTAGGGAAGGAAATCTTCCGTCCTTATCTGGTTTGACCTACATGTGACTCCAGACCTACAGCAATGTGGTTGATTCTTAACTGCCCTCTGTAATAACCTAGCAAGGTATTCAATTATACTAATTATACCAAATTCAATTATACCAAACCCCGCCATTCAATAAGATCATGATCCACTTCAGATCAGCCATGGTCTTATAGAATGGCGGGGCAGGATCAAAGGGCTAGATGGCCTACTCCTGCTCCTATTTCTTATGTTAGAACATAAGAACATAAGAAATAGGAGCAGGAGTAGGCCATCCAGCCCTTCGAGCCTGCCCCGCCATTCAATAAGATCATGGCTGATCTGTCGCTGCTCAGTTCCACATTCCCGCCCTCTCCCCATAACCCTTAATCCCCTTTCTTATCAAAAACCCATCAACCCGCGTCTTAAAAATATTTAGCGAGGTAGCCTCCACCACTTCAACGGGCAGAGAATTCCAGAGATTCATCACCCTTTGAGTGAAGAAGTTCTTCCTCAACTCCGTTCTAAACCGCCTCCCCTTTATCTTGAGGCTGTGCCCCCTAGTCCTACTGTCTTTTTTGAGCGGGAAGAGTCTCTCCACCTCTATCCTATCCATCCCATTCATCATCTTATACGTCTCAATGAGATCTCCCCTCATTCTTCTAAACTCTAACGAGTACAAGCCTAGTTTATTCAGCCTCTCCTCATAGCTCAACCCCCTCAACTCCGGTATCAGCCTAGTAAACCTCCTCTGCACTCCCTCCAAGGCCAAAATATCTTTGCGCAGGTGCGGCGCCCAAAACTGCACACAGTACTCCAGCTGCGGCCTCACCAATGCCCTGTACAGCTGCAGCAAGACCTCCCTACTTTTATATTCAATCCCCCTACTGAAAGGTTCAAGAAAGTGGCTTCTCAAATAGAAGTGGGCAACAAATGCCAGCCTTGCCAATGATGCTCAGGTCCCACAAAAGAATAATTTTTTAAAATGCCATTTAGAATCATAAACTCCTACAGTGCAGAAAGAGGCCATTTGGCCTATCGAGTTTGCACCAACCACAATCCCACCCAGGCCCTATCCCCATACCCCTACATATTTACCCACTAATCCCTCCAACCTATGCATCCCGGGACACTGAGGAGCAATTTAGAATGGCCAATCAATGTAGCCCGCACATCTTTGGACTTTTTTTTTGTTCATTTTTTAATGACACGTTGAGATAAAAAGGGAGGAGGTATTGGAGGTTTTGGAAAACATTCAGGTGGACCAGATAGGGTCTATCCCAGAATACTGAGAGAGGCGAGGGAGGAAATTGCTGAGGCCTTGGCCAAAATCTTTGTATTATTTTTAGCCATACAGGTGAGGTACCAGAGGACTGGCGAGTAGCTAACATTGTTCCTCTGTTCAAGAAGGGCAAAAGAGGCAATTTGGGAAATTGCAGGCCTGTGAGCCTACATCAGTGGTGGGGAAATTATTGGAAAAGATTCTCAGGGACAGGGTGTACTCGTATCTGGTAGAGAATAGGCTTATTAGTGAGAAGCAGGTAATTAAGAAGGCCAAAGGAATTCTGTCCTTCATTGCTAGATGGATGGAGTTTAAAAATAATGAGATTATGTTGCAGCTGTATAAGGTGCTGATGAAGCCACACCTGGAGTATTGTGTACAGTTTTGGTCTCCTTACTTGAGAAAGGATATACTGGCACGGGAGGGGGTACAGAGGAGATTCAGTAGGTTGATTCCAGAGTTGAGACTGTTGGCTTATGAGGAGAGACTGAGTAGACTGGGCCTATACTCATTGGAATTCAGAAGAATGAGGGGAGATCTTATAGAAACATGTAAGATTCTGAAGGAATAGATAAGATAGAAGGAGAGAAGTTGTTTGCACTGGCAGGTGAAACTAGAACTAGGGGTCATGGCCTCAAAATTAGGGGGAGCAGATTTAGGATTGAGTTGAAGAGGAACTTCTTCATGCAAATGATTGTGAATCTGTGGAATTCCCTGTCCAGTGAAGCAGTTGAGACTCCCTCATTCAATATTTTTAAGGCAAGGATAGATAAATTTTTGAACAGTAATAGAATTAAGGGTTATGGTGATCGGGCGGGTAAGTGGAGCTGAGTCCATGAAAAGATCAGCCATAATCTTATTGAATGGCAGAGCAGGCTCGAGGGGCCAATGACCAACTCTTGTTCCTAGTTCTTCTGTTCTTCCTGCTGACAGAATCTTCCAGTCCCACCGAAGGTGCCCCCCTCCCCCCCCCACCCCACCCCAGCATCAGTTTCCCAGCAGCGCTGTCGGCAAGCAACAGGTGGCCAATGGCGAGTCTCCTCCACCCCACCATGGGGTGGTAGTGGTGGTGTGGGGGGTGAGGGGGGGGAGCGGGGAAGGGTGGTGCTAGGGCGGGGGGTGGGTGGTCGGGAGGGGGTGGGGGTGGAAAATCCCAGCCTATAAATCGGTCGAATGAGCCATCAGGGGGTGGGGGGGCGGGGGACATCATCGCAAGGAGAGTAAGGGCTAACACGAACTGTTCCTCCTGAGGTCAGCTTCCAATTCTCCGATCGCAAAGCAACGTAGAAGCTGCCCGTTTAGAAATCCGTGGTTAAAGTCTGCTGGAGGCAGAGAAAAGAAATCTGAGATGAAAGGAATCAAATCAAATCCAGTGCTGTAATATATCGGGTTTTAATAAATGGTCCTTTGCCTCCATAAATACCTCATATTGCTTAATCCTGGGAAAACATTAGGGGTTTTTAAGGATTCCTGCGACTGGCTTATCCAAACCAAAAGCGATGGTGAAAAAATTGTTCAACCTATAATGGTGTAATTCAGGTCAATAAGACAATCAATATTTTGCAGTGTTCAATGATTGCACATCCTTCAGAGGATGTCAATGTTTCACCATGTGTGTAAATTATAGCCTTGTCTTTAACAATCAGGATCTCACCACTGATCAACCAGTTTGAGGTCCAACCAGAGCCCTGAAGATGGAATTCTTTGTTATCAGAGCTGCAGCTGTTATAATAGCTTTCCTCTTCATTCAGTCTTGGAGTAAAAGGCCAAGGAAAAATAAATCAGTCGCAAAAAAAAACTTGCCTACAGGTGGCCGGGAATTCACCAGAAAATTTAGTAAAGGTTCAAACGTCAAATACTTGTAGCAGCGACTGGAGCAAATACGAGAAGTAAAAAGGTCGCGGACCTCGCTGGTTTTCCTACATGTTTTTAGAAAGGATTGGATATTTAAAATATCTTCAACATTGTGGGAAATGAGAAACTGATCTGGATCTAATGTCGAGGCTGACCTGGAAACCCGTCTAGGTCTGAAAACCCAGGTCATCCGTAATGCTCCGACTAGGATCCTGTGTCTCTGCACCACACTGTGCAATGTTTTTCTAACAGAATTAGCAAGGGATCAGGGATGCTATACGTTCAGTTTGGAGGCAGTTCCTTTCATTTTGAGTATTAAGGAGACATGCAGAGGATGAAATCAGTCTTTAGCAAAGATTAGGCAGAGTGAAAACTGAGCTGGTAATTTACTATCACTGCTATGCTTGACTGCCCGGGATGAATTTTGCTCCTTAGAGACTACATCCATCATCTTTAAAATCATAGAATCCCTACAGCGCAGGAGGAGGCCATTCAGCCCATCGAGCCTGGACTAACAACAATCCTACCCTAACCTTGTAATCTCATGTATTTACCCCTCAGGCAAAGGGGCAATTTAGCATGGCCAATCAACTTAACCCGCATATCTTTGGACTGTGGGTGGAAACCCATTCAGACATGGGGAGAACATGCAAGCTGTATACAGTCACCCCAGGCCGGAACTGAACTCGGGTCCCTGACGCTGCGAGGCAGCAGTGCTAACCAAAGTGCCACCAGTGCCGTCCATATTTTTATATTTTCCGATGTGGAATAATGAGTTACGAAAATTGTTGATAAATTTATCAAGGGCAAGACTTCAGAACACAGTTCATGATTCAACCCTTTTTCTATCCCAGTATTGGAATTAGCAAAACGCAACTACTCTACAAAGTTGTCCAACCTAAAGTTGAACTAAACAGACACTGAAATTATTTTTGTTGTTGCTGATCTGGTGCAGGAAAATTACTACTGTCCTGTCCTTTTAAATTGAATTGTTTATTGCTTCTCAAATGGGGCTGGATCCCTGATTCTCTTTATCCAGCCTGCTGTTTGGGGTTTGATCAATGTTTGTTTATACCCGCCTCTTTGTGTGGAATTGGTATTACACCCTCTATCCAGCTCCCTGTCCCTATGCCACTTGATCAGTTTTGGAAGGATGGTGGGGGAGAAAGTTTCACTTGTTTAAAACAAGACCTCAAAACCCTTCCCAGTTCATAGTCTTCACCAGATCTGCTCCTTCTGGATAACCTGTTTTCAAGTCCAACCTCTGCAGGTTCATATCATTTTTTGCGTGGTGAATGGACTCACCTTTCTCTACACCCTAGCTATGACTGTAACATTACATTCTGCACTCACTCCTTTCCTTCTCCCCTATGTTCTCTATGAATGGTATGCTTTGTTTGTATAGCACGGATGAAACAATATTTTTCACTTATACCAAAGCATCATAGAATCCCTAGAGAGCAGAAAGAGGCCATTCGGCCCATCAAGTCATGCACCGACCACAATCCCACCCAGGCCCGATCCCCATGACCCTACATATTTACCCTGCTAATCCCCTGACACTAGGGTCAATTTAGCATAGCCAATCAATCTAACCTGCACGTCTTTGGACTGTGGGAGGAAACCGGAGCATCTGGAGGAAACTCATACAGACATGGGGAGAATGTGCAAACTCCACACAGACAGTGACCCAAGGCCAGAATTGAACCCAAGTCGCTGGCACTGTGAGGCAGCAGTGCTAACCACTGTGCCAATGTGCCATTCCAATGTGGCAATAATAAATCAAATCAAAATATATCAGTAGAGGGCTTTCTGTTATACTGGGGAGATAGGCCATGATGCATGTCCTATTATATCAGATCTACTAATCATGGAAAGGTGGAAATAAGAGGGGCCTAGTAAAGTGAGAAAGACATAGCACCTTGGCTCACTGTGTTCTTGATTTTGGTGTGCAGCTCAATTATAACTACATGTTGCAGCAATCCTTTCTCTACACCCTAGCTATGACCGTAACATTACATTTTGCACTTACTCCTTTCCTTCTCCTATGTACTCTATGAATGGTATGCTTTGTCAGTATAGCACGGATGCTGCTATACAGACAACTCATGCTGCTGGTCCACGGAATGAGCAGCAGCCTAGAATCATTGAGAATCATAGACCTGTGCTCAAACAAAACTTTTATTCAGACGCTGAACATTCCATAGATTCAGTATATCTCCAGAATCCCTAATGTGTAGCCGAATCATCATCAGGAACTTCACAGGACAACAGAATCCCCAATAACACAGAAATGGCCTAGTCATGTGTGGAAAGTGTGACTCTGACGTGTTATTCTTGCCAGTTCTACCAGCGCAGTTCATACTCCATTGTGGATGCACAGTTGCACATTGCAGCGGGGCAGTACAGATGTCTGCATGCTTGCCTGCAAAAATGTGCTTAAGTAGGCTGCATTCCTGTCTTAATGGCTGCATTAATATTTTAATATTGTGCTACCCACATGTCAATTTAAAGATTAGCAATCCTCAGCTACCTAAAATCAATAAATGTTGCATTGCTTTAGCTTCACATGCAATCCTGTTGGAATGATAATTGTCTGGACCTGGCATGCAGCACTATATTCAAATTGTTCCACTCAAACAGGACACTACCCGAGCCAGACTGAAGAAGATTATTCTGTCTGGCCTTGCTGTGTACAGCATCTGTGTTAATAGAATTTATCTGTGCAGTCATTCTCAACTCCCTGTTGTGTATTCAAGCAATGTGTGGGCTTCCTCTAGCTAGCTACTCAGCTAACTGCAGAACATAATCAAATATATCAGCTACGGGGGCGTGGAGGGGGCTGGGGGGCAGGAGGGGGGGGGAGGTAGAAAAAACCCCTTCCCTCTCCAACCACACAGCGAGGTTAAGAAGTTTATATATATATATATAATCCAGCAAATGATAGCTTCAAGGCTTCATAATTATTGATGAGAACAGTCTGTCACATTTTGAAAACATTCATATGGGATCTATTAAAATAACCACCATCAGGTTTAATTATGAGTGACAAAAAATGTAGCGCAAATATTTCTTTTACCAGCCACTTTGTGTCAAGGCAGTGTTGCTGGTGTAACACACCGAGGCTGCCATTTTCCAAGCTGTCCTTATTATTGTTTTGGCAAAAGCCCTTTTACTAATG
Organism: Carcharhinus amblyrhynchos; assembly: GCF_965287045.1. Lineage (NCBI taxonomy): Eukaryota > Metazoa > Chordata > Chondrichthyes > Carcharhiniformes > Carcharhinidae > Carcharhinus > Carcharhinus amblyrhynchos. Next base: position 128,379,235 of record NC_137327.1, read on the forward strand.
GGGAGTTAATCATTCATTGCAAGTCACCGGAATTCCATAGTTGTTGCGAGTTCTACGTCCAAGAATGAACTACTTTGCTAAATCAGCAAAGACAGTTGTCAAGGTTACTTATATGTAATCTATTTAACCAGTTCCCAAAACACCAATCAAGGTCAGATAGCTCAGTGAAGGAGCATGGGATGTGTGGATTCATACAGTACGCTGCTTTGTATCAAGGCAGCGGGGAAGCAGAAAACTCATTAGGAAATCAAAATCTAAGATGAGCGAAGTGTTAATTGTTTAGTCTCTTGCTTTTTCTCTGTCCGAAGAAATAAACAGGCATGAAATGACAATGTTTGCAAACATATATATAAAATAAACAGGAAATCCACAGTGCCCAACGTCAAGGAGAAAGTAGGCAGCATTTGCATATGAAAAAATGAAACTAATTGTATCTATGGGGAACTGGTGTGAAACAATCAATTGTGCTGGCATCAGCAGAGAGATAGAGAGAGAGAGAGAGAGTGCAGCTTGTTAAATTCTGTGTTGTATAATCAATCTGGGTTGCAATATGCAGATGTCGTATCCAGTGACAGGGGCAGTCCATGCTGGAAGTCTGGCACATCGCATCTGAGGCAATGCAATGGCCTGCTGGTTACTTGCCCCCATTCCTGACTTAATTGTAACATCAGTCGAGTTTCGAGGAGACCAAATGACCACCGCCCCTCACCCCTCCCCAGTGTTGATTAAAGAAAGAGGAAGATTAGAACAATAGCAAGTGGATGGTGCAAAATCTAGCCAGCCGCTGAAAATACAAAATAAATAACCTCTGAGCCCTGACTGTTGGGCTGATCAGAGTTAGGTGCTTAGCCCTCCTGGGTAAGGTGAAAGCTCCAATTGTCTGAGATAACCTCCTTTTTCCCAGCCACACAGAGTAGCTGCAAATGGCATGGCTCATTTCACAATAGCAAAAAAAAAGCAGTCTGTTGTTTGACAATCTAAAGGGGGCTTGATGGAGGAATATGTTAAATAGTCTTGAAAAGAAGTGTCTGAAAGAACGGTGACAGAGATAAATGAGGAAACCGCTGCCTGCATCGCCGTAATAGCTGCTTTAGTTTGGGATTATTACCATAATCGCTGGAGAATATTACAATTATGGATATCATGCAATATGGTGGTCTTGGTTCTTTTGAAGGTGTCGGAAAAATAGCCAGAGTCTGGGAAATGGAGTCTTGCAGTTTGTTTTTGCGGTGGGGTAAGATTCAAAAGGCCCAGCGAGTGAAACAATGTGAATGCAAACTGCTCTCAGTGAGGTACACTGCAAAACTGCACAAGTTTACTCCATCAGTGTCAGAATGTGATTTTGATTTGATTTATTATTGTCATATATATTAACATACAGCGAAAAGTATTGTTTCTTGCACGCTGTACAGACAAAGCATACCGTTCATAAAGAAGGAAAGGAGAGAGTGTACCCATTCTCTCATCCACCATCTTCCATTGGGAAACGATACAAAAATCTGAGTTGAAGTACCAACCGACTCAAGAACAGCTTCTTCTCTGCTGCCACCAGACTTTTGAATTACCTCGCATTAAGTTGATCTTTCTCTACATCCTAGCTACGACTAACACCACATTCTGCTCTCTGCCCTTTCCTTCTCTATGATCGGTATGCTTTGTATAGCGCACAAGAAACAATACTTTTCCCTGTATACTAACACACGTGACAATAATAAATCAAAGAATGCAGTATTACAGTCATAGCTAGGGTGTGGAGAAAGATCAACTTAATGTGAGATGAGAGAGCAGAAGTAATTGTGGCTTGATTTTAATATAAGTGATAATGATTATGAGCTGTGTTAACATCGGGGAGGGGGATAGTTTCACAGCACTCAAAATTAAAATGCTACTTAATTTCTATATCTTGCCTTATGACGACTACACTGGCTTCACATCTCTCTTTAATGTGGGCAATTAGAAGTTCTACAGGATGCCTCTGTCAAAAATTCAAGAGAGCTCTACTTGGGCCAGAAGTCACAATGGACTGGACCAGTTTGTTCTGTCTGGATTTCTTATAATTTGGTTTTTGGTGGGTGGTGGCCAGTGTGGGGAATGGTGAGGGAATCTGAGGCTGAAGGTAGTGCAGCAAATTCCCTGGTTTGCAATGTAGTTTGACCTGTTTGCTTCATCCTGGCCTGGACTTTCTTCAGACCTTCAGTGGATTTTTCACGTTTAGGAGCACTTATTGAAAGTGGCGGGGTCCGGAAGAGCTTCCCAAGAATCTCCAGTCTAACAGAATGCACCATTCCCATTCCAGACTATGCTATCTACAGGAATTCACTGAGGGTATATAGGTAGCACCTGCCACCCACAACTGCTACCATCTAGAAGGACAAAGGCAGCAGACACATAGAAGCACCGCCACCTGGAGGTTCTCCTACAACCCTATACACCATTCTAACTTGATCACTGTTCCCGCATTGTCACTAGGTCAAAATCCTGCAACTTCCTCCCTAACAGGGCTGTGGGTGTACCTACATCACATGGAAGCGGTTCAGGAAGACAACTCACCATCACAAGCGATTTCTCAAGAGCGATTAGGGAAGGACAATAAATGCTGGCCTAGCCAGCAAAGCCTACATCCCATAAATGAATTTAAAATAATCCCGTAACCAAGCCCATTGTAACAGATTCTCGGGTTATGATCTCATTGATTGTCCCTTAGTCTCAGGGAGACCAGCTAGGGTAAATGCATGGGGTTACAGGAATAGGGCCTGGGTGGGATTGTGGCCAGTGCAGACTCCATGGGCCAAATGGCCTCCTTCTGCCCTGTAGGATTTTATGGTTCATGATTCTATGTTTGCGGGATCTTGCTGTGCATAAACAGGTGCTGCTTTTGTCACAGTGATTGCATTCCAAAAGTATTCACTGACTGTTGGGTACTTTAGGATGTCCTGAGGATGTGAAAGCTGCTATACAAATGCAAGTTCTTCCTTTCTCAATAGGCCCAGCTTCAGGCAACCACCTGCTTGGGAATTCAGTCAGGGGAGAAGTTGGACGTGGGTGTGTGTTTGAAATTTCCCCATTCTGGACCTCAATAACGCAACTTATGGGCGTTGGGGGGTGTTGGAGGGAGGGGGGAGTTGCAGAATACCATTTTACTTTAATAGAGATGCTTCACTGAGTGAGGGCTCATGGAAACAAGGTCATAGCCAACCAAGTGTGGAAGGACAGAAATTGCGCAAAAAAAACATCCATTCCAAATCTGCACCGTGTTTAATCCATTAGAAACAGGGCTGTAACTGACTCCTGGAGTATCAGTAAATGGTCATTTGTGTCAGATGTGTCTAGTTGGCAACACTCTCCTCTTTTTGTTCCAAGATTGTGGTTCTAGCCCCACTGCAGGGAACACAAGAGCTACAACTGACATTCCATCTGGGTGCTGCACTGTGGGAGGTGCCCTCTGTTGGATAAGAACATAAGAAATAGGAGCAGGAGTAGGCCATCTAGCCCTTCGAGCCTGCCCCGCCATTCAATAAGATCATGGCTGATCTGAAGTGGATCAGTTCCACTTTCCCGCCCTCTCCTCATAACCCTTAATTCCCTTGTCTATCAGAAACCTATGTACCCGTGACTTAAATATATTGAGCGAGGTAGCCTCCACCACTTCAATGGGCAGAGAATTCCAGAGATTCACCACCCTTTGAGTGAAGAAGTTCCTCCTCAACTCTGATCTAAACTGCACCCCCCCCTTACCCTGCCCCTGAATGAGATGTTACCCACAAACATATGAATTAGGAGCAGAGTAGGCCACCCAGCCCCTTGGGCCTGCTTCGCCATTCAATATGGTCGTAACTGATCTGGCTGTAATTTCAACACCGCATTCCTGCCTACCCTCAATAACCTTTCACCTCCTTGTTAATCAGATTGAACTAAAGACCTCTCTGCCCAGTTAGATAAAAATCCTACTATATTATTTAGAAGAAGAACAGGGTTGTGATCCCTGGTGTCCTGGCTGGGGAGGTGATGGCCTTTGGTATTATTGCTAGATAATTATCCAGAAATTCAGCTAATGTCCTGGGGACCCAGGTTTGAATCCCACCACACAGGTGATGGAATTTGAATTTGATAAAAAATATCTCGAAATAAGAATCTACTGATGACCATGAAACCATTGCCAGTTGTTGGAAAAACCCATCTGGTTCATTAATGTCCTTGAAGGAAGGAAATCTGCTGTTCTTACCCGGTCTGGCCTACCAGAACCACAGCAATGCAGTTGATTCTCAACTGTCCTCCAAGGGCAGCTAGAGATGGGCAATAAATGCTGGCCAGCCAGTGATGCCCGTGTCCCATGAATGAATTAAAAACAATATATCTCTCAGTCAACATCCCAGAAAGAAATGATCTGTCCGTTATCACATTGCTGTCTGTGGGATCTTGCTGTGTGTAAGTTAACTGCTGTATTTTCCCCATTACAAGTAAGAAGTCTCACAACACCAGGTTAAAGTCCAACCAGTTTATTTGATAATAAGATTTTCCCCATTATGACAGTGACTAAATTTCAAAAGCACTTCATTGGATGTCAAGCACTTTGGGAGGCCTTGGTCGCGGTGAGAGGTGCTATATAAATGCAAGTCTTTCTTCCTCTCTATTTGTCTGAGTTGTCAGCTGCCCATGATAAGTGTGGAAGGTGTAAGCGGTGGCCACTGTTTTGTAAAAGCATCACCTTAGGAAAGATTCCTTCGAAAAGTGATTCCTGCAACAAACACTTTGGGATCCTGCAGAGAATTGTGATTCCGAGGACAGTGGAATACATTAATTGGGACGTGGATCAGAGAGCACTGCCAGTTACATGATGTGAGCGCAGAGAGAAATGATGTCAAAAATGAGCGAGGTAATAGCGATAAAGCAAAGGGTGCCCGAGTAGCAGTGTGGTGACGTTCTTGAGCTACACTCTGCACACACCACTGCTGCCGCCCTTCAGTAACACTTACGGATGTCACCCAGTGGTGTTTTGACAGCGTATTGATGGAGAGAATGTTCTGACAATCCTAATATTACAATACGCCACTTGTTCTCTCTTTCATTCCTTCCAAGAAACAAAAGGGATTCTTTCCCCTAATGTTTGTCATAACCCGTACGCTATTGATCTGCAATGATTATCCCAGTTTTAATTGTGATTAGGATGTGCCGTCTTGCCTGCTATTAGTCTGACAGCTTTTATTAGTTGTCAGTCAGGCAAGTGGCCTGAGGGGAAAGAGAGAAGTGGCTCTGTTTATAAGTCCAGACTTAGATAGTCAACCCGTGGGGTATCAGACACGTCTCTTTCTGCTAAATCAATGGAGCTCTATTTATTTCTTTTGTGTTGTGTATGTGGAGAGACTAACTGTGCCACTCAGATATCAACATTAACTCCTGCCTGCAGATTTATAACTGCACTGGCTGTAAAGTGGAAGGATCCAGATAACAGGGAGCAGCGGAGGCACATTGCAAGAAGGGTCGGCTGCGATCGATTGTTGCCGCAAAACCTGCCGAGGACACGACTTGAACTCGTGCACGATGGCCGTGCTGGTGTTTCTGATGAGACGGCTGTGATATTATTCATACAGCTCCATTTTTCTTGCTGCAAGGCGACTTAAACATTTTTTGAGAAAGATACATGCTCACAGCTGTGGAGTAGCGAGTTGATAAACAGCCAGTGAGCCCTGAATAAATGACAAGGCCGGGGAGAGCGTCATTTATCAGAACACATTAGCTGGCTCCAGTGTATATTGTTATTATGATGCAGCATTTGAAACACAGGGAAAAGAAACATTTAGAACCAGATGGAGGTTAATCTCACCTGTACTGAGCTGAGGATGTTTGATGTCGCGATGGCACAGTGGTTAGCATTGCTGCCTCACAGCGCCAGGGACCCAGGTTCAATTCTGGCCTTGGATTTTACCCGTTCTCACCGTGTCGGCTCTGGTTTCCTCCCACAGTCCAAAGATATGCAGGTTATGTGAATTGGCCAATCTAAATTGCCCCTTGGTGTCCCAGGATGTGAAGATTAAATGAATAGCCATGGCAAATGGACAGGATTACAAGGATAGGGCAGGGAAGAGGGCCTGGGTGAGATAATCTGACTCAATGGGCTGAATGGCCTCTTCTGCACTGTAGGGGTTCTATGACAAGAGCAAATTGCCAGACTTTCTGGAGCTTGGTACAATTTCAGATATAGCAGCAGAACCGGGAAACAGGGCAGCATGGTGGCACGGTGGTTAGCACCAGAGACGCGGGTTCAATTCCCAGCTTGAGTCACTGTCTGTGTGGAGTCTGCACATTCTCCCCATGTCTGCGTGGGTGCTCCAGTTTCCCCCAACAGCCCAAAGCTGTGCAGGTTAGGTGAATTGACCATGCTAAATTCTCCCTCAGTGTACCTGAACAGGCACCGGAGCGTGGCTACTGGGGAATTTTCACAGCAACTTCACTTGAGTATGAATGTTAGTCTACTTGTGACTAATAAATGATCCTAACTTTAATTTAACAAGAGACTCAGTGAATGCAGGTGGGGCTGTCTTCAAGTGATAATGGACTTTCTTTCACAGAACCCTCACAAGAATACAAGTAAGCAATTTGATGGCTCTCTTTTGCATTAGTCATTGCTATGATACTGTTACCACAAGATGAGTAATATTGAACAGAGAGTTTCTACTTAAATTCTGGCTCATCATTGATCAGATTACTGTGTTGACACTCACATTGCCTGTTTTCAGTATTTCCAGTTTGTCTTTGGAGTATTTGTATTGGCATTATTTCAGTGCATGTTGTTTGCTGGTTGTTGCATTCTGCTCAGCATGTTGGGAGGTCTTGTGGTACAGACGGGAGTGGCCCTTTCTCAAAGCCAGCAGCTCTGGGTTTGAGTCCAACATCAGGCCCGGATGAAGGAACTCGCAATGCGGCCAAGAAGGTTAAGTAGTAATCTGCAAATCCCGCCATCAGAGGCAAGTTGGTAAGACTGGCAAAGATTCCTGGTCAGCCATGTGATTGGAATGAACGTTGGAACCTCTACCATTGCCAAGCAGAGCATCAGATTGCCTGTTGCCACCGCAACTCAGACTCCTTGGGTGAACTGTAACCCATCAACATTGTAAAGCATTTTAGAAGTTCTCAAAATGACCAATGTTATCCCTTTGTAATTGACCCCAGCAGTTCCCCCCAGCTCCCAATTTTTTAATGTTAAAATTATCCATTATCTCAGAGAGCTACCTGCAGTGTAAGCTTTGCAAGGACAGCCCGAGGTTGATTTACGTTGACTTAGTTCCCTCTTTTCTCTTGGGTTCTACAACCCAACCGTTTGACATATACCTGCGACCCCAGCTCCACATGTACCTGCTGAGTTATTGTGCCACCCTCCCACTCATTACCATCTCCATATTGTGAAACATTATCCCTCCTTCTACCAATCGAGGCCAAGGCACAATGTTGATTAATATGCGGCCTACAGCAGGTTGATGGGAAGAGTTTGCTGGAGAGTTTTATTAAGAACAACCGCTTGGTTTTTTATTGCTCCTTTAATAGCATAAGCTGTCCCAAGGTCCTCCACAAACACGGATCTTTTTTGACACAAAGCCACATTAGGAGATATCAGGGCAAAAAGCTTGCTCAAAGCAGGAGATTTTAACCAGCATCGTAACGCAGGAGAGAGAGAAGACAGGTTTACAGAGGGAATTCCAGATGTTAAGACGTGAAAGAGAGAAGCACAGCTGCCAATGTTGGATGAATTATAATCGAGAATGAGCCATAGGCCAGAAATAGCCAGACAGGGCGGCACGGTAGCACAGTGGTTAGCACTGCTGTTTCACAGCTTGTGGGTTCGATTCCCGGCTCGGGTCACTGTCTGTGTGGAGTTTGCACATTCTCCTTGTGTCTGCGTGGGTTTCCTCCGGGTACCCCAGTTTCCTTCCACAGACCAAAGATATGCGGGTTAGGCTGATTGGCCTTGCTAAGAAATTGCCCCTTAGTGTCCAGGGATGCGTAGATTAGAGGGTTAGTGGGTATAATGTGTAGGGATATGGGGATAGGGCCTGGGTGGGATTGTGTTCGGTGCAGACTCGATGGGCTGAAGGGCCTCTTTCTGCACTGTAAGGTTCTATGATTCTATGAATTCGGGGAACACAGAGGGTTAAGAAGAAGAGCACAGAGAAAGGATGCGTGCGCTGCCTTGGACAGATTTAAAAAGATGACCATCACGGCGAAGAATTTTCATAGAATCATAGAATTCTACAGCGCAGAACTGGGATGGTGCGGTGGCATGCTGTCTAACAGTGCCAGGGACCTGGGTTCGATCCCCAGCTTGGGTCACTGTCTGTGTGGAGTCTGCATGTTCTTCCTGTGTCTGCCTGGGTTTGTGACTATAAAATAAACTAACTTTTTTTTTTAGAAAGAGGCCATTCAGCCCACTGAGTCTGCATCAACTACAATCCCACCCAGGCTCCATCCCCATAACCTCATGTATTTACCTTAGCTAATCCCCCTGGTGCTAAGGGGCAATGTAGCATGGCAAATCCACCTGACCTGCACATCTTTGGACTGTGGGAGGAAACCGGAGCGCCCGGAGGAAACCCACGTAGACACGGGGAGAATGTGCAAACTCCACACAGACAGTGGCCCAAACTGGGAATCGAACCCAGATCCCGGGCGTTGTGAGGCAGTGCTCCTGTGCCGTTGATCTTTCTGTCTCTCTTCCTCACCGATGGTAGTCACAGATGTTTCCCTTTTGCCCCATTTAACTTGGCCAGAGAAAAAGTTTGCCACCTACAGAGCCAGCCAGGGTGAACAGATCGGAGCTGATGTCACTACGTCAGCGACGCAGCAGCTCAAGGCCTCGGCAAGTGATACGGTGACCTTGGCAAAGCAGAAACATCACACTCAGCGCAACACCCACACTGAAGCCAGTTTCAAAAGGAGCAGGGGCAGGAAAGTTACATTGTCTTGCTGCAGCCAACAGGGACAAGGTGCCTCCTTGCTTTGAAACAGCAGCGTTCCAGCAATCAATGGGCCGAATTCTCCCATTTTGCAGTGGGTGGCAGTCGGTCTTGGTGGCACCTTTTCCGGCTGGTCAGAATGACACCAGACTCTGAGCTTGGAACCTCAATAATTTATTAATGCACAAGTCACCTGGCAGGCCGATAGCTGATTTGTCCAGCCGCCGTCAGCCGGTGGGTTCAAAGATGCTAGCGCCACATTTAAATACCAGCACACCCATCTCACTCTCTCCAACGCACCCGCCTTTACCGGACTGTGCGGGATGTCAGCAACCCAGAGGGAAAAGGCTAGCAGCCTCAAGAAGGTCTGTTCCTCGAGTCAACCCCCTCCCTCTGGGCCCATCACCTGTAAAGCACCCATGCCTCTCTCCCCACCACATCCATCCCCTTCCAGTAAACAAGGTGGCATCCCTTTCATCCTCTTGTTTGTGAGCTTTCCCTGCAGCCTTGTCGGGGTGCAGCTCCCTCCCTCCTTGGCTTTCCCTCTGCCTTCCATTGTTTGTCATCTCCATCTACTTCCTTGGCCTTCAGATTAACCCCTTGATTTGATTTGATTTGATTTATTATTGTCGCATGTATTAACATACAGTGAAAAGTATTGTTTCTTTCGCGCTATACAGACAAAGCATTCCATTCATAGAGAAGGAAAGGAGAGAGTGCAGAGTGTAGTGTTACAGTCATAACTAAGGTGTAGAGAAAGATCAACTTAATGCAAGGTAAGTCCATTCAAAAGTCTGACAGCAGCAGGGAAGAAACTGTTCTTCAGTCAGTTGATACGTGACCTCAGACTTTCATATCTTTTTCCCAAAGGAAGAAGGTGGAAGAGAGAATGTCCGGGGTGCGTGGGGTCCTTAATTATGCTGGCTGCTTTGCAGAGGCATTGGGAAGTGTAGACACAGTCAATGGATGGGAGACTGGTTTGCGTGATGGATTGGGCTACTTTCACAACCTTGCAGTCTTAGGCAGAACAGGAGCTATACCAAGCTGTGATACAACCAGAAAGAATGCTTTCCATGGTGCATCTGTAAAAGTTGATGAGAATCATAGCTGACATGCCAAATTTCTTTCGTCTTCTGAGAAAGTAGAGGCTTTGGTGGGCTTTCTTAACTTTAGTGTTGGCATGGGGGGGAGCAGGACAGGTTGTTGATGATCTGGACACCTAAAAACTTGAAGCTCTCAACCCTTTCTACTTTGTTTCCATTAATGTAGACAGGGGCACGTTCTCCTCTATGCTTCCTGAAGTTAACGATAATCCCCTTTGTTCTGTTGACATTGAGGGAGAGAATATTGTTGCCACGTCAGTTCACTAGATTCTCTATCTCATTCCTATACTCTGACTCATCATTGTTTGAGATTCAACCCACTATGGTGATGTCGTCAGCAAACTTGAACATTGAAGGGGAATTTGGCCGCACAGTTAAAGGTGTACAAGTATAGTAGGGGGCCATCTCCCCCCCTTCACCTCCTCCCTCTGTCCCTGCCCTCATAGGCCTCACATTACCCAGTTTAACTTTGGACCTTTGTTGTGGTGGCAACAAAGACACTGGTGTGTGGCACCAGATGGAAGGAAACTGTGTACTCTCCATCTCCAGGCACAATACTGATCTGGGTTTGGTGACACAGGAGGGTCCATGGGTCCACCAGCCATGGGTCCATGGAGATTGAGGGCAGGAACAGGTCAGCCCAACAGTGTTGGGAACACATCAGGAGCAGCACAATGGCAGTGGTGCAGTCACCCCAAAGTCTCTGGGCGACTGAGGACATCTTGTGTGCACCACTCTTTAGCACCAACATAATTACCTGACGCAAGATCAGAAAGCCTGATGGGAAGTTGGTGACCTAATGAGCATTCGCGAGATGCGAATGGAATTCCAGCCAGCAGGAATATTGATCCGCCACTGGGAGGATTTCAGTTGGATTTTACACTGGCGGCTCCCGTTAGACTCACTCCATCACCAAACCCGCCATGGGGATGGGAGTGGGGTGGGGGTGGGGGTTTGGGAGAATTCCTTCCATTGACTCTGATTGCCTCTGTATATTTGAACTAACTTAGCATTCTGCTATCACCTCCTGGTGAGCCAAAGCTTGGTGGGTAACACGTTAGTTTCCCGGTCAGAGGGTTAAAGGGTTCCAGCCCAATCCAAGAGACAAGAACACAGAACCTCAGCTGCTGATCCAATGGAGCGCTGAGCGAGAGCTGCATTGTATTTTCTATTCTTTCAAGGGATGTGGGCGTCACTGGCAGACCAGCATTTGCTGCCCATCTGTGATTACCTCAGCCAGGCTAATGAGGTTGGCTTGTTAGAGTGTGAACTACCCTGATGACTTTTAATTGATGGTTAAATCAGAGAGCCTCATGCTGATTTAAAGCAGGTGTGTCAGACTCCCAGCCTGCATTCAGCAGGAGAACAACTGGAGAGCCAGCTGTGTACAGATGTATGGTGTAAATAAAGTAACTTGGTGACAGGACTTCTCACCTCCGTGGAATTATTACACTGTGCCTAATTTCCCCTTGAACTGACTGTCTTTTTACGACAGCTGACGATAGTTTCATGGTCACCATTAATGAAACCAGCTTTATATTCTAGATTTAGAATATAGAATACATCCCAAAAAACATGCTCTTAGGCTGATTGGTGTAACAAATTGTCCCTAAATTAGTCTTCCCTCCATCTTCCCCAATAGGTGTAGACAAAGGTCGTGGGTAGAGGAGGGCAGTCATAATGTTAAAATGGCAGCGCGGGCTGGTTGGGCCGAAGGGCCTGTTTCCCGTGCTGAGTTGTTCCTTATTTACTAATCAAATTCGATCAGGCACCGTGATGGGATTCAAACCCAGGACATGGGCCTCTGGTTTACTTGTGACATTACCACTGTACCATCAAACACCAACCTCCCCCAGGGGAAGTGAAGTCTACTAGTTGAGACATAAACTATTATCGGCTCTCTCAGGTGAGTGTGAAATATCTCTTGCACTATTTTAAAGAAGAGTAGGGATATTTATCAGGTATTTTTGTATTGATTTTTGTGGGAGTTTGCCATGTGCATATTGGCCGCTGTGTCTCCAACATTTCTACAGTGACTACACTTCAAAAATGCTTCATTGGCTGTAAAAATCTCAAGCCGGTGAAAGCTGCTATATAAATGCAAGTATTTCCTTTTATTGTTATGGTCAGGTGAGAAAGGTAGAAGGTCTCTCCTCTTCCCCCACCTCTCGATTGACTGCAACAGGTATTAAAAAAAGTATGCTCACCAATTCAGTGAGCATTTTAACGATTTTAAGTTCTCTGCCTGTAAATGACACATACAGGCTGATTTCCTTACAGGCTTTAAAAGAAAAAAGAATATGATTTGCTTCTTCCTCTGTTCTCACTGGCCTGGAGAAAAGCTGTTTCTTAAAAACACAAAGAGTTCATCGCACAGTCCCCTCTCACCAACTGACCAGTTACCCAAACATGGTCATAACAAGTTGATTCCAGGTCCATGGTTTAGGCAAGATTAGATTATGATCAGAGGGGTTCCCTTCTCAGCCAAGGGGCATTATCCAAGCGATTTTGTCTATACCTAGTTGATTTTCACAGTAACTTCAGTGCAGTGTTAATGTAAGCCTCCTTGTGACACTAATAAATAACTTAAGATTTGTCTGTTCGGGATGTGGGTCATTTGCATCCAGCCAAGGTGATGGTCTCTGGTCATAGAATCATAGAACCATACATCGCAGAAGAGGCTCTTCAGCCCATCGAGTCTGTACCGACACGTTAGAAACACCTGAACTCCCACCTAAGCACACCTGCCAGCTCTTGACCCACAGCCCTGAATGTTATGATGTGCCAAGTGTTTACCCAGATGCTTTTTAAAGGTGAGGCAACCCACCTCTACCACCCTCCCAGGCAGCACATTCCAGATCCTCACCACCCTCTGGGCAAAAAGATTTTTCCTCCCATTTGCCCTAAACCTCCTACCCTTCACCTTGAATCTACGTCACCTGGTGACTGACTCTTCAACTAAGGGTCAGCTACTTCTAGACAGACTGGTGACATTCCAATGGTTATGGAATTTGCATGATATTGTTATGCAAATGTTCGACCACCTTAGAAGGTGCTGTTTAAGTCAGTGTTTAAAAATTTGGTCCTTTTAAAATGCTCCCAGAGCTTTCAGTCCACTCAGTAATAGAGTCATTTTTGCTAAAGCGTGGCATTATAATATTGTTCTATAATTGAATGCGTATGCGCTCAGCACCCTCTGATGAGCATTTCATGTGGTTCACATGGAGAATTCCACATACCAAAGGCAGCACTCTACAGCCAGCTGAGCCCAGGAACCCACAGCACAGGACACCACAAACCGAGATATAACAACAATCTGTGGCCAACCTCGGGGCTTGCAAACGGGATTTCAGTAAATGGGGATATGACCTCTAATTGAATAGAAACCAACTAAAATAGAAATGTGAGTGTACATTAGGGTAAGTGAAAGTTCAAGCTGCCAGATATGGAATTGCAGCAGAAGTGAGCGAGGGTCAGGAAATGCCGGTTACAATTTAAAAATAAATTTGATCACGGGATCTGAATTTCTTTGGAATGGACAGCATTTGTTGTCCATTCCTGGTTGCCCTCGAGAAGGTGGTGGTGGGTTGTCTATTCGCTACCCCAAAGTGCGGTGGATGCTGGGACAGTGAATAAATCGAAGGAGGTGTTAGACAGATTTTTAATTGGGAATGGGTTGAAGGGTTATGGGGAAAAGGCAGGAAAATGGGGATGAGCATATCAGCCATGATTGAATGGCAGAGCGGACCTGATGGGCCGAATGGCCCAATTCTTCTCCTTTATCTTATGGACTTATGAACCTTCTTGATCCATTGCGGTGCATGTGGTGGGGGTACATCCACAGTACTATTACAGAGGAAATTCCAGGATTTTAACTCACCATTCCATTAGGAATGGCAATATATTTCCTAGTCAGGAGGATGTGTGGTTTGGAGGGAGACTTGCAGATAGTGGTGTTCCTGTGTATTTGGTGCCGTTGTCCTTCTAGATGGTAAAGAGCATAAGTCTGGAAGGTGTTTTGTAAGGAGCGGAATTCTCTTTGGAGCAGAGGAGAATGAGAGGCAACTTAATAGAGGTTTATAAGATGATGAGGGGGATAGATAGAGTGGAGGTGCAGAGACTATTTCCTCGGGTGGATGTAGCTGTTACTAGGGGGCATAACTATAAGGTTCATGGTGGGAGATATAGGTAGGCTGTCCAAGGTAGATTCTTCACTCAGAGAGTGGTTGGGGTGTGGAATAGACTGCCTGCTGTGATAGTGGAGTTGGACACTTTAGGAACTTTCAAGCAGTTATTGGATAGGCACATGGAGCACACCAGAATGATAGGGAGTGGGGTAGCTTGATCTTGGGATTGGACATAGCTTGGCACAACATTGAGGGCTGAAGGGCCTGTACTGTGCTGTAATGTTCTATGTTCTATGAGCCTTGAGGATTTGCATAAGGTACACATTCCTGTCACAGTGGAGAAAGGGGTTAAGGTTTAAGATGGTGGTTGGGGTGGCAATCAAGGGGGCTGCTTTGTCCAGGATGGTCTCAAACCCCCAGAGTGTTGTTGGAGCACTCATCCAGGCAAGTGGAGAGTATCCCATCACACTCCTGATTTGTGCCTTGTAAATGATGGACTTTGGAGAATCAGGAGGTGAGTTACTCACCACAGAACTCTCAGCCTCTGACCTGCTCTGGTAATCACAGTATTTACATGGCTGGTCCAGTTCAGTTTCTGGTAAACAGTAACCTCCGGGTTGTTGATAGTGGAGTTTTAACAGTGGTAATACCATTGAACGTAAAAGGGAGCTGGTTAAATTCTCTCTTAAGTGGAAATGGACAGTGTCTGGCACTTCTGTGGCACAAAGATTACTTGTCACCTATCAACCCAGGCCTGAATGTTGTCCAGATCTTACTTTTCGATTTGATTTATTATTGTCACATGTATTAGTATTCAGTGAAAAGTATTGTTTCTTGCGGGCTATACAGACAAAGCATACCCTACATAGAGAAGGAAACACAAGAGTGCAGAATGTAGTGTTACAGTCATAGCTAGGGTATAGAGAAAGATCAACTTAATGCGAGGTAGGTCCATTCAAAGATCTGATGGCAGCAGGGAAGAAGCTGTTCTTGAGTCGGTTGTGTGGAGTGTGAACTGCTTCAGTACCTGAGGGATTTGAAATGATGTTGAATGTGGTGCAAACATCAGTGAACATCCCCACTTCTGACGTTTTGATGAAGGGAAGGTTGGTGAAGCAGCTGAAGATGTTTGGGCCTCGGACACTGCCCTGAAGAACTCCTGCAGTGATATCCTGGGATTAAAATGATTGACCTCCAACAACCACAACCATCTTTCCTTGTACCAGGTATGACTCCAATCAGCTTCCTCCTTGTTCCCACTGACTTTAATTTTATTAGGGCTCCTTGATGTCACGCTGTGGGGAGGCGATGGGCTCGTGGTATTATCGCTGGACTATTAATTCGGAAAGATGTAGCCAATGGCAGAGATGTCCAGAGTAAGAAGTCTCACGATACCAGGTTAAAGTCCAACCAGTTTATTTGATAGTAAACCCACAAGCTTTTGGAAACGCTGTCCCTTCGTCAGGTGTGTGGAAAGTTCTGATCAGAGAAAGGCATATAAAGTCACACACCGTTTATAGAATACTGATTAGAATGTGAGTCTTTACAGCTAACCTGCTATTCAAGTCCTAAAGGTGCAGACAATGTGAGTGGAGACAGCATTAAGCACAGGTTAAAGAGATGTGTATTGTCTCCAGACAAGGCAGTAAGTGAAATGTTGCAAGCCCAGGCAAGTCATGGGGGTTACAGTTAGTGTGACATGAACCCAAGATCCTGGTTGAAGCCATCCTCATGTCTGTGAAACTTGGCTATCAGTCTCTGCTCAGCCAAGTTCTGCACACATGAGGATGGCCTCAACCAGGATCTTGCGTTCATGTCACACTAACTGTAACCCCCATGACTTGCCTGAACTTGCAACATCTCACTTACTGCCTTGTCTGGCGACAATACACATCTCTTTAACCTGTGCTTAATGCTGTCTCCACTCACATTGTCTGCACCTTTAAGACTTGAATAGCAGGTTAGCTGTAAAGACTCGCATTCTAATCAGTATTCTGTAAACTTATGTGCCATTATATGCCTTTCTCTGATCAGAACTTTCCACACACCTGACAAAGGAACAGCGTTTCTGAAAGCTTGTGGGTTTACTATCAAATAAACTGGTTGGACTTTAACCTGGTGTCGTGAGACTTCTTACTGTGTTTACTCCAATCCAACGCTGGCATCTCCACATCGTGCATGTCCAGAACCAGGGATCATCACCTAAGGATATGGGGCAAATGTTTAGACTGAGACGAGAAGAACTTCTTCACCCAGAGAGTGGAGTTCACTAACATAGAAATTAGTTGAGGCCAAACCACTGTATGTTTTCAAGAAGGAGCTAAATATAGCTCTTCGGATGAAGGGTTTCAAAGGATAAGATGATATTAGGCTATTGAGTTGGATGATCAGCATGATCATAATGAACAGTAGAACAGGCTAGAGGGCCGAATGACTTCCTCCTGCTCCTATTTTCTATGTTTCTGTGAAGGTGAGGTGCCGTCCTCATTCCTCCTTTAAATTGGCTTGGGTGTAACCTGGGACAGCGCGGTGGCACAGTGGCGCAGTGGTTAGCACCACTACCTCACAGCGCCAGGGACCCAAATTCAATTCCCGGCTTGAGTGACTGTCTGTGTGGAGTTTGCACATTCTCCCCATGTCTGCGTGGGTTTTCTCCAGCTGCTCCGGTTTCCTCCCACAGTCCAAAGATGTGTAGGCTAGGTGGATGGGCCATGATAAATTGCCCCTTGGTGTCAGAGAGACTAGCTGGGCAAAATCTTATGATAGAGCTTGGGTGGGATTGTGGTCAGTGCAGTCTCAATGGGCTGAATGGCCTCCTTCTGCACTGTAGGATTCGATGATTCTATAACAAGAGAAAGGGGGAGTGGATAATGATGACTTTGGGTGATAACTGTGCAGTCACCAATTGCACGTCGCTTCCAAATTTAATTTGCATTGATTTGATATCACGCATTTTACAGTATCACCCAAGATCAAAATTATCCCCAATGTGTCTCAGTGAAATTAAAGGCTTACGGACAAAACGTGGAGGAACTAAAAATGCAAGATGTTCAACGAACGAACTGAAAATACTCGGTACAACAAAACCACTTTGATGTTCAACTAACCAAAATCAGACCCGCTTTATGAAAACCATCCTCAGTGTTGCCATTTTATAGGCATTGACATTGTGTTAAAAGCAGAGCTCAGGGCCCAACTTACAGCATTTACGCTGGGCAGGTTAGACTTCAATTTTAATGTCAAAGTCACCCATTGCAAAAATCAAAGTTTGCTGTGAATCAGGAGCACAAGGTCAGGAGCCAGATTTCCTGCCCCACATCCACAGCAAGTGGAATTTCCAGCGCGGGCGTCAGGAACATGAGCTGCGTATTCTCGAGTCCTGGAGTGGAGCAAAGTCACGGCTGTCTCATTCACAGGTGAGAGACGAAGCAGGTTCTGTATGTTGGCCTGCAAGTGCCAATCCATCAGATGATTAAACTGTCATTGCTTGAAGCTTGCTTCAGTGGCTTCCTCTATCTGTTCTATACCAGTGCTCACTTGAATCATTCTTCCACCGACGTTCTACCCTTGTGTCTGTGACCACAGGCTTGGAATAAATATTAATGTATGCTATGATTAATATTTGAAACAGACGTTTTGTTAGAGGAAGCTTTGGACTTCATTCTCACTTCTTAAACTAAATGCTATTCTTAGATTGTAAACTCACAGGAAATGCTCTAATGATATGTTTATGTCAGCATGAAGTGAATATTTTCATTTTGTAACACAGCTTTTATTTCCTCTCGCCTTTCCCCCACCTTTTCTCCAGAAGACAAGGCCTCATTATGAGGATCTGGCTGTCCACTTTTGCCTCACACCAGTCACTATTCTTCAGCTGGAGGTGTAGGCTGTGAACGTTAAGACAGGCCTTTCAAATGTTACAGCCCATTAGTGTTGGTGCTGTCTTCCAGGTTATGGTTAATATTTGGACTGACCATCCAATGTGGCTAATTTGAACTCCTAGTGTTTGCGACCTTCTTGGGTAAGTTGATTTATCATGAGCTGTGCACAAAGGGTCAGAGTTAGAATTGTAACAAGCCAGTGCTAATTCTCCTACCAACACTGACCTGGGTAGATTCTTTTGGGAGTGTGAGATGGATGAATCTGTCCTGGCCCAGTAAGGGTCTGGTTTCCACTGGACTTCAATTTCCGGGCTGCCACTGGGGCTGTGTCAGTTAAGACAGGAGAATCTTCCTGTAATCCTGTAATTTAGTGATTTCCCAGGAAATAGTGAACCTTATAAATAAATTCTTTCGGTTTGTGAGGTGCGTACTGGCTCTCTGTTCACCTTCCAAAGAGATCTGGGCTGGCTGTGACACAGATCATGTAAAAAGGTAAGGGATTTGTGAGTTAATGTAAGCTTTTCCTGGACTGAGTTCAAATAGCATTCGTGCCACACAAATGCCAGGCAATGATCATTGCCAATAAGAGACACTCTAACCACTGCTCCTTGACACTCAACGGTGAATCCTCCATCACTGAATCCTCCAACGTCAACATCCTTGCGAATACCATGATCAGAAACTCAACTGGACTCACCACATAAACACAATGGCTACCAGAGCAGGTCAAAGGCTCGGAATGATGCTGTGAGTAACTCACCTCCTGACTCCCCAAAGCCTATCCACTATGTACAAGGCACAAGTCAGGAGTGCGGTGGAATACTCCCCACTTGCCTGGATGGGTGCAGCTCCAACAATACTCAAGAAGCTTGACACCATCCAGGACAAAGCAGCCCACTTGATTGGCACCACATTTACAAACATTCAATCCCTCCGCCGACACTCGGTAGCAGCAATGTGTACTATCTACAAGATACACTGCAGCAATTTAAGGTTGTTAAGAAGGCATACGGTGTCTTGGCGTTTATTGGTAGGGGGATTGAATTTAGGAGTCGCAGTGTAATGTTGCAACTGTACACTACTCTAGTGCGGCCGCACTTGGAGTACTGTGTGCAGTTCTGGTCCCCGCATTACAAGAAGGATGTGGAGGCGTTGGAGAGGGTGCAGAGGAGGTTTACTAGGATGTTGCCTGGTATGGTGGGGAGGTCCTATGAGGAGAGACTGAGGGATTTAGGGTTGTTTTCGTTGGAAAGAAGGCGGTTAAGAGGGGATCTTATTGAAACATATAAGATGATTAGAGGTTTAGATAGGGTGGATAGTGATAGCCTTTTTCCTCGGATGGAGAAAGCTAGCACGAGGGGGCATGGCTTTAAATTAAGGGGGGGTAGCTACAGGACGGATGTCAGGGGTAGGTTCTTTACCCAGCGGGTGGTGAGGGATTGGAATGCCCTGCCTGCTGCGGTTGTAAATGCGTCTAGTTTGGGGGCGTTTAAGAGATCTCTGGATAGGTTTATGGACGAAAAGGGATTGGTATAGGCTAGTGGGTCATTGTTTTTGTAACTGGTCGGCGCAACATCGTGGGCCGAAGGGCCTGTTCTGCGCTGTAATGTTCTATGTTCTATGTTCTATGTTCTAATTCACCAAAGATCCTCAGACACACCTTCCAAACCCATGACCGCTTCCATCTAAAAGGACAAGGGCAGCAGATACTTGGGAGATACACTACCACCTGCAAGTTCCACTCCAAGCCTCTCACCATCTTGACTTGGAAATATATTTCCGTTCCTTTGCAGTCGCTGGGTCAAAAATTCTGGAATTTCCTCCCTAACGGCATTGTGGGTCAACCCACTGCAACATTTCAAGAAGGCAGCTCACCACCATCTTCTCAAGGACAACTAGGGATGGGCAATAAATACTGGCCAGCCAGCAATGTCCAATTCCCATGAATGATTTTTTAAAAAATCACCTGAGGAGACTGGGGAGGAACGCTTCAGCTTCCTTTCCCCATTTTCAAATGTTCTCTCCTGGAATGTTATAGCAGCTGAGTAGCAGGAAGTGCCTCATTGTAATGCCCCAAGCATCATGAACTTAGTGTTCTCCCACCTTTTTTTTAACTCTTTCATGGGGATATGTCTATCCCAATCCTTACCCATCCCTAATTACCCTTGAACTGAGTAACTTGCTGATCTACTTCAGACAGGTAGTTCACAGTCAATTGTTCTAGGTTTGGAGTCACATATAGGCCTGACCAGTAAAGACGGCAGATTTCCTTCCTTAAAGGACAATAACAGAACGTAGAAACCCTACAGTACAGAAAGAGGCCATTCGGCCCTTCGAGTCTGCACCGACCACAATTCCATCCAGGCCCCAACCCCATATCCCCACATATTTACCCACTAATCCCTCTAACCTACACATCTCAGGACACTAAGGGGCAATTTTTAGCATGGCCAATCAATCTAACTCGCACATCTTTGGACTGTGGGGGGAAACCGGAGCACCCGGAGGAAACCCACGCAGACACGAGGAGAATGTGCAAACTCCACACAGACAGTGACCCGAGCCAGGAATCAAACCCAGGTCCCTGGAGCTGTGAAGCAGCAATGCTAACCACTGTGCTATCATGCTGCCCCATAACAAACCAAATGTTTTCTTTACAGCAATCGCTGATAGATAAATATTATTTTCTATATATATTAATCACATTTAAATTCCACCAACTACCATCATGGGATTTGAACCTGTGACCCCAGAGGATCAGGCTGGGACCTTTGGATTACTGGTCCAGCAACAGTACAACCGTACCACCACCTATTGGCATACTTTTTATTTATTCTTTTGCAGGATGTGAGCATTTATGCCCGTCCCTAACTGCTCTCCACTTCAGAAGGCGGCTGTGAGTCAACCACATTGCTGTGGCTCTGGAGTCACATGTAGGCCAGACCGGGTAAGGACGGCAGATTTCCTTCCCTAAAGGACAAGAACGAACCAGATGTGTTTTAACAACAATCAACAATGGTTTCATGATCATCATTGGGCTTTTAATTCCAGATTTTCATTAAATTCAGATTTTGCCATCTGCCACAGTGGAATTCGAACCCTGGGTATCTGGATGACTAGTTCAGTTACAATACCACTAACACCACTCCTTCCCCAAGTCTGCATGTGTGTATTACTTGTGTACAGATGTAATTCTTAAATCTTTCTTTGAGTTGTAGGTTTTCCTTTATATCTAAATCTAAATCTTTCTCTCCCAGTCCATCTGCAGATTTGAAAGGTGAGTAAGGGGTTCTCATGCTTGTGATTCCACACATGCTGAACTGGACTCTGGAGGACAGAAGGAGTTGCTTTGTACGGCACGGTAGCACAGTGGTTAGCACTGCTGCCTCATGGCACCAGAGACCTGGGTTTGATTCCCGGCTTGGGTCACTGTCTGTGTGGAGTCTGCACGTTCTGTCTGAGTCTGTGCGGGTTTGCTCCGGTTTCCTCCCACAGTCCAAAAGATGTGTTGATTAGGTGGATTGGCCATGCTAAATTGCCCCTGAGTGTCTGGGAGATTAGAAGGGTACATGCACGGAGTTAAGGGGATAGGATAGGATTGTTGACAGTGCAGACACAATGGGCCGAATGGCCTCCTTCTGCACTGTAGGGATTCTATGCTCTGGTTGAGGAGCTATTACAGAGTGGAGGGGCCGAAAGGACTTCTGCTCCTCAGATCTTTGCGGCCCTGCGGTTTTTACAGTTCCCGGCAGTTGGGAAATCCTATGTGTGAGTGTGTGTGTGTGTGGCAGGATCAGAATCAAAAGCCGGGAGAAAATAAACCAGTCGGAAAGTTAAATTTTAAAGCAGCCTAACCTTTGATCCTATCCTTTGGCTAACAATGGGACTGGCAGACAGACACAAACAAGCAGGGGGGAAGAGTGGGGATGGTCGTATCTGTGGAGCGATTACATAAAGAGAACAGCTCGTGTATCAAAGCGTTATTTTAAAAGGGAGTTTGGAAATACAGTCTCTAAAGCTTTCACAAGACTGTAAAGGAAATTGTAATGTATCCCCTTTCTGTGCATAAACAACTGTAGCACAGAATTCCCTTGTGGCATTTTAATGCAGGCAGAAGTATGCATGATTTATATGTGAAGGCCAAACAAGGACAAAAATGTAGCAAACAGCCACTGGTAAGGTCAGCCTAGGGTGAAGACAACACCACTCACTGCCGACTATTATCTGCCTCTCCTCATGTTCTCACCTGCTGTGAGTAAGCATAATCAGTGCAAACATCTGCAATTAGCAGCAGCCCAGAGCACTGACAACTCTCTGCAATAAAAGGCCCACAGTTTGAGAGAGAGAGAGAGAAAAGTGCATGAGCCCAGTTAGGAGTTTGTAATCACCAGCCCCAGTGAATAAATGCTCATTGCCTTCACTGTGAGTGAGCCAGGCGGCTGGACACCAGCCATATCGAATGTCACAAAGTGCTTCTATTGTGCTCAGCTTAACTCTTCGCCCAGAGAGGAAGCCTTTGACTTGAAGCTCCGCTGGCTACAGCAGGCAGTGGGACAAAGGGTTAAAGAGCTTTGTGTCTGCGAGCTTCCTCCCAACTTTGTGGGACGCTATGCAGCGTTTAAGGTGCAAAAAATAGCAGCAATTCAAAGCAGAAGAATGCACAGCAGCAAAACTTAATCACAGCGTTCCATGTTTCTCACCTCCCTGGACTTTGCTTCATCCAATTAACTTCTGCCAGCGTATCCTCCCCCCCATTCCGGTATTCCCCACTTCTGTCTAGAAGAGGCTGGCTCCTGCCAGTGGCACCTGCCGCCTATTTGTACATCTCACTCCAGTGTCTGTTATCTCATGGCTATTCAGCTGCAGCTGGCATCACTTCCAAATCGCAGCCCCTGCCCTCATCTGCCACCTGGGGTGAGGGGGTGAGGTTTGCAGCAGTAATTACTGTCCAGCAGTCAAGAATTGGAATGCTGGTTGAATTTTATTTTTGCACTCTTCAAAACAGGGATCAAAACTTTTTTGTTGAAAACCCATTAAACTGCATCTTCTTGTTTCTATCTCCATGTCACTGCACCCTGGCAATGTTGCTGCAATGAAGACAGAGCTTCATGTACAGCTCTGAAATCAGTGCTGTTCCACTGAGTAGCAGCTATCAGGACATACTGTCCCAGCAAGTTAAAACACACATAATGACGAAATGGGCAAGGGCAGCTTGCCCACAGTGCAGCCTGGAAAATAAGTGAATTCTTAAGCTTGGAACATCAGGCAGCTGACAAATAGTTTTAATAGCATGTGTATAGTTCATTGCAGAATCATTCCCAAGCTTTTGAAATGTAGTTGGTGTATGTTACTCGTGTAACCTTCTCCAGCCCCACAGCTATCCACCTCTGCCCGCCCCTGAGATCGCTACAGTCCTCTCCAACTCTGGTCTCCAGCTGAGGATCTCATGGTGTCCGTGCCTTCAGCTGTGGAGGTCCAACACTCTGGAATCCCCTGCCTGAAAGGTTGGGACTGTTCTCCTTGGAGAGGAGAAGGAGGAGGTTTGATAGGGATGTTCAAAATCGTGAGGGGGCCGGACTGACTAGAGAGGGAGAAACTGTTCCCACTCGTAAAAGGATCAAGAATGAGAGGGCACAGGTTGAAGGTGCTTTGCAAAAGAAGCGAATGTGATGTGAGGAAGCACTTTTTCTGACAGTGAGTGGTTGGGGTCTGTAGTGCCCTGCCTGGAATGGTGGTGGAGTCAGGTTCAACTGAGGCATTCAAGGGGGAGTTAGATGATTATTTGAATAGAAACAATGCCTCACATAAGATGCTCTTTCGGTGCAGGCTCAATATCTGAATGACCTCCTTCTGCACTGTAGGGATTGTATGGTTTGAAATTTTTCTTTGAAAGATGTTTTTAAGCTTGCTGCAATGAGGCATGCTACTGAAATAATTAAACGTCTGTCCAAAGGTAACTGTGTGTTGAATGTGTCCCTGGGCATTAAAGGGATTGACTTAAAGACCACAGTCTTCCCAAAGTGTTTGGAAGTGTCTTTTGCTTTGAAAAAAAAACTTCACAAAATCTGCATCCTTTTTATTATAGGGCAAGCACAAATTAACTTGAAGATTGTATGGTTGCAAACATTGTTTTGTAAAAAGAGCTTTGTCAAACACAAAGATGGTTCTCCTTAACCAATGTTAAGGCAAAGGCAGAAGCTGGACTAAAATAAGCGAAATACTGTGAATGCCGGAATCTGAAACAAGAACTAAGAACACTGGAGGAACTCAGCAGATCTGGCAACATCTATCAGGAGAGAAACAGAATTAACACTTGAGTCCGTCTGACTCTTCATCAGTTGATTTGATTTGATTTATTATTTGTTACATGTATTAGTATACAGTGAGAAGTATTGTTTCTTGCATTCTACACAGACAAAGCATACTATTCATAGAGAAGAAAAGGAGAGCGTGCAGAATGTAGTGTTACAGTCATTTCTAGGGTGTAGCGAAAGATCAATTTAATGCAAGGTAGGTATATTCAAAAGTCTGATGGCAGCAGGGAAGAAGCTCTTCTTGAGTCAGTTGGTCCTGACCTCAGACTTCTGTATCTTTTTCCCATTGGAAGAAGGTGGAAGAGAGCATGAACCAAAGAACTAAACTAAAGAGAGAGAAAATATGTTGGATATTAAACTGTAGCTGGGAAAGGTTGCAACAAGATGTAGCAACCTTACGGAGAAGAGGTAGATAGCCTGGTGTGGAGGGGGACTGGAGGGGTTGGCATTGAGACAACAAATATATGGGATATTAAAAAGGGGATAAGATGGAAGAGAACTCAACATTAAATTCAACAATTTTAGACTGCGACTTTTCTTCTCATTCTGAAAACCCTTTTGTTTTAATATCCCATACATTTATTGTAATGCAAAGATCTACCTCCTCCACCACACCACCCCCCAAGCTAGGCCATCTACCTCTTGTTCTTAGGGTTGCTACATCTTGTTGCAATCTGTCCCAACTACAGTTTAGTATTCATCACATTTTTCCCTCTCTTCAGTTCTGATGAACAAAGTGACTCAAAATGTTAACCCTGTTTTCTCTCCCTCGGGATGCTGCCAGATCTATTGAGCTTTTCCAGCAGTCTCTGTTATTGACTAAGCTGGACTATTCCTTTTGCTTGGTTCTGAGGGAATGCTGCGTTGGTATGGTGCCATCTTTCAATTGAGACATTGAACTGGGGTCCCAACTGCCTGCTCAGAGGGACAGCAAAGATCCCAAGGCATCATTGGAAGAAGGAGAGATCAAAGAGGATTTCTCTTCCTGTTCTGTTACACCACTTATCTCTCAATCAACGCTACCAAAACAGATGAACTGGTCTCATCTCAGCTGGTTGCAGGATCTTGCTGTGTACTAATTGATTGCCTATATATAACAGTGAGCGCAAGTCCAAAAGTAACCCCTCAGTATGAAAAATTTTTGGAATGGCCTGAGGGTGTGAAAGGTGTGACAGAAATGGAAGATCTTTCTCAAAACAGAATGGTTATATATTGTGTATTTCGAGAATGACAGTCAGGAACATTCGATAAACAAAAGTAATTTTATTGTTGTATCTTCTCTCTCATATCTGTTTCTCACTATTCATCACACTCATTGAATCCCTACATTGCAGAAGAGGCCATTCGGTCCATCAAGTCTGCACCGACTGTCTGACAGAGTATTTTATCCAGACCCTCTCCCCTGTTCTATTCCTGCAATCTCATACATTTCCCACGGCTAATCCATCTGATTTACAAGTCTTTGGGTACTAAGGGTCATTTAGCATAGCCAATCCACCTAACCTGCACATCTTTGGCCTGTGGGAGGAAACCCACACAGACATGGGGAAAACATGCAAACACCAATCAGACAGCACCAGTAGCAATGCAGCACCCCCCCAGAACTGCGCTGAAGGAATAGTCCAACTTAGACAAGAACAGAGAATGCTGGAAAAGCTCATTAGGTTGGGCAACATCCCCAGGGGGGAAAGCAGGGGTAACATTTTGAGTCCCTTTGACTCTTCATCACAACAGAAGAGAGGGAAAAACATGTTGGATATTAAACTGTAGCTGGGCGAGATTGCAACAAGATGTAGCAACCTTAGGGAACAATGCAGAAGGAGGCTATTTGACCCATCGAGTCTGCACCAACAACAATCCCACCCAGGCTCTATTCCCATAACCCCACGTATTTACCCACTAATCCCCCTGACACTAAGGGGCAATTTAGCGTGGCCAATCAACCGAACCTGCACAGCTTTCAAACTGTTAGAGCACCCAGAGGAAACCCACACGGACACGTGGAGAATGTGCAAAATGCACACAGCTGGTGACCCAAGTGAGGAATTAAGCCTGGGTCCTTGGCTATGTGAGGCAGCAGTGCTAACCACTGTGCCACTGTGCCACCCACATTACAACACTTAATTTCTTACATTCCTGTAGTGGGCTCTGCAGTGAGCCAAAAGGGACAAATATATCACAGTTTAGATGTTCAATTACTGCGAGTATTTGACGGTATTGTAAAATGCTAATTGTCAATTAAACACCCTCACAGCAACATTTGGCACACAACTTGATTTACAACCAGCATCAGAAAGACAGCCTGAGTCTGATCGGTGACAGTTTATTATGGAGTGTAAAGGCTGCTTCTAACTGATGGCTGAGTGACAGGCTGTCAAACAGGTCTCTGCCAATTCAAGGCTGAGTTTGGGCTTGTCAGGCTATACATCACAGTTAAGCACTGCGAATCCCTACAGCCCAGGCAATGTCAGATGTGCCCTGCGCAGACAGTGCTACAGTCCAGGACTGTATTGTTGTAATGCTCAAACAACATGTAATCGGAGGTCAATCAGTGTTCTCACAGATCACAACAATACTTGTACTGTTTTAGCACAAGCTGACGTGATATCACCAGAAAAAATGCAGATAGTTAATCTGGACGTGACCTCTGCCAAACTGTAAACAATGATAGTCTGTAGAATAATTCACTGCCTCGAGTGTTTCCAAAGAAAGTGTATCGCTTTTCACAGGTCTGACTAGGAGTCATTTCCGACAATGATATAACGGTACTTAATGCTCAGGATCTTGCATGTTTGAAAAACTGGGCACTCCGTTCCATTTACTAACGGTTTAGAACGGAGTTGAGGAGGAACTTCTTCACTCAAAGGGTGGTGAATCTCTGGAATTCTCTGCCCGTTGAAGTGGTGGAGGCTGCTTCGCTAAATATTTTTAAGAAGCGGGTTGATGGGTTTTTGATAAGAGAGGGGATTAAGGGTTATGGGGAGAGGGCGGGAATGTGGAACTGAGCCACAACAGATCAGCCATGATCTTATTGAATGGTGGGGCAGGCTCGAAGGGCTAGATGGCCTACTCCTGCTCCTATTTCTTATGTTCTTATGTTCTTATTATCGGTGACCGATTGAATTAGAACTCAATCATATTGAGCGAATTGAATTCATTAGTGATCTGAAAAGGTACGGGCAAGTCTGGAGAATTGAGAATTCAACTTGCTGCACAGTGGTTAGCACTGCTGCCTCAGAACACCATGGTCGCCAGGTTTGAGTCCTGGTTTGGCTCACTGTCATAGAAACTAGAAGCAGGAGTAGGCCTACTTTTGGCGCTTTGAGCCTGCTCTGCCATTCATTACGATCATGGCTGATCATCAAATTCAATATCCTGATTCCCCCTTCCCCCCCATATCCCTTGATCCCTTTAGCCCCCTAGAGCGATATCTAATTTCTTCTTAAATTCACACAACTACTTTCTGTAGCGGTGAATTCCACTCATTCACCACTCTGAGTGAAGAAATTTCTCCTCACCTCAGTTCTAAAAGGTTTATCCCCTATCCTCAAACTATGATCCCTAGTTCTGGACTCCCCCCACCATCAGGAACATTCATTCTGAATCTACCCTGTCTAACCCTGTTAGAATTTATAAGTTTCAATGAGATCCTCTTTCATTCTTGGAGGTAATACATTCAGTTCCTTCTTCCAA
The DNA here is from genome assembly GCF_965287045.1 of Carcharhinus amblyrhynchos. NCBI lineage: Eukaryota > Metazoa > Chordata > Chondrichthyes > Carcharhiniformes > Carcharhinidae > Carcharhinus > Carcharhinus amblyrhynchos. The sequence goes on from NC_137327.1 coordinate 128,407,298, forward strand.
ATCATTAAGATATAATCTGAACAGTTGCGGTCTTAGCACAGATCCCTGTGAAATCCCACTATTCACTGACTACCAATCAGAAAAAGACCCATTTATGCCAACTCTTCGCTTTCTATTTGCTAACCAGCTTTCTGTCCATTTCAAGACATTACCTGCAATCCCTGTGCTTTAACTTTGCATAGTAATCTGTTACGTGAGAACTTGTCGAAAGCCTTCTGAAAGTCTAAATAAACCACATCCACTGGTTCTTCTCAGTCAACTCAACTAGTTACACCCTCAAAAAATCCCAATGGATTAGTCAAGCATGAGCTCCTTTTATAAATCCATGCTGACTTTGCCTTTCCATGCTATCATTGCCTTTCAAATGCTGAGTTGTGAAACCCTTGATAATGGACTCTAGCAACATGCCCAGTACTGGGCATGTACATGCCCAGTTAGGCTCACTGGTCCACAATTTTCTCTCTACTTCCCTTTTGAATAGTGGGCTTATATTAGCTACTCTCCAATCTGTAGGAACCAGTTCAGAGTCCAAATAATTTTGGAAAATAGCCACCAATGGATCTATTATTTCTAGGGCCACTTCCTCAAGTACTCTGGGATGAAGATTATCAGGACCTGGAGATTTATCCATCCTCAATCTCATCAATTTCCCCATAACCATTTCTCTATTAATGCTGATTTCCTTCAGCTCCTCATGAAAACTTGCTTCTCTCAGAAATTCTGGTACCTTATTCATGTCTTCCTTTGTGAAGATTGAAGCAAAGTATGAATTTAATTTCTTGGTCATTTCTTTATTCCCCATTATAAATTCACTTCCTGACTGGAAGGGGCTTACGCTTGTTTTTGCCAATCCTTTCCCCCCTACATACCGAGAGAAAGTTTTTTGGTCAGTTTTTACGTTCTCCACTAGCTTACTTTCATACTCTATTTTTCCCTTCCCTATCAATCCCTTGTCCTCCTTTGATGAATTTTAAACTGCTCCCAATCCTCAGGCCTGTGCGGAGTATGCATGTTCTCCCCGTGTCTGTGCGGGTTTCTTCCGAGTGCTCCGGTTTCCTCCCACAGTCTGAAAGACGTGTAGTTAGTTGCATTGGTCATGCTAAATTCTCCCTCAGTGCACCTGAACAGGCGCTGGAGTGTGGCGACTAGGGGATTTTTACAGTAACTTCATTACAGTGTAAATGTAAGCCTTTTTATGGCACTAATAAACTTTTCATTAGTGATCTGAAAAGGTACGGACAAGTCTGGAGAGTTGAGACTTCAATGTATTGCTTCTTCCTGGCCACATGGTCATTGGTAATGTTCAGGGCATGCCCACACAAGCTGTTTCCTTGGATAAATTGCTGCCAGTGCGACTATGATGCTCAAAGCACCTTACATAAGGAGAATTTCTGTTTCCAAATTTCCAGCCAGTTCTGGTTGGCTGTCACCATAGAAACAGTGTGAGGTAGTGCCCATTTTACACCACTGCCACAACAGTGGTGAACAGTAAATCTGACTGGCAACTTCATATTTTGACTTTCATCTCTTCATAACTGAATAGCACATCTCAATAAACATTCCCGCTGGAGGATTTCGGCACAGCTTAATGACAGGGCTGGGAAATGTCTGTAATCCGGCCTCTTGAACTACACAGAAAAAACACTCATTTGGCAATACAAGCATAGATTTTGTCCTTTCATCTGAGCTTGTCTGCGGAGATGATCTTGAGCTCCGTAACAGTCCCTAGCATTGTAAAGGTTGAGTACTTGTCACTGGTGGGAGTAGTTGTGGGGAAAATGTGAGATGGTGAATTATGTGTATCAAGAGTATCATTACTAATCGAGTGGGTAATGGTGCTTTCAGTTTGTTGCTGATCCACATCGGCTAGAACAGTCCGACCGACTCAAGTGCAGCTTCTTTCCTGCTGCCATCAGACTTTTGAATTAACCTACCGCGCATTGAATTGATCTTTCTCTACAGCCTAGCTATGACTGTAACACTACATTCTGCCCGCTCTCATTTCCTTCTCTACGAATGGTATGTTTTGTCTGTGTAGTGCATAAGAAACAATACTTTTCGCTGCATGCTAATACATGTGACAATAATGTACTCACTGGAGGGAAGTTGGTTTAATGGGACTAGAATTGAGGGAATGGAAGATGGGTCTTGTGGACCAGGTGAGTAGCAAGAAAAGACAGAGGACAGAAGATAGAGAAAGATGAGAGTTCAGTGGTACACCGGGGATAAACATTAATGGAAGTTTGACCAGGTGGACTAATAGATGGGAGGGATGCAGCAGAGGCAACTGATTAGATGGTCTCAATCTTAGTGACAAATAGGTTGTGACACTACTGTGCCTTTAAGAAATGTATTTTTCAATCATGTTCTCTGCAGTTATAAACAGCTTTGTTTTTTTCCCATTGTGGGATTGGCTGGCTGATTAGATGTCCTTTTACTGCTGCTTAAATGGCATAAGTGGAGTTTTGTTTATTTTTACTCTGGCCTCATGCACTTCCTGAGAGGTTATGACCTTTTGAATTGTTGTGGGAAGAATGATTGGCAGGTCAGGTGGGACAGGTTTTTTCCCTCTCACTAGAGTTCTTACTTTCAGTTTTGGTTGCTGGCTAGTTAGAAGGTGCATGGAATCCAGACTGACAACAATGTTTCTGTGTGTCTCCCTGGTGTTAGAAATTCTGCTGGCTAATTTGCAAGCAGTCATTCTTATTTCTCTGGAGTGATAATGTTGCTGTTGGCAGCTTGCTAGCTAGAGGCCAACAGTGGCTCTGTCTCTACCTCGAGATGGGCTGGTAGCTACAGGCCAGGGAGTCAGAGTTTCAATTCTCCATCCAAAGGGTGAACTCACAGTAAGCGTTGTAGTGCTCAAAAATCCAGCATCATGTGAGCATTCTTATTTCTTGGGCTAAACCTGGGACAGGTGTATGTTTATAAGGAGATTTGTTGTGTTGGAACAGTGTATAATTGTTAGGGTTTACATAATATCATGTATTTTTTTGTTGTTTATAATTGATAAAAGCCATTGCTAATTATCTTTCTACGTGTTAACTGTATTCTTAAATAAACTTTGTTTGATAAAAGCTCCCTGGTGGCTCATTTGAATCATACTTGAAGTGAAGCACCTCATGCTCATCGTAGCCAAATTCAAAGTGCAAAACTTATGATCTAGCTTGAGTTCATAAAACACTTAAGAATTTCTGACCTGGATTATAACAAAGTGCATGCGTCCTTGTACTTGGAGTTGAGGGTAGAGGGAATAGGTAGATGGTTTGCGGAGGAGAAAATGCACAGGAGTTTACCTTTACATTCCAGCGTGATCCTGGAATAATGAGTAGTTTTAGCAGATGAAAAATGGACCTGAGGGTGTTCGAGTGATTTAGGCAGGTTTGATGGTGGATGTCTAAACCAGTTATCCAGCACTTCCATTCAGTTCTGTGTCCCTTAGACTTAAGGGAATAGGGATGAAAGTTGTGCAAAGGGAAAGGACAGGGTGAGAGAGAGGAACAGATTTATTAGAGATAAGGTGCAGGAGAATGTGCAGTTGAGTAAATCAGCAGCTGCAGAAATGTTGTGGTGAGTCGTGGGTCAAAGGGATTTTGGAAATTCCATTGTAAGTGAATCAGGGGATAGTTTTTCCCAGAGGAAGTTTATTTATTAGTGTCACAAGTAGGCTTATGTTAATACTGCAATGAAGTTTTTATAAATATATAAAAAGGAAGAGGCTGGCTAGGGTGAACGTTGAACCCTTAGAGGATGAGAGGGGGGACTTAGTGGTAGGGGATGGGGAAATGGCTGAGGTCTTGAATAACTTTTTCGTTTCGGTCTTCACGGAGGAGGACGTGAATAATTTGCCGGGTGTTAGTGATGGAAAGGTGGTAGGACTGGAGGGTCTCAATGACATTATTGTTACTAGAGAGGCGGTGCTCAACAGACTGGAGGGACTGATTGTGGACAAGTCCCCAGGACCGGATGGAATGCATCTGAGGGTTCTGAAAGAAATGGCGGAGGTGATAGTGGATGCCTTGGTAGTTATTTTCCAGACGTCGCTGGATTCCAGGGAAGTGCCGGAAGATTGGAAAGCGGCTAATGTTACGCCGTTGTTTAAGAAGGGTGCCAGGCAAAATGCAGGGAATTATAGGCCGGTTAGTTTAACGTCTGTTGTAGGTAAAATGTTAGAATCCGTCATCAGGGAGGAAATAGTGAGGCATCTAGAGGGGAATTGCTTGATAGAGCAGACGCAGCACGGTTTTGTTAAGGGGAAGTCATGCCTGACGGATTTATTGGAGTTCTATGAGGATGTGTCTAGGGTGGTGGATAGAGGAGAGCCGGTGGATGTGGTCTTTCTTGATTTTCAGAAGGCGTTTGACAAGGTACCTCACAAGAGGTTATTGCAGAAGGTCAGGGGACATGGAGTTGGGGGTAGGGTGTTAGCGTGGATAGAGGATTGGTTGTCAAATAGGAGGCAGAGAGTGGGGGTCAATGGGTGCTATTCGGATTGGCGGTTGGTGACTAGTGGAGTGCCCCAGGGGTCGGTGCTGGGGCCTCAGCTATTTACCATTTATATAGATGATCTGGAGGAGGGAACCGAGTGTATGGTGTTGAAATTTGCTGATGACACCAAGATTGGTGGAACGGCAAATTGTGCGGAGGGTGTGGAGAGTCTGCAGAAGGATCTAGATAGGCAGGGCGAATGGGCCACGAAATGGCAAATGGAATTTAATGTTGGCAAGTGCGAGGTGGTCCAATTTGGTAGGAATAATAGTAGGAAGGACTATTACTTACGTGGCGAAAAACTGCTGCAGGCGACGGTGCAGAGGGACCTCGGGGTCCTTGTGCATGAGTCGCAAAAACCCAGCTTGCAGGTGCAGCAGGTGGTCAGGAAGGCTAATGGGATGCTGGCCTTCATAGCGAGGGGGATTGAATATAAAAGTAGGGAGGTCTTGCTGCAGCTGTATAGGGCATTGGTGAGGCCGCAGCTGGAGTACTGTGTGCAGTTTTGGTCGCCGTACTTACGCAAGGATATTTTGGCCTTGGAGGGAGTGCAGAGGAGGTTTACTAGGCTGATACTGGAGTTGAGGGGGTTGAGCTATGAGGAGAGGCTGAAGAAACTAGGCTTGTACTCGTTAGAGTTTAGAAGAATGAGGGGAGATCTCATTGAGATGTATAAGATGATGAATGGGATGGATAGGATAGAGGTGGAGAGACTCTTCCCACTCAGAAAGGACAGTAGGACTAGGGGGCACAGCCTCAAGATAAAGGGGGGGGGCGGTTTAGAACAGAGTTGAGGAGGAACTTCTTTACTCAAAGGGTGGTGAATCTCTGGAATTCTCTGCCTGTTGAGGTGGTGGAGGCTGCCTCGCTAAATATTTTTAAGACGCGGGTTGATGGGTTTTTGATAAGCGAGGGGATTAAGGGTTATGGGGAGAGGGCGGGAATGTGCAACTGAGGAGCGACAGATCAGCCATGATCTTATTGAATGGCGGGGCAGGCTCGAAGGGCTAGATGGCCCACTCCTGCTCCTATTTCTTATGTTCTTATGTAAGTTACTGTGAAAATCCCCAAGTCACCACACTCCAGCACCTGTTCAGGTACACTGAGGGAGAATTTAGCATGGCCAATGCACCTAACCAGCACGCCTTTTGGACTGTAGGAGGAAATCGGAGCACCTGGAGGAAACCCACACAGACACAGGGAGAATGTGCAGACTCCACACAGACAGTGACCCGAGTCGGGAATCAAACCCGGGTCCTGGGTGCTGTGAGGCAGCGGTGCTAACCACTGTGCCACCGTGCTGCCTGAAGAAGGATACAGAGGAAGGTAGAGGTGGAGGGTGAAAGGCAGATGTTGGTGAGTGGTGCAAGGAATCTCAATACAAGACATTGGTTTGATCAAAATTGCATCTGGGGAATTGATAATGGAAAGTAGAGTTGTGGTGGATGAATTAATCAGGTATTGTGCATCTGTCTTCACTATAGAAGACACAAGTAACATCTCAGAAGTAGCTGTAAATCAGGAAATGGAAGGGAGGAAGGAGCTCAGGACAATTACAATCACCAGAGATTGAATTGTATTGAACAAATTGTTGGGCCTAAATGGAAGTTATCCTGAAAGTCTTGAAAGAAGTGGTGAGTTGATGCATTGGTTTTAATTTTCTAGAATTCCCTAGATTCACGAAAGGTTCCTTTAGATTGGAAGATAGTAAATGTAACTCCACTTTTCAAAAAGGGAGGGAGACAAAAAGCAGGAAAATATGGGCCAATTAGCCTAATATTTGTCATAGAGAAAATGGTAGAAGCCATTATTAAAGATGTTGTTGCAGGAAACTTGGTACAATTCAAGGCAGAGTCAATGTGGTTTTGTGAAAGGGAAAATCATGTTAAAACAATTTATTGGAGTTCGCTGAAGGAGATACAGGTGCTGTGAATAAAGGGTGGATGTACTGTACTTAGATTTCTAGAAGGCATTTGATAAGGTGCCACATCCAAGGTTATTATGTAAAATAAAGGTTCATAGTATAGGGGGTAACATATTGGCATGGATAGGAATTGGATCACTAACAGGAAGGAGAGAGGTGGTATAAATGCGACTTTTTCTGGTTGGCAGAATGTGATGAATCATCAGTGCTGGGGCCTCAACTTTTTACAATTCATTTAAATAACTTGGTTGAAGAGATGCGAGGTGTTTGCTAAACTTGCTGATGACATAAAGACAGCTAGGAAAGTAAGTTGTGAAGGGCATGTAAGGAGGCTACAAAGAGTCAGATTCAAGTGAGTAGGCAAAGATCTGGCAAAGAGAGGATAGTGTGGAAAAATATGAAATTGTCCACTTTGGTAGGAAGAATCAAAAGGAAGCATATTATCTAAATGGTGAGAGATCCCAGAGCTCTGAGGTGCAGAGGGATCTGGGTGAACTAGTGCATGAATTACAAAGTACTAGTACACAGGTACAGCAAGTAATTGGGGAAGTTAACAGAATATTATCACTTATTTTGAGGGGAATTAATGTGGGGAGGCTATGATTCAGTTGTACAGAGAACTGGTAAGACCACATCTGGAGAAATGTGTACAGCATTGGACTCTTTATTTAAGGAAATATGTAAATGTGTTGGAAACCAATACCAGGAAGAGGCGGGTTGTCTTATGAGGAAAGGTTGGAGAAGTTAGGATTGTATTCATTAGTGTTTAGAAGAGTAAAAGGTGACTTAATTGAAACCTTTCAGATCCTGAGGGGTACTTACAGGATGGATGTAGAGAGAATGTTTCCTCTTGTGGGAGAACCTAGACTAGGGACCACTGTTAAAAAATAAAGAATTGTTCATTTAAGACAGAGATGAGGAGAAATGTTTCTCTATGAGAGCCATGGGTCTCTGGAACTCTCTTTCTCAAAGGGAACTGGAAGCAGGGAGTGGATTTTTACCATCCCGCCTGCCACAGGAATCGTAGTGGGTGGGGTGGGGGGAGTGGGGGGTGGGGGTTGGACTATGCAACAGTCTATTGACATTGGGTGGGATTTTCCAATGTTGGGGGCAAACGTCTTTGAATATTTGTAAGGCAGAGCTAGATAAATTCTTGATTAACAAGGGGGTGAAAAGTCATCAAGGGTAGGTGGAATTGTGGGATTGATATTACAACCAGATCAGCCAAGATCTTATTGAATAGTGGAGCAGGGCTCGAAGGGCCAAATGGCCTGCTCCTGTTCCTAATTCATATGGTCGTAAGGTAACTTGGTGATAAAACTTTTATCATATTGGACAGAATGGCAGAGAACAGTGATTCTGACAGAGAGGCGAGAAGAATGGAACAATGAGGTGCTGGTGGAATAGGGACTCAGACCAAGGGGTGATCTGGTGATAAAGATCATACCATTATGTGGCAAGTGGCGGAAGATATAACCGGGCAGGGAAACTTCATTAGAGGTGAAGATGTCATCACCCACCAGTCAGGTTTCTGCGCGGGTCACAATGTTAACACAATGATCCACATTACGTTCATGGATGACAAGGAACTTGTCGACAAGTGAATGGATGTTCTGGAGAGAGATGGGTGGAGTGCTGGTGAGAAAGTATCCGTTGTCAACGTCCAGAAGGGCAGCAGCCAGAGGGGTGAGCTGGATAGGAAGACAATTGGCAAGCTTAGCCCCCAGTGGGTGGATTGGGCGAGAAGGTTTGATCAGAGAGTGACATGGGGAAATGGATTCATTCTGAGTAGCAGGCCCAATGCCGAGAGCTTCACAGAACCCTTGGGAGGATGCCAAGGAAGGCATTCAGAGAGAAACTGTAGGCCTAGCTTGGAGGAGGTTAAGCCTAGGACTGAAACAACAACTCAGAAAGGTTGAGTACTGAAGGAGTGAGGTAGGGAATTGGTGTGGAGTTCTTGAGAGGAAAGGAAGGAAATAATAAAGAGCGTATAGGGGAGGTAAAAAAAAGTTAAAAAGAAAGATCAATGGTGGAAATGGATTGATGGATTCGGGCCTGGAGCAGCGGCGAAAATGTTCTCACAAATTGATGCAGGGAAAGCTCAGCTATATAAAAATTAGGAAGCATGGAAAACATGAGGGTAAATGGGAAATGGGAATTAGTGCTACTGACAGCTTGGCTCAGCTGGTAGTAGCCAAAAAATTGTGGTTTCAGGTGGCATTCCAGAGACTTAGGCAAGTAACCCATCCTGACATTACAAGTGCATTACTTTGTGATACTACATAGAATGGGGTGGCATGGCGGCACAGTGGTTAGCACTGTTACTTCACAGTGCCCGGGACCCAGGTTCGATTCCAGCCTTGAGCGTTTACAAATTGGGTTTCCTTCGGCTACTCCTGTTTCCTCCAATAGCTGTGGAGATTAGGTAGACTGGCCATGATAAACTGTGCCTTAGTATCTGAATTTGTGTAAATTAGGTGGATTTGCCATAGTGACTGTGTGGGGCTAGGGGGATAGGGTGGGGCAGGGGAATGGACCTGGGTGGAGGGTCAGTGCAGAGTTGATGGGCCAAATGGCCCTCCTTCTGCACTGTCAGAATTCTATGTGATTACACAGTATTTACATCTCAGCTCTGGTATCATATAGAGAGAGTGCAGCAGTGTCAGGATGACTTGTCCTGCAGCTGAGATGTCCAAGTGGTTCCAGGGCAATTTTTCAAAGCATCCCAGATCAACTGGTGAACTGGTTATTCTGCTCATTACTGTTTAGCAGATTCCTCCTGTGAACGACGGCTACACCAATAGAGAAATACTCAGTTGGTTGTGAAGGATTTTGAGATGTCCTGAGGACATCTTTTATTAAAGCTTTAAAGTACCACAAGTAAGCTTACATTAACACTGCAATGAAGTTACTGTGAAAATCCCCTAGTTGCCACACACCAGCGCCTGTTTGGTTCATAAGGGAGGATTTAACATGGTCACTGCACCTAACCAGCACGTCTTTCGGACTGTGGGAGAAAACCGGAGCATCCGGTGGAAACCCGTGCAGACATGGGGAGAATGTGCAAACTGCACACAGACAGTGACCCAACTGGGAACTGAACCTGGATCCCTGGCACTGTGACGCAGCAGTGCTAACCACCGTGCTGCCCCAAGTCCTTCCTGGGAGGGTTGCAGTGCCTGTGAGTACGTACCTCAGCATGAGTTAAAAGCTTCAAAAGCGGAAACCGGACAGGAAGTAAACATAGGGTTAATTCACAGACCGTGGAGGCCAGGTCATTCCTGGAAGAAGAAAGTGGAATGACATCAGTCAGGCCATTGATGTTGGCCTATTGGAATATGAGATCCCTGATTAAGGAATCAATTGATGGCCAATCGGAGAATCTTTTCCTTTTATTGAACCAGGAGTGTCAGTTCCTCTGGCGCTCCTGAAGATAGTAAGAAGTCTCACAACACCAGGCTAAAGTCCAACAAGTTTATTTGATAGTAAATACACTAGCTTTCGGGGTTTGCCCCTTCGTCAGGTGAGTGGAGAGTCCTGGGTTTGTGACCAGAGCTTATCTGATGAAGGGGCAAACTCCGAAAGCTAGTGGGTTTACTATCAAATAAACTTGTTGGACTTTAACCTGGTGTTGTGGGACTTCTGACTGTGTTTACCCCAGTCCAACGCCAGCACCTCCACATCATGACTCCTGAAGATAGACAACTGACTGACAGCACTCTATTGGAATTGTAAATAAAGGGATTCTGGTGAAAGGACTTCTGCCTCTGAAGACTTACTACAGAAAGTTCACTTCATGGTATAACACATTCCCAGATGAATATAATTCTGTGTGGAATGTAACCTTACAACTTGACAGGAAAAGCTCTTTGAGAGATTGGCACACTGCACGTACAGCGTTGATTGATATTTATTGAGTTGATTTGTATTACTGTTTCAAGACAGGAAACTGCACATTATTACAATCCGAGAGTTGTAAGAGAAATTGGCAAAAAGAGGCCAAGTTTGATAGTCGACTGCTCAGTATGGATCCGGCCTGTTGTCCAGATACACCTCAGCGGAACTTATTGCTGCCTGGCAGCGGATGTCCCCAGTGGAGCTCCCTCTACGGCAACAGTACTGCACAATTGTAGGTTGTACCAGTCCACAGGCTCCCAAGTATGTCCTTTTTGCAATCTTGTGGAGTCCATGGACCATGTCTATATACAAGTCCATGCATACAAGATGATCAAAGGGTTGGATAGGGTGGACAGTGAGAACCTTTTTCCTCAGATGGTGATGGCTAACACGAGGGGACATAGCTTTAAATTAAGGGGTGGTAGTTATAGGATGGATGTCAGGGGTAGGTTCTTTACTCAGAGGGTAGTAAGGGCGTGGAATGCCCTGCCTGCAGCAGTTGTGGACTTGCCAACTTTAAGGGCGTTCAAATGGTCAGTGGATAGGCATATGGATAACATTGGAATAGTTTAGGTCAGAGGGTCATTAGATTGGTTCCACTGGTCAGCGCAACATCGAGGGCCGAAGGGCCTGTACTGCGCTGTAATGTTCTATGTTCTATATCACGTGTATAAGCTGTGCAACCTTTTCAGTTTCCTCAAAGACCTTTTACTGAAGTTTTGTTTGCACTTCAGCCCCACACTCCTGATCTGTGGGCATCTGGTGCGGAGGGTGGGGGGGGTGGGGGGAAGGAGGGAGGACCGCCTCGTGAACCTGCTTCTGGACCTGGCAAAGCGTGCCATTTACAGGACCAGGCAGCGGGCAATTGAGGGAATCATCACACCCGACTCTCTGTCTCCCTACCACAGCTACATTCACGACTGTGTGTCCCTGGAAAGAGAGCATGCGGTGTCCGAGGGCACAGTTGATGCCTCCTGTGCCTGCTGGGCACTGCAGAGACTGGGCTGTATTACTGCCCCTTTTAATCACATTTTAATTTGATGTTTTAAGTTTCCTTTCTTCTTTGTTTTTGTTTCAGGCGGTTCCCCTCCTTTTAGGGAGCTTTTTGAGTTGTCCCTGAATTAATTTGATTTCATTGATTTGGTTGGACACAAAAGAGTTCGCTGATTAAGGAGCCAATTGATGGGTCGATCAGGGAGACTTTTTCATTTTATTTAACTGGGAGTGTCAGCTCCTCTGGCGCTCCTGGAGGTAGACTGCTGACTGATAGTACTCTCTGCTGCTGTTAGAGTTTATAAATAAAGGGATTCTGGTGAAGGGACTTCTGCCTCTGAAAACTTATTACAGAAAGTTCACTTCATGGTAACACATTCCCAGATAAATATAATTCTGCGTGGAATGCAACCTTTCAACTTGACAGGAAAAGCTCTTTGAGAGATCGGCACACTGCACGTACAGCGTTGATTGATGTTTATTGAGTCGATTTATATTATTGGTTAAAAACAGGAAATGGCACGTTAATACAGTCTAAGAGTTGTAAGAGAAATTGGCAAAAAGAGGTCGAGTTTGATAGCCGACTGCTCAGTACGGACTCGGACATCTCCCCAACGCAGCTACACACATTACACCATTTTGTACACAGCACCACTTACAAGGACGCTGATGACAACTTGGCAATGACAAAGCACCAGGCAGGCTGAATCAGACGTGTTAGCCAGTCACAGACTGCGAGCAATTCTGAGAAGTAGTCAAGACACAGATCAGATTGTGTTCAGTTATTGATTATTGCGCTCAAGTGAAGATGCTAAAATGAGAAAGGGCCAGAAATGACTCTAAGTGACACTCAATCCATGGCAAATCTTTGGAGGCTGGCAGGAAGGAGTTCGTGAGGAGCTGATACGAATTCTGAAAACACAGATTAGCCCTCCATTAGCATAATCTTCATGTAATGTTACAAATGGTTCAATTTCTACAAATATGTAAATATTTCCATGTACACAGATTGAGTTTAGCTTGTGTTTCTCAGTTGCTATGCAATTAAACTATTTTTTTCCATTTCCAAACATGCAGTTAAATTGTAATAGCTAAAGGCCATGTTAGGACATCGCAGGCTGGTAACTGGTTCGGGATAAAAGCAAAATACTGCGGACGTAGGAATCTGAAACAAAAAGCTAAAATGCTGGAGAATCTCAGCAGGCCTGACAGCATCTGTGGAGAGAGAATGGGGCCAACGTTTCGAGTCAGGGTGACCCTTCATCTGAGCTGAAGGTAAAGAATTATGACTAAAGATCTGTCTATCTCAGCCTTGAACATGCTTAATGACCCAGCCTCTACAGCCCTCTGTGGTGAAGAATTCCACAGATTCACTCCCCTCTAAAACAACAAATTCCTCCTCGTCTCTGCTTCTTAGCCTCCCCCAGAAGGTCTAGTAAAATTCAGCCCACAGAACTGGAGTGCAGATCTTCTACCCAAAAACCGGACGAAATATTGATGAATTTCTTGTGACATTTTTAATGAACGCTTCGATCTGTGGTGAACACTTTTTCCCCACTAAAAGTGGCACTGGTTGGCATTAGAGGTGTTAGAACAAGGAACAAAGAGAAATATAACACACGTGGGTGGCACGGTAGCACTGCTGCTTCACAGCTCCAGGGACCTGGGTTCGATTCCCGGCTCGGGTCACTGTCTGTGTGGAGTTTGCACATTCCCCTCGTATCTGCGTGGGTTTCCTCAGGGTGCTCCAGTTTCCTCCCACAGTCCAAAAATGTGCGGGTTACATTGATTGGCCGTGCTAAAATTTCCCCTTACTGAGACATGTAGGCTAGAGGGATTAGCAGGTAAAGTATGTAGGGATATGGGGGTAGGGCCTGGGTGGGATTGTGGTCGGTGCAGACTTGATGGGCCGAAAGGCCTCTTTCTGCACTGTAGGGTTTCTATGATTCTATGATTCTAGGAACAGGCCCTTTGGGTCTCCAGGCCCATGCCGATCATGATGCCCTAATTAAACTAGGAAAAAACCTTCTGCCCTTATTCAGCACGTATCCGCCTATTCCCCCTCTATTCACGTACCCATCTTAAATGTTGCTAATGCACCTGCTTCCACCACCTCCTCTGGCAACGCTTTCCAGGCACCTGTTTGCAGCATGGTGGCACAGTGGTCAGCACAGCTGCCTCACAGCACCAGGGACCTGGGTTCGATTCCCGGCTTGGGTCATTGTCTGTGTGGAGTTTGCACGTTCTCCCCGTGTCTGCGTGGGTTTCTTCCGGGTGCTCCGGTTTCCTCCCACAATCTGAAAGATGTGCTAGTTAGGTGCACTGACTCAAACAGGCTGTGGCGACTAGGGGAATTTCACAGTAACTTCATTGTGTTGTTAATGTAAGCCTTACTTGTGAGTAATAAATGAACTTTACCTAAATTTTCACTGCCCTCTGCGTGAAAAACTTACCCCGCACATCTCCCTTAAACTTTCCCCATATCACCTTGAACCTGTGTCTCCTTGTAATTGATACTTCCACCATGGGAAAAAGCCCCTGACTATCTGACTGGGAGTGTGAATATTGTTCCTTTTTTCCTCCTGTGGCAATGATGCCAATGTAGTACTGAACTCAGACGGAGAGGTTCAAGCCCTATTGCATCAGTGTCATTTTCTCATCTCTCACTGCAGCCATGCATATCGCTTGCGTTAATTTATGGGCAGTTTTGTGTGGTAGATTTGTGTCCCAGGAGAGCTGGATTGAAATTGCTCCAAAGTCAATTCATTTTGATGGCTTATAAAATACGGCAGATATTTTGTTCCCATTTAAAGAAGATTTCCTCATAATTTTCTTGCCCTCCACTCTCTTAGCAACTTAACTCCATTAAATCCTCCCTCCCGATCAGAGAAGAAATGGGCAGTTATGACAGATGGAGCAGAACTCTTCAGGAACTGTTCAGGATTGTCACCACTCCATTAAATATAAATCGGCGCAATTTTCTTTCCTATTTTTCTCAAGTGAATTTGACAGTGCCGTTTATGTATCATGCGTTCAACTGCTTTGTCCATAAGATATGTGACATTTGCCCTAATTGTCTATAGGCAGTCAGTGTGGTGTTATCTTCGCTGGGAAGCTAAGTGTCTTTGTTACTGTCGTGTCTGGCCAATAATCGGTGTATCAATACTCCTCTTAGATCACAGAGTCCATTCAGATTTATTTAGGATGTTCTATGTTTTGACCAGGTTCAGACTGCATTTTGATTTTGTTGGTTTGTACATTTAAGGTCTTGTTGGAATTTTCCCCTCCAGCCCACCACGGGGATCGTAGCAGACAGGACACGGACCGTGTAAAGGTACCTTGACCTTGGGTGGAATTTTCTGGTCTTGGGTTGAATGCAGCTAGAAAATCCCGTCCCCTGTCTCATCTGCTCAGTGTTTTAATGCCGGTGATCATACCTACTTTTTCCTTTGGCATGGTGGCGCAGCTGTTAGCACCGCTGCCTCTCAGCGCCGGGAACCCGGGTTCGATTCCAGCCTTGGGTCACTGTGGAGCTTGCACATTCTCTCCATGTCTGCATGGGTTTCCTCCAGGGACTCCAGTTTCCTCCCACACTCCAAAGATGTGCAGGTTAGGTGCATTGGCCATGCTAAATTGTCCCTTAGTGTCCCAAGATGCGTAGGTTAGGGGGATTAGCAGAGTAAATACATGGGGTCACGGGGATAGGGTCTGGATAAAATGTTCTGTACAAAAGTTGGCACAGACTTGGTGGGCTGAATGGCCTCCTTCTGTACTGCAAGGATTCTACGATTCCCTTTATGTCCTGATGTGGGTTTTCTATGATCTGCCAGTTTGAATCTGTTTTTGTTTTTATCATACACCTATCTTCGAGATGGTCCAATAGATTTTGTGATAGGGGAAGTTAGGGTGTTTGTCCAAACTCCCTCATTATCCGGCGAGGTAGCAATCTCCCTTTTGATTTCCCCAATAACTTGAGTGTCCTGTGGGTTTGTGTACATTCTGTCTCTCCAGCTAACCATTGATTTGATTCGATTTGATTTATTATTGCCACAAGTATTAATATACAGTGAAAAGTATTGTTTCTTGTGCGCTAAACAGACGAAACATACTGTACATAGGGGAGGAAAGGAGAGGGTGCAGAATGTAGTGTTACAGTCATAGCTAGGGCGTAGAGAAAGATCAACTTAGTGAGAGGTAGACCCATTCAAAAGTATGATGGCAGTGGGGAAGAGAGCATTGTTAGAGAGTTTAAAAGAGTTAGAGTTTCAGAAGCACAGAACAAGAGTAAAAAGTAAATTAGATGGTATGCTGGGCACAGATTGCAAGAAGTCACCTCACTCCGGCGCCATCTGGAATCACACTGAAAAGTCTGGGGGAGATTATTGAATACCCTGTTCAGGTGGTTGGTATACAGTTTTTGAAACCATCCAGTCATTGGTAACCTGTTGGACATGATTATTGACCAAGTCTCAAAATGAACAACAAGTACTTCAAGGAGAATTTGCAATGATATAGCACCTTTAACATGGAAAACATCCCAAGCTGCTTACAGTAGTATGATCAAACAAACTCTGACTCCAAGCTGCGTGAGGAGATGTTAGGTTGTGTAGAGTAAGGATCTGGCACATACAGGGTTAATGTGGGCCTGAGTACAATACCACCCACAGAGTGAGCACATGACCTGCACCTAAAGTTAGCCCAGTGTTGGGCAGAGCCATACATACAAGCAAGCAGAGAAACAGTTCCCAGCTTGAACCCTTTACTGTAGATATGTACACAGTTCCAGTAGTTAATAAATTCATACAGTAAACATACTTAGGACTACAAAGACTTCATTGACCTACTGAACAGTGTTGGACAACTCGTTAGAAGACTAAAAGCCTGTTCAAAGAGATGTGTGTTTTGGAGGAAAGTGAGGTAGAGAGGCAGAGAAATGTAGGGAGGGTTCAGGATGTATCTGTTTAAAATTGACGCATTTTAACATCCGTCAGTTAGTCGGGTCGCTTCTCGCTTCTTGGGAGTTTCATTTCAACATAATTTCATATCAGGTCTGAAGTGGATCAATTGTCCTAATCCTCATAATTGTTATGAGGAAATAGCTCCTCTCATTCTCCTTGGCCTTCCTGGTTACTGCTAGTCATCACTCTTACATGCCCTCCCAGTCAGTGCTGACCCTCCATCTCACTGACCCCATCCTTATCAGGTCTGGCCCACATGTGACTCCTGATGCACAGACATGTGGTTGACTCTTAACTGTCTTCTGAAGTGTCTTAGCAAGCCACTCAGTTCAAGGGCAATTAGACACGGTGGCCTTGCCAGAGTAGCCCATATCTCATGAAATAATAAAGAAAAAGAAACCTCTACAACTCGAAGCAGCTCTCTCCCTCTCTCTCCAAAGCTGCTCATTCTGTCTCTCATGCTCATCCCATGAGCTCTCACACACAGTGAGGCTATGAGACGGGGAAACAACAAGCCAGAAGTGGGAGATTTGTGAGAGACACAGTCAGCGAGAGGGAGGGTCAGCGAGAGGGAGGGTCAGCGAGAGGGAGGATCAGCGAGAGGGAGGGTCAGCGAGATAGAGGGTCAGTGAGATAGAGGGTCAGTAAGAGGGAGGGTCAACGAGAGGGAGGGTCAACGAGAGGGAGGGTCAGAGAGAAGGAGCGTCAGCGAGAGGGAGGATCAGTGAGAGGGAGGGTCAGTGAGAGGGAGGGTCAGTGAGATAGAGGGTCAGTGAGAGGGAGGGTCAGTGAGAGGGAGGGTCAGTGAGAGGGAGCATCAACGAGAGAGAGGGTCAGTGAGAGAGAGGGACAACAAGAGGGAGAGTTGGTGAGAGAGAGGGTCAACGAGAGAGAGGGTCAACGAGAGGGAGGGTCAACAAGAGGGAGGATCAGTGAGAGGGAGGGTCTGCGAGAGGGAGAGTCAGCGAGAGGGAGGGTCAGCGAGAGGGAGAGTCAGTAAGAGGGAGGGTCTGCGAGAGGGAGAGTCAGCGAGAGGGAGGGTCAGCGAGAGGGAGGGTCAGCGAGAGGGAGGGTCAGCGAGAGGGAGGGTCAGCGAGAGGGAGGGTCAGCGAGAGGGAGGATTGGGGAGCAGAAGAGGTGACAAGCTGTTGAGAGAGTGAACCAGAGTCAGAGAGCAGAGAGTTGGCAAGCTGGAGTAAGTCTGAAAAGTCAACGTATTTTTTATATTTTAAAATTTATTTTAACACATTTTAACTTAAAGGAATTTAGCACTGTAATGTATTTCAATTTGCAGGGTAAATATTTGAATTTTTTCTGATGAGAAAGGTCCAATAGAACCTCATTTCAGCTGTTACATTGGGAAAATTGTACTCACTCGATTTAAAGCTACACTTTTCAGGAACACAGCAACAAGCGAGAACTGATTTGTTCCGGAGCCTGGGGTCGAGGCAGCTAAAGGCAATGCTTCCCGTGGTGCAATAATAACATCAGGGACACACAGGAGGTCAGAGTGCAGCTGCCTGGAAGGGTTATGAGGCCGGAGGAGATGACAGAGATGGGAAGGGATTTGAAAATAAGGATAAGAATCTTTAAATTGAGGTGTTTCTGGATTGGGAGTCAATCTGGATCAGCGAGGGGTGATCGGGGAACAGGGCTTGCTGCGAGTTAATTCACAAGCAGTGTCTGAAAGAAATCAGGTGTGGGATTTTCCGGCCACACTCGCCCCAAGAACCCACCCAAGGTCAAGGACCTTTGAATGGTCCTGCCCCGCCCGCTATGATTCCCGTGGTGGGCGAGACAGGAAAATTCTGCCCTAATTCCAATATTGGAGTTGGGGTTCTGTGGCAGTGTAAGGCTCAGTGTGGTTTTTACAGCTCACTCCTTGGAGGATTGTTTGCCCCAGTGATGTTGTAAGCTGAGCAATCCAACCAGCAGATCATAAAGCAACCAACCACAAGGAGGCTGGTCCTAAAATACAGATATCTTTTTTAATGTGGGGCCAGGGGGGAGGCAAGAAATCATTGGTCTGTCAGTGTTATCCTGAGGAGATTCCCTCGCGTAGAAAGACAGAAATGACTGGACTGGGAGGGATCTGGGTCTTCCTAGTTCACCTGCTAGCATCCTGATCATTGGCAACAATGGGTGTCTGGAACCCGCTGCCGGGAATGGTAGTGGAAGCAGATACAATAGTGACTTTTAAGAGGTGTCTTGACAATACATGAATAGGATGGGAATCGAAGGATATGGTCCCCGGAAGGGTAAGGGGCTTTAGTTCAGATGGGCAGCATGGTCGGTGCAGGCTTGGAGGGCCAAAGGGCCAGTTCCTCTGCTGTAATTTTCTTTGCCTTTTGTTCTCCATCAATGAGTCCCGGACATGAGGTGAGCAATGTTCCCACTGGTGGTAAGTTTTAAGAACCGTGGGCAAATTTTTCCGTTCCGCCAGCACGTGAATCGGACCGGGTGAGGGAGCAGACCATGGAAAGGTCCATTGACCTCAGACGGGATATTCCGGTTTTGCAGCGAGTGTGGCTGGAAAAGCTCACTCGGTCCAAAATCGCCCAATTCTCCCAAGTCTTCCCCATCTTTTTAACCTTGAACTCTATGCTCAGTTTCAGTGAGGAGCCCTGCATCTCGTAGTCCCATCAATTAATTAGTGAGTTGTGAGGGCCCTGCCTGTAAAAAAAATGGTTCAGGTCTTGGGTTAGTGCACTCCACCTGCAGATGCAGGTCCTATGTGTCGAATGACTGACGTTCAAGAAAAGTCTTTGGATCTGTGTGGGTTCCCTCCCCTCCGCCCCACTTCTACAGTGAACTGCTCTGAACACTGGGATCCTGAATCGGAAGTCAGGGGCCATCCTGAAGACACATCTTGAATTGGAGGTTACTCGGGTATTTCAAGGACAAAGCACTTACCTGCCTGAAGACTGGTCACTATCTATCAGGCTGCGGAGGGTAATAGTCCTGTCACTGCAATGACTGATAGTCAATTTTCTGCTCAACACTCAGTAAAGCTGAAGGTAAATGTAATAAAATTGAAGGCAAAATAAAATGCTTTCTCGGTTATCACATTTGCAATTTTAAAATGGAGTTCAATGACAATAAAAATTTATTTTGAATAAATATTTTTGAATCCACTCAGTTCTGGGCTGCCTTTGTTTACTTTTGTCGTAAAGTTGATGGGTTTAAAGTCCAATTGTCGCCGCACTTTACCCAGTGACACTTGAGATTCTAACATAAAACAGCAGGATATCATGCGTGACTTTCAACGAATAATTTAAACTCAATCTAGCACAAACCAAAACTAAGGGACACAATAAGGCTCTGGTTTCTTGTGCATCACCTATTTCCTTTAACCCACTATTGAGAGCTCTACCTTCACCTGCCTCAGCACCAAGCTTGGGAATTCTCTTCTGCTTTACCACTCTCCTGAAAAGCTTTGATCAGGTTTCCTTATCTAACACCTTTTTACAGGGTATGGGGTCAAATCATAGTTTAAAGTTCATCTATTTGTCGCAAGTAAGGCTTACATTAACACTGCAATAAAGTTACTGTGAAATTCCCCCAGTCGCCACATTCTGGTGCCTGTTCGGGTCAATGCACCTAACCAGCACGTCTTTCAGAATGTGGGAGGAAACCAGAGTACCCAGGGGAAATCTACGCAGACACAGAGAGAACATGTAAACATCACACAGACAGTGACCCAAGCTGGGAATCAAACCCAGGTCCCTGGAGCTGTGAAGCAGCAGTGCTAACCAGTGTGCTACCGTGCCACCCCATACTCCTGCAATGTAAAGGGATCTTCTAAATGTATGTTGTTGTAACAACAGCAATTATTTTCTTTGCGTTATTAAGTTTAAGTTTATTTATTACTGTCACAAGTAGGCTTACACCAACACTGCAATGAACTTACTGTGAAAATTCCCTAGTCACCACACTCCGGCATCTGCTTGGATACACTGAGGGAGAATTTAGCACGGCCAATGCACCTAATCAGCATGTTTTTTGGACCGTGGGAGGAAACCAGAGCACCTGGAGGAAAGCCAAGCAGACACGAAAAGAACACATGGATTCCACACAGACAGTAACCCAAGCCGGGAATCAAACCCAGGAGCCTGGCGCTGTGAGATAGCAGCGCTAACCACTGTGTCACCGTGCCACCCCTACTATTGTCACATGTATTGGGATAGGGTGGCACAGTAGTTAGCACTGCTGCTTCACCGCGCTAGGGACCCAGGTTTGATTCTCGGCTGGAGTCACTGTCTGTGCGGAGTCTGCACGTTCTCCCCATGTCTGAATGGGTTTCCTACAGGTGCTACGATTTCCTCTCACAGCCCAAAAGACGCGCTGGTTAGGTATGTATGAGTCATGAGGTCCCTTAGGTATGAAGGCATGTAAAATCGCTGGCTCCAACACACCCCTCCTCGAAGAGCTCAATGCATTCTTTTCCCATTTTTGGGCAAGAGGTCAGCGAGAGCATGCCCTCTACCCTGGAAGCCCTGAATAAACTGGGGTCACCCATTGCAGATGTCAGAGAAGCTTTCTCAAAGGTCAATCCACGGAAACTGGATGGGATACCGGACGTGCAGTTAGATCCTGACACTTCACATTGTGTTTCTTCTGTGAAGGTAGGGTTAGGGTCAACCACTGAATAAATCGGTGATGACTGAAATCAGAACTCCTGAATATAAGCAAATATGGAGCTCCCGAATTCATGCTCCATATGATCAGCTTGTGGAAGGGATGGAAATTGTCTGGCAAGGTCTTCCTCAGACACAATATCAGTGGGGGTATTCACAGACATCTACAATCTCTCTTTACAACAGTCTGAGGTCCCTATCTGCTTCAAGAAGATGACCATCATCCGGGTACCTAAGAAAAACCAAGCAGCGTGCCTTAGTGACTATCGGCCAGTGACTCTGACATCCATCACTGTGAAGTTCTTCGAAAGGCTAGTTATGGCATGAATCAATTCCAGTCTCCCAGGCTACCTGGATCCACTACAGTTTGCCAACCGCCACAACAGGTCCACAGCAGACACCATCTCCCTGGCCCGGCACTTAATCCAGAACCCTAGAAAGATGTGCGAGTTAGGTTGATTGGCCATGCTAAAATTGCCCCTTAGCGTCCTAAGATGCTTAGGTTAGAGGGGTTAGCGGGTAAAATATGTAGGGATATGGGGGTAGGGCCTGGGTGGGATTGTGGTCAGTGCAGACTTGATGGGCTGAAGGGCCTTTTTCTGCACTGTAGGGGCCTATGATTCTATGAACACCTAGATAATAAGGACATCTATGTCAGACTCCTATTTATTATCTACAGCTCAACCTTCAACACCACTATTCCCCCGAAACTCATCTCCAAACTCCATGGTCCTACTATACTTCTTATACACCCATATCAGTCTGGCCAAATTCCCCTCCACTTCGATTTTCAAGTTTGCTGACGACGCTACCATAGTGGGCCAGGTCTCAAACAATGACGAGACAGGGTACAGGAATGAGATAGAGAATCTGATGAACTGGTGCGACAACAATAATCTCTCTCTCAATGTCAACAAAAGGAAGGAGATTGTCATCAAACTTCAGGAAGCGTAATGAAGAATATGCCTCTGTCTACATAATGGGGACAAAGTAGAAAGGTTTGAGAGCTTCAAGTTTGAGATGTCCAGATCACCAACATAGAACATAGAACATAGAACATAGAACATTACAGCGCGGAACAGGCCCTTCGGCCCACAATGTTGCGCCGACCAGTCTTATTTTTAAAAAAAAACATTGACCCACTAATCTAAACCAATCCCTTTTCGTCCATAAACCTATCCACCAATCTCTTAAACGCCCCCAAACTAGGCGCATTTACAACTGCAGCAGGCAGGGCATTCCAGTCCCTCACCACCCTCTGGGTAAAGAACCTGCCCCTGACATCCGTCCTATAACTACCCCCCCTTAATTTAAAGCCATGCCCCCTCGTGCTAGATTTCTCCATCCGAGGAAACAGGCTATCACCATCCACCCTATCTAAACCTCTAATCATCTTATATGTTTCTATAAGATCCCCTCTTAGCCGCCTTCTTTCCAGTGAAAACAACCCCAAATCCCTCAGTCTCTCCTCATAGGACCTCCCCTGCATACCAGGCAACATCCTGGTAAACCTCCTCTGCACCCTCTCCAAAGCCTCCACATCCTTCCTGTAATGTGGGGACCAGAACTGCACACAGTACTCCAAGTGCGGCCGCACCAGAGTTGTGTACAGTTGCAACATGACGCTGCGACTCCTAAATTCAATCCCCCTACCAATAAACGCCAAGACACCGTACGCCTTCTTAACAACCTTATCTACTTGATTCCCAACAATCTGTCCTGCTCTCCCCACGCCGACGCTATAGTTAAGAAAGCCCACCAACGTCTCTATTTCTCAAAGACTAAGGAAATTTGGCATGTCAGCTACGACTCTCACCAACATTTACAGACGCACCATAGAAAGCATTCTTTCTGGTTGTATCACAGCTTGGTATGGGCTCCTGCTCTGCTCAAGACAGCAAGGAACTACAAAAGGTCATGAATGTAGCCCAATTCATCACACATATCAGCCTCCCATCCATTGACTCTGTCTACACTTCTTGCTGCCTTAGCAAAGCAGCCAGCATAATTAAGGACTCCACGCACCCTGGACATTCTCTCTTCCACCTTCTTCCGTTTGGAAAAAGATACAAAGATCTGAGGTCACGTTTCAACCGACTCAAGAATAGCTTCTTCCCTGCTGCTGCTGTCAGACTTTTGAATGGCCTTACCTTGTATTAAGTTGATCTTTCTCTGTACCCTAGTTATGACTGTAATACTACACTCTGCACTCTCTCCTTTCCTTCTCTATGAATGGTATGCTTTGTATAGCGCACAAGAAACAATACTTTTCACTGTATGTTAATACATGTGACAATAATAAATCAAAACAAATCAAAAAGGTGCACTGGCCATGCTAAATTCTCCTTCAGTGTACCCAAACAGGCACCAGAGTGTGACACCTACGTGATTTTCTCAATAACTTCATGGCAGTGTTAATGTAAGCCCACTTGTGACACTGATAAATAAAACTTTTAAAACTGAAAAGTATTGTTGTGCATTATAGAGACAAAACATACCGTTCATAGAGCATGGGAAAAAGGAAAGGAGAGGGTGCAGAGTGTAGTGTCACAGTCATAGTTAGGGTATAGAGAAAGATCAGCTTAATATACGGTAGGTCCATTCAAAAGTCTGATGGCAGCAGGGAAGAATGACAACATGCCACGAAAACTAAAAAGTTTTTATATATAGCACCTTTACACACTATAGTGCTAAATCCACCCCAAAGAGTTTGATAATGGTGGAGGAAGCTGTCCTCTTTGTTGTTTGTGTATGAATCTAATGGATTCAAGATGTCTGACTGTTGTAGTGATTGGCTGGTAAAGGGTGTTTCTCTGCCTCCCCCGCCTCCTTGTCACCCTCCACACTGTGCTACCGTATCTGCCAAGACATAGAATCATAGAATCCTACAATGCAGAAGGAGGCTGTTTAGCCCATCGAGTGTGCACTGACTACAATCCCACCCAGGCTCTATCCCCATAACTCCAGGCATTTATCTGAGCTAGTTCCCCTGACAATAAGGGGCATTTTAAGCACGGCTCATCCACATCTTTCGGACTGTGGGAGGAAACCAGAGCGCCCGGAGGAAACCCACACAGACATGGGGAGAACGTGCAAGCTCCACACAGCCGAGAATTGAACTCAGATCGTTGGTGCCACCGTGCCGCCCCAAGACATGCCACAGACTGGTACGTGTCGACTTCCACGATGGACTTTATTTTCTCCTTCCAATATCTATCCCTCCACCGCGAGGCAGAGGTTAAGAGGGCACACAGCAAGAAGGGCTGGACTGGACCTGAAGGGAGATGGAGAGAGGATGGCCCCCTGTTAGCTAATGAGTTGTTAGTAAATAGGATGAGAGAGTGGCCTCACAACCTTTGAACTCTGCGCATTAGTGAGTGAAAGGAGCAGTTCCCCAGGGCAGTAATCTCCTCCTTAATTTGTCACATGCAGACAAACAAAAAACACTTCTGCTACACGTTGCCAAACTAGAGTTCTGTTTTCC
This sequence comes from Carcharhinus amblyrhynchos, assembly GCF_965287045.1. Taxonomy (NCBI): domain Eukaryota; kingdom Metazoa; phylum Chordata; class Chondrichthyes; order Carcharhiniformes; family Carcharhinidae; genus Carcharhinus; species Carcharhinus amblyrhynchos. Next base: position 128,431,679 of record NC_137327.1, read on the forward strand.
TGGGTGGATGCTTGCTTGGCCAATGGGTAATTCCTGTTATTTTTAGCAACATGTTGCAACCTCATTTTCATAGCTGTAATCTCCTGATTAAAAGCTCAAACTGCTTTGATGAGTGAACTTGTTTTTAGTTTCTGGGGGATGTACAGACAGAAATCTGCACAGAACAACCCTGGGTGAGAAAGGATTAAAAGCAAATGTTCTGGTTACATGGCACAATGTTCCTGTTATCTTTGGGATCAGTAACAGGAAGTTATCCTGAACAAAATGAAGCAGATCTCAATGCACTTACACTTGTGATTTGCAGTATTTCTCTGTACCATTTATTACTGCCCTGAAAGTCAGCACTGCGAGAGTTCAGGGGGTGAGGAGGTACAGGGGGGAAGGTACTACAGAGCAAAGTGTGTGGCTGATACATTAGATCAAGAGCTGGATTGCCTTCTCAAGTGAATGCAAAAATCATAAAGGGCCAGAGAGTATAGCCCCCCCATTCCCCTCAACCCCCCCTGGACTGGGATGGCAAGTGAGGGAGGGGGGAGGGTGTAAAATTGGTGCCATGGCAGTGATGCCATGCCTACTGCCTCTCTGCCCCAGCAGTCTGCGTGGGTTTCCTCTGGGTGCTCTGGTTTCCTCCCACAGTCCGAAAGACACGCTGGTTAGTTGCATTTGCCATGCTAAAGTCCCCCTCAATATACCCAAACAGGTGCCAGAGTGTGGCGGCTTGGGGATTTTCACAGTAACTTCATTGCATTGTTAATTTCAGTCTACATGTGACACTAATAAATAAACATTTACTCTGCTAGTTGTCCTCACACTAATGGGGAATTTACTGTGGCCAATCCATCTAACCCACACATCTTTGGACTGTGGGAGGAAACTGGAGCACGTGGAAGAAACCCACGCAGGCATGGGGAGAATGTGCAAACTCCACACAGACAGTCACCCGAGGCCAGAATTGAACCTAGGTCCATGGCGCTGTGAAGCAGCAGTGCTAACCACTGTGCCACCGTGCTGCCCATAAGTAGAATGGGTTTGTCCCATGCAGATGTGTGTGTGTGTGTGTGTGTGTGTGTGTGTGTGTGTGTGTGTGTGTGTGTGTGTGTGTGTGTGTGTGTGTGTGTGTGTAAACAGTGGTGTTGGTATCTCAGTTGCTTATTCTGGAGTCAAGTGTGTTGATGGATTTCGGCATGTGTCACAGACACACATAGCTGGCCTGAATTAAAATTATCCACAAGACTTTACCCTTCAATTAAAATGAGTAAAGAAAAAATAAATAAAGTACTGACTCCTCAACATAGTACAGTACAGTCTCATGATCTCTGACATGCCTTATAGTGCTTACAGCTTTCTCTGTGACAGGGAAACCATGCACTATCCCTTCAGAAAGCTTTCTGTATAGCCCATGCTCACAAAGACCGGTCTATACAGGAAGACTAGTGCATGTTTGTGCTGATCAGTGTTTCCAGGGCTGGTGTTGGATACCAGATATTGATCCTTTTTAATGATTAGCCATTGTACTAAGATTTTTCATTTGCTCATGACTCTTTGCTGTTAGATGGCACCTTGACATTCTTGAATCGAAGAATCCTTTCTGAGTGGCTGAATTCTGTCAGAATTTCAGAAAAATCATCGAATAACAAGCATCATCTGGAGATAGCAATATACTGACAACAATCTCCTCACCGCGTATCAGGATTCACTTCAGACTCTTGTCGCTGCTGCTTTTCTGAGACAGCACACAATGGGTGGGAGCTGGGTGTTCAGTGGGCAAAGACTCAGTGGAGGAAAAGGCAGGGCAATGGACGGGGGATGGGCAGAGGTGTTATTTGAACAATGGGGTGAGGCAATAGGTGAAGCGATGAATGAGCAAAGGGTGGGGCACACAGTAAAGACATGATCAAAACAAGGGATGCAGCAAGGGGTGAAGCAGAGACATGAACAGGCGGTGCGATAGGAGGAGTGAGGGGCAGACTCTTGGGCTGGGCAAGAGGTGACGAGGGGAGAGAGGAACGGGATGGGAAGTGGTGAGGGTAAGTGATATGTGCTAGTTCTTACTTAGAATCACAGAATCCCTACGGTGCAGAAGGAGGCCATTTGGCCATGAAGCCGACAACAATCCAACTCAGGCCCTATCCCCATAACCCCACATAGTTACCCTGCTAGTGCCCTGACACTAAGGGGCAATTTAGCACGACCAATCAACATGACCTGCACATCTTTGGGCTGTGGAGGGAAACTGGAGCACCCTGACGAAACCCACACAGACACAGGGAGAACATGCAGACTCTGCACAGTCACCCAAGCCCTATCCTCGTAATCCCATCTATTTACCCTGCTAATCCCCCGACACTAAGGAGCACAGACGTGCTGGTTAGATGCATTGGCTATGCCAGATTCTCCCTCAATGTTCCTGAACAGGCGCTGGAATGTGGCGACTGGGGGATTTTCACAGTAACTTCATTGCAGCATTAATGCAAGCCTACTTGTGACACTGATAAATAAATAACTAAATAAATATTTACCCTGCTGGTACTCCTGGCACAAGGAGCAATTTAGCCTGGCCAATCCAGCTAACCTGCACATCTTTGTACTGTGGGAGGAAACCGGAGCACCTGGAAGAAACCCATGCAGACATGGGGAGAACGTGCAAACTCCACACAGGCAGTGACTCAAAACAGAATTGAACCAGGGGTCCCTGGCGCTGTGTGACAGCAAAACTAACCACTGTGCCACCATAATGCCTACTTCTCCCTGAAATGGAGTTTCAGTCAAAACAGAAAGGGAATGGACCGGGTGGGTTGGCAATCTGTGGTTGGGGCTATAAAGGGTCACAGAGCAGCTGGTTAGGTGCATTGGCCATGCTAAATTCTCCCTCGGTCTAACCAAACAGGTGCCGGCGTGTGAAGACTAAGGGATTTTCACAGTATCTTCATTGTCGTGTTAATGTAAACCTACTTGTGCCTAATAAAAAACTTAAACTTAAAAAAGAAAATGAGGAAAGAAACTTAACAACTCCTTGCAAAGAAAAACACTCTCTATGCCAACTACCCGCTGAGAAATTCTGCACATGTTCCAACTGCACACAGGTGGTGATAACTCCATTCAAAAACCATGGGGAAAATCTTTGATTACTCAAGGTTTTTAGGCATAGAGGTGATGTGTGATTATCCCACACCTGAAATAACTCCTTCGAAACTAGTGTTCCTTCACCTTATTTACAACTCAATTCCACTCCTCAGAGTGCTTCAGGTACACAGAAGGGGCCAGGACTGGAAAATCATGGCTAGTTTTCCCACAGGAGAACAAGGTCACTTGAGGAGAATGCCAAAAAAGGAATAGGAAGTCTGGGCAACATGGTGGCACGGTGGTTAGCACTGTTGCCTCATAGCGCAGTGAACCAGGTTCAATTCTGTCTTGGGTCACTGTGCAGGGTCTGCACATTCTCCCCATAGAATCATAGAATCCCTACAGTGCAGAAGGATGCCATTCCGCCCATTGAGCCTGCATCGACAACAATCCCACCCAGGCCCTATCCCCGTAAACTTACGTATTTATGCTACTAATTTAGTAGCATAAATACGTAACAGGTCAATTTAGCATGGCCAATCAACCCAATCCACACACATCTTTGGAGTGTGGGAGGAAACTGGAGCACCCGGAGGAAACCCACGCAAACATGAGAAGGATGTGCAAACTCCACACAGACAGTCACCCAAAGTTGGAATTGACCCTGGGTCTCTGGCACAGTGAGGTAGCAATGCTAACCACTGTTCCACTGTACCGCCTGTACTTCTTGTTCTCTTCTTGGTGTTTCCCTTTGGCATGTCTGAGTGGGTTCCCTCCGGGTGCTCCGACTTCCTCCCACACTCCGAAAGACGTACTGGTTCGTTGCATTGGCCGTGCTAAATTCTCCCTCAGTGTACTTGAACAGGAGCCAGAATGTGGCAACGAGGGGATTTTGACAGTAACTTCATTGCAGCGTTAATGTAAGCCTACTTGTGACACTAATAAATTAAAAAACAGGAACATTTGATCATGGAAGAGGATTCTCAAAGTCTGGCCCCAAGTACAGTGCAGCAAGAAATCTAGTGATCTCACAGCAAGTGCCCAAGGTCAGTGAATGCATTTTGTTAGAAGATTGTTTGTCTACTGCTCCACCAACCCTTTGCGTTGTTCAATGCACCACACCCACATTCGTCACCCATCAGCAACCAGGACAATCAAACATTCCATTTACACAATGCTGCCAGCGCACACACACACACCTCACTACTTCATACATACCGCTAGCTCTCCAACTATAGCAGGCGGATGATAGCGAGGTGATGATGGCCAAGGCATTGTTGCACATTAGTGGAGCAGTAGCCCTTCTGGTATATCTCCCCATTTATACCTGAGGCCTATGGAGCGATGTACCTCCACTTGCTGGCTACCAGCACATTGGAAATTCCTGGCGCCTGGCAAAACCATTTCCCACTCCGACGTCTCACTGGTAAGGGAGAAGTCTATGAAGTGTCATTCCTGGCATACAGGGTCTCCTGATGCAGCAATGGATGGCAAACCAGGGAATGTTGGTAATGACCTTGATGGCTCCTGGCAGCACCATCTTTGCTCGGCTGTCCAGCTGGAGCCCCTGTTGAAGGAAGCTGCATAATCTGCAACCATTTCCCTGGTGAATGACAGCCATTGCTCCTGAGTGATGTGGGGGCAGCGGAATTGCTCCCTAAATACTCATGGTGGGTGAGATCCTGCGTTAAGGGACCTCCTCTTCCTCCTCCGTCTGTGAACAACCTTCCCTCATTGAAGTCTGCTCTCCATCTCCCTGATACCTGGCACTATAAGAGGGAGGGACTGCACTGATCGTCTCCTCCCCATAACTCCACCAGGTTTGAGCTTGGGGGCACTAAACTCTTCTGACCTCCCTGTCACACTGGAGAGTTCCTCCCTTCACAATGCAACATGTCACCAAAACCTCTCCAGAAACATGCCAGAGTGCTTCCACAGACTCAACAGAGAAAAAGTCAAGGCATTAGCGGCTCAGGTGCAGGCTGGATGGATGACTCAGTAAGCAGCACCAGTTGTGGCAGATGAGGACGAGGGGTTCCTCAGGCAACTGAACACATGATTAGCTGGGAGTGGGGAAGAGAGGCCATTAACTGGTCCAAGTTGGCAGAACGTAGGTCAGAACAGCTGAACCCGGCTGCACACTGCATATTTCAGACACATGCCAGCGTTAGCATCACCAGCGTCACGACAGAATCCCATTTCACAGCCTGTCTATTCAAACCTGAAACCAAATGAAACCACAAAAGAGAATGCATTGGGTAAATTTAATCAGGTTATTGTGACGATTTAATTTTTCTCGATCCTTTGAATTGGGTTTGGAACCTTATTTTTTTCCCATTAACAATTCTAGTTACTGAGAAGAGGAATGTGATGGCTGTTCTGGCGAAGGGTATTTTTGAGTGATTCAATTGCTCTTTCCCTTCATTGGCACGTCTCCCTGACACCACTGGGTATTTTCACATCTATTTAGCAGCTTCTCATTGGTCGCTCTGTGCTCTCCTTTCTTGCTTTTGATTTGCTCTTTCCTTAATGCCAAATGAGTGTCTGGGGAAGGTGATCAACAAAGAACAAAGAAAATTACAGCACTGAAGCAGGCCCTTCGGCCCTCCAAGCCTGCACTGACCATGCTGCCTGACTGAACTAAAACCCCCTACCCTTCTGGGGACCATATCCCTCTATTCCCATATATTTGTCAAGACGCCCCTTAAAACTCACTACTGCATCTGCTTTCACAATCTCCCCAGCAACAAGTTCCAGGCACCCACTACTCCCTGTGTAAAAATCTGCCTCATACATCTCCTTTAAACCTTACCCCTTGCACCTTAAACCTGCGCCCCCGAGTAATAGACTCTTCCACCCTAGGATAAAGCTTCTGTCTACCCACTCTGTCCATGCCTCTCATAACCTTGTAGACTTCTATCAGGTCGCCCCTCAGCCTCCGTTGTTCCAGTGAGAACAAACCAAGTTTCTCCAACCTCCCCTCATAGCTGATGCCCTCCATACTAGGCAACATCCTGGTAAATCTTTTCTGTACTCTGTCCAAAGCCTCCACATCCTTCTGGTAGTGTGGCAGCCAGAATTGAACATTATATTTGAAGTGCAGCCTATCTAAGGTTCTATAAAGCTGCAACATGACTTGCCAATTTTTAAACTCAATGCCCTGGCCGATGAAGGCAAGCATGCCATATGCCTTCTTGACTACCTTCTCCACCTGCATTGCCATGTTCAGTGACCTGTGTACCTGTACACCCAGATCCCTTTGCCTATCAATACTCTTAAGGGTTCTGCCATTTACTGCATAATGTGTAATGTGTCACTGGACTAAGAATCAGAGGTTCCGGCTAATACTAGGGGTGGCACAGTGGTTAGAACTGCTGCCTCACAGCGCCAGGGACCGGGGTTTGATTTCCAGCTTGGATCATTCTCTGTGTAAGTTTGCACATTCTCCCCTTGCCTACATGGTTTTTTTTCCGGGTGCTCCGGTTTCCTCCCACAGTCCGAATGACGTGCTGGTTATGTGCATTGACCGTGCTAAATTCTCCCTCAGTGTACCCGAACAGGCGCCTGAGTGTGGCGCTTAGGGAATTTTCACAGCAACTTCATTGTAGTGTTAATGCAAGCCTACTTGTCTCACAAGTAAAGAAATTTAACTAAACTTTAATGCTCTGGGGGCACAGGTTCAAATCTCATCACAGCATTTGGTGGAATTTAAATTTGAATAATACATTTGGAAAATAAAGTCTCAGTAATAGTGACCATGAAACTACCATTGATTGTTGTGAAAATCCATCTGGATCACTAATGTCCTTTAGGGAAGTAAATCTGCTATCCTTACCTGGTAATAAGAACATAAGAACGTAAGAAATAGGAGCAGGAGTAGGTCACCTAGCCCTTCGAGCCTGCCCCGCCATTCAATAAGGTCATGGCTGATCTGAAGTGAATCAGTTCCACTTTCTTGCTTTCTCCCCATAACCCTTAATTCCCCTGTCTATCAGAAATCTATCTACCTGTGACTTAAGTATATTCGACAAGGTAGCCTCCACCACTTCAATGGGCAGATAATTCCAGAGATTCACCACCCTTTGAGTGAAGAAGTTCCTCCTCAACTCTGTTCTAAACTGCCCTCCCCTTATTTTGAGGCTGTGCCCTCTAGTCCTGGTCTGGCCTACATGTGACTCCAGTGCCACAGCAATGTGGTTGACTCTCAACTACCCTCTGAAATGGCCTAGCAAGCCACTTAGTTAAAGGATAATTAGGGATGGGTAGCAAATGGACATCCACACCCCATGGAAGAATAAAAAGTACGAACTACTGCTTTCATTTGAGTGAGATTGTGAGTTACAGTGGCAGAGTTGTTGTAATCTAAATATGGTAACCAGGAGATCTGCACAGATACATGAGACAGGAGCAGCACTGAGGCTCGAACCAATATCCTCCTGGACCTCCGATGGGAGACTGATGGAAACCACCAGCCACCCTTGCTCCCAGGAAATGGCTGGAATTACTGTGTGTGTCAAATCCCTGGGGGTTTCCAACAGATTCGCAGCATGATTCCCAGCACAATGTCCATAGAATCCTGGTTAATGTTTATCCTTCAATTAACATCACTCAAAGGACTTATCACATTGCTGCTTGTGGGAGATTGCTGTTTACAATTTGACTGTCACATTTCCCTACATTACAACAGGGGGTAAACTTCAAAAGTGCCACAGAGTGCTTTTGGATGTCAACTGGTGGCAAAGAGTGACACACTGGCACAGTGGTTGGCACTGCTGTCTCACAGCTCCAGGGACCCAGGTTCAATTTCCGCTTGGCTCACTGTCTGTGAGGAGTTTGCACAGTCCCCCCATGTCTGCGGGTTGCCTCTGGGTGCTCCGGTTTCCTCCCACGGTCCAAAGATGTGTGGGTTAGGTGGATTGGCCATGCTAAATTGCCCCTTAGTGTCCTGGGATGCGTAGGTTAGAGGGATTAGTGGGGTAAATTTTTGGGGTTATGGGGACAAGGCCTAGGTGGGATTGTTGTCAGTGCAGACATGATGGGCCGAATGGCCTCCATCCGCACTATATGGTCACCAAGAGGTGATTTGATTTGATTTATTATTTTCATATGTATTAGTACACAGTGAAAAGTATTGTTTCTTGCACGCTATACATACTTCATAGAGAAGGAAAGGAGGTGCAAAATTTAATGTTCCAGTCATAGCTCAGGTGTTGAGAAAGATCAACTTAATATGAGATAGGTCCATTCAAATGTCTGATGGCAGCAGGGAAGAAGCTGTTCTTGAGTCAGTTGGTACGTGATCTCAGACTTTTGTATTGTTTTCCCAACGGAAGAAGGTTGAAGAGAGAATGTCTGGGATGTGTGGGGTCCTTAGTTATGCTGGCTGCTTTTCCAAGACAGCGGGAAGTGTAGACAGAGTCAATGGATGGAAGGCTGGTTTGTGTGCTATGTAGATGCAGGTCTTTCCTTCTTTTATTTCTGATGGGCGGGAAAAGAATATAGGAAAAGTGGACACAGTGACCTGTCAGCTTTTTGTAGTACGTCTTGGATAAATGGGAGCTGGTGAGAGGCGACGGTGCAGAGGGACCTCGGGGTCCTTGTGCATGAGTCACAAAAACCCAGCTTGCAGGTGCAGCAGGTGGTCAGGAAGGCAAATGGGATGCTGGCCTTCATAGCGAGGGGGATTGAATATAAAAGTAGGGAGGTCTTGCTGCAGCTGTATAGGGCATTGGTGAGGCCGCAGCTGGAGTACTGTGTGCAGTTTTGGGCGCCGCACCTGCGCAAAGATATTTTGGCCTTGGAGGGAGTGCAGAGGAGGTTTACTAGGCTGATACTGGAGTTGAGGGGGTTGAGCTATGAGGAGAGGCTGAATAAACTGGGCTTGTACTCGTTAGAGTTTAGAAGAATGAGGGGAGATCTCATTGAGACGTATAAGATGATGAATGGGATGGATAGGATAGAGGTGGAGAGACTCTTCCCGCTCAGAAAGGATAGTAGGACTAGGGGGCACAGCCTCAAGATAAAGGGGGAGCGGTTTAGAATGGAGTTGAGGAGGAACTTCTTCACTCAAAGGGTGGTGTATCTCTGGAATTCTCTGCCCGTTGAAGTGGTGGAGGCTGCCTCGCTAAATATTTTTAAGACGCGGGTTGATGGGTTTTTGATAAGAGAGGGGATTAAGGGTTATGGGGAGAGGGCGGGAAAGTGGAACTGAGCCACGACAGATCAGCCATGATCTTATTGAATGGCGGGGCAGGCTCGAAGGGCTAGATGGCCTACTCCTGCTCCTATTTCTTATGTTCTTATGTTCATCCTCATTAATATTTTATACAGGGGGTAGATGTAGCAACACGGCAGGGTGAGAAACAAATGGAGCGTTTAGGATCCTTGCATATGAGTGGAATTAAGCCTCTACATTAACTGGACCCAACAGGGTTTTTCGAGTGATGCTAAAATAATAACATTAACAGGAAGGGCTGCTAAATATGTCGGTGCTGTGGCTGGGAGTTGCTGTAAATGAACACTGATGTGTCAGTCTAATCCTCTACTCAGACACCACAACATGCTCGCTTTGTCATGCTCAAATTCCAAGGCAGGAAACAATCAGCACCTCGTTATAAATAGAAGCCGTTCACTTCTTCTCTGACTTTTGTTTTTAGTGGATGAATCTGGATATATCTGGGTTAATCTCCTGCATCAAACTGCCTGGGCTTCTGCATCGTCTCTTTGTCAGAATGATGAAGTCTCTGGAGTAAAGTCCTGTCCCTTGTACAGACACCAGCGGCTCTGTGGCCTTTTGTACAGGCTGAGTGTAATGTCAGTTTTGTAATGCACAGGAACGAGCGTCATAAAATAATATACGCTGCCCATTTTAATTTTAAAATGCCCCTCCGAGGCACAATTGTTTCAGCTATCTACTATTTCTAAACTAGAGAATCATTTGTCTCCTGGCTGACGTTTCCAATGCTGATATTCCATGTTTAGGTTACGTCATGTCTCCACGCTGCTTTGCATCACTCCCCAAGCAAGATAGCGAGGTGATATTCTCCGCTCAGGCCTCCCCCAGTGCTGCTTCATAATCTTCTGCTGCGTTAATTTTTTTATTGAGTGGCAACGCACCAACTGACTAAAATAAAAGCAAATTACTGCGGATGCTGGAGTCTGAAACCAAGAGAGAAAGTGCTGGGAAATCTCAGCAGGTCTGGCAGCCTCTGTAAGGAGAGAAATAAGCTCTTATCGCGTCCAGGTGACCCTTTGTCAAAGCTGAAAGGCACAGAAGGTGGGAGATATTTATACTGCAGGGTGAGGGACTGAAAGATGAGCCATAGCCGCAGAAATCAGAGGAAAAGACTGTTCCTGGCGCTCCATAGAGGGAATAGAAAGTGTGAATGGGCAAACGGCAGAGAAGCTGAAATCAGAGGGTAAACTGTGACAGATGAAGGTGTGAGGGGAAGGGGGAATGAGTGGAAGAAAGGTAAAATTTAGAAAAAGGTGGGAGGGGAAGCAAAGGAAGAGTTAGGGAAAGGAAAGGCACATGGAGGGGATAGCTTGATCTTGGGTTTGGACATAGCTCAGCGCAACATTGAGGGCCGAAGGGCCTGTACTGCGCTGTAATGTTCTATGTTCTATGAAAGGGGGGATAAAATTGGGGGAAAGAGTGGGGGCAAGGAAAATAAAGAAAGACAATGAAGAAATAAAAGGTAGAGAACAGTAAAAAATTAAACAAAATGAAAACAAAGGGATTGAGATGGGATACAGCTAATCATCTAAAGTTGTTGAATTCGATGTTGAGATCGAGAAGCTGTAATGCGCCTAGGCGGAAGACGAGATGCTGTTCCTCCAGTTTGCGTTGAGCTTCAAACTGACTGAGCACAAACTGACTGTTTATCAAAGTGTGTTAATTCACGAAGGCACTCTGTACCACTGTGAATCAATACAAAATGCCCTGCTTAATACAGTGTACCAATACTGTAGGATTGTTTAACACTCTGTAGCTCACTATATCAATATGCAAACGCAGGCTACCAAAATTGGTTCCTTACTGGATGCAGTTTAAGTGTTGCTAATGTCATTTTGGCATCAAGGTAGAATCAGTGCTGGATGTGCACCTTGTTGGTGTGGCTTTGAGCTGGATGTCAGTTTGGAGATGGCATTAGGAGTGTGTGCTACAATATGTAGAGCAGGCAGGTTGTGAAGTTTATAATGTTGATTTTATATCAGGGCTGCTCACCAGTCCAGGTATCTTCAACACTCACATGCATCCGGTCTTGGGTCACTGTCTGTGTGGAGTTTGCACATTCTCCCCCTGTCTCTGTGGGCTTCCTCTGAGCGCTCCAGTTTCCTCCCACAGTCCAAAGATCTGCGGGTTCGGTGGATTGGCCGTGATATATCGCCCCTTAGCGTCAGGGAGATTATCAGCGAGTTCACGGGGATAGGATTATTGTTAGTACAGACTCGATGGAACATAAGAACTAAAAACAGAAGTAGGCCATTCGGCCCCTCGAGCCTGCTCCCCCTTCCAATAAGATTTGGTCTTTTCGTGGACTCAGCTCCACTTACCTCCCGCTCATTAATTTATTGTTCAAAAATCTATCTACCTCTGCCTTAAAAACATTCAACGAGGTAGTTTCAATTGCTTTACTGGGCAGTGAATTCCACAGATTCACAACCCATTGGATGAAGAATTTCCTCCTCAACTCCACCCTAATTCTGCTCCCCTTTATTTTGAGGCCATGCCCCTTAGTTCTGGTTTCAGTGGAAACAATCTCCCTGCTTCTATCTTATCTATTCCCTTCATGATTTTATATGTTTCTGTGAGATCTCCCCTCATTCTTCTGAATTCCAATGAGTATAGCCCCCAGTCTACTCAGTCTCCCCTCATAAGCCATACCTCTCAACTCTGGAATCAACCTAGTGAATCTCCTCTGCACCCCCTCCAGTGCCAGTATATCCTTTCCCAAGTACGGAGACCAAAACTATACACAGTACTCCAGATGTGGCCTCACCAGCACCTTATATAGAGCGAATGGCCTCCTGCTGTGCTGTATGGATTCTATGAAAACGCCACCTCTCAGTACCTCCCCCCACCCCCCACACCTTGAGCGCTTTTCAAAGAATCAGCAACTACTTTATTTTTTGATTTCATAAATTTATTTATCTCTGAAGCTTAATAGCATTTATTGCAATCAGGCAAAGAACAGCTTGGCAGCAAGTTCCAACTCTGGTGTCAACTGTAATATATCCTGTGTCTGTACAGGACTTCAGCTCTGACAGTTCAGCCAAGAATCAACTCACACTCAGCAGCATAACTATAGCACGATACCCGGTGAATTAGTGTTAAAATACAGCCAACGGACTGGCGCAATAAATAAAGTGACGCAGCGGGAAGCTACAGCGGCAAAGACACAACACTCAAATTTAACCATCCCCATTTCAATCCACTTTATGCCCAATGCATACGCAAAGAGGGAGAGGTGGTGGGTGGTGGGAGTGAGGTGAGACTGCCTCCACTTCCAGTGTTCGCAGGAACCTCACTTCACTCCGCATCATCTTTGATCAGGATCTTTGCAGCCTGATCTCTGATTGATATCCATTTGCTCGGATGACCCTGAGTGTGCAGAAGGGCAGTGACATTCCTGGTATTATTTAAGGTTGGTGAAGTCAACGGGTGGCACCTGATTCTGACTGCAGGAGTCCTGATCATAGGATTACATAGCATATGCTTCATAGCAACAGGCCATTCAGCACAACCAGCATATCCCAGTGTTTATGCTGTACCTGACCCTCCTCCTATCTTTCCCCATCATCTATTCTCTTTCTCCCTCATAGTGCCTGGCTTCCCCTTAAATGCATCCATAATATTTATTTCAACTGTTATGACCCGGGCCAGAAACTCCAAGGTATTTTATGAAGTTCTAAGTTTTACATTTGATTTTGACTGGAGGGTGAGTGAGCATAAGATGATTCACTCCAGGTATGATTCAAGTGACCCACTAGGAAGTTTTTATCAAATAAAATTAATTTAAGACACAATTAAAATATAACAAAAAGAATTAAAATAACGTTTACCAATTACAAGACTTAAATATGATACTGTATAACTCTTAACAGCTAGCTATCTCTGTTGTTCCAAGTTAAAGCAACATCCCACAGATGTACACTCTTCTTCAGATTGGTCCGCGCGCACACACACACACACACACACACACACACACACACACACACGTATGCTCACATGATGCTGAATTTCCAGCTCTGTAATACCTATGGACAGAAATCCAAGCCAGCAGTTTTCAGAGAAGGATATATCCTCAAAACAGCCAAACTTCAGAAGGAAATCCAGCTTCTGGCAGCTTCCACTCTTCAGACACCAGGGAAGGGAAAAGAGAGAGCCTGCTCTCACAGCAAAACTCCAGCTCCAAAGAGGGGGAAAAACACTACTGTTTCCCACAGCTTCATCTGCCTCCGAAAAACAAAACTAAAACTGGAATGCTCTGTGAAAAATAGCTATGCCCAGTCATATCACCTGACCTGTCAATTATGTCCAATGTAGCTCTACTCTGCAATCCCAGAGGAACACTAAAACCACAGAACACTGCATTAGTTCAGATTAAAACAACCATGATGTCAATTATACTGCTTCTGTAACAATAAAGGACACCAGCTGAAGACAACAGAGTGCCAACAAAATCCCAGGGACTCCTGAAACATCCTGCACAGAAATATGATTAAAATACATTTCTTAAAGGCATAGTATCGTCACACAACTATTCCCTGCGGTAGTGAGTTCTACATTCTCACCACTCTCAAAGTGAAGAAGTTTTTTCTGAATTCCTTATTGGGTTTTTTGGTGACTATCTTGTATTGATGACATCTAGAAATGCTCTTCCCCACAAGAGGAAACATTCTTTCTGTATCCACCCTGTCAATAAAAAATTCTGTAATTTTTAAAACCTGTATTTGGTCACCCAGTCCTCAGCCTTCTTTTTTCAAGAGAAAAGAGATCTGGTCTGCCAATCATTTCCTGATATGTTTCCCCAAGCACTTCTGATAGTGTCCTTGCAAATCTTCTCTGAATCCTCTCTCGTGCCTCTATATCCTTTTATGAAGTTGCGACCATACGGTGCCTTTAAGAAATGTATCGTAATCATGTTTCTCTGCAGGATGTTTCAAGCAGGCCCTGCATTTTATTGGTGCCATGTTGTTTGTAACAAGTATACTTTATTGCTGTTAAGGCAATATCTTGGACATCATGTTTATTTTTAATCTGAATGAATGCAGCGTCCTGTGGTTTTTAGTATTCCTTGGAATTGCTAAGTGGAGTTTGATTGAGGATGATTGACAGGTCAGGTGATATGCCTGGGGCAGCTTTTTTTTCCAGACCATTCCAAGTTTTTAGTTTTGTTTCTCAGTTGCATTTAGAAGTTGATGGAAGAAAGCAGCATCTTTCCCTATCTCTCTCTCTCTCTCTCTCCCTCTCTCTCTCCCCAGAGGCTTTTTGAAAGTTCTAGGACTGATGAACGTTGGAAAATTGATCCAATATTCAACTCTAATTCACAGCAGGTGTTAAAAAACTGCAAATCCAGCAACTTGTTTCTGTGCCAAGGGTGAAGAAGGATACATGTCTATGGGATGTTGCTGTAACTTGGAACAACAAAGATAGATAGCTGTTAGGAGTCATGTTTAGGTTTTATAACTGGTAAAAGTTGTGCTAATTATTTTTCTTATATTCTAACTGTGTTCTTAAATAAACTTTGTTCGATAAAAGCTTCCTAGTGGGTCACTTGAATCAAACCTGGAGTGAAACATCTTATGCTCACCCTAATGCCAAAATCAAATATAAAACTTAGGGTCTCGTCTAACTTCTTACAACACCTTGGAGTTCCTGGCCTGGGCCTTAACAAAGTACTGACCAGAACTACACTGTGATTTCACCAAGGTTAGATTGTAGATATAGAATAACTTCTCCACTTTTCAATTCCATCCCGCTAAAAATAATGCTCAGTGCATGGTTTATTTTCTTATGGCCTTGCTAACTTATGATGCAACTTTTAGTGATTGATGGATTTGTACTCTGAGATTTCTTAGCATGTTCCAAGTAATAAATGATCGCTTTGCCGTTCCTACCAAAATGCACGATTTCACATTGATCTGCATTTAACTTGGTGATGGCATCTATTCAGGTCAGTTAACCGCACCCAGGGTGTATGTCATTCTGTACTAAACGTTTCCTGTTGTGCCTATACTGGCTGATTCGTGGGTGGCAGCTCCTTACGCAGTTCTCACAGATGGATAGCACTGACCTGAGGTTGACTGATGTTTCATCCTTCTGTCTCTCATTTCCATTATCTGGTATTTCTTTTGCCCTCTGCTTTATCCGCACCCTTCCTGACTGCTTGTCCCTGAGCACTCCAATCAGCAGCGAGGCCTTCCCATTGCATCAACTCCAAGCCCAAACAGCTTGAGGTTTCGCTTGCAGACCTCCTTGTATCGGAAGCGGGGGTGACCTATTGATCTTGTGCTGGAGGAAGCTTGTCATACAGCGGCACGGTAGCACAGTGGTTAGCACTGCTGCTTCACAGCTCCAGGGTCCTGGGTTCCATTCCTGGCTCGGGTCACTGTCTGTGTGGAGTTTGCATGTTCTCCTTGTGTCTGCGTGGGTTTCCTCCGGGTAGTCCGGTTTCCTCCCACAGTCCAAAGATGTGCGGGTTAGGTTGATTGGCCATGCTACGAAATTGTCCCTTAGTGTCCAGGGATATGTAGGTTAAAGGGATTAGTGGGTATGATATGTAGAGTATTTGGGGGTAGGGCCTGGGTGAGATTGTGTTCGGTGCAGACTCGAAGGGCCTGTTTCTGCACTGAGGGTTCTATGATTCTATGATGATGATAGCATGTCTCTGCGGGTACGGCCACCATCCATTTGGTTCAAATGACCCAGCCTAGCCAGCGACACCCACATCAAAAAAAGTTGTCATGGGCTCCAGTGGACAACCGTTGAACTTAATTTGTTAATTATTTGCCTGTTCTGAACATTTATTAATGTCTTCCTGCAGTCCTCCTCAATATTGACTCTCCCCACCAACTTGGTGTTGTCCATGAATTTAGAAGTTATGATTCAAATTGTGAATGCAAATTGCGAACAACTTGATTCCAGCGCTGATCTTTATAGAACACCAGACCACCTTCTCTCAGTCACTGATGCTGTGGTTTCCATTCCCCTTGGCCTGCAGAACAGGCAGGGAGATTAAGCAGAGGCTCTAGGACATGCAGGTTAGATGAACTGGCCATGCTAAATTGCCCCTTAGTGTCAGAGGGACTAGCTGGGGTAAATGCATGCGGTTATGAAGATAGGGTCTGGGTGGGATTGCGGTTGGTACAAACTCGATGGGCCGAATGGCCTCCTTCTGCACTGTAGGATTCTATGGTTTTAAACAGAAGAGAATGAGAGAAGGAGGCACTGAGTGGAGCGCGTGCCTCCGCCACCCTGTGTTAATTCAATGTTTTCACAATTACACAGCTCTTCCTTGAAGCTTTTCCCCACTTGATTAATGCTCCATAACGACAAATCTAAACAAAAACTTTTTATTTACAGCTTTTATCTCACTGAAGAGGCTTCAGGTCAAACCTGCTCTGAAAACTCTGCTCACATTTTCACAGCTTTGACAAATTCCGGAGTTGAGATAATACATAATATTCTGAATCAATCAACAACATTCTAAACTAAACACCCCTAAAGATCTAAAAGGAAACCAGTTTGCCTCATCTCTCAACATTAATGCATCCTTTAAAAAAGTCTAGGATTCTGACATGAATCTGCCTCTTTGCCAAAACATGATGTCTTTGGTTAATATCCTTTAAATGTGCCAAGTTTCATTAAATTCCACCCATTCGGTTTTTAGACATAGGGTGGGATTTTACTGCCTCGCTCATCCCGAAACCATAAAATCTCACCCGAGGTCATCAGACCTTCCCATTCTCCACCCCTCCCCCGCTCTGATTCCCATGGTGGGCGGGGCAGTAAAATTTCGGCCATATTGTTTATAGATGCTGCCATCAGACTCTTGAATGGACCTTATGTTAAGGTGATCTTTCTCTATACCCTACCTATACTGTAACACTACATTCTGCACCATCTCCTTTCCTACTCTCCTATGCATTCTACGGATGATATGTTTTGGGGCAGCACAGTGGCACTGTGGTTAGCACTGCTGCCTCACAGTGTCAGGGACATGGGTTTGATTCCCAGCTTGGGTCACTGTCTGTGTGGAGTCTGTGTGTTCTCCCCGTGTCTACATGGGTTTCCTCTGGGTGCTCCGGTTTCCTCCCACAGTCTAAAAGACATGCCGGTTAGGTGCTACATGCTCCCTCAGTGTACCCGAACAGGTGCTGGAGTGTGGCAACTCGGAGATTTTCACAGTAAATTCATTGCAGTGTTAATGTAAGCCTACTTGTGACACCAATGAATAAATGTTACTCTTCGTCTGTATAGAATGCAAGAAACAATACTTTCCACTGTATCCCAAAACATGAGGCAATAACAAATCAAATTAAATTAAATCAAATCAAACAGACAGACTAACAAACAGGATTGGAAACATTACCGCTACCCTTCTTCAGTGGCGGAGATAATAACAACCGCACACCGAGGAGAAGGGGGAGAAGAGCTGTTAGTTGGAGACTCGATTTAGCTAGGGTCTTCAAGGAACATTTCTCTTACTTACGCTGCACACTGCAGTCATTTAAATGAACAGGAAGCACACTGTTTGCAAGCAGCTTCCATCTCAATAAATGGAAACTAGCCAATTGTGCTTTGCAATCCCAAGCCTGCTTTAGTGCAGTGTGTCAGTACAATCTACCTGATAGCAAAGTGTATCAATATACAAATGGACCGTGTAACACAGTGCATCAACAAACAAACACACTGCTAAACACGATGTATCAATTCACAAACACACTGCCTGTACTGTATCTGTATAGTGACGCACTCTGTCATTTTGTAATATGATGTATTCTTGATAGTGCTATCACACAGCACTTATTTAGCCATAATCTGCTCACTGATGCTCATTTTGCGTTCCTCCAGGCCCACTCAGTTCCTGACCTCATTACACCATTGGTCCAAACATGGACTAAAGAACTGAACTCCAAACATGGGGTGGGAGTGACTGCCCTTGACGTCAAGGCAGCATTTTACCAAGTGTGGCACCAAGGACCCTGAGCAAACTGGAGTCAATGGGAATCAGGGGGAAAACTCAGCACTGGATAGAGTCACAGTACACAGTAGCACAGTGGTTAGCATTGCTGCCTCACAGTGCCAAGGACACAGATTCGATTCCCGGTTTGGATCACTGTCTGTGTGGAGCCTACATATTATCTCTGTGACTGCGTGGGTTTTCTCCAGGTGCTCTGGTTTCCTCCAACAATCTGAAAGGTGTGCTGAGTAGGTGCATTGACCCAAATAGGCGCGACTAGGGGAATTTCACAGTAACTTCATTGTAGTGTTAATGTAAGCTCTACTTGTGACTAATAAATAAACGTTGAAATAAAAGTTGGTGTGGTTGTTGGAGGTCAAGCATCTCAGCTCCAGGACATCACTGCAGGAATGCCTCAGGATAGTGTCCTCAACCCAACTTTCTTCAGATGTGACAGGACTGGTTGAATAACTGGTTGAATAACTTTTTTGCTTCGGTCTTTATGGAGGAGGACGTGAATAGTTTGCTGGGTGTTAACGATGGAAAGATGGTAGGAGTGGAGGGCCTGAATGAGATCATTGTTGCTAGAGAGGCAGTGCGCGACAGACTGGAGGAACTGATGGTGGACAAGTCCCCAGGATCGGATGGAATGCATCCAAGGGTTTTGAAGGAAATGGCAGAGGTGATAGTGGATGCCTTGGTGATTATTTTCCAAACCTCGCTGGATTCCGGGGAAGTGCCGGAAGATTGGAAAACGGCTAATGTTACGCCGCTGTTTAAAAAGGGTAGCAGGCAAAAGGCAGGGAATTATAGGCCGGTTAGTTTAATGTCTGTTGTAGGAAAAATGCTTGAATCCGTAATCAAAGAGAAAATAGCGAGGCATCTTGAGAAGAATTGTTTAATAGAGCAGACGCAGCACAGATTCATTAAGGGGAAGTCGTGTCTGACGAATTTATTGGAATTCTATGAGGATGTGTCTATTGCGGTGGATAGAGGGGAACCGGTGGATGTGGTGTTTCTTGATTTTCAGAAGGCGTTTGATAAAGTGCCGCACAAAAGGTTGTTACAGAAGGTTAGGGGGCATGGAGTTGGGGGTAGGGTGTTAGCGTGGATAGAGGATTGGCTGTCAAATAGGAGGCAGAGAGTGGGGGTCAATGGGTGCTATTCGGATTGGTGGTTGGTGACTAGTGGAGTGCCCCAGGGATCGGTGCTGGGGCCTCAGCTATTTACCATTTATATAGATGATCTAGAGGAGGGAGCTGAGAGTAAGGTGTCGAAATTTGCCGATGACACAAAGATAAGTGGTACAGCAAATTGTGCGGAGGGTGTGGAAAGTCTGCAGAGGGATCTAGATAGGCTGAGTGAGTGGGCAAGAACCTGGCAGATGGAATACAATGTTGGCAAGTGTGAAGTTATCCACTTTGGTAGCAATAATAGTAGGAAGGACTACTACTTACAGGGCGAAAAGCTGCAGCAGGCTACGGTGCAGAGGGACCTGGGGGTCCTTGTGCATGAGTCGCAAAAACCCAGCCTACAGGTGCAGCAGGTGGTCAGGAAGGCAAATGGGATGCTGACCTTCATAGCGAGGGGGATTGAATATAAAAGTAGGGAGGTCTTGCTGCAACTGTACAGGGCACTGGTGAGGCCGCAGCTGGAGTACTGTGTGCAGTTTTGTTCGCCGCACTTGCACAAGGATATTTTGGCCTTGGAGGGAGTGCAGAGGAGATTCACTAGGCTGATACCAGAGTTGAGGGGGTTGAGCTATGAGGAGAGGCTGAATAGACTGGGCTTGTACTCGTTAGAGTTTAGAAGGATGAGGGGGGATCTCATTGAGACGTATAAGATAATGAAAGGGATGGATAGGGTAGAGGTGGAGAGGTTTTTCCCGCTCAGAAAGGACAGCAGGACTAGAGGACACAGCCTCAAGATAAGCGGGGGGGGGGCAGTTTAGAACAGAGTTGAGGAGGAACTTCTACACTCAAAGGGCGGTGAATCTCTGGAATTCTCTGCCCGTTGAAGTGGTGGAGGTTACCTCGCTAAATATATTTAAGACGCGGGTAGATAGGTTTTTGGTAGGCAAGGGGATTAAGGGTTATGGGGAGAAAGCGGGAAAGTGGAACTGAGCCACTTCAGATCAGCCATGATCTTATTGAATGGCGGGGAAGGCTTGAAGGGCTAGATGGCCTACTCCTGCTCCTATTTCTTATGTTCTTATGTTTCAGTGACTGTCCTTCATCGTAAGTTCTGAAGTGGAGATGTTCGGGATAGATTGTACAATGTTTAGTACCATTTGCAAGTCTTTACATACTGAAGCAATCTGTCATTATGAAGCAAGACCTGAATGATATTCAGGCTTGGGCTAATAAGTAGTGAGTAGAATTTGTGCCGTACAAGTGCCAGGCAATGACCATTTCCAACAAAAAGGCATCTAAACAGTTACTTGATTAGTATCCCATTCATCACCATCAATAATCCCTTCACAGTGGCACAGTGATTAGCACTGCTACATCACAGCTCCAGGGGAGTGGGTTCAATTCCCCACTTGGGTCACTCTATGTGCGGAGTCTGCACGTTCTCCCTATATCTATGTGGGTTTCCTCCAGGTGCTTTGGTTTCTTCTCACACTCCAAAGGAAGTGCAGGTTAGGTACATTGGCCAAGCTAAATTCTCCTTAGTGTATCTGCACGAGTGGTGGAGTATGGCGACTAGGTGATTTTCACTGTCACTTCATTGCAGTGTTAATGTAAGCCTACTTGTGACAATAATAAACAAAATAAATAAAAATTAAACTTAAAACTCCTTCCACCGCTGAAGCACGGTGGCAGCAGTGTCTACCAACTACAAGATGCACTCATCAAGTCTCCTTTGTCAACATCTTCCAAACCCATGACCTCTATCACCTAGAAGCACAAGGGTAGCAGATACATGGAAACACCACCACCTGGAGGTTCCCTCCAAGTCACACCATGCTATTTTGAGTCGTGATGATGGGGAAATGAGCTATGGAATTATACACAGAAATATTGGACTTTTAAAAAGACCTGAGTTTTATATTTTAAAGCGGACATAAGTTCTGAGGATGGTCGAGAATGTGAGCCATTAACAGGAATGGCTGCAAGGGATTTCACCAAGGGACAATGGAACCTCTCCCTGTGTTTCCAGGCAAAGGTAATTCTAAAAGTATCCATAGACTGATCACCATCTCCAGTATAGACAAAGGAACATCACTATCGTCCCATCTCGAAGAACCCGGGTGTAATTGCCCAGACTGACTGGTTTCCTCTTGGAATACATAATGAAGGATGTTAAAAGCTAGCTAAAAAAGCTCAGGGCTTGTCTGCCTGTCCCGCTGCTCTGTTTGTGTGTGTTTGCTATGAGGAAAAGTAACTAGAGGTTTCCCGCGCTCAAGGTGTGTGATACAATACTGGCAGCAGTGCCAGTAACCATCTTTTGTAGGAATATCAAAAACTCTCTCTCTCTGACTGTGGAAGTCAATCAGCCGGCAAAAAGGGTCCGCAGCTGGAAAATGAACTGAAATGTCTCACCAAACCACACAACACCTGAATCGAAGAATCAACTACTAGCCTGCAGAAGTCAATTATATTGGACATGTGGAGATGCTGGCATTGAACATCAGATTAAAGTCCAACAGGTTTATTTGGTATCACGAACTTTCAGAGCACTGCTCCTTCAACAGGTAAGATACCAAATAAACCTGTTGGACTTTAACCTGGTGTTGTGAGAATTCTAACTACATTGGAATCAATCCATAATGACCACAATACTCATCATCTACCCCTCACAACTGAAGGACTGTTCCTTATACTTATTTACCGTTGAACTCAATTCTTGTCTCTGATCGGTGTGAATGTAGATGCATATATTTAACAATTTCTCCTTAGCTTTTGACCAGTTAATAAACTAACCCCACCTTAACTCAAAAAGCCTGGTTAAGTTGGCTACTTATTAAACATTACCATTGTGGTTGGAAAAAGTATCCAAGGGAAAGGGAACCTTGTTAGATTAAACCCTTTGTCACTACCAGCAGAAGGTGAGTTTAATAAAAGGGTGGGATTTTACAGCCTCGCTCGAACCGAAATTGGGAAATCCTGCCTGAGGTCTACGGACCTTCCCATTGTCTTACCCTCACTCACTCCGATTCCTGTGGTGGGCGAGGTTGTAGAATTGTGGCAATGGACCATGTCATCACTACTCACCCAAGTCTGTGACACATGGGAGGGAGCATCCCAGCTGGATGGGAGTAATCCAGGGGAATCGCCTGGATCAGCAAATTTTGGGGAACCTCGCCTGGGACTGGGTGCAGCATTTGGGAATATATCGGAGTTCCTTCACTGTTACTGGGTCTAAATACTGTAGCCCTGTCTCTGGCAGCACTGTGAGTGTACCTACACCACATGGACTGCAGCCATTCAAGAAGGCAGCTCACCACCACCTTCTCAAAGGCAATTAGGGATGGGTAATAAATACTGGCCAACCAACAATGCTAACATACCATGAATGAATAACAAAAGCCCTTACACAAACTAACTTAGGTTGCTATACATTTACAGCTGTTGTAGATGGAAGCAAAAAAATTACAAAGCCAAAAGTGGGATAAACTGTGGAAAAGCGGGAGAGTTTGAGATCATGTAGTTTAGTAATTTTATAGGTGACACCAAGACTGGTGGCACAGTGGACAGTGAAGAAGGTTATCTCGGATTGCAATGGGGTCCTGATCAATGGGGCCAGTGGGCTGATGAATGGCAGATGGAGTTTAATTTAGATAAATGCGAGGTGATGCATTTTGGTCAATCGAACTAGGGCAGGACTTATTCAATTAATGGTAGGGCATTGGGGAGAGTTACAGAACAAAGAGACCTAAGGACGCAGGTTCATAGTTCCTTGAAAGTGGAGTCACGGGTGGACAAAATGGTGAAGAAGGCATTCTTGGTTTCATCGGTCAGAACATTGAATACAGGAGTTGGGGCGTCTTGTTGAAGTTGTACAAGACATTGGTAAGGCCACACTTGGAATACTGTGTACAGTTCTGGTCACCCTATTATACAAAGGATATTATTAAACTAGAAAGAGTGCAGAAAAGATGCTACTGGGACATGATAGTTTGAGTTATAAGGAGAGGCTGGATAGACTGGGACTTTTTTCTCTGGAGTGTAGTAGGCTCCAGGGTGATCTTCTTGAGGTATATAAAATAATGAGGGGCATAGATCAGCTAGGTAGTCAATATCTTTTCCCAAAAGTTGGAGAGTGTAAAGCTAGGGGGCATAGATTTAAGGTGAGAGGGGAGAGATACAAAAGGATTCAGAGGGACAATTTTTTCACACAGAGGGTGATAAGTGTCTGGAACAAGCTGCCAGAGGTAGTATTAGAGGCGGGTACAATTTTGTCTTTTAAAAAGTGTTTGGACAGTTACATTGTAAGATGGATATAGAGGAACATGGGCTAAATGCAGGCAACTGGGACTAGCTTAGGGTTAAAAAAAGGGGCGGCATAGACAAGTTGGGCTGAAAGGCCTATTTTCATGCTGTAAACCTTTATGACTCTCTGATTCTATGTAGTTTGGATCCAAGACAAATGGGAATGTTGTTTAATAGTGAGAAATAAGGAACTGTGCAAGAACAAAGAGATTTAGTGGTAATGTGACATATCACTGAAGTCTAGCACACAGATACAAAAAGTAAATAAAAAAGCAATAGAGCTTTTGCCTTTTCTCAAAAAGCCTGAGTTAGACTCTATCTGATGTGTAGCTTTGGGCACCGCACTCCAGGAAGGATTCATTTGTTTTGGAGAGGGGAAGAGTTGGAGGGGGAAAGTTGGAGGGGGGAAAGTTGGAGGAGGGACAGTTGGAGGGGCGACCGCTGGAGGGGAAACAGGTGGAGGGAGGAACAGTTGGAGGGAAAAACATTGGAAAGGGGGACTGCTGGAGTGGGGACAATTGGAGGGAAGACAAATGGAGGGGGGACAGATGGAGGGAAATAATTGGAAGGGGTAAGTTGGGACAGTAGGAGGGGGAGCAGCTGAAAGGGATAAGTTGGAGGGGGTCATTTAGAAGGGGGCAGTTGGAGGGGGGACAGATGGAGTGTGATACAGTTGGAGGGGGTACAGTTGGAGTGGGATACAGTTGGAGTGGGGTACAGGTAGAGGGGGTACAGTTGGAGGGGGAACAGTTGGAGGGGGGACAGTTGGAGGGGGTAGAGTTGGGGGGGCAGTTGGAGGAGGGATTTAGTAGAATGATACTGGCTTAAATAGCTTAAACTAGGTTTATGTCTCCTTGAGTTTTGAAAGTTGAGTGCTGGTCTTAAATGAGTAATTTAAAATGAAAGGATTATAAAGGTTACAAAAAAAAATGGTTTCCTTGTTGGTGATTTCAGAACAATGTTACACTATCTTGAAATTAAAGTGAGATCTTTTAAGAGGTTGCGGGTAATGGAAATTTAGAATTCCCTCGAACAAAAGGCTGCCCTTTCAGCAACAATTGCAATTGTCAAAATCCAGATTGTTAGATTTTGTCAACCAGATGTAAGAAGAGATACAGGTGAGCTAGAGATTAGCCATCAGCTTTGAGTGGTGGAACAAACTCCAGCTGCTGATTGCCTGTCTCCTGTTCCCATTCTCCTCAAATTAAACCTGTACCATTGAGGTAAAGAATGGTATAGGAGCTGCCTGAACAACAAGGGTGTTTGGGTTCACAGGTTATCTGCAGATTGGTGAACTCGAGGTTCACTAGAATAGAATCATAGAATCATAGAATATCTACAGTGCAAAAGGAGGCCATTTGGCCCATCAAGACTGCTCCGACAAGAGTCTCATCTAGTCTTATCTCCGTAACCCCATGTATTTATCCTGCTAGTCGCCCTGACACTAAGAAGCAATTTAGCATGGCCAAACAACCCAACCCGCACATCTTTGAACAGTGGGAGGAAACCGGAGTACCTGGAGGAAACCCAGGCTGACATGGAGAGAACATGCAAACTCCTCACAGGCAGTGACCTGAGGTCAGAATTGAATCTGGGTCCTGTACTAAACAATGAGCTGTGACTCATTGACTCACATCAAATTACATTGAATCCACTGCACTGAGGAATGGGCCATTTGGACAAACCATCCGGCTGGTGTTTGAGAATCATTGCAGCCTCCTCCCAGACCTTTACAACTAACTCTAATGGCACACCCTTTCGTTCCTTTCTCCCCACTGAGTTTATCTAGCCTCTCCTTAAACGTACCTGTGCTAGTCGCCTTAACTCCACCTTGTGGGAGTGAAGTACTCCATACTCTGGGTAAACACATTTCTTCTGATTTCCCTATTGGATTTATTAGTGATCATCCTTTGGTTTCTAGTTTGTGAACATGTTCATTTTCTCTCAGTCTATTCCATCAAACCCAACTTATTATGATTAGCATTTTAGTTATATATGTTTATTTACAGTAAGGCTTACAGTGAAACCTGAAAGAGAATTGGGATAGTATCTGCTCTCCCCAGGGTCTGCAACAAGAGGTAGAGTAGTGGCTTTATTACATCCCAGGAACACCAAGTTGGATCCATGAGATGTGAGCTCACTGCACTAATTCACTCCTGGAAGGACTACCATTCCACCGGCTATTTTTTGACATTTAAACAAGCTGCACATTATTTCTATATCTTTATTACATTATTATTTTCACAATTATTAGCACCACATTGGCAGTCCTATTGAAGCTGAGGTAATCCTCCATGCGATGTTTAGTATGTACGGGGTTCCTTCCTCCCTCGCAGATTTCAGCTGCAAACATAATTCTGGGCATCGCTGAGACTTGGATCTGTCTCATGAACACCTTTCACCACTCCTCTAAATTCTTTGATCTCCTCTACGAAACAAACAGAAATTTCCTCCAACTAAATATCAGGAAGACCAAAAACCACCTTTGGCCGTAATTCATTAGCCACCAGTGCCATCCCTCTGCCTGGCAACTGGCTTGGGCTGGACCGATCTCTTTGCAATCCTGGCGCCATATTTGACTCTGAAGAGAGCGTCTGGCCGCACCATCGGTAAGCCCGCCCACGTCCACCTCTGGAACATCAGGCAACCGCGTTTTTACGTCAGCAGATCTGCTGAAACACTCATCCATGTCTTTGTTACATTTAGATTTGTCCCAATGCACCCTAGCTGGTCTCCCATATCCTACCCTCTGGAAACTTGAAGTCACAAAACGCTCTAACTCTCAGCAAGTCCAGTAAACACGTCACCCCTGAGCTCAGTTGGCAGTGGGGCAGGTTGCCCATCCATGTACTTTCCCATCATAAACATCGTAGTGAATGCAGGATGCTGGTGGGATCCCCACCTGCCCCAATCTTGTCCAATTAATTGCCTACTCCGCCACCAAACTCATCATGGAGAAGGGTATCAAATACCAGCATTATCTGGCTAAGTAACAATGCTATTATTGAGATCATAGAATACCTACAGTGCAAAAGGAGGCCATTCAGCCCATCGAGTCTGCACCAACCACAATCCCACCCAAGCCCTATCCCCATAACTCCATACATTTGCCCTAGCTAGTCGCCCTGACACTAAGGAGCAATTTAGCATGGCCAATCCACCTCACCCACACGTCTCTGGAGTGTGGGAGGAAACCAGAGCATCTGAAGGAAACCCACGCAGACATAGGGAGAAAGTGCAAACTCCATCGTGGGTGGCACGGTAGCACAGTGGTTAGTACTGCTGTTTCACAGCTCCAGGGTCCTGGGTTTGATTCCCGGCTCAGGTCACTGCCTGTGTGGAGTTTGCATGATCTCCTCGTGTCTGTGTGGGTTTCCTCCGGGTGCTCCGATTTCCTCCCACAGTCCAAAGATGTGCGGGTTAGGTTGATTGGCCGTGCTAAGAAATTGCCCCTTAGTGTCCAGGGATGCGTAGGTTAGAGGGATTAGTGGGCAAAATATGTAGGGATACGGGGATAGGCCTGGGTGGGATTGTGTTCGGTGCAGACTCGATGGGCCGAAGGGCCTCTTTCTGCACTGTAGGGTTCCATGATTCCACACAACAAGCCGGGAATCGAACACAGGTCCCTGGTGCTGTGAAGCAGCAGTACTACCCACTGTACCGTCGGGATCTTGCTGTGCATAAATTAGCTGCCATTCCTCTGATATTACAACAGGGGACTCCATCCCACCAGCACTCAATTGGCCGCCGAGCACGTTGGGATATTCTGAGGCCGTGAAGGTGCTACACAAATGCAAGTTCTGTCTTTGAGTGCTTGGAATGCTTTCCACAGCCAGTGATGTCCCTGTGTTAATACTGACTGCAGCTCTGTGAGACTTTAACAAAACGTCAGCAGCCCGTACATCACTGTATTCTCTGCTAATAGCAAAGTCAACAGTCAGTGTGTTTGAACTCTAGCTGAAGTAATCACTGAGCAAACATGTTGATGTCCGCAGCTTCCATCTAAGGCGCTTCCTCTTCTAGTGAATGGAAAATGACTTCCTCCAGCCTTTCAACTGCTGACGGCTTATCTGTGGAATCTGATTCCAAACCAGCGGCCACTTGGGTGAGGCAGGGACGGGCTCACAGCGGCCTGCCCCGCCAACTTGAATTGCCAGAGTGGGTGAGGAGGGGCAAGGAGAGAAAGCACTCAGACAACCGGAGTAACCGAAATAACATTCAGCAAAGGAAAAAAAACAGGCAGGATAAGAGCCCCCCAGGTACAGCCACACCACATTCACAACCTCTTCAGATTTTATTGTGCTTCTCTTTAATGATTTTGCGAGCCGCTTCTCTCCGTGAGAGCGATGCCAGCAGATGGGTTGAGTGAGGCGAATGCACTGTGCGACAGGGCAGGCAGCAAGGGGAGATTAGGAGAGGGGTGTCTAAAAAGGAGTGGGCGTTGAGGGGTGGTGTTCTGGCCGGTGACTCTGCATGCTTCACAACTGGCCCAGATGTCAGACTGGTGTGGGTTCTGGCCAATTTGGAGACTGGATTCACAAGCTGTACAATCCAGACATAGATACAAATCCAATACATTCTGTACAGAGAGCACACTTCGAAAGGTTTCACCCGTGATGTACCACAATCCTGAGGTAGAAGCAAACTGCAGGAAACACAACCACAATTTAATTCATATTTTCCAGCAATTTTCATAGAATCCTACAATGCAGAAAGAGGCCATTCGGCCCATCGAGTCTGCACTGACCACAATCCCACCCAGGCCCTATCCCCATAACCCCATGCGTTTAACTAGCTAGTCTCCCTGACATTAAGGGGCAATTTAGCATGGCCAATCCACCTAACCTGCACATGTTTAGACTGTGGGAGGAAACCGGAGCACCCGAAAGAAACCCACTCAGACATGGGGAGAACGTGCAGACTGTAGTCCAAAGATCATGGAATCATATAATCCCTACAAGCATTCTTTCTGGTTGTATCACAGCTTGGTATGGGCTCCTGTTCTGCTCAAGACCATAGGAAAATACAAAAGGCCGTGAATGTAGCCCAATCCATCACGCAAACCAGCCTCCCATCCATTGACTCTGTCTACACTTCCCTCAGTAAAGCAGCCAGCATAGTTAAGGACCCCACACACCTGGACATTCTCTCTTCCACCTTCTTCTATACCATTGTATCTCTTTCTCGGGAAAGAAATACAAAAGTCTGAGGTCACGTACCAACTGACTCAAGAGCAGCTTCTTCCCTGCTGCTGTCAGACTTTTGAATGGACTAACCTTGCATTAAGCTGATCTTTCTCTACACCCTAGCTATGACTGTAACACTACATTCTGTGCCCTCTCCTTTCCTTCTCTATAAATGGTATGTTTTGTCTGCATAGCACGCAGGAAACAATGTATACTAATACATGTGACAATAATAAATCAAAATCAGGTTAAGTTGATTGGCCATGCTCAGTTGCCCCTTAGTGACAGGGGATTAGCAGGGTAGATACATGGGGCTACGAGGATGGGGTCTGGGTGGGATTGTTGTTGGTACAGGCTTGATGGGCCACGTGGCCTCCTTCTGTACTGTAGGGATTCTATGATGCTATGAGCTTCGGACTGCAGTTTGGCCAAAGGTTTTAAGCAACGTCAGGACACAGGGGAGAAAGTTCCAGAAACTGGTTTGCGCCAACAATCTGCTGATCAATTTATTTTGAGTCTATCCAGATGGAAAAATGTTCATTAAAAAGTCTCATTGATTTTGTTTTGTTTCCCTGGCAGAATATACTCTCAGTTAAAAAAAAGCTCAACCTCTACCTCATTCACACAAATCGTTAATAATTCATCCACTGGCAATTAGCATAAGGTAATTTGTGCTTCAGTTTAAAAAGGCAAACTGCTTATTGCCATAAAGCAGGTTTAATAACAGTTATAAGTGGCTGTGTTGCTGATGTGAGACAGTGGGTTGGAAATCTATCGGGGCCACACTGTTCTTTTGGAGATCTAATGTGATCAGGCTGATTGCCTCTGCCTAACAGCACACTGGGCTAGACTGTGTTTGTCATTCTGCAGAAGTGTGGATGGAGTTTCTAATCTAATGTAATCAGCTCCATTACCTGTGGTTTTCCCCAGGGAGCACACAGACCTTTATACAGCTTGGTATTTGTTCCGGGTATTTCCAACTAAGTGTAAGAATCTGTTAAAATATTAACTAGAAGAGACCTTTTTAAAACGCTACAATTTCAACCCCACTCAAATATCTCTCCCTGCCATTTAGTCTGCATTTCATTAAATCTACTCTCTGTTTCGCAATAAAAAAACCTTCCCCTGTCTGTTCCGCAGCTCGGCGGAGAACAGGGAGAGGACAGGAAACTCTGGGATTGCTTTGAGCTGGGCCAAAACTGACCTTGGGAAGTTTGACTACTTCCATTCTAGTGGCCTGCAAGCTCACAATCTGATAAAAAAAAATTGGCATGTGCCACCCCCTCCACCGACTCCTCCCCATCCCCCAATACACCCTCCCCACTCCGTGGCCCCCACACTGCCCCATCCTCCCACTCCGTTTCCCCCATTCCACCCCAGCTGCCCACTCTGTGCATCCCCACATCTGCCCCAGACCCACTCCCTGCCCCAAAGTCCATCTCACCCCACCCCACCCCGCTCCACCCCAGCCTTGCCCCCTTTTGAGTGAACCAAGTAAACAATTAAACAAATGAACAATTTTACAGCCCCTTAAATGGATGCTGCAACAAAAACTAAAACTTGCCAAGGAGAATGAACAAATTTAATTCATATGTCTGGACTCTCATTGCAAACTAAATTAGCTGTGAGGGAGACAACATCAGGAGGGGGAGCAGTGGCTGAGTGGTGTTGTCACTAGACTAGTAATCCAGAGACCAGGGTAATGTTCTGGGGATTCAGATCCAAATCCCACCATGGCAGATGATGAAATTTCATCACCCAAAGAGTGGTGAACCTGTGGAATTCATTACCACAGGAGGTGGTTGACGCCAAAACATTGAATATATTCAAGTCATGGCTTGATGTAGCACTTGGGGCAAATGGGATTAGGATTATGGGGAGAAAGCAGGATTAGGCTATTAACATAGAAAAACTACAGCACAATATAGGCCCTTCGACCCACAAAGTGGTGCCAAACATGTCTCTATTGAGTTGGACGATAAACCATGATTGTGATGAACGGTGGAGCAGGCTCGAAGGGCCAAATGGCCTCCTTCTGCTCCTATGATTCTATGAAATTTGAATTAAATTATTAAAAATCTGGAATTAAAAATCTACTGATGACAATTGTCGATTGTCGGAAAAACCCATCTGGTTCACTAATAACCTAAAGGGAAGGAAATCTGCTGTCCTTACCCAGTCTGGCCTACATGTGACTCCAGAGCCACAGCAATGTGGTTGACTCTCCAATGCTCTCTGAAATGGAGGGCAGTTAGGGATGGGCAATAAATGCCAGTCCAGCCAAGTGCTGCCCACGTCCCATGAATGAATATTAAAAAGGTAAACCTGACCATCCCAATCCCGTTCCCTGCTGGGATCACCGATGATTGCTAACCATCCCGGGCCAGCCTACCTTCTCCAGGAGTTAAAGAACCATCGTTTGGGCAAACAACCCAGAAAAACATTCATCACACCATCAATAAGGGTGTGTTCCTTTTCATTTCTTTGAATGCTTCTGTTCATTAGTAATAAAAATATTGGGGATAGAAGGAAAGTCTGTTATTCAAGATCCACCCAACTGGCAACGTATTTCTGGTTCTGTTGGTATCCCACCCAAACACCCAGCCAGTAAGACTTGACGAATCCTTGGGTTGTAATGAGTCAGAGTTTGTGGGCACCCCATGGGATGGGATGGTCCAGCACAAGTGCCACTTTGGGCAGCTTCTGCTCAAGGCTGCCAAGTATTCAGTGTCCAGTCAACCCCTCGACCCCGTCTGTGCTCTCCTCAGCCTCAGCAGGCGGCCTCATATGGGAAACAATTTTTTTTTCATACTTAAACTCTTCATGCTCACAGGCCTCAGTCCTGGTGTGGACCCATCGCCAGCCATCCAGTGAAGACCCTTCTGAATCATAGAATCCCTACAGTACAGAAGGAGGCCATTGAGCCCATCGAGTCTGCACCGACAACAATCCCACCCTAGCCCCATTAACCTACATAGTTACCTTGCTAGTCCCCCTGAAACTAGGGTCAATTTAGCATGGCCATTGAACCTAACCCGCACGTCTTTGGACTGTGGGAGGAAATCGGAGCACCCGAAGGAAACCCACACAGACACGGGAAGAATGTGCAGATTCCACACAGACAGTGACCCGAGTCGGGAATCGAACCCTGGCGCTGTGAAGCAGTAGTGTTAACCACTGTGCCAGAAGGGAAGGGAAGTATGTCTCCTAACCCTGGGCCGGGTGTGCTTGATCCTTAAAGGGACAGTCACCGCAGCTTCTTTGATGCACTGGGCTGCTATCCCAGGCTTAGGAACAGGAAGATCCAAGTTAAGGAACACCCATTCCCTCCTCCACTCCACTGGCTGCCACGTGTCAGATGGAATGTCCACAGCATGTCCCAGAAAATCTCCAGCAAAACTGTGGTGTGAGCAGCTCTGAGTGAATTCCTGAGCTGAGTACCATTCCAATCCGCTGAAAGCTACACGGCGTCAGTTTGGGGGGGAATGTTCACCCTACAACATCTGCAGCTCGACACTTGCTCTGCTGGTGTTGCTTAACTGCTGCAAGGTCCCTGTGGAGTTGGTCTTGGTAGACGCAGCTCCTCAAGCCCGTCGTCTGCCTGAAATTTTTAAGTCTGCAGGCAGAGTGCCGAACAGTAAGCTCTCTCATTCCTGTTTTGTAACACATGTCAGCCTGCCAACAGTTGTCTAGACTCACCAGTTGGGCAAGGGTAGAGGGGCCAGCTGGAACTTGTGGTAGTGTCTCACGGCAGGCGTCACTGATCTCAGGAGAGGAGCTGGGGTTGAGGGGGTGGGGGAGGCGGGGAAACTCTGAATAAAAGCGAATGTTTTGAAGCAGGCACACACACACAGAGAGGAGCCTTCGCTCGCCTAAGAAGCCAGTGGAGCTTCCACTCTGCACTTTATTCTATCATCCGATCCTTTTGAAGTGTTACTACTGTGTCGCACGCTTGCAAGATGAGTGATTGTGGAGTAATGCAGTGTGGGGGAGGGTTTGCATTAAAGCACAAACAGCGGCAGCAAAGTCCGAGTGGCTGAGATAGTCTGAGCCACACTCCCAAACACTGGCTGGAATTCTCCAGCCGTTCACATCCCGCCGCTGTTGCCTACAAGAGTGAAGAATTTGGCCTAATCCCCATTCCCTGCAGCGGGACTGGAAAATCCCAGCCCTCGGAGAATCCGGCTCCATTATTTTCCAGAAGGTATCGGACAGAGTTGTCCCAGCAATGGGCAACACCCGATGCCGGGCGGAGAAAGTGATGTTGGATCTGTCGGCACCAATGACGGATTTTTCCGCCGCATTGTGTGACACAAATGAACAGGCACAGGTTTCGTGTCCTAACACTGGCAGGGAGGCCTCTGATTCACCCGCCGTGACCTTAAGAAATTCATTAATCTGGGCACCATATTTATAGGATGTTCCTGTACAGAGCGAGCAATCCCCAAGGAAAAGAAGGCTGATGGCTGCCAAAGCTAGGAAACGTTTTGACCCCAAATTTAGCAACCCCTCCTGTTATAAGTCCTCAGAGGCAGAAGTCCCTTCACCAAAATCCCTTTATTTGCAAATCTGACAGCAGCATACAGAGGGCTTTCAGTTAACAGCCGACACTAGGAGTCCCAGAGGAACTGACATGCCTAGTTAAGTACAAAACAAGAGGTTCCCTGACTGGCCCATCAATTTGGCCCTTATTCAGGGAGTTCATATTCTAACAGGCCCACCTCATGATTAAAGTCAATGCACCTCCCTGAGTGTGTACTAGCCACAATGGAGGCCTACCTCAATGTCCCTGTCTCTCTCACTCTGGCAAATACTACCAAGCAAGGACCCTAATCCAGCGGTGCCAGCGGAGGTCAGATCCAACACCCTTCAAAAGAGGTCAGTCATCCAGTGCAGAGAGAGGATGAAAGATCTCCTCCAGTCCACCAGGGTATGTTACTGTTTTAATCACTCTCCACTCACACACACAGCACATGCACCCACAGGGATCTCACTCACTGACAACTCAAAGGACATCACCACTCACTCTCCCACACAAACCTTCAGCACCCCTGTGGGCCGTCTCCCCATCCTGTCCATGCCTTCACTCACCACCTGGGCATGCTTATCATCTGGACTGGCAGGGTCCTGCTTATACTCTCGCCATCTGTCTTCATGCAGGACAAGTTGGCACACAGCGTGCGGGAGAGATCCCAGGCTGGTGGAGGGATGCCCAGCATCAAGGTCCTCACAGACATTAATGGTAGAGCTTTCAACTGGTTGGGAAGTACGGGGACTGCTTGTGTGTGTTCAGTGAGGTCGGCGCTCAACCAAATTGGGGAGGTTACGATCTCGTGATATTATTGCTCGATTATCAATCCAGAAACTCAGCTATTGTTCTGGCGACCTGGGTTCGAATCCCAGCACGGCAGGTAGTGGAGTCTGAATTCAGTAAAACAAAATCTGGAATTGAGAATATACTGATGACCGTGAAACCATTGTCGATTGTTGGAAAATATGTTTCATTAATGTCTTTTACGGAAAGAAATCTGCCGTCCTTATCTGGTCTGCCCTACATGTGACTCCAAAGCCAAAGCAACGTGGTTGACTCTCAACTACCCTCAGGGCAACTAGGGGTGGGCAATAAATAAATGGATGGCCAGCCAGCGATGCCCATGTCCCATGAATGAAAAAAAAGTAAGCACCACAACATCCATCATGCCACCCAGCTGTGAGTGACTCCTGTTTCCCAGGCCCCAGCCGCACTAATCATCTCTCTTTCCTTCTGTCGGCACACCAGGGAAGCAGCCGAGAGCCAGGCCCTCAACTCCAGCCCCAAGAAACAGAATCCACAGACATTGAAGACTGATCAGAGCCCCCACCGTCCATCAGCGCGGAGACACACGTCCCGGCGGGACTGAGTTCTGGAGTAGCCTCGGGGGTGACAATCTGGTGAGTACATCACACTATCTGATCCAAAGCCGGTGGAGGCAGGGATGCCCCAGAGTGCCGGCACTCAGAGCATCGCCAAGTCCGAGTTAGATGAGGATCGTCTGGACTCAGCCCTGCCTCAGTTGCTGGAGCTCCAAAGGTGAGGGAGGGGATGTCAGGAGGGGATGTCTGCAGCAGTCCTCAGATAGCAAGGCACGATGGAGGAGTCCATCTGCCTTCAGGCTGAAGTGATAGCACCAACATACCAATGCACCGAGGTCAACACTGGTGACCACCATGGAGACTCTGGCCCAGGACTCTGGTCCTGCAAGGCCGTGGGAACTGCATTCCATGGCTCAGACCGTTGCAAGCTTTGTAAGCTTCCATTAGTGCCAATGCCAAAAGGGGGTGTGGGGGGAGTGGCGGGGGAGGGGGGCATGGCTAGGCAAGCTCACTCCCAGTTTCCCCTCCCTCTCTAGGATGCAGCCGAGAGCCCCAGAACACCCATAGTGAGCCAGATCTGCAGCTGCGTCCACCCGGGTGATTCCAGCGATGTCTGGCCCACCCGAATTCCCTTTTCCTGTGACACCTACAGCTCCACCTGCTGCTGCCACATATCAGGATCCCAAAAGCAGGCTGGTGCTCCTCAGGTCTCAGCCGTCTGGAGGAAAATCACAATCATCATACGAACTTATGAATTAGGAGCAGGAGTAGGCCACTCAGCCCCTCGAGCTTGCTTCGCCATTCGATAAGGTCCTGGCTGATCTAATGGTAACCTCAACCCCACATTCCTGCCAACTCCCAATAACCTTTCACCCCCCCCTCCCCTTGTTAATCAAGGAGGTTGACCTTAAAAATATTCAAAGACTTTTCACCCACTGCATTTTGAGGAACAGAGTTCCTGAGACTCACGACACACAAGAGAAAATTTTCCCCTCACCTTTGTCTTAAATGAATGACCCCTTATTTTTAGTAAGAAGTCTCACAACACCAGGTTAAAGTGAGCTTTAACCTGCTGTGAGCTTTAACCTGCTGTTGTGAGACTTCTTCCTGTGTTTACCCCAGTCCAACGCCGGCATCTCCACATCATGACCCTTATTTTTAAACAGTGACCCCCAGTTCTATATTCTCCAACCAGAGGAATCATTCTCTCTACATCTACCCCATCAAGACCCATCAGGAAGTTTAATCCTCATAAGGCAATTTATCGACTTATCATTCTATGTTTCTACTTTTCTATGATACTATCATTGATTGTCACAAAACCCCATCTGGTTCACTCATGTCCTTTAGGGATGGAAATTTGCCGTTCTTATCTGCTCTGGTTTATATGTGACTCCAGACCCACAGCTCTTTGAAATGGTCAAGCAAGCCATTCATTTCAAGGGTGGTTAGGGATGGATAACAAATGCTGTTCTTGCCAGTGACACTCACAGCCCATGTAGGAATAAAGAAAACACATCACCCAGTATAAACTCTGTATAGAACCAAGGAATCCTACAGTAAAAATGACGCGTGGAACTACTTAGAAAAAAAGGCACCCATCATAATTCTTGGAAAAAACAAATGTACAAATGCATCAAACAAACACTAAAGTATCAATAACAGAATCTTTAAGTACTTTGCATCTTTTAATCTTGTGCAAATAAGCATTGAGACATTGACAAAAGAGATCACAGGAAATATAATTTGTTACCACATAAAGATGTAAGTTAAAGCAAAATCAACTGTTCCCTTTGGCCGTGCGAACAGAACACCCACAGAGTCAATCTTGTTATGAGTCTGGGCAATCAGCCAAGCCTCATTTTTCAAGCCCTTATCCCACACTGGCCGGGAACAGGGGCAGGAATCCTGTAATTGGCTTATTTATAAATGGTTTTGGAGTCCTTCCAACTCCATGAAAATCTGGGCCAGAGTTTTGGCCACATCACCCACCTGAACAAAAGCTGCCTCTCAGCTGATAGCACTTTCCCCTCTGAGTCAGATGGCTGTGGCTTTAAGTCTCAGGATTTGAACACAAAAGATCTAAGGTGATGTTCCAGTGCAGTGCTGAGGGAGTGGTGCACCATCAAAGCTTCTGCCTTATGAATAGGATATTAAGATGAGTTCTGCCTATTCTCTCAGGTGGATGTGAAAGATCTTATTATACTATTTTCCAGAAAGATCCCTTGGCATCTCAGGCAATATTAACCCTACAACCAAGGTGACTGAAAAGCAGATTTTATGGTCATTATCACATCGCTGTTTGTGGGACCTTGCTGTGCACAAATTGGCTCTTGCTTCAATCATACACCATTGATACACTTTAAGATATTCAGTGGTGGTGAAAGATGTATCATAGAATCCCTACAGCACAGGAGGAGGCCTGAGCCGCCAACAATCCCCATAACCCTATGTATTTACCCTAGCTAATCCCCCTGACACTAAGGGGCAATTTAGCATGGCCAATCAACCTAACCTGCTCATCTTTCAGACTCTGGGAAGAAACTCACTCAGACACAGGGAGAATGTGCATACTCCACACAGACTGTGACCCGAGCCAGGAATCGAACCTGCGTTCCTGGCGCTGTGAGGCAGCAGTGCTAACCACTGTCCCACCATGCCACTGTGCCGCCATGCTTGTAATAATCCTGCCAGAGGCAGTCTTAAGGACATAAGAACATAAGAAATAGGGGCAGGAGCAGGCCATCTAGCCTTTCGAGTCTTCCCTGCCATTCAGTAAGATCATGGCTGATCTGAAGTGGATCAGTTCCACTTTCCCGCCTTCTCCCCATAACCCTTAATTCCCTTGTCTATCAGAAATCTATCTAAATATATTCAATGAGGTAGCCTCCACCACTACAATGGGCAGAGAATTCCAGAGACTCACCACCCTCTGAGAGAAGAAGTTCCTCTTCAACTCCATTCTAAACAGCACCCCCCCTTATTTTGAGGCTGTGCCCTCTAGTTCTGCTACCCTTTCTTCCATCACCACCACCTTTTATTTCCATAGTGAATAAAGCACCACTTCTGTGGCTGCAGCGCACAAGTCAAACTCAGAAATCCTTTAGCTGCCGGGCCAAGCAGAGACAGCTAATGTTAAATTCCTGCTACTCTTTTCCAATAAGACCAGCCTCTGTTCACTCAGTAGGGGAACTCACGCTCCACGAGGTTGACAGGGAGATCTACTGATGATCCCCTGTGGCTGTCGTAGCAGGCACTATATTAATCTAAGATTTAATTTTTCTCAAACCCCTGAACAGCTTTCAGGCAGGGTGGGCAGCAAGATTAATTAAAAACAAAACTCACTGGCTGGCTGAGACCCGAGGCCTTTGAATTCCTGGGCCTCCTGTATCTGTTGCTGGACAACTCCCCCCAAAAGATGAGGGCAAGTGGCAGCTGGTCAGCTGTTACAGGACAGGAATGTTTCGGTGGCTGGAGGACAGCACTGAGGCAAGGTTGGCTACTTCTTCTCCTGGCCCACGTGGGAAGTTTTACACTTAAGGTGGATGGACCACTTCCACTTCCAGAGCAGCTGCAGTCCTGCCCTAACCTGATGGCTGCCCCCATTCAAGTTCCCAGCTAAAATCTAATTGTGATTCTGTAAGGGTCTCTGAAGTTCGGCCTAGTTTGGGTCAACACCACATCCTGTAGGTTAAGATGCTGTGAAAGGCTCAGGATTTCTGTGTCTAGATAAACTTGATCGCCTTGCACTGCTACCCGCTGCCAAGCTTTGCAGATTGGGTAAGGTTAAAGCCAACGCCAAAATCATAAAGTATCAAGTGATCAGAAGTTATGTTCTGTGAAAAGGTTATGACATTGACTGTTGGAGTGGTATTCTATTCAGATTGCCAACTGCGTTTGGTCACATTCCTGGTCGTCTCATCACATGATCTCCTGTCTCCAATCATCCCACCCCATAGTCCTGCCATTGGTCAGCCAACACAGCCAATCACGTGGTCTACTACCTTCCTCAGCCAATTGGATAGCGAGTCGTTTCTTCCCCATGTGCATTCCAAATTAATTCCATCCCTCGTGTTTCAGATCCACCCAGGATTACAGATATCTCCAGGACATACAATATTCCTCAGACGTTATCCGATTGAATAATTCGGGACAGTCAGTTGGTATTTTGTCCCCAATTCCAATGGAGCCAATAAACAAAAGTGTTCAAAGAGATCTATACAAACCCAACCATCTTTAATGACCTGATGAAATTTCTCTGGGCACTGTTTGCGGCAGTGTTCCAGAGATTAAACACTCATTCCTAGAGACTAGAGTGGTTAGCACTGCTGCTTCACAGTGCCAGGGACCTGGGTTCAATTCCCAGCTTAGATCACTGTCAGTGCAGAGTCTGCGTGTTCTCCTCGTATCTGCGTGTGTTTCCTCAGGGTGCTCCGGTTTCCTCCCACAATCCAAAGATGTGTGGGTTAGGTGGATTGGCCATGACAAATTGACCACAGTGCCAGGGGGACTAGCTAGGGTAAATGCATGCGGTTATGGGGATAAGGCCTGGGTGGGATTATTCTTAATGCAGATTCAATGGGCAAAATGTCCTCCTTCTGATTCTATAATTCTATGATTCTATAACTAGGGGCATCCTGGCGTGATGGAAATCTTATAGCCAACTGGAAAAAACCATGTTAATTCAGAGATAACAGTGATTGATGTTATTGTGCAACTGCTCATTACACACACCTTAAATTCCTCCCTATTATTTCAATGGACACATTGACCCATTTAAAGTAAATGGGTTAACAGATCTCCGGGAGTAGAGAAGAATGAAATTGGATCCAAGTTCGCTAAGTGATCATACGATAGCATTTATTTCCAGGCCATGGTGTTCACATATCAAATCAACAAGAATTTGTTTTTAACTGAAATCTGATACACTCTCAATCAATTGCGTTAAATCCGCAGAGTTTGCATAAGAACGATCAAAGAATAGGCTATCTGAAATGATGCAAACATGATCATTGGAGCTGGTTGAAATCAGTGGGATGGAGATCGGGCAGGTCTTGCAATGGGCGAGTATTTCCACAAATGGATTACAGCCCTGGCAGAGTGGGTAAAAATCTGGTCCATCATGGCGAAAGGAGAGACGAAGGTCAGGAAGTTGGGGGTTTGAGGGTGCAGAGTTACTAACCTCCTCTCCCCGGGTCCTCCAGGAATTGAAGATTAATCACCAAAGACATTGCTGGGTGCAACTCTGGAGAAAAATCATTGGGACATTAAAATAGATTTTTTTTGGTAATTTCTTCTCTTTATCAGATATAAAAATATTGAAAATGGGAGGGGAAAGGCTGTTGGACTTGACAGTCAAGCTTCATCCAATTGGCTTATGGCATAGCGGTTAGTACTGCTGCCCCACAGCGCCAGGGACCCGGGTTCGATTCCTGGCTTGAGTTACATTCTCCCCGTGTCTGCGTGGGCATGTAATAAGTCCTCGGAGGCAGAAGTCCCTCACCAAAACCCCTTTATTTACAAGTCTGACAACAGCATATAGAGTGTTTTCAGTTAGCAGTCTCCACTAGGAGTAAACACAGTAAGAAGTCTGACAACACCAGGTTTAAGTCCAACCGATTTATTTGATAGTAAACTCACAAACTTTTGAAGTTCCCCTCTTCGTCAGGTGAATGAAGAGGGGAACCTCGAAAATTTGTGAGTTTACTATCAAATAAATCGGTTGAACTTAAACCTGGTGTTGTCAGACTTCTTATTGTGGTTACCCCAGTCCAACGCTGGCATCTCCACATCAGAAGGATCTAGATAGGCTGGGCGAATGGGCCAGGAAATGGCAAATGGAATTTAATGTTGGCAAGTGTGAGGTGGTCCACTTTGGTAGGAAGAATGGTAGGAAGGACTATTACTTATGTGGCGAAAAACTGCAGCAGGCGACGGTGCAGAGGGACCTCAGGGTCCTTGTGCATGAGTCGCAAAAACCCAGCTTGCAGGTGCAGCAGGTGATCAGGAAGGCGAATGGGATGCTGGCCTTCATAGCGAGGGGGATTGAATATAAAAGTAGGGAGGTCTTGCTGCAGCTGTATAGGGCATTGGTGAGGCCGCAGCTGGAGTACTGTGTGCAGTTTTGGGCGCCGCACCTGCGCAAGGATATTTTGGCCTTGGAGGGAGTGCAGAGGAGGTTTACTAGGCTGATACCGGAGTTGAGGGGATTGAGCTATGAGGAGAGGCTGAATAAACTAGGCTTGTACTCGTTAGAGTTTAGAAGAATGAGGGGAGATCTCATTGAGACGTATAAGATGATGAATGGGATGGATAGGATAGAGGTGGAGAGACTCTTCCCGCTCAAAAAAGACAGTAGGACTAGGGGGCACAGCCTCAAGATAAAGGGGGGGCGGTTTAGAACGGAGTTGAGGAGGAACTTCTTCACTCAAAGGGTGGTGAATCTCTGGAATTCTCTGCCCGTTGAAGTGGTGGAGGCTGCTTCGCTAAATATTTTTAAGAAGCGGGTTGATGGGTTCTTGATAAGAGAGGGGATTAAGGGTTATGGGGAGAGGGCGGGAAAGTGGAACTGAGCCACGACAGATCAGCCATGATCTTATTGAATGGCGGGGCAGGCTCGAAGGGCTAGATGGCCTACTC
Source organism: Carcharhinus amblyrhynchos (assembly GCF_965287045.1). Lineage (NCBI taxonomy): Eukaryota > Metazoa > Chordata > Chondrichthyes > Carcharhiniformes > Carcharhinidae > Carcharhinus > Carcharhinus amblyrhynchos. The sequence continues at coordinate 128,473,043 of NC_137327.1, forward strand.
CTGCTCCTATTTCTTATTATGTCCACTAGGAGTCCCAGAGGAACTGACACGCCTGGTTAGGTACAAAACAAGAGGCTCCATGATTGGCCCAACAATTTGGCCCTCAATCAGGGAGTTCCTATTCTAACAGGCCCTCCTCAATTGCCTGATTACTGTCACTACACACCATTTGGCTTTCCAGTTGGCACAAGAAGGCACTGTGTCACAAGGGTGCATGATTTGACTGACTAATGGCTGGAGCATGGGGACATCATATGATGAAACCTCCAGGAATATGTTGGCAACCCTAAATTTATGTGGACGGGGGAATCAGGAGATAGCGGGATAGAGCGCTGTCAGTGAGTTAGGCTATGGTCATTAAGAAGCCGCAGGAAATGACGAGATCAAAGGGTTAGCTGTGAATATGTTTTGGGGAGTTTATATGCAGCGAGATATTGAGGGAGCCAGAAAAGTGGTAAATTTGAATGGTAGAGGACAAATGGATCCGAGAGGAAGATTAAAATCAATGTGTGGAAGGTGGTGGAATAGGAAACTCTTTAACCCAGTGTGACTTACATCTCAATATTGCTAATAGTAACAAATGACTCTCTCCTATTGGTTCAGTCACTGTTACTTTTGCTGCTATTGGGGAAAAGGTATTGGACAGGAAGTTCAAACAGCTCAAAATCCTCTTGCCATCCTATTCGATGCTTAATTGCATTTCGGATAATTGCCTCGCCCTTCTAATTGCAAGCTGGATAGTCACGTATTTGCATACTGTCTCAAAGTCATCATTTTTCTGTCATTATTGCCTATATAATTGTGACCCACTTAAAGAGTACGTGTAATTGCATTATGGACTTTACTGGAAAGATGTTATCCACTCTAAAATAAAAACAGAATATGCTGCAAGCATGCAGCTGTCCGTGTATATGCAGCCTGTCCCTCCGTATGCAGCCTGTCCCTCCACCATCTGACCATGCTCTCTCTCCACCCCATCCCCATAACCCCACACATTTATCATGGCTAATCCAACTAACCAACATACCTTCAGACACTCAGGGACAATTTAGTGTGGCCAGTCCACCTGACCTGCGTACCTTTGTGTGGGAAGAGAGCGGAGCACCCAGAGGAAACATACGCAGATACGGGGAGAATGTGAAAACTCCAAGGTCAGAATTGAACCCAGGTCCCTGATGCTGTGAGGCTGCAGTGCTAACGACTGTGCCACCATGCGCCGACTTCTTAACAGTTAGAGGCTTGGTGGTGAATATCCCAACTCCTGGACTTTAGCACATTAAAATTGGAGTTCCCTCAAGGCATTTCCTGATTCACTGCTTGAATACATCAGAATATTGGAGAATAGCCCCCATGATATTTAGGCTATTTTTTATTCATTCATGGAACATGGGCATCACTGGTTGGCCAGCATTTATTGCCCATCCCTTGTTGCCCACAGAGGGCAATTGAGAGTCAACCACATTGCTGTGGCTCTCGAGTCACAAGTAGGCCAGACCAGGTAAGGACGGCAGATTTCTTTCCCTAATGAACACTAGTGAACCAGATGGGTTTTTCCAACAATTGGCAAAGGTTTCACGGTCATCAGTAGATTTTTAATTCCAGAAATATTTTAATGAATTCAAATTCCACCATCTGCCGTGGCGGGATTCGAACCCAGATCCTCAGGACATGAGCCGAATTTCTGGATTAATAGTCTAGTGATAATACCCCTTCGCCATTGCCTTCCCTAAAGGCGATAGCTGACGCTATAGTACAGCAATGAGGGAGTGCTGCATAATTGGAGATGCTATAAGACAATAAACAGAAACCCAGTTGTGGTGTATGAACCAGACTGCGTGGGACAATTTGAAGAACAGCAGAGTTTCACCTGATACCCCTGTCACCATTCCTCCAGCAATCAATAGCACCAAAAGCAGATGAACTGGTCATTATCTGTGTACTGCCTGTGGGATCTTGCAATGCACAAATTGGTTGCCATATTTGCCCACACAGAACATTGAAAGTAACTAATTGGTTAATGAATTGATTACAGATCACCTTGGGATGTTCTGAGGATATGAAAGGAATTCCACAATAAACGTAAACGCTTTTCTTGGCTGTTTTACTTCTAGAACTTTCTATTCCCATTTCAGAATCGCAATCTCGCGTTGGTTCTAAAATTGTCCACTTCAACAGGAAGTGTCCTCAACAGGAAGAGTATATTATTGTGCCAACAAGGAAGGAATCATGCCTTGTTATACGCTGAGGTCACCCTGCTACTCATCTTGGAGGAAAATTGTAGCCTTCGAAGGAATAAATACATACATTTACATATCATCTTTCACAGCCTCGGGTGATCCCAAACCACTTCACATCTAATCAAGTACTTTTGAAGTACTGTTGTAATGCAGAGAAAAGCAACAACGAATTTACAAATCATTTGCTCAGCAAGATCCCACTAACGGCTGAAGGAGCATGGGAGTTGGAATAGGCCATTTGGCCCCTTGTGGCTGCTTCACCATTCAGCAAGATCATGGCTGATCTTCTACCTCAATTCCACTCTCTTGCATTACCTCCAGATCGCTTAGGGCTCTGAGCAACCAAAAATCTACCCACCAGTATTGTGAAGATATTCAACGACTCAGTGTCCACAGCTCTGCTGGAAAATTCCTAAGATTTACAACGCTTTGAGTGAAGAAATCTCTCTTCATTGCTGCCCTAAATGAGCGACCCTTTATTATGAAGCTGTGACCCCGTGTTCTAGATTCCCTTACCAGTAGAGACACCTACTCAACAACCTCGTCTGACAAGCCCCTTACAAGTTTTATCCATTGCAATGAGGTTAACCCCTAATCTTCTAAACTCCTCGTAAACCTTGTCTACACAATCTCTGCTGTGAGGGCCATCGCATCACATGAGAAGCCAGCCTGGGTGGCATGGTAGAACAGTGGTTAGCACAGCCTCTTCACAGAACTGGGGACCCGGGTTCGATTCCCGGCTTGGGTCACTGTAAGTGTGGCGTTTGTACGTTCCCCCCATCTCTGCATGGGCGTGCTCTGGTTTCGTCCCACAGTCTGAAAGATTTGTTATCAGGTGCAGGACTGTGGCGACTCGGTGAATTTCACAGTAACTTCATTGCAGTGTTAATGTAAGCCTTACTTGTGACAAATAAATAAACTTTAACTTTTAGTGAATCTTTGTTGCAGCTTCTGTGTCTTCCTCTGGTAAGGAAATCAAATCTGCACACAGTACTCAGGCGTGGCCTCAGCAATGTTCTGTGCAATTGTAAGAATGCCACTTTACCCAAATGTTTGAACCCCTTTGTAACAAAAGCCACCAATGTTTGCCTTACTCTGCTCATTGCAATCTAACCTGAGTTTTAATCAATGTTCATGAAGGAAAAAATATTGGCCAGGACAAACTATTCCTCAGATAATGCAATAGGATCTTTCACTAACACCCAAGCAGGGCTGTTGGGGCCTCCGTTTAGTGGCTTCATTGAAAGATGGTAACTTTGACAGTGCAGCCTTCCCTCAGTTCTATAATAGAGTGTTGCCTAGTTTATGTGTTCATGTCTCTGGAGAGGAACTTGAAATCCACACCTGTCAAATGGGGTACCAGAGTCACAGCCACCACCATTCACACCAACGGGATTCTCCCATCCCATCATAGTGAATGGAGAGTTGGCTGGCCACCTAATTCTCCGATTTCACTACCGCGGGAGCATGGCTTGAATGGCAGGTAAAAAAATCGCATCCTCAGAGTTCTAAAGCACAAAAGGAGGCCCTTTGGCCCATCTTGTCTCTGCTGACCATCAAGCACCTATCTATGCTACTCTATCCCATTTTCTTGAACTTGGTCCATAGCCTTGTATTCTATGGCATTTCAAGAACTCACCTAGATACTTCTTAAATGTTGTGAGGTTTCTTGCCTCTAGCACCCTTTCAGTCAGTGAGTTCCAGATTTCCACCACCCCAGGCCATTTCAGAGGGCGGTTAAGAGTCAACCACATTGCTGTGTCTGGAGTCACATGCAGGCCAGACCGGGTAAGGACGGCAGATTCTCTTCCCGAAACGAAGGAGATGGGTTTTTATGTTAATCAATGATAATTGTCACTGTATCATTATCAATACTAGCTTTATAATTGCAGATGTTAAGGGGGTTAATTTAATGCACATTTTAATCATAGTGGGGCACGCCAATACCAGTGATGGGCAAGCTAGGCTAGTGAGTGAGCTGCATGAGGAATCCTCCTTCATCTCAGTGGGCCACAAGATTGAAATTGGGCTTGTTCACCAACCATGGCCCCATGAATAAGATTGAGTATATTTAATACACACCAGCTATTTCATACCAAGTTGTAGAAAATGCTTAATCATTCATATATTCATAGAACTGTCGTCAACGTTAAATGGCAAAAACAAAAGAAATATTTATGCTTGATCGGGTACAGGGGGAGTGCCCGACTCTCACAGTCAATGTTGTGCACAATCAGCACGCACCTCACTTCACTTGCCCTTGCTTTACGTGTGAATCACTTCACGGGTGGGAAAAGAACTACGCGGATGGAGATCAGCGGAATGTGGCAGCTCAGCGCGCGGGCAGCAGGCAACAACATGTCTCGTGGTCCGCACTCAGAATCCTGATGGGCCGTATGTGGCCCCCAGGCTGCTGGTTACTCATCGTCTCCTGTAGAGTCTGGACCAGTTAGAAATCATTAGAGAGAGACTCGAGGGAATAGTTTTTCCAGCCTGCAGGCCGGGATTGTCCGGCCGTGCTCGCCCCAAATCCGGAAAATCCCACACAAGGTCAGTGCACCTTTCTGTGGTCCGTCCCTCGCCCGCTACAATTCCTGTGATGGGCGAAATGAGAAAAGTTGCCCTGTAATTTTAAAACTCCTACATTTTGATGTCCTTGCCAGTTATGATTGTCTTGAGATTAGATATACATTTCCACCAGTAACAGGGTCTCTGTCCTCCCCACTATCAACATACTTTTGGTATAAAGCAGTTATGATGTGCTCTGGGTTTGATAGGAAATAGCAGGTTAGTTGTAAAGACTCACATTCTAATCAGTAACCTGTAAACTGAGTGTGCTGTTATATGCTCTGTCTGAGGCCAGAACTCTCCATTCACCTGACGAAGGGCAAACCCCGAAAAGCTTGTGAGTTTACTATCAAATAAATTGGTTGGACTAAGACCTAGGGTTGTCAGACTTCTTATTATTGATAGGAACACCCTGGTGAGGCAGTGAACACTGCCCCTCACTGCTCAGTCAACTTCCTGTGGTGGGAGTTTCTCCCTGGCTGAAATGCAGAGGAAATGCTGTGCGCGTAGGTCCTGGTGTCACAGGTTTTGATGGTGTACCAACTTACTTACAAGGATAATTAATCCAAATACAGCATTGGCAGATGTGGCTCAGGGAGTAACACTTTCCCCTCAGAGTCAGACTGTGTGTGTCGAAGTCTCATTCCAAAAGCATAGGCTGGCACTCCAGTGCCAATACTGTAGGAGCATTGCACTGTCAGAAGAGGCTGATCTATGGATGTAGACAATAAACTGAGGCCATGTCTGCCTATCCAGGTGGATGTATTGCTTTTTGCGGGATATCACTGTGTTTCCACATGACAACAGTGACTACACTTCCAAAAATGGCACATGGTGCTTGTAAAATACTTTGGGGTAGTCCTGAGCTATGGAAGAGCGGAGTGTTTTGTCTTTTGTTAAATAAGGATTTGCTATTCTCGCAGTGTTCCAACACCCATGTGCAAAACGTGACCTCCCACCACAGACGTGATAAAAGTAGAGGACTCTCTCCTGCCGTACTTATGCCAAGGCTTAGTTCAGTAATGTTAGCTGCCAAATTTAGTGAGACAGTTCTATGTACACTGAACAGGCCATGAGCATACCGGGGTTTAATTTCCTCCATGTGCTATTTATAGTGCCCTGGATAACGTGTTTACATTAAATTCCTGTCTTATTTTAACTCAATCATTAACCCAAAAAGGGTTAGTGACTGCACTCAAATAGTGCAGACAGGACTCTAACACAGATGACTTAACCAGAGCACTAAAAATAACAGACAGAGCAAACATATCTGCTCTTAACGTTTATTTATTCTTGCTGCCTGGTTATGTAAATGTGCATGCAGATCAGGAGCGGGGTGTTATAGTTCAAGGACTCATCCAATAACAACATCAACCATTCTGAATTAGTGTTACCATGCAGTCTAACTGGGAGCCTGGCTCTCCTCCGAGAGTCTGGAGCACAAACGTTTTGAGACAGGGATTTTTGCAGAGTCTGATCCAGCCCAACATCCGCTCCCACTAAAACAAGATATTATAGACCATTGCTAGGGAATGATCAAACATACTTCAAGGCCCAAGTAGGATTTCCTCTCTCAAAGAGTGGAATCCCTTTGCCCCAGAAAGGTCTAGCGGCCGAGTCCTTGGACATTTGCAAGGCTGAGATTGCTATGTTTTTAATCAGTAGGGGAATTAAGGATTACGTAGGTATAAGACAGGGAAGTGAACTTGGTGTTTAATCAACCATGATCTTATTAAACAGCGCAGCAGGCTCGAAGGGCTGAATGGCCTATCCCCTGTTTGTATTCCTCATGGTGTTAGTTGCTAGTCGGGTGTATTGGTTTCCCATATAGACCTACCCCACTCTTGTCTGTTGGCTAAGATTGAAGGCGGGACCCATTATGGAGATAAAAATTCAGCTTCAGTTCAACTCCAGCAAAACTTTGACAGACCTTCATGTAATGTTATCCAAGACAGATGCCACATGGAACTTCAAAACCAAACACGTTAGAATAGGTAAGGATATTTGTTTGGGATTCTTGACAACTGATTTGGAACAAATCCGGGGCCTGAGGTAATGCCAGCGCATGTACAGGTGTTCATATCTAAATGTTCAGAGATTGTGTGAGTCAGATTGTCCTTATTTAAGTATCCCGACCATCCTCATTGCTTTTTCTTCATTTTGTGGGACATGGCTGGCCAGCATTTATTGCCCATCCCTAGTTTCCCGAGGGCAGTTAAGAGTCAACCACATTGCTGTGACTCTGGAGTCACACGTAGGTCAGATCAGGTAAGGATGACAGGTTTCCTTCCCTAAAGGACATTAGTGAACGAGATGGCTTTTTCTGACAATCATTTCATGGCCATCAGTAGATTCTTAATTCTAGATATTTTTTGTTGAGTTCAAATTTCCACCATCTGCTGTGGCGGGATTCGAACCAGGGTCCTCAGAACATTAGCTGAGTTTCTGGATGAATAGTCTAGCGATAAGACCACTAGGCCATCGTCTGGTCAAAGTATTCTCATTTGAAGCATTCGGATCATTGCAATCCTGCTGCTGATTGTGAGCAGTGAGACATTGTGTGGTGTGGGATACTGGAGAAGAAATTTTTTCGCTGCACAGAGATTTAGGGTTGTACAGAAGCGAAGTACCAGAAATCTGAGATAAAAGCAAGAAACGACTAGGAAGATAGAGCAAGTCCGGCAGCGTCAGGGGAGAGAGAAACAGTTACTATTTCAGGTGGATGGCCTTTTATCAGACCTAGTTGCGTATGAGTGGGAGATTAAAATCCATGTCCTTTAACCCTGCACCCAACTGTATCTACCCAGACAGCCTGGGAAATTAATCTCCTAATTATTCCGAGGCAACTTTATTAATAATAACAAAATATGTTTTAGCAGTCGCATGCAGAGCAATCAGTGTGGCTTAATTAGCTTATCTTGGAATTCTTATGCTTGAAGTCTGTAATATTGAGGGCTGACATTTGCAAACTAACTGCTGCGGAGCATTGTTCTCTGTTGGTTGATGGTGTCAGGTTATATTAGCGTTCAAGGTTAATTGAAAATTTCAGGACTTTAACAGCAGTGTTCAAGAAACTGTTCAAAATTATTAAAAAAATTGTAATTATGGGTTCTAATTGGTTGCTAATGATACCTGAGTGGCAGGAATTTGTATGTGGGCGAATTTTGCGAATGGTTCATGTGACAAAGTTTGAATAGCTTATTTCACTTGCTTCAGAGTGCAAAGGGTGGCTTTCTTGATTTAATTAGCAACGTTATTCTCTTGATGTGAAGAGACTGTTAAATTGTGTAGCCCCACACAGAACTGGAAAGCATTCCAAGTCACCTGGGACATCAGCTATTATATTCCTGACATTGGTTTCTCAACTATTAATTGTAAATCTACCTGAAAAGCTGTTACAATGGTTTGGGAATTTACACCAAAGGAGTTTGCACAAGTTTTGGGTTCAACACTTAAAAAATGATCTTCGAAGCAGTAATGGAGTCATTTCGAAAATACCCAGATCCAACTGGAGCCTAAAGAACAAGTCAATGGACGGGATTTTACAGCCTCGCTTAGGCGAGTCTGGAAATTCCCACCCGAGGTTAATTGAGATTTTTGTTGTTGGACCCTCGCCGGTGCCAATTCGGTGGGCTAAGCGGTAGCATTCTAGCCACTGTTTAAGAGCATATTATGTGTAAGCAAGGGAGGATGGAAATTTGGATGAATTTGGAGCTAAGAAATAACACTTTAGCATTCACAACCTATCCAAATGCATCCTTACAAAGAGTAACTGATCCATAATGAGCTTCCATGTTGAAATTTAAAGGCACTTTTAGGCACTAGTGTACCTAACAGTTCACAGGAACTGCTCTTTTTTAATCTGAATAGGGGTAAAGGACTATCGGTGGAATTTTACGACTTTGCTTAGGTCATTTCTGTTCTGCGAGACTTGTCTGCTCTGAATCCAGGGTGGGTAAGGTGGGAAAATTCCAGCCTATATGTCCAACTAATTATCATATCAAAGTGAAACCTTGCTCATTCAATCTTTACGCATGCACCAACCTATAGCGAGATTTTCCACACCCCCTGTGGTGGTTTGTGGTCATGATGTGGGTATGCCGGCGTTGGACTGGCGTAAACACAGTAAAAAGTCTGACAACACCAGGTTTTAGTCCAACCTATTTATTATCAAATAAATAGGTTGGACTAAAACCTGGTGTTGTCAGACTTTTTACTGTGGTTTGTGGTGGCAGAGGATGTCCGCCATTGGCTGGAGGTGGCATCTTCCAGTCCCAACATTGTCAATGGGGTTCCCCATTGTTCACACCCTCTGCTGCTGGAGAGTCTGCAGCGGTGTGTCGCTGTCAGCAGGACTGGAAGATCTCACAATTGGAACTGTCTGGAAAATCCCCCACCTAATATTTCTACTTTCTTAATCCTAGGAATCTGACAATAGAAGCTCTTACTATGACTGGGTTCTAAATTGCAGATCGGTACAGGCCAGGGATTGATTCCTCCATGGGCCAGTCCCGTGTCGAATTATAGGATGGTGCAGCACAGAATGAGGACATTGAGTGCATCGTGGCAGTGCCAGCTCTTTGAAAGAGCTATTCAATTCGTGCCTCATCGCAGAGTGTACTTACCAAATGGAAAAAATCTAGCTGTGTGTATTGAATGAATATTCTGGAATGCTAAGACAACCTTGGACTTTTTGGTATTGTAGGTTTGGTGTATGATGTTATTAGGATGCAGCACAGAAGATGCAAGACTTTTATGTTACCATTTGAAGAAGATATCACAAGTGGACTGTCTGATAAGTGTAGCTTATACCTGACTGATTAAGTTGTATCTGGCTTTCTGTGGTCCATTTATGAACGTAGTTATGCACAACACTAGATGCAGATTTGGACTAATTCAGGAAGCATAGATGTCAAGTGAATAGTAAGTTAAAGAGCCTGGCAAAGTACTGGAAAAATTTTGGAAGATATTTCAAACCAACAACAGCCTCTGTCAAGCTGAAGGGGAATAAATGAAGAAGCAATGGGCAAAAATGAAAGTAAGAAGTCTCACAACACCGGGTTAAAGTCCAATCAATTTATTTGATAGTAAACTCACAAGCTTTCGGCTTTTGCCCCTTCGTCAGGTGAATGGAGAGTTCTGGCCTCAGACAGAGCATATAACAGCACACACAACTGTGTAACAACTGGGTTTGTCCCATCTGACGAAGGGACAAACCCCAAAATCTTGTGAGTTTACTATCGAATAAATTGGTTGGACTTTAACCTGGTGTTGTGAGACTTCTTACTGTGTTTACCCCAGTCCAACGCTGGTATCTCCACATCAAAAATGAAAGGACATGGCTATCAAAGTATAGGCATGAGCGTGCGAGTGGAGGCTGGCTCAGTACGTGAGGAGTAGCAGTCAGAGGTCTTCCAGCCACAATGTCTATACTGTTGGACCTGTAACTATAAAGGGTTTGGACTTGTCCAAAGGCCTGCTGCCTGCAAGATGTCAGCCTTGGTTTGATGGATAGTGCTCTCATCTAGCGTCAGGAGGCTGTGGGTTCAAGTCCCACTCTAGGACTTGAGTGCAAAAATTCAAAGCTGAGAATGCGATGCAGTACCGAGGGAGTGCAGCACTGCTGGAGGTGCTGTCTTTCAGATGAGAAATTAAACCAAGGCCTGTCTATCTCCTTGGCTGGGCATAAAAGATCCCATGGCACAGTTTTGGAAAAAGAACAGGAGATTTATCACCATTGTCCTTATTCAATGTCACAAAAACAGATTATCTGGTCTTCATTGCATTGCCGCCCATGGGATCTTGCTGTGCGCAATTTGGCGGCCACATTTCCAACATTACAACAGTGACTACACTTTCAAAGAACTTCTTTGGCTGTAAAGCACTTTGGGATGACCTACGATCATAAAAATGTTATATAGATTCAAGTTATTGTTCCTCTGATATTTTCCTATCGCTAGAGGTTGGGTCCGGGCACAATCACCAATCAGAATTCAACTTCAATCTAATGCTCCCATAAACAGCAATGAAATAGTGACCAAATCATCTCTTTTAGTGACATTAGCTGAGGGATAAATATTGACAAACGCGTCCCTTGAATGAATTTGCTTCGTAAAAGTGACCTGGCATCTCCCTCGTGTGAGGTCATCGGTCTCAGGCATGTCCACAGGACTAAACAAAGGGAGTCTGAGCTTTGAAGGGTTAATCTCTGACTAAAACTGAACAGCTTTGCAGAAGGGCTGTATGGCACTGACGACATGGAAAGCTGCTGAAAATAACACTCGTCACCTGAGAAAACAATGGCTTTGGGGACACTGCGATCGATACAAGGATGGCCAGCCTTACACATTGATTGAATCTGTCTCTAGCTGATGGTAGAATTCACAACGCACGGCATTGTCCCACACAAGACAAGTTGTGCTACTGATGCTGGTGTGTGGGCTGTGAGTAGACTACCTACGTCACATATCAGCCTTGTATGTGTAGTCTTTTCGCTGGCAGATAAATCCAGGGTTTCCCTAAGGCTGGGCCACTGATGTAATCTGTTTCTGACACCCACATGACATGACACAGACTTTTGACTCTGCCCACACTCAGTGGGCATCATTACAAATCACCAAACACAGCTACTACTGTAGCCTGTTCCTCACGTAACATCCAGAATAAAACCTGACACAGCTATCAGCTGGGGGCCTATAAAATTTTATTACACACACAAACCACTGACAGACAATCACTTGCGAAAGCATCATTGTGCATTTAGACCTTTGAGGATATCAGGCGGGGCTTTACAACGGTGAAAGCGTCACTTGGCAGATTTATACGAGGAAGGGTCCGTGTAGGTGGAGAATGTTTCAGATGGAACTACGACAGCCATTAAATAATTGAGGTGGACCAGAGCATCACTCACTCTACGTTGTCTGGGGACAGGGATGCTGTTGGGCTGGAGTGCAAAGGCACAGGGAGAGAGAGAGAGAGATGGGATTAAAAATGTCACTATTTTGGACAAGTTCAAAGCAGTAACCGCTGTAAATATACGTGAGAAAGTGAAAGGGTGGCTTAGCGATTGGTATGCAGACCTTTTACCAGGCGTGGATGCTGGAAGATAAGGGAGGCATGTTATGACTGAACTGAAACGTGTGGGTGGGGGAAAAGAGGAAAACAAGCAAAATGAACGAAGGAAGAATAGAACATGACAATGTTTTGGGAGAGACCGTGTGAGTAATTGGAGGTATGATGTGTAGTAAGCGGAACATGCCTCGGAATAGTGGGAGCATTTGGACCAATGATTCCCAAAGCTCTCAAACACTGAGGTTTTCCTCACTTCATTGGTTGGAGGTCAATGGATTTTTTTTTGTTCACTCGTGGGATATGGGCGTCGCTGGCTGGCCAGCATTTATTGCCCATCACCAGTTGCCCAAGGGTAGTTGAGAGTCAACCACATTGCTGTGGCTCTGTAGGCCAGGCCAGGTAAGGATGGCAGATTTCCTTCCCTAAAGGGCATTAATGAACCAGATGGGTTTTTACAACAATCGATAATGATTTCATGGTCATCAGTAGATTTTTAATTCCAGATACTTTTTATTGAATTCAAATTTCCATCACCTGCCATGGTGGGATTCGAACCCAGGTCCCCAGAACATTAGCTGAGTGCCTGGAATAATAGTTTACAATTGCATTGTAGCAGGACTGGAAAGACAAACTATAAATGAAACCATAGTTCCAATGTTCCTAAGAACAATGTAGCAGGTCCTTCAGTATCTATCAAGCGAAAAGACTTTCCATTGGAACTGGGAGGCACAAACACTAAAGGATAATCTCTTAACCAACTGGGTGGTTCCGGCATTTTCTGTTTTTATTTTAGGTTTCTATCGTTTGCAGTTTCTTTCTATACATGAAAGGTGAGTGGGGAATGCTGGCAGAGAGGTTAGATGACAAACAGGCAGGTACAGTATGTAGTAAAGCTGAAACTTTAGATGATATATAGCAACCTTTCAGTCAAGCAATGAAAAGACACTAAAACAAGTGTATAAAAGAACTTGTATCTAATGCAGTCTTCCCCCCACCCCTATAAAAGCACTCACTTATCTTCCAGTTTTCCAGAGCTATAACCTAACGTTAAATCTGTCTTTTCTGTTTACGGGTGCGATGCATTCTCAACTTTCTCTGCTTTTAAGAACATAAGAACATAAGAAATAGGAGCAGGAGTAGGCCATCTAGCCCCTCGAGCCTGCCCCGCCATTCAATAAGATCATGGCTGATCTGTCGCTGCTCAGTTCCACTTTCCCACCCTCTCCCCATAACCCTTATTATTATTATTTTATTGAAGATCTTCTTCTATGTTATACTTAAAGTTGAGTGCATGGCTTATGGTACAACATTTGGAAAAGGATTTTTATTTCTCAATAGTTGGGAAGGGAATGTATTAAGTTCATAAGAATGAGGGGAGATCTCAGAGAAACATATAAGATTATGAAGGGAATGGATGAGATAGAAGCGGGGAGGTTGTTTCCACGGGTGGGTGAAACTAGAACTAGGGGGCATAGCCTCAAAATACGGGGGAGTAGATTTAGGACTAAGTTGGGGAAGAACTTCTTCACCCAAAGGGTTGTAGAATCCCCTGCCCAGTGAAGCAGTTGAGGCTAACTCATTGAATGTTTTTAAGGCAAGGATAGATATATTTTTGAACAGTAAAGGAATTAAGGGTTTTGGTGACCGAGTGGGTAAGTGGAGCTGAGTCCACGAAAAGGTCAGCCATGATCCTATCGAATGGCAGAGCAGGCTCGAGGGGCCAGATGGCCTACTCCTGCTCCTAGTTCTTATATTCTAAATTGCACCAAGGCATTACCTGGTGATAACATGTATTCTATCTGAGAACAGACGTGCAAATTTTTTTTTTGTTTTTATTCCAATTCAATCCAGTCAGGTCCAGTTCAGAGTCTCAACAAGTTGGGACATTCCTGATCCAAGCTGACACGACAGGGATCTCACCTCCTGTCTTGGGCTTGATCTACATGATCCAAACTGATTGGAGTAGGCATAGCTCCTCCTCCAAGGCTTGATCTCATTTGCATCTTAGCCAAAAAGCCGAGATGCCGCTTTTAAAAATTGTTTAAATGAAACTAAAATGTAACCTAATGACTTTAACCAAGGACAGCATGTCGATACTGCACTTGATCTTAGCCGAAAGGCCGAGAAGCAATGATCTTAGCCAACAAATATTCAACTTGCACATGGCTGTTGTTATTGTTTTTGCGCCAGAGTACAGCGGGATTAGACCTGCAAACCTGTCATCCTGCCAACCACTTTCTGAACAGGATTGATATATAATTCACTCACCATTCCCACAAACAAGACCAAATAGTCCATCGATTTGAGTGGGAAGCCTCGTCAGGCAACATTGTATTACCATGGACGTGGCAATGGTTTTCACCAAGAATTCTCTTGCCAGTAACTTGTTAATTCGTTCCCGGGTAATGGGCATCACTGGTAAGGTTGCCATTTATTGCCCACTGCCAAGTTGCCGCTGAGGGTATAGTGTTAATGGACTTTCATTCTGAATCGCTGCGGTCTGTGTGCTGAAGTAGCTCCCATAGTAGCGTTAGGGAGGGAGTCTCTGGATGTTAACCCAACAACAATGAAGAAATGGCCATTGATGTCTTAAGTTGGAATGATGTGCAATTGGAAGTGATGCTTTTCTCGTGCTCTCCCTCGGGTGGGATTTGATTCTGTGCCTCTCACTGGAGCATCAGCTTCTAGATCACTAGTCCAGTGACGTCACTGGTTCCCACTGGCTGTAAGCGACTTGCATGCCTTTTCTCATTCCCTCTGAATATTTCTCTTCGTTTGCTTTAAAAATTGTGGAGTTGGGAATGAGAGGTGACAGGTCACGTGACAAAACCCCCAGGAAGGCATCCCAGCGGAGTCAGCGACTCTAATGCTCGCCCGTGATGTAAAGTCCAGTTTCTGGGTGGCAGTGACGAGGATTAGCTGGGCCGAGGGCAAGGCAGCCAAAGTGGGCATCGGCAATGATGGAAAAAAGGGATTTTGTCGCAGGCAGGAAGGCTGACCCAAGGCAAGCAAATCAGTGGGCTTCAGCTGAAATTGCAAACTGTGACAACAACGTTAGTCAACGTTTGTGTGATTCGCAGTGATTCAGACTGAGGTCATCAGGACGGAGTTGAGAGAAAAGCCAGTCATCCTAATTCCCAGAATCCAGAGACATACGGCCTCCACAGTGTGGGCCGTGGACATCTCAGATCCATGCATATGTCTTTCAAGTTCCATCTCTGTGGCAGGAAGGCAAATGAGCGCAGGGGAAATTTGCAACTGAACACATCTGAAGGCTGTCTTGCTGACAAGGGAGAAGATAACCATTGCCTCAGTTAATGTGCCAGCGATGGCTTGGTTGACTGCCCAATTAGTCATGATGAAAATGCGGCGTAATGTTGTTTTTCTTAAGGGCATAATGATCATCACTGCCTGCCCTTGAGGTGCCTATCACGGGTTCAGGCAAAGCACAGAGCTGTAATGAGACCCTGTGGGCCAGGAATGGCAATAATGTCACAGCAGAATGATGTTACCATTAATATCACTATTATTAGACACTGGACTCAGAATGTCATTTTCTGTCATCCCTTGCCTCTGTGATGTGTCCAGCAGTTCCGTAGAAAACTTGCTGGTGGTCTGACAGCTTTTGGATCGTTGAGGTGTCCCCCACAATAGAAAAAGAAATGATTGTATTTGTTTAACCCTCCCTTCATTTCCCCCTGGCCCAGAAGGCAATAACTCTCGCTGGGTTATTGCCCGGGCAATGGACCAATCACCCCATGTCATTTACTCCCATGACCCTAGCAGGCTCTTCGGCTGTGGAAGGTATCGCGCCTGATCTTGAGCTTGCCCAGAGCGTGAACCCCGGCTGATTATTTCCCTCACCCCCAAAGCCAACGACCGATCCTTTGCTGTTGCCCTCAGCTGTCAGCTCACTCAGAAAAGGCAAGGGATTTAATTTCGGATCAGAGTATCCATAATTCAACAAATTCCTGGTGCATTAATTCCTGGCTTATTAAAACAGTTGCATTTATTTGGTGGGGGGGGGGGAGCGTTTTGGAAGTAAAAAGGCAACCTACAAATAGAATTGAATTTGAAATGAAATCGTGACAGATGGGTGACAAAGTTAGCCTGTCAGTGTTGCCAACTGTGCAGGTGCTCGGCCTGTGCAGAATGTCGCTTATAGCACCATTGTATTTGAGAAATCAATTTCCTATTTATCTGATCAGAACAATTACACAACAGTGCACAGTTCTCCGAACTGACCAATTAATCAGCATGTCATTGTGTTAACTTTGGTGCTGCACTAATGTTATTTGATGTCATACAACGGTGGAATTAATGCATCATTATCCACGCAATCCGCTTGTTTAAACTGGGATATTTGCTAAACTGTCTGGGTAAATGATGTCTGGCTGTGAATTGATTTCATTAAAATAGCTCCGTCAGAAGGGAAGGGAGAACCTGCATTTCTGTATCGCATCCCGACAAAAGCGCTGAAAAGTGCTATCAGAATCCCGCTTCCGGAGGCGTGAAGCAGGTTGGGGCCGGCCGATTCCAGTTTCCACCAGGATTCTGTCTCATCTTCTACTGATGAGAGAGAGAGAGAGATAAGTCCACTCGTACATCATTGGAAGTTTGGAACATACAACTGGAAGACTCTGCTAAAGCAAAACTTGACCAGCAATTGTAGTGACCATAGAAATGCAGGGGACATACATACTGCCCCCAGTGAGAGCTTGCACAGCTTGGAAACAAAGGAAGAATGAACTAGGCAATGGCCTAGTGGTATAATAGCTCGACTGTTAATCCAGAAACTCAGCTAATGTTCTGGGGATCTGGGTCCAATTCCCATCATGGCAGAAACTAGGATTTGAATTCAATAAAAAATATCTGGAACTAAGAATCTACTGATGACCATGAAACCATTGGCGATAGTTGGAAAAAAACCAGCTGGTTCACTAATGCCTTTTAGTGAAGGAAATCTGCCATCCTTACCCAGTCTGGCCTATGTGTGACTCCAAAGCCACAGCAATGTGGTTGACTCTCAACTGACCTCCAAGGGCAACTAGGGATGGGCAATAAATGCTGGCCAGTGACACCCATGTCCGATGAATGAATAAAAAAATTGTAAAGCACCTTTCGCTACCTCAGTCCAACCTCCTGACAGCCGGTGAATTACTACCGAGGTATAGTCACTGTTATAATGTAGGAAATGTGATAGCTAGTTAGTGCACCCGCAAGATCCCACAATCAGCAATGAGATAATGACTCAACAATCATTTTCTGCTGTCTTAGATGATCGATAAATATTGGTCAGGATCCCAGGGATGATTCACCTCTTTAAAATAATCAATAGGTACCCCCATATCAACAAGATGGTGCTAACTTGTGTATAATTTCTTCCACTTTACTGAACTCCTGTTATCAAAATCACAAATGCCATCCTTCTCGACCTGTCTGCAGCCCCTTGACATGAGGACATGAGCTATGAGGAGAGGCTGAATAAACTGGGCTTGTACTCGTTAGAGTTTAGAAGAATGAGGGGAGATCTCATTGAGACGTATAAGATGATGAATGGGATGGATAGGATAGAGGTGGAAAGACTCTTCCCGCTCAAAAAAGACAGTAGGACTAGGGGGCACAGCCTCAAGATAAAAGGGGGGCGGTTTAGAACGGAGTTGAGGAGGAACTTCTTCACTCAAAGGGTGGTGAATCTCTGGAATTCTCTGCCCGTTGAAGTGGTGGAGGCTGCCTCGCTAAATATTTTTAAGACGCGGGTTGATGGGTTTTTGATAGGAGAGGGGATTAAGGGTTATGGGGAGAGGGCGGGAAAGTGGAACTGAGCAGCGACAGATCAGCCATGATCTTATTGAATGGCGGGGCAGGCTCGAAGGGCTAGATGGCCTACTCCTGCTCCTACTTCTTATGTTCTTATGACATGGTTGACCACCCCGTCCTTCCCCAGTGCCTCTGCGCTGTTGTCCAGCTGGGTGGGTCTGCTCTCGCCAGGTTCCATTCCTAGTTATTGAGTCGTAATCAGAGAATTGCCTGCAATGGTTTCTCTCCCTGCTCCTACACTGTTACCTCTGGTGTAACAGTGTAACTCAAGGATCTGGTTAAAGTTCAGAGACCCCGTTTCTGTCGGTGCCGCCTGGATGACTGGCTATTTCCAGCATTTTCAGTTACAGCGTCTGCAGTATTTTGCTTTTGCCCCAGAGATTTATCCTTGCACCCTCCCCACTCACTCACCCCCCCCAGTCCACTCCCCCCTACCTCCGTATTTCTCATCTACAAGCTGCCCTCCCTCCTCACCCCCCCACCCCATTGATAGCTTCCAAAAACACTGATAACATCAAGCTCTCCTTCACCATCACCTCTCTGGACACTGCCTTTAAATGGTCAAATTGCTTGTTTGACAGCCAGTATTGAATGAGTTGAAATGTCTTCCAATTAAATGTTGATAAAACCAAAGCCATTGAGTGAGATTTTCTGGGACAGAAAATTCAACGGATCATTTAAAGGTCCGTTAACCTTGGGCTAAAATTTCTGGTCTTGGGGCACGAAGAATCCCACTCATTGTCCTCACTCCCCACCACAAATGCTATTTCATAGCTCCGACGCCATCTCTCTCCTCATCAATGGTCTGAGACAAGACCAAACTGTTTGCAACCTTGATGTTACACATGAGCTGAAGATGAACTTGCAACCACAGATCTGTACCATTACTAAGATCAACAATTTCCACGTCCGCAACATGACCTGGCTTTGCACCCCCCTCCCCCCCTCTCCACCACCCCCACCCACGCAACTCATCTGTTACTGAAAGCCTCATTCATGTCTTTGTTACTTCTAGAATTGACTACTTCACCAGCTCTTGGCCGATCCCCCCTCAGATGTGCTTCTTTAAACTTGAAGACATCGAAAACTCTTCTGCCCATATCCTAACTTGTACCAAGTCCCATTCACATTGTGCTCGTTGACTTACATTGGTGCCCAGCCAAGAAACACCATGATTTTCAAAATGTCATCCTTTAGTTTCAAATCCTTCTTATGGCCTCATCCCTGCCCATGTGTACAATCTCTTCCAGCTCTATGACCCTCCTAGATATGTGCACTAGTCTAATTCCGGCCTCTTGAACGTCCCTGATTTTAATCACTTCATCATTGGCAGATTTGCTTACTGAACTCTACATCCTGGCACTTTCCTACCCAGCCATCTCTGGCCCTCTAACTCCTTTCAGATGCTCTTGAAAATCTACCTCATTGATCACGATTGGGATATCCCGTCCCCACCGTGGGGTTGGTTTTCCCATGGCGGATGTAGCACGCCACTGGCTTTGTCTACCACATCGCTGGGGGACCCAGTGCAGGGGGTTTGACTTTGGTGGAATCAGAAGATTCCGCCGGCAGGAAGGGCCACAAAATCCCGCTCCGAGCCTTTTGGTCACCTGACCTAATCTGTTGACCTGTGCTTTATAAATACAAGTTATTGTTGTGCTATTTTGCATCAACCGTATAAAACATTTTGATTGACAAATGATACTTTGCAGGGAGCTTCGAATATAGAGCATGTTACAATAAAACATCAGCTCCAACCTCTCCTTTTACGGTTTATAGTTTTCAGTTTTATATTGCAATGGGCTCACGGTGCAGAGTGAAACCATGACAACGCTATCAATATTGACAATGCACATCGCAAATGGAAACACACACGGAACATTCAACGTCTGTGCAGGGGCTGATGGGAATAGTGGTTGCAAATCCAACACCGCGTTGGTTCGAAGCTGGAACCACAGGTGACTCATTAACTCAGTCAAGTGTTCCAAAGATTCCTTACGTTTATACAAATACACGAGAAGTACCAAAATTCGCTTTCTTGCTTCCATCCTCCATGGACTCATCACTCCCTGTCTCTATCACTTTCTCTAGCCCCACATCCCTCTGAGATATTCCTGATCCTCTAAGCTTAAATTTATTTATTAGTGTCAGAAGTAGGCTTACATTAACACTGCAATGAAGTTACAGTGAAAATCCCCTAGTCGCCACACTGCGGCAACTGTTCGGGTACACTGAGGGAGAATTTAGCGTGGCCAGTGCACCTAACCAACGTGTCTTTCAGACTGTGGGAGAAAACCAGAGGACCCGGAGGAAACCCATGCAGACACGGGGAGAATGTGCTGACTCTGCATAGACAGTGACCCAAGCTGGGGAATAGAACCCGGGTCCCTGGCGCTGAGAGACAGCAGTGCTAACCACTGTGCAGCTCCTCTTGAATCTCCCTGATTGTAATCACTGTACCATTATTGGCCTTGCCTTCAATTGCCTCATCTCCAAGTTCTGGAATTCCCTCCCTAACCTCTCTGACTCACTCACTTGTTTTCTTCCTTTCAAACACTTCTTAAAACCCATCTCTTTAATCTTCCCTAACATCTCCCTTGTGTGGCATGGTGTCAAATCTCCAAGAAACACCTTGAGATGTTTTACTGCATCAAAAATGTCATATAAATACAGACCGCTGGTGTAATAAAGCAAAATGTTACAAACTGAAATGGGCAAATGTGCACAGAGTAATCCCTTCCATGAAGAAGGAGGCCATTTGGCCCATCAAGTCCCCTGATGAAGGAGTAGCACTCCAAAACCTCATGGTTCCAAATAAACCTGTTGGACTTTAATCTGATGTTGTGAGACTTCTTGCCATGCCCATCCCAATCCAACACTGGCATCTCCATATCATCACATCTGAGGACACTAAGGGGCAACTTAGCATGGCCAATCTGCCTAATCAGCACGCCTTCGGACTGTGGGAGGAGACTGGAGCACCTGGAGGAAACCCATGCAGACACGGGGAGAATGTGCAGACTATGCATATATGGTGACCCAAGGCCAGAACTAAACGCAGGTCTCTGGCGCTGAGGTAGCAATGCTAATGACAATGCCATTATGCCACGGTGCCATCTCAGAAGGCCAGCCCTTGTCTTGTATGTCGCTTTGACTTATCAATTGGTAGTCAGGACAGACTTCCCCATACCTTTCTGAGCACAAATAAACCCATGCAAACTCCGTTCCTCTTACCAAACTGCCTCCAGTCAAGTCACATCGAATCTATACAGTAGCAGTCAGGCGTGAAATATGCAGAAGGAAATGGTGGAAACATGGCTGCTCACTATAAATATGGGGTGAGTGAGAAAAATGTGTGGGACTGGTGCAAGGAGAACATAAGTTTCAGGGACCTGGGGTGTATGCAGCATGCCTCCTATGCTGGTATGACCTGGCGGATTAAGGCCGCATGGGGACAGTGCTCCTGAAAAGGTGATCATGAATGGACTCATCAAAGCTGGGGTCATCCGCAGACCAGAGGAACCCGAGACTCAGCCAGAGGAAGACGGTAACATGGAGGGCAGACAGGAGATCACTCCTGCCCTCAGCCTGGAGCTGGCAGCAAACTTCCACTCAGACACAGAAGATGAAGGATGTGGAGGCCTATCTGATTAGAATCATAGAACCCTACAGTACAGAAAGAGGCCATTCAGCCCATCGAGCCTACACCGTCCACAATCCCATCTCGGCCCTACCCCCACATCCCTACATATTTTACCCGCTAATCTCTCTAACCTACACAAATCAGACACTAAGGGGAAATTTTAACACGGCCAATTAGCCTAATCCACACATCTCTGGACTGTGGGAGGAAACCAGAGCACCCGGAGGAAACCCACACAGACACAGGGCAAACGTGCAAACTCCACACTGACAGTGACCTGAGCCGGGAATCGAACCCAGGTCCTTGGAGCTGGGAAGCAGCAGTGCTAACCACTGTGCTTCCGTGCCGCCCATCCGATGTAGAGTAAACTGTTGTCTTTGGCCGAGTAAAGGCCCCACTTGAACATTCAGACACCACAACAAACATCTGGCAGCACGGCCCTGGCTGTGGTTATTGAAGTGTCTCCTGAACAGGTTAGCAGTGTTTCTCTGCTAGGTTTTCATTGGAGTGAATGTACATTTTTATTTTCTGAGTGAAAATCTTATTCTGCATGAGGTGAAAGCATTACTGATAGAATGAAGGCGATTAGCTTCTGGGCTTGGCAGAATTTACCAAAGGGCAGAGTTTCTTGAAAAACAAATGATTGGCAAACTTTATTTGTTGTGTTTACACAGACGTTGCATGTTGCAGCAGATCATATCATAAATATCACATTGTTTCTTTGTCCCAGTATCATCACGGGAATGATAGAAGACACTTTTTTCCTCCACAAGCACTTCATCATGAAGAACATATTCCAATAAAGTTCAAAGGATTCGAATTTCTTTGCCCAGACTGACGCAATGTCCCTGCTGCAGCACTGAGGGAGTGCTAAACTGTTGGAGGTCCTATTTCTCATGTGAGAAGTTAAAATTCTCAGGAGGTTTCATGGTACAATTTTCGTGACTTACACATGAGTCCTCTCCTGGTGTCCTGGCCAATATTTATTCATCCATCAACACTTAAAAACAGATTAAATGGTCATTATCATTTTGCTCTATGTAGGCGCTTGTTGTATGCAAATTGACTGTATGTTAAGTTATTGGTGGAGATCAGTAACTTGTAAAAATAAATCTGAGCTTCCAGTTATTGTTTTAACCAGCCCTCAACCCTCACTGATCTATCAGCCCTCATCACATGAGCCCCAATCTCGTGTGGAAAAGCCCTGAGGACTGGAGCTGCACGGATAGCTCTTTCAAAGGGATAGCACAAGTACACTGGGCTGAATGGCCTCCTTCTGCATTGCCACATTCTAAGAACAGAACATTGAACCATAGAATCCCTACAGTGCAGAAGGAGGACATTTGGCCATCTCACCAACCATCCAGATGAGTGGCAGAGCAAAGTGTGCAGAGGACGCTGAAAGTCTACAAAGGGATATAGATGGTCTAAGTGAGTGGGCGAGGATCTGGCAGGTGGAGTACAATGTTGGTAAATGTGAGTTCATCCATTTTGGTAGGAATAACAGCAAAATGGACTATTATTTAAATGGTAAAAAATTGCAGCATGCTGCTGTGCAGAGGGACCTGGGTGTCCTGGTGCAAGAATCTCAAGGAGTTGGTTTGCAGATGCAGCAGGTAATTAAGAAGGCAAATGGAATTTTGTCCTTCATTGCTAGAGGGATGGAGTTTAAAAACAGCGAGGTTATGCTGCAGCTGTATAAGGTGCTGGTGAGGCCACACCTGGAGTACTGCGTACAGTTTTGGTCTCCTTACTTGAGAAAGGCCATTCTGGCACTGGAGGGGGTGCAGAGGAGATTCACTAAGTTGATTCCGGAGTTGAGAGGGTTGGCTTATGAGAAGAGACTGATTCGACTGGGGCTATACTCATTGGAATTCAGAAGAATGAGAGGAGATCTCATAGAAACATATTAGATTATGTTAGAACATTAAGTTGATTCCGGAGTTGAGAGGGTTGGCTTATGAGAAGAGACTGATTCGACTGGGGCTATACTCATTGGAATTCAGAAGAATGAGAGGAGATCTCATAGAAACATATTAGATTATGAAGGAATAGATAAGATAGAAGCAGGAAGGTTATTTCCACTGGTGGGTGAAACTAGAACTAGGGGGCATAGCCTCACAATAAGGGGAAGCAGATTTAGGACTGAGTTGAGGAGGAACTTCTTCACACAAAGGTTTGTGAATCTGTGGAATTCCCTGCCCAGTGAAGCAGGAGGCTACCTCATTGAATGTTTATAAGGCAAGGATGCAAAAATTTTTGAACAGTAAAGGAATTGAGGGTTATGGTGAGTGGGTGGGTAAGTGGAGCTGAGTCCAAGAAAAGATCAGCCATGATCTTATTGAATGGTGGAGCAGGGTCAAGGGACCAGATGGCCTACTCCTGCTCCTTATGTTCTTACCCCATCCATGGCCTCTGTCCTATCCCCGTAACCCCACACATTTACCATGGCAATCCGCCTAACCTATATTTTGGGAGACTAAGGGGTAATTTATCGTGGCCAATCCACCTAACCTGCACATGTTTGGAGTGTGGGAGGAGGTGCAAACTCCACACAGAGAGTCACCCCGAGGCCAGAATCGAACCTGTGTCCCTGGCGTTGTGAGGCGGCAGTGTTAACCGCTGTGCCACCATGCTGCCTGTCCTTGTTGCTCCCTTTCCTAAATGCAAAGGTAAGTCACTACCTGTGGGTGTGGAGGGCAGAAGGCAGCACTGTAAGTCACCAAAAAAGAGAAGATGAATGTTTTTTCAGCACGCTTTAAGATCTTGACAGAGTGTGAAAGGAGGTAACCACATCAGCGAGATCCTTCTGCTTCCACCTTGTTGAAATTGCATCAAGTTACCCTGACCTAATGAGCATAGATTTATGTAAGTAACAAAATCAATCCCCGTCACTGGACTGGTTTTTAACGGGATTACGTAAGAAGTGACTCATTGTAGGTCAGCCTTTTTCATTGCCACTACACTTGTACAGGTGTTGATTCTGCAGGACTGGTTCAATATTGAAGATTATACACGAACAAAATATGTACGGCTGTTTGATTTTGAGTTTTGATTTAACTTCACCTCTCCTGTATTCATACCAGGCTTGTAGCTGGGGCGAGTGACAATGGAGACTTGTTTCCAATGGAGCCACTGGCTTCCAATGAATGGAGTTCGAATAATCCCCGAGCTTTAAAATAGATCCTCTCCCCTTCCACCCTGCTCGCTCGGTAAAGTGTCAAATCTGCCAGGCCATGGGTACACATTCCATTTTGATAAGAGTCAGTCATGCGGGGCCCGACTACCTAAATGTCTTCCTGTTCTCCAGAACTCCCCGTGGACTTGTGTAATTTTCCCTGCTTGTCAGTTTATCAAAAGGCTCAGAGCCTCGGGTTTCAGCTTCAGATTGTCGAGTCTGATCCCTGTTTCCTTTGAAAGTCCAGCATTCTGACCTCGCTGCCGCAGTTCACAATATCAGAGGGGAGGCAGACTCTGGAGAGTCCACCTACCTGTCCGTCTGCCACCAGCACTACCTTTCCTGATTTGCTGTGTGTGTTTCTGACTGTTGCTGTAAGTGGGTAAATAAAATTCTCCAACTGCACGTTGCTGACCCAAGCCATCACCCATTTGACTGCTGTGCAGTAAACGCTTGCTTCTCTTCATATTTCAATTCGCGCAGTACTGTGGCATCGAATTTAATACGGGGTGCATATGGCTGCGAATGGTACACTTACACCAGGTGCAAGAGTATGCCCCGAGCTATGTTCCATTGAGTATTTGCTGCTTTTTTTACACCAAGTTAGTCTGGACAGCACAAAGGAGCCTATAGATTTTCCCACCTAAATATTCTTTCAAATGGATCTTTTTCCCTTTGTGCTTTTGTTGGAGAGCTCTACACAGACAATGCACACACTTGGATAATTTGAGTTTTGAAATATATAATGTTCTTGTAAGTGAGGTCCAGACTGTGAGGGAATTAAAACAGAAGGAAACTCACTGAACTGACGAGCTTTTTTTCTTATTGAGAGAGGTCAGAAAGGGCTTTCTGCTGAGGTCCCTCACTTTTCTGTCTCTATTAGATTCTTGTAGTGTTGTAATTAAAAGCAGATTGCCCGGGTTCGAACAGGACAAGAAAGCTCGGGAGGGCACAGGTCTATTTTCAATCTACAGTCGCAGTCCTGCTTTGGAAGGTAGCCCAGGTTCCATTCTGGAGACTTGAGCAGCGGATTGAGGCTCGCCCCGAGACAGCAGCGCTGATGGAGTGCTGCACATTCTTTCATTAAAAGAGGTCCTCAGCTATCAGTTTATCAAAAGGCTCAGAGCATCAGGTTTCAGCTTCAGCTTCTCTCAGTGCTACAGCCAAGAAGAGGAGGTGAGTTTGCCACGTGTCCTGCCCAATATTCAACCCACACAGACACAGGGAGAACGTGCAAACTCCACACAGAGAGACACCCAAAGCTGGAATTGAACCCGGTTCCCTGGTGCCGTGAGGCAGCAGTGCCACCCGCGCCACCTACTTGTGCCACCCGCGCTGCCCGTAACAATCATAATGACAAAGGATGTCATACATGTTGCTGAAGGCTTTGTGCCAGTGAACCTGCTTTGTGAGCTATAGCTTGTGTAATTCTGATCCCTTTGGCCCACTCCATCGTGCCCTTGACTCTGCCAAAGAGGAAATGTTTCTTTCTATTTACACCATTGAATAATTTAATCAGCTTAAACACCTCAATTGAATCACCCCGTAATCGTTTCCACTCAAGGCAACATATCCTTGTGATTTAACCCATTCAGTTCAGTATTATTCTGATGTTTCTGGACACAGACAGAGGCATTTTATCCACTCGCCCTCTTAGATTTAGAGAACAGAACCAGACCACAAGAATAAATAATGTGCAGGAGAGATACACTCAATTGTGACTCTACTCAATTGTTCGAAACATAAAAACTGAGAGAACTTTTCCTTCTGTGTAAAACAATCCTTTTATTGTTGCAATGTACCTTCCAAGTGGAGACGCTGCAATCTCCACACAGAGTGGAAAAGATGATGGATAGCACATTTTCTGTAATGGGTTTGTCACACAGTTTGCTTGTAAGTTGGAATCTATGAAATACAATTCTGGATCAGTAAAGCATCCCAGAAACTATTACCAATCCCGAAAAGACTAAGGTAGCAATGAAATACACGATAAACAAGCATAACAACCAAATTGTATTTATATAGCACTTTTCACACATATTGTGAGCATATGATTAATATCACCAGGCCTTTCAGCCCCTCAAACTTGTCCCTCAATTCAATAAAATGATAGTGGATCTTATCCTGGCTCCTACTCCGCTTCCCTTCCTATCCTTTGGTTCCCTCATCAATCTAATTGAGCCTTAAACTGTTCAAACATCCGACCTCCATTGCCCTCTGCAGAAGAGAATTCCATTGATTCACGATGCTCTGTGAGAAAATATTTCTCCTCATCTCCATTTTAAATGGGACATCCCTTATTTTCAAACTGTGTCCCCTGGTTCATTCCTTTCACACGAGGAAACATCCTCTCAGCATCCACCCTGTCAGGTGCCCTCAGAACATAAGAACGCAAGAACTAGGAGCAGGAGTAGGCATCTGGCCCTCGAGCCTGCTCCGCCATTCAATAAGATCATGGCTGATCTTTTTGTGGACTCAGCTCCACTTACCCGCCCGCTCACCATAACCCTTAATTCCTTTACTGTTCAAAAATTATTCTGTCTTTGCCTTAAAAAAGGACACTTACGTTTCAATAAGGTCATCTCTCAAAACCTCCTGCATAAAATAACCCTGACCCCACCATCCCAGGAATCTTATAATCTCTACAGTACAGAATGAGCCATTTGGCCCATCAAGTCTGCACTGACCACAGTCCCATCCAGGCCCTATCCCTGTAACCTAATTTATTTACCTTGCTAATCCTCCTGACACTGAGGGACAATTTAGCATGGCCAATCAACCTAACCTTCACATCTTTTGACTGTGGAAGGAAACTGGAGCACCCGGAGGAAACCCGCACAGACACGGGGAGAACGTGCAAACTTTATATAGACAGTAACTTGAACCCGGATCCCTGGCATTGTGAGGCAGCAGTGCTAACCACTGTGCCACCATGCTACCCATTGAGCTTTCACCAACAACAATCCTAACAATCTGTGGAATCTCTGAACTGTAATGCAATTATGTTCTTTCTTAAATAAAGAGACTAAAATTCACACATTATTCCAGATGTAGTGTACTTATTTCCATTTCAGCATCCGTCCAATCATTTTGTAATGAATGTACATGCATTCATATAGTCTTTAATTCTGTCTTTTTACCATTTTTGGATTCTCTGATATCACCTTCTCTTAGGGATGGGTAATAAAAATGCTGGCCCAGCAAAACGATACCATTGACAACTCAAATAAATATGGATGTTGTAATCGCAACTGCAGAGACATAGTCGCAAAATGACCATGGACTGGAATGTGAATATTCAAGGGTACATGGCACCCACTTCCCATTAAAGAAAATCTCTGGGTGCATTGTTAAGCTTGTATAAGGGGAGGTGATGGCCTAGTGATATAATCACTAGATTATTAATCCAGGAAACTCAGCGAATGTTCTGGGGACCCAGGTTCAAATCCTGCCATGGCAGATGGTGGCATTTGAATTCAATAAAAAGTTTCTGGAATGAAGAATCTATTGATGATCATGAAGCCATTGTCGATGGTCGGAAAAACCCATGTAGTTCACTAATGTTCCTTAAGGAAGGAAATCTGCTGTTCTTACCTGATCTGGCCTACAAGTGACTCCAGAACCACAGTAATGTGGTTGAGTCTCAACTGCCCTCCAAGCGCAGCTAGGGATGGGCAATAAATGCTGGCCCAGCCAGCGATGCCCATGAGTAAACTTTTTTAAAACGCCCTGTCCCTCCTTGCCACACTCTGAGCATTATTTCTCTTATTGCTGCCTTGCTCGGTTATCTTGTCTTCTCTATTTATCACATCTTCCCACATTTGATCCCTTGCTGCCACTATTTAGTACAAACACTAGGTACAAACAGTCTTTCACACTAGGTATATGACTTGTCAGAACACTGGTCACAGCATGGTACAGGTGATGACTGCCCCCAGGTACAGTTCCCAATTTCCCCAGTACTGCTGCCAGTGCCCTATGAATTAAAAACTAATTTGTCCACCACCAATCTCTGAGCTACACATTTAACTTTCTAATCTGATGCCACATTGCTTTGAGATTCTGCTTTTTAAGTTTCTCACACTCCTTAAGCAGAACCTCTTTCCCAGTCCCATCTAGATCATATGTGGACCAGGACCACAGAACAAAGAATAAAGAAAATTACAGCACAGAAACAGCCCTTCGGCCCTCCAAGCCTGCACCGACCATGCTACCCGACTGAACTAAAACTCCCTATCCTTCTCGGGACCACAGGATTTTCCTCTTCCCACTGTAGGCTCTCTCTACCCCAAAGCAGATGTCCCAGATCCTGGCATTGGGCAGACATCACAACTTTCTGGATTCCGCCTCTCAGTTGTAGGGAATCATTTGATTTGATTTGATTTATTATTGTCACATGTACTGGTATATGATGAAAAGTATTGTTTCTTGCGTGTGATATAATTAAAACATACTCTACATAGAGAAGGAAAGGAGAGAGTGCAGAATGTTAGTGTTACAGTCTTGGCTAGGGTGTAGAGAAAGATCAATTTAATGCAAGGTAGGTCCATTCCAAAGTCTGAATGTCCCTACTGTGTTCCCATTTACTCCCCACTCCCCTGGGTGGAGTGACCTCGTATACACGGTGTCAGGATCAGTTTGCTTATTCCTTGCAGTCCCCGCTTTCACCCATACTAGCACCTCAAACAGTTGGACTGTTGCAAAAGGCTGGGATTTCCCTATTTCTAGCTTCTAGATCCACATACATGCCCTCCTGGCCCGGATCAAAGCAAAAAACTCTATCCTAAAGGATGTGACTGCCTCCTGATACAAAGCATCCGGGTAACATTCTCCGTCCATGATGTTTCGCTGTGTCTGCAGCTCAGCCTCCAGTTCAGTGATTCTGAACTGAAACTCAGACATTTAATGCAGATATGTTTGCCCTATATCAGCCACATCCAGGAACTCCCACGCTCTGAAGTTACTACACATCACCTGCCTTGACATCTTTATTATGGATTCATTAATTTATTTTTAATAATAAATAAACTCGATTACATCTATTAACCTTTCCTACTCTGAATAAACTTTACCAGAATTAACAAAATCTTACAGTTAGTGACAAATTGCATGGATTTGGAACATAAATGAGGAAAACATTCACCAGCTCATCATCTATCTTTGTTTTGCGGCGTCAGATTTTGACTTCTCTCAGAACTCAGTTTCTGAGCTCTGGATCTATAGACTGGGCTAGGTTTGGATTGATGTTCTAGTTGCTGGTTACTGCCTCCTGCTCCCTCCTCCACCCACTCTGTGGGTACTCCTCGCTCTCTCCCAGCTCTCTCACTCTTCTAGGTGCTGCCATCCGTCTCCAGGTCAATCCATAGCATCCCAACAGTACAGAAGGAGGTCATTCAGCCCATCGAGCCTGCACCAACAACAGTCCTACCCAGGCTCTATTCCCATAATCCATGTATTTAGCCGGCTTATCCCCCTGACACTAAGGGGCAATTTAGCATGGCCAACCAACCAAATCCACATATCTTTGGAGTATGGGAGGAAACCGGAGTACCCGGAGGAGACCCATTCAGGCACTGGGAGAATGTGCAAACTCTACATAGACAGACACCCAAGGTGGGAATTGAACCTGGGTTCCTGGCACTGTGAGGCAGCAATGCCAACTACTGTTCCACCATGCCACTATAGGTCCTCTTTGGACCCATTCTTTTGGGTGCTCCCACTCTTTTGGATGCTGTTGACTGTCTCTGAGCCTTCTTTACACCCACTCTTTTGGGTGCTATTCATTGTCTCCTGGTCCCCGGCCCTCTGTCAAAACAGTTGTTATTTATCCATTTTCTACTAAATAAGGATGAGTACTGGTGGATGGCAAGATGCTTAGACAGAGGAGAGATATCAATAATGTCTTAAACCAGGAGATTACACACCGCTGCTAAGAGCAGCTGTGACAATAGGTTTGGAGCAAACTGCTGAGGTGATGTATGTTCAGATTGGATTAAATTATTGGCCATCTGATGCAATAAAACAACAGCTCCATCAGGACTTACTGATTTAATTCTTAGAAAGAGAGGCTGAGAGTTCAACAATATGCAGCAACTTACTGATTGAGATCATGTCATAACAGGAAGGGATTTTCATCTTTCCCATTTAGTGGGTCATAAATAGGGATTTTCCTGGTCTCCTCAGTGGCAGCACAGAAAGTTATCACAATGTCAGCCTGATAATAAATCCCAATTCTCACATCCTCCTTGGTGGTGAGAGATTAGTAATGACACCCAGCAACACAACTATACCTTAGACTAGCATGTGTGATCGGCCTACACAATCTGATGCTACAGCCCACAGAACTGTAGCATAATTCCTGCCTCATTGTGCAGTCACTTGTATAAAACCTCACTGGGGCAGAGTGCCCGTTGCCTTACGATATGAACCAAATGTCAGCCTGCAGTGGCTCACTAGCTAACTCCAAAATGCTTTCAGAGAACAATCACTGTAAGACATGAGACTTCCTTTCTGAGGCACTTCAAAACCACTAAGCTGAAGCAGTTACTGCTCTGAGAGTGCGTTGTTTTATGTGATTTCCTTCATGTTTTCTGGCAAGCCTTAACTCTTAGAAGGAAACAGGCTGCCACAGTGAGCAGGGCTCAAGCAAGTGCCCATTCCCAATGCACTCACATAATGTTTTAATTACAAGTGTGATTGCCAAACTTCAGACAGCATTCTTCCTGGAAAAGGATATAACTGTCACAGTACCACAAACCAGTGAAAAATCATAAACCCATATGTTCTAAAGGGAACTATAGCAATACAGGCAGGACACTGCACATCAAACAGAATGCCCATAACCATTACTGTCAAATTAGATAACTTTACATAGCTAAAAAACAAATGGAGAACTGACAAGTTAAACTCAATTCTGTGTTTGAAAAGAAAGTACTCTTTCGGGACATCCTCGTGCTAGATTGGAGTTTGGAGCTCCTGAGCTGACGTCAGGATTCAAACGTGCATGGGATAAGTGGAAGCAACTGTTTTGGTGAGTACAGTCAGGTAAGTATTTATTCTTTTATTGCTTATAGTTTGTAATGTCTTTATTTTGTGGTTTATATTTGGAAGAGCTATATTCTGTAGCAATGAGGACCAGGGAAGAAAGGCCCGAGAGTAAATGATATTATTTGCTTTTAAGGTCTACCAAAATGTTTAATTTAAAGGGGTAAGTCACGACATTAGAGTCGAAAGCCATGGTGTGCTCCTCCTGCTCTCTGTGGGAAGCTGGAAACTTTTCCAATTCTCAGGACCAGCATGTGTGCAGGAGGTGTCTCCTGATGCAGCTTCAGGAAGGCTGCATCTCAGAGCTGGAATAGCAGCCGGGGACACTGTGGAGCATCCGTGAGGCAGCGTGTATCTTGGATAGCACATGTAGAAAAATGGTTTCATCACAGGCTCGCACTCCACAGGTAGGAAAGGAATGGGTGACCAGAGCAAGAGGACTAGGCAGGCAGTGCGGGAATCTCATGTGACCATTCCCCTGCAAAACAGATCTAGTAATTTGGATAACGCTGGAGGGAATGGCCTCTCAGGGGAATGCACCAGGTTTGGCTCTTTTGTATGGGGAAGGACTAAAAGATATGAGAATGCAATAATTATAGGGGATCCAACTATAAGGGGAACAGACAGGCATTTCTGTGGCCACAAATAAAGCTCCAGGGTGGGGTCCTGCCTCCCTGGAGGATCAAGGATGTCTCAGAGTGTCGAAAGGGAATTCTGGAGGAGACAGGAAATAGCTAGTGATCATGGTACACATTGATCCAAACAGTTTTTTACAAAGTTGAGAAGGAATGAGATCCTAAAAGCAGAATATAGGGAGTTAGAAGCTAATGTGAAAAATAGGAGCTCAAAGGTTGTGACCTCAAGATTACTGACAGTGCTATGTGCTATTCAGAGAAGAAACAACAGGGTACATCAGGGGAGGCGATAGTCAAGTGGTATTATTGCTAGACTATTAATCCAGAAACTCAGTTAATGCTCTGAGGACCCAGATTCGAATCTCACCACGGCAGATGGTGGAATTTGAATTCAATTAAAAATATCTGGAATTAAAAATCTACTGATGATCATTGAAAGTATGGTCGATTGTCAGAAAAACCTATCTGGTTCACGAATGTTCTTTAGGGAAGGAAATC
Source organism: Carcharhinus amblyrhynchos (assembly GCF_965287045.1). NCBI lineage: Eukaryota > Metazoa > Chordata > Chondrichthyes > Carcharhiniformes > Carcharhinidae > Carcharhinus > Carcharhinus amblyrhynchos. The sequence goes on from NC_137327.1 coordinate 128,505,737, forward strand.
CGCCGTCCTTAACTGATCTGTTCTACATGTAACTCCAGAGCCACAGCAATGTGGTTGACTCTCAACTACCCTCCAAGGGCAATGAGGGACAGGCAATAAATGCTGGCCAGCCAGTGACATCCATGTCCCACATTTGAATAAAAGAAACCTTTAATCCCATCTTTAAAACATTCCTTAAGACCAAACCTCCAGTCACCTACCCTATCTCCTGAAGGGGCTCAGTATTTTGTTTGATAGTGCTCCTATGAAGCACCTTGCGATGTTTTACTGTGTTAAAGGTGCTACACAAATGCAAGTTGCTGTTGTATAAATTGTGGAAATGCTGCATATTAAAACTGTAATAGGACAGTACCTCTCCAGTTAGGATTATAAAATAGCTTTAAGAAAGAAAGTCTTGCATCTGCATTGTGGTGTGTATGACCTCAAGGTGTTTCACAGTCAGTCCAGAGTTTCTGAAGTGCAGTCACTGTTATAAAATAGAAACTCGGTAACAAATCTGTGTGTCGCAACACCCTGCAATTTGTGATAATGAAAAAGTAATCATGACCCAATCACATGTTTTTAAGTGGTGTTGGTTCAAGGCAAAACATTGGAGAGAGCTATACAAGTCTTCTTTAGAAGAGTTTCGTTAGATCTTTTATCTGTCTCAATATACATACAGCCTTAAAATTTTATATATATAATTATTCGTTTAGGGAAAGTGGGCGCAGCTGGTAAGACCAGCATTATTGCCCATCCCTAACTGCCCTTGAACTAAGTGGCCTGCATTTCAGAGTCAACCAGGTTGATGTGGAACTAAACAGAAAAATGCTGGAAAATCTCAGCAGGTCTGACAGCATCTGTGAAGAGAGACTAGGGCCAATATTTCGAGTCTAGATGACCCTTCGTCAGGTCCACATTGGTGTAGGTTTGGAATCACATGTAAACCAGAGAAATTAAATACCTTCTTAGTGAACTACATGGGGTTTCAAGTTTAAAGTTTATTTATTATTGTCACAAATAAGCTTACATTAACACTGCAATGGAGTTCCTGTGGAAATCCCCCAGTTGCCACACTCTGATGCCTGTTTGGGTACACTGAGGGAGAATTTAACATTAAGCCAATGCACCTAACCAGCACGTCTTTCGGACTGTGGGAGGAAACTGGAGCACTTGGAGGAAACCAGTACAGACACGGGGAGAATGTGCAGACTCTGCACAGACAGTGACCCAAGCCGGGAATTGAACTCAGACCCCTGGTGCTGTGAAGCAGCAGTGCGTGCCACTGTGCCACTATACGACAATTGATAGTGTTTCATGGTCATCATTAGACTTTTAATTCCAGATTTTTATTGCATTCAAATTTCACCAACTGCCATGATGGGATTTGAACCTGGGTCCCCAGAGCCTTAACCTGGTTCTCTGGATTACTAGTCCAATGGCAACCACTGTGCCACTACCTCCCCATGAAACAACATTAGGACATTCCTACCCATACTATAACCCTCTGTACTTTACTCTGTGCTCTAAGGCAGATTTTGCCCATCCGATAAAATTATTCTCTGCTTGCTTCTTGATCTATTACCGCCAACTACTTTTCAGACAGTGCTGACTCCAATAACTTTCCTTGTGTCACCTCAGTAACTTGCCCACAGCACCTCATGCTTCCCACCATTAACCACACCATCACTTCTCTTCATCCTCAAGGACCCTCTCATTAGTCATTCTTCTTGCCCAACTAATTCTCAATATTAGCCTGAAGTCCCATAACTCAAAAGATCTCCAATCTTCATACTTCAGTGTTCAAGGTCAAGTTTTCATATGTACAGAATGATGTTGACCACACGCAACACTGAAACGTTCTGTAACATGTCACCACCTTGAATCTCCAATGTTGCAGAAACTCTGTCAGCTTATTAAATAGCTAATTTTGGAGTTGCTCTCCCCTATGTGATTCTAATGTTCTTCGGTCATCTACTTTTATTATTATTATTCTGAAGTAATTTCTGGGCAGTCTTCCTTCTTTGTTTTCTTATTGTTTCTTTACAATCAATGCACCAAACCTGTTTGATTTATGTTCTCCAGTTTCTCTTGTAGGCTGCATTGTGTATCTGCAATCGGCATTTTATCACCAAGATATCGCAGGTTTATCAATCTTCTTAGCCCCTAAGTTGTCTAGATCATCTGTTATAATGATTTGGGAGTGAATGTTGACAAGAGTTTTGGTGATATATTATGGGACTCTCATTACCTTTTATAGATTTTGTTAACTCGTTGGAAGTGAAACTAGACATAAGATCATAAGACGTGGGAGCAGAATTAGGCCACTTGGCCCATCGAGTCTCTGCCATTCAATCATGGCTGATATTTTTCTCATCGCCACTCTCTTGCCTTTTCCTCATGACCCCTGATCCCCTTATCAATCAAGAACCTATCTATCTCTGTCTTAAAGACACTCAATGACCTGGCCACATTAGTGTCACATCATTGTGCCCATTTCCAGGCATACAATAAATTCAAGAAACAACAGTGTAAAGGGTCAACTTTCACACATGAAGAGCTTCATGTCCTTCCTATGGTTATGGCATTCCTATCAGCCATCTAAAACATGCATTAAGTCCCATTAATATGCCAATAATTGGCCATGCCAAATTCTCCCATCACACATCCTGTGACTCCAATCAGAAATTGGTTTGCCTTGAACAGTGCATGTGTCAAGTCTAATGAATTCAAGATTACAATTGCCGAACCATATAGCACTCCATATAGGGAGTGGATCAAGCAAAAATATTTGATTTTTAAAAAAATCTCTACCCATGCAATTTTCCTTGTTTAAAGTTATTTATTAGTCATTAGTTGGCTTACATTAACACTGCAAAGAAGTTACGGCAAAAATTCCCCAGTCGCTATACTCTCCTCCCGTTCAGGTACACTGAGGGAGAATTTAGCATGGCCAATGCACCTAACCTGCACATCTTTGGACCATGGGAGGAAACCGGAGCACCTAGAGGAAACCCATGCAAACACAGGCCGATCCTACAGACTCCACACAGACAGTGACCCAAGCCGGGAATTGAACCTGGGTCCCCGGTGTTGTGATGAAGCAGTGCTAACCACTGTGCCACCATGCTAACCTCTTCACATTAGCTGAAAAAGAGAAGTTTATTTATTAGTCGCAAGTAAGGCTTACATTAACACTGTAATGAGGTTACTGTGAAATTCCCCACATTCCAGTGCGTATTCAGGGTTAATGCACCTAACAAGCACATCTTTCAGAATGTGGGAGGAAACCAGAACAGCCGTCAGAAACCCATGCAGTCATGGGGAGAACTTGCAAACTTCACACAGACAGTGATCCAAGCCAGGAATCGAACCTGGATTCCTGGCGCGGTGAAGCAGCAGTGCTAACCATCGTGCTACCATGCTGCCCAAAGCTTGCACATGTAAGAAGTTCCCTGGCCTCAGTTAGCTTTTGCTTACCTCTTAAAACTGTCATCATCCCACCCCCCCGACTTTCCTATCCCACCCCATCAAAAAGGGAAATCCATGTTTATACCTCTCCAATTCATTTCCCATCCCGCCAAGTCACTGGAACCGCACTGGTCAACATCACAAAAACTAACCTCTGGAATTGTGGCTGTGGTAAACCATTCTTCTGTGCCCTTTTTGATCTCTATGCAGTCCACCACATCATTTTTCTCCAACTTCTCTGCCCTCGTGTCCTACCGAAGGGGACTGCACTCATTTAATTCCACTTTTGTCTATCCAATTGCAGCCAGATTATTGACTCAGGTGGCTTCCCTTCCCACCAACACAAGTCTAGATTCCCCAAGGATCCATCCCAGGCCCCTCTCCTGTTCCTCATCTATGTATATATATATATATAATCACTGCTCAGTGAGATCATCTAAAGTCCCAGCAATCTCTCTCCCAACCCTCCATTGCCTTGATGTTGTCAGCCTGCTTGCTCAACGTCTAATCTAATGCCCACAATTCCCTCCAGTGAAACGTTGAGAAAACTGAAGGAGTTATCTTCAGTTCCTGCCACAAATACCATTGATCCCCTCCCTCCTCTTCAGCCACCATGTCAGACGGTTCATAGCTTTGCTGATTTATTTAATACTAAACTGAGCTTTCAACCCATAACTTATCCATCTCAAAGACTATCAACTTGCAGCTTAATAACATCAGTTGTCTTTACTCCAACCTCTGCCCCTTTATAGCTAAAAGCTTTCTCTATGGTCTACTAATTCAGTTGTGCCAACGTTCTCTTTGCCAGTGTAATAATGCACTTTCGGAAACTTCATGAGTGAACGAAAAAAAGATTTATTCACAAAGAGCTACAATAGCAGCAGGTTCTGGAATGCTTCCTGCCTAACAGAACTCCTCCCCCTAGGGGTGATTCCCCACTCTGAGTTCCAATTGGTCACCCAGGCAAGGTGACCCTTACTCTGCTGTGTTGCCCTTAAAGGGACAATCACCATAGCCATCTCCCATCTTTCACCAACCACCACCACCCTCCCCCACTCCCATCCCACCCCATCAACCTGAATTTGTTCAGGACTCACCAGCAACATATGATTCAGCAAAGTGAATTCGAACATTGTGTTTCCTTAGCCCAGCCAGGAGGAACTTTTTCTATCAGCGATGGATATAATTTGACAGTTTTAATAAGAAAACTCCTATTTTTTTACAAACAAAATGAAGATGTGGATAGGAAACTCTCAGGAAATCCCATTCATTCAAGACTGCTCTCCTTGGAGAGAAGGCGAAGAGGAGATTTGATAGAGATGTTCAAAATCATGTAGGGGTTGGACAGACCAGATAGGGAGAAACTGTTCCCGCTCGTAAACTGTTCGAGATGGAGAGGGCACAGATTTAAAGTGACTTGCAAATAAAGTAAATGTGATGGGAGGGAATTCTTTTTCAGACAATGAGTGATTGGGGTCTGGAATGCACTGCCTGAAATCAAGGCACTCAAGAGGATTATTTGCATAGTAACAACGTGCAGGGATACAGAGAAAAGGCAGGAGAATAGCATTGTCATAATGCTCATTTGGAGAGCTGGTACAGACAGGATGGACCAAATGGCCTTCTGCACTGTAACAATTTTGTGATTCTGATTCAACCACTTGCAAATTAACATTCAGATCCTTGTGTTCCAATGCCACTTGGCTCCGATCCTCCCTACAGCCCTAACCTCCTTCAGTCCTACAATCCTTATTTGAGGAAGGATGTAAATTCATTGGAAGCAGTTCACAAAATGCTCTCTCGACTTTTACCAGGAATGGGTGAGTTATTTTAAGGGGAAAGGCGAGACAGCCTGGGCTTGTATCCGCTGAGGTTTAGAAGAATAAGAAGTGACTTGATTGAAACATATAAGATCAGGAGGGATCTTGGCAAGGTGGATGTAGGGAGAATTTAGGACTAGGGATCACTGTTTAAAAAATAAGGGATCATCCATTTGAGACAGAGAGGGGGGAATAAAATTCTTTTGGAGGATTGTGTAACTTTGGAATTCTCTTTCTCAAAGGGTGGTAGAGACAGAGACCTCGAATATTTTTAAGGCAGAGATACGCAGATTCCTGATTAACAAGAAGGTGAAAGGTTATCGGGGCTCACAGGAATCATAGAAACCCTACAGTACAGAAAGAGGCCATTTGGCCTATCAAGTCTGCACCGATCACAATCCCTCCCAGGCCCTACCCGCATATTCCTACATATTTACCTGCTAATCCCTCTAACCTATGCATCTCAGTACACAAAGGTCAATTTTTAGCGTGGCCAATCAACCTAACCCACACATCTTTGGATTGTGGGAGGAAACCAGAGCACCCGGAGGAAACCCACACAGATATAGGGAGAACGTGCAAACTCCACACGGACAATGACCCAAGCTGGGAATCGAACCCAGGTCCCTGGAGCTGTGAAACAGCAGTGCTAACCACCGTGCTACCATGCCACCCAAAAATGTTGGGTTGAGATTACAATCAGACCAACCATGATCTTATTGAATGGCAGAATAGGCTCGAGGGGCCGATTGGCCTACTCCTGCTCCTAATTCATAATGTTCACGATCCTACTGTAAATGTGTACACCGCCAACTCTGGCTTCTTACATATGCAATCATTTAGACTGTGAATGTTGCAAATTCCACTCACACCCACTTCCACAACTTAGCTGCCTTCCACCTTCCCCCCTCCTTCTCCAAGATGGGTGGCAGGGTGGCACAATGGTGAGCCTTACTGCCTCACAGTGCCAGGGGCCCGGGTTCAATTCCAACCTTGGGTTGCTGTCTGTGCGGAGTCTGCACATTCTCCCTATGTCTGCGCGGGTTTCCTCCAGGGTGTTCTGGTTTCCTCCCACACTCCAAAGATGTTGCGGGTTGGGTGGATTGGCCATGATAAAATTGCCCCTAAATGTCAGGGGGACTGACAGGGTAAATGTGTCCTGTTTTGGGGATAGGGCCTGGGTAGGATTGTGGCCGGTGCAAACTCGATGGGCTGAATGGCCTCCTTCTGCAACTGTAGGAATTATACCATGAAGTTTTTAGTTCCCTTTCCTACTATCCCCTTCTTTGGCTAAGTATCATTTATTTTGTCTGATTACACTTCTCTTAACACAGCTTGGGAAGTGTTACTGCTTTAAAGGTGCAAGTTGCTGTTGTGGTGTTTAGTCATTTGCTGAATTCTTTCATGCTTCAGGATTTCATATTGATTATCAGTAAATGTGTTAGATATTTTCACCTGAAACCTTAAGTTTAAACCATAAGAGTCTAATGTTCCATCAATTCAAAGCGCATAACATTTACGAACTGTTAATCAAATCTACAAATTACTGTGAAATAGAATCGCTGGCTCACTGGATCAAATCATTGTACACAGGGTAAATTACCAATAAAAATCTAGCTCATACATTGTGAGGAATAGGAAATAAATACAGTGAGTGTCCTAGTAGAGAAAACAAACTTTAAAAACTGAGGTTGTAATACATTGTAACCTCTCCAATCTAGAAATCTATTGTTCAGAGAAATATTTTGTCCAAAAATCTTTTGAGCAGTTCCAACTCAAGACCTTGTCACTCGACTGTTCTGGCACAGCTTTAGGAGCAGAAATGAGCAAGGTACAGTATTTGGACAAGTAAAACTGCACTTTATCAACAGGGGCAGCACCGTGGTTAGCACTGCTGCCTCACAGCGCCAAGGATCTGGGTTTAATTCCCAGCTTGGGTGACTGTTGTGGAGTCTGCACATTCTCCCCGTGTTTATGTGGGTTTCCTCTGGGCGTTCTGGTTTCCACCCACTGTCTGAAAGATGTGCTGATTAGATGCATCGGCCATGCTAAATTCTCCCTCAGTGTACCCAAACAGGTACCAGAGTGTGGCGACTAGGGGATTTTCACAGTAACTTCATTGCAGTGTTAATGTAGCCTACTTATGACTCATGAATCAACATTAACTTTTTTAATGTTTTATCGCTGTTTTATGTTCCAGATATATATTTATACTCACAGTGCTTTCTGGCTCACATACCCATGGTTAGGAATTCTAACGCCATTCTATAATCCAGAAAATTCCCAAATCACTTGTTTTTTTAATTTTATTATTGTGTAGGGTAAGCTGATATGAACACTGCTATGAAGTTACTGTGAAAATCCCCTAGCCACCAAACTCCAGTGCCTGTTCGAATACAGAGGGAGAATTTAGCATGGTCAATGCACCTAACCACACATCTTTCAGACTGTGAGAGGAAACCAGAGCACCACAGGAAGCCCACGCAGATACAGGGAAAATGTGCAAACTCCACACAGACAGTGACCCAAGATAGGATTTGAACCCGGGTCCCTTGTGCTGTGAGGCAGCAGTGCTAACCACTGTGCCACCGTGCTGGCCTGGTCCCAGGCATTCCAGACTGATGCAGTTACAGTGATTTGCCAAGCACTAACATTTAATATGACAGTATAAAATATCTCTACTGTTAGAATAAAGTTGTATTAAGATAATTAAATGATTTGATGGAATGGATAGAGAGAGAAACTATTTCTTCTAGTTGGTGAGTTCAGAACAAAGAGGTATAAGCTCAGCATTGGAGCTAGTCCATTTAGGGATGATGCCTGCAAAGTACTTCTGCGCCCTCCCTCCTTGCCCTGCAGCTGAGGGTCAATTGAAAATTTCAAAATTGGTGCAGTAAGCCTCGTGCCACCCTGATCTGGAAACATATCCACCATGCCTACACTGTCGCTGGATCAATATCCTGGAACTCTCTCCCAAACAGTACTGTCGGTGTACCTGCACCACAGGGATTGCAGCGATGCAAGAGGCAACTCACCACCACCTTTACAAGGGCAATTAGATATGGGCAATAAATGCTGCCCTCACCAGCAATGCCCACAGCTCATCAGCAAACATACACATTTAAAAATGGAACCAAGGTGGAGTGAAGATACAAATACAGCTCCCAGGTCGTTATGGATAAGAAAGACAAGACTGAAAGAGAAAATAAAACTTTAAAAACTGAGATTGTAATGCATCCCAACCTCTCTAACCCAGAAATCTATTTTTCAGAAACATAACTTATCCAGAAATCTTTAGGGCAGTTCCAACTCACGGTCTTGCCACTCGACTTGCCATCTTGTCACTGTGCCATTGTTCTGGCACAGCTTTAGGAGCAGAAACATGCAAGGTACAGTATTTGAATCATTTTTTAATCACTGTTTTATAATGTAGGAGAGGGGACTAAAAAATTCCTAGAAGAGAAAGATTCTAAGGAGGGTCTTAGAGAAGGAATAGGGAGGTGAAGAGGCAACTAAGTTGCGGAAGTGGGTATGGGTGGGAATAGCCATGAGCTAATTGAATGGCTGGAAGGGCTGAATGGCCTCGTTTAAACCTTTTCTTCCTCAGTCCATAATCTCTTCCCTCCTGGTTCAATTCAATAAAGAACACATCATAGAAATCAACCTGTACGTTTTTACCATTTATGAAGCATCCCAGCTTTTAACTGAAAAGAATTGACAGGAGTTTCTTGTGTAACCATATGAAAAAATCCATCCTACCCCTTTACTTTTGTGCGAACCCAGCTTGGGAATGTTACATCTTTTAAAGAGAATTAAACCTCTTTCTCCCGTTTTGATTTCCTCGCAAGATCAAACACATTCCCTGTATGAAAATTGTCAGGAGGCCAGACTAGAACCTCAAGGTGTATTTTGAAACCAGACTAGACCCCAATATTTTTTCTACTTTGGAATAAATGTGAAGAAAGGATATCTCATCTCAGGAGTAATTTCATTGACAAATTAAGGATTTTTTTAAAATCAAAACAAGCTTTATTCATAACACAGTTTATGTAACTCTAACAAAATGAAACAGTTAGCTTGTAACCATTGAACAATGTTTAAACATTAAAAGAAACAACTCTTAATTTATAACTTGTCATGAGTTCAGTTCCAATTAAACATTATTTCTCCTACAGACTTAAACACCACTTTCAAAATAGTTAGCAAACACAGATCTACTTGCTCTGATTTGAGTTACAGCCCTGGGGCTTTCGGAGCGCTTCTGCAGAAGGAGAGCAAGAAAGAAAATGAAAGAGAGCGTGCAAGAGAGAGAACGAGGGAAAGAGCGAAATAGAGAACAAGAGAGACCACAAGAGAGAGAAAGCGTGAGAGAATGAGAGGGAGAGAGAGAGCCGTTAGACTTCTGCCTTTAATCAGCTACAGTCAGCAACTGAACAGCAAACATTTTTTCCTAATACAGAACAAGCTCCTCCAGTCTTTTGTATCAAATGACTATATGACCCTGTTTACCTAACGCACTTTCCATTACATTAATCACCAAACACTGCAGGGGTCCTTTTCTTTGGTAAACAATAGCTCATTACGCCATCTGCTAAATAAATGCTTACATGGATAACATGAGTAATTATCCTGCTTTCCAGCATCTGCTGCATTCTTGCCAGACAAACCAACTGTATGTAGAAAAACACTGAATCTTAAAGCAGTCCCCTCAAACACAACATATATAAACAACGCAGTATTGTCATAATGTTAGCCCATTTTTATGGGAGTAATTACAATTCCACATTTTGAGGGTCTATTACAAGCAAAGAAATCTGAGTGGAAGAATCCAACTTTATACTTCAAGCCCCAGAAATTGTGACTTCTGAATTCTATTGCTTACTGGAGAGGTGGATGCAAAATTAAATAAATGAACAGAGTAAGCTTTTCATTCTACTATTTAGACAAGAACAGGTGAAAGTTGTGGTGAAATTTTGACAGACAGATTAAGAGTGCCAGATTGCTCAGTGATTTGTTTCTGAGCCAGGTAACCCATTGACATCTTGGCTCTTCAAGCATTTTCCTATTTTTAGTCTAGGCACATCACATCCGTTCTTACATGCTGAATAAGAGATGCAACTGTACAATCTTCACGCTAAATATACAGTCTCCACATGCTGCCACTCTCCAACCAAGACAGCAGGTAAAATGGAAGGCTTGAATTTAAATAAGTGCTTTTCACTGGGGACCCCCAATGAGCGTTCCAACTGATTAAGTACTTTTGAGATGTACCAACTTAGTTTTAAGCTATGGTATGTCCCAACACCAACCCTTTTCTCCTCTAGTACGCTGTTTCTAGCAGATTTGACAGAGAGCACATGCACCCACTTCTAAACATAAAGCTGTCTCTTTAATTGTTGGCGATTCCTGACACATGCTGAAACCACAGGAGAGTTTATCATGGAGCTTCTGCTTGCTGATGACTTTGCCCTTCAGGCACACACAGAGGAGGCAACACAGCTCATTGTAAATGCTTTCCCTGAGGCAGCGAATGCCTTTGGTCTCATTATTAGCCAAAAGTAGACAGAAGTGTACCAACCATGGTCCCAAGGAAATTACTGTCCAATCAGCATTGACAGCAACAGACTCAATGCAGAATATTTTAGCTACCTCAGTATTGTTGTCATAAATTATGCCACAAAGGCATAGGCAGTCGACTGTCCAAGGCCAACTGTTCTATTGGCCACCTCTTGAAGCATCTCTACCATAACTCAAGTAGGCAGAACTGTTGTAATTGTCGCCTTCTTGCACAGGTCAGAATCATGGGTTCAGTACAGAAAATAAATCTAGTTAGGCCTCACCTGGAGTACTGCATCATGTTTTGGGCACCATACTTGAGAAAGGATATGAAGGCATTGGAGAGAGGACAGTGGAGATTCACAGGAATATTTCTGGGGATAAAGAATTGCAGCCAAGCGGATAGATTTGACAGATTGGGACTATTTTCCTTGCAGGAAAGCAGACTGGAAGGACACTTGTTAGAGGCATTCAATATCCTGAGGGGTATGGACAGGATGAATAGTGAGAAACTGTTCCCTCTCAAGAGAACATCAAGATCTGAAGGGCACAGATTCAAAATGGGCAAAAGGAGCAGAAGTGATATGAGGGAAAGATTTCCACCTGGAGGGTGTTTGGAGTCTGAAGCGAACTTCCTGAGAGGGTAATGGTGGCAGGTTCGATTGAGGTATTCAAAAGAGAATTGAATTGCGATCTGTAAAGAAAGAATGTGCAAAGTTACAGGTATAGGGCAAGGGAATGGGATTCGGGAGAATGCTCTTTCGGAGAGCCATTGCAGACTTGATGGGCCAAATGGCCTCCATCTGCACTGTATGGATTCTGTGAAATACAACAGCTGGAAAAATTCCTTCAATATTTCATCTTGCTCCATTTCACCCAGCAAAAATATCAGATGGCAGGGAGAAATCACAAACAATGAAATCCTCAACAGAACTAACCTGTCCGGCATTGAATACATTCTCTTTCAATGCCAGTGGCCCTGGACAGGATGTTATTCATGCACGGAGGATTCCAGAATGCCAAAACCAGTGTTGTGCACATGCGCCTATCAAACATTTCAAGGGCCAGCTGAAAGAGGTATCTCTGAAATAACATTCACACAATACAAGTGCCAGGCAGTGACCATCTCTAACAATCCAAAATCTAACCATCTCTCGTTGAAAGGCATCACTGAATCTCCCACAGTCAACATCCTGAAGGCTTCCATTCACCAGAAACTGAACTGAACTACTCATATCAATAAAAGTAATTACTGCAGATGCTGGAATCTGAAACCAAAAGAGAAAATGCTGGAAAATCTCAGCAGGTCTGGCAGCATCTGTAAGGAGAGAAAAGAGCTGATGCTTCGAGTCCAGATGACCCTTTATCAAAAGCTACACCCAAAACGTCAACTCTATTCTCTCCTTACAGATGCTGCAGACCTGCCCCTGAGATTTTCCAACATTTTCTCTTTTGGTTAGCCATATCAATACTGTGGCTACAAGAGCAGACCAGAGGCTAAGAATCCTTTGGCAGGTAACTCACCCGCCAACTCTGTTGATCCTGTCCACTATTTACAAGGCACAAGTCAGGAGTGTGATTGAATACTCTCCACTTGCCTGGATGAGATTGACACCAGTCAAGACAAAGCAGCCTCCTTGTTTCGCACCCCATTGACCACCTTACTCCTTCAGTCCCTCTGTCACTGGTGCACAATGGTAACAGTGTTACCATCTACATGATTCAATGCAATGACTCACCAAGGCTCCTTCAATAGCACCTTCCAAACCCATGAGTTTGGAGAGTTGCTAGCTGAAGGCTTGGCTGCTGATGGTGGAGTGATTAAATACAGGGTGCTTAAGAGGCCAGAAATAGAAGAGTAGAGGTATCAGAAGGTTATGGGTTGGAGGAGATTTCAAGATAGGGAGGGGGTGAGGCCATTGAGAGGTTATAACCCAACTATGAGAATTTAAAATCAAGGCATTGCTTGACTCAGAGCTAATTTCAATCATTGAGTACAGAGTGAAGAGGTCAGGATGTAAGTTAGGACACAGGCAGAGTTTAGAATGGTTCAAATTTATAAAGCATGGACCATGTGAAGCTGATTTGGAATGCACTGTAATAAACAAGAGTTGGGGTAACAAAGACCATAAGACATAGGAGCAGAATTAGGCCACTCGGCCCATCGAGTCTGCTCCACCATTCAATCATAGCTGATATTTTCTTCATTCTCATTCTCCTGCTTTTTCCCCATAACCCCTGATCCCCTTATTGATCAAGATTCTATCTATCTCAGTCTTAAAGACACTCAATGATCTGTCCTCCACAGCCTTCTGTAGCAAAAAGTTCCACAGATTCACCACTCTCTGGCTGAAGAAGTTCCTCCTCATGTCTGTTTTAACAAAGCCATGGACAAGGGTTTCAGCTGCTGCTGAGCTGAGGCAGGGCAGGGTTGGACAATATTTTGCAGGTGGAAAGGTAATCTTAGCAATGGTGGTCAAAAGCTGATACCAAGGCTGCGACCAGTCTGGTTTAGACAGTTGCCAGTGAGAGGGATGAAGTCAGTTTGTGATGGAGGCCAAAGACAATGATGTTGGATATGCAGAGAGCGTGGTGGGGTGGAGGAGGGTGTTGGCGAGGGAGCTGGGTGTCGTTAGTGCGCATCAGGAAAAGATGGACAATGATACAAAGGGAAGAAGAGCATTCTTGATAATAGAAAGGGGTGTGAGATCTGAAATTGAATTCTGGTTCAGTCATACTGCTAATTTCCCAAGGGTCCTGGCTGAGTGAGTGAGAAAAGGAATGTTCATAGTGGGGGCCAGAGATCAGGACTTCTTAATGGAAAATTGAAAGGATATTTTACTTATCCACAATGGAGTCCAGGCAGAACAACAAGACATGTTTCAGGGATTGGACAGGTAAACCTAAAGTTTAAAGTTTTAAAGTTTAAAATTTTACAGTTTATTTATTTATTAGTCACAAGTAAGGCTTACACTAACACTGCAATGAAGTTACTGTGAAATTTCCCCATGGTAACAACTTACCCAGGACTATGGATGATGTCATGTCAGTGAGGAAGATATGGGAGGGGCCAAGGATAGAAAAAAAGACTTGCATTTATATAGCACTTTTCATAACTGTAGTATGTCCCAAAGCTTTTTACAGCTAATAATTTTTTAAGTGCAATACTTAAATGAGGCACAAATTGACCGTGATGGACTGGGAAACATAACAGAAAGGGAAGACAGTGGACGGGCAATGGCAAGCATTTAAAGAACAAATAGGTAACTCCAGAAGTTGTTTGTTCCTCTTTGGCGCAAGAGGGATAAGGGAATTGTGACCAAACCATGGCTTACAAGGGAAATTAGAGATAGCATCAGATTCAAGGAAGAAGCATGCAAATTGGCAAGAAAAAGAAAAAAGTCTCAGGATTGGGGGCAGTTTAAAATTCAGCAAAGGATGACCAAGGGATTGATTAAGAAGGGAAAAATAGAGAATGAAAGTAGTCTAGCGGGGAACATAAAAACTGTAAAAGTTTCTGTAGGAATGTAAAGAGAAAAAGATTGACAAAAATGAATGTTGGCCCCTTACAATCAGAAACAGGAGAATTCATAATGAGGAATAAAGAAATGGCCAAGGAATTAAATTCATTCTTTGCTTCAGTCTTCACAATGGAAAACATGAATAGTGTACCAGATGTTCTGAGATAGATACAAGTTTTAGTGAGGAGCTGAAAGATATCAGCATTAGCAGAGAAATGGTTTTGGGGAAATTGATGGGATTGAAAGTGGATAAATCTCCAGGTCCTGATCATCTTCATCCCAGAGTACTGAAGGAAGTGGCCCTGGAAATAATAGATACATTGCTGGTTATTTCAAAATTCTTTGGACTTTGGAATGGTTCCTACAGATTGCAGGGTAATGTCAGCCCATTATTCAAAAAGGGAGATAGAGAGAAAACAGGCTACTATAGACCATAGAATAAAAAATTACAGCTCAGAAACAGGCCTTTTGGCCCTTCTTGTCTGTGCCGAACCATTTTTTGCCTAGACCAGTGAGCCTAATGTCAGTACTGGGGAAATTGCTATTGCCCATTGTCAAAGATTTCATAACTCGGCATTTGGAAGGCCGTGATATAATTAGACAAAGTCAGCATGGATTTACAAAAAGGAAATCACGCTTGACGAATCTATTGGAATGCTTTGAGGATGTAACTAATAGAGTTGACTGAGGAGAGCCAGTGGATGTGGTTTATTTAGACTTCCAGAAGGCTGTCGACAAAGTCCCACATTACTATATAAAGTTAAAGCACATGGGATTTCAGGTAATGTTTTGAGATGGATAAGAAGCTGGTTAGCAGATAAGAGTTGGCATTAAGAGGTCCTTTCCTGATTGACAGTCAGTCTGTGACTAGTGGGGAACCGTAGGGATTTTCGACTGTGTTCGCCCCCAAGGCTGGAAGTTACTGCCCAAGATGAATGGACCTTTGCATTTCCTGTCCTGTCCACTGCAAGTCATTTAGTGGATAACATGGGAAAATTCTGCCCCCAGTCCACTGCAGTTAAAGATGGCAGCTCACTAGCACCTTCTCAAGAGCAACAAGGGATGGGCAATAAATGCTAACCAAACCAGATATGTTACACACCAAGAATGTATTAAAAAGAGGAAGATGGAATGATCAACTGCTGCTGGGGTGTTTGAAGAGGATAAGTCGGGATTGTCAAGCACTTTATTCCCTTTGAAAGTGCTGACACAGCCACAGGAGATTAAAAATCATGGAACAGCCAGGGACCACGTCCATGTTTCGTGGTTCCTGTCACTTTACACAGTGACAGAGGAGATCATTTGTGATTTCCTTAAATACCTCACAGAGGAGGGATGGGGGTGGGATGTGTCACAAGCTCAAACTGTGTTCTCTACACCAGCTACTGTAGGAGGGAAGAAATTACATTTGTTCAACGATCTTAAAAGCACTAACAGATTGTCACGGTGCTTCAAAACACTTTGAATCCTGTGAGAGCAATGCAAATAAATATTGACACATGACAATCGGCATAACAAGTATCAGAAAATTAAGCAAACCATGGTCCAGAAATTCAATTAGTTGGTATCATGTGCTGCTCCTAGTTTGCAAACACACCGAGCACTTGTCATCGGTCTCATGTTTCATCTCTTTGATTTATTGTTCAAAACTAATGAACTGGCCTCTCTTTATATACATTTATCTCACCGTAACATAATGAAATTGTGTACTAAGCATACCGTGCTCCTACGGGCTGGAAATTTGTCCTTTATTTGAATTTTACAAGTTGAGGGGATTGAGTAATTGTGCAGAGGGCGGGTGCGGGGGCCTGTTGTCGGGGGGGGGGAAGCCGAATATTTCTAATTCCCTTTTGTGAAGGCTTCTACATAAGTGGAAGACGCAAGTGGCAAGAACCCAAGAAATGAGAAATGAGTCGCATCGACCCTGATCCACACCACACCTCCCAAACAAATTCATTTAAATGCACCAACTTCAAGTTTAAATCCAGCTGTTAGCAGGAAGCCTGATTTGGAGGCTGAAGATGGTGGCAAGTACTTTCCACGACATCATTCTACAATAAGTAATGAGGCTGAAGTGATGTGGAGAATTCGGGTGAGGGTGGAGGGGGCAGGGTGGTATGAGGCTGTTGTTGAGGCCATTTATCCAGAATCCCTTAAGCCAGAAAGGGGTTCTGAGCTGATATTCTGACAAGTGGTTTAAAAGTTTATTTATCAGTGTCACAAGTAGGCTTACATTAACACTGCAACAAAGTCACTGTGAAAATTCCCTAGTCGCCACACTCCGGCGCCTGTATGGGTACACCGAGGGAGAATTTAGCATGGACAATGCAGCTAACCAGCGCGTCTTTCGGACTGTGGGAGGGAACCGGGGCACCCGGAGGAAACTCACACAGACATGGGGAGAATGTGCACACTCCACTCAAACAGTAAACCGAGCCAGGAATTGAACCCGAGTCTCTGGTGCTGACAGGCAGCAGTGCTGACCACTCTGCTACCATTGTACCATGTTAGGGTGAGATTAGTAAGCCTCCAAAATCAACCTGGACTTATCCAGAGACTAAACATTCATCCCCAGGGGGACATTGCATTCAGCCATCTTTGAGAATAAGTAGATCAGAATTTTTTTTTAAATTATTTGCGTTGAATATTTACATTTACTCATTTTTAAGAATATTGGGGATGGGAAAATGAGCTATTTGACTGGTTGTCAATACCATCCATCAGGGTAATGAACAGTCTATTCCTTTTCCAATTGGTGTGGGAAAATGATGTGCCACAAAGGTGATTGTGTTGAGAGTCATCGATCGCAGAGACAAGAGGTGATGGAGTGGTTGGAAGTGGGAGGGTTCACTTAATGATGCTCCCAGGAATTCTATCAGATTCCATCTTCTTGGCACGTTGGTCTCACTCCTCAGCAAATTTGCACATTCACCAAATTGGGAAGATCTTCCTGATTGGGCCTCGGTATATTTGGCAACTTTACTTAGCTGTTGTCCGGACTATGCACAAGCCTTATGTGTCAGGAGTCAGATGCACTGACGGTCCTCTTAGCTTTGACTAAAGAGATATACAATTCCTGTATAGGGCAGCATGGTGGCACAGTGGTTAGCACAGCGCCAGGGAGCCAGGTTCAATTCCAGGCTTGAGTCACTGTCTGTGTAGAGTCTGCACATTCTCCCCATACCTGCATGGGTTTTCTCTGGGTGCTCCGGTTTCTTCCCACAATGCGAAAGACATGCTGGTTCGGTGCATTGGCCATGATAAATTCTCCCTCAGCGTAACTGAACAGGTGCTGGGGTGTGGCGACTAGGGGATTTCCACAATAGCTTCAAGAAAGCTTACTTGTGACGCTAATAAATAAACTTAAACTGTAATGAAAAGGCATATAGGGAGAGGAGCATTGAGGCAATGACAACGAAATGAGAATTTGTGAATCAGCGTCAGAGAATGGCAGGAACACGAACCTTTGAAGCATTCTTTTCCAGCCAATGAGATTTTCTTTATAGCAATTGGTCCTTTAGAGGATGAGAAAGGGGAGCTAGTGGTAGGGGATGGGGATATGGCTAAGGTCTTGAATAACTTTTTTGTTTCTGTCTTCACGGAGGAGAACGTGAATAATTTGCCGAGTGTTAGCGATGGAAAGGTGGTAGGACTGGAGGGTCTTAATGACATTACTGTTACTAGAGAGGTGGTGCTCGACAGACTGGAGGGGCTGATTGTGGACAAGTCCCCAGGACCGGATGGAATGCATCCGAGGGTTCTGAAAGAAATGGCGGAGGTGATAGTGGATGCCTTGGTGGTTATTTTCCAGACGTCGCTGGATTCCGGGGAAGTGCCGGAAGATTGGAAAACGGCTAATGTTACGCCGTTGTTTAAGAAGGGTGCCAGGCAAAAGGCGGGGAATTATAGGCCGGTTAGTTTAACGTCTGTGGTAGGTAAAATGTTAGAATCCGTCATTAAGGAGGAAATTGCGAGGCATCTTGAAGGGAATTGCTTGATAGGGCAGATGCAACACGGTTTCATTAAAGGGAAGTCGTGTCTGACAAATTTACTGGAGTTCTATGAGGATGTGTCTAGGGCAGTGGATAGAGGAGAGCCGGTGGATGTGGTCTTTCTGGATTTTCAGAAGGCGTTTGACAAGGTACCTCACAAGAGGTTATTGCAGAAGGTCAGGGGACATGGAGTTGGGGGTAGGGTGTTAGCGTGGATAGAGGATTGGTTGTCAAATAGGAGGCAGAGAGTGGGGGTCAATGGGTGCTATTCGGATTGGCGGTTGGTGACTAGTGGGGTGCCCCAGGGGTCGGTGCTGGGGCCTCAGCTATTTACCATTTATATAGATGATCTGGAGGAGGGAACCGAGTGCAGGGTGTCGAAATTTGCTGATGACACCAAGATTGGGGGAAAGGCAAATTGTGCGGAGGGTGTGGAGAGTCTGCAGAAGGATCTAGATAGGCTGGGCGAATGGGCCAGGAAATGGCAAATGGAATTTAATGTTGGCAAGTGTGAGGTGGTCCACTTTGGTAGGAAGAATGGTAGGAAGGACTATTACTTACGTGGCGAAAAACTGCAGCAGGCGACGGTGCAGAGGGAACTCGGGGTCCTTGTGCATGAGTCGCAAAAACCCAGCTTGCAGGTGCAGCAGGTGGTCAGGAAGGCGAATGGGATGCTGGCCTTCATAGCGAGGGGGATTGAATATAAAAGTAGGGAGGTCTTGCTGCAGCTGTATAGGGCATTGGTGAGGCCGCAGCTGGAGTACTGTGTGCAGTTTTGGGCGCCGCACCTGCGCAAGGATATTTTGGCCCTGGAGGGAGTGCAGAGGAGGTTTACTAGGCTGATACCGGAGTTGAGGGGATTGAACTATGAGGAGAGGCTGAATAAACTAGGCTTGTACTCGTTAGAGTTTAGAAGAATGAGGGGAGATCTCATTGAGACGTATAAGATGATGAATGGGATGGATAGGATAGAGGTGGAGAGACTCTTCCCGCTCAAAAAAGACAGTAGGACTAGGGGGCACAGCCTCAAGATAAAGGGGAGGCGGTTTAGAACGGAGTTGAGGAGGAACTTCTTCACTCAAAGGGTGGTGAATCTCTGGAATTCTCTGCCCGTTGAAGTGGTGGAGGCTGCCTCGCTAAATATTTTTAAGAAGCGGGTTGATGGGTTTCTGATAAGAGAGGGGATTAAGGGTTATGGGGAGAGGGCGGGAAAGTGGAACTGAGCCACAACAGATCAGCCATGATCTTATTGAATGGCGGGGCAGGCTCGAAGGGCTAGATGGCCTACTCCTGCTCCTATTTCTTATGTTCTTATGTTCAATGAGACGCCGGCAGCCAGTCACAAAGCGTCTATAACATCAATTCTTTTGGTGTTTTTTTAAACAGCTAACTAGCCACTTAACCAATGAAAATGTCAGGTGGTTCACGCTGAGGATTGTGCACATTTGGAAGACGATGGATTATTGATCAGACAGAAAAGCCAGAGCTGCTAATCGATGTTAGTAAAACTGCGAAAGGAGAAACATGAGAAGGTTTTTGGAGCCGGGAGCAGTGGACAATCTAAAGACATCATTCAAATAAATCAATCTGTTCTGAACCGCTTGGTGCACCTGTGTGACAACCAGTAACAAGTAGCAGAGAGTATGAGGTGAGTGCTATTGTAAAGTAAGACACAGGATAAATATGAGCATGAAAAAGCCAGCCAGTTGCTACAGAAATTGCCATCAACCTCTGCAAAGACTTGTATTTATATAGAATCATAGAATCCCTACAGTGTAGAAGAGGCTATTCAGCCCATCGAGTCTGCACCGACTCTGACAGGATATCTTACCCAGACCCTCTCCCCCACCCTGTCCCTGTAACCCCACACATTTTCCTTGGCTAATCCCATCTAACCCTAAACATCTTAGGACACTAAGTGGCTATTTAGATGGCCAATCCACCTAACCCACACAACTTTGGACAGTGGGAGGAAACTCGGAGCACCCAGTGGAAACCCACGCAGACATGGGGAGAACATGCAGACTCCACACAGTCAGTGACCCGAGTGTGGAATTGAGCCCAGATCCCTGGAGCTGTGAGGCAGCAGTGCTAACCACTGTGCTACCATGTTGCCCACGGTACCCTCATGACCTCTTGACACTGTAACGCACTTTACAATGAAATATTTTGGGAGTATAGTCATTGTTATAATGTAAAAACCACAGTCAATTTGTGCACAGCCAGCTCCCACAAACAGCAGTGTGATAATGGCCAGATAATCTGTTACAGTCTTGTTGCCAAGAGCACCAAAGAGAAGGCCTATTGTTTGAAAAAGTGTTGTATGATCTTTTATGTCAACTCAAGTGAGGGCCTTGGTTTAACGGCACAGATTTTATGGTAGTGATGTTGACAAAACTGTCAACATTCACCATGACTACTCCTCGAGAAACTATCAGCATCTTACAGAGTCTGCACCTGTGCAGTTAAACAGGGAAGTTCAGAAAGTTCTGGAATTCTGTTTCTCAATAAGTTACAGTGTAGAAGTCTCCGCAGGCAACAATCAATTAAAAATAATCAAACTCACAGAAATCTGCCGACTTACACTATTAATCTCACTGTGAAAACCTTGAAAAAGCTACACCCTGTTAAATGAGGTGTAACTGAGATTTTCTAAGCTGCACTAAATGAATAGTTAATGTTGTATGGCCTCGCTGTACCTGCAAAACTAAATTTATATTTGCAGAATACCAAATTTCTCCATTCTGATATAAACACTTCCATAAATAAAATAATATTTTATTTCCCATGTGTAATTCCCAAACATTTTATTTTTTTAATTCTCTGTGAAACGCTCTTTTAAAAGTGAAAATTTCAATGTTTCTCACATCCTAGTGAGTTGTTAGTGAGAATGCGATTGGCTGCCTGCCCTGCTTGACAACATCACTGACTTGGTGCAAGATCCAAACTGATTTCGGGAAACTGGAAATCCCAGCAGCAGAGATCGCTGTGTGCAAAGCTGAGTGGCTTCCTCTGGGGGCAGAGCTGAGCACAGCGGCATTGCTGCTGTCCACAGGATCCAGGCACCTCTGACAGTGCAGCACTCCACTGGATTGTCAGCCTGGATTTTGAGCTCAAGTCCCTGGGAAGGAATTTGAAGCCACAGCTTTCTGACATTGAGATGAGAGAGCTAATACTGTGATCCAAGAGCTGTTGATATTGATGGGGAGACAATAATGTAGTGTTAACATCACTGGGCTAATAATCCAGAGACCAAGGATAATCCTCTGGGAACCCGTGCTAAATTACCCCTTAGTGATGGGGGGGGCGAGCTAGGATGGGGTTGTAAGGATTGAGCCTCAGTGGGACTGGTGCAGTCTTGGTGGGCCGAATGTACTATAGGGATTCTATGATTCTATGACAATGTACTGTCGTTATTCTGAATATTAAGGGTTAAAGAAGGTGGGTGCATTCGATCCCAGCAGAATTGATCAGTCTTCCAAAGCTGTCCCTGAGTTTTGCTGCAGGAAAGTTTAAACATTTTGTTTTAGGCCCCAGGTATCCCCCTCCACAACCTTCCAAAGTGAAAATGTGGTGGACTAACTGCTCCTTTCATGGAGCAGCCATACTGTACGCCTTGTCTCCAATATTCTGGTGATGCCATCCCTAGGATTCAGAGTGGGGTCAATGGCAGCACACCCAGAGGCTGGAGGGCCTCCCCCACCAAACCTCTGACAGTGGCTATAGTGTCTTCTTGGGAGCGCCTTCCTATAGAGCCACTAATGGCCATTTGAATTGGAGCAAATTTGGCGACACAGTGGTTTAGCACTGCTGGGTCTCAGCGCCAGGGATCCGGGTTCAATTCCGGCCTTGGGTAACTGTCTGTGTGGAGTTTGCACGTTCTTCCTGTGTCTGCGTGGGTTTCCTCTGGGTGCTCCGATTTCCTGCCATGCTGAATTGCCCCTTAGTGTCAGGAGAACTAGCAGGGCAAATATGTGAGGTTATGGGGATAGGGCCTGGGCTGTAGTCAGTGTATGCTAGATGGGCTGAATGGCCTCTTTCTGCATCGTGGGGATTCTGTGAAAACAAATGCTCTTGTCACAGTACATCTGAGGAATCCACTACTTTTGGTACCATGCAGTGCGTACAGTTACTTGGGATCATTAAATCAAACAAGAACACCATTATATTCGCAGTCTTTGCTGCACTCCAAACTATTTTAAAGAGTCCCCCTCTGGCGTGAGCCCAATATCTGGATCACAATTGCTCCCTTTTCACAGCAGCTATGGCAGATCGCAAGCTTTTCCTGTCGGTTTACAGTGTTAACTCTCAGAGATGTTTGCCTGAAGCTGGCTGGCAGTGACTTTTCTAAAATAAAAATCCGGCGTACTTCTTGGCCATGTAATTCTTTTCCCTCATGAGGCATTTTGCCTTTTGGGAAAGTCCACCGACCACGTCCCAGTGGAATACAGCCTTCCAAACATATCCCTTGTCTGCAGTAATGGTACTAGATCCAGTTCCCGCTTCCCAAGTGTGCCAGAACTGTTCAGATTGTTGCTGTAAATAATCGGTTCTCCTCTGCAAGAGCCGACACGACAGTAAAATATTGCTGATCTGGAACATAAACAGTAATTATCGGGAAAAAAAAACTCAGCAGGTCAGGCAGCATCTGTGGTGAGAGAAACATTTAAGGTCAGCCTTCCTGTAGTGACTGGAGGCGACGTGATGTGGCTCCAAAAACAAATGGTTCATTGAGTTATTGTAACTGTATACAATGGTCTGACAGATCATGTGCACAGGTCTACTCTGCCCCCCCCCGCATCCCGCCAACCTTCCCGGCTCCAACTGAAGGTCCTCCCCGTCCCAGGACATGCACCTTCGCTCCTGATTGGCCCAGTTTTCTGCGCAGCTGCCTCATAGGTCCAATCCAATCACATGGTGGGCAAAGTGTCGCCTCCTTGAAGAGTCCACGTTACCACCCATCCTTGGGGGACATCCACATCTACCTGAGCCGCTGTCCTTGTCGTTCTGGGTGGAAGGGGTTGAGGGTTTGGAAAGTGCTGAAAAGGAGCTTTGGTGAGAGTTTTTGTGTCACCGTGACTCCAAAGCTCAGCCTATCAGATGTAAAAATTCCAGATTTTGGCTGGTGGGACTGTGGTGTTATCTAATCGGGGTGAGCTGGCCCTTAGGATCTAATCTACATCCACGACATCCGCACATTTGGAGTTTTCCGATAAATTATGTCGCTTCTTCTGTTTCTAAGTCAGCAAGGGATGGCACGGTGGTTAGCACTACTGCCTTACAGCTGCAGGGACCTGGGTTCGATTCCTGACTTGGGTCACTGTCTGTCTTTGTACATGCTCCCCGTATCTGTGTGGGTTTCCTCCGGGCGCTCCGGTACCCTCTCACACTCCGAAGATGTGCGGGTTAGGTGCGTTGGCTATGCGAAATTGCCCCTTAGTGTCCTGGGATGTGTAGGGATTAGTGGGGTAAATATGTGGGGTTAAGGGGATGGAGCCTGGGTGGGATTGTTGTCAGTGCAGACTCAATGGGCCGAATGGCCTCCTTCTGCACTGTAGGATTCTGTGAAGATGCTGCCTGATCCGTTGAGTATTTCCAGCCTCTCTTGTTTGTAATCGGTGAGCTAACATTGCCCTAGCTACCGGATTGATCTCCTTCTCATGGGGGGAGGAGAGAGTGAGGATATCAATTGTTCTTTATACTGAACCTGGCTCCATCCAGCACAGCGCTGAAGCAGGTCTCAGTGGAGGAACGGGGGAGATTAGCTCGAGTCAGGGAGTCAGGGAGTTGGCATTGGTTCAGTGTCAGTGGCCAACGTCCTTCCCTTCATTGCTGGGCCAACCTCCAGACTGGTGAGTCTCGTACTCAGTCACAAGTTATAAATAGCAAATAAACCCATTTCTCAATAACACAGGCCCTCACGCTGCTCTCTAAACCCCAGCTCTCTTCCCCTATCGTGGCCACAGTGTTTTCTGTACAATGCTGCCCATTCCTCTGAGCTCATCAATCATTGTCTGCTTCACGCTTTCCCTCAATAACTAACCACAGAAAAGGCATTGATTTTATTCTCTTCACACACCTACCTTCCTACACCTCGGGCTCTTTTAGCCACCTAGTGAAAGGATTTGCTGTGACTTACAGACTTTCGAAACCAGCATCTCCCTCATGAGCCCTTCCCAGGCATTTTGCTTTGTAGTTCCTGTCAGCCGTGGCTCAATGGGAGGTTGTGGTCCCACTCGGAAAACCTGGACACCAAATTCAGGTGGACATCCCTGCTATAGAGGGGTGTCTTGTGGGTGAGGCATTAAGGCAAGAGACATCTTTCCCTCCCAGTATAACGGAGTCACCAAGCTACCAGTGACATTTTAAAGAAAGGAACATATAGGCTGTGCCTGAGAGAAAGGTCATTTGAAATAACCTAATATATTTTGTCACTCATTCGTGGGACAGGGGCGTAGCTGGCAGCCATCATTTATTGCCCATCTCGAGTAGCCCGAGGGCAGTTGAGAGTCAACCACATTGCTGTGGCTCTGGAATCACATGTAGGCCAGACCGGGTAAGGATGGCAGATTTCCTTCCCTAAAGGACCTTAGTGAACCAGACGGGTTTTTCCAACAATTGACAGTGGTTTCAATAGATTCTTAATTCCAGATATTCTTTTTAATTGAATTCAAATTCTGCCATCTGCCGTGATGGGATTCGAACCCGGGTCCCCAGAACATCAGCTGAAGTTTCTGGATTAACAGTCTAGCGATAATATCACTAGGCCATCACCTCCCCATAGACTGGGCTTTTTAACCTTAGAAAAAATGGGCTGGGGTTCTCCCTCAAAAATTCTCAGTGCCGAATTTGCGTAAAAACTCCTGCTGGTTTTATTCGCAGAATTTTCAAAATGAATCTCCCACACTGTGTGTATCACAGAGTGTCTCAGAGAGATTCACGCTGAAAATCTGTGGGTGGGGCCTATTCCCGCCGGAGAGGCCGGCAGTACATCAGTGAGCAGTCCACTGCGCGCATACCGATCTGTCAGCACCAAGATCAGTGTGTGTGCAGTAGCCCCCCACTTACTGGCCCCCCACTCCTTCATTACTGGCCTCCCAGACCAGCCCCGACATCTCCCCCCCCCCCAACAGCAGTCCAGACACCCTCCCCCCTGCAGCCCCGATCCCTCCCCCAACAACACCTGGATGTCCAGCCTCCAACCACCAATTCTGTCCGCGATCCACTGATCCTGACTGCAGAGTGGCAACAGGACACACCCTCCCCCAACCCCACCCATCACGCTGCCTATAGCCCTCCCAATAGACCATGCCTCTCTGGCTCCCACCCCCTTGGCACTGCCCGGTGAGCAGTGCCAAGGTGCCTTTTGGGCAGTGCCAGGGGGCACACTCTTATCTGACCTCCTGGGGTGCCTTTATGGCTTCTCTCCACTCCAACGGGGTCGACCACCAGTTCCCTGTTACCCATCCAAATGCCTCTTAAATGTTGCTAATGTGTCTGCTTCCACCACCTCCTCTGGCAGCTTGTTCCAGGCACCCATCACTCTCTGCGTGAAAAACATCCCCCACACATCTTCTAAAGGGTGCTATATAAATGCAAGTCTTGCACTCTTTTTGTTTACCCCTTGAGATCAAACATGGGATTCTTGTTGTCTATGGTGCCACACCACACAAGTGGTCTCTGCAACAGTGAGACAGCTCATGAGAAAAGTCTCTTCTTAACGATTTCGGTAGTGGTTAGCCGAATGCTGAGATATGAGGGTATCAAGTTGGGATCCCTGCTGTTTGTTCCTTCACTAATTTCCCATGATACTGAAGTCCCAGTGTGTCTGTTACATTTCTGAATGGAGTCTGTCTTCTTTCCTCTGAGTAGGAAAGTGTATGTGAGAGCGAGAGTGGGTGTGCTTGTATGGAGAGGGGAGATTTATAATAAAAAATAGGCCTGTGTTTTTCTTGGAGACTATTTTACAACTTTTAAATAAAAAACTTTTATTCCTTTCTCAGAGCTACAAAACAAGACCAGCACAGTGGCACAGTGGTTGGCACTGCAGCCTCACAGCGCCAGAGACCTGGGTTTGATTCCTGGCTTGGGTTGCTGTCTGTGCAGAGTCTGCATGTTCTCCCTGTGTCTTCCGGGTACTTCAATTTCTTCTCATAGTTCGAAAGACGTGCTGGTTAGGTGCATTGAACATGCTAAATTCTCCCTCAATGTACCCGAACAGGCGCCGGAGTGTGGCGACAATAGGACTTTCACAATAACTTCATTGCAAATAAGAGCACAAATGGAGGGTTGTCCTTCATTGCTAGAGGGATGGAGTTTAAAAACAGGGAGGTTATGGTGCAACTGTATAAGGTGCTGGTGAGGCCACACCTGGAGTACTGTGTACTGTCTTGGTCTTACTTGAGAAAGAATATAATGGCACTGGGTGGGGGTTGGGAGAGTGCAAAGGAGATTCACTGGGGTGAATCCAGAGGTGAGAGGGTTGACTTGATAGGAGAGACTAAGTAGACTGGGCCTATACTCATTGGAATTCAGAAGAATGAGGGGAGGTCTTATAGAAACATCTAAGAAGGGAATAAATAAGATAGAAGCCGGGATGTTGTTCCACTGGCAGGTGGATCTAGAACTAGGAGTCATAGCCTCAAAATAAGGGGGAACAGATTTAGGACTGAGTTGGGGAAGAACTTCTTCACCCAAAGAGTTGTGAACCTGTGGAATTCCCTGCCCAGTGAAACAGTTGAGGCTACTTCATTGAATGTTTTAAAGGAAAAGATAGATAAATTTTTGAACAGTAAAGGAATTAAGGGTTATGGTGAGCGGGTGGGTAAGTGGAGCTGAGTCCATGAAAAGATCAACCATGATCTTATTGAATGGCGGGTCAGGTTCAAGGGTCCAGATAGCCTACTCCTGCTCCTAGTTCTTTTGTTTGTATTGCAATGTTAATATAAGCCTACTTGTGATACTAATAAATAAAACAGCAAGCCCTGATTCATCTCTTCGCCCTTTAACAATGTAAAAAACTACAAAATGTCTCGTCGGAGAATCATAAAGACCTGGGAAGCAGGCAATTTTAAACCAAGAGGGAAAATGCTGGAAAATCTCAGCAGGTCTGGCAACGTCTGTAAGGAGAGAAAAGAGTTGACATTTCGAATCCTCATGACCCTTTGTCAAAGCTCATTTTATACTCTGTCTTTCCAGCAATTGATGGTGAGTATTCTGAGAGACTGAGGTAAAAAAGGAGAAAACACAAGGAAGGGTTTCATACTCATAAAGAAATAAAAAGAATCTGTGAACCTGGAATTAGTGTTTCCTTCTGCCTTTACCGCCCACCCCCTCCTCATTTACGCTTCCTCATAAAAAGGCAGGACGATCCAGGGACACTGAAGGCCAGAGGCATGTGTGTGTGTGTGGACAAGGTCAGATGTCACTGACCCCGAGTGCCACTCTTGAAGAAGTTCAGGAAGCTGCAAGACTCCTCCCTTCTCCCTTCCTCTAAATAGCTCGGCTGAACTGACAGGCTTTCTGGAGGAACAGTAGCTAGCTGGGTGTGAAAGACGCTGGGATCCAGGATTCAAAGCCACTGAGACTCCCAACACTTAGACATTATCCCTTAAAGGGATTACTGCAGACGGGACTGTGCAAGATTTCCACATTATTTCACCAGCACAACCTTTTCAACCGCAGGTCAACAGAACACTTAAGTCTCTCCTGGCTGAACAGCAGAGTTTTGGCATTCAACTTTACACTTTGAAAAGGAGGGGGGGGGGGGCCACAACCTGACTGGAATTATTTTAGTCGAGCCTAAGTTCTAGAAGTGAAGGATATCGCCAAAGAGAATGGCAGTTTCACCCCCACTAAATGTGACAAATTCAGCAATTAAATCACTATTAGCCGCATTGAACTGATTAAGACAATTGCAGCCCTTCTCTTTCCAGTGATTTGCCTTTTAGTATCAGTGCTCAAATAAACAAGTACCTATGCAGCAAAATGAAAAGACAGAAGTGGCTCTGGAGCCATTCTTAAAGCGGGGAATAAAACCGTCATTAGTCCTTGAAGAGTTAGCTGAGTGAGCCCCCCTGCGTGTGTCAAGTCCATTGGGATCACTGTGCAGAGCACGTATATTTTACCACACCAGTTTCATTGTACTGCATCAACTGTTCCAATGAATGATGGTCAGGGAGACAGCACAGTGCTGTGTTAGCAAACAAGTAAATCATTTAGATTGCATGCAGTTCCACTGCTGCACATGAATGGGGCAGTAAATCTGTTAGATTATTGTCTACTATTCCACTGAATTCATTATGGCTGCTCTTATTCTACTTGGAAATAAAGGAATATCAATACCTCCCACACAGTCAATTTATAACCCAAATTATTTGCATGATGACGATATGTGAATTATGCTCACGCCCTAATCAGCTAAACGGGATGAACGCTGGTAACATGCTGATAAAAGTCTGCTACCTGAAACATGTTTCTGTTAATCACCAGCAAGTGGAGAAGATGGCTGAAATCTGCCTTCTGAAATGAACCACGCAATCTCACTTTTATCGATTTTTCACCCAGAGGGGAAAAGATATTTCGCAGTTCAAAGTGCCGATGGTTTGCGACTTGGATGTGGTTCAAATTTCCAATATCACACTGTGTTCAACCCACCAGGGTAGGCTACCCAGGAGAACCCTACTGAAACCCAACATGTGTCCTTGCTCATTCCGTAGCCCTCTCTCTAAATCAGTGTTATCAGTTCAATAAACTGGAGTATCAAAGTCCAGTACAGGACTGAAGGGGATGCTACAGTGTTCAGGGTGCCATCTCTCAGAGAGCATGTTGGATCAAGTCTCTGTTCTTGGTTGGATATGAAGGCTCCAATAGCAGTATCTCACTAAAGAGGAAGAGACTTATTCCTGCCATCCCAGGCCAATAGTTACCAATATTTCTTGTGTCTTCATGTGTCTGGGAGCTCTAGTTTCCTCCCATACTCCAAAGATGTGTAGGGTTAGGTGTATTGGCTATGCTAACTTGCCCTTAATCCATTGACTCGCGTCCACACTTTCTGCTGCCTTGGAAAAGCAGCCACCATAATCATGAACCTCACGCATCCTGGAAATACTCTCTTCCACCTTCTTCCGTTAGGCATGAACCTACCTTGTATTAATTAAGCTGAGCTGTTTCTATGCCCTAGCTATGACACTAACATTACATTCTGCAAGCTCTCCTTTGCTTCCCTGCTATGTACTCTATGAATGGTATGTTTTGTCTCTATAGTGTGCAAGAAACAATACTTTTCACTGTATACCAACACGTGACAATAATAAATCAAATCAAATCAAATAATATCAAGGGGATGAGTAGGGTAAATGTTTAGGGTGACAGGGATAGGGCTTGGGTGGATTTGTTGTTGGTACAGGCTCGATGGGCCGAATGGCCATTTTCTGTACTGTAGGGTTTCAATGACTCTACGAGGATTATGAGCATTATAACATCACTGTTTGTGGAAGCTGGCAATATTAAAAGTATTTCCTGTCCTCCACAGTGCCTATCATTCAGAAGAACTTCAATGACTGCAAATGACCTATCTATAGATAGGTCTATAGATTGGTAGGTGTTGATGTGATTGGCGCAACTCGTGGGCCGAAGGGCCTGTTTGTGCTATAGTGTTCTATGTTCTATGTATGTTCTATGTTGAAATGCTTTGCAATGTCTTGAGATTGCAACAATATAAAGGTAGGCTTTTCCTTAATATTACTTTAATTTATAGCTGAGATTGGTCACATATACTTTACGACAAAACCATGTCTGTTCTGATTACTGAGTCTGCCAATTTCAATGTTTCTCATTGGTTCAGTCTCTGGCCTCCACTTTCTGATTGGGGCCCATCATTTGACATATTTCTGCAATTTGCCATATTGGCTGCGCTGGGGTAAATCTTCATGTTGGAGGTGAGATCCCTCTATCATGGAGTCACAGCAGGGATCAAACTCAGTCAAGCCATTGGACTCAAGCCCAAAAGACAAGGCCACCTGTAGAAATCTTTTCATCAGATCTCGGTACCTTTATGTCTGATATTTCTGTGACTGTGTACCAATAGACCATGTTTTCTGTAATGATGGTATAATCTTGGCTAACACAGTGGGCATGATTTGTCTTTGGGGATTTGATTTGATTTATTATTGTCACATATATTATTATATACTGAAAAGTATTGTTTCTTATGCACTATACAGACAAAACATACTGTTCATAGCAAAAGAAAGGAGAGAGTGCGGAATGTAGTGTTACAGTGATAGCTAGGGTGTAGAGAAAGATCAACTTAGTGCAAAGTAGGTCCATTCAGAAGTCTGATGAAAGTCTGACTCAAGTTGTTCTTGAGTCGGTTGATATGTGACTCAGACTTTTGTATCTTTTTCCCGATGGAAGAAGGTGGAAGAGAGAATGTCCGGGTGTGTGGGGGTCCTTAATTATAGTGTACCCTAATGTCGGAATCAAATGCAAGCCTTGACCCTGCTCTGTATTGGGAACAATTACTCAACAGCGATATTTGCAAACTTCATAGAATCATAGAATCCCTACAATGCAGAAGATCATTCAACCCATTGAACCTGCGCCGACAACAATCCCACCGAGGCCCTATCACCCTAGCCCCACGTATTTACCTTGCTAGTCCCCTGACACTAAGGGACAATTTAGCAAGGCCAGTCAATCTAATCTGCACATTTTTGAACTGTGGGAGGAAACTGGAGCACCCAGAGGAAACCCATGCAGAAACGTGGAGAACGTGCATACTCCACACAGACAGTGACCTGAAGCCGGAATTGAACCCGAATCCCTGGTGCTGTGAGGCAGCGGCACTAGCCACTGTACCACTAGTCACCACAGAGTGCACTTGATGTCCAATTAAGAATAACTCCTGCAGGGGTCAATAGGAGATCCTCCAACATGGGAAGAGCTGCAGCCCATTGTTGCAGGAAGGGAGTTAGGCTCCTCTGTCTTCAGGCACCCTCTCAGCACTCTTTAAAGAAGCAGAAAGCTGACCACCGCAGCTGAAGCCAAGAAGGAATGTTGCTGGTAGGAGGACAACTCAAAGTCAAGCTGGAGTGCCGGCACCTGGGTATACCTTTGGGTGACAACTTCCAGGGATCTGCCATGTTCCCAGCTCCGCATTGGGGTTGGGATGGGGGGGGGTAGTAGCATATGTGAGGGGTGAATAGATTGACTGGAAATTTTCCAGTTGGCTTCTGATCCTAAGTTGTCCTTTTAATTGAAGTAAAAAAGCTGCCAACTCTTGTAGATTGAAAGCCCTTCCATGTTCAATTTAGGAAAATGACCAGGAATCAGGACTGTTATGGGGAATGGACACTGGCCAGAGGTAGTGGCGTAGTGGTATTGTCACTGGACTGGTAATCCAATGACTCAGAGCAAGATCTAGGGACCTGGATTCCAATCCCGCCACAGCAGATGGGGAAATTTGAATTCAACTTATAAAAATCTGCAATTAAAAGTGATCATGAAACCATTGTCGATAGTCGGAAAAACCCACCTGATTCACTAATGTCCTTTAGGAAAGGAAATCTTACCCGGTCTGGCCTACACGTGACTCCAGATCCACATCCCTAAATGGAGGGAAGTTAGGGATGGGCAATAAATACCAGCCCAGCTGGTGAGGCCCACATTCTATAAATGAATTATTAAAAAAAGAAAATTGGGAACACCGTCGTTCCTGTCTCCATAATCAGAAACTAAATCCTGTCTACTTTTCAGAAGTTAGGACGGGGGCTCTGCAGAAATACATCAGCATTTGAAGACAGCCCTGGGTTTCTATTAGAATCCACAACAACTGCACAAGTGTGAGGACAAGTTCAGACTTGGCAATGTAGCCTCCCACATATAAAACATTGCAAGCCAGCGCATTACAGTAAAGGAGCATACATCACCAAACTGGCCTGAAAGCATTAACATCACCAGCATCTGCTTCTGAGATCCTTCCAGTTAACACCCCACTTATCGTAAATTCTGCACCCTATCATGCCAAGTGACTGCCCAGCACAATCTGCCAAGCTATCCTGTGCAGCACGCACAATGAATTCTTCTCTGAGCAGAGAGTTTTGGAAGTAGATTCAAACAGGCTCAACTCAGAGCAGATGGGATTCAGAGGCTGCACATACTGTTCTGTTTGAGGTTTCTTTCTGGAGAATAGGATTAAAGAGGCGGGCATTTGTTCCCTTAAGTTCCACCACTCAATTAGTTGATGGCTGATCCGAATTTTCATTCCATCTACGCACGGTGGCACGGTGGTTAGCACTGCTGCCTCACAATGCCAGGGACCTGGGTTCAATTCTTGGCTTGGGTCACTGTCTGTGCAGAGTCTGCATTTTCTCTGCGTGGGTTTCCTCCGGATGTTCCGGTTTCCTCCCACGGTCCCAAGATGTGCAGGTTAGGTGGTTTGGCCATGCCCCTTACTGTCTGGGCGTCTAGCCAGAGTAAATACATGGGGTTCTAGGGATAGGGCCTGGGTGGGATTGTGGTCGGTGCAGGCTTGATGGACCGAATGGCCTCCTTCTGCACAGTATCCTATAGTCTATGATCTATGGAAGAGCCCTCTTCCCCATTCTCAGCATTCTTATGACGTAGAATTAAAAATTTCCAACAAAAATGCAAGTGAAAGGATTTCTTTCAATGCTCCTATCTGCTTGCCCATGTGTTTGCTCGCTGTCCTGTCCTGTAAATTAGTTTTTAATTCCGAGACTTCAGGGCACTCCAGGAGGACAGGCAATCGACTTGTCCCACACTGGATGGGACTGACTGAAAATTTATGCCCCTGGTTTCCCCAGTAGTTGGGGCCTTGTGCTCCACCCAAACCTACCCCAGCCCAAACCGCAGCCCACCCCTCCCTCTAAGATCAGGGCCAACATGTTGGATTAAAAAGACACCCCCTCCCACGTGTGGGGTTCAGGTAGAGAACTGGATCCTCTCTCGGCTAAGAGTGTAAAATTCAATGTCAGAGCCACAGGCAGAGTCAGCAGCTGCAGATGAAACTACTCACAAGCAGATGAAGGTTAAAAATCTCTGGCGTGCAGCAGTTGGATCAGCAACAGAGAATGTGCTCATAAATTAGACGCCAACACGCTCGTAAACAACAGGCAAGTCAGACTCCAGCTAGACTGTTGTGCTGCTGTCAGTGTTCTCCCTGGGAACAAACAACCGAGACTGTTTGATGATCAGAACGGCGCAGAACTCCAGGATTCTAACACTCCGCTGCTCACACTCAACCAAGTGGAATAAAGCCGCCAGGGTAAATGAGGGCCAGTGTTCAATCAGAGCCATAGAACAGCAATGTTACGCAGTTCAAACAGCGTCAGGAGAAGGTGTAGGCCCAATTTGTCTGCTGCACTCAGTGTGACCACAGGCAGCTGTGGATCAGAGGGAACCATACAGGT
Source organism: Carcharhinus amblyrhynchos (assembly GCF_965287045.1). Taxonomy (NCBI): domain Eukaryota; kingdom Metazoa; phylum Chordata; class Chondrichthyes; order Carcharhiniformes; family Carcharhinidae; genus Carcharhinus; species Carcharhinus amblyrhynchos. The sequence continues at coordinate 128,539,510 of NC_137327.1, forward strand.
GGATGGTTCCTCACGAACCCAGTGTCCAAACCCCAGGTGGAGTCAGACGGTACCCAGGGCTTGATCTTGGGGTAAAGGGGCGGCACGGTGGCACAGTGGTTAGCACTGCTGCCTCACACTTCCAGGGACCCAGGTTCAATTCCAGCTTTGGGTCACTGTCTGTACAGATTATGCACACTCTCCCCGTGTCTGCGTGGGTTTCCTCTGGGTGCTCAGGTTTCTTCCCACGTTAGGTGGATTGGCCTTGCTAAATTCATAGCCATAGAAACCCTACAGTGCAGAAGGAGGCCACTCAGCCCATCGAGTCCCACCAACAACAATCCCACCCAGGTCCTCTCCCTGTAACCCCACATATTTACCCTGCCAATCCCTCTAACCTGCGCATCCCTGGACACTAAGGAGCTATTTAGCAAGGCCAATCAACCTAACCGCACATCTTTGGATTGCCCCTTAGTTTGAGGGGTAATTAGCAGGGTAAATACATGGGATTACAGGGATAGAGCCTGGGTGGGATTGTTGTCAGTGCAGGCTTGATGGGCTGAATGGCCTCCTTCTGCACCGTAGGGTTGCTATGATAACGCCTACATGACCTGCCGAGGTAACTAGCTGTTAAAGATGCCAGGCATTAGGCCATGGTTGCAGCGTTTGAACATAAGAACATAAGAACATAAGAAATAGGAGCAGGAGTAGGCCATCTAGCCCTTCGAGCCTGCCCCGCCATTCAATAAGATCATGGCTGATCTGTTGTGGCTCAGTTCCACTTTCCCGCCCTCTCCCCATAACCCTTAATCCCCTCTCTTATCAAGAACCCATCAACCCGCTTCTTAAAAATATTTAGCGAGGCAGCCTCCACCACTTCAACGGGCAGAGAATTCCAGAGATTCACCACCCTTTGAGTGAAGAAGTTCCTCCTCAACTCCGTTCTAAACCGCCTCCCCTTTATCTTGAGGCTGTGCCCCCTAGTCCTACTGTCTTTTTTGAGCGGGAAGAGTCTCTCCACCTCTATCCTATCCATCCCATTCATCATCTTATACGTCTCAATGAGATCTCCCCTCATTCTTCTAAACTCTAACGAGTACAAGCCTAGTTTATTCAGCCTCTCCTCATAGCTCAATTTGGTGCCATCTGTTGCTGATCTTTCAGACTAGGGAGGGTCAGTGCCAGGTGCCCACACTATAGAATGACTTGGGCTGGTAAATTCTGGAGCCCGGGCTCGTGTGGTGGAGAGATTTGAAGGAGTTTTGGGCCTTGTGCCCAACCCCAGTCCTTCCCGCTCACCCCAAAAAAACATTTCGCTCTTATTTGCCAATGGGAGGTCTTTGTTAAGTTATTGGATGTGTTGGTGCATCATTGTAGGGCTAACACAAATATGATGGCTCGAATGGACTTTTTTTGTGCTTTTAAACATTCAGTGAATGTTGTTGCCCAGGTCTCCACCTGTAGCTGGATCTCATTGCCTTCGTTAAAGGGACACTAAATCACAAGGTCTGGGAGGCTAGATTTGGAGAGTTTGGATTTCTCACCCAATGCCCCAGTGACCTTGCTTGTGGCTAGCACAGGCTCCCTCCACACACTTGGCTGTAGAATGGTCTGATTGGTTCAGGCCTAAATTGTGATTCACTTTGCATACATTCCCAAGGTCCCTGTTAGATTTAGATACAATAGTGAGTTTTATAGGGCATCTGGGCAAATACATGAATAGGATGGGAGTAGAGGGATATGGTCCCCAGAAGGGTAGGGGGTTTTAGTCCAGTCAGCTATCATGGTCAGTGCAAGCTTGGGGGGCTGAAGGGCCTGTTCCTGTGCTATAATTTTCTTTGCTCTTTGATCTGTGTATACATATACACCTGGGTTCCTCTGCTCCTGCAGTCCTTTAAGAATTTTATCCCTTTTTTAAATTGTCTCTCCATAGTTTTCCTACCAAAATGCATCACCTCACATTTCTCCACATTGAACTTCATCTGCCACCCATCTGCCAACTGTACCAACTCGTCTATGTCCTTTGGACATAGTCCTATGCCCTCTTCACAGCTTATAACACTTCCACCAACTTAGAAATTGTCCCCTGCACACCAAGATCTTGATCATTGATGTACATCAGGAAAAACAAGAGTTCCAATACTGACCCCTGGGGAATCTCACTATAAACCTCAGAAAAATAGTCATTGGGCAGGTTTTTCTAGCTGTTCCCACTTGTGGGATCTTCTAGTCCTGCCAATAGTAACACCCCCATGTCCTCATGGTTTCCTGGGGGTGGATGGTGTGAACAATGGGAAGGCCCATTGACAGTGGTGGAACTGGAAGATAGAAGATCCCATCACTGACCAATGGTGAACTGCATCCTCTGCTCCAAACAGACTGCGCTGGTTGCAGGGGTGCTGAAGTATCTGCAGCATAAGATTTCAGCTTACTGTTTGCTTTCTCTCTCTATCATCGCACCAAGACTTGATTAATTACACAGAGACAATAGTTTTGGGCGCCGCACCTGCGCAAAGATATTTTGGCCTTGGAGGGAGTGCAGAGGAGGTTTACTAGGCTGATACCGGAGTTGAGGGGGTTGAGCTATGAGGAGAGGCTGAATAAACTGGGTTTGTACTCGTTAGAGTTTAGAAGAATGAAGGGAGATCTCATTGAGACGTTAAGATGATGAATGGGATGGATAGGATAGAGGTGGAGAGACTCTTCCCGCTCAAAAAAGACAGTAGGACTAGGGGGCACAGCCTCAAGATAAAAGGGGGGGCGGTTTAGAACGGAGTTGAGGAGGAACTTCTTCACTCAAAGGGTGGTGAATCTCTGGAATTCTCTGCCCGTTGAAGTGGTGGAGGCTGCCTCGCTAAATATTTTTAAGACGCAGGTTGATGGGTTTTTGATAAGAGAGGGGATTAAGGGTTATGGGGAGAAAGCGGGAAAGTGGAACTGAGCAGCGACAGATCAGCCATGATCTTATTGAATGGCGGGGCAGGCTCGAAGGGCTAGATGGCCTACTCCTGCTCCTATTTCTTATGTTCTTATGTTAACAGACACATATAATCATACACTGAACAACTGAACACAACATCTTATCCCTTAAGTCAAACATGGGGTGGCATGGTGGCCCGGTGGTTAGCACTGCTGTCTCACAGTGCCAGAGACCCAGGTTCGATTCTTGGGTTATGTAACTGTCTGTGTAAAGTTTATACATTCTCCCCATGCCTGTGTGGGTTTCCTCCGGGTGCTCCAATTTCCTCCCATGTTCAGAAAGAGGTGCTGGTTAAGTGCATTGGCCATGCTAAATTCTCCCTCAGTGTACCCGAACAGGCGCTGGAGTGTGGAGACTAGGTCCTGATAGAGATAGTGGAAGTTTGTGGTCATGATCTGGCTTCCTGTTGCAAATCCTACTTCAAATCATGGTCTCTTTGCATGTGTCAAAGTGCGCTTTCATTTTACCTTGTAACTTTATGATTTTCTTTGTTTTCTCTCTGACTTGCTGGTTGGAAAGCAGTGATGGGTTAAGAACTGTCAGTGCCATATGAAAGTTACAATCAGTCATAGGTTTGCTGTGTCTTCTCTCTGAGCAGATAGATCTATCTCAGCAGAGAGCGTGGAGTGGATTGATGTGAGTGAATGGATTGTTCAAACATTTTGCTCATTGACATAGTAGTCCTGGGACTGTCCTTGATCACTCTATGGAAACTTTCAACACCACCATTCCATATATCAGATGGTGAGGAACTATAGCAGCTTGCTATGAATTTCATGAACTGACTGGAAACTGGCTGGTGCATACAGGGCTAATGTGGGACTAGGTACAGTATTGCCCACACAGTGATGTAACACATGATCTGGAGGGTCAGTCTAGCGTTGGACAGAAGTGTGGCAAGCATGGAGACAGCTCTAAGCCTGGACCTTCACTGTAAATATGTACATTGTTCCTGTAGTTAATAAATGTATACAGTTAACCTAATTGAGACTATAAAGACTTCATTAAGGCCTACTGAATGATAGCCAACACCCTACAACATGGTGGCAGCAAATGGAAAAACACCAAACAACCATCCCCAAAAAATGCAGCGAGAAACAAAGTTTCTGCAAGACTAAAGAAAATTTTGAAGAAGCTTTCTGACCTGAAGAAAAGCCCGAGAAGCAGTAGCACTGAGGAAAGTTGCCATGGAAAGGCTTCAAAGAAAATCTTGGAAGCTGAAGGCAGTGGTTTGACATTACTTGTTGCAGTAGAAGATTCTGTGGGATCTACTGGGGGGGGCATCTAGCTTCAATTTGCAGAGTGACCGAAAGCTTTTAAATTTCATGATGAAGCAAGTCCTGAGAAACTTTTAAATAGTTCAGTGGTCAGAAATTGAAATTGAAAAACTCTGTTGGATTCCCAAGTCAGTGTTGAAAACTAAGCTAGCTCCAAGAGTGAAACAAAAATTAATTTGGACGAATTTCACATAAAGAATCAGATTTCCAAGAGATCCTGTAGAATCTTCTGCTGCATTGAGGAATATTAAATTTTGACCTCAGCTTCCAAACCTTTCGTTGGAGCTTTTCCCTGTGATATTCCTCTATGCACCTGCTTTGAACTTTTCTTCAGGTCAGAGTGCTTCTTTGAATTCTTCTTCAGTTTTGCAGGAGTTTAGTTTATCTCTGCATTTTTTGCAGTGTTTGGGGTTTTTCCATTCGCTGCCACCATGTTGTCGGTTACTGAATACTGTTCAGTTGGTCTTAACGAAGTCTTTGTAGACTTAACTAAGTTAATTGCATGTACTAATTAACTAAAAGCACTATTTTATTCTGGATCTGGCAATATGTCATGAGGCAGGCTAAATAAACAATCTCAGAGTAAAAGGTCCCCTAGAAAATAGTGATCATAACATGGAAGAATTTAGAATTTCGTTTGAGAGTGCCAAACTTGTGTTAGAAAAGCTATACTAACTTAAACAAGGGTCATTACAAAAGAATGAGGGCAGAGTTGGCTGGAGTGGATTGGGAAAAGGAGTTTAGCAAACAAGATGGTTGATCTGCAATGGCAAGATAAATAAACCATGGTTAACCAAGGAAGTCCAGGATACTATTAAACTGAAAACAAAAATGTACAATGTGGCAAAAATCAGTGTTAAGTCAGAGGATTGAGAAAGTTTTAAAAACCAACAAAAGATGACCAAAAAAGACAAAGAGGGAGAAGATAAACTACAAAGGTAACCTCGCAAGTAATATAAAATGGACAGTAAGAGCTTCTTTAAAAATATAAAAGAAAGAGGCCAAAGTGAACACAGCCCCTTCAGAGATTGAGAATGGCGAAATAATAATGGGGAACCAGGAAATGGCAGAGAACTTAAATAAATATTTTGGGGGGAATTTTCGCATCTCACCTGCCCGCCATGGGAATCGTAGTGTGTTGGGAGTGGATTACGTAAAGTCTGTTGACATCGGGTGGGATTTTTAAAGTAAAGTTTATTTATTCGTGTCACAAGTAGGCTTACATTAACACCACAATGAAGTTACTGTGAAAATCCCCTAGTTTGGGTACACTGACTATTTATCACGGTCAATTGACCCAACCAGCACGTCTTTTGGACTGTGGGAGGAAACCAGAACACCCAAAGGAAATCCACACAGACACAGGGAGAACGTGCAGACTCTGCACGGACAGTGACCCAAGCTGGGAATCAAACCCAGGTCCCTGGCGCTGTGAGGCAGCAGTGCTAACCACTGGGTTTTGGGGTGAACGCAGCTAAAAAATCCTGCCCTTTGTGTCAGTCTCCCCGTGAAAGACACCAATAACATTCCAATAATTCTAAATAATCAAAGGGCAAAAAGTGGGGAGGGGGAGATAAATACAATAACTATCTGGAGAAAAAGTACTAAGGAAACTAATGAGGCTAAAGGTTGATAGGTCCCCTGGACCTGATGGGTTGCACCCCAGGATATTAAAGGAAGTAGATACAGAAATAGCGGATGTACAGGTAGTAAACTTCCAAGAATCCTTAAATTCTGGAAATATCCCTGAGGATTGTAGAACTGCCAATGTATTCAAAAAGAGAGGGAGACAGTGAACAGGTAACTATCGGCCAGTTAGCTTAACATCTATCATTGTAAAGGATGTTACAGCAGCACATTACAAAACACGTGGACTCCAGGGATCTCTGAGTGATTACAAGGAAGTTTATTTTGTCACTAGATTGCCTTCCAGCTGTCGTCAGATTTCTACACATTTCTATATTTGCATATTTCATTAAAATACTAGGAAGTTTTGTGTTTTTATAGTACCATTCATAACCTCGGGACTGTGCAGCCAGTAATGTAGTTCTTCATACATGGGCATTGTTGTAATGAAGGAAACAAGATAGTCAGTTCATCTGCAGCAAGTTCCCAGAAAGGGCAGTTGGATGATGACTAAGAACATAAGAACATAAGAACATAAGAAATAGGAGCAGGAGTAGGCCATCCAGCCCTTCGAGCCTGCCCCGCCATTCAATAAGATCATGGCTGATCTGTCGTGGCTCAGCTCCACTTTCCCGCCCTCTCCCCATAACCCTTAATCCCCTCTCTTATCAAAAACCCATCAACCCGCGTCTTAAAAATATTTAGCGAGGCAGCCTCCACCACTTCAATGGGCAGAGAATTCCAGAGATTCACCACCCTTTGAGTGAAGAAGTTCCTCCTCAACTCCGTTCTAAACCGCCTCCCCTTTATCTTGAGGCTGTGCCCCCTAGTCCTACTGTCTTTTTTCAGCAGGAAGAGTCTCTCCACCTCTATCCTATCCATCCCATTCATCATCTTATACGTCTCAATGAGATCTCCCCTCATTCTTCTAAACTCCAACGAGTACAAGCCTAGTTTATTCAGCCTCTCCTCATAGCTCAACCCCCTCAACTCCGGTATCAGCCTAGTAAACCTCCTCTGCACTCCCTCCAAGGCCAAAATATCTTTGCGCAGGTGCAGCGCCCAAAACTGCACACAGTACTCCAGCTGCGGCCTCACCAATGCCCTATACAGCTGCAGCAAGATCTCCCTACTTTTATATTCAATCCCCCTCGCTATGAAGGCCAGCATCCCATTCGCCTTCCTGACCACCTGCTGCACATGCAAGCTGGGTTTTTGCGACTCATGCATAAGGACCCCGAGGTCCCTCTGCACCGTCGCCTGCTGCAGTTTTTCGCCACATAAGTAATAGTCCTTCCTACCATTATTCCTACCAAAGTGGACCACCTCACACTTGCCAACATTAAATTCCATTTGCCATTTCCTGGCCCATTCGCCCAGCCTATCTAGATCCTTCTGCAGACTCTCCACACCCTCCGCACAATTTGCCGTTACCCCAATCTTGGTGTCATCAGCAAATTTCGACACCCTGCACTCGGTTCCCTCCTCCAGATCATCTATATAAATGGTAAAAAGCTGAGGCCCCAGCACCGACCCCTGGGGCACTCCACTAGTCACCATCTGCCAATCCGAATAGCACCCGTTGACCCCACTCTCTGCCTCCTATTTGACAACCAATCCTCTATCCATGCTAACACCCTACCCCCAACTCCATGTCCCTCGACCTTCTGCAATAACCTCTTGTGAGGTACTTTGTCAAACGCCTTCTGGAGGTTATTGCATCTCTTTTAGTGGTGTTGGCTGAGGGATAGGAATTGGTCAGGATACTGGGGAGATCTCCTCTGCAGCTCTTCAAAGTAGTGAAATGGTATCTTTTCTGTCCATTCAATGTGGTTAGCATTTCATTCCAAAGTCAGCATCTCCAACAATGCAGGGCTCATACAGTCCTGCACTTGCGAACGTCAGCATGGGCATTGCCGTCCAGCCTCCACTGTCTTCCAGGCGAGTGTACTGCCACTCAGCCCCCAGCTGACACCTGTAAATTCCAGCTCTAATCCGTCACCTTGGCTCAGTTGCTCCTACTCTCAGCTCTGAATCAGCAGGCTCAAGCAGTAATCCTTGTCTGACACTTTTACAGTTCTGAGTGTGGGCTGCATTGTCAGAAGTGATGCTGTAAGTGAGACATTAAATCAAAGGTTCTGTCGGCCATGCAAAATATATCATACCTAGCATGTCCCTCAGATCATGAACAACCTCTGGCATGCTTTGAAAAAGCACAGGGAGTTCTTCCTGTCCTGGCCAACATTCCTCCCTCAGCCAACACTGCACAAATAGATGAAGTGACTGTTCATCTTGTAAACCCAGGTGGGGCACTTGCAGTGTGCAAAATGGTTGCTGTGATTACTCACATAACCACACTGTAACTGAACTTTCTTTTCACCCTATCTGTGACTATAACACTCTATTCTATCCTTTCCTTTCCCCCATATGTGCCATGAACAGTATGTTTTGTCTATGTAGCATGCAAGAAACAACACATGATTTTGTTTGATTTCTTAGCGTCACATGTATTAGTATACAGTAAAAAGAATTGTTTCTTATATGCTATACAAAGCATACCATTCACAGAGAAGGAAAGGAGAAAGTGCAGAATGTAATGTTACAGTCATAGCTAGAGTGCAGAGCAAGATCAAGTTAGTGCCAAGTAGGTCCATTCAAAAGTCTAACAGCTGCAGGGAAGAAGCTGTTCTTGAGTCGGTTGGAGACTTTTGTACCTTTTTCCCAACAGAAGAAGGTGGGAGAGAGGAATTAATTAAATTCATTATGCTGGCTGCTTTGTCGAGGCAGACAGGAAGTGTAGGCAGAGTCAATGGATGGGAGGCTGGTTTGTATGCTGGACTGGGCTTTGTTCAGGACCCTTTGTAATTTCTTGCGGTCTTGAGCAGGGCAGGAGCCACACCAGGTTATGAGAGAACCAGAAGGAATGCTTTCTATGGTGCATCTGTAAAGGATTGGTGAAAGTTGTAGCGGACATGCCAAATTTCCTTGTCTTCTGAGAAAGTAGAGGCGTTGGTGGGCTTTCTTAACTATATCATGCTGTGCATATGACAATAATAAATCAAATCTAAACAAAACAAATGTATCAACACAGTGGGAATTCATCACATGTGAAGCACTGATGAACCTTAGTGAGGGAGTTGGTGAGGTGTTGTATAATTGTGACACTATCAGTAATAGAGGGCTGTTATCCCTTGGTTAGTCTTCGGGGGCCATGAAATTCCACGGTGTTTTTCACAGGCCCTCGCCACCCTTCCATGGCCATGGAGACCATAAAAAGAGGTGGAGAAAAATAAATGGGATAAGAGTAAAATGTGTGCCGACAATTGAATATCTGCCAATAATGGCCCATGTGTCAGAGGAATCGGTTCAAAAGCAGAGCCGTGTTAAGTAAACGTTACTGTGTAAAAACATCAAAATTCAGCATTAGGTTGGCTGCTCACCTAATTGATACGGGCTCCAAAATAATGTGGAAATTGGAGGATAGGGTTTAGCCGCCTGTTTTCCAAAGCTAACGGAAGTAAAATATCAGTGAATTGGAAAACAAGGTGTCGATTTGTTGTACACTTTCACTCCAATCTATTCTGTTCCCCACCCACAGAGACGCTGGCCTGTGAATATGGTCATGGTGGAAGTGGCTGCTTCAACTCCTCTCTCAAAAAAACAATTGTTCTATGGATTATGATTTTATCATGGGAGTTTAGACTGACTTTTACTCTCACAGTAATGTAACTATTGGCACTTGACCCACTTGTTGCTGACTCAAGTGGAAAGAGAATCAGCCATTGCACAGTGTGCAAAGCCACAGCTGCTGATCACTGATATGAACTCAGCTACAAAACATTAACAGCAGACAACCAAATCTGAAGAGCCCAGAGCGACTATTAACTGGGGGGAAAAAAATGCACTGCTACCATGGCATCAGATTACAAAGCAGAGACATTTCTGCATCAATGCTGCAGTCCACACAGTGTGAGACGCACACACACACAGCTCCTCATTTCACCAAGCTGTCAGCCAATCGAGTGTTCTACATAATCCCGAACCTTATAAAGGGGAGATATCTGCAAACGTACCGATGCCCCTCGCCTTTGTTACTTTGTGGTTTGGTACTATACAAGCACTAAAGGACAGCAGCAAGCAATATCTTAGACGGCCCTCCCCCTGCTGTGACATCATGGCTTTGCTCCATTGATATCATGGAATGAAAAGGAAAGACAGAAGTTGCATTTGTATAGCGCCCTTCACAACCTTAAAGACATCCCACAAAAACTTGGCGTTAAACATTTCCGATGTGCGATCACTGTTGTCAGTAGGAAAGCTGCGGTCGACCTGCGCACTGGGATCTCCCGAAAACAGCGACGTCCGGTTAGTCTGTTCATGGAGTTTGAGGATTCTTGGTCAAATTCCCCAGCACAACTTCAGGGCAGCACCATGGCATCGTTCACATCTACCTGGGCAGGCAGACAGGGCCTCAGGCTGACATGAGGGTGGGGCGGGTGGTGGGGTTATGGGTGCGTGATGGTCAAGATGGTTGTACTAACCCTAATGCCATCTTAACATCCTGTCTGTACCTTTCCCACTGATGATTCAATGCAACAGCAGTAGATTCAGTAGATTATTGGACCATCGTATGTGTGTGTGTGTGTGTGTGGAGGATGTGTGTGTGGAGGGGGGTCAGTATGTGTGTGGGGATGGGTCTGTGTGGGGGGGGGGGTGAGTGTGTAGGGTGGGGTATGTGTGTAGGGGGGGTGGTGAGTGTGTGTGTGGGTATGTGAATGTTGTGTTTGTGAGTTATGTGTGTGTGTGTGTGTGTGTGTTGGGGGGGTTGATTGTATGGGTGGGTGTGTGCGCGTGAGCGATGTACGTGTGGAGAGTGGGTGTGTGCTTGTGTGTCTGTGTTTGTGTGTGTGGCAATGGGTGTGTTTGTGTGTGTATGTGTGTGTGTGTGTGTGTGGGGCGGTGGGGTGGGTGGTGGGAGGTGCGCAAGGGGAGAACTGAACTGAATCATGTTTCGCACATTGGGATAGAGTCACAGAGTTTTACAGCATGGAAACAGGCCCTTCGGCCCAACTTGTCCATGCCGCCTTTTTTTTAAACCCTAAACTAATCCCAATTTCCCGCATTTGGCCCATATCCCTCTATACCCATCATATCCATGTAACTATCTAAATGCTTTTACAAAGACAAAATTGTACCCGCCTCTGCTACTACCTCTGGCAGCTTGTTCCAGATGCTCACCACCCTCTGTGGGAAAACAATTGTCCCTCTGGACACTTTTGTATCTCTCCCCTCTCACCTTAAACCTATGCCCTCTAGTTTTAGACTCCTCTATCTTTGGGAAAAGATATTGACTATCTAGCTGATCTGTGCCCCTCATTATATAATAAACTTCAATGAAATGATGCCTAAGCCTCTTACGCTCCAGAGAAAAAAGCCCAGGTCTATCCAGCCTCACAAAGAACAAAGAAAATTACAGCACAGGAACAGGCTCTCCTGCTCTCCAAGCTGCACTGACCATGCTGCCTGACTTAACTAAAATTCCCTACACTTCCGGGGACCATATCCCTCTTTTCCCATCTCATTTGTGTACTTCTCAAGATGCCCCTTACAAAAGAACATAAGAACATAAGAGTCACTACAGTATCCGCTTCCACTACCTCCTCAGGCAACGAGTTCCAGGCACCCACCATTCTCCATGTAAAAAAAATCTGCCTCATACATCTCTTTCAAACTTACTCCTCGTCTCTTAAACCTATGCCTAGTAATTGACTCTTCCACTTTGGGAAAAAGGTTCTGACTACCCACTTTGTCCATGCCTCTCATAATCTTATAGACTCCTATCAGGTCACCCCTCAATCTCCGTCACTCCAGTGAGAACAAACCATGTTTCTCCAAGCTCTCCTCATATCTAATTGCCCTTCATGCCAGGCAACATCCTGGTAAATCTTTTCTGTACCCTCTCTAAAGCCTCCGCATCTTTCTGGTAGTGCGGCGACCAGAATTGAACGCTATATTTCAAGTGCGGCCTCACCAAGGTTCTATAAAGCATTAATATGACTTGCCAATTTTTAAACTCAATATCCAGGTTGATGAAGACAAACATGCCATATGTGTCTTGACTACCTTCTCCACCTGCATTGCCAATTTCAGTGACCTGTGTACCTGTACACCCAGATCCATTTCTCTATCAATACCCCTAAGGGTTCTGCCACTTACTGTATATTTCGTATCTGTGTTAGACCTTCCAAAATGCAATACCCCACCTTATAATGCAAACCATCAAGTTCCGGGAGCATCCTGATAAATATTTTCTGCACTCTTTCTAGTTTAATAATAACCTTTCTATAATAAGGTGACCAGAACTGTACACAATATTCCAAGTATGGCCTTATCAATGACTCGTACAACTTCAACAAGACATCCCAAATCCTGTATTTTCCTGTAGAGATTTTCCTGCTCCTACGTCTGAGTGTTTATGGGCTCAGAATAAACAGGAAAATGAAGCTTTCTAACCTCAACCACTCGTTTCAATAAATGGAAGATCAGGATTTAGGGAAGAGGTGCACCCATTCCTTGCCTGATCTGCACTTGTACCTTCTACACACAAATAATCCAACAGCCATGGGGCAGAAACAGGAAACCTTGCCTCACATTTACCACTTTGATGCATCAGGAGGTTAACATGGGCCAACAGCACCCAAGTAACTGAGCTTGGGTCCAAGGCTCATTGATCCCAGGCTGTGGAAGGCAGATTGGATCACACCTGCTCTTCTGTCAACCGTAGTTGAACCATGGCTGGAGGAATAGAACCCTTGCCTCCAAGTCAGAAGGCTGTGGGTTCAATCTCTGTACCAGGGCCTACGTGCAAAATCTAGACTGACATTCCATGGGGTTCAACAAGCATATCGGATGCAGCAGTAAAATCGGGATCCACCCATCCTCTCAAGTGAATGTAAAAGACCCTTGGGTACTATTTCCCCTGTGGGGAGCACAGTGGCAATGTGCCAGGACTGCTGCCTTACAGCGCCAGGGACCCGGGTTCATTCCAGCCTTGGGTGACTGTCTGTGTGGAGTTTGCATGTTCTCCCTGTATGTGTGTGGATTCCCTCCAGATGCTCCGGTTTCCTCCAAAGATGCAAAGTGTGCAGGTTAGGTGGATTGGCCATGCTAAATTAACCCTTAGTGTTTCAAGAGATGTAGGCTAGGTGGATTGGCCATGGTAAATTGGCCTTTACTGTCCCAAAATGTGTAGGTTAGATGGGATTAGTGGTGGGATCACAAGGATAGGGTGGGGAAAGAGCCTGGTTAAGGTGCTCTGTTAGAGACTCTGTAGGTTCTTCTGATCCATGCTAAATGTTAAATATTATCCTCTCAAATGGTACTTTATTAAAAAAGTTATTAGAGCAATTAGGAGATGTGTTGCCTTTTTGGCTATATTTGTCAACCACATGTCAACACCTACATGGGTAGACCACTGCCTGCTCAGGGTTTGGGCCCACAAATGGATCTATGCCAACTATTCTATGGAAAACTGCCTTTCAAGCAATAGAGAGCTAATCCCTGTATAGGGACAGTAACATTAATAGAATTATAGAATCCCTGTAGTGCAGAAGGAGACAATTCAGCCCATCAAGTCTGCACCAACAATCTGACAGAGTGTCTTACCCAGATCCTCTTCCCATAACTCCGTACATTCACTCGCCCATCTAACCTACATATATTGGGACACCAAGTGACAATTCACCATGGCTAATCGACCTGCACATCTTTGGAATGTGGGAGGGAAGCGGAAAACCCAGAGGAAACCCATGCAGACACAGGGAGAATGTGCAGGCCCCACACACACAGCGACCCAATGGGCTGAATGGCCTCTTCTGCACTGCAGAGATTCTATGATTTTGCGTCATCTGATCATAATCAGGTTGCGGGAGCTTGCTGTGCACAAACAGGCGGCTGTGCTTCTTACATCGCGACTGCACTTCATTGGTTGTAAAGCACCTGGGACGTGCTGAGGATGGGGAAGTTGCTAAAGAAATGCAAGTCTTTCACTTTTGCCTCCAAGGGGTGGGGTGGGTAGTTTCAAGGGCAGATCCACTGTTGTGGTGGGATGCAGGGCCCAGGACAGCCCGCAATCTTTAATTATATGCAGGTGGAGGGCATTAATTCACTTGAGCAGATATAAAGAGACACTCATGGAAAGTGAGGCTGGATGTGTCAGGAGGTCTACTTGTAATGCGCCACTGTAAATAATTGTTAGACTGAAGGAAGATCGTTTTCTGCACTCTCCTTCACCGACTCTGGCATATAAAACTCTTTAATCTTTCGGGACAGGGCCTGGCAAAATGAGCCAAGAGGTCTTAAGTAAAAACAGGCCTGTAATTGAAACATCTTATAGGTGTTTTTCCTATTGCCGGATCTTAGTCTCTCGTTGCTGCAGCTGAAAGATTCTCTCGTTTCCGCGTTTGCGGAATATGCGAACAAAGCAACAGAATGTTATGTCAAACTGCAGATGGAGACATACAGTCGAAAATAACAAAATATGTAATTAAGAAAGGAATGTTATCGTGAATGACTTCCCAGGCCGGTTAGCAAGCAGCATCTCGATTAGGGTTGGTTTCATGCTGTACATTAGTGGCTACCCAAGCAGTAAGTGATCAAAGTTACATAAAGAATGTAGCAGACAAATCAACCCATAAAAAGCCCAAGATTAACTGCGAGCCCTCCTACACCAGGATTCTTATAGGCTGCGATAACCACTGGGCCTCATTACAAAAACATCCATTACCGCGCAGCCCAGTGCCTCTGGGTCATACAAACGATGATAAGGCTGGCTGGAATGCAACTAAAACAAGACACAAGAAACAAAAGCAGGAAAAGAACTTTGCGGATAAAATTAGACCGAAATCAATAGTCACGGCAAACATCTCACCGCGTCGATATGAGGCAGCTTTCGTCAAATGTCAAGGCAAGGTTTTTGCCTTTTTAATGCTCTCACGGTAAAACAGAACAGGGGGATAATTTAATTGCTTATAGTGCGGAGCTGAAGGGCAGGATCCTGTAAATGAAAAAGACAGGGCTGATCACTCATTCAGATCAGATGACAAATTTCCCCATTGTTGTCACACGTTTTAGAATCAGGAATAAGGGAAGCTTTAGCCTCGTTCGTTCTCGCCAGGATTTGATTGATGTCAATATTCAACACTATTTGCAAACACCACAATAGACTAAATATTTGTGAGGGGCAGTTTACCAGAATATGAACCCCTAATTGGACCGGCACTTCTGAAACCTTCCCTTGGACAGGTGTGTTAAACATTACGTCAAACCAAGGTTTATGTCGGACCCTGGTGTAAAATCCCTTCTGAATTATACCTGCTTGGTACATGCCTCTCACCATTAACCTCCCTCAAAGCACTCCCAGATTATGCTTCCCTCCGGTGCCATAGTTCTGCGAATCACTCTTGGGTTGCACATTTTAGGTTGAGTTATTCTATTCTCAAGTTCCTCTCATCAAGCCTGGGTTACAGGTTCCTTGCGGTAGAACAGGCTTAAGGGGCTAATTGGCCTACTCCTGTTCCTATGTAACTATATATATCACTTTTTATTCACCAAAATAAATAACATCACATTTTTTCAACTTACAGGAACATAGTAGGCCATTCAGCCCATCGAGCATGGTCTCCCATTCAATATGATCATGGCTGATTCATTGTCTTTTTCCCCACACTATCCCCCTATCCCTTTAATCATTGACATGTTTCTAAGTTTTAATTTCTACTTTAAGCAGACTCAATGACTGAATTTCAAAGAGTAAAATTATTTCTCCTCTCCTTGACCCTAAGTGGCTTCCCCCTTATTTTGTAATTGTATTCCCTGGTTGGGGACTCCCAGTATTTTACCTGTATCTACCCTGTCTATCCTTTTAAATATTTGATAGGCTTCAATAAGATCACCTCTCATTCTTCAATAATCTCGAGAATATAGACCCAGTTTACCCAAAGTGTCTTCCACGGACAGTCCCGCCATCTCTGGAACAAGTCTGGCGAACCTTTCCTGCATATCCTCTCTGGCAAGAATATCCTTTCTGAGCCTGTGTCTGCATGTGTTGCCTCTGAGTGCTCCGGTTCCCTCCCACAGTCCGAAAGACGTGTTGGTTAGGTGCATAGGCCGTGTTAATTTCTCCCTCAGTGTGCCTGAACCGATGCCAGAGTGTGGCAGCTAGGGGGTTTTTACAGTAACTTCTTTACAGTGTAAATGTAAGCCTACTCACGACTCTAATAAATAAACTTTGAAGGGCACCATAACTGCACACGGTACTCTAGGTGCGGACTAACCAAGCTCCTATACAATTGAAGCAAGACCTCACTACTCCTCCACTCAAATCCTCTCACGATAAAGGCTAACATTCCATTAGCCTTCCAAACAGCTTGCCGAACCTGTATGCTAGCCTTCAGTGACTTATGGACAAGGACACCCTGGTTCTTTTGTACGTCGACACTTTTTAATCTAATACCATTTAAGGAATACTCCACACATCTGTTCCTTCTAACAAATTGGATAACCTCATTTTTCCACATTATATTCCATTTTCCATGTCCTTGCCCATTAAGTCAGCCTGTTCAAATCTTCCTGAAATTGCATTGCCTCCTCCTCACGACACACATTCCCGCCTAGCTTTGTATCATCAGCAAACTTGGAAATATTCCATTTGGTCCTCACATCCAAATCATTCGTATACATTGTGAGCAGCTGGGGCCCAAGTACTGACCCTTGTGGTACCTCACTAATCACAGCCTGCCAATGTGAGAAAGACACATTTATTGCTATACTGTTTTCTGCCGGTTAACAGATCAGTATTTTACCTCCAATTCCATGTGCTTTAATTTTGCTAACTAACTTCCTGTGGGGGGATTCATCAGAAGCCTTCTGAAAATCTAAGTGTACTGTATCCATCAACACCACTTTATCAATTCTGTTAGTAACATCCTCAAAAAACTCCAGGTTCATTGGACATGATTTCCCATTCATAAATCCATGCTAACTATGCCCAATCAGATCATTATTATCCAAGTGTCCATTTATCACGTCCTTTATAATAGATTCTAGCATTTTCCCTACTACTGATGTGAGGCTAACAGGTTTGTAGTTCTCCGTTTTCTCTCTCCCTTCATTCTTAAATAGTGGGGTGACATTTGCTACCTTCCAATCTTCAGGAGCCATTCTAGAGTCTATGGAATTTTGAACGATGCAACCACTATCTCCATAGATAATGCTT
Source organism: Carcharhinus amblyrhynchos (assembly GCF_965287045.1). Taxonomy (NCBI): domain Eukaryota; kingdom Metazoa; phylum Chordata; class Chondrichthyes; order Carcharhiniformes; family Carcharhinidae; genus Carcharhinus; species Carcharhinus amblyrhynchos. The sequence goes on from NC_137327.1 coordinate 128,556,647, forward strand.
TCAACACTGGGATGCAGAATATCTGGATCCTGGGATTTATCAACTTTCAGTCCCATTAATTTCTCCAATGCAACTTTCTTACTAATACTAATTTCCTTCAACTCCTCATTCTCCCTTGTCCCTTGGTTCTCTAACTCTGGCAATTTCTTGTATCTTTCTCATTGAAGACAGGCACAAAGTAATCATTTAGCCTCTCTGCCATTTCTCTATTCTACACTATAAATTCTCCTGATTCTGCTTGCAATTGACTCACATTTGTCTTCGCTAAACATTTTCTTTTTCCAGCTGTGACGAAGGGTCATCAAGACTCAAAACATCAGCCCTTTTCTCTCCTTACAGGTACTGCCAGACGTGCTGAGATTTTCCATAATTTTCTTTTTTGGTTTCAGATTCCAGCATCCAGCAGTAATTTGATTTTATTTCCTATCAAAGCTTTTGCAGTTGATTTCTGTTTTTCATTAGTTTATATTCATATTCTGTTCTCCTTTATCAATTTATTGGTCCTCTTTTGCTGCATTAATGGTAGGACATTGGGGAGAGTTACAGAACAAAGAGATCTAGGGGTACATGTTCATAGCTCCTTGAAAGTGGAGTCACAGGTGGACAGAGTGGTGAAGAAGGCATTCATCATGCTTGGTTTTATCAGTCAGAACATTGAATACAGCAGTTGGAATGTCTTGTTGAAGTTGTACAAGACATTGGTAAGGCCACACTTGGAATACCGTGTGCAATTCTGGTTGACCTATTATAGAAAGGATATTATTAAACTAGCAAGAGTGCAGAAAAGATTTACTAGGATGCTACTGGGATTTGACGGATTGAGTTATAAGGAGAGGCTGGATAGACTGGGACTTTTTTTCTGGAGAGTAGGAGGCTGAGGGGTGATCTTATAGAGGTCTATAAAATAATGAGGGGCACAGATCAGTTAGATAGTCAATATCTTTTCCCAAAGGTAGGGGAATCTAAAACTAAAGGGCATAGGTTTAAGGTGAGAGGGGAGAGATTCAGAAATGTCCAGAGGAGCAATTTTTTCACACAGAGGATGGTGAGTGGAACAAGCTGCCAGAGGTAGTAGTAGAGATGGGTACAATTTTGTCTTTTAAAAAGCATTTAAATAGTTACATGGATACGATGGGTATAGAGGGATATGGGCCAAATGTGGGCAACTGGGATTAGCTTAGGGGTTTAAAAAAAAGAGCAGCATGGATATGTTGGGCCGAAAGGCCTGTTTCCATTCTACAAACCTCTATGACTCTCTGACTCTAAGATCTTCCCAATTGTCAGGCTATTATTTCATAGAATCATAGAATCCCTACAGTACAGAAGGAGGCCATTCAGCCCATTGAGTCTGTACTGGCCACAATCCCACCCAAGCCCTATTCCCATAATTCTTATTTACCCTACTAATCCCCTAACACTAAGGGACAATTTAGCATGGCCAATCAACTTAACCCACACATCTTTGGACTGTGGGAGGAAACCAGAGCACCCAGAGAAAACTCATGCAGACATGGGGAGAATGTGCAAGCTCCAGACAGACAGTGACTGAGGCTGGAATTGAACCCCCACCGATAACACATAGAGTGGCAGCGGAACCCCCATTTCCCCCCACCAATCACATGTAGAGTGGCACCGGACCTCCTCCTTACCCTCCACTGATCACACACAGAGTGACAGCAGGCTCCCCCTTTTCCCCATTGATCACACGCAGAGTGACAGCAGACCTTCCCATGCCCCTCCCTACTGATCCCAAGCAAAGTGGCAGCAGATCCCTCTGTTCCCCAACCACCAATTATACGCAGAGTGGCAATGGATCCCCCTGCCCCTGACAGCTCCCCGCCCCCACACCAGGCAGCCATCTGACCCCACCACCACCGATCTGAGTCAGCGAGCCACAGGAAACTTGGAACTTATCTCCTCAGAAGCTGAAGTGCCCGAATCGGACCTTTGGGGACCATGTCTTTTTTGCGCTAATTCTGGGCAGGTGAACATGGTGGTAAAGGTGGAAGTGCTGGTAAGTTTGGGTATGCAGCCCATTAACTCAATTTAGGTGCATGCAAATGCATGTAAATTGACGTCATGCCCACTTTGGGTGGGGTCCAGACGGCGGCCATTTTCAGCTCCTGATAAAGGGGGAACAGGCGTGGAGGCAGGCGTGGATTCTGCTACTCGCCTCACACCCGACCTCACCAAGTTTTTGTGCCCGAAAACAGGCGCAGCTTGATGGTAAAATTGGGCCCATGATGCAGCTTGGGGAACTAACTGTAAAACCTCACATTGCAATCAAGGCAAAGTGATGGGGACCAAATCCCTTGATTCATTTACTTTACAGTTTTGTTTCCCAGTTCTTCTGAAACACTCATCCATGCCATTGATATTTCTTGGATGGTCTCCCACGTTCCACCATCTGTGACCATCAGGACAACTAAAATCCTGCTGCCCATATCTTTACTCGCAGCTCATTCCATTTCTTATCAGCCGTGTTCCCTGAGCTGTATTGACCCCAGGTCAGGCGACGCCTAGATTTTGAAATTTTAATGCCTGTTTACAAATGCCGCCATGGTCTCACCCTCTCCCTAATCCTGTAACCTCCTTTTGACCTAAAACCATCCACTAATTTGCAGACAAATGCATTAGTCTGTTTTCTACCTGTTGTTCATTTCCAATCGCAACTGCCCTGCCAATGTTGGCTGTATTTTCAGATGCGTAGGCCTTTTGATTTCCCTCCCTACACCTCGGCACCTCTTGATTGTGTTTTCTTCCCATGAGACACTCTTTAAACCTACTTTTGGCCACGCTTTTGGCGATCCAACCTCATAAATACCTGTCTGGTGGGTATATTTTACAGTTCCCTACTGGTGGGTTTCAAGGTGGGGGGGGCCTTCTTGCCATCTACCTTCCCCTCCCCAACTTGTCTGAAGCTTTACAGGGGAGTAGGGGCAATGGAGGAGTTGGGCAGTTCACCTGCACCATTGAGGCCCACTGGTGTTATACCCATGATGGGGGAGGCCCACGTCTTGTGGATGCTAGCAGCTTTCACTGCATAGTCTGCTGTTGAGTAAGCGGAAGAGAAGGTAAGCCAGCTGGGTACAACTGAGGCACCGCCTCAGCACCCATGTTCATACCTCCCCCTTCCCCTGGCCTCTCAAACCAGGCAGCCAACCCTCCCTCATCCAGCCTGCCAGCCTGGCCCCGGCAATACCTCAGACTCCCCGCTGAGCCTGGGCTCCTATTCATCAGGACTGGTTGTATCCCTGGCATTGGCCACTCCTCCTGCCTGGCACTGCCTGGAATACTGTGCTGCCAGCTGTTCGATTAGTGGGTAGATCTTTAAAGCAAGACTTCCTCATGAGATAGGGGCAGGAGTCCTGCCTTGACACATGTAACAGTGCTGCCAGTGTTAAATTGCTGCTGGGGTCATCTACCGCTACATAGCTGAGGAAGTGGGAACCACGGTATTCCTTAAAACCCAAGGCCTTCTGTGACTCGGTGTCATACTTTGTTTGACAATAGCTCAATGAGCACTTTGGGACCTATCAGTACAACCTTTCACTCTCCTTAAGCCTGTCCAATTTTGATATTTTTGGCTGTGTGATTGATAATCAAAAGGAAAATTCCGGAAGGTATCAGTGCACCAGACAGGTGGGTGCAACAGTGGCAAAAGTTAAAGTTTATTTATTAGTCACAAGTAAGCTCATATTAACACTGCAATGAAGTCACTGTGAAATTCCTCTAGTCGCCACACTCTGTTGCCTGTTCGGATCAATGCATCTAACTAGACTGTCTTTCAGACTGTGGGAGGAAACCGGAGCACCCGGAAGAAACCCATGCAGACATAGGGAGAATGTGCAAACTCCACACATATAGTGACCCAAGCCAGGAATCAAACCCAGGTCCCTGGTGCTCTGAGGCAGCAGTGCTAACCACTGTGTCACCATGCTGTCCGAGAATTTGCATTTGAGGAAGGCTAACAAGGTAAAGTATACACAACAGTGGGAGACGTAGAGCATAGTAGCTGGAGAAACATGTAGACAGATCCCTCTGGACAAGTAGGTAAGGTAGTCAAGAAGGCAGAGGAGTACTTGCCTTTATTAGCCGGGGCATCAAATATATGAGCTTGGGAGGCTATATTGGGAGTGTGTAAAGCATTGCGTGTTAGACCACAGCAGGAGGGTTGTGTGTAGTCCTGGTCACTGCACCATCAGAACGATGTGATTGCGATGGAGAAGCACAGAGCAGATTTATAAGGATTTTTGGTTATGAAGAAAGATTATTAGTTTGTGATGGCAACACAACTAAAGCAGAAGCAAGAGGAGACTATTTTCATTGGAAGAGGAGAAGCTGAGAAAGAACCTATTTCAATTGATAAAACTTAAGAAAGCTCTGAATAAAGTGGTTAGGAAAGACCTATTCCACTCAAGGGGTCTGTAACTGGCGGGTATGGGTTTAAGGTAAGAGATGGAAGCTTTGGAGGAGATTCGAGGGGGGATCCTTTACACCCAGAGGATGGTGGGGAATCTGGAACTCACTGCGTGAAAGGGTGGCAAAGACAGATAGCCTCATAACATTTTGAACAGAACTTGGGTAAGCAAAGCTACAGACTGCAAAGCGAGAGCAGGCTGGATAAAGTTTTAAACTTTATTTATTAGTGTCACAAGTAAGTTTACATTAACACTGCAATGAAGTTACTGTGAAAATCCCCTAGTCGCCATACTCTGGCACCTGTTCAGGTACATTGAGGGAGAATTTAGTATGGCTAATGTCTTTCAGAGTGTGGGAGGAAACCAGAGCACCCAGAGGAAACCCACGCAGACACACGGAGAACATGCAGATTCCACCCAGACAGCGACCCAAGCCAGGAATTGAACCCAGGTCCTTGGCGCTGTGAGGCAGCAGTGCTAACCACTGTGCCACCACTTGGCTACTTAGTGCCAGGCACAGAAACAATGAGTCTCTTGCCACGCTGATTTTTTTTATTTGCGGGAAGGTTTATGAAAGGAGGAAAGACAATGCAAAAAAAAGAATTCTGGAAGTGATTTGGATGAGGAAACCAGGTACGTTTAAATGTACATTTTTAACAATCTGAGCTTGTTTTTTCGGAGTGCCAGCTATGACTTCGGTTTCAACTTTGGCTCATTACTCCAGTGCTTCAGGCTTTCACAGCTGCTGGTTCTGTAACAAGAGCCCGTTGTACAGGCATGAACACGGTGCCCCTGCTTCTGAGGGTTGGGAGAACCCATAGAGTGTTCATAAATAGAAGGGAAGCGAATGAGTCAATGCGGTGCAGTGCAGTCTGCTGCCTGGACTTGCACACCCACTGAAACCATTGTAAATAAATCCTCCATTATTAAACTGCTGATCTCTTGCAGTATAGAGTAAACTTTTGAGACTAACACTGCTTTCAGCTGGCTGGACAATCCCTTTAAGTTTCACTGGGTGGGTGGAAATCAGCGAGTTACTTAAAATGTTAGTTGCTCGGGAATGGTTAAGGGTCAAAATTCGCTAAAAGTTTCAGTGTGTTTCAGAAGGGCTGCGACACAAACATTTAACCACGCTTCACAAAGTGGTAGAAACGCCAAGCGAGTCCCAGGATGAGAAGGGTAGAAAAAAAACCCAATTTTTAGCAACAAGCTGGAAAGCTAGGGGAGCCGCTAGAGAGGGAGACACTGCCCCATTGTCCTCAGTGTGTACACATTACTGAAAATACACAGCCAGCAGGCACAGTGTGGCTTATTCTTTGTGCTGAAGGAGAACCACAATCGTCCGCACAGAGTGAAAAAAGTGACAGTGGCAGGGGTCTGCACCTGCTAAATGAAAACCCACAGAACATACCGGGGGTGGGGAACAAGGGAGTTGCACTGTTCATTGTATTCCACATGACTAACCTAGAAAGAACTCTCACCAAATGAAAATGAGTCCTTGATCCACTGGTTTACTCATAAGGGCACAGGTAATAAAACAACGGACATCAGAAGTTAAGACTGTTTATTCATGGTTATGAAACAAAGTGTCGCCTTTTCAAAAGAGATCGTTCCAACCAAAGGCTTTTTCGCCCCTTTAAAAGGGGAAAAAAAACACTTGATGTGGTGTTATCAGAGATCAAAGTTCCTCATCCCCACTCTCTCTTACTGATTAACCCTAACTGGAAGAGGCAGGAATTTCAAGTTGGATGCGCGCCGCTGGGTTCCCGATTTGTGGGCTTTTAGTGAAGTGCTTTTGTGCTTTAATTTCTCTTGTTTCCAGCGGGGAGCTGTTGCTATTGTTGGCCCCTGTGCACATTTAGCCGGGGGCTGCCCTGTGGTGGCAGTCAGAAAAAAAAAACCCCGTCTGCCTCACTGTCAGCACGCTGGCTCTCAGGCTGCTCGGTGATGCCAACTGGGTGGCACCAACAAAGAAAAAAACAAGAGAGGTTCAACACCAGCCGAGAGGGTTGTGATGCTGCTGCTTTATACCAACGTGCCCCGCCCATTAAAGGACTTCAGTGGATCCCTGTTTAACAGATAACGCGGATTCTAACCATTAACCTCATAATTAATCTGCCTTTGGATAAATAATATTCAGACCACGGCAGATGGCAGCACAAGATACACCGAGCCACTCTGTGTCCGTATGTCGATTTGGGAAAGGAAACCCTTCGGAATAAAGAAAGGGCTTGCATTTACATAGCGCCTGTCACCATTTCAGCAAGCATCCCAAGTCCTTCTGCGGCCAACGACTGTGCTGGTCCGGGTCGTGATGTAGGAAATGTGCCAGCTATGATCACACAGCAAGATCCCACAAACAGCAATGCGATCACAAGCAGATTGTTCATTAGCGATGTTGATTGAGAGAAAGAGATTGATCAAGGCATGGGGAGAGATATTGATCAGGGCACAGGGGAGAGCACTCCTGTCCTTCTTTAAAATAATGGCCTGGGATCTGTTGCATCCATGTCACAGAGCAGATAAATTCATATTGAGTGAAAGTTTCAAAGTTAAAGCTCCTTGGACGATGACTGTCTTCAACAGGTGCTCCGGCGGCCTTGTTGTTCAACAAGGGGGAATACACGCGATGGGTCGTACTTGGGCTGCTCTTGGATGTTTCGACAGTAGCGGAGTACTTCACATCGTTAGTGTATGCTTACACTGGACCAGATGCTGGCAACAGGACAGCTCAGTGACTATCACTGATGGCTGTGCAGATACATGGATTTGGGTCGGTGTCTGTGGGAGTTTGCACATTCTCCCCATGCTTGTGTGGGTTTTCTCCGGGTGCTCTGGTTTCCTCCCACACCCCAAAGATGTGCTCTTAGGCTGATTGGTGTAACAAATTGTCCCATATTAGTCTTCCCTCAATGTGGAATGCCATAAGCATAGACAAGGGTCATGGGTGGAGAGGGGACTCATAATGTTAAAATGGCAGCGTGGGCTCTTTGGGCCGAAGGGCCTGTTTCCCGGGCCGTGTTGTTCTTTGTTCTTTGTTTTTGTTCTAACACAAAACTGCAGATTTCCACTTTATAATTGTATTCCTTTTTCAGAGTTGCAAAGTCAATGGGCAGACAGTCCAGGACACACCCTCCTTGCTTGCTCCAAAATAGCAATTTAAATTGAATCCAACTCATGGTTCCCACAAGAGAGACACATAAGATCCGAGCTGACAAGAAAGGCATTGCACTCCATCTCCCGTTTATAGAACATAGAACATAGAACACTACAGGACAAACAGGCCCTTCGGCCCACAAGTTGTACCGATCACATCTATACCTACCAAACCATAGAACTATCTGTAACTTCCAATGCCATTAGATCCCATATACTCATCCAGAAGTCTTTTAAAAGACCCCAGTGAGTTCACCTCTACCATCACCAATGGCAGCCGATTCCACTCACTCACCACCCTCTAGTGAAAAACTTTCCCCTAACATCTCCTCTGTACTTGCTTCCCAGCACCCTAAACCTGTGTCCTCTCGTAGCGACCATTTCAGCCCTGGGAAATAGCCTCCGAGAATCCACCCTATCTATTCCTCTCAACATCTTATAAAATTCTATCAGGTCGCCTCTCAACCTTCGTCTCTCCAGGGAGAAGAGACCTAGCTCCCTCAATCTATCTTCATAAGGCATGCCTCCCAATCCAGGCAACATCCTTGTAAATCTCCTCTGCGCCCTCTCAATAGCTTCCACATCCTTCCTGTAGTGAGGCGACCAGAACTGCGCACAGTACTCCATGTGGGGTCTGACAAGGGTCCTATAAAGTTATCTTAGCTTCGACCACCAGCTTTAATTCCATCTTCTGTAAGAAAGTTAATTTTAAGAATGTGGGCAGAAGGAAACTGATGATTATGATTGCAGCCAAATGCAGCAAAACAAAAGATTTAAACAGCATGGTATCATCACCTTTCTCAGAATGACTCAGAACAATGCATGACTTTAAAATGTGATGGTTGCTGCTATGTGGACAAACACTGTAGGCATCTTTGCACACCCCCCCAGCAGCAACCAAATGAACTTGCAGTTAACTTAATTTTCAAGGTTCCGGTTGAGTGAAGAACATTGGCCAGGACACCAGAACATTCCACTCTTCTTCTTTGAATAATGCTACAGGATCTTGGACAGTCATCCTTAAATTTTTACAGATGCACTGTGGAAAGCATTCTTTCTGATTGTATCACAGCTTGGTATGGCTGCCCAAGACTGCAAGAAAGTACAAAAGATCGTGAATGTAGCCCAATCCATTCGGCAAACCAGCCTCCCATCCATCGACTCCGTCTACACTTCCCACTGCCTTGGCAAAGTAGTCAGCATGATTAAGGACCCCACGCACTCTGGATATTCTCTCTTCCGCCTACTTCCATTGGGAAAAAGATACAAAAGTCTGGCATCACATACCAACAGACACAAGAACTTACAAGACACTTACTTTCCTGCTGCATCAGACTTTTGAATGGACCTACCTTACATTATGTTGATCTTTCTCTACACCCTAGCTATGACTGTAACATTACATTCTGCACTCCTGTTTCCTTCTCTATGAATGGTATGCTTTGTCTGTATAGCGCACAAGAAACAATACTTTTCACTGTATGTTAATACATCTGACAATAATAAGTCAAATCAAATCATCAAAACCTGTGGTGCAAGTACCTTCCTGTGCTTCCTTCTACCCTGAGTTGAATGTCAGTTTGGTTTGTAATCAACACTGAGCTAACTAACCAAGCTCAAACACAAAATAGTGGGGCACCTTATGTGGACCCATTACAAACACCAACCCCAACCCTTGTTGGGAAGAGTAAAACTGCACAAGATTTCACTTTGCCATCAAGTGATCCCTTTAGCAGAGATCATGTTTGAGGATTTTTTAAGCTTATTCATTCGTGGGACATGGGTGTCACTTTCTGGCCAGCATTTAGTGCCCATCCCTAGTTGCCTTTGCTCTGAGTTTCTTGCTAAGCCATTTCAGAGGGCAGTTAAGAGTCAACCACATTGCTGTAGCTCTGGGGTCACATGTAGACCAGACCAGGTAAGGGCTGCAGATTTCCTCCCCTAAAGGACATTAGTGAACCAGATGGGTCTTTCCAACAATCAACAATGGTTTCATGGTCATCAGTAGATTCTTAATCCAGATGTTTTTTATTGAATTCAAATTCTACCATCTGCCATGCCAAGTTTCGAACCTGGGTTCCCAGAACACTAGCTGAGTTCCTGGATTAATAGACTAGCAATAGTACTATGAGGCCATTGTCTCACCAGGTAGCACCGAGACTAAATTCAACTATGATTGCCATGATTTTCTATTCTCCTCCTGTTGAAATCTAAAAAATAGACTGAGAAATTTGTGCCTAAGAAGTGTTCCCAAACAAAAATAAGATATTGCTGAAAAAAGAGACATGCTGTTGAAGTTTTTCATCTTACACTCATCAGGATAATTCATAAGCATACCAAATTGCATAAGGAACAACAATTTAAACTGCATGAGAAGCGAATGCTGATTGATTTGTAAGTGGACTCTGAGTGGTAGTGGCATTCCCATGGAGAATCCATGAGTCACTGTCAACTGACAGTTAACTGCCAAGCTTTGTTTAAATTCAAACTGGACAGGTTGACTCTGAATGGTCAAGGCATTGCTCTGGGGATTGAATTAGGAAATGGCTGTCACCTAAGCTTTGATTTAGTTGAAAATGGCACAAAATATGTACATTCTTCTTTTGTCTGCAAAGGACAGGGTTAGGGTTAGGGTGAACATATGTAGGTTTTAGCAAGCTTACTGAGTCACACTGCGAGCCCGATTGATAAACTTGAATTGTTTGTCGATGCAATTTTTAGCACAATAGGGAATGTTTAGTAAATGTTGTCCAAACGCGGAATCATACTCAATGTTGCACAGTGTGGTTTGACTTTTGCTAATTGGGTATGGTCAGTACTTTGCCTATTGTAAACAGCCAAAGGGGCTGTTTGATACAGTCCGCCAGTTGTTAGAACATACAGCCTACATACCAGGCATCACACCCACACTGAAATTTATGTATAACGTTACTCATTTGTGTGATAGGCAGAATGGCTTTTTGCTTTGATGGCAGCACTCCCTGTTAGTGGTAAACATGACTCATGTTGCTACTGTAGCATGAAAGAGCTAACTTCACCTGTTGCTCAAATTCTTTGAGCTACCTTTACCCTTCCAGAGTAATCCAAGGTAGGATGGGCACTCTTCAGGGCTGAAAGTGGTGGCCTTAGGCCTGTGAGTTTCATGATAGACAAAGCAATGATCTGATCAGATCCCGCAGATTGGCTTTGATGCTCTTTATGTCAACACCAAGCTTGCAGAGTGAGCAAATGATTTGGGTCCTAATTATGGGGTTGCCAATAAGCCCAATCTTACAGCAGGTGGAACTGTAGGAATCCCAACATATATATTCACCAGTGAAGATAATGACCATATTATCTTTTTTTTGATGCTGTTTGAAGAACAAATATTGAACAAAGAACAGTACAGCACAGGAAGCCTGCACCGATCCTAATGCCTGCCTAAACAATAACCATATGCACTTACGGAGTCCATATCCTTCCATTCCCATCCTATTCATGTATTTGTCTAGATGCCCCTTCAATGCCGCTATTATAACTGCTCCCACCACCTCCCCAAGCAGCGTGTTCCAGACATTCACCGCTCTCTGTTTAAAAAAAACTTGCCTCTCACATCCTCTCTAAACTTTTCCCGACACACCTTAAACCTATCTCTCCTTGTATTTGACTTTTCTACCCTAGGAAAGAGCATCTGACTATCCACTCTGTCCGCGCCACTCATAATCTTGTAAACCTCTATCAGGTTGCCCCTCAACTTCTGTCATTTGAGTGAGGATAAACCAAGTTTATCCAACCTCTCCTCATAGCTATTACACTCCAGACCAGGCAACATCCTGATAAACCTCTTCTGCAACTTCTCCAAAGCATTGACATCCTTCTGGTAGTGTGGCAAACAGAATTGTGCACAATATTCCAAATGAGGCCTGACTAAGGTTCTGGATCAGTGGTGCATGACCTGCCAGTTTTTGGTGATGTGAGGTAATGCATTTTGGAAGGTCTAATACAGATAGGAAATATACAGTAAATGGCAGAATCCTTTAGAGTACTGGTAGGCAGAGGGATCTGGGTGTACAGGTACACAGGTTACTGAAAGTGGCAATGCAAGTGGAGAAGGTAGTCAAGAAGGCATATGGCATGCTTGCCTTCATCAGCCGGGGCATTGAGTTTAAAAATTGGCAAGTCATGTTGCAGCTTTATAGAACGTTAGTTAGGCTGCACTTGGAATATAGTGTTCAATTCTGGTCGCCACACTACTAGAACGACGTTGAGGTTTTAGACAGGGTACAGAAAAAATTTACCAGGATGTTGCCTGGTACGGAGGGTATCAGCTATGAGGAGAGGTTGGAGAAACTTGGTTTGTTCTCACTGGAATGACGGAGGTTGAGGGATGACCTGATAGCAGTCTACAAGATTATGAGAGGCATGGACAGAGTGGATAGTCAGAAGCTTTTTTCCCAGGGTAGAAGAGTCAATTACTAGACATGGGTTTAAGGTGCGAGGGGCAAGGTTTAAAGGAGATACACGAGGCAGATTTTTTACACAGAGGGTGGTGGGTGCCTGGATCCTGCTGCCGGGGGAGGTGGTGGAAGTGGATATGGTAGTGGCTTTTAAGAGGCATCTTGATAAATACATGAATAGGATGGGAATAGAGGGATATGGCCCCCGGAAGGGTAGGGGGTTTTAGTTAAGTCGGGCAGCATGGTCGGTGCAGGCTTGGAGGGCTGAAGGGCCTGTTCCTGTGCTGTAATTTTCTTTGTTTTTTAACACCAGAGAAATCTCCCCTGCTTCTCTTAAAAATTATGTTTTGGAATATATAAGTAGGGAGGTCTTGCTGCAGCTGTATAGGGCATTGGTGAGGCCGCAGCTGGAGTACTGTGTGCAGTTTTGGGCACCGCATCTGCGCAAGGATATTTTTGCCTTGGAGGGAGTGCAGAGGAGGTTTACTAGGCTGATACCGGAGTTGAGGGGGTTGAGCTATGAGGAGAGGCTGAATAAACTAGGCTTGTACTCGTTAGAGTTTAGAAGAATGAGGGGAGATCTCATTGAGACGTATAAGATGATGAATGGGATGGATAGGATAGAGGTGGAGAGACTCTTCCCGCTCAAAAAAGACAGTAGGACTAGGGGGCACAGCATCAAGATAAAGGGGAGGCGGTTTAGAACGGAGTTGAGGAGGAACTTCTTCACTCAAAGGGTGGTGAATCTCTGGAATTCTCTGCCCGTTGAAGTGGTGGAGGCTGCCTCGCTAAATATTTTTAAGAAGCGGGTTGATGGGTTTTTGATAAGAGAGGGGATTAAGGGTTATGGGGAGAGGGCGGGAAAGTGGAACTGAGCCACGACAGATCAGCCATGATCTTATTGAATGGCGGGGCAGGCTCGAAGGGCTAGATGGCCTACTCCTGCTCCTATTTCTTATGTTCTTATGTTCTTATCACTTGTGTCCATCCGAGACACCACTCAGACCCTCAGTTTAATTTCTCACAAATCAGCAGTTGACCAACACCATGGAAAGGAAATTGAGTCCCAGTACCTGATTTCACTATTCAGGTACAAGGGTTGCCCCCTGCTCTGGGTTAACCTGGTGTTGTGAGACTTCTTACTGAGCCAGGATTGGGCCAGAGGGTTCAAGGTGGTGCCTAACCATTCACTTCCAGCAGGACAATGAGTTAGAATAGCTCATTGCAAAAACACCCAAGGAAAAGCAGGATTGTTGATTACAAATTAGCTGAAAAGAGGAAGCAGGCTTAAAATGTCAATGTGCAGCAGAGCGATTGGTAACTCCAGGCTGTTTCCATAATGAAATTAGAATGCAAGAAGGGACAAGATAGAAAACACAGGAGTTACCTATCATTATCCTCTTATCCAGCGAGGTGTGCAGGCCTCTGGCACGCGACTCTTTCAAAGCAATGTCACCATTCCAAAGGGAACAACAGGAAAAATGCCCCAATTCCAGCCAGGGGTCTTTGCTTCTGTTAAGCACACGCCAGGCTCAGTGGATAGCTTAGGGTTTGTGTGTTCTGTCTGTCACATCTCATTCCAAGAATACAGTTTGAGACGGAATATTGTTTACCAAGGAACAAGAGGTTTACTTGTTTCATCTGAAGAAGCTGCTCACTCCCTAAAACCACAAAGAAAAAGCCAAAGGCAGCTTTCTGCAAAGGACATTTCAATCCTCTGTGGACTCATTCCAATTCCCTCATCCAAATATTGTGCCTACATGTTGGCTTTTGTGAGTCATTTAATCTGTAAGCAGTTCCTGAAAACCTGTTTCCTTGATGAAACTTTTGGGTCCCTATCCCAATGTCACCTTACGTGGCTCAGTGTTAAACTTTTTTATGTTAAGTTCATTTTTTAGTCACAAGTACATTAACACTGCAACAAAGTTACTGTGAAAATCCCCTCATCGCCACACTCTGGCGCCTGTGCGGGTATGCTGAGGGAGAATTTAGCATGGCCAATGCGCCTAACCAGCACGTCTTTGAGACTTTGTTTAGGAGCACTCCGGTGAAGTGTCCTGGGAGCTTTTAATGTGTTGCTCAAAAAAGGCAAAGTCGTTTCCTGAGATCAGTTAACTCAGCAGAGAGCCAGTGGCTGAAGCCACAAACATCTGGAGCTCTGCAGCTACATTCCGAAATTGTCTATTTGTTTGAAATGAATGGAGTTTTCCCTTCCTGTGGGTAGGCAGGGTATATAGTTGATGGTGTGAGCAATCAGTCAGGCTGTCAAACAATCCACAACACAGATACGAGAGTGCGCGCGTTAGCAACACCACAAACATCATGTTTGACAATTGTTGAAAATAAGGGAAACATTAGATTTGACAGAAGCCGCGATTCAATTGAGTTGAAAGAAGGTTCTGGAATAGTTTAGGTGAAGAATCCACAACCGAAACATGAACTCACCTGTTTGAGATTGGGTATTCTGGTCAGACGCTATCCTGAAGGGATCATCACATGACCTCAAGCAATGCCCCTCCCCCCTCCCCCAACTTCCCCACCTCAGCCCAACCCTTATTTTCCCATCCTCAATATTTTCATAACTAATAAACAAATAACAAAATGGCGAGGCGGTGGGGGGTGTGGTGTTGTTTGTAATGATTTTAATCAGGCAATGGAAGTCGACCTGTTTTAATACGAATTCCCTGATTAAGGTCCAAATTGATGGTCCAATCAGAGAGCCCCATGCTCAGTATTTAAACAGGAGTGTCAGTTCCTCTGGCACTCCAGATGGAGACTCCGTGCTGAGAGCACTCTGTACAGTGTTGCTGGATCTTGTAAATAAAGGAATTTTGGTGAAGAAATTACTGCCTCTGAGGACTTATTACAGAGGTGAGCCATAGAACCCTACAGTGCAGAAAGAGGCCCTTCGGCCCATCGAGTCTGTACCGAACACAATCCCACCCAGGCCCTACCCCCATATCCCCACATATTATACCCACTAATTCCACTAACCTACACATCCCTGGACACTAAGGGGCAATTTCTTAACACAGCCAATCAACCTAACCCGCACATCTTTGGACTGTGGGAGGAAACCGGAGCAGCCGGAGGAAACCCACACAGACACGAGGAGAACGTGCAAACTCCACACAGACAGTGACCCGAGCCAGGAATCGAACCCAGGACCCTGGAGCTGTGAAGCAGCAGTGCTAACCATTGTGCTACCGTGCCGCCCAGGAGGGGAATGGTGGAAGAAAATGGAGGGAAACCAACACCATTTTTTAAAACACCGCTATGATTTCTCCCCCGGGTTTGCTAATAGCAGAGTCTGGGAGGTTAATATTTTAATCTTGGACCCTTCTGGATAATCCATGAGGGTTAGCAACACCACATCTGTACTCTTCCCAGATGTTGCATTAACCTGCTGGGAATTTTGCAGCAATCCCAGCTTTTTTCTTGTCTTTTTCTCTTTTTTGAAGTTTGATGCCTGGTGTGTGCCCTGGATAAAACCACCCAAAAGGTGGGCAGTGAAGAAAACTGAAGGCGGAGACAGTGGGACTTTTCTCTCAAAACTGAACATGGACTCAGCAAATTGGGGGAGCTTTCATTCAGAATAACACCAAACAATGAGGCGAGTTTGCATAAACTTCTATTCCTGCGACTTGTTTTGTGGGTTGTAGTCGTCATTTGTTGCCTATCCCTCACTGCCCTTGAACTGAGAATCTTGCTAGGCCATTACAGAGAGTAAACCACAATGCTATGAGCCTGGAGCCACATGTAGGCCAGACCAGGGGAGGATGGCAGATTTCCTTCCGTGAGTGAAACAGTTGGGTTTTTGCACCAATCAATGATGGATCCTGGTCACCGTTACTGAGATTAGCTGTATTCCAGATTTTATTAACCGAATTTAAATTCCACCAAGCTGCCTTCGTGGGATTTGAAACCATGTTCCCAAAGCATTAACGTGGGCCTCTAGAATAAGTCGAGTGATATTGCCACTGCACCACACTAGTAATACACTAGACTGAAGGGTGACATAACCAATGTATTTAATATGATTTAAACTATTCCATAGTAAAGCTCAGTGTTTCCCACCAGCGTGCCTCGAAGAAAGATTCAAAATGATTCACAATTAAACTAAAACTAACCTTTGTCTTCAGCTCTGCGGTCGGTATCTCCAAGACCTGACGAATCTTGGGCCTTCGGCGCATGCAGTGTCTGGGAGAGAGCCGCTCACGCGTGCTTTAGAATGACCAATGGGAACAAAGAACTGTACAGCACTGGAGCAGGCCCTTCGGCCCTCCAAGCCTGTGCCGATCATGTTGCCTGCCTAAACCGTGTGTGCACTTATGGAGCCCATATCCTTCCATTCTCATCCTATTCGTGTACTCGTCCTGATGGCCCTTATTGTACCTGCTCCCACCACCTCCCCGGGCAGCTCGTTCCAGGCATTCGCCTCCCTCTGTATAAAAAACTTGCCTCGTACATCTCCTCTAAACTTTTCCCCACGCACTTTAAACCTATGTACCTGACTTTTTTACCCTTGGACCTGGAGCTGAAGGCAAAGGTCCAACACACCTGCACAAAAAGCAAAGGGCGCAGAAACCATGAGAGGAGCAGGAAGACAGGGAAACGTTACAAACAAAGGGAAGAGGACAGAGAAAAGAGGAAGTGTGTCTTACATTTGTTTTATATATAGAATGACGTGCAGAGACTATTTCCTCGGGTGGACGTAGCTGTTACTGGGGGGCATAACTATAACGTTCATGGTGGGAGATATAGGAGGGATGTCTAGGGTAGATTCTTCACTCAGAGAGTGGTTGGGGTGTGGAACTGACTGCCTGCTGTGATAGTGGAGTCGGACACTTTAGGAACTTTTAAGCGGTTATTGGATAGGCACATGGAGCACACCAGAATTATAGGGAGGGGATAGCTTGATCTTGGGATTGGACATTGCTCGGCACAATATTGAGGGCCGAAGGGCCTGTACTGTGCTGTAATGTTCAATGTTCTAAGTTCTATATAGTACAGAGATGTTTCACTACATAGAAAATATTGGAAATCACTGACGTAGATTGTGAGAAATTATTTTTGCTTGTGAGACAGTCCTGAAGAAGAGGCATGATCTTAAAATTAAAGCCAAGACATTTAGGAGTGAAATTAGGAAACATATCTTCACATAAATAATCGTGGGAGGCTGGAACTCTCTTCCCTTCTATTGGTTGTTGATATCAGGGAGACAACTGAGCCTGAGGATCTTTCCTGATGTAAATGCTGATGGAGAAATATGAATTGCTGTTGTCAAAGCTTTTAAGACTGAGTTTGATAGATTTTTGTTAGGTCACGATATCAAGGGACATGGAAGGGAGACAGATAATTGAGATCTTTCAACCGTGATCTAATTGAATGGTGATGCAGGCCCTGGAAACTGAATGACCTATTCCTCTTTCCACATGCTGTTATTCAGGATCACTTCTCATAAACGTAACAGGAGTAGGCCATTCGGCCTTCCGAGCCTGTTCCGCCATTCATCTTGATCATGGCTGATCATCGAAGTCAATATCCTGATCCGCTCCTCCCTCCCATATCCTTTGTTCCTTTTAACCCCAAGAGCTATATCTAATTTATTCTTGAAATCAGACAATGCTTTGGCCTCAACTACTTTCTGTGGGAGTAAATTCCACAGTTCCACCACCCTCTGGGTGAAGAAATTTCTCCTTGCCTCAGTTCTAAAAGATTTACCTATTATCCTCAAACTATGACCCCTAGTCCTGGACTCCCCCGCCATCGGGAACATTCTTTCTGAATCTACCCTGTATAACCCTGTTAGAATTTTATAAGTTTCTATGAGATCCCCTCTCATTCTTCTAAACTTCAATGACTATAATCCTAACCGACTTAGTCTCTCCTCATATGACGGACCTGCCACCCCAGGAATCAGCCTGGTAAACCTTCAGTGTACTCCCTCTAAGCAAGGACATCTTTCCTCAGATAAGGACACCAAAACTGCACACAATACTCCAGGTGTGGCCTCACCAAGGCCCTTTACAATTGCAGCAAAACATCCCTAACTCTATACTGTAACCAGCATGATTGGCAAATGTTTCTTCTTCTTCTGTGTTAGTTTTGCTCATGTCTCCTTGGATGCACAAGACTGGTAGCAGAAGAGTGATGGAATTGCTACAGGCTATGTTATCATGTAGAATGCCAGTGACTTCACAGCAAGTTCCTCTCTGCTATCTTAACGGTGCAATTAGCACATCAGAATAGAGGGATTAGTACCTCCATTAAAACAAGGAGGAAGGAATTTGGTGCAAATAGTTAAAGAATAATAACCTGACCAACTGTGATTTTGAAGGAATGAATTGGAAGTAAAGACTTAGAGAAACATGCAGTGGTCTCCAGCTTTAGAATTATTCTCATAAATAGATAAAAGGTGTGTTTTATTTTTCAATTTTAATTTAAATTCAACAATGTTTGGAAGTTTTCACAGTAACCTTATCGCAGTGTTAATGTAAGCCTACTTGTGAATAATAAATAAATTTTAACTTTGAAGTTTCACTCCAACGCAAGCATAACTATTGCACTTGGAGAGGGTGCAGAAGTGATTTACCAGGATGCTGCCTGGGCTGGGGATCTGAGCTATGAGGAAAGATTGCACAGACTGGGGTTTTTGTCCTTGGAGTAGCGAAGATTGAGAGGGGGCCTGATAAATATGTTTATGAGGGACATAGATAGGGTGGATAGGAAGACACTTTTTCCATTAGTAGAGAAGTCAATAACCAGGGGGCAGAGAGTTAAGGGGCAGAGGGCTAAGAAGGGAGTTGAGGAGAAACACTTTTACTCAGAGGGTGGTGGGAGTGTAGAACTCACTGCCTGAAAGGTTATATGAGTGAAGAAACTCCCGTAGCATTTAAGGAGTAACATTTAGATATTCACTTACTTGCTGTGCCTTAACCTCCAGAGCTATGGCCTAGTGCTGAATAATAGAATTAGTGTAATCAGATCTTTGTTGAGTAGCGTAGCCATGATGGGCCAAATGGCTTCTTTCTGTCCTGGAAATGTCAATGTGTATAGAAAAAATAGTGGCTGAAACTGAAATATTAATCCTGTACATAAGGTCATGTTAAAGGTCAAGGTACATGATTCGGGTGGATGGAGTAAAAGGCTACAATGTCATTTGGATTGATATGTGTCTTCGTAATGACTTTGTTGTGTTGTCTGCCAGGGCAAGCTATTTGACTATACCAGGCATCCCATCCAAACTCAATCACCCTCACCAAGTGGTTTAACTACACTCTGAAATGGCCTAACACTCAGTTGCATTCAAAAAGGTGTCTCACTTCACAAGACAGTTATGTGATGGGCAATAAATGCTGGCCATCTCATGAATGAATACAAAACATAGCTGGGACATGAGAGTATGTGCGCTACAGTTGGTCTCAATACTTGTTTGTAGAGGAGAATGTTCAGCCAGAATTCCTACTCCTGATTTCCAACCAATCACCATATTCTGTGATTGTCAGCTTGTCAGCTAACTCGCCGTTGGACAGAGATTGGCCACAAGTACTTACAGCTGTCACTTTTCTCTAACATGTGGACTTCATCACAGTTCCAAATCTACAACAGCTGACCCGACAGAAATGTCGGAGAGACAGAGCTTGTTGACTTTTTCTGGGACAAATCACAACATAACCTCTTCTTCTGGGGTGGCTCGGTGGCACAGTGGTTGGAACCGTTGCCTCACAGCCCCAGGAACAAGGGTTCGATTCCTGGCTTGGGTCACTGTCTGTGCAGAGTTTGCGCATGCTCCGTGTGTCTGTGTTGAGTTCTTCCGGGTGCTCTGGTTTCCTCCTGCAGTCTAAAGATGTGCAGGTTAGGTGGATTGGCCACTAAATTGACCCTTAGTAAATGCATGGAGTTATGGGGATAGGGCCCGGATAGAATTGTGGTCAGTGCAGATTCGATGGGCTGAATGGCCACTTTCTGCACTGTTGGATTCTATAATTCTGTGATCCTTCTGGTGTAAGGGGAATGATGCTGAGGGAGTTCCCACCAGTTTGCATAACCCTCGAGAGATTACTTTCACCTTTTCTCTTTAAGTGGACATAATTTCATTTTGTGATATTTTCTCTTTGTCAAACCAGCAATTCACTAATTAGCCACATCTACCTGATTTCTGAATATATTCTTTTCTGCGCCACAACCCGTGCTGCTACTACTGTGCATAATTATTTTGCTGAAGTAGAAACTCGCTCCTGCTGACTGTCAGCACATTTTACCTTTGCTGAAAAAAAGACACATTTTTGTCAAAGTTTTTCATCTTGGACATTCATCAGGACATCTGCAAGAAGTCTGCTCTCTCTCGTTTCCTTCTCTATGAACGGTATGCTTTGTGTAGCGTATACGAAACAATACTTTTCACTAATACATGTGACAATAACAAATCAAATAATAAAAAGAATACCCTGATGTGTGCAAAATGAAAAGCGTCAACAAAAATGTCTCCTTTTGTCAGCAATGATCAAGTTGTGTACAGTATGGATTATCGGGGGTGGGGTTGGGGGGATGCGGCTGGACTGACCAAGATATAGCTTGGTCATTCCCTTCACCCCATCACCTCCCACCCTCTGAGATGACAGTGGTGAGGAGAGATCATCGTCCACTTCTTTCTGGAAAGTGCCTTTGAATCATAGATTCATAGAAACCCCACACTACAGAAGGAAGCCATTCAGCCCAACGAGTCTGCACCCACCACGGTCCCATCCTATCCCCATTACCCCATACATTGACCCTAGTTAGTCCCCCTGACACCAAAGGGCAATTTAGCATGGCCAATCCACCTAAACCACACATCTTTGGACTGTGGGCGGAAACCGGAGCATCTGGAGGGAAACCCCCTCACAGACAGGGGGAGAATGTGTAGACTCCAAGTGACCCAAGCCAGGAATCAAACCTGGGTCCCTGGAACTATGAGGCAACAGTGCTAACCACTGCACCACTCTTTGCAATGAAGATCTGGGTAGAAATACAATGATTTTTGTTGCGTTTTATCCCAAGCAGTCATGTGATGCAGGATTTTGTGCTCTATGGGCTGCTCCCAGGGACCCACACCTCAAGACAAATCAGAGGTGGAGAATCATCAACCTGGAGAAAGTTGCCCGAAACGTGTTGATCTCCCAGTGCAAGCAGTTGTCCTTGATCGAGTGTTGCAGACTGGCATGTTCCAAAGCCCAGGATAACATGCTGAGGGACACACCAAAGCTTGGGACAGTCACTGCAGAGGCGCAATGGGGAAAGGTCGCTGTCCAACAAATTCAAGCCATCACCATTGTAGTGAAGCGTCTCAGAGTGAAACTTGAGCTAGGTAGAGAGTGTGAATATCATTGCACTTTCTGTAATTACCATTTCTGAAATGTTTTGAAATATTCTTTTAGCTATTTTATGAATAAAGTATATTTTTGCAAAAATAAAGGATCTTCCCAATGGGTTTGTTCTGGTCTGCGTAGCAATAGAGGCGGTGGAGGAGCATCGAGACAGAAGGTTCTGAGGGGGCCAACGGCAATCCCTGATACATTTCTCCAGTTGCTACCATTATATTTGCGCTTGGTTCACTTTGCATTCTTGCACAGGAGAATGAGCACTGCAGGAGATTGGTGGGTAAGTTTACGTTGACAAGGTTAGCGCAAATTTGGTGTCATTTCTATCCAAGTTTGTTGCGGGAATTTTTTTCATTCTTTCTCATGCAAGTAATTGTCAGATGCCTTTTCTTTAACCCTCAGAGTAAATTATCTAAACCCATACAAGCCCTATGTGACTGATAGAAGCACTTTACCCTGTTCTTGAACCAAAGTCAAAAAATATAACGCAACCAGATTTTGGACCATTTCTTCCACATCCTAGTTCACTCCACCTTTCAGTAGGTTTGACCCAAGCCAGTTATTAAAGTTCCAATGAACACACTGCACCAACAGATAGGAGTGAATAAAAAAAATCTCCAGTTATTGGGAACTTCCCAAGGCAAACCCCATGCAGTTTGTGCAGCTTACCTGACAGCTGGATCCCAAAATTCCTGGGTTGGATGAGGGTGGAGGTTGGTATTTGCGTTTTTTGCAGGGAGGCGGGGATTTGCATCAGACACCAGATCCACTAAGCATCTTCCTCAAGCCAGAATTCTGCCAGCTTTCAGAGCGGATATGTCAATCACATAGTTCTGATGGGATGCCATTGTCTGTCCTACCTGCCATCAGTTCAGGCTTTCTACAATAAGTACAGTGGATGGGATCCAGTCATTAATGAAATGATTGAAAGGGAAGTTGTTGAAAGTCAGATGGCTTTTCCAGATGTTGCTACCTGCAAGTGCCTGAGGAATTCTTGAGCTCTTTCACTCAAAAAGCCTTCACCTAAATTCATTCATGCCAATGAAATGGTTTGCTTGGAGAGTGAATTTGGAGCAAGTATCTGAAGGTTTCCCAATGGGGATTGCCTTTGACATGATACACATGTGGAAGTGCCAGGCACAATAAGAAATTGAATGGGAAGTCAGAACAATCAGATAGCACCCGAGGAGACACTGAGAGATCCTTCTCCCTTGTGGGGAGGGTTTGCACCCACGGGGATAATCTCAGAGTGAGGGATTCTCCATTTGAGACAGAGACGTGGAAGAATTTCTTTTCTCAGAGGGTAGTGAATCTATGGAATCCTTTAGCATAGAGGGCTGAAGTGGCCAGATCATTAAGTGTGCAGAGAGAGACAGATTTTTAGTCAGTAAGGGAATCAAGGGTTTTTGGAATAAGACGAGAAAGTGGAGTTGAAGATTAACACATCAGATCAGTCATCAGCTGAGTGAATGGCAGAGTGGACGCAATGGGTTGAATGGCCTCCTTCTGCTCCTACATTCTATGGCAACAGGTATCCTCATGGTACTCATCTTGCAAGCTGCACCGCCGCAGGCAAACATTTTCCAGAATTAAGCGAGTGGCCTTTCCATCAGACTCTGTACTTTAGACTTGGCAGGGGCTCTTACCAAAATGGCGGCCAAGTCGGAAGCCAGTCTCTGCAGCATGAACTGCTCTGTCTGGGGTGGAGAAAGTGACTGCCACAGCATTGAACATTTACCCACTGCTGACCCACTCCACAGAGCTGGGGGCGGGGGGGGGGGGGCTTGTGCAAGATTAGATCATTTGCATTGCGTTCCTGTATAAAACAAGTCAACCTCTAGACTGTATACTTTGCTAGACTGTGTACTTTGACAGTGGTTCCAGACAGATCACTGAATGGACAATATTATCCTTTCAAATCGCTAGACTCCCCAGGGTTGTGAGGACTATTGATTGCGCCCATGTTGCACAGCGCTTCCCAAATATCAGTCTCCATAGACACCAGCCTGTCATGTGAAGGTCAAGTGCAATGATAGCCACAGTTTCCTGCATATCAATTCAGGGCGTGCTGGGACCTGGCTTGATGTTGGTATGCTTTGCCAGTCCAATGTTGCAGCTTTATTTGAATAGCAAGGACAAGGAGTGGGGGTGGGGAACAGTATCTTTGCCGGTTGACAAGGGATACCCACTCTAGCCGTGATGCCACTTTGTCGGAGCACCAGGGTGACAGAGGCCTGCCTCAAAGAAGCAGGCCATTAGTATTAGGACCTGACAAGTTGTTGGGGCATTTAAAGGAAAGTTTAAAGGATAGCTCCTTGCTATTTGTATCAAACACTGCTTGGTTAATTGCGGCAGTGCGCCACTTGCTTCGTAACTTTATGGTAGTCGCTCTGGAGGATTCCATTTCATTTGACGTTGTCGCTGATGATGATGAGAGTCAGGCCTACGAGGAAAGGAAAAAAAAAGATGCATTTATATAGCAACATTCACATATTAAGAATGATCCAAATGCACTTTGCAACCAATTAATTGCTATTGAAGTGTAATTGCTATTGCTTTGCAGGCAAGTACAACAGCCTATTTGCGCAGAGCAAGATCTCACAAATATAGCGCCATTAACAATGCAATGCTGCGTTGAAGCATCAGCCCCGGTTATGTGGTCATGTCTCTGGAAGGCAGGAGCAGTGGGGGCCTGAGCCCTAGAGAATCTGACTTGGAAGTGAGAGCATTAGTAATGGGTGAAGCACAGACGAACATGGAGCAGATGGAGTGGTTAGTGCTCAGAGACAGCCGAGACGCAAACATGTTCAGGAAGCCTTCGCGAATGCACTTCGTTTGAGGGCTTAACCCTTCCAATCTTGCCAACCCGTCTTAGGGTCTAAGTAAAAATCTTTGCTTCTCATGAGTGGCGGAAACATCATATTCAGGAGCCGGAACATCAACATCAACATCTTTCCTAATGCCATGATACACAACCAATCAGCAGGAAGGATTCCAGTGATTTAAGATTTCCTTTTATGAGACGTTGCCCGCTATTTTACAACTTTGCTCAGGCGAGGCTCGTAAAATCCCACCCAAAGGCAATGGAAGATTCCATTCTGTGAGCCTCACCCACCCCTGTTTCCAGGGCGGGTAAAATTCCGGCTGTTATCTTTTCCCTATTTTAACATTTCTCTGTGTCAGTGATTGACCGGGGCTCCGGAATGTAGGTTGTTGCTCCAAACAACAACAGCCTGGATTTTACCTTCCCCCCTCCCGCTGCATCGAAGGCGAGGGTCTCATAAAGTCCAGCTGGGTGGCCTTCCTGCTACCTACCCTCATGGGGGCAGGAGAGGGGTTAAATGGCCTTCCTCGCCTTGGACCTATAGAGGCCCGTAGATAAAGGCCTCATCCCAGCCCCACCAGTACTTTTCCCACAGTGAGGGAGGCCCACACCATGCAGGAAGCCGGCATCCAAGGGGCTTGGTGTTGGATAAGGAGATAGCTAGCTCCATTTCAGCTCTCCTGTGCTCATCAGAGGCAGTCCTCCTCAAAATCTTCCCCCTGCCCTACCCCACTCCACCCCCGCCCATTCTCTTTTTACCTGTCCGGGGCTTGATTGAATCCCCCTCCCCCTCATCCCCCACCACCTCCTCGCTGAGATCCCTGAGCCCTGTCTTATTTCAGCTCCTCAGCATGGTGGCGCATACCTACAGTACCAGCGGTGGTCCCCGCTCCTGTCTGACAAAGCTGGGACTGAGTATCCATTGGCCAATCCAATTGATTATAAAGCCATAAGACATAGGAGCAGAATTAGGCCACTTGGCCCATCGAGTCCGCTCCACCATCCAATCATGGCTGATTTTTTTCTCCTCCCCATTGTCCTGCCTTTTCCCCATAACTCCTGATCCCCTTATCAATCAAGAACCTATCTATCTCTGTTTTAAAGACACTCAATGACCCGACCTCCACAGCCTTCTGCGGCAAAGAGTTCCACAGATACACCACTCTCTGGCTAAAGAAATTCTTCCTCATATCTGTTTTAAAGGATCGTCACTTTAGCCTGATTTTGATTTGATTTGATTTATTATTGTCACATGTACTAACATACAGTGAAAAGTGTTGTTTCTTGCATGCTATGCAGCCAAAACATACCGTTCATAGAGAAGGAAAGGAGAGAGTGCAGAATGTAGTGTTACAGTCATAGCTAGAGTGTAGAGAAAGATCAACTTAATGCAAGGTAGGTCCATTCAAAAGTCTGACGGGGGCAGACACAACCTGAGGCTGTACCCTCAGCTGCCCTCTAAGGCAGGGTCTCCTGCCAAGATAGGAGCAGAAGCCTCTAAGACTGATCCCAGAGTTAAGTTGCTGTAGGACATCTGCCGGGATGAGAGGCGAGTTCCTCCTCTCCCACTCTTGAACTGGGAGGCAGTAACTGTGACATCCTGTAAGATCCAGCCCATTGGGATGCCTGGTCCTTTTCTCAGGGACCCTCCCCATCCGAGGGTGGGCACTGGTCCTGAAAAGCATAAGGCTTCTCCGGGTGGGGCTGGTGTCTCATGCATGGAGCAAATGCTTCCCCTGCCATCAGGGAACATAACCACGGCGCTGACACTGGGAGCAATCTCCTGGTCACCACATCAACTACCTTGCAATAGGATCCAGAAGGGCATCGTGGCACAGTGGTTAGCACTGCTGCCTCACAGGGCCGGGGACCTGGGTTCAGTTCCCGGCTTGGGTCACTGTCTTTGTGAAGTTTACAAGTTCCCCACATGTCTGCGTGAGTTTCCTCCGGGTGCTGCAGTTCCCTTCCACAGTCCAAAGGTATGCAGGTTAGTTTGATTGCCTGTGTTAAATTGCCACTTAGAGTCAGGGGAACTAGTTAGGGTAAATGTGTGGGGTTATGGGGATGGGACTTGGATGGGATTGTGGTTGGTGCAGACACAGTGGGCCGAATGGCCTCACTCTGCACTGTTGGCATTTGTGACTCAGAGAAAGAGAAAGCTTGTTCTACCTGAGATATTGTCTTGCAAACTTGGCTTTCTAACCAGTGTTAAACTCAGCAATGATCCTCCAAGATTTACAATCCTTTACTCAGCGTCTCCAAATTGATTGACTGACCTGGATCTCTCTAAAGGAGAATCGTGCAGTGATGAAGAACAGAAAGAGGCTATTCAGCTCATCCTGAATTACCAATTAATCCGATCTATTGTCCTTTCCTCTTAGAACTCTAATGTTTCTCCCCCTGTCAGTTTTGGCCTAATTCCTTTTTGAATGTTACTATTGAAGCTGCTTCCATTGCCAGACTTTCAGATCACAACAACTCACCGTGTAAAAACTGCCTCCTGACGTCACCTCTGCTTCTTTCTGTCACTGTCAGTCTGTATTCTGGTTATTGACCCTCCTGACATTGGAAACAGTTTCTCCCTATTATTTCATTCCAGATCCTTCACGATTTTAAACCCCTCTGAAATCTCCTCCTCTGCTCTAAGGAGAACAAGTCATGATGTGGAGATGCCGGCGTTGGACTGGTGTTAACACTTGACGAAAGGGCAGAGCCCCGAAAGCTAGTGGTGTTTGCTACCAAAAAAACCTGTTGGACTTTAACCTGATGTTGTGAGACTTCTTACTAAGGAGAGCAACCCCAGCTCTATTCACTGGAGGCCTTAAATCATGTCAGGTGTTGGCACACAGCAGGACAGTGGATTCCACAGTGAACCCTGCATTACACTGTACATCAAGGGGCAGACAGCCAGTGTCAGCTATAGTCTCTGTGTAGGGACTGGCTCTCACTGCCAGGCACAAGAGGAGAGGTTGAATGACACACTGTGAGAGTAGGAACTACTGTTGTCACAGGGAGGCGTTGGTCCAGTGGTATTATCACTAGACTATTAATCCAGATATTCAGGTAATGTTCTGGGGACCTGGGTTTGAATCCCACCATGGCAGATGGTGGAATTTGAATTCAAGAAAAGGTATCTGAAATTAAGAATCTACTGATGACCAGGAAACCATTGCCGATTGTTGGAAAAACCCATCTGGTTCACTGATGTTCTTTAGGGAAGGAAATCTGCCATCCTTACCTGGTCTGGCCTACACGTGACTCCAGAGCCACAGCAATGTGGTTGATTCTCAACTGACCTCAGGTAACTAGGGATGGGCAATAAACACTGGGCAGTCCATGTCCCATGAACGAATAAACGAAAGGTGGGAAGGACCCTTGGCTTTCATCAGCCTCCTCCTCTATTTCTTGATTGATTCTGGAGGAACTTCAGATTGTTAAGCAGGATAAGTGTGCTCAGCATGCCCTCTGACTCATCTGCTCTATGGATCTCTTACCAGGGACCTGGCTGGGAGCTAAATTGTAGAATATGTGGAGACATGAGAAAAGGTGCTGACAGGGCAACTGAAGGATTCCCATGCTCCGATTATCAGTTTATTCCAGTGATTGACAGTGTCTGTTCCTCATGGTGAGTTCATACAGCCACTATGGCCATTTATACCCTGGGCTCTACAAGGTTGAAGGTTTTCTTCTGGAATTTTTAATAATCTGCGGCTGTGGATTGAAAATTAGCTGAATATCCATCCGCAGAAAGTGGTGTCAGTGGATGTGGAACTGCTTGGAGTTTGGTTACAAGTGCCACCTCAATGGGATCAGTATTAGAGGCTTTGATCTGTTATTACTAGTGTTGGGGGAATGATCCGCACATTTACAGACAACGCCAAGATATGCGCAACTGTTAGGGCTTGAGATACTCAACTACTCCAGACAGACCATATTGCGTTGAGGAACCACAGAACCAGAGCATCCCTATAGTGCAGAAAGAGGCTAACCGGCCCATTGAGTCTGCAATGAAAGAGGATCCCACCCAGGCACTCCCCTCCGCTTATGTCCACAAACCCATGCATTTAGCATGGTCTAGCTACTAACCTGCATATCTCTGGACTGTGGGAGGAAACCAGAGCATGTGGAGGAAACCCACGTAGACATGGGGAGAATGTGCCCACTCCATACAGTCACTCAAGGCCAGAATCGAACCTGGATCCCTGGCGCTGTGAGGCAGCAGTGCTAACCACTGTGCCACCAAAAGTTGGGCCATGTCAGGGGAATGATATTTTAACCTTGGAAAGTGGTGTTAATCACGTGAGCTAAATTCTTTCCTAAATATATCGAACACCTGACGGAGACAGAATTAAACCAGCAGTAAATTAATGACTGAGGATTAAAACTGGGGAAAGGAATTAGAAAATTTATCCGCACCCAAACTGGCCCAAGTGCAGACCCACCCAGGCTAAATTCTGATCTCAATTTCTTCTTCAGCAAATTTTGGGAGGCAGTGGCACAACTTGTGTTGAAAAATGGCATGGAGTCATGGAAACATCACTGCGACAACAATGACACACACCGCCACCAGATATTTGTTGTTGCCCCAACAGAACTGGAGGTTTTTTAATGCCAAGTACAGTAATCGCAGCCAATCCAAAGCTTGCAATAGCAATCTGATCACTACTGTGCTAAACATATCATTTTGTTCATTGTGTTTTCCTTATGTTTAAAATGATAAATGAGCTAATTTAACGAGCTGAGGTTTAAAAAAAAATTAGCAAATTAATTATTTTATTGGCAGTTTATAGTGCTCTACCATCTGAGCAGAATATTGCTTGGCAAAGTATTAATGACTTTCTCAGAACTTTTACATATGACTGCTGTGCGACTGTTGTCTTCCACCTTTTTAAATGTTCTCAAGTTGCACAATTAGGACATTATCATAAGAAAATGAAAGAGTTGCATTGTTGTACAACTCTTTAAAAAAGAGTCCAAATGTACACACCCAATTTGACTTCTGCCTCATCTGTTGTTCTGAGAATGCACTAGTCAGAGTTGCAAATAATCAATGCACTTGAGATCAGCTTATGCACCTAAAACTTCTGGTTGTATACAGTTTGGTATGGCTCCTGCTCTGACCAAGAGCACAAGAAACTACAAAGGGTAGGAAATGTAACCCAGTCCATCACGCAAACCAACCTCACATTCATTGACTCTGTCTATACTTCCCACTGCCTCAAAAAGGAGCAACCAGCATAATCAAGAAATCCACACACCCCAGACGTTCTCTCTTCCACCTATTTCCAAAAGCCTGAGGTCATGTATCAACAATCTCAAGAACAGCTTCTTCCCTGCTGCCAACAGACATTTGAATGGACCTATCTTAAATTAAGCTGATCTTTCTCTACACCCTAGCTATAACTGTAACACTACATTCTGCACCCTCTCCTTTCCTCCTCTCCTATGTACTCTATGAACAGTATGCTTTGTCTGTATAGTGTGCAAGGAACAATACTTTTCACTGTATCCCAATACATGTGACAATAATAAATCAAATCAAATCAAATTTTCAATTCCTATCAAGCCTTCAACAACATTGTGCTAAATGGAATAGAATCAGAACAGATCCAGTAACTCAAAGTGTAGCATCAATGCGGCTCCATGGGCCATCAGCAGCAACAGAATTGTACTCAACCACAATCTGTAACCTCACAACCCACTCTACCGTCAAGCCAAGAGATCAATTCTGCTTCAGTGAAGAGTGCAGGACGGTGTGCCAGGAACAACACAAGGCATACCTCAAAATGAGGTGTCAACCAGGGGAAGCCACAACACTGGACTACATACAACCCAAACAGTGGATGCAGTGTGCAATACACAGAAGTAAGTCAATTTGATTCTAGATTGACACCTGGAATGAGTGCGTTGTCTTCTGAGGAAAGATTGGAGAGATTGGGCTTGTTGTCACCGGAGTTTAGAAGAGTGAGGAATGACCTGAGTGAAGTATATAAGATCCTGAAGGGCATTGACAAGATGAACATGGAAAGGATGTTTCCTCCTGTGGGTAAGCCTAGAACTAAAGGGCACAGTTTTAAAATGAGCACTTTGAGAACAGAGATGAGAAGATTTTTTTTTCTCTCAGAGGGTTGTTCTACTTTGGAACTCTCTGCCTCAGAATGCAAAGGAAGAGGGTTACTGAATGTTTTAAAGGAGGAGGTAGATAGGTTTGTGTTAGGTATTGGAATCAAAGGTTAGTGGGGGAGTGGGGGGGTAAAAGAGAATTTGGAATTCAAAACACAAACAGATTAGCCATGATCTGATTGAATGACAAAGTAAGCTTGAGGGGCTGAATGGCCACTTCTGCTCCTATTTCATGTGTTCCTACGAATGTAGGGTCAGATATTGGCGTTCGAAACTGAGAGCCATAACTACCTACTTTGGTCCGTACAATATGTTGAAGCAAAGTGGACTGAACTGGTGCAGGTTTTAACATAATTTTGCCTGCTGATGGCCATAATTGGCTATTACATAAGCTGACTTCATATATATATATATACATATACATGCAGAAGTGGACTGGTAATAATAATCTGGATGCTTGTTTTTCCTTGTGGTAAACAATGAACTTGCTATAACTGCAGGCAGTTTATCACTTTGCAGCCAAATTGGACCCAGGAGCCACGGTCTATTTCTCAACACCACACTGACTTTCAGGGCCTTACAATTTAATTAGAAAACCTACAAGAGGCACCAGTGAGCCCGAGCATTCGATCGTCAGCACTCTCCATGTAGGATTTTTAAAAATAATTCTGAAACCACAAAGATATCTGCACGTGCTCACTTCAATTTTCTGTCAGTTTTATGAATTGCTTTAAAAGATATACATTGCTACAATTAGCTTATTTAGTGATGAAACACAGATCTTCTGGATCTCCTGGACGCACTCGCCCCAAGTCTGGAAAATCCCACCCGAGGTCAACGGGCCTACACATGGTCTGTGTCGCACCCGCTACGATTCCCATGGAGGGCAGGATGGGAAAATTCTAGCCCTACAAGTTTAAACCTTTAACGTGGATTAATTATCCAAAACAAAGGCACCTCCATGGTCTGAACTCCCACCAAGTTCCAAGATCACTTTTCATGGACATTGATCTCAATCCATCTTCAAACTGAACGCGATTTCATTCAGGCTTCTGCTCAAGAGAATCCACAAGGTTGACTCCAAACTTTGCAGCCAAGTTGGGTTTAGATTCCTCAGTCTCGGTTCACCTTGATAGGTTAAGTGCACTCTGGAAGTCCGGGTTGAATTTACTGTTGATTCTTGCAAAGTTATCAACAAATCCCCTGCCTTGCTGTTTCTTAAACTGGGGGCTGCAGAGACTTTCCAGGGGGTCTGTGATGTAGTTAAGAACTATGCGAATGGAGGTGGGCTTGGCACGAGAAGCAGGAAAGGAGCATGGTGGGTGCATGTGCACGCGATCACACCTTAGAGGGGAGTGAGCATAGATGAATGTCAAGAATGGAATGAAGATCGATCCACAGTTACCAAGGCTTATACTGAGCAACAGAAGATTTCAGCCTTGTACAAGAAACAGGGGCGAAATATTTAAGTGGATCCTCCAACTCAAGCTTATGGGAAGGGTGGAAAAATTCAGGTTTGCTCAGGTGTTGTGAATATTGTATAGATTTATAAATTATAGAGAGAATCCAAAATGTCCAATCCATCTGATAAAGGATCTTTCAACCAAAATGGTTTGTGAATCACTGTCTTACTGTTTGAAAAGAGAAAGCTGAAACATATAGGGGACGGTCCTCAGTGTACCCGAACAGGCACCAGATTGTGGTGACTGGGGGATTTTCATTGCAGTGTTTCATTGCAGTAACTTCATTGCAGTGTTAATGTAAGCCTACTTATGACACTAATAAATAAACTTTAAACTTTATCATACTGTTGCACCCCACCGATGGAGCATGTCGGTAAGATCACAGGAGAGCCAGGAAATCAGGTTCCATTTCTGGAGCGAAGCTGAATTAATTATTTAAATTTCATTTTGCCTCAATTGTCCAGGTTCACATGTCTCTGTGGCCTCATCAGGGAAGGATCTCTCCAACAAGAATCATAGCCGGTCCCCACCAGTGGGGATCAGGCATGATGGCATCACCGGTAGACCGGGAAGCATTAAGGACCCCCCCCCAGGAGGTTGGGGACATGAGGGTTCCCGCTAGGCAGTACTGGCTAGCAGAGGCTGTGTGACAGGTCTCTCTGCTGTTTTCAGAGCAGAGACCTGCACACGCACAATAGTACCGTCTGCTGCCATCAGCCAGCTTTCTGGCGATTTAAGCCCCAGCCCCTCCCCCTACAGCTGAGAAGCATTTCAACATTTTTGCATGCACCACGTACATAAGATTTGAGATTTGGACTCGCTAAAAAATCAGATCCAAAACTCGCCCATTTTTACGCTCGTTCTGGGTATTCCTGAAATTGGACAGGAAATTTTCCATAACCCCTTCCTACACTGCTCCATCCACCTTCCCCAACCATCTAGAATCACCAACAGGAATGGACACCTCATTCCCACTGGTTTGTCAAGAAAACCCCAATCTACCTGATCACCAGAAAAAATATAGACAATGCCACATTCAGAATGAGATGTTAAAAATAGGTAGCAAAACCCAAAAAAAAACACCCACTGCTGATAATGTTGTCATCATATAAAATCTTGTCCGGGGGGATTAATATGTAATGTTGATAAAAACATCACGTCATTTTGTGGAAAGTACACCATGCTAGGGGTGCAATCCTAGCATTTTTGATCTCAAATGAGCAGAACTCCAGCAATCTGTACATTTTCAAATAGCTGAAATACTTTTCAAAAGCAGAAGTGAGCACTAACATCCTTGTCATGATCTGGTAACACAGAACTTGGATATTACTGAAAATAGAGACAGGCTGTCAAAGCTTCTCATCTTGCACTCATCAGACCAAATTCGCAAGAATATAAATTGTTGTTCCCTTTGAGATTTGGTGTGCTTGTGAATCTGTCCTGATGACTGAAGGCAGCCTGTCTCGTTAGACCATAAGTACTTAAGACATAGGAGCAGAATTAGGCCACGTGGCCCATCGACTCTGCTCCGCCATTCAATCGTGGCTCATATTTTTCTCATCCCCATTCTCCTGCCTTTTCCCCATGACCCCTGATCCCCTTATCAATCAAGAACCTATCTATCTTTGTCTTAAAGACACTCAATGACCTGGTCTCCAAAGCCTTCTGCGGCAAAGACTTCCACAGATTCACCACTCTCTGCCTGAAGAAATTCCTCCTCGTCTCTGTTTTAAAGGATCGTCCCTTTAGCCTGAGGTTGTGCCCTCTGGTTCTAGTTTTTCCTGTTTGTGGAAACATCCTCTCCATGTCCACTCTATCCAGGCCTTGCAGTATCCTGTAAGTTTCAAAAAGTTACCCCCTCATACTTTTAAACTTGGTAATGTTCGCTAATACTCAAGTTAATTTTGGTGCTTTCAGTCCTGGTAAAAAAAAAGCCATGCTCAAAAGATGTTAACTTTAAAGAAAATGTTCTTAGGAAAGTAAAGATTTATTGTCTGTCTTTAATTTTGCTGATAAGGCGATTGTGTCTCACTTTCTTGAACAAGCGCAGTCCTTTTCCACATAAGAAAGAAATAAAGGAAGATTTCATGACCTCAGGACACCCCAAAGTGCTTTACCACAAATGAAGTACTTAGGAAGTGTGGTCATTGTTGTAATGTAGGAGCCAATTTTTGTACAAGCCTCCACAATGCGGTAATGACCATGCACTCTGCTTTAATGATGTTAGTCAATGGATAAATATTGGTAAAGTTATCAGGGAAAACATCTCTTGGCCTTTGAAATAGAGCCATAGTACTGTTCATTCTCACCTAAGAGGGCAGATGGCCCTGTTCCACATTACATCCGAGAGATGACACCCTCAATCAGTGTAGCCTTTAAGTTGTGGGGCCTTGCAAACATGCGGCATTCTGAAAGTCTCCACGCAGGCCACATACAAAGTAGCCACTTTAAATTACCACACATGCACGGCTATTGCCAAAAAAATACAACGGGACCACACACTTGACCTGTGCACCAGAAAAAGAGAGTAGAAGGACTGTTGCCTCTGAAAGTAATAGCGATACTCTCAACACTGCACTGAGTTTCACAATGGTGTTAGGTACAGAATTGCAAGACATTGCTGATGGAATGGTGATAACATCCCAAGTGATGATGCTGCGTGACTTGGGGGGTGTAATGAAAGGTGATGCTGTTCCCAAAACATTGCAGCTTGTGCTTCTTCTAGGCAGAGGTCACAGAAAAAGGAGATAGCTTTAGTGTGCGCCTATAGTACGTTCTTTTGATAGTACATGCTACTGCTACAGAAGAGCTTTGCAGATTAGTCCTTGATAGAGACCTTCACAGATAAAGTAAGCGGGGCAGAACAGAGGAAAGGGAGGCTTCCTCTACAGGGACATCACAGGGCCATTAATTTCACCTCTCTCAGCTAACTATACATATCCTGATAGAGGTTTATAAAATGTTGAGAGGAATAGATAGGGCGGATTCTTGGAGGCTATTTCCCAGGGCTGAAATGGTCGCTATGAGAGGACACAGGTTTAAGGTGCTGGGAAGCAAGTACAGAGGAGATGTTAGGGGTAAGTTTTTCACTCAGAGGGTGGTGAGTGAGTGGAATCGGCTGCCGTCAGTAGTGGTGGAGGCGAACTCACTGGAGTCTTTTAGAAGACTTCTGGATGAGTATATGGGATTTAATGGGATTAAGAGCCAAGCTATGGCTTGGTAGGTATGGATGTGATCGGCGTAACTTGTGGGCCGAAGGGCCTGTTTGTGCTGTAGTGTCCTGTGTTCTATGTTCTATACCTGCCTTCCTGGCAGCCTGGGAAATAGCAATTACGGGGGGAGGGTTGCCAACTCTATTTGAGGGGGTATTCCAGGAGGCTTTGCCACCTGACTTTCTACCTCCAATGAGACTCAATGCAAAGTCCAACAACCTCTTTTCCATCTTTCACATTTCTCCAGCAAATAAACTAAAATGCTCAAAGAAAATTAAAAACAATACCACAATTCGTTTTTAAAAGCGCCACAATTTTTTTTCTTAGATTGCCCTCTGAGGTGTCCTGGAGATTAATCTTTGTTTCCTGAGGACTATAAGGCGTAAGAGCAGAAGTAGGCCATTCAGCCCATTGGGCCTGCTCCACCATTCAATGAGATCATGACTAATCTGATCAGAAAACCCTCAACTCCACTTTCCCCCCTTAATCCATAGCCTTGGATTCCCTGAGTGATTAAAAATCTGTCTATCCCAATCCATCTCGAGGGGAAGCGATGTCCTAGTGGTATTATTGCCAGACTATTAATCCAGAAACTCAGCTAATATTCTGGGGACCTGGGTTCAAATCCTGACACAGCAGATGGTGGAATTTGGAT
The DNA here is from genome assembly GCF_965287045.1 of Carcharhinus amblyrhynchos. Lineage (NCBI taxonomy): Eukaryota > Metazoa > Chordata > Chondrichthyes > Carcharhiniformes > Carcharhinidae > Carcharhinus > Carcharhinus amblyrhynchos. The sequence goes on from NC_137327.1 coordinate 128,592,299, forward strand.
TCAATAAAAATATCTGAAATCTACTGATGACCATGAAACTGTTGTCGATTGTCAAAAAAAATCCATCTGGTTCGCTAATGTCCTTTAGGCAAGGAAATCTGCTGCCCTTACCCGGTCTGGCCTACATGTGACTCCAGAGGCACAGCAATGTGGTTGATTCTCAACTGCCCTCTGAAATGACCTAGCACGCCACTCAGTTCAAGGGCAATTAGGGATGGGCAATAAATGCTAGCCGTCCAGCGACGCCCATAGCCCACAAGTGAATTTTAAAAAAGTCTTGAACAATCTTAATGACCCCGGGTAATGGAGTTGGCGGCCATGGCATGAGGAAAATCCAGCGGGGGTGCTCCCTCGTCATCGTTTGCATGGGGCAGTTAGGGGAGGAACGGTGGGGGGGTCGGGTGCGGGGGCAGGGGTGGTTGGTGACGGGGGGCAGGGCTAGGGAAAGAGAGAACTTCCAGTCAGCGTCCAGAGGCACCTGTAGGCCTCAGCTCCGCTCAGCGTCTGAATTCAATCATTCTCCCCTGTGTTCAATCCACAGCACAAATATACTTTTACTCAGCTGTTATTTTAATTCACGGTTATTTAGTCTACTTGACTCACCCCTTAAATTAGCATGCGAGGTTGGTCTTTAACAGCCACAGATGAATTCCACTCATTAATTAACAGTTGATAAAGCAAACAAGCAATACACCAACACAAACAGTCAATCACACTGTTATCAATGCCTAAGTCAATAGATCTGTCTGTGCTGAAATAGAGGGGTGTAAGCACTGGGGAATGAAACACTTGCTGCTATCTCAAGTCAGAATGGCACAAAAATGAATACATTTTAATCCTAACCTCAAAATCCACCCTTTTGTGGCATTTGTTTTTCCATTTCCAATAGCAGCCTGTCGTGGCCTTTCTGAAAGGAATGCCAACTTAATGCCAATTGATGCTGAGTTATTGACCATTTTAATGGACCTCTGCCCACTTGGAACTGACTTGAAACCGCCTAAACTCACTTGACGCTTTCTGAAGTAAGATGCTTTCCTGTTCATTTGGATTGGGTTTAAGGTCTTAGCAGAGTGTGAAAGACATATGGATGGATTTTGATGTTGCCAATACTGCAATCATTGCTTTTGGTTGACAGTAATGAGGAGGCCTTTCCCTTTCACTGGATCTCTGTTGCATCACTGTACAAATACTCTTCGGTGGAGAGTTTACAGAGGTGACGAGAACAATATCAAGCTCCCTAAATTTTCAAATCAGTTCTCAACTTGGCAGCATTTTACCACAGCAAATTCTCACTCATCACCCTACAATAATTGAGAGGAAAATTGGCGCAACGTAAAATGGACAATGACCAGAAAGTAGTCATCGGGGGCCAGAGTTTGCATTGGTGATGGGAATTGGAGAGGGGGAGAGCGAGACAAATCTCACATTGAACAAAGAACAAAGAACAAAACAGCCCAGGAAACAGGCCCTTCGGCCCAACGAGCCCGCGCCGCCAGTTTAACATTATGCGTTCCCCCCTCCACCCATGACCCTTGTCTATGCTTATGGAATTCCACATTGAGGGAAGGCTAATTTAGGGATAATTTGTTACACCAATCAGCCTAATAGCACATCTTTGGGGTGTGGGAGGAAACCAGAGCACCCGGAGAAAACCCACGCAAGCACGGGGAGAATGCGCAAACTCCCACAGACACCGGCCCAAATCCATGTGTCTGCACAGCAAACAGCGAAAGTCACTGAGCTGTCGTGTTGCCCAGCATCTGGCCTGCCTCTGTTCCTGCCTGTGTTTCCAGCCTGCCCGGGAAGTTGGGCCATCACAGAATTGGAGTTTTAATGGCCCTCTTGCCCAATTAGTGGCTGGGGCTGCAGGAATGGCGGTCGGGTAACCAGGGATTAGGTGGACCACATTCCTGCCGTTGATGTGGCCTCTATCAGGTCTTGAAAAAGCCGAGCGGATCCTTGTCTTCAGTGTAGCCAGGGCAACCGGAGAACTGGAACGTGGGATCAGGTGGGGAAAGGTTGGTCGCTGAAATAAAACCATTGCAGGGCTGGTGATTCTGTCCTCACTGGGCTGGAGCTGATCAGGTTCACAGCAAGTCAAACAGTAAGCTCGTTGAAATTCTGAAGGTGTTCAATAGGGCGGATGCTGAGTGATTGTTTCTGCTGGTCAGGGAATTGAAAACACGGGGACACGGCTCCAAGATGAGGGCCTGATCATATGGGACTGAGATGGGGAGAAATTATTTCATTCAAATCTTTGGAACTCCGACCCCACAGAGTTGTGGATGTGCCATCTATGAATACATTTTGAGGTTGAGATAGACAGAATTTTGATCCCTCAGGGAATGAAGGGAAATGGAAAAGGGATGAGATAATGGAGTTGAAGTCCAAGGTGAGCCATGACCGTGCTGAATGGCGGAGCAGGCTCACTAGGCCGAATGATCGACTCCTGCTTCCATTTCTTGTGTTAAGAAACATCTTAATGACCTCCAGCCATCCAATTAATGTGACAGAAAACTTCAGTTTCCCCAAGATCTTCCTCCCACCGCCCACTTATGGAAGTCAGCAGGGTCAGGGATGGAGATGGCGGATTGGCACACAGGCTGTCGGCACCATTTTGTTTTTTGACCATCCTGCCTCCATTCCATCCCATTTTGGGATGGGAAAATCCATCCCCAGCAGCCAGTCATAGAGATATACATAATGGAATCAGGCCCTTTGGCCCAACTCATCCATGCCGACCAGGTTTCCTAAACTGAATTAGTCCCATTTGCCTGCGTTTGGCCCATATCCCTCTAAATCTTTCCCATCCATGGACCTCTCCAAATGTTAGAAGCATAGAAACCCTACATTGCAGAAGGAGGCCATTCAGCCCGTAAAGCCTGCACCAAAATCAATCCCAGCCAGGGCCTATCCCTGTAACTCCGTGAATTAACCCTGCTAATCCCCTGACACTAAGGGACAATTTAGCCTGGCCAATCCACCTGTCCTGGACATCTTTAGAGTGTTGGAAGGAAACCGGGGCACGCGGAGGAAACCTGCACAGACATGTGGAGAACATGTAAACTCCACACAGATAGTCAACCAAGGCCGGAAGGTCCCTGGTGCCGTGAGGCAGAAGTGCTATCCACTGTGCCACCGTGCCACCCTTTTAAATTTCTTTTAAATATCGGGTTAGTAACTGCCTCCACCAACTCCTCTGGCAGCTTCGCCATATCAAACTTTCCCAAATTTTCAGCCAAGGTAGCAATCCCAGGAATACATTAGCCACTTCCAATTGATGGGGTTGGTTGGATGCTAAGTATAACATTAATCACCAGAAACCTAATTAAAGAGATTGGCATGATCTACAAAATTATTCCAGATGGATGCAGGAATTGTAAGCATCCGCACTTTGAAAATCCTCTTGCGAAATTAAACTGTTGTCTGGATACAGAAACTACATTACCATCTGGAAGGACAAGGGCAGCAGATACTACCTAGAGGTTCCCCTCCGTGTCACTCATTGTCCCGACGTGGAAAATATCGCTGTTCCTTCACTATTGTTGGATCAAAATGCTGGAATTCCCTCCTTAACAGTACTGTGGGTGTACCTACACCATCGGCTCTGCAGCAGTTCAAGAAGGCAGTCACCACCACCTTCTGAAGGACACTGGGCAGCACAGTGATACGGTGGTCGGCACTGCTACCTCACAGCTCCAGGGACCTGGTTCAATTCCCGGCTTGGGTCACTGTGTGAGTTTACATAAGAACATAACAACATAAGAAATAGGAGCAGGAGTAGGCCATCTTGCCCTTCGAGCCTGCCCCGCCATTCAATAAGATCATGGCTGATCTGTCGTGGATCAGTTCCACATTCCTGCCCTCTCCCCATAACCCTTAATCCTCTTGCTTATCAAGAACCCATCAACCCGCTTCTTAAAAATATTTAGCGAGGCAGCCTCCACCACTTCAACGGGCAGAGAATTCCAGAGATTCACCACCCTTTGAGTGAAGAAGTTCCTCCTCAACTCTGTTCCAAACCGCCCCCCTTTTATCTTGGGGCTGTGCCCCCTAGTCCTACTGTCTTTTTTGAGCGGGAAGAGTCTCTCCACCTCTATCCTATCCATCCCATTCATCATCTTATACGTCTCAATGAGATCTCCCCTCATTCTTCTAAACTCCAACGAGTACAAGCCTAGTTTATTCAGCCTCTCCTCATAGCTCAACCCCCTCAACTCCGGTATCAGCCTAGTAAACCTCCTCTGCACTCCCTCCAAGGCCAAAATATCCTTGCGCAGGTGCGGCGCCCAAAACTGCACACAGTACTCCAGCTGCGGCCTCACCAATGCCCTATACAGCTGCAGCAAGACCTCCCTACTTTTATATTCAATCCCCCTCGCTAAGAAGGCCAGCATCCCATTCGCCTTCCTGACCACCTGCTGCACCTGCAGGCTAGGTTTTTGCGACTCATGCACAAGGACCCTGAGGTCCCTCTGCACCGTCGCATTTGCATGTTCCCTGCATGGCTTTCCTCCCACAATCCGAAGATGTGTGGTTTAAGTGCATTGGCCGAGCTAAATTGCCTCTGAGTGTCCTGGGATGTGTAGATTAGAGGGATTAGCTGGGTAAATGTGAGGGATTATGGGGATGGGTCTTGGGTGGGATTGTTGTCAGTGCAGACTCGATGGGCTGAATGGCCTCCTTCTGCACTGTATGAATTAGGGATGAGCAATAAATGCTGGCCTGGCTAGTGATGCCCATACCCTCATACATGAATGTTTAAAAAATGACACTGGGACAAATATCTCCTGAGCAAACAATGTACCCGCCTCGTGGCATTCATATGCACTGTGCTGTTTATTAGTCAGACAGTGTGAGTACAGCACTAAGATGGTGAGCACAGATGGACTAATTTTATAATTAGAAGCCACATCGCAATGAAGGAGAGATATGTGATTACCAATGTGTCTACTCTGTTTCAATTTCATAAATTAGAGTAAACCTACAGCAGAATTTGGTACAAATCAGTGAGTACATTTTAAAAGGTTGTGTTTACATGTGCTAGATATGTCAATTTGAATTTATGTCGAATTATCTTTACAGTGGATCAAACATAATCAGATATGGATGAGTACCCTTAACTAGGATAATCCAAATATATTTAGTGGATTACTCTGACACATTAATTTAGCACTTTGAAACGCTTACATGCAGGTAATTTGAATTTAAATTGTGTGGACTTCATTTCTGAAACCATTTATTTGTCAAAGCAGTAAACGATAGGGAAGCTTATCTTCTGACAAAACATTATACAAATATGTATTGATTAGATCTATTAGGAACTTATCAAAAGGATCCTGAATGGATGGAAAGGTAATGCAATAAAGCAGGCAGCGTTTACTTAACGGTGCTGAGTTTTTTGTTGCCATTGTACTGTGTTGCATTGCATCAGTGTTAATTTGTTCCAAATTGTGTTGATTTGACTGTGTACATGAGTTTTTTTTTCTGCCATTTCAGCAGCCCTGCAATGTGCCCCAGTAATTTATTAACTGGTAGCACATATGTTATGGCAGGGGCTAGGATCGGTGAACAGCACACTACACAACAAAACAATGATGACCCACATGGAATAGATTGTGAGTTGTCTGTGGAGCGCCAAAAAGCATTTGAAGGGGTGGAGAAAGTATTGATTAATGATGCTGTTTTGACCCATTGTGATCTCACGAAACATTTGACTGTGGTTCATGATGCCTCATCACAAGGGTTAGATGTGGTGCTATCACACTTGATGGAAGGTGACACGGAGAAGCCAGTAGCATATGTGTCATTTTCTTAGAGCATATTCACTCACAGATTGCAAATGAGGCATTAGGGAGACAATAGCCCAGTGATATTATCGCTAAACTATTAATCTAGACTTAATCCAAAAATTCAACTAATGTTCTGCAGACCCGGGCTCGAATCCCACCACAGCAGGTGATGGAATTTGAATACAATAAAAAAAATCTGGAATTAGTCTAGCCTAGTTGAGTTCTTCGATAATGTGACTGAACACATTGACGAAGGAAGTGCCGTGGACGTAGTGTACATGGACTTCAGCAAGGCGTTTGATAAGGTCCCCCATGCAAGACTTCTTGAGAAGGTGAGAGGGCATGGGATCCAAGGGCCTTTGGCCTTGTGGATCCAGAACTGGCTTGCCTGCAGAAGGCAGAGAGTGGTTGTGGATGGGGCTTTTTCTGAATGGAGGTCAGTCACCAGCGGAGTGCCTCAAGGATCTGTTCTGGGACCCTTGTTGTTTGTCATTTTCATAAATGACCTGGATGAGGAAGTGGAGGGATGGGTAAGTAAGTTCGCTGATGACACGAAGGTCGGTGGTGTTGTGGATGATCTGGAAGGATGGCAAAAGTTGCAGCAGGACATAGATAGGATGCAGGACTGGGCGGAGAAGTGGCAGATGGACTTCAACGCGGATAAATGTGTAGTCGTCCATTTTGGCAGAACCAACGGGATGAACGAGTACACTATCAAGGGCAGAAGTCTGAGTAGTGTTGAGGAGCAGAAGGATCTTGGGGTCCGGGTCCACAGGACTCTTAAATCGGCCTCGCAGGTGGAGGAGGTGGTCAAGAAGGCGTATGGTGTACTGGCCTTCATTAATCGAGGGATTGAGTTTAGGAGTCGGGAGGTAATGCTGGAACTTTATAAGACCCTTGTCAGGCCTCATTTGGAGTATTGTGCGCAGTTCTGGTCGCCTCACTATAGGAAGGATGTAGAAGCTATTGAAAGGGTGCAGAGGAGATTTACAAGGATGTTGCCTGGACTGGGAGGCATGCCTTATGAAGTTAGGTTGAGGGAGCTGGGACTCTTTTCCCTGGAGAGACGAAGGTTGAGAGGCGACCTGATAGAAGTTTACAAAATGTTGAGAGGAATAGATAGGGTGGACTCTCAGAGGCTATTTCCCCGGTTTGAAATGGTCGCTACGAGAGGACACAGATTTAAGGTGCGGGGAGGGAGGTTCAGAAGTGATGTTAGGGGTAAGTTTTTCACTCAGAGGGTGGTGAGTGAATGGAATCGGCTGCCGTCAGTGGTGGTGGAGGCGAACTCGCTGGGGTCTTTTAAAAGACTTCTGGATGAGTATATGGGGTTTAATGAGATTGAGGGTTATAGATAGGTCTGTAGGTTGGTAGGTGATGATGTGATCAGCGCAACTTGTGGGCCGAAGGGCCTGTTTGTGCTGTAGTGTTCTATGTTCTATGTTCTATGTTCTAACAATCTATTGATCATGAAACCATTGTCAATTGTCAAAAAAACCCATCTGGTTCACTAATAAATTTAAGGGAAGGAAATGGGGCGGCACGGTAGCACAGTGGTTAGCACTGCTGCTTCACAGCTCCAAGGACCTGGGTTCAATTCCCGGCTCGGGTCACTGCCTGTGTGGAGTTTGCACATTCTCCTCATGTCTGCGAGGGTTTCCTCCGGGTGCTCCGGTTTCCTCCTACAGTCCAAAGATGTGCAGGTTAGGTTGATTGGCTGTGCTAAATTTGCCCCTTAGTGTCCTGAGGTGTGTAGATTAAAGGGAGTAGTAGGTAAAATACGTGGGGATATTGGGGGGTAGGACCTTGGGTGGGATTGAGGTCATTCAGACTTGATGGGCTGAATGGCCTCCTTCTGCACTGTAGGGTTCTATGATTCTATGAAATCTGCCATCTTTACTTGGTCTGGCCTACATGTGATTCCAGAGCCACAACAACGTGGTTGACTCTCAACTGCCCTCTAAGAGCAACAAGGGATGGACAATAAATGTTGTGATGTGGATGTGCCGGCGTTGGACTGGGGTAAACACAATAAAAAGTCTGACAACACCAGGTTTAACTCCAACCGATTTATTTGATAGTACACTCACTAGCTTTCGGGTTAGTCCCTGAAGGGACTTTTTACAATAAATGTTGGCCAGCTAGCAATGCCCATGTCCCAAGATGAATTTAAATAAAAATGATGCTACCAGGTTTCACAGATGCCTGCACGGGAGGAAGCTCACTTTACTAAACTGAACGCCAAGCTTCGACAATCATATTTGGTTCAAAGAAGGGAATACCATCCCTAGTGGCAGTACAGCTTCAGAGATGGAGATTAATTTTGATGGCCCATCAATGTGATATCAGAAATCAGAAAATCACACTAATGTGGGTCTTCCTTTGAGATTTCCTGTGACAGCTGATTCATTTGTAACCACTGAGTTGCCAGTGAATTACTTTACATACACAAATGACATGCTTGTTTCTGCCAGAGAAATTAGTGGAGAACTTCGCCAGGATGTGGTGCTTAGTAACGTGCTCAATTATGTGATGAATGACCGGCCTAAAACATGTGATGATGAAAATTTGCAGGAGTGTCTCACACATAGAAAGGAAGTTAAAGTTTGCTGTATCATAGAATGTATTGGCAGGGAAAAGTCCAACGCCGGCATCTCCACATCAGGGAAAAGTGAGTCAGGGTATTTCGTTAAAACAGAAGTCAATATCGCAACAAGTAAGTGGAGCTAGTAGTCACAGCTCAGGTTTGACACAGTCCAAGGTGTTGACAGAGCAGGAACAAGCTAATGCAAATGGAAGGAGATACCCAGACAGAAAAAGAAAGAAGCCAAATATTTAATTGGAAATGTCATTGAATAGAAGAATCTATAGAATCCCTACAGTGCAGAAAGAAGTCCTTTGACCCATCAAGCTGCACTGACAACAATCCACCCAAGCCCTATCCCCGTAACCCCATGTATTTATCCTGCTAATCCCATGACACTAAGTGGCAATTTAACATGGCCAAGCAACCTAGCCAGCATGCCTTTCGGAGGAAACTGGAACACCTGGAGGAAACCCACCCAGACACGCGGAGAATGTGCAAACTCCACACGGGCAGTGACCCAAGCTAGGAATTGAACCCGGGTCCCTGGCGTTGTGAGGCAGCAGTGCTAACCACTGTGCCAATATGTAGTAAAAGAGAAAAACTTGCTTTTCATTACTTGTTGTCAATTGGTGCCTTTTTTCCTTAACCATCTAGCGGTGTACGATCTAAAGGAAAAAGAAATGGTTTAAATATGAAATACTTTGGCAGTATTGGTCACATCTGGTTTGGTTTTGAATACAGTGTAGATAAATAAGGAACGCAACCTGTTAAATTTTCAGGTACCATTGATGTTGGTTCAGTCATATTGTGCCTAACTTCCCAGAATACTTGTAATTTTTACATTTTAATGTATACTTTTTTTTAAGTGGGGAGTGTAATCTAGAGCCCTCTCTGCTGCCCCTTCTGCAAGGGGGGTCTAAATAAAATTAGATCAGTAATGACTGTCTGCTTTTAAACATGTGTTTGTCTTTCTTGGAGCAATAATCAAAACACAATGTTTAACAGAACTAATGAGTGGCATCATTGCTGTAACAATATATTTATCCATCTTTCATTATCCCATTATATCCCTCTCAGCAGTCAATTAAACCTCATGAATTTCCCCAAGAAGAAAGCAGTCATCCTCACTTGCACCTCATTTTGAAAGAGTTAATTATCAGCTAATATTATATGTATCAACCAAATCCAATTATAGGGAGTAGCTAATGATTTCTCAAACATTCACAGTAATGACAAATATATTAACTAGCACAGCAATCATTACTCTGTTAGCAACGCATTGTTAGGAACTATTCTTTTCTCCCGCTCCGTAAACACTGCCCCACCCACTCTGCATCCCGCTCTATTCCCAGGGCAGGAGGAGGATATGTATTTGCTTCCAAGCATTTTGCATCCAATATAACCCACTATTACCACCATCTAGAAAAACAAAGGCAGCCGATACATGGGAGCACCAACACCTGCAAGTTCCCCACCCCAAGCCACTCACCATCCTGACCTGGATAGAAATAGAAACATAGAAACCAGAAGCAGGAGTAGGCCATTTGGCCCTTCGAGCCTGCTCCGCCATTCATCTTGATCATGGTTGATCATTGAATTCAATATCCTGATCTCCCTCCTTCCCATATCCCTCGATCTCTTTAACCCCAAGAGCGATATCTAATTTCTTCTTGAAATCACACTATGTTTTGGCCTCAACTACTTTCTGTGGTAGTGAATTCCACAGATTCACCACTCTCTGGGTGAAGAAGTTTCTCCTCACCTCAGTTCTAAAAGCTTTACCCCTTATCCTCAAATTAAGATCCCTAGTTCTGGACTCCCTCACCACTGAGAACATTCTTTCTGAATCTACCCTGTCTAATCCTGTTAGAATTTTATAAGTTTCTATGAGATCTCCTCTCACTCTTCTAAGGTCCAGTGAATATAATCCTAACCAACTTAATCTCTCCTCATATGACAGACCTGCCATCCCAGGAATCATCCTGGTAAACCTTCGTTGTATTCCATCGAAAGGCAAGGACAACCTTCCTCTGATAAGGACACCAAAATTGCACACAATATTCCAGGTCACCAACACCCTATACAATTGCAGCAAACATCCCTATGTATACCCAAATGCTCTCACTATGAAGGCCAACATACCATTCTTTACTGCCTGCTGTATCTGCACACTTAATTTCAGTGATTGATGCACGAGGATACCAAGGTTTCTTTGAGCAGCCTCCTCCCTCAATTTTACACCCATTCATGTAATTATCTGACTCCACTAACTGGAGGCTCCTGTCCACATCACTCACCATCCTGACTTGGAAACACATCGCCATTCCTTTGCTATGGCTGAGTCAAAATCCTGGAATTCCCTCCCTATCGGCATTGTGGGTCAACCCACAGCACATGGACTACAGCGTTTCAAGAAAGCAGCACCCCACCACCCATCAAGGGCAACTAGGGATGGACAATAAATGCTGGCCAGTGATGCCCATGTCCCATGAATGAATATAAAAAAAACAGGCCATTGGGATTGATACATGAGCATCTGTGTAAAGTTTGCTCTTCCTTTCTTTCTTCCCATGCCAGTGGGAAAGAGTTGAGTTTCCATTTGATGATGATCAGGAATGGTGAACTTGGTGGGAAATCAACCTTCTCGTCCACATTAGCGAAACATGCCACCTGCCAAGCTACTTAACTCCTCATCTGCATTCTGCTCACTACGGGGGTTGTAGATGTCCCTCACGCAGGCACAAGTTCCACATCGCAGAACCGTGGAATGATACAGCACTGAAAGAGGTCATTCAGCCCACCATGCTATGCCAGCCCTTTGAAAGAGCTACTCAATTAATCCCAATTGATTAAGGCTTTCCTTTTCAAGTTTGTGTACAAATCTGTGAAGGTGTTGTGATAAGGTGAGTAAAGAAAGCCATGAAGAAATCATTTTGAATCCTGGGCTTTCTAAATACAGTAGAAAAATTCATGTAAAATCTCTAAAAAAGCACTAGCTCCAATTCTGGACGCCACACTTTAGGAAGGAGGTGAATGCTTCAGAGAGGGTACAGAAGAGATTTACTAGAACAGTTCCAGGGATAGGGGTAAGTTACATTGAGAACCAGGAGAAGTTGGATTGAAAAGGCTGGACGAAGATGTGTGGAAAATCATGACGGGTTTAAATAGAGTAAATAAAAGGGAACTGTTTCTGTTGGCAGAATGGTCAATAACAAGATTTGAGGTGATTGGCAAAAGGACCAGAGGTAACATGAAGAAAAATCTTATCATGCATTGATTTGGATTTGGAAAGCATTACATGGTAGGCTGGTAGAGATAGGTTTAATAATAGTCTTAGCAAGAGAATAGAGGGAGGGCAACATTTGAAGGAGTAAAAATTGCAAAAACATAGTGAAAGAGTAAGGGAGTGGGAGTGACTGAATTGCTCTTTGAAAGAGGCAGCACTGACTCAATAGGCCAAATGTTCTCTTTCTGGATTCTGTTTCTGAGTGGAGGGCTGTGACAAGTGATGTTCCTCAGGGATCAGGGCTGGGATCTTTGCTGTTTGTAATATAGATCAATGATTTGGAGAAAAACATAACTGGATTGATTAGTAAGCTTGCGGACGACACCAAGGTTGGTGGATTTGCAGACAGTGATGAGGACCATCAGAGGATACAGTGGGATATAGATCAGTTGGAGTCTTGGGCAAAGAGATGGCAGATGGAGTTTAATCCGGACAAATGTGAGGTAATGCATTTTGGAAGGTCTAATACAGATAGGAAATATACAGTAAATGGCAGAACCCTTAAGAGTGTTGATAGGCTAAGGGGTCTGGATGTACAGGTACACGCGTCGCTGAAAGTGGCAATGCAGGTGGAGGAGGTCATCAAGAACGCATACGGCATGCTTGCCTTCACCGACCGGGGTATTGAGTTTAAAAATTGGCAACTCATGTTGCAGTTTTATAGAACCTTAGTTAGGCTGCACTTGGAATATAGTGTTCAATTCTGGTCACTACACTACCAGAAGGATATGGAGGCTTTGGAGAGGGTACAGAAAAGATTTATCAGGATGTTGCCTGGTATGGAGGGCATTAGCTACAAGGAGGGGTTGGAGAAACCAGGTTTGTTCTCACTGGAGTGACGGAGGTTGAGGGGAGACCTGATAGAAGTCTACAAAATTATGAGAGGCATGGACAGAATGGATAGTCAGAAGTTTTTTCCCAGGGTGGAAGAGTCAATTACTAGGGGGCATAAGATGCGAGGGGCAAGGTTTAAAGGAGATGTACGAGGCAGATTTTTACACAGAGAGTAATGGGTACCTGGAACTCGTTGCCGGGGGAGGTAGTGGAAGCAGATACGGTAGTGACTTTTAAGGAGCGTCTTGACAAGTATATGAATAGGATGGGAATAGAGGGATATAGTCCCCGGAAGAGTAGGGGGTTTTAGTTAAGTTGGGCAGCATGGTTGATGCAGGCTTGGAGGGCTGAAGGGCCTGTTCCTGTGCTGTAATTTTCTTTGCTCTTTGTTCTTTATACAGTTCTATCATTCAATGATTCCACTTGTACAGCCCAATTCCCTTTGAAAATTATTATTGAATCTGCACCCTTTAGCCTTTCAAGTAGTGCATTCCAGATCATTAGAATTTATGGACTAATTAATATTCAAATCCCTGTTCTTCTTCGAAAGGAAAATGACAAGATAGTTCCCCCATCAGCAGGAAATCTTATTCAGTATACGCTCAGCCAAGTATCAAGTGCCTGTCCTCAACTGTTCCAATGTCTGATTGCCCCCAAAGGTTTGTAGGCAATGCGGAGAATTCAATGATGCAATATGTATACTTCCAAAAGGGCAGTGGCTTCAGATGTGATCGGTTTATGTGTGCGCACAAGTCCACCTCTCAATAAAGCAAAAGGGTATCAACTGGAATGTTTCCTCTTATGGGGCAATCTGGCTTAAGAAGTACAGATAAAGGTTGAGAGGCGGTTGATTTAAAACTGAGATGAGGAGGAATTACTTCTCGCAGAAGGTGGGGAATTTGTGGAACTCATTGCCACATAGCACGGTGGAGTCTGAATCATTAAATGGCTTCAAGAAAGAGATAGAAATATTTCCGATCAAAAAAGAGATAAAGGGATCTGGCAAACAGGTGGGGAAGTGGATTTGAGACCAGGGAGAGATCAGCTATGATCTGATTGAATTAAATTCAGGCTCAAAAGGCTGAATTTACCTACTTCTGCCTCTAATTCCCATGTTCCTCTGAAATAAACCTTTCTCACACAAGTGTGTGTATTTGGGAAAACAATATGCAATTATGACGGCGACAAAAGAAATGCTGAGTTTTAAATGACAGTTTATAAAACAAGGAATTCAAGCTTAAGGTAAAGTTCATTCCCGAGTGAAAGTCTAAAATCGCAGAAAATGGCAGGGGATGTGCCACTGTGAATTGCACTCACAAATGAAACAAAGAACTGGTACGATTCACTGATGTTTCTTTCTCCACGTTTAGCTCAAAAGATCGAGGAACTACCCACTCCTGTCCTCAAGCCCTTATTCATTGTAATTATTAATCTGGCAAAACGCATGGATGCCTGTGGGTTGGAAAGGAATGACATTATTCAGACAATAACAGGGAAGGGACATTACAGAGCACTCACATTGATGCTGGCAATTCCAGGCCGGGGTTATTTAAACGACTCTGCATTAAACGTTAAATGAAAATGGCAAAATAGTGTCATCGCATATAATGCAAAAAAAAAGAATTGTTTCTTCAAAAAAAACTATTCAACCTTTAATGACAAGCTACAGCTGGCAATAAGGGGATAGAAAGTGGTTTTAATGGGGAATGCTACAAGCTAAAATTATTCAGACTGATTAACTGGCTGTGACAAATTTCCATGATCCACTGCTTTGATGGATATTATCACAGAGGTTCAGCAACAATGCAGATAGAATTACCATTTAAAATGATCGTGTTCATAAATATGTATCTTTATGAAAGTATAGAGGATAATATTAGGCATTATTTATGTATTCTTTTTAGGGGAGGTTTAAAATTATTTTAATCTCTCCGGGACTGTGGACAAACGTTCCTTCATTCAAAGTAAAGCCCAATCCAAAATGACTTGCCCTTTGAAACACACACCAGGAGGGAATCTGGGAATCGCTCTCCCAAAGGGGCCTGTTGCTTTCGCGAAGCGAGTCTCTTCACGTGAGGGGGTGAGACATAAAGCTTGACAACTTGAAAATCACAATGTCGACCAGTACAGACAATTGGAATGCCAACTGGCAGTGCCACTCACAGTTTAGGTTGTGTCTGGGCCATTTTCTCAATGCTGGTGAATACCAGTGGCTGCATTTCACATGTGTCCATTACACATGTGTCCATTAAGACACAGCACCGTAACCCTTTTACTGAGGGATGCGATAGGTTTAGATAGCTGACACATCTGTCGATGCAGAATGCACACCGTTTCCCTGATATTAAAGCATCTGGCTCATTCTATCTATTGTCACACATCCTCACAAACACTGCCTATTTGCAATTCCGCTCCAGACAAATATCGATTTGAAATGTGGTCACTACAGAGATACATGTTCTGCAGACAGATCGACACATTGCTGAGTTGACATCGCAGGTACATGGTTAATGTGTATAATTGCACTGACACTGTTATGTGAAGGTACTTCAGACAGATACAGAGGTAGCACATTCACACCTCTCACACACTCTGTACCATGTGCTCTGTAGCGTACATTGTATAGCAGACTAATGTTACCATGTTAGTGGATAATTTTGCAAAGGTGACAATTACACAATATCAAGAATCTCTTTGAAGCGGAAGAAGCCCTTCGGCCCATCGAGTCCGTACTGACACATTGGAAGAACCTGGACTCCCACCTAATGGCATCTGCCACACACCCTCCAGAGACTCCCAAGAGTCACACCTTCAAGTCTCACCCTCGAGCCAGGCTCTCAACTCACACCCTCGACTCACACTCCCGAGTTACACACACTGGACACACACAACATCGAATCTCACTCTTGTGTCAACCCTTTGAGTCACACCCTCAAAGCACACCCTCAATAGACATGCTAGAGACACCCCCTTGAGGCACATCTTTGAGTCAAACCCTCAACTCACCCTTGAGACATAACCTTGAAATGTTTCTTTGAGACTTCAGTCACATTCTTAATCATTCCCTAGTGTGAGACCCTCAGTCCCCCCTAGTGTGAGACCCTCAGTCCCCCCTAGTGTGAGACCCTCAGTCCCCCCATAGTGTGAGACCCTCAGTCCCCCCATAGTGTGAGACCCTCAGTCCCCCCATAGTGTGAGACCCTCAGTCCCCTCTAGTGTGAGACCCTCAGTCCCCCCCTGGTGTGAGACCGTCAGTCCCCCCATAGTGTGAGACCCTCAGTCCCCCCTAGTGTGAGACCCTCAGTCCCCCCTAGTGTGAGACCCTCAGTCCCCCCCTAGTGTGAGACCCTCAGTCACCCCTTAGTGTGAGAGTCTCAGAAATCCTCTAGTGGGAGACTCTCAGTCACCCCCTGGTGTGAGACCCTCAGTCACCCCGTAGTGAGAGACCCTCAGTCCCCCCTAGTGTGAGACCTTCAGTCCCCCTAGTGTGAGACTTTCAGTCACCCCCTAGTGTGAGACCCTCAGTCACCCCCTAGTGTGAGACCCTCAGTAACCCCTTAGTGTGAAACCATCAGACTCCCCCCCCAATGTGATACCCTTAGTCACCCCTGCAATGTGATACCCTTAGTCACCCCCTAGTGTCCTTAGTCACCCCCTAGTGTGAGATCCTCAGTCACTCCCTAGTATGAAACCCTCAGTCCCCCCTAATGTGAGACCCCTCAGTCCCCCCTAGTGTGAGAATTTCAGTCAGTTCCTAGTGTGAGACCCTCATTACCCCCCTAGTGTGAGACCCTCATTACCCCCCTAGTGTGAGCCCCTCATTCCTCCCAGTGTCAGACCCTCATTTCCCCCCTAGCGTGAGACCCTCAGTCTCCCCTCTAGTGTGAGACCCTCAGTTCCCCCCCCCCCACTAGTGTAATACCCTTATTCACCCCATAGTGTGAGATCCTCAGTCACTCCCTAGTGTGAGACTGCCACTCACCCCCTTGTGTGAGACCGCTCAGTACCCACCCCCCCAGTGTGAGACCCTCAGTCATCCCCTAATGTAAGACCCTCAGTCATCCCCTAGTGTGAGATCCTCAGTCACTCCCTAGCGTGAGATCCCATGTTGATGAAATCTTCTCTATTCCTTTCCTCCCGAAAGCCACAAATCCTTTTATAGACAAACAACATATTTCCTCACAGACATAAACATCCTGATCGTAGCTGGGGTTCCAGGGCTGGATATTGAGCTGTTCTTGATTGGGACACCGGGGAGTAACTGCGGATAGGAAGGTGGAAAAGCTTCCACATCAGAACTGGCAGAGCCTTGGGGTTTTCCCCAAATATTGATGATGCAAATCCCAGTGAGGATGAGCAGTCTGGGAATAGTTTTCAAAACTTAAAAAATATTCCTTTATAAGAAGAGACTGACAGCATCTAAAACATTAAAATTCATGGAACACACCCTTTCATTCAAGAATATAAAGTAAACCTTTAAAAAAGGCAGTACATTCATTTCCTTAGAAAATACAATGTCTGAATTTTAAAGTTTCAGATTAAATAATTATACAAACTTCCAATTTGAAGAGAACCTTATCAATACATGTGCTTGTGTTAATGGATGTAAACATGGACATAAAACTATATATAATGCTATATATATAATTACTTGTCTTAACTAAATTGATTTCAAATGGCAATAGCATTTATATTCTGTAACAAACAGTTTTCATTGACAGTAAGTTGTTAAATTACTAGGACTCACTAAGCATGACCTTGTCTAGACTGTACATGTAAATGTTAACTTTCACTAAGTAAAAACATGCTCTATTAATGAATCAGCACTTACCACTTTAAAATGGAAATGGAACAGGAAAGATCTAAACACCAGCATTGTTTCCATTGCTGAGACTGTTACTTTATTCTGCTCTCTTCTCCCTTTTCATTTCAATTCTAGGAGGCAGTAGTTTTCTTCAGACACACTCCTGTCACTACATACCCAGCCCCTGACAAAGTAGCCAGGCCAGCTTCCTGTCTGTATATTTATACACTAAAAAAAAATGCAGGGACGCTGAGGTTGCTCCAAGGTAACATCAGACTTGTCCCTGCCACTTTCTCTGCTGCTGTTTCATTAGCCCGGCTTAGCTTGTTGAGTCACTGCAGGCTATCTCCAAAGATCAAAAGTAATTACTCTCTGGCAACCCCCACCTCACTAGCCCCCCTCCGACACGCCTGCTGAACACGGACATTCTCACTGGACGTTCTGGCTGTCCATCACAGCAAAGGGACAGTTGAGGACCTGAACTGTGTACTGTAGCCACATCGTCTAAAAAAAGAATTACCCTTCACAAAAAGAAAAGTTGAGTTTGGACATTCAAACAGCCAAAATGTTGGGGTGGCACGGTGGCACAGTGGTTAGCACTACTACCTCACAGCGCCGGGGACCCAGGTTCAATTCCATGCCTCGTATCACTGTCTGTGTGGAGTTTGCATGTTCTCCCAGTGTCTGCGTGGGTTTTCTCCAGGTGCTCCGGTTTCCTCTCACAGTCCAAAGATGTGCAGGTTAGGTGGATTGGCATTGCTCAAAAGTGTCATAGTGTCAGGAGGATTAGTAGAATAAATATGCGGAGTTACAGGAATAGGGCTTGGGTGGGATTATGGTCGGGACAGACTTGATGGGCTGAATGGTCTCCTTCTGTACTGTAGGGATTCTATTCTATGAAAATCAATGGTGTAGTTCATATTCCATCCTTATAGAATATTATAATAGCTAAATCAAAATAAATGCAATGATAAATGCCTTCAGTGCTAATGATAAAGTCCAGTGAATCACACAGCAACAAATTTGCGTTATTTTTTATTCATTTCAAGGACATGGGCGTCACCGGCTGGCCAGAATTTATTGCCCATCCCTAGTTACCTTTGAAACTGAGAGGCTTGCTGGGTCATTTCAGGGGGCAGTTGAGAGTCAACCACATTGGTGTGTCTCTGGAGTCACAGGTAGCCAGACCAGGTAAGGACAGCAGATTTCCTTCCCTAGAGAACATTAGTGAATCAGGTGGGATTTTCTGACAATCGACAATGATTTCATTGTTGTCAGTAGATTCTTAATTCCAGATTTTTAAAAAATTAAACGAAAATTCTATTTGCCACGACCGGATTCGAAATCGGGTCAGCAGACCATGAGCTGAGTTATTGCATTAATAGTCTAGTGATAATACCACTAGACCATCACCTCCCCTGGTTTAGTGCCTTTAATACAGTAAAAATCTCCCCAAGGTGTTTCACAAAGAACTGTTATCAAAACAATCAGGAGGAGTTGGGAGAGATGACTAAAGACTAAATCAGTGAGGTATTTTTGAAGAGAATTTTAAAGGAGGGAAGCGTTGTAGAAAGGTGGAGAGTTTTAAAGAGGGAATTCCAGAGATCCGGGCTTAGGTACCAATAATCTTCCCGTGGCACTAAGTCACCCGACTCAGCTGGGCTGGCAATAGAAGACTTACAGTCCATCAGATGATAAGAAATAGGAGCGAGAGTAGGCCATTCAGCCCCTCAAACCTACTCCGCCATTTGATAAGGTCATGGTTGATCTGATTGTGACCTCAACTCCACTTTCTTGTCTGCTCCCCAAAACCAGTAGCTCCCATGTTGATCTGTCTAACTCAACCTGGAAAATGTTCAATGAAAGAGCCTCCACTGCTCTCCGCAGGGAAAAGTGGGGAGGGAGAGAATTCCAAAGCCTAATGACCCTCTGAGAGAAAAAAATCCTCCTCACCTCCATCTTAAATGCCTTATTTTGAAACTGTGCCTCCCAGTTCTACATTTCCCCACAAGGAGAAAACATCCTCCCAGTATCGAACTCGCCAAGTCCCCTCAGAATCTTATATGTGTTTCAAAAAGATCACTTCTCATTTCTCTAACCTCCAATGAATATTGGCCCAACCTGCTCAACATTTCCCCATAAGATAAACACCCTTCATCTCAAGAAGCAATTGATGGCCAAAGGACCTCATCTACACGGTATGATTCTATGAACCCTCTCTGAATTGCTTCCAATGTAATTATTATAGAATAGAATCATACAGTGTAGGAGATCATTCAGTCCATCAAGTCTGCACTGACAACAATCCCACCTATCCCCATAACTCCATGCATATACTCGAGCTAGATCTCCTGACTCAATTTAGCATGGCCAATCAACCTAACCTGCGCACCTTTGGAGTGTGGGAGAAAACCAGAGCACGTGGAGGAAACCCACGCAGATACAGGGAGAACATGCAAACTCCACACAGACGGTCACCCAAGGCAGGAATCGAAACCGGGTCCTTGGCATTGTGAGGCAGCACTGCCAACCACTGTGCCACCATGCCACCAATTATAACACTTCGAGGAGCCCAAAATTGTACACAGCACTCTAGCTGACACCCAAACCTCAGGTAGGGATTTCTAAAAACAAATTGTCAGGATTCGTGCAATGATTCCTTTTCAGAAGTACATATGAAAACTGGATTGAGATTGTCGGGGAAGCACCCCACAGTTGAACAGCCTGTCAAAAACTCACTGCTGAGGTTACAACCCAGGGAACAACCAGATTCCCATAGGACACTGATGCCTGTGGATTTTTACTTGATCAGGTCAGTGAAAGAAGGGAGATAATCAGGTTCGGGAGGGAGGGAATGACAATCAGAAACTTGGGATTTTGAAGTTAAATGCCATTGCTGTCAGAGATTGTGATGAAGATAAATTGCGAGCAGGTCATGTGGACATATATTGGGATTTTCTGAAGCGTCAGAGTTTGGAGTTTCCTCCACATTTGCGACAGCGATTGTGGCCACCTGGCTACAGACAAATTATGTGGTCAAAAATATCATGGAATCTTGGGCATGAGTGACCCACATCAATGCACCATCCCACAAAAATATCCTTGTGGAAAGGGATTCCTAACCAGCTAATTAGATTTACAGGCAGAAAACAGTCTTTCAGAGGACAAGAAATCAGTAAGGAGTTAGGTGATTCTTAGGCCAGCTAACACAAGCAGTTTTATACATATGTGAATGCAGTAAGTGAACCAAAACAAATAATTATAATTTCAAAACATATATGCTGATATTTTGAAAATAATGTTCAGTTTAGCCAAGCAAAGGTACCGAAGGACATGGTGGTAAAAGTTACTAGTTTAAAGCCAAAGGTCTGGGAACTTATTAGTCAGCAACAGTATTATCGGATGGAATTCTTATGAGGGTATGTATTACGCAACATTAGTGAATAGCTCATTCATTGCCCAGACACAAGGATAGATATGTACCTGGATGCAGGAACACATGTCTATTCAACTTGGCAGTGAGTCAGTGGGAACATCCATTTTGACCTTGCGTAGCACCTGCCATTACCAGGCAACAGGGATGTAGCTAGTACCAAGAGGGGAGAACACATCTGGAATCAGTTGGACAAATAAGATATCACCATGCTATTAAGTATCATATGGTTGGCTGAGATATCTGACAGATTTGTATTGATGTATCACTGTTAAATGAAATTGATTTTAAGCTAATGAAAGGTGGAATTATTGATTAGAAAAAGCTATAATTGATCTGTTTCTGACTATGTACTTCAGGTTTTTCAGAGAGGTTCTTCTCACTCTGCTCCAGAGTTGTTCAACCTTTCATAAAACTTCAGTCAGCTGTACATTTGTATTTATCTTGTACTATGTTCTGTGTTAAATAAACTTTATAAGTCTTTGCACAGAGATATTTGCCTTGTGAGTTTTGAATTCTCTCAGTTTAAGACACATTTGCCAACCTTTTAAAATTTCCCCACAGACAGTCCTCAATCTTTCAGACCCATCTATAAAACTCTCTATTGGAACAAATGTTCACCCCCATGTCCACCTGAACACAGCCGAAGACCATTACAAATTTCCTGTGTGGACACTGGAGTGTCAGCCTTGCTCAGCCCTTGAGTAAGAAGAATATAGGACTTGAGTTTTTGCTTTAAATCTTAATTTTGGCATCCGATTTACATTCTAAGCATTTCTGGGCACTCTGCTCTAAAGCCTGACAGATGGCAACTGGTACCTCACTCATGTAACATTCTTCATATGCAAGTCTAGATAATGAAGGTTGGCAAGCGACAGTAGGCATCTCGGCCAAGTCTGACTCTGTCCTCATCCAGAATCCAAACACACATTTTACCCAGTACACTCAATGGATAGTCAGTCGGAGCAGAGTGCTTGACTGATTTATCTGCCCTCTGCCAGGGAAATGGGCAAGGGGGCCAAATTTAGTGCCCACCCACCACGGTGCTTACTATGAATTTACCTCAGCATAGACCTCAGATTGAACTGATCATAAAAGGTGCTTAGCCACTGAGGGAAAAAAATCAGTTCAAATCCCAGTAAAGCTCAGCAATACTGGCTCCAGATATCTGTTTTAAAGTATACAAGACCAGTTCTGATAAGGTTTACTCGTACCCTTTGCCACCTACCCTCCCATCCCCCTGCGGCCTGTTTGCAAGCAGAGGGCAGTGGGAATCCATAACACACTGCCCGGAAAGGTGATGGAGGGCAGAAAACATTACAACCTATAAAACATATTTGGGTGAGCATAACATTCAAGGATACGGGACAAGTGCAGTAAAACAGGATTAGTGCGTCTTTATTGATAGATAGTGTCAGTGCAGATCCGATGGGCCAAAGGGTCTTTTCTGTGCCTCTATGAAGATGGCTCTCCATTGGCCACCATCAGGAAGGAAATGAAGGAGTCCAGCCCTTTATTTCCAGGTTTTACTATTTTTTTCATTGGCAGATGCAGCACTAATGCAGGCCATTCAGCCCAGTAGGTCTATGCTGTAGGCAAGGCTCCTCCCACCCTTCTTCAACTAACCTATCAGTACATATCATTGTATCCCTAAACCTCTCTTCCTCATGTGCTTATCAAGCCTCAGCTTAAGTGCATCTGTATTTCTGCTGGGAGTATGGTGCATGGGGATATAAGGAGGAGTGTGGTTACTGATAGCTGGAAAGTGGCAGTATTCTTTGGTGTTTAGATGGACATTCTGAGGCTCACTGTGTTTGCGGCAGTCTCCTGTACACTGGAGAGACTGATGCTGGTTGGATCCCTGCTTTGCTAAACATTTTTGTTCAGTCTTTTGGGCTTCCAGTTATCTGTCATTTCAACTCTTCTCCCAACTCCCAATGATTTATCTGTCCCTGGCCCCGTGCAATGTTCCAATGAAACTCAACATCAGCTAATCTTTCCATTTGCCACTTTATAACCTCCTGTGTTCAACACTGAGTTCAACAACTTTGAACCATAACACCTGCCCATCACCAGTGACCCCCCCCACTCACCCTCAGCGACACCCCCCACCCACCTGTGAACCCTCCACCACCAGCGACCCCCCCCACCACCACCAGTGACACCCCCACCACCAGCGACTCCACCCCCCCCACCACCACCAGTGACCCCTCCACCACCAGCGACTCCACCCCCCCCACCACCACCAGTGACCCCTCCACCACCAGCGACCCCCCCCCCCACCACCAACACCAGTGACACCCCCACCCCCAGCAAGCCCCCCCACCACCAGTGATGCCCCCACCACCACCAGCAACCTCCCCACTGTGAGCAATCCCCCCACTACCAGCGACCTCCCCCATCACCACCACCAGCGACCTCCCCACTATGAGCAACTCCCCCTACCACCAGCAATGCCCCCCCCCCCACCACCAGAAAACACCCCCCACCACCAGCGACTGCCCCCTGCCCACTGCCGCACTCTCCATTGTTTCACCTTTCCTGCTTTTGTTTTCTGTGTGTGTGTTTTCGGACGATGTTCATGACCCTGCCATTCACACCCCCTCGAGACATAAATTTTGTTTCTTTCTTTGCCTCACATCATCATCCCTTCCGTCGTTTAATCTTTCCTGCCTCCCTTTTGTCCTTTTTACCCGCACTCCCCCTCTCCACTGTCTCTGAACCTGCTTAAAACTTACAACATCACTGACATTTCCCCGTTCCACTGGAAGGCTGTGGATCTGAAGCATTAACTCTAATTCTCTCTCCACGGATGCTGCCAAGACCTGCTGGGTAGCTGCAGCATTGTCTGAGTCAGCTGCGAGGATTGGATTTTATATACGTGTAAGGAGCTTGACTGAAGAAGATGTTTTTGTCAGAGTTTGTCTAAGCACGACGCATTATTGTCAAATGATAGTTGCTGCAGTCATCCCAAGCTGGTGACATGAATTTTTTTTTTGCTGTCAGGCATCGTGTGGTGTGCTGAGAGTCCCTGCTGTATTGTTATCACTCAACATCCTTCCACTGAAGCTAAGTTCAATGACACGACTTCATCAGACAAAGAGCTTAGGACATTGCAAAGAGCTTTAAACTGATGGAAATAGACACTGTTGCAATGTAGGCCAGGGGGCAGCCATTTTGTGCATAGCAAGCCCCACAAACTGCAGCCTAATAGTGTCCAAACTATCCGTCTATCAGTGATTAAAAGCAGCAATTGCTTTAACCCATCCCTTTAACCTCACATATTTTGCCTGCTCATCTCTCTGAAGTCTGACAACACATTACATCCAACTAAAGAACAGCTGCTGCCATAGGACTTTTGAATGGACCCACCATATATTAAGTTGATCCTTTTCTACACCCTCGCTATGACTGTAACACTATATTCTGCACTTTCTCCTTTCCTTCTCCCCTATGCACTCTGTGAACCATATGCTTTGTCTGTATAACACGCAAGAAACAAATCTTCTCACTGTATCCCAATATATGTGACAATAATAAATCGAATACAATGAGGGGGAGTTTAGCATGGCCAATCCATCGAACAAGCACATCATTCAGAATGTGGGGGGAAAGCGAAGCAAACCCATGCAGACACGGGGAGAATGTGCAGACTCCACACAGACAGTGACACAAACCAGGAATCAAACCCCTGTCCCTGGCACTGTGAGGCCGCAATGCTAATCACTGTGCCCTGTGCTGCCCGGATAGGGCTGGATTCTCCAACCTCACCCATAACTGGGGTTCTCTGGCCAAGCTGCAATGAAGGGAGATTTGGCCAAGCACCAAATTCTCTGTCTCCTTTAAAACAGCGAGAGCGCCGAAGAATTCCATCCACCACTTGGAAGTTCCCCTCCGCATCACTCATCATCCTGACATGGAACTATATCGCTGTTCCTTCACTGATCAAAACCCTGGAACTCACTCCCTAACCGCACAGTGGGTGTATCTACACCTGAGGGACTGCAGTCTTTCAAGGAGACAGCTCACCACCACATTTTCTAGGGAAATTAGAGATGGACAATTAATGCTTGCCAACCAGTGGAGCCCACAGCCTCTGAATTGACTAAAAAAAAATCCTTAGATATCCACACCGGGATAGAAATAGGGCTTATCAAATGTTACATCATTATGTCAGGGAAAGAATGTCAACATCACAATATTACCAGAGATATCCGTGTACAAACCCATTTATATGGCGTCCATTACACAGCAAAATGTCCCAAGGTGCTTCACAGGAGGGTCATCAGATAGAGTTTGACATAGATCCATTCATATGACCAGGTCAAGGAGGCATGTTTTATGGAGCATCATAAAGAACAGGGTAAAGAAGATGGAGAGATTCCAGGAAGGAATTCCTGAGTTTCAAACCTAAGCAGCGAAGATCCAGCTGCCAGAATCGGAGTGATGAAAATTGAGGGAGTTCAAGAGGCCAGAACTGGAACTCGCAGAGGATTTTAGAACTGGAGGAAGTTATAGTGATAGGAAGGGACAGGCATCAATTGATAAGGTATCAAGGAGACCTTTCTGTTAATTCTTGGACATGGTGGCCAGAATTTTCTGCTCTCAGATATCCCGCCACCACTGAACTCACAGGTTCACTCGATTGATTCCAGAGATGAGGGTTTGTCGTATGCAGAGAGATTGGAACAGTTTAGGCCGATATTCTCTGGAATTTAGAAGAATGAGGGGAGATCAAATTGAGATATACAGGATGCTAAAAGGTGTGGAGCAGATACTTCCTCTTGTGGGGCATTCTAGGATAGAAAGTCATAGTCTTAGGATAAGAGGTAGCAAATTTAAAACAGAGTTGAGGAGAAACTACTTCTCCCAAAGGGTTGTGAATCTGTGGAATTCACTACCCCAAAGTGTAGTGGATGCTGGGACAGTGAGTAAATTTAAGGAGAAGTCAGATAGATTTTTAATCATTAATGGGTTGAAGGGTTATGGGGAGAAGGCAGGAAAATGGGTTGAGGAGCATATCAGCCATGATCGAATGGTGGACTCAATGGGCTGAATGGCCTAATTCTGCTACTATATTTTATGAATTTATGAAATTAATACAACAAGAAAGGAGAATTTGATGCTCAGTCAAATCTCCATTCACTGCAGCGGGACTGGAGAATCCCAGTCGCGAGCGGGGTCGGAGAATTCCAGCCGGTGATAACCAGAGGTGTAATTTTATTTTTGAATGTGCTTGTCCAGGGGACAGCAAAATTGGTGAAAATAAAATACAAAATATGGTGTTTGAATTGACAGATCCATTCTCAGAAAATTTGAGACTAAACTTCAGCAAATAGGCATTCCAGAACATATGAACAGGAAGCAGGTGTAGGCCATTCAGACCCTCAAACCCAAGCTGTCATTTAATAAGATCGTGGCTGATTTGTGCATAATCTTTCTCCCAAACTGACCACAGAGTTTCTTGGCTATTCAATTCTTGCAACAGTATAGTTTACAACTGGACTTTGAGCACATTCACCAGAGATTTATTGACCAGCTTACCTGCGTGCAGTCTGCCTTCCTCAGTCTGGTAGCAACACCGCTGCCTCGACTCACCTAGATTTATGAGTCAGTTAGCCTCTCACGTCAATCATTAGTACCTTTTTTTTATGCTTACATATAAATCACAATTAAAACACCAGCGCACTCACTGTTTATTTCATTGCAGTGAAAGAGTCATTCAAAAGAGGCAGATTGGGGGCCTTTTGTAGCCACTGGAATTGTGAGTGTGAAAGGATCCAAGCCCTGTCCACTGTGTGTGTTCATGATGATTTATTAGAAAGCTTTCTCTTTCAGAGCAAAACTGAACAACACAAAGAAGCCCCACAGGAATGGAAAAGAGACGTCCAGATCGGAGGAAGATCTGTGAGGATTACAATTGATTCAGTCGTAAGTGTCCAAGAAAAGGGGAAAGTCAAAAGACAAGCAGATATTTATCAGGCACTGCCAATTGAGATGAAAACCCTCATGGTCAAATAAAATGTCAGGTTTGAACTTTGAGAGTAAAATAACAACTCAGGAGCAATGGCTGTCAGGCTGAGAGAGGCATGCATGGGTGGGATTTTAGGGCCTCACTCTAGTGAGATCTAGTGGCCGTTCAGCCCATCGAGGTGGCACCGACTCTCCAACAGAACATCTCACCTGTAACCCCATTTATTTACTCCATCAACCCCCTAATCTGGGACACTAAGGGGCAATTTAGCATGGCCAATCCACCTAACCTGCACAACTTTGGACTGTGGGAAGAAAGCAGAACACCTGGAGGAAATCCATACAGACATAAGGAGAATATGCAAACTCCAGGCAGACAGTGACCCAAGCTGGGAATTGAACCTGGATCCCTGGCGCTGTGGGGCAGCAGTGCTAACCACTGTGCCACTCATAAGTGCAGTGACACAATGGCACTAAACAGCATCACACGTAGGACCTTGGAGCTTTTGCTCTCCCCACCCTCCCTCTATGTTGGGGGACTCAATGGGCTGAATGGCCTCTTTCTGTGCTGTAAAGATTCTGTAACGATTAGCAGCCACCATGGTGAGGATGCCCACACTGACATTCTTGTGGGACATGCAGACTTTGAGTACATACTGCCAACCTTACTGGAATCAGCATCTATGCTCGAATATCTTAGAAGCTTCAACATAGAACGCAATTTTCTGAGCTATGTAAGAGGTGAGAGCTGCTTACTGATAGCATCACATGTATTGGTTCACTTATTGGTTGAACTAACTGGATGAAAATGTTATATATTGATTGATGACCATGTGTGATGTGACTGCTGTTATATCACACCTTTAATGCAAAATGACATTTCAAAAAGCTCTATACAACTCGAAGGAAAACCAATGGCAAAAGGGGAAAAGGTTATGAGAATGGCTTTTAATGAGGGACAAAAGACAGAGATGAAGAGGGTTTTGGAGGTAGTCCCAGAGCGTGGGGTATAAGCAGTTGAAAGAATCCAAAGATGTGCGGGTTAGGTTGATTGTCCATGCTAAAAAATTGCCCTTAGTGTCCCGAGATGCGTAGGTTAGAAGGATTAGTGGGTAAATATGTAGGGATATTGGGATAGGGCCTGGGTGGGATTGCAGTCAGTACCGATTTGATGGGTCGAATGGCCTCTTTCTGTACTGTAGGGTTTCTATGATTCTATGAGTAACTGCTAACGGCGGAGACAAGGGTGGGGCCACAGGGTCATTTCAAGAACTGAAGGGGTGGGGACAGTTGTAGTAGGGCTGGAGGAAATAGGGGAGAGGCATGGTCTAAGGTGAATAGGGAGCAGCTGTTGCCCTTGGTTGAGGGGGTCCGTCACAAGGGGAACAGTTCAGGGGAAGAGGCAGGAGATTCAGAGGGAATTGGAGAAAAAAATCTTTTTTCACTCAGAGGGTAGGTGGGAATCTGGAATGCACTACCTGGGAAAATGATCAAGGCCAGTAACAATACAACATTTAAAAATATTTGAAGAAGGATTTGAAATATAATATTCAAAGATATGGGACGAGTGCAGGAAAATGGGATTAGTGAGCCTTTAGTGGTAGATATTATTAATGCTTCAATGGGCCGAAGGGCCTTTTCTGCACTGTATGACACTGTGGGCGGGATTTTATGACCTCGCTCAGGCGAGACTGTAAGTTCCCACCTGAGATCAATCGGACCCTCGCTC
This sequence comes from Carcharhinus amblyrhynchos, assembly GCF_965287045.1. Classification (NCBI taxonomy): domain Eukaryota; kingdom Metazoa; phylum Chordata; class Chondrichthyes; order Carcharhiniformes; family Carcharhinidae; genus Carcharhinus; species Carcharhinus amblyrhynchos. Next base: position 128,620,737 of record NC_137327.1, read on the forward strand.
ACTCCGATTCCATGAGGTGGAAGAGTTCTGGTGTGTGACTCTATGATTGTAGAACGGATATGAAGACAAGAGTGAGAATGAAAATTGTACATTTGAGGCAGTGGGGCACCAGGGGTCAGTGTAGGTCGGCGAGGAGAGGGATGATGGGTGGATGGGACTTGATGAAGGATAAGATACAGACAGTAGAGTTTGGGATGAGTTGAAGGTTAAGGAAGGTGAAAGTTGTGAGAACGACCAGAAGAGCATTGGAATGGTCATGCCTGGAGATGTAAGAGATAAAAACGAGGGACAAAATACGCCAGTGATCTGTCTCCTTACCCTAGCACCTTCCTTGAGGTCAAAACACTGGTTTAGAATATAACTTCCTGTTATCACAGCAACTCTTGAGGAATTAACAGTCACTTTGAGATTCTATCACAGAATGAAAGTTTTATTGCCTGTGGAGCAGCGTAACCCAAATTTTTTTGTCTACCCATAGTGTCGATTCACTACAGCAACTGAAACATCGTTGCATATTGTGATCTTGCATTTATGTAGTATCTTTAATTCAGTAAAACAGCCCTGGTATGTAAATAGTGTGATCTCAGCTAATTGAAGAGATTAAAGAATTGATTGATTGGTGAGAGTATTTCATGTTGTTTGTCCACTAATTGTCAGAAAGTAGCTGTTTGTAACTAGCTGCTCAGTTAAGTTGCTATCTCTGGATGCGTTCCTGGAGTCTCACTTCCCACTGCCCCACTCCCACACTTCCATGAGTCACCCAACACTTCACAACACTGTCCTATCACAACCGATTGAAAAGCCAGTAGACTTTGCATGATCCAATTAGAGTCACAGGGCCCGATTTTACCATTTTGATTCTAAGCGCGGGGCGGACTTGAAACTGGGAGTGTTTCAGATCTGATTTTCAGTCCCGTTCTCAGGTGCCCTCATATACACTCTGTCTGAAAAAATATCAGTGATTCCGAATCGCGCTGCACAAGCCTGTGGGCAGGGCTTAACGCGCCCAAAATCCTGCAGCTCCAATCGGTGCCTCCAAGTGCACATGCGCAGAAAAATGACAGAGTGCGACTCCCCTGCCACATCTCTCCTGGGCCATATAATGCCTCCCCCTGGCCCCAGATAATGCCTCCCCCCTAGACGTTGTCCCAGCCCTACAACATTGCTGAACCCCTTAATCCCCTACCCCTCTGCCACCAAGACCAATCACAGGCCCCTCCCCCTCACTGATCTCAGGCAGAGTGGCAGCAGACACCCACCTTCCCCCACCCCCCACCCCGATCTCAGGCAGAGTGAGAGCGGACCCTCCCCCTCCTTTCCCCTCACTGATCTCAGGCAGAGTGAGAGCGGACCCCCCACTTTCCCCTCACTGATCTCAGGCAGAGTGAGAGCGGACCCTCCCCCCCACTTTCTCCTCACTGGTCTCAGGCAGAGTGAGAGCGGACCCTCCCCCCCTGCTTTCCCCTCACTGATCTCAGGCAGAGTGGCAGCGGACACCCCCTCCCCCCCCACCGCTCTGAAGTAGACAGCCATCAGACCCACCTCCTCCGCACACCCCCACCGTACTTATCTCAAGCAGAGAGCCGTCGGACTCTCGGCCCTGACCTCCTCACTAACTGGAGCACCTAAACCAGACTTTTTGTAGCGCATGCCTGTTTTGTGCCGATTCTGGTTGGGTGAACACGGTGGTAAAGGGGGAAATGTTGGTAAGGTTGAGCATGCGGCCTATTAAGTCGATTTAAATGCACGCAAACGTATTTAAATGGCCATCCTAATCAAGGCCACTTTTGGACCTTGGTAAAGGGGGAACCAGCCCTGCAGGCGGGCGTGGATCACGCTGTTCGCTTCTCGCCTGACTTTACCAAGTTTTCGCGCCCAAAAACCGGCACAACTTGATGGTAAAATCGGGCCCCCGGACGGGAATGTTACAGCCATTTATGCCGGTGGAATTTTCCCATCCCGCTGCAGTGAAAGGAAATTAGGCTGGACGCCAAATTCTCCAATTTCGCTGCAGAGGGAGTGTGGCGTGAATGGCCGATAAGATCACACCCCTAGAGTTTTACAACACAGAAAGTGGCCCTTCAGCCCATCGTGTCTGTGCTGGCTGTCAAGCATGTTCCTATTTTAATCACATTTTCCAGCACTTGGCCCATAGATTAGTACACCACGGCATTGCGAGTGCTCATCTAAGTGCTTCTTACATGGTGTGAGGCTTCCTGCCTCTAACACCTTTTCAGGCAGCAAATTCCAGATTCCCACCACCCTCTGGGTGAGAAAGCTTTTCCTCAAATCCCCTCTAAATCTGAATTGGATGATTCTGAACTGTCAAATCGGCTTTTTTCCTATTTTTTTTACAACTAATCAACTAACGTTTTGAAAGCGTAAATGATTAAAATACACAATTCATTTCACACTCTTATATTTGTTCTCTCCGGTTGCTTGAAGCTGTGTCCCGAAACTAATTCTCAGTTTCCGGGAGACTCCGGGACGATCTCAGAGCAAGTCCGCCAAGTCCACCGCTCGTTCCCATTTCATTTTTGGGGTCCGGGGCAGAGGAAGGAAGAAGTTCAGCCGTTCCCCTCAACATGTCAACCCCAACATCTACAAGAAATGGCAGAAACAGGAAAGAAATGCTTCAGCCGAGAGATGGACTGAGTTTCAGGATCTCTGAGTGATATCAAAGTCAAGAAGGTCAGGGGCCAAGCTTATCAACACTTTGTGAAACTTCTCCATGCATTTGTTAAGCTTTTTCTCACCCCTGCCTTGCATTAAGTTGATCTTTCTCTACCCTCTAGCTATAATTGTAACACTACATTCTGCACTCTCTCCTTTCCTTCCCTATGAATGGTATGCTTTGTCTGCACAGCGCGCAAGAAACAACACTTTTCATTGTGTGTTAATACATGTGACAGTAATAAATCAAATCAAATTCAACCACTCAGTTTTCCCTTCTCCGCTCCTATAGATCCAGCAGTCTTGCAAGTAGATTTCTGTACATATGTTAACTGGGAGGCCTATGTCCAACTGGCTGTCACCAAACCAAGAAACAGAAATATGAAATGCCTCTTGGTTCTCCCATTCCAATTCCAATATATGGAGCCATGGCCAGAGCTGGCTGCTATAGAGTAAAGGATTCCACATTCCAGATCACGCAGATATTGGTGCTGATAGATTTTTTTTGTTTGTTCATTGTCACCATAGCCTTAGTGGGGCCTCTGGCATCATTTTGCTTCTTCTCTGGCTTTCTTCAAGACTCCTTCAGTCTACGTTAATCACGCTTTTTTTTATTCATTGGTGGAACATGGATGTCATTGGCTGGCCAGCATTTATTGCCCATCCCTAGTTGCCCTTGGAGAGCAGTTGAGAGTCAACCACATTGCTCTGGACCTGGAGTAACATGTACGCCAGACGAGGTAAGGCTGGCAGATTTCCCTCCCTAAAGGACATTAACAAACCAGATGGGTTTTTCCGTCACAGTTTACAATGGTTTCATGGTCACCAGTAGATTCTTAATTCCAGATTTTTTTGGTGAATTCGAACTCCACCACCTCCTGTTGTGGGATTCGAACCCGGTTCCCCGGAACATTAGCTTAGTTTCTGGATTAGATGGTCTAGCGATAATACTATTAGGTCTTTGCCTCACCATTTAACTTATCTACGTGTGAAAATAAGGTAGGTGTTAGATGAGTTGTGGAGAAGGTTTACGTTTGTTCAATTAAATGGTACGATCCAGTTCTCGAAGTGTAAGGGCTTGACTTGTTGGCATTTCTGACAAAGCAAATTCCACAGTGGGTACCTGCCACTGAGAATGCCAAGGCACAGTGGTAGAAAGGCTCAGTTACTTGGTAAAATAACATGGGGGTTTAATCAGCGTGGCATCATTAATGGGTAAAAGATTGAGTCGCTGGGAGAAAGGATGTCTAACTAACGCTGTAAGATGCTGGTGACATCTAAGGGTAAGCAATTATCATCCTATGTGAAACGAGGACCCTTCAGCTGCTTAGGGACGAACACACAGGGCCCTTTAATATTTAGCTACTGTCTTTGTCCTCATGGATCTGAGCAGGTTAAGTATTTTGACCCCAGTGAACTGATCAAGCCAGACCAATACACCTACACTCATTTATCTGATTCCTTCCTGTTCATACCTTTACTGAAAAAAAACGCACACACGTACCCACTCAAGAAAAATGACTGTAAAACAATAATAAACCTCCTTGTTTTCACTTCTGGCATTTTGCCTACACTCGTGATTAAGATGCATAAAATTAATGTGAGGCTTTCATGCTTTGATGTGATACTCCTCGGCAATCAAGGAAATTCAAACTTTAAAAGGGTTGGAAATTAATATTAATGAAACTGGGGAACCACAACATTAAATAGTTTTACCATAATTTGCTTCTAGCATTATTAATTCTATCAATTACTTACACTGTGATCACAGAGCATAAACTCTGATAAGACTTTACAGATTACTGTAAGTGACTGAAAAGATTTGAATGAGGCAGTCGCTGGAATAGAAATGCATTACCACTGAGAGCTGACGCTACAGTTCACTAGGTTTGTTTTACATGACAAATGAAACAAATACAGACCTGTGTAATCTACACGAAGCAGTATGGCTTCTGCTATTGATGGCCAATTCGTACAGTGCCAACATTAACTGGGATACGGTTCCCGTCAAGACTTAGACTGACAGCAGTGATGCCATCAGTGTATATTAGGTCAGTGTATATTAGGTTGGTGTATATTATGTCAGTGTATATTAGGTCGGCGTACATTAGGTTGTTGTATATTAGGTCAGTGTATATTAGGTCAGTGTATATTAGGCCAGTGTATATTATGTTAGTGTATATTAGGTCGGCGTACATTAGGTTGTTGTATATTAGGTCAGTGTATATTAGGTCTGTGTCTATTAGGCCAGTGTATATTGGGTCAGTGTATATTAGGCCAGTGTATATTAGGTTGGTGTATATTATGTCAGTGTATGTTAGGTCAGTGTATATTAGGTCACTATATTAGGTCAGTGTATATTATGTCGGTGTATATTAGGTCAGTGTATATTAGGTCACTGTATATTAGTTCGGTGTATATTAGGTCACTGTATATTAGTTCGGTGTATATTAGGTCACTGTATATTAGGTTGGTGTATATTAGGTCACTGTGTATTAGGTTGGTGTATATTAGGTCAGTGTATATTAGGTCAGTGTATATTAGGTCGGTGTATATTAGGTCAGTGTATATTAGGTCACTGTATATTAGGTTGGTGTATATTAGGTCACTGTATATTAGGTTGGTGTATATTAGGTCAGTGTATATTAGGTCGGTGTATATTATGTCGGTGTATAATAGGTCAGTGTATATTACATCAGTGTGTTGGCATGTTCAAGTCTAAGACTGGAGCATATTAATCCAGTGAGGTTTACTGAGGGAGTGCTGTACTGTTGGAGGTGCCATCTTTTGGTTAACATAGAAACATGGAAACATAGAAGACAGAAGCAGGAGGAGGCCATTTGGCCCTTCGAGCCTGCTCTGCCATTCATCACGATCATGGCTGATCATCCAATGCAATAACCTAACACTGCTTCCTCCCCATAACCTTTGATCCCATTCGTCCCAAGTGCCATATCCAGACGCCTCTTGAATGCATTCAATGTTTTGGCATCAACTACTTCCTGTGGTAATGAATTCCACAGGCTCACCACTCTTTGGGTGAAGAAATATCTTGTCATCTCTGTCCTAAGTAGTCTACCTTGAATCCTCAGACTGTGACCCTTGGTTCTAAGATGTAGAAGAGGTGATAGCCTAATGGCATTATCGCGAGACTATTAACCCAGAAACTCAGCATTCCCAACTTTAATCACTCAGTCATCATCAGTGCCTGCACTTTCTGTGGTCTAGGCCCCAAGCTCTGGAATTCCCTCCTTACATTCCTCCACCTCACTTTCCTCCTTTAAGACACTCCTTAAAACTTCATTGTACAAAGCTGCTGGCCTTCTGATATAATGGATGGAATTTTACAGCCCTTCCCACCAACTGGATCTTCCAGTCCCCCTGAAGTTGATGGATGTTTGAATGCCACAACAGGGCTGTAAAATCCCACCCAGTATCTCCTTTGGCAACTTGTTATCGTTCCAGTTCTGATATCAAGATGGCATGGTGGCACAGTTGTTAGCACTGCTGCCTCACAGTACCAAGGATCCGGGTTCTATTCCGACCTTGGGTCACTGTCTGTGCGGAGCTTGCCCATTCTCTCCATGCCTGCATGGGTTTCCTTCGGGTGCTCCGGTTCCCTCCCACAGTCCAAACATGTGTGGGTTAGGTGGCTCGGTCATGCTAAATTGCCCTTAGCATCAGGGGGATTAGCAGGGTAAATGTGAAGGGTTCTGGGAACAGGGCCTGGTAGTCAGTACAGATTTGATGGGCCAAATGGCCTCCTTCTGTTCTCACCGCAGCTGTTCATCTGGAAACAGTTACCTTGATTGACCTTGTGAGATCATTGAAATTCCAATGCTACAAGACAGGTTTTAAGGGTCTTTGAGGTTTTGCTCACAGCTAAAGCCACCTCCATCCACATGGTCACACTGAACACAAGAACACACAAAAATTGGAGCAGGAATAATCCACTCAGCCCACTGGCCTGCTCCACTATTTAATACAAGCATCATTGATCTTGGGCTTCAACTCCATTTTCCTTCATGCTTACCGTAGCCCTCAATTCCCTGAAAGACCAAACATCTATATGTCCCGGTCTTAAATATACTCAATGAAGGAACATCCACAACCCTCTGGATTAGAGAATTCCAAAGATTTACAAAGCTTTGATTTCTTTCCTGGTAGCTATCCCCCCTCTCTAATACGAACCAGTGGTTGACGAAGGACGAGCCGTTGATGTCGTCTATATGGATTTCAGTAAGGCGTTTGACAAAGTCCCTCATGGTAGGTTGGTACAGAAGATTAAAGCTCATGGGATATGTGGTCAGGTATCTAGATGGTTAGAGAACTGGCTTGCAAAGAGGAGTCAGAGAGTAGTTGTGGAGGGGTCTTTTTCTAGCTCGAGGTCTGTCACTAGTGGTGTGCCGCAGGGCTCGGTACTGGGACCTCTTCTCTTTGTAGTGTATATAAATGATTTGGAAGAGGGAGTAGGTGGTGTGATCAGCAAATTTGCTGATGACACCAAGATGGCTGCATTGGTGGGCAGTGAGGAGCAGTGTCTGGCAATACAGCAGGATATTGATAGGCTGGTTGATTGGGCAGATATGTGGCAAATGGAGTTTAATCCGGATAAATGTGAGGTGATGCATTTTGGCCGGAATAATGTAGGGGAAAGTTATATGATAAAGGGTAAGCCCGTAAGGAGTATAGAGTCGCAGCGAGACCTGGGGGTGCAAGTGCACAAGTCTTTGAAGGTGGCAGTGCAAGTGGAGAGTGCGGTGAAGAAAGTCTATGGTATGTTAGCCTTTATAGGAAGGGGTATAGAATATAACAGCTGGAGTCTAATGTTGCAGTTGTATAGAACGTTGGTTTGGCCGCATTTGGAGTACTGCATCCAGTTTTGGTCGCCTTACTACCGGAAGGACGTGGAGACTGTGGAGAGAGTGCAGAGGAGGTTTACCAGGATGTTGCCTGGTATGGAAGGACTGGGGTATGAGGAAAGATTGAAGAAATTGGGGCTCTTTTCCCTTGAAAGACGCCGACTGAGGGGGGATCTAATAGACATATATAAGATTATGAAGGGTATAGATAGAGTAAACAGAGGTAAGCTATTTCCTATGATAGAGACATGTAGGACAAGGGGCCATGGACTTAAGGTGAGAGGGGAGCGGTACAACACGGATATTAGAGGGAGGTTTTTCACACAGAGGGTAGTGGGGATATGGAATGCTCTGCCAAGTAAGGTGGTGGAGGCAAACACGCTAGAGTCATTAAGAGTAACTTAGACAGGCACATGACTGGGTTGGAGATGGGTGGATATAGGAGATTGTTTTAAATAAGGATCATTAGCATTGGGGCGTCCCTGGTAAGGTAAATGGATATGGTATGATAATAATGTTTTTTCTCTTTTCATTCACAGGTTTTAAGTTGGTCTGCCTCATGTCCAATGAGGGGCATACACGCGATGGGTCGTACTGGGGCTGCTCTTGGTTGTTCGAGATTGGCCTAGTGCTTCATGTCGTTAGTGTGTGCCTAAACTGGACAAGATACTGGGCAAGACGACAGCTCGGTGACTATCGCTGATTGCTGTGCAGACACGTGGATTTGGGCCAGTGTCTGTGGGAGTTTGCGCATTCTCCCCGTGCTTGCGTGGGTTTTCTCCGGGTGCTCCGGTTTCCTCCCACACCCCAAAGATGTGCTGTTAGGCTGATTGGCAGGAATAAATTGTCCCTAAATCAGATTCCCTCAATCTGGATGGCCACAAAACATTAGATAGGGGTCATGGGTAGAGAGGTGGACTGGTGGTGTTGAGATGGCGGCGTGGGCTCGTTGGGCCGAAGGGCCTATTTCCCGGGCTGATTTTGTTCTTTGTTCTTTAGCTATCCCCCCCCCCTCTCTAATACGAACCAGCTTCTAAATTATTCTCAGATATATTAATCGCATTTCCCCCCTTTGAAAGCAGTCACTTCAGTCTACCTCAGAGCACGGGCTGCTGGTTAACTCCATGATGTTCCATTTTTAATGAAGATTCCACTCTTGTTTGGCTCCCTTCCAGAATTCAGCGCTGTCTAACCCCCAGTTGGTAGGACCACTGCATTACTTAAATTGACTGAGCCTGAGACAGTGGGCATAGGTGCCATCCTGCCAAACTTACACCTCCTCCAGCAGGAACCCAGGAATTCCCAGGTCAATGTGGTTAAACATCTCCTGGTACAGCGGTGATTAGTTAAGATGGTAAGGGACACAGAGCATGCCCAGAACATATACACACTGCATGGTGATAAGTGCCCATGGTGCTACACACTTCAGAAGCTGTCTAATTCAATTAGTGGGAATAAGACACTAACCAGTTCCCTCCCCCAGCCTCACTCATTACTATGACTAAAGCATTGGTTACAAATGCTTCTTTCTTTCCCTCCACTGCAGTTACAATGGAAATCATGATGTAGAGATGTGATGTGTTACAATGGAAATACAGTGGATCTTGGCACTGTAATAAAATGGACCCAGAGTGAAGGATTACAGAGAGGATGAGTTTGCATTTCAGGATGTCCCAAAGCACTTAACAGCCAATGAACTATTTCAGTAGTGCAGCCATTGTAAAGTGGATGAAACCTCCTGACACCCCAAAGCCTGCAACAATCTACACAGCACCAGTTAGGAGTATGATATTCTCTACTCGCCTGGATAAGTGCAGTTCCAACAACACTCAACAGTTTTGATACCATTCAGGACAGCACAGTGGCACAGTGGTTCACACTGCTCCCTCAGAGCGCCAGGGACCTGGGTTCGATTCCCAGCTTGGGTCACTGTCTGTGTGGAGTTTGCATGTTCTCCCCGTGTCTGCGTGGGTTTCCTCCAGATGCTCGTTTCCTCCCACAGTCTGAAAGATACGCTGGTTAGACACATTGGCCATGCTAAATTCTTCCTCAGTGTGCCCAAAGAGGCACCGGTGTGTGGCAACTAGGAGATTTTCATAGTGACTTCATTACAGTGTTAATGTAAGCTGACTTGTGATACTAATAAGCAAACTTAAAAAAAACAAAGCAGTTCATGTGATTGCTACCCCTTCCACAAACATTAAGTCCTCCACCACCAATGCACAGTGGCAACAGTATGCACCAGCTACAAGATGTACAGCAGAACTCACCAGGGCTCCTTAGGCAGCACCTTCCAAACCCACAGACACTACCATCAAGGCAGCAGATACATGGGAACTCAATTACCTGGAAGTTTCCCTCCAAGTCACTCACCATCCTGACTTGGAAATATATTGCTGTTCCTTCACGTCGCTGGGTCAAAATCCCGGAACTCCCTCCCTAACAGCGCTGTGGGTGTACCTACACCTCAGGGACTGCAGTGATGCAAGAAGGCAGCTCACCACCATCTTGTCAAGGGCAATTAGGGATGGGTAATAAATGCTGGTCCAGCCAGCAACGTTGACATCCCACGAGTGGATGAAAAGAAAGCACTCAAATTGCACACAGCAAACTCCCACAAAGAGCATTGTGATAATGACCAAGTAATGTGCTTTAGTGATCTTGGATGAAGGACAGATCCAGACCAGGATACTGGAGAAATCTTGCATTACACCTGTGATATCCTTCTGTGAGGCATACACATCCTCAATGTAAAGACCCATCCAAATGATGGCACCTCTGACAATGCAGCACTTCCTAATAATGTGCTGAAATCTCAGTCTACATATTATGTTCCAGCTCTTGGAGAGGAACTTAAACCCACAACCTTCTGTTAAGAGACAATTGCTACCACTGAACTGAACATAAGAGGCTTAGGGGTGACCTTATAGAGGTCTATAAAATAATGAGGGTCATAGATCAGCTAGATAGTCAAAGTCTTTTCCCAAAGGTAGGGGAGTCAAAAACTAGAGGGCATAGGTTTAAGGTGAGAGGGGAGAGATATAAAAGGGTCCAGAGGAGCAATTTTTTCACACAGAGGATAGCGAGTGTGCGGAACAAGCTGCCGGAGGTAGTAGCGGATGTGGGTACAGTTTTGCCTTTCATGAAGCATTTAGACAATTACATGGGTAAGATGGGTATAGAGGGATATGGGCCAAATGCGGACAAATGGGATTATTTAGTGGTTAAAAATTGGGCAGCATGGACAAGTTGAGCCAAAGGGCTTGTTTCCATGCAGTAAACCTCTATGATTCTATGAACGGCAAGTAGCACCTTACTGTATGAGGTAACAACTGGGAGTGAAAACATTGACCAGGGTTTTCCAGGTGATGGAGATGGGTCATGCTTGGCTGATGTGTTTCACAGTGGGTGCAGCCAGCAAGCATGTTATTGGATTCAGTGGGACTGGAAAATCCTGCCTCTGCCACTGGAAAACTGAAGGGCGGGGGAATGGGGGAGTGAAATCTCGGCCATTAACTCACATTAACCAATATTTCATAGTTCCAGCAGCTAATTTATTACTGATATATTTTACAGGTTCCAGAGAAAAGAGATTTGTTTGCAAATTTAATCAGAGCCTTGCCCCTATACACGTGAGAATAAGAATACAAATTGCACTGCGCTACCACAAGGTTCCAAACAACACAGGAATAAATGTGCCATTACCCATCAGAGTCAGCAGAAAGCAAACTGTGAACGTGTTTTGTTGATAAAGAAACAAGCGCACTCTGCTTGGCTGAATCTTTTTACTAAACGGTCAATTATTGAACTGTTTTGTACAAGGAATGGTTGAAGAGTCATTTACAGTAAATTACTAATCCTATTTCATTCCAGTGTAAGAGTCACACTGCTCTATTAACAATCACATCCAAAATTAGTCCAAATTCACCTTCATCCAGTGCCCACTTCATGAATCATCGAACCCTACAGTGCAGAAAGAGGCCAATCAGCCCATCAAGTCTGCACCCATCCCAATTCCATCCAGGCCCAATCCCCATAACTCAATGCATTTACCCAAGCTGGTTTCCCCCAGATGCCAAGGGTCAATTTAGCATGGCCATTCCACCTAACCCACATATCTTTGGACTGTGAGAGGAAACCAGAGCACCCTGAGGAAACCCACGCAGACACAGGGAGAATGTGCAAACACCACATAGACAGCCATCCAAGCCGGGAATTGAACCCAGGTCCCTGGCGCTGCGAGGCAGCAGTGCTAACCACTGTGCTACTGTGCTGCCCATAAGCACAAATATCCCGGCTGATGCTCCAGTGCAGTACTGAGGGAGAGCTGCACTGTTGGAGGTCTGAGATATTAATCTGTCTGAACAGGTGGACGCAAGAGATCCTTTTGGAGGCAGTATATTGAAGAAGGGCAGGGGAGTTTACCCTCAGTATCCTATCCAATATTTATTCTTCAACCGACAACCCAAAAACAGATTGCTTCCTCATTATCACATTGCAGTCTGTGAGAGATTGCTGTGTGCAAATTGGTTGTCATGTTTCCTACATTACAACACTGACTGCACTGCCAAAGTATTTCATTGGCTTCCACCTGACCCTTCCCCTCGCTAACATTTCAGTAGTTCAGTAGAAGTTAGAACATAAGAACATAAGAAATAGGAGCAGGAGTAGGCCATCTAGCCCTTCGAGCCTGCCCCGCCATTCAATAAGATCATGGCTGATCTGAAGTGGATCAGTTCCACTTTCCCGCTTTCTCCCCATAACCCTTAATTCCCTTGTCTACCAAAAACCTATCTACCCGTGTCTTAAATATATTTAGTGAGGTAGCCTCCACCACTTCAACGGGCAGAGAATTCCAGAGATTCACCACCCTTAGAGTGAAGAAGTTCCTCCTCAACTCCGTTCTAAACTGCACCCCCCTTATCTTGAGGCTGTGTCCTCTAGTCCTGCTGTCCTTTCTGAGCAGGAAGAATCTCTCTACCTCTACCCTATCCATCCCCTTCTTTAACTTATACATCTCTATAAGATCCCCCCTCATCCTTCTAAACTCCAACGAGTACAAACCCAGTCTATTCAGCCTCTCTTCATAGTCCAACCCCCTCATTTCCAGTATCAGCCTAGTGAACCTCCTCTGCACTCCCTCCAAGGCCAAAATATCCTTGCACAAGTGCGGCAACCAAAACTGCACACAGTACTCCAGCTGCAGCCTCACCAGTACCCTGTAGAGTCACAGCAAGACCTCCCTGCTTTTTAGTTTGCAAGTTAGTTTGCGAGTCTCTCACCTTGATCTGGAGGAGGGAACCGAGTGTAGGGTGTCGAAATTTGCTGATGACACCAAGATTGGGGGAACGGCAAATTGTGCGGAGGGTGTGGAGAGTCTGCAGAAGGATCTAGATAGGCTGGGCGAATGGGCCAGGAAATGGCAAATGGAATTTAATGTTGGCAAGTGTGAGGTGGTCCACTTTGGTAGGAATAATGGTAGGAAGGACTATTACTTACATGGTGAAAAACTGCAGCAGGCGACAGTGCAGAGGGACCTCGGGGTCCTTGTGCATGAGTCACAAAAACCCAGCTTGCAGGTGCAGCAGGTGGTCAGGAAGGCGAATGGGATGCTGGCCTTCATAGCGAGGGGGATTGAATATAAAAGTAGGGAGGTCTTGCTGCAGCTGTATAGGGCATTGGTGAGGCCGCAGCTGGAGTACTGTGTGCAGTTTTGGGTGCCGCACTTACGCAAAGATATTTTGGCCCTGGAGGGAGTGCAGAGGAGGTTTACTAGGCTGATACCGGAGTTGAGGGGATTGAGCTATGAGGAGAGGCTGAATAAACTAGGCTTGTACTCGTTAGAGTTTAGAAGAATGAGGGGAGATCTCATTGAGACGTATAAGATGATGAATGGGATGGATAGGATAGAGGTGGAGAGACTCTTCCCGCTCAAAAAAGACAGTAGGACTAGGGGGCACAGCCTCAAGATAAAGGGGGGGCGGTTTAGAACGGAGTTGAGGAGGAACTTCTTCACTCAAAGGGTGGTGAATCTCTGGAATTCTCTGCCCGTTGAAGTGGTGGAGGCTGCCTCGCTAAATATTTTTAAGACGTGGGTCGATGGGTTTTTGATAAGAGAGGGGATTAAGGGTTATGGGGAGAGGGCGGGAATGTGGAACTGATCCACGACAGATCAGCCATGATCTTATTGAATGGCAGGGCAGGCTCGAAGGGCCAGATGGCCTACTCCTGCTCCTATTTCTTATGTTCTTATGTTCATGATAACCTCATGATTATACAGCAACATGTTCAAAATCCTGGTCCTCCAGGTAATGGCTAAATGAACTATTGTTTTTCCAAGAGATTTAGACATTGGCACCTGCACTCCAATAGCACAGACCTGAGCTTTGTTTCAAGCTTCAAGTTTTGTAATGATTTAGGTGCCAACTATAGCTCAATCAGTAATCACAACAAATCTTTCCCTACACCCTAGCTATGAGTGTATTCTGCGCCCTCTCCCTTCCTACTCAATGAACGGTATGCTTTGTCTGTATAGTGCCCAAGAAACAATACTTTTCACTGTATATTAACATATGTGATAATAATAATAATCAAATCAACTCAGATCAAATCAAAGGGATCCATACGAGTTTATGAGGTGAAAATCTATTTTTCTGGTGTTGGCTGGTGGATGAATGTTGACCAAGACACCTGAAAAACACCCTGTGCATCTTCCAGTGTCCACCCTGTGCAGGTTCGATGGGCTGAATGGCTTCCTCCTGCTTTGTAGGGGAAGCGTCCCAGAGGATTTCTCATGGTCAACAGAACCTTTGGTTGGATATCTCGCTGAAAGAGCAGCGGCCCTGACAATGCAGCACTCCCCTCTGAACTGTAACCTGGGATCACTGCTGACTCCGGAGTGGAGAGTGGGAGCAATTAAACCGAGCGGACAGATTAGATCCAGGGTTTACAGGCGGCAGCAGCGGGCGCCTTCAAGGCTGGAGATGGTGGGCTCACCGCGCCTTCCAGAGAACCAAGCTTGACACTCCAGCGCAGGGAATGTTGCAATGTCTGCGGTATTCTCTGTCAAGTGAGGCTGAAGCCCTGTCCAGCTTCTGGGGCTGTGATTAAAGATCCCATATGGTGCAACACTCAAAAGCAGAGCAGGCGGATGCTGACTGGAGCCCAGGCCAATATTTATCCTTAACCATTATCAATTACAGAAGAGTCTCCGGGGGCCAGATGGTCTCCTCTTGCTCCTTTTTCTTTACGTTCTCATCACTTAGAAATAACAGATTATCCAGTCTCCTGTTTTGTGGAGCCGTGCTGTGTGCAAATTGCCTGCCGCACTTCCTACATTACAACAGTCACTACACTTCAGGAAAGTACCTCATTGGCTGGCAAGTGACTCGAGGTGTGAACAGTGCTATTTAAAGGTAAATCTTTCCATCATTTCTCACGTAGGCATATCACACACACACACAAAAAAAAACCTCTTCAAACATTGGCAGTATTTTACACTCCCAGCGCCCCAGGACCTGGCTCAGATATTGAAATATTAGACAGAGGAGTGGGGAAAGGGTTCAAAGCCAAATCTGGGATGTACGTGTGTTTTTAAACTGTGTTACTGCCCCCGTGTTAGTTTCTCTTGGCTGTGAACTTCACCGTTCCTCTGATAACACGTGGTGGGGGTTTTTTTTTGGTGTCGTCAATCCTCATGCAATATTTTGCTGAAATCCACCTCCTTCCTCTGCAGCTCGGCATCATATAGCATGATACATATCGGCAGTAAATTCTTGTTAGCAGCTTCAATTGTCCAGCTAAGAACAGTCAGGATCAAAGCAAGACTGATGATCGAGTGTACAAAAGGGGAAAGGAAACTGAATGCCGGGAGGCCAGTGTGTCAGATTAGAAAGGTGTTAAGGGTGTGCCGAGACTGGCTGGGACACTTGGGACACCTCCTCGCTGCCCTTCCTGCACACACTTGCCGAAGCTATGGAGTCAAACAGGCCGGGTACGAGTTGTAACAAGTGTCTTGGCAGCCAGCCCCTGCAGCACACCAGACCATAACAGCACAAGAAATGGGACCAGGAAGAGGCCACCCTGTCCCTCAGGCCTGCTCCGCCATTCAATAGGATCATGGATCATCCAGGGACATTCCTCACATCCAGTTTCCTGCCCTTTCTTTCCTTGTAATAACCCTTGATTCCCTTACTGACCGATCTATCTCAGCCTGAACAATACACGAGGGGTGGGATTTGCCAGCCGCGCTCGCCCCAAAATCGGAAAATCACATGGATGGGCCTTTACATGGTTCCCCCCCACCTCCCCAACCACCCACCAGCTACAGTTCCCATGGCAGGCGGTTTGGCAAAATTCCACATAAGGACTCTGCCCCCACAGCTCTCTGTGGCAAGGAGTTCCTCTCTCTGAAAGAAGAAATTTCTCCTCATCTCAGTCTTAAACTGACAACCTTTTATTCTGAGACTGGGTCCTCTGGTTCTAGGCTTTCTCGTGTGGGCTAACATCCCCTCTCAAGCCCCTTGACCCCTTATATCAGGGATTACTGGAAATAGAATGAGAGGGGACATGGATGATGCCTTTCTTCAGGAGAAAAAGTGGGAGCATCGGGTTAGGTCACAGATCAGCACAACCTCAATGAATGGCAGTCTTCTTCCCAGGGCAGGGGAATTGAAAACTAGAGGGTACAGGTTTAAGGTGAGACGGGAAAGATTTAAAACGGGTCCTGAGGGGCAACTTCTTAACACAGACGGTGGTGCGTCTATGGAATGAGATGCCGGAGAAAGTGGTTGAGGCAGGTTCAATAGCAAGATTAAAAAGCATTTGGATAAGTACATGGATGGTTGAGAGATATGGGCCAAACACAGGCAATGGAACTAGCTGGGAGAGCACCAGGGTCAGTATGGACTGGTTGGGCCGAAGGGCTTGTTTCAGTGCTGTAATTCCTCTATGACTCCATGACTCTATGTTTAAAGAATATACAATACGATGCTGGGATCATAGGCTTGTCACTTTCATAACTGCAGCACTGGTCACTGCGCAGGGTTTCACCCAAGACTTGTGTAAAATCATTTCTGTGGGCAATGGGAAAGAAAAAGAGGAACGAGAGCGCGGGTGTCAAAAGGAAATCATTTCAAATTGATAAATTCACAAACTAGGATCAGTTGTGTAGGAGATTCATATGGACTCAAAACACTATCTCTGCTCTATCCACAGATATTGCCAGACCTGCTGAGTTTATCCAGCATTTTCTGTTTTTATTTAAGTTCCAAAGTTGTTCCTAATTTTTATTAATAGCTCCAAATAGGTCAGCTGAGGTTTTAGAGCATTTAACGTCTTGTAGGAATGTATAAAAAGGAGAGAGATAATCAAACAGACGCTTAGAAACTAAGCAAATGGTATTGAAATGTCGATTATCTTCATTATAGACTTCAACATGGAATTAAATGCAAATCTTTCATTACATTCATTAAACAAACTTACAATTTAATTATCTAACCCTTATCCTGGGCACTTACGACCCATTTCTGGAGGGGCTGGGGGTGAATAGAATACATGTTGCCTTCAGCCAGTATAAATACAATGCAAGGTCCACAAAATCCCTACAGTGCAGGAGAAGGCCATTCAGCCCATCATCTCTGCACCCACTCTCCGAAAGGGTAGCAAAACCATAAGAACATAAGAAATAGGAGCAGGAGTAGGCCATCTGGCCCTTCGAGCCTGCCCCGCCATTCAATAAGATCATGGCTGATCTGTCGTGGCTCAGTTCCACTTTCCCGCCCTCTCCCCATAACCCTTAATCCCCTCTCCTATCAAAAACCCATCAACCCGCGTCTTAAAAATATTTAGCGAGGCAGCCTCCACCACTTCAACGGGTAGAGAATTCCAGAGATTCACCACCCTTTGAGTGAAGAAGTTCCTCCTCAACTCCGTTCTAAACCACCCCCCCTTTATCTTGAGGCTGTGCCCCCTAGTCCTACTGTCCTTTCTGAGCGGGAAGAATCTCTCCACCTCTATCCTATCCATCCCATTCATCATCTTATACGTCTCAATGAGATCTCCCCTCATTCTTCTAAACTCTAACGAGTACAAGCCTAGTTTATTCAGCCTCTCCTCATAGCTCAACCCCCTCAACTCCGGTATCAGCCTAGTAAACCTCCTCTGCACTCCCTCCAAGGCCAAAATATCTTTGCGCAGGTGCGGCGCCCAAAACTGCACACAGTACTCCAGCTGCGGCCTCACCAATGCCCTATACAGCTGCAGCAAGACCTCCCTACTTTTATATTCAATCCCCCTCGCTATGAAGGCCAGCATCCCATTCGCCTTCCTGACCACCTGCTGCACCTGCAAGCTGGGTTTTTGTGACTCATGCACAAGGACCCCGAGGTCCCTCTGCACCGTCGCCTGCTGCAGTTTTTCGCCCCGTAAGTAATAGTCCTTCCTACCATTCTTCCTACCAAAGTGGACCACCTCACACTTGCCAACATTAAATTCCATTTGCCATTTCCTGGCCCATTCGCCCAGCCTATCTAGATCCTTCTGTAGACTCTCCACACCCTCCGCACAATTTGCCGTTCCCCCAATCTTGGTGTCATCAGCAAATTTCGACACCCTACACTCGGTTCCCTCCTCCAGATCATCTATATAAATGGTAAAAAGCTGAGGCCCCAGCACCGACCCCTGGGGCACTCCACTAGTCACCATCCGCCAATCCGAATAGCACCCGTTGACCCCCACTCTCTGCCTCCTATTTGACAACCAGTCCTCTATCCACGCTAACACCCTACCCCCAACTCCATGTCCCTTGACCTTCTGCAATAACCTCTTGTGAGGCACTTTGTCAAACGCCTTCTGAAAATCTAGAAAGACCACATCCACCGGCTCTCCTCTATCCACTGCCCTAGACACATCCTCATAGAACTCCAGTAAATTTGTCAGACACGACTTCCTTTTAATGAAACCGTGCTGCGTCTGCTCTATCAAGCAATTCCCTTCAAGATGCCTCGCAATTTCCTCCTTAATGACGGATTCTAACATTTTACCTACCACAGACGTTAAACTAACCGGCCTATAATTCCCCACCTTTTGCCTGGCACCCTTCTTAAACAACGGCGTAACATTAGCCGTTTTCCAATCATCCGGCACTTCCCCGGAATCCAGCGATGTCTGGAAAATAACCACCAATGCATCCACTATAACCTCCGCCATTTCTTTCAGAACCCTCGGATGCATTCCATCCGGTCCTGGGGACTTGTCCACAATCAGCCCCTCCAGTCTGTCGAGCACCACCTCTCTAGTAACAGTAATGTCATTAAGACCCTCCAGTCCTACCACCTTTCCATCGCTAACACCCGGCAAATTACTCATGTCCTCCTCCGTGAAGACAGAAACAAAAAAGTTATTCAATACCTTAGCCATATCCCCATCCCCTACCACTAGGTCCCCTTTCTCATCCTCTAAAGGACCAACATTCACCTTAGCCAGCCTCTTCCTTTTTATATATTTAAAAAAAACCAGGTCCACTCTCTCACCCTATCCCTGTAACCCTGTAAACCTGCACATTAGCCATGGCCAAGCCACTTAACCTGCTCATCTTTGGACTGCGGGAGGAAACCGGAGCACCCAGAGGAAGCCCACGCAGACACGGGGAGAGCACGCAGCCTCCACACAGACCCAAGGCCGGAGTCAAAACAGAGTCCCTGGCACTGTGAGGCCGCAGTGCTAACCACTGCTAAAAGAGGTTATTGTGGCACACAATACATTGGAACCTTGCTCTCCTGAATCCCTTGTAACTAACACTGCAGCCGGAATGAGCATATTTCAGATTCTAGCACCCAGGATATTTAGATAGTGATATGAGATACCTTCCATAAATGAGGAGGTACAAGTGAAGGCTGTCCAAGAGACAAATGGGCCAGGGATTGGAAGCGGAATGGGCCTTCTTCCAGCAGAGAGATGGTAGAGAAATAAAAGAGGTAAAAGCAAAATACTGCAGATGCAAGTCATTGATATATTGTCAATAATTGTGGCCCTAGCACTGATCCCTGTGGCTACAGGTTGTAGATTGCCATCCTGGAAATGCCCCTCTTAACCCACCTGTCCGTCTTCTTAGCCAATCCTCTATCCATACTAATATACTACCCAAACAGCCTAGGTTCTGACCTTATGAAGTAGCCCCTAGTGCAATACTTTATCAAACACATTTTGGAAAGTACGTTACATCTACTAGTTCCCTTTTATCTGTGTTGCTCATTACCTTGATGAAGTATAATAAATTTGTCAGGAATAATTTCCCCTTCATAAAGCAATGCTGACTCTGCTTAATAAAATTATAAATTTCTAAATGCTCTGCTGTTATATCATTTAGAATGGACTCGAACATTTTCTCACTGACAGATGTTTGATTAATTGGTCTATAGTTACCTCCAACTCGATTTTCAAGTTTGCTGACAACACCACCATAGTGGATCAGCTCTCAAACATTGATGAGACAGAGCACAGGAATGAGATAGAGAATCTGGTGAACTGGTGTGACGGCAATAACCTCTCCCTCAATGTCAACAAAACGAAAGAGATTGCACGGACTTCAGGAGAACATGCTGCTGTCTACATCAATGGGCACGAAGTAGAAACGGTCAAGAGCTTCAGGTTTTAAGGCATCCAGATCACCAAAAACCTATCCTCGTCCCCACATGCCAACACTATCGTTAAGAAAGCCCACCAATGCTCCTATATGCTCAGAAGACTAAGGAAATTTGGCATGTCAGCTACGACTCTGACCAATTTTTACAGATGCACCATAGAAAGTATTCTCTCTGCTTCTATCACAGCTCGGTATGGCTCCTGCTCTGCCCAAGACTCAAGAATCCCTATAGTACAGAAAGAGGCCATTCGACCCATTGAGCCTGCACTGATAACAATCCCATCCTATCCTGTAACCTCATATATTTACCCTCCTAATCCACCCCGAAGCTAGGGTCAATTTAGCATGGCCAATTAACCTACCCCACACATCTTTGGGCTGTGGGAGGAAACTGAGGCACCCAGAGGAAGCCTGCGCAGACATGGGGAGAATGTGCAGACTCCACACAGACAGTGACTCGAACCAGGAATTGAACCCGGGTCCCTGGTGGTGTGAGGCAGCAGTGCCAAACATTGTGCCACTATGTTGCCATAAGAAATTACAAAAGGTCGTGAATGAAGCCCAATCCATCACACAAACCAGCCTCCCATCCGTTTACTTTGTCTACACTTGCCGCTGCCTCGGAAAGCAGCCAGCATAATCGAGGACCTCATGTGCCCCAGACCTACTGTCTTCCACATTTTTCCGTCGGGGAAAGATACAAAAATCTGAGGTCACGTAACCAAGCTACTCAAGAATAGCTTCTTCCCTGCTGCCACCAGGCTTTTGAATGGAACTACCTTGCATTAAATTGATCTTTTTCTACACCCTAGCTATGACTGTAACACTACATTCTGCACTGTCTCTTTTCCTTCTCTATGAGTGGTATGCTTTGACTTGGAAATATATCACCTCATTCCTTCACCATGGCTGGGTCAAAATCCTGGAATTCTAACAGCACTACGGGTGTGCCTACACCACAGGGACTGCAGCGGTTTAAGAAGGCAACTCACCACCACCTTCTCAAGGACAATTAGGGATGGGCAACAAATGCTGGACTAGTCAGCGATGTGCACACCCCACGATAGAATAGAAGAGAGAGATCAATGAGCAATCAATGAGTTCAATAAAATAAAGCAAACGGTAATGCTGCAGATACACTTTGTAACTTGGATATAGATACGAAAAGGAAATAATTTCAGGGCAATAGAGAAAACAGGATTAATTGGAGAGCTCTTTGAGAGTGCTAGCAAAGACACAATGGGCAGAGTGGTCTTCCCCTGTGCTTCTATGGGTCAGTTCAGCAAGGGGCCACAGGCTCAGAGGAGAGGGCAAGCAGCCCCAGTGAAGTAGCAGTTGGACTTGGGTAGAAGTGAGACTGGGTGAGGGGGTTATTGAGGAGGACGGTGGTAAGAGGTGGGCAAAAGGAGCCATTTGCACCTAGCGCACATTGACTAGACCATGAGTGGCACGGTGGTTAGCACTGCTGCCTCACAGTACTAGAGACCAGGGTTCAATCCCAGTGTCAGGTCGCTGTCTGTGTGGAGTTTGTGCATTCTCCCTGTGTCTGTGTGGGTTCCCTCTCACAGCCCGAAAGATGTGTAAATTAGGTTGATTGGCCATGCCACATTGACCCTTGTGACAGGGGGATTAGCAGGATAATATGTGGAGTAAAAGCAAATTACTATGGAATCTGCTGAGATTTTCCAGTATGTTAAATACGAAGGATTATAGGAAAAGGGTCTGGGTGGGATTGTAGTCGGTGCAGGCTCAATGGGCCAAATGACCTCCTTCTGCAACCGTAGGGATTCAATGATTCTACTCTATATGATCTTGTGACCTGCTAAATTTAAACAATGGTGACAGGGTCACCTCTTTATATCGCCCACTCTGCAGTGGAGTGTGGAGCAGACTGCCATCTAGTGTAGTGAATGTGAACATCGCCGAAAAATCAAGAAACGCCAGACTCAACAGGAAGCAGAGCAGTTGGGCCAGAGCACAATGACAGGAGGGAGGTTGTGCCTGTCCCCTTGTGTATATCAACATAAACAATATGCTCAACTAAATGAGATGAAAGGCCTTTCGCTCTTCCTATTGTCTTAATATTTTTAATGAACATATCACGTCATCATTTTATGCGTTGAGTACAATCTGACCTCTGTCACTGTCTGTGGTCCAGAGTCTGTCTTTAACATTTGCATAACATAGCTACGCTACGCATTATTTGTTCTGCTAAGTTGTACGCGTCTAAGGACTGTTATAATGACAGTGGACCATATTTAAAGGGGCATTATTGGAGGGTTCCACTATACGCAGACACAAAGGACACAGCAGATAATTAGAGAAGGAATGGTGTTATTGGGTCAGCAATATGCAAACAAAGTTTACGCTTCAGCAGATTTAGTGACTGCTCCCAAAACGACCTCGCCATGGCAACTGGTGTATCATCAGCCTCGGCAGTCGATGACTGCTTCAGGACTGGAGCTCAACTGAAAACTCCCCAATGGTGGGTGAAGCGTCAGCCCTCGGAGTAGGTTTAACACAGGAGATTTTGTCATCATTTCACTCCGCAAACAGCGTCAGTCCCACTGACTGCCTGGTGGTGGCACTGGTGGGCTGATCGGGGGTGGGGGGGGGTCATTGTTCTCACACCACCACCAGCTGGTACCCAGTGGTATTGCAGCCTGGAGGCACACTGCAGTGATGATGTGGAGATGCTGGCATTGGTCTGGGGCCACTAGCTTTCGGAACTGGCTGTTCCTTCGTCACCACCCACCTGACAAAGGAACAGCCAGTTCCAAAAGCTAGTGGCATTTGCTACAAATAAACCTGTTGGACTTTAACCTGGTGTTGTGAGACTTCTTACTGGGCACACTGCAGTGAACAGAGGTACATGCAAGGTGAGAATACTTGCAAGTCCACTCCAATCATTGGACGGTATTTCACAGCCACTCTCGTCCCAAAACTGGAAAATCCCACTCACAGTCAACGGAACTTTGCATAGTCTACCCCCGCACTTGCTATGATTCCTGTGGCGGGCATGACCAGAATATCACCCCTCCCCCCCGCATTATTTTTTGCCCATTGGAGCAAAGAACAAAGAAAATAACAACACAGGAACAGGCCCTTCGGCCCTCCAACTCTGCACCGATCATGTTGCCCGTCTGAAATAAAAACCTTACCCTACCAGGGGCCCTATCACTCTATTCCCATCCTATTCATTATCCAAAACATTTGATACTCCGTTCTCTAAAGTCAGTTTTCTAATTTGTGTGGAATTTACAACACAGAAACAGGCCATTCGGCGCAACTAGCCCACATGAACCTCCTCACAACCCCTTCCCCCCCCCTTGACCTTCCTTGAGGGTGGCACAGTGGTTAGCACCACTGCTTTACAACCCCAGGGAACCAGGTTCAATTTCCAGCTTGGGGTCACTGTGCGGAGTTTGCATGTTCTCCCTGTGTCTGGGTGCTCCGGTTTCCTCCCACAGTCTGAAAGATGTGCTGGTTAGGTGCCTTGGCCATGCTAAATTCTCCCTCAGTGTACCCAAACAGATGCCAGTGTGTGGCAGCTAGGGGATCTTCACAGTAACTTCATTGCAGTGTTAATGTAAGCCTACTTGTGACACTGATAAATAAACAACCTATCGAGCCTGCACTGATATCAGCCCTGCCCAGACCCTATCCCTGTAACCCCACGTATTTACCCCTGCTAATCCCACTGACACTAAGGGGCAATTTAGCATGGCCAAACCACCTAACCCACACATCTTTGCATGGTGGGAGGAAACTGCAGCACCCGGAGGAACCTCACACAGACACGGGGAGAAAGTGCAGACTCCACACAGGCAATGACCCAAGCTGGGAATTGAACCAGGGGTCCCTGGTGCTGTGAGACAGCAGTGCTAACCACTGTGCCACCATGCCACCCGATGGTACATGACTTCAGACTTTTGTATCTTTTTTCCGATGGAAGAAGGTGGAAGGGAGAATGTCCCAGGTGCATGGGGTCCTTGGTTATGCTGGCTGCTTTGCCGAGGCAGTGGGAAGTGTTGATATAGTTGGGAACTAAGGAGATGAAGGGAATAGGACAGCAAAGTGGGATTGAGACTACAATCAGATCAGCCATGATGTTATTGAATGGCACAGCAGGTTTGTGGGACCGATATCAGATGTTTTAATGAAAGCACAGTAAATGTATGCTCGTATATCAGCGGAGTGCTCCCAGGATGCTCCCAAATCTACCTCGTAATCTCGTAGAGACTGGGGTTACAACGTGGGGGTCTTGAAGTACCAAGCAGAGACTTTCTGTTTCCCCAGAGAGAGAACTCCCACCGACAGGTTCAAGAAAGACACACACACCGAGGCCTGGGAACAATTTGCCTCACTGCCCAGCCTGTCAGCAATGCCTTGGGCCCCAGGGACTCGTAAAGAGGTTGAAAAGATTTAAAAAATGTCTAAGTTAGAAGGGGTTGCAAAATGAACACTCTACTTCCTAGAAGAGAAGGAATCATTTGCACTAAAGTCTCCAGATGTTAATTCTTATAAACAACACTTTCCCTCTCAATCTCTTCCTTGTCGTTTTTATCAGAATATTTTCAAGAGCGGTGGGATTGTTGCTGGTGCAGGTTTGATGGGCTGAATGGCCTCCTTCTGCACTATAGGGATTCTATGACTCTAGTAAATGCTGAATGATACACACTGTTTCCAAATTTTAACTGGCTCTCCCTTCATCCCATTTTGTTGTGTGGGCTTCTTGCAACCTGACTTTGTAATGTTACTTTTGCCATCCAACTGGGGCATTTGAAAAGGGAGGGCTCTAAACACTTGGAAAAGGTTTCACTTTACCACAATTGTCTACACTTGCACACACAGCTCAAGGAAAACAACTTGCATTGATGTAGCGCTTTTCATGACCTCAAGCCACCCCAAAGCATTTCTGCACTCTGAGCACTGCTTTAACATTGGACACTCAGCAGCCAATCTTTGTGCAGCAAGATCCCACAAACAGCAATGTCAAAACAAGATCATCTGTATAAATGTTGGCCGGGGCACACTTCTCACTATACTACCACAAGATATTTCCTTCTCGCCTGAACACCATCTCTGGATTAGCTGCTCAAGTACACGGTAGCACAGTGGTTAACACGGCTGCCTCACAGTGCCAGAGACCCAGATTCAATTCCAGCCTTAGGGTCACTGTCTCTGTGGAGTTTGCACGTTCTCCCTGTGTCTGTGTGGGTTTCCTCTGGCTGCTCCAGTTTCCTTCCACACTCTAGAGATGAGCGGGTTAGGTGGATTAGCCATGCTAAATTGTCCCTAGTGTCCCAAGATGTGTAGGTTAAATGGATTAGCCATTGGAAATGTGTGGGTTAAGGGGATAAGGCAAGGGAGAGAGCCTGGGTGAGATACTGTGTCAGGGAGTCAGCGCAGACTCGATGGGCTGAATGGCCTCTTGTGCACTGTTGGGATTCTAGGATTCTAGGTCAGCTTTATGTCCCCGTTTTGATGGGGCAGGGGGGACCAGCTTATTGAATTCGATAATCAGCCATGATCATAATGAATGGTGGAACAGGCTCAAAGGGCCAAAAAGCCTACTCCTGCTTCTGGTTTCTATATCTAAAACAGAATGTGCACCCGCAAGTGTGCCACCAACTGAGCCATGATCCAAGCCTTGCTAAAGTCGCTCTTAATAAAGGGCTATTGAAATAGAAGTACCTCCTTCAACTGCTGGTATCTGCTTTTATTTAGTACATTCTTACTCGCCAACAGAATAACATTCTTGGAAGACACGGATATAATCTGCACTGAAGTCCCCAGATGTTAATGAAAGAGGCAGTGGTGCTAAAGTGAGGCTAACAAGCCTGCCATTGCCTCACTTCCACTTAAATCTTGGTCTCAGCTTCACTGCTCAGTTTGGCACAGAGCGCCAGCACATTCTGGCACAGAGCTGCTCAAGTGCAATTTTCAACTGGCTTCAATTCAAAGAGCTCTGAGTGATGGGCATGAATTCAGTGTAAGGGGGTGTCTCAGTCCTTCTAGACAGGGACTGGCAACGTGGTTCTGGAAGCAAAAAAACAAATCTGGATTCAGATTGTTTCAGTCCTGAGAAGCTAAGATGCTTCACAGCTGGGACAGATACCTCCAAATACCTGCCGCAGGAGAAGTCCAAACTGACAAAGGATGGTGGTGTTTCAGTGGGTGGATTTTCATATATAAGAACATAAGAAATAGGAGCAGGAGTAGGCCATCTAGCCCTTCGAGCCTGCCCCGCCATTCAATAAGATCATGGCTGATCTGAAGTGGATCAGTTCCACTTTCCCACTTTCTCCCTATAACCCTTAATTCCCCTGTCTATCAGAAACCTATCTACCCTGTGACTTCAATATATTCAGTGAATATAACAGTGAGGAGGTTCAGTAACATACTCGTAAGCTCTGTTAAGGTATTGGTCTTTGATGCATTTTGGATAGGTACATAGAGATAGCCAAGTACAGTAGGAGCTAACGCAAGCTCATCTCCATCTCCCAATCAGAAAGTCTCTGGCTTCCAGTTAGTGCCTCTCCCTGACAGCACAGCTAAGATATGGACCTCACCCACCAGCTGCCTCAACATCTCAGTCTTGCTTTCCACCCGCAGGAGGCCCAGTCTCACAATGCCATACTGAGTGTGCTCCATTTGGACCTAGTTTTAGTAATGGCTCCTTCAGTCTTAAAGATTGCAGATGCTGAAGATCTGGAATAAAAACAGAAAGTGTTGGAAACACTCATAGAATCCCCACTGTGCAGAAAGAGGCCACTTGGCCCATCAAGTCTGCACTGACTCTCCAAAAGGCCATTTCACCCAGGCCCTTCCCTCTGCCCTATCCCTGTAACCTCCATACATTTACCATGGCCAATCCAGCTAGCCTGCACACATCTTTGGACACCATGGACCTGATTTTACTGCCACACCTGCCCAAGGCTTGCAAGATTGCGCCCAAGGTCTGCGAGCCTCGATTTCGGGGGGCCATGCTGGTAAAATCAGGACCAAAGAGTCAATTTAGCACGGCCAATCCACCTAACCTGCACACCTTTGGACTGTGAGAAGAAACCGGAGAACTCGGGGGAAAACCCACATAGACATGGGGAGAACATGCAAACTCCACAGACAGTTACCTGAAGCCGGAATCAAACTTGGCTCCCTAGCTCTGGGAGGCAGCTGTGCTAACCACTGTACCATCAGATCTGTGGAGAGAGAAACAGAGTTAATGTTAATGCTGCAAGTTGATGTTCTTTCGACAGAATTGGATAATGTTAGAAAGGTAAGTGGGTTTTAAGCAAATGTGGAGGTAGGAAAAGGACAGGGAGAGGGGAGGAGAGAGAGGGGAAGGTTTATGATAGGGTGAAAGGCAGCAGAGATTAAATGACAAAAGGGGATAAAGGAGCAGGACAAAAGGAGACGGTAACAGAACCAGTGAATCAGAAATTGAGTCTAGAGGCTGTGTAAATGGCAACAGCAGAATCATCTTTCAGAGAATGTGCAGGGTTACAGGGACAGGACAGGAAAATGGCGCTAATTGCTCAGTTGGAGAGCTGGTGCATACAATGGAGCAAATGGTCTCCTTCCGTGCTGTAAAAAGCTTGGATGGGATTTTCCAGTCCCTCCCACCTGGGGTCGGGAAATTCTCACCTGAGGTCAACGGACTTTTAATGGCCCGTTAAATTGTCTATCTGGTCCCTGACAATTCCCACAGTGCATGGGATTGGAAAATTTACCCCCTGATTCTGTGAAAAGTGAACATTAGCATCAACGCAACCGTTAGACATCAAATGCGATCATTAGGCATCAAATGCAATCACTGGACACCAAAAGCAATTATTAGACAATCAAGGTGATCGTTAGGTCTCTCCACCTCTGCACATACACACTCATGCCCTCCTCCCTTTTAGTGCCTTGATCACTTTTCATTAAATTTGATGTCTACAATGGCAATGACTGAATGTTCTGTTCACTTCAATTATATTCTCCTCAACAACTTTCTTTATGAACTGGAGATCTTTAGTTCCTCCAATCTGCTTCCTAACAATCGCACGGCATCAGTGTAGCAGATCCTCTGTGACTGTACAGCCCACTTTGTGCAGTCGATGCAGCAGACACATCCTGCCCCCTGCATTTCTCAATGTTCTCCTCTTGAGGACAAAGATTCAGAAATATCAGATGGTGTGAAAGGATATTTTGCAGACGTTGCTGATTGACGCATAGGCAGCTCATCTCAAATGTACATGAAGCCCCTTTCACAGCAACAGCCCATTCTGCAAATCCCAGGGCGTTCCTTTGCAATTTATATCCTGAAAACCCATAGGGGCATTTCTCCAGGAGAATAAACCATTTATGAATGAATTTGAAATGAAATCGTCAATGGAGCTTACAGTAGTTACACGGGGCTCTTTTGTTGTCCTTGATTTTTGTTTCATATCCATATGTGAAAGGTATCGGGAGATTTTAGAGGCTGGCTGTAACTCGATCGGGATCATTTTGGACAGGCTTAACTCTAGATGGGCAAGGCCTGCGATTTAGGCCTGTGCCCTACCAGACACCATATTGCTTCAACAATCCATTGCTTCAGTCTGGCAGTTCCTTTTCCCTGGAGACCTCTTGTGGCTTAAGACCAGAATAAGTGAGAGCAGAAATGGGCCATTCGGCCCATTGCATCTACTCTGCTATTCAATGAGATCATAATCGATCTGAGGTGACAATCCTCAACTCGACTTTCCTGCTTTACCTTTAAGAGAGGTGACTAATTAATTGTCTATTAGAGACAAATAATGGGTGTTTGTGCATTATAGTCCCTCACACACTCCCTACTGGAGTGAGAGCATCCCAAGCTCATTTTACTGAGGATTTTTTACAGTCAGCAGAGTAAGATCTAATCCAGCATTGGTCAGAACTGGAATGCAGATTCCTTCGATGACACAGCATTGTGATTCACACCCTATTCCTATTTCCAATAACATGCATGATCATTTCCAAGATTGCACCATCAGTCCTCCTTCTCCTTACCTTATTTACACAGCACTGAAATCCTCAGCCAGGCTTTCATTCCCCTGAGACTTGACTTCTCCAACACTCTCTCTAGATGGAATCCTCTGCTATTCAGCTCATTAATTAGACATCTGTGAGGAGCACGCTGAATCTCGTATTGGGGCGGGCAGGAAGTCACTATTACGTGTTTTTTACTCATTTGTGGGACAAGGGTGTCGCTGGGGTTGAGCCAGCATTTATTATCCATCACTAGCAGTCCTTGAGATGGTGATGCTGAGCTGCCTCCTTGAATCATTGCAGGCTGTGCTCTGTGGGTTGACCCACAGTGCCATTAGGGAGGGAATTCCAGGATTTTGACCCAGCCACGGTGGAGGAGTGGACTGGAAGTTCTTGCACCATATTGAAAGAGCAACCAGACACTCAGTGCAGGCCAAGAGTTCCTCCAGAGTCCCCAGGGGGCCCAGCACATACTGGTACCTCCTTTTCACTTATCTCTGGATAAGAGCACTGCCAGTGTTACACCCATGTTTGGGTCAATGCTCACCATTGTAATGTGCTCTATGTTCGCCAGCATCTTAACCTTTACAAGGGCTTTGTGTTGTTCAGTCCCCTACTCTTTCTGCCCCTGTGCCTACCAGTGATTACTCCTCCATCTCCTCATCTGGGTGTTCCAAAGCTGCATCATTGACATCTCAGTGGATGTATGAATGAATTGAAGCAATAGGCATGTTCTTTACAGGTTTGCCTACATCTCAAAGCCAATAGGCCAGGGAAAAGTCCTTAACCTGGCCTCTGACTAGGGATGGCATCCCAATCCCATCCTTTCCAGGTAATGGACATTCTGGAGGAGCAGAGATGGGTGCTCCTCCCGTTCATACATGAACGTATATGAAGAAATTGCCCTTTGAGCAGGGTGATGAGGGTCCTGTGTAACTTGTCTCCACCACCCTCAAACTCTATAGAGACCATTGTCTTGGCAATATAGAGAGATCAACCTTATGACCCCCTTGTCAGCTACGACCATTCACCCGGGAGGATGAAGGTTTGGACTTACGAGCTGGTTGTCCTCCACCACTCATGCCCTTGGAATCATCCTCCCTCGCTTCCTACCTCCCTCCCTTCCTCTGAAAGCAGCCGACGCCAAATAGCACAGAGTGAATGGCAGCTCCACAGCTTGCTGGGATCTCGATATGGTGAGACCCAAGAGTCGGGAACAAACCTGCTGCAGTGTGGGCTTCACCACAGAGCGGAGAACACATCTTTGACATCCATTGCCTCAATTATTAAGATGACCCTTTAGTCAGTCACATGTGTGCTGATCTTAAACTCCACCCACTCGCAAAGACACTCCCCCCACCTCAAGGGATCTCACGAACTGACTAATTTTCAGGAACAGTTTGGACAAAGTGGTACTCACTACCTTTCATACTCGCTCCACCACATCTATCCTCCCTCCGTCACTCACCAACTTCTCCCAACCATCACCCAATATCACCATCCTTTTCTCCTCTGTCACCAAAGAACCCCCATTACTCAGAATCTTATTATAATCCATCCCCTCAGAGCGAACACTCATTACTATCCCACCCTGACCCTGTGCCTCCTGTTATCTGAGCCACCTGTTTTGACTGCCTCTGTGACCCACACTCAATGAATCCTTCACCTACTAGACTCTCATCCTGAGGAACCCTAATGCATCTAACTACCCACCTCTATCTGAGACTGATCGCTCCTGTCATCAATGTCTTGAATTCACCTTCTGGGATCCCACTGTCGATTCCTGGAGTGCTATGTACAGTTTTGGTCCCTTTACTTGAGAAAGGATGTTCTGGTACTGGAGGGGGTGCAGAGGAGATTCATTAGGTCGATTCTGGAGTTGAGAGGGTTGGCTTATGATGAGAGACTGAGTAGACTGGGGCTATACTCAGATAAGATAGAAGCAGGGAAGTTGTTTCCGCTGGCGGTTGAAACTAGAATTAGGGGGCTTGGCCTCAAAGTAAGGGGAAGCAGATTTAGGACTGAGTTGAGGAGGAACTTCTTCACACAAAGGGTTGTGAATCTGTGGAATTCCCTGCCCAGTGAAGCAGTTGAGGCTACCTCATTGAATGTTTTTAAGGCAAGGATAGATAAATTTTTGAACAGTAACGGAATTAAGGGCAGTGGTGAGTGGGCGGGTAAGTGGAGCGGAGTCCACAAAGAGATCAGCCATGATCTTATTGAATGGCAGAGCAGGCTCAAGGGGCCAGATGGCCTACTCCTGCTCTTAGTTCTTATGTTCTTATAACCCCTCCCTTGTCCAGTCTTACTGTAGCGTTTGCTAATGGTATTCCAGTAAAATTATGTGAGGTTCCAAGAAGGAAAAAACACATTTACAGAATTCATAGTCATGGAAGAGATGAAGCCTGTCAGGGGCAAACCACTAATATACAGTCACTGAAGTGAATATTCTAATTTCCTGCTGGAAAGGAACTTAATTTGGAGGGGGGGGTGGTGGGTTTAATTCCAACAAGGTTCCAGCACCATTCACAACTCCTCATATACTGAAGCAGTCCACGTTCAAATGCAACAAGATCTGGACAATATCCAGGCTTGGGCTGACAAGTGGCAAATAACATTCATACCACACAAATGCCAGGTATTGACCATCACCAATAAGAGACACTCTAATCATTGCCCCTTGACAATCAATGGCATTACCACTGTCAATATCTTTGGGGTCACCATTGACCAGAAACTCAACTGAACTCACCACATAAACACAGTGGCTACAAGACAAGGTCAGGGACTAGGAATACAGCAGTGAGTAACTCACCCCCTGACTCCCCAAAGCCTATCCACCATCTACAAAGCACAAGCCAGAAGTGTGATGGAATACTCCCCACTAGCTTGAATGAGTGCAGCTCCCAATAACATGCAAGAAGCTCAACATCGTTCAGGACAAAGCAGCCCGCTTGATTGGCACCACATCTACAATCATCCACTCCCTCCACCACCGACACTCAGTTGTAACACAGGAGGCTGTTAAATAAGTTAAGAGCCCACGGTGTTAAAGGTAAGATCCTGACATGGATAGAGGATTGGCTGGCTGGCAGAAGGCAGAGAGTAGGGATAAATGGGTCTCTTTCAGCATGGCAGCCGGTGAGCTGTGGTGTGCCTCAGGAGTCAGTGCTGGGACCACAACTTTTCACAATATACATTAATGATTTGGAGGAAGGAACTGAAGGCATGTTGCTAAGTTTGCAGATGATACAAACATATGCAGAGGGACAGGTATTTTTGAGGAAGTGGGGGGCTGCGGAAGGACTTGAACGGGTTAGCAGAGTGGGCAAGAAGTGGCAGATGGAATACAATGTGGAAAAGTATGAGGTTATGCATTTTGGAAGGAGGACTGGAGACATAGTCTATTTTGTAAATGGAGAAATGCT
This sequence comes from Carcharhinus amblyrhynchos, assembly GCF_965287045.1. Taxonomy (NCBI): domain Eukaryota; kingdom Metazoa; phylum Chordata; class Chondrichthyes; order Carcharhiniformes; family Carcharhinidae; genus Carcharhinus; species Carcharhinus amblyrhynchos. Next base: position 128,653,343 of record NC_137327.1, read on the forward strand.
TAAGAAGTCAGAAGCACAAAGGGACTTGGGAATCTTGTTCAAGATTCTTTTAAGGTTAATGTGCAGGTTCAGTCAGCAGTTAGGAAGGCAAATGCAATGTTAGCATTCACATTGAGAGAGCTAGAATACAAGAGCAGGGATGTACTTCTGAGGCTGTATAAAGCTCTGGTCAGACCCCATTTGGAGTTTTGTGAGCAGTTTTGGGCCCTGTATCTAAGGAAGGATGTGCTGGCCTTGGAAAGGGTCCAGAGGAGGTTCACAAGAATGATCCCTGGAATGAAGAGCTTGTCATATGAAGAATGGTTGAGGACTCTGGGTCTTTACTCATTAGAACTTAGAAGGATGAAGAGGGATCTTATTGAAACTTACAGGATACTGCGAGGCCTGGAAAGAGTTGACGTGGAGAGGATGTTTCCAGTCGTAGGAAAAACTAGAACCAGAGGACACAACCTCAGGCTAAAGGAACGATCATTTAAAACAGAGGAGAAATTTCTTCAGCCAGAGTGTGGTGAATCTGTGGAACTCTTTGCTGCAGGCCAGGTCATTGAGTGTCTTTGAGATGGAGATAGATAGGTTCTTGATTAATAAGGGGGTCAGGGATAATGGAGAAAAGACAGAAGAATGGGGATCAGAAAAATGTCAGCCATGATTGAATAGTGGAACAGAATTGATGGGCCGAGTGGCCTAATTCTGCCCCTGTGTCTTATACAATGACAACAATCCCATCCACGCCCTACCTTGTAACCCCACGTCTTTGCCCTGCTAATCCCCCTGACACTAAGGGGCAATTTAGCATGGCCAACCAACACAACCAGCACATCTTAAGTGTGTGGTAGGAAACTGGAGCACCCAGAGAAAACCCACGCAGACATGGGGAGAACGTGCAGCCTCCACACAGACAGTGACCCGAGGCCGGAATTGAACCCGAGTCCCTCGTGTTGTGAGTCAACAGTGCTAACCATTGTGCCACCGTGCTGCACTAAACAAAGTGAGGGGGGGAGAGGGGGGAGGGGAGAAACCTGGCTGCTTGTTTTCCTTTCCTCATTGGGCACCTTGAAGTTGATTCCCGTTTAAGCGGAAGGAAAACCATTGAGAGTCAATCGTTCAATCACGGAGTTTTTGGAAATGCTTCAAAATTGAAGCCACCACCCAGTTTGTATTTTAGGAATTTTTCGGATATATTCGGAAGATTGGCTGCCGCAGAATACCGTTCACACCAACAGTAAGTAGTTCAGATTATTACAAGGTCAAAAAATATAGTGAACACCACAATCTTCACAAGGACAATTAGAGATTGAGAATAAACACTGGCCTCAACAGTGACCCTCATATTCCAAGAACAATCTTTTTAAAAAAAATTTCTCAGTTCTCTCCGGGTATCACCTCAGATACCATTGTTTATCCATTTAACACACTGTTAAGATTCACTAGATCTAAATCAAAGCACACATCAGGGGTGGCACAGCGGTTAGCACTACTGCCTCACAGTGCCAGGGACACAGTTCCTGGCTTAGGTCACCGTCTGTGCAGAGTCTGCACATTCTCCCCGTGTCTGCATGGGTTTCCTCCGGGTGCTCTGGTTTCCTCCCACAGTCCAAAAGACGTGCTGGTTAGGTGCACTGGCCATGCTAAATTCTCCCTCAATGTACCTGAACAGGTGCTGGAGTGTGGCGACTGGGGGATTTTCACAGTAACTTCATTGTAGTGTTAATGTCTACTTGTGATGATAATAAATAAACTTTATACAGAAAGTTCTGAAGAGGCATATTTTGACCCGAAACGCGAACTCTTCCTCTTTGTGCAAATGCTGCCAGACCTGCTTTTTCCAGAACTTTCTCTTCTTATTTCAAATTTCCAGCATCCGCAGTATTTTGCTATTATTTATAACACATTAAACCGGTTGTGTTTGTGTGAAAGGAGAGAGCGGAGGGCTAAATGGCCTTTTGTCACACCAAATAACCTCGTCTTTTTCACTGACAATAGACCATGAACCTCGGTCATTGATTTGTCAGGCCTGTGTAAGTAAAACATTGATGTTAGCAAAATGAATTGGTTTGGGCTGGCACTTCCTGTTCAAGTTTGCAGGCTGTAGTCAGTATGTATGTGCGTGAATAGATCCTGTCGTCATTTCTAACGTAGGGTATCGTCAGACTTTAACCTGTGATTCTGTTCTTCAATGTGGTCAGTACACAGAGGATCCCTCTGCAGCCCAAGGGTTCCGTGAGAAAGGTCAGCCTGGAGTTCACTAAAGATTTATCTTTCTTGTTAAATATCTGGTGTAAATAATCCCACTGCCCATAATCAGCTTGTGGTCTGCACACAATAATGTGCATTGAACAGGAATTAGACTGGACCTTCCAGCCACTCCTCCTCGTATCCAGGGAAATTGTACTCAGTGACAATAATTTTCTAAAGCCATTTTCATTGAAAAATGTGCAATTTTTAACTGAATTATAAGCATCTCTGCTTATTGTAGAATCCCTACGATGCCGAAAGAGGCCATTCAGCCCATCAAGTCTGCACTGACAACAATCCCACTCTTATGGTCCTATCCCTCTCACCCCACGTATTGACCCTGCTAATCCCCCTGACACTGAGGGGCAATTTAGCAAGGCCAATTGTTTCACTTCACGGGCTAGATCTCTTTGTTATCCTAAGGCTTGATGCAGTCTTAAAATCATTGAATCCCTACAGTGCAGAAGGAGGCATTTGGCCCATCGAGTCTGTGCCAACTCTCTGACAGAGCATCTTACCCCGGCCCATTCCCTGCCGTATGCATATAACCCCACACATTTATCCTGCTCCGCCTTTCTACATCTCTCCATTTTTAATGTGCATTCTGGATTTAATGACTCCAGCATTGGTGGCCGTGCCTTCAGCTACCAACACCCTAAGCTCTAGAATTGCCTCTCTAAACCTTTCCACCTCTCTCTCTCTCTCTCCTTTGAGGCCCTTTTTGAAACCTAAAACCTCGCCATGTGGTTTAGCATTAAACTTTCTTTGCTGATGCTCTTGTAAGGTGCCTTGCAATGTGTTAAAGGATGCCTCAGATCTGCAAGGTCTTTTCGCTGTAACGCTGGCTTATGGAATGGTAAAAAGTCTGACAACACCAGGTTTTAGTCCAACCTATTTATATATTAATGGTGCCATAGATTTGCTTGTGGTAAGGTTTCTCTGTGCACCCTATGCCCAATCACCATCAGAAGCTTACCCCAGTCCAACGTTGGCATCTCCACATCACAATCACCATCGAACAGAGGGTCTTCGGTCAGGTTTCTCTGTCACTGTGGGCAGAAGCTGCTTGAACCTCGCACTTCCTTCCCCTTCATATTTCCCAGTAACTTCACCATGTCTCTATGACCACTGGGGAGATTGCTGCAGTTGGACTGAGATACCCTTTAAGAAACCTTTCTGAAATTTTGTCTCATGCTTAAGTCACAAGTTACCCTGCAGAAGGTAATAAGGAAGGCCAGTGGAATGTTGGCCTTTATTTCAAAGGGAATGGAGTCTAAAAATAGGGAATCCTTGCTTAAACTGTACACGGCACTAGTGGGATCACACCTGGAATACTGTGAACAGTTTTGGTTCCCTTATCTAATGAAAGATGTACTGACATCGGGGGCCGTCCAGAGAAGGTTCACTTGATTGATTCCGGGTATGGAGGGATTTCCTTACGAGAAGACTTTGAGTAGGTTGGGCCCATGCTCATTGGAGTTTAGAAGAATGGGAGGCGACCTTATTGAGACAAATCGGATTCTCGGGGGGATCGACAGGGTGGATGCTGAAGGTTGTTTCCCCTTGTGGGAGAGTCTAGGACCAGAGGGCACCATCTCAGAGTGAGGGGTCACTCATTTAACACAGAGACGAGGAGGAATTTCTTCTCTGAGGGTTGTGAATCTGTGGAATTCTTTACCGCAGAAGGCTGTAGAGGCCAGGTTGTTGAGTATGTTCAAGGTTGAGATAGACAGATTTTTAATAAGTAAGGAAATCAAGGGTTATAAGTTAAGGTGGGAAAATGGAGTTGTGGGGGTGGGGGCTGGGTAGGATTGTGGTCAGTACAGACTCGATGGGCCAGATGGCCTCCTTCTGCTGATTCTATGACGATTATCGTACCATTTTAGTCATGACCTCATTGAATGGCGGAGCAGAATCAATAGGCCAAATGGCTGTAACTATGGTCCTCCCCAGTTGGATCAGCCCTTTCTCTATCCCTCATCCTTTAAAATCTACGTCACAGCAGCAGTTTTCTCTAAGGTTCACCCTTACAACTATGCGCAGAATGATTTGAACATTGTCAATTTGCTAATGATACAGGAGTGGCGTGGGGCAGGAGTTTTAGCTGTGTTAAATCGTGAGGATGGAAGTGCGAGAGACTGCAAAGTGGAGAAGAATGAACAGATAGGTGATAAATGTCGCTCAAAATAGATCACATTGGAAGGAAAGAAACGGTATGGAACTTAAGCAGATGTTTCAAAAGCTAAATAGCAAAAAGATTTGAGGAACCAACACAATCTTTAACAGAAAGATTGCTAATAGAAAAATGCTTCAGCCTAAAACAAGTAAAATGATATCCTGGAATTTATATACAAGAAATGAAAGGGTGGTGAATCTTTACGAGACGCTGGTTATGTTGCAATTAGAAGGAATATTGTGGGCAATTTTAATCACATTATTGTAGAACAGAAATTAGACCCATGACAATAATGCAATAGGGTAGGTTTACTCAGAGAATATGATTGGGATTTTATTGTAATGAGATTGGAAAAGGTTCAGAGAGATCTAGCTAATAGGAGCTTTGAAAAATCCACAAAGGTTTGGGAGGGCAAATAATAAAAGAGGATTTTGATTGTCCGCTGAGCTGGTAACAAGGCAGCATCAATTTAGGATTAGTGCTGAAATCCCAAAATTTTATTTTACCACAAGATGATTATTAGAAGATGGAATATGAATCAGGTGTGGCAGCCAAGGGCAAGTTGGGTAAACCTTTTTTTGAAGAGAAACCTTAAGAGGTATAAGGCAAAAACAGGAAATGGGATTAGATTACTCCATCTCAGAAAACAGGAACAACTCCTGGAATCATCTTATTGAATAGCACAGGCAGCACCCATTCGGCCCATTGAGTTGCTGCTATCTCTTTCAAAGAACAATCCAGTTCCTTCCATTCGCATGTTCTTTCTCTCCATCCCTGCAATCCTTCTCTCCTTCAAGTATTTAACCAACTGCCTCTGAGGGTTATGATTGGATCTGTATTAACCACCCTAACAGGCTGAAACCTGACTATTTGTTGCATAAAGGAAAATTCCTCATGATTCCTTTGGATCTTTTGCCAATTATCTTAACTCTGCCCTCCTGGCCCTTCAGGAATTGGAAATAGTTCCTCTTTATCCAGGCCAAAACCTTCCTGATTTTTAACACCAGTAACAAATCTTGTGGACGGCACAGTGGTTAGCGCTGCTGCCTCACAGCGCCAGGGACCTGGGTTCAATTTCCAACTCGGGTCACTGTCTGTGCAGAGTCTGCACGTTCTCTCCGTGTCTGCTTGGGTTTCCTCCACTTTCCTCCCACAGTCCAAAAGATATGCGGGTTAGGTGGATTGGCCATGCTAAATTGCCCCTCTGTGTCAGTGGGATTAGCTGGAGCAAATGCATCAGGATAGGGCTTAGGTGGGCTTGTGGTCAATGCGGACTTGATGGGCCGAATGGCCTCCCTTTGCATTGTAGGTTTCCTTGATTCCATGAGATCTCCCCTTAGCTTTCTGGGCTCTTAAAGGTAACAACACCAATCGGTCCACTTAATTTGTAATCCCTCATCCCTGGAATCATTCTTTTATTAACTGTTTTTTTAACCTGCCCTAAGATCATAAAAACATAATAAAAAGTAGTCCATTTAGCCCATCGAGCCTGTTCTGCCATTGAATGAGATCATGGCTGATCTGATTGTGGCTTCATGCCAATTTCTTGCCTGTCCCCTACAAGCCCTGGCTCCCTTCTCAATCCAAAATATGTCTAATTTAGCCTTGGATATATTCAATAACGCAGTCTCACTGCTCTCTGGTGGAAAAAATTCCAAAGTCGCAAGACCCTATGGGAGGAAAAATATGCCTCCTCATGTCCACCTTAAATGGGAAGCCCTTTATTTTGAAACTGTGCCCCACAGTTCTACCTTCCCCAACAAGGAGAAAACATCCTCCCAGCATCTATCCTGTCAAGGTTCCTCAGAACATTTCCATAAGATCACCTCTCATTCTTCTAAACTCCAATGAGTAGTGATAGGCAGAGGGATCTGGGTGTTCAGGTACACAGGTCACTGAAAGTGGCAATGCAGGTGGAGAAGGTAGTCAAGAAGGCATATGGCATGCTTGCCTTCATTGGCCAGGTCAATGAGTTTAAAAATTAGCAAGTCATGTTGAAACTTTATAGAACCTTAGTTAGGCTGCACTTGGAATATAGTGTTCAATTCTGGTTGCCACACTAACAGAAGGATGTGGAGGCTTTGGAGAGGGTACAGAAAAGATTTACCAGGATGTTGCCTGGTATGGAAGGCAATAGCTATGAGGGGAGGCTGGAGAAACTTGGTTTGTTCTCACTAGAATGATGGAGGTTGAGAGGCGACATGATAGAAGTCTACAAGATTATAAGTGGCATGGACAAAGTGGATAGCCAGAAGTTTTTTCCCAGGATGGAAGAGTCAATTACTAGGGGCATAGATTTAAAGTGTGAAGGGCAAGGTTTAAAGGAGATGTACGAGGCAAGTTTTTTATGCAGAGGGTGGTGGGTGTCTGGAACTTGTTACCAGGGGAGGTAGTGGAAGCAGATACAATAGTGACTTTTAAGGGGCATCACGACAAATACATGGATAGGATGGGAATGGAGGGATATAGTGTCCAGAAGGGTAAAGGGTTTTAGTTCAGTCGGGAAGCATGGTCGGTGCAGGCTTGGAGGGCCTGTGTTTTAATTGTCATTATGCTTTGTTCTTTGAGTATAGGTCCAACTTGCTTAATCTTTCCTCATAAGACAAACTCCTTTCATTTCTATCCTACCACAAACATCCTAAGCCCCTCAGTTCTTGCAGCCCCTATTTAACGTCCGTTCTCTCTCATTCTCTCCACGAAGCGGGATAGAATTTTCCCGGCGAATAGCTTGCCAATGGCTGTGAGTGAAATGGACAGCTGTGAATCTCACTGGGTGTGGAGATGCCGGCGTTGGACTGGGGCAAACACAGTAAGAAGTCTCACAACACCAGGTCAAAGTCCACAGGTTTATTTGGGATCACGAGCTTTTGGAACACTGCTCCTTCATTGGGTGAGTCTTCATCACTCAGCTGATAAAGGAGCAGTGCTCCGAAAGCTCGTGATTCCAAATAAACCTACTGGACTTCAACCTGGTGTTGTCAGACTTCTTATTTTGATTTGATTTGATTTATTATTGTCACATGTATTAGTATACAGAGAAAAGTATTGTTTCTTGCAAGCTATCCAGACAAAACATACCATTCATAGAGAATAAGAGAGGACCGAATGTAATGTTACAGTCATAGCTAGGGTGCAGAGAAAGATCAACTTAATGCAAGGTAGGTCAAAAGTCTGTTAGCAGCAGGGAAGAAGCTGTTCTTGAGTCGGTTGGTTTATGACCTCAGACCTTTGTATCTTTGTCCTGAAGGAAGAAGGTGGAAGAGAGAATGTCCAAGTGTGTGGGGTCCTACGCTGGCTGCTTTGCCAAGACAGCAGGAAGTGTAGACAGAGTCAATGGATAGGAGGCTGGTTTGCGTGATGAATTGGGCTACATTCAAGACCTTTTGTAGTTCCTTGCGGTCTTGGGCAGAGCTGGAGCCATACCAAGCTGTGATACAACCGGAAAGAATGTTTTCTATGGTGCATCTGTAAAAGTTGGTGAGACTCGTAGCTGACATGCCAAATTTCCTTAGTCTTCTGAGAAAGTAGAGGCATTGGTGGGCTTTCTTAACTGTAGTATCGGCATGGGGGGACCAGGACAGGTTGTTGATGATCTGAACATCGGAAAACTTGAAGCTGTCAACCCTTTCTACTTTGTCCCCATTGATGTAGACAGGGGCATGTTCTCCTTTACACTTCCTGAAGTTGATGACAATCTCCTTCGTTTTGTTGACATTGAGGGAGAGATTATTGTTGCCACACCAGTTCACCAGATTCTCTATCTCATTCCTGTACCTGTCTCGTCATTGTTTGCGATACAACCCACTACAGTGGTGTCATCAGCAAGCTTAAAAATTGAATTGAAGGGGAATTTGACTACACGGTCATAGGTGTACAAGACGTATAGTAGAGGGCTGAGAACACATGGGGCACCAGTGTTGAGGATGATCGTGGAGGAAGTGTTATTGCCTATCCTTACTGACTGTGGTCTGCGAGTTAGGAAGTTCAGGATCCAGTCACATCTGGAGGTACTGAGGCCCAGGCCACAGAGTTTGGAGATGAGTTTCATGGGAATAATAGTGTTGAAGGCTGGGCTGTAGTCAATAAAAAGGAGTCTGACATCGGTGTCCTGGTTAGCTAGGAGTTCCAGGGTTAAGTGCAGGGCCAGGGAGATGGCATCTGCTGTGGACCTGTTGTGCAGTTGGCAAACTGTAGTGGATCCAAGTAGTCCAGAAGGATGGAATTGACTCGTGCCATGACTAACCTTCTGAAGCACTTCATAATGATGGATGTCCAAGCCACTGGCCGATAGTCATTAAGGCACGCTGCTTGATTTTTCTTGGGTACTGGGATGATGGTCATCTTCTTGAAGCAGACAGGGACTTCAGATTGTTGTAAATGAATTATTAATTTATTAATGAATTCAGACCATTTGAAATAGGAATTTTAGTTTGTTCAGCCCCTCCAGCCTGTTCCACCATTCAGTGGAATCAGAGCTGATCCGACATTGCTCATGTCCATCTTTCTGTCCCTCCCTTGTAACATTTGATTCCCTTACTGATCAAAAATCTATCCCAGTGTTCAATATGTACGCAGATTTTGTCCCCACAGCTCTTTGTGCCAAGGAGTTCCGCAGGTTCACAACCTGAATAGGTCACTGAGACAATGGGACGGCGGCGCGGGCTCGTTGGGCCGAAGGGCCTGTTTCCCGTGCTGTGTTGTTCTTTGTTCTTTGTTCTCTGAGACAAGAAATTTCTCCTCATCTCAGTTTTAAACCGGTGTCCCTTTATTCTGAGACCATTCCCTCTGGTCCTAGTTACAGAGAAAGTGAATGTATTGAAAGGATAAATAGAAACTGGGACACAGAGCTGATCTCACAGAGCTGAGAATTGGATTCATAGAATCCTTACAGTGCAGAAGAGGCCATTCAGCCCATCCAGTCTGCACCTCACCCAGGTCCTCTCCCCCTACCTTATCCCTGTAACCTCACATAGCATTTCTCATAGCTAATCTATCTAACCTACACATCTTAGGAGACTAAGGGGCAATTGAGCATGGCCAATCCACCTAACCCGCACATCTTTGGAGTGCGGGAGGAAACCGGAGCACCTGTAGGAAACCCAGCAGACATGGGGAGAACATGCAGACTCCACACAGACAGTGACCCGAGGCCCAAATGGAACCCGGGTCCTTGGCGCCATGAAGCAGCAGTGCTAACCACTGTGTAATACAAATTGCATCTTAAACCCGGACTCTACTAACTGTTATTTAGAGTCCAAAATAAATTGATGTCATTAATTAATGAAATAGACACTTATCTCAAATCTGAAAAAGTAACAAGAGAGGGTGAATTTTCTTTTAATTAAAGATTTGGGTCAGCAGCTTTCATGAGTAAGTGTGATATAGTGTGAGTAAGTGTGTAAGTGTGCGAATGGGATGCTGGCCTTCATAGCGAAGGGGATTGAATATAAAAGTAGGGAGGTCTTGCTGCAGCTGTACAGGGCATTGGTGAGGCCGCAGCTGGAGTACTGTGTGCAGTTTTGGGCGCCGCACCTGCGCAAAGATATTTTGGCCTTGGAGGGAGTGCAGAGGAGGTTTACTAGGCTGATACCGGAGTTGAGGGGGTTGAGCTATGAGGAGAGGCTGAATAAACTGGGCTTGTACTCGTTAGAGTTTAGAAGAATGAGGGGAGATCTCATTGAGACGTATAAGATGATGAATGGGATGGATAGGATAGAGGTGGAGAGACTCTTCCCGCTCAAAAAAGACAGTAGGACTAGGGGGCACAGCCTCAAGATAAAAGGGGGGCGGTTTAGAACGGAGTTGAGGAGGAACTTCTTCACTCAAAGGGTGGTGAATCTCTGGAATTCTCTGCCCGTTGAAGTGGTGGAGGCTGCCTCGCTAAATATTTTTAAGACGTGGGTTGATGGGTTTTTGATAAGAGAGGGGATTAAGGGTTATGGGGAGAGGGCGGGAAAGTGGAACTGAGCCACGGCAGATCAGCCATGATCTTATTGAATGGCGGGGCAGGCTCGAAGGGCTAGATGGCCTACTCCTGCTCCTATTTCTTATGTTCTTATGATATTTGTGTATCTTTTTCTTGCAGGTTTGGATCGGAAATAGGTTTACTTTAAGGGGTTAACGAATGGTCCAATGAGAGTTGGCTGCCTCTCATTCCGCCAGCCATTTGCCGGCCTGATTCTGAACAGTGTGAAGACACTGGAGACCCGCTGGAGACCTCTGCTGGCTGACCTGCGGGATTGCACCCTGGCCATTCACATCGCCCACAGGGACTGGGAGGACTCGGGATGGAGGGACATCCTCACCCACACACTGGGAATGAGCCAGCCCCAGATACAGAGCCTGCTGGACGAAGGCGAGAGGTTTGGCAGAGGAGTGATTGTCGGTAAGCTCAGAGTTGCCCCGGTTCTGCTTCACCTTGAGATTTTGGATCAGTGGTGGAAAAGGGAGCCTGCAGCGGGCCTCCAAACTCAACACCTACTTCCTCATCTAACACACCAGTCCCCTGGCACTCACAGCTGAGGTGGGAGAAGGAGGTGAAGATGGAGGAACAGATCTCATCTTCTGGCTAGGCACGTTACAACCTTCCAGTCTCTCCATCGAATTCAACAACTTCAGATGATAAGCTCTACCCCACTTCGACCCCTTTGTTTTCATTTCACTTAATTTTTAACTGTTTTCTGCCTTTTATTTCTTTATTGTCTTTATTTTTCTTCCCCCCCCCCACCACTCTTTCTCTTATTTTATCCCCCTTTTCTTACCTTTTTTCCTCCCCTGCTTCCCTTTTCTCAATCTTACCTCTCACCCACCTGTCTCCCCCATCTTCATCTGTCACAGTTTACCCTCTGATTTCAGCTTCTCTGCCGTTTGGCCATTCACACCTTCTAATCTCTCTATGGTAAGAAGCCTCGCAACACCAGGTTAAAGTCCAACAGGTTTATTTGGAGAACCACTCACCTGATGAAGGGAGCAGCGCTCTGAAAGCTCGTGATTCCAAATAAACCTGTTGGGCTTTAACCTGGTGTTGTGAGGCTTCTTATTGTGCCCACCCCAGTCCAACGCTGGCATCTCCACACCATTCTCTCTACGGGCTGCCATTAGCAGCCTTTCCCCTTGTTTTTGTGGCTATGACTCATCTTTCATTCCCTCACCCTACAGGATAAATATCTCCCACTTTCTGAGCCTTTTAGCTTTGGCAAAAGGTCGTCTGGACTCAAAACGTCAGCTGTTTTCTCTCCTTATAGATGCTGCCAGACCAGCTGAGATTTTCCAGCATCTTTTTCTATTGGGAAGAAATATTCTTCTCACAAACAGCGAGTACACGTCTGAAATAACACTAAAACCTTGCTCCATCTAAGGCATGTGAGTTTGAACTATCATAAATGAAATAATGTTAGTCCTTCATTATCTTTTCAAACTGTTCTCCGTGGCTTCTCCTTGTACCAACTATCACTTGTCTTTTTGTCAACGGCTGCACGTTGCTTATCCGACATGGGAATCGTACAATTCCTACAGTACAAAAGGAGGCCATTCAGACCATCAAGTCTGTACTGACCATATCCCATCCAGGCCCTATTCCCGTAACCCCACACATTTACCCTGCTAAACCCCCTGACACTAGGGGACACAATTTAGCATGGCCAATGTGTGTGGAGTTTGCACATTCTCCCCGTGTCTGCATGGGTTTCCTCCAGGTGCTCCGGTTTCCTCCCACTGTCCAAAGATATGCAGGTTAGGTTGACTGGCCATGGTAAATTGTCCATTAGCATCAGGGGGATTAGCGGGGTAAATGCATAGAGTTGTGGGAATAGGGCCTGGATGGAATTGTGGTTGGTGCAGACTTGATGGGCCAAATCATAGAGTCATAGAGGTTTGCAGCATGGAAACAGGCCCTTCGGCCCAACTTGTGGCCTCCTTCTGTGCTGTAGGATTCTATGATAATTCTGTGATAATCAATCAACCTAACCCACACATCTTTGGAGTATGGGAGGACACCACAGAACCTTGAGGAAACCCACACAGACACAGAATTGAACCCGGGTCCCTGGCGCAGCGAGGTAGCTAAGCACTGTGTCTCCGTGCCATGAGGCTAAGAGAAAAAGAGAGGCATTTACACTGTTCCTTTCCCAATACCAAATGACTAACTTACAAAGTACTTCTGAAATGTTGTAACATAAGAAACAAAGCAGCTCATTTGTGCACAGTAAAATGATGGTAAAGACAGCTTGACATATGAGGAGTGTTTGAGGACTCTGGATCTGTCTGAAAATGGAGTTTAGAAGGATGACGGGGGATTCCATTGAACCTTACAGAATACTGCAAGTCCTGGATAGAGTGGACGTGGGGAAAATGTTTCCATTAGTGAGACAGACTAGGATCTGAGAGCACAGCCTCAGAGTAAAGAGATGACCCTTTAGAACGGAGATGAGGAGGATTTTCTTCAACCGGAGGGTGGTGGATCTATGGAATTCATTGCCACAAAAGACTGTGGAGGTCAGGTCATTCATTGAGTGTATTTAAGACAGAGATAGATAGGTTCTTGATTGGTAAGGGGGTCAAAGGTTACTGAGAAAAGGTGGGAAAATAGGGTTGAGAAACACAGTAAGAAGTCTAACACCAGGTTAAAATCCATTAGGTTTATTTCGAAGCACAAGCCACAAACTTTCAGAGCACTGCCCCTGAGGGACAGTGTGTAGAGAAAGATCAATTTATGCTTTTTACTCTGCTTACCCCAGTCCAATACCAGCATCTCCACATTGTTGTGGAACAAAGCAGCCATGATTGAATGGTGGAGCAGACTCGATGGGCTGAATGGTCTAATTCTGCTCCTATATCTTATTAGAGAGATGCCCAAGGGTTGATGGGTCACCTTGTATTTTCTTCCTATTCACATTTCTGCAAGAGAGATTTTTGCTGCAGCTCTGTCCTGCATTTATTAGCAACCTTCTGTTCTCGGTACCTCATCAAAGAGACTCGGGAATGCCGAGGCCATTCCTTTCCTATCTCAGCTGAGGTCTTCCAGGGTTTCAATATTTGACCCTTCCCGTGTGGATGTCATCTCCAGAGTGAATGCTCCTCTCACCAGCATTCTTCCCTCCAGTCTTTGTAAACTTCAGCATGCTTCCAAAAGCTCTGCCTGCTGTGTGGTCCCCGTCGTGTCAAATCCCACCCACCCATCGCTGTTGCACTTACTTTACAATGGGGGCTTCAGTCTCCCAAGCCTCCAATTAAAAATACCCATCATTGCATTGAAGCCTTTCATGGTTCTGCCTCTCCCTGCCTCTGTAACAACCTTCAACCCTCCCAGGGTTCCTCATTATTCTGCCTCTGGCCTTTTCTGCACCCTCCTCTTTACTTAGCCCTGAACTGACAGCAGGTTAGAGAAACCCACATGATTATTTTTACCGCAATCACTGATTTAAATCATCTGCACTTCTCTATTCGGAGCACAGTGGAGCTAAATAGGGAAAGCTATATAGAGAAATCTAAGATTTGATTTGATTTAATTTATTATTGTCACATGTATTAGTATACAGTGAGCAGTATTGTTTCTTTCACGCGATACAGACAAGCATACCATTCATAGAGAAGGAAATGAGTGAGTGCAGAATGCAGTGTTACAGTCATAGCTAAGGTGTAGAGAAAAATCAATTTAATGCAAGGTAGGTCCATTCAAAAGTCAGATGGCAGCAGGGAAGAAGCTGTTCTTGAATCGGTTGGTACGTGATCTCAGACTTTTGTTTCTTTTTCCTGACGCAAGAAAGTGGAAGAGAGAATGCCCAGGGTGCACGGGGGTCCTTAATTATGCTGGCTGCTTTGCCGAGGCAGCAGGAAGTGTAGCCAGAGTCAGTGGATGGGAGGCTGGTTTGCGTGACGGACTGGGTTATGTTCACGACCTTTTGTAGTTCCTTGCTGTCTTGGGCAGAGCAGGAGCCGTACCAAAGCTGTGATACAAGCAGAAAGAATGCTTTCTATGGTGCACCTGTAAAAGTTGGTGAGAGTCGTAGCTGACATACCAAATTTTTTTTAGTTTCTGTGTGAGGATTGCATTATAAAAAGCCTCGACATTTAATGCTGATATGAAGAATGTGACAGCTTGAGGAAGTGGTCCCTCCTTGTTTACGACGCCTGCTCCCCTGCAGACCCTCATGGTAAACGGTGAGATTCAGTATGAGGATGAACACATTACATTGTCATTGCCATTGTCCAAATTAAGACTCCTCTCTGTGTGTGCGTCTCAGGTTTGGTTGATATTGGAGATACCTGGCAATGCCCGAGTGACTCAGCCTTGGGCGAAACGAGGATGTTGGAGAAACGAGCTGTCCTGCGAGGGCTGGAGAACAAATATCTCACCAATCTATCCAATCCCCGATGGCTACTTGAGCCAATCCCAGCACGAGGACACAAGGATGTCTGGATGGTCGATATTCCTGATGAACTGATACCTTGATGACCTCCGGCAATGAACTTAAATCTGTCTGATTGTTGGGAAGAGAGTGCAGAACTATAGTGACATGGGAAACTGGGAAAAGTCACTGCTTGCTGACCCAGATTCCTGGAAAATATTCCTTTGGACTCCCTAGGTTTTTTTTGTAATGTTACTTTGTTGTGTTTTGCTGCTTTTTGGAGTATCTGGAACAATAAATTATGGAGCTCAAAATTTCCCCTCCCAACCCCCTGAAAAATTATGCTTCCTTGTATATGTTACAGCTTCAGTTATCATTTGGTGATTTTATGTAGTTACTTTTTAAAACAGTTGCTCGTTGTACAAGATTATTGATCAACATCTGCGTGCTGACAGATGGGATCTTACTGTGACTGGCGTCATTCATACTGGAGACAAGTTTACTTGGGAATGGACCAGAATTGGACCCCAGGTAAACAGTCAATAGTAAATTGACGGGGGCATCGTCTCCATCGAGTAAATGGGATTTCGGATCGGACTAAATCCACCCCCTCACCAACTCCCTTTCTTAAAGAGGGAAAGTCCACCAAATATTCTTCTTTTTCAAAGGTAACAAGTTATAAATGGTGAAATTAAGAGGTTTTCTTGTGGGATCCAGTGGTGAAATCATTCTAGTTAAGAGTGTTCTGCTTTGCTCCCATTGAGTTCTGTTCTCGTATTTCCCGCTACCTTACCTTTTGCTGCTATTAACAGTCTTTAGTCCTTAATGGCACCAATAACACCCCCTTTGTCTTATGTCCAGGAGACCTTTGTTAATCCCTGCATTACTCCATCCTCTCTCTGTTGCCCCCCTTTCCCACTATCTGAACCTTTCTATGCTTCTGTCTGTGCGGAATCTGCATGTTCTCCCCGTGACTACATGGGTTTCTTCTAGGTGCTCCAGTTGCCTTCCACAGTCTAAAAGACGTGCTGGTTAAGGGGATTTTTACAGTAACTTCATTGCAGTTTTAATGTAAGCCTTGTGACATTAATAAATAAACTTTTCAGCTCTGTCGTAGGGTCTTGCCAACTGGAAACGTTAACTCAGTCGTTCCATAGATGCTCCCCAGACCTGCTGAGTTTATCCAGTATTTTCTGTTTTCATTTCTGATTCCCAGCATCCGCAGTATTTTGTAAAGAGTGCATCCTGGTTTTTGAAGGGGCAGTGCTCCAAAAGCTCGTGATTCCAAATAAACCTGTTGGACTTTAACCTGGTGTTGTGAGACTTCTTACCGTGCCCACCCCAGTCCAACGCTGGCATCTCCACATCAAGGGGGCACCTATCAAGTACAGTTTAAAATTAAAGATGGTTGAATTCCATAAATCTGGAATGACAGTAGTAGGATCGGGGACAAGTTAAGCACAGGGCTGTGTTCTGTGTGACAGTCTGAGGCTCTGAACAATTGGATGTGATCGTTGATCAAATCCTGGAAACATTTCATCAGCGTGAAGTAATCAGCAGGAAGTTAAATCCTGGGCGGCACGGTAGCACAGTGGTTAGCACTGCTGCTTCACAGCTCCGGGGACCTGGGTTCCATTCCCGTCTTGGGTCACTGTGTGGAGTTTGCACATTCTCCCCGTGTCTGCATGGGTTTCATCCGGGTGCTCCGGTTTCCTTTCACAGTCCAAAGATGTGTGGGTTAGGTTGATTGGCCATGCTAAAATTGCCCCTTAGTGCCCAGGGATGGGATTAGTGGGTAAATGTGTAGGGGTAGGGCCTGCTGGATGGGATTATGGTCAGTGCAGACTTGATGGGCCAAATGGCCTCTTTCTGCACTGTAGGGTTTCTATGATTCTAAGTTTATTGCTTACCAGGAGGACAGAGCATTACAAACCAGAACACATACTGCCCTTGTACAGATCGATTTCACGTTCTAGGCTATCGTGTTCCGTTTTGGTCACCCTACCTTAAAAGGATCATCGATGCATTGGAAAGGATTGAGAGAAGGGTGAACAAGAAGGCTCCACGGTTATGGTGAACTAAGCCATGAAGATAGCTCAAATAATCCAACGTACAGTAACTGGACATTAAGACAAAGGGAATACATGATAATTATATTTTAAAATAATGGCACAGCCCTGGACAAGGTTAGGGATTACATGCGAAACGTATTCCAAACAGGACAATTGATTTTTGCCAATCATAGAATGATATAGCACAGAAAGAGGCCATTCAGCCCTTTGGTCTTTGAAAGAACTATCCAATTAATCCCATACTCTGCTCTTTGTCCACACCGCTCCACATTTTTCCACTTCAAATAGATATCCAATTCACTTCTGAAAGTTACAAGTGAATTAGCTTCCAACACCCTTTCAGGGAAAGCATTCCAGATCATCAACACTCATGGTGTAAAAAATACTTTCCTCGTGTACCCTCCAATTCTTTTGCCAATTACCTTCTTTGGCCACTGAAAGCTGTTTCTCCTTACTCATTCTTATTAAATCCCTTCATGATTTTGGACCCCTCTAACAAATTGTACTTTAACCTCTCTGCTCCATGGAGAACAGTCCCAGCTTCCCTCAGTTTCTGTGTATGACTGAACTCCTGTATCCCTGATACCGTTCCACTCAATCTTCTCTGTGCCCTGTTTCAGGCCTTGGCATCCCTCTACTGCTCAGAAGTGATTACAAAACTCAAGCTGGGCTTTAACCCAGATTTCAGGAAAGTATAAAACTATTTCCCAGCTTTTTTCAGTCTTACAATATAATAGAATAGAATCCCTACAGTAGGGAAGGAAACCATGTGGCCATTGAGTCTGCACCACAACAATCCCAGCCAGGCCACATCCCTGTAACCCCCCACTTAATTACTTTGCTAATCCCCTGACACTAAGGGTCAATTTAGCATAGTTGATCCACCTAATCCATATATCTTTGGACTGTGGGAGAAAACCATAGCACCCAGAGGAAACCCACGCAGACACGGGGAGAACATACAGACTCCGCACAGACCATGAACCCAGGTCCTTGGCACTGTGAGGCAGGAGTGCTAACTGCTGTGTCACCCTGCTACCCCAGGCAGTGCTTGGAATTACGCACAAATTGTTTCCTGGCAACCACATCGGTAAGTCAAAACCTCATAAATCAGAACCAATTTCCTCACAGGAACAATGCTACAAATGGGGGGTCTGTTCCGACAGTGAGGGCCCGCAGCATTTCTATCTGGGTTTGTACAGAGTCAATGGCCCCATACTGCGCTGCTAGATGTTGGATTATTTGACTCTTGTTTCTCCAGCCCTACCTGAGGCATTTTGGAAAGAAACCATTTAATCCATTGATAAATTCCTAGGATGTTTCTGCCAAAGTTACGGGGGTCTCCTGTGGAAATGCTACCGCGTGGTATCTGGGGAAAGCAATGATCTAAGCATTTGGAAGAGTAAAACATTTCAAATTTTTAAGCTGATGTCAAAATCTATTCCAGACAATTTAACTTAGCCAAAACTCACGTTCCACTGGGCTGCGGTGGTGCCATTAAGCTGAATCCAATGCTGTAAATTCAAAACAGTGCTTCAATTTATAAGCAGCGTAAGTGCTGGTGTAACTCAAACGCCATAAAGTTGAGGGGTGCCTGTAAAGCCAAGGATTTTGTATTATTGTTTGACAACCTACTCATCGTCAAAGATTTGGGTACAACCATCTCCAGGTCTCTCGGTACCCGACTCCCTTTCAAACTGTATCATTCATATTGCCTCTGCATTTTTACCTACCAAAATGTATTCAAAGAATCCCTACCATGCAGAAGGCCATTCAACCCATCGAGCTTGCACTAACAACAATCCCACCCAGGCCCTATCTCTGTAACTCCACATATTTACCCTGCTAATCCCATTGTCATTAAGGAGCAATGTAGCATAGCCAATCAACCAAACCTGCACAGCTTTGGACTGTGAGAGGAAACCAGAGCACCAGGAGGAAACCCACACAGACACAGGGTGAACGTGCAGACTCCACACAGACAGTGACCCAAGGCCGGAATTGAACCCGGGTCCCTGGCACTGTGAGGCAGCAGTGCCACTGTGCTGTTCACTTCTCTGTGTCAAATTTTATTCAACATGTATCCACCCATTTTACCAGTCTGACCATGTCTTCCTGAAGGCAATCCTAAGGAAGTTTCCTAGGATGAACTTGGCAATGGAGGGACTGGCATATGAGGAAAGGTTAAACTGATTGTGTCTGTACTCCTTGGAGTTCAGAAGAATGAAAGGTGATATAATTGAAATGTACAAGATTCTTAAGGGGTTAGACAGGTTAAAAGTTGGGAAGATGCTTCCACTCCTGAGAGAATGTAGGAACAGAGGGCATAGTCTCAGAATAAGGGGGCGCTCATTTAAGACGGAATTGAGGAAGAATTTCTTTCAAAGAGTGGTTAACCTGTGGAATTCTTTACGCCAGGAATCTGTGGAGTGCAATTCCTTGAACAAAGATACCTATATGGATAGGTTCTTGATTAATAAGGGGATCAGGGATTATGGGAAAAAGGCAAGAGAATTGGGATAGGAAAAATATCAGCCATGATTGAATGGCGGAGTAGACTCGATGGGGCGAATGGCCTAATTCTGCTCCTATATCTTATGGTCTTATTAACAGTTTCAAGGCTGAAATTGAAAGGTTTTTAATCAGCCGGGGAATTAAGGGTTACGGAGATAAAGCAGGAAAGTGAACTTGGTGAGTGTCAGATCAGCCATGGTCTTACTAAATGGCTGAGCAGGCTCAAAGGGCTGAATGGCCTACTCCTGTTCCCTTTTGTTATGGTCTTGTGGTTACAGCCCTTGGTATTTACTACGTTCCTGTGATGCCATTCGTAAACTTCTAAAGTGTGGCCCATTTTGCCAAGTCAATGACATGATAGTATATCACAGAGCAGTGGAGCCCTGGGCAAAGTTGCTGCATGCTTCCCTCCATTGAAAAAAACACCAGGTGAGAGGACATCAACAACCTTTGGACTGGTCCATGATTATACTCTGCAAATTCACCATTGCCTCCTGTAATAAGGTTAACTGGGAAATTCTCTCTCTCTTATTAGAAGGATTTGCAGGCTGATCATAAGCCTGTTTGGCCACATTATTAATACACCTTCCGGGGCCATCAAGCCCTGAAGTTGGACTTGAACCTCGAGCTTCTAGCCCAGAGTTGTGGGTGTTACCCACTGTACCATAAGAACTCCACAATTCACTGCCAATTATGTATCCATTTTAATCATGTGGCTTTAATAATGCCAACAGTTCTGTTATGTGGCACTTTACCAAACATCTAAACATTCTTTTATATGTTAACATCAGGCCCTAAAATCAATGCCTTTGAGGAGAGAACTGGATATATAATCGATTGGTGACAGCCATTGAAGACTTTGGGGAGTTGAGTACCACTGCTTAGAATCATAGAAACTCTATAGTGCAGAAGGAGGCCATTTGGTCCATCAAATCTGTACTGACACTCCAAAAGAGCCTCTTACCCCGGCCTACACCCCCGCACCACCCCCCCAACACAGACATGGGGAGAAAGTAAAAAATCCACACAGATAGTAACCCATACCAGAATTGAACTCTGGGTCCTTGGTGCTGTGAGGCAGCAAGGCTAACCTGTGCCACCCTCTTTTTTAAGGGGATGTAAGGGAAGAAGCTTGACCCCTCCCCCAAAACATATGAAATGAAAAGAAGATGGGGTGGTGGGGAAGAACGTCTGTGGTAGACCAGTCTGTCTGGAGCAGGTTTTCAATGGGCTGAATGGCCTCTACTCACTCTGGACTTGTGTTGAATTTGTGGGTGAGGAACACAACACTATTAAATAAAATCGCACATTTCAATAGCCACCAATACAAGCTATTAGTTCTGAAGATTGCTGCTCAAAATGGGGGGAATCACTTAGTTCCAATGTGGAATAAGAAAGACTTGTATTAACGTAACATCTTCTCATGATCACCCAGCATCTCAAAGCTCTTCTTCACAGGGAGTTATTTTTGAAGTGTAGTCACCGGTGTAACATTAAGATTGCGATATTTGAATATGTAGGCTCCCAGCCCATCTAAAACAAGATTATCATATTAGAAACACAAGCATTTCTCAAAGTCTCTAGGTATCCATTTCCAAGCATTAAGCTGTACTGCATGCCAAGCAATCACTGATACTTTTATAAGTCTCTTTGATGAGAGAGGGACAGAAAAGCAGATGGTCCATATCAGTAACTGAGTGCCTGTTGAAAGAAGTGGACAAACTGGAGTGTGTTTACATCAATCATTGAAGAGCAAATGCAATTTGCTTCTAATTAAATCTGTGCCTAATCAAAATAACCCGCAGATGAAACTCCCTTTAGTCAGGGAGCAGTGATAGGAGAAAGCCTTGGATAGGGCAGCACGGTGGCACAGAGGTTAGCACTGCTGCCTCACAGCGTTAGGGATATGGTTCAACCCTGGCTTCTGGTCACTGTCTGTGTGGCGTTCATACGTTCTCCCCATGTCTGTGTGGGTTTCCTCCAGGTGTTCCAGTTTCCTCTCACACTCCAAAGATGTGCGGGTTAGGTTGACTGGCCATACTAAATTGCCCCTATTAGCGGGACAAATATGAAGGTTTACGGGAATAGGGCCTGGGTGGGATTGTGGTTGGCGCAGAATCGATGGGCCAAATGGCCTTCTTCTGCACTGTTGGGATTCGATGAGTGTGAGAAAGGATCATCCAAATTACGTTGAAAGTGCTGATCTTTTAAAGAGAGAATAACCAACACACGGCACTAAAGACTGTGGTGGAGGCTACAGTTAGCTTGATTTTAGTTGTGAAATGATGAAGCACTCGTTTGTTGTTAAAGCTTTGTGGTATAAATTGAAAAAATAGAACAATAAAAAAATTAATGGAGAGAATAACATTAGAAATAAGGCCAGAGAACAGAATATTATATAACTTTACATCAAACTGAGAAAATGCCAATGTGATTCATTGTATTTAAAATTTTTAGGAGCATAAAATACTGTTATAATCCATTACCCTGTGTCTAGGAAATAACACATTCCCTGATACGCCTCTATTAACGTTTTCTCCAGGTACATACATGGCTGACTTTCTTGAAATTGCTGATATGATCGGTTTCACTAGCTCACTTAGAAATATATGCCATACATTCACGATTCTCTGAGTAAAGCAGGTAAATCTAAATTCCATCTTTTAAGTCCCTTGCTAATGTCTCAAATGGCATTCAATGGCTAAACAAAAAGAAAGACTAGCATTTATAAAGCTCCTTCCAGGACATCCCAAAGGTTTGATTTGATTTGATTTATTATCGTCACATATATTAGCATACCATGAAAAGTATTGTTTCTTGCGTGCACAGAGCATACCGTTCATAGAGAAGAAAGTGAGAGACTGCAGAATGTAGTGTTACAGTCATAGTTAGGGCGTAGAGAAAGATCAACTTAATGCAAGGTAAGTCCATTCAAAAGTCTGACAGGCAGCAGGGAAGAAGCTGTTCTTGAGTCGGTTGGTACATGACCTCAGACTTTTGTATCTTTTTCCTGACGAAAGCAGGTAGAAGAGAGAATGTCCAGGGTGTGTGGGATCCTTGATTATGCTGGCTGCTTTGCCGAGGCAGTGGGAAGTGTAGACAGAGTCAGTGGACGGGAGGCTGGTTTGTGTGACGGATTAGGTTACATTCACGATGTTTTGTACTTTCCTGCAGTCTTGGACAGAGCAAGAGCCATACCAAGCTAAGATACCAACCAAAAAGAATGCTTTCTATGATGCATCTATAAAAATTGGTGAGAGTCGTAGCAGACATGCCAAATTTCCTTAGTCTTCTGAGAAAGTAGAGGCATTGCTGGGCTTTCTTAACTATAGTGTTGGCATGGGGGGACCAGGAGTAGTTGTTGGTGATCTGGACACCTAAAAACGTGAAGCTCTCGACCCTTTCTACTTCATCCCTATTGATGTAGACAGGAGCACATTCTCCACTACGCTTTCTGAAGTTGATGACAATCTCCTTCATTTTGTTGACATTGAGGGAGAGATTATTATCACTGCACCAGTTCACCAGATTCTCCATCTCATTCCTGTCTCGTCATTGTTTAAGATCCGACCCACTACAGTGGTATCTTCAGCAAATTTGAAAACCAAATTGGAGTAGAATTTGGCCACACAGTCATAGGTGTATAAGGAGTGTTTTACACTCAGTGAAGGTATTATGTTTGAGGTCCAATATAGAGACCAATGAAAGACCTCGAGGTAAGTGGAAATAAGCTAACTGGGACTATTTATTAACACGTCTGCACAAGACTGCCTTGGCAAGCTCCATACAGGGTGGATCTTCAGTTCTGGGTCACCTGACCCATTCCCTTAAAGAAGCATACTCCAACTTACGTAACAAAAATAATTTTGAATGTAGTCATTGTTGTAACAAGAGCCAATTTTACACATAGTGATGGTTCCAGAAACAGCATTAAGATAAGAACAGTCTGTCTGAGTTTCTGGGTACCAGCAACATTAGGCACTTGTAGTCGACGTGGATACAAACAGCGCTTTGCACCATGCATAATCTGATACAAGGCCTTTAATAACTTGTGCACAAAGAGAAACAAGCTCACAGCCTTCCTGCAAATCTTTCTGAAGTTACAAACAAACAACTTGGCTTCCTTTTGCATACATATTCGCCAAATAAATCCTGGCCTTTCGCCCTTTCTCATTTGATGAGAAACTGTCTTCTGTTAATCCTTTATTTGCATAGTATATCCCCATATCTAGCCTTTGGTATTTGTTGTGGAAGAATCAGATCTTGCTCACCTTCTGGTGAAGGCAGAAAATGTTATGGGGCCTACACAGATGAAGATTAGCCTGTTCATGCTGAGTAGCAGACAGTGACCTCTTTTGAAGGTCCGTAAGCTGATAAACATTTTCCATTACTGTACAGAGAGGGCACGAAACTTTAATTTGAACAATTTAACTTCCATACTATGAAACTGCAGTCTGAACATTTTAACTTCCACAAGAGGAACATAAGAAATAGGAGCGGCATTGAGCCCTCCAGCCTGCTCCGCCATCCAATAATATCATGACTACATAAACACATAGAAGCAGGAGTAGGCCCTTCGAGCCTGCTCTGCCATTCATTCCGATCAAGACTGATCATCAAATTCAATATCTTGATCCCCCCCAACATGATCTTAACCTCAAACTTCACTTTCCTCAACCCACTATTTTGAAACCTGCCTATCTGAGCTTTTAATGTATTCAGTGACTGTGTCCAGTGACCCAGCCTCCACCACTCCCTGGAGTAAAGAATTCCAAAGAATCACAACCCTCTGTCAGAATCATTCACGTTTCAAAAAGATCACCTCTTCTTCTGAACTCCAATGACTGTCGGCTCAATGTGCTCAAACCTTCTTCAGAAGACAACCTCTTCATCCTGAAAATCAAACTTCTCTGAACTGCGTCCAATGCAAGTTTACCCCTTCTTAAATTAAACCAAAATTTTACACAGTACTTGAGTTACAGTCTCACTGTGAATAAGATTGGGCACCACTGCGGCATTAGTTGGCGTTGCTTTCTCACAGCGCCAGTGACCCGGGTTCGATTCAACCTCAGGTGACTGTCTGTGTGGAGTCTGCACGTCCTCCCCGTGTCTACGTGGATTTCCTTCGGGTGCTCCGGTTTCCTCCCACAGTCGAAAGATGTGCAGGTGAGGTGCATTGGCCATGCTAAATTGTCCCTTGATGTCCCAAGATGCCTAGGTTAGGGGGATTAGTAGGGTAAATATGTGGGATTACAGGGATAGGATTTGGGTAAGATCCTTTGTCAGAGAGTCAGTGTAGGCTCGATGGGCTGAATGGTCACCTTTTGCACTGTATAATTCTATAAAGTCACCTCTTTTAGTGATAAATAATGACAAGGGTACCAGGGAGAAAGTCCCTGTACTTATTCAAAGAAATACCATGCGATCATCCACTTGAGAGCAGATCCAGGGAAAGAAAGGCTTTGCCTTTCACTTAGGTGTGTAGGACAGGTCAGTAGGGATGACAGGAAGGTCAGCATTGGTATGAGGAGGTTTCAGGACCCATTATATACCTCTCCACCTCCCTCCCCCCCACCTTTAACCCAACCTTCTGGTTGCCCAGAATTAGGAACTATAGTCCCAGTGGGTCAAACTATTATAAATAGGTTTAGCAAAATGTCTTGGCTTTTGTATTCTAATGCCTCTACTTACAGAGCCCATCTAAAGCTCAGGTTCAATATCGCAACCATAGCTTTGTCACACAATCACATACAACTCGATTGTTCAAATTATGCAACCAACTCTCCTTCTTTGAACCTGATCCTGTGCAATATCCAGCCAACATTCAAAAGACACGATCCTCACAAGCACCACAAACAACAAACACACGTACAAATGAGAATATCTTGAACTAACGGTGACAGATTCTACTGGCGATGCCTCCTGCTGCCATTTCCAAGTTTAAAAATGGCAAAAAACCTTTCTGTAAATTAGCACCCACTGCTTGCTTGTTTGCAAGTACACTGAGGTGTGACACTGCCACTTGAGAGGTACAGCCCAGGCTCAGTCCCCGGGAAGACACAGGCTCCGCTGCACCCCTTCTACCAGGCCTCGCTTAAGAGAGCAGATAGGGCCTTGGTTTAAGGCCTCAACAAGCAATAGTGCAACACACCCTCAGTGCCATAGTGAAGCACCAACCTATATTAGGTGCTAAAATCTCATGGAGTGAGACTTGAATCTACAACCTCCTAATATAGAAGTTGGGAGTTTGCGCATTCTCCCCGTGCTTGCGTGGGTTTTCTCCAGGTGCTCCACACTCCAAAGATGTGCTATTAGGCTGATTGGCGTAATAAATTGTCCCTAAATTAGTTTTACCTCAATGTGGAATGCCTTAAGCATAGGTAAGGGTCATGGGTGGAGGGGGGACTCGTAATGTTAAAATGGCGGCGCGGGCTCGTTGGGCCGAAGGGCCTGTTTCCCGAACTGTTTTTGTTCTTTGTTCTATAGGAGCAAGGATGCTACCCACTGAACCACAGCTAACTTGCAGGGAGCAACAACTAAATAAATTACTTCCAGTGATCAGAGACTGAAAAGAGCAGATCCAAAATCATTCTGTGAAGTGATCAATTACAGCAGCACCAATGTTTGGAAATAATATATAACCCAAAAAAGATCCCAGTGCATCCTTGGTAAACAGCTGGAGAAAAGAAATACATCGATAAATGCAAAATATTACAGATGCTGGAATCTGAAACAAAAACAGAAAATGTTGGAAAGTTTCAGCAGGTCTGACAGCACCTGTGGGGTTAGCACAGTGGTTAGCACAGCTGCCTCACAGTGCCAGGGACCCAGGTTCTGGCTTGGGTCACTGTCCGTGTGGAGTTCACACATTCTCCCTGTGTCTGCGTGGGTTTCCTCCCACAGTCCAAAGATGTGCAGGTTAAGTGGATTGCCCCTGCTAAATTGCCCCTTCGTGTCAGGGGGACCAACTGGGGTAAATGCACAGGGTTGTGGGGATAGGGCCTGGGTGGGATTGTGGTAGGTGCAAACTCAATGGGCCTCTTTCTGCGCTGTACGGATTCTGTGAATAGAGCTAATGTGATTCTCTCCGCACAGACGCTAACACACCTGTCAAATAAATATGTGTGCCTGGATTGATACTCCCACTGTGAATATTTAGAAGGGCAATATGTTTAAATGCTACTTTCATTAGAGTCAGACAAGATAGGACTTTGAAAAGAACTGTTCCATTGACATTAGTAATATATTGGCAGCCCTACCAATTAACTGACTTGGGGAATGGAAGGGATAATTCACTGCCTGCTCGCTAATTATCTCTAAGTCTATCATCAGGACACAAAAGGATGTCAGTTTTAGTCTTGTAGTTCACTCAGTTGAGCAATTCACTCTGACTGTGTAGATTCAGATGAAATGTTCCAATGAGGAACATAAAAGATAGTTTGCAATCCTGAGCTAATGGTAGGGTGCATTTTCACAAGTACAACTTCATTTTTCTTTATTCTTTTATGTGATGTGGGCATCGCTCACAGGGCCAGCACTTACTGCACATCCCTAATTGCCCCTGAACAGAGCAGCTTGCTTAGGTCATTTCAGAGGGGCAGTTAAGAGTCAACCACTTTTCTCTAGGACTGGAGTCACGTGTAGGCAGGACAGGGTGAGGGTGGCAGATTTCCTTCCCTAAAGGACATTAATGATTAGGGGTTTTTACAAGAGTTTCTGATAAGTTTCATGGTCACCAAAGTCAGCATGGTGGCACAGTGGTTAGCGCTGCTGTCTCACGATGCCAGGGACTCAGGTTTGATTCTGGCCTTGGGTGACTGTCTGTGAGGAATCTGCATGTTCTCCCTGTGCCGGCGTACGTTTCCACTAGGTGCTCCGGTTTCCTCCCACACTCCAGAGATGTACGAGTTAGGCGGATTGGCCATGCTAAATTGCCCCTTAGTGTTGGGCACTAGAAGGGTAAATACGTGGGGTTATGCAGATAGGGCCTGGGTGGGATTGTTGCCAGTGCAGACTCAATGGACTGAATGGCCTCTTTCTGCACTGTAGGGATTCTATGATTCTATCATTGATGTGATCAGATGAAGGAAAAGTTTAATAGTCGCAGGGCAACGGTCAAAGCAAAAATTTCACCATACCAAGTGTATGGGCAAGTTATAACTGATCACACCATGACTTTCCCTTCACTGTGTTAAGCTGCACGAAATTTGCATGCTGTACATTCAACAAATAATCTGTCCATGTTACACATTCAGCAGGCTGTACATTGTTGTTTTCACGTAGATTTGGAACTATAATCACATTACCAGAAATTAGGCCAGCAAATAACCTTAAACCACAATCTGCCTCAGTGCTCCTTTACATTTATTCACAGGCACAGTAACTTAAGTTTTAAGTTTTAAGGCTTACATTAACACTGCAATGACGTTACTGTGAAAATCCCCCAGTCGCCACACTTCAGCACCTGTTTGGGTACACTGAGATAGAAATTTTGCATGGCCAATGCACCTAACCAGCAGAACTTTCAGACTATAGGAGGAAACCGGAGCATCTGGAGGAAACCCATGCAGACACGGGGAGAACGTGCAGAATCCACACAGACAGTGACTCAGGATGGGAATCAAACCTGGGTCCCTGCGCTGTGAGGCTGCAGCGCTAACCACTGTGCCACCGTGCACAGTAGGCACTAACACTCTTTGTGTGTTCTCCACATTCCCAGCAGCTCAACACAATAGAAGAGAGCAATCCCAAAGAAGAGCAATTCCTTTACAGCCAAGGTATGGTTCAGTTTGGACAGGCTGTGATTCATGTCCTGGAATCTGAGATAGCTAGAGAGGAAAATGGCCACATTGATGCTGGAAGCTTGCCTGAAAGTTCCAGGTTAATAGCCTCCATTTCCTGTGATTCTCCCTCCGAGCACTGACAGATTCCAACACAACACTATTCCCAACCATAAGCCCCACTTGAATCATAGAATCCCTAAAGTACAGAAAGAGGCCATTCGTCCCATCGAATCTGTACCACCCACAGTCCCATCCAGGTCTTGTTCCCTGCTCACATTTGCCCCGCTAATCCTCTGCTACTAATGGTCAATTTATAATGGCCAATCAATCCAACTCGCACACCTTTGGACTGTGGGAGCATGCGGAGGAAACCCATGCAGACATGGAGAGAATGTGCAAACTCCAGCCAGACAGTGACCCAAGGCCGGAATTGAACTCGGGTCCCTGGCACCGTGCTAACCGGGATGGGTTAATCCTGTGATTTTTATGTCCATAGTCTTTTGGCATTGGTTGGAACGAGGGAATTCCTTTCTGTTGAAAGTATGCTCCTCTGCACACTTATCTGCTCCTTCACGAAGTGACTATTCGCAATTTATAGACAGCTCTTGGCAGCTTAAAGAGTCTGAGTGGGATTGGAAGCAGATCCTCTTTTCTGAGTTGTGGTTAGTGCATAAATCAGGGCGGTAAAACTGGGAGAGAAAAAAATGAGGGAATCTTACTTACCAAAAGGAAAGACTTAATGATTAAAAGCCAATTACCTCCATTAAGACCAGCATAATGTTTCTTTCTTTTATAATTGGTTTAATAAACTCATTTACTTGTTTTGTGAGTTTTAAATGGGTAAATGAGGAGAAACTGTTCTCACTCGCACGTGGGACAGTAATCGGAGAACACATACTGGAAATAATTGGCAAAAGAGACAAGATGGGATTTTTTTTTAACAAAGTTATGATCTGGATCTTACTGACTGAAAGGACAGGGGAAGGAGGCTCAGTACAAACTCTCAGAGAGGAATAAATCCCGAAAGTCAGGAGGAAGGAGAAGAAGGGTGGGAATAATTGGAAAGCTCTTTCTGAGAGCCAGCACAAGCATGATGGGCCAAATATCCTCTTTCTGCACTGTATATCCTAGTGTTCTTCACTTTAACATTATCCTATCCCCTTTCCTGCAATGCGTTCTGAGGAGGTTGACACTGCTTTGGCTGAGTTCTACACTACAGCTGTTCCCTATTTGGCATATACCTACGTACTGACTCAGGAAACCCGATTGGGAAGGAACATTTTGCTTTGCATTCCGTAATAAACTATTTTATTCATTAATATATTTAGATAAAAAGAAATTTCTTTTTATTTCTTGCAGAATGCAAAGTAAAAATACTATATATGGTGTACACACACTCGCTCCTGTCTGGGACTACAATTCTGGGCCCGCCTTATAAAAAGTTTTACATTTAAAAGTTTATTTATTAGTGTAATGACTTCAGTCAGGCCATTGAGGTTGGCCTATTGATATATGAACTCCCTGATTAAGGATCAGGAAAAGAGTTCCATGATTAAACATCCAATTGATGGGCCAATCAGGGAATCTTTGCCTTGTATTTAACCGGAAGTGTCAGTTCCTCTGGCACTCCTGGAGGTAGACTACTGACTGATAGCACTGTGTGCACTGCTGTTGGAATTGTAAATAAAGGGATTTTGGTGAAGGGACTTCTGCCTCCGAAGACTTCTTACAATTAATTTCACCAGTAGGCTTACATTCACACCACAATGAAGTTACTGTGAAAATCCCCTATTGCCACTCTCCGGCGCCTATTCAGTTACACTAAGGGAGAATGTAGCATGGCCAATGCACCTAACCAGCGCGTCTCAGACCCAGGTAATGGTTAGGTGCAGTGGCCATTCTAAGGTCACAGCAGCTTCATTGCAGTGTTAATGTAAGCCTACTTGTGACACTAATAAATAAACCTTAAATTTTACTGAGTTTCAGCTGGGCAGGTCAGCAGCCTGTTACCAGGGGAACTCACAATCAATGAGCATCACAGGGAGATCAATCATGATATCCCCATGGACTTTGTGGGGATTGTCCCCATAAAGAGAGAAGATGGGATTTTTTGTTTACAGAGTTATGATCTGGAACTTACTGTCTGAATCCAAGAGATTCCCTCCCCCTTGCCCTAATGGTGATAGGGACTTCTCCACTTATTTGCCCTTGGCTTTCCCTCTATCACTTGCAGGGTCTGGTCAGAGGGTGTGTGACAGACAGGTGAACGTCTCTTCCACGAAAAGCATCAAAGAGCCATCACAGGGGCTCATTCATGGTGGTGACCTCTGACTGGGTGTCCACCGCCTCTGTCTCCATGTCTGATCCAGATCGTCCAGATGACTGGCTCTTGAGTTTTTAGAGGGTGGAGTTTCCCATTCACAGGCCAGTGTGAAGGACACTAACAGTGGCATGTCCATAGAAACAGTTGCCTCAGCCTCTGTGATGGAGGTGATCTAGATGCTTCTTTAAGTTCTTATTCCTAGTTTTTACCTAATAGGACACCAGTCCTGTTTTCTCAAAATAACTTTTGAAATCCACGTAGAACCATCGCCAACATTCCTCAGGTGGACCATACCGCCTGGCCATTTGAAGAGGGGTGGTTGGGTGCCATGTAGATGTGCCTCATTCGGATTGTACTCATGAAGACCTGAATCTCCCCACTGGTCGCATTGTCTGTCATCAGAACCTCGAGTATACAATGCATACTAAAATAGTTTCTCTATGGTATTGTAAGAGGTAATAGAAGCCATCTGGTGCATGACATGGGCCTCGATGAATAACATGGAGCCCTTAACCGCCTTGCGAAGTCTGCATGTACTCACGCTCAGAGTCTCCCTGGCCATTTGGAAGGGTGCAACCAGGCTGCTGATGGGGACTTCTGATTTTCCTGGCAACTTTTTCACCACTTGACCAAGTTTTCAATATCACTGTCTATGACAGGCCGCCAGACATAACTCCTTGCGAGCATTTTCATCTTAGAAATTCGCAGGTGGCCATTGTGCAATTCTTGAAGTATTAGTCACTGGCCTGGACGTGGGACAACCATCTGGACTCCTCACAAGATGATGCCATCTTCTATACTCAACTCCTGATATTTAGAGAGATAAGGTTTCAATCAAATCCTTCATAGGACGTCCTTGTGGTCCACCACTTCGGACAATGTGAAGTAGTTTCACCAATGTAAGGTCCATGATGACTTCATTTATCTTTGGAGGAGAAGGTTGGCTGGTGGGTAGCGGTGGGTGGCTATATGTCTACCTGGATGATCGCTATTAAGTGACTAGGTATATTCATAGGCATCTAATAGCAATGCCCAGTGTTGGATCCGGGTTGACGCAATGGAAGGGATCAACTTGCCTTCCTTGAAGAGGCCTAATAGAAGTTTGCGATTTGTTACAATGGTGAAATGCTGACCATAGACATACTGGTGGAACATACCTTCTTCTTCAATCTGGGCTTCCCCTCTGCATCCGCCAGAGTTCACAATGTGTACGCTATTGTACATTCTGACCCATCATCCCAATAGTGTGATAATACTACTCCTATCCCGGTATCCCATAGGAAGAGGCATCAAAGGTTACAGTGAGTGCACTCAGAGGGGTCATGTGGGCTAGTATATTTGTTGGCAGCAATTGTTGTTTGCAAAGTATTTCTCTGAGGCACTTGTCACGGCCATTTCTGATTTTTTTTTAACAGTACGGCACAGTGGCACAGTGGTCAGCACAGCTGCCTCACAGCACCAGGGACCTGTGTTCGATTCCTGGCTTGGGTCACACTGCCTGTGCAGAGTTTGCACTTTCTCCCCATGTCTGCATGGGTTTCCTCCGGATGCTCCGGTTTCCTCCCACAGTCCAAAAGATGTGTGGGTTAGGTTGATTGGCCAAACTAAATTGACCCTAGTATCAGGGGATTGGCAGGGTGGGGTTACGGGAATGGGGCTTAGGTGGGATTGTGTTCGGTGCAAACCCGATGGGCCAAATGGCCTCCTTCTGCACTGTAGGGATTCTAGAAATTTTAGGAGAAGGGTCGTCAAGTCCAATATGTATTTTCCATTGTAATTTATGAGACCTAAGAAAGACTTCAACTCCATTGTGTTTCTAGGAATCGGAGCCCCTTTTATGGCCTTTGCCTTCCCTTCAACCGGGTGTAATCCATCCTTGTCATTGCAAAGCCATAAAACGTCCTCCAAACTCTCCAAATGTTCCTCTCCAAAAGTGGTCATTCTAGCTTTGGTGTTTCACAGGCTTAAAGACAAGATGCCCAATCGGACTTGCTGAAGGTTTGCTCTCCAATAATAGATACAGCGGCTCCTGTGTCTATCTCCATGTCTAGGGGATGGTTATTTACCTGAAGTTTAATCTTGATTGGAGCCACTTTGGGTATGGTGATGCAATGTAGCTGCAAAAATTTCTCATTCTTAGGCTGGTTTATTTGTACAGTCCTGTCCCTTTGGTCTGAGTGATCCGCATTTTGACTGTTTCAGTAGCCTTGTCTGGGGCAGATCCAATGACAACAAGTGCATCGCGGATGTACTCGCTCCTCACTGTGTTGTGGAGAGACTTCCCATCTAGTTCTGGAATCACACAGACTCAGACTCCAATCACATTTTCTTGGCAGCAAATGGGAGATGGAAGTGTCATCCGCTGGGGGCTTGGTTCTGGGGTACAGGGGTCGCTCAAGGCTGAGGACGAGACCGTCTATGAACCCCTGAAGCTCCTGGGCCCCTTTTTTCCTCATTTTCACAGGAAAAGGCCAGCTCTGTAGCTTTCTTGAGGTCCAGAGTTGAGTCGGTCAGTAGCCTCCTTTGGGTTGCAATGTTATTAATTCCACATACAAACGATCCCATAACATTTTCAGAAATGCTGAGCTGTGCTCATACTGCTCTGCCAATTTCCGCAGCCTCGTTAAGAATTCAGTGGCTGGTTCCCTGGGAGTCTAGTTGCCGTATTAAACCTGTAGCAATGCAATGTAACAGATGGTTGGGGGTTGCAGTGATCGGGTGCCATATCTACCATTTTGTCAAAAGGTTTTGAATCCGGGGCTGTCAGTCAGGTTAAATTCTTTATGATGCTGAAAGTCGGGGCCCACAGGTATCTTCTATCCCATTTGCCCAGAGGGAGTATTTAATTAGTTTGATGTACAATGCTCTACTCCCACATCATAAGTTTCTAATTTCCAAAACAGTGGCATTTCCAATATCTCCCCATTATCATCTCACCGGGTTTGTTGAAAGGCAAGGCTCTCTGAAACTTTTTTTGCTTCTCGTCTCTACTGTAATGAGTTAAGAAGCCCGATTGGAAAGGAACATAATTTATTACAGAATGCAATGTATAACCACTACCGTGGTGTACACACATTAGTCCCTGCTTGGGACTGCAATTCAGCAGGCCCAGTCCTGGGCCTGCCTTACAAAGAGGCTCAGGTAATGAATTTCAACTGGACAGGCCACTGTCTGTTACCAGGGAAACTCATACTCAATGAACCCCACAGGGAGATCAATCAGTGATTCCCCATGGACCCCTTGGGGTTATTACAACCTAAAAAGATTGATACAAAACTGTATTGTTACAAAAAATTCCTGACCAAATTATGCAATGATGCCACCACGTAGCGCCAAAACTGACCAATGTTAAAAATTCATCATCTTAACCATAGCTTATCATTCCAAACACAGGCCTGAGGAAAGTGTGAGTAAATGTTGAGAATTGCTAATGTTTGACCTTTATCTCATTGACAGTCTAGAACCATATGGCAATGAAAAATGTATGGGCTCAATCTTATCAGCCATTCACATCACATTCCTGCTGCAGCGAAGTTGGAGAGGAATCTGGCGTCCAGCCAAATTTCCGTTCATTGCCACAGGATGGGAAAGCCCAACTGGCATGAATGGCCAGAATATTCTGGCCTTTGGATCACAGAGACTTCTACACAAAAAAAAGTTATTGTTTTACAATACACATTGAAATGATCTGTGTATCCCTTATTACTTATGGAATGACAGTTTACCTGATATTCTCTTAAATGTTGTCATAGACTTAGCTTCAGTAACTATGTGCAACAACATGTTCCATTTTCGAATTAGCCTATTCAGAACAACAATCCTTTCTGGATTCCTCTGTTTCCTGAGCTCATGGGTAAGAGTTTATGGGCAAAAAATTGCCTTTGCTAATAACTTTCAAATAAAGCATACGGTACCTAGACTTAATGACACAAGAAAACATCCCAACATTTTAAAAACACACTTGATCAGAACATTCAATTCACAATAAATCACTAGCTGTAGTGATTCCTTGTTCTGTCTTCAGATTTCTTCCCACCAAATTTCAGCAATGTAATGAGTGTTCTCTGTCCCCCTATTTGAAACAAGCCCACTCTTACTCCACTCTTTGCAACAGCTCCACAATGTGACAAGATTTAAGTTATGACAGTGGAACATTACAAAAAAACAATGTAGACATCATCACACTAAACTGAGGGGTAAGATATTCTCTGGTTGTTAAAGAGTTAATAGAAAGTGGGCAGCTGCTGAGCTGGAAAACAAGCGAACTTTGATGTTGTGAGCCAGAGTATCTGCCATAAGAGGGTCTGTTAATATATTCCATTACGTGGAATGAGGAAGAAAAGTGCCATTGTGATCAGTATTTCACTGTTAAGAATCATGTCAACTTACATTAACATCATTGTGAGTGCATTTGATAGTTGGCACACAAGAGTGGAATAATTATATACCACAGAAATATATAATTTGTGATTTATTTTTAAAATGACTTCATTTAAGTCTGCTTATTTATGTCAAGTTGCTTTAATCCAACGCACTGGTCTGCAGGAGTGATTACTCAGCATCTACTGCCAAATTCCCTGAACATCCCATCTGGCTATGGATTAAACAGTGAAGGGCATTGCCATGTCACAATGAAGCTACCATATCATCAGGACAATTGCTGTGATGTAACTAAGACTGCAAATAATAAACTATTAGTCTACATGTTTCTATGATAGCATGTTACAGTACAAAATAAGAGATGAAAAACCATTTATATTCTCAATAATATAACACTCACGGGTAAAGTGAAATTGCCTTACCAGAATTGTATGGAGACAAGCAAGTTCCTTTGCAGAAATATTCGAATTAGCTGCAAAATGAACACATGGTGCTTAAAGGGGAGCTTATATAAAGGAAAACAATAACATACGTTCAAAAAATTGTAGTTACCTATGAATTCAGAGTGCTGGTAAGGGCACGCGTAGTACTCCTTCGATTCTTGAATGTGCAACTTGGTTTGGAAACCAACCCAGATCCAAAGGATGACATTTTCCTTTCTCTCTTGCAGAGGTCCATTGTGAAATTAATCTGCGACTTCTCAACCTATTTTCTTGGCATTCGTACGCTCAGGATAAAAGACAGCTCACTATTTGGCATTCTCACCCAAGACAGAAATGACAAATGAAGGAAATGGAAAAATTCAGGCCAGTGTAAACAGAACAGCTTTTGATTTACTGGAGCAGAACTTTGTGACATCATTTTGATGGCCTCTCCTACGCAAAATAGCTCTGCATAAATTGCCTTTAATCAATGATTCTTAATCATATAAAACAATAACAAGATTGACTTTGGTGAATACACTATCCATCACTTTGGTAACATTTATTATTAAACATTTCAGGTGAGATTGCTTTATAGAAGCATTGTGAAGGTTACTGCTAAAACAAAAGTAACATTTTACCATGTATTTCCAGTACTGAAGAATTCACAACACATTATTCAATATAGAGGAATAGAAATGACAAATAATTCTAAGCATGTTTTTGTGTTGGATATGTATTACATACAGGCACTGTAAGAAATCATAGAAGTACAATGTAGACTAAACTGGGAGGTACAATTTCAGCTGATATCGAAAAGCTTGAGGTGATGGTTCTTTTCCCATGAATGGGACCAGGTTTTGTGTTCCATTGTGTACTCTGTTCATACAACTGTCTTCACGGCTTAGACACAAAACTAATTCTTTAATTTATTAAAATTCATGACAAGAACAAATAGGTATTTACAATGTGGTCAACTAACTGACAGTACATGTCAAAGGAAGGAGGAGGTGGGGATTGCAAGAGACAGTCAACTTGAGTTACTCTAGCCAAAAGAGAAAATGCTGGAAAATCTCAGCAGGTCTGGCAGCATCTGTAAGGAGAGAAAAGAGCTGACGTTTCAAGTCCAGAGGACTTTGTCAAAGCCCTTTGACAAAGAGTCATCTGGACTCCTTACAGATGCTGCCAGACCTGCTGAAATTTTCCAGCATTTTCTCTTTTGGTTTCAGATTCCAGCATCCGCAGTAATTTGCTTTCATCTTGAGTTACTTTAGCGTGTTCTTAGCAGCTACTTGAGACAAGTATTACCCTATGAGCTTTGATTAATTCACTTTCCAATGCTCAGATAGCGATTGGCCCAAGAAAGCCAATAACTCAAAGTAAAAAAAAATTCAAGTTGCAGTGATCTAAAATTAAACTCGACATCAAGTTATTTTGTGAAGAAGGCGGGGGAAACAACTTAAGACATCAAATCAGTTAGTGTGACATATTTAAGAAAACATATCAATGATGGAACATGTCCAATTTTGCCATTTATCATAATTTACATGTGCAGTATAAAAGTTAAACACATTGTGCCACATCGCGCACACAATTAAAATAGCAACCTAGCATTCGTATTTCATATGTTTGTACAGAATATCCAACAAAATCATTTATTAATGAAAACAGGGCTGTTACCAAATACTTTCAAACAGGAAACCAAATAATGATTAATTTTCACATACGATAGGTACAATACATTATCTCTCTCTTTCTTATTGCAAGTGCAAATAACCTGATAAACTTGATTGCATATTCACAGATGACAACAGGGGGAGGGGTGGAACAAATTGTAATGAGAGTTGTGAATGACTAAAGGAAGATGAGAAGGTAGACGGTAGTCACAGTTCAATATCGAAAAAGGTAACGCGCTGCATAGTGGATGCAAGAATAGCAGAAGGAAATGCACATTAGACACTAAGATCTCGAATGAATTAGAGGAGCTGAGGGGTCTTTGATGTGCAAATAGACAGGTCATTAAAGGTGGCAACTCAGATAGAGTTAAAAAGACAAACATAATCCTTGTTTCCTTCAGCCAGGGGCCAAGAGTACAAAGGTAACAGACAACGTTCTTTTTGTACAAGATGTTAAGTTAGGACTTAGTTGGAGAATTGTGTACAGTTTTGAGCACCATACTATCAGAAGCAGACAAAAAGATATTTGAAAAGCTGCAGCATAGATCTACCAGAACAGTGTCAGAAATATCCTTCTTAATCCATTAACAATGTTTGAAGGATCGTAAAATTCCTACAGTACAATTCTTTTTCCCAGGGTTGAAGAGTCAATTACTAGGGGGCATAGGTTTAAGGAGACTGGGGCAAGGTTTAAAGGAGATGTACAAGGCAGAATTTTTATACAGGAAGTAGTGAGTGCCTGGAACTCGTTGCTGGGGAAGATAGTGGCAGCGGATACGGTAGTGACTTTTAAGGGCCGTTTTGACAGGTGCATGAATAGGATGGGAGTAGAGGGATATGGTCCCCGGAAGGGTAGGGGGTTTTAGTTAAGTCAGGCAGCATGGTCAATGAGGCTTGGAGGGCCGACGGGCGTTTTTTTACAGAAGGAGGCCATTCAGCCCATTGAGTCTGCACTGGCATTTTAACTAGGCTCACTCGTTTCCCTATCCCTTAACCCCATGTATTTTACTCCATTAATCCCCTAATCGACCCATTTGGGGGAAATTTAGCCTGGCCAATCCACCCAACCAGCACATAGAATCATAGAATCCTACAGCGCAGGAG
Organism: Carcharhinus amblyrhynchos; assembly: GCF_965287045.1. NCBI lineage: Eukaryota > Metazoa > Chordata > Chondrichthyes > Carcharhiniformes > Carcharhinidae > Carcharhinus > Carcharhinus amblyrhynchos. The sequence continues at coordinate 128,691,374 of NC_137327.1, forward strand.
GAGGCCATTTGGCCCATTGAGTCTGCATCGACCATAATCCCACCCAGGCCTTATCCCCATAACCTCATGCATTGACCCTAACTAATTCCCCTGACACTCAGGGGCAATTTAGTATGGCCAAACCACCTAACCTGCACATCTTTGGACTGTGGGCAAAACCGGAGCACCCAGAGGAAACCCACGCAGACATGGGGAGAATGTGCAAACTCCACACACTCAGTGACCCAACCCGGAATCAAACCTGGGTCCCTGCCGCAATGATGCAGCAGTGCTAACCACTGTGCCACCATGCCAGCCCGCATCTTTGGACTGTGGAAGGAAACTGGAGCAGGCACACAGAGAACATGCAAACTCTACACAGTCCCGAAGGCCGGAATTGAACCCAGGTCCCTGGCGCCATGAGGTAGCTAACCACTGTGCCACATGTCACCCCATGACTTACTTAAGACTATAAAGATTATTGTAGGGTAAATGTAAATGATTCTCTGACTATTCACACCCATGCACAACTCCAGTGAGAACAGGCCATTTGGCACTCAGCCAAACCTCCATTCATTGCAGCGGGACTGGAGAATCCCTGCTGCGGGCAAGGGTGGAAATTCCAGCCCATAAAGAATTACTTCCACTTCTTGCTGAGATGGCTGCAAGAAGGCTTAGATTTAAGATAATCACAAAAAGAAATAAAGGGATGATTAGAAAAGTTTTTTTTACAAAGGGAGTGGTTACAATGTGGAATTCTCTGTAAATGAAGTCGAGACTATAATCATTTAAAAAAAGCAATGAGGTAGTTGGCTGAAAGAGATTAATAATGAGCAGGTGAGTGGGATAGGTAATTCTTGGAGAAAAACTCCAAAATAGGCTCAATGAGCCAAAGAACCTATTCTATTACCTCTGAGTATTCAATGAATTCTGATATAGACCCTAGCTTGAAACAAATTCCTACATTTTATAACTCAATTCAAATCCAATGGCATTTATTTACTTGGATAGTGTTTGATGTAAGTTTCTACCCTCTGAAAATTATTTCACCTCGAACATAAATTCCTGTACTAACGGTGTAATTTGGTAAAAAATTGGTCGAGCCAGAAAGGGACAAGAGGGAAGGACCTCTTCATCAACCTTTTGGGATAACCCCTGCCTTGTGCCACCATGAAAGACTAACTATATCTACACAACTGCTATCCAAAATCCAAGATTGTTGCAACCATCTCCTAATCAAACTCCTCAGAGTCTTATAAGCAAATTTTAGTTCGGTAGAACATTCCAATATACTAACTTCATGTGTTCTTCTTGGTCCAGAGCCTGCAAGTACAACTAGGGAAACAATATGAAGTATCTCCTCAAGCAGCCCTCAGAGGAGCAGGTTGGCCACCAATGTTAGATCGAACCATATGTCCAAATACAGGATGACTGATGTCCAGTTAGACTGTGGAAGGGCTCAAAGATGTCCAAAATTGGACAATCTGTAAACAAGATGAAGATGATAATGATTTGTTAGAAGATAACTATCACATCTAAAAGGTCCACTCCAGGACAGATACTTTTCCACTCTGACACAGTCAACACAATGTCAGCCTCCTGAAAACTGGATTAGGGAATCAGAACGGAAACTAGCAAAATAACGTCAGCATCCTTCCTACTCCTTTAACATTTCAGATTATGCGGCAACCGGGGAGAACTAAATCCTTTGGAGATTGTCAGGTTAGGCAACATTCTGAAAGCTTTTTTTTCAAACCACGACTGAAATGGTGAATGGGATTATTTTTATCAATTTGAACTTAGATGCAACTGTCAAATCACTACAGCTTTTTCTTTGTTAGTATTTTATTTTTTTTTCTTAGTCTTACAGCTTGCAGACCCTTCCAGAGGGGCAACAGGTTGCAACAGATATACAAATCAGGAATACAGTTTTTAACAACATTTTAATGTGCATAAAAAATAAACCAAAGTTGTAGGTTATATTTCAGTCTAAGCTCAGCCTAGTACCATGTCAATTTTAATAATTAAACAGTAATGTTTCTTTACAGTGACCATATTTCCATTTCACGATGCACCCAATGTGGTAGGAAAATAATTAATGATTTTTTTTTAAATGGAAAACACCAACAATTAAAGGAACTTCTCCAAAGTTAGGCAGGGAGATTGAAAAAGCAAAGTGACAGCAAAGGAAGAGGACAGGGAAAAAAAAAATCACAGGCAAATACACCAATGTTGATAAGAACATTTGTTCAGGAGTTTATTTTAACATGTTCTTTAGATATCATTTCTGGGCAAAGTGTCTTCATCACTTTAAATTACTCTTATCTGTGTGGCCCTGCCATATAATCACTGTTTCTGGGACCACTTCTTGTGGATGATCCATTGCCTCCTTGACAGTTGCAGTTGGGACAGTGGTGATGGTGCGGAGGCGGCCGGTGGTGGTGAACTGAAGACCCCGATGACATGGAAATAGCAGATGCAGCCGCCATCATGGGCATGGAGAACCACGGATTGCAAAATGGCAACAGGCTGGCCAGGTGTGCTTGGGCAGCCGCCGCAGCAAGGTCAGGGTACATGCCTTGGAAAGCTGGCACTCCCATCATAGGTCCAAAACCAGCAGCCATAGGGGGCATGAGGTGGTACACTGAGGTAGCTGAAGTGGTGCTGCTGGTCTCCACAGCATGATTACCAGCCCGGATCAGGCCGCCATGTTGTGACGGATGAAACTGAGTCATTTGGTTTACTTTAGTGCTTTGCTCTGTAGCTATATGGTCGGCTGGTCTCACTGCTAGGGCAGGGGGAGCTGGATTGCCAGAACTATTTGTGTTCCCAGTATTGGTGACTCGTTGATTGCTGAGGTTACTTTCAAATGCAAATTTGTGCTCATTTTCCCTTGTAGGTGACACTAAGTTGTTCTGCTGTACAGCTAAGGTCTGTATTAGTTGTCTCGGGCCGCCTGGTGTCCCCCCACTGACAGGGAAGTCACTATTGGAATCCCCTTCTGTGCAGTTAAGATTAGGAATCGCACTTTTAATCCCAACTCTTCGCTTCATTCTGGGCAGCAGGTGAGGGTAATCTCTTCTGAAATTCAGGTTATGGTAAAACTGAAACTGAAATGAAAATGCCATCATTTTATTAATCACAGAATGGACATAACTGACTTAACCTTTTCAATCCTGAATGCTTTTGGATGTACTGTAACTGGGGCACTTTGACACCACAGATCTTTGCCTTGGTTGTAAGGGAGTTAAAGGGCTGTGACCATTTTGATCATTTGGACATAGTCCTGGAGTTGTGATCACTTGACCTCCTGTCTATAACCATCCCACGTACCTACTCACTGGTCAGCCCACATAACACATCGCCTTCCCCACACTAACTGGGATACAATTAGACACCTCAGTCTCTGACAGGATGAATGAGTGTCAGCCAAGTTCCCCCACGTCTAATATTTTTGTAACTAATATTTCACGGGAAATTCTCTGGGAATTGTAAGGAAGGCAGTGCTATTGCCACTGAAGTAGTAATCCAAAGACCCAGGGCAAGATCTGGGGACCTGGATTCAAATCCCACAGCGGGTGGTGAAATTTGAATTCAGTAAAAATCTGGAATGAAAAGTCCATTTTTTAACATGGTGGTATTTTTTCTTCTCTGAGACAGAGGTGTTCTGAAGATTAGACTTTAATTCCTGGGGACCACAGAGCAATCCTGGAGGCTTGGCAACCCTCCAATAGACATAGTGGGGACAAAGCCTTTGGTAATGGTCCCTGTACATTTTTTTAGTTAGCTTTTGAAATGATACACTATGTGTTTCCGAAGCAGTCCTTTCACTAAAACAAGATTCCTGCCAATTACTTTTTTACAGTTTCAGTAAATGCATCAAAATCAAGTTTAAATCTGGGCTTTTCATACTTAACAATTTGTCATGTTCTCCCTACAACATGGATTGGGCAGCTTTTCTTTGGGAATGTGAATAACATTGAGGAGAAAGCAAAACTAAACGTCCATCTTCAGTCACCCTGAAGACATCAACTGTCAATAACACAGTGAGTGGGACTGGAAGTCTAATATAGGCCAGGCCAAAGGAATGAAGTAGATTGGTGTGTCATCTGGGGTTTTAAATCAAGCAGCACTCTGAAAGCTAGTGGCTTTTGCTACCAAACAAACCTGTTGGACTTTAACCTGTTCTAAATCAAACCAGCAGCTTTCACCTATCTGTGCGTAATGAGGTCAATAACTTTGAGTGAAAGGCTAATATCAGCAGAAATGTTAAGCTATATAAATGCTAAATGTCATCTTCAGTAAGTATTTTTGTCACTGCCATATGCCTCTGGATGAGCAAAAGAATTCATTTTTTTATTCACTTACAAGCTGTGGAGGCATCACTGACTGGGGGCCAGCATTTATTGCCTGTCCCTAACTGCCCTCCATTTCAGAGGGCATTTGAGAGTCAACCACATTGCTGTGGACCTGGAGCCAGAGCAGGTAAGGATGGCAGATTTCCTTCCCTTCAGGGCAGTGGTAAATGGGTTTTTACGACAATCAACAACGGTTTCATGGACTTTTCATTCCAGATTTTTTACTGAATTCAAGTTTCACCATCTACTGTGGGATTTGAACCCAGGTCCCCAGATCTTGCCCTGGGTCTTTGGGTTACTAGTCCAGTGACAACAGCACTGAGCCACTGCCTCCTTTGCAATACCCAGTAATTCACACTATCCCCAGTCCTTTCATGTCCACAGCAAATCCAGAACCAAAACACAAAGGAAAACATGGAAAATCAGGCTATGATTGGAGAACGCCGAACATTTGTCAACCAAGTCTGTTGCAATGTCGGTTCAAAGTAAGCCTATGCTGCACTGATATGATGTACGTGGTAATATCAGCTGGAGACTGTTGAAAGAATTGGAGGAGTTGTAGACAGTGAGGATGGATGTTACAGTTTGCAGAGGGACATAGATAAGCTGCAGAGCTGGGCTGAGAGGTGGCAGATGGAGTTTAATACGGAAAAGTGTGAGGTGATTCACTTTGGTAAGAATAACAGGAGTACAGAATATAGGGCTAATGGAAGGACTCTTAGTAGTGTTGACGAGCAGAGAGATCTCCGGGTACATGTGCATAGCTCCCTGAAAGTTGGCACCCAGGTTGATAAGGTTGTTAAGAAGGCATATGGTGTGTTAGCTTTTATTGGTAGAGGAATTTAATTTCAGAGCCGTGAGGTCATGTTACAACTGTACAAAACTCTGGTATGGCCGCACTTGGAGTATTGCGTACAGTTCTGGTCGCCGCATTATAAGAAAGATGTGGAGGCATTGGAAAGGGTGCAGAGGAGGTTTACCAGGATGTTGCCTGGTATGGTGGGAAGGTCTTATGAGGAAAGGCTGAGGGACTTGAGGTTATTTTCATTGGAGAGAAGAAGGTTACGAGGTGACCTGACTGAGGCATACAAGATGATCAAAGGATTGGATAGGGTGGACAGTGAGAGCCTTTTACCTCAGATGGTGATGGCTAACACAAGGGGACATAGCTTTAAATTAAGGGGTGGTAATTATAGGACGGATGTCAGAGGTAGGTTCTTTACTCAGAGGGTAGTAAGGTCATGGAATGCCCTGCCTGCAGCAGTTGTGGACTCGCCAACTTTAAGGGCGTTCAAATGGTCAGTGGCTAGGCATATGGATAACATTGGAATAGTTTAGGTCAGAGGGTCATTAGATTGGTTCCACCGGTCAGCGCAACATCGAGGGCCGAAGGGCCTGTACCGCGCTGTAATGTTCTATGTTCTATGAATTATTTAAACAATTGGATGATCTCCCTTGGCATTGCCCACTGCAAGTCTGAACAAAACCAATTCCCCTCAGGCTGCTCTGGTGTTGCTAAGGTAAATCTAATAAGGATCAGAAGCATAGTGTGCCTCATCCAATGGTAGAATTATAAAACTGCAGTTGTGGATGTAGCTCACAGAACGGTGATGCTCAGATAAGGACTGCCTAATGTACATAATAACTTCTATACGGGCTTTCGATATATTCGCCTCATTTGGTCCATTTGGTATGCGGCTTCACAATGTATTCTTCCCCACTTCTAATCATTTTTATTTCATTTCCAGTTTTTCTTCTGATTGATTCCCCCCTCTACTTGCTGAGGGAGTGATGTACAGTTGGGTACAGTTCAATGGGGGACATTCATGACCTCACCCAACACAGCATTCATTCTTGATGTGTGAATCTAACCTGTGAACATCACATAGCCATGGGGAGTATCACCCAGTATCCACACACAGGCCTACACACACACACACACACACACACACACACATCATTAATGCCACCACTTAAGCAACGGATTCCCCTTCAGATTCTGGCTCAGTATTTAAAGACTGAGGCAATAGGCAAAATGTTCTTAAATTACTGTGAAGGTATTTGATATACAACTTATAGAACATGGAGATCTTTCCTGTAGGTGGTTCCATTTTTACACATCCATGAGTGAATAGAATGCATTGGATAAATTTATTCAATAATCTATCTGCTGTACGTTACGTGGGCAGATGTTGCCCGGGCATGAATTCAACACATATTCTCCATGTATCGAGCCTATTAATCGCAGAGCAGCAGCCTCCAATTCATTCTGACATCATAGATGATTCAATTAACATAGCAACAGGGAATGACTTATTATGGCATCATCACCTTAGAAACCCTATCAGTCATTCTTGCATGTTTGCCCAGTAAGAACATACAAGAGGATGCAGCCCAGGAGATTGTGCTGCACCACATTTACTCCAACCTGGTCATAATCTACACGCATTGTGATGGTCAAGGTTATACCTTAAATAAAACAGCAGAGACGGTCAGCTGTTATTCCAAATCTGTACTGTGAACGATTTAAATGACCTTTATGGATTATAAGAACGTTCTGAGGGCAATGTGGCTGGACAGAGGCTAGGCTGGTTGGTCATGCATGGAGATCATACTGAGGACCAGTCCTTTCAGGATGTTGCTGCAACCTGGGATTTTTCTGATTTCGTTCAGCAGACCATTTTCAATAATCATTGGAAAATACACAACTGCCTCAATAGATAGATTACATGTGCTTTGTTGCACAATCTTTTGCTATTGGATTAAATAGTTTACTGAGGCCATGCACTAGATAGATTTCGTTTTTTTTTACAAATGTTCTGGTATTTGCTCACATCAGTTGACAGACTGGTGGGTGTGGTGGGGTGGGCTGGGGGAAAGGGTTAAATTCAATTCATTTTTTGTTGGGGGGGGGGGCGGAGTGGTTGAAATTATTAGAAGCTGGGGCAATAAAGCCACAATCCAGTTTCAATCCAGTTGAGGCCAAAAACTGAGTGAACTGTTAAACTTACTGATTGGACTTTCCCTTCCGTGTCTCAATAAACTGTGATTCTTGGGGACAGAAGGTTGAGGGGCGGGGGGACTGCTGGAGGGGGAGCGGGGTGTTGGAAGGGGGAGGATGTTGGAGGGGGAGGGAGGGGGTGTTGGAAGGGTGGGTGTTGGAGGGGAAGGGGAGTGTTGGAAGGGGGAGGATGTTGGAGGGGGAGGGGGGTGTTGGAAGGGGGAGGATGTTGGAGGGGGAGGGGGGTGTTGGAAGGGGGAGGATGTTGGAGGGGGAGGGAGGGGGTGTTGGAAGGGTGGGTGTTGGAGAGGAAGGGGGTGTTAGAGGGGGTGTGTTGGAAGGGTGGGTGTTGGAGGGGAAGGGGATGTTGGGGGGTTGTTTGAGGGAGAGGGGGATGTTTGAGGGGAAGGGGTGTGTTAGAGTGGGAGGGGGGTGTTGGAGGGGGAGGGGGGTGTTGGAGGGGGAGGGGGTGTTGGAGGGGAAGGGTGGGTGTTGGACAGGGAGGGGGTATGTTGGAAGAGGGGATGTTGGACGGGTGGGGGTGTTGGAAGGGGGGTGTTGGAGGGGGAAGGGCCTGTTGGAGGGGGAGGGGTTGATGGAAGGGGGTGTTGGAGGGGGAGGAGGGTGTTGGGGGATTGTTGGAAGGTGGGTGTTGGAGGGGAAGGGAGTGTTGGAAGGGGAGGGGGTGTTGCAAGGGTAGGGGGTTGTTGGAGGGGGAGGGAGGGGGTGTTGGAAGGGGGAGGGTTGTTGGAGGGGGAGGGGGTGTTGGAAGGGGGGTGTTGGAGGGGGAGGGGGTGTGTTGGACGCGGGTGTTGGAGGGGGTGGGAAAGGGCTGTTGGAGGGGAGGGGGCATTGGAGGGTGTGGGGGTGTGTTGGAAGGGGGGATGTTGGAGGGGGAGGGGGTGTTGGGGGTGTGTTGGGAGGGGGGATGTTGGAGGGGGAGGGGGTGGTGGGGGTGTGTTGGGGGGGTTGTTGGAAGGGGGAAGGATCCCATTGCAATATCAGCCACAACAATTCTGTTACTGTATACTGTGTGTGGGTGTGTGCACTTTTTGCTTTCTACCTTGGTCATTGAAATTGCTCCTTTTTCTTCAGCAATGAATTCAGAAAGAGAGGCAGATCGTTGAAAATCTTGGCGGATTTTGCTAAAACCATACAGGTTCAGCTGCCGAATGAAACTTTTCATGCAGTCAGTTTCAAAGATCCTAGAGGGACCACGCCGCTCCAGCACCTCTTTCTTAAAGGACTCCTCATCTATAACTACACAGTTCCCACCATCGTCCCACCGGATGGATGCAAACTGATCGCTCTCAACGATTTTCCAGAGTTTTTTCGGGAAGGTAAGTGACATAAGGTCAGTGTCACCTACCTCCTCGTAGTAGACCAGCCGGGGTCTTTTTAAAACCGACTCCTCAGTCAGGGCTTGGAGGGCATTCTCTTCTAATATTGTCCTTAGTTCCGAATCCCCTGCTGCAGTCTGGTCGCAAGCAGGACCGGCTGAAGACCTCTCGTGTGTCTTGCCCTCGGGAGGCTGGCTGACTTCTTTAAGGTCCAAGGAGCCCGGGTCCCCCGCTGTGGGGTTGGAGTCACCTTCTGTGTCGCTGTCCTTTTCCACTTTGATGGCTTTCTGGAGTGCAGACATTGTCTCTTCTTTTTCTGTTTGGAGGGGAGGGGGGGGGGGGTTCTGGGGGTGGGGGGGGGAGAGAGAGAGAGAGAGAGAAAAAGGAAAGGAGTGGGGAGGTTTCTCTCTTTTTTTGACTTTTTAAATTGTTTGACTTGAAGGTGTCCCCTTTGCTGAGCCCAGTCTCCCAACCACGGGTTTGAACGGCGCTGGTTTAGGTTGAGGCACACAACAGAAGCTGCCACTGGCTGGACAGAATAAGTTGAGTGATGTGTGGCTTAAAAAACACCGTGAGGAGTTCCACATCGTCATAAAACAAAACCGCCAACGCGCTCAGAGCCGTCACAATGCACTTTGCCACAATCCACTGGCCGTCACAATCAGGAAACCTTCACCCTGTCCCCTTGGAAAAATGTTACATCCACCCCCTCACCCACCCTCCATCTCCCTGCTTTCAACCAAGAGCAGCAATGCCTGTGTGCACTGCCACCCACTCAGCTCACACTCACTGAACATGCGGCCTTGTCACAGCAAGGAAAAAAAAAGACAGGAGCCCAATTCACATGTCCTCACCACCCCCGGCCATAACTGACCCATTTGACCAGGGAGCCTGTTTCTGGAGAACAAGACAGCCAATTGGTGCAGTTAAACATGGTGATGCTTGTGTGCAAATTGGTATCATCTGCATCTGCTGCTAATAGACCTCAGCCACATGGTCCCTGAGCTTTTACCGTCCTCACCAATATTTGGACACTGGTGCCCTAACAAAATCTGAAATTCCAAGGCACACTTGGGCAAGACCTCCGCTGCAGGACTGCAACTGTTCTATACTTAAGGGTGGCACAGTGGTTAGCACTGCTGCCTCACAGCACCAGGGACCTGGGTTCGATTCCTGGTTTGGGTCACTGTCTGTGTGGAGTCTACACATCCTCCCCATGTCTCTGTAAGTTTTCTCCCACAGTCCGAAAGACGTGCGGGTTGGGTGGATTGGCCTTGCTAAGTTGTCCCTTACGTCAAGGTCGCCTGACTTGAACACCTCAAACCCGGACTTCAGCAATCAGTGGATAGCCCTGTTCATCCGTCCTTTCATTGGGAAACACGCAGATTTGCTTCTTTGGCACACTAATGATGTCAGTTACTGTAGTGACGTACTCATTCAGGTTAGTCGCAGAGTTTTAAATACTGATCAGTTCACTGACTCCAATTGATCGTATGCTTAATCAACAATTTCACTATTATTTTGTCAAATACCAGGATGGTGGAAGGCAAGCCAGATGGACCTTGGTCTCTTATCATCCAGCAATTCTGTCTCTATTGCAAGTTCAGGACAATTTTCAGGTAGTTTGTGTATAACTCAATTTAAAAGATCGGTGTTACCAGCTGGAACATCACATGAGAGTCAGCTGTCATCATGTTTCCACCGTGTGTTTGCTCAGTGGAAAACCCACATTGCTATTCATAGGTGGTATAAATACAAGAAGCAGCAAGAAGTCTGAGATCACGGGCCAACCCTTGCCCGTACAGCACACAAGAAACAATACTTTTCACTGTATACTTATATATGACAATAATAAATGAAATCAAATCAACCTAAATCAGTTGTGGCATGGTGGCACAATTAACACTGCTGCCTCACATTGCAAGGGACCCGGGTTCAATTCCCACATTGGGTCATTGTCTGTGTGGAGTCTGCATGAGTTTCCTCTGGGTGCTCCAGTTTCCTCCCACGCTCCAAAGATGTGTGAATTTGGTGGATTGGCCATGCTGAATTGTTCCTTTGTGCTGGGGGACTAGCTAGGGTAAATGCATGGGGTTATGGGGATAGGGCCTGGGTGGGATTGTCTCAGTGGGCCAGATGGCCTCCTTCTGCACTGCAGGATTTGATAAATAAACGAGGTTAGAGAGATCACTGGTAATAGGCCTGGATTATTCATTAATTTTGAAGTTTGGAGCATGCGTGATTACATGAATCAGCCTCCTGTTATGCTACAGCCTTCCATGACACATATCTCTCTTATTGCAGGTCTGTACTGTGGCTGCTCTGCCCCATTATCCATGTTCTCAAAGAACATTTTGTCAGTCAAGACACTGCTCACGTGGGCAGTTTAGCAACTGCCTTGAGTTGATCAACATGGATCAGGGTTCCCATCAACGTGTGGCATGCACTACCCATCCCGCCCTCCGGCCCCAACCCCCAACCTGATGTACCCTTGAGGGCAAAATCTGAGTCAATGTGTGCATAGTGCTGATTTCTGATATAGGAACAGAATTCAGAAACATTTAGTTATTTTATTTTTACTGAAAGTAAAGCAGCATGTACACAATACACATTTACAGATATTACACAAATATTATTACACAAAAGAAAAAACAAAACACAAAATGTCAATCTCTGGTCCAACAATAAGTATTTGCTATCCTACACAAAATGATTGCACTTTTCCTTCTCAGGCCTGCTGAGAGTTCCTACTTTGCTCCCTCTCCTCGATCAACACACGAATCTGCGCTGCTAAAGACTTAGAAACTTTTAGGTTTGAAATACTTAACACATCATACCCGTTTACATAACCATTTCATATGGAAAGCACCCTCCTCCTCTCTCCCCCTGCAGCAGTTTAAGTTTTGGTTAAAAACTACATTATCAGATATTCATATAAATAACTTAGTAATACAATTTGAAACAGGGACGACATATTTTTTGGGGATCCTTGCCATCGTATGTGTTGAGTTTTTTCATGATGATCCAAGGGAGCTAATCTAGATATAGGTGGCTTGTCAGATGATTCAAGAGTAATTTAAAACGGTAGGCTAAATGAACAAGAGAAGTTTCAATATAACAGCAGCAGTGTTGCATTGTGAAACACTCCCTGCAAAACTGACTAATCTAGATCAGGTAAAATGATCTTAAAAATGTTGGTCAACATTGCTTCATGAGATGGCATCCCAAAACTCAAGACAATTCTGTACAGAAACAATTGATTCAGGAGGCCAGAAAATGATAAACCTTTCCTTCAGTGACTGACAATCACTACTCAAAACATACAGGGATAATTTTCAGTTGCAGCCCGGTGGAGTGTGACTCTTCCCAATAACGGTGGAAGCTGCCCACTTTATCATCCAGTTGAAATCAGTGCACTGAAGATCAGGCACAGCTACAGCAGGTTAGGAAAAAGTCCATTAGGTTAATGTGACCCCAGTGGTTTTTATATGCAGTAACACCAGCAGTACCGCCTGCACATACCAATGATACATTGCAGGGGGGAGGGGGGAATTATCTCGTCCCACGGTGGCAGACCATGCTAAGGTCCATTGACCTCAGGCACGACTTTCCACTTTTGCATTGAGCACGACTGGGAAATTCTGCCCAATGAAATCAGAAGACAAAACATGATGGGAAAGATATTGAGATCCTAACAATAAAACAACCTTTGGTGAGGAAATGTTAATATAGGTGACAAACACAAACAGGATCTCCAAAAGTACATTTTGATATAAACTCAGAAACAGTTTTGAAACCACCAGAAGTTTTATGATTAAAAAAAAACTACAGTGACCCCTACTATAGTGCTGCCCAGCTGTAGTATCACTTTTCTTGCGATTACTCTAAAGACCAAATCAATTTTCTAAATTCAGGTCAGTCAACTGGTAATCACATTGAGGTCAGGCAGCATCCGTGAGAGGTCACAGAACTGAAATATTCGCCGGAATTCTACCGCCCCCCCTGCCTCGTAATTGCAGCAGGCAACCGAAATGTCCGTTGACCTCGGGTGGGAGTTTTCAGCCTCATTCGAGCGAGGCTGTAAAATCCCACCTGTCAGCTCTGCCTCTCTCACCACAGACGCTGCCTGACCTGCTGAGTATTTTCAGCACCTTCTGTTTTTTTTTCTGATTTTAAGCATCTGAAGTATGTTGGCTTGGATTGTTTAGAAAGGTAAGATAATTAGAAACTTAAGATAGCAGACAATGCAATTAGACACCTTTAGTCAGACTGGGTTGATGCAAATTAAGATGTAGCTTTCCTTAAGTTCACTGCAGTTTTAAACAATTCAAGATTTAAAGATTATAGCTGTAAATTTAAAGAAACAAAGCGCAAGTCACTTTGTCGGAGATTGTCTACATTAAATGGAATTTTACTTTTCCAATCACAATAGAATTTTGTAGGAGGATCATAAAATTGATAGGGCAAATTTTGCAAAATTAACTCCTGACTTGGACTGAGATTAACAGTACTGAGTCAAGATTAGTTGACAATAATGTAGAACAGTTAACTACAGTATTTAAACAGGGAATTGGGCCATTTTCTGAACTGCAATTGAAATAAAAACAATAATAAAAAAGACCCATGATCTCATGCAGTTCATTCCTATTTCTTAGGTTCTTACAACACAGTACACAAATTTCATATAATGCAGACACATAAAATTACAAGAACAGATGCGTTGAAACTGGTTTTTGACCTTTGATGCATTGCTAAAGGAACTCATCATTTGTCTCCTTCTGTATCAATAATCCATTTCCATAAAGCTCAATAAGCTACAAAAATATTCCAAACAATCAGAGCATGTGTAAATATCTCAAACCCCATAATAATATCATTTAAAACGCTTTAGAAAGTCATGAACCCTATCACTTTACAGATCTAAGCAAGCAGATGTGTCAGTCTCCATTCAAAGAACACACCCCAATTAGATCTAGGAGGGGAGCACTGTAGGCATTGATATATTACAGCAGTCTCTTACATTGCAACCAGCACCTAACCAGGACCAAACATCCTTTAACAAGGGCAGGTATTAATTTGACAGGTATTTAAGTTACTCAAAATGCATGATATGCCCTTCACTGGGGTTAAACTGGTACCCAATGGTATTGGGTAATGCATTTTAATATGTTACACAACAAAATAGTTATTCAAATTTTTGTTCATGCATTAAAAAAATTACATTTAATTCTTACACAACATGTATTATTGCACTCCATGTCTTTGTTAGGATTAAGACCAAAAACAATGTAATGCATTGGGCACACGGAGCAAATATTTTCTTTTCCCTGGATACACAAGAAGCATTCCTAATCTTCTTTCCAGGAAGATTCTCATTAAAAAGGAAGATTATTATACACATGGGTGGTTGCAAACACGTAGTACTACAGAGGTCTCTGTTAAAATACTGAGTCCAGGTTTATAATATTTGAATGACTTGCCTTCTGTGGAAGGAAAATATTCTAACAAGCTGCGATGAACAGACCCGAATATGTTTTCTGTAAAAACTCAGCACAATGAAGAGGATCAGGCTGATCCAGTATTGAAAAAAAAAAGCTGCTTCTGTACATAATGTGAAGCGCTGACTTGAGATTTATCCCCTAAACATGTGTAAGGACTGCAATCAAAACAGAACTTCAACTGAAGTTGTAAAGTGACTTGCATGGATTATCCAATGGTAAATAAAGAATACTGAAGTTTGCCTTTAATTGTCTATTTATAGTAAACAGACATAGATCACCTGCAAGGGGAAAAAGGATGGGGGAACATTTCCAGTTCCTCAGTTCTGAAAAGTCATAACCGTTGCTCCCAATTGTCACTGCAGCAGATGATAATTTGAGCTTTCCTTCCCCCATCTGTGCTGATTATTATTAAGTTGCACTTAATTCCCCTGAATTCAAAGTTGCTCAATTCTTATTGCCAGTTCATTCAAATTTCTTTTAGCATTAAATTTGCTGTTTTATTTATATCATTCAATTTTTGATATAATGCAAAGCTTGCAATTGCCAGGAGTAAGATTATATTAAAATGTGAACCCCGCCTGTTAATGTGGGAATAAAACACCAGCTTCTTCCTTTCCTCCTTCTTCAGTGTAACCTTAGTGAAAGCAGTTCTTTCCCCCACTAACAAAAAAAAGCAGAATCTGACTTGATGGATTCAATTTTACATATTTGGCAGCGGAGCTCCATGTGCCAGACCAAGTCCAATTTATACAAGAGCTTAGTGCACGTATAACATAAATGTACCATATCCAGACAGTACTATTTAATTCCCAAGTCTATTACTCTCTCCAGTCAATGTTAATCAGGCATGTCAATGTTGAGCTTTTGAGGGGGGACAAAGTATTTCCCAGGGCTCTGGGTGATCACTACCCCAGTCTTTTTATGGAACATTGGGGCTATCTTAGCAGGCTCTGGTACGGGCATCTCCTCAGAGTCTTCGCTGTCATCATGGTGAAGCTCGTACGAAATGTTTCCGTATTCCCGCAGGAAAGGGAAGATCTCCAGAAGGAACTGACAGAAGTCTTTGCGGATTCCAAACCACCCTACAAAAGTAACAAAATTAGCAGACATGGGAAATTTCAAAAGTCCTTTTGTATCACTGGACAGTTCTATTAGGAATCAAGTCCATTACATTAATACAGTTGACTTTGGTTTGAATTAAAGAATCCCTGGAATGCAGGAGGAGGCCATTCAGCCCGTCACGCCTGCACCGATCACGATCCCATCCAGGCCCTAATCCCCTAACCCCACATATTTACCCTGCTAATACCCTGACATTATGAGGCAATTCACCATGGCCAATCACCTAACCCACACACCTTTGGAGTGTGGGAGGAAACCGGAGCATCCAGAGGAAACCCATACAGACGCGGGGAGAACTTGCAAACTCCACACAGACAGTGACCTGAGGCCAGAATGGAACCTGGGTCCCTGGCACCGTGCTAACCACTGTGCCGCCCACTTTGTAAAGAGTAGGAAATATTGACAATTTTTAAGTATCAAATTGCAACAATTCAACAGCAAATTCTGGACTCACAAAGTTTGAGATTCTGAACCCCGGCACATGCCCAACCTGGTTTCAGTAGAATTCAACAGAGTGAGTATGTGAATAAAGCGGATTCTGCTCAGAGGAAAAGAGTTCATTCCCAACTTGAACAATTCGATAAAGGCCCAAAACTTTCAATCAGAGCCAGAGGCCAAGTGTAGTACATTGAAAAAGCTGACTTCCGATGGAAAATCCTGCAGAACTCTGTCAGCACAGAAATCCTCACAGAGCAGCAGAAAGAATCTGTGCCAAAGACAAAACCTCCTTTTTCCGGCACTCACTGCCACATTCTGCTGAATGTTTCAGGCTATCCAAGTTTCTCAGTGAAAGGGTGGCTTGTGAGTGGGTTGGTAGATGAGGTAAACGGGCAGAGTGGCAACTGGGTAAGATGGCAGAGTGTGTGAGTGGGTGGGTCAGGAGAAGTTGTCAGATCAGGTCTGGTTAGGGGGTTGGGAGAGTTGGTTACTGAGGATTAGTCAGGTTGGGTAGGGAAGTGAGTCAGGCTGGTTGAGGGGTGAGCTGGGTCAGCTGTATAGTAACCCATGTGTTAGACCAGAATTTTTCAACCTAACATTTTCTGAGAGTGCAGAGAAGGTTTACAAGAATGTTGCCAGGGCTAGAAAGGTTTGGCAATGAAGAGAGATTGGATAGGTTGTGCTTGTTTTCCTTGGAACAAAGAAGGCTGAGGGGTGATTTGGTAGAGGTGTACAAGATTATGAGAAGAGATAGAGTGGACAGGATAAAATTGTTTCACTTGGTGGAGAATTCTGAACGGGGGACACTGATTCAAGATAAGTGGCAGTAGATGTAGCAGGGACATGAGGCAGAACTTTTTCACGCAGAGGATGTCTGGAATTCGCTGCCTGAGTTGGTGATGGAGGCAGAGACCCTAAACTCTTTTTAAAAGTATCTGGATCTGCACCTTAAATGCCGTAAGCTCCCGGGCTGTAGGCTGGGTGCAGGAAGGTGGGACCTGGATAGACTGAATGGCCTACCTCTGTCCTGTAACTTTTCTATGGTTCCACAGGTAACTATTCAAGTCCGAACTGTCTGAAATCTCTGACTCTAACTCAGAGTTGGGGACGTTTTTGGAGGGTCAAAGCAAGTGTGGCAATTTCCCTTTGGAAGTTCAAACTTTCCAGGCAATTCCCACAGAGTCAGTGAGTGGGGCTTCCATGGGATCCCAAAGCGCATCTTGGGAGATACTCCAATCGCTGGCACTCTGGAGACCAGAAGGTGTGAGCCAGTCTCTTCTTCCCAACCTTACCCTCCCCTCCCCACATGATCAGCTATAACACAGTTTTGGAGGTTTTCAATTCAGACGTGGCAATGTTGGAACAATCAATGGCCTTGTCAGCAACAAAAGCTGCTAAATGCCCGAAAAGTTTTGGCGCTCCATCAACACTGAACTACAAAAATAAAACATTCAACCCATATCTTAATCAAAAATAATCACTCATCTGTACATCCTCGCAGTATATAATCCATTTAGATGTTTTCAGACTCTACTTGTTAACAAACAAATAAAATTAATTTACCAATTCCAACCTCACTTCCTTCTTCACCCCATCATTATTTTTTTCAGTTTATAAATTATCAGGGACAAATTTTAACCTAGCCTTGTCCTGGGAAACTGGTGGGATTGAGTGCAACACTGGTTTCACACACACCTCTCTCCCACACACACACCCTCCTCCCCACAATTCTGTCTGTTAATGGGGTTAATACCAGGAAAGTTGTAAAACCAGTATTCTACCTTTCAGTCAATCCAACTGCAAGAGGTGTTAACAACCAAATTGGTCATATCATCAATAGGACCAAGTGCAACTCCAACATATAAAATACTCAGGACAAGGTCAGCTACCAAGGGACAAGCTTATATATTATAAATGTGCAGGATTACGGGGACGGGGGGGGCAGCGGTGGTTGCAGTGTGGACCTGGTTAAGATGCTCTGTCGGTGGGTCAGTGCAGACTCAATGGGCTGAATGGCCTCCTTCTGCACTGTAGGGATTCTATGCTTCTGTAAGTTATCTCAGCTGATCTAATCGTTGTGAATAGGGAAGCAAAAACAAGTTTAGGTTTATAAGGTGACGAGGGGGATAGATAGAGTGGATGTTCAGAGACTATTCCCTTGGGTGGATGTATGTGTTACTAGGGGTCATAACTATAAGGCTCATGGTGGGAGATATAGGAGGGATGTCCAAGATAGGTTCTTTACTCAGAGAGTGGTTGGGGTGTGGAATGCACTGCCTGCTGTGATAGTGGAGTCAGACACTTTAGGAGTTTTCAAGCGGTTATTGGATAGGCACATGGAGCACACCAGAATGATAGGGAGTGGGATAGCTTGGTCTTGGGTTCAGACATAGCTCGGCACAGCATCGAGGGCCGAAGGGCTTGTACTGTATTGTACTGTTCTATGTTCTATGTTGTAAGTGGGCAGCACGGTGGCACAGTGGTTAGCACTGCTGCCTTACAGCACCAGGGACATGGGTTTGATTCCGGCCTTGTGACTGTGTGGAGTTTGCACATTCAACCTGTGTCTGCTTGGGTTTCCTTCGGATGCTCTGGTTTCCTCCTGCAGTCCAAAGATGGGTAGGTGGATTGGCCATGGTATATTGCCCCTTAATATCCCAAGATGTGTAGGTTAGGTGGATTAGCCATGATAAATGTGCAGGATTACAGGGGGTGTGGGGGGTAGGGGGTGGACCTGGTTAAGACGCTCTGTTGGTGGGTCAGTGCAGACTCAATGGGCTGAATGGCCTCATTCTGCACTGTAGGGATTCTATAAGTTATCTCAGCTGATCTAATCATTGTGAATAGGGAAGCAAAAACTAATAAGAATAAGAATAAAATTGAATTGAACTATTATTGCCATATGTATGGGACACAGTGAAAAGTATTATTTCTTGCGAGATATCCAGATAAAACATATGATTCATAGAGTACATGGGGGAGGAGGAATGGAGAGGGTGCAGAATGTAGTAGTGGTGCAATTAACGATAGGCTGAGGAGAAAGATCGGCTTACTATGTGGTAGGACCATTCAAAAGTTTGATGCTGCACTTGGTGCTTTTTTTAAATAACTAGTTCTCAAACCAAGGTGCTCTGCACACAGACACTCAATGTAATGCAATATGACATCAGTTGCGAGCTGTAATAATAAAGTGCAATGAACATTGCTGGTCCAAGATAATATTTAATCAGGATATAGCTATCATCAATGACCATAGGAAATCCACATTCAGTTCCCATTAATGAGCCACTGCACTTTCTGTTGTGCCAACATGCATCAAAATGATGGGATATAGAATAAAATTCTAACAAACACTATTGATACTCACAGTGATTTCCTCCTTTCTGTCCAAAGGTTGTTGCCATTAACGTTATCAGAGAAAGCCAAAGAGGAATGAAAATTGGAATGTATGAAAAATTATTGTGACCATCCAGTTTGTGAACCAAAAGAATCTGTGGACAATAAAAAATAAATGATGAGTGTTTGTGGGGGGAGGCTGCACACTCCATACTGGAAATCACATGTGGCTATTATATCTCAGCAGTAACAATGGGAGAGTTTGCATGCTCGTCAAATGCCTGACTGATGAAAAACACTTTCAAATCCAAGTATCAACTTTTTGTTTTACAGTTTATTTATTAGTGACACAAGTAGGCTTACATTAACACTGCAATGAAGTTACTGTGAAAATCCCCTAGTCGCCATACTCCAGTGGCTGTTCGGGTACACTGAGGGAGAATTTAGCATGGACGATGCTTCTAACCAACACGTCTTTTGGACTGTGGGAGGGAACTGGAGCAGCCAGAGGAAACCCACACAGACACAATGAGAATGTGCAGACTCCACACAGACTGTGACCCAAGCTGGGAATTGAACCTGAGTCCCTGGTGCTGTGAGGCAGCAGTGCTAACCACTGTGCCATCCCTACAGTTGAACTTCTCTTAAGAATATAAATAAGCCAGATAGCTCAAGGAAACATACAAACGTAGAGCATAAGAGCAGAAGTATAAAGTAGGGAGGAACACCTGTTGAGATATTAGGATGATGTGGATATGCCGGCGTTGGACTGGGGAAAACACAGTAAAAAGTCTGACAACACCAGGTTTAAGTCCAACTGATTTATTTGATAGTAAACTCACTAGCTTTCGAGGTTTCCCTCTTCTTCAGGTGAATCTGAAGAATTCACCTGAAGAAGAGGGAAACCTCGAAAGCTAGTGAGTTTACTATCAAATAAATCAGTTGGACTTAAACCTGGTGTTGTCAGACTTTTTACTGAGATATTAGGAGCAATGGTCAAAAAGGCATCCAGGTGAGGTTGTCTACCTTGGTGAATGTGTGGAATCTGCACGTTCTCCCCATGTCTGCGTGGGTTTTCTGCAGGTGTTCCAGTTTCATCCCACAGTCCAAAGAAAGTCCAAAAGACTTTGTATTGCTACAAAGCGGCATCAGAGATCTGAGATGGAAGATTATATGGCCAAATACAGCTGAGACACATGGGAGGACAGCAGCTGAACTGGGATTTCATGCCTTTCCGTGGCAGCTTCCGGACTTCTACCAACCATTTTGCTTTTAAGCGTGACTTGCAAAAACACAATGCTTGTCAAGCCTTCTTTGTGCTGGGTTAATCAAGCAAACTGGCAAACCCTGAAAATTCCCTCAATGAATGAAACTGTCCACTATGCATCAATGTATCTCCAGCAATGAAAATCAGATCAACTGATCACTTGAAAAGCGGCGACACTTCAGTCATTGAAGAACCCAATGACCCCATTACCCAAAACCAAGTTACAAACCTCAAAGGTCAAAAGCGGAACAACAATGGTCATCCAGCTGATGGCCATTGTAACGTGAGTCCGTCTTTGTTCGGCTATCACATCCATAGACCGCAGGAATAGTACCGACCACACAATGTAGTAGAGCACCACTAGGCAGAGAAACGACATCAGGATCCACAAAGGAACACAGACCACCTACAAAAAAAATTAAAAACATTGGGCTGAAAAAAACGATCCTGGCTTTAAAACGAATTTTCCTGCATTTACACATTCGCTCACAATAGCGATATGTGCTACTTATAATAATGTTTGATAATTCTACGCCTGTTGGCGACTTTGAAGACACAACAACAGCAATGCATATATTACAATCTCAGAATATCACAAACAGCTCAGCTTGCTTCGTGGGCCTTGTAAGCTGCTTATTGCAGATTGTGCATGGCTATTTGCTTCTCCATAAGCAGCCAACAAGTTTATCTGCATAGCTTTTAGCAAATCGGCAGAATAAAACTTTCCAAGTCTAACGTGTAATGTGAAAAGAGACGTAGATCCTCCTGAAGCAGCTTATTAAAATTAGTTCATGTACCAGCGAATGAAGCGTGTGCCGAGTATATATGAACAGCCAGCTGTACTTTCATTCAGCACACATTGTCCTCATCGGAACAGGGAGATAGTTCAACAAGCAGGTCATGTCCGTGTTAAGAGACACTTCAATACAATATTCAATATTAGTAATGGACTGTGGAAGGAAAGCTGCTGTCAGATTCAATTTTGTCCATTGAAAGGGCTCAGAATCTCTTTGGAGCAGGAAGATATCACAAGAACAAGAGGAGACCAGTTAGCCCCTCATGTCTGCTCCACATTTCAATTATTATTTCATGGCTCATGCTTCTCTCAATTTTTTCTTGGCCCATCTTAGCTCCAAATCTCATGATACTTACCCAACCAAAATCTACCGATCTTAAGGCTGATGGTTCCTAATTGTCCCTCTGCATCTGCAGCTTTTTGAAGGTGGGGAGTAGGGGAAGAGTGAAATTCCAAAATTCCCTGCCTTTGCCTGGCAAAAGTTGTGCCCAATTTCCCTCGGCATTTTAGCTCGAATTCTAAGATCGTGCCACCTTGCTTTTGATTCCCACGGAAAAGAAATGCAAAGCGATCGATAAATAAAAGAAAAATTACCAGCCAAGGCCACTTGATGATTTCATCCAGTCTTAGTGCGATGAATATGAACTGAAGAATGTTCACAGAACACAGGATTTCTAACTGGTATCCAGATTTAAAAGGAAAAAAATGTTACACAGGCAATCATAAAACACTTTAAGATGGTTACAAGTATGCACAATACTATTTATCTGTAATTAGATATAACTTTAAATTTAACCCGTTATGTCAGACAGTCAGATTTCGTTTGTAGTAACAGACGTGTGACAGCCAAAGAAGGCTCCAATTCCATTGATCAGTTTGGAGTATAAGAGTTATTCTGACCATCTCATACGAGCATTCTTTGAATTGAATTGATTTATTATTGTCACATGTATTGGGTTACAGTGTGAAAAGTATTGTTTCTTACGCGCTAGTCAGCCAAAACATACCGTTCATTGAATACACTTTCTTTTCCATCTTCTTCCATCGGGAAAAAGATACAAAAGTCTCAGGTCACGTACCAACTGATTCAAGAACAGCTTCTTCCCTGCTGCTGTCGCCGACTTTTCAATGGACCTATCTCGCGTTAAGTTGATTTTTCTCTACACTCTAACTGTGACTGTAACACTACATTCTGCACTCTCGCGTTTCCTTCTCTATAAACGGTATGCTTTGTATAGCACGCAAGAAACAATACTTTTCACTTGTATGTTAATACATGTGACAATAATAAATAAAATCAAACATGGGGAGAAAGAAAGGCTAGGATGCAGAATGTAGTGTTGAAGGTACAGTTAGGGTGCAGAGAAAGATCAGCTTAATATGTGATAGAACCATTTAAAAGTCTGATGGCAGCACGAGGGAAGAAGCTGTTCTTGAATGTACTGGAGTCTGTGCATCATATTTTAACAACAACTACTTGGCATTTTTATAGCGCCTGCCACATAGGAAACCATCCCAAAGTGCTTTACAGGAACAATCGTCAAACAATAATTTGACACCAAGTCACATAAGGAGATATCAGGACAGTTCACCAAAAGCTTGGTCAAGGAGCTATCACATCAAATACAAAATCAGCATGACTGACAAAGCCAATGCGTCTTACCTCCAAGGAGCGATCATGTCGAAATCCCCACACACAGGCAGCCACTGACACCGGGGACACAAAGAACAGCGGCATGAAAACAAGCAGCCAGAAGTGGGTGCCTCGTTCAATCCGGTCACACACCAGTACTTCGAACATCAGCAACAATAGGTGGATTCCCACAGCTATAAGCATTGCTTTAAATTCCACACAGGTTTCTCCCTCAGCCCTGCATTAAAACAGAGATAAACACCAGGAACAAAGAATAAATCAAGATGCACTTTCAATTTCACACCAGGTGAACCTTTCAGTAAACTTATTAATAATGTAATCAAGTTAACAGAGACTAAATAAGAGTACGCAGAATCAGTGTGTTTTTTTCACTTTGAAAGGAAGGGGGAAAATGGGGCCGATTAAATAGCTCCTTAAAGAGTCAGCTTAGCACCAAGGACCAAACAGTGCTTTCTTGTGGTCCATCATTTTGCAACCTGCATTTATAAAGTATCTTTAAGGATACAAAGCATCCCAGGACTAGTACCAAACAAAATTTGATTAACTTTCACATTAATTTGCTTGGTACAAAGGATCATTTTGAATTCCGGCGATAACCAAGGATCAAATGACTTTTTTGGTATTGTGCTATAGAACTTCCGGTGGATACCAAGTGATTAATTATTCAATAAACTTCAACTGTAACAGTAAGGGCTTAGAAGAAAAACTATTTCTAAGTTAGAGAGGCAGTCAGCCAATTAGTTAATCAGCTAATTAGGCACAAGAGTGTGGCGATTAGGGGATGTTCACAGTAACTTTTTTGCAGTGTCAATGTTTGAAGTTTATTTATTAGTGTCACAAGTAGGCTTACATTCACACCGCAATGAAGTTACTGTGAAAATCCCCTAGTCGCCACACTCTGGCACTGAGGGAGGATTTAGCATAGCCAATGCACCTAACCAGCAGATCCTTTAGACTAAGAGAGGAAACCCACGCAGACACAGGGAGAACATGCAAACTCCACACAGACAGTCACCCAAGCCAAGAATCAAATCTGGGTCTCTGGCACTGTGAGGCAGCAGTGCTAACCACAGTGGCACCGTGCCGTGTGACACTAATAAATAAACTTAACATCGTGTAGCTTCTTGCTTTTTTAAAATTAAACTTATCCACAGACTTGACATTTCTGTGTTTGAAATCTTTTCAACAATATTTTGCTCCACAGGCTTGGAGAGTGGGAAGCTGATTCAATCAGGAAGGCAGTAAGAATGCTGAGTATACAACAGCCTGAAACAAAACACTCCTCTGCCTGTCGCTTGCTGCTGCATCTTAGGGGTGGCAGAGGGACAAGGGGTATATAAATGGGGGGCAGTGGCATTCTTTATAAATGGCCATTCTTGCTGGCAATTATAAGAAAATTCCAGTGCTTTAACTACATGCCAATTTTCTGACTGGATAAACCAAATTATTTAGCACATTGGAAATCAGATCAAGGAGGGAAAGGCAGCCTCACTGAGCATGCACCATTAGACTGCACACAAACCAGCTCTGTAGCACAATGGGCTTACACAGAGGTAAGGGAAGGGTGTGTGTGTGTGTGTGTGTGTGTGTGTGTGTGTGTCCATCTGTTCACGAATATATTGTTAAGAAAATAATAAAATGATCAACGAATAAGTTCAGTGACTCTGGTTATGAAATATTGCCAATGCTGCTCCTGTCCTCCTTCTATTCCTTGCACTGTAATTTTCGCTCCAGTAACCTTACATCAAAAGGCAAATTATATCAACCATTAAATCTACAGGGCTAGAAGGAAAGACCAAGGGAGTGAAATAATAGGATTTTTTTCCTAAAGAGCCAGCACAGGCACAAAGGACCAGATGGCCTCTGCGGTGTTGTATGATTGTATGAATCTACAATTAAAAAGAAGGAATAATTTGGTGCAATGGGTGTCCATGGGTAAGCACGCAGCTCTGTCATCTCAGGAGCTGAGTTCAAATCCAGTGAAAATTAATGAGAAACGTTACCTCTTTCTGTCAGATATCCAAAATCTCAAGGGAGGAGTTTTGGGATAAATAAGTTTAGGTTTATTTATTAGTATCACAAGTGGGCTGACATTAACACTGCAATGAAGCTACTGTGAAAATCCTGTAGTCGCCACACTCCAGTGCCTGTTCAGGTACATTGAAGAATTTAGCATGGCCAATGCATCTAGCCAGCATATCTTTCGGATCATGGAAGGAAACCGGAGAACCCAAAGGAAACCCATGCAGACATGGGGAGAACGTGCAGACTCTGCACAAAAATTGACACTAATCGGGACTTGAACCTGGGTCTCTGGTGCTGTGAGGCCTAACCACTGTGCCACCTCGTCACAGAATTCCTAAAAAGCCCACAGTGAATAGCGCAAACCTGCCCACAATTTGGCACAAACCTTCTGAGGCCACAAGGTAGCTTTTTGTGGAAAAAAGGAAAGTTCATTCTGGTGCAACATTGCCTAAAGTGCCGTGCTGAACCTTTTTCTGCATCTGCCCAAGTGCTACGAGACCCTGAGGAGCTCAGTGCTGACACGGGCAGAGCAAAACAACAACAAAAAGGTCCCATTCCTCCCTTCGCTGAAACAACAACTCAAACACAAAATGCTCTGGAAGTTAGAATCCGAGATCAAAACAGGAAATGCTGCAAGTGCAGCATCAGTGGAGGAAACCTGGATCTAAAGTCATTGATTTTACACAGCCTCTTTCTCAACAGATACTGTCAGACCTGCTGAATATTTCCAGTATTTTCAGTTTTTAAATTTAAAACAAAAACAAACATTGCTGGTAACAAGCTGTTAACAGGATTTTGTTATGGAAATGCTTTCACCCAGAGTGACAAAGGCAAACTCACTGCTTTTTAGCCCCTGAGGAATAATGGCATTTCACCACCACTGCTTTGTACAAAGACAAACTCAGTAACACAAACCATTGCTGGCTGGAGTCTACACTCTGTAATGAATGAGATCCTTGGAGGTGTTTTTCAAATGAAACCTCCCAGCTGTCTTAGTGAATCCTGGGTGCTACTATCAATTTACTCAGTGTCACTGGAAGCATGGCATTTGCAGACATTCCTCACCTGTACTGTGGATTTCGAGCCCACACTCCAGTTCCCACCGAGGCACCTATGATCACCATGAGTTTCCATAGCCAGACCGGTGTAAAGACAGCCCAGTAACTCCACTGGATAATTCCATCCAGGCGGAGAGAAAGCAAGACTGAGAACAGTAGCAGGCAGGCATATATCAGGAACTTGCTGCAACAGAGAGAGAACAACAGAACTGTCATTACTGTAATAAAACAAAGGCAAAATATTGTGGATGCTGGAATCTGAAACAAAAACATGCGCATGCTTTCCTCGGAATATTCATGTATCTGCACCAACAACTGATTGGTCTCACTGCTTGAACTGCAGAAAAATTTAATAGCAGCATCAGTAACTATCAAACTAGACAACAACCATTGATAAATAATTCCATTTAGCAC
Source organism: Carcharhinus amblyrhynchos (assembly GCF_965287045.1). NCBI lineage: Eukaryota > Metazoa > Chordata > Chondrichthyes > Carcharhiniformes > Carcharhinidae > Carcharhinus > Carcharhinus amblyrhynchos. Next base: position 128,717,663 of record NC_137327.1, read on the forward strand.
TTGTATTTCTGCAAAATAATTCATGCTATTTCCTCAAAGACTCTCAGGAGCAAATCTTCAAGATGATGAAGTCAACCTATTATAGATTTCCAACCAGCTCTTTTAATTTGGATCTTCACCACACACTCCAATGTCTGTAATGTCCTAGACCTTTTCCCTGTATCTCAAATTTGGACAATATCTCTCAGCATTCAGAATATGATAAATTAATGCAGGCATTACCACAGAATCATCACAGAATTCCAACACTGCAGGGGGAGGCCATTCAGCCCATCGCGTCTGCACCAACTCTCCAAAAGACCATCTCACCAAGGCCCACCCTGTGCCCTATTCCCCGCTAACCCCACACATTTGCCCCGCTAACCCCATCTAAGTCTACACACCTTTGCACACTAAGGGGCAACTTAGCATTGCCAATCCCACCTGACCTGCATAATTTTGGACTGTGGGAGAAAACTGGAGCACGTGGAGGGAACCCATGCAGATATTGGCGGGGGGGCAGGGTGGTGGTGGTGTGTGCAAACTCAACACAGACAGTGACCCAAGGCTAGAATCGAACCTGGGTCCCTGGTGCTGTGAGGCAGCCAGAGAATAACAACTGTGTGCCACCCAGCCACCCAGAGTTTGGTCCCAGTGGATAGGTACAAGGTCTTTCAGAGAAGACTCTTGACACAGTTGTGTATGGTGTCAAGCTGTAATGAAATTAGGTGCCAACATTGTCTAAAATATCTCTTGGACACTTTATCTGAGCACAAGGTTTGCAAACATGCCCAAGTGTGCGGGCACTCTTGCTTACACTTTCACAAGAACATAAGAAATAGGAGCAGGAGTAGGCCATCTAGCCCTTCGAGCCTGCCCCGCCATTCAATAAGATCATGGCTGATCTGTCGTGGCTCAGTTCCACTTTCCCGCCCTCTCCCCATAACCCTTAATCCCCTCTCTTATCAAGAACCCATCAACCCGCTTCTTAAAAATATTTAGCGAGGCAGCCTCCACCACTTCAACGGGCAGAGAATTCCAGAGATTCACCACCCTTTGAGTGAAGAAGTTCCTCCTCAACTCCGTTCTAAACCGCCTCCCCTTTATCTTGAGGCTGTGCCCCCTAGTCCTACTGTCTTTTTTGAGCGGGAAGAGTCTCTCCACCTCTATCCTATCCATCCCATTCATCATCTTATACGTCTCAATGAGATCTCCCCTCATTCTTCTAAACTCTAACGAGTACAAGCCTAGTTTATTCAGCCTCTCCTCATAGCTCAATCCCCTCAACTCCGGTATCAGCCTAGTAAACCTCCTCTGCACTCCCTCCAGGGCCAAAATATCCTTGCGCAGATGCGGCGCCCAAAACTGCACACAGTACTCCAGCTGCGGCCTCACCAATGCCCTATACAGCTGCAGCAAGACCTCCCTACTTTTATATTCAATCCCCCTCGCTATGAAGGCCAGCATCCCATTCGCCTTCCTGACCACCTGCTGCACCTCCGAAACATTCAAACATCAATCAGATAAACTTGAATATCTGTGCATATGTATACCTTCCCTTAGTGGCACTGTGCAATTCAATGCAGCAGGCAGCCTGCAACATACTAATGGCCTCACCAGCTGCTAAACCATTCTCTGTAGCTACTGCTCTCAGATTGCTTGCACAGAATACCGAACTATATTAGGACAGCCAGTGTGTCAGCCTGACCTCTTCTCAAACAGTCCTAGTTTTTTGGAGGAAGGTCCTGACAGAGTGCCTGCACCAATCTTCTTTACTTTCATTCCCAATATACCATGGCTCTCATAGGAGGCTCCACGTCATCTAAGCCTATAAACCATCCAGTTTGCCCACCCCTGTTCAGTGGTGTACATTAACTAAAATGATTACTTGGCAGCAAATTCAGGAGACAATCAAACAAACCTAGATACAGCACAGTCCTTGTATATTTAATTCCCAAATCCTTCCAAACTGAAAAAAAAAGTTCCAAAGTAGTTCCAGGAAAAGTTTTTTTTAAGTTACTTAAAATTTATTTATTTATTAGTCACAGTAGACTTACATTAACACTGCAATTAAGCTATCGTGATAATTCCTAGTCGCCACACTCTGGCACTTGTCTGGATATACTGAAGGAGAATTTACCATGACCGGCACATCTTTCAGACTGTGGGAGGAAACCAGAGCACCTGGAGGAAACCCAGACAGACATGGGGAGAATGTGCAGACAGTATCCAAGCCAGGAATCGAACCTGGGTTCCTGGCACTGCGAGGCAGCAGTGCTAAACACTGTGCCACCATACTGCCTCTGCAGGCAATTGGAACTTGCACCACACTGTGATGTACCAGATTATGTTTACAGACCCACTAATCTGATGCTAGGAGATAACAATGTGCACACTTCCCCACACAAACAGAAGTAAAATACTGTAGATGCTGGAAATCTGAAATTTAAAGAAATGTTAGAAAAAGGATCTGTGGATACTTCATCACACCTCATGTCAATTCCATTCCACTGGCAGGAGACAAGATTTCAAGTGTAAACAAAGTCTGACAAAATAATTATTTTTCTACCTGCTGCAGCAACTCACTCTCTGCTCAGAAAACTGGCTCAGAACTCAGATAATCATGCCGAGGTATGCAGGCTTTAACTGGGGTATCTGAGAATTATAATCCATATAAACAACAATCCATATAATTGAGCTGTAGCTCTGTTGGTTGCACTTTCACTTTTGAGTCAGAAGTGGCTCACAATTTGGCATCATTTGGGAATGAAAATACATGTGGACTGTTTCTGGTTTGTCTGGTTGTCATGAAGTGGAGATGCCAGCATTGGACTGGGGTAAACACAGTAAGAATCTCACAACACCCGGTTAAAGTCCAACAGATTTATTTGGTAGTAAACAGGGCCACTAGCTTTCGGAAAGCTGTTCCTTCGTCAGGTGAGTGGAGAGTTCTGAGTCATATGCCTTTATATGCCCTGTTTGTGATCAGCACTCTCCACTCACCCGACGAAGGAACAGTGTTCCAAAAGCTAGTGGTGTTTACTACCAAATAAACCTGTTGGACTTTAACCTGGCGTTGTGGGACTTCTTATTGTCTGATTGTTTTTGCAACAAATGCATGTGACAATAGTGAACAGTGTCAGGTTGACTTGGTCCCTCCTAGAAGGGTTTAAGTCCCACTCCAGCTGACTACAACAATCAAGGTGGTAACTCTAGCACAGTATTGAGGGAGTGCCACACTGTAAGGTGCCATCGGTCAAATGAGACATTAAACTGAGACCTTGTCTGTCCTGTCATGCAGATATAAAAGATCCCATGGCACCATTTTGAATTGCAGGGAAGTTCTCCCCAGCGTCCTGGTCAATATGGGTAGCACAGTGGTTAGCACTGCTGCCTCACAGCTCCAGGGACCTGGGTTCGATTCCTGGCTTGGGTCACTGTCTGTGCGGAGTCTGCACATTCTCCCCACAGCTGCATGGGTTTCCTCTGGTGCTTCGGTTTCCTCTCTCAGTTTGAAAGACTTGCTGGTTAGGATTATTGGCCGTACCAAATTCTCCCTCAGTGTACCCAAACACTGGCGACGGACAGTGGCGACTAGGGGATTTTCACAGTAACTTCACCGCAGTGTCAATGTAAGCCTACTTGTAATACTAATAGGGAAACTTTAAAAACTTATTTATCCCTCAATCAACATCACAAAAAAGACTACCTAGTCACGATCACGTTGCCGTTCATGGGATCCTGCTGAGCAAAAATTGGCTGCTGTGTTTCCAATGTTACAAATGACTCCAATTCAAAACATTTTCAAAGAGCTTTGGGATGGTTGGTGATCTTGAAAGGCGCTATACAAATGCAATTCTTTTCTTAATTACACACCACTCAGCAAGTATTCCATTCGCTAATTATCTCTACGAACGGCAATAATAAACATCGAGATGCATTTTGTTTTACAAAATGGCTATTATTTATAAGGCTTTTGTGGCGATGTTGGGCTGCTTGTAGACCCTGATACAAAAACAGCATTAGAAACTGGGGCTGAAATGTCTGGACACCAGTTTTTACAATTGCACTTTCACTTTTTTTAATAGAAATATATATATATATAAAAGCAGCTAGACATTTCCAGTCAGCGATTCTTCTAAATCTGAAGCCTGACTGGTGCAGCAGAAAGTCACCAGGGATCCCAGGCTGGCAGCACAGAGCAGGCAGCAACACTAACCCAAGGCCGAGGCTTCTGTGGTGCACATTAGGCCTTCCTTGCCTCTTCTTCCCCTCCCCGGCAGCGGCCGCCTCCTCCCCCCCCCCCCCCCCGAGGGAAAAGGGGGGGTGAAACTCTCGCCTTTACCTGGGGTTGAAGTCCTGGAAGAGCCCGCGGAGGTTCATGGCTGTGTAAATACCCACAACAAGTCGCCCAGAGCCGGCTCCACTCCACTCCACTCCCTCCCTCCCTCCTCTCCTCTCCTCTTCCTGCTCCCTGGAGACGGTGTCATCAATGGACCCGCCCTCTCCGCACAAGGTGCCAAACCATCCCTGCCTACTCCTCACCCAACACCACTGGAGAGCCAGGCTACAGCCTCTTTGACACAGACACACACACACACACACAAAAACCCCCCCAAATATCTAAACACAGTGTAAGGTCCAATTCACTGCAGTTTTTAAACATTTCACAACACAAAATAATGCTATCATTTGAGGTCTCCAACATTATGAGAGGCACAGACAGTCAGAGGGTTTTTCTCAGGGTGGTAGGTTCAACTACAAGAGGGATAAATTCAAGGTGAGATAAGCTGGATAGTCAGAGGATTTTTCCCGGGGTGGAAGTGCGGACTGTAAGAGGGACAGGTTCGAGGTGAGATAGGGTGGATAGTCGCAGGCTTCTTTCCAGGGTGGAAGGGTCTACTTCAAGATGGACAAGTTCAAGCTGAGATAAGGTGGATAGTCAGAGACTTTTTCCCAGGGTGGAAGGGTCTATTACAAGATGGACAAGTTCAAGTTGAGATAAGGTGGATGGTCAGAGACCTTTTCCCAGGGTGGAAGGGTATATTACAAGATGGACAAGTTCAAGCTGAGATAAGGTGGATAGTCAGAGACTTTTTCCCAGGGTGGAAGGGTCTATTACAAGATGGACAAGTTCAAGTTGAGATAAGGTGGATGGTCAGAGACTTTTTCCCAGGGTGGAAGGGTCGGCTACAAGAGGGCATAGGTTCAAGGTGAGAGAGGAAAGTTGGGGAGACTTGTTTCACACAGAGAGTGGTGGATGCCTGGAACGCACTGCCAGTGGAGATAGTGGAAGCAGGCACATTAAGTATATTTTATTAGTGTGACAAGTAGGCTTATATTAACACTGCAGTGAAGTTATTGTGAAAATCCCATGGTCGCCACATCCTGGCTTCTGTTTGGGTACACTGAGGGAGAATTTAGCGTGGTCAATGCACCTAACCAGCACATCTTTTGGACTGTGGGAGGAATATGGAGCACCCGGAGGAAATCCACGCAGACACAAGGTAAACATGCAGACTGCACAGTCAGTAATCCAAGCCGGGAATTGAACCCAGGTGCCTGGCGCTGTGAGGCAGCAGTGCTAACCACTGTGCCACCCAAAATTACGAGAAGCAGAGATACAGCGGATCGTTGGAGCTGTTTTCCCAGGGTGTAAAGATCAACTACAAGAGGGCACAGATTGAAGGTGAGGGGGGGGAAAGTTTAGAGGAGACGTGCAGGTATTGTTTTTCATGCAGAGGGTGGTGGATGCCTGGAATGCACTGCCAGTGGAGATGTGGAAGCAGGCACGTTAACAATATTCAAGGTGTATCTTGATAGATGCATGAATGTGAGTTGAACAGAGGGATAGAAACTATATATGCGCAATAAGTAGTGGGTCTAAATAAGGGCTAGGAATCAGCACTGTATAGTTCTTTCTTATTATTCTGAACAAGTTTATATGCTGCCATATGTAGAGGCATTGACTTTTTTAATTTTTAAAACATCCATTCTTAACTGCATAACTCAACCAGTTGGATAATTTCAAGAATGAAATTCAGGAACATGTGAGACAACGAGTGGTAAACATTTGGAACTCTCTTCTGCAAATAGCCATCGATGTTATTATTGCTCTTAATCTTAACACTGGGATCAATAGGTTTTTGTTACCCACAGGCATGAAGGAACGTGGGACAAATGAGCACGGAGTTAGGTTGCAGAACAGCCATGATCTCATTGAATGGGAAAACAGGCTCGAAGAGCTAAATGACCTACCCTGTTTCTACATTCGGCACGATGGGCAGCAGGGTGACACTGCTGCCTCACAGTGCCAAGGACCCAGGATCGATTCCAGTCTTGGGTGACTGTGTGGTGTCTGCACGTTCTGCCCTGTCTGCGTGGGTTTCTTCCGGGTGCTCCTCCACCCACAATCCAAAGATGTGCGGGTTAGGTGGATTAGCTGGGTAAATACGTGGGATTATGGGAATAGGGTAGGGAGGGGGCCTGGGTAAGATGCTCTTTTGGAGAGTCGGTGCAGACTCAATGGGCTGAATGGCTTCCTTCTGCACTATAGAGGTTCTATGGATTCTATATGGAGCTTTCAAGATAAAAAAAATCCAAGGCACTGTACAAACAATGAAGATCTCAAAGGTGGAACAGGAAGAGAGGTAGATGCTGGTTGTGAGGGGCATGTCAAGGATTAAGCGATTGATAATTGTATGAAGAGGAGAATGGAGAACAGTTTGGATTCATAAAAGTAATGGAAATGTTTGTGTCCAATCAGAAAATTGCATGGTGAGGATTTGTCACTATTTCTCATTTCACGATATCTGCCAAATTATCTGTAAGCTGTGGTCATCTTCCATTTGCATGTCAACCCAGGTCCCTCCATGGCCTCCCTCCACTTCACCTGTGACCTCTTCCAGCCTCACAACCTGCTGGGATTTCTGAATTCCTTCAATTCTGGATTGTTGTGATCCCTGATTTTTATCACCCTCTCCGGGGGGTAATGATCGGCATACTCGTCGCCAACCCCCTGTGAGTATAGAATCATAGAACCCTACAGTGCAGAAAGAGGCCCTTCAGCCCATCAGGGAAACCAGTGATCGTGGAGCAGGGCCCTCTACTCCAGCTAGCCCATCGCATCCATCATCAGATACTGGTGTTCCTGAACAGCGTCTAGCAGACAGCAACTTTCAAGATATCCGCGTCACCCTCAGAGTTCCTCAGCTTAATGTTGAGAAGATCTCAGCTGTTAAGCGTGAGATCATAGAAACATAGAAACTAGAAGCAGGAGTAGGCCATTCAGCCCTTTGAGCCTGCTCCACCATTCATTATGATCATGGATGATCATCAAATTCAATATTCTGATTCCCCTCTTCCCCTTGATCCATTTAGCCCCTAGAGGTATAACTAATTTCTTCTTGAAATCAGACAATGTTTAGGTCTCAGTTACTTTCTGTGGTAGTGAATTCCACACATTCACCACCCTCTGGTGAAGAAATTTCTCCTCATCTCAGTCCTAACAGGTTTATCCCTTATCCTCAAACTACAGCCCCTAGGTTTGGACTCTCCCACCATCAGAAGCATTCTTTCTGAATCTAACTTGTCTAATTCTGTTAACATTTTGTAAGTTTCTATGAGATCCCCTCTCACTCTTCTAAACTCCAATGAATGTAATCCTAATCGACTAAGTGTCTCCTCATATATCAGACCTGCCATTCTAGGAATTAGCCCTGGTAAACGTTCATTGCACTCCCTCTATAGCAAGGACATCCTTCCTCAGATAAGAACACCAATATTTCAGATGTGGCTTCACCAATGCCCTGTACAATTGCAGGAAAACATTTCTGTTCCTACACTCAAATCCTCTTGCAATGAAGACCCAAACACTGGAAATTACCACTGTGGGGTGATGCAGTGGCACAGTGGTTAGCACTGCTGCCTCATAGTGCCAAGGACCCAGGTTCAATTCCCGGCTTTGGTCACTGTCTATGTGGAGTTTGCACATTCTCCTTGTGGGTTTCCTCCAGCTGCTCCAGTTTTGTCCAACCGTCCAAATATGTGCTGGTTAGGTGGATTGGCCATGCTAAATTGCCACTTAGTGTCAGGGGGATGAGCTAGGGAAATATATGGAGTTATGGGGATAGGGCTTGGTTGGGATTGTGGTCAGTACAGACTCGATGGGCCGAATGGTCTCCTTCTGCACTATAGGGATTCTACAAGATCAATGGACCTTTGCATGGTTCCCTCCCCACCTGCTGCGATTCCTGTGGTGTATGGGATGGGAAAACTTCCTCCATCGAGTCATACAGTGCAGAAAAGGCTCTTCGGTCCATCGAGTCTGCACTGACAATATCTGCCGGTAAAGGCACACTAACCATCGTGGGTCGGGTCTCAAACAATGACAAGACAGAGTACAAGAGTGAGAGAACTGATGCAGCAACAATAATCTCCCCCTCAATGTCAACAAAACAAAGGAGATTGGCATCAACTTCAGGAAGCATAAGGGAGAACATTCCCCGGTCTACATCAATGGGAACCAAGTAGAAAGGGTCGAGAGCTTCAAGTTTTTACGTGTCCAGATCAGCAACAACCTGTCCTGGTCCCCCCATGCCAACACTATAGTTAAGAAAGCCCATCAATGCCTCTACTTCCTCAGAAGACAGAGGAAATTTGGCATGTCAGCTATGACTCTCATCAACTTTTACAGATGCACCATAGAAAACATTCTTTCTGGTTGTATCACAGTTTGGTATGGCTCCTGCTCTGCCCAAGACCACAAGGAGCTACAAAAGGTTATGAATGTAACCCAATCCATCATGCAAATCAGCCTCCCATCCATTGACTCTCCCACTGCCTCAGCAAAGCAGCCAGCATGCCAAACATTCTCTCCTCCACCTTCTTCCGTCTGGAAGAAGAAACAAAAGTCTGAGGTCACCGGCCAATCAATTCAAGAACAGTTTCTTCCCTGCTGTTGTCAGACTTTTGAATGGGCTTACCTTGCATTAAGCTGATCTTTCTCTACACCTTAGCTGTGACTGTAACACTACATTCTTCACTCTCCTGTTTCCTTCTGTATGAACAGTGTGTTTTGCACTGCATGCAAGAAACAATACTTTTCACTTCTGTTATTACAAGTGACAATAATAAATCAAATCAAAAATCTAATCCTATTTTCCTGCACTTGTCCTATGTACTTGAATATTATATTTCAAGTGCTCATCCAAATATTTTTTAATGGTTGTAAGGTTTCTGGTCTCGACTACCCTCACAGGCAGTGCATTCCAGATTCCTACAACCCTCTGACAGAAGTTTTTTCTTAAATCCCCACTGAATCTTATGCCCCTTACCCTGAAACTACCCCTCCTCGTGATTGACCCCTCAACCAAGGGGAGTAACTACTTCCTATTCACCCTGTCCATAACTCTCGTAATCTTATACACCTCAATCATGTCCTTCTCTGCCTTCTCTGCTCCAAGGAAAAGAATCCAAGCCTATCTAGTCCCTCCTTATAGCTCAAATGCTCCATCCCAGGCAACATCCTGGTGAACCTCCTTTTTACCCACTCTAGTGCTAGCACATCCTTCCTATGGTGAGGTGACTAGAACTGTACACGGTACTTCAGCTGTGGCCTAACCAACTGTACAACTCCAACATAACCTCCTTTCCCTTACACTCTGCACAACGACTGATGAAAGCAAGTATCCCAAATGAGGTTAGGTGCATTGGCCATGCTAAATTCTCCCTCAGTGTACCCAAGCTGATGCTGGAGTGTGGCAACTAGGGGATTTTCACAGTAACTTCATTGCAGTGTTAATGTAAGCCTATTTGTGACACTGATAAATAAACTTTAAACTAATAAACAAATGCCTTCTTAACTATCTTATTCACTTGCTCTGCTGACTTCAGGAATCTGTGAATATTTACCCCAGATCCCTCTGTTCATCTGAGTTTTCCGGTGTCCTGCCATACATTAAATACTCCCTTGTCTAGTTTATAGGAAGTGTGCTCATGTTGACGGAAGTTATTTTTGATCTGAGTATGGACAGAATGAGCCCCATGCTGTTTTCAACAAATAAGAACTCTTTGTCATCTGGAAGTTGTATTTCTTGGTACTCCACTGGGCACTCCATGTTTGCCATCAACTCATCCATCTGCCTCACTTTCTAGTCTTGCCTTCCACATGTGCCTGTCTTCTATTCCTTCTCATTCCTTGTTGCTAATAATTCCTTTCTCCATTCAATCATGTATCTTTTTGAAAACACAATTCTTACCCTCTTTTCACAAGAGTTTTTATCAACAAGTGGAACCATGCCAGCATCACAAACTAAATCCGTTCATTTTGGTATCGATAAAGTTGAATTCAATTCAAAGACATCAAGAGGGGGAACGTGAAAAAAGAGGTAGGGAATAAATAGAGATCTGAATGGAAGTAAATTATACAGGGCTTTGGTGATGCCATACCTAGAGTATTGTGTGCAATTTTGGTCTCCATTTCTGAGGAAGGATGTTCTTGCCCTCAAGGGAGTGCAGGCTAATTCCAGGGATGGCAGGTCTGATGTATGAGGAGAGGTTGACCAGGTTAGGGTTGTTTTTGCTGGAGTTCAGACAAATGAGGGGGGATCTCATAGAGATTTGTAAAATTCTAACAAGACTACACAAGGCTAGATGCAGGGAAGATATTCCCAATAGTGGGGGAGTCCGGAACCAGGGGTCACGTCTGACGATTCAGGGAAGACAATTTGGGACGGAGTTGACGAGACATTTCTTCACCCAAAGAGTGGTGAGCCTGTGGAATTCATTACCACAGGAAGTAGTTGATGCCAAAATATTGAAAGTATTCAAGAGGCAGCTGGATTTGGCACTCAGGGCAAATGGGATCAAAGGTAATGGGGAGAGAGCAGGATTAGGCTACTGAGTTGAATGATCAGCCATGATTGTAATAAGTGGCAGAGCAGACTCGAAGGGCCAAATGGCCTCCTCCTGCTCCTATTTTTTATGTTAAAGTGAGGACAATGGATGAGAGAAAAATGAGAAAGACAAGGGGAAGAGGTAAAGAGAAGTGAGAGAGAAGAGCACGGAGTGAAAAACCATGGATGAAGGAGAAACTGAAAGAGCCAATATAAGAGGGACAGAAAAAGAGGGAGCAGTGCAAATTTCAAAATTATGCATAGAGTGCAATTAGGAAATTGAAGACATTGGAACTGCATGGGGGAATAATCCAAGGCTGAAGATAAGGGGGAAGGAGTCAGTAATATGAAGAAGAGTTACGGAGATAGAGTGTTTCAAAAAAGAGTCACTACATTTTTTAAAAAATGAATAATATTTATTACCTTTGCAATTTCCCCGTATAATCCTGAAGCTATTCTCAAATCTTGCTGTTGGAGTTACTTTGGGCAGAAGCCAAAACCCTTAAGCGACTGTTGAAATGCACAGTAATGAAGTGAGTGCTTTATTGCAGCTCCTTATGGTAAGATATTGCACATGTCATCAGGCCTATCCCCGCAGAGTTTCTGTTTATTCAAAGGGGTAAGGGTTAATGCCACACAGAACCAAATCTTTGAACTTATACAAACATCATTTTGTCATCTGGTTCGTACAGATGTTGAATACCTAATCTAAACAAATGGAATCATACAATTAGTTCTCTTTTTTTCTCTACTGATAATCAAGCAGCAACAGCAAGTAAAACCACAGATCAACTCCCAAGATATATCTCTCAGCAAACTATAACCCACAGTTTCACATTTATTTTCAAAATTGCCAAGTTATTTCCCACATTACCACTGATAATACATTCTTACAATATCAGTTTTAAGATTACAATAAGGTTGAAGTAAAAGAAAATAATACACAGCAATTAATTGAGAGGGAACTTGCATTTCTTAAGGTTCGCTTAAACACATTCTATTGTCCAGTTGAAATATTGATTTTCAATTGAAGGCCATGGGCACCGGTTGGCCTACCTGGTTGTCTTGAGAATGCTAAATTCTTTGTTTTTCTGTTGATTTATGTGTTTTTCCAGACTAATATATTCAACAATATTAAGTGTTTTCCTTTGGGTAGCTAACATCGTCCTTCAGAAGCTGAGCGCGGGCGACACAATGGTTAGCACTGCTGCCTCACAGCGCCCGGGACCTGGGTTCGATTCGCGGCTTGGGTTACTGTGTGGAGTTTGAATGTTCTCTCTATGAGTTCCTTCTGGGTACTCCGGTATCCTCCCACAGTCCAAAAGGTATGCTGGTTAGGTACATTGGCCATGCTAAATTTTCTCTCAGTATACCCGAATAGGTGCCGGAATGTGACAACTAGGGGATTTTCACAGTAACATCATTACAGCATTAATGTAAACCTATTTGTGACTATATCATTTAAAACTTTAATTAAAGGAGAGCATGAACATTTACAGGTATTTTCAAGAGAAAAAAAATGAAATTCACAGTGTTAACAGAATTGATGTATGGCAGAAACTGAACAGCAAAACTATATTGGTCTTGCTATAGAGGGTACAATGCAGTCAAGCAGTAAACAGAATACAGACCTGCAGGGTCTCTCTTTTCCTTGGAATGAAATCAACCACACAACACTGGAAATCAGCAAAACCTGGATTTACTTACTGAGAAATCTACACAGTAGTGGGCACAGTCTGAGATGTTTGGTATTTGGACAGCAAGCAGAATGATGATCAGCCTTGAGAAACATAACTATCCAAATGGTCTCCTGCTCTCAGGAGCAATGAAAGTCCACGTTACCACTGGAACAGCAGTTCATTTGTGCCTAGCTACCCAAGCCGATGAATTTCACATTCAATTTGAGGGTGAGAATGTGAGCCTAATAATAGTTTCCTAAACTTAAATGAAGGCAGTATAAAAATAGGAATGACTTGCTGTGCTGTACAAAGTGAGACCACACCGAGAGTATGATGTACAGTTTGGTTTTGGCCCCTTTATTAATGGAGGGACATATTTGCATTGGAAACAGTTCAGAGTTTCACTTGGTTGACAATGGGGATGTCTTATGAAGAAAGGCTGTGCAGGTTGGGCCTATACTCATTGGAGTTTAGGAAAAATGAGAAGTGAAATTACTAAAACATGTGAGATTTGGGAGGATGTTTCCTCTCTTGCAAGAATCCAGAGGTAGGAGGCACCATTTAAAAATAAAGAGTCTCCCGTTCAAGATGTAGATCAGGAGGAATTTCTTCTCAGGGATTGTTAATTTTTGGAATTCTCTTCCACAGTGAGTAGTTGGGTCATTGAATATTTTCAAGGCCGAGTTAGATAGCTTTTTGATCAACAAAGGAGCTATTTGCGGGCAAATCAATTCAACTAAATGAACAAACCAAGGGGCAAATGTAAAGGCAGCTTTGGAGGGTTATGGGGGACAGACAGGAAAGTAAAGGTCACAATCAAATCAGCCATGATTCTGTGAAAGGCCAGAGCAGGCTGATAGAACCTAATGGCCTACTTCTACTCTGAATTATCATAGAACCCTACAGTGCAGAAAGAGGCCCTTCAGCCCATCGAATCTGCACCAAACACAATCCCACCCAGGTCCTACCCCCCACATCCCTATATATTATGATCTTATGAAAGGAGTATTATGGTGGATAATACACAATGTATAAATCTGCTAAATTGAAGCTGTCTCATTTAAGGCTGGAAAACATATTGCTAAGTAAACTTCAGTTAAGATAATTTAGTTTAATAGTTGGTTGATTACGAAACTTTGAAGATTAAAATATTTTGATTGTTTTCAGGGTGGAGGAACTTAAGCAGCCACAATTTTGTTGCTTTCCACCTGTAACAAAACCTGACACTTATGGAAATGTTGTCTTCACTGTATGAAAGAATGTTTGAATAGATGTGCATAGGGTGGCACGATGGCTAGCACTGCTGCCTGACAGTGCCAGAGACCTGGGTTCAATTCCCATCTTGGAGTTTGCATATTCTCTCCCTGCGTTTCCTCCAGGTGCTCTGGTTTCCTCCCACAGTCCGAAAGACGTGTTTGTTAGGTTAATTGGCTGTGCTAAATTCTCTCTGTGTGCCCAAACAGGTGCTGCAGTGTGGCAACTAGGGGATTTTCACAGTAACTTCATTGCAGTGTTAATGTCAACCTACTTGTGACTAATAAATAAACTCAAGTTGCATTATTGTCTCATTGTTAGTCCTGGAAGCATTAAACTAGGACTGCTCAATCTTTTTTGGTCGGATAATGAAGCCCACTATCAATGAAAAGTCATGCACATTGGTTTAAGATGATAATTTCTGATTTATCCACAAATGTACATAGGTTTGACATTAGCATCACTATTGTAAATCAGTTAGGATTATATTGGAGTTTACAAGAGAGGGGATTTCATAGAAATGTATAAAATTCTATCATGGTTAGACAGGGTAGTCAGAAAGAACGTCCCCGATGGTGAGGAAGTCCAGAACTAGGGGTCATAGTTTCAGGATAAGTGGTAAACTTTTTAGGGCTGAGGTGAGGAGAAATTTCTTCACCCAGAGGGCGGTGAACGTGTGGAAATCACTACCACAGAAAGTAGTTGAGGCCAAAATGTTATGTGATTTCAAGAAGAATTTGGATATTGCTCCTGGGGCTAAAGGGATCAAAAGATATAGGGGGAGTGGGGATAGAAGAATCAGGATCAGGATGTTGAATTTGATGATCAGCCATTATCAAAATGAATGGCGGAGCAGGCTCAGAGAGCCTACTCCTGCTGCTGTTTTCTATAAAATATGGTATCCTATGAAGTCTCAAGATGAATTCAACCATCCATTCATTTATTTTTCACTGTGACCGACCTTGGCCACCCTGAAAGGTTCCTCAGCAAAAAAATATATTTGTAAGGTCAAAATTTCCAAGGTGAATAACGTTTAACTAAAAAAGGATTTCTTAGATCAGAGATCGAGTCACACAAAGAAAATGTACACCACTAAAGGTTTGTTGCCCTGCATGTAAGTTTAATATTTATTATAAAATTGTGGTATGGTTCCAGCACAGATCTTTCAGCTAGTTGTACCTTTCTACAAGACTAACTCACCTAGTGCCACTCTCCCAACTTCTCCTCGTAGGCCAACACATTTTCTCGCTTCTGGATGCAGTTGATTATTCTATTTCAGGAGGTTGAAAGGTTTCATTCAATAAACAAGGTCATTAATTGGTGAAAATAATTTTGTAATGAAACACTGGTAAACAGAACACAGAAAAATAGAATTTCACTGAAAACGCCATTAAAGATTTAACTTTTTTAAAAAAACTTTTGATCTCGGAGCTGATATATCAACAGCACATTTCACTGTAATGTATATTATTCCTGTATATTCAACCTGGAATGACTATCAAACATTTTACATTCCAACTGAAATCAATAATAGATTGAGTTCGTCAAATGAAACAGTCTGAGAATCCTGAAAGTGAGCCTGTTGTCACAAACGTGTGCTTGTAATATTATAAGGCTTGTCATAAAGTTAATCCCATGAAGCCTTAAAGATGGCTGCCAAAATCACCTGACCTTTTACAACTGCAATGCGATCATTCTAGAAAGTGCAAGTGGATTGCAAGGAGACGTATCCAAACACGTGA
Source organism: Carcharhinus amblyrhynchos (assembly GCF_965287045.1). Taxonomy (NCBI): domain Eukaryota; kingdom Metazoa; phylum Chordata; class Chondrichthyes; order Carcharhiniformes; family Carcharhinidae; genus Carcharhinus; species Carcharhinus amblyrhynchos. The sequence goes on from NC_137327.1 coordinate 128,733,212, forward strand.
AATCCAATGTACATTTCCACCAGGGTAAATGGAAATTTGTTGACAGTGACTTCCCTGGAGATGTGAATAGATCTTTCCTATCACCCCAAGCGTGAGAGAACAGGACCCATTCAAGTTAAATGGCTGAGATATTTGAAAGGTTGATTACCTTGGATAAAAGGACAAAGAATGGAATTATGTTCCCCAGACACAATTCAACAGCAGCCATTTTGTGTTTTTGAATTGTATAAAGGGGGCAAGAAGCCATTTTGTGTAGCAATGCACAGAGAACTCAGAAGGCATCAGGAAGTCTGTTCCAGTCCACAGCTAAGCTAACTTGAGCAGCGTGTGAAAGCTGTTTTTCTCTCTGCCATCAGGAATTATAGTAAGATATCTACAGAATCATCCCTGGTCTGCTGAGAAATAAACAGGCAATAAAGTTTTGGAACCTGTACTCTGTTCCAGCATTTGCTCTATTTATCGAGTCCACCTATGAAGGAAAACTCAAAACTCTTGAGTTCACAAGCCATTGCAGCTGCTAATCAAATTTCAACCCCTTCACTTCAGAAAGAAGTTCAAGAAATGAACCCGCAATATCGCAAACTGATGTGAAATCTTATCTTTTAAGATATCTTCTCTTTATCTGTACTTGTATCTGTATTTAGTTAACACTATTGCATTATTTGCAACTTCCAGCAATAGTCTTATAATAAATTAACCTTTATTTTGTTTAAGATAAGCTTTACTAGTGATTATTGTTATATTGAGTCAATTGCAAATTAAACGGGAGCTACATGCACACATAAATTGTTAGCTCTCAGATCAGAGGAAAGCCCTTTTACATTGTTGTGGCACTATTAATCTCAACTTGAAAATACAACTCTGCAATCACACTAGTTGTAAACAAATTGACGTATCAGCTAGTTTGCTGTATTCTCTGGTTCTGAGCCGTTAATCTCTCGTTCCACTAGGCTGATACCGGAGATGAGGGGGTTGAATTATGAAGAAAGGTTGAATAGACTGGGTTTGTACTTGTTGGAATTTGGAAGGGAGGGGGGAATCTTATAGAGACATATAAGATAATGAAGGGGATGGAGAGGGTAGAGGTAGAGAGATTCTTCCCGCTCAGAAAGGACAGCAGGACTTCAGGTCGCAGTCTCAAGATAAGGTGGTGGTCGGGGGGGGGGTGCAGTTTAGAACGGAGTTGAGGAGGAACTTCTTCACTCAAAGGGTGGTGAATCTCTGGAATTCTCTGCCCGTTGATGTGGTAGAGGCTACCTCGCTAAATATATTTAAGACACGGGTGGATAGGTTTTTGGTAGGCAAGGGAATTAAGGGTTATGGGGAGAAAGCCAGAAAGTGGAACTGAGCCACTTCAGATCAGCCATGATCTTACTGAATGGCGGGGCAGGCTCGAAGGGCTAGCTGGCCTACTCCTGCTCCTATTTCTTATGTTCTTATGTTCCACATTTTTACAAGTTAAGTACATTCCATTAGATAAGGCTCTAAGACAAGCACTGTGGTCAATTGTGCACTTTCCATTTTTACAATTTCTTGACTGTTAATAACCTCAAACTGTTGCATCACCAAATGCCACAAGAGCAGCAACAGCTGGAAAAAAATCCAGAAAGAAGTTACTTGTTGGACTTAATGTTACATTGCACCAGAGGAAATACATCATGGATAATCATCCTACCAGAGGTAAGATGAGAATATTCAGTATGTTACAAAATAGTCAATGATATTTTTCCCATCTCAGCTGTATCAATATTTCAGCTGTGTTTTAACTGCAAACTATTGAATCAGATTTTGCTTTCAAAATTAATGAGGTTAATGGCACTCAGGCATTGGTGAGACCACATCTGGAATACTGCGCACAGTATTGATCTCTTTATTTAACGAAAGATATAAATGCATTGGAACCAGTTCAGAGGTTTACCAGACTAATACTAGAAAGGGTGGGTTGCCTTGGGGCAAAGTTGGAGAGGTTATGTTTGTATCCATTAGAGTTTAGAAAAGAGGCGACTTAATCACAACCTTGAACATCCCAAGGGGTCTTGACAAAGTGGATATGGAGTGGACATTTCCACTTGTGGAAGAATCCAGAACGAGGGGTCACTGTTTAAAAATAGTCACTCATTTAAGACGGAGATGATCTTTTCTGTGAGGGTTGTCTCTCTCGAACTCTTTCTCAAAAACTCGTGGAAGTAGAATTTTTGAATATTTTTAAGACAGAGCTTGATCGCATCTTGATTAAAAAGGTGGTGAAAGGTTATTGGGGGTTGGCAGGAATGTGGGGTTGATGTTATAATCAGATCAGCCATGTTCATATTGAATGGCGGAGCAGGCTCAGGAAGTTTGTACGCTCAGTCTATTTAAAATGTGGAAATGGTGGAGCAACTCAGGCAAGGAACTGATACACCATTAAACAAACCCAAAACTTGCTGACCAAGTTAGCCTTAAGAAAATGGTAACTTGCCTCATTTGAGATAGTGAACACTAGTAAATTGTGGGAGTGGCACACTAGAAAGGAGCTTTGTGACAAGCTTAATTATTTCCAGTTTTGATATCTGTAAAACAATAAGCTAGCTGTTAATTACTGACTAACAACCTCTGATACTGAAAATTAACTGCTACAAGTGTGGAGTCTAGTTTCTTTAAAATTTACTACTTCAATTCTATAAACTTAAAATATACATATGATGCAGGTAAGATTTACATATAGTTTCAATAACACAAGCACAAGCAGTTCATATAACTAGTATTTACTGCATTATACTGAGTATAACAATTTGCTTGAATACATGTAAAATTTACATTATTACAATTAAAAGTGCATATTGTGTTCTACATAAAGTTTATTCAGGTCTGTACCATGAAAAAAACATTAGCTGCAAAACAAAGATCAAGGCGTTTAAATTTTACTGACTCATTTTTAAATAACGCAGTGATTAAGATCAGTCCTACTGTACTTCATATTGCTTCACTATGATCAACATTAATCTTAAAACATGAAGCCATTGTTCTAAATTCTTCAATTTGTACACATAGGAATGTGATTTACTACATTTTCTCAAGGAAATGACAGGGAACAAAAACACATTTCAACAGATATTTTCACCTCTATACAATACAAATAGGAAGTTCAATAAATGGTAAAAATGAGCATTTAGCAATATTAAGCACTTCAGTTTGATACTCTATCTTCAGATTTCTTTTTACTACAAGGCTCAATGCATACCAAGACTTTGCTTTTGAAAACTGTAACGCTAACAATTTGTTTAGTTGGCTGTAATTAAGTGAGAACTGGAAATCAAGCTCAGGAAATTAATAACAATGCCAAGAACATGAGCACTCAGTCTTTGTAGCAAAAAGCTTTAGGTGACTGGAATGCTGACCACCAAGGGCTGACATGTCCGCTAGCTTTCTTGACTGCCGATGTAGGTCACAAAGATCAAACTCGGTTAGAGTCGGCGGTGTTGAGTTCCTAATGCACCAGTTCAGGTTGGTTTTCCACAAAAGGCAGGACTCCACTGACATAGTAGGCAATGCCAAGAGACAACAGTGCGATGACAATAATGAGCAGCAGAACCCTCCAGAAGCCCAAATCATCCACAAACTCCTGCCAGGTGGAGCGGAAGCTGGAAAGGACACCATCTGTATTCTGAAGGTTCGGATTCAGAAGCGAGTGGCTCTCCATGGCGCTTGATGAGAGGGGGAGAAAATATGGATCATCAATACAACTTTAGAGCATGATCAATGATAATTTATTTATAAACCTTCATTTGGATTACCATAAAAGGAAAATGTTACGTTTAAGTTTCAAGAGATTCCATTTAACTTTTTAAAAATCAATTGAAAAAGACAAAGAGAACCATTTTCTCACAGATAAGTTCAAATTATTTTTCTCAGCAAGCCACACACCAACTTTACCTGAGGGGCTGATGGTCTGTTTCCCAGCCTCTGATGGTGTTGTTCTGAGTCTCCTGCTCGCTAGAAGATGCAAGAGAGTAGTTAGGGAACAACTCCCCCTCCTGTGGGGAAGCATCAACCTTAACTCAGTATATTCCTATAATGTGCAACTGAGATCAGGGACTCCATAAACCCTACATATTGGATGCTGTGATGCCATATATTGGCAGATACAAGCATGAAAATTTGGCTAGATTAAAGACCTTGGAGGGTAAGAAGACCAAATTTTACCTGCATCCTTTGGGAGCAAAGAGGAATGCAGGGGGTCGGAGTCAGGGAGAAACAAGCAACCATACTTCATAGAAATCATAGAACCCCTACAGTGCAGAAGGTGGCCATTTGGCCTTCTAGTCTGCACTGTTAACAATCCCACCCAGGCCCTATGCCTGGAACTCCAGCAGCTTTACAGCTTTTACTCTGTACACCGACCATAAAAAACATTAAAATTTAAGAGACTGTGTGCAGCAGCTACTCTATAGTAATGTTGGGCTTCAATCTTTAAGATTTGATTATTTTTATTCATATATATAATTGAAAAATCCTTTAGTGTAATCTGAATATTGATGATGGTTTAAAAAAAATGAACTACAACAGGCAACACTTTAGTCAAATTCTATTACTAACAAGCTTTCAACGTCTTCTTCTTTCATTCTGTGCTTGAAGATATTTACTACCCAGTGAGGGGATGACTCTAGACTTCAAACAACCATCCTTCCTTTTGTAAGTTAAGACAGTGGATACTGAGTAGGCTATTCATCTACAATGGGCATCTCAGTCAAGTTCTGCTATCCCTGATGACATCAGCATCCCTACCCAGGGACACTGAATGGCCGCCCACAGCAAAACCCCTCAGCAACTTCTTCCTCTCCACTAATATACAGGAGTAGGCCATTCAGCCCCTCAAACCTGTTTCATTATTCAGTGAGATCATGGCTGACCTCTATCCAAACTCCGTCCAAGCCCCTTTTTACCTTTGGCTAGCAAAACATAAGCCCATAAGGCACAGGATCAAAATTTGGCCACTCAACCCATCCAGTCTGCTCTGCCATTTAATCATGGCTGATATTTTTCTCATCCCCTTTCTCCTGCCTTTTCCCCATAACTCCGATCCCCTTATCAATTAAGAACCTATCTATCTCTGCCTTAAGGACACTCAGTCGCCTGGTCTCCACAACCATCAGCGGTAAAGAATTCCACAGATTCACCACTATCTGGCTGAAGAAATTCCTCCTCACCTGTTTTAAAGGATCGTCCTTTTAGCCTGAGGTTGTGCCCTCTGGTTCTAGTTTTTCCTACAAGTGGAAACATCCTCTCCATGTCCACTCTACCCAAGTCTAGAGTATCCTGTAAGTTTCAATAAGATCCCTCCATATTCTTCTAAACTCCAACAAGTACAGTCCCAGAATCCTCAACCAAAAGCCTATTCATTTCAGATTTTAAATTATTAATGCAGCTAGAATTTTACTGCTTTTGTGGGAGAGTTTTCCCGTACTTCTTCTCCCCTTTGCACGAAGAAGTGCTTCTGACCTTCTCTCCTGCACACCCTGGCTCAAATTTTAAAGATTTGATCATTTGTCCTGGACTAGCCCACCAGCAGAAAACATCCTCTTTATTTCATCAACTCACAGCTAAATCCTAAAAAATGCAAGTAAATCACTACTTAACCTTCTACGTGCCTCACAACACAGTGACCAACAGTGGGATGTACCACAGCTCTGATCATCCAATTCAGTAAAGGTTAGGTGTCAAATCTGGGACTTTCTAGCTATGCATGGTTCAGACTTACTGTTTTAATCAGCTAAACCAACTGGGGCAATCCCTCTACAAACATACATTTGAACTGGTGTAAAACAAGTCTCCAAATCATAACAGGCAAAACAGAAACCGAGCAGCAAGAAACATGCTTTCCAAAATTACATAAATTATGCACATGCCTCACAGCAAATTCCTGATCTCAGTGGGGGCATCAAGCGAGTCAAGGAGATGCATCATTTCATGAGGAACAGGAAACGAGGACCGGGGATTAAGGCAGGAGCAGTGAAGGTCATGCCGATTTTAAAGCAGCCAACTCAACAGCAGTTTGGGCTGAGATCTGGCAGAAGACCAGGACTAGTTTCAGTCATAACAAGAAACTCAAGAATGCTACATAGTTAGATTTGCAAGTTAAATTATTCATACACTTGCAGGTCATTTAATCCAACTTGCTAAACGAATAGAAATGTGGTATCCTTAAAACAATGCAACTGATTCTAAAATCAAAAGTTAATCATTTAAAAGTTTATAATCAGCGCCAAAATAATTTCTGACTCCGAACATAGAAAATTATCCTTCCAGCTCAGACTTTCCTTCCAATTCAATGTTTACCTCTCATTTTCTGCAGTCTGCATGATCTCTAGTTTAGAGTGAGTTCCGCGATTGAATCCTTTCACCTCCTGCTCCTCCAAGGACTCCAGCAGCTTGATGGCATCTTTGTTTACTCCTCGACGTTTTGCCAAAACAAGTGGGGTGGCACCATGATGGTTGCTTGAGTTACAAAGAAAAAAAAAGAGATAATGACTTGCAAGAGGCCGTGTTCAGTTGTGTCCAGTCACTGTTCAGAAAAAATGGTCTCAGTGACCAACGCGTTTTCATGTATAACTTCTGAACAAGTTACAAAAATCAATCCAGACTTAATTCTAAGGATCAAATAGAAAATCAAAATATACATCCAAACATAGTTCTAAGAACATAATTCATGAATTAGAAGTAGAATTAGGCAAGATAGGCCATTCGAGCCTGCTCTGCCATTCAATCAGATCATGGCTAATTTTTCCTTTGTCTCAAATCCGCTTTCCTACCTGTTCCCCGTATCCCTTTTTAAATTAGAAATATTAATACCTCCTTCTTGAAAGAATTCAACAATTCAGATTCCACCGCTCTGTGGCGCATCGAGTTCCACAAATTCACCACTCTCTGCAAGAACTGGTTCCTCCCCATCTCAGTTTTAAATCAACCATCTCTCAACCTTTACCTGTGACCTCTTGTTCTAGATTGCCCCTTAAGAGGAAACATTTGATCTACATTTACTTGATCAATTCCTTTTAAAATATTAAAAACCTCAATCAGATTCCCCTCATCCTTCTCAATTCCAGTGAGTACAAGCCCTAACTATTCAATCTCTCCTCATACATCAATCTGGGGCAGCACAATGGTTAGCACTGCTGCCTCACAATGCCATGGACCTGGGTTCGATTCCTGGCTTGGGTCTGTGTGTGTGCGTGCACGGGTTTCTTCCAAGTGCTCCAGTTTCCTCCCACAGTCCAAAGATGTGCAAGTTAAGTGGACTAGCCATGCCTCTCAGTATGAGGGGGACTAACTAGGGTAAATGCATGGGTTGCAAGGGTAGGGCCTAGGTGGGATTGTGGTTGGTGCAGACTCGATGGGTCTCCTTCTGCACGGTGAATCCTTTCATCCCCGGAAATCAGTCTGAACTGCCTGTTCTTAAATGCTGCACTGGAAAAGATTTAAACACTGCTGGTATTTCTATAAGCTCCTGCAAAACTGCTGACCCACAGTGCATCTATGCAGACAGAAAATAGAACCATATCTAGAGCATCAATCATCAGCTACAATATGGGCCTTCCTTGGTTTTTTGTATTATGCTCTCACTGCAAAGTGCCCAAATCAAAATAAAAATCTTTTGAGGGTTAAACAAAAATGGTCATAGGAATGGTAGTCAAAGAAACTTTGCATCACTGAAACCAACTATAAGAATAATGGAACTGTGCAAACAAGACAGACTGGAGAGTCCATGGTCATTTTTATCCCATACAGACAGTTTCTGGCTATAAAGCTGTCAAAACATGTCCCATATCAAGAAGTACAGTCTCTGGGATGTGTGACTGGAGAAACTCTCACACTTTCACGGCAGAGTTAAACTGTGAAATTGATGCTAGCAGCACCCTGACGTACCTGCACTGATCATGCATTGTAAGCATCTCTGCATTGAGACTTTCCACAGCCCAGAACAATTCTAATTATATGTTAAGGATAGGTAACAAAGAATCATACACAATCATAGAATCCCTACAGTACAGAAGGATGACATTTGGCCCATCAAGTCTGCATCAACCACAAACTCACCCAGGCCTATCCCCACAACCCCATGCATTTACTCTAGCTAGTCCCCCTGACACTAAGGGGCAATTTAGCATTGCCAATCCATCTAAACACATATATCCCAAAGCAAAGATTTGGACCCAAAACTAGGTTAACAACAGTGCAGCACTGAAAGATTTCAACACTGTAGAAGATAATATCTTTCAGATGGGATGCTGGAACCAAGTCCCTTTCTGCCTTCACAGATAGGTGTAAACAATCCCATGATACTATAACAAAGAACAGGGGAGTTTTTTCCCCCAGTTATCTTGGCCAATATGTAGCCCTCAACTAATATCACAATGACCAGAAATCCCAGGTAATCTCATTGTGGTTTGTGAGACCTTGCTGTGTGCAAATTGGCTGTCACATTTTCTATACTATAACAGTTACTTCACATCAAGTATACTGTAAAAGACTTTGGGGTATCCTGATTTTGTGAAAGGTGCCATATAAATGCAAATTATTCTCCCTCACCCCAGTGAACTAATTGAAAGAAATAAAACAGCAAAGAAATAAATGATGTGTGAATACCCAAGAGAGCAAGAGGCCCAAGACAAATACAAAAAATTGAAAAAACATATGGGGAAATGAAAACAGAAGGCACTGGTGCAGTAAAGCAGCTCCACATTAGTTGACTATCTCTCTTCTTGAAGAAATCTAAGCCCCAACCAGCTCCACATTCTGGCAAAAGTTTATTAGTGTCACAGGTACACTTACATGAGCACAGATTCACAGGGCTTGTCTACGTCCATGGTACCAAGTTACAAAAATGTCATGTTTAGCTAGATAGTTTCAAATTGCAATTTCCTGCTACAGACAATTTAATTTTTAAAAAGTGAGCTAATCAGCTACCAAACTCCTCCTGCCCACCACACCATAGTCAAATCTCCTCAGCCTCCTGCTCCTCACACATCTGCCAATGACATTACTGTGAAAAATCACTGCACCTCACAAAATGTCAACTTGTCTACCCACCTAGCCAAATACCAACAATTGGCCCCAAATTGTGAAGAACCTCTGCTTGTTGCGAGGGAAGAGTTACTGAAGTCAAGGGAATGGGGAGAGTGTTTAGCTCTCACAGAAAGTTTGAGATATTGTTTCTGTAGCTTATACTAAACTCTCTCGGTGTAAGGTGCAATTAGCCATGGGCAGAAAAGTCAAAATGAGAATGGGTGAGGAAGAAGAGATAAGGTGGCAGACTGCAGGAAAGCTTGGGTACTCATTTTTTTCCCTCAGCCATGAATTTCCGATTTCCAGCAAAGCAATGCTGCGGGTGAAAGGTTTGAACCATGGCACTCTTAGAGATCATTTTTATTTTAATTATTTGTCACAAGTATAAATTGCTTGGTCCTAAATTACAAGAGAGCTTGATAGTGAACTACAAATTAATGCATCTATTGAAGTATGAAACAGTAGAAGCTCTGTAGCAATACAAATGGTGACAAGATCAGCCCAAAGTCAATGAATTCCTTATATAGTGTTACATTGTAATTGACTCAAATAGATGCGCTAAGGATTAAATCACAAATTCACCAACCCTTTCAGCCAGAAGTGCCTGAGTAATCTTGCCCAGTTGTAACAAAGGTTCTGTACTTGAAACATTCAAGGAGTAGTGCTCCAAAAGCTTGTGGCTTGTGCTACCGAATAAACCTGTTGGACTTTAACCTGGTGTTGAGAGACTTTAGTTTGCTTACCCCAGTCCAATGTTGGCATCTCCACATCTTGAAGCATTCATGCAGCTGTTCTCTCAACAGAGGCTGAGTTTCTCTGCAGTTCTGTCAGGTTTCTTTTTACATTTTCATATTTTGACTTATTTTTCTACGAAATAAACTTGCAAAGATTCTCAGCTGATTCCATTAAAACACCGCTTGACAGCCAGAAACACCACACATCATGAGCACAGATTCACAGGGCTTGTCTACGTCCATGGTACCAAGTTACAAAAATGTCATGTTTAGCTAGATAGTTTCAAATTGCAATTTCCTACTACAGACAATTTAATTTTTAAAAAGAAAGTGAGCTAATTAGCTACCTAACTCCTCCTGCCCACCACACCATAGTCAAATCTCCTCAGCCTCCTGCTCCTCACACATCTGCCAATGATGCTCAATAAACATGTTACCTCTGTCCATTTGGGGTAAAGACATTCACTCCTCACCTCCCAGAACCACCAAAGCCATAAACCATCTGTGGAGGGGCCAAGTTATTGGCACAAGCTGTCACAGTGCCAACTTCACGCCAATCTGTTGAGCTGTTGCCATTAAAAGGTAATTTACCTCAACTGTGAAAAGTTGCCATGCTGAACAATAAAATTTAGTCTCTGAATATGTAAACATTGGTATGATGCATTGACATGACAGCTTAAACATCACTTTAAAGAAGGGGCTTCATAATTGATGTGGGTATGCCGGCATTGGACTGGCGTAAACACAGTAAAAAGTCTGACAACAATCAAATAAATAGGTTGGACTAAAACCTGGTGTTGTCAGACTTTTTACTTCATAATTGACCCATGGAAAAGTGTACGACTGCTACATATTGTAAAAGGAAGGTGGAGTGTGAAAGCAGTCAAAGGGCGGAACAGTGGTTAGCACTGCTGCCTCAATGCCAGGGACCCAGGGTTCAATTCTAGCCTTGGGTCACTGTGTGAAGTTTGCACGTCCTCTCTGTGTCTGCACGGGTCTCCTCTGGGTGCTCTAGTTTCCTCCCGCAGTCCAAAGATGTGCGGGTTAGGTGGATTGGCCATGTTAAATTGACCCTTAGGTGTCAGTGGGGTTTGTAGACTAATGGGAATAGGGTCTGGGTGGGATTGTGGTCAGTGCAGACTCGGTAGGCCGAATGGCCTCCTTCTGCACTGTAGAGATTCTATGAACAGCACAGGACATTTCTGAAGGATTAAAATATACAAAGGCAACAATAGCTGCTTTGGCAAGCTAAAAAGCAATCAGAACAGGGTACCAACTTTTCCAACATTATGATGATTATGACTAAAGGTCAATTAATTTTCAATGAGCTAATTAACAATTAATAAACAGTAACGGGTGGGAATTTTTAAAGGGAATATTCCAGGGAGACATTCCCTGCATCTCAAGACAGTTGGAAGTTATACTGCAATTAGTTAAACTGCACCTGGAGTATCAACTTCAATTGTGAGCACCACACTTCAGAAAGATTCCTCTGGCATTGGAGGGGATGCAACACAGATACACTAGGATAATTTTGGAGCTAAAAAGATTAAATGAGGACAAACTTCATGGACCAGGTTTATATTCTTAGGGCTAAGAGCATTAAGGGAGGCTGTTTCAGATGATTAAAGCAATTGGTAAAGGAAATGGAGATAAACTATTTCCTCTAGTGGGAGAGAAACCGGGGTGGGGAGGGGAATCCTTAAAATTAGAACTAGGCTGTTAAGAGGTAGTAGGCAGGACTTCTTAACTTGGAAACATCTCTCCTATTAAAAAGCAGCTAGGGTGAGGCACAAAGGAAATGTTATTGTTACTGTAAAGGAAACTGAATATAAAGGCAGGATAAAAAGTTTCAAAGAAGAGTCATACAGACTTACCCATTAATCCCCCAACCTACACATCTTGGGACAATTTAGCATAGCCAATTATCTAACCTGCACAGGAGGAGAACATGTCCCTGTCTACATCAACAGGGACGAAGTTGAAAGAACATAAGAAATAGGAGCAGGAGTAGGCCATCTAGCCCGCCCCGCCATTCAATAAGATCATGGCTGATCTTCGTGGCTCAGTTCCACATTCCCACCCTCTCCCCATAACCCTTAATCCCCTCGCTTATCAAAAACCTATCAACCCGCGTCTTAAAAATATTTAGCGAGGCAGCCTCCACCACTTCAACGGGCAGAGAATTCCAGAGATTCACATATTTTTAGGTGTACAGATCACCAACAACCTGTCCTGGTTTCCCCCCCCATGCCGACACTATAGTTGAGAAAGCCTACCAATATCTCTACTTTCTCAGAAGACTAAGGAAATTTGGCATGCCAGCTAAGACTCTCACCAACCTTTATAGATGCACCACAGAAAGCATTCTTTCTGGTTGTATCAGAGCATGATATGGCTCCTGCTCTGCCCAGGACTGCATGAAATTACAAAGGATCTTAAATGTTGCCCAATCCATAACGCAAACCAGTTTCCCATTCACTGACTGTTTATACTTCCTGCTGCCTCGGCAAAGCAGCCAGCACAATCAAGGACCCCATGCACCCAGGTCATTTTCTCTTCCACCTTCTTCCATCAGAATAAAAATACAAAAGTCTGAGGTCACGTACCAACCAACTCAAGAACAGCTTCTTCCCTACTGTCAGATTTTTGAACGGATCTTCCTTGCATTAAGTTGACCTTTCTCTACACCATAACTAAAACTATAACACTACATTCTGCACTTTCTCCTTTCCTTCTCTATGAACAGTATGTTTTGTCTGTATAGTGTGCATGAAATAATATTTTTCACTGTATGCTAATATATGTGAATAATAAATCAAGAAAATGCTGGAAAATCTCAGCAGGTTGGGCAGCATCCGTAAGAAGAGAAAAAAGCTAACGTTGCGTCCGGAGCAAAGGATCATCTGGACTCAACATCAGTTCTTTTCTTTCTTTCCAAATGCTGCCAGACTTGCTATGATCTTCCAGCATTTTCTCTTTTGGTTTCAGAATCCAGCATCCACAGTAATTTGCTTTTACCTAACCTGCACAACTTTGGGCTCTGGGAGGAACACAGTAAGAAGTCTCACAACACCAGGTTAAAGTCCAACCAGTTTATTTGATAGTAAACCCACAAGCTTTCGGAAATGTTGTTCCGTCATCAGGTGTGTGGAAAGTTCTGAACAGAGAAGATCTGATCAAAGTACTTTCCACACACCTGACGAAGGCTTGTGGGTTTACTATCAAATAAACTGGTTGGACTTTAACCTGGTGTCGTGAAACTTTTTTCTGTGTTTACACCAGTCCAACGCTGGCATCTCCACATCAGTGGGAGGAAACCAGAGCATCCAGAAGAAACCCATGCAGACACCAGTAGAATGTGCAAATTCCACACAGGCAGTGATCCAAGGACAAAATCAAACCCACGCCACTGATGCTGTGAGGCAGCACTGCTTGCCACTAATGCCACCCCAATCCCTCAAATCAGCATCACAACAAAAATAAAGCAGACTATCTGGTCATTGCCAACATTTGTGAACATGACAGTGTATTGATGTCATGCTGACAACAGTGAAAAGTAAAAACTTTACAGGGATTCCTCCTGCTGTCAGGATGGTCAGAGTCCCTCAGCCCAGCCCAACATCTCCCCCCTCCCCCGCCCAGCACCCACCAGATGTCGATTTTGAGGCCGTTGGACACCAGGAACTGGATGGAGTCGACATGGCCACACAGGTGCAGGGCGGTATTGCCCTGGTTGTCGGTGGCCAGCAGGTCGGCCCCGAACTTGTGCAGCAGGCGGCAAATGTCCACGTTCCCCCGGGCTGCGGCCATATGCAGGCCGCTGCGGCCCCGGTTGTCGCGGATGTTGGGGTCGAAGCCGCTCTCCAGCAGCCGCTTGGCGTACGCGATGTCGCCGTCGATGCAGGCCTGCAGCAGCGGCAGGCCGGTCTGGCAGGAGTCATTGATAAAGACATACGACATTGCTGCACCTTCACTCCCTCTCAGCCACCCCTCCATCAAAAATACCTCCAACTGCGCAGACTCAGAGCTTCCCACCAACTGCGCAGACGCAGAACTCCCCTCCAACTGCGCAGACTCAGAATCCCCTACGGCGAGAGCAAGAGGCCCAAATTAATGTATCACCAACACGCGGCCCATCTGCCTTTCTCAAAATATACCCCAGCCAGTGCAAAACAGCCCCCAGTCCAGAGAAATAATGCGTATTATTCCATCTAAATCTCTTCCTGGGGCTTAGTTATTTAGTCAATTCTTCTGATGTCTCTCTTGGAATGAAGTGTTACAATTTGATTTGATTTATTATTATCAATTTTTTAAGTTTATTTATTAGTGTCGTAAGTAGGCTTACATTACCATTGCAATGAAGCTACTGTGAAATTCCCTTAGTTGCCACACTCTGTTCAGGTATACTGCAGGAGAATTTAGCATGGCCAATGCATTTAACCAGCATATCTTCTGGGCTGTGGGAGAAAACCAGAGCACCTGGAGGAAACCCACACAGACACAGAGAGTACATGCAGGACTGTGCAGACAGTTACCCAAGCCAGGAATCGAACCCAGGTCTCTAGCGCTGAGAGGCAGCAGTGCTAACCACTGTGCCATCATGCTGCTCAACGTAATATACAATGTACATAATTTACATATCATTCCAGCTAAATCACATCATGGGGCTTATTTTGTTTGGGCAACTCTTCTAATTCCTCTGTAATATCTTGGAAGGAGTGGCAACCACCAATGGAGTAATAAAGGTAGCTAATCTAGTTAGCACTACTGTTTCACAGCCCCAGGGTCCCGGGTTCAATTCCAGCCTTGGGTGACTTTCTGAGTGGAGTTTGCATATTTTCCCTGATGTGCAGGTTAGGTGGATTGTCTATGCTACATTGACCCTTACACAAAAACAGAAAATGCTGGAAAATCTCAGCAGATCTGACAGCAATTGTGGAGAAAGAATATAGTTAATTTTTTGATGTTACATTGACTTTTCTTCATTGCCCTCCTCCCACCCCTCTGATAAACTTTCCCCTCCATCAGGCTATGTCCTCTTCAAGCTCCACCCCCTCAGGCCCCATCTCTTGGCACTGCCAGAGTACCTGATGGGCAGTGCCAGGGTGCCCAGCTGGCAGTGTCAGGCTAGCACTGCCCAAGCACACAGAGGCTTTCAGTGGCCTTTAGTCCCACTGGGGAGGCCATCATGTCTGGTCCCCATTAGCAAATTGTACTGAAAACTGTGAAATAATCAGGAAACATTCCCACTTCTGACCCAATGATGGAGGGA
The DNA here is from genome assembly GCF_965287045.1 of Carcharhinus amblyrhynchos. Classification (NCBI taxonomy): domain Eukaryota; kingdom Metazoa; phylum Chordata; class Chondrichthyes; order Carcharhiniformes; family Carcharhinidae; genus Carcharhinus; species Carcharhinus amblyrhynchos. The sequence continues at coordinate 128,748,263 of NC_137327.1, forward strand.
AGGTCATTGATGAAGCAGCTGAAGGTGAGTTGGCTGAGGACATTATCCATGAGAATTCCTGCATTGATATGCTGGGACTAAGATGACTAACCACCAACAACCATCTTCCTTTATACTATGTTTGACTCCAACCAGTAGGGAATTCTACCCCCGATTTCCATCATTTTCAACCTTGCCAGGGGTCTTTAATGCCACAAGTGATATAACGTGGCCTGGTTGTCAAGTATAATCACCCCCACCTTACTTCTGGTTTTGAGATTTTTTAATCCATATTTGGATCAAGACAGTAATGAGATGTGGAGCTGAAAGACCCCAGCAGAACCAAAATTGAACTTTGGTTTGCATGTTACTGCTGTACAAGCGCCACTTGATAGCACATTGCATCATTGTAGAGTAGACTAATAGGGCACTAATTGGCCAGATTGGATTTGTCCTGCTTTTGGTGAGCAGACATACATGGGCAATTTTTCACATTGTTAGGTAGATGCCAATGTTGTAGCTGCACTGGAAAAGCTTGGCTAGGGGCACGGCTAGTTCTAAAGTACAAGTTTTGTTGGAATATTATCAGCGCCAATAGCCTTTGCTGTATCCAGTTCTTTCAGCTGTTTCTTGATATCATGTGGAGTGAATCAAATTGGCTGAAACCTGGCATCTATGATGGTGGGGTTCTCAGGAGGAAGCTGACATGGATCAGCTACGTGGAACTGAAGTTGCAAGTGCCTCAGTTTTGTCTTGTATTGAGTTCTCTCAACATTGAGGATGGGGATGTTTTTGTAGCACCAGTTAGTTGTTTAACTATTCACAACCATTCACAATTGGTTGTGACAGGACAGCAGACCTTTGATCTGATCTTTAGGTTGTGGAATTATTTTGCTCTATCACAGGCTGTTTCCGTTCTTTAGGACATTTTGGCATGTAGTCCTGTGTTGTAGCTTCACCAGGCTGATGCCTCATTGTCAGGTATGTCTGGTGTTGATCTTGGTATGTTCTCCTACACGCCTTATTGAACCAGGATTAGTCCCCTAGCATGATGGCAATAGTGGAGTGGGGGATATGCCAAGCAATGGGGCTACAGATTGTGATTGAATACAATCCTGATGCTTCTGATGCCTCATAGATGCCCAGTTTTGAGCCTCTAGATCTGTTCTGAATATATTCCATTTAGCATGGTAGTTGTGCCAGACAACACAATAGAATGTGTCCTCATGTAAAGATGGGACTTTGTCTCCACATGGTCCGTGTGGTGCTCAATCTCAGAAAAGCTTTAATAGCTGAAGTTTGTGAAAACAGTCAAGTAGATGTTCCCACTCATCAGGTCTCTCAGCTCCTGGTGCAGGCTATTATTTCATGAACATGAGTCCAATTCCCAGCGTGGCAGCTGGGAAAATTCATTGCATTAATAAATCTGGAATAAATTGCTAGCATCATTTATGATGATCATGAAACTAGTGTTGATTGTTGTAAAAACTCAGCTGGTTCTTTAGGGAAGGAGATCTGCTGTCCTTACCTATATGTGACTCCAGACTGACAGCAGTGTGGTTGACTGACTGCCGTCTGAAATGGTCCAGCAGGCCACCATCTGGATCAGACTGCTACAGAAAAATCAATTATAAAAACAAACTGGATAGGCCTCCTGGTATTGATCTAGGCATCAGCCACTCAGTCAACACTGTAAAGTCTTCCTCACTAATGTTTGGGGGCTTGTTGTTCATTTATATTTGCTAGGAGTGACATGCATTCATTTGTATTGACACTTTTTCTGCAAACAAATGGAACATGGCGTGCACAGTGGTTAGCACTGCTGCCTCACTGCACCAGGGACCCAGGTTCAATTCCGGCCTTGGATTACTGTCTGTGTGGAGTTTGCATGTTCTCCTCGTGTCTGTGTGGGTTTCTTCCGGGTGTTTCAATTTCATTGAATCATAGAAACCCTACAGTGTAGAAAGAGGCCATCTGGCCCATTGAGTCTGCACCGACCATAATCCCACCCAGGCCCCACCTCCATATCCCTACATATTTACCTGCTAATCCCTCTAACCTACACATCTTAGGACACTAAGGGGCAATATTAGTATGGCCAATCAACCTAAGTTGCACATCTTTGACCTGTGGGAGGAAACCGGAGCACCCAGAGGAAATCCATGCAGACATGAGGAGAATGTGCACATTCCACATAGACAGTGACCCAAGCCAGGAATCGAACCCAGGTCCCTGGAGCTGTGAAGCAGCAGTGCTAACCATTGTTCTACCATGCTGCCCATTTCCTTCCAAAGTCCAAAGATGTACAGGTTAGGTTGATGGTAAATTGCCCCTTAGTGTCAGGGGGATTAGCAGGGTAGATACATGGGGTTACAGGGATAGGGCCTGAGTTGGATTGTTGTTGGTACAGACTCAAATGGCCTCCTTCTGTATTGTAGGGATTATGATTCTTTTTTGAATTACCCAGGAACTTGGGGAGCTAATAGTTCCCTGTTGCCTTCTCCATGGTAGCACCTAAGCCAGTCAGGTTTGATTTTACCAACCAATCAACACCCTTTCCTTCTGTGATATGGATTGTTGTGATCATTTGAAATTTGGTATTCTTGTATTTGTCCTGATGAGTGCAAGATGAAAAGTTTCAATAGCATGGTTCCCTTTCCTGTTCATGTGCCTTTGATCCCTACTCATGGCTTACATTCCATATAGCAATTGGTATCATCAGCAAACCTTGATAAAACAATCTGACACTCCAAACTCTGCAGTCCCCTCTGGCTGAAGAAGGCCTCAAACATATGCTGTAGGCTCCCTATCCATTGCAACCTAGACACAGATAAAGCAGGTAGGCAGTAGGAGTGGCCCTCCAACATGTGCTGACTGATCTTGGTGTTGTCAACGTTTTCTGATTTTCACTCAGATTTCAATATCTCCTGTATTTTGCTCTTTACCCAGATTGAAATAACAACTGAGATGGAGGAAATTAATAAGCACTTGAGGGAAAGAAACCTGCAGGGCTACAAGGATAGAGTGAGGAGATGGGAACATCCATGGAGCTGTCATAGATTCAATGGGCCGAATGATCTCTGTGTCCATAATGACTGTGACTCTAACTCTAATTTCATGCTTCTCATAGAAACATAGAAACTAGAAGCTGGAGTAAGCCATTTGGCCCTTTGAGCCTGCTCTGCTATTCATTTTGATCATCAAATTCAACATCCTGATTCCCTCTTCCTCCCATATCCCTTGGTCCCTTTAACCCCAAGGGCTATATTTAATTTATTCTTGAAATCAGAAAATGTTTTGGCCTCAGAGTGCTTACAACAGTCTAATTATTATTATAGAGGCAATTACAGGCAGTCCTTGACTTTACAATGTTCCAGTTTTGATGAATGGCAGTTACAGCTTTTATAAATTGTGACACCTTTTCGACTTTACAATGTTGGTTTTAACTTTATGAGGTCACACCAGCACCTTCGTACGTGCACTTTGATGTTCTGCGCCACCCATCGATATGACAGAACAGGTTGAACTGTCGTTATTAGGTTGGAAACAAGTGTTTTATTCCATTTTTTTTTGTCCAACTCTTGAGATTTGAATGCATTTTTACATTTGTGTTGTATTTAATATGTGCCCGCAGAAATTCAAGGTTATATAGGCAACTGCCAGTGATCAAATGGCTTCATTATATCCCCCACAGTAACCGAGGAACTTGCGCTAAGGCGTGCAGGCATCAATAATTGCCTCAGTGACTTTACAGGGTTAGAGTTGAAAGCATTTTACACTACCAGGCACCACAAGAGTGATTTCCGATCTTGGCTCAGGGATCAAATCCCCATTTATACCATTGTTCCCATGGGAAAGTTGATTCTGGCTTTATGACAGAGTCACAGAGTTATACAGCACAGAAAGAGGACCTTCAGCCTATCCCGTCACATCAAGCACCAATCTATTCTAATCCCATTCCCAGCACTTGGTCCATGGCTTTGTATGCCACTTTGTTTTAAATGCTCATCCTCATAACTTAAATATTGTGAAGATTCCCACCTCCATCACCCCTTCAGGAAGTGAACTCCAGATTCCCAAAACCCTTTGGGTGAAAATGCTTTTCCTCAAACCCCCTTTAAAACTCCTGCCGCTTACCTTAAATCTGTCCCCCTGGTTATTGATCCCTGTACTAAGGGGAAAAGTTTCTTCCTACCTATCCTATCTATGTCCTTCATAATTTTGTACCCCTCAATCAGGTCCACCTCAGCTCCAATTAACTCCCACACCCACCCTCTTACAACATGGTTTTCAGGAACCCAATTGAGTCACAGATCCAAGGATTGCCTGTCCAGCGAGTCATTTACACCCTGCAAGGAGATTTTTTTTCAATCAGAAGATCATGTGACTCTGGAACTCTCTGCCTCAGAAATGAAGTGGAGGAAGATTTATTGAATATTTTTAAGATGGATTCTTGTTAAGGAAGGGAATTAAAGGTTATCGGGGGTAGATGGGGATATGGAATTAGTACACAAACAAATCAGCCATGGCCTTATTGAATGGCAGAGCAAGCTTGAAGGGCTGAATGGCCTATTTCTGTCCTATATCATATGTTTGGATGCTCATATGGAACGCTAAGAATGATAAGAAATATTTGGGCTATTATGATCACATCTATCAGAATTGTCACAATTGAATGGGTCCTGTGAATGAGATTTTCCGTTAACTTTATTTTATAGATGTAATGCCAGCCATTATAGAACTTTAAAATCTCTACAGTACAGAGAAAGGCCATCCAGCCCATCCAGTCTGCAGCATCCCCCCCAGGCCCTACCCTCCAATCCCCATAACTCATGCATTTCCCATGGTAAATCCACCTAACTCGCATATCTTTGGACACTGAGGGGCAATTTAGCACTGACAATCCACATAACCTGGTGGAAGAACTTTAAATTAGGTTTCAAGCTGGCTAATTACATTCAAATTAACGTTATGCAAAAGTGCTAATGTGAATGTAATTAGCAGGCTTGAAGCCTGATCAACAGGTTTGCATAATCAACAGGTTTCCGTGTGGTCTGATCGGGAAATGACCGGGGCTGGCGGGGCGGGCTGGGTGAATGGCAACAGGGTTTGACGCCCAACGGGAATCCTGTTTTAGCCCCGACGCCGCCCACCAGCGGTAAATGGGGCTGGCGAATCCACCCCCATGTCTGTTTCCATGCTGTAAACCTCTATAACCCTATTCACTTTGATCCTTATTTTCAACCAGATTTAAAAGCTGCCATTCTTTAATGTTGTTTAGCTATCTCAGCATTCCCAAGTAACTATTACCATCTTGCAAACTCTGTCCATTTTGTTTGGTGGTTTCAGTTCAGTGATTGTAGCAAATTTGTTGTTGGAATCAAATTATCTTTTAATGATCTGTTTTTAGCTGAGGTATAAGGTTCCTTATTTCTGAAGCATGACTTTTGTATTGCATCATATTTGCATTAGTTGCCGGATCCTTATAGATCGCAATTGCTAGAAGGCAAGATCAAATTTATAGTTATATATTCTAATGAAGTGACACTGCTGGGAGTAAATTGTCCTGTAGGTGTGTGGAAGACAACATTTTTATAACGGTGTTAACTGTGAGAGACTGCAAAGCAACTTACTGCCGAGATAGACCATACGCACACTTAAAATCGTTTACCCACATGTGAAGAAATTTAAAAATTCATTCACAGGATGTGGGTGAACCAGCATTTATTGTCCGTCCATAATTGCCCTTGAGAAGCTGGTGGTGAGCTGCCTTCTTGACCTGCCGCAGTCCATGCTTTGTGGTGTTATTAGGGAGGGAGTTCCAGGATCTTTACCCAACAACAGTTTAGAAACAGTGATATAGTTCCGTAGTTAGGCTGTGTGTGTGTGTGTGTGTGTGTGTCGCTTGGAGGAACATTTGCAGGTGCTGGTGTTTCTGTGTATCTGCTGCCCTTGTCCTGCTAGGCGGTAGAGGTTACGGGTTTGGAAGATGCTGTCGAAGGAGTGAGTTGCCACAGTACATCATGGGGATGATCAACACTGCTGCAACTGTGTGTCGGTGGGAGGGAAGGACTGGTTGTTTCATTTGATGGATGGGGTACCAATCAAGCGGATGCACAAGCTGATCAGGCAGGATGTCTGCCTGACTGTTTGGCACTGTTTTGACCAATGTTATGTGTCCAAGTAACCTTGAGTACTGGCATGTATTTTTCACCAGTTCACTGGAAACATTTCATTGCGACTAGGCGTATATATTTACAGGGCGCACAGCTAAATAGTCGGGGGAGAGCCCCCCCACAATACCAACAACTGCCCCACAGCAAATTTAAAGCTAGGAGCAGTGTTAATGGCTTTAAGGTGAAACTATATTGGGAGGACCTTCTGCCTTAGAAACGTGTCAACCAGTCAGATGGCTCAGCTGGGAGCAATAGCTGAGAACACACGAGCACAAATAAGTCTCGATGAGTGGGGTGAGGGTTCTGATTCAAGGGGTTTGGGGGAGGTTTGAGTGGGGAGAAATGACCCGGTGGGAGGATGCCTCCGGTAGGTCAGAGAGATCTCCCGATTCCACCCCACCCCCACACCTCCCCTTGCCCATCACCAACCCACTCGGCTAAAGCTATTGGCTTTAAGCATCCCCCTACCACCACCACCCTCCACCCCCGCCCCCATTCCCCCATCACCATCACCACCACAGGTAAAATACTGAAGATGCCAAGTTGGATGAGGCCCTTAGGTGGCCACTAATTGATCCTACAAGGGCCTCAATAGGCACAAGGAAGGGCCTCCCCTGCTCTCTGTATAGTTTAAGTCAGGTTGGGCCTAGTGGGGTAGGTGGAAGGCAGGCTACCCACTGGATTTTACATGGTCTTTCACCCCCAAATTATCAGTGGGGTGGAGTAAAACCAGCAGATACTTTATACATGGACATAACAATTATATCTGTGTTATCATGCCAGATCTCACAACCAAAGTTCAGTGGCTCAGTGACTGTTTTGAAATGTAATTATATCTAAAGGGCATGTGGTATTCTTCCTGGAAATGTGAAGGCTTTAGGAGGCACATGATATGAAACGGTCTCAGAATCAGTAAATTGGAATTAGTGAAATCAAACAGTCTTCAGTTCATCTGGAAACAGGATGTATATTCATCAACACGGAAAACAAGGTGTTTCACTCCAACGGGGTTTACAACAGCTCTCCATTAACGGGGAGCTGGCAACTCAACCCCACCAGAGTGAAAGGAAGCCATGGAGGCCCCCCAGGATGTCGGATGTAAGGGGGTGGATTGCTCCCTGGGCATTGCCAGCCTGGCCCCCTGGCACTGCCCTAGGAGCAAAGTGGCCATGCCCATGGGGCATCTTGGCACTACCCACCAAGCATAGGGCAATGCCAAGGTGGGGGCAGGGTCAGAAGGGCGGGGCCTAATGGGGTGGTGATGGTGGGGGTCCCAACTGCCAATCTGCATTTGGAATTGATGAGAGAGGGAGGGAAGGGCTGACCGAGGCTGACCATCAGGGTGGAGGAGAGGGGTGGTTGGGCTGTGGGATGGGGGGATGGACAGGGAGATCAGGACTGCCAGGGGTAGGGGAGGTGGAGGGAGATCAAGGCAGGCCTGGTTGAGGGAGGGGGCCAGGGCCAGCCCCGACGTGTCCTGGGAGGCCATTGATTGGTGCATGGGGGGTTTGAAGGGGCAGTGATAGAGGGCTGATGTGCTGGCCAGCGACTGAGCTGGCCAGCGATGGGGAGGCTGGCAGTGCAGGCTATTGTGTGTGCACCGATCTCTGCTACGACAGATCAGCGCATGCACAGTGGCTCGTTCAGCACTATTCTGTCAGTCTTTCCAGCGGGAATAGGTCCCACGCCTGGATTCTCAGTGCGAATCCCTCTGAAGCATTCTGTGATTCACATAGTGTGGGAGATCCATTTTGAAAATCTTGCTGAAAAAAAGCAGCAGGATTTGCTCCAGTTTTTATACTTAGAAGTTTTTTGGGCGAATTCCACCCATTCAACTGGAACAGCAGATTTGATAGCAGCTCAATGGATAGGACAGTTACCATTGGAGCTCATCCTGATATCTGCTTGGTTCCATTCTGCATCCACTCGTACAATACAATGCAATAAGTTATAAATGTTCTAAATTATTAAGGACTTGTGATCTTTATGTAATAATCACTGCCAGAAAATGCTGGAAAATCTCAGCAGGTCTGGCAGCATCTGTGGAGAGAGAATAAAGCCAATGTTTTGAGTGTGGATGACCCTTTATCAAAGCTGAAGACAAGGAAAATTGGACAAGATTTATACTGCAAGGGTTGCAGGGGACAGCGGTGGGGATGAGGGGGGTGGTTGGGGGAAGGGGCAGGGGCTGTAATTGATAGGAATGGCATGGACAAAAGATATAGGGAATGTAAATGATGATGATGATAAAAGATGAAACAAAAACAGAAAATGCTGGAAAATCTCAGCAGCTCTAACAACATCTGTGAAGAAAAAATAAAACAAAAAGTCTCACAACACCAGGTTAAAGTCCAACAGGTTTATTTGGTAGCACAAGCTTTTGGAGTGTCACTCCTTCTTCAAGTGAGTAAAGAGTTGTGTTCACAAACAGGGCACACATAGACACAGACTCGATTTACATGATAATGGTTGGAATGCAAGCCTTTACAGGTAATCAAGTCTTTACAGGTACAGATAATGTGAGTGGAGAGAGGGTTAAGCACAGGTTGAAGAAATGTGAATTGTCTCCAGCCAAGATAGTTAGTGAGATTTTGCAAGCCAAGGCAAGTCGTGGGGGATACAGATAGTGTGACATGAACCCAAGATCCTGGTTGAGGCTGTCCTCATGTGTGCGGAACTTGGCTATCAGTTTTTGCTCAGTGATTCTGTGTTGGGATCTTTCTGTGACAAAAAGATAAATCCATGTTTTATAATAAATTCATGATTTCAGAGCAGAGATTTTCATTACTGTCAGAGAAATGGTGCCACCAAATCTTTATTTGACATTTTTACCAGGGAACAAAATACTGACATGAGCAATCTGGTTTGAGCAAGTAAGTACGGAATGCACTGAGCAGAGAAAAGAGAACCAAGTATACTGACAGCAAGCAAATGTAAAAAAGTGAATAATTTCCATCAGGTCAAAATCCTGGAACTCCCTCCCACCCTAATATTTTGGTGACTGTATGTTGAGCCTGTGGATGGGTTTGCTTCACTTATGCAAAGATTCATTTTAAGATATTTCTGCCTATGCAATTACATTTAAATGCTAAACTTAAAAAAATTAACTTGACTACATTTTAAAACTCAGAAGGCATGCTGAGTTAGCTAGAAATTGACTGCATTTTGAAATGTACAATATCAGCAAAACAGGCTTTTATGAGTCAAAGATTTTCATAAACAACATCAGTGAGACCAGTTTCTCCAAGTCAGAGACAGCATGTGTCAAACAATTTCGATAACAAGATAATGAATCACACAGATCGTAGTTTCAGCTGTATGTTTTCAGTTCTCTTCAGCTTTGTTTTTAAATTCTGTCCAGCAGAGACAGGGACTGGCTTCACAGCCAGTCTTTCTCTCTCCAGCGTTTTTCTTTTCGCTTTTGTAATGATTTAATTTTAAGTACCGTTCAATAAAATAAATTCATTGTGCCAATACTGTCTTCATCTATTGAATGAATGGACTCTACAGTGTACCTACATCATATGGATTGCAGCGATTCAAGAGGCAGCTCACCACTACCTTCTCAAGGTCAATTAGGGGTGGGCAAGAAAGGAAGCCCACATCCTGTGAAAAACTTTTAAAGAAATTTCCTCACAGGGGTTTTGTATCACCTAGGCATACATTGTGTAAATTAACAAGATAAAATACATAAAGCTTATTAACAGCTTCATATTTAAAGTTAGCTCTTTTTATTGCCAAATGGCTCTCCTGAAGGTGGGATTTAGCACCAGGGTCACAAGCAGAACTCTGCAACCTCCTTTATGAATCTGAACATTGAGGTGTGGTTAAAATAATTAAACCGTGAGAGAGATCACAATCCAAGCATAATCCTGTCTTTTGTTGATGACCAAACAAGGGCCTTTCCCAGCAAAAAGCACTGAATATCAACCAGAAGAAAAAGGTCGCGTTCTTTGACCTTGTCAAAAGAGCAAGCTGAAATTGGTTCATTCAACACAGAGAAACATTCTGGTCTTGTGATCACCATGTCTGTGTGTAACACAGTGGGCTAGGCATTTATCCATTCAGCATCAGGCACTATTTTCACAGTTCTCGAATACAGAAAGAGGGATACTGGCGATAAATAAAAATCAATTAAACCACAGCCCAGTTATAAAAATCAAATGCAAGACTAACAACTCATTCTCATAATAGGATATTTCAGAATTGACATGGGATAAATATGGAATCTTGACATTTTTCCAGAGCTAAAATAATGTTCAAAATTTTTGAGTATATTACAGAGCAAACACCTATCTTTGGTTTGGATGTCACCCTATGCCAGTATTTTTGCACACTTATGTTAATTTTCCAATTTCTACTAGGTTCACGGGTACACCTCAGTTGGGTTTCAGCTAGAAATCCATCAGTGAAATTGATCAGATATTCAGTCAGTGTTGGCTGCCCAGGAAGAGTAAGCAGAAAAAAAATCAGTGAATTAATCAGTGAAACTGCATCCACTGATTCTGTGAGAAATGTAAGCTGATAGAATGGGAACAAAGGAGATGCTCTGCATTGTTCCCCACTGTATCAAGAAGTAGCAATTTAACTTATTTTTTTGATTTGATTTATTATTGTCACATGTATTAGTATACGGTGAAAAGTATTGTTTCTTGCGCACTATACAGACAAGGCATAGAGAAGGAAACAAGAAACTGCAGAATGTAATGTTACAATCATAGCTAGAATGTAGAGAAGGATCAACTTAATGCGAGGGCCTTCAAAAGTCTGACAGTAGCAGGGAAAAAGCTGTTCTTGAGTTGGTTGGTCTGTGACCTCAGACTTTTGTATCTTATTCTCAACGGAAGAAGGTGGAAGAGAGTATGTCTAGGGTGCAAGGGGTCTTTGATTATGCTGGCTGTTTCCCCAAGGCAGTGGAAAGTGTAGATGGAGTCAATGGATGAGAAGCTGGTTTGCGTGATGGATTGGGCTTCATTCATGACCCTTTCTAGTTTCTTGCGGTCTTGGGCAGAGCAGGAGCCATACCAAACTGTGATACAGCCAGAAAGACTAGGACAGGTTGTTGGTAATCTGGACACCTCAAAACTTGAAGCTCTTGACCATTGTCCCCATTGATGTAGACAGGGGAATAATTTGTTTGTTCATAAAATATTGTGATGTTAAAATCCATCAATATGATTAACCATGAATTCACACTATACCCAAGACTTTGATTCTATTGATAGATTTTAATGTTATTCTACATGATAAACTGCAAAAAAGAAACACTCATCTCCCTCCAGTTGTGTAGCTTTGACCCCCATCCTTGACTATGATTTCACCTTTAGAATCATACAACACAGAAGGCTATTCAGCCCATTGCATCTATGCTAGCCCTTTGAAACAGCCATTCATTTTAGCCCCTCATCATAGTTATTTCCCTATAACTTTACAAATTAGTCCTCTTCAGGACCATAATCAAGTGGCTTTCGAAATGTATGATGAAATCTAATTTAACCATACTTTAAAGCGTTGCACTATTGACATTAACCAGTTTCTGTGTGAGTAGCTTTTTCCTCATTTCTCTTCTAGCTCTTTTTTCTGTCCTTTCACAGGACACTGGGTGATACTGGCAAGGCTAACATTCTTTTTGTCCATCCCTAATTGCCCTTGGAAAGATGGTGATAAGCTGCTTTCTTGAACCCCTGCAATCCATGTAGTTTCAGTACAACCACAATGTTGTTTGGGAGGAACTTGCAGGATTTTGACCCAACGACAGTGAAGGAAGAGCGACCTAGTTTCAATTAGGATGGTGTGCGGCACAAATGCAACAAGACCTCAACAATATCCAGGCTTGGGCCAACAAATGACAAGTAACTGTATGCAAGTACCAGGTAATGACCACCATCAACAAGAAGGAATCTAACGATCAACCTTTGACATTCAGTGGCAAGATGGCAGGATAAGACTGTGGTTAGCATTGCTGCCTCTAAGTACCAGGGACCTGGATTTGATTCCAGTCTTGGGTGACTGTGTGGAATTTGCACATTCTCTCCATGTCTGTGTGAATTTCCTCCAGGTGTTCCGGTTTCCTCCCACAGTCTAAAGACGTGCAGGATGGATTGGCCACACTAAATTATCCCTTAGTGTCCTGGGATGTATAGGTTGGCTGTAATGAACACATCGGGTTACAGGCAAATGGGAGGCGCAGACTCAATTGGCTGAATGGCCTCTTTCTGCACTATGGGGATTCTATAATTCTCTGATTACCTTTGCTGAACTCCCCAGTACCAAAATCATGGATGTAGAAGTGTTGGGTTCCCAAATTCTGGTGAAAAAGGACTTATAACAAACAATACTTTATTCACTCCTGCAGCTACTCCATTTTTGCACTCTACCCACGGTCCAGAGAGAACACTGAGTCCTGTTATGTGACCTCTGTTAGGGTCCTAAACCAGGTCCCAAATTAAATAATGAAATCAGGCTGAACCCCATAATCTTTCTATTTTGCCATAAATGTGAGGATATGATGCTTCTTTCCAGGAATAATTTCACTGACAAATTAGGGTTTTTTTATATAAGACAAATCTTATTTAATAACACAGTTTAAGTATAACGCTAACAAATGAAGCAGCTTAACTATTACCTGTTGAACAAACAATATTTAAACACAAGAAGAAACAACTCTCTTTTCAGTTCAGTTTCAGTTCCAAATAAGCAACATTCTTCTTCCAGACTCAAAAAAACACTTTAAATACAATTAGCAGCCATAACTATACTTGCTATAAGGAGTATAGTCAGTCTTAAAACTTTCAGGGAAATTTTGTAGGGACAGCAGCTTGCAGACCTCTTTTTGCATAAACCCCACCCAGCACTAAAGGTTGGTTTTCTCTGCTGCATACCTAACTCCTCTCATCAACCACATCATCACATGACCATGCATACCTAACCCAACTTCTATTCCATTAATCAAAACTCCAAGGGACTTTTTCTTTTTACAAACTAAAGTCCATTAGCTCTCTCCTCAGTCAACATTGCATGGCTAAAATGAGTAACGATCTTCCAGCATTCCTTACAGGCATACCGCCTACCTGTACAAAAAAAACAGAACTTTGAAACAGTCCCATTAAACATAAAAGTATATACATATATCTGCAGCAATAGCATAATATCATCATTCCTGTTGAGAAACCATGTCATCATGTTATCACATGACTACTTGGTCTACAGTGAACAGAATAAGAAATCTCACAACACCAGCTTAAAGCCCAACAGGAACTAACTCGTCAGCTCACCTGATGAAGGGGCAGCACTCCAAAAGCTCATGCTACCGAATAAACCTGTTGGACTTTAACCTGGTGTTGTGAGACTTATTGTGCCTACCCCAGTGCAATGCTGACATCTCCACATACAATGAACAGGTTTGAGAGTAGGAAGTGAGTTACACAGAATTCCCAGCCTCTGACCTGCTCTTGTAACTACGGTATTTATCTGGCTCAGTTTCAGGCTAATGGCAAAATGCAGGATGTTGATAACAGGGGATTCAGCTGTTAGGGAGGGAGTTCCAGGATTTTGACCCAAACAATACTGAAGGAATGGCACTATATTTCCAAGTCAGGTTGGTGTGTGGCTTGGAGAGGGGCTTGCAGATAGTGGCGTTCCAATACATTTGCTGCCCTTGTCCTCAAATCTCCAACCCCACTACAATTCCCACCCACCAAAAACAGGAGTGGAATATTCCCCCTCCCCCTCCAATAGTCTCAGGATAGGGGTTGTCCATTTTGGACTGAACTGGGAAAAAATACTTCTTCATTCAGAAGATTGTGAATCTTTTGAATTGTCCATCCCAGACATTTGCAGATTCTCAATGCGTGTGATCAAGGCTGAAATTGATAGATGTTTGGGCTCTCAGGGAATCAATGGATATGGGGATTATGTGGGAAAGTGGATTGCAGGTCAAAGATCAGCCATTATATTGAATGACAGAGCAGGCTAAAGGAGCCATATGCCCTTGTTCTGTATACTTGTATGTACTTACCATGCATGGATACAAATCCTGGATTTGGAATTAAACACACACAACTTTCTAACTCAGCAGCAAGCACAGAGATGAGTTGATAAAGCTAATATCTATCTAATTTAAAGTGGATACTATTGAATGTTATGTTCAGCTTATTGTGTAATAGCTTTTTGCATTCCGAGCAATCAGATGTGTTTCCCATATAATAAAAGCAGCAGTGCTTGTGCATGTATATGTGATACAACACTCATTGGAGCCTTTTAAAGTCCCATTACGAAAGGATGTAATCGTTAAGTCAGATGAAGCCAATTAAATTAGCTGAAATTAGTTAAATTCCCTATTGCTTTCCCCTGGATTACAAGGCAACATGTGAAGCAAGTGGAAACTGATTTGAGTTAATTTAACTGTGAGCCCTGAATGAATTTGAAGTCAAATCACGAGGGTGTAAAATAATTCAAAGTTGGCACTGTGGATGTAGTTTAATTATATAAATGGGTAGAATATAAGCTATCCTGGTTTTTTCAAGTGGAAAATTACAGTGCAGACAATGTATTTTTTATTAAATGGAAACATTGATTTTTTTTTTCAAAGCTGCAGTGTTGACCCATAATTAAACTTTCTTCTGATGTTGTTAGGAAAATGAAAGCTTTCAAACTCTGGAAAATGGCGTTCTTTTCTGTAATATATTTAAACATTATTTAAAATCATGTAATGCAGTGATTTTAAAACCAGGGTATTTTCTGCATTCACCATACTGCCCTTTTCACTCTTTGGACATCTGCCAAAGAGGCAGGACTTATAAGTGACTAAAACGATTGTGCTACTGAAATCAATTTCTACTGCAAAAGAGGATAGGGATACTATTTTGTAAATTCAAGCTGTTTTGACAGCTATTTCTAAGTTAAGGACTCAAACTGGAACATTGCAGCTCCAAGCAGCAATCAGCACTGCGATTACACATAAAATATAATCTTCAAAAATTTATTTATTGCAGATTTTATTGCTGGATAATGAATCCACAACCTTGAGGTTGAGGGGGCAGATGTATGGGAACACTTCAAGTTCCTCTCCAAGTCACTGGCTGTCTGGGCTTGAAGATATATCATTGCACGGACATTGTCACTGGCTCCAAATCCTGGAACAGGCCCCCTAACAGCATCGTGCAGCACCTCCCACATACAGATTGTGGTGGTTTAAGAAGGAGGTTCACCACCATTTTCTCAAGTATAACTAGGGATGGGCAAAAATACTAACTTTGCCTGGTACCTCTATAATCCCAAGAATTGTTTTTTAAACAATGCTATATTTATAACGAACTGAGGAATATGTAGCACACTGGCACTGTGCATCAAAGCTACAATGTGCCCATATCTATTCTCAAATTCCCAATCTCGATAACACCATCATGAGAAGTCTGGTGGAGTCAGTCTAGGACACTATTACCTTGCATTAATGGTGTTTTGGAGCAGAGCTAAAATTTATATATTAGTGTCACAAGTAGGCTTACATTAACACTACAATGAAGTTACTGTGAAAATCCCCTAGTTATTCCAACACCTGTTGGGGTACGTCGAGAGAGAATTTAGCATGGCCAATGCACCTAACCAGCACGTCTTTCGGACTGTGGGAGGAAACCGGAGCACCTGGAGGACCTGCCCCCACAGACATGGGGGGAACTCTGCACTGACAGTGACCCAAGCTGGGAATTGAACTTCTGTCCATGCACTGTGAGGCAGCAGGGATAATCACTGTGCCACCGAGCCACCCATAAACTAGGGAGAAATTTGCCTTATCTAAGACTATTACATCATCCATGAGACCACAGAAAGGAAAATATAGTGCGCTTTAACTCCAGCTGAGAGGCTAAACTAAGAAAAGCAATATCCGAATTTTTGCTTTTGAGAAGAATCCATCTCTTGGGAATTCACCAAATCACGGGACAATAGGATGGATATTCCTGCCCAGTCCCCAGCTTGAACGTGCTGTTCCAGTTCAGATCCAGGAGCTGTGAGATTTTCTGGCCCAGTGCATTTAGGTGGCTTAGGGAAACCCAAGTGGAGGAAAGTGGATGCATTCAGTGAATGTTTCTCACTGTTGTTGGACTTTAAACCCATGTGTTATGGAGTTTCTGAACAAAGACTTTCTCTCCCTTTAGAGAATGTTGGTTGTTGCTAAGGTATCGCATTCCACAGTAACCGGCAGTCTGTTGGCAGTACTTCATGTGTGTGGCCAGATATTGAGTGATTTACAGTGTATTACACCACTAAATTAGATAAAGCATCAGGAGGAAACATTCACTAGCTTCGACAACTGGGCACATTACTTCCCGTGGTAACATTTAAGATAACGTGAAACATCAAAGATGAAGCTCAACAACTTGGCCTTGAGGTCAACTGGCATCTCAGAGCCACCAATCTCCCAGGTTCCAACACTGTGAATAACTAAACCATCGAGATCCTTCACAATTTCATCTACCATAAAAATTTGATACATGGCTCAGGTGTCTCTGAAGAAGAAACATATCAGCAAATGGAGCATGGCGGAACTAGTGGAAGTCAGCAATCCAACTCGTGTGATGTTAGTGTACCTTTAAGAAATTTTTTTAATCCTGTTCTCTACAGTTGTAAGAAGACATTTCTCAATTTGGCATCATTGCTGCTGCTGAGTTGTCTCTGGGGTCCTTTTATTGCTAATTAGATGGGGTTTGTTTATTTTTACTCTGGGATTAGAATTATGACCCCGTATTTTTAGGAGGAAAACTGGTTGGCAGGTCAGATGACAGGAGCGCTTTCGTTTTCAGTTTTGAACCACTGCTTAGATTAGTTTTCGAAGGAACATCAACCCAGAAAAAAGCGTCTCTCTCTCTCTTCCTGTTTTTAAAACTCTGGTGGTTAGCTGAAAGCTTCCGGGAGTAGAAAATCTGCTGGTTGGTGGCTTGACCAGAGTTTCCCTGGTGTTCTGGGGAGCTGTTCTTCAAACTGTTCTGCGTGTATCAGGAGAACTGCAGCTTTTATCCAAAGGACTCAGGTCCAGTATGACATGAGCATTAGTCTTTGCTGTGTTAAACCTTCCTTGTTTATGAGATTGGTTTGATCGGAACATCTTAGATGTCTTTGTTAAGGGTTATACATTATTGTGGTTGTTTTGTTTTTGTTTGTAATTGGTAAAGTTATTGCTAATTTTCTTTCCATACATATTAACTATATTCTTAAATAAACTTTGTTTGATAAAAGCTCCCCAGTAGATCATTTGAATCTTACCTGAGGTGAAACATATCATGTCTATCCTAGCCAAATTCAAAGTGCAAAACTTTAATGGGCTCCATAAAACACTTTGGAGTTTCTGACTTGGACCATAACAACTGGGGCCTCTCTTGAGGATTAAAATGTATATTTCTTGATTGATTTAGGATTATTGAACTCAAAAAGTGTGAGTGGTGAGCATATTAATGTTTCCTTGTCAAGTGTTGTATTCAGGTTTAAATAGGGGGTGCCTTGTGGAATAATGGCTCTTTCAGAGGCTAAGAAATTCCTGGGGGTGGAAGAAGTCATGCAAGGTGGTTTACAAAAAGTGACTAAAACAAAGCTTTTGGAATTGACAAAAATGTTACAGTTGACATTACCTGACAGTACAAAGAAAGGGAACATAATTGTGGCGAAAACACAGTATTTAAAATTGCCAGAAATTGGAATTTTCATTGGAATTGGCTAGAGTTCAATTACAAATGAAACAGCTGAACGTGAAAAAAAAATTAAAGCAGCTTCAATTCGAAGTGATGGAAAGAGAGAGAATAGCAAAAGCTAAAGAAAGGCAAAGGGAGGTCATTGCTGCAGAAAAAGCCAAAGAGAGGAAGGAACAGCAGGCAAAAAAATTCAAACAGTTTGAATTGCGAGAAGAAAAAAAGTGAAGTGGTTTGAGATACAGGTAATGGAAAAAGAAAAGAATAGCCCTAATGGAAGAAAAAGGAAATGAAAGAGAGGAAAGAGAAAAAGAGAGAGAATTTGAACTTTGGAAAATGGCAATAAAAATTGAATGTCAGTTTAAATTGGTGGAGGTAAAAGGTGAAGGTACTGGTTGAGGATAGTGATGGGGACAGTGAGAAGGAGCAAGAGCATCATAGTCAAAGGTTTGGTGGGGATCTATTTAAATATGTCCAAGCATTGCCAAGGTTTAATAAAAAGGGTGTAGAATCTTTTTTCATTTCATTTGAGAAAGTGGCTAAACAAATGAAATGGCTACAGACCACGTGGGTATTACTGATTCAAACAAAGTTGGTAGGTAGAGCTCGTGGAGTGTCTGCATCACTATCAGAGGAGGTAGCTGGAAAGTATGATGAAGTGAAAAAAAATCTATCTTAGGTCCATATGAACTAATTTCACAAGCCGACAGACAAAGGTTTAGAAATCTAAGGAAAGAACCTAGCCAAACATACATAGAATTTGAAAGGATCAAACAGAATAATTTTGATAGTTGGATAAGGGCTTTGAAAAGAGACCAGTCGTATGAAACTCTTAGAGAAATTATTATTTTGGAGGAGTTTAAAAAATCAATCCCTGATGCAATGAGAACTGATGTGAAAGAGCAGAGGATTAAAACTGCAAAGTTAACAGCAGAAATGGCAGATTATTATGAATTAGATCATAAATCAAATTTGGCTTCTGACATCAGTTTCAGGGATAGGAACGGTGGGAAAAATAAATTATCGGGTGGTAAAGATGAAGGAGATCTTGTGGAAGTTAAAAAAGACAATGTACCTCAGGTCAAAAAGGAAATACAGGAGGGTAGAAGAGAAGTAAAAAGCCTCAGATGTTTTCACTCTAATAAATTAAGCTATGAAAAGTTGCAGTGGTTTAAGCAAAGCACTGGGAAGACTGACGTGGTAAAACAGGATAAGCCAGTGGGGTTTGTTAAAGTGGTAAAAGAAAGCCCAGTTGAAGTGAAAGAGGTGCAATAGAATGTTCAGCCTGGTCAGGATTGATTAGAAGGTGCCAGGTCTCATTAAAGAATTTACTTGTGGGTAAAGTTTATTCATGTGTACCAGGAAGAGTAGGTAAAGAACTTAAAATTTTATGAGATACAGGAATAAGTTCATCTTTGATGGTAAGAGATGAGGAGTAGTTTGGAAGGAGTATTGCCAGAATATAAAGTGAGGTTGGAGAGGGTGCTTACCCATGGTTCAATCAATAACCATGACCTGTTTGCACACTTCCAGGAACTACTCCTCCTCAGTGGGTTTGCAATCTCAGTTGGGATTTTGTCCTTTCAAGACTGGCTGTGGCCCATGTACAAACCCTCTCAATGCCTCTCAGTCACAGTTGCAGACCTGGTGAAGGCAGTAGTCAGCCAAGGAGAGTTCTGTGAAGGGACACATCAACCAGTACCAGCTGAATCAATGTTCTGCCAGTCACCGTATCTGTCAGAGAGGAACTTCTTGTTGAGTCAATCACTAACGGCCCCATTAAGGATCTCACTCTTTCTCTTAGCCCCACAACTGCCCAATCTGACTACATTTTTAGGCCAGTGAATAGGAATTCTGAACACGCAAGTCCCACCCCAGCCCACTGCCCCTGAGATCTGCAGTGCTGTATGACAGTCCATTACTCCAAGGCAGTGACTTCACTCCCCAGCGCACGGTTCCTTACAAACCTCATACAGGAATGTGCCAGGGTCTCTCCATGAGGCACCTTCCATTATTTGCCCAGGGAAACACAGGAGGAGCTCAGCAGAGCCCATCATGGGGACCTTGCAGCTGCGGATATGGCTCTCCATGTGGATGGAAGGGTTAATGATGTATGAGGGTTCAAGCACAAAGTCAGGTCACTCAGGAGGGGAAAGTTTTTCAAGTGAGGTGGGAACTCTGGAATGACCTGAGTTTCCTGGGGAAGGGAGGGGGATGCACATCAGCCAGGCATGAGTGGAAAAGTTGTCTGTTCCTTGTGTGGCTACACTGCATTTTGGAGTTTAATGGCATCCAATGAGGTCACCTGACCCAGAGGCCATGGGGTCTGAGGGAGCAGGGGGCCAGTGTCTGTGTCCCTATCATTCCACTTTTGGAGGGAAGAACCGCTGCAAGCTATTGTGAACAGAGAAAGAATGACTACAACACTGATTTCAACAACAATAGTGGCAATATTATCTTTCAAAAGTAATGGTGACAGGAATTAAGCATGCTGGGATTTTTGGTCAAGATGCAGGCTACAGCGTTACCATGAGTCATGACCTGGTCTGCGAGCTGTGACCTGACCAAATAAGGGAAGTTTGAGTTAGATTTTATGGCACTGAGATTTATAGGTTCTACGTGAACTACAGGCTATCTGAGCCAAGCAAAATTGAGTTGTTTATAAGTAATTCCATTGTTTGTTCGAGCAGTGTGATCAGTTTCTAGTTACACCATTGGAAAAGTTGAAACAATTTGTGGATAAAGGAGATGTGCAGTCCTTTGTCTGTAGCAATAACTCAAGAGATCAACCATCGCAAGAAGAAGTGTCCTGAAAAATATCAGAGAACACAAGGATAGCTTCTACATAAGGAACGGACCTCGCAATTTCATTCCAAACCAGGTAGTATCTGTTTTTAATTTTAAAGAACCAGACTTAAAGTTCAGTCAAAGAGTTAAAAAGTGTTGCAACTGTTTATGTTTGAATTGGGTACCTAAAGGGTTAATTAAAGGGCAGATTGTTAAAGGAACTAAGAGTCAACTCCTATCCCTGTTTGTCACATTAACCTGGAACACTCAGAGAGGGTTTAAATTAGTAGAAGAATAACACTGTGTTGGTCAGCTGTAATGGAGCGCGTTCTTCACTCTTCAAACATGACATGACTCAGAGATAAGGAAGGAGTTGAGGGTAACAGGGTATTTGACGTTGCCGACTGTCTCTCACTGTCTCTGCCTCTCTCTTTCTCTCCCATTCTCCGTCCTCTCCACAGAGAACTGTGTCTTACAGCCAGGCCAGCTAGCCTTTCTCGAATTGTCTGCTGCCGAGGCGGATAGGCATTGGAAACAACGCCAGTGCCAGCCCATTCCTGATCCAGCACTACAGAAGCCAGTCCTTGAATATCGGGGGCTAGCACAGAGACTCAGGTGTTGACTGCCCATCGAGCTGAGGATGGGGTATGAGGATCGCCTTTTTGTATGCCACTGCTATACAGGTGGTGCTGGTCTTTTAAGAATGGGCAGCATGGTGGCACAGTGGTTAGCACTGCTGCCTCACAACTCCAGGGACCTGTGTTCGATTCCCAGCTTGGATCATTGTCTGTGTGGAGTTTGCATGTTCTCCCCATGTCTGTGTGGGTTTCCATCGGGTGCTTCAGTTTTCTCCCACAGTCCAAAGATGTGCAGGTTAGATTGATTGACCATTCTAAATTGCCCTTTAGTGTGCTGGGATGCATCGGCAAGAGGGATTAGCGGGGTAAATATGTGGGGTAACAATCCCCTAGGTGGGGTTGTTGTCCATAAAAGCTTGATGGGCCAAATGGCCACCTTCTGCACTGTAGTGATTCTATGATCTATAAATATATTGGACAAAATGTGCCAGTGAAGACTGCGCCTTCATAGGAGATGGTGTAGCATTTGTGCCAGGTTTTGGCTCATCTGGCACCTAGATGAGAAGGACACCTGCTCCGGGTGCCCGCGAAGGTGACACTGCCTTGAACTTTCATGCATGTGGATTGTTTCAGGGCTCGAGCAGGGACCTGTGTGGAATTTCCCAAATCTCCATGCACAGGTGGATCTGTGAAGTGATGGATGCCCTGAATGCCCAGGCATCTGATTACTTCACCTTCCACCTGAACCAGGCCCACCAGGATGCCCAGGATAAAGAATTCTCTGCCATCACTGGGATGCCCCAAGTCTGGGGGGGCAATAGATGGCATCCATGCTGCCCTTCGAGCTCTGTTTGGACATTGGGTACCCTTCATTAACAGGAAGAGATTCCAGTCCATGAACATCCAGCTGGTATGTGACCATCTCTTGAACATTATGCACATCTGTGCACGCTATTCTGGGACAGTGCACGACTCCTGCATCCTGGGACAGTCGGAGATATCAAACATGCTCAAGGATCACATTTGGCTGAGTGATTTTTCCAGGGGAACAAGGGCTACCCACTAATGTCATGGCTGATTGTGATAATACTGTGCCTTTAAGCAATGTATTTTAATCATGTTTCTCTGCAGGATGTTTATTCAACACTGTGTTGTCTGTGGTGAGTGTCCTTTTTTGTTACTGAAGCAGCATAATTGATATTATGTTGATTTTAATCTGAACTAATGCAGTGTTCCATTGTTTTAATAGTCCCTTGGGATTGCCGAATAGAGCTTGATTTGGGGATAATTGACAGGTCAGGTGATATGGCTGGGGACAGCTATTTTTCCTGGAACATTCAGGTTTTAGTTTCACTTTACATAAATGGCTTGAAGCTGAGAGACAGCATTGCTTTCCCCCTCTCTCGGAGTTGGAGTTTCTGTAGTCTGTGTGGCTGTTTTTTTGGAAGCTGGCAGAGATTAAATTTACCTCTCTCAAGTTTGGCTGTTTTGAGGATATCCTTTTCTGCAAACAGCTGACCTGGATTTCAGTCCATTGGTGTTACAAAGCTGAAAATGCAGCATCACGTGAGCAGACTTGTATTTTGAGCCAAGTCTGAAGAAGGGTGTATGTCTGTGGGATGATGTTTAACTTGGAACAACAGAGATAGCTAGCTGTTAGGAGTTATATGGTGTCATGTTTAAGTTTTGTAATTGGTTAAAGGTTATGCTAATTCTTTTCATTATATTTTAACTGTGTTCTAAAATAAACTTTGCTTGATAAAAGCTTCCTAGTGGGTCAACTGAATCATACTTAAAGTCATACTTTATGCTCACCAATGCCAAAATCAAATGTAAAACTTAGAACCTAGGCTGACTTCACAAAACACCTTGGAGTTTTTGGCCTGGGTCTTAACATGATAATGCCTGTGCCAAGGTGGCAGACCAAGAGAAACCCATTACAATGAGATCTACTCTGCTACCAGGAGCAAAGTGCGGAGGAGAACCATGAGGTTGACATCCATGTTTGAAATATGGGGAAAAAAAACAAGATTTGCATTTTGGTAGCACATTCACAACTACATGAGTAGAAAGTAGTTTTCAGCCAGAACAGTCCAGGAATAGTCACTGCTGCAATGCCAATTTGTGCACAGCAAGCTCCCATTAACAGCTGATAAAGACCAGATAATTTGTTATTGTGTGATAGTCATTGAGGGATAAATGCTTCTTTGGACTACAGGGATAACTCCCTCCTATTTTTCAATGTAGTCCCATAAAATCTTTTACAGCCATATGAAAAACCAAACCTCATTTTAATATGGTGATCTGGAAAACAGCATTTCTAACTGGGCAGCACCCCTGCAGTACTACCTAGATGTGGAGGTGAACCCATGGCTGTCTAATGTAGAGACAAGAGCCTGACCCACTGAACCATGGTTGACACAGAGGAAAGACTTCAGAAATGTAAGTTCAATAGCCCTCATTCTTAAAGATGACCTCACAGGGGATGAATTGTGCTAATTAACAGTTTGGAAAGATTAATCCAGTACGTTACTATAAATTAAACTCACAGCAACAGGTTAAAGTCCATCAGGTGTATTTGGAATCACAAGCTTTTGGAGTGCTGCTCCTTCATCAGGTCAGCGGTGAAGGAGCAGTGCTCCGAAAGCTCATGATTCAAAATAAACCTGTTGGACTTTAACCTGGTGTTATGAGCCTGCTTACTGTGCCCAGCCCAGTCCAATGCTGGCATCTCCACACCATTATAAATTAAACTGTGAGGATAGGACAAATGGATACAGGGTTTAAACTGGAGAAGGCTGCTTTTGGGACTGATATGGATGGGCTGAGTGGCCTAACTCTGCTCCTATGTCTCACATCAAGAACACTTTCACTTAATAATGACACTGTTTTGGGTGGTGAGGGGGTGCAGACAGGGGTGGCAAATTTCCGTAAAGTTGGGTGGACTTCCCTTGGATAGGTGTTGTGAGCCTCGAGTTGTGAACGTTGTGTGAGTGAGGTGAGGGTGAGGGTCGACCCTGTGGCTCAAAGGACTGAGACGGTTTCCTCCAAACTCCGTTGTCCATATTTTGAAGGGATGAGTGAACTCTGGCTCCCCCTAATCTCTTTCCAAGGAGAGTGAGTGTGTGTGTGTGTGTGTGTGATGGGGAGGTGGGGTCTGTATAGAAATGGGGAGTGTGGGTGGATCTCTTGGTTGGGAGGTTCTGAATATCTGCCCAACTTAAGGTCATTCGATTCAGTGAAGAATGGGGTTGATTGGTGACGGTCAGATGTCCCCTCATTCGGCTGAGCTCTTGTCCGTGTGATGTTTTCCAAATTACCTGTGTCTGCCTGGCCGTGGGGATGTCTGTCACACCGTCTCCTCTCCACTCTGCTGCTCACTCCTGGGCAATGCATTCCCTCATCTCTCCCGTCACCAAAGCCATTTTCGTGGCACTCTTCCTGTTCGCCATCCTGCTGATCCTCTACGTTATCTTGTGGTACATTTGCAGGGATGTGGACCAGGCGTACGCCATCTGACTGCAACTTCTGGAGGAAGAACACAGGACAGGCTGGGTAAGTAACCGCTTGGAACTATTAGACTGGCCAGTGGCCACAGTGACCTGCTTCTCTGAGCAGCTGTTAAATGTTGACACTATCGATTGAAACGCTGACAAAAGGCATTTAGGCAATTTCCACACCTTGAAGCATTTGTTTAAAAACAGGCACAGCGCGCAGATTGTGTTTGGGGGATCGAGAGGAACAAATATCTCATTTCCAGAACTGCACAAGTGCCTGTAAGAGAAAAGGGACCGGTGTTAATCCGGTTAGACCGGTGTACAGTACAATGCGAATTTGTCTCCCTCTAAAACCTCATGAAAAGACATGAAATGATGTTCAGCATTTCCCAGTAACTACACAGTATGTGACCTGCTCTCATTGCAGTTCTTGGTGGATTATTCAACAAGTTGATCTTTTTCGCGTGAGTTGTCAAACAATGAATTCGGTTTTTTTTAAAACAATAATTAATGCATTTGTCCAAGAACCCAGCTTTTAATCAGAATAACTTAATTGCGAATTTGTCCGGTCCTGCTAAGGGCAACATCCATCTGCATTTTATAAAATAAAAACCTTCTCGCCCATTCTTCACTGGGGCATTATTTTCTAAACCAAAATAATGTAGTAAAAATAGGCTTAACTGCCTAAAGCGGATTAAAAATTGGAATTCTAGGGATTATATTCCAAACCGAGTTCTTTTATGTTATACAAGCTAAATACTGCGGAAGCTGGAAATCTTAAATAAAAACAGAAAATGCTGGAAAATCTCAGCAGGGCTGGAAGGTTAACTGTTTCGCTCTTCACAGATGCTGCCAGACCTGCTAAACTTTTCCAGCCTTTTCATCGTGTATTTTATAACCTGTAATCTTACAGTAACTTTAAAAAAAACAGTATGTTTCTCTATAAAGTCATTTTCAAATCAGGATGTGAATAAAATAGTGGCACCTGCAAAATATTCTTTCAATACAGTTTACAAGTTCTGGACTTTAGAGGCTTGGAATAGGTACGGATGGCACAGTGGTTAGCACTGCTGCCTCACAGTGCCAGGGAACCGGGTTCAATTCAGACCTTGGGTACGGAGTCTGCACATTCTCGCCGTGTCTGTGTGGGTTTCCTCCAGGTGCTCCGGTTTCCTCCCACAGTCCAAAGATGTGCTAGTTAGGTGGATTGGGGTTATGGGGTAGGTTGTGGGGGCGGAGGGGGGGGGGTGGATGCAGGAAAGATGCTCTTTCAGAGACTTGGTGCAGACTCAATGGACCAAATGGCCTCTTTCTGCATTGCAGGGGTTCTATGTTTAAGAAATAATGAAGCATTGGAGTGGTTGAAGTGATGGAATAAGCTCATCTCACAACAGGTTGAAGGTGCTGGGGAGCAGGTACAGAGGAGATGTCAGGGGTAAGTTTTTCACTCAGAGGGTGGTGAGTGAGTGGAATCGGCTGCCGTTGGTGGTGGTAGAGGCGAACTCGCTGGGGTCTTTTAAGAGATTTCTGGATGAGTACATGGGATTTAATGGGATTGAGAGTTGTAGATAGGCCTGGTAGGTATGGATGTTAATGGTGCGACTTGTGGGCTGAAGGGTCTGTTTGTGCTGTAGTGTTCTATGTAACATATGAAGTATTGTGGAGCTGGCACCAATAAGATAGTTCAGCAGCCCTCAGATTTGAATTTATTGTTTGAGTGTAATGAGGGTCTAAAATATCACAGCCACACAAAATCTCTAAAATGTATTATTGAACACAAATCCATCAAGCTCCTAAACCCATCACCACCTATGAATCTACGTATTATAATCGACCACCTGGCATCCTATATTTGGATAGATTGTATAGGCTGAATTCTCCTCTGCTTTTCCCTCCTCAAGTCGATGGATAGTGCCAAAAAAAGGCAGGGAAACCAAGTTTCAGTGCCATGACCTAGCTTAGCGCATTATTCCTCTCCATCCCCAACCTGAATCAGACAGGTCTCTCACTGCCTCTTGCCTGATTGCTTTATGGAGATGAAAGTGAAAGTAGAGCCTGGACAACCAGTTTAATCTCCCGTCTATTGCATCGAGTGCTCCATTCTCCTCCTACAGTCCAACAATGTACAGGTTAGGTGGTTTGGCCATGCTAAATTTCCCCTTAATATCAGGGGGGAACTAACTAGGGTAAATACATACAGTTATGGGGATAGGGCCTGTGGTTGGTGCAGACTCGATGGGCCGAATGGCCCCCTTCTGCGCTGTAGGATTCCAAGATTCTATGACGTGCGTGAGGCCAGATTTCAATCCCTTGTCCTTGCGCCTCTTTTTCAAGTGCCCTCCACTTCTTCAGGGCTGTGGTGGAGGTCCCACTGATGAACTGCTCCAAGTCTCCTAACTTGCTGTGACAGCCTCTCACTGGGCTGTGAGGATCCTGCTGGGAGCCTACCCTGTATGTTTAATGGCCCTGACCCATGAAATCGGGTCATTGTTAAGGTAAGGCCAACAAGTCCTGTCACACACTGATAATGCCTGGAGGAAGAAAATACAGGCCATGGGTAGCATTTTACAGCCTCATTTGTCCCAAAACCATAAAATTCCACCCAAGGTCAACAGGGATTTCCATGTCCACCCCTCGCCCGCTCCAATTCCGTGGCAGGTAGGGCAGTAAAGTTCTGGCCCATGTCCCTCACAATAGCCCAGGTAAGTCAGTTCTGTCTCAGTAGGACTCATTCTAGGATACAATTCTTAGGATGAACTCATCCAAAATTCTGCTTCTTTTATCCTAACTTACAACAAGTCCTGTTCACCCATCACCTCTGTGCCCCCTCACTGATTGACATTGGCTTTCAGACTAACAGTGCCTCCGTTTACAATCCTTATCCTCGGTTTCAACTCCTTTTCATGGTCTCAACCCTCCCTATCCCCTCCAGCCTTGCCAAATCCCTGCATTCTCCCAGTTCTGGCCTCTTGAACATCCTTTATTTTAATTGCTCCACCTGCCTTATCTGCCCAGGCCTGAAGCTCTGGAATTTCCTCCCCAAACCTTGCTGCCCCTCTCTCTTCTGCTTCAAGATAATCCTTAAAACCTGCTTCACCTGTGCTAATATCTCCACATGTGGACTGATGTCAAACTTTCTTTGCTAACACACTCCCATGAAGCATGTTGGGATGTTTTATTACATTAAAGGTATTATATAAATGCAAGTTGTTGTTGATTATCAACAGTCCTCTAATGTCTCATACAAATGGCCATATTTTGTGTATAAATACATGGTGATAGCAGCAAAATATTTAAATGGCAACATTTCCCAAGTAGCCAAATTTGAATGGAAAAGTTTCCTGACAAGAGGTCAATGAAAGCAATGAGAAACAGGAAAACTGTCTGTTCTTTTCATGCCACTTTTCTGAAGCAACCTAGGTCACGTTTGTCTGCTGCCCGGAATCTGAAAGTTCCAACATCACATTGGCAATGCATTACTGAGTGAGCTATGTGTCATCCACTGGGCCATGGTGGAAGCTAGCATACGTCATTTTTCCTGATGTCACTCATAGATCCATATCAACTCGATTTGATTTATTATTGTTCACATGTATTGGGATACAGTGAAAAGTATTATTTCTTGCGTGCTATGCAGACAAAACATACCATTCACAGAAAACATGCAAGAGAAGGAAAGTAGAGTGTTCAGAATATGGAGTTGCAGTTACAGATAGGGTGCAGAGAAAGATCAGCTTAATATGAGGTAGATTCATTCAAAAACCTGATGGCAGCAGGGAAGAAGCTGTTCTCCAGAGGTTGGTATGTGACCACAGACTTTTGTATCTTTTTCCCGACGGAAGTAGGTGGAAGAGAGAATGCCTGAGATGCATGGGATCCTTGATTATGCTGGCTGCTTTTCTGAGGCAACGGGAAATGTAGACGGAGTCAATGGATGGGAGCTGGTTTGCGTGATGAACTGGGTTATGTTCATAACCATTTGTAGTTTCTTGCAGTCTTGGTCAGAGCAGGAGCCATACCAAGCTGTGATACATCCGGAAAGGAAACCTTCTATGGTCTATCTGTAAAATTGGTGAGAGTCATAGCAGACCTGCCAAATTTCCTTAGCCTTCTGAGAAAGTAGAGACAATGGTGGACTTTCTTAACTATAATGTTGGCAATGGAGAGATCAAGTCAGATTGTTAGTGATCTGGACACCTAGAAACTTGAAACTCTCGCCTCATCAGCTTTGATATAGACAGGAGCATGTTCTCCACTATGCTTCCTGAAGTTGATGACTATCTCCTTCATTTTACTGACATTGAGGGAGAGTTTATTGTCATCGCACCAATTCCATGCTGTGGGTCGCACGGTGGCACAGTGATTAGCACTGCTGCTTCACAGCGCAGGTATTCGGGTTCAATTCCAGCCTTGGGTCATTGCCTGCGTGGAGTCTGCACATTCTTCCCGTGTCTGTGTGAGTACCC
Organism: Carcharhinus amblyrhynchos; assembly: GCF_965287045.1. Lineage (NCBI taxonomy): Eukaryota > Metazoa > Chordata > Chondrichthyes > Carcharhiniformes > Carcharhinidae > Carcharhinus > Carcharhinus amblyrhynchos. Next base: position 128,777,424 of record NC_137327.1, read on the forward strand.
CCTGGATGCTCCAGTTTCCTCCCACAGTCTGAAAGACATGCTAGTTAGGTGCATTGGCCATGCTAAATTCTCCCTCAGTGTATTCAAACAGGCGCAGGAGCGTGGCGACTAGGAGATTTTCACAATAACTTCATTGTAGTAGGCCTTTATTCATGGAATTCATTCATAGAATCTCTACAGTACAGAAAGAGGCCATCCGGCCCATCGAGTCTGCACTGACCACAATCCCACCTAGGCCCTACCCCCACGCCCCTACACATTTACCCACTAATCCCTCTAACCTATGCATCTCAGGACACTAAGGACAATTTTCAGCATGGCCAATCAACCTAACCCACACATCTTTGGACTGTGGGAAGAAACTGGAGCACCCGGAGGAAACCCACACAGATACGAAGAGAATGTGCAAACTCCACACAGACTAATTGCCTAATTGTGACACTAATAAATAAACTTGACCAGATTCTTTATCTCAATGAGATATCTGAACTCTATATTAAACTGGAAGCAAAAATGGAGGAAAAGGATAAAAGTAGAAAAATATTGACACCTATCAATAATAATACCTCCAGGAAACTTGTATATTTAATCTGATAAAGTATTTAATAATTATTATTTTCACTTACTGCCTACTGATCCAGCCTGGTTCACAGTTGCCAAGATGATAACTGGTGATACAAAATGAATGTACATATTGCAGATTTTGCCACAATGTTGTGGCAAGTTAAGATCGTGTTCGGTTTTGAATTTTGGAGTGCAAAACTCACTCAGAATCCAAATCAAAACTGATGTAAAATATTGGGAAAATCTGAACTTGTGTACAAATATTTAAAATTTATTTATTAGAGTCGCAAGTAGCTTACATTAACACCGCAATAAAATTACTGTGAAAATCCCCTAGTCGCTGTACACAGGCGCCTGCTCGGGTGCACTGAGGGAGAATTTAGCACGGTCAATGCACCTAACCAGCACGACTTTGGCCTGTGGGAGGAAACCGGAGCACTTGGAGGAAACCCATGCAGGCACGGGGAGAACATGCAAACTCTGCACAGACAGTGAACCAAGGCCGGGAATCAAACCCGGGTCTCTGCGCTGTGAGGCAGCAGTGCTAACCACTGTGGTACTTAGGGCGTTCTGACTGTGTTCATGCTTTTTCCTTAAGCCAGATAATAATTCGTTGTGAATCCAGATCATGTTCTGTGCTGCTCAATGTGACAGCAAACAGGGTGGATATCCTCTGATCTGCACAGACAAGTTCCTGGGCTGATTTTCTATCTTGTCAATGATATTAGAATTATGCTGTCAGATTGAATCTGTATTGTGTTGCAATATTTATGAAGGCATTGTCAGTAAAATCAAACTCTCAGTGAAACTGGAACAATTGAGATAATGGAATGATGTTAAAATGTCAGAAGGAGCTGAATGTGACAACTTTTCAGCATTAGGGCTGAAGACTATCGTTTTACTGTTGCATATAAATGAAACACTTTGGCTGGGATTCACCCCAAAAAATCCTAAGTGCGAATTCGCATAAAAACAGAAGTAAACCCTATTGGTTTTTTTAAGCGAGATTTTCAAAGTGAATCTGCCACATTCAGCACTGCAGTGGAGATTCACATTGAAAATCAGAGGGCAGGGTCTACTCTCGCTGGAGAGGCTAGCTGTACGGTGCTGAGAGGGTCACTGTGCATGCGCCAATCTGTCATAGTGGATTTGGCACATGCGCAGTAATCCCCCATAGAATCATAGAACCCTACAGTGCAGAAAGAGGCCCTTCAGCCCATCGAGTCTGCACTGACCACAATCCCACCCAGGCCCTACCCCCATATCCCTACATATTATACCCACTAATCCCTCTAACCTATGCATCCTTGGACACTTACTGGCCTCCCAATTGCTGGCCAGCCCCGCAATCCTGCGACACTGCCCCTCTGATCCCCCGACCACCCCCCCCCCCCCCCCCCCCCCCCGATCACTAGCTTCCCAGACATCTCCCAATGTGCCCCCTCCCCCCCAGTGCCAGCCCCAATCACCACCACCCCTTCCCCACCAGCCCCCCGGGACTCCTGACCCCTAATGACATTAAAATGAGAATTTTAATAAGAAAATCAGTTCGGTGTCGACTTCCGTCATGGAGCTGATCACTCGGGAAATCTGGGCCCCCGGAGATGTGCAGAGGACATCGCGCCCAGCAGGGAACCTGCTACACGGCCTCTGGTGATGATTCCCAACCCGCTGGGCTGCTAGAGCAGTGCAGCAGGCTGAGAGAATTGCCCCCGTTATGTTCTCAGTGTGTGGAACAAAACGGAGTATATTAATTTGTGACTATACATGGCCTGCCACACACTGATGAGAATTGGAAATTAATCTTAGAGTTGAGGCCATTTTTCCTGCCTAAAGGCTGTTTAAGCTAAACTGAAATAAGTCATTGTAGCTGGCAGCCAGATGTGTAATTCCAAATGTAAAGAGTTGGAGATCACAGTTTTTAATGAATGTATTCTCCATCGCACTGGTAAAATGTTCCCCACTCTTTACTGTTGATTCAAAATGAAATTGTTCAGCCCAAGCAGCATTTTTCAAAACTTCTGATTAAACATTCTGTTGCAAAGACTGACACGAGCAAAAAAAGGATGGTTCTCAGTTACACAGCAAGCATAGAAACCTACTTCTTATGGGGAGGCAGTAGCATAGTGGTACTGTCGCTGGAATATAGTCAAAGACTTCATGCTCTAGACACATGGGGGACTCAAGTCCCACCATGGCAGGTGGTGAAATTTGAATTTAATAAAAATCTAGAATTAAAAGTCTAATGAAATCATTGTCGATTATTGTAAATTCCCATCTGGTTCACCAATATCCTTTGGAGAAGGAAATCTGCTGTCCTTACCAGGTCTGGCCCACAGGTGACTCCAGATGCACAGCAATGTGGTTGGGTCCTAAATGCCCTGGTAAACCATTCAGTTCAAGAGCAATTAGGGATGGGCAATAAATGATGGCCCAATCAGTGATGCCCACATTTCCTGAATGAACAGAAAAATTTCAACAACAACACTAATATTTATATAGCTAAATGTCTCAAGATACTTTCCAGGGTATAGTCAAGATTGACACTGAGCCACATGGGGCAACATTGGTCAACATGGAGCAATCTTGGTCAACAGAATTCTCTGGCTGCGCTGGTCTAAAGGCCAGAAATTCCCACCTGACTGTCACTGAGCTTTCACATTGTCCACAACCTGCTCGCTACAATTACATTGGTAGGTGGAGTGGGAAAATTCTGGCCATAGATTTTAAAGAGCAAAGAGAAGTAGAGAGGCAGAGAAAGAGAGAGGAAATTCCAGAGAATTGGATCCAGGCAGTTGAAGGTACAGACACTGATGGTGGAGTGATGAAAGTCTGGGTTGCTCAGAAGGCTCAAAGGGGTAAAACAAACCTCAATTCAGGTTTCAAACAAATTATAAATTAATAACTTACAAAAAGGCAATGAAAAACAATGTCCTTATCTGTGAAAGATGAAAATTGTCACCTAACGGCTATTACTTGTGGATGGAATATTATTAAAAAAGGACACATTTTCTCACCAAGAAGCTGATATTTTTATTACTTGGGCTTTTTGAAGAGAGTTAGAAGTGTTTGGCAGCTGGTTCATCGGAGACGAGAGTGAGGAAACATGCATGAAAACAAGTGTTGTTTAAAAAGAATGTGAAGGGTGATGAGAATTGGCCTTAAAGTGATATTGTTTCAAAAATGAATGTGAAACTGAGAAAAAGAAATTAATCTTGACATAAATGACAAAAAATGAGAAATGTTTGGGCTCACGCCATGGAGTGTGACTGACAGTAATCTAATCATTTCAGCACAAAAAAAAGCGAGATCTTAAAACCTTGGGTCTGTCACTATCCACCATTCTAACAAATAGCTTTTTTTACTGTGATTCCTTTATCCAGCAGTCAGAAGTAATGGTCCATGCAGTTAAAGTTTATTTATTAGTCACAAATAGACTTACACTGCAATGAAGTTACTGTGAAAATCCCCTAGTCGCCACACTCTGGCACCTGTTCGGATACACTGAGGGAGAATTTAGCATGGCCAATCCATCTAACCTGCACGTCTTTTGGACTGTGAGAGAAAACCGGAGCACCTGGAAGAAACCCACACAGACACAGGGAGAATGTGCAAACTCCACCCAGGCAGTGACCTAAGCCAGGAATCAAACCCGGGTCCCTGGCGCTGTGAGGTAGCAGTGCCGAGGACTGCACCACTGTGCCACTCTATGGATGGACATTGGATGGTGAGCTGAGACACTCGCCTTTATCTCCGGCATCTACAGTAGATCAAATTCAGTTGTGGGAAATCAGCTTTCACAGAAAACTGAATTTTCATCAGCTAAGAGTCCCAAATGTGCTCAGTGCACTGGCTGATTTATAAATATAAGGAACCAGACTAAAGCATAAACATATAGTTTCTATTTTGGCAAATGCCACTTTGGAATTGGGATGGAATCTGATGTAGGCAGTTAGATCACTATAATTGAGTTTATCTTTATCATTACTCATTTGGGTCATTAGTAGGACAGTGACCATTTGCTGCAAAATTAAAAAGCACAGTCCCAGCAGGACAATCTTCTACAGGACTATTTCCTCTTGAGTCATTTTATTATATGGCAATAATAATACTGACTGCTTTACTGAGATGAATGCACTGTGCGGTCAGTGAGTTGTGTGTAGCAGGCGTATCACAGACACAAGCCAGATTCACAAGTTATATCACTGCCCATGGCATCAGAATGGTTACAGCTGGTGAGCTTAAGTATTTGTCATTGTACTATTCGCTTTGTCCAAATATTAAATAATATGCAAGAAAAAAATTGCAGAAGCTGAACCACAATGGAAAATAGGGAACCTACAATGCCCTGTATCTGAGACTTAGCAATATGTAGAAATATAGAAACAAGGACAGGAATAGACCATTTGAGCCTGCTCCATCATTCAATATAATCATGGCTGATCCTCTATTTCAGTGCCATATTTCCACTTTCTCCCTGTACCACTTGATGCTGTTTAAATGTAAAAAAACCCCATCTCTTTCTTAAATACATTCAGTGACTTGGCTTCCACAGCCTCTGGGGTAGAGAGTTCCCCACCCTTTGAGTGAAGAAACCTTTTCTCCCCTCAATTCTAAATGGCCGACCCCAAATCCTGAGACTGAATCTCCTTGTTCTTGATTCCCCACCCAGAGAATACATCCTCCTTGCATCTAGTCTGTCCAGCCCTGTTAGAATTTAATATGTTTCAATCACATTTCCTCTAAAATTTCTAACCTCCAGTGAATAAGGTCCAGTCAAACAAATCTCTCCTCATAGGATAGGCCTGCCAACCTCAGTATCAGTCAAGTCAACCTCCCCTGTAATTCCTCCAAGACAAGTATATTCTTTCTTTGGTATAGGGACCAAAACTGCATGCAGTACTCCATGTGTGGTCTCACCAAGGCCCTGCATAACTGCAGTAAGGCACCTCTACTTCCAAATTCAAATCTTCTTGTAATGAGGGCAAACATGCCATTAATTGCATGCTGCACCTGTCTCTCAGTTTTCATTGACAGGTGTACAAGGACACTCAGATCTCTTTGTATATTCACACTTCCCAGTATATCACCATTTAAATAATACTCTTCCTTTCTGTTTTTCACATCAAAGTGTATATCTTTAGCCATGTCGTACTGCATCTGCCATGTGCTTATCCACTCACCCAACTTGTCTAAATTACCTTGAAGCCTCCTTGCAAATCTCCAGTTGGCATTCCTCCATTCCAGTGACAGTTTCATGTAGGTTCCTTCATACCTATGGCAAATAATGTCTGTTTTAAGTTTTATTATATCAAGAATGCATGCTTCAAAACCTAGAATTATTGAAAGAGTCCTTTTGGCCCAACTTATCCTTGCCGCCCATTTTTACCACTAAGCTATTCCGAATTGCCCACATTTGACCCATATCCCTCCATACCCATCTTACCCATGTAACTATCCAAATGCTTTTTAAAAAGACAAAATTGTACCTGCCCCTACTCCTACCTCTGGAAGCTTGTCCCAGACACTCACTACCCTCTGAAAAAAATGCCCCTCTGACCCTTTTGTATCTCTTCCCTCTCATCTTAAACCTAAGCTCTCAACTTTTAGGTTCCCCAATCTTTGGGAAAAGATGTTGACTATCTAACTGATCTATGCCCCTCATTATTTTATAGACCTCTATTAGATCACCCTTAAGCCTCCTACGCTCCTGGGAAAAAAGTCTATCCAGTCATTCCTTATGACTCAAACCATCAAGTCCCAGTAGCATCCCAGTAAATCTTTTCTGCACTTTTTCTAGTTTAATAATATCCTTCCTATAATAGGATGACTAGAACTGTACACAGTATTCCAAGTGTAGCCTTACCAAAGTCTTGTATAACTTCAACAAGACATCCCAACTCTTGTATTCAATGTTCTAACCAAGGAAACCAAGCATGCCAAATGTGGGATCCTGGCATGGTCCACCCGCCCACTACAATTCTCATCCTGACCGCTACAGGAATTGCAATTGGTGGGGGGGGGGGCGGTGTTGGTGGACTAGGCAAAGGTCCATGCACCTCAGGCACCATTTTCTTTGACCAAGGTTTTTGATACTCTGCCCCAATATTCATCTCAATGTTGATTATATCGCTGGAAAGCATCATGAAACATTTAGTGACAGATGTTATAAAATGACAACATGTTAATGTTATTGAATGTAGGTTGATTAAAAATAAGGTTTTTCTGTGTTTGCTTGTACACGTGAAAGCCATCCTTTTTCTTCGTTAGTGTCCTTCTCTACAATAGAAAACTTAAGTTAAATTATGTGTCATTTTGTATTACTGTTCATATGATTGTAGCATTTTCAGTCAAAACATCTGCAGAATTTCAATTTAACTGTACAGTGTCAGCTGAAAAAAACTAGAATTCCACCAAGTTATTAAAGGCTGTTAATTAGCACATTTCCACTTTTCCATGCTGAAAATTGCTCTTACGGATACCAAAAGAAAGTAGCAAAGTATAAAGAAACTAATACTATTAATGAATCATCTGAAATGTTGATTTGCATTCAGAAGCAAATAATTAAACATGCAGCTTGACGTTACGAGTTAGAAATATGGCTGCCAATATTTGGGTCGTTTCCAGAGGTCAAATGTAAACAAGATGGCCTTGAACCTTTGGGGACCTTGGGAGGCAGCCAACTAGACAATACAGCTGCCTTTTCAGATAAGTAAGTATCTGACACGCATGGCTTGCACAAGTTCTAAAACTGATAAGCTTTATTAATAACCTTGTTTTTGTTCAAGAACTTGTTTTTCAAAATGTTTTCTTTCTCAAAAGGCTAAGAACAATGCATAACAGAAGCCGTATTTGACCTCTGCAGAAGTTCTCTTTAAATGTTTGACTATTAGCTTAGGCAGCTAGTCAGCCATCTTTGAAGCCATAGGTTAAATCTGTTCTAAACTCAGATTCCCGATGCTTGAGGCAAAGATACTTTGAAATCTCAAGCAATCTTACATGATTGTGAGGAAAATTATCTTCAATCAATACTTGTTCGTTTACATAAGAACTATTTATCAGGATAGATATAAAAATTGTCTGTATCTTAAATGTTAATGGCATGTTATGATTAGCTGATTTACCATCTATGATCCCTATGTATAAGATGTAATCAATAACTGGTTTGAATAATAAACATGTATTAATTAAGTATACGGAAGTTGTAGTCTCAAATCTATATTCTCTGGAGAGCCCACATATAAAGTGACAATATTCTAGGATCCTAAGAGCTGATATTGGGAAATTCTATAATAATTCAAACTGCTGTAGTATACCTCCATGTATGAATGTTCTGTCCTACAAAACTTTGGTAACTTGGAGGCTCCTAGAAGAGGGAACCTATTGTTTGAGGACAATGTTCTTTCAATTCTTGGAAATTTTCTTTCGGTTGAGATTCTAAGCTAGCAATAAGTTCAAGGGAATAGGTTTATCTTACTGGGTTTTAAGTGTAGTAGAACCATTAACATAAGTGCCCTCACAGCTCAGGAGTGCTATATTCAAGAACAGCTTATCGACTGAAAAACAGCTTCGTGTACCAACTCAAGAACAGTATCTCCCCCTGCTGACATCAGACTTTTGAATGGACCTACTTTATATTAAGTTAATCTTTCTCTATACCCTAGCTATGACTGTAGCACTATATTTTGACCCCTTTTCTTTTCTTCTCCCCTGTGTACTCAACGCTTTGTCGATTCCCAGCTTGGGTCACTGTCTGTGTGGAATCTGCACGGTCTCCTCATACCTGTGTGGGTTTCCTCCAAGTCCAGTTTCTCCCACAGTCTAGAAGATGAGCTGGTTAGGTGCATTGGTTATGCTAAATGCACCCTCTGAGTGCTCGAACAGGTGCCAGAGTGTGGCGGCCAGGGGATTTTCACAGCAACTACATCGCAGTGTTAATGTAAGACTACTTGTGACTAATAAATAAAAAATTAAACTGAAAGTAATCAAGGCAAGTATCTACTGAAAGCTTCATTATGTGGCAGCACGGTGACACAATGATTAACACTGTTGCCTCACAGCTCCAGGGACCTGGGTTCAATTCCAGCCTCAGTCTGCATGGAGTTTGCACATTCTCCCGTGTCTGTGTGTGTTTCCTCCGGGTGCTCTGGTTTCCTCCCATGTTCCAAAGATGTGTGGGTTAGGTTGATTGGCTATGATAAATTGACCCTGGTGTCAGGGCATTAGCAGAGTAAATATGTGAGGTTATGGGAATACAGCATGGGTGGGATTGTGGTTGGTGCAGACTCAGTTGGCCGAATGGCTTCTTTCTGCATTGTCAGGATTCTATGTGACAGTGATAAATCAAATCAAATATAATATGCAGGAGAAACAGCAATAATATAAAATAAAAGTAATTGTCTATGGAACATCCTCCCTATTGTCTTCAACATAGCCTTGTTTCTCATTACAGCAGAAGAGAAATATAAACCTACTTTGATGTCTTTTTGTTCAAACAGGTGAAATGCTTCACAAATGATGAGACAAGTTGAGAATTCAGTTACCGTGGACCTGAAGATTTTCTACAAATCAGGCTTCTGCTTTCACCCTGCTGAATGATGTTTTGAAAGAATCTGTGAAAGGAGACCCAGTTTCTGTAGTTGCACATAAAGCAATGGTAACTGTGACAGAGTGTTGATATTAAATTGAAGGTTGAGGCACAGTATGGGTGGAAGGCAGAACATGTAGGGACATTTAACACACTGTGAAGACTGCTATGTTCTTTGTTCAAGGCTGTACTTAGCATTCATGAACATGGTTACAAAAGTCCATATTAATGCCTCACTGATAAACATTTTTAAGCAATAATGTCAAAGTGTAGTGAATTTGCGTTTTTGGATGAATGAGCCTCAGATGAAATTGAAATGTTGGAAATTGAAGTTGAGGGACTGAACATCCGGGTGTTTAGCAAGATTCAGTTACCAGACATCACAAACCTCCCGTTGTCATCGGCTTTACTTTTCGTCTTGGATCTGGGCAGGATTTTATCAGCTGGAGACTCTCCTGTTTTTATTCAGTGTTAACTGTTTTCTCAGTGAATACCTTTCTGTGACACGATGTATAAATGTGCACTAAAGTTATATGTTTGCAAAGAGTCAACTGTAGTAAGACACGCAAAGATATAATTATAAATGAGAAAGTTTAGAGAGATGTGCGTCCTTGTCAGATACTCTTATTCTTTGCCCCTCCATTCCCAGTGGTGAATCCACTTTTGAAGGGAGGCTTGAAAGCTGCTGTCGCCCCATTTCTCTGATTCATGCTCTATGTGATTACAGCATTCCATTGGGAATCATGGAATTCCATCTTATCATTCAGGATAAACGACACTGTCTCCAAACCTAGTGGCTTATTAATGAATAGGAGGAAAAAGACCATTATCTTCATTTTAAAGATTTTGTTATCAAAATATGTCCTTTTCTATCCAAATTTGTCCAAACTGCGTTCTTGATTTCAAATGTGCATTTTCAATGACAGACATAGCAACTTCTGCTCCGTGATGTTACTGAGGTGAAAGATGGGAACATGCATAAAGGCCACTATACTTTCCAGAACACCTTTCCAAAACTATGTGCCAAGAGGCTCAAGGCAACCCAAAGCTATAATGTGCTTGTGCCTCCATTTCCTAGCAAGCCTACAAAGCAGGCCAGTTGCCACATAAATCAGAGCAATTCAGGCTGCTACCCTATGTTAGTTGGACCCTTCACCACACACCATCGTTGCTAATAGCTTCTACATCATCGCTTGTTGTCAGACATAACTAGCCTAAGAGTCACAAGGTTATGAGTTCAAGTCCCAATCCAAAGACTCAGTCCAAAGAGCTCAAAATCTAGGCTGACAATTTGGGAGGAATTCTCTAGCCCTTCCTGCTGGTGGGATTTTCCAGTCCCGCTGCAGTTGACCCCCACCTTGGGTTACATGACAGCGGCACTGAGACAGAATGCAAATTGCTGTTGACTTTGGCAGGAGTGGAAGATTCTAGGGAGAGGGGGCTCACCAGCAGCTGCCAGTGGATTTGACTTGATTTGATTTAATATTGTCACAGGTATCAACGCAGTGAAAAGTTTTTTTTTTACGCACTATACAGACAAACCATACTGTTCATAGAGAAGGAAACGAGAGAGTGCAGAATGTAGTGTTACAGTCATAGCTAGGGTGTAGAGAAAGATCAACTTAATGCAAGGTAAGTCCATTCAAAAGTCTGATAGCAGCAGGGAAAAAGCTGTTCTTGAGTCGGTTGATACGTGACCTCAGACTTTTGTATCTTTTTCCCAAAGGAAGAAGGCGGAAGAAAGAATGTCTAAGGTTCTTGTGGGGGCTCCTTAAATTGCTGGTTGCTTTGCTGAGGCAGTGGGAAGTGTAGACTGAGTCAATGGATAGGAGGCTGGTTTGCATGATGGATTGGGCTACATTCATGACGTTTTGTAGATCCTTGCATCCTTGCAGAGCAGGAGCCATACCAAGCTGTGATACAACCAGAAAACATGCTTTCAATGGTGTATCTGTAAAAGTTGGTGATATGCCAAATTTCCTTAGTCTAAGAAAGTAGAGTCATTGGTGAGCTTTCTTAATTATAGTGTCGGCATGGGGGAACCAGGACAGGTTGTTGGTGATCTGGACATCTAAAAACTTGAAGCTCTTGACTCTTTCTACTTTGTCCCCATTGATGTAGACAGGGGCATGTTCTCCTTTATGCTTCCTGAAGTCAATGACAGTCTCCTTTGTTTTGTTGACATTGAGGGAGAGACTATTGTTGCTGCACCAGTTCACCAGATTCTCTGTCTCATTCCTATGGTCTGTCTCATCGTTGTTTGAGATCCGGTGGTGTTGTCAGCAACCTTGGAGGAGAATTTGGCCGCACAGTCGTAGGTATACAAGGGGTATAGTAGGGGGCTGAGAACACAGCCTTGTGAGGCACCGGTGTTGAGGATGATTGTGGAGGAGGTGTTGTTGCCTATCCTTACCGAATGCAGTCTGTGAGTTAGGAAGTTCAGGATCCGGTTGCAGAGGGAGGTGCTGAGGCCCAAGCCTTGGAATTTGGAGATGAGTTTCATGGGAATAATCGTGTTGCAGGCTGAGCTGTAATCAACAGATAGGAGTCTGACATAGGTGTCCTTGTTATCTAGGTGTTCTAGAGTTGAGTGCAGAGCCAGGGAAATGGCTTCTGCTTGAACTGTAGTGGATCCAGGTAGTCCAGGATGTTGAAATTAATTCATGCCATGACTAACCTTTCGTAGCGCTTCATAATGATGGGTGTTATTGGATCAGATCATTGAATGGATCTTCCATTCCTGCCAAAGTCGACAGCAATTTGCATTCTGCGCCAGTGCTACCATCATGCAACTCAAGGTGGGGGGACGACTGCAGTGGGACTGGAAAATCCCGCCAGTAGGAAGAGCTGGAGAATTCCACCCTTTGGAGCAGTAGAGAGGATGCAAGATTGTCGCAGGCACTGTTTAGGATGAGAAGCAGTACACTGTCTCAGGTGGATGTAGAATACCCCAGGGCATTATTTTAAATAACAGCAGTCCTGGTCACTATCCATTCATCGAACATGATCACTAAATAAACAGATTAACCAGTCATTATCACGTTGTCATATGTGGGATCTTGCTTTGTGCCAATTTCCTGTCCCTTTTCTTACATTGCACACACAGTAACTACTCTAATTGTAGGGATATCCTGGAGGTGGTTTATAAATGCAAGTTTTTCTTTTCAGTATGTTCCATCAGCAATGTAACCATTTCCTTTACAATACGTGTGTTTGCGCTGGTGCCTGCCTCAGGTAGCAGTGACAATAGTTTACGCTCAGGTTGAGGTGCATTCAAGGTGTGCCTGATAAGACGATGGTGTTCTCCTTACCTGATAAAGGACAAATGTTACACTTGGGTTTGTTTTATGATTTTGCACTGCTAGTCTAGCATTTTCCATTATAAGAGCACAAATCATGAAGCTATGGATCTATACGCTTGAATTGTTGCTGGCAATGTTTCTATAACCAGAGCACGAAGTCAGAAAATCTACCCTATGGTGGATATGCAAGTACAGAATTTGCTCCTTTATGTTTCAGTCTCCACTGTTCTTATGTTAAAGGTAAAACTGCACATAAATCAGACTTCTGAATAGATCTACGTTATATTTCAAGGAGAGTACAAATTCATGTGGGTTAGGTGGACTGGCTATGCTGAAATAGCCCTAGTGTCGGGGGGATTAGCAGGGTAAATATGTGGAGTTACAGAAATAGGGCCTGGGTGGGATTATGGTCAGTGTAGACTCGATGAGCCAAAAGCACTGTAGGAATGTTATGATTCTATGGTTCTATGAACCCGTGCCTCTAGATACCTTTGTGCTGTAAGTTGTCCTTATACATCCCAAATTGCAATGATTACAAATACATCTGCTGTTGTTCCTCTAATGAATCCCACATGACTAAGGAAGCTCTGAACAGCTGCCAAGTCAATGTGGGCAATTGCGACTAACTTAGTGGTTTAAACAAAAAGGCAGCATGGACAAGTTGGGCCGAAGGATGTGTTTCCATGCCGTAAACCTCTATGGTTCTATGATTCTATATTAAGTTCATCCTTCTCTACACTCTAGCTACGACTGTAACACTCTGCATGCCCTCCCTTCCTTCTCTATGAACGGTATGCTTTGTCTGTAAAGCGCACAAGAAACAATACTTTTCACTGTATTCCAATACACGTGACAATAATAAATCAAATCAAATTGGCCCTGGAAGAGATGGAAGAACTGGACACATTATTTTTGAGTACTGCATTATTGGTACATGCACTGTGATTTACTTGTACACAATGTATATGGAATATATAATTATTATGGTACAAACGAGCAATGCATCCATCAATTGCAGTGTCTTCTAAATTCCTACCTCTGAATGAATTAACCATAGCTTCCTTGTCCAGTGTGAATTGCTTAATATCTGAAGCTCCCTTGCCACTTGTGTCAGTTTTGTTTTTGAGTAGTAGAACAATGGTAATTGAGATACTCTCTGCCACTGTAACACTCGCAGGAATGCAGTGGGGTGGAACATCCACTCTTATCGTGATTCACCACTAACCTTGTTGCAAATTCTACAGGGCATGATTATTTGAGTATTGAGAATGGGTGCTTAACACATGGAGCAACAGAATAGTGAGTGGGGAAGAGAGGGGGATATAACGTGTTGGCACGATGGAACTCTGACACAACAACTATTGAAGGTCCAACATGATTGCTTTAATGAAAGCTGGGTGCAGTGATGGGGCGACAGTTTGTAGATTAATCACTTGGCCAAAAGGAACTGTACAGAAATGTGTGCCAAACCAGAGGGCACTCTTCATTCTGGTCAGTTAGGAACCAGACCTCACTAATCGGTCGAACATTGGTTTGCCTGATGCTCTGGAGTTTAGTTTGGTTTAATGGCGGGCAGACCCCCTTCATGCCCCCATTTTGATTGGCTTTCACCTACTAGAAATGGCTTAATATTGCCCAACCCAGAATGGCATCAGACAAACTTTGAATAGTGTTTGCCCATGAGACATTATGTAAAATTAATGCTTTTTAGCCCTCTTTTAGCACCCATGAGAAGTGGGTGACCAGATTCAGTTTTGTCCCCATTGTGTCCGACATATCATCCTGTTTGCACTTTATCTATTTTTTCTCCTCTCTCTCAGGACCATATAGTCTGGCACATTTGTCACTGAAATCAAGGCCTGAGTGCTAGTACCCGATTTCCTAAAACGAGTGAAGCAATCTGTACTTACAAAGCTATGATTGAAGGACGTGCTGTGACAGCAAATAATCACAAATTTGACATCTTCACATGACAGATAGTCATTAAGAGAAATCTTACAGACATTTTAAGAAGAATTATCAGCCATGGCTCAGCAGTCACTGAAAAATGGGGACCAGAAGCATCTACAGGGACAAAATTGATCGAAATAAGGGTCACATTTGAAATAAAATATCCATTAACAAAATTCAAATACAAAAGTGATTCAAACCTATTTATTGTGAGATGGTTAGGAACGCATTAGTGTGTTCAGCTAGACTTACATTTACAAAACTAAAGGAATTCTCAAAGCTTGGTGTCATGGCAACTATTTTTTTCATCTAAAATTGAGACAGCAAATATTCCTTAAGCGTTAAGGAGATTACCTTATTTATATTTCATGAGGTGAAAGTTAACACACAGATTACAGGCGGCTAATGGTTTAAGTGCATGTTACCTGCACAATTAAAACATGGAATAATTTTAACTTAAAAAGACAGATTGCTTTACATTAAATAAATTGTGGGGCAGTTTTTGCTTTTGTTTTTCAGGCAGGAAAATCAGGCGCGGAGACATTCTAAACAAAGCGAATTCAAGCAATCACCCTAATAAATAAATAAATAAACTTTACTTTAACAACTTGTATTTATGCAGCACCTTTAGTGTAGTAAAGCTTCCCAAGACACTTAGTGGGAGCACGGTTAATCAAAATTTGACATAGACTGATGTAACGGGATATTCAAGGCAGATAGAATTAGGTTTAGAGTAGCATCTTAGAGGAAAGGAAGATAGAGAGGCAAAGAGATTTAGGGAGGAAATTCCAGAGCTCAGAGCTCAAGATAGTTGCAGACACAGTGGTTAGCGCTGCTGCCTCACAGCACTGGGGCCCCAGGTTCAATTCCAGTCCTTGGGTTACTGTCTGTGTGGAGTTTGCATATTCTCCCGTGTCTGCATGGATTTCTCTTCCAGTTTCCTCCCACAGCCCAAAGATGTGTGGGTTAGGTTGGTTGGCCTAGCTTTTAGCCAGGGAATCTCTCAGATAATTTGATCATAAAAATCGTCTAAGCTAAAGCCCATAAAGCAACTAAAGCCACAAAAGATCATGCACAAAGACAGCCAAAAGGCTTGTATTTGATTTATTCTCATATGTATTAGTATACAGTGAAAAGTATTATTTCTTGCACGCTATACAGACAAAGAATGCCATTTGTAGAGAAGGAAAGGATAGAGTGCAGAATTTTCTTTATTCATTCGTGGGACATGGCCAGCGTTTATTGCCCTAGTTGAGAGTCTACCACATTGGTGTGGCTCTGGAGTCACATATAGACCAGACCAGGTAAAGATGGCAGATTTCCTTCTCTAAAGGACGTTAGTGAATCAGATGGGTTTTTCTGAAAATCGAGAATGGTTTCATGATCATCAGTAGATTCCTAATTCTAGATAAATATTTTTTAAATTAAATTCAAATTCCACCATCTGCTGTGGGGGGGATTCAAACTTTTGGGTCCCCAGGACATTAGCTGAGTTTCTGGATTAATAGCCTAGTGATAATACCACTTGGCCATCGCCTCCCCCTGGTTTATTCTACAACCAGATCGAAGACTTGTTCATTTTCAGAGGAGTGAAAGCAGTCAAAATGCTTACTGGATTTAATTTAAAACAAACGATGGAGGAACTAAACTGAACAAATCTCCGAGAACTGAGAGTTTCAGGTTTCAAGAGTGACAGGTGGTGCAATCGCAAAACCGTAAATCATAATTTTTCCCAAATTCTCTAGATTTGAAAATTGTGTCCCTGAGTTGAAAAACTGAAAAGGTCACTGCACTATGTTTGGCAGCACTGAGAGAAAGCACAAAGTTACAACCTGCCTACTTGATGTCAATTGCAATAAGGATACCGCAGTCTCCATCAGGGCGACTGGGAGCTTGAACAAGTATGATCAAAGAAAGTGAACATGGCTTTGTGGAGGGAAGGTCATGTCTGACTAACTTAGCTGAATTTTCTGAGGAGATTACTAACATGATGGATAGGGACAGTCTGTAGATATTGGTAGAGTGTCTGATCTCAAAGTTTCTAAATCAGTGAAGTGGTGGCATCGTGGTATTGTCTCTGGACTAGTAATCTAGAAATCAGGGTAATGTTCTGGGGACTGAACTCAGTAAAAATATGGAATTAAATGTCTAATAATAAACTCTTGCAAATTGTCACAAAAACCCACCTGAATGACTAATGCCTTTTAGGGAAGGAAATCTGCTGTCCTTACCTGGTCTGGCCTACATGTGACTCCAGAGCCACAGCAACGTGGTTGACTCTTAAATGCCCTTAGAGATGGACAATAAATGCTAGCCCAGCAAGCAATGCCCACATCCCATGTACGAATAAGTGAAAAAAGAAATACGTTTAACAAAAAAAAAGCTATTTCTTATACTTAGGAATGATCCTGAAAATTTGTATTTTGCATCCCCTCAGCCCAGTGTCAGAAAGCTCTTAAAGTTGACAGTAGTGACGTGGAGAATCCATTTGTCGCATTAAAATTGCAGCGACTGAGCAAATGCAGCTTTAAATTATTTCCAGGATGTGAGGGATTATCCTGCAGTTGCTATTAGAGTAATGTTCATTTTTCAATATAATTGCTGCTCTTAAAGCTTTGGCTTCCACGTCGAACACTAAACAGCAATCTGTTCACGGCATATTCAGACCCTTGTATAACTGCCCAGCACACAACAAGGCACTTCATTTACAGGACACATGCACATGCAGAAAGATGTTTTATGACCACCGTAGGAAAGCAGTGGATTGCTGAAAATTTTGCTTGATTAGCACTTACAGTGAAATGTAGTTTTCTCACCATCCTGGTTCACAATATTGTGTTATCACTTTAAATACCATTTAATCAATGGGATGAATCAGCACACAAGTGGCGTAGTTGTATATGACACATTTTTGTTCAAGTAAATGAAGCTGTACTTCAGTCAAGCATAACCCTCCTTGACAAGGAATAATTATTTGTATACTTGAGCACATAATTGAAGCTGACACTTCAGTTCAGCATTAAATGATTATTATATTGTCAGATCTTGGTGGTCCAGGTGGACACGAAACTTCCCATGGAACTATTTGAGAAAGAGCAGCAGATTCATCTGCTGGCTTAGTCAGTATCTATCACCTGAACACTATTACCAATTGTAGGCAAAGATCTGACTCGTAAACCTGTTCTCTGGCATCCCCATATGTGCTCTGTCTGAAAACAAATTCCAACGAGTCTGAATCTCGCTGCAGAAGCCTGTGGGTGGGACTGATTACACCCAAAATACTGCAGCTCTGATTGGGTCCTCCAACTGCACATGCGTAGTAAAAAAAATAGAAAAATGCTCCCCTGCTTCCAGGCTGGATAATGCCTCCCCAGCCCCCACAGACATTGCCCCACCCCACAACATCACTGACCCCCTAATCCCCCCACCCCACCCCCCCCCCCACTACCCAGTCTGATCACAGCCCCCTGCCCCCTTCCTCCCTCCCACCACTGATCACAAGCAGAGTGGCAACAGACCCCCTCTGCGCCCCCCCCCCACCAGAAAGCCATCTGACCCACCACCCCCACTCCAACCCGACCAGAGAACAACCTGACCCACCTCTCCCCATCAGAGAACAACCTGACCCACCTCTCCCCATCAGAGAACAATCTGACCCACCTCTCCCCATCAGAGAACAATCTGACCCACCTCTCCCCATCAGAGAATGATCTGACCCACCTCTCCCCATCAGAGAATGATCTGACCCACCTCCCCCCTATTACTTGACCAGAGAACGATCTGACCCACCTCCCCCCATCAGAGAATGATCTGACCCACCTCCCCCCTATTACCTGACCAGAGAACAATCTGACCCACCTCTCCCCATCAGAGAATGATCTGACCCACCTCCCCCCTATTACTTGACCAGAGAACGATCTGACCCACCTCCCCCCATCAGAGAATGATCTGACCCACCTCCCCCCTATTACCTGACCAGAGAACAACCTGACCCACCTCTCCCCATCAGAGAATGATCTGACCCACCTCCCCCCTATTACTTGACCAGAGAACGATCTGACCCACCTCCCCCCATCAGAGAATGATCTGACCCACCTCCCCCCTATTACCTGACCAGAGAACAACCTGACCCACCTCTCCCCATCAGAGAATGATCTGACCCACCTCCCCCTATTACCTGACCAGAGAACAATCTGACCCACCTCCCCCCATCAGAGAATGATCTGACCCACCTCCCCCCTATTACCTGACCAGAGAACAATCTGACCCACCTCCCCCCATCAGAGAACGATCTGACCCACCTCTCCCCCATCAGAGAACAATCTGACTCACTTCCCCCCAACCAGAGAGCCATCTGACCCACCTCCTCCCTTGAGGTGAGACCTTGAGTTTGAATAGGCTGCTGTGTTCAGTTACAAAGCAAGATGAACTGCAACTCAATAGACTCATTGATATTAGAGCACTTGGGGACCTGTGGATGTGAAGGATCCCATATAAATGCAAGCTCTCTTTTGTTTCTTTCAAAGTAAGGATCCATATGGGTGGCATGGTGTCACGGTGGTGCCTCACAGTGTAAGAGATCCAGGTTCAATTCCAGCTTCGGGTGGAGTTTGCATGTTCTCCCCGTGTCTGCGTGGGTTTCCTCCAGGTACTCCGGTTTCCTCCCACACTCCAAAGATGTGCGGGTTAAGTTGATTGGCCATGCTAATTTGCTCCTTAGTGTCAGGGGGATTAGCTGGGTAAATATGTGGATTATAGAGATAGGCCTGCGTGGAATTGTTGTCAGTGCAGGCCTGATGGGCTTCAGTACCGTAGGAATTTTATGATTTCATTTTGCAAAAATTTGACAAAATCCATTTCCCAACTTTCCTCCCACCTGACCTCATCACATGAATTTAAGTGGCAAAATCACCTGACCTGGCCTGAAATCCGTTGGCGTCATTTTTTTGAAAGTGAGTGATTATCTATCTCTGCTTTTAACATATTGCATCACTATTTTGTCTCCCATGTACATTTTCGCCATTCGGGAAAAGCCTTCATTAATGAACGGATGGGTGACATGTAGAAAATCCCACAGATTGGAATGTTTCTTCTGTTAAAGTTACTACAACATTAAGTTTCTTTAAAAGAGGATCCTTGCAGGGAAACTCTTCACAGAATCACAGGATTGATGTGGAAGGAACTTAATCAGTCCATTGTGTCTGCACTAACTTTTCCAAATGACGCAGGACTCTGTGCTCTACGGGCTGTTTCCGGGGACGCACACTGAGACAAATATCAACTGCTGCTGGAAGGTCATCAACTCGGTGAAGGACGCACTTTGGTCCGCCCGAAACTTGCTGATCTTCCAGCTGAAAGAACTGTCCTCGACCGAGTGTTGCAGACTGGCACATTCCAAGGTCCAGGACTACGTGCTAAGGGACGGGCTGAAGCTTGGGGCAGCCGCCGCAAAGGCACAATGGGGAAAGGCCACACTGTAAGGCCTTTTAACGGAGGCAGACCGAGGGCCCAGGAACTGCAGAATACCCTCGACCTGCATATCTGTGTGCCAATCTGAGCACTAACGGCACACAGTAATCTTTTGAGGCGTGTATATAGTTTTTTAAGTATTGAAATGTAATCATTGTAATTTGTACAAATATGTAAATATTGAGGCATGGACATAGTTTTTTTAAGTACTGAAATGTTAAGTACTGAAATGTAGTCACTGTAGTTTTGGACAGATCTGCAAAAATGTTTTCATTCCGCATTGTTTTGCTACTCGAAGCCCTGTACACTGTAATAGATTACTTGAGATTTTTATGAATAAAGTATATTTTTGGAAAAAAAAAACTTTTCCAAATGAACAATTCACCCAGTGCCATTTTGTCACCTTCTCCCCTTCTTCTGGTTTGGAAAGCAACAGAAGATAACTCCTTCATGTTAATCCTAGTTCCTTTTAATTCTGAGTGGCAGCCCTTTGAGGGTCTCTGCCTGAGTGTCTACCTTCCAGCCAACTGCACTACGTTACTACTGATCATTGTGCCTCTTTTTCTTTTAACTTCATGATACCGATTTTGCAACTTGGAGCATTTGGAAAAAGAGGTAATGCAAGGCAAAACACCAGGAAAATGTGCACAAAGATCACCCAAGATGGCAACATGGACTGACCTCTCAATGGGAGAAGCAGTGAAGGCAGCAGACAGAATAAATCAACGGAGAAAGATTGTTCATAATGCGACCAACCCTTGGAATGAGGAGAGATGAAAGAGAAGAGAAGCAGCCCTGGACATGGGAAGGATATAGATCTGATGTTTGGGATGTTAGAATAGCAGAAAATGGCATGAGGTGGAGCTGATATGCGTTTCAAAGATGGTGCTGCCTGTTTGTGGTGGGATCTACCACTGTTGCTGGTCTCAACCTTAGAAAGGTTTTTGTAAATCATTGATTATTCATCAACTATTCACAATAAATTGGATTGTCTGGAAGAAAGTTCTATTCCATTGAGACTGTGGATATCCAGATCTCTTGCCATTCATGCTGGTGGGATTCTCAGGTCCTGTTTCCCAGCAACATGGGTAACTTCAATGGAAATTCCCAGTAACCCGCAAATCTTTGGACTGTGGGAGGAAACTGGAGCACCCGGAGGAAACACACGCAATCATAAGGAAAACAGGCAAATTCCAGACAGTCACCCGAGGTATTGAACCCAGGTCCCCAGTGCTGTAAGGCAGCAGGGCTAACCATCGTGCCACTCTAATCAGCCATACTCCACCTGTTACCACCCTTTTACTATTTTTAAGTTCTAGATATTATTTGATCTTAAGTTCTAATCATACTCATTTGAGACTCACCATTTAAACAGGAAACAGTTTGGTGTAGGAACTCAGCAAGTCTTCTGGAGATTTATATCTATTAACAAACTACAGCTCTTGCTTCCTGGTTTCAGTCTTGATGCTAATTGCCACTCGCTCTCTGTACCTCTTTTGCATACCCAACAACTAATCAAACTCAAATTAACTTCGGGACAAACTAAAAGGGGCAACCCTCCAAAAAGGAAGAGGGGAAACAGCCCGAACAGAAACCAAAGTCGAAAGGAAACTTAAAACATTAAATCAAAATGTGATTGTAAGGGTCTACAACACATCCCAGCCCCTGCGGTGCCCAGCGGGCACAGAAGGGCACTCGCTGTAGCACTTACTTCCCCCAGGACAGCAGGCGCTACAAATTAACTTCTGTTCTAAGTGAAAGTGAAAGCTTCTGCCTATTAAATTCATTCCAAGCTGCAACCCATAGTGTGACCAATGATGTTATTGCATTCTAATTGGCCTAAATGAGGTGAGACTAATTTTTAATTGGCTTAAGGGATGCGTGATCAATGTTTGATTGGTCTAGGTGGGCATGATTGGTTTCTAATTGGTTTCTTAAGGGTGTTGGTCATCTATTGATGTCATTCCCCATAGTCCCCTGACTGGTGTCAATTACTTGTGGGTCCATTCCTCTCACTAAAGTTTGTTTGCTGCCTTACTTCTTACTCAGCTAAAGAGTGATTACGATATCTCCCACTCTCATTTGTTCAGGTAGCTCTTTTGCATACCAAACAAGTAAACAAACTCAAATTAACTTAGGGACAAATTAAAAGGGGCAGCTCCCCAAAAAGGAAGGGGGAATGGCCTGAACAAAAAGCAAAGTCCGAAGGAAACTTAAAACATCAAATCAAAAGGTGATTTCTCATTTGTTCAGGATGGGGAAAATATGCTGGCATGCCCCAGAATTGATACCTTGAACTCATCATCTCAAAATCTTATTTAATTGGTATAAAATCAAACTTCTATCAGTGACTCAATGTTTTGGACAGGTTATTTGAGAGTTTCTGTTATTTCTCTTTGATTATTTGGAATGAGATACTTTCCCTCTAAAACAAGGAATAGAGCAGGAAGGTTGATTATAACCTTAACAAGTAAAGAAGTTGATAAATATAGCTTACATAATGTTAACTATACAATGTACGTGAGAATAGTTTTCACACCTGCTTTTACCTGAGATAAGCATGCAATGTGTCGGAACATGGTGTAGATGTCAAAATGATTTACAGGATTTCATTAAAACGGGCATGTTCTCGCTGAGACAAGGCAACTGCTTTACTGTAGTTTTTGTTTGTCGTATCTGTCTGTACTTGGTAGAAGTCAATTAAACTAACAAATAGTTCTGCAGAACTTAAAGTTATGGAAATTACACAAAAGTCCACATAAAATTCATATCAATGTTTGAAAATGATTGGTGTGGTAGATATAGCAACACATTCAACTGACATATTAAAATTTAAAAGAACTGCAAAGTTACAGAAGCTAATTAATAAAGTTTATTTATTAGTCACAAATAAGGCTTACATTAACACTGCAATGAAGTTACTGTGCAATTCCCTTAGTCGCCACAGTCCGGTGCCTGTTCGGGTCAATCTACCTAACCAGCACGTCTTTCAGATTGTGGGAGGAAACCAGAGCACTTGGAGGAAATCCATGCAGGCACGAGGAGAATGTGCAAACTTCACATAGACAGTGACCCAAGCCGAGACTTGAATGCAGGTCCCTGGTGCTGTGAAGCAGCAGTGCTGACCACTGTGCCAACGTGCTGCCTACTTTCTAAATTATTCTGAAACATTCTAAACTTTGAAAATCATAGTGTGAAATGTAGTGATTTCCATCATGTTATATTGCACTAATTTAATGCACGAGGCTGGATGTTTGAATATTTTTCTTTGCACAATAGGGCTTTGAATTTGGAGAATTGATCATTTTAATTGTGAGGGAGGTGGATTGTTCTACACTAGCAATTATTTAAGCTCCACTGCCCTAACACTGCATGTGTTATTTCTCCCTGATCGATTTTGAATGTGATGTGAAGGCCAAGTCATGCGATGTGTTTGTGTTCCAGAATTCAGCATGAGATCAGATTAGCCTGAAATTCTTAATCTGTGTGTAAACTAAAAACCTTTGCTTCTCTTATTTGCAACTTCACCTCTCATCTGAATCCTTTATTTCAGCTTTATTTTCCATTGTATTTTCTACCTGATGCCAGTCAAAAGCACACTTTTTCATCTTTATCCTAATTTTTGTCTTTTTTGTCATCAGGAGATCTAGATTTATTTACCCTACCTTTCCCATTCAAGGGAGTTTTTAAAATTCATTCACACTGCCCGTTCCTGAGGGCATTTAAGGGTCAACCATGTTGCTGTGGACCTGGAGTCACATGTAGGCCAGACCAGGTAAGGATGGCAGATTTCCTTCCCAAAAAGACGTTATTTTCATTTTACAAGTAGGCTTACATTAATACTGCAATGAAGTTACTGTGAAAATCCTTTGTTTTCACAGGCACCCGTTCGGGTACTTTGAGGGCAAATTTATCATGGTCAATACACCTAACGAGTACATGTTTTGGATTATGAGAGGATTCCGGAGCACCTGGAGGAAACCCACGCAGACACGGGGAGAACATGCATTAGACTCGCACAAACAGTGACCCAAGCCAGGAATTGAACATGGGTCCCTGGCTCTGTGAGGCAGCAGTGCTAGTCACCGTGCTGCCCGCATTAGTGAACCAGATGGGTTTTTAGTGGTTCAACAGTGGCTCATCATTAGACTTTTAATTTCAGATCCTTATTGAATTCAAATTTCATCATTGGCCATGGTGAGATTCAGGTGCAGGTTTGTGGATTACTAACCCAGAGGCAATATCACACGCCACTGCCTCCCCCACTGCAACTACCGTCAATATACCTTGACTGTACCCAAGTCATCCCTTCTTTGAAGGTAACTCATTGATCAGCTTTTATCCTGCCAACCTTTGACTTCAGGTCTAACAGTGCTCCTTCCACATTGGACTGGAAACATACTACTTAACAAACGTTCCTGAACACATTTGAGGAACTCGTTCCCTTTACATTACTACTATCCCAGTCTATATTTGGATAATTAAAGTCCCCCTTTACAAGTACTCAGTAATTTTACACCTCTCTGTAATTTCTTTGCAAATTTGTTCCTCCACATGCTTCCTTTTAGTTGTGGCCTATAATCTACACCAAGTACCTTTATTGTTCCTGACCTATAGCCAAATACATTCTGTCCTTTACCCCTCTGGGACATTCTCTATTCCCAGCACCCTTCTCCCTTTTCTTTCTTTCCTATATTTCCTGAATGCCTTGTACCTAGCGATATTTAGTACCCAGTCCTGTTCTTATTTAGGCCAGGCCTCATATTTCCACAGGGCACTCTGTGCCTGAACTTATAGAGTCATAGAGGTTTACAGCATGGAAACATGCCTTTTGGCCCAACTTGCCCATGCCGCCCTTTTTTTTTTAATTTTAAGCTAGTCCCAATTTCCCGCATTTGGCCCATATTCCTCTATACTTGTCTTACCCATGTAACTGTCAAAACGCTTTTTAAAAGACAAAGTTGTACCCACCTCTACTACTACCTCTGGCAGCTTGTTCCAGACACTCAGCACCCTCTGTGTGAAAAAATTGCCCCTCTGGACACTTTTGTATCTCTTCCACTTTAAACCTATGCCATCTAGTTTTAGACTCCCCTACCTTTGGGAAAAGATATTGACTATCTAGTTGATCTGTGCCCCTCATTATTTTATAGACCTCTATAAGATCACCCCTCAGCCTCCTACACTCCAGAGCAAAAAGTCTCAGTCTATCCAGCCTCTCCTTATAACTCAAACCGTTAAGTCCCGGTAGCATCCTAGTAAATCTTTTCTGCATTCTTTCTGGCTTAATAATATCCTTTCTATAATAGGGTGACCAGAACTGTACACAGTATTCCAAGTGTGGCCTTACCAATGTCTTGTACAACTTCAACAAAATGTCTCAATTTCTATATTCAATGTTCTGATCGATGAAACCAAGCATGCCAAATGCCTTCTTCACTACCCTGTCCACCTGCGACTCCACTTTCAAGGAGATATGAACTTGTACTTCTAGATCGCTTTATTCCTTAACTATCTCCAATTCCCTACCATAATTGAGTCGGTACTGCCCTGGCTCAATCTATGCATTTATCTAAATTAAACTCCATCTGCCACTCGTCAGCCCACTGACCCAATTGATCAAGATCCCGTTGCAATCTGAGATAACTTCCTTCACTGTCCCCTATGCCACCAATCTTGGTGTCATTGCAAATTTACTAACCATGCCTCCGATATTCTCATCCAAATCATTAATATAAATGACAAACAACAGTGGACCCAGCACTGATCCCTTAGGCACATTGCTGGTCACAAGTCTCCAGGTTGAAATACAACCCTCTACAACCACCCTCTGTCATTTTGTCATCAAACCGATTTTATATCCATCTAGCTACCTCACCCTGGATCCCATGAGATTTAATCTTATGCAACAACCTACCATGCGGTACCTTGTCAAAAGCCTCACTAAAGTCCATGTAGACAACATTAACTGCATTGCCCTCATCTACCTTCTTGGTTATTCCTTCAAAAAACTCAATCAAATTTGTGAGACATGATTTTCCATTCACAAAGCCATGATGACTGTCCCTAATCAGGTACATCTCTAAATGTCTTTAGATCCTGGCTCTCAGAATACCTTCCAACAACTTACCCACCACAGATATGAGGCTCACCAACCTGCTCTTCCCAGGCTTTTCCCTGCAGCCCTTTTTAAACAAAAGCACAACATTTGCCACCCTCCAATCTTCAGACACCTCACTCGTGACTATCGATTATTCAAATATCTCTGCTAGGGGACCCACAATTTCCTCCCTAGCCCCCCACAATGTCCTGGGATGCACTTCATCAGGTCTCAGGGGTTTATCTACCTTGATGCGCTTTAAGACTTCCATCACCTCCTTCACTGTAATATGTACACTCCTCAAGACATCACTATTTATTTCCCCAAGTTCCCTAACATCCATGCTTTTCTCAACTGTTATTACTGATGAGAAATATTCATTTAGGATCTCACCCATGTCTTGTGGATCCGCACATAGATGACCTTGTTGATCCTTAAGAGGCCCTATTCTCTCCCTAGTTACTCTTTTGGCCTTTATGTATTTGTAGAAGCTCTTTAGACTCTCTTTGCCTTACCTGCCATGACCTCTCCAACCTCTTAATCTCGCTGGGCACAGTAAGAAGTCTCACAACACCCGGTTAAAGTCCAACAGATTTATTAGACATCATGAGCTTTCGGAACACTACTCCTTTATCACTCACCTGATGAAGGGGCAGTGCTCCAAAAGCTTGTGATTCCAAATAAACCTGTTGGACTTTAATTTGGCATTGTGAGACTTCTTAGCGTGCCCACCCCATTCCAACACAGGCATCTCCACTTTAGGGTCTAACTGAATTAAAATATTGATCCCAAACCATCACAAAAGGCAATGAATTGTAACAGTATTCACATATACTACAAACAGCATTTATTTTGGGCCTTCCAAAAGGCAATACATACACCACTTAAAAAAAGTGTTACTATAACACTGTTAAGTTACTAACACCATTCATCCTATTTGTACAATGAGGTGGCCATTACGTGAGATATATTGGCTTGACTGCTTTAATGTCGCAGAAGTAACGACAGCTGTCAGGTCTATTCTATTTATGTTTAATAATACTTGCTTTGCTGTTAATGTCCTAAATATAGTCTCTTAGCGCACTCAGGAAACATGACTGAACTTTACGTACCACAATATTGGAAGATAAAAAGAGACCTCTGTTATAAATGTCTTTGTAACTTGCTCTTCAGAGTCATTTATTTTCTTGTGTATACATGTTGAAAGCTACAGATCCAATATTTAAATTCCGTTTGGGATTGACAACATGTAAAAGGTCAAAGATGGCACTTTAACATTCTAACAGAATGTCAGCCTTTGTCAGTTTTGTCCTTGTAATAAGTGCTTGAGACGGAGCCTCATTATAGGATTGTGGTGAAGGTGACCTATTACTCAGACTGAATATTGATCAAATAGTCTACAACAGTTCTAAGCAGCATCAACATGCTTTAATGCTTTTATTACCAACTATTCCACTGCTCTCTCGGCTGCCCTCCCACCTTGAACCCTCTGTTAACGTAAGCTCATTCAGAACTTCTACTGCCCATATCCTAACCTGCACCAAGTTTTTTTTTAAGCCCATCACCTCTGTGCTTGCTACCCAAGTTGTCTCACTGCCCAGCACTGCCTTAATTTTAAGATTCATATTCAAGTCTTCAAATTCTTCCTTGAGCTTCCCAGGCCCTCCTCTTCCTACTTTTGTAACTCCCTCCAGCCCCACAACCTTCTTGAGGTCTCTGCACTCCTCCAGTTCTGGGCCCTTGTATATCCTTGATCATAGAAGCCCAACAGTGCAGAAGGAGGCCATTCGGCCCATCAAGTCTATACCGACAGCAATCCCACCAAGGCCTTATCGCCATAACCCCACATTTTTACCCCGCTAATCCCTTTTACCCACGCATCCTGGGATGTTAAGCAGCAATTTAGCATGGCCAATCAACGTAACCTGCACATCTTTGGATGTGGGAGGAAACCAGAGCACCCAGAGAGAACCCATGCAGACGTGGGGAGAATGTGCAGACTCTGCACAGACAGTGACCCAAGCCGGGAATTGAACCCAGGTCCCTGGCGCTGTGAAGCAGCAGTGCTAGCCGCTGTGCTACAATGCCGCCCTCCGCCTTTGGGCTTTAGAATTCACTCTTTGAACTTCCTGCCTCTTCACCTCTCTTCTTCAAGGTGCTCCTGAAGACTTTCATCACGTTTTTAGTCACCTGGCTCAGTGCCTTGGTTTCACACTTTGTTTGATAATTGCTCTGAATGAAGCACCTTAGGGCATTTCACGGTATTGTAGGTGCTCCATAAATGCCAGTTACTGTTGCTGCTCATCAATATTTAACCTGGAATACACAGTAAAATGTAAAATATATGCTTAAATATTTGCTTCTATACAGCCCTCAAATTGTAGTTTTCAGCCATAGAAACTATAGAAAACTTAAGAGCAATTGGGCGATTTTAAAAGCATGAGTAATATCTACTGCCTGTATTGAAATGACTTCAGTGAAACATATGTATCCAGATTTTGAATTGCTTTGAGAAGTGATGAAGTAACAGTTACACTCAGAACACATTTCAATGTCAATTTGCAGTACATAATGTAATTGCAGGAATACTACATTTGTATCAGGAGCAACAGCCCACTGTATATCACATTGATGCGAGGACAATTCCATGGATGTAAAAATCAGACACGTAACACTACTGGCACCAGTATCACAGGAGCCAAGACTCATTAATGTCAGCCCGACGACTTGTACTCTGTCTGGCATGCTAGAATTGTGAAGGTGCTAGTGCCAACATAGCATGCATGTATAACTGAGACATTAATCAAGAAGACATACGTGTGCAGGGGGTACAGGGAAATAGCGGGGACTAGGCCATGATGCTCATTTTGGACAGCTGGCACTGACACAATGGGCCAAATGGCCTCCTCTGCTCTGTAATGATTGTGATCATAGAACCCTACAGTGCAGGAAGAGGCCCTTCGGCCCATCGAGTCTGCACCAAACACAATCCCACCCAGGCCCTAACCCCATATCCCTACATATTATACCCACTAATCCCTCTAACCTACGCATCCCTGGACACTAAGGGGCAATTTCTTAGCATGGCCAATCAACCTAACCCGCACATCTTTGGACTGTGGGAGGAAACCGGAGTACCTGGAGGAAACCCACGCAGACACGAGGAGAATGTGCAAACACCACACAAAAAGTGACCCAAGCCGGGAATCGAACCCAGGACCCTGGAGCTATGAAGCAGCAGTGCTAACCACCGTGCTACTGTACCGCCCATCATGATGTGCCGGAAACATGCAGAGTGAGCAGATCATGATGTCAAACCACAGGTCCCGTGAAGACAATAACCTAGTGGTATTATTGCTGGATTATTAATCCAGAAACTCAGCTAATGTTCTGGAGACCTGGGTTCAAATCCCACCACGGCAGATGGTGGAATTTGAACTCAATGGAAAATATCTGGAATTAAGAATCTACTGATGAGCATGAAATCATTGTTGACTGTCAGGAAAAACCTATCTAATTTACTAATGTCCTTTAAGGAAGGAAATCTACCATCCTTACTTGGTCTGGCCTCCATGTGACTCCAGAGCCACAGCAATGTGGTTGACTCTCAACGGCCCTCAGGCAATAAATGCCAGCCAGCCAGCAATGCCCATGTCCCACAAATGAATTTTAAAAATTGCCCGCTCTCAAATGCTCCTGATTGAAAATGAGTTCAAAGACATGAGGAGTACTCGCACCACCAGCACTATTTAAAGATATTGCCGTGGGACTTTCAGGTGAGGTGCTTATGATTTACTCTGCTGCTGCAAAGTGAGTGGAAGCACAATGTTGAATGTTACTAGGGATGTTTTTGAAAAGCTTTTGGATTTGAAGGGAGATGGAGCCCAGGCAGCAGTAAGCAGAAGCAAGGTGCAGAGGATGGGGGAAGAGGGCTTTTGACAGCAGCTTGTATCTTGCAAAGGTATCCAGGAAGCACAGCACCTACTTCCAGCTCAGCCAATACCAATGTCTGAGGCATATTTGACCAAGGAAGATTTGACTGCCATCTTCTGCCAATCTGCAGCTGCCAGCTATGCCAAAGATAATGCTGCCAGTGGCTGTCAAGATCATTGTGACCCTCCAATTTCTACGCCTCGAGATCCTTCCAGATAGGAGCAGGTGAACATTGCCAACATTTCATGGTTAGGTTAATAATTCTATGTGAAGTCTAAAAACAAAGAACAAAGAACAATACAGCAATGGAAATAGGCCCTTCAGCCCAACAAGCCCGCGCTGCCATTTTAACAATGTGCTTTTCCTCCTCCACCCTTGACCCGTGTCTATGCTTATGGCACCCCCACTGGAAACCAGATTAAGGGGAGACTAATTTAGGGACAATTTGTTACACCAAAAGAGCACATCTTTGGGGTGTGGGAGGAAGCTGGAGCACCCAGAGGAAACCCACACAACCACAGGGAGAATGCACAAACTCCCACAGATACGGGCCCAAATCCATGTATCTGCACAGCTAGCAGTGATAGTCACTGAGCTGTCGTGGTGCCCATCTGCTGGTCCAGTTTAAGCGTATACAAACGACGCGAAGTACTAGGCTACTCTCGAAACATCCAAGAGCAGCCCACACACGACCCACCGCGTGTATGCCCCTCGTTAGACAACAAGGTGGACTGACGCACCTGTGGAGTAAAAGAGAAAAACATCAACACATGTAACAGTTGATTTCTAGGAACGTCCCAAGGCTCTGATCCTTATTTAAAACAGTCTCCTATAACCCTCCATCTCTATTTCGCTCATGTGTCTATCTAAGTAAACCTTAAACAAGTCCAGTGTGCCTGCCTCCACCACCTTACTTGGCAGTGCATTCCATACGCCCCCCTCCCCCCGACCCTCTGTGTGAAAAACCTCCCTCTAGCATCCAAATTATACCTCTCCCCCCTCAACTTCAACCCATGGCCCCTCGTGATATTTGTCTCCAATCTAGGAAAAAGCAAGTCCCCAGGACCTGAGAGTCCACATCACTGAGTGTTGAAAGAGGAAACTAAGAAGATAATGGATGCATTGATGATCATGTTCCAAAGCTCTATAGATTCTGGAAAGGTTCCTGCAAATTGGAAGGTAGCTTTTGGGCATGCACGAAGAGGTGTTTAGCACATTGCAGAGCCTACCACAGAGCCTCTTGTGAATGTCAAACAACATGAAGGAATCTAGCTCCATCTTTGTGCTCTAAAATCTTCTGAAAGAAGTGTGAAACAAGTTATATTTATTGAGCACCTCATCACACCTTCCAGAAATGTCTCAAAGCACTTCACGCACAAGCACTTCACATGCAAAGAAATGGGGAATGCAGCAACTCATGTTATTTTCACCTTGCGAAGATGCTTGTAATTTAATAACTTTCCTCTAGAGGGGGCATTAAGAATCAAGTGCCTCTCCTGTTTGTTTAGATACTTAAGAAGCATTTAAGAATGGATACCAACATGGGAGAAATTACAAGAATAATTAGCAGCATATCATAAATGCAGTTGTGTGAAATCGCTTCACTTGCTAATACAATAAAGGCATTAACTTGTTTATTTTAAATGTATTAATGTCTCCGTTACGTTAAAGACAATTTCACAGGACACGCATTAACTCATTACTAATATCAGAAAACGTTAAATTCACCCCACTTTAACACCAACAAACAAAATTGTTAAAGATAATTATTTTCTTTATTCATTTGTTCAGTGTATATGTGCAAATCAACAAAGGGTATTCACATATTTGATATCCCCATCCATCACTGAAAAATGGTACAGTGTTGTAATTCTTTGGCATATAGTCTATTAAATATTTTATTTGCCATTACAGCTGGTGTAGTTACTCATCATTGAATACAGATTTCTCCAAGCTATAGTTCTTAGATCGCTTATACTTAATGTGAACATTTGCTGTATAGTATAATCTATCTTTTTTATCTCATAGAATCCCCTACAGAGCAGAAAGAGACATTCAGCCCACTGAGCCTGAACTGACAAAAATCTCCCACTAACACTAAGGGTCAAGTTAACATGATCAGTCAACGTAATCCGCACATCTTTGGAGTGTGGGAGGAAACCGGAGCACCCAAGGGAAACCCACGCAGACATGGGGAGAATGAGCAAGCTCCGCACAGACAGTGACCCAAGCTGGGAATGAAACCCGGGTCCATGGTGAAGCCCAGTTGCTGGGCTTCCATGCTACATCAGTCAACAGGAAAGAACTGAGCCGATCTATCTTCAGTTATTGAGCCCAAAAGCAGAACAAATGTTCTTCTAAGTAGCTTCATGCATTTTTGTTACTAAAAGAGCTGTATTGAGGAAATAGATTTTGCCTGATATTTTTACCAAGTTGATTTAACTTCTTCAACCCTCTCCTTAGGTGTGACTTGGAACATTCTTGATAATACTCTATAGCTGTAAAATTGCTTGGTAGAAAATAAAGGCTTTCTTTAGTATCAAAGCAAGTATAGAAGGTTGAGAAATGACATTATTTGTCACTTTATTTATGAAAGACTTCCATTTGAATGAACTGTAAGCTACCAGCATATGTGAATAATATCCAGCTGTTGTATAAAGCGGCTGAGATCAGTTTGAGGTTTGCAGTGGGATTTGCCCTGCTTCACTCTAACTCCCAGACTACAGCCCACAGCATCCTCACTGTCTCAGATGTTGGACTTTGACAATCTAATTACACACTTGTGCAGCAAAGGTCCTTGAGGCATCAAAGCATCGCATCAGATGATGATTGCCTTGGCGCCCAGAGACATGTCGAGAGGATAAAACACTCTTTCTGGCATCATGTCATCGCTAACATGACAGGCTCAGTTACTGGTCCTCCTGGCCAGGGGGCGCAGTTACTGGTCCTCCTGGCCAGGGGGCGGAGTTACTGGTCCTCCTGGCCATGGGGCGCAGTTACTGATCCTCTAGGATGGGGATGCAGCCACTGATCCTCCTGGGCAGGGGGCGCAGTTACTGATCCTCCAGGATGGGGATGCAGCCACTGATCCTCCTGGGCAGGGGGAGCAGTTACTGATCCTCCAGGATGGGGATGCAGTCACTGACCCTCCTGGGCAGGGGGCGCAGCTACTGGTCCGCCGGGATACGGGGGTGCTGTTAATGGTCCTCCAGAATAGGGAGCAGTGTTTCTGCTCCTCTAGGGTGTAGAGTAAGTGGTCCTCCAGAATAGGGACGCGGTTAGTTGTCCGCAAGGAGAGGAGCGGAGTCATTGGTCTTCCAGGGGCGGAGTTGGAGGTTCTCCGGGATAGAGGCAGAGTTACAGGTCCTCCAGGCTAGGGGGTAGAGTTGCAGGTCGTCCAGGCTAGGGGGCAGAGTTGCAGGTCGTCCAGGCTGGTGGGGCTGCGTAGTAGGTCCTCCAAGCTAGGGGGTGGAGTTGCAGGTGCTCCAGGCAACGGGGCGGAGTTGCAAGTCCTCCAGGCTGGGAGGCGGCATTGATAGTCCTCCAGGGTAGGGGGCGGAGTTGCAGGTTCTCCAGACTAGGAGGCGGAGTTGCTGGTCCTCCAGACTAGGGGGCGGTGTACAGGTCCTCCAGGCCGGGGAGGGGTGGAAAGCTGCTTGTTCTCCAGGCTAGGAGGCGGAGTACAGATCCTCCAGGCTAGGGGGCGGAGTTGGTGGTCCTCCGGGGTAGGGGGCGGAGTTGCTGGTCTTCCAGGGTAGGGGGCGGAGTTGCTGGTCCTCCAGGGCGTGCGGGTGCTTCGTCTCCAGTTCAGACGCGCGGTTCTAAGATGGCGGAGGAAGCGGTGCAGAGTTCTGTGGGGCCCGGGGTTTTGCAAGAGATTTTTACCAGTCCTCTGAACGTCAGCCTTCTCTTCCTGTGCCTCTTCCTCCTCTATAAGATCGTGCGGGGAGATCGGCCTACTGAGGGGGAACCGACAGATCGCCAGGAGGAGTTGCCCCGGCTCCGGAGGGACTTCACCCCGGCCGAGATGCGGGAATATGATGGCGACAAGAACCCGCGGATCCTCATCGCCGTCAACAGCAAAGTCTTCGATGTGACCAAAGGAAAGAAATTCTACGGACATGGTACCGACAGCCGGGCCGCAAGTGACCGACACTTGGTCAAGTTATTTCCCCCGATATCCCCCCGCCCTCACGATCCCCCCCCTCTGTCCGATCCCCCCCTTTGCCCGCCCCCCCGATACCCCCCTGCCCATCCCCCCTATCCCCCCCTGCCCATCCCCCCTCTGCCCGCCCCCCCTACCTCCCCCGCCTGACCCCCCCATCCCCCCTGCCCGCCCCCCCAATTCCCCCTTCTGCCCGCCCCTCTGCCTGACCCCCCCTTCTTTCTGCCCACTCCTCTGCCCGACCCCCCCGCTGCCCCCTGACACCTCCATTTGCCTGACCCCCCCCACCCGACCCTCCCCTGCCTGCCCCCGACCCTCCCCTGCCTGCCCCCGACCCTCCCCTGCCTGCCCCCGACCCTCCCCTGCCTGCCCCCGACCCTCCCCTGCCTGCCCCCGACCCTCCCCTGCCTGCCCCCGACCCTCCCCTGCCTGCCCCCGACCCTCCCCTGCCTGCCCCCGACCCTCCCCTGCCTGCCCCCGACCCTCCCCTGCCTGCCCCCGACCCTCCCCTGCCTGCCCCCGACCCTCCCCTGCCTGCCCCCGACCCTCCCCTGCCTGCCCCCGACCCTCCCCTGCCTGCCCCCGACCCTCCCCTGCCTGCCCCCGACCCTCCCCTGCCTGCCCCCGACCCTCCCCTGCCTGCCCCCGACCCTCCCCTGCCTGCCCCCGACCCTCCCCTGCCTGCCCCCGACCCTCCCCTGCCTGCCCCCGACCCTCCCCTGCCTGCCCCCGACCCTCCCCTGCCTGCCCCCGACCCTCCCCTGCCTGCCCCCGACCCTCCCCTGCCTGCCCCCGACCCTCCCCTGCCTGCCCCCGACCCTCCCCTGCCTGCCCCCGACCCTCCCCTGCCTGCCCCCGACCCTCCCCTGCCTGCCCCCGACCCTCCCCTGCCTGCCCCCGACCCTCCCCTGCCTGCCCCCGACCCTCCCCTGCCTGCCCCCGACCCTCCCCTGCCTGCCCCCGACCCTCCCCTGCCTGCCCCCGACCCTCCCCTGCCTGCCCCCGACCCTCCCCTGCCTGCCCCCGACCCTCCCCTGCCTGCCCCCGACCCTCCCCTGCCTGCCCCCGACCCTCCCCTGCCTGCCCCCGACCCTCCCCTGCCTGCCCCCGACCCTCCCCTGCCTGCCCCCGACCCTCCCCTGCCTGCCCCCGACCCTCCCCTGCCTGCCCCCGACCCTCCCCTGCCTGCCCCCGACCCTCCCCTGCCTGCCCCCGACCCTCCCCTGCCTGCCCCCGACCCTCCCCTGCCTGCCCCCGACCCTCCCCTGCCTGCCCCCGACCCTCCCCTGCCTGCCCCCGACCCTCCCCTGCCTGCCCCCGACCCTCCCCTGCCTGCCCCCGACCCCCGTTCTGCCCGACCTCCCCCTCTGCCTGATGCCCACCTCTGTCTGCCCTGCCCACCCTCCCCACCCCACTCTGCTTGCCCCCTGCCCACCTCATAATAAATGCAAATTCTTCTTTTTAATATAGATTTTTCAAAGGGTTAATATCTGTTTGCAAGATATTTTCAGGTTTGCTAACTACACAGATGATCGTGGGGTCATTTGTGAACTTACACAATCTTTGGAACTCTTGCCAGACAGATTACATGGCAGAATGGGGGTGAAACCAAGGAGTGTTTAGTCCCAATGCTTAGGCCATTATGGTTGGAACAGCTTTAGTGAATGTTCTGTCTGCTATTTTCTCATCTTCCCTTCAGAAGCATTTGTTATGATCTTGAACCAGATCCCCAAATTTTGGTTTGCTCTAGTGAGGGACCAATAACATTTTTCGACATAGTAAGTTCTTGGGATCTAAAACTAAGAAAATAAAGCCGCAATATTCTACAGTTTAAAACAAATAAAAATAAACTTTACTACTCAGATGTTTCATACTCTAATATTGAATTAATAGACAAACTGCGATCAAACTCTCTGCATCATAAATGGCGTTTGTGATCAAGATGGATCCCACAGATTTCTAAGCACTCCACCCAGACTTCTTTCTCCAGTGCGGGTTACACAGTGTCATTAAAACTGTGAACTTTCTCCAAAGGTCACTCTGACTTGGGCTGCCTCAACAATTGCTCATCTGATTAGTTCAATCTCTTCCCTTAAGACTACTCCCACTGGCTTCCTGAAGCTGCACTCCAGCACTGACTCAGGAGCACAACTCCAATTCTTCAGCCACACCAAACAGAACACCACTTCTCCAAAGGGTTACCATAACCCGCAGCACGGAGTCACCAACCTTCCGCCTCCTTTTCAGCTCTCCAGGGCTTCGGCGAACCCAACCATACAGAGCCAGCACACAGACACCATTTCTTTTGCTGCCTGTTCATAGAACATAGGTGCAGGAGTAGGCCTTTCGGGCCTGCACCATCATTCAATATGATTACGGCTGATCACGTCCTTTCAGAATCTCACTCCTGCTTTCTCTTCATATCCCTTAACCTCAAGAACCATATCCAGCTCCCTCTTGAACATATTTAACAAACTGGCCCCAACAGGTTTCTGTGGTAGAGAATACCACAGCTTCACGACTCGCTGAGTGAAGAAGTCTTCCTCATCTCAGTCCTGAATAGTTTACCCTTATCCTTACTCCTAGTTCTGAACTTCCCCAACATCGGGAACATTCTTCCTGCGTCCAACCTGTCCAGTCCCATCAAGATTTTATGTTTCTATAACATTCTTCTCTCTCATTCTTCTAAATTCCAGTGAGTACAAGCCCAGTCGATCAAGTTTTTCTTCATATGTCAGTCCTGCCATTCCGGGAATCAATTTGGTGAACCTTCGGTGGATTCTCTCAATAGCAAGAATATTCATCCTCAGATTAGGAGACGAAAACTGCATACAGTACTCAAGGTGTGGCCTCGTCGAGGTGCTGAATAACTGCAGCGACATATCCCTACTCCTATACAGACAATATGGTGGCACAGTGGTTAACGTTGCTGCCTCACAGTGCCGGGGACCTGGGTTCAATTCCACCCTTGGGTTTCAGTGTGGAGTTTGCACATGCTCGCCAAAGCTGCGTAGGTTTCCTCTGGGTGCTCCAGCTTCCTCCCAGACTCCAAAGATTGGCCAAGCTAAATTGCCCCTCTGTGTCAGGGGGACTAGCAGGGAGAATGGGTGGGCTTGAGGAGGTATTGCCTGAATGGAATTGTGGTTGGTATAGACTAGATGGGCCAAATGACCACCTCCTGCATTGTAAGGGTTCTGTGAAAGCCAGCATGCCATTAGCTTTCCTCACCGCTTGCTGTATTTGCATGCCAACCTTTAGAGACTTTTCCACCATGACACCCAGGTCACGTTGCACTTCCCTTTCTCCTAAACTGCCACCATTCAGATAATCTTCCTTTCTGTTTTTGCCACCAATGTGGGTAACTTCACATTATATTGTATTTGCCCACTCAGTCAGCCTGCCCAAGTCACCCTGCAGCCTCTTGGCATCCTCTTCACAGCACATATTGCCACCCAGCTTAGTGTCATCTGCAAATTTGGGGATATTGCATTCAGTTCCTTAGTCCAAATCATTAATGTATATTATGAAGAGCTGGAGTCCCAGCACTGAATCCTGCGGTGCTACCTCACTGGTTACTGCCCACCACTCTGAAAAGGACCCCTTTATTCCACTCTCTGCTTCCTGTCTGCCAACCAGTTCTCTATCCACTCAATAAATTACGTCCAGTACCATGAGCTTTAATTTTGCTCACTAATCTCTTGCATGGAGTCTTGTCAAAAGCCTTTTGAGAGTTCAGGTGGCACAGCCATCCTTTCCACGCAGGCCCACTGCTCTCAGGAGGACTGCGTCATTCAACTGCAGGAAGGGAAACCCAAAGCAGCATATGCACAGCCAGACATCTTGCCTTGATTCTGGTTAGGAGCGAAAGTAACAGGGTAGTTGTAATGGGGGACTTTAACTTTACAAATATTGACTGGAAAAGCTATAGTTCGAGTACTTTAGAGGGGTCAGTTTTTGTCCAATGTGTGCAGGAAGGTTTCCTGATACAGTATGTAGATAGGCCAACAAGAGGTGAGGCCACATTGGATTTGGTACTGGGTAATGAACCAGATTAGGTGTTAGACTTGGAGGTACGTGAACATTTTGGTGATAGTGACCACAATTCGGTTATGTTTACCTTAGCGATGGAAAGGGATAGGTATATACCGAAGGGCAAAAGTTATAGCTGGGGGAAAGGAAATTATGAGACGATTAGGCGAGAT
This sequence comes from Carcharhinus amblyrhynchos, assembly GCF_965287045.1. NCBI lineage: Eukaryota > Metazoa > Chordata > Chondrichthyes > Carcharhiniformes > Carcharhinidae > Carcharhinus > Carcharhinus amblyrhynchos. Next base: position 128,815,696 of record NC_137327.1, read on the forward strand.
TTAGGATACATAGGTTGGAGAAGGAAACTGCAGGGGATGGGCATAATTGAAATGTGGAGCTTGTTCAAGGAGCAGCTACTTCGGTCCTTGATAAATATATAGCTGTCAGGCAGGGAGGAAGTGGTCGAGTGAGGGAACCATGGTTTAAAAGGAAGTTGAATCTCTTATGAAAAGGAAGAGGGAGACATATGTAAAGAAGAGACGTGAAGGCTCAGTTAGAGCACTGGAGAGTTACAAGTTAGCCAGGAAGAACCTAAAGAGAGAGTTAAGAAGAGCCAGAAGAGGACATGAGAAGTCTTTAGCAGGTAGGATCAAGGAAAACCTTAAAGCTTTCTATAGGTATGTCAGGAATAAAAGAATGATTAGGGCCAGTCAAGGACAGTAGTGGGAAGTTGTATGTGGAATCTGAAGAGATAGGAGAGGCACTAAATGAATATTTTTCGTCAGTATTCACACAGGAAAAAGTCAATTTAGTTGAGGAGAATACTGAGATACAGGCTTTTGGACTAGATGGGGTTGAGGTTCATAAGGAGGGGGTGTTAGCAATTCTAGAAAGTGTAAAAGTAGATACGTCCCCGGGCCGGATGGGATTTATCCTAGGATTCTCTGGGATGCTAGGGAGGAGATTGCAGAGCCTTTGGCTTTGATCCTTATATCATCATTGTCTACAGGTATAGTACCAGAAGACTGGAGGATAGCAAATGTCCCCTTGTTCAGGAAGGGGAGTAGAGACCGTCCTGGAAATTATAGACCGGTGAGCCTTACTTCTGTTGTGGGCAAAGTTTTGGAAAGGATTATAAGAGATAGGATTTATAATCATCTAGAGAGAAATAATTTGATTAGGGATAGTCAACATGGTTTGTGAAAGGTAGGTTGTGCCTCACAAACCTTATTGAGTTCTTTGAGAAGGTGACCAAAGAGGTGGATGAGGGTAAAGCAGTTGACGTGGTGTTTATGGATTTCAGAAAAGCGTTTGATAAGGTTCCCCATGGTAAACTACTGCAGAAAATACTGATGCATGGGATTGAGACTATCTCATGATGACTAGTGTCATCATGAGATGACACTAAAGTCGGTGGAATTGTGGACAGTGCCGATGGATGTTGCAGTTTGCAGAGGGACGTAGATAAGCTGCAGAGCTGGGCTGAGAGGTGGCAAATGGAGTTTAATGCGGAAAAGTGTGAGGTGATTCACTTTGGAAGGAGTAACAGGATTACAGAATATTGGGCTAATGGAAAGATTCTTGGTAATGTGGATGAGCAGTGTGACCTCGGTGTCCATGTGCATAGATCCCTGAAAGTTGGCACCCAGGTTGGTAGGGTTGTTAAGAAGGCACACGGTGTGTTAGCTTTTATTGGTAGAGGGATTGAGTTTTGAAGCCATGAGATCATGTTGCAGCTGTACAAAACTCTGGTGCGGCCACACTTGGGAGTATTGTGTACAGTTTTAGACGCCGCATTATAGGAAAGATATGGAAGCATTGGAAAGGGTGCAGAGGAGATTTACCAGGATGTTGCCTGGTATGGTAGGGAGGTTTTATGAGGAAAGGCTGAGGGACTTGAGGTTGTTTTCGTTAAAGAAGATTAAGAGGTGACTTAATTGAGGCATACAAGATAATCAGAGGATTAGATAGGGTGAACAGCGAGAGCCTTTTTCCTCGGATGGTGATGTCTAACATGCGGGGACATAGCTTTAAATTGAGGGGTGATAAATATAGGACAGATGTCAGAGGTAGGTTCTTTATTCAGAGGGTAGTAAGGGCGTGGAATGCCCTGCCTGCAGCAGTAGTGGACTTGCCAACTTTAAGGGTGTTCAAATGGCCAGTGGATAGGCATATGGATAATATTGGAATAGTTTAGGTTGGAGGGTCATTAGATTGGTTCCACTGGTCGGCCTAACATCGAGAGCCGAAGGGCCTGTACTGCGCTGTAATGTTCTATACTGTGCAAGGGCCAAAACCCATGGGCTGCTGGGGATTACAGCCTTTGGCCTCTGCCTGGGAACACACCCCTCCCCAAGAGAAAAGTAAGCCCTGTTTTATAACACACTGCCTAGAAGATTACACTGTTGCAAAGACTGTCTCTTGAGCATTGATGTGATGGCAGAAATGTTGTGTAACAAAGATTTTCCCAGAACTAGCACACCACCTTCTAGCGATTATGTGTGCTGTCTTCCTATAGGTCTCCACATGTAACCAAGCCAGTTCTTTCGTCATTTGTAATACAATTTTTTCTTTTTTCTGCACCTCCCCCTTTGCCTCATGTATCATTCTGGAATTGGCTTCTAGGCCAACCTCTTTGTGCTAGGAGGGGGACGGGTCACACTTCAAACACTTGCTACCTGAGCAAGTTCGTCGCTGACGAAGGGTCATCCTGGTTCTGTTCTCCCTCCTCAGATGCTAGCAGACCTGCTGAGATTTTCCAACATTTTGCTTTTGTTTCACATTCCAGCACCTGCAATATTTTGCTTTTATTTCAAAAAGATAAAGTTTGATATGATACAAAACATGGAGGTATGAAAAGAAATGACTTGCTGAGCAAAAAAAAATCAAGCAATGAATTATTTAAAAATACAAGTAATTAATAAGGATGAGAATTATAGAGAGTGATATGGAGCGGGAGGGAGAGAGTGATAGGGAGCGGGGAGGGAGAGAGTGATAGGGAGCGGGGAGGGAGAGAGTGATAGGGAGCGGGGAGGGAGAGAGTGATAGGGAGCGGGGAGGGAGAGAGTGATAGGGAGCGGGGAGGGAGAGAGTGATAGGGAGCGGGGAGGGAGAGAGTGATAGGGAGCGGGGAGGGAGAGAGTGATAGGGAGCGGGGAGGGAGAGAGAGATACGGAGCGGGGAGGGAGAGAGAGATACGGAGCAGGGAGGGAGCGAGAGATACGGAGCAAGGAGGGAGAGAGAGATACGGAGCAAGGAGGGAGAGAGAGATGCGGAGCAAGGAGGGAGAGAGAGATGCGGAGCAAGGAGGGAGAGAGAGATACGGAGCGGGGAGGGAGAGAGTGATACGGAGCAAGGAGGGAGAGAATGATACGGAGCAAGGACGGAGAGAGTGATACGGAGCAGGGAGGGAGAGAGTGATACAGAGCGGGGAGGGAGAGAGTAAGTCCAGAGGCTTGGGATTGTGGATAACCCTGTTCAAGGCAGTGCTGCATTGTAAGCAGCTGGTTACACACTGCCAGAGGACTGGGAGCCCCAGCTTTGCAGCTTGATTCAAAATCTCATGATGCTTCTCATTGTGAAAAAAGTCCTCTATGAAAGGGATTGCCAGAACTGCTTATAACAATTGAGAAGTGAGGCTCGTTGACATTTAGGAAAGGCCAAGAAAGTTGGGTGAATAGGCTGGTAGAAAAGACCCCGTAAATGTGTTTAAAGGTAATGGGGTGGATTTTTTTGGCAGAAAGTGGGGAAGAGTGAAGAGATTGGGGACTAAGATGGAAAGTGTGTTGCTGAGGCAAAAGAAGAAGCTGTTTGGATTCTTGTGACCTTTTCCTCGCACGTTCTTCAAAAACCACTTTTACTCAGCAAGAGTTAGAAATGATTGTTTGGAGTAGTGGATGTGGGCCTTTATTTAGCTTGCATTAGATTAAATAGCATACTGTCCATTCAACAGATCCCTCATGGTGTGTATTGGAGTACTGACTCATAGTGGATATCAGAGCACCATCCCCATCCCTGGCCTGTGCTTAACAGTGAAGTTAAATTCGGAAAGAATCATTCTAAAAAGTGCCTGGTCTTGTTTGTGAACAGCTTTTGAAATACTGGCTGTGTTACTGATTACTCATTGCAGGCCTTTCCAAATAATCAGTAAGCAAATCAAATCTTTGTGGATATTAGTGTATACACTGCCACTTAAACAATAGCTTGGTTCCCACCTCCACTTCTTGTACCTACTTGTGTAATTATGACATTTGGACCCTAGTTTCATTTCAAAGCAGTGACTGCAGAGCAGGTTATTCAAGTGTATGTGGGAATGAAGGTGATTATACTAAACAGCAGGTATGAGAGGTGGTGACTGGTGTATGACCATGGTTCATCCTTTCTAGCAACACTTTGTTTGCTTCAGATTTTCATCTAAACTAGTAAGCTTTGCGTATATGTGTTGCACAATGTCAGCTGATCTTTGGTCATCAGCTGCTGTTGTGTGCAGGAATACATTACTGAGTTCACAGGCTCACGATTCCTGATAAACAAGCATCTGTGAATGGGCTCATCACCAAAAGTACACATGCCAGTGCTCAAAGTAATTGTGGTATACCACAGGAGATTTTCTCTGGTCGTACTTTGAGGAACAGTTCTCTGTGACCAGAAATGCTGGTAGATTCCTTCCCTTTTCTGAACGGTTTTACTCTGCCTAGTTCTTGGTGCTGGTCTGAGGATCTGTCTGAATTGTTTATAGGTGGCAGCCAATGGCTAAGAGTGGATTCTGATCTGTACCCAATGCTTAATACAAATTCAGTTGTTTGTAAATTAGAGTCAGTGCATTGTTGCTTCCCACTTAATTTCATGGTATTTCAATTATGTGCCTTTTTCCCTACAGTCCTGAAACAGGCCATTCAGTCCATCGAGTCTGCACTGACTCTCCGATAAGCATGTGGGAGGAAACCAAAGCACCCCCACAGACACGGAGACTGTGCAAACTCCACACATGGTTACTCAAGACAGGAATTGAACCCAGGTCCCTGGAGTTGTGGGAGGCAGCAGTGCTAATCTATGTGCCATTCTGCTGCCCTTACGTACACATGGTAATTAAGTATTTTGAACCACCTGTCACATAAATAAATCAAACAGACTAGGACTTTTCTTTATTTAATCAAGTATGTTAGTATGCCTAAACCTAGATATAACTCCAGGAGCATTTGGAAAATTTACAAAGAATCATCTGGAGCAATCAATAAAGATTGGACATTCCCCCCCCCCCCCAAACCGGGTGCCATGACTCAGCAGTCTCTGGCTGTCGAATTTCCGGCGGTGTCAGCTCCACACCAAAAATTGGCACGGAGCTGAATAAATTATTTAAATATTGATTTGAATGTGATTAGCAAGCCCAGGACTAAAGTTTCTGAGCATGCTAGAGTCTCCCCTCACTGCCAGGAATGTTTCACTCCAGCAGGGTTTACAGTAGCTCCCCACTTGCAAGGAGCTGGCAGCCCAACCCCACTGGAGATTTGGGGTTGGGTGGGTGGTGCCCCTGAGCATTGCCAGTTTGGTAGTGGCAGCCTGGCTCCCAGTACCGCCCCAGAGACAAAGTGGCAATGCTCAAGGTTGGTGGGGGGGGGGAGATTGGTGGGGTTGGGGGTTCCCGTTGCCAATCTGCACTTGGCAGTTACAAAGGGAGGGAGGCCAGCGGGGTGGGGAGGATGTCGGTCTGCTTGGGGTTTTGGGGGAGTCAAGGCTGGCTGGGGGAAGGGATAGAGTTTGAAGCTTGTCTGGACACATCTGGGATGCCAGTGATCGGGCAGGGTGTGGGTCGCATGGTCAGCTATGCAGCTGGCCAGCAATTCGGAGGCTGACAGTGTGGGGCTACAGCACATGTGCTGATCTCGGCACTGACAGATCAGCGCATGCGCAGTCGCCCGCTCGGCACTATGCTGCCAGTCTGTACAGCAGAGATAGGCCCAGCCCCCTGATTTTTAATGATATTCACACTCATGCACTCTGTGGTGCACAGAGTATGGGAGATTCATTTTGAAAATCCTTCTAAAAAAGCCATCGGGAGTTACTCCAGTTTTTACGCGAATTCAATGCTTAGAGTTTTTTGGGAGAGCGTATGTTAATATGTCAAATAATAAGTTTATTAGACCTAGAAATTTGCTGCTGTTGATGCATTCATTCTCACAAGTTCCCCTCTATATCTAGTTTGGACTGAGTCATGTCATCGCCTTGAACTGCAAAGTAAGTGCAGGCCATCCTGTGAGAAACATCTGCTATTCCCTCCATCTCGTCCTGATGGACTTTCTTGTGTTTCTGTTTTCGTAACTGAATTCCCTATTCACCTTTCTGACTAATCCTGCTAAAACTCAGTGTCTTTCTGGAGGCCATACCCCTTGTGGCCTAGATTGAATCAACTTCTATATACTAACATTGTGTTAGGAATTTCTATAAATTCTTCTACTCCCTCTGCCTCTCAATACACTTGGAGGGGAGTATGCATTCAGTTTCCTTCCTTAGTCAGGATTGTTTTGGTGTTGAGTACTGGAAAATGCACAAGATTATGGCAGAGGAAATGAGATAACTTTTTTTTAAAGATAAAACTACCTTTGTGTTTGTCCAGTCGCCTTTCCTGTGACAGTTGGAGAAACCTGTGCATGTTTTATATGTAATGAACAATACTTTTGCAAACGAATATTATTTATAGGGGCTGAATTTATTCTAGGAACTTTGGGATCTTCAATAGTTATCAGCTGAGATTTTAGTCACTGATTTATGAGCTTAAATCTGAAATGCAGGTTCTTGACATGGGACTGTTCTTTATGTTTTTGAACTACTTATAATTTCTCCATGCTATGAAAACTGGTTACTGGTGTACTAAGTTTAAATTAAATTTATTTATTAGTCATAAGTAAGGTTCCATTCACATTGCAATGAAGTTATTGTGAAATTTCCTGAGTCGCCACACTCCATGAATCAGCACTATTTCCCCTCCCTATTGACTTGACATTTAGCAGCTACTGATAAGCAGCTCTAAGATCCTGTTTGGAAGAGGAACATAAGAACATAAGAACATAAGAAATAGGAGCAGGAGTAGGCCATCTAGCCCTTCGAGCCTGCCCCGCCATTCAATAAGATCATGGCTGATCTGTTGTGGCTCAGTTCCACTTTCCCGCCCTCTCCCCATAACCCTTAATCCCCTCTCTTAACAAGAACCCATCAACCCGCTTCTTAAAAATATTTAGCGAGGCAGCCTCCACCACTTCAACGGGCAGAGAATTCCAGAGATTCACCACCCTTTGAGTGAAGAAGTTCCTCCTCAACTCCGTTCTAAACCGCCTCCCCTTTATGTTGAGGCTGTGCCCCCTAGTCCTACTGTCTTTTTTGAGCGGGAAGAGTCTCTCCACCTCTATCCTATCCATCCCATTCATCATCTTATACGTCTCAATGAGATCTCCCCTCATTCTTCTAAACTCTAACGAGTACAAGAAGGAGTGGGTGGGAGTGGGGTTGATCAGCCTCACAGTCTGCATGTCCGCGGCTTTCTATCTGTTGTTGATGCATAATGTAGAAGTTTTACCAGCAGGAATTCCGATCTATAAATGCACTGAGTTCCATCAAAAGTGGCTGTGCACTTTTAAGTAATCTGTCACAGTTCAATACCTTCCAAGCAGAATTGCTTTTGTGCTTCCTAGGAAGAGAACATTTCCTAGGAGAATAAATGGAGATCAGTAAGTTCCATAAGTTCCAGCGCTATGGAACAAGTGCTCGAAAATGAGATTCAGCTTAGGGATTCAGCACAGGCAAGATAGGTGAATGGCTTTCTCTTGTGCTGTAACGATTCACTGATTCTATATCTACTAGAATGTTTCTGTAAATACACTTTGGTAAAGTTCCCACTGTGTTACTGATTGATCCAGGCTCAGCACCTGATACCACGTGCCAGATAAGAATCATGGCATCCCTACAGTGCAGAAGGAGACCATTTGGTCCATCGAGTCTGCACCGATCACAATCCCACCCAGGCCCTATTCCCATAACCCCACGTATTTACCCTGCTAATCCTCCTGACACGAGCCAATCAACCTAACCTGCACATCGTTGGACTATGGGAGAAAACCGCAGCACCCGGAGGAAACACATGCAGATACAGGGAGAGCGTATAAACTCCACACACACACACACACACACACACACACACACACACAGTGATCCAAGGCTGGAATTGAACCGGGTCCCTGGCACTGTGATAGATTCCGACATTTTTACATCTGTACTTTCAACCATGCTTTCCATTTAATTGCTTAATTTTAAGCTTTCTATTTCTTGTATTTCATGTTCTTCACCTTTGAATGGACTAGCTGTTCTGTCAACTTAAAGTCTTGCCTCTTCTCTAAGTTCTGGTTTGCTCGGCTGTTGTGTGACTTCCTCTACCAAGCAACTCCAAAGATGTGCAGATTAGGTGAATTGGCCATGCTAAATTGCCCCTTAGTGTCCAAGGATATGCAGGTTAGGTGGATTGGCCATGGTAAATTGCCCCTTAATGTCCAAAGATGTGAGGTTAGGTAGATTGGCCATGATTAATGCGTGGAGATGGAGCAGAAGAATGGGCCTAGCTAGAGTGCTCAGAGGATTGGTGTAGACTCGCTGAGCTCAATAGCCTCCTTCTGCATTTTAGAGATTTTATGGACTTGATCCTCACTCAAACATGGAGCCTTCCTATTTGATCACTGATGGCATTGAGTACTTCCACTACTATTTGACTTGATTTATTATTGTCACATGTATTAGTACACAGTGAAAAGTATTGTTTCTTGCATGCTATACAGTCAAGCATACCATACATAGAGAAGGAAAGGGAACAGAATGTAGTGTTACAGCCACAGCTAGCATGTAGAGAAAGATCAACATAATACGAGGTAGGTCCATTCAAAAGTCTGATGGCAGCAGGGAATAAATTGTTCTTGAGTCAGTTGGTACGTGTCCTCAGACTCTTGTATCTTTTTCCTGATGGAAGAAAGTGGAAGAGAGAATGTCTGGGTTGCATGGGTTTTTTGATTATGCTGGCTGCTTTTCTGAGGCAGTGGCAAGTGGAGGCAGTGTCAATGGATTGGAGGGGGCTGATTTGTGTGATGGACCGGGCTTCATTCATGACCCTTTTTAGTGTTTTGTGAACAGAGCAGGACCTTACTAAGCTCTGATACATCCAAAAGGGGTGGCACAGTGGTTAGCACCACTGCTTCACAGCTCCAGAGACCGGGGTTCGAATCCCGGCTCCGGTCACTGTCTTTGTGGAGTTCGCACATTCTCCCTGTACCTGTGTGGGTTTCCTCCCGCAGTCCAAAGATGTGCGGGCTAGGTTGGCCACTCTAAATTGCCCCTTGGTGTCCCAGGATGCATAGACTAGAGGGATTAGTGGGTAAATATGTTGGGATATGGTGATAGGGCCTGGGTGGGATTGTTGTTGGTGAGACTCAATGGGCCGAAAGGCCTCTTTTTGCAGTGTAGGATTCTATGATTCGTTGAGGAATGTTTGCTATGATGCATCTGTAAAAGTTAGACAGAGTCGTACAGACATGCCAAATTTCCTTAACCTCCTATTGTTCCTTGGAAGATCTCCAATAATTCTTATTTCTTGGCACTTGTTCCTGTTCTCCCCAATCAATTCAGCTGGCAAGTGGCCAGAAGTAAACATAGATGGGTTTAGGCAGACTGACCTTCCTGTCGCGCCTGTGGTGGGAGGCTGCAAGTAGAAACAAGGATTGCAGCAATCAGGATCATTCCTTTGAGAGCCTGATAGGTAAACTAAGAACTGACAATTATTCAGATCATGTTCGAAAGAATGATGGATGAAAATAAATCTAACAGACACAAGGATATGAAAGAGAACAAGAGCGAGATGAAGTTAGAATGCAAGTACAAAACATTATAGAAACCCTGTAGTACCGAAGGAGACCATTCGGCCCTCATGATCTTGTCGAATGGTGGAGTAGGTTTGAGAGGTTGAGTGGCTTATTCCTACTCGTAATTCGCATGTTAAAATACATACCATTAACAGTTAAAAGTAACAATTTAGGCCTTGAAAATGTGCTGTGGATTTTGATATTGGTCTGGTTGATGAAACTGACTTAACATCTGTGTTAATGTGGCAGACTGGGATTTCCAAGGGCATGTTAGCTGTTCCCATACTAATATCACAGTACAATTTCAAGGTCCGAGATTAGTTTGAATTTTGGAATAAAATTTCTTCTCCTGACATATTATTTGTGTTTAAACATGTGGCCAGCAGCATGGTTAGCATTGCTGCCTCACAGCTCCTGGGTTCGATTTCCGGCTTGGGCCACTGACTGTAGAGTTTGCATGCTCACCCCCATGTCTGCGTGGGTTTGCTCCGGTTACTCCCCTCAGTCCAAAGGTATGCAGGTTAGGTTGTTTAGCCATGCTAAATTGTCCCTTAGTGTCCTGAGATGTGTAGGTTAGATGGATTAACGGGTAAATGTGTGGGTTTGTGGGGCATGGGTGGGATTGTTGTCGATGCAGACTCAATGGGCCGAATTTGCACTATAGGGTTTCTATGATTACTATGATGTGTGGCCTTGCTTCCTGTAAGAGCTGTTTTCCTTCGGCTGTTGGCCACACTTTCTCAATTTCACATTGTTTAGTTGATTCTTCTTTTGGAAAATAAACCGGAAGCTGAAATGGAACTCCTGCAGCTTCTGATCAGTACAATTATGTTCAAATGAATTGTCATGGGGAGGCTGTGCCTTTGTTTTCTGTAAGGTCATTTCCCAGTGTTGTTTATAACTAAATAATTGTTAGAGAAATGAAACATCAGTTGGAGGAAACAATTGCATTAATAATTTTTATTTTGTCTAGACGGTCCTTACGGAGTATTTGCTGGAAGAGACGCATCAAGAGGCCTTGCTACATTCTGCCTGGATAAGGAGGCGCTGAAGGATGAATATGATGACTTGTCTGATCTCAATGCCATGCAGCTGGAAAGCCTTCAGGAGTGGGAGATGCAGTTCACCCGTAAGCATTCTCTTTGAAGTCTGAACCTCCATTTTTGTTGTCTGGGCCAGGAGATTCTAATCTTATTTCAAATCCAGGAGAATACAGCAGAGAGGAGGAACCATGGACAGAATTAAGCTCAGTTCTGTTGTATAACCACAGAGATGCTTGCATTAAACCTCTGCCTATTGTTTTCTCATTCCACATTGTGTTTAAAAAAAATTATTTACAAATATCTTCACATAGAATTTAACGAGAAATGCCAGTTTCCTATTGGAAATCCTTATTGACCTTTAATCTTTAAAAGCTTTTGATTGTTCAACTGTAAGTTGAACCTTGCCAGTAAAAGTTTGCTACCAGTTGGTATTTGCTTCCTTTCCTGGCAGGGATTCTTCATCTTAAACTGAGAATTATTTCGCTTGTCACTGTTATAGTCTATTTGATTTCATTTAATTGATTCTCCTATCTATGCCCTGTTTACTGAGGAAGACGTGAATGTTATAGTTAACATTGTGAAGGAGGCAAATGTATGAAAGATTTACTTGGTTGGATGCTAAAGGAATCCAGGAATATAGGGATAGTGCAGGAAAGTGAACTTTGGGGCTAGTGATCAGTAATAACCTTATTGAGAGGCTTCTATTATGTTCTTATGTGTAGTAGAATTATGTATTTGGTTTGGATCAATACCAGAACCAGTGCTACCAGTGATGAAATTACTAGAATGGTCTGAATTTTAACTTGTGTGGGGGGATGGGGAGTTGATTCCTCAATTAGCTTATTGGTCCAGAAAACCATCCCATATACACTCCAGAAATCCTCCTCTATTGCACTGTGACTATTTGGCTCTCGCAATCTATCTGCAAATTAAAGTCGTCCATAATCACAGATGTTCCTTTAACACACGCACCTCTGATTTCCTGTCTAATGCTATTCCCATCATTACCACCACAGTCTGGTGATCTGCAAGCAACCCCCACAAATGTTCTTTGCCCCTTGGTATTTCTTTAGCGGACCCGTACAGATTCCACACTGTCTGTGCTAATATCTTTCCTCACTATGGGCTATGGAGTGATTTATCAGAGAAGCAGGGTGAGATGAAGAGTGTGAGCTTCCTCCTCTTTGCGCAGCGGCACACTGCAGTGGAAATCAAGTTGTGTCCCAGCAGGTTTAAATTGCACCTTGGGACATTTCCTCAGACTGGAATGTCAGTTAATTAAAGTAAAGACCTTCTAACATTCATGCTGTCTTCTTTCCCAATTCTTTCCAGAGAAGTACTATTATGTCGGAAAACTGCTAAAACCGGGAGAGGAGCCCACAGAATACACGGATGAAGAAGATACAAAAGATGGAAAAGAGGCTAAAGAATTGAAAAAGGAGTGAAGTTCTGCAGTTTGGAGAGATCTATTTTTGTAGAATTGATCACGCAACAACAACATTGTATTGAATTTTTGAAGTAAGATTTCTGTGGGGGTGGGAGAGGGCATGATTATTGCAATTGTTGAGTCTCATTACTTTGACAGATGTTTTGTGGTAGAGCATTGAGTGAGGGTGTGGAAGGAACTGTTAAGGTGGGAGGTGCATCATTCTTAAAAAAAAGACAGCGATGTAACACTATTGTCCCAGCCCAAGGCAGTGCCGCCTAGTCTGATAATCAAGCTACTCAATTCAGTCAGGATTATATATAACCAATGTTTTCCTTCAATTCTCTAATTGGAAAAGGCAAAGACCTTACGAATTAAGTTTAGAGAAATACATTGAAGGCACAGCAGGGAAACAGGCCATTTAGCCCAACCAGTGCAGGTAGACATTTACCTTTCATGTGAACAAATAGTGTTAATCACATTCCTGCAGAGTTGACCTGCTTTTAGCAGTGTTTTTGGCCCAGAAAGATGTGCAGCACCAGTTTACAGCTGCAGTATTTTGTACGTCAGCAGTTAATTCTGTTCAAATAAAAGCAAATTACCACAGATGCTGGAATCTGAAACCAAAAGAGAAAACGCTGGAAAATCTCAGCAGATCTGGCAGCATCCTTTGACAAAGTGTCATCTGGACTCGAAACGTCAGTTCTTTTCTCTCCTTCCAGATGCTGCCAGATCTACTGAGATTTTGCAGCGTTTTCTCAATTCTGTTTAAATGTTGTTGCTCTTATAATTACAACAGAGCCCTTTTTATCAAGTGCAGTCCCTCGGTGCAAGTATGTAGCAATAATTGAACAGGATAACTTTCTGAGGGTTGAATTTCACAGGAACTGTGTGGGAGAGCTCTGTTGAAACCGCATTCCCTTCAAAATAATGGGCCGACGAATCAAACTGTTTTAATATGCATGTGAAATCATTCCAGCAGTTAACCAATGAAAAAGCAGGATGTTTTGCTTATGTCATTTTTTCTAATTGAAGGGATAAGGTGACCTGTTTCTATGTCATTGTTGTAAGCCTTGTACAACAGCCGTCTCAAGTGGAAGGCTGATATGTGGCCTCTTCAGAGAAAAGTGCTTTGTAAAAGAAATTGAAATCCCGTGTTTGCATTAAATGTATGCCTAACCAGGTTAAATGTTGTATACTAACAAAATATGAATGAGTCTGTGCAAATAGACATCAGATGATACTGTAAGGCATCTGTGTTTACTTTTGTTGAAATAAAGAATGTCACTACTTGGAATTTGAAACATGTTGATTGAATTGTGTAAAAATGAGAACTCTTGCAGTAAAGTTTGCAGGAAGTGTGATCCTTCATCATGCTGACGCAGTTGATAGATACCTTTGATGCAGATTAAGGGTGCAGAAGTGTCCTGGTTATGGTATAGAATCAGCAGCCCAGAGATTGAGAGTTAGAATTCCACCAAGATAAGTTATGAATTTGTTTCCAATGAGTCAGGATAACTGATGCACTGCGCCACATAACCTTAAAGTGCAAGATTTGTGTCAGAAACTAAACTGGGACATTACAGTGGCACAGTGGTGAACATTGCTGCCTCAGAGCTCCAGGGACCTGGGTTCAATTCCAGTTTTGGATGACTGTGTGGAGTTTGCATGTTCTTCCTGTGTCTGCATGGGTTTCCTCCGGGTGCTCCGGTTTCCTCCCACAGTCCAAAGATGCGCGGGTTAGGTGTATTGGCCATGCTAAATTTCCCTGAGATGCATAGATTGTTTGAGGGGGTGGGGGAGGTGTTAGCCATAGTAAAATGTGTGGGGTTACAGGGAGAGGGTGTGGGTAACATACACTGTCAGAGAGTCAGTGCAGATTCAGTGGGCCGAATGGTCTCTTCTGCACTGTAGGCATTCTGATGAGTTAATATCCCTCAGGAAAGTACACTGCAACTTCCCATACCATCTGTTAAGCACTCACCCCTCCCGCCACCTCTCCACAGGCCTGTTTCATCTAATTAATTTTGTAGTGAAATTAAGAACCTTTAAATTTCAGTTTTATTGCTGATTTCATAATCTTTATTTTCAAATGTTCTTCAGTTTTAGAAAAAAAAACTCAATTACATTTTAGGAAATAATCAGGAAAATCACTTTTAATCATAACTATAAAATGCTGTACAAAAAAGATAACATGCTGCTCTTGTGATAAATAACCTTGATTGCAAAACACTCAAGTTACTCTAACTGTAACATACATGTCTAATTGTGAATGAACTCCATGTCTCTGTGTGCTAAATGTACATTTAAAATTGGACATCATTTTAGCTTGAAGCATGAATATTTTTAACACCTGTCTTGAAAGTTTGTGCTGAAATTATTTTTTTTTCAGTACATGATGTGAAGAATTAGGATTGCGTGCACTATTTATTTTCTTAACAGCTGTGATTATTAAAGCTCTTTTTTTTCTTTTGCTTTGTTCACAGTATGAAACAACTTAACATCTTGATGCTGATTTCCATTCTTTTTTTGTTCCATCCCCATTATAAATAATAAATGCTCTTGGTCGAGTATCTGGAATGTTCATCAGTATTGATCTTTAGGTGACCAGTAATCAGTGTTCCTGTCAAGTGTATAAAAAATCCATAAAGGTTTGTTATCGTACCTCATTTTGAATAGCGCTTTTTTTTAATCACCACAGGCCAGGCTGCAAAAGTGTACTGACAGTCCCCAAACATGTGCTTAAAGAATTTGGCTCAGATTATCTCATTGCAGAATTTGGCACTGCAATTAGTGTCCTGGGATATGTGAATACCATCAATGCTGTCAGATGGATTTTCCACATCAGGTGGGAGGACAGGCAGCTTGCATCAATGTCCTTGAAGGAGCCAAGAGCACCAGCATCAAGGTCTTGGTCATCCCAAATCAACTCTTCTGGGCCGGCCATGTGCCTAGGATGCCAGAGTCTCGACTGCCAAAGTAAATGTTTACCCAGCTCAAGAAAGGCTTCTGAACAAGAGGAGGATAAAGGAAGCACTTCAAAGACATTTTGAAGGCTTAACTCAAGAAATGCAACACAGATGGGTAACCCTTGCTCAGAAGAAACCTACCTGGAGGAACGTCATGATTGATGGGACACAATTCTTCAAGAACACCGGAGGGCAAAAGGAGGTCCAGATAAGGAGCTGGACAAAGGAATACCAGCGATCTGGAGTCCAAGGAACAATCCCACCTCCTGGAGAAACCTGCCAAATGTGTGGTTGAAGATGCAGCTCTCGGATTGGGCTCATCAACCTTGCAAGGACCCGCAGAATACGTGACCAGTGACATGGATTTTCTTGGATGGACATTCATGCTCTTTAGTGAGTGATCACTGAAGAAGAAATGGCAAACTAGGTGACAAAAATTTTTTGATTAGATGCATTGGCCATGCTAAATTCTTCCTTAGTGTACCCGAACAGACACCGGAGCATGGCAAATAGGGGACTTTCACAGTAACTTAATTACAGTGTTAATGTAAGCCTACTTGTGACACTAATAAATAAACTTTGTGAGCACAAATTGTCTAAAATATTTTGATCGGCATTGCAATTACAATGTGCACATTAATTAAAGAGCACATGTCACTGCTATTTAATGTTGGTTCACTCACTCAATTTGTCACCATCACAAATGGAAAAGTTTGTTTCTGCTCTGCACCTTTACAACGTCCAGCTGAGACTGAGAACTTCATTTCCCTTTGGAGGGGCAGTTTTCCTAATGCAAAAAGGAAACATCTGTATTTACTAAATCACCCAAGGAATTGTGCTCGTCTAGTCCAGTGAGATTTGGTTTCAGTGCCGTTTATTTAAATATAGTGAAAACCTCTCCTGTACTTGGTTCTCATTGCATCTTTGTACATTGAGGTTCTACCTTTTGCTATTGTCAAAATACCAGGTCGAGTTTTGTGCAGTAACTGACCAAGCCAAACTGGTTGCCAGTCAGGTTTCAGAGTCAATCTAGGCAGTGCTTGGCTGGATTCGGAATACTATTGCTAATCTGGAATGGACACCAATTGAAGATCAGCATAAATGTGATGTTGATTTCTGGGGAAATGTTCAGTTTTTTTTAAAAACTGAAATAAATATTTCACTTCTCAATATTTTCAAATCTAACTTTTTGTCAGTCAACTTTTGACTGAGTTAAGGGATCCTGCAAAAATGAAATGCAATGAGAAAGTACTGAAATATTTTGGGAAAAGACGATAAACAAGTTGAAAACTTATTGAATCATGACTACAGTTATCACCTGTTGCTCAGTTAGTACAATTTTCCAGCCCAGATCCAGAACAGATTGCAATTACCTCGTATCGACTACTTTCCATCAATGGGATTAGGGCACACAGACATCTGCTGCTTTCTAACCCAATTTGATTTGAACAGCACACTTAATTCCCTGGTTTGTGACACTACAACACTAACTTGCATTTATGTAGCACCTTTAACATAGTGGCAGTCTCATAAAGTGCTTCACAGGAATATTATCAAATAAAACACTGGGCAGTGATATCAGTGATGTTGTGGAGATGCCGGCATTGGACTGGGGTAAACATTGGACTGGGGTAAGAAGTTGCACAACACCAGGTTATAGTCCAACAGGATTATTGGTAGCAAACACTACTAGCTTTTGGAGCGCTGCTCCTTCATCACCTGACTTTAACCTGGTGGTGTGAGACTTCTTACAGTGATATCAGGACAGGTCAATTTTGAGGGCATTGTAAAGGAGGAAGGAAAAGTGGAGAAGTTTATGGAGAGAATTCCACGAGATCGACAAATCGTTAATAATTGTGCAAAATATTTAATCCTGGCCTTTTCTTTATTGAATTAGAATGGAAAAGGTGCTACTTTCATCACCATAAATCCTTGCAGTTTAACTGCAGAATAATATACTAGTACAGTACAAATAGATAAAAAGAATGCACCTCTTGCCTCAAAGTGGCAAACAAGTGATGGGTGCAGCAGATAACAGCACACAATCTGTAATATATCTGCAGTTCTGTCCCAACAGGTTCTGTTCATTTGGAATGATATTGATCTTAATCAGGTAGACCTCAAGTTGCTTTGGTTCAATATTGGCAACAGTGCGAGTACAAAGTTTACCAGTTCCTCAAAGTTACCTCTTTAACTCGTTAAGCTCTCGTAACATTAGAAAATGTCATCAGTGTTTGGAGACCAGCGTCTGAACATAACACATCATTCAGAATTCCACCTTCTAAATCAGTGAACTCTTCAGGGCCAACAGTACAACTGAGCTTTGCTAGTTCTAAGCCAGTGTTGGTATCACACCATTTATAATGCGTGTTTCAAATTAATTCTGCTTTGAACAAATGCAGTTTGACAAAGGCTGGAATTCTAATATTCCAAACTTTTGTTTTAAAAAGTCACGCCTGAGCCTAACATGAGTTTTAACCTGGAGTTGCCAGCAGACTGATTGAAGGATCATGGGGAGAAGGCAGGAAAATGAGGATGAGGAGCATATCAACCATGATCGAACAGCAGAGCTGACTCAATGGTCCAAATGGCCTAATTCTGTTCCTATATCTTATGAACCTATGAACAAATGGACTGTGACACTTTAAAATGAGTTCGCTGCAGGCCATTAAGTGGGTTAAGATGTATAGTTTCAATGTCTTTAATCACACAACAGCTCCTGAACTGACTATGCTAGCAATTTGGACTGGTTATGGGTGGAGCATTGTAACATAATCTGTGTAAAATCTGCAGATATTTATCCTTATCCCCATTCAGCAGGTTGCAATTTCAGTCTCAGATTTTAAAAAATCAATTCAACTCTTGGCAGTAGCTCCTAGTCTCTAACTAAAAGCACCAAATGCTTTAGAAAAAATAAACTGAAGATACAGGTTAGGAATTATTTAGCAGCCATTTTGTATTCAGACAATTGCCATCTCATCTGAATGCATGTATACGCAGTAAACAATGCTAATGAGGTGCTTGGATTCTGGCCAAATTCAGTGGAGTATCAGAGTTCAAGTAGGAACCAGGAGCAGAGAATAATAGTAATTAAAACTTAGAATAGTCAATGTTGTTCCTTTGTTTAAGAAGGATAGCAAGAATAATCCAGGGAATTACAGGGCAGTGAGGTAAATTATTGGAGAGGATTCTCCAAGACAGGATTTACTCCCACTTGGAAATAAGTGGATGTATTAGCAGGCGGCAACATGGTTTTGTGAAGGGGAGGTTGTGTCTCACGACCTTGATTGGGTTTTTGGAGGAAGTGATGAAGATGATTGATGAGGGTAGGGCAGTAGATGTTGTCTACATAGACTTCAGTAAAGCCTTTGACAAGGTCCCTTGTGGCAGGCTGGTGCAGAAGGTGAAGTTGCATGGGATCAGAGGTGAACTAGCAAGGTGGATACAGAACTGCCTCGGTCACAGAAGACAGAGGATAGCAGTGGAAGGGTGTGTTTCTGAATGGAGGGCAGTGGCAAGAGGCATTCCTCAGGGATCAGTGCTAGGACCTTTGCTGTTTTTAATGCATATAAATGATTTGGAGGAAAATGTAATTGGTTTGATTAGTAAGTTTGCGGACGACACAAAGGTTGGTGGATTTGCAGATAACGATGATGACTATCAGAGAACACAGCAGGATATATATTGGTTGGAGACTTGGGCAGAGAGATGCAGATGGAGTTTAATCCAGACAAATATGGGGTAATGCATTCTGGAAGGTCTAATACAGAGAGGAAATATACAGTAAATAGCAGAACTCTTAAGAGTATTGGGAAGGCAAAGGGATCTGTGTGTAAAGGTACATAGGTCACTGAAAGTGGCAATGCAGGTGGAGAAGGTAGTCAAGAAGGCATACAGCATGCTTGCCTTCATCAGCCAGGGTGTTGAGTTTAAAAACTGGCAAGTCATGTCACAGCTTTATAGAACCTTAGTTAGGCCGCACTTGGAATAAAGTGTTCAATTCTGATTGTCACAGTACCAGAAAGTCTTTGGGGAGGGTACAGAAAAGATTTACCAGGATGTTGCCTGGCATGGAGGGCATTAGCTATGAGGAGAGGTTGGTGAAAGTTGGTTTGTTCTCACTGGAACAACGGAGATTGAGGGGCAACCTGATAGAAGTCTACACGATTATGAAGGGCATGGAAAAAGTGGATAGGTGGAAGAGTCAATTACCAGGGGGCACAGATTTAAGGTGTGAGGGGCAAAGTTTAAAGGAGATGTACAAGACAAGTTTTTTTTTACACAGAGGGTAGTGGGCGCCTGGAACTCATTGCTGGGGGAGGTAGTGGAAGCAGATACGATAATGACTTTTAAGAGGCGTCTGAACAAATACATGAATAGGACGGGAATAGGAGATTCCTGGAAGGGCAAAGGGCTTTAGTTCAGTCAGGCAGCATGTTTGGTGCAGGCTTGGAGGGCCAAAGGGCCTGTTCCTGTACTGTAATTTTCTTTGTTCTTATGTCCTCTGTTTAAGCCCAGAGCCTGCTCTATCAGTGTCTTCATCCACTTTAGAAAGAACTTGCATTTATATAGCATCTTCCACATCAAAAAGCACTTCATAGTCAATTAACTAAAGTATTGCCACTGTGTTAACACCAAGAAAACTTGGCAAATAATTTGTACACAGCAAGCTCCCAAGAAAACAGTGAGATAAGTATCCAGACCATATGTTTTTATGGAGGAAAGGGGACAAAATATTGTTGAGAAGCAAGCAGTTTAAATCTGATTTTAGGGGGACACTTATTGTGTTGTTTCTGTTTCCTTTGGTTATTGAATATCTGGAGTGTTTCCTTACTTTTCTAGATTGGCTCCCAAAGGCCAAATTTGTTCTCAAATATGTTGACAAAGATTGAATGATTGCTGGTCAGTCACACAGGCTATAGTATTGCATTTACTCAACCATCTGTCAATTCATATCAAAGCTAGCTTTAAACGTGCTACTTTGTTCAAATCAGATTAATTGAAGTGCTTTGGCCAAGAAAAGCACCACTGTATGGAAATGGATTTTATTATGACAGCACAAGTCAAATCATATAGAAATTTATTTTTAATGGTTGATGCTTTGGATAGGATAAGCAGAAATTTCTGAAAGATATGATGAGTTTCACTGTACTTTGATCTCGTAAATCCTTCTGCTTATTTACGGCAATGAAATGTGTTCACTTGACTTTGATGCTTCTTCATCTTTTGCTCACTGCTGTTGTTGTCATAAAGCCCAGGGTCACAATCAAGCTGCTTGGAAAGGTATGTCTGGTTTCCATCCAATCCAATTTGAGAACTGTAATGATGGCGCCCAAAATCGCTCTCATGAGGCCAAGAATAATCTCCATAGCAACCATGGTGAATGCCAAAACCCCTCTCATAGAAGGAATAATTGTCCATATATTCATTCTTTGTAGGCTGGGGTAAAGCAGCAAGACTTTCCCAACGCGTTTCCATATCTCTATTCCAATCCATGAGATGATGCTTACGTTTGCACTGCTTGTCTTTGGGATGTACTGTGATCATCGTGCTGCCTTCCGTTTTTTTGTGTTTTGCTTCTTCACCGAAGACCTCGGAACAACTGGACAACTGATTATCCACCTCCAACTCGTTGCTCCGCTTTTTATCAGATCTTGCACCATCCCACGAGTCTTCCCTCGGGTACCCATGACAAGGTTTGCCAGAATTGTGAAGTTCGTGTCCTTTCCAAGGATATTTCAGTTCATTCCTGGATCCACCAGCAGCTGGCTGTACGTCGTTGCTGTACGTTTGAGATTTTTTGTTAGGTTTATGATTTGAGGCTTCCCGGTGAACTCCTGACTCACGATTTGACCAGCTGCGCACAGCACTGAACTCACAGGCACTATCCTTCTGAAGCCGCCTTACTGTTTTATTTGATTGTTTCAGAAGCTCATCTGTGCTGACTTGCTTGAAACAATCTGGCCCAGTCTTGGTTACCTTGCAATGAGATTTCCCCAATATTGGCCAAGTGATATCATTCTGGGTGTTTTTAATTGAGATTTTCCAATTAGTAGTGGGATTTTTCCATGGTTCTTTGGAGTCTGAACAGGAAGATATCCACAGATCCTTGGGGCTAGAATATAGATTGCCAGGATTACTGACGAATTTCCTCTCTTGGCCATTAAAGTCATGGAAAGAGAAGGCACAACTGTTCTCTGTGCCACCAGCTATATCTTTCAAATGTAGTTGGCTCCCACCAGCAAGATCTTTCCGAAAATCCAACTGGTTGCCTGCATCCTTCCATTGCACCCTGAACTCTCTGTCATATTCTTTCAGCTGGTGATTGGTACTACAGCTGGAGGCTTTCTGCTTGGTGCTAGACTCACTGATGGTGATAGTCCATCGATATTTGCTATCGCGTTCGTAATCATGCCATCTATTTTGAGGTGTGATGCTAACCTTGGTGCAAAGGTGGCTCGAGTCATTCTTCAGATCTATTCGGAAGCTTTCCCCGTTGTCCGACACTACCCTCCGCCACTCGGAGTGGTCTCCGGGGCCGTGGCAGATACCTGCACGGCTGGGATCCGAGGGGCAAGCGAGCTGATGGTAATCCAGCAGACAACTGACAAAATCCTCATAGTCATAAAGTTGATGGCGAATCTGACGGTCCACTGCGGTGACCTTGCGCGAGTGCCCATTGCATGGATAGCCACCTTGCCCACCCGTACGCTGGTTATGTAAATGTGCACCACAATCTTGCGTCACAGTAATTTGCAATGATCCAGACTGACCACATGTTTTGTCTTTCCCCCTGACTGGGCCATGCCATTCCTTGTCGTCAACAGGAGTCATGTCTATCAGTGAGGTCGAGAGAGGAACGTTATCTGTTTGCGACGTCAGAGGCTGACTTGCTCCAGTCAGTGACATGTGCTTCTCCTCCTCAGTGCCTTTGTCCACCGCCTTAACCTTCTTCCATTCTTCAGTCTCCGCTCTTGGAAAGCTTTTCTTCCCGATGACATCTTCACCTGGGGGTTTCCTTTGCTCCTTCTCTTCCGTGTGCTGACGTTTCACCCTTTTCTGGTAACACTTTGTTGTGTCACTCTCAGGAAGGTGTCTCTTCCAAAAACACGTTTCCTTTTGCAAGAACAACTATCAACAAACAAAAATGGTAAAGTGTAAGTGTCTGAGGGTGATTAGCTCCATTTCATATCTATAAATGATTTATTGGCGTGTAGAGTTAGTCAGTACTTGACATTGTTGCTTTTCCATTCTGGGGAGATGTGAACCCATCCTTAATACCCCTTGAGAAGGTGATAGTGAAGCCAATGTCTTGAACTGCTATAATCCATGTGGCGTAGGTGAAGGGAGAGATAGTGATAATGTCACTGGATCAGTCATGCAAAGGCACGGGCTAATGCATAGGTTCAAATCCCACCACAGCAGATGGTGGAATTTAATTTTTCAAATTAATAAAAAAATCTGGAATTGAAAGCTTAGTCACAATGACCTTGAAACTAACGCCAATTGTTGTTAAAACCCTTTAGGATGGAAATCTGCCAGTCTAGCCTGTATGTGACTCTAGACACACAGTAACGTGGTTGACGTTTAACTGTCCTCTGAAATGGCCTAGCAAGCCACTCAGTTCAAGGGCAATTAGGGACAGACGCTGTCTTTGCCCCCATGAGAGAATAAGTAAAAAGTGCTGCCAGGCAAGCAGTTCCAGGGTTTTTATCCAGTGACACTGGAGGATTGGTGATTTACTTCCAAGTCAGGGTTTTGTGCAACAAGGAGAGGAACTTGTAGGTGGCAGTGTTTCTACTCGATGCAGCAACTGCTCTCATCCTTATGGCTGGTGGGGCCACAGGTTTGAGAAGTCCTGTCAAAGAAGTCTTGGCAAGTTGTTTTGGTGTATTCCATAGATATGATATACTGCAGCCAATGATGGGGAGAATGACTATGCCAGTGGGGGGGAGTGACTATGCCAGTGGATTGGGTATCAAGCAGACTGTTTTTCTTCCTGAACCTTGAGCTTCTTGATTGTTTTTGCAATTTCAGTATCTGAGGTGTTGGACAGGCTTCAGGAAGTCAGATCAAGTCCCTCAGCCCCTTGTCATTGAGCACCCAGTTTCTGAGTTGTTTTACCAGCCCCGGTATTCCTTTAGGCCCAGTTGAATTTTCGGTCAATGGTCACTCCTAGGATATCAATGGCAAATCTGACAATGAAAAGGTATTAAAAATTAACAGAATTGTTCCTCTCTTGGTGGGGACGAGAAATACCTGGCAGTTGTTCTTTTCTCATTCTTTCATGAGCGTTATTGGCAAGGGCAGCATTTTCTGCCCATTTGAGTGGCCTGCTAGGCCATTTCAGAGGGCACTTAAGAGTCAACCACATTGCCAGACTGGGTAAGGATGGCAGATTTCCTTCCTAAAAAAGGCGTTACTGAACAAGATAAGTTTTTTTAAGACAACAATTGTTTCAATAGACTTTTCATTCCAGATTTTTCATAGACGGAATTCGAACCCGGGTCCCCAGAGTATTACCCTGTATCTCTGGATTACTAGCACAGTGACAATACCACTATGCCACCTCCAGTTGTGTAATGAAAATATCTGGATTTTTTCCAGCTCTTGCTGTAGGTGAGCAATTCTGAGGAATTGCAAATATGCAATGATTAAAAAAAAACTTTCACACAAATGCTTTGGGTTTGGAATGCACTCTCTGGAAGTGTAATGGAGGTAGTCTCAATCGAGGCACTCAAGAGATAATCAGATGATTATTTGAATAAAAGGAACATGCAGGGGAACAAGGAAAGGGCAGGGAGTCATGATGCATGTTTGGAGAGGCACATGGGCCAAATGGCCCCATTTAGTTCCTCTCCTTGAACAGACTGGAGGGGCTGATTGTGGACAAGTCCCCAGGACCGGATGGAATGCATCCGAGGGTTCTGAAAGAAATGGAGGAGGTGATAGTGGATGCCTTGGTGGTTATTTTCCAGACGTCGCTGGATTCCGGGGAAGTGCCGGAAGATTGGAAAACGGCTAATGTTACGCCGTTGTTTAAGAAGGGTGCCAGGCAAAAGGCGGGGAATTATAGGCCGGTTAGTTTAACGTCTGTGGTAGGTAAAATGTTAGAATCCGTCATCAAGGAGGAAATAGCGAGGCATCTTGAGAGGAATTGCTTGATAGAGCAGACGCAGCACGGTTTCGTTAAAGGGAAGTCGTGTCTGACAAATTTACTGGCGTTCTATGAGGATGTGTCTAGGGCGGTGGATAGAGGAGAGCCAGTGGATGTGGTCTTTCTGGATTTTCAGAAGGTGTTTGACAAGGTACCTCACAAGAGGTGATTGCAGAAGGTCAGGGGACATGGAGTTGGGGGTAGGGTGTTAGCGTGGATAGAGGACTGGTTGTCAAATAGGAGGCAGAGAGTGGGGGTCAATGGGTGCTATTCGGATTGGCGGTTGGTGACTAGTGGAGTGCCCCAGGGGTCGGTGCTGGGGCCTCAGCTATTTACCATTTATATAGATGATCTGGAGGAGGGAACCGAGTGTAGGGTGTCGAAATTTGCTGATGACACCAAGATTGGTGGAAAGGCAAATTGTGCGGAGGGTGGGGAGAGTCTACAGAAGGATCTAGATAGGCTGGGCGAATGGGCCAGGAAATGGCAAATGGAATTTAATGTTGGCAAGTGCGAGGTGGTCCACTTTGGTAGGGATAATGGTAGGAAGGATTATTACTTACGTGGAGAAAAACTGCAGCAGGTGACGGTGCAGAGGGACCTCGGGGTCCTTGTGCATGAGTTGCAAAAACCCAGCTTGCAGGTGCAGCAGGTGGTCAGGAAGGCGAATGGGATGCTGGCCTTCATAGCGAGGGGGATTGAATATAAAAGTAGGGAGGTCTTGCTGCAGCTGTATAGGGCATTGGTGAGGCCGCAGCTGGAGTACTGTGTGCAGTTTTGGGCGCCGTACTTACGCAAGGATATTTTGGCCTTGGAGGGAGTGCAGAGGAGGTTTACTAGGCTGATGCCGGAGTTGAGGGGGTTGAGCTATGAGGAGAGGCTGAATAAATTAGGCTTGTACTCGTTAGAGTTTAGAAGAATGAGGGGAGATCTCATTGAGACGTATAAGATGATGAATGGGATGGATAGGATAGAGGTGGAGAGACTCTTCCCACTCAGAAAGGATAGTAGGACTAGGGGGCACAGCCTCAAGATAAAGGGGGGGCAGTTTAGAACAGAGTTGAGGAGGAACTTCTTCACTCAAAGGATGGTGAATCTCTGGAATTCTCTGCCCGTTGAAGTGGTGGAGGCTGCCTCGCTAAATATTTTTAAGACGCAGGTTGATGGGTTTTTGATAAGAGAGGGGATTAAGGGTTATGGGGGGAGGGCGGGAATGTGGAACTGAGCCACGACAGATCAGCCATGATCTTATTGAATGGCGGGGCAGGCTCGAAGGGCTAGTTGGCCTACTCCTGCTCCTATTTCTTATGATCTTATGATCTTATTTCTGGGAAACAAGTTCATTTGGCAAAGCAAATAGCAGAAGCCTGGTGTCTGGGAAGAGAAATGAATACTTCGAGATGATCTATTTTTGACAATTGAGAGAAATCTAAAGAAATTCACAGATGTAGAGATGGTCTAGAGGAGATATTTTGAATGGCACCAGAGACCTCAGTGACGTGGTAAATTGGGATTGTTTCTCTTAGAACAGAGGAGGTTAAGTGTTTAATAGATGTGTTCCCAATGACGAACAGTTTTGATAAGACTGAATAAGGAGGAACTGACTGGTTACCAGCTAACCACTTTCTGGACCACAGAACACAGATTTACATTGATTGACAGCAACCCAGAGGGAAAAAATGTAGCAAGTTATGATCGGGAATGCACTGCTGGAAAAGATGCTGAAAGCAGATGCAGTAATTATTTTCAAAAGAAAATTGGGTTAATTCCGGTGGTGGGAATGTTTGTGAGGCTGTGGGGATAGAGCTAGTACAGTGGGACTAATTGGAAAACTCATTCAAACAGCTAGCACAGGTACAATGGGCAGAATGGCCTCTTCCTCTGCTGTATGGTTCTGGAGTTTTGCAAAGCATTTTAATTAAGAGACAACATGCTGAAAGAAGTTACAATGCACATGGAGCAACTTATCTATTGTTGGTAATATCCTTCACAGAAATATAGTGTGAGGGAGAGCTCCTGGTGGGAAAGGCTATAAAGCCTTTGTGAAAGATGTGAAAGATGCCATTGTGTGAAGGATGTTGCATAGTATGGCAGCGGTGTAACATTGTACAAAGGTAAATCATGTGGTACCCACTATCAGGGTAACACGCAGAGACCGACAATGCACTACAAAATGTACTTACAATATAAATATCACTTCCTTTGGCTTGTACTCTGTATAAAGAAAGGTATCGCTTGTCTTACTTAAAACAAACACTTTTATCATCCAACTTATTGACTTACTTTCATTTAACTTCTTAATTGTATAGGATTAATGCTTGGCATTTTAAGTATACATCACGATATCGGCCACTATGTTTGTACAACCAACTGGCGCAAGGGAAGAGGGCGTATCCTGTCAACTATTGGTGCCCAACTGGTTGAGTGGACAAATTAAATTAGAATTATAGTTTACAAAGATGATTAAATATCATCATAGAAGCTCTACAGTGCAAAAGAGGCCATTCAGCCCTTTGAGTCTGCACTGACAGGCTATTTTAACCAGCACCCCCCCCTACCCCCCCAATATCCGCACACATTTACCACGGCTAATCCATCAGAGGTTTCACTCACAGGAAATGGGCTTGTCTCTGTCGCTGAAAGTGAAGAGTGCTGATGACCCATTACACAGCACACCACGTGTAGTGTATTCAACGCAAACACATTCCCCTGAAAACTAATCCCGTACATCTGAGTTTGCCTCATTTTACTGTTTCTATTCAGTCAGTAGTTTCTCACACAGGGCCCTGTGGGGAAGATTAGGCTGCCACCTCTGTGGTACTGATCTGTTCTGCCCACTATTTGTTCAGTGCCATCCACCACAGACAGGATAATGAGCAAACCCATTTCTTTCTACACCCATCTTTCCTGTGTTTCACAGACTGACAGTGCAGTGCAGTGAACCTGAAGATGGTTGTTGAGGCCTTCCCAAGATCAGGGTCTGGATAAGCCAGAACCTCCTCCGCGTAGTGTCGGCAAAAAACAGATCCTGCTTTCTGGCTCCACTTGACCTCGACTCCCATTAACCTTCCCAGCTGCCTTTGGTTAGATATGGGAGATGTCAAACTCTGACCTGATTTTGATTTGATTTATTGTTGTCATATGTATTGGGGTACAGTGAAATGTATTGTCTCTATGCGCTATACAGACAAAGCATACCATTCATAGAGTACATGGGGGAGACAGTACAAAATGTAGTGGTAGACGTACAGATAGGGTGTAGAGAAAGATCAGCTTAATGTATGGTAAGTCCATCCAAATTTCCATTCAACCCCAGCTTCCACTTTCTGCCTCTCATCAACCCCACTTTATTTTCCACCCTACAGCACTGCAACTCCACAGTTCCTACCAACCCCCACCCACAAAACCCCACTCCATTCCATAGTTACTTCAAGTCTCCAAAAACCTGCTCACCTGGCTTGCAGCTTCAATCTCTAGAATAGAATCACAGAATCCCTACAGTGCAGAAGGAGACCATTCAGCCCATCGAGTCTACACCGACCACAATCACCTATTCCTGTAACCTCACATATTTACCCTGCTAATCCCCCTGACACTAAGGTCAATTTAGCATGGCCAATCAACCTAACCTGCACATCTTTGAACTGTGGGAAGAAACCGGAGCACCTGGAGGAAACCCACGTAGATACAGGGAGAACACACAAACTCCATAGAGACACCAACCTGACGCTGAGGTCCCTGACGCTGTGAAGCATCAGTGCTAACCACTGCGCTATCCCTAACAAGCAAATGTCTTCAAAATGTGACAGGCTACATCCTTGCCAAGTTGCTCTCTCCAGCCATCCCTGTTCTCTCCAACTTCTAGACAGCTCATTATGTCATCCAATTTCTTGTTTTCAACTCCCTCCGTGCATTACTCCACCCTTCCTTAGTGATTTTCTCCTGCCTTATCTCCTCACACATTCACCGTCCATTCCTCTTACCTTGGGATCTTCCTCAACCCCAATCCACTCACAGCACTATTGATAGCTGCTCATTCAACCATTATCAGCCTGAATGGATCCCTCTGCCTGAAACCTCCCTTCCATCTTCCCTTCATCTCCTCCCTGCCAGACCCTTTCCCCTCATCTTCTGTCTCCCTCGTATTGGAAAGTGCAAGAGGAGATGTAGGAAGTCAAAGAGAAACAATGAGATAATAAAACAGGGTAGCGACTTGGGTAATGATAACCAGACTAAGGCAGGAAGGAACAGAGAGTCCAAACTTAATAGTGCATCCGTAAATAAAGCAAAGATCATGTAAGTGCAACAATGATAAAAAGACAAAATGGAAGGTTCTGTATCTGAGTTCACGCAACATTTGTAACCAAATGGACAAATTGTTAAATAGAAATAAACATGTATGACGTGATGGCCATTACAGAGATAAGGTGCCAGGGTGACCACAGTTAGGACCTGAATATTAAAGGGTATTTTCCATTTCAGAAAGATAGCAAGCTAGAAAAGGGTGGTGAGGTCGCTCTGTTAATTAGGGATGTCATTAGTACAGTAATGAGAGAGAACCTTAGCCCAAAAGGGCAAGTTGCAGAATCAGTTTGGGTAGAGACAAGGAATAGGAAATCTAAAAGGTGGCTTGTGGGAGAAGTCTAAAGGCCCCCTAACAGTAGTTACATGGTAGGACAGGGTATACAGGAAGAAATAAATGGGCCATACAAAAAAAAAAGGACTGCAACAATCATAAGTCATAGGAGCAGAATTAGGCCACTCGGCCCATCAAGTCATTCAATCATGGCTGATTTTTTTTCCTCATCCCCATTCTCCTGCCTTTTCCCCATAACCCCTGACCCCCTTTTCAATCAAGAACCTATCTATCTCTGTCTTAAAGACACTCAATGACCTGGCCTCCACAGCCTTCTGCAGCCCAGAGTTCCACAGATTCACCACTCTCTGGCTGAAGAAATAACTATGGGTGTCCTTAATCTACACATAGACCAGGTGAATCAGATTGTGAACTCACGGCCCAGGCTACCTTTGCCACAGTCTATTTGTGACAATTTCTTAGGGCAGTACTTTCTACAGCTAACCGGAGAACAGGTTATACTGCATCTGGTAATGAGGCAGAATTAATCAATGATTTCATACTAAAGGGGACTCTAGGCGACAGTATGATAGAATTTCACATTCAGTTTGAAGGAGAGTCCAAGACTAGTGTTTTAAAGCTGAACAAAGGTATGCATAGCAGATCTAGTTATGTGGGAAACCAGGTTAAAGAGTAGAACAGTAGAGATGCAGTGACAGACTTTTGTAGAGATATTTAATAACTCTCAGCAAAGATATTGAGGTTAAGGAGATTAGCGGGGTAAATGTGTGGGTTACAGGGATAGGGTGGGGGGGTGGGCCTGGTTAAGATGCTCTGTCGGAGAGTCAGTGCTGACTCAATGCGCTGAATGGCCCCCTTTTCCATTGTAGGGATTCTGTGGTTCATCTCCGTGAGAGAGAAAGAGCCTTTGAGAGAGAGGTTGATCATCCGTGGTTGAATAAGGAAGCTAAGGATAGCATCAAATCAAAAGAAATACTGTACAAATCTGCAAAGATTGGTGATGGTCAGGAGATAGGGCAAATTTAAAAAAAAAAACAGAAAAGGATGACTAAAGAAAGCTAAAGAGAGAGAAAGTAGACAATGAAGGAAAGCTAACTCCTGACATAAAAACAGATATTAAGAATTTCTACAATAGGAAAATAATAACTAAAGCTACAATAGGTCCTCTCGTGAATATGTTTGGGGAATTGATAATGGTTCAGCAGGTATTTGGTGACTGTTTTCACTGTGGCAGACTTGGAAAACTTCCCAAAGATAGTGGTGAAAGGGAGGGAGCAATTTGAAACAATCCCCTTCACCAGGGAAAAAGTGCTGGGAAATGTATGAGATCTAAAGACTGACAAGTCCCCAGGACCAGATGACTTGAAAGAAGAATTAGTACAGACATTGGTTATAATCTCCCAAAAATCCTTAGATTTTGGAAGGGTTCCCGTGGATTGGAAAATAACTAATATAACACCTTCATTCATGAAAGGAGGGAGACTATGAAACTATAGACCAGTTAGCCTAACATCTGTCATGGTAAACTGCTAGGATCCATTATTAAAGAGATTATAGCAGTGATACTTCGAAAATTATGATTTGATCAGGCAGAGTCAATATAGGTTTGTGAAATGGAGATACATTTATTAGAATTTTTTTGAAGTAACAAGCAAGGGGGATAAAGGGGAACCTCTAGATGTGATCTACTTGGATTTCCAGAAGTCATTTGATAAGTTACCGCATCAAAAGTTAAAACACAAAATAAGCTTATACCATGTACAGGGTGACATATTGGCATGGATAAAGGATGGGTAGGCTAACAGGAAGCAGAGAGTAGGCTTTTTTAGATTTGGCAGGCTGTAACTAGTGGTGTGCAAAAGGATCAGTGCTGAGGCCTCAACTATTACCATCTACATCAAGACTTCAATCAAAGGATTGAATGTGTGGTAACTAAATTTGACGATGCCAACAAAATAGGCAGCAAAGTAAGTTGTCACAAGGAGTTAGAGAGTATGCAAAAGGATACAGATAAAAAGAAAGGCAGATGGAGTATAATGTGGGAAAATAGAAAAACAGTACACTACTCAAACAGAGAGATTGCAGAACTTGGGAGTACAGAGGGATTTGGATGTCCTGGTACATAAAACTCACAAAAGGTTAGTTTGCAGATACAGCAAGTGATTGGGACAGCAAACGGAATGTTTATTACAAGGGAAATATAAAAGCAGAGTTTTACCTCAGCCATCCAGGGACATCTGGCTAACTGCATACAGTTACAATCTCCATATTTGAAAAATATACATGCAATTGCATTCGAAGCAATTCAGAGAAGGTTCACTCGATTCACTCCTCAGGCGAGGAGCTTATCTTATGAAGGAAGGCTGGATAGATTGGGCCGATACACATTGGAGTTTCGAAGATTAAGATGTGATCTTATTGAAATATACAAGATCCTGAGGGGATCTGATGGGATGTTTCCTCTTGTGGGAGAGACTAGAATCCAGTGACACTGTTTCATAATAAAGAGTCTATCATTTAAGATGGAGACAAGGAGAAATTTTCTCTCAAAGGGTCATCTGTCTTTGAAATTCTCTTTTCCCAGAAAGCAGTGGAGGCTGGGTCACTGAAGTTATTCAAAGCTGAGTTGGACAGATTTTTGATTGGAAAATCGGGAGACAAGGGTCACGGGAGACAAGGGTTAAAACGTTCCTTTATGTCAAACTTTTATCCATGTACCCTAAGTGCCTTTTATTTTATAATGTCTAGGGGCGCTTTACTTCATTACGTGAAAGGTGCTATATAAAGACAAGTTGTTGCATTGTCATTGCTCTAAATGTCATTCAGAAACTGATAGTCAAGTTCCGCACACATGAGGATGGCCTCAACTGGGATCTTGGATTCATGCCACACTATCTGTAACCCCCATGACTCGCCTGGGCTTGCAACATCTCACTTACTGTCCTGTCTGGAGACAACACACGTCTCTCTAACCTATGCTTAATGCTCTCTCCACTCACATTGTCTGCACCTTTAATACTTGATTAGCTGTAAAGACTCACATTCTAATCAGTATTCTGTAAACTGAGTGTGTGCCTTTATATGTCCTGCTTGTGATCAGAATTCTCCACTCACGTGACAAAGGGGCAGAGCCCCGAAAGCTAGTGACGTTTGCTACCAAATAAACCTGTTGAACTTTAACCTGGTGTTGTGAGACTTCTTACTGTGTCATTCAGCTGGACAGACCGCACAAGTTTTTGATCTGCAGCTGAAATGCTCCACCTGGTGGCTCAACTAAGAATCGACGTGCTAAAATAAACCTGGTAAGAAGTCTGACAACACCAGGTTAAAGTCCAACAGATTTATTTGGTAGCAAAATCCACTAGCTTTCGGAGCGCTGCTCCTTCATTAGGTGAGTGGGAGTTCTGTTCACAAACAAGGCATATAAAAACACAAACTCAATTTACAAAATAATGGCTGGAATGCGAGACTTTACAGGGAATCAAGTCTTAAAAGGAACAAAGTGAGAGGATCTACACTCCAATCTCGTAAAAACTCGCATTCCAACCATTATTTTGTAAATTGAGTTTGTGTCTTTATATGTTCTGTTTGTGACCAGAACTCCCACTCACCTGATGAAGGGACAGCGCTCTGAAAGCTAGTGGTGTTTGCTACCAAATAAACCTGTTGGACTTTAATCTGGTTTTGTGAAACTTCTTACTGTGTTTACCCCAGTCCAACGCCAGCATCTCCACATCATGAAATAAACCTGCTCAGTGAAATCAACAATGTCAATCCCCCAACTCCCCGAAAAAGTCTCCAATTCACTTTCCTGTCAAGAGATGATAGGAAGAAAAATCCTAGTATAACGTCTAGGTAACTGTATGTGACACCCCAGTCACCCACAGATACACCCCCCCAATCCAACTTAACTAGTCCCAAATCCTATTCCTCACCCCCCTCCACCCGAGCCAACCTGACTAGCTTCTAGTCTGACTACCCCCAATCCTTCTAAACATTCACCCACCTGCCAGCTATCCACCTCTCCCATCTGCTACCCCACTCTCTTACCCAATTAACTTATCCACCCTATTCCCTTCCTTACCATACTCATCCTACCCACCCTTGGGTGGCACAATGCTTATAGCACTGCGGCCTCACAGCGCCAGGGACCAGGTTCAATTCCCGTCTTGAGTCACTGTCTATGTGGAGTCTGCATGTTCTGTCTGTGTCTGCGTGGGTTTCCTTCAGTGCTCTGTTCTCCTCCCATAGTTCAAAAGACATGCTAGTTGGGTGCATTGGCTGTGCGAAATTCTCCCTCAGTGTACCCAAACAGGTGGCGGAGTATGGAGAGTAGAGGATTTTCATAGCAACTTCATTGCAGTGTTAATGTAAGCCTACTTGTGATACTAATAAATAAACTTTTGAAAAAATTTACCACCCAACCCCCTTTCCTTATCCACCCACCTTACCCTACACTTAGCTTCTCTGCACAGCTTTTCAAAGAAGCTTTGGGACATTTAAACTCTTTACTGACCAGAATTCGGCAGCTGTTGCCAGAAAAGGAAGTATGGCTCCTGTGCCGATTCTCGTCTTTGGTCCCTCCGCTGCCCTGAGACAGGGTCTGGAAGGACGCCCATCGGAATATTGATCCAAAAAAATCAGAAGTAAATAAGCGCCAACCATCTGTTTGATCCAGATGGGTGGGGCAGTGGGATTTGGGCCAATATTCTGGCACTCACACCAGCCTGCCATGGTTCTGCCGGCAAAGTCACTGTCTACTGAGCTACACGGAATAGAAAAACCCCATATCGCATCACTGTTTGGGACTTTCTGCTGGAATGGTACCTCAGCTAAAGAGGGGAAAAGGAAGCGTGCTGCTCCAATTCGGAACTGAAACCAGTTCCAACTTCTGTTAGAAAGCGCACCAGTCAGGACACTAGGTGTTGGGCAGTCTGCTCAGTCTCAGAGAGTGGCACGGTGGTTAGCACTGCTGCCTCACAGCGCCAGGGTCCTGCGTTCGATTCCTGGCTTGGGTCACTGTCTAGGTGGAGTTTGCACATTCTCCCAATGTCTGCATGGGTTTTCTCTGGGCGCTCCGGTTTCCTCCCACAGTCCAAAAATGTGCGGGTTAGGTGGGTTGGCCATGCTAAATTTGTCCCTTAGTGTCAGGAGGACGAACTAGGGTAAATACACGGGGTTCTGAGGATATGACCTGGATGGGATAGTGGTTGGTGGGCCGAATGGCCTTCTCCATCCTAGGGATGATTCTATCCCTACGTAGAATCCCTAGATGATTCTATGATTGGCCACTGGAGTGAGTTACCAAAGAACTATTATGACAACAACAGTTTATACAGAGCCTTTAATCCACCAAGCCACTCGGCAGCCAAAGGCTTGGTCAAAGCAGTAGGTTTTATGGAGTCCTTTAAACTGGAAATTCAGGTAGAGAGACGGAGAGAGGAGTAGGGACCGTATTCCAGGGCTTAAAGCCAAAGTAACTGAGGGCATAGTCACCAGTGGTGTGATCCACACACGAGGCTGGAATCAGACAAGCACAGGTACCTCGAGAGAGGCTAATAACTAACAGAGTTAGGGAAAGGGTAAGCCATCGAGAGAGATTGGAAAACAAGGATGAGAATTTTGCCAACAAGACATTGCTTGACCAGCACCCAAGTGATGAACGGGTAACCTGGCAGGGGTCAGTGCCCACTGGGAGAATGACGATATCATGGGAAGAATGAGAGGCTGGCACAGAAAGGAGAGGGGGACGGAGAAACACACTCAGAATCAGATACTTACTTTGGCATTGTGTAAGAGCACCGTGAGCAGTCGATACGAGTCCAGCTTTCTCTGTGCTAACACCAGCTTCCTGTCCTCCCATGCAGTCGCCTCCTTCTGCTCTTTTTCATTCCCCATTTTTATCTTCCACTGTTTGCGCAGTTGATGTCTCTCCTCCCGCTCTTTCTGCCTATGCTCCCTCCTCCTCAGCTTCTCTTTCCGTCTCCTCTCCCTCTCCCGTTCGTCTTCCCTACGTTTCCTGAAGGTAACAGTCCAGAAAGTCAACGTGAGTTTACACAGAACCGTTCTGGGCATCTCAAGTTTATTCAATGTTCACCTGAATATAAAACTCATAAAATATATTCCCCCCTCAAACGAAGAGTTCTGTCACATGAAACTTTACATGTGAGCTAACACAACAACCACATTTATCTTGTGTGAAAAGCAGCTGGAGAATGCTGCTCATTAAAGTTCAGTTGGCTGAGTGATGAAAACTCAGGAAATCCACTATGGTTCTGTTTTAAGCGCACAAGTATGATGGCACAATGGTTAACACTGCTGCCTCAGAGTGCCAGGGACCTGGGTTTGATTCCCGGCTTGGGTCACCGTCTGTGTGGAGTCTGCACATTCTACCCGTGTCTGTGTGGGTTTCCATCGGATGCTCCAGTTTCCTCCCACAGTCTGAAAGACGTGCTACTTAGGTGCGCTGGCCATGCTAAATTCTCCCTCAGTGTAACCCGAACAGGCGCCAGAGTGTGGCGACTAGGGAATCTTCACAGAAATGTCATTGCGGTGTTAATGTAAGCCTACTTTTAAGACTGAACCTAGTGTATGTACTTGATCAGAAGGCAGAGAGCGGGATTTTACAGCCTCGCTCACCCTGAAACTGTAAAATCAAGGTGAATGGACCTTCCCATTGCCCACCCCTCACCCCCTCTGATCCCCATGGCAGGTGGGGCAGTAAAATTCCGGTCACAGTGTATCATACAATGTCACCATGGGAATGTTATTACAAATAATGTTTCACGACGCTTTCGTCTTATCCTGCACGAGAGCAAGAATCTCATAAATGTTACGTAAAATTATGCCTCAAGTCACATTTTGTCTTCACAACTCTCTTTAAAACCTACCTCTTTGGCTCAGTTTTTGGTTACGCTTCCTCATGACTCCTCCTTTCACTCAGTGTCCATTTTTAACAGATTATGCCTCTATAAAGTGCCTCCGCGGGACATCTGTCTCTGCTAAAGACATTCTTACAAGTGCAACTTACTGTTGGAGTGGAGTAGGGCCTTGTGGCACAGTGGTAGCAGTGTCCCTACCTCTGGACCTGAAGCTCCAGCTAAAAATCCAACTCCATGATCCATTGGCCATGGAAAGAATGTTCAACGGGATGATAATCAGCTAGGGAATCCTTCCCCCACTATTCCTCAAAAAAGGAAATAAGTGTGTGTGTGTGTGTGTGTGTGTGTGTGTGTGTGTGTGTGTGTGTGTGTGTGAAGATATGCTAAAAAATAAGTCAGGGATGTATATACTATATAACTTAGTGAAATATATATGACTTGCAGAATTATTTTTTCAACTATTCTTGGCCTGAAGTCTTCACACTAAAAGGAAACAGTTTTAAATAGAAGATAGAAGCAGGAGTAGGCCATTCAGCCCTTCAAGCTTTACCTACAGTACTAGCCAGGAAGCTGACAGCACTGGGTGTAACGCTGATTTTACACCCTACAAGCTCTACTATAAAAAGGCGGCAGTGATGTTGGGTGGAAGACAAAACTAGCATTTCATCTTACCTTTTTGGACTTTGTTCGGAAGAATAAAGGAGCTGAATACTATTTAAAATGAGAAAGACTGCAGAAAGCTGCAGTTGAAAGGGATTTAGAGGTCCTGGTGCATTGAGCACATAAAGCTAGCATGCCGGTTCAGCAGGCAAGTGGGAAGGTACGAAAGAACTAGGAGCAGGAGTAGGCCATCTGGCCCCTCGAGCCTGCTCTGCCATTCAATAAGATCATGGCTGACCTTTTCATGGATTCAGCTCCACTTACCCGCCCGCTCACCAAATCCCTTAATTCCTTTATTGTTCAAAAAATAATCTATCCTTGCCTTAAAAACGTTCAATGAGGGAGCCTCAACTGCTTTACTGGGCAAGGAATTCCACAGATTCACAACCCTTCATGTGAAGAAGTTCCTCCTCAACTCAGTCCTAAATCTGCTTCCCCTTATTGTGAGGCCAGGCCCCCTAGTTCTAGTTTCACCCGCCAGTGGAAATAACCTCCCTGCTTCTATCTTATCTATTCCCTTCATAATCTTATATGTTTCAATGAGATCTCCCCTCATTCTTCTGAATTCCGATGAGTATAGCCCCAGTCTACTCAGTCTCTCCTCATAAGCCAACCCTCTCAACTCTGGAATCAACTTAGTGAATCTCCTCTGCACCAGCTCCAGTGCCAGTATGACCTTTCTCAAGTAAGGAGACCAAAACTGTACACAGTACTCCAGGTGTGGCCTCACCAGCACCTTATACAGCTGCAACATAACCTCAACTGTTTTTGAACTCCATCCCTCTCACAATGAAGGACAAAATTCCATTTGCCTTCTTAATTACCTGCTATACCTGCAAACCAACTCCTTGAGATTCCTGCACAAACACACCCAAGTCCCTCTGCACAGCAGCACTTTTTTTTTTGCTTACTTCATTCCAATCCAATCAAGTCAAATTAAAGCCAATTCAGAGTCCCAACACGTTGGGACATTCCCGATCCAGGCTGAGAAGACAGGGCTCTCACCTCCTGTCTTGGGCTTGATCTACATGATCCAAGCTGATTGGAGTAGGTGTAGCTCCTCCTCCAAGGCTTGATCTCATTTGCATCTTAGCCAAAAGGCCGAGATGCCGCTTTTAAAAAATTGCTTCAAATGAAGCTGAAATGTAACCTAATGACTTCAACCAAGTGCAGTATGTCGATACTACACTTGATCGTAGCCAAAAGGCCAGCAGCATGCTGCAATTTTTTACCATTTAAATCATAGTCCATTCCTACCAAAATGGATGACCTCGCATTTACCAATATTGTACTCCATCTGCCAGACCCTTGCCCACTCATTTAGACTATCTATATCCCTTTGCAGACTTTCAGCGTCCTCTGCACACTTTGCTCTGCCACCCATCTTAGTGTCATCTGTGAATTTTGACACCACTACGCTTGGTCCCCAACTCCAAATTATCTACGTAAATCGTAAACAATTGCGGTCCCTACACTGATCCCTGAGGCACAGCACTAGTCACTGATCGCCAACCCAGAAAAACACCCATTTATCCCCACTCTTTGCTTTGGAATGTTGTCTTTTAATTCAAAGGGAATGGAATATAAAAATAGGGAAGCCTTTCTAGACCATACAAGGCACCAGTTAGACCACACCTGAAATACAGTTTTAGTCCCCTTATCTAAGAAAAGATAGATTGACTTCGGAGGCAGTCCAGAGAAGGTTCACTAGTTTGATCCTGGGTATGGAGGGATTTCCTTTTGAGGAGAGGTTGGTAGGTTGGGCCTGTACTCATTGGTGTTCAGAAGAATGGGAGGCGACCTTATTGAGACATATCGGATTCTCGGAGATTGACAGGGTGGATACTGAGAGGTTGTTTCCCCTTGTGGGACAGCCTAGGACCAGAGGGAATCATCTCAGAATGAGGACTCACCCATTTAAGATAGAGATGAGGAGGAATTTCTTCTCTCAGGGGGTGGCGAATCTGTGGAATTCTTTGCCACAGAGGCTGGATCGTTGAGTATGTTTAAGGCTGAGATAGGCAGATTTTTAATCAGTCAGGGAATCAAGGGTTATGGGGTTAAGACAGAAAGTGGAACTGAGGATTATCATATCAGATCATTCATGGTCTCATTAAGTGGCAGAGCAGGCTCGATGGGCTGAATGGCCTACTTCTACTGTTACGTCTAATGATTCTTACATCCTCAAGATAATTATTTTGTCAGAAAACCTAGGAATGAACTTGTGTACAGCGAGGAACTATGTAGAATAGAGAAATGGCCAGTTAATCTATTTTGCTGCTGCTGATTGAAGGAGAGAAACCTGGGAGTTAGCAGTGACACGAGATTGTGTTCCCACTGAGCAGATTGACGCTCCACTAATTTAACATCGTCTCCAAACCACAGGTTAAGGTTTCAGAACAAAAGCTTTGAAGATTTTCGGTGACATTTTCAAACAACGACTCCGTTTCTCTCTCCATCACCAGACCTGCTGAGACTTTCCAGCATTTTCTGTGTTTATTTCTGATTCCCAGCATCCACAGCATTTTGCTCTTGCAAAAGTATCCCGTATGCCTTCTTGATTAATGAGGAGATCAGGGGTTCTGGGGAAAAGGCAGGAGAACGGGAAGGAGAAAAAAAAAACATCAGCCACAATTGAATACTGGAGCAGACTCAATGGGCTGAGTGGCCTCATGTCTTATGGTCTTAACCAACTCATCTGCTTGTCCTGGCACCTCCAGGGGTTATCTTGTACCTTACAGTCTGAGGTCTCTCTGCTACTCTGTATTTCTCTGGATTCTCCCATTTATTGAGTGTTTCCTTGCTTTTTAATGCCTTCCTCTAATGCATCTTCTCACACTTCTCTGGCCCAAATTCCATTTGCCTTTTATCTGCCCACTTCATCGTTCCATTGATACATTCCAGTATCTACTGCTTTATCATCACTGGTTGTCCACACAATCAGATCCTGTTTCGTTTCTAAACTTCTTAATCATATCCTTTAGAAATATAGAAAAACTACTGCACAAACAGGCCCTTCGGCCCACAAGCTGCGCCGAACATGTCCCTACCTACTAGGCATACCTATAACCCTCTATCTTACTAAGTTCCATGTACTTATCCAAAAGTCTCTTATAAGACCCTATCGAATCCGTCCTCCACCACCACTGCCAGCAGCCGATTCCACTCACCCACCACCCTCTGAGTGAAAAACTTACCCCTGACATCTCCTCTGTACCTACTCCCCAGCACCTTAAACCTGTGTCCTCTTGTGGCAACCATTTCAACCCTGGGAAAAAGCCTCTGAGAGTCCACCCTATCTATACCTCTCATCATCTTATACACCTCTATCAGGTCACCCCTCATCCTTCGTCTCTCCAAAGAGAAAAGACCGAGCTCCCTCAACCTATCCTCATAAGGCATGCCACCCAATCCAGGCAACATTCTTATAAATCTCCTCTGCACCCTTTCTATGGCTTCCACATCCTTCCTGTAATGAGGCGACCAGAACTGAGCACAGTGCTCCAAGTGGGGTCTGACCAGGGTCTTATAAAGCTGCAGCATTATCTCCCAACTCCTAAACTCAATCCCTCGATTGATGAAGACCAGTACACCATACGCCTTCTTAACCACATCCTCTACCTGCGAAGCTGCTTTGAGAGTCCTATGAACCCAGACCCCAAGATCCTTCTGATCTTCCACACTGCCAAGAGTCTTACCCTTAATATTATAATCTGTCATCCTATTTGGCCTGCCAAAATGAATCACCACACACTTATCTTGGTTGAAGTCCATCTGCCACTTCTCCGCCCAGTCTTGCATCCTATCAATGTCTCGCTGCAACCTCTGACATC
Organism: Carcharhinus amblyrhynchos; assembly: GCF_965287045.1. NCBI lineage: Eukaryota > Metazoa > Chordata > Chondrichthyes > Carcharhiniformes > Carcharhinidae > Carcharhinus > Carcharhinus amblyrhynchos. Next base: position 128,855,817 of record NC_137327.1, read on the forward strand.
CCTTCACACTATCCACAACACCTCTAACTTTTGTGCCATCAGCAAACTTACCAACCCATCCCTGTCATTTATAAAAATCACAAACAGCGAGGGTCCCAGAACAGATTCCCTGGGGCACTCCACTGGTGACTGACCTCCACGCAGAAACAGACCCATCTACAACCACTCTCTGCCTTCTGCAGGCAGGCCAGTTGTGGATCCACAAAGCAATGTCCCTTTGGATCCCATGCCCCTCACTTTCTCAATAAGCCTTGCATGGGGCACCTTATTGATAGGTACCACAAAAAGCAAGGGGCCTGATCCTGAATTCTGCAGAACCCCACTGGGAACAGCCCTCCAATCACAAAAAAAAAATCCAGCAACCATTACCATTTACTTCTAACCACTGAGTTAATTTTGGAGCAAACTTGCCTCTTTCACTTGCATCTCACAGGCCTTTTTGTCATGTAGCTAAAGTCAAATCTGATTCTGTCCTTATCCACCATCCACACAAGCATTTACCAACACCAGACACTGGAATAGTAATCCAAAGCAAAAAAAAACAACCCTTACTCATTGCCCTTCCTCTCATAGAGAGATAGAAACCCTACAGCACAGAAAGAGGCCATTTGGCCCATTAAGTCTGCACTGACCACAATCCCACCCAGGCCCTACCCCCATATCCCTACCTATTTACCCACTAATCCCTCTAACCTATGCATCTCAGGACACTAAGGGCAATTTTAGCATACCAATCAACTTAACCTGCACATCTTTGGACTGTGGGAGGAAACCAGAGCACCCGGAGGAAACCCATGCAGACACGAGGAGAAAGTGCCAACTCCACACAGACAGTGGCTCAAGCCGGGAATCGAACCCAGGTCCCTGGAGCTGTGAAGCAGCAGCGCTAACCACTGTGTTACCGTGCGGCCAAATACCTAAATGTGAAAACTAATTCTAGCATCCCCCTCTGACTCCCTTATTCTTTTGTGGGGCATTGGCATCACTGCAAGGCCATCTTTTTTACTGCCCATCCCTAATTGTCCTTGAGAAGGTGGTGGTGATACATCTTCTTGAACTGCTGCAGTCCATGTAGCATAGATATTGTCGAGCTGAATTCAAGAGTTGAGGCGAGAGTGATTTCCCTTTGACCTAGTGCAGCCTCAAGGAGCCTCATAAAACTGGAGTCAATGGGAATCAGGGGGAGAACTCTTCACTGGCTGGTGTGGGCTAATGCACTATAACCCTTTTCTCTATAATTTAGCCCATTAAGCAATGTGCTCAGTCATCCAGCAATTTGGATTTGAGGTCGTAATTGAGTCTATTTATTTGAAATTCCTCAACTAGAACATAGAACATTACAGCGCAGAACAGGCCCTTCGGCCCACAATGTTGCGCCGACCAGTTAAAAAAAAACAATGACCCACTAATCTAAACCAATCCCTTTTCGTCCATAAACGAAATGGGTTGAGTAAATCCTGCTTGCCCAGATATAGCCAACAAATCCTCAAAATTAATTCCGAATCACGCAAACAACATTTATTATTTAGACAATTATATTCCAAACGTAAGCAGTGAAGCCAAAAACGATGTTAAAATGCATATCAATCCTTTAACTGTTTGATTTTAGCCAATGTACTTCTTGGAGATAGACAAAGTAAGTTTGCGTGTATGATAAGCTTTAAGATGTAATTTAGTCCCCCCTCAATCCTTATAGATCAAACGATTGATATGTGGCAATGGAGCAGCCTCACAGTGACAGGACCCAGGTTCGATTTGTCTGTGCGGAGTCTACACGTTCTCCCTGTGTCTGCGTGGGTTTCCTCCGGGTGCTCCAATTTCCTCCCACTGTCCAAAAGACGTGCTAGTTAGTTGCATTGGCCATGCTAAATTCTCCCTCAGTGTACCCGATCAGGCGCCGGAGTGTGGCCACTAGGGGATTTTCACAGTAACTTCGTTGCAGTGTTAATGTAAGCCTACTTGTGACAATAATAAATAAACCAAACTAAATAGGCACCCAATGCGAATGCCATCATGGGATCATTTGCTGACTAATTTTGGAAGTGTCTGATAGCTTCTGCTGATATAAATCCAGAGAACCTGACAGTGAATGTCCCCCGCCAGCACAAACCAGTTCAGCCGTTGCTTTCTACGACTTTCCTGATCAGTGGTCCTGCCTCTGTGTTCAGATCAAAACAAAATTCAGTAACCGCTGCCAACCTATGTAATGAAAATAAAACTAATCCTTGCCAACCCAGCAATTAAGCAGGTTAAACATTAAAGCACTATAAGTTGGAAGGCACCAGGGCACAGTGACATTAACCACTGCCAAATACACTACCTCCCAGGACCACACCACACAGTCGCTTTCTAATTAACCACACTGGATTGTGCAAAGTAAACCATTGCATACAAAACTATCCCTACTACAAAATGGGTTTCTGCCACTAATTTTCCTGACTGAATATTGGAAATGTTCATTTTACACTTAGACCATAAGATCATAAGGCGTAGGAGCAGAATTAGGCCACTCGGCCCATTGAGTCTGCTCTGCCATTCAATCATGGCGGATATTTTTCTCATCTCCATTCTCCTGCCTTTTCCCCACAATCCCTGATCCCCTTATTAATCCATCTCTGTCTTAAAGACACTCAATGATTTGGCCTCCACAGCCTTCTGCGGCAACGAGTTCCACAGATTCACCTCTCTCTGGCTGAAGAAATTCCTCCTCGTCTCTGTTTTAAAGGATTGTCCCTTTAGCCTGTGGTTGCACCCTCTGGTTTTAGTTTTTCCTACTGTGGAAACATCCTCTCCACGTCCACTCTATCCAGGCCTCGCCGTATCCTCTAAGTTTCAATAAGATTCCCCCCTCATCCTTCTAAACTCCAACGAGTACGGACCCAGAGTCCTCCTAATGACTTCTTCCCAATGAACAATTCACCAGCCTGGACATTCCTTAACAAAAAAATAAAACAGACATAACAATCCCAGGCGTCTCCCTGAGAAACCTGATTTACCGCTCTGCCTCCTTGGCCTGCTCCTCTTCCTTGTCCCTGCGTTTTTGATCCTCCCGCTGTTTCTCCAGCTCTTGCAGCTTTAACCTCTCCAGGTTGCGCTTTTCAATGGCCGAGTCGCTCAGATGCTTGGTTGTGTCAAAGGTCACCTGGAAGAGAAAGTACGAGACTGGTCCCTGTACGAGTTACTGCACCTTAAAACAAGCACACATTAGGGATAAAGGTGTTGTTCGTTAGACAGAAATCAGCTCAGAGTCAAACTGATCACGGCCCTCCACATCCAATATACAGAAAGGTGCAAGCAGAACTAATTAACAAAGCTGAAGGAAACTTGGAACAGTCCATAGGGAATCAAAGCCTAAAAATGTTCCCTTCCTTAGACTAAATAGCTATCTTTTTCCCCATTACAATGATATATGGCACTTTTAAACAGTAGTCAGGAAGAAGACTTGCATTTATAAAGCATCATGACCACAGATATCTCAACGTGGTTTACAGCCAATGAAGTACGATGGCTGTTGTCATTAGTCAGAAATGTGTGGAACTCTCTTTCCCCAGGGCGCAGTGGAGGCTGGGTCATTGCATACACACAGTAAGGAGTCTCACCATACCAGGTTAAAGTCCAACAAATTTATTTGTTAGCACAAGCTTTGGGAGTGTTCTTCAGGTGAAAGAAGGAGCAACACTCCGAAAACTTGTGCTACCAGATAAAACCTGCTGGGCTTTAACCTGGTGTTGTGAGACTTCTTACTGTGCCCACCCCAGTTCAATGCCAGCATCTCCACATCATTGAATACATACAAGGCTGAAATAAACTCTCAGAAGAGGGGCCATATGGATTCCAAAAGTTAACTCAATTTTCTCTCTCTACAGATGCTGTTAGACCTGCTGAATTTTTCCAGCATTTTCTGCTCTTGATACTCAGGACTGAGTTAGAGTTTTGGTTGTCAAAGGTTAGACAGAAAAGTGGAGTTATGGCCACATTGACCAGTCATGATCTTATTGAATGGCAGTGCAGGCTTGTGGGGCCAAATGGCCTACGCCTCCTCCTATTACATATTTAAAATTTACTTATTAGCGTCACACAAATAGGCTTACACTAACACTGCAATTAAGTTACTGTGAAAATCCCCTAGTGGCTACACTCCAGCACCTGTTCAGGAACACTGAGGAAGATTTTAGCACTGGTGGAAAAAAACCCACCCAGAAACGGGGAGAATGTGCAAGACTCCGCACAGGCAGTGACCGAAGGACGGGAATTGAACCCTGCACCCTGGTGCTGTGAGGCAGCAGAGCTAACCACTGTGCTGCCCAGTGATGTTATGTAGGAAATATAGCAGACAATTTCCACACAGCAACTCCCACAAACAGCAAAGTGATAACGGCCAGGTCATATGGGGTTTTTTTGTGACTTTGATTGAAGGTTAACTATTGTTCAGGGCACCAGGGATAACTTCCCTGCTCTTTGTCAAAATAGTGGGATCTCTTATGCCCAAGCAAAGAGGGCACAGTTTAACATCATATGCCAAAGGTGGCGCTTCTAACAGTGTAGCATTCCCTCAGTACTGCACTGGAGTGTCAGCCTTGATTCTTGCCCTCAAATCCTGGTGTGGGACTTGAACCTGGGATCTTATGACTTAAAGAGATGACTGCTACCAACTGAGGTACAGCTGACACTGGTCATCTAGTAAAGATCCAGGGAGAACGTAACCACATCCATATCTAACAAATGCAAGTCTTTTAGCACTATACCTTTATGTTACATGCCAGGGCCTTCCCATCGTCCCCTTTGTGCATCAACTTCATTCCCCGTAAAGACTCCATCGCTTTCACGAAGCCCGCACAATCCTGATATTGGACGTAAGCTTCAAAAGTGGGGAGCCCACCAAGGCTAAACGTATTGTACTTCTTTCCCGTCATCTCCTCTCGATAGGGATCCAACATGGGAATGTCAACATTGCGGATCTCGCCAAACTTTCCAAAAACTTTCTGAAGGATCTCTTCCATTGGCTTCTCCCTGTTGAGCTGGTTTGAAGAAAGCCACTTGCAAGGCAGCCCTTCCATATGAATAGTGTCGGGCCTCTCTCCGGGTAAGGCCTCATTCATGCAGTCAGAGCTCTGAAAGAAGGACTCCCAGTCACAAGGGCTTGGAAAGTTGACTTGGGTTACAACGGCCAGAATCTTGGCTGTCTCGTTCATACCGTTCAGTTGAATGGTTTTGTTGTTAAACTTTTCCCACACGGTTTGAACCTGGTTCTTATTTTCAACTTCCACTTCAAAGCGAACAAAGTCCATTGTACTTCGCAAGACTTTGAGCGAGGTAATCTGATCTGGGTACGCCATCTTCTTCAGAATCTCCATCACTTCCCAGTTTGAAATGAGCCGCGGGGATACCTTGGACTCGGGAAATATCACACTGATTGTCAGCCTTGCGATTGGTTTCAAATACAGACACTGGGGAGCAAAGAGTTCCACTGCATCAGAAGTATCAAACAGTCTTGTGGCTGCCATGGCAACATTAAGCTCTGCAGATAAAAAAAAGTAAAGTAATCGTTAGAAATAAAATTACATTCATAAAATTTCCTGCACTTAAAATGGCCATCGGCACCTAGAAGAGTTTTTTTTATTCATTCATGAGATATGGGCATCGCTGGCTGGCCAGCATTAATTGCCCACCCCCAGATGAGAGTCAACCACATTGTTGTGGCTCTGCAGTCACGTGTAGGCCAGGCCAGGTGAGGACAGCAGATTTCCTTCCCTGAAGCACATTAGTGAACCAGATGGGTTTTTCCAACAATCGACATAGTCATCAGTAGATTCTTAATTCCAAATATTTTTTATTGAATATATTCAATTCCAAATATTTTATTGAATACAAATTCTACCATCTGCTGTGGCAGGATTCAAACCCGGGTCCCCAGAACATTACCTCAGTTTCTGGGCTAATAGTCTAGCAATAACACAACTAGGCCACCACCTTCCCATGGTATTATAGTGTCATATCCAGTTTAGTGTCACATTCAATGCCAAGGTCTATAAACTATTATTTATTTTCACTAACAGCTACATGTACTGTATGCATTTAGGCTGGCATGGTGGCACAGTGGTTCGCACTGTAGCCTCATAGTGCCAGAGACCTGGATTCGATTCCCAGCTTGGGTCACATTCTCCCTGCGTCCGTAGGTTTTCTCGGGTGCTCCAGTTTCCTCCCACAATCCAAAAGATGTGCAGGTTAGGTGAATTCATAGAACCCTACAGTGCAGAAACAGGTCCTTCGGCCCATCGAGTCTGCACCAAACACAATCCCACCCAGGTCCTATCCCCATATATTATACCCACTAATCCCTCTAACCTACGCACCCCTGGACACTAAGGGGCAATTTCTTAGCATGGCCAATCAACCAAACCTGCACATCTTTGGACTGTGGGAGGAAACCGGAGTACCCGGAGGAAACCCACGCAAGGAGAATGTGCAAACTCCACACAGACAGTGACCTGAGCCAGGAATCAAACCCAGGACACTGGAGCTGTGAAGCAGCAGTGCTAACCACTGTGCTATCCTCAAATTGGCCATGCTAAATTCTCCCAAACAGGTGCCGGAGTGTGACAACTAGGGGATTTTCACAGTAACTTCATTGCAGTGTGAATGTAAGCCTAGTTGTGACACTAGTGAATAAACTTTACTTTAGTTTTACTTTTAGCTGGATGGAGGAGTGAAATAGACTCTTTGCAGCTTCTCCTTGAATCTAATTCAAAACTAGCCTCCCCATATGTTGGTCGTATGTGTCTTGGAAATGAGTTCAGACAATATCTTTCCAGAGGTGCAACCTCCACCATCTAGAAGAACAAGGGCAGCAGATGTATGGAAATATCACCACCTGCAGGTTCCTCTCCAACTCACTAAGCATCCTGCCTCGGAAATGTATCACCATTTCTTCACTGTCACTGGGTCAAAATCCTGGAACTCCATTTCTAACCAAACTGTGGGCGTATCTACACCAAATAAACTGTGCGAGTTCAAGGAGGCAGCTCACCATCATCTTCTCAATGCCAATTAGAGAGGGCAATACATCTGGCCTTGTTTATGACTTTCACATCCCAAGAATGATTGTTTATTGGTTCGCTAGTGGCCAAAGTAATGCTAGCATGGGGAAAAAAAGTGAAATAATGGCCCCAGTAATGCAGCAGAGTGTGCACTGGGGATAGCACTGCGGGAGTGTTGTCCTTCAGCTAAACATAATCCTAGTAGAGCTTGAGGCTGATACCATTTTGTAGAAATTTTTTATTCACTTGTGGGACATGAGCGTTGCTGAGTGACCAGGGTTTATTGTCCATCCCTAGTTGCCCTTGGAGAGCTGCTGAAAGTCAACTACATTCGTGCGGCTCTGAAGTCACATGTAAGCCAGACCGGGTAAGGACGGTAGATTTCCTTTCCTAAAGGGCATTAGTGAACTAGAGGGGTTTTTCTGACAATGGTTTCATGGTCATCAGTAGATCCTTAATTCCAGATATTATTTTATTAAATTTAACATCTGCCGTGGTGGGATTCGAATCCAGGCGTCCAGAACATTCCCTGAGTTTTTGGATTAATAGTCTAGCAAAATACCACTCGACCTTGGCCTCCCTCTGATTTGCAGAAGCATTTCACTCACGAGCACAGGTACAATTGTTTCCATCCTGGAGAAGATGGAAGAAGCCAGAAACAGGACATTTAGGGAATAGTGATCATTGTATCGTAAGACTTAGTTTAGCTATGGAAAAGGACAAAGAACAGTTGGGAGTAACAATATCTAACTGAGGGAAAGCCAACTTCAATGCAGTGAGAATGGATCTGAGCTCAATAAATTGGAGTTAAAGGAAAACTGACCGCTGAACAATGGCCCACCTTAAGAAAGGAGATGATTTGGGCAAAGTCATGGTATGTGCCCTCAAAAGGGAAAGGTAGGGTAAACAAATCCTTGGGCGGCGTGGTAGTGCAGTGGTTAGCACTGCTGCTTCACAGCGCCAGGGACCTAGGTTCAATTCCTGACTTGGGTCACTGTCTGCTTGGAGTTTGCTTGTTTTCGTCATGTCTGCATGGGTGTCCTCCAGGTGCTCCAGTTTCCTCCCACATTCTGAAAGACATTCAGGTACATTGACCCAAACAGGCACCAGAGTGTGGCGGCTAGGAGATTTTCACAGTAACTTCATTGCAATGTTAATGTAAGCTTTACTTGTGGCTAATAAATAAACTTGAATTTTAAATCCAGAGCCCCTTGGATGACAAAAGAGGTAGAGATTATCATGGTGAAGGAAAGGTGTGCTTATGACAGATGTCAGGTCAAAAATAATGTGAAAACTGGACTGAATGTACAATGCTCAGGGGAGAGGTGAAGAAGCAAACAAGAGAAGCAAAGAGAGAGTATGAAAAGAGACTGGCAGCCAACATAAAAGGGAATTCCAAAGTCTTCTATAGGCATAAAAATAGTGAAAGGATATGAAAGGAGAAGTTGGGTCAATTTGGGACCAAAAGGGATTTACATTTGGAGGCAAGTAACATAACAGATATTAAATTAATACTTTGCACCTGTCTTTCCCAAGAAGGTGCTACCCAGGCATGAGAAGTCAAATAGGACATCAAAGGGTTTAAAATTGATATGGTGGTGGTATTGGATAGGCTGTCTGTATTTCAAGTTGATAAGACACCAGGATCGGATGTGGTACAGGCAAGGATACTGAAGGGGATCAGAGTGGAAATTGAAGAGGCACTGACCATTATTTCCCAGTTTTCCTTAGACTCAGCAGTAGTGCCAAAGCACTGGAGAATTACAGACACTACATTCTTGTTCAACAACAGGGTGTTAAAAATAAGCACAACTAAAGTCAGTTTACTTTCTAGAAATTTCGAGAAACAATAATTTGGGGCAAAATTAATTCTAGAAACAATAATTTGGGGCAAAATTAATAGTTACCTGGGCAAAGGTGCATTAATTAAGGAAAGTTAACATGGATTTTTTAAGGGAGAATCATAAGAACATAAGAAATAGGAGCAGGAGTAGGCCATCCAGCCCTTCGAGCCTGCCCCGCCATTCAATAAGATCATGGCTGATCTGTCGCTTTTAATCGTGTTTAACTAACTTGTTGTAGATTTTTGAGGAGGTAACAGAGAGTGTTAGAATCATAGAATCTACAATGCAGAAGGAAGCCATTTGGCCCATCGAGCCAGCACTGATGACAATCCCACCCAGGCCCTATTCCCATAATGCCATATTTTTACCCTGCTAATTCCCCTGACGCTAAGGGAGAATTTAGCACAGCCAATTAACCTAACCTGCATATCTTTGGACTGTGGGAGGAAACCTGAGCACCCAGAGAAAACCCACACGTACATGGGGAGAATGTGCAAACTCCACATAGAGATCCAAAGCTGGAATTGAACCCGGGTCTCTGATGTTGTGAGGCAGCAGTGCTAACCGCTGCACCACCATGCCATCCCACTGGGATGAGGGAAGTACTGTTGATGTGGTATACATGGACAGGATGAGAGAGCAGTTACTAAAACATACATTTTCCAAGTAAAAGAAACATGGACTACAAGAGCAAAGGAGGGTATGTTGAACTTGTACGAGGCACTAGTTTGGCCTCAGTTGGAGTCTGTGCATCCAGTTCTGGCTACTGCAATTCAGGAACGATGTGAAGACATCGGAGGGAATGCAGGAAAGATTCACAAGAAGGTTCCAGCAGTGAGGAACTTTAGATATGATGATAGATGCCAGAAATTCTGACTGTTTTCCTTGGTTGGAAAGAAGATTTGATAGAGTTAGTCAAAATCATGAGGGGTCTGGACAAAGATAGGGAGAAACTGTTCCCACCATGAAAGGATGAAGAACAAGATGGCACTGATATAGAGTAATTAGCAAAAGAAACAAAAATATTATGAGAGAATGCTTTTTTTACACAGTGAGTGTTAGGATTTGGAACACACTGCCTGAGACTGTGGCGGGGGGGGGAAGGCTCAACTGAAAGAATCTGAAAGGAATTAGACAGACTGGGCTTATTTCCATTGGAGTTTAGATGAGTGAGAGGTGACTTGAAGGAAGTATGTAAGATCCTGAATGGTCTTGATAAGGTGGATGTGGTAAGAATGTTTTCTCTTGTGAATGAGTCTAGGGCTAGTGGGCACTGTTTTAAAATTAAAGGTCACCCTTATAGGAGAGAGATGAAGAGATTTTTTTTTCCTCTGGAGGTTTGTGAAACTTTGGAATTCTCAGCCTCAGAAAGTGATGGAATCAGGGTCATTGAATACTTTTAAGGCAGAGGTAGAATGATTCCTTTGTCAATAAAGAAATTCTGAGGTTATTGGAGGTGGATGGGAACGTGGAGCTCAAAACACACGAAAATCAACCACAATCTTATCGAATAGCAGAGCAAGCTCGAGGGGCCTCCTTCTGCTCCTATTTTGCACTTTTACACACTTGTAAATGGCCCCCTTCTGCTGTACTGTATGACTCTAAATGAATATCACCACTGTATCTCCTCATCTGAAGTAGGCACTGTTGCCCAAAGCATTAGATTATAAGAGTGATGTATCAACCTAACCCTCCAACAACAATATCCAGCCAACTGCCAACCCCAGCTGCCTTCAGGTCAGCATTAAAGCTGAAAAAGTCACTCTGTTCAAGGGTAGAAATACAATGTCATGATCCAGACTGCAACATGACACAGCTGCACATGGTCCAGGAGACTAGGCAGAGGATTTAATCTGTCGGGGGGGGGGGAAACTGTTGAATTTTAGTAAGAAAAATGAAGAAATTATGATTGAATCTAAAGCAACTTTGACTTGATTTATTATTGTCGCACGGATTGGGGTACAATGAAAAGTATTGCTTCTTGTGCGCTATACAGACAAAGCATAGAGTACATAGGGGAGAAGGAAAGGAGAGTGTGTAGAACATAGTGTTACAGTCATAGTTAGGGTGCAGAGAAAGATCAGCTTAATATAAAATAGGTCTGAAAATAACAGAAAATGATGGAAATAACCTGCCGCTTCAGAATTGATTTTAAAAAAATGCAAACTCAAATTTTGGGTTTGGTCCACGCAGCAGATCTCAACTGAAGTTTATAAATGCTAAAACAGTTTTTCGGATCCCTGGGTCATGCACTGTTCCATAGACCAAGCAACTGTCTACAGTTCTGGTCACCCTATTATAGGAAGAATATTATTAAACTAGAAAGAATGCAGGAAAGAGTTACTAGGATGCTACCGGGACTTGATGGTTTGAGTTATAAGGAGAGGTTAGATGGACTAGGACTTTTGTCTCTGGAGTGTAAGATGCTCCAGGATAATCTTATAGAGATCTATAAAATAATGAGCGGCACAGATCAGCTAGTTAGTCAATATCTTTTCCCAAAGGTAGGGGAGTCTAAAATTAGAGGGCACAGATTTAAGGTGAGAGGGGAGAGATACAAAAGGATCCAGAGGGGCAATTTTTTCACATAGAGGATGGTGAGTCTCTGGAGCAAGCTGCCAGATGTAGTAGTAGAGGTGGGTACAATTTTGTCTTTTAAAAGCATTTAGACCATCACATGGGTACAGACAGATATGGGCTATATGTGGGCAATTGGGACTAGCTTACGGGTTTTAAAAAAAAGGGACAGCATGAACAAATTGGGCCATGCTGTAAACCTCTATGACTGACACATACAACTGGCCATCCAAGTGAGCCAATAATCCTTCCCTCACTACAGACAAGTATTTGGCTTTCACCTAACACCTCGCTTAATGACCTTAGCTAATGCTTGAAACTCAAGTGTCAGAGGAATCCGAGTTAAGCACTGACACCTCATCACTGCGTGATGTTGTGGACTAAATAACGGCACCATCTGTTTTTATGGGACTTTGCGATTGTAATCTAGATTTTCCACCTTCTCTCAATTCCATCTCTCTTGCAACAAGCAACTGATTTTTTTTACATGAAACCAGCACATAAATAAATCCAATTAGAATGTTTAGAATGTGAAACTTACTATCAAATGGAGTCACTGAGTCAAAAAGCGCAGAAGAATTTAAGGGGAAGCTAGATAAGCAGATGAAAAAGGAATAGGAGGATACATTTGGTAGTATGAGATGAAGAGGGTGAGAGGAGGCTCATTTGGACTGAATGCTCTGTTTCGGTTCTGTAAATTCTATGTAAATCTATGTTATAAGGAGTCTACAATTCCATAAGACATAGGAGTAGAATTAGGCCACTCGGCCCATCAAGTCTGCACCACCATTCAATCATGGCTGATTTTTTTCTCATCCCCATTTTCCTGCCTTTTCCCCATAACCCCAGATCCCCTTAGTAATCAAGAACCTATCTGTCTCTGTCTTAAAGACACTCAATGACCTGGCCTCCACAGCCTTCTGCGGCAAAGAGTTCCACAGATTCACCACTCTCTGGCTGAAGAGATTCCTCCTTATCTCTGTTCTAAAGGATTGCCCCTTTAGCTTGAGGCTGTGCCCTCTGGTTCAATTTTTCCTACTAGGGAAAACATCCTCTCCATATCCACTCTGTCCAGGCCTCTCAATATCCTGTAAGTTTCAATAAGATCCCCACCCCCCCATCCTTCTAAACTCCAATGAGTACAGACTCAGAGTCCTCAACCGTTCCTCATACAATAAGCTCTTCATTCCAGGAATCATTCTTGTGAACCTTCTCTAGACCCTTTCCAAGGCCAGCACATCCTTCCTTAGGTATGGGGCCCAAAACTGCTCACAATACTCCAAATGCGAGTTTATCTACAAAAACACTACCAATTAAAGCACTCAACCTTTGTTAACATACCTTAAGAATATTGCAAGCTATTTTAGAATTGCTCTCTCAACGGAACAATGTTACTGCAAGGTCAGGAACTCCAAGTATGATGGGTGGCACGGTGGCACAGTGGTTTGCACCGCTGCCTCGCAGCACCAGGGACCCGGGTTCAATTCTGGTCTCAGGTCACTGACTGTGTGGAGCTTTCACATTGCCCCCGTGTCTGCATGGGTTTCCTCCGAGTGCTCCGGTTTCTTCCCACAGTCCAAAAGTGCTTGGTTAGGTTGATTGGCCATCCTAAATTGACCCTAGCGTCTGGAGATTAGCAGGGCAAATATATGGGGTTGTGGGAATAGAGCCTGGGTGGGATTGTGGTTGGTGCAGACTCAATGGGCTGAATGGCCTCCTTCTGCACTGAAGGGATTCTATGTATACAAAAGCTCTACCAACTCAGCTGATCTTTGTCAATGCTGCAGTCAAATCTCTCTCTTTGGCCTAATGGGCTAACAAAATAAAGATAATAAGTCAATATTGGTATTTTGAGTTGTTATCCAGTGACACCTCCCCCACCCCTATGCTGTAAAGCAATAACTAACAGACATCAAAACAGAAGCAAAATTCTGCAGATACTGAAATAATGTAGAAAATGCCGGAAATATGCAGTAGGTCTGGCAGCGTCTGTGGAGAAGGAAACTCTCTCTATTATAAATTCCCCCATTTCAGACTGTAAGGGGCCTACATTTGTCTTCACTAATCTTTTTCCTCTTACATAATTATAAGAGCTTTTACAGTCCACTTTTATGTACTGGGTTTCAAGCACATGGCGTCAGTGGGAAAAAGAACAAGAGAAGGTCTGTGATGGGAGTGGGGGTAGTGCAGGACAGATTAAATCGCAAAAGATCTCATGGTGCAGGGAAGCTGGTGGTGGTAATGGGACAAGGAAAGAAACAAAAGGTATGCCCAGAGGACCTGTGAATGGCATGATAGCAGACATCTGACTACCAAGTAAAGAATTAAGAAAGGAATGACAGAACAAAAAAAAACAAATTAGCAAAAAGAAAACCATAAAACATAACATGAGCAGAAGTGGCAATCGAAAATCCTTGAAATCAATGTTGAGTCTAAAAGGCCATAAAGTGCCTATTTGAAAGATGCTCTTCCTCAAGTTTGCCCTCAACTTTATTGAAAAATATAGCAGACCGAGAACAAAAAGATCAGAGTAAGAAAAGGTAGAGAATTTTGGTATTAGTGTGAGGATAAGTTATTTTACTCCAGATGTGATTCTATTCACACACTAGGAAGCTTCTATCAAAACAAACTTTATTTTAACAATACTATTTAACCATAACAAATGAATTAGCTTAACTTTTAACAACTAAAATATTTAAATGTGACAAGATACAATTCTTAATCATCTCTATTCTTTCCAATTTAAGAAATATTCCTCACGGGCTTTCACTTCTCTTCAAAATCAGCTAGTAAACACTTCTGAAGATAGAGACACCTGTCTTCTGACGCTCAAACAGCAATCCCCAGAGAGAGAGAAAAACTACCTCTTATTTCTTTCAGGGTCAAGCAAAAATGAAACTGTTTTTCCCCTGTAAGCTTGGCTCCATCCATTCATGTGACTTGGTCTCTTATCAATCAAATTAAACCTTATCCTAAGATTCCAGGTAAACAAAAATGCATTAGCTCAGTTTAAAACAAATACCCTATTACCTAAAATCATTTGTTCTTCTGCATTCTCATCATGGAGCAGTCTGGTTTGCAGACAAAGCAGCACCAGATAAATGAGAGCTGAAGTTTAAACATACCCCACACAAGAAACATGATATGAATACATTTCTTAATGGTACATTATCGTCACAATGTTTCTAGTAGCGGTAGCAATCATGCGGGCTGCTTTGCCCTGTAAGGGTACCACATTTCCTGAGTGTTGTTGGAGCTGCACTCATCCAGGCAAGTGGAAAGTATTCCATTACATTCCTGGCTTGTGCCTTGTAGATGGTGAGCAGGCTTTATGGAGTCAGAAGGTGAGTTACTCACTGCAGGACTCCTAGTCTTCGATCTGCTCCGGTAGCCACACTATTTGTGTAGCTAGTCCACTTTACTTTCTGGTCAATGGTGATCCCAAGTAGGTTGATAATGAGTGATTCATGAGCAATATCTTAAATTGAAAGAACTACACACAATTGTGAGACGACCTTTCATCATCAATCTGAAATCAGTTTCTTTCTCCAGGGAAGCTACCAGAACAGTTGAGTGTTTCAGCATTTTCTATTTTTATTCCAGATTTTCAGCATTCACAATATTTTGCTCTCAAATTTGTGTTCTCTTCAACTGCCTTGTGTCTTGACTTATCCACTATATTTAAGGCAATTAAAATATTGCGTGTTTAATGTGTAAAACAAAAATTATGCTAAGCCTCTTCGCAGAAAGGAAATTTTTAGCTTTTTTATAACTCTTTCATGGGATATGTGCATGGCTCTCTGGCCAGCATTTATTGCCCAACCCCAGTTGCCCAAGGATACTTGAGAGTCAACCACATTGCTGTGGCTCTGGAGTCACATGTAGGCCAGACTGGGTAAGGGCAACAGATTTCCTTCCCTAAAGGACATTAAAGAACCAGAAACAATGGTTTCTTAATTCCTGTTTTTTTCAATTGAATTCAAAATCCACCATCTACCATGGTGGGATTCGAACCTGGGTCCCCAGAACATTAGCCTACTTTCTCAATTAATAGTCTAGTGATGATACTACTAGGCCATCGCCTCTTATTGCTAGGTTTCATCTGAGGAAGCCATCTTGAGGGTGAAGACTCAGCTAGTTCCTCAACAAAATGGGAGTTTACTAAATCGAACGGATATTCCAGAATGCTTTCGGCCTCAGACACTTCACCTTTCACTGCGATTGTGGTCAATAATCTGGAAGCCTGGACTAATGATCCTGAGACACTAGTTCAAATTCCACCAGGCTAGTTGGCGAATATAAATTCCAGTAATTAAATAAATTTCAAGCAAAAAGCTACTATCGGTAATAGTACCAAGAAATTATTGGATTCTCATTAAAAATACATCTGGCTTATGAAAGTTGGTTTGCAAGTGCAGCAGGTAATTAAGAAGGCAAATGGAATTTTGTCCTTCACTACTAGAGGGATGCAGTTTAAAAAGAGAGAGGTTGTAGTGCAGCTGTATAAAGTGTTGGTGATGTCACACCAGGAGTACTGTGTACAGTTTTAGTCTCCTTGAGAAACTGGCACTGGTGGGGGTGTAGAGGAGATTCACTAGGTTGATTCCGGAGTTGAGAGGGTTGGCTTAAGAGGAAAGACTGAGTAGACTGGGGCTGTACTCATTGGAGTTCAAAAGTATGAGGGGAGATCTTATAGAAACATAAAATTGTGAAGGCAATAGATAAGACAGAAGCAGGGAAGTTGTTTCCCCTGGCAAGTGAAACTAGAACTAGGGGGCATGGCCTCAAAATAAGGGGGAGCAGATTTAGGACTGAGTTGAGGAGGAACTTCTTCAAACAAAGGGTTGTGAATCTGTGGAATTCCCTGCCCAGTGAAGTAGTTGAGGCTACCTCATTGAATGTTTTTAAGGTAAGGATAGATACATTTTTGAACAGTAAAGGAAACAAGGGTTATGGTGAGCAAGCGGGTAAGTGGAACTGAGTTCCACTGAGTTCTTTCGGAAAGATTTTATTGAATGACGGAGCAGGCTTGAGGGACCAGGTAGCCTACTCCTGCTCCTAGCTCTTTTGTTCATATCAATGTCTTTTATGGAAAGAAATCTGTTATCCTTACAGCCCCATTGCTTCCTCACTGGTGGGGGCTGGTTAAATCCAGCAGATGGACAACCCAACACCTATTCACTCACACCTGCCTCCACAGGAATTGTTTCAGCAATGGAGGTGACTTTGAGTGACCTGCCCTCCAGTGGGTCAATTGAGGCCCTCAATTGGGCAATTACTGCACATTTAATGGCCTTATCCAGTCACTAGCAGGATGAAACTCTTGGTGGGATGGGTCTATGCCAAGCACACAGCCCCATAGGTTTTCTTGAAAGGGCTTGTAGTAGGCAGGGAGGGGTCAGGGTCCCTCTTTAAGGGACCAGGTCCCCGAGTTGCCCTCCCTCCATGACCTCACAAATCTCACGCCAACTTTCCTCCCCCCAAACCCATAAATTGGCAGCCAGCAAGAGTCCCAAATCCCAACCCAAATCCCAATCCAACACCCATGTCCCAACTCAAATTACAATCCAACACCCAAATCCCAATCCAACACCCAAATCCCAACCCAACACCCAACATTTGTATTCCAAGGTTCAGGAAAGCTATCAGTCTCTGATTGGCTGGAAGCACTCAAGGCGAGATCTCCTGATACAGAATGGCAGAAGTATCACCTTGAATCTATTCATGGCCAACCAGCTGCTAAATGTTTGAAAGGCAGCTGATGTTGCCCTCGATGCTTGCCAGCTTGACTTCTAGTGGGTGTGTGTGGGGGTGGGGGCGGGTTGGTTATGGAGAATCCAGTGCCCCAAATAATTCAGTCCAGTATGTTTGACTTTTAAATACTCACCGAGGAGGCAATGGCATTACTGCCAGACTTTTAATCCATAAACCCAGCTTATGTTCTGGGGATCCAGGTTCAAATCCTGCCATGGCAGATGGTGGAATTTCAATTCAATAAAAAAAATCTAGAATTAAGAATCTACTGATGACCGTGAAACCATTGTCGATTGTCAGAAAAACCATCTGGTTCATTAATGTCCTTTAGGGAAGGAAATCTGCCGTCCTTACCTGATCTGGCCTACATGTGACTCCAGAGCCACAGCAATGTGGTTGACTCTCAATTGCCCTCTGAATAAGGGCAACTAGGAATAGGCAGCAAATGGTGGTCAGCCAGCGATGCCTGTGTATTTCAAACAAATAAAAAAAACAGCCATGCAAGCCCCTCTGTTGTCAAGAGGTGCCTCATTTCTACATTCTCAAGGCCAATTAAGCATGGGCAATAAATGTTGGCTTCACCAGTGAATGAATAAATATTCTTTTGTCCACTTTAAAATACACCTGTAGACAATCTAAGAAGATAAGTGCACATTGCAACAATGTAGCTGAAGACTCAGGAGTGACAGCACCATTACAATAGGAGCAAATCAGAAAATCTGGCATTCCCAGCACTGATATTACAACAAGTTACTCACACGTTATCTCCTGTAAGGAAACAAGTTATCAAAATCACAGAATGTACAACAGGATGTACAACGGGATGTCAAGATCATTTGTAACACTTGGGAAAATATGAAACCAATGCAAAATTTGCACAAGAGTTTTGGGAATGATACTTCCAAAAATATTTGCGACCAAAAACCATAACCTATGCTTCAAAAATTTTGAATCACGATGAGATTTGATAAACCTCCCTTAGCTTGATATATAACTGAATCGTTCCACTCATAACCAGGACATTATTCTATTCTGCGGGTTAAATCAATCTTTGAAATTTTATTTGTGGCCACTTCTTTTATTTCAATGTTTTTGGGAATTAACTGTGCATATTGATATCCCAAAATAAACCTCAATTTGAAGAGAAAAGTAATAGCTGCCAATTTTGCATTGCCATGCACTGAAGAAATGAAGCGCTAAATCACACAATCAATTAAAACTAAAACCTAGGTTCAATAAATGCAATGCAACCTTATTGTCTGGGGATGGTTTCATCCGTAACACATCCTTTTTTTCATTCATTTGTAGGACATGGGCATCGCTGGCTAAGCCAGCATTTATTGCCCATCTCTAGTTGCCCTTGGAGGGTAGTTGAGAGTCACGCACATTACTGTGACACTGGAGCCATGGATAAGCCATTCCAGATAAGGATGGCAGATACCCTTCCCTGAAGGACATTAGTGAACCAGATGAGTTTGGTCTTCAGTAGGTTCTTAATCCCAGATTTTTTTAATTGAATTCAAATTCCACCATTTGCAGGAATTGAACCTGGGTCCCCAAAACATTAGCTGAGTTTCTGGGTTAATAGTTCAGCGAAAATGCCATCACAACAGAACTTAACGCTGACACAAATACTTAACTTTCTACGCTGCCCACCAGAACGCACAGCAGATGCACAGGAGCACAGAAGTTACAAAATAGACGGAAGCCATTTGGTCCATTGAACTAGTGCCAATGCTACCTTTCCAGCTGTAGCCATCTTCAGCTGTATTGGAATTCCTGAATAATTATCTCCTGTTCAACAGTTCCTCAACTGTTGCGCCAACCTTTTTCACCCAGAAGGCTATGGGAATCTGGAACTCCCTGCCTGAAAGTGTGGTAGAGGCGAGATCTCACAACATTTAAGTAGTATTTCGATGAGCACTTGAATACAAGGCTACGGGCTGAATGGCAGAAAGTGGGATTACAATAGATAGGTGCTTGAAGGCTGGTGCAATGGGCTGAAGGCATCATTCCATGCTGTACAACTCAATGGGTGGGATTTTCCAGCCACGCTCACCCCAGAACCATTAAATCCCACCCGAGGTCAATAGATATTTGCATGGTCTGCTGGAGTGTGGCAACTTGGGGATTTTCACAGTAACGTCATTGCAGTGTTAATGTAAACCTGCTTGTAATGTTAATAAATAAACTTCAAATTTTAGATGTGACTATGCCAGATATAACACTAGTAAATGCAGTGGCAAAGTGAACTATACAGAACTGCAGACAATAATATGCACAACAGTTTGAATCACGTAACAACAGGTTTTACTTTATTTTCCTGATCCTGAGTCCTTACTAGGATGTCCTTCCGAGGGGTCTACCTTCCCTCCAGCACTGGTCCAACTATTCAAGTGTGCACCTTGAGTTGGCAGCTATCACTGTACCCTCCTGACTCACTGTCTACTAGCATCGTAGCCTTTCCCCCAATCCCTGATACCACTGCCACCCTGGGTGAGATTAATTAGCCACAGACTGATGACCCCTTTCCATATGATCCTCTTTTCTGAGCCAGTTGTCCACAGCAAACGCCCTCACCCGGATCAGTGAACACCATGGTACCGTATTGGAGAAAAGTCTGTGCAACTTGCCTGAGATTAAATAAAGGCCTGTCACTCACACACAGGAGCACAACTCCCCTCGCTCACTGTCCTTTGTAATCCATTCACAATGCATAACTTCGGGCTCGCGTTGTTGTGTTCACATTTGCCTGACATCAAGCGACTGTCTGCTGAAATAATCTCTTTTTCTCTCTCCCTTTAAATAACAAAGGGGGTGTAGCATTAAAAATTCCAGTCGGTGCACAAAGCGACAGTCCAGTCTGCTTGTGCCTGCTGACAGCTGATTTTCATTCCCGACCGTTTGCAGTTCTTGAAGCTAAACATTCAGCAATCAACCCGTGTTGCTCTCTGCAAAAAAAAAGAACAGAACCTTCCCCAGCTGATTCTCAATAACCAAAAAGAATTGAACAGGAAATCCTCAACTGGCAGGGTCAAGATTGAAACTGCACACAGACTGAGCAAGCGCAGCTGCTCCCCTTCCTGCTTCACTGCAGAGTAACGAGGCATCAGGAGCAAGATTGTAACTGTCTCTCAGTCCTGCCAATTATTTTATCCTTCTCAAGGTTACAGCAGCAACTCTGTGGCATCAATTACAAAAAAAATGTGTCTATATGATTTTTAAACTCAACAACAATTGAGAATGTTCTGCTATCCCCCTGAATCCGCTCCCTTAAATACCTTTATCCCTCAAATACTAAGTCAAGGCTTGTATTTGCCTGCCGCAGAATATAGTCAAATAGTGTTTTTCAGATTCTTTCACAGGAGATGGGCATCATTGGCCAGGTCAGCATTTATTGCCCATCCCTAATTGCCCCTGCTGGGGAGCTGCCTTCTTCAACCGCTGCAGTCCATGAGGTGTAAGGACACCCACAGTGCTGTTAGGAAGGGTGTTCCAGGGGTTTGATCCAGCGGCACTGAAGGAATGCTGATGGGCGGCACGGTAGCACAGCGGATAGCACTGCTGCTTAACAGCTCCAGGGTCCTGGGTTCGATTCCCAGCTCGGGTCACTGTGTGGAGTTTGCACATTCTCCTCATATCTGCATGGGTTTCCTCTGGGTACTCTGGTTTCCTCCCACTGTCCAAAGATGTGCAGGTTAGGTTGATTGGCCATGCTAAGAAATTGCCCCTCAGTGTCCAGGATGCATAGGTTAGAGGGATTAGTGGGTATAATATGTAGGGATATGGGGGTTGGGCCTGGGTGAGATTGTGTTTGGTACAGACTCGATGGGCCTCTTTCTGCACTGTAGGGTTCTATGATCTATGATGTATTTCCAAATCAGCATTGTGTGTGACATGGAGGGGAATATGATGGTGGTGTTTGTATCTCCTGTCCTTGTCCTGTGTGGTAGTGGTTGTGGATTTGGAAGGTGCTGTCTAAGGAGCTTTGGTGAGTTACTGCAATGCATTTGGTAGATGGTACACACTGCTGCCATGGTGCATCAGAGGTGGAGGGACTGCATGTTGAAAGTGATGGATGGGGTACCAGTAAAGTGGGGCTGCTTTGTTCTGGATGGTGTCAAGCTTCTTGAGTGTTGTTAGAGCTGTATCCATCCAGAAAGGTGGAGTTAAAGTCCTGAAAGTGGTTCCTCCAACAGTGTAGCACTGTCTAAATACTGTCAGTCCAGCCCAGTTTTTGTCTCTGAAGTGAGGCTTTTTTTTCAGTAAATAAAGGGTGATGCAGCAAGCTGTCCTATAGTAACTAAACAATAATCATTATTATAAATGCCCATCTTAGGGTGCATCAAACTGAAAAATTGCCTAACTAAACAAGAACCACCAGAAACAGCTGCCTTTCCAATAAAAAGGTAGACTCAAAATCCTGTGATGAGTTACTCATCTCCTGACTCCCCAAAGCCTGTCCACCATCTACAAGACACAAGTGAGGAATGTGATGCAATACTCTCCACCTGCCTAGCTGAGTGCCGCTGTAACAAGACTCAAGAAGCTTGACACTATCCTGGACAAAGTGGCCTGCTTGATTAGCACCCTATCCACAAACATAGGAAGCTGTTTTTACCTGTATTCGAGTGCTTAAGCTGGGATTTGGTAACTGAGGGAGTTTGGTGAGGAGGGCAAAAAGTGATTTTAAATTAATGTTCTACATTTCCCCTAAAAAGTGTGGCAGCCTTGGTAAGTAGGATCCTGGTGAGTATTTCTATTGTCCTTATGCTAAGTTATTAATCAGAAACTCCAAAGTATGTTATGAAGCCCCACTAAATCCTAACCATTTTTTCTATTTTGGGATTAGTGTGAGGATAAGATGTTTTACACCAGGTGTGATTGTATTGACACGACAGAAAGCTTTTATCAAAGAAACGTTATTTAACAATACAGTTTAACTATAACAAATGAATTAGCTTAACTTTTATCAATTGAAATACTTAAAAATTACAAGATACAATTCTTAACTGCTAATCTATCTTTATTAGTTCCAGTTCAAGCAATATTCCTCTTATAAACTTAACCTCTTCAAAATCAGTTAGCATCACATGGACATACATGCTTCTACTTGAGCTGCCAGTCCTCGAGCCTTTACAACACGCCTGGAAAGAGAGACAGAGAGAGAGAGACCTATTTCTCCTAGCAGGTTTCAAACAACAGCCTCCAGAGAGAAAGACACAGAGACACTTCTTACTTCTTTCTGAACCCAGCAGTAACTGCCTGTTTTTCCCTGTAAGCTTAGCTACTCCCTTAGGCACATGATTCTGCCAATCAATGTATTCAAAACCGTAGTCTAAAACCCCAGGGGAAAAAACAAATAAACAGAAATGCATTAACTCAGATTAACACAAACACATTCCTTGCTAAAATCAATCATTAACTTGCATTCTCAGCATGTGACGTGCCTAGTACCTAGACAAATCAGAACCATCTAAAAACAGCTGAATTTTAAACATACCCCTCACAAGAAACATGATATGAGTACATTTCTTTAAGGTACAGCATCATCACATTATACTGTGGCAATCAGAACTGCACACAGTACTCTAGCTGTGACCTATCTATTATTACTGCGTAACCTTTTTCACTAGAAGTATTTTAAATATGTTCCCTATTTATCTAACAAGAACATCAGCCATTTGAGAAGAACAAATACCATTAAAAAAATCCCTGACTGCCTGACAACATCTTTTTATATTTTGAAGTATCAACTTATCTAAACATCACCTCAAACCTATTACTGTATAGATGTGACCAAATCAATCCTAAAGCTAATCTCAGGATAGACGGTGGCATAGTGGTAATGTTACTGGGTTCGTATCCCAGAGGCACATGCTAATGCTCTTGGAATATATGCGTTCAGAACACATTGTGGCAGCTGGTGGAATTTGAATTCAGTTGATAAATCTGGAATTATAAAGCTATCTGACAAAAAGCTGAAAATTATCATCAATTATTGTAAAATTCCAATTGGTTCACTAATGTCCTTTCGGGCAGTAAACTTGTCCTCCTTACCTTGTCTGGCTTACAGATATTCCAGATCCACAGCAATGTGGTTGACCCTTAACTTCCTGAAATGGTTGCTGGCAAGCCACTCAGTTCAGTTAGAGATGGGCAACAAATTTGGCCTTGCCAGCAATGCTCCTATAAAAGTATAATAAGCATCAAATGGAGGGTGACAAAAATCACATTTGTATAAAACATTTCATGACCTCCAAACATTTTAAGACACTTTGGAAATAATGAAGTGCTATTTTGAACTGTTATCACCATTGTGATGTAAGAAATCTACCGCCATTCAGCACACAGCATGGTTCCAAAAACAGCTACGTTAATCATAGAATCCCTACAGTGCAGAAGGAGGCCATTCGGCCCATAAAGTCTGTACAACCACAATCCCACCCAGGCCCCATTCCCATAACCCCACTAATCCCCTGGACATTAGAGTCAATTTAGCATAGCCAATCAATCTAACCCACACATCTTTGGATTGTGGGAGAAAACCAGAGCACCCGGAGGAAACCCACACAGACATGGGGAGAATGTGCAAACTCCACACAGGCAGTGACCTGAGGCCGGAATTGAACCCAGGTCCCTGGCACTGTGAGGCAGCAATGCTAACCACTGTGCCACTGGGTAATCTGTTCACTGAGGGACAAATATTGACTGTGTAGAATTGACCAGCCTTGATTGAAACCATAGAATCTCCAGAGTGCCAAAAGAGTTCAACGTCCCATCTAGACTGCACTGACTCTCTGAAAGAACATCCTGGCCAGGCCCTCCCTCTGCACTACCCCTGTAATCCTGTGCATTTACCATGGCCTATCCACCTATGCTACACATCTTTGGACACCAAAGGGCAATTCAGCATGGTCCATTTACCTAACCTGCACATCTTTGGACTCTGGGAGAAAACTGGAGTGCCCGAAGGAAACCCACACAGACATGGGGAGAACATGCAAACTCCACACAGACAATCACCCAAGGCTGGAATTGAACCTGGAACCCTGTCTCTGAGGCAGCAGTGCCAACCACTGTGCCACCCAACTGCAGGCTTGGGATCTTTTAATTCATCTGGAGAGGGCAGTCATGGTTTAATGCCACATTGACAGTGCAGCGCTCAAACTTAGATACTGTGCTCAAATATGTGGAGAATGGCTTGACCGCAGGAGTTTCTGACTCAGAGACATCTGTTATTGCAGAGCTGAAGTTAACCCTTGTGATCAAGGATTGGGATTCTTACATTCACTTCTTCTGAAGAAAGGGTTGCCAACAGTGAATAAAGGTGTTCCTGGGAGTACCATCACATGGCTCACACCCATGCTCCAGCCAATAGCCATCCTCATGTCGCCCTGTCTTCCTATGCCAGTTGGAAAACAGAAAGATTCAATACCCAATTGAATAATGTTTTATTGTCAGCCAAACAGCCATTTTCAATATTTTTATATCTGCCCGAGAGAAAAGTTCAAAGAAAACTAAGTCCCAATGATTTTTCTCCAGGGTCACACACAGCAGTGTCTTTGAAATTGCTGGAGACTCCAGGCCAATCCTGGAAGGTTGGCAACCATAGACCGGAGATGACAACTTGTTGCTGTATCCATCTGAATTTGAGACCAGTAATGTGCCCAGTGAGCTATCTTGACTCAGCGGCAGGCAGCTCGTTTTTGCTGGTAAAAGAGGGGGCGAAATGAAAACAAAATATTGCGGATGCTGGAATCTGAAACAAAAACAGAAAATGCTGGAAAATCTCAGCTGCTCTGACAGCATCTGTGGAGATTTGAACTGTTGGCTCTATTATCTCTCCACAGATGCTGTCAAACCTGCTGAGATTTTCCAGCATTTTCTGTTTTTGTGAGAGGGACTCACAACACCAAGTTCATGTCTCTGAGTCAGAAACTCCTGTGGTCAAGTCATTCTCCACATATTTGAGTACAGTATCTAAGTTTGAGGAAGCAGCTCGCTTGTTAATTTCACTGTAAATGGCAACAAGTTAGAAATTACACAGCTTTGAAATGGGGAGGCAGCGGTCCAAAAGTTTGTACTACCAAATAAACCTGTTGGACTTTAACCTGGTGGGGTGAGATTATTTACTGTGCCTATCCCAGTCTAATGCCGGCAAATCCACTTTGTGAGAGGGGAAAGAAGTCTAGTGTAACTTAAGTTTATTTATTATTGTCACAAGTAGGAATACATTAACAATGCTGTGAATTTATTGTGAAAATCCCCTATTTGCAATGCCCAATTTGCAAATTCCAATTCCCTGTTCGGGTTTGCTGAGGGAGAATGTAGCATGGACAATGCACCTAACCAGCATACCTTTCAGACTGTGGGAGGAAACTGGCGCACCCGGAGGAAACCCATACAGACACGGAGAGAATGTGCAGACTCCGCATGGACAGCGACACAAGGCTGGGAATCAACCTGGGTCCCTAGCGCTGTGAGGCGGCAGTTTTTTGCATGAAACAATGCCCATTTTCTTTTTGGTGTGCTGTATGAATGAGACAGTACTCCCAGCCGGACTCTGCAATCCCTGAGCAACACTGGGATGTGAAACAAAAACAGGAAATGCTGGAAAATGTCAGCAGGTCTGACAACAACTGTGGAGAGAGAATAGAGTAAGAAATTTCATAACACCACGTTAAAGTCCAACAGGCTTATTTAGTAGTAAACGCCACTAGCTTTCAGAGTGCTGCTCCTTCGTGAGGTGAGTGAGGAGTTCTGATCACAAACAGGGCATATAAAGGCACTACGGTGACGCTACATGTAGACGTTATGAAAACGGATGAATGAACGCCCGACAATCACCAGGCGTGACTGTTCTCTTCCTGTTGGCGAACACTTCAGCAGTCATGGGCATTCAGCCTCTGATCTTCGGGTAAGCATTCTCCAAGGTGGCTTTCACAACACATGACAGCGCAGAGTCACTGGGCAGAGACTGATAGCCAAGTTCCGCACACATGAGGACGGTCTCAACAGGGATCTTGGGTTCATGTCACACTATTTGTAACCCTCATGACTTGCCTGGGCTTGCAACATCTCACTTACTGTCCTGTCTGGAGACAATACACATCTCTTTAACCTGTGCTTAATGCTCTCTCCACTCACATTGTCTGCACCTTTAATACTTGTTCGCTGTGAAGACTCACATTCTAATCAGTATTCTGTAAACTGAGTCGTGCCTTTATATGCCCTGTTTGTGATCAGAACTCCCCACTCGCCTGAGGAAGGAGCAGCGCTCAGAAAGCTAGTGGCTTGTGCTACCAAATAAACCTGTTGGACTTTAACCTGGTGTTGGGAGACTTTTTACTGTATTTACCCCAATCCAACGCAGGCATCTCCACATCAGAGAGAATAGGGCCAACGTTTCAAGTCTGGATGACCCTTCCTCGGAGTTTTTTTTATTTTAACACTGGGATTTTCTCCTCCTTGCTGTACCTGTCAGGCCTGGCTGGTAAAAAGTCTGACAACACCAGGTTTTAGTCCGACCGATTTATTTGATAGTAAATTCACTAGCTTTCGGGTTAGCCCCTTCGTCAGGTGAATGGAGAGTTCTGGCCTCACACAGAGCATATAAAGCACAGACAGTTTACAGATTACTGATTAGAATGCGAATCTTTACACCTAATCTGCTGTTCAAGTTAGGTTAAAGTGTAAAGATTCTGGAGTCTCCATTCACCTCACGAAGGGGCTAACCCGAAAGCTAGTGAGTTCACTATCAAATAAATCGGTTGGACTGAAACCTGGTGTTGTCAGACTTTTTACTGTGTTTACCCCAGTCCAACGCCGGCATATCCACATCAGGCCCGGCTGATACATTTCGGTCTATAGACAGGAATGAGCAAACTTGCTAAGAGTCGCGGTTTTGACCAGAGTTTCACAATCTAAAGTGCACGAAGGTCGGTTCACTATCCACCCTCGATTTAAGCTGTAATGGGTGGAGCTTTAAACGCCGCCGAGTCCGGCCCCCCCCGCTCCCGCATCATCGCCAGCGGCTTCCTGCATTCACCAGGAAGATTAAACCCCGGCCTCGGACCGATAGCTGCTGCTGCCGCCGCCCGGAGGATGGTGCTGGGTAAGCGGGACTCCAGGATCACTTACTGCCAGGGGCTGGGCTGCGGGGCAGTGGCCGGGCTGCTCAGCCGCTCCCTGACTTGCCCGCTGGACGTGGTCAGGGTCTTGACCCAGGTGGGGACCTTTCACAGCAAGAGGGGCTTCCTGAGCACATTCCGGATCCTGGCCGAGGCCGAGGGGGTGCGGGCTCTCTGGAAAGGGAATGGCATCGCCTGCATGCGGCTCTTCCCCCACAGCACCGTACAGCTGACCGCTTACAACAAGTAAGGAAGCAGCTCGCTTGTTAACTTCACTGTAAATAGTAACAAGTTAAGAAATGACACACAGCTTTGAAATGGGGGTGGGGTCTCTTTATGTATCAAATCCGCAGGGTTAATCCTCAGTGGGACACTTGTCAATTTCTGCAACTTTTAGCACCAACTGTGTTGATTTAAATAAAAGGGAGAGGATGGAGAATGGTCTTCGTGTTCCACTTTACAGTGTTTTAGGAGCTCCAGGTTTAAGTCGGTTGGTTGACATTTTGCCGTGGGGGGGGGGGGGGGGGGGGTGCTGGGGGGTGGAGGAGGGGGGTGTGAACACGCCTTCCCTCCACATCCAATCCCCCGGCTTTGCTGTCACTCAGCAAATACTGTAAGGAGATACACCGCTCAGCTTCCGGGTGGGAGTGACTCATTTTACAAGTGGATATAAATAGACAGCGAGCCTCTCAGGTTAAACATGGGCAGTTGCAGTTTGAAATGTCGAGCGCAGTAAAGGGTTCATGTCTCTTCACCCCCCCCCCCCCTTCTCCAAATGGCCTGTCTTTCCACACACTGTACACTTCCTCTCTTTCTATGTATACATATATATATATCATTATAACATCTATCACTTGCCCATCAGCACTCCCTGGCGATTGGAGGAGGCCATTCAGTCCTTCTGACCCCCGTTTCCACCATCCGTTGTGGATCATAGAGTCCGAGTGCAGAAGGAGGCCATTCGGCCCACCGAGTCTGTACCTATCATGTAATCCCACCCATCCCCATAATCCTGTGCTTTTCCCCTGCTGGTCCCCCTGACACTCAGGGTTAATTTAGCATGTCCAATCCACCTATCCCACCCATCTGTGGAGTGTGGGAGGAAACCCACACAGACACAGGGAGAATGTGCAAACTCCACACAGACAGTAATCCAAGCCGGGAACTGAACCCAGGTCCCGGTGCTGTGAGGCAGCAGTGCTAACCACTGTGCCACCCGTAATCATTGCTGGTCCACTGCTCAGTTCCATTTTCCTGCCACTGCTTCTTATCACTCCATCCCTTGGGTTCATGTCATACTGGACACTGTGTTGTAGGAGGCAGTCACACCCCTTAGATTAAATACCTTGAATTCGGTCAGTGGGTCAGGGACAGGAGAGTGTGGCTGCGAATGAGGCAGGTAGAGGGATCCAGGAGGTAAGATTGCAGGAGCCTCAGTCCCTGAACTTGTCCAACAGGTTTGAGATCCTTGCTCCCTGTGTGGATGGGAGTGGGTACTGCAGGGAGCATGAGCAAACTGACCATGTCACCATAGTACATGGAGCTGTTCAAATGGGGGGAGAGAAAAGAAATGTAAATGTAATTGGGGATAGTATGGTTAGGGGCACTGATATAATTTTCTGTGGCCAGAATCGAGAGTCCCTGCCTGGTGCTCAGGTTCAGGATATCTCATCTGGGCTGCAGAGGAACTTGGCATGGGAGGGTAAAGACTCAGTTGTTGTGGTACCAATGACATAAGTAGAACAAGAACAAAGATTCTGGCAAGGGAGTATGAACAGCTAGGAGCTAAATTAGAAAGCAGAACCAAAAAGGTGGTCATCTTTGGATTACTACCTGAGCCACAAGCTAATTGGCCCAGATTAAGGAGGTAAATGCGTGGCTTAAAGATTGTTGTGGGAGAAATGCAGCACTAATATTGGGGCAGAGGGGACCTGTTCCAACGGGATGGTCTTCAACTGAATCGTGCTGGGACCAGAGTCCTGGCGAATCATATAATGGGGTCTGTAGATAGGGCTTTAAACTAAATAGTGGTGGGGGGTGGGGAAGAGGGTTCAGTTGTATGTTGAATTAAAAAATAAAAGTTAAAAGAGAGGGTGGAAGTGCAGGTTAGTGATGAGGACTTTCAACTAGTTAAAGGAGCTGAGGGCTCAGGAGTGGTTAGTAAAGTTTCCAGGCTATGTAATAGAACAGAGATTATAGTGGCAGGAATCTAACCTCAGGCAAAGCAAAAAAGGTGACAAGTATGAGAAGGGGGGCGGTTAATGCAGGATTGAGGGTGTTGTACCTAAATGCCCGCAGCCTCTGGAACAAGGTAAATTAGCTTGTTGCACACATTGAAATTGGACAGTACAATGTTGTGGGCATTACAGAGCAAGGGGATCAGGGCTGGTATCTAAATATCCAAGGATGTGTGTCCTGGTAAAAGGACAAGCAGATGGGCAAAGGGGGCAGGATTGCATTGTTAGTGAGGAATGAAGTTAAATCGATAGCAAGAAGCGATATAGGATCAGAATGCATAGAATCTCTGTGGGTAGAGTTGAGAAATCGCAAAGGTAAAAAGACCCTAATGGGTGTTATGTTCAGGCCTCCTAGCAGTAGTCAGCATGTGGGGCAGAAAATAAATCAGGAGATAGAAAAAGCTTATTAAAAAAGGCAATATTACAATAATCATGGGGGACTTCAGTATGCAGGTGGACTTGGAAAATCAGGTAGGTAGTGGATCCCAAGAAAAGGAATTTGTGGAATGTCTAAGAGATTTTTTTTTGGAGTGGCTTGTGACAGAGACTACTAGAGAACAGGCAATTCTAGATTTGGTGATATGTAATGAGGCAGACTTGATTAGGGAACTTAAGATGAAGTAACCCTTAGGGAACAGTGACCACAATACAATAGAATTTACCCTGCAGTTTGAGAGGGAGAAGCTGGAATCAGATATAACAGTATTACAATTAAGTAAAGGTAACTACAAAGGCATGAGGGAGGAGTTGGCCAGAGTTGATTGGAAAAGGAGCCTGGCAGGGAAGACAGAGGAACAGCAATGGAAGGAATTTTTGGGGGTTATTTGGGAAATTCATCCCAAAGAGGAGGAAACATGTGAAGAGGAGAAGGAGGCACCCATGGTTGACGAGGGAAGTCAAGGACGGCATAAAAGCAAAAGAAAAGGCATGCAAAGTGGTCAGGATGATTGGGAAGCCTTTAAAAGCAAGCAGAGGACAACTAAAAAAGCAAAAGGAGGGAGAAGCTAAAATATGAGTGTAAGCTAGCTTGTAATATAAAAGAAGTTAGGAAGAGTTTTTTTCAATATATAAAAGGTAACAGAAAGACATAAATAGATATTGGACTACAGAAAAATGAGGCTGGAGAAGTAATAATAGGAAACAAAGAAATGGCAGAGGAACTGAATAGTTACTTTGCATTACTCTTCACAGTGGAAGACACCAGTGGGATGTCAGAGCTTCAGGAGAGTCAGGGGGAACAGGTGAATGTAGTTGCCATCACTAAGAAGTCGTCTCTGGGGAAACTGAAAGGTCTGAATGTGGATCAATCACCCTACACCCCAGAGTTCTGAGGAAATTGTGGAGGCATAGGTGGTGATCTTTCAGGAATCATTGGAGGCAGGGAGGTTCCCGAAAGTAGCTAATGTAACACCACTGTTTAAGAAGGAAGTGAGCCAGCAGATGGGAAATTATAGGCTGGTTAGCCTGACTTCAGTCATTGGCAAGATTTTAGAATCCATATTTAAAGATGAGATTGCAGAGTACTTGGAATTGCATGATAAAGGAGGACTGAGTCAGCATGGCTTTGTCAAAGGGCGGTCATGTCTGACAAATCTGTTAGAGTTCTTTGAGGAGGTAACAAGGAAGTTAGATAAAGGAGAAACAGTGGACATGATTTATTTAGATTTCCAGAAGTCCTTTGACAAGGTGCCGCATAGGAGACTGTCAAATAAGTTAAGAGCCCATGGTGTGAACAAAGAACAACCCAGCACGGGAAACAGGCCCTTCGGCCCAACAAGCCCGCGCCGCCGCATCACCCTACACCTATTCTACCCTGCGTGTCTACGAATAGAACCCCTGACTTAGCCAGATTCAGGGGAGAATAGTGTCAATTTGGTAAAACCAATCAGCCTAAGAGCACATCTTTGGGGTGTGGGAGGAAACCGGAGCGCCCGGAGGAAACCCATGCATCCACAGGGAGAATGCACAAACTCCCACAGGCACAGGCCCAAATCCATGTATCTGCACAGCTAGCAGTGCTAGTCACCGAGCTGTTGCGGCGCCCTTCTACCAGTCCAGGATCAAGCACACACACCGACACAAAGTACTAGGCCACTCCTGGAACCTCCAAGAGTAGCCCACGCACGACCCATTGTGTGCATGCCCCTCGTTTGACGACGAGGTGGACCTCCGCCTGCGGAATAAAAGACAAAAACGTTAATCACAAGCCTGCCTTTCCGGTCTCTCCCGAGGTTCTAACCCTTATTTAATACCCCTACCATAACCCTCCATCCTCGTTTCACTCATGTGCCTATCTAACTGAACCTTAAACGAGTCCAACGTTCCCGCCTCCACCACCCTACTCGGTAGCGCGTTCCATACACCCACAACTCTCTGCGTAAAGAACCTTCCTCTCATATCCAAATTATATCTCTCCCCCCTCACCCTTAAATCATGCCCTCTTGTATTTGTTACCAATCTAGGGAGCAGTCTCTCACTATTGACTCTGTCTATTCCCTTCAGTATCTTATATACCTCTATCATGTCCCCCCTCAATCTCCGTCTTTCCAAGGAGAACAGTCCCAGTTTCTCCAACCTTTCCTCGTACCCCAGCCCCTCCATGCCAGGCAACATCCTGGTAAACCTCCTCTGCACCCTTTCCAGAGCCTCCACGTCCTTCCGGTAGTAAGGTGACCAGAACTGGACGCAGTACTCCAAATGCGGTCTAACCAACGTTCTATACAACTGAAGCATTAGTGTTAAGTGGAGTGTTAAGGGTAAGATCCTGGCGTGGATCGAGGATTGGTTGATTGGGAATAAAAGGTCTTTTTCAGGATGGCAGCTGGTGACTAGTGGTGTGCCTCGGGTCATTAATATACATTAACGATTTGAAAGAAGGAACTGATGGCACTGTTGCTAAGTTGCAGGTAATACAAAGATATATGGAGGAACACGCAGCATTGAGGAAGTATGGGGGCTGCAGAAGGACTTGGACAGGTTAGGAGAGTGGACAAAGAAGTGGCAGATGAAATACAATGTGGAAAAGTGAGGTTATGCACTTTGGAAGGAGGAATGGAAGCATAGACTATTTTCTAAATGGGAAATGTTTAGGAAATCAGAAATGCAAAGGGAGCTATTGTTCAAGATTCTCTTCAGGTTAACGTGCAGGTTCAGTTGGCAGTTAGGAAGGCAAATGCAATGTTAGCATTCATGTCGAGAGGGCTAGAATACAAGAGCAGGAATGGACTGCTGAGGCTGTACAAGGCTCTGGTCAGACCCGTTTGGAGTATTGTGAGCAGTTTTGGGCCCCATATCTAAGGAAGGATGTGCTGGCATTGGAAAGAGTCCAAGAGGAGGTTCACAAGAATGATCCCTAGAATAAAAAACTTGGCTTATGAGGAACAGTTGAGGACTCTGGATCTGTACTCGTTGGCATTTAGAAGGATGAGGGGGGGATCTTATTGAAACTTACAGGATACTGCGAGGCCTGGATAGAGCGGACATGGAGAGGATGTTTCCACTGGTAGGAAATACTAGAACTGGAGGGAACAACCTCAGGCTAAAGGATGATCCTTTAAAACAGAGGTGAGGAGGAATTTCTTCAGCCAGAGAGTTGGTGAATCTGTGGAATGTTTGCCAAAGGTGGCTTTGGAGGCCGGGTCATTGAGTGTCTTTAAGACAAAGATAGGTAGGTTCTTGATTATTAAGGGGATCAGGGGTTATGGGAAATAGGCAGGAGAATGGGGATGAGAAAAATATCAGCCATGATTGAGTCTGCTCCACCATTCAGTGGGCTGAGTGGTCTAATTCTGCTCTGATGTCTTATGGTCTTATGGGAGAGAATTTGGCTACCTTTATGTGACAATTAACTTAGTTCTGAGTTTAAAATAGTATCTCATTCTTGTTTGTTACCTCATCAGAGGAATTAGTTACTCTGTATTTACTCTATCCATTCCTGTTACAAATTCTTTCTTAAATGATTCCAGGTATTTTTAACCTCAGAAATTTATTTCACTCCTTGGTTACTCTTTACTAACACGTTCGCAACTTCAACCACTATAGTTTAATTTAAAGGAATCTACCTAAAATAATCTCTTAAAAATATCCAGCAGACAGATTTTTGGTTCATTTTAAGTCCCAAAAGTATAAGGAAGGGAGAAATTTGCAGGGCCATTCGCAAACAGCAGAAATAGATCTAACTGAGCAGCACATGGTTAGCACTGCTGCCTCACAGCACCAGGGATCCAGGTTCGATTCCTGGCTTGGGTCACTGTCTGTGTGGAGTCTGTACTTTCCTCCCATGTCTCCGTGGGTTTCCTCTGAATTTAAATTCAGTTAATAAACTTAAATTCAATTAATAAACCTGTCATATAAAGCTAGCTTCATTAATAGTGCCCATCTCTATCATAGATTGTCATGAAATCCCATCTGCTTCACTCGACTCCTTTAGGGGAGGAAATCTGCCGTCCTTACCTGGTTTGGCCTACATTTGACTTGGTTGATTCTGAACCATCCTCTGAAGCGTTCAGTTCATGGGCAATGAGGAATGGGCAGCAAATGCTGGTGTTGCCAGAGATGCCCACTTCTCATAAAAGAATAAGGAGAAAAATGTTGTTTTTAGATAGCCTGGTGTAACAAAGTGACAGACACTGGGAGGTATAGTTTTAATAGCTGGACTGAGCTAAGATAACCGTTTTCTTCAGTTGAAGCCCTTCAGTTAGTTTCAGTGTCCAGGTCTGGTTAGCATAGGTTCCTGCGTTGCGTGCTACTCAGTGGTTCCTGCTTAACGTCCATGTATGGGAGGGATGAGATTGTGCATAGCTGAAATGCCCTTCATAGTTAAATAGCCTGCTCATTCTTGTCAGGGTTCATATGAAGATTGTTGCAGTATGGTGGTTCTCAGTTTTTTTCATTCATTCATAGGACATGGGTGTCGCTGGCTGGCCAGCATTTATTGCCCATCCCTAGTTGCTCTTGTTCAGAGGGCAGTTGAGAACCAACCACATTGCTGTGGCTCTGGAGTCACTTGTAGGCCAGACCAGGTAAGGATGGCTGATTTCCTTCCCTAAAGGGCATCAGTTTTCCCGACAATTGACAATGGTTTCATGGTCATCAGATTCTTAATCCCAGATTTTTTATTTATTGAATTCAAATTCAGCCGTAGCGAGATTCAAACCCGGGTGCCCAGAATGTTAACTGAGTTTCTGGATTAATCGTCTAGTGACAATACCACCGTGCCATCACTTCCCCCAACAAGAGTCAGTCTTCAGAAAGGAAGGAATGATGACAATTTATGAATGGATCTGCATGTAATTATGATTTGGATAAGATCAGCAGACACATGGGAATGCCACCACTGGGAGGTTCCCCTCCAAGTCACCCACCATCCTGACTTGGAAACATATCGTCGTTCTTTCACTAGTGCTGGATCAAAATCCTGGAATTCCCTCACTAACAGCACTTTGGGTGTACCTACACCACAGGCACTGCAGCGGTTCAAGAAGACAACTCACCATCCAGGGCAATTAGGGATGGGCAATAAATGTTGACCTAGCCAGTGACACCCACATACCATAAATAGATAAAGTAACTGGTGTAGTTCACATTAGCAGATGCACGTGCCCATTTTTAATTCTTATGCATGGGATATGTTTACTAGATAATTACTTGGTTTCTGCAACAACGTAAATTTAACCACCTTTTGTGAGCATACTTGGCCTCTCTGTGCTATTAGTTTATTTGAGGAGGACACATGAGGACGGCTTCAACTGGGATCTTGGGTTCATGTCACACTGCATGTAACCCCTCACCATTTGGCCTGGGTTTGCAAAATCCTACTAACTGTACTGGCTTGAGGCAATTCATACCTCTTTAACCTGTGATTATCCGTCTCTCCACTCACACTGTCTATACCTGTAAAGACTTGATTACCCGTAAAGGGTCCCATTCCAACCATTATCTTGCAAAGAACAAAGAAAATTACAACACAGGAACAGGTCCTTTCACCATCCAAGCTTGCACCGACCATGCTGCCCAACTGAACTAAAATCCTCTAACCTTCTGGGGACCAAATCCCTCTATTCCCATCCTATTCATATATTTGTCAAGATGCCCCTTAAAAGTCACTATCATATTTGCTTCCACAATCTCCCCCAACAGCGAGTTCCAGGCACCAACCACCCTCTGTGTAAAAAGAAATTGCCTCATACATGTCCTTTAAACCTTGCCCCTCGCACCTTAAACCTGTGCTCCCAAGTAATTGACTCTTCCAGCCTGGGAAAAAGCTTCTGACTATCCACTCTGTCGACGCATCTCAATCTTGTAGACTTCTATCAGGTCACTCCTCAACCTCTGTCGCTCCAGTGAAAACAAACCAAGTTTCTCCAACCTCTCCTCATAGCTAATGCCCTCCATGCCAGGCAACATTGTCTCTGTCTATATATGGGGTGTTTGTGAACCCAACTCTCCACTTACATGATGAAGGGAGCAGCGCTCTGAAAGCTTGTGATTCCAAATAAACCTGTTGGACTTTAACCTAGTATAGTGAGACTTACTGTGCCTACCCCAGTCCAACACCGGCATCTCCACATCATAGTTTATCAGAAATACTGTAATATTTCATGATAGAAAAATAAATTCACACAGATCTTCATATCAGAATAAGAAGCTGTTTATTTAATTGATCATTTACTAATTTTAGTTTCTGCAATTTCCAGTACAGGAGAATTGAATGTTTTCCATTTTTATTTCTGCATCATGCAATGTTGTTATAAACAGCTGGTCCAGATTGTATCCTGTTCCACTGCCTGCAATATCTTTAAATGTATACTTCATTAAAATGAAGACCTAGTAAACTATGCTTTGATTCATCACAAATGAAGATTCTCTGAATTGTGAGGGTTCTGAGGTATTACTGAATTTTCAGTCCCCATGCTGCCTCGTTGCAGTAACTTGTTGAGTCACGGCACTTGTGCAATTCTAGGCAGATGACACAAAGCAGGAGAAGGCATTGGAAGCAGTTCCTCCTTAGTTGGTTTTGAATTTCCCCCAGAACCCTCTCCGCTCAAAGAACAACTCCAGTTTCCACCCATGTCTGCGCCTAACAGCTGTCCCCATTACTGGCTTCATTCTAATGACAGGGTTTATTGTGCCACTAATTATTGTTGGCTCAGATTTTTAGATGGATCTAGGCTACACAAGTGAGAACTGCTACCAGCATCCCTTTTGAGACATTGATTGTTTGTTTCCCAGGTTTGTGAGCCTCTTCATGGATGACTTTGGTCACATATCCCATTGGAGTGCCATTGTAGCAGGAAGCCTGGCTGGGATCGTGGCTGCTATCCTGACTTACCCAGCGGAGCTGATTGAGACCCGCCTAATTGTTCAGAACAGCACGGCGCCCACCTACAGAGGGATCATCCACACTTTCTTCACCATCTACACCAAGGAGGGATTCCCAGCACTTTACCGTGGGGCCTCACTGACAATACTGGGTAGGTGGAGAAGACCTTCAATACAATGAGAAACATTGAGGGAACTAGGTCTCTTCTCCCTGGAGAGATGAAGGTTGAGAGGCAACCTGAAAGAGGTTTATAAAATATTGAGAGGAATAGATAGGATGGATTCTCGGAGGCTATTTCCCAGGGCTGAAACAGTCGCTACGAGAGGACACCGGTTTAAGGTGCTGGGGAGCAAGTACAGAGGAGATGTCAGGGATATGTTTTTCACTCAGAGGGTGGTGAGCGAGTGGAATCGGCTGCTGTCCCACCCAATAGGTTTTGCAGACATTAGCTAATTAACTCTTCAAATCCCTCCCTATCTCTATAAGTTTCTCCACCTTACAACCCTCCCAGGAATGTGCGCTGTTCCTCTTGTGGTTCCTCACTTGTTTAACCATTTTTGACTGTCTCTTCAGCTATTTAGACCCTCCCTAGACCTCTTTGTCTCTCTTACTCCTCCCCTCAAAATGTTCCTTCAAACCTTTTTCTTCTCTACTGTTTGATCATACATTCTAACTTGGTGCCAAGTACGTGCTTGTATAGCTCCTTTGGGTTATGTTATTACATTAAAGGCATTGGCTGAGTCTTGGCATTCACCATCACCTTCACAAGGGCAATAAATGCTGACCCAAATCTCATGAATGAATGTTTTTAAAAAAAATTGAAATTTGTTTTTGTAGCTAATGATAGAGGCGAACTCGCTGAGGTCTTTTAAAAGACTTCTGGATGAGTATATGGGATTTAATGGGATTAGGAGTTACAGATAGTTCTATGGCTTGGTAGGTATGGATATGATCGGCGCAAATTGTGGGCCGAAGGGCCTGTTTGTGCTGTAGTGTTCTATGTTCTATTTCTACCTGTATTTGTAGATTTGCTTAGGAGCAGGAGAATTGTTGTCGAAGATGCTAATTCACCCAGTAGATAGAGAACTCAACTATTTATGGATTCCTAGATGGACATTTTTAGAGGATTCTACATTTAACCTTTATTAATCAGTTAGAAATGGATAGTTCAGCTGAAGCTCTCGCTCTGGTAGTGAGTGGAGACAGGGTGGGGCCTGAGCTCGATTACTCCCCTACAAAATGATGGCCAACACTCACTGTCAATGCTGTCACATGATGACCAGCCACTTGGGCAAAGTGACTGGCATCCAGGTGGGGAGATGGGTGAAAATTGGTTAGAAATGTGTTTGGGCAAATGCAGTAATAGAAAGAGGGAACTGGAAGGGTTGTGTAACACATACAGCAACAAGCTGGGTCATTCTGGCTGGGAAGACGTGGGGGTCATGATGAGTTTGTGACCTTTAGCAAAGCTGCCTGTGGGTGGCACCACTTGAAAAGAGTTCCTAAAAAGAGGAATTGGAGAGAAGGTTAACTCTCATTTCACAGCTATCCGCCCTCAGTGGAGCTTTTCACAAGTGGTTAGAAGTGAAGATTCGTAGCGTACCTACTTGTTTTCTCAATCAGACCTGGGAAGGGAGGGGATTTGGCTGGAAGACTCGAAGAAGAGGAAAATATGAGTGGGGAGAAAATAAAATGGCTCAGGAAGTAGGAAACTTTTTTTTAGGATTGCCTTTGACCTATTACCAGATTACTGCCCTATTTCCTGGTCCCTTGCACATTAATACATTGATTTTCAAGTTGGTACGTTAGACTTGAGGCAGTTTGTGTCGGGGAAATTCCAGGGAACCTGGGACCTTGAGACAGAAGCACAGTGTCTTGAGAACAGTGTATATTCTTTATTTTTCTACATTTATTGGTTTATTAGCGAGCTGTTTCTGTCTGCTGCAATATGACTGCTTTAGCAATGGGAGGACTGTTTCCTTATGGCTAGTTAATGCCCTGGTTCAGATGTTGGGACAGGGTAGAACCTTGGATGTGTGTTGGGATTTACAGGTGGTCCCAGGATTGTGTCATGGGTGGCCCAGCAGGCAGGGACAAGACAACAGCAAAATGAGCAGGCTTGCAACCCAGGGCAGAAACTTTGACTTTTCAGCGCCGTTGTGGTGGGACTCGCTTGTAGGAGTTTCGATACCACAGCTAAAAATCCATTAACTTTTGGTGGGACTGGATGATCCTGATGCCAGGCGGGGCTGGAAAATCCCACCCAATAGGTTTTGCAGACATTAGCTAATTAACTCTTCAAATCCCTCCCTATCTCTATAAGTTTCTCCACCTTACAACCCTCCCAGGAATGTGCGCTGTTCCTCTTGTGGTTCCTCACTTGTTTAACCATTTTTGGCTGTCTCTTCAGCTATTTAGACCCTCCCTAGACCTCTCTGTCTCTCTTACTCCTCCCCTCAAAATGTTCCTTCAAACCTTTTTCTTCTCTACTGTTTGATCATACATTCTAACTTGGTGCCAAGTACATGCTTGTATAGCTCCTTTGGGTTATGTTATTACATTAAAGGCATTGGCTGAGTCTTGGCATTCACCATCACCTTCCGTCATTAAGGAGGAAATTGCGAGGCATCTTGAAGGGAATTGCTTGATAGGGCAGACGCAACACGGTTTCATTAAAGGGAAGTCGTGTCTGACAAATTTACTGGAGTTCTATGAGGATGTGTCTAGGGCAGTGGATAGAGGAGAGCCGGTGGATGTGGTCTTTCTGGATTTTCAGAAGGCGTTTGACAAGGTACCTCACAAGAGGTTATTGCAGAAGGTCAGGGGACATGGAGTTGGGGGTAGGGTGTTAGCGTGGATAGAGGATTGGTTGTCAAATAGGAGGCAGAGAGTGGGGGTCAATGGGTGCTATTCGGATTGGCGGTTGGTGACTAGTGGAGTGCCCCAGGGGTCGGTGCTGGGGCCTCAGCTATTTACCATTTATATAGATGATCTGGAGGAGGGAACCGAGTGCAGGATGTCGAAATTTGCTGATGACACCAAGATTGGGGGAAAGGCAAATTGTGCGGAGGGTGTGGAGAGTCTGCAGAAGGATCTAGATAGGCTGGGCGAATGGGCCAGGAAATGGCAAATGGAATTTAATGTTGGCAAGTGTGAGGTGGTCCACTTTGGTAGGAAGAATGGTAGGAAGGACTATTACTTACGTGGCGAAAAACTGCAGCAGGCGACGGTGCAGAGGGACCTCGGGGTCCTTGTGCATGAGTCGCAAAAACCCAGCTTACAGGTGCAGCAGGTGGTCAGGAAGGCGAATGGGATGCTGGCCTTCATAGCGAGGGGGATTGAATATAAAAGTAGGGAGGTCTTGCTGCAGCTGTATAGGGCATTGGTGAGGCCGCAGCTGGAGTACTGTGTGCAGTTTTGGGCGCCGCACCTGCGCAAGGATATTTTGGCCCTGGAGGGAGTGCAGAGGAGGTTTACTAGGCTGATACCGGAGTTGAGGGGATTGAGCTATGAGGAGAGGCTGAATAAACTCGGCTTGTACTCGTTAGAGTTTAGAAGAATGAGGGGAGATCTCATTGAGACGTATAAGATGATGAATGGGATGGATAGGATAGAGGTGGAGAGACTCTTCCCGCTCAAAAAAGACAGTAGGACTAGGGGGCACAGCCTCAAGATAAAGGGGAGGCGGTTTAGAACGGAGTTGAGGAGGAACTTCTTCACTCAAAGGGTGGTGAATCTCTGGAATTCTCTGCCCGTTGAAGTGGTGGAGGCTGCCTCGCTAAATATTTTTAAGAAGCGGGTTGATGGGTTCTTGATAAGAGAGAGGATTAAGGGTTATGGGGAGAGGGCGGGAAAGTGGAACTGAGCCACGACAGATCAGCCATGATCTTATTGAATGGCGGGGCAGGCTCGAAGGGCTAGATGGCCTACTCCTGCTCCTATTTCTTATGTTCTTATGTTCACAAGGGCAATAAATGCTGACCCAAATCTCATGAATGAACGTTTTTAAAAAAAATTGAAATTTGTTTTTGTAGCTAATGAAAAATACTGGCATTGCTTTATATCACGGTATGAGGCGGGGAATGCTGAAGAAGGAACTTAGGAGAGTGTGAGTGAGAAGTTGTGGACATGTTTTGAAAAGTGAGGATGATTCAGAAAAACAAAATCCAAGAAAAGCAGAGTTTTGGATCCGGTGACAATGGCCAGAACTCCTCCACCTTGCCTGCTGTGGAATTACAGCGGGTGAGGGTCCAACAACGGAAATCCCCGTTGACCTCGGATGGTAATTCCTGGCCTCGCATGGCCATAAAATCCCTTAAATCTGTAGTTGGCATCCCTTGGAATTCTGACTCACTATAATCTACTTTTGGAACCTTCTGAAATCTTGAAAGTGCTTTCAAAATGCAAGTTTTTCCCTTTCTTTGTAAACTGGCAGGAAACTTGCAACCTAATCCTCGCGAAGATTTTCTAACTCCTCCTGTTCACGCTTCTACGGTCAGTTATCCATTGGTATCATTGACGGACTAACCACATGAAACGTTCCTCCCTAGATTAGAACAAGTAAACAAGTGAATCATATGATCTGCCAATCAGTACAAACAGGGCAGCATCTATTCACTTGGATTGAAATACTAAACAAATACCATACAGCACTTCAGCATCATTTACAGACCAAGATTTTACTTATTTTAATAATTTTATGAAATAGGAGCAAGAGCAGACAACTCACCTCTTTCAGCCCACTCTGCTATTCATTATGATCATGGCTAATCTAGCTCAACTTTACCTTCCCGTACTATCTTCATGTCCATTCTCATCCTTGGGTGGCACAATGGTTAACACTGCTGCCTCACAGCAGCAAGGACCCGAGTTCAATTCCGACCTTGGGTCACTGTCTGTGTAGAGTTTGCACATTCTCCTCGTATCTGCATGGGTTTCCTCCAGGTGCTCCGGTTTTCTCCCACCATCCAAAGATGTGTGGGTTAGGTTGATTGGCCATGCTAAATTCTCCCTTAATGTTAGTGGGGGGGGTGGGCTAGCAGGATAAATGTGGGGTTAAGGCATGGATGGAGCTGTTATCAATGCAGGCTTGATGGGCTGAATGGCCTCCTTTTGCACTGGAGGGATTCAATGATTTGCTCTTTCATGGGATGTGAGTGTTGCTGGCTGGGCCTGCATTTGTTACCCATATCTAATTGACCCTGAACTGTGTGGCTTGCTAGGCCATTTCAGAGGGCAGTTAAGAGTCAACTACCTAGCTGTGGGTCTGGAGTCACGTGTAGGCCAGACCACATAAGGATGGCAGATTTGCTTCCCAAAAGGACTTTATTGAGCCACGTGGAGTTTTACAAAACTCAATGATAGTTTCACAGTCAGATACTATTTTCCAAATCCATATTTTATGAATTAGATTGTAAATTCCACCAGCTATCATGGTGGGATTTGAACCTGAGTCCTCAGGAACATCATCCTTGGCCTCTTGATTGCTAGTGCAATGATATTACAATTATGCCACTGCCTCTCTGAATTCTTCGATTCCCTTAACATCCAAAAATCAACAATTCACAGCTGTCTGGGCCAGAGAATTCCTAAAATCCACCACTCTTTGAGTGAAGAAATTTCTCCTTACCTCAGTGCGAAATGACCAACCCCTCATTCTCAGTCTGTGACTCCATATGCTAGATTTTCCAGCCAAGGGAAATATTTTAGACTCATAGAATCCCAATAGTGCAGAAGGAGGCCATTCACCCATCGTGCCTGCACCAACTCTCCGAAGGAGCGTCCATCCAGGCCCAACCCCCCGACCTATCCTCGTAAGCGTTTGCTATGGCCAATCCACCCAACCTGCACATCTTTAGATTGTGGGAGGAAACCGGAGCACCCGGAGGAAACCCTCGCAGATACGGGGAGACTCCGCACCGTCAGATGGTCACCCAAGGCTGGAATTGAAC
The DNA here is from genome assembly GCF_965287045.1 of Carcharhinus amblyrhynchos. Classification (NCBI taxonomy): domain Eukaryota; kingdom Metazoa; phylum Chordata; class Chondrichthyes; order Carcharhiniformes; family Carcharhinidae; genus Carcharhinus; species Carcharhinus amblyrhynchos. The sequence goes on from NC_137327.1 coordinate 128,898,671, forward strand.
CTGGATCCCTGGAATTGTGAGGCAGCAGTGCTAACCACTGTGTCACTGTTTATTAGCATCAGTCTTATCAAGCTCTTGATGAATTGTATATGTTTCAATCAGATCACCTCTTGCTCTAATCCGAGAATTCTTATACTTCCTTTTTCAGGAGCAGTGCCCTTTTCCGCAGGTTCCTTTTTGGTCTATGTCAACCTGGATAAACTCTGGAATACACCCAGTGTGAAACACACGCCTCTCCAGAATTTTGGCAATGGCTGTCTGGCAGCCGGTGTCGCACAGACGGTCTCCTTCCCATTTGAAACTGTAAAAAGGAAGATGCAGGTGAGTTTTGAGCTGTCCTTCTACAGCTGGGAAGGTGAGTGGTATATTGAACTGTGCCTGCAACCTTCTACCTACCTTGTGTTGTACCTGCTAATTCTCAGATACTTTCGACCAATTTACTCACTCCAAGGTTTTACCCCAGTGCCCTTATTTGCAAGATGGACAAACACAAGTAAAGGTTCAATAAGTTTATTAATAATACTATTAACCCTTAAATTACCCACATAAAACAAGAGGATCCCCCAGATTCAAGTATACCACCCACGAAGATGGTTTGGTTAAACTGCTGCTCGATCCTCTGACTCCCTCTGGTCCATCGTCACAAAAGTGAATCTCAATGGCAGCTTGTTCCTTCCTGCCTTCTCTGGTCAGCCTTCCAGATGGTCAAGGTCATCTCCTTTGTCGAGTCTTTGCTCCTGGTGTGTCTGAAATGTGTCCCTTTATCCCCCTGCCTGCTTGCCTTTCCAGAAACCTCTCTGGCTTCTGGCCAATGAGGTCCCAGGAGGGGGTTCCAGTACCCAGTGGGTTTCTTGATGTCTGCCTGACAGGGTCCGCCCCCAGGTGTCCACCTCCATGCTGCTGCTTACATGTAACCTGTTACCAGATAAGGTAACTGCAGGAACTCTCGGTGACACAAAATCTGGCCCGATCTGGACCTCTAACAATAGACCAGTGATTTATCTCCTGCTGGGTCTCAGTAGGGTGCAACGACCTTTGATGGGTGATTGATGGGTCAGGCCCAGACACATTTGTGTATTTTGTACAATTGGCCTGCCCGAGGTTTGACTGTGTTTGATTTTATTATGCCCAATTCTTTAATTTAGGATGTCCAATTTAATTAGTCTTAAAACTAGGCTCTGGTTATATTACACAATTGTATGGCTGGGTACGTTTCCCTGGTACCTCTAGTCAGTAACTATAGCTACTTTAGCACCCTCTGATGAAGGGTCCTCTAGACTTGAAACATTGGCTCTGTTCTCTCTCCACAGATGCTGTCAGACCTGCTGAGATTTTCCAGCATTTTTCTGTTTTTGTTTCAGATTCCAGCATCCACAGTATTTTGTGTTTAATTTTGGCAACCCACTTTTCTTGATGCTCATTCCTCATCTCCTAAAAGCTATTAATTGCGAATTCCTCTGTCAATTTTGATAAGACCATCAGATATAGGAGCAGAATTAGGCCATTCAGCCCATCAAGTCTGCTCCGCCATTCGATCATGGCTACTAGGCTTCTCAAACCCATTCTCCCACCTTTCCTCTGTAACCGCTGATCTCCTTACCAATCAAGAACCTACCTATCTCTATCTTAGATGTGCTCAGTGACCTGGCCTCCACAGCCTTCTGTGGCAATGAATTCCACAGATTCACCACCCTCTGGCTGAAGAAATTCCTCCCCGTCTCGGTTCTAAAGGGTTGTCCCTTTACTCTGAGGCTGTGCCCTCGGATTCTAGTCTCTCCTACCAATAGGAACATCCTCCCCGTGTCCACTCTATCCAGGCCTTTCAGTATTCTATAAATTTCATTGAGATCCTCCTAACCTCCATCGGGTACAGACTGGAGTCCTCGAACACTCCTCGTACGTCAAGCCTTTCATTCCTGTAAGTGTGTTCCCAGCTATGTCCACCAGTCTGCGCTGTTGGCCCATTCCTCTACCCGCAGCCTGCTCCAATGGCTTTTTTAAAAGAATTAAAATTAGCCGCTCAATGTTTTACGGACTTGGTGCTTGCTGCGTTTGCAGTAAATAATACTAGTGACGCAGCCGAATCACTTCGACACTGGCTGCTGATTGGGAGGATGTGGGTCCAAGCTCAGAACTCTTTCTTCGCTCTGATTTATAAAGTGTTTTGAAGGTCAGTCAAATCACAGCTGACGGACAGCAGCCGGCGTTACTGTGCTGAACCAGTATCAGTAAAATCAAAATTTGCCTCGATGATGTGTTCGGTGCAGGCAGGAAGTCAGATTCATTCATTATAAAACAGGTTCTCCAGTGTCACAGAATCATAGAACCCCTACAGTGCAGAATGAGGCCATTCGGCCCATTGGGTCTGCACCAACCGCAATCCCACCCAGGCCCTATCCCCTTAACCCCACATATTTACCCTTCTAATCCAGGGTCAATTTTAGCCTGGTCAATCAAGGTGTCCCGCGCATCTTTGGACTGTGGGAAGAAACCAGAGCACCCGGAGGAAACCCACGCAGACACTGGGAGAATGTGCAGACTCCTCGCAGGCAGTGACCCGAGGCTGGAATCGAACCTGGCTCCCTGATGTTAGCCACTGTGCCGCCCCAAAATTTTTCAAGGTTCATTTTTTTTGTCAATACCATTTCTAAAGGTGCAGTAGAATGGAATGGTTCCTCCAGCAGTCCCTACATGGACTATCAGCGCACCCATACAGGGTAGCAATGCTTTTTTTGATATTGGGAAATATCGGGGCCAGTAAACTGAAGACTTAATTGCAACTTTACAGCACTGATGCACGTATGCACCGTTTTTCCCCATTACTTTGGTTTATTATGGTCACGTGTATTAATATATATGAAAAGAATTGTTTCTTGCACGCTACACAGACAAAACATACCGTTCATAGAGAAAGAAACGCAAGAGTGCAGAATGTAGTGTTACAGTCATAGGGTGTAGAGAAAGATCAAATTAATGCGAGATAGGTCCATTCAAAAGTTTGATGACAGCAGGGAGGGAGCTGTTCTTGAGTCGGTTGGTACGTGACCTCAGACTTTTGTATCTTTTTCCTGACGGAAGAAGGTGGAAGAGAGAATGTCTGGGGCGCGTGGGGTCCTTGATTATGCTGGCTGCTTTTCTGAGGCAGCTGGAAGTGTAGACGGTGTCAGTGGGTGGGAGGCTGGTTTGCGTGATGGACCGGGTGACTTTTACGACTGTTTATAGTTTCTCGAGTGGTTTAGATGTTCCAGGCAATGTGAATGGGAGCTGAAACTGATTCTATACCAACCAGCAGGACAGTGACAAACAGGACTTGAATTCCCTGTCAAATTGACCCAAAATTATTCACTAAAGTAAAAAGAGGCCTGTGATCTGTTACTGTCCCTGCGATAGAATTGTAATTTAATCAGAATAATTTCCATCTGGCTCGCACCCTAATTCATATGGGCAAAGCATAAATAATTCAATTACCTACCTCATTCAGGCCAAGAAATCATTCACTTGTGTTCAGCTCATCCCACTTGCTCCCTGAAACCTTTCTTTCCTGCACATCCAGACGGTTGTTTCAATTTTCCCTGAGCTGTTCTCCGTCCACTGCAACCTCCTCCAGCCCGTAAACCCCAATTCTGATCTCTTTATAACTCCTCACCCTACCTCTGGCAGCCTCGGCTTTTTCAGCCTTGCCCCAAAGCTCCAGAGTTCCCTTTCTAAACCTCTCTGCTTAAACCAGACTTGCTTAAAACCCTGTGGACCGAGCCCCTACCCCCGTGGAACAAGCTCTGATCCTATTGTTCTAATGTCTTCTAATGCTTGATCGTGGCTCTTTGGAATACTGTGTGATATTTTGTTTCACTACAGGCGATATCTAAGTGCAATTCTTGTTTCTGTGTATGACCACTTTATCTCTCATTGTAGGCGCAGAGTCACCTGCTCCCTCACTATGGAGGTGTTGATGTCCATTTTAATGGTGTTGTGGACTGCTTCAAGCAAATTATGAAGTCAAAAGGTGTCCTGAGCCTCTGGAATGGTCTCACAGCCAATCTACTGAAGGTGATAACTGTCTCTATAATTCAGCAGTTGTTAGACGGTTGGCAGTCGAAGAAATGTATTGATTGTGTTGCACTGCGAACATCAGTATTGTCCTTGCTTTCTCTGTGCTCAATGCAATTATTACAGACAATAATACACTTCCCTCATCCAAATGGACAACTATTCACAAGACAGAAAAACTATCTCTTTATTGTTTAAATTGCAGTCATTATATCCTGAACTGCTTCCTACTGCACAGGCTTAGAGATTAGAGTCAATCTCTATTTCTCTTTCACTCTTCTGCTTGCTCTTGTCCTCTATTTTGCTCTCTCCTCTCTCGGTCATTCAGTGTGTCTCTCTTTTGGTCACTCTCCCTCTCTCTCCCTCTCTCTCTCTCTCTCTCTCTCTCTCTTTCACAGTCACTCTGTCTCTCTGTCTCTCAGTCATGCTCTCTCCCTCTCTCTCGGCCGTGCTCTCTCTCTCTCTCCCTCTTTCACAGTCACTCTGTTTCTCTCTCTCTCGGCCGCGCTCTAACTCTCTCTCAGTCACTCTGTCTCTCTTGGTCTCTCTCTCGGTCATGTTCTCTCTCTCTCGGTCGCTCCCAGTCCCTCTGTCCCCCTCCAAGTCTCTGTCCCTTTTGCTTTCCCCCATAAGACATTTGTTAAAACCTACCTCTTTCACCTAGCTGAGATACCCTTATGTGGTTTGATAAATTATGTTAAATAGCAAACCCTCCAATGCAACACCTTGCTGTATGAATGCAAGTGGCCATTGTTACTTTTAAAATATCCTGCAATAATTAATGTGTTGTTTTAGTTCACTGATTTATAACTATTTCTGGGAAATTTATATATTGTATAGAAAGTATCTATTTTTTGAAATTTTAATTCCTCTGATAATGCAGCCAATGTAGTTGGTGTGAGGTTGGGTTAAGTAGGCCCCACAATCCATCCCCAGTCTGGGTTAAGTTAGCTAGCCTCAGATCTGATGTTTCTTGATGCTTCATGCTTGGTTTTAACAGCCTTGGGAGAGGGGAAAGTCAGCAAGGATTCCCCATCCCTGTTGACCATCCAGTGATGCATATTGGAAGTTTGTAGGCCACTGCAAGATCAACTCTGCCCCAGAGTGGAGCAACCAGCCACTGCACATCATCAAGGTTCAGTATGAATAATGGCAATTTGGGCCAGCCAAGGTGGGGGTTACAGAAGGTCACGAAATTCAAGACTTGATACTTTCACAAGGAACGGTGTGGTGCAGAAGATCGGAGAGCTGGGATGAAGTGTTTCTATTAAAAATTGAGATAATTTTAGGGACTGCCCAGGAGTTCTAGTCATAAAGATAGAGGTTTACAGCATGGCACAACTTGTCCATGCCACCCCTTTTTTAACCCCTAAGCTAGTCCCAATTGCCCACATTTGGCCCATATCCCCCTATACCCATCTTACCCATCTAACTGTCCAAATGCTTTTTAAAAGCCAAAGATTGTATCCGCCTCTACTGCTACCTCTGGCAGCTTGTTCCAGAGACTCACCACCCTCTATATGAAAAATTGACCCTTTTGTATCTCTCTCCTCTCACCTTAAACCTATGGCCTCTAGTTTTAGACTCCCCTGCCTTTGGGAAAAGATATTGACTAGCTGATCTGTGCTCCTTATTATTTTATAGACCTCTATAAAGTCACCCCTCAGCCTCCTACGCTCCAGAGAAAAAAGTCCCAGTCTATCCAGCCTCTCCTTATAACTCAAACCATCAGCTCCTGGTAGCATCCCAGTAAACCTTTTCTGTACTCACTCCAGTTTAATAATGTCCTTTCTATAATAGGGTGACCAGAACTGCACACAGTACTTCAACTGTGGTTTTACCAATGTCTTGTACAAATTCAACAAGATGTCCCAATTCCTGTATTCAATGTTCTGACCGATTGAAACCAAGCATGCTGAATGCCTCCTTCACCACTCTGTCCACCTGTGACTCCACCTTCAAAGAGCTGTGAACCTGTACCCCTAGATCTCTTTGTTTTATACCTCTCCCCAATGCCCTACCATTAACTAAGTTAGTCCTGCCCTAGTTTGATCAACCAAAGTGCACAACCTCGCATTTATCTAAATTAAACTCCATCTGCCATTCATCAGCCCACTGGCCCAATTGATCAAGATTCTGTTGCAATCCTAGATATCCTTCTTCATTCTCCACTATGCCACCAATCTTGGTGTCATCTGCAAACTTACTAACGATGCTACTAAATTCTCATCCAAATCGTTAATATAAATGACAAAAAATAGTGGACTCAGTGCTGACCCCTGAGGCACACTGCTGGTCACAGGCCTCCGGTTTGAAAAACAACCCTCTACAACCACCCTCTGTCTTCTGTCATCAAGTCAATTTTGTATCCATTTGGTTACCTCACTCTGGATCCCGTGAGATTTAACCTTGTGCAACAACCTACCACGCCAAAGGCCTTGCTAAAGTCCATGTAGACAACATCAACTGCACTGGCCTCATCTACCTTCTTGGTTGCCCCTTCGAAAAACTCAATCAAATTTGTGAGACGTGATTTTCTGCTCAAAAAACCATGCTGACTGTTGCTATTCATCCCTTACATCTCTGAATGCCTGTAGAGTTACATTCTGAAGGTTACTGAGCAAGATGTCAGCCTTGGCTCAGTGTTGCTATTCTCACCTCCTTGAGCTTAACATCCATCAGTTTGAAAGTTTAATAGGCTAACACGTCACCGCAGTATTGAGAGTGCTGATTATGGGAGCTGTCATTTTACAAGTGAGACATGAAACCGGAGCCCTGTCTGCTTTCTCGGACAGATGTAAACATCACCCATGTGAGGAGAGCTAGTGAGGTCCACCTGGTATCCTGGAAAAGATTTACCCTCAGCCAACATCAATAGAACAGAAAATCTCAGCAAGTCTGTCAGCATCTGTGGAGAGAGAATAGAGCCAACGTTTCAAGTCGGGGTGAGTCTTCATGCTGTGACCAAGAAGGTTCCAGATGTGAAGAAGGGAATGATGGCTCCATCTTACGCTCAGTCATTGAGAGCTTCCTCACAGTGCAAAACTGAATCCATATGGATCACGTGCGTCCGTGATTTGATTGCTGATCACTCTTGGGTTTTGTTCACTGGTGGACAGTTACTACCTGGATTAGAGATGGAAGTAAAACCAGCCAGGGCTTGCACTCCTGTTCGCTACCCAGTGACCATCACCAGCAACCCCCCCTCACCCCACCCAATGGGGGTCAGGTATTCAAAACACGTTGCTTGGCTGTGATACACACCAGAGTCGAAGAGCCTATCAACCCTTAGGAGGATTACTCGGAAATAGGCTATTCAGTGCAATTTGTCCATGGCAATGTTAATATTCCAAGCAAGCCTCCTTCCCACCATATCCTTCTCTTCCTTCCTCCCTCAACTGTGGGAAAAACAAGAAACAATAGCTTGTGGTTTTCTGTTCCTGCACTCTCCATTCTCCCCTGTCCCTCTGTAATCAGAGTAAAAAGTCTGACAACACCAGGTTTTAGTCCAACCTACTTATTTGATAATATACTCACAAGCTTTCGGGGTTAGCCCCTTCGTCAGGTGAATGGAGGGTTCTGGCCAGAACTCTCCATTCACCTGACGAAGGGGCTAACCCCGAAAGCTTGTGAGTATATTATCAAATAAGTAGGTTGGACTAAAACCTGGTGTTGTCAGACTTTTTACTGTGTTTACGCCAGTCCAACGCCGGCATACCCACATCATGACCTCTGTAATCAGAACAGAAGTCAACCCATCAGCTCCACAAACTTGTTCTGCGATGGATGAAAGTTCATAGGCCCGCCAGCACAGAACTGGAAAAGACGATCAGGGGAGAGAGGGCAAGGGCATGGAGAGAAACAACACCAAAATGAATTGTCATGATGCAACTTGTACATTAAGGTACAAATGTATGCAGTGACCCACATGTGAGTGGTCCACCAATTTTGGGATGAAGTTCATTGCCAGAATAGCTTTAACTGCTGTGTGAGGATTTACACTGATAGCATCCAGACACAGCCAAGTCAATATCAGGTTGTTTTGGTTTCACATCTGTGGCAAGTTTTTAAAAAAATACGCATGAACTTTGGAGTACATAGCATGGAGTTAGCAGCAAATAGCATTGAGTCCATTTGGTCTGATTTATTATTGTTACATGTATTAGTATACAGTGAAAAGTATTGTTTCTTGTACACTATACAGACAAAGCATACCATACATAGGGAAGGAAAGGAGCGGGCACGGAATATAGTGTTACAGTCAAAGCTAGGGTGTAGAGAAAGATCAACTTAATGCGGGGTAGATTATTCAAAAGTCTGACAGCAGCAGGGAAGAAGCTGTTTTTGAGTTGGTTGGTACGTGACCTCAGAATTTTGTATCTTTTTCCAGACGAAAGAAGGTGGGAGAGAGAATGTGTGACGTCCTTAATTATGCTGGCTGCTTCTCTGAGGCAGCAGCAAGTGTAGACAGAGTCAGTGGATGGGAGGCTGGTTTGCGTGATGAATTGGGTTTCGTTCATGACCCTTTGTCGTTTCTTGCGATCTTGTTTTCCATGAGTTTGACTAAGATCTAGAAGGTGGAATTAAGAATAATCGAGCATGAATGTTGCCAAACTCTTCTTTAATGTCGACGTTGTTTTTTCTCTATTTATGTAAAGCATCTGACCTGTGGCCTCGGTTCAGGGTTTTGCTTCTGGGTCTGGATTTTTGGCTGAGGACTCCACTTCAACAGACGGTCAAACTCACTTCCTAATGGAGTCTCATCTAAGGCCCAAAATTCAATTTGGTTTACACATTACCACTATACCATTGTTCTTAGAGAGAAATGGGTGGTCGCCATTAAAAACTACAGCACAGAAACAGGTGATTCAGTCCAACTGGCCTGTACTGGTCTTTGTGTGACATATGAATCTCCTCCCATTCCCTTTGCCACATTTCAACATATCTTTCTATTCCCTTTTTTCCCTCGTGCATGTGCCTGGTTTCCTGCTAAAAGCACGTAAGCCATTTGCCTCAGCCACTTCATATGAGAATAGGTTCCATATTCTAAGCACTCTGAGTAAGATAAATTTCTCCTCATTTCCCTGATGGATTTAATAATATCCAGTTTGTACTTATCCTTGTTTGAGTTCTGCCACAATTGGAAACATTCTGCCCACATCCATTCTGTCCACCTTCTTCATAGAAGACCTCCATTGGGTCAAAAGTGTTCTCTTTTTTTCGAAGGGAAAATAACCCAAGACTATTCAATCTTTGCAGATATCTCTGTTCTGGTATTATTCTGGTATATTGTTCTTGCATTGTGTCTTTTTTTTAATAATTAGGAAATCAAAACTATGCACAGCAGTGCAACCTGACTGGGGTGCAATATGATATAATGCAACATAACTACATATGGGTCCTTAACAGTGACAATTGGAGCAGCCAAATCTCAAACATTGACATTCTTTGATTTATGCATAAATCTAAAATATGTTATAGCGTCGTAAAGGTTTACAGCATGGAAATAGGCCCTTCGACCCAACTTGTCCATGCCGCCCTCTTTTTTTTAAAACCCCAAAGTTAGTCCCAATTGTCTGCATTTGGCTCATATCCCTCTTTACCCACCTTACCCATGTAACTGTCTAAATATTTTTTAAAAGACAAATTTGTACCCATCTTTACTACTATCTCTGGCAGCTTGTTCCAGACGCTCACCACTCTGAGTGGAAAAAATTGCCCCTCTGGACCCTTTTTGTATCTCTCCCCTCTCACCTTAAACCTATGACCTCTAGTTTTAGATTCCCCTACCTTTGGGAAAAGATATTGACTATTTAGCTAATCTGTGCCCCTCGTTATTTTATAGACTGCTATAAGGTTACCCCTCAGCCATCTACGCTCCAGAGAAAAAAGTCCCAGTCTATCCAGCCTCTCCTTATAGCTCAAACTACCAAGTCCTGGTAGCATCCTAGTAAATTTTTTCTGCACTCTTTCTAGTTTAATAATATCCTTTCTATAATAGGGTGGCCAGAACTGTACACAGTATTCCAAGTGTGGCCTTACCAATGTCTTGTACAACTTCAACAAGACGGCCTAACTCCTGTTCATTAAGGTGGAATGATTGTTGACACCCACAAGCCTCTCCACCTTAGGAAGAGGTTCCAGAACCTGACGACAAAATCGGAACTGAAATAGGCCCTTCAATCTCTCCGTCATCCAATTAGTTGCTTTGTATCTGAACTCAAAGTTTTCAGGATGGATCCCAATTTATGGGTGTCAGGAAAAGATGGGGGAGGGGCAGGGGCTGGAGTAACCTTGGACAGATCCAAATAACCATTGACTATAGAATCCCTACGGTGCAGAAGGAGGCCATTCGGCCCATTGAGTCTGCATTGATTCTAGAAATGTCTCTGCCAGCAAGCAATTTTGGCCTTTGAGGAGAAAGAGCCAGGTGTCTTCAGGGCTAGTGAACGTGGCACAAAGACAATGCCTCCGTCTACCCTGATAACACTAATTTTAAGTGTGGTATTTGCAATTGATAATGCAAATCAAGACTTATCCTAATACCATACATGGAATGACATCAGCCTAGATTGTACACTTATGTCTAAGCTGAACACTCTGTCGTTGAAATGACAGATTGATCTATCATCATATCTCCATTTACCACCCTTAGTTCCAAAATCCTTACTATCCCCTTCCTATCCAAGACTGGCCAATCTGCAACCTGAACAGTTTAGCTCTAATTTTAATGTGCTTGGAGCAGGAAGGATTGATCCAGCCACGCACTGTTGCTTAGGACTCTCACAAGAAGAACACGTGGGCCAAACTTGTGTCCAACAAACTTCTCCCACATGTCCCTAAAAGTTGTAGTCAGGCTTTGGACAATGTCATAGGCCCCCCCAATAATCCAGAAGCTGACTGTCTGAAACAGGCAAGCGCACCGGTCGCCTAAGGTAAGGCCCTTCTTTAAAAACTGGCAGTGGCCAAGGTATCTGTGTAGACAATTGGTCTCATTGTCTCTGAATGAATGATGCACAATAATAAAGGAACAAAAATGAGGAAGAAAGGCAGGACGAGTGATAATTAATTGGGAGAAAACTGATATTCCTGAGTTAGAAAGTTTCAACTGTGAAGAGAAAGAGCGATCAAATTTGCAGAAATACTATGTTATCTGTGTGGATGTAATGTGGAGTTACAAATGAACACTCAGTGGTGGTAACTGAATCTGCTCCAATAGTTCAGATACCTGGAAAAGCCTGTTTTTTTTTAATTGTTCACACTCGACATGGATGTTGCTGCTAGGCCAGTATTTTATTGCCCATCCCTCATTGCCTGTGAGAGGGTGGTGGTGAGCTGCTTTCTCGAACCGCTACAGCCCATGTACTGTAGGTACATCCACAGTGCTGTCGGAGAGGGAGTTTCGAGTTTTTGACCCAGTGGCAGGAAGGAACACTGATGTATTTCCAGGTCAGGATAACGTGTAACATGGGGTTCCCGTGTATCTGCTGTGCTTGTCCTTCTAGGTGGTAAAGATCGTGAGTTTGGAAGGTGCTGTTGAAGGAGCAAAGTTAAATTTCAGAGAAAGGAAAACCTTAACTCCTATCACCAGGATTTATATCAATACATTTGGTGTGCCCCCTGAATGGGGATATTAATCAGGCTGTTTTGCTCTGCAAAGTGTGTTTAATAGTCTATAATTGTCACGAAATTAGGCTTTTTTTGTTTAACTCATTATATACAAGAGCTATTTAAGAATTTACCATGGTGGAGTGTGGTGGGGGAGACTTGGGGTGGTCACAATGTCCAGACTAGAGCTGAGAATTGGGCTTAAGAGTTTTATAAAATTACAGCCATGCAGCCCCTGATCAACCGTTGCCAGAGAGACAGATATGGATAAAAAGCTTTTTGAATTATCTCTGCGTGAAGCCTTTTTGCAATCCCAAGAGGTGTTTGTAGTGCAGTAGCACCTGGTCACGCTGTTTTCTAATGTACTGCATCCATTGGTGTTACATAAACTTGCTGAATATTATGGCTCTCAAAGAAATGGGCACACCATATAAAACATCCCCATATGTGTCCAAAGTGTGAATATAGAGAATTAGACAGAAGACTAAAGTGCAGTACCTCAAAGATAGTGCTTTCTGGACTGCTGCCAGTGCCACGTGCTTGTAGAGTAGGAATAGGAAGATTAGGCAGATGAATGTGTGGCTTGAGAGCTGGTGCAAGGAATTAGATTTCTGAATGACTGGGATCTCTTCTGGGGCAGGGTGATCTATTCAATAGGGAAGGATTACACATGAACTGGAGGGGAATTAATATCCTGGTGGGGAGATTTACACAAGCCACTTGGGAGGGTTTAAACTAGTTTGGCAGTGGAGTGGGACACAAAGCAGTAGGGAGACAGGAAAGAAGTTGAGGACAGAATGGAAGTTATGGGTATATCTTCCATGTAACGGTAAGATGGGTATGGAGAGATATGGGCCAAACATGGGCAATTGGGACCAACTTAATGGTAAAAACTGGGCAGCATGGACAAGTTGGGCCGAAGGGCCTGTCTACATGCTATAAACTTATCTGACTCTCAAGTATACTTGTTGGGGAGAGCTGTCTATTCAGTTTTAAACTTGTACCCATTTACCTGCCTGTTCTGACCAATGCTCTTAATTCACAGATCATCCCCTATTACGGTCTGATGTTCAGCACATTCGAGTTCTGCAAACGGGTTTGTCTATACAAGAATGGCTACATTGTGTCCCCCATGAGCTATCGGCTCAGCCCCGGAGTGGATCAGAGCTTGGGGGCCGAGGAGCTCCAGGAGCTGCGGAGGTTGATCAGAGCGAAGAGTTTTGAGTCCAACCGATCCACACTAGGCACCAAATGGTGGGGTTGAGGAAACAGTCTGCAGAGGCTGTGACAGGATATTTGTTCACCTGAAGTGAACTTTTACCTCGTTGCTCAAAAGAACCTTTCACTTCAAAGACCGTGCATTTCTCCTGTCTGTGTCAGTCTAAGCTAACATATCAACCAGTTAGATGCCCAGCTGAATAATGGAGATGGCATTCTTTTACTAAGCTAACTTGGGTCCTTATTGAATGAACGGGGCAGGCCACTATCAATGTGCAAGACTCAAACTTCAATGACTTATCCTGAGCAATTTACATGATGATACATAAGTTTACTTTTCATTTTATGTGCCTCATATTCTTGGGGTAAAGTGTGAACATTGACTGCACCCATCGATAGGTAGCTGGTAACAAGAAACAGTGGAATGGTATTTAAGGTGCCAGTAATAGATCAGACATGAAGGTGAAGTGACACTAAAATCATTTGTAAGATAAGAAAAAAAACTTGTGTTTTACATTGTGCCTTAACAAAGAAAAATGTTGCTTCACTGAGGAATTGGCCAATTTCTCAAATCAAAGTGACATTAGAATGTGTGAGCGTGTGTATCCCAGGCATGCCGAGTGCAGTTATCAATTTCCCAGATTCTGAGAGAATGTAACACTCGTACCACAGTACTGATGTTTACAGATTAACTCAGCATTGAAAGAAAAAAATAGTCTAGTAAGCAAAGATGTAGAGAGCAAGAAACTGCGCTCCATGATTGTAAATGATGATCTTTAGTCTCTCTGGCCAGCACAGTTCCACCTTATGACCTTGTCCGAGACCTGAATTTTACCGCTTTGTCTGCCCAAGGCTTGTAAGTTCCCACCGAGGCCAACGGAGAATGCCATTCTGTGAGTCTTCTCCACCCCCAATTCTGGGCCGGATGTGCCAGTAAAATTCCAGCACTGAAGTCTAAGCAAATTATGAATGAACCAAAGAATAACAGGGTTGAACTGATGCAGTGAACAAGTGTTCGTACTAAGCAATAATGCTGGGTAGTTCTTATTGAATAACATCCTATTTGTTGGATTGCACAAACTTGAATTACTTATTTAGTCTCAACTGCTCTGTAACAGAGTATGAAATGGTAAATTTTATTTTTAGAACACATTGCCCTGTGATCTGTCAGTTTCAGTGTTTAAGCAATAGCAGAACCAGGCACTGTAATCACCACAAAATGAATTCAGTATTACGTTTAGATTCTCCACGTCAACCACTTTTTTATGTATCCATGAGACCAAAGGTAGAATTCTTTTCTGATCATGTTCCCCATTTTTAATGACAGATTAAGTTTTATGTCTATTGCACATAATAAATGTTTACACATTTAATCACCTGTCTATTGCAGATTAGCTCAACACATGTACAGTACATTACAATAAATCATTTACCTCACAGACGTGACATCCCGTGATATTTGTCGCTTGTTTTATGTAGTATGACTCTGCTCTTGCATTTGTCTGATTTTCTGAAAAGCCGTTGGAAAAGGGTGCTTTTACAAAACAGTCTAACCATTAAACCACTCGGCACTTGAATCCAAAGTAACCATGGCATTCCTACTTGCATCATTTCTCTTTGATTTGATTTGATTTATTATTATCACGTGTATTAGCATACAATGAAAAGTATTCTTCCTTGCACACTAAAGACAAAGCATACCATACATAGAGAAGGAAAGGAGTGATGCAGCAGTGTTGCAGCCATAGCTAGGATGTAGAGAAAGATCAACTTAATATGAGGTAGGTCCATTCGAAAATCTGATGGCAGCAGGGAAGAAGCTGCTGTTGAGTCACTTGGTACGTGACCTCAGACTTTTGTATCTTTTTCCCGACAAAAGGAGGTGGAAGAGAGTATATCTGGAATGCAGCAGGTTCTTGATTATGCTGGCTGCTTTTCTGAGGCAAAGGGAAGTGTAGATGGAGTCGATGGATGGGAGGCTGGTTTGTGTGATGGACTGGGCTACGTTCACAATCCCTTATAGCTTCTTGCGTGGTTTTTCTCCCTCCAGGCAAATGGCATCCTTACTGTGACCAGCTAACTCCGGCATGAGCAGGGGTTGAATTCGAGATCTTCCTTATATGACTGTTTTAGTGTTGGTTCTACGCCGCATTTGACAATTAAACAAACTACTCAATATATCCCGTGTTAGGGTTGCAGAGATTGTTCTTGCTATGTTACCAGGGTACTGCAGGGATCGGTGCTAACAGCCCAGTTATTCACAATATATATTAATGATTTAGATGAGGGAACTAAAGGCAATATTTCCAAATTTGAATTTGACACAAAGCTGGGTGGGAAGGTGAGCTGTGAGGAGAATGCAGAGATGCAGTGATTTGGACAAGCTAAGTGGGCAAATGCAGTATAATGTGCATAAATGTGATATATCCACTTTGGTGGAAAAAACCAAAAGACAGATTATTATCTGAATGGCTATAGATTGAGAGAGGGGAATGTACAACAAAGCCCGTGTATCTTCGTGTATCAGTCGCTGAAGAAAAGCATGCAGGTGCAGCAGGCAGTAAAGGCGGCAAATGGTATGTTGGCCTTCACGGTGAGAGGATTCATGTACCGGAGCGGGGATGCCTTGCTGCAGTTATACAAGGCTTTGGTGAGACCACACCTGGAATACTGGGTGTGATTTTTGCCCTAACTCACCGTCTGCAGGAATGGCGGTGTGGGCTTGGAATCCGGAAAGTGTGATTCGTACTGACGAGTTTCAGTGTTCCAATCTTCCCAGCCTCTCATCAGTGAGTGGTGTGAAACACATGGTGGGACTGCAGAACGCTCATTTTAATATATTAGCATGTCATTAGCGAGCAATCTCTCCGGGACTCCCCTCCCCTCCCCCATCCCCCCAAATGATGCCCCTCACCAAATATTCAGTGGTTTTAGGGATCCAGGTTCAAATCCCACTATGGCAAGTGGTGACATTTGAATTCAATTAAATATCTGGAAGTAGAAGTCTAATGATGACCATGAAACCAATGTTGATTGTCGTAAAAACCCATCTGGTCCTTTTGAGGAAGGATATCTGCCATCCTTACCCAGTCTGGCCTATGTGTGTCTCCAGAGCCACAGCAATGTGGTTGACTCTCAAATTCCCTCTGAAATGGAAGGCAGTTAGGGATGGACAATAAATGCTGACCCAGCCAGAAATGACCAAAAAAATGAATAAAAAAAAGGAACTTGATACCTTCAGCTCCGTAGGGGATTTCAGAGGTAAGCACTCTGGCAGCTATCGCTATCCGGGGTGTTCTCTACTCAGGGGACACCACAGAGATTGTGGAGGACGCTGATAAGTACAACTTGGGGATGAGCGATTCCACATGCGCCATATCGGGAGGGATCCACAGGGGGTACATGCAGATTTTAATCTTCCCTTCATTTCAAGGTAGCCCTGAAACTATATGGAACGTGTATAGATAAGAGAGAAGTCCGGATTAGGCTATTGAATTAGATGATCAGCCATAATCATAATGGTTGGTGGAACAGGCTCAAAAGGACTAATGGCCTACTCCTCTTATTTTCTATGTTTCTAAGACTTAGTAAGTCAAAAATTTGAAAATTTGATGTTACTGGGACTGGAAGGTTTGACTTACAAGGAGAGGCTGGATAGACTGGGACAGTACACTAATCATAGAATCCCTACAGTGCAGAAGGAGGCCATTCAGCCCACCAAGTCTGCACTGACCACAATCCCATTCAGGCACCAATCCCATAACCTTTCGTAGTTACCCTGCTAATCGCCCTGACACTAGGATTAATTTAACAAGGCCAATCAACCTAAGCTGCTCAATTTTGGACTGTGGGAGGAAACTGGAGCACCTGAAGGAAACCCATGCAAACACAGGGAGGACATACAAACTCCACACAGACAGTCACCTAAGGCTGGAATTGAACCTGGCTCCCTGGTGCTGTGAGGCAGCAGTGCTAACCACCGTGCCACTCCGCTGCCATGTCTCCACAAAGTCAGCCCGATTTCTCTGGCTTTCTGGCAGGTGTGGCCTGCGCCATGAACTACATGGGTCTTATTATTCCCAACTTTTCCAGGCATTCCAATTCAGACTTTTCCAATCAGGGCTATGGAACTAAGCTCACTCTAAAATACTTAGGTGCAGCATTGGAATTGTCAAAGATCTCAGCATTGGTTTCCTTTTGTTTTACCAAGCCTTTCCAGGAAGACTCCAAGGTACTTATTGATGACTTCATTCAGTCCACCCCATACCCAGCCCGAAAATTTCCAGCCAGTTCCGTCTGGAGTGTTGGAGCCAATCTGTCCCCATAAGACTAGATCCTTATCCCTGTACAATGATGAGTGGAAGTCAAGCTGACTGCTGCCTGTAAGTCACTAGAATTGTCAAAATGTCCTTTATCTGCAATGGTTCCCTCGTGTAGGTGGCCAGTCTGGCCTTTGTGCTTTCTAAATTCAGGAGCTGTCCAATAATGGAGACCACAGCCCCTCTATCCACTTCCATTTTAATGGCTGGCCATTTACTAACACTTCCACCATTACCAGGTCAATCTTTGTCGTGGAGGTGTGATTTAATTGCATTGTCCCTGTTCCTGGTAGTGGGCCTATCTGCAAGGTACAGTACTGGCCTTGGCCTTTTCTTGAAACAGCATGCATTTTGAATATCCCTCTCTTAGCCTTGGCTATACTCTTCTGCAACACTTGCAATAGTCCACCATCTGCCATCTACAGCTTCCTGTTTGGTGATGCAATTCAGGCTCCACCACTGTCAGGGATTCTGAGATATCTTACTGATACCAGCACTCTCAGTTGAGGTTGTATGAGGACTCTCCCCACAATCGGAGTTAACTGCTGTCTAACTAAAGTAAAAAGTAAAGTATATTTGCTAGTCACCAGTAAAGCTTACATTAACACTGCAAATAAGTTATTGTGAAATTCCCCTAGTTGCCACAGTCTGGTGTCTGTTCAGGTCAATGCACCTAAACAGCACATCTTTCAGACTGTGGGAGGAAACTGGAGCACCTCGAGTAAACCCATGCAGACATGGGGAGAACATGCAAAATCCACTCATACGGTGGAATTGAACCTAGGTCCCTAGCACTGTGAAGCAGCAGTGCTAACCACTGTGCTACTGTGCCACCCACTTCTGATATCTCCTGCAGTGCCTGAGCTCCTTTCTCTGCTTTCTCTAATGATAGGGCTATCCCAATGTCTTCTTTAGATCCAAATTGGGTTCTATCATTTTTCTTAGACTGTCATCGTGTTAATTCCACAGACCAGTCTATCTCATAACATGTTGTTCAGGGGTGGCCTGATTTCATAGTGAGCTGCCAATTTTTGCAATAAGGTCAGAAACTCAGGCATATGCCTTGCCATGTTAAAGTGGTATTGCTGGAGTGTTATAGAAGGTTTCAGGTCATTTTCACCTTTCACCATGTCCATCAATTCATTAAAGGTTTTGAATCAGGAGTGTTCAGGTGGGTCAGCCTTTTCTATTGCACTAAAGTTAAGGACCCCACATGCTGTCAACAGGATCGCTCTCTGTTTCTCGTCCCCATCAATACTATTGGCCTGAAAACTGTAACAAATGTGCTCTGTGTACTAGACCAAGTCTTCTATGCTTGCATCATAGAGGAATTTCACAGTAACTTCATTGCAGTGTTAATGCAAGCCTTACTTGTGACTAATAAATAAACTTTACTTTAGACATCAAATTTACCAAAAAGAGGCATTTTTCTAACTGGAGGATTAATTGTCTTGACAGTAAAGATGGTCCAGAGGGAAGAAAAACTCACTTTACTCCTCGTCGCCAGTGTAATAATCTTACCAAGGCCAGTCTTCTTTCATTATCACCCTTTTTTGACAGTATATTCTGAACATCATTCAACAGTTGTGCAGGTCAGCCCCCTGAGTAGGGCCAGCTTGTTTTAACACCCCCCCCAACCCCACCCCACTGTTCTTTCCCTATTGGCTGAGCCTCCACTTGCCTAATAGGGGAACTTATATTCCATGAGAACCATAGGAGATCTATTGATGATTCCCCCAAGGCCATCATAACACCTACCTCTCCATACAAATACTACCCAGGTGAGCAGTGAGTATTCTGTCTGGCTCCTTACTGAAGCCTTGTCACTGGTACTTGATTTAAATTTTTAACATGAGGTAAAGCAATCTCTCAGCCGCACTGGCCATCATTTTGCTTTCATCAAGGGTCGTATGTAGCCTCCTTCGACATCAAGGGAATTCCTGGCCAGGTTGTCACAGATGAGACTTTGTACTTATCTGCCTAATGACGCCTGGGATAAAATTAGAGGAACGTTTGTGCATTTTCACCCTTGTTGTCCAACCAGCCTCTTTTATAGAAACGGAACCACCCTAATTAACAAAGTCTGGGAGATGAGATGTTGGTTGGAGTGGTAATTTTAAAATGGTAATTGAACATTACCTGAATGAGAGTGAATAACAGGTAAACTGAAAAAATAAGCTGTCTCAAAACACCAAGTTTAAGTCCAACTTAAATCTGGTGACTCACTTGATGAAGGAGAAGTGCTCTGAAAGCTTGTGTTTCCAAATAAACCTGTTGGACTTTAACCTGGTGTGGTGAGACTTCTTACTGAGCCCACCCTAGTCCAACACTGGCATCTCCACATCACAGGTAAACTGAAAGACATTAATATCGCATTTTTACATTCTAATTTCGTTCCTTTCTCTTACATTCTCCAGAATCTATTTAACTCCTGTCCAGTGATCCATGCAAGGGTTTAACTCCAAGAATATGTAGCAGGTTATTTCACAATGGGAATAACAGAATGGGCAGGGTAGTCAGTACTGACCTCACCAGGTATGTGAAATGTCTCTGGAAAGTGAGACTGTGATTAACGCTAATTGATTTTCCCCTTCGCTCACCCAAAGAATATGGACGCTGATGTTTAGAACAACATTTACATAAGACCATAAGAAATAGGAGCAGGAGTAGGCCATCTAGCCCTTTGAGCCTGCCCCGCCATTCAATAAGATCATGGCTGATCTGTCGTGGCTCAGTTCCACATTCCCACCCTCTCCCCATAACCCTTAATCCCCTCGCTTATCAAAAACCCATCAACCCATGTCTTAAAAATATTTAGCGAGGCAGCCTCCACCACTTCAACGGGCAGAGAATTCCAGAGATTCACCACCCTTTGAATGAAGAAGTTCCTCCTCAACTCCATTCTAAACCGCCCCCCCTTTATCTTGAGGCTGTGCCCCCTAGTCCTACTATCCTTTCTGAGCGGGAAGAGTCTCTCCACCTCTATCCTATCCATCCCATTCATCATCTTATACGTCTCCATGAGATCTCCCCTCATTCTTCTAAACTCTAACGAGTACAAGCCTAGTTTATTCAGCCTCTCCTCATAGCTCAACCCCCTCAACTGTGGTATCAGCCTAGTAAACCTCCTCTGCACACCCTCCAGGGCCAAAATATCCTTGTGTAAGTACGGCGAACAAAACTGCACACAGTACCCCAGCTGCGGCCTCACCAATGCCCTATACAGCCGCAGCAAGACCTCCCTACTTTTATATTCAATCCCCCTCGCTATGAAGGCCAGCATCCCATTCGCCTTCCTGACCACCTGCTGCACCTGCAGGCTGGGTTTTTGCAACTCTTGCACAAAGACCCCAAGTTCCCTCTGCACCGTCGCCTGCTGCAGTTTTTCGCCACGTAAGTAATAGTCCTTCCTACCATTATTCCTACCAAAGTGGACCACCTCGCACTTGCCAACATTAAATTCCATTTGCCATTTCCTGGCCCATTCGCCCAGCCTATCTAGATCCTTCTGCAGACTCTCCACACCCTCCGCGCAATTTGCCGTTCCACCAATCTTGGTGTCATCAGCAAATTTCGACACCATACACTCGGTTCCCTCCTCCAGATCATCTATATAAATGGTAAAAAGCTGAGGCCCCAGCACTGACCCCTGGGGCACTCCACTAGTCACCAACCGCCAATCCGAATAGCACCCGTTGACCCCCACTCTCTGCCTCCTATTTGACAACCAATCCTCTATCCACGCTAACACCCTACCCCCAACTCCATGCCCCCTTACCTTCTGTAATAACCTCTTGTGAGGTACCTTGTCAAACGCCTTCTGAAAATCAAGAAAGACCACATCCACCGGCTCTCCTCTATCCACCGCCCTAGACGCATCCTCATAGAACTCCAATAAATTTGTCAGACACGACTTCCCCTTAACGAAACCGTGCTGCGTCTGCTCTATCAAGCAATTCCCCTCAAGATGCCTCGCTATTTCCTCCTTGATGACGGATTCTAACATTTTACCTACAACACAATTTGTTCAATTGAAGTTTGCGGACTCAGTACACACTGTTTGATCTTCTAACACTGGATTTTTTTTTACCCACAGATACACCTTATACAAGCTATGGAAGCCACCATTGTACCTGTTCATGATTTATTAAATTGAGTCTCTGGGAAGTCTGTGTTCTGCCTGTTCCTGCTGACAGTGCAGTTTTATACATTCTGCAGGTGGGGCACCCGACACCCTTTAGGAGTCCCTGCCATTAACACCTCCTCAAACAGCAGTGTAAATACAGTTTCCACCATTTGTTAAGCTGCTTTGTAATTTTTCACTGCTGCAGCTAGTTTCTGGGCTGGGCCATATTACATAGTTTACACACGCACAGCGACGTTTACATGATACCTATACAGAGTTATCACCTTGGCAATACACAAACATCATTCCTCTGTCATGATAGAACTAGTTGTATATTCTGGCTCTCTTTGTGGTTCACAGCTTGTGTGGCTTATTTTTCAATTTTATGTGTGAGCAGGTTTATAATTTAGGTGCGAATGACCATCTCGTGGATTTTGTTCTATCCAAATGCTAACTTTCCCAGTTCTAATGCTTCCACTTTCTGTTTCGTTCTCTCGTAGAATCCCTACAGTGCAGAAGGAGGCCATTTGGCCCATCAAGTCTGCACTGACAACAATCTCATCCAGGCCCTATCTCCATAACCCTACATATTTACCCCACTAATCCTTCTAACCTAAGCATCCTGGGGGCAATTTAGCATGGCCAATGCACCTAACCCACATATCTTTGGACTATGGGAGGAAACCGGAGCACCCAGAGGAAACCCACAGACATGAGAAGAATATTCAAACTCCACACAGACAGTGACCCAAGCTGGGAATCAAATCCAAATCCCTGATTCTGTGAGGTAGCAGTGCTAACCACTGTGCCACCATAACCCACGCAATTGTTTGTTTCCACTGGTGCTGTGGGAAAGGTAACAGTACCACAAGCTCTTTGTGATCTACTTTATTCCTTTGATTCCTAGTTTATGGGCAGAACATTATAGTGAGGGATGTAGTGGTGCATTACAGATGACTCGGGGTGTCTGTGGTAACATATACTTTTATACGCGTGTTGTAGCCTGGAGCTATGGATAGTGATGGTAGAGGCTCCAACTTTCTTTCTAGCACATAGCTGACTAGGCATGTCTCCTGCCCTTACTGTCTGCCTTTAGTGTGTTGAAAGGATCTGCAGGTTGATAAACAACCCGTTTTATCATGTTATGAACATACCTTCATTCATCAAGTCTTGGGGTGGGACTTGTATTGGGAGCTTCTGGCTTAGAGACAGGGATGCAACTCACTGTATCAGAAGGTTTCCCTCAAAGAAAAACATTGATAGGAGAGAGGATTGCAGTTACTTTGAGGTTTTATATTGTTGCTATTTTGAGAGGAATGTGTACAGTTACATTGTTAATTAAGTGAACTGGTTGCAGTCTAAAACTCACTACCAAATATAACATTCACTTTCTCTTCATGAGTATTCTATCTACAGGCAGGTCTTTGGTGGTTGTGCACAGAAGTGCAGCAAAATGCCCTGATTTTTTTACGATAGGTAGGGAGAGGAGCCAGCCTCCAAATCTACCCCAGCTGGAATGTAGACTGGAGTGCCATTCTGTCTACGTTACTCTAATCATGTTCTCGTAATGATGTGGTTTATGCAAAATACTAATCTGTAATTCACCAACTGGAAACCTGAATGAAACTTTTAAAAACAATTTTTCAAAAAACTAGTGACTTGAGTTCATAACCCAAGATGGCTAACCCCAATTTGCATCAGTATACCTTCCACAATCTAATTACTTGGAGTGGAGTCAGTCTGCCTGCAATATCCATCAAAGACAATGATTTCAGGGAAATATGAATGACTGTTATCTCCTGTCTCATCAGTGAGGTATCTATAGCGATCTCCAGAAGTATTCAGATATTGGAAGTGGACCATTTAATCTAATCACTTGGACAATGGACCCTGGCTAAATTGGTTTCCAGATGAGCTAATCATGGTGGGCCAAATGGATTGTATAAATTGAGCAATCAGAGGGGGAAGAATATGATGATTGTCCCTTTAAGGATCCATCTGCAGGGTAAGAGTCACATGACCTGGGGACCCAATGGGGGAGCCAGGTAAGGTATCACCCTGGTGAGCTCGGGTTTCTGTTCCAGATGCAATTTGGGAAATGGGATAAAAAGAGACAATGTAGACATAATGGTGCAGTTTTGAAGAGTGTGCAGGATCAGAAGGACTTTAAGATTTATGTTCATACATCTCTGAAAGTGACAGGGCATGGTTAGCAAAACAAATGGGAGCTCCTACTTCACAAATAGAAATATTAAATACAAAAGCAGGGAGATTATGATGAAGTTTTATGGTGTTCTAATGCATAGAGTACTGTGTCCAGGTATGGGGAATTTTAGTTACATGGTTAGGTTAAAGACGCTGGTGTTGTTTTCCCAGAAGTAAAGGTGTTTGAGGAGAGATTTACTGAGGTGTGCATAACAGTGAAATGTTCAGATAAGGTAGGTAGCAGATCATACAAGGACCAGTGGACACAGATTTAAGGTTTTGGGCAAGTATCAGAGACACTTTCCCTGATAAGACTGACTCACTGCACCAATCCTCTTCTCTATACTCACCTCCACCAACAGAACAGATTGGAGGCAGTTCAAGTTATGTTGCCTTCGTTCCAAAAACAAAACCACTCCAACTTCACTCCAGTTTCTGTATGCAGAGATGCTTGTGAGTGCACACTAACTGTGCTCCAGCTCATTGTTGGTTCCTTATCTTAATCACATGAGAAAATGGGCCTTTCATTAAATGCTTGGAAAGCTGACATCTCTTTTTTAACCTGTTCCCACAGCATAACACTTCAAATAAAATCAAAGGCAGGATTTTGGTAAACGCGAACCATTTTCATAATCTTGGGAGCCTCCTCTTGATGAAGGCAGACATAGATGATGATGCTAGGTGCCAGCTCAGCCTTTGGCTTTGAGGCCAAGGATTGCAAACATGAGACTGTCATAGGTTACTAGGCAGCAGTGGCCCCACACTCCTGTATGCTTCAGAACTTTGACAATCTACAGCAAACATCTCAAAGCATCAGAGAATCCCATCAGCAGTGTTTTTGCAAGATTGGCCCAGATTCAGTGACAGGAACAGCAGTCCAACAGTAGTGTCCTCTCCCCGTACAACTTGCCCAGCATTAAGATGCTAACCATTCAAATCAGCTCCACTCTCATGTCTGATCCCAGACTCCCAAACCAATTACACCACCCAGAACACAGTCATGGTGTGAGACTCCCAAGAAGACAACAGAAACACTTTAAGTATGTCCTTGAAGCATCCCTGAAGAGAACAAACAGCCCTGTTGACTCTTGGGGGTCCCAGGCTTGTGAACAAATGAAAATGGAGATTTACTTGAGAAGGTACTGAATGCATTGACCGTTTGTTGAGGACATGCACAGGAGAATGGGATAGATCCACAGAGCTGCCAAAGGCTTTATGGGCCAAATAGTCTCCTGCTGTGTTGCTATGTCTCTATGAAGTATATATTTGCGTACAGTAGTGTCACTATTGATTATATGTTTCATGTTCTGAATCCTGAACACACAACTTTCTAATACAGAGGCAAGAGAATTTCAACAGCACTCAAATGGAAAGGGAAAGTTTTATTTTTAGAAATAAAAGAATGACCAGGGTGAGGTTGGGGCCAGTCAAGGATAGTAGTGGGAACTTATGCATGGAGTCAGAAGAGATAGGTGAGGCATTGAATGAATACTTTTCTTCAGTGTTCACTAAGGAGAGGGGCCATGTTTTTGAGGATGAGTGTGTGATACAGGCTGACAGGATGGAGGAGGTAGATGTTCTGAGGGAAGATGTATTAGCAATTTTGAAAAACCTAAGGGTCGATAAGTCCCCTGGGCCAGATGGGATACATCCTAGGATTCTTTGGGAGGCAAGGGATGAGATTGTGGAGCCATTAGCTTTGACTTTGGGTCCTCACTGTCCATGGGGATCGTGCCAGAGGACTGGAGATGGTGAATGTTGTTCTTCTCTTCAAGAAAGGAAATAGGAATGACCCTGGTAATTATAGGCCAGTTAGTCTTACTTCGGTGGTCGGTAAGTTAATGGAAAGGGTCCTGAGAGATAGGATTTATGACCATTTGGAAAGATGCAGCTTAATCCAGGATAGTCAGCACGGTTTTGTGAAGGGTAAGTCCTGCCTCACAAATTTGTTTGAATTCTTTGAGGAGGTAACTAAGTGTGTTGACAAAGGTAGAGCAGTTGATATCATATACATGGATTTTAGGAAGGCGTTTGATACGTTGGTAGGAATAATGGTAGGAAGGACTATTACTTACGTGGTGAAAAACTGCAGCAGGCGACAGTGCAGAGGGACCTCGGGGTCCTTGTGCATGAGTTGCAAAAACCCAACTTGCAGGTGCAGCAGGTGGTCAGGAAGGCGAATGGGATGCTGGCCTTCATAACGAGGGGGATTGAATATAAAAGTAGGGAGGTCTTGCTGCAGCTGTATAGGGCATTGGTGAGGCCGCAGCTGGAGTACTGTGTGCAGTTTTGGTCGCCGTACTTACACAAGGATATTTTGGCCTTGGAGGGAGTGCAGAGGAGGTTTACTAGGCTGATACCGGAGTTGAGGGGTTGAGCTATGAGGAGGGGCTGAATAAACCAGGCTTGTACTCATTAGAGTTTAGAAGAATGAGGGGAGATCTCATTGAGACGTATAAGATGATGAATGGGATGGATAGGATAGAGGTGGAGAGACTCTTCCCGCTCAGAAAGGACAGTAGGACTAGGGGGCACAGCCTCAAGATAAAGGGGGGGGGGGGGGGGGGGCGGTTTAGAACGGAGTTGAGGAGGAACTTCTTCACTCAAAGGGTGGTGAATCTCTGGAATTCTCTGCCTGTTGAGGTGGTGGAGGCTGCCTCGCTAAATATTTTTAAGACGAGGGTTGATGGGTTTTTGATAAGCGAGGGGATTAAGCATTGTGGGGAGAGGGCGGGAATGTGGAACTGAGCCACGACAGATCAGCCATGATCTTATTGAATGGCGGGGCAGGCTCAAAGGGCTAGATGGCCTACTCCTGCTCCTATTTCTTATGTTCTTATGTTCTTATAAGGTTCCCCATGGTAGGTTCATGAAGAAAGCAAGGAGGTGTGGGATAGAAGGAAAGTTGGCCAATTGGATAAGTAACTGGCTACCTCATAGAAGACAGAGAGTGGCAGTGGAAAGAAAATTTTCAGACTGGAGGCCAGTTACCAGCGTTGTACCACAGAGATCAATGCTGGGTCCTCTGCTATTTGTGATTTTTATCAATGACTTGGAAGAGGGGGCTGCAGGGTGGGTTAGCAAATTTGCTGATGACACCAAGATTGATGGAGTAGTGAATGAGGTGGGGGGCTGTTGTAGGCTGCAAAGAGACATTGATAGGATGCAGAGCTGGGCAGAAAAGTGGCAGTTGCAGTTTAACCCTGACAAGTGCAAGGTGATTCATTTTGGTAGGACAAACTTGAATGCAGATTACAGGGTCAACAGCAGGGTTCTGAGGAATTTGGAGGAACAGAGAGATCTTGGGGTTCATATCCACAGATCTCTGAAGGTTTCCACTCAAGTGGATAGAGCCGTGAGAAAGGCTTATAGGGTGTTAGCATTTATTAAGGGGAGGTTTGAGTTTAAGAGCCATGGGGTTATGCTGCAACTATACCGGACCTTGGTGAGACCACATTTGGAATCACTATAAGAAGGATGTGGAAGTATTGAAGAAAGTGCAGAGGAGATTTGCCAGGATGCTGCTTGGTTTGAAGGGTAGGTCTTAAGAGGAAAGGTTGAGGGAGCTGGGGCTTTTCTCTTTAGAGCGGAGGAGAATGAGAGGTGACTTAATAGAGGTTTATAAGATGATGAGATCGAGTGGATGTGCAGAGACTATTTCCCCAGGTGGATGTAGCTGTTACGAGGGGGCATAACTATAAGTTTCATGGTGGAGATATAGGAGGGATGTCCAAGGCAGATTCTTTACTCAGAGTGGCTGGGGTGTGGAATGCGCTGCCTGTTGTGATACAAACAAAGAACAACCCAGCACGGGAAACAGGCCCTTCGGCCCAACGAGCCCGCGCCACCGCACCTTCCTACACCTACCCTGCCCTGTGTGTACGTGGTGGAACCCCTAATGTAGCCAGATTCAGGGGAGAATAGTGTCAATTTGGTACACCAATCAGCCTAAGAGCACATCTTTGGGGTGTGGGAGGAAACCGGAGCGCCCGGAGGAAACCCACACAACCACAGGGAGAATGCGCAAACTCCCACAGACACAGGCCCAAATCCATGTATCTGCACAGCTAGCAGTGATAGTCACTGAGCTGTTATGGCGCCCGTCTGCTGGTCCAGGATTAAGCACACACAACGACACGAAGTACTAGGCCACTCTCGAAACATCCAAGAGCAGCCCACGCACGACCCACCGTGTGCATGCCCCTCGTTTGACAACAAGGTGGACCGACACCTGTGGAATAAAAAGACAAAACATTAACATGTAATACTACATTTCCGGTGTCGTCCTGAGGCTCTGATCCTATTTAATACCCTCTACTATAACCCTCCATCCTTGTTTCGCTCATGTGTCTAAAGAAGTAAACCTTAAACAAGTCCAACGTGCCTGCCTCCACCACCCTACTCGGTAGCGCGTTCCATACCCCCACGACACTCTGCGTGAAAAACCTTCCTCTTGTACCCAGATTATATTTCTCACCCCTCACCCTTAGATCGTGACCTCTCGTAATTGTCCCCAATCTAGGGAAAAGCCTACCCCTGTTGACTCTATCTATTCCCTTCAGTATTTTATACACCTCTATCATATCCCCCCTTAATCTCCATCTTTCTAAGGAGAAGAGCCCCAGTTTCTCCAACCTTCCCTCGTAACTCAGTCCTTCCGTGCCAGGCAACATCCTGGCAAACCTCCTCTGCACCCTTTCCAGGGTCTCCACGTCCTTCCAGTAGTAAGGTGACCAGAACTGGACGCAGTACTCCAAATGCGGTCTAACCAACGTTCTGTACAACTGAAGCATTAGACGGCAGCTCTTATACTCTATACCCCTTCCTATAAAGGCTAGCATTCCATAAGCTTTCTTCACAACCTTCTCTACTTGTGTCGACACCTTCAGAGATTTGTGCACCTGCACTCCCAGGTCCCTCTGTATTTCTATACTCTTAATCGGTCTACCTTTTATCACGTAACTCCTCCCTGCATTGTTCCTTCCAAAATGCATCACCTCGCATTTGTCAGGATTAAATTCCATCTGCCATCTATCTGCCCAATATACCAACCTATCTATATCCTGCTGTGTCACCTGACAGTCCTCCTCGGTATCTGCCAATCCTGCCATCTTGGTGTCATCTGCAAACTTGCTGATCACATCACGTACACCCTCTTCTAAGTCGTTTATATATGCCACAAAGAGAGGCCCCAGTACTGAGCCCTGCGGCACACCACTGGTGACTGACCTCCAGCCAGAAAAGGACCCTTTGACAACTACTCTCTGTCTCCTATTGCCCAGCCAGTTTTCGATCCACCTAGCTACCTGTCCTTGTATCCCATGAGCCTTAACCTTTTCTACCAGCCTACCGTGAGGGACTTTGTCAAACGCCTTACTGAAATCCATATAGATGACATCAACCCATCATCAACCGTTTTTGTCACCTCCTCGAAGAATTCTACCAGATTCGTAAGGCAAGACCTCCCCCGAACAAAGCCATGTTGCGTATCCCTAATCAGATCGCAACGCTCCAAATGCTCATACATCCTATCCCTAAGAATTTTTTCCAATAATTTTCCTACCACCGATGTCAAACTCACTGGTCTATAATTACCAGGGTTACCCCTACTACCCTTTTTAAACAGCGGTACCACATTAGCTACCCTCCAGTCTTCTGGGACCTCACCTGTGTCCAAAGAAGAGACAAAGATTTGCGTCAGAGGCCCAGCAATTTCACCTTTCACCTTCCTAAGCAACCTGGGAGAAATACCATCAGGCCCCGGAGCTTTATCTGTTTTTATGCTACCTAAAAACCTTAGCACTTCCTCCCTTGTAATGGATATTTCCTTCCACTGATCCACAGCTCCCTCCAAGACATTACAAGACACCAAACCCCTCTCCTTCGTGAATACCAACGCAAAGTATTCATTCAGGATCTCCCCCATTCCCTCCGACTCGATACATAGCTCCCCTTCTTTGTCCCTGAGAGGACCAATTTTCCCTCTAACCACTTTTGTGCTCCTAATATAAGAGTAAAATGTTTTTGGATTCTCCTTAATCCTATCAGCCAAAGCCATTTCATGCCTTCTTTTCGCCCTTCTAACTCCCCTTTTTAGCTCCCTCCTACTCTCTCTATATTCTTCCAGCGCACTCTCCGTTCCCAGTTGTTTTGACCTAACATATGCCTCCCTCTTCTTCCTGACCAAGTCTTCGATACCCCCTGTAATCCACGGCTCTCTAATCCTACCTTTCCCATCCTTCCTCTTTACCAGCACATGCCTTTCCTGCAACATTATCAGTTTGCCCTTAAAAGCCTCCCACTTACCAACCGTGGACTTGCCAGCTAACAACCTCTCCCAATCAGTGTCCTTCAGCTCCCTCCTAATCCGACTATAGCTCGCCTTCCCCCACAGTTCAGCACCCTCCCCTTCAGACGACACTCCTCCCTTTCCATTTTTATCCTAAAGTAGACGGACTTGTGGTCACTGTTAGCCACATGTTCGCCCACCTCAACCTCAACCACCTGCCCCGGCTCATTTCCCAACACTAAATCCAGTATAGCCCCCTCCCTAGTCGGGCTAGTTACGTACTGCTCCAGGGACCCTTCCAACACACATCTTACAAACTCCTCTCCCTCCATACCTCCAGCTCTAGGCACCTTCCAATCCACTCCAGGAAGATTAAAGTCACCCACTACAACTACCTTATTTTTTCTGCACCTATCTAAAATGCCTCTGCAAATACCTTCCTCCACTGACCTCGGGCTGTTGGGTGCCTTATAGTATACGCTTAGCATCGTAATCTCACCCTTTTTATTCCTCAACTCCACCCACAGCGACTCAATCCCTAACTCCTCCATATTGTCCTCCCTCTGCACTGCTGTGATGTGCTCTTTTACTAACAACGCCACCCCACCACCTCTCTTCAACCCTCCTCTGTCACACCTAAAACATTTATACCCAGGAACATTCAGCTGCCAGTCCTGCCCTTCCCTTAACTAGTGATAGTGGAGTCGGACACTTTAGGAACTTTCAAGCAGTTATTGGATGCGCACATTGGAGCATACCAGAATGATAGGGAGTGGGATAGCTTGATCTTGGGTTTGGACATAGCTCAGCACAACATCGAAGGCCGAAGGGCCTGTACTGTGCTGTACTGTTCTATGTTCTATGAAAAGATTAAAGGCCAATGTTAGGCAGGATCCTTTAGAAGCTGACATTCTATGAGACCAAGGAATAGCAGCAATTAACAAAGAAGAAAATCATGTGGAAAAAAGGCTGGTACATGGTTTGGACAGGACTTATATGCCTTGACCCAGCAGGCCAAGTAAAATCACATGAAATACATTAGCCAACAGTCTATATAGTATGTTATGATTCAGGTGAGAACCTCCAAAGTGTTTTATGGAGCCAACCTGGATGATAAGTTTTGCCTCTTGAATTTGGCAAGGATGAGCATGATATATTTCACTTCAGGTTTGATTCAAATGCCCACTAGCGATCTTTTATCAAACAAAGTTTATTTAAGAATATAGTTAAAACGTATAGTAAGAAAATTAGCAAGAACTCTTATCAATTATAAACAAGAAACAAAACAATGACTATAATGAATAACCATTAACAAATATATCCAATGTGTTCCAACAAACCAACCCTGTGGACAAAAGACCCTTTTCACAGGTTTAACACAGCAAAGAATAATGTTCACATGATACCTATGGATGAAATCTGCAGTCCTTTTGAAACACTCAGACCAGTTTGAAATCAGAACAGTTTCCCAAAACACCAGGGACTCTAGGCTGTCACCAACAGCCAATTTCCCCCTTCAGAAAGGCAAAACCTTGCTTTCAGCTAACAAACAGAATTTCGAAAACTAGGGAGAGACAGACTTCTTTTCAACTTGCTGTCCCTTCTAGAACTCAATTCTAACTGCAACCAAACAGAAAAATAAAACCTCGAATTTCCTAGGAAAAAGATCTGACAGGATCCATGAACTTCCTCCTAGAAATGCAGGGCCTTAAAACCAATCCCAGAATAAACATAAACAACCCCCTTTTAAGCTATTGCAGTAGCAATAAAAAGGACACCTCCAGTCAAACCATTAATAAATGGCATCAACTGAGGCCATGAACGAAGAAAACACTGAAGATGTGGGAGCTGCAGAGATCATGATTCAAAAAAAACTTTCTTAAAGGTACACTAACATCACAAGTAACATAAATAATATAAAACAAAAGAAAACAACACTAGAAATGTTAGGCTGTTTAAGAAAGTTTAGAAGCAGCTATCTATTCCAGTGGCTCAAACATGAAGGCTGAGAAAGACTCTGAGATCTTCTTGCAGCTTATGCTTCTTAATGATGTAATCATTGAAATGGTCGCTAATAACAAGTACCTAGGTATCAAAATAGAAGGTAAATTGAATTGGAGGGGGACAGTGCACAGTTACGGTGGCCAAGGGAGACACCTCACAAAATTAAATCCTTCCCGTAGATCCTACAATCATGAAATCCAGCTGGTGTTGAGATTGTTATCATTTCAGGATGTATCTCACCTTGGTATTATCATCTTAGGAAAGCAGACTATTGAAAGATAAGGAGATTATTGAGCCAGGTAGGAAGGGATATTTAATTAGCAGGTCCTGCTCTTGAACAGGGTGGCACAGTGGCACGATGGTTAGCACTGCTGCCTCACAGGACCTGGGTTTAATTCTCAGCTTGGGTCACTGTCTGTATGGAATCTGCGTGGGTTTCCTCCGGGTGCTCCAGTTTCCTCCCACCATCCAAAAGGCATGCTGGTTAGGTGCATTGGTCATGCTAAATTCTCCCTCAGTGTATCCGAACAGGTGCTGGAGAGTGGCAACTAGTGGATTTTCACAGTCATTTCATTGTAGTGTTAATGTAAACCTACTTGTGGCACTAATAAATAAATTTAAGATTTTGTATGAAAGTAAAGAGAATGAGAAACAATAAGAATCACTCCATGTTTCAGTTTTACTGTTGAATGGATTCAGGGAAAATGGTATAAACCCTCAGATTCAGGACAAATTTGTTTCTGAACTGGTTTGTGCCCTTCTCTGTATGAACCTTGACCTGTGAGTGAAGATATGCACTCAGGATGGGACTCATTAACTGATTATTTTAATACATTGGAATAGTTTTCTTAAAATGCATTTTCTGAAAACACGTTTAATTAAAGCTAGATCTATGTGATAGGCTACTTTTCTTTCTTTTATTGTTATTATTGTTTATATACTTTTTAAACTGAAGAATAATGTTGCCCAAAATGAATGTTGTATGAACCTCATAAGCTGAAATTGAATCGGATTAAAATTGTAGCAATGATGGACAATGCTTTGACATGAATATCTGAACAGGGATAAGAAGTACACACAAAAACAATCCAACCAGATCTGACAACATTTGTGGAGAAAGATAGAGCCAATGTTTCAAGTCTGGATGAACTTTCGTCAAGACCCATAGGGAGAATTGTTCACAAAAACAGAAAATGCTGGAAAATCTCAGCAGATCTGACAGCATAGAATCATAGTGAAGCACAGAGTCCCAACAGTGCAGAAGGTGACCATTCAGCCCATCTAGCCTGCACAATCCCACCCAGGTCCTATCCCGGAAACCCATGTGTATTTACCCTACTAGTCTCCCTGACACTAAGGCACAATTTAGCACAGCCAATCAACTTAACCCACACATCTTTGGAGAGTGGAAGGAAACTGGAGCACTTGGAGGAAATTCACACAGACATGGTTAGAACGTGCAAATTCTGCATAGACAGTCACCTGAGGCTGGAATTGAACCCGATTCCCTGACACGGTGAGCATTTGTGGAGAGAGAATAGAGCTAACGTTTGGAGCCTGGAGACCATAAGACATAGGAGCAGAATTAGGCCACTCAGTCCATCAAGTCTGCTCCGCCATTCAATCGTGGCTGATATTTTTCTCATTCCCATTCTCTTGCCTTTTCCCCATAACAGCTGATTTCTTTATTAATCAAGAACCTATCAACCTCTGTCTTAAAGACACTCAATGACCTGGCCTCCACAGCCTTCTGCAGCAAAGAGTTCCACAGATTCACCACTCTGGCTGAAGAAATTCCTCCTCATCTCTGTTTTAAAGGATTGTCCCTTTAGCCTGAAGTTGTGCCGTCTGGTTCTAGTTTTTCCTACTAGTGGAAACCCCTGCTTCCTCAATACTACCTGATCCTCTACATATCTTTGTATCATCTGCAAACTTACCAACAGTGCCTTAAATTCCTTCTTCCAAATCATTAATGTATATTGTGAAAAGTTGTGGTCCCAGCACTGATCCCGGAGGCACACCACTAGTCACAGGCTGCCATCCTGAAAAAGACCCCTTTATCCCCACTCTCTGCCTTCCTCCAGTCAGTCAATCCTCTACCCAAGCCAGGATCTTATCCTTAACACCATGAGCTCTTAATAGTTTCCCATGTAGCATCCTGTCAAAGGTCTTTTGAAAATCTAAATAAATCATGTCCACTGGTTCTCCTTTATCTAACTTCCTTGTTAGCTCCTCAAAGAACTCTAACAGGTTTGTAAGACATAATCTTTCCTTGACAAAGCCATGCTGACTCAGTCCTATTTTATCATATTAAGAAATCTCACAACACCAGATTAAAAGACAAGTTTATTTGATAGCATGAGCTTTTGGGAGTGCTGCCCCTTCATCAGTGATTCCTGAAAGATCACCACCAATGCCTCCACAATTTCCTCAGCTATCTATTTTCAAACCCTGGGGTGGAGTCCATCTGATCCAGGTGATTTATCCATCTTCAGCCCTTTCAGTTTCCCCAGAACCTTCTCCTTAGTGACGGCCACTACACTCACTTTCTGCCCCTGGTTCTCCTGGAGCTCTGGCATCCCACTGATGTCTTCCACCATGAAGACTGGTGCAAAGTAACCTGCATCTGGATGGAGGGGTCAAGCAGACTCTAAATGTTGGCTCTATTCTCCCTCCTCCACAGATGCTATCAGACCTGTTGAGATTTTCCAGAGTTTTAAGTTTTTGTTTCAGATTCCAGCTTTCCTTGCTTTCAAGGAGAAGTGCAACCTGAGTCGCAATGTGACCTTGAAGGTGTTTGGGTGTGCAATGATTCCCTCCCTATCTACCCTTTTTACTGAGGTGTTTCAATATTACTCTGCAGTAACTTTGTGATAGAGTTGCTCTTGCACACGTTGTTACACTTGCAGAGTATCTGGCTGCAGGGGGGGGGGGGCTACATATTGTGCTACAATGTACCCAGTCGGCCGGGGACAATGGATCAGCTGACAGCGGCGCACGAGCCTCCCCGGGGAAGGGGGGGAAAATGCTCGCGGGCGCAATCCAATCAGACAGCGAAGGGAGGTGGGGGGGGGGGGGCGCCGCGGGGCGGCCAATCGGAAAGCGGGAAGCGGGGGGAAACCAATCGGAGAGCGGGGCGCGTCGCGCGGCGGCCAATGGAAGAGCGGGGTGCGCCGCGGGGCGACCAATCAAACAGCGAGGAGCGCGGGGGGGGGGGGGGTGGGCGGCCAATGAGCGGCGGCTCCGCCGCGCCCTGGGAAGGAGGTCTCGCGGTAGCTGCGCCGCTTTAAAGCTTCACTTCCGCTGCAAAATCGGCCATTTCGTCGGCGCCGGCAGTAGTTTATAAAGTGGGTGTTTGGCCCTGCTGTCAAAGGGGGGGGAGGTGTTAATTAGACAGAGAGAGGAAAAAAAAGAGAAAGCGAAGAAAAACAAAATTAAGCATCTAAATTAACGAGAGAGTGAAGATAATGGCGACCGACAAGATTATAAGTTTCATGAAGGATTTCCTTGCTGGCGGCGTGGCTGCTGCGATCTCCAAGACGGCGGTGGCTCCCATCGAGAGGGTGAAGCTTTTGCTGCAGGTAAGCAGAGCCACGGATCCCTCCCTCCCTCCCAGCCAGGATTCAGTGTAAGCGGCTGCTGGTTACAATGTGAGCACCGCCTCCAGAGTGGAGAGTGAAGCGGATTTGAGTAATTCTTTTTTTTTGTGTGTGTGTTTTCCTTCCCCACCAACCAAGCTTTTGGACCAAGTCTTGAGCAGATGCAAAATGGAGCTTGTCTTTTCTCACTCACTCTGTCTCTTCTCACAGGCCCCCCCCCCCTCCTCCTCCCCAAACAGCCAAGCGGATGAGTATGACCCTGGCATTGCGGACCATGGGCATCTGCTCAACATCATTGCCACGGGCTTCTTCTAATCTGATCGCAGGCCACGCTCTCTCTCCAAGGGGAGTGAGGTCTGAAGGTTAAGAAATGTCGCTTGAGGCAATCAAGGTCGCGGCAAGGAGAAGGAGTGCGGCCTAGGCGGAGGATTAGTGGTGGAGTTGGGTGCGGGAGATGGGGGTGGGGGTTGGGGGGGGGGGGGGGAAGACCCCAATCCGCTTCAGTCTCTTCCCCCCTCCCCCTCCACCCAAATTTCCTGCATCCCGGAAGATAATTGGGAGGGAAGTTTCCTGATCACTAAAGTCACTAAATTTGGGAGGGTTTTTTTCCCCCTCTTTTTTTTGGGACAGCAGCGGCCGGTTTCTCGGCGTGAAGTACAAGGAGGCAGTGTTTAACGGACTGAGTTCCTCTTCTCTTCCTCCGCGCCACCCCCCCCCCCCCACTGCGCCCGAACTTCCGCACCGGCAGCGCAATGTAGAAGCCGCCATTCCGCAGCATTGCAGTCACGATCGCCAAAGATTCCCTTTTTTTTTCCCCAACTGCTTTTAACCTATCTCGGTTTTTAAAAAAATTCTTGTCCCCTCCGCGCACGGTGTTTCATTGCAAGGCAATATTCTGGCGCGATGGTGGTTTAGATGTTCGCGCTGTTTGGACTCCGCCGTATTTCCCGGTCATTGATCAGGCGTAGAGCCGGCGACTTTGTTTCGTTCCAATAACTTCCCTTTCCAAAAGTTGCCCATTCGGACTAGGTGACTCCCTTCGGACCAAGAAGGTCATCCCCCGAAGATCAAGTCTTGTTGCAGCGGTTAACTCTGGCGCACTGGTTTGATCCATATCTAATTCCCCGTTAAAAGGCATCCTGTGCTCGGAGCAGACAAGTCTCGATTCCTGTTTTCTTTCTAAGGTGATATTTGCCATATCATTTGGGGAAGGCCAGTCAGGGTCACCTTGCCACTCACCTAGGAAGTCCCGTGCTGCAGCGTTCCGGTGCCGCCCCCACCTGCAGTTTCTCAAGTCAGTCGCCACCCTGACTGACAAGTATTGCTCTTCCTGTTGCTGGATCCCCCGTGGGTACCGCCAACACAGGGATTGGAGGAATTCAAGAGGGCAGCTGACCACCACCTTTTGAAGGGCAGTTTGGAATGGGCAAAGACTGTTGGTCTTGTCATTGCCTAAGAGCCATTTACAGAAAAAGTGGGACTTGTTGTTAGGTGGGCATTGGTGGATGCAGTTCTGGACTGAGCTTCAGTCATGAATCTGATACCTTCAGTGCAGCTTGGTTGAAGTCCCTTTGACCCTTCCTGTTGCAGCATCTTAACTATTCAAATTCTGGTGTAGTTGGCAATGGAGCAGTGTTCTTCTGTAGCATTTCATTCTTGAACTAGTGTCTAAAAACTGGTTTTGATGATGATTTCTGTGGTCAATCAGACGACTTGTTTTCTTTTGCTGTAGGTCCAACATGCAAGCAAACAGATTGCAGCAGAGAAGCAGTATAAAGGGATCATTGACTGTGTTGTACGCATCCCAAGAGAGCAAGGTTTCATGTCCTTCTGGCGTGGTAATTTGGCCAATGTGATAAGATACTTCCCCACCCAGGCGCTCAACTTTGCTTTCAAAGATGTGTACAAACAGTTTTTCCTTGGTGGTGTTGACAAGAAGCAATTCTGGCGTTACTTTGCTGGCAACTTGGCTTCTGGTGGTGCTGCTGGTGCTACATCGCTCTGCTTTGTCTATCCCCTTGACTTTGCCCGAACACGTCTGGCTGCTGATGTTGGAAAGTCTTCAGCGGAGCGAGAGTTCACAGGATTGGGTAACTGTCTCTCCAAGATCTTCAAGTCGGATGGCATCAGGGGGCTGTACCAGGGCTTCAATGTATCTGTACAAGGCATCATCATTTACAGAGCTGCATATTTTGGCATCTATGACACTGCTAAAGGTACATGCAGAAACTTATTGATCTATTCTCGGCTTGAGCTGCGTCTTCCAAATTTGCGTAGTGATATGACTTTTTTTGCCCCCCCCAGGAATGCTCCCAGATCCTAAGAACACCCACATTGTGATCAGTTGGATGATAGCTCAGACGGTAACGGCTGTTGCTGGTGTGACTTCCTACCCATTTGACACCGTTCGTCGTCGTATGATGATGCAGTCTGGTCGGAGAGGAGGTAAGTGGACAGTGGGCTTTTCTTATTGATTCATGGATGTGAGCACCACTGGCAGTGCTAGCAATGACCCCCCCCCCCCCCCCCCCCAAATCCCTGATCACCCTTGAAGGTGGTGTTGAACTGCTGCCTTGAACTGGTACAGTTCATGGGCGTAGGAACACTCACACTGTAAATAGTGGGATTTTGGCCCAGTGCAGTAGAAATGTAGTTCAATGTCAAGATTTTGACATAAATAGTAACATCAGTTGACGTGATTCAGTCACAGGAGACCCAAGAGAATTCTGTTGGCAGTGCTTTTCTCAATTTTCCTATTTCCTTTCATTATGGCTTTGCCAGTTGTGAGTAAATACTGAAATTCTGAGAAGCGCACAGTGTGGGTTGCTGAATGTACCTTTCTCTTTACTCCCACCAGAGTTGATTGTTGGAATTTAAATTAAATGTTTCTCCAAAGTTGAAGTAGACATTGATCAAGATTGTCTTTCTGCTTTCAGCTGATATCATGTACAAAGGAACACTTGACTGCTGGAGGAAGATCCTTCGGGATGAGGGTGGCCGAGCTTTCTTCAAGGGTGCCTGGTCCAATGTGCTGAGAGGCATGGGTGGTGCTTTTGTGCTAGTCTTGTACGATGAATTCAAGAAGTTTGTCTAAATGGTCACAGACGTCAATGTTGTGTGAACCAGTGTTGTACTTGTAACATATCTTGTACATTCATGGACTGTTTAAGTTACACCTATTTATGGGGGCCCAATCTGGTATGTTTCTGCTGGTTTGGGTTGTGAAGCGACCATTTTAAGTGACCACAATCATTCTCTAAACTTAAGTGTCATTCCATGCTGATGGGACTAAATCACTTCATCCAACTGATCTTTTTAAATTACTGTAACTAAAGACCAATAAAAGACAGTGTAAATGATTGCCGTCTTTATTCATGTTTCAGTACGATTGTTTCATTGGATCAGTATTGCTGAGTTGATGGCCTGGCATTTTATTGCATATTGGTTAATCTCCATATGTTATGAATGTCTCATTCCAGAATGCCAACTATTTCCACTCCAGTTAACATGGTTAATACGGAATCGGCTTTTTTAAAAAGAGCAGTTGATGCTGTAAGGCATAGCCCTCAAACGTTATTGGTTTATTAGCCCAAAATATGAACACTATGTATTTTGTGAGCATTTTAAATGGTGTGGTATGTCTTTTAGTTCCAGATGCCCATTGCTGACTCAGCTGTTTGCTGTTTTAAGTCGGGTAGATCAGGATTGCCATTGCTGACTTAGCAACTTGCTGTTAAGAAGGGTAGTCTTGCAGTGTTTCACTGACATGCTTATTAATATCCCAGTCTACAATCCAGGTCTTTAAACTTTAAATGAATATAATGGTCTCTTTGAATTTAAACCTTACTATTTTCCCTTTACACTAGCACAAATTAGGTTGAAAATCCTTCAATGTTTAGCTGTAAATGTGACCATAAGTTTTTTGGCACACTGCTTGCTGTGTAATTGCCAAAAAAGAGGTATTTACAGCTGTGCTTTGGATTAACTGCCTGATGGTTTGGGATGGTGTGAAATTCTGGACTATTTAATGTTAAGTGCTTGAGCTTCCATGTGATGTAAAGTGATCTGTTGACAGATATAGGATTCTTTTGAGGTGCAGAATAACAACTTAACCTCAAGTTAATCTTGGCAGAGTAGTTAACAACATTTATTTCCCTCTGCTTCTGCCTAATTGCAGGAGAGTAGGCACTGAGCATCCAGGTACCTTTGGTAAACTTTGTAGATTGTGTTATAGGATGTATTGCTGCCTAAGCTAATGTTTGCCCATTCCTCACTTTCATCAAAGGTGATGGTGAGCTCCCTTGAACTGCTGCTGCCCCTGTGGTGTAGAATACTCTCTACATCATTGTGGGTATACCTGTGATAATTATAGTTCCAGTTCAGGATGGTGTTGGTATGTCATTTGGAAGTGGTGTTCTAATGCATCTTCTGCGTTGTCCTGTTAGTTGGAAGGAGCCTCATAGATGCTACGTACTGACGCATTGGTAGCAAGGACCTATTGTTTAAATGTGGTGGATGGGGTGCCAATCAAGCAGGCTGTTTTTTTAATGGATCCAGCTAGTTCATAGAACCTTGGAATAGGCTGTTAAGTGGGACCTATGAAACTATTATATATTTCAGTTTCATTGTTAAGCTGAATAAGTATTTGAAACCAGGTTAGCTCCTTGTGCTCAAGCTGAGAGTAAGGTTGAGGGCAAGGCTTCTACTCTGTTTGAATCAAGTTAATTGAACTCTGGGTTAATGGTTAAAATGGCCTCTGCATTCTTCAGTGAGACAGTAACCTTGATTGTTGTCCTGCAGAGTCTAGTTGTAATGAATGTGTGGCAACATTGGGAACAGTATTGAAAGGGAATTGACTTGCAGTGAAACTAGTAGGACATGTGATTCAATTTTAATCAGTCAGGTGAAAATTGTCCAAAGTTCAGAATATTATCAGAAGGGGAAAGGTAGCAGGGAAATGGAGAAGAGGTGTGGGTCATAGTTCTCCAAGCTGGCATAGGCACAATAGACAGTTTAGAAAATTTCTAATAGACTAGTTTATTTAGCACCAATGATTCAAACTATGGCCCAATGCTCTAATCAGCATTGTCACCTGCAAAGATTTACACAAGCTGACCATTTTGCACTTTAACAGGGACTTCTGATCATTGCAGAAGTAGCAATATATCACTGCACAGAAGACCAAGCATGGATGAAGAGAGGGCATATTTGTGTTGCTGAGTTTAGTTATACTGGCTGGTCACTTGTCAGACCAGGTATTGACCAACAGAGCACTTTCTGGTTAAGTAGCTAAATCCTGCATGCCTGACACAGGAGCTTAGTGTCAGACATTAGCAGAGGGTCCAGGGCAATAAAAACCAGCCCATCAATTTCAGGATGTTTCATGTGCCAGGACTTTTGCAGGATTTGGCAGATTGGTGCAGAAGGTGAAGTCACATGGGATCAGGTGAGCTGGCAAGGTGGATACAAAACTGACTTGGTCAAAGAAGACAGGGTAGCAGTGGAAGAGTGCATTTCTGAATGGAAGGTTGTGATAAGTGATGTTCCTCAGGGATCAGTGCTGGGACCTTTTGTAATATATAAATAATTTGGAGGAAAATGTAACTCGATTGATTTTGTAAGTTTGTGGATGACACAAAGGCTGGATTTGTGGATAGTGATGAGAACCATCAGAGGACACAGGATATAGATCAGTTGGAGGCTTAGGCAAGAGATGGAGTTTAATCTGAACAAATGAGAAAATGCATTTTGGAAAGTCTCATACAATAGGAAATATACAGTAAATGTCAATCCTCAGAGTATTGATAGGCAAAGAGATCTGGGTGTACAGTACACAGGTCACAAAGTGGCAATGTGTGTGGAGAAGGTAGTCAAGAAGGCATACAGCATGCTTGCTTTCATCAGCCAGGGTATTGAGTTTAAAAATTGGCAAGTCATGTTGACACTTTAGAACCTTTAGTGTGGCCACACTGGAATAGTGTTCAATTCTAGTACCACACTACCAGAAGGATGTGGAGGTTTTGTAGAAGTACAGAAAAGAATTACCAGGATGTTGCATGGTATGGAGGGCATTAACTATGAGGAGAGGTTGGAGAAACTTGGTTTGTTCTGACTGGAGCAACAGAGGTTGTGGGGAGAAGTCTACAAGATTGAGAAGTATGGACAGAGTGAATAATCAGAGCTTTTTCCCAGGGTGAGAGACAATTACTAGGGGGCATGCATTTAAAATGTGAGGGGCAAGTTTTAAGAAATGAGGCAGATTTTTTTTTTTAGTGGTGGGTGCCTGGAACCCATTGCTGGGAGGATGGTGGAAGTAGATACAGAAGTGACTTTTAATGGGTGTCTTGACAAGTACATGAATGAGATGGGAATAGAAGGATATGGTCCCCAGAAGCTTAGGGGGTTTTTAAATCGGGTAGTATGGTTGGTGCAGGCTTGGAGGGCCTGTTCTTGGTGTAACTTTTGTTCTTTTGATTCTGATGTGCATCTCAACTAGTCTACATTCCAATCATTCCAATACCAGAAGATTGCGTTGTATGTATTAATAATCAACCCAATAGCACCTGCCTGCATGCTTGTTAACATTTGGAGAGCATCCTTTTAAGCAAAGGAGAAATTGAGTTTTAACTAATTTTGAATTTCTATTTTCTGTCAATGTTGTATCAAATTCCAGTGTTTCCAATGTGGAAAGAGAACATGGTATCCATTCCCTGTTTTAAAGTAGGGCTTTTGGTAATTATGTTGCCCAATTTAATATGTTGGATATTTTACTTTTTTAATAGCAAGATCTTAAACAGTAGCAAAGCATTTTTTTTAGATGGGCCAACTTCAGTTGGATAAGGACTAGAACTGAAAGAGAGGCTGAATAGACTGGGCTTAAACTCGTTAGAGTTTAGAAGGATGAGGGGGGGATCTCATTGAGATGTATAAGATGATGAAAGGGATGGATAGGGTAGAGGTGGAGAGGTTCTTCCTGCTCAAAGGACAGCAGGACTAGAGGGCACAGCCTCAAGATAAGTGGTGGGGGGGGTTCAGTTTAGAACAGAGTTGAGGAGGAACTTCACTCAAAGGGTGAATCTCTGGAATTCTCTGCCCGTTGAAGTGGTGGAGGCTACCTTGCTAAATATATTTAAGACGTGGGTAGATAGGTTTTTGGTAGGCAAGGGGATTAAGGGTTATGGGGAGAAAGCGGGAAAGTGGAACTGAGCCACTTCAGATCAGCCATGATCTTATTAAATGGCAGGGCAGGCTAGATGGCCTACTCCTGCTCCTATTTATGTTCTTATGTAACTGTTTTCCCCTCAAATTCATAATCTGTGTTTTAATAGACTAAAGAGTATCAGAAGAGCAGATATTTTGGTTAATTGGGCAATCTGGCTCCTTTGTCAATGATCTGAGATCTGAAATGTGCTGTCTGGAAAGGAAATTGGAGATATATATATATTGCAAGTGCCATGGGGGGGTGGAGAGAACAGGAGTGGAATGAATCTGGATCATGATTTGCATAACTTAAGCATTAATGGATCTATTTTTGACTTCACCCAATCCCTTAAGAGGACCCAAAGCAGCAAATGAATTGGGCATGCCTATCGTTTAATCTCCAGAGTTTCCATCAGAAATGAAATTGACTAGTTTTGTTATTGATCTAACCCAGGGTTTTTGTGGTCTGAATGCTTTAGTTAAGGGTTGAGAAATTTGCATGAGCCTATGGGAAGCTATATTACTGAAACAATTAAATATGGTATGTTCACCTACAGTGTATAGGCAATAGTCAAGTTTTATGTACATTTTTATACAGATCTTTACATCCTCCTGGGTCTCTTTGCTTTAAAAAAAAATCAGTGCTTGTAGGAAGGCTTGAGTCACTTATGATCTTGTGTTTGGAAACTAAAACAAGGAATGAGTAAGTTAAGATTTTTATTAGTTTCACATTAACACTGCAATGGAGTTACAGGCACATAGCCACCATCCAATGGAGGACAGCAATCTACTTCTAATCCTCCCCCGATCAGGGGCCTGTAGTCTTGCTGGTACCAATTCATGACAGTGTCTACTACTGAGGCTGCAGGAAGAAGGAATGTTTGTCTCTATGCTGCAGTGCCTCAAGACAAAATGAGTTTTTTTATGATGCTGGGGCTAGGCAGCTCAACCCTAGTGAGGTGAGGGTGGGAGGGTGTATTCCCTCAAGCAGTCCTATAGCTGCAGAGTTCCTGTTGCCATCAGGGGTTCTCTCTGAGTCATAGAAACTGGTTGGGACATAATGGCAGGCTGCCAAGGTTTACCTGATGTACCATAATGGCAGCTTCCCCTCCTGATGAGGTAAAAGGCTGGTAGGAGAATGAGTATGGCCTTTAACTTGTCACTCAGCTGTGCCACTGGTAATATCCTAGGGTGACCAGAGACCCTGTGCCTTTCACTGCCATTGTACAAGGTCTTCTACCCTGTCTCCAGAGGCTTCATTAACTCCAGGCTGTGCTTCTGTTAATAGAAATCGATCTTTTTAATTCTTGGGAGAATTACCTGGTGTACTGAAGGAAAAGACTAAGAAGGCTCACCACCAAAACATTACTGCTGGATCTGCATTATTTCACTTAGCTTTATTTAAACTCTTGGCACCACAATCTGAGAATTAAAATCCTGTAGAGAATTGTGTACATAACGCAATGACCGGAAAGGGAATTGTGGTTTGTGGTGGATCAGTAAATTTGGTAGCTCATTGTTACTGACAAGGGATGTGTACAGGTATGTTTATGGACATTGGTATTCCTTCTGGTGAAGGCATCTGTAGGTAGCAGCAATCGTAATACAGTTGACCTTTCATTCAATTTGAGGGAGAGAATAATGCATCCAAGATTAGTATTTTGAACTTGATAGAAATAGAATATGAAAGGAGAGCTAGTGTACTGATGTGCTTAAGGGATAGATTAATAAAGGTTCAGAGGCAGTGATTTTTAAAGG
The DNA here is from genome assembly GCF_965287045.1 of Carcharhinus amblyrhynchos. Classification (NCBI taxonomy): domain Eukaryota; kingdom Metazoa; phylum Chordata; class Chondrichthyes; order Carcharhiniformes; family Carcharhinidae; genus Carcharhinus; species Carcharhinus amblyrhynchos. The sequence continues at coordinate 128,943,044 of NC_137327.1, forward strand.
AATATTTCAGAATAGAGCATAGACACATTGCAATGTGAAAGAGAAATTTCAAGGCAAGGGCCTATCATCTGTGGTCAACTTTAAAAAAAAGTTACAGACAATACACTTAAGAGAAAGCATGTCTTTGCACAAAGACTTAGCAGCTCAACAAGTTGGGGAGAATATAAAGAACATCAAAAATTGATAAGGCGAAAGGAAGTTAGCTAGTAATATAATGGATATAAGAGTTTCTGTAGATGTTTAAGAATTAACAAAGTGGGCATTGATCCCATAAAGTGTCTAGGGAATTGATATTGGAAATTAAAGCTATGGTGGATGAATTAAACAGGAATTTTGCATTGGTCTTCACCATAGAGAACACAAACAACATCCCAGAAATAGCCGTAAATTAGGAAATAGGAGGGAGGAACTCAGAAAAATGCAGAGGCAATAGAAAGGGAGGAACTTAGAACAATTATCAATTGGGATTGAAGGCAGGGCCTGATGACTTACATCCTGGAGTGTGAAAGGAAGTGGCAGCAGAGATAGTGAATCCATTAGTTATAATATTCCCAAATTCCCTGATGTGGGAAAGATTCTGGTATATTGGGACAATCCTAATGCAGTGCCCTTCAAAAAGGGAAGCAGGTAGAAAGGAAATCAAACCAGTTAGTTTAACATCTGTTGGGAAATTGTTAGAATCCATTACCAAGGAAGCAATCAAACCATGATTTTATTAAATGGCAATGCAAGCTTGCGGGGCCAAGTGGCCGACTCCTGTCCCTAACTTGTATGTGTGTATGCAACATTTAATGCTTTCAGCTTACATTTTATGTTGTATCTATTTATTGTAAATAAATGCAAAGTAATTATTCAGTATGTCTGCCACTTCCTTATTTTCATTAACAGTATAGCATAGGAGCATACACATTGCTTCAGGTTAAACTTTTGTGTAGATTTTAATTATATATTCATATGTTGCGGGCATTGCTGGCTAGGCCAGCATTTATGGCCCATTATGAATGTGGTGGTGAGCTGTCTTCATAAACTGCTGCAGTCCATGTGATGTCGCTACACCACAGTGTGAAAGGGATGGTGTTCCAGGATTTTGATCTAGTGAAGGAACAGCAATATGTTTCAAGTCAGGATGGTGAGTGGCTTGGTGGGGAACTTGCATGTGATGGTGTTCCCACGTGCCTCTGCCCTTGTCTTTCTCGATTTGTCGTGATCATGTGTTTGGAAGATGCTGTTTGAAGAGTCTTGGTGAGTTCCTGCAGCATATTAGTATCCTTTCCAAGTTCCTTTTCATGCTTTTTTTTGTAGCACTTGCTCTCTGTTTTAACATCCTTTGCTCAATCTCAATTACTTGTACATCTTTCCATTTTGCATGCTTTTAACTTTTAGTTTTGATATGTCTCTTGTCCCATTAGTTTTGTGGCTGTCACTCTTTTTAAGCAATTAGGGGTGTAATCTGGTTTTCTGTTGCTTTGTGTTTTTAAACATTTTCCATAGATCACTTGTTATTTTGTATAGTTTGGATAATTTCATTGTATGAAATCAGCCTCACCAAAGCCTGTCATTGGACAAATAGTGCAGAGATCCAGGCTAATCCTCTAGGGACGAATCCCACCACGGCAGATGGTGAAATCTGAATTCAATAAAAATCTAGAATTCAAAGTCTAATGATAGAACATTAGAACACTACAGCACAAACAGGCCCTTCGGCCCTAATCATATCCCTACCTACCAGGCCTATCTATAACCCTCAATCCCATTAAATCCAATGTATGATGATGACCACGAAACCATTGTTGATCTGCTTTGCTAATGTCCTTGAGGGAAGGAAATCTGTCCTTACCCAAAGTAGTTGACTCTTAAATGCCCTCCGGGATGGGCAATAAATGCTGGTCCAGCCAGCGACACCCACATCCAATGAGCAAATAACAAAAATAATTTTTAAAAATTTGGAATGGAAACTAGTCTGTGATGGTGACCATGAAGCCATCATAAACTGTTGTTTTCACCCATTGCGTTCACTAATATCCTTTGGTAGAAATGCTTGTCTGGCCTATATGGTGCAATCAAGATGGTGCCGGAGTGAGGCAACTTCTTGCAAGCTGTCCCCAGCATACCCTCTAATTCCATCTTTTACTCTCATTCTATGCTTTTAAAATTCTATTCTAACTTTTAAACTATAACTGTAACACTACATTTGACACCCTCTCCTTTCCTCCCCTGTGTAGTCTTTTTTTTCTGTACAGTGCACAAGAAACAATACTTTTCACTATCACAATGTGACAAGCAAATCAAACATGCCCTCTGGATGGGCAACAAATGCTAACATTACCTGTGTTGCCCATGAAAGAACTTCTTAGAAAAACTCAGTGGGGAATGGGACAAGGGAGTTTTTAGTTACTGAGTGGCTGCCACATATGAGTTCCAATATTGGCAGTCACTCAGCAAGCTAGAAGCTGGCGAGAAATGTTTAAAATTCTTGCTGACTCGAGGGCTGCTTTTCAACTTGGCTGTAATGTAGTACATGGTCCATGTGGATGACTGTAATTGCAATGGGAGTGTGCAAAGCACATAGGGGAGGGGAGAGGAGGAGGGGAATTAGAACAGACAACTGTGGCTGAGTAATAGCACTTTCACTTCTTGACTTGAATGGTTATGTAGTTCAATCTGGCTCCAGGAGCCGGCGTATATAAATGCACACTGCAGTGCTGAGGTACTGTCTTTCAAGAACATAAGAAATAGGAGCAGGAGTAGGCCATCTAGCCCTTCAACCCTGCCCTGCCATTCAATAAGATCGTGGCTGATCTGAAGTGGATCAGTTCCACATTCCTGCTTTCTCCCCATAAACCTTAATTCCCTTGTCTATCAGAAATCTATCTACCCGTGACTTAAATATATTCAACAAGGTAGCCTCCACCACTTCAATGGGCAGAGAATTCCAGAGACTCACCATCCTTTGAGTGAAGAAATTCCTCCTCAACTCCGATCTAAACTGCCCTCTGCACCCCCCGCGCCCCCCCCCCCCCCCCCCATTTTGAGGCTGTGCCCTCTAGTTCTGTTTTCCTTTCTAAGCGGAAAGAATCTCTCTACCTCTACCCTATCTAGCCTCTTCGTTATCTTGTCAGTCTCTATAAGATCCCCCCTCAGCCTTCTAAACTCTAATGAGTACAGGCCCAGTCGATTTAATCTCTCCTCATAAGCTAACCCCCTCATCTCTGTTATCAGCCTGGTGAACCTTCTCTGTACTCCCTTCAAGGCCAATATATCCTTTCACAAATAAGGGGACCAAAACTGCACACAGTACTCCAGTTGTGGCCTCACCAGTGCCTTGTACAGTTGCAGCAAGAACTCCCTGCTTTTATATTCTATCCCCCTCACTATAAAGGCCAATTTCAAATGGGATATTAAACTGAGATTCTTTACCCTTTCAGCCGGAGATAGAAGTTCAACTCAAAAGAGTAGAGAAATTCTCCCCCTGGAATTTTCTTTAACCAAGATCCAAAGAATCCCTATACTGCGGAAGGAAGCCATTAGGCCCATCTGCACCATCTCATCAAAACAGCACCTTACCTACACCCACTCCCCCACCCTATCCCCATAACCCCGTGTATCAATCATGGCCAGTCCACCTAACCTGTACACCTTTGGTGTGTGTGAGGAAGCAGGACCACCTGGAGGAAACTCACACAGACACGGAGAGAACGTGCAGATTCCACACAGTCACCCAAGGCTGGAATCAAACCCAGCAGCACCCTGGTGCTGTGAGGCGGCAGCGCTAATCACTGTGCCACCTATTTTCAATATATTGTATGCCCAATTCCCTTTCCAGGCAGCAGAGGCAGATTAATTGGTTGTGATCGCAATGCTGTTTGTGGGACCTTGCTATGCAAGAATTGGCTGGCGCATTCCTTACATCACAATAGTGACTGCACTTCAGGAAAAAAAAACACTTAGTCAAGCACCTTGAGGCGAATTGGGGTGGATGACAGACACTGTATGAAAGCAGGCATTGTAAAAATATGTTTTAGGGGCCGGCCCACTGATTGCAATGCTGCCAGAAGAAGATAAATCTCGGCGGCATCGAGAGAGCATTTAATGTCCAAAGGGTGATCCCTGACTCGAGTTTAAACTCGCTGCAATCATTTGGCATTTCCTCTCTGCTGAGTGGCCCTCTCTCACAGTGTGAGTCACACCGCTCTTCCCCGCTGCCTCTCCAACAACATTTGCGGCGATGAAGCGGGAGATCAGGTCATTCCCAAGGTGGGCGAATGTCCTTTCCGGAGAACGTCAAATAAATTAATGAATAGCGCATCCGCCGCTCTCCCGGAGGAGACAGTTCTCGGTCTCTGCCGAGAGTTCAGCAAGTTATAAATCCGCAAAGTGTTGAGCGAGCATGCCCAGAAAGCGGTGACTGCGGAGCGCCAGTGCAAGTGAGTGCGACTGCAGAATGAGTCATTGATTCCCCGAGCAATGGACTTCCCTCCCTCTGCACGCTGCGCCTTCCTGCACTGTCACCTCTTTAGTAATACCTAACCCTTACACACCCTTTACTCCTCTCACCTACAATAAAGATGACAATCTGAGACTGTTTGCAGCAGCAGGAATTAATGAATGATTCACGTTAGTGATTCACGTTCATTTTTTCCCCATGATTGTACAGAAAGGGACTCCACCCTTCTAATTTCTTCTGCATTTTTCTGAAGGGCATGACACATACGATTTCCTGCTTAAATGTTTCAGTATTTACCTCGATACCTGAAAGGAAAACAAGGGTTGCTAACTCATAATTAGTTGAAAAGGGAGCTGGGCAGATACTGCCCAGGATCCAGAGCTTCAAGTTTTTAGGTGTTGGGCTCACCAACAACCTGTCCTGGTTCCCCCCACCCCATGCTGACACTATAGTTAAGAAAGCCCATATATGCCTCTACTTTCTCAGAAGACTAAGGAAATTTGGCATGTCTGCTGCCACTCTCATCAACTTTTACAGGTGTACCATAGAAAGCATTCTTTCTGTTGTATCACAGCTTGGTATGGCTCCTGCTCTGCCCACAAGAAACTACAAAAGGTCATGAATGTAGCCCAATTCATCACACAAACCAGCCTCCCATCCATTGACTCTGTCTACACTTCCCACTGCCTTGACAAAGCAGCCAGCATAATTAAGGACCCAACACACCCTGGACATTCTCTCTTCCGTCTTCTACCGTCGGAAAAAGATACAAAAGTCTGATGTCATGTACTAACCGACACAAGAACAGCTTCTTCCCTGCTGCTATCAGAATTTTGAATGGACTTACCTTGCATTAAGTTGATCGTCCTCTGCACCCTAGCTATAACTGTAACACTATATTCTGCACTCTCTCCTTTCCTTCTCAATGAATGGTATGCTTTGTATAGCACACAAGAAACAATACTTTTCACTGTATACTGATACATGTGACAAGAATAAATCAAATACTTTATTAATATAATGAGGTGGGGGTGGCAGTGGGTTAATGGATAATGTTGCTGAACTCATAATGCAGAGGTCCAGGCTAATACCCTGGGGACAGGGGTTCAAATCCCACTATAATTGGTGGAATATTACATTAATAAATCCAGAACCATAAAGTTAGTCTCACTTTAATGTGAGACTAACACATTAGTTAGAAATGACAATAATTAAGACATTAAGACAATAATTAAGACATAATAACACATTAGTTAGTAATGACAATAATTAAGAATGAGGGGAGATCTCATTGAGACGTATAAGATGTTGAATGGGATGGCTGGAATAGAGGTGGAGAGGCTCTTCACGCTCAGAAAGGACAGTAGGACTAGAGGGCACAGCCTCAGGATAAAGGGGGAGCGGTTTAGAACGGAGTTGAGGAGGAACTTCTTCACTCAAAGGGTGGTGAATCTCTGGAATTCTCTGCCCGTTGAAGTGGTGGAGGCTGCCTCGCTCAATATTTTTAAGACGCGGGTTGATAGGTTTTTGATAGGCAAGGGGATTAAGGGTTATGGGGAGAGGGCGGGAATGTGGAACTGAGCCACGACAGATCAGCCATGATCTTATTGAATGGCGGGGCAGGCTCAAGGGGCTAGATGGCCTACTCCTGCTCCTATTTCTTATGTTCTTATTACAGAGATGTCAGGGGTAAGATTTTCACTCAGGGGATGGTGAGTGAATGGAATCGGCTGCCGTCGGTGGTGGTGGAGGCGAACTCGTTGGGGTCTTTTAAGAGACTTCTGGATGAGTACATGGGATTTAATGGGATTGAGGGTAATAGACAGGCCTGGTAGGTAGGGATATGATCGGCGCAACTTGTGGGCTGAAGGGCCTGTTTGTGCTGTAGTGTCCTATGTTCTATAACCACTGTTGTAAAAAGACACCCTCAGAAACTGTCACCCTCAGGTACAGATAGGAAAATAATGTGAGGGAAGTTAAACATTGGATTAAGAGAGAAAGTGAAAAAGAGGCAGAAATTAAAAGTAAATGTAAAGAAATAAGGAAGCAGGTCTTGTGGTGCAGCAGGTAGCAATCAACCTTCAAATGCTGCATTGGTAAGTGGAGGTGGCTATGCTTGATGGGGAGTAGCATCCCTTGTGCTTTCGCCTCTGTCTGTTTCCCAAATCATCTCCTGTCTTTCCAGAAACTCCATGTTTGAATCCCTCCAATCAGGTTTCCAACCCTGCCACAGAAACAACTCTTATAAGATGATGAATGGGATGGATAGGATAGAGGTGGAGAGACTCTTCCCGCTCAGAAACGACAGTAGGACTAGGGGGCATAGCCTCAAGATAAAGGGGGAGCGGTTTAGAACAGAGTTGAGGAGGAACTTCTTCACTCAAAGGGTGGTGAATCTCTGGAATTCTCTGCCCGTTGAAGTGGTGGAGGCTGCCTCGCTAAATATTTTTAAGACACGGGTTGATGGGTTTTTGATGAGAGAGGGGATTAAGGGTTATGGGGAGAGGGCGGGAATGTGGAACTGAGCCACGACAGATCAGCCATGATCTTATTGAATGGCGGGGCAGGCTCGAAGGGCTAGTTGGCCTACTCCTGCTCCTATTTCTTATGTTCTTATGTTCTTATTGACAACCACTGTTACAATGATAAACTTTGATATGTGACAGCCCCCAAAAGATGGTGAACTATGCCTGGGCGGAACAAAGTCAGAGAAAGGTCTGTAATGGCCCTGACGTGCAAACTGAACATCTGATCATGGTATAGGGGTGAAAGGCTATTCCCAAAATCCGATTCCCTCCAAAATTTCCCACAGGATAGCTTGTGCTCATCCACACACAGTTTTATCTGGTAAAGCAAATGATTTGAGATCCTGGGGCAAAAAGAATCTCAAACTTTAAATGGCTAAGAAACCCGACTTGCTGGCTTAGAGCTGGGTATGGAATGCCTAGTGATCCTCAAAAGGCAGCAAAAACAGTGCCTTTGGGTATTTTTAAGGCAGAGCTTGATAGATTCTTGATTAACAAGCAGGCGAAAGGTTATTGGGAAGAGGCAGGAATGTGGGAATTTAGTTAGTCAGATTTGCCATGATCTTATTGAATGGCGGAGGAGGTTCAAGGAGCCAAGTCTCCAATTCCTGCTCCTAAACTGTGTGCTCCTATGAATGTTCATATGTTTCCCCTCTCAGCCTGTCTGAAATTTTAACACAGTGGACAAACTGATCCTTCTCCAATGCCTCTCCATTGTCAACCAGCTGGGTGGGATTATTTGCTTCCATTCTCATCTATCTTATCATAGCCAGAGAATCACTTGCAAAAGCTTCTCTTTTTATTCCTGTGTCATACCCCCAGGGGTTCTCCCAAGCTTGGTCCATTCCTATTTCTCATCTTTAAGCTGCCCCTCATCATGCAAAGGCATGGTGTTCATTTTCATCTGTACACTGATGACACCTAACGCTGCCTTCACTGTTACTGAATTATCAGACTTCTTATCTCTCATCCTGTACTGGATGAGCAAACATTGCCTCCAATTAAACATTGGGAAGAGTAAAGCCATTGTCTTTGGTCCCCAATGCAAACTCTGTTCCTTAGCAACTGGCTCCATCTCTCTCCCTGCCAACATCCTGAGATGAAGCCAATTTTTTCACAATCTTAGTGTCATGTTTGATCCCAAGGTTAAATTTTGACTTCATATTGGTGTCATCATTGAGACTGCTTATTTCCACATCCATAATATTGCTGAACTTCACCCCTGCTGCTGGAACTCCCATTGATGCCTTTGCTAGACTTGACTATTCCAATGGATGTCTGGCCGCTCTCCCACATTCCACTCTTCATAAACATGAGGTCATCCAAAACTCTTCTGCCCTGTCTTAAGTTGTGACAAGTATTATTTGTCTAGCACCCCCTGTACTCACTGACCTACTTCCATTTGGCTTCCAGTCAAGTAACAATTTGATTGTACAATTTTCACCCTTGTTTCCAAATCCCCCCTTGGCCTCGTCCCTCAATATCTCTGCAATCTCCTCTAGCCCCACTGCGATATTGGTCCTCCTCTAAATCTGGCCTCCTGTTCATTCGCAATTATAATTACTCCACCATTGGTGCCCATGCCTTCATTTGCTTAGGCTCCAAGCTCTAGAATAACTCTCTTAACCTTGCTATTTTGCTTTCCTCCTTTAAGACAATCCTTAAAACCTACCTCGTTGGGCAAGCTTTTAGTCATCTGACCTAATATTTGTGACTCGGTGTGATACTTTGTTTTATAATGCCCCCAGTGATGCATCTTGGGATGTTTCATTGTATTACACATGCTGTGTAAGTACAAACTGTTGTCACTTGCACTGTTGTCACGAACACGGGATGGCCACCTGGCAGCTTTGCAAAGTCCTGTGCAGTTTTTAAAATGTATTTTCTATTACAAGTGAAGGTGAGAGAGATGGATTTAACCAGCACCAACACTTCTACTCTCTGTGTCGTGTAAAGCCAACACTCTGCCCATTTTAAAAATCCTTTCATTCTGTATACTTACATAGCAGCAGGAGACATTTTGTAAACTCCTGTCGCTGTCTGGGTAACAATGTACACCATAGAACCATAGGGATTCAGTACACAGGAAACCTTTGCCCCATCATTTTGTTCAAGGGTTTCAGTACCTTAAATTAATACCAATGCCTTACTTTCTGCCCATATCATTGATTTCATATATTTTATTCACTTAACTTGCATTATAACTAAATACTGCACTTGGGCCTAAATGTAAAGAACAAAAAAAATTTGATTGTTCTTGGAATGTGAATTCACTAGAAAGACTGCATGTATTGCCCATCCCGAATTGTTTTGTGGTGAGCTGCTTGCTGTACAAAATTCAATGCCCAAAGAAATATACATTAATTTATTAAATCAGAGTTTTCTACGCAAGAGCGTCCAATAAATTAATTTCCCATTAATAATGGTGATTGAGTATTTATTATGGTTCCTTTCCACTTCATAGAGCAGATTTAATTTATCCTCACAGTTTATAGGAAAATTCAGGGTATTGTTGGAAATGATGTGTATGTGGTTAGGTGTGTTTTTCGAATTTCCATAGTTGAAAGTCTATGTATATTCACTACATGGGAGTTTGTTGTGAGGGAGCCAGTATTGACATACAATGGGTGTGTAACTCTCTCCAGAAATGCTTTATTCATGACTCATATTGAGTTGTAATTGTTTAAATGGATTATGATCCTGACCCCCAAGGTTTTGGTACAATCCAATTAGCGACCGCAAACTTACTGTTTAAAGTAGACCAGGTTTGAGATCCTCACTGCTGATTAAGAGAACAAAGCTACACAATTTCACAGCTTTTAAACGAAATAAACTTTTTTTAAAATAAAAGAGCCATGGGCATTGCTGGCTAGGCTAGCATTTATTGCCCATCGCCCATCCCTAGTTTCCCTTGAGAAGGTGGTGGTGAGCTGCCTTCGTGAAACGTTGCAGTCCACGTGCTGTGGGTTGATCCACAATGCCATTAAGGAGGGAATTCCAGGATTTTGACCCAGCAACAGTGAAGCATCGATTGATCGATATATTTTCAAGTCAGGCTGGTGAGGGGTTTGGAGGGGAACTGGCAGGTGGTGGTGTTCCCATGTATCTGCTGCCCTTGTCCTTCTAAATAGAAGTAGTCGTGGGTTTGGAAGGTGCTGCTTAACGATCGTTGTGAATTTCTGCAGTACATCTTGTAGATAGTAAACGTGGCTTTACTATACAAAGTCAGAAAAGTACCTATCTTATACTCTAACATTCAAAATTAACATGAGGTATGTGTGAATTAACAGACACACAGTGGTCAGACAGATTACCTTGCATGATACATGGCAGATGTGATGAAGGTAGATCCCATACATTTCTCTGTAAGCCACCACCACATCCAAAGGGTTACCTCAATATAGAGTCACCAGCCTTTCACTGCCTTTTCCGTTTCCTGGGCTTCTCCTGAGTACTCACTACTTGGAGCCTGTAAAATACAACATTTTTACAACTTGGAGTCCCTTTCTTTGCTTCTCTCCTCACTAATTACTCTCCCCGGAGATTTCCTCCTCCCGTTAGCTCCTTTCTGTCTCTCTCTGGGATTTCTCCCTGTCCCTCATTCCAAGACTCCTCTCATTATGGCATCCCAAATAGGAATAATGGGATTTTTGTGCTTATTTTTCCCCTCACGCAGGCACATTTGATTAAAGAAGATACTGTTTACTTGTCTGGTGGTTCAGATGAACTATTTACAATGAAGCAGAAAGTTCACCCACTGCACAGCCAGCCCAAAACCACCAAACAAATTGCTGCTTGTGGGGACATTGCTGCTGCAGAATATCTGTTACATTTGACACATAACAATGGTCAGCACACTTTAGAGCCAACAGGGCATATATAGACACAAACTCAATTACAAGATAATGGTTGGAATGCGAGTCTTAACAGGTAATCAAGTCTTTACAGGTGCAGACAATGTGAGTGGAGAGAGGGTTAAGCACAGGTTAAAGAGGTGTGAATTGTCTCAAGTCAGGACAGTTAGTGAGATTGTGCAAGCCCCAGAAAGTCATGGGACATTTTGACCTGGTGAAGCATTGCATATTTCAACCAAGGTCTTCATTTTTTAAACTTATTGGTAAATCCACCAATCTCAATGATAATTGCGATCGAAGCCAGTGTCGTAGCCTTGTCTCTGATGCATGTTCCCTTCAAACACAACTTTCTGGTGCAATTGAGGGATTGATGGGGGGCAGTACAGTGGTTAGCACTGCTGCCTCACAGCAACAGGACCTGGGTTCAATTCCTGGCTTGAGTCACTGTCTGTACATTCTCCCCCTGTCTGTGTGGGCTTCCTCTGGGTGCTCCACTTTCTTCCCTCAGTCCAAAAGATGTGCTGGTTAGGTGCATTGGCTATGCTAAATTCTCCCTCGGTGTATCCAAACAGGTGCCATAGTACGGCAACTAGGGAATTTTCACAGTAACTTCCATAATTCCATAATGTAAGCCTACTTGTGATAATAAATACAACTTAAATTTAAGCTTACACCAATTATAGCATTCCTCCTGATTCAATGGATCATTTTACTTCCAATTGATCGAAACTGCGAAGGTTATTATAAACTGTGCTTTTAGTCAAGGAATACGGAGGAATCATTTTCCTTAGAGTTTAATCTAACTGAAGCAATTCACAGCAAGTGGCTGGTTTTCCTTGTGACTACTGCTCTTGTTCAATTATGTAACAGCCCACACGTAAGATTCCCGAAGGAGACCTATAGCCACAGCCTTCCACGTAAGGTAAAAGAACTGAATAGCAATATTGCAGAGTACAATCTGAACTGCATCTTAAAACAGGTGAGTTCATACAAGTCACATGGCAAACTGTCCTTCAAAAGTCCTCCAGGACTCACTTCTCCCCTCCCCCATTCTCCTTTGCACATTCCAGTTGGTGCAAGGTTTAATTACTCCGAGCAATTCAAAATGTGATCCGTAAACCCAATTTTCCTTTGCTATCTGCCCCCTGCTTGTAGTTAACGGTAAATATGCCTAATGAAAGAGACAGTTGTAAAATCACATGAGGCAGATCACATGATTAATGACATCTGAAGCAGCTGATCAGCTGCCGGAAATCTGGAGTGAAAAAAGCTGTAAGGTGTCATTGAGAAAGTCAGCGGCTGGTGCTGTTCCAACAGGCTGAGCGAGGACTCCACAAGGTTTTATATTGACCATGCCTGTCAAAGCAGCCCCTGTAAATAATACGCAATGACAGCACGGCGATTGACGTGCCATTCCAGCCTCCTTTGCAGGGTAGCTGTTTGTACTTTTGCCAAGGGCACGGTTTCATTGACACATCAGCAAGCAGTGATTGATTTCGAATGGTTATTTTGCCCTCTGCTAATGTGTAACGCGGAGTCAAATTGGAGCGTTTCCCAAGTGCGTACGATAAGGGTCCTATTACTTCTGTTCAAAAACGCCTGGTGTGTCCAGGACTTTGCTCAGTTCATTGCTCCTAATACTTTAATCCTTTTTAAAGCTCCCTTGGCCACATGACTGACAGGGTAAACGGTGGTGATGATTACCTATGTCAAAATCTCTCCATTCATTATGTGCCAAGATTTAGCGTGTAGAAGGGAGAAGGGAAATCTCCCTTCTGTGGGAGAATTGGGTCTGCTTTATCACTTAATAAATCTACTAGAAATAGAGGGCATAGTTTCCATTTTAAGACTGTGGTGAGATTATCTTGTCCCAGAAGATTCTTAGTATGCGGAATTCTTTTCCTTAGAAAGTAGGGGTGGCTGGGTCATTGAAGGCAGAGTTGGACAAAGTTTTTGATAGACGAGTTGAGGATTATTGGGGCAGACAGGGAAGTGGAATTAAACACCATAATGAGATCAGCTGTGATCTTACTGAATGGTGGAGCAGGCTCAAAGGGGTGAATGGCTGCCTCCTGCTCCTAAGTCGTCCATTTTTGATGAGGACAAAATCCCTACCACAAAATTGGAAAGCCTTTTACAAGGCGAAGTTAAAATTACAGCACTGTAAAATGTACTTTCAACTTTTCCACATCACATGCTTGCCATTAGTTATCTAATAATATAAATTCCTCCAGCTGCATTACTGTAAGTCTTATTTTGCAATAATCACAAGGGCTCTCATAATGATAAGAAAGGATAGTTTGATGCCAACATTTGCTCCATGCCAGCTCTGAGTCAGTAAGTTGTGACTTTGAGCCCCACTAACTGATGGATCTGAGCTTTGTAATCCTGACGTATTCAGTTGTGAATAGTTAACACGAGGGGGCATAGCTTTAAATTGAGGGGTGATAAATATAGGACAGATATCAGAGGTAGGTTCTTTACTCGGAGGGTAGTAAGGGCGTGGAATGCCCTGCCTGCAGCAGTTGTGGACTCGCCAACTTTGAGGGCGTTCAAATGGTTATTGGATAGACATATGGATAATATTGGAATAGTTTAGGTTAGAGGGTCATTAGATTGGTTCCACTGGTCGGCGCAACATCGAGGGCCAAAGGGCCTGTACTGCGCTGTAATGTTCTATGGTGGTGGGCAATTGGTTAATCCACTAATATCCCCACTCTCAATAATGGATGAGCCCAGCACATCAATGCAGAAGAGAATGCTGAAGCAGTCACAACAATCTTCAGCCATCTCAGCTTTCTGCGGAGGTCCCCAGCATCACAGATTCTAGTCTTCAGCTAATTTGATTTAATCCACATAAGAACATAAGAAATAGGAGCAGGAGTAGGCCATCTGGCCCTTCGAGCCTGCCCCGCCGTTCAATAAGATCATGGCTGATCTGTCGTGGCTCAGTTCCACATTCCTGCCCTCTCCCCATAACCCTTAATCCCCTCTCTTATCAAAAACCCATCAACCCGCTTCTTAAAAATATTTAGCGAGGCAGCCTCCACCACTTCAACGGGCAGAGAATTCCAGAGATTCACCACCCTTTGAGTGAAGAAATTCTTCCTCAACTCCGTTCTAAACCGCCCCCCCTTTTATCTTGAGGCTGTGTCCCCTAGTCCTACCGTCCTTTCTGAGCGGGAAGAGTCTCTCCACCTCTATCCTATCCATCCCATTCATCATCTTATACATCTCAATGAGACCTCCCCTCATTCTTCTAAACTCTAACGAGTACAAGCCTAGTTTATTCAGCCTCTCCTCATAGCTCAACCCCCTCAACTCCGGCATCAGCCTAGTAAACCTCCTCATGATATCAAGAAACAGCTTGAATGCACTGGATACTGCTCTGACAATATTCCAGCATCAGGACTGAAGACTTGTGTTCCAGAACTTGCCATGCCCCTAGCCAAGCTGTTCCAGTACAGCTGCAACACTGGCATCTACCCAGCAATGTGGAAAATTGCCCAGGGATGTCCTGTACACAAAAAGCAGGATAAGCCAACCCAGTCACAACACTCTGCTCTCAATCATCAGTAAAGTGATGGGAGATGTTATCAACAGCACTAACAAGTGGTACTTACTCAGCAATAACCTGCTCACTCATACTCAGTTTCGGTTCCAGCAGTGCCACTCAGCTCCTGACCTCATTATAACCTTGGACAAAGGAATTTCAGAGGTGAGAGTGATTGCCCTTGACATCAAGGCAGCATTTGACCGAGTGTGGCATCAATGAGCCTGAGCAAAACTGGAGTCAATGGGAATCAGGGAAAACGCTTCACTGGGTATGGACTCATACCCAGTACAAATAAAGGTGGTTGTTAGAGATCAGTCACCTCAGCTCCAGGACATCACAGCAGGAGTTCCTCAGGGTTAATGACCTAGGCCCAACATCTTCAGCTGCTTCATTGATGACCTTGCCTCCATCACAAGGTCAGAAGTGAGGATATTCATAAGAACATAAGAAATAGGAGCAGGAGTAGGCTGAATGCACAATGTTCACTGCCATTCATGACTCCTCAGATATTGAAGCAGTCCATGTGTAAATGCATCAAGACCTGGACAAGATCCAGGCTTGGGCTGACAAGTGGCAAGTAACAATCACACCACGCAATGACCATCTCCAACAAGAGAGGATCTAACATCACCCCTTGACATTCAATGTCATTACCATCACTGAATTCCCCACTATCAACAAGCTGGGGATTACCATTCCCCAAAAACTGAACAGAACTAGCCACATAAATACTGTGGCTGGAAGAACAAGTCTAAAGCTTGAAAATGTGTGGCAATTAGCTCACTTTCTGACTCGCCAAAACCTGTCAACCATTTACAAGGCACATGTCAGAAGTGTGATTAAATACTCTCCACTTGCCTGGATGAGTGCGGTTCCAACAACACTCAAGAAGCTTGACATCATCCATGATAAGGCAGCCCACTTAACTGAGATCCCCTCCACAATATTGACTAATTCCACCACTGACACACACTGCCAGCAACGTGTACCATTTACAAGATGCACTACAGGAATTGAATAAGTCTCCTTAGACAACACCTTCCAAACCTAGGTCCACTACCATCTGGAAAGACAATGGGTGCAGATGCATAGGAACACCACCACTTGGAAGTTCCCCTCCAAACCACCCACCACCCTGACTTGGAAATATATCGCCATTCCTTCACTGTCATTGGGTCAAAATCCTGGAAGTCCCTCCCAAAAGCACTGTGAGTGTACCTACATCACCAGGGCTGCAGCAGTTCAAAACAGTAGCTCACCACCATCTTCTCAAGGGCAATTAGGGATGGGGGAATAAACGTTGGCCTACGTAACAAAACCCACATCCCTTGAATGCTTAAAGAAAGACTTCCCTGTATCTCAGTTTTGATGTGAAAGATGCAGTATTCAAAACAGAACAGGAGAACAGGTATTTATCCCTTAACCAACATTGCTGAGAAGAGATTACCCCATTGCTGTTCAAATATTAGGTTCCAAGTTTGCTTACAACACTTCCAAAGTACTTCCTCGGCCGTGAAGCTTTTTGAGATGACCTGAGCTCAGTGAATGGCTCTATCTCGATGCAGTTTCTTAACTAAATTAATTATTTGCCTTTAAGTCGTCTGACAGTTGAAGTTCTTTGAATAGGCTAGTTCTTCAGCAAAAATTGCTATTTAATCAATAGGGTTTGGGTTTACCCTAATGTCTCAGCAACTTGTGTCAGCTACACTGTCAGCCCTCTCAAGTTGTAAGAAACTGAATGAGGATTTAATTCCCTGTATCCCTGACCTCTTGCAGATATATGAGCTTTCTGACAGGGTGAGGAATTGTCTCTTCGGCAGGACACGATTGGCAATGGTTAGGTGAAGAATATATGGTATCAGAAGCTGAGAAGTGAATGTCTAAAGGTTGTTTTTATTGTCCAGGGACCCGAGGAAAATTTTCTGATCCAAGCTGAATACTGCTTCAAAAATGAATAACTTAATTGCTTTTTACAGGACAGCATTCAGACTTGGTGAGGCCCTAAGCTTCATAAAGCTTGGAGACCCCTTGTTAAAAGGTTACACCAAAAGGTCTCACAAAGGTGCGTACCAAAACAGGACCTTGGGTCACCACAACAAAATTAAAAACATAATTATACCTTTTAATTATTTAATAGCATGGTATTTAAAGTGAAACGTACAGATTATTTTCGAATGAATGCATTTACTGATTACGTATTTATTATTTGGCTGGCTTAATCTCTTTCATAGATTATAATACAGTATACCCTGGAAACAATACTTAAATGTCATTTTAAAATAATTTTAAGATGCATTAATATATATACAAAATGCTGACAAAATAAGTAATCAGGATCACGTTTATTAATATAAGTAATAATGAAATTGTTTGCAAAATCAGAAAACTGATATTAGATACAATTTAAAACATTTTCTTTCTTGATTTCTCAAAAGCAAAATCATGAATTATGTCCTCAAATGATATGCTACACAGCTTATCGCTTTGTATGCACGTGATACTAAGTGCAGACAGTTTGTCTTGAGACATGGTTGCTCTCAGTTCATTTTTGATTCTCTTTAGCTGTGAAAATGACCTTTCTCCTGAACAATTTGTTATCATCAGACATAAGAATAGTTGTAATATTGCTTCCACATTAGGAAAAACTAAATTAATCTTGTCTTGGGAGATGATTTGATACAGATCTTTGTGGCAAATTTGTTCTTTTCCTGGATAATTCTGCTTGACACAAGCATGGAAGTGCTTCAGTTCCCCAATCATATATTTCACCATTAACTTTTCTGGACTGAGAAAGACTTTTTGAACAAGATCTATCTTGATTTTTGAATGACCGCTTTGAGTATTCAAATGGGCCGTTGCAGTGTTGACACTCTGAAGGACCCTTAAGAATCCAGTATGAGAGTTCATCCTCAATTAAGATACCCCATTGACCTACATCATTGAGTTTTGTGAATTTTGTGGTTTCAACTGTGGATGTCGGCTCTGCAATGCTCACATTTGCATCACTTCCAGTGTTTTCCTCAGCTGAGATTCCAGACACTGTTGTCTCAATAGCAGAGGCACGAGGCTGTGTTTGTTTTGGACTTTGCTGATCATTTTGTGTTTGTGGATCCTTATCTGTTTCTGGAGTAAAGCAACTGTCAACTTTTGGTAATTTTTTGAGTTGCTCTTCAAGCTGGTGCTTCCTTTCTCTTTTCTGGTATCTGCTCTTAAATGTTCTCTTCATTGTAAACCTTCTGAAATTTTGTGAGGCCCTAAGCTGTAGCTTGTTTAGCTTATGCCTAAATCTGGCACTGATAGTACTGATGGTGTGCAGTGGATACCAAGACCCTGATCTCTGGAATTCCCTCCGTAAACCTCTCGACCACAGACCCTTCCTTTGAGGTGCTCCTTAAAACCTTCCTGTCGGGCAAAGTTTTTGTTCACCCATCCAAGTATCCCTTTATGTGGTTCGGCATCTAATTTGGTTTGGGAGATTTTACGATCGTTAAAGGCACTTTACAAATGTTAGTTGTTGCTATTGACGAACTGTGTCTGGCCTCGGCATTCCAAGTTATTGCCCCCAAGTTCTGCCGTTGTCAATCAGACTTAGTTGTGGAATTGAATCCAGGCTCCTGTGCAGTTCTGAGTGCATGTTTCACAGGATAGAAGAATCATAGAATGGAATCATAGAATCCCTACACCATTCAATCCATTGAGCCTGCACCAACAACAATCCCACCCAGGCCCTATCCACTTACCCTGCCAATCCTGCTGACACTACAGGGCAATTTATCATGGCCAATCAACCTAACCTGCACATCTTTGGACTGTGAGAGGAAACTGGAACACCTGAAGGAAACCCACACAGATATGGGGAGAACGTGCAGACTCCACACACACAGTCACTCAAGGCCAAAATTGACCCGGGTCCCTGGTGCTGGGAGGCACCAATGCTAACCACTGTGCCACCATGCCATAGGAGGTGCCATCTTTGGGATGAATTGTTAAACTGGGGCCCTATTTGCTCTTTCAGTTGGGCATAAAAAACCCCTGGCAAGGGAGTTCTCAGGGAGTGGCATGGTGGCACAGTGGTTAGCAAGGAGATATGAGAAGTAGGTTATTTAGGAGTGAAATGAAAAAAAAAGGAGAAGGAAGACTTGTGTTTATAGAGTGCATTTCATGGCCACTGGATCTTTCAAAGCACTTTATTGCAGATGAAGTTCTTTTTGAAGTGCTGTCACTGTTGTGACGGAGGAAACACAGCAGATATCCTGTGCACAGGCAGCACGGTGGCACATGGACGACATGGTGGCACAGTGGTTAGCACTGCTGCCTCACAGCGCCAGGGTTCGATTCCCAGCTTGGGTCACTGTCTGTGCGGAGTCCCCCCATGTCTGCGTGCGTTTCCTCCAGATGCTCCAGATTAGAAGGGCGAAGAGAGGGCATGAAATGGCTTTGGCTGGTAGGATTAAGGAAAATCCAAAGGCATTTTATTCCTATATTAGGAGCAAGAGAGTAGTTAGAGGGAAAATTGGTCCTCTTAGGGACAAAAGTGGGGAGTCATGTATTGAGTCGGAGGGAATGGGGGAGCTCCTGAATGAATACTTTGCGTCGGTATTCACGAGGGAGAGGGGTTCAGAATCGTGCGGTCTCTTGGAGGGAGCTGAGGATCAGTTGCAGGAGATATCTATTACGAGGGAGGAAGTGCTAGGGCTTTTAGGTAGCGTAAGGACAGATAAAGCTCCGGGGCCTGATGGTATTTATCCCAGGCTGCTTAGGGAGGTGAAAGATGAAATTGCTGGGCCTCTGGCGCAAATCTTTGTCTCTTCTTTGGACACAGGTGAGGTCCCAAAAGACTGGAGGGTAGCAAATGTGGTCCCGTTGTTCAAAAAAGGTAGTAGGGATAACCCTGGAAATTATAGACCGGTGAGTTTGACATCGGTGGTAGGGAAATTAATGGAAAAAATACTTAGGGGTAGGATGTATGAGCATTTGGAGCGTTGCGATCTGATTAGGGATACGCAACATGGCTTTGTTAGAGGGAGGTCTTGCCTTACGAATCTGGTGGAATTCTTTGAGGAGGTGACAAAAACGGTTGACGATGGGAGAGCCGTTGATGTCATCTATATGGATTTCAGTAAGGCATTTGACAAAGTCCCTCATGGTAGGCTGGTAGAAAAGGTTAAGGCGCATGGGATATGAGGTCAGGTAGCTAGGTGGATTGAGAACTGGCTGGGCAATAGGAGACAGAGGGTAGTTGAGGAGGGGACCTTTTCGGGCTGGAGGCCAGTGACCAGTGGTGTGCCGCAGGGCTCAGTACTGGGACCTCTCCTCTTTGTAGTATACATAAATGACTTGGAAGGGAGCGTAGGTGGTGTGATCAGCAAGTTTGCAGATGACACCAAGATGGCAGGGTTGGCGGGTACTGAAGTGGAATGTCAGGTGATACAACAGGATATAGATAGGTTGGTGCATTGGGCAGATAGGTGGCAGATGGAATTTAATCCTGACAAATGCGAGGTGATGCATTTTGGAAGGAATAATGCAGAGAGGAGCTATGTGATAAAAGGTAGACCGATTAGGAGTATAGACATACAGAGGGACCTAGGAGTGCAGGTTCACAAATCCATGAAGGTTGCGACACAAGTGGAGAAAGTTGTTAGGAAGGCTTATGGAATGCTAGCCTTTATAGGAAGGGGTATAGAGTATAAAAGCTGCCGTCTAATGCTTCAGTTGTATAGAATGTTGGTTAGACCGCATTTGGAGTACTGCGTCCAGTTCTGGTCACCTTACTACCGGAAGGACGTGGAGGCTCTGGAGAGGGTTCAGAGGAGGTTTACCAGGATGTTGCCTGGCATGGAGGGGCTGGGGTACGAGGAAAGGTTGGAGAAACTGGGACTTTTCTCCTTGGAAAGACGGAGGTTGAGGGGGGACATGATAGAGGTATATAAGATACTGAAGGGAATAGATAGAGTCAATAGTGAGAGACTGTTCCCTAGACTGGGTACAAATACGAGAGGTCATGATTTAAGGGTGAGGGGGGAGAGGTATAACTTGGATGTGAGAGGAAGGTTCTTTACGCAGAGAGTTGTGGGGGTATGGAACGCGCTACCAAGTAGGGTGGTGGAGGCAGGAACGTTGGACTCGTTTAAGGTTCAGTTAGACAGACACATGAGTGAAACGAGGATGGAGGGTTATGGTAGGGTCTATTAAATAAGGTCAGAACCTCGGGAGACACCGGAAATGCAGGCTTGTAAGTTAACGTTTTTGTCTTTTTATTCCGCAGGTGGAGGTCCACCTCGTTGTCAAACGAGGGGCATGCACACGGTGGGTCGTGCATGGGCTGCTCTTGGAAGTTCCGGGAGTGGCCTAGTACTTCGTGTCGGTGTGTGTGCTTGATCCTGGACCGGTAGACGGGCGCCGCAACAGCTCAGTGACTAGCACTGCTGGCTGTGCAGATGCATGGATTTGGGCCTGTGTCTGTGGGAGTTTGCGCATTCTCCCTGTGGTTGCGTGGGTTTCCTCCGGGCGCTCCGGTTTCCTCCCACACCCCAAAGATGTGCTCTTAGGCTGATTGGTTTACCAAATTGACACTATTCTCCCCTGAATCTGGCTAAGTTAGGGGTTCCATTCGTAGACACGCAGGGTAGAATAGGTGTAGGAGGATGCGGCGGCGCGGGCTCGTTGGGCCGAAGGGCATGTTTCCCGTTCTTGGTTGTTCTTTGTTCTTTGTTCTTTGTATGCTCCGGTTTCCCCTCTCAGTCCGAAAGACATGCTGGTTCGGTGTATTGGCCATGCTAAATTCTCCCTCAGTGTACCCAAACGGGTGCTGGAGTGTGGCGACTAGGGGATTTTCACAGTAACTTCATTGCAGTGTTAATGTAAGCCTACTTGTGACAGTCATAATAAATAAAAAGCAATCTTTATCACTCAGTCCACATCACTAAGAGAGGTAACCTGTTCATTATCACACTCCCGTTTGTGGGTATTACTGTCTGCATTACAACAATGACTACACTTCAAGAAAAGTACTTCTCGGCTGCAAAGCACTTTGAAACAATCCGGGGTCGTGAAAGGTGCTATATAAATATAAGTTCTCTGTTTAACTTTAATGGTTGTGTTTTTAATAAGGAGCATTTCAATTAGATTAAGAATAAGAAGATATCCACATCCATAGGAAGTCCATCAGCAACAAAGTAAGTTAACCTTTAGCATATTGACCCTGATCAGTTCAGAAATTTTGACCCGGTCCATCTCTTTCTGTCATATAATTGCTGAGTATTTTCAGCATCAATTTGGTTCTCTAGATTTTCTGTTGGTCTTTATTTTTAATCAGATTCTATGTGGTGCTCATTGTTAACAACATTCCTTTGGCCTCTTGATGAACCCAGATAAAGTACAGATGGTAATGGCTCCTGACAGCTCTCAGCACTTGCAGGTTAATGCTCACATCTCCCTACATAGATCACCTCGCTAACAGGCAGCTAATGGAGACCGTCAGTGTTAATTTACAGACCGTTTTATTACTGATGTCCTGAACTGCAGACAATGTCAGAATGGGCAGAATTATCTTAATGTATCCATTGATGAATTAGCATAAGACTGATTTTCTTCCTCACTGACGCTGGACGCAAATAATGTTAATGGGAAGTGGGCTTATCAGCATTGCTGGTGGTAGTGTTAACGGCAGAAGGATTTAAACTGTCCAGGCAGTTCTTTGGAAAGGATTCGTAACAGACTAATGAAGCTTGTTTTTATAGTGGGCCTTTTGTGACCTCAGTACGTCTCGGTGAAGTCCTTTTGAAGTGTAGTCATTTATAATGTGGGAAACACAGTAGCCAATTTGTGCTTCCTACTGCCCTCCAAAGACTCAGTCTTCCTCCAGTTCTGCCGTCTGGTATATCCTGGATTTTCATTTACCCCACCATTGGTGGCCAAGCCTTTAGCTGCGGAGGTCCCAAATTCTGGAATTCTTTCTCTAAACATTACAGCTCTCCCCACCGCTCCCAAAGTTAAGACACTATCTCCTTGAGTTAGTGTTTCATCTATCCCAATGTCCCATTTTTTGACCTCAGTGTCAGATTTTGCTTGGTTACATTCCAGTGGAGTACCTTGGGACATTTTACTATATTAAAGACGCTATATAAATGTGAGTGGTGATTGTTGCAACAGGCAGGAAGAAACCTATCCCAGTGTTATTCTTCTAGGCCTGCAAACATACAGTGTGCATCTCTGAGTAACTAGTGAAACATGGGTTGATATTTGATTCATAGAATCCCTACAGTGCAGAAGGTGGCCATTCAGCCCATTGAGCCTGCACCAACAACTCAGGCCCGGATAGGGGTTACAGGGATACTGTAACCCCATGTACTTACCCTGCTAGGCCCCTGACACTAAGGAGCAATTTACCATGGCCAATCAACCTAACCTACACATCTTTGGAGTGTGGGAGGAAACCGGAGCACTCAGAGGAAACCCACACAGACGCACAGACAGTCACCCAAGGCTGGAATTAAATCCAGGTCCCTGGTGCTGTGAGGCAGCAGTGCTAGCCACTGTGCCACCGTGCTGCCCTTAGTGAGCATAAGAAAGTACTGGTGCTGTGTTGATTTATTTTTGTGAGAATCAACCTTTCGGTGAAAGGATTATTCTTCCCAAAAAGAGATTTTATCCATACAGATACATGTCAATACAATTTAAATGTGACATTATGTAAAGTGCATAACAGATCAATTTAGTTCAATATGTATATAGCATCTTTGTGCTTTACTGCACTTACAATGCATGTTGTATAGTTCTTTTAAACCATTTTCTGATGCATCATTCTGAGAGGTTTTACACCCATCTCCAGAAGCTCAGTGTACCATGGCAGGAGGGCTTTAGACTGTGGCCTTCCGCCATTGAGTTTTTGGTGTGTCCCTCGACATGTACTTCTGAACTTTAGAATGTCCAGACTGCAACATTTGTTCATGGACTGCTCTATGCACTGGGGAAACCAGCAAGTTTTGGGCAGAACAAAGAATGTATTTCACCCAAGTAATTGTCCACTCTGTGGAAAGGTCTAGTTTGTCGAGTTGACATTAATGAGGTCACCAAGGGCAGTAAGCCTGCCAGATTTTTCTCCTTCTCCTAGTTCAAGGACTCTCAAGGTACTTGTCAGGGTCCACGGGCAGCCAGACTTGGAATAGTTAATGATCATTGATTACACTACATGGGTGCTGCCTGCACATGCTCAGGCAGCTTTGAAATATTAAGAACTCCCAAAACACTTGTCTTTTTTTATTCATTCATGGGACACGGGCATTGTTGGCTGGCCAGCATTTAATGCCCATCCCTATTTGTCCAAGGGCAGTTGAGAGTCAGTCACATTGGTGTGGCTCTGAAGTCACATGTAGGC
Source organism: Carcharhinus amblyrhynchos (assembly GCF_965287045.1). Taxonomy (NCBI): domain Eukaryota; kingdom Metazoa; phylum Chordata; class Chondrichthyes; order Carcharhiniformes; family Carcharhinidae; genus Carcharhinus; species Carcharhinus amblyrhynchos. Next base: position 128,966,802 of record NC_137327.1, read on the forward strand.
CAGACCAGGTAAGGACGGTGGATTTCCTTCCCTAAGGGAGAATTAGAAAACAAAATGTGACACCGAGCCACGTAAGGAGATATTGGAACAAAGCTTGGTCCAAGAGGGAGATTTTAAGGAGCGCCTTAAAGGGGGAAAGTGAGGGGGAGATGTTTAGGGATGGAATTCCTGAGATTAGAGCCTTTGAAACTGAAGGCACAGCTCGCAAAGGTGGAGTGATTAAAATCAAAGATGACAAGGGCAAAGGGTGAAGTTGCCACAGTCCCAGATGATCATAGGCTGCTCTCCTCTTTGAGGGGGAGAGCTGACTGGTGGTTATTTTAACCTGAGGGCCATCATACTTTGGGCGAGGTGCAAGAAGGTGGGCCTTTGTGATCAAGAGTACACAATTAGAGGAACACTTGTGGAGTTGTGGGGCTAAAGGAGATAAAAGATTTCTCCCCCAAAAATATACTTTCCCAGAAGATCACTTGATTTTCATAAATTTCATAGTTTCAAGTTTACTTATTGGTGTCACAAGTATATGAATCCATACAGTGCAGAAGGAGGCCATTCAATCCATCTAGTCTGCCCCGACTCTCTGACAGAGTATCTTACCCAGGCCCTCTCCTCCGTCCTATCCCTGTAATCCCACACATTTACCACGACCAATCCACCTAAGCCGCACATAGAATCGTAAAAAACCTAAAGCACAAACAGGCCCTTCGGCCCACAATTTGAGCCAATCTTATCTTTACCGACTAGGCTTGCCTATAACCCTCAATCCTATTAAGTCCCCTGTACTCATCCAGAAGTCTCTTAAAAGACCCTAACGATTTTGCCTCCACCACCACCGACGGCAGCTGATTCCACTCACCCACCACCCTCTGAGTGAAAAACTTACCGCTGACATCTCCTCTGTACCTACTCCCCACCACCCTAAACCTGTGTCCTCTTGTGGCAGCCATTTCAGCCCTGGGGAAAAACCTCTGAGAGTCCACCTGATCAATACCTCTCATCATCTTATACACCTCTATCAGGTCCCCTCTCATCCTTTGTCTCTCTAAGGAGAAAAGACCGAGCTCTCTCAACCTATCCTCATAAGGCATGCCACCCAATCCAGGCAACATCCTTGTAAATCTCCTCTGCACCCTTTCAATGGCTTCCACATCCTTCCTGTAATGAGGCGACCAGAACTGAGCACAGCCCTCCAAGTGGGGTCTGACCAGGATCTTATAAAGCTGCAGCATTATCTCCCGACTCCTAAACTCAATTCCTCGATTGATGAAGGCCAGTACACCATACGCCTTCTTAACCACATCCTCTACCTGCGAAGCCAATTTGAGCGTCCTATGAACCCGGACCCCAAAATCCTTCTGATCTTCCACACTGCCAAGAGTCTTACCCTTACATCTTGGGGCTATAATATATCTATAATATAGATATATATTATTGGGGCTATAATATATATATTTATATATATCTTACCCTTACATCTTGGGTTTGAAAATAGATAAGTCCCTTGGTCCGGATGGGATTTACCCTAGGATTCTCTGGGAGGCAAGAGAAGTGATTGCAGAGCCTCTGGCTCTGATCTTCAGGTCGTCGTTGGCCTCTGGTATAGTACTGGAAGATTGGAGGTTAGCGAATGTTGTCCCATTGTTTAAGAAGGGGAACAGAGACTTCCCCGGGAATTATAGACCGGTGAGTCTCACTTCTGTTGTGGGCAAGGTTTTAGAAAAAATTATTAGGGATAGGATTTATAGTTATTTGGAGAGTAATGAATTGATTGGAGATAGTCAGCATGGTTTTGTAGCGGGTAGGTCGTGCCTTACTAACCTTATTGAGTTTTTTTGAGAAAGTGACCAAAGAGGTGGATGGGGGTAAGGCAGTTGACGTGGTATATATGGATTTTAGTAAGGCGTTTGATAAGGTTCACCATGGTAGGCTTCTGCAGAAAATGCAGATGTATGGGATTGAGGGTAATCTAGGAAATTGGATCAGGAATTGGCTAGCAGATAGGAGACAGAGGGTGGTGGTTGATGGTAAATATTCATCATGGAGTTCGGTTACGAGTGGTGTACCTCAGGGATCTGTTTTGGGGCCACTGCTGTTTGTAATTTTTATTAATGATCTGGATGAGGGTATAGTTGGGTGGTTTAGTAAATTTGCTGATGACACCAAAGTCGGAGGTGTGGTAGATTGTGAGGAAGGGTGTCATAGTTTGCAGGAAGACTTGGACAGGTTGCAGCGCTGGGCCGAGAGGTGGCGGATGGAGTTTAATGTGGAGAAGTGTGAGGTAATTCACTTTGGTAGGAATAACAGATGTGTCGAGTATAGGGCTAACGGGAGGACTTTGAATAGTGTGGATGAACAGAGGGATCTAGGTGTATGTGTACATAGATCCCTGAAAGTTGGGAATCAAGTAGATAGGGTTGTTAAGAAGGCATACGGTGTCTTGGCGTTTATTGGTAGGGGGATTGAATTTAGGAGTCGCAACGTCATGTTGCAACTGTACACAACTCTGGTGCGGCCGCACTTGGAGTACTGTGTGCAGTTCTGGTCCCCACATTACAGGAAGGATGTGGAGGCTTTGGAGAGGGTGCAGAGGAGGTTTACCAGGATGTTGCCTGGTATGGAGGGGAGGTCCTATGAGGAGAGACTGAGGGATTTGGGATTGTTTTTGCTGGAAAGAAGGCGGCTAAGAAGGGATCTTATTGAAACATATAAGATGATTAGAGGTTTAGATAGGGTGGACAGTGATAGCCTTTTTCCTCGGATGGAGAAAGCTAGCACAAGGGGGCATGGCTTTAAATTAAGGGGGGGGGTAGTTATAGGACGGATGTCAGGGGTAGGTTCTTTACCCAGAGGGTGGTGAGGGATTGGAATGCCCTGCCTGCTGCAGTTGTAAATGCGCCTAGTTCGGGGGCATTTAAGAGATCTGTGGATAGGTTTATGGACGGAAAGGGATTGGTTTAGGTTAGTGGGTCATTGTTTTTTTTTAACTGGTCGGCGCAACATCGTGGGCCGAAGGGCCTGTTCTGCACTGTAATGTTCTATGTTCTATAATATAACACATAAAACTATGTTCCATACCAGTCCAAAACTGACATTTCGGAAAATGCAATACAGTTCAAGTTCTTTTCACACACTTACGGTCACATTAACATGTGACGCTAGCTTGGCAAGACAATGGGAGCAGCTTAGATCAGAAAGGGAGAGACTGGGGAAACTTTCCCTGATTATTTCGATTGTTCTAAGGTCACCCTGCTAACGTGGGTCGATAGTAGAGGCAGCATTTCCTTATATGGAGAGGCCAGCAATTTGCTTCAGTGAAGTCTGGGCTCCTCCTCTAGAATCAGCTGTGTTGTATTTGGTGACTGTTGACATGGCAACGAGCTGTGTAACCAGCTGACTGTTCTGGGGCAGGGGGAGCTCGCTCAACTCGTTTCCATTCCCCTGTTATCCAAAAAAACACAAATAGGGGAGAAAATACAGCCCCTCCCTGTGATTCATTTCACTGACCCCCACCCCAGAACTGAAAAAAAAAAGCAGTGAGGTGAATTTAAACTTATGCAGAACCTTCCCACACTGAGAATTCCAACCTCCATTTTATAACAAAGGCACTGGACAAGGTGCAAAAACAAAAAAGGGTTTGGGAAGGATTGTAACCAGAATTGACTGCTTAGAAAAGACGGAGCTACTGGAGCGGGGCAGGTATACTGGGCTGAATGTTATCGCCCGCTGAGAGGTTCCGGAAGCCGGATCAGCGGGTGACTGGGGGCCCCTGGCCTGCTGTGTCCAGCTCTGCTCTGCTGCCTCCCCCCAAAGGCTGATGCTCCCCGGTAGAGGATGGCAGCCGCTTCCCCGAGCTCTCGCTCCAGTCTCCAGGTTGGCAGCTCGCCAGCGCCACCTCTAGCGGTGGCCACTTCTGAGACTGCAGGGCAGGCAGCTTCACTCCAAGGTGCTCTTACAGAGGAGGTAAGGGCTGACTCTAACTCTTCAAAGCCCCTCTGCCACTCTCATCAATTTTGCTTCCAATTTCCATTCTTGTGTTCATTTGGCCCATCTCTGGTATTTTCCTTTCCCTTCCTTGAGTTCTTTTTTACATTTCTGGGCATAGACTTATATCACTGACTAGCGCAGCTATTTTGATACATTTCCTCCCCCCATGTTTCTTGTAAGGATGTAATTCCACTTTCCAAGTTTCGCCATCATTGTCAAATTTGTTCTGGTCATGGAATTAACACATCAAATATATCTTCCATTTTCAAATGAGGAGCCTCTCCGTAGAATCATAGAATCCCTACAGTGCAGAAGGAGGCCATTTGGCCCATCCATTCTGCACTGACTGTCTGACAGACCATTGTACCCAGGCCTACTCCCTGCCCTATCTCCGTAACTCCACAAATTTATCCCTAATCTACACATCTTTGGACACTAAGGGACAATCTAGCATAACCGATCCATCTAACCTGCACATCTTTGGAGTGTGGGAGGAAACCAATGTATCCGGAGGAAATCCATGCAGACACGGGGAGAACATGCAAATTCCACACAGACAGTCATCCAAGGCACATCCAAGGCTTGTGTTTGGTACAGACTCAATGGGCCGAAGGGTCTCTTTCTGCACTGTAGAGTTCTATGATTCTAAGACTGGGACTGACCTGGATCCCTGGCACTCCGATGCAGCAGTGCTAACCACTGTGCCACCATGTCACCCATAAAGTAGTAGGAAGTAGTATTCCATATGGATCAACATTGTGACCATTCCATCCATGTTTTACCTTAATGGTTTGGACATGAGGACAAAAAACTCACCGATACACAGTGGCAACAATGAATACCATTTACAAGATGCACTGCAGGATCTCACTGAACTTCCTGAGGCAGCACCTTCCAAACCACGACCACTACCATCTAAAGTGACAAGAGCAGCAGATACCTGGGAACACCACCACCTGCAAGTTCCCCTCCAAGCCAATATCCCGACTTGGAAAGATATCATTGTTCTTTCACTGTTGCTGGATCAGAATCTTGGAACACTTTCCCTAACAGTACGGTGGGTGTACCTAAACCACAGGGACTGCAGTGATTCATGAAGGCAGCTAACTACCACCTTTTCATAGAATCCCTACAGTAGGGAAGGAGGCCATTCGGTCCATCAAGTCTGTACCGACCACAATCCATTCAGGCCCTATTTCCGTAATCCCTCATATTTACCCTGCTAATTCCCCTGACACTAGGGTTAACTTAGCGTGGCCAATCAACCTAACCCACACATCTTGGGCTGTGGGAGGAAAGCGGAGCACCCGGAGGAAACCCACACAGACACGGGGAAAATGTGCAAATTCGACACAGACAGTGGCTCGAGGCCGGAATTGAACTCGGGTTCCTGGCGCTGTGTGGCTGCAGTGCTAACTGCTGTGCCACTGTGCCGTCCTTTTCAAGGACAACTATGTATGGACAATAAATGCTCACAGACTATAAATGAAGAGGAAAAAAACATACAGGTTAGCAAATAAATTTAAAAGGCACTCCCATTGCTTGGAGTGTAAAATTCAAAAGTAGTGAAGCTATGTTAAAGTTGTCAAAGAACCAAGTCAGGTTGCACATAGAGTATTGTACTGTTCTTAGGCCACTGTTCTTTAAGTGCAGGATACAGTCCTGGTCTCCATACAAGATGGACATGGGAGCACTGGAGAAAGTGCAGAGCAGATTTACAAGGATTGTATGACAACTGAGAAAAAAAAGATCGGGAAAGAGTGAACAGGTTGGGGCATTCCTCTTGGGCGCCGTACTTACGCAAGGATATTTTGGCCTTGGAGGGAGTGCAGAGGAGGTTTACTAGGCTGATGCCGGAGTTGAGGGGGTTGAGCTATGAGGAGAGGCTGAATAAACTAGGCTTGTACTCGTTAGAGTTTAGAAGAATGAGGGGAGATCTCATTGAGACGTATAAGATGATGAATGGGATGGATAGGATAGAGGTGGAGAGAATCTTCCCGCTCAGAAAGGACAATAGGACTAGGGGGCACAGCCTCAAGATAAAGGGGGGGGCGGTTTAGAACGGAGTTGAGGAAGAACTTCTTTACTCAAAGGGTGGTGAATCTCTGGAATTCTCTGCCCGTTGAAGTGGTGGAGGCTGCCTCGCTAAATATTTTTAAGACGCGGGTTGATGGGTTTTTGATAAGAGAGGGGATTAAGGGTTATGGGGAGAGGGCGGGAAAGTGGAACTGAACCACGACAGATCAGCCATGATCTTATTGAATGGCGGGGCAGGCTCGAAGGGCTAGATGGCCTACTCCTGCTCCTATTTCTTATGTTCTTATGTTCTCTTGAACAGGTTGGATGGAATAGATGTGGAGAGAATTCTTCCACTTGAGGTAAAATCCAAATCAGGGGTCATAAATACACATAAAGTTATTTTGAATTCAAAAAGCAAATTAGGGGAGTTACTTTTCATCAGCTAGTGGTTGGTGTTTCATCAGAAGTAACTCTTCAAATGCAGACAATAAAAATAGAACAAAACTTACTCCAACTTATAAATCAAAGAAAGAGTTTAATAAAGAAACATTTATATATCCAATTTAATCCAATCAAAATCCAATTCAAAGCCTTATCAAGTGAGACATTCCAGGACCAAGCTGAAAGACAGATTGGCCACTTCCTGTCCTGGGATTGATCTCCATAGTCCAGGGTGATGGGAGCAGGCATTGCACCTCCTCCAAGGCTTGATCTTGTTTGCATCTTAGCCAAAAGGCTTCGATGCTGCTTTAAAAAATTGCTTCAAATGAAGCCTCAGTGTAACCTCATGACTTCAACCAAGTGCAAGATGTTAATATTGCATTTGATCTTAACCAAAAGAAACATCATTACTCCAAACTTGGGGCCACACCATGGGCCACTCCAAGCTCCCTATAATTCCAAACAGGTTCTTATTTGTAGTGAGTCAGCTATTACATCATTCTGCAATTGGTTCCATAATTGACTAGGTCAGCTGACTCTAGGACACATTACATCCAATACAAAGTTGTCACTAGTTGCATTTTAATAGTTGGAATGTTGTGGTGATTGTCCATTTAAGGGCAACATAGCAGAGTTACCTGGCTTGAAGGACAAATTGGGACTGAGAGTGGATATTATAAAGACCACAAAGGCCATGAGGAATCATTAGTAGATCCCCTCATCGGCTTCGTGGAGTAGGAGCTGCCTTATTGAGTAAATAGAGGCTTGCCTTGTGGAAGCAGCCAGCGGGGATTTTTAAGCCTGGAAGTGAAGCTTCTAGTAATTTTCCAGAGGTATTGCTTCAAAGTGGCAAGGAAAATCCTTACGCAATCTAAGTTCTTGACTAGGTTGTGGAAATGAGCCGAGCACTGAGAATGTGGACCACTTCTTAATGAAATGTTGCGTGACAGATTGGTATGTGGCCTAAATGACCTAACCATCCAAAATAAGTTGTTGGCATAACTCAATTTAGACTTTAAAAAGGCTATAGAGATAGCCTTGTCACCTGAGAATGCAGTAAAAGGGGCTCAGGAGCTACAAGGGGCACCAGGCAGCAATGTCTTCAAACTAGGGGAGGAACTTCATACAATCAGTCCTCAGTGGAGTGTGCTTGTGTCAATCAGGTGGTTAAAAGGCCCCATTTAATATAGGAATCTTAATGTTACCACCAGATAGTCAAGGAAAGGCAGTGACGATCCCAAGAGTGTTAAAATAACATACTGCAGAAAAGTATAGTTGCCAGATGACAGATTATTGCAAGCATTGTCAAAGGACACAGCCACAGCGATGTTTCAGCAGCAGGCACAGCTGCCCAGAAAGAAAGCCGAGGCTGGTACCTGAATATACCATGCAGATATCCCCCTCTTCCAGAACCAGGGACGCTACAGTTGAATCATATTGTAACAATGAAAGCTGACCCGATAATGGTGGACTTACTAGTAAATGACCATCCCTTGAAGATGGAGGTGGACATGGGAGCTTCATTCTCTGTTATCAGAGAACGGACTTACAAGCACCTTCAATAAGGCATCCATCTCCTGAGGTTAGAAGGTATCAAGGCCAAACTAGTCATGTACGTGAGGGAAGCTTTACAAGTAAAAGGCACCACAATGACCCCAGTGACTTATAGCCAGTAATCAGCTTGTTTCCCACTCATTGTTGTGTGGGGGCATGGATCAAGCCTTATGGGGAGAGATTGCCTCCAGCAGATTCAGCTAAACTGGTTAGAGATCTTCATGCTAGGAGGACTGCACTGAAGTTATCAGTAGATACCCTGGAGTTTTTCAGGAAGGCCTGAGGAAAATAGAAGAAACCCAAGACCAAAATTTATGTTGATGCTAATGCTAAATCTCGGTATTTCAGAGCCAGATCAGTCCCTTACTCCCTGCTGATGAAGGTGGAAATTGAACTAAGGTGCCTAAAAGTTTAGGTATATAAGGCTTGTGCAATTTGTAGAATGTGTTGCATTCATAATTCCTGTTCTTAAGCCGGACAAACCTGTTTATCTTTGTGGGGACCATAAACTGACATCAATTGGGTCTCCAAACTCAGTAGATACCCCATGCCCTGGACTGAAGATTTGTACACTAAGTTAACAGTTAGCAACATGTTCTCCAAGTTGGACATGAGCCATGCCTCTCTTCAACTTAAACTGGATGAGTCCTCCCAGAAATATGTGATAATCAACACGTATAATAGACTCTACGAGAATACCCATTTGCCCTTTGGAGTCATGTCAACGTGTGCCATCTTCCAAAGAGAACACTCTTCAAGGGCTATCCAAGGTAACAGTATAATTAATTGATGTCTTGATCACAGGGGCTTCTTCTAGATTGGTCAGGTGACTAATCTAGAAGAAGTGTTGCAGAGAATTTTCAGAGTGGAGTTTACTTGAAGATGGAGAAATGCACTTTCCGAGCGGCTAATGTAACCTATTCAGGCTACCAAGTAGATAGCAAGAGGTGACATTCAATAGAGGATAAGGTAAAGGCCATCAAGGCAGCACCAACTCCAAGGAATACCCTGGAGACAAAATTCTTCCTGGAGTTTGTCAGTTATTACAGAAAATCTATCCCAAATTTGTCTTCTATGCTGGCCCCTGTGCAGTCCCGGATTTAGACTTGTTGAGACCCTGAGCTGTAGCTTGTTTAGCTTATGCCTAATTCCAGCACTGCCCCTTGCATATCCTACTACAGAAATACCAGAGCTGTTTCTGGGAAACTCCAAAGGCAGAGGCTTTTTCTGAAGTTAAATGCCAATTACTTTCATCTAACTCACTGGCCCATTTTGACCCTAAGAGAGAACTTATTTTAACCAGTGATACTTCCCCGTTCAGGGTTAGTGTGGTGCTGTTACATTGCTGGAAAGGTGGGATGAAACAGCCCATCGTGATTACCTCCTTCCGGATGCAGAGCCAAGGTGTTCTGAAATTCTGAAGGAAAGATTGGTGGTCATATCTGGTGTGAAGTTCCATCAGTATATCTATGGTCAACATTTTTTTATAATTACCAACCAAAGAGGACAAAGCAATTCCCCCCATAGCCTCAGTTCAGATACTGCCCTGGGCCTTGTAATTGGCAGACTATGAATATCTTCTGGGACCCAGATAGCCCACGCTGAGTCACCTTCTGTTGCTCACAAGCCTGGCTCCTTTACCAGCACTGGAAGAAGTTGTGATGACTCTGAACTTTTTGGGGACCTTGCCACTGTTGGCAAGACAGATAAAAGCTTGGACCCAAAGAGACCTAACCTTATCCAAAATCAGGCAGATAATTCTATATGGTGGATTCCAAGCAGGATCCTCCAAAGAAATGAAACCCTACCTCACTAAGAAAGCTGAACTTAGTGTTGAGGATAGGATCATTCTTCGGGGGTTCAGAGTAATTGTTCTGCCCCCAGTGTGACATCCGAAACTGATTAATGGCTACCTGAGAGTATCAAAAATGAAAATGCTGCCTAGGAGTTATGTCTGGTGGCCCAGTCTTGACTTTGACATCACAGACTTGGTGAATCAACGTGACCTCTGCCAGGAAAATCAAAAAGTCCCTCCTTGAGCCTCCCTAAACCCATGGGAGTGGCTTGGTAGGCCCCTGAGGTTCTAATCTCTACTTTAAATTTGCCATGATGGGATTTGGATTCATGTTGGAGGATCATTAGTCCAATGCTCCCAATTACGAGTCCAGTAACGTTATCCCCCACAATGTTACACTGTAAGCCTCCCCACCCCAACCCACCCACTAGTGCAGCGTAAACACCAGCCCCACTGATTGATTTGGCTGGATGTTCTGTTCCTGTGAATTTTGTGGAGTGCTATGTAAGTTGATATCAAACATCTCAGCCTTTATTTTTCAACATTGATCCCTAAGCTTGCACAGAAAAATAAGAATTTGAAAAAATTGAGTGATTTATTACTAATTTAACTGACGCTGTAAAATGTTATGTAACTTCACTAATTCCTCTTGATAATAATCAATTCTCATGGTATGACTGTCATGTTATGTTGTGCTTTTGCTGTACCTTGTTAATTCTCAGATACTTTTGACCAGTTTGCTTACTCCAAGGTTTTACCCCACTGCCCTTATTTGCAAGGTGGCCAAAGGACAAACACAAGTAAAGGTTCAACACGTTTATTAATACTAACACTATTACCCCTTAAATTACCCACATAAAACAAAAGGATTTTTTTTCCAAAAGTACACTTTATTCATAAAAATCTCAAATAAACCATTGCAAATCTACATGTCTTTGAATTGCAAACAGTGCGAAATTAAAACTTTTTACAGTTCTACACAAATTACAGTCATAACATTTCAAAACTTAAAACTATATACACGCCTCAAAAATTACTGTGTGCTGTTATTGCTCAGCTTGGCACACAGTTACGCAGGTCGAGGGTATTCTGCAGTTCCCGGGCCTTCGGTCTGCCTCCGTTAAAAGGTCTTACAGCGTGGCCTTTCCCCATTGTGCCTTTGCAGCGGCTGCCCCAAGCTTCAGCGCGTCCCTCAGCACGTAGTCCTGGACCTTGGAATGTGCCAGTCTGCAACACTCGGTCAAAGACAGTTCTTTCAACTGGAAGATCAGCAAGTTTCGGGTGGACCAAAGTGCGTCCTTCACCGAGTTGATGACCTTCCAGCAGCGGTTGATATTTGTCTTGGTGTGCGTCCCCGGAAGCAGCCCGTAGAGCACAGAGTCCTGCGACACCGAACTGCTCAGGACGAACCTCGACAAATACCACCGCATCTCACTCCAGACTTTCGTTGCAAAGGCACATTCCACAAGGAGGTGTGCGACCATCTCATCAGCCCCGCAGCCGCTTCGAGGACAGCGTGTGGTGGTGTTGAGACCTCGAGCGTGCATGAAGGATCTGACGGGGAGTGCCCTTCTCACCACCAGCCAACCTAGATCTTGGTGCTTGTTTGTGAGTTCTGGTGATGAGGCGTTCTGCCAGATGACACTGACAGCCTGCTCAGGGAACCATCTGACAGGATCCGCCGTCTCCTTTTCTCTCAGGACCCCAAGGACGTTACGCGCTGACCACTGCTTAATCGCCATGTGGTCAAAGGTGTGTTTGCAGAAAAATTTCTCCACGAAGGACAGGTGCTGCGGTACAGTCCAACTACTCGGAGTGTTCTGCGGCAGTGTGGCCAGACCCATCCTTCGCAACACTTGGGACAGGTAGAACCTCAACATAAAACAAGAGGATACTCCAGATTCAAGTATACTACCCGCAGAGATGGTTTGGTAAACTGCTGCTTGATTCTCTGACTCCCTCTGTTCTGTCGTCACGAAGGTTAGTCTCAATGGCAGCTTCTTCCTTCCTTCCTTCTTTGGTCAGTCTTCCAGACGGTCAAGGTCATCTCTTTTGTCGAGTCTTTGCTCCTGGTGTGTCTGAAATGTGTCCCTTTATCCCCCTGCCTGCTTGCCTTTCCAGAAACTTCTCTGGCTTCTAAGAACATAAGAACATAAGAAATAGGAGCAGGAGTAGGCCATCTAGCCCTTCGAGCCTGCCCCGCCATTCAATAAGATCATGGCTGATCTGTCGTGGCTCAGTTCCACATTCCCGCCCTCTCCCCATAACCCTTAATCCCCTCTCTTATCAAAAACCCATCAACCCGCTTCTTAAAAATATTTAGCGAGGCAGCCTCCACCACTTCAACAGGCAAAGAATTCCAGAGATTCACCACCTTTGAGTGAAGAAGTTCCTCCTCAACTCCATTCTAAGCCGCCCCCCCTTTATCTTGAGGATGTGTCCCCTAGTCCTACTATCCTTTCTGAGCGGGAAGAGCCTCTCCACCTCTATCCTATCCATCCCATTCATCATCTTATACGTCTCAATGAGATCTCCCCTCATTCTTCTAAACTCTAACGAGTACAAGCCTAGTTTATTCAGCCTCTCCTCATAGCTCAACCCCCTCAACTCCGGCATCAGCCTAGTAAACCTCCTCTGCACTCCCTCCAAGGTCAAAATATCCTTGCGTAAGTGCGGCGACCGAAACTGCACACAGTACTCCAGCTGCGGCCTCACCAATGCCCTATACAGCCGCAGCAAGACCTCCCTACTTTTATATTCAATTCCCCTCGCTATGAAGGCCAGCATCCCATTCGCCTTCCTGACCACCTGCTGCACCTGCAGGCTGGGTTTTTGCGACTCATGCACAAGGACCCCCAGGTCCCTCTGCACCGTCGCATGCTGCAGTCTGGCCAATGAGATCCCAGGAGAGGGTTCCAGTACACAGTGGGTTTCTTGATGTCTGCCTGACAGGGTCCGCCCCCAGGTGTCCATCTCCATGCTGCTGCTTACATGTAACCTGTTATCAGATAAGGTAACTGCAGGAACTCTCGGTGACAGAGAGTTTGGCCCAATTTGGTCTTCTAACAATCGGCTGGTGCCTTTCAACGGGGTCCAATGATCTCCTGCTAAGTATCAGTAGAGTGCAATGACCTTTGATGGGTGATTGATGGGTCAGGCCCAGACACGTTTGTGTATTTGAACAATTGGCCCACCCGAGGTTTGACTGTGTTTGATTTTAATATGCCCAATTCTTTAATTTAGGATGTCCAATTTAATCAGCCTTAAAACTAGGCCCTGATTATATTACCACATTTCAGTAGATGGGGACTCTATGTTTAGTTATTAGTCATTCAGTCAATTAACCTATCAAACAACATTCATGTTTCGTAGTTTGTGACTTGCCTGAAGCACCTCTAGGCCTTGTGATCTTTTTTCCATCGTTCTTATCCACGAGCGATCATTTCACTCAATAGCAGCTGCTTAAGCCACTCGAGCCTTGCTGTGAGGGTGCCCCCAGCTGGACACAGGCTATCACAGATTTTATTTCTGACAGGGCTGCCGCTTCTTCTCCTTGATGTACAGAGCCCTCTTATGGCAAAAATGTTGCCTTCTATCTCGCTCCTGACTTTCCCAAGTGCTCAACGTTGGACCTTTGGCCCAACTGATCAATGCTGCTGTATATGCTCCCACAGTCCACATAATGCCACACCCACCATTCATCTAACACTGTCACTATATCCTTCTCTTTCTTTCTCCCTCATGTCACCTTCCACTAAAATGCATTGACGCTGTTTGCCTCGATTACTCGGCTCTTTTGGGTAAAGAAGTTTCCCCGATTGAATTTGTTGGTTACTGTCTTATATTTCTGACCTCTGGCTTTCGTCTCCTCAAAAAATGGAAACATTTTTCTTCTGCCTACATAACCAGTCCTTTTCTTAATACTAAACACCTCTATCAGGTCACCTTCTCTTTACGAGAGAAAAAAATCCCCAACCTGTTCAGCCTTTCCAGATAAGCATATCCATTTTGCTCTGGTCTCATCCTGGTCAATTATTTTTTGCACCTTCTTCATTGCCTCTACACCCTTTTTATTTTTCAGATACCAGAACTGTTTCCTGTACTTGACTTGTGGTCTAACCAAGGTTCGATACACATTTAGCACTTATTTTTTTCTTCTCTGCCACTAATCTCTCCACCGGAACGTTCTGCAGTCTAACTGCAGGACAGCAGCAGGAAATAAAAACACAGAGAAACGCTGGAAAAGCTCAGCAGGTCTGACAGCATCGGTGGAGAGAGAATAGAGCCAACTTTTCGAGTCTGGGTGGCCCTTCGTCTGAGCTCAGGAATAGCCTGTGAACTGTGAAAACACAGGCCACACCAATTAAAAGGGCAGCGAGGGAAATTCAGATGACAAAAAGAATACACCCACAAACCTGAAATATAAACAGAAAACGCTAAAGTACACGGCAGGTTCATCAGTATTTGAAAAGATCAAAGATGAATTAGTGCTAGTGTCTTCTCCTTTGCTCAATGCTAACTAGCAAGATACATTCCCAAGGCTACTGATCACACTCCAGCATTGACCACTGCTCATTCATAAGTTTCACATCCATTAGATTTGATCCTGTGTTTGCCTAATGGGGACATCTAGCAGGGGAGATCTTTCTTCTCACTTATATAGGTCTTCCAAGCAGGCAATGTTTGTACCCTTATTATCCCCCTTGCTGAGAAGAACAGCAAAAGCAGCATGCATGGGAGATCGAAGTTGCCCTGGTTTATATGTATCAGCTGTGACTCACTTCCTCGGTCTGTCTGGGTCAAAAGGTTGTGGGTTCAATTTCCGCTCCAGAGACTTGAGGCCAAAGTCAAGGCTGATGCTCCAGTGCAGTACTGAGAGAGTGCTACACTGTTGGAGGTACCACCTTTTGTATGAGGCATTAAAGCAAGGCCCCATGTGTGCCCTCTCAAGTGGATGTAAAGTTAAAATAAACTTTATTCATTAGTCACAAGTAGGCTTACATTAACACTGCAATGAAGTTACTGTGAAAATCCCCTCGTCGCCACGCTCTGATGCCTGTTCAGATACACTGAGGCAGAATTTAGCATGGCCAATGCACCTAACCAGCATATCTTTGGACTGTGGAGGGAAACTGGAGCACCAAGAGGAAACCCATGCAGACATGGGGAGAATGTGCAGAATCCGCACAGACAGTGACTCAAGCAGGGAATCGAATCCGTATCCCCGGTTCTCTGAGGCAGCAGAGCTAACCATTGTGCCAGCAAGCTGCCCCGAGGATCCCTATTTTAAATTTTCCCTGGTGTCCTGGCCAATATTTATTCATCAACTATCGTCACTGAACCATTCTCACAGTTGTGTTTGTGCAGGGTTGCTGTGTGAAAATTGGCTGCTGTGTTTCAGCGACCAGATTTCAAAAGTACTTCACTGGTTGTGAAGTACTTTGGAACACCGTGAGTTCATGAAAGGTATTATATGAATGCAAGTTGTTATTGCTTTCTGTGGATCAATTATCCCTGAATCGCTTCAATGAACAACTGCGGCAAATGGAAGAATGATTCTTGCTGAATTCTCTGACTGCCGTACAAGTGCAAATGCATGCAGCCAAAAAGCAGTGGTGGCCATGTTGCGACATCGGTACACTACGTAATGCAAACAGCTTTCAGGAGAAATTGACCTCCACTGAGGGAGCAATAGTAGAGGAGGGTAATCATTGTAGAACAGAGGCAGAATGAAATGAACTATAAAAGCCCAGAGTTAGTCATTAACCCAACTTCCAGGACGGGAAGAAGTGGAACCAATTGTATACTCTTACTTATTTACACTAGAGACTGTTCAGAAATATAACTCAGAAAAGTACACATTTGTTTTCCCAATTTCTCCTGCTGATTGTCCGAAGTAAGTACAACACCAGCTATTTTTAAATTCATTCATGAGATGTTGGTGTCCCTGGCTAGGCCAGCATTTATGGCCCATCCGTAATTGTCCTTGAGAAGGTGGTGGTGAACAACTGCAGTCCCTGTGTTGTAGGTACACCCACAGTGCTGTTAGGGAGGGTATTTCAAAATTTTGACCCAGTGAGAGTGATGAAATGGCGATACATTTCCAAGTCAGGATAGTGTGTGCCTTGGAGGGGAGTTTGTGGGTGGTGGAACATCCATGTGTTTGATTGTTCTTCTAGATGGTAGCGGTCATCAAGTTTGGAAGGTGTTGTCTAAGGAGCCTGGAGAGCAGAATGCACATTATTGGATAGAAATTTTAAGGCCAATCTGTTTGTCACATGATTACTACTAAAGGACATTTAAATGGAGCTATAACAACAACAATAACATTGACTTGTGCTTATAAAATAAATACAGAGTACAGCTACAATACTTGTACCAGTGTGACAATGTGGAAAATTGCCCAGGTATGTCCTTATGATTTGATTTGATTTATTATTGTCACATGTATTAACATACAGTGAAAAATATTGTTTCTTGCACGCGACACAGGCAAAACATACTGTTCATAGAGAAGGAAACAAGAGCGTGCAGAATGTAGTGTTACAGTCATAGCTAGGGTGTAGAGAAAGATCAACTTAATGCAAGGTAAGTCCATTCAAAAGTCTGACAGCAGCAGGGAAGAATGATTACTGTCCTCAAAAAGCAGGACGAATCCAACTTGGCCAATTACCTCTCATTAGTGTACTCTTGATCATCAGTAAAGTGATGGAGGGGGTCATCAACAGTGCTACCAAGCAGCATTTACTCAGTAATAACCTGCTTACCAATGCTCAGCTTGGTTCCTCAGGGTCACACAGCTCCTGACCCTATTACAATCTCACTCCAAACATGGACAAAAGAACTAAACTCAAGAGATAAATAGAAGAGTGACACCAAGGGAACATTTGATCGAGAGTATCCTAAAGGAATCCTAGCAAAACTTGAGTCAGTGGGAATCATTGGATAAATTCTTCAGTGGTTGGAAACGGTTGTGGTGACTGAAGGCCAATCATCCATTCCCAGGACATCGCTGCAGGAAATCTTCAGAGTAGCGCCTTCTTCACCTGCTTCATCAATGATCTTCCTTCCATCATAAAGTCATAAGTGGGGATACTCTTCAATCACACAATGCTCAGTATTACTCATGACTCCTCAGATACCATGTCCATATGCAGTGAGATCTGGACATTGTATTTCAAAATTGTACTCTGTCCGTGTTTCTAGGAGAAATCCCATGCTCCTGACAAGTGACCCTTTCTGTCATGTCATCATGTGACTACTCGGTCCACATGTTTAGGTGGCACAGCTGGTGGCATGAGATGTAACAGTGTGCACAAATGGAAAATGTGTGCAAACCATTTTGTATCACACAAATGAAACAAGCTAGCGATAAATAATTATTTACATCCAGTGATGTACGGCTTAAACTGTTGCAGCTGGTAAATGCTGGGCTTATCCTTACAACATTATTTTGAACAAGGGCGCTATATCTGCAATTCTCCAATCCTCTGACACCTCCCCTGAGTCTGAGGAAGACTGGAATATTAGGGCCAGTGGCCCTCACTTCCTTCATTATCCTGGGATGCATGACAACCTATCCCAGTGCCTTGTCAACTTTAAACAATCACAATTTATCCAATGTCTCCTTATCTATTTTGAACCCTTCTTGTGACAGATCTTTTCTCCTCGAAAAACTGCAGCAGGCGACGGTGCAGAGGGACCTCGGGGACCTTGTGCATGAGTTGCAAAAACCCAGCTTGCAGGTGCAGCAGGTGGTCAGGAAGGCAAATGGGATGCTGGCCTTCATCACGAGGGGGATTGAATATAAAAGTAGGGAGGTCTTGCTGCGGCTGTATAGGGCATTAGTGAGGCCGCAGCTGGAGTAGTGTGTGCAGTTTTGGGCGTCGTACTTACGCAAGGATATTTTGGCCTTGGAGGGAGTGCAGAGGAGGTTTACTAGGCTGATGCCGGAGTTGAGGGGGTTGAGCTATGAGGAGAGGCTGAATAAATTAGGCTTGTACTCGTTAGAGTTTAGAAGAATGAGGGGAGATCTCATTGAGACGTATAAGATGATGAATGGGATGGATAGGATAGAGGTGGAGAGACTCTTCCCGCTCAGAAAGGATAGTAGGACTAGGGGGCACAGCCTCAAGATAAAGGGGGGGCGGTTTAGAACGGAGTTGAGGAGGAACTTCTTCACTCAAAGGGTGGTGAATCTCTGGAATTCTCTGCCCGTTGAAGTGGTGGAGGCTGCCTCGCTAAATATTTTTAAGATGCGGGTTGATGGGTTTTTGATATGAGAGGGGATTAAGGGTTATGGGGAGAGGGCGGGAATGTGGAACTGAGCCACGACAGATCAGCCATGATCTTATTGAATGGCGGGGCAGGCTCGAAGGGCTAGATGGCCTACTCCTGCTCCTATTTCTTATGTTCTTATGTTTATGTTCTATGTCACCGCGGCCTGGGTAGCATCCGCTTCCTTGGTAAAGACAGATGCAAATAATTTGTTTAACTCTTCAGCCGCACCCCTACCTCCAGGTGTAAATCCTCTTTTTGGTCTCTAATTGAATTCTTAACAAACACAGGAGGCTGTTGGAAAGTGAAAACTTCAATTAGGTATGAACTGAACAAAATAGTCTACATTTTAAGTGTACCTACGATGAGGACCAATTGTCAGTGCCATTTGCTTTTCTAGATGGTGGTTCTGTTAGAATCTATTTAATGAATATTGAACTCCGAGTACTTGAAGGTAATAAGGTGAACTTGTGCTGGATGTTGACTTGTTAATTATAACCAATTGTATATAAGGAAGAGTCCAGCAGTACTGACTGTCTGGTGTGTTGGAGCGGATTCAGCAGACTTGAAAATAAACCTGAATAAGGTAAAGGCTAGCATTGGATTCATTCTCCTATGATAGACTTGTTCAACCTTTTCGCTCCAGCGACCAGATTTACTTAGTTTTTTTCTTACTCAATGGCCAATGAGCAGATTTTGAAAAGATAACGTTTGGCAAAATGATAGAATTCCTGAAAAAGTTAAGGTTTTAAGGAAAGAAAACAATTTCTGAATAAATGTAATGCAATGTTGTAGCAATTAATTGTGGAGTTAAAAAAGATTAAGCAATAACAATTATCAGAATGTTGGTGGGTCAGTGTATGTGGGTGGGAGAGTGTGATTGCATGCCTGCTTATGTGACAGAGTGAATGAAAAGACTGAGACTGGGCGTAAGGCAGGCTCTCACCCACACAGTAACTCTTTTTCTCACACATGCCATCACTATCTCTCTCACACACACACACTTTCTCTCACACACTTACTCACTCTCTCACACTTTTGGAAAAAAGATACAAAATTTTGAGATCATGTACCAACCAACATAAGAACAGCTTCTTCTGTATGGATCCACCCTACATTAAGTTGATCTTGCTCTACGCCCAATCTGCGACTGCAACACTACATTCTGCACTCTATCCTTTCCTTCTCTGCATACTGTATGCTTTGTATGAATAGAGTGCAAGAAACAATACTTTTCACAGTGTACCAATACATGTGACAATAATAAATCAAATCTCTCTCTCACTCACTCATAGTCACTCTCTCACACACAAAGTCTCCCTCTCTCACTTACGCATACTTACTCATTCAGCTTAAAATTATGCAACCACGTTTACTTCTTACTTCCTCCAGGAATTCTCTGATAACATTTCACAAACTTAAAGTTATTCAAGATTGGTCTAGGAAGCTATTCAGTTTAAGAGCAATTGGGGAATGGCAACAAATGCTGGCCTTGTGGCGACACCCATATCCCATCAAAGAATGTTTTAAATAATCCAACTGGATGTTACAACACTGCTGCCTCACAGCACCAGGAAGCTGAGTTCAATTCTAGCCTTGAGTCACTGTGTGGAGTTTGACATTGTGCCCGTGTCTGTGTGGGTTTCCTCCTACACTCCAAAAATGTGCAGATTAGATGGATTGGCCATGCCAAATTGTCCCTTATTGTCTCAAGATGTATCGGTTAGGTGGACTAGCCATGGGAAATGTGTGGGGTTAAAGAGATAGGATGCGGGGAGTGGGCCTGGGTAAGATGCTCTGTTAGAGAGTCAGTACAGACTCGATGGGCTGAATTGGCCTCCTTCCATCCCTCATCAATCTGCGCACAGCAAGCTCCCATAATCAGCAAGGAGGTACTGACCCTAGATTTGACACCCAGTTGCAGGACAAACATTAGTTAGTGAGGAGAACCCAGAACATTGCAACTGTGCTGAGAGGGACTGAGAGAAAAATGTGAACAGATTGAATGAGGCTGATACTGAGAAATACTTGCACCCTCAAAATGTTTTACCCCACAGGGAGTTGTCAGCCACTTTTCCTGTGTTGTTTCTGAACAGAGTTGGAAGACAGGATGTTCTCAGTTGTGACTGGATGTATTTCTGGAGATTTGTTACCAGTGGCCCCAGTCCAGCAGATTTTGATTTTTCTGGAACACTTTCAGAACTCCCGAGTAAATGTCAGTCTGGGAGTCTGTCTGGGGAACTGCAGGCACATCATTCTGTAACTGATGGACAGTAGAGAGATTGGAATGTATGACCTACACCAGAAAGATATCGACAAGTTCCTAGTTATTTAGTTGAATATCATATTACAATGTGAAGAGGATATTTTTAGAATCATAGAAAAAACTACAGCACAAACAGGCCCTTTGGCCCACAAGTTGCGCCGATCTTATCTCTTAGCTTTTATTGGTAGAGGGATTGAATTTCAGAGCCGTGAGGTCATGTTGCAACTGTACAAAACTCTGGTGCAGCCGCACCTGGAGTATTGTGTACAGTTCTGGTTGCCGCATTATAAAAAGATGTGGAGGCATTGGAAAGGGTGCAGAGGAGGTTTACCAGGATGTTGCCTGGTATGGTGGGAAGGTCTTTTGAGGAAAGGCTGAGGGACTTGAGGTTGTTTTTGTTAGAAAGAAGAAAGTTGAGAGGTGACCTAATTGAGGGATGCAAGATGATCAGAGGGTTAGATAGGGTGGATAGTGAGAGCCTTTTTCCTCGGATTGTGATGGCTAACACGAGGGGACATAGCTTTAAATTACGGGGTGGTAATTATAGGACGGATGTCAGAGGTAGGCTCTTTACTCGGAGGGTAGTAAGGACGTGGAATGCCCTGCCTGCAGCAGTTGTGGACTCGCCAACTTTAAGGGCGTTCAAATGGTCAGTGGATAGGCATATGGATAACATTGGAATAGTTTAGGTTAGAGGGTCATTGGATTGGTTCCACGGGTCAGCGCAACATTAAGGGCTGAAGGGCCTGTACTGCGCTGTAATGTTCTATGTTCTACCAACTAGGCTTACCTATAACTCTCAACCCTATTAAGTCCCCTGTACTCATCCAGAAGTCTCTTAAAAGACCCTAACAATTTTGCCTCCACCACCACTGACGGCAGCCGATTCCACTCACCCACCACCCTCTGAGTGGAAAAACTTAACCCTGACATCTCCTCTGTACCTACTCCCCAGCACCTTAAACCTGTGTCCTCTTGTGGCAGCCATTTCAACCCTGGGGAAAAGCCTCTGAGAATCCACCAGATCAATACCTCTCATCATCTTATACACCTCTACCAGGTCCCCTCTCATCCTTTGTCTCTCTAAGGAGAAAAGATAGAGCTCTCTCAAGCTATCCTCATAAGGCATGC
This sequence comes from Carcharhinus amblyrhynchos, assembly GCF_965287045.1. NCBI lineage: Eukaryota > Metazoa > Chordata > Chondrichthyes > Carcharhiniformes > Carcharhinidae > Carcharhinus > Carcharhinus amblyrhynchos. The sequence continues at coordinate 128,988,269 of NC_137327.1, forward strand.
CACCCAATCCAGGCAACATCTTTATAAATCTCCTCTGCACCCTTTCAATAGCTTCCACATCCCTCCTGTAACGAGGCAACCAGAACTGAGCACAGTTCTCCAAGTGGGGTCTGACCAGGGTCTTATAAAGCTGCAGCATTACTTCCCGACTCCTAAACTCAATCCCTCGACTGATGAAGGCCAGTACACCATACGCCTTCTTAACCACATCCTCTACCTCCGAGGCTGATTTGAGAGTCCTATGAACCCAGACCCCAAGATCCTTCTGATCTTTCACACTGCTAAAAGTCTTACCCTTAATATCCCATTTGACCTGCCAAAATGTACCACCATGAAGTCCAGAGATAGAGTCCATTTTTGTCTTGTTTCTGCCTCTAAAATGTGGTTACTTTACTTTTGATAAAAATGACTCCCCTGCCGAGTGTTTTGTAACAGTCAGCCAATGGGGCATGTGCTTTTCCTTTGGGAGAGGAGGTGCCGGATGCTTTCTCCTCCCCTCTGCTCTGCTTTTCTGATTCAGTCTCAGTCATGTCCCCGGCACAGTGGCTGCTGCTCGGATTTCTCTTTGTCGTCTCTCTCTACTGGGACGGCAGCTTGCTGCTGCCGCTGCTTCTCTGGTGGTGTCTGGGTGCTCGGGACTCTGAGCAAAGCCGGGACGAACGGGACCAGGGGCCGGATCCCCTCCAGCAGCACTTACCAGCGAGGGAAGCGGTGAGTCCACAGCGCATCCGTCTGTTGCTCAATGGCAGAGGCATCCGGGGCATGGGAGCAGCGAGCTGGAGACAGAAATACACACAATTAGGCTTATTTCCCCCTCTTTCAAAACCTCCACTGCTTAGGACTTGCCAGCCGCAGACTGTATTAATGGTTCAGAGCTTCCGTCTATTTATAGTGTTCACTGTTATCTCCTGGCAGGGTTTTTGCACGATGTGGCTATGCCGGCGTTGGACTGGCGTAAACACAGTAAAAAGTCTGACAACACCAGGTTTTAGTCCAACCTATTTATTTGATAATATACTATATTATATTATCAAATAATATAGTATATTATCAAATAAACTATATTATATTATCAAATAATATAGTATATTATCAAATAAATAGGTAGGACTAAAACCTGGTGTTGTCAGACTTTTTACAGGGTTTTTGCAAGCAGTATTGACTCTATGCCAGTCTGGATTTATATTTCAGGTTAGGGTTAAGACTGGAGTTCGTGGTGTTGGAATTGGTGCTGGTGTTAAGCCATTGGGTGCTAGGGGCTGCTGGGGATAGGAATGAGGGTTGGGGTTAGTGTTTGAGACTCGTTCTGCCTGTCTGAAGGAACGACCCACCTCCTGCCACTCTCCCCTCTTCCTTTCAGATAATGATCCTATTCCCTCTGGAATGCCCCTACTACACTCTCAGGGGGTGCATCGCAGATCCCAACCACTTGCTGCCGTTTTCAAAGAAAACTCTTGATTTATTATTGAAGTAGAGGTGCTGGTGTTGGACTGGGGTAAACACAGCAAGAAGTCTCACAATGCCAGGTTAAAGTCCAACAGGTTTATTTGGAATCAGGAGCTTTAGGAGCAAACATCTCACTCATCAGATGAAGGGACAGTGCTCTGAAAGCTCATGATTCCAAATAAACCTGTTAGACTTTAACCTGGTGTTGTGATTTATTATTGTCAGGTGTATTGGGATTTGGTGAAAAATATTGTTTCTTGCATGCTCTACAGGCAAAGTATACTGTTCATCGAGTACACAAAGCAGAAGAAAAGGAGAAGGTGCTGAATATAGTGTTACAGCCAGAGATAGGGTGTTGTGAAAGATCAGCTGAATCTCAGGTGGGTCCTTTCAAAAGTCTGATGGCAGCAGGGAAGAAGCTGTTCTTGAGTCGGTTGGCACGTGACCTCAGATCTTTGTATCTTTTTCTCGACGGCAGAGAGTATATCCAGGGTTCGTGGGATCCTTGATAACACTGGATGCTTTCGGTTTATCCCCATATTGCTAATTACCTTAAACCTGTGCCCTCTGAGCTTCAAGCCTCCCACCAATGGGAACAGCATCTCCCTATCTACTCTGTCTGGACCCCTCACGATTTTGAACATCTCTATCAAACCTCACCTCAACCTTCTATTCCAAGGAGAACAGGCCCAGCTTCTCCAATCCATCTACATAACTGAAGTGCCCCATCCCTGGAACCGTTCTGGTGAATCTTTTCTGCACTTTCTCTGATGCTTTCACATCCTTCCGAAAGGCTTAAGGAAGAATGATTTCCCCACGCTGGATGCAGTATTCCATTATTTTATGCAGGTCTAACATTAACTTCCTTACTTTTGTACTCTATGTCTCTATTAATAAAGCCTTCTTCAACGCTCTTTCCAATTGTCCTGCCACCTTCAATGATTACAAAGAACTGTATGGCACAGGAACAGGGCCTTTGGCCCACCAAGTCTGTGCCAATACAGATGTCTCTCCAATCTGATATTTTCTTGCCTCAACATGATCTATATCTCTCTATTCCCTGCATTTTCATGTATCTATCCAGATACCACTAGAACTTTGTTGTAGAATCTGCTTCTGGCAGTTACATAACAACCTCCTTTGGCACGGCGTTCCAGGCATTCACCCACCCTCTGTTTGAAAAACTTGCCCCTTACATCTCTTTTCAACTCCCCACCACCCCCCCACTCTCACTTTCAACCTACGTCCTTGACCTGTCAGCCCTGGGAAAAAGACTCAAGACTATCCACTCTATCCAAGCCCGTCATAATCTTGTAAACCTCTATTAGATCCCCCGTCATCCTCCAAAGCTCCAGTGAAAACAATCCAAGTTTGTTCAGCCTTTCTTCATAGTCCATATTCTCCAAACTAGACAACAGCCTGGTAAATCTCTTCTGCACCCTTTCCAATGCATCAATATTCTCCCGTAGTGCAGTGACCAGAACTGTACATGATACACATGTACATGTGGCATAACCAAAGTCTTATACAGCTGCAACATTTTCCCATTCTTACACTCAGCAACCCAACAGATGAAGGCCATAATGCCGTATGCCGCCTTGACCACCTTGTCCATCTGAGTTGCCACCTTCAGAGAACTGTGAATCTGCATGCCTAGGTCCCTCTGTACGCTAATATTTCTAAAGGCTCTACCATTTACTATAAGACTTTCCTTCTGCGGTAGACTTCTACAATGAATTGTGTCTATATCACGTATATCCAGCTCCTTCTCCTCCTACAGCCATCCTTTAGATTCATTCCCTTTTGCTCCTCCTTGTTCTTCCAACCAAAATTAATCACTTCTCTGTGTTAAATTTCATCCATTGCTTCTCTGCCCATTGAGCCTACCTATCTATCTTTTTGAAGTTCTACACTATCCTTAGATTCTCAGGATTCCTACAGTACAGAAGGAGGTTATTTAGCCTATCAAGCCTGCACCAACAACAATCCCGCCCAGACCATATCAACATAACTCCACTAATCCTCCTGACACTGAGGGGCAATTTAACATGGCCAATCAATTTAATCCGCACGTATTTGGACTGTAGGAGGAAACCGGAATACCCAGGGCGAACCCACACAGACATGAGGAGAACATGCAAACCCCACGTAGTCACTCAAGGCCAGAATTGAACCTGGGCCCCTGGCACTGAGGTTTCAGTACTAACCACTGTTCCACATGCATCCTTCTCACAGTTCACAATATTTCCAAATTCTGAAGTCATTCCCTGTACACGGAGGTTTAGGCCACTAATATATATCAGGGAAAGGCAGGTTTCTAATACTAACCCCCAAGGGAAGTCTTATAAATCTTCCTCTAGCCTGAAATCCAACCAATAACCACTACTCTCTGCTTCCTACCACTTGGACAATTTTATATTGATGTTGCTACTGTCCCTTTTATTCCATGAGCTCTAATCTCGCTCATAATAACACTGCTTTCCTGTTCTTTTGTTCTCAAATCCCTCTACAGCCTCTGGTTATCTGAGTGATCACCTGCAGCTTTTATGTCTCACCTGCCAATTTTCTTTCAACTGATGCTGTTTGTTCCCCTATCCTCCCTCTTTCATGCCCTATCCATAACCCTAGTCTTGCTCTTTGGAACTCCCCTAAATCCATTTTCTTGCCACTTGTATTAATCCCCCTTGGCCATCTGCCCCCTTGACAATCTGCCTCCACCCTTTATTGTTCTCATCTGCCACTTGGTGTTAATACTCTCTTGTGTTTAAAACACTTGGATATGTTCTGTGTGAATAAGGCTGACAAGTATAATAAGTACAAATTGTTCTACTTAAACGTTTTTGCCAATTACCATTCAGAGGTTAAGTGTTATGTGATTTGCCTGTTTGTGACTCTTTATTCCAGTAAATAGCAAGTGAAAGTATTGTTCAACTGGGAATTCCCATGTCGAAATTGTGTTCAGTAATTGTCACATCTCAGCTGTTTGTCTGTCTGTCTGTCAATTGCCTACTTTTCATGGCAAAATGTTAACACAGTACTTACATTTCTTTAAACAGTTCCCTTTTAAGTCTGCCAATAAGTGTCGTTTTTTTAATGGCCAGAGTAGACAGTAAAATGTCACGTTATCAATTATATCAGCTGATGGTGATATATATCAAAATGATATTTGATTGACTCAACTTTATTGCAAACATTATAATTCAGCTTGTTCATTCATTTTTCACTTTTTTAGTGCTTTATTTTTATTTTGCACTGATTTTGTCTATTTATCCTTAAAAATATTAGAAAGGACAGCAGGACTAGAGGGCACAGCCTCAAGATAAGGGGGGGGGGGCAGTTTAGATCTGAGATGAGGAGGAACTTCTTCTCTCAAAGGGTGGTGAATCTCTGGAATTCTCTGTCTGTTAAAGTGGTGGAGGCTACCTCACTAAATATATTTAAGTCACAGGGTAGATAGGTTTCTGATAGACAGGGGAATTAAGGGTTATGGGGAGAAAGCGGGAAAGTGGAACTGATCCACTTCAGATCAGCCATGATCTTATTGAATGGCGGGGCAGGCTCGAAGGGCTAGATGGCCTACTCCTGCTCCTATTTCTTATGTTCTTATATCATTCATTTAACCTGTATTGACAAAGTGTCCAGCCCTTGGTCATCTCATCAGCTTAGTTACTTTTAAAAGATGCGGGCTGGGTTTGAAAATTATCAGCATTATAGTTTTAAAGTTTATTTGTTAGTGTCACAAGGAGGCTTACATTAACACTGCAATGAGGTTACTGTGAAAATCCTCTCTTCAGATAACCAGAGGCTGTAAGAGGGATTTGAGAACAAAGGAACAGGAAAGCAGTGATGTTATGAGCAAGGTTAGAGCTCATGGAATAAAAGGGACCGTAGCAACATCAATACAAAATTGTCTGAGTGATAGGAAGCAGAGAGTAGTGGCACTTGTTTGTGTTCACTGAGGGAGAATTTAACATGGCCAATGCACCTAACCAGCACGTCTTTTGGACTGTGGGAGGAAACTGGAGCACCTGGAGGAAACCCACGCAGACACTGGGCGAATGTGCAAACTTCACAGAGACAGTGACCCAAGACGGGAATCGGACCCGGGTCCCTTGCTCTGTGAGGCAGCAGTGCTAACCACCATGCCGCCCCTATAAGAACATATGTAAACTTTCCAAGGGTAATATTCTTGTAAGTGACAAGAAGCCAGCTAGTTTATGATACGCAAAGGAGTGAGACAAGGCTATTCTTTTCCAAATCGCATCCAACGTTACATGAAGTCTTCCAAATCCACCACTTCCATACTGCGTTGTTTACCAATCCCTGTGCCTCTGGGAAGCCCCTTATATGTTGTTGAAATTGAAAATGCCCATGTGTTCCAGTCTTTCATTGTAACTCATCCTTCTGCTGTTCTAATCTAATCCTGTGATCCTTCTCTACATCACCATCACTGTGGGTCTTGTCCTTTTTTTTTGGAAGCGGGGGAGGAGCGGGGGCTGGGGGAGAGACAGACAGAGTGTCGCGGCAAAGAAGCTGAATGTACTTCCCAAGATGCAGCCTGAACGCAGCAGAACTTCCTCTGGCCTATACTGAACAAATTTAAAATTAGAATGGCTTTAGCACGCAAGCTCCCATCCAGCTTTTTGACAACAATGCAGTAATGTTTCAGTACAATTTTGGAGTGTCAGTTTAGATTATGCACTTAAATCTTGTTGTCCAGCTCAAAGTCCTAATCTTGTGATCTGAGGATGAATGTATAGCACTTGCATCCAGTAGTTCGTTCTTCTATTTGCTTGGAGGATTGATGTTTCAGCGTCTGGTCATGTTAAACATCTACTAATAACTTGGCCTGTTTCAACTTCATACTTAGCTATGAAATGTTTGGCCTCATTAGTTCTGAACAGTATCAAACACAGTCCTGTAAAGTAGGACTGCACGATTTATGTGGGCCATGTGCATCTTGCCAGTCCACACACATTCAAGGTGATTTTGTTCCGTTTACGTCTACTGTGACTACTTTGATATGATGGGAAATGTTTATACTGGGATGCCTAGTTTGGCTATGCATTTGATAGCTTCCTGAGACACTGAAGTGGGGAAAAAAAATGAGTTGTTTCCCACAACAGACCTAACAGACTAAAGATGTACAGGTTAGTTTGATTGGCCATGCTAAGTTGTCCCTTAATGTCAGGGGGATTAGCGGGGTAAATGCGTGGTGTTACAGGGATAGGGTCTGGGTGGGATTGTCGCTGCCGGCTCGATGGGCCAAATGGCCTCCTTCTGTACTGTGGGGATTTTATGATTCTAGGTCTGGAGACTCTATACAATCACACTACTTCATTTCCATTTACGGTGCAGGTGGCTACATTGTCCATGTCCTATGTAGACTCAGCAACCAAAGATTGTAAATAGCAGAAAAAGCTCACTTGAGGCACATTTTTTTAGATTAAGTTGAAATGTTTTTGGGGTGAGGAAGCACTCCAGCCCTTGTGGTGCCCATCCATCACACAATATTAATTGCACAATTCATTATCCAGTTCAGTGTTCCTTTCCACCTGCAGACACTATTGTTAATTGAAGAAATTAATGTTCAGAGATAGTAAAACTGTTGGTTAAAATATAGCAAAATCATAAAAACACAAGCAGTGAAAGAAGGCAGGAGAATCAGCATTTCAGCCAGTGGCATTCAGAGAGCTGTCACAGATACGATGAGCCAAGTGGCCTCCCTCTGCACAATACAAATGAGTTAGGAGCAGGAGTAGGCCACCCGGCCCCTCGAGCCTGCTTCGCCATTCGATATGATCATGGCTGATCTGATTGGGACTTCACCCCACATTCCTGCCAATCCTCAATAACCTTTCACCCCCTTGTTAATCAAGAATCGATCGAGCTCTGTCTTAAAGATATTCAAGAACTCTGCTTCAACCACCTTCCAAGAGAAACTTTCTCCTCATCTCTGTCTTAAATAAGTAACCCCTTATTTTTAAACAGTTCTAAGTTCCTGGGGCGGTACAGTGGTACAGTGGTGCAGTGGTAAGCACTGCTGTCTCACAGCACCAGGGACCCCAGTTCGATTCCTGGCTTGGGTCGCTGTCTGTGTGGAGACTCCACGTTCTCCCCATGTCTGCGTAGGATTCCTCTGGGTGCTCCGGTTTCCTCCCACAGTCCAAAAGACGTGCTAAATTCTCCCTCAGTGTACCTGAATAGGTGCCAGAATGTGGTGGCTAGGGGATTTTCACAGTCACTTCATTGCAGTGTTAACGTAAGCCTATTTGTGAAAAATAAATAAAAAATATTCTCTCCACATCCATCCTGTCAAGATCCCTCAGGATATTGTATATTTCAATAAAGTCGCCTTTCACTCTTAATTCCAATGAATACAAGCCCAACCTGTCCAACTTTTCCTCACAGGACAACCTGCCCATTCCTAGTATTAGTCCAGTAAACCTTCTCTGAACTGCTTCCAATGCATTTACATCTTTCTTTTAAATAAGGAGACCAATTCTGTACACAGTATTCCAGATGTGTCTCACTGCTGCCCTGTACAAATGAGGTAAAAAGTCTGACAACACCTGGTTTTAGTCCAACCAATTTATTTGATAGTAAACGCACAAGCTTTCGGGTTAGTCCCTTCGTGAGGTGAATGGAGAGTTCTGGCCTCAGACAGAGCTGTGCTTTATATGCTCTGTCTGAGGCCAGAACTCTCCATTCACCTGACGAAGGGACTAACCCGAAAGCTTGTGCATTTACTATCAAATAAATCGGTTGGACTAAAACCAGGTGTTGTCAGACTTTTTACTGTGTTTACCCCAGTCCAACACTGGCACATCCACATCATCTGTACAAATGAAGCATAACCTCCTACTTTTGTAATCAACTTCCTCTTGCAATAAACAGTAGCTTTCTATTAGCCTTCCTAATTACTTTCTGTAAATGTATTCTAGCTTTTTTGTGGTTTACAATGACTTTGTGAAACCATTGGACAAAGTAGTTTAGATGTTTATTTTGAGTTTAAACTTTTGCTGGTTTTTATTTGAAGTCTGAAGGAAGAGTTTTTTTGGTTCTGAGGTCAGTTCTCGTGTCCTTTGTCAGAACTTAGTATCAGAATGACTGGGTATGTGTAACAGTCTAGTCACTCCTATATTTCCCGTTGTTCCTGAGGCTGACTATTTAAAGTAGAATGTTGGTAACTGTCATGTTATGTCGTAATTCTATTCTCCCTTTTTTAAACAAGGGCGACACTGTAGTTAGCCCTGCTGCCTCACAGCCCCAGGATCAATTCTGCCCTCGGATTATTGTCTATGCAGAGTTTGCACGTTCTCCATGTCTGTGTGGGTTTCTTCTGGGTGCTCCGATTTCCTCCCACAGTCCAAAGTTGTGCGTGTTAGGTTAATTGGCCATGCTAAATGGACACCAGTGTCAGGGAGATTAGCAGGGTACACGTAGAGGGTTACAGGAATCATGCCTGGGTGGGATTGTTGTTGGTGCAGACTTGATGGGCTGAATGGCCTTATTCTGAACTGCAGGGATTTATGATAACAATGGATTTTACAAATGCTACCTTATTGCCCCCCAGTAGCTAAGTTACAGTAGAGATGCTTAACATTCTCAAGGCAACATGTACAACAGTTAAATTCACACTGGGGATAAACTTGTTTTTTTCCAATGTGCCTTATTTCTGTGTCTTCCCCACAGTTGTACTTGACTTGAGAAGCTGTTCCCATAATCAATTTTCCTGACTTTTTATATGCAGTAATTTAGACTTTATACATGCTATAAACTCCATTGTCGATGAGTTGGAGGGAGAGGAACCATATCAAAGGTAGTCAGTAGCATAGTATTCATTGCAACATTTTTATCAGATTAAGGCAGTCATGAAAGCTATGTACAGAAAGAGGGTGGGCCATTTTCACAAGATCTTCAGGAATGTGGGCAAAGATGGAGGCTTGTGATGAAGCAGCGAAGCTTGCTGCTAACTTCTAAGGAAGTCATCTGTAAAGATCTAACAATCTCTGTGACGTGAATGTTCTCTTTTCCGGTGTTACTTTCATGTTTGGTGCTAAGTCAAGGGGACCTCCAGATGTCCAGCAACAATGGTGCCACCAAGCAGACATTGAAATATTCTCATGGGCAGCGAATCAGGAAACACAATGCACTACCTCTTCTTTTTTACAGATTGCAAAATAAATAATTGGGATATGTACATGAGATCTTGCGGCACTGAGTTACATGCCTGTCTTGAACAGAAGTTCCGGGTTCAAATTCCACCCCAGGACTTGGTGTCCAAGGGTAGTGCGGCCAACCAAGTTGTGAATTAATCTGCAAATCCTTTCAATATATTCCGATGACAGGTGGTAACAGTGGGAGAGATTCATGATTAACCATGTGCTGGAAGGATATTGGAGCTTTGTCCATCACGATCCGTAACTCTCGACTACAACATGCTTGTAAAAGTAAATGTTGCGGCAACAACTTGAACTCCTTGAGGAACCAGTTCTGGAAGGCTGGTGTAGATTAGATTGGTGCCAACAGCACAGGTTTCGATCACCATTCTGGCTAGCTGGACTTGGGACCTGCCTCCTTGACCTACCACTGGTGGAGAACATGGTTGAACACAAAGAAATCCCACAACATTGGTTTAAAGTCCAAACAGGTTTATTTGTAGCAAACGCCGCAAGCTTTCGGGAGAGCCTGTCCCTTCGTCAGGTGGCTAGGAGTTCTGGTCGTAAAAATGACACAAAGACAAAACTTGATGCCTGTGTCGATGTGCGCGACCTATATGATCCTGATCCATATCAGGACAACATGGTTGGTCACGTCTGCCTTTGGGCAGATTCCTGAAGAAGAAGATGACTCTTGGGATTAAGGTAGAAGCTGAAATGTGAACAAGCTTCAATTTTAGTTTAAACATGCAGAATATTTTAATGTCAAAATGGAATAACTTGACATTAAAATCGTTTTTCAGGCCAAATTCTTTTTCTTGCGTATTTCTGAACTTTGCGTGCAGTAAGAACCCATGTATAACTTTCCACGCAAGATTACTTGCGTGAAAAAGCAAGTTGTCACTAATTCAATAACTGTACTTGGAGAGAACTTGAACAAGGCAATAGGGCTGTGGGCCAGGTACAGGATGGTGGGTTAGAAAAGGCACCTGGGTTTAGCATGGACAAGATGGGCCAAATGGTGGCATCCTGTGTTATAACCTTTCAGTACTGACTGTGGGTTTCCACAGAATTTAACGCACCTCCAGACTGGCTAAATTTGCTATCCGTTTCTAAAGAGAACTGACGGTGAATACCCACAGCCTCACTGCTGTTATCACCTCAATATAGGTTGTTAACCTTTTATATTGACTTTGCCTTTGGCACATCCTTCGTGTGAAAGGCTGCTGCTATTGTACTATATTCACTTGATGTTCTTTTACATTGATATTTAAACTGGAGATCTTGCCATCAGGAATGCCTATCTCTTTTCCTGAAGTGAAACTGAAAGTTGAGATTGACTATAATATTCATCTCCTTACTGTGCCTTATCTTTGAGGGGGATGATTTGAGGATAGTATGTGAAGTAACACAAGTGCAATAGAAGTATCCTGAACTGATAAAGGTAACGCCCCTTTTATACTATTCAGCTCCTTCCATTGCGTCGGATTAGTAATGAGTTTCACCTTCTGTTGTATCTAAGCTGCATCATTTATAATGTGAGATGATTCAGCAACAACATAAAGCTTCACTTTCATGTTTACAAGTAGTTATTTAGTAGAAAGGAGCCTGAGTATTGAAAAAAAAATGTTTTTGGTGAAGCTTTTTCATCTTGCATTCATCAGGATACTCACAAGAGCACAATGCAAGGGAAATCAGCTGGATGGGAAGAAAGTGCTCATTGGCAAGTGGGCTCTGGTAGAGGCCTTGCCATGGAGAATGCACCAGGGCACAGTTAACTGCCAAGTTTTTGTTTAACTTTCCTGGTACATTCTCCAAAGCAATGCCCCTCCATTATCAGTAGCCACTTGCCAACCAATCAGCACCCTCTTCTCATGTTGTATAAATGATTGTATCCTTAGAGATTTGTTATTCTTGTGATTCTGGCCTGATGAGTATAAGACAATAAGCTCCAATAGCCTGTCATTTTTTTTAAGCAGTTCACCGGTTATGTACTACCGAGGCACACCACAGTGGTTAGCACTGCTGCCTCACGGCACCAATGACCCAGGTTCAATGCTAGCCTTGGGTCACTGTCTTGTGTGGAGTTTGCACATTCTCTCTCCATGTCTACGTAACTTTCCCCTGGGTGCTCCAGTTTCCTTCCACAGCCCAAAGATGTGCAGGTTAGCTGGACTGGCCATGCTGAATTGCTTCTTCATGTCAGGGAGATTATCAGGGTAAATACGTGAGGTCACGCGGATAGGGCCTGGGTGGGATTGTTGATGCAGGCTTAATGGGCCGAATGGCCTCCTTCTGCACTGTAGAGATTCTATAATTCTATGATTCTATTCAAGTGACTATCATTTTGTGCTCTTTCGTCATCCTTGTAAATCTGTTGGATCTAATGGCCATCTGTAGATATTAGAAGTTCCACTTGATCACATTTTGTTTCACTAGAAACTTGGCGCACTCTGACCTGTTTGCAGATGTTACTTACATCTTCTGATATATTTATCTTTTAGAAGCATCCATCATGGTGTGTGGTGATGACTCAGTGATAGGATGTTGGAACTTTTCTTCCGAAGTAATCATTAAGCTGGTTTTCGCATGAGGCATTTTCCTCCTTAACTCAGCTAATACAAAGACTCAGAGACAGTATTCTTACTAAAGGCGTTCTTTTATTTTCCAAGCCTGGCTCAACACAGTGAGGGAGGGTGATTTTGGTGGTGATCCAAAACCATCTAAAAGTACATCACTTTCAGTATTACAATTATATAATTTTCAAAAGTCACTTGCCTGCCCTCTGTGCTCACAGGAAAAGGATCTGGGTGTACAGGTACACAGGTCACTGAAAGTGGCTACACAGGTGGAGAAGGTAGTCAAGAAGGCATATGGCATACTTGTCTTCATCGGCCGGGGCACTGAGTTTAAAAATTGGCAAGTCATGTTGCAGCTTTATAGAACCTTAGTTAGGCCACGCTTGGAATATAATGTTCAATTCTGGTCACCACACTACCAAAAGGATGTACCCTTTGGAGAGGGTACAGACAAGATGTACTAGGATGTTGCCTGGTATGGAGGGCATTAGCTATGAGGAGAGGTTGGAGAAACTTGGTTTGCCCTCACTAGAGCAACAGAAGTTGAGGGGAGACCTGATAGAAGTCTACAAGATTATGAGAGGCATGGACAGAATGGGTAGTCAAAGCTTTTTCCCAGGGTGGAAGAGTCAATTACTAGGGGGCATAAGATGCGAGGGGCAAGGTTTAAAGGAGATGTACGAGGCAGATTTTTTTACACAGAGAATAGTGGGTGCCTGGAACTCGTTGCCGGGGGAGCTAGTGGAAGCGGATACAATAGTGACATTTAAGGGATGTCTTGACAAGTATATGAATAGGATGGGAATAGAGGGATATGGTCCCCGGAAGGGCAGGGCATTTTAGTTCAGTTGGGCAGCATGGTTGGTGCAGGCTTGGAGGGCCGAAGGGCCTGTTCCTGTGCTGTAATTTTCTTTGTTCTTTGCTTTTTCCCTCTTTACGTGGTTAGAACGTTTCTCTTCTCTCTCCAGATTGGAGTTCTTTCTGAACTGTCAGGACTGTATTGTATTACTACAGGAATTTCTCCCAACTTTCTCTAGTTTCCAGTACATGAACAAGTTGTCATCTACTAGGATCCATTCTGGTCCAGACCTGGATAAGTACCCCAGCTACAATATCCAGGGTCAGCGTCAAACAAAAATAAACTCAAACACCAGGCAAATTGCAATTCTGGTAAAAGATCATTAACCTGTATCGTTAACTCTGATTCTCTGCGTTGCCAGCCAGATCCGCAGATTATTTCCACCATTTTCTGTTTTCGGATTGCTCGGATTTGCAGTATTCTGCTTTTGTCTCATTGCTTAATGTAACAGGTTGGACTTTTGGTGTTGAAGTGTTCTTACTGTGCGCACCCCAGTCCAACGCCGACATCTCCGTGCCTTCTGCGACACGATTTATCTCATTACCCCAGGGGGGTGTCTCAGAGGCTGAATTTGGCCATTGCTTTTGGAATTTCCTAATAACTAAGATGCAGGCAAAATATTCAACTTCAGCTACAGGGAAGCTTCCTGTAGTAATTTTTAATGTTGAATACTGAAGTTTATCGTTAAAATTGTTAAGCTTTTCAATTGTTGCAGAAGACAGAGCCTAAAAATAGGGTGTCATCCATTTACGATGGGGATGAGGAGAATTTTTTTCCCTCGAGGGTTGCGTGTGTTTGGAACTCTTTGTTGTTGTTTTAGTTAAAATGGAGTAAGATGGCAGTGATTTTATAATACTTGTTATTTGATGAATAGCAGCTTTGGGAAAACCAAGCAATTTGACTGATGAACATGACTAATCTGAGTGTGGCTTCAACTGAACGTTCTCGCCAGTCACTGATACCATTTGACTCCCTCGAATCTATCTCATGCTTTTAAATTATTCAATGGCCTTACCTGCACTGCTGTCTGGAAGAGAGTTCCAAACACATGCAACCCTCGAGGAAAAAAATTCTCCTCGTCGCCATCTTAAATGGATGACTCCCCTTTTTTAGACTCTGTCTTCCCTAGTTCTGGTCTCTCCTACAAGGGGAAACATCCTTTCAGCATCCACCCCGTCAAATCCCCTCAGGATCTTCTGTTTCAAGTAACATGCAGTATCAGAATTATAATCTCATAACAAATTTCTACACAGGAAATAAACCAACCTAACAATAATCTGGATACAGCTGATGGAAAAGTACAGAATTCAGTAGAGCCTGATTCACCCCTTCGTCAGTCCCTAAGGAAAGGTAAATATTCAAATTACTAACTTTGTATTTGTTGCAAGCGAGATGGTTTGTCATCTAATGTAAACGTGGACCTATATTCACCATCATAGGGTCAAAATCCTGGAACTCCCTCCCTCACGGGGGTGGCACAGTGGTTAGCACAAATGCCTCACAGCGCCAGGGACCCGGGTTCGATTCCCTGCTTGGGTCACTTTCGTTGCAGAGTCTGCACATTCTCTCCGTGTGGGTTTCCTCCCACAGTCCGAAAGACTTGCTGGTTAGGTGCATTGGCCGTGCTAAATTCTCCCTCAGTGTACCCAAACAGGCGTCAGAGTCTGGCAACTAGGGGATTTTCACAATAACTTCATTGCAGCGTTAATGTAAGCCTATTTGTGACACTAATCATTAAACAGCACCTACATCACAGGCTGCAGCAGAACAAGAAGGTAGCTCACTATCTTCTCAAAGGCAATTAAGGATGAGCAACAAAGGTTGACCCAAACAGTAATGCCCATTTCCTCGGAACAAAAAAAAATCCTGCCTACCTACTATTTATCTAACGTGGATTGTGAGAACCACCAGCCTTTGATGTTTTTGTGTTTTTTTTTTTAATGATCAACTTGTGTACAGTGAAACAATAGAAAATAAGTTGATGTTATGGGCTGAGGCTTCCGCATTTCTGATCTCAGTCATTTTCTGCCAATTAATATGAATGGAGATGACATCCAGGAGTCTAGATGTGAAACACTGGACTGGATCACGAGTGTATCACTGCCAGAACCTCAATTAAAAATTATGCATTCTAAAATCTGGGAGGAAACCACTGGAAGATTATTTTACCTTGATTCCCAATTTATAAATTTCTGAATCTTGCAAATTTTGAATTTGAGTTGCTGTCTGCTGGATACCGGTCTGTTGGGAGCTGGCTGTCTTGGTACTATGTATAAAATTTTGAATGTCATCTTCTCCTCACTGCTGGTGTGGGACTTGTTGTGGAAGAAAATTAACTTTGCTGTTGTAACTTAAGGGGTTAAATGCTGAGAGCTGCAGATGCTAAAAAAAATGCAGAAAAGAAAATCATGAGACTAGCAGATGCTGAAGCCTGCAGAGAGGAAAAACATGAGGCCAGCAGACACCCAAGGCCTCCAGCCCAGATAGCAAGCCACCTGGCCTTAGGAAAGAGATATACAAATAAACTACCATTCTTTTAAGCATAACCCTACATTAGAAGTAGAAATAATAAGATGTTGTAAGACCAAGGACACACAAGATAAGCCTTGGACATGTATACCTAATTTACAGGACAATGATTAAACAGTTAGCTGAGATAATAAGAATAGTAGAGTGTATTGTAATAAGTACGAAAACATGTTTATTTCACTGTATAAATATAGCGCGGGTTACTCAAAAAATCAGAGTTCAGTCTTGGTGTTGACTGGAGTGGACTCTCCGTGATATCACGCCCAATAAACTCTCCCGAAGCTTGACTCTGAAAGTCTCTGCCTGAGTTATTCTGAGTTTAAGGGTTTTCCTCGACACTTGTACAAAAATCACATCTTCAAACTTTCATGAAAACTGTACAGGGATTTGAACCATGCGTTCAAAGTGAAATAGTCCTTTTCTTCAGTGGATTAGTTCTTTTTTTAATCGGCCAACAAGATTTAACCAGGATTGACAAGAGACATAGAAGGTGTCTTCACAGGCCTAACCAATTCCGTATCTTGCTAATTTACCTGCTGTCCATGTTTGCTCTGCATTCTCTTCATTGTCTTTGTCCACACACAAGACTTTGCAAGTTTGATATGTATGCATGTATAGGCAATTCTCACTGAAACCTTGTGCACTGGCAGCGGAAATAGATTTCCAGGTGGAGAATGAGAAACATTCTATTTTCTCGTCTATTAAATATTATTAAACAACATTGCCATTTAAAAAAAATGAACAAACATTCTTCTATAAAATTAAATCCAAGCTACTTAAAGGGATTAGCTAGATGTTCTAATTAAGAGTATGCAAATCATAAAGTGTTTACGTTACGGGAGACCATTTGATCCCTGTGCCAGTATTTTATGATCTCGCCTGCCCAAGGCTTGTAAGATCCTGCCTGAGGCCAATGGAGAATGCTGCTCTGCGAGCCTCACCCATCCTGATTCCGAGGTGCCAGGCAGTAAAATTCTGGCCTTGATGTCCATGCTGATTCTCTACAAGAACAATTCACTGATCACACTTCCCTTCTCCCTGTAGATGTAATCTAGAATTAAAAGTCTAATGATGCCCATCAGACCATTGGCGATTTGTAGTAAAGACCCATCTTGTTCACTAATATCCTTTAGGAATGGAAATCTGCCGTTCTTACCTGATCTGGCTGACATGTGACTCCAGAGCCATAGCAATGTGGTTGATTCTTGACTCTTAAATACATTCTGAAGTAGCGTGGCAGCCACCCACTTCAAGGGCAGTTAGGGGTGGAAAACAAATGCTGGCCCAGCCAGCAATGTCCACATCCTGTGAATGAAACCTAACTGTAGTTCCTCATCCCTGGAACCATTCTCATCTCTCCTGCATCGTCTCTGTAGCCTTCATATCTTTTTGAAGTATGGTACTCAGTTTTGGACATACTTATCCAGTTGAGGCTGAAATAATGTTTCATAAAGATTCAACTCTGCCTCGATAATAAAAGCCAGGACCTTTTTAACCAATTTCTCAACCTTCCCTTTAACAATTGTACCCTTT
Organism: Carcharhinus amblyrhynchos; assembly: GCF_965287045.1. Classification (NCBI taxonomy): domain Eukaryota; kingdom Metazoa; phylum Chordata; class Chondrichthyes; order Carcharhiniformes; family Carcharhinidae; genus Carcharhinus; species Carcharhinus amblyrhynchos. The sequence continues at coordinate 129,005,377 of NC_137327.1, forward strand.
ATTTTATTTGCCTGTCCTCATTCTTCCAACCAAAATGTATCACTTCACACTTGTTTGCACTAAATTCCTCTGCCGTGTGTCTGTCCATCCCAGTGGCCTGTCTAAGCCCTCTTAATGTCTACATTATATTTGTCACAATTCAAAATAGCACCAACTTTTGTGTCATCTGGAAGTTTTGAAATTTGTGTCCTGCACACTCGGGTCTTGGGATCAGAAAAAGCAGTCGTCTTAGTGGGAACCCCACCGTAGACCTTCCTCCAATCTTAAAAGCTGTCTTTCATCCTGTTTCCTGTCACTTAGCCAACTTTGAGTCCGTGTTGCCATGGAGTTTTCTGACCAAGCCTATTGCGTGGCACTTGATTGTCTTTTGGATGTTCATGTACACCTTAACAACTCCGATCTCCAGTCACCTCATCAAAAAACTCAATAATTAAATGAGATTTGCCTTTTACATGTATCAGCCAGTTTTCCTTTAATTAATCCACATTTGTCAAGGTGACTGTCCCAGATCATCTTTTCTAAAAGCTTTCCCACTGCTGAGGTTAAATCAACTGGCCTATAGACTGATCTTATTCTTTTTGGACCATGGTTGTAACATTTGCAATTCTCAGCTCTCTGGTGCCAAGGAGAATTGGAGGATTATGGCAAGTCTTTCCACTATTTCTCCTCTTTCTTCCCTTGGATGCACCCGCTGTGGTGCCTTATCAATTTTGTTATTAGGCTATCTAGTATCTTCTCTAGTGTTTAGCTCATCTGGTATCTCAGCTATCAACTACTATGACTTTGACAACACCTCTTCCTTGGCAAAGACAGCTGCAAAGCAGCTCAGCCATGCCCTCCAACTCTATGTAAATCTCACTTTTTTGTCTCTAATTGGCCCTACCCCTTTTTAAATTATTCATTCCTGGGATATAGGTGACTTGGACAGGGCCAGTGTTTATTGCTAATTGCATTTGAACTGAGTGGTGTGCTAGGCCATTTCAGAAGGGATAGTTAAGAGTTACCACATCACACTCTGCCCTCAGAATGAGGCCAAAAGAGATCGAGAAAATCTAAAAGGAGGAAAAAGAATAGTCAACCACATTGCTGTAGATCTGGAGTCATACATTGACCAGACCAGGTAAAGATGACAGATTTCCTTCCTTAAGGGATATTAGTGAACCAGATGGGTTTTTACAACAATTAATATTGGTTTCATTGGACTTTTAATTCCAGATTTTTATTGAATTCAAATTTCACCATCTGCCATGGTGGGATTTGAACCCGGGTCCCCAGAGCATTACCCTGGGTCTCTAGATTACTAGTGCAGTGCTAATACCACTAGACAACCACCTCCCCTTTTACCACTGTTTTATATGCCAATGGAAGAATTTGAGAATTCCTTTAGAATAGCAGCAGGGTCAACCTTTTTGTGTGGTTTCACTCAACCATTTCCTAACTGTTGTTTTGCGAATGGATTGTCTTATTGTATTTTTATATCTTTTAGTGTTTGAATGTGGTTACTCCGAGTACATCTCGTTGTGGTACAATCCACCTGAACCTCAGGAAGCTCAGCCACTCCACCAGGTTCTGCTTGATGAGTTTAACTTGGCAGTGGATCATGTGGTCGGGATATTAAGCCAACTGGACGTCACCAGGATAGAACTTGGGTTGATTCGAATCCTTACTGTCCATGTGCAAGCTGTCAAGAAGGAAAGGAAGAGGTATGTTTTGTTTTTAATCCAATGCTTAAGAATGGAACTTTTAACTAAAATAGAGCTATCATCTAGAACAATTAACATCACCTAGAATTTAACCACTTGGTTGAATTCCTGAACATCCACAAGAAGGTAAAATATCTCTTTCAGAAATGTATTTCTCACTCTGATCGGCAGGACTCTGTCAGGAGATGAACTTTCATGGTCTTCTAAATGTTTCTAGAAGGGTGAGACAGCATTTTGGCCTTCCTCAAAAATTTATCTTACCAAACAGATGTTGACAGAGATAATATTTCTCAGGAAGTGGGAGGGATACCAAATTTATACAATTTTCTAGGTCTCAAGGCTCACACAGTCTACTAATGTAAACATTGCAACCACTGTCTTGGTCTGGTGCCAAGGAGGCCACTCGGCCAACACTAACTCTCAGAGGGGAGTACGGTAGGATGAGAGAAGAATTGGCGAATGTGGACTGGGGGAGCGCGTTGGAAGGTAGGTCTGCTGAGGAGCAGTGGAGGATCTTTAAGGAGATCTTTCTTGGTGCTCAGCAGAAATTTATTCCGATGGTCAAAAAGGACCGTAGGAAGAGAGGTAATAAGCCGTGGATAACGAAGGAGGTGAAGGAAAGTGTTAAATTAAAAGCGGAGGCGTTTAGAGTAGCTAAGAGTAGTGGGCGAGAAGAGGATTGGGAGAGGTTTAAATGTCAACAAAGATTGACAAAGAAGTTGATAAAGAAGGGTAGGAGAAACTATGAAGCTGGGCTAGCGCTTAATATAAAAAAGGATAGCAAGAGTTTTTATAAATATATAAAAAGGAAGAGGCTGGCCAGGGTGAACGTTGGTCCCTTAGAGGATGAGAAGGGGGACTTTGTGGTAGGGGATGGGGAAATGGCTGAGGTCTTGAATAACTTTTTTGTTTCGGTCTTCACGGAGGAGGACGTGAATAATTTGCCGGATGTTAGAGATGGAAAGGTGGTAGGACTGGAGAGTCTCAATGACATTACTGTTACTAGAGAGGTGGTGCCCGACAGACTGGAGGGGGCTGATTGTGGACAAGTCCCCAGGACCGGATGGAATGCATCCGAGGGTCCTGAAAGAAATGGCGGAGGTGATAGTGGATGCCTTGGTGGTTATTTTCCAGACGTCGCTGGATTCCGGGGAAGTGCCGGAAGATTGGAAAACGGCTAATGTTACGCCGTTGTTTAAGAAGGGTGCCAGGCAAAAGGCGGGGAATTATAGGCCTGTTAGTTTAACGTCTGTTGTAGGTAAAATGTTAGAATCCGTCATCAAGGAGGAAATAGCGAGGCATCTTGAGGGGAACTGCTTGATAGAGCAGACGCAGCACGGTTTCGTTAAAGGGAAGTCGTGTCTGACAAATTTACTGGAGTTCTATGAGGATGTGTCTAGGGCGGTGGATAGAGGAGAGCCGGTGGATGTGGTCTTTCTTGATTTTCAGAAGGCGTTTGACAAGGTACCTCACAAGAGGTTATTGCAGAAGGTCAGGGGGCATGGAGTTGGGGGTAGGGTGTTAGCGTGGATAGAGGACTGGTTGTCAAATAGGAGGCAGAGAGTGGGGGTCAACGGGTGCTATTCGGATTGGCGGTTGGTGACTAGTGGAGTGCCCCAGGGGTCGGTGCTGGGGCCTCAGCTATTTACCATTTATATAGATGATCTGGAGGAGGGAACCGAGCGTAGGGTGTCGAAATTTGCTGATGACACCAAAATTGGTGGAAAGGCAAATTGTGCGGAGGGTGGTGAGAGTCTACAGAAGGATCTAGATAGGCTGGGCGAATGGGCCAGGAAATGGCAAATGGAATTTAATGTTGGCAAGTGCAAGGTGGTCCACTTTGGTAGGAATAAGAACATAAGAACATAAGAAATAGGAGCAGAAGTAGGCCATCTGGCCCTTCGAGCCTGCCCCGCCATTCAATAAGATCATGGCTGATCTGTCGTGGCTCAGTTCCACTTTCCCGCCCTCTCCCCATAACCCTTAATCCCTTCTCTTATCAAAAACCCATCAACCCGCTTCTTAAAAATATTTAGCGAGGCAGCCTCCACCACTTCAACGGGCAGAGAATTCCAGAGATTCACCACCCTTTGAGTGAAGAAGTTCCTCCTCAACTCCGTTCTGAACCGCCCCCCCTTTATCTTGAGGCTGTGCCCCCTAGTCCTACTGTCTTTTTTGAGCGGGAAGAGTCTTTCCACCTCTATCCTATCCATCCCATTCATCATCTTATACGTCTCAATGAGATCTCCCCTCATTCTTCTAAACTCTAACGAGTACAAGCCTAGTTTATTCAGCCTCTCCTCATAGCTCAACCCCCTCAACTCCGGTATCAGCCTAGTAAACCTCCTCTGCACTCCCTCCAAGGCCAAAATATCCTTGCGCAGGTGCGGCGCCCAAAACTGCACACAGTACTCCAGCTGCGGCCTCACCAATGCCCTATACAGCTGCAGCAAGACCTCCCTACTTTTATATTCAATCCCCCTCGCTATGAAGGCCAGCATCCCATTCGCCTTCCTGACCACCTGCTGCACCTGCACGCTGGGTTTTTGCGACTCATGCACAAGGACCCCGAGGTCCCTCTGCACCGTCGCCTGCTGCAGTTTTTCGCCACGTAAGTAATAGTCCTTCCTACCATTCTTCCTACCAAAGTGGACCACCTCACACTTGCCAACATTAAATTCCATTTGCCATTTCCTGGCCCATTCGCCCAGCCTATCTAGATCCTTCTGCAGACTCTCCACACCCTCCGCACAATTTGCCTTTCCCCCAATCTTGGTGTCATCAGCAAATTTCGACACCCTACACTCGGTTCCCTCCTCCAGATCATCTATATAAATGGTAAATAGCTGAGGCCCCAGCACCGACCCCTGGGGCACCCCACTAGTCACCAACCGCCAATCCGAATAGCACCCATTGACCCCCACTCTCTGCCTCCTATTTGACAACCAATCCTCTATCCACGCTAACACCCTACCCCCAACTCCATGTCCTCTGACCTTCTGCAGTAACCTCTTGTGAGGTACCTTATCAAACGCCTTCTGAAAATCCAGAAAGACCACATCCACCGGCTCTCCTCTATCCACCGCCCTAGACACATCCTCATAGAACTCCAGTAAATTTGTCAGACACGACTTCCCTTTAATGAAACCGTGTTGCGTCTGCCCTATCAAGCAATTCCCTTCAAGATGCCTCGCAATTTCCTCCTTAATGACGGATTCTAACATTTTACCTACCACAGACGTTAAACTAACCGGCCTGTAATTCCCCGCCTTTTGCCTGGCACCCTTCTTAAACAACGGCGTAACATTAGCCGTTTTCCAATCCTCCGGCACTTCCCCGGAATCCAGCGACGTCTGGAAAATAACCACCAAGGCATCCACTATCACCTCCGCCATTTCTTTCAGAACCCTCGGATGCATTCCATCCGGTCCTGGGGACTTGTCCACAATCAGCCCCTCCAGTCTGTTGCGCACCACCTCTCTAGTAACAGTAATGTCATTAAGACCCTCCAGTCCTACCACCTTTCCATCGCTAACACCCGGCAAATTATTCACGTCCTCCTCCGTGAAGACAGAAACAAAAAAGTTATTCAAGACCTTAGCCATATCCCCATCCCCTACCACTAGGTCCCCTTTCTCATCCGCTAAGGGACCAACGTTCACCCTAGCCAGCCTCTTCCTTTTTATATATTTATAAAAACTCTTGCTATCCTTTTTTATATTAAGCGCTAGCCCAGCTTCATAGCTTCTTCTACCCTCCTTTATCAACTTTTTTGTCAATCTTTGTTGACATTTAAACCTCTCCCAATCCTCTTCTCGCCCACTGCTCTTAGCTACTCTAAATTCCTCCGCTTTTAATTTAACACTTTCCTTCACCTCCTTCGTTATCCACGGCTTATTACCTCTCTTCCTACTGTCCTTTTTAACCATCGGAATAAATTTCTGCTGAGCACCAAGAAAGATCTCCTTAAAGATCCTCCACTGCTCCTCAGCAGACCTACCTTCCAACGCGCTCCCCCAGTCCACATTCGCCAATTCTTCTCTCATCCTACCATACTCCCCTCTATTCAAACAAAGGACACGTGTCCGGGAACCCACTTTCTCCTCCTCCATCTGCAACAGAAACTCCACCATACAATGATCACTCTCTCCAAGAGGATCCTTCACCTCAAGGTCCCTAATTCTACCCGCCTCATTACATAGCTCCAGATCCAAGATAGCTCGCTCCCTCGTCGGCTCCAACACACACTGTTCCAGGAAACTATCCCGGCAGCATTCCAAGAACTCCTCCTCGAGCCCACCTCGTCCAACATGGGTCGACCAATCAATATGCAGATTGAAATCCCCCATAACTACTGCCGTCCCATTCCTGCACGCCGCACTTATTTGCGCGTTAACAGCCCGCCCCACCTCCAGATCATTATTCGGGGGCCTATAGACGACACCCACCAGCGTCTTCCTCCCTTTGCTGTTCCTAATCTCCACCCACAACGATTCCACTTTCTGCTCTTTGGCTCCGATATCATCCCTTGCTACCACCTTGATGCTGTCCTTAATCAGCAGAGCTACGCCACCCCCTCTTTCCTCCTGCCTATCCTTCCTAAACACTTGATAGCCCTGTACATTCATCTCCCAGTCCCTGTCACCTTGCAGCCACGTCTCTGTAATGGCCACCAGATCGTATCCATTTGTGTCGATCTGCGCCACCAGCTCATCCACTTTATTCCGAATGCTTCGTGCATTCAGATAAAGCGCTTTCATCCCAGCCTTCTTCTGGACCCTATTTGCCGTAACGCCACCACTTGGGACATCCTCAGCCTCTTCCCTTACCTGTACCCTATCCTTAACTGTAGACCTCCTAACATCACCTACCCTCACACCCTCCCCCCCCCTAATTAGTTTAAAGCCCTGTCTACAGTCCTCTTTACTCGATTCGCCAGCACTCTGGTCCCAGCACGATTCAGACCAACCCCATCCCGCCCGAACAAGTCCCACCTACCCCAATACTGGTGCCAATGCCCCATAAATTCGAACCCATTCCTCCCACACCAATCTCTGAGCCACCCATTCACTTCCTTTATCCTGTCAACCCTACGCCCGTCCGCACTCGGTTCAGGCAGTAGCCCAGAGAAGACCACCTTGTCGGTTCTACTTTTTAATTCCATTCCCAGCTTCTCATACTCCCTCCCCAGATCCTCAGTCCGCACTTTGCCTACGTCGCTGGCACCCACATGTACCACCACAACTGGGTTCTCACCCTCCCACTCCAGATTCCTCTGCAGCCCAGCTGCGACATCCTGTACCCGAGCACCAGGCAGACAACACACCCTTCTGTGCACTTTGTCATTGTGACAAAGGACAGTGTCAATACCCTTCACCCCACTATCCCCAATCACTACTACGTTCCTTTTCCCCTTCTCTTTGCCTATGTCCTGCTGCATCACTGTACCGTGTGCAGTTTGCTCACCAACCTCACCTGCCTCGTCCTCTTCCAGAGTGGAAGCAAGAACCTCAAACCTGTTATGCAGATTAAGAGGCTGAGGCCTCCGCTCCTCACCCCCCTTCCTCCTCCCAGCAGCCCCCTTTTGTTCCTGACCCTTAGATTTAGACAGTCTAGAGGGGGTGGATGTCACTTGCACCCCATTGACAATGACACCCTCTCTCCCCCTGATGAGCCTCAGTGTCTGTAGCTCAGAGGCCAGCTCATCCACCTTGAGCTGGAGCTCCTCCAGCAACCTGCACTTACTGCAGACATGGTCTCTGGGAAGGACCCTGGGGTCCACCAGTTCCCACATCATACAGGAACCGCACATCACATGTCCCTCCATTATTCAATATAATTTGTTGTGGGAAAAATTTTTTCCTTGTTTTTTGCTGTAGTAGTTTTGAAAAAAAAAAAATTTTTTTTTTTCCTTGTTCTTTCCACCTGGCCTTTTTACCTTCCAGCCCTTTTTGATATTAAGCCCTAATAGCTCACTCTGCTTCCCTCTCACTCCGCTGCCCGCTCCGACGCTGCCCGCTATCTACACCAGGCCTCCTTTTAAACTTGGCGCTGATTTAAAGCTGATGGGCCACAACTGCCTGATAATCACTCCCTCACAATTCTTAAAGCAGTAAATACAATAAGTAAATGCTTTAAACAGTTCTACAAAGAACAAAGTGCTTTAAACTTATTTTAAACAGGTTTTTAACAGGTAAAGTCTTAGCTTTCTCTCTGATGCTCCTTCCTCGTCTGCTCCAGCAAACAATGTAAGGCTTCACCGTGTGGACACTTGATAATTAAAGCTGATGGGCCACAACTGCCTGATAATCACTCCCTCACAATTCTTAAAGCAGTAAATACAATAAGTAAATGCTTTAAACAGTTCTACAAAGAACAAAGTGCTTTAAACTTATTTTAAACAGGTTTTTAACAGGTAAAGTCTTAGCTTTCTCTCTGATGCTCCTTCCTCGTCTGCTCCAGCAAACAATGTAAGGCTTCACCGTGTGGACACTTGATAATTAAAGCTGATGGGCCACAACTGCCTGATAATCACTCCCTCACAATTCTTAAAGCAGTAAATACAATAAGTAAATGCTTTAAACAGTTCTACAAAGAACAAAGTGCTTTAAACTTATTTTAAACAGGTTTTTAACAGGTAAAGTCTTAGCTTTCTCTCTGATGCTCCTTCCTCGTCTGCTCCAGCAAACAATAATGGTAGGAAGGATTATTACTTACGTGGAGAAAAACTGCAGCAGGTGACGGTGCAGAGGGACCTCGGGGTCCTTGTGCATGAGTCGCAAAAACCCAGCTTGCAGGTGCAGCAGGTGGTCAGGAAGGCGAATGGGATGCTGGCCTTCATCGCGAGGGGGATTGAATATAAAAGTAGGGAGGTCTTGCTGCGGCTGTATAGGGCATTGGTGAGGCCGCAGCTGGAGTACTGTGTGCAGTTTTGGGCGCCGTACTTACGCAAGGATATTTTGGCCTTGGAGGGAGTGCAGAGGAGGTTTACTAGGCTGATGCCGGAGTTGAGGGGGTTGAGCTATGAGGAGAGGCTGAATAAATTAGGCTTGTACTCGTTAGAGTTTAGAAGAATGAGGGGAGATCTCATTGAGACGTATAAGATGATGAATGGGATGGATAGGATAGAGGTGGAGAGACTCTTCCCGCTCAGAAAGGACAGTAGGACTAGGGGGCACAGCCTCAAGATAAAGGGGGGGTTGCGGTTTAGCACGGAGTTGAGGAAGAACTTCTTCACTCAAAGGGTGGTGAATCTCTGGAATTCTCTGCCTGTTGAAGTGGTGGAGGCTGCCTCGTTAAATATTTTTAAGACGCGGGTTGATGGGTTTTTGATAAGAGATGGAATTAAGGGTTATGGGGAGAGGGCGGGAATGTGGAACTGATCCACGACAGATCAGCCATGATCTTATTGAATGGCGGGGCAGGCTCGAAGGGCCAGATGGCCTACTCCTGCTCCTATTTCTTATGTTCTTATGTTCTAACTCTCCAATAGAGTATCTTACCCAAGGCTGGAATTGAACCTGGTTCTCTAGAGCTGTGAGGCAGCAGCACTAACCACTGTGCCAAGGGCTTGCTTCCAATGGTGGTATCATCGTCACCACTATAAAGTAAACCTGCCAAAGCTAATGAAGACACTAAGGCTCCCCCTTTGGTGCTGATTTTCCAGGGTGCTTCTGATTTCTTTGTGCTAACGGCATAAAGTCAGCAACACACAGATCATGACTGGCTGGTGGATTGAGCGTTGGGATGGATTGAATTGGGATGTGCTGACAAAAGTTCCAAATTTGACTGGTCTCACTCATGTTTCTGTTGCTTTGTTCTTATGGATAATCCCTCATCTTCCCCCATCCTCAGTAAATACTGGCCACGAGTGTCCATTGCCCTTTGCGTTTCATCCAGATGGCTCTTTATGTGCCATAAAGACCAGCGGTTTTCCTATAGGGAGCAACGCAGGTGTAGTCATATAGAACTTGAGAGAACCTTGGTTAAATTCCCCTTCACTTGCCTAAGGGGAACTGAGACCTGTTTAAATTTCTTAGTAATACGAGGACTGCTTCTCTACATCAATATATTCTAAGCCTTGCAAGTTATTAAATCTGGGGATAATCTCTCAAACAGTCATTGGATAGGCACATGGAGCACATAATGATAGGGAATGGGATAGCTTGATCTTGGGTTTGGACATAGCTCGGCACAACATCGAGGGCCAAAGGTCCTGTACTGTGCTGTACTGTTCTATGTTCTATAAATACTCCTTTTCTGCAATGAACTCCACCATGTGACTTTGCAAATGAGCAACCACTACATCAGTGAGTCAAAATCCACCACACATAGAAACCCTACAATACAGAAAGAGGCCATTCGGCTCATCGAGTCTGCACCAACCACAATCCCACCCAAGCCCTACCCCTCTATCCATACATATTTTACCCACTAATCTTCTTACCTGTGCATCTATGGTCAATTTAGCACAGCCAATCAACCTAACCTGCACATCTTTGGAGCACCTAGAAGAAACCCACGCAGACACAAGGAGAATGTGCAAACTCCACACAGACAGTGACCCAAGCTGGGAATCGAGCCCAGATCCCTGGAGCTGTGAAGCAGCAATGCTAACCACTGTGCTACCATGCCACCCCTGCAACTTATTCAAATTCCCTGACACTAAACTCAAAGTGGCACATTCTCTCCTGCAGATTCAATGGACCAAGTTGTCTCCTTCTGCTCCTATAATCTTATGATCTTTTTGCATTGGTTTTCCGCATTGCTTGCCCACTCCATCATCCTTAAAGCTCCTTCTGTGTAAATCTACATCTGAGAACCCTTCTTCACCCATCCCCTATTGTTACTTTGCAAATTCTTTTCCTGTCTTTGGTTTTCATACTTGTGGTGCTGTCCACTGTCACGATGAGAAATTTAACCCGTGGTGGTATCTTCCAATCTTGAGAAGTGAAGTGGCTCAAGAAAAAAATGCTCTGAATACTGAATAAACAAAAAGTCTTCCTTCCCCGAATATTGCCAGGCCTGTATGTGTATATATATATATAATCTGATGCTAACACAACCACTAATGCCAAAAATTGATGACAGGAAGGCTATCGCAAGTGAGAACCTAAAAACTATCATTTTCACGAAAGAGGTAGTGTTGGGCAAGTTAATGGGGCTAAAAGTAGACAAGTCTTCTGGTCCTGATGGAATGCATCCCAGGGTACAAAAAGAGATAGCGGGGCAAATAGCAAATGCACTAGTGGTAATTTACCAAAATTCGCTGGACTCTGGGGTGGTTCCTGCAGATTGGAAAACAGCAAATGTGGTGCCACTGTTTAAAAAAGGAGGTAGAGAAAAGGCAGGTAACTATAGTCCACTTACCTTAACTTCTATGGTAGGGAAAATGCTTGAATCTATCATCAAGGAAGAAATAACGAGACATTTGGATTTAAATTGTCTCGTTGGGAAGATGCAGCATGGGCTCATGAAGGGCAGGTCATGTTTGACTAATTTGGTGGAATTCTTTGTCCACTGCACATGTAATGTTCACAATGGGAAACCTGTGGATGTGATGTATCTGGATTTCCAGAAGGCATTTAACAAGGTTAAGCACCAAAGACTGCTACATAAGATAAAGGTGCACAGCGTAATGTATTAGCATGGATAGAGGATTGGTTAACTAACAGAAACCAAAGTGGGGGTAAATGGGTGTTTTTCTGGTTGGCGATCAGTGACTAGTGGTGTGCCTCACAGATCAGTATCGGGACCACAATTGTTTACGATTTACGTAGATGATTTGGAGTTGGGGACCAAGTGTACTATGTCAAAGTTCGTAGATGACACTAAGATGAGTGGCAGAGCAAAGTGTGCAGAGAATGCTGAAAGTCTGCAAAGGGATATAGATCATTTAAGTGAGTGGGTGAGGATCTGGCAGATGGAGTACTATGTTGGTAAATGTGAGGTAATCCACTTTGGTAGGAATAACAGCAAAATGGACTCTTACTTAAATGGTAAAAGATTGCAGCATGCTGCTGTGCAGAAGACTTGGGTGTCCTTGTGCAAGAATCTCAAGGAGTTGGTTTGCAGGTGCAGCAGGTAATTAAGAAGGTAAATGGAATTTTGTCCTTCATTGCTAGAGGGATGGAGTTTAAAAACAGCCAGGTTATATTGCAGCTGTATAAGGTGCTGGTGAGGCCACATCTGGAGTACTGTTACAATTTTGGTCTCCTTACTTGAGAAAGGATATACTGGCACTGGAGGGGGTGCAGAGGAGATTCACTAGGTTGATTCTGGAGGTGAAAGGGTTGACTTATGAGGAGGGACTGAGTAGACTGGGGCTATACTCATTGGAATTCAGAAGAATGAGGGGAGATCTTATAGAAACATATAAGATTATGAGGAGAATAGATAAGATAGGAGCAGGGAAGTTGTTTCCACTGGCAGGTGAAACTAGAACTAGGGGATGTAGTCCTAAATCTGCTCCCCCTTATTTTGAGGCTGAGTTAAGGAGGAACTTCTTCACATGAAAGGTTGTGAATCTGTGGAATCCCCTGCCCAGTGAAGCAGTGGAGGCTACCTCATTGAATGTTTTTAAGGCAAGGACAGATAAATTTTTGAACAGTAAAGTAATTAAGGGTTTTGGTGACCGGGCAGGTAAGTGGAGCTGAGTCCGTGAAAAGATCAGCCATGATCTTATTGAATGGCGGAGCAGGCTCGAGGGGCCAGATGGCCTACTCCTGCTAACTCTTATGTTCTTATGTAACTAATGTCTTATTGTAAGTGGTTTGACCAACTGCGGTTTTTGCTATGATTCCAGCCCAGTTTTACTCTTAAGAAATTTAGTTCAGTGCAAGTTCTGACATGTGACTGAATTCACAATCCTCTACTGTTTCACAAGTTTAGAAACATGTTTTTTTTTCATTTCATCTGTTTACTAGCTGTGCCGGGGGAAAAAATTACATAAAGCACCAAGAAAAGCTTAAAAGGAATTACAACTTTTCAACTGAAGTTGAGCACCAGTCATTCAAATCTCTAATTTCCCGAGTAGAAAGTTGCATACAAGTGGATTTTATTTGCCATGTCAGTTACGACTCTCATCAACTTTTACAGATGCACCACAGAAAGCATTCTTTCTGGTTGTATCACAGCTTGGTATGGCCCTGCTCTGCCCAAGACCGCAAGAAACTACAAAAGGTCATGAGTGTAGCCCAATCCATCACTCAAACCAGTTTCCCATCCACTGACTCTGTCTGCACTTCCTGCTGCCTCAGAAAAGCAGCCAACATAATTAAGGACCCCACACACCCTGGACATTCTCCCTTCCAACTTCATCTGTCGGGGAGAAAGATGCAAAAGTCTGAGGTCACGTACCAACCAACTCAAGAACAGCTCCTTCCCTGCGGCTGTCAGACTTTTGAATGGACCTACCTTGCATTAAATTGATCTTTCTCTACATCCTAGATATGAGTGTAACACCACACTCTGCACTCTGTCCTTCCCTTCTATATGTATGGAATGCTTTGTATAGCGCACAAGAAACAATATTTTTCACTGTATCCTAACACGTGACAATAATAAATCAAATCAAATTCAAATCAAATAAGTGTCAATGCTCGGGTAACTTGTCCCTTGAGCTCACCTGACTGCTCGATTCCACTTACTTGTTCAATGTGTGCTTGCTTAACTCAGTGGAAGCACTCTAATTATGAATGTCCAGGACTGAAGCTCATAATGTGTATTGACATGGTGTAGTATCGAAAAAGCAAAGGTGCCAGCATTTGAATGAGATGTTAAACTGAGGCTCTGACTGCCTGTTTGAGTGGTGTAGTTGGACACTAGAATCTTTGGCACCAAAGAAGAGTAAAGGATTCATCAATTGTTTCTAGATTCCTAGCTCTCTGTATGACCGTTCAGTCTCACTCAAACGCTCTCTTACTAATCTTCGAATATTTTTCACTTCAGGTTATGGTCTGGAATGCACTGCCCTGAGATGGTTCAATAGTAATTATCTAAAGAATTATATTAAAAAGGAAAGTTTGCAGAACGATTGTTCTGCTAACCTTTTAGGCTGTGCAGTCCGAATCACAATTTTTTGTGTAAAACAAAGAATTCTCCTTGTGCAATCTAATTTCTCCAGTATGTGATGAAGGGCAGAATCTGCCTTTAATACTAAATCTGCTCACTTTGAGTCCAGGCATGAATCACAGCTAAACATAATTTGTTTTGCAACACATCGATACACAGTTTAATTCTTACTCATTCTTGGTTCTCAGTGTGGTTGTATAATTACAGCCCCCATTGCTACCACATACTGTGCTGAATCTTATTCCTGTACTATCAAAATAAGAAATATGTCTTTTTGTTTGTTCATTTGTGGGACATGGGCTTCGCTGGCTAGGCAGCATTTACTGTCCATCCCTGGTTACCCTTAGAGGGCAGCTGAGAGTCAACCACATTGCTGTGGCTCTGGAGTCACATGGAGGCCAGATCAGGTAAAGACAGCAGATTTCCTTCTCTAAAGGGCATTAGTGTACCAGATGGGTTTTTCCAACAATCGATAATGGTTTCATGGCCATCAGTAGATTCTTAATTCCCGATTTTTAAAAAAAATATATATTGAATTCAAATTCCACCATCTGCCGTGATGGGATCCGAACCCGAGTCCCTCGAACATTAATTGACTTTCTGGATTAATAGTCAAGTGATAATACCGGCAGGACATCGCCTAGTGGTATTATCACTTGACTATTAATTATTGTGAAATTGTATAATTCTTCACAATTATTAATTCAGGCTGATCAGAAATCCCATTTAGTTGTTAAATGAGTGATTATGGTTTTTGGCCCATAAATTGATTGATTACCTTTTGCATGAACCTGGCATTGAGTAAATTGTCCTTAACTGCCTCAATGCTCTTGGAAGGTGGCAGCTAGCATGGGAGTGCAGCTCTATATGTAGTTGTACTGTGTAGGACTTGTGTAGTATTTGCTTGTCTCGGTGGTTACAATTGATGGATCAGCCACTCAGGCTATGTGCTGTAAGACACTCTCACCCAAAGGGAGAGCGAGAGAAATTGTAGTAATGCCATTGGACTAGTAAGTCAGAGGCTGACACTAATGCTCTGAGGAAATAGGGTTGAATCTCCTAGAACACTTACAGTACCGAAGGAGGCCATTTGGCCCATTGAGTCTGTAGTGACCACATCCTACCCAAGCTCTATTCCCATAACGCCACACATTCACCCTGCTAATCCCTCTGACAATAGGGTCAATTTAGCATGGCCAATCAACCTAACCCGCACATCTTTGGACCGTGGGAAGAAACTGGAGCACCCGGAGGAAACCCACACAGACATGGGGAGAACGTGCACACTCCACACAGACAGTGACATGAGGCCAGGATTGAACCTAGATCCCTGGCACTGTGAGGCAGCAGTGCTAACCACTGTCACTGTGCTGTCCATCTCACCGTAGTGGCAGGCAACTGGTGGAATTTAATTTAAATTAATAAATCTGGAATATAGCCTCCTTAATGGTGACCATGACAGCCATCATTGATTGTCGTAAAAACCCATCTTTTAGAGAAGAAGTCTGCTGTCCTTACCTGGCCGATATGCGACAATATATAAACTGCTCCCTGAAATGGCCTTCCAAGCCACAGAGTTCAAGGATAATTAGGAACAAGCAACAAATGCTGTTAGCAAGGCCACAATCCATTAAAGAATAATAAAAATTGTCTCCTGCATAGTGAACAGAATCTTGGCTGATGTTCAAAGCAGCGAAATTAATATGGGTCAGAGATGGAAGTGGGAATTTGTTGGGTCTATTCAAAGCAATACCACAGGATTTAATATATCTAATCTCCGAAACCTCAATGGAGTGTGTCATTCTAAAACATGACATTGACTAAATACTAGATTTGCCACAAGTTACTGAATGATGTGACAAAATAAAACCATTATATTATATTGGAAAACTGATCAAAGTGTATTGTTGCAGAGAGAAGATCTTCCAAACCCGTCATGAAGAGGTGTATTTTCTGAGAAAGACTTCGGAAGCCCTGATATACAATCTACTTCCGGATTCGTTATGGAAACTGAACTGTTACCAGCACTTGCTGAAGGAAGTTATTGCATTGAAAGGCAGGTACCAGAACTGGCTGAGCTAAAGCCTGAAAGAAACTTCCAAGATGAGGTTCTCATTTAATATGTTTTGTAAAAGTGTGCATTGCTATCCTATCTTCAACTCTCTGTAAGCTTCAGCTCATCCAAAGCCCTGATATCCTAATCGTAACTCCCCTTTACCCATTGTCTCAGCGTTCAATGACCCACATGGAATCTTTGGATCTCTTACTGTGCTAAAGGCGCTAACAAATGCGTGTTGTTGTCCTTCAACTAAAAGTCATTAAGTCAAAGTTCAGTAACCTTCCAAATTTAGTGATAATTTTATTTTAGAATCATAGAATCCCTGAAGTGCAGGAGGAGACAATTCGGCTCACCAAGTCTGCACCGACCATAATCCCGCCCAGGCCCAATTCCTGCATATTTGCCCTGCTAATCCCCCTGACACTAGGGCCGATTTAGCATGGACAATCAACCTAACCCGCACATCTTTGGAGTGTGGGAGGAAACCGGAGTACCCGGACGGTGCTGGGGCCTCAGCTATTTACCATTTATATAGATGATCTGGAGGAGGGAACCGAGTGTATGGTGTCGAAATTTGCTGATGACACCAAGATTGGTGGAACAACAAATTGCGCGGAGGGTGTGGAGAGTCTGCAGAAGGATCTAGATAGGCTGGGCGAATGGGCCAGGAACTGGCAAATGGAATTTAATGTTGGCAAGTGCGAGGTGGTCCACTTTGGTAGGAATAATGGTAGGAAGGACTATTACTTACGTGGCAAAAAACTGCAGCAGGCGACGGTGCAGAGGGACCTCGGGGTCCTTGTGCATGAGTCGCAAAAACCCAGCTTGCAGGTGCAGCAGGTGGTCAGGAAGGCAAATGGGATGCTGACCTTCATAGCGAGGGGGATTGAATATAAAAGTAGGGAGGTCTTGCTGCGGCTGTATAGGGCATTGATGAGACCGCAGCTGGAGTACTGTGTGCAGTTTTGGTCGCCGTACTTACGCAAGGATATTTTGGCCTTGGAGGGAGTGCAGAGGAGGTTTACTAGGCTGATACCAGAGTTGAGGGGCTTGAGCTATGAGGAGAGGCTGAATAAACTAGGCTTGTACTCGTTAGAGTTTAGAAGAATGAGGAGAGATCTCATTGAGACATATAAGATGATGAATGGGATGGATAGGATAGAGGTGGAGAGACTCTTCCCGCTCAGAAAGGACAGTAGGACTAGGGGGCACAGCCTCAAGATAAAGGGGGGGGGTGGTTTAGAACGGAGTTAAGGAGGAACTTCTTCACTCAAAGGGTGGTGAATCTCTGGAATCCTCTGCCCGTTGAGGTGGTGGAGGCTGCTTCGCTAAATATTTTTAAGACGCGGGTTGATGGGTTTTTGATAAGCGAGGGGATTAAGGGTTATGGAGAGTGGGTGGGAATGTGGAACTGAACCACGATAGATCAGCCATGATCTTATTGAATGGCGGGGCAGGCTCGAAGGGCTAGATGGCCTACTCCTGCTCCTATTTCTTATGTTCTTATGAAACCCTTGAAGACCTTTGAAGAGAATGTACAAACTCCACAGTGACAGTGATCTGAGGCCAGAATTGAATCCGGATCCCTGGCGCTTTGAGGCAGCAGTGCTAACCACTACACCACCTAGCTGTCTCGAGAACACTCAGTAATTGTCCTACAGGTTTAAACACTCTATATATTTATATATATATTCTTTATAGCTGCTTTATATCATGCTTAGTTAACTTTTGGCATTCTGCGATTGCCCAGCCTAAGAGTAACCTTATTGGATTGACTGTTTGCAGGACAGTTATTTCAGGTTAAATCTGTTCTATTATGTTAGGGTATCAGATCAGGTCTAGTGTGAAGCCAGACTAACAGTTTTTTATTTTGGCATTAGTGTGAGGATTGGATTCTACAATTCAGGCACAATTCTATTGACAAGCTAGGAAGCTTTTATCAAACAAGCTTTATTTAACAACACAGTAGTTTTAACTATAACAAATGAATTAGCTTAACATTTAACAATTGTCGACTGTTGGAAAAACCCATCTGATTCACTAATGTCCTTTAGGGAAGGAAATCTGCTATTCTTACCTGGTCTGGCCTACATGTGACTCTGGAGCCACAGCAATGTGGTTGACTCTCAACTGCCCTCGGGCAACTAGGGATGGGCAATCAATTCTGAGACACCCATGTCTCATGAATAAAAAGAATCAGTTAGCAAAACACAGGTTTGTACTTGGGTTGCCAGCTCTGGAGTTCAAAGAAAACCTCCAGAGAGAGGGAGAAAGACATGTCTTGCTTCTTTCAGAACCAGACAGGAACTGTTTGTATTTTTAAAAATGAAACTATAAAACTGTCTTTCCTACAAGGTTAGCTCCTCCCATCAATCGCATGACTCTGTCTCTGTCAATAAACCTCATCAAAACTCTATTCTGAAACCCCAAGGAAAAACCAAGTAAACACAAATGCGTTAACTCTGTTTAGACAAACTAAAATGCAGTCTCAGCGTGAAGCTGCATGTTTTATTCAGACAAATCAACTCCTTGCAACAAAAGGCTGCTTCTTGCAAGAAACAAGCTTTAAGTATATTTCTTAAAGGCACGGTTTCACCACAGTAATCATCTGTAAGTTTACTGCGGGATTGGATACTGCCAGTGTAAGAAATTTACATGTTACGTGGATGTTCATATCACATTAACTCCAATGTCCTGCCAAAATTGGAGTCTCTTGTATGCTATAGAATGGGACAGACCAAAGATTGATAACCACGTTATCTCTGTACTCCAGCACAAGGCAGCCCTTTAGGGCAGCAGAGTGAACTAACTACAGGTGGTAAAATTCTATACGACACAATATTAACATTGTTACGATGCACTCTGATTTTAGAAACATTGGTAATGTTGTGCATATTTAACCTGAGGTTTTGTCAGAATCTATTGCTAATGGATTGGGTTGTAGAGGGAAGTTGTAATTTCAGATTTCCCTGGCAGCTTCTTGGTATAGGACAACTGTGACTTAAGTTAATCTTAGATTATTGCAAATTTTTGCATCCAACCAACTGAATTCCCTACCTCATGCTGTGCTGTTTAGATGTTGCACTGAGAGACATGGGCATGGCAGTGGTGGATTTTTAAGGTTTATGTTTAAATGTGTACAAAATAAGAGAATGGTACTGTAATGCATCAGGAGCAAAAGGAACTCTGGAATGAATACATGATTTGATTTATTGTCACGTTTCTTATGGCAACACAGACAAAAAAATATCATTCATAGAGTGTATGGGGAGAAGGAAAGGAGAGAGCACGGAATATAGTACTACAATCATAGCTAGGGTGTAGAAAAAGATTAGCTTAATATATGATAGTCCATTCAAAAGTGTGAAGACAGCTGAGAAGAAGCTGTTCTTTAGTCGGTTGGTACCCGTTCTCAGATTTTGTATCTTTTTCCCAACGGAAGAAGTTTGAAGAGAGAATGTCCGGGGTGCTCGATTATGCTGTTTGCTTTTCCAAGGCAGCAGAAAGTGTAGACAGTGCTAATGGATGGGAGGCTGGTTTGCGTGATGGACTGAGCTTTGTTCATGATCCTTTGTAATTTCTTGCAGTCTTCGTCAGAGTAAGAGCCATACTGAGCTGTGATACATCCAGAAAAGATGTTCTCTATGGCGCATCTGTATAGGTGGATACAGGAATTGGGAAAAACTAGTTGTGGGGATCCACTTTGGCTGTGCAGCCAAGCAAATTTCATTCTACAAGCTAACAAAGGACAGGCTGTGTCCATGGAATTGTACTCCAGCACAAGACAGCGCTTTAGAGCAACAGAGTGAAGTAATTGTGGGCGATTAAAATTGTATATGAGGCATTTTTAACATTGTCACGATACAATCTGATTTTAAACATTCATTGTCAAACCAATTTCTTTTCCCTAATCTTCCCCCTCACCCATCCCCAACAGTTTTGGAGGAAGTGATGAATACAGTCTCTGATGCTGACTTTATCAATCAGGCATTGATCAGATCTCTGGATGAAGATTCACCTGAAACCAAAGAAATGGAAGTTGTTCCAGAGGCTCCCCCAAAAACTGGGACGAATGAAGAAATCCGAAAGTGAGTAGCGATTTTCTAACTTCTCATTTGTTTTTCATTGAACTGTGACCCTACTTCCTGTTTGAGCTCTGACTCCACTTGTGAGGCCATGTTCTTGCCAGAGGGTTCAAGTTAGACTTGAATCAATCTTGGGCTCAGGCCCTGAATGAGGGTTTCTTTAAGGTTTGTCAGCTACCACAAGAATATTACAATAGGCTGTTAATTGTATGAAGAAGTTCCTGTTTATTTACAGGGAGCTGTGTCAATCTCAGTGCTTTACATGAGGTTCCTATCAGATTGCCATTACTTAAAGTAACTGTGATTTTTGAATTGTAGTTACATCAATATTGCTTGCACCTGACATTAACCCTTTACTATACAGCCATCAGACTCAAAGTTGGGAAGCTTAAGAGCTAGGGCCAAACCTGACCTCCCAAACATGTGGCGTTAGTGGATCAGGAGGGGCCACATTCGAGGAGCTCAGCCAGTTGTAGCCAGCTGATCGAACGATTCCATCTAGATTACACATTGAACCATGTGTTTGACTCTGCTATATGATGATTAAAGTCATTTAACTATTGGAGTTAGATTGTTGAAAGAAGTTTTTAAAGTTTATTTATTAGTGTCACAAGTAGGATTACATTAACCTTCACTGTACTACATTACATTCTCAATAATTTTGTCTTTTAAAAAGCGTCTGGACAGTTGCATGTGTAAGATGGGTAAAGAGGGGTATGGGCCAAATATGGGTGATTGGGACTAACTTAGGGGTTTTAAGAAAAAGGGTGGCATGAACAAGTTGGGCTGAATGGCCTATTTCCACGCTGTAAACTTCTATGACTCTAACACTGCATTGAAGTTACTGTGAAAACCCCCTAGTCACGGAACTCCTGTTCAGGTACACTGAGGGAGAATTTAGCAAGGCTAATGCACCTAACCAGCACAGCTTTTTGGACTGAGAGGAAACCGGAGCACCCTGAAGAAACCCATGCAGACGTGGAGAACGTGCAGATTTGCACAGACAGGGACCCAAATTGAGAATCGAACCCTGGTCCCTGGCTCTGGGGCAGCAGTGTTAACCACTGTCCCATCGTGCAACCCCAGAGTTAGAAGCAAGAAAGCTATTGCATTTATAGAGCACCTATCACAACCGTGTGGTGCTGCAAGTCATCTTGTAACAAATGAAGTGTTTTTACAATGTAGTCACTAATGTTGGAAATGTAACAGCTAATTTTTTGTGATGTTGATTGAAGGATGAATATTGGCCAAGATTCTGAACTCCTGTTATTCTTTGAAATAGTGCCATAGGACTTTTTTTTGTACGAAAGACAGATTTAATCATTATGTTTGTGCATTTCTTACCTGCAATGTTGAGATTTTATTGTTCTGTCCTTGCAGGAAGTGTAAAATTCCCAAGGAAATCAAGAAAAAGAAATCAAAGAAAAGTGAGTCATTCTCCTTAGAAACATCTTTGTGAATCTTAGTTTTACAGCTTTACCCTGTTGTGCCATTTGCATGATATATTTTGACTAGGTATTCCAATTCTCCTTTACTTTCTAGCATTCTGGAAGTCACGATAAAAGGTCCAGCACACACATCACAGCCTCCCTCTATATTCTACAATTATATCCTATTTTAATTTTCAAATTGTGGGGCGGCATGATGACACAGTGGATAGCACTGCTGCCTCATAGTCATTCACCTGAAGAAGGAGCGATATTCCGAAAGCTTGTGCTACCAAATAAACCTGTTGGATTTTAACCTGGTGTTGTGAGACTTCTTACTGTGCCTCACAGCAGCAAGGACCCAAGTTCGATTCCCAGCTTGGGTCACTGTCTGTGTGGAGTTTGCATGTTCTCCCTGTGTCTGTGTGGGTTTCCTCCAGGTGCTCCAGTTTCCTCTCTCCATCTGAAAGATGCACTAGTTAGGTGCGTTGACCTGAACAGTTCTGGAATGTGGCGACTAGGGGAATTTCACAGTAACTTCATTGCAGTATTAATATAAGCCTTACTTCTGACACTAGTAAATAAACTAAACTAAAAATCGTCTCTTACTTGTTGAAGGAAAGAGATGGTAGTATCCAAGTTGGGAAACTTGTCCTGGCAGATTGGAAAATAACAAATATAATATCTGGAAAGTAGGAAACTGTAGGCGAGTTAGTTTAATATCTGTCATAGGAGAAATGCTAGAATCCATTATTAAGAAAGTTTTTATATCAGAATGCTTAGACATTTCATAATGTGATCAGAGTCAACATGGCTCTGTGGGAAATTATGTTAAACTATCTTCTTAGTTTTTCGTGAAATTGCATAAAGGGGAACCTGTAGATGTGGTGAATTCAAATTTTCAAAAGATTTAATACGATGTCACATCAAAGGTTATTACGCAAGATAAGAGCACGTGGTATAGGGGTAACATGTTAACATGGACAAAGGATTGGTTAGTTAACAGGATGTGGAGTAGAGGTAAACTGGCCTTTTTGGTTTGGAGTGCCACAGGGATCACTGCTGGGGAACTATTTGCAATCTATTACAATGACTTGGATATAGGGAATGAATCTATGATAGCTAAATTTACTGATGACACCGAGATAGGTAGGAAAGATAAGTTGTCAAGAGGAGGTAAAGTCTGTAAAAGCACATTGACGGGCTAAATGAGTGGGCAAATATAATATAATGGAATATAATGTGAACATATCCATTTTGGTAGGAAGATTAGATAAACAGTATAGTATATAAATGGAAAGACATTGCAGAACTCGAGTACTGAGGGATCTGGATGTCCTTGTACATGAATCACAAAGAGTAAACATGAAGATATGGCAAGTGATTAGGAATGCCAACTTTTTATTGAAAGGAATATAAAGATTGAGAAGTTTTACTGAAGCTGTACAGGTCTTGGTGAGACCACATCTGAAATACTGTGCATTGATTGTGGTCTTATTTGAAAAATGATACAATTGCAAAAGAACCAGTTCAGAGAAGATTCATTTCGCCTATTCTTGGGATGAGAGGCTTATGTGTGATTATGCTGCCGTGACACTGTTTGTAGTATTTTCCCACTGTAATTTTTTTTTTAACAAGTCTACAACTCCACAGTGGCTGTCCTCCTGGGAGCTACATTAGAAGTGCCAGCCAGCCTGCACTCTCCCCAGTAGCACTGAGCCTTTCCCAGCATGTGCTTCATGCTAGCTGCCCAATAATTGTCCAGACAATGTGAAATCACATTACGGTGTACTCACAGCTGGAAGCAAAATGTGCCAGTTTCTGAGCTGGCCGAGTGTGCATGTCCATCAGGCAAAAAATGCAGGCCAATTTTCTGTTTGTATTGTACAGATCTCCAGTTTGCATTGTACAATTCTCTTGTTATAATAAGGAATTGTTCATTGTTTTCTTGTTGTTTGTTTTTACTTTTGATTGGAGGAGTTCAAAAAATTTTCAACATATTCAAGAAAAAGAAGAAGAATGCTGAAACCAAGCCAATGTTAGACGACCACAAGGATGATGTTGATGGTCAGTTAGTTCTTGAATTTAGAAATGGTTCCCCCAGTGAAATGGACAACCAAGCGATAGATTCTGCGGAAGAAGAAGATTTAAATTCCTCAAGTGAGGTCTGTTGCAAATCCTTTTAAAACTAGCTGATAATTGTAGAGTAGTGTCTATTATCTTGTTTTCCCTTTGACTAGATTTTTGAATTAAAACTTTAAGTTTTTTGTCCTGCAAGATCTTGTTGGGAGGAGTATTTGTATCAAAATCTAAATGGAATGGAAGGGGCACTGTCTCCCTTTGCAAATTTACACTTTTTGACACTTTTTTAGTTGGGGATGGTTTATTTTAAGTGGCCATTTTCACAGTGCAGGATAATTGACGTCCAGTTCTGGAAATCATTCATGGAAGCCTAGGACCATTTGATACTGCCAACAACTTTGATGTTCTACAAAGCTTCCAGTGATGGAATATTTAGCAATACTTATACCTAAGATGCAGAACATCTACTGATTGGACCTGAATATGATCCTCAAGATCATGTCCAACAGTAATCAAAGAAGAGGCCAGTTGGCCCGTCAAGTCTGCACTAACTCTCTGACAGAGTACCTCACCAAGGCCTATCCCTGTAACCCCACACAATTCCCATGGCTAATCCATCTAACCTACACATCCTGCAATGCATGGCCAATCTACCTAAACTGCACATCTTTGGACTGTGGGAGGAAACAGGAGCAACTGGAGGAAACCCAAGCAGTTACGAGAAGAATGTGCTTTGCAGGGTCACCCAGGGCCGGAATCAAACCCGGGTCCCTGGAGCTGTGAGGTAGCAGTACTAACCATAGAAATCCTGTAGTGCAAAGAGAGGCCATTCAGCCCATTGAGTCTGCGCCAACCACAATCCCACCCAGGCCCTACTCCCACATCCCTACACATTTACCCACAAATTCCTCTAACCTATGCGTCTCAGGACACTAATGGGCAATTTTAGCATGGCCAGTCAATCTGACCACACGTCTTTGGACTATGGGAGGAATCCAGAGCACCTGGAGGAAACCCACACGAGGAGAATGTGCAAACTCCACACAGACAGTGACCCGAGCTGGAAATCGAACCCAGGTCCCTGGAGCTGTGAAGCAGCAGTGCTAACCGCTGTGCCACCGTGGCTTTATTGTCTGTGCAACGAAAGATGCACAGAGGTAAATCAGAAGAGTGACTGTTGCTGCTTAAACCAGAAATCCTAGATCAATATTAGAAAGACGTAGCTATGAAATATCAGTTTCAGTCCATCACCCCCCCCCCGCCCCCATACTTTCCCAGCAAATCTTGTGAGCAATAGGTTTAACTGTAGAGTTAATCACCGGCTTTGACAGAGTTACAGAAATGTGCATTTGTTTTAATCTCTGATTCTACCGCTTAACACTTCAAAAGAATTTTAAACTATTGTGTTCCCAAGCAACTGCAAGGAAGTGACTTATGAGCAATTGATTTTGTTATAGATACTATGTATATAGTTGTATGTATATTTTGTTATTGTAGTGTCCCCTGTCCCTGAGCCTGAATCATCTTGGTTCAAGTCCTACCCCAAGACATGATGGTCAAGGGAGGTATGTTCAGAATGAGACTCCACAGGCTGAGTATCAATCTGTGAACCCTTTTTCAATCCACAGCAGTAACTAGCAGTAAGAGTGGGAGAGAATCCTGCTGGCCGTGTGATGGAAAGAATGTTGATAAATGGATAGTGAATCTAAAGCCTCCCCAGATTACAACATTCATGTAAATAGTGCATGTTGCCACAGCAAATTGGACTCTGAGTTAACTGTACACACCACCACAACTTGTCCATAGAGTCATAGAATCCCAGAGTGCAGAAGGAGGCCATTTGGCCCATCGAGTCTGCACCAACCACAAACCCACCCAGGCCCTATCCCTTAACCCCAAGTATTACCCTGCTTGTCCCCATGACACTAAGGGGTGATTTTTACTATGGCCAATCAATCTAACCCACACATCTTTGGACTGCGGGAGGAAACTGGAGCACCCAGGGGAAACCCACGGGGAGAACATGCAGACTCCACACAGACACCCAAGGCTGGAATTGAACCCTGGTGCTGTGAGGCAGCAGTGCTAACCACCGTGTAACTTTGTTGTCAAAACTAATTCAGTCTGGTCACCAGATGAAAGTTTACTTTGGGTTACAAAGCATAATCCCTGATTTTTGCGGTGGAAATGAAGGATTATCCATATTCAGCCACTGATTAGTTTGGAGATAGTTTTGAAACAAAACATCTTGGATTGATGAACTGATTACTAGCTCTGCACCGAGCACCAAGCATGCAAGAATAACATGTAATAAAGTAGTGAAAATAACAGTTTAACACAGTCATTGCATGAGCAGTGGTGATTGGATTCATATAGTGGCAAGTCCCATTTTATTGGGAGATGAGGTAATTCCATTCCTGATTAGAGCATTCCCTGCTCCAGTTCCTAATTAAGAATTGATTTACAATCTTGGTCAACCCACTATCAGATTTTGGCTGCGAGGATGTCTTTGTCTTTTTGACTTTTCTATTTTGTGAAATAGAGAGGAATCCAGGAGATCTTGCTTCCAGTAATGTCCTGTGGTTGGGTTTGTGATCTCTGTTCAGTCCTCCTCATAATGACACAGCTCACATTGTTCACTCTGTGGTGATGTAATGCTGACTATGTTGCTGTACGTTTTTTCATTCTAGATGCCGGAATGGATGAAAGAAAATATTCTTATTTCCCCTGAAAATGAAAGATCGTCATTAAGAAATTGTAAGATAACTGTTTCAGAGGTATGTTGTTAGTTTTTCTTTCTTGAAGACGGCCTGTGGATATTTTGCAGCCTCGGTCCTGAGTGTTCCTGTTTAATATTGTAATATCATAGAATCACTTTATTTCACACAATTCTTTATCCTCAAAGGGAAGGGTGTGTCAGTGCTAAGGAACAGACCAATCTTCAACATTGGCCACCTAAATATAAGGTACAGTACTGGACAGTCCGATACAATGGAGTTCTGATATGGAGATGCTGGTGTTGGACTGGGGTAAACACAGTAAGAAGTCTCACAACACCAGGCTAAAGTCCAACAGGTTTATTTGGTAGCAAAAGCCACTAGCTTTCAGAGCGCTGCTCCTTCGTCAGGTGAGTGGGAGATCTATTCACAAACAGGGCATATAAAGACACAAACTCAATTTACAGAATAATGATTGGAATGCGCGTCTTTACAGCTAATCAAGTCTTAAAGGTACAGTCAAGGCTTGCAGTGGGGGTGAATGGCCAGAGAGTTCCAGCCATCATCTTTCTATCTCTCTGCTTCTTAAAGACACAGGCTGGAATTTTACTACCCCCCCGCCACGAGAATCAGAGTGGGCGAAGGGGGGACAATGGAAAGGCCTGTGGACCTCGGGTGGAATTTTAGGGTTTTGGAATGAGCAAGGCTGTGAAATCTCACCCACTAATCTTTTTGACCAAGGGTGCAAGTTTACCAAAAAAATTCCAAGTGCCGAACAAGTGAGAAAATGGGAGTTTCAGACCTGTTTTTTGAGCAAGTTTGAAAATGCAATCTTATGATATAATGTCTCTTCTTGACAGCAGTGAGATTCTCACCAGTGGGTGAGAGTGGAGCCTAAGCTTACCTGTGAAGGTGGCTGCAGACAGCTCAGGGCATCATTACGCAGGTGCCTTGATCTCCCATCATTGGCAGCACTGTCACCCCACCTCCCCCCCCCCCCCCCCCCCCCCCCCGACCCAAACCCCACCGTCGCTGCTTGGCTTGCCGACATATCGGGGCCCTCCCAATGAGTCCCCCTGCCATGACCCCCCCTCTGCAGCCATTCATTCCCTGTGCCAGACTCCCCCTGCCAATTGCTCACTCTCTGTGTCGATGTTCTCTCCACCACCACCCCCACCCCAACCCTCTGATCACTCCCCGCTGCCAATCACCCGCTACCTGCAGAGCTCCTTCTCCCCACCTGCAGATCTCTTCACCCCCAGTCAGGCTCCATTCCCATTCAGTCCCCACCCCTTTGGCATTGCACCTGGCACTGTTATGGTGCCTGGTGGGCAGTGCCAGGCTGGCATTATCCCATGGGCACTGCTCAGCCCTGTCCAGGAGCACTGTTCTTCAATGGCCTCCTTTCTACCACTCTGATGAGGCCATCATGCCTGGTCTCCACTGATGGAGACCAGCTGTGATTCTCGCCAGTGAGGAGGTAAGTGTATGTGAGCCTGGATGATACCATTTGGGACTCGCTACTGACATGCACATTATTTAAATCGGCTTCAAGTGTTTTCTGGGCACAAAGCCAATCTCACCGGCATAATTTGGTTAGGAAGATGCTTGCGACAAAAAAGGGTGCCAGCTGGATTTTTAGCCTCGTACCCAATCTTACCAGTTCATCATGATGAGGTTAAACCCGATGTGTTTCATAATCTACTGTGATATGTCTGTATGGCTCAGTAACAAATTTTGTTTGCTCAAACTCCAGTAAAGTGCTTTGGGATGTTTCACTTTGTTAAAGGTGCCATATAAGTGCAAGTTGCTGAACTGAAGATCTGCCTTGGTCGTGCTATATGTCTGTATACTCTGCGAAGGGTTGTAGGGAAATGCAGACTGAAACCTGTGAAGAGTTATTTGGCCTCAGTTGCACTTTACCCTTCACATAAGTGGTCATTTTTCACTGGGCTTAGGCAGTGTGGATCTGTAGATTATTGTGCAGGGCGATCACAGCTGAGCTAAACCTGCCCTTAACCAATTGGGAGATGCCTCATAGTGCTAATGTCACTGGATTATTAATCTGACTGATGGACACACACAAATTCAAATACTAACCGGACAGATGGTGGAATTAACAAATCTGAATAAATGGAGTGGATAATCAGAAGCTTTTTCCAAGGTTGGAAAGTCAGTTACTAGGGGGCACAAGTTTAAGGTGCGAGGGACAAGGTTTAAAGGAGATGTGCAAGGCAGATTTTTTTACACAGATTAGTGGGTGCCTGGATCTCATTGCCAGGGGAGGTAGTGGAAGTAGAAACGGTAGTGACTTTTAAGGGGCGTTTTGACAAATACGTGAGTAGGATGGGAATAGAGGGATATGGTCCCCGGAAGGGTAGGTGGTTTTAGTTCAGTTGGGCAGCACGGTTGGTGCAGGCTTGGAGGGCCAAAGGGCCTGTTCCAGTGCAGCAATTTTCTTTGAAATATGAAGTAGCCTCAGTGACAGTGACCATGAAACTATCATCAATTGAATCCATTTGCTTCAGTAATATTCTTTAGAGGAGAATTTCCACCATCCTTCCCTGGTGTGGCCTACATGTGACTCCAGTCCCCCAGCTATGTGGTGGACCTTAACTGCCCTCTGGAATGACCCAACAAGCCACCCAGTTCAAGGGCAATTAGAGATGAACAACAATTGCTGGCCATGCCACATCCCATGTAAGAATTGAGAAAAATAATTCCCATTGGAATCAGCACTGTCTGATTATCATGGGCAGAGGAATATTCTGAGACAATAATCTTGCATCTTTTGCAGATATCCTGGGGAAAAATGGAGGATCCCTCTTGTAAAATAGACATTGAAAGCCTCAAAGCTGCAGAGGACTGCTGGTCCGTTGAGAGAAAATACCATGAATTTGAGGAGCTTCAGAAAGAGCTGAGTAAGGTAACCAGCTTCTTGCATCTAAAAGTCGAGAACTTTTCATTCTCAGAAGATGTTCTGTTAATGAAAGTCACGTTGAAACTTAGAAATATTGAAATCGTCTGTGGCCAGTTTAGAAATTTCAACTTATTCGCTGTCAGAGTGGAGAATCAAAGCTTCTCTCCATTGATGTGTTCGGTGGGCAGCACAGTGGTTAGCACTGCTACCTCACAGCACCAAGGCCCCGCGTTCAATTCCCGGCTTGGGTCACTGTCTGTGTGGAGTTTGCACAGTCTCCCTGTGTCTGTGTGAGTTTTCTTCGGGTGTTCCAGTTTCCTCCCACAGTCCAAAGATGTGTGGGTTAGGTGGATTGGCCATGTTAAATTGCCCCTTAATGTCAGGGGGACTGGCCAGGATAAAAGCATGGGGTTATGGAGAAACGGCCCTGGGTAGGATTGTAGTCAGTGCAGACTCGATGGGCCAAATAGCCGCCTGCTGCACTGTAGGGATTCTATGATCCTCTTCTGATCTTTGCTCTGCTTCATAAATTTAATCTTTGCTCCCATCAGCGCTCTGAGTTCACGCAGAGCTACAAATCAATGAATGCTGTTGGCCTCGTCTAGCATTCCCCTTGACCGTCTTCTCCGCTCAATCCTCATGAACTGAGGTGGTGAATATTGGCAGAGTACAAGGGAAGAGCCAAAGTCAAAGGTTGGAGAGCAGAGGTCAATGTCTAGATTTTGGCACAGCCACAAAGCTAGCTTCCAAAGCCATGATGACCATTGTGGCCCAGTGTGCTAGCTGCTGGCCTTATAATATCATGGTGCACGATAATCACAGAGGAGGACATCAGTTAACAGCACAATGCTGCAGATTCTGATGATCTCATTCCCAGAGTAACCTTTGTGTTGTCGACCACTTGCTCACTCAGTTCTATTCATTACAGAATTGTTACGGCACAGAAAGAGGCCATTCGGCCCATTTTTGTCTTCACTGACTTTCCGAATGAGCAACTTGCCAAATGACATTCCCCCTTCTTCTTTCTACAACCATGTACGTTCTTCCTTTTCAGATAACAGTTTAATTGCTTCAATTGAACCTGCCTCCACCACCACTCAGGCAGAAAATTCCAGACCCCAACCACTTGCTGCGTAACCAATGTTTCCCCTCGCATCTCTTTTTTGTTTTTATTTTTACTTTGAATCTGTGCCCTTTCAATCGCGACTGTTTCTCAAGTGGCAACAGTTTCTCCTTATCTACTCTATCCACACCCCCTTGATTTTGAACATCTCTGTCAAATCTCCCCTTTACGTTCTCCTCTGTAAGGACTCCAATCATCTCTGGAACCATTCTGGTGAATGCATTTTTTGCATTCTCTCCAATGTCTTCACATCCATCCTAAAGGGCAGAGTCCAGAACTGGACACAGTATTCCAGCTGAGGCTGAACTAGTGACTTATATTAGTTCAGCGTGACCTCCTTGCTCTTGTACTCTGTGCTCCTACTAACAATGCACACAGTAACCTGGGCTTTGTCAGAGACTTTCACGTCATCAGTCTGGGCTGCAATTGAACCCAATTTGCAGAATGAAAAAGATAATGGGTGGAATTTTCCTGTCCGGTAGTAGGTGGGAGGGTGGGACGGGGATGGGAAGATGGACCATGTAAAGGTCCGTTGACCTCGGGTGGGATTTTCTGATCTTGGGGTGAACGTGGCTGGAAAATCCCGCCCAGAAAATTCCACCCAATGTTCTGATCCATTATCCTACCAAACCCATGGTTCTTGTTTTTCAGACGGTCAGTTCTTTAG
The DNA here is from genome assembly GCF_965287045.1 of Carcharhinus amblyrhynchos. Taxonomy (NCBI): domain Eukaryota; kingdom Metazoa; phylum Chordata; class Chondrichthyes; order Carcharhiniformes; family Carcharhinidae; genus Carcharhinus; species Carcharhinus amblyrhynchos. Next base: position 129,036,232 of record NC_137327.1, read on the forward strand.
CTGAAACAAAGCTGCCATCAGTCAATATCACCTCATCTGACAAGATCAGCGATGAACAGAAGGAAGACATTAAAAGTCAACTGAATGAGTTTTTAAAGGTTAGAGAATCAAATGCTTGGTAATTCTTTGTATCGTGCAGATTGTTTAAATGAACAGCTTGACTAAGAATAGTTTTGATGCAGGTTTTTTTTTTATGACTCTCAGGTTTCTAGATTGTGTTTGAGAGTTCTTTCTGGAATTTCGCATGGGCTCAGAACTGCACTGTGGACAAACAGGAATGAGTGACTCAATGCAAAATAATCTTTATTAAATGTTATTAGTAATAAAAGGAAGCAAAAGCTGTGTATGAAAAAAAAAGACATATTTTGTAGCACAAATGGCATCCCCAAATTAGTCTGTCTGAGACAGTTCCCTAACATGGTAAAACTCACCTTACTTTGTACATTACCAGACTTCTGAATAACCTTGCGTGAGTATGGACTCTCCAGTCAGTCATTCTGTCAACGTCCTTTCTTCCATCATTTTCAGTGGTTGAATGTCCCACTGCAGATGCTTTGCTCCCTTAAGTTCAATTTCTGGCTCCAATCCAGCTGCCTGAGACCTCTATCCAGGTTTTTTCAAAACAAGACGCTGTCCAAATCACGCTGGTTACTCATATTTAAGAGTCTTCATTTAAAATGGTTACTCTCTTTAAGGAGAAATGAACTCCTGCACTCTGTCATTATACAATGGACGTGAATTCTAATTATGACCAGACCAGGAATATCTGCACGGAGCACCAGACACAAACTGTTTATTCCTGAAACAACGAGCATTTAAATAGTGCCATTAGTGTGTTACAATGACTCAGTGCGTATGACAGGAGCAAAAAGAGACAATAGGTTCTCGTCAACATTTTCTCTCAAGCACTGTGAAGCTTACAGACTTTGCAGGGTTCAGTCGTACTCGGGCTGGTTACAAATCTCTTCCCACATTCCATCAGTTGATTTAAGCTGTCCATCAATCAAACTCCATCTCCTGATTCCACACCATTGTTGACCACCCCACGTCCAAGGTCATCCATTGTTCTGCCTTGTACGTCAAAGGTCAGTCAATGCAGTACAAATTGATTTCTGTAAAATAATAGAAAACAACTTTTATTTTGGCAAATCTAGCTTGAAAAGGGAAAATAACAGTAGTTTTGATATAAAAACAGATGTGAACATGGCCTGTCCAGTTTGAAAACAGAGCCCTGAGGGGAAAAAAAAATACGTCCATAGTTAAAAGCAAATTACTGCAGATGCTGGAATCTGAAACCAAAAGAAAAAATGTTGGAAAATCTCAGCAGGTCTGGCAGCATCTGTAAGGAGAGAAAGGAGCTGACATTTCGAGTCCAGATCACTCTTGGTCAAAGTCTATAGTTAATAGCAGTACTGATCACTGTTGATTTAATTGTTTGACTCAATCAAAGCGCAATCCACTTAATTTGTGGACCTTGACTCAAAACTAACTTTTAGAAACTTAATACAGGTTCCCTTAAAATCAAGAGCAAAGCAAAAATAAAATGCAAAAATATAAAATTCCAAAATTAGATTGCAGGGCTACACTTAGGAATCTTTAACTCAATCATAAACAGCTTATTAGAGGAGGTCAAGAAATAATTGCCATGGTTATTGCTAAATAAATGAAGCACAAGAAATTCAAATGTTGAGATGCTTTCACATTTTAAATCTCCAGCTGATGCCAACTCACCATCTTTTACCTCTTGTCTCATGCTGTAAAGCGGATTTTTTATTGCCGCCATTTTAATTTGGATTCTGAGAAACTGGTTTCTTTAAGTCAGCTCTCTGATCCTGCTGGTCGACCTGTAGGCCTACAACAACTGGGGTAAGGGAAGCAGTTTCAGGAGCATGAATGCTGGGTTTCTACTCATAGAAGCCACTCTCCTGAAATCTAAATTGCAACCGGGACAATATTTGTAAGAGCGACATAAGCATTTATTTTCATTTTACATTTCTATAATTCTAATCATGGAAATTGGCATCTGCATGTCCATCTCTAAGAGTTTGCATTTCACATTATGATGCCTTTTCTCAAGGGAAGGAACATAGACCGATCGGAAAAAGCTGATCAATTATCCCTTTACTTCCTTTTGTTGGTCCTGGATTCTGCCTGGTGGGTGTCATTTTAAGAAGTTTCCTAAAGCTTCCTACATCGACCAAGCTCTTGATCATCTGTCCCAATAACACTTATGTGGCTCAGTGTCAAAATTTGTCTGTTTTTGCCCCTGTCATATGCGTTGAGTCATTGTAAGGCACAAATGGCACTTTTTAAATCTCGTTGTTTCAGGAATAAACAGTTTGTGTCTGGTGCTCTGTGCAGATATTCCTGGTCTGGTCATAATTAGAATTCACGTCCATTGCATAATGACAGAGTGCAGGAGTTCATTTCTCCGTAAATAGAGTAACCATTTTAAATGAAGACTCTTAAATTATGAGTAACCAGCGTGATTTGGGCAGGCTGAGTGTGTGGGTATCTGCATGGCAGCTGCAGTGTAATGTGGATAAATGTGAGTTTATCCACTTTGGTAGCAATAATAGGAAGACAGATTATTACTCGAATTGGTATAAGTTGAGAGAAATGGATACTCAACGCGACCTTGGTGTCCTCGTGCATCAGTCGCTGAAAGTGAGCGCGCAGGTAAAGCAGACAATAAAGAAGGCAAATGGTATGTTGGCCTTCATAGTGAGAAGATTTGAGTATAGGGATAAGGATGTTTTGCTGCAATTGTATAGGATATTAATGAGGCCATGCCTGGAGTATTGTGTGCAGTTCTGGTGTCCTTATCTGAAAAAGGATGCCCTTGCTGTAGAGGGAGTACAGCGAATGTTTACCAGGCTGATTCTTGGGATGGTAGGTCTGTCATATGAGAGACTAAGTTGGTTAGGATTGTATTCACTGTAGTTTAGAAGAGCGAGAGGGGATATTTTCAAAACTTATAAAATTCTAACAGGGTTAGACAGGATGGGGGAGTCCAGAACTTAGGGGTCATAGTTTGAGGATAAGGGGTAAACCATTTAGAACTGAGGTGAAGAGAAATTTCTTCACCCAGAGGGTGGCGAACATGTGGAATTCACTACCACAGAAAGTAGTAAAGGCCAAAATTTTGTCTGATTTCAAGAAGAAATTAGATATAGTTCTTGGAGCTAAAGGAATCAAGGGATATGGGGGGAAAGGGGGGGAATCAGGATGTTGAATTCGATGATCAGCCATGTTAATGAAAGGTGGAGCAGGCTCGAAGGGCCTACTCCAGTTTCTATGTAAATGAAGACTCTTAAATGGCGTATCAATTTTAAATGGAGTTTGGGACAGTAGGATAGATTATTTTGGGATGCGGAGTAGCAGTTTGATGCCTGTTTGTTTAGACCATTCATTTTCATCTCTAGGCAAGTGGCTTAAGGCAGCCAGATACCAAAGCATCTCTCTCCCTCCCTCTTCACATCAGATTTTGCTGCGTGGTTAATCACCGTGTTGTGATTAAACTCTACGTTACAAAGGTGGTTTCATCTTGAGAAGCCCTTCTCTAGGTAAAAATAATAGTTAAAATACACCGTTGAAACCAAGTGCTTTTTCTCTTGCAGAAGCTGGTTTCTGAAGAATCCATCTTGAGTATTGAAAATACGCTTAACTTCTTCTCGGCCAATGATCAGATTCGAGAGTACTGGGGGCTGTTAACATCGCTGTTTGCCGAGGAAGATGCGGTGAGTGCGCTTGATGCAGGGTGAACAAGTGCAAACAAGTTACTTTTATTTGAGAAAGAGAAACTTCAGCAGTTTGCGCACAGTGAAAATTAACACCCCTGACTTTGCGTTTATCATTCTCACTCTCAGAGTGAGTCTTCTCTCGCGTGTTGAAACAAATCTGGGCATGAGATCTCAGGATGACCTGTGTGTGCGGGTGTGTGATTCTTTAGCCCATCCCCAACCCTTTAACCTCTTTCAGCACTATGTGCATCTCTGCTCCTCCAATTCCAGGCTCTACAGCGCTCCCGATTTTACATCACTCCAACATTGCCACAGTCCTGAGTTTTGGAATTCCCTTCCTTTCCTCTTTAAGACACTCTTTAAATCAATAAAAAGTGTCAATAATGGTGATCTTTAAAGCCATCAGGCTCACTAACTGAGGAAGATGTGCTGTTCTTACCTGGTCTGGCTACACAGGATGATAGACCCACACCAATGTGATTGAATCTCAAACGCTCTTTGAAATGGCCTCGCAAGCCATTGTAGCCAAGATAATAGTTCATCATCACCTTCCTGAGAGTAATATTTGCCGGCTTTGCCAGTGACACCCACATCCTATGAATTAATTTTATAAAATCAGCTGATCAAAAGGGGATCTGGGTCACAACAGTAGCAAGTGATTAAAGGAGGGGGTGGGCAAAGGGATTTAAGTGGGAAGTTCTGCAGCATGGAGGTCTAGGCCATTGAAGGTACAGGTACCAGTGTTTGGGGGATGCAGCAGAGATTAGAATCAAAGGATCTGAGAGTTTTGGGGCTGTGGGTTGAAGGGTTGCTGAAGGTCACTTTGACACAATGTAAAACATCCCCAAGGCACTGCCTTCACTGACAACAAAGAAAATTTGACACCAAGCCTCATGAGGAGATATTGGGACAAGGGGCCAAGAGATTAGTCAAATTTAAATGCTAGTTGTTTCAGGAATAAACAGTTTGTGTTTGGTACTCCATGCAGATATTCCTGGGCTGCTCATATATGGAGCCTTAAAAGGAGGAGAGATAATTTAAAAAGTGGAGAAGTTTGAGGAAGGAATTCCAGAGTTTAGGGCGTAGGCAGATGTCACCATGATTGGAGCAACAAAGTTTGGGGGTGGACCAGTCAGAGGAATGCAGACATTGAGGAGATTTATAGGGCTGAGGCAGGATAGATAGGGGAGGTCAAGGAAAGGCCTTTCATACAGTAGAGCTTGACAGATCTTAAGTGGTTATTTAACTTACAACTTCACCCCCCCCGCCACCCCCCACCACCCCCAGCTGAAGATTCAGATCAGCCATGATCTTACTGAATGGCGGGGCAGGCTCGAAGGGCTAGATGGCCTACTCCTGCTCCTGTTTCTTATGTTCTTATTCCACTGATGGGGAAGGCCAGAAAGTTCAGCCCACTGTGGGGTGGTACAGTCGTTAGCTGCTACCTCACAGTGCCAGGGACCTGTGTTCACTTCCGGCCTCGGGTCACTGTCTATTCTGTCTGTGTTTGCATGGATTTCCTCTGGTGCTCCAATTTCCTCCCACAATCCAAAGATGTGCAGGTTAGGTTGATTGGCCGTGCTCAATTGCCCATTAGTGTTTGGGGATTAGCAGGGAAAAACATGGGGTTACAGGGATCGGGTTGGGGAAAGGGATTGTTGTCGGTGCAGGCTCGATGGGCCAAATGGCCTCCTTCGGTATTGTAGGGATTCTAATGCAAGACCTTCCTTAGGTTGTGTAAGATAATGTCCGATTCTTCACGTACCTGTGTGTCATAGGAAACTGACGCAGACAGTGATGCCTCAGAAGAACCATATGACACGAATGTAGGGGAAACTGAACCTGTGGAAAAGAATCCAGAAATCAGGGAGACTCTGAACAGGCACTCTGCAGAATTAAAACCTTCTGAAACAATTAATGGAAACGAGGAGTCCGATTATGGCTTCCAAAGCCTGCTAGACTCTTCAGAAACTAAAGACGCAACCAGAATCGGTGGCAGAAAAAGGAAAAGCGCTCAGAAAAAGGTTGAAAGCATTCCAGAGGAGCCAGAATGTATTACAAATCATATTCACGAACTCTTGACAGAATTACTTTGTACAGGTAAATTCTTTCCCCTTTTAAACTTATGGCCTCTAGTTCTCAGTTCCCCATCCCTAGGAAAATGATTGTGTGCTTTCACCTATGTGTGCCTCTCATGATCTTGTATACCTCTATAAGATCAACCCCCCCAGTCCAAAGAACACCAAAGAAAAAGGTCCTAGCCTGTTCAATCTCTCCCTGTAACTCAGTCCATTGAGTCTTGGCAACATCCTAGTAAATCTCTTCTGCACTCTCTCCAGTTTAATAACATGTTTCTTACAGCAAGGCAACCAAAACTGAATGCAATACTCCAGGTGCAGCCTCACCAACGTCCGGGATATCTGCAACATAACTTCCCAACTTCTATACTCAATGCCCTGACTGATGAAGGCCAGCATGCTAAAAACCTTCTTCACTGCCCTATCCACCTGTGACTCCAATTTTAGAGTAATGTACACTTGAACGCCAAGGTATTCCACGACATTCCCTAAGGTCCAACCTTTCACCACGAAAGCCCTACCTTGATTTGCCTTTCCAAAACGTAACACCTCACACTTATCTGTATTGAACTCCATTTGCCATTTCTCGGCCCATTCCCCCAGCTGATCAAGATCCAACTGCAATTTTTGATAATCTTTCTCACTGTCTACAATACCGCCTATTTTAGTGTCATCTTCAAACTTACTGATCATGCCTTGGACATTCTCATCCAAATCATTGAAACTGATAACAGGAACGGGCCCAGCACTGACCCTTGAGAAGCTTTCAGAAGGGAAATGGATATTTACTTGGAAAGCGAAAAATTGCAAGTCAGTGGCAAAGGATTGGAAGAATAACTTGTTAGCTCTTTCATAGTTGGCACCACAATGGGCCAAATGTCCTCCTTTGGTCATGTACACTTTTCTAATTAATTACAGTTAATATATCAGTGATATTGTGCAATGGAACCTCCCAATTGTTTTACTGATAAATGTATCTTTCTGTTGCAGATCGTTTCAATCGTAAATTACTCTTACAAGTGCTAAAGATGTTTCTGCCAATGGTGAGAAAGTAAGTGGCTTATGATTAATACATTGAAAAGTTGACCAACAGCAGGTTCGGGTGCAAGACCGATGAAATATTTTGTTTGCAAACTGCAGACCTCTTTAGTTCACTGAATTCTGGTGCAGTCTTAACTTGATCGTCCCTACTTTCCAAAGTTTCCCATCTCTCATCATTGCCACTGATCTGGGTTCCCTCTTAACTCTGGCGGTGAGGGGGTGGTGGTGGTGATGGGGGAAGGGTGCAGAAAGCCTAAGATTAATTAAGGCTCGGCTATCCATCCATTGAACTGGTATGAGGAGAGCCACGTTACAACTGGCACCAATGGTGACCCACATTATGACCAGTAAACCCCAGTATAGCTGACCAGGATAGATGGAGAGAGTTGACTGGAGGCTCATGTGGATCACCAACACTGCACGCATCAGTTGGACAAAAATGGCCTGTTCGTTCTGCACCTTCAGTGTAAAACCTAGGGTGGGATTTTCCAGCCACACTTGCCCCAAGGCCAGAAAATCCCACCCAAGGTCAACAGACCTTTGCATGGTCTGTGTTCCACCCATTATGATTCCTGTCCTAGGGCAAGATTTTACAGCCTTGCTCGTCCTGAAACTGTAAAATCCTATCTGAGGTCAAAGGACTTTTGCATAGTCCACCCCCCACCGCTCCAATTCCCATGATGGACAGGACAGTAAAACTCCAGCCCTAATCTCTGAATGGACCTCTGTTGTAGAACTCTTGTGGTCCACTATGTCAGGGCTCCGATGTGCAGCGCCTGAAATGCTCCGTAAGTTGCTGTAGGAGGATAATGAACCTTGCTCCTTGCCTGTTTAATCGCCATGATATTTTATGCTGCAAGTTAGTAAAAGTGCGAGCCGATAACATGGCCCTGATGGGAACAATACATCTGGGGCCTGAGTGCACTGTACAACTGTGTGCAGCTTGAACAATCAGATCATAGAGGGACAAAGCAGGTACAGAAGAGAAAGAGAAGAAAGGAAAGTTTGGACTAAGTGAAAGGAGATACAGAAAGGAAAAGCTTATTTTTAATTACATTTTTAAAATCTCCAAGTAAAACCTGATGGAATGAGACTCCACAATTTTTTAGTCAGGTTTCAATACCAAGAGTTCATTGGCAGCAATCAACATTTAACATGTTGTTACAAGAGTTTTAACAGCTAATCTAACTATAACAAAATATGCTCGGACTTTAAATGGCTCAAAGACGGGTTCCTCCGTTACTTCAGAGCAGCTGCAACCTCCTGTCATGAGTGTAGTTTGCACTAATATGCAACTTCGTATCACTCAGTGTTGAGGCAGACAGTGAGATGCCGTTCTTGCAAAGCTAATGATGAAAGAACACAACCTGGACAACAATTTTGGATTTCTGCATTTCATCGCACATCTGTCCATGCCTGACATTAGCGTAGTTAGTGCCGTTACCTCAGTGTTCATTTCACAGCAAATTGTGACCCATTATGTTTGTGCTTGCAAGTAATGTGCAAAATAAGCAAATTATTACTGTATTTTTCATACAATATATCAGCTCGGTTGTTGATTTATTATAGTTGAGATCTACCCTTTGAACAATAACTCCTTTCAGATAAGTTAAATTGACATCATCAAATTGTATTTCTTTTTACAGCAGGCTTCAAAAAAAACTAGATCAGTTCTTCAGTGAAGAACAGATCATTGTGTACATAGATAAACTAAGGGATACATTATGGCCCAATGGAAAGCCAGCAGAGCCACTCCCAGAACGATCAAATGAAGAAAAGACCTCTGCTAAAGAAAGGGCTGAAGAATTACTAGAGAGAAAAATTTCAGAAGGTTAGCAATGAAGAATTTAATCATTTTTTTTGCTCCTTCCAATCTTTTTTTTAAAATCTTCCTCCTATAATCCACTGAGAGACCGGGTCCATGACTATTACCCCAAGACTCTACCAATCTTGTTGTTAAATCAGATCATAGCATTGATCATGATAAAGTGAGCAGAGGACAATATGATCTCTTGGATAGATTTTGAACAATAAGGGAGGGGAAATTGATGGTAACAGGGGATGGGTGGGTGAAAAAAATCAGCCTGGGCCATTTGTTTTTTTTGGGCATGTTTTCGCTGACTTAGTGTCGGCTAAACCTCAATTTTTTGTTAAAAATTTTGAATTGTTCACATAGCGCAGTATGTCTGATTGTTAGATAGGCTCATTCCTTTGCATGAGTGTAGTGTGCAAGTTCTTCCCTCAGTCTTCCCCATGTTGCTCCCTCTGTCAAGGAAGAGCTGAAGATGCAAGGATAGTTGAACATTGGAAGGTGGCTAAGTGCTGTTCAGTGAGGTATTTATAAGGGTGACCCGTTTATCACCATTGAGTTCTTTTGGGTGGGGAATAAATGTGTTTTCTGGTTGTTCTGGGGGATGTAATAGAAAGACTCAGTGGTTCTATATTTTTATTTTACTAACCAGGTATCTGAATGGTAGAGAGCACTGGCTTTTCACTTCTACAGCCAAGGTTCTCAATCAATTTAGACAAGTTGGACCGAAGTCTCTCGACTCAAAGGGAATCAGAGATGTGTTGAGTTCCTAGTTGGTTCTGTGCAGTACACCACGTCATCGTTACAGGGAATTTACAGCACACAACCAATCCATTTGGCCCACGGGATTGTGATGACCCTTCGTGGGTGAAAAATCTGTACTCTTCTTTAGAATGGTCAGGCTATGTTTTCCTGAGGGTTGGAACTGAGACGTATTAGTCGGAGCAGAGTGAAGGAACTGGCTAACTTCTGGCAATCTCAGCAGAGCGCCACGTGCTGCCTGCAGACAACCCAGTTAGTGGGAGAGAAGTATTCAATAATATTCCCAACCTCACCTTTCCCACACCACAGCATTTTCCAAACCCTTCCTAAAATTATCTCATCATCAAATCTTTTGAGATCGTGAATTTATGGAAATGGCACAGTGTGACAATCAGGATTTGATCTCTACATTGGGGATAATATTCAATTCTTGCTGAGTTGAATTGTTCCTGAATATTTCAAGTGAAGCATCGTTTTCAAAGACACTGGACTGACACTAGGCACGGTGGCTCAGCGGTTAGCACTGCTGCCTCTCAGCGCCAGGGACCCAGGTTCAATTCCCAGCTTGGGTCACTGTTTGTGTGGAGTTTGCACATTCTCCCCGTGTCGGTGTGGGTTTCCTTCGGGTGCTCCAGTTTCGTCCCACAGTCCCAGGATGTGCAGGTTAGGTGGATTGACCATGGCAAATTGCCTCTTCGTATCGGGGGGTTAGCAGGGTAAATACACGGGGTTACGGGGACAGGGTCAGAGTGGAATTATTGTCGGTGCATACTTAATGGGCCGAATGGCCTCCTTCTGCACTGTAGGATTCGATGAAAGTGAGCCACACGGAATGGGGCAGGTTGGACAGAGTTTTCTTGATTGCTTTGAGAAACACAAGAGTTTAGACTCTGACTCCTGTGTGCACAACAGATTTCCCACCCCAGAGGTTAGTATGATCAACAGATTGGCTTCCAGTTAGGCCAGGGGCTCTTGGGAAGGGACCACAAGCTGAAGTAAGTCGACTGCTGCTGCTAGTGAGAGTACCACTGGGGAGGCTGGCTTCATTCCCCACCCAGCTGGAGCAGGTCAATCCCTGACCCAAGGTGATGGTAGGGAGTGGGTAGATTTACGATGAGAGTTTGTGGGGATTGAAAGAAAACACTTCGGTGCAGGGTGAAGCAGTTCTCCCCTTCCTTCAGCTATTCATTTCTCAGGGCCTGTTCAAGCTGCCAGCCAGAGTTAAAGCTGTAAAAACAGGTTAATTCTGTGCCACCAATCCCATTAAAACGATTCATTGACCAGCCAGCCGCCTTGAAATGAGTTGGCTGCCAACTCCTTATCCCAAATTTATTAAAGCCTGAAGTAGTTGGGTTGAGGTTGGGTTTGGAACGTCTTGCATTCAGCAGCACAAACACAGGAATGCTAAATTTCAGGCACTGGCAACAATTTAGGCTACAGAAGAAAAGGTTGCTGATTGGTTGAGAAGTGAACTTTGACCAGGCAGTGCTATGGAGAAAGCAATGGGGAACTAAAACTCCTCTTTTTCCCTATGGCAATGCTTCAGCCAATCGGTCTTGATTTGCCAGCCAATCGGTCTTGATTTGCCAGCCAATCGGTGTTGATTTGCCAACCAATCAGCAATCTTTTCGCCTGTAGTGTAAATTGTGAAATTCAGCATTCTTGCATTTGTCCTGATAAGTGCAAGGTGAAAAACTTCAGCAAACTGTTTCTCTTTTCAGTGACATTAAGGTGCTGGACTAACAAGCAACTGATCTAATATTTGTTGGGGATTAAGGTTCAGCCCATTCTTTTGTCAGTTAACAGTGCTTGACCATTGCAATGTTCTCGATCTGTTTATTAATCCTTATTATTATTTTCCCCTTTCCCAACAATTGTATGAACTTAACTCGTCCATTAAAGCATGTACATGTTTTCATTAACCAAAATACTGAAAGTTAACTGCATTATCTTAAATCAGAATGAAGGTCTGATATCCTTGTTTTTTTTTCTTGTTTGCAATTCCAGCTGGAAACTGACCATGTTTTGTTCAATTTCAGCTTTTAAATATGTTCCTATAGCTGATAAGGAACTTGTGAAAGTTTTGTTCCCCATGTTTCAAGATACAGAAATGAATAAGAGACTTGCATATGTAAGTACCACAACATGTTCTGTAGATGAGTTTATGCTTGCCTGTTGGTGTGGGTTTTGCAGAAATCTGGGGGCTTTGTGGAATCCAGCAGATGGCCTTTCTACTGTCCTCCAGCCCACCCCTGATTTGTCTGAAACTTTACTGGGGGAGGGGTTACCCACCAGCTCCTGAGCCCACTGAGACCTTTAGGTGGCTACTTCCCTCACCACAGTGGGGGGATATCCCCATTCAATGAGAAGCCTGGTAGTGGCAGGGGACACACCTATCAGGTCATCCCAACTCCCTTCATTTCCTCTCTGGCCCCCCTCACCAAGACGGCTGACCCCAGACTGATCTAGACCTTTATACCTGTTCAGAGCCACTGTAATCTCAGCAGCGGCCATTGTGACCATCAGGCACTATTGGGACTAAAGAGCTGCTGGCCATTCGATTGGCCAGACCTTCTCCCAAGCTAGGGGAGTGAGCCTCATCTTTAAAGCAGTAACATTGATGCTGGACAGCCAATGGAATCTTGCACCCGCACCCACCTCGCTCTCTCCTCCAGACGTTATGGTGCACCTACCCCAAGCTCTCCTCCCTCCAAACGTTTTAGCAAAGTGGTTGGGACAATGGAGATTTGTAAAATTCAGCCAACAGTCCCTGACTGGGACAGTTTCACAATGAACTGATGGATGGTCAGTTGTGAGTTTAAGCCCCAATGCAGGCATGAAGTAATTGCAGGCTGACACTCCCGTTATGTTCTGAGGGAGTGCTGCTCTGTCTGAAATATCATCCTTCAGTTAAGACAATAAACCTAAGGCCCCATGTGCCACTCCGGGTAAATGGAAAAGATCCGATGGTGCAATTGCAAAGAAATGCAGGGGAGTTCCCCGGGCGTCCTGACCAATGTTTATCACTGAGCCAACATCTTTAAAATAGACTATCCGGTTATTATCTCAATGTAGATTGAAAGCCCTGGCTATGTGCAAATTGGTTGCTGCATCTTCTGATTAATTAATGGACTGTGAAGCATTTAGAGATATATTTTAGTCATGAAATGTGCTATAGAGATGCACTGCCTTTCTTCAAACGACACCATCTAATCCATTTTCCTTTTGTAGTCATTTTTCTCCCAGTTCAAAAATTTGCTGTATTCTTGATCCAATTATACTGAAGGTAGTGTGAAGTATAACTTGTGATTAATTCCCCAGTCTTGCCTTCCTTTATAATGTGGTTCAAATAGAGTAAAGTCAAAATAGATTGAAAGGGTTAACAAGTGTCACTTGGGAGATACGGTGGTCCAACCGCCTCAACTGGAAAGGAGCCATTGCTGGATCTGGTGATGGGGAATGAGGTGGGTCAGTGGGGAAAACTCTTAGGGAAGAAGGCAGCACGGTGGCACAGTTGTTAGCACAGCTGCCTCACAACGCCAGGTTCGATTCCGGCCTTGGCTGACTGTCTGTCTGTGTGGAGTTTACACTTTCTCCAAGTATCTGCGTGGGCTTCCTGTGGGTGCTCCATTTTCCTTCCACCGTCTGAAGGATGTTCTTTTGGACAGTCAGTACAAACTCGATGGGCTGAATGGCATCCTTCTGCACTGTCGAAATTCTATGGGCGGGATGAGGATTTTGGGAATTGTGTTAAGCACAATAACCCAAAACTGAAATGTAGAGATGTGAAGATGGGTAAGTGTCATTTAATTTTAACATGATTACCTGTGGGAATTGGGAAGTATTTGTGAAGAAAGCTCTCTCGGATTAATGACTGACTGTTATCTGTAAGAGTGTTCACCGGGCCTCATCTTCAGAATTGAAAATTTTAATACTTCTTTAATAATAGAAGAATATTTCGAGACTAAAGATTCTTGGATCCAAATCCTCATGAAACAGGCTGAGAGTTTTGCCTGTGCCCAAGGGTTCTATGGCACATGTTGAGTCTTGTTCTAACTACAGGAAGCTAACTGTTGAATAGGAGAAGATTTTTATATTTAGTTTTTATCCACTCAATTGAGATTGCAGGAGATTTTTTTATTTATCTGCGCTCTATGTTCCTGACGATGATCATTTAGATTCTAGGTTCCACGGACCATCCCCATGATGCATTTCTAACAGCAAAACATTTTTCTCTTTTCTTTAAAAGCAAATCTTTAAAGTTGTTTTCAGCAGAGTCTTGCTTAAAAAGTTTGTCTCCAGGAACTGTCTTGGTTAACATCCTTTAATTAGGACATCCCAATAGAATCAAGGGACATTCATAGAATCCCTATGGTGCAGAAGATGGCCATTTGGCCCATTGAGTCTGCACCAATCACAATCCCACCCAGACCTATCCCTGTAACCCCATTTATTTACCCTGCTAATCCCCCTGACACTAAGGGGCAATTTAGCATGGGCAATCAACCTAACCAGCACATCCTTGGACTATGGGAAGAAACCAGAGGACCTGGAGGAAACCCACACAGACACGGGGAGAACATGCAGACTCCACACAGACAGTGACTGAAGGCCGGAATTGAACCCAGGTCCCTGGCACGATGCTAACCACTGTGCCACTCTGCTGCCCCATTCATTCAACTGTATTTCTATTCTGCTGTAAGGATGCTGGTTAATTAGACAGTGTTTTGTGTGTGTGTTTTTATTTGCAGAAAGTTTTGGTGTTTTTCCTGTTTGAAATCATCCCCGGAATAAAAAAATCGTGGATTAGTGATTCACTGCCTTGTTTGGAAAGATTAAATGCCGATTGAGTTTAGTGATAAAGCGCTTGTGAGGACAGCGAGTTGAGAAAATGCCTGGAACAAAATGACATTCATAAACAATCACAAAAATTGAGAATGTCTTGGGCGAAAAGCTAATCTGCAAACTGCAAGTTTCCTTCTTTGTTCCCCTCGCCACCTGGACAATGAAGCTGAAGAAGTGAGCTTGTGGGAATGGCAATGCTGTTTGCAATCATTGTGCATCAATAATCTACTTCTGTAACGTTCGGTGCCAGATATTGGTTGTTGCAGGTTGTGTTTTAAAGGCCTGTTTTTTTGCAGGATTGTCGATTATTCGCGATTTGCTTATTACCTCTCTGGCGTTGGCAGACAATCCACAAACTTGGTGTTTACATCAGGGATTACACAGTTGGATGTTTCCAATCGGTGAAATTGCACGTTCCTCTGATGGATTGAAACATGTGTGATTGGAGGTTGCAATGCCTCTGCCCTGAACTCGAGTCAGGACGTAACTCCCATTGATTTACTTCCTGGTTTTTTTTAAATACGGTATTTTTATACTCCTGTAAGTGCTTGGGACATTTTACTACCCAAAAAAGGACTATAGGAATTTTTTAAGAGCTGTTGAGGATTAGGAATCTGTTTATTTTTAAAATTCTAATCTATTCTCTGGATAATATTGCCTGGAGATGTAAGAAAAGATCTGCAATTGGGTTAGCAGCAGTGGGGTATTTCAAGTGAATTGACATTTGTAAGATTTGATTATAGTATATATTGTCAGTCCTGGGAATTGTATGCTCTGCAGGTCAGACAGAACCTGTCAATACTGTGAAGTTTATCTCTAATTTTATTTGTAATGATTTATTGGTATTTGTACATATAATCTTGTTAATTGTATTTGTTAAACGTGCTCCTCTGGCTAATTTTAAATTTCAATTTGGTTTGGTGATGAATCTCTAGTGTTCAAACTTCGCACCAGAGTCTTGATGTGTAATCTATGCTGATGTTACTGCAGGAGTGCTGCAGTGTCAGGAGTGCTGCAGTGTCAGAAGTGCTGTCTTTTGAGTGAGATTTTGAACTGCGGCCCTCAGGTGGATTCGAAAGAGTCCATGGCATTCTTTTGAGAAAAGCCGGAGAGATGT
Source organism: Carcharhinus amblyrhynchos (assembly GCF_965287045.1). Classification (NCBI taxonomy): domain Eukaryota; kingdom Metazoa; phylum Chordata; class Chondrichthyes; order Carcharhiniformes; family Carcharhinidae; genus Carcharhinus; species Carcharhinus amblyrhynchos. Next base: position 129,051,628 of record NC_137327.1, read on the forward strand.
CCTGGGGCAATAATTGTCTTTCAGACAACAGCACAAAAACACCTTACCCTCCGGTCATATGGCTGTGCACAAATTGACTAGTCCTGCGTTTTCCAATACTAGAAATGACACTTTAATTAATTGGCTGCAAAATCCCATTAGGATGTCCTGAATTTACAAAAGCCGCTATGTAAATTCAAATGTATTGTTGCAATTTGCTAATCTGTGTTTAGCTTATGACTCTTTAATTGGATGTTTGGGATAACAGATGCCAATTTCATCCTTTCTATTATATTTTATAAAAATAAAACAACCAGGAAATGACCTGGGAGGAGGAACGGATATGCAGAGTGATTCTTAAATGGGGGGAGATTAGAAAGTGTGAATTATAATTTTTTTTAATTTATATGAGCTAAGATTAATGGGGTTTGCTTGTTTGCAATACCCCAAAAACAAGGTTCTGGAGACTTAACCATATGGCAAGAAAGAACACCTTAAATGATGAATTCAGAAAATGTATTAACCATTAAAAAGATAAAAAGCAAACTATCAATTAGCAGCAATTGGGTGATACAGTGGTGAGCTGCCTCACAACGCCAGGGACCCAGGTTCAGTTCCGGCCTTGGGTGACTGTCTGTCTGTGTGGAGTCTGCACCTTCTCCCTGTGTCTGCATATTTTTTAAATTATTCATTCATGGGACACGGGCGGCCCTGGCTGGCCAGCATTTGATGCCCATTCCTAGTCGCCCTTGAAACTGAGTGACTTGCTAAGCCATTTCAGAGGGCAGTAGAGAGTCAACCACATTGCTGTGGCTCTGGAGTCACACTTAGGCCAGACCAGGTAAGGGTGGCAGATTTCCTTCCCGAAAGGTCATTAATGAAGCAGATGGATTTTTCTGACCATCGACAATGGTTTTATGGTCATCAGTAGATTCTTAATTCCAGATTCCTTTCCTATTGAATTCAAATTCCACCATCTGCTTTGGTGGGATTTAAGTTAAAAGTTAAAGTTTATTTATTAGTCACATGTAGGCTAACATTAACACTGCAATGAAGTTACTCTGAAAATCCCCTAGTCGCCACACTCGGGCGTCTGTTCGGGCACACTGAGGGAGAAATTAGCTTGGCCAATCCGCCTAACTAGCACGTCTTTCAGACTGTGGGAGGAAACTGGAACACCAAGAGGAAACCCACACAGACAGTGACCCAAGCTGGGAATCAAATGCAGATCCCTGACACTGTGAGGTAGTAGTGGTGGTGGAGGCGAACTCGCTGGGGTCTTTTAAAAGACTTCTGGATGAGTATATGGGGTTTAATGAGATTGAGGGTTATAGATAGGTCTGTAGGTTGGTAGGTGATGATGTGATCGGCGCAACTTGTGGGCCGAAGGGCCTGTTTGTGCTGTAGTGTTCTATGTTCTATGTTCTATGCTCTATGCTAACCACCGTGGCACCATGCTGCCCCAAATTTGAACCCAGGTCCCCAGAATGTTAGATGAGTTTCTGGATTAATAGTCTAGCGATAATACATTGGACCATCACTTCCCTGCTCACTTATCAGTAGTGCGTAAACTCTGACATGGAATAAATATTTAGGCAGGGTGCTGGAATACTGTTGTATCCTATGTTACCACATAACAGCAAGTCTTGAACATTTACAAGAGAAGAACAAAACCTATTGTCCTGGATTTTGTGGTCAGTCGTAATGAACAGCTCAGCTTGCTGAAAGAATTTGTCGGTTTTTGAACGGCGATCGTGGTGATTAGAGAACCGTTTGGGCGTGATGTCCTCTACAAAGGATCTGGGACCTGAGTGAACATTACAATCAATGGTATGTCTCCTAAACTAATCAGATTGAAACATTCTGAATGAACAGAGCCTATACCAGGAAGTACAAATTGGAATATTTTAGAACAAAATTACGTACAGAATTGAAAATGGGATAAAAAGAGTGATGTAAGTTGTTTTTACAAGCTCCAACAACAATTAAAATCTGTGGGAATGATATCATATGCTTTTAGAGATACACGTTCAGTGCCAGAGAGATTCTTTGGCAGTAATTAAGACTTATAATGCTGTTAAAAATATGCACTCACATGAATGGAGAAGATCTAACTTTTGCTAATACATGGCTTTAGAAGACTTTCATGCACTTCATGTGTGTGAATGTTGAGTCTCGAGGACGTACCAATGTAGTGAAGATTATAGAGGAGCTTGGCAACTTAGGCAGAAACCTACGGATTTAACTCCTTGTGTGTGGGGCCCAAGGATTAGTTGTCCAGTTTACTCTATAAATGGAGCACAGTGCTTATTGTTACTTTTTCAAGCAAAATACAGGTGAATTGCTCACTATTATGCTTGCCGGACCTGCCTTGTTTAAAAGTGCCCTGATAGAAACAATTTTGTCTCAGAGGGTGGTCTGCCTAGTTGCAGAACATCAGCAGCTATGGTGGGGAGGGAGGGGCTGTGCCTTCCCATCATCCTTTTTAACCTGTTGAATTAGAAAGTCTGTTCTTAAAAGTTTAAGCCAAAGTTTCCAAACAATCAATTAAAAACCATTATTTGAAATAACCGCTTGTTGTAACGGGATCAATCAGGTTACCAACCAGACGTCTCCATATTTCCTGGCTCCCAAAGCTTGTATGAAGGCTAATGATAGATAACTGTCCTAAAAACTCAGCAATGAAACAAAAAACCTTTCTCCAGCTGCCACAGATTAATTTTGTTTCTTTTTAGCGATTGTTTTTCCACAGAAACTGCCAATACCCATCTCTTGGTGGCTGGACCTCTGGCAGAAATATCTTCTCATCAACAGACACTGATGAGATATGATTCTAAAGAACTAAGGGAAGTGCTTCCAAAGATCTTATGATGTGCTGCAGGTAAATTTGGTAAACTTAAAATGAATGGTAAGAAATATGAGATAATTAAATGTACTGGACAAATTTAATATTCATACTATATCCTTCCTTTTGAAATATGTTGGAGAAATTCATAGGAGGTTAGAGAAATTTCAAAATCAGGGATTTAAGTCATTAATAAAATACTAGCAATAAGTGAAATGACCTCAGATTAGACTTACAATCTAACAGGGGAACTGTCTATATGAAAACAGTATGAACATGGTAAGAAATTTAATCAAATATTAGATTTGAACAAGTATTTCTGATTTAAATACGTTTTTTAAAATGTTTTAGCTGCATGTTTGAAGTAACTATGCCCTTTAGCCAAAAGCTGGCTGCTGTGAGGAGTGACGGGATAAAGCCTTAGCAGACAGAACCACATTCTTTAGAACAATGAAACCACACAATGTGCAAGTTCTTATCAGCAAAAAGAAAGTTACAAGCAGTAAGGTTCTCAGAGCAGCTTATGGCAGACAAGGCAGGTCTTCTCAGATGTGAGAATGTACATCTGTCTGGCCCAGCTATTGACAAAGGCAAGAGGTGGTGAGAACATTAACTTTGACCTTTGAGGCTAAGTGTCAGGGTTGCTAGGCAATAGAGGAAGAAGCATCAGCAATGGAGAGAGGAAGCATCCGGATTTTACAGACCAGTGAAATCCCATGGTGTCAGAGGGTAGAATATAATTGGCTAAAGTACATAACAGGTATTAACAATGATTAATTTGTACTGAAAATGATTTGTAATGAACAGAAGACGGGAAAAAGTAAACTTGAGGAATGTATAATTGATCTGTCCAAAGTATTGTAACCTCAATGATATTGGAATACTTCAAGACCTTCTTTTCTAGTGAGGCTTTGAACTACCCAATGCTCATTCTCCCATCGACCGCTGGTCAATAAGTATACATCTTTAACCGGTATACTGACTTTCATGAGTCTTTGTATAGGCTGAAGTCTTTGGCGATACCTAGCCTCAAGAAAACCCCACAACAACTGTGTGCAAACTCCACACAGTCGTTCTCCTTGTGTCTGCGTGGGTTTCCTCCGGGTACTCCGGTTTCCTCCCACAGTCCAAAGATGTGCGGGTTAGGTTGATTGGCCATGCTAAGAAATTGCCCCTTAGTGTCCAGGGATGTGTAGGTTGGAGGGATTAGTGGGTATGAAATGTAGAGATATGGGGGTAGGGCCTGGGTGGGATTGTGTTTGGTGCAGACTCGATGGGCCGAAGGGCCTCTTTCTGTACTGTCGGGTTCTATGATTCTATGAACATCCTTTCGCGTGATTTTAAAAATTACTTTCAATGATCTGAGGTGTGTCTCCTATGTATGAATTATTATTTAACAGACGTATCCTATCTGATTTCCCCCCACACTGCTGCCAGTTATGTGACAGAGCAATTAAATACCTAGAGTTCAGTAATGTTCCTTCTCCCTTGCACTGAAGCTTTCCGTTATCACCACTGCTCCATCTAGTGGCTCAAACAAAAATAGTTATGACCTCACCTGATTTTGTGGGAGTGATGGTGCCAGCGACTTCCAGATCAGTGATTCTCACTTTGCACTATTGCACGATGGTCTGTAATCAATTAGAAATCACTGACCTGATGAAAATTTTTACACTGTTAATCCCAATGTAAAAAAGGCTGCATCTGTTGAATGAGGTATTACTGACTTTTTAACAGCAGACTAAGTTTGGAATTGCTGCTGAACAGCCTCAGTGGTCCAGATAAAATAATCTCATATTTGTAGAACATCAAAATTCCCCATTATGGGAATAACATCATGTTCTTTAAGTTAATTGTGTTTACAATACCTCAACCGCGATCTTAATCCCACGCATACGTCCCAATGTATTGAATTGAATAGATTTATTATTGTCACATGTTTTGGGATACAGTGAAAAGCGTTGTTTCTTGCAAGCTGTTACAGACAAAACATAAAATTCATAGAGTAAAAGATTGCATTTGAGGGTATGCTGGGGACAGCTCACAAGAAGTCACCACCCTCCGGTGCCATCTTGAAAAAAATTGTATTTAGCTCTCTGTGCTTCATTTCTAATTAAATTTTAGAATCAGTGCATTTTGCTTCCTGGTTTGCTGCCTGTGAGTATACATCAAGGTGATTGGCTGCTTGCCATATTATTGACATCACTGCCTGTGGACACTTGCAGCGAGCGGATGGTACCTTTGCTGCCAAAGTCAACGTATTTTTGGCTGGCTCACCACCTCCGCTGTGGCTCTGGTGATCCCATGATTTGGCACCAGGTTAAAGCGACCTTAAGGAAAGGAAGTATGCATGTCACAGGGATCACTGGCTGTTTGTGAACAGTTTTCTACAAAGTCAATAGTGAGAATTGTTGCTTCTACCACTGAACTTGAAAGCTCGGACGTTGAAGGCAAAGATGCTGAAACCATTTGCAGAACATTTGGCAATGCAGGCACAAATTGCACTCGACATTCTGCTAGTTTTACTAAGTGTTTGAATGAAAACTTAGTTACATGTCTCCAAATTTAAGACCTGGAGCCAAAGCTTAATGTTTTTTTCACTTTTTTAAAACCTTAGTGGGGTGGTGCAGTGGCACAGTGGTTTCACTGCTCCCTCACAGCACCAGGGATGCTGGTTCAATTCCAGCTTCGGGTGACTGTGCGGAGTTTGCACGTTCTCCCCGTGTCTGCGTGGGTTTCCTCTAGGTGCTCAGGTTTCCTCCCACAGTCCCAAGATGTGTAGGTTAGGTGGATTGGCAATGCTAAATTGTCCCCTAATGTCCAAAGGTGTGTAAATTAGACGGAGTAGCCATGGTAAATGTGTGGGACTATGAGGATAAGGTGAGGGAAAGGTCCTTGGTAAGATACTCTTGCAGAGAGCCGATGCAGAACCGATGGGCCGAATGACTCATTCTGCACTGTAGAGATTCTGTAGCCACAAACTGTCAAAATTCGTGGAACCTCCAAGTGGTGATTAATGTGATCTTGGGACGCACGGCCAGTTTTGTGGGTGGAGTCCTAACCACTGTATAAGAATATGCACTGGACGTAAAATGCGCTTCAAATTGTTTCATCTTTACGCAGGTTTGGTCAATTTTGGGTGAAAAATACAAACAATAACAGTCTGTGGATTCCAACATTAGCTTGGCAGATTGATATGCTACAGTGGGAATACTGCATTGCCTAGGTGCGTAAAGAATGTCTATTTTTGTTCAACGCTCAGGATCTGATTTGGTTTATCAGGAAACTGGGTCATGTCCTTGTTTCATTTTCAGTGATTCGCCTTGGGTTTCATACAGCTTCTAGTGTGACATTACAGACAGCAGCAGCATTTTGGGTTCAAATGATTAGAAAAACAACATTCAATTTCATCTGAAGGTCTTAGCTAATTTTGACAACGTTATTATAATAATCGAGGAACATGCACTCAGTCCATCTCAGTTAGTTGGCGCGTGTCACTGCGCACAGAGGCACAAGTGGGTCTACATAAGCATGTGACTTTGATGCAGGAGTAGGCCATTCAGCCCCTTGAACCTACTCTACCATTCAGTAAGGCTGATCTACTTCGAACTTCAACTCACATTCCAACCTACCAATAACCTTTTCATCCTCTTGTTAATCTACTCTGCCTTAAATATATTCAGCTGCTCCCGCTGTCCTTTGAGGAAGAGAGTTTCAGAAACCCACAACTCTCTGAGAGACAAACATTCTCCTCATCTGTGTCTCAAATGGCGTAAACAGCACCTTATTTTTAAACAGTGACCTCCTAGATACTCCCACAGCAGAAAACGCCCTTTCCACATTCACCCTGTTGCCTGGGTTTACCCAAGTTGAGGTTTCTAAAGTAAATGCATGATGTAATTGGAATCTATCCAATTCAGAGTGATAGAGTGGGAGATAAGTAAGGCCAAGAGGTTTACAGATTGTGACTGTGTACATTTCTGCTGCTGCTGCTGGTCTCCAGCACCTCATAATGCCCAATTTTGAGCTGATTTGATTTGATTTATTATTGGCACATGTATTAGTATACAGTGGAAATTATTGTTTCTTGTGCACTACCCCGTTTATAGAGTACATAAGGGAGAAGGAAAGGAGAGGGTGCAGAATGTAGTGTTACAGTCATAGCTAGGGTGCAGAGAAAGATCAACTTAATGAGGTAGGTCCATTCAAAAGTCTGATGGCAGCAGGGAAGAAGCTGTTCTTGAATCAGTTGGTATATGACCTCAAACTTTGTTTCCTGAAGGAAGAAGATGGAAAAGAGTATGTCAGGGGGTGGGTGGGGGTCCTCGATTATACTGGCCGCTTTTTTGAGGCAGCGGGAAGTGTAGACGGATTCAATGGATGGGAGGCTGGTTTGCGTGATGAATTGGGCTACATTCATGACCTTTTGTGGTTTCTTGTGGTCTTTGTTGGAGCAGGAGCCATACAAAGCTGTGATACAACCAGAAAGGATGCTTTCCATAGTGTATGTAAAAACTGGTCAGAGTCACAGCAGATATGCTGAACTTTCTTTGCCCCCAGAGAAAGTAGAGGTGTTGGTGGGCTGTCTTAACTATAGCATCGGTGTGGAGGGACAAGGACAGGTTGTTGGTGATCTGATCGCCTAGAAACTTTTGAACTTATCCCATTTAACATGGTGGTAGTGCCCCCAGTGGGAAGCTGGGTTTTGTCTACACAATGTGCAGTGGTCACTCCCACTCTCAGCAGGGCTGGAGAATCCCAGCTATGAGTGAGGTCAGAGAATTCTGGCCTATGTTTACTTGTTCTAATCATATTATGCTTTTCTAAGCGCATTGTAAACACTTCTTTAATAATAGATTCCAACATTTTCCCAGCAGCTGATGTTATCTCACCAGCCTGTAGTTCCCTGTTTTTTCTCTCCCTCCTTTAAAATTACCAACTTCCAATCTAGTGGAACCATTCCTGAATCTAAGGAATTCTGGAAAATCATAGCCAGCACCTCTACCATTTCTGTAGTTATCTCTTGGAACCCTTGCGTATAGACTATCAGGTCCTGGAGGTTTGTCAGACTTTAGTGTCTCAAGTTTTGTCAATACTTTTTCTCTGTAATATTGATTTCCTTAATTTCTTCATTCTTCTTTGGCCCCTAGTTTGCCATTTCTGGAATGAAGCTTATCTATTCTACTGTGAAGACAGAAACAAAGTATATGTATACTGATGGTGAACTATTATCTCAAACCATTGCAGTCTATATGATGTAGGTATATTCCTGTGCTGGTAGGAAGGGAGTTCCAAGATTTTGATCCAATGGCAGTGAAGGAATGATGATATAGTTCCAAAGCTGGATGCTGTTTGGCTTAGTGGGGAACTTGAAGGTGATCCCATGCGTCTGCTGCCTTGGTTTTTCAAGGTGGTAGAAATTGTGGGTTTGGAATATGCTGTCGAAAGAACCTTTGGTGAACTAGTACATTGCATGTTGCAAAACAATACAATACACTGTGTGGCGTCAGTGGAGGGAGTGAATGTTTAAGTTGGTGGATTAGGTGCTGGGTTGCTTTGTCCTGGATGGTTTTGAGATTCTTGAGTGTTGTTGGAGTTGGAACCATAGAGGCAAGCGGAGACTATTCCATTCCACTCCTCGTTTAATTATTTTAGAAGATGGACAGGTTTTGAGTTACTCACCTCAGAATTCCCAGCCTCTGGGCTGCTCTTGTGGCAAGAAGTCTCACAACACCGGGTTAAAGTCCAAGAGGTAGCAAAATCCACTAGCTTTCGGAGCACTGTCTCTTCGTCAGGTGAGTGGGAATTCTGTTCACAAACAGGGCATATAAAAACACAAACTCAATTTACAAAGTAATGATTGGAATGCAAGTTTTTACAGGTAATCAAGTCTTAAAGGGACAGACAATGTGAGTGGAGAGACCATTAAGCACAGATTAAAGAGATGTGTATTAGCTCCAGACAGCACAGTTAATGAGATTTTGCAAGCCCAGGCAAGTCATGGGGGTGACAAATAGTGTGACGTGAATCCAAGATCCCAGTTGAGGCTGTCCCCATGTGTGCAGAACTTGGCTATTAGTTTTTGCTCAGCGACTCTGGGCTGTCATGTGTTGTGAAGGCCACCTTGGAGAATGCTTACCCAAAGATGAGAGATCGAATGCCCATGACTACTGAAGTGTTCCCCAACAGGAAGAGAACAGTCTTGCCTGGTGATTGTCGAGCGGTGTTCATTCATCCGTTGTTGTAGTATCTGCATGGTCTCCCCATTGTACCATGCCTGGGGACATCCTTTCCTGCAGCAGATCAGGTAGACAACATTGACCAAGTTGCAAGTGCATGTATCATGTACCTGGTGGATGGTGCTCTCATGTGAGATGATGGCATCTGTGTCGATGATCCAGCACGTTTTGCAGAGGTTGCTGTGGCAGGGTTGTGTGGTGTTGTTCCAACGTGCCACAGCGAAAAACCGCACCAACCTCCTCAGAAGACAAACACGGGACACGATGGACAGAGTATCCTTTGTCGTCCAGTAATTCCCCAGAGCGGAGAAGCCACGTCATCTTCTCCTGAGCTTTCAACATGTCATTGATGAAGACGACCATCTCGCCAAAACTATCCCCACACCCCCGCTTCTTGCCTTCAAACAACTGCACAACCTCAAACAGACCATTGTCCACAGCAAACTACCCAGCCTTCAGGAGAACAGTGACCACGACATCTCCCACCATGAACCTTATAGTTATGCCCCCTAGTAACAGCTACATCCACCCAAGGAAATAGTCTCTGCACGTTCACTCTATCTATCCCCCTCATCATCTTATAAACCTCTATTAAGTCGCCTCTCATCCTCCTCCACTCCAAAAAGAAAAGCCCCAGCTCCCTCAACCTTCCCTCATAAGACCTACCCTCCAAACCAGGCGGCATTCTGGTAAATCTCCTCTGCGCTCTCCCCAATGCTTCCACATCCTTTTTATAGTGAGGTGATCAGAACTGCACAATATTCCAAATGTGGTCTCACCAAGGTCCGGTATAGTTGCAGCATAACCCCACAATTCTTAAACCCAAACCCCCGATCTTTCTCTACATCTTAGTGATGACTGTAACTACATTCTGCACTCTCTCCTTTCCTTCTCCATTTACTCTGTGAACAGTATGTTTTGTCCATATAGCACGCAAGAAACAATACTTTTCACTGTATCCCAAAACATGTTACAATAATAAATCAAATCAAATCAATCACATAAGAACCAGGTTATAACGATACCCCTAATTCCACATACTTCTATCGTTGCCAATAATTTTGAGCATGATCTTATCAAATATATCTTGGAATTTGAAAAATCGATAACATTCCTGACTCAGGCGGAATTTTACAGCCTCGCTTGTCTTGAAACCATAAAATCCTGCCTAAGGTCAATGGACCTTTCCATGTTCGCCCCTCACCCACTCCAATTCCTGTGAAGGGCAGGATGGTAAAATTCCAGCCGTAATCTTCAAACTGAGTGATCCAAGACCACCAACGTGAAACATTCACCCTGTGTTTCTCTCTCCTCTGATGCTGCGTGACCTGCTGAGTATTTCCAACGTTTATTGCAGGTGCCCAGCGCCTGCCTTTTGAACCCTTTATGCAGACTTGGTATCGCGATTGGACAATTCCTGGGTATTCCAGGGCACAGTTAGTAACTCAAGCTCGTGATTGGCTTCTTAACAGGACCCAAACACCCATCACTGAGCCCTAGATACTTTCTACTCAGCTTTACATAATCCTGTAAGCCTGTGCACAAACAGTTTTAGCCGGACGAGCAGTGACAAGCTGCTCTATGCTGGTACACAGCATCAGATCAGCTGATTAAATTTTAGCAGTACCCTGCTGGGGCCTCTTTTCCCAAGCTGCACCGACAGGGAGAGTGTGCACGCTCCAGATTCAGAAAATGGAAAATCTATCTCTGTGGATTTTAACTCAGTTTGGAAATTATTAAACACAAGATAGTCTTTGAGCATTTGCCTAAAGGTTGCTCAATTTCCATGAAAAAGTTGGGGGAATGTGGGGGTAGATCCCTCTCAATCAGAGGTCTGGAAACTCTGGTGATAGGTCAAAAATATCTCTGACAATTGTGCTTGCTTTATTTCATCAATGACTAAATTATGAGAAGCTTGAGTATGGTCATTGTCAAATTGGTACCTTGCCATGTCCAATTCATATCCCTTTCTTTGTCCTCCAGGCCATTCACATATGGAGCAAGAGTTGCTGACAGATGTGCCAGAAAGACTCCACAATAGAATATAGAACATTACAGCGCAGTACAGGCCCTTTGGCCCTCGATGTTGCGCCGACCAGTGGAACCAATCTAATGACCCTCTAACCTAAACTATTCCAATGTTATCCATATGCCTATCCACTGACCATCTGAACGCCCTTAAAGTTGGCGAATCCACAACTGCTACAGGCAGGGCATTCCACGCCCTTACTACCCTCTGAGTAAAGAAACTATCTTTGACATCTGTCCTATAATTACCACCCCTTAATTTACAGCTATGTCCTATTAGGTCACCTCTCAACCTCCTTCTTTCTAATGAAAACAACCTCAAGTCCCTCAGCCTTTCCTCATAAGACCTTCCCACCATACCAGGCAACATCCTGGTAAACCTCCTCTGCACCCTTTCCAATGCCTCCACATCCTTCTTATAATGCGGCGACCAGAACTGTACACAATAGCAGAGAGGATCGAAGAATCCAACTTGGTTATTAGTAAATTGGTGATGCAGGGAATTGCGAGAATGTCTGAAATGGAGACAGTGGCTGCCATTGGGAAGCCTGGCTTTCAAATGTGCCCATGCAGGGAAACTCTATCATGGTTCTGGGAGCGAGGGGAAGGGGTGAGAACAGAAGTGTGGGAAATGGTTGGACACAGTTGAGGGCCCAACAACCATAGCGTCCCTCACCTTCTCCTTGTCCTCACTTCCCCCTCCACCAGCCTCTGTATTCAAAGGATCATCCTCTACCCTTTCTACCAACTCCAGCATGATGCCACCAGCAAATACATCTCCCCCTCACCATCTCTGTTGGCATTTGATAGGGGCCATTCCCTCTGTGACAGCCTGGTCCATTCCTCTAACACCTCACCCACTTTTCCACGGAACTTTCCCATGCGATCGCAGAAAGTGTAAAACCTGCCCCTTTACCTCCCTCTCTCCCTCCGCACCATCCAAGGCCCCAAACATTCCTTCCAGGTGAAGCAGTAATTTACTTGCACTTCTTTCTTTTTAGTCTACAGCATTCGCCGCTCCCAATGCAGTCACCTCTACAGCAGGGAGATAAACACAAATTGGATGACTGCTTTGTGGAACACCTTCGCTCCATCCACAAGCATGACCTGACCTTTTGCCATCTCAATTCACCATCTTGTTCTCAATCTTCCTGTTATGTCTTTGGCCTGATACAACGCCCCAGTGATGCTCAATACAAACTGGAGGAATAACACCTCATCTTCATTAGGCTTTACAGACCATCAACTCTGTCCTCTGTTTTCTTTCTTTTTCCACACGTACTTCCCCCTAAAGGCCGGTGTGTAATTTGTTCCCATATTTTATTTTCAGTGAGTGTGACCGTTGTTCCACTATTAACACGTTCTGCCATTGAACCACAAAATCCTCACAGCACAAAGGAAACCATCTAGCCCATCGAGTCTGCACTGATGCACCTAAAGATCATCCCACCCAGCCCCCTGCCCCAACCCTACAATCCCACACACCTACCATGGCTAATCCACCCACCTTTCAACACTGAGGGGAAATTTAGCATGGCCAAATCACTTAACCTGCACATTTTTGGACTTATATGCCACTGTTAACCCTGCCTTAGTCTTTAACGCTATCATTACCACTCCCTTTGTCTTGTGTCCACGATACCTTTGTCATTTGTCCCTTCTAAGCTCCAATTAACCCTTCTATCTTGCTCCACCTGACACAACCTCTCCTAATGAGTACAATATCCATCATATTTCGCCCTCTCTGCTCTGAAGAAGAGTCATATGGACTCAAAATGTTAACTCTTTTTCCCCTCTCCAGCATTTCCTGTTTTTCTTCCACTCTTCACCTATTTCCCTCCCTGACGGCATTGCGTGGCAACCCACAGCACATGGACTGCAGCAATTCAAGAAGGCAGCTCACCACCACCTTCTCAAGGCTTGAACAATAATTGTTGGCCTAACCAGCGACACCCATGTCACACGAATGAATAAAACAAATCACTCTTTCATGCTTCAGTGTGAATATCAACACACAATAGGACTTGTTTGGTGGATGTATGAATGGTATCCAAGTGATTTAAGGGCTTTGAGGAGATCCCTGACATCCCAGGCGGTGAGATATACAGCTGGTCTAGCAATGATTTCCTCTTTTTATATTGTTCCTCTTTCTCCTCCTCTTCAATGTTCTTCCCCTCATCAGAAGATGCTCGATGAGCCACCTTGGTCATCCTCCACTTCTAATCTTGCTTGCATGTGACGCTGTGCAGGGCAGTGCACATCACTGTCATTCCGGAGTGTCTCGGAGGCAAATACTGAAGGGTGCTACTAAATGGCTTTGCTAATTAATGATCCGTGTCTCTTCTCTGTCTCTTCCAGCAAGTGGGTTACCTGCACCTAACCAAACACACCAAAAGGTGGAGATGGGTTAAGTGAAGCTTTAACTTTCTATAATTATTATTTCCCATCCAATCCCAACACTCATCCCACTACCCCCCTCATTTTTGGTACTTAAAATACACCCTCTCCCTTAATATCTGGTTCACGTTGTTGAAATTGTTTGCAGCACGACCTGAAAAATTGTCTTTTTCAACATGTGGTAGGTGATACATACCTTTTACATCTCCCTTTCCCCTCATCCATAGCTTAGAAAGAAATTAATTTTAAATTAGGGAGAGCTGTAATAATACAGCTAAAAGAATGTAAACTGATGATGAGGTTGGAGAGTTCAGATTGGATGAATGCATCTTGTTAAGTAAAAGAAGGTGTACAAACGGAATGACTAATCCTGAATTTACCACAGGTAAGGGATAGGGGCAGACATGAGGTAATAAAAAAGAAATTTGTTGTGTCAATCTATTTTTTGTGTATCCTTTCATGAGGTGTGGACATCTCTGGCAAGACCAGCAGTTTGTTCCATTCCTAATTACCCTGGAACTGAGTGTCAGTTAAGAGTTAACCACATTTCTGTGGGTTTGAAGTAACAATCCAGGTAAAAACGGCAGATTTCCTAATCTAAAAGGCTGTAGTAAACCAGATAGGTTTTTAATAACAAAAAATTATAGTTGTCATGGCCACCATTACTGAGACTAGCTTGATAGTCTATTGATAACCATGAAACCATTGTCGATTTTCAAAAAAACCCATCTGATTCACTAATATCCTTTAGGGAAGGAAATCTGTCATCCTTACCTGGTCTGGCCCACATGTGACTCCAGAGCCACAGTAGAGTGGTTGTCTGCCCTCTGAAATGGCCCAGCAACCCATTCAATTTCCAGGGCAATTGGGGATGGGCAATAAACATTAGCTGGCCAGTGACGCCCATGTCCCATGAATGAATAAAAAAAAATTTTAAGGGCAGTAATAATTACTGATAAGCATATTCTGATAAAGTTGAAACCACTCTGAGATGATAAGGCCCTGGTACTGGATGTATCCAAGTGTAAAGGGATTTCCAGGGGTTTCCCTCTGGTGCCATGTATTGAGCTGAACTCAGCTAATACAAAGACTCGCAAAAGACATTGTGCAGATAAAGACATTCTTTATTTGACCAATACACATTGGGAGAGAGACAGATGAGAGATTCCAATTTCTCTCTGATGTTACACATATCTCCCATCCAACCTGTCCTCCAAACTGGATGATCCAATGCATTAATACACATTATTTATCTTGGTCAGTAGCATTCTACCTTCTAACAGAACGGGGAATTCATTGGCTAACCAGACCCAGAAGTTCTTCCCCGCTCCCCCCACCATGGTCTAGCAACCTTACCTATGCAAATCCGGTAGGTTTAAGGATCACCCTCACCACCTGCAAACCATGGGAAGCTCCCCTTATCAGTAGAAGCTGAATATTTCTATTCACTGCAACTAGAAGCTAAATACCTCCATTCATTTTAAAACCTCGGTAGCTTGCAACTTACAAAGTGGTGAGTCTGCAATCTGATGTGGGGAAAATGTTTGTGGCTATGAGGCCACATCAGGACTTGTGGCTAAATGGAACTTGGTGAGGATGGTTATCTGGACCTGCAGCTTCAGGGTCTCCTACTAATAATAGAGAATATATTCTATACCTTATTGTTTCTAAAGAATGTGGCCTTGCCCGTCCAAACAGGCGAGGTTCCCAGAACAGAAATCTCCATTGGCCTTGGGTGGGATTTATGATCTTGTCTGGCCAGGCCATAATATCCCACTCTTTGGCGGACTTCACCGATTTCAGGGCGGACAAGGCTTACAGAATGGCATTTTCTGTTGGCTTTGAGCGGGATCTTACAAGGCTTTGGTTGGCGAGGCTGTAAAATTCCAGTATATATGTCCATATTGAAGAGGAGGTGATCAGGACATGTGGGGTTAAATAGTTTGGGAGGTTAGCCTAAGAAATGACAAATTAAATGACATCCAAAGTAATGCGATTAGAGACAAATAAACATTGGAACAATGAGCTTAGTGATGTTCACCTGCAAGATAGAGGACAGGGAAAAGATTTGGGTTATTGCTGCACAGACAACCTGCCATTGTGGCACTTGAGTGAAAAAGGCAAATAGGAGCTGGGCTGTAAAGCACATGAGCTAGAGCAGAAATCATAGGGTATAACATTGTGGCTATACACTTCAAAAGTAGTTAATTGGTAGTTTGGGAAAACCTTGGGAAAACTGAAGACTATGAAAGGTATTATACAGACTTTATATAGAAGCCATTTATTTTCAATGGGATATTTACTCATTGCCATCTGGTTACCACTTTACAGGAAGGGCTGTTATGTTACTGGGTCTGAGTCACCACCTGAGCTACAAGGAGAGCTTAAAGCAGTTGGATACCCTGCATCATGCCTGCTCTAATAAGGCTGGTTCAGTTAAATTTCTGGCCAATGATGATGGTGGGAGATTTGACGATTTAACTACCATTGAATGTCATGGGGAGATGGTTAGACATTCTGTCTGCCTGGAGGTAGTCATTGCTTGGCACATATGTGGCGTGAATGTTACTTCCCGCCCAAGCCTGAATACTGTCCAGAATGGCTGCATGTGAGCACAGAATATTTCACCGCCTAAGGAATCGGAAACACTGCGGAAGGTTGTGCAGTGAACATCCCCACTTCTGACCTTATGGTGAGGCAGCTGAGGATGGTTGGGCCTTGGATACCAACCTGAGGAACTCCCATAGCAATGTTCTAGGGCTGAGATAATTGGCCTCCAACAACCAGAATGGGAGTTGCTATGATCTCTGGAATTCAGCTTATTTTACCATGGGCTGGATTTTATATTTGCAAGGTGGGTGAGCCGCCCACGTTGTCCCCCAGTCTTCAGCACCCCACACATCACCAAATGCGGCATGATGACGTGTCTGCATTACCACATCACCCTCCCAAATTTCAAAGGTGAGTGGCCTTGGAATTTGGGGTGGCGTGGCGACACAGTGGTTAGTACCACTACCTCACAGCACCAGGGACTTGGGTTCGATTCCTGGCTTGGATCACTGTCTGTGTGGAGGCTGCATGTTCTCTTCGTGTCTGCGTGGATTTCCTCAGGGTGCTCTGGTTTCCTCCCATAGTCTGAAAGATGGTTAGATGCATTGGCCATGCTAAATTCTGAAATGACGAAGCGAACTCATTAACAACCCAATTTTCCACAGTTCTTCATTGCCTGTTGCTGTTTTTCAGATATTGGGCATGAAGGAAATTGGGAATATTTTACAGCAGATTCTGCTGGTGAAGGTGGGAGTGTTTGTTTGTTTCTTGTAATGACATTTTTAAAATCTGCTTTGTGCTGTTCACAAAAAGTAAACACTGATTCTGAGAGCAGAAGGTCTTTACAATTCTAGCCATGACTGAATTCCTGTTTGTGCCACTATTCCTCTGCTACATGACTGCTTCCCAATTGGGCATGGTGTCCCCAGTGCTCCTCTAATTGGCCTCTCTCCACTGGACAGCCACTACTGATTGGGTGCATAATGGAGGCAGGGTAGGAGTCAGTAGATCTGTCAGTTCCATTCCGCCTCTCCCAATCTGCCAAGTAAGGTAAAAATCCAGCCTTTTGATTGGACTAAAGTCGTCATGTGATCTAAAATTAACTGGTCCTGGCTAATCGTTGTCAATCAGGCCATTGGTGACACTTTCCGCCATTTTGCTGATGATTAAGGGGAGGCTAATGGGGCAGAAGCTTTTTGGGTTGAACTTGTCCTGCTCTTTGTCTTGGATAGTTTACCACTCTGGATGATAGATGCCAGTGTTTTACATTTACTGGAACAGCCTGATTATAGAGATTTACAGCATGGAAACAGGCCCTTCGGCCCAACTTGTCCATGCCACCCTTTTTTCTAAAACCTCTTAGCTAGTCCCAATTGCCTGCATTAGTCACAACTAGTTCTGGAGAACAGGTTTTCAGCAGTACAGCTGGGATGTTGTTGGGGCCTACGCACTTTGTGGTATCCAGGGAGTTCAGTTGTTTCTTGTTATCACTTAAAATGAATCAAATAGGTCTTCCTTAACTCCTCCACTGTTGCAAAACTGTCAAACTGCTTATTCAACATCCATTACTGGATGAGCAGAACTTGCTTCCAAGTAAACTTTGGGAAGACTGAAGCCATTCCAACACTAATTGCACCCATTTCCATCTCTGTAACATCATCCAGCTTGGCTTCTCCCTCAGCTTACTCACTGCTGAAATCTTCATCCCTGCCTTTGTTATCTCCAGACTTGACCATTCCAATGCATTTCTAGCTGACCTCTCACATTCCTTAAACTTGAGGACTTGGTATATGAGATCCACCTGGGAGGTAATTGCCAATCCCCAGGGGGATTTTAAGTGACAAGTTTTGTACAGAGGTCAACCAGTGATTTCCCATGCAAGTCCTGGGGCTTCTCACACTAGGCAACCCCAAAACCAGATGAAAATTCTCCAGCCCTGCCGCACGTGGTCAGGACAGGAGAGGCTCCATTAGCATCCTCAGCCTCAAAGCTGGGCTAGCTCAGCGCAAGCTCTGCCTGTCTCCTTACCTGTATCAAGTCCAGTTGATTTTTCACCCCTATGTCCACTGACCCCCATTGATTCCTGGTCAAGCAATGGTTTAATGTTAGAATTCTCATCCGCCCTTCAAACAGAATCACAAAACAGCAAAGCAAAGCCATTGAAATGGTTTAGAAAAGGGCTTACAAAGTCATTTTTTTTGCCCTAATTACCGTTGTTACTCAGAGACCTTACCCATTTGAGACAAATGCCATCAACTCTGCCGTTCTTTCACCAGGTCAATGCTGGTCACTACCTGTTAGCTGTTAAAATGTTTCACAGTGACCATCAGTTACAGAATTCAAATCAATTAACTGAATTAAGATATGTAAAATAGCAAGTCTTAAGAATTTTACAATGCCGTATTTCATTAATTGAATGAACAGACTCTAATAACTGTTAAACGTTGAAACTTGATAACGTCAAGACCCAAATCTGATGTTTAGTATGTTATTGTATTCTGTTTATTCTACCTTTCTTTTGTATTTTGCTTGGACTGATTGATTGTAAAACTTCTCTTAATTCAGCCCTTAAGGTAACAAGTTGATTCTTAAACCATGAATTGAAAAACATGAAATAGTTCTCAAATTCCCCCCCATGGTCTCACCCCTCCTCCAGCCCCATCCAATTTTGGCTTCATGGGCATCCCTGATTTAATTGCTCCACCATTAGTTATTTTACCTTCAGTTGCCTAGTTTTGGAATTCCCTCTCAGCAGCTTTCTGCTTTTCTCCTTTAAGATCCTCTCTAAGAACAAGTTTCTTGACCAAGCTTTTGGCCACCTGCCTGACTGATGTGCCTTAGACTCAAACTTTCCTTCAGGGCTCCTGTCAAGCACATTGGGATGCTTTACTACATTTAGAAGGCAGAATATAAGTACAACTTGTCATTACCAGGGATATCAGGAGGAGGATGATAAGACCATAACACATAGGAGCAGAATTAGGCCACTCAGCCCATCAAGTCTGCTCTGCCATTCAATCAAGGCTGATACTTTTCTCAATGTAAGAAGTCTCACAATACCATTTTAAAGTCCAACAGGTTTATTTGGTAGCACAAGTCACTAGCTTTCAGAGTGCTGCCTCTTCATCAGGTGGATGGGAGTCCTGTTCACAAACAGGACATATAAAGACACAAACTCAGTTTACAAAATAATGGTTGGAATGCGAGTCTTTACAGGTAATCAAGTCTTAAAGTTACAGACAATGTGAGTGAAGAGAGGGTTAAGTACAGGTTAAAGAGATGTATTGTCTCCAGACAGGACAGTTAGTGAGATTTTGCAAGCCCAGGCAAATCATAGGGGTTACAGATAATGTGACATGAACCCAAGATCCCGGTTGAGGTTGTCCTCATGTGCAGAACTTGGCTATCAGTCTCTGCTCAGCGACTCTGCACTGTCATGTGTCGTGAAGGCTGCCTTGGAGAACGTTTACCCAAAGATCAGAGGCCAAATGTCAATGATCGCTGAAGTGTTCCCCAACAGGAAGAGAACATTCTTGCCTGGTGATTGTCGAGCGACGTTCATTCATCCGTTGTCGTAACGTCTGCATGGTCTCCCCCATGTACCATGCCTCAGGACATCCCTTCCTGCAGCGTATCAGGTAGACAACATTGGCTGAGTTGCAAGTACGTGTACTGTGTACCTGGTGGATGGTGTTCTCACGTGAGATAACGGCATCCATGTCGCTAATCGGGCATGTCTTGCAGAGGTTGCTGTGGCAGAGTTGTGTGATCAAGAACCTATCTATCTCTGTCTTAAAGACACTCAATGACCTGATCTCCACAGCCTTCTGCAGCAAAGAATTCACCAGTCACAAGCTAAAGAAATTCCTCCTCATCTCTGTTTTGAAGGATCGTCCCTTTGGCCTGAGGTTGTGCCCTCTAGTTTTTCCTACTACTGGAAACATCCTCTCCACATCCACTCTAGCAAGGCCTCACAGTATCCTGTAAATTTCAATAAGATTGCCCCTTCATCCTTCTCAACTCCAAGTACGGTCTTCAACCGTTCCTCATATGACAAGCTCTTCATTCCAGGGATCATTCTTGTGAACCTCCCCTGAATTCTTCCCAAAGCCAGCACATCCTTCCTTAGCTATGGGGCCCAAAATTGCTCCCAATACTCCAGATAGGGTCTGACCAGAGCCTTATACAGCCTCAGGAATACATCCCTGCTCTTGTATCCTAGCCTCTTGACATGAATGCTAACATTGCACTTGCCTTCCTAACTGCTGACTGAACCTGCATGTTAACCTTAAGAGAATTTTGAACAATGACTCCCAAGTCCCTTTGCGTTTCTGATTTCCTAAGTATTTTCCCATTTAGAAAATAGTCTATGCCTCCATTCCGCCTTCCAAAGTGCATAACCTCACACTTTTCCACATTGTATACCATCTGCCACTTTTTTGCCCACTCTCCTAACCTGTCCAAGTCCTTCTGCAGCCCCCCAGCTTCCTCAATACTACCTGTCCCTCTACATACTAAGAGACAATCATGGTATCGATTATCCGCTCAGTACTTCTGGCTGAAGGTGGTTGCAAATATTTCAGTCTCGTCTTTTGTTCTCATGTGCTGGGCTAGTCCAACTTTGAGGCTGAGGATGCTCGTGGAACCTCACCAATTGTGACTAGATGTGGCAGGACTGGAGAATTTCATCTGATCCCTTGGTTTAGGTGTTGCTCCATGCCCGCTGGGCACCGCAGGGTCTGGGGTGCATTATTGACCCCTTCAGTCACATTTTGATTTGATGTTTTAAGTTTCCTTTTCATTTTGTCCTTTGTTCTGAGTGGTTCCCCTCCTTTTGGGAGCTGCCCCTTTTAATTTGTCCCTAAGTTAATTTGATTTAGCATATTTGGTTAGCCAAAGCGAAGGGTTTTGGGACTGCATAGTGTGGTGACCCCCAGGACTTGCGTGGGGAATCACTGATTGACTCCCTATAAGGCCATAAAAGACATGGATGCAGAATTAGGCCACTCGGCCCATCGAGATGCTCTTCCATTCAATCATGGCTGATTTTTTTTGTCATCCCCATTTGTCTGCCTTTTCCCCATAACCCCTGATTCCCTAATCAGTCAAAAACCTATCTATCTCTATCTTAAAGACACTCAATGATCTGGCCTCCACAGCCTTCTGCGGCAAAGAGTTCCACAGATTCACCACTCTCTGGCTGAAGAAATTCATCCTTATCTCTGTTTTAAAGGATCGTCCCTTTAGTCTGAGGTTGTGCCCTCTGGTTTTAATTTTTCCTACGAGTGGAAACATCCACTCCACGCCGACTCTATCCAGGCCTCGCGGTATCCTGTAAGTTTCAATAAGATCCCGCCCCCCGTCATCCTTCTAAACTCCAACAAATACAGACCCAGAGTCCTTGACTGTTCCTCACACTATAGAATTCATTAAATAGGACCTCCCTGAGGATTGGTACTTACCTCACAAGGTGGAGCTCATATACTGAGCCCTTTATAAAGCAGGCCCCTGAGTGGGTCCATTATTGCATTGTCCTGGTTGGAACCTGTTCATGTTCACCACAGGCTTGTGGTGTTGCTTTACTTTATTTTGGGCAATAAGGCACTGCCCCTTTACAGCTGACTCCTGGAATTATTATACTTAGTGCTATCTATAACATGCTGCTTTCACAGTTCAGCGTGCAGGTAGTCCTGTGCTGTAGCTTTACCAAGTTGGTACCTCAGTTTTATGTATGCCAGGTATGCCACAGTCAGTGAGGGGAAAGTGAGACAGAGTGAGAATATTTGGGAATTTGGTTCAAAGTGGGAATGCGGTGCATAGGGGAAATAAGTGCTTTAGGTAAGATTTACTGCAAGAAGTGCAACTTAGAATAGAGTACTGGGAGTTGGGTAATTAAGGGAGTTCGAGAATGAGGTGCTCTTTTGCTTTTTAATTTTCTCAGCCTTCAAGAAATGGTCTTTTTTTTGCTCCATGCAGGAGAACGAAACTAGTTATTTGATCAATATCTGGTTAGTGACTAATGTTTATTCAATGCCTCAGGTTCAAAATAGTCTAGCAACTGGTGACAAAGTTAATAAAACATACTAATACAAAAGTAAAATATATAATTGAATAAAATAATTACATAGTTAATTAGAACACATAATGGATTGCAAGGCAAATGATGTGTTGAGATGCAGCATGTGGGAGTTCCTGGATGTCAGTATGATCCAGGGCAAACATGTCTGTAGTAAATCTTTGCCGTAGAATCCCTACAGTACAGAAGGAGGTCATTCGGTCCATCAGGTCTGTACTAACCACAATCCCACCCATTCCTGTAACTCATGCATTTACATCGCTAATCCCCCTAATACTAGGGGCAATTTTGCATAGCCAATCAACCTAACCCGTACATCTTTGGACTGTGGGAGGAAACTGGAGGACCCCGAGAAAAGGGTAGAGGTAGAGAGATTCTTCCCGCTTAGAAAGGATAGCAGGACCCAGAGGGCACAACCTCAAGATAAGGGGGGGGACAGTTTAGATCGGAGTTGAGGAGGAACTTCTTCACTCAAAGGGTGGTGAATCTCTGGAATTCTCTGCCTGTTGAAGTGGTGGAGGCGACCTCGCTAAATATATTTAAGTCACAGGTAGATAGATTTCTGATAGACAAGGGAATTAAGGGTTATGGGGAGAAAGCGGGAAAGTGGAACTGATCCACTTCACATCAGCCATGATCTTATTGAATGGCGGGGCAGGCTCGAAGGGCTAGATGGCCTACTCCTGCTCCTATTTCTTTCTTATGTTCTTAAAACCCATGCAGATATGGGGGGAATGTGCAAATTCCATATAGACAGTGATCCAAGCTGGGAATCAAACCCGGGTTCCTGGAGCAGTGAGGCAGCAGTGCTAACCACTGTGCCACCATGCCTCCCTGTACAGTTCGAGCAACTTTGGCTCAGAGCTTATGAGCTGGAGGTTGAACTCCAGGCACTGCGACATATCAGGGAGGAGGAATGTTACTTGGATTCTTTGTGTCAGCAGGCGATCACACAGCTTAGGACAGAGTGTTGTGATTTGGTCAGTGGTGGGGACAGGAGAGTGTGACTATGAGTGAAGCAGCTAAGGGACTCTTACAAATGTCCAACAGGTTTTCCCATCTTGTTTGGATGAGAGTTGGGGCTGTGGGGTGAATGAGCTAACTGACTGTGGCACAAGAAGCCACTCAGGTGGGAAGAGAAGAAGGGAATGTTGTGGCAGTAGGGGATAGTATAGCCTAATATAGTATAGATAGGATTGACACTGTTCCCTGCAACAAAGAGCATGAATCCAGATTGCTGTGATACCTGCCTGGGTCCAGGACATTTGCTCAGGGCTGGAGAGTAACTTACAGTGGGAGGGGAAGGACCCAGTCATTGTGGTCCATGTGGGTACCAACAACATAAGTTGAACAAAGAAGGAAGTTCTGCATACTCAATATGAGGACCCAAATGTCAAAATTTATAATCTCTAGATTATTACCTGAGCAACATTCAAATTGGCATAGGACAAATCCGATTAGAGAGATGAATGTGTGCTTCAAGGACTGGTGTTGGAGAAGTGGGTTCCAGTTCCTGGGGCATTGGCACTGGGGAAAGTGGGATCTGTACCATTGGGATGGTCTACACCCAAACCATACTGTGACCGGTGTTGTTGCCAGCACATAACTGGGAAGTAGAGAAGTTTTCAAACTGAATAGTGGAAGCAAAGAATCAAATTTGCGAAGCTGAGATAAATCAAAGAGCGGACACAAGGCAAAAGAGAAAGGTGTTACAATAGGAAATGAAAAATAGACCGTGACAGGAAGGATTAGGAGAGGACAAATCTAACAGTAAATCAACAGATAAAACTAGAGGTTGTAAGACGAATAAAAGGCTAAAACTAACAGCTGTGTATCTGAATGCACATAGCTTTTGAAACAAAATGGGTGAACTGAGAGCACACATAGAAATAAATATGATTTAGTAGCAATTATGGATGGACGGCTGTAGAAGGACATGAATTGGGATCTAAATATTGAAGGGTATAGATATTTAAGAAGGAAAGGAAGTGAGTAAAAGCTAGAGGAAAGGCTCTATTGGTTAATGATGCTATTAACTTTATAGAGAGAGATTACCAAAATTCAGGAAACCAGGATGTGGCAATGTTTTGGGTAGAAATGAGAAATGGTAAAGGCAAGAAGTCATGTGTGGGAATTGTGTACAGGTCCAATAATTACCATAATCATATGGTAGGGTGAAACATAAAGGAAGAAATAATTGGAATTTGTCAGAAATGCATGGCGATAATCATGGAAGATTTTAATTGACATCTGGACTGGAAAGGTCAGATGGGCAAAGATAGCCTAGTTGAGGAGTTTTTTGAATGTTTTTGGGAGTTTCTTAGAACAGCCTATTCTGGAAACAATCTGGGAGCAAGCTATTCTAAACCTGATGTTGCACAACAAAGATAGGAATAATTAATGATCTCACTGAGGTAACAGTGATCATAATATTGAATTTTACATTCAATTTGAGGGAGAGAGGAATGGGTCTAAGACAGTTTTTAAACTTCAATAAGGGCAATAATGAGGGCATGAAAGCAGAGGTGGCTAAAGTGAATTGGATATTAGGTTAAGGGACTGTTCAATAGAGATGCAGTGGTAAACGTTTCATAAGAACGTAATATAAGAACATAAGAAATAGGAGCAGGAGTAGGCCATCTAGCCCTTTGAGCCTGCCCCCCCATTCAATAAGATCATGGCTGATCTGAAGTGGATCAGTTCCACTTTCCCGCTTTCTCCCCATAACCCTTAATTCCCTTGTCTATCAGAAACATATCTACCCATGACTTAAATATATTCAGTGAGGTAGCTTCCACCACTTCAATGGGCAGAGAATTCCAGAGACTCACTACCCTTTCAGTGAAGAAGTTCCTCCTCAACTCCAATCTAAACTGCCACCCACCCAATTTTGAGGCTGTGCCCTCTAGTTCTGCTATCCTTTCTAAGCTGGAAGAATCTCTCTACCTCTACTCTATCTATCCCTTCATTATCTTATATGTCTCTATAAGATCCCCCCTCAGCCTTCTAAACTCCAACGAGTACAGACCCAGTCTATTCAATCTCTCCTCATAGGCTAACCCCCTCATCTCCAGTATCAGCCTAACGAACCTTCTCTGCACTCCCTCCAAGGCCAATATATCCTTTCTCAAATGCGGCAACCAAAACTGCACACAGTACTCCAGTTGCGGCCTCACCAGTGCCCTGTACAGTTGCAGCAAGACCTCCCTGCTTTTATATTCTATCCCCCTCGCTATAAAGGCCAGCATTCTATTTGCCTTCTTGATCACCTGCTGCACCTGCAGACTGGGTTTTTGCAATTCGTGCACAAGGACCCCCAGGTCCCTCTGCACCGTAGCATGCTGCAGCTTTTCGCCCTTTAAATAATAATCCGTCCTACTATTATTTCTACCAAAGTGGATAACCTCACACTTGCTAACATTATACTCCATCTGCCAGGTCCTCGCCCACTTACTCAGGAGGTGTTTCGAGAATGCACAGAATAGATACATTGCAGTCAGTAAAAAAAAATCCACCATCCATGGTTAACTAGAAAGCTTAAAGCTAACAACAAACTTAAAGAAAAAATATATATTTGTGCTGAGGTTGCTGGCAGGGCAGAAGATCAGACAGAATATAAGGAACAGCAAAGGATGGCTAAAAGAGTAATAAGGTGGGGAAAATAGAGTATGAGAGAAAGCTTGCCAGAAATATAAAAACAGATAGTAAGAGATTTTATCAATTTTTTTTTGAAAGAGTTAACAATGTGAGCATTGGTGCTGTAGAAAGTGAATCTGGAGAATTGATAATGCAAACAAGGAGATGGAGATGAATTAAACAGCTGTTTTGCATCAGGTTTTGCTATAGAGGATACAATTAACATCCCAGAAGTAGCTATAAACCAGGAAATGGAAGGGAGGGAGGAACTCAATAAAATTACTGTCACCAGAGAAGTGGCACTGAGTAAATTGTTGGAGCTGTGAACTGGCAAGTGCTGGGTCCTGATGATTTCATCCTAAGGTTTTAAAATAAATTTCTAATGAGATTTTTGATGCATTGGTTTTAATTTTCCAAAACTCTCTAGATTAGGAACAGTCCCATTAGATTGTAAGACTGCAAATGTCATTCCATTATTCAAAAATGGAGGGAAACTGAAAGGGGGACACTACAGCCCATTTAGCTTAATATGTGTCATAGGGAAAATGTTTGAAGTCATTATTAAAAAAACTTATAGCAGGATACTTAGGCTCAATGTAATCAGGCAGGGTCAACATGGTGTTGTTTCAGTAACCCTAACCCTAACCCTAATCAGATGGGTTTTTAGTAACAATTTGATTGTTTCATGTTCATCATTACTGGAACTTTTAATTTCAGATTTATTTAATTGAACTTAAATCCCTCAATGGGATTTGATCTCACGTCAGGTTATTAGTCAAAGAACGTGTCAAAGTTCGCAGGTGACACTAAGATGAATTGTAGAGCAAAGTATACAGAGGATACGGAACATTTGCAAAAGGGTATAGATAGCTTAAGTGAGTGGCGAGGGTCTAGCAGATGGAGTACAATGTTGGTAAATGTGAGGTCGTCAATTTTGATAGAATAACAGCAAGATAGGCTGTTAGTTAAATGGTAAAAAAATTGCAGCATGCTGCTGTGCAGAGGGACCTAGGTGCCTTTGTGCATGAATCACAAAAAGTTGGTTTGCAGGTAATTAAGAAGGCAAATGGAATGTTGCCCTTCATTGCTAGAGAGATGGAGTTTAAAATAGTGAGGTTATGTTGCAGCTGTATAAGGTCACAGTTGAAGTACTGTGAATAGTTTTGATCTTATTTGAGGAAGGATATACTGGCACTGGAGGGGGTGCAGAGGAGATGCACAAGGTTGATTCCAGAATTTTGATGGTTGGTTTATGAGAGACTGAGTAAACTCATTGGAATTGAGAAAAACGTGGGGGTGGGGGGTGTGCGGGATCTTATCGAAACAAATAAGATAGAAACAGGGAAGTTGTTTCCACTGGCAAGTGAAACTAGAATGAGGGAACATAGCCTCAAAATAAGGGGAAGCAGATTTAGGACTGAGTTGAGGAGGAATTCCTTCACACAAAGGGTTGTGAATCTGTGGAACTCCCTGCCCAGTGAAGCAGTTGAGGCTATCTCACTGAATGTTTTTAGGGCAAAGATAGATTTTTGAACAGTAAAGGAATTGAGGGTTATCGTGAGCAGGCAGGTAAGTGGAGCTGACTCCACAAAAATATCAACCATGATCTTATTGACTGGCATAGCAGGCTCGAGGGACCCAATGGCCTACTCCTGCTCCTAGTTCTTATGCTCTTATTAACTTGTTTCCTGAATAGCAATAGTCTCTTCTGCACCTGCACATTCCTGTTTGGGTTTGTGCACGGTCTTGTTAGGAGGGGCTGTGTGAAGTTTCCAAGAGGAACAAGTTTCTCTTGGACTTCCAACATTAATCAGTGGGGTGGTTTCTGTCCCAAGCACGGGGTGCAGCAGGAACTGCTCTGAATGCAATAAACCGAATTAATGGCTTCCATTTCCCCCTCGCTATTTTTTGTAAAACCCGTTGCTGGTTGAAATGCAGAGAGTCGGTGAAAAGCGCATTAAGGTTAGAAGCAGGTTCTCTGTGTATGTTATTGCCCTGGAACAGTGTTGGAGAAGGGCCTGGGGCAGCTGAGATGACGAATCTATTTGTCAAGTTTCAGCCTTGGCTCACGTGACCGTCAACACTTCACCCAGTGGAAGGTACCATCCGAGCTGGGGGGGGGAAGTGGATTATAACAACCTGGCAAAAATTAAAAGCGCCGAATATCTTCCCGAGCGACGTGAAGAAGGAAATATCAGTAGATATTAATATTAATACTGTGTTGATAGGATTGTGTTTTGGACGGGTTGAAGTGAATATCAGCCCCCCTCACGCTCTTTGCCCCCCCCCTAGTGGTAGTGGGATGCTCCATGGAACGCTCGGCCAGCCGGATCGAACGTTCAGTAACAATATTCTTTGATACGTGTCGGGGCGAGTGTTGCAAAAGCTTCTGTGTTCCTTCCGCTCTTTATGTCCCTTTATTAACCCGCAAAGCGCGGCAGAGATGTCCACCCCAGCACGGAGGCGCCTAATGAGGGACTTTAAACGGTAGGAGAGGAGGTTGGGCAGGGGCAGGCATTTCATCACTACCACCACAAACACCCCCCCCCCCCCCCCCCAATTTAACATGGCGCTGCTTTGACTTTTAAATATGGAAACGCGAGCCGGGCCCTGATCAGGGGAGATGTGTTCACTTTGACTCGTGTGTGTGTGTGTGTGTTTTTTAATCCCTCTCTATTCCCCTTCTCCCCCCCCCCCCCCCTTCCCCGGATTTCAGATTGCAGGAGGATCCTCCAGCCGGTGTGAGTGGAGCGCCCTCGGAAAACAACATCATGGTGTGGAATGCAGTGATATTCGGGTGAGTGAGGACTTGTTTCCCTCCCTCTCTGGGTGGGATTGAGGCCTGGGGATAGTTTGCCTTGACTGGCCCACTATTTCCCGACGCCGATTGTCCCCCCAGGCCTAGCAATTATTCCCTTAACTTCCGTCTGTGCTGTAGCCAAATTGCTGAGGTGGAGTTTTCTCGTCTTCATTTAAATGATTATTATATACATTCCCTGCATTATTTAAAATGGGGGGGGGGGTGGTGCTCAGGATCTGATGGGAAGCTACATGACTCTGGTTGAAGTTCGCTACCTGTTAGATTAGTACATCCAGGCGCGTCGGTTCGACCTTTTAAGTAATGATGCGTGGGATCAGGATTTATTTGTAACAATTAATTATTATTTTTTCTTTATTCTCCACTATCCTGTACAGGCCGGAGGGAACCCCTTTTGAAGACGGTAAGTCAGCGTCCAAAAGAGACAAACTTGGCAAATATAATACTTTGAAGTCTGGTACAGTGCCTCCCTTTTCAGTCCATGTGTTTGGGGTGAGGGGACTCAGGATGGACATTGTGATCTGACACTAACGATGATAGGTAGAGACGAGAAGAAAGTCACTGACAATAAACGTACAGATTTTTTTTGAAGCGGCCACATTTCCTTTTTATAGAAATGATGACATTTGTTGTTCTTTGCGTCAGATCAAATTAGAAACTCCTATGTTTCCAAACAAAACCAATTCTGAACACTGACTTTGAGTTTATAGGGAAGAGCTTCCTGGTTTAAATGGATGGAAGGTAGTTTGCCAACTGCAAGTGTTTTTTTTTGCAAACGACCCTACTTTGAGATCATCACTGAGTATGGAAACCTAGGTCTGTTTGTAGCTGTGATTTTCCACTTGGGTAACACTTTTAGGTGTGAGATTTTACTTACTCGAAATTGGGTTGTAGTTGGTGACACATCATTACTCTCCTACATCCTTGTAAATTGACATTAGCAGAGCAAGTGGACTATAGAGAGATGTGGCATTCAAGCAAAAATGTAGAAGTGTTGTTTTTGACAATTGTCTATTCAAATGTGCAGATCACTTTACCCAAAAAAAATTAGTAGTGATCTGAGCATTGAAGTCAATGAAGTATAATCCTGTGGTTTTTTTTCTGTAACATTCTATAAATGTTGTAATTTGATATTGAGATGTGTGCTGTGATGCAGAGCACGGTACATTTGGCAGTACTGTTTGTGTTGCCGTGTTACAGTGTGTGCAACAAAATTGAACAGCAATTGAATATTCACCAATTGAAATTCAGGTAAGAATTTGTGAGTGTAAATGTTTCATTTAAACTACTGCGGAACCTGCTGATGGAGATGAAGGACTGAAAAGAAATCACTTATTTGACCAAAACAAAAGGCCATTCATTTTCAGGCTGGGATTTGGGTGTAAATCCGTGTGAATTGGTCATTTCATTAGATACATCAAAACAAATACTTCTGAAGTTTGAGTCTACGTTTAGACTAGGATGGGGTTAACTGTTTTGATTTTTTTGTTTTGTCAAGAGTCACCCAACTGTTGCAATACACCATGCCAGAAATTGATAGAACCTGGGTTTACACCTGCAGATCACAATCTACAGATCATAATACAATGAGCTCCAGATTTCACTTATGCCACTGTAGATATCGACTGGAAAGATGAGAGAGAAATATTGGAACCAGCAGTGCTTTTTTTTCTTATTTAGAGCTTTTTTTTCCACATGCTGCATGGAATTTGAAATAGTCATTCTCATTTCGGCATTTGCATGCTTCCGTTTGTTGGTGAACAAGAAAATAAGCATTCTGCAGCCAGGTGGGCAATGAACCTGTCCAGCAGAGAGCTGGGAGTACGGTTCTAAGGGAAGCCGTACTATGATTTGCACATGAAAGGGAAAAATGTGTGTGTCTGTGGACGTAGAGCTGGGAGAGGGATAAATTATATCTGCAGCACAAACAGGCCATTCAGCCAACTGGTCTGTGCTGATGTGTAGTATAAATCAGCCATCTGTTTTTTACCTCTCTCATTGGCATGCCCTTCTAATCCTTCCTTGTGCTAATCCAACTTCCCCTTCAATGCAGCTCTGCTTTTTACCTTAACTCACAACCACAATGAGTAGTTCCACTCTGAGCAAAGACTTCACTTTATTAGTGGCTTTCTCGTATTTCTAGCTCTAATTTTTGTAATTTGTGTGGAAACGTTTTTCTCCACATCTATCCCACAAACCCTTTTTATTATATCAAAAGATTTCAATCAGGTGACCCACCAGCTCTCTATCTTCTAGAGAAGAGAGACCCAGCCTGTTCCGACTTCCTTCCCAGTTATAACCTCACCTTTTTTCACTTTATCCAGTATCCTGTTTATAACACAGAGAGCAGAATTATGCACAGCACTCCAGTTGCGGTCTAGCAAAGGTTGTATGCAAATTGAACATGATTTCTCTGCTTTTCAATTCCATTCCTCTGTCTCCAATGCTTGGTTTACAGTTCTACCCAAGGACTGGCATAGGCAGCCACTCGGCCCATTATGCCTTCGGGGCTGTATGGTTGAATATCAGTAGATGGAAGGCAGGATTTTTTTTTCCTCCTATCCCTGAAGTTAGATCCTCACCAGGGAGCAAATGTTGGTACACTGGTAAAAATCATTCCTTTCCTATATATATATATATATGATTTAGTGGTGAATGTCAGCTAGCCACTTGAATAAAGGGGCAGTATTATTAAGTCAGATTCCAAACAACACCCAATATGCAGAGATTGATTTTTTTTTTTCATCAGAATGTCCAAACCTATGTTAAGGCAGGAAAGGATGAATGGCTTTTGGGCCAAGATATCAGAAGTCATTTATTCATTCTTCTGAATGGGGATGTCATTGGTAAGGCCAGCATTTGTCACCCATCCTGATTGCCCTTGAGAAAAGTACAGCACAGGAACAGGCCCTTTGGCTTTCCAATGCTGATTATGATGCCCTAACTAAATTTCCACTTTTACTTGGTTCATGTCACCCTATTTCCTCCCTATTCATGTACCCATCTAGATGCCTCTTAAATGTTCACGTGCCTGCTTCCACCATCTCCTCTGGCAGCGCGTTCCAGACAACCACCACTGTCTGTATGGAAAACACCTCCCCTAAACTTGCCTTCTCTTACCTTTTGAACCTGTCTCCCCTTGAAAAAAAGCCTCTGACTATCCATCCTGTCTATGCCTCTCATAATTATGTAGATCTCTATCAGGTCTCCCCTCAGCCTCTGTATTTCCAGTGAAAACAAACCTAGTTTATTCAACCTCGCTACACCATCTCTCCAAAATAAATGGGTAAACACTTCTGTTGCAAGAGTAAACAATGATTTGACAGGAACAGCAAGTCACCAATAAATGCCCGATTAAAGGTTTGTTTGAAATGTTCAGATGAATAACACCTAGCCTCAAAGGTGGTGGTGAGCCGTCACCTTGAACCATTGCAATCCATCCGGTGCAGGCCACAGTGCTGTAAGGAATGGAGTTCCAAATTAGGATGGGCTCAACTTCAGCTAACGCAGTAAAACTTGGGGCTCAGACAGTGGACTTGCATTGCAGGGCCAAGGCAAGAGGGTTGTTGGTTGCTGAGCTAGTTTTAGTTTATAAGATAAATCCAGAAAGATAATTCTGACTTGCATTCTGACCAGCTGCTGGAATTGTTCTAATTTCAAGGCCATAGTCATGAATATAGCATGGAAACAGGCCCTTTGGCCCAACTTGTCCATGTCGCCCTTTTTTTTTAAAACCCCTAAGTTAATCCCAGTTGTCCGCATTTGGCCCATATTCCTCTATACCCATCATACCCATGTAACTATCTAAATGCTTTTTAAAAGACAAAATTGCCTTTACTACTACTTCTGGCAGCTTGTTCCAGACACCTACCAGCCTCTGTGTGAAAAAATTACCCGTCTGGACACTTCTGTATCTCTCCCCTCTCACCTTAAACTATGCCCTCTAGTTTTAGACTCCCCTACCTTTGGGAAGAGATATTGACTATCTAGCTGATCTATGCCCCTCATTATTTTATAGGCCTCCATAACATCACCCCTCAGCCTCCTACGCTCCAGAGGAAAAAGTCTCATTCTATCCAGCTTCTCCTTATAACTCAATCCATCAAGTCCCAGTAGCATCCTAGTAAATTTTTTCTGCACTCTTTCTAATTTAATCATATCCTTTCTATAATAGTGTGCAATTCTGGTCACCCAGTATTCCAAGTGTGGCCTTACCAATGTCTTGTACAACGTCAGCAAGAGATTCCAATTCCTGTATTCGGTGTTCTGACTGATGAAACCAAGCATGACGAATGCTGCCTTCATCGCTCTATCCACCTGTGACTCCACTTTCAAGGAGCTATGAACCTGTACACCTAGATCTCTTTGTTCTGTAACTCTCCCCAACACCCTATTATTAATTGAGTAAGTCTTGCAGTGGTTGAATCTACCAAACTGCCCTTGTATTTGTCTAAATTAAACTCCATCTGCCATTCATCAACCCACTGGCCCAATTGATCTAGATCCCTTTGCAATTGGAGATCACTTTCTTCACTGAGTGCTATGCCACCAATCTTAGTGTCATCTGCAAACTTATATTCTCATCCAAATCATTGATCTAAATGACAAATAACAGTGGACCCAGCACAGGGTCACGGGGATCCCTGAGGCCCTCTGCTGGTCATGGTGAAGGGGCTTCACAGAGGCAGTGGGCTTTCTCCTTGCTCTTTCCTAGAACATGCATGTGCCCTTTTAGAATAACTTTTTATCTTGAGGATATGTTTGGCATGTCTTGAGATCTGAAAATACATTGCTCCTATGCAATTCAACTGAAGTATAGGATTTTTAAAAATTGTCAATAGCAAAAAGTTATGGACGGTTTTGAACAACTTTTATTCAGCACCAATAATGGATCCTGTCCCTCTTTTTTTTCTCTCTCTCATTCCAGGTACTTTTAAACTCACAATAGAATTCACAGAAGAATACCCAAACAAGCCACCCACAGTTAGATTTGTTTCAAAAATGTTTCACCCAAATGGTATGTGAATAAAATATGGTGTTTACTGGAATTAATTTACTTAAGATATAGTGTAATTAATTTTCTGATGGTAGAGAAAATTAGTGTGTGTACCTTGTACTTGAAAATGATGTCAACAGTGAAGGAAACAATGGTAGGTAGATGCAGACTGATACCTGTTATTATCTGTTACAACCATGGGGATGGTGTGTAGTAAGAATTCTGTTGATTCCTTTGCTGCTGTCTTTTTGTTTTTGGTCTTGTTTCCACACTGACATGGTAGCACAAAGCTCTTCTCCCCTCTCTCTTTTTAATCCATGTTCTCCAGGTATCATATTTATGTATCTTTACCATGTCCTTGAAAGTGCCATTATTGTCTCTTGTTCTCTTTTGCAAGTCACCAGCTCGCCATAAAAGCCCTAATAAACCACTGTACATTATAAGATGTCCAGCCTAGTTAACCTGAGGTTTGATGGCAGTGTCCCCAGTTCTGATGCTGTGAGCATGTTCCAGTACTTTGCTTTTAGAGAAAATTAACATGTTTTTGGAGGGGCAGTGGGGAGACACATTTTTGATTTCAGTCAGGGTGAAAAATGCTCATGTTAGAGAATGGAATATATATTTTCAAGCAGTGGATGTCTGTGTTAAGTCTGTCTAGGTTGAGTGTTGAATAAAACTTGTATTATCTGTGGTGTAGTTGTACCATGAGGTTGGTGCACCTCTCCGTATTGTAGCACAGACTTTCTTCCCATTTCCCATACTTGCCGTCCTGTGCGATGAGGGATGATTTTGGGCCATGTATTTGTATCCATTGAGTAGACTGACTAACGGATATTTTGTCCTTGGAATGTAAACTAGAGCTACTAAACGTTATGGTTTAAACCCGAATCTTTCTGGTCGGCATGGAAATGAGCACTTTACCAAGGGCTTGATGTTGAACAAACATACGTTTCTGAAGCCCATCTCTTCCAAGTTCAGGCACCACCTGGAAGGTGGAAGGAAATGGCAATAGGAAGTAACACACCTGTGCTATTTACCACCAGCTGGGAGTCTGAGAGACAATATTGTCTGAATGACAAGCGGGAGGAAAGAGTCCAGTCCCACAAAATTATCAAGTTAGGAATAGAATAAGTTCTAACTGTAAAATAAACCATCTGTAGCAATAATTTTCAGCCCCTATAATTGAGCTAATGGTCAACTCATTGTAATAGGGTCCACCAGGACTAAACATTCTTCATTAAAGACAATCAAACAAAATAGCACAAACAAAAATATATGACGTATTTTAAAAAATCTTTTAATGTGACCTTTTTTGCATGTTTGTGATGATGGCTGATCCGTCACCATACCCATCAGCACCTTTGTTTTCCTAAATTGTTTAATCCTTATTGTGACCCAGTATTTATTTATTTATTATTTCACTTGTACCAGACCCCTGAAATATTGCTTGACTTGACTTTAAGGTCAGCTTCAAAAGCAATAGTAGAGCGGTGTTTTGAGCAATGACCCAAACTTTTCAACACAGGAAATTCTGATGTCTGCGGATGAGCTGCATCGAAAGACAGATGGATTTTCATGTCTTCAGTACTGCTGCCAAAATGGATTTTTGCATTTTAATGTATAGGGAAAGGATGTTGTCCAGATTCAAGTCTGCATTGTATCCCCCTGTTGGCAGTAAATATTGTTGAATTATTAACTACCGGTGTTTTTGAGTATGTAGTTTTAATTTCAAAAGGTCCTGATTTTGAATTTATGAAGTACTCAACTGTTTAATGGTTGCCGTAGTTTAAAGAAGGGTGAAGTCTTGAATCAATTAGCATTGGGTATTTTAACATGTTGTATTTTCTGTAGTCTATGCAGATGGCAGTATATGTCTGGATATACTGCAGAATCGCTGGAGTCCAACTTATGATGTGTCTTCAATCTTAACATCTATACAGGTAATTATATCATGCTTAAGTTGCTCTTTTACCCCACTTAGGTTTTGAACATTGTTATGGAAGCCTGCTTCCAAGATTTTTCCCATTAATCTGTAGCTCACCATTTTGCAATGCATAAGATTCACCATTCCACTCCACCACCACCCCACAGTTCTTTGCCTTGTTAAGATGTATCTGCCTCTGTGTGCAGGCACACAATGTCCTGTTTAGACTAGAACTTACTGTA
This sequence comes from Carcharhinus amblyrhynchos, assembly GCF_965287045.1. Lineage (NCBI taxonomy): Eukaryota > Metazoa > Chordata > Chondrichthyes > Carcharhiniformes > Carcharhinidae > Carcharhinus > Carcharhinus amblyrhynchos. The sequence continues at coordinate 129,087,358 of NC_137327.1, forward strand.
TGGATGAAACTGCAGAAACAAATGCACGTTGTAACATTCTCTGGGACAACATGCCTAAAATTAGTGACCCAGTGCTGTTCCCTTTTTACGAGAAAAATTATTTCTTCTATCCTGTGGCACTATGGGCATTGACAATCTTTGTATCCCCAATCAAGTGACCATTTTATATTCCAATAATGTAATTTATTTATAACATTTGGGAAGGTACCCAACACAATAGTTCAAAGTTGACATTACATGAAAGGCAAAATGGATTGCTTTCAATATGGTATTTGGCATTCTGAGGTGCCTCACTTTACTTACAATTGCAGTTTATAATTGCACTATTCATTTCATGTCATCCATACAGTCTGAGGTGTTTTACATGGTTTCCATTCCTTTGGATATATTGTTGGTGGTGGCTTTTCCCCATTTGAGTGTTTGTGGTGACTGCCTTGCATTCTTCAGCACATACCTTGGAACATATGGGTCTTCAATACTTAGTCATTAGCAGCTTTTTGCGCTGGAAAAACAGCAAATTTCGGGTAGATCAGAGCATCATCCAACAAGTTGATGATTTTCCAGCAACAGTTGATGTTTATCTTGTTATGCATTCCTGGGAACAATCTGTAGAGCATAAGTTCTATGTTACAGAGCTGTCCGGATGACCCTGAAAACTACTGCATCTCTTTCCAGACCTGCTTTGCATATTTCAGAAGGACTAGCTGCAGTCTGTTCCTGCACTGCAGCTGTCTTCAGGGCAGAATGCAGAGGGACTAAGACTCAGGCCATGCAGGAAGGACTTGATGGAGACAGCACCATCATCTTAAATTCTAGCAATGGCGTATTCCCCAAATGACTTTGGCTGTCTCCTCAAGGAACCATCCAACAGGATCCACCATTTCCTTTTCTTTGAGGGCCTCAAGGGTGTTTGTGGAGCAATGCCAATGGTCAGAGGTGTTTTCCTGAATACAGGGCACATTTGGTATGACAGTGACTGATGTGCTCTGCAGCAATATCCTTCTTGACACAGGATGGATAAAATCTCAGCAAGTGACTTTGGTGTTTACGTACTGAGGTGAATACACAACTTGATGCAGCCTCATGTAAAGGTAACTATCAGGGTGAGGGCCATGTTGGATTGTTTTGTTGGGTACTTTTTGCCTAGAGATCTTAATATTCCTGTGGATGCTGTTTGTTCCTGATCTCCAGACAACGCAGAAGCTGGACCAGCTCATGAGTAGGGTATGGGTCAGACCTGTCTACATAAAGCAACACCCAGAATCCCTTGCATCTGATAACCAAGTTTTTTATTGCAGTGGAGAGGGAGCATGACTCTCAGGCTCAGTTGGCTACATGTTGCTTCCATGAACCATACCACTAGTATCTTCAGGTAGTCAGATGTGAAGGTGGAGGGAGAATAAAGGATCGGTTGACCCAGTTCGCAAAGAGAACAGCCTCGCTCTTGCTGTGATTTACTTTGGCTGCTGAGGCCAGTTCAGACTGGTTGCAGATACTCATCAGTCAGCAAATTGACAATGGATCTGATCAGAAGACTGCAACATTATCCAGGCCCTGGAAGGCTTTGACCCGAGTGCCTCTTCAGCCTGGGGTTGTTGCCCCTTGTGCCTGCCTCCTTCCTGATGGACTTGATGAAAGGTTTGCAGCACATGAATAAGATGGGGAGAAAAGGCAACCTGCCAGACTTCAGATTTGATCAGTGAGCTTTCTGATTCCCACGCCAATGGTTCAACCTGCATTACTGATGTTTGTGTAGAGCAGTTAGGTCCAATTGTGGATTCCCACCAGTGTGAAGCATGATAGGTTGAATAACAATCTGTGCAGTTTCTAATGCATGCTTTTCTTTCTCCTGAGCTGTGTGATGTTTATACAGGAAGTAGAACTCTTTTTTTCTATCTCAGCCAACTACATTATCCCAAATTAGGTATAGCATTACCAATCATAGAATCTATAGAAGAATGCTATTTGGCCCATTAGCCACAATCCCATCCGAACCCTATCCCCATAAGCCACCTGTTTACCCTAGCTAGACCCCCTGACACTAAGAGGCAATTTAACATGCCTAACCCGCACATCTTTGGACTGTGGGTGGAAATCGGAGCACCTGGAGAAAACCCACGCAGACATGGGAAGAACATGCAAACGCCACGCAGACAGTGACCCAAGCTGGAAATTGAGCCAGGTTCCTGGCATTGAGAGGCAGCAGTGCTAACCACAGGGCCATCCCATTAGTGAATTGCTTTCTGCTTTGTCCAGAGCTTCAGCCTCAGTGGAACATATCGCCCAAGTGTGGCACTTACATTCCCCATTATCGGTAAGACCAATCTCCAAGTGGATTGCCATTTAGTATTGGATTAAGGATAATTTATCATGTTGCGACCTATTCCTGCTAGTTACATGAGATTTGCCTTTGGATGGATCCTTTATAAAACTATTCCCACAAATTGCTAGACAATTTGCACTGTTAACCTCGCAAAACCTAAAGCTCCCCCTCAACCTCTTGTGCGTATCAACAAATTATTGAATTTGCCTCCAAATACAGTGACTGCAGTTTAAGGGTTGGTAATGTTGCAGTGAGCTTTTAATGTGATTTGTGGTCCTGACATTCTACTTCTGTGGAGCCACATAAAGGGGATAGCAAATCTGGACAATCTCTCCCACGGGTATTAAATTGTTAAAGGTTTTTTAAAAACAAAAATCAAACTTTTCTAGAAATTTTTTTTTCCCCTAATTTGATCTTCCAGACTCTCACCTCTGATCTACCCTTTTTTTTCCCCGTCTTTTGCTATTTCTTTTTGTCCATTACAAAGAAGGGCAATTGGATCTTGCATTCAGGATGCCCCTATCTCAGTGTCATGGCATTATCCATTTGCAGCACATTTGAAAGAAATCCAATTCACAGTACTTTCATTGAGATAAATCATTCCTACAGTTCCTAGGCCAAAGTAGTGACTCCATTCTAATTGTGATTAGAATATGCTTACATTGTATCATCAATTCTAGCTGGCATTGATGATTAAATCACGCTATAGTCAGTGGTTCTGAGCACTGATAGCCTGTTGGTTCAGTTAGGCAACTGATACACATCTGAAAGCTCTGAGCCCTAAATCAACTGAGAACTTGTTGTGATGAATGGATGATCTGATTTTGTGGTGTTTTACTTTTTCCTCACCGCCTCTGGTGATATGCCTACTTTTTCATTTGAATGTTGGACTTTAGTCATCGTTTGTGTATTTTTTTTCTCCTCTCTGAAGCCCACTTCCAGCTGGATAGTGGACAGAAGCAAGAAATTAGTTATCTCTATGTCAGAGAGCATTCTTTCTGGTTGTATCATGGCTTGGTATGGCTCCTGCTCTGCCCAAGACTGCAAGGAACGACAAAAGGTTGTGAATGTAGCCCAATCCATCTCGCAAACCAGCCTCCCATCCATTGACTCTGTCCACACTTCCCGCTGCCTCAGCAAAGTAGTCAGCATAATTTAGGACCCCACACACCTCGGACATTCTCTCTTCCACCTTCTGTCAGGAAAAAGATACAAAAGTCTGAGGTCATGTACTAACCGACTCAAGAACAGCTTCTTCCCTGCTGCTGTCATGAATGGACTTACCTTGCATTAAATTGATCTTACTCTACGCCCTAGCTATGAGTATAACACTACGTTCTGCACTCTTGCGTTTCCTTCTCTGAATGGTATGTTTTGTCTGTATAGTGCGCAAGAAACAATACTTTTCACTGTAAATACATGTGACAATAAATCAAATCACTCTTAAGCTGGGGCATCGGGGCTGGCTAATTGATCTCAATGGATGAAATGTTGAAGCACGCTCTACGTGAACAGTTGATTGAACCAGTAAATGTTTGAGCTGATTCAAGCCCAAATTATCACAGTCACTGGGAAATAGAGCCTGAAATATTATTCGACAGTTTGGCACAGGACCAGCTTAATTATGTAAGGATTTTTACTTTCAATTAGAGCTTAGTTGGCAGCAGGGAAGGATCACCGAGATTTATGCTCAGCAGAAGGAGTTTGTCTGTACTTTGAGGATAATGTACAATTCCCTGAAATCCAATACACTACTGTCCCAGATTATTGTCAGTTTGTAATGTGGGTTATTGCAAAGGTTCAGACTTTGTCTGTGAATGACCAGTGTCATGAATATTATCAGGGAAATTAGACTGCAGCAAGGGAATGATTGTCTTTATTGGATTTGAACCATGATCATAACTGTTAGAGGTAGACCGTTGAGGGGTGATGTCTTGAAGCCCTTCTTTGCATGAAAGGTGGTGGAAGTGCCCTCCAAAAAGCTTTTGAGGCTGGGAAGGTCAGTTGAGAATTGCCAAACTGTGACTGCTAAATATTTGTTAGGACCCACACATGTTTATGCCAGTGGCTTACGTTCATTGCTGCAAGATGCCCCCTTGACTAATGAGCTTCATGTTTTGGTGATAGAATCTACCTTGTACTGTTTGGAAACTGTGTGCAAGTATGTTTATTGAGTTTCATTCATGTTGCTGAAATGTCTGCAACTACATTTCTATATGGTTCCAGATTCTCATGTGCTGTTTTCCTCTCCCGTGGATAACTACCTATTCAGTCATTTACAGCATGAAGAGGCCATTGGATCCATGCAGGTTCCTCATTGTGCAATCCAATCAGCCCCACTCCCCTGGTCTGTCCCCATAGCCCCTTCAAGTAGACGACAAGCTCTAAGTCATCAGTCGCTGCATAATTTGGGAACTGAATGGGAGTAGGTGGTGGTGGGATGGGGGTCCGCATTGAAAGATAGGTAGATAATCTTAATGCTCCCATTTTAAAGGGAAATTGCAATGAGCTTTTTGTGTAACTACGTGTGATGAGTTGGCTGTTGTTAAATCTGTTTTTTTGTGTTTTTTTTTATATAGTCTTTATTGGATGAGCCAAATCCAAATAGTCCAGCCAACAGTCAGGCTGCACAGCTGTACCAGGAGAACAAACGGGAATATGAAAAGCGGGTATCTGCAATAGTGGAACAGAGCTGGCGGGATTGTTGACCCAGCCTAGTGCCTACGAACACTGTCAGGCCATGAAAATCATGAAGCATTTGAGTCCTTCTCGTTCTAGCATCATCGCATTATTTTGCAAGCTAAACTGCTACAATGCTGCCACCCGTCTGAAGCCTTTTTCCCTGGACGTTGAGTCAAAACACATGTTGAAGTGCATGCACTGTACCTGGGGCACTTGCCAAGGAATTTTTAATTTCATTTTCATCTTTGGTCATCCACCTTTCCTGATGGTTTTTCATAGTCTGTCTGGGCAGTATCAGGCACATAAAATAAAGGTGCGCTGTAACACATACAGTGTCATTTGCATTGCATATTTTGTGCAGCTTCTATATATAGCCCAGTGAATGGATTTTTCGAGGTTGGAAGAACACTGATCTGCCCCAACCAAAATCCATCATAACAGTGAGAAGTCTATAACTATAAATTACCAGTGGGTCAATTTCACTTCTGTTTATGCGACAGATGTGTGCCTCTTCTCTGAAGCCAGCACTGTAGTTCTTGGCCAGAAGAACTCTTACTAGAAGGTGCTAGTCTATATATTTAAAAAAAAAACAATTTTTGAACTTTTTGATAAAATGTCCGGGGTACTGGAGCTTAGCAGGGTGGTCACTCTTGTGACTGTGTTTCTAGTTCTCTGTAGTTCTGTTGTGAGTGTAGGTATGTGTGTGTGAGAGCTGTTGCTGCATGCTTTGTTTTACTTTCCTCAATTAAATGAAGTGCTTTTCACTTTGTCAAGAATTACAGCCATCAATAATCCCATTAGTTATGTTAGACCAAACTTGTATATTCAGATACCTAATGCAGTGATGTGGGATATGGGAAGAGACCCTGTACCTTGTATTGTCTGATGTTCTAAAGTACTTTTTTCTGCACATTAGTCTTTTGAAGTGACAGTATAACTTTGCACTATAGTAACCCATGTAAGAAACTGTACATTTTCTCACTACTTGTAAATAAAACTGCAACCTTAATATTGTGTCTTGTGTGACTAAACATTGGCTTACCTGCTCAGCCAGCTTCCATTTTGATAATTGACGCATACAATTATAAAATATAAATGAAAGGTTTAAGGGTGTTGAAGCCACAGATTTAGTTATTCTCTTGAAGTGTAAATGTCTCTAAGAGATTGCATTTCAGGCTGTATCTTGGTCTAACCTGTTTTATTTCAGATCTAGTGGGTAGTTTATGGTTGTACTTACGAGTGGTTACATTGGTGCTTAGTTCATAAGTCTGTCAATTATTTCTTGGGCAATTATGTTGTGAAGGTACTCAAAAGCCTCTTGTGCTCGATGTGGCCATCGCTGTTTGGAAATGACTCACTTATAGACTTTATAACCTTGGACTAGACATTTGTAATTTGCAGAAAAGGGTATGGGAACAATGTTTTATTTATCTAATTACAGACTTGAATGATGAGGATTGAATCTCAAGTTTGGTAATTTAGCCACTAAATCCCATATTCATTGGGGGATAAACACTAAGCTACCTCAAATATATTCTATGACTTGCACTTGAACAGGTTGTAGAATGATCAGTGTATCAGGATTTAAGGGACATGGAAATCCTTGAGACCATTTCACAAATTGTGCTTAAAACGTTCTGTGCTGCATTACAGGACTGAACCATTTTGATTTTGATAGATTCTGTCAGAAAGGAGAGCGTTAATATCGGCTTTTGGTCATTGGTTTTGTTGGGGAGGGATGTGATTCTCTTGGAATTCTTGTTTCTGTCTAATGCCTTTGCTCAAAAATGAATGTGTGGTTGTTGTGTGAGAATAGGTAGCTAAGATTGACACAATCAAATAGCCCATTTTCTGAGCTAGTTACTGAAGAAATAGTCACAGATGAATTATAGGGGATGCCAAAGCTAAAGACCATAAGAAATAGCAGTAAGCGAATTTGGCCTGTGAGCCTATTGTGCCATTTAATAGGATCGTGGCTAACCCAACACTCTTGTCTACTTTCCAGCCACTTGTTCGTAACCCTTGATTCCCTTACTAATCAAAAATCTATCTCGGCCATAAATTTACACTGATTCTGCCCCCACAGCTAATTCCTTTTCAGTCTTAGATTAGCACTCCTTTATTCTGAGACTGTCTCCTGGTTCTAGACTCACCCATGAGGGGAATCATCCTCAGTGTTTACTGTCAAGCCCCATAAGAATCCTTATGTTTCAATAAGATCACCTTCCAAATTCCAGTGAGTAGAGTCTTAATCTATTTAAGCTTTGCTCATAAGACAATGCCTCCATACCAGAGATCAACCTAGTGAACCTTCTTTTGAATTGCCTCCGACAAAATAATATCATGACCAAAACTGCTCACAATACTCCAGATGAGACCAGTACCTTGTACAGTTGAAGCAAAACTTCCCAACTCTTAAACTTCAATCTCTTTGAAATAAGGGTCAACATTCCATTAGCTTTCCTGATTACCTGGCTGTCAGACCCAGAATATATTTGAGTAAATGTCAGAAATGAGGACTGATTCTCACATATTTCTTTACATCTGTAATTTTCCAACTATTTGAGTGAGAGTGAAGTTCTGTGGGCATGCTAACCTCTATGAACTGTTGTGTTTTCCCAGCTATAGAGGCTTTGCATCAGGAGTGAAAATTTGTAAAGTAATATCCTCAATATTTCTATTGGTGTTATGGAAAAGCTGGTCTTTTTAAAAAAAAAACAACTGATGATGTTGTGCATAATGTCATTGCAACATAAATTTCCTCATGTTCCTCTGCCTCACCTAGACTTGCATCTATCAAGTAAAAGGTATACTTCACATTCATGTGTTAGAACTTAATTGGCCTATTTGGCAAGGTTATTAATATCCTCCTGTAATTTGTTGGAGCCCTTTTTAATATCACTATCTTCACTGCATCACTCAAAAATGCAAATTTTGAGATTGTATTTTTCATTCCAAAGTCTAAATTGTTATTAGACTTCGTCCAAGCACAGATTCTTACGGAAGATCACTTTCCATCTTCAACCACAGGGAGTAACTATCCTTTATTCCTATATGCTTTCTGTTTTGAAGGCAGCTAACAATGTATTCCACTAGGTGTTCCCTGATTCTTGTCTTTATTCTTTTCAGGGGAAGTGCCACCAGTAAGGCCACCTCTTGTCCATTCCCTAAATACTCTTGAACTCTGTGGTTTTGCAAGACCCTTGCAAAGTTAACCACTTAGCGGCTGCTGCCTGGAAGCATATGTAGGCCAAACAGATCAAGGACAGCAGATTTCCTTTAAAGATGGGTTTTGAACAATAATAATGTTATGGTCATGATTCATGAGATTAGTTTGATATTCCATAGTTATTAATTGAATTTAAGTTCTACCAGTATTAACTAGGGACTCTGGATTTTTTTGTACTCATTTGTGGGACATAGCCATCACTGGCTGGCCAGCATAGATTGCCCCTCTCTAGAGATCAGTTGGGAATCAACTACATTGCTGTACCTCTGTAGGCCAGGCCAAATAAGGATGGCAGATTTCCTTCCTTAAAGATCGTTAGTGAAGCAGATGGCTTTCTCTGCCAATTGTCAATGGTTTCATGACCACCAGTAGATCGTTAATTATGATTTTTTTTATATATAAGTGAATTCAAATTCCACCACCTGCTGTGTCAGGATTTGAACCTGGACCCTTGAACATTGGCTGAGTTTCTGGATTAACAGTATAGCGATAATATGATTTGGCTGTCACTTCCTCCCCAATGACACTACTACACCACCATCTGCTCCCCGCCCCCCTACAAATCACAGTCTTTGAGCTTATTCGTTGGTCTATAATGGAGCACTTCTTTTGAGGGGCTTTTGAAATTACAGATACATTAACTACTATCTAATTTCTCAGTTACCAATGCTCTTTCAAACATTATCCACTTCCCTTTAATTAGTATTATGAATTCTTCTCCCACTATCTGCTTAAATGACATTTTTATGATTTTTGATGCACACATTGATCAATGAAAATAGATTTCTCTATATACCTTCTTGAAACCCAATACCAACTTTGATTTATATAGAACGATTAACATAATAAACTGCTCCAAGGCATAAAGAAAAATTTGCCATTGAGTCACGTAAGGAGATATTAGAACTATTAACTAGGCTGAGTCAAAAGTGAGAAACATCTTAAACAACGATAGAATGATGGGAGAGGTTTGAGAGAGAATTCCAAACTTAAGTTCATTGTCTTTCTACAGTTTTTCATAGGATAGACAAGTATAAGTTGGAGTTAAGGGCAATGATAGATCAGAGAATTATGTTTCCCTTTTCAGTTCAGAGATCTAGAACATGATCCCCTGGAAAATGTTGAAGTAGGATTGAAACTTCCATTATTTTACATCAAAAAAAAGTCTGCAGGCTTTTATTATCCAACCCCAGTTACACTTGTGAGTAGGTTATTTGGCCCTTTGCACCTACCCCATTATTTGATAAGATCGTGGCTGATTTGATTGTGGTCTCACCTCCACTTTCCTGTCAGCCTCCCCCCCACCCCCCCCCCACCCCAAAATTCTAGACTTACTTGTCAATCAAAAATCAATCAAACTTAGACATTAATATTTTCAATGATCCAGCTTCCACTGCTTTCTGGAAAATAAAATTCTGCAGATTAAAGACCCTCTGATAGAAAAATTGCTCCCTCATCCCAGTCATAAAGGGAGACCTTTCATTTTTAAATTGTGTCCTCTAATTCTAGACTCACCCACAAAAGGAAACATCCTCCCAGCATCCACCCTGTCAAGTCCCCTCAGAATCTTTTATGTTTCAATCAGATCACCTCACAATCGTCTTCTAATAATATTCATGAATATAGACTCAACCTTTCCCCATAGGACAATGCCTTCATCCCAGCGATCAGTTGAATGAACTTTTTCTGAACTGTTTCTGATGCAATTATATCATTTTTCAAATAAGGAGACCAAAACTGTACACAGTACAAAACAGGAACTTCCTAACACCCTATACAGCAGATGCTATTGAATATGGACTCAACATATTAATGCATTTCTCTCTCCATAGATGCTACCAGACCTGCTGAGTTTATATCCAGCATTCTGTTTTTGTTTCAGATTTCCAACATCGCAGTATTGGCAAGGTTGCCAATCAAGTTGATCTTTACGTTGATGCGAGTTTCCTTAAATCATTTTGCAACAACCTCTAACACTGACGCAGTCCATGGCCCTATGTAACATGGCCTGGACAATGTTCAGGTTTGGGATGATAAGCAACAAGTAACATTCATGCCATACAATTTCCAAGTAGTAACCAGCTCCAACAAGCCATAACCTAACCATTTCCCCATGACGTTTATAAATATATAAAAAGGAAGAGGCTGGCTAGGGTGAACGTTGGTCCCTTAGCGGATGAGAAAGGGGACCTAGTGGTAGGGGATGGGGATATGGCTAAGGTCTTGAATAACTTTTTTGTTTCTGTCTTCACGGAGGAGGACGTGAATAATTTGCCGGGTGTTAGCGATGGAAAGGTGGTAGGACTGGAGGGTCTTAATGACATTACTGTTACTAGAGAGGTGGTGCGCGACAGACTGGAGGGGCTGATTGTGGACAAGTCCCCAGGACCGGATGGAATGCATCCGAGGGTTCTGAAAGAAATGGCGGAGGTGATAGTGGATGCCTTGGTGGTTATTTTCCAGACGTCGCTGGATTCCGGGGAAGTGCCGGAGGATTGGAAAACGGCTAATGTTACGCCGTTGTTTAAGAAGGGTGCCAGGCAAAAGGCGGGGAATTACAGGCCGGTTAGTTTAACGTCTGTGGTAGGTAAAATGTTAGAATCTGTCATTAAGGAGGAAATTGCGAGGCATCTTGAAGGGAATTGCTTGATAGGGCAGACGCAACACGGTTTCATTAAAGGGAAGTCGTGTCTGACAAATTTACTGGAGTTCTATGAGGATGTGTCTAGGGCGGTGGATAGAGGAGAGCCGGTGGATGTGGTCTTTCTGGATTTTCAGAAGGCGTTTGATAAGGTACCTCACAAGAGGTTACTGCAGAAGGTCAGGGGACATGGAGTTGGGGGTAGGGTGTTAGCGTGGATAGAGGATTGGTTGTCAAATAGGAGGCAGAGAGTGGGGGTCAATGGGTGCTATTCGGATTGGCGGTTGGTGACTAGTGGGGTGCCCCAGGGGTCGGTGCTGGGGCCTCAGCTATTTACCATTTATATAGATGATCTGGAGGAGGGAACCGAGTGTAGGGTGTCGAAATTTGCTGATGACACCAAGATTGGGGGAAAGGCAAATTGTGCGGAGGGTGTGGAGAGTCTGCAGAAGGATCTAGATAGGCTGGGCGAATGGGCCAGGAAATGGCAAATGGAATTTAATGTTGGCAAGTGTGAGGTGGTCCACTTTGGTAGGAAGAATGGTAGGAAGGACTATTACTTACGTGGCGAAAAACTGCAGCAGGCGACGGTGCAGAGGGACCTCGGGGTCCTTGTGCATGAGTCGCAAAAACCCAGCCTGCAAGTGCAGCAGGTGGTCAGGAAGGCGAATGGGATGCTGGCCTTCATAGCGAGGGGGATTGAATATAAAAGTAGGGAGGTCTTGCTGCAGCTGTATAGGGCATTGGTGAGGCCGCAGCTGGAGTACTGTGTGCAGTTTTGGGCGCCGCACCTGCGCAAGGATATTTTGGCCCTGGAGGGAGTGCAGAGGAGGTTTACTAGGCTGATACCGGAGTTGAGGGGGTTGAGCTATGAGGAGAGGCTGAATAAACTAGGCTTGTACTCGTTAGAGTTTAGAAGAATGAGGGGAGATCTCATTGAGACGTATAAGATGATGAATGGGATGGATAGGATAGAGGTGGAAAGACTCTTCCCGCTCAAAAAAGACAGTAGGACTAGGGGGCACAGCCTCAAGATAAAGGGGGGGGCGGTTCAGAACGGAGTTGAGGAGGAACTTCTTCACTCAAAGGGTGGTGAATCTCTGGAATTCTCTGCCCGTTGAAGTGGTGGAGGCTGCCTCGCTAAATATTTTTAAGAAGCGGGTTGATGGGTTTTTGATAAGAGAGGGGATTAAGGGTTATGGGGAGAGGGCGGGAAAGTGGAACTGAGCCACGACAGATCAGCCATGATCTTATTGAATGGCGGGGCAGGCTCGAAGGGCCAGATGGCCTACTCCTGCTCCTATTTCTTATGTTCTTATGTTCTTATGTTCTTATGACATATTTAAAACTTTGACCGATAACCAGTCAGGATCAGCTATGTTCTTATTGTCCATTATTAATTGGCCTTGAGAGGGTGCTAGTGAGTCACCTGCTTGACCCACTATATTCCACATACTGTAGATACACCCAGAGTACTGTTAGCTAGGGAGCTCAGAAGTTTGCTACAACGGCCATGAAGAAACAATATATTTCCAAGTCAAGGTGGTGTGTGACTCAGACGGGAATTTGCAAATGGTGATGGTGCCATGCATCTATTGCTTTATCCTTTGCGATGGTAACACTTGTGGGTTTGCAAGAAACTCTCAAAAGAGGTTGAGTGAGTTGCAATGCATTTTATAGATGCTACCACTGTACGCTTTTGGTTGTGAACATATAAGGTGGTGCATGAGCTGCCAATCAAGCAGACTGCTTTCTCCTGAAGGACATTGGGCATCTTGAATATTATTAGGGTAGCACCTATCCAAGCAAGTGGAGAGCATTCCATACTTGAAGATGGTGGAGAGGCTTTGGGGAGTCAGGTGATGAGTTACTCATCACGGAATTCCCAGCACCTGACCTGCTCTTGTAGCCACTGTATTTATATGATTGGTTCAATTAAGTATCTGGTCAATGATATTGCGTCCATATTCAATAGCATCTGCTGTATAGGGTGTTAGGAAGATCCTCTTTTGTACTTTAGTCTCCTTATTTGAAAAATGATAATGTTGATGGATTCCAGCTATTGGAGTGTTTTCTCCGCAATCGTTATTGACCTCAGTTTTGCCAGGGTTCCTTGCTCCTATTCTAGGTCAAATGCTGTCTTCATATTGAGAGCTGCTACTTCCATCTTTCCTTTGGCATATAGTCATGGGTCATGTCGGAATCCAAAAAGGCAGCAAGCAGCTCACTACTTGAAAAGGAACCTGTGGCAATGGCAGAGTAACGACCAAATTGCTCATGATTTCTCAGCAGAGACATAAGCATGACTTTAATGCTGATTAGTTGAAGTCCTGTTGTAGGTGCACCAAAAGCCATTGTCATCCAGAAAAAGCATAGAAACTGAATAGAATGAGGCCCCCAATTTAGTGAATGTAGTTACACAGAACTAAACCAGTGTGCAGCCTACCCTTAAAGTTTTGATTGCAGTAAGGGCTTTAATGAAGCAGCCGATGTTGATTATGTTAAAAAACTCCTGCAGCGATAGCTGAGGACTATAATTATTCACCTCCAATGACTAGCTTTCTTTGTGCCATGTAGATCTTTTTTTTTCCATTCATGTGATGTGCACAATACTAGTAATTTGTAGTTTTGAGAATGTGGTGGACCACCTTCTTGAACCTCTGTAGTCCATGTGGCATAAGTAGACCCAGAGTGCTGTTGGGAAGAGAACTCCAGGATTTTGACACAGCAATGGTAAAGGAACAGCATGATGGTGTGTGACTTGCTAGAGAACTTGCAGATGATGGTACTCCTGTGAATCTGCTTCCCGATCCTTCTAAGTAGTAGATGCTCCCTAGCTACTCTCTTTAATAATCTATCAAATGCAAACCCTTTATTCAGGTAAGATGTGGGTTATTATGGGGAACATTAATACAAAGTAATGACCTGTCTTCCAGGAAATTCTGTCATGTGTGCCCTGTTCGACTGATGTTGCCACAGGAAAAATGAAGGTATCACTGGTCCTTATAAACAAAGAGTTTGTAATTGCTTCATTAATATGTGTAATTTGCTGTGAGACTTACAATTTTACAATGGTGGCCATTTGAATGGAGTTAATTCAGATAGTACAGTTTTCATAGAGGATAAGTGCTCCTAAAACATACAGTGGCCACTGCAGGAGACTGCAAGAATACTGGACACTATACCAGCAATGCTACAGTACACGCATGGAGATACCTCTCCCATCCAGAAGTCATGAGTGGCCGCAACAAAAAAACAACTATGCAAATAATGAGGAAAGGAATGAACACTGGCTTGGCTACTATCTGTAACAGATGCCATTATGTCTAGAATGTTTATTTTGGAGTCACTGCAGTATCATCCATTTGCATTGCACTTACTGCTCTATTGCAGTAAATCACTGGCAGAGGCTTGTGCAATTGGCCTTGCAAATTGATTAGATTTTGCAGGAGTTTCCATATGGTTGATAGACGTAAAGCCACAGCTGACAGGCCTGCAATCAAATAATGCTTCCAAACGCAAACGAGAATCTAGTAATAAGATGCATTCTTAAAATGGAAACACAGCACGCAGAATGATAAGACAGACCATCACCCTTACAAAGTGAAAGATGACACCTGAAGAACAGTCGGCAATGTTTGCAAATGTTTCATAGAAATCATCCCACAAGAACAGAAGAATTAGGAACAGGACTAAGCCATTTGGCTTCATTGTTCAATAAGAACATAGCTGATCCTTACTGGGCATCAGTCAGAATTGTATCCACGCAATAATCTAGAGGAGGAATAGGTTCAATGTTAGGGGGTTCTTCTTTTCCTGGAGTAGTGAGCCCCTCAAGTCTGTTGCTGGCTTGTGCAACTTTTACAGATGCACCATAGAAAGCATTCTTTCTCGTTGTTTCACAGCTTGGTATGGCTCCTGCTCTGCCCAAGACCACAAGAAACTACAAAAGGTCGTGAATGTAGCCCAATCCATCACACAAACCAGCCTCCCATCCATTCACTCTGTCTACACTTCCCGCTGCCTTGGCAAAGCAGCCATAGAGTCATAGAGGTTTACAACATGGAAACAGGCCCTTTGGCCCAACTTGTCTATGCCGCCCTTTTTTGTAAAACCCCTAAGCTAATCCCAATTGCCTGCATTTGGCCCATATCCCTCTATACCCATCATACCCATATAACTATCCAAATGATTTTTAAAAGACAAAATTGTACCCACCTCTACTACTACCTCTGGCAACTTGTTCCTGACACTCACCACCCTCTGTGAAAAAATTGCCCCTCTGGACACTTTTGAATCTCTCCCCTCTCACCTTAAACCTATGCCCTTGAGTTTTAGACTCCCTTACCTTTGGGAAAAGCAGCCAGCATAATTAAGGACTCCACGACCCTGGACATTCTCTCTTCCACTTTCTTCCGTCAGGAAAAAGATACAAAGTCTGAGGTAACATACCAACCGACTCAAGAACAGGTTCTTCCCTACTGCTGTCAGACTTTTGAATGGACCTACCTCACACTATGCTGATTTTTCTTTACATCTTAGCTATGACTGTAACATTACAATCTGCACTCTCTCCTTCTCTATGAACCGTATGCTTTACCTGTATAGCACACAAATAATATTTTTCATTGCATACTAATACATGTGACAATAATAAATCAAATCACTGTGCGCTGACCCTTTGCATGTTTTGGAATGGAAGCTGATTATATTCATATCTGAACAGAGATCAATCACATCATAGAAAAGGTAAGCAGATTAACAGTTAACACACACTATCAGTGTGATCTCCTAGACTGCAATAGAATGTCAGAGGAGTTCAAAGAGGAATCTTCTAAATTATCTTTCTCCTTTGTTGGACCTATTTTTCCTCTGTTCTTTTGCCTCTCCCAGAATTACATGGAATAGGAAATGTCTAGTTCTGATAGAACATAGAACATAGAACATTACAGCGCAGAACAGGCCCTTCGGCCCACGATTTTGCACGGACCAGTTAAAAAACAATGACCCTCTAACCTAAACCAATCCCTTTTCATCCATAAACCTATCCATGGATCTCTTAAACGCCCCCAAACTAAGCGCATTTACAACTGCAGCAGGCAGGGCATTCCAATCCTTCACCACCCTCTGGGTAAAGAACCTACCCCTGACATCCGTCCTATAACTACCTCCCCTTAATTTAAAGCCATGCCCCCTCATGCTAGCTTTCTCCATCCGAGGAAAAAGGCTATCACTATCCACCCTATCTAAACCTCTAATCATCTTATATGTTTCAATAAGATCCCTTCTTAGCCGCCTTCTTTCCAGCGAAAACAACCCCAAATCCCTCAGTCTCTCCTCATAGGACCTCCCCTCCATACCAGGCAACATCCTGGTAAACCTCCTCTGCACCCTCTCCAAAGCCTCCACATCCTTCCTATATTGTGGGGACCAGAACTGCACACAATACTCCAAGTGCAGCCGCACCAGAGTTGTGTATAGTTGCAACATGACGCTGCGACTCCTAAATTCAATCCCCCTACCAATAAACGCCAAGACACCGTATGCCTTCTTAACAACCTTATCTACTTGATTCCCTACTTTCAGGGATCTATGTACACATACACCTAGATCCCTCTGTTCATCCACACTATTCAGAGTCCTCCCGTTAGCCCTATACTCGACACATCTGTTATTCCTACCAAAGTGAATTACCTCACACTTCTCCGCATTAAACTCCATCCGCCACCTCTCAGCCCAGCTCTGCAACCTGTCTAAGTCTCCCTGCAAACTATGACACCCTTCCTCACAATCTACCACACCTCCGACTTTGGTGTCATCAGCAAATTTACTAATCCACCCAACTATACCCTCATCCAGATCATTAATAAAAATTACAAACAGCAGTGGCCCCAAAACAGATCCCTGAGGCACACCACTCGTAACTGAACTCCATGACGAATATTTACCATCAACCACCACCCTCTGTCTCCTATCTGCTAGCCAATTCCTGATCCAATTTCCTAGATTACCCTCAATCCCATACATCTGCATTTTCTGCAGAAGCCTACCATGGTGAACCTTATCAAATGCCTTACTAAAATCCATATATACCATGTCAACTGCCTTTCCCCCCATCCACCTCTTTGGTCACTTTCTCAAAAAACTCGATAAGGTTAGTAAGGCACGACCTACCCGCTACAAAACCATGCTGACTATCTCCAATCAATTCATTACTCTCCAAATAACTATAAATCCTATCCCTAATAATTTTTTCTAAAACCTTGCCCACAACAGAAGTAAGACTCACCGGTCTATAATTCCCGGGGAAGTCTCTGTTCCCCCTCTTAAACAATGGGACAACATTCGCTATCCTCCAATCTTCCGGTACTATACCTGAGACCAACAACGACCTGAAGATCAGAGCCAGAGGCTCTGCAATCACCTCTCTTGCCTCCCAGAGAATCCTAGGGTAAATCCCGTCCGGACCAGGGGACTTATCTATTTTCAAACACGCAAGAATATCCAGCACATCCCCCTTATCAACTGCAATACTGTCTAGTTTACACCCCTGCAACCCAGTGTTCTCCTCAGCTACAATCATGTCCCCCTGCGTGAACACCGAAGAGAAATATTGGTTCAAAGCCTCTCCAATCTCTTCCGGTTCCACACACAACTTCCCTCTGCTGTCTGTAACTGGCCCTAATCTTGCCCTAACCAACCTTCTGTTCTTAACATACCTATAGTTCGCCTTAGGATTCTCCTTAATCCTATCAGCCAAAGTCTTCTTATGTCCTCTTTTAGTCCTTCTTAACTCACTCATCAACTCCCTCCTAGCCAATCTAAAGCTTTCTAGTGCACTACCTGAGCCCTCAAATCTCATCCGAACATAAGCCTCCTTTTTCTTTTTAACCAATGAATCAACCTTTTTTAGTGCACCACGGTTCCCTAGCTCTACCAATTCCTCCTTGCCTGACAGGGACATACCTATCAAGGACTCGCAGTAGCTGCTCCTTGAAAAAACTCCACATTTCGGACGTTCCCAGTCCCTGTAGTCTCCTAGTCCAACCTACGCTTCCTAATTCTCTCCTAATAGCCACATAATTACCCTTCCCCCAGCTAAAACTACTGACCCGAGGTTCATGCCTATCCCTTTCCATCACTAAGGTGAACGTAACCGAATTGTGGTCACTATCACCAAAATGCACACCAACTTCCAAGTCCAGCACCTGGTCTGGCTCATTTCCCAGCACCAAATCCAATATAGCCTCACCTCTAGTTGGCCTATCAACATACTGAGTCAAAAAACCTTCCTGCACGCTTTGTACAAAAACTGACCCCTCTAACGAGCTAGAGCTATAGCAATTCCAATCAATATTAGTAAAGTTAAAGTCCCCCATAACAATTACCCTATTACTTTCACTCCTAACCAGGATCGTCTCCGCAATCCTTTCCTCAATCCTTTCCTCAACCTCTCTAGAACTTTTAGGAGGTCTGTAAAAGACTCCCAATAGGGTGACCTCTCCTCTCCTATTTCTAATCTCCGCCCATACTACCTCAACAGACAAGTCCTCATCAAACTTCCTCTGTGACACTATGACACAGTCCTTGACTAATAATGCTAACCCTCCCCCCCTTCTACCTCCTTCTCTACTCTGACTAAAGCATTTGAACCCCGGAACCTGCAACAACCATTCCTGACCCTGCTCTATCCACGTCTCTGAAATGGCCACAACATCAAAGTCCCAGGTACTGATCCACGCTGCAAGTTCATCCACTTTATTGCGAATACTCCTCGCATTAAAGTATACGCATTTCAAACCCTGCTCCGCCCCACCCCCGCGATGCCGTGCATTGCAGTCCCCATCTATGCCCCCCTCACTTTCACCCCCTCTACTCAGGATCCCACCCCCCCTCCGAATCAGTTTAAACCTCCCTGCATAGCCTTTGCAAATTTACCCCCCAGGATATTGGTTCCCCTCCGATTCAGGTGCAGACCATCACTCTTATAGAGGTCCCACCTTCCCCAGAATGAGCCCCAATTGCTCAAGTACCTGAACTCCTCCTTCCTGCACCATCCCCTCAGCCACGAGTTCAAACTTTCCCTCTCTCTATTCCTCTCTAAACTATCCCGTGGCACAGGCAAGAGTCCGGAGATAACCACTCTTTCTGACTTGGCCTTTAGTTTCCACCCCAACTCCATAAATCTCTGCTTAATATCCCCTTCCCTTAACCTCCCTATGTCATGCGTCCCCACATGAACTATAACTTGGGGTTGATCTCCCTCTCTCCTAACAGTCCTGAATACCCTTTCCGATACATCCCGGACCCCAGCCTCTGGTAGGCAACACACCAGCCCTGAGTCCCTACCATTACTTCTGACTCTCCTATCCGTCCCTCTAACTGTGGAGTCCCCAATCACTAGGCCCAATCTTTTACATCCCCTAACCACCTGAGCTTTCACAATAGGCTCACCTCCAGAGACCTGCTCCCTTTGGCTATCCCCAGTTGATTCCTCCTCAACTGTAGCCTCCAGGACCGAAAACCTATTTTGGAGGGGAACAGCCCCAGGGGATTGTCCCCCCGATTGCTTCTTTCCCCTCTTCCTGGCATTTACCCAAGACTCATTTCTAGGAGTGACTATCTCCTTATAACTCCTATCGATGTCCACCTCCGTCTCTGAAATTATGCGGAGTTCCTCTAATTCCACCTCCAGCTCCTTTACACGCTCCTCCAGAAGCTGCAATCGAGCACACTTCCTACAAGTAAAATCACCTGAAACACTACTGGAGTCCCTCACCACATACATCCCACAGGAGATGCAGCTTACTGCCTGAACTGCCATCCCTGAAACAATTACCAGCAGAAAAAAAAACAAAAGAAAAAAACTTCCCACACACTTATAATTAGGTTAGAGGAGGTGGGAGGGTGGGATTCTCTACCAGTGTAGAGGATCGGGTATCCCCTCTGCTCTAATTTATAGGGTCAGGGACCCAAGAAAAAAAAACTACAACTACCGGTAAGCGTCCTAGTGACGACTTCCGACTTCTAACTAATTTTAAAAAAAACCGCCGATACTCGCGACTTTAAACTAGAAATAAAAAGTTAAAAAATATAAACAGAAAACGTACCTTTCTTGCGGCCTCCTCACACGCCCAAAAATCGCTGCCTCTCGATGCTGCTCCTCAGGAACAATGATGTTCAAGCTATCATGGGTTTGGGGCAAGCTAGATACAACAGCTGTTCCTTCCCTATCCATTATTTTCAGTGTGTAGGTGGAGGTCACTAGAGGAAAGGAGATTTCAGCTTCCATTGTGTTAACAGAGATATCATCAGGAACAGTGAGATATGTAAAAAGATGGGCTTCCGAGCCATGGATGAGCTGCAGTTTATGGTGCATGGAAGAAAGAACCCTGACCAGGAGCGCTTTGGAATAGTTGAGCCTAAAAGTGCAAAGGCATAGATGATGGGCTGAGACCATAAGACATAGGAGCAGAATTAGGCCACAGGCCCATCGAGACTGCTCTGCCATTCAATCATGGCTGATATTTTTCTCATCCCCATTCTCTTGCCTTTTCCCCATAACCCCTAACCCCCTTATTAATCAAGAACCTATCTATCTCTGTCTTAAAAGGACACTCAATGACATGGCCTCCACAGCCTTCTACAGCAAAGAGTTCCACAGATTCACCACCCTCTGGCTGAAGAAATTCCTCCTCATCTCTGTTTTAAAGGATTGTCCATTTAGTCTGAAGTTGTGCCTTCCGGTTCTAGTTTTTCCTACCAGTGGAAACATCCTCTCCACATCGACTCTATCCGGGCCTTGCAGTATTCTGTAAGTTTCCATTCTAAACTCAAACGAGTACAGACCCAGAGGCTCAACCGTTCCTCATTCAACTGAGGCAAGGATAGTGTTCACATCGTAATGGAGGTGAGATTAGGTGGTCTTTGCAATGGACAGCATATGTAATCAGATATGACAGAGGTTACAAACATCCTGGTTCCGTGCCTGAAGTGGTGAATGGATTTAAATGGGTGTTTGACAAGTTTCTGAGAGAAACGACATTTCCAATAAATGGGGTGTAGGGTAAGTTGTTAGTTGTTTATGTTTTTGCGGATGTACCATTCTCTGGTTGAGACTACCAGTTTCTTGATTGCTTTAGAGAATTTCCCAGAGATTTTCCACCTTGGTTGCAGTTATTTGTTTCTCTCAGAAAGTAGTAAGCAAGTGATATAGAACTAGTGCAATTAAGGTGGCATGGTAGCAGAATGGTTAGCACTGCTGCTTCACAGTGCTAGGGACCCGGGTTCAATTCCCAGCTTGGATCATCGTCTGTGTGGAGTTGGCACATTTACCTCGTGTGTGTGGGTTCACTCCAGTTTCCTCCCACGTTCTGAAAGACCTGAACAGGCCCCAGACTGTGGCAATTAGGGGAATTTCACAGTAAATTCATTGCAGTGTTAATGTAAGCCTTACTTGTGAGTAATAAATAAATTTTATTTTACTTTTTTTGATACACCATTATCTGGCTAGGATTAACTTTTTCATTCATTTGTGGGCGTTGCTGGTTAGGTCAGCATTCATTGTTCATCCCTAATTGCCCTCAAGAAGGTGGTGGTGAGCTGTCTTCTTGAACCACTACTGTCCATGTGGTGTAGGTACACTCATAGTGCTGTTAGGAAGAGTGGCCCATGATTTTGACTCAACGACAGTGAAGAAACTGTAATATATTTCCAAGTTTGAATGGCAAGTGGCTTCGAGGCTTGGTGCTCCTTTTCTTTCCTCCCTTCCTATGTTTTCCAGCCACAGAACAGTACTGAACCAGCCAGACTGGAACTGTGTGTTTTGACAACAGCAATGGGATAGATCAACATTGGAATTGAATCATTTGAAAATTAGACCAAGTGAATCAATTTGACAATGACCAGATAATCTTGCTTAGTTACAGGAGTTAAGGGGTAATATTGTGCAGGACACTATCACTTCCTTGTTCTTCAAATTAGTGTCACAGTATATTTTGCATGCATTACAGGACAGATAGGACCTTGTTTCAACATTTCATTGAAAAGATAGATCTCTGACACACAGCCACACAGTCTCAGTGTTGCGGTGGTGTGGCAGTTTAGATTTTGCGATCAAGTTTTGAAGTGGGACAAAAGTAAAGAAGTTATAAATTAAAAAGCACTGTTTTGGCCTCAACTGGAGTACTGTACCCAATTTTTGGAACTACACTTGAGGAAGAATCTGGAGGATGCAGATTTACAAGAATAGCTCCAGGGATTGGTGGAACGGCAAATTGCGCGGAGGGTGTGGAGAGTCTGCAGAAGGATCTAGATGGGCTGGGCGAATGGGCCAGGAACTGGCAAATGGAATTTAATGTTGGCAAGTGCGAGGTGGTCCACTTTGGTAGGAATATGGTAGGAAGGCCTATTACTTACGTGGCGAAAAACTGCAGCAGACGGCGGTGCAGAGGGACCTCGGGGTCCTTGTGCATGAGTCGCAAAAACCCAGCCTGCAGGTGCAGCAGGTGGTCAAGAAGGCTAATGGGATGCTGGCCTTCATAGCAAGGGGGATTGAATATAAAAGTAGGGAGGTCTTGCTGCAGCTGTATAGGGCATTGGTGAGGCCGCAGCTGGAGTACTGTGTGCAGTTTTGGTCGCCGCACTTGCGCAAGGATACTTTGGCCTTGGAGGGAGTGCAGAGGAGGTTTACTAGGCTGATGCCGGAGCTGAGGGGGTTGAGCTATGAGGAGAGGCTGAATAAACTAGGCTTGTATTCGTTAGAGTTTAGAAGAATGAGGGGAGATCTCATTGAGACATATAAGATGATGAATGGGATGGATAGGATAGAGGTGGAGAGGCTCTTCCCACTCAGAAAGGACAGTAGGACTAGACGGCACAGCCTCAAGATAAAGGGGGGGGGGTGGTTTAGAACGGAGTTGAGGAGGAACTTCTTCACTCAAAGGGTGGTGAATCTCTGGAATTCTCTGCCCGTTGAAGTAGTGGAGGCTGCCTCGCTAAATATTTTTAAGACGCGGGTTGATGGGTTTTTGATAAGCGAGGGGATTAAGGGTTATGGGGAGAGGGCGGGAATGTGGAACTGAGCCACGACAGATCAGCCATGATCTTATTGAATGGCGGGGCAGGCTCGAAGGGCTAGATGGCCTACTCCTGCTCCTATTTCTTATGTTCTTATGATAAGGGGCTTCCATTACATGGATAGATTGGAGAAGTTGTGCTTGTTTCTGCTTAGAGAAGGTTGAGAGGAGATTTGATAGAGGTGTTCAAAATCACAAGGAGCTGCACAGAGTAGATAACTGCTCCTGTTGGCAGAAGTGTTGAGAAACAGAGGACACAGATTTAAGACAATTGGTAAAGGAACCAGATAATTTTTTTTTCGATGCAGCAAGTAGTTGTGACATAGAAAGTATTACCTGAAGATCTGGTGGAGGCACATTCTATTGTGACCTTCAAATGAGAATTGGTAAGCACCTGAGGAAAAATATTAGAGCAATGGGGGTAGGAGATTGGACTCGCTAAACTACCCTTTAGAGACCAGCACAGTCACAAAGAGACAAATTGCCTCCTTCTATGCAGGTACCATTTTTTGATGATTCAATGAATGTTCCCTTCAATAAGTTGACTTGACTTTCATTAGCTTCAGTGGGGGAAAGACCACATACAGAGGGGATTAAGATAATTACATCTCTGATTCTGGTCCTAATTGACTTTCTTAACCCATGCCTGGTATATTTTATTTTTATTAGTTCAATGTTTTCAGCAAAAAAAATACAAACAAGCATAAATTCAGTTCCGATATTTATGGTATCTAGCAAAAGAATGACACTTTATAGACAGTGAGTAATCTAATTTCATATTCACAACAATGTTTTGAATATAAATTAAGGGATGATGGAAAGTCCATTCCCATATCTTATTCCATCCTCAAAATAGAATGAGATTTATCATGAGGCTATTAAGGTTTAACGTACAGATATCAGTTGAACTCAACTCAGTATACTTACTTTGTAATGAATGGTTACGTATCAATTACAAATTCACTGAAGATATCACTTCTATGTATTCAGATTGCACAGAATTAATATCTGAATTTATCAATAATTTTACAGACTTTGTTACCTCTGTTAGGTTCCCAGTTACACAGCTCAATTCATAAGCTACCAGATTGGAACAAGTCACACTCTTCAAAGATTAGTAGATCTTTGTCTTCACTCATTAAATAACCGGCCCTAAAATTCTGAACAGAACAATTTAATTTAGATGCCTGATGAAAAATACTAGTGAGTGGTATCAGCAGAACTGAAATAGGAAAACTTCATTCCTTTTATTCCAACCATTCATTTCAACAGGCTTGGTGCAAATTTCCACTAGTGTTCATCCTGGTTACAAACATTTGGAATCTCATGTTTTGCAAAGACTCTCTGGTGTTTCAACGCACATGATTGTATGTACCAAAGAATAAGACAAAAGATACCCTTTATCCAACCACCGTGCAACCACGCACACTATTATTAACCTGCATCCCCAAAACATGTGAATATTTGTCCAATGCTGGACACTGATCAATTTCCATGCCTAAGATAAGCCAGTCACTTGAAGATGTACACCAGCGGTTTGAGTGCATGACTAGATCAAACAATTAAAAAAGACCTCCTGCGGCTTTCAATAATGCAGAGTTCCAAAACAATGGACATTTACCCTGATCCTAAGGAAGACCTGATCAGGAGTCAGTGTCCATTCTCTTTTGGCTTTCGCGTCAAACCAAACCAATAAAAGAGAAAAAAAAGATTTGATGAGAAATTATGGCTGTCAAACACTGAATGTTCAATTGACAATAGCTGAATTACGAGTGCGACACTTTATTACTAACTTCATTGTTCAGAAAAGTAAATCACATTTGAATTTAAAAACAGGTGAACATTTGTCAGCAGAAGATATCTTCTATTCTGCGTATTACTAGACTTATTCTTAAAAGCATTTGTACAGCAGGAAAATTACTTCTATTTACCGCTCAATGGCTATAAATACACATTACGTAATCTTATTCCCACTGATATATTTTAAAAACACTTTCTAAATGTCACTAAATAAATTGATTAAATTCAGACAAGACATTACATTTATTCCCATTACCTGCTGAAGAGGGTGCTAAGTATCCTCTGGCACTATTTGTAGAAGAGAACAGAGTTCGGTTGAGTGTCCCATTCAAGATTTCTTTGTCAACTAACTACTCGTTTAACCAAAAACAGATTGTCTGTCATCCAGTCAACCATTTAACTGCAGTCTTCGACTTAGCTGTGCAGAATATAGCTGCCACTTTTATCTACATAGCTGTGACTGTATTTCAGAAATAACCCAGTGGTTGTGAAGCATTTTGAAATTCACAAAAGATGCCTAAACTGCTGCTGAGTCTTTGTAGTGCCAGCATTCCTTCCACAAGAAGGAGATATGGAGTATTCCCCCACCCTGTCCAATTCATAGGATTTGTTGCAGGAAGTGAATGTATACTTTGTTTGATACCATTACAACAATGATACTTTAAAAATGATTCATTGGTTGTAAAGATCTTTAGAATATAAAATAAATTACAAACATCTTTCTTTCTTGTATTATCTAATTGGTTCTGGAGTATATCATTCATTCAGATCACCTAATTTCCTTCGGTTCTGAAAATTCAGCTCTATTGCTATGCAATTTGTACCCACATGTTCAGCTTTTGGATATACATTTTTAATAACTGGGATGAAAAATGCAGAAACATACATGATTGCAAAACTAAATTTGGAAACAGTTGTGTGGACAACAGCTGGATGTTATAAAGCAGGTTGAGATTGAATGGGAAAAAATAAAGACCTCTGGAATTTAATGTGGTGAATTATGAGATCATTCACTTTGGGAAATTTAAATAGAAATATTTTCTCAATGGTAAGAGACTAGCGAGACATGGATGAGCAAAAGGATTTAGGAAGGCATATACACAATGGCTAAAAAGGTACGAAAGCAATCAAAAATGTTAGAGTAGGGAGGATTGGAGTGCAAAAGTGAAGTAATGCCTTAGTTGTATGAGCCTGAATCAGACTACAGTCAGATTAGAGTTTTCATGTTAGGAAATGAACCTCAGTAAAAATACACTGGCTTCACAAGGAGTGTAGCAGATTCACTAGGGCTTAAAGATTAAATCACGGGAACAGATTACACAAACTGGCCTTGCATTCTCTTACATTTGGTGGGTGAGGGGTGATAAGGTGTCCGAGGTCCGACAATCTTCAGCTGCTTCATCAATGACCTTCCTTCCAACTTCCATCAGAAGGTCAGAAGTGGCAATGTTAGCTGATGATTGTACAATATTCAGCACCATTCATGATTCCTCAGATAATGAAGTAGTCCGTTCCAAATACAGCATTCCCTGGACAATATCCAGGTTTGGGCTGAAAAGTGGCAAGTAACATTCATGTCACACAAGACAGAAGCTAACCGTCACCACATGACATTCGATGGTATTATCATTGCTGAATCCCCCACTATCAGCATCCTGGAGGTTATCATTGACCTGAAACTGAACTGGATCAGCCATATGAATACCCTGACTACAAGAGCAGATCAAAGGCTATGAATCCTGCACAGAGTAGCTCGCCTTCTATCTTCCAATGCCAGTCCATCTTCTACACGGCACAAGTCAAGAGCGTAATGGAATATTCTCCACTTGCCTGGATGAGTGCAGCTCAAACAACATTCAAAAAAGCTTGACACCATCCATGGCAAAGTAGCCCGCTTGATTGGCAACCCTCACAAACACCTCTACCTGAAAGCTTCCCTCGAAGCCACCCACCATCCTGACATGGAAGTACGTCACCATTCCTTCCCTGCCACTTGGTGAAAATCCCGGACATTCCTTCCTTACAGCACTGTGAGTGTACCTACACCACATGGACTGCAGTGGTTCAAGAAAACAGCTCACTACTACCTTTTGGAGGGCAATTAGGAATGGGCAATAAATGCCGGCCTAAACAGCAACACCCACGTCTCAAGAATATTTTTTTTAAAAATTACTTTTTATGTACAATTCATGTGAACACGGTTTGCAAGCAATATGCGATAGTTGATATATCATAGCATTAAAAAATAATTTCAAGTGCAATGCTATATATTATTTTTAAACTTCCCAGTGGTAAATTTTGTATACTAATACTCTGAGCCATGGAATTGATATCTTTGAGACAAAAGAATGGAATCTGGAGTACGCACACGGGCTTGCTCCATATACAAGTGCAAGTGAAAATGAAACAACGTGCAGAGAACAGAGGGCACACAGACCCAGGAAAGTACAAGTCTCGAGAGTTAACCACTGGATCATGTGGGTCTTAGCATGCAAGCTTAACGCAGAGCCATCAGCAAATAAGTCAAGGATGTCATTGAAGTTCTATCAAGTAGCACTTACTCAGCAATAACCTACTCACTGACCCTCAGCTTTGGTTCTGCCAGGGTCACTCAGCTCCTGACCTCATTACAACCTTGATATAAACATGAACAAAAGACCTGAATTAAAGGGATGGAGCGAGAGTGACTGTCCTCGACATCAGGGCAGCATTTGATCAAGTGCAGCAATAAGGAGCCCTGGTAAAACTGGAGTCAATGAGAATCAGGTGAAAAAGTCTCTACTCCTTGGGGTCATACCTAGCATAAAGGAAGATGGTTGTGGTTGTTGGAGGTCAATCATTTTGATCCAAACACATCACTGCAGGATTTCTTCAGTATGGTGTCCTAGGCCCAGCCATCTTCAGCCGCTTCAGCAGTGACCTTCTTTCCATCATTATCTCAGAAGTGGGGATGTTCGCTGATGATTGCGTAATGTTCAGCATCTTTGGAAGTTCCATTGATACTGACAGAATCCATGTCAATATGCAGCAAGCCCTGGACAATATACAGGTTTAGACTGATAAATGGCAAGTAACATTCATGCCACACAATTGCCAGGCAATGGGCATTTAAAAGAAGAGAAAATCCAAGTATCTTCTCTTAACATTACCATTGCTGAATCCTCCACTATTATCCTTTGGGTTTTCTTTTGACCATAAACTCAGCTGTACAAACACTGTGCTTACAAGAGCAAATCAGAGGCTGAGGATTCTGCGGAGATTAACTCACTTCCTGACTCCCCAAAGCCTGTCCACTATCTACATGGTACAAGTCAGGAATGTGATAAAAAACACTCCACTTGCCTGGATGAGCGCAGATCCAATAACACTCAAGGAAGGTGTTTTGACACAATGATTTGATTTGATTTATTATTGTCACATGTATTAGTATACAGTGAAAAGTATTTTCTTACATGCTATACAAAGCATACTGATCATAGAGTGTGCAGAATGTAACGTTACAGTCATAGCTAGGGTGTAGCGAAAGATCAACTTAATGCAAGGTAGGTCTATTCAAAAGTGTGATGGCAGCAGGGAAGAAGCTGTTTTTGAGTTAGTTGATACATGACTTCAGACTTTTATATCTTTTTCCTGATGGAAAGAGGTGCAAGAGTATATGTTCGGGCGTCTGGGGTCCTTAATTAAGCTGGTTGCTTTGCCGAATCAGCAGGAAGTATAGACAGTGTCGTTGGATGGGAGGCTGGTTTGCGTGATGGATTCAACCACATCCATGACTTTTGTAGTTTCTTGCAGTCTTGTGCAGAGCAGCAACCAAACCAAGCTGCTATAAACTAGAAAGAATGCTTTCAATAGTACATTTGTAAAAGTTGGAGAGAGTAATAGCTGACATGCCAAATTTCCTTAGTCTTCTGAGAAAGTAGAGGCGTTGGTGGGCTTTCTTAACTGTAGTGTCAGAAATGGGGGAGGGGGGGGGGGTCAGGACAGGTTATTGGTGATCTGGACACCTAAAAATCTGAAGCTCTCTACACCCTTTCTACTTCATCTCCATTGATCTCCACTACGCTTCCTGAAGTCAATGACAATTTCCTTCATTTTGTTGACATTGAGGGAGAGATTATTGTCATCGCGCCATTTCACTGGATTCTCTATCTCATTCCTGTACTCTGTCACATCATTGTTTGAAATCTGATCCACTACGGTAGTGTCATCCACAAATTTGAAAATCAAGTTGGAGGGGTAAATGCAGGATGAATCAGTGCATGACTGGCACCCCATCATCCACTTCCAACATGTAGAACATAGAACACAGAAAAACTACAGCACAAACAGGCCCTTCGGCCCACAAGTTGCACCGATCATATTGCTACCTACTAGGCTTACCTATAACTCTCTATTAAGTCCCATGTACTCATCCAGAAGTCTCTTAAAAGACCCTAATGATTTTGCCTCCACCACCACCGATGCAGCCGATTCCACTCACCCACCACCCTGAGTGAAAAACTTAACCCTGACATCTCCTCTGTACCTATTTCCCATCACCTTAAACCTGTGTCCTCTCGTAGCAACCATTTCAGCCCTGGGAAAAAGCCTCTGAGAATCCACCTGATCAATACCTCTCAACATCTTATACACCTCTATCAGGTCACCTCTCATCCTTTGTCTCTCCAAGGAGAAAAGACCAAGCTCCCTCAACCTATCCTCATAAGGCATGCACCCAGTCCAGGCAACATCCTTGTAAATCTCCTCTGCTGCCTTTCAATAGCTTCCACATCCCTCCTGTAATGAGGTGACCAGAACTGAGCACAGTACTCCAAGTGGGGTCTGACTAGGGTCTTATAAAGCTGCAGCATTATCTCCCAACTCCTAAACTCAATCCCTCAATTGATGAAGGCCAGTACACCATATGCACTACCTGCGAGGCTGATTTAAGATTCCTATGGACCCGGACCCCAAGGTCCTTCTGATCCTCATGTGGATCCTCTACACTGCCAAAATGCACCACTACACATTTATCTGGGTTGAAGTCCATCTGCCACTTCTCTGCCCAGTCTTGCATCCTATGTCACATTTACTTCCTTCACCACTGACACAGTGGCAGCGGTGTGTACCATTGACAAAATACACTACAGCAACTCACCAAGACTCCTTCAACAGGACCTTCCAAGCCAGCAAGGTCTATCATCTTGAGAGACAGGGGTACCAGATGCCATCAGGCTCCCCTCCAAATCAAACACCATCCTGATTTGGAATTATGTCACTTTGCCTTCACTGTTGTTGGATTAAAATTCTGGAGCCCCCTTCCCAAAGGCACTGTCTTGCACCACATAAGATCATAAGAAATAGGAGGAGTAGGCCATCTGGCCCTTCATGGACTGCAACAGCGTAAGAAGGTAACTCAGCACCATCTTTGCAAGGGATTGCCCAAGTATTTATTACCCAATTAATTAGTGATGGGCAATAGATGCTGGCCTAGCCAGCGATGTCCACATCCAGTGAACAAATAAAAAGTCAGATTAAAGAAGTGGGAACATACAATGAAAATGATGGCATGAAAATGGGATCAAAAGTTCATCTTGGGGTTAAATATGACTCCAATTTGATGTTGTGAACAGTCTGATCCAGCTTTAGGCAATTGCCACAGGGAAAGGATGGAATCTATGGCTAGAAAGTAAAGTTTGTGGTAGGGACAATTGTTTCCATTTCGCCAATAATTAAACAGAAGGAAATTTTTGCTCATTCAATACTGGATGTTGGACTAGCAGTCTGAATACTTGGGGACAATAAAAGGGTGAAGGAAGGTGGTAAGATAGAGCTGTGTGCTTTTGGCAACACATGAAAACTGCTCTTGAATGACTACACTGAGGGCATATGTAGGGAAAAAATAGAGCAAGGGG
Organism: Carcharhinus amblyrhynchos; assembly: GCF_965287045.1. Taxonomy (NCBI): domain Eukaryota; kingdom Metazoa; phylum Chordata; class Chondrichthyes; order Carcharhiniformes; family Carcharhinidae; genus Carcharhinus; species Carcharhinus amblyrhynchos. The sequence goes on from NC_137327.1 coordinate 129,118,004, forward strand.
GCAGTTGGAGGGGGCTAGTAAGGTAAGTGCTTGGGGGAACATCAGGGCCATTAGTGTGGGAGCAGGAAGAAAAGCCATTGCAAGTGATTCTCTGACTATAATTAGACAGTTAACAGAACCAGGTGAATGCAGTCCCACCCAGCTTGACAGCAGGGGCAAGGTGTTGGAGAAGGATGATGCGGTCAACCATGTTAAAACCTGCTGAAGGTCATGAAAGGCGAGAGAAAATAGTTTACTTTTGTCATAGACACATTGGATGCAATTTGTGATTTTGCCAAGAGCCTTTTTGGTAGGGGTGCGCAGGGGGTTGAAACCTGATTGGAGGGATTCAATTAGTTCCTGGAAAAAAAGGTAAGGAATCGGTAATCAGAGCAGCACAGTAGCACAGTGGTTAGCACTGCTGCCTCTCAGCGGTAGGGACCTGGTTTGATTCCTGGCTTGGGCACTCTCAGGGAGAATGTGCAAACTCTGGACGGTGTCTGTGTGGGTTTCCTCTGTGTGCTCCAGTTTTCTCCCACATTTCTAAGATGTGCTGGTTGGGTGCATTGACCCAAACAGGTGCAGACTGTTGCAACTAGGAGAATTTAACAGTAATTTAATTGCAGTGTTAATGTAAACATTACTCCTGTCTAATAAATAAGCTTTAAGGCAAAGACAGAAACTATTAAAGGGATGTGGCACAAATTCACCAGTTGAGGAGGGGGTGAATGGAATTATAAGAGCAGGTTGCATAAACTTGACCTACATTCTACCACATTTAGAAGCTTGAGGAATGATTTACTAGAGATTGTTCTCATCACTCATTGTGCATGCATTCATGTGAACACACTTGGGGGTGTTTAGAAAACTAAGAATCATTTCGGAAGCAAAAATTGATTTTCAAATTTAATGCTTGCAAAGAAAAATCCAGAATAATCTTAAACAGATCCAGGCCATTAGAAAAGATGTTTCAGAGGGTAGTGGAAGACTGGAATCTACATCCCCAAAGGACTGTGGGCTACTGGGTAAACTTAAATTTTCAAGATTTTGATTTGATTTATTATTGTCACATGTATTAACAAACAGTGAAAAGTATTGCTTCTTGTACACCATATGATCAAAACATACTGTTTATAAGGAGGAAATGAGAGGGTGCAGAATGTAGTCATACAGTCATTACTAGAGTGTAGAGAAAGATCAATTTAATACAAGGTAGATCCATTCGAAAGTCTGTTAGCAGCAAGGAAGGTAACAGAGTTTTAAAAAATTAGAATAGAGTTTTAAAAGCATAGAATAAAGTAGAAGGTAGAATTAGAGGGTATGAAGACTGAGATTAATAGATTTTTCAATGGGTATGGATATGAAACAAAGGCACATAAATGAAAGTGACATATATAGATTGATTACAATCAAACTGTATGGAGGTAAAAGTTCAAGGGAGTGAAGGATTTCCACATTCCTCAACTGTTTCACTGAGAAATCCTGAGTTTATCCCATCCAGATCTTGTTTTCCTGCATTAGATATTGTCCTTCATACCAGTCCAAGTTTCACTAGCATCTCTGAACTAATCTCCTTTTCCCATTTTCAGTATGTTTTCCTTTACAAAGAACAAAGAGAATTACAGCACAGGAACAGGTCCTTTGGCCCGCCAACCCTGCACCAACCATGCTGCCCAATTTAATTAAAACCCCCTACCCTTCCAGGGACCATATCCCTCTTTTCCCATTCTATTCATGTATTTGTCAAGACGCCCCTTAAAAGTCACCACCGTATCTGCTTCCACTACTTCCCCAGCAATGAGTTCCAGGCACCCACTACTCTGTGTAAAAAATCTGCCTTGCACATCTCCTTTAAATCTTGCCCCTCAGACCTTAAACCTGTGCCCCCTCGTAATTGACTCTTCTAAATTCCAGTAGCACTCCATCATGTCTATCATGCCATATTTTTCAAGTCCCTTTTAGGGTTCAGCCATAATCAAATACTAGCTGCATTGCCAATAAGTGTCGCTTATGAGTTATCTTCCAATTCCCAGGTTTTACACTAAATGTACACAGGTTAAATCTTGACAATGCAAGTTGGTTTTTGAAATTAAGGAAGATTTCCACATCTCTGGCATCATACATCAATATGTTTAATGTAGGCTGCTGAGTAAAGCTTCTTTTATTCTGCTCCAGTATTGCAACTTACCCCAACTGAATCAGTGAAATTTCAATTTATCATTCCAGCCATCTACAGCCTCATGGAGCGTGGGAAGTTTTGCTGTGAAGCCCTCCTGACAAAACAGCGAGGAACTGCCCAAACTGATTTCATGAATTGTCATTACACCTGTGTGAGGAAACTATTTCATCAACAAATCACATTTATATAACACCTTTAACATAAAGCATCCCAACCTTTCCAGGGCAATTCACGAGTGTTATGGAACAAAATTAGACACCACATAAAAGGATATTAGATCAGATAATCAAAGCTTGGTCAAAGACATGGATTTTAAGCAGCATCTTGAAAGAGGAAAGAGATAAAAAGAGATTAAAATTGGGAATGCTCAAAAAGTCAAAACTGACAGAGGACAAGGGATCTAGTCGGGTTAAAGGTTGAAGGTAGGCCATTGAGAGATCTGAAAACAAGGACAAGCATTTTAATTTGACGAATTGGTTGACTAAAATTGGCATTGATTAGGAAGCACAGGAAAGATGGGAGCAAGATTTGGGGTGCTACTAGAAGTTGGCTGTTAGCTTTGCCTCCCTCGATGGTCTCTGAATAGTGGGCAGTTTCAGTCAGAGGGCAAAGTCCGATAAGGCTTAACTTGATCTATTATAGTAACAAAAGGACAGTTATTTTACTTTCTGCATGGGTAAGATCATCTCTGATGTGGCAAGAATTGTTGCTCATTCCTCTGCCCTTGAGAAGGTGTGGCGAGCTATTTCCATAAAATGCTGAAAGCCATGTGGTGTAGGTACACCTAGGGTGCTGTTAGAGTGGGAGTTCCAGGTTTTTGACCCAATAACACAAAACAACAATATAGCTCCAAGTCAGGATAGTACACAGTTTGGATAGGCACTGGTGCTTGGTGGTGCCCATGTCTGCTACACTTGTCCTTCTAGGTGGTAGAGTTCACAGGTTTGGTACGTGCTTTCAAAGGAGGGCAGTAAACTCAGGAGAAAATATAATGAGTTGAAGTGGAGGCTGGAATCTCAAGATGAGAAGTCAGTCAGTGCAGAGGCAAAGTGAGGAAAGCAGAGAGATTGAGTGTTCTCTGAACTGTGGCACCAAAGAAGGGTCTTTAATAAAAGGTCGAAAAGGTGAAAAAAAGATGAGATGCTCAAGAGATGTCATCAGAGGGCACAGGGAACAAATCAAGTTGTGATTTAAATGCAATGGTGAGGGCACTGCCCCTGTTGAAAGGCCAATACCGAACTTGATGCATCGTCCACTCTCTTCACCTTTATTTTCAAAGAAACATAAAAGGGTCAATTCATCAAAAGGTCAAGCAGAGTATAGAGGATAGCATCCACATATAAATAATCAATAGCAGACAATGGTATAATCATCTAGCCTTAACACAGACTTGTTTACAATTAGATCAAAGTTGGGAAATAAATATTCAGTTATTTCATAAGGACATGCAGGGAGGAGTGGGTGGCAAGGTAGCTTTGTTAATATGGGATGGAGTAAGAGAGATAGCAAAAAATAGTCTTGGATCGGAAGACATAGAATCCATAATAGGGGTGAGAAATAAACAAATTGGCAGAGGTAGTGAGAAGGAAGAATTCATTGTGGATTCGGGACAGTTTCCTGGACCCAGAGGGCAGGCTATTCTGGATCTGGCAATGTGTAACAAGGCAGGTCTAATAAACAATTTCAGAGTAAAAGATCCTCAGGAAACAGCGACCATAACATGGTAGAATTTAGCATTCAGTTACAAATCAAGAAACTTGGGTCAGAAACAATTGTGCTGAACTTAAATAAGGGCAATTCCACTAATTTAGTGGAATTTTTTGAAGGCATGAGCGCGGCAGACACAACAGGGAACCAGTGGATGTGGTGTATCTGGATTTCCAGAAGGCATTTGACAAGGTGTCACATAAAAAGCTGCTGCAAGATAAAGGTGCATGGTGTTATGGTTACTATATTAACTTGATCAGAGTGTTGGTTAACTAACAGAAAGCAAAAAGTGGGGGTAAATGGGTGTTTTCTGATTGGCAGTGACTAGTGGTGTGCCTTAGGGATCAGTGTTGGGACTGCAATTGTTTACAATTTACATCGATGATTTGGAGTTGGGAACCAAATGTAGCATGTCAAAATTTGCAGATGAGTGGTAAAGGAATGTGCAAAGGGCACTGAATGTCCACAAAGGGACATAGCTAGTTTAAGTGGGTGAGCAAGAGTCTGGCAGATGGAATACAATGTTGGTAAATGTGAGATCATCCATTTTGGTAGGAACAACAGCAAAATGGACTATTATTTAAAGAGTGAAAAATTGCAACATGTTGCTGTGCAGAAGGATTTGGGTATCCTTCTGCATAAATCACAAAAAGTTGGTTTGCAGGTGCAACAGGTAATTAAGGCAGCAAATGGAATGTTGTCCTTCTTGCTAGAGGGATAGAGTTTAAAAACAGGGAGATTATATTGCAGCTCTATAAGGTGTTGGTGAGGCCACACCTGAAGTACTGTGTACAGTTTTGGCCTCCTCATTTCAGAAAGGATATAATGGCACTGGAGGGGATTCACTAGGTTGATTCCAGAGTTGAGAGGATTGACTTATGAGGAGAGACTGAGTAGACTGGGGCTACACTCACTTGAATTGAAGAAAATGAGGAGGGATCTTATAGAAACATATACATACAATCATGAAGGGATAAGATAGCATGGAGGTTGCTCTCACTGGTGGGTGAAACCAGAACAAGGGGAATAGCCTGAAAATAAAGGGGAGCTGATTTTGGGGTGGAATCGAGGAACTTCTTCACCCAAAGGGTTGTGGAATTCCCTGCCCAGTGAAGCAGTTGAGGCTACCTCCTTGAATGTTTTAAAGGCAAAGATAGATAGATTTTTGAACCGTAAAGGAGTTATGGTGAAAGGGGAGGTAAGTGCAGATGACTCCATGAAAAGATCAGCCATAACCATATTGAATGGCGGGACAGGTTTGAGGGCCCAAATGGCCTACTTTTTCCTAGTTCTTATGTTCTTAATCCGAAAAGAATGAAGGCAGAGTTGGCTGGAATAAACGGGAAAAGGGTTTAGCAGAAAAGACAACTGATTAGCAATGGCAGATGTTTATGAAAACAGTTCATGACTCACAACTAATGATATATTCCAGTGAGGAAGAATCGGAGGGGGATAAATCAATCACAAAAGTTAAAGACAGTATTAAACTAAAATAAAACATACAACGTGGCAAAGATTAGCGCTTAGTATGAGGATTGCAAAAGTTTTAAAAACCAACAATAGATGACCTACAAAAGGGAGGAGATAAACTAAGAGCAAAATGGACAATAAGAGATTTTTTAGACATACGTTAAAAAGGAAGAGAGGGGCCGAAGTGAACATAGGTCCCTTACAGAATAAGGCTTGGAAAATAATAACAGGGAACCAGGAAATGGGGGAGGAGTTAATAAATGGCACAAACAGCTACTTAAGAGCCCGTGGTGTTGGGGGTAATATATTGGCATAGATACAGGATTGGCTGGCTAGCTGATAGAGAACTGGGATGAGGGCATTTTCAGAAAGGCAATATGTAATTAGTGGAGTGGCAAAGGAATCAGTACTGGGGCCACAATTATTTGCAATATATATTAATGACCTGGACAAGCAAAATAAATATGTTGTTGTTAGGTTTGCAGATGATACAAAAATAGATGAGAAGACAAGTAGTAGTAAGAATAAAGGAGCTGAGTATTTTTATTTAAAAGAGAAAGACTGCAGAAAGTTGCAGCACAAAAAGCAGCAGAGAAGGCAAATGGAATATTGGCCTTTATTTCAAAGAAATAGATTATAAAAATAGGGAAGTCTTACTAAAATAACATAAGGTGCTAGTTAGACCACATCTGTTCACCACTGTGAACAGTATCTACTGAAAGGATCTACTGGCATTGAATGCAGCCCAAATAAGGTTCACTAGATTGATCCTGAGTTTTTCTTACGAAGAGGTGTTGAGTAGGTTGGGCCAGTACTCACTGTAGTTTAGAAGAGGAACTTTATTGAGATACATAGGATTCTCAGGGGCCTTGACAGGACAGCTGCTGAGAGGTTGTTTCCTTTTCTGGGAGAGTTTAGGACCAGAGGGCATAATCTCAGAGTAAAGGATCACCCACTTAAGACAGAACTGAGAAGCAACTTCTCTCAGAAGGTAGTGAATCTGCGGAATTCTTTATCATAGAGCTGGAGAAGCTGGATTGTTAAGTTTGTTCTGGCTGAGATAGATTTTTAATCAATAAAGGAATCAAGGGTTATGGGGATAAAGCAAGAAAGTGGAGCTGAGGATTATCATATCCAAATCAACCATGATCTCATTGAATGATACAGCAGGCTAGATGGGCCAAATGGTTTAGCGCTGCTCCTATATCTGATGGTTTTAAGATTAAATTCCAAAATCAGCTGCAGTTTCAAGCCAACTATGTTGGGAATATTTTCTATTGAAGGAATGGTTAAGATGCTCAGCAAGTAGTATTTGTGGTGTGCTTCCATTTTAAATTACACAGTGAACATAAATTTCCTCATCTACACAACGGTTGATTAAATGAGCTTGAAGTGTCCATCTCTCTTATCAAAATTACAAAAAACAAAGCTGTAACTGTAAACACGTGTATGGGAGGTTCTGCATCAATCAGGAATTTCATCAAGTCAATCACTGAGAAAAGACCGAAAGATGCAGTTTAACATCTTTCAAAAAGCTAGCTATGATAATGGCATTTCAGAATTTGAAGTGTGGCACAAAAAAAAATCAGATGCACTCAAACGTTGACTATTTGACTCAATCTAAGCCAGTTCAGAATTCTCAGAAGGTTCCAGGATTGGGAGTATTGAGACAGGGAAAGGAAAGGTCATTTAGTACCAATTCTGATGAACGATAGTTATATTTGCACTCCAAATGCATTTCCCTGAATTTAACTAACCCAAACAGATTTTTCTTTGCACCAACAAAAATATTTCCCCATATTCATCTGGGACAGGGAGATATAAAGTCTGAAAAGTAATCTTTATTTCTCTTTCCAGATCAAGAAGCAAATGTTCATTTGGAATAAATAGAAGTAACTGATCACTAATGGGGTATCAGTAACAGTGCTACAATTAACCTCAGCACTTCTAGGCTTAGTGTCGTGGTGGGGAATGAGTCACGGTTTTCACTGATAACTCCCAGTTGAAAATTCCCTCAATATCAAAGAATCTACTAGCACAAATAGTGTAGTCCAGTACATGAATACTTTTAAGGGAGGGTTGCTGGCATCTTTGGTACTGCTCTGTCAGTTTTATTAACCGAATACAATCCGAACGACTACCAGGTAAAGCATTAACCACTAAACTGATTAAACAAAAAAGTCAAAGCTTCAATTACTGGACAGTGCTCAATTAGCAAAGGAGCAGCTGGATCATTATAAGTGATCTCAGCCCAAAAGGCTCAAGACAGATTGGGGAACAGATGGGGTAGGAAGGTCACTTCGTGACTATCATTTTATATCATTTGGAAACTTCGCGAGTGCTGATATCGGATAAGGATTGGGCTTGTCTCTCCTGCCCGTAAATTGACTACTGATACTCACTGGTTCACACTGAATAGCTGGAGGTGCCAAAAGGCTGCAGGTACTTATGGATCCAAAACCCAAGAGTAAACACCTTAAGCACCATCTGGAAAGAAGGGGGAAGAACAAGGGAGAGAAAATATATGCACTCAGCATGGGCATCTCAAACAGTGTCAGTTCAGTTTAAGGAACTATAATTTAGAACATCTTTATTGGATATTTTCAATATCTATTGCAGAGGAAATACAATTTATAAATGTATTTTATTCATTTGTGTGATGCCAGCATCACTCGCAAGGCTAGCATTTAGTGCCCCCGTCCTAATCGCTCGAGAAAAGTGATGAGCTACCTTCTTAAATCACTGTAGTATCCATACAGATGCTCCCATAATACGTAGGGAGTTCCAGGATTTTGACGAAGTAAATTCAGTAACATATTTCCAAATCAGGATGGAGTATGATTTGAGGCACACTTAAAGCTGCTGGTTCTCTCATGTGCCTGCTGCCCTTTTAAGTAATGAGGTCATGGGTTTAGAAGGTGCTGTTAAAGAAGCCATGACAAATTGCTGCAGTGCATCTTGTACAGAACACAGCAGGCACGGTTGTTGGTGGTGGAGTGAGTGAATTTTAAGATGGTGGATGGAGTGCTGATCAAGTGAGCAGCTTTATCCTGGATGGTATCAATCTTAAAATGTTAGAACTACGTTCATCCAGGCAAGTGCAAAGTACCCCATTACATTCCTGATTTATGCCTTGCAAATTGTAGGCAGGCTTTGGGGAGTCTGGAAGCGAGTCACACACCGCAGAACAGCTTATCTCTGACCTGCACTTACAGCCACATATTTATGTGCCCAGTCAGTTAAGTTTCTAGCAGATGATAACCCACAGGATGTTGATCTTGTGGGAATTTAATGACAATGCTACTGAATATCAAGAGAAGTTGATTAGACTTTCTTTTGTTGGAGATGGTCATTGCCTGGAATTTGTATGGCACAAATATTACTTGCCCTTATCAGAATGTTACCCCGGTCTTGCTGCATGCGGGCACAGGTTGCTTCAGTACCCAAGAAATTGCAAATGGAACAGATTACTATAATCATCGGCAATCATCACACCTCTTCTGATATTACGATGCAGGGAAGGCCACTGATGAAGCAGCAGAAAATGGTTAGGCTTGGAAACATGCTCTGAAAACTCCTGCAGTGATATCCTGGAATGAGATGACTTGCCTCCAATAATCATAACCATCTTTATTCGTGTTTAAGGCATGACTCCAGCCAATGGAACGTTTTCCAGATTCCCACTAATTTAAATTTTGCTTCAACGCCTCGTCCCACACTGGGTCAAATGCTGCCTTGAAGTCAAGGGTAGTCCATCTTACCTCGCCTCTGGAATTCAGGTCCTTTGTCCATGTTTGGACCAAGGCTGCAATGAGGTCAACAACCAGGAATCCTGACAGAATCTAAACTGAGCATTGATGAGATGTTATTAATGAGCAAGCGCTGCTTGATAGCACTGTAACCGACACTTTCCATAATATTGCTGATACCTGGTGATTTTTTTTTTTAAAAGTAGTTGAACCAAACTAGACATTCTTACATTTCCAAAGCACACTTTCAATGTTCATGTTGCTCAGCTGGTGAAAAGCAAAATAATCCTTCTAACACAATTCTTTTTTCCTTTGAATTAATTCAATTTTAAAATAAGAGTTCATGAACATTAGCTTACAGTTACTATTAGGTACATAAGCAATAATGCAAAGTTAATCCACCATTTCCAAATAATATGCTTCATTAAAAAATATTTTATTCCATTCAAAGAAAATCCTGCACTGCCATTTTAATACATGAAAAATACAACAACTAGAATCTGAATCCCTACCTTGTTGTCCTCAAAAGCAAAGTCATTAGGTGAGCAGACTGACACTCTGCACATCTTATATAGCACAATGCTGCTTTGACTCAGCTGATGGAACAGAGAGATTTTTGGTTACACCAATGCTACTTACATAGTGGTAATCTCAGTACTGTCCCCTAGCACGGAACTAAGAGAAGCTCATTATGACCAATAGCTCAAAATCTAATCCTTCCACATAGCTAACCCCGACACACAAGGGAGTCCTCAAAATAAAGGGATAATTCTACTTTGGGAGGTTGATCTACATCATACTGGCCAGAAACAATTGACGTTCCAAATGTGGTCTCTGTTAAATTAGTTGACTTAATTCAGGGCTGCAATAAGGCACTAAAATTGGCCTCAGTGTCCTGGGTTAAGGAGATCCAATTTCCTGCTGGAAAGTGTATTTATATGTATATCAGCGGAGGACATATTCGATGGGCGCCAATATCCACTACATTCAAAAAGCATCTCGTCACCAAGCATGTGAGCTCATAAAGAATGAGCAGTTCAGCAAGGTATCAAGGGCACCCAATCCCAATTTCTAGTGAGGAGTTGAATAGGGGAGAAAGAGTACTATGTGAACATCAAACAAGATAGATAGGCTGTTAAGCACCAGCTGCTATAAAAGAAGCTAAATTATTTAGAATTAAATACTGCACTATGAACTATCAAAATGAAAAAACATAACCCTGTTCTAAATATTATTCATTTTGCAAATAATTGTCCATTAGTCTAATCAATTCTACTGATTAGGGACTATGAAGGATAAAGCAAGTTTAGGTCTCAACTACACTTTATTCCACTCTTGGGGAAGCCATGAGGAGAATCAAAAATCTAGTGCAAGATGTACGTCAATGACAGTCTCCCAACTAAAACAAACAACAGGATTAAAAAAATATACACTACCTTTCCAGATCAACCAGCATAATTTTAATGGATTTCACCCCTTGCCCCCTAATTGAGATGAACCACATCAAAACAGTTGTTAGTTCACTAGTAATTTCAACAGTGGCAGTTTATTACCATTTTTTGTAAATAACACAGACAGTTATCTTTATACAAGGAAAAAGGTGATGCAGAAATACTGAGACAGTTCATTTTGGATGCCTTATTTTGAACATCTACCTCACTGATGACAATTTGAAAACTGTAAATAATAGATGTAAATAAACTTCTATTGCAATTGAGAAACCATTTACAATAACTGAATTCAGATTACTGGGGGAAGTCTCGTTTCGGAAGAAAACTGCACATAAATAAAAAGGAAAAATTGGGCAGAGTTCTGCATCAATTTGAAGAACCTGGCACGACCAATTCAAATCGGCCAACCTGTCCTTCTTGTGCAAGCTGGTTCCTAATATCATCTGCACGGATTTTTCTGCTCACAACCAAATAGCGCTCCTTTCCTTTTCCATAGGATTTACTCTTGAGGCCATATTTTGCAGCCATCTGATGGATTTGCATTCGCTCGTCGTTGGTCAACTCTTTGGAAAAGGTCAGGTCTTCCTGTTTGTCTGAGCGGGCATAGTTTTTGATAAGATCTTCTATATCTCGTTTGTTTAATTTAGAACCACTCTTGCTCATCTCCAAACCCAGGCCCTCCCTCTTGAACTGTTCTTTTACCATGATTGGCTCTGCAATTCCCTCACCCTCCTTCCCTAAACCACCCCCCTTCCAACCCATTTTCCGTAAAAGCTGATTGCCAATGTTGTCTTCAGTGATCTTTTGTTTAAGGGCTTCGTCTGTCGATCGTCCAAGAATTGCACTTCGCGAGATGGCTACGCCAGTGTTTCCAGGCTTGCTTGATTTTACAACTGGTTGCGTTTCCCTCAGTTTATTCAAAGCCTTTTCTGCCGCTATGTGCTTCACCAGCTTTTTGGTTCCGTAAGCCTCCGCAACAAAATGGTCTTCAACATAAACACGGCACTGCCAGACCATGCTGGGTGTCCGTAGAAACTTGTAAGTCACAGTCATTCTGTTGAACTGAGCAGAATTATTCAGAATGCAGACAGCATTTTTTGCAGTCTCCAAAATGATAAAATCCACCCATTGCCTCTTTTTACATTCCTTTGTATGTCGATTGCTCTGTTTAGCTGTTTCATTTCCTTTATTGGCTGTATCTTTATCTTTAGTATCTTTGCTTGGGATTTTCTCATCTGGCTTTTTGAGAGCAGGTGGAATGTCATTTCGAGGGGTGTTTTTTTCGCACAATATTAAGTCATCAATACTACTGCTTTTACACTTGCGCTTCACAACCTCAACAACCACATCTTTAAGGAACAACTTCAATGCTTGCTCAGAGGCTCTATCACGAGCTCCAATTTTGCTGCCAGCATAACCAGTAGCCAAGTAAACCCCCTGACACCTCAACTCACAGGCATAGCCATCTGTCAAGACTTTCTTGTTTTTAGGTACATCAGCTGGAGGGATCTCCTTCAGCGATACATAGAAATACTGAGGGTTTGTTTTACATGTCTGAATACAGCTGCTTAGTACATCACTATGGTTCAGCTGGTTATTGAAGCCTCCAATAGAACTAAGCTTTCTTGACACAGATATCTGGAGCATATTAAAGAAAGTCTGTCGACTCTTTATTGCAGATGGAGAAAACCCACCAGATGGAGACTCCTCGCTTGACAAAGGTTCCGGAAGTACTGACTTACTGGCATTTTTCTTGGAAGATTTTCTACTCTTGGACCGTTTGGTCTGTGTGAAGCCCAGGCCCTTGTAGCCCTGTTTATTGGCAACCGGGGTCTTAGAAAAATCCGGTCCCCTCATTGTTGGGTAAAGATCTGACGGATTGGAATGATAAGCCTCATACTTTGCAGAATAATTCTGTTGTATTTTAGACATATAAGTGCTTAAACAGCTTATCCCATTAATGCAATTTCCACTTTTGGCTTGCTCTCCTCCATCTGTGAAGATGGTTTTGTACAAGGAGTCATAATCAAATGCGCTGGAATTCTGAGAAGAGGCAGGAGCCAGTGGGCCATTTGAACTTTTGCTAGATTTGTTTATTTTTGAGCTGGGCTGAGGTTCTGTTTTCACCACTTTCTCCTCCGTTTTGATCAAACAACTTGAATTATCTTCATCTAAATCTGCCCACCTTCGTGGCTTGTCTGATTGGTTTGGCTTTTTCTTCACTTCATCCTCCGCCTTGGTGCTGCTACTAACAAATGCAACTGGCTCAAAACGAAATCTAGGGCGGAATAAGGGAGGTTTCCGTTTTGCTGTTGGATTTTCACCTGAGAGGGTGGACACAGATACAGTGAGTGTGTTAGGTAGTATTTTCAAAACATTGGCTACCTTGCACATCAATCAACAAGTTATCCCTTTTATTTTTAAAGGATCAAATCTGAAAACTTCAGCAATATATGCCAAAATATTCCTTGCTCCTTGCTGATCTGTTAATATTCATAGAATAGATGGTAAAACCTCCATAACTTAAAATAGTACACAACTGCTGGGCTGGAGAAAGGATCTATTATGCCAGTGTTGTTGGGGTCTGTCTTGTAGAACTCCTTTTTCTGTAGTCAAATTGTATGTGCTTGCTTCAATAACAATTTTGGAGTTAGATTCCCAACTGATTTTATGTGCTAGATCACAGTGATGTAATGTATGTCCATAAGGAGCACTATTTAATTCCACAGAGTTACAATAAATAATTACATCAATAGTTCAAGTTAGCCTTTCCCTCACTAAAGGTGTAATTTGTTAAACCTAAAGAAACACTGGCAAAGTTACTTGCTGCATAAAGTACATTTCTTTCATTTAGCATATTACTGCAAATCCCAGGCATATATTTTAGATTTCATAAACTATAAAATTCCTTTCAATGTTTTTCAATTTACATTTGGTGAAATTGATGAATGCCAGATAGTGCAAATTCAGACTGAAAACAAGTTCAATATCACCAGAATTGGGAATTTCAGAAAGTCATAATCTATGGGTGCAGTGAAGCTAACTGATGAATACAGAACAGACACTGAGGCACTGATGTCACCATTTTGGTTTTGATTAAGTGCAAGATTTAGTAGTTATAGTATCATTGTTGCAGAATGTGAAAATTGTCCAGAAATCCTACACCTTCCTAATATTTCATTAGCAAGATACGTTGATGTTTTTACAAATAACTGTTACAAATATCATGCAAAACTGTAGAAGAGGCAGCCCATAAATTTTGAACACTCAGGAAAGGGAAGGAAATATAAATGCTTATGTCTAAACATTTTTACACAGTAATTTACAGCACAAAAACAGTCCATTCGGCCCAACTGGTGTATGTTGGTGTTTATGTTCTATACCAGTCTCCTGCCACCTAACTTTACCGCACTGCAGCAATTTCTTCTTTTTTTTCCCCCCTCGCGCTTATATGTACTTCATGGGAAACTTGATAAGAGGAATTGCCACTTAAAGGTAACACTGGAATGGGACTATGATTTGAAAAGTAATTTCAAAAGATAGCATTTTAGTTATTAAGAAAATCAAATGCATTATGGCAAAATTAATGAACTATCAAATGGAATTAAGATGGAAACTGGGGTTGAGTAAAAATTTCAACATGCTTTGTTTTCACTGGCAAAAAAATCAATCGCTAGTGAGTACATGCCCAGGAAACAAAACTGCCCAAAATATGGCACAAACAGCAAACTCATCAAAGACTGCAATAATTGCTGTTATTTGAAACAAATGCATATGGGGTTTAATGAGTTTTCTCTTTCCAGATTGAGACTGTTGGTGGAAAGCAGATGGAGTTTTACTTTGCAGTTGTATGCTCTAACCAACCTGAGAGGTCATGCAGTCACTGCACATTCATCTCCAGCACTGACACATCCAACAGCAGCAACGCTGAAGGGAAGAAATAGAACACAGAAGAGTACAGCACAGTACAGGCCCTTCGGCCCTCGATGTTGTGCCGAGCCATGTCCGAATCCAAGATTAAGCTATCCCACTCTCTATCATTCTGGTGTGCTCCACATGCCTATCCAATAACCGCTTGAAAATTCCTAACGTGTCTGACTCCACAATCACAGCAGGGAGTCCATTTCACACCCCAACCACTCTCTGAGTGAAGAACCTACCTCGGACATCCCTTCTACATCTCCCACCATGAACTTTACAGTTATGCCCCCTAGTAAGAGCTACATCCACCAGAGGAAATAGTCTCTGAATGTCCACTCTATCCTCATCATCTTATAAACATCTATTAAGTTGCCACTCATCCTCCTCTGTTCCAAAAAAAGGCCCAGCTCTCTCAAACTTTCCACATAAGACCTACCCTCCAAACCAGGCAACAACCTGGTAAATCTCCTTGGCACTCTCTCCAATGCTTCCACATCCTTCTTATAGTGAGGTGACCAGAACTGCACACAATATTCCAAATGTGGTCTCACCAAGGTCCTGTATAGTTGCAGCATAACCTCACGACTCTTAAAACTCAAACCCCCTGTTAATAAACGCTAACACATTATAAGCCTTCTTCATGGCTCTATCCACTTGACTGGCAACCTTCAGAGATCTGTGGATATGAACCCCAAGATCTCCCTGTTTCTCCACATTCCTCAGAACGCTGCTGTTGACCCTGTAATCCGCATTCAAGTTTGTCCTACCAAAATGAATCACCTCGCACTTACCAGGATTAAACTCCGTCTGCCACTTTTTGGCCCAGCTCTTCATCCTATCAGTGTCTCTTTGCAGCCTACAAGAGCCCTCCACCTCATCCACTACTGCACCAATCTTGGTGTCATCAACAAATTTACTAACCCACCCTTCAGCTCGCTCTTCCAAGTCATTGATAAAAATCACCAATAGTAGAGGACCCAGCACTGATCCCCGTGGTACACCACTGGTGACTGGCCTCTAGTCTGAAAATTTTCCTTCCACCACCACCCTCTGCTTCTATGATAGCCAGTTACTTATCCCATCAGCCAAATTTCTTTCTATCCCACATCTCCTTACTTTCTTCATGAGGCCTACTATGGGGAACCTTTTCAAACACCTTACTAAAATCCATGTATATGACATCAACTGCTCTACTTTCATCTTGGCACTTAGCTACCTCCTCAAAAAATCCAATCAAATTTGAGAGGCAAGACTTATCCCTCATGAATCCGTGCTATCCCGGATTAATCTGCATCTTTCCAAATAGTCATAAATCCTATCCCTCAGTCATTCCTATTTCTTTTCTTGAAGAGAGGAACAACATTTGCCACTCTCCAGTCCTCTGGCACAAACTCCATGGACAGTGAGGACCCAAAGATCAAAGCTAAAGGCTCCGCAATCTTGTCTCTTGCCTCCCAAACTATCTTAGGATGTATCCCATTTGGCCCAGGGGACTCATCTGATCAACCCTCAGGTTTTTCAAAATTGCTAACACATCTTAGAACATCTACCTCCTCCATCCTATCAGCCTGCATCATACTCTTATCCTCAAAAACATAGCTCCTCTTCCTAGTGAACACTGAAGAAAAGTATTCATTCAATGCCTCACCTATCTCTTCTGACTCCATGCACAAGTTCCCACTACTATCCTCAACTAGCCCTAATCTCACCCTGATCATTTCTCACATAAGAGTAAAAAGCCTTGGGGTTTTCCTTGATCTGACCTGTCAACGGTTTCTCATGCTCCCTCCTTGCTCTCCTACGCCCTTTTTTTTAAAACTCATTCCTTGTTACCTTGTAACCCTCAAGCTACCCAACTGAACCTTGTTTTCTCATCCTTACATACGCTTCCTTTTCCCCCTGGACAAGACATTCAACCTCCTTTGTGAGCCCCATGGTTCCCTCACTTGGCCATTTCCTCCCTGCCTGACAGGGACATACTTATCAAGAAGACACAGTATTTGTTCCTTGAACAAGCTCCACTTTTCATTTGTGCCTTTACCTAACAGTTTCTGTTCCCATCTTATGCTCCCTAATTCTTGCCTAATCACATCATAATTACCCCTGCCCCAATTATAAACCTTGCCCTGCCGTGTGACCTTATCCATCTCCATTGCAATAATGAAAGACACCAAATTGTGGTCACTATCTCCAAAGTGCTCTCCCACAAACAAATCTAACGCTTGGCCCAGTTCATTACCCAGTATCAAGTCCAACGTGGCCCCACCTCTTGTCGGCTTATTCACATATTGTGTCAGGAAACCCCCATACACACACTGTACAAAAGGTGCCCCATCTGAACTATTCAACCTATGAAAGGTTCCAATCAATATTTGGAAAGTTAAACTCACCCATGATAACTGCCCTGTGACCTCCACACCTATCCATAATATGCTTTGCCACTTCCTCCTCCACATCTCTATTACTATTTGGGGGCCTATAAAAAATTCCTAACAACGTGACTGCTCCTTTCGTATTTCTAACTTCAGCCCATATTACCTCAGCAGGCAGATCCCCCTCGAAATGCATTTCTGCAACCGTTAAACCATCCTTGATTAACAATGCTAATCCTCCACCTCTTTTACCACCTTCCCTACTCTTACTGAAACATCTATACCCCAGAACTGCCAACAACCATTCCTGTCCTTGTTCTAACCATGTCTCCGTAATGACCACAACATCATAGTCCAAAGTAGCAATCCACACTCCAAGTTCACCTACCTTATTCCGGATGCTCCTTGCATTGAAGTAGATACACTTCAACCCACCATCCTGTCTGCCTGTACATTCCTGCAACCTTGATACCTTCCTCAGTACCTCACTACCCTCAACACTGGCTTCTGGACTACAGCCCGTTGTCCCATTCCCCCTGACAAATTAGTTTAAACCCCCCCCCCGCCCCGAAGAGCTGTAGCAAATTTCCCTCCCAGGATATTGGTGCCCCTCTGGTTCAGGTGCAAACCGTCCTGTTTGTACAGGTCCCACTTTCCCCAGAATGTGCTCCAATTATCCATGTAAACGAAACCCTCTCTCTCTCTTTTTCCTAAGGAAGAGATTTAGAGCAAAAAGTACATGAAACTTTCTTTGGAAATAAAGGAGTTGAGGATTTCACCAATGTTAAGAACATGTGCAAAGACCATATCAAGATTTACAAATAGATTGGATGGGGTGACTGAACGAAAGGAAATCAAAATATATTGGAAAAAAGCAGGACTGTACTCCAAGAGAAAATAACCACAAACTGCTTGGTCCGAACGGCTTGTTTCTATGCTGTAAATACCAACAGAATGGACAAAACTTTTCACTCACCACTGTCAGAATTGGATCTCTTGTTTGTTGTGCTGCCAGGTACTAACTCGTATGATCCTATGTCACCAACATCGATACCCTCCGCCATTCGAAAGACCTTTTCTAAAAGATCTGGGCTGTATCTATTAATAAAAACAAACATGTTGTTGGTTTACATTAACATTTTAACCATCATTTTCACGACTTATCTAATAATTATATATGTTAGTGTCCCCAGGGCCTGACGGCCTATATCCTAGGGGATTATAGGATATGGCATTGGAGATAGTGGGTTCATTGGTTACGTTATTCCAAAATTCCCAGGACGCGGGAATGATTCCAGTGGAGTGGAAAAATGCTAATTTAACATCTTTATTCAAAAGGGGAGGGAAGCAAAATATAGGAAACGACAGGCCAATTGATTTAGTATTTGTTGTTGAGAAATTGTTAGAATACATTACAAAGAATAAATAACTGGGCATTTAAGAAAGCCAAAATACAATCCAGAGTCTGCATGGTTTTGTAAAGCATAAAGCATGTTTGACTAATTTGCTCAAGTTCGTTGAAGATATAACAAGCAAGGTGGATAATGGGGATCCTGTAGATATAGTATAAATGGACTTCCAGAAGACATTTGATAAAATGCCACACAAGAGGTTAATACACAAGGGATAGGATCAATTTATTAGCTTGAATAGAGGATTGGTGAATCAACAGGAAGTAGAGGGTCGGGATAAATAGGTCTCGCTCAGGTTGGCAAGATGCAACTAGTGGGATGCTACAGTGCGCTCAGAATTAGGATGAAAACTGGGGTTGAGTGAAAAATTCAAAATGTTTTGTTTTCACTGGCAAAAAAAATCAATTGCTAGCGGGTGTGCGCCCAGGAAACAAAACTGCCCATAATATGGCAAACTCACTAAAGACTGCAATGATTGCTGTTATTTGAAACAAATGCATATGGGGTTTAATGAGTTTGCTCTTCCAAGATTGAGGCTGTTGGTGCAGAGCAGATGGGAGTTTTATTCTGCGGCTGTGTGCTCTAACCAACCTCAGAGGTCATGCACTCACTGCATATTCATCTCCAGCACTGTCACATCTAACAGGACCAACAGTGAAGGGAGGAGTCCCTCAGGCCCCAATTATTTACAACCTATGTTAATGACTTGGATGTAGGAATGGAATGTACTAAAACCAAATTTGCAGATGACACTAAAATAGAACAAAGAAAGAACAAAGAACAACACAGCACGGGAAACAGGCCCTTCGACCCAACGAGCCCGCGCCACCATCTTAAAGCATTTTCCTACACCTACCTTGACCCATGTGTATGCGTATGGTACCCCCATTGGAAACCAGATTCAGGGGAGAATAACTTAGGGATAATTTGTTACACCAATCAGCCTAAGAGCACATCTTTGGGGTGTGGGAGGAAACCGGAGCACCCGGAGGAAACCCACGCAACCACAGGAAGAATGTGCAAACTCCCACAGACACTGGCCCAAATCCATGTATCTGCACAGCTAGCAGTGATAGTCACTGAGCTGTTGTGGTGCCCATCTGCTGGTCCAGTTTTAAGCACACACAACGACGCGAAGTACTAGGCCACTCTCGAAACATCCAAGAGCAGCCCACGCACGACCCACCGTGTGCGTGCCCCTCGTTAGACAACAAGGTGGACCGACACACCTGCGGAGTAAAAGAGACAAAACATCAACACACGTAGCATTAGATTTCCAGTAACGTCAAGGCTCTGACCCTTATTTAAAACCGTCTCCTATAACCCTCCATCCCTGTTTCACTCATGTGCCTAAGTAAACCTTAAACAAGTCCAGCATGCCTGCCTCCACCATCTTACTTGGTAGTGCATTCCATACCCCCACGACCCTCTATGTGAAAAACCTCCCTCTAGTATCCAAATTATACTTCTCCCCCCTCACCCTTAGCTCGTGACCCCTCGTGATATTTGTCTCCAATCTAGGAAAAAGCCTGCCACTGTTTACTCTATCTATACCCTTCATTATTTTATACATCTCTATCAGATCTCCCCTTAATCTCCGTCCTTCTAAGGAAACGAGCCCCAGTTTACCCAATCTTTCCTCATAACCCAGTCCTTCCATACCAGGCAGCATCCTGGTAAACCTCCTCTGCACTCTCTCCAGGGTCTCCACGTGGGATTGTAAGTTGCAAAAATGAAAAGAAATTTACAAATGGATATGGATAGATTAAGTGAACGGGACAAAATGTGGCAGAGTTTAATGTGGACAAGTGTGAGGTTGTCCACTTTGGTAGAAAAAACAGACAAAATTATGATCTAAATGGAGAGAAATTTTGTAGTGCTTTGGTGCAGAGGGATTGGGGTGTTCTTGTGCATGAATCACAGAAAACTGATACACAGGTACAACAGGTAATGGGGAAGCCAAATAGTATCTTGGCATTTATTATGAAAGGACAGCATATAAAAGTAGAAGTGCTGCTGCAACTGTACAAAGCATTAGTAAAACTGCATTTAGAATATTGTATACAGTTTTGGTCCCCTTACTTGAGGAAGGGTGTAATTGCATTGGAGGCAGTTCAGAGAGGTTCAGTAGATAGATTCCAGAGATAAGGGGGTTGACTTACAAAGAGAAATTGGACAGTTTCAACCAATACTTTCTGGAGTTCAGAAGAACAAGAGATCTAATTGAGGTGTACAAGGTGATAAGGGGGATTGACAGAATAGATGTGGAGAGGACATCTCCTCTTGTAAGGGGAATCTAGAACAAGAGGTCAGTTTTAGGATAAGGGGTGGCAGATTTAAAACAGAAATGAGGAAAAATGACTTCTCTTAAAGGGTCATGAGTCTGTGGAATTCACTAGCCCAAAGCATCGTGAATGCCGAGACATTGAATAAATTTAAGGAAAGGTGGACAGATTTTTAATTAGTAAGGGTTTGAAGGACTGTGAACAGGCAGGTAAGTGGAGTTGAGGCCAAGATGAGATCAACCATCATTGTATTAAATAGTGAAGCATGCTTGAGGGGCTGAACTGCTGACTCCTACTCCTAGTTCTTATGATTTTTATGAAATTATAGTGGAATACAATAAACTCAAAACGATATACAAGGTATATTGATACATAATAGTTAACTGTGCATTTCTTTTACAATGATGTACTCATCTTTTACAACGGAAAACTCTATTTTGATTAAAATTTTAATCAATAGTGCTAAATAATTTCCATTTTAAAGAAAAATTACATAGTCCCAATTTCAAACAAGTCTTGCAAACTTGGTACAATTTTCAAATGCACAAAGATTAGATTGGTCTTTTTCTAAGATCACACCCAATCTTTATGCTCCCTTACATCTCCTCATCCATGACAAGAGACTTATGTTAACACCAAAAAGTGGATGAGAAGCCCAAAGCACAAAACAATGTTACAATTATGTTGTTTATAAGACTGTTGCATCTTGGGCTATCAACAATTTAGGTAAATGAAGGGGAGCATCTGCCAGTAAGCTTGGGTGATTTGATTAAGAGGTTAAAGGGGCTCCAGATTGTTTTACTGGGAAGAAGATGCAAATTTACATTTGGAGACAACGGCAGAATCCTGCATGCTAACAGTGGATAGACTGCGTCCAAAGTCCCAGAAAAAATGTTGAAGATGTAAGATTATAAACAGTTGTGCTTTAAACTGTCCATTTAATTCCAAGATGGATGGAGTTGAGTTCCATGAGAAGATAAATCATCACCTCTACCTAGATACAAGACAAATGTGAGTCACACTGCATGGTGATGAGCTTTGAGATCGTAAGAGATCAGAAGCCATTGTGATTTAGGCTTACAAGCTTTCATTAAATATCAAATGTCACAAATATCAAATATCACAGATTAGTCTATCAGGATCACAAGAGAGAGGATGCAGCCAGAGATCTAAAGTCTATTATTTTGAGCTCACCCTCTGATTGAAAAGACCAAATTTGTGACAGGTTAAAATGAAGCTGGAACATTCACCTAGCTTGCACTGGAGGAAGGATCTCTAGTAATACTCTTGACGGTGAAGGACAATTCTGGGATTAGAAGTTACCAGGCTGAGAAAGAAAAAGATCAGAAGTAAACCCCTGGGACATATGAGTCATTATGGACTGATTCTGAGAATTAACAGTCTCCTTAAAGGACAGTGTAACATTCCCTGATAGCAGGTTTCCTCAGTTGTGCTAAAAATAAGAGTGAGTATTCTGTTGCAGTTCAAAGTAGAAGTTGCCCATCAGTGTTCAGTCAAGAGAGCTTTATATAAATGTTAGTTTCTTGTTACAGTAAGAATTTTAAAATATGAAATCTTTCTTACAGTATAAATTTTGCAGCTATTAACTGGAAGTTTAAATTTTTTTTTAATTTTTCTACAGAAACTATAACAACTGATTCTGACTTGCACTACATTACTGTAAGGAAACATGTATTTTATAATTCTGCACAGGATTATGAAACTAGGAATTCACCACATGGGGAAAACCACACAAATGTCAGGTCTTACAAACTTTGGGCACCAATACTGCTCTATCCACTCTTCACATCGCCAAATCTGTGAAATGCTTAAAGATTACTAAATGAAAGCACGAAAGACAAAAATATACCAAGTATCATAAAACCCATCAAGCCTGCACCAACAACAATCTCAAACAGACTCTATCTCCGTAATCCCATACATTTACCCTGCTAGTTCCCCTAAGCCTAAGGAGCAATTTTACATGGCCAATCAACCTACCCCACACATCTTTGGAATTTGGGAAGAAGCCAGAGCACCTGGAGGAAACCCACACAGACACAGGCAGAATGTGCAAACTTCACAAGCAATCAAGTTGCCTCTCAAACTCCAAAGAATACAAGCCTAGCCTGTCCAATCTTTTCTCGTAAGACATGTATTTTACTCTGCAACTTATTCCACTGACAATCATAAAGACTTCTTAATTTGCATTGAACATTATTTGCAGTGCATAATTATGCAAAAATGTCTTCTTATGGCTAAAGTCTGCTGTTAACCGTGTTTGAGTTCTTCTGAGCAAAAGCCAATAACATACGATTCAAATGCTCTCAAAAAAACCCATGCGAACGACTGTGGAATCTGTATCTGACTTGAAAGGCGGTGGTAAGGATCCTTCTGTAGAAAGGTTAGAAAAGCAAGTGTTGGACAGTTGGAAGAGCTAATTCATTTGTGCAGTAGAAGGAAGAGGTTTTTGCGCTGCTGATTTGGATGCAGGAACAGAAGGTAATCCTGTCATATTCTTAAAAGTTGTCGCATGCCAAGGGGAAAGAAAATTCAACAATTGCCTTGGAGAATAGTGTTAGGAACTGTTACCTCACGAGGAAGTTGTCCATCTTAGAGTGGTGAATAAGGTTGGTTGAATCACAGATCTCCATTACCTCAGAGCTGTAGGTGCACTTTGCTATCCAGGAGGAGGGATTTTGTGAGCTGAAAACTACTGAGGAATCTCACCAATACTAATTGTTCTTCAGGTCGGCAGAACAAGCATAATGTAAGATTTGAAGGTGCAGTGTAATTACTGCAGGGACAAGTGTGAATTCAATCTTGTGAGGAATGTTGCCACTCTGTGATCATTGTAGGAAAAGCACTCCAGGTCAGCTGCCTTCTTGAACCACTACAATCCATGTGACAAACAATGTCATATTCAACAATGCTGGAACAATGTATGGAATTCATGATTTTGGGCCAGAAATAGTGACAGAACGGTGAAATACACCCAAATCTGTTAGTATATGACCTGGTGGGGAACATGGAAGTAATGGTGCTTCAATGCACCAGCTGGCTATCCTTCTAGATTGCAGAGGGTACAGGTGTGGTAGGTATTGTTGAAGAATATTAAGTGGGTTGCTACAGTGTGATCTAATAGATAGCACACACTGAATGTTATGTTGTTTAAGCCCATGAGAAGTTCCTGCCAACTGATGTCCACTTGAGCAATGAAATCTACACTTGCTTAACGACCCAACAGCGGAGCCCACTGCAGTGTTGAGATGGCTCCAAAATGACAAGACTGTTGATGGAAAATCAGATTCCAATTTAACCCTCCTCGGCAGGCTTGATCTTCAATAACTGACTTGGGTAGATCCACTGTATTTCAAGACACTGTTGATACACAAGGCTGACAATCGGCATTAATCATGGCAAAAAAATGAACATGACCTCCAGAATTCTGGATGGAAGATTCTGGTTTAAATATGAAATTAATGCACAATTAACCAGGAGGCTCAATTACAGAATTAGGAAATGCAGCCTACAAACCAGGAGAGTAAAATCTTATGAGGTAAAGGTTCAGTAACAGGATTGGCCTGCCAATGAATGATCAGCTGATTAATGGCATCCAAAATAGACCAGTCCCTGGGTGCTGGAATTCTTCCCACTTGGCTTTGAATAATCCAGAAAGCCAATGATGCTGTACTAAGTATTGTTGTTTCAGCTAAACAAACTTATCAGTTATCTGTATCAGTAGGCTGGACAGTTTTAGTTAGCCAAGCTCTAGCAGTATCCCTGCAAAACTTGAGTCCTTGTTAACTTGGGGTAAGTTCTCTAGGTTAGATAAGTGGAATGCACGCAATGCACGTAAAAATAAACTCTACCTCCGTGGATTGCTTAGTCGATATGTTTGAGCTGCCAAAACCAAATCATGAATGTGTATCACACACCCAGCGGAAGAAAAACTTATCAATTAAGCCTTCTTCCACACTAGGTACCTCAATTGCTTTGTGATCATAAATATCCTTCTCAAATTGGAGATTTTTATTCCTCTAACTTCATGACTTCCATTCAATAATTGTGACAAGTATCCCCATAAACACAGGGAACTAACAGCTGCAGTAAAAATGCAGACAGAACCTAAGGACAGATCAGCTCTCTCACAACACATCCCATTCTCTGTTGCCACTCAAGACTGACTTACACATCAAGCAACACCAGACCTTCAGTCACTGTCTACACCAACTGTATTCAAGTATGGAACAGTACTTCCATTTCATTATGTAAGACAAAGCTCCTCAAACATTATACACGTACGGCAAACAAGCATTTGCAGATGTCTGCCTCTCTCGATCCTAGCCATCAGACAGCAATCTCTTCAAATCAAATGCAACTTCAAAAAAGAAAGCTATATTCCAGAGTTCTCAATGAACAAATGCAACTGTTGAATCCCTCTCCCCTGAATATAAATATGGGCAAATCTCAGAAATCAGGCTTCTGGTACAGGCCCAGACATGGGGAAAAGTGCAGATTGCTGATATTAAAGCCGAAATCTGGAAGGTGAAAATTGTTCGAGAAAGTCAACATCCCACTCTAGGATTTTAATGTTTGCGTGCGGGTGCACGCATGGGAAGACACGGGGGCTGGGATAGGGAACAGAGCTCCTTTCCAAAAATCCCTGCCAGAAGTAAAAGTGAGAGATCTCCTCTCAGCCTTGGCACATGTGCGAGCACATGTGGCGGAAGAGGCTTCGCGGATGCCAGGAAAGGGGTGACTGACAGGGAGGAGAAGCGGCCGGGGGGGGGGGTGCAGTCAGAGGGTGGGGGGGGGGGTGGAGAGCAGGGTGGGAGGGTAGCAGGGTGGGGGGGGGGGGGGAGCAACATGGGAAAGCGAACAGCATGGAAGGGGGGAGGGGGAGCAGCATGGAAGGGGGGGGGGAGGGGAGCAGCATGGGAGGGCGGCCAGGAGTAGTGAGGGAGGGTGGCGAGGAGGAGGAGGAGGGCAGCGAGGGACGGTGGCAGTGAGGGCCAGGAGGAAGGGGGGGGGGGATAGAGGTGGAGTGGCATCGGGGGTACGGGAGGGAAGGGGGCAATTAATGGTGTAACAAAAGGCCCGCGGCCGGGGCCTGCTCCCCGGGCCTCCCTCTCAGTTACTCACTCACCGGCAGCCCAGGAAGACATGGTTGGTCCAGACCATGGAGAGGGCGAGCAGCTGCTCCGTCCTGTTGCCCGGGTAATCCTGGATGTGGCGGACGATGAACTGCCTGCGGATCCACCAGTGTTTATCGCTCTCCGACAGGCCGCGGTACTGCTCCACCGCCTCGGCCAGTTGCCGCTTTGGCCCAGCCTGCGACTCCACGCCGGCCGCCATCTTAGAGGCCCCGGCCGGCCGGGGAGGGGAGGAGGAGGAGGGGGGCGAGAGAGAGAGAGAGAGAGAGCCCGGGGTGGGGGGGGAGAAGGAGAGACAGAGAGAGAGGGTGACGATCAGCCGCCTCCCGCCTTCAAACACACCAACACCCCCGCCAGCCGCAATCAGCAGGCCCCGGCCTCGAGCAGAGCGGGCTTTCGCCAATGCCGCCGCCGCCGCCTGCTGCTGCTGCTACTCGCTGCCGCTGCCTTCCACCTGGCCGCTCCGACTGCCGGAGGCCGGCCCGCCAGCGCCCCTAGTGTCGGTGCAGAGCAGGCGCCAGTGCGCGGCGCCCGCCCCTTCCCCACAGCCAGCCCCTCCCCCACAGCCAGCCCCACAATGTACCTGCGCTGCTGTCACAAACACTCCCCTGACAACATGCAGCCACCACCACCCCCACCACCACCACAGCAGCAGCAGCAAGCCAGGGAGAGGCAGCACAACTCAGTGCCACACACCATTCCTCACCACCCCCCCACCCCACCCCACACTGCTTACACTTCATCCAGCAGTGCCAGACACCATTCTGTCCATCTTGTTGTCTCCATCCTTAGGCAGGGAACCCGAGAGCCAATTTGCGGGCAGCAAACTCTCACAAACAACAATGCCATTGTAACCAGATAATCTGCTTTTGTGATGTCAGTTGAAGGGGTCATTCTCGACCCGCACACTGGCAATAACGTCACGGGGCCTTTGGGTTCCACCCGAGAGGACGGGCAGGCCTCAGTTTAGTGTCACATCTCAAAGATAAGGCCTCCAACATTGTACAGTAAGAAGTCTCACAACATCAGGTTAAAGTCCAACAGGCTTATTTCGAGTTTTCGGAGCGCTGCTCCTTCATCAGGTGAGTGAGGAGCAGCGTCCAAATAACCTGTTGGACTTTAATCTGGGGTTTGAGACTGCTTACTCTGCCCACCCCAGCCCAACACCGACAACTCCACATCATGGCTTCCAACAGTGTAGAATTCTCTCAGTACTGCAGTAGAGTGACAGACCTGAATTTTTGCACAGAGTTTGGACAGACACCTGAGGCCCTTTTGCCTAAGACTGGAACTAAACTGAGCAGTGGTTGCCACCTAGAATTAGGGATTGGTTAGGGGGGTAGGTGTGATATACGTATGATAGAATTAAAATCAGTACAAGCCATGCTCATCCTTGGTATGTCATATGTGTGTGATGGCAAGGATCTTTGCAACATAACTCCGCATCTGGGGTGAGTGTACTTGGGCAAATCCATAATTTGAGATATAATTGGTGAGCATTGAGAGAAACGTAAGCGAATCAAGGGAAGCCAACTTTGAATAGTTTAAAAGTGTCATATTTGACAAATTACGCAGTTTTGTTAAACAAAGCAATTAATTGTATAGATAAACTGCATGTGGTGGTTGTAATTTATGCACATAGCTTGCCAAACAGTCCTCTATCTTTCCAGTAAGATTCCCATTTTTGGCAGAGATTGGATAGACTGTGAGGTGTGCCTTATGTCTAACAAAATGTCAAATCACATCTTCTGTGATTATGGTGCATTGGTGCGTTATTCTATCTCATCCTCCTTGACTTCTATTGCTTTTGACACTGTTGCTCCAATCATCCTTCACCAATGACTTTCTTTTCTTGACTAGCTGAGTGGAATTGGCCTTATTTGATTCCATTCTTATATATCCAATTGTTACCAATAGGAATGACACAGTGGTACAGTGGTTAGCACTGATGCTTCACCGCCAGGGATCTGGATTTAATTCAGGCCTTAGGTCACTGTGTGTGGAGTTTGCACATTCTGCCCATCTCTGCATGGGTTTCCTCTGGGAACTCCAGTTTCCTCCCACAGTCCAAAGGTATGCAAGTTAGATGGATTGGCCATACTAAATTGCCCCTTAATGTAGATGTGTAGGTTAGGTGTTCTGGTTACGGTAAACGGGTGGGGTTGTGGGCTAGGATAGAGGGGAGGGCTAGGTGGGATGCTCTTTCAGAGAGTCAGTGCAGACTGATGGGCCAGATGGCCTCTTTCTGCGTAGTAGGGATTCTGTGGTTCCGTGGTTTAGAGCATCTCCATACATGGCTTCTCTCACTGTATAGCTCTGGTGTTGTCTCACCATAGCTCTGCTGCTCCTCTTCCTTATCTCCTTTTCTTTTGGAAGTATGTTTCTTAGAACTGAGCTCAGTACCCACCAGTGTGCTGATAGCACTCAGTTCTACCTCTTCTCTACCTCTCTGGGGTTTCTATTGTTGGACTGCTTGCTGTAAAATATTATAGATAAGCTGCAATTTCTTCCTGTTAAACATTGGGAAGACTGAAGATAACATCTACAATCCCTGTCATAAACTTTGTACCTTTGTCAATGATTTAATCTCCCTCCCTAGCCTATGGTTCATGCTGAACACTCTGAACAACTCAACTGGTGTAAAACTCTGCTGCCCATATCTTATCCCACACATATTTCACATTCACCGTTGCTGACTTACTCTCGTCCCCATGCAACTCCAATTTAAAATTCTTATACTTACGCTTAAATCTCTGCTTGGCCTCAGCTCTCTCTCTCTCTCTTTTGTAATCGTCTCTACCCTGCCAAAGCCAGCTTCTGATGAAAGGTCAGCCAGCTGAATCATGAACACTGTTTGGTATCCATGGATGCTGCTTCACCTGCTGAATATATCCAGCATTTTTCTGTTTTTATTTACCACAATAGAGCAGCGGCCCTGAATTCTCCATTCTTCTGATTTGTTGCACTTGGCGGTTATCCCTTTAGTCATGGGATCCACATTCTAGAATTCCTTCCGCCTTTCCCATTGCCTTTATATTCCTCCTTATTACCAAACTTTTGGTTATCTTTCCTAGTGTCTATTTCTTGGCATCTTTTGCTCCGTAAAGTGCCTTGCAACTTTTTCCTGTTGCATTTTAAAACGAGCTAATGTTTCTGGGGGAGACCTTTAGACAGTTCTGAAAAGCGTGTTCCTCAAACTGGAAGTGGTAAGTCATGGTCCAACATCCATGGTGAGTATGGACAATTTTCACTTCGAAATATGAAATGCAATCTCTACACACGTGTAACCTACAAATAGAGTTACCAAGTTTAACCCACGTTTAACATACAGCCCTCAAAAAGACAGCAAAATACTTCAGTAATTCATAGACAGGTTAACAGAATAGGCAATATGGAAGGTGCAGTTTAATATGAAGTTTTACGTTTTGATAGACAGGAAATGGACATACACACTTTCAGTGAAAAGATGTTAAATGCTTCGGATCCATACAGAAAGTTAAGAACAAAAGAAAAGTACAGCACAGAGATAGGCCCTTTGGCCATCCCAGCCTGGCCCGATCATGATGCTCTAACTAAAAAAAAAAGCATTCTGCCCTTACTCGGTCCATATCCCTCTATATCCTCCCTATTCATGTACCCATCCAGATGCCTCTTAAATGTTGCTAATGTACCTGCTTCCACTGCATCCTCTGGTGGCGCATTCCAGGCACCTACCACACTCTGCATGAAAAACTACCCCCCCCACCCCTCCCCCACACATCTCCCTTAACTTTCCCCCTCTCACCTTCAACCCTGTGCCCCTTGTAATTGACACTATCATCCTGGGGAAAAGCCTCTGACTATCCACCCTCTCGTAATTTTGTCGACCTCTCTCAAGTCTCCCCTCAGCCTCCGTCTTTCCAGTGAAAACAATCCAAGTTTATTCAATTTCTCCTCACAGCCGACACCCTCGAGACCAGGCAACATCCTGGTGAACGTTCTTTGCACTCTCTCCAAAGCTTCCACGTCCTTCCAGTAGTGTGGCAACCAGAACTGCACACAATACTCCAAATGCGGCCTAACCTAAGTTTTATACAGCTGCAATATGACTTTCCAACTCCTGTACTCAATGCCTCAGCCGATGAAGGCAAGCACACCATATGCATTCTTTATCACCTTAGCCACCCTGTGTTGCCACTTTTAGGGAACTGTGGACCTGCTCGCCCAGATTCCTCTGTATGTTAATGTTCCTAAAGGCTCTGCCATTTACAATATAAATTTGATCCTTGAATATGCATCATGCATCACTCTGCATTTGCCCAGATTAAACTCCATCTGTCATTTCTATGCCTAAGTCTCCAATCTATCTATATCTTATTGTAAACTCTGACAATCCTTGGCATTGTAAGAAGTCTGACAACACCAAGTTTAAGTCCAACCAATTTATTTGATAGTAAACTCACAAGCTTTCGAGGTTAAACTCTTCGTCAGGTGAATGGAGAGGTCTGGCCTCAGACAGAGCATATAAAGCACAGACAGTTTACAGATTACTGATTAGAATGCAAATCTTTACACCTAACCTGCTATTCAAGTCTTAAAGTGGCCGACAATGTGAGTGGAAGGAGCACTGATCACAGGCTAAAGAGATGTGTATTGTCTCCAGACACTACAGTAAGTGAGGTTTTGCAAACCCAGGCAAGTCATGGGGGTTACAGATCCTTGGCATTATCAGCAACCCCACCAATCTTCGTGTCATCCGCAAATTTACTAATCAGTACACCAACATTTTCCTCCAGCTCATTTATTTATACTACAAACAGAGGTCCCTGATCCCTGCAGAACATCACTAGCTACAGATTTCCATTCTGAAAAACACTCTTCCACCACTGTTCTTGGTCTTCTATAACCAAGCCAGTTTTGTATCCATCTAGCCAGCCCACCCCAAATCTCATGTGGGGCAGTACAGTGGCACAGTGGTTAGCGCTGCTGCTTCACAGTGCCAGGGACCTGGGTTTGATTGCTGGTTTGGATCACTGTCTGTGTGGAGTTTGCACATTCTCCCCATGTCTGCATGAGTTTCCTTCAAATGCTCCCGCACATTGAAAGACACGCTGGTTAGGTGCATTGACCTTAGCACCACAATTTGGCGACCAGGGGAATTTCACAGTAACTTCATTGCGGTGCTAATGTAAGCCTTACTTGTGACTAATAAATAAGTTAACTTAGTTTTTGTACCAGTCTGCCATGTAGGACCTTGTCAAACGCCTTACTAAAATCCATATAAACTACATCCACACCCCTTCCCTCATCAATTATTTTTATCACCTCTTCAAAAAGTTTTAATCAAATTGGTGAGACATGATTTTCTCCATACAAAACCATACTGCCTGTCACTAACTAGTCCATTTTCTTCCAAATGTGCATATGTCCTGTTCCTCAGTATCTTTCCTCCACTGAAGTCGGGCTCACTGGGCTAACCCTAACCCTAACCCTAATGCAGGATTATCTCTGCTTCCTTTTTAAACAAGGGAACAACACTGGCTATTCTCCAGTCCTCTGGAATCTCACCTGTGATCAAAGGGAATGTGAAGATATCTGTTAACACTCCAGCTATTTTCTCCCCTTGCCTCCCACGGTAACCTGGGATAGATCCGATCCAGCCCCAGGAACTTGTCTACCTTAACGCAGTTTAGGAGTTCAAATACATAATTCTCTGAAGGTGCAAGTGGTAGATAAAGTCATTTAAAATGTCTGTAACATGCTTTAGTGCAATACAAAAAGGGCCCCAGGCTAATAAAATGTGGTAAAAAGTCTGACAACACCAGGTTTTAGTCCAACCTATTTATTTGATAATATACTCGCAAGCTTTCGGGGTTAGCCCCTTCGTCAGGGGCTAACCCCGAAAGCTTGCGAGTATATTATCAAATAAATAGGTTGGACTAAAACCTGTTGTTGTCAGACTTTTTACTGTGTTTACGCCAGTCCAACGCCGGCATACCCACATCATAATAAAATGTGTACAGAGCATGCAACCATAGGCTGAAACTAAGAGCATTATGTGAACTTTACAACTCCCCATTATAGAAGTGACAATGAAACAATAGAGAGAGCTACAACATTGATTTATTAGGATAATGGCAAGCATGAATAATCATGGTTATGAGGAGAAACTTGAAATAGTGTGACAATTCCCATTGAAATAAAGAAGGTTTTGAAGGTTTTTGATTGGGAAGAGATCATTGTTTCTCAGTGGTAGGTAGTGATAAAGGAGGGTCATCAATTTAAAATTATCCACAAACTTGAGCTCATCCAAAACATAGCTGCTTATGGCCGAACTCTCACCAAAATTCATTCATCCTTCACCCTTGTGCTCATTCACAATACAGTCAGTGTGGTCAAAAAAGAGTGGCATGGTGGACAGTGGTTAGTACTGCTGCCTCATAGCACCAGGAATCTGGGTTCAATTCCAGCCTTAGATCACGACCTGTGGATTTTGCATACTTTCCCTGTGTCTCTGTAGGTTTCCTCTGGGTACTCCAGTTTCCTTCCACAGTCCAAAGATTGGCCACGCTAAATTGCCCTTAGTGTCAGGGGACTAGAGAAAGTGTAAATATGTGGGCTAACAGGGATAGGACCTGGGTGGGATTGTTGTTGGTGCATACTCAATGCAGACTTCTGCACTGTAGGGATTCTGTGACTTCCTGTGTGTTAACACCTTGATTTAAAAATTCTTATCCTTGTGTTCAAATCTCTCAATTAACTTGCCTGTCCCTATTTAAGTAATTTCCTACAATCCTGATATGCACCCCTCCCAATCCGGCCTCTTGCATATCCTTAATCTTAGTTACTCCACCATTGGTAGCTACGCCTTCAACAAAGTCAGCCTTAAACGCTGAAACTCCCACCCCAAACATCTCCACCATTCTCTGCTCCTTTTAGACATTCCTTTAAACATTTCTCTTTGGCAAAGTTTTTGGTCACCTGTCTTCATATTATCTTATGCGACCAGGGCCTGTGCAAGAATATTCATTGCTCTAGGCAAACCTTTAGCCTTGACCCTCCTTTCCTTTACAATTAACTTTTGTAAATGAATATTGTGCATTAGTATGAGTAAAAATTCTGCACTTACAATTCCAGATTTATTTTGTACGAGTAAGGAAAATATTATGACACTGACTGTATTACATCATTGTTCTACACTTTGCACAGGATATGTACTGGAAGAAATGCATTTTATAACGTATAATAAGGTTAATATAATGTAATTCTTTGTGTTTCTGCTACCGTTATTTTACACACAATTTAAATAATCATTACGATAGTGACCTGGGTGAAATTATGTTCTTTGATATTATTCTACTGGTTCATAGATTTGGTATAATCATGTAGATGTACAAATTTGTCGCAGAAACAGAATCCCTACAGTGCAGAATGAGATCATTTGGCCCATCAAGCATGCACCAGCTACAATCCCATGCAGGGTCTATTTCCGTAACCCCATTTATTTACCCTGCTAATCCCTCTGACACTAAGGGGCAATTTAGCACGGCCGATTCACCTACCCCACACATCTTTGGAGTGTGGGAGGAAACTGGAGCGCCGGGAGGAAACCCACCCAGACATGGGGAGAATGTGAAAAATTGACACAGACAGTCACCCAAGGATGGAATTGAACCTGGATCCCTGGCACTATGAGGCAGCAGTGTTAACCACTGTGCCACCCTGCCACCCAGAATGAGGAATGTACAAAATTTTAGGGAGGACTCTAATGAAAATACATGGAAATCTATATGTATGTCTGTATGTGGATGTATATCAGTAGATCTGGACCTTTCATTTCACTGTCCGTTTAGTTTTCTGAATAGTTCATTCAGCTTTTTGCCATTCCTCAAATATTTGCCACTCTAGGCAATTGCCTAGTTTGCCTAGTGATTGCATTGGCCCTTCATATGACTCATGTCAAATTTTGTTTGATAACACTCCTGTCAAGCACCTGGGCACATTTTACCACTTTAAAGGTGTTACATAAATGCAAGCTATTATTGCAGGATTATTCAGAGGATTGATGGATTATGGAGAACTTTTCCACAGGGAGTTAGAGACAGAGACAATTCTAATCAAGTCGCCAGGACCGGATGGAATGCATCCGAGGGTTCTGAAAGAAATGGCGGAGGTGATAGTGGATGCCTTGGTGGTTATTTTCCAGACGTCGCTGGATTCCGGGGAAGTGCCGGATGATTGGAAAACGGCTAATGTTACGCCGTTGTTTAAGAAGGGTGCCAGGCAAAAGGCGGGGAATTATAGGCCGGTTAGTTTAACGTCTGTGGTAGGTAAAATGTTAGAATCTGTCATTAAGGAGGAAATTGCGAAGCATCTTGAAGGGAATTGCTTGATAGAGCAGACGCAGCACGGTTTCATTAAAGGGAAGTCGTGTCTGACAAATTTACTGGAGTTCTATGAGGATGTGTCTAGGGCGGTGGATAGAGGAGAGCCGGTGGATGTGGTCTTTCTAGATTTTCAGAAAGCGTTTGACAAAGTACCTCACAAGAGGTTATTGCAGATTGGCGGATGGTGACTAGTGGAGTGCCCCAGGGGTCGGTGCTGGGGCCTCAGCTTTTTACCATTTATATAGATGATCTGGAGGAGGGAACCGAGTGTAGGGTGTCGAAATTTGCTGATGACACCAAGATTGGGGGAACGGCAAATTGTGCGGAGGGTGTGGAGAGACTGCAGAAGGATCTAGATAGGCTGGGCGAATGGGCCAGGAAATGGCAAATGGAATTTAATGTTGGCAAGTGTGAGGTGGTCCGCTTTGGTAGGAAGAATGGTAGGAAGGGCTATTACTTACGGGGCGAAAAACTGCAGCAGGCGACGGTGCAGAGGGACCTCGGGGTCCTTGTGCATGAGTCGCAAAAACCCAGCCTGCAGGTGCAGCAGGTGGTCAGGAAGGCAAATGGGATGCTGGCCTTCATAGCAAGGGGGATTGAATATAAAAGTAGGGAGGTCTTGCTGCAGCTGTATAGGGCATTGGTGAGGCCGCAGCTGGAGTACTGTGTGCAGTTTTGGGCGCCGCACCTGCGCAAAGATATTTTGGCCTTGGAGGGAGTGCAGAGGAGGTTTACTAGGCTGATACCGGAGTTGAGGGGGTTGAGCTATGAGGAGAGGCTGAATAAACTGGGCTTGTACTCATTAGAGTTTAGAAGAGTGAGGGGAGATCTCATTGAGACGTATAAGATGATGAATGGGATGGATAGGATAGAGGTGGAGAGACTCTTCCCGCTCAAAAAAGACAGTAGGACTAGGGGGCACAGCCTCAAGATAAAAGGGGGGCAGTTTAGAACAGAGTTGAGGAGGAACTTCTTCACTCAAAGGGTGGTGAACCTCTGGAATTCTCTGCCTGTTGAAGTGGTGGAGGCTGCCTCGCTAAATATTTTTAAGACGCGGGTTGATGGGTTTTTGATAAGAGAGGGGATTAAGGGTTATGGGGAGAGGGCAGGAATGTGGAACTGAGCCACGACAGATCAGCCATGATCTTATTGAATGGCGGGGCAGGCTCGAAGGGCTGGATGGCCTACTCCTACTCCTATTTCTTATGTTCTTATGTTCTTAATTCCAAAAGGAAAATTGAATATACATCTGAAATAGAGCTGTGGGAAGAGGCAAGGGTGGTGAGATTAATCCTGGAATTGCTTTCATATAGAATTGATACCGATATATCATCTTGGCTTGGAACTATATCACTGTCCCCTCACTGCGGCTGGATTAAAATCCTGGTACTCCCTTTCTAACAGCGCTGTGGATATACCTACAACCCATGGACTGCGACAGTTCGAGAAGACAACTCACACCACCACTTTCCCAAGAGCAATTGTGGTAGACAATAAACGCTGGTCTAACCAGCAATGCCCATATCCCATGAACAAATAAAAAGGAAATACTTCTTGTCTTGGGAATGGGGGCAGGGGGGTGTTGGAGGGTGTGTGGGGGGGGGGGCACATGTGCAAGTGGGAATTAGTCATGTTTTTATAACAATTATATGCTGAAAATCACAATAGTGATACATTAACCGACATTATTTTCAATCATTTTAAAAATAAAGTTTGGGGAAACAGACAGGATTTATAAATAATACTAAGATTAGTACTTACAGTAACAAGTAATCATGTAACATGAAGATGGAATCACAAGGTAACAATGTATCAGAAATACAAGCAATGGGTGAATATAGTCCTTGAGTGAAAATTGATCAATCTGTGAACAGGCTAAAAAAGCCATAGTGATAATAGAATTTGCTTTGCCTGCAGTTTGGATCAGTGTCCTGTGCCAACTGACTAATGAATTCTTAATTGGACAACAAAATCTCATTTGAATTCTTTATCGTTTCTACTAAAAATGTACAATAAATAGCGTGGTGGGAATTTTTCATTTTGGATGTTTGACCATTCAAACTATTCCTTCTAATCTATATCCTCACATTGAATGATGGACCAGTGCTGCCCAGAACATTTCCCTTGACCTTCTTATACTGAGGCACAAATGTTACACTGAGCCCTTAGATAAAGGGATAACAATGTTTACACAAAAATAGAACACAAATGATGGAAGGAAACCACTTATTTTCCGTAATAGGAGTAGGGTTTGAGAGATTTATTAACCATGACCACCACCCCCACCCCCCCCAATCAGATTTTCTTCTTTTCAAAACACCTCTTTCTTCTGATTAATTTGTTATTCTTTTTGTTTTTCATTCATGGGACATGGGTATCGCCGGCTGGCCAGCATTTATTACCCATCCTTAGTTGCCGTTGTTCAGACGGCAGATGAGAGTTGCTGTGGCTCTGGAATTGTATGTAGGGTAGACCAGGTAATGATGGCAGATTTTCTCCCCTAAAGGACATTAGTGAACCAGATGGGGTTTTTTTGACAATTGACAATGGTTTCATGGTCATCAGTAGATTCTTAATTCTGGATATATTTTATTGAATTCAAATTCCACTATCTGCCATGGCAGGATTCGAACCCAGGTCCCCAGAACATTAGACGAGTTTCTGGATTAACAGTCTAGCGATAATATCACTAGGCTATCACTTCCCTTTAATGGGAGATTGAAAGGGATACAGCTTTGCTAGGGTAGGAATAGCAGTATCCTTCCCTGCAACTGGAGCTGACTGGAAGCACTGTTACTTAAATGATCTCAGAACCTGGATCAAAGCTCCCGTTGGTTTGTTAGGGAGCTCCGTGATATACTACTGAAGACATGTCATCACCTACATCATGACTCTCAGCTCTCCCTCTAGGTTTATTAATATAGATGTTTATTAACAATTTAAAATGTCCACAACATTGATTGGTAGGTTCCTGTACATTCATTGCCAAACTATCAGTCA
The DNA here is from genome assembly GCF_965287045.1 of Carcharhinus amblyrhynchos. Taxonomy (NCBI): domain Eukaryota; kingdom Metazoa; phylum Chordata; class Chondrichthyes; order Carcharhiniformes; family Carcharhinidae; genus Carcharhinus; species Carcharhinus amblyrhynchos. The sequence goes on from NC_137327.1 coordinate 129,155,051, forward strand.
ACCCAAAGCCTACCTTGCACCCCTTTATAGAAAATAGAAGCAGGAGTAGGCCATTCGGCCCATCAAACCTGCTCTACCATTCACTTTGATCATGGTTGATCTTCTAATTCAATACCATGATCCCACATTCCCCCCATATCCCATGATCCATTTAGCCCCAAGAACTATATCTATTTTCTTGAAATCAGACAACATTTTGGCCTCAACCAGTTTCTGTGGTAGTGAATTCCACACATTCACCACCATCCAGGTGAAGAAATTTCTCCTCACCTCAGTTCTAAACTCTCCTAGTTCTGGACTCCCTCCAACACTGGGAACAATCTGCGCAATGCTGCACCAGGGTCACCCATGAAACTTGCATGAAAGAGTAAAGAACCAAGAGCGGAAAACAATCAGGAAACTGGGCACTTGAATTCCACAACTCGTTCCCTCAATTAAGAGCAATTAACAATACAAACGAGAAAAGCTGAAACCACACACTTCAGTCTGAAAAGGCAGGCCTTATTTTCAAGTTCAGTTTAACTTTTTATTTAGATTCTGATTAATCTGCCACGTTTCTAGCATTTCAGCATTACTTTCCCGAACTCTTGAGAATGGCTACAGACTGTCAGACAGTCTAGTCTGGTCAATAGTGCAATTCAATCAAATCCTCAAAAAAAATGAGATACAACTAATGGTAGATCATCTATTATATGTGCAGGTCAATGCTCTAAAATGCATGATGGCACAGTGGTTAGCACTACTGCCTCACAGTGCCAGGGACCTGGGTTCAATCCCTGACTTGAGTCACTGTCTGTGTAGAGTCCGATGTTCTCCCCATGTCTGCATGGCTGTCCTCTGGGTGCTCCGGCCTCCCCCCCACAGTCCGAAAGGCATGCCGGTTAGATGCATTGGTTGAGCTAAATTCTTCCTCAGTGTACCCAAACAGGCTTTATCTCGCAATACACAGAGAAAATAGAAGCAGGAGTAGGCCATTTGGCTCTTCGAGTCTGCTCTGCCATTCATGATGATCATGGCTGATCACCAAATTCAAAATCCAGACCCTATCTTCCTCCCATATCCCTCGATTTCTTTAGCCCCAATAGCTATATCTAATCCTTTCTTGAAATCACATATTTTGGGCTCGAATACTTTGTGGTAGTGAATGCCACAGATTCATCACTCTCTGGGTGAAGAAATTTCTCCCTACCTCATAAGGCATGTCTTATGAGGCGAGGTTGAGAGAGCTCGGTCTTTTCCCCTTGGAGAGACGAAGGATGAGAGGTGACCTGATAGAGGTGTATAAGATGTTGAGAGGTATTGAATGGGTGGGTTCTCAGAGGCTTTTTCCCAGGGCTGAAATGGCTGCCACAAGAGGGCACAGGTTTAGGCTGCTGGGGAGTGGGTACAGAGGAGATGTCAGGAGTAAGTTTTTCACTCAGAAGGTGGTGGATGAGTGGAATCGGCTGCCGTCGGTGGTGGTGGAGGCAAATACGATAGGGTCTTTTAAGAGACTTCTGGATGAGTACATGGGACTTAATGGGTTGAGGGTTATAGGTAAGCCTAGTAGGTAGCGATACGATCGGCGCAACTTGTGGGCTGAAGGGCCTGTTTGTGTAGTTGTTCTATGTTCTATGATCTACGTATGCCCTTTATCTTCAAACTATGACCCCTAGTTCTGGACTCATCCAATTTTGGGAGCATTCTTTCTGAATCTACCCTATATAACCCTGTTAGAATTTTATAAGTTTCTGTGAAATCCCCTTTCACTGTTCTAAACTTCAATTAATATAATCCTAACTGACTTAATGTCTCCTCATACGACAGTCCTGCCATCCCAGGAATCAGCCCAGTAAACCTTTGCTGTACTCCCTTTATAGCAAGAACATTCTTCCTCAGATAAGGATACCAAAACTGCACATAATACTCCAGATGTGGCCTCACCAACACCTTGTACAATTGCAGTAAAATATCCCTATCCCAATATTCAAATCCTCTCACTATGAAGGCCAACATACCATTGGTCTTCTCTACTACTTGCTGTACCTATACACTTACTTTTGATTTTGATTTGAATTATCATTATCACATGTATTAACACAGTGAAAAGTATTATTTCCAATCAAAATCAAAAGTCTGACAGCAGCAGGGAAGAAGCTGTTCCTGAGTCGGTCGGTACATGACCTCAGACTTTTGCATCTTTTTCCTGAAGGAAAAAGGTAGAAGACAGAATGTCCGGGATGTGTGAGGTCCTTAATTATGCTGGCTGCTTTGCAGAGGCAATGGGAAGTGTAGACAGAGTCAATGGATGGGAGGCTAGTTTGCGTGATGGATTGGGCTATATTCATGACCTTTTGTAGTTCCTTGCAGTCTTGGGCACAGCAGGAACCATACCAAGCTGTGATACAACCAGAAAGAATGCTTTCTATGGTGCATCTGTAAAAGTTGATGGAAGTTGTAGCTGACATGCCAAGTTTCCTTAGTCTTCAGAGAAAGTAGAGGCACTGATGGGCTTTCGTAACTACAGTGTCAGCATAGGGAGACCAGGATAGATTGATGATGATCTGGACACCTAAAAACTTGAAGTGCTCGACCCCTTTTACTTCATCCCTGTTGATGTAGACAGGGGCATGTTCTCCTTTACTCTTTCTGAAGTCAATGACAATCTTCTTTGTTTTGTTGACATTGAGAGAGAGATTATTGTTGCCACATCAGTTCATCAGATTCTCTACCTCTTTCCTATACTCTGTCTCATCATTGCTTGAGATCCAGCTCACTACGGTGGTGTCGTCAGCAAACTTGAAAATCAAATTGGAGGGGAATTTGGCCACACAAAGATTTGTAAGGAGTATAGTAGAGGGCTAAGAACACAGGAACACAGCCTTGTGGGGCACCAGTGTTGAGGATGATCATGGAGGAAGTGTTGTTGCCTATCCTTACTGATTGGGGTCTGTGAGTTAGGAAGTTCAGGCTCCAGTCGCAGAGGGAGGTGCTGAGGCCCAGGCCATGGAGTTTGGAGATGAGTTTCGTGGGAATAATGGTGTTGAAGGCTGAGCTATAGTTGATAAGTAGGAGTCTGATATTGGTGTCACCTAGGTGTTCCAGGGTTGAGTGCAGTGCCAGGGAAATGGTGTCTGGTGAGGACCTGTTACGGCAGTAGGCAAACTGTAGTGGATCCAGGTAATCCGGGAGGCTGCAATTAATTTGTGCCATTATTAGTCTTTCGAAGCACTTCATAATGATGGATGTCGGAGCCGCCAGCCGTTAGTCAATAAGGCACGCTGCTTGGTTTTTCTTAGGTACCAAGATAATGGTTGTCTTCTTGAAGCAGATAAGGTCCTCAGATTGTTGTAAAGAGAGGTTGAAGATGTCTGTGAATACTCCCGCCAGCTGATCTGCACAGAATCTGAGTGCATGTCGGGATACTCCTTCCGGGGCAGTCGCTTTCCGTGGGTTGACCTTCGAAAAAGCTGTTCTGACATCTGCAATGGTGACCCCAGATACAGGTTCAGCCAGGGCTTCCAGAGTGGAGGGCATGCTCTCACTGACCTCCTGCTCAAAACGAGTATAGAATGCATTGAGCTCATCGGAGAGGGGTGCGTTGGAGCTGGCAATTTTACATGCCTTCATCTTGTAGCTTGTTACGTCTTACTGACCTTGCAATCATTTTTCAGTCACTGACTGCCAATTGGAAAAAGACCCACTTATGCCAACTCTTTGCTTCCAGTCTGCTACCCAGCATCTCAAGGCACTACTTGCAATCCCATGCACTTTAACTTTACATAGTTGTCTGCTATGTGTGACCTTGTCAAAAGCCTTCTGAAAGTCTAAATAAGCCACATCCACCGTTGCTCCCTGGTCATCTCTATTAGTTTCATCCTCAAAGAGTTTCAGTAGATTTGTCAAGCATAATATACCCTTTGTAAATCCATGCTGATTTTGTCCTGTTACAACACTGCTTTCAAAATGCTAAGTTATGAGATCCTTGATAATGGATCCGAGCAACTTCCCCACTACCGACGTTAGGTACACTGGTCTATATTTACCTGCTTTCTCTCTATGCCCCTTTTTTAATAGCAGGCTTACATTGGTTCTTACAGATTGGAAAGTAGCTAAAGTCCAAAGAATTTTGGAAAATGACCACCATTGGATCTATTATTTCTAGGGCCACTTCCCTAAGTACTCTGGGATAAAGATTATTAGGTCCTGGAGATTTACCTGCCTCCAATCCCATTAATTTCCCCAAAAACATTTCTCTACTCATGTTGATTTCCTTCAGCTGCTCACTAAAACTTGTTTCTCTCAGAACTTCCAGTACATTATTCATGTCTTCCTTTGTGAAGACTGAAGCAAAGCAAGAATTTCTTTATTCTCGGTTATGAATTCTCCTGTTTCTGAATGTAAGGAGTCAACACTCATTTTTGTCAATCTTTTTCTCTTTACATGCCTATAGAAACTTTTACAGTCAGTTTTTATGTTCCCCAGCATTATACTTTCATGTTCTATTTTCTCCTTAACCAATCCCTCGGTCCAGCTTTGTTGAATTTTAAACTACTCCTAGTCCTCAGGTCTACTGTTCTCCCTTGTCAATTTGTATGTTCCTTTCTTGAATCTAATACTACCTCTAATTTCTCTTGTAAGCCACAATTTGGCCACGATTCCCTTTTCTCTCTTGCGCCAAATAAGAATAAACAAATTCTTGGCATTCGCATATTCGTTCCTTGAATGACTGCCATCGCCTGTCCTTCCTTTCGTAATGTTCCCTCATCCATCATAGCAAACTCATGACTGATACCATCATAGTTACCTTGACTGAGATTCTCAGAATCAACTACCTCACTATCCACCTTGATAAAGAATCTAACAGACAATTGTAACCCATCCCCGAGGGTTGTCTCACAACTAGATTTCCAACAAATCCTTTCCCTTTGCACAATATCCAGTCACGAATATGTGAACTCCAAAAATTGTTTATTCCTGTTTGACGCAGGAGTGAAAAGGGAACTATGGCCAAGTCATGACTTACAGGGAGATTATCTAGCCTTGATTTCTCTGTCTATGATTTTTCTTATTCTCCTTGCTGTATTTTTTTCTTGTTCTTGATTCTCCTGCTCAGAATCTTTATATTAGGTTCCCAGCCTCCAGCCATATTAGTTTAAACCCTCCCCAACCACTCTAGCAAGTAAAGGCCTTCCCCCCCAACAGTGTCCAAAGCGGTGTATCTGTTTTGCAGGGGAATGCCCACAGAAAATTTCTGCGCTGCCTGCCTCATCCTCTTACTCTACCTGGTGGTCACTCATTCCCTTCCTGCCTGTGGAGTCTGAGCCTGCGGTGTAACCATCTCTATGTGCTATCTATGATACTCTGTGCCTCACGGATGCTCCACAGTGTCCCCAGACACCGCTTCAGCTCTGAAATTCGGGCTTCCAAGTGTAGCTGGTGACACTTTCTGCACACATGCTGGTCCTGGCAACTGGAAACGTTCCCAGTCTCCCTCACGGAGCAAGAAAAGCAGTCCATGGCTTGGAGCTCTCCTGCTAATGTCTTACCACACAAGTTAAATTAATCCTTTTAATATCAGACAATATCAACCCAATCCCTTCTTTTCCACTCTTTGTTATTATAGAATACATTTCTTACAAACAATGAAACACAGACCGTTATCTGAACAATTATAATCAATAGTAGTAAGTAACAACGCAACTGTATTCATCTAAACTGCTGTTTAGATTTCCTTAGGAAGTCCGCCCTTTTAGTCTTTTAAGCACCTGGTTCTGCCCTAAGGTTCACTTTTTCTTTATTCCTTTATCCTCCTGTTGCCTTCTTTAATTATTTCATTGAATTCTACAGTGCAGGAGGCCATTTGGCCCATCGAATCTGTATTGACCACAATCCCACCCAGGCCCTACCGTCATAACCCCATGCATTTACCCGAACTCGTCCCCCTGACACTAAGAGGCAATTTAGCATGGCCAATCCACCTATCCCACACATCTTTGGACTGGGAGGAAACCGGAGCACCTGGAGCAAACCCACACAGACACAGGGAGACTGTGACCCAAGCCAGGAATCGAACCCAGGTCCCTGGCACTGTGAGGCAGCAGTGCTAACTACTATGCCACCATGCCCCCCCCTTAAGTTTCAGCTATTTAAAGACGGACCCTCATATCAGTTACCCTGCTTACCGCTTTGCTGTGACATCACTCTTGGATTTTTCAAACTGAGCACCATGTTTAGCAGCTGTCCCTCGCAGGTCCGGTGCTCTCTGCTCCCCGTAGGTAAGTGAGGTCCCCGAGCCTTGCTTTATCCTCCTGTCCCAGAAGAGTGTCCCTCAAAGGTCTGGTGTTCTCCGCTCTCCGAAGGTAAGTATTCTTCCAGATACAGAGAGATATTAGAATAGGATTAAAACACAACAATACATCCAATTTAAAAAAGTTATAATCTCTCCTTTCCCAGTAATTTGTTTAGACCTGTTTTCTCATCGAGAATGAAATATGGAAGCATTATGGTTGGGCACATCATAGAGATTTTTCTAGCCTTATAGAAAGTCTTATAGAATCCTATAGTGCAGAAGGAGGCAATTCAGCCCATCAAGTCTGCACCAATCACAATTCCACCCAAGGCCCTATCCCCACAACTCCATAAATTTACCCTAACTAGTTCCACTAAGAGGAAATTTAGCACGGTCAATCCACCTAACCCGCACATCTTTGGACTTTTATATTTCAATTTTTTCAATAAGATGAATCTTAAATTTGAGAGGAAAAGCTCCAAACTTTTTATTTGCACCTGATCTCTCGAATTGAGTTTGTTTGCCTGTCATAAACTCCTGATTTGATTCCTCTCACATTCCACAATATGTCTCCACCCCCACGCCCACCCAGCTCCACTTGTCAAAAGCACAGCGTCATTTTGTATTACTTGTCTCTGCCGCATTCCCAGTAAAGATGTCACATTTTGCAGATAATTTCACGTTTTGGCTATTCAATCAACGGATGGTAAAACTCTTGGGGCAACATTGGAGGTCTCACAGCTCCTTGGAAACACATTGCCATAACCTGTTGCATTATTTTCCTCCCTCCAAAGACAGAAAACAGCTGACCAATTGTAAAACCCTGCACTGCAAAGCGATCGCCAACAAAAGCGCTGTTCACATGGTGATAATTCCAGTTTCTGGGAATTTTCTGGCCAAATAATTTCCGTTAAGGGTAAGAAGAGACAGAAAACAATATTGCTTGCAAAGTAGCAGATCCCCTGAATAAGAATTTAAACGGGTTTATCTTATTTTAAAATTTGATTGAAGAGAAATCTCTTTGTAAATATATAACAGTGGAATCAGTGTGTTGTTAGTTTTGTCACTGGCTGGGTGTAGATCCTATGAAATGTCTTTACAAGGCTACACTGTGCTCCAATGTTACTCTGTGGCTTATTTTTACCATTGGTCTTTTATCTATTTATTTCTATCCATGCCTTTCTCTTCCACAAGGAGTGGGTTCTCAGAAGTACGGGTCCACAGCCATTTCCCCATTACTGTCCTCAAATCCATGGAAAGTAATAGGTTGGATTTTCATTCTCCAAGCGGTTGGCGGCAGTCAGAAAAATTCGAGAGAAAGTACCAGGAAAGGTGGTGGTGATAGGGGAGGAATGGGGGGAGGGTGGCAAGGGGGGGGGGGCTGCAGTTGTGCGCGTCGAGCTGGTTTTGCAGCAGCCACAAGGGCTACAAGATGCAGAGGCAGGCATCCTTTACACTGTGGGGTTTGGTCCCAGTTATAATGAACAAAGTAAGGCCCTCTAGTCCTCACCCTGTCCACGTACCCTCCAGTCCTCACCCTGTCCACGTACCCTCCACGCAGTATAATGTGGATAAATGTGAGGTTATCCACTTTGGTGGCAATAACAGGAAGGCAGATTATTACTTGAGTGGGTGTGAATTGAGAGAGGTGGACACTCAGCGAGATCTCGGTGGCCTCGTGCATCAGTCGCAGAAAGCAAGCACGCAGGTATTAATCATAGAATCCTACAGTGCAGAGAGGGGCCCTTCGGCCCATCGAGTCTGCACCGAACACATTCCCACCCAGGCCCTACCCCCTGTATCCCTACATATTACACCCACTAGTCCCTCTAACCCGCACATTCCTGGACACCAAGGGGCAATTTCTTAGCACGGCCAATCAACCTAACCCGCACATCTTTGGACTGTGGGAGGAAACCAGAGCACCTGGAGGAAACCCACGCAGACACGAGGAGAATGTGCAAACAGACAGTGACCCGAGCTGGGAATCGAACCCAGGACCCTGGAGTTGTGAAGCAGCAGCACTAACCACTGTGCTATCGTGCCACCCACACGTAAAGAAGGTAAATGGTATGTTAGCCTTCATAGCGAGGTGATTTGAGCGTAAGGGCAGGGAGGTTTTGCTGCAATTGTATACGGCATTGGTGAGGCCACACCTGGGTGTAGTTTTGGTGTCCTTACCTGAGGAAGAATGTCCTTGTTATAAAAGGAGTACAGCAAATGTTTACCAGGCTGATTCCTGAAATGGCAGGTCTGTCATATTTTCACAGTAACTTCATTGCAGCATGAATGTAAGCTTCCTTGAGACTAATAAATAAACTTGACTTGACTAAGTCAGTTAGGATTATATTCACTGGAATTTAAAAGAACGAGAGGGGATCTCATAGGAACTTATAAAATTATAACAGATTTAAACAGGGTAGATTCAGAAAGAATGTTTGAGGATAAGGGGTAAACCCTTTAAAACTGAGGTGAGGAGAAATTTTTTCACCCAGAGGGTGCTGAATATGTTGAATTCACTACCACAGAATATAGTTGGGGCCAAAACGTTGTCTGATCTCAAGCAGAAATTAAATATAGCTTTTGGAGCTAAAGGTATCAATGGATATGGGGGGAGGGTCCACGATATTGAATTTGATGATCAAAATGAATGGCAGAGCAAGCTCAAAGGACCAAATGGCCTACACCTGCTTCTAGTTTCTTTGTTTCTATGCCAACTCTATGGACCCCTTGCCCACTCTGCCGACTTATGTTACCTCCATGCTCATACAGCTTAAGTACCCTAACTTACAGCTCAGGGGAGACATGGTGGCACAGTGGTTGGCATCGCTTCCTCAGAGCATCACGGACCCGATTCCAGCCTTGGGTGTGTGTGGAATTTGCACATCCTCTCTGTGTCTGCATGGGTTTCCTCCCAATCCAAAGATGTGCAGGTTAGGTAGATTGATCATGTTAAATTGTCCCTTAGCGTGCCAAGAAGTGTGGTTAGGGCCTTTAGTGGGATAAATACATAGGGTTCTGGGGCGAGTGCCTGGGTAAGGTGTTCTGTTGGAGAGTTAGTGCAGACTTGATGGTCCAAATGGCCTCCTTCTGCACCATAGGATTCTATGATTCTATGTTAAGGATCAAGAAAAACAGCATCAGGTACCTTCTCTTCAGACACATGTTGTCCCACAGGATAGAGAAATTGAGGGAAGAGAATCCCTTGAAGGGTCTGTAGACAGAGGAGCAGATTTCTTGACCTGTGTGAGCAGCCGGTTTCTATGGCAGGTCATTGTGACATCTACAACCTCCTGGAATGAGATCTTCTTCATACTGGACTGTGGTGGGGGGAGGGGGGGTGTGGCTGTGTGTTTCCTGCCGTTATAAGGAAATGATGTGGATACACCGGCGTTGGACTAGCCTATGGAGAGCTCACATTGCCCACTCACATTGTCAGCCACTTTAGGACTTGAACAGCAGGTTAGATGTAAAGATTCGCATTCTAATCAGTGATCTGTAAACCGTCTGTGCTTTATATGCTCTGTCTGAGGCCAGAACTCTCCATTCACCTGAAGAAGAGGGAGTCCCCTCAAAAACTAGTGAGTTTACTATCAAATAAATCGGTTGGACTTAAACCTGGTATTGTCAGACTTTTTACTGTGTTATAAGGAAAGAAAGCAGAGAGCAATGATTGTAGTCAGGGCTTGTGTCATAGGAGGGAAAGGTAACGTGGGACAGCATGGTGGCACAGTGGTTAGCATTGCTGCCTCTCAGCTCCAGGGACCCAGGTTTGATTCCTGGTTTATGTCACTGTCTAGGTGGAATTTGCACATTCTCCCCATATCTGGATGGGTTTCCTTCGGGTGCTCCAGTTTCCGTCCACGGTCCACAGATGGGCACGTTAGGTGGATTGTCCATGCTAAATTGCCCCTTAATGTCGGGGGAACTAGCTAGGGTAAATGTGTGGGACTACAGGGATAGGGACTAGGTGGAATTGTGGTTGGTGCAGACTTGATGGGCCAAATGGCCTCCTTCTGCACTGTAGAGATTCTATTCTATTTGTGGAGTGTGACTGTGTTGCCTGGATGCAAGAGGACAATAGAATGAGGGTGAGTGTGAGTGGCTGTTCAGGTGAGGTGCCTGGAGAGAGTGAAACGAGTGAATGTTCTCCTGGGGAGTGCTGGACAGCAGAACGTTTGGACTGTCAAAGTCTAGAGCTTAGCGCCTGAAAGTGTTATATATATTTTCAACTTACAAGAGAACAGTTCCTATATTATTTCAAACCTGAGGAATGAAATAAACCTTAACCACTTAATGAGATACTCACCAAATATACACCAAACAGCTAGCTACTCCTGCAGTAGGGCAAGACCACTTCCTGAAGAGTAAAGAAGTTAGAAAACAAAGTAAAAATAGCACATTTCGCACCCCCCCCCCCCGGCAACTCCAGAAACCCACACCCCTGCCCCACGTACTGAACTCCCGAGTATACTCACTCTCACTGTTTCTCACTCAGGATGAGGTCTTTGCTATTTGCTTCTTACTGATTGTGTCCTTGGAACAGTCCCTTTTTTATCCAGCGTTGAGATGAGTCACTTGCTAGCTTTGCTTCTTGCTGCAATAATCATTACCGATCAGGAATCGCGGAATCGTATCTAACCATAGACATTTTGCAAGCATGGCCTGGTGAAATATTTGCCCGTGACAAACAGCCAGAACAAGCAGTTTGATTCAATCAGCCAATCATTGGGAATGTGGTCTCAACACTGGGAGTCACACTGGCATTGAAATTAATATATGATGTTGCTGAATTGTGTGGTTGGCAGAATGCCTTTTTGGACTAATAAGAACATAAGAACATAAGAAATAGGAGCAGGAGTAGGCCATCCAGCCCCTCGAGCCTGCCCCGCCATTCAATAAGATCATGGCTGATCTGTCGTGGCTCAGTTCCACATTCCCGCCCTCTCCCCGTAACCCTTAATCCCCTCGCTTATCAAAAACCCATCAACCCGCAGCACCCTCTTAGTGAATAACAACCCTCGTGTTGCCAGTAGTAAACATAGAAAATAGATGCAGGAGTAGGAGGCCATTTGGCTTACATCACCATTCATCATGGCCGATCATGCACTTTCAGTATTCCACTCCTGCTCTCTCTCCATACCCCTTGATCCCTTTAGCCACAAGGGCCATGTCCAGCTCCCTTTTGAACATATCTAATGAACTGGCCCCAATAGCTTTCTGTTGGAGAATCCCACAGATTCACAACTCACCTGAAAAAGTTCTCCCTTACCTCAATCCTGAAGGCTTACCTCTTATTCTGAGACTGTGACCCCCTAGTTCTGGTCTTCCCCAACATCAGGAACATTTTTCCCCACACATAGCCTGTCCAGTCCCATTTGGATTTTATATATTTCTATGAGATCCCCTCCCATTCTTCTAAATTCCAGTGAGTACAAATCCAGTCGATCCAATCTCTCTTCATGTGTCGGTCCTATCGTTCCTGGAATCAGTCTGGTGAACCTTTGCTGGACTCCCTCAATAGCACAAATTTCCTTCCTCAGAGTAGCAGACCAAAATTGTACACAATACTCAAGGTGTGGCCTCACCAAGGACTCTACAACTGCAGTAAAACATCCTTCCTCCTGAACTCAAAGCCTCTTCCTATGAAGGCCAGCATGCCATTAGCTTTCTTCATCACCTGCTGTACCTGCATGCCAACCCTTCAGCGACTGTTCCACAAAGACACCCAGGTCATGTTGTACTTCACGTGTGATTCAGCTTATTTAACCTGTTGATCAAATTTTTGAGATATTTTGCCTTTCCAGGGTATTTTGAGGTCTGAAAGTGGTAGTATTTAGCCCATTTAGTCAATATTGCTTTTAGTTTTTTTGTTACAGTACAAGTCTTAAAGCTTGACGAATATCCTTTCATTGTCACTGGAAACGTGTACATCTTTAGACACCATTCTCCCATAAAGATCCAAAGTGATTCTTAGCTCCCAAGGGCTTGCATTCCTTTATTTTCCCTAGCTAGAAAACTTCTAATCCCACACTAGCATTTCCAGTGAGGGTTACCCTGGAGATTCTTTTCCCTAGCCAAAGTTAGGTGAATCTTCCAATCTCATTTAAATCCTCATGAGCTCAGTTTCTTCAATCTGAAGACAAGCTGTCACTTGCATTTGTGAACGGTGAACCATAGATATTTGCTGCCTCCATCTCTCGGCTCTCTCTCAGATTCGAGCAAACCAACACTGTCTGTGAGCTTACACCCTGTAGGCTGATCCGCATAGGCTTCCAATGAACTTTCTGCTCTCAAAGCCATCTTTACGGCAATGATATGGGTCTTGCATCCAGATAGAAATGCTAATTGGCTATCTTTTAGACTGTCTATCTTGAAATTAAATAGACAGATTAAAGTATAACCACTTACTAAATGTCATATCCTCCTAAGCGTTTGGAGACTGAAGACCATTTTTTCAGTCCCAGATTTGGGACATTTTTGGCCTTGGAAAATGAAGCCTGGAAGTTGCGAGTTTTGGTCCAGGCTGGTGGGTTGGATTTTAAGTTGTGTCTGCTGCGTCCAGAATGAGCACAATGGATGCGGGTGTGGAGACAATTTGGGCCCAAGGCCTAGCTGTGTACACTGCCGTTGTGTGAAAGATTGAAAAAAAGCAATAAAAAAAATCTCTCCAGCCCTCACCCCTCAGCCTCCCGCACACTTCTCATTCCCCATCCATGTGAGCCCATGTCACATCACGCCCCCCCCCCCTCCACTCCAAAGTCCCTCATACTCCTTGTCATCTCAGCTCCATGACTCCTTATAGCAACCCCCGCCCCCCCCCACCCCCATGCTAACATAGTTATAACTCACCTTGGGAGGTGGTTGATGGGAAATGTTCATCCTGAATTCAGTTACTAGTGAACTTCAAGGTGAACATTCTGCAAAGATCTGTTTTGGGGCCACTGCTGTTTGTTATTTTTATAAATGACCTCGATGAGGGTGTAGAGGGACGGGTTAGTAAATTTGTGGATGACACTAAAGTCGGTGGAGTTGTGGACAGTGTGGATGGATGTTGCAGTTTGCAGAGGGACGTAGATAAGCTGCAGAGCTGGGCTGAGAGGTGGCAGAGTCTGCAGAAGGATCTAGATAGGCTGGGCGAATGGGCCAGGAAATGGCAAATGGAATTTAATGTTGGCAAGTGTGAGGTGGTCCACTTTGGTAGGAAGAATGGTAGGAAGGACTATTACTTACGTGGCGAAAAACTGCAGCAGGCGACGGTGCAGAGGGACCTCGGGGTCCTTGTGCATGAGTCGCAAAAACCCAGCTTGCAGGTGCAGCAGGTGGTCAGGAAGGCGAATGGGATGCTGGCCTTCATAGCGAGGGGGATTGAATATAAAAGTAGGGAGGTCTTGCTGCAGCTGTATAGGGCATTGGTGAGGCCGCAGCTGGAGCACTGTGTGCAGTTTTGGGCGCCGCATCTGCGCAAGGATATTTTGGCCCTGGAGGGAGTGCAGAGGAGGTTTACTAGGCTGATACCGGAGTTGAGGGGATTGAGCTATGAGGAGAGGCTGAATAAACTAGGCTTGTACTCGTTAGAGTTTAGAAGAATGAGGGGAGATCTCATTGAGACGTATAAGATGATGAATGGGATGGATAGGATAGAGGTGGAGAGACTCTTCCCGCTCAAAAAAGACAGTAGGACTAGGGGGCACAGCCTCAAGATAAAGGGGAGGCGGTTTAGAACGGAGTTGAGGAGGAACTTCTTCACTCAAAGGGTGGTGAATCTCTGGAATTCTCTGCCCGTTGAAGTGGTGGAGGCTGCCTCGCTAAATATTTTTAAGAAGCGGGTTGATGGGTTCTTGATAAGAGAGGGGATTAAGGGTTATGGGGAGAGGGCGGGAAAGTGGAACTGAGCCACGACAGATCAGCCATGATCTTATTGAATGGCGGGGCAGGCTCGAAGGGCTAGATGGCCTACTCCTGCTCCTATTTCTTATGTTATGTTCTTATGTTATGTTAAATGGAGTTTAATGCGGAAAAGTGTCAGGTGATTCACTTTGGAAGGAGTAACAGGAATACAGAATATTGGGCTAATGGAAAGATACTTGGTAGCGTGGATGAACAGATCTCGGTCTTTAGAAGAATGAGGGGAGATCTCATTGAGACGTATAAGATGATGAATGGGGTGGATAGGATAGAGGTGGAGAGACTCTTCCCGCTCAAAAAAGACAGTAGGACTAGGGGGCACAGCCTCAAGATAAAGGGGAGGCGGTTTAGAACGGAGTTGAGGAGGAACTTCTTCACTCAAAGGGTGGTGAATCTCTGGAATTCTCTGCCCGTTGAAGTGGTGGAGGCTGCCTTGCTAAATATTTTTAAGAAGCGGGTTGATGGGTTCTTGATAAGAAAGGGGATTAAGGGTTATGGGGAGAGGGCGGGAAAGTGGAACTGAGCCACGACAGATCAGCCATGATCTTATTGAATGGCGGGGCAGGCTCGAAGGGCTAGATGGCCTACTCCTGCTCCTATTTCTTATGTTCTTATGTTCTAAAGTTGGCACCCAGGATGATAGGGTTGTTAAGAAGGTGTTCGGTGCATTAGTTTTTATTGGTAGAGGGATTGAATTTCGGAGCTGTGAGGTCACGTTGCAGCTGTACGAAACTCTGGTGCGGCCGCACTTGGAGTATTGTGTACAGTTCTGGTCGCCGCATTATAAGAAGGATGTGGAGGCATTGGAAAGGGTGTAGAGGAGATTTACCAGGATGTTGCCTGGTATGGTGGAAAGGTCTTATGAGGAAAGGCTGAGGGGCTTGAGGCTGTTTTCATTAGAGAGATGCAAGAGGTGACTTAATAGAGGCATACAAGATGATCAGAGGATTAGATAGGGTGGACAGTGAGAGTTTTGTTCCTCGGATGGAGATGGCTAGCACAGGGGACAAAGCTTTAAATTGAGAGGTGATAGATATAGGACAGAGGTAGGTTCTTTACTCAGAGTAGTAAGGGCGTGGAATGCCCTGCCTGCAACAGTAGTGGATTCACCAAAGTTAAGGGCATTTAAATGGTCATTGGATAAACATATGGGTGATATTGGAATAGTGTAGGTTAGATGGGCTTTAGATTGGTTTCACAGATCGGTGCAACATCGAGGGTCGAAGGGCCTATACTGCGCAGTAATGTTCTATGTTCCAACCATGACCCCCTCCCTCCCATCCACCATCCTTTGGTCTTACTCCTTCCATGCTAATTCACTTAGTATCCGCATGGACAAATCTCAGGAACGATGCTGACTCAAAATAAAGTTATATTGATGACATCACAATTTTAAAAAGTCTCAATAATAAAATGTCATCCAATACATAGAAATTCCTTCAATTAATCTCTTGCGAAAACAAGCATTTCTATTCTATAACCACTTGATTGAGCTGTCAATTAAACTGCTAACTTAACCAACACCCCACAATGTTAGGTTTTAAAATCCATCATTGCTGCACCAATCCTATATTGAGAGCCCTCATACCAATGTCAATAACTCCACAAAGCCCAGCAGTGAAATCCCTGTCAGCTTTGACAGTTCCAATGAACTTTGACACCTCTAATGAGTCTTCACAGTTCCTTGACACCTTGGCAATTTTTTGACAGCTTTACAGTTCTGATAGTTCTTTAACACCTGGACAGTTCTTTGACATCTTGACAGTTCTTTGACAGCTGCACTTTTTATGCATATTCATGTCTTTTAAAAATCCCAAAGAGCACCTGACATCTCTCAAAGGTGTCCCACGACCATATCCAAAGGGTAACCTCACATTTTCATAAAGATACCCTAGCTATCCAAACAAATCCACAAGGTTCAGACCTGCACTTCCTAGGTCCAATCTACACACTTTGGCTTTCTGACACTTACCTCACTAAAATCACACGTGTGTAGAGCCAGCGATTAATTTATATACGTAGCTGTCTCTGGGTACTGTGTGAATTTAGAATTTGCCCCAATTCTACCCCCATTGAAAATAGCGTAGACTAGGTTCAGGAGTGGGACTTCTGAACTCAGGCCTCTGTCAGCATCTTTGTGAAATTTTAGACCTTTGTGTCTATCCACTGTCAAACAGGGATTGTGGGGGGAGGGGGGGGGGATTTACCTTACCAAAAAGAATTCTAAGTCCAGAACGAGCATGAAAACATGAGAGTTTCAGAGCCATTATTTCCGTGACACCGCCAATTAAATCTTCTGCACTTGGTGCAATAAAAAAACCCTTGATCTGTTTTCCACCAGTAGGGGGAGTAGGTGTTGCCTAAATCACCCTAAAGCCGGCTACACTAGCAGAGGGCATCATTGCGCACGTGCAGGTTTCTGTGCTCTGAAAGTGCAGAGATCTGTCACTGCCTCTGATGCTATCAACTGACCCCCCGTGGGCCAGCAGCCCCACCTCCACTGCACGACCGCAGAGCTCAACGGCTGTTCACGAAACCCCCTTCCCCCAACCAGGAGAGATTGCCACACCCCCTGCCCAGACATTTGCCACTCCCCACCCCCCCAGTGATTGCTGTTCTCCGGTTCATACCAGTCCTCCCTTTCGCTTTCCCCCACTGATTACCTTGGAAAAGTGCATAGTGGTCCCTCCTCCCTACCCCCCACCAATCACAGTGCAGAGTGAGCAACAGTTACCCCCCCCCCGCCCTGTCCCGTGCTTCCACCCCCCTCCATCCCCACCAAATGGCCCAACCCAGTCTGGCCCTGCCCCCAGTAGGCTCTGCCCCCATGGCGAATCCTTCTAACCGACACATCTTGGGACATTAAGGGGGAACTTAGTGTGCTCAATCCACCTCACCTGAACATCTTTGGTGGTGGGTAATTTCTGGAGGCCATTCCTGGCTTACAGCCTCACTGGCAACGAGTGGAGTTAGTAAAATGCTGCAGTCCATCTTCTGTATTGCTGATAGTAAGATTCTGCACTGGGAACGGAGTCAGGCAGAGCAACAAATATGACACCTAGAAAATTACATTTGGCCAATATTTATCGACAAGGGTTTGCTAGGTTTTATTTGGAAATGTTCTATTAAAGTCGCAGACAGGCAAACATCATAAAAATGCAATAAAAGGTTTATCCTGCAACATTACGGGAAAATTTGGTGGACCGTGCAAGGGAGTGTTCACCTTGGATGAGAATTTCCAGCCTTGGGACAAACAGGGCTGGAAAATCCCACTCCTAATCCCTTTTGGTTCACTGAAGAAGTCTGAAAAGTGCATGATTACAGATACCTGGGATGAATGACCGGGGAGAACAATCAAGGTGAAATTCTGAGTCATTCAAAAGCCAATTAGACGGCTGTGACAAGACCACTATTCTATTCTCTTTCCAAATGGTTTAAAGTGGGCGCCTTGTCAACTTCCTGTATTTGTAGTCAGCAGAAACAGATTCACAAGCTAAGAATACGAGGTAAAATCTTTAATTCATTATAAACCCATTAAACATAAGAAATAGGAGCAGGAGTAGGCCATCTAGCCCTTTGAGCCTGCCCCGCCATTCAATAAGATCATGGCTGATCTGAAGTGGATCAGTTCCACTTTCCCGCTTTCTCCCCATAACCCTTAATTCCCCTGTCTATCCGAAACCTATCTACCCTGTGACTTAAATATATTCAACAAGGTAGCCTCCACCACTTCAACGGGCAGTGAATTCCAGAGATTCATCACCCTTTGAGTGAAGAAGTTCCTCCTCAACTCCGTTCTAAGCTGCCCCCCTTATTTTGAGGCTGTGCCCTCTTGTTCTGCTGTCCTTTCTAAGTGGGAAGAATCTCTCTACCTCTACCCTATCTAGCCCCTTCATTATCTTGTATGTCTCTATAAGATCCCCCCTCAGCCTTCTAAACTCCAACGAGTACAGACCCAGTCTATTCAATCTCTCTTCATAAGCTGGCCCCCTCATCTCCGGTATCAGCCTGGTGAACTTTCTCTGTACTCCCTCCAAGGCCAATATATCCTTTCGCAAATGCGGGGACCAAAACTACACACAGTTGCACATTGTCACATGTCACTGAAAACATCCAGTTGTACGTTTCTGACACCACCCTGATACTTCATTTCCTTTATGCTGTCAGCTAAACATTGGGAAAATTGAAGTTATTGTCTCCGAGTACAAACTCTGTTCCCTAAACATCGATCTCATTCCCCTCACTGGCCACAGTCTCAGGTTGATCTCATTCCCCTCACTGGCCACAGTCTCAGGCTGGACTAGACTGTTCACTAATTCAGTGATGAACTAAACTTTGAGCATCTGACTCAATGTCCTCAACCTTTTCAGAAATATTCTAGTTCCAACTCAGTGATCCCATTGCATCTCCGCCCCTGCCTAAAGCAATTTTCTGCTCAAACCCTCATCCACGCTTTGACTATCTTCAAATCTAACTATTAGAATGCTTTCCTGGATGACTTTGCACCCTCCATGATCTTAAGTTCATGAGAAAACCAACTAAGTCTTAGCAAATCATGGTATACGATTGTTGTTCGAGCCTTGGAAGGATTACCAAGACATTGGTGTAGAAGCATAGGATCCCTATAGTGCAGAAAGAGGCCATTCAGCCCATCGAGTCTACACCAACTATCCAAAAGAGCATTCCAAACAGAATCCTCCCCTACACCCTAACCTTGTAGCCCCACACATTTACCATGGCCAATCCATCTATCTGACACATTTCTGGACACCGATGGACAATTTGGCATGGCCAATTTACCAGCACATGGACATCTTTGTATGTACAAACAATTAGTTTATTTACACAGCTAAACTATATACAGCTATCCATGGCTATGTGTAACACTATTGAAGCTCTTTATTGACTCTTAGTCATGTGTCCCAATCATCATTATGGGAGATGCTATTTCCACTGTCCCACACATTAACCTGTACAAAGCCTAATAATCTGCAGTCCTGTTCACCTATCATCCACTGGTTCCACCAACACCTCGATTTTAGAATTCCCATCCTGGTGCTCAAACATTTCCATGTCCTCACCACTTCCTGGCCCTGAGAAAAGAGTGGATTTTAAGAGAGTTAAATCTCTTCCCCACCTCTGTAATCTCCTTTAGCTTTAAAAACGATAATAATTTGAATTTTTATGGCCCTTTTAATAGAATAAAATGGCCCATGGCCTTTTTGTAGGAGCATTTCAAACCAAAAAAAGTGTTTAGTGAGATAGTTGATGCTTTGGTTTTAATTTTCCAGTCTCCTTAGATTTGAGGAGAGTCCCATCAGATTGGAAGATGGCAAATATAACTCCTTTATTCAAAAAGGGAGGGAGACGGAACACAGGACAGGCCAGTTAGCAACATCTGTCATTGGGAAAATGTTAAAAGCCATTATTAAAGAGGTTTAGCAGGTTTATTTGTTCACAGGAGTTTTCAGAGCGCAGCCCTTACACCAGCACAAGCTTTCGGATTATTGACCCTACCCCCAGCCAACCAGACTCACCTGATGAAGGAGCAGTGCTCTGAAAGCCCGTGCTACCAAAATAAACCTGTTGGACTTGAACCTGGTGTTGCTAGACTTCTTACTGTGCCCACCCCAGTCCAACGTCGGTATCTCCACATCATAACATGAAGCGGACAGTAGGCATAACAGGGCCTTTCAGGTTGGCAGGATGTAATGAGTGGTGCGCCACAGGAATCAGTGCTGGGACCTCAACTTTTTATGATTTGCATGAAGGGATGGTTGTCTAAACTCTGGAATTCATTCCCGAAATCTCCCCTTCTTTAATGATCATTTGAAGCTACCATTTTGAATAAGCTTTAGGGCTGCACGGTGGCACAGTGGTTAGCACTGCTGCCTCACAGTGCCAGGGACCCGGGTTCAATTCCAGCCTCAGGTCACTGACTGTGCAGACTCTGCACATTCTCCCCATGTCTGCATGGGTTTCCTCCAGGTACTCCAGTTTCCTCTGAAATTCCAAAGATGTGCTGGTTAGGTTGATTGGCCATGCTACATTGACCCTGTCAGGGGATTAGCAAGGTAAATATGTGGGGTTACAGGAATAGGGCCTGGGAGGAATTGTGGTCGGTGCAGACTCGATGGGCCAAATGGCCTCCTTCTGCACTGCAGGGATTCTGTGATTTTATGAACTCACCCTGTCCTAATGTCTCCATATTTGGTTGTGTCAATTTCTGTCTGATTACACTCCTGTGAAGTGCCTTGGTCTGTTTAAATACACTAAACATCACACTTTGGTCCTCACACAGCTCCTTGTCCACCTCACACTTTGGTCGTTAACAGTAAGAAGTCTCACAACTCCAGGTTAATGTCCAACTCACAACACCAGGTTACCCCAGTTCAACGCCAGCATCTCCACATCATGAGTTATCAACAGGCCAGCAGTATCACTAATGTCCTGCTGGTGGCAGTATTGAGCCATCTGACAACAATTCAGTAACTCCCATCAACAGGAATGTAATGGGAGAACTTCAGTCAAATGTGAATGTGTAGAAGTATGAACTTGAATGGTTGCAAAAAAATAAAAGTATTTGTTTCAAAGACCAACACTGCACCGATTCTCTGAAAGAGTACCTTGACCATAAACACCCTCTTTAAAAGGATAATCCATCTATCAACACATCTTGGGACACTAAGGGGCAATTTAGCATGGCCAATCCCCCCAACCTACACATCGTTGGATTGAGGGAGGAAACCAGAGCACCCGGAGGAAAAACATAGAAACTAGAAGCAGGAGTAGGCCATTGGGCCCTTTGAGCCTGCTCCACCATTCATTATGATCATAGCTAATGGTCAAATTTAATATTCTGATCACCACCCCCGCCCCCTTGTACTCAAGAGTTATATCTAATTTCTTCTTGAAATCACACAACGCAGAAACTCATGCAGACATGGGGAAAATGTGCAAACTTCACACAGTCACCCCAAGGTAGAACCCGAGTCTCTGGCGCTGTGAGGCAACAGCGCTAAGCACTGCGCCACCATGCTCTACAAAATGAGATGTTTGAAGCCATAGTGGGTAACTGCATCACTCCGAATAGTGAGAATTCATAAAGATCAGCAAAAGCAGTCAGTGTGATTCATCCACATTCACCCCTTGCCACCACAAATGCACACAGCAAACAACCATCTGCAGAATGCACTGCCAGAACTCACCAAGTTACGTCAGCAGCACCTGCCAACCGTATGAGCTCTGCTACTAGGGTGAAAAGCAGCAAAGTCACAGGAATGGCCTCTTGACCTGGGTCCTGGAATATGCTCAGACTCAGTTTGCTGGTGTTTGTATCCAACCAGCACTATCTCCGGAACTAGAGGAGACAAAAGTGTGCGAGTGTATATTCAGATGGAGTTGCAATAAAAATGTAGATGGCAAAGTCATGGGGAGACAGTGACACGATGAGAAGATAATAATGTATGGCCTAGTAATCCAGAGGCCCAGGGCTAATGCTTTGAGGACATGGGTTCAAATTCCACCAAGGCAGACGGTTAAATTCAACTAATAAATCTGGAAAATAAAGCTAGTCTCCAACGTCCAACTAAAAACGCAATTGGTTCACTAGGGAAGGAAATCTGTCGTCCTTACCTGGTCTGGCCTACACACGACGCCAGAACCACATATGGTCTGAAATAGCCCAGCAAGCGACTCAGTCAAGGACAATTGGGAATGGACAGCAAATGCTGGCCCTTCAGTAATGTCCACAGCCCATTTAAAAAAGAAAAAATGTCATGAAGCCGTTAATTTCTTTTCACTAATTTTTATATATAATCAGTTTTTAAACAAGGAGCCAAGATTGCAAACACCTGCAATTTCACCATGAAAACTTTGAATTTGGAACCAGCACAAATTTGTAATTATAATAATTGCGGTTTTAAAAGTTATCTGGATAAATCCAGAACATTTTGCTAACCTTGTGACAAGAGAACATCTTTGTAAAATTTACTGTTTGAAATATATCCCTCAACTTCTCAGGACATGGGCTCCAAAACTAGGGCCAAATAATCAAAATAAGTTTTACACTTTTATTGTAACATAAGAAATACCCTGAAAACTTGAATAACCCTTTTTGTACTATTTGTTCCTTGTGTGTTTAATTTGGAGTTGTGGAAATTGTTTAATAAAGAAATCTCAAACTCCAATGCATTTCATTGCTTTTATTTACATCTGCCATTCAGAAAGATTCACACTTTACTGTATAGTCACTTGGTAGTGCAGAGCTAGAGTATTTTTGAAAATGATATTTTGTCAAATCTTTTCACCTTATTCTCATCAGGACAATCACAAGAATATTAATGTACAGGAAACAACATTATACTGTATGAGAAAAGTGCTGATTGGTTGGCAAATGGACTCTGGCGGAGGTGTTGCTATAGAGAAAGCACCAGTTAACAATGACTGACAGTTAACTGCCAATTTCTTGAAAATCTAAACAGGCAACTTACATCTGGTTGGTCAATGCATTGCCCCGTGGAATGAACCAATGCATGGCTGTCACTTTAGCTGAAATAAGTGCAATGTGAGTATATGTTCATTCTGTCTGCAAAAAGGAGGGTCCTATGAATTAATATATGTAGCTTCTAGTACATGCTAATGTGTCACACTGAGAGTCTGACTGATAAATCTTAAATTGGTTGTCAGCATAAATTTTAGCACAGAGGATTATTTAACAAATGCTGTCCAATCACAGAATCAAATCTAATGTTGGACAGTTTTGCAAGCATGGACGGCTGGGGTACAACCTGCACCATGCCCACTGCAAACAGGGGAAGGGACATGCTGCTTGTTACGATTGGATCACACATTGGTATTCTTGCGATTTTCCTGATGAGTACAGGATTAAAAACTTTTGACAAAGTCTTTTTACAATACTGTATTTTGAGGTTGTTTTTAAAGCTTTTCAACTCTTCTGTGCTTAGATAGTCAACTAATTATCTTCTTTCCGTGACAGTGACCAACATTCCTTGTGACTTCTCTCTGTTCTCTATTCCATTCCTTTATTTTCTTCTCCATTTAGGGGGTTGTGTTTTCATCCAGGGTCTGATTAAATCTTAACTGTATACAGATGCTGATGCTGTGCATTCTCAGATTTCCACTATCTACCAATTTCTTCTTTCCATTTGTCTTGTAGTTAAATACTTGGTGCGAGGAACATTCAGTATGTAACACTGGCTTCATGCAATGTGCCTTCTCTAACTTGCAACAACACAGCATCTCTGACGTTTTACTATGACAATAATCAAAAGTAGGTCAGGCAGTAACTTTGACATTCATTCAGCAGTGTGTTGTATATATCAAAAGTTTAACCCAGCATTCTTGAGGAGGAACATACTACAAAAGTAATTCTTTTGCCAGTGTTCTGTTCATGTCTCACCAACGCATCGCTTTGGAAACATTCTCCTGCATTTCAATATTTAAAATAGCTTAAAAAATGTCAGTGAAATTAAAATTAATCCTTGTGTGCAAGTGTCTAACATGCACGCAAAAAAAGTGCGGCTATTTCAGTCTTTATGTAAATGTTTGCAAAATCAATTATTTAAAATCACCCTGATTTGCACAGGTGTTGACACAGGTTGTGTGTTTTGAACTGCATTAGTTTAACACTTGCAGTTGTGGTGGAAGACAAGCTATATACCAATTTGTCCAGGCATAAGTCCAAGGCTGGGACATTCACCTCTCCTGAGCCTTCAATTAGATTGTTTCTGCCTACATCACAGGTTCTTATCAAAATCATAAAAT
Source organism: Carcharhinus amblyrhynchos (assembly GCF_965287045.1). NCBI lineage: Eukaryota > Metazoa > Chordata > Chondrichthyes > Carcharhiniformes > Carcharhinidae > Carcharhinus > Carcharhinus amblyrhynchos. The sequence goes on from NC_137327.1 coordinate 129,179,016, forward strand.
GACATCCAATGTGACAGAAAGGTAAAGTATCATTCACGACCCACCTGCAGCCTTTGACATGATTTCACACAGCAGCTGCCTCCACTGTCATCCAGCTGGTCTGCACTTGCAGGATTCCATCCTTATCTAGTAACAGCTCCAGAATACTTTGCAATGGTTTTGTTCCCCTGCTCGCACTCCCTTTGGTGTTCCCCAAGATACTGTGCTTCAACCCCTCCCTTTTACATACTGCTCCTTGGAGACATCATCCAAAAGTCCAGCGTCCATTCCCACACACAGACTGACAACACTCATCACCACCTCCCCCAGCCCCATCATTATCCTGAAATTCATCATCATGTGTTCTAAAGTCTTGTACTGCTTAGTATCAAAGCTTGGTTTATAGTTTACTTCTCTGTTGCAATTCTTATATTGTGTCTTGAGCTAAGTGTTTTGCTGTCAACTACATCCCAACTTCATCTGCCACGCTCTGGTCTGCCTTCCTCCCAACACCCACCTCGCACCACTGGCTTTCTGCTGTGGTCACGGGGATGATCTCAATGCGGTCGTGCATTTTAAGGTGCATCAGGCAGCATGCAATGAGTTCCACGTGCCTGTTGCCAAGTAGTGAGGGCACAAACCCGCGACTGTCCGTTACACACTGGCTAACAAGTGTATAACTTCCAGGGAGTAGCGGCCTTTGTGGTCAAGGTGATGGAAGTTTGGAATCAAGTTCTGCTTTCACAGAAAACCTGGCAATTCAAAATCTGCATCAGACAGGTCCATAGTTATGTTGACTGACCCTGAAGGGATGGCTCTCGCATGGAACCTGCAGAGGTGAACCCATCAATATGGACTGGGAGTTGACTGTGATGGGAGAATAGTCTGAGTTGGACCTGCAGCAATAAGTTTACAAGTGATTATCTCCAGATAACTGCATGTTGTTAGCTAATTGAACACTTGCAAGTATCTTCGTACACAATTGGAGAGCATTGCTCCTGCTCTGGACTTAAATTAAGTGGCATATTTGTCCCTCTGGGGAGAGATTACAGCAGTGATGGAAAACCTAGGCTAGCGAGTGGACAAATGAGTGGTCCACCTTCATCTCCGTGAGCCGCAAGCTTGAAATCACCTTGTTCACTAACCATAAAATTAAATACATTGAATATACACCAAATATTTAATAATGAGCTACAGAGAATATTTAATCATTTATATATTAATAAAACTATGTCATATGGTAAAACAAAATAAATATTTACACTTTGGATGCAGAGGGAGCGCCTGGCTCTCACAGTCAATAATGCGAGCAATCAGCATGCATCTCACTTCACTTGCCCTTGCTTTGTGTGTGTATCACTTGAGTCGTACCAATAGGAAAAAACTACATGGATGGAAAGCAGTGGAAAATGGCAACCCTGTGCATGAGTAACGGTTAACAAGATGTCTCAAGAGCTACACTCTGATGAGCTGCAGATTGCCCACCAATGGTTAATAGTCACTACAGGCAATCCAAATCCCCCATCACTCAGTATAGATTTCTCAGTAATCTCATCTGAAAACATAAGCACGTTAATAGACTTCTGCATTTGCCAGCCAACTGGTTGATAAAATTAAACAGCTTCTGATGCTCCTGTTTAGCCCCATTTATGTTGGTTGGACCTGATATCAGGAAGAAGGCATCATCTCCACTTCAATACTTACCCAAATGGTTCAAAGACTTCAGCTGAATTTTGTACCACTGGCAACAGTTCAGCCAAAAATTACACACACCTTTTCTCTGGATAATAAACTGGTTTTGGACAGATGAGACATGGCTTTCCAAATAATTTGCATCCACTGATGATTCCACGTGTACGGGTTATCATCCCATTAAGGCGGGGAATCGTTTAACTGGCAACTGGGGTGGCCTGAGGGACATGACAAGTCTTTCTACAAAAGCAAGATTGTATTAATTCACATGGTTTTATTTTTAGACTTTCAGATAAGTTTTAAAGGTTTCTTTTATTTGCCTCAACTGTGAGCAGCTCTGAAATTACACGTTAATAAATTTGTCAGCTAACAATTTACTCAAATCTCTTTTTACGCCGAATCCTTCTGCCACAATGAACAGTTTATCAAGCTCCAGTTTTAACTTCAAGCCATCGGTGATGTTGCAATCCGTTTTAACCATTTCTGTCAGCCTGCTACAGCAAATGAAGAGACCAGGGTGAGTCAGCAATTGCAGTTCAGTGTAAACAAAAATCAACTGTTGCTTGATTTGCTGCTGATGAATTACTTTGTTTGGGGGCCGGTGGGGGGGGGGGTGAAGTCAGGTGTAAAGAGACATCTTTCTGTACTTGTGATCTCCTCTCCTGACTCCAACAGTTCTCCAAGATCAGTCAAATGCATAAGTTAGGTCACCTGCCTTCATTCAGGGTGGGTGCCCATCTGAGGAAGGCAGAGCTGCTACGGTGTAAGGAAGGGATTGACCTGGGGAGGGGGTTTGGTATTGGGGGGAAATGGGTGAGCTGCATGTGAAAAGGAAAATCTAGTTCAATGAGGAGGCCTGTATGCAGCCTTGCTCCGATTGTGATTCTCCAGGTTCCTTCTTGTCCAGCCTCTGCAGTCTCGTCTCGACCCGTGCAAAATCCAAGAACGCTCTCAAAAGAGCAGTCACTGCCTTAACTGTACACCTTTGACATCAGGTGGTCCCAGTTTAGGATGGATTGGTATAATTGAAATGAGGGCAATCGGATTGGTTCGAGATTAACATCAAGGTGTAATATTTTGGGGAGCTGTGGGGGACTGTGTTTAAACTTGAAATTAATCGTACCAACAGTCACATGCTTGCTATCCTAACTTATAACAGCAACATCACTGCGGAAGTGTCTGTGAAATGCTCTGCGAGGTCATGAAAGGCGCTACAGAAATACAGAGTTTCCTCTGTCTCAGTGTATTTCCTGGGAGGGGTGAGGGAAGAGAAAGTGCTCGAGTCACCACAAAATGTAAGCCTGTTTAAAAGCTGCTTCCAATTGGGATCGAAGACATTACTAATTGGGTTCAGTTTGTGCAGTTGGTCCCAGCTCATGTTGCGTGGAGATTGATAGGACTGTGTACTGGCTACGGTACCACAGCAAGTCAAACCTCTGCACTTCTGTGCTTATCTCAAGAATATTTCGCCAAATGAAAAAAAAAATGAAGAAATATATTTTCGCCCCAAACTTTTATTGAAAACTTACAGCAATGATAGCAAAGTCAAAAAAAAAAATCATCTTATAATGGGCCAACGAGGAAAGACCTATAGACAAAATCATACCGTGAAGTGAACACTGGCCATGCAGTTCCTCACCCAAGTGAGACAAGAAGCCAAGAAATAAATAGTAAATAGCAGCTCAAGGCAAATGGAGTCCAGACAAGTGCATCATTTCCACAGCAGGAGCAGGAAAGACGAAAGAATTTAAAAGACAGTAATATCAGGAATGTTAATAAGGCAAGGTCCAACTTCTGCAGTATTTTCACCTTCAACCACTAACTTTAAAAATCACAGTACAGCCACAAAAAGCGCACATACATAGCAACAATATCTAGCAAGTTTATTAAAAAAGTGACCCAATATATTTAACCTACTTTGTTGTGCCAAAAATTAAATAATTTAAAGAAAACATTCTAGTGAAATATTCATATTCTTTGTCCCCCTTATTCATTTTTAACAAGTATTTTATGGCAAGTTTAGAGAAATTACAGATAAGATGTAACCCATGTAAAACAAAATCCAAGCACCCTGAATGTCATAAACTGCTTAAATGTTTCTTCAGACTGAAGTCACACATGCACACAGCCAAATCTGTGTAATCTTATAAAGATGGAGAATTTCCATGGGAACAAAAGGTCCCCTATTCTCCTTCCCTCCCATTCCATGCACTCATCACATTTCTCTTTCACTTTCCCACCCCTGGACAAATTAACTTGATTCATGTCCATCTTAAGGAGCCTCCCTGCATGACAATTCATCACCAAAAATGCCACTGCAGCCCTAGACTCAGTATCTATCAGCCAATCATTCACACCAACAGAACAAAGATTAAACTGGATGGCTTTGGAATTTGTAGGTCAAACCAGATTTATATATTGTTATTGATTTCTCTGTCTGCCTCAGAACGAATTCACCAATGTGACGGCTACATCACAGTATGGCAAAATGTACTGTTTGCACAGGGTACACCACAGGGAGGTGGCTCATCAGCCCATTATGCCAATGTCAGTTGTTTGCAAAAACAATCCAATTATTGTCATTCCTCTGCTCTTTCCCCATAACCCTGTTATAATCCTTCCTGGCTATCTATCCAATTCTCTATGCATGCAGAAGATTCTGCAGGATAGAGCTAAAATTGCATTTTTGAACATTGCTAAAATTAATTAAGGTATGGTACAGAAAAAGTTGTAAATTCTTGACTGAAAAGTAAACCACCCAGTTACCTGGATGCATGTATTCTACCGTCGGAATTGTGGACAGTGCCCCAGTAAGCCTGTGTGGACAATGCTAACCCTTGTCCTAATCCTCTCAAGTTCTCTCTCCTGAGAGCAGTGATTTTCACTTCCAATACCCTGCACTCAAAACAGCCAAACTTCACGAGCTGCTTCACTCGAGAACCTGGGCAGAAACTCCGCAAAACAAGCACATCTGATGCTGTACTAACCACATGCATACAAGCCTTCCATTGGGAGTTGCTGAACTACATGTAGCAATCTTGCCTCCCAAGCCAAGGAGAGGGAACCCAATTATTATGGCCCAGCAAAACCTCAACCAACTCACAGAGATTGAATAAGGGGCTATTTTGGCACTGCATGGTTCAGCACCACACCACATGGCACACTTATTTGCAGAGGCTTTAGCCCAGCCTCCTCTTTTTATATTTTGTGTTCAATACAAAACCTCAATTATGTTCCTATTTTTCTCACTACTTTGATCCATGCTCAAGAAAGCAGCTAGAAGCATTTGACTAGGCCCATTAGCTGAACATGGATTCGCAACCTCCCCTCCCAAGAATGAATGCAAGAAGTCTGGGCAACAACTTTCAAAACTAAAACTGTACTGTTAAATTAAGGAAGACACAACAAAATACCCCTCATTGCCATAAATTTACAAAAAATACTCTGCTAGACAGTACGGGTCTATCAAATTAACCCGAACAGCTACATTCTTGAGTGGTAAATGGTACATGTGTGCAGCCTACTGGAATGGAGAACACTTAAAACAGAAGATTCAAAATACTTAAATAAGGGGTAAAAATCACAGTCTTAATCTGTAAACAAGCAAAATTCAAAAACAGAACCTTTTTTTTAAAATAGCCATCAGTCCCATTGATAAGACACAAAATGGGCCTGTGAAGGGTTTAAAAAAATCCCACACAAGCTGAACGTTGCCCTTTATAAGAGTACAGTGTTAGTTTTCACAGTTATAGAACAGATCTCGGCCACAGCACAAGAGTCCCTAACTCTTCTACAAGTCGCAGTCTCCTCCTCCAGAGAACAGCCCGTGCAGACACATTAAAAGAAGCTAGAGAGAAAAAAACACAATGGGATAGATCGTCAACACAGGAAGATATTTCAGACAAGTGCAGAGGACAGGACACCAAACAGAAATCCCGAGGGTGGCGGCAGAGGTGGGGGGGCAGAAATTAAACAATAATGGCTGGTGCGGCAGGGAGGGAAAGAGGATGAGGAGCTTGGAAAAGGTGAAAGCACGCAGTGTCTCCGAGCGTCAGGAGAAATAATTTCCCGAGGTCTTCAAATAAACAAAGACACCGTAGGACTGAGGTGCAACAGCTTTTAATAGCTTAAGATATTGTAAAACATCCAGAATAATCCGTGGAGTACGTGCAAGAAAAAGCAGTGAAAAAAAAACAAACCCGACTAGGGGGAAGGTTACAAAAAAAAAAATTCAGTGCAAGACCTACACAAATGGACCGAGAATAAAATGTATAACATATTGTACATGGCATTCTTCCGTGGAATCTCTAAGCAAGATAGAACCATCTCAGATTCCACCTGGGTAGAATGACTGACCTGAGGAAATACAACATCTCACTATTAAAACACCTTAGCAAGGTCTGAATGGAATGCTCAAAAACATTCAACTTTGCCGCATTTACAAAATAAATACTGTGCAATTTATTTTTTTTAAAACATAAAACACCCAAAAGCAATGCGCTTAATGCACGTCACATGGGCCTTTTAAAAAAAAACACATGCACTTTTTTTGGTGTACAATGTTAATCATTTAAATTCTGCTTTCTTAAAAAAAAAGGTCTTACTCTGAGCAATATACAAATACAGAACAAGCTTTTGTTGATCACAAAAAGCCGGGCACAAGTCTGGCTTCGTGTTTAAAACGCAAAGGCCACAGCCGGTGTGCCACACATCAGAAGCTGCCCCCTTCTAACATTGGCCACTGCTCACAGAGAGAAAAAAAAACAAAGAGAAACATGCTCCAAAATGACTGAGGGTCTCTAATTATTCAGTGCAGAGCCAGGGGTTACTGTAAAGAAAGAGTGCACAAATATGGACAAAAATGAATGGCAAACCTGAGAAACCCATACGATTCAATTCACATTTATTTGTATTTAAAACCTGTGTTGGTTCAAACCGTTAGTTTGCACAACATTAGCTTCCCTTCATATTGGGAGTGCAATAAAAGTGGAATTAAAAAAAAACACACGCACACAAACACACACACACGCGCACACACACACACACAGACACACACACACACAATGCCCTTTCAAATGAAGCCCTCCCGCTCCCTACCATCCCGGTCATCTAAATGTTTGGACCTTTTATTCCCTTATTAAAAAATTACACATCAGTGCCACACGCTGCCTCAAACACAAGAGCAGGAGCGGTTACAAAATTGCTTCACATTATAGAATTGAAACAAGTGTCAAACCAAGAGTTAACAAAAATAAAAATCCTGTCTTAAAAACTGGAGGAGAAAAATAAGCAACAAAAATACTACTCCTTGCCTTAGCAATAACAGGTATTCCCCCTGCAAAACTTCACTTTATTGCACTTTTTATTTGACCCACAAATTTAAGATTTCCAGATTCTCCTGGGATTTTAAACAATCACAAATCCTTTATTTTGTTTGGTATTGTATCACTTCCCCTTTGATGTAAACATGCATTTTCTAACATGCCCGAAATTAAACTATTTGTCAAGTTTAAAAAAAACAAAAGGTTTGTTAGATATTATTATTACATGGATCAAAAAAACCTAAAAAACAGGAGCAGCAAACACAGGCAGCAAAAAGCGATGAGACATATAAATGATGACAACTTCATGCAATCGCTTCCTGAGGATTCTAATGCACCTGAAAACCATACGGTTTTTTTTTATGCTGGAATTACTGAGTTGTACACAGTCTCTGATGCTCATTTGGCAGCTTGTGTAGTACACCATGCTAGCACTGAAGTGGTAAACTGGGAGTCCTTTTGTCAGTTCCATACTATTAATTGCTGGATTCCTTCATTCAGCACAGCCACAGTATCAGGTTTGTACACGTGTTTACATGAAGGTGAGGTGGGGTTGAGGAAAGGGGAGGAGGGAACGAGAAGATGGGGAATGGAAGGGAACAAGCATCGGAATGCAACTGGGAGCAAAAGGGAGTTCATTCCCAACTTGGAGGGAAGGATTCTACAGGAAGCCTGAACTGAAAATGAAAGAAAAGTAGGATTAATTTTTCATGAGTTACTTCAAACTAGATGAATGTTCAGCCAAGTACTATTTAAATAGTAAATAATGAATGAGCGCAGTTGTACATGTTAAAAATGAAAACGAGTCACTTAACAAAACAAACATTCGATACACACAGCAGTGGAAATGAACTTGCAGGTGAATTAAGAAGAAAGCTCTCCAATTATATGCACAATTACTCCAGCTATACAGCTATCCTAGGTAAGAGCAACAAAAATCAAGCTTGGGTGAAGTTGGAGGGAGGAAAAAGAGAATCTGCCCTAAGCCGTGATTATTCCCATCTCCAATCCTATTGGAGAAGATCTTCACCTCAGAGTCAGGAGGTGTCATGGTCATGCCTGATTCCATAGAGCTGAACATACAATCCAGGATTTGTTGCTGAGGGAATGTTGCATTGTTACAACCGATGCCTTTCAGATAGGCCAAGGAATATCGAGTCAGCGTACAAGATATGCTTCAATTATGTAAAGCCTTGGTCAGACCCTAACAGGAGACCAGCCTTCAATCTGAGGTGACACACTTCCAGAGGGATATAATGGCCTCAAAAGAGGTACCACGCAATTTGCCCAAATGATACCAGGACTTAAATTATGCAACCAGGTTGCTTATTCTCCATGAAGAGGTGATTAAGCTGAGTGGTTTTCAAAATGTAGCAACAGAGAACATACTCCTCTGATTGGAGGGGAGGAGAGGGACAGAATTTTAAAACCTGAGTGAGGTCATTCAGCAGCAAAATCGGAAAGTACTTTTCTACATGGAAGATAGTAGAAACATGGAATTCTTTCCCCACTCCTCACAACCAGAGGTGGTGGGTGCAAGGATACTTGAGATCAATTCCTTAATAGGCAAGGATATCAATGGATACGTGGTGAAGATGGGAAAATGGAGTTGAGTGACCAACTGAATAGTGGAACAGGTCAAAGGGGTTGAATGATCTACTCCTGTTCCTGATTATTTTTAAAAAGACCTCCCCAAGAATAAAAAGCAGTTCAATTAAAGTTGGTATGTAAAGGTCTATACGTAATGATGCTACAGTACTGATTAGGGAAGTGTGCCTGAGAAAATTGGAAAACCCAAGCCAGATGTTCAGAATTAACATTTGTTTCTAAAGCTATGAAACTGCATTTACCAAGGCATCTGGTTTCTTGGCAAAAGATGCTGGGGGTTCAAGAAACTGGAAATGGGCTTTTTGAGGAATGCCATTTGGTAATAGTAATCCAGCATTAAGCATTCAGACAATCACCATCGAGTGCCTTATACCAGTCAAACAAAAAGGCAAACAAGGGGTTTGATCAATTTTTCTGCACTAAAAGGGACTGGCTATTTTAACTCAGAGTGCAGACAGAAGTACCATCATAGTTGTTCCACAATGCCATACAATGCTCAGAGTATCAACAATTAGTTCTGCAACAATGGATGCCAGATTAACTAGTGCAAGTGGGGGGGTGGGGACCAGACAACTATTTATCCCTCAACTGCTACTATCAAGAACAGATCAAACAGATTATCCACTCAATTGTCTCACTGCTATTCTTGGGAGCTCGTTGTGCACAAAAACGTCTGTTAACATTTCTCTACATTCCAAACAATTACCACAATTCAACCTGCTTTGTTGTTGTTAAACTGTTTGAGACATGCTAGTAAAACAAGCTACATTAGTACAATTCCTTTCTTCAAAGTTAACATGCAACAACTTTTTTTGAATGTAATGTATGTAGAAAACAGGGGAAGGTTTAATATCATCATATCTACCAACACAATCTGCATTGCCCAACATCAGGGCTTGGGTCGCTTCATAAACGCCCTTCAATATAATTTTTTGTTCAAAAGCTACATCGGAACAAAGATATTTGCCAACAGATTAACACATCTGAGATCACATGCCTTGTATTAGACAGAAAGTCAGAATCACCTTTGGTAATGATTAGCCTGAACATCCATCAACAATCTACACAAACCATCAAACAATAATGGAGTGCACAGTGTGCGTGATAACTGATTCCACTGCTGTGTTTGAGGTTAGTAATCAATCAAGCTTACCAGACAATATGGATCTCATGCAGCATGCAGTGAACAGCGTTAACTGTAAAACAGTACACATGCAAAAGCTGATATGGATGAACGGGTACAATGATAAAAGTGCATACACAACACTTGCTTGTTCTTTTCATCCCTCAGGTTTGCATCAAATCCTATCCTGCTCAAAAAAAACTTCTTTTATGGCCACAAGAATCTAAAGAATTTTATTGCTCTCCATATCAGCCGTAGTGTTGGTTTTCAGAAGGGTGACAATTAGTGGAAACAGAGGTTTCAACTTGGTACCCTAGCACTTACGAAATATTATTAAAATGCTCCAACATTTTTCATCATTATCTGTAAGTCTGCATGCTTTTGCTATAGGTTTCTGTTGGAGAACCCCCTCTTCTCTGTATTTAGATCAAGATCTGAAATAAGGTGGTGCCTCATTCATTCCCGTTGTTTTAGAATTGCTACTTAGTTGCTGATTTTAGCAAACATTTGGTGCAAGTTTCACCTACAATAATCGATCAAATAGGATTGTCAAATAGGAGGCAGAGAGTGGGGGTCAATGGGTGCTATTCGGATTGGCGGATGGTGACTAGTGGAGTGCCCCAGGGGTCGGTGCTGGGGCCTCAGCTATTTACCATTTATATAGATGATCTGGAGGAGGGAACCGAGTATAGGGTGTCAAAATTTGCTGATGACACCAAAATTGGTGGAAAGGCAAATTGTGTGGAGGGTGGGGAGAGTCTACAGAAGGATCTAGATAGGCTGGGCGAATGGGCCAGGAAATGGCAAATGGAATTTAATGTTGGCAAGTGCGAGGTGGTCCACTTTGGTAGGAATAATGGTAGGAAGGATTATTACTTACGTGGAGAAAAACTGCAGCAGGCAACGGTGCAGAGGGACCTCGGGGTCCTTGTGCATGAGTCGCAAAAACCCAGCTTGCAGGTGCAGCAGGTGGTCAGGAAGGCGAATGGGATGCTGGCCTTCATCGCGAGGGGGATTGAATCTAAAAGTAGGGAGGTCTTGCTGCGGCTGTACAGGGCATTGGTGAGGCCGCAGCTGGAGTACTGTGTGCAGTTTTGGGCGCCGTACTTACGCAAGGATATTTTGGCCGTGGAGGGAGTGCAGAGGAGGTTTACTAGGCTGATGCCGGAGTTGAGGGGGTTGAGCTATGAGGAGAGGCTGAATAGATTAGTCTTGTACTCGTTAGAGTTTAGAAGAATGAGGGGAGATCTCATTGAGATGTATATGATGATGAATGGGATGGATAGGATAGAGGTGGAGAGACTCTTCCCGCTCAGAAAGGATAGTAGGACTAGGGGGCATAGCCTCAAGATAAAGGGGGGGCGGTTTAGAACAGAGTTGAGGAGGAACTTCTTCACTCAAAGGGTGGTGAATCTCTGGAATTCTCTGCCCGTTGAAGTGGTGGAGGCTGCCTCGCTAAATATTTTTAAGATGCGGGTTGATGGGTTTTTGATGAGAGAGGGGATTAAGGGTTATGGGGAGAGGGCGGGAATGTGGAACTGAGCCACGACAGATCAGCCATGATCTTATTGAATGGCGGGGCAGGCTCGAAGGGCTAGTTGGCCTACTCCTGCTCCTATTTCTTATGTTCTTATGATCAAGAGGACTCCCTGTGATTTCCAATCAACACAGCAAGCATAAGTCTGCAATGCTGCTTTGTTGCCGGCCTCCACCTGAACAGCAGTGTTGTTGCACAGCACAAGGGGAAAATAAAACACAGGCACACTGAATACAGGAACTTTCATTAAATTGGAGGGTGTAGCAAGGGGTAAAGAGACACCTGCTTTAAGACCACTAAAACAAAATAGATTAGTTTAAAAAAGGGACCACAGTCTGCCTTATGTATACAAACAGTATCACAATGTGGCTCACTTATAAATCATATGAAAGCATTGTCTGTAAAAACACATATATAATCCTTGAACAAGATTTAAACTGTATTTTTGTGTTTTCTTGTGAGCTTTGACCAACAAGCAATTTACCCCTTGGCATAATGGGAAATAAACTTTAATAAGACAGACCACATTATTTTGTGCTCATGTGACGTAACGTCAAAGAGAAGCTGGAATCTTCTGACTATCTCTCTCCCAATAGATATCGGTCAAATAAAGAACGTACTGTCTTTCGCAAATCTTTGGGTTGGCTGAAGGCGAGACCACCCCCAAAGGAAACCCCTGAGAAATCCCCTTACAGAGAACAATTCTGACCAATGTAGTTCACCCTCACTGACTTGTCAAATGACTCAAGGGACTTAGTGCCTGCATTCTACTTTGCCCAAAGTGAACCAAGTACCATGAGATTGGTCTGAATTAAAGTTGGCTGACAAACAAAAGGCCTTGGTCGGGTGGCAACTGTGAGCTTTTCCGAAGGTTCAAACAATGCACCTTGTACGTATCTGTAAAAAGTAGATCCTATTGCAACCATGGATGATTTAGCTATATGCCTGTTAGAGATTTCACCATTCAAAATGTTATGTTTTGTGCAAATAACCTTCTGACTGACCCATAAAATGGCATTCAATGGCAACTGTACTCATCAGCCTTGCGATAAAGGGGAGAAATGTGTTTTTCTCAGTGCATTTTCCAGTGGATCCTGTGTAGGTCAGTTTCGACAGCCAATAATGCATTTGTTCACTCAGCCATGAGTGGAGTTGAGGCATAGGTAATGTACATGAGCTGCTTTAGAATGAAAGATTTCCTTCTGAAATGACTAGCTCATCTAAAGCTTTTACCATTATGGAATTGGCCTGTCCTTAATGGTAGATTCTACTTGACTTCACGGACACTGTTGGGACTTGCACTGATGTTAATTCCATGGGCACTGCTCAGAATTTTACAGTCCCTCGTGGGGATATTTCACATAAGGGCATTGATGTGGCTAACCAGTTTATAGCCAGTGTTCAAAGTGGCGTGCATTCCTCAATAACAACGAAAATGGTACAATCTGAAAGGGGGTGCAAGAAGAGAGAGACTTCAGGCTGCATGTGCGAAAAATCTGAGGGGCAGGACAGGGGAAGCGTGTAGTGAATGAAGCTTACGGGATTGTGGGATTATATATATATATAAGGCAGCATGTGTTACTGTATGAAACACTAGTTCTGCCACAGCTGGAGTATTATGTCCAATACCAGCTAGCATATTTTAGGAAGAATGTGATGACTTTGGGGAGGGTACAAGAGAGATTTGCCAGAGTAATTCTAGTAATGAGTTACATTACATAGATAGTTTGAAGGAGCTTAGGCTGTTCTCCTGAAAGCTGAGAAAGCCAAAAAGAGATGTTTAAAATCGTGAAGAGTTCAGATGGAATAAGTGGAGAGAAACCATCATGGACTGAAAAGTTGGTGGACAGAGACCACAAATTTAAGGTGATTGGCAAATTCAGAAGTGGCATGAGGAAAGATCTAGTTTGTGAACCAACAATTTTTGAAGATTTGGACTGCACTGCCTGATATGGTGCCGGATACAGATTCAGTAGTAGATTTCAAAAGGGATTTGGATAAATTGTAGATAAAACTGCTGTAATAAGAGGAAACACAAGGAAGAGTGCAATTAACTGGGTCATACTTTGAAGGAGACTCGATAGACAGAATAGCCTCCTGTGCTGTACTATTCTAAGAACAGCATACTTTTAAACTTACAAATCACGTGCATCTAAATCCTGGTGGTTAATCCATAAATACAAGTGTATTGGTGGTGGTGGTGATGGCAACAGTGAGAATAAGTGACACTAAAAAGGTTCTGCTGGCACCATCAGTTAAAAAGCACTCAGTGCAGAAAAACATCTGGGAGAAGTTCACAGTGAACACGGCCAACAGAGAGGTCAGAAAGGGAGACTGAATGAATGGTCAAAACAAGGAGAGAGCGAGTAAGGTAAAGCACGGTAGCACAGTGGTTAGCACTGCTGCTTCACAGCTCCAGGGTCCTGGGTTTGATTCCCAGCTCGGTTCGCTGTCTGTCTGTGTGGAGTTTGCACATTCTCCTCGTGTTTGCGTGGGTTTCCTCCGGGTACTCCAGTTTCCTCCCACAGTCCAAAGATGTGTGGGTTAGGTTGATTGGCCATGCTAAGAAATTGCCCCTTAGTGTTCAGGGATATGTAGGTTAGAGGGATTAGTGGGTATAATGTGTAGGGATAGGGGGATAGGGCCTGGGTGGGATTGTGTTCAGTGCAGACTCGATGGGCCGAAGGGCCTCTTTCTGCATTGTAGGGTTCTATGATTCTAAGGTATAATCAAGCAAATGAGGAGAGAGGGAGCAAGAGGAAAGAATGAATTGAATAGGGTGATCAAGAAGCATGGCAAGTAAACAATGATGATTTTGGGGAAGGAAGAGTGAATAAAAATGGAATGTTAAAGGAGCACAAGGTGCTTTTTCTTTTAATTCATTCCTTGAGGGATTTACTAACACCAGAAGCAGTTCAGAGAAGGTTCACCAAGATGGTTCCTGGGACGGAGGGAATTGTCTTATGAGGAAATGTTGAGCAGGTTGGTTCTGTACCCATTGGACTTTAGAAGGATTGGGAGGTGATCTTGTAAAAACACGTCAGATTCTGAGGGGGCTTGACAGAGTAGATGTTGGGAGAATTTTTCCTCTCATGGGGGAAAAGTTTAAGATGAGGAGTATCCCATTTATGATGGGGATATGGGAGACTTTCTTCTTCAAGGGTCATCAGTCCTTGCAGTTGTCTTCTGCACAGTGCAGTGGAGGCTGGGTCATGGAATCTTTTCAAGGCTGAATTAGATCCTTAAGTGAATCAAGGCATCAAGGAGTTTAGAAGAATGAGGGAAGGCGGGGGAATCAGATAGAAACCTATAAAATTCTAACAGTACTAGACAGGCAAATGCAAGAAGGATGTTCCTGATAGTAGGGGTGTCCAGAACCAGAGGTCATAGTCTGAGGATAGGGGATAAATCTTCTGGATGGCAATGAGGAGAAATATCTTCAACCAGGGCGTGGTGAATCCGTGGAATTCACTACCACAGAAAGCAGTTGAGGCCAAAGCATTGTATGTTTTCAAGAAGTTAGATATAACTAAATGTTGGATTCTCACTCCTGGTGATGATGTGGAATGAGTACTAGGTGCCTGTGGGTGAGGGCAATATCAGGCTTGGCTTCAACATGCATGTCCACGATCAGCATCAAATGCTCGAGGTAAACAGGGGGAAGAATGGGATGTCGATGCCAATGAAGCCATACCTAAGTGATGCTGGGTTGGGGGGTGGGGGGGTTTGTTCACTGATATGAAGACCCAACTCTTCTTGATACTGTAAAAATTCCAAGCAGCAGGAACTATGGAATATGGGATGACTGGTCACCAGGGGATCATCAGAAGATATTCCTAATTGCAAGGCATTTTACAAGAACATGGTTTCCATTTATCGAGTACCACAGAATGCCCTCCCTGGCATTCACCCCACCCAATGAACAGTGCCAACCAGGAGGTGACCTGCCTCCCACCAGCTAACAACTGAGGGAAAATAACTAATCTGGCATTTATCAGATGTTTATTCGGGCTATGAAATGCACTCTCCCAAATAAAAATGGTGCAAGATATTTAGCAAGAGCTAATTGTGTGCACTGCATTTTGGGCTGGTGAGCTACACCAATGTGATGCAGCTGTTTAGTCTCACAGCGTACTTGAACAGATGTTTAGCTGGGTAGTTTATACTCATAGAAATGATCTGTGTTATTTCATCCTCCACCAGATATGGGCTTTATATGGATAATGATCAATTGATGCTATGTTTCAGGTTGGACCAAGAATGGAAAGCTCTTGTTCACAGTAGGTTCAACTAGCTACTGAGGTTGTTGAAACTAAATTGCCGTGATCATTAAAACTATTGAACGATAAAATATGAAAATAAGCTTGCTTCTTTAAACAAAAAAAGGTATGCTTACTTTTTCCGCTCCTTCTCTCGTTTCAGAGTCTGCTGGCTTCCTGACTGCTGGGCCTGTGACTGAAGTAATTCAGCTGCAGTCTTCCTTTGCTTAAAGGCATTAATCTCATCATCCAGGCTCTTTTTCTTATCTTCTAATTTCTTCTTTTCATCCTGATGAAGTTTCTTTAAACGATCAAATTTATCATGCAGCTGGAGATAGAGAAAGAAATAGTGAGGGAGGGAAAAAAAAATCAAAACAATGACTACACCTCAAAGTAATTAACTGACAGCAACAAGTCAGGGTGTCCAGAGAACATGGGAGGAGCAAAGTACTTTCTATGGTCATAAGAGAACATAAACAGCCTTCTGCCTAAACTTGCTCCCACCACAAAAATCTTGCTAGTTTCTCCATGAATAGAGGGACCAAAATAAAACCAAGGGTAGCCAATTGGCACAGAGGTTAGCAGTGCTGCCTCATAGCTTCAGGGACTTGGGTTCAGTTCCTTATGTGGGTGACAGTGTGGAGTTTGTACATTCTCCTGGTGTCTGAGTGGGTTTCCTCTGGGTGCTCCGGTTTCCTCCCACAGTCCAAAGATATGCAGGTTAGGTGGATTGGCCATGCTAAATTGCCCTTAGTGTCCCAAGATGTGCAGACTAGATAGGATTAGCTATGGTAAATGTGTGGGATTATGGGGATAGGACAGGAAAAGGGGTCTGAGTAAGATACTCTGTCAGAGTGCACAGGCTCAGTGGGCCAAATGGCCTCTGTGCTGTAGTGATTCTATGGCCTTTATTACCTCCTTCTCCGCTTCCTTTAGTTCCGACTCCTTCTCCTTCACTCTCATGACAAACATCTGTCTCATCTCTTCCTCTTTTTTCTGGAGCTCTCCGAGAAATTCATTCCTCTTTGCCTCATATGTTTCCTGCAAGCTGCAACAGGAATCCATCATTTACCTGACACTAAGAACTTGCAGAGTTCAATTAACACTGCCAGTTAACTTTGCAGTAAGCAATGATAACACATACAGAGAGCACTTAACTGAGAAGGGGAAAATCATCAGCATTCCCACCCAACTCAAATATTTCATGAACAGCAGCTCCTGTGCAGGTTTAAGGTGAAAAAGACCATCAAATTTATCTTCCCAGATAGATTCCTATAGATCATTAGACTATTAATCCAGAAACTCAGCTCATGTTCTGGGGATCTGGGTTTGAATCCCACCATGGCAAATGATGGAATTTGAATTCAATTAAAAAAAACTGGAATTAAGAATCTACTGATAACAATGAAACCATTGGGCGGAAAAACCCACCTGATTCACTAACGTCCTTTAGGGAAGGAAGTCTGCTGTCCTTACCTGGTCTGGCCCAAATGTAACTCCAGAGCCACAACAATGTGGTTGACTCTCAACTGCCCTCTGAAATGACCTAGCAAGTCACACAGTTCCAAGGCAACTAGGGATGGGCAATAAATGCTGGCCCAGCCAGTGATGCCGATGTCCCATGACTGAATAAAAGAAAGTTCAACAACAGTCAACTTCTACAGCATTCCAGGACAACCAAGGTGCGAACCTTTACATTTCTAGGGTGTGGTAAGGGAGACTAGGTGCAGCCTCATTGGCGCAGATGTTGTAGAAACTCGGATCTCGTGCCAGCGCTCTGTACCTGAAGGGTTTGTTATCGGGATCTGTATCCTTGAATCCCATCTCCTCCAGTTTACAACGCCGGTACAGCTCATAATGACGGGTGTGCGTCTGTTCCCGTAGGTCCTCCATATTGACTCGGATTAGCATCTCTCTTAGCTTCACAAAGTCACAGTGGTTTTCATTTTCCACTGCATTCAAAAACAAAAACATATTAAAATTGTAAAACAAAAATCAAAATATTTGACTCCATCTTCCCAGGAGGAAAGCCAACCAGCAACCAGGTAAATGCCATACACTAATTAATTCAATTTGCTCCATGTGGACATTGTTGTCACACTTCACATTTACTGGGCACTGGTATTAGGATTGGGGTGTGGGAGGGGGGGAGGTGCGAATGGGATGTGCCATTAGTCTTTAAAAATACACCTTTGCAATACAATGTGTATCCACAACCAATGGTTTGCAGAAGGCGGATACTGGCAGACGAGTGTGAGCAAATAAAAGGGGAACTGAAAGCAAAGCTTGAGCTAAAATCAGCATTAGCGGAACCGGTGACTAACACACTGACTGAACAGGCTTGCTCTTCTGCTCAGATGACCCTTACAGACATGTCAGCTCACTCTAACCGGGACTTTCAACATAAGCCCTCGTTTCATTTCTCCGTAACGCAGCATCACTTCTGTATGGTCTCCAACAACAGGCTTGCCGACTACTATGGAGAGAGGATGGAGTTAGGATTTCTCTTAGAGACAGCCTACAACCCAATGATAAGAGATCATTACCAGGCACACTGAAAGCTGATGCCATTCAAAGTCTTCATGTTCTTAAATTTTTTTAAGAATTCCTCCTCCTTCATTTGTGTACCTCTGAGACCCTAAACCAAGTCTTCAGTTTTCACGTTGTGAGTGAGTGTAAGAGCGCTCACACTCACTTGGCCCTGCACCCGCCCAACGTTCTCATGATGCTGCTTTCAGCGAGGGATACCAGATAACCATCTGGAGCCAAAATCCTGGACAATTAGCTCCCACACAAGGAGCCAACTGTCGTGCTTTTACTGCCCGACTGAGATCAGCTAACTCAGCAGACTCTGATTAGCCACCGACTAAACACACTGCGTGGAGATAGCAAAGCAACAGGGGGCGTGGAACCCTCAATGACCCATTTGTGGCGCACGGGAAAGGACACCACCTAATAAAGGAATGTTTCAATCACTTAGCCAGAATGTAAGTCTGCAGCATTGCTACACAAATCGCTCTGCAGCTGGTCAAATAACTAGTAAAATAACAACCCTCACAGTGCTCGCAACAGTGACATGGCAGGGTCAAGAATACACCAGAAGTTCTGCAAACGGCAGGCCCTTCCCAAGACTGTCATACATGTGTCCGGCAATAACTCCCAGTCACACCATTATAAATCAGCATCACCCTGGACCATTATGGTTAACACGTAGGAAGCATAAAAGTAAATAAAAGGAGAAAAGTGGATTCAAAAGACATTTTACTTTGAATGGTGATTTGATGGCACTGCATTATGTTGGACATTAAGGAACAGCCACCAACAAAGGAAAGACTCAAGTCATTGATCCACGTTAAACAACATCAGAGAGCTTTGTTAGTAGTTGGCAAATATTCGTACCATCACTTTGCCATGAAACCAACTATGAAACCAGCTTACCCTGCACAGTGCCCCAGGGGTACTGGCGTGCCTTCATCATCTTGTTCCCAATCTTGATTTCCTCTGTGCTCCCAACTACAGCAAACGGCAAGTGTGCCTGAAATACATAGAAGTGCCCGTGTTAATCGCTCTGATAAAATATGTTATAATACAAATCCTATTGGCTTGAATTTTAAATAATACAGCCATTAAATCATGCCTGAAAGAGCGATCCAATTACTCCCACTCTCTTTATGGAAACAGTGGCACAGTGGTTAGCACTGCCTCACAGTGCCAGGGACCCAGGTTCAATTCCCGGCTCAGGTCACTGTCTGTATGGAGTTTGCACATTCTCCCTGTGTCTGCGCGGGTTTCCTCCGGGTGCTGTGGTTTTCTCTCACATTCTCAAAGACATGCTGGTTCGGTGCATTGACCCGAACAGGCACCATAGTGTGGCAACTAGAGGAATTTCACAGTAACTTCATTGCAGTGTTAATGTAGGCATTACTTGTGACAGATAAACTTTTTTCCACAGCCCAACGTGTTTTCTTTCCCCTTTTATTATCTGTTCAATTTCCTTCTGAAGTTATCTTTGAATCTGCTTCAACCGCACTTTCAGGCAGTGCCTTCCTGATCATACACGGCAGTGTCAACAATTCCTATCCTACCCCACTTACTGACTCTCCTGCAGCGGAGACAGAGTAGATGGGGGAACTATCAAAAGCCCTCATTGTTGGAAAATTTAATGGAAGTGAGAGCTTCAAAGAGAATAACCCCAGCTTCTGCAATCTACCACATAACTGAAGACGCCATCCCTGGTACTGATTTGGCAAATCTCCTAAGGGAGATGCTGACAACATTCCAATACTATTGTGCCCAGAACTGGACACAACACACCAACAGAGAGCTAACCAATTATTTACAGAGGTTTAGTACAACACCACACTCATGATCACCACATCCAAGTCCCACAACACTAAAAACAGACCCGCACACTTCTACCTGTAACAATAAGGATCCTGTACAGTGCATCAACACCATCTCAAGGGCAATTAGCAATGAGCAACAAATGCTGGTCTCACTAGGGAGGCTCACAACACACAGAAACAAAGACTGTTCAACTTGTCCAACCTAATTTTGAAGTTTCAGATCATTAAGCATGAGGGGTCTATCAGAATGAAACAATCACAAAATAGGAATAATGCAGCTGTGTGTCAATCAGAGACCTGTAATGTTATGGGAATAACGCATTAAAAACTTAAGCCCCCGCAATCACAGTGCAGAGTTAATTTACACCAGCAGAAATGAAATGCTCACTGAAGCGAGAGAGTGGCCTTATCTGACAGTCACAATATTCAGGTTTGTGGAACATGACATTCTAACATTACTGATATGGTGTCAGAAAGAATATATTCATCCATACACATGGATAGAGTTCAGCTAAAACATCAGGCACATGCATCAACTTTGCCACTCGAGGGCTGATTTGATGGGCTTTGAAGTGACAGCTTGCACCGAGCTTTCACAAGAAAACGACCTTGGTTCTTTCATGCTTCAGTAAAATGGCAGTGCTTCTAAACACAGTGTAAGTGCAGCAGGCACAAGATGGGTAGGATAAAACGATTACAGATTTACACTTCTTTATTAGTTCCTTTGCAAGCTGAATTTCCCCTCTGAATAATCACAGCACGAATTCAAGAACGCTTTTCTGTAGACAAGTATTTGAAGATGGAGAAACAAGTATGAAGTGAACGTTGGGACGTTCAACAAAACCCCAGAATTGACCCTCATGGAGGAGAGAGGAGCACGAGCAGGGGGAAGTGGAAGAAATGGAGAATGCCTGATTGCCAGAGGGAAGCGGGGAGCAAAGCTGCCAGTGCCTGTCTTACTGTGCACCAGGGAGTGCCTGGCTTTGCTCACATACAATTCCAGCACCGTGTTATATGGTTAACTCTGATGTTTTCCTAACAAGAGATGCGCAATCTCCCACATCCCATCTTAAAACAAGTTAAAGGCAATAGCGTAATGTGAATTAATGACTCGCAGCATTTATGATACACCATCAGAAGTTTGTTTAATTCTGGTCTTGGGCAAAAATAGCTTCTTATACAAAGCACTGGCTGCAAAATCACTTTTGCCTACAGTTAGCCTTCCAAACATTTATTATGATTTGCCAAACAATGCAAAGGACACTAGTTTGGGTACATGCCAGTTTATATGTCCCTTGCAAAATCTTCACTTCAATGTCACCTTTCTATTCTGCCCCATTTTTCTTTTAAACCAGTGTGCTCAATAGGTCACTCATAGTCACAGCACAAAGTATTAATCTGGCAGATCATAATTTCTGGTTCCGTCTTAAATTGGAAGCAAAAAAAATTCCAAAAAACTCACATTCATTGTTCCATTGATCTCTGCCACTGTCTCATCATCTGTTGGGAACTGGTAAATCTGCACTCCATTGCTCACCAATTCACTCATTATCTTGATCTTGAATTTCTGGAGCTCATTCTTGGAGATGGAATCTGCTTTGGCAATGATTGGGATTATATTGACCTAAAGGATAAAACAGACAGAGGACAGTGTTTAAGTGCTTTTTGCATGGTGTAGGTTTGCATAACTTAGCAGCTATTAAGTTCAAAGCACGCAAAGGCTACATACTGTGGATGAAACAGTGAGTTGGGGGATCAAATTGCCTCGGGTGGTTTGATAGGAATTGTGAGCTGAACATCTGTGTTACAAGTTTTCAGGAGAAATGAGAAACAAAAGGAAAACAAAAATGGGTGAAGAAACAATCAGAAAAGGATCCCATCTCTTCACTAGAACATCTGGAGCTGTGTTAATATAGAATTTATGCCAATAGTTAGTCAGTAGGTACAGTAATAGTAGAATTCTTAATTTGCATTTCAGGCCACAGAACTGTGGGATCAAGAGGTGTGGCAGAGGGGAATTCAATTCAGAGAGACAGGCAAGAACAACAGTGAAAGTCAGGGAACACTTGCAAGTAGTGCTTCCTTGGTCTATATGTTTCTACTGAAACATGGAAAGAAGCCTTGCTGGACCAAGTTCTGGGAGAAGCAAGTAGGTAAATATCTGATTAGAGAATAGGAAAGCAACTGTCTGCAGGCAAAGCTCAGAGTTGCAAGAGAATGAGGTCATGTTTCATTGGGAAAGACTAAACAGACTGGAGCTTCTTGTTCCAGAGAAAAAGTCAAGGGATGATCTAATGGAGGCCTTTAGCAATATGAAGGGTTCAATATGACAGATGTAGAGATGTTGTTTTCACCTGTGGAACAGTCCAAAACTCAAGAGTAATAAATACAAGAAATCCAATACAGAATTCAAGAGCAACCCCTTTACCGAGAGGGTGAAGCGTGAAATCTCCACCATTTGGAATGGTTGAAATGAATAGGTGCATTTAAGGGAAAGCCAGATAAGGGACAGAAAGGAGCAGAAGGATATGCTGATGGTGGTGAGGAAGAGGAGGTTGGAAGAAGAGGAGCTTAGATTAGTTGGCCAAATGGCCTGTTTCTCTAAATTCCATGCATGCCACTGCCATCTCTGAATGACACCCTGAAGAGTTAGCATTTGGAGCTAGAGGCTGAACATTGACAACTCAACAGTTAATGATTACTGACAGGCGGAACAATTAGTCCTGGGGCGAAGCTATAAAAAAATGTTTGACAGAAGCTTGAATTCCAAATAAACAGGTCAAGTTCTCACTCCTGCAGTTTCAGCAAAAGATAAAATCATCCTGGTCACTACAATAATTAAAACGCTCCAAAGGAGGGTTAAGATTACGTGACCCTCTAAGTGAAGATGGTTCCCCCCCCCCACCCAAACCTAACTCTTTCAAGGCTGGTCCCCAGGTCTCTTGCTCTTTCTGATGTACATTAATAACCTAGATCTTGGGGTACAGGGCACAATTTTGAAAATTTGCAGATGATACAAAATTTGGAGTAATGTGAATCGTGAGGAGGGTAGTGTAGAATTACAAAGAACAGAGACAGGTTAGTGGAGTGGGTGGACAAATGGCAGATGAAATTTAATGCAGAGTGTGATGCGATTTGTTTTAGTAGAAAGAACATTAAGACACAATAACAAAATAATCAGCACAGTGCTAAAGATGGAATTGGGTGTATATGTGCATGAATCCTGAAGATGGCAGGGCAGTTTGAGAGAGCAGTTAATAAAGCATAATGTCCTAGGTTTTATTAATAGGGGCATGGAGTACCTAAGCAAGGAAGTTTTGTTAAACTTAGATAAAAGACTGGTTCAGCCTCAATACTGCATCCAGTTCTGGTCACTACATTTTAGGAAGTATGTGAAGGCATGAGAGAGGGTGTAGGAAAAATACGTGAGAATGGTTTCACGGATGGGGAACTTCAGTTATGTGGATAAATTGGAGGAGTTGGAGATGTTTTCGTTGGAGAAGAGGTGGAGAGGAGATTTGATAGAGCCATTTAAAATTTTGGGGTGTATGGATAGGATAAGGAGAAAGCACCAGAGGACACAAATTTAAGGCAATTGGCAAAATAAATAATGGTGACATGAGGAGAACCTTTTTCACAGTGCATGTTAGTATCTGGAGCGCAGCTCCCGAGAGTGAGGTGGAGGCCAGTTTAATCAAGGTATTCAAGAGGGAAACTGGATTATTGACTGAAAGGGAAGAATGTGTAGGGCAACAGAGAGAAGACACTTGGTGAATTGCCCCTTCAGAGAGACAGTACAGTGCTGTAACCATGCTGTGGTGAGGTTCTGATAGGATTCTGATATATTAGACTGAAACCATAAGAAGGGCTACTCCTCCCGTGCTACACCCCACCTTGCTGTCCAATTTTTTCATGGTCACCAAATCAAGAGACTTTAAAGAATGGCCGGTGGGAGCGATGAAGTACAGACAGACGTGGATCCGACTGTCATGGTAGTTGTGCAGTGTACGTTTGATCTTCAGCTCTTCCTGTAGGTAGGCTTCAAACTGAGCATCAATAAACTCGACGATAGACTTGTAGCTGCGGAACAAGATGTCACAATTTTTAATTTTGATGCCAAACAGGAGGAAATCACAAAGCAATTTCTATTTTTGGACAGAACTAAATAAAGAGATCATTTATATAAACTGACTCACAGAAACAGCTGGACCAAGCAGAAAGACAGCAAACAGTAGTCTGCCAGAGAGGAAGTGGGTTCTGCCTCAGGAGGATTAACCTCAGTCAATGAGAGTGGGACTGGAACAGGTTGGGAACAAGTAACCTGCACGCCATTCCCCCTTGAAGCTCTCGAATGACAGGGCCCCGAGGTGGGCACAACTTAATGAGAATATTCCCAAGTTTTTCAAACTCCTAGCCAAACTACCAGTGAGGAATTGAGATGTTTTCCCTGGGCCAAGGAAACAAAGATCAATCCTGACATTCTACTCCTGAAAATCTCATTACGCCATGCACAAGAATACTCATGATTAGAAGAGGTTGATGAATCCATTGACACTCCATTGATCCATCTCGCCAACCATGGGCCCCAATTACACATGATACTACCTGAGGCTCAAGGAATAGGGCCTGGCTGGGATTGTTGTCAGGGCAGACTCAATAGACTGAATGACGTCCTTCTGCTCGAGGGATTCTATGATGATACCCCAATGTTGTAATCTTCATTATTATGTTTGGTAAATTATTTTAAACATTTATTACTCTGAGTAAAGTAGTATGTCCTAATGATCTATTCTAAATGTACCAGTGTTAGTACATATTCTCTGGTCCAATTTCCTCTGGGTACTCTGAAGTAATCATCTACTTTTATCTGGATTACACTGAACTTCTCCCTTCACTTGTGTAGACAGGGTCACCAGTGGCCTGACCAGCATTTACTGTCCATTCATATTTGTTGTCATGAAGGTGGGCCTTCTTGGACCACTGCAGTCTTTATGGTAAAGGTTCTCCCCACAACAATTGTTTGCAGCTAGTTGATGCACTTCAGAGAGCACTTAAGAATCAACCACCTTGTTGTGGGACTGGAGTCACAGATACGTCAGACCATATTAAGGACAGCAGCTTTCCTTCCCAGGAGGGCACCAAGGTACTCGTGTGGACTGTAAATAGGCCTATTTCTGGGACGTAGCTGCTATTTGTAAGCAAACTATTGGACTTATAGGACAATCTGACAATTTCACGACTACCTTTACTGTTGCAAGCTTTTTATTTCCAGACTTTTCAACTACTGTGATGGCAATTTGAACTCTCTCTGGATCTGCTATCCAAGCCTCTGCTAAGTCTAGTAACATTAGCACTACATCACCATAACACTGAAACCAGCAAAGGTCAAACTTGTCCAACGTTTCCTCATAACTCATTCCGTCACACTTGGAAACTGGGTCTCACTATTCTATGTGCACTTTCCAACTAGATCTCTTCTTGACAGCGTGATGTCCAAATCTGAATATATATGGTAGGACCAGGATGTTGATTAGCCTTCAAACAACCTGCATAGAATTGTGCTCTGGTTACAATATTCGAACAATTCATTAGCTTTAATTACTTCATAACGTTGCCTTGACACAGATGTGATGAGGTTGCCATTAATCCCAAGTCTCCTAAATCTCCTTGTGCAACTCAACATTTTCTGCTAATTACAACCTATGAAGAAACCCCACTCCACTCTGAAGAGTAATTTGTTATATGATGCACCTTGAGACATTTCAATGTGGTAAAATACTGCATAATTGAATTACTCTGCGCCCGTATTCAATTTAAATTGACAAACCTGTCAAATTGCATAACTAGGCTCAACAATTTTGTAAATTAAAACTACATCATCCGCTTCCACGATGGCTTAATTTTTTGTTCTATTAGCAAATGTGACCAGTTCATAGTCTTTTCCTTTGCTAGCCAATTTGTGAAACATTACGAGTGAGGTCCAGTAGCAGGTCGGGTACTTGTGCTTTTGAGGGGTGAGGGAGGAAGGAATAAGGTGGAGCAACTGACTGATTTACAGGACAATGGCAAAGCTCAGGAAGGTGCCCCACTGCTGCCTGGATTAGATCAGCACAGACTGTGGTTTGTCCTGGGATGGATCCTAGATTCTTCCTGGGCCGTACAGTTCACTGCTATACTTGCTGATGCCTTTATCCACTGAGTCACTGTTGGGAGGACCCACATGTCCACAAATGACAGGAAACGATGCCCATAATGGAAGAGATGCTCAATGTGAATAACTCATAAGAACATAAGAACATAAGAAATAGGAGTAGGAGTAGGCCATCTAGCCCTTCGAGCCTGCCCCGCCATTCAATAAGATCATGGCTGATCTGTTGTAGCTCAGTTCCACTTTCCCGCCCTCTCCCCATAACCCTTAATCCCCTCTCTTATCAAGAACCCATCAACCCGCTTCTTAAAAATATTTAGCGAGGCAGCCTCCACCACTTCAACGGGCAGAGAATTCCAGAGATTCACCACCCTTTGAGTGAAGAAGTTCCTCCTCAACTCCGTTCTAAACCGCCTCCCCTTTATCTTGAGGCTGTGCCCCCTAGTCCTACTGTCTTTTTTGAGCGGGAAGAGTCTCTCCACCTCTATCCTATCCATCCCATTCATCATCTTATACGTCTCAATGAGATCTCCCCTCATTCTTCTAAACTCTAACGAGTACAAGCCTAGTTTATTCAGCCTCTCCTCATAGCTCAATCCCCTCAACTCCGGTATCAGCCTAGTAAACCTCCTCTGCACTCCCTCCAGGGCCAAAATATCCTTGCGCAGGTGCGGCGCCCAAAACTGCACACAGTACTCCAGCTCATCGATGCTCCCTCAGATCAGACACCACTGAAATCCTGTACTTGTGATTTTAAATCTGCATTGCCTTCTCCAGACAATCTCTCTACTTTGGTTCTCTGTCCACAGTCAGGAGGTATTGCATACAGATAAGCGAGGAGCTCCACAGGGGATCTGATGGGCTGACTTGCAGAGCAGTTTTGAGCTGCCAAAATGCAACATGAACTCTACAATCAGAGGTGGGAACTGGAGTCCTCTCAGTCGTACGTTTTTAGTCACTGTCTTAGGAAACTTAGTCTAATAAATATGTCAGAATACAAATATTTTTCTCTCTTCCCCCAAATATGGCACCATCGTCCTTTAGGACCATTTATCCATTGCACCCAGAATTCTGTAAAATTTATGGAAAGATTTCACTGCAAGACCAAATAAACCCTGTGGCAGATAAATATAGATCATGCAGTCCCATCTGTCAAAGGTTGACAGACATTTTGGTATTATCACTTTTTAAAACGTTCCAAGTAATATTTTCATGTTACTGTGTAAGAGCTATATAATACTGCTGCATAAAGTTAACTTTACTGTGTTCAGTGCAAGATCCTACCACCACATTGTTTAAAGTAATAGCTGCCACTTCAATCTAACTGAACTCTAAGCTTCTTTGTTTTGCAACATTGACTCACATCGATGTTGAAGACTAAACCAGGTCCCTTTAATCAGCTACTTTTGTACAAAGCTGAAGTCAGTGGGATTAATCCTCATGATTAACCTTCACCTTTAGCGGTACACAGCGGTATGTGGGCTGCACAGTAGCACAGTGGTTAGCACTGCTGCCTCACAGCGCCAGGGACCCGGGTTGGATTCCCAGCTTGGGTGTCACTGTCTGTGTGGAGTTTTGCACAGTCTCCTCGTGTCTGCACGGGTTCCCTCCGGCTTCCTCCCACAGTCTGGAAGACGTGCTGGTTAGGTGCGTTGACTTGAACAGGCACTTGGCTGTGGCAACTCGGAAATTTCATAGTAACTTCATTGCCGTGTTAATGTAAGCCTTATTTGTGACTAATGAATAAACCAACTTTTAACTTTACACAAGGGAAGGTGAACTCCATGTCTTTAGATGGTTGGTGCCAGATGTCTGTTTGGATTTGCAACACCAAAACTTTACTCCAAAACAATTAAAATCAAGAGATACTAACCGTGGGGAGGAAGAAAACAGTGGGACAGAAATTCTACAGAATTTGGCTGAACCACTTGGGGGCCTCTTGCGTATAAACTGCCAGTTCTGGGCATCCTTTCATCATGTGAAGTCCACAAGTGCTCAACAGCTGTGGATCTTCCAGAGGGGGGAATTAATGCAACGCCATTACACAACAAGTGTCTCATTTTACACTTGCTTTTGTTTGTCACCTCTCATCTCCTCTGGAGAGCCCAACGCATTCAACCCAACAAGTTCTGGAAAGAGTCTGCTTTTATGCAATCTTTCCTAATCTTTTTCCATGTCAACCAACTCCATCAAATCACCTCATTCTCCTCTGCTCTAATGAAGCTGCATTCCTGTTTTCAGTGTTATGGTTCAGGTCAGAAAGGGTGTGGGATGCCCTGCCTGCAGCAGTTGTGGACTCATCAACTTTAAAGGGCATTCAAATAGTCATTGGATAGGTATATGGATAAGATTGGAATAGCTTAGGTTAGAGGGTCATTAGATTGGTTCCACTGGTCAGCACAAAATCGAGGGCCGAAGGGCCTGTACTGTGCTGTAATGTTCTACGTTCTATGAAACTCCAAAGTGTTTTATGAAGCCCATCTGAATCATAAGTTTTACATCCTGAATTTGGCTAGGATAAGCACGAGATGTTTCACTTCAGGTATGATTCAAATATCCCACTAGGGAGCTTTTAGCAAACAAAGTTTATTCAAGAACATAGTTAACATGTATAGTAAGAAAGTTAGCAAGAACTTTTATCAATTACTAACAAGAAACAAAACAATCACTACAATATATAACTCACAAATATCTCTAATGAGTTCCAATTAAAATCAAAATCCACTAAACAAAACCCTTTAAACAGGTTTATCACCACATAGGCTAACGCTCACTTAATACTGGAATCCAGTACTCTGGGCTGAATGCTGATTTCAAATGATCTTGAAACTCAGAGCAACTTGCAATCTTTAAAACAGATTCTTTACTGCAGGATGGCAAACAAGATGTGATTTCAGCTAACTGGTAAGACTTTCAAATTAAAAACACAGAGAGAGAGAGAGAGAGACTTCTTTTACCTTTGCTTCTAACACTGCAGCCAAAAGCAAAACTGTCATCTGACCAGCACAGTTTTTTTCCTATTTCTTCTCCCACCAATGACATCACCTAAGGCTGTCAGCTACAGAGATCATGATTTACAAAAAACTCTTAAAGGGACATTAATGTCACACCAGGCAGAATCCTAGACAATCTGCATTTGACCCTCTAATTATCTCAAATTTCTTCCTACAATATGAAACCGAGAATGCACACAATACAGTAACAATGGTCTTGGGGGCTTCACACAAGTTTACCATTATAATCTGTTCTTTACATTCTATATCACTTGTGATAAAATCTAATAGTCTGTCAGTCTGTTCATCACCTCAGGTGCTTCATGTCACCCGGAATCCTAAATCTACTTTAAAACCGGTACCACTAATCTATTTACAACAAGCACCCCCTCACTTCTCCCAACATTGAATTCCTCCAACCAACTTTCTTTCCCATTTCATCATTTTATCAATATCCATCTTGTTTGAGTTATTTACCATGCCTGACTCTATTATCTGAAAATCTGGATACCGCCTCCAAGCCCGTTAAGTTAATCATCACAGATCTCCTGTACCCACCAGAACAAGCACAGAGGTAAAGGTCATTCAAAAAGCAGCACACACAATCTGCTAAAATCAGCACTCCCATGGTACTGCAATTGTCATTGGCAATTGGCAAAGCTGGGGTCCAGAAGCAGGCCTTGAGCCAAACTAACACTTAGTACAAAGAAATTCAATTCAGCACACCGAGGCACAGAAATTAAAATAGTGTGTGAAAGTTGTTTCTGACCTTTCTTCCTTGTTAATCTGGTCCCCAAATCCCACACTGTTTACGATGGACAGCTTCAGGCGGACATTACTTTCCTGTAGTTCATAGTTGTTGGACTTTATGTGGACTCCTGGCTGATTGTGAGCTGCTGGATCACCTTCGAACCTGGTGTTGAACAGGGTGTCCATTAAGGTGGACTTTCCAAGACCAGTTTCACCTAAAATCAAGGCAGGTTCAAATTGTGAAATAAGCAAAGTGGCCCAAAGTATGACAACATCAATTAACTTCTTTGAATGTTGAGACACTAGCACTACAAACCATACTAAAACTGTGGTGTTGGGAAAATACTCTAACTATTGGTTGTAATTTCTCTAACAAGGTGGAGTATGCTGAACAGATGTACAGTCTATGTCAGTTTTTCTTGGCAGAGATCAATCCCCACCAGCAACTGGCAAGAATTAACTCCAGTCAGAACAGAGGATAGCATTGTCCACAAGGGTGAGAAAGGGTGCAAACGTGGGCTAAATGTTGCCTCAAGCTGCCAACACAAACAGAACAGAAACTGCGTAAGCAGCACACACAAGAGCACTAGGCAACGGGATGACAGAGATAAAACAAAGGCACTCGTGGGAAGACCCTTTACAAGAGACTAGAAACGCGCAGAAGTTACAACGTGGCTGCACCAGTTCACGCAAGCTAATCACATTCACCTGCCATGCTCCCACATCCTGTCGATCCAGTTTTTAAAATATATTTAATCTGATCTTGAATGTGATATTGTTACTTCCATTTCTGGTTGTAGCAGAATCGAAGAGCAACGTGGATAAGGCTGCTTGCTAACCCACTGCCACATTTTAATAGTCAAAATGAAACTGATTCAAAAGCATCTGACATGTTAATCTTCAAATTACACCACTGATATAGAATCATAGAAAAACTACAGCACAAACAGGCCCTTCGGCCCACAAGTTGCACCGATCTTATCTCTACCTGTTAGGCTTACCTATAACCCTCAATTCTATTAAGTCCCATGTACTCATCCAGAAGTCTCTTAAAAGACCCTATTGAATTTGCCTACACCACCACTGACGGCAGCCGATTCCACTCACCCACCACCCTCTGAGTGAAAAATTTACCCCGACATCTCCTCTGTACCTACCCCCCAGCACCTTAAACCTGTGTCCTCTTGTGGCAGCCATTTCAGCCCTGGGGAGAAGCCTGAGAGTCCACCTGATCAATACCTCTCATCATCTTCTACACCTCTATCAGGTCCCCTCTCATCCTTTGTCTCTCTAAGGAGAAAAGGTCGAGCTCTCTCAACCTATCCTCATAAGGCATGCCACCCAACCCAGGTAACATCCTTGTAAATCTCCTCTGCACCCTTTCAATGGCTTCCACATGCCTCCTGTAATGAGGCGACCAGAACTGAGCACAGTACTCCAAGTGGGGTCTGACCAGGGTCCTATACAGCTGCAGCATTACTTCCCGACTCCTAAACTCAATCCCTCGATTGATGAAGGTCAGTACACCACAAGCCTTCTTAAACCACATCTTCTACCTGTGAAGCTGATTTGAGCAACCTATGAACCCAGACCCCAAGATCCTTCTGATCTTCCACACTAAGCGTCTTACCCTTGATA
Source organism: Carcharhinus amblyrhynchos (assembly GCF_965287045.1). Taxonomy (NCBI): domain Eukaryota; kingdom Metazoa; phylum Chordata; class Chondrichthyes; order Carcharhiniformes; family Carcharhinidae; genus Carcharhinus; species Carcharhinus amblyrhynchos. The sequence goes on from NC_137327.1 coordinate 129,210,410, forward strand.
TTATATTCCTTTTTCCCATTTGACCTGCCAAAATGTACCACTACACATTTATCCATGTTGAAGTCCATCTGCCACTTCTCCACCCAGTCTTGCATCCTATCTATGTCACGTTGCAACTTCTGACATTCCTCCAAACTATCCACAACACCTCCGACCTTCGTGTCATCAGCAAACTTACCAACCCATCCCTCCACTTCCTCATCCAGGTCATTTATAAAAATCACAAACAGCAAGGGTCCCAGAACAGATCCCTGGGGCACTCCACTGGTGACCGACCTTCATGCAGAAAAGGACCCATCTACAACCACTCTCTGCCTTCTGCGGGCAAGCCAGTTCTGGATACACAAAGCAACACCCCCTTGGATCCCATATAGTTGAGCAGTGTTTGTGCAGGTGTGAAAGACAGGAGACAGAGAAAGAGGAAGCCACAGAACGGGCACAATTCAAGTTCTTGTCCAGTGCTAATGCCTGCTGGGATGTGTATCCACAGGCACTGAATAGTTACCTGTCTGGTATGCTGCCCCATGCAGTCAGGCAACTTGAGGTGGTGACTGAGCAGGAACAAAAAGTGGGGGGGTGGGGGGGGTGCGCGGGCAGTAAGAGCACCGGGAGACAGCTAGAGAGGTGACGAGGAAAGGGAACTGAGGGGAGGTGAAAAGGGGGAGAGAGGGGAGAGGGGGAAGAGTGGGAGAGAACCCAATACTTGCAACTTTGATATCGTCTTCATCAAATTGCATGTGGGGAGAGCTTTAAGTCATCAAGCTCTCTGGTTAAATAGATGTCCTTATCACTTTAAAAACTTTCCCACATTGAATCCCATCTGCCACGTTTCTGTCCATTTCACCATTCTGTTTATTTCATCCTGAATTGAAATTATCCTCAATATTTACTACTTTGCCAAGTTTCCCACCATTTGAAAACTTTATAAGCGCTCCCTAACATCAGAGTCTAAGTTGATATTAGGCTTAAGGAGTAATGGGCTCAAAATTATCCTCTGGAGAACTCCATTGCAAGCTACTTTCCAGTCTGAAAAACATCCATCCAAACACCACTGCTTCCTGCCACTGAGTCAATTTCATATCCATCTGGTTAATTTCTCCTTCATACCTATGGGCTTTCAATTTCTTCAGCCTCCCATCTGCTCCCGTTTGAGACATTCAAACCAACTCAAATTGAGTTACTCCAGATATTCCTACAAGGATATACACCACGTGAAGGTTAATGGAAACAAAACCATCCATACTGGAGCCTAATGGATTTGGACCCCAAATGGGAAAAGATGGCATAATGCCATCTAGACTAGAATCCAGAAACTCAAGGCAATGCTCTGGGGACCCAGGTTCAAATCCCACCATGGCAAATGGTGGAATCTGAATTCAATAAAAACCTGGAATTAAAAGTCTAATGACAACCGTGAAACCACTGTCAATTGTTATAAAAACCCACCTGGTTCACTAATGTCCTTTAGGGAAGGGAATCTGTCATCCTTACCTACACGTGACTCCAGACCAACAGCATTGTGATTGACTCTCAAATGCCCTCTGAAATGGGGGGCAATTAGGAGTGCGAAATAAATGTTAGGCCCATCCAGCAATGTCCACATCCCATTAAATGACTAAATTTTAAAAAGTACTGAGAAAGGGAATATTTGGCTTGAATCTTTTAACTGGTTGGTATTTCATCATTAGTTCCTAATATCATGACAATGAAGAGAAATGATAATGGAAGGAAGTAGTATTTATAGTGCAATGGGGCACCTTACTTTGACTAAGAACATTACTTGTGGAAAATTACTTCCATTATTACAAAGCTGTTCTCCTCTGCATTTACCCCAGGGGCATGTACTCAAGAGTCATATTTCACATTGTGTGTAATGGATGCAATCCAGTGGTATTTCTTTTTCAAACAAATATGAGTGTTCAACTTAGAAGCAGGATTAAGCCATCCATCCCCTCGAGCTTGTCCTGTCATTCAAGAATATCATGGCTGATCTGATAGTAACCTCAACTCCTTACTTCCACCTATCCCTGGCAACCTTTCACCTTCTTGTTTATTAGGAATCTATCTACCTCTAGCTTAAAATATTCAATGTTTCTGCTTCCACAACCTTTTAAGGAAGAGTGTTCCAAAGACTCATGATCAGTAACTAATCAATCAAGCACAACTAGAATTAGCCGATGTCCTGAGGCTTTGCCAGTGAGCAGGTAAAGAAGAATGTGCATGGTCCAAGTTGCAGTAGCACCAACCGTTTAGGTGCATCCATCATATATAAAGCCAGCAAGTTCTAGCAGGAAGATGTCCTTTAGAAAGCCTTGTTAGGTAGTTGACTAATGAGTCAGCATTTCAGGTGAATCGAAATTTTGGACACAGCTTTAATTTACTCATTTGTATTGACCCTTACATATCAAACAAAACACAAATCAATTCTTCAGAAGCAAAAATCCAACCGCAGTTATACTATACTATTTACTGAAGTCAAACTCTCCTTCTGCCTCATTAGAACTTGCTATATTCGACTCATTCATCCATTCTCCAATCTACGTGACTGTGAAACAGTTTTCAGAAAGTTATGTTCTTTCACAAGTTAGTCTTAGATGGGAGTGACCTTAAAGTCCATTTGAGTTTATTCTTCCACTAAACAAATCCTACTATCCTGTCACAGAATCTTTACAGTGCAGGAGGTCATAGAGACAATCAATTCTGCACTGGCTCCCTGAAAGAGCATTCTACCTAGTCCCACTTCCCTAGTCCCCTAACTTTGTACATTTCAGATAGCAATCAAACAATGCCTCAAATCAAACCTGCCTCCACCACTCTCCCGAGTAAAATAAAATTCTTTCAATCGCTTTTACTTGTTATTTTGAATCTGTGCCTCAGTGCCAGGGTCATGAGTTCAATTCCAGCCTTGGATGACTGTGTGGAGTCTGCACATTTTCCCCGTGTCTGTGTGGGTTTCCTCCAGGTGCTCTGCTTTCCTCCCACAGTACAAAGATGTGCAGGTTAGGTAATTGGTCATGCTAAATTGACCCTTAGTTTTAGGAGGATTAGCAAAGTAAATGTGTAGGGTTACACGAATAGGGCCTGGGTGGGATTGTCAGTGCAGGCTTGATGGGCCGAATGACCTCCCTTCTGTCTCATAGGGATTCTATGATTCTAATTCTTGACGCTCTCGTATGGAAACCATTTCTCATTGTTTATTTTTATATTGTGGGATGTGGGCTTCGCTAGCCAGAGCAGCATTTGTTGCCCACCCTAACCGCCCTTGAAAAGGTGATATTGAGCCACCTTCTTGAACTATTGCAGTCTACATCTTGTCTGTACCCCTCAGGATCTTGAATATCACTATCAAGTCAGACTTCTTTTGTCTAGGCAAACAGTTCCAAATCTATTCTGAGTTACAGTTCTGAACCATATTCAAGAATCTCCTGTAGCCTCTCCAATTTCTGCATATCCTTCAAGTATGGCATTTAGAACTGGATAGAGTATTCCAGATCAAGCCTAACTGGTGTCTTATACACTTCATTTCCTTACTCTTGTACTCAGTGCCCCTACTAATAAAGCCTAAGATAGTGTTGGCTCGCTCAACATGCCCTGCCATCTTCAATGACACACGTACATGAACACCTCTGTTCCTGCAGCGCTTTTAAAGTTTCTCCTTTTATTTTGTAATGTCTCTCCATATTCTTCCAGTCTACATGAATCACCTCACACTTGTTTGCATTGGGCAGACAAGTGGCAGATGAAGTTCAATCTACCAATTTTTTCAACTTCATTCGTGAATTTGCCATTTCTTGAATAGATCCAGCAGTATCTTGGCCTCAACTCCTCTTTCATAAATTAATTTGTAAAGCTACAAGCATCAAATCATATCGACACATAGCTGAAGATGCTAAAAGAAAAAGACTTGCATTTTTCACAACAAAAACAGGAAAAATGCTGGAAAATCTCAGCAGGTTTGACATTGCATTTTCAGAATGTTTTTCATGGCCACCAAATGCCTCAAAGTTCTTTATTACCAATGAACTACTTTTGAAGTGAACTCCAGGAAGCTCACATCCTTTTTCAATCTTTCAAACTGTAGAAGGCACAAATCCCATATTAATAACGTTGGCAATATCTAAAAGTATGCTTGAATTAGTGGTTATGTCAATGGTTAGTAACATACTGGCCTCCCCGTTCATTTTTCAAAGCAGTCATTTATTTATTATGTCTGCACTGTGTTGACAGAAAGACATTCAGTGATCTGTTACACGTGCCAGGGGCCAGCAGGGGGAAGAAATTAGTTAATATCTCCATTAAGATCAAATTTGTAATGAGATGACAACTTCTGGTAGACAGACAACTCATGACAAGTGTCTGAGGTGGAAGGGTTCCTAAATGTAATTGATGTCGAGATATATTATCAATGAGCTGAAAACACCAACACGTCTGCTTGCACTGCTAGTCTGTGCAGCTAAGCTTTGAAGTGGTTGAATTTTAAAAGTTGCTCGTATCAATTTTCCTCTTCATCCACCCTCAGGAAAGAAAAGACTCATACGACAGCTGTGGTCACTATTTGTATAAAAATGGCTCTTGGTCATCTGTAATCACTTTTATGCAGGATGGAAAATATTTGTTTGCTTCTTGATCTCATTCCAATCATGAACTTTTCATTTATTATGTTTCCGATTATCGCCCATCTCTATTTCCAAGTACTCTATTTGAATCTTCTGCCTTCTTGGACATCCCTATCACCGCCACTCTTCCATATTTGCTTTCCACAGACATCCACAAGCTCACCAATTCCCACAACTAGCCGACGCTCTCTTCCCCAATTCCACTTCCTCGAAAGAGTCTCTTTGTTCCTCCAATTCACATATTTGTTGCATCAGCACCAATTTCTCGTTCTGAAAATTGGTGCAGACACGATGGGACGAATGGCTGCCTTCCGCGCTGTAACAATTCTGAGATTGTGAATTGATTCCATTTTCCTCAGTGGAGTGACTGAATTCTCTGTTTTCTTCACTGGGGTTTTCTTTAAACATGAGTCAGAAATGCCTTTTGACCATGTCTGTCCCATTTCCTGAGACTCAATGGAGTCCACTTTCTCAGCCACGACAGGTTTCCCACCAACCCCCCATCACATCATACAATCCATTGCATTCAGGACTTCACTGACCATTGACATGAGCCCAAAATGCAGATCTTCCCCTCTCCCTTCATTTTTCAAAGCAGTCATTTATTTATTTTTTTTTGGGGGGGGGGGGGGGGGCGGCGGGGAGAAGGTGGTGTATATGTGGAGCAGTGTTAACTGACTTGCTGTGTATTTATAATGTATTTTATGTTCCACTTTGGAATATGGTCACATACTGGGGGTTGGGAAGATTGAGGAGAGGAGGTAAACCTTGTTTGCTCTTTGGATCGTGAATGTTGTTTTTTTTTAAACCTATTTTCGCCTTTCCCCTGGATGCCATATCTGACGCTGGGAATTTATTTAATATCAGTCACAAGTAAGGCTTACATTAACACTGCAATGAAGTTACTATGAAATTCCCCTAGTCACCACACTCCAGTGCCTGTTCAGATCAATGCAACCTAACCAGCTCGTCTTTCAGAACGTTGGAGGAAATCGGAGCACCCGGAGGAAACACACGCAGACACGGAGAGAATGTACAAAGTCCACACAGACAGTGACCCAAGCCAGGAATTGTACTCGGGTCCCTGGCACTGTGCAGCAGTGCTAATCACTGTGCTACTGTTCCGCCCCCATTAAATTGAATTGAAGCCAATTTAAGCATTGCAATTCCTAAGTTAATGGAATAAAGGCCAAGACAGAACCTGGAAACCTACTAATCTGCAAGGCCCAGTCCTGGACCAGACCTGTTCATTAACCTCCTCGAGACATTAGGAAACTGGGGCACGGAGGAGGAAACCCAATATTTCTTTCATCATTTCAAATTGCAAAACACAATGAAGACAAATAAAGATACAAACTGAGTTTTCTACCCATTTAAGCTAGAATTCATTGGGTTTGAAACAAAATAGCAACTTTTAAGTGATTTGTTTTGTGCCTGTGTTGTGACTCAGTGTATCTTAAGGTATTTCTCCTGTATGAAACATAGTAAGTAGTCTCACCAGGTTAAAGTCCAACAGGTTTATTTGGTAGCAGGAGCTTTCAGAGCGTTGCCACTTCATCAGGTAAGTGCTTCATTTATGAAATATGCTAGAAATCTTTCCACAGAGATTAGTGCCTTTAAATGAAACTGAATAACTTTGGTTCAGCAGCCAAAACTCTGTGGAATACTGGGACACAAGCAAGTTAATATCAGGTGATTGCAAGACCACTCCAAACAGTACACATTATTTGTAGGAAGAGCAATGCAATCCTTATTACATGGCAAATCACATCCCTCATCCACCAGCCCCCCCATCCTATACTGCCACCCCATGATCCCCTTCCCCCACCCCAGCCCCTACCACAGGCAAACCACATTACAGCACCAAGCAGTTCACTAGATCACCTGAACATCTGATCATTTCGATTGAAAACAGATTAAACAAATTTAATAAAAGTTTTCTAGGGAACAAAGCCAAAACTGCAAGGAGGGTGGGGTGGGGGGGGGGGGGGGGGGGGGTAAAAATCAGCAACTGCTTAAAAAAGCTGAAATTAGAAAAACAGAAAAGAAAATTGCCATCATTCAGCATTTACAGTGGTTACAATGGCTAGTGCAAGGAGGAAATAGCGAGGCATCTTGAGGGGAATTGCTTGATAGAGCAGACGCAGCACGGTTTCGTTAAGGGGAAGTCGTGTCTGACAAATTTATTGGAGTTCTATGAGGATGTGTCTAGGGCGGTGGATAGAGGAGAGCCGGTGGATGTGGTCTTTCTGGATTTTCAGAAGGCGTTTGACAAGGTACCTCACAAGAGGTTATTGCAGAAGGTCAGGGGACATGGAGTTGGGGGTAGGGTGTTAGCGTGGATAGAGGATTGGTTGTCAAATAGGAGGCAGAGAGTGGGGGGTCAATGGGTGCTATTCGGATTGGCGGTTGGTACCTAGTGGAGTGCCCCAGGGGTCGGTGCTGGGGCCTCAGCTATTTACCATTTATATAGATGATCTGGAGGAGGGAACCGAGTGTAGGGTGTCGAAATTTGTTGATGACACCAAGATTGGGGGAACGGCAAATTGTGCGGAGGGTGTGGAGAGTCTGCAGAAGGATCTAGATAGGCTGGGCGAATGGGCCAGGAAATGGCAAATGGAATTTAATGTTGGCAAGTGTGAGGTGGTCCACTTTGGTAGGAATAATGGTAGGAAGGACTATTACTTACGTGGCGAAAAACTGCAGCAGGCGACGGTGCAGAGGGAACTCGGGGTCCTTGTGCATGAGTCGCAAAAACCCAGCTTGCAGGTGCAGCAGGTGGTCAGGAAGGCGAATGGGATGCTGGCCTTCATAGTGAGGGGGATTGAATATAAAAGTAGGGAGGTCTTGCTGCGGCTGTATAGGGCATTGGTGAGGCCGCAGCTGCAGTACTGTGTGCAGTTTTGGGCGCCGTACTTACGCAAGGATATTTTGGCCTTGGAGGGAGTGCAGAGGAGGTTTACTAGGCTGATGCCGGAGTTGAGGGGGTTGAGCTATGAGGAGAGGCTGAATAAACTAGGCTTGTACTCATTAGAGTTTAGAAGAATGAGGGGAGATCTCATTGAGATATATAAGATGATGAATGGGATGGATAGGATAGAGGTGGAGAGACTCTTCCCGCTCAGAAAGGACAGTAGGACTAGGGGGCACAGCCTCAAGATAAAGGGGGGGCGGTTTAGAATGGAGTTGAGGAGGAACTTCTTCACTCAAAGGGTGGTGAATCTCTGGAATTCTCTGCCCGTTGAGGTGGTGGAGGCTGCCTCACTAAATATTTTTAAGACGCGGGTTGATGGGTTTTTGATAAGAGAGGGGATTAAGGGTTATGGGGAGAGGGCGAGAATGTGGAACTGAGCCACGACAGATCAGCCATGATCTTATTGAATGGCGGGGCAGGCTTGAAGGGCTAGATGGCCTACTCCTGCTCCTATTTCTTATGTTCTTAGTGCTGCTGCCTCACAGCGCTAGGGACCTGGGTTCAATTCCGGCCTTGGGCCACTGTCTGTATGGAGTTTGCACATTCTCCGTTTCTGCATGTGTTTCCTCCGAGTGCTCCGGTTTCCTCCCACAGTCCAAAGACGTGCAGGTTAAGTTGATTGGCCTTGCTAAATTGATTCTAGTTTCAGAAGGATCAGCAGGGTAAATGTGACGGGTTATAGGAATAGGACCTGGGTGGAATTGTGGTCAGTGCAGACTCAGTGGGCCAAGTGGCCTCCTTGAGCACCGTAGGGGTTCTATGATTTATTAAGAAGAAAGACAAGCATGTACTTCACAATGTGGGTATAACGCAGCCCTGAATTAACAAAAGACGTGCCCCCAGAGTGTTTGCTTGTTTTACAGCTGCTGTGCTTTCTCAGAATTTTCTATTATTGAAGCCATCATCAGCGTCCTTTAAGTCATCATTATTGATGAGTTCATGAATCAGGAGCCTCTGGCACACATAAATGAAAGCTGGTGGTCACTTATTGTCAAGGAGCCCTCCATTTATTTCCCGAGCCTCTATTCAGAGTTGAGAGTGGGGAGCTTTCATCCAATGTGTCAGACAGCAACTCAAAACACTTGCAGCAAAAGAAGTGATTTCAAAGCAGTCTGCATTTTCTACCCAAGGCTCAAGATTGTGTCCATACCGGAACAGATGTGTTTCCTCTGATTCTTATTGGATTGCCCAACAATGATAAATTTCAGATCGAGAGCCAGATTGAGTAGTAGTGACGTCCAGTGAACGTGGAACAGAGACTGAATGGAGACTGGACAGTGTAGGAGTGTTTGTTCACAGGCTCTGTCTGTACACATGCGCACACACATGCCAACACACACTGCTGCAGAGTACAGAGGCGCGTTTGTTCTGAATCCAGGAGATTTTCAGTCTTTGCTCGACACAATCCAGAGAATGGTGCAGTTTGCCTGACAAATTCCTGAAAAATGGGCAGTGAAATGAAAACAAAATGCTGCAGATTCTGGAAATCAGAAGTGTAAACAGAAATGCTGGTAAAACTCAGCCGGTCTGGTGGCCCCTGTGGAGAGAGAAAGACAGCGTCACGAGTCAAATGTGATCCTTCTTCAAGGAAGAGTCACACTGGACTCGAAACATCAACCTTTCTCCTCTCTCCATAGATGCTGTCGGACAAGCTGAGTTTTTCCAGCATTTCCTGTTTTTATTCCCGAAAATTGGGGTTGCACTATTAGCAAGAAATTGGCCAATGAAGTTCACTGGCAGCAATATCTACAGTTTCTGCAACTGCTCAAATCCCATTGGGATTCCAGCCATTACTTGCATGAAAATGGCATCTTGACACCGGTCAGAATTCACTGCATTTCAAGAAAATCGCCTGCAAGTCAGATTTGCTGAAACTCATTTTGTTTTAGAGCTGGTGTCTTCCATTTATCATCCACCAGTGATCATAATGTACACAATTTAGTCACAATGCAAGATGCTTAGCACACATTTGACTCTCAACATATAAATAATACCTCTTGACATATAAATAATACACAAAAGTTGTTGCCAAGTGCTTAATTGATCCATTAGACTTGCAGGTGAATCATGCCATGATTGATTTGTAACAATAAAATCAGGCTCTCAGTTTCAAATCAATATAATTCCAGCATTAGCTCATAAGTGAATGGAAGTTCATTTCATTGAGAACAAAAGAGTGGGAGTGGGAGTGTGACACAAGAATGCCCTTTAATCTAAATGGCAGGAAATCTTTGTGAAAACAGAGCCTCGTAAAAACCTTAATGACGGAGATAAACTCACAGCCTGATATTCACAGTAACTTCATTGTGGGACATCGCAACAGCAGGTTACAGTCCAACAAGTTTACTTGCTATCACAAGCTTTCGGAGCATTGTTCCTTCATCAGGTGAGAAGCAGCAGCACTCTGAAAGCTTTGACACCAAATAAACCTGTTGGACTTCAACCTGGTGTTGAGAGACTCCTTACTATGCCCACCCCAGTCCAACACCGGCATCTCCACATCATAAAGTCATTGCCCTGTTAATGTAAGCCTACTTGTGAAACAAATAAATAAACTCCCTCTCTCATAACTATCTCAACCACAATTTCCAGGAAGGGCACGAGGGATATTACATGCAGTCATTCTCTTATTTTGTTAGAAAGTATGCGTTATAGCTCCAAATTAGTTCATTGATTAAAGTCATCTGTCAGTCATTATTCATCTGTTCAACAATGAACTCAAACACTGAATCTCCACAACAATGCCACAGCAACACGGCAGAGCTACACAAACTGCATTAGTTTATCTGGGATTCATACTGAGCATACTTCAATCTCTTCAAAATCCTAAATCATACTCATACCTACACCTAATCATACACTATTCCATGTACTACACAGAAGCACAAGGCCATCTAATGCAGTGTTTATCAAGGTATGGGGCGGGAGGGGGGAGGTGATGTCTATTGAAAAATGGGTTGCCAAAAATGATCCCAAAGATCACTTGACCTTTTACCTCCCCCATTTTCTCTCCAGGGGGAATCTTGCTACAGTACCACGAGGCAAGAATAAACAGGTCAGCGCATCCTGTACATGCACTTGGCACCAGGCATCCTAAGTGCAGCGTGGGTTGCGATGGACAGCCATTTGTTGGAAGTAGGGTGCTGAATAAAATAGTTTGAAAAACACCAATTAACAATCTTCAAAAGCACATCCTAGGGTCCAGGTTTGACTTCATTTTCCAGCTAATCACAACCTACATAATAAACCAAAAATAGTGGTAATATCAATGGACTTGTAATCCAGCAGCCCAGGTTAGTGCTCCAGGGATATATTGGTTCATGGCAGCTGGTGGAATTGGAATTCAATTAATAAATATGGAATATAAAGTTAGCTTCATGGTCACCATTAGAAAGACTATCACTGATTGTTGTAAAAGCCCATCTGGATCAAAAAAGTCATTTACTTGGTCTGGCCTACATATGACTCCAGAACTCCAGCCATGCAGTTAATTTTGGCTGCCCTGTGAAATGGTCACTCAGTTCAAGGGCAATTAGGGATGAGCAGCAGGGCTTTGCCTGCCACCGCCATGTCTCATGATAGAATAAACTAAAAGAGGTTTACACTGTGTGATGCTGCGTAGTCAAGATTTGAAAATTCATGAAAGAGACACCAGAATTAATAAGTTTCCAATGTTTTAACCACATTTTGCACCTTTGACTTGATTGGATCATTAACACTCATCTGATACTAAATGTCCTGGTCTCAGTTCATAGAGCAATGATTCCAAAACCAATCGCCAGGATCAAGGCATCAAAATAGAATTTAAGAATTTCTTGATAATTCCTTTGTCAAGTTTAACAAAGACTTGGTGGGCTGAAGGGCCTGTTCCTGTGTGTACTATTCTTTGTTCTAAGGCACCATGGTGTAGAAACCATACTAGAGAAGTGGGTGACTGACATATGAATGAAGTGAGATTTGGCATGGAAGATGTTGATAACAGTGATATTTGAGCGTCTGATCAGAGCACACAGCCAGACGTGAACACACAATTCAGGCACTTTTTGTTTTCACACTGTTCAATTTTCTCTGCTCCTCAAATCAAGTGCATTTTATCAAAACCAAAAGCTAATCTGCTCCACATGCATACTACCTAACACCGAGGGCCAATGCTTGGAATTTATTATGACTAATCATGTAGAAACACTTGGGTGGCAACATGAGGCTTTGTACAGCTGAGTCTAATGAACTGCCACTTATATGATGTGCATGCTGTAATAAGTCTTCAGAAGCAAAAGTCCCTTCACCAGACTCCCTTTACTTACAATTCCAACAGCAGTACACAGAATGCAATCAGTCAGCAGTCTACCTTTGGGAGTCCCAGAGGAACTGACACTCCCTGTTAAATACAAGAAAAGGACTCCCTGATCGGCCCATCAACTGACTGCAATCTTTTTGGTAACCTCCCATCCCTCCCAATCAGTCCCACAGTGCTTGGCTGACCCACACAATGTTCTCTGCTCTTTCGATTTACTGCATCAATTCTTTCAGAATTCCCGTGATTAAAGAGAACACCAAATGGGGAAGTCAGTCCATCACACAGAAATCTCGCTGCAGTTTTGTGAAGCATTACAAGCTTACACCTCCTCAGTTTCAGTCGCCCGGGGCCGGAATCGAACCCGAGTCCCTGGAGCTGTGAAACAGCAGTGCTAACTGCTGTGTTGCCAAACTGCCCCTAATCAGGGAGTTCATACTCCCAACCTCAATGGCCTGACTGAAGTCATTACACACATGGCAGTACTTGTTAAAAAAAAAACAGTTGGCAATTCATGCCATTTAACTGCTCTGTTTTAACTTTTTCCCATCATTTGTAAATGCCATATGACAAGCAGTAATTTCTTGCGAGTAATACATATAATAGATAAGGATCATTAAGGTACATTTAAAAAACCTAAAGTTTCCGACTTTTTCTGTGTGCTTAAAAAAAAGTCAGGTTCCAAAACACCCCAGTAAATCTGGGGAGGGTGACAAGCTTTTATTTTGAACATCATTTAAACTCAATAGGCGTGGGACTTTAAAATGATGGTGAAACTAAATGACACTTCACAATTCATGAACACCATTCTGCTGAGGTTTGCATCAGATTCACCCAACGCTGGAAGAGCTCACGTTTACTGCTGTGGCTCCAACAGTACAACAGCCACATGACGGTTCGGTGATAAAAACTGTTGGAGATTATGCACAGGGGAGTTTTTGCAATATTGGTTTTAGTAAATAAAAAGGGTCTGTTTGTGTGTGACACGGGTCAAACTTTGATCGATCACCTCAGTTTTCAGGAGGATTAGCTGCACAGCAGCGCAATGGCGCACTTCCTCCATATCTAAGTGGGAATTTCCCAGCTGGGACATGGGTGTGCTGGCAAGGTCAACATTTATTGTCCACCCCGATTTGCTTCTGAACTGAGTAGCTTGCCTGACCACATCAAAAGGACAGCGAAGAGTCAATCACATTGCTGTAAGTCTGGAGTCACATGCAGGCCAGGCCAAGCAAAGACGGCAGACCTCCTTCCCCAAAAGATATTTATGAACCATTTTTTTTTACAATAATCAATGAAAGCTTCATGGTCAACACAGCTGGAACTAGCTTTCAATTTTTAAAAGGAAGTTTATTTATTAGTCACAACTAGGTTTACATTCACGCTGCAATGAAGTCACTGTGAAAATTCCCTAGTTGCCACACTCCTGTGCCCGTTCGGGTGCTAACCACTGTGCCACATGCCACCCTATGAAGTGAATTTAAATTGTTTGATGGCTGGCAGAGATACAGTGGATTGAAAAGCCTCTTTTCATGCTGTAAAACTCTTGACTTTAAATTCCATCAGTTGTCTTGATGAGGCTTGAACCCATCTCCCCTTATCATTAGCCTGAGTCTCTGGATTATTAGTCCAGTTGTTAACATGGGGTGAAATACCAACCTTTGCTACAGCACGAAGAGTACAGCCCGCACCACCATTCCTAATGATCCAGATCCAATTATAAACAAAATCCAAATAATTCATTTTCCCACGAGTCAGAGACACCCATGCCTTGAACCTGTGACATCAGCTTGGCATGTACAGCACACACATGGACTGAGATGTTAGATACAATGAAGGCACCTTCTCCAGGCCGGATTTCAGGGTAAAAATAATCATGGGAAAATACAACAGTGGGAGTTCTCACAGTGAGGAAAAAAACTAGTCATAAACCTGAAAAGTTTAACTCTGTCCCCCCTCTCTCTCCACAGACGCTGCCAGCTCCACTCAGCATATCCACCAACTTTAGTTTTTATTCCAGATCCAACAATCTGTAGTATTTGACTTTTGTTCTGTTGGAGAACAGTTACTTTTCAGAGTAGAAGATGATATTTCCCCAGGGGGTCAGTATCAGGAACATTGCTCTTTTTCATTTCTATTAAAGACTTTGGCTTGAAATTGTAGGGCAAAATTCCAAAATGTGCAGGCAACAGAAATTATAGAATTATTGTGAACTGTGAGGAGGATAGAGGTCAATTTCAAAAAGACAGAGAGGCTGGTGAAATCGGCAGATAAGTGGCAGGTTAAATTTAATGTAGTGATGTGATACATTTGGTAAGTGAAGCAACAAGCTATATAGAACCAAAGGGCACAATTCTAAAGAGGGTGTAGTAATAGAGAGAGCTAGGAATGTGCATGCACAAATTGTTGGGAAGGTGGCAGGGAGGTTAGGAAAGTGCTTATAAAGATATACGGGATCTCTATAAACCAAGACAGAGAGCACAAAAGCAAGGAAGTTATGGTGAACCTTTTAAAAAAAAAACACTTTTTCTGCCTCAACTAGAGCACTGTGCCTAGTTCTGAGCATCACATTTTAAAAAGTATTTGATGGCATTAGGAAGAGTGCAGAAAAGATTCATGAGAATGGCTCCAAGGTTGAAGAACTTCAATTACATGAACAGATTGGAGAAGCTGGAGCTGTTCTCCTGAGAGAAGAGGAAGTTGAGAGGAGATTGGCAAAGGTACTCAACGAGGACAGGGTAAGTAGGGAGAAGTTGCTCCCCTTGGCAAGAAGGATCGAGAGTAATTGTGCCTGTAATTGTGGACGTTAGATCAGATTACTGACATCAAATTCAACTATCGGTAAAACCCATGGAAATCCCCAGGTGTGGAATAGGTTCTGCTTTTCTGCCCCATACACGGTTCCAGCCCTTCCCCTTCAAAAAAAAAATTCACACAAGATTCAAAGGTGAAACTAGACACTGGCACAGAATGCTTATCAGTTCCACAGCAATTGGTGCAAAGGTCACTGCCATGTGATTAGACTGCAGCATTTTAAATGTTGCATCCATATTTACCCTTTTCCAGTGCTGCAATTGGAACTTTAGTGAAGCATAATGACGTATAAGCAAGAGAGCCAGGTCTAGAAGCACACAGTTAGGGATTTGATCTTACAAATTTGAATTGCCTGAATTCAGCATTTTGAACTTGGAAGTTATTTTAGAGAGAAAAATCTGCATTTCTATAAACACCAGAGTGTGGCCTCTCAGAGATTTTCACAGTAGCTTCATTGCAGTGTTAATGTAAGCCTACTTGTGACACTAATAAATAAGCTTCAACTTTATGAAGTACTTCTGAAGGGCAGTCACTATTTAATGTCAGCCAGGCAATTTTCATTCAGCAAGGTCCCACAAACAGAAATGTAAAGACCAATTAATTGTTCTTAGTGATACTGTTTGAAAGATTAATATTAGCTAAGAGAACAACTTTGCTTTTTGTCTAAGGTATAACAGAGACAGCCTGTTTAAGCAGCTATCTAAATTTTCCAGAAAATGCATAGTTTTTTTCATTCCAGCAGCTGCCTCCAAAACAATCCTTTTGTTGCCTCTCTACTACTCAAAAGAACCATTCAATGTAGTAAATTGTTCTATACACTGAGGACTTCTTGGCATTGGTCCACAAACTTAGCTTTCCCCAGCGTGCACCAATATTTCATTGGCCTTCAATTGTTTAGTTGCTTAGATTAGTGCTCCAAACAAACTTGACCTTCCACACACTGTTGAACACAACTACCAATAAACTCCCTCAATCACCTTAAGAACCAAACAGTCCAAATTTTTTATTGGATACTAGATGTTAGCAGCACAACAATGGATCATTTAACCCACCGAGTTTCTACTGGCTTTATGTTAGCCAATTGAAAATGAATCTTGCTGTCCTCCTCTCTCCTAAATGGATCTGCATTCTTCCCTTAAAGATGCCAGTGGTCTCTGCATCATTACATTCACTGATAAGTCTGAGTGAATCAATTTCTCCTAACTTAACACCATTCTTTATTGTCTGGTGACAATCCTAAATTTTCCCTCAGCATTAATGCTCTAACCAGAGGAGAGAGGTCACTCCTCATTCACCCCTCTATGTTCTTGTCAGGAAAACAGAAGTATCTTTAAGTGATCTATATTAGTGTTGTTAAATATTTGAAACAATGCAAATACATTAATTAAAAGGTTCTGTGTCAGGGTAAACCTATTAGATTCATGTCATGCAAAGGTATTTGCATGTCTGGGGGAAGGTTTCAGTTCAAACTGTGTTCCAGTTGTGCTGAGGAAGTTTACAGCATCAAAAGTAAACTTGAGGTTGGAGAAATAATGAGCTGTTTCTTAACAGCCAGAGGCACTGTTAGAATAGGAAGGTTTTTTTTTAAAAAGTGTAATTTTAGCTGAATTCATAGCAGTTGGGGCTAGAAAGCAAGAGAGGGAACTTCTAGCAAAGCTGAGAAAAGGAAAGCCATACCATGGAGTAATGATTAAGACAACTGATAGCAAAAATTTAAAAGAATAGTTAAGGAAACTCGGCAAATAAAGAGACCAGGTACCCCTTCACCCTGATCTGGTTCTACACATTCTTAACACTGTTTTACTTTTCATATCAATAAAGCCTTTAAAAGACTTTTTTAATTTTATATTGTGCAAGGTTTTGTAAATAAAATGCCTGTTATATCTAATTCCTTTTCACTTTGCCACTGCACTTCTTATATTCACGATTTTCTTTATCCTTGTTGGCCCTAGCTTTATCATATGATACACCAAGTCTTATTTTAGTTTTGATTGCTCTATTTAATACCAGAATACTTGTTAAATGCAACTCATTTTACCTAGTGAGAATATTTATATTGCACTCCCTCACATTTGGAAACTATTGTTAGCATTTGTGTCTGATTAATTTAGACCAAATCCTTTCTTAGTTCAGCCTTTTTCTAGTCCCCAGTTTCTCTTCATTATCCTTTTCTATTTTTGCATTGAAGCCATGTTGTGGTCACTCTGTCCCAATTATTTGCCTTTGCTTGTGGTTATATGGTCACCCTTTCATTTTCCCCCAAACGAAAACAAGCATGATTTTGATCCTCATTAGGGTAGAAACATAATAATCTAAGCAGCACCACTGGATAGATTTTGTTAAAAACGTATCCTCCACTTTGATCACACGAGATGACAGAAGCACAATATAGCTTCAGCATGGCAACTTCAGATCTATAATATTTTTGACAGCGTAGGCTTAGCATTTCAGCTGTTTTGTTGCTGTATGCTGGGTTGCTGCAGAGCAGTTTCGAGTCAATGGAATTTAAAGTGGGCAAGTGTGGGGTCATCTGATTTGGATCGGAGATGAATATTTCCTAATGGTGAGAGAAAGGGAGCTAGGGAGAAAAGGATTCAGGTGTGCAGGTACAAAAATCACTGAAAGCTAGTTTGCAGCCTCTTAAAAGGGTAATGAAATGTTGATCTTCATCACAAGTCAGCTGAACACAAAAGTAATGTGATCACTTTTCTCCCCAACCCCCACCTTCTTCACCAACAAATCCAGACACCAACATCACCCCCACCCCCAGTGGAAATCTAGCACTCTTTCCCATACCCTTATAGTTTCCCAGTTTACTCTCTCTTACCTAATTGGACCCTGGCTTTTCTTTCTGTCAACCAATTCTTTATCCATGTCAAGGTCCTAAACTTAAGCCTTGTTTGTGAACGTTAAGGTGTTCTGAAATGCTAGGACTACATCATAGAGGCTTTCAACGTTGACCAAGACCAAGATGTCACTCAAGGTAGGGAAGTTGGGGGGGGAAAAGAGTGTTCACCACCTTCTGAATCTAAAATAGTTGCTATTCCCAAGGTTACGTTCATACAGTTAATCCTTAGTTTGATTCCCAATGATCACTTCCATTATTCAAATCAGTAACTGATGCAAGAACAATGAGTCTGCAGCTTTCAACTGACAGTTGTCCTATTTGATCTGAGAAACAAACAGTATGGAACATTGGGGTCAAGTAGCCAAGCAATCTTTGAGAAAATTTTAAAGGCACAAGCTGCCAATAGTTTAGATTTCCAGTTCAGTGGCTCTGTGACCTCCATCCTAACAGACAAGGTTCAGAAAAGTTAATAAATGCTAATAGCTTTGAAAAAACAAATCATCAGTAAATCAACCATTCAGGAAATTAAAATGAACTTAATGGTCACATCTGCTCTTTTGCATTGGAACAAAGCAAAGTTCTAATCTATTGTCCCTACTTCTGAAGCTGCAATGGCAAGGTGGCAAAATCAAATGTAGGCAGGAGGGTGCTGCCAACCATTTAGTAAGTTACCTAGGGGCTGAAATGACGGCGGAAATAACCCAAGAATTTGAACAATTTTTCGCTGAAGGATCACGGGAGCACGTTTGCATTTCTCTGGTATCTTATCTCAATAAAGGTACAGAAAGTGGCTAGGCAGAGCCATGCAAATGTGAGCACTGTTTTCTCTGCCAATCTCCTCTTAGCACTGCAAATATCTGAACTTTCTCACTTGTATAAAAAGGCTGTCTTGTGACTTGCAAGATCAAACTGCTGAAGGACTTTATCCTTCAAAAGATTGAAGGCAATGCAAAGAATGTAACAATTTATATCCTCTCTGTACAAAGCAAGATCACTATATCTCTTTCAGTGAGTTACAGTACTGTAACTCATTCAAATCTAAATCTGTGACCTAACAATGGCAAGTTAACAGGCACTTAGTGATATGGTCAACAAAAATCAGTCTTTGGCCCATATGGGTTATAACAAATTCAAAATATATTTCTGAATTGCATTAGGAACAAGAAAACACAGGAACAGGAGGAGGTCATTCAGCCCCTTGAGTTTGTTCCATTCTCAGCAAGAGCATGACTGATCTGGAACTTCACTCTATATAGAGCTTTTGCCCCATAATCCTCAATGTTGACAAAAATCTATAAATCTCAATGGTCATTTTCAGAAGGCAATTCCAACCTTCCAGTACCCTTTCTGTGAAGAATGGTTACCTAAAAAAAAACATTTGAAAGATCCAACTTTGCCCCTTAGTCCCAGATTTCTCAACTTGTAATAATAGCTTCTCCCAACCTACTCCAACTGTCCCCTTGGTACCTTGAAACTTTCAATCAAATCATCACTTAATCATCTAAATTCCAGAGAATACAAACAGTTTGTTCAATCTCTTCTCATAGCTTAACCTGAAGTTCAGATATTATTCTAATGCTATAATGCATTCTCGCCAATGATTCAGTTTGCTGTTGCCTTCCGCAGTATGGCTGACCAGGTAACTCCACCCACTCTTTACTGTCTGCCAGTGCTGGAGGGATATAAAAACTGATAATCGACCTGTTCTGGGTACATGGCCAAACACGTCTTGTGGCCATCAAATCCTGTGGTGGGACTTAAACCTGGAGCTTTTGGCCCTGAGATGGGGACACTACTACTGTGCCATAAGACTTTTAGATTCCATTCTTGATTATTTTCAGGGTCTGTTGTTGACATTTTAATGTTCAACATACCTAGACTCCAAAATTCTTTGGACCTCCAGTGTTTCTACCACAGAAAATAGAATTATTTGTTATGCTGGTTTGACCTTGCAAATGATAACACATTGAGAAAGTATCCTGTTCTATCCATTTTAGGTCCAAAGTGGATGAAGCCACTTTTGCCTACATTAAAACCCATTTGTCACAGTGTCACCTATTCATTTAACTGACCAATATCTCATTGCAATTTTACACTTACACTGACATGGTTTACAACCTCCAATCTTTTTTTCTATCAGCAATTTGGATATGTGGCTCCATCATTCAAGTTCTTAATCATTACAACAACAATTTATACTGAATGAGAAGAGAGGGCAATAGGACTCTGATTGGTAAAGGCATTATCACTGTGCATTCTCCATGGCAACAGTGCTACCAATCAAAGCCCATTTGCCAACCAATTATCACCCTCTTCTCATGCAGTGTAAATTGTTGTTCCCTTTACATTTAGTGTTCTTACAAATTGCCCTGTTAACTGCAAGTCAAAAAGCTTTGACAATGTATTTTTTTTCAGCAATACATAGAATTAGCAGAAGCAAAACATAAGAACATAAGAACATAAGAAATAGGAGCAGGAGTAGGCCATCTAGCCCTTCGAGCCTGCCCCGCCATTCAATAAGATCATGGCTGATCTGTTGTGGCTCAGTTCCACTTTCCCGCCCTCTCCCCATAACCCTTAATCCCCTCTCTTATCAAGAACCCATCAACCCGCTTCTTAAAAATATTTAGCGAGGCAGCCTCCACCACTTCAACGGGCAGAGAATTCCAGAGATTCACCACCCTTTGAGTGAAGAAGTTCCTCCTCAACTCCGTTCTAAACCGCCTCCCCTTTATCTTGAGGCTGTGCCCCCTAGTCCTACTGTCTTTTTTGAGCGGGAAGAGTCTCTCCACCTCTATCCTATCCATCCCATTCATCATCTTATACGTCTCAATGAGATCTCCCCTCATTCTTCTAAACTCTAACGAGTACAAGCCTAGTTTATTCAGCCATCTTGCACACAATATTTGTTTGTAGCATCAGCTTAAGTGAAGGTATACTGCCAAACAGTAAAGATGCGCGAACTGGCACACATCCACAAATGCCATTCTATCAGGCCATTAGCTATACATCCATCAATTCTGAACATCATTACTTTGCATTCCCAATAGAAATATCTGCATGCTTAGTGATGAGATAGTAGACACAGCCACAAAGTTGCCAAGAAGCTAATGCTACAGTAGCAATTCTCAAAACAATTTGATTTATATACAAGGCAACTGCATTTGCAACTTGGAATGTTTTGCCTTTTAGATTTCACTGAAACCAAAAGATGCACAATAATGCGTGTCACAGAAAGCAAGCAATATATATGTAAGTCTTTCAGTCACGATAAGTATGATTAATGCTATATCATTCAATGTTTCAGCAAAGAAAGAACTTGTGTTTACATAACATTTTGCACAATATCAGATCTTTCCCAAGAACCTCACAACAAATTATGTTAATCTGAAGCATAGTCCCTTCTGCAATTTAGGGAAAAAAAGAGTAGCCAGTTTAAATGCAAGGTCCCCAAAACATCAATGAAATAAATGAGAAGTTTTGCTGTTTCCAGTGATTTTGATCAAAGATCACACAGAAACATAGAAAATAAGAGCAAGAGGTGGCCATTTGGCCCTTTGAGCCTGCTCCACCATTTATTATGATCATGGCTGATCATCCAACTCATTAGCCTAGCCCTGCTTTTTCCCCCCATAACCTTTGATCCCATTCGCCCCAAGTGCTATATCCAGCCGCCTCTTGAATACATTCAATGTTTTGGCATCAACTGCTTCCTGTGGTAATGAATTCCACAGGCTCACCACTCTTTGGGTGAAGAAATGTCTCCTCACCTCGCTCCTAAATGGTTTACCCTCAGACTGTGACCCCTGTTCTGGATGCCCCCACCTTTGGGAATATCCTCCCTGCTGGGGAGATAGTACAGACAGCCAAAAAGTTGGCAGGAAGGTAATGCAATTCTCAAAACAATTCAGTTTATATTAGGCAACTGCAGTTGCAACTGGGGAGAAGTAAACCCTGCACATTCTTTGAACGATGCCCTGGGGGTTCCTTTATATCCACCTGAGCAGGCAGACAGGAGCTTGTTTAATATCTCACTCAAAACATCAGAGCCTTTGGTCACCACAACTTTCAGCCTAAAATTACATGCTCAAATCTTATAGTGGTGCTTGATCCCTCCTGATTCAGAAACAAGAGCCGTACTCAGTAATTCAGTTACTCCACGTATAAATTATCTCAGTGTCTAAATGCATCTGACAAATTGGATCGAGTGTTAAGTTTGCTTCAGCAAGTTTGGGTATTTTTACAAACATATAGTCACAGTCCCTTCCCTCCCTCAAATTTCAACATTTTTAAAATCTAAAAATGAACCACATTCTTTAAAAAGCACGAAATTTCCACACTTAAAAATAGGATCATGACGCAAGCACATCCAGTGTATTAATCACCGCCGTGTGTACCAGTCCAAACTAGAGAGAAACAGCAGACAGTAATCAGATTCAACCCACAGTGGATGCTAACAGAATAATTACTGAAATTCAGCAAAGTTTAATTATTTTCAGAATCTTTGGAATTAAAACGGCCTACATATATCAAAGGGGAAAAACTACTGCAATTTTAAACTCCCCTACAGGGCAAGGACTTAATTAAGGATATTATGAAGTAAAAAAAATACAATTCTCATGCCTTTAGGGCCTGTGTTTCAATCAATGAGACAAGGGATTTCTCATGATGGCCCCGAAAGGCAAGTACAATTTAATCTTATTCCATTTCCAGTAGATGCCAGTCCAGGTTACATAATTGTTAATGTTTCCATTTTTGATTTGGTCATCACTGAGGCCAACATTAAGAGATGTACAATGCAAACATGCAACGTCACGGGCTAGAAATTTAGGAGCAGGAACATTCAGCTCCTTAACCCTGTTTTTTAATTCTTCGAAGGGATGTGAGCATCATTGGCTGGGTCAGCATTTATTGCCTACTCCCAAGGGCATTTAAGAGTCAACCACATTACTGTGGATCTGGAGTCACAAGTCGGCCAGACCAGGTGAGGACAGCAGACTTCCTTCCCTAGTGAACCAGATGGGTTTTCAACGACAATCGATAATGGTTTCATGGTCACATCAGACTTTTAATTCCAGTTTGTTTTAACTGAATTCAAAGTTCACCATCTTGCCATGTGGGATTCATACCCGGTCTCTGGATTATTAGTCCAGTGACAGTACTACAGCCTTCTGCCTGTGCCACACCATTCAATTTGATCCAAGCAGATCTTTGTAGGGATGGGAAAATGACTTCTCAGAAGTTACCATTATGGCAGCAGTGAGAGTGTTCTCTAATGCATCTGAACAAGCACATACCACAGAAAGTGCTCAGTACTGAGCAACAAAAATAAAGTATAAATGCCTGCCATTTAAGAATCATCTTTCAGCCTGGAGAGCATTAGGTTCATTAAGACAGAACAGCATGGAGTCATTTAGCCAGCTATGCCTGCAGTTAAGTACTCACCCACACATAAGATGTTGAAGCAGAAGCCCTGACACACTGACTTGTTGACTAACTGGTCTGGCATACTGTCAAAGCCAACGTGCCCAGACAGCGAAAGGTTGCGGGCACCTTCGGACTGGAAAACAGGAAAAATCAAATTAGGTGGTAACTGGTCACATCAGTTGTACCAAGCTGAAAATATCACCTGTCATATTCAGAGGTTCATTGCTAATTACCAGTACAGTACTTCAAAATAGAAAAGTGAAGGCACATTGTCACAAGGACAAAGTTAGTGATGTTAGTTTACAAATGGCCAGGCAGAAGCTACATGCAAAACATAAAAGGGGGCTCCCAGCTCTAACTGGGTAGCCCCAACCAATCAGAATGTCCAAATTACATCACGTCACAGTCCTTGGTACTGCAGCTGATTAATATATTGTGACATCTTGTCCACTAATAGGCAGCAATTAGTTAGTCTTCAAATCTATTTGCTGACTGTAAAAATAACATGTACCTGCCGGATCATGAGCCAAACAACTTTTGCAAAGTTGACCACTTAACCATCACACAGCAGCAAATGTACACTCTCAAGCCTTCCACACACACTGAATCAACACCAATTTAACTACTTTTCCAGAATTCATCCAACCATGTTCAAAGATAGTGTCTCCCCTAAAATAAAATGTGACAAATTACTGCCCCAGCCAAAAGCAACGTCCTTGGGTTGAACAAGATACCTTTAATGGCGTGATTTAATTGAAAAAACAGATGCTTTCACAAACTGCTGCTAGGTTCCCTCAGGGTACATTAAGAGAGGAACTACTACAGTTTGAAGATGGGGCGGTTTAAATCGAGTAAATTCTGTTGTTATGGTTACATCAATTACTCAGCTGTCAAGTCAGATAGGAACCTGACTGGTTACAGCATCACACAGTTAGAACCATAACAATTTGTTACATCACAACGGGAAGTTGGAATGGGTTTCAAGGGTGAAATGCTAGTTTCTCAGATTAATACTGATATGGACAAGGTGCACTCATAATACAGCAAAGTGATGTTGATAGTATGTCAAGTAGTTCAAGCTAAGACTCACAGGGAAGCAAACATCCATCAGCATTCAGCAGCTGAATCTACTTGACTCCTAGATGTAATAAAACATTGCGGATCATTGTGTTAGACAATTTGGTTTCTGTTCTTCGCTACATCATCTTTCCCCTCTCCCCCTCATTTCTAGCCTATACAAAAATATGTTTAACACATGTTTCATATCCTTTCTTGATCTAGAATAGATTACCCCTGAAAGAACACAGGAGCCATTCTTTATTGAAAATGCAAGTGCTCTTTAAAAAAAAACTAAAGTCAAAACCAAAGGTAAGGTTAGGCAGAATCACTCTCCTGCCAATTCTTCATCCCTGTGGGAAACATACCTCATTCCTTGCAGTGACACCCAGAGCAACACAAGCAAGGGCTGAGACTCTTCAGCCCAAGACAACATGAATGTTTCCCCTCTGTAAATGAGTATGAATCTGTAATCCACTCCCCTAGACAGCAATCATAATGTAAGAGTATCCAATATATAGCAACACTATTATTGTATATCCGCCTGATTCCAGCCCCAACCACTGGCCTTCAGATTTTAACTACATGTAAAAATGTAATTAATGCTTTATTTGCAAGCATTAAATTCATTACCTAGTCACTGACAGTGGTATCCAGAGGAAAACCACACATTAATGGATTATATTATTTCACTAAATAGTATTGCATGGATATTTGATTTATTGTCACGTGTATTAACATACAGTGAAAAGTATTGTTTCTTGCGTGCTATACAGACAAAGCATACCATTCATAGAGAAGGAAACGAGAAGAGTGCAAAATATAGTGTTACAGTCGTAGCTAGGATGAAGGGAGAGATCAATTTAATGCAAGGTAGGTCCATTCAAAAGTCTGATGGCAGCAGGGAAGAAGCTGTTCTTCAGTCGATTGGTACGTGACCTCAAATTTTTGTATCTTTTTCACAACGGAAGAAGGTGGTACAGCTTATGTCCAGAGTGCACGGGGTCCTTAATTATGCTGGCTGCTTTGCTGAGGCAGCAGGAAGTGTAGACAGAGTCAATGGATGGAAGGCTGATTTGCATAACAGATTGGGCTACAGTCATGATCTTTTGTAGTTTCTTGCAGTTTTGGGTAGAGCAAGAGCCATACCAAGCTGTGATATAATCAGAAAGAATGCTTTCTATGGCGCATCCGTAAAAGTTGGAGAGAGTCATAGCTGACATGCCAAATTTCCTTAGTCTTCTGAGAAAGCAGAGGTGTTGGTGTGCTTTCTCAACTATAGTGTTGGCATGGAGGGGTGGGGGAAACCAGGACAGGTTGGCGATGATCTGAACACCTAAAATCCTGAAGCTTTCGACCATTTCTACTTCCTCCCTGTTGATATAGAAGGAGCATGTTCTCCACTATGCTGCCTGAAGTTGATGACAATCTCCTTCATTTTGTTGATATTGAGGGAGAGATTATTATTGCTGCACCAGTTCACCAGATTCTTTATCTCATTTCTATGCTCTGTCTCATCATTGTTAGAGATCTGACCCACTACGGTGGTGTCGTCAGCAAACTTGAAAATCGAGTCACACAGTCATAGGTGTATAAGGAGTATAGTAAGGGCTGAGAACACAGCCTCCTTGTGGGGCACCAATTGCCAGGGATGACTTGATGTCAAATTATGTCAAATCACAATTAACTATCTGCCCCGTTTCAGTACCTTGCAGTCAACTACTGCAATTAAATCCATTAGGCAAACATCCAATACCAAATAAAAAATGTCCCAGCTCAGCTTTTGGATGCAATTCTGTTCAAAGGAACCCCCGCAGATTCAACTGCAGAAGCATCCCAATTGAATAGAGGCTGGTAAAGATGGCAAAGTAGTTACAAAACCACACTGATTGACAAGGGAAGGATCATTGTATTTGATTGAATTATAAATTCACCAATGGATGATTGATCAGTTTGTGCACTGCACATCAGTGAAGTATCCATCTCCAGCCCAGTTACTGGTGTCACTGGCATTGAAGTGACAGCAATGTCTAATGGTTTAATATTACACCATAGCACGCTACTGACATTCCTATTTAACAAAGAGTCAAATCTCAGCCAGGCAACTATAGGTTCATAAATCTTGCATCGATATTGGTAAAATAATTAAATCAATCATCGTGTGTACACGTAAACAACGACCAAGAGGAAAAGAACCTTGCGTATCACAATACATACATTCACTATCTGACGAACAGCCATCGCAGCTTTGGAAATGTCTTGCCCAACTCAGTTCACAGACTTTTTTTTTGAGGAAGTGGCATTAGTGAAAAACACACTATTTCCAAAAAAGCCCATCAAAATTCCCCCTATGTATCAATGCAACTAAAATTAATACTGTTAAAGGAAATGTCCGAATAGAGGGAGAAATGCTGAGTGGAAAGCGGTGGGATCAGTTTTGGGGCTTTTTTTATTGTTTCCAATCTGCGCGAGCCATTCAGAAACCCAACGCGGTCGGTCAAATTTGAAAACTGATTCAGGGAGGGAGTTACAAAAACAAAAATTGCCAAGTGGGCTAATTATTGTTAATGAAATTCCATATTGACAACCGGAGAGCTACCAAACATCGCAGGGACAAATACAGGCCACAGATTCAGCCCTTCGAATGTCAAACAAACTAAATGGAGAAACTACATTATACCGTTCGATCAGTCGAGGGGGACAAGGAAGGTTCCAAACACAAAACCGTTCCCTGGTCAGGCCAGCTCCTAAGCTCTAAAAGGAGGTGGATTGGATGGGATCTTAAATCAGCATCCAGAGCACAGCACACTGGAACAAGGCAGTAATGGAAGGAAAAATTCAGAACAGGTGAGACAGATGTTAACACTTGGAATAGTCTGTTAGGATAGGGGAGACAACTCAGACTCATTTAAAGTGCAATTGTATGAATTAATGAAAGGAGAAAGATTATATTTTAAATTGTAAAATGGAGGGAATGAACATAAGAACATAAGAAATAGGAGCAGGAGTAGGCCATCCAGCCCTTCGAGCCTGCCCCGCCATTCAATAAGATCATGGCTGATCTGTCGCTGCTCAGTTCCACTTTCCCGCCCTCTCCCCATAACCCTTAATCCCCTCTCTTATCAAAAACCCATCAACCCGTGTCTTAAAAATATTTAGCGAGGCAGCCTCCACCACTTCAACGGGCAGAGAATTCCAGAGATTCACCACCCTTTGAGTGAAGAAGTTCCTCCTCAACTCCGTTTTAAACCACCCCCCTTTTATCTTGAGGCTGTGCCCCCTAGTCCTATTGTCTTTTTTGAGCGGGAAGAGTCTTTCCACCTCTATCCTATCCATCATCTTATACGTCTCAATGAGATCTCCTCTCATTCTTCTAAACTCTAACGAGTACAAGCCCAGTTTATTCAGCCTCTCCTCATAGCTCAACCCCCTCAACTCCGGCATCAGCCTAGTAAACCTCCTCTGCACTCCCTCCAAGGCCAAAATATCTTTGCGCAGGTGCGGCGCCCAAAAATGCACACAGTACTCCAGTTGCGGCCTCACCAATGCCCTATACAGCTGCAGCAAGACCTCCCTACTTTTATATTCAATCCCCCTTGCTATGAAGGCCAGCATCCCATTCGCCTTCCTGACCACCTGCTGCACCTGCAAGCTGGGTTTTTGCGACTCATGCACAAGGACCCCGAGGTCCCTCTGCACCGTCGCCTGCTGCAGTTTTTCGCCCCGTAAGTAATAGTCCTTCCTACCATTCTTCCTACCAAAGTGGACCACCTCACACTTGCCAACATTAAATTCCATTTGCCATTTCCTGGCCCATTCGCCCAGCCTATCTAGATCCTTCTGCAGACTCTCCACACCCTCCGCACAATTTGCCGTTCCCCCAATCTTGGTGTCATCAGCAAATTTCGACACTATACACTCGGTTCCCTCCTCCAGATCATCTATATAAATGGTAAAAAGCTGAGGCCCCAGCACCGACCCCTGGGGCACTCCACTAGTCACCATCCGCCAATCCGAATAGCACCCGTTGACCCCCACTCACAATTATTTCTCGCTGTATCAACTGTATATGGAAACTTTCTTGGATTTATTTAAATCCGTATCCCTCAAACTTCTCACATACAAAAAATTGGAATCCCTTTCGCCACAGCAGCTGTTCTGCAAATAGTTTCAAGAGGAATGAACAGTTAATCTGTTTTTGACATTGGTGGCGGGAAGGATTCCTTGGTCTTCAATTGCTACCAATGGATCTTTAACATTCACTTGAACCATGAAATGAGGCCAACAGAAGAATGGTACATCTGTGAATATAGCAATCCCTCAGCGGTGCAGTGCAGTGCAGTGTCAGTCTGGATTATACGGTCAAGACCCACAGTGCTGTTTCAGCCCACAATCCCATATTTCTGAGGTTTTTATGACCCAAGTGAATTACCGACTGGACCAAGACGGGAGTGAATACAATGTACATAAAACTACATTGTCGGGTACACTTAGACAACAAACAGATCTAACCAGCCCTGCAGGTCAAGAAATAAATCAGGCGGTGATTACAGGAACAGGATGGCAAAAACTTCTGGTAATACAAGCTTTTTTCTCTTTTTCAGTAAGTCTGTCCCAGGAATTATTTAACTTTAGTTGACACAGATTGGTCAATTTTGAAATTCCTTGGTAGTGTCACTAGATGGAATGAATTGGAGCATCAGAAATCTTCATTAGCTCACAGGACATAATGCTATAGTGGGAGATATGTCACCATTGTGAGCCAATCTGAAGAACTCTTATCTCCCACTCCTTTCCGCCTTTAAAAAAAATGGAAACAAATTACTTTTGATAAATGTGAGGTCCAAATCAACGTGTTTCCACAGGTACCTTTTAACAGCCTTGATGTTAGGCTGGCATTGGAAAAAGCAATCTTCCATTCTAAAAGCTATATCACTTCACCAAAGTTTAATCTACAAAACAAATCTGCAAGCAATGCACCGCAAGATGTTAAACAAGGTGATTTCAATCAGAAATAAAGAGAGGCAGACTAGGCAGGCGGAAAGACAGTTTGAATGTGGTTTCCTGTTTCCTCTTTATGCTCCCTGCAGTTTCTGTTTTACACAGTCATCGCCATTACACTTTGCTTCACAGTTTGAAGGACGCTCAAGTAAAAAGTAAATGAATTTCCACACTAAGCCCTTAAACAGTATCAGAATTTATACAGCACTGAAAATCTGGAAACTGTAATCCGGTTTCACCAGATACTGCTCCATGACACTGTCCATGCTTTATTTGGAGTAAGGTTTTTAAGCTGCTGAGGCAGATCTGCATTTAACCAAGATCACTGCTCAGGTCACAGGAGGGAAATGGTCCAAAAAGCACATTCCACAGTATATCGTTGGCCATTTGCGGGGGCAAGTCCAGTAACTTGGCAGCTGCATGTAAATTCTGCTCTCCTGCTCAAATCATCAAGATTAGCAAAGCAGGAACAAAATAACAAGCTTTTTTTTGAAAAAAAAATCACAAAAACCAAGCTGTGTTTTGCTAATGTTTTATGAATAACGTTAACATTATCGAGACAATCAAAAAAAACAAGACTGGCACATTTTGCATGCATGATTCTTTCAAAAATAATCGCGGATGCTAGAATCTGAAACAAAAACAGAAAATGCTGGAAAATCTCACCAGATCTAACAGCATCTATGGAGACAGAATAGAACAAATGTTTCAAGTCTGATGACCCCTCATCAGAGCCAGACAGGTGCATCAGAGCATTATATATTCATTGCCTGGATTTGGCTGCTACCCTTGCCTTTCTCTTTAAAATTATTAATCATCTGAGGAAGTGGGCTACACAAACCATCAATTAAGTTTAACTGCTGTTTGGTGAAGGACCTTTGCAGATTGCTTGTAAATTCCCAGTTTTGATACTTTGAAGATCAAGTCCTGACAAATAATTTCAAAATTTCTGTATTTGCTTAGATCTTTCCAAATTCATACAAGTTAGCGTATAGATTACATTTTTTAAAAAATGCTCATTAAGACAAGGATGATCTCAATTTAGGTATCTACTGCCAGCATCAAGCAACCCCAGGTCAAGTGCAGCATTGTGGCAGCCCAAACACATTTCATACAAAGGCCCTTACAGCTGGCTTCCAGAGGAGAAAGGCTAGTGTGTCTAATATGTGCCTCAGTTCTCTACCATATGTAGTTTTCAAAGGACCAACAAAATGGCCTTTGTGTTCTGCCCAGAACTAGCTTCTCAACAGTTCTTCTGTACTTAGTTCTCCACTCAAAACTGTGTGCTGAGGAGGCTATGAATTTGCACAGTTATCCGAATCTAAAATAAGACTGAAGCATCAGTCGATGCAATTGTTCAACCCGATTAGATTTTCCAGTATTAGACTAAATGCAGGTACCAGGAACACACCAGAAAAAAAAAATTCTCAGCCAAGCACTCTGAGCAAAGCTAACAGGAATAGTCATGCTTGTATGACTCATTGTGATTGTGTTAAAATACTCACATCTGGATCATCTCAGATATTAATGCTGGACTGTAACTATCAAAAAGGCTGAAGCTCTTAAGAGATAGTCCAGGGATGACCTGACGGACGTCTTTAACTTTTGATTTGATTTATTGTCACATGCCGGATGATTGGAAAACGGCTAATGTTACGCCATTGTTTAAGAAGGGTGCCAGGCAAAAGGCGGGGAATTATAGGCCGGTTAGTTTAACGTCTGTGGTAGGTAAAATGTTAGAATCTGTCATTAAGGAGGAAATTGCGAGGCATCTTGAAGGGAATTGCTTGATAGAGCAGACGCAGCACGGTTTCATTAAAGGGAAGTCGTGTCTGACAAATTTACTGGAGTTCTATGAGGATGTGTCTAGGGCGGTGGATAGAGGAGAGCCGGTGGATGTGGTCTTTCTAGATTTTCAGAAGGCGTTTGACAAAGTGCCTCACAAGAGGTTATTGCAGAAGGTCGAGGGACATGGAGTTGGGGGTAGGGCGTTAGCGTGGATAGAGGATTGGTTGTCAAATAGGAGGCAGAGAGTGGGGGTCAACGGGTGCTATTCGGATTGGCGGATGGTGACTAGTGGAGTGCCCCAGGGGTCGGTGCTGGGGCCTCAGCTTTTTACCATTTATATAGATGATCTGGAGGAGGGAACCGAGTGTAGGGTGTCGAAATTTGCTGATGACACCAAGATTGGGGGAACGGCAAATTGTGCGGAGGGTGCGGAGAGTCTGCAGAAGGATCTAGATAGGCTGGGCGAATGGGCCAGGAAATGGCAAATGGAATTTAATGTTGGCAAGTGTGAGGTGGTCCACTTTGGTAGGAAGAATGGTAGGAAGGACTATTACTTACGGGGCGAAAAACTGCAGCAGGAACGGAGTTGAGGAGGAACTTCTTCACTCAAAGGGTGGTGAATCTCTGGAATTCTCTGCCCGTTGAAGTGGTGGAGGCTGCCTCGCTAAATATTTTTAAGACGCGGGTTGATGGGTTTTTGATAGGAGAGGGGATTAAGGGTTATGAGGAGAGGGCGGGAAAGTGGAACTGAGCAGCGACAGATCAGCCATGATCTTATTGAATGGCGGGGCAGGCTCAAAGGGCTGGATGGCCTACCTGCTCCTATTTCTTATGTTCTTATGTATTAGCATACACAGTGAAAAGTATTTTTTTCTTACTCGCGATACAGACAAAGCATACCATTCATAGAGAAGGAAACAAGAATGTAGTGTTACAGTCAGAGCTAGGGTGTAGAAAAAGATCAACTTAATGCGAGGTAGGTCCATTCAAAAGTCTGACGATAGCAGGGAAGAAGCTGTTCTTAAGTAGGTTGGTACGTGATCTCAGATTTTTGTATTTTTTTCCCTGATGGAAGAAGGTGGAGGGAGAAAATGTCTGCGGTACTTGGGATCCTTATTTATGCTGGTTGCTTTGCCAAGGCAGCAGGAAGTGTAGACAGATGGGCCAGACTAAAACTGGGGCTCATAAATAAAAAATGGCCACTAATAAATCCAACAGAGAAGGCAGGAGGAACTTGTTTCCCAGGCTGATTCAAACGTGGAACACGCTACCAGAGGGAATAGTTGAAGCTAGGAGTGTGGCTGTTTTTAGGGAGAAGCTAGATAACTACGTGATAGGGAAAGGAATATAAAAATTTGCTGTTGTAGGGTGGGAAGATATTCTTGAGGAGCACAATGCAGTTGGGTCAAATGGTCTGTTTCTGTACTGTAAATTCTATGCAAGGGGAAATCTCAGTGCTGGAATGGAGTGTAAACTGGCAACTTCCAGTGAGACAACATGAGCATTATTAAACATCTATAGGAATGGTTAGAGGTGCACTGCACAGATCAGGCAACAGCTACACATAACCAGGTTAGATCTTTTTTATTTCCTGATTTCATTCCAAAAGCTCAAAGGGAAATCAGACTGAAAGTAGAGGGTGGCTAGAAAGAAAGTGGAATGGATGCAAAGTGGGGGATAAGAGAATGTTGCAAATGCAATAGCTGTGATTAAAAGGTTCAGCATAGTCTGGAGAGAGAAAGCTGAAAACTCTGATCAGAAATAAAAAAGGTAATTAAGTGCTGTGCTGAGCAGTCTTCTTTGAAATGGGAACAAAATCATCTAGCCAGAATAGCACACACTTTGACTCATTCCTAATTATCATTTTCTAATTAAACTTACACTGCCAGAAGGCTTAATACGCAAAACGTTATTAATATTTTGGTATAAAGTGTCATGAAATAAAAATGTATACATACACAGATTGAATAAATCAGGGCAAAACAGTAAACACACAAACATTGCATCACAGATCTGCTCGCACTTCATAAAGGTTACAAGTACGTCCACTGTCTCAGCCACCTATATTGGCTAATGAGTTGAATGATTACTATGTTTGAGGAGACAATGGAATAGGATTGTGTAATGGTACTGCACCAAGGAGAAAGATGACATAAGTATGGTAGTCATGAGGTGGAGATGCTGCATTGGACTGGGGTAAGCACAGTAAGAAGTCTCACAACACCAGGTTGAAGTCCAACAGGTTTATTTGGCGCTAGCTTCGGAGTCTCAGGCTCCTTCATCAGGTGAGTGAAGACTCACTCAAAACAGGACTCACTCACCTGATGAAGGAGCCTGAGATTCCGAAAGCTAATGCCAAATAAACCTGTTGGACTTTAACGTGGTGTCGCGAGACTTCTTACTATAGGTATGGTACACAGCAATAAAAACAAAACTGTAGAGTGAAGCAATACACATATGCAATTACTGTTAATTGAATGCGGCTAGAGGATGAAAACAGGATACTTGGCAATAGATGAATAGAACTTTGGCTTACTGCTGCTATAACTATGAAGTTCAAAAAAAAACAATGGCTTAAACATGTTCCTCAGTGGTAACACAGAAAATACACAAGCTACCAGAGATCTCATCATAATATTTCTTCAATATTTTTCTATCCAGTTTCACATTCCTGACATGCTTCAGAATTTATTAAGTTAGTGATAAGTAAATTTATTGGTCACAAGTAGGTTTACATTAACATTGCGATGAAGTTACTGTGAAAATGCCCCCAGTGGAAGTCATAAGACTGACTGAAAGAAACTCTTCAGACAACAACATTTTTCTCCTTGATGAGGGAATTTATTCACAGTCTACAGCTGCTAAGAACATGATATTGGATGTCAAAGCTCAATATTTGTATTTTTCTTTTCTAAACGTTCTTTGTAAATTTTCACTCCCTCACTGAAAAGGTTTTGACTCCTTGTCTGTGGTAATGGGTGCACTCTAATGCATTAGCAAAGCGGCAACCATGTGAACACAACGGGTGTCAGGCTGTGTGCGCACTTTTCATATACATGGAGAATTACAACATCCACATCTACACACTTCCAGCGGGAGCCATAACGTAGAACAAGGTCAAGTTTTCACTCCATTACCCCAAGACGATAGGGACAAAACTGCAGGCTGCCATAGTTAACATATTCCCCACTCAAGGTAATCAAGGATTCTGTTTATGGCTCAACAATTTCAGCATTTCCAAAATTACCTTTGTCCTTCCAAAGACAACAATGCAACCTTCAATATTTAAATACATATCCAACTAAACAGGGTGCTAATGTCTTATTAATTTATTTATATCACACTGGAAACACACAGAATGCCATTTTCCCACAATACTGTGAAAGATTAATATATTAAATTAAGAACAATGAATATTTTAAATTCTAGGCATGCAAATAACTGTTCCTTCCAAATGAACATTCTGCCAGCTAACGCTATTACAATAATATTCTTCCTGCCATATAATGAAGCTCACACAGCAAAACTTAAAAGGCAAAGGATTAATGGGTATAATGGAAAACTTGGCAGAACCAACGGAAGGGATAAATACCAACGATAAAACTAAATAGAGCTTTCAGTTAAAAACAAATATCCAGGCATCTGATACCAAGTTGCAACACATCCTTAGATTGTCAGATGACATTCAGAAACTCAATTCATCAAGTTTAATGCTGCAGTACTTTAGTCACCCATCACTCCCCCTTCTCCATCTCAAATACCAAGAGCAGCAACAGAAGCAACAGGAGATGACAGAAATACTATCACCTCCAAATCACATTCTGTTGTAACTTGGGGATATAAATTGGTGTTCCTACATTATAGCTGGGTCAATATCTGGAAATTCCCACCTAACCTCGTGGAAGTGTCATCACAAAGACTGGTTAAGAAGGCAGCTCGCCACCAACTTCTAAAGGCAATTAATGTGGCCACATCAACATCACCACAGCTAAAGAACAAACTAAAATGAAAAGAATGCAATATTACATTTCTCAACATTAACATCTTTCACCTTGGTGAACACCCAACATGGTTGTGAAGCTTTGATGTTTTAGCGACAATCTCAGGTTTACCTCATGTCTCACACACACCCCTCCCCACACCTTACACCTTACTGACAGCCATCTGCTAATCTCTTCACAACATGCTAAAGAGGAACACATGGAGAATTCACTGGGCCGGCCTGTCTAACAGTACTGGGAACTTTCATAAGCACCAAACCACACTAAATCTGTATGGAAAAAGGACTCAAGTGTTGAGAACTGAAAGTGTGAGCCAAACAGTAAACCTGTCGACACAAGAAACTAAAATGACTGAACTCCATTACAGAACCATTGATTTAGAAAGCAAACCAGTTCATCAACTCAAATGAATATGTGTTGCTATCCAAATTACCATAAGTTTTAAAGCCATCAGGGCCCTTTAAAACACAACTTGCATTTACAGCACCGTTAATGTAATAAAATATCCCAAGGTGCTTCACAGAAGCATTCATTATAGAATAAAATGTGACACTGATCCACATAAGGAGAGATTAGGGCTGATGACCAAACGTCAAGTCGAAGGGCTAAATGTTAAGCAGTGTCTCGAAACCTGAAAAGTGAGGTAGACAAATGGAGAAGTTTAAGCAGGGAATCCCAGAACTTGCAGAGCAGGCAACTGAAGGCACATTACCAAGAATAGAGTGATTAAAACTGGTAATGCTCAAGAAACCAGAATTAAAGCACAGCAGATATCTCAGAGGGTTATTGGCAACATTCACTCCATTTTTTGAGCTCACCAGTGATTACTTTATGTGCGTAGCCTGCTTAAATGTTTTTGTGCTGGTACTTCCAGGGGGTTGACTTTTGCACAATCCCATGGGATTCCTGGATTGCTCTGTAGATTAGAGGTAATATTGGGTTGTGGAGGCTGGAGGACACTAGGAAGGCAAGAACGTGTAAGGATTTGAAGGCAAGGATTGGAGTTTTTTTTTAAAAATCGAGGCACGGCTTAAACAGAAACCAATGTGAGTCTGTGAGCACGGGGTGGGGTGGTTAGGGCAGAGGCAGAGTTTTGGATAACCTTAAATTTACAGTGATAGCACCTTGATGGTCGGCCAGGAGTGAGTTGCATATTACAACATATAATTGGCGAGTCCCCACTATTCTCCACAGCATGCTGCAAAGTAACACCCTAAATCACATCAGTTAAATTGCATGTTTCAGTTACAACCTCACAGAACCAAAATTGTTTTGATTAAAATTGCCAACAAATAAAAGTGGGTTTGAATATATTCCAACTACTTTACAAATCTCACAATTCAGAAGATCGCCTTAAAATACAACAGCAATGCCTCAACATCCTTTCAACCACAGGTACCCCCCCCTTCATACATTATTCCTTGCTCCTAACAGCACTCATTTTAACTCAGTCAAGTGGTGCGCTGCATTCGCAGTATGCAAAGCTGCATTTCAATGAACCATCGAGGCACCAAGAGTGACGGTGCAATAACGCACAGGGCAATCGTGTCTCCTTTAACACTTAGGTAAAATAAATCAGTTTGTAAAAACCGTTATGTGGGTGTGAACTGCAAAGGACTGGCCGTGAATAGCATGTCACGGTTACCCCTCAGCTGTGAGATTTGAACAAGTGAAAGCCAGTACGTTTAATTGTGTATAATGGAAAGCACAGTTATGAAAGTGCAGGTGGCATTATAGGAAGCCAGTAGAATAAGATCCCTCTCCTCCTACAACGGGTCTGAGCAACCCTGCCTGAAAATGGCGGGAGGGAGACAGTGTCTCTCCCTCCCCTTTCATTTACCTTTTCGTTTTTGAATCATTATTTTAATTGCATTTTTTAAGATTCGCCTCAGAAGCCAACGCCCAGTGCATTTCTTCCATCCACCCCCTCTTTTCCCCGGTGAACAATAGCTGAGGTGACCAGCAACCCGGGGGCGATCATTAACCAAAAACGCACAAAATGCAGCCTGCGTGCGAAGGGCTGAGAGAAACCCCCATGCATTTTAGCCAGAGCTGATTTTGTGAAGGAGATCGGGAATAAGGAGTGTGAAGCTACTCACTCACCATCTGCCGAGCTACTTCTACCGCCGCCATTGTCGATCCGCCGCTAACAAGAAGCTGGCGGATCTCAGCCACAGGCACTGGATACATGTTGGCCGCTACCACTGCGCCCAGAGGGGGGAAATAGGGGCAGCCACAACCTTTACCTCCCCAACTCAAACAGAGGTTCTTGGCAGATTATTCATTGTGGTAATAGTACAGAGTGTTACTATCCCAATCCGCGTTTCGAACTGCCCTTTGCCTTCCCCTATGCAGTCAAATGTTTATCAGCATGCGGATGGCGTCCCCTCTTTTCAGAATGGTCGCGTCCCCGTTGGACACATTGTTGCCAGAATAGCGGAAAGAAGTATCTGTTTTTCTGTGAATATTACTTTTTTCGGCTTAAAGGGATTATTGTGTTGTTCCTTCATCAACAACAAACTTATACTGGAATAGTCGTCTATTTGTCACAAATTAGTTATTTCCCAATGCTTTCGACATGATTTTAAAACTTTGTTATTTATGCTTTATAAAGTCGCAAACTAATTTAAGACTGACAAATATTTGGATCTATTTGGGGCATGTTTCTTAACTCGGTGTTAAAACATTACAACGCAGTACAGGCCCTTCGGCCCTCGTAAAATAAAAAATTACAGTACAACAGCTCGAGCCTGTAGTTGCTGCAGAACAGGTGCGGAAATTTCAGTGTTTTAATGCCACAGTGGTGGCGTCATCACAACTTCAGAGGGTTGCAAGTTGTCCTTTTTAAAAAGTTGTTCTTTCCCCTCCCACTGAATTTAGTGGGTGATGGTGCAGGCGGTAACAAGAGCAGCCAGCACCTACAACTAGCATCAAAGGTGCCTAACCTTTAGCTATCTGGGTTGACGCAAACTACAGTATAAAGTTGTTATACCTCCTACAGCAAAAAATGACTAACCCATTAATCTGTACAGTGACTCACCCTTCTACTGGACACAATAAGCCACATATCTGATTTCTTTTTTATATTTAAATGAGACCATAAGAGTTTGACCCACACACCGCTCTACTTGAACCATAGAATGACGATAGCACAAGAACACCTATGGTATCTGTGCCGACTCTCAGTAAGAATAACTCAGTTAATCTCACTTTCGTGCCCTTTCCCTGTAACCCAGCAATTGTTTTCACTTCAAGCGCTTATCCAATTTCCCGCTGAAAGCCACATCTGAATCTGCTCCACCACACTATGCATTCCCGATCCTAACCACTCTCTTAAAAAGTTTTTTCTCGTGTCACCATTAGTTTAAGTTTTAAGTTTATTTATTATTGTCACAAATAGGTTTACATTAGCACTGCAATGAAGTTACTGTGAAAATCCCGTAGTCGCCACACTCCGGCGCCTGTTCTGGTACACTGAGGGAGAATGTGACATGACCAATGCACCTAACCAACATGTCTTTTGGACTGTGAGAGTAAACCAGACATCTGGAGGAAATCCACACACACACAGGGAGAACATACAGACTCTGCACAGACAGTGACAAAAGTGGGAATCTGAACCCAGGTCCTTGGCACTGTGAGGCAGCAGTGCCAACCACTGTGCCATTGTGCCACACCATTAATTCTTTTGCTATGTAACTTAAATTGATTCTCAATTTTTCTTTCAATGAGATCATTTTTCCCCATCTACAGTCAAGATTTTGAACACCTCCACCAAGTGACTTCTCCATATTGGCATCCAGTATCATAGAATCCCCACCTTGAAGAAAGAGGCCATTCGGCTCATCAAGCCTGCATCGACAACAATCCCACCCAGGCCCTGTCCATGTAACCCCGTATATTTACAATGCTAATCTCCCTGACATTAATTGAATGATTGACCATTGCCATTCCACCTAACCCGCACATCTTTGGACTGTGGGAGGAAACTGGAGTACCCAGAGGAAACCCACGTGGATATGGGGAGAACGTGCAAACAGACAGTTACTGAGGCTGGAATTGAACCCAGTCCTGTAAGGCAGCAATTCTAACCACTGTGCCACTGTGCCATTCTGAGAAGTGTAGGCAGTCTGATCGTTTAGAAAGAGTTTAAAAAGAATTGAAAGGGGCAGTGGTGAGATTGAGCTGCGTGCCATTGCCAATATATATGAAGATTATGCTGTGCTTTTGGATGCTGACTTTGAGGTGCAGCATTTGGATGAGCAATAGGAGGGGAGTCAAAAGTTATTGGGAGACACTAGAGGTTACAGAACAAGAACAGGAAGAGAGCCTATCACAAGTCATTCTCTGGCTGTGATAAGAATGGGACCAAGGTGAAAGCAGTTCCATCCAGCAGGATGACAGCAGAGAGGCTTTGGAGGAAATGGGTTGGTGAAAGTGTGTTAAAGGCTGCAGACAAGTTGAGAAAAAAAAGCCAGAGGGAAAGGTTACCATTGTCACAGTCACATTGGATGTGATTTGTGACTTTGATAATTGGTGTTTCAGTACAGTAGCAGGGAAAAAATTTAATTGGAGAGATTTACTCCAGTAGAAATTGACATGTATTTGGGAGGCAAGCATGGGTTCAAGGATCTTGGAGGGAAAAGCAAGGTTGAAGGATGGTAGGGTGAAGGGTTATTGTTTGGAGGGGGAGGTGATTACAGCAGATTTGAAGGAGAGAGAGGGACAATGAAAACAAATATGCATTCACAATATCATTGAAGATAGGGACCAGGAGGGGGATGTGGATTAGTCAGCAGTTTAATAGCAAAGGGAACAAGCGTTGAACTCAGAAATGGCATGACAGGAGAGAGAAGACAAATTCGAGAAAGAAGTAAGTTCTGCATTAAAGTAGTGGGGAGCGTTAGAGATAGTTTGGCCACATGGGCTAATGAAGACAGGCAAGAAGCAGAGACAGCTTATCAGATGGTCTCAATCATAGAATCCCTACAGTACAGATAACAACAATCCCTCCCTATCCCCTTAACCTCACATATTTACCTTGCTAATCCTCCCAAAACTAGGGTCAATTTATCATGGCCAATCAACCTAACCCTCACATCTTTGGACTGTGGGAGGAAACCGGAACACCCAGAAAAAACCCACGCAGATATGGGGAGAATGTGCAAACACCATACAGACAGTGACCAGGCTGGGAATTCAACCCAGGTCCCTGATGCTGCGAGGCAGCAGTGCTAACTACTGTGCCACCATGCTGCCCCAAATATGGTTTCTAAGATGTAATCTTTATATTCCAGAATGGAAGAGTGAGCAGTTTCAGCAGATGAGAACAGAATCCAAGGTGCTGTCTGTGGTCCAGCTAGATCTGGCAGTGAATGGACAAATCACTTATCCGCCTGTCTGTGTCCCATGGACTTAAGGGAGCAGAAATCAGGGCCAGGCAATGGCAAGGATGAGAGAGCAATGATTTTATTGTGTTTCAAAGGTGGAGGTCAGAGTGCAGTTGAGCAATTCAGTGCCTGCGGGAATGTTGTGGCAAATGGAGGATCAGAATGGAGACAGTTTTATAGCAGGTTATAAGTAGCAATTTGTAAAGCACTTATCACAAAGCACTTAACAACCAATGAATTACTTTTGTGATGTAATCACCATTGTAATACAGGAAAGGTGACAGCGAATTTATGCATAACAAGCTCCCACAAACAGCAATGTGATCACTTTTTTTCTGATGTTGCTAGATAGATAAATGTGCCAAGACACCAGGGGTAATACCCTGCCTCTTCCTCAAAAAGTTCCATGTGAACTTTTATAGCCAGTTGAGAGGGCAGACAAGTTTATCCGCCTCTAGCAATGCATCACTCTCTCAGTATTGCATTGGAGCATCAGCTTTGCAGCACAGTGGTTAGCACTGCTACCTCACAGCACCAGGGACCTGGGTTCAATTCCGGCCTCAGCTCACTGTCTATGTGGAGTTTGCAAATTCTCCCCGTGTCTGCATGGGCTTCCTCCGGGTGCTCCAGTTTCCTCCTACAGTCCAAAGATGTGTGGGTTAGGTTGATTGACCATGCTAAATTGGCCCTAGTATGAGGGGGATTAGCAGGGTAAATATGTTACGGAAATAGGGCCTGGGTAGGATTGTGATTGGTGCAGACTCAATGGGCTGAATGGCCTTCTTCTGCACGGTAGGGATTCTATGATTGATGTTTGTACTCAAATCCCAGAGTGGAATTTGAACTTAAAACTTAATGACTCAGAAATGAGAATGCTTCCAATTAACATTACCACACTCATAAACCAATATAGTCGACATCATCAGAAGAGGTAGAAAGTTGTTCTGGATGAAAGATGTAAAGGTTCAGGAATGCACCATTACAAAAGTAGCATTAAGGAATCAGAACTCTCAGCAACTTTTACAGATGCACCATAGAAAGCATTCTTACTGGTTATACCACAGCTTGGTATGGCTCCTGTTCAGACCAAACCATCGTGCAAACCAGCCTCCCATCCATTGACCCTGTCTACACTTCCCGCTGCCTCAACAAAGCAGCCAGCATAATTAAGGACCGCACGCACCCCAGCCATTTCTCTCTTCCACTTTCTTCCTTCGGGAAAAAGATACAAGTCTGAGGTCTCGTACCAACCGACTCAAGAACAGCTTCTTCCCTGCTGCTGTCAGACTTTTGAATGGACTTACTTTGCATTAAGTTGATCTTTCTGTACACCCTAGCAATGACTGTAACACTACATTCTGCACTCATTTCCTTCTCTGCAAAGGGTATGTTTTGTCCGTGTAATGTGCAAAAAACAGTACTTTTCATTGTATGTTAATACATGTGACAATAATAAATCAAATCAAAATCAAATCAAAGAAACCAGCCATTTGTGTCTGAACGCAAAGCAACCTAACTGGGCAATATAACTGGGGTTTATTGACTGCATATCATACTCTAGCCATATCAGACTGAGACTGATGTTTTCAGTGTAACCGTAGTCCAAATGTCAAGTGTTAACATGAGTGCAAATTTCTTTGTAAAATACCAATAGCCAGAACTAGCACCAACCTGTATCAAGTGTAATGTAAGTTCAAACATCTACCAATGGTTTGATTCACGATTATCCCCTACCATTTCAAATGGGAAAGGGTGTGGCAGGGAGCAGGGAATTATACCTTTGCTCTTCGAGTATGTGTGGCCATTTCATAACACTGTCCTCTGCTGGAAAATGCACATGTACACAAAAGTTGGGTAAGATCACAATTTGGTTCAATTACAGTGCCTTCCATAGTCAAATACTTTGGTAATATCCAACACCAGCACCTATAGCTCAATGGTAGATTAATATAATCCTTGAGGGAGGTGGGGAGAAAGCTGACAGGAAAAATATTCATTTTAAGGAGGGAGCTCAACAGCTCCATGAATGGTAAGAGATTGAATCACGAAGGACATCCCACGTACTTTGGTGTCACCCTTGACCAAGCACAAACATGCAAAAGAAATCTGAGCAAGACAGCAGCAATGATAAAAATGCGAAACAACCTCCTCAGCAAACTTGCTGTCTCTTCACGGAGTGCAGATATTCAAATCTTAAGGATCTCAGCTTTTGCCATCATCTACTCTGACTGCAGAGTACTGTGCACCTGTATAGTACAACTCATCCCACACCAGTCTTGTAGATACCCAGCTCACTACAACAATACGTATCATCTTGGGTACCCTCTGATTAACTCAAACTCCCCTGGCTCTCAGTCCTGAGTGAATGTCCATTATACCACCCCACCAACCACCACCCCCCCACCTCACTGCCAACCCTAACCCCTAACATAAGTTAGCCACAAGAAAGTCCCTGGAGAAAGTTTATATAAAGCAAAATACTGCAGATGTTGGACATTTGAAATCAAAACAGAAAATACTGGATGAACTCAGCAGATTTGGCAACAGCTGTGGAGAGAGAAAAACAGTTAACATTTTGAGTCCATATGCCTCTTCTACAGAACTAAGAGAGATAGAAATGTGATGAATTATATACTTGGAGTCGGGGTTGGGGCAGAGTGGAAAGTTAGTGATAAGTCAGAGTTAAGGAGAGATTGACAAAGATACCATGGACATGAGACAAAGTTGCTGTTAACGGTGCCATTAGAGATAGAAAGGTATTAGTAGTGGCAAAGGTAGGAATGTGTTAATAGGAAAACAGTGCTCAGTGAAAGAAACACTGAACAATAAGGAACAGTGATCATGTGGGGGAAGGGTGGCTTGCATTGGGACAAGTCAGGGGAACCAGATAACATAAAACAAAAGGCTGGAGTCATGATGGAGGGGCAAATTGTTGAACTCAGTGTTCAGTCCAGAAGGCTGCAGCATGCCTAATCGGAAGATGAGGCATTGTTCTTCCAGTTTGTGTTGAGTTCAACCCAAGCCTTACCAAACCATCTGCTGCTTGCCTCCCATCACGGCAGCCTATATGGTTAAGACCACTTTAAAAAGTCTGACAACACCAGGTTTTAAGACCACTTTGCCAGGGAACTATGCAGAAACCCAGTGGCATGATCAAAATGTATGACGGAGCCAGTGCATAGGGTGGACTCCTGCTTCTAGTTTCTATGTAACAGAAATGGAACCAGCGTACCACCATTAATAACCACTTCCTCATCATAGATCCCACTTATCGGGCTTCACCCTGCCACATTGGAAACTCCTCAACTATTTTCACACTGGCCAAGGCCTCTGTGCAGCAAATTGGTACAAGTGGGGTCTTGCAGGGAACCTGGACTGCAGTTCTGCTCCCCAACCAATGACTCATTCCATTGATGACCGTTTTCCGATAACATTCAGCAGACAGCTCAGAGATCGCCCTTTTGCCACTGAGGGAACTATTGTCTGGCTTGGTGATTACTGCACATACTTATAAATATTTAAATTACTATATAAAAGACGCTACAAGAATTGTTTCCAGCTCTCTAACCCTATTTTTCTTCTTACTAATCCTTTTAACAACCCTGTCTCTAGTTTGTGAGCTTTGGGGAGCGGCGTATGACAAATAACAAGTGAATTGCTGCAAATGATTGGAGGAGGAGATGCTGGACACCAGAGATACTGAACCTGAAATTGTCCAGTTACTTTATTTCAAATCAGTTTTTTTCCTTCCGGCTCAATTCATAAATATTGCAATCAGACCTCGGTTTGTAGCAGCAAGTTTTAAGTTAGTCTTCTGAAATTTAGAACCCATTTCTTTCAAATTGAAGAGAGTGTCCTTCTGTGACCTGTTGCAGCTGAGATTTATTTTAAAGTTGCTTCCTGATGTGAACGCTGCACGTGTGGGTTTTCAAAAAAAAACATAATTGAGAAATCTCTATTCTGCTTTTGCAACCGAAGGCATGAGAGAAAACTCGTGACTTGAGTTCCACTGTGAGAGCCGAATCAGCAGATTATTTTAAACCTATTTATTTTGACCGGGGTAAATTCTGAAGCCAGAGCAGCAGGTTGGATGAATGCGAGGAGGTGTGAAAGAATTTTTTGCCTGCGTTTGGGAGACGAGAGGTTGGTGCAGGGGCTGTGTGTCTGATGGAGGGATGTACAGGAGACGCACATAGGGGCATTCCGGATCTCTCTCTCTCTCTCATTATCTGCTGTATACATTTTCTATATATACAGTAAGGAAATTCCACGGGGGCGTGGGT
Organism: Carcharhinus amblyrhynchos; assembly: GCF_965287045.1. Lineage (NCBI taxonomy): Eukaryota > Metazoa > Chordata > Chondrichthyes > Carcharhiniformes > Carcharhinidae > Carcharhinus > Carcharhinus amblyrhynchos. The sequence continues at coordinate 129,254,902 of NC_137327.1, forward strand.
ACACAAAAGGCACTAAGCGAGGACAGCAGCCCACTACTGCTTTCTATATCACTTCATCTCTGAGCGTGGACTTTGCCACCAGGAAGAGCGAGCAGGGGAAGGGAGTTGAGAATGTTTGAGAAGCTGGGGGAGATGAGCCAGAGCCGGTTCCTAGTGACGGCCAGTCCGGCGGGAGACGCGCCCGCCGCCTCGGAGTGCGGCGGGAGCCACCCCCCGCCCGAGGGGTGCAAGATGCTGACCTACGGCGCGGTGCTGGAAGACGTGAACCGCCTCTCCCACCTCCTGGGCCGCTTCTTGGAAACGGCGGAAAAATCCGACAGGCGCCACGGCGGCGCAAAGCTAGCGCCCGCCCGAGCGGCGGAGAGCCCCGGAGGGTCGCTCCCGGGCAGGAGCAGGGCGGCGGCGGCTCCCTCCCCCTCGGGATCGGGCCGCTCGCTGAGGCAGCGGGAAAGCCGCCGGCGCCAGAACGGCGCGTCGGCGGAAAGCTCGCCCGGCGCCAGGCGGAGGGGGCTGAAGGAGCTGATGCGCCGCAATGGCTGGGGCGGCTTGGGGGGCATGTGGAGCGGCCAGGAGGCGGGGAGCGGCGACCGGGGCTCCCTCTCTTCCTCCACCTCCACCTCCTCGGGCACGGACGAGTCGGCCGGGCTGCTGGCGCTGGAGCCCCGGGAACACGAGTGGATGGTGGCGGCGGCGGCCGGGGACTGGGACCGGATGGAGGCGCTGTTGCTGGAGGACCCCGGCCTGCTCAACAAGAAGGACTTCGTCAGCGGCCTGACCGCCACCCACTGGCTGGCCAAGCTGGGCAAGGACGAGGTGCTGGTTAAGCTGGCGCGCCTGGCCGAGAGGAGGCGCTGGCGGCTGGATGTCAACGCCAAGGCGGGCGGCGGCGGCTACACGGCGCTCCACCTGGCCGCCATGCAGGGCCACCCCATGGTCATCAAGCTGCTGGTGGGGGCCTACGGCGCCGACGTGGACATCCGAGACTTTCGCGGCCGCAAGGCCTGGCAGTACCTGGGCGGGCAGGCGCCCAGCCAACTGCGGGAGCTGGCCGGGGCTCAGGAGGAAGAGCCCCCCCGGCAAAGCCCCCTCCCCACGGCGGAGCAGCCGGCGGACAATCTGGCCAAAAAGACCGACTTCTCCATCGTTGCCTCAATACACCGGTTCCTGAAAACATCTCCCTGGTGGAGGGGAAAAACAGAAGCGGACCATTAATTAATAAACCTCTCCCACCATAGACTCAAACTCTGGGTGCTCCCAACTGGAATTGGACACCTTCCATCTCAAATCCTGTTTTTATTTGGGGGGGGAAAGAAAAAAAGGAATTGACTTATTATTGTCACTTGTACTGGAATACAGTGAAAAATATTAAGACTTGCCTACCTAACTCAAAACACTTGCCTAAGATCGTTTCATAATCTGTCCTCTAGATTTTGGAAGGTTTGCATTTAATTTTAGTCCTTTTTCCTTGAAGGAAATTTTCTCTCCGAATGTATTTTGTGTTTTGACATCTTACCAAAATGCGCATTTACAATTTCTCCACTGTGGAGGTGGGACTGGAATTCAGGAGTGGCAACACTACTCACTGTGCTGATTTATGATTCCAAAGTCCACCAGAAAAAGCTGTTTTTGATAATGTATGTGTATCTGTGTGTGTGTATACATGTCTTTATCTGCACATGTCGGTACGTGATGATATCAGGATCAGATGTGGTGGAACAGGTCACAAGGATGGAAGATTATCGTTTATCTTAGACCAATATAACTTAAAACGTTTATATTCGGTTTCCTTTTCAAAACATAAGAACATAAGAAATAGGAGCAGGAGTAGGCCATCTAGCCCCTCGAGCCTGCCCCGCCATTCAATAAGATCATGGCTGATCTGTCGTGGCTCAGTTCCACTTTGGGCCGAAGGGCCTGATCCTTGTTCTGCGGTTCGTTTTAAGTTCCCGTAATTAGAACATATTTGTTCAAGGCGTGTATGGATTTCAACGTATTCTTGTTCCTTTGAGACCGGTTATTACTGTGGAAATATATGCTGTTTATATGATTCGTATAGAGATTAACAGTTCAATAAAATTAACCAGGTACCGAGATTAAAAATACCAGACTTTTTATATGGTGCTTTTTTTAAAAGTGGGTTGCTAACTTGAATTTGTCGTCATGGTAATACTTAACAAGTAACCTTCTAAGATCGTTACTTATTTTCAACATATAAGAAAACTAATATCTTCATGCTTATCAGCTATAAATTATGTTTAGACATGTTCTACGTGAATATGTTTTCTTCTGCATATTCCATATTTTTGCTCGGAATTTTGACTTTCAGACCATATCCTGCCAACAGGGTTGAGTATCCCAGTGTCTGAGAAAGTAGGGAATGGCTTGATCTGTTTATGGATCCTTCATTAGAACAGATTTCTGCTCAGGGAGATTGCATCTGAATGTTGACCTCTTTGAGACTGATGCATCCTGAGCATGTTTCCAAAATCTATTTTAAGTGCAGATCCCCCTGCATTTTCAGTTCCTCCCAGTATTCTCACCCTCTCCCCTTTCTCACTGTCTGTGTCTTTCCCACGCATTTTCTCCATCTCAGTTAGTTTTGAGCTGTTTTGTTCCTTTATTGCTTCTTCCACCGCCTAACTGCAATAATCTTTTCTAACTTTAGATACTTTCATGCTTTTCTATTAAGCAGTTAACAGGCTATTCAAACTAATTAATCACCCACATAAGCACATGTATATACAATTCTTCCCCTTGCAGTTTAAACATGAAATTAGCCACCCATTTGTCCTTTATGTTTGAGCCTGTAAGTGGCTTGTTTAATTAAGCTTCTATTTGGAGTTCTGATGAAAAGTTAACTGAATGCCAACTTGTCTTTGCTCCTTGTGCATATTGAAGGATCTGCTGTGCTTTTACAGCATTTTCTCTTACTGTTTATTCAGAACTTGCATATGTGTGTGTTTTCAGTGCAGTTACTGATCTGAACTAGTAGTTGTAATTCAAATAATATTAGAGTAGTATTATGCAGCTTAATTCCCTGGTGACTGGATCTGAACCATTCTTAGGAATATTCAGGCAAGCCCACAGCTCTCTTCTAAAATCGTAGAGGCATACAGTTGTACAGCATATGTATGTACAACTCTTCCCCCTGCAGTTTAAACATGAAATGTTCACAGAGGGGATAATCCATGCTCTCCTGAGACTTAAATCTGAGGTCAAGCAATTGTAAGAATTACTGAGGAATTGCGATTGACCACCAGGGAATTTTGTAAATCAGGTTGGGAAATAAACTAGGTTTTTTTTGCTCTATGTGGTGCCATGTATGAGAATACACAATGCAATTTCGCTGCACGATTGCACCCTGACTCTGGATTTAGACTGAACATTACCGTATCAGTGCAAAGTGGAAATTATAAATGTCAAACATGCAATGTTAATGCACACTAGGTTGTGACTGTTCTACAGCTGAAGTTTTGAGACCCAGTTATACACCATTTACATTGTAAGTCCAGAGCCAGAGTTTAATTGTAATTTGAATGACACTAGCCATGGCAATCAAGTTTGTGCTCGTAAGTACAGTCTTCTTTCCTCCAGTATAAATGCAAGTTAACATTTTATAGGTTGGAGCTGGCAGGACTACCCATTTTCTGTAATATTTAAGACATTTTGACTGTCTTGCCTAACTTCAATTTGGGTAACCTAACTTCGTTAGTTACACAATAGGATGCGGAACAGTTCAATTTGGCATTGAAGCAAACTGTCTTCTTCAACTGATCTGAACTCCGTTGTCAAGTACTTTGTCCAGATAGAATCAACAATGCAGAAAGAGGCTATTTGGCCCATTGAGCTTGCACTGACAACAATCCCACCCAAGTCCCATCCCCATAATCCTCCTAGTCCCTCTGACACTTTTGGCATGATAGATTGCCCCTATCAACCTAACCTGCACATCTTTGGAGGGTGGGAGGAAACCCCGTGGACACAAGGAGAACATGCAAACTCCACACAGACTGTGACATGAGACCAGAATTGAACCTGGATTCCTGGCGCTATGAAGCAGCACAGCTAACCACTGTGCCACCCTGAAATAATTTCAGATTCCACATTTATTATAATGGAAGCACAATGAAATGTTATTTCAGCTTCACAAGGTTTCTTTTGCTGAAACAAATGAAAATGAAGACTCAAGGTATCAAAGGTAAATGTACGCCCAATATCTCAAATTTTGCTTTCATGCAAACAGACTCCAGTGTAGAGTAGTAAGACAAAACCTCAGGAATAATTTTAGAAACAGTTGCATGTTTTGAGAATATGGAGGCTTGCAAGGTTTCTTTCTTAATAAATAAGCTAGAATTGATCTTCTCAGTACAGCTGCCTAGGGTTCAATTCTTGGCTTGGGTCACTGTGTGGAGTTTGCACGTTCTTCCCATGTCTGTGTGGGTTTCCTTCAGGTACTCTGGTTTCCTCCCACCGTCCAAAAGACTTGCTGGTTAGGTGGATTCGCCATGCTAAATTCTGCCCCAGTGTACTGAACAGGGGCCAGAGTGTGGCGACGGTGCAGAGGGACCTCGGGGTCCTTGTGCATGAGTCGCAAAAACCCAGCCTGCAGGTGCAGCAGGTGGTCAGGAAGGCGAATGGGATGCTGGCCTTCATAGCGAGGGGGATTGAATATAAAAGTAGGGAGGTCTTGCTGCAGCTGTATAGGGCATTGGTGAGGCCGCAGCTGGAGTACTGTGTGCAGTTTTGGGCGCCGCACCTGCGTAAGGATATTTTGGCCTTGGAGGGAGTGCAGAGGAGGTTTACTAGGCTGATACCGGAGTTGAGGGGGTTGAGCTATGAGGAGAGGCTGAATAAACTGGGCTTGTACTCGTTAGAGTTTAGAAGAATGAGGGGAGATCTCATTGAGACGTATAAGATGATGAATGGGATGGATAGGATAGAGGTGGAAAGACTCTTCCCGCTCAAAAAAGACAGTAGGACTAGGGGGCACAGCCTCAAGATAAAGGGGGGGCGGTTTAGAACGGAGTTGAGGAGGAACTTCTTCACTCAAAGGGTGGTGAATCTCTGGAATTCTCTGCCCGTTGAAGTGGTGGAGGCTGCCTCGCTAAATATTTTTAAGAAGCGGGTTGATGGGTTTTTGATAAGAGAGGGGATTAAGGGTTATGGGGAGAGGGCGGGAAAGTGGAACTGAGCCACGTCAGATCAGCCATGATCTTATTGAATGGCGGGGCAGGCTCGAAGGGCCAGATGGCCTACTCCTGCTCCTATTTCTTATGTTCTTATGACTAGGGGATTTTCACAGTAACTTCATTGCAGTGTTAATGTAAGCCTGCTGTGACTAATGAATAAACTTTCTAATTTAGCTATCTTGTGTTTTTCAAACGACTTAGATCAGGGTTTAGTTTGCTGGATTCATCCATCCCAAGGAACATGACTAGAGGTAATGGGACCAATTTGCATTTTTAAAAATTTCTGAGTGGCTAACTATATACGTAGTATTTTTTAAGATCTGAGAATAAACCTGCCATATTTTATATATGGACGGAGAGAGAGGGGAGTGGAGAAAGAGACAAAGAGGAAGGTGGGATGGATAGATAACTATAAAGATCACTCCGACAGATTTCTTCTGGTCACCGTGGAAGGGATAATTGTGTCATTACTCAAGGAAATATTGTGAAGGTAACAGATACTATTTCATTGGAGGAGGAGGGAGGTGAAGTTCCCAGATCACCCTGTTGCTACTGACCAATACACTTACAATTTTGCTGTATTCTTAAAATAGTGAGCTGAGCCACGCGGGGGAGGGGGGGGGGTGGGGCTCTTTCGGAAAGCTGAGTCGCGTGGAATAACAATTTCAATGCACCTCTCAATACTCTGCAACCTTAAGGGATACATTTCCATCTATTTACAAGTAGTTTCAAATGCCGCAATCCTTCGGGTGAATGCAAATATCCTGAACTGATATTAATGATTTCAATTCAAATCAGTTTGGAATAGGACGGAACTATTCACTGGATGGGTTTTGGGAGGTATGATTTTGGTTTGAAGAATCACATTAGAAAAGTATTATGTTGTGGCTTGTAATCTATTTGCTACATTTCTGTGGTTACAAGGGTGATACCGAAATGGGACTTAGTGCGAGACTTCGGATATTACGTAAACAGTATGAACAGCATGGAAACGTGGCATAGATTAGACGCCAAGAACTGTCTCAGCTTTGGCATTCCAAAGCAAATTGTACACGGAGTAACCAAGATAACAATGGCTATGCAGCAAACGGCTATTGATCCTGTAGGAAGTGATATAACAGCAACCTTAAAAGCGGGTATACTGAACATCATGCATGGTATTTATTTTTAAGACTCTCAAAATGTGTGCCCCCTCCCACCGCGCCCCCCCCCCCCCCAAAGAAAGCATTCATTGTTTGAATATTATTTGGTTAGTTTTCCAAGAGTTGGGTAGACTTCCTGTTTTGTCGCATGTAAGATTGGGACATTAAAGCAATTTAATTGTGAACAATGTGCATTGTGATCATCTATTAACTGTCAAACAGACTCTCATTTCAAATTGTTTCTTGCTACAACTAATTGCTTTGAATTCAGAAATTAGTGGTCATGATATTCACAGATAGACGCCTAATCCGTTTGTCCTCATATTCTTCTGACCGCTATTATGAAGCAGATATTAAATAGCATCTATACTTTCATTCCAAAATGAGTCGAAGATCGTAGAGAGTAAAACATATCTCTTCATTATAGAATCGACATGTCGCCTTATGAATGTACAGTTAATCCTTTCAGCCGCACAGACCTCAATTCCCCAACACCCCACCCAAAGTTGTAGTTTAGAAAACTTCACACCAGCAATGCACAGTCCTGTGCTGGGGAGGTGTGTTTGTAGTGAGTAGAAGTATTGGGAAGAAATATTCATGTGGAATAATTGTAAAGCGCTAAACTTAATACTCAGTCATATTTCAGACTCCTCGGTATATTATGTTGACCGTTAAGAAGACTCACAACACCAGATTGAAGTCCAACAAATTTATTTGGTATCATGAGCTTTCGGAGTCCTGCTCCTTCACCAGATGAGCGGGGAATTGAGTTTACAAACAGGGCACATATAGACACAGACTCAATTGCAAGATAATGGTTGGAATGCGAGTCTTCACAGGGAATCAAGTCTTTACAGTTACAGATAGTGCGAGTGGAGAGAGGATTAAGCACAGGTTGAAGGAGTTGCGCTCCAAATGCTCGTGATACTAAATAAACCTTAAATGGACTTTAACCTAGTGTTGTGAGTGCCCACCCCAGTCCAATTCCGGCATCTCCACATTATATTATATTGACAATTTGGCATATGTCACCTAGCTCAGGAAAGTTGCTAACAAAGTGGGCAAATGCTTTTCATTTTTGTAGTAGCCCAATGAACTGACGGCACTATGGGAACCTGCTGACGTGTTCAGTGTTCTGTATGTTTGGTTTAATTATTGAATGAAGCAGTTTACATCTACAAACCCTACTCAGTGAGATCACCCACTCAAGTCCGCCTTCAGGCTGACTGAAGGACTGCACACACCTGAGGCAAAACGTTCTAATCCAGATCACAGCAGGTTACATTGCTGCACAGATAGAGAAGTCACAATGTCATTAGTAAACAGAAACCAAACTGATTAAGACACTGAGGCCTCCTGCAGCAAATCTGAATTCATAACAGTGCTCCATCAGCACTGATCTGGAAACAAATGTATCGGCGTGAAACTGACAGTAAATCACTTATTGCAAACTCGATTCTTACCTTCACTCTGTACAACCAATAATTCTGTGCACAGAAATGCAAATATTTCTGTACCTATGGTAATATAGTAATAAACCATGTTACATACTGAACTTACCTGTTGTGCAGACATGGTTAGATATTAAATCATTAATTGGTAATAGTCATTATTTTCGTTTCTTTCTCTCTATATTATTTTCTCTCCTGTTATTGCTGTAGGTATTGAAAACTTGCTGGTTCCATCCTTTGCTACATTTCCCAACTAGCTACTTTTCATGCACAGGCAGAATACAACCAAGTATTCAGATTGTTTCTATTCAACTAACCATTTGCAGGAGGTATGGGGAAAAGGTGGCAGAGTGGCACTAAGGCTCAATTCTGTGTGGAGCATGCACGTTCTCCCCGTGTCTGTATGGGTTTCCTCCGGGTGCTCCGGTTTCCTCCCACAGCCCAAAGATGTGTATGTTAGGTGGTGACGCAGCAGTAGGTGGATTAGTCATGATAAATGCGTGGGGTTGCAATGCTGGATGGGGTGGTGGGAGCTGCATAAAATGCTCTCTCAGACAGTCAGTGCAGACTTGATGGGCTGAACGGCCTCCTTCTGCACTGTCTGATCCTATGAACAGAGATTGCTCAAGGGTGAGAGCCCTGTCTGATTTTTCCTTACTGGCGGTGCCCAGCTTGAGATTCGCTATCTCAGCTGAACCTGGGCGTGTGCAGTTCAGCTGCTCAGTGAATGACTTGCTGACCTATGGAACTAACTCACAGTTCTGGTAAAATGAGTTCTGGTTTTTTTTTTGTTCTCAGCGATCAATCTCTGCTGCCCTCCTTCACCCAGAGAAAAGGGAGAACAAATTATCTGGATTACCCAACCTTCTGTTTTGCTAAGGAATAAAGTCAGGTGAACATTAAACATCTAAATACACAGTCTGAAGTAGTACTAAGGTTGCCAACTCTCCAGGATTGGTCTGGAGTCTCCAGGGATTGAAGCTCAATCTTCAGGACACTGCTGTGTGCGACCCTGGAGAAAAATCATCAGGATAATAAAAAAAAACAACAGCTTGCTTCTGTCATTCTCTTTCATCATTTCTCCTAGCCAGACATAAAACTATTGAAAATAGGTGGGGCTGGAATCAAGCAACAACCAGTTGGTTACTGAGTCTTTTCACTTCCCTAATGGTACAGGAAGGCAGTGCATCACCAGTGGTTGGGGTGTGGGGGAAAGTCATGTGCTTAAACCTCCAGAAGTACATTTACTCAGAGTTGGCAATTTAAAGTAGAACGGGAAGCAGTCATGATGTCCTCTCTTAACCCACATGACCGTGAATAACTGTAACTGGACAGTCATCCCATTGCTGTTCTTGGGCAAATTGCTCTTCCCTTTAAATCTGCACAACAGAAATTGGAAATCGGATGTGGTCATAGTGGATGTTTCCAGAAGGAAATAGGAGGAAATAAACTGATAGGATCGCTCCACAGAGATGAACGGTGTAGATTATAATGGGGTTTCATTACCACATAGACCCAAGCTACGAACTGAACCTGGGTTCCTGGCGCTGTGAGACAGCAGTGCTAACCACTGTGCCACCCAATGTGCCACCATGCCATCTGGTAGGGATTAATGTGAAAAGGAATGAGATAAATACATTTAAAATTTAATAAGACCAGGTGTACTGAATAAACTCATCAAACTCAAAAGAGAACCTGGTCCAGGTGGACTGTGTACATGTATCTTCTTTTAATAAACTAGGAAACAGATAACAGGGGTAGTACTATACTTTAAAATAATTTATTAGAAAAAGGTAAAGTGCCAGGGGACTTGTGGACAGCTAATTTAATTCCCATATTTAAGAAAGGTATCAGAACATGTCCAGGCTATCATAGACCAGTCAAATTAACACAGATAGCAGAAAGAATAATGGAATTCCTACTAAAGGGGAGAATAGAAAAACAGTGAGAAAAGGGGAAATAAGTAATGAATAGTCAGCATAGATTTCACTCGGCAAAAGCTTGCTCAACCAACCTGATTAGAGTCATAGGGCAGGATTTTACTGCCTCGCTCGAGTGAGACCAGAAATTTCTGCCCGAGGTCAACGGACATTCCTGTTGTCTGCCCCTCGCCTGCTCTGATTCCATGTGGACAAGGCAATAGAATTCTGGTGATAGAGTTTTACAGCACAGGAAGAGGCCCTTCAATCCATTGTGTCTGCACCAGCCATAAGAACATAAGAACATAAGAAATAGGAGCAGGAGTAGGCCATCTAGCCCTTCGAGCCTGCCCCGCCATTCAATAAGATCATGGCTGATCTGTCGTGGCTCAGTTCCACCTTCCCGCCCTCTCCCCATAACCCTTAATCCCCTCTCTTATCAAAAACCCATCATAACAAAAGAATCACAGATTCTTGCATTAAAAAGGATGATCTGCTAAAATAAAGACTTTCATGTCAAACTAGCTGCTCACTGGTATATAATAATAGCATTATTAGCTCAGTTAGAATTAATTGCCCATCCTTAATTGCCCTGGTGAAGGTGATGGTGAACTGTCCAGGTGGTGTAGGTACACCCACAATGCTGTTAGGAGGGGAGTTCCAAGAATTTGACCTGGTGATAGTGAAGGAATGGCAACATGGTTCCAAGTCAAGGTGATGAGTAGCTTGAAGGGGAACTTGCAGGTTCCCACATGTCTGCTGCCCTCATCCTTTTAGACAGTGGCGGTTGTGGGTTTGGAAAGTGCTGTTGAAGGGACCTTGGTGAGTTGCTCCAGCCCACCTTGTAGATGGTACATAATGGTACGCCACCAGTGGTGGAGGTGGTGGATGGGCTGCCAATCACGTGAGCTGCTTTGCCCTGGATGGTGTCGAGCCTTGTGAGTGTTGTTGGAGCTACACTCATTCAGGCAAGTGGAGAGTATACTAGCACACTCCTGGCTTACCTGTAGAGATGCTTTGGGGAGTTAGGAAGTGAGTTGGGCCAGTTGGATAAGTTAACAGAGGGCCCGTGTGAACTGAACACAAAGAACAGACAGCAATTTCAGGAGATGAGGGAATGAGCGAAAAGGAAAAAACAAAAAGAAAAGTAATATTGTTTTGGGGCCTCCAGAAATAAAAGAACCCATAGCACAAGTTGAAGAAAAGGTGGGAGCCCCCTTAGTATCCTAGCTAATATATATCCCTCAGTCTTCATCACAATATCAGATATCTGCTCATTTATCTGAATAAATTCAGAGAGCATTTTATGTGCAAATCGGCTGCCACATTTCCTCCATTTAAACAGTGACTACGCTTTAAGAGTGATGTGCTTTGTGATGATCTGAGGTTGTGAAAGATGATCGGTGGTATTTTCCACCGCGAGAATCCTAGCAGGCATGACAGGACCAAGCAAAAGTCTGTTGAGATCAGATGGGATTTTCCTGGTTTTGGGGCGAGTGTGGCCAGAAAATCCCACCCAATATTTAAGTTTCTTTTCTTTTATAGGCATCAACATTGTTGAGTGTTTTGGTCACTGACTGTCCCTCAAGGATGATGTTAATGGAGGGTAGTGTGTTTCTACCATGCATCTTCACATGACTGAGCATGACGATTTTCGACCTGAACACCTTTGGGCATATGTATATGAAGTAGCAGGATTTGGAGTACGGGATTTGCTTCCTTTTCTGCCCTTGCTCCAGCTCAGCAATAAGGTTTTGAGACTCAAAGCAGAATGCAGCTTGGACAGATTGTTGCATTCTGAGTGATTAGGAGCAAGCCTCTCCCAGTCATCGATGTCAATGCTGTTGCCCTTCAGGGAGAGCTCCAGTATACGTTGACATGTTTTCTTTATCCTCCACTGGAATGTTTGCCATTTCTTGTCTCGAACCTCTGCAGTCTTTGGAAGTTTTCCACTCCACTGAGTGAGCTGTGAAATCATGGGTTGGTTTTCCGTTTGGAGTGTTGTGATGCCTCTGGAGGTGCAAGAGTTGTACAAAGTATCTGTGCTTGCTCTCAGGATTCCCCATGTCAGCAATCCTAAACCAAATTGCCGACAGGCAGAGGGGAAGCTAACAGATGTCAATAAGTGTACAGCCATCTCTCATTGTTACATTTTGGGGTCTCGGGTCAATTCAATAAAAAGTATCTTTTTTTTTGGCTTCCTATATTTGAAGACAATTTTTGGCCATCCTGACATGTGGCCAGTACAGTGAAATTGGTTTTACAAGAGTTTTGCCTGAATTCCTGTAGATCATGCTGTATAAAAGGTTACTAGATGGGATAGGCTAATATATGAAGTCGATGATGATGTATTCCTGACATCAGTCAGTCATGTGTAAGACTCTCTCTCTCTTGATTCCCTTTCTCTTGACAGAAAGATGCGGAGATACCAGTGTTGGACTGGGGTGGGCACAGTAGGAAGTCTCACAACACCAAGTTAAAGTCCAACAGGCTTAGCCGGAATCGCGAGCTTCTGGAGCGCCACCCCCTCATCAGACTCACCTGATCAAGAAGCAGTGCACCTAAAGCTCACGACTCCAAATAAACCCGTTGGACTCCAACCTGATGTTATGAGACTTCTTGTTGAGAGAAAGAGAGGTTGGAACAATGCATAGGAGATACAAGTCTAATGGCAGCCATGGCCAGAGTGGGGTATTAAAATGGGATCATCAATGCAAACCTTATTTTATAACTCTGCACTCACTGCGATGGGGAAAGAGATCAATGGAATGCTGACTGGTTTGAAACTTATTGGACTGAAATAGAGCCAATCACTACTACCAGGAGGTGGGGCCTCATGAACTACAAACCAGTCCCTGGCAAAGAAAATCCAGATGTTCCCAGAGATGTCAGAATCAGGTCTCAGCAGACTATTCGGCTCTGCCCCACTCAGTACTGGTTGAAACTCTGCAACATTGTACAATCTGCTGCTGAATCCAGGGATGCTGGGGGGTTGGATGAAGAAATCAAGAGACAGACCAGGCCCAACAGCAACCAAATCAGCTCCCCTGGAGGCGACGTTAATCATTACTGAACCAAACAAACAGAATTAAAAGGGGGCAGAGCGTTTACTTTGAACTCTGTGCAATGGAGAACGTTGTCACCAAAGAAGTCCTTGGTCCCGTTCTGGACTTCTCTGACCGGGGGAAGCTGGACAGTGAAACCACCATTGTAAAGCTGAACAAGACCAGTGACTGTCTTTTCAGTGGTAAAGTCTCATCTAACAATGGCATTTCACCTGAAATCATCCAACGTGGAAACCCAGCTCTGCTGCAGCATCTCCGTGAACTTGTATCTCTGCTAGAAGGAAGCATTTCATAGAATCATAGAATCCTGCAGTGCAGGAGGCCATTTGGCCCATTGAGTCTGTGCCGAACACAATCCCACCCAGGCCGTATCCCCATAACCCCATGCATTTTACCCTAGCTAGCCCCCCCTAACACTAAGGGGCAATCTAGCATGGCCAATCCACCTAACCCGCACATCTTTGGAGTGTGGGAGGAAACCGGAGCACGCGGAGGAAACCCACGCAGGCATGGGGAGAACGTGCAAACTCCACACAGACAGTGACCCAAGCCGGGAATCAAACACGTGTCCCTGCCGCAGTGAGGCAGCAGTGCTAACCACTGTGCCACCGTGCCGCCCATTTGTGCAGCAAGATATTTGTGCTGTGAAAATAGTCCCTTTGTACAAAATCAAAGGCGGTTGCAGTAATCACAACAATCTCTGAGGCATCTCCTTGTTAAGTATTGTGGGGAAGGTCTTTGATCAGGTGGCTCTGAGTAGATTGCAGACCCTGGCATCACGCATGCTGCCAGGGTCAGTGACACTTCAGACTAGCAGATAGACAGTTAGCATGAATTCCTTACTTTGGCAGTGACAGGAGAGTTGCTGTGAACATCACGGTATACTCTACATTGCCTCATAGACTTCACCAAGGATTGCAACCTTATCAGCAGAGATGGACTCTTTAAATTGCTGCAGAAAACAGCCTGTCCTCTGCACTCCTGGACGTTATTTCTTCTTCCCAGGAGAACTTGCAATCTTTAATCAGTCCAGCGATGTGTGGGCTAGGTTACTTCATTGTGTTACATTGCCCCTTAGTGTCAGGGGATTAACAGGGAAAATACATGGGGTTAGGGGAACAGAGCCTGGGTGGGATTGTTGTTGGTACAGCCTCATAAGAACATAAGAACATAAGAAATAGGAGCAGGAGTAGGCCATCTAGCCCTTCGAGCCTGCCCCGCCATTCAATAAGATCATGGCTGATCTGTCGCTGCTCAGTTCCACTTTCCCGCCCTCTCCCCATAACCCTTAATCCCCTCTCCTATCAAAAACCCATCAACCCGCGTCTTAAAAATATTTAGCGAGGCAGCCTCCACCACTTCAACGGGCAGAGAATTCCAGAGATTCACCACCCTTTGAGTGAAGAAGTTCCTCCTCAACTCCGTTCTAAACCGCCCCCCTTTTATCTTGAGGCTGTGTCCCCTAGTCCTACTGTCTTTTTGACAGTCTGGGCACTTATCTGCTCTAATACCATCTTCTAACACTTGGTCCATAGCTGTATATGCTATGATGTTTCAAATGCTCATCTAAATGCTTCCTATATGTTGTGAAAGTTCCCACTTCTAAAGCCTTTTAGGCAATGAGTTCCAGATTCCCACCACCCTCTGTGTGAAAAGGTTTTTCTCAAATCCCCACTAAACCTCCTGCCCCCTTACCTTAAATCTATGTCCCTTAGTTACTATACCCTCTACTTAGGAAAAAAGGTTTCTCCCTATCTACCCTATTTATGTCCTGCATAATTTTGTACACCTTGATCAGATCCCCCTCAACCTTCTCTGCTCCAAGGAAAACAACTTCAGCCTAGCCAGCCTCTCTTCATTACTGAAACACTCCAGGCCAGGTAACATCCTGATGAATCTCTTTTGTACTCTTTCCAGTCTTATCACAACCTTGCTGTAATGTGGTGACCAGAACTGCACAGGGTACTCCAACTGTGGCCTACCTACTGTTTTATTCAGCTTTTTAGTACACAAAAAGTTTCTTGAGAAGATAGCACAGAGAGTAGACAATGGTAACGTGGTAAACGTAATTTATTTAGAATTTTAAAAGGCCTTCAATAAGTTTGTTTGTTCACTCACTCACTAACCCACCCATCCACCCATGCCAAAGGCAAGTCCTTATCCCATTATCTGCTGGTGCGTCATCCTGAGCTGCTTTTCTTGATAGTTGTTTTTGTCAGTGGTGATTTGCCGTTGTCTTCCACTCTCAGGGGCAGAGACATGAGGTGGGCCTCCAGTCTACTTCAAACAAAACTGGAATTGAACCCCTATTGTTGATGTTAATCTGAACTACACACTTGTCATATCTAGCCAACCGAACAAACCAGCCTTCTGCAAAGTCAGGAGCCAGTCTTCAAGACAGAAAGCAGAGAGTGGAGATAAAGGATCGTAGTAGATGATAGGAAGTGGAGTTCTAGAAGGAATAGTACTGGGGCAACTTCTGCTTGCAATTTATATGAACAATTAGGACTTTGGACTGAATTTACAGATGATATCAATTGGGAGGGATAATTAATACTGAAAGACCTGAAACAAATTACAGAAGAGGATTGATAAACACGTAAAATGAGAAAATAATTGACAGATGAAGTTCAACACAGATAACCAGAGAATGTTTGAAATTAAATGTAAATGTACCTCTAAATATAACCTGTCATGGCAAGTGTAATGAGGCAGCTCACGCACTGTATTGAAAGAAACTGATCTGTACTGAACTTCATGTAATGTCAAATTTGAACTTTTACTTAATGCACCTTTACAAATTTTATGAATAAAGTATATTTTTGGACGAAAAAGTAACAGGCTGGGTTTATTTTCTCCTGAGAAAAACAGCTGAATGGTGACCTAATAGACATCTTTAAAATTATGAAAGGTTTTGAAAGAGAGGATACTGAATGTTTCCACTTGTGGAAAAAGAGACTAACTAGAAGTCATCAATATAAGCTAGTTACCAAGAAATCCAAACGGGAAATTCAAAAGAAACTTTTTTACTTAAAGACTGGGAATGTGGAACAGGGAATGATTGAAGCATATAGTATGGATACCTTTAAGGGAAGATAGATAGATAACAATGATGGATTTAGTTTATTTTTGTTTATCCTTTAATGGAATGTGAGCCTCACTGGCAAGGCCAGCATTTGTTGTTCATCACTAAGTGCCCTTGAACTGAGTGACTTGCAAGGCCATTCAGAGCATAGTTAAGAAGCAACCATTTTGCTGAGTCTGGAGTCACATGTACGCCAGACCAGGTAAGGATGGCTGATTTCCCTCCCTAAAGGACATCAGTGAATCTGATGGGTTTTTCCAACAATCAACGAAAATTATCATGGTCACCATTACTGAGATTAGCTTTTATATTCCAGATCCACTAAATGCAGTGCTGGCTTTGAAATGCTTATTCTCAGGGCATTAGCTTGGGCCTGTGGTTTACTAGCTCCGTGATGTAACCACTATTGCATCATTCCCCGCAATCTAGGAAAAATGGATGGAGACTCAAATAGAGCATAAACTAGATGGGCTAAATGGCCTGACTCAGTGACTATATAATCCTACAAACACTTTAAAAGTAATTAATGGGTTGACATTCAATGGCATTACCATTGCTGATATTTGTACTTCTTCAGTTCAGGCCTCTTACACATCCCCAGTTTTAATCATTCTACCATTGGGGAGGCCACCCCTTGGAAACCAATGTCTTTAACCAAGCTTTTGGTCATCTGCCCTAATCTCTCCTTATGTGGCTCAGTATCAAATTGTGCTTGTTAATTCTGTTAAATGCCTTGGGTCATTTTGCTACGTTAATGGTTTGCTCAAAGTACAAAGTTGTTTACAGATAATGTCTTCACCATGTGCTTCCTAATTGTTGAGAGAGAATAAGAGCATGAGTTATACAAAACTTTTTGTCTCCTTTACAATCAACAAATTACTTCAGACATGTACTCACAGTATGATATTGACATTACTAAGGATAAATGATTGGGTTTGAGCGAGTGCTGGAACAATTTCAGAAACACCTCTATCTAGATTTCTGATAGACAAAGGAATTAGATTTCTGATAGACAAGGGAATTAAGGGTTATGGGGAGAAAGTGGGAAACTGGAACTGATCCACTTCAGATCAGCCATGATCTTATTGAATGGCAGGGCAGGCTCAAAGGGCTAGATGGCCTACTCCTGCTCCTATTTCTTATGTCCTTATGTTCTTATCTTGTTATCCTTTACAAAATGTGGCTAAAAAATAATAATTTTCAAAGGTCCAGGTTGGACCAGGGCTAGACTGTACCCCACTCACCCACCCAACCTAGGTCTCGCCCATATAAGCTGACTGATATGTGGCATTGGAGGTAGTCCAGAGAAGGTTCACTAGATTGATACCAAGTATGGAGGTGTTTTCTTATGAGGAGAGGTTGAGAAAATGGATCTCTAAGAATTGGAGTTTAAAATAATGAGAGGTGACCATATTGAGTCATATAGATTCTCAGAGGACTTGGCTGGGAAGATTGTTTCCCCTTGGGAAAGTACCAGAAAGTACCAGAAGTCTAGTACCAGAAAGCATAATCTCAGAGTAAGGGGTCATCCATTTAAGACAGAGACAAGGAGGAATTTCTTCTCTGAGAAGGTAGTGAATCTGTGGAATTCTTTCCTACAGAGAACTGTAGAGGCTGGGTTGTTAAGTTTGTTCAAGATACACAGATTTTTAAACAGTAAGGGAACCAAGAGTTATGGGGATAGGGCAGGAAAGTGGAGTTGAGGATTATCATATCAGACCAGTCATGACCTCATTGAATAGTGGAGCAGATTTGATGGACCGAATGGCTTACACCTTCTCCTACATCTTATGGTCTTACATACCTGCATTTACAAAGCATATCAATGAACCAATGCTCTTCGAGGTATGGTTGAGAAACTCCATCAAAGGAACCTCCATCAAATCTGCTCCACCATTCAATGAAGTCATGACTGGTCTGATATGATAATCCTTAACTCCACTTTCCTGCCCTATCCCCATAACTCTTGGTTCCCTTACTGTTTAAAAATCTGTGTATCTTGAACAAACTTAACAACCCAGCCTCTACAGTTCTCTGTAGGAAAGAATTCCACAGATTCACTACCTTCTGAGAGAAGAAATTCCTCCTTATCTCTGTCTTAAATGGGTGACCCCTTACTCTGAGATTATGCTTTCTGGTACTAGACTCTCCCACAAGGGGAAACAATCTTCCCAGGCAAGCCATCTGAGAATCTGATACGTCTCCATATGGTCACCTCTCATTATTTTAAACTCCAATTCTTACAGATCTCAGCCACCAGTGTTCTTGTTTGGACAGGTGAAATCCAGAGCCAGCGTGCCAAGCCTTACACCTAATTTGAGAGCTTTTGCCAAACTGTTGCCAGATGTGTGCTGGAACCAGTTTTTAACCCCAAACGTTTTGCAACAAAATTAGATGCATGGAAACACTCATCACCTTCAAGTCACATGCTATCGCAACTTGGACCGATAGCCTTGTTCCTTCATTGCTGTTGGGTCACACTCAGTAGGAACATCCCCTCTAACAGCACAGTGGGAGTACCTGCACCACAACAACTGCAGCAGTTCAAGGCACCAGTTCACCAGCGCCTCCTCAAGGCCACAATAGTGAGGAGCATTAAATGCTGGTATTCCACAGAAGGTTACACACACCTCAAATGCATACATTAAAAAAAAAGACATGTACAAAACAAGTCTTAGACAAAGAAAAAGGCAAAATACTGTGGATGCTGGAATCTGAAATCAGAAACAGAAAAATGCAGGAAAATCTCAGCAGGTCTGATAGCACCTGTGGAAAGAGAATAGAGCCAACCTTTCAACTCTGGATGATGCTTCGTCAGACCCTTCATCAGAGACTGAGACAAAAATACTTCTTATTGTCACAATCACTTTTAGTTTCCAATCCTTTTTTAAAAATATTAGAATGACTGCAGTAAAAAACTAGCTTGCTAAAATCCCAGCTGCAGCCAAGACTTGGGAGAAAAGGATTGTGCAAGTGTTGAAACAAGTGCCCAACAGCAGGAACTATTGCAGGAACTAGATATCCAAAAATTGCATAGAAGCAGAACTGCCAAAGTGGCATAAAGTCAAATACATATTCAAAAGTGAAACTCCCCAAATAGAACAGAAAATTTCAGCAGTACCTGGCTTATACAAGCAAGCAACACTGAAAGAGAGAGTTCCTTGGCAAGGGATCGATTTTCACTCAGTTGCATTACATTAGGATTTCTAATGATGATCTCACACGTTGTTTCTGAAGCTTCTAGGATGTTGCAATGGCTGCGCTCAGGCCAACTGAATGGATGTGGTGAAGTTTGCTGTCAGCATTCACAACCCTAAACTTTGGAGTCTAAGGAATGTAGCTGAGGTGACATTTTTATTGGAGTGGGGCTGGTCAAAAACAACCTGTTGCAAAGCAAATGAACTGGCAGAATCCAGCAGCATTAATAATGGGGCATGGTTTCACTTTTGGGTTTGTTACTTCTAAATGCTTCAAGAAACCCTTTATCTTAGCTCCTTTAAATAATTATTCATGGTAGCCATCCAGATACAAGCTAAGGGTAAGTTGTGTACAACTGTTGAGTGGGAAATTGCATGCAAATTAAATTCACAAAGCTGCTGACATTTACAATGCAAAAGAGCTACACTGTATAAAAAAATCAGCTGGGTTTGCCGATCATGTGAACAAGAGGAGTGCATGGTGGAGCATTTTCAGGGAACCCAAAATTATTTGCACTCCTGCACCAACAAAATGAATGGGGGTTAGCTATAGAAATATTTAAAAAAGGAGCAGGAGTAGTCTATTCGGCCCATCAAACCTGGTCTGCCTTTCAACATGATCATGACTGAGCTCCTACCTCAACACTGTTCTCTAGCACTCTCCCAATACCCTTGGTGCCTTTAGTTTCCAGAAATTTATCTATTTCCTTCGAAATATATTCAGTGTCTTGACTCCACAGCTTTCTGTATAGAGAATTGGGTAGTCTTATGAGGAAAGGTTGAGGGACCTTTGGAGCAGAGGAGGATGAGAGGCGATTTAATAGGCGTTTATGAGATGATGAGGGGGATAGATAGAGTGGATGTTCAGAGACTATTTCCTCGGGTGGATGTAGCTGTTACTAGGGGGCATAACTATAAGGTTCATGGTGGGAGATGTAGAAGGGATGTCCGAGGTAGATTCTTCACTCAGAGAGTGGTTGGGGTGTGGAATGCGCTGCCTGCTGTGATAGTGGACTTGGACACTTTAGGATCTTTCAAGAGGTAATTGGATAGGCACATGGAGCACTCCAGAATGATAGGGCGTGGGATAGCTTGATCTTGGTTTTGGACAAAGCTCGGCACAACATCGAAGGCTGAAGGGCCTGTACTGTTCTATGTTCTAGAATTGAGGTTCATCACCTTCTGAGTGATGAAGTTTCTCCTCATTCCAGTACTAACCGGCCTACACTGTATCCTGAATCTGTGACCACGTGTTCCAGACTCCCTCACCAGGGGAAACAACATCTCTGCATTCAGTCTGTCTGTGGTAACGTGGCCCCTTTAAGGGAGCAATCCTTGGGGGCCATGTGATCGGGTTGTACCCTATGGAAAAGCCGCATGGGAAGTGGAGCCAATCAGGAGCAAGGATGCTGCCATGGGTCGGGGAGGAACATCAACTGAAGCCAGGGAGGAGAAGAGGGTAGAGGCGAATTACAGTTCTGTCAGACCCTTGATTCTATTGTTTTTAATAAATCAGTTATAACTTGAAGCCACAATGAGTTGCCTCTAAAGTCATTACACTGGCGATGAGGAAAAACTTCGTTAGTCATTGGGCGATCACAATGTGTAACTAGAGGGCGAGAAGAGTGAGCATCAAACTACAAAGAAGGTACACCACATAAAGAAGCCTTTAATTGGAAAGATTGAGACTGTTGACCCAGAAGTAGAAAACTGGGGTGATATATTAAAAGGCTGTGTTATTTATTTATAGCTAATGTGATCACAGTGGACGAAAACAAAGGTGATTTATATTCCTCATAGTCTGTGGCGCACACATATACAGTCTAGTGAGAAGTCTAACATCGGCTGACAGGCCAGACACAAATGCCGGAATTTTACCACCTCACCCACCCAAGGCTCCTAAGATCCATCTCCCCCCGTACCCCCTCATCCGAGGTCAATGAAGAATGCAGCTCTGCGAGCCTTGCCCATCCCGATTCTAGGGCAGGTGTGCCGATAAAATTCCAGCAAAAATCTTTTGTCCAGGTGCCCAAAATAGTCAAAAATCATTTCAACTCCCAACTTTCAATCATCATGTTGAGGTATAAATTTCATTCTTTAGTCTGGAAGCCAGGGGAAGAAAGACATGAATAATGTACCAGAAGTTCTGAGAGAAACAAGTTTTACTGAGGAGCTGAAAGAAATTAGTAGAGAAATTAGTAGAGATGGGATTAATGTAAGACAAATATTCAGAGCTTGATAATCTTCATCCCAAAGTACTTAAGGAAGTTGGCCCTGGAAATAGTGGATCCATTGGTGGTTATTTTCCAAAATTCTTTGGACTCTGGACTGATTGGAGGATAGCTAAGTAAACGTGCTATTCAAAAAGGGAGGTAGAGAGAAACCAGGGAACTTTAGGCCAGTGAGCCTAACATCAGTACTGGGGAAGTTGCTAGAGTCCATTAACAAGAATTTCATAACCCAGCATTTGGTATAATCAGACAAAGTCAGCAGGGATTTACAATGTGGAATTTATCACGGAATCTACTGGAATTCTTTAAGGATGCAACTAGTAGAGTTGACCAAGGAGATCCAGTGGATTTACTGTATTTAGACTTTCAGAAAGCTTTCGACAAGGACTCTCATTGCAGACCGCTGTGTAAAGTTAAAGCGCATGAAATTGTGGGTAGCATCTTGAGATAGATAGAAAGCTGGTTGGTAGGCAATGACTAGTGGGAGTGTACGGCAGGGATCTGCGCTAGGACCCCAACTGCTCACATTATATATTAATGATTTGGAAGAGGGAACTGATTGTATCATCTGCGAATATGAAGATGATACAAAGTTGTATGGGAGAGTGAGCTGTGAGGGATGCTTCAGCGTGATTTGGACAGGCTGAGTGAGTGGGCACATGCATGGCAGATGCAGTATAAATGTGAGGTTATCCAATAATAGGAATTGTTTGAATGGATGTAAATTGGGAAAGGTGGATACTCAGCGAGACCTTGGTGTCCTTGAGCATCGGTTGCTGAAAGTAAGCCCGTAGGTACAACAGGCAGTAAAGGCAGCAAATAATATGTCGACCTTCTTGAGTGAAGGTTCTGTGCCTTTAAGAAATATGTTTTAATCATGTTTCTCTGCGGAATGCTTCAAGCAGGCTCTGGCATTTTACTGGTGCCCTGTTGCCTGTGTCTTTTATTGTTGCTGAAGCAGGATAATTGAAGAAATGTTCATTTTAATCTAAACTAATGCAATGTTTTGTGGTTTTAATATGTCCCCTGATTGGGGGTGACTGACAGGTCATGTCATATGGCTAGGGACTGCTCTGCTTCACAGAAAAGTCCAGTTTTTAGTTTCACTTTTCAGTCATAGCTTAGACAGAAGTAATAGTGCTTTCTCCTTTTCTCTGGAGTTGGAGTTTCTGTTCTCTGTGTGGCTGTTTTTTGGAAGCTGCCAGGGATTTAATTTTCCTCTCTGAGACTTGGCTGTTTTGGGGACATGCTTCTCTGCAAACAGCTAGCCTGGATTTCAGTCCATTGGTGTTACAAAGCTGAAGATCCAGCATCATGCGAGCATACTTGCATTTTGTGCCAAGTCCGGAGAAGGGTGTGTGGGTGTGGGATGGTGTTTAACTTGAAATAGCAGAGATAGCTAGCTGTCAGGAGTTGTACTGTATCATGTTTAGGTCTTGTAATCAGTAAAATTCATGCTAATTATTTTTGTTATATGTTAACTGTGTTCTTAAATAAACTTTGTTTGATAAAAGCTTCCAAGTTGGTCACTTGAATCATACCTGGAATGAAAATCCTTATGCTCACCTAGGGACATCTGAGGTTGTTGGCACTTGGAAGATTGCTGGAGACAGGAAGCCGCTGAGTCTGAGTCAGTTGATGAGCCTCTGGACTTGGTCCTAAACCAGTTAGTGGAGCTACAAAGGCAGTCAAGGGAAGTGATGTTAGCTGCATTTCTTTGATTGCAGCGCAGTGGAGTGGTCCATTCAGTCTGAAGTGATAATGTTAGCATGCCAACGCACTGAGGTCAAGTGGTAGGATGGCAGGTGCCCATAGAGACCTTGGTCCAGCATATCGGTTTTGTACTCCATCACTATAGACTAGAAGGCACCCAGCGTCAACGCGAGAGAGCTGTGAGGCAGCTCCATCTCACTCCAGCTGCCCCTTTCCCTCAAGGGGCAAGCCAAGGGCCTCTGGGCACTCAAAAGACAAGGGCTCAGCAGCTGGATATCCTGGGACCATCCATCCAGGTGCCTGGTTAATCCAAATCCCTATGCCCCATTGCCTCCAGCCCCACAGCAGGAGACCCAAAGCAGGCCAGGACCCTCCTCCAGATCTCAGCCCACCAAAGTCATGACAGATAATAGGATGCAGCAGTCAGCAGGCTACGTCCATGTCCACTCTGGATGGTGTGGTGCACCAATTCACCGCAGGCAGGGTAAGGCATGAAAAGGACATAGTTGCACAATATGGGCACTGATATTACACACGGAAATAATGTTCACACACGTAAGTGTACACTCATTTTATCTCTCCTTTTGTCCATACCTCCTCCTCATAATGAGCTATGTTGATGTAAGTCACATGTGAAATATTGATCTCTGCACACACTTATGCCAGCTCTCTCTCTCCTGCGCCTATGTTCTGTGCAGTGTTTTACCATCTGACCACATCAATAATCCCTACCCTTCAATGTAAGATATGGTTTGCACAAGAACCCCATTCCCATGTGTCACTGGGTCCCTTTCTTAGCGTAGAGGTAGGAGGTAGGAGGTATCCACCACCCCCCACTCCATCTCATCTGTATTCTTGAGAAATGAAGGTATGCTGATTAAGCAGAGATGTGACCATGCACGCAAAAGGCTCGTGCACTGCCCAACTGAATCTGCCCATTATCCTCAGAACCCTGCTGAAGACACATGAGCCTATTAATATGCGTGCTGCCATCAGCAGGCAGGTGCCTGATGTCCCGATTGTCAATCTGCTAATCCCTGCAGAACTGAAAAGCACCTTGCCATCCCCTTCATCGGAGTAGGTGCGCAGCTCCTCCAACTCATCATCTGAAACGTCCTTCTCCTTTTGCAGTGCCAGGTTGTGCAGCACATAGCAAGTCACGTAACGTGTGACACCCTTTGCAGAGTGTGCTGAAATGCTCTGCTAGATCTATTCAGCCATCAGGACTACTTTTTCACTGTCCCAATGTGGTGTTCCACCAAAGTCCAGGCCATGAGCCTCATATTTTCTTTCAGCAGGAATTCAAGGCATCCGTAGAAATCCAAAAACTGCAGCAAATTTCAGTCCCGACTTGCTTGATCTGTCAACATTGAGGGTCTTTGCAAAAGTAGTGTCTGTGGCCTTCATTTGGCATTTGTGAACAGAAGCTTGGGAGATCCTGCAGAGGTCTCCAGTGGAGCCATGGAAGGAGCCTGTGCTGTAGATGTTGAGTGTGGCAGTACTTTCACTGCCACTCCCCAAAGCACCAAATCCTACATGCAGCAATTGTGAATGACCAAATCCCTTGACATGTGCAGGCATTGGTGATCCTGATTCATGCTCATGCCATGTCTATAGACCTAGGGTCTAGCCAGGCAACCACCAATGACTGCTCTTGGAGGATGATCCTCTGCACTTGGAGGAGCACTTGGTGCCCCTTGTTCTCAAGGGTTTGGCTCCTCCCCTTGGTGACCCAGGTGCCTCTGTCACATTCTTCTTCTCCTCCATTTGATTACTGCCATAAGCAGCAATGCAGGCAGCGACAACACCAGGCTCCATCTTCCTGATGCTCTCCTCACCAGCGTATCAAAGAGACACAAAAGTCAGCATGTGTTTGTAAAGGCTCACTTTTGGTCAAAGAATTATCTGTGATTGTGGCCTTAAGGCCTCACTACATGCCAGAGGCTGCTGGCCCCCTGAAATGATGCCCATTATGGGGTAGACCTGAACATTTATCCCCACACCCTTCAAACCCACACAACCGCTGACTGCTTCAGCCTGGTAACTGGATGTTCTGCTTTCAACTGAGGTGCTGGAATGACCATGAACTGCACTCCAAGACTGTGCAGTTTGGCCTGACTAAGAGCGGAATTTCAGTATCTATATTACATCTATCAAATGAGTTCCAAGGCTTCACCTCAGGGTTCCATGGCTGCATTTCCAAGGGGATCCTCTAGCTCTGGTGAATTTGTAGGCTGCACAGTGGTTATTAAAACTAAGGGTATATCTAAGGGCCACTGAGCGATCAGTGTCGCTTGAATGGATGTAATTACTGCACTGTGTATCAATTAAGCAGCTGGTAACCTGTCTCAGCTGTGACTGTGCCCTCATCTTGGGAGCGATCTTTCAGTTGGGTGGCCACTTTGGTCATCTGTTTGTGTGAAACCTTCTCTTGCTCTTTTCCTCCTCCAGAGTCTGTGCCCTGCAGCCCCCTCCATTCCCTCCCCACAGTCACATCTGACCCCTCCCACAATGATAGCCCAGGTCCTTAAACCCTTCCCTTAGTCATGTCTGGCCTTGTCCATTATCAAGCCTGTACCCTTCAGCCCCTCCTGTAAATGGATCCATTGCCTGACAGGACATTTAAAACCACCTCCACCTTCAGTGTGTGTGGAAGTTGCAGAGATCTTCCCAAGAGACCACCTCTGAAGCCAAGAGGGTGCAGCCCAGCATCAATCCCTGTGACCATTGCATGATGGAGGTTTTGCACTCGCCTCAGAGTCCCAAGAAGACTGTAGATCACCAGCTGCACATCCTTTAAAAGCTGTTCTGAAACACATCATTGTAACTGCACACTGATTTAAATTTAACATGGAGGATGATTCTGTATAGTTCTGAACACATTGGAGAGAGAGTGTAGAAGAGGTTTACATGATTGATTTCCAGCAAACTTCAGTTATAATGACAGATTGCAGAAGTTGGGACTGTTCTTCTTGGAGAGAAGGTCAAGAGGAGATGTTGATAGAGATGTTCAAAATCATGAGGGGGCCGGACAGATTAGATAGGGAGAAACTGTTCCCACTCATAAAAGGATCAAGATTGAGGGGGCACAGATTTAACATGATTTGCAAAAGCAAAATGCAAGAAAAACACAGCAAGTGGTTTGGGTCTGGACAGTGTGGCAGAGGCAGGTTCAACTGAGTCATTCAAGAGAGCATTAGATGATTATTTGATTAAAAACAATGTGCAGGGGTACACGGAATAGGAAAGGGAATCACACTAAGTCATGATACTCATTTGGTGAGGTGGTACAGACATGATGGGTCAAAGAGCCTTCTTCTGCACTGTAATAATTTGGCTTCTGGACAGTAAGCATCATAATGAGATGCTAATGCTGTTTGCAATGTTTGGTGGTAGGGAAATGTGGCCCACCCTGAATGGGTGAAGAACACAATTGCGTCATCATTATATGACATTGGAAATCCTGTTTTGAGACCTCTCTCAAAAATCAGAGCCCAAGTGGGGAAAACGAGGAGAAATTTCTTCATAGAGGCTTGTAATATCTTATCCAAAAGACTGGTGGAATCTTGAGGACGTGTGTGTAAAAAGTCATGGTGTGGAATTTAATTTGATGGCTCTTGCAAAAAAGCTAGCACAAGCACGATAGCTCGAATAGCCTTTTTCTGTACTGTAAAAATTCTATGACCGTCTAGAAATATACTCAAATAAATAAAGGATGCGGTTAAAACTGCTAAAATCTAGACAAAACAGAAGTGTACACACCTTGTTGTGATATTTATTGATTACAAGTGTTCAACACTGTGGAAAATATAAACAATTCATGAAAAAAGCAAATGCATCGCTTTGAGAATTAAAAGTAGCAAAAATTTCAATTTTCTACTGCAGGAATCATTTCAACAGTTCTTGGAATGTACCACCAGCTTTGCAACCTTTCTCACGCTGTGCCAAAAATAAAGCCAACAGTATTTGCTGTTCCTAGTTGCGTTTCTTTTTGATTGTTACCATTTCTCCAGCCCTGAATGTGCGCACAATGTCTACCAGACATTAAAAAAAAAGCACAAAAAACCAGCAACATTGCAAATCAGGGGTCAAGAAACAGACTCAATATTTGCCTGTTTATTTTGCCACTCATGATCCAAAAATAGCCACACTCTTCAGAAGTGAATCTTCAAAATAAAGCTGGGTACTGAACAGATTTAATTTCTCCCTTCTTCTAAGAAACCAGTCCTCACCCCATCCCCAACACACCCCCATTGCAATGAATTCCAACCATTTTTCTACGTCAAAACTCAGACTGCCATTCCAGTACCTTTGTTTAATAAAGAGAGTATACCTATCTATCCATCCTATAGTAGGTTTCCATAACACAAAACATCAACAACTAAAGACTCCAGGTTGCCATGTTATCAGCACCCTCTGCTGGAGGAACAGGCAGGGGCACTGTAGAAGGCTTCCTAAGGAAGAGTGCCTCGAAATGAAACAGAGTGAGGGAGTTGTGTTGAACGCAACGTTTTGATGAAATGCAAAGAGGCAGGCGGGAATCATTTCTGACTTTTTTGAATACGTTCTTACTTCTATTTTATACGTGGCTGGGTGATGGGGTACAATTTCAGTTAAAAGAACTGGATTGGCACAGAAACAAGAAGTGAACAAAGTTAAAGTTTCTAAGCTCTTCCCACGTAAATCACTAAGGCCTATTAGTTAAACTTTTAAAGGATAAAAAGAATAGCACTGCAGATTTACATAACCTTCACAGTCCCTTCAATACGACCAGTACCTTTTTCCACATTTTTAGTTCTAGACAAATCAAGTCTAACCCCAAAATGTAGCACACAGGACAAATGTGAAAGGACAACTGCTTCCTCCGCACCCCCCCCCACCCCAACCCTCCTCCCTGGGTCTTTTCATACATTCCACAGGTGAAAAGGTCAATAAGGCCACTAAGGATTTGGTCTCCCATGCAATAATCTGTGATGGTGCACCAAACGTGTATTTTAACATACGACCCAGGAAGTTACTAGCATTTGCTGGCAGAATTCTGCTGTAGCTGACAAGAATACTTCCTTTACTTGTGATCTGTCTACTGAAGCAAATGATGGGATGTCATTAATACCATTTCAAAGCTGTTGGCGAGAACATTTTCAGAATCACTAGCACCTGTCTAGTAAGCACAATGTCTAATTTACATCCTGGCTGACCTCCAATGCAATAATCTTGCACATCAGTGCCCTGTCACAATTGTGATGGCAAAATAAAACCTCCATTCCTAAAATAGGGAAATTACCAGTTTCAAACATTTTATCTCACAAGCAACCACACCAGCCTTGTTCTCTGAACTCCTCTCCAATAAGCACACTCATGGACTTCCCCATATTTTGGTCGGTGTACCGTGACTGCTCCACCTTTGAACTGTTAGCAGCTGTTTCATTCTTCACTCTCCTTTTCTGCAATATTCCTAGAAGCCTCAAACTCCTCTTTTTTCTCCTCCCTTGCATCCGGCGACTTCATGCTGCTCTCGCTGGATTTTGCGCTGGTCATTAACCGGCGGCTCCGTGCCCCTGGCTGGTACAGCTGCATAGTCGGACGGTCCTGTAAATAACAAGTAAAAAAACTGAAAACATCTGGATGAACTACAATTCTGAGAGTTGGATTAAATGACACCACAGCTCAATATGATAAAATGTCTTCTCTTTAATTAAGCACATCACAGGCAATGCAATAAAAACAAAATTTATAACTATATTCAGAGTAACACTGTCAATACATCTATCTTCAATTGCTTCAAACAGGACATTTACATTGGATAAGCTCAGAGGCCATTGGTATATCCTTAAAAGTATTCCTTGTTTTTGAAATGAAGAGTGGATACTGCACTGCTTGATTTCAATACTACCACAGACTAGAATTAAAAAAAAATGTTTTGCTTTCTATTAGTAGCTATAAATTAACCGAAGTTTTTCAACACATTATAATGCAATCAAGCACTGGAGATTGTACTCAAGATTCACTTTTGTGGAATTAAGCTTCATATATTTGCTTAGCAATTTTAATGAGTTTACATCCATGACTGCCATTGATGCCAACCTGCAAAACAATATACATCAACTGAAAAATAGAATCTGTTGTGCAGATATTTGATGAAATGGCTCAAAAATGCACTATTAAGTGAAGAAATGGCTGACTATCATATTTGAAATGTGGATGTTTTTACAGTAGAGGCAAGTAATGCAGATTTTACTAATCCTTCCTTTATCATTATAAGATAATCTCAATGAAACATTGCATACCTTATTTCGGATTCGTTCCTTTTTTGCTGCACTATCTTCTTTCTTCTCCTCTTTAGCTTTCTCCAATTTATCATAGCTTGCTGCAATCTCTGAGCTCTCCTTCTTCCTGGTCTTTTCATTTGTTTGATCCTTTTCCTTCTTGAGCTCTTCATCTTTTTTTCGGAAAGGTTTGTCAGCCTCGCATCGTTCCCTTGGCTTCCATCGCTCTTCCTCCTGCCGCTTCTGACGCTCTTTCTCCTTCAGCCGTCTCTCACGTTCCCTTTCCTCCTTATCTCTGTAGTCTCTTCCACCGTCATCTTCAACCCTGTCAAGCACAAACAAAGTGAAACTTACTCAAGAGTTACAGCAGAATTTTAAAAAAATGAATCATATTCACTTTGGGACATACCGAATGCTGCCAAGATTGCATTTTCTTGCTTATCACGTTACCCCAAGAGGATACAGTCGTAGAGGTTTACAGCATGGAAACAAGCCCTTTGGCCCAACTTGTCCACCATTAAGCTCGCCCCAATTGCTCATGTTTGGCTCATATCCTTCCATACCAATTTTACCCACATACCTGTCTAATTGCTTTTCAAAAGACAAAATTGTACCTGCCTCTACTACTACCACCACCTCGGACAGCTAGTTCCAGACACTCACCACCGTCCGTGAAAAGACTGCCCCTTTGGGCCCTGGACAATACCCAGTCTTGGTCTGGCAAGTGGCAAATAACATTCATACCACACAAGTGCCAGGCATTGGCCATCTCCAACAATAGAGAATGTAACCATCGCTCTTTGTCATTTAATGGCATGCCCTTCAATGAATCCCCCACTGTCAACAAGCTGGGAGTTACAGTTGACCACAAACTGAATTGGACCAGCCATATAAACTAGAAGCAAGTAACTCGCTTCCTGACTGCCCAAAGTCAGTTCACCATCTACAAGGCACAAGTCAGGAGTGTGGTGAAATACCTTCTACTTGCCTGGATGAGTGCAGCTCCAACAACACTCAAGCTTGACACCATCCAAGACAGCTTAATTGCTAACAATTCCACAAACATTCAATCCCTCCACCACTGACAAACAGAGGCAGCATATGTACCATCTACAAAATACACTGCAGGAACTCACCAAGGTTCCTTAGGCAGCACCTTCCAAACACACAACAACTACCATCTACAAGAACAAGAGAAGCAAATACCTGGGAACACCATCACCTGGAGGTTCCCCTCCAAATCACCACATTGACCCAGGAGCAGTGAAGGAACGGCAAAGTCCTGGAATTCCCTCCCTAACAGCACTGTGAGTGTACCTACACCACAGGGACTGCAGCAGTTCAAGAAGGTAGTGCACCACCACCTTCTCAAGGGCAACTAGGGATGGACTACAAATGCTGGACTAGCCAGCTATACCCACATCTCATAAATGACTTAAAAAAAATCAAATAGTCTTACACAAAAAAGAGTAAGGGGGAAAATATGTACAAGCCCCGCCACTCACACCAACCCCAGAAGATGCTTTAGCAGATACTAGGTCATATCCCACTTCATTGCCTTTACCAGGAATTAATGCTTAATTCAGAGAAAGGAGAGGTTTACCTCAGCTAACACACGCTGCTGATTGCTTAAAAAGACAAAGGGCAAGATTTTACGGCCTTGCTTGACCTGAGACCAGAAAATCCCATGGTGGGTGGGGTGGTAGAATTCCAGCAGTCGTCAAAAAGTCAACTAGGAAATCCCACCAGTTATACTGGAAGGACAATACCCCCAAGAAAATGAGATCTTGGTTGATGATGTGACTATTCTAAACTAATATAGGGAAGAAATCAGTTCTTGAACTCTAGACCAATGACAATATTAGCATAGAAAGCACATTTCCTTATGATTTACACCATTGTGTTCCTCTTTGATTGTAGTATGCATGCAAACCACAACACCTATTTAGTACCATGGGCAAGAAGCTGTGCTATCATGGGCACTGAACCTGTATCTAAATAAGATGACTGTAAAAGAATGTAAAGAGTCTAATTTATTCTCACTCACTTCTTTCCTTTATCTTCTTTGATAGCACTCTCCAGGCGTTTACTCTGTCCAGTGAACGGTCGGTCCTCCTTAGCCTTTTCTCTCTCCAGTTTCTTCACTTTCTCCCTAGACTTTTCCAAACTGGTGTCATCTCCTTTATCTGATTTCTTCAGAAGCTACAAATACACAATTATATTTTGTTGCTCAACATTTTTTAAAAATGTTATATAAAAGTGCTTTTGTTAGAACACTGACATAATTTCAGGTACCTTTATCTTAGGTTCATCCTTTGATCTGTCCTTCTCTTTATCAAATCCTTTCTCCAGCATCTTCTTTTGCTTCTCTGCTTCTCTCCTTTTCCGCCTTTCATCCTCTCTCCATTTTCTCCTTTCTTCCTCACGGAGTCGCCTCTTTTCCAGCTCTCTTCTCCTCCTTTCTTCTCTCTTTTCCTCTCGTATTCTCTGATATCAGGATGGTGTGGGGAGAGGATGAACATAAGGTTCGCACAGGAGACAATCAATGGCAAACTTGAATAAACACAATTGTTTTTCCTTATTTTGGCTTTTTAAAAATGACAAAAACCAGAAAATCACTTACCTGTTTGTTTTTCACGTAGTCCAAAAGCGGTGTGGTTTTTTTAGCTGTTAAGTGTAAAGAATAATTATTTCATCCATGTAAAAAACTTATGATTTTGAATTCTAACAAAATGGCAACAACACTAGGAAAACATGAATATATAAAATAAATCAAATGGGAGTTCAAGAAACCTATTTTTCTGACAAGTGGTGTGAACGTGGAACCACAGGAAGTGGTTGAGGTTAATTTTACAGATGTATTTGAGGTGAAATTAGATAAACATGGGGGAAGAATGGAAGAGAGGATTAGGCTGATAAAGAGTTGGATGAGGAAGGTTGGAAGCAATGAATGGAGTATTAACAAGGCAAGGACTGGCTGGACCAAATAAAGGGGGTGCAGAGGAGATTCACCAGGATACTGCCTGGGATGGAAGATTTAAGTTATGAAGAGAGTTGCATAAAATTGGGTTGTTTTCGTTGGAGCAGAGAAGACCAAGGGGTGATCTGATTGAAGTGTACAGGATTATGAGAGACACGGACAGAGTGGATAAGGAGCAGCTGCTCCCTTTGGTTAGGGTACATAGGTTCATGGTGAAAGGCAGTAAGTTTAGTGGGGTGTGCGTGTGGAAATGTGAGGAAATACTTACCCAGAGCATGCTGACATTCTAGAACGTGCTGCCTGGGAAGATGGTAGAGTCAGGTTGCCTCACATTCTTTAAAAGATATCTAGGTGAGTACTTGGCACATCATAACATCCAGGGCTATGGGCCAAGTGCTACAGATGGGATTAGTTGGAAATTCAAGTGTTCTAATCTGTCAGTGCAGATTTGATGGGCCAAAGGGCCTCTTCTGCGCTATGCGACTCTATGAGAATATACTAGATTGAGATCAGCTATGTTATGTAATAAAGCACATTGTATCGTGAATTGAAAGCATTAGTATAAGATGAGCCAGCATTTACAAACTGAGCTTGTGCATGAGAGATCAGGGCTGTATTTCACAGGGATGTGTTTATAACCTAACAATAGTTGCTGCAAGTGATTTTTTAGGATGCTTCAGAGGGCATCAAGAGTCAGCTATTCGGGTGGACTAGGAGTATACGCCATCTCAGAATCGAGGATTAGTGAAACAGCTGGATTAAACAATAACCACAACCACCCAGCTGATTCAACTTATTTTCAGACACCAGCTCGCCAATTCATGGAATTCAATTGACAGTAGGATTTGAATTCATAAATAAGTCATACATACTGCACTATCTGCCCTGGTTTAGGATCTCATCAGGGCTATGCAAGTAGTGAGGCGGGGATACGGCAGAAGATCAGAAAATTAAATACAAGCAACAGACAATGGGAAATACATTTTAAAATAATTTAAACAGCATACAAGCTGTTCAAGTCAAGGCCTGATTATGCATACATGGCCATAACAGAAATATTTCCATTAAAAAAATTACAAAACTTATATCAGGCAGGTTAAAGCAGTGAGATCCAATGACTACCTATAGCCTGACAGACCACACCACAAACCATGAGGGGAAGGAATTAAATCGTGTCAATTAGTGTAGCACTACATTGAAGATTATTGTATTTAGAAATTATATGCAGCTAAAAGTTTATACACTAAGATTGAAAAGCAAATTATTAGTAAATTAATTCTACAATAATTTATAGGATCAAGTACTTCAATTTGTCATTTTTATCAAGAAACTGCAAGACATAAACAAATACCAGCTTGGAAACTGATCAGATTTATTTAAAAAGCTCATTTTACCTGCTAACTCTTTTGTTTTGGCTTCAATTTCCTCCAAAAGTGTTTCGGGATTGTTTGAATTTTTCTCATCATCCGCATTATTATAACTCTCCAAAAACTTCTTATATTCAGGATCTGATATTTTAAAAAAGTACAAAGAAGTTTAAAAAAAAACTTGCTCCAGTTCCAAGCTAAACATAACTTTTTGTTTTGAGTCTTGGTTACCTCAAGGCTCTTACATCCAAGAAATCTGCCACTTCCCTGAGAAAAAAATCTTTATTCTCTAACTTTGCTTCTGAGAAACTTGTGACATGAACTTATATTGCAGTGACAATAGGCACTTACAAATAGTGCCATTTAGGAACTGCCACTGTGGAATAGCAGAAATCCCTTCTGCACCTGAGGCAGCAAGACTAATCAGAGGATTGAACGTGCATCCCAAAGTACCGCACAAGAGATTGTTTCATGATGTTGACCTAGTCTACCCTCAACAGCAGTTTAATTTAGGAATGTTTTAAAAAACAAAACTACAATATCAGTTTCAAAGAAAGGGAGGGGGAAAAACAGTTAAATCCTTTCTGTTGTGCTTTTCTCAGGTTTGTTTACTTGGGCAGTTTTGTACAGCGATCCCTGGCTCATTCGGCTTAGTTGACCTCAAATCAAGTTTAGTGATTAGGGCATTAACAATTAGCCTCAGTGCCTCTGGACTAGGCTTGGGGTGCAGATTGCTGGAAGCATTTTTTCACCCAGAGAAAGGATGAGCTTGGTTCTGATTTCCCAACATATGGAACAGTCTCTCTGATCTCATTAAAAGCTCTCGCTTTTCACAAGGGAAGGAACTACCTCTAAGCCACAGTATATAAAAAAAGCTCACAATTTCAAGAATATTTTCCGTTCCCCTGACCCAACAAGTGGCGCTAATGCAATAGAAAAAAGCATATTACTTCAAAATACTTCAACAGCAGTCAACATAGCAATGATAACACAGCACAAATAGACTGGAACAACAACTGGCAATTCAGCTTCCTCAAAAATACAGAATAAAGCCATTCTTTTTACGCAGCTCCCTTATGCCAGGAGAAGGGCAACCCAGACAATAGACTTCTCTACAAAGACCAGAAATACTGGTCCCCGGACAGCTACACAACTCCCTGTGATGTACGAGGAGACCTATAACCCCCACTTGCACAAAAAGTATATCAGTTTAGTTAGAGCATCTTGCAGCACGGGCTTGGAGGGGACGAAGGGCCTGTTCATGTGTTCTTTGTTCAAGTACTGCCAAGTCGTCTGGCTAAAGACAGCAAAATTCATGACAATTTAACACTGGCATGTCAAAGCGTCACAGGTCTTTGGGACTGGAATGGAAGTAAATTATGCTTTGCTGTTTAATCTACAGCATGAGAGATTAACTAGAACAATGGCATTTTTAAACATTTCAGGAGAACCAACATATTTTTCAGTTGCCCCTATCCATCATAATTAATCTGCAGCTGTTTCCCAACTAGGATTTCCTTAAATTAACGGAATTAAAAATTAACAGAAGAAAATTGTTAGGGACAGATTGAGAGAACGGGTGTGATTTTGAATCTGTTTTTTTAACCCAACAAGGTCTTATACCAGTGAGCTGAACACAGGAAACAACATACCAGCCTAGGAGTTTAAATGTCATACTAAGTAGTCAGGTCTTGAAAAAACTAATTTTATATTTATGTCAATATTTCCCAATATGATACAAATATAACTTATTAATAAACACGTTTAAAACTTTTTGATATTTTAGCTTTTAACGTGCATATCCAGTGATGAAGTGAAAACGTTGAGAGTTTCAAGTTTCTAGGTGTCCAGATCACCAACCACCTGTCCTGGTCCTTCCAGTCCAATGCTATTGTTAAGAAAACCCACCAACACTTCTACTTTCTCAGGAGCCTAAGGAAATAAGGCTAGGACACTCACCAATTTTTACAAATGTGCCATAAAAAGAATCCTTTCTGGATGTATCACAGTTTGGTATGGTTCCTGCTCTGACCAAGACTACAAGAAACTACAAAAGTTGTGAATGTAACCCAGTCCATCATGCAAATCAACCTCCATCCATTGACTCCGTCTACACTTTCTGCTGTCTCAGAAAAGCAGCCAGTATAATCCAGGGTCCCACACATCCTGGACATACTCTCTTCCACCTTCTTCCATCAGGAAAAAAAATACAAAAGTCTGAGAACACATACCAACTGACTTAAGAACATCTTCTAACCCTGCTGCTATCAGACCTTTGAAGGGACCTACCATATATCAAGCTGATCTTTCTCTACACCCCAATTGTAACTGCAACACCATATTCTGTACCCTTTCCTTCTCCCCTATCAATGGTATGTCTTGCCTATACAGCGTGCAAGAAACAATACTTTTCAGTGTATCCCAATACGTATGAAAATAACCAGTCAAATCAAATCTTCATTTAACTCTAAAATTTACAAAAACTGAACGTTATTCAGTGCATTTTACTTCCTGGTTTCCTGTCGCAAGAAAATACCTTCATTTGATCGGATGCTTACACTTCCTGACGACATCTCCGTTCCTGGGTACCATGCACTCTACCTGAATTGGTGCCAGATTCAAACCAAGGCAAATACATGCCACAAAGATTTCTAAAACATTGTGGGCAGCTCTCTTGGAGTCATTGCTTCACTGCTGACTGAAAAATCCACACCTGTGCTTAATATATTTTCTATGAGGTGACAGAGCAGTGGTGATAAAAAGAAGAGAGTAATTTAAATTCTGTCCACCTAGCTGAAGGACATGAAAGTAGAAACAAAATGGAATAGGACAAGAAAATTACACTTTACAACAAAGTGTTTACATTGTAAAAAATATAGTCTCTCCATACCATCACTAAAATGTATGAGGTCCGTGCCATCTTCAACAGTTCCTAGTTTTGCATCTTTTTTCTTGCTCTTCTTCTTGGGAATCTTCTGAAAAGGGGCAAATTCTACAATAGCAGGGTACTCCTGACCTGTTGGTTGGACAAGAGGCAAACAGAGAATAAAAATAATGGAGCTCTGACAATTAAAATGGCTCAAATTAAACCTTCCTTCAACAATACATTTTTCTGTCATCTTAAATTCATAAACAATTGGAACTAAAAATGTTAATGTCTTCTTTAAGATAGACTCTGCAGTTATTTTAATTAGTAAATAAGGTTACATTAGAAGATTATCATTGACCAGAAACTGAACTGGGCTAGCCACATAAATATTGTGGTTACGAGATCAGGTCAAAGGCTACGAATCCTATGGCAAGGAAATTAGCTCCTAACGCCCCAAAGTCTGTTCATCATCTGCAAGACACAAGTCAGGAGTGTAACGGAATACTTGCCACTTGCCTGGATGAGTCCAGCTCCAAAAACACTCAAGCTTGAAACCATGCAGGAAAAAGCAACCTGCTTGATTGGCACCCATTCACAAACATTCACTCGCTTCATCACTGACATACAATGCAGTAGTGTTTACCAACTACAATATTCATTTAAGCAGTAAAGGTATTTAAAAAGAATCATTCACCATTCACTTTCCAGCTGCTTTGATTGATTTAAATGGGAAAAGTACAAATAATGCTTCTGCACCTGATGTAAAGCCTCAGAATAATCCCCATTATAGTTGAAAGATTTTTGAATAATGTTAAGATACCCAGAAAAGATAGATGCATGCAATTCTTTATAATATATATTTGAAAACGTATGCTTGAAGGCAAATAGATTCTGCATCACAGAACCAGGGACCAAGTTCAATTCCTGCCTTGGCTGTGTGGAGTTTTGCACGTTCTCCCCATGTCTGCGTGGGTTTCTTCTGGGAGCTCCAGTCTCCTCCCAAAGATGTACAGGTTAGGTGGATTGGCCATGCTAAATCACCCATTAACGTCACAAAATATATAGGTTAAGGGAATTAGCAGGATAAATACATGGTAAGACTGGGTAAATTTCAGTGCAGACTCAATGGGCCAAATTACCTCCTTCGGCACTGTAGGGGTTCCATGATTCTAAAGAAGTGAAACAAATGAGAAGGTATCGGCATACTTACTGACGTACAAAGTTAAAAATACCTTACCTTTGCTGTCGATGAAAACATAGCCATCAAACTGATCCCTGAAGAGGACAATGTCGTCTTGGTTTTTGAAGTTGATGTACGCTCTAGAAAATATGTGTGGAAATAAACTGTGGAAAAATAACAGGTTTTAGGTCAGAATTAAACCAGAAAGGTGCAATCAACTTCAATTACTTAGTAGTAATATTACACAAAATAAAATTTGCAGTCATTAGTTGTGATTGCATTACATGCACACAAAAAAAAATTCCCCTCATTATAGCCAGATCAAGTTCCATAAAACACAAGAGATAGGAGAAGGACACCACGTAGCCCATAGGAAATTTCTCCTAGTCACAGTCCTAAATAATCAACCCTTAACCCAAGAATTCTATCTTCCCCAGCTAAAGAACCTCTCAGTGTGTACCCTGTCAAGCCCCTTCAGAATCTTATACACTTCATGAGATCATGTCTCCTTCTTTGAAATTCTACAGAATAATCGGCTCAATTTACTCAAGTCTCTGATTACAGGACAATCCTCTCAGCCCATCTTGGTTGTACTGCCTCCAATGAAGTATACCCTCCCTAAGATAGGGAGTTTGAAATTGCATAACACGTTCCAGGTGTGATCTTGGCAAAGTCCTGTATAATTGTAGCAAACTTCTTTATTTTTGTACTTAAATCTCTTTGTATTAAAGGCCAACATGCTAATTGCCTTACTAACTCTTTGCTAACTTTGAGTTCCTTTTACAAGCACGTTCTCAGAATGTTAACAGTTACAAGTTTTACACCTTTCAGAAAATATTCTGGTTTTCAATTCTTATAACCAAATTGAATAACTTCACACTTTTCCACATTATACGTCAGCTACCATCTTGTTGCCCACTTACTTGATCTGTCTACATTTCTTTGTAGCTTCTGTTTCTTCCTTATGATTTAATATTTCTACCATGTTTTGAATCATCAACAAACTTAGATATTGTAATGACCTCAACGAGGCCCATGAGGTTGGAGTACAAGCTCCCTGATTGAGGTAATGATTGCCTGCCCAATCAGGGAGTCTCACCTGCATGCATAAGTGTCAGGATTCTGACTTTGTACCTGAAGAACTCTTAGAAGTGGAATCGAGTTTGTAAATAAAGGAAATCCGATGAAGGGACACCAGCCTGAAGAGTTATTCAGATACGTTACTCTTGCTTTTCCAAGTCATTAAATATACTGGATACAGCAAAAGCCCCAACACTGATCCTTGCAGCACTCCATTCATCACAGACTGTCAACTTGAGAAGCTCCATTTATGCCCATTCTTTGTTCCTGTCCATCATCTAACCCTCTATCCATGCTTGTACTCTCCATGCCATAAGTCCTTATCTTGCCTATTGAACATTTGTATGGCACCTTATCAAATGACTTTTGGAAAGCATCTTAATCATTTATCTCCTTTATGAACCCTATTGGCCATATTTTCAAAAAATGAATAAAGCTGTCAAACAGAATTGTTAACCTGTTTTATTCATACTATAATCTTCTAAGTGCATTGTTATTCCTTAATAATAAATTTCAATCCTTTCCCAGCATTCAATGTTAGGCCAGCTGGCCTATAGTTCTCAGGTTACTCTCCCCCTCCTTTCTTGAATAGAGGTATCACATTTGCTAACTTTCAATCTGACGGAGCTAGGGAATTTTGGAAAATCATAGCAGCAGAAATAGTGACATTCTTGGTATCTCTTTTAGAACACTCCTGATGCAGGCCACCAGGTTGTGGGATTTGTCGAGTTCCCCAGTACTTTTTCTCTGCAGATATTAACTTCATCGCTTTTTTCACACCTCGCTTAACCTCCATTTCTGATATGCCTTTGTCTTCTGATTTGAAGACAGGCACTAAATAGCTGTTCAATGCCTCTATTTTCTCATTCCCTTTGTCTCTGCTTCTGAGGGACTAACATTTATTTTAGCTATCCTCTTCCTTTTATATACTTGTAAAAGCTTATACGACCTGCTTTATATTTCAGATTATATTCCATACTCTCCTAATTCATTAATTTTTGGTGACTGTTAGTTTCGAAAATATTCCCAGTCCTCAGACTCTCCACTATTCTTTGTGATCTTATATTTGGTTTATTATCATCATCACCACATGTATTAACATGCGAGAAGTATTGTTTCTTGTATGCTACACAAAGCATACCATTCATAGAGAAGGAAACAGGAGAGAGCAGAATGTAGCGTTAGTCATAGCTAGGGTGTAGAGAAAGATTAATTTAATGCAAGGCAAGTCCATTCAAAAGTCAGTGACAGCAACAGGGAAGAAGCTGTTCTTGAGTCAGTTGGTACATAACCTCAGACTTTTGAATCTTTTTCCTGACTGGAGAAGGTGGAAAACAGAATATATAAGCCCCTCCTTTTAACCTCACACCATTCTAAAGTTCTTGAGTAAGCCTCTGCATCGTAGCACGCTGCAGCTTTTCGCCCTTTAAATAGTAATCCCCCTACTATTATTTCTGCCAAAGGGGATAACCTCACACTTGCTAACATTATACTCCATCTGCCAGGTCCTCGCCCACTCGCTCAGCCTATCCAGATCCCTCTGCAGACTTTCCACACCCTCCACGCAGTTTGCTTTTCCACTCATGTTCGTGTCATCAGCAAATTTCATCACCCTACACTCAGCCCCCTCCTCCAGATCGTCTATATAAATGGTAAATAGCTGAGGCCTCAGCACCGATCCCTGCAGCACTCCACTAGCCACCAACCGCCAATCAGAATAGCGCCCATTGATACCAACTCTCTGCTTCCTATTAGACAACCAAACCTCTATCCACACTAACATCTTACCCCCAACTCCATGCACCCTAACCTTCTGTAGCAGCCTTTTATGAAGCACCTTATCAAACGCCTTTTGAAAATCTAAAAACACCACATCCACTGGTTCCCCTCTGTCTACCGCACTAGTCACATCCTCATAGAAATCCAATAAATTCATCAAACACGACTTCCCCTTAACGAATCCGTGCTGTGTCTGCTTGATCAAACCATTCTTTTCTAGGTGCCTCGCTATTTCTTCTTTGATGACGGATTCAAGCATTTTTCCAACTACAGACATTAAACTAACCGGCCTATAATTCCCTGCCTTTTGTCTGCTACCTTTTTTAAACAGCAGCGTAACATTAGCCGTTTTCCAATCTTCTGGCACTTCCCTGGAATCCAGCGAATTTTGGTAAATAATTAATAAAGCATCCACTATGACCTCTGCCATTTCCTTCAGAACCCTGGGATGCATTCCATCCAATCCTGGGGACTTGTCCACCTTCAGTCCCGTTAGTCTATCAAGCACTACCTCTCTAGTGACAGTAATCGCATTCAGGCCCTCAACTCCTACCATCCTTCTATCTTTAAGATCCGGCAAACTATTTGTGTCCTCCTCCATGAAGACAGAGGCAAAAAACTTATTTAAGGCCTCAGCCATTTCCTCATCTCCCACCGCTAAATCCCCACTCTCATCCTCTAAGGGTCTAACGTTCACTCTAGCCAGCCTCCTCTTCTTTATATATTTGTAAAAACTTTTACTGTCCTTTTTTATATTTAGTGCTAGTTTAGCTTCACAGTCTATCTTTCCTTTCTTTATCAACTTCTTAGTCATTCTTTGTTGATTTTTAAATTTTTCCCAATTTTCTAATCGCCCACTACTTTTAGCCACTCTGAACGCATCAGCTTTTAACTTAATACTCTCCTTTATTTCCGTCGATAACCACAGCTGGTTATCCTTTCTCCTACATTCCTTTATCATCGGAATATATTTCTGCTGAGTACCAAAAAAGATCTCCTTAAAAATCCTCCACTGTTCCTCAGCCGTCCTACCAATCTGCGCCCCCAATCTACATTTGCCAAATTCCTCTCTCATCCTATCATACTCCCCTCTGTTCAGACAGAGGACACAGGTTCGGGACCCTACTTTCTTGCATCAAAAACTCAACTATACAATGATCGCTCATCCCAAGAGGATCCCTCACAATAAGATCCCTAATTCTACCTGCCTCGTTACACAACACCAAATCTAAGATAGCTTGCTCCCTCGTAGGTTCCGTCACACACTGCTCAAGGAAACTATCCCGACAGCATTCCAAGAACTCTTCCTCGAGCCCACCACCTCCGACTTGGGTCAACCAATATGCAGATTAAAATCCCCCATAATTATCACCGTTCCATTTCTGCACGCATCATTTATTTGCTTGTTTATAGCCCACCCCACCTCTAAGTTATTATTTGGGGGCCTATAGACCACACCCACCAGTGTCTTCCTCCCCTTACTATTCCTTATCTCCACCCACAACGATTCCACGTTTTGCTCTTTGGAGCCTATATCTTCCCTTACTACCGCCCTGATATTATCCTTAATTAACAGAGCTACCCCACCCCCTTTTTCCTCCCGTCTATCCTTCCTAAACACTTGATACCCTTGGACATTCAGCTCCCAGTCCCTGCAACCACATTTCCGTAATGGCCACTAGATCATATCCATTTGTGCTG
The DNA here is from genome assembly GCF_965287045.1 of Carcharhinus amblyrhynchos. Classification (NCBI taxonomy): domain Eukaryota; kingdom Metazoa; phylum Chordata; class Chondrichthyes; order Carcharhiniformes; family Carcharhinidae; genus Carcharhinus; species Carcharhinus amblyrhynchos. Next base: position 129,297,116 of record NC_137327.1, read on the forward strand.
ATCTGTGCCATCAGCTCATTCACTTTGTTCCGAATGCTTCGTGCATTCAGGTAAAGTGTCTTTATACCAGCCTTTATCTGGACCTTATTTGAAGGAATGCTACTAACCTTTCTCATGCCCCCTACTTCTTTTATTATTGGGACATCCTCAACATTTTCCCACGCCCGTACCCTCTCTTTTACTTTAGATATTGTAATTTCTCCCACCCCTGCACCCTCTCCCCGCTAATTAGTTTAAAGTCCTATCTACAGTCCTAGTTATACAATTCGCCAGGACTCTGGTCCCAGCATGGTTCAGACTAAGACCATCCCATCTGAACAGGTTCCATCTGCCCCAATACTGGTGCCAATGCCCCATAAATTCAAACCCATTCCCTCCACGCCAATTCCTGAGCCACCCATTCATCTCTTTAATCCTATTTACCCTGCGTTCATCTGCATGTGGTTCAGGTAGTAATCCAGAGATAACCAACTTGTCGGTTCTGCTTTTTAATTTGATTTCCAGCTTTGCATGCTCCCTCTGCAGATCCTTAGTTCCCATTTTGCCTATGTCGTTGGCACCCACATGTACCACAACGACCGGGTTCTCACCCTCCCACTCCAGGTTCCTCTGCAATCTAAAATACTATTAAATCTAAAATACCTTTATCCACAGTTGGTTCAACAATGTATTGCCACAGAAACTAATCACTGAAAACATTCTAAAAACTAATTGCTAGACCACTCTTGCCAATTTGATTGGTCAAATCTATAAGAAGATTAAAATATCCCACTATTATTATTTTGCCTTTGTTCGATTCTCCAAAAGTTTGTTTAATGCTCTGTCCAACAGTATAGTTAGGGGGCCTATAAACTACTCCCACTAGCATTCGAAGTCTTGCTTTTCCTTATCTCCACCTATACTGATTCTACTCCACGATCTTCCAGATCAAGATCCTTTCCCACTAATATCCTTATTCAATCCTTTACAATCAGGCCTACCTGTCCTCCTTTGTTATTCTGTATGCCTTTAGGAAATATTGTGCATCCTATTTCCCCACCTTGCTCATCAAGTAAACATATTACTGTAATGATGATTCGATATACACAATGGGTGAGATTCTCTGGACTTCACTCAGCATTTTCCCTGGTGGCAGGATCCTACTATCATAATGGGAATTCCCATTGAAGTCAACCCATGCCACCGGGAAATCTGGGGCAGAGGGTGCGATCAGAGAATCCTATCGGCATGAATGGCCAGAGAATCCTGGCCCATTTCTCTCTACTTTTGCCACTAGTTCATCTACCTTAATGCACATGCTTCAAGCATTTAGCTAAAAAACCTTTCCATTTCTGTTACCGCTACTGTTACAATCTCAGCTGATGTTACTACTGAAAAGTCAGATCCCAGAGTGAAACATGGCTTGATAAGTCCCAGTTATTTTCTAAAGAAATCGTGGTAAGTTACTGCAAACTCATAGGAGGCTGCTGATGAACTTTCAAGACACGGAATAAAATATTTATTGAACAAGAAAAGTGAACTGTATTTCACCAGACAGAAAGGTTCATAAATCTCAATACAAATGCAAGATAGTGAATGAAATATTCATTATTCTTTCATCCAAACTATATCTTTACAGGTGCATACAAATTTGGAAAGATAAAACAAATGACCATATCTTATATGCTAATATTCAGGGTATTCATGTGAACCATCACAATCCAATATAAATAACAGATGCAACCAAAGCAGATTCTATGGTTTTCTCAACAATCTGCCCAGATGCTTGTCACACATTGAGCCAGGTGGTCTCGCACTCTCTCACAATGGTTTCCAATCTATCCATTTGAAGATCTCACTTGCAAATTAAAATTATTAAATTGAATTAGCTTTAAAATGACAAGAGTCAGCATTTGTCAAATTTCAATTGTATTCTTTACACAATATATTTAAAAATGATCTTCCAAAAATCCAGTGTTCAATTTACTAAAGTTGAATTTGTAAAATTGTTCTTTTTTGTTAGTGTTTTGAAGTTTTGCAAATGGCTCGTTGAAGGTAACACTGAATGATTATTAGTATCAGAATACAATTTTTTAACCACAGAAGGCTGTGGAGGAAGAGTTACTGAATACATTTAAGAAGAAAATGGATAGACTTCCAGACTCTAAAAGGTATCAAGTGTTATGGGGAGAGTGCTGGGATATATGTTGAGAGAGAGGATCAGCCATGATCACATTGAATATGGAGCAGGCTCAATGGGCTGAATGGACTACTCCTATTTTTTGTCTCCATGAATTGTTTCCAAACATCACTCTCACTTGATGGATTTAATCAGGATTCACCTCAGGTTTTAAAACTCACTGAGATACTTTCTCCCAGGTTGTCATGTACACTGAAGTTTCAGGTTTCAAGCACAATTTCAGATCTGCAGCAATGCCAAGCAGTGCAGCTGTGCCAGAAGGACACCTTTTCACTTATGGTCTGCAGCACAGAATCACCAACCTTTGGCTGCCCTCTTCAATCTTTAGGGCTTTTCTTAAGCTCATCTGCTCCTCGCACTTCTCTCTCTTCAATCTGAAGGCTATTGCTTTGCTCTCTCAACTTTACCTAACAGAATCAGTTTCTGATCTCTGGTTTTGCCCCTTAACAAGGACCTTCTTCTGGTAACTGTTTCTGTCCCACTCCCTGGTTTGGCATCTTCTTCCTTGTCCCCCTCCCTATGTCCTACTCCTTGGGATACCTTCTCTGCAATGGTGTGCCTCTTCAGGTCACCTAACCTGTAGCTGCACACGGTTTCACTTTTCTTCTTCGCATATGAGTACAGCCAGTTGAAGAATGCAAAAATGGATGAACTGCACAGGTGTGGCCCTTTCCCTGCTGGCAAATGTGCAGAAGTCCCAAGGCCCAATGTATTCCCAAATTCCGAACTAAACCAAAATTTTATTTCATCACACTACTCCCAGTGTGGACCTCATTCACTAATGTCTGTTGCTGTTAAACTCTGTCCCTTCCTGTCCCACTACTTTTCTCTTTATATTTCCAAATCTCCTTTCACTTGAACCCTCCCCTACTCTATTAATTACACGTTTGTGATTCAGAAATTGAACTCTGGCCCAACATAACACTCTCAAACTAAATCATAATCTTCGGGTTAAACGCAAAAGGCTGAAGTCTACTGTTGCAATTACAAGAGTTAAAACAAAAAATGTAAACATTACAGTTGAAATTTCCCCCACAGGTCAACCAAGCTGATTCAGGCTGCATCCTCATGAAATAAGAAATACTTACAAAAATTCCACTTGTGGACATTCCCTCTCATTTTGTAAACATTAAGTCCAGAAGTGGCTGCTCACAAATCAGGTTCTTTGCAGCCAATTTTTTTTTTATATAGTTCCAAACTTTATTACAAACAAACAGTGCAGAAGTGCTGCCCGCTGAGAGAATTACAATAAATACAATTCTCAGTCAGTTCTGAAGAAAGGTCTATGACCTGAAACGTTAACTCTTATTGCTCAGATACGGCCAGATCTTCTGAATAATTCCAGCATAATCTGTTTGTATTTCAGAATTCCAGCATACACAGTAGCTGGTTTAAGGCCCAAGCAGAGCTGGTGTGCAAGGCAAACTCACTCCTTTAGGTGATAACTTTGAGCATGCATGATCTCATACACGTGCACAGTTCTGTTCTTTAGGATTGCTTTTTAACGTTAGACTAGGTGGGAGCAGCCTCTTAATCAATAGCCCTGTGAAGTTCAACCATACATTACTTTACATAGTGTCAAGTACAGGTTGTACAAGACAGCAGCTTGAAAGCCTTTTACGGTCCATGGGCAGAATGGGATCTGCCTTCAGATGTGTGTTGTCAGTTTTATATCCAAAATTGTTCTGCAGCTCATCAGGCTTATAATCAATGCAATCAAACGATTTGAGGACATACATGCAAATTAAACTCTAGTCTTTCTCAGTGAGGTGCCAAGATTTTATCAACTGCCATCCCCATGAATACTGCACTACAACATTATCAACACTACAGAAGGTCGAGGCCATTGATACAAGCAAGAGTTTAAATGAAACAAAAGGCAACCCCCTCAGATTTTTAAGGTAGTTTGATCATGTTGCCCTTGCAATTTTTAAAATAGTTTGATGCAATTCTGTTACAATAACTACCTACCTCGAATTGGTAGAAAAAAATTCAAAGTAATCATGCTCAGGCAATGGGGCAAGTTGCTCTTCCAACTGTTCTTTTGTCAGACTGGGAGGCAAACGACGGATCACCACCTAATGGGTAAAGGCAGTTAAAATATATATATATCAGCTATTTCTTTACAAATATATACAATATTAAAGTTAGAACAATTTTTAAAATAGCTTTAAATTTAGGAACAGATTGCTCCGATTAAACATCCGGTGAACCACGTTTGGATGTTAACAGACAATGACAGAAACAAAAGAGCAAACAATACAATTATTGCCGTTTTGTAACTAAGGTTACGACTCCTCTACAGAGAAGTATGTTTTTTACTAATTTTTCACTCCATCATTAAAGTTACAAAACCAATGGATTGGGTAAACCCAAACTGTTCCTTACTTGCACCAAAAACCAAGTTCAAATTCCAGTCAAATCCAATTCAAGGTCACCAGAAGAGAGACAAACAAGATCCAAGCTGACAAAATAAGGCAATGTCAAAAGGCCGAGAAGTGTCGTGTTGCCAAAGCTTTTCGTATTGTACTCATCAAGGCAAGTGCAACAATGCCAAATTTCAAACAATCACAATTTATACTACAAGAGAAAAGGGTGCTGTCTGGTTGGCAAATGGTCAAGGCATTGTTATGGAAAAAGCAACAGAACTGTCAGCTTCTCAAGCTTCTGGGTAATTCAGAAAAAGACTTGAGCATATTTCTTTTATTTGCAGGGAACAGCTCCTTGCTCTAAACTTTAAAACTGTGTGTGCCAACCATTCAGTAACCCTTTCTCCTGTAGTAAAAATTGTTGGTCTTTTGAAATATGACATTCTTTTGTTTGCCCCAATGACTGCAAGACAAACAGCTTCAGCAATACGTCTGTCTTTTCAGCAGTACTCAACTTGCGTAGCAAATGTGTAACCTACCTCAGTTAGAGAATGGCAAATAAACAGCCATTCAAAAATCAAGAAAAACTTTAATGACACAAAACACTTCACATCAGATCATTCAAACATTGAAACATCTCTTATAAAAATGCCTTCAGTTCAAACAGCAAGTGCTGATAGCATCAGTAAATCTGAGAAAGGTAAATACAACACACAAGTAAGATATTGCCAATTCTGGAAACAGAAGCTGATAAAGGCCCATCCAAATCTAGCCCTGACCTGCTGAGCTTCCAGCATTTTCTATCAATTAAGGCAAACTCAAAGCAGTTGACTTAACCAGCGGAATGACTCAGCCACAAGTGCACATACTAATCCAGTTCTTTCAGGCTATTATTATTGTTGCCGTTGCAAAAAAGTGAATGTCTCACACAAATCACTTACAACAATGAAAACAAGCATTCATTACAATGACATGCATGGGAAAACAAAAAGTGGGAAACCAGGAACTTCCAAGAAAATAGCCCAACTGCTTTGGAGCTGTACAATTAAGTTGATTTATTACTGTCACATGTATTGGGATACAGTGACAAGTATTGTTTCTTGTGCACTATACAGACAAAACATGCTATTCATAGAGTACTCTGGGGAGGAGGAAAAGAGGTGCAGAATATAGTCTTGTAGTTATAAATAGGGTGAAGAGAAACATGGAGGGCGAGAGAATATCATAGGCATCATGGTGGCACTGCAGTTAACACTGCTACCACCTGGCACCAGGGACCCAGGTTTGATTCCCAGCTTGGGTCACTGCCTGTGCAGAGTCTGCACATTCTTCCCGTATCTGCGTGGGTTTCCTCCAGGGGCTCAAGTTTCCTCCCACAGTCAGAAAAATATGCTGGTTAGGTGCATTGGCTATGCTGAATTCTCCCTGTGAACCAGAACAGGTGCCGAATGTGACGACTGGGAGATTTTCTCAGTCACTTCATTGCGGTGTCAAAGTAAGTCTACTTATGACACTAGAGTTTATTCATATGTCAATATTAGCGTTTAACAAATAAACTTAAACTATATTTACACTGTCAGGTTTAATTTACAAAACCAAAGGTGACTTGTTTAACCAGAGTATAGACAGCAAACCATTTAGGGAGACATTGCTTCCTGAAGTGAGCCCTGCCTCAGGCCTGTTGCCCCACAAACCTTAGTCAGGATCTCCTTCTTCTCTTTCTTCTCGACTCGCTCCGCCTTCTCCTCCACTTTAACTTCCACTTTCTTCTCCCGGGGTTTGGTATTCTCCTTATCCTCCTTCATGTTTAACACCGCTGCCTCCAGTGTTCACGCCTGCCCCCACTGCCTCTCCCACTCCCAACTTCAGCTCAGCCGGGCCTACTGCTCCCTGTCACGTCACTCAAACCCGCCTCCGCTCCTGATTGGCGACTGGGAGGAGGGGGCGGGGGGGGCCGGCGGCCTGCGATCGCGAGATGTGAAGCGAGTTCTCGCGCCGGCCCGGCTCTCGCGCGGTCAGGGAGGCGTTAGTGCTGCGCATGTTCGGTGCGAGGTCAGTTCTACGCATGCTCGGTGCGCCCCGGGTTGGGGGGGAAGGTCAGTCGGTTGCGGGGCGGGGGAGGCAGGTAGGCCCAGGATGTGGTACGAGATCTTACCCGGTCTCTTCATCATGGCCGGCTGCATGACGGTGCCCGGACTCGCCACCATCTACGTTCACCGGTGGACGAACGGCGGCAAGGTAACCCTGGTCGGGTGCAGTTGCATTTAGATGGCGCCTGTCCGAGGGTTTGAGGATTGGCCTGCAGCCCTCGGGAATTGAAGATCAATCTCCAGTGGTTAGCACCGCTGCCTCACAGCATCGGCGACCCGGGTTCCATTCCCGGCTTGGGGGTCACTGTCTGTGTGGAGTTTGCACCTTCCCCCTTTGTCTGGGTGGGCTTCCTCCTGATGCACCGGTTTCCTCTCACCGTCCGAAAGACCTGCTGGCTAGGTGCATCGGCCATAGAAAAATGCCCCTTAACGTCAGTGGGATTAGCAGGATAAATACTAAATCCCCTAGTGGCCACCCTCCCCTCCTGTTCAGGTAAACTGAGGGAGAATTTAGCACGGCCAATGCACCTAACCAGCACATTGTTCGAACTGTGGGAGGAATTTGGAGCACCTGGAGGAAGCCCACACAGATGGTGACCTAAACCAAAAAACTAATTCAGGCCGCTGATACAATGAGGCAACAGTGCTAACCATTGTATTACTCCTTTGTCCTCTTATAAATGGTGTACTTTGCTTGGATAGTGCGCAAGAAACATTACTTTTCAGTGTATCCCAATGCATTTGATTTGTTTTATTATTGTCACATACATTAGCATACAGTTGAAAGTATTATTTCTTGCGTGCAATACAGACAAAACATACCATTCATAAAGAAGGAAACGAGACAGTGCAGTCTGTAGTGTTACAGTCATAGCTAGAATGTAGAGAAAGATCAACTTAATGCAAGGTAAGTTCATTCAAAAGTCTGACGAGCAGCAGGGAAGAACCTGTTCTTGAGTTGATTGGTATGTGATCTCAAACTTTTGTATCCTTTTTTCAAAGGAAGAAGGTGAAAGAATGTCCAGGGCGTATGGGACCCTTAATTGTGCTGGCTGCTTTGCCGAGGCAGCGAGAAGTGTAGACAGAGTCAATGGATGGGAGGCGTGATGGATTGGGCTACATTCACGACCTTTTGTAGTTCCTTGTGGTCTTGAGCAGAGCAGGAGCCATACCAAGCTGTGATACAACCAGAAAGAATGCTTTCTATAGTGCATCTGTAAAAGTTGGTGAGAGTCATAGCTGACATGCCAAATTTCCTCAGTCTTCTGAGAAAGTAGAGGCATTGGTGGGCTTTCTTAACTATAGTGTCAGCATGGGGGGACCAGGACAGGTTGTTGGTGATCTGGACACCTAAAAACTTGAAGCTCCCAACTCTTTCTACTTCATCCCCATTGATGCAGACAGGGGCATGTTCTCCGCTACGCTTCCTGAAATCGATGACAATCTCCTTTTTGTTGACATTAAGGGAGAGATTATTGTTGCTGCACCAGTTCACCAGATTCTCTATCTCATTCCTATACTCTGTCTTGTCATTGTTTGAGATCCAACCCACTACAGTGGTGTTGTCAACAAACTTGAAAATTGAATTGGAGGGGAATTTGGATGCACAGTTGTAGGTGTATAGGAGTATAGTAGGCGGCTGGGAACACAGTCTTGTGGGGCACCAGTGTTGAGGATGATCGTGGAGGAGGTGTTGTTGTCTATCTTGACTGATTGTGGTCTCAGTTGGGAAGTTCAGGATTCAGTGGCAAAGGGAGGTGCTGAGGCCCAGGCCACAGAGCTTGGAGATAAGTTTCATGGGAATAATAGTGTTGAAGGCTGAGCTGTAGTCAATAAATAGGAGTCTGACTTCAGTGTCCTTGTTATATAGATATTTAAGGGTTGAGTGCAGGGCCAGGGAAACGGCATCTGCTGTGGACCTGTTGCGGGGATAGGTAAACTGTAGTGGATCCATGTAGTCTGGAATACTGGAATTGATTCATGCCATGACTAACCTTTCAAAGCACTTCATAATGATGGATGTCAGAGCCACCGGCCTATAGTCAAATATAGCCACCACCAACGCTCAGTGGCAGCAGTGTGATGCACTGATACAAGATGCAGTGCAACAATTCACCAAAGATCTTTAGACAGCACCTTGCAAACCCATGACCACTTCCATCTAGAAGGACAAGGGCAGCAGATACATGGGAGCACCACTCCAAGTTCCTCTCCAAGCCATTCACCATCCTGACTTGGAAATATATTGCCGTTCCTTTGCAGTTGCTGGGTCAAAATCCTGGAATTCCCTTTCTACCAGCATTGTGGGTCAACCCACAGCATATGGAGTGCAGCGATTCAAGAAGATGGCTCTTCCCGAGGGCAACTAGGGATAGGCAATAAATACTGGCAGCCAGCGATGCCCATGCCCCACAAATGAATAAGATGATGTAAACCAGGATTCCCATTTGTGATGGTTATCCCAGTAACTTCAATTAGAAGTTCTTCTGTCTGGGCTTTAGTTGAAGAGGAGTGTCTAGTAGGCACAAGGAGTGTGATGAACTATTCCCCACTTGCTTGGATAAGTGAAACTCCAACAACACTTAGGAAGTTTAATACCATTTGGAACAAAGCCACTTTATTAGCACCCCATTGGCCACCTTAAGTATTCATTCCCTTCAGAACTGGTGCAGAGTGGCAGCACTGTGTACCATCTATAGGATGCACTGCAGCAACTTGACAAGGCTACTTTGACAACACTTTCCAAACCCATGATCTCACCACCTAAAGGACAAAGGATGCATGGGAATGCCACCACCTATAAGGTGCCCTCAAAGTCACACATGATCTTGACTTGGTACTGTATTGTGGTTCCCTCCACTGCCCTCGAGGTCAAAGATCCTGGAATCCTCTCACTATATGTGTGTGCACTCAAGAATATGGCTCACTGCCACATTTTCAGGGGCAATTAGGGTGGGTACAAAATGCTGGCATCCCATACATGGAACATCGAAAACTTTGATCTCACATGGGGCAAGAAACATGGCTGAAGGTTTGCTATTGGTAAAGGAAATTATGAGATGGATGTGGAGATGTTCTTTCTGCAGAATCTAGAAAAGAGAACCAGGAATGTAAAACAATAGGCAAAAAGAGTAATTAATTATAATCAAATAAAACTTCCAGAAATAAATTTTCATAGAATTTTAATAGAACAGAGTCCAAAGTATTACAAGGTGAGCCATTCTCCTTCCTTCCCTATGTTATGTCTTCAATACACAAGTCTCCCTCTTTAAGTAATCATGCAAAAATAGGGTCCACATTCTTGAACAAATTGACTGTGTGCTCCAGGATAAACAAGGGTTTTTTGTTGTAGTCCAAACTTTTTAATGGAAAGGAGTAAAATTGAATGCATGTCAAGAAGCATGTTAAGAATTGATACCTAGGATCATCTGACCATGTTCTTGTCACGCACCCAACCATGTTAAGTATTAAAACCATTTTAAAAGCCGCATTCAGAATTGAATCCACAGAACTGGGTTAATGAAGTGCTTTATCAATGGTATTCGTGTCTGCTGGAGATATATGAGAAAACTTTAGTTGGCATTTTCATTGATTTTTCATAGGCACAGAGATGCACACATTCACCCCTTTCTCCCTAGGAGCACACCATGCTTCAACTTAATGCCTTTTCCATGGAACAGCTGAGATTGAGAACTCTTCACTTAGGTTGTCGTACACTTGAAGTATAATCTTAACTGTAGTACGTTAGGTGCAATGTCTATGTTCTAATATTCCCAGTGTGGCTCAGTGTCAGATTATATTGCTGAGGTGAAGGGCCTTGGGGTGTTTTACTACATTAAAAGTGCTATATAAATGCATGTTGTATATAGTTTTCAGCAGGAATAGAAAAAATGCTTAATATTTCCCTTTACAATAGATTATCTAATAATTTGCTGTGAATTTATTTGTAGTGTGCAATGAAGTAACTGTTTCCAGATTTAAATGTATCCCTGACCCCTGCCCCCTTTTAAAATTCTGGCAGGAAAATTTCTGTTTGATGGGAATACATAGCTTGACTGTCTTGTGAGTTAGGGATAATGTGAGGACAGCGGATGTAATTCACTCAAACAGTATCGGTGGAAGAGTCCATTCGAAACCACTTGTGTCAGTGCAGTTGGCAATAAGTTTTTTTAATTTGTTCATGTGATGGTCGCTGGCCAGGCCGACATTTATTGCCTGAAGGCATTTATTGCCCATCCCTGAGGGCATTTAACAGTCAAACACAGTGCTGTGGATCTGGAGTGTTACACAGGCCAGACCAGGTAAAGACAGCAAAATCCATCCACTAAAGGGACATGAATAAACCAGATGGGTTTTTTTTTACCACAATCAACGATCATTTCACAAAACCATAGAAATGAAACTGCACAGAAGGCCCATGCTGACCCAAAGGTGCCTTTCTAATCCCATCTTCCTGCACCTGGCCTGTAGCCCTGCAGTTTACAGCACTTGTACCGTTTAGAAGAGTCTCTGTCTCCTCCAGTAACTTAAGAACATAAGAAATAGGAGCAGGAGTAGGCCATCTGGCCCTTCGAGCCTGCCCCGCCATTCAATAAGATCATGGCTGATCTGTCGTGGCTCAGTTCCACACTGATTCCAGATACCCACCATCCTCTGTGTAAAATAGTTCTTCCTCATGTTCCCTCTAATCCTCTGCCACTTAGCTTGAATCTATGACCCCTGGTTTTTGAACTTTGCAAAGGGAAACAGGTTCCTCCTGTCTTCTTATTTCTACCCCTCACAGTTTTGTACACCTTAGTTATGTCCCCCCATGGTCACCATTAGACTTTTTAATTCAGATGTTTTTATTGAATTCAAATTTCACCATTTACTGTGGTGGGATTCAAACCCAGGTTCCCAGCACATTACCTTGGGTGGCTAGATTGCACTATTGCCTCCCCAGTAAGATTACAGCTATAAGTGGGCTTGTGAGTTTTTTTAAAAAAGTAATCCTTGGTATTTATTAAATCAAGGGTTTATTTTACACATAAACATAAAGAACAACACAAATTCCTGATAATGTCTTAATGATTCTTTATGTTTAGGAGAAACGGATTGCTCGTTTACCTTATCATTGGACCCTGCTGGATCGAGACAGAAGAGTGTCTGGTTGCAAAACCTATTACAAATCAAGGGTAAATGCTTGAGCATAAGTTACTTAGTTTGACCACATTTGCATGCACTTTTATCGCTTAAAATAATTCACATTTCAGTTTTTTAAAAATGGTGCAAAGGCAGTTACAATTTAAAATAGTCTTTGTTCCATTGTTGTAATTATGGAAATTTACCCCCTATTTAATTTTTTTAAAACAGGGGCTAGAAAACATCGACTGATGGACTGTTCACCTTAAACTACAGGACCCATGAGCCTGCAGAAGAATGGTCGCTAAAACCTGAACTTTAGTCTTTGTTTCATAAAGTAACTTTGATAGATTAAAATAATATAATAATATGGAAAATAAAAGTGTGACCCGATTATGTATGATGCCTATCATTGAGGAAGAGTTCTTGGCGAGAAGATGGAATATAGCCAAGCACAAAAAGTGGATGCATTGGAACAGTAAAAGTGCCAATAGGGCAGAGTGCTTTCTTCAACTAAACAGGTTTCTATATTTCACTTTTCAGTTACTGATCTTGTCAACTTACATTCACTCCTTCAGCATGAATAGGTTTGAATATGTGTGCTAAAAGTATGAGGCAAACATTTATTGGGAGGGGGCGGCACAGTGGTTAGCACTGCCGCTTCACAGCGCCAGTGCCTTGGGTTCAATTCCCTGCTTGGATCACTGTCTGTGTGGAGTTTGCACATCCTTCCCATCTCTGCGTGGGTTTCCTCCAGGTGCTCCAGTTTCCTCCCACAGTCCAAAGATGTGTGGGTTAGGTGGATTGGCCTTGCTACATTGACCCTAGTTTGGGGAGGATTAGTAGGGTAAATATCCCCGTAAATATTACGGGGCTAAGGTGGGATTATTGTTGGTGTAGCCTTGATGGGCCAAATGGTCCCTTTCTGTACTGCAGAGATTCTTCTATAATGATAAGGAAGAGGGAACACAGAATAGTAAAGTTTAAGAATGAGAGAAATTTCAGGAAAGCAACTACAAACCCAGATTATTTTGAATATATATGAGAGAGCACAAGAAAGATGGTGTGCTAAATCGGGAAAAATAAAAAAAGATGTTTGTTTATTATTCTTCAAACTGAATCAGTTAATAAAGATGCTATCATAATTTCAGCAAACTGTTCAGGGATAGATTATAACACATCCACATAACATCTGCCACTTTGTTGCATATCAATGTTAATCACCACATCCGGTAATCAGGAAGGAACATAAAAACAATGTTGTAATGATGCTGATTCCATAGGCGATCTTCACAGCACAACATGCAATGCCTTGACCTTGAAAGAAATGACAAATTAATGCTTAACCTTTTGAAGTCCTTATAGAAATAAATTTAACAGTTATTCAGAAAGTACATATCAAGCCATCTTGGTCAGGTGACAGTTGGACCTGCAAGGTTCTTTCTGGTTTGCTTACAGTGAGAAGTCATTGTGTACACTCGTTGTATAGGACATCACCAAAGTTTTCTTTCCATTCATTCTTGGGATGCGGGCTTTGCTGGCAAAGCCATCATTTATTGTCAACCTCTAATTGTCCTTGAGAAGGTGGCAGTGAACCACCTCCTGGAACTCTGCGGTCCATGTGGTGTAGGTGCACACAGAGTGCTGTTTGGGAAATTCAAGGACTCTTACTTAGTAATAGAGAGAAGCAGTCCTGCAGTTACAAGTCAGCATGTTACTTGGAAGGAGGCTCTGCATATGGTAATGTTCCCATGTGTCTGGTGCCCTTGTTCTTCTAGGGCAGTGATGGGCAACCTATGGCCCATCTGGGTTCTTACTGGGGCCTATGAGACATTTTGTTAACCACTGCCCACTTTCTGCTGATTTCCATTTGTGTAGCTTTTCTCCTGCTGGCCTGACTGAAGTACTACACACATAAAGCATGGACAAGTGAAGTGATTGCACACAACATTGACAGTGAGAACCATATGCCCCCTTGGCATTCAAACTAAATTTTGTTTATCATTTGAAGTTGATAGTTTTATTAATGTTTAAATGATTAAGCATTTTCTGTAACTCAATGAAACATTCGGTGTGTGTCAATTGTATTTAATCATATTCGTGGAGTCACGGTTAGTGAACAAGGCTGGTTTCAAACTTGTGGTCCACTGAGTTGAAGAAGGGTTACTCGCTAACCTAGGTTGCCATTGTTACTCTAGGTGGCAGAGAGGGCAGGTTTGGAAGTTGCCGGCAAAGGAAACATGCTGTGACGCACTGTGTAAATAGTACACATTACTGCTGAACAAACAAGCTGCTTTGTCCTGGATGGATGGTGTTGAGTTCATGAGAGTTATTGGAGCTGCACTCATCCAGACAAGTGGAAAATAATCAATTACACTTGTGGATGGCAGACAAAGTTTGGGAAATCGGGACATGAATCACTCTCAGCAAAATTCCCAGCGACTGACCTGTTCATGTTGGAAGATATGTGGGTTAGGTTGATCGGCCATGCTAAATTGACCCTCATGTCAAGGGGATTAATAGGGTAAATGAGGGTTACGGAAATAGGGTCTGAGTGGGATTGAGGTCGGTATAGACTCAAAGGGCTGGATGGCCTCCTGTACTTTAGGGATCCCATGATTCTATGTAGCCATGGTATTTATATGGCTGATGTATTTAGTTTCTGATCAGTGTATCCCTTGGGTGGTGATGGTGGGGAATTCCGCAATGTTAATATCATTGAACATTAAAGGAGATGATTAAATTTTCTCTTATAGATAGGTGGCCATTGCCTGGCACTTGCCTGATGCAAATATTACTTTCCACTTTTCAACCCAAAACAATGTCATCAAGATCTTATTACATGCAGGCAAGTACTGCTTCAGTATGTGGAGAGTTGTGAATGGTACTGAGTGTTGCCATCATTAGCAAACATCTCCACTTCTGACCTTACACTAGAGGGAAGGCCATTGATAAAGCAGTTCGTAGTTGGGTCTAGGATACTACTGTACGGAACTCCTGCAGCAATGTCCTTGGGCATTGGTAGCAGAAAGTACAAATAAGAAATTGGGATTAATCTGGAAATGGTGATTAGCTTGATATCAACGTTGGGTTTTAAAAGCATAGGAATTCTAGAAGAAAGGACTAACTGAAGAAGATTAAAAGCTTCCATCATTTTAACATTCTTGGGGAAGACAATGAAGAATCATAATGTCAACATGGGGAATTTAGAAGGACAAAATATGTAAAATTATGTATTGAATGCTTTGGAGGACACCAAAGAAACTTTGACGAGTTTTCATTAAAGATGATAACAAAATGGCGTAGGGAAAGTGAAATTGCAGCAGAAAATGAGAGATTTATCAATTAACACACACAGCTTTACTTGTACTGTATCCCAAATAGAATTGTGACAGATATTGTCCTGGGGCTACTTGTGCTACCTGTACCATTTTTTGTTGTAATTGACAGGAACAAATGATATATCTGCCAATAGGATGCTACCGGGACTTGATGGGTTGAGTTATAAGGAGAGGCTGGATAGACTAGGACTTTTTTCTCTGGAGTGTAGGAGGCTGAGGGGTGATCTTATAGCAGTCTATAAAATAATGAGGGGCACAGATCAGCTAGATAGTCAATATCTTTTCCCAAAGGTAGGGGAGTATAAAACTAGAGGGCATAGGTTTAAGGTGAGGGGGGAGAGATACAAAAGTGTCCATAGGGGCAATTTTTTCACACACAGGATGGTGAGTGCTTGGAACAAGCTGCCAGATGTAAAGGTGGTCACAATTTTGTCTTTTAAAAAGCATTTAGATAGTTACATGGGTACGATGGGTATAGAGGGATATGGATCAAATGCAGGCAATTGGAATTAGTTTAGGAGCTTAAAAAGAAGGGAGGCATGGACAAGTTGGGCCGAAGGGCCAGTTTCCGTGCTGTAAACCTCTGACTCTAATAGATGCGTATCATATTTTAATAAGGGATGTGAGTAATTTGCACCGTAGTGGAGGAAGATATACCAGATGACAAGGGGGATTGATAGAGTAGATGTGGAGAGGATGTTTCCTCTTGTAGGGCAATTTAGAACAGGAGTTGGGCTCATAGGCACATCTTTGTGGTTCACTGCCAGCAGGCTTCAACTACTTAAAAAGGAAAACATAGGCAATTGAGTGTTATAGGCAGCAATAAGTTAGAGTTTATTTTACGTGGGTTTTCTATCAACAAGGAACCACTACAAATGGATTGAACATCAATGTTTGTTGTTATCATACAATGTTATGATGAAATCATATATTTTAATTGGGAATTACTAAAAAAACCACAATGTCCCAAGTAATCCCAGTGGCATTGTATTAAGAATTTATGAAAATTTGCATTCTTTTTCACTCACCTTTGAGTAAAGGATGTGATTGGACATTAAGCCAGTAGATTTCATGAGATTGAGCCACGGTTGCCCTGTAATGAGAAACAAAATATATTACCATCTGCAAGTTCCCGCCAAGCTGTACACCATCCTTAATGGAAACTATCTTCTCTGAAAGGCATGCTAGTTAGGTGTATTGGCTGTGCTAAATTCTCCTGCAGTTTAACCAAACAGGCACCGGAATGTGGTGATTAGGAGATTTTCACAGTAACTTCACTGAAGTGTTAATGTAAGCCAACTTGTGACACTAATAAATAAACTTTAAACTATTCCTTCATCATTGCTGGGCCAAAATTCTGGAGCTGCTTCCCTAACAGTGCTGTACTTACATGGATTGCAACGGTTCAAGAAGGACGCTCACCACCACCTTCTCAAAGGCAGTTAAAGAAGGGCATCAAATATTGGTCTTGCTGGTGATGTTTACATTCCATGAGCAAATATAGAAAGAAATTGCTCTCGCTGGAGCTTGCTGTATACACATTGGCTGCCACATTTCCCACGTTACATCTGTGATTACAGTTCAAAAAGTAAATAACTGAGAACTGCTGAGGCCATGAAAGATGCTACATAAATGCACATCTTAACTCTCTTGTTACTGATCCTGGACTACCTCAAAGCAGCTCTGTTCTAAAATCCTGACCCTGGTATGTTGTATAAGACTTTTCTGTTTTTATCATCTTATGGTTTGAGATTTTTTTTTTCCCCTCTTTTTTCACAATTTGACCTTTGCCAGAAAATATCCTCAAGCTGTTGTTTTATCCACTTGGTACCACTGGGTGGCACCGCAAACAGCCATCTTGACCACACTACCTGAGCCCTTTCACTTGGTTTCATTTGGAACCAAAGCAAAACCTTAGCATTTTCAACCAGCACTGCACCTAATGCAACATTTCTTTGTTACAAGAACATGATGTGGAGATGCTGGCATTGGACTGGGGTAGGTACAGTAAGATGTCTCACAACACCAGGTTAAAGTCCAACAGGTTTATTTGGTAGCATGAGATTTTGGAGCGAAGGGGCAGCGCTCTGAAAGCTCGTGCTACCAAGTAAACCTGTTGGACTTTAACGTGGCGCTGTGAGACTTCTTACTATTGTAGCCAAACAGGCCACCTAAATTGGCGTTTTGTAAAGCACTCTGGGATAACTGGGCAAGAAACTAAACCGACAGGCTGCAGTTTAAAGACAGACAAACAGGCTGCAACCCTGATGAGCGAATACACAGGATATGGGCCATCTCCAGGATGAAAGAGACTGTCTGATCACACTGGGTTGTGTGCCAGACGTAAAGGCACCGTGAATCCTTATTTAGGAGGAAGGTATGTGGCCTATGTGCCTACAACACATACAGGCATGGCCGCCAGGGACACACCCAGAGATCGGTGTGGTAGCACCTGATTGGACTCTTATCGATCAGGGTGATCAAGTCCTGATCGATTGATTGGCAATGGCCAAAAAAAGGGCGTGAAGCCAAATGGGGTATAAAGGATGCTGCACAACCAGGAATCGCTCTCTCTCGCTCTCTCTCGGACCCCCACGAACAAGCTACAACGACGGAGAGCCACCACACCTGAGGAGGGAGGAAAGAAAGAAGATCAGAGCCAGGGTACCACACCAGACTAAAGGACCAGACTACGCAGACAACTACCAAGACCAGCACACAGATAAAGGCCAGTATCTGTTTGGGTATTTTGTCAGTCACACACTGTTAAGTCAAGGTCTTGTATTGTACTTGAATTCTAGCATTTCTGTAAGATAACTTATTGTTGGTCGGGTGGGTGATTATTGATTGTGTGGGTTTAAATAAATATTGTTTGGACTAATAAGACGTCTACTCAAAGTTATTTGTCCACCGTATAAGGGTTAAAACAGACTGATTTTTACAACACTATTATAAGGACATGGAATAAATACACATTAACTGGAGGAAGTTCTTGCATTGTCAGAGTTCCCTTTGGTCATTCTGATGACCGTGCAGAGATGTATAACTAAGAGCTTACAGAGATTTTAAATTCAGTACCTACATGAATGTAATAGCATCAGGACAGGCTGACACAGGGGGGATCCACACAAATGTGGTGGAATTATTCTTGGGGACCGTGTTTGAGTGAGTAACTGCAGCTCTGAGGTTTCCAAAGCACTAAATCAAAAAAAAAGTAAAATATTAAAATAAATTCATGGGTGGCAAAATAGACATTTTTTGAAGGAAATAATTTTGGACATTGTATTGTTTTGGTCCAGACTTTACCTGTAACAGTTTGGTGTTTTCAGGTGGATCTTGCCAGGATCCCAGTGGAGTGTTACTTCTATCTTTCCGAGCCTCCAGTATGAAGCCATGATATTTCAGCCCCAGTATTTGAACTGAATGTAACATTAATATAAGTGATTAACATTCTGTCTACCAAAATACAACATTCCTTTAAGGCTTTCAGATTAGCCTGACAGTTTTAATACTTCTGTACTGGACCATTCACAAGTTGCACGCAGAGTCCAGTAACATGCCAGCTTGGATTTCCAATTGTGATTAAATGCACTCTGGGACGTTTCATTACACAAGCTGCCCCACATTCATAGAATCCCTACAGTACAGAAGGAGGCCATTTGGCCCATTGAGTCTGCATTGACTCTCTGATAGAGCATCTTACCCAAGTCCTACCTCCGTAACCCCATATATTTACCCTACTAATACCTATATCCTACACATCTTGGGACAATAAGGATCAATTAAGCATAGCCAATCACCCAAACCTGCACATCTTTAGAGTGTGAGAGGAAACTGGAGCAACTGGGGGAAACCCATGCAGACATGGGGAGTACATGAAAACTCCACACAGACACCGTTATTCAAGGCTGGAATTGAACCTGGGTCCCTGGCACTGTGAGACAGCAGTGCTAACCACTGTGCCACCATGCCACATATTCCAGCTATTAGCTACTAACTCATTCATTCTTGCGATATATGGCCTTCCTATGCCTCCTGGAAGGCAAAAGGACTCATTTCCCAATTGGATGATGCTTGACTGTCAACCAAACAGACTCTCAACCTACCCCCACCTCCCATCTTCAATATTTTTATATCCGGTAAAGAGAAATGTTTTTAAAAAAAACATTTTAAAACAATCTTTTTTAATGTTTTGATGATTTTCCTCCAAGGTTGCACATAGCAATGTACTTGGGATTGATTTTGAATTCAGGTTGATTCCAGGTTGGCAACCTTAAACATAGCACAGACCTACGCATGTGTGTGTGTGGGGCAGGGGGAGTGGGGGGGGGGATGGTGGTGGTTGTTGGTGGCGGGTGGCAACTGGTTTTCTTTTCCGTTGGGAATTTCTATAGTTCTGTAA
This sequence comes from Carcharhinus amblyrhynchos, assembly GCF_965287045.1. Taxonomy (NCBI): domain Eukaryota; kingdom Metazoa; phylum Chordata; class Chondrichthyes; order Carcharhiniformes; family Carcharhinidae; genus Carcharhinus; species Carcharhinus amblyrhynchos. The sequence continues at coordinate 129,316,618 of NC_137327.1, forward strand.
TGTTGGTCATGCAGCATAGCTAATACATTGAGATGTGCAAAAGCTGTGTTGCACGTGCTAATACAATTATTGTATTACGAATTGCCTTCTGATCTATCCAGCCCCCTTGCACTTAATGGGGCCTGTGTCACTTGGCAACAGCCAATTCCATTATGTTGAACAAATATAGAACAAAAGAAATAGGAGCAGGAGTAGGCCATCTAGCCCTTCGAGCCTGCCCCGCCATTCAATAAGATCATGGCTGATCTGTCGTGTCTCAGTTCCACATTCCTGCCCTCTCCCCATAACCCTTAATCCCCTCACTTATCAAAAACCCATCAACCCGCATCTTAAAAATATTTAGCGAGGCAGCCTCCACCACCTCAACGGGCAGAGAATTCCAGAGATTCACCACCCTTTGAGTGAAGAAGTTCCTCCTCAACTCCGTTCTAAACCGCCCCCCATTTATCTTGAGGCTGTGCCCCCTAGTCCTACTATCCTTTCTGAGCGGGAAGAGTCTCTCCACCTCTATCCTATCCATCCCATTCATCATCTTATACGTCTCAATGAGATCTCCCCTCATTCTTCTAAACTCTAACGAGTACAAGCCTAATTTATTCAGCCTCTCCTCATAGCTCAACCCCCTCAACTCCGGTATCAGCCTAGTAAACCTCCTCTGCACTCCCTCCAAGGCCAAAATATCCTTGCGTAAGTACGGCGCCCAAAACTGCACACAGTACTCCAGCTGCGGCCTCACCAATGCCCTATACAGCCGCAGCAAGACCTCCCTACTTTTATATTCAATCCCCCTCGTCATTATGTTGAACAAATATAATAATATAATGTTACAATTATCAGGTTTATAAGATTGAAACCAAATTCAAGCAGGGGCCATGGCTAGCCCATTGCACTTGGCATGTGTTGACGCCTGCGACCATGGTTTTCCCTGGGTAGAATAAAGGACCAGCTAATAAGCCAAAAACTGAGGTTTTACCTGATGCAATTTTTCAAAACTGTCCCGGCCTTTTGGCTAAGATGAGGCGTTAGATCAAGCCAGGGAGGGGGTGCCCCATCCTGTCAACTTGGATCTTGTTTGATCCAGCTCAAGTTGGGATGTATATCCTTGTCTTGTCAGCTTGGATCTGGTTTGTCCCTCATGTGGGGGCTATGATTGGACTTAATTGGATTTTTTGATTAGGAATAAAGTACCAAAAGGTACAAAAAAAGTTATGTTTTAGGACTGTCTCTTCATTGTAAAATGAATGGGATCATGCTGTTCTTAAGTCTGGCTGATTGGTTTGATAGTTATAGATTAAAGGGGAACGGAATTGTTTTACTGGGAAGGAGGTACAAGGTGTGTATGCTTGGAGAAAATGGCAAAAGCCAGAGTGCTAAAAGTGAGTCTCCAAAGTTCCAGAAAAGATGAATTGTAAACAATGGTTCTTTAAACTGTCCATTTATTTCCAAGATAAGAGAGTGTTGGACTCTCAAGGATAGCTAATCAGCCTCTCTACCTGCATACAAGGCTCATGTGATTCACATTGCCTTAGTGATCATTTTGGATATGGGAAGGATACATAGGAAGGCATTGTGTTAAAGACTTTCCCAAAATATCACTGAATATCAGAGACAGGTTAGTATGCTGTGTCTGGGAGAGAGAGCAGCTAGGGGTCAAAAGTCTTTATGGTTCACCCACAGGAATGCGGGTGGGGAGCTCATGCTCAAATTGAAAAGACCAAATTTGTGAGGATTTAAAATGAGGCTGGAAGATTAGCCTGGCTTTAGCCAGAGGGAGAAATCTACAGGAAAATTTACACTCTGAAAGACAATTCTGGAATTAAAAGTTTCTAGGTTGGGAAAGAAAAAGATCTGAAGTAAACCCTCAGGAGCTAAATATCATTCTATTCTGGGAGAATTGAATTTCTATTTAAAAACACTGTAATGTATACCTAATAGGGAATATTCTTGGTTGTGTAAAAGTTCTATTGTTTGAAGTATAAGTTGCCTACAAAAGTAGTGTTTAGTCAATAATGCTTATAGCCTGTTTGCTACAGTAAATGTCTGAAAACTATGTTTCCCAAACATTTTCCTGGTGACCCCATTTTAATGCCTTAGAATTTGTGTAATCCCAGACTGAAAATTTGTGATGTGCTGGGGGGAGGAATGAGATTTGTTAACCAGGACACCTTGTGGTGGGGAGGCTTCAGTTGTTGACTGGGGATGGGAATTATTAATGGATTATTAATTTAATCGGACACTGATTATTAATGTAATAGCATCCTAATTCTTCATCGTAAAAGATCAGGATTATTGGTACAATTGGCAAATTATTTTAATGTAATGGGACCTGAATATTGATTGATGCAATAGGACTCTGTTAATTGAAATGATTCTGATTATTAACGTTATTAGCATCATGATGGTGATAGAGGCAATGGCCTAGTGGTATTATCGCTGGACTATTAATCCAGAAACTCAGCTAATGTTCTGGGGACCAGGGTTCGAATCCTGCCTCATCAGATGGTGGAACTTGAATTCTATAAAAAGTATCTGGAATTAAGAATCTACTGATGACTATGAAACCATTGTCGATTGTCGGAAAAACTCACCTCATTTACTAATGTCCTTTAGGGAAGGAAATTTGCTGTCCTTACCTGGTCTGGCCTACATGTGACTCCAAAACCACAGTGATGTGGTTGACTCTCAACTACCCTCTGAACAAGGGCAACTAGTGATGGGCAATAAATGCTGGCCAGCCAGCGATGCCTATGTCCCATAAATGAATAAAAACAATGATTGAAGCAATGGGCAACTGATTATTAATGCAAAAACATTGTGTAATTAATGTAATTAGCTCCTGGTTATTAATGTAACGAGGCACTGATTATTTAAGATCCTGATTGTGGATGCAATATACACCAGACTATTAATGTAATAGAACCCTGATTAGTAATGTAGTAATATCCTGAATCTTAAAGTAATAAAACTCTGATTATGCATGCATAGTAACCTGATTATGAATTTCTAAGCATTGATGTAATAGGGCCCTCTTTATTGCAGCAAAAAGATTTCTATTATAAATGCACTAAGTCTCACGACACCAAGTTAAAGGCCGACAGCTTTATTTGGAATCATAAGACACCACTGTGTCTTTGCCTATATATGCCGTGTTTGTAAACTAACCTTCTCTCACCTGCTGAAGGAGCAGCGCTCTGAAAGCTCATGATTGCAAATAAACCTTTTGGATTTTAACCTGGTGTTTTGAGACTTCTTACTGTGCCCACCCCAGTCCAACACTGGCATCTGCACCTCATATTATTAATGTAACACAATTATGATATTCCTGTGTTTTGACCCTGATTATTGTTGCAAGGTAAGATTATCCTGATTTTTGAAGAACTACAATTTATGCAAAAAATGAATTAGAGTAGCTATCTTTTTGCAGGCTTTTCTTTGCAGCGACAATTGGTCCTCAGAGAACTGTCTATTATATCAAGCCCACCAACAAAAATACATGGAAATTTAAAGGGTCTCACAGCCATTAGAAATCACAGTAGCTAATGTTGCCTCAGAGCTCACAATTCCAAAATACTGCCTTGTGACTCCATTGTTTTGGAAGCCTATCTTAAAACGGGAAATCCTGTCATGGCATCCATTCAGCCATAAACTGGACGTTCAAAGTTCTTTTGAAAAGTTTCCAATCTCTATGGGGATCACAACAACAGTGAAAAATGCTGTCCCTGTACTGTCCAGGGGAATAGCAGGTTAATTAAAGGACTCAATCGATCACTTTGCTCTTCGGAGCAATCTAATTTTATTTTAAATTCATGCAGTGCAGGCAGTTAGTCTCTGATACTTCATTTGAACAATGGTTCAGAAACACTGTTTTACTCCTCAGTAGAACTCCGACACCTCCCCCCCCGCATCACATTTTACTGATTGATGTGCCAGTGCGTGCATTTTTAGTTGCTCATTTGATTTATAATAGAGGCATACCAGATTTATCAGATAAACCAACAATAAGTGATGCAGCAACAGTAAGAAAGTAACTCCAGCATTACACAAAAGCATACCTTGTATTGGCATACCAGGCTGGTAGGTGCTTACTCCAGTATCGATGGTGTAAGGCGCTGTGCTGGACTGTGGCATCACTCCTGAGTGCCTGGGCATCATGCTTTCGCAAACAGATGAAGGAGCACCAGAAGGGAAGCCTTTACTCAAACGAAGAACATTCAAAAACACAATACAAAACACAGTAAGTAAGTTCCTGCGCACCATTTTTGCTATTCTGTACCTGGCACTTCCATGACAAGACTGCAAACTATTTGTGAGCCGCACTGGTGAGGTTTGCCTGAGATGCTGACTCATTCACGATAATAAAGTCCTTTCTTTTCTCTTATCTCCATTCCAAACACAGTTGCAATTATTTTCAATGAGGTATTGCTTGCCTCTGAGTTATATTTATGAAAAGGTTTTAATTATTGGTTAGATTTATATGAAAGAAAAGATCACTTTATCATTTTTCTAATTTGTGCAAATACTTCAAAGAAGAAGTAAACTGCAATCTTGATATGTAAAGTACTGAAGCAATTGTTCAAAGTGAAAACTCTCAAAGGGGAAGGGTGGATTTATACCATCGGGTTTGCTTTTATACAAGACATTGGTTAAAAATTGGGAATACCATTTACTCTACAGAAGATTGAGGGTTCAATTCTCACTCCAGAGATTTGAACTAGGTTGGACAGTGAGTATTGCACTGTTGGAAGGAATGTTTTTCAAATGTGACTCTAAACCCTTAATAGTCTGGCTTCTCACGGGGACTTAAGAGGCTCCAAGGCACTAATCTGAAGGAGAGTGCAGAAGTTCTCCCCAGTGTCCTGGCTAATGACTATCAATAAAATGGATTGTCTAACTACTAACTTGTTGCTGTTGTGCACAAATTGATTGCCTACATTGCCACAGTGATTTGTAAGAAAATCTATTTTTCTGTGTCTCTTGGAACTATGTCAGCTAACAGTCTGTGGAAATTGTAGCATTCAACGTTTAGGACATCTTAATACTCATTGCATCTGTTCCTGCCATGGGGAAGCAATGGCCTTGTGGTATTGTCTCTGAATGAGACTCAGACACCCAGGCAAATGACCAGGGTTCAAATCCCACCAAGGCAGATGTTGAAATTTGAACTCAAATGAAGATCTGAAATTAAAAGTCAAATGGTGACCATAAAACCAAACCATTGTCAATGATTGTAACAACCTACATTTCCACCACCAACAAACAGTGACAGCAATGTGTACAAGCTACAAGATGCACTGCAGGAATTTGCCACTACCATCTTGAAAGACAAGAGCAGCACATACCTTGGGAACAGCATCACCTGAAGATTCCCCTCCAAGTCACTCAATATCCGGTCTCAGAAATAGTTCCTTCACTGTTGCTGGGTCAAAATCCCCCAACAGCGTTGTGGATGTATCTGCACCTCAGGGGCTGCAGCAGTTCAAGAAGGCAGCTCACCACCACCTACTCAAGGACAACTAGAGATGGGCAATAAATGTTGGCCTAGCCAGTTACACCCACTTCCCATTAAATGAATTTTTAAAAATCTGCAAGCACTCTCATGAACCCTGAGTAACACAGTCTTGGGAGAAGAGATTGAACTACCAGGAGGTGAGCAGCTGTTGAGTCAATACATGTCAGAGTTGAGTCAATACATGTCAGAAGTTCCAAAGCAAAATCTTCAGAAGTGAAAAATTAGAATCTTCTGTGAAGGATTCAGAATTTTGATGAGAGTTGGTGACTCATGGTGTCCCTGACTTCTAAATGGGTCGCTGAGAAATTTGTGGGATCTGTCTTGACTGCATCTGCTCTTTGATGAACATTGTAGGGTGTTTAACCACAGTTTTCCTCCTCATTCATATATATCTTGTTAACTTTGAATGTCAGAGAATATAAGATAAATATTGGAAATTGTTTTCTGACTTTGTATGGTGTTATGGGCTAGAGGGGGATTAATTTAACAGCCCTGATTTCTCCTCTCACTATTTACCTGTAAACAGAAAGACATCCTTGATTTTTTTATTTCCCCCTTTATAAGCGGCAACATATTTCACACAGTTTGGAGTGATCTGATTACCTATTAAACCCCACAGCAAACTCGAGATAAGGTAGAGTAAGAGGGTTGGTTTATTTTACACACACAGGAACACAAGATGGGGTTTCCACAATGTCTGCCCCTTTTGGACTAATACATTAAAAGAGGACTAAAGAAAAGAAAGGGGTATCGGAGAAGACCACGATAAAACTCAGGATTATGATTTCAGATGAACCCAGAATCAAAAGCCCAAAGGTGGATTCTTTCAGGAGGAGGTGAACAGGTTGCAACAATAGCTGAGTGATCTGTTTTTCCAAAAGCGAGGAGTTCCATGAGATGACTTAGTCTCATTGGCACTGATGTTTCCAGTCATACACAGTATAGATTGAGGGCCAGGCAATTTATCTGGACATAATCCTTTGTGCTGCTCTTATTGCCTATAAAATGGTAGACCACATGAGTTCTAAATAATCATAATTACTTTAATGTTGTTTTGCTTATTTTGAATTTGATTTGATTTATTATTGTCACATGTATTAACATATAGTAAAAAGTATTGCTTCTTGTGTGCTATATAGACAAAGCATACTGTTCATAGAGAAGGACATGAGAGAGTGCAGAATGAAGTCTTACAGTCATAGCTAGGGTGTTGAGAAAGATCAACTTTTTCTGGATGAGTACATGGGATTTAATGGGATTGAGAGTTATAGATATGCCTGGTAGGTATGGATATGATTGGCGCAACTTGTGGGCCACAGGGCCTGTTTGTGCTGTAGTGTTCTATGTTCTATGTTCTAATGCAAGGTAAGTCTGTTCAAGAGTCTGACAGCAGCAGGGAAGAAGCTGTTCTTGAGTTGGTTGGTATGTGACCTCAGACTTTTGTATCTTTTTCCCGACAGAAAAAGGTGGAAGAGAGAGTGTCCAGGGTGCCTGGGGTCCTTGATTATGCTGGCTGCTTTGCTGAGGCAGCGGGAAGTGTAGACAGAGTCAATGGGTGGGAGGCTGGTTTATGTGTTGGATTGGGCTACATTTGTAATCTTTTATAGTTCCTATGGTCTTGGGCAGAGCAGGAGCCATACCAAGCTGTGGTACAACCAGAAATAATGCTTTCCATGGTGCAATGGTAACAGTTGGTGAGAGTCGTAGCTAACATGCCAAATTTCCTTAGTCTTCTGAGAAAGTAGAAGCACTGATGGGCTTTCTTAACTATAGTGGTGACGATAGATTTCACAATGACATAACTACTACATGGAAATTAATCTGGGTGAGCGACTTAACCCAAAGTGAGGAATTTGATGGAGTTTATAGCACAACAATGTAGAATATATGTGTAGTGAGTTACAGGAATGCAGCCTCTATTCACCAACCCTCACTTCCCTCTACACCATCAAAACTGTGGATTCACCGAGTCATAGAGATGTACAGCACAGAAACAGGCCCTTTGACCAACTGGTTCATGCTTCACAAGTGCTGGTCACATTTGCCTGTGTTTGGTCCGTATCCCTCTAAACCTTTTCCATCCATGTACCTGTCCAAATGTTGTAATTGTATCTGCCTCTTACACACCACCCTCTGTGTGAAAAAGCTGCCCCTCAGTTCCCTTTTAAACCTTTCCTCTCTTACCTTAAGACCTATGCACTTTAGTTTTGGACTCCCCTACTCTGGGGAAAAAGACCTTGGCTATTCACCTTATCTATGCCCCTCATGATTTATACTCTAAGGGATCTGTAAGGGCCAGGCAATCCAATGTGTGGGGTGACATGGTGATTGGATTCCCGGCTGGGGTCACTGACCCCCAGGCACCTTCTCCCCATGCCTGCTTGGGTTTCCTCCGAGTGCTTTGGTTTCCTCCCACAATCCAAAGAAGTGCTGGTTGGGTGGATTAGCCATGCTAAATTCTCCTTTAGTGTACCCCAACAGGCACCGGATTGTGGCCACTACAGGATTTTCACAGTACCTTCATTGCAGTGTGAATGTCAGCCTATTTGTGATTGATAAATAAATAAAAAAACTATCAGATCTCTGTTAAATTAGAGATAGGTACACTTCACATTCCATAAACGTAACATTCCAAGAAATCTGCATCCAATATTCTTTCTATGTGTCTTTGCTTAATTGCATATGACTCCTCATATAAGTAACTTTCTTCAATGACAGCACTCTTCCCCTTTGGGTATCCGACAGTGTCTTTCAGGAGTTAGGGTGAGTTGCCCTCAGGGTTTTCCAGTATTTGTAAGGGATTCTCCATACTGAGAGGTGTCTCCATCATTCACAGTGTCAAACTCAAAAGTAAACTTGTAGCCATCCCACGTACAAAACTGCAAAGACAGATCGGTGGCAATGGCAGAACGGCTGCCGGTTGTAATGTCTGGTGGATCTTTACGGTTTCTGTGCCTATTAAATATAGCAGCTCAGCAGGATATCAAGAGTGAGACCAGAGTTTTATTTAATGACATGTGACAGTTAATGTACTTAGCATATTGCTTGCAGTGGAAAAGCAGCATGAGTGATACTGTTGTCAAAATTGATTTATTGAGCAATTTCAGCTCCAGTTAATTTGTATTTTAAGAACATAAGAACAAGGAGCAGGAGAAGGCCATCTGGCCCCTCGAGCCCACTCCGCCATTCAATAAGATCATGGCTGATCTTTTTGTGGACTCAGCTCCACTTACCCACCCACTCATCATAACCCTTAATTCCTTTACTGTTCAAAAATTTATCTATTTTGCTGCTGCATGGAGACTATAGAATCCCTCCAGTGCAGAGGGAGGATATTTGGCCAATTGAGACTGCACCAATTCTCTGACAGGTTGTCTCATCCAGGCCCTTTCCCCCATTCTAACCATGTAACCCCCTGCACATTCACCATGGCTGATCTACCTAACCTACACACCTTGGGATGCTAAGGGGCAATTTAGCAAGGCCAATCCACCTAACCTGCACATCTTTGAAGTGTGGGAGGAAACCGGAGCATCCGGAGGAAACATACGCAGACACAGGGAGAACGTGCAAATTCCATACAGACAGTGACCCAAGGCTGGAATTGAACCCAAATCCTTGGCACTATGAGGCAGCAGTGCTAACCACTATGCCACCATGGTAATGCTAATTTAAAACTCAGTTTCCTGACATAACAAATAAGATGAATACACAATATGATTAGGATATAAGGTGAGGGATCTCCCTGTCCTTTGATCTTAGAATCAATATGAATCCTACTTTAATACGTTGACCACAATAACATTTTTCTATTTGTGCTAAAACACATATTGGCTTCCCTTAACATAATCTTCATTAATGTTTCTTTAAATGCATGGGGTTATGGGGATAGGACTTGGGGTTGTCCTGGTTTAGATGTCAGCGAGTTTGGGCTGAGTGACCTCCCTCTGCGCTGTCGGGATTCTATGATTCCTAGAACCTATAAATGTTCCCAATTCCCCGATTAAGCTCAATGGGCAAATGGAAGAGTCGATAAAATGGAGGTTGTAAGCAGAATGTTGCCCAGGGTAAAGTTGTTCTCAGCCAACAACAACTTGCATTTATATAGCTCTTTTAATGCAGTAAAACATCACAAGGTGCTTCACAGGATCAAACAAAGTTTGACATAACCATAATCAATCTAATTGTCATCCCTTTATTCCTTAGCCAAAACTTATCCCTCAATCGACATCCAAAAATAGATTACCTTATCATTTTCATGTTGCTGTTTCTGGGAGCTTGTTGTGCACAAATTGGCTGCCAGATTCTCCTCTTCTACAATAAGAGTCTCACAGCACCAAGCTAAGTGTCAGTGTATCACTCACCTGCTGAAGAAGCAACATTACAAAAGCTTGTGATACCAGACAAACCTGTTAGACTTTAACCTTACTGTGCCCACCCCAGTCCAACGCCGGCATCCCCACACAGCGTCATTGAGGTCTACAGCATGGAAACAGGTCCTTCGGCCCAACGTGTCCACGCTGCCCTTTTTTTGTTAAACCTCTAAGCTAGTCCCAATTGCTCGCATTTGGGCCATATCCCTCTAAATATATCTTACGCATATAACTGTCTAAATGCTTATTAAAAGACAAAATTATAGCCATCTCTATTATTACTTCTGGCAGCCTGTTCCAAACACTCACCCCCTCTGTGTGAAAAAAATGCCCCTCCAGACCCTTTTGTATCTCTCCCCTCTCACCTTAAACCCTATGCCCTCTAGTTTTAGACTCCCCTATTCTTGGGAAAATATATTGACTATATAGCTGATCTGTGCTCCTCAATATTTTATAGACCACTATAAGATCACCCCATAGCCTCCTACCCTCCAGAGAAAAAGTCCCAGTCTATCCAACCTCTCCTTATAACTCAAACCATCAAGTCCCAGTAGCATCCTAGTAAATCTTTTCTGCAGTCTTTCTAGTTTAATGGTATCCTTTTTATAATAGGGTGACCAGAACTGTACACAGTATTCCTTACCAATGTCTTATACAACTTCAACAAAATGTCTCAACTCCTGTATTCAATGTTCTGACCAATGAAGTAAAAAGTCTGACAACACCTGGTTTTAGTCCAACCGATTTATTTGATAGTAAACGCACAAGCTTTTGGGTTAGTCCCTTCGTCAGGTGAATGGAGAGTTCTGGCCTCAGACAGAGCATATAAAGCACAGACAGTTTAGAGATTACTGATTAGAATGTGAATCCTTACACCTAACCTGCTGTTCAAGTCTTGAAGTGGCCGACAATGTGAGTGGAAGGAGCACTGATCACAGGTTAAAGAGATGTGTATTGTCTCCAGACAGTACAGTGAGTGAGGTTTTGCAAACCCAGGCAAGTGTTGGGGGTTACAGATAGTGCGACATGAACCCAAGATCCTTGTTGAGACTGTCCTCATGTGTGTGGAACTTGGCTATCAGACAACCACATAACCTCAAACAGACCATTGTTCGCAGCAAACTACCCAGTCTTCAGGAGAACAGTGACCACAACACCACACAACCCTGCCACAGCAACCTCTGCAAGACATGCCGGATCATCGACACGGATACGATCATCACACGTGAGAATACCATCCACCAGGTACACGGTAAATACTCTTGCAACTCGGCCAACATTGTCTACCTGATACGTTGCAAGAAAGGATGTCCGGAAGCATGGTACATTGGGGAGACCATGCAGATGCTACGACAACGGATGAATGAACATCGCTCGACAATCACCAGGCAAGACTGTTCCCTTCCTGTTGGCGAACACTTCAGTGGTCACGGGCATTCAGCCTCTGACCTTCGGGTTAGCATTCTCCAAGGCGGCCTTCACAACACACGACAGCGCAGAGTCGCTGAGCAGAGACTGATAGCCAAGTTCCGCACACATGAGGACGGTCTCAACAAGGATCTTGGGTTCATGTCACACTATCTGTAACCCCCGTGACTTGCCTGGGTTTGCAAAACCTCACTCACTGTACTGCCTGGAGACAATACACATCTCTTTAACCTGTGATCAGTGCTCCTTCCACTCACATTGTCAGCCACTACAAGACTTGAACAGCAGGTTAGGTGTAAAGATTCGCATTCTAATCAGTAATCTGTAAGCTGTCTGTGCTTTATATGCTCTGTCTGAGGCCAGAACTCTCCATTCACCTGACGAAGGGACTAACCCGAAAGCTTGTGCGTTTACTATCAAATAAATCGGTTGGACTAAAACCAGGTGTTGTCAGACTTTTTACTGTGTTTACACCAGTCCAACACCAGCACATCCACATCCTGACGAATGAAAACAAGTATGCCGAATGTCTTCACCACCCTGTCCACTTTCAAGGAGCTATGAACCTGTACCTCTCTTAATTCTACTCCTACACCCCTATACTCTTCACTTGATCCTAGCTGCCTATGCATATCATGCGCCTCTCTTTCTTCTCCTTGACCAGGGCCTCAATATCCCGAGTCACCCAGGGTTCCCTACTTCTACCAGCCTTGCCCTTCACCCCACGAGGAAGGTGCTTACCCTGAACCCTGGTTATCATGGTTCTTCATCTACAACAATGACGGCACTTCAAATATGTAAATGGCTGTGAGGTCGTGAAAGGCGCGGAATCAATGGAAATTGTTTCCCGCTCCCTCCAACATTCAATGACAAACTCTACAAACAATATAGCAATGAATGGCAGTGATGCATTTTCAGAAACAATGCAGAAGACTTTTCCCCAACTCACTATTTATGTCAATGACTATAACCTCAAACAGCCAAACTCAAGCACACTCAATGCTTTGATTAAAGTCCTTTTGAATTCTTGAGAGAGGGAATTTTAAGCTGACATACTTTAAATAACAAAGCCTATTGCTGAAGTACTCTTTCTGACTGCAGTCGTAACCTTTTTCAGTCACGCTGTGAACTATTACAGGATTGCAAGCACTGGCTGACCGTGTACTGGAAAGACAAAGGGTTCTTTATTAAGGCTCTGCCTGTGTTTGAGACCTCCCACTGATTGCTAATAATACAAGTTTTTGTTTCATGTCTAGCCAGGCTGCTGTATAACTCCGTTCCCATTCAGCAGCTAAAGAATGATAAAAGTGTTTAAAAATGACAGTGCTACTGGGGTTGGTGGTGTTGCATTTTTCTGAGTGTTTACAACATATACGCAAACAACCAACAATAAATTTGCGTCAGCATGGAAGCACTAACAGTGTGCAATAGATTGCAGGGGTGTTTTTAAACTTTGCACCTTTCTCAGGGGATTGATTGTGGATCTGAATCATTCTTAACATAAACATCTTTAATTCACACGGAAATCTTTGCTGCGATTCTCCCATCGCAACCTGCAACTTTCCAGTCGTGTGGCGATGGGAGACACACCTTGCCTGCCTTGTTCCGGGATTTGCGCCGAGAATGCATGCACATCTCCCAGAGCCGGTGAACAGTCACCAGTCAGACCATGCTGGAAACTGGTGGAAAGGCAGGTAAGTTGTTTAAAGCTGTTTTTAATCTGTTTTAAATGTGTATATTAGGTGATTATCGGGATCTTTCAAATCCCGATCGATTCCCCCACCCTGGCAAGGTTTAGGATAGCTCCCCACATTCGAGGAACTAGCAAGAGACCCCACTGGAATGAAGGGGGGCAATCAGGGCAATGATGACCCCCCCCCCCCCATCCACCCACCTCAGCAGAACCCCTCCCCCCATTGACCTCCCCAGGGCCTACAACAGGAAATTCACTTTCCAAATATTTAAACCATTTCTCTGCATTCTCCTTTGGCACCAAATCAATCTTGTTCAATACAAGGACTAGTTGCTTCTTTCCCTCAGAGGCAGCACCCCCCCCAGCAGACCACTCCCCAGCAGATCACTCCTCCAGCCCACCCCAATTCCTGCCCTTCCGCCATCCCTGACCGATGCTTGGACATGGGCATGGAGTTGGGCAGCACAAAGAGTTGCCCCTTGAGCAGGGGCACCCTGGCAGTGCCAGCCTATACCTCTGACACTGCCCGAGGGGCAAAGTGCCCATGGCCAGGGGCACCCTGGCACTGACGATCGGGCATCTGGCAGTGCCAGGGGGCAGGGCCTATTGTGAGCGGGGTCTACGGGCGATCAGTGGAAGTGGGGTTCCAGCTGCCATATGCAGACAGGATCGGTCGGGGATGAAGGGAGGCCAGGAATTGGGGTAGACTGGGGGGGGGGGGGTGGGGGGGGTGGGGGGTGGAGGGGTGGTCTGCTGGGAGGGGAGGGGGGGCTGCCTCTGGGGGGGTCTGACCCTGGGGAGATCAGCAGGGGGGAGGAGCTCTGCTGGGGCGGGGGTGGTGGGGGGAATTGTCATTGCTGGGAGGGTGCAGTCTGGACATTGAGGCGCTCTGGGACTGGTTGGGGTGGTGTTGCTGGTGCAGGGGCAGCACTGCGGAGGTCCCAGTGATTGAGCTGGCCAGCAAAAGGGAGGTTGACAGTTTGGGGCCACTGCAGATGCACAGAGTTCCAGAAATGTCAAACTCTGGCGCGAATAGACCCTGCCCCCTGGAATTTTAAAGAGATTCACGACTGGGACCTCTTCAATGCACATGTGGAGATTCAGGTGAGAAGCTGAACTGACAAAACAGTTGGGATTTAGAACAATTTTCCCATCAATACACAACTTTTGGGAGAATCATGGCCCCTGTTTCTTTAGCAGTTGCAAATAGCAATAGGGTTGGAGTCTTTGGATGCACCAGGAACTATTTGAGGGTGAAAGTCCTCTGAATAGATCCTCCTTCAATCAGTATCTTGGGGCTGCCATTGACTACACCTCCTCAGAACTCCTTTGTCTTTGTCTGTTATTGTGTTTCCATTTCTTTGACATGTGGTCACAGCAATTTCTTCTACAATGTCTTGCTCCAAGTGGAACTTGTTGTTTTTGTCAGGCACTGAGCTTTTTCTCTCTCAAGGCTGAATCCATTATCGGTACAGAAGCAAAGCAAAGGAAAAAGAAATCTTCAATAAAAACAGAAAATCTTGAAAATATTCCGGCAGCACCTGCAGAAAGAGAGAACATTTCCGCTCTGTGACGTTTTACCAGGAAGAAGTCTCACGACAACAGGTTAAAGTCCAATAGGTTTATTTGGTAGCAAACACCACTAGCTTTTGGGGCTCTGCCCCTTCATCAGGTGAATGGGGAGTTCTGATCACAAACTGGGCATATAAAGGCACACACTCAGTTTACAGAACACTGATTAGAATGCGAGTCTTAACAGCTAATCAAGTCTTAAAGGCGCAGACGGTGTGAGTGGAGATAGTATTAAGCACAGGTTAAAGAGATGTGTATTGTCTCCAGACAGGACAGTAAGTGAGATTTTGCAAGCCCAGGCGAGTCATGGGGATTATAAATAGCGTGACATAAACCCAAGATCCCGGTTGAGGCTGTCCTCATGTGTGCAAAACTTGGCTATCAGTCTCTGCGCAGCGACTCTGTGCTGCCATGTGTCGTGAAAGCCGCCTTGGAGAAAGCTTACCCGAAGATCAGAGGCCAATTGCCTGTGACTACTGATGGGTTCACCAACAGGAAGAGAACAGTCTTGCCTGGTGATTGTTAAGCGGTGTTCATTCATCTGTTGTTGTAGCGTCTGCATGATCTCCCCAATGCACAATGCCTCAGGACATCCTTTCCTGCAGCGTATCAGGTAGACAACGTTGGCCGAGTTGCAAGAGTATGTACCCTATACCTGGTGGATGGTGTTCTCACGTGAGATGATGGCATCCGTGTCAATGATCCGGCACCTTTAAGACTTGATTCGCTGTAAAGACTCACATTCTAATCAGTATTCTGTAAACTGAGTGTGTGCCTTCATATGCCCTGTTTGTGATCAGAACTCCCCACTCACCTGACGAAGGGGCAGAGCCCCGAAAGCTAGTGGCGTTTGCTACCAAATAAACCTGTTGGACTTTAACCTGGTGTTGTGAGACTTCTTACTGTGTTTACCCCAGTCCAACACCGGCATCTCCACATCATGACATTTTATCTGCACGGTTCTGGCCACAGCCTGTTGAATAATTCCAGTATTTGCTTTTTTTATGCTATTATTAGTAATTTCTCCTTTGCTAAGAGCAGCTTGTTATCAGGTTCCATCTCAAAATTCCATTGTCTATTAGCCCTATTTGACTGTAAGTTGTGCAGCCACATTTGGTACACAGTTTGGGTTTCATAGTCCAGTTTCACGCAAGATCTGAAATTAGATTTTGATTGTTAATAGAACAGAGTGGAATCCCTTCAGTGCAGCAGGAGGCCATTTGGCCCATCAAGTCTGCACCGGCTCTCTGATAAAGCATTTCACCCAAGCTTTAACCCCATGCACTTACCCCATTAATCACCCAAACCTACACATCCTGGGGCACTTAGGGACAAATTAGCATGGCCAATACATCTAGCCCGCACATCTTTGGAGTGTGGGAGGAAACCAAAGCACCCGGAGGAAACCCACTCAGACCCAGGAAGAATGTGCAAACTCCACATAGTCACCCGAGGCCAGGATTGAACCCGGGTCCTTGGCACTGTGAAACAGCAATGCTAACCATTGTGTCACTGTGCCAATCTGATTTATTATTGTTGCATGTATTAGTGTACAGTGAAAAGCACATATTGTTTCTTATGCGCTATACAGACAAGGTAAAAAGTCTGACAACACCAGGTTTAAGTCCAACTGATTTATTTGATAGTAAACTCACAAGCTTTCGGGGTTTGTCCCTTCGTCAGGTGAATGGAGAGTTCTGGCATCAGACAGAGCATATAAAGCTCAGACAGTTTATAGATTACTGATTAGAATGTGAATCTTTACACCTAACCTTTACACCTAAAGATTCGCATTCTAATCAGTAATCTATAAACTGTCTGAGCTTTATATGCTCTGTCTGAGGCCAGAACTCTCCATTCACCTGACGAAGGGACAAACCCCGAAAGCTTGTGAGTTTACTATCAAATAAATCAGTTGGACTTAAGCCTGGTGTTGTCAGACTTTTTACTGTGTTTACCCCAGTCCAATGCAGGCATATCCACATCTATACAGACAAAGTATACTATACGTAGAGAAAGACAGGGGAGGTTGCAGATTATAATGTTACCGTCATAGCTAGGATGGAGAGAAAGATCAATTTAATGCAAGGTAGATCCATTCAAAAGTCCGATGGCAGCAGGGAAGAAACTGTTGTTGAGTGGATTGATACCTGACCTTAGACTTTTGTGTCTTGTTCCCAAAGGAAGAATGTGAAAGAGTGTGGCCACACTGTAACTTCATTGCAGTGTTAATATAAGCCTACTTGTGACACTAATAAATAAACAAACAGAATGGCAGAACTTTCAATGTCAGAGCAGATGTGATGAGCTCACAGCCTCCTCTTTCCCCCCTCCTGGATGAATGAATTCGATCATCTGTACAATTGCGATCTCATTGTTGCTCTGAAATAAAATAAAAGAAATGCGGAGGATGTTGATATGTAAATGTGTATTTGCTGAGTTATGTTGAATGGGGTGGGGTCCCACATTTGAATGGATCTCTTCTGCTCCCCGGTCCTGTGATGTTTTCAAGGATTAATCCAGCCTGCGGCGCTCGCTGCAGCGATGGGGGAGAGGCGAGTGAGGATGTAGTCAGGGTGTTGTGTTAATCTGTGCGGGCGGGTCGGCATCATGGGCTGCACCCCGTCCAAAGCGGCGGCCGTCTACACCGAGGACAAAGTGTGCAAGGACCCAGACACTTGCTCTACCTTCGTGTCGAGCTTGAAAACTTCCTCCACCGGAGAGAAACCCTCCCAGAAAGAGCAAGTCTGCAAAGCGGAGACCAAGAGCCACTTTTTAAATGGTAGGTCTGTCGGTTGCGATAAATCAGCTGAAGGCTGTGGATGTTGTGTGCAGTCCTTGGAAAGGAAAGTGATTGCAGGCTCTGAGGATAACGGGAAGAATCGGATAGCCCTCTTATTAAAAAAATGAGCTAGCACCTGCACGATGGGCCGAATGGTTTACGGAAATTTTCTGATTCCACTTAAATAAATAATGCAGTGGGGCCTCAGAGAATAACACCAGAACATCAGATGATCAAGTGTCAAATCAAACCCACAATGGGGTGTAATGCCTCATCTTGTCAGCTTTGATCTTGTTTGTCTCTCTTGTGGGGACCTTGAATTGGATTCAATTGGATTTTGAATTTGGATTTTGAGCAAACAGGGGATGGATTTGGGTTTGCCCAGCCCAATCTGAGCATTGGTTTTGTAACTTTAAGAATGGAGTAATTTTTATTCTGCAGTTGATATTTATATGTTTATATAACAGCAAAGTTTTTGTTTGATGCCAAAGACTAATTTCAAGACAATGTTTACACATCGGAGTGACAGGGGAGCGACATTATTTCCCCTTGTTGCTCTCTGCCTGTCCACAGCTTATAACCACAGCACATTTATGTCTGTTATTGCAAGAGTTTAGAAAATGTAACTCGTGCTCAGCTGAACTTTCCATCCACAAGCTCTCAATGCTCGAAGGAGCCCCCCAGCAGCACAAGACTGGAAATCTCTCCCCACCCCCCCACCCAATGATGCACTTGAATGTGATTCCTCATGCCAAGCACTACTGCCCCACAGTGCCAGGGATCCGGATTTGATCACTGTCTGTGTGGAGCCTGCATGTTCTCCCCATGTCTGCGTGGGTTTCCTCCGGGTGCTCTGATTTCCCTCCACAGTCCAAAGACGTGCTGGTTAGGTGGATTGCCCATGCTAAATTCTCCCTCAGTGTACCTGAACAGACACCGGACTGTGGCGACGAGGGGATTTTCACAGTAACTTAATTGCAGTGTCAATGTAAGCCTTACTAGCGACTAATAAATAAACTTTACTTTGTTTGACAAGGAACTGTGTCATCAAACTTCTTTCCACAATAATTGCTAAAAGTGATGAGGTGATTGAGAGATTTTATAGAGAAAAATGACTGACACAGCACAGCTTGTAGGACGCAGAAGTAGCAGTGCATCTACTCAAGGAAAACAGAGAAAGGGCAGAAAGGGCACATTTCATTGTTCTTGCTGTGGTGGGAAAAGACTTATGAGTAAAAAGAATGTCGAGCCAAAAATGCAGAGTGCTATTCCAGGAAGAGGAAAGGGGTATTTTAGATCTGAATACATCAGTCCCCAATTTAAGAACATAAGAACATAAGAACATAAGAAATAGGAGCAGGAGTAGGCCATCTGGCCCTTCGAGCCTGCCCCGCCATTCAATAAGATCATGGCTGATCTGTCGTGGCTCAGTTCCACTTTCCCGCCCTCTCCCCATAACCCTTAATCCCTTCTCTTATCAAAAACCCATCAACCCGCTTCTTAAAAATATTTAGCGAGGCAGCCTCCACCACTTCAAAGGGCAGAGAATTCCAGAGATTCACCACCCTTTGAGTGAAGAAGTTCCTCCTCAACTCCGTTCTGAACCGCCCCCCCTTTATCTTGAGGCTGTGCCCCCTAGTCCTACTGTCTTTTTTGAGCGGGAAGAGTCTTTCCACCTCTATCCTATCCATCCCATTCATCATCTTATACGTCTCAATGAGATCTCCCCTCATTCTTCTAAACTCTAACGAGTACAAGCCTAGTTTATTCAGCCTCTCCTCATAGCTCAACCCCCTCAACTCCGGTATCAGCCTAGTAAACCTCCTCTGCACTCCCTCCAAGGCCAAAATATCCTTGCGCAGGTGCGGCGCCCAAAACTGCACACAGTACTCCAGCTGTGGCCTCACCAATGCCCTATACAGCTGCAGCAAGACCTCCCTACTTTTATATTCAATCCCCCTCGCTATGAAGGCCAGCATCCCATTCGCCTTCCTGACCACCTGCTGCACCTGCAGGCTGGGTTTTTGCGACTCATGCACAAGGACCCCGAGGTCCCTCTGCACCGTCGCCTGCTGCAGTTTTTCGCCACGTAAGTAATAGTCCTTCCTACCATTCTTCCTACCAAAGTGGACCACCTCACACTTGCCAACATTAAATTCCATTTGCCATTTCCTGGCCCATTCGCCCAGCCTATCTAGATCCTTCTGCAGACTCTCCACACCCTCCGCACAATTTGCCTTTCCCCCAATCTTGGTGTCATCAGCAAATTTCGACACCCTACACTCGGTTCCCTCCTCCAGATCATCTATATAAATGGTAAATAGCTGAGGACCCTGCACCGACCCCTGGGGCACCCCACTAGTCACCAACCGCCAATCCGAATAGCACCCATTGACCCCCACTCTCTGCCTCCTATTTGACAACCAATCCTCTATCCACGCTAACACCCTACCCCCAACTCCATGTCCTCTGACCTTCTGCAGTAACCTCTGCAGTAACATCACAGCTGGTGCGTGGCACACCCACTTTTCCTGCCTAAGTTGAGACTTTGAGAAAAGAGTTGGAACATTCAGCCCCGTGGCTAAGAGAAACAATTAAAGGATATTGCATTTAGGAAATTGACAATTCAAAATATAATGAAATGCCATTCTTGGGAGATGGTACAGGATCTAATAGAAACTATTGGAGTACAGCCATTACAGTCAACCAACTTCAGATTAGACACTGGAGCAGGAGTTTCAGTTCTTTCAGGGGCTAAAGCAAGATGTCCTCCAGCCACAGATCATATGACTCCATGGTCCAGTTTAGTTGAAGATTAAACAACATTTAATTGCTACAGTTCAATACAAAGGAAGAGAAGTCACAGAAACTTTGTATGTGATCCAAACTCCAGAGAGTTCACCGGTAAACCACAAAGATTTACAATCCTTTTACAAAGTAGAATGATAGGAAAATCAAGACAAACCAGAATTTCCAAACTTATGAGGTTTTCAGAAACTGAAAACAGCCTATCACATTGCATTGAGACCAGACACCAGACCAGTATGTTTGTTTACTGGCAGGAAAGTGTCACACCCACTTTTATCAAAGGTATAGCAAGAAATTGAATCAATGTACATCATGGAGAAATCTGCCCTGTGATGAAACTTACAAGTTGGGTATTCCAGCTTGGTTCCAATATCACACAGTATCCCACAATCCAAAGGATGTGTTCCTTAGGCAGATTGGCCATGCTAAATTGCTCTTTAGTGTGAGGGGGATTAGCTAGGGTAAATGCATGGGGTTATGGGAGTAGGGTCTGGGTGGGATTGTGGTTGATGCAGATTCGATGGGCTGAATGGCCCCTTTCTGCACTGTAGGGATTCTATGATCAAAGTCAAATAGCTCACTGAGAATCTGTGGTAATCTCACATAGTTAAACAAAGCTGTGGAAAGGGGAGACCTACCCAATGGTTTCTGTAGATGACGGTTAGCAAAAAGCAGAATTTTTAAGAAATTAGAAACTTTTTTTGTTCATTTATGGAATGCGAGAATCACTGGCTGGGCCAGTATTTGTTGCCTTTCCTTAATTGCTCTTGAACTGAATGGGCCATTTCAGAGGGCATTTTAGACTGAACCACATTGCTGTGGCTCTGGAGTCACATATAGCCCAGACCAGGAAACAATGGCAGATTTTGATCCCTAAAGGACATTAGTGAACCAGATGGGTTTTTACGACAATTGGCAATGGTTTCATGGTTGTCAGTAGACTTTTAATTACAGATTTTTACTGAATTCAAATGTCATCATCTGTTTTGGTGGGATTCAAACCCCTGTCCTCAGATCATTATCCTGAGTCTCTGGTTTACTAGTTCAGTGACAACTGCTACCTTCCAATTACCTTTGGAATCTCTCGTCACATCATGTTGCTTCAATATATCCTTTGGTATTATATCAGCACAAAAGGTTTTTCAGGGGGCAATGGTGAATATTCTACAAGGATTCAAAGGGGTCATCTGCAACATGAATGATATAATGATCCATGGGTCCACTATATTGGAGCATGATGCCAGAGTGCGAGCAATGTTGCAATGCTTGGAAGAAGGACGACTAACTCTTGATGATAGGTACAAGTTCTCGCAGCCAACAGGCAAATTTCTGGGGCATATCATTCACATATCAAGCATCAGTGTTGATCCTCAAAAAATCAAAGATTTCCTTCCATCTCACAATGTTACAGATCTTCACTGCTTCATGGGGATGGGAAAAGAAGTAGGTAAGTTCCTACCTGATCTGGCACATGTACATGAACCCATTGCGATAATTGTTTAGGCAAGACCAATTTGGGAAGAAAATCAACAAATTTTGTTCAGAAGGATAAAAGAAATGCTCATTTTATCAGACACATTGGTCAACTTTGATTCAGAACTGCCAACAATTTTTGCTGCAGGTGCATCATGGACAGGACGAGGAGCAATATTCTTTCAAATTGAGAGATGTAAATGCAGAGCAGTGTAACACTTGACAACTATGTCTTAGTCTGAAGTTTACCATTGACTCAGACCACAAACCATTGATTATGTCATTAAATGCTGAAGATTTAGCAAAATTGCCAGCAAGTAGCAAATAAATGAGATTTGAAATTATAATCAAGTCTGTCCAAAGAAAACAACAATATGCAGTGGATGCTTTGTCACGCATTTTTGATTATTGTCCAAGTTCTCCAACAAAAGCCTGACATTCAACCACCATATTTAGATTCCACACGCAGTAATGATTGATCAAGGATGAAGAGATTATGTGTTGACGTCAGCTGTTCAATGTGTCATTGATTCAGTGAAATTATTCAGTGAAATATATTGGATTGACTGTTTATGTACATGGTGTCACTAACAAGGCCAGCATTTCTGTCCCATCCCTTGGAGATGTGTCAAGTGTATGCTTAGTGCATTCTTGAGAAGACACAGCTGAGATACAATAAATCACAGCTACAAGTTTGAGCTCTACTACTCAATAGCTCAGGACATGTAATGATGTGACGATTTCTACATCTGGTGACAATTTACAATGACCACTCCATTATGATTGGAGAGCCTAGAGATGTTTTTAGCTGATCTTGTGCTTTTAATAGTAATGTAGTTTAAAAATATATATTTTTCATGGAGTCGGGCCATCATGGATAGGCCATCATTTACCACCATCCTGATTGCCCTTGAGTAGGTATAAGTTCCATGTCATGATGATATGTGGCTTAGAGGAGAGCGTGCAGGCAGTGGTGTTCCCATGCATCTGTTGCCCTTGTCCTTCAAGGTGGTAAAGCTCATGGGCTTGGAAGGTGATGTCTCAGGAACGTTGGTGAGTTCCTACAGTGAATCTTGTAGATGGTACACGCTGCTGACACTGTGTGTTGGTGGTGGAGGGAGTGAACATTTAAAGTGGTGGTGTGTGGGGTGCCAATCAAGCAGGCTGCTTTATCCTGGATGGCTTCTTGAGTGTTGTTGAAGCTACACTTATCCAGGCAAGTGGAGAGTATTCCATCCCACTCCTGATTTTTACCCTGCAGGTGATGGGCTGGCTTTGGAGAATCAGGAGTTGAGATACTCACAACAGTGTTCCCAACACCTGGCCTGTTCTCCAGTGCAACGTCAATGGCCATTAGTGGTGAATTACTCTGGGTCATAAAGTCACCCATTTTTAAACTAAATGAACATGCTACAAGAATGGAAACATGATTACGTGGACATCTAATATTGTAAGTAATTTATTTTCAGTGTAGCCATCACTCGTTGATTATTATGATGTGGCGATGCTGATGTTGGGCTGGGGTAGGCACAGTAAGAAGTCTTACAACATCAGGTTAAAGTCCAACAGGTTTATTTTTTAACACAAGCTTTCGGAGCGCTGCTCCTTCATCAGTTGAGTGAAGAGTTGTGTTCACACACAGAGGACATGCAGGCATAGACTCAATTTACAAGGTATTGGTTGGAATGCGAGTCTGAACAGGTATGAATGATGAGAGCGGAGAGAGGGTTAAGCTCAGGTTAAAGAAGTGTAAACTGTCTCAAGCCAGGACAGTTAGTGAGATGTTGCGAGTCCAGGCATGTTGTGCGGGTTACAGATAGTGTGACATGAACCCACGATCCCGGTTGAGGCTGTCCTCATGTGTATGGAGCTTGACGATCAGATTTTGCTTGGCGATTCTGCATTGTCGTGTGTCGTGCCTTGGAGAATGCTTACCCGTAGATCAGAGACTAAATACCCTTGACTGCTGAAGTGTTCCCCGAGAGGAAGGGAGCACTCCTGCCTTGTGATTGTCAAGCAGTGATTATTGAAAACTGCATGAAACACATAACTACAGAACTGCAATCACTTAATACACATTATTGTCATTAATCAATTTATTTCTCTTGGTATTAGCATGGTGGTCTTTTATAGTCAAAGTGGCTAACATTGCTTTCTGATGATACTCTGGTTCTTTCAGTTCCAAGGAATTACTTCAGTAAGTGCGGTGTGAGGCGCTTACCCGGCTCAGACCCCCAGGATATAACCCAGTCCTCCAGCAAAGAAAGTCTGAATGACAACGACTTACCAGATGAAGAGGGCAGCACGAAACATTGATCATTGAAAGCAGGAAGACAGAAGAACCAAGCAACTGACTGATAATGAAGTTATCCTAAAATATTTTAGCTACGACTTGAGGGGCAGGTGGGGCAATGCTTAAAACTAGACGGTTGTTAATAAAAATTCATAGTGATATTAAACAAAAAAACAACAAACAGCTTTGCTAATAACCTTGTGAACTTTGTCATAAATCTTTCTGTCATCACGAGGGACTATGATAGCTCAGTTACCAGATGATACTAAACAGCAACTGTTTTAATCTCAATGCAGCTATTATTTCTGAAGAAGTCATACGGGCTCTGGTTTTACTGGCACGCCCGTGAGGCAGGCGAGGCTCGCAGAACGGCATTCTCCGTTGGCGCGATCTTATGAGCCACGGGTGGGTGTGCTGGTAAAATTCCAGCCATGGACTCAAAACGTAAATCCTGGCTGGGAATTTCCTGTCCTACCGCCGCAGGAATTGTAGCGGGTGGGATAGAAAATTCGAGCAGGTCACTTAAAGGTCTGTTGACCTTGGATGGGAATTTCCAGACTTCAGGCATGTGCAGCCGGAAAATCCCGTTTCTTTATCCACAGACATCATAGAGTCATAGAGGTTTACCACATGGAAACAGGCCCTTCGGCCCAACTTGTCCGTGCCGCCCTTTCTTTTAAAACCCCTAAGCTAATCCCAATTGCCCACATTTGGCCCACATCCCTCTGTACCCATTGTACCCGTGTAACTGTCTAAATGCTTTTTAAAAGACAAAATTGTACCCGTCTCTATCACTACCTCTGGCAACTTGTTCCAGATACTCACCATCCTCTGTGTGAAAAAATTGCACCTCTGGACCCTTTTGTATCTCATCCCTCTCACCTTAAACTTATGCCCTCTAGTTTTAGACTCCTCTACCTTTGGGAAAATGTATTGACTATATATTGACTATTGAGCTGATCTGTGACGATTATTATTTTATAAGATGACCCTCAGTCTCCCACGCTCCAGAGGAAAAAAATCTGTCTATCCAGCCTCTCCTTACAACTCAATCCATCAAGTCCTGGTAGCGTCTTAGTAAATCTTTTCTGCACTCTTTCTAGTTTAATAATATCCTTTCTATAATAGGGTGACCAGAACTGCACACAGTAATTCCAAGTGTGGCCTTACCAATGTCTTGTACACATTCAACAAGACGTCCCAACTCTTGTATTCAGTGTTCTGACCAATGAAACCAAGCATGCCGAATGCCTTCTTCTCCACCCTGTCCACCTGTGACTCCACTTTCAAGGAGCTATGAACATGTACCCCTAAATCTCTGCATTCTGTAACTCTCTCCAACACCCTACCATTAACTGAGTAAGTCCTGCCCTGGTTCAATCTACCAAAATGCTGATCTGCTGAGTTTTTCCAGCATATTCTGTTTTTGTTTCAGATTCCAGCATCCGCAGTATTTTGCTTATATTTTGTTGTTTCTGCCTCACTGTCCGCCAATCCCTGGTAGGCTGTAGTTATCAAACAAAGGAATATTGTGTTTTTGGTTGTGTGTAAAATGAATGTTTTGCTCTAAAAGCGAATCATTTTATATTATGTATGAAGTAATTCTATTTTGTGTAATAAAAAACACAAATGAGCCAGACCTTGCTTTCAGCAGCACCATGCATCACGTTGTACTTTCTCATAAACTTTCTATGGAATTTTGGATGGCAGGTAGTTGACAGTCAACTAACCAAAAAGAGCCGTTCTCTCCTCAAGGCATCCAGAAGCTATATGAGCAAGACGTTCAACCAAGTATCTCCTTAGCCAATCAGGTTGAAGAATCATGAATGTGTGGCACCAGAGGGTATCGGTTAAGAATCGTAGAATCTGTACAGTGCAGAAAGAGGCCATTCGGCCAATTAAGTCTGCACCAACCACAATCCCATCCAGGCCCTATCCCCACAACCCCACACATTTACCCTGCTAATCCCCTAACACTAGGGCCAATTTAGCATCAGCCTCACCCACACAAGACAGTGAATTCACATCAGATTAGATATAGAAAGCGAAATAGAAAAAAAGGGTGATGCGGATGAAAGATGAAAGAAACATAAAGGAAAAGTTGATTGTTTTTTGTAAAATCTCTAGCAGTAATTGCACACTTGTTAAAGTTCATTTTCAGTGCCTGAGAGGTTAATTTGCAGTAATTAAGATATAAGACATTGTTAGAAGGTACCTAAACTGGAATGGGAAAAGCCCAATATTTTATGGCAACTTGAATTCACATTCACGGAATGGAATTCTCCCAAAAAATTCAAAGAGTCAAATTTGCGTCAAAACTGGAGTATTTCACATTGGTTTTCTCAGTGGAAGTTCAGGGAAGAATCTGTCACACTCGGTGCAATGCAGAGGACGCCAGTGTGAATATCATTAACTTTCAGAGGGTGGACCCTATTCCCACTGGAGAGACTGGAATCAGTGCGCTGAGTGGGCCACTGCGCATGTATCGATCGCACCTGAAGAAGGAGTGACACTCCTAAAGCCTGTGCTACCAAATAAACCTGCTGGACTTTATCCTGGTGTTGTGATACTTCTTAATGTGCCGATCTGTCAGTGTTGAGATTGGTGCATGTGCAGTGGTCCACACTGATGGCCTCCTGATTACTGGCCAGCTTGATTACTGGCCAGCCCCTCGATCCCCACAACTCCAGCTCTCTGCCCCCCCATTGCCCGATTGCTGGACCTCCCCCCAACCAATCCCGTCCCAGCCTCTCCCCTCCTCCTTCAGCTCGCCCCGATCTCCAGCAATCCCCCCCCACTGATTTCCCCATGACAGTTAAACCCCACCCCCCTCAGTTCCGACTGCTCCCCCTGCAGTGCTGACCCCCCTCCCCAAGCAGGCTGATCTCTCCAATCCCCTCCTAGCTCATCCGATCACCGGTATCTCTCCTTCCTCCATCGCCCCCTTCTCCCCACCCCATCAGGCCCACCCACCTAGGCTGCCATATGCCCTGTCCTCTTTGCACTGCCCCATGCCTGATGGGCACTGCCAAGGTGCCTGCTACACATTGGCACTTTGCCCCTTGGGCAATGCCAGGGGGAAACACAGTTAAGAAGCCACACAACACCAGGTTAAAGTCCAAGAGGTGTATTTGGTAGCAAACGCCACCAGCTTTTGGAGGCGTCTCCACACAATGCTGGGAGGCATAAGCCGGCACTGCCAGGGTGCCAATGCCCAGGAGCAACCCCCCCCACCACCCTAGAAGCCAATGTAAGATTGTTCCCACTTCACTCCAGCGGGGTTGGGCTGCTAGTTCCCCGAAAGTGCGAAGCTACTATAATCCCTGCTGGAGTGAAATACTCTGGCGGGGAGGAGCATGAGGATACGGGAGACTACAGTCCCGGGCCTGCTAATCACATTCAAATCAGATTAAAATGACCACGTCAATGGTCTCCCCGCTGATTTCTGGCATGGAGCAGATACTGTTGGAAACCTGGTACCAGAAGACACTCGCGAACATGCGCCCAACCCCATGAATCGGCCAACACGAATTCTCTTGGCCCGCCATGCTAATGCAGATGGATGGGAGAATCACAGCCATGGTGTTAGTATGGAATTTCACACTGTTCAATAAGTGCAAACCCACTCAGGGAGACAGTGGGATTGGACAGCAACTGGAGGAGGAATGCATCCCAGTAGCAATTTCCTGATTCTGCATTTAATTCCATGTACATGATTTCTGTTCCATTGCTACGTAAACAACGCTGGGCGGTTCTTCCTGTCTGACATTCAGTATTGGATGAGCAGAAATTTCCCGCATCATCTGATCTCCATGACAAATTGCATTCCCTAACCACCAATTCCATCCCTCCTTCTGACAGCCGTCCAAAGCTGAACTAGATTGTTCATAACTTTGGTGTCATATTTTACCCTAAGTTGAGATTGTGACCACATAACTGCACCTTCACTAAGATCACATTTTTCTACCTCCATAACATCGGTCTCTATCCCTGCCTCAAAGCTGTTGAAATCTTCATCCATGTCTTTGTGCCTCTAGATTTAACTATTCCCAATCGTTTCTGTCAGCCTCCCACATCTATTCTCCATAGACTTGTAGTCATCTAAAACTCTGCTACCCACACAGTATCCCAGTCAGCCATCACACGTGTCCTGGCTGACTTACACTGGCTTCTAGTTAAGCAGGGCCTCTTTTAAAATTCTCTCATATTTTCAAATCCCTCCATGGCTTTGCCCCTCCCAAGCTCTTCCAATCTCACAAAGTTCAGAGTATCTATGTTGGGGACCCGATCCAAACATTCCCCCACCCACCCCACCACCCCCACCATGGCCATCTATAAAGCTGCCTCGGCCCAAAAACTCTGGAATCCCCTTCCTAATCCACTTTGACTCGATCTCTACATTTCTTTCTTTAAGACTCTTGTTGGGATGGCACGGTGGCACAGTGGTGAGCGCTGCTGCTTCAAAGCACCAGGGACCTGGGTTCGACACCCTGGCTTGGGTCACTGTCTGTGCAGAGTCTGCACATTCTCCCCGTGTCTGCGTGGGTTTCCTCCAGGTGCTCCAGTTTCCTCCCACAATCTGGAAGATGTGCTGGTTAGGGTGCATTGGCCATGCTAAATTCTTCCTCAGTGTATCTGAACACAGCTGGAGTGTGATGACTAGGGGATTTTCACAGTAGCTTCAGCACAGTGTTAATGTAAGACTGCTTGTGACACTAATGAATAAACATTAAAACCTGCCTCTTTGACCAAGTCTGCCTTAATATCTCCTTATTCGGTTCAATGTCAAATTTTGCATTATATTACAAAGAGCTGTGGGACATTTCCTCACATTAAAGCTGCTGCTTTTCTTGTATCACTCCCTTTGGAACCTGGGTGTTAGCTGGAATTTTACCGGCTCAAAGAAAGGCATTCTCCATTGGCTTTGGATGGGATTGTACGAACTTTGGGCAAATGTGCTGGTAAAATTCTGCCCTTAGTCTCATGGATTAACATTGCAGTGTAAAATGTACGACTGATTCATGTTGACAGTTATATTGCAGAGATGGATGTTGCCGCTGGCCCTTGGCAGGTATCACAGGAATCCTTGCTTCTTTGAAACACTGTCTGGAGGAAGTTGATAACCATCCATTAAAAAATAGTGCTTTAAAATGGACACCATAAGTATGAGTTATTAGCCTCTGGCCTCTCATTCACAGTGCTTTGCTCACCAGAACTCATCAGCACATTTCCTGCATTAGTACATAATTTCTGTGCATCACTGCCATTGAAGAAACTCACTGACATGGAGAGTGGCACTCAGTCAAACTGAACCAGCTTGCTGCTTATTTACATTGGCTCCTAGTTAAGCATTGCCTCAATTTTAAAAGTCATCATTGTTTTCAATGCTTTCTCGATGACACAGTGATTAGCACTGCTGTCTCACAGCGCCAAGGACCTGGGTTCAATTCCTGACTCGGGTCACTGTCTGTGTGGAGTTTGCACATTCTCACCGTGCCTGTGTGGGTGCCCTCTGGGTGCTCCTGTTTCCTCCCACGATGTGCAGGTTAAGTGTATTGGCCATGCTAAATTTCCCCTTAGTGGACCCAAGATGCTTTGGTTATGGGAATTAGTGGGGTAAAAGTTTGGGGTTACCAAGATGAGGCAGGGGGGATGATACTCTGTTGGAGGGTCAGTGCAGATTTGATGGGCCAAATGGCCTCCTTCTGCACTGTAGGAATTTTATGTTCAGTATCTACTAGTTCCGCCTCCCTGTACAGATAATAAAGTGCAGTCCTTGCATTTCAGCTAGTACCTGTATCTATGTATGCACTTATATAATAAGATGCCAATTCACATAATATCATGTCTTGTTAACTAACAATAGCTCCAGTGTTATGGTTCACCCAAATTCTGAAATGTATCCAAAAGCATGACTCAAATATCCATGTTCGAGCTGCAAGAATGTGGGTGAGTTTTTGAAGGTGGTGGGTGCCTGGAACTCGCTGCTGGGGGAGGTAGTGGAAGCAGAGATGATAGTGAGTTTCACGGGGTGTCTTGACAAATACATGAATAGAATGTGAATGGAGGGGTATGGTCCCTGGAAGGGTAGGGGGTTTTAGTTCATTCGGGCAGCATGGTCGGTGCAGGTTTGGAGGGGTGAAGGGCCTGTTCCTGAGCTGTAATTTTCTTTGCTCTTTTGTTCTTTGTTCTTTATATTAAGATATTGATTGAAGTATTTTACAAATAATAATATTCAGTTATCTGTAGCTGGATGAATCGAGGCCATTAGAGATGTATGGGTGGAAGTCTATTGTACCATCATTGCTTTGTTTTAATGAGGGGACACAATGCCACAGTATTTTAGAACTTCAAGGCACCATGACACAGTTGACAAGTGATTAGACAATAATCTGTTTCAACAGCATCAGGGAGAGCTGAGAAATAACGTATCACCATTTGCTCTCTGAGAGAAATAAATCTCCTCAGCTCTGTCCTAAATGGGCAACCTCTTAGTTCTAGTAGCCCCGAGTGACCCCTCGTTCTAATTCTAGTTCTGATTTCTCCCACAAGAGGAAACAGCCCCTCCACATCCAACCTGTCAAGGTCACTCAGGATCGTATTCATGTCAATCAAGTTGCCTCTTACTCTTCTAAACTCCAGCCTAGCCTGTCCAATCTTTCTCATAAGACAACCTGCCCAATCCAAGTATCATTCTGGTAAGTCTTCTCTGAACTGCTTCCAATGCAGTTACATCCTTCCTTACATAAAAAGACCAACACTTTACACTATGTTCCAGAACAAAAGTCCTTCAAATGTCTGAGCTACAATTCAATCATGCAAAAAGTTCACAGAAAGAAGACAAATAGTATAATTACATTTTTATAATCCCAAAGCAACAGAAAATGTTTCTGTTGACTGTATAATTATAACACTGATTGCCTCAATTAGTTTAATGTAATTGAGCAACAGTTCTATTGGCAATTAACCCACATTTAATTAAATAACTTCAAAGAATGAAAGCACAATGCCGTAGTTAAACAAGCACACGTTATTAGGTTTTATTCATATTCTTTATTCTATGTTCAGTCATGGGTGAAATCTTGTG
Organism: Carcharhinus amblyrhynchos; assembly: GCF_965287045.1. NCBI lineage: Eukaryota > Metazoa > Chordata > Chondrichthyes > Carcharhiniformes > Carcharhinidae > Carcharhinus > Carcharhinus amblyrhynchos. Next base: position 129,347,636 of record NC_137327.1, read on the forward strand.
TTCTGTTCCTCCCCCATGCCCCCCTCCAGAGGCAGGTTTGCGTTCAATTAGGCAGGGCACTGCCATCCAGGAGGTGGCACAGTGGTTATCACTGCTACCTCACAGCACCAGGGACCCGGGTTTGATTCCTGGCTTGGGTCACAGTCTGTGCGGAGTCTGCATGTTCTTCCCGTTCCTGTGTGGGTTTCCTCCGGGTGATCCAGTTTCCTTCCACTGTCTGAGAGACGTGCTGGTTAGGTGCTTTGGCCTTGCTAAATTCTCCCTCAGTGTACCCGGACAGGCGCCGGAGTGTGGCGGCTAGGGGATTTACACGCTAACTTCATTGCAGTGTTAATGTAAGCCTACTTGTGACTAATAAATAAACTTTTAAAAACTATTTTTATTGAATCGATGGTGGACAGGAAGCTTGCCAGGTGGGCCCACAGGAGAGTGGGATAGTGTCCCATATCCCTCACACACACTGCCTGATTCAGAAACCCAGCAGCAGGAAGCGGGGGGATGGCATCTGCTGACCTCCTCCTCCCTCTGCTGACCAATCCCTCCCATGACCCCCAGCCCACCCTCACCTACCTTTCTTCAGCCTACCTATGATGACCCCTGATGAAGGCCCAAGTACACTGCCTTTGATTGGCCAAGAGCTCTCAAATTCAAACCCTGCTGAGGAACTGGGAACACCGGTGACATGAAATCCACTGCCAACTAGGGACTTAATTCTATCGAGGCTTCTGGAGATGAGACCAGCGGGTGTGCTGCCAGTTTGGGTCAGTGCTACCACCCAGCCCCATGTGTGTGGCTATTTTGCGTACCAATAGCTTACAACACAAACTTGGATACTGTTTAAGTCTCCATGGCAACAGTGGAAAATGACTTCTGTGGCATTCCTTGATAAAAAGGATAGGGGCAAAATTACCTAGAGCTTTGCAGCACAAAGTTTATGAAAGTGAATAGTTTCTTGCAACTTAAATTGTTTCTTGTTTCCTTCATGCTTTTAGACAGTGTGGGAACATTTTTGGCCATTTTATCACCCCTGCTCTGATCATTTCAGAGGGCAGTTAAGAGTCAACCACATTGCTTGGATCTGGATTCACATGTAGGCCAGACCAGGTAAGAACATAAGAACATAAGAAATAGGAGCAGGAGTAGGCCATCTAGCCCTTCGAGCCTGCCCCGCCATTCAATAAGATCATGGCTGATCTGAAGTGGATCAGTTCTACTTTCCCGCTTTCTCCCCATAACCCTTAATTCCCCTGACTATCAAAAATCTATCTACCCGTGACTTAAATATATTTAGCGAGGTAGCCTCCACCACTTCAACGGGCAGAGAATTCCGTAGATTCACCACCCTTTGAGTGAAGAAGTTCCTCCTCAACTCTAATCTAAACTGCCCCCCACCCCCTCCTTATCTTGAGGCTGTGCCCTCTAGTCCTGCTATCCTTTCTAAGCGGGAAGAATCTCTCTACCTCTACCCTATCCATCCACTTCATTATCTTATACATCTCTATAAGACCCCCCCTCATCCTTCTAAACTCCAATGAGTACAGACCCAGTCTATTTAGTCTCTCTTCATAGTCCAACCCCCTCATCTCTGGTATCAGCCTAGTGAACCTCCTCTACACTCCCTCCAAGGCCAAAATATCTTTGTGCAGGTGCGGCGACCAAAACTGCACACAGTACTCCAGCTGCGGCCTCACCAGTACCCTGTACAGTTGCAGCAAGACCTCCCTGCTTTTATATTCTATCCCCCTCGCTATAAAGGCCAGCATCCCATTCGCCTTCTTGATCACCTGCTGCACCTGCAGACTGGGTTTTTGCGACTCATGCACAAGGACCCCCAGGTCCCTCTGCACCGTAGCATGCTGCAGCTTTTCACCTTTAAATAATAATCCCTCCTACTATTATTTCTGCCAAAGTGGATAACCTCACACTTGCTAACATTATACTCCATCTGCCAGGTCCTCGCCCACTCGCTCAGCCTATCCAGATCTCTCTGCAGACTTTCCACACCTTCTGCGCAATTTGCTTTTCCACTCATCTTTGTGTCATCAGCAAATTTCGTCACCCTACACTCAGCCCCCTCCTCCAGATCATCTGTATAAATGGTAAACAGTTCTCATGTTCTTATTTAGTGGTCTATCCAGAATGAGCTTAGCTATGGAATCAGAGGGGTTAGCAAAGGCTCCTGCTCCGAACCATTATCCATTGACTGGAAATTGCAAATGTGCCCATTGAATAAGGGCAGGCTTGGCAGTGACGTCTCCAGTACTGAGATAGTCTGTGACACTCGCTGTCTTGGCTCACCCATGAACAAAGGCTTACCAGACCAATACCTGGATTGAGCAAGTTGTTATATGGTCACTCGAAGCCATGTTGAATGTTTCAGCGCGCATTCCATCATCTAAATAACACGCATTACATAACCAAATCTGTAGGTCATTGCACTGAACTCCTCTCAACAGACAGAATCTCAAGCTCATTTTAACCTTTGGGATAATTTCTTCATACTTTGACTTAATAACTTACAGAAGAGACTGCCACCTAGTGCAACAAAAGTTAAACATTGAAAATTTCAATGGATAAAGTAGAGATTCCTGATTCAAATGAGAGTTGAAGATTGTGGGCTTGGAAACATGGGAAGATGTGAGTCTCCCTGATGAAGGATACTTGTGGTTTTGTGTTTCACTCCCCATTCATCTCCGTGATTTTAAAGCCAGATACAATTATCTCACTTGGTTTTATGGGATGATTAGAATGTGTAGACCCCTATTTTGTCTGCATGCAGACATTTTGCGCATCTTCAATGTGCCCTGTCTAATCTCATTGCCTCTGTGGTCTTCGCACATTTGTTTCCATGCAATTTGCCTCCATTTCTCCTTGTTATTTGTTTTAAATCAGGGCCTGGAAATATCAAAGATTCCTAAAGCCTTTTCAGCAACTTGCTGTTTTGGCAGATGAAACACATATTGCCCAAACATTCAAAAGAAGTTTTTTTTTCCTTTCAGAGTGTAACATAGAAACATAGTAAATACGTACAGGAGTAGGCCATTTGGCCCTTCGAGTCTGCACCACCATTCATGCGCTCTCAGTATCCCACTCCTACTTTCTCTCCACACCCCTTGATCCCTTTAGCTGCAAGGACCAAACCCAGCTCCCTCTCGAACATATCTAATGAACTGGCCCCAACAGCTTTCTGTGGTAGAGAATTCCACAGGTTCACAACTCTCTGAGTGAAGAAGTTCTTCCTCATCTCAGTCCTGAATGGCTTACCCCTTATTCTTAGACCGTGAACCCTGGATCTGGTCTTCACCAACATTGGGAGTATTCTACCCGCATCCTGTCCAGTCCCATCAGGATTTTATATGTTTCCATGAGATTCCCTCTCATTCTTCCAAATTCTAGTGAGTACAAGCTCAGTCAATCCAGTCTCTCTTCATATATCAGTCCTGCCATTCCGGGAATCAGTCTGGTGAACCTTTGCTGGACTCCCTCAATAACAAGAATGTCCTTCCTCAGGTTAGGAGACCAAAACTGCACACAATATTCAAGGTGTGGCCTCACCAAGGCCCTGTATAACTGCGGCAATACATCCCTACTCCTATACGCAAATCCTCTTACTATGAAGGCCAGCATATGAAGGGTCGTCCAGACTCGAAATGTTGGCTCTACTCTCTATCCACAGAAGCTATCAGACCTGCTGAGATTTTCCAGCATTTTCTGTTTTTGTTTTTGATGCCATTAGCTTCCTTCACTGCTTGCTGCACCTGCATGCCAACCTTCAGCGACTGTTCCACCATGACACCCAGGTCACGTTGCACTTCCCCTTTTCTTAAACTGCTACCATTCAGACAATAATCTTCCTTCCTGTTTTTGCCATTTAAGTGGATAACCTCACATTTATCCACATTATATTGACTTGCCCACTCAGTCAGCCTGTCCAAGTCACCCTGCAGCCTCTCAGCATCCTCTTCACAGCACACACTGCCACCCAGCTTAGTGTTGTCTGCAAATTTGGGGATATTGCATTCAATTCCTTTGTCCAAATCATTAATGTATATTGTGAAGAGCTGAGGTCCCAGCACTGAACCCTGTGGTATCTCACTATTCACTGCCTGCCACTCTGAAAAGGATCCATTTATTCCCACTCTCTGCTTCCAGCCTGCCAATCAATTCTCTATCCACGTCAATACATTATTCCAAATATTATGAGCTTTAATTTTGCTCACAAATCTTTGTGTGGGGCCTTATCAAAAGCCTTTTGAAAGTCCAGATACACAACACCCACAACTGGTGAAGTCTGACATTTGACCAGATTTTCTTTTAGAGGAAATCAGATCGGTTTCTCCAGGATGTTTGTAACCAAGGACAGTCTATTCAAAGGTTTATTGCTTCTGAACACCAGTTACATTGTTTCTCTCTCCCCTTAATTATGCATTATGTTATTGCTTTTACTTCCCCCCTCTCAATTTTAAGAGCCCAATTCAAACTAAATTTGCGAATGAATTTGACGTGCATCAACAATATAATTGGTCAAATGTGTACAACACAACATCATCTCCGAAAAGCTTCAGATCCTCTAATGAATGCAAATGAGAACCTCAGGTTTTGTGCTTAATCTCCCAGAGCAAGGAAGCATTTAAATTAAGAGTGGCGTTTTAATATGGAAATGGCATGCTTGGTTATTGAACAAACAATTGCATGTTCCTTTGTTTTGATTTCACATTCTCTATCCTTTGAACACATCAACATTGATGAATACTGCATACTAAGTCCCACATTTAAAAGTAAACCAGCTTTGATATATCGTTATGGCCGTATTTAGAATTTGTAGCATAGAATGTAAAATATTTAAAGGCATAAACTCAAATAATTTCCTATAAATATGACAGTTCAACTCAACAGGATTGTCCAAAATAAGGAGTTTCAACAAAAATAATTGAACATTTGTTTTTGGAATATTGAAATTGAATGTTTATTGTTATTGTGCTGGTACTGTGTCTTTAATAAATGTATTTTAATCATGTTTCTCTGCAGGAGAAGTATGCCCCAGCATTTTATTGGTGTCGTCTTGTCTGTAACTGGTATCCTTTATTGTTGCTGAGACAGTATAAATGACATCATGTTTATTTTTAATCTGGCCTAATGCAGGGTCCTGTGAATTTAATGGTTCTTTAGGCTTTGCTGAGCGGAGTTTGATTGAGGATGATTGACAGGTCAGCTGATAGACCTGGAGACAACTATTTTTTTGTATTGAACATTCCAAGTTTTTGGTTTAGTTTCTCAGTTGCTGGTAGAAGGCAGAGTCTTTCCCTCTCTCCCACTCTCCAGAGGCTTTCTGGAAGTTCCAGGACTGAAGGCCCTCAGAGAATTGATCCAACATTTACAGGACCAATTCACAGCAGGTGTTAAAAAGCTGCAAATCCAACATCACGTGGGCATACTTGTTTCTGTGTCAAGTCTGAAGGAGAGTGTATGTACTTGGGATGATATTTGACTAGGAACAATATAGATAGCTAGTTGTTAGGAGTATACTGTGTTACGTTTAAATCTGTGCCCTTTGATTTTTGATCCTTCCTGATTGGAAATAGTTTCTCTCAATCTAAACTATCCAACTCCCTCATGATTTTGAACATGTCTATCAAAGGCGGGAAAGTGGAACTGATCCACTTCAGATCAGCATGATCATATTGAATGACGGGGCAGGCTCAAAGGGCTAGATGGCCTACTCCTGCTCCTATTTCTTATATTCTTATGTTCTTAAATCTCCTCTCAGTCTTCTTCTCTCCAAGGAGAAGAGTCCCAACGTCCCCAATCTATCCTCATAACTGAAGTTTCTGATCCCTGGAGCCATTCTTGTAAACTGCTTCTGCACTCTCTCCAATGTATTTACATCCTACCTATAGTTTGGCGCCCATAACAGGACACAATATTCCAGTTGAGGTCTATCTAGTATCTTGTATAAGTTCAGCATAACCTCCTTGCTCTTGTGCTCTATGCCCCTATTAATAAAACCCAGAAAACTATTTGCTTTATTAACTACCATCTCTATATGTCCTGCTGCTTTTAATGATTGGTACACATATACACCCAGGTCCCTCTGCTCCTGCACCCACTGTAGAATGTTACTCCTTATTTTGTATAATCTCTCCGTGTTCTTCCTACCAAAATGCATCACTTCACACCGCATTGAACTTAATCTGCCACCTATCTGACTACTCCATCAACTTGTCTATGTCCTTTTGAAGTTCTATATTGTCCTCTTCCAATTTCTAATACTTCCAAGTTTTGTGTCATCCACAAACTTACATCGAAACATCGGAGCAGGAATAGTTCATTTGGCCCTCTGAGCCTGCTCTGCCATTCATTATGATCATTGTCATTCATCCAACTCAATAGCCTGATCGCGGCTTCCCCCCATATCCTTTGGTCCCCTTCTTACCAAGAGCTATATCTAATGGTGTACCATAAAGATCCGTGCTGTGCCCCCTAATGTTCATCACTTATATAAATGATATAGATGACATTGTGGGGATAGGATCAGTAAGTTAGCCGATGACACAAAGATTGGCCGGGTGGTTAACAGTGAGGTTGAGTGTCTTGGGTTAGAAGGCGAGATCGTCAAATGGACAGATAAGTGGCAGATGAAATTTAACCCTGAAAAGCGTAAAGTGGTACACTTTGGAAGGAATAATTTGACCAGGAAGTATACTATGAAAGATCTGACACTGGGAAATTCTGAAGAACAAAGGGATCTTGGCATGTTTACCCATAGATCTCTGAAGGTGGAAAGGCAGGTTAATAGTGTGGTGAAAAAGGCACATGGCACACTCACCTTTTCTAATCGGGATATAGATTACAAAAGCAGTGAGGTCATGGTGGGGTTGTATAGAACATTGATGACGTCACAGCTGGAGCACCGTGTGTGGTTCTGGTTGTCACATTATAGGGAGGACGTGGTACAGAGGAGATTTATCAGGATGCTGCCTGGAATGGAACATTTAAGTTGTGAAGAAAGGCTGGATAAGTTTTGATTGTTTTCATTCGAGCAGAGAAGTCTGAGGGATGACATGATTGAGGTGTTCAGGATTATGATGGGTATGGACAGCTGTTCCCCTCAGTTGAAGGACCAGTTATGAGGGGACACAAGTTAAAAGTGAGGAGTGGGAGGTTTAGGGGGAATTTGAGGAAAAACCTTTTTACCCAGAGGGTGCTGATGGTCTGGAATGCACTGCCTGGGAGGGTGGCGGAGGTGCAATGCCTCACATCCTTTAAAACATGCCTGGATGAGCACTTGGCATGCCACAACATTCATGGCTATAGGTCAAGTGCTGATGGGATTAGATGAGTAGGTCAGGGCCTTTCAGGTGCCGGTGCAAACTCGATGGGCCGAAGGGCCTCTTCTGCACCGTAGTTTTCTGTGATTCTGTAACTCCTTCTTGAAAACTTTCTGTGGTAATCTACTCTCTGGGTGAAGAAATTTCTCCTCATCACAGTCCTAAAAGGTATACCCTGTATCCTTGGATTATGTTCTGACATGCCAGATAGTCACCCAGGTACTTTTTAAAGGATGTGAGGCAACCTGCCTCCACCTCCCTCCCAGGCACTGCATTTCAGGCTGTCAATACTCCCTGGGTAAAAATAATTTTCCTCAAATCCCGCGAAACCTCCCATCCCTCACTTTTAACTTGTGTCCCCTCGTAACTGACCCTTCAACTAATGGGAATAACTGCTCCCTATCCACACTGTCCATGCCCCTCATAATCTCAAACACCTCAATCAGGTCGCACTCGGTTCCGAATCTTTGGGAACATCCTTTCTGCATCTACCCTGTTAGCATTTTATAGGATTCTGTGAGATCCCTACTCATTCTTCTGAACTCCAGTGAATATAATCCTAACAGACTGAATCTCTCTTCATACATCAGTTCTGCCATCCCAGGAATCAGTCTAGTAATCCTTGGCTGAACTCCCTCTACAGCAAGAACATCCTTCCTCAGATGAGGAGACCAAAACCGCACACAATATTCCGGGTGTGATTTCACCAAGACATTGTATAGTTGCAGCAAGACATCCCTGCTTTTCTCACTATTAAGGCCAATGGACCATTTGCCTTCTTTACTGTCTGCTGCACCTACTTGCTTACCTTCAGCAACTGGGGTATGAAAGCACCCAGGACTCATTGCACAGTTCCCTCCCCCATTTATATCCATTCAGCTAATAATCTCAGATGAAACTTAGAAATTGTCCCCTGCACACCAAGGTCTAGATCATTAATATTTATCTGGTAAATTAGGGGTCCCCAGGGAAACACCACTACAAACCCTCCCCCAGCCCAAAAACAACCATTAACCATCACTTATTGCTTCCTATTATCAGCCATCAGTGTCTCCCAGTTAAAAGGGCCTCAAACAATAATCTTCCAGATATAAATAATACCAAAGGAAATTTATCCCAGGAAATTTCTCCAATCAAAAGTCATGGTGATCGGTTGAATGCATGAAATTTAATAAAATTAATAAATTCACAACGATTAATGAATTGCCAATTAATGGGATAAGAAAATTGATTACAGTTTGAAGGAATACAATTGGAAGTTTTACAGAATCTTTAAATGTTTTAAAAGGATAGATTTCTAATGGATTTCCCGGTCTGTCTCCTTCCTGAACTGTGGGAGAATCTGGTCAATTTCATTGGTTCCGATTCAAACTCGCTACACGCCAGGCGCATTCTATTGGCGGAGATCTGCGTTGCCCTGGTTACTGTTGTCAATGTACACTTCCCGTAACCAGGATACCGCGTTAATATCAGATCCGCTGCTGGCGAAATGGAGCAAACTTCTGCATAGCAGCGGCACATTGATGCAGAGCTAAACAGCTTGGTGAGACGGTAGTTTAATATCCCCTCAACCCAAACACAGCGTTACCGATAGGAAAAGGACATTTAAATGGGGGCTGAAGGTGTTCACAGCGTTTATGGGTCGGGCAGTCACTGTGGAGGGAGAAACAAGGCTTCTGGCCAAGAAGCATTGAAACATAGAAGCAGGAGGAGGCCAATCGGCCCTACGAGCCTGCTACCCCATTCATCCTGGCTGATTATCCAACTCAACAGCCTGATCTCGCCTTCCGCCCCCCCATCCTTTGACCACCTTTATCTTAAGTGCTATATCTAATTGTTTCTTGAAAACATACAGGATGAGATTCTCCAGTTTTCCAGCCACGAGCTTCCTGCCAATGGAAGGTGGCGTGTTGTTTGCTAGCAGCGGGATTCCCTGGTCCCACCAGTCAGTGGGAATTCTCACTGACGTCACCCCATGCCAGCGGGAAACCCACAGATAGGAGTGTACTGCCAGTGAGACTGGACAATCCTACCGGTGTCAATGGCTGGAGAAGTCCAGCCACAATGTTTTGGCCTCAACTATTTGCTGTGGAAGCGAATGCCACAGGCTGACCACTCTCTGGGTGAAGAGGTTTCTCCTCAACTCAGTCCGTTCATCAGAAACACAGGGCTGAGTTGGCAGCATGGGGTGGCGTTGTGGTTAGCACTGCTACCTCACAGCGCCAGGGACCTAGGTTCGATTCCAGCCTTAGGTCACTGCCTGTGTGGAGTTTGCACGTTCTCCCCATGCCTGCATGGGTTTCCTCCGGGTGCTCCAGTCTCCTCCCATAGTGCAAAAATATGCAGGTTAGATGGATTGGCCATGCGAAGTTGTTCCTCAGTGTTAGGGGGACTAGTTAGGGTAAATGCTTGGGTTATGGAGGTAGGACCTAGATGGGATTGTGGTCAGTACAGTTCGATGGGCTGAATGGCTCCTTCTGCACTTATGATTCTATGACTGTCATTAAAGGTCATCGATTTGAAATGTTAGACTTGTTTCTGTCTCTTTCCTGATGAAACCAGACCTGCTGAGTCTCTTCCCCCACATTTCCTCTTTGAATTTCAGATACCCAGCACACTATTGTTTCATTAGCTTTTTGGTTTAAAATCGGTTCATTGATGAGAGGGAATTGAGCTGCACCGGATAGAAAAAATTCAAAATTCAACCACGGGCGCATGTTATTGGTTAACTGAAATGGTGAGAAAGGATTTATTTCATGCAGGTCATTATGGACCCTTTCACAGAGCTGTTGAATCAACAAGCTGAAATTATAATCAGGATTGTTCTGCAGAATGCCCAGAAGCAACTTCAGGAGTTATTGGGGCAAGAAGGTAAGGAGGAGACACCTAGCTGGTCATGAAGATCCCATTTACTATCATTTTTTTGATGCATCCTAATTACCTGAATTCTGTAACTTGAGCTGCCACTGTATCTGTTGGTGGGTACGTTTTGGCTGCCACTTCTCACCAAGTCCACCTTTCTCTTTCTATGTCTTGCTTTTTCTTTTTAATCTTTACTCTCCTGAGATTGGCTTCATAAGCGTGTCCCCCACCCTTCACTTCTTTCCTCTCATTAGATCACGCCTTGGTCTGACCCCTTAGCCCTCTGGCACTTTCTCCTCCAAGCTTCATTCTTCTCACCTCTCTTTCAGAGTCACCACCCTCTCAAGTACAATGAGAATTTTCTCTCTGAGATGTCAGCTCCGTTGTTTGGACAGCTGGTTTGTGATGCAGAGTGACAGGTTCAATTCCTGTTCCAGCTGAGGTTATCCATGAAGGCCCAGCCTTCTCAACCTTGTCCGTCACCTAAAGTGTAGTGATCCGCAGATTAAATCGCCACCAGCCAGCTCTCTCTCAAAGGGTAGAGCAGCCTATGGCCCTCTGGGACTAAGGCAGAGGACGACACCCACCTGGCAGAGGTGCACTTTTCGGTCTTTTGGCCAAGTCAAGCGTCAGATCAGGCCCAGTGCCGTTTCTTGTCAGCTTGGATCTTGTTTGCTTCTCTTGTGGGGACCATGAATTGCATTCAATTTGAATTTGGTTTTTGAAGTACGCAAGGAGGTGGATTCGGGTCTGCCCGGTCCACTCTGCACATTGACTTTGTAACTTTAAGAATACAGATATTGTCACTGCTTTCCTCCCTCAGTCTCTGCACTGAATGACTTCTCATCCCCCGAGATCTATCTCAACTCATCAGGTCTCTCTCCTGTTTGTCCATCGCCCTCTAACCTTCCCTAAATCTTTCCCTCCAAGGAAACTCCCCAAACTATATTCAGGGGCCACATTCTTGACCTTGTCACCTCACATGGCCTGGCTGGTTTCAATGTTTCAATTACATTTAAGATCCCTGATCATTTCCCACTCACTGGCCACATCCTCTTCCTCAGACCTACCACATGCTGTATCCATCGCTGGAAAAAATGCCTATTAATTCAATCACAATGGCATTTTGACAATCCCAACACTCTTCCCATTGTTACTCCATTTATCACAACATTTCTGCAGCTACTGATTTACTCAACTGCATGTTCACCTGCACCTTTGATGTCCTAGTCTCCAATAAATTTGTCACTTTCTCTTATATTTCACCTTTCCATCAGTACAGTGTTGATCTCAGCTCCCTTAAGTCCATGGGAAATAGGTTTAAAAGGATAATGGTGGATAACTGGTTTAGTTGATTTGGCTAAACCATTTAAAACTCTATTAGGCACTGCTGTCATTTACTAAAACTGCTCACTATTCTAAGATCAGACTGGAATAAGAAGTTACACCCTGGCTTCTTCTCTCTGCCTCTTTTCTTATGCCTCTCTCCTCTATCGGCTCTAACAAATGCATGGATCTGGTGGACTGTTTCTCCTTAACAGTTCAAGACAACCTGTTCAGCTGCCTCTGTCTATTCTTCCTTTCCACTAGCCCGCCTGGCTATAACATTGGTCATTTGTGCCAGCCTTTCTGCTGTTGAAATTTAATCCACCCAGCTTTAGACTTGACTATCCCAAAGCTTTTCTGCTTGGCCTCCCATTCTTCTTCCTCTGTTAACCTCAATACACCATACTGCTCTTATCCTATTTACCTAGTCCTAGCCAAGCAGCCTTAACTCTACTAAAGCCTGCAGTTTGAAATGACCAAACTTTCTTTGTCAACCTAGGGCTCAAAACGTGTCCAGCAACACTCTTCCCATATGAAATTTGGGAAACAAGTCATTAGTTAAGAAAATAAAAGATTGGAAACTTAGAAATAGTTTTCAAAATACTCCTAGCAACGATTAGAGGGAAGAAAAAGGACACCAAAGAGAGAGGAGTAACTGCGAATGGGGGGGACGAAAGTCTGATCAAACAGGAAAGCTTTTAGGAGAGTTATAAGGGAAGTGTTAATGTGATGCAGAGGTTTTGTACACAGGGGTAATGGTGCGGTGACAGGAAGAGTGACCAATGATGAGACAGCAGACAATGTAAGGAGTAAGTCAGAGTCAAGGGGATGACAAATGTGTGTTCAGCTAATGTAAGTAAAAAGGAACAAACCCAAAAAAAGATTTGCAAACAAACCCAAAACACTGGAGAACATGGGTAAAATCAAATTACTGTGGATGTTGGAATGTGAAACCAAAAGAGAAAAGCCAGACCTGCTGAGATTTTCCAGCGTTTTCTCTCTTGGTTTCAGAAAACTGTTCCCTCCAGGGTAAACCTAGTCCATTCCTCCCCCAAACCCAACACCTCTCCTGTCACTCATGGCACCTTCCCACGCAATCACAGATGTCACACCTGTCCCTGAACCTCTTCTACGTGTATCATCCAAGATCTAAAATATTCATTCCAGGTTATGCAGCATTTCACTTGCATCTCTTTCAATTTGGTTGATTGCATTTGCTGTAAACAATGTGGTTTCCTCTATATCGGAGAAACCAAGCGTAGACTGGGTGGTCGCTTTGATGAGCACCTTCAGTCCGTGTGCAGTCAGGACTCTGACCTTCCGGATGCTTACCATTCCATCACAGGTTTTGATTGGAGTGTAATGTCAATCTGGACTTCACAGTTGAATGGAAGGCCATCTTTCCAAAATGTCAATGTGCAGGATGTACAGGAGATCTCTTAAATAGCTAATTTGGCGTATTGACTTTTGTGTATGAAGTAAATATTTTGATGTGCAGTGTATCTTCCGCTAAAATTTCAACATGTAGGTTTGTACTTGCAATATCAATGAAGAGAAATGCTTGCATTTAGGTAGCACTTTTCACAACCATTGGCCATTTCAAAGCACTTTAGAACCGAAGAATAAAATTTGTCATAACTAAGCAATCATTCATCTCATTGCTGTTGCTATTATGTGAAGTATGTGGTATTGTCCTGATATGATAAGCTGTATGTGTAAATTCAATTGCTCTTTTTATATATGAAATTAATATTTTATGTCGCTATGCCTCAAACAATTTTGTAACCACTTAAATCATTTACATATTTTTTCTTTTGAAAGATGAAGACGGTTTTCAAATCGGTAACATTCAATGGGTTGCGTGTAAGGACTTCACAGTTACCATTGGGGCAAGACAAATAGAAGAATATATTTCTGTAAGTTTTGCACATGGATAATGCATGATCTGCGGAGTTGTTTTGTTTAATGAATTTTTTGTTCCTTTATTTGGTCCGTGTCTGTGCGTATTTTCTCCAAGTGCTCCGGTTTCCCTCCGCAGTTTGAAAGACATGCTGGTTAGGTGTATTGACCCAAACAGGTACTGAAGTGTGGCGACTATGGGAATTTCATTGCAGTGTTAATTTAAGTCTTACCTGTGACTAATAAATACATTTTACTTTACTTTAAACGCCCCACCCCTCACCTTGATCTTGTGTCCTCTCGTGACTGACCCTCCAACTAAGGGGAACAGCTGCTTCCTATCCACTCTGTCCAAATCCCGCATCCTCTCTCCTTTGTTCAGTTGATAATGGATAGGACTCCCTTAGCCTTTCTATTTCAGCTTCTCAAATACGTGTAATGAGAAAGAAACAAAGGTTTGGTCATGTTTTTGGGACAACTTTAAAAGCATGGGAAATTTACCACATGGATAATGATGAACTTAGAATCATAAAATCACACAGCGCAGAAGAGATCCTTTGGCCCGTCATGTCTGCAACAACAGGTGAGAAACACCTGAGCTCCCACCTGATCCCATTTACCAGCACTTGGCCCATAGCCTTGAATGTTATGATGTACCAAGTTCTCATCCACTTTTTAAAGGATGTGAGGCAACCCGCCTCCACCACCCTCCCAGGCAGCGCATTTCTAGATTTCACCGTCCTTGGGGTGAAATAGTTTTTCCTCACATCCTCCCTAAAGGGGTGGCACAGTGGTTAGTGCTGCTGCCTCACAGCACTAGGGACCCAAGTTCGATTCCCGGCTTGGGTCACACTCTGTGTGGAGTTTGCACGTTCTCCCTGTGTCTGTGTGCATTTTCTCCAAGTGCTCCGGTTTCCTTCCGCAGTTTGAAAGACATACTGGTTAGATGTATTGACCCAAACAGGTACTGAAGTGTGGCAACTATGGGAATTTCATTGCAGTGTTAATTTAAGCCTTACCTGTGACTAATAAATACATTTTACTTTACTTTAAACGCCCCGCCCCTCACCTTGAACTTGTGTCCTCTCATGACTGACCCTCCAACTAAGGGGAACAGCTGCTTCCTATCCACTCTGTCCATATCCCTCATAATCTTGTACATCTTGATCAGGTCACACCTCTGTCTTCTCTGCTCCAGGTTTAACTCTAAATTAAACTGCTAATCAGTTCTGATGCTATGAGATAGTGATGGACTTGTTAATATAATACAACACAATAGTAATGTTTTATAAAGTTTTTAAGTGTACTTGAGGAATGCAAAGACAGTTATAGACTGTGTATCTTTCTTAAAGGCACGGCGGTAGAGTGGCTAGCACTGCTTCCTCACAGTGCCAGGGTCCCAGGTTCGATTCTGGGCCTGGGTTACTGTCTGTGTGGAGTCTGCACATTCTCCCTGTGTCTGCGTGAGTTTCCTCCAGATGCTCCAGTTTCCTCCCACAGTCTGAAAGATGTGCAGGTTAGGTGCATTGGCCATGCTAAATTCTCCCTCTGTACTCGAGCAGGTGCCGGAGTGTGGCGACTGGGGGATGTTCACAATATTTCATTGCAGTGTTAATGTAAGCCTACTTGTGACACTAATAAATAAACTTCAAACTTTAAAGGTCAAAGAGGGTTTCCAAGCTTTAAGCCCTGTTATCAAGGAGGGCAAATAGCCAATCATATTGAAATATTCTCACAGATAGCAAACTATAAAGTACCATCCTTCACCTTTTAATTACTATTTAGCAGAAAGCAAGATAAATAATTGGCACATACAGAAGGGAATAAGTTGAAACATAAATATAAGAAACAAACTTTAAAATAATATATTTTAAACATGCAGAAATTTTAATCATAGGGCCAGAGAGATTCTGAAGCAATAATTATGGAGTTAGTACACCATCAAAAACTCAGTTAAACCTTATTCAACAAAGTGTAACAGCTTCAAGAGTTTTACAGCAGGACCAACATTGTAAAATCCAGTTCTCATCAGTGCATTCATTTCTAATTGTTTTCAGTCCGGGGGTCCCTTAGCAGTGCGCCCTCTGAAGAAACAAAGAATTACTGACAGCAACTTCTGTATTTCCAATTCAATTGCATCTGTAGATTAAGAAATTACTATCATAGAACATAAACAGTACAGCACAGTACAGGCCCTTCAGCCCGCGATGCTGTGCCGAGCTTTGTCTGAAACCAAGATCAAGCTATCCCACTCCCTATCATCCTGGTGTGCTCAATGTGCCTATCCAGTAATCGCTTGAAAGTTCCTAGTGTCCAACTCTACTATCACAGCAGGCAGTCCATTCCACACCCCAACCACTCTCTGAGTAAAGAAGCTACGTCGGACACCCCTCCTATATCTCCCTCCAAGGATGGTGGAAGCTGGCACTCTTAGCTGCCGTTCCCATTGGAAAATCTGGGCTACTCTGTTCAGAGCAGGAATAAAAGATGTTGAAATAAAACGGACAATGCTGGAAACTCTCAGCAAACCTGACAGCATCTGTGGAGAGAGCATAGAGTCAATGTTTTGAGTCAGTATGAGCATGAAAAATGCTGCTGTGACTATCTGTGGTGAGGGAGTGATGTTATGTATTGTTACAGAATGATAGAATCCTACAGCGCAGGAGGAGGCCATTTGGCCCATCGAGTCTTGACTGACCACAATCCCACCCAGGCCTTATCCCCATAACCCCATACACATACCCTAGCTGGTCCCCCTCACAGTGAGGGACAATTTAGCATGGCCAATCTACCTAATCTGCACATTTTTAGACTAATATTTGGAATAATATTTTGCATTTTTGCTTTCTACATATGATAATGCAGATACTCCCGTGATTTGACATGAGGGTTTATTTAGAAAAAAATGCAGTGATAGCTTTGGAGGAGAGGTTACTGCAGTCACCTTTAGTATCCCAATACTAACTAAGGAACAATCATCACAAGCATGTGTGTGTGGTATATAGATATAGGATGGCTATAACGCATTCTGTCTTTGAAGACGCTGCTGACAGTGGCTATTTAGGATCACACAGGTAGAATAATCACATGCATATTTCATTCACTGGATAATTTTTGATTCATGTGGAATGCACCCCAGCACAAGGGAGCAGCTCCAGGAATATGCAAGATTGAGGCGGGAGGCAATGGCGGTGGGGAAGCATTTTACTGCTTTTCATTCATGAGAATTGTGATGTGCTCCGAACAGACCTGGGAGTTTTCCAATTGCTGGCTTCATTGCCTGGACTACCTGAAAGAAGAGGAATTTGAATACTACATTCATCATCATTATCGTGTACGGTGGAGTATACCAACTCGGAGGAAGCCCATCCCACGAGCTACAGCCTGCACTTACTTCATCATTAAAATCTCGAAGGTTAAACCACCTGTGAGTAACCCACAACTTCTTATCTGATGAATTTCAGAGTGTACGTGGTTAGCGCTACAAGCTGTGCACTGGGAAAACTGTGGGCGGCGTGGGTGGCACAGCACCAAGAACCTGGGTTCAATTCTGGCCTTGGGTCACTGTCTGTCTGGAGTTTGTAAGTTCTCCCCATGTCTGCGTGGGTTTCCTCCCACACTCCACAAAGTTATGCAGATTAGGTTGATTAACCGTGCTAAATTGCCCCTTTGTGTCTTTGATTTGATTTATTATTGTCACATGTATTAGCATACAGTGAAAAGTATTGGTTCTTGCGCACTATACACACAAAACATACCATTCATAGAGAGGGAAACGAGAGAGTAACTAGAATGTAGTGTTACAGTCATAGCTAGGATGTAGAGAAAGATTAACTTAATGCAAGGTAAATCCATTCAAAAGTCTGACAGCAGCAGGGAAGAAGCTGCTCTTGAGTCAGTTGGTACGTGACCCCAGACTTTTGTACCTATCTCCTAACAGAAGAAGGTGGAAGAGAGAATGTCCGGAGTGCGTGACATCCTTAATTATGCTGGCTGCTTTACCAAGGCATCAGGAAATGTAGACAGAGTCAATGGATGGAAGGCTGATTTGTGTGATGGATTGGCTACATTCACAACCTTTTGTAGTTCTTTGCGATCTTGGGCAGAGCAGGAGCCATATCAAGCTGTGATACAACCAGAAAGGATGCTTTCTATGGTGCATCTGTAAAAGTTGATGGGAGTCGTAGCTGACATGCCAAATTTCCTTAGTCTTCTGAGAAAGTAGAGGCATTGGTGGACTTTCTTAACTATCGAGTTGACATGGGGGGACCAGGACAGGTTGTTGGTGATTTGGACGCCTAAAAATGTGAAGCTCTCCACCCTTTCTACTTTGTGCCGAGGGGATTGATCAGCAGAGTAATATGTGGGGTTATGGGGATAGGGCCTGGATGAGATTGTTGTTGGTGCAGGCTCGATGGGCCCAATGGCCTCATTCTGCACTTTAGGGATTCTACAATCAACTGAGGCCAGGAACTAGATGGCGGACACTGGGATCTTACAAGCAAACTTGTGTTTCGTTTTTGCTGTAGGATGGGCTGCAAGAATCTAAACAAGTGCTATCTGCATCAGAAAGTGATTGGAGAGGATTGTATGCACCAAAGAGGCTATTGTGAATTCAATGCAAATTGGGCAACACTGCCTTTATATATGAAACCATTCCATTTTAAATTACTTTTCCAGGCATTAGTAATACTAAATTCAATGTCAACCAGTGTTTTCAACTTTAAATGGGGGGGCAATGCCAAAGGTTGAAGAATCAATGTTTATTGCTCATGGGATGAAGCTTGTATGTTCTCAGAAGTCTTTTCCAATGGAAGAGATGGATCTTTGTGATCAGTGAGTGGAATACTGGTTGCTGTTGGTAGGCCATGAGTGAGGTTGGGATTTACCTCTGGCCCTTCAGAGACATGAGGGAAACATCCCATGTTCTTCTGATCCTTGAGCTCCAACTCAATGTGCATTGACATCAGTGGCAATATTCAGCCTGACCTGAAATTTTACAAGTTTGTGTCTTTGAATATCTGATACACTGAAAGCCTGAAGGAGTAAACCAAACAGGAGACAAACATGCAAAAGTATCAAAACAGCATATAATGCATCTTACATCTTGCAGCTTTTAAATGGACTTTGTATCATTTATGGCATTGAGTATGATCCCCTTAATGTTTTCAGGTGTTTCCAGTTGAAGTTTACTTCTTTTTTGAATCAAACAGACTCCTGCACAGGTAAATAGTTTATTTATAAATTGTAAGTTATTTGCTTATACTCGGTCTTGATGTGGGTGTCATTGGCAAGGTCAGCATTTATTGACCACCCCTTGTTGGATTGAGGTGATTGTGAGCCTTCTTCATAAAGAGCAGTTTGATACAACTTAGTGGCCTGCACTTGCCACTTCAAAGGGAAGAGTCAAACACGTTATTATGGGGCTGGAGTCACATATAGGACAGACTGGGCAAACACAGCAGATTTCCTACCCTGAAGGACATCAGTGAACCAACAATCCAACATCTTATGGGCACTTTTACAATTCCAGCTAATTTTCCTAATGAGTGATTTCATTGTTAGACAACGTAACACTGTCTTGAGCTTTGATATGGGTCATCTGGACACGAAACATCAACTCTTTTCCCTTTCAGATGCTGCCAGACCTGCTGAGATTTTCCAACATTTTTTCTTTTGGTTTTCAGATCCACAGTAATTTGCTTTTATCCAGTGACACTGTCATGTCTGGTTTTTCAAGATAAGGTGCAGAGGGTGAGGTTGCACATCTTTGCTGCTGCAAAGTCCTTTACTAAAT
Organism: Carcharhinus amblyrhynchos; assembly: GCF_965287045.1. Lineage (NCBI taxonomy): Eukaryota > Metazoa > Chordata > Chondrichthyes > Carcharhiniformes > Carcharhinidae > Carcharhinus > Carcharhinus amblyrhynchos. The sequence continues at coordinate 129,366,848 of NC_137327.1, forward strand.
TGCCAGTCAACAAATCACTTCACATACCATTCATCTATTAACCATCAAAAATGATTCATTGTCTTTAATGTCCCTCCATGGGACAGATTTCACTGCTTATTTGAGATCTTGGCACTTACCTGCTATATTGTAATGGGATAATAATGCAAAACAAGTCAAGTCCTTGCTTAAAGTCTAAACCATTAAACACAAATCATTTGCTGATTCTTCTGTACAAGTTTAAATCCTAACAAAGGTTCAAATTGCACTGGTGATAGAGAGTAAAGCACTGAGCAACTTTAATATCAAAACTCTGAACTCACTCTCAGGTATCTTTCTTTTAAATATGTTTTTGGGGTTGATGGGAAGATTACTTTTTTTCTTATTATTTATGGAAATGTTGGAGATTGGCAGCCAATGCCCTCTGTTATTGGCAGCATACATTTTTGAAGGATTACCAGTTATGATGAAATCATTAAGTTTGAGTGAGCAAAGTATTTATACTCTGGAACAATGGTGTAACCTGGACTGGGATCAAGAGAAAAAATACAATTTATAGCTTGAAAACCATTTGTTTGTATTAGTCACAAATTGTACTTCACCGTAGCGACTGTTGCGTTTACCAGCACCAGTCGCACTGTGGCACAGTAGTTAGCACTGCTGCCTCACAGAGCTAAGGACCCAGGTTCGTATTCCCAGCTTTGGGTCACTGTCTGTGTGGAGCTTGCATATTTCTCCATGTCTGCGTGGAGTTTCCTCCCACAGTCTGAAAGACGTGCTGGTTAAGGTGCATTGGCTGCGATAAATTCTCCCTCGGTGTACCTGAACAAGTGCTGGAGTATGGCAACTAGGAGATATTCACAGTAACTTCATTGCAGTGTTAATGTAAGCCTATTTGTGATATTAATAAATAAAGTTTAACAATTCCTTAAGTTTACAGCTTAATGTCTTAAATAATTTTTTGAGAAATATTTTATTCATGCACTGTACTGAAAGTTTTCTGCTATTAATATAAAACTAAAAACGATTTTTTTTTTCCAGACCAGGTGAATCAAGATTCAGAGAAAAATGGCTAAAAGACATAATCGAAAGCAAAATTCTGTTAATGCAACAAGTGAGCTTTTAGGATTTTTGAGCATTTATGTATTAGGTATATGAAAGGGGAGAAACGAAATTGAACTCTATCTTTGATCATTTTCTTTACTTTCTCCAATTTTCAATCCTTTTTTAAAAGGTAGGGGCCTACTTGTTGTAATGGTTTCATTGGTCCAGGTTGCTCTCTGCCTCTACTTTGTTTAAGCTCATTATATGCACTTACGAAACCTAATGGGGAGAGGTGCCAGGCTATTCAACGCTAGTAATCAGTATAGCTTCAACGGCTTCCACTTAGCCGCCTCCCACAATTGACGTTCTTACTGTACGAGAGTGACATCTTTCTCATGGAGGTAGCATCACAGTTGCCACTGCCCTTCATCTCCCAGAAGAGATGATCAAGAGAGTAGTGATTAATTCAGTTGACCTTTCCTCACCCTAAACCAGGGACACTCGAGGTCAATATAATGCCAATACTCAGCTAATTCAATGGAAACCAGGGATCAAAATCAGGGCATTTTGGCCTTGATCGTCTTGATAAACATTTTACACTATCATTGAGCAAAGATTTATTTTCCTTATTGCATGTTTTATTAAAAATGAGTACAAAAAAATAAAGGAAAACATTGATTTTTGTTCTATGGCTAAATAAACCTGTTTCGTATAAGCTCCAGTGTTGTTATTTTAATAGATGAATACGTGATTGAAGGCATCAATCACATAGGATCGAAAGCTTCAAGTTTTTTAGGTGTCCAGGTCACCAACAATCTGTCCTGGTCCCCCCATGCCGATACTATAGTTAAGAAAGCACACCAACGGTCTCTACTTTCTCAAAAGACTAAGGAAAATTGGCATGTCATCTATAATTGTCATCAACTTTTACAGGTGTACCATAAGAAGCATTCTTTCTGGTTGTATCATAGCTTAGTATGGCACAAGACCACAAGGAACTGCAAAAGGTCGAGAATGTAGCCCAATCCATCACACAAACCAGCCTCCCATCCATTGTCTCTGTCTACACTTCCCAACACAATTAAGGACCCCACACACCCTGGACATTCTCTCTTCCACCTTCTTCCTTTGGGAAAAAGATATAAAAGTCTGAAGTCATGTACCAACAGACTCAAGAACAGCTTCTTCCCTGCTGCTGTCAGACTTTTGAATGGACTTACCTTGCGTTAAGTTAATTTTTCTTTACACCCTAGCTATGACTGCAACATTACATTTGCACTCTCTCCTTCTCATTGAACGATATGTTTTGTCTGTGTAGTGTGCAAGAAACAATACTTTTCGTTGTATGTTAACACGTGACAAAATAAATCAAATCAAATTTGATAGGAACAAAATGACCATTAATTCAGGAGAGAGAATGGGTTACTGTTTACTCTGATAATAGGTGATCGGAGAGGAAACTGCACATTTTTGATTTTTGCCCCTCAACCAGACATCACCAGTACGTTTTACGTGGAGATTCTGGGATTTTTTGCTGTCATAGGTGAAGCAGTGGTGCTTGCCATTGATCACAAAGAAAGTTGCCCACAACATTCTCGGTGGTGTGGACTTTTCCTTTGCTGACAATTTAAATGTGCTGCCAAGTCAGGGCAACTGGAATCTTCAGCCATATAGCAGCAGCAATATCAACAATCAGGACAAGCAGTCAATCACATTGAAGTATTCACAGACAGCAAACCAGGAAGTCAAAAGCACTTTATTCTTCACTTTTAATTTAAATTGTCAGATAGTAAAATAAATGATTTTATTTTTGTATTAAGATAGAAGCTAAACAAACTTAAGTAAATTTAAAAGTATGGAATTTTGTAATAATGGAGAAGTTTGATATTCACAAATATAAAATTAGCTCTTTAGGGACTGTGAGGTGTTCAGAGCAGATTATGAGGTTAATTCAGTGAAACCTCATTCAATGAGGGATAACATTTTCAGGGTTTTTACAGCGACACTAACATAGTAAACATGGAAGTGTTCACAAATTCACTGATCTTTTAGGGATTGTACTCTAGGGAGGTCTTCAACATCGCACCTTCTGGAGGACAGTAGACTCATCAATAGCAACTTTGGGATTTCTGCACATATGCTGTCAGTTTCAGTGGATTAATGATGGTGAACGCCAACAACTTTGCCATTACTGTCACCACAAAATCTGGACTTTTAGCTCAAAATATTTGGGAAGCCATGTGTAGATATTAGCCATAGTTTAGATCATTAACCAGATAAATGGGACCACTGAGGAATTCTCTTATATTTTCCAAATAACACATCATCTCTGTACATTAAAAGCTTTAACAGTTGGGTCATAGCATAGAGACATGAATCCTCAGATCATGTGCTTGTCTGCTTTTGTGCTAGCTTTCAGTGACTCCAGGGTTAACCTCATCACTTGTATATTTGAAGGTGAAATCTAAGATCAAGATTTGTATCACCATCAATCAGGATGGAATATATTCCTACATCCCTTTAAAGATTGTTTGAGATGTTTGATCCGTTTACCATTAGAATCAGGCTTATGGAACACTTTCTCCTGACCGATTGATTTGAATGCAATACAAATGAAAAGTAATCGGTCAAACAATACATTAACAATTTTATCATAATTTTACAGCAAGTTAGCAGTGAACTGAAGTTATTTTATAAAAATTTAAAAGGACAGTAGGAAATCAGGGTTAAATGTACAATGTTAACATTCAGTTGGAACCAACAACTCGTAACAAAAACAAAATAAATTTTTAACATCCCAGGCTCAGTTATACACTAAGATTTTAAGAAGAAAAATTATAAAATCTGCAAATGGAAATAAACAACAGAACTGGGAAGGAATACAAAGCAGGTAATTTACCTTCCGAAAGGAAATATATTATTATAATTACCCACCAGAAACAATCTCTCCTTTTTCAGATGCTGAGTGGCCTCTTGTTCATTTAACCAATTGCTTTTTTTAAAAAAAACACAATACTACAGAGGCTGTTTTAAAAAAAGTCTCTATTTTTCTTCTTTCCCTTTAGTTTTTCTGTGTACCATCTCCCTAAAGCCAGACAGGATCTTGTTCTCCCTCTTTAGTCGCTCCTCCTTGTTAAATGAAGCCAAAGCCCTCTTTTCATCTGCACTGTAAATCTGGTTCTCTTTCCGGAGACGCACAGCCTCCATGCGTCGGTGTCTGCACACAAAATAAATATTCAAACTCACAAATCAGACGTTAAAAATATCAACAAATCAAGATCATTTGTGTGCTAACAGGAATTTTTAAAATCACCATCCTGAAAAATTCAACCATATCTCGATGCAGCTTAAAACTATAGTGTTTTAGAAAGATTTTGTGATATAGTAATTTTCTTATATTTTCAAATCTTTGCATTCTGAGTGATATTTATCTTTATGCTTCAGACTTTCCTCTGATACTTTAAACATTATATTTGTAACACAGGGTTTTACAAATTGACCAATTATTTCAAAGTCTTACCTGAATGTCTGAATTACATTTAGGAACAAAGTTTTGCAATGAATTTCTGTGCCAAAGCAGAAGTGCTTAGCTTAACTAAAACGCTCTATACCACTGTCCTAGTTAGGGACTGAGGAATCAGTGTGTGATCTTTCTGATTGGTTTGGCTTAATTACTCACAACCTTAACCAGCATAGTTACTGGTTTTCATTTGTTATCTTGACTACTCTGCAGTTCATTTAAAAGCACCCCAAGTTGCAGAAGAATTTGCACAGCAAATCAGATCATAAAACATGCCCTCTTTCACAGATTTCATGACCTGTAAGTTCCTGGCTCTCGGCATCAGATTTGGGACCCCCTCCCCTTGCCACTCACCTTATCCCTGGCCTGTTATTCTCAATGGGACCTTTAAACCCACCCACTTTATTGCAGCTTATGTCATAAAAAAGGGAGCCTGTCCTCCTTTGTTCCACTTCTTTTGGACTTTGATGCTGGAGTTGGATTTGCGCTGCGCTGCCCAGATCTCACTGGGCCTCAAATCAGAAAGGTCAGGCCAGACATACACTTCAGAATTTTAGTGCAGATAAGTGATACAAAGTGGTGATCTGCTGCTGATTGCTCTCTTGAGGAAGTTATGGCCTTGTGTCTCCAGCTCTTTGAGAATTTAGCACCAAAATTTTAATACTCAGCAACTGATTCCCACCAGGCATACCCAATGTAGGGCAATGGTATCTGTGCATCAGATATCATTTTTTCCCCCTCCCTTCACTATATTTATAGATTTAAAACATTATCCTTCGCTGCTCTGAGGGATCTTATTCGTACCTGCTACCACTCATTACATAGCCAGATTGTTCGAAGGCAGCAATCTGGTCACTTGTCAGACCGATTTCACCTCTTCGTGGAATACGCTTTCCAGCTTTCACATACTCAGCCATGGCAGCACCTTCACCAGGAAGCAGAGCATGTCCGTAACTAGAAGACAGAGAGCAATATGGTAAAATTTGACAAAACAGATATTCAACATGCCACACAACCACTTTCAGCTGGAAATTCCTAACTTTTCATAGACATCTTGAAAACATAAGATTTGTAGAAAGATTTCATAAAGAACGGCATATGTATCTACTCATTACAGAGAAACAGGAACAAGAGAAGGTCACTTGGTCCCTTGTGGCTGTTCTGGCACTCAATGGCTGACCTCAATTCCATCCATCCACTTTGGCAAAACAGGCCTCAATATCCATGCCCAATTAAAAAAATCTATCAACTTCAGGTATTGGAGATGTGAAATTGATTCACTAGTTGTCTAATCAAAGGATTTAAGCATTACTCAAAAGTAAATTTCAATTAGTTAACCACCAACTGAATCAACTGGTTATATTTATGTGATGGAAGTTACTTTCTGATAGCTCACTGAATGCTGCTTGGTGCATAGCTGAAACATTCAACATGCTGCTGACTTATTCAGAAATGGAGGGTCTGAAGTTAGAACTTTGCTCTTTGTGGAGCCATGGAACTTGCCTGACAGTTAGGAGTATACTGGAATAGTCCACTTAAAACATTTCGCCAGGAGAAAACATTCCACAGGACTTAACAGACTGAAAAGTTATTTAAATGTCACAAAGCTTTTCAGTATGCTCATAAAAGAAAACTTAACAAAATATGGCAATCAGTGCCTTAAAAGGGGGCCACAGCTCAGACTCTGCCACCCTCCCACCATCCAGACAATCCTGTACTGTGAGGAAGGATTCCAGAAACAGACAATCCACTTTTCTGAAGAGACATAGTTCAGAAATCCAGATCAAAAATACAGAGCTTTAGCATTCGGTAGGAAAATAGGAACCACGTAGTAACCCGACAGTGACTAATACTTCTGAGAAGATTCGGCCCATTATTTAAATTCAAAGAATTAGGAAATTAACCATTAATACTTTGTTTTAAATTGACATACAAGTCCATATAATAGAGCTTTACATGTGTGTTTGACTACGGTATTATACACTAGGCTGACAGATAAAAGTACACCTAAGGTTTAGCCCTAAAAGCCCATCTCGAAAGTGGAAATGAGAGCAAAATTTGATACAAAGGGCACACAGCTAATATTTTAAGCTGAATCTTGATAAATAATCCATTCATTGTAAGAATTTGAAAAGCTGTATCATTTAATTGCTTCACGTTTGCTTCAAGTTTACTCAAAAGAAGAAAAAGGTCGCTTACTTCAAAGGTTTGTCATCATCTTGTGCAGACTGTTGCGTGGGAGGTTCAGGTCCAACCATTACCTCTCCATCTTGTGCACCTTCACAAGGAAAATAAAATTATTAATTTTGTGAGAAGTGTGTGTTCTTTTCAGTTACGTGAAAGCTATTAATTTAGCTGCATTTAAACGCCAAGTGCATCACAGTTAGAAGTTACAGTTAATTTTTCAAAGCTCCATATTTATTTAAATAAATAGAAAAGGTATAATCGAATCTAATTCAAGAGAAAATGAAAATGACAATTAACCAGAGGAACATGAAAGGCTTGTTCAGTACCTGTCTGGTCTAACCAAAAACTTACATGTTTTTTCTACCCAGATATTTGCATTTTCTTCTTCAGACTCTCCACTGCTAGATTCAGATACCTTCTTCTTGTTCTTTTTCACTTTCTTAGGCTTCTTCCTATTAAAAAAAAAGCTCTGGGTTTAACTTACTTTAAATAGCACTTGGTTGTCTCTCCCCAAGTTACAATTCTTAAAGCTCAAAAGATTTTGGATAGTGTAGGGTAGAGGTGGAGCACATAGCATAATCTGTATCTGGTAAAGGATACACATCTGCTGAAATATTAAACCTCTGAATCTGTAGCATTGCTTTCACTTTTGCACACATTGGTTATCCTCTCTGGCCACAGAAGAGGTGTCAGAGGACTGAAGGACAGCTAATGTGATACCATTATCAAGAAGCAAAGTAGGCATCCACCAGGTGATTACAGGCCAGTGAATTTACATCAGTGGCAGGGAAATTACTGGAAAATATTCTGAAGGACAAAATTAATCTCCACTCAGAGAGGCAAGAATTAATCTAGAATAGTCAGAATGAGTTTGTCGGGTGAGATAACAAGCTTGATTGAATTTTTCATAGAGCTGATTTGATGTGTAAATGAGGACAGTGTAATTTGTGTAGTCTACATGGACTTTAGTAAGGCTTTTATCAAGGTCCTATGTGAGGGACTCGTCAGGAAGGTAGGAGCTCATGGAATCCGGGACAATTTGGCAAATTGGATACAAAATTGGTTCAGTGGCAGGAGGCAGACAGTGATGGTCGAAGGTTGTTTTTGTGACTGGAAGTCTGTGTCCACAGGAATTGGTGCTGGATCCCTTGCTGTTTGTGATGTATATTAATGATCTAGACATGAAAATAGGAGATAGGATCACTAAGTTTGAAAATGACATGAAAATTGGTGGCGTAGTAAATAAGTGGAAGGAAAGTCTTAGATTACAGGGTGATATAGATGGGCTGATCAGATGGGCAGAACAGTAGCAAATAGAAAAGTGTGAGGTATGAAGGAACGTCGAACAAGACAAGGGATTACACAATGCATGGTAGGACGCTCGGCAGTACAGAGGATCACAGGAACCTTGAGGTGCATGTCCATAGATCCTAAAGGCAACAGGACAATTAGATAAGATGGTGTGATGATATTGTGCCTTTAAGAAATATATTTAAATTGTGTTTCTTGTAAGTGGTATATTTAGAATTCATCTGTTTTGCAAGGTGCTGATTTGTCTAGGGAAACCTTTAAATTAATGGCTGGGGGAACAAAGTAAGTACTAATTTTAGGCATGGAGTGTTTGTTTTAAGCAGAGTGTATGCATTTGTGTTTACTTAGGTTCCCATGGGAAGAAGTTCTGTTTCAGTTTCATTTTAAAATACAACTAGTTGCTACCTGAGGAGAACAGGGTGCCTCTATCTCTTTCTCCAAAGGCTTTCTGAAACCTCCAAAGCCTGATAACCTTAGTCACATCATATGCCTGTGTTTTTCTAACAAATTTTAAAAAGGGACTTTAAGTAATATTGTTTGAATTAGAATGCAAAGCGAGAGGTTAGCAGTTGAGACTTGTATCAGGTCATATTTAAATATTGTTCAATTGTTACAGGTTAAATTAATTGTTATAGTTAAACTGTGCTGTTAAACAAAGTTTGTTTTGATAAAAGTTCCTAGTTTGTTCGTAGGATTGCAGCAGGAGTGAAACATCTTATCTTCACACCAATGCCAAAATAGACAATTGCTAGGATCTAGTTTGGCTTCATAGTATGCCTTGGGGTTTTTGATCTGGTTCCCTAACAATGGCTAAGAAAGCGTATAGGGTAGGTGCTTATATTAACCGACGTATAGAACATGAGAGCAGGAAGGAACTTTTTGAAATACTTGTTACGTCACAGCTGAAAGTGCATACCGTTCTGGTCACCATAGGAAGGTCTAACTGCACTCGAGGGCACAGGGGAGATTCACCGGGACATTGCCTGGGTTGGAGCATTTCAGCTTATAAGAGAGGCTGGTTAGGCTTGGATTGCTTTCCTTAGAACAGAGAAGATTGAGGGGGAACCTGATTCAGGTTCCCACAAAATCATGTGGGACACAGATAGGAAGAAACTTCTCCCCTTAGTAGAGGGGTCAATAACCAGGGGGATAGATTTAAGGTACAGAGCAGGAGATTTAGAGGGGATTTGAGGAAAACCTTTTTCACCCAGGCATGGAGGGAATCTAGAACTTTCTGTCTGACAGGGTGGTAGAGGTGGGACCCCTTACAACATTTAAGAACCATTTAGACGAGCGCTAGAAATGCTTTGGCATACAAGGCTCTGGACCAAATGCTGAAAAATTGTATTAGAAAAGATAGGTGTTTGATGCTGGCACATAAATGATGGGCTGAAGTGCCACTTTCTGTGCTACAAAACTCTGACTCTATGGAGAGCACACAATAGGCCTAGTAGTGGGATTCCTCTCATGAATGCCATTTCACCATTTTATACAATTTAAGTCATTTCCAGGTACCACAGCTGTTGGATACAGTAACTTCTAACTAATGATCTAAAAATGATCACTAAGAGAATACTTGTGTAATAAGCAAGTAAAATGATAATTCAATTTAATAGCAAGTATGAATTTCTGCCAGGCTCCATGGAGGAAAGAAAACATGCATCACTTTCACTGTCCACAAATAGAAATGAAAAGTGGCCTAGAATAGCAAGGTCCCGGTTGGGAATTAGTGCACGACATAGGGAAAGAATCCAAAGGAGGAAAGAAATTAGAAATGGATAGAGGGAAGGAATTTTTCCCTTAAAATTTCCCCCTCTCATCTCAAACCTGTGTCCCCTTGTAATCGACACTTCCACCCTGAGAAAAAGACTCTGACTATCCACCTTGTCTATGCCTCTCATTATTTTGTAGATCTCTATCAGGTCTCCCTATAGCCTCCGTCTTTTAAGGAAGCAAGACAAATATATCTAATCACTTGCACTGCTGATCAGTCTACTTTGTCTGGTTATTTTACTACCAATTAATGAAAACCATTGTATAACGGAGGTTCTTGTTTAAAGAAATTCTCAATCTGTTGATCACCCAAAAATCTGCTACTGGGGCTTAAAAGAGTTATAAACTTTGTTCCAGTCTACACATTAATAGCAATTTCTTACTCTAATAAATAAACTCATTTTCAAGCTTCCTACTCAAATAATTTTTAAAACTGCAATGTTATTTTACCTCAGACTGTACAAAAGCAGAAGAAAGATGTGAATATTATAAACCTATAGTAAGGAAAGTACCAAACTGGTTAACTTATGTCAGGTTAAGCAAATAATGGGATGAGTATGGCATAGGAAGAATGAAATGGCTTGGGATGGGCATTTGAAGAATTTTTATTTGCCACGCTAAATTCTCTCTCAGTGTGCCCGGATGGACGCCAGAGTGTGGCGACCAGGGAATTTTCACTGTAACTTCACTGTGGTGTTAACGTAAGCCTCCTTGTGACACTGATAAATAAACTTTAAACATTGAGACACGAAAACAAATGTATTACTTTTTGTGGGATTTCTTTCTCTTCTTTTTCTTTTTCTCGTGATCTGAAAAATTACCATAAGAACTAGATTCAGTACAAAATTAATATAATTGCTCATGAAAGTTTATAGATTACAATCTACAGATACCGGGTTTAACATCACGAAATGGTAATTCACCTCTATTACAACAGCATAAAGACAGTTCTCTTTTTATTTGACAAGCAAGTTAAATAAAACATTGCTTAGGCCCATGAATAAGTTGCCAAGCTGCTTGATGCTTAGCTGTCACGTAGAAGAGGATCATATCACTATGGTCACCAATGCTACGTGAAAAGGGAGATGAAAGTCTAAGTTAGTAAAATCAGCTTTCTGATGCCAAATTTCTGGAGTATTTTACCATTTTCTTTATTCATAATTCTTTACTTTCTATTGCTTTTTTGATAATCCTGCACCAGCTAGCACAAAACTACAATTTAAAATAATATCTGTTATGAACTCAATTGAATATTTATTTATTTGTATTCTTCCATGGGATGTGGGTTTGTTGCCCATCCAAGAGAGCATTTAAAAGTCAACCACATTGTTGTGGTTCTGGAGTCACATGTGGGCCACACCAGTCAAGGATGGCAGATTTCCTTCCCTAATTAGTGAACCAAATGGGTTTTTACAACAATTAACAATGGTTTCATGGTCAACAGTAGACTTTTAATTACATGTTTTTTTTTGTTCAATTCAAATTTCACTATCTGCCATGGGATTTGAACCCAGGCCCCCTGAGCATTACTCTGGGTCCTGCACCACCAGCTCCCCTGCACTGCTGTAGTTAAAAGAATCAATTTTTACGAGTTCTGGTCACATCCCCAGGATGTCCTGAAGTGCTTCATGTACAATAACACACTTTAAAATTGTCACTATTGTAAAGTGCTTTGAAAGGCACTGGATTGAATACAGAGGAGATTCACAAAAGTGATTCCAGGGATAAACAATGGCAGTTACGAGGAGAGTTTGCAGTGGTTGGGTCAGTTTTTCTTGGAGAAAAGAAGGCGGGAAAGGGTAAACAGTGAGAAACCATTCTCTCTCAAAAGTACAAGAAGAATATATCAAGAACTGGAGGGCACAGATTCAAAATAATGGGTAAAAGGAAAAATGAAGTGAGGAAAAATTTTTTTTACCAAGAGGGCGGTTGAAGTCTGGAATGAACTTCCTGAGAAGGTGGTAGAGACAGGTTCAGTTGAGATATTCAGAGGGGAACTGGATTGCTAACTGAAAATAAAGTATGTGCAAGGTTACCAGGATAAGTCAAGGGAATAAGACTAGGTAGAATGCTCTTTCAATGAGCCAGTGCAGCCAGACCTGATGAGCCAAATGCTCTCCTTCTGCAGTGCAGAGGTTCTGTGATTCTGTGAAAGGAAATGATGAGAAATCTGAAGACTTAGATGATACAGTAGAGCACTTCTTGTTCCTTTCGGTACTTGCATATCTCTGTAATTTTTTTTGCTGTAATCTCTGTCTCTGTAATCTCCTCCAGCTCCATAATCTTCCAAGATATCCTCTAATTCTGGCATCTTAAGCATCCTTGATTTTAGTTGCTCCACTATTGGTGGGCCGACCTTCAGTTGCCTAGCTCCTAATCTCTGGAATTCCTCCCATAAAGCTCTCTGCTTCTCTACCTCGCTGTCCTTCTTTAAGATACTCCTTATACAAGCCAACTGACCCACTATCCCCTTATGTGACTCTGTGTTACATTTTGTTCTTATAATGGTCCTGTTAAATGCTGTGGGACATTTTACTGTGTTAACGGTGTTACATATTGGTTGTGGCAATATCTTACCACTCAAGTCACTTTCAGAGTCTGATTCACTTTCTTCCGAATGCTTATGCCTTTTCTTCTTTGATTTCTTCTTTTTATTCTTTTTCCTTTTTTTCTTTTTCTTCTTCTTCCCCTCTATATAAAAAACATCATGGGGTGTTACACTATTCATTCTTTATTTATTTGAGCTAAATGATGATTCTGCTTTGTTGGACAAATCTGCAAGTTTCTTACTCCCAATTACTTGATATCAGAGCACTCAAGGACTGCGGGCTGGTCGAATGCTGTCTGTACTCCCTCCGCCTGGGTCACAAACAACTGAAAGACCATGCTGTTTGATTCAATTAGTCCATCATTGGGACATATTTACCAGACACCATATGAGCACTGAAATTCAGGCGCCACCACAGTGCTCAATTGTGTAGTAGGCAGAATGTCGTTTCTGGATTCATGGCAGCATTGTACCGATGGAAATTTATCTAGGCTGCGTGCCCCAGTAATTAAGTAGCTGACATACACCGTTAAGGCTTACACATAATGGTCACATGGGCTGTGTACTGAAGTATGCTTGTGGCCAGAGACCTGTATCCCAGCAGGGGGTCACCTTTTTTTTGTGGGAGGGAGGTGGTGGCTGGACTTGATGGAGAAACCAGATTTGACAAACCATTTGAGAGAAACCAACTTCAACAATAACCTTAAAACAACTTTCATACATTTAAACCTGGGGTACACTTTTTTTTTAAAAAAGCCTAGTTTGGAAAGATCTTATTTAAAAAAATACAACTTTAATATCGTAAAATTGATCAAGTTTATGCATAATTCATTTTAACCAATTTAGCCACAAGATGATATTTTCTGCATCTCAATAGAGTATCCAGAACACTTGTGTACAATATGTGACATCATAAAAATAAGTTCCCAATTTTCTAGCACAATGATTGGCACTGCTGCTTCACAGCACCTGGGTCCTGGGTTTGATTCCTGGCCTGGGTCACTGTCTGTGCGAGTCTGCACGTTCTCCCTGTGCCTGCGTGGGTTTCGTCGGGTCGCTCTGGCTTCCTCCTACAGTCCAAAGACGTGCTGGTTAGGATGCAATGGCCATGCTAAATTCTCCCTCAGTGTACCCGAACAGGTGCTGGAGTGTGGTGACTAGGGGATTTTCACAGTAACCTCATTGCAGTGTGAATGTCAGCCTACTTGTGACTAATAAATAAATTTAAAAATAAACTTAGATTTGGGTTTCTGATAGATGTCCTCATGAAGTGTTGCTACACAACATGAATAAATAAAAATACAAATTCATTTCATTCATGTTTTCAAATCCCTCCATAGCCCTTGGTCCCTATCTTTGTAATTTGCTTTAACCCCACAACTCACCTATAACACTAGCCTCTTCTGCGTTCCCAATTATAATTGTTCCACCATGGGTGGCTGTGCCTTCCGCTGCCTCACTTTCCTCCTTTGACACTCCTTAAAACCTACCATTTGACCAAGCTTTTGGTTATCTGATCTAATATCTTATCTGATTCATCTTAATTTGCTGCTGCATTGTGCCTAGACATGGTTCATTACATTAAAGATGCTATATAAAGTATAAGTTAGTGTCGTAGTGATAGCATGAACCTACAAGCAGATAGTAACATTGGCCCTGCAGTAGCTCATCTGGGGAATGGTGAGTGATGCGAATCAAGACATCAGTAAGAATCAGAAATCTATGATTAACCATTCATAGTAAGGCAGATCACTTGCTCATTTAAAAAAGCTTTTGGTGTTTGCAGAGTTGAAAAGCTGAAATGCTTTCTCGCACCAAAGGTTTACTGTGATCAAATCAGTATGCAAAATACAACAATCGACTTTTAATAAAAAACAGATTGATGCACTTGTCAAACATTAAAAGAAGCAGGGATCTATCATTAAGAATGAAACCTACCTCTTGCAATTTTGACTTGAGTTTTTTGAAAATTACCTTTTGCCTAGATGCATTTTGCCAGCTGACAGTTTATGAAACATTCAATCTGTTTGCAATGCAAAATGTGCAAGTCTCAGTTACCTATCAATTTCCAATATTCATCATGCGAGCGCATTATGGATTTCATTAAAACGTGCTTATTCATTAAAAAAAAAATTACCTTCTGCACTGGAATCAGAACTGCTACTCTGGGCTTGCTCACCCTCAACTGGAGTATGCTCATCGGAACTAACAAACAAGAAACCAAAATTACACTTTGTTAAAAGAGACATCTAATTTTTGTTCTCTGTTGACACTGAAATGCATTTGAATTGAATCATAAGTTTATTGGAATTTTTCAATTAGTTCCACTCTTAAAGATTTAAATGCAGAAATAAGGTGCATGTGGCATGCAACTAGAACCATAGAAAAGTTACAATGCAGAAAGAGGCCACTCAACCCATCGTGACTATGCTGGCCAAATAAGGGGAAAAAAGAGAAAACACTCATTTTAATCCCATTTCCTAGCATTCAGTCCATGGCCTTGCAAACTGCATCACTTCAGCCGCAGATCCATTTTAAAGGAGTTAAACATTTCAGCCTCAACCACCAATTTTGGCAATGATTCCCAGACACTCACCATCCTTTGAATGGTAAAGGTTTTCTTCATGTCCCCTCTAATCCTTCTACCAATCACTTTAAATCTACGCTCCTCGGTAATTGTCCTCTCAGCTCGGTCATCTCTTAGCCTACTCTGTTCTAAGGAGAACAACTCTCGTCTATGCAATCTTTCCTCATAGCTACAATTTTCAAGTCTGGCAACATTCTTGTAAATCTTCTCTTCACTCTCTCCAGGGCATTTATGGCCTGCCCGTAATATGGTGACCAGAACTGTACACAACATTCCAGCTGTGATCTAATCAGTGTTTTATACAGTTCCATCATTACATCCTTATTTTTATATTCAATAATTTGTCCAATAAAGGAAAGCATTCTACATACTTTCTTGAACATCTTGTCCACCTGCCCTGCAGCTTCAAGAACTGTGGACATGTACCCCAAGATTTCTTACTTCCCCAACTCATCTCAATATCTTCCCATTTATTGAGTTTTCCCTTGCTTAGTTTCCGCTTCCCAGATGCATTGTTTCTTACTTGTCTGGATTGAATACCATTTTCCACTTCTCTGCCCACTCAACCTCCTATCTTTGGCAATCCCTCAGGGTTGAAGATGACAAGCTTCCACTCTGGGAAGTAGATTCTGCTGTTGTTGAAAAGTCCAATCCTGGACTCTACTACAGGTAGACCAGGTTGGTACTTGATGAGGTGGGTGGGTGGGACTCTAGGTTCTGCACATGCTTTTCCATGCTCCACTTGGTGACGCTCAAAGTGGTTGGTGCCATTGCGAATGCTTCTTCTCCAGTGTTCTAGGGCAAGCGATTCCCATGGGTTGGTGGGGATATTGCACTTAGAGCATCCTTCTAGTGTTTCCAATGCCCTCCTACTGAGTGCTTGCCATTGCAGAGCTCAGAACAGAGCACTTGTTTAGGCATGTAAATACTTAATCAAATCATTCATATCATTCTGGATTTACAGCTATCCTCATCAGTATCAGCTATACGGCCTTTTTTTTTAACGTCTTCTGCAAATTTCAAAATCATGCCATCCACATTTATGTCTAAATTATTAAGAAAATAACAAACAGCAATTGCCCCAACACTGAGTGAGCCCTGTAGAACACCATTGGAAACTGTTTCTCATTCGCAAGAACATCAATCATTATTGTTTATTCTCTGTCACTGGGCAAATTTTGGATCCAGCTATCTTCTCTTGTATACCATGAGATCTTACTTTTCTGACCAATATGTCATGTGGAACTTTGTCTTACTGAAATTCACACAGATAATATCCACTGCACTACCCTCATCAATCTTCTTTGTTACTTCATCAAAAAAACAATTAAAGAACATCGTGGGAATATTTTTTCAAGCAATTTTCTTGGAATTATTTTATTACTTTTGAGCCAATAAATGATTTGAGACACAAAAACAGAAAATGCTGGAAAATCTCAGCAGGTCTGACAGCATCTGTGGACAGGGAATAAAGCTAATATTTCGAGTCTGGATGGCCTTTCATCAGAGTTTTGACTTCAGGTCAAGTTTCAATAAAACCCAAATAGTTAAATATAATTAATCAACTTCAACATAGATAATACAAACTGAGAATGAGAAAATTAGTTAGTCAACCTGCAAATAAAAACAACTGCAATTGAATCCTGTGATAGCGGAAAGGGCACTTACTCTGGTTCTGGGACCTTTGGAGACAGCCCCCACACTTCAGGTGCTCCAAGTTCTCCAATTCGCTCTCTTTCCTTTAGCCGCCTGCAAGTAATTGCACAAAACAGTCACTATTTGTCAACTGACATATGTTATCATTTCAACATTTACTGGAAACAATTGAAGGCTTAAATTCACTTTTTAAAAATGCTATTTGCTTTCTCCACCCCTACTTGTTTCATCCTATAATGAAGGCACCAAGTATCTCAATACCTCATCTGTGGTCATTACATGTGGTGGAATTTCAATAAGCTATTCTAATTTGGGAGCGTCACAATGAAACCAGGTCATGCTGAAAGAACCGGTAGTTCAGAAGTTTGAAAAGTTTAAAATTGATAACGAGAAGGTAGTGTACTTTGTTCTTAGAAGTTGATAAGGCACCTGGACCAGATGAGATGCATCCAAGGTTACTAAGGGAAGTGAGAGTGGAAATTGAGAACTGGCCATAACTTTCTCCTGCTCTTACTGATAGTTAAAAGGTGAAGTCACCACATTCCCAGATGACCATAAGCTCAAAGGGGAGAGCTGACTGGTGCTGATTTAACCTGAGGATTACACTTCAGGCGAGGGGACAAGGTTGAGAAGGCGGGGCCTTATAGATAACCTCAGCCAGTACAGGAATTGAACCCACGCTGTGTGTGTCACTCTGCATTACAGACCAGCTGTCCAGCCAATTCAGCTAAACAGACTTCTCTTATTGACATATATTAATGATCTAGGCTTTGGTGTACGGGGCACAATATTAAAATTTGCAGATGATACAAAACTTGGAAGTACTGTGTACCATGAGAGGGGGTCTTCAAAGAACTTCAAAAGGGCATACACAGCTTGGTGGAATGGGCAGATAAGTAGCAAATGAAATTTAATGCAAAGAAGTGTGAAGTGATTCATTTTGGTAGTAAGAACAAAAAGAGATGACACAAGTCTTCTGAGGAATGGTAAACACTGTTGGGTGTCGTTCCGTTCCTACTTTACAGCACATAACTCCAGGAGGGTCAACTGGATCATTATCTGAAAAGAATACAGGGAAAATGGCAGGGGGGTGGTAGTAGATGAATTGTTCCTTTAGAGGACAGCATAGACAAATAGACAGAACAGTCTCCTTCTGCTGCAGTAACCATTCTGTGATTCAATTCTGTTCCCACCCAAAGTTCAGACAATGGACGGCGATTAGATTTAGGAATGCTGAATAATTTTCCCAAGTCCGAGCTCAGGCACACTAAAAGTTAAACAAAAGCAAATTGGTCGGTGCCAAGAAAAAGTCACTCACTCCTTTCCTACAGCTGCACAGTTCATCCCAGTGCTGCAAAACACTTTTCTTCACAAGATAAACTTGGAAACTTCTCAACTATTGCAGGGTTCAAAGGACATGGGAAGAGCATTTTCCACACAGTCTATTGGTGCAAGGAATTTGCCTCATATAACTTGCCTTAGTACCAGTGTATTGGGTAATCAAAAAGATGAGCAATGCATCATATTCAACTGTACATGTTCATAAGTATATTGTATTAGATGTTCCCCATCATATCTCTAATAATCTGTTTAGATCATTTTAGCTGCTTCGTTTTAACCAGTCATGTCTAGCACGCTGTGCAAAGCTGTTAATGAGAAAGACTGAGAGGCTCAGAGGACACCTATTCCAATGTTTATCATAGCAAATAAGAGAGATTTTACAAGAAGCAGGATTGCAAGACAGAGCAGAATGCTGACTACACAAAAACCAGAAGCAGCATGCCTGAGAACTAAGAAACAAAAGCAACAAAAATCACTACAACAAATTTAAGATTTGCATTAATCAGCAGACACTAACTGTTCAGCAAATACACACAATGTACCGGTTCTTGTTTTTGTTTTTGGAATTCAGTGATTACATTTTAATTCACTATGTCAGAATGGGATAAGGTGAGCTCCTGAAGCCAACTACTTACTCATTGCTTTGTTGTACAGAAAATGTTTTAAAAAGCTCTCCACGATAGAAGCCTTATGCTGATTAGCACAAAAAAAAGTTTAATTTGCAGTTCTCGAGTCAAAAGCCTACAAGAAAACTACAGTGTTGCTTTGGAGTTTGAAATTTAAATCTCACATACAAGTATAATCAGAATTCCTGGAAACTTAATAGTGCAGGCAATGGGTTACCCTGAAGTTGAAGATAAAGTAACAAAGAAATAGGACAAAGTATCAAGATGCAACTTCAGACGAGGCTACCCAAGAAACAAAATATCCAAAGAATACAATGGAAGTGGGCTTAGACTATTGAGTCTTACAAGCATACAGAAGAAGTGCAAAAGTAGATCATTCAGCCCTTTGGGCCTGTTCTGCCATTTCATAAAATCATGGCTGATTTGTTTGCATTTCAAATTCCACATTTCCATTTACCCCGATAACCTTTGATTCATAACAAAAATCTACCTACCTCTGCCTTAAAAATATTTAACAACCTGCACCTCCAATGCTATCTGAGGCCACAAAGCAACACTAGTTTTCTTGTAGGCTTTTGACTCGAGAACTGCAAATTAAGCCTTTTTTTTTCCTGCTGGGCAATGAATGCTAATCCTTATATCAGCATAAGGCTTCTATCGTGGAGAGCTTTTTAAAACATTTTCTGTCGGACAAAGCAATGAGTAAGTAGTTGACTTCAGGAGCTCACCTCATTCCATTCCGACATAGTGAATTAAAACGTACATCATAAAACCCTCAAGAGGAAAATTTGCTCATCTCTGTCCTAAAAGGGCATCCCTTAATTTTTGAAACAGTGACCCCTAGTTCTGAACTCATCTGCAAGAGGAAACACCCTTACCACATTCACTGTGTTGCGATCATTCAGACTCTCAAATACTTTAATGAGGCCAGCCTTCACTCTTCTAACCACCCCCCTCCCCTACTTCCCTTGGAAACAAGCCCAGTCTGTCAAACCTTTCCTTATAAAGACAAGCTGCTCATTCCAGATATCAACCTCGTAAAGGTAAAGGCGACAAAAGGTACGTTAGCCTTCATGGCACTAGGTTTTGAGTACAGGAGCAGGGATGCGTTGTTGAAATTATACAGAGCCTTCGTAAGGCCACATCCAAGAGTATTGTGTGCAGTTTTGGTCTCCATTTCTGAGGAAGGACATTCTTGGTCTCAAGGGAGTGCAGCGAAGGTTTACAAGGCTGATTCCGGGGATGGCGGGACTGATGTATGACGAGAGATTGACTAGGTTAGAATTGTTTTCGCTAGAGCTTAGACAAATGAGTAAGGAATCTCAGAGACTTGTAACATTTGAACAGGATTAGACAAGGTAGGTGCAGGGAAGATGTTCCCGATGGTTTGTGTGTGTCCAGAACCGGGGTGACAGTCTGAGGATGCGGTGTAGACCATTTAGGACAGAGATGAGGAGACATTTCTTCGCCCAAAGAGTGGTGAGCCTGTGAAATTCATTACCACAGGAAGTAGTTGATGACAAAACATTGAATGTATTCAAGAGGCTACCAGATATAGCACCTGGGGTGAATGGGATCAAAGGTTATGGGGAGAAAGCAGGATTTGGCTATTGACTTGGACAAATCAGCCATGATGTGATGAATGGCAGAGCAGGCTCGACAGGTTTATTTGGTAGCAAACGCCACTAGCTTTCGGAGCATTGCTGCTTCGTCAGGTGAGTGGGGAGTTCTGATCACAGACAAGGCATATAAAGACACACACTCAGTTAATAGAATAC
Organism: Carcharhinus amblyrhynchos; assembly: GCF_965287045.1. Lineage (NCBI taxonomy): Eukaryota > Metazoa > Chordata > Chondrichthyes > Carcharhiniformes > Carcharhinidae > Carcharhinus > Carcharhinus amblyrhynchos. The sequence continues at coordinate 129,387,198 of NC_137327.1, forward strand.
AGATTAGAATGCGAGTCTTTACAGCTAATCAAGTCTAAAAGATGCAGACAATGTGAGTGGAGATAGTATTAAGCATAGGTTAAACAGATATATGTTGTCTCCAGACAGTTTATGGCATGCTGTCTAGAGACAATACACATCTCTTTAACCTACGCGTAATGCTATCTCCACTCACATTTAAAGGTGCAGACAATGTGAGTGGAGATAGCATTACGCATAGGTTAAAGAGATGTGTATTGTCTCTAGACAGCGTGCCATACACTGTCTGGAGACAACATACATCTGTTTAACCTACGCTTAATACTATCTCCACTCACATTGTCTGCATCTTTTAGACTTGATTAGCTGTAAAGTCTCGCATTCTAATCTGTATTCTATTAACTGAATGTGCGTCTTTATATGCCTTGTCTGTGATCAGAACTCCCCACTCACCTGACGAAGGAGCAGCGCTCCAAAAGCTAGTGGTGTTTGCTACCAAATAAACCTGTTGGACTTTAACCTGGTGTTGTGAGACTTCTTACTGTGTTTACCCCAGTACAACACCAGCATCTCCACAGCACAAACAGAACCCAGAGGGGATTCAAAAAAACAAGAATCTTCAGACAGAGCAATTCAATCCAAGATTATTGTTTAGTGCAAGGAATAGAAACTGACTGAACTGGAGTAGCTTTGTGATGTACTGTAATAAAAGGTCTTTGCTCTTGATTTAGGACTCTCAGCAGCAGCAATAGGTAACAGCAGAACCTTTAGACTGCTTCACCCATTAACAAGATGTTTCTAATTCAAGAAATTTATTCTATACAAATTTATCTAAACTTTTCAATGATGAACGTGTGTGAGTGTGTGTGTGAGAGTGAGAGAGTGTACCATGACAATGCAAATGATAAAAATGTGGAGATCAATATTCCCTCTACGATAGGTGGATGTGCAGCAACCCAAAAGATCATGCAGGTCAAGAACAAGTTGGCGAGTTTCAGATACCTCGTGCATGCAGCCATGCAATAGAAACATAGAACATTACAGCACAGCACAGGCCCTTCAGCCCTCAATGTTGTGCTGAGCTATGTCCAAACCCAAGATCAAGCTATCCCCTCCCTATAATTCTGGAGTGCTCCACGTGCCTATCCAATAACCGCTTGAAAGTTCCTAGTTCCAACTCCACTATCACAGCAGGCAGTCTATTCCACACCCCAACCACTCTCTGAGTAAAGAATCTACCTCGGACATCCCTCCTATACCTTCTACCATGAACCTCATAGCTACGCCCCCTAGTAACAGCTACATCCACCTGAGGAAATAGTCTCTGCACGTCCACTCTATCAATCCCTCTCATCATCTTATAAACCTCTATTAAGTTGCCTAGAAGTGAAATATATACACACACAAGAGGGAAGATTTAATTGGTCCCTTGGAACATATTACAATTATACAAAATCAGCTTTCTGCATTTTCAAACATAGAATAAGACAACATAGAAGACCATTCAGCCCATCAAATTGCTTCAGCTCTTTCAAAGAGCAGCCTAGCGTGTCCCATTTCCCCAATCTTTTCCCATATCGCTGCAATTTTTTTGTTTCAGATGCTTATCTGATTTTCTTCTGAAGGTTACTATTGAATCTGTGTTCACAACTCTATTGGGCAGTGAAGTTTATGCACCAACCACTCATTAATTACTAACCAAATGTTGCCCTCGTTCTTTTGCCAATCAGCTCATACTTGTGTCCTCTGGTTATTGAACCTTGAGCCCAAGTAATAGTTTCTCTTGACTTACTCTATCTATGCCCTTCACTATAAACATCTGCATAAAATCTATTAGCTTTCACTCCTCCATGGAAAACAAAATCAGCTTCTCGTATTTATTCACAATCTAGATGCCATCAATGGCTGCTCAGTTGGTAGCACTCTACCCGGCAAGCCGCAAGATTCCATTTTCAAATACCACTCCAGGGCCTGGGGAAAAAAATCCAGGCTGACACTCCAGTGCAGTACTGCACAGTTGGAGGTGCCATCTTGCAGATGAGATGTTAAACTGAGGCCCCTTCTGCCTGCTTGGGTGGATGCAAAAGATCCCACGCCACTATTTCAAAGAAGAGCGGGGGAGTTATTTATGGTGCCCTGGCTGATAATTATCCCTCAATCAACAGATTATCTGATCATTGTCACACTGCTGTACCCAAATTGGCAGCAACACTTCCTCCATTATGATAGTGGATACATGCAAAATAAAATGACTTAAAACACTTTCAGACGTCTGGTGGTCATGGAAAGCACTACATAAATGCAACTCCTTTCAAATCATTGGAACCATCTGGCAAATCTCTTCCGTACGCCTCCAATGACTTCATCTCCTTCCTAAAGTGTGGTGCCCAGAATATGGCAGAGTACCCAAGCTGAGGCTGAACTACTGTTTCATATCAGGTGAGAACAACTCCCTGGCTTTTGTACTCTGCCTCTATTTAAAAAAGCTCAGTTCCCATATGTTTTATTAATTGCTTTAATCTGTCCTGCCACCTCCAAAGATTTGTGCACAAGCATCCACCTTTTAAACTTAAGCATCCATTGCCCTTCTTCCCACCAGCATCGTTTCATTGTACTTGCAGCAAAAAAAAAATCGCTGAGAACAGACTTCGAAAGGGTAATCTTTCGAGTTATAGAAAAGTATAACTTGCTTGAGCAAGGTGATTATTTTTATTAGTTTGAAAGTTTCTGAACAATTTTAGATGTCAGATAGTGTAGTGGGTAGTTCTTTTGTCTCTGAGCCAGAAGTTCCGAGCTCAAGTCTCTGCCTAAACCTGATGGCCAAAGAATGCAGCCAACAGGTTGAGCATCCACCTGCAAATCCTTCCAACACACACCAATGGCAGGCAGCAAGAATGAGCAAAATTCCTGGTCAGCATGTGATGGAAGGAACTCAACCAGCACTTAGCTCCAGACTACAACACACATGTGCATGTTTTCATGGCAATTCGGGCTTCCTCAGTGAACTGTAACATACTACCAAATGATTAACATGTTAGGGCCAAACCTGGCAATAAAAGCGTTGTGTCTCTGTCGAAGCAGGTCTTCTTGTTCTTTTCCGTAATGTTCCATGTGCAGCTTGTTGTAGTGCCCGTGGTGCGAGCGTGAATTTTGATCTCTGGATCTTGACCTAGAACGGCTGTGGTGTACACCATTTTGATGCTTCTGTATGCTGGATCTCTCTCTCGACTTAGATCTGGATCTTCTTAGCTTTTTATCAATTGATGGAGATTTGTGGTGCATTGAATGATATTTGTTACATTTTTCTGGAGGACTCTGAGTTCTGCTGTCGTTGCTGCTGCTACATCGTCTTCTTTTAGGGCTGACTGATGAGTCTGGACTGCCACTTCTTGATCGACGAACTGGAGGCATTGCTGACCATCAGCTTCAAAGAGTGTTGCTCATTTATTTTCCAATATTACTATAAAACAATATAATATTTTATAAACATCTTAAATGTACCTACGTTAGTGTTTCATTTTTGTTTTAGTTTAAAAAATTACAAATGTGGTATTTTACAAACAGAGACAAAAATATATTGTGTTATTTTATTTATATTTGTTTTGATAACTCAGGAAAATCCCGATAAACTATTTAACGCAGTCATTTAAAAGTCAGGCATAACAAGCTAAAGTTAACTTTGCTAACTCAAATAATTTTCATTGAAGGGTCTCCTGCAAAAATTTATTTTGACTAGTTGACAAAGAGTGGCTTGCATGACTGACATCTGCTGAAAAATCTCATTCACCAAGTACATTTTACAGTGAAACACTCAAGTTGCCAGTCTTGTAGAGTAGAACTAATGTTTGATTTTCCCGTATTCCTGCCTAGTATACTCTTTAGTATTACTGGACTTAAGGGTTTTCCTGGTTTGAAGTCACCACAAATGCATCTGCTCCATATTTTATGTTTAACTGATTTCATAATGCAGTCTTCTTAGTTAAGATTCCTAAATTAACAAAGTAAAGAATCTCTGACTGAATGATTTACCATGATGGTGTCCATTTTTAACTTACTTCCCCTTTAACAAATATCAGGCTATTTGCTTTCTAATTAAGGTCATTTCAACACCTCTGATTTGTTTTAGCATTCATATGTCTTCTCCCCTCCATGGTAACTCCACACCATGGAGTTCCATAGGTACTGGTTCCTCTCCACCACACTTTACAAGCGTGACCAGAAACAGTATATTGGATGGTTGATTCTGCCTTCAAATGATACAAAAACTCAGCCTGTTTGGCAGCATCAGTGGACAAAAAAAGTTAACTTTTTGATTCTGATGTGATTCTTATTCAGAAATTCCTCTGGCAGAGAATCTAAAGTACAGTAAGAAGTCTCACAACATCAGGTTAAAGTCCAACATGTTTATTTGTAGCAAATGCCATTAGCTTTCGGAACTAGCTGTTCCTTTGTCAGGTGGGTGGGAGTTCTGATCACAACAGGGCATTTAAAGACACAAACTCAATTTACATGAATAATGATTGGAATGTGAGTCTTTACAGCTAATCAAATCTTAAAGGTACAAACAATGTGAGTGGAGAGAACACAGGTTAACAAGGTGTGTACTGTTTCCAGACAGGACGACACATGGCAGCACAGAGTTGCTGAGCAGACTGATAGTCAAGTTCCGCACACAAGGACGGTCTCAACCACTATCTGTAACTCCCACAACTTGTCTGGACTTGCAAAATCTCACTAACTTTCCTGTCTGGAAACAATACTCATCTTTTTTAACTTGTGCTTAATGCTCTCTCCACTCACATTGTCGGTACCTTTTAAGACTTGATTAGCTGTAAAAACTCACATTTCAATCATTATTCATGTAAACTGAGTTTGTGTCTTTATATGCCCTGTCTGTGATCAGAACTCCCACCCACCCGACGAAGGAACAGCCAGTTCCAAAAGCTAGTGGCATTTGCTATAAATAAACCTGTTGGACTTTAACCTGGTGTTGTGAGACTTCTTACTGTGTGTACCCCAGTCCAACGTTGGCATCTCCACATCAGAGAATCTAAAATCAGGGGATATGGGAATCAGATATTAAAACAGAAAATGCTGGAAAAACTCAGCAGAGAATGTACTCAGGGAGAGAGAGAGAGAGAAAAAAAGTCAACATTTTCAGGTTAACGACCTTTCAGCAGTACAACAGTTCTGATGATAGGTCACTGACCTGAAACGTTAACACTCTCTCTCCACACACACTGCTGAGTTGTTCCAGAACTTTCTGCGGCTTCTACCAGATCTTCAGGATCCCGCAGCATTTTGTTTCTAATTTTATGTCCTCAATTGATATTAGCTTTGGCACCGCCAAGTGAATAATTACCAGGAGCAGGAATGCTGCAAACGTTTCCATGTAAACCACAGGCTCTGAGGCGATGCTCTGAGCTCGAAGCTGCTTCCACTCAATTTGCCCAGGGTTCAAATGACAAAAATAACGAACACTTTAATCCCAGTCACTGCCGCATGCCCTTGGAGTTATTTCCCTTTTCTTGGCTTAAAGCAACGTCTGATTTTCCAAACTATAGAAAAGAAGATTTTAAAAAAACCTCTTCGATCAAACTGACCAAAACAACTGAGAATCACACAGGAAGCAGTTACAGGGTCACAGGTCAGCGGCAAGGTACCCGGATGTGTTCCCGTTGGTTCCGCCCCTTTTCGTCATCACGTAACAACGTGGTCGCCCTCCCATTGGTACCGCCTCTTTACGTCATCACGTAGCAGCGTGCTCGCCTTCCAGTTGGCCTCATCTCATTGCGTCATTACGTAATAGCATGGGCGTCTTCCCATTGACCGCGCCCATTTTCGTCATCAACCAACAGCATGGCCGCCCTCCTGGTGACTTCCTCCCTCCTTTGCGTCATCGAGTAACCGCGTGGTGGTCTTCCAGTTGGTCCCGCCCCTTTGCGTCATCACGTAATCGTGCACCCGTTTTCCGGTCGGCCCCGCCTCCTTTCGTCATCACGCAATTTCACGTGCGACGGGGGTCTTCCCGCTAGCCCCGCCCCTTTGCGTCATCGCGTAATTGCGCACGTGTGACCGTCGAAAGCATACGTAGATTGGAATCTCGTCCTGGTGCCGGCTGGAGATTGGTAGCACGTGCTGCCGGCTGTAGGTGTGGAGGAGGCCGAGGCTCCCTGAGCAGGAGCTTAACTACAGGCAGAGGGACCACCTCTCCTCACACAGGCTCCCTGAGCAGGAGCTTAACTACAGGCAGAGGGACCACCTCTCCTCACACAGGCTCCCTGAGCAGGAGCTTAACCACAGGCAGAGGGACCACCTCTCCTCACACAGGCTCCCTGAGCAGGAGCTTAACCACAGGCAAAGGGACCACCTCTCCTCACACAGGCTCCCTGAGCAGAAACCCTAACCACAGGCAGAGGGACCACCTCTCCTCACACAGGCTCCCTGAGCAGAAACCCTAACCACAGGCAGAGGGACGACCTCTCCTCACACAGGCTCCCTGAGCAGGAACCTAACAACAGTAAAAAGTCTGACAACACCAGGTTTCAGTCCAACCGATTTATTTGATAGTAAACTCACAAGCTTTCAGGTTAGTCCCTTCGTCAGGTGAATGGAGAGTTCTGGCCTCAGACAGAGCATATAAAGCACAGACAGTTTACAGATCACTGATTAGAATACGAATCTTTACACCTAACCTGCTGTTCCAAGTCTTAAAGTGGCTGACAATGTGAGTGGAAGGAGCACTGAGCGCAGGTTAAAGAGATGTGTATTGTCTCCAGACAGTACAGTAAGTGAGGTTTTGCAAACCCAGGCAAGTCACGGGGGTTACAGATAGTGCAACATGAACCCAAGATCCCTGTTGAGACCGTCCTCATGTGTGCGGAACTTGGCCATCAGTCTCTGCTCAGCGACTCTGCGCTGCCGTGTGTCGTGAAGGCCGCCCTGGAGAATGCTTACCCGAAGGTCAGAGGCTGATTGCCCATGACCAGTGAAGTGTTCGCTAACAGGAAGGGAACAGTCCCGCCTGGCGACTGTTGAGCGACGTTCATTCATCTGCCGTTGTAGCGTCTGCATGGTCTCCCCAATGTACCATGCTTCGGGACATCCTTTCTTGCAACGTATCAGGTAGACGATGTTGGCCGAGTTGCAAGAGTATTTACTGTGTACCTGGTGGATGGTATTCTCACGTGCGATGATGGTATCCATGTCGATGATCCGGCATGTCTTGCAGAGGTTGCTGTGGCAGGGTTGTGTGGTATTGTGGTCACTGTTCTCCTGAAGGCTGGGTAGTTTGCTGCGAACAATGGTCTATTTGAGGTTGCGTGTTTGTCTGAAGGCAAGAAGTGGGGGTGTGGGGATGGCCCTGGCGAGATGTTCATCTTCATCATTCAGGAATCTAACCACAGGCAGAGGGACCACCTCTCCTCACAGAGGCTCCCTGAGCAGGAGCTTAACCACAGGCAGAGGGACCACCTCTCCTCACAGAGGCTCCCTAACCAGGAACCCTAACCACAGGCAGAGGACCACCTCTCCTCACAGAGGCTCCCTAACCAGGAACCCTAACCACAGGCAGAGGGATCAGAGGCTCCCTAAGCAGGAACTTAACCACAGGCAGAGTGACCACCTCTCCTCACAGAGGCTCCCTGAGCAGGAACCTAACCACAGGCAGAGTGACCACCTCTCCTCACACAGGCTCCCTGAGCAGGAACCTAACCACAGGCAGAGTGATCACCTCTCCTCACAGACGTTACTTAACCAGGAACCCTAACCACAGGCAAAGGGACCACCTCTCCTCACAGACGCTACTTAACCAGGAACCCTAACCACAGGCAAAGGGACCACCCCTCCTCACAGAGGCTCCCTGAGCAGGAACTTAACCACAGGCAGAGTGACCACCTCCCCTCACAGAGGCTGCTTAACCAGGAACCTAACCCCAGGCAGAGGGACCACCTCACCGAGGCTCCCTAAGCAGGAACCCTAACCACAGCAGAGGGACCACCTCTCCTCACAGAGGCAATGTCATCTACTCTTTGATTTTTCTTTTTATCTGTATCTTTACGTCTTTTCAGTGGTCACCCAGTATTGTGCATTTGGGATCTATTAGAATTCAGCCTTTCAAGTCTGCTCCGCCATTTAACATGGCTGGTCTTACCCTGGTCTCAACTCCGTCTTCCTGTCTGCTCCCCATAACCCTTTATCTGTCTTTTAATCAGAAACATATCTATCTCTTTCTTTGGTCTGTTGATTGATTCTGCCTCCATCACACTCTGGGGCCGTGAGTTCCACTGATCGGCAAGCCTCTGACATAAGTAGTTTCCCCTCATCTCAGTTTTGAACCTATTCTATGTCTATGAGTAGATACCCTCAGATTGATACCAGGATTTAAGATTTACATTAGGAGGACAAATTGTCTAACCTTGGCCTGCTTTCCCTTGAGATTTGAAGTTTGAGGGATGATCAAAGTATGATCCAGGAAATGATTGAATTGAATAGTGGAACAGGTGGTGGGTGGGAGAGTTGAATGGCCTACTCCTCTCCCTGTGTTTCTTTATAATTTGGGGTACGTAAAGCGATAAAGAAACTGAATCTTGTGGATATTGATAATAGCATCCAAAATCAGGGGACATGAAGTTTGAATGTATAACAGAAAATAATGGAAATACTCTTAAATATGGGAAAAATCTTTAGAGAGTGAGAGTTAACATTTCAGTTTGTTGAATCTGGTTTCATTGGTTTTTATGATAAATCATTGATCTGAAATGTTAACTCTGTTTCTCTCTGAATCTGTTGAGTATTTCCAGCATCTTCTGTACTTATTTCAATTTCTCCAGCATCAATAGTCCTTGTTTTTGTGACATGAAGTTAGACCATTCAGGAGGGAAATCAGGGAATATGTCTTCACGTACAAGGTAGTGAAAATCAGGAACTCTCATCCCTAAAGGACTGTGGATTGGAAATTTTCAACATTGAGTTTGCTAGTTTTTATTAGGTCAGGGTATCAATGGATTATGGGTCAAAAGAAGGTAAATTACATTTTAGTAGAGATCAGCTGTGATCTAACTAAAGGATGGAACAGGCTTGAGGAGCTGAATGACCAAGGCCTATTTGTCTGTCCTTAGCTGTCCAATGCTTCCCATTCTCGACCCCTTTTGAGGATTAGCCCCTTTTCCTGAAACTGTGCCCTCATATTCTAGATTCCCCAGCCAATGGAAACAACCTCTTGGTGTCTACCCTGTCAAGCCCTTACTTAAATATGGAGGTCAAAACTGCACATAGTACTTCAGATGTGGTCTCACTAAAGCTCTGTGTAATTGTAGAAAGGATTCCTCATTCTTGTATTGCAATCTCCTTGCAATTAAGGCCAATATGACATTTGCCTTCCTAATTGCTTGCTATACCTGCATGTTGACTTTGTGCTGTTTATATGAGCACACCCTCAAATCTTTCTGAACATTAAGATTCAGAAGTTTCACAACTTTCAAAAATACTATTTTTTTACTATCCTCACATTTAATTCTAGCTTTCTACCAAAGCTAATCTAGATATATTACACATGCTCTCTTAGTCGCTTATTGGATTAAATAGAAATACATAAGATATAAAGTTCAGAACCTTTTGGTGCTGGTGTTTATGTGCTGCTCAAGCCTCCTGCCAGCTCCTGATTTAAATCTACCACCATAATTATCTATTCCTTTCTCCCTTATACGTTTGTCCAGTTTTCCCTGAAATGTATCTTTACTGTTTGTTTCAACCACGCCCTGTGATAGAATGTTCTACATTCTTATCACCCTTTAACTTAAGAAGTTTTCTGAATTCTCTATTGTATTTATTGGTGACTATCTTATACTGGTGGCCAGTAGCTTGTAACTTCGAATATACAGCAGTTTATATATAGCTGGGGCCCCAGCACTGATCCTTGTATCCTTGTGGCACTCCACTTGTTACAGCCTGCCAACTTGAAAATTTTGTTCATTGCTATTCTGCTTCCTGTCTGTTAATCAAAACCAATCCGCTATCCATGTTCGTATATTATCCCCAATTCCATATGTCCTTAACTTGTAAATTAACCCTTGTCTGGCATCTTATTAAATGTTTAAGATAGTTGTGAGGACTTGCTGCAGAAGTAAAATAAAGAAAGTGCTAATGAAGTACAAATAGGAGACAAATTCTTGAGATATCAGTTGGACCATGATAAATGTAACTGGACAGTAAGATTTGATTTATTATTGTCACGTATTGGGATACAGTGAAAAAGATTGTTCTTGCATGCTATACAGGCAAAACATACCATTTATAGAGTACATAAGGGAGAAGGAAAGGAGAGGGTGCAGAATATAGTGTTACATCATAGCTAAGGTGTAGAGAAAGATCAACTTAATATAAGGTCGGTCCATTCAAATGTTTGATGGCAGCAGGGAAGAAGCTGTTCTTGAATCAGTTGGTACGTGACCCCAGACTTCTGTAATTTTTTTTCCCGACAGAAGAAAATGAAAGAGAGCATGCTTGAGGTCCTCGCTTATGTTGGCCGCTTATCTGAGGCAGCGGGAAGTGTGGACAGAGTCAGTGGATGGGAGGCTGGTTTGCCTGGTGGACTGGGCTACATTCATGACCCATTGTAGTTTCTTGCAGCCTTGGTCGGATCTTGAGTTTGTGAAGCACAGATAAAAAAGGAGCCTAGCTGTAGCTCATGTTTCATCCTTCAATAAGCATGAAATCAGGGGTTTGTCAAGGGAGAGCATCTAGTCAAGGGCATGCTGCTTGGACTTCAAATACCAGGGATCAACCACAGGCTCCATCCAAGGAGCTCTCCTATAAGTTACTATGGATGCATGGGGCATGCATCTTTACTATAATTTATATATGAAGATTATAAGGTAAGGCAGAAGCTAAGGCTTGCATTTTTAATAAAGTATTGAAGTTGTAGAAGAGGTGCCATTGCCAATTTCAGTAACAGATTAATTTACATACCTTCTGCTTTTCAGTTTGGGCAGTGTCCAACTGAAGTGTCAAAAAGTGTTAGTATTATTAATTCAGAGGTGGGATGCTACAACTGAGCCAAAGCTCACTCCCTTTGCTAAAATTAATCAGAAAATTATGGGATGAATGTCCTAATCTGTAGTCCTGGCGTTTGCCAGGAGCGCATTCATCAGTTCTGTTGACTTTTTAAAAGCATAATTGTTCATAAGCAAACAGAAAATTACTTTAGAAAATATCGAACATTCCTACTTTATGCAGTTTTTAAATGCCCATATAAAAAAATGAATAAAGATCAAAAATGGTTCAGGAGGAAGATTTTTAATTGAATCCATACAGTTGAAAGTGATTGTCTTTCAGTCATCCATTCTCTATAAATAACCTCTGCTTTCTTCTCTAACCATCAACACAAGGCCTTTGTAACGTCTGTTACTACTTCTTGGAACAGCTGTTACTCTTCAATAGCTCAATGGTTTTTTTCTTATTGCCTGCTTCGTAATAGAAAAGTACTGTTGTACCTGTATAAATTGTTCACTTTCCTACAGTGAAATCCTTGCCAATTCAATCATTAACTTCTTGGGGAATAGGGGGAAAGTTCTGAATCCTCACAGGAAAAGGGAAAACCTTCTATCCTTCCGTAAACTGCATTCTGGAAAAACCTTCAAGTTCAGAATGCATGGCTGGTTTTCCCTTTGTCCTCTCTGTGTTGTGAAGCACAATCATCCAATTGAAGCACGTGTTTTTGAAGAGGGGTAAACCACCATCAAACTTCCATTGGAGGCTTTAAAATACATTACATCAGCTGAGATGGACGAGATGTGTCATCAGAATGCCGAACTCAAAGCTGCCCAAACAGGTCTTTGACTAGGAGCCACGCCAGGGAGCCCACCCATGTGAGCTAATGTGAATGTTTCAAAGACAATCTTAAAGCCTCTCTGAAGGTCTGCTTCCAACATGTGGGGAACACATGTCCAGTCCTGAGCAAGATGGCAATCCATAATTGAAAACAGTGTCAAGACCTTCCGATCAACAAGAGTAGTCGCTGAGGGGGAACAGGGCGAAAGGCAGAAAGAGAGGGCAGCCGCTCAAGCCAACTATCTGCCATCACCTCGATTGTATCACAACCAATGTCCTCATCGTAAAATAACCTGTAAGGCTAGGATAGGGCTCGTAGTCTGTCAGTGAACCCACAGCCAACATTAACATCTAACTTTCACCCAGTCATTAGCAAGAAAGAATCATCCCAATACCTTGGGGCCAAGTAGAGGCCCTACTTATTACTCTCCATTGAATGTCATTGTTCACCCATCTTTATCAGTGACTCATGGTCAGAATATGCAGTGGGTAACAATGAGAATTAAGAAGCTCTTTGACACGCTGTGGGATTTTCAGTTCAGCTTTGCACTGGAGTAAAAATTACTCCAATGGAGTGAAGAAACTTGAAATCTAAAGAGATGATTTAGACATGTAAAATTGTGAAGTGGTAAATTTGATCTTGTATGATTGTTAATTAACATTTCTAACCTGCTAAGCATCCAAAGAATTCATAGCTCTCAGAATTCTGTGGAATCCATGAACATCTTGAACTTCGCTTCGCTGGGTGAATAGTGATCCTGAGGTTGATCCTCAATTCTGGTTTGGGAACACCAAAATGTCTGTTTGGGAATGGCAGATGGGAGCTTCCTGGAGGTAGGCAAATTGAGAAGTGGTATCTGGGGGCCCTGTTTGATTGGGAACAACGACTGGTTTCCAGCAATGAGAAGTCTGTTCACTGTGGCCTGTGGGTAAAGTGACTGGACAGTGAAGTACAGGAATTACCACACAGTGTGAAATAGAATCTTCTCATCTTTCTCTGTTTCCCTTTTACCATGAATCTCTGTCCGTGGTTACTAATGTTTCTGCTGGTGTCAACACTTTCTCCCTAACAACAAAAAAATTATGAACTCCTCTATAATTCTTTGTTTGGTCTTCTCTGCTCCACAGAGAACAATCTCGGCTTCTTCAGTCTTTCCACATAACTTGAAGTCCATCTTCCTTTCTGAGAAATCCTCTCTGTACTTTCACTAAGGCTTTTGAATTCTTCCTAAAGCACAATTTCTTTGCATTTATACTATTTACCTATATTTATAAAGCCAGAACTCCATTCTTAAAAAAAATAGCCTTATCAGTGGGGACATCACGGTGGCACAATGGTTAGCACTGCTGCCTCACAGCTCCAGGAAACTTGGGTTCCATTCCCAACTTGGGTCACTGTCTGTGCAGAGTCTGCACGTTCTCCTCGTGTCGACATGGCTTTTCTTCGGGTACTCTGGTTTCCTCCCACAGTCCAAAAGATGTACTGGTTAGGTGCATTGGCCATTCCAAATTGTCCATCAGTGTACTGGAACAGGCACCAGAATGTGGTGACTAGGGCACTTTCACAGTAACTTCATTGCAGCGTTAATGTAAGCCTATTTGTAGCACTAATGAATAAACTTTAAAAAATGCGTCTTGCCATCTTGAAAATTGGTATACATGAACCCACAGGTTCTGAATGCTTTTTAAAATTGTATCACAAAATAATATGACTATTACTTTTAATTGGAAGGATTGGGTTGTTTGTCTGGAAGTTGAAATTAGATAAGTTGAAAGCAGTGGGAAGATAGATTTGTAGATTGATTATGGAAGATGTAAATATGTGACGTGCTGGTTAGGTGCATTGGCCATGCTAAATTCTCCCTCAGTAAGCCTACTTGTGACACTAATAAATAAATATTCTCCAGCCTTACAATTATCATCATTCAAATCTCTTCACCTCTCCCTATCTCTGTCATGTAGAGTGCTACAGTTCTCCATACAAAAATACAGCTTAATTCACGAGCCTCAGTTGAATCTGACTGTCTTAAAGTAATAGTTACCTAGGAAAGGTTAAAAGAATTAAAACCACTTCTAACTCCTGGGTAATTGTAGTGCACTCACCAAGACCCCATGGGACTTGCCACACCCCTATCCTGCTATGGCTCCCTGACCGTGCCCCATTGGCCACTGACTACCACTCCGCCACTGACCCTCCAAATGCCTGGTTCCACTCTACCAGCCTCTCCTATTGTCCACACAGCTCCCACCCATCCACTGACTGACCACTCAACTCCCTCCATCAACCAGCCCCCTCTAGCCCCCCCCGATCATCAGAGCCCAACTCCCTCCCACTGACCAGCCACCACTATCTGACTCCCCCCCCCGCCTCCAACTGATCACCTGCTCCCCCCCCCCCCCCCCCAACAACACTGACCAAGTGACCCCACTTCCCCAATCCTGTCCCCACTTTCAGAAGTCAGGGAGAAGGTAGGTTTGTAAGATAAGTAGCTGGACCTTTAAACTTAGCAGCTTTACAGCAGCCAGTCCTTCTGACTCTTCAGCCCTTGACTGAAGGCCCTAGGAGCACACTGCCCTGCAAAGTTCTCACATGGCCTCAGTCAGAAGCATAGGCAAAAAAGGATGGCTGAATTTTGATGCAAGAAACTAGGAGCGGAATGGCAATCGTATTCTGATCATCACTCCACAGAAGTTCAGGTCCATGATGAAGTGGGCTTAGCAACATGGGAACAGGAGTCCCTCAGGGATGGTTTGCCATTGGGTGGCATGGTGGCACAGTGGTTAGCATTGCTGCCTCACAATGCCAGGGACCCGGGTTCAATTCTGGCCTTGGGTAACTGTAGAGTTTGCACATTCTGTCCATATCTATGTGGGTTTCCTCCGGGTGCTCCAGTTTCCTCCCACAGTCCAAAGATGTGCAGGTTAGGTGAATTGGCTGTGCTAAACTGGCTTTTGGTGGCCCAAGATGTGTAGGTTAGGGGGATTAGTGGGGTATATATATGGGGATAGGGCCTGGGTGAATGCTGTGTCAGAGAGTTGGTGCAGACTTGGGCTGAATGGCCTCCTTCTGCGCTGTAGGGATTCCCTGATTCCATTATAACAGCTCTAAGCAGATCTATGCCCTAATGTCAGAGTAATTAGCCATAGTCTCTGGGGGACTGTTGGATAGGGAAAACTGGTTGTACAGCTTGAAGGGCAGCATTCACATCAAGTATGGGGCTTGGCAAAGAGGCAGATCTCATGAATTGTCACTGTGTGGGGATTGAACCCATTGGCATCACTGTGCATCACACTCTAGCTATTTAGCCAACTGAGCTAACTCATGCCCACATCCCAACTTCATTCACCAACTGTTGCTCCATGTTGCTCAATGCCTTAACAGAACATGAACCTTAAAGATCCTGCCTTGAAAGCTCTAATTGAGCCCCGAGCATCCTCAGACATTTGGGGGAGAGAAGTAACCTGTGTCAATTTCTTGTTTTGTTCTTTTGTTTGAGATTGTCCATGTTTGGCAATCAGAACAAGGAATCAAGGAAATAGCTTGTAGAAGATCAGTGCTGTGGGAAACCAAAATTAGTGCACACAGTGAAGATGGAAAGACTGCTGCAGTCCCCACCTTCAGAATTATATCTCTTCTAATGTGAATAATCGTTTCCTTACTCATGGGCTGTAATTCATTCAAAGCAGTTTGCTTGAGGATACCTTTTGAATTCACTAATTAAACACATTATTCAAACAGCCACCAAAACAGAGTAGGAAATATTATTAAAGATTATTCTCAGCCTTTTTAGAGGCGTTCTGCAAGTTGATAAGATAATGTGTGACATTCACACATTATAAGTAGTTTCAAAGCAATTTATACATAGCGGAACTGGTAATTTTAAAAAATTATTTTATGAGACATGGGCAACGCTGGCTGGCCAGCATTTATTGCCCATCACTTGGAGGGCAATTGAGAGTCAACCACATTGCTGTAGTTCTGGAGTCACATGCAGGCCAGACCGAGTAAGGATGGCAGATTTCCTTCCTTAAAGGACATTAGTGAACCAGATGGGTTTTTCAATAATCAACAGTGATATCGTGGTCGTCAGTAAATTCTTAATTCCAGATTCTTTCTTAAGAATTCAAGTGCCACCATCAGCCGTGGCAGGATTCAAACCTTGGTCCCTAGAACATTAGCTGGGTTTCTGGATTAATAGCCTAGCAATAATACCACAAAGTCATCACCACCCCCCCCCCCTCTCCCGCCCCCATTTAATATCATTGATAATTGTTTTCAAGCAATACACTGGGAGTAGCCTAGGTACTGGGGAAATCAGATGCTTTGCATACACATAAAAATGTCATCCTCATGCCACAGATAGATGGTGCCATTTTCTGTATTCTCTTAAAGCTGCAGGACTTGCACCATTGTAGCGGATATTCTGTCTCTATCTAAAGGCGCTTTGATTCAGGGGGATTTTGATTCTTTTACATGTTGCCCAAGAGCTTCAGGTGTCAGCTTCACGCAATGAAGCCCCAGAAACTATCATGCTGGGTTGCTGATTCAAGGCTAAGTAAACAAATGAAGGAAAATCTGTGATCATCAGGTTGTACAGCAACATAGTTAATCAGATTTATGGTCATTGGATGACTAGGAAAATATATAAGGTCAAGAAAAACAGATTAGAACACTGACATACAAGGAGCTGAGGCACAGATCTGCCGCAGCTGGATTGTAGTCCAGAGCCGTACACTGCATCAGAACAAAAGCGCATTTTGGACCAGGTGTTTTGTGAATATTTGCCAAATGCCTTAAATTCAATGCAAAACACAATGGTCCATTCATGATCGATGACCCTCAAAATTATTGTCTGTCTGTCACTTTAGCATCTTTTTCAGATTTTCGAAACATCAGTTTGAAGATTTGATTTGATTTATTATTGTCACATGTATTAACATACAGTGAAAAGTATTGTTTCTTACACACTACACAGACAAAACATACCATTCATAAAGTACATAGGGGGAGAAGAAAAGGAGAGGGTGCAGAATGTAGTGTTACGGTCGTAGCTAGAGTATAGAGAAAGATCAACTTAATATAAGGTAGATCCATTCAAAAGCCTGGCAGCAGCAGAGGAGAAGCTGTTCTTCAGTCGATTGGTACGTGACTTCAGACTTTTGTGTCATTTTCCTGATGTGAGAAGGTGGAGGAGAGAATTTCGGGGTGTGGGGTTTTTGATTATGCTGGCTGCTTTTCTGAGGCAGCAGGAAGTGTAGATGGAGTCAATGGATGAGAGGCTGGTATGCATGAATGAACTGCAACTCCTTCTGTTGTGTGGAACAAGAGAGCCAAGTACATTATATCCCCTAGATATATTTGCTGGTTGGGTGATGTATATGCTAACCTACTCCGCAATGCTAAGAAGTGAGTGATTTCATCTAAATGCAATGGACAGATGATTGCAAAATCTTGATCTTGCTGATCATTTTGTGTTTTCTATTGCTGTGAGTTCAATGACCCTGAGATATCATTGGCACCAATTAGCACAAACTACTTGGGGTCCGGGTCCACAGGACTCTTAAATCGGCCTCGCAGGTGGAGGAGGTGGTCAAGAAGGCGTATGGTGTACTGGCCTTCATTAATCGAGGGATTGAGTTTAGGAGTCGGGAGGTAATGCTGCAACTTTATAAGACCCTTGTCAGGCCTCATTTGGAATACTGTGTGCAGTTCTGGTCGCCTCACTATAGGAAAGACGTAGAAGCTATTGAAAGGGTGCAGAGGAGATTTACAAGGATGTTGCCTGGACTGGGAGGCATGCCTTATTAAGTTAGGTTGAGGGAGCTGGGACTCTTTTCCCTGGAGAGATGAAGGTTGAGAGGCGACCTGATAGAAGTTTATAAAATGTTGAGAGGAATAGAAAGGGTGGATTCTCAGAGGCTATTTCCCCGGGTTGAAATGGTCGCTACGAGAGGACACAGATTTAAGGTGCGGGGAGGAAAGTACAGAAGTGATGTTAGGGGTAAGTTTTTCACTCAGAGGGTGGTGAGTGAATGGAATCGGCTGCCGTCAGTGGTGGTGGAGGCGAACTCGCTGGGGTCTTTTAAAAGACTTCTGGATGAGTATATGGGGTTTAATGGGATTGGGGGTTATAGATAGGTCTATAGATTGGTAGGTGTTGATGTGATCGGCGCAACTCGTGGGCCGAAGGGCCTGTTTGTGCTGTAGTGTTCTATGTTCTATGTACTCTAAGTCAAAGGCAGGTTATTCCTCGCCCTCTAAGGAGATAGCTATCAGTTCAACAATATGAGTCCACCTTCAGCTGAGGATCCTACAACTCAAATATCTGACAACATCCATGATAGCATTGCTAAAGTTTGGTAGTACTTGGAAACAGACCATATATCCAATAACTGCCCCTGTATTCAGCATTATTTAGAACTTGAATATTGTTGACAAGAGAGACATGTTGTTGAAGATTTTCATCTTGCACTCATCAGGACAAATGCAAGAATGCCAAATTTCAAACAATCAGAGCAACTTATACATGAATCAATGCGTATCAGGGGCAAACTCTCCACAGGCTGGAGTCATACCTGGCACATAGGAAGATAGTTGTGGTTATAGATGGTCACTAATCTCTCCAGGTTATCTCTGCAGGAGTCCCTCAGGTAAGGTCATCGGCCCAACAATCTTCAGCTGCTTCATCAATGACCTTTCCTCTATGATAAGGTCGGAAGTGGGGATGTTCGCGATGATTGCACAATGTTCAGTACCATTCATGACTCCTCAGATATTGAAGCAGTCTATGTTCAAATGTAACTAGATCTGGGCAATATCCAGGCTTGGGCTGACAAGTGGCAAGTAACATTTGCACCACACAAATGCGAGGCAATGGCCGTTACCAATAAGAGACACTCTAACCATTGCCCCTTGACATTCAATAGTGTAGTCATCACTGAATCCCCTACATCCTTGGGGTTACCATTGACCAAAAAGTCAACTGGACTCACCACATAAATATAGTGGTTATAAGAGCTGGTCAGAGGCTAGGAATACTGCAGCGAGTAACTCATCTGATTCCTCGAAGCCTATCCACCATCTATAAGGCACAAGTCAAGAGTGTGATGAAATACTCCCCACTTGCCTGGATAGGTGCAGTTCCAATTACACTCAAGAAGCTTCAGACCATCCAGGACAAAACAGCCCTCTTGATTGGCACCACATCAACAAACATCCAATTTTTCCACCACTAACGCCAGTAGCAGCAGGGTGTACTATCTACAAGATGCACTGCAGCAATTCACCAAAGGTCCTTAGACAGCACCTTCCAAACCCATGACTGTTTCTATCTGAAAGGTCAAGGGCAGCAGATAAATGGGGACATCACTATCTGCAAGTTCCCCTCCAAGCCACTCACCATCTTGATTTGGAAGTATATTACCATTCCTTCACAGTTGCTGGGTCAAAATCCTGGAATTCCCTCCCCAGTGGCACTGTGGGTCAATCCACAGAACATGGACTGCAGTGATTAAAGAAGGCAGCTCATCACCCACCTTCTCAAGAGCAACTAGGGATGGGCAATAAATGTTGGCCAGCCAGCGATGCCCATGTCCCACGAATGAATGAAAAAAATTATACTGTAAGAGAAAAGGATGCTGGGTAGCTAGCAAGTCAGCTTTGATTGGCTGAGAAAGGATGGGGAGGCAATTGCCTAATGGTATTATCACTAGACTATTAATCCAAAAACACAACTAATGTTCTGGGGATCCGGGTTTGAATCCTGCCACGGCAGTTGGTGGAATTTGAGGTCATTAAAAATATCTGGAATTAAGAATCTACTGATGATCATGAAACAGTTGTCGGTTGTTGGGAAAACCCATCTAGTTCACTAATATCCTTTAGGGAAGAAAATCTGCCGTCCTCACCTGGTCTGGACTACATGTGATTGACTCTCAACTGCCCTCTGAAATGGCCTAGCAAGCTCCTCAGTTGTATCAATCACTAGTGCAGGGGTTTCAGGAAGATAGCTTGCCATCACTTTCTCAAGGGCAACTAGGGATGGGCAATAAATGCTGGCCAGCCAGCGATGCCCATGTCCCATGAAAGAATATATATTTTTAAAAGCAATGTGGAACTATAGACTCTCTAAGCTCTGGGTAATTCTAAAGAAAGGAGCAAAGCTTCTTTTCAGCGAACAACATGAGTATTCTTCTAAGGAGGGTAAATGAGCCGTATTACAACATCAATTGAACATCTTAAATTTGATTTGATTTATTATTGTCACATGTATTAACATACAGTGAAAAGTATTGTTTCTTGTGCTCTCCAGACAAAACACACCGTTCATAGATAAGGAAACGAGAGAGTGCAGAATGTAGTGTTACAGTCATAGCTAGGGTGTAGAGGAAGATCAACTTAATGCAAGGTAAGACCATTCAAAAGTCTGACAGAGCAGGGAAGGACCTGTTCTTGAGTTAGTGGTGCTTGATCTCAGACCTTTGTATCTTTTTACTGAAGGAAGAAGGTGCAAGAGAGAATCTCCAGGATGCATGGTGTCCTTAATTATGCTGGCTGCTTTGTCAAGGCAGCAGGAAGTGTAGACAGAGTCAATGGATGGGAGGCTGGTTTGTTATTTGTTTTGGTTGTTAGTGTAGTTAGCGCACTCAGGATTGTTTAACTAGCACCCCAGTCAACAAGTTCATCATCCTTGGTACCATTCTGGGAAATCCTCTCTCTACTTTCACTAGGGCCTTGGAATTCTTCCTAAAGCACAATTTCCTTGCATTTATACTATTTACCTACATTTATAAAGCCAGAATATCATTCTTTAAAAATAGCCTTAGCAACGGGGAGGACACAGTGCCACAGTGATTAGTACTTCTGCCTCACAGCACCAGGGATCCAAGTTCAATTCCCAGTATGGGTCACTGTCTGTGTGGAGTCTGCACATTCTCCCTGTGTCTGTTTGGGTTTCCTCTGGGTGCACTGGTTCTCTCCCACAGTCTGAAAGACATGCTAATTAGGTGCATTGGCCATGCCAAATTCTCCCTCGGTGTACCCAAACAAGCGCTGGAATGTGGCAAGTGGGGAATTTTCAATGACTTCATTGCGCTGTTGATAAAAGCCTACTTCTGACTAATAAATAAACTTTAAAAAAAAAATTTAAGGGAATTTCCTCCTCTCCTGATTGTCAGGGACCAAACCCAAGATCCCCTTCCTGCCAGCTGAGCAATCACTGTGGACAGCTGCCAGGTGCAAAGTGCATGCAAAAAATGACAATGTTGGCCTCCCAATAGAGCTAGCCAGTTTTGTGTGTGTGTGTGTATCTAGCTCTGTTTATCTGCAATTGTATCTGTCTCCATCTCTATGAATCTGTCAGTGTATGTATGTTTTTGCCAATCCATGCAATTGTATCTGTGTCTATCTTTGTATCTATGAATGTATCTTTCTCCAACTCTTAATGTATTGTGTATCTGTCGTTATCTCTGTGTATTGTAACCATTATATAATTTGATGATTTTGACCTCTGCGTATCTGTATTTGTATGTGTGAGTTTTTCTGCATGTTTCTATAAGTTTGTGTGCACGTGTATCTTTATCTCTGTGTATCTTTTTTCTCTGTGATTTAAATGACGTGGGGTGGGAAGAGAAATCCTGAGCGATCCAACAATGTGCTGACCATCATGACATGCAAAGCTTTTTTGAAGGCAGCAGGGTCATCAAAGACCACAATCAAATGGACAAAGACCCCATTCCTCACAGCATTGTGTTTCTATGCTTAAAGGTGACAATGTCATCTGCCAACACTGGAAAGAAGAACTCTCAATGACTCCTCAGCTGCACAATGCCTACTCTCCAGGCTATCCTCACCTTTGGTGAGTCCATTGAACAACAACAATTGGCAGGAGAACTGCAATAAACAATTGGACAGATGAAAAACAAAAATTAAACCTGCGGCCCAGTGGTATTCCAGCAGATATCTTCAAAGCTTGTGGCCTTTTGCTTACATCAAGACCTCATGCACTAATTCTATGGATTTGGGAGACAAAAGAACCTTCACCCCTCTGCCTGCAACAACGACATCAGGAATTCCTCACTATGTTCATCATCCTGACCAAAGCATTTACTTCATGGAGTTCAGGAAAGGGATAGAGAATCTGGTGAACTGGTGCGATGACAATAATCTCTCCCTTAATGTCAACAAAACGAAGGAAGGTAGTCATCAACTTCAGGAGCATAGTGGAGGACATGCTCCTGTCCACATCAAAGGGGGCAAAGTGAAAATGGTTGAGAGCTTCAGGTTTCTAGGTGTCCGGATCACCAACAACCTGTCCTGGTCCCTCCATGCTGACATTATTGTTAAGAAAGCCCACCAACGCCTCTACTTTTTCAGGAGGGGAAGGAAATTTGGCATGTCTACTACAACTCTTACCAACTTTTACAAATACACCACAGAAAGCATTCTTTCTGGTTGTATCACAGCCAGATATGGCTCCTGCTCTAACCAAGACTGCAAGAAACTACAAACGGTGGTGAATGTAATCCAGTCCACCATTCAAACCAGCCTCCCATCCATTAACTCTGTCTGCACTTCTGCTGCTTCGGAAAAGCAGCCAGCATAATCAAAGACCGCACACATTCCGGACGTACTCTCTTCCACCTTCTGTCGGGAAAAAGATACAAAAGTCCAAGGTCATGTACCAACCGACTCAAGACCAGCTTCTTCCCTGCTGTCATCAGACTTTTGAATGGTCCTACCTCACATTAAGTTGATCTTTTTCTACACCCTAGCTATGACTGTAACACTACATTCTGCACTCTCTCCTTTCTCAATGAATGGTATGCTCTGTCTGTATAGCGCGCAAAAAACAATATTTTTCACTGTATACTGATATGTGACAATAAATCAAATCAACAAATTGTGAGGCTGTGTGGATTGTGCTACAAAGATTTGGATATCCAAGAAACTTCATCACAATCCTGCAATTGCTTCTTGCTGATGTGACTGCAACTGTCTTGAGTGAAGGGTGTTTGAAACAGGTGATTTCAAAATTCAGACTGGAATCAAGCCTCCAAAGTATTTACAATCACTGAATGGTTATTCACCTCATCAAACCACCCTCTGATAGGAGCATTAAATACCATCTACATACAAAACTTTTTGCTTTGATTGCCTCTGTGCAAAAACTATCAGCATACATAACCTAGAGTTTGTGGAGGACTGCAGTGTCACTGCCCACTCTGCACCAGATTTGCAAGCTACTCCAGATTCTGCATACAAGAAATTAAGTCTGTCCTTGAATGTTGTCAGAACAAGATTTGATTTGATTTGTTATTGTCACATGTATCGACATACAGTGAAAAGTATTGTTTCTTGTGCGCTATACAAAGCATACCGTTCGTAGAGAAGGAATGAGAGAGTACAGAATGTAGTGTTACAGTCATAGCATAGGGTGTAGAGAAAGATCAATTTAACACAAGGTAAGTCCATTCGAAAACCTGACAGCAGCAGGGAAGAAACAGTTCTTGAGTCAGTTGGTACGTGATCTCAGACCTTTGTATCTTTTTCCCGATGGAAGAAGGTAGAAGAGAGAATGTCAGGGGCGCATGGAATCCTTAATTATGCTGGCTGCTTTGCCGAGGCAACGGGAAGTGTAGACAGAGTCAGTGGATGGGAGGCTGGTTTGCGTGATGGATTGGGTTACATTCACGATCTTTTGTAGTTTCTTGCGGTCTTGGGCAGAGCAGAAGCCATACCAAGCTGTGAAACAACCAGAAAGAATGCTTTCTATGGTGCATCAGTAAAAGTTGGTGAGAATCGTAGCTGAAATGCCAAATTTCCTTAATCTTCTGAGAAAGTAGAGGCGTTGGTGGACTTTCTTAACTATAGTGTCAGCATGGGGGTCCAGGGCAGTATGTTGGTGATCTGGACAACTAAAAACTTGAAGCTCTTGACCCTTTCTATTTTGTCCCCATTGATGTAGACAGGAGCATGTTCTTCTTTATGCTTCCTGAAGTTGATGACAATCTCCTTTGTTTTGTTGATATTGTGGGAGAGATTATTGTTGCTGCACCAGTTCACCAGATTCTCTATCTCATTCCTGTACTCTATCTCATCATTGTTTGAGATCTGACCCAGTTCTTAAAGACAATCTGGAGCTCTCCTTGAAACACAACAGCATTGTCATTAATTACTGAGAGGAACTCGCCACCAATCATTCAAAATGGTGACAACTTGTCCATCAAGCTGCACCACGTTCACTCACGGCATCTGGAGGCAGAATGGCAGCAATGAAGGAAAGAAAAGGAAGCAAAACCTGAACTCTGGATCTTACTACCTTGTGAGACATCCTGCTGTATGTGCTTAAGGATCAGTAGGTTGAGAATCAGCCTGTTCATTCACATGAAGACCCACGGTAGAAACTCACAACCCCGAGTAGATGTCATCTTCGAGCCGAGGGACATTCAACGATGATGATGTATATTTCCCTCTGTATGTGGCTGAGTTTTTAAAAACCCACCCTTGGAATATGGGTGTTTCTGGCTAGGTCAGCATTAATTGCACATCTCTAATGGCCCTTGGGAAGGTGCTGGTGAGCCACTTTTTAACATTGCTGCGGTTCATGTGGTATACGTACATCCTCAGTTCTATTGGAGAGGAAGTTCTAGGATTTTGACTCAGAGATGGTGACGGAACAATGATATAGTCAGGACAGTGTGTAATTTAGAGGGGAATTTGCAGATGGTTCTATTCCCATGCGTCAGCTCCCTGTGTTCTTCTAGCTGGTCGAGGTTGCAGGTTTGTTAGATGAAGTTGAAGGAGCCGTGGTGAGTTGCTGCAGCGCAATTTGTGGATGATACACACTGCTGCCACTTTTGTGGAGAGAGTGGATGGTTAATGTGGTGATATGTGTGTCAATCAAGTGGGCTGCTTTGTCTTTGATGATGTTGTTGGAGTTGTACTCATCCAGGCAAGTGGGGAGGTATTCCATCAAACCCCAGACTTGTGCCTTGTAGCTGGTGAACAGGCTTTGGGGAGTCAGGAGGTGAGTTATTCACCACAGAACTCCCAGCCCCTGATTTGCTCTTGTAGCTACAGTATTTGTGTGACTGGTTCAGCTCAACTTCTGGTCAATGGTAAGCCCCAGGATTTTGATTGTGGTGGATACAGCAATGGAAATGCCTCTGAATATCAAGAGGTGATGGTTAGATTCTCTCTTGTTGAAGATAGTGATTTCCTGGTACTTGCATGGTGCAGATATTACTTGTCACTTACCAGTCCAAGTCTAGATGTTTATCTTGCTCTTGCTGTTATGCAGACACAGATTGCTTCAGTATCTGAGAAGTCACAAATGGTGCAGAACATTGTGCAGTCATCATCAAATACGCGAATTTCAGAGCTTTTGATGGAGGAAAGGTCTTTGACAAAGCCGCTGAAGATGGTTGGTTCTAGGATACTACCCTGAGGAACTCTTCGGGCGATGTCTTGGATCTGACATGATTGGCCTTCAACAATCACAACCATCTTCCTTTGTGCTAGGTATGACTCAAACCAGAGGAGAGTATTTCCCCAATTCCCATTGATATAGGCTCCTTTGTGCCATACTTGGTAAATGATGCCATGATATTATGGATAGTTACTCTCACCTCATCACTAGATTCACTTATTTTATCCATGTATGGACCAAAGTTGTAAAGTGCTCTGAAACTTAGTGACCCTGGTGAAACCCAAACTGAGCTTGTTGAGCATATTATTGCTAACTGAATGTTTCTGGCACCATGTCTGTGTATCTGTGTTAGTGTATCTAACGTCTATTTCTGTGCAGCTGTCTCACAGTCAGTTTGTTCCTGTGTATATACCTCCCTAACAGCATGTGTCGATCTATCATTATCTCTGTTTCTGTACCTATCTGTATATCTGTAAGTGTATCTGTCTCTCTATATGTCTCTTCCTCTGTTTTTCTCTCTCTATCCCAGTCTGCATCTCTCTCTCTCTATACCCCTCTATATATCTCTCTCTCTATCCCCCAGCCTCTCTCTCTCTCAATTCTAACCTGTATCTCTCTTTTTTTCTCTCTCTCTCTCTAAACCATTCTGTATTTCTCTCTTTATCCCCCAGTCTGTATCTCTCTGTGCGAGATGTGGGCAGTTCCCTCTCTGAGGCCAGTCAGTTTGTATGGATTACACCCGAGCAACTGACTCAATCCTTGGGGGGGAAACTCGATCGGCTCAGTTGTCACCGTTAGGTTTCCACCGACGAGCCCGTCCAAGGAGACACCTCTAGGGACATCGATCCCACTCCCCTTCCCCCCCTGCTCTTGAAATCAAAGACACGGCGGAGTCGTTCTACGTCAGTTTATTCAATCTTGCAAGAAAGGGTGCAGTCCCGCAGGCACACACACACTCACAATGCATGATTATGCCTTATATGCCTATGCAGTTTATCATACATCTCCCTTCCCTTGTTAATTGGCTCCCGCGCCGCGCTTCCTTATCGTGAACTGCTCAGCTAGCTTCACCTGCCTACATCTCTCTTCCCTTGTTAATTGGTTCCCGCGCTTCCTTATCGTGAACTGCTCAGCTAGCTTCACCCGCCTACATCTCTCTTCCCTTGTTCTATCTTTGGCGTCTATTCCTCCTTTTTATGGTTCGCAGTAACCGTTTCTTTATCATACCCAACCCATGACTACTTTGACTGCGAGCAACTGATTTCATACTTGTTTTTAAGCACCTGCCCCTGCAAAGCGTTTATACAGCATATTTCACTTCTCGATTTCCCGCTTTGTCAGCCCGCTTTCTCAAAAAATTGCATCAGCTTCCCCTTACATCTCTCTCCCAATCTATTTCCCTCTGTGTACCTCTCTTTGTATCTCTCTCTATCCCACTCTCTCTCCTGTCTGTGTCTTTTATCTCTCTCTCCTAGTCTATATTGCTGTGTATTTCTCTCTCTTTATATCTTTCTCTATCCCACTCTCTATCTCTCCCTATCCCACTCTCTATCTCTTCCTCTCTCTCTCTCTATCCCATTCTCCATCTCTCTCTCTGTCTCTCTATCCCACGCTCTATCTCTCTCACTGTATCTCTTTTTCTGTATCCCATTCTGTATTTCTTCCTGCAAGTCTCTCATGTATATACTTATGTAATCTCAGTATCTCTCTTTCCCACTCTGTATCGCACTATCCCACTCTGTATCGCACTATCCCACTCTGTATCGCACTATCCCACTCTGTATTGCACTATCCCACTCTGTATTTCTCTCTCTCTCTCTTTTATTCCATATTTAGCTCTTTCCCGCTCTCTGTATCTCTCTCTTCCAGTCTGTATGTCTCTCTCTATCCCATTATATCTCTGTATCTCTCTATCCCACTCTGTATCTCACTATCCCACTCTGTATTTCTCTCTCTCTTTCCTACTCTTTCTCTGCATCTCACTGTTCCAGTCTGTATATCTCTCTTTATCCCAGTATATCTCTGTATCATAAGAACATAAGAAATAGGAGCAGGAGTAGGCCGTCTAGCCCTTCAAGCCTGCCCCGCCATTCAATAAGATCATGGCTGATCTGTCATGGCTCAGTTCCACATTCCTGCCCTCTCCCCATAACCCTTAATCCCCTCGCTTATCAAAAACCCATCAACCCGCGTCTTAAAAATATTTAGCGAGGCAGCCTCCACCGCCTCAACGGGCAGAGAATTCCAGAGATTCACCACCCTTTGAGTGAAGAAGTTCCTCCTCAACTCCGTTCTAAACCGCCCCCCCCTTTATCTTGAGGCTGTGCCCCCTAGTCCTACTGTCCTTTCTGAGCGGGAAGAGTCTCTCCACCTCTATCCTATCCATCCCATTCATCATCTTATACGTCTCAATGAGATCTCCCCTCATTCTTCTAAACTCTAACGAGTACAAGCCTAGTTTATTCAGCCTCTCCTCATAGCTCAACCCCCTCAACTCCGGTATCAGCCTAGTAAACCTCCTCTGCACTCCCTCCAAGGCCAAAATATCCTTGCGTAAGTACGGCGACCAAAACTGCACACCGTACTCCAGCTGCGGCCTCACCAATGCCCTATACAGCCGCAGCAAGACCTCCCTACTTTTATATTCAATCCCCCTCGCTATGAAGGCCAGCATCCCATTCGCCTTCCTGACCACCTGCTGCACCTGCAGGCTGGGTTTTTGCGACTCATGCACAAGGACCCCGAGGTCCCTCTCAGTATCTCTCTCAGTATTCTCTATCCCACTCTGTATCTCACCATCCCACTCTGTACTTCTCTCTCTCTCTTTCCCACACTGTCTCTGTATCTCTCTGTCCCAGTAAGTCTCTCTACATGTATATATATCTCAGTATCTCTCTTTCCCACTCTGTATCTCACTATCCCAATCTGTATTTCTCGCTCACTCTTTCCCACCCTCTCTCTGTATCCCTCTGTCTCAGTCTCTATCCCATTATATCTCTATATCTCTCTCAGTATCTCACTACCCCACTCTATTTCTTTCTCTCTTTCCCACTCTGTATCTCACTATCCCAGTCTGTATGTCACTATCCCACTCTGTATTTCTTTCTCTCACTATCCCACTCTGTATGTCACTATCCCACTCAGTATTTCTCTCCCTCTTTCACACACTCTCTCTGTATCCCCCTGTCCCAGTCTGTATATCTCTCTCTCTCTATCTCTGTATGTATCTCACTATCCCACTCTGTATTTCTCTCCAGCTTTCCCACTTTCTGTATCCCTCTGTCCCAGTCTGTATATCTCTCTCTATCCCAGTATATCTCAGTATCTCACTATCCCACTCTGTATTTCTGTCTCTCCCACCCTCTGTATCTCTCTGTTCCAGTCTGTATATCTCTCTCTATCCCAGTTTATCTCAGTATCTTTCTATCCCGCTCTGTATTTCTTTCTCTCTTTCCCACACTCTCTCTGTATCCCTCTGTCCCAGTGTGTATCTCTCTATCTCAGTAATATCTCTGTATTTCACTATCCCACTCTGTACTTTTCTCTCTCTTTCCCCCACTCTCTCTGTATCTCTCTGTCCCAGTCTGTATATCTCTCTCTATCTCTGTATCTCAGTATCCCACTCTGTATCTCTCTGTCCCAGTCTGTATATCTCTCTATCCCAGTAATATCTCTGTATCTCTCTGTCCCAGTCTGTATATCTCTCTATCCCAGTAATATCTCTGTATCTCACTATCCCACCCTGTATCTCTCTGTCCCAGTCTGTATGTCTCTATATCTCTCTCTGTATCTCAGTATCCCACTCTGTATCTCTCTGTCCCAGTCTGTATATCTCTCTATCCCAGTAATATCTCTGTATCTCTCTGTCCCAGTCTGTATATCTCTCTATCCCAGTAATATCTCTGTATTTCACTATCCCACTCTGTATCTCTCTATCCCAGTAATATCTCTGTATCTCACTATCCCACCCTGTATCTCTCTGTCCCAGTCTGTATGTCTCTATATCTCTCTCTGTATCTCACTATCCCACTCTGTATCTCTCTGTCCCAGTCTGTATATCTCTCTATCCCAGTAATATCTCTGTATCTCACTATCCCACCCTGTATCTCTCTGTCCCAGTCTGTATGTCTCTATATCTCTCTCTCTCTGTATCTCACTATCCCACTCTGTATCTCTCTGTGTATCTGCTGTGGCTCAGGCTGGGGGATGGGCGGGCCGGCTCCGCTGCGCCCTCTGCAGCCCCCGGGCGGCGGTGCAGGGGCAGCTCGGGCTCTTTCTTCTTTTCTTCTGCTCGCTTGTCAAGGCCCAGGAGGAACCGTAAGTACAGTCAGAAAGAGAGGGAGAGAAAAAACAACAAATTAAATTAACAGCAACTTCCTGTCTTCTTTGCTGAGCGTGTAAGTGGGATTTCTAACGTCCAAGCTGAGGCGAGAGAGGAAAATAAAGTGGTTTTAGGTCGGAAATCGGCGCGACGTCGGCACCCTTAATGAACCAGGAAGAGAAAAAGCCTGTCACTCTTGTCATTATTTGCTTCTTGGCGTTTTCTCTGACTAAATATATTTTTCTGAGGTGATATTTTTTGGGGGATGGGGTAATTCCCCTCCTCTCTCTCTCTCTCCATCGCCTCTCCTCCCATTTTGGGGAGTTAGCTTCAGATCAGTGCTTGTTTTCCCCCTGTTTAAAAAAAGGACTAGTGAGTCTATCACAGGAGGTTAAAAAGAGCCAGGAGTTTTAAAAAATACAGCACCAGACTCATTCATGTGTAGATTGTATAGATAAGTGTTAATGGGATGTTTCCAGGCCTGTCTAGGCCCTGCACTCAAAGGCACAACTGACCCTGTGGGCGTTTAAAATACTTGTTCCCAATTGCAGGCATGCAGTTTTAGGGTTCTTTTATTGCACAGTTTTGATCTTCTTCTCCTTTGCGCTGTTCTCGGTGTAGAATTGGGGTAGTGGGGTGGGAGGGAAGAGGAAAACATTAAGTGGAGTAGGATGAACATTATGGTCAGATGCATGACTCCTGATGCATGCCAAAAGTACCCTCAATGTGCTTGCAGAATGCCAACTCTGTTCTGGGGTATTGTCCGCAGTGTAGACTTGCACTTTTTTTAATGCAAGTGAAACTTTTGAGGAAAGTGTCCTGAAATTGCATTTTCTAAAAAAAAGTTAATAAAAATCCTTTCCAGCTTTTATCCTGTTTATTTAACTTGGAACAAATTTTGTTTTTAAATAAACAGCTGCCAGGGCATACCACAGAATTATTTTAGTGCAAAAGCAATGGAACAAAATGTAATCTGAACTTAATGTTGTTTGTTCTGATCCACATTTTGCTACTGTATTATTTAACATACACTGCTTGCTGTAACGTCAAAATATTTTGTCATTCTTTCTGTACATATATCGCAAGTCTACCTTCCAGAAAGCAGTACAACTATTAAACCATGGAGTTCTTCACAGCTACCATGACCATCTTCCATTTCTGTGGGATTAGGCTGCTAGTTAGTGTTCTTTTAGTGGCCTGTATATTAGTTAAACCTGGTTGACCTCAACTTTTACTTAAGAACATAAGAACATAAGAAATAGGAGCAGGAGTAGGCCATCTAGCCCTTCGAGCCTGCCCCGCCATTCAATAAGATCATGGCTGATCTGTCGTGGCTCAGTTCCACTTTCCCGCCCTCTCCCCATAACCCTTAATCCCTTCTCTTATCAAAAACCCATCAACCCGCTTCTTAAAAATATTTAGCGAGGCAGCCTCCACCACTTCAACGGGCAGAGAATTCCAGAGATTCACCACCCTTTGAGTGAAGAAGTTCCTCCTCAACTCCGTTCTAAACCGCCTCCCCTTTATCTTGAGGCTGTGCCCCCTAGTCCTACTGTCTTTTTTGAGCGGGAAGAGTCTCTCCACCTCTATCCTATCCATCCCATTCATCATCTTATACGTCTCAATGAGATCTCCCCTCATTCTTCTAAACTCTAACGAGTACAAGCCTAGTTTATTCAGCCTCTCCTCATAGCTCAATCCCCTCAACTCCGGTATCAGCCTAGTAAACCTCCTCTGCACTCCCTCCAGGGCCAAAATATCCTTGCGCAGGTGCGGCGCCCAAAACTGCACACAGTACTCCAGCTGCGGCCTCACCAATGCCCTATACAGCTGCAGCAAGACCTCCCTACTTTTATATTCAATCCCCCTCGCTATGAAGGCCAGCATCCCATTCGCCTTCCTGACCACCTGCTGCACCTGCAAGCTGGGTTTTTGCGATTCATGCACAAGGACCCCGAGGTCATACTGTGTATCCACTGAGCGAGGGAATCTAAGTATTACAGGTTCAAAACTAATGATAGTTTGATTGCTAGTTAATAAGCATTTATCTAGATTTGTTCTTACTATAAAAATTCTCTGCATTGTGAGGTGTTGACATTTAATTTTTTTGTCCCAATTCACCTAAAAAGAGAAAAATTGCAAATGCTGGAAGTCTGAAATAAAAAACAAAGTTATGGAAATACACACAGACCCATCAATCTCTGTAAGCAGAAGTACAAGTGGATATTTTGGCTAAATCTCATGAAAATCAAAAAAAGTAAGCAAAAAGGGAGGGTCAGGCAATATCGCAGAGAATGTTTTCTGAGGGAATATCACAAGAACCTTTCCTCCCTTAGTCTCAATGTAGTCCATTCCCTTACTTGGCTTATCAAACTCAAAAAGTAATTGCATGGACTCACTTTGTCCTTTTCAATTTTGACTTAACTTTCCTCCTACTGACAAGGATTGGGTGAGATGACTTTTATATCACCCAGCTTTTTCAGCTACTTTTTAAAGGAAAACAGTTTGCATCTTATTAAACCTATTAACTATCTCTTTGTCCCAGCATTTAGCATATAAAATCTGTGACATTCCCTGACCCTCCCCTTTTGCCTACTTTTTTTTGTTTTGATGAGATTTAGTGAAAATATCCACTTGTATTTCTGTTTACAGGGAACGATGGACATGCTGTGTATTTCCATAATTTTGTATTTTATTTCAGACTTGTGTTTTTTCCCTTTTGTGGTGAATCAGGGCAAAAAAACTTAAATGTCAACACTTTACAATGCAGAGAATCTTTACAGTGAGTACAAATCTAGATGAATTTTCATTAATTAGCAATCAAGCTGTCATCAGTTTTGAATCTGTAATATTTACATTCCCTTGCTCAGTGGGTACACAGAGTAACCCTGAGCCACACATGATTAGGAAGGTGCCATGTTTGATCCCTGAGTTTTGTTGAGGTAGCCAAAGCAGCAATTGTAGTAGTCATTTGCCTTTACTCTAAAGAGGGGAAAATACAGTTGATTTAACTGAGATTCTGCTTCCAGCTGCTATCCTAAACGTGCAAATCCATGTGGGCAAGAAAGTGACACAGGGAATGGGCCTGGCTGTGTTTGGCTGTCAGCAGTTGAATAACTGGTCAGCATTTGAAATCAGTTGTTTGCCACCACAAGCAGATTAAGACTGCTTTACCACTCCCAATATTGTGGACCCAAGGTGTTGGGCCCATACAATGCCTGAGGATAAAGCACTTCTTTGAAGTAAAGTTGGCTGCTTGTGTACATGGAACTGCATCCGGGGTAAGTACTTCTTTCAGGAGGGAAGGGAAAGAGGGAAGGGAGCAGAAGTGATAGATAAGGGAGCACAGTTCTTAGTATGGTGGTTGAATGAGGCGGCACGGTGGCACAGTATTTAGTATTGCTGCCTCACAGCGCCAGGGACCCGAGTTCAACATTTTCTCTGTGTCTGCTTGGGTTTCCTCCGGGTGCTCTGGTTTCTTCCCACAGTCCAAAGCTGTGCAGGTTAGGTGATTGGCCGTGCTAAATTGCTCCTTAGTGGTCGGAGATTAGCAGGGTAAATACATGAGATTACGGCAATCCCTAGGTGAGATTGTTCTCGGTGCAGGCTCAGTGGGCCAGATACCCTCCTTCTGCACTGTTGGGATTCTGTGACTGCTCTGAATATGTGGATGTGCAATGGCCTCATTCACTTGATTCATCTGAATAAGTTTGTTAATCATTCATACAAAATGTGGGAAGGTGGTTCTGATTGGGTGTCTTCTTCCATTATGGATATATTGTTGGGAAGATTATTGCGTTAAATGTTGCAAACAGAATAGGGAAACTAATGCTCTTCCGTGTGAAACTGGAGTAAGTACCATCTGCATTGAGGGCAAAAAAACCCAGCAGGAAATGATACCAAATGACGTAAGAGATACCAGGTGCTTACATTCTCAACACTTCTGTACTGAACAAAATTCATAAAACAATGAGTAAGCAGCAAAGTAGTAAAAGGGTATAAAAGCAAAATACTG
Source organism: Carcharhinus amblyrhynchos (assembly GCF_965287045.1). Lineage (NCBI taxonomy): Eukaryota > Metazoa > Chordata > Chondrichthyes > Carcharhiniformes > Carcharhinidae > Carcharhinus > Carcharhinus amblyrhynchos. The sequence goes on from NC_137327.1 coordinate 129,420,772, forward strand.
GGATGCTTGAAATTTGAGACAGAAACAGGAAATTGTGGAAAAGTTCAGCAGACCCAGCAGCAATGTGGAGGAACTGAGTCCCTGTGAATCTTAGTCATATGGACTGGAAACAGTGGCCGGAATCAGGGCGGGCGAGGCTTGCAGGACGGAATTCTCCGTTGACCTCAGGCGAGATTTTACAAACCTCGCCCGAGTGAGGTTATAAAATACCAACCAACCAGTAGCTCAGTTTCTCTCTCCACAGAAGCTGCCAGACTTGCTGAGTTTTGCCAGCGTTTTGTGTTTTTAGTACAGATGTACCAGAAACTGAATAACAGTTATTATTTTGAATCCCGTTCAGTTCTTTCGCTAACTGGCCCTTGCAAATGGACACAGATCAAACTGAATCTTGAAGTTCATTCATCCATTTAATTTGGTGATAATAGTACAGTACACTTTCCTTTCCCCTGTGTAGGATTGTGGCATAATTTTGTTTTTGAAAAGGCAAGCTATCATGTTTTGTTTACTGTTGCAAGCAGCTGGGGACAATTATTAATCACACGTGACTGTGTTCCTCTGACATTGTTGTTTGCTTGGGAATGGGATGGTAGAGATAAATTTGTTCCTGTTTATTTTTAATTGGAATTTTATAAAATAGACCCTTTTCCCCCAGCAGAAAATTTGCTCTGAGGACCGACTTATGCTGCAGTTAACTATCTGAATTAATATTAGTGTTGTTGCATGCCAGGCCCTTCTTAGTAGAAGGCCTCATGTTGGTCCTACTGGGACAAGCCAACAGTGTAAATGGGCTACAATCCAGTGATCCAAAGCAGCCCACACCCCTAAACCAATTGCTGCTTTTCGCTTTCCATGCTAACATTGGGTTATGACAAGCTTTAAAAGACGTTCTGCATGTACATCAATAACGTTTGCAGTGTGGGTGGCTAATGCTACTTCTTATCTACTAATATAACAGGGCAGTTCGATTAGATGTTTGTGCATGGTAGCGGGTCTTTGATTATCAAACTGAGTGAATGCTTTAGAGAGTAGCGGCAGACAGCGTTCTATGTTATTTTACTGGATGAACCCTTTGAAAGTGAAAGCTTGGAGACCAATTTTGACTTATAGTACTTGGACAAATTGTGAGCTTTGGCTATGTTGACGTTGAGAGATGTACTCGAGGATCATTACGTTAAATCTGTGTGTGGCACTGCAATGGTTACACAACAAATTCTCTGTAGAATAACAATAGCAGTTAGAAATTTGCAAATGCAAAAAGAGGCATTTTAAATCAAAGCAATGGTAGTGACTGCTATTAGGTAGGCCAGCTGTAGGGTGCATTACTGAGAGGGAATAGGCCAATAGTGGGAGTCGAGACGCGAGGTGATTCAGCCTTAAGCCTGCAGCCAGTCAGGTTATAATGGTATGGATCCAAATTTGTGCTGGTGGGAAGCCAAACCTTGCATTGAATTTTGTTTACGCCAGCGCCAATTTGGAATACAGCAGCTTTCATTAGTAATGTGCTCCACACATGCCAGTGAAGGTTTGGAGCACTTAACATGGAGGGGAAGGGAGGCACCCAGCAGGAAAAGGAGAAAATCTAAAATGGTTGGGGGGCGGGTGAAGAGATCAAAAGGATTGTTGAGTTTTTAGTGGGCTTTTCACATTAACAAGAAAGAAACCAGGACCGAGTGATTTTGGGAATTATTGCAAAAGGTAGAGATTGAATAATTAGGTCCTGATGATGGATTCAAGGGACCAGGGGACACAAGGAAAGTGTGGGCAGGGTCATACAGCTTGAGCGATCAGGTGGAGCGAGACTCTGGAGTCGTTTTTGAGAGAGGATATCATGATCTTAACGTAGATTTCCTGTAGCACAGGGAACCAGTAGAAATTGGCAAGCACAGAGTTATGGAGCTGATAATGGGGTGAGGAGGAGGAGGGCTAGTTATGAATTTTGTACAGTAGAGGTCATGAAAATGAAATTCGAGATTAGCTGCAATTTTGGAAGAGGCATGTTGTCAGCAGAAGATTGGAAATGTAACGCTCATATGGAACAAGATCTGGACAACATTCAAGTTTAGGTCGATAAGTGCAAGTAACTTTTTTTTATTCATAGGATATGAGCATCACTGGCCAGGCTAATATTTATTGCCCATCCCTAATTGCTTTTGCTCAAAGAGCATATAAGAGTTAACCAAAACTCTGGTCAGACCCCATTTGGAGTATTGTGAGCAGTTTTGGGCCTGGTATTTAAGAAAGGATGTGCTGGCTTTGGAAAGGGTCCGGAGGAAGTTCACAAGCATGATCACTGGAATGAAGAGCTTGTCGTATGAGGAACGGTTGAGGACTCTGGGCCTGTACTTGTTGGAGTTTAGAAGGATAAGGGGAGGATCTTATTAAAACTTACAGGATACTGCGAGGACTGGATAGAGTGGATGTGGAGAGGGTATTTCCATAGTAAGAAAAACTAAAACCACAGGGCACAACCTCAGGCTAAAGAGAAGATCCTTTAAAACAGAGATGCTTTAAAACATTACTATGGATGTGAAGTCAGATGTGCCAGCCCACATAAGGGTGGCAGATGTCCTTCCCTAAAGGATATTAGTGAACCAGATGGGTTTTTACACCAAGTTTTGTGATCATCATTAGACTTTTTTTAACTCCAGATTTTTACTGAATTTAAATTTTACCATCTGCCGTGATGGGATTTGAATCCAGGCCCTCAGAGCATTTCGCTGGGTCCCTGGATTACTTGTCCGCTGACAATACCACTCTGCCAATCCCCTTCCCATTCATGCCACATTAGTGGTAGACAATTACCATTATCAACAAGAAAGAATCTAACCCTCTACGCTTATTAGGTATGGCATTACTCTTGCCGAATCCCCCATCATCAACATCCTGGGGTTATCATTGACCAGAAACCTATCTGGACCAGCCATATGGGTACTGTGGCTACAAGAATAGGATGAAGGGTATTTTGCAGTGAAAAACTCAACCCTGAACTCCCTAAAACTTATCCACCAATCACAAGTAACAAGCCAGGAATGTGATAGAATACTTCCCACTTGCCTGGATGACTATACCTCCAACCATACTTAACCTCAATACCATCAAGGACAAAGCTGCCAGCTTGATCACCATCCTATCCATCACCTTAAAACATTCCCATGCCACTGGTGCACAGTGGCAGCAGTGTGTACCATAGACAAGATGCAATGTAACGACTCTCAAGTCCTTCAATAGCACCTTCCAAATCTGCAACCTCTACCACCTAGAAGAATAAGGAAAGCAGACAAGTGGTAATCCCACCACCTGCAAGTTCCCCTCCAAGCCACACACAATCCCGACTTGGAACTATATTGCCGTTCCTTCATTGTTTTTGGGTCTAAATCGTGGAACTCCCTCCCTAACAGTACACCACATAAACTGCAGCGATTCCAGAAGGTGGTGCCCAAGGGAAATTAGGGATGAGCAGCAAATGCTGTCCTAGCCAGTGATGCTCACATTCCATTAAAAAATAAAAATGTACAGCTAAAGCCTCAGTGGAGGAGTGATCGGAATTTGCCAGGCAGAAGTCAGGAGCTGGAAGATTATGGATTTGATGATGGAGGGGATATGGGATGAAAGCAGGTTGCCAATGCATGTACCATTCGAGAGCAGTAGAACCCTAATCTGGGAGGTTGTTGCAGATGGGCCAAAGAAGCTTGTGTGCTGGCAGGGATTGAAAAGAGTGGCTTTGATGTGTTCAATATTGACCTGATGGGAATGTCCACACTTCCATGACCTGTTGCCAAATGCCAGTCAGAAGATATAGCAGCTGTGTCAGAGACAAGGGTGAAAGAGGAGAGGTAGAATTGAATATATTGTGACAATAGATTATGTCACTGTAGTTGACATAGTTGATGGATATATAAATTGGTCTGAGCATGCTGGATATTTCAGATAGAGTTCAGATTAGATCATGATGGCCTGGATTTTGAGATAGGAATAACAAAATAAAAGAAGCGAACACCGTATGCCATCATTGAAGAATAAATCAGACAGCAACTTCTGGCAGCTGTAAATGTGAAATTAAACATGGAAATTGGGAAATAGCTGTCCAAGTTGCCTTGTTCCTCCAGAACCTTTGTTATATTGGAATCTTGCTGAGAGACCTGCATTCAGATATATGGAAAGTTATGAAGCTGCTACATTTGCCCACCAGGTGCCCAGTAAAACTGCCAGAGAAAAGTTATGTTTTGCTTATTCTAATCTAAGATAATTATCGCAAAGCAACCTCCAGGACAGAAAGTTAACTTTTTTCAGAATTTAATTAATGTTGTAGATTTAAAGTAAAGTTTTCAAACTTCTTTCTATCTCACTCACTTAGTCCAGTCTTCCTTTCCTTCCCCTCATTTCACTTTCTGTACATGTTTGGTATTAAATATTTTAACAAAGCTGGTTTAAGGAGATGCAAGGTCGCTTGCTCTGTTCACACAGGTTCTAGATCTCCCTTTCGGAGCCTTCTGTGGGCAAGTGTCATCATAATGAGTGGCTGGTGCTGATGGCAAAATCCTTTCTATTGGTGCCATGCTTCTCTGTGGACTTCCACAGAATTAAAGGACTGTTCACAGTTTCTTACATATCTAGTCTAAAGTTTGACATTGAGACTTTTGTAATATATTGGTGTGCATTTAAGGAACATTATTAAATCTGAGAAAAAATGCTCCAGAATTGCCATATTTTAAACAGGACAGTTTACTGATTAAATTATCTTGTTATTGTGATTTGGTTGTTTTTATCAGTGACTTACAGCATTTATTGATAAAGCTGACCAAGTTATTATTCTTGTGGGGTAATAGTGTATCCTTGAGCATTAATACAAAAGAACGATGGTGAGCAGTACAATTTAAAGATACCTCTAAACCGAAAACATAACTAATCATTGAACCTGTGCAATGCTATAGTTCTTACTCTGGAAAACACATGTAAACAAGGCATTTATGCCTATTTATTTCAGGCTTTCTTGAACATCAGTCAAAAATTATGAGTTGCCTTTTTGTATTTTTTGTTGCAGTGTGGCTCATTTATAGCAGTGATTTCTAGGTTAGAAGTTTGAGTTTCACACTCTGAATCTGAGCTGACACTTCTCCATTGTCCAGGTGTTGTTCTTTGAATGAGGCATTAAACTGAGCCTTGTTTGCCTGTTTGATCTGATGTTAAAAGATCTCACGGAATTGGAAGAAGAACAGGAAGAAATCCAAGTGTCATCAATGTTCCACCCTCAAGCAATGGTGATTTACCTTGTATGATATGCTTGTGCAAAGTGGTTGTTTTCTTTGCACTTGAATGTGAAATGCTTTGACATGTTTCCAATGGACACGAGAAGATACTACATAAATGCAAATATTTCTTTGAGTGCATATTCATCTATATCTTGAGTGATGACTGTTCAAACTCAAATTGTTTGGATGGGAGCTAAGGTTTAGTGGTTGTGCTTTGGAAGACTCAAAACACGAGTGTTCAAACACTGGTTACGAGAGCAGCCTCTCTTGTCTGAACCACTGTTAACTGGCAAGCGATACAAAATCTAATTTAGCTAATTGGGAACTTCATGACTGGAGTTAAATGGGCAAAAGTATGTCACCTTGGCTTCAAAATTGGGTGGGGTATTTATCATGGGCTGGAGGTAATGGCCTGTAAGACATGGAAATACATGAGAGAGATGGATGGGTTTCCATGGGAAGGGTGGATGAGATCATAGTTAAGTTTACTAATTTGACTGCCAATGTTTTGTGTGCCTTTGCTAGTTGTATAATAACACTAGCCTGTGCAAATTACCCCATGTATTAGAAATTTACTTGCATTACTACAAAGCAGGGCTGCAGTATAAGCGTGTACACTTCACTCTACTTGCCAAATATTAGCTCCTAAAGGTAGTGAGTAGGTGAGCCTAAAATAGAAAGGCCCCAGCACAATGCTGAGCTAGATAGTTTTAGTCTGGGTGCTGGGTGGGATTGCTACATTTTGACTTTAGGATTTCTGGTGTTGGGAGGGAATATCAACCAAAGTTGCCACTCGCAGTTACTACCTAGTAATTCCAGACTGTAGGAGATGTAAGGGCCTGATATTGGTGAGGACAAGATTAGGCTTATCTGTATATTCCCTATAGTGACCTTTCAACTTGCTAACAAGGAAACATTACCTTCAGGATGAAAAGAGGAGGGGCATTGTGAAAATTGACAGAAACAAAAATTGCATTCAAAGTTGAAAATAGTTTATTGGTTGTTCAACAACCTTTCTGGTTTTTTTCTTTCTCCGTGGGCACTTTGTTCAGCCTTTTTTGTATTCAGATGTGTCTGATGCAGCTTTTAGATTTTTAATTCTCCCTTGTAGATTGAAAACAGAACCTGGATGCACACCATTAAAATGATCATAATAATACAGTGAATATGTGGCTTGTTGCTTAAGGTTTTTCACCAATTGTCTCATGTTATAACACACCTTATTTTGCAATACCTAAAATAGCAGTGTTTTTCCAAATTTCCCTTCATCTGCCATCCACAAGTGATCCTTTTTAAGCAAGGGTTGTGATCAGGTTTGGGAACCATCGTCTGTTAATATTCCCCTATCAAGGAAAAGGATACAGAAACTGGTTGTATGAGACTGAGTTGTGTGCCAACTCAATGAGGACTGCAGATTGAACTTCCATGGGGGCTGGTTTGGTACTGTATGTTCACTCGCGGACAGGGAAGCTGTGAGGGAAGTCCAAAATGACTGCTTAATGCAACAAATGATTCTGAAAACTGGCTGTTCAATTTAACTGAAACTCTTTGACGGCATTGATGTAGTCAAGTTGTGAGTTGAGTGTTTTTGTATAACCCTTATTGTGAAGGTCCCGACTTCGACAGAGGTGGTGATATTGGGAATTACTGAGTTATTGCAAAACATCTTCCCACAAAGGAGGTTCAAGGAGCTGAAGTTTCCTTGGATTGTACTCATGCACCATTCAGATTCAGAATGCCATGTTCCAAGGGAGTCTAGAAGCAGATTGCTTATTGACCATCTGGGAGCTTTGCTGTTGAGACCTGGGGTAATTGGGGCATGAACAGAGGGAGTTCTTGGGTGTTAGAAATCTGCCTTTAACTCCAGTAGGCAAAATTTTCACTGATTTTTATTTTAGGAGAAGGATAGGGACAAGGAGGCAGGTGTAAGCACTGGCAAAGGTGAAACTGTGCATCAGAATTCCCTTCACAGTGTGGCTGCAGTTAGAATGTGCGATGTTCAGATTTACTGCCATGACTCCATGTTCTGCCATTTAGAACATTGCATTTTATAAAGTAAATCATTTCATGACCTGATGAGGTAATATCTAATGTTACCAAAAGTTATGCCACGGAGTAGTAGTCCCAAATGACCTTCATTTGGGTTGCCAAGGTGAAGCACTAAGTGAAAAACAGCGATGGAAGTTAACCCAAGACATTCACAGATCTCCTAACCACCATTTGTCCCTATTATTGAATAATGTGCAAAATAATTTGGAGCTTCATTGTTAGTTTTCAGCAAAGCTTTGATCTTGAGCTTCGTAGATAACACTACAAACTCTTTACCACCATCACACCCCCTGCCCGCCCCTGCTGCATTCAATCTTTAAAAAATCAGTGCAGCAGAGCAAATGTAGTTCTGTTTAAAAAAAATCCATCAATCTTGCATCCAGCTTCCAGTCAGAACGACCTACTTCTTCATTGTTGGCAGGCATGGCTGCAAATTCTTGACTATTTTCTGGCCAGTTGAATCAAATTGTTAACATGTAGCAATAAAGACCATGAGTCAGAACCACAAAAACGATGTGTTTTAGCCAAATCCCTCGCCAGCCATAGTCCACAAGTATCCAGGCAACAGGCCATGGAGCAGTCCATTGCAAAAAGGACAAAAGGTTGTTCAAGGTCTCATAATTTTGAAAGCCTAAAAGCAGCAATTATGTTTGACATTGACTATGATATATGTGTTTTCATGTTTGTTATCATTCAGAACCCCTTCCCAGACTTCTCAAATAACACTTTGCATGAGACCTCAGTTTTACTCATTGCTAGTGATGGATTTTGAGCCCTGTTTCATTAATGTTTGGCAGCAACTTCAAAATGATGTGCGGTTCTTTATTTTAACAAGGAAAGAGCGTGTTCCAGTATGTTCTGTAAACCCATGTATCCATGCCACTCCTCTGTCAAGGATTGAACTTGTGGAGTATGACACTGGCAGCCTTCTCCCATATGATCAAAGCTCACCCACTCAAGTTGAAGCAATGATTATAGGTGAAATGGTCCACAAAAAACTGTCACCACAGGACCGAATCTGGCTGGATGTACTTCACAGCAGGGCTAATTTGATCATGATTAGGAGTGGGAGTGGGATTAGGAGTTATTCCACCTTTTAAAGCTGAGAAATTGAAGCCATCAGTGTGACCTCTGCTGCAACCTTGTCTGCTATCAAGGTAACATCACATTGCCAGTGCTCAATACAAAACAAGTCAGTGGACCTAAGAACTGAGTGAGCTGTGGGAGTAGTCACACTTTTTTAGACTCTATTCAATACATTTGAAATATGTAATGTTACACATCTTTATTGCTGGTGTTCCAGAGCACTCCTAGCCAGCTTTGTAAACTTTGACTCATCTAAAACTCTGCAGCCTTTATTCTAACTCAACCAAGTTTCATTCATTTATCATTGATCATGTGTTCATTGATCTATTTTTATGTTCATCCAGCCATTTTTTATAATAATAAATTCCACCCTTGTGTTCAAATTTCACCATGGACGTGCCACACTCTGCTTCTGTAAACTCCTCTGATCCTTCAACTCTCCGAGAGCTGACATTCCTCTAATTCTGGCCTCTTGAGCAATCCTGATTATCTCTGTCTCACCGTTGGAGATCTAGCTGTTGGGTCCCTCAGCTCTGGAATTTCTTCTCCAATCCTCTTGTCTCTCCATCTTTATGACTTTCCTTAAGCTTACCTCTTTGATCAAGATTTTGGTCACGTGTTGTATTATTTTTTCATGTGGTTCAATGTCATTTCTTCCTCCTGGTAACACTTCTGCAGAATACTTTGGAATATTTTACTACGTGAAAGGTGTTACAAATTTGCAATGTATTGTTTATTATCAGCTGCAGATGGCTGCATTGCACCAATTAGTTTGTTTTAATTAAGTATTTAATTAAGACACAGGTTTAAGGTGTGGGGAGGAAAGTACAGAAGTGATGTTAGGGGTAAGTTTTTCACTCAGAGGGTGGTGAGTGAATGGAATCGGCTGCCGTCAGTGGTGGTAGAGGCGAACTCGCTGGGGTCTTTTAAAAGACTTCTGGATGAGTATATGGGGTTTTATGGGATTGGGGGTTATAGATAGGTGTTGATGTGATTGGCGCAACTCGTGGGCCGAAGGGCCTGTTTGTGCTGTAGTGTTCTATGTTCTATGTTCTATTTCCATGATTTAGTAGTTTTGTTCAAGAAAAGGTATTGTTGGAGACCTTCAGTAGCCAGTTGCAGGAAGAAATTTGTTCTTAAGAAGGGACCAATGGAAATACCTTATTTCTTTCCTTAAATAAGTAGTTTAAGGAAAATAAGTTATTTGAAAAATGATCAGGATTTTGTGATTGTAAAGATGGCAAAGCTATCAGTGTTCACTTTCATTACACCACTGGAATTGGTCTCAACTGGGATCTTGGGTTCATGTCACACGTATAAAGATACAAACTCAATTTACAGAATAATGATTGGAATGCGATTCTTTACAGCTAATCAAGTCTTAAAGGTACAGACAGTGTGAGTGGAGAGAGCGTTAAGCGCAGGTTAAAGAGTTTGTATTGTCTCCAGATAGGACATTTAGTGAGATTTTGCAAGTTCAGGCAAGTCGTGGGGGTTACAGATAGTGTGACATGAACCCAAGATCCCGGTTGAGGCTGTTCACATTTGTGCGGAACTTGGCTAAGAGTCTCTGCTCAGCGACTCTGTGCTGTCGCTTGTTGTGAAGGCTGCGTTGGAGAATGCTTACCCAAAGATCAGAGGCCGAATGCTCGTGACTGCTGAAGTGTTCCCCAACAGGAATAGAACACTCTTGCCTGGTGATTGTCAAGCGGTGTTCATTCATCCATTAATGTAGGGTCTGCATGGTCTCCCCAATGTACCATGCCTGGGGGCATTCTTTCCTGCAACATACCAGGTAGACAACGTTGGCCGAGTTGCAAGAGCATGTACTGTCTACTTTTTGAATGGTTTTCTCATGTGAGATGATGGCATCCATGTCGATGATCCGGCACGTCTTGCAGAAGTTGCTGTGCAGGGTTGTGTGGTGTCATGGTCACTGTTCTCCTGAAGGCTGGGTAGTTTGCTGTGGACAATGCTGTGGCCAAGGCCATCCCCACACCCCCACTTCTTGCCTTCAAACAACCATACAACCTCAAATAGACCATTGTCTGCAGCAAACTACCCAGCCTTCGGGAGAACAATGACCACAACGCCACACAACCGTGCTACAGCAACCTCTGCAAGACATGCTGAATCATTGACACGGATGCCATAATCTCATGTGAGAACACCATCCACAGGTACATGGTACATATTCTTGCAACTCGACCAATGTTGGCTACCTGATCCGCTGCAGGAAAGGATGTCCCCAGGCATGGTACATTGGGGAGACCATGCAGATGCTACGACAACGGATGAATGAACACCGCTCGACAATCACCAGGCAAGACTGTTCTCTTCCTGTTGGGGAACACTTCAGCAGTCACGAGCATTCGGCCTCTGATCTTTGGGTAAGCGTTCTCCTAGGCAGCCTTCACGACACACAACAGCACAGAGTTGCTGAGCAGTGACTGATAGCCAAGTTCCGCACACATGAGGACGGCCTCAACTGGGATCTTGGGTTCATGTCACACTATCTGTAACCCCCATGACTTTGCCTGGACTTGCAAAATTTCACTAACTGTCCTGTCTGGAGACAATACACATCTCTTTAACCTGTGCTTAACGCTCTTTCCATTCACACTGTCTGTACCTTCAAGACTTGATCAGCTGTAAAGAATCGCATTCCAATCATTATTCTGTAAGTTGAGCTTGTGTCTTCATATGCCCTGATTAGAACTCCCACTCACGTGATGAAGGGCAGCCAGCGCTGCGAAAGCTAGTGGCTTTTGCTACCAAATAAACCAGTTGGGCTTTAATCTGATGTTGTGAGACTTCTAGACTGCAAATGTGCAGAACAAACTGAAAATCCAGAAGCTTCACCTTTCTGCTGTTAATTTTATAAGAGACCCTTAAAAATAAAAGTTTCAGCTTGTTGAATGAGGTGTAACTCAGTTTAACTTCATAACTACTGCTGACATTTTCGTTGGCCCTTGGAATTTTATAATTGTGGAAATTTTCAAATTTCTCCATTGTGAAAATAAATCTCCACTTTAATTTTTTTAAAAGTTTGTTTATATGGCTATTTCAACTTTTACCTTTACCCACTCAATCATTTATTTTGCTGTCTGAAAATTTAAAGCTTTTGACTTCCTGGTTGGCTGTCTGTGCAGGTATTTTAATGATGTTGGTTGCTTACCTCGTTTGCTGACTTCCCTGTTGCTTGATGCTTGGAGAGCCAGTTGACTTGGTTCCAGATTGAAACTGCTGTTGGGAAAGGGGAAACCCATTCCATAGAGGTCACAAGTTCTTTGTGGGCTAATTTCTTCATGGTCAACAGCTTCACCTGCGACCAAAAAGTTGGGTCCAATGTCTTGATCTTGTTTTGTTAGTAAGCTCAAAATTAGCTGTTTTTAAAGTACGTGAAAATATCTGATAGCTACAGCCGAGCTACAGAAGCACACAGCCAAAATGTTTTTATTGGGTTCTTAAAAATTCTAAAGCAAAAAGTTTTTTCCTCTTTCCATTACAGTTTCAACTGGTGGTAGTGATGAGTCAGATTACATTAGCTGAGCTGGATTGGGTGTTTGCATTCATAGGAATACATTATTTTATGTAATTTTCACCTGTTAAAAATAACCAGAAACCTCTGTGAAGAGGGAGTGGCAGACTAGCTGCTGTCTAAGAGGCACAAATTGTACAAAGACTTTCTTCTTTAAGGTAGGTTTTTAATCAATTTGTTAGAAATCATGGTTTATTTGATAAATTTGAAGGGTTATCACATGGAAGTGGCTTTGAGTGAAGAAAATTACCTAAAAGCCCAGAGTTTGAAATACTTGCATGCGTTAGTATTGGTTAAACCTTTTGTGTAAAATACATTGTCACAAATTCATTACCCCTTGCATTGATCACGGGATGTTGACAGTCCTGCCGTGTGCTATTTTTAGGGCTGGTGGTTGACACTTTCATGTCAAATTCCTACACACACTGTTTTAGTGAAAATTTTGAAAAGTACTGGATTATTTCAATAAAATACCATGTACAGGATTTGGCACAATTGCATGAACCACTGCAGTAAAAATATTGTGTGGGGGAATTTCAACTCTGTTCAATTCCAGATTTTTGTTAACCCTTAAGGTTATTGTCTTTGGTACCGAGGATGGGAATCAGATTAACATATTTAAATCATTATTCTGTTATGCTGTGTCGGCTTTAAACCGGATTCTCCCTGTTCCTGGAATTCTCCAACCCATGGGGGCAGCGGGAACCTGAAGCCAATCATCACTGGTTTCCAAAAACAGAAACCAATTGTGATTGCCACACTGGAGGCCTCAGAGGCCATTGAAGTCCCTGGGTGGTTGGAGAACTGACTGGACAGTGCCAAAGGGAGGAAGACATGGGGGGGGGGATAGTGGCGGGGTGACAGGTAGGGGAGGGGTGTCTGAAAGTCAAGAGTGAGTCCTTTGCTGACCCTTTTGCAGGGTGTTGCTCATTTGTAGAGGGAGGGGGCGGATGGATGTTGGTACCAGCAAATAATGGGGTGCCTCGTGCCAGTGAGTGGAGGGGGTAGTCTTAGTCAGTGAGTAGGAATGGCGGAGGGGGATGTGTAGGATTGTTTGGCTTGATCTCTCAGGAGCCAGGCTTGCTGGCACCTTTAGGTTCCCACTCCAAAAAAAATTCTAAGTGTGGGAGAATTCAGTGAGAATCCCCCCAGGCTCCAAATAAATTTCTAAGTATGATTGAATTGTGAACTAAATCACACCAGCCATCCCAGTGGGAATCACACAGGTTTTCCTCCTCGGGACAAGAGCATAGATATTCCTTGAGTGACTTGTTTCAAAATCCCAAGTTTTCTACTCACAGTGTATAGGAATTAATGTAATATTGGAATGTATGTTTGTTGATGGCTCAACAAAAATTGCACAACCTAATATTCTACAGTGTTGGGGGAAATTTAGATCTCCAAAGATGTGCGGGTTAGGTTGATTGGCCATGTTCAATTGTCCCTTAATAAGATTAGCAAGGTAAATACGTGAGTTACGGGGAAAAAGGCCTGAGTGGGGTTGTCATTTCAGGCTTGATGGGCCAAATAGCCTCTTTCTGCACTGTTGGGATTTTATGATTTAAACCTGATCTATTGGACAAGTTGGGCCGTAGGGCCTGTTTCCATGCTGTAAACCTCTATGACTCTATTGAGTTAGGTTGTCTCTGCCAGGGCACTGCTGTAGTTGACTATGAAGAAAGTAGAAAGACTTTCAAATATGAAAGATCTTCCACCAATGGAACTGATAGCTGGAAAATGTGAATATGTAGATGTTGAGTAAAGAGGCATTTGGGCTTGGCTGTGATGCCGTCTTTCCATGTCTAATGGCCAGTAAACATTCAGTGCAGAGGCTTGCACAGAGAAGAGGTCATGGGATACTGGAGAGCAGCAGTGAGTTCTTCCTACACTGAAACTCACGTGAATAATGAACATTTGTATGACATTATCTGTTGCCTATGGAAACATACTCCAGCAAGCAGTTGAGCCCTTCAGTAACAGTTATGTTACACTCTAGGTTCTAGTTTGTGCTCTTAGTGATCTCTACAGTCCATTTCTTTAAAAAAACCTGGTGGAGGATGACATAATGCCACAAGTGCAGTGGAAAGAAAAGCCACTGGTACTGGGGAAGGGAAAGCACCTCGTATTTTCATACATCCTTGGCTAACATGTTTTTGTTAACATATTTAAGCTTTTGTCCATTCTGAAGTTCTGTCTCAAAGGGACAGTGAAATGAATGTGTAATCTGGATGTTGAGGTGTTGCTCGGAATTATTTCAGATTGTGGAGGGTACAGAAACTGCAATAAGCCCAGGAACAGCAATTTGGACCTGCAGCTTTATGCTTTGTGAAATGTGAAAGGCTTCCGGAAATGGAAAGGAAATGTGAAAATCTTTTAGGTTGTGCAGAACTGATGAACTTTTGTTTGTTATAACCTCAGTTTGAGAGTAAAAGGAAAGGTGAATTGACCTTTAGTTAACCAGTTTATTATGATAGAATGCTTTTATTAAAAAAAAAATCTGCTTTCTGGAGTTTTATTGTAGTATAGAAGCTTATGTTTCAATCTAAAATGATATGTTTTTATTTTTTTGCAGATCATTGCAAAGAAAGCGTGACCTTTGAAAATAATTATAAAAGGTAAATGCAGATCTAACAAATGCCTACTTAAACGATACTTGTCATTCTCCAATCGGAGTGCATAATTTTAGCTGGTTATCTTGATAGTTGGTTTTCCCTTAATTATGAATTTGTGTCCAGTCTGCCTCGGGTCTTGCATGAAATTACCAGACACATTAGTCCTTTAAAAGAAGCATAGATACAAAAATTAGTGATTGGCTGAAATGTGTTACCCAATTGATGAAGATGAATAAATTAAAAAGTTAAATTCAGTTGTTATGTAAAAATAAGGAGCCAATAAGTAGCAGGAAAACTGAGCAATCTAATTGCTCAAGTTTCTTCATAAACTTACCAGTCATGAACTAGCAAGAGTCAGAGTCTACCCAAACAAATTATTGTTTTTATTTGAGATTTGATTTTTCAGCTAACTGAAAAAGTATGCACAAATGTAAACTAAGAAACCCAGGAGTACTTAAACCCTATAGAATAACATAAGAAACATAAGAACATAAGAAATAGGAGCAGGAGTAGGCCATCCAGCCCTTCGAGCCTGCCCCGCCATTCAATAAGATCATGGCTGATCTGTCGCTGCTCAGTTCCACTTTCCCGCCCTCTCCCCATAACCCTTAATCCCCTCTCCTATCAAAAACCCATCAACCCGCGTCTTAAAAGTATTTAGCGAGGCAGCCTCCACCACTTCAACGGGCAGAGAATTCCAGAGATTCACCACCCTTTGAGTGAAGAAGTTCCTCCTCAACTCCGTTCTAAACCGCCCCCCTTTTATCTTGAGGCTGTGCCCCCTAGTCCTATTGTCTTTTTTGAGTGGGAAGAGTCTTTCCACCTCCTATCCATCCCATTCATCATCTTATACGTCTCAATGAGATCTCCTCTCATTCTTCTAAACTCTAACGAGTACAAGCCCAGTTTATTCAGCCTCTCCTCATAGCTCAACCCCCTCAACTCCGGTATCAGCCTAGTAAACCTCCTCTGCACTCCCTCCAAGGCCAAAATATCTTTGCGCAGGTGCGGCGCCCAAAAATGCACACAGTACTCCAGTTGCGGCCTCACCAATGCCCTATACAGCTGCAGCAAGACCTCCCTACTTTTATATTCAATCCCCCTCGCTATGAAGGCCAGCATCCCATTCGCATATTCTAAATTTGAGTTAAATTTTCTCTTTTTTTTATTTTAGATCATAAATACATATTCTTTGTATAGTTTCTGACACAATTTTGTAAATCTCTAGAATATTTTCTGATAGAAAGTTACTCTGCGCTTGTCATATCTGTCTAGAATTATTTGGCTTGGCTTTGCTGCTGACGTTTAAGTTACTTCCAATTTACTGTAGTCGATAACCTATTCCAATAGTTCATCCCTTATTCATTTCAACTCCTTTGCAAATACCGATTGCTGTGCCCCCTTCTACAAACCAGCCCCTTTCTTTTTGTGGTTAAACCAGGTCATGTGTGGATTTGGGCCAATGTTTTGAATTACTTCCAATTCTCCCAGCCTTCATTCTCCCAAAAGCCATCTTACTGTGCTTTCACAACCCAGATCCTATCAGTGCTTTTATTACCAGTATTTCCACACCCCTGCAGATTCCCACTGCTCTCACTCCTGGGCAGTATTCCACACTAGGCCTGGGTCCTTTTGTTTCATTTGCAGCCTTGCCTGCCTCTTATGTTTCCTGTGCTCCATCAAGTGACCCCTGCCGACCTGCTGTTTATCTTCCCTTCAATAGCTGAATCAGAATTGCTGAGAGTCCTTTCAAATTTTCCCTGGCCCACTCAACTAGCCGTACGTTATTCCTGTCCCAACACCGGTTTGATCCTATCTTCACTTGGCCAGCTCTTGTACAGAATTTACTAACCATACTTGGAATGCTGCAGTTGAACACAACACTGGTCAACAGGTTCACTTTGGAAAATAGAACATAAATCCTGACTTGTCTGCTTCCTCTCAATCAACTGATTTCATCCCACTCCTTGCCAGTTGTTCACTAGTTGATCCTCTGCTCTCGTATGCTTGTAGGTGTACCTGCCAGGCTACCTGCTCAGTCAAACGCTCCTCAGTTCACTTTCTTGCTTGCTTATCCTAAATGCTTTCTCTTTATCCACCCATCCTAGGCACGTCTTGGATGGCTTCCCAGCCCAAGACTTTCCTGCAGTCCATGCTAACCCTGCCATGCTGAAAGTACTTTCTTGACCCACCTGCCTACCTCAAATTCTTTTGGGGATTAACAAGAGGTGAGGAAAAGTGAAAACCGAAGTAGGAGGAAAAAGCAAGCAGAAGAAGGCAAGGACTGCAATTCTGCAGGCTTTGTGAAGATAAGACAGAATGGGTGGGGCGAGGGGTGGTTTCAGGTGGTGGTGGAGGGGGAAGAGGATAGGAGAAGAGGAGGAAGTGAAAGAAAACACAAATATTTGAGAGGACTGGATTAGGGGGTTATGAGATGCCGAGAGCTTCTTGATATGGCTTAGCTCAAAATAGCTTGAAGGTGACTGAATTAGACACTTTTATTTTGACGATGGTGATGATCCTGAGCAACTTGCATGTGGGCATGAAAACGTAAGAACAAGGTTTTGCTCCAGGGCTTTAAGATTGTGTTCCAACAAAATTAAAAAGCTCCTCCCAAGAGCTGGAGTGGGGCACATTTTAAGGAACAGTTGTTCTCCATCTAAGCATTTCTTCATGACCTAAGTCTTCTACGTGGCACTTCTTTCTCAAAGTGGACAACACTAACATATCTGCAATTCTTCCATTTTGCTTCTGGCGAATAATTTTTTTCTTGAGCTTGGTTGCCGTTGGACCTGGGCCTGTATTTAGAACTTTTGAATTACTTCAGATTCTCCCAAAAGCCATCTTGCTGTGCTTCCACAACCCACTGCTTTTATTACCAGTATTTCCATTCCCCTACTGATTCCCACTGCTCCCACTCATCAGAGCAATATTCCACCCTACCTGTCCACAATCTCCCCAGATCCCTCTTGGCTAATGCTATCCTGATGTTACTCAGCTGTTGATCCCCAAACTGCAAACTTATAAAATGTCCCCAGCCTTCAGCTTTCAGCACTTCCACCTCCTATATCCCATCCTCCACACTTACTTAATGTGATCATTCTTTCTCTCCCAACTACCCAACCAAGCTGCCAAGCTCTCTGATCTCTTCCTCCCAAGCTCTAACCCAACTACTGTGCTTCGTGTGAGCCACAGAATGTCCCTCATGGAGTTCCATTTCTCTGTCACTTGCTTGTGATACAGTGCCTCACTGACAGCTTCATTTAGAACAAAGAACAACCCAGCATGGGAAACAGGCCCTTCGGCCCAATGAGCCCGTGCCGCCGCATCACCCTACACCTATTCTACCCTGCATGTCTACGAATGGAACCCCTAACTTAGTCAGATTCAGGGGAGAATAGTGTCAATTTGGTAAAACCAATCAGCCTAAGAGCACATCTTTGGGGTGTGGGAGGAAACCGGAGCGCCCGGAGGAAACCCACGCAACCACGGGGAGAATGCACAAACTCCCACAGACACAGGCCCAAATCCATGTATCTGCACAGCTAGCAGTGCTAGTCACCGAGCTGTTGCGGCGCCCGTCTACCGGTCCAGGATCAAGCACACACACCGACACGAAGTACTAGGCCACTCCCTGAACTTCCAAGAGCAGCCCACGCACGACCCACCGTGTGCATGCCCCTCGTTTGACACGAGGTGGACCTCCGCCTGCGGAATAAAAAGACAAAAACGTTAATCTTACAAGCCTGCTTTTCTGGTGTCTCCCGAGGTTCTAACCTTATTTAATAGACCCTACCATAACCCTCCATCCTCGTTTCACTCATGTGTCTATCTAACTGAACCTTAAACGAGTCCAACGTTCCTGCCTCCACCACCCTACTCGGTAGCGCGTTCCATACCCCCACAACTCTCTGCGTAAAGAACCTTCCTCTCACTTCCAAATTATACCTCTCCCCCCTCACCCTTAAATCATGACCTCGTGTTTGTACCCAGTCTAGGGAGCAGTCTCTCACTATTAACTCTATCTGTTCCCTTCAGTATCTTATATACCTCTATCGTATCCCCCCTCAATCTCCGTCTTTCCAAGGAGAAAAATCCCAGTTTCTCCAACCTTTCCTCGTAACCCAGCCCCTCCATGCCAGGCAACATCCTGGTAAACCTCCTCTGCACCCTTTCCAGAGACTCCACGTCCTTCCGGTAGTAAGGTGACCAGAACTGGACGCAGTACTCCAAATGCGGCCTGACCAACGTTCTGTACAACTGAAGCATTAGACGGCAGCTTTTATACTCTATACCCCTTCCTATAAAGGCTAACATTCCATACGCCTTCCCAACAACCTTCTCCACTTGTGACGCAACCTTCATGGATTTGTGAACCTGCACTCCCAGGTCCCTCTGTATGTCTATACTCCTAATCTGTCTACCTTTTATCACATAGCTCCTCTCTGCATTATTCCTTCCAAAATGCATCACCTCGCATTTGTCAGGATTAAATTCCATCTGCCACCTATCTGCCCAATGCACCAACCTATCTATATCCTGTTGTATCACCTGACAATCCAGTTCAGTACCCGCCAACCCAGCCATCTTGGTGTCATCAGCAAACTTGCTGATCACACCACCGACACTCTCTTCCAAGTCATTTATGTATACTACAAAGAGGAGAGGTCCCAGTACTGAGCCCTGCGGCACACCACTGGTCACTGGCCTCCAGCCCGACAAGGTCCCCTCCACAACTACCCTCTGTCTCCTATTACCCAGCCAGTTCTCAATCCACCTAGCTACCTGGCCTCGTATCCCACGCGCCTTAACCTTTTCTACCAGCCTACCATGAGGGACTTTGTCAAACGCCTTACTGAAATCCATATAGATGACATCAACGGCTCTCCCATCGTCAACCGTTTTTGTCACCTCCTCAAAGAATTCCACCAGATTCGTAAGGCAAGACCTCCCTCTAAGAAAGCCATGTTGCGTATCCCTAATCAGATCGCAACGCTCCAAATGCTCATACATCCTACCCCTAAGTATTTTTTCCATTAATTTCCCTACCACCGATGTCAAACTCACCGGTCTATAATTTCCAGGGTTATCCCTACTACCTTTTTTGAACAGCGGTACCACATTTGCTACCCTCCAGTCCTCTGGGACCTCACCTGTGTCCAAAGAAGAGACAAAGATTTGCGCCAGAGGCCCAGCAATTTCATCTTTCACCTCCCTAAGCAGCCTGGGATAAATACCATCAGGCCCCGGAGCTTTATCCATCCTTACGCTACCTAAAAGCCCTAGCACTTCCTCCCTCGTAATAGATATCTCCTGCAACTGATCCTCAGCTCCCTCCAAGAGACCGCACGATTCCGAACCCCTCTCCTTCGTGAATACCGACGCAAAGTATTCATTCAGGATCTCCCCCATTCCCTCCGACTGAATACATAACTCTCCACTCTTGTCCCTAAGAGGACCAATTTTCCCTCTAACTACTCTCTTGCCTCTAATATAGGAATAAAATGCCTTTGGATTTTCCTTAATCCTACCAGCCAAAGCCATTTCATGCCCTCTCTTCGCCCTTCTAATTCCCCTTTTTAGCTCCCTCCTACTCTCTATATTCCTCCAGCGCACTCTCCGTACCCAGTCGTTTCGACCTAACATACGCCTCCCTCTTCTTCCTGACCAAGTCTTCAATACCCCCTGTAATCCACGGCTCTCTAATCCTACCTTTCCCATCCTTCCGCTTAACCGGAACCTACCTCCCCTGCAACCATTTCATTTTGCCCTTAAAAGCTTCCCACTTGCCAACCGTGGACTTTCCAGCTAACAGCCCCTCCCAATCAGTGTCCTGCAGCTCCCTCCTAATCCTGCTATAGCTCGCCTTTCCCCAGTTCAGCACACTCCCGTTTGGCCGGCACTCGTCCCTTTCCATTTTTATCCTAAAGTAGACGGACTTGTGGTCACTATTAGCCACATGTTCGCCTACCTCTACCTCACCCACCTGCCCTGGCTCATTACCCAACACTAAATCAAGTATAGCCCCTCCCCTAGTCGGGCTAGTTACGTACTGCTCCAGTGACCCTTCCAAAACACATTTCACAAACTCCTCTCCCTCCGTACCCCCAGCTCTAGGCCCCCTCCAATTCCCTCCTGGAAGATTGAAGTCACCCACTACAACCACTCTATTCTTCCTGCACCTGTCCAAAATGCCCCTGCAAATGCCTTCCTCCACCGACCTCGGGCTGTTGGGTAGCCTATAGTACACCCCTAGCAATGTGATCTCTCCCTTTTTATTCCTCAACTCCACCCACAGTGACTCAATCCCTATCTCTTCCATATCGTCCTCCCTCTGCACTACTGTGATGTTTTCCTTTACTAACAGTGCCACCCCTCCACCTCTCTTCAACCCTCCTCTGTCACACCTAAAACACTTGTACCCAGGAACATTCAGCTGCCAGTCCTGCCCTTCTCGTAACCACGTCTCTGTTACAGCCACCACATCTAACTGCCTCACAAACATCAAGGCCCTAAGCTCATCTGTTTTCCCTGCCACACTCCTAGCATTGAAACAGACACAGTTCAACCCACGAGTGTCCCTCGGAACCTCCTTCTCCCTGACAATTTTCCTTTCACCCGACTCTCTCCCAGCCACCTCCCCACCCCCCCTCCCTATTAGTTTAAACCATTCCTGAACACCCCAGCTAACCTCCCCGCTAAGACACTAGTTCCCCTCCCGTTCAAATTCTCCCCACCCCTCCTGTACAGTTGCCCTTCTCTCCTAAACACCTCCCAGTGATCCACAAAAGTAAAGCCCTCTACCCTACACCAATCCCTCAACCATGCATTCAACTGCATGATCTCGTCATTCTTTGCCCTGCTAGTACTGGGCAGCAATCCAGAGAGTGCCACCCTGGAGGTCCTGCTCTTTAGTTTGGACCCCAACTCCCTAAATTGCCTACAGACCTCTACCCTACTCCTCCTTCCTATGTCCCCCTCCCCTACATGTACTATAACCTCTGCCTGGGTCCCCTCCCCTTTCAAAATACCCTCTACCCTTTCCGTTACATCCTTTACCCCTGCTCCAGGGAGGCAGACCACCATCCTGGAGTCGCGCCTCTGTCCACAGAACCTCCTATCAATACCTCGGATCCTCCCATCCCCTACCACTATCACCTTGCCAGCCCCCTTCTGTCCCTCTAAGTCAGTCTCCCCTTCCTGCTTTACAAAAGGAAGTTTAGCCTACAAAACTCAACATTGTTATTTTTCACCATTGGAAACATGTGGAAGAGAGAGAAGACATAAATTACAGAAAGAGTAAAGTGGAAACCAAGTCAAAGACTAGTTGGTGATATCAGTACCGCAATAAGTAAAGTGATGACCAAATAGATAGAGGGAGGGGCAGAGAAAAAAAGGAAACAAAAAAACACCGGAAAGGAATAGAAAAGAAGCAAATGCATGATGACGGAAATAGATTTCTTTGCTACAAGAGTTGAAATATCACAGAATTCATTATCCATTATTTGTCATTAGAACAATGGGTTCTCTAACTCTCCATGAACCACGCCACAGAATATCATTTGATTTTAGTCACATGTTCTTTAAATTCTCTAACAAAGTTTATTCCAGTGTGTCCTCTGGAATGGCCTGAACATCAGGCACCACAGTCTTTGGCGGAGAATTTACACAGCAGTTCTTCTGATCTTTAACTTTTGTAGAAAATCACCAGAGAAGCTGTTTCAGCAAAACCTAAGGTGGGAGGGGCAGCACAGAGATTCGCACTACTGCCTCACAGCACCAGGGACGCAGGTTCAATTCCAGCCTCGGGTGATTGTCTGTGCGGAGTCTGAACGTTCTCCCCGTATCTTTGTGGGTTTCCTCTGGGTGCTCCGGTTTCTTGCCACAGTCCAAAGACCTGCAGGTTAGATGGATTGGTCATGCTAAATTGCTCTTTAATGTCCAAATGTGTGTGGATTAGGTGGACAAGCCATGGGGTTATGGTGAATAGGCCGGAGGGGAGGCCCTGAGTGGAATGCCCTTTCGGAGAGTCAGTGCAGACTTGATGGGCGGGATGGCATCTTGCTGCACTGTAAGGGTTCTGTGGTTCTACATTGGAAGAACCCCTTTGGAAATTTTACCCCACCCTATGTCATTAAAAACAAAATGTACAATATAGAACAACAGCTCTCCTCAGGTGAATCATTTCAAATTTAATTTCAAAATAAGTTAAGGGCAAATGCCTGGATGTAATTATGGTAAAATATTGCTGAGTGGATTTGTTGTAAGGGCTTATTCTGGTGTATTATTTGGCCCTGTGAGATCATACATGATGTTACAATTTGAACCGGATCAAGTTTAAAGTTATTTATTAATGTTACAAGTAGGCTTACGGTAACACTGCAATGAAGTTATTGTGAAAATCCCCTAGTCACCACACTCCGACGCCTGTTCGGGTACACTGAGGGAGAATTTAGCGTGGCAATGCACCTAACCAGCGCGTCTTTCGGACTGTGGAAGAAAACCTGAGCACCCAGAAGAAATCCATGCAGACACGGGAGAACATGCAGACTCCACACAGATAGTGACCCAAGCCAGGAATCGAACCCAGGTCCCTGGCACAGTGAGCAGTAGTGCTAACCATTAATCTGTATGTTAGGCTGCATCACGTCTTTACTGTCTCCATGGAATAAAATAAATAAAACTGCTTTTATCTGAGAGTATAACAGAAAGGGTTTGCCAATATTGCTTGTGAATTTCTGATTACTGTTGATATAATTGTAAAATTTTGGATTAAGTTTGTTCATTTAACAGGATTTACATAGCCTATCAGCTGGCAGATCTTCATTGGAAATGTCTTTATTTTTGATCTAGTTATGGAGAGCAAAAAACTTATTAGTGCAACTGACATTCATCACATGGGAACATTGTTGAAGTCTCTAAATGAACAGCGTGTCCAAGGACTATTCTGTGATATTACCATAATTGTGGGAGATCGCAAATTTCGAGCACATAAGAATGTCTTGTCATCTGCTAGTAACTACTTCCATCAGCTTTTCAGTCTCGATGGCACTAAAAGTACATACGGACAAGTCCTTGAATTGAACTTTGTCAGAGCAGAGGTCTTTGCAGAGGTTCTGAATTTTATCTACAGCTCCAAATTAGTGCGTGTGAATGCAGAACTTGTAAGTGAGTTGATTCAGTCTGGGCAGGCCCTGGGGCTGAAGTTCCTTGCTGATTTGGGGGAATCGCTTTCAAAGTTAAAAGCAGCAGCACCTGCTACAGACGTTGCTGCTTCTGTAACAGATTCCAAGGGCGAGGCTTCACAAAAAGTGGCTGCTGATCCAACAGTGGAACCTGAACGCTTGATTATACATGTTGAAGAAGGAGGTGTGGGACCACGAATAACTGATGCTTTCTCTCTGTCTAGTGCGGAGTTTAGGGATTCCAAAGGCAACAGTCAAGCCTCAGTCAGTGGTGAAGATTCAGAGGATAATGATGATGTCATTTTCTGCAGTGAAATTACACCACCTAAACAGCCCTCCAATATAGCTAGTAACAGTTTAGCGCAAACAAATGTTATCATCCCCAACATACCAGTAAGTTCTGACAACTTAGGGGTTCAAACAAAACATCTTCCTCTATTGCCAGAGACGTCACCGAAAGTTGGGGAATTCAAAGGCAAAATCCCTGACGGGAGCGCAGGGAGTGGGCAGAATACTGTAATTAACCAACAAA
Organism: Carcharhinus amblyrhynchos; assembly: GCF_965287045.1. Lineage (NCBI taxonomy): Eukaryota > Metazoa > Chordata > Chondrichthyes > Carcharhiniformes > Carcharhinidae > Carcharhinus > Carcharhinus amblyrhynchos. Next base: position 129,445,026 of record NC_137327.1, read on the forward strand.
GCACAAAGGTTGGAAATGCAAAATACATTCAAGATGGCAATCATCCTGTAACCATAGTTAAAACGGCTGCCATTGATACTTTGTCTAAAGGTTGCAGAGTCTATGCAAATATTGACACAAATCCCAACACTTATCACATTGTGGTACCAAACAAAGATGACCTTGCCAACCGTGAAACCAAACAGAACAAGGAGCCTCAATCCCCTGAAAAAAAGCTGCTACTGATTGGAGACAAGGTATCTGGTGATGGCGGCCACTCAAGTTTTCAAATCATGCCTGAAAATTCCTCTAATCATATAAATAACTCAAGACCTATGTTCATCAATGATCAGTACTTTCCAGATGCAAAACGAATGAAAAGGGAACAAGATCATTACGAGTTAATTGTAGATGGACGGGTGTTTTATGTTTGTATTGTTTGTAAGCGATCATATGCCTGCCTGACTAGCCTGCGAAGACACTTCAATGTTCATTCCTGGGAGAAGAAATACCCTTGCCATTACTGTGAGAAAGTGTTCCCTCTTGCTGAATATCGTACTAAGCATGAAATTCTCCACACTGGCGAACGGCGATACCAGTGTTTGACGTGTGGTGAGACCTTCATTAACTACCAGGTGATGGCATCACACATCAGGTCAGTCCACAGTAAAAAAACTGGCAAGAATGCAACTGAAGATGAGGCTGTCTCCGATTCCAAACTTTACCGCTTGCTGCCATGCAAAACCTTACAGATCAGGCAATACGGATTCCTGACTCCAGGTGGATCTGGAGCCATGACTGAGATTAATGAAGATGGAATTGTGTATCATGTAGATGATGATGATGATACGGATGCTCCACCACAGACCCCGGAGACCATAGGAGGCAACAAGCCTACGAGCTGGGATGATATTTTTCCTCAGGAAGGAACCCCTGTTTACAGGTACAATTCCTTAGATGGCAATTCCGAATTAGAGTTTGTTATACCTGAATCCTTCCGAGAACTGGCATGAAGTCATTCAGACTATGATGGAACTTAAACATAGTAAGAAAGTGGGTTGTGTTACCTGGTAAACTGCTGACTGACAGCCATTGGCAATATTAATGTACTAACAGACCGGTTAAGCGTTTGTGTTTCAGGCAAACAAAAGATTCAGTGGCTGGACCATTGTATGGCTAACTTAGTCTTTTTTTTTAAGAAGTGTTTCTGTTAAACATAATGATGTCAGTGTAGTATACAACATGAATGTGCAACAGAATCCAATTATGGTTTTGAACTAAAATGCAGTTTCTACCGAGGTTTCATCGGAAGTGGCCAGATATTGATGGGCATTTATGTCTGATGTATACCATTGAAAGAGTTTTTAATTTCTTTAGTCTTTACTGATCAAACAGCCATTACCCAGATGTTTATGTTTTACATATTTCTGCTCAGAAACTGAATTTGTGGAATTTTATGTGTTAGCACTTCTCATTGTAGGGCTGGGGTGAAAAGCTGCTGTTGGTTTTGTTTACTCGCAAACTCTAAAATCATCTTCCTACAAATAATAAATCACCTTATTTAACATGTTTAATTAATTACATGGTCCTTCTTCCTAAAGTGACATTTCAATATTTTGATGCCTTTAACTTCACTGGAAAGTGACCAAAAGTGCAAGAGAGTGTTTAATTAGCAGTGTCATAGAACAAAGCTTTTCAGTGGTAGAAAGCATTGTTTCAGCCTCAGTTGGTATTGATGGACAGGTGCAAATGCTGGTGTAAGTAGCTGTGGTGCTAACGCCATGGAAGGGAAAGATTAATGAAAATAGGTTCAGTCCATATTGTTCTGCCCGTCTTCCTTCTATTCCATGATCATTTGTCTTGCAGTATTAATCATGCTTTCACAACTTTATAGTAATAATGCATCCATTTGAATTAAAACAAAATGTGCCTAATTAAACTAGATTTAATACATATAGAGTTAATAATGAGAAAAGATGGGTTAGGAAAAATTATCTAACCCAAGAGCCTGTTGTGTAGTCCACCACGAAAGGTGAATTATTTTGAATGACCCAATACCAAGCTGACTCCTCATGGCCATTGTCTTGATATTTGCTGTGTTATATCTATTAAGCTGGATGCTAATGCAGTACTTTGGGGTGAAAGCTTTTAAAATTGACAGTTCGAAAATTGAACTGTTATTTACAATGTCTGGCTTACCTGGGATATGCATGTTAAGTGATATTTTCTTGCCAGCTTCCAATTTTTTCAAATATTATTCCTGTTTGTTTTTCTACTGTGAAGTTGGTAGTCTATATGATTTTTAACAAAAGCAATATCCTGCTGTCCATTTTCAAAGTGGAATAGCATCTTAATTGTAATTTTTATAAATGCTTAGAGATTTAATTTATCATTTTGTAGCTCCAATGATTGTACTGCTAAAGTAAGTTTTGGGCGCACAACCACTCAGATGGCTGGGGATTGCAAGGTTTTATTAATGAGGTGGTTGACGCAATTTAATGATGCCTTTTCACCCAAATGCTTATCAGATTTTTTGAATCTTCTTAGCTAAAAAAAATTCAGTTGACCCAGCCTATCGTTACCTTGGTATACATTATTAAAAAAGCAAGAATGATTTTGCTTACACATTAAGTACTGTCGGCTTACAATATTGGAAATGCATTTCGTAGAACACTTCTGTTTAGTACCTATTCAGGAGTAGACTCTTAGCAAAATGATTTTTTTTGTAAATGCTTCACTGTATGGATCAACATTGTATATATGCTTCACTTTGGGGGAAAACATGGTCCCATAAGTCTTCTGAAATGTAGAAAAGTAACTAAACATGTAAAAGGAATAGCCTGTCATTTTGTTTGTTACAGTTTTGCATGCATAGATTAGAACAAAACTGCAGAATGGAAAATCTTTTTACACTTGCATTACAGTAATTTTTTTTCTAGTTACATGCAGATTGGAAAGATGATGTTGGTCTATATAATAACGTTATGTCCTATTGTGCAAGCAAGATTAATGCTTTTGTACCAGTGAAAATAATAAAACTACTAATATGTAAATATAGTTGTAACAAAGCTTTTTCCTTAGTATAGGTTATTGTTAAGTCACTTTTCTAGTTTCTTTAATTTTGAGCCTTAGAATGTAAGTTTATTTATTGTATTTGCTCTTTTGATGATAAAAAAATAAAACTTTCAGAACACACTGACTTGTACTTGTCCATACTGTATTTTGTTTGGTCATAAAACTAATTAATAACTGGTGGCACCATGGTTAACACTGCTACCTCACAGCTCCAGGAACCCAGGTTCAATTCTGGCCTTGAGGCGATTGTCAGTCTGTGTGGAGTTTGCAAATTCTCCCTGTGTCTGCATGGGTTTGCTCCAGGTGCTCTGGTTAGAACATAGAACATTACAGCGCAGAACAGGCCCTTCGGCCCACGATGTTGCGCCGACCAGTTACAAAAACAATGACCCACTAGCCTATACCAATCCCTTTTCGTCCATAAACCTATCCAGAGATCTCTTAAACGCCCCCAAACTAGACGCATTTACAACTGCAGCAGGCAGGGCATTCCAATCCTTCACCACCCGCTGGGTAAAGAACCTACCCCTGACATCCGTCCTGTAGCTACCCCCCCTTAATTTAAAGCCATGCCCCCTCGTGCTAGCTTTCTCCATCCGAGGAAAAAGGCTATCACTATCCACCCTATCTAAACCTCTAATCATCTTATATGTTTCAATAAGATCTCCTCTTAGCCGCCTTCTTTCCAACGAAAACAACCCTAAATCCCTCAGTCTCTCCTCATAGGACCTCCCCACCATACCAGGCACCATCCTAGTAAACCTCCTCTGCACCCTCTCCAACGCCTCCACATCCTTCTTGTAATGCGGGGACCAGAACTGCACACAGTACTCCAAGTGTGGCCGCACTAGAGTAGTGTACAGTTGCAACATTACACTGCGACTCCTAAATTCAATCCCCCTACCAATAAACGCCAAGACACCGTACGCCTTCTTAACAACCTTATCTACTTGATTCCCAACTTTCAGGGATCTATGTACACACACACCTAGATCCCTCTGTTCATCCACACTATTCAAAGTCCTCCCGTTAGCCCTATACTCGACACATCTGTTGCTCCTACCAAAGTGAATTACCACTTACTGTGGTTTCCTCCCACAGTCCAAAGATGGGCAGGTTAAGTGGATTGGCCATTGATAAATTCCTCCTTCGTATTCCTTTAGCCATGAGAAATATGTGGGGTTACGGGGATAGGGCCAAGGTAAGATACTCTGTCAGAGAGTCAGGGCAGATTCGATGGGCCAAATGACCTCTTTCTGTACTGTAGAGATTCTATGATTCTAACATTTTAAAATATGGAACCCCTTAGTTTTCATTAAAACATATACTTTTTATAATGGAGCTGGCATTTCTATGAAAATGTGGTAAAAATGCCCTTTTGTTTAGAAGAAGTAAATGTGCAAGGATGGTGATCTAAAATGTTCTCTACTTTTCTGAAGGGCTAGGCTGCTGTTGAGGTAAAATGTCATGGGTTTTGGTAACTCTGTTGCTCTTAACTGAATGATGCTTCTCCATGTATTAGCTTGGCTAGTTTTTTATTTATTTATGGGTCGCTGGCAAAGCCAGCATTTATCGCTCATCCCTAATTACCCTTGAGAAGATGCGTGCTACCTTGAGCTGCTGAAGTCTGTGTGGTGTAAGTACAGATAGTAGTTTGATAGGATGGAAAGTGAAATAGTCCAATCTGAAACTGGGATCCTAAATCTAAACAAAAGAAACTCAGAGGTGTGAGGCATGATTCGGCAAAGTTGGATTGGGGAACTTTAATTAATAGGTGGAAAGGCAATCGCTAATATTTAAAGAATTAATGTATGCATTGCAACAGCTGTACATTCCTTCCTGGCACAAAAAGACAACAAGAAAAGCAGCCCAACCATGGCTAATAAAATGAATTAAATATACTATTAGATCCAAAAGTTGTTAGAAAAAGTAGCAAACCTGAGAACTGGGAACAGTTTAGAATTCTGCAAAGAAGTACCTAGCGATTGATTCAGAGGGGAAAATTAGAGTATGAAAGTAAACTTGCAAGGAAGATAAAATCAGACTGTAAAAGTTTCTATAATTATGTAAAAAGCGTAAGTTTAGTGAAGACAAATGTAGCTGCTTTACAGTCAGAAACAGGAAAATTTATAATAGAGAACAAGGACATGACAGTACAACTAAACAACTAGTTTAGTCCGTCTTCATGGAGGAAGACAAATAACTTTCCAGAAATGCTACAGAACCAGGATCAAGTGAGAAGGAAGAACTGAAAGATTTTGGTATTTAAAAAAAAAGTGCTTGAGGAATTGATGGGACTGAACAATGATAAATATCCAGGGCCTGATAATCTACATCCCAGAATACTAAAGGAAGTGTTATGGAAATAGTGGATGTGTTGATTGTTATCCTCCAAAATTCTGTAGATTTTGGAAGAGTCCCAAGAGATTGGAGGGAGGGAAAAACAGGGAATTACAGACTAGTTAGTCTAACCTCAATAGTAGGGAAAATTCTGGAGTCTGTGATAGAGGATATGAAAACAGGATACTTAGGACATAGCAATGGGCTTAGACAATGTCAACATGGATTTAAGAAAGGGAAATCATGTTTGACAAACCTACCAACATTCTGGGGATTACCATTGACCAGAAACTGAACTAGACTAGCCATATAAATACTGTGGCTATCAGAGCGTGTCAAAGGCTAGGATTCCTGCGGTGAGTAAGTCACCATCTGACTCCCCAACACCTGATCACCATCTACAAGACACAAGTCAGGAGTGAAATCTACTTGTCTGGATGAGTGTGGCAGCCCTAACAATTCAAAAAGCTTGACACCATCCAGGACAAAGCAACCCGCTTGATTGCCAACCCCTGCGCAAACATTCAATCCCTCCATCACTGTCAAATAGTGGCAGCCATGTGTGCCATTAAGAAGATACACTATAGGAACTCACCAAGATTCCTTAGGCAACACCTTCCAAACTGATGACCACTACCATCGAGCAAGATAGATACCTGGGGACATTGCCATCTGGAGGTACCCCTCCAAGTCAGTCACCATGCTGACTTGGAAACTTATTGCTGTTCCCTCACTGTCACTGGGTTAAAATCCTGGAAATCCCTCCCTAACAGCACTGTGAGTGTATCTACACCTCAGGGACTGCAGGCAGTTCAGGAAGGAAGCTCACCACCACCTTCTGATGGGCAATAAATACTGGCTTAGCCAGTGACGTCCACAGGTTTTTTTGAGGATGTAACTAGTGGAACAGATAAGGGTGAACTGATGGATGTGGTGTCTTTGGATTACTGGAAAGCTTTTGGTAAAGCTCCATATTAGATGTTAGTGAGCCAAATTAAAGCACATGGGATTGGGCGTAGTATATTGGCATAGAATGAGAATTGTTTAGCAGACAGGAAACAGAGTAGGAATAAATGGGTCTTTCCTGAAGTGGCAGGCAGTGACTAGTGGGGTCTTGCTTGGGTCCCACCCAGTCACAATATTCATCAATGATTTGGATCAGGGAACCAAATGTAACATTTCCAAGTTTGCTGACTACACAAAATTTGGTGGGAATGTGAGTGAGCATGTTAGAGTAAGCACATTAAGAGACTTTAAGGTGATATGGACAAGTTGAGGGAATGAGCAAATACACATGGCAGGTGCAATATAATGTGGTTAAGTTGGAAGTTATTCACTGTGGTTGGAAAAATAGAATGGAGAGTATTTTTAAAGGTGATAGATTGAAAAATGTTGAGATACAAAAGGATTTGGATGTCCTTGTGCATCAGTCACTGAAAGCAAGCATTCAGGTACAGCAAATAGTTGAGGTGAATGTTATGTTGGCCTTCATTGCAAGAGAAGTTGAGTAGAGGGACAAGAATGTCTTACTGCAGCTGTACAGGGTCTTGGTGCAAGTGTTGTGTGCAGTTTTCATCTCCTTGCCTAAGAAAGAAGATACTTGCCATTGGGGGAGTGCAGCAAAGGTTCACCCCATTGATTCCTGGGTTGGCTGGATTGTCGTATGAGGAGAGATTGGGTTGACTAGGTTTGGAAGAATGAAACCGGACCTAATTGAAACATAAAATTCTGATAGTTGCTGGACAGACTGGATGAGGGTTGCTGTTTCCTCTGACTGGGAGGCTTCGAACAAGGGATCACATTGTCAGGATGTAGGGTAGGCCATTTAGGACTGAGTTGAGGAGAAACTTCTTCACTCAGTGGCTGGTGAACCTGTGGAATTCTCTACCACAGAAGGCTGTGGCAGCTAAGCCACTGAATGCAATTAAGAAGGAAATAGATTCCTAGATTCTAAAGGCATCAAGGGGTATTGGAAGAGTGTGGGTGTATGGTGTTGAGATAGAGGATTAGGCATGATCATATTGAATAGCAGAGCAAGCTCGAAGGGCCAAATTGCCGAATCCTGCTCCTGTTGTCTATGTTTCTAGTTCCAACTCAGCAAGTTGTGTGACTTGGAGGGGAACTTGCTCCCATGCTACTTGTTCCCATGTTCTTACAGTTGTTCTTACAGCTATCCTTGTTCTTACAGTTATCAGTGGTAAGGGTTTGGAAGGTACTATCAGAGAACTTTTGGCAAGTTGCTATAGGGCATCCTGTCGACACACTTCAACCCATGGTGCCCGCATGACGGCGGAGTTAATGTTCAAAATGGTGGATGGGTGCCACACAAGTGAAGAGACCACACTTCTGACTTGTACCTTATAGATTGTGAAAAAGCTTTGGGTGATCAGGAGGTGAGGCAGTCTAATGGACCTCAATAGGCTATGCGACCATGTAGCATCTATTTCAAACTTGATCCAGTCCACATACTTGCACCGAAGAAGAATCAAAAAAAGGTTCACAAGGATGGTACCAGAACTGAAAGGAGATACCTATTAGAAAACAATAAATACTAGCCCCACCAGCAATGCCTGCATCCTATGAAAGAATAAAGAAAGGAAAACTGAACAGACAGGGGCTCTTTTACTAGGGCTCTTTTCTTGAGAAAAGGTAGGACTAAGGGGCAACCCAGTAGAGATCTTGGAACGTTATGGAAGGGTTTGAGAAGGTAGATGTGGAAATACGTTTCCCAACTAGGGCTAAAACTACAAGATAATCACTGAGTGATTATAATGTGGGATTTGCTATCACAAACTTATCTGTTTTGGTGGCACAGTGGTTAGCAGCACTGCCACACAGCACCAAGGGCCTGAGTTCCATTCAGGCCTTGGGTGATTGTGTGGAGTTCGCATGTTCTCCCTATGCCTGCATGGATTTCCTCCATGTGTTCCAGTTTCTTCCCACAGTCCAAAGATGTGCAGGTTTGGTGGATTGGCCGTGCCAAATTGATGCTTAGTGTCTCAAGATGTGTAGGGTAAATGGATTGGACGTGGTAAATATGTGGGGTTAAGAGGATAGGGCGGGGAAGACATTCTGGGCAAAATACTCTCAGACAGTCAGTGCAGATTTGATGGAGCAAATGCCCTCCTTCTGCACTGTAGAGATTCTACGATTCCGTAAGGAGTGGTTCAGGTGATTGGCATAGATGCAGTTAAGGATAAGTTGGATAAAGACATCAGGGAGAAAAAGAACAGAAGGATGTGTTGATTGGGTTAGGTGAAGTGGGCTACAAGGAGATTCCTGTGGATTATAAATGCCTGCATAGACCTGAATGGCCTGTTTTTGTGTTGTGGTCTTTTTAATTCTATGTAACATTTTGTCAAAGGGCACAGGTTGGTGTTATGAAAGAGAACTCTGACCAATGACTGTGAAAGGAATACACCGTCTAGCTCCCTGGCTGACATTGGCCTGTTTGTGTACAGAGCGGAGATCAAATGGAGTTCCTGCTCTATATGCCTCACTATGATACAATACACTAATTTACCCACTGAATCGACAGGGGAGCCCATGAATGTATTAATTGTGTACAGAGGGATTTATTCTCAAACAGTCTATTGTAGCATCTGCCTGTGGACAATTGCTTGTTGTGTAAACAGTTTTAAATGCACTTAATTAGGTTCTAATGAGATACATAATCTGGTTTGTATTAGTCACTGTATCCATTTCAAAAATTGTAATCTTACATTTGTTTTAAAGTTTATTTGTTTGTGGCACAAGTAGGCTTACATTAACACTGCAGTGAAGTTACTGTGAAAATCCCCTAGTCGTCACACTCTGGCGCCTGTTCAGATACATTAAGGGAGAATTTAGCATAGCCAATGCACCTAACCAGCACATGTTTTGGACTGTGGGAGGAAACTGGAGCAGCCCAAGGGAAATCCATGTGGACACGGAGAATGTGCAAATTCCACACAGACAGTAACCCAAGCTAGGAATTGAACCTGGCTCCCTGGTGCTGTGAGGCAGCAGTGCTAACCACTGTGCCACCACTGATTATGAATCCTGATAACCTTTCAGTCACCAGAAAACCACAGCTAGATGTTAATTAGTTAAGTCAGGGTGAATTGCATCTATACAAACTTGCAGCATCACCTCCGCCTCCCACCCCCACTCCAGCCTTGTTTTAAAAGACCCGGCTGCAAAGGGAAAGCCTCATTTTAATGAATGTTGATATTGAGGACAATTGGTGATCTTACACTACATCCATAGCACCAAGAACGATCACTGTCTGCGTTCAAATCCTACTTCAGCAACTCCTGTATTTTCTTTCTTATTATGCTGTCAACGTTGTCTAACAGTTAGCCTAAATATGATGGGCCAAATGACCTCCTACTGCACTTAACAGTCCTATAAATGGAGGAGGAAGGTGAGGGAAATGTTCTCATGTAATGCATTGTTAATAATACTACACTTTCTCACAACTATCCTGTGAGCTGGCTTCATTAAAATAAATTGGTAAAGGAGTGCTTTGTAATTCCAGTAATTTCAAGTGGAAATAAATAGGTAAGGTAGATCCAAGTAACTACTTCTTGAAATGAACTCTCTCTTAATGCCCATTTATGATTAAATTCCACAAGTACTTTCCGATAAACATGTTTATATATATTTACTAACTATGTCATAATCATAATGGCTGTTTTGACTGTATAAAGTCATCAAAAACAATATTGCAAAAAGTGGAAAATGAAGTTACTAGACGCATTTGCAGCAGATGTCCCATAAAGTATAAACTTGTTGATCTCACTATTCAGTACTGGAACACTCATGATATTGTATTAGGAATTAAAATGCAAAGAATGAAAATCTTCAGCCAAGTGAATCAAAAATACACATAATCTTTGGTGCAAACGTGAATTTTGTCATCAAATAAATTTTCACAGCTTGTTGAAATCCATTGAACTATCTTGTCACCTTTCAATAGTGGCGTATACTATTTATTTAGCTCTGAAGAAGTCATGGGGACTCAAAATATTAATTCTATTTCTCTCTCCATAGATGCTGCCAGACTTGCTGAGTTTTTCCCAGCATTTTCTGTTATTTTAGAATTTTGGCATCCGCAGCATTTTACATTTATTATAGCATTTGTTTTCTATGTACGTAAGGTTTTGAAATTAGTTTGAGTTCGAATGTTTCTCGTAGCGTTACTACAGCAGCAAAGGAGATCATTTGGCCCATCCCTGGAACCATTCTGGTAAATCTCCTCTGTGGCCTTTCATCCTTCCTGAAGTGTGGTGACTAGAACTGGCCCAATGACTATGGCTTACCAAAGCTTTATAAAGATTCAGCATAACTTCCCTACTTCTGAACTCAATGCCTCTTTATTTAAACAACTGTGCTACTATGTGCTTTCTTTCATGTTTCAATGATCAGTTTTGGATCAGTGTTAGTCTCTCCTCAGAGTAGCTTTGGAGGTCAGGTCCTTCTCCACTTCATCTTAGTTTCAGTAGAGAAGGAGGTTATTCAGCTTCTTGCATCCGTACTGACTCTCTGTAAGTACAGCTCAGCTCCCCCCCCAACTCTCCTGTGGCCCTGTCGATCCTTTCTTTTCCAGTAATTATCCAATTCTCTTATGAAAACCGCAATTTAATCTGCTTCCACCACACTCTCCTGCAGTGCATGCCAGATCCTAACTATATGCTCAACAAGAAAGTTTTATGTAATCCAGACTCAAACTTAAGTGGGGTCTGTCAGAAGGAGTGAGTGCCTTTTTGAGAACATTCTCTTCATTTTCAGGTGGCTGTTAAAGCTTGCATGGCACTGTTTCTCCCAGTGTCCTTGCTAACATTTAGTTCTTGAACAACACCAGTAACAAGTACTGTATCGTCATTTGTCTTGTTATAGATTGTGGGACATGCTGTGCACAAAATGGCTGTCACATTTACTGACAATACCACAGTTCAAAAGTAGTTCATTGTTTGTGAAGCATTTTGGGATGTCATTCTTTACTTCAATCTATTAGGCATGAAATTATTTCTTCTGATGGTGTCTCTCGCCTAACTATGCAAGAGAATTTGATGCAGAACAGCTTACTAACCAAAGACAAAAGATTTTAAAGCTGATGCCTTGGTGCCAAAAATATTATAAGCTGATCATTTCATCAAACATTTCCATTTTTGAAGATAGCCATGCTTTGTATATTTTTAATCTTTCCTCGGTCTTCTAAAGATGTTAGTTAAGCCTCATTTAGTTAATCATTGCATGTATGCTCCCCAATTTAGACTGAAACCATCTCGCCTCCATTTTGGATTTCTGTTTGTTTGTTTCGGGTTAGGCGGAAAAAAGTCTTTCTTAATGTTTAGCTTCTAACCATTTGTTTTCTGGGCCCTTTCATTCTTTTTGCTTCCCGCTATTGTTTTGATTTGTATGTTTCTGTTTCCTTTTTGCAACCAGCCAGTGAAAGGAATAGACAACTGACCAGATGGGAAGATAAGAGAGCTGGGCTGGGATTGTGCAAAAAAAAATGGCTAGCAGGAAAGCAAATTGGCCATGGAACAGGAAGAGACGGTTGGGGAAAGGCAAGGGAGCATATGGAGAGCCCAGAAGGAAAGAATAGCAGAAAATTGATTTTCCCCCATTGCCACTTTTGGCAAAGGGAAACACTCGCTGTAGTGTAGGCTGTGCAAACGTTTCAAAAACTAACTTAACTGCAGCAGTTGTGCATGCTGGAACATCTCTTATTTAGATTGCAGTTTGCTCGCGGTGGTCTCCAAATAACAAAAAAAAACAAACACTTCCCTGCGTTGTAGGAAGGCATATTGTTTTAGAACGGTTTTCAAGTTCAGGATTGTGTTTGGTCCTTTAGCCTCATCTGTAAATAAGCTAGGCTTGGTCTCCTCCTCAGGTCCCCATGCAGTGTGCACTATTCTACATGAGTGAAGCGAGCAGTTTGAGAGACTTGTCGCTGTGTCTGCTAGAGGGTGTGTGGCAGCACTCTTGGGTTGCTAGCTTGTGCCGACTGCCAAACATTTGTTTCCTCCCCTCCCCCCAGCCCACAATGAAAAAGTGAAGGTTTGTAAAGAATTTTCCATCACAGGCTTTTTTATTGTCGGAAAAAAATATTTTGTGTAACATAGATCTCGTAGTGTTGTTAATTTAAAATCTAACAAAGCTAAATGCAATAGTATTGGATTGTCTGGCCTGTTGTGACATTTGCGCGGATCTATCTTTTGATCTGTATAGACTATACATTAAAACGCATGATGTTGTGATGTATTAATTAGAAAATAATTAAATCCACCCATACATTTTTCACTCCGGTTGTCTCCCTTCCTTCCCCGAAGATAGTGACAGACTAACAGTCTGGCCAAGACTGCATTCTTTATGTGTGAGTCTAGGCAGCGCCAACAAGCCATTTGTGGGTCACATCATCACTGAGCTTTCAGCCTGCCCTCACCCGATGCACATGCGTACATTTTCTGCAGGGCTGAACTGGAATAGGAATCCTGGATGATTTCCCTCCTCCCACAACAGCCTGGAGATACTGAGGGCAATTATACTGCCAGTCCCCACACCCCAGGCCAGCTGCCCTGGTGCTGATCAGTGTCACAGAGCATATGTTTACAATTTTATCACTTCCAACAATCCTGTTATTTCTTGAGAAATTTTATTTTGGCTAACAGTTGAATAGTTTTATTTTTAAATCACCACATATATATATTTTTACCCTTATGTACTGAAACTTGCCCTTATGTTTGCTGAGTTTATAAATTGTGCTGTAACCTGTTCAGTGCTAGAACTGGAATTTGGTGCTGTAGAACCGATAAGTTAAAAGGTTGCTGCATTGTACACTTTGAGGAAACATGTCTTATTACGCATTTTTTCAGTTTTCTATGCAGTCCTTGCTTTTCTCTGTTCATAACGAATAGCAGCATGGACTAGGATTCATCGACCTCAACATCTATAAATATACTTTGCCTTCGGGTATTCAGACTCTAGAAATGAGACAATTGTACGTTCCTGAAAGTGTTTCTCATTTGTTTTGATTTTTGAGGCAGCCAGGGTCCATAAGAATTGTTAATCCGGCTCTGCACGGCAGGCACCTTCTTTGCAGCGGCTGGCTACAGCTTTGAGGAATTCCGCTGGCACATTATTGATTTGTCCTGGACAAGATTCTCGCCTGCTGTTTTTAATCCCCTCTGCACTGTGACTGACTTGAGGAGCCATTATCAAACCAGAGCAGGACACCAAGGTTTTATTTTGCTTAGCGCTGAAGAGCGTTTCAGTCACTAAGGTAAACTGTGCAGATAAATTAACGCTGAGTGAAAATGTGAAGGCAGAGTCTCAAGGTTGCAGTCTGTCCTCCACGCGTGTCTCAATCCCATCAGTCAGACTCTAGTTAATTCTGCAAACGACATTCCTATTAATGTTTCAGCTTATTTTTGCACCAGCGTCATTAATAAATAGTTAACTCCTGTGGTGTTTAGTGGTAAAAATGCTGTCTACCGTACCACTGAGCCCCACAGAGGTAATCCCAGGATTTGTTCTCTGACCTTTATTGAGGGAGCTGGCAGCAGGTGGGGCAAACAGTTAGATTCGCACTGCTCAAACTTCAAGCAATAACAATCTCCTCATCACATTCAACAGCGTTACCATTAGTGAATTTCCCACCATCAATATTCTGGGGGGAGGTTAATCAAGCACCAGTAACTGGGCGAGCCACATAAATATCGTGATTAAAGTCAAAACACTGCGGATTCTGGAATCTGAAACAAAACGAGAAAATGCTGGAAAATCTCAGCAGGTCTGGCAGCATCTGTAAGGCGAGAAAAGAGCTGACGTTTCGAGTCCAGATGACCCTTTAAGGGCCATTTTCTCTTTTGGTTTCAGATTCCAGCATTCACAGTAATTTGCTTTTATTGAGTCTGGATGACCCTTCCTCAGAGCTAAAGACAAAGAAAATGGATTTGTACTATGAGGGTGGGCAGGTGGGGTGAGGGCAGTAATCACCATTCACCATCACTATTTACATTCCCTTTGTCCAATTACAGCACCACCCCCCCCCCCAACTACCCTATTCCCCCTTCATTGTATAAATCTTGTCGATTTTCCTTGTCTTTAGCTCTGACGAAGGGTCATCCAGACTTGAAACATTGGCCGTATCCTCTCCCCACAGATGCTGTCAGACCTGCTGAGCTTCTCCAGCATTTTCTGTAAATACCATAGTTACCAGAGCAGGTCAATAGCTGGACATTTTAAGATGATTAATTCGCCAGCTAACTCCACAAAACCTGTCATAGAAACATAGAAAATAGAAGATAGAGTAGGCCATTTAGCCCTTCAAGTCTGCTGCACCATTCCTTTTGATTATAGCTCTCCATCATCTGCAAAGACAGATCAGGAATGTGGTGGAATAGTCAACACTGGCCAGGATGGGTGCAGCTTCAACAATAGTCAAGAAGTTCAAATCAATCCATGACAAATAAGCCCTCTTATTCGTCACTCCAACCACCACCTTAAAAACGTCACTCCATCAAACAACTGGTAGCACCAGTGGGTACTATCTACCAGTTACACTGCAACATCCCACCAAGGCTCCTTCAACAGCACTTTCAAAATCAATAATCTGTACCGTTTGGAAGAACAAAGCCAGCAGATGTTTGGGAACATCATTGTTTGCAAGTTCCCCTCCAAGCCGTATTATATTGCTGATCCTTCGCTGTCACTGGGTCAAAAACAGGAACTCCCTTCCTGACAGCTTTGTGGGTGCACCTACACCAGATGAATTCCAGCAGTTTCAGAAGGCTGCTTAAGGATGGGAAACAAATTAATGTTGGCAAGTGCGAGGTGGTCCACTTTGGTAGGAATAATGGTAGGAAGGGTTATTACTTACGTGGTGAAAAACTGCAGCAGGCGACGGTGCAGAGGAACCTCGGGGTCCTTGTGCATGAGTCGCAAAAACCCAGCTTGCAGGTGCAGCAGGTGGTCAGGAAGGCAAATGGGATGCTGGCCTTCATCGTGAGGGGGATTGAATATAAAAGTAGGGAGGTCTTGCTGCAGCTGTATAGGGCATTGGTGAGGCCGCAGCTGGAGTACTGTGTGCTGTTTTGGGCGCCGTACTTACGCAAGGATATTTTGGCCTTGGAGGGAGCGCAGAGGAGGTTTACTAGGCTGATGCCGGAGTTGAGGGGGTTGAGCTATGAGGAGAGGCTGAATAAACTAGGCTTGTACTCGTTAGAGTTTAGAAGAATGAGGGGAGATCTCATTGAGACGTATAAGATGATGAATGGGATGGATAGGATAGAGGTGGAGAGACTCTTCCCGCTCAGAAAGGATAGTAGGACTAGGGGGCACAGCCTCAAGATAAAGGGGGGGGCGGTTTAGAACAGAGTTGAGGAGGAACTTCTTCACTCAAAGGGTGATGAATCTCTGGAATTCTCTGCCCGTTGAAGTGGTGGAGGCTACCTCGCTAAATATTTTTAAGACGCGGGTTGATGGGTTTTTGATAAGAGAGGGGATTAAGGGTTATGGGGAGAGGGCGGGAATGTGGAACTGAGCCATGACAGATCAGCCATGATCTTATTGAATGGCGGGGCAGGCTCGAAGGGCTAGATGGCCTACTCCTGCTCCTGTTTCTTATGTTCTTATGTTACCTACGTCCCGTACAAGGCTTAAAAAACTGGCCTCTGTGTCTTTGAATTATTGAGGGGCAAAAGCAGACAGAGTAGACACCTTTGTAGATCAGTCAAGAGGCATCAATCACAGTTCACTCACCTGGCCTGTGTTGCCACCGAACTATGCTGTGATGGTCATTTTCATGAGAATCACAACTCTTCACTATGTTCTTAGCCTGTATTGGTCTCGTATATATCATTTCATTGCTGGGAAAGTACATATGCGAATTTCAAATGAAAATACCATTGGGTTTGGGTATGATGCTCATCACGGTTGAATAGCCCATGATCCCTCACTGTCCAAGATCAGTGAAGAAGGATATCTTCTGGGCTAAGCTATCTTGTGTTGCCACTGCCAATGAACCTGTCCCAGCAGAGTTGGTATTTTCAAGAAAGGAAAAGGATAATGAATGTACATTTTGATTTTTTAAAATAAATTACTTCAGATTAATGCTACATAGCAATTCTTATTTCATACCATCAAGTGAGAGGGCTACTGGAGTACCATGAAGGCATAGTACTATAAGCTGCAGTAGCTGGTTTCCTGTGCCTTGTAGATCAATTGCCCTCCTGACAGTTCCTAACCAATTACAGCCAGTCTCTCTACTTACCTCCCATGTTCTAAAATCAGTCACAACTTTTAAAACTGTTTTTTAATAAGCGGGGAACAGCTCAGTGGAAATATAGAGATGTGCAGGGGAAGTTTTTTACACGGAGGGTGGTGGGGACCTGGAATGCACTGCCAAGTGAGGTGGTTAGCCACATTTAAGATTTATCTTGATAGGCACATGAACAAACGGGAAGTAGAGGGATATAAGCGATTGGTCTAAATGGGATAACGTGATCGGTGCAGGCTTGGAGGGCCGAAGGGCCTGTTCCCGTGCTGCACTGTTCTTTGTTCTCTGTATATAGCAGGTATAAATGAGATGTTTCCACTTAGGGACAGAGACCAAAACTAGGAGCCACAGATATGAAATATTCACAAATAAATCCAATGAAGAACTCAGAATAAATGTTTGTATCCAGAAAGTGGTTAAAATGTGGAACTCATTATCACAGAGAGCAATTGAAGTGAGTAGCATGAATATACTTAAAGGGGATGCTAGGTAAGTGCCTGAGGAAGAAAGGAACAGAAGTATATTCTGGTAGGGTTACATGAAGAAGGGATGGGAGAAGGTTCGAGTGGAGCATAAACTTGTTTGTGCTAAATGGCCTGTTTATATGCTGTACTATGTAGAAGTGGTGGCCTAATGGTATTATTGCTAGACTATTAATCCAGAAACTCAGCTAATGTTTTAGGGACCCGGGTTCAAATCCTGTCATGGCAGATGGTGGAATTTGAATTCAATTTAAAAAAATCTGGAATTAAGAATCTAATAATTACCAGTGTCAATTTTCAGGAAAAAAAATCTGGTTCACTAATGTCCTTTAGGGAAGGAAATCTGTTGTCCTTACCTGGTCTGGCCTAAATGTGACTCCAGAGCCACAGCAATGTGGTTAACTCTCAATTGCCCTCCAAGGGCAACTAGGATGGATGGGCAATAAATGCTGTAAGAAGTCTCACAACACCAGGTTAAGGTCCAACTTGGTGTTGTGAGACTTCTTACTGTGTTTACCCCAGTCCAATGCTGGCATCTCCACATCATCACAATAAATGCTGGCCAGCTAGCGATGCCCATATTCCACAAATTAATAAAAAAAGACTTACATTTGCACTATGCTGTCGTTTCTGTCCACGTTATTTCTGTCCTTGGTATTTTCATTAAACATCTACCAGGTTAGTTGCAGTACATCCTGGCCAGTCCTTTTTAGCTGCCGTCCAATGAAGGTCAATTACACTGTCCTACTACCTGCTTATCCGTGACGGTGGCCATTAATTAAATTACCAATGTTTTCTGTCACATTATGATGATTCATCAATCGATCCTATTGATTAACTGCCATGTTACTGGGAACATATCAGTCTTATTTGCTTACTTGCCATGGGTTTTACAGTCATTTATTTCTATCAAGTAATGGAGGTCATTCAATCATTTACCCACTGCTATATCATAGATGTTAGTTACAGCCAATGTATTAGCTGCTCACTAGGCATTGTGAATCAATCACGGTCAAACAGGCTGGTTTACATTGCAACCTTACTGTGTGCAGCTGTCATTTGCACTCAACTCTGTAAAGTTCACAGCCCTCCCAAATTGTGTTTCTCATGTTAACCTATCCATTATAGGTCCCATTTACACTATAATTCCCTGTTGGAAAATTCGCACACGTGGATGTCGGTTGTTGTTACAGTTTTGTTCGCACTTCAGCCCCACACTCCTACAGGCACAAAGTATAGAGGGGTGGGGAGGGGTTCTTGTGAACTTGCTCCTGGTCCTGGCCAAATTTGCCATCAACAGATCCAGGCAGTGGGCGATCAAGGGGATAGTCCAAACTGACTGCCTCTCTACCAGTGTTACATTCATGGTCAAATGTCCCTGGAGAGGGAGCATGCGATATCCATAGGCACCATCAAGGCCTTCCATTGGCCATCACAATGATTGGGGTATCTTTTTGACCCTTTTAATAATCATTTGGTTTAATGTTTTAAAATTTCATTTGTGATTTGCTTTTGTTTCAGGCAGTACCCCTTTTACTATTTCCCTCAGTTTATTTAATTTAGTTTAATGGGTTAACTCAAAAGAGATGGCTGTCAGTTGCGAACAGGACTGTTATTGGGTGTGATACTTGTTACAGTCAAATAGCACGTCACCCTTACACATCAGCGCTGATGAAATGATGAACCATACAGTTGCTTGCTGGGCTGGAATTAAGCACAGAGAGTCATGCTATCTGTCAATTGTACCACCATTCATTGTGCTGTAGTTACCAGGCTAGGATGATCTACATCAATTGTGAGCTAACATACCACAACTGACCAGAACTGTTAACATTATTTGCCCCTCAATGCCCTCTGTGCAGGGAGGCTAGTGATGCTACCATGTGTGCATAAACATTTGGTCCAATACTTCAGAACACAATTTTTAACACATCAAAATTGTATTGAAAAACATTTATGAATGTGAAAGATATTGTACTGGGACTTTATGAACTGAATGTAAGTATTAATTCACCTTAATGACCAGTGTGAAGTTTTGCAATGGGACCTTGGATGACCAACTGTGGTACGTTATTCAACCTAATTAAAATACAATCGAAGAATTAACAAGTGACACTTTATAAACTAAGAGCATGGAGTATTATAAAACCGCACAGCAAATACTTGGCAACTAAAGAAGAAAGAAAATGAGGAAATGGCATACTTTCAAAATTAAATGAATGGTTAAACCTGGACTGATGAGCAGGTAGGAACTCAGCTATTATCTGTGAATGAGTAAGGACATTTAGTTTATCTAGGATGCTAATTCAGAAGCAAGGGATTAGCAACGTGTTTCACAGTCCATCCTAGCTTCCATTCATTAGAATGAAGACTTCAAGTTGGTTATCACTGTATCATGTACTTTATCTTAAACTGACATTACTCTAGTATCCTATACCAGAAGACTGTTGTACTCCTTTGAAGACTATGTTCAATGCAAATTTAATTGTAGTGAGTGACAGTGTGTAATTAAGTTTCTCGTAGTTGCAATTTATTTTGCATTTTCCTTGTCACCTCCAGTGATGGTTCCCAGATTCAGCTGAAAATAATTTATGAATCTTGTTGTTTTTAAAGCCTAAAATAACATTGCTTTCTCATCCAATATTTTCTATAATATGTACTTTCTCATCCAATATTTTCTATAATGTGTACTATCCAAGTTCCCAACTGTGTTTTCATTGCACGTTGATCTAGACTGAGGTATCATTCTTGTTTCGGCACTTTGTGTTGTCTGAAGTTCACTGTAAGGTAAGTTCATCATTATTCGATGCAACATTCCAAATGCAGTCTGGCCAACTTTCCACTTAATGCATCTCGTCAATTCTCCACAATGTATTTTAACGCTGTGCTTTCTTATCACTATCTTATGCCATTTATACACTTTACATAATTTCTCAAAAATAATTTATAAATCTTTAATATGATACTCTCTTGTGTAATCATGATGTGTATTGTATTATCTTGTGTTTTCCCATTTAATAAAACATTCTCATCCTGGTACTTCAACTCTGTAAATTGGTGACTTCTTTTGTATGCCATTTTTCATGTTATTTATATGTTGCAGGTGTTCAGATAATGTTCAAGGTGACATTCAATTAAAATTTTTAAACTGTTTAAACAGTTTCTTTCCTCCCTTTTTTTATTCATTCATGGGATATGGGCATCACTGGTGGGCCAGCATTTATTGCCCATCCCTAGTTGTTCTTGGAGAGCAGTTGAAAGTCAACCACATTGCTGTGGCTCTGGAGTCACATGTAGGCCAGACTAGGTGAGGATAGCAGATTTCCTTTCCTAAAGGACATAAGTGAACCAGATAGGTTTTTCCGACAATTGACAATGATTTCATGGTCATTAATAAATTCTTAATTCCAGATTTTTCTTTATTGAATTCAAATTCCACCACCTGCTGTGGTGGGATTTGAACCCAAGTCCCCAGAACATTGGCTGAGTTTCTGGATTAATGGTTTAGTGATAGTGCCATTAGGCCATTACCTCCCCCTTGAAGTGGACATGTCCATGTCTATCTATTTACAAATAATAAAATGCTATGTTCAAAGTACATGGAAACAAAACCATTTTTCAGTCCCCAATGGGTTTTCTCCTGGGTTGTTTGTTGCAGTGTCTAGAAGATTCATCTTCAATTCCTGGAGGCTCCAGGCCAATCCTGTAAAGTTCTACAAAGACTGAAACGTGTCATTATTTCATAGTGAAATAGTAACAGGACCAAGAAGAGATTGGTCATTTGTAGCAATATCTTTCATTCTGGATTGGGCTGGAGGGGATGTCAGCAAAATGTGAAAGTTGAATTTTGACAAATGGAACAATGTCTTTTTAAATAGTTTATTTTCAGGTTTTCTAGAAATGTGGTTTGTATACAAGAGGATCATGGAAGCATAAGACAGTTTTTAAGTCTTGATCATTAATCAAGTTTTGATGTGAAACATTAATCAGTTTTTCCAGATTATTCTCTAACAAACAAATGCAATATTAGAGATATAGTTGTCTATATAATCCCATTGTGGGATTCTTTATAACAATTCTGCTGTTATTAAGTCAAAGGTTTGTCAGGAGCTGAAAATGGCTCAGATTAGGGCTTTCTCCTTCTTTCAGTAACCTCCACCCACCACTGGAGTTCAGTAGTTTGGATTAGAGCGAAGCCACGTGGTGATGGGATATTTTCACAATGGTCCAATGGTCAAGCTGTTATTAAACTCTGTGTCTGTGTCAGAAAGATCATTCTCAATCTTACACCCCTTTAATGTTTCACCTGTCCCTCTGCCTTGTGCATATGCCCCACTGCTCTTGAAATCCTCATTTAAATCATTATTCCAGTGAGGCTTGTTTTCTCCAATCTGTTGCTTATTGCCCTCCAATCTCTTCACAGTACAGGCAAAATCTTGCGGATGCTGGAGCATAAACAAAAACAGAAAATGTTGGAAAACCTCAGCAGGTCTGACAGCATCTGTGTAGAGAGAATAGAGCCAATGACCTGGGTCATCCTGATTCGAAATGTTGGCTCTGTTCTCGCTCCACAGATGCTGTCAGACCTGCTGACATTTTCTGTTTGTGTTCCTCAAAGTACATCTCACCCAACACTAAGGTGGCAGACTTATCTTTTCAAATGTCTGCCACACCTCCAGTTCTCTCCCTCCCAAACTATCCTTGCTCTTCATGCTCCAGTGAATTGCTTTTACAGCACTCACCCTTGCTTTCAAATCCCGTCATGGACAATCTAACTAAGTCAATTTCTGAGGCATATTCTTGAATTGACCCTATGCTCCTTCAATATAGACATACTCTTTGTCCTGACACTCAACTATTGGTTACAGTTGTCAACTCCTTCTCTTCCCTCAAAAAAACCCCTCAACTCTTCCACTATATTTTTATCCTCCACCTTCATTTCTCCCTTTTGTTCAGCGCCTGCTCCCTGTAAAACACTTGGAGACGTTCCTCTGCTTGGGAGGAACACTTTAGAAACGAATCTTGGTTTCCCAGTCACAATCTAGTTTATCATCCTGATCATTTTGCCTTTACACTTCTAATTTTTTATTAAAACTGCAATCCTCCCTTCCCCCATTCAAAAAAAAGGCTTTGACTCCTTGAGAGTTCTATTCACTCACTGGTATCTTGCCAGTGTGATCATTCGCCATGTGGAAGCCTTGATAATTTGTATTGACAAGCTATTTCATGATAAAGGATGGATCAGAGGTGACCCATCCTGCGATTTAAATTATTTTGCTAAATGAAGCAAAGTTCTCACAGTTTTTAACTGACATAGTAAATGCTTATAGTGCTTGTTGTCTAAACATGATGCCATTACCTTTGTAAACTAGAGAAGAGGACACTCATTGTGATTGGGAGAACAATTGTTCCTTCCTACGGCACTTCTCACTTGCCACCACATGCTTTATCAGCCCAGCATTTAGCACCCAAATCTACCAGTATTCCTGTTACAGAATGGCCCATATCATTCAGGAGACAATGATAGTTGCAGGCAGTAAATAACTAGTTCTGCTTGTTCTAATTGGGCACCATTGTCTCATCATTTGTACTGTTCACAACTCTATTAGTGACACCACTGTAGGAGTGGAGAAGTGAGGAACAAGCTCACTACCACCATAACCCTTGAAGTGATTTTGGTTCCCCCTCTTTTGCTTCAAGTAACATTTGGAATTGCTCAGATGACCTCCTGAACTCTTTTGAACTCACTGGACCTCAACCTTCACCCAGAAATTGATAGTACTGAGCCACATTCCTTCAAATTGTGTCTGCTTGCATTTTTAGCAATATTCTGTGGTAAAACCACATGCAGTGCCTCAGTGTTCAAAACCATTCCTGGAGGCTGGGGCTGCACATTTTCAGTCTTAACATGTACCATCACAGCATGGACTGGCGTTTGTCTGGACTTAACTATTGCAATGTATTACCTGGATCACCTCACCCATTCTATTCTCTGTAAACTTGAGGTCATCCAAAACTCTAGAACATAGAACAGTACAGCACAGTACAGGCCCTTCGGCCCTCGATGTTGTGTTGAGCTATGTCCAACCCCAAGATCAAGCTATCCCACTCCTTATCATTCTGGTGTGCTCCATGTACCTATCCAATAACTGCTTGAATGCCCACGTCTTAGCTCGCACCAAGTCCTACTCACCCAACACCCCTAGGCTTGCTGACCGTACGTCAATCAATGCCTTGATTTTAAAATCCTCATCCTGTTCTCAAAGCACTCCGTTGCTCTGTACTTCCTTATCTCTCATCTCCTCCAATCCCAAAACGCTGTACGATCTGTGTGCTTGGCAATTTCTGTCCTCTTTTGATTGTTCTGCCATTGGTAGCCACAGCTTCAGCTGCTAGAACCCGAAGGTCTGGAATATTCTGCTTATCCCTCTGCCTCTCTATCTCACTTTCCTTCTTTAAGACACTCCTTAAAACCTAGCTCTTTGTCTCAGCTAAAAGGAAAATATTGCGGATGCTGAAATCTAAAACACGAACAGAAAATGCTGGAAAATCTGACAGCATCTATGGAGAGCGAATATTTTATTAATGTCACAAGGAGGCTTACATTAACGTTGCAATGAAGTTGCTGTGAAAATCACCCAGTCGCCACACTCCGGCGGCTGTTTGGGTACACTGAGGGAGAATTTAGCATGGCCAATGAACCTAACCAGCATGTCTGTCGGACTGTGGGAGGAAATTGGAGCACCTGGAGGGAATCCATACAGACTCGAGGAGAACATGCAAACTCCACACAGACAGTGACCCAAGATGGGAATCAAACCAGGTCCCTGGTATTGTGAAACAACAGTGCTAACTGGCCAATGTTTCAAGTCAAGATGACCCTTCATCAAAGCTGGAGAAGGCTCAGCCAGACCCAACCCAAAATATTTGTATCAGACCTGCTGAGATTTTCCAGCATTTTCTGTTTTTGTCTTTGAACAAGATGTTGGCAACCTGACATAATATCTCCATATGTGAGTCAGTGTCATATTTTGTTTTACAATGCTCCTATGGATTTTTTTTTTACCTTAAATGCATTAGACCAATTGTTTAGATACCTGGTGGATACATTGGAAACTCATAGCAACAGGTTTTCATTATATCTGGTACGTGAACTGTTCTGCCATTGTAAATGTCAGTCTTTACTCATTATACTTCATGGACACAATAAATTAGTAATGGTTTATGTGCTTCCCAATTACTAATAGTTTGTGACATCCTTTTGGTTAAAAGGACTGCTTCAGTAATCTCACAGGAGACTCTTCTCCCAGTTGGAGCTAAATTGAGCTATCACATGACCCAAATTGGGATCCTAATTTAGCCATACACAAATGTAACACACATCCTTTTTGATTTGTAAGCTTAAGTTTCTGCCTTGATAGACTGCATATTGGTGGATCCAGTTTCAACTCAGCAAATTGGGGAGATCAATTAACCTTATTCAATTTGGCACTGTCATTTCCTGCTGGGAATCATTTGGTTTCAACAAGAAATTGCAATCATTTCTTTCCACCAGTCTCCTCGTAAGGAGTTAGAATATTGCTTACACTTTCTGGATACCAACAGAGGTGTGCATCCTAGGTGGATGGTACCAGATCACTTCATTAAACATAAAGTTTATTCATTTCACATGGCTTAAGGCACATAGGAATAGAATAGGCCATTTGGCCCTTCCAACCTGTTCTGCCATACAATAAGATCATGGCTGATCTGACATCTAGAACCCTCTACCCACCTTTGTCCCATGTCCCTTAATACCTTTGGTAAACAAAAATCTAGCAACCACAGATTTACAATTCATCATCCAAGCATCAGCTGCAGATTATGCAAGACAGTTCGAAACCTCTACCACTCTTTGCATGAAGGTATATTTCTTGAAAGGTCTGTCTCAAATTTTTCAGACTCTGTTCCTTGGTCCTACACTCCCCACCAGCAGAAATATTTATACAACAGAAATACAATACTTTTCACTGTACACTAATGTGAAAATAATAAATCAAATCAAATTAGTTTCTCTTTATCCTGAGTGTTCACCTTAACATTTTTGAAACTTCTGCAAAATCACGTCTGTGTAATCTCTCCTTGAAATTTGACCCTAACCAGGTAGCAATCTGGTAAATCTTCACTGTTCTCTCTCAAAGGCTTTCGTTCCTAAGGCGTGGTGCCCAGAACTGTTCCCAACACTCCAGGCATGACCTGATGTGGGCTTTGTTTAGGTGAAGCATGGTTTCGATCCACTTATTCAAAGTGAAGGGAAGGTTTCCAAGCAAAGGTTTTGAGGGAAAACACACTGTGAGGTGCCTTCTCCATTACCTTTCCAGCAGGAAACCCAGCAGTTCAGGAGAAAGGTGATTCTACCAGTTCCAGTGTGATCATTGAAATAGGTTTTCACTGAGGCTACATAAGGCAAGCCCATCTGTGGTCTAACACTCAGATCGAAACAAAACTGTTCAAGTTTAACAAGGAAATGTGCTCACACTTTTGGTGGTTTGCACAGGGTGTCTGTTGTTGTTCCTACTCTCCTCATCTTAATTATTTTGGAGTTAGTCTCTATTGTGGAGCTGAGGTTATCTATTTTGTAAGGTCATATTCATTGTTTGATAATGGTGCCACGCAGTGACCTCAGCCACTCATTCCTTCAGGACTGTTGTAGGCTGCCTGTAATAAGATTTTGTACAAAGGACCATTTTCCCTTAGAGCTCAGGAGCAGTGGTGGAATTTAGGTGAGCATTACCAAAGTCTTAGTGACCACCACCAACCATGTGAGTCCTTCGGAACATCAAATCCAGCCTTGATTCAGTGGTGTTAGGAGAGTATATCATACCAAAGATTGAAGGCCCTATGAGGTAGGTGACCTTTTCCTTGAACAAAGCAATGGTTCCTAGTTCTAAATTGCATATTTTATTAAAATCCAAGAAATACAGTAAAACGTACTGTACTGTAGTCTGCTGAATAAGTTATAAATAACGCAGATATCAAGACATAATATTAATTTTACATGATTATTCTCAATATATATTTTTCCCATATATTAGAGATGAACAGTAGACTTAAGTGGTCAAATACAATTAAAATAATGATCCAGAAAAAAGTGTAGCTTGGGGAAATTCCCACTGAAAGCCAATGGATGTTTGGCTGCCTGTGATGGGTTCCAAAAATCCCAGTCTAGGTGTTGGTTGAAATTCACGTCTTTTAAAATCATAATGCTTAAGCAGGCAAAGGAGATCCCACTCCCCCAGTTTACCAGAGCAATACATGTTGGAAACCAGATTAACTGGCAATAACTTCTCTTGCAGAAAAAAAACCTACATAGGTTAACTTTTGCATTTGTTGTTTTAAATAGGTAGCTGCATAGCTAGATAACTTGCATTCTGCTATTGTGAACCTAACAAGTAGCAAAGATCTCAGGAATAACATTAGCAAACAAAGGAGTACGTTGACTAAAATAATGATTTTTTAAGAAAAATTGCACAGTAAAATGAAACGATTACAGAATATTTTAGTATAATCAAAAAATTAGAAAACTCAGATAGATGTTAGTAAATCTTCAATTTTTTTTTAACGTAGCTTTCAAGATAGGTTTCCTTCCCTCCCCAACCTCCTGGTGAGTTTTCCTGCTCCAATCTGCCTCTTTCAACTGTACTGTTCTTACAGCCGTCAAGTTGTGATACGTGGTTTTGTATCAAGTAAACTTGAGGCAGCATTCCATATTAGTCCTTTTTAACCGCTCTTACTTTTTCTTGTACCATGCACCCCTATTTATAAAACTCAGAATGCTAGTGGCCTTTGTAAGGTATTACCCACCTGTATTTGGACTTTCAAGGAAATACTTGTTGACTTTCTTGTTTATTTATTAGTATCACAAGTAGGCTTACATTAATACTGCAAGAAGTTACTGTGTAGATCCCTAGTTGCACCCAACTGTTGGACATTTTGTCCATAATGTTTTACTTTTTTTCCAATCCTCGACGTTTTTGTTTTTGGGTGTGGGTTCATTTGACTGGTTTTTACCAAGGACAAAAGTGGATCCAGTAGTGACTGATGGGGTATACCACTTCCCTCTTTTTAACAGATGAAATAACATTTCCCCCACTAATTGTTTTCTACTCCCAAACCAATTATCTGTGTTTAGGCAATGTGAAAAAACAAACAATACACTGGGATGGATGTACAGCCAGAAAAGGGGACGACTTTTCAGTTGAGGTTGCGGGGTGTTGGTTGGATGGTAATTGTGGTACTTGTGTGTAGCCCTTGATGCCATGCTACAGAAGTGATGTGCAAATATTAGAGAAGAATAAACCCAAGTGAGAGGATGATGCATTATGGATGATGGTCACAAAAGCTCAATTCCTTACCCTAGACTGATAATCTGGTGGCACAGTGGTTAGCGCTGCTGCCTCACAGCACCAGGGACCCGGGTTCAATTCCAGCTTCGGATGGCCATCTATGTGGAGTTTGCACATTCTCCCTGTGTCTGCGTGGGTTTCCTCCCACAATCCAAAGATGTGCAGGTTAGTTGGATCGCCATGCTAAATTGCCTCCTACTAACAGGTAAATGCATTGGGTTACGGGGATAAGGCCTGGGTGGGATTGTCATTGGTGTAGGTTCGATGGGCTGAATGTCTGCTTCTGCACCGTAGGGATTCTTTGAAAACAGTTTTGACGCTTGAAGATATAAATGGCAACATTTTGCTGTATTAGCCCAAGAACTCCTGCAAACCATACCTTGTGTGTGTGGCATGGATAAGCCAAAGATCTGCTCCTAGCTCCACTGACCAAAATTTAAACAGTCCGTTTAAACTGGGTGAAATCAGGTTCTAGATTTCTGCCATTACCACTCCTCCCAAATTGACCTTCCTTCCTCTCTGACCCCAGAAATTTCCAGCCTCATACATTAGGGGCTTTGAAAATTGGCTATTAAACTAGAACAAAGAGAACAAAGAAAATTACAGCACAGGAACAGGCCCTTTGGCCCTCCAGGTCTGCACTGACTATGCTGCCCGACTGAACTAAAACCCCCTACCCTTCCAGGGACTATATCCCTCTATTCCCATCCTATTCATGTATTTGTCAAGACACCCCTTAAAAGTCACTACCGTACCTGCTTCCACTACCTTCCCCAGCAGCGAGTTCCATGCACCAACCACTCTCCGTGTAAAAAAACTTGCCTTGTACATCATCTTGTACAACAGTGAAAGGAAGATGACCAGAAAAATAATGTTCAATGCTGTCATGGTGTTAAAAGAAAAACCCTTGATTTTTCTCATGTTTTATAACCGTAAGGTGTGAGTTTAAATCTGAATAATATTCATCAGTCGAACACACTTCTGAGTTGTATGAATGGTAAGAATCTATAGCCACTTGCTGGCATTACTTTGTCTCCTTCTTAGATCATGCTTCCCACCAAATGTTTGTGGGTCAGATGACGAGAATTTATGTGGTTGTCAGCTATCTAAATATCTCTGCAATTTTATCATGTGCTATAAAGCCCCATACCTTAGAAGCTTTGAAGGACGCTCTCCACAGACCTTGTGGATTTTTCCACCTCATAACCATCCATAAATATAAAATTAATAACACCCTTCTATTTTATCAAAGGTAGTCTTGTTAGAGGCAACTCTGTAATAGAATCTTCAGTGAGCTTATACAAGCCTCTCTCTGATCATGCATGTTTTTATAATTGCTTCCTAACCTTTAAACATACCCTGAAGCCATTTGTTATCCTGTGGATAGTGAAAGAGATAGTGTTAAATATTTCCTTGTCTTCCCTCACAATGTTGGACAGCACAGAATGCAAGCACCAGCAAACAATTTGATTTTGGATTCCAACAGTTCTGCTCTGGAAACAGCTGTCAGAGGTTTTGCGTTGATGATCCAAATTTCTATTTTTTTCTGAGCCTTCCAATGCGCTTTAGGAAAGGTACTTTACATTCCTCTGCAGTTAGCTTTAGGGGAAATTGGTAACCAGAAACATACTTGTTTGCAGGTTTAACAGTCTCCCTTCCCCTCTGCCCATCGCTTCTCTTCTAAAGGCATTCAATTTTTGTTAGTGTTTGTCTTCAGCCCATTGAACCACAAGCCATAAAGAGCTTCTCATCCAATGTCTTCACACATTGACTTCTAGTAAGGTGCAAACAGTAGTTGCAATCCTGGCTGACCTTCCCTCCCTCCTTAATTCAAGGTTGTTCAGATCAGAACAGCTCAACTGGAAGACCCATATGTCTGCCAAAGACCGCACAAGTCTGAATAAAAAGAGGAACACGCTTAGGGCCTGTCTGGCTCTTGTCATGACGCATTGACCTGGTGTGCCATCAGTTTACAGGATATGAAAATTGGTCTTTACTAGTTTAGCACAGGATTCATTTCACAACAGCAGCAGTGAAACTTTTATCTAGATTTTACTCAAGATTATGTACATAATCTTCTTAAAGACTAACGCAGACTACCAGTTAAAAAAAAACTGAAAGATGATGGTATACCACAAAGCTAAAATAGATCATTTACTTTAAATTATATATGTATACAGTTTATTTGATAAATTAGCAACATTGGAATCGGTGTAGACCATTCAGCCAGTCCAATCTGTTCCACCACTTAATTGGATTGAGATTGATCGGATAATGCTAATGAGTTTTTAGTTTTCCAAGTCTTTGTTCTTGTTTTAACTACACCTAAAGTATAAGTGCATCATTTTCTGACAAATAAGGACTAACATACCCTTAACATTAGGTAGCAGGATGATATGCTGATGTTTTGTGTTACAGAAGAGTTCCGCTCTACAAACACCTCACGGCGAGAAGGTAAGATTTCGCACGTGGAGCTTGCAAAGTGATCTGTGTGGACAATGCCCTTGCAAATGGAGGCCTTCAAAAAGTCCGTAGTGACAATGCAAGTAAGTTTAGATCTACGGTGTGTAGGGTGGCGGCTTCTCATCAGGTGGAAAGTATGCCGGGGAGTAGCGAGGAGGAGTGTTTGGCGGCCACATGTAACTGGAAGCAGACTGTGAAATAGACTGTGAGTCATCAGATGGCGTGGAAGCTGAGAATATACTTGGATGCTGGAAAAGAGAAACAGTACACGTTAACTGCTTCAATTGCACAGTTCACCCCAATGTCTATGACGTTTATTGTTTACCTGGTAAAAGCAAAATACTACTGCTGGAACCTGAAGGAAAACCTCAGCAGGTTTGACAGCATCTGTGGAGAGAGCCAATGTTTTGAATAAGGATGACCCTTCGTCAACTCTGAATGTAGCCCAGTCCACCACGAAAACCAGCCTCCTATCCACTGACACTGTCTACACTACCCGCTGCCTCGGAAAAGCAGCCATCATAATCAAGGACCCCATGAACCCCGGACATTCTCTCTTCCAGCTTCTTTCATCGGGAAAAAAATACAAAGTTCTGGGATCACATACCAACGGCTCAGGAACAGCTTCTTCCCTGCTGCCATTGGACTTTTGAATGGACCTACCGTACATTAAGCTGATCTTTCACTACACCCTAGCTATGACTGTAACATTACATTCTGTGCCCTCTCCTTTCTTTCTCCCGTGTACTCTATGAAAGGTATGTTTTGTCTGTATAGCGTACAAGAAACAATACTTTTCACATTTCCCAATACATATGACAATAATAAATTAAATCAAATCAAAAGCTGTAAGACCTGCTGAGATTTTCCAGTATTCACTGTTATTGTTTACATGGTGTTTAGCAGGAAATGTTCTTGTGCTATGCAAACTCACACATACAGAATTTATCAAGCACTTATTACAATGACGCCTTACGCTTTTAATCTGATTAGGCACTTGTTTCAAAGACTAAAGCCAGAACATGACAAGCACCCAGAGCTTAATAGAGTTAAAAAACAAACAGCAAATCTTGCAAATACAAATCAACAAAACTAGCAGTTGCTTTCAAATGCAACAATAGATTGCAAAAGGAGATATAAAATGTTGAAGTTTATTTATTAGCCACAAGTAGGCTTACATTAACATTGCAATAAAGTTACTTTGAAAATCCCGTTGTTGCCACACTCCGGTGCCTGTTTGGGTACATTGAGAGAGAATTTTATCATGGCCAATCCACCTAACCAGCATGTCTTTGGACTGTGGGAGGAAACCGTGTAAAATCCACACAGATAGTGATCCAAGCCGAGAATCAAACTTGGGTCCCTGGCGCTGTGAGGCACCAGTGGTAACCACTGGCATTAAAACTTTGAAACATTAACTCTTTCTTTAAGGATATATTTATGTTCAGTTGACTTCCTGCTGGATAATCTGTAGTTTGGAGAGGATGGTGGCTCTGAACTGAGAGAAACCCTTTGGTAGGGGATAGCATTAAGACACTGCATGGCCAAAAGTTATATATTGCCATTAGCTGGCGATGTACCAGTCAGTAATTGACTATACCCTTAACTCCCAGGCATCAATCAGCTCTACCATCGTTGTCTTCCTCACGAGCATTGGCAATTTAATCTTTAGACATTTACTGTGTGGCACAACTCCAGAAACCAGCCATTCAGCCCAATTGGCCCAAGCTGTTGTTTTAGCCACCTAAGCCTCTTCCTCAGTTGCTAATGTGGATGAAAAAAACCCAGCAAGAAAACTGATCTGATCTTTGAGTGAAGATAAGAAAGAAAATTGTGGTTGTGAGATTTTTGAAATTAAACAAAAACTCCCAAATTTGAACTAATAATGCCATGAATACACAACAGATCAGTCTGCATGTTGGAAAGAGAAAAGACTGGCCAATGATTTGAGTGTAAACCTACCATTAGAATCATGTGGAGTTTGTAATGTGCGTCAGTTAATGGGACAGTTTTAAATCGCTGGGAGCATACGACACAAAAGATAAGCCAAACATACAATAATATCATTGCACTTTCAGAAATAAAGCAGAGTGGAATATGCCCCAATTCTAGCTTACCCAGTTGTAAACTGCAGGGCCAAACTAATTTACATAGGCAGAGGTGTGAGGATGTGTAAGTATAACTGGCATCATCTCATATTACCGAGAAGATATTGGGACCCAAATGGTCTATGAAGAGAGAGCAGGGTTTGGGCTAGCAACTACCTGAAGACCTGATATAGCAACGCGTATGGAGTTTGTTACTGTTTGGGTGGTAGGTTCTAATTAGAACAGTAGATAGTTTGGATGTAGGGAGGATGTTTCCACTAGTAGGAAAAACTAGAACCAGAGGGCACAATCTCAGGCTAGAGGGATGATCCTTTAAAACAGAGATAAGGAGGAATTTCTTCAGCCAGAAAGTGGTGAATCTGTGGACCTCTTTGCCGCAGAAGGCTGTGGAGGCCAAATCATTGAGCGTCTTTAAGACAGAGATAGATGGGTTCTTAATTGATAAGTGAATCAAAGGTTGTGGGGAAAAGGCAGGAGAATGGGGATGAGAGAAAAATATCAGACATTTGAATGGCAGAGCAGACTCAATGGGCCGAGTGCCTATGTCTTATGGTCTAACAGATTCAGTCAGTCATTGTATCTTGGATATGGTTCAAAAGGAATACAAAAATTAATAGTTGTGGTTCATTGCAAAGGTACATTTAAAATTTCCCAGGGGTAACAAAGGTTATGTTGCCTGTGCAGTGTCAGGGTAAAGACACTTCCTCACAGCTGGCAAAGAACTTGGGAGTGGGAGGGGAAGGATCCATTTGTCATGGTCCAATGACAGAAGTAGAACTAGGTATGAAGTGTGGCTGAGCTTTTGTCTCCATTATATGGGGAGTGCCCATGGCGAACATCAGAAGAATGAAAAGCAAAAGACGTTCCAACCGGAAACTGATGGAAGGAAGTTTGTCGAGCTAGTTTCATTTGCCAGTTGAGAAAAAAATTCTAGAATTGCTCCAGTCAAAGCTGATTGCTAGGAACTTTCTCTGAGACCATGAGACAAATGGCAGATTTTCTGGCTGTTCCCATCTGCAGAATCCTCTAGTTCTGCTGGTGGTGACTCCCCACCACAGGGGAGGGTGCAAACAATGGGAAACTAGCGAAGAGATCGGAAAATCCCTCTACTGGCTAATGGAAGGTTACCTCCACCGCTTGAAAACATAGTGTGGTTGGGAGATGGGGAATCCTCCCCATAGCAACAGAAGTAGGCCATTTGGCCCATCGAGTCTGCTCTGCCATTCAATGAGGTCATGACTGATCGGATATGGTGATCCATTTTCCCACTTTATTCCCATAACCCTTGATTCCCTTACTGATTAAAAATCTGTCTGTCTCAGCCTTGAACACATTCCACCCCAGGCCGCTTGATAAGTCTGATAGTGACTGAGGTAACTTACCCACGAAACAGTGTAATTTGTAGAATTTCGGGAATATCTGCTTTGGTCTTCATTTTTGGGTGTTTTGAGGGGGAAGAGCTGGGGGCATTTCTCTGGCAGCAGCCATTTTTTTTCAGGAGTTTGGTGCATTTTAGAATCGCATATTTGACTTATGTCCCAAATCAGCACCCTCAACTCCACTCTTTTGCACTGAAAGTGTTGGAAATTCGAAGCCAGAATATCATGCCATAGAGATTAGGGAGACTTCCAACTCCTCATCTTGTAGAAAGGGACTATCACCATTAGGCCAATGACAGTCATGGAATTAGAAGCTTGGTGCACATTGTGATTCCTACTCTGGAACTGGTACATTTTACGCACACCCATTAATGGGCTCCAGGTCTTATTTACAGATTCTTGCCCAGATTCTTGAAGGGCAAGTCTCACAGTTCGTGGCATGATATTTGACGGTGGAACTCAGGGCAGCACAGTCTGATTCCATCTGCTCTCGACATCTATACGTTTTGACATACCAGATCAAGTGCCTTCCCTTTGGAGCCTGACTACACTAAGGCTAATCTTAACGATGACTAGA
This sequence comes from Carcharhinus amblyrhynchos, assembly GCF_965287045.1. NCBI lineage: Eukaryota > Metazoa > Chordata > Chondrichthyes > Carcharhiniformes > Carcharhinidae > Carcharhinus > Carcharhinus amblyrhynchos. The sequence continues at coordinate 129,479,080 of NC_137327.1, forward strand.
TAGATCAGTTATCTTCAAACAGACCAACCAACATGTTTAAGAACCTTCTGGCCCATAGGGCTAAATGCCTGATTGCATTATCGGAGAAGCCTCACTATTTTCACCTTAAAGCAATGCCAAAGCTTTGAATTCAATGAAGTGTGTTTTGCCTGAAGACAGGACCCATCACACACCCCAGATATAGCCTCTTCCACCTTCTTCCATTGGGAAGAAAATACAGAAGTCTGAGATCACATACCAAATGACTTAAGAATGGCTTCTTCCCTTCTGCCATCAGACTTTTGAATGGACGTACATTATATTAAGCTGATCTTTCTCCAAACCATAGCTATGACTGTAACTCTACATTCTTTATCCTCTGCTTTCCTTCTCTATGAATGGTATGCTTTGTTTGTATAGTGTGCAACAAACAATACTTTTCACTGCATACTAATACATGCAACAGTAATAAATCAAATCAAATCAACTGGATTAATAATATCACATGTATTAGCATACAGTGAAAAGTATTGTTTCTTGCGTGCTATACAGAAGAAAGGCGAGGGTGCAGAATGTAGTGTCACAGTCATAGCTAGAGTGTAGAGACTATCATCTTCAAATCTGGAACAGGAATTGAACCCACACAGTTGGGGTTGCTCTAGGTCATATGTTAGCTTCCCAGCTAACTGAGCTAGTCATCTGGCGCAATCAAACGAGGAAAAGAAAATGCACTTAGCAATTATCACATTCCATTTCATTAGTGAAGTATATAAGATACTGGAAGAAGATCCAGTAATATTGTCCAACCATTTTGACAGATACCTGAATATCGTATGGGCTGTAAGGTGGCAGATGTGGAGGCCCAGGATAGAAGTTGGTGTAGGCCAGTACCTGTTGTCCAGGATCATACATTATGGGTGGAGGTGGAGGTTCCGGTGTGTAGGTGATCTGAGAAGCAGTTGGTGTCTGCTGGGGGTAATAGCAGAGAAAGAGAGTTTTAACCATTTGGCTCTAAATGGGAGTGAACTCACTTGATATCACTTCTGAAACAGCAACCTCCAGATTAACTAGTTAAACGTTTCACTCTAAGGCCGGGATTCTCTGGCCGTTCACACTGACAGGATCCTCTGGTCCCACTGGCTGTGCTTCCACGGGGTTTCCCGGCAGTGTGTGTTGCCTGCAATGGGAATTCCCATTGACAGAGACAGGACCAGAAGATACCACCACCAATGAACTGAGAAAAACTCTTGAGGAGAGGCCAGATAATCTCACCCTTAAATCTCTTCAGTTAAGCAGTTATCAGGCTGTTACAGGTGAATTCAAAGGTTGATGTAATTTTAAAAAAAGACGAATAGGGGGTCATTTTCCCGTCCCGCCCGCCACAGGGATCGTAGCGGGCGGAGGGGCGAACCATGAAAAGTTCTGCTGATCTTTGGTGAGAATTTTGGATGAGTGCGGCCGGAAAGTCCCACCCTCCGTGTCATGAAAATAGGTCCGAATATTTCAGTAATGAAATCTAACCACACTGAAGACACCAAAACATGGGACATTATAAACCCACAGAGCCAATGAGACGTAGATAACTAGGATGAGCAGTCACCCCAAAATGTTCTTTTAATCCGAATGCTCCCACAATATTACTCAAGATGTAGCAAATGTTTAACTATTTTGTTTACACGCGCTATTTCACTTCATAAGTTTTACAATTGTACTCGTGAGCTGTGGTTTAAAATGATTTATACACAAGAACTTCCCTCTCCTGGTCACCCTGTTTCCCGCTGATGTACATTCTATTTGATATGGACAAAGCTGTACCAACAGCTTCCCTTCCATATAAATGTTTCTATTTAGGTATTAGCTGCTCTCTGGCACTCTCAGATGTTTGAGCATCGAGAGTGAATGTCAGCAAGCTGTACCCCTTTCACAAGTATGAGTTGACTGTGACCCAGAGTGAGAGTCATGGCTCATTTTTCACATTTTGTAACTCAGTGGGGGGGGATATTGAGACCACTTGTAGCAAGCGCAGGCCTAGCTAAGACCACCTTTATAGCATCAACTGACCAACAGTTGAAGAGAGCTGGGATTTTCCTAGTTGTGGTGAATCATCGAACAATTGGGAAAAGATATTGACTCAGTGCTATAGGGGTCTGACAACGCCTGCTGATTGCAAACTACAGCTACTCAGCTAACACCTCCTGCTTCTAGGCAGGGGATGCAGTTTGGGAAAGTGTCCAACACTTGCAGCGCTCCCAATATTGTCACATTGAACAGAATCACTCCTTCAATAGGATTTTATGCAAAACTTCTAAAGCCTCTCCTCAACTGCTATTTGCCAAATGTCTATGTTTATGTTCAAGTTTATTTATTAGTGTCTCAAGTAGGCTAACGTTAACACTGCAATGAAGTTACTGTGAAAATCCCGCAGTCGCTACACTCCAGCGCCTGGTCAGGTGCACTGAGGGAGAATTTAGCAAGGCCAATGCACCTAACTAGCACATCTTTCGGACTGTGGGAGGAAACTGGAGCACCCGGAGGAAACCCACACAGACCCAGGGAGAACGTGCAAACTCTGCACAGACAGTGACTCAAGCTGGGAATTTAACTCGGGTTCCTGGAGCTGTGAGGCAGTCGTGCTAACCACTGTGCTGCCCTCAGCCTCAACGGCGAGGATGGTAGAGTAGCAATACTGGCAATCCAACTTCTATCCTTACTTCTTGCATACGGATGGGGTAGCCCTTTGTGGATGATGCAGATCATTTTACACCACTGCATAAAAGTCAAGATCTGCACCATAAACTTCTCTGTATAGGGAACCCTGAATGATTTTATTTTCCTCCGAGTCCAGGGACTTGATGGGCTGAATGCATTTCTCCATTGTAGGGATTCTGTGGGTTCTAACATTTATTGAGGAGGTCAGTGGTATCTTAATACTGTAGAAAAAGGTAAATTTTTGCTGGAGTTCCTCACCTCTGCTTCTAAATGAATATTTAAATTTGATATCTTGTTTAATGATTCATAGACTTGGTCTTGCTCTTCTCAGGTTAAGCAAGCACTAGTCCCAAATGAGACGTCTTCTCAGTGATGATGAGTGCTTAGCGAGTATTAGTCAGGTGCTCAGGACTTATCTACTTTTAAATCCTTCAGTTTACTGAGTACCTTCTCTCTGATTATAGCAGTTTCATATAGCAAATTCCACTGTGTTAACCATAGTTTTTGGCACAGTGTTGATGTAACCAACAAGTGTTGGTGGGGGAGGGAGCGGCATAGTGGTGTTATCACTAGTCTAGAATCCAGAGACGCAGAGTAATGCTCTGTGGACCCGGATTCAAATCCCACCATGGCAGACGGTGAAATCTGAATTCAGTAAAACTCCGGAATTAAGACTCTACTGATGACCATGAAGCCATTGTCGATTGTCAGAAAAACTCATCTTGTTCATTAATGTCCTTCAGGGAAGGAAATCTGCCGTCCTTATCCAGTCTGGTCTACATGCGATTCCGGACCCACAGCAATGTGGCTGACTTTCAAATGTCCTCAGAAATGGAGGGCAATTAAGGATGGGCAATAAATGCGGGGCACAGAGAGCCTATGAAATGAATAAAATTACATCTGGAGTATTGTGTACTGTTTTGTTCTCCTTACATAATTGTATTAGGAGCAGTTTAGAGAAGGTTCACTTGATTGATCCTTTTATCAATGCCTTGGAAGAGGGGGCTGATGGATGGGGTTAGTAAATTTGCTGATGACACCAAGATTGGTAGAGTAGTGGATGAGGTGGAGTGCTCTTGTAGGCTGCAAAGAGACATTGATAAGATGCAGAGCTGGACTGAAAAATGGCAGATGGAGTTTAACTCTGATAAGTGCAAGGTGATTCATTTTGGTAGGACAAACTTGAATGCAGATTACAGGGTCAACAGCAGGGTTCTGAGGAATGTGGAGGAACAGGGAGATCTTGGGGTTCATATCCATAGATCTCTGAAGGTTGCCACACAAGTGGATAGAGCCGTGAAGAAGGCTATAGTGTGTAAGCGTTTATTAACAGGGGGTTTGAGTTTAAGAGTTGTGGGGTTATGCTGCAACTATACAGGACCTTGATGAGACCACATTTGGAATATTGTGTTCAGTTTTGGCCACCTCACTATAAGAAGGATATGGAAGCATTGGAAAGAGTGCAGAGGAGATTTACCAGGATGCTCCTGGTTTGGAGGGTAGGTCTTATGAGGAAAGGTTGAGGGAGCTGGGGCTTTTCTCTTTACGGCATAGGAGGATGAGAGGCGACTTAATAGAGGTTTATAAGATGATGAGGGGGATAGATAAAGTGGATGTTCAGAGACTCTTTCCTCGGGTGGATGTAGTTGTTACTAGGGGGCATAACTATAAGACTCATGGTGGGAGATATAGGAGGGATGTCCGAGGTAGATTCTTTACTCAGAGAGTGGTTGGGGTGTGGAATGCACTGCGTGCTGTGATAGTGGAATTGGGTACTTTAGAAACTTTCAAGAGGTTATTGGATAGGCACATGGAGCACACCAGAACGATAGGGAGTGGGATAGCTTGATCTTGGATTCGGACATAGCTCGGCACAACATCGAGGGCCGAAGGGCCTGTACTGTGCTGTACTGTTCTATGTTAGGATAACAGGGTTTCTTATGAGAAAAGGTTGGGCCAATAACCAATGGAACTTAGAAGAATGAAAGTTGATCTTATTGAAAATATAACTTGACAGGGTAGATGCTGAAAGGCTAGTTCCTGTTCTGGGAGAGACTAGAACTAGGGAGACACAAAGATAAGTAGGGGACTAAGTTATGAAGAAGCCATGGGAAGTCTGCACAGTCACAGTACTGGGTTTAAAAATGAGAGGACTCCAAGTAAAGATGAGAAGAAAACTTTTTTCTCACAGACTTTACAGTATGTGGAATTCTCATCCCCAGAGACCGGGAGAGACAGGGTCATGAATATGTTTGAAGCTGAGTTACCCAGGTTCTTGATTGACAAGGGAATCAAAGGTTACAGACGGTAGACAGGAAAGTAGAGCTGAAGCCACAATTCAGATCAACCATAATCTTATCAAATGGCAGAGCAGGCAGGGAAGGGCCTATTCCTAACTGAAATGTTAGTATGTATGTTTGTATAAAGGCATAACAAAGGTCTAGACTCAATCCAGATTTAAAATCACTTCAATTCCAGTTTCCTACAGCCTCCCTGGATCTATACATCTTGAAACCATAAAAACCAGCAAAAGAATCAGGATCCTAAATTTACTTTACTTTGAAAAGGGAGAATATAGGTTAGTTTTCAGTTTCACTCCAACATGTAAGAAAAGGATCTGTGCAATATTTGGATCTTTTATTGCGCAAAGGATGATCTTTCCCTGCCTATTATTAATGAAAGCTGCTAGCCTTAGCCAAAGTTTCCTTCTCACGTAAGGGCTTAGTTACTTCAAACAAAGCAATAAATAATTTGTATGACTCCTTCTTAATCCAACAATGAATTCCTCTACATTACTCACACACTCTTAATCACAAATGATGAAATTCCAGAGGATTACATGAGCACAAAATAATGCAGAATTGCAGAAAGAGTGAGACATCAGAGGGCCTCAGCCAGGACGAGTGTGGAGGCGTGTCTTCATGGGGGAACAGAGAAAGAGCGGCCATTCATTTCAAAGGTTATTACAAATCTTTTCCTGGATCAAGTTACAGGGCAGTGCTGGAACAGATCCGAGAGATTGTTACCTTCCTGCTCAGTGAATGGACCCACCCTGCATTAAGTTGATCTTTCTCTACACCCTAGCTATGACTGTAACAGTACATTCTGCACTCTCTTGTTTCCTTCTCTACGAATGGTATGCTTTGTCTGTACGGTGCGCAAGAAACAACATTTTTCAATGTATACTAATAGATGTGACAAATAATAAATCAAAATGAAAGAAGAAATGGATTGGGTTTATATTGTGCTTTTCATAACATCAGGTCACCTTTGGCATTTTGCACATAAAGAAGTACTTTTAACCTGTTGTAATTTAACCTGTTGTCACATTCTTCACAGTAAGTTCCCACAAAGAGCAGTAAGATCATGATTCGATAATCAATGTTGATTGAAGGATGAATATTGGCCGGGATATTGCGGAGAAATCTCCCGCTCCTTTTCACAACAGTGAGTCATATCATAGAATCCCTACAGTGTGGAAAGAGGCCATTCAGCCCATCAAGTCTACACTATCAGTAATCCCACCCAGGGCCCTATCCCTGTAAAATCCCACATATTTACCCTGCTAATCCCCCTGAAGAAGCATGGCCAATGCACCTAACCTACACATCATTGGAGGAAACTGGAGCACCCAGAGGAAACCCACTCAGACATGGGGACAACGTGCAGACTCCACACAAGTAGTGACCCGAGGCCAGAATTGAACCTGGGTCCCTGGCACTGTGAAGAAACACTTTGCCACCATGCCGCCCAGGTGATATTTACATTGCCTCGAGGGGGAAATTTTAACTTAACGTCTCAGTGCAGCCCTCCCTTAAGTACTGTGCTGGGAGTGTCAGCCGAAATTATAGATCAGAAGGAGATCCTCCCCTATCCCTACTCTGTAAAGGAGAAGGGCAAGTTTTTATTTGCTCCTACCTTACACCAAAAATAATGACATTGTAGGTATTATGACATTCTTCCAAAATAACTTGCATAGCCAAAGCAGAAAAAGTTCAATACCATATCTTTAAAGGATCCAAGGACTGCCGCTGTGATGATTCCAAGAAATAATCCCACGATGTTAAGGATTGTCGATGACCATAGCAGGTGGTACAGGTGGATAACTTCCTGGCAACTTCCGACATCATTATACTCGTAATAACCACCCAAAGTGTCTCGACTGCATTAAAAGAATAAAAATAGATGAGAAAGTCTGGAGACTGTTGTGTTCTCCGTTCACCATCAAATGTCCTCCACTTCTAACCACCAAAGTAAAAACAGGGAAGGTGTATTCTTCCATCTCTAAAATCCCATTCTGCATCTAAGCAGGACATGCAACTTGACCAGTCATTTCGTTCACTGACATCCAGTTAGCTCAGGTTTGGATTTTTCAAGCACGTGAGCCAAGTTTCCAGAGCTGGAGTGCTCAGCATTCAATTGCAGCGAGTGAAACATTCATTTTTCTCACTCGCTTCCTCCACTATGGACGTACAGTACTTTTCCAACCAATTAAAGAAACAACCTTGCTTAATGAACAAATATATTACAGGTCCCTTTGATTCAATTCATTCTTTGTAAACACAGTGCAGTGAGAACATCACAATTACAAAATGCAAAGACAACAGCTGAGGTATTAGGATTAATCTGTCACTAGTTACAAATCTGGGTATGAAGGGACCAATACCTTTCAATAGACACACATTCCAGCCATCCCAAGGTATTACAATCCAAACTGAAACCAAACCTCTCTCTATTTGTAAATATAAATGCTTCCTAATGTGTGGGAAAGTTGGTAAAGACGCTGGATTCAATTATTTGTGAGGAATATCAACACCTGTGCCAGCATACGCAGATACAGATTGAAATTTGTAATATCAAAAAAAGTGTTTGGGAACATGTATTGGTAAGGAACATCTCTAAATCAATGAAAATTAATGTGTAAAAGGGCTGATTCCAGTTCTGACAAAATAACATGCATGAATGACAATTCCAAATGGTCAAACACTGTAAAATATTGATAATGCTAACCATTGCATGTATGATTATATAGCTAAACTGCTTGACGTTAAGTGACAGACTCACCATAGTTTTTATTTAGAGTGCTTCTGGGAAGAAATACAATTTCTCCTTAATTGTATTCCCAGTCTTCAGAGAGAAATACGATTTATGTATTTTACCTTGGCGCCCATTCATCCATGACCAGGCAGCAACTTGTTGCTTTATACATCCTAACCATACAGTAGCAAGAAATATATTCCAGTGATTTACAGCAAGTGGCCACTGTTAACAGGGGAGAGGAGGGTGATGGGTCTGAACACACAGTCCTTCCTTCTGTCAGTATGAAGTTCACTGTATAGCCAAAGGTCCATTAATACAACAAACGAGGGAAGCCCATTCTTCCACAACTCACTCAACAGGACAGGATTTGTGGAGGATCTAATGACAGTGCCTACTGTTACTAATTCGTAATAAACTCAGCAATTCCTAGCAAAAGAGCAGTGAATTAGTGACTTTCAAGGGGCGTCTGAGCAAATACATGAATAGGATGGGAATAGAGGGATATGGTCCCCGGAAAGGGTGGAGGTTTTAGTTCAGTCGGGCAGCATGGTGTCGGATTGGAAGGTCGAAGGGCCTGTTTCTGTGCTGTAATTTTCTTTGTTCTTTGTTCTAATGTGATGTGAGGTTAAGATGTCCAATTAATGTCATTCGCTCTGCGATGCACCATTGCAGCAAATCCTGCCTTAAATTCTAGAAAAGCCTCAGTAATTTTTCCACTGTTAACACAAATATTGAAGAAAACCCAGCACATTTCTGAATTGATAACATATTATTTATCCATAAGCCGCTACTTTCCACGCTGCGATATTTCCACGCTGCGATATTTCCACGCTGCGATATTTCCACGCTGCGATATTTCCAGTGTCAGGAGCTCAGAGGTTCTTATTTGTGCCAATGCCGATAATCGATCATCCCCAATGTTCAGAAAGGCAGAACAAAGTCCTTTTATCATTTTCTGTACCTGTCAGAAATCACCCTGGATTGTGCTTGACGTAATTTGCTTAACCTTTTGCTAAGATGAAGGAGAATCATGGAAGTAAATGCTTTACAAGGCAGTAATCTATTCAAGGAATCCTGATAGAATAAACAAAGAACAGCATAGCACAGGAAACAGGCCCTTCGGCCCTACAAGCCTGTGCCGCCCATTTTAACACACTCAGTGAGTGCCTTATTCAAGTCTTACGTCACTCGTCAACGTTTTTGTCTACCTCTAATGGAACTCCACAGTAAAGGGGGTGGAAATTTAGGGAATTGTATGTACGCCAGATTAAGGGAGATCAAACTAAGGGACAATTTATTGACGCCAATCAGCCTAAAAAGCAAGTTTTTGGGATGTGGGAGGAAACCGGAGTACACGGAGAAAACCCACACAAGCACGGGGAGAATGTGCAAACTCCCACAGACATTGATCCAAGCCAGAGATCCGACCTGGGTCCCTGTAACTGTACAGCAGACAGTGATAGTCACTGACTATCCAAACCAAGAAAATCTAATTGTCTAAACTACAGAGGATGCCTTAAATAGCATGTAACTGTACTACTGTACATTTGACAGTGCAGATTTGTCCACCAATTCCGATCTCCCGAAAGGAACGAGACTTTAAAGAACAGATGATATTGGTGGTAGTTTAAGTTTATTTATTTGTGTCACAAGTAGACTTACATTAATACTGCACTCAAGTTACTGCACTGAAGTCACCACACTCAGCACCTGTTCGTGTACACTGAGGGAGAATTTAGCATGGCCAATGCACCTAACCAGCATGTCTTTTGGACTGTGGGAGGAAATTGGAGCACTTGGAGGGAACCCACACAGACAGAGGGAGAACGTGGAGACTCCGCACAGGCAGTGATCTAAGCCAGGAGTTGAACCTGGTTCCCTGGCACTGAGAGGCAGCAGTGCTAACCACTGTGCCGCTGTATAGTAGTGAGTTGGAGTGGGGATGAACCACAACAAGAGCCTCCCTGGATCACGCACAGGCTTCTTAGTAGAAAGATTTCTGGCAGGGGAGGCAGCTCATTGTTGGCGGCAGGATTTTCCAGTCCCGTCGATATCTATAGTGTTTTGTGTGCCTGTCCCGCTGTCAGTGAATAGGAAGATCCCGCTGATGGGAAGGGCTGGAAAATCCCACCTAAATAATCACAATGTAGACCCAAGAGTAACCTACCTGCTTCCCGTCTCACCCCAGGATGGTGCTTGGGAAACTCTTGGGAGAATGTAAACAAGAATGCTGTACTCACTGTGTACACTAACATTATAGCATAGAAATGCTTAAAACAACTTTATTATATACGATGTTATTTTCAAATGTTACTAATCTTAACATACTGCTGTGCCACAGGAGGAAGATTCTCTCCTCTCCCCCCTCCCGTCGGATAAGCCTGAGAAACGCTATTCCAATTGAACATGACCCATCTATGTTTCCCTGAAAACAGCTTGTTGCTTTCTTACTGGAAAGTTCCTGAGCTGAAAGAGCCAACATGTTGGTCAGGGTTAAACAGCATCTGTTACATCGTTCGATTAATGTATTCAAATTTCCTCACGGTCACCTTGAGGAGGACAGAGAGAAATTGCAGAGTTTTTAATCCTTTCTTGGACCTGTTATCTGCTGTTATTTGGCTCCCATCGGATCTGCTGAAAGAAACTGGGCCAAGTAGACCAGCAGACTTTTTGCAAGGTATTTCCACACTTTGCAATGCAACTCTGCAATGAATCCACCAATTCTTCTATATTCACAACATTCGTATAAACCATAGGGATGTTATGGCACAGAAAGAGGCCATTCAGCCCATCATGTCTGCGCTGGCCCAAAGAGAAACGAGCCACTCGGTTTACTCCCACTTTCCAGCGCCATGCAGGTTACAGCACTCAGGATGCAGATCCAGGTGCCTTTTAAACGAGGCGAGTATTTCAGCCTCAACCACTAACTGAGGCAGTGAATTCCAGATGTTCGACGTCCTCTCGGTAAAAGGTTTTTCCTTATGTCCTTTCTAATCCTTCTAACCTTAAATCTACGTCCGCTGCTAATTGACCCCTCAGCTAGGGGGAAAGAACATAAGAACGTAAGAAATAGGAGCAGGAGTAGGCCATCTAGCCCTTCGAGCCTGCCCCGCCATTCAATAAGATCGTGGCTGATCTGAAGTGGATCAGTTCCACTTTCCCGCTTTCTCCCCATAACCCTTAATTCCCCTGTCTATCAGAAACCTGTCTACCCGTGACTTAAACATATTCAATGAGGTAGCCTCCACCACTTCAATGGGCAGAGAATTCCAGAGATTCACTACCCTCTAAGAGAAGAAGTTCCTCCTCAACTCCGATCTAAACTGCCCTCTCCCCCCTTATTTTGAGGCTGTGCCCTCTAGTTCTGGTTTCCTTCCTAAGTGGAAAGAATCTCTCTACTTCTACCCTATCTATCCCCTTCATTATCTTATATGTCTCTATAAGTTCCCCCCTCAGCCTTCTAAACTCCAACGAGTACAGACCCAGTCTATTTAATCTCTCCTCATAAGCTAACCCCCTCATCTCTGGTATCAGCCTGGTAAAACCTTCTCTGTACTCCCTACAAGGCCAATATATCCTTTCGCAAATAAGGGGACCAAAATTGCACACAGTACTCTAGTTGCGGCCTCACCAGTGCCTTGTACAGTTGCAGCAAGACCTCCCTGCTTTTATATTCTATCCCCCTCGCGATAAAGGCCAACATTCCATTCGCCTTCTTGATCACCTAAACAAGTCTTTCCTGTCTACCCTGACTAGACCCATAATAATTTGATACAATTCAGTTACATCACCACTCGACCTCCTCTGTTCCCAGGAAAACAACCCTAGTCTATCCAATCTCTCTTCATAACTGCAATTTTCAAGTCCTGGCAACATTCTTGTACTCTCTCCAGAGCAATTATGTCCTTCCTGTAATGTGGTGCCCAGAACATTATACAGAGTTCTAGCTGCGGCTGAGCCATTATTTTATACAGTTCCATCATTACATCCCTGCTTTTGTACTCAACACTTTACCCAGTAAAGCATTCCACCTGCTTTCTTCATCACCTCGTCCACCTGTCCTGCCACCTTCAAGGGCCTGTGGACATGCACTCCAAGGTCTCTCACTTTCCCAATCCCTCTCAATGTCTTCCCCATATAATGAGTATTCCCTAGCTTTGTGCACCCTCCCCAAATGCATTACTTCACATCCTTCCCGACTGAATTCCATTTGCCACTTCTCTGTCCGCTCAACCAAAGCACTGATATCATTCTGGAGACTACAGCTATCCTCTTCACCACCAACTATACGGCCAATTTTCCCGTCATCTGCAAACCTCCCTATCATGCCACCCACAATTGCTTCCAAATGATTAGTACATGAAAAACAGTAAGGGCTCCAACACTGAGCCCTACGGAACACCACTTGAAACCGCTTTCCATTCAGAAACACAGTCAGTACCCTTTGTTTCCTGTCACTGAGACAATTTTGAATCTAACCTGCCATCATCTTCTGGATTTCACAAAATCATCAGTTTCCTGAGTTGTTTGCCATGTGGGACCTCACTGAAATTCATGCAGGCAACATCCTCTGATTATTCTCATCAATCCTCCTTGTTAATTCTATTAAGTAAGCTTATCTTCCCCTAACAAAAACCATCCTGACTATACCTGATCAAGATGTGGAGATGCCGGCGTTGGACTGAGGTAAAAACGAAAGAAGTCTCACAACACCAGCTGTTGGACTTTAAGCTGGTGTTGTGAGAGTTCTTTCTGTTTATACCTGATCAATCCACACCTAAGTGACAATTTATCCTGTTTCTCAGAATTGTTTCCAATAATTTGCCCACCACTGAAGTCAGACTGATTGGCCTATAGTTTTCTGGCCTATCCCTCGCATCCTTTTTAAATGATGACACAACATTCGCAGATGTCCAATCCTCGGGATCTCCCCTGTATCTAGTGAGGATTGGAGAATGATCCTCAGAGCATTCATTATCTCCTCCCCAGCTTCCTTTAAGTAGCCTGAGACACAATCCATCTGGCTCAGGCAATTTATCCAACTCCAAGGATACCAGTCTGTCCAGTACTACTTCTCTCACTATGCTTATTGTATCTGATATTTCACACTCCTCCTCTTGCCTGCGTCATCTCTCTCCTTAGTGAAGGCAAAGTACTAATCGAGAATCTTGCCCACATCTTCTGCATCAACCATGAGTTACAATACACATCCATGATAGGCCCTAACTTTTCATTAGTTATTTTCTTGCTTTTAAGCCAATTTTAGGATTGTCTTTGATTCTTTCTGACAATATTTTTTCATATCCTCTCTTTGCTTTCCTAATTTCCACTTCTATTTCACTCCTGCACTTTCGATCTTCCTCCAGACTTTCTACCACATGAAGTCTTTTGTGACTGTAAGAAGGTTTCTTTTCCTGCTTTATCTTGGCCTGCAAGCATCTGGATAACCAAGGAGGTCTGGATTTGGCAGTACCACCCTTTTTGTGGGGACATGTCTACACTGTGCCTGTAGAATTCTACCTTTGAATGCCTCCTAGAGATTTGACAGTTTTTCCTCTAAGAGCTATATCCAGTCCACTCTTGCCAGCTCATCTCTCAGCTTTGTAAAATTTATTTTCCCCCAATTTGGACCTTTTACTCCTGTTCTATCTTTGTCTTTTTCTATAATGATGCTAAATGTAACTGTGCTATGATCACTATCTCCAAAATGCTCCCCCACTGCCACTCCATCTACTTGCCCAGCTTCATTTCCCAAGACTAAATCTAGAACTATGCCCCTTTCTTTGGGTTTGTTGCCTGCTGGCTACAAAAGTTCTTTTCAACGCAGTTCAAGAATTTTGAGTCCTCTCTGCCCTTCACACTGTTTGTATCCTAATTGATATTAGTGTAGTGGAAGTCCCCAGTGATCATTACCCTATTGTTCATTCACTCAGAAAGCTGTCCATAAATTTGCTCTTCTAACTCCTGCTCATTATTTGGGGGGTCTGATAAAACACTCTTAACAGTGTGACTGTGCCTTTTTTTATTAGTGAGCTCAATCTGAATGGCCTCAGTTGATGCTTTGAAAACTCTATATCCAGGGATGTTGAGCTGCCAGTTAGAATCATAGAGTCCTACAGTGCAGAAGGAGGTCATTTGGCCCATCGAGTCTACACCGACTACAACCCCACCCAAGTCTCATCTCCATAACACCATGCATTTACTTCCCCTGACACTAAGGGAGAATTTAGCATGGCTAATCCACTTAACATGCACACATTTGGAGTGTGGGAGCACCTGGAGAAAACCCACCCAGACAAGGAGAGAATGTGCAAACAGCACGCAGTGACCCAGATTGGGAATCGAACCCAGGTCCCTGGCACTGTGAGGCAGCAGTGCTAACCACTGTGCCACCATGCCGCCCCAAGTTTTGCTCCTCTTTAAACCATGGTTCCATTACAGTGATGATATCATGCTACCATGTGTCTATCTGCACCCTTAGCACATTAGCATTATTTACTGTGCTCCTTGCATTTACCTTTCAACACTGCCAAATTCCTGTGCGTACACTTTTGTACACTGTCCTGCTTATACAGATTCCACCTTCCCTAGAACTGGGCCCAAGGCCTCAGAAACCTGCTGTTCAATCACTCAGTTCTCCTGTTTTTCTGCTCACTTGCATGTGGGATTGGGAGCAATCCTCAGATTATAGCTTTATAGGTCCTGTTTTTCAATCTCCTTCCGAAAATTTGCTTTCAGGACCTCAGCTCCTTTCCTACCCCAGTCATTGGTACCGACATGGGCCACGACCCTTGGCTGATCACCCTTCCCCAGAAAAAAAATCCTGTTGCCGCACCGTGGCATCCTTTACCCAGGCACAAAGGAAGCGACAGACATCCTGGAGTCACGTGGATGGTCACAGAAATGCCCGTCTGTTCTCCTATCAAATCCCCTATCACTGCTGCCCCTCCTGCCTTCCCCTACAGCACAGCCACAATCTTGGCTCCGACTGCACTCCTCCGAGGAACCAACACCCTCACCAGTATCCAAAGCGGAAAACCCGGAGCTCAAGGATCTGCAGCTAGTGACACTTCCTGTATACGTGGTCGTCGAGGATACCAGGGGAGCGGCCATTATTTATTACAAGATATGTATTCCATGTGACAGTCCTGCTATAGCTTCAACTTATTTCCCTTGCGTTAACTTTATTTAACTTTGGTTTACTCATGCAACTTTATTTTCACCTGACCATAGCTTAATTTTCCTATTGCTTATGTTTCTTATTTAAATGTAAGTAACCCCTTCTTTTAAAAATAATGTGTTTTTCTAATTCTTACCTAGCTGATAATCCTCGCAAACAGGTTTCTCACCAACCAATGAACTTACGTTTCTCTTGTGATTTTGGGCACTGCTGACTGTCTATCCCAGGGTCCTCCTCTCGCACTCTCCTTGAGATGCCACTGACTACCCTTTCCCAGGATCCTCCTTTCACACTCTTCTCTAGCTGCCGCTGACTGTCTATCCCAGTGTCCTCCTCTCGCACTCTCCTCTAGGTGCAGTTGACTTCCTATCCCAGGGTCCTCCTCTCGCAATTTCCTCTAGATGCCACTACCTATCCCAGTGTCCTCCTCTCGCTCTCTCATCTAGATGCTGCTGACTATCCTTTCCCAGGATCCTCCTTTCACACTCTTCTCTAGCTGCCGCTGACTACCTATCCCAGTGTCCCTCTCTCGCTCTCTCCTCTAGGTGCTGCTGACTGCCTATTCCAGGGTCCTCCACCTGCACTCTCTCCTCTCTTATCTTCTGATCAGACCTTTTCTGTAGCTGTCCAAAGACAATAGCTTTCTCTTGGTCAACAGTGATAAAAGTTATTGTTCTGCCATTTTAAAAAAGTTCCCCTGGATTCCAAATTTGTTGAGATTGGTTTAGGAAATGAAAATGTCATATAATTGTAATTCTAAAAAGGTTTTTTTTGACAGAGGCGCTACATGAGGGACTTTGTGCTAAAATTAAGGCGAGTGACATCCTGGGGAATATAACAAGACAGACTGCAAATCAACCAGAGATGGTTAGAATCTAGTGATTCCCTCAGTAAGGTCTAATCTCTAGGGAGCTTCACCAGAGATCTGTGCCAGGTCACCTCCTGTTCATTAACAATCTGGGTGGATTATTGAAAGCACTTATTAAACTGCATCCCTATTCACTAAAGGAGAGGTTGCTGAAACTGTCACAGTAAAGTTGAGAAATTGGATAGGATAAAAATAGATCAAATGGAAATATGTAAAACATTAGCAGTGCTTCAAGTTTGAAAGGTCACCTTTTCCAGATAGGATGCAATCTGGGCTGCTGAGGAATTTAAGGCTGGACATAGCAGCAGCTGAGACCACAATCCTCCTTAGACACAGTGAGTGCTGCCAGAGGACAGGGGGATTACAGATGTTACACACCTGTTCAGGAAAAGGGTGAGAGATAAACTCAGCAACAATAGATCAATAGGTCTAACGTGGGCAGTGGGCAAACTCTTAGAGGCAATATTTCAAGACAAAATTAATTGTCACACGGAAAAATGTGACCTAATAAATTTGCAAATGGCAAATTATTTTTGATGACTGAGTTCTAAAATAGTATATAATAGACTTGTTAGCAAAATTGGAAGTGGTATCACATCTCTGGCTCATCTGTGGAGGTTGGCCAAGCAGCGACCACAGGCGGTCCTGAATCTGTGGCAGACAGACCACTCTTTCCTTGGAAGGGTGAACTGAGACAGTTGTTGAGTTGGGATCGAGACCACATACTTGTTTGTTGCGTCCAATGGTTCTCATTCACTTGTAGTCATTGATGTGGAGGTGCCGGCGTTGGACTGGGGTAAACACAGTTAACCTGGTGTTGTCAGACTTCTTACTCTCATTCACTTGTCCAGGTGGAATTTGAGTTGAAGACCTGTGTGGAAGAGTTTTCCAGACTGGCCTTTTTGATGGGAGTTGTACCCTAGGTGGGCTGAATAGATCAGCGTAAAGGGGCAGGTGGGGGAGCATTGCAAACTTCTTCTATCATTTTGTGGGTTGTTGCTAGTCAGTGGATATGTGGAGGAATGATGTTTGCCAGGACAGGGAACCAGGGGAATGGTGGTGAGTGTCATGTTCCTGTAATGATACACAAGGTGGCATTCAGTGTGCGTGAGCGTGTGCGCACGATGATCTTAATCAAACGGGGGTGCAATATTCTGCTCCTGAGTATGAGAGTGTGAGTGTTGAGGTTTGGAAGGTGGTGACAGCAGCACCCCACATTGTCAAACTTGTTGGCTCAATCAAGTTGTTTCTGGGCTTGAACTTGGCTGCAGTTGTTTTAAGATGTTCCTGGAAGGTGTTCCCAGGAATACAGAGTGACTGGTGGACCACGTCTTGCAAATACTTCAGTCACTGCAGACTCTGCTGCTGCTGACTTCATCACAACATACACAGCCTATCACGTGTAGTTGTTGATCACCATTAGTGTGGACTCTCCTGAAAGAAGTGGATCTAAGAACTCAACTGCTACATCCTTTCATAGACCAGCCCATAACAGCGTGCTGCATGCTGGATCAGGTGGATTAGTTTGCTGACAAGTTCACATTCCTAGAAATCATAGAAACCCTACAGTACAGAAAGAGGCCTTTCGGCCCATCCAGTCTGCACCGATCACAATCCCACCCAGGCCCTACCCCCATACCTCTACATATTTACCTATTAATCCTTCGAACCTATGCAACTCAGGATGTTAAGGGCAATTTTTAGCATGGCCAATCAACCTAACCTGCACATCTTTGGGAATTCATGACATGATTTAATAAACTGCTCCACATCTTGCATTATCCCCAGCTACCATACCTTGGTCTAGAAATTTTGCTTAGTACCAAAGTTTTGAAAAAAAGCTCAACATCTTTTTGCTCTTTCTCAACCCCGAATCGTTCATTCTCTGCACAACTTCCTCAGTCAGTCAGTTAGGGTAGTGAAGTTTGGGATTATGTATAACACAACAGTTCACAAGTCCCAGAAAACTTCCCGTTTCCCTGGCACTTTGGGGTTCTCTGCTCTCGCTTCTATCTTGTCTATTTCTGGATGGATTATGTGATTAGCAGCATACCTTTCCAGCTCCTCCAGCTACCTGTCGCACTTCACACTGTCCGTACTGGCATCAGCGTCAGATTAAATGGCCCAACGCCCCTGAATGTAGACACATCAGCTGCAGCAAATGCCACAACACAATCCTAAATATCTCTGCATTCTTCCTCATTGCCCATGTCACATCTCAAGCTGAAGCAAATCACAGATTTAGCTGCAGGTATCACGTTATTCAATTGGCCATGTTGGTGAGCTTTTGACCATGTACTATCTGACCTTGGCTGCCTTCAGCAGTGTGTAACATGCAATGCACTACAATCCAAGTATCCAAACACATCCTGTTATCGTAAGCACACATGGTACTGAGGGGACAGTGACAGCACGGAGATAACATTTTCAAAGTTACAAAAAGCAGAAAGCAGGAGTGAACAGTTTGCTTCGCAAACTAAAGAAAATTAAAGAGCAATGTTCCCCCAGGGGTAGGTACCAGGACCACTGCTTTCTCTGATAGATATTAGTGACCTAGGTACAGTAGTTAGTGCTGCCGTCTCACAGCTCCAGGGACTTGAGTTGATTCCCCGGCTTGGGTGACTGTCTGTGTGGAGTTTGCACGTGTGGAACAGCAAATTGTGCGGAGGGTGTGGAAAGTCTGCAGAAGGATCTAGATAGGCTGGGCGAATGGGCCAGGAACTGGCAAGTGGAATTTAATGTTGGCAAATGTGAGGTTGTCCACTTTGGTAGGAATAATGGTAGGAAGGACTATTACTTACACGGTGAAAAACTGCAGCATGCGACGGTGCAGAGGGACCTCGGGGTCCCTGTGCATGAGTCGCAAAAACCCAGCCTACAGGTGCAGCAGGTGGTCAGGAAGGCGAATGGGATGCTGGCCTTCATAGCGAGGGGGATTGAATATAAAAGTAGGGAGGTCTTGCTGCAGCTGTGTAGGGCATTGGTGAGGCCGCAGCTGGAGTACTGTGTGCAGTTTTGGTCGCCGCACTTACGCAAGGATATTTTGGCCTTGGAGGGAGTGCAGAGGAGGTTTACTAGGCTGATACCGGAGTTGAGGAGGTTGAACTATGAGGAGAGGCTGAATAAACTAGGCTTGTACTCGTTAGAGTTTAGAAGAATGAGGGGAGATCTCATTGAGACATATAAGATGTTGAATGGGATGGATAGGATAGAGGTGGAGAGACTCTTCCCGCTCAGTAAGGACAGTAGGACTAGAGGGCACAGCCTCAAGATAAAGGGGGGGCGGTTTAGAACGGAGTTGAGGAGGAACTTCTTCACTCAAAGGGTGGTGAATCTCTGGAATTCTCTGCCTGTTGAAGTGGTGGAGGCTGTCTCGCTCAATATCTTTAAGACGCGGATTGATAGGTTTTTGATAGGCAAGGGGATTAAGGGTTATGGGGAGAGGGCGGGAATGTGGAACTGAGACACGACAGATCAGCCATGATCTTATTGAATGGCGGGGCAGGCTCGAGGGGCTAGATGGCCGACTCCTGCTCCTATTTCTTATGTTCTTATTCTCCCCATGTATATGTGGGTTTTCTCTGGGTGCTCCGGTTTCCTTCTATAGTCCAAAGATGTGCAAGTTAGGTGGACTGGCCATGCTAAATTGCCTCTTGGTGTCTTGGAAGCAAATATGTGGAGTTATGGAGATAGGGTCTGGGTGGGATTGTGGTTGGTGCAGACTCAATGGGCCGAATGGCCTCCTTCTGCACTGTAGGATTCTATTCTATGATTCTAGACTCCCCCTATGTTCTCTACGTACATAGAATCAGAGAATCCCTCCAGTGCAGAAGGAGGCCATTTGGCCCATCAGGTCTGCACCGATCACAATCCTACCCCAATCCTATCCCCGTAACCCTGCTAGCTCCCCTAACACTAAGGGTTAATTTGCTGTGGCCAATCCACCTAACCTGCACACCTTTGGACTGTGATATTATTAAACTAGAAGCAGTGCAGAAAAAAATTATTAGGATGTTACTGGGACTTGATGGTTTGACTTATAAAGGAGAGGCTAGATAGACTGGAACTTTTTTCTCTGCAGTGTAGGAAGCTGAGAGGTGATCTTATAGCGATCTATAAAATAATGAGTTTCAGAGATCAGCTAGGTAGTCAATATCTTTTCCCAAAGGTAGGGGAGTCTAAAACTAGAGGACATAGGTTTAAGGTGAGAGGGGAGAGATGCAAAAGGGTCCAGAGGAGGAATTTTTTCACACAGAGGGTGATGAGTGTGTGGAACAAGCTGCCAGAGGTAGTAGTAGAGATGGGTACAATTTTGTCTTTTAAAAAGCGTTTAGATAGTTACATGGGTAAGATGGGTATAGAAGGTTATGGACCAAATGCAGGCAATTGGGACTATCTTAGTGATTAAAAAAGAGGCAGCATGGACAAGTTGGGCCGAAGGGCCTGGTTCCATGCTGTAAACCTCTATGACTGTGAGGGCATAGTTTTGAAATTTGCTGACAATACAAAAACTCGGAACTACAGTCAACTGGTGAAAGTATCAAAACAAACTTGTTGCAATGAAAGGAGAAATGGGCAGATGCAGGCCAGGATTTTCTCCCAGATTGACAAAGTCTGATGTTGTGCAGGAAAGATGACGTGGAGCCAAATGACAGCAATCACAGCCACAGCTCTTTACACCATATAATGCGGGACATGGTGCATAAAGGCCAGCTGGGGTTCCACAACATAATACTGACGGGTGACCTCTGATTTACCCACCCTGCCATCGTCTCAGTGTTTCGATGATCTGGGCACCCTCTCCCCACCAAGTGCCATGCTCACCTCCGAGCCCTCCTTGGAGTTCTGCTCACCAAGTTCATGCCTCCTGAGAACTGACGTGCACTGCACTGTAATGACTTCAATCAGGCCATTGAGGTCAGGTTATTGGAGTATGAACTCCCTGATTAATCAATGGGCCAATCGTGGAGTCTTTGCCCTATATGTAACTGGTTGTGTCAGTTCCTCTGGCACCCCCAGAGGGTAGACTGTTGACTAATTGCACTCTGTGCACTGCTGCTGGAATTGTAAATTAAGGAATTTTGGTGAAGGAACTTCTGCCTCTGTTGGATTATTACAAGCGCCATTCTGACATAACGTCACTGTGGACATATTATTTGATGTGGGGGTGCAATTGCGGTGTACGGGCCCAATAAATGACATGCTAATTTATTACATTTCCCAATATCGAATGGCCAGAAACGCGAGCTGTCACCGACTGGTGGAAGGGATGACTGCTTCCTGCTTTTATCATCGACCTGAAGAGCATCCACGGCCTACATGTGATTCCAATAGCCCAGCAAGTCACTCAGCTCAAGGGCAATTAAGGATGGGTAATACACACTGGCCCTACCAGCAACACCCACATCTCATGAATGAATTTAAAAAAGATAAAACAATGGACCAAATCCACCATGGTCCCTCCTGTCAGTGGGGTTCACTGGCAAGCAGGAATCTGAATGCCAGTTTCACCCTGGTGTCAATTTCATTCAGGATCTGTTGCCAGTACCTGCTGGAGGCTGGCGTGGAAGTAATTTGCATCCTGCTAATGAGATGCAGATAAAGACCCAACTGGTATCTCCCCATTCCTGATTCTCTGGGACATTAGTGGGATGTCTGGAGCAACATGATGGTTAGCACTGCTGCCACACAGCACCAGGGGCCCAGGTTCAATTCTGGCCTCGGGTCATTGTCTGTGTGGAGTTTCCGGTGCTCCGGTGTCCTCCCACAGTCCAAACGTGTGAGGGTTAGTTGGATTGGCCATTCTAAATTGCTCCTTCGCGTCCCAAGATATGTAGATTAGGGAATTTAGCAGGGTAAATATGTGGGGTTACAGGGATAGGATCTGGGTAAGATGCTATATCAGGGAGTCAGTACAGACTCGTTGGGCCGCACAGCCTCAGAAGATGGGAACTGCCTGAACAATGCCGGGGGCTACCTCTGGAGTTTGGGATGGAGGCCATTAACAACCTTGGCATATGGCAGCAGTAGGTGGAGGGGTGAATCTTCTAGTTTCAGCGCCATGAAGAGGTCCACCTTCTTGCCTCAGAATTTTCCTAGAGATCCATTTTTTTTCTTCAATGGTGGGCCAGTGATGTTGGATGCCTTTTCAATATGGCAGCCAGATATGATGTTGGATGCCCACCCTGCCACTGAGTATGGCACAAAAGCCTCAGGCACATAATTAACAAGGTCAGGGTGGCGGGGGGGGGGGGGATATGGTATAGTTTCCTGCCAGCTTCTGGCAATCGGAGGCACTCCGTTTTCCTGCTCTGCCACAGCACTTAGTCCCAGATGGCCAAATTTATAGAAGACACAAAATTGTGCTGTAGATAAAAGAGCTTTCAATAAAATAGATGAGAAATAGATCTAAACAGGTTGGGTAATGGGCCCAACAAAACAAAGGCAGTAAATATGATTCAGTGTATGTACCTGTGCAGGTCTGTGCTGTAATTATGTATGTGCGTGTCCCGAGCTGTACAGTATTACAAGTTGGAGTAGAATGGTTGGATGCAAGTCAAAGATGAAGTGACTCAGAAGGTAGAAGGCTATGAGGCTGTGTTGTCCTGGGGACATGTTAACGAAAGGCTTTGGTGGGACTGTATCTGGAGTATTGTGTGCCTGCTATTCCCTTCACTTCAATGAGGACATTTTAGCTCTGGTTTTGAGAATAATGAGAATGATTGTGGAAATGCATCAAATTACAGAAATAGATTTCATAACCTGAATTTCTCCAGCAAGTGGCTTTTTAGGTGAGGGTATAAAATAGAAGGAATGCGCTTCCTGCCTTCCTTGACCCTGGGGCAGACGAGACCTCTGATGGGCGACCTGTCCTTGCCCCTAGTTGAGACCCTCAAGTTGCCAGTTATTGAAAACTTAATGTCTGTCTCCCAGCCAGCCTCAATTTTTAGGCTGGCAGGAGGATTTCCTGGGCGTGGAGGGAAGCCCAAAACTGATTAGCTCATTGGCTAGAATGTGATGCAGAAAGTTACAAATGGTGTGGGTTCAATCCCCATACCGGCAGTGCTAGTTCATGGAGACCTTGACTTATGCTTGATGGGAAGTTCTGCTCCTCAAGCTACATTACGACATGTCTCACTCTAACAGAGACACCTATGGTCCCACATAGACAGTGGCTAATTCCCAGCAAGCACCAATATGTGATGTAGAAGATAAAGAAGAATAGGTTTCCTGGGGATCTCTCAGAATTTCATTTGCACCTCGAGGATAATGAGCAATAGCAGTGAGAATATTACACAGTACATCTAAAGGAAATGGCTCTAACACGAATTCACTGAATTCAGAAATGTGGGTAAGTTATAAAGGATTCTCAAAAAAAATAAATGTAGGAAAATTAATCAAAAAATATATTTTTGCAAACCAGATTTTGTTTGTGAAAAGAGATTGAATGGAACAATTAACTTTGAAACCTTATCCTTAAAATTGAACGACTCAATTTACCATCCAATTAATCCACTTATATGAATAAATATCCCTACTCTGCTCTCAAAGAAGTTCCACAAAACAGGGGCTGTCCTCAGCAACTTCTCATATTCATTAATGCAAACACAACTTCGGGATAGTTTTAGGATAGACTGGCTGGAACCAGAGAACAGAAAGGGGATTTTATCGAGTTGTTCAAGATCATGAGACAGAGGAGCTCGAATAACCAAAGTACTCCAGATGTTGGAAATCTGAAATAAAACCAGAAAATGCTGGAAACACTCAGCAGGTCTGGCAGCACCTGTAGAGAGAGAAACAGAGTTAATGGGGGGAATCGAATCCAGGTGACAGTGGATCTCTATCTGCTGGAGAGCTGGCAAGAACCCCGCATTGCCCCCTTTGAGGAAGGCTCATGGTATTCTGAGCCAGTCAGGCACTAAAGTGGCCAGTAGTGCGAAACCTAGGGTGGAAATAGCTGAAGCTAATTATAAGCGGCAAGATAAGGCTCTTAAGGGGGCATTAATTGCCCATTTAAGGCCTAACTGGCATTGGTACATTGTCTACAAGCCACCCCGCCCCAGACTTCAAGGGAAGCAGAGGCAGGAAGGAGGCTAGGTACTCAGCCGATACTCCCCTGCCTGACTACATGCCTCCCCACCTCCGAACTCATCTCTGGCAAACATGGGCATTGGATTATATCAAGAGTGGAATTTTCCCATCCCGCCTGCCACGGGAATTGTAGCTGGCGGCACAGGGACCTTGCGAAGATCCGCTGACCTCGGATGGGATTTTCCGACCTGGGGGAGGAGCGTGGCTGGAAAATCCCAACCCCAGTGTTTCAGGTCTGCGATCATCTGAAGCTGCCAGCCCTGCTGACCATTCCCTGTTCCTATTTCAGATCTCCGGATGTGATTTGTGCAGATTGAAGGTTGATGGAAGAGGCCAGAAAGTCAGGAGATCTCGGGGCTGGAGGAAACTCGAGAAAAAGGAAGGGGCTAGGAATTTGAATAGAAAGGCAAGAACCTTAAAATCGAGGCAATGTCAGAGTGGGTGGCAACATACGTCAGTGTGAACACGGGTGATGCTGAATGGGATTTGGTATACGGCTCTGTACGGCTAATGCTTTCTACTGGAAAATACAAGTGCTAAACAGAGAACAGTTAACTCACATCAAAACAGAAGTTAATTTAAAATGTACAAACCAAGAGATTAATGTGAAACCCACCGGCCACACTTATAAAGGTCACAACAGTAACAGGTATTGCTCTTTATTTTCAGTATGCAGGGAGCACTGGAATGGCTCAGGCACGTCACCTATTGGAAAGAAGAAATCCAGGTCATCTGACACGATGCAATAACATTTCATTTCTGTACATAACCTGATAGGTTCAGCTGCTTCCTGTTTCCGAATCAACGTTACGGAATTTGTTAATATAAATAATTTCCTTCTGAGTTTCAGTCAGTCGCAATCTTTCTGAGCCAAAATAGAGGCAGCAAGAAGCCATGTGGCTCCCCTCAAGCTTTCCCCACTAACCCCCCCCACTCCCTTCCATTTAACCAGATCATGGCATTTCCTAACATTATCAAACTCGTAACAAACAGGAGGAGGAGGAGGAGGCCATTCAGCCCGTCATTCAAGAAGATGAGAACTGATCTGAATGTGGCCTTAATCCAACCTCCCCCTTTCCCACCTGACCCCCATATCCCTCAATTCCCTTAGAATTAAAATAAAATCTATAGATTGGGGCCTTGAATGTTGACATTGATTGTGTATTCACAGCCCCCCTGAGCTAAAGAATTCTAAAGATTCGCAAACCTCTGATGAAATCACTCCCTGCTTCGCTCTGAAATGGATAATGCCTCACCCTGAGATTATGTCCCTTGTACCCCACTTTCCAGCCCCTAGGCTGTCAAACCCTCACAGCATCATTTATGTTTCAACGAGATCAACTCTCATTCTTCTAAGCTCCAGAGTAGAGGCCTATTCTACACAAACTCTCCTCATAGAAGAAGCCTCCCAGCTTAGGAATCAATCCAATCAACCCACATTATACCCTCTCGAAGACCAGTGTATCCTTCTTCAGGGTAAGGAGACCAAAATTCTACACAGTCCTCCAGATGTGCTCTCCCCAAAGCTCTGTACAAATACAGCAAGATTTCCTCACTGTTATCTTGCAACTGCTTTGAAATAAAGGCCAACATAGGATTTGTCTTCTCACTGAACTGGTATTCCAGCGACCTGGGGAAATACTCTGGGGACCTGGGTTCAAATCCCACCACGGCAGATGGTGAAATTTGAATTTAATAAAAATCTGGAATTAAGAATCTACTGATGACCACAAAATCATTGTCGATTAGTCGGAAAAACCCATCTGGTTCACTAATGTCCTTAAGCGAAGGAAATCTGCTGTCCTTACCTGGTCTGGCCTACACGTGACTCCAGAGCCACAACAATGGGTTGACTCTTAAAGTGAGCCCTCAAGGGTAATTTGGGACGGGCAACAAACGCTGGCCCAGCCAGCGACACCCACATGCCATGACAGGGTTAAATAAAAAACAAACCAGTATTCATAAATATCAGTAACTTTCAGTCAAACACAATCCCATACACTTTGAACCTGAACTATTAACATTAAATCCAGAGGTGTGTGGGTTAGGTGGACTGGCCATGCTAAATTGCCCCTCAGTGTCAGGGGGACTAGCTAGGGTAAATACGTGGGCTTATGGGGAAATGGCCTGGATGGGATTGTGATCGGTGCAGACTTGACGGGCCGAATGGCCTCCTTCTGCACCATAGGACTCTATGATTATTAAAACAAAAAGCAGGAGTTGGCTGTAGGGCCCCTCAAACCCGTCCTGCCACTTAATAAGACCATGGCTGATCATAAAATTATAAGATCACAAAAATAGGAGCTAGTCATTCAGACCCTCAATCCTGCTCCATCATTCAAGAGGATCAGGATTGATCTGTCAGTGGCCTTAACTCAACCTTCAACTCCCCTTTCCTATCTGACCCCCATATCCCTTCATTCACTTAGAATTCAAACATCAATAAATTGGAGCCTTGAATATTCACATCAATTCCGTATTCACAGCTCCCCCCGAGGTACAGAATCCAGTCGATTCACAAACCTCAGTGAAGATAACTCTCTTCATCTTGGTCTGAAATGGCCAACACCTTGGGCAAGTGCAGTCAGAAATAAATCCACACTCTCAGGGTAACTGTACTTCATCACAAGGGCAGGATTGTGGCTGTTACAGGATATTCAGCAGTTAGGGGATGGATGGATGTTTCCACTGTCACAGAGGAGGGTCCTGAATGACGCTCTGTGTCCCTGATGACTGGGTGAACATCACCCAATAGTCTGACAACGGCCCAAAGTTGTGGTCCATCTTGGAACCACTGACCTAGATAGGAAAAAGATTGAGGTCTTCCAGGTGATGATTCAGGGAATAAGAAATTAATCTGAATTCAACACAAAATATCTGGAATTAGGAATCAGCTGATGACCATGAAACCATCGTCGATTGTTGGTAAAACCCATCTGGTTCACTGATGTCCTTTAGGGGAGGAAATCTGCCTGATCTGACCTACAAGTGAATCCAGAGCCACAGCAATGTGGTTGACTATCAACTAACTGCCCTCTGAAATGGCCCACAAGCCACTCAGTTGTCACCGCAACCTTCTCAAGGGCAACTAGGGATGGGCAATAAATGCTGTAAAAAGTCTGACAACACCAGGTTTAAGTCCAACCGATTTATTTGATAGTAAACTCACTAGCTTTCAGGGTTAGTCCCTTCGTCAGGTGACCCTTGATCAACCTGTCACCTTGATCACCTGATGAAGGGACAAACCCCGAAAGCTAGTGAGTTTACTATCAAATAAATCGGTTGGACTTAAACCTGGTGTTGTCAGACTTTTTACTGTGTTTACCCCAGTCCAACGCCGGCATATCCACATCAATAAATGCTGGCCAGCCAGTGAGGTTCATATCCCACGAATGAATGAAAAAAAAACATGCCCTCAAGAGGTGGTAATCTCAGAATTATCCAGTTACCACGTGCTAGTCAATATACAAACAGGAAGGTAGTGCAGGCAGAGAAATGGCAAGAAGGGAGATTTCTGGGGCTTAAGAGATCTGTACAAGATAAACAGGTTTCGTCTGAACAAAGGTAGGAAATATATGTGGCTTGTGGCGAGATTAACTAATGCTAAATTAGAGGGTTTAAGCAAATTTGATATGGAATTTTAGAAAATTAAGATGGAACAAATTGCAACAGCGCAGAAAGAATAGGAATCAGATTGAGGGAGAAGTGAAACAGAGAAGCATAGTGTTGGATTGCACCTGTGTTAACGAATGAGGGGTTAAACATAGACAAGAAGAACACTAAACACTCCTGGCTATTCTATACTCAGGAGAGAAAGAAAATGAAAGAATCACAGAATCCCTACAGGAAAGGAGGCCATTTAGCCCATCGAGTCTGTACTGACCACAATTCCACCCAGGCCCTATTCCTGTAACCCTCATTTACCCTGCTAATCTCCCTCAAATTAGGCTCAATTTAGCATGGCCAATCAACCTATGTGCATATCTCTGGACTGTGGAGAGAAACCGGAGCACCAGGAGGAAACCCACGGGGAGAAACTAGAAATTCTACGCAGACAGCGACCCAAGACCAGAACTGAACCCAGGTTCCTGGCGCTGTGAGGCAGCAGTGCTAACCACTGTGCCACTACGAAGATAGATAGGAGATGACAGCACTGGTCAAAATTAACACTGTGGTTCTATAACGGGTGATATGTTGGATAGGACAAAAGCTGATTGTATTTAATTACTGTTAAGGAACAGAAAAGGGACCAGGAACAGTTATGCGTGCAGTTGGTTTGCTGTGCCTCTCCTGGCCCACGTCTCATATCAGTGAGCTGGTGCACAGACAGCTCTGAACCTGCACAAAGTGAACTCACCCTCTCTCTGCAGCTTGGGGAAGCCCACTGCTTGCCTGCTCCTTCCACCAACTCTCATGAGAGAACATTCATGTCCTAACACAGCGATTCTCTCCTCTGGGTTTCAGCTTCACTGGAAGAATTTCAGATTGTTGGAAAAACTAAAATGTTTCCAAACTCTCTAGGTTATAATAACTTGAAATAAGGCATTTTCTTTGCACACACAGGTTGATCATATAGATTTAAGTCAATGGTTCCTCCAATAAGACTCAGGAGACCATTTCCTGGCTAACGGAGATATATTTTAATTTGCAACGTGGTGGCACATTAGGACACAAAACAATGGTGAGGAGCCTGTCTACTGACGGGATCCAGAACAGGTGGTTCTGCTAATATGCACTAAAATATCAGACTGAAGTTCCTTCCTTCTTTTAGTCTTTATAATGTCTGCGTCAGCTCTGATATTTCTGATGTCACAGGCATTGTAAAGACATGTGCAGGAAGTGCGCCCTCTGCAGTTGCAACATTACCAAACTCATCCTAACCTGCTCCCGACCCCCTTGTTGACCCAGTTTGTGACCTGGTGCCCTGCTTCTGCCCTCCTGCGACCATGTTCTCGACCCCTCTCTCATTCCTGACCTCCTCACCACCCCATTCCCAAATCCTCTCGACTCACTTCAACCCCACTTCCCTTCCCTCTCCTGAACCCCCTCCCCTCCCCTGTTTCAGACCCCTTGCTGCAATCGAGGCAGCAAGGGTTTGTGGGGCCAGCAGTGGGGGCTGGGGTCAGGGGGAGGGATGAACTGGGAAGTAGAGTGCTGCTAAAGAGGCTGAGGGGTTGCATGCTGGCCTAGGACACTGTGAAGGAAGACGCCATTTTTGATGTGGGCAACTGCTTAATCACTGATTATTCTGTGACTACAATGGCTGCACATGTGGAAAGTGCTCCCCATGGTTTTGCAGTGTCAATAAATGCAGCCTTTTTTCTAACAATCATATAGAAATAGAGTCATAGAAGCTTATAGCAGCGAAACAGGCCCTTCAGCCCAACTTGTCCATGCCGCTTTTTTTAAAAACCCTAAGCTAATCCCAATTGCCCGCATTTGGCCCATATCCCTCTATACCCATCTTACCCATATAACTGTCTAAATGCTTTTTGAAAGACAAAATTGTACCTGCCTCTACTACTACCTCTGGCAGCTTGTTCCAGACACTCATCACCCTCTGGATATTTTTGTATCTCTCCCCTCTCACCTTAAATCTATGCCCTCTAGTTTTAAACTCCCCTACCTTTAGGAAAAGATATTGACTATCTAGTTGATCTAAGAACATAAGAAATAGGAGCAGGAGTAGGCCATCTAGCCCCTCGAGTCTGCCCCGCCATCCAATAAGATCATGGCTGATCTGTCATGGCTCAGTTCCACCTTCCCGCCCTCTCCCCATAACCCTTAATCCCCTCTCTTATTAAAAACCTATCAACTCGCGTCTTAAAAATATTTAGCGAGGCAGCCTCCACCACTTCAACGGGCAGAGAATTCCAGAGATTCACCAAACCGCCCCCCCCTTTATCTTGAGGCTGTGCCCTCTAGTCCTACTGTCCTTTCTGAGTGGGAAGAGCCTCTCCACTTCTATCCTATCCATCCCATTCATCATCTTATACGTCTCAATGAGATCTCCCCTCATTCTTCTAAATTCTAACCAGTACAAGCCTAGTTTATTCAGCCTCTCCTCATAGTTCAACCCCCTCAACTCCGGCATCAGCCTAGTAAACCTCCTCTGCACTCCCTCCAAGGCCAAAATATCCTTGCGTAAGTGCGGCAACCAAAACTGCACACAGTACTCCAGCTGCGGCCTCACCAGTGCCCTGTACAGTTACAGCAAGACCTCCCTACTTTTATATTCAATCCCCCTCGCGATGAAGGCCAGCATCCCATTTGCCTTCCTGGCCACCTGCTGCACCTGCAGGCTGGGTTTTTGCGACTCATGCACAAGGACCCCGAGGTCCCTCTGCACCGTTGCATGCTGCAGTTTTTCGCCACGTAAGTAATAGTCCTTCCTACCATTATTCCTACCAAAGTGGACAACTTCACACTTGCCAACATTAAATTCCATTTGCCAGTTCCTGGCCCATTCGCCCAGCCTATCTAGATCCTTCTGCAGACTTTCCACACCCTCCGCACAATTTGCCGTTCCACCAATCTTGGTGTCATCAGCAAATTTCGACACCATACACTCGGTTCCCTCCTCCAGATCATCTATATAAATGGTAAATAGCTGAGGCCCCAGCACCAACCCCTGGGGCACTCCACTAGTCACCAACCACCAATCCGAATAGCACCTATTGACCCCCACTCTCTGCCTCCTATTTGACAGCCAATCCCCTATCCACGCTAACACCCTACCCCCAACTCCATGTCCCCTGACCTTCTGTAATAACCTCTTGTGAGGCACCTTATCAAACGCCTTCTGAAAAATCAAGAAACACCACATCCACCGGCTCTCCTCTATCCACCGCCCTAGACACACCCTCATAGAACTCCAATAAATTCGTCAGACACGGCTTCCACTTAACGAAACCGTGCTGCGTCTGCTCTATCAAACAATTCTCCTCAAGATGCCTCGCTATTTTCTCCTTGATCACGGACGTTAAACTAACCGGCCTATAATTCCCTGCCTTTTGCCTGCCACCCTTCTTAAACAACAGCGTAACATTAGCCGTTTTCCAATCTTCTGGCACTTCCCCGGAATCCAGCGATGATTGGAAAATGATCATCAAGGCATCCACTATCACCTCCGCCATTTCTTTCAGAAATGTGCCCCTCATTATTTGATAGACCTCTATAAGATCACCCCTCAGTCTCCAACGCTCCAGAGAAAAAAGTCCCAGTCTATTCAGCCTCTCCTCATAACTCAATCCATAAAGTCTCAGCAGCATCCTAGTAAATCTTTTCTGCAGTTTAATAATATCCTTTCTATAATAGGGTGACCAGAACTGCACACAGTATTCCAAGTGTGGCCTTACCAATGTCTTGCACAACTTCAACAAGACATCCCAACTCCTGTATTCAGTGTCCTGACCTATGAAACCAACATGCCAAATGTATTCTTCACCACTCTGTCCACCTGTGACTCTACTTTCAAGGAGCTATGAACATGTACCCTTCGATCTCTTTGTTCGGTAACTCTCCCCAACACTCTACCATTAACTGAGTAAGTTCTGCCCTGGTTCAATCTACCAAAATACATCACCTCGCATTTGTCTAAATTAAACTGCATCTGCCATTCGTCAGCCCACTGGCCCAATTGGCCAAATGTGCAACATTACTTGAGCTGGGGCTGTGGTTGAGGTAGTCAACAAGTACAAACTGCAACAAAATGATTTAAGATTGATTTGCTCTGATTAATAATTTCCATTCTCAATTCAAAGTGGGTGGGAAAGTGGGTGTGATACCTGCCGAGTGGCTGGAATGCTGAACAGGCACAATGTTCCTCTGTTCAGCTCATTAATTATGCATCTGTGAGGAGCCAGTGGTGGGTAGAAATGCAGATGGAGACATCGCCCTCTGAGCGGGATGATGCAAGAAAGGGACACTTTCCCATTGTCTCCACTGTCCTCGGGACTCCATACAGAGACCATTGCCTTGGCAGCATAGAAATACTAACCACATGATCCCTTGTCAACTATGACCATTTACCCAGGAGGATTAAGTTTGGCTGCCCTCCACCAGTCATGCCCCTTGGAGTTGTTTTATCACCCTCCATCCCTGCCTGACTGCAGCCAAAGGCACATAATGAACAGCAGCTCCACACCTCGCTGGGATCTCGATGTTATGAGTCAGGAACAAGCCTGTTGTAATGTGGGTTTCACCATAGAGAGAACACAAGTTAAACATTTTTGACATCCAGTTGCCTCATTCCTCCCCCATACCAAAATCACAAAGACCAATCTCTCTGTCACAACTGAACCTTCCCTGGACCTCACTGACTACCTTTCCCCGCTCTCCCCCTACTTTCCTGGATATTCTCCTCAAGCCCACTCAGTCATTCAATGAAGTCATAAAAATCAGCTTTCCTGCACTAACCCCACATCCTTTGATATTTTAAACATGTAGAAATCTACTTGTCTCGGTCTTGAACACACTCAATGTTTTGGAGATTTCCAAAGATTCACCAGCCTCAAAGATGAAAATATTCCTCTTTGTTGCAGTCCTAACTAGCTTAATCCTCAGTCTGAGACTGAGACTCTCACCGTTTAAAAAACACCCAGTATTTCTATTTTTCTGACCAAAGTGGTTAATTTCACATTTCACCACATTGCATTTCATTTGTCAAACTTGCTGCACCTCTCCAGATCCCCTTGAAGTGTCTGCATCCTCCTCACAATTCACACTTCCCCCTAGTTTTGTGTCATTTGCAAACTTGCAAATATTGCATTTAGTCTCCACATCCAAATCATTGATGTAGATTGTGAATAGCTGGGACCAAAGCGCTGATCTTTGCGGTATCCTATTAGCCACAGCCTGCCAACCTGAAAATGACCCATTTATTCCTGCTCTCTATCCGTTGACCACTTCTCAATCCATGGCAATGTATATTACCCCAATCCCATGTTCTCTAATTTTGTTTTCTAGTCTCTTCAGTGGGACCTTATCAAAAGCTTTCTGAAAATCTAAATACATCCATCACCCCTCTTCTCTATTTTACTCCTCACACCCTCAAAAAACTCCAACAGGTTGTTAAAATTTCCCTTTTATAAATCCATGAGACATAGGAGCAGAATTAGGCCATTCATCCCATCGAGTCTGCTCTGCCATTCAATCATGGCTGATATTTTTCTCATCCCCATTCTCTTGCCTTTTCCCCCATTATCCCTGATCCCCTGTCTATCTCTGTCTTAAAGACACTCAATGACCTGGCCTCCACAGCCTTCTGCGGCAAAGAATTCCACAGATTCACCACCCTCTGGCTGAAGACATTCCTTCTCATCCCGGTTTAAAGGATTGTCCTTTTAGCCTGAGGTTGTGCCCCCAGATTAATGAGACCCATGTTGACTCTGTCCAACCCTTCCATTATTTTCTAAGTGTTCTGTCATCACATCCTTTACATTTTTCCTACAACTGATATCAGGCTAACACGTATGTAATTCTCTGTTTTGTCTCCCCTTTCTTTATTAAGTATTGGGGGTTACATTTGCTACCTTCCAATCTGCAGGAACCATTCCACAGACTATAGAATTTTGAAAGATGACATTAATATTAAATTATATTGATTAAGTCATAAGAGCCCAAGGTGGTGGGGGTAGTATATTGGTATGGATAGGGAATTGGCTCGTGGACAGGAAACAGTAGGTGGGGATAAAGGGTTCTTTTTCAGGCTGGCAGCTGTAACCAGTGGGGTTCCAATGGGATCAATGCAGGAACTACAATTGTTTTCAATATATATTAATAACTTGGAGGAAGGAAGCGAATGTATTGTAGCCAAATTTACTGATGACAAAAAATAGGTGGAAAGGTCAGTTGCGAGAGGGATGGAAGCAGTTTACAAAGAGATATTAATAGGTTAAGTAAGTGGGCAAAAGTTGGCAACTGGTGTATAATGTGGAAAAGTGCAAATTTGTTCCTTTTGGAAGGGAGGACAAATGAACAGAGTATGATTTAAATGCTGGACAACTGCAGAAAGCCACAACAAGGGTCTTCATAGAATCCCTACAGCGTGGAAGGAGGCCATTCAGCCCATTAAGCCTGCATTGACCACAATCCCACCCAGGCCCTATTCCCATAACCCTACATATTTACCCTGCTATTCCCCTGACACTAGGGTCAACATATCATGGCCAATCAACCTAACCCGCAAAAATTTGGACTGTTGGAGGAAACCGGAGCGCCCAATGGAAATTCATGCAGACGTGGGGTGAATGTGCAGCCTGGAATTGAACCTGGATCCCTGGCGCTCTGAGGCAGCAGTGCTAACCACTGTGTCACCCCGTCTTGGGGGTACTTGTGCATGAAGCACAGAAAGCTAGCACACAGGTACAGCAGGTAATCAGGAATGCTAATGAAATGTTGGCCTTCCTTTCAAGGGGTTTGGTGTAAAAGAGTAAGGAAGTCTTGCCATAATTGTACAAAGTAGTGACGAGACCACATCTGGAGTACTGTGAGCAGATTTGGTCCCTTTATTGAAAGAAAGATACTATTTCATTGGAATCAGTTGACAGACGGTTCATTTGGGTGATCATCAGAATGGAGGGACTGACAAAAGGTTAAACAGGTTTCGTCTCTACTCATTGGAATTTAGAAGGAGGAGAGGTGATCTCATTGAAATATACAGGATTATTAAGGGGCTTAAGAATGGGACAGCCTAGGAACAGAGGGCATAATCTCAGAATTAAGGGGTGCCAATTTCAGACAGAAATGGAGGAGGAATTTCTTCTCTCAGAAGGTTGAGAGTCTTTGGAACTCTTTACCACACAGAGCTGTGGGGGCAGAGTCCTTGTGTAAATTTAAGGTTGAGATAGATGGATTTCTCATCAATAGGGGAATCAAGGGTTATGGGCAAAAGACAGGGAAGTGGCTGTGGGGAAGAAGGATCAGCTGTGATTTTATGGAATGGCCTGATACTGTTCCTATTTCTCATGGTCCAATATGAAGTTATATTGAATACAGAAACACTCAGTGACCTATGAGCTTCCTCCCACACCTTTCTTATACTCCTATTAGCATATCCTATTCTTTGTTTCGTCATTTGGTTCCATCGTGTCACAAATGGATCTACGGTATTTGTCTTAGCCACGCTTTGTGGAAAGGAGTTCCACATTATTAGTGACTTATATTTATGACCTCTAGTTTTTGAATCCTCTATATGTGAAAACATCTTCTCTGCACCTATCCTCTCAAAACCCATCATAATTTTATAGACGTCTACGATCATTTTTTCGCTTTCTCCTACAACCAGGTAAAAAATATTAAGCCTGGTTAAATCAGCAGTGACTCATTTGCCCTTAAAGTGACATTTTACATAACTGATGGTGTTTATTCTCTTCAGCATGGAGAAGGCAAGTCTGCAGACACACAAAGAGAGCTGAGAGACTGTCTAATGTAGTGAGCAAATTAATGTTACTGTCAAAATCTCATCAGATGCCTTTAACATTTACCAGATCTCTGAGCATAATTCTGCAATCATCTCTGCCTCAGTAAGACTTGTACTCGTTAGAGTTTAGAAGAATGAGGGGAGATCTCATTGAGACGTATAAGATGATGAATGGGATGGATAGGATAGAGGTGGAGAGACTCTTCCCGCTCAAAAAAGACAGTAGGACTAGGGGGCACAGCCTCAAGATAAAGGGGAGGCGGTTTAGAACGGAGTTGAGGAGGAACTTCTTCACTCAAAGGGTGGTGAATCTCTGGAATTCTCTGCCCGTTGAAGTGGTGGAGGCTGCCTCGCTAAACATTTTTAAGAAGCGGGTTGATGGGTTCTTGATAAGAGAGGGGATTAAGGGTTATGGGGAGAGGGCGGGAAAGTGGAACTGAGCCACAACAGATCAGCCATGATCTTATTGAATGGCGGGGCAGGCTCGAAGGGCTAGATGGCCTACTCCTGCTCCTATTTCTTATGTTCTTATGTTCTTAAGACACTGTAGACATTCCATTTGAATGAAATGTTGTGAATTTTATTCCAAATGCCCCCTTTATAGCGATAATCCAGAGCTCGTAGAATCATAGGATCTCTACAGTTCAGAAAAGGGCCATTTGGCCCATTGAGCCTGCACCGACACTCAGCCCCCATCCCTGAAGCCCCACGTACTTACCCTACTAATCCCCGACAGCGTGGTCAATCAACCTCACCCACACATCTTTGGACTGTGGGAGGAAACTGGAGCGCTTGGAGGCAACCCATGCAGACACAAGGAGAATGTGCAGGCTCCACACAGACAGTGACCAAAGGCCAGAATCGAACCCAGCTCCCTGGCGCAGTGAGGCAGCAGTGCTAACCACTGTGCCACCCTCGTGTCCTGTCCTTACACATTCACCAGCACAAACACATTTTCACAATTTACCTTTTCATTACTCATCCAATATATTAAATACAAACCAGAATTTTGAAAAACCCACAATTATTTCAGCTTTCCTCTGTAACTTGTCACTCTTGGTACCTTCCTTGTGAATTTGCTCCAAAGACTGATCTCCTTTTCTGAAGGGGTATCTAAGCCTGCACACATTACTCACTGTAACATCATCAATGTACAAATTCTCCATTACATCCTTACTTTGAATTCAATGTCCTCGGCACAAGGGCAATCAAAATAGAATTAGTTTTAAAGGCAATACAAATGGAACCTGATTACAACAAAAGGACAAAACATTAAGGCAAGCACCTGAAATTAACTCTGCAGGTACATCACGATGATGTGTAAATGGCACACAGAAGGGTTCTCCTGGGATGTGTAAATGCTATTCTAGTCTCCTACGATGCATCAAGAGCACAACTGAAAGGCATGATTATGTTACATCAACTGCATTATTTCTATCTCCTCTTAGTTCTTTCACAATGAATCTCTTCTTGTTAATCAGTCATGCCATCTCTCATTTTTTCCCTCATGTATATGCACTTTGTTCCCGAACCCTTTACTCCAACCCATCATTTACTGTCTTCAGTCACTGTGCCACACTTGAATCCCCTTTGAATAACTCCATAATGCCTGTGCCAACAGTGTCGCACTCTTGGCATTTTTTTGACAAGTCATCAATGCACCTCTCTGTGCAATGCCAATTGCCCCATTCTCCTCCAGGTTTTCTGGTTTCCTCCCATAGTCCAAAGATGTGTAGGTTTGGTGGATTGGCCATGCTAAACTTCCCCCTAGTGTTCCAAAATGTGTAGGTTGGGTGGAATGGCCATGCTAAATTGCCTCTTCGCATCCCAAGGGATGGCACGGTGGCACAATGGTTAGTATTGCTGCCTCACAACGCCAGGGATCCTGGTTCCATTCCGGCCTCAATCACTGTGTGTGGAGTTTGCACATTCTCCCTGTGCCTGTGTGGATTTCCTCCACGTGTTCCAGTTTCCTCCCACAGTCTGAAAGATGTGCAGGCTAGATTGATTGGCCTTTAGTGTCAGGGGATTTAGTAGGGCCGATGTGTGGGGTTACAGGGATAGGACCTGGGTGGGATTGTGGTCATAGATCATAGAGCCTTACAGTGCAGAAAGAGGCCCTTCGGCCCATCAAGTCTGCTCCGAACACAATCCCACCCAGGCCCTAACCCCATATCATACCCACTATTCCCTCTAACCTACGCATCCCTGGACACTAAGGGGCAATTGCTTAGCACGGCCAATCAACCTAACCCGCACATCTTTGGACTGTGGGAGGGAACCGGAGCACCCGGAGGAAACCCACACAGACACGAGGAGAATGTGCAAGCTCCACACAGACAGTGACCCCAGCCGGGAATCGAACCCAGGACCCTGGTGCTGTGAAGCAGCAGTGCTGGTCAGTATAGACTTGATGAGTCGAATGGTTTCCTTCTGTATTGTAGAGATTCTATGAAAGATGTGCAGGTTAGGTGGATTGGCCATGCTAAATTGCCCCTTAGTGTCCAAAGATGTGCAAGTTCAGTGAAAATTTATGGAAAGGTTTAAGAAGGGCAGTGAATGGGGAGAACGTGCAAACTCCACACAGACAATCACACAAGGCTGGAATCAAACCCGGGTTCCTGGTGCTGTGAGGCAGCAGTGCTAACCACTGTGTCACCTTGCCATGCTTCCCTGCCCTACCTGTAGTAAATAAATCAGTGCACTTTGCTGTGTTTTGGTGAGTAATCAACAAGGCCTTTGGGCAGAGAATTCAAGAAGTGGTGGTTAGAAAGATGCTTTGATGCGTAACTGAACCATACAGATCCAGAAGGTCTCATTCCTAAACCTTGGAATGATAAAGCTTCGTCTTAACTGACCTCAGTGTTCATCTGATCTCAGTGGGCAGTGGGAGGGGAAGGAGACAGAAAGAAATGAAAATATTAGCCACTACTGATCAAAGCCCAAATGAAAACAGGAATGAGTTGTAGCCACAGCTCCAGTGATTAAATGACCCAATTCCACACGTGTTATAATTTTAATCCAGCTGTCACAATGCAATCACTGTCTAAGCATGCACAAAAAGGCCAACTACTTGAGTGAGGTACTGTCTCTGAGGAAAATGTGCTTCAGGATAAGACACTGATAAGACCATGACACACAGGGGCCAAAATAGGCCAGTCAGCCCATCTGCTTTGCTCCACCATTCAGTGAGATCATGGCTGATTGGATATGATAATTCTCAATTCCACTTTCCCGCCTTATCCCCATAATCCTTGTTTCCCTTACTGATGAAAAATCAGCTTTGAACATGATCCAGAGCCCAGAGCCCTGTGTGGCGAAGAATCCCACAGATTGATCACCCTCTGAAAGAAGAAATTCCTTCTTATTGTAAATGGGAGACTCCTTACTCCTGTGATTATGCGATCTGGTCCTCGACTCCCACGAGGGAAAGCAAGGAAGGAAGTTCTGAAGGACCAAGAGGAGGAGCAAAAAATGAAATACCCTCTGTGGAACCTGCACAATTATCAATGTGGTAGATTCTTCCTAATCTGTCTAAAATAACACTCAAATCCGTAGAACTTATAAAGAGGGTAGAATCTCGCGATCAATAAAGCTTCTCAACTATCTCTCCATTCCCAGATCCCACCCCCACTGTTTGAACTGAAATACAATCCTCCCTGTCTTGGTCATGTGACCTCAGCACGAGGCACTGACTGGAAGCCACCATGTTATATTCCGTTCTAATGAACAATGATCACAAAAAGCACTGTATTCTTTGAGCTCGTAACGTGCCCTGCTCACTCCTGGAAAATTCCAGAAAACAAATGACTGGTTCAATTCCAGACTTGGCCTGCCTGGACATTCCCACAGTGCTTTTTATGGGATTATTCATTTCCTTATTCCCAATTAACACATTTACAACAGATATCTGTGAGCCCAATGCCCTTGGACACACTCAGGCCACTAAGGCTCTGGGAGACAAAAAATGCTGCAAATACTCAGCAGGTCAGATGTGGAGCGGGAGACAGAGTTAATGTTTTAGGTTGGAAATGTTAACTCTGTTTCCCTCCATTGATGGGGTAGAAGCTTGCCCTCGCATGAGTGCAAGGCTGGAGATCTCACTGCCCTCCAGCCTCCACCCCAGATAAGTCTGTGGATGGTCTTCCTTCTCCATTGCCAATTGAGGCCCTTAAGTGGGCAATTAATGCCCAATCCCTCCACTACCTATATTAACCCAATGGTGGGCAGAGGGCTTGCTGTGTGGAGAACATGAAAAGCAAACAGCCTCTCTGGGGGCACATTGTGTGTAACTGAGAGGCCTGGCATCATGAAAGTGGGGGCCCACTGAGAGCCACCCCTCTGCTGTTGCTGCCAACCCCCCTCCCTCCTTCCCTACCCTGCTAACACTTACCTGTACATGGGTCTTCCTTGATCTGAGACCTTTGATTGGTGCAATACCACAGAGCTGCCGCCCTTTAATTGGCTGGCAGCTGTTGATGGGTGGCGCTGCTTTGACTGGGGAAGGGGGGGAAGAAGTTCTGCTGTTGACCTGTTAAGAGTCCGAGTAGCACAAAACGTAGAGGATGTTTCCGAGAAAAGACAATGCTGCGATCTCATCTGCTCCTCAGCTGGTGACCGAGACCCCCCCACCCACACCCCTGTCATTGCCGACACATGAATCCACCCAGGCTGTGTAGCTATTTCCTATATTTTTCTTTACTCTTCCAGATTTTTCGCATCTATAGTATTTTGATTTTGGGAGAGACTGGCCAGGGATGGGTGGGATGAAGAGAAAGAGAGATTAAAATTAAACCATAAGCAGTCTTGTGGGAACAGCAATGTAGTGGTTATGGTATTAGATTACAAACCCAGAGGTTGTGAGTTCAAATCTCAGTAGGGCAAATCACACTGGCGTATAGTAATGAATGACATGGACCAGAAAATTCCCATGTTAGGCTTCTGCTCCAGTTATGGTATTGGATGCAAATGGACACTTGCAATTGACCTCTCTGCTCTCAGTATTTGCTGGGGAACTATGATCCAAGCTTCCAGTGCTTGAATGCTCTCCTGTATTACTGCCACTAAAGTTGGTCCATGTAAGTATGTACATACATATACTCATATGTATAGGCATTTGGCCTATCAAGTCTGCTCCACCATTCAATGAGATCATGA
This sequence comes from Carcharhinus amblyrhynchos, assembly GCF_965287045.1. Classification (NCBI taxonomy): domain Eukaryota; kingdom Metazoa; phylum Chordata; class Chondrichthyes; order Carcharhiniformes; family Carcharhinidae; genus Carcharhinus; species Carcharhinus amblyrhynchos. Next base: position 129,519,526 of record NC_137327.1, read on the forward strand.
CTGATCTGACAGGCCTCAACTCCACCTTTCTGCCTTAACCCCATAACCATTAACATACTTAACAACCCAGCCTCTACAGGGAAGAATTCCACAAACTCACTACCTTCTGAGAGAAGAAATTCCTCCTCATCTCTCTTTTAAATGGGTGACCCCTTATTCTGAGATGATTCCTTCTGGTCCTGGACTCTATCACAAGGGGAAACAATCTCTCAGTATCCACCCTGTCAATCCCCCTGAGAATCCATTTGTCTCAATAAGGTCACCTCCCATTCCTCTAAACTCCAATGAGTACAGGCCCAACCTACCCAACCTCTCCTCAAAAGAAAATCCCTCCATACCCAGGATCAACCCAGTGAACCTTCTCTGGACTGCCTCCAATGCCTACACTTCTTTCCTTAGATAAGGGGGCCAGAAATGTTCACAATATCCCAGGTGTGGTCTAACTGCATGACTGAAGCAAGACTTCCCTATTTTTATACTCCATTTCCTTTGAAATAATGGCCAACATTCCATTTGCCTCCCCTATTACCTGCTGAATCTGCAAGCTAACTCCTTGTGATTCATTCAATAAAATTAAGGCTCATCTGATTGTGGCCTCAACTCCAATTCCACCTAGCTCCAATAATCCCTTCCTGGTCAAGAATCTATCTATCTATCTCTGCTTTAAAAATCTCCAGTGGGCTGGTTTTCTCCGCTCCCGGGGGAACAAGAGTTCCAGAGATTCAGGACTCTCTGAGGAAAAGAATTCTCACGTGGGAGGTGCCTTGACCGGAATCTTACCACTGTTCACGATGGCAGGATTTTCCCAACCCGCTGCAATGAATGGAGATTTGGCCGGCTGCCAATTTTTCCGATTTCTTTGCAGTGGGAGCGAGCATGAACGGTTTATGTTTTATACCATGTTCCCTCTTTCTAGTCTCTCCCACGTGGGGTAATATCTTTTCAAGTCTCCTCAGGATCTTGTATGTTTCAATAAGATCACCTCTCGTTCTCCTAAAGGCGAGTGCCTGTTTAGGTATTGCGGCCCTTAGTCAGGCTGATAAGAAAGTCATTTGGAAAATAACCATTGAAATTACAGCTGTCCCAGCAGATGACGGGCTTCAGAAGCACAGAGTGGCAAAGGAAGATGAACAAGTGGCTCATTCTCTGACTATCCCTCCCTCTCTCTGGTGAAATACCCGACCTCCCCAAGTATCTCTCACTGATCGCAAAGTCCTCGCAGGGAGATAAATTAAAATGAAAGGCAGGAACCGAACTGAAGAAACAGCGATAATGAGGTCTGTCCACACGACTGAGAACTTCCAGACTTGCTACGTGTGGACCAGCAGCATTGATTAACCTGGAAGGCCAACGCTGAGCCGGGGCTGGCAAACGTACCTCTGCATTGTAATCATCTGAAGGATATGGGGCACCACTGGAATAATACTGGCATCTCCCTGCATGGAAGGGCTTGATATCCTGTCACAAAAGAAGATGGGATTACTACTTCAAACTGTTGAATGCTTTATTTTCTGTATTTAAAACACTCAGATTTTGAAGAGCAAATTTAATTCATCCCTTTTAACAATTATATCAAAGGTTTTTTATTCATTTGTGAGACATGGGTATCACTGGCTGGACCAGAATTTATTGCCCATCCCTAGTTGCCCTTGGAAGGCAGTTGAGAGTCAACCACATTGCTGTGGCTTTGGTGTCACATGTAGGCCAGACTGGGTAAGGGCAGCAGATTTCCTTCCCTAAAGGGCATTAGTGAGCCAGATGGGTTTTTCCAACAATCGACAATGGTTTCATGGTCATCAGCTCATTCCTAATTCCAGATATTTATTTTATTGAATTCAAATTCCACCATCTACTGTGGTGGGATTTGAACCCAGTCCCCAGAACATTAGCTGAGTTTCTGGATTAATAGTCTAGCGATAATACCACTGGACCATAGTATCCCTTACTGAATTAGTTAGAAAGTCTTGTAGGGTAAGAGATCGATACTGGGCAATAGGACAGTCTTCTGTATGTGCCAACTGTTCCCAGTTGATGAGAATTCCTGGAATTTTGGGACATTGATCATTTGTGTTTTGCCCAAAAGTCAACACAGGTCAGAATCCTCCAAACTTAGAACTGCTCTGAGCTGCTACGGCCTAATGTCGTGAGGGCTGAGTGAGTATAATTCTGATGTTTAAGGAATCTCATCTGTGTCATTTGCTGCAGACATTACAACAAAAAAAAGGGGAAGAAGTAATCGAGATCTGGAGGATGGGGTTGGAAGCAAAGGAGGAAGAGGTTGATTTCAGCTGGGCACAGGGTGCTGGGGAAGTGCCAGGTTGACTTGGGCAGAGTGCGAGGAAGAGAAGGCAAATTAGGGAGATGAATGTCAAAGTGAGCTGGGGTGGATGGAGCGTGTGGAGTAGGAAGGTGAAGATTTCCACTGGATGAAGACTGGAGGCAATAAACAATAACCCTGACATCAGACCATAAGATAAAGGAGCAGAATTAGACCATTCAGCCTATCGAGTCTGCTCCCCCATTTAATCATGGCTGATATAATTCTCATCCCCATTCTCCTGCATTCACCCTGTAGCTTTTGAGCCCCTTATTGATCAAGAACCTATCTATCTCTGTCTTAAAGACACCAATGATTTGCCCTCCACAGCAATAAGTTCCACAGATTCTCCAGCCTCTGGCTAAAGAAATTCCTCCTCATCTCAGTTTTAAAGGCATGTCCCTTCACTCTGAGGTTGTGCCCTCAAGTTCTAGTCTCTCCCACTAGCAGAAACATCCTCTCTACTGCCACTCCAGCGAGGCCTCTTAATATTTTGTAAGTTTCAATTAGATCCCCCCATACTTCTAAACTCCACCGAGTATAGATCCAAACTCCCCAACTGCTCCTCATATGACAAACCCTTCATTAACAGAGGTGGAGAGTTTTCAGATGATAAACCCAAAGGTCCAGGTTTTGAGGACATACTGAAAAAAGAAACCTGGATATTTCATAAATTTTTCAACAAGTTTATCTTCTCACTTGACTTACTCAGTTAATGGTAGGGCATTGATGAGAGATATAGAACAAAGAGATCTAGGGGTACAAATTCATTGCTCCTTGAAAGTGGAGTCACAGGTCAACAGGGTGGTGAAGATGGCCTTCAGCATGCTTGGTTTCATTGGTTGGAACATTGAATGCAGGAGGTGGGCCTTCTTGTTAAAGCTGTACAAGGCATTTGTAAGGCCACACTTGGAATACTGTGTACAATTCTAGTCACTCTATTATAGAAAAGATATTATTAAACTAGAAAGAGTGCAGAAAAGATTTACTAGGATGCTACTGGGACTTGATGTTTTCACACAGAGCGTAGGGAGTGTCTGGAACAAGCTACCAGAGGTAGTTGTAGAGACAGGTACACTTTGTCTTTTAAAAAGCATTTAGACAGTTGCATGGGTTGAGGGGTATGGGCCAAACGTGAGCAATTGGGACTAGCTTAAGGGTTTAAAAAAAAAGGGCAGCATGGACAAGTTGGGCCGAAAGGCCTATTTCCATGCTATAAACCTCTCTGATCCCAACACACCCATCCTTGGAATGGGTGAGAGGGTGTGAAAAAAATGTGAATTTTATGGCATCTTTCACATCCTCAGGACATCTCAAAGCACCTTACAGCCAATTAAGTGATTTTGAAGTGCAGTCACTATTGTAATCTAGAAATTTTGGGCAACTAATTGATACACAGCAAGATCCCACTAACAGCATTGTGATAGTGACCAGATCATTGGTTTTTTGTGATGCTCAAGGAATAAATTTGACTAGAAAAATGGCGATAACTCCCCTTCTCTGCTTGACAATCTTTTAGACCCAAGAGGTGGTGGCACAACGGTATTGTCACTAGACCAGTAATGCTCTGGGGACCCGGGTACGAATCCACCCTGGCAGAAATTGGGAAATTTAAATTCAACAAAAAGTAGTGTTGATTATTTTGTTGTAAAAACCCGTCTGGCTCACTAATGTCCTTTAGAGAAGGAAATCTGCATTGTCATTCCAGGTACACTGTTAATTTAGCAGCATTCAGGAACTGGACTGAAATTGATAAGAGTTTCATTTTGCCCTGGATCTTTACTTGTCAAAGAAGAAACTATCCCCGGTAGCGAGGCTTAGCTTTACAATTTGTGCCAGATCATTAGGGGCAACGTCAGAAAACACCTCTTCATACAAAGGATAGCGGAAATCTGGGACTCTGTCCCCCCTAAGCAATTTAGACTGGGACTCAAGTGAAAATTTCAAAATCAAACTTGACGAATGTTGGCGAGGCGAGAGTATTAAGAATAACGGAACCAAGGGGGCTGATGGTGGTGTCGATTCAGTTACAGATACAGATATGACTAATTGAATGGTCAAAGAGATCCTATTAGTGAGATTACGGGATTCCAACCTAAGCCCCAAAAGCCAATGGACTAAATCCACTGCATCACTCAGTGAATATGCTGTGACCTCCGAGATAATGGACAGGATTCTCTGGTCTACCAGCCGCACGTTTCCCGCTGGCGGGAGGCGGTGTGTCGTTTGCTACAGTTGGTTCTCCAGTCCCGCCGCATTCAATGGGAATTCCCACTGATGTTGCCGGCGGGAAGCCCGCAGGTGCGCTGCCAGCGGCACTGGAAAATCCCACTGGCACGAACGGCTGGAGAATTCCGGCCACTATGTCACTTTGCCAGGACAATGAAGGCTGGAAAATAATTGGTGCCGGTATGAATAGTAGGATTAGCAAAATAAGCAGGTCGAGTTCAGCATAAAACAACTCAGTGTGTGAAATGTTTGTTGTTCCGGGGTTAAAAATATACGGTCCATTATGTAAATGTGTCTCTGCTCACGGCAAGATTAAATGATATCTGCAATCGAAACGACAAGCTAAACAGATGCAACTGAGTGCAATGATCAGTGGAAATAGATACCAACTGTTTCATTGCAGTGTTGATGGATCCTGTTCTTACTGATAATTTACTTCAAATTTATACACAAACAGGTCTTTCAGGCTCAGCAGGATTATGGTAAGTTTATGCTTCACATCAGCTTCCCCCCCTGCCCCCACCATAGTCTCAAGCTATCAATTTACTCCGTGAAGTATTAAGGGTTCGCAATATTAAATGTCATGTGTCTCAGACCTATTAAGTACGTTATAATTGAACTACACCAAACAACTGCGCTAATGACAGAACTCAGCAAGCTCCAGCCTGAGCAGTGGAATATGTTACTAAGCTCAGCTTTACAGGCTGCTCACAGCTTGAACAAATTAGAAAAATAGAAACTAGGAGCAGGAGTAGGCCATTCAGCCCTTTGAGCCTGCTCTGCCGTTCAACACGGCCATGGCTGACCTGCTATCTCAATGCCATATATCTGCTTTCTCCCCATTTCCCTTAACGCCATTAAAATCTAAAAAATAATCAATCTCTCTCCTGAATACATTCTGTGATTTGTCCTCCACAGCCTTTTCACTATCCATTGAGTGGAGAAATCTTTCCTCATCTCAGTCCTAAATGGTCTATCCCATATCCTGAGATTGTGTCCCCTGGTTCTCGATTCCCCAGCCAGGGAAACTATCCACCCTGCATCTGTCTAGCCCTGTTAGAATTTGCCGTGCTTCAATCAGATTTGATCTAATCTTTCTAAACTCCAGGGAGTACAGGTCCAGTTGAACAAACCTCTCCTCACAGGACAGTCCTGCTAACCTTGGTATCAGCCGAGTGAACCTCCACTGCAATTCCTCCATGGGAAGTACATTCTTTCTTAGGTAAGGAGACCAAAGCTGTACGCAGTACTTCAAGATCTCACTAAGGCCCTGTATAACTGCAACAAGACATCCCTACCTCCAAACTCAAATCCTCTTGCAATGAAGGCCAACATACCATTTGCCATCCTAGCTGTTTGCTGCATCTGCCTCTCCATATTCATTGACTGGTATACAAGGACACCCAGATCCCTTTGTAAATCCACACTTCCCAATATACACCATTTAAATAATATTTTTCCTTTCTGTTTTTCATATCAAAGTCTATATCTTCATATTTAGTTGCATTGTATTGCATCAGCCATGTGTTTGTCCACTCACTCAACTCGTCTAAATCACCTTGAAGCCTCCTTGCATCATTCGCACAACTTTCAATTCTTCCAGTTTTGTGTCATCCATAAACTTAAAAACTGTTACATTTGATTCCCTTACCAGTTCATTTATATCCTAGATTGCTGGGGCCCTGATCCCTGCATTACCCTACTCGTCACTGCCAGCCACTTGGAAAAAAAAACCCATTTCTTCACACTCTGTTTCCTGTCTGTCAACCAAGTCTCAATCCATGCAATTACCCCTTATCCCATGTGCTTTAATTTTGCCCACTAACCTCATATGAGGAACTTTAAAGTCTTCTGAAAGTCCAAATATGTCACATCCACTGGCTCTCCCTTATCTATTTTATGGTGTCTATTCTAAAAATACTCTAATTTATCTGTTTCAATAGCATTTGGAAGTCCCTTTATCACCTCTTCTAAGTGTTAAACCATAAATTTCTGTATTGCCTAGTACAGCTCCACAATTACCAGGACCAGTGAAACAGCCCAGTTTCCTTCTTCAGGGAGGTACTTATCTTCAAGGTTTCAAAGACCTTCCAATGAATGAACAAAAGATGTTTTACTGCCTGTGTATAGTAATGGGTGTGTCTTTTGATCAGGGTTACTGTCTAAACTCACCACTGCTTTAGGCTTAGTATTAACTCAAAAGTTGTGGTAATCACATCTAAAATTGACTTATAGTCACCATATAACAGACAAAAGCTGAAGGTTACTGTTACTGCAAAGAGAAAACAGTAGCAGACAGAACTATTTCTGTCCAACTACAACAGAAAAACATAATAGGATCGCATTGGACTGTAGCGCTTCAGGGCACAATATTGCCACTATAATCACAATGGATCTTTGACAAAATCCCACATTGGGAGATTTATTAAGAAGGCTAATGCACATGGGACACAGGGTGACCTGATAAGGGGGATTCATAATTGGCTTAGCAGTAGGAGACAGAGGGTGGTGGCAGACTGGAAGCCAATGGCCAGTGATGTACCACAGGGATCCGTGTTGGACCCCCTATTGTTCGTCATTTATATGAATGACATAGATGACTCTGTGGGGGGTAGGATCAGTAAGTTTGCTATGATAAAGATTGGCCAATGGTTAACAGTGAGGTTGAGTCTTTGAGTTACAGGAAGATATAGATGAGATGGTCAAATGGGCAGATAAGTGTCAGATGGAATTAAACCCTGAAAAGTGCACTTTAGAAGGAGCAATTTGACAAAGAAGGTCTGACACTGGGAAGATCCAAAGAACAAAGGGACTTTGACGTGTTTGTCCACAGATCTCTGCAGGTGGAAAGGCAGGTAAATAGGGTGGTGAAAAAGGCATATGGCACACTCGCCTTTATCAATCGGGGTATAGATTACAGAAGCAGAGAAATCATGATGGAGTTGTACAGAACTTTGGTGAGGCCACAGCTGGAGCACTGTGTGCAGTTCTGATTGCCACATTATAGGAGGGACATGAACACACTGGAGGGGGTACAGAGGAGATTTACCAGGACGTTCCTGGGATGGAACATTTAAATTATGAAGAGAGTTGGGTAGGCTTGGGTTGTTTTGGTTGGAGCAGAGAAGACTGAGAGGTGACCTCATGGAGATGTTCAAGATTATGAGAGGCATGGACAGGGTGGATAGGGAGCAGCTATTCCCCTTAGTTGAAGGATCAGTTATGAGGGGATGCAAGTTAAAAGTGAGGGGTGGGAGGTTGAGGGGGGATTGAGAAAAAGTCTTTTTACTCAGTGGTGATAGTCTGGAATGCGCTGCCTGGGAAGGTGGTGGAGGCGGGATGCCTTACATCCTTTAGAAAGTACATGGATGAGTACTTGGCCATAACGTTCAAGGCTATCGGCCAAGTGGTGGCAAGTGGGATTAGGTGGGCAAATCAAGGCATTTCATTCATCAGTATGGACTCAATGGGCCAAAGGGCCTCTTCTGCACTGTAGTATTCTGTGATCTCAAATTTCTCCAGGGTCTATTAAAAAAGTTACACGGCCAGGCAAAGCATTAGAATTTAATTTCAAGTACAGATTTTAAGCAATTGTAACATTAGCCAGATTGAAAGGCATTGTGCAAATATAAATTAATATTTTTGTGTCAGACATAACAAACGTCCATGAGATAACTCTTCAGCCAAGACAAATTACATAAGAACATAAGAACCAGGAGCAGGAGTGGGCCACCTGGCCCCTCGAGCCTGCTCTGCCATTCAGTAAGATGACTGATCTTTTTGTGGACTCAGCTCCACTTTCCCGCCCACTCACCGTAATTCTTAATTCCTTTACTGTTCAAAAATTTATTATCCTTGCCTAAAAACAAAGAGGTAGCCTCAACTGCTTCACTGGGCAGGGAATTCCACAGATTCACAACCCGTCGTGTGAAGAAGTTCCTCCTCAACTCAGCCCTAAATCTGCTCTCCCTTATTTTGAGGCTATGCTCCCTAGTTCTAGTTTCACCTGCCAATGGAAAGAACCTTACCTATTCCCTTCATAATCTTAGCTCTGAACCTAGCAGAAACTTCAACGCGTGCAAAATCAGCTAACCAATTTGAAAAATCAAAATGATTGAAGTATTTGAAATAGAGTGAGGGTTATTATTATAACTCTGCCACAGATTGGTGAACAGATCTTGAACTCAAGGCTGAATGCCAATTCTCAGCTACCTCCCTCCCAGGACTCCAGCATCATACATTAAACCACCACTTCCCAGACCGTTACTGACCTCATCTCCTCTGGGGACCTTACCCCTCAAGTCCTTCAACCTTATAACCCCTGAACACAAACAAGCCTACCTCCACTGCCTTCCCAAGATCCGCAAACAGGACCACCATGGTAGACAAGTCATTTAAACCTATCATTACCCCACCAAACACAATTTCTTCCTATCCCAACCAAATTCCTCAACTCTCCTGACAACTTAGTTCCAAGTTTCCTGGCCCTGCCCGTTTCCTTTTCCCCAAAGCCAGCCAGTCCCTTTACATCCCAGTCACCCTTCATTTCCTCCAAATGAAAAGGTGTTGTTATGGAAATTCAGAAGTGCTCTAACTAGAGCTGTCATTTTATGAGGTGCTCTGTTTTATCCTTCACTGCTTTTGTCAGTACATTGATGATTGTATTGGTGCTGCTTCCTGCTCTCACTCTGTCCTGAAAAATTTAATTAGCTTTGCTTCCAATTTCCAACTTAACCTCACTCCTTTCACCTTCACTTCCAATTCTTCTCTTCCCTTCCTCAATCCCTCCATCTCCATTTCCAAAAATAGGTCATCAACTGACAATGACTTTAAACCCACAGACTCTCAGGGCTACCTACATTACAATTCTTCTTACTCGGTTTCTTGTGTGGGTTCTTGGGTCCACAAGGTAGCACTGCTACCTCACTGCGCCAAGGATCCAGGTTCAATTCTGGATTCAGATCATTGTCTGTGTGGAGTCTGCCCATGTCTGTGTGGGTTTCCTCCAGGTACTTCGTTTTTCTCCCAAGTTCGAAGATGTGCGGGTTAGGTTGATTGGCCATGCTAAATTGATCCTAGTGTAGGATAAATATGTGGAATTATGGGAATAGGGTTTTGGTGGGATTGTGGTCAGTGCAGACTCAATGGGCCAAATGGCCTCCTTCTGCACTGTGGGGATTCTATGACTGCAAAGTTTCTACGACTCTATTCTCTGTTGCATTTGTTCTAATGGTGCCATCTCCACAGCAGTGTTTTCAATAGGTCTTCAATTTTACTAAGCTGAGATGTGATTTAACAACAGTGGACACGAATCAGCTACTGATCAAACCGCTCCCTGGCTACCCTCTTGCTCTTTATATATGTGTAAAAAGCCTTGGGATTTTCCTTTATCTTTGCTGGCCAATGCTTTTTAATGACCCCTTTTAGTTCTTCTTACTCCTTGCTTAAGTTTCTTTCTACTTTCCTTGTATTCCACACTTGCTTCCTGTGTTCCCAGCCTCCTAGCTTTGACAAATTCTTCCTTTTCCTCTCTGACTAGCTCACAATATATCTTGTTATCCAAGCTTCCCAAAACTTGCCGTACTTATCCTTCATCCTTACAGGAATGTGCCGGTCCTGAATCCCTATCAACTTACACTTGAAAGCCTCCCACATACCAGATCTTTATCTTAACTCAGAGGGTAGTAAGGGTGTGGAATGCCCTGCCTGCAGCAGTGTGGACTCACCAACTTTAAGGGCGTTCAAATGGTCAGTGGATAGGCATATGGATAATATTGGAATAGTTTAGGTTAGAGGGTCATTAGATTGGTTCCACTGGTCAATGCAACATCGAGGGCCAAAGGGCCTGTACTGCACTGTAATGTTCTATGTTCTATGTACTGTAACCAATGGTAAATCAGCATGAAAAGTATCCAAGGAGGAGGCAGAGAGTGTTTAGGACAAATAAGAAAAAAAAGTGGGGTTCTGAAATCTAGCACCCCTTAAATGTCAAGGATCATGCAGGATTGGATAAAGCAAAATTAGAAAGGTTACATCAGATAATGAGAGCTGAAAGGCTTGAAAATCCAGGGGTCAAATTAAAAACAGAAATTAGGAAAGCAAGACAAAGGCACGAAAAAAATGCAGACAAGAAATATCAAGGAAAACCCAAAGACATTTCATAGATAAATAAAAAGCAAGAGGATAACTAACACAGAGGACAGGGTCGATGCTGGCAAGATGTTTCCCCTGGTTAGGAGTCCAGAACCAGGGACACAATTTCAAACAAGTGGGAGACCGCTTAGGACTGAGATGAGGAGAATTATTTGACTCACGAGGTTGTGAATCTTTGGAATTCTCTAGCCCAGAGAGCTGCGGAAGCTCAGCCATTGGGTACGTTTAAAGCAGAGATGGACAGATTTCTAAATACCAATGACAGAAAGGGATAGTATGGGAAAAAGGCACCAAAGTGGATGATCAGTAGTGATCAAATTGAATGGTGGAGCTAGCTCGATGGGCTGAATGGCCTCCTCCTGTATTCCTATAAAGTCTATCAAAAAGGCAACCTGTGTGTTCAGGTAGAAGACAAGGACATAGTTCTTAATGAATACTTCACATTTATCAGGCAGAAGGGAACAATGAGGACATTGTGGTTAAGTGTGGATGAAATTTATCCCAGGCTGCTAAGGGAGGGGAGAAAATAGTGGGAGTTTTTTTACATTATATTCCAATCCTCTCTGGTTACAAGCATGAAGCCAGCGGATGGAGACTGCTAACGTGAACAGTTATTTTAAGAGGGAGAGTGAATTATTGCAGGACAGTCAGTTTTGCCTTGGTGATAGGCAAATTACTGGAAAAAATTCTGAGGGACAGTATTACTCATCATTCAGAAAGACATTGATTAATCAAGGATAGTTAGTATGGATATATTAAGGGAAGGTCATGTCTGACTAGATTGAAACTTTGAGGAAGTGACAAGGAAGGTCGATAGGAGATGCACATTCAATACAGTCAACGTGGATTTCACCAAGGCCTTTGACAAGGTCTCACATGACACACGGTCAGCAAAGTAAAAGCCCGTGGGATCCAAGAGTAAGTGGCAAGTTAGATCCAAAATAGGCTTAAACCGAAGACTAATAGTCGGCAGATGTTCTTGCGAGCGGAAGTGGTTTCCAGTTCCAAGCACTCAGTATTCGGTCCCTTGCATTTCGTGGCACATGCGAATGATTGAGATTTCAATGTAGGAGGCCTGATTAACAAGTTTGCAGATAACTCCCTGGGTGGTTAAAAACGAGGGAGAAAGCTGTAGACTGCAGGGAGGTATCAATGGACGGGTCAGGTTGGGAAGAAGAGGCAAATGGAATTCGGAGACGAGCAAGGTGATTAAATGGGGAGGACAACAAGACAAGGGAATACCCAAAAATGGTATGATACTGGGAAATATAGAGCAACAGGGGCTTTGGAATACATGCCCCTAAATTCCTGAAGATAGCAGGACAGGTAGATCTGGTGGTTAAGAAGACATGCAGAATGATTTTCTTTATTCAAGAAGGCATTGAATTTAATGATAGGAAGCAACGTAAGAACTTATAAAACTAGCTAGGCCACATCCAGAGTCCTCCACACAGTTAGAGTCACATTGTAGGAAAGATCTGATTGCATGAGAGGGAACAGAGAGACGCACAAAGATTTCGCCAGCAAAAGAAAATTTTAATTGTCCGTAAAGGTTGGATAGGCTGGGGTTATCTTCAAGTGGAACAGAGGGGACTGAGGGGCAGACTTAATCGAGGTGTGTCAATTTATGAGGGAACCGGTCAACAAATGTTGGTCGGTACATTTTGGTGAATAAAAGAATGGGAGAAAGGGGATGATGTGGAAGAGGGAGAGGATTTGGGGCTTATATTCACAAAACACTAAAAGCAACAGCACAAAATGCTAAGGCCAATAAAAAAAAGCCAAAGGAATGCTGGGTAATTTGCAAGAAGTTTAAAGTATTAAAGTACAGATGTAATGGTGAATCTAAGCAAAAAGAACTACCAAGACCACAGTCAGAGGAACAAATAGGAAGGATGTTGAGGTAATAGAGAGAATATAGTCCAGATTCAGCAGCTAACTGGCCTGAGGAAATACAAAATATGAAGATTAAAAGGAAAAAAAAACTGGGGTCATTTTCTCCACGGCACAAAGCCAATTATGGGTCAATTTGATCGAGGGGTTTACAATCAAGTGTGAGGGAGGAACCAGAATAGAGAGAAGCCACAGGTGGCACAGTAGCACAGTGGTTAGCACCGCTGCTCCGCAGTGCCAGAGACCTGTGTTCAATTCCCAACTTGGATCACTATCTGTGTGGAGTTTGCATGCTCTCCCTGTGTCTGTGTGGGTTTCCTCCAGGTATTCCAATTTCCTCCCACATTCTGAAAGATATGCTGATTAGGTGCATTGCCCCGAACAGGTGCCGGAGTGTGGCGACGAGGGGAACTTCATAATAACTGCATTGCAATGTTAATGCAAGTCTTACATGTGACTAATAAATAAAGTACTTTTACTTTACTTTACCAGCTTTGCAGTGACTGATAGGTCAAGACCAAAGGAACGAAAAATAGAAAAGTAAACTATTTTCAGACAGTGAACAGGAGAAAGTTCTATTTATACATTGGGCTGCGAGGCACTACCAAAATGAGATTGTAGCAGAGACTTTCGGAATAAATGGAAATGAGGGGCACAGATCAGCTAGATAGTCAATATCTTTTCCCAAAGGTCAGGGAGTCAAAAACAAGAGGGCATAGGTCTGTGAGAGAGGAGGGATACAAAAGCATCCAGAGGGGCAATTCTTTCACTCAGAGGGTGTCGAGTGTCTGGAATGAGCTGCCAGACGCAGTAGTGGAGGCGGGTACAATTTTGTCTTTTAAAAAGCCTTTAGACCGTTACATGGGTAAGGTGGGTGTGGGGGGTGTGGGCCAAACACGAGCGATTGGTAAAAACTGGGCAGTATGGACAAGTTGAGCTGAAGGGCCTGTCTCCACGCTATAAATCTCTATGACTATACGAGAACACAGCTGGTACATGGGGTTACTCTACAGTGTGCTGCTGGTGTAGAAGATAAACACCAAAAACAGAATGGTTGGGTTGCTGCTGTCATTATATGAAATCCTACACAAGAATCCCTGAACTGTGAACTTCCTCATGATGGAACTTCCAGAGTGATCAGTGTTTAGTTTTCCTTTTCCCCCTCAACCCAAAAATGTATCGTATCCAATGAATAGCGTAAAACATATCCCTCCTGTCAATTGTTTCTTAACTGACATTCCTACAAGTATTATTAATGACTCATTGTAAATAGTAAACAAAGATTAAGGGTGGGGCTTTCCAGGGAACCCCGAAGGCGGCTCGCCATTGGCTGGCTGTGGGATCTTCTTGTCAAAGGGGTTTCCTGGTGAACGCATCCCTCGGAGCTGAAAAACACATACCAGCTGTGGCTTCAGCTGGTATATTGGGCAGAGAAATGGCAGATGGAATTTAATCCAGATTAGTGCGAGGTGATGCATTTTGGAAGAAATAATGTAGGGGGGAGTTACACGCTAAATGGTAGGCCTACTAAGAGTATAGAAACGCAGAGGGACCTGGGGGTGCAAGTACACAAGTCCTTGAAGGTGGCAGTACAGGTGGAGAAGGTGGCGAAGAAGGCCTATGGTGTGCTTGCCTTTATAGGAAGGGGTGTAGAGTATAAAAGCTGGCGTCTAATGTTGCAGTTGTATAGAACGTTGGTTCGCCTGCATTTGGAGTACTGTGTCCACTTGTCTTACTTCTGAGCTTCTGGGGATTCCACAAATGTCTGTCAAAGTTTTGCATGTTTATTGATGTTTTTTCTTTTACTTCACAGGTGATTCAGTCCGCCTTGTTGTCCAACAAGGGGCATACACACAGTGGGTCATGTGAGGGCTGCTCTTGTTGCTTCGAGAGTTGCCTAGTGCTTCATGTCGTTAGTGTACGCTTAAACTGGACCAGCTGGTGGGCAACACGACAGCTCAGTGACTATCACTGTTTGCTGTGCAGATACATGGATTTGGGCTGGTGTCTGTGGGAGTTTGCACATTCTCCCCATGATTGCGTGGGTTTTCTCCATGTGCTCTGGTTTCCTCCCACACCCCAAAAACGTGCTCTTAGGCTGACTGGTGTAACAAATTGTCTCTAAATTAGTCTTCCCTCAATCTTCCCCAATAGGTGTAGACAAGGGTCATAGGTAGAGGAGGGCACTCAATGTTAAAATGGCTGCGGGGGCTGGTTGGGCCGAAGGGCCTGTTCCCTGTGCTGTGTTATTCTTTGTTTTTTTTTGTTTTGACTGGAAGATCCCATGAGCACGAACGCCAGGAAAGTTCCAGCCCACTTACTGAAGTAACTTAGAAGGTACATGATTATCATGCAGTGTTTGAGTGAAGGGACTTGCTGGGAAAGCAACTGTTCAAATTAATGAGTTGTTTCATAAATACTTGAAAACTGCGTACCCTTTAATAAAATTCTGAGACCGGGACTTGGTCCATATTTGGACAAGGCTCACAGATAAAATCGTGAATGTGCAAAAGACATGATTCAACCCGAGGGAATTTAGCCTAGAGTTCTTGATCTCCGACATATTTGGTAGAAGTAGCGCATAGACTATAGGTTCCTGGGATCAAACTCACTCTAGTAACCATGCTAATTCCAACATGTCAATGAAAATTAGTTGTCCCTGTGGCTGCTAACTGGCCAGGAATCACCAGAAGACAAAAGGTAGTTTCCCAGTGTCTTAATACAGAAGGTCATAGGAAAAGAAACACTGAACCTCATTGATAAAACGATAGAAGGGAGTTATACTTACAATGTGTCTGGCAGCAAATACACCATCAACAATGGCACAACAGAAAGACGCCACTACACCAAAACTGATGAACACGATCGATGCCACCAGCTAAAGAAATAGAACATACATTTAATATGACAGTAAACACAGGCTGGGTAGAAAATTCAAAAACTAAAAGCAAGTTTTGCATTTCTGTTTTGTTTTGAAAGAGGTGAGGAAATGGATCACAGAACAAATCAAAATGCTTGAACAGACCAAAAGAAGTTAAGCATTTGAGAAATTAGACTAAAAGAAAGGGAACATGGACAATGCCGGCAGATTATCCCAGAAGTTATCTGCATTTTAATGAACACCATTCACGACTTGTGCGCAAATGGCAAATGCGCAGTTCCAGTTTTCCAAGTGTTTGTTTTTGGTGGGAAGCCTTCCAACCGAGATCACATGAACCAGGAAATCACATGCGTGTTCTCGAGGTTTCCACTCAGTAACTGTGTTCAAAGCAGCCAGGATTTCCCAGTAAGTGTTCCTGGCACCTCACAAAGAGGAAATCAGTTTTACTACGTCAATGAGGTGTGATTTGCATCTTGTTAAGACGCTGTCACAGCTTTAGTTAAATTATAGAATGTTAGGGTGGGATTTTCCAGTCCTGTCTGACCCGATATTCCTGTCCAAGATCATCGGACCTTTCAACGTTCCATCAAATTGATGATTCCAGTAATGTGGGACTGGAAAATTTGCCCCGTTGAGTTACTCAGAACAGAGGCCTATTGTGCTTCTGCCAGATCTTTGAAAAAAAAGTTGTCTAATCAGTCCTACACCATTTCCACAGCCCTGCAAAGACTTCCTTATAATAAACTTGAGACAGATTCTCGCAGGATTATGGGAAACCTTTACACATGTTTACAACAGTTTTGGAGTTAAAAAAAAAACTGTACTCCTTAATGATTATTTCAAATTAGAAAACAGAATATTTTCCTGTATGACAGAGTGTTACAATATGGTTCAGGTCAGGAATATAGAAAACAATCGACAAAATCAAATGTTTCACACAAGTTCAAGGCATTGTATCAGCCTCCAGATAGATCATTATCACAATCAGGTTAAATTGCCTGTTATACAACCACAGGGACTGTCTACGAAAATAACATTTATTCTGGATTGTCAGACATCTAATCAACTGTGTAGAAAACAGATATAATGACAGCTACATTTAACTCAAGAGTATTTAGCACCACCAAATGTGGTATTGCCATGAATATAAAGTTACTGGTTGCAACTTGAAACAGAGCTTCATTTCACCAGATACTGACCAGTGATTCTAAACCTTCAATATAACGGTTAGCACTGCTGCCTCACAGCACCAGGGACCTGGGTTCAAAAGCAGCCTCGGATCACTGTGTGCGTGGAATTCAGGTTAGCCACTGAGCAGCGAGGGGGACAGGAGTGACCTGACCCCCAGGGCTGAGGAAGGCGAAAGCCCGCTCTTTCAGAAAATTAATTAAAATCGAGATCAGTTAACATGAAGCAACACATCAATTCGACAGCCAAAAACGTAGAATACTGAAGGCAAGGCAAGAGGACAAAGCTCGGCAAAAAGACAGTTTGTCATTTTACTTTAAAGAGTTTGAATTGTGGAACAGTGTGCAAACTGCACACACATCCTCCTCCGGCAGAAGTACAAGTGCATGATCTGATGACCAGAGTTGCCAATCTCTGTAGAAACCACATTGCCTGAAAAGGTTGAACAAGAAGTGGAATCTGAATTGGCAGCGAAACTACAAGCTATTTCTCCCGTTGAAGTGAGAATTCATTTCATCAATAACGATGAGGTCTGTGCTTTGAAATGACCAGCGGATAGTTTGCTGGCAATCTTTCCAAATGTGGAAAGCCTTCTGAAAAATCAGTGCAGGCTGGGTCATTGAATTTATTGAAGCCCGAGTTAGATGTCTGACAGACAAGGGAGTCAATGGTTATGGGGGGGGGGAGCAGTAAGGAATGTGGAGCTCGCATTGCAATCTGCTCAATCAACGGCACAGCAGGCTGGGAGGGCTGAATGGCCTACATTGAAACTAGAAGCAGGAGTAGGCCACTTGGTCCTTCCAGCCTGCTCCACCATTTGTTATGATCATGGCTGATCATCAAATTCAATATCCTGATTCCCACTCCCCCGTTCCTCCCATATCCCTTTAATCCCAAGAGCTATATCTAATTTCTTTTTGAAATCACACAACTTTCTAGCTTCAACTACTTTACGTGGCAGTGAATTCCACACATTCACCACCCTCTGGGTGAAGAAACTTCTCCTCATCTCAGTTCTAAAAGGTTTACCCCTTACTCTCAAACTATGACCCCTAGTTCTGGACTCCCCTACCATTGGGAATATTCTTCTTCAACCTACCTGTCTAACCCTGTTAGAATTTTACGAGTTTCTACGAGATTTCCTCTCACTCTTCTAAACACCAGTGAATATAATCCTAACCGACTTAATCTCTCCTCATATGACAGTCCTGCCATCCCAGGAATCAGCCTGGTAAATCTTCGGTGTATTCCCTCTATCGCAAGGACATGCTTCTCAAATAAGGATACCAAAACTGCTCACAATACTCCAGATGTGGCCTCACCAATGCCCAATTGCAGCAAAATATCCCTATCCCAATACACAAATCCTCTTGCTATGAAGGCTAACATACCATTTGCCTTCTTTACTGCCTGCTGTACCCGCACACTTACTTTCAGTGACTAATGCATGACGATTCCAAGATTTCACTGAGTATCCACATCTCTCAATTTATGCCCATTCAAGTAATAATCTGTCTTCTTATTATTGCTACAAAGTGGATAACCTCACATTTATCCACATTATGCTGCTTCAGCCATGCAGATGTCCACACACTCAGCCTACTCCTGTGCCCCTACCCAATAGAATGACCCTCTTTTAAAGCAAGCATCTTCCCTTGAAGCAGGAGGAGGAAGAGACAAGGAAGCAGCAAGGGTGAAATCAAAACAAAGTGCTGGTCGCATCTGTGGAGAAACAGAGTGAACATCTCAAGGTCAGAAACAGCAGAGCAGCAGCTGGAGGAGAAGCAAATGTGGAAAAGACAGAACTGCCTCTCCAATGGCAAAACCTGCTTCTCCCACTTTCACCCGGACTTCCAAAATTCTTCTAATACTCTTTGGTAAATATAGATGATTTGTATATATTTTTAGATCAATTACCCTGGGATTCATGCTCTCGAATGATGGAAAAAGAAGGGAAAGAAGGGTGATGAGAGAACAGGATGAGTATTTAGAGATAGTACAGCCAGGGAGGGGGAGAGTGAATTGGAAATAAAACCTCTGTCTGCAGTCACATTGACCATGGAGTTAAAGGTGGACGAAGGTTAATATGGAAGTGTGTGCAGGGACAAGGAGCAAAGCAAAGGTTTCTGCGATTCTCAGATTCTGCAAGTATCCTTTGTGTGCAGGGTTAAAGTTTAAAGTTAAAGTTTAATTATTAGTTACAAGTGAGGCTTACATTAACACTCCAATGAAGTTACTGTGAAATTCCCCTAGTCGCCACACTAAGTTCAGGTATGCACTGAGGGAGAATTTAGCATGGCCAATGCACCTAACCAGCACGTCTTTCGGACTGTGGGAGGAAACTGGAGCACCCGGAGGAAACCCACGCAGACATGGGGAGGACGTGTAAACTCCACACAGACAGCCACCCAAGCTGGGAATCAAACCCGGGTGCCTGGCGCTGTGAGGCAGCAGTGCTAAGCACTGTGTCGCTCCTGGTTGGCAAGAGGAGCTGGCATTGAAACTAATCTGTTGAATGGAAACAGGGAATCAGACAAATCATTTTTTTTCCCCAACTTGAAAAATACATTAAAATAAGACTAAAGTTCCTGAGGGACCTGCATCTGCCAAGATCTGCAGAACAACATCTCTGCTGGTGATAATAATTGTTTGTACACCAAATGGAAATCATAATGGTTTGCAGCAGAGGTCTATAAAATAATGAGCAGCACAGACAGTCAACATCTTTTCCCAAAGGTAGGGAAGTCTAAAGCTAGAAGGCATAGGTTTAAGATGAGAGGGGAGAGATACAAAAGGGTCCAGAGGGGCAATTTTTTCATTCAGAGGGTGGTGAGTGTCTGGAACGAGCTGCCAGTTATAGTAGTAGAGGTGGATACAATTTTGTCTTTTAAAAAGCATTTAGATTTTTTAACATTTAAACTTTAACAAAGAGTCATCTGGACTCAAAACGTCAGCTCTTTTCTCTCCTTACAGATGCTGCCAGACCTGCTAAGATTTTCCAGCATTTTCTCTTTTGGATTTAGACAGTTACATGGGTAAGATGGACATAGAGGGTTCTGGGCCAAAGGTGGGCAACTGGGACTAGCTTAATGGTAAAAACTGGACGACAAAGGATAAGTTGGGCTAAAGAGCCTGTTTCCAAGCTGTAAACTTCTATGACTCTAATGATCCCTTTGACCCAGTTGCAGAATTTTAATCTGGCTAATTTTGCAGCTCTGAACAGTTTCAAGAATTTCTGCTCTACAACATTAATTTATTTGGGAAACATAAAGCAATGCACTGTGCAGCAGCAATAGAAATATTGCTGTATTAATAAACTGTACTCATTAGAAAGCAACAATGCTTTTAATTGTTGTATTTTTAATCCTTTTGATCTGATTCTAACAGTGTTAAACAAGGGCTGTACTTATTTTGTAGAACTGAGAGTCTACACACTGACATACAAACAGAAAATGCTGGAAAAACTCCATGGGTCTAGCAGTGTCTGTGGACAGAGAAAGAGTTAACATTTCACGTCCATATCACTCTTCCTCGAAACTGCAGTGCTGCATTTAAACTCTAGGTCGCAAGTATTGAACCTTTCCCTCAAATATGAATTTACTGTCCCCACATCCTTATAGAGAATGTCAATAAGGCATTAACTGAAATCAGCCTTATTGTCTGTACAGAGTAGTAAATAACCAATGGGAGATTAGCAATATCGCACGATGATTAAATTTAATAGTCATGATGGAATCATCAATAGGACACACACAAACTAACCCTGCATTATATCATTCCTGCTCTTAACATTAATGACCCACGGCGCATATATATCGACTGATATTTGTAACCAGATGCCAACAATGGGAGTTGTCATTTTACTGGGACCTTTCTGCGATTGGTGAATCGACTGATAAATCTTGAAAGGGGAAAAAAAAAGCATTCACAGTTGAGGGAGGGTTAAAGGGTCGGGATGGGGGAGAAGGCCCAGAAACAGGAGAAGCAAGAGGCGGTGGGGGGGAAATGATTTCTTTCTCCGGCTCTGGCAATCAGGATTGGACAATAAATGCTGGACTTGTCAGCGACACCCAGATCACAGGAATAATTTTTTTAAGATGTCTTATTCGTGGTCAAAAAAAATCTCAACCGTACACAATACTGATACGTTCATGGAGTCATCCATTAGAACCCCCCCGGCTGGTGAAATGCCTCCGGTTCATAATTTTAATGAAAAAGATCAATTTTGTCTTCAATGTGATTCTATTTTCAGAAATAGTCATTTCATCCCCGCGGTCTCTTAATCAGCTCTGTTCCATTTAATACACACACTAATTTTGTGTTTCCTTCTTCCAGTGTTAATTATCTTATATTTAATTAAATGGGCTTCGTCAAATCTCCTGCTGGCCCAGTTACCTAAAACACCTTGCTTTTATAGTTTAGTTGCCATATTCTTCACTACATGACCTGCTTCATAATTTCAGATCATCTGAAAATTTGAAGACATCATTCCATACACTCATGTAAATCATTCACACAGATTAAAATACCAAGGGTCACAATTCTACATGTAACTTCTGCTACGCCTGATGGCCACTCTCCATTTATTTTCCAATGTTATATATTGCATTCTGTAATGTTTCTCCTTGTCTTAGTCATTAACTGCAATGTGGGCCTTATCAAAAGTTTTCTGTAAATCAAATACAGTATTAATTGCATCTCTCTTATCTTTATGAACAGTAACGTCAAAGTAATTAGATTACTTGGAACCCATGCAATTTCCACAAATTGAGTCAGATTCTCACAGAGGCACAAGGACTCCAGGGCCATTTAAAAAGTGGATTTCTGCACCCATTTCCGGCACCCCTAATTTTCACTGGCATGGAATAATGTTGCAGTAGCGATCCAGCATCCTGCACTTCCAACCTGGCTGGCTCCCTCTGTCCCCTTGCAATTTTCCATGGAGCCCAGTAAATTGTGCATGGCATGTGGTTCAGAGAAGCCAATTCATGGCACTTCCATGCCTATGTACAAGCACACACTTTGTACTGAAGCAATGAACTATATAGTAACAATGGGATGTATGGAGCAACACATAATGAACCTCAGCTCAGAGACTAAAATCCTATTAAAGGAAATATTTCACAGGCACGTGTGCAGAGAAGTGAAAATTTTGCTTTATTAACAACTTAATGATGTTATAAAAACTTGTTTCTTTCTGTGATCTCTTTCGTCAATGGCTCAATGTTTATTTTCACAAGATGAAGAGATATTAAGTGCTGATAGCTTCTTCTATTGACCATTTTAAAAGTCTGGCTGATTGACACCTTCTTAGGATTGCAGCAACAGCAGTATTTTATTTTAAGAACATTGTGGATAACTTTGACTCCTGCAGATTCCATTTACGTCGGCATTCTTACTCTTCAATATTCTCCCACCCATCCTCATACTAATTCACATTTTGTAGATAAGCCCGACAGATTTGCTGTTCTTTCTGCCTTAGCGCCAAAGAGAATCTGTGAAATAACACTTGACTCCTGCTTACGAATAGAATGCAATTTCTTAAAGTTTCTTGTTGCTCATTAGATATTCAAGCATTTTTACCAGTGGAAACAGTCATTGAGTATCCCCTATCTGAACATGCTTAGCCTCCGATCTTAAATTTTCTTCTACTTTCTACACCAAAATGTCTCATGGTGTTGGTTGAGGAATACATGATGACTGTGAATTGTGAGAACTCAACTGCTCTTGGAACAGAATCATAGCATCACCACAGAGCAGAAGGCCATTCAGCCCATTAAATCTGCACCAACAAGAATTCCACCCAGACTCTCTCCCCATAACCCCACATATTTACCTTGCTAATCTCCCACATACTAAGGGGAATTTAGTACGGCCAATCAACCTAACCCGCATGTCTTGGGGTAAGCTGCTTGATGGCAGGTCGACGCTGGGTATGTGGGAGTCTCTCAAGGGAAAACTAAAATCTTTGCAGGAAAGGCACGTGCCGGTCAAGAGGAAGGATGGGAAGGGTAGGATTAGAGAGCCGTGGGTAACTAGGGATATTGAGGACCTGGTCAGGAGGAAGAGGGAGGCGTACGTTAGATCTAGGCATTTGAGGACAGAGATAGCGTTAGAAGAATACAGAGAATGTAGGAGAGAACTTAAAAGGGGCATCAGAAAGGCAAAAAGGGGCCATGAAATGGCTTTGGCGGGTAGGATTAAAGAAAATCCTAAGGCATTTTACTCCTATGTTAGAAATAAAAGGATGGTTAGAGGGAAGATTGGCCCTCTCAGGGACAGAGGAGGGGAACTATGCTTGGAGCCTGGGGGAATGGGGGAGATCCTGAATGAATACTTTGCGTCGGTATTCACGCAGGAGAGGGGCCTGATGTCTGGTGCTGTGCTTGAGGAGTTTGAGGATCCGTTGAGGGATATAGTCATCACGAGGGAAGAAGTGTTGGGACTCTTAGATAGTATAAAGACGGATAAATCTCCAGGGCCTGATGGCATCTATCCCAGGCTGTTAAGGGAGGTGAGGGATGAAACTGCTGGGCCTCTGACGCAAATCTTTGTCTCTTCTTTGGACACAGGTGAGGTCCCAGAGGATTGGCGCATTGCAAATGTAGTACCGTTGTTTAAGAAGGGTCAGCGGGATAACCCAGGGAATTATAGGCCGGTGAGCTTGACTTCAGTTATAGGCAAGCTAATGGAGAGGATCCTCAAGGATAGGATGTATGAACATCTGGAGCGCTGCAATCTGATCAGGGATACGCAGCATGGCTTCGTTACAGGGAGGTCGTGCCTTACGAATCTAGTGGAATTTTTTGAAGAGGTGACAAAAACGGTTGACGAAGGACAAGCCGTTGATGTTGTCTATATGGATTTCAGTAAGGCGTTTGACAAGGTCCCTCATGGTAGGCTGATAGAAAAGGTGAAGGCTCATGGGATACAAGGCCAGGTATGTAGATGGGTGGAGAACTGGCTTGGGAGGAGGAGACAGCGAGTAGTAGTGGAAGGCTCCTTTTCCAATTGGAGGCCTGTCACCAGTGGTGTGCCGCAGGGCTCGGTACTTGGACCTCTTCTATTTGTGGTATATATTAATGACTTGGAAGAGGGGGTAGGTGGTGTGATCAGCAAATTTGCTGATGACACCAAGATGGTTGGATTGGCGGGTACTGAGGAGCAGTGCCTGGCAATGCAACAGGACATAGACAGGCTGGTAGATTGGGCAGATAGATGGCAAATGGAATTTAATCCGGAGAAATGCGAGGTGATGCACTTTGGCCGGAATAATGTGGAGGGGAGTTATACGATAAAAGGTAGAACTATCCGGAGTATAGATACGCAGAGAGACCTGGGGGTGCAAGTGCATAAGTCCCTGAAGGTGTCGGTACAGGTGCAGAATGTGATGAGGAAAGCGTATGGTATGTTAGCCTTCATAGGAAGAGGTATAGAATATAAGAGTAGGAGTTTGATGTTGCAGTTGTATAGAACATTGGTTAGGCCTCACTTGGAGTACTGTGTCCAGTTCTGGTCGCCGTACTACCGGAAGGATGTAGAGATCCTGGAGAGAGTGCAGAGGAGATTTACCAGGATGTTGCCTGGTATGGAAGGGCTGTCTTACGAGGAAAGATTGGATGAACTTGGGCTGTTTTCCCTTGAGAGACGTCGGCTGAGGGGGGATCTAATAGAGGTTTATAAGATTATGAAGGGGATAGATAGAGTAAATGGTGGTAAGCTTTTTCCGCTACAAGAAATGGATAGAACGAGGGGTCACGGGCTTAGGGTGAGGGGGGCTAGGTATAAGACAAATATTAGAGGGCAGTTTTTCACGCAAAGGGTAGTGGGGGTGTGGAATGCACTGCCAAGTAAGGTGGTGGAAGCAGGCACGCTAGGGTTGTTTAAGAGTCACTTAGACAGCCATATGAGCGGGCTACATATAGGGGGATATAGTAGGCCTTACTGAACATTGTAGGCTTGGGAATACATTTTGCCTCAGGAATGTTAGTCTTTGCCTGTTTAATAATGAATTTTTTTGTCTCCACAGGCATTTAAGTCCAGCAAGGGGCATGCAGGCGGCAGGTTGTAGTGGGCTGCTCTTGGATGTTGCTTCGGGAGTTGCCTATTGCTTCATGTCGTTAGTGTGCTTAAACTGGACCATCTCGAGGGCAACATGACAGCTCAGAGACTATCTCTGTTGCTGTGCGGACACATGGATTTGGGCCTGTGTCTGTGGGAGTTTGCACGTTCTCCCCGTGGTTGCGTGGGTTTCCTCCGGGTGCTCCGGTTTCCTCCCACATCCCCCAAAGATGTGCTTTTAGGCTGATTGATTGGGTACTAAAATTGTCCCTAAATTGGACCTCCCTGATCCTCGCACGTTAGACGTAGACTAAAATCATGAATAGGTCACTGAGATAGTAGGACGGCGGCGCGGGCTCGTTGGGCCGAAGGGCCTGTTTCCCGTGCTGTGTTGTTCTTTGTTGTCTTTGGAGTGTGGGAAGAAACTGGAGCACCGAGAGGAAACCAAATTGGGGAGAAGGTGCAGACTCCACGCAGACTGTCACCCAAGCTAGGAATCGAACCCGAGTCCCTGTGAAGCAGCAATGCCAACCACTTTTCTTTAGAAAGTATGATGGGACATCTCTTCCATCTGTCTATTTAATAAAGCTGCACCTCCTTCACTGAAATGTCAGCCTGGACTGTGTGCTCACATCTCTGAAATAGCGTTCAAGCTCTCTGACTCAGAGGGATGATTGCTGCCACTCAACTGTCTGACACCAAGTGAACTATCAAACTCAGGGTAACTTTATTTCTAAATTCAGTCATCCAACTGCTAAGTAATTATTTTACTAGCTGTTTCTGAAATCTGTCTAAATATTAAACCAGTTCCAGGTTCATTTAAAGTTAAATTTCTACCAAAATTTACAGCCAAGGACAAATGCCTCTGGTATTGGGGCTCTTATCTGCTATTGGTGTTTTAGTTGATCCTCTGTCTCCTATTTCAGCATAAAGCCTTTGTTGCATAAACTGAAAATAATGCCATGGTTATTCAGTGGGTTCAAAGTCTTTGTCAATGTTTGCAAGGGGTACAAATGACCCTAATATCTTTTGTGCTACAGAGTGGAATTTGTTTATGCCCTAATTCGCCACCTTCATTGTGCTGTCAGGTTGGAGCAGAAGAAAAGGGAGCAATTTCCCCTCTAGTAGGAATTAGGGAAATGTTTCTTGGCCTGTGCTGGCAAATCTTCCAGCTACTCATCAAACACCACAGAAAGCATTCTTTCTGGTTGTATCACAGCTTGGTATGGCTCCTGCTCTGTCCAAGACAGCAAGAAACTGCAAAGGGTTGTGAATGAAGCTCAAGATTGCAAGAAATTATAAAGACTTGTGAATGTAGCCCGGTCCATCACTCAAACCAGCCTCCCATCCACTGACTCTGTCTACACTTCCCGCTGCCTCGGAAAAGCAGCCAGCATAATCAAGGATCCCACTCGCCCTGGACATTCTCTCTTCCGTTGGGAAAAAGATACAAAAGTCTGAGGACACGTACCATCTGACTTAAGGACAGCTTTTTCCCTGCTGCCATCAGACTTTTGAATGGACCTGCCTCGCATTAAGTTGATTTTTCTCTATACCTTAGCTATGACTGTAACAATACACTCTGCACTCTCTCATTTCCTTAGCTATGAATGGTATGCTTTGTCCGTATAGCACACAAGGAACAATACTTTTCACTGTATGTTAATACATATGACAATAATAAATCAAATCAAAGGTCAGAGGGCGGGTGCAGGAATAGGAAAGGCTCTTGGGTCATTAAGTCAAATGAGTGGATAATTAAGATTAGAAAGATGGAAAGGAAATAAACAAAGCTTATGACATGCTTCTCACTGCTCGAACAGCTTAGAAGCAGAAGTGCTATTTCACTATGAGTCTCTTCAGAAGCAACAGACGACAAATTAAATAGATCAGAGATAATGGGCCGGATGCTCCACACTCCCTGTGGCGTGTTTGCTGGTGGAGGAGGTGATTTGCGATTGACTGCTGACGGGATGTTCTGATCCCACTGACGTCTGTGGTGTTTTCCATGGCTTGTCCATCCCACCAGCGAGGAACTCTCCAGGGTGGCGGGGATTTGGGGTGGTGGATGGGATCACCTCTGAAGGAAAAGGCTGGAAAATCCTGTCTCACGTATTGTCAACCACTTATAACCATCTAACCAAATTCCCTGAGCCTTTCCTGGTGCTTCAGGGTTCAGAGCGAAACGCAGTGACCACGTTCAGTTTAATGGGTTGTCGCTGAAGCACTCAAGTCTGGGGTCTTGGTGAGGGAGGATAGTGGGGTGTGGGGCAGGTTCAAAAGGCCAGGTGGAGGCCAGGTGAGGTAGAGAGATTCTTCCCGCTTAGAAAGGATAGCAGGACTAGAGGACACAGACGCAAGGTGGGGGGGGGTGGGGGGGAGCAGTTTAGATCAGAGTTGAGGAGGAACTTCTTCACTCAAAGGGTGGTGAATCTCTGGAATTCAAGTGGTGGAGGCTAAGGAACGTAAGAAATAGGAGCAGGAGTAGGCCATCTAGCCCCTCGAGCCTGCCCCACCATTCAATAAGATCATGGCTGATCTGTTGTGTCTCAGTTCCACATTCCCGCCCTCTCCCCATAACCCTTAATCCCCTTGCCTATCAAAAACCCATCAACCCGCGTCTTAAATATATTTAGCGAGGCAGCCTCCACCACTCCAACGGGCAGAGAATTCCAGAGATTCACCACCCTTTGAGTGAAGAAGTTCCTCCTCAACACCGTTCTAAACCGCCCCCCCCCTTTATCTTGAGGCTGTGTCCTCTAGTCCTACTGTCCTTTCTGAGCGGGAAGAGCCTCTCCACCTCTACCCTATCCATCCCATTCATCACCTTATATGCCTCAATGAGATCTCCCCTCATTCTTCTAAACGCTAACGAGTACAAGCCTAGTTTATTCAGCCTCTCCTCATAGTTCAACCCCCTCAACTCCGGTATCAGCCTATTTAGCTACCTTGCTAAATATGTTTAAGTCACAGGTAGATAGGTTTCTGATAGACAAGGGGATTAAGGGCTATGGGGAGAAAGCGGGAAAGTGGAACTGATCCACTTCAGATCAGCCATGATCTTATTGAATGGCGGGGCAGGCTCGAGGGGCTAGGTGGCCTACTCCTGCTCCTATTTCTTATGTTATGAGTGTGGGGAGGGGGGCACGGTTAAAGGGGGAGCACAATAACCTCTGGTGGAGTGCTGCCTCCAATGGGAGCCCATCTAATGGAATGCTTTAACTACAATCCATTAAACTGAGTGTAATTACTCTGGCTGTTTTACACAGATCATATTCGATACTCACTGACTAGTTAATGCCTTTTCATATTAAGGGATCTTGGGAGAAAACATTGCGACTGATAAATATTTGCACATTTCTATATTTCACAGGGCCTGAGGGATACAGACGCTTCATTCCAGAGCATGCAGCAGGTTTCCATTAGTAAACCTTCTACTTACCATCTGTCTTTTATTTTCAAGGAGGTTTGCCCCAATCAGTCCCAGAAATGATCCAAAACCAAGCTGAAACAATCCAAAACCAATGAAAATTATATTGTGCACAAACCAACCAAAACACCAGTTTTAAAAAAATTCACACTGGGCTTTGTTGACATCGAAAGTACTTCCCGATCTTGCTGAATTAGATTTGCTTTAATAACTTCAGAATTTTTTAAATGGGAAAAGTGAAGGCAAATCGCCAAAATTTGGCACTGTCAGACACATGAAGTGACACTTTTAAAAACTACATCGAATTTTTTAGAACGCTGAAGGCTTGGATAAAAATCATTCTCGGAATGAATTACATCTGCGTTAACGTAGCAAGAGAGACAGCCCACATCCACAGGAGGCAGCTGAGGCCAAAATATGGAGTGATTTCAAGAAGAAATTAGATATAGCTCTTGGGGCTAAAGGTATCAAGGGGAGTGGAGGATGGGGGGAAAAGGGGGCATCAGGATATTGAAATTGTTGATCAGTTGTGATAGAGCAGGCTTGAAGGGCTGAATGGCCTGCTCCTGCTTCTATTTTCTCTGTTTCTATGTATGATTTTTACTTGTATAGTCCATTTCCTTACCAATTTTTTGAAGTTCCTTCCCCTCATGCATCATTCCTACCACTTCACTCTTTCTTTGAGAAACACAGAGTCCCCATACTGAGTCTCCCCGGTGACTTGTGGGGACACAGGCTGGATTGTTTAGAATTTGAAAGGTTACGCACACAGAACGGTGCTTAACAAACCACTTCTCGAGGTGCAGTAAAGTAATACACAAAGTGGCAGGGTATATTCCAACATGATTTATAAAAATGCACTGATATTAAACACTGAATCAAAATGTAGTGTAAAAAGGAGAAAATCTGTGCCAGTGTTCTGTAGCAGCATGTTGCACCATTTATTACTAGATAGAGTAAAAGGTATAGCTACATCACTGTCTCATAGAAATGAATGGACTGTGTTTTCATGCTTAGATCATGTATCACATAAGCAGCAAAAGCTTGTGCCATCGCCCAGACCATCAGATGTTGCCAGACATCATTCGTAAATCCTGCTCTCAACAGTATTGCTAAATTTGGGCAGTAGGAAGTCAGGGTGTCAGCAGATATCCCCATGAACCCTCTGAACAGACACATTTACTCTGAACCCTTTTCCTCACACAATACTTCCTAATCCACCCGCACACTGAACTCTCAGCCGTCATCCACCACACCACTGGACCTTCACAGCTAACACGTCACAGGAAATCGCAGCCAGAATCTCCACCATGATTTATAGATGGAAAATCAGAGATTATATTCCCACAGACACAGCTTTCTGCTCAGAGCAGCAACAAAAACACAAAAAAAAATCAGTCCTCACTGGCCCAGTGAAAGTTAAAGTTCATTTATTGGTATATTACAAGTCAGCTAACATTAACATTACAGTGAAGTTACTGTGAAAATCCCCTAGTCGCCACACTCCGGCAACTGTAGGGTACACTGAGGGAGAATTTAGCATGGATGATACACCTAACCAGCATGTCTTTCGGACTGTGGGAGGAAACTGGAGCACCCAGAGGAAACCCACGCGGACACGGGGAGAATGTACAGACTCCGCATCAACAGTGACCCAAGTGGGAATCGAACCCAGGTCCTCAGCATTGTGAGGCAGCAGTGCTAACCACTCTGCCACCATGCCCCACTGCCACCATGTGGACCTTTAACTGGCACCCCATGTCTCTGAACATATTTATTTTATGGAGCTCCCCTATTCTTGGGCTGGTTTTTGCACCCCCCCCACCTCCCCCAAGCTGACATGAAGGCACGGGACACCAGCAGGCAGCCTGCCGAGCCACTTACCACTGGCTGGATTTACATTTTGCGGGGAATGTGAGGGAAGTATCAAGCAGCCTACCCATCACTGGGCCAACTGAGGCACTTAAGTAACCATAAATGTCTCAGCGAACTACCACCAGTAATTTACCTATGTTGGGGAAAGTCCCATACATTTATGGGAAACCTAGCAAGCTTTAGATGTGTGGTCTGCCACTGGGCAGTTAAAGAGGTGCACCTCTTTATAGTATCCATTGGAGGCAAATCCCCACCAGGTCACCCCCTCTTTAATCCTTCTCCTCTGACTCTAGCACCCATCTCTCCTAGCCTCCCACAAGAACCTGACCGCGGATTCAGCTCCTCAGCACA
The DNA here is from genome assembly GCF_965287045.1 of Carcharhinus amblyrhynchos. NCBI lineage: Eukaryota > Metazoa > Chordata > Chondrichthyes > Carcharhiniformes > Carcharhinidae > Carcharhinus > Carcharhinus amblyrhynchos. The sequence continues at coordinate 129,549,904 of NC_137327.1, forward strand.
GTGGGACCGTCTCAATCATGCAAAATCAAGAGGCACAACTCCTGCCATGTGTCATCTATATCAAATCTTTTATATTAATCAATAATTCACCTACTCTCCCCACACTCACAGGCTGTTGCCCCTGGATGAGGCAGAGAGTTAATGCAGCCTCCCCTGTGTGACTGTAATGTAGAGATTCTGTCTGGCCCAAGTCTGAACTGACTCTGACATCGCATCTTACCCAGGCCCTATCCCCTGTAACCCCACATATTTACCCTGCTAATTCCCCTACACATCTTTGGACACTAAGGGACAATTTACTATTCCCCTACATATCTTTGGACTATTTCTAGTAGTCAAGAACTCTGTAACCGCAAGGTTCTTGAGTTCCAGTGTAGCATCAGAAATAGCTGGGAAGAATTTTCAGCACAAATAGCTCATTCTGCTCCACGCAAGCTTCCCACTTCATTTCACTCATGTCACTGTCACTTTCTACTCCTGTCGCCCTCGTGTAGTTCCCCCTTAAACTCCCTCCATCCAGCCTCAACCAGTCCCTGTGACAACAAGCCTGTTCTCCGGGTTAGGGAGTTTGGTCCACTGGATTTGTAAATAACACTATACAAGTACAATTTTAGGGTTTTTGAAACCCGCTGAATATTCGACAGCAGTCGTACTAAGGCAAAAAAAAAGTAAACTTCGACAGATTTTGAAAAACTCACTGCAAAAAAAAATGTCATTTGAAAAGAAATAGTCAACAGCAGCGGTCTCTATGGCAATAACGCCAGTGAAATAGTGGACCCAGCAATAAAATGTGCGCTGGGTTAAAAAGAAACAGTTATTAGTGGTTAATAATCCGAGTACATTTCCCCCTCTCTCCCATCCCAGTACTCACAATAACGCCCGGGTAATACCCTCCGACGGAAACATTCAGAGTCCTGGTGGTCGCTGCTAAGCCGACAGTCAGAATTAAGACCGAGGCGATCAGCAGGGCGCCGCTCACCAAGACTGAAGCTTTCTTCCTTTTATTGAACAGCCCTGTGAAGATGGAGAAGAAGACTCTGGTTACACTTGCAGCCCCCACCTTTCCCAGACTGAGCCACAGATGAACAACATGTCACAACACACACACGCACGCACACACACATGGGCTGGATGGGGGGGAGAGGGATCTGGTGACTTGAGTGTGAGAACTCAAGTGGGAGAAGCAGCTTTAACCTTGCAGGCACTTACCCACAGAATCCTGCAGGGTGAGTGCACTGGCTTGCTGAGTCAGTGGTCGCTGCATTGCTACAGTGTGAGTGGCTTCAGGCCGCCCCGGCTGCCGGCACACTCTGCATGTTGGCCTTTCCCCACACCCTCCCTCCCTCTCTCTCTCTCTCTCTCTGGGAGGATGGGAATCGCTGACTGCCCCCTTCCCGTCCCCCCTCCCCCGCACTACCCTGCGCGCATGCGCCCCGGTGCAAATCCTTAGCAAATTTTTTTTAAAAAGTGATGGATTTATTAGAGAATCCGCCTAAAAACAGGAGTTAAAAGGCAGCGACAGTCTTTTCCTGCCTCTCCCACCCCCCTTCCCTTTCCCACACACACACACAGCAGCGAGAAACTACACTATTTATTTGCCCTGTCTAAAAATTGCTACAGGTTAAAGGGGATTTCATGTTTGCAACATATTTCTGTAATTCAAAACATGAACCCGGCTGTAAATCAGGACTGAGAACATGTGGGACAAGCTCACTCGGAATTACAACAGTTCATGGTGAATGGAAATAGAGGATGGAGTGTTTTGTTGTTCCTGCCACAACATTTTGTAAATATGCGAAATGTAAATATTGCCACAACGTATTTACATTTTCTGAGTTTAGCTCCAGATTCACCGGGCACACACTCACTCACACACACACACACACACTGGGAGTGCAGCCCTTCCTGGTTTTATACAGAATACACATTTTTAAAATTGGTCCAATTCTCAGGGATGCGGGCGTTGCATCCTCCAGTTGCCCTGGCCAAGAGATTCCTTGAAAGTGTTGGCTGCACTTGTGGCGATGACGGTCACGGGTTTAGTTAGGGGGAATTCCGGGATATTGAGCTGACGGAGGGCGAAGGGACGGCGGCGGCGGATTCCCAAGTGTGGCGGCTTTGGAAGGGAACTTGGAGGTGACAGTGGTTCTCACTACATTGTCACTCCTGTCCTTGTCACTGAAGGATAATGATGTGCTGCCGGAGGAACAAACAATGTGATCTGCTGCAGTGCACCCTGTAGCTTTTTTACACAGTGCGGGAAACTTTCTGCATGGCAATGAGCAGCTTACATTGCGGCCGCTGCTTCTGTTCTCTTGTAATTTAACGCCGCTATAAATGGGTCTAATTCTAGAACATGTCCCACTGTGAGTGAGAGAAGGGTGGTTTCACCGAGTTCAGTCGCTGATGAATCAATCAGATTGCTGTGCCCTGAATGATGCTGGGGAGGTGCAGTGGTCAGCATCACAGCGCCAGGGACCCGGGTTCGACTCCCCGGCTTGGGTCACTGTCTGTGTGGAGTCTGCACGTTCTCCCCGTGTCGGTGTGGGTTTCCTCCCACAGTCCAAAGATGTGTGGGTTAGGTGGATTGGCCACGCTAAATTGTCCATTAGTGTCAAGGGGGTTAGCTAGGGTTTAGTTATGAGGACAGGGCCTGGGTGGGATTGTGATAGGTGCAGACTCGATGGGCCGAATGACCCTCTCCTGCACTGCAGGATTCTATGTTGTGTCATTGTAGTTACACAAATCCAGGTCAGTGGAGAGATAATAGAAACCCAGAGAAATTGGCAACAGGCCATTTGGCCCATCTTATTCACCCTGGCCCTCAAGCAGCCATCCAGTCTTATCCTGCTTTCTTTCCAACTCTTGATCTTTAGATTACGACATTCAAGTACTTAAAGTAAAGATTTATTTGTTAGTGTCACAAGTAGGCTTACATTAACACTGCAATGAAGTTACTGTGAAAGTCCCCTAGTTGCCACACTCCAGCACCTGTTCAGGTACACTGAGGAGATTTTAGTATGACAAATGCACCTAACCAGCATGTCTTTCAGACTATGGGAGGAAACCAAAGCAGCCGGAGGTGCAGACAGGGGAGAACATGCAGACTCCGCACAGACAGTGACCCAAGCCGGGAATCGAACCCTGGTGCTGTGAGGTAGCAGTGTTAACTACTGTGCTATTGTAGTTTGTAAATGTTACCAGGATTTCTGCCTTTACCATCCTTCCAGGTGGTGAGTTCCAGATCTCCACCACCTTCTGAAATCAAACCACCATCTGGAGCTTTGTTGATGATAGAGGGGTTTTGAGAGGTCAGGAGGTGGTGTACTTGTCCTACTCTGTCCAACTCTGATGGCAATGGGTGCACTGTTCAGCTTCATGGACGGTCCGAGATGTTGATAGTGGAAACCGGACAGTGCTGGGAATAAAGTCAGTGAGTAATGGTTTGGTTTTCTCTTGTTCAGGATGGTCATTGGCAGCATCTGCAGTGAGAACATTGAAAAAGCACTTGCAGTCCTTTGGGATCTCCTGAGGTTGTGTAAGTCACAATGTAAATGTGAATTCTTCCTTTACTGGTCAATCAACAGAACCTACGTATTGTCCAATTTCGATTGTGGCTTGGCATGGGTTGCTCCAATTGAAATGTGAATTGAGCTGAACACTACAGAGTCACCAGTGAAAGGAACAATGTCTTACTGAATTTTATAACCTCTACCACTGGGGAGCAGATAAAATATGAGGAGTGGCTCGCCTTTTCCCGTCCACTTCCAACCCATTCACCATAATATGGTTAAGACACCTGCTAGCCCATTAACCCTAAGGCCTATTGAGACCCATAACTGCCCACTTAAAGGCCCAATTCTGCCTCTACCACTATAATATGATTGGCAGTATGAAGTAGGCAAGAGTTCCATGAACTGTGGTGAAAAGGCAGGAAGAAAAGGGGTACCTCCTGTAGTGGAGGTGGGGGTGGGGGGGGGGGGGGGTGGTGCTCTGTAAGCATTAGTGACAGCCCTACAAAATGGTACTCGTGCCTCCCCATTTGGCCTCCAACTCCTGACCCACCTCACCCCCTCCCACCCCTTAATAGGGTGCCCGATCCCTTCCCACCCAAAAATCCGAGACTTAGCTCAGTCCAATGTCCACATTGTGTTATTCTTGGGACCACCTGCAATTCCAGCACTGCCCACTACTGAGTTCTGGTGTTGCTGGGACTGCAATGGAACCTTCCACTCACCTGACAAAGGAACAGCATTCTGAAAGCTTGTGGCGTTTACTATCAAATTACCCTCTTGGACTTTAACCTGGTGTTGTGAGACTTCTTGCTGTGTTTACCCCAGTCCAACGCCGGCACATCCACATCATGACTGCAATAGCTGCCAGCCAATGAGATTGACCGGAGCTCTCAAGGCAACACTTCCTGACCCTGAGGGGGAAGTCCCACACTGAGATTATTAAGGCCTCCTGCAAAGTATTATCGCTGTAAGGCAGCTCTTTTTAAAGGTAGCTGTTTTGTGACTGACTTGTCTAACTGGGGAGATGAACATTATATTCCCCGTGACAGAAGGAAAGTTGTTAATGAAGCAATTTTAGGTGAACGGGCTCAGACTATTTTCTCACAGGAGTCCTACATTGATAATACTGGTTTCTGGAATTGATGATGATTAAGGAGTGGAAGATTGTGCCATAAAATTCTGCTGCTTCTGTCTGGCCCATAACGGCTCAATGATACTGAGTTGTGGGCTGCTAAATTTTTCTATAGTTTGCCTCACTTAGCCTGGTAAAATTGTAAAATTTTCCAATTTTACATAATGGGAAATTATGTAATTCCATTACATAATGGAAAATATCGTTATTGTGGAGATGGTAACTGGTTTTCATGAATTTAATAGTTATTCATACTTGTGGATAAAAGTACCTCTAACTACTAAGCTGGGGAGAATGACATCAAGTGTAATTCCAATGCGTTGGTTTTTTCACATTTGACACAGCCCCAATCTGGCATCTATGTCCTTCAGAAACCTGCAAACTCAGTACTTTTCTGACATTTGTGCTGTACAACTGCCAGGCAACGACCATCTCCAACATGAGAGAATCTAACCATCTCCTCTTGGTAGTCAATGACATTATCATCACTGAATCCTCCACCATCAACATCTTGAGGGTTACCATTGACTAAAAACCAAACTGGATCAGCCGTGTAAATACTGTGGCTACAAAACAAAAGGTCAGAGGCTGGAATTCTGCAGCAATTCAGCTCTTGACTGCTCAGAATCTGTCCACAAGGCACTTGGTCAGGAGCCTGATGGAATACTCTCCACTTACTTGGATGAGTGCAGCTCCAACAACACTCAAGAAGTATGACATCATCCAGAAAAAAGCAGCTGTTTGATTGGCACCCCACCCACAACTGTAAATCTTCACTTCTTCCAGTGGCAGCAGTGGGTACCGTCTGCCAAGGCTCCGTCAACAGCACCTTTCAAACCCACAACTTTTAACACCTAGGAGGTCATGGTTAGCCTGCAAGTTCCCCTCCAAGAACTTGGAACTATATTGTCATTCCTTTACAATGGATAAAAATGCTAAAATTCTCTCTGTGAAAGCACTGTATGTGTACCTACACCAAATTGGCTGCAGGGATTCAAGGAGGCAGCTCACCACAATCTTCCCAATCTATGCCAGGCTGTTGCTTGACTAGACTGTGGGATTAATCTTCAAACTTAGGCTTTAGTCCCCAGATATTAGTAAGGAAGATTTTACATGGTTACCTAGTCTTGCCTGGTTCATTTCTAAAAGATTGGTCCACTTATTTCATTATTTCTGTTCTTAATAGTGACTGTTCTTAATTGAGATGCTTCAGAGGACATTAAGAGCCACTCATACATAAGAACATAAGAACATAAGAACATAAGAAATAGGAGCAGGAGTAGGCCATCTAGCCCTTCGAGCCTGCCCCGCCATTCAATAAGATCATGGCTGATCTGTTGTGGCTCAGTTCCACTTTCCCGCCCTCTCCCCATAACCCTTAATCCCCTCTCTTATCAAGAACCCATCAACCCGCTTCTTAAAAATATTTAGCGAGGCAGCCTCCACCACTTCAACGGGCAGAGAATTCCAGAGATTCACCACCCTTTGAGTGAAGAAGTTCCTCCTCAACTCCGTTCTAAACCGCCTCCCCTTTATCTTGAGGCTGTGCCCCCTAGTCCTACTGTCTTTTTTGAGCGGGAAGAGTCTCTCCACCTCTATCCTATCCATCCCATTCATCATCTTATACGTCTCAATGAGATCTCCCCTCATTCTTCTAAACTCTAACGAGTACAAGCCTAGTTTATTCAGCTACAGTGTGGGACTCGAGCGTAGTATAGACTACGATCAGATTGTAATGTAGGGTGGCACAGTGGCACAGTGGTTAGCACTGCTGCCTCACAGCTCCAGAGACCCAGGTTCAATTCCCAGCTCAGATCACTGTCTGTGTGGAGTTTGTACATTCTCCTTGTGTCCGCATGGGTTTCCTCTGGGTGCTCTGGATGTGTGGGTTAGTTGGATTGGCCATAATAAGTTGCTCCTGAATGTCCCAGGATGCACAGGTTAGAGGGATTAGCAGGGTAAATATGTGAGGTTACAGGAATTGGGTCTGTGTGGGATTGTTGTCAGTGCAGATTTGATGGGCCAAATGACTTCTTTCTGCACTATTGCGATTCGATGTAAGGTCACCTTCCCTGAAAAACATTAGAAAACAACAATACGGCAGTTTATGGCTGCTTGTATTGAACTTGATCATAGATGATCACATCAATAAAATTCAGTTGTACAACTTGCTGTAGAGAGACATATGAAATCAGAATTGTTAGACTCCTGGTTCACTACCATAACCATTACTTTACCAGACAAAGGATCGGTATGCAAAATCAAGAGTTACAGCACTACCGAAACACCCTTGGTGATGGATATTTGAAGTCACTCATACACTGTACTTTTGGTACTCTTAGCTTCTGTCAAGTAATGGCTATTGCAGCATGGACAAGAATAAAACATTCAAAAAATATAGGGGAAGAAAAATGGAGGTAGAGAAGTAGAAAGAGATGATGACCTTGAGTGGGCAAAGACAGAATTCATTTAGTTAGGGTTGAGAGGCAAGAAGCTTTAATCACATTAAAAAGGATATTCTTTGATCTGTAAATAGTGAGAAAGAGAGAAGGAAATTGGTGGGCAAGTCACAGAAGTATATACTGGTGATATTGCGGAAATTTGATTATCCAATTATCAATCAGGATACTAGTAGAGGACACGGAAAGAAGCATGGGAAATTCCTCAAGGGTGTTATGGAGAACTTTTTTTTATCAGCATACATTGGCCCAAATATAAGGGTGACTTTCTAGATCTGGTGCTGGTGAATGAGGTAAGCCAATTTGACAATAATGTTTCATATTAGGTACAACATCTCTAACAATGACAATATCTCAGACTGAGGTACAGTCTCACTGACAATGACATTGTTCCATACTGAGGTACAGTCTCACTAGTATTGACAATGTTTCATAATGAGGTACAGTCTCACTGACAATGACAATGTTTCATACTAAGGTACAGTCTCACTGGTGTTGACAATGTTTCATATTGAAGTACAGTCTCACTGACAATGACTGTTTCATACTAAGGTACAGTCTCACTGGTGTTGACAATGTTCCATATTGAGGTACAGTCTTACTGGTAATAACAATGTTTCATACTGAGGTACAGTCTCACTAGTATTGATAATGTTCCATTCTGAGGTACAGTGTCACTGGTATTGACAATATTTCATCCTGAGGTACAGTCTCACTGACAATGACAATGTTCCACACTGAGGTACAGTCCGACTGGTATTGACAATATTTCATACTGAGACACAGTCTCACTGGTAATGACAATGTTTCATACTGAGGTACAGTCTGTCTGGTAATGATAATGTTCCACATTGAGGTACAGTCTCACTGACAATGACAATGTTCCATACTGAGGTGCAGACTCAGGAACAATAACAATGTTCCATGCTGAGGTACAGTCTCATTGGTAATGATAATGTTTCATACTGAGACACAGTCTCACTGGCAATGACAATGTTCCATACTGAGCTACAGTCTCACTGACAATGACAGTGTTTCATTCTGAGATACAGTCTCACAGATATTGACAATATTTCATACTGAGGTACAGTTACAATGACAATATTCCAAACTGAGGTACAGTCTCACTGGTAATGACAATGTTTTGTACTGAGGTACAATTTCACTGGTATTGACAATATTTCATATTGAGGTACAGTTTCACTGGTAATGACAATGTTTCATACTGAGGTACACTCTCACTGGTAATGACAATATTTCATACTGAGGTACAGTCTCACTGGTAATGACAATGTTTTGTACTGAGGTACAATTTCACTGGTATTGACAATATTTCATATTGAGGTACAGTTTCACTGGTAATGACAATGTTTCATACTGAGGTACACTCTCACTGGTAATGACAATATTTCATACTGAGGTACAGTCTCACTGGTATTGACAATATTTCATACTGAGGTATAGTCTCACTGACAATGACAATGTTCCATACTGTGGTATAGTCTGACTGGTAATGACCATATTTCATACTGAGGTACTGTCTCATTGGTATTGACAATATTTCATATTGAGGTACAATCTCACTGGTAATGACAATGTTTCATACTGAGGTACAGTCTCACTGACAATGACAATGTTCCATACTGAGTTACAGTCTCACTAGTATTGACAATGTTCCATACTGAGGTACAGTCTCACTGGTAGTGACAATGTTTCATACTGAGGGACAGTCTCACTGACAATGACAACATTTCATATTGAGGTACACTGATAGTCTCACTGATAAGACAATGTTTCATACTACTGAGGTATAGTCTCACTGTCATTGTCAATATCATTGAGACAATATTTCATACTGAGGTACAGTCTCATTGATATTGACAATATTTCATCCTGAGGTACAGTCTCATTGACATTGACAATGTTCCACACTGAGGTACAGCCTCACTGGTATTGGCAATGTTTCATACTAAGGTACTGTCTCACTGGTAATGTCAATGTTTCATACTGAGGTACAGTCTCACTGGTAATGTCAATGTTTCATACTGAGGTACAGTCTCACTGGTAATGACAATGTTCTGTTCTGAGGTACAGTCTCACTGACAATGTCAATATTTCATACTGAGGTACAATCTCACTGGTAATGACAATGTTCCATACTGAAGTACAGTCTTACTAGTATTGACAATATTTCATACTGAGGTATTGACATCGAAAATGTTCCACACTGAGGTACAGTCTCACTGGTATTGACAATATTTCATAGAGGCACTGTCTCACTGGTAATGAAATGTTTCATACTGAGGTAAGTCTCATTCGTAATGACAATGTTCTGTTCTGAGGTACAGTCTCACTGACAATGACAATATTTCATATGAGGTACAATCTCACTGGTAATGACAATGTTCCATACTGAGGTACAGTCTCGCTGGTATTGACAATGTTTCATACTGGGGCACAATCTCACTGGTAATGACAATATTTCATATTGAGGTACAGTTTCACTGGTAATGACAATGTTTCATACTACTGAGGTGCAGTCTCACTAGTATTGACAATGTTCCATACCGAGATACAGTCTCACCAGTGTTGACAATGTTCTTTACTGAGGCATAGTCTGACTGGTATTGACAATGTTTCATACTGAGGTACATTCTCACTGGTATTGACAATATTTTATATTGAGGTACAGTCTCACTGGTAAGACAATGTTTCATACTACTGAGGTACAGTCTCACTGGTATTGACAATGTTCCATATTGAGATAGTCTTACTGACAATGACAATGTCCAGAGTGGGTGATCACAGTTAATATCAGAAGGTAAATATGTGACATTCAAATATCAATCGTCACTTTTAAAATTTCATTTGATAACAGAAAGAACCCAGAGTGAAGCAATTATCGAGACTTTTCAGGAAAAGATAACCAGGGCGCGTTCCCAAACATTCAGCGTTTAGCTGTAATGGGAGAGCAATTTCTCACATGGATAAACAACAAGGCACAGATACAGTAAAACCCAACAGAAATAACACAACAGTTTGAAGGTGGGGCTTTAATGGAAAGTTAGAGACACTGGAAACTTTTTCTGAGGCTTGTCAGGGACTCTGATCCAGAAAGTTATTTTCTTTCAGGTTTTATTATCACTAAAAGTTATTGGATTGGTTTTCTCAAGACTGAGTGCAATATGTATAATAAACATATAGGCGACCCTTTCTTTCTCTGCTTGTGGGAGTGTGTACTTAGATGTTGTGATCATGGACAAGTTTTACTGAACTTCAACTTGCTCCTTTGCACATTAATGAGTGCAGTTGTGCTCCACACAGTGTTAGATGTATTTATATATATATAGATAGATCCTCAGGCCAGTTACCGTTTACCCAGGCACTTGGGAATCCTGATTGACAGCAACACATTGACCAAAGGCGCACTTCTTCCAGGAATTGGAAAGGGACGCATTTCTTTTTGGAAAAATTGAAAGGCTCCCTCTCTCTCTCTCTCTCCCACTCTCATTCCGTGTATCAATGGACAGAAGCGACCACCGCGAATTATTGAGCAATTTTGTGCAGTTGTGCACTTGATGAAGACAGGGGCCGCCCGGAGAGTTTCCACTTGCGACGCCTGCCAATTCTGATGGAAGCAAAGTTATTTTTTGACCCTTGAGTTTAATTCCTCTTCGCAAGGTCATATCCACGCTACATATCACCGTCCTTCCTTCGCTACAAGGAACACGAAGGTATTTAATTTGATGCTTAATGGGATTTGACATCTGAAATTCGCCCAGTGTGTTGCAACCATTCTGGATATCGATTGTGGAACCTGTGCTAGTATCAGATCTTTTATGTCTGGCAATGTTTGCGAAGACTTGGTAAAAGGGAATACTGGTTGTACCTGTATGTTGGATCAGAATTCTTTTATTTTGTGTCTTATTAAAGAGCCATGGCCATGAATTCCGCACTTGGTGGACCAGAGGAACACCATGAGAACGATATTAAAACGCTGGTGAGTCCCTTGCAATGGGTATTAACGCAGCCTTTTCCGTAGCAGCTGTACCCGCGTTGTCGGCACCCTGATTTAGAACCATAATCAAACGGATTGCAAGTTTAAACAGCAATGAATAAACATTCAGCACTCTTTGTAATCTTTTCTGAAGAATACCTTGGTTTTCAAGAATATGTTCTATTCGGAAACTAAAGAGAGGATATTGTGTTACAATCAGAAATAGGCGGTACCGTAATGATTTTTTTTGTACTGATTTTGAACAGGAAATGGGAGGAGTTGATATTAATACTGAGTTTGAAGAGAGTCTAATATATCCACCCATCTAATCTGTCAGTGACCACACACATCACAGTTCGGTTCCAACGTCTATCACCTTCTGTAGCGTTTTGTTTTTCATAGAGACGATTGAAATGGAAAAGTTGATTACTTTAATCCCAGATTTCTCTGAGATAGCAGTGTTGATGCTGTATATCATTATTCTGCCTGAGGCTACATCTTGTTGGCACATTCACAGCTGTAAAAAATATTGTGCAGTCCTACCTTCTTAATGTGTTCCTGTGTAGTGGCCACTAACACAATCCACAAGTCACTGGGTTATGTTTACAACCCGTCTCAGCCCTCTTTGTTTTCATTCTATTTTATTTCTTTTTTTACTATTCTCTACCTTTTGTTTCTTTATTGTCTTTCTTCATTTTTCTTGCCCCCCCCCACTCTTTCCCCCACTTCAATCTCCTTCCCTCACGTTTTCTCCCCACTGCTTCCCCTTTTCTACATTCTACCTCTGTCCCATTCCCCTCTCCCCCCACATCTTCATCTGTCGCAGTTTACAGTTTCTCTGCCATTTGGCCATTCACATCCTTTATTCTCTCTGAGGACTGCCATTAGCAGTCTTTTCCCTTGGTTTCTGTGGCTATGACTCATCTATCATTCCCTCCCCTTCAATATAAATATCTTCACTTTCTATTTCTTTTAGCTTTGACAAAAACTGGACTCAAAACGTCAGCTGTTTTCTCTCCTTATAGATGCTGCCAGACCTGCTGAGATTTTCCAACATTTTCTCTTTTGATTATATTTTCTTCCAATTTGACAAATGCGGGTATTGTAAAGTTGGTGTCTGTGTTGGCTCTGCCTGATGTCTGCTGGTTTCAGTGTTTGGACAGTCCTCTTAAGAGCAGGAAAGGTCAAAAGTGAACTCACATGCCGAACAACTGAATCGAGGTGTTGAGAGATGGCCCAGTTTTGAACTTATGTCTGCATTGAACTGGAGTCAACAGATGTTCACAAAATGACTTTGGCAAGGCATGGAAAACTTGCAGAACCAGCAAGTCCATTTTCAGAACAAAAGCAGAAAATGTTGGAAAATCTCAGCAGGTCTGGCAGCATCTGCTGAGAGAGAGAATAGAGTCAATGTTTCAAGTCTGGATGGCCCTTCGTCAGAAGGTCTAGACTTGAAACATTGGCTCCATTCTCTCCCCACAGATGCTGTCAGACCTGCTGAGATTTTCCAGCACTTTCTGTTTGTGTTTCAGATTCTGCAGTATTTTGCTTCTAATTTTCCTAACAGTTCAGCTCTTTGAGGCTGAGGAAAGGGGAAGAGAACATTGAGGCCTGATGGAGACGAAGTTTAAACCATGTTCTTGTGAACTCATAGCTACAGTTGTGATTCCAATTAGACAGACCAAAGGCAAATTCAAATTCAAATGCCTGTCATCATGGCTTGCCTTCAAATGTCATTTTTATGCGCTGGTGGTCTTATATCAGCTTTTACATTTTCCACCCTTTGCACCATCTAGTGAGAGATGTGATGGATAGAAAGCAGGCAGCTTATCTGCAGTTGACATTACCAAAGGGCAGCATAAAGGCAGGGAAGAGAAGGGGCAGAGATGGATCCTTGGGGGACTCCTGAAGTAATGGATTTTGGAAATGGAGCAGTAGCCAGGAAGAAAGCTTGAGTGATTATTTAAAAGTTAAGGGCAAAAGAGAAACCAGTGAAGTATATTATTTATTTATTATTGTCATAAATAGGCTAACATTAACACTGCAATTCAGTTACTGTGAAAATCCCCTAGTTGCCACACTCTGGCACCTGCTTGAGCACACTAAGGGACAATTTAGTATGGCTGATGCACCTAACCAGCACACTTTTCGGACTGTGGGAGGAAACTGGAGCATCCAGAGGAAACTCATGTAGACACGGAGAACATGCAAACTCTGCATAGTGACCCAAGCTGGGAATTGAACCCAGGTCCCTGGCATTGTGAGGCAGCAATAATAACCACTGTGCATCATATCGCCCTATTTAGGAACGATTAAGGAAATTTAGGAGAGATAGCTAGAGTTGGGCTGGTGAATAGGACAACATTGTAAACTTATGCTAAGAGAGATATCGGTATCTTGACATCATATCAAATACTGCAAATACCTCAGGGGTGAAAGAAGAGATAAGATGACGGAAACATTCTTACTTAATGCTCAAGCTCTCAGCTCAGGGAGATGAATTATGAACTTTGACTCAAACTCTGCTGATCACTTATAGAGATGTTTACTAATGTTGAGGTGAGCCTGAGGAATAACAACAATTTCTGAAATCTCTTATAGATCCTTTATTTGCAACGTTGATTTGAAATCCATCTGCTGAGAGAGGTCACGGTGTCACTTTGTTTGATATTCATCTCATCCATGGGACTCACTTCCCATCCTCTCACTCCATTCCCAGTAAACTCCTGATCACCTAACCTTTCTTCCTGGCTGTCCAGTCTAACTGACATTGTAAATGGTCCCCTTTTGGCGTTGTGCATTGTTCCAACCCCTCTCCCCCCACCTCCCACTGCCTCCTCAAAATCTCATTTTCGCCCCATGTGTGTCTTTGCAAATTACTAGCCAATGGTCACATTGCTTTCCTCTCCAAAATCCATGTTCAACTTTTCTGTATCTCCATGTTTAACCTCTCCAGTCAGGATTCAGCTCCTCCCATAGAACTGAAATGGGCCGAACTAAAGTCAAAAACTTTAATCTCTTGTGATCATGACACAATATTCCTCCTCGTATTCTTTAACCTCTCTGAAAATGTTGTCATGGTTGACCACGCCATCTACATCCATTCCCTCTTTTTTATTGTCCAATTTCATGGGATGACCCTTGCCTAGTTTCAGTCATATTCAGAGTATCTTCAGCACTGGTTTCTCTTTTGCCCTTTAACCTTTAAATAATCACTTAACCTTTCTTCCTGGTTACTGCTCCATCTCCAAAGTCCATTACTTCAGGAATCCCCCAAGGATGTGTCTCTGCCCCTTCTCCTCCTCACCTATGTGCTGCCCCTTGGTAATGTCAACCGCAGACAGGTTGCCTGCTTTCTATCCATCACACCTCTCAACCTCTCCGCTGCCTTTGTACTATCAGGCTTGAATAAGCTGCAGTTAGCTTCAGCTGAGTAATGGGAAGATTAGGGCTATCATCTCTGACTCCAGCAATAATTCCTGTAGCCATGCCAATGGAACCAATCCCCATCCTTGGCCAGTGTCATAGGCTGTTTACATTCTTGAATACTACTTGATGAAGTTTAGCTTTTGAATGTTTATCCTACCTATTTCACCCTCCACAGCATCATTTAACTTCACTGTCGACTCAAACAACAAGATGCTGAAACCCTTGTTTATGCTTTTGTCATTTCCAGATTTAACTATTCCAATGCTTTCTTTAGCAACTGCTGCCCCATCTCCAAAGCCCCTTTTCTCTACTCTTTCCACCCACTGTAAAATTCAGCTCATCCAAAACTCTGCTGCCCATGGGGTCCTTGTGCATGAGTCGCAAAAACCCAGCTTGCAGGTGCAGCATGTGGTCAGGAAGGCAAATGGGATGCTGGCCTTCATAGCGAAGGGGATTGAATATAAAAGTAGGGAGGTCTTGCTGCAGCTGTATAGGGCATTGGTGAGGCCGCAGCTGGAGTACTGTGTGCAGTTTTGGGCGCCGCACCTGCGCAAAGATATTTTGGCCTTGGAGGGAGTGCAGAGGAGGTTTACTAGGCTGATACCGGAGTTGAGGGGGTTGAGCTATGAGGAGAGGCTGAATAAACTAGGCTTGTACTCGTTAGAGTTTAGAAGAATGAGGGGAGATCTCATTGAGACGTATAAGATGATGAATGGGATGGATAGGATAGGATAGAGGTGGAGAGACTCTTCCCGCTCAAAAAAGACAGTAGGACCAGGGGGCACAGCCTCAAGATAAAGGGGGGGCGGTTTAGAACAGAGTTGAGGAGGAACTTCTTCACTCAAAGGGTGGTGAATCTCTGCAATTCTCTGCCCGTTGAAGTGGTGGAGGCCGCCTCGCTAAATATTTTTAAGACGCGGGTTGATGGGTTTTTGATAAGAGAGGGGATTAAGGGTTATGGGGAGAGGGCGGGAATGTGGAACTGAGCCATGACAGATCAGCCATGATCTTATTGAATGAGGGGGCAGGCTCGAAGGGCCAGATGGCCTACTCCTGCTCCTATTTCTTATGTTCTTATGTTGGGCCTGATGTATGAGGAGAGATTGAGTTGGTTAGGATTATAATCAGAAGAATGAGGGGAGATGTTATAGAAAGAGATTAAATTCTAACAGGACTAGATGGGCAGATGCAGGAAGGATGTTCCCAATCTGGGGGTTTGGGGTTGGGAGTTCAGGAACAGGGGTCACAGTCTAAGGATATGGGGCAAACCTTTTAGGGCTGAGATGAGGAGAGATTTTTTCATCCTGAGAGTTTGTGGCAGTTGTGGCTAAAACATTAACTATCTGATTTTTGACTTGTCCTACTGAAGTGTATGACACCACACTTCCACATTTTAAACTCTGTTTCGCCCCAGTCACCCAATCCATATCCCTTTGCAGAATCACAATATCCTCATGCCCATCCACCCTATCCTCGAATCATCGGCATATTTGGAAACCTTACATTCACTTCCTAAGGAAATTTGGCATGTCAGCTATGACCTTCACCAACTTTTACAGATGCACCATAGAAAGCATTCTTTCTGGTTGTATCACAGCTTGGTATGGCTCCTGCTCTGCTCAAGATCACAAGGAACTACAAAAAGTCGTGAATGTAGCCCAATCCTTCAGGCAAACCAGCCTCCCATCCATTGATTCTGCCTCCCCTACTGTCTCTGCAAAGCAGCCAGCATAATTAAGGACCCCAGGCACCCCAGCCATTCTCTGTTCCACCTCCTTCCTTCAGGGAAAAGATACAAAAGTCTGAGGTCGTGTACCAACCAACTCAAGGACAGCTTCTTCCCTGCTGCTGTCAGACTTTTAATGGACTTACCTTGCATTAAATTGATCTTTCTCTACACCCTAGCTATGACTGTAACACTACATTCTGCACTCTATCATTTCCTTCTCTATGAATGGTATGTTTTGTCTATATAGTGCACAAGAAACAATACTTTTCACTGTATATTAATATTTGTGACAATAATAAATCAAATTTCTCCAGGTCATTGATGTAAATAGTGAACAATTGTGGGCCATGAACTGATCACTGCAGTACTTCACTAGTTACATCTTTCCACACTGAAAAGGGCCCATTTATTCCAACTCTCTGTTTTCTATGTGACAGCCAATTTTCAGTCTATGCTAATACACGTCCTATTTCCATGAACTATTACCTTATGCGTCAGCCTCTTGTCAAATGGTTTTTGGAAATCTAAATACACTACATCTACAGGTTGCCCTCCATCTATTTTTCCTGTTACATCCTCAAAGAATTTGAGCAAATTTGTCAAGTATGATTTACCTTTCATAAAACTGTTGACTAAGTTTGATTATATACAGCTTTCTTAAATGATTAGCTATTTCCTCTTTGATTATTGACTCCAGCATCTTACCAATAATAGATGTTAAACTAACTGGCCTAATGTTCCCTGCCTTCTGCCCTTCTCCCTTTTTGAACATGGGACTCACATTGGCTCTTTTCCAATCTTCTGGCACCGTCCCGGAAATTAGCAAGTTACAAAAATTTCAAACAATGGATCCACTATCTCTGCAGCCACATCTATTAAAACCCTAGTGTGCAGTTCATCAAATCAGCCCACTATCCCTTGACACTTTGTACGTCAAGAATGTGAGGAAGGAAGTTTTGATGCAGCGAGTGAGACTAGCCTGGAATTTGTGCCCACGAGGGTGGTGGAAGTGGAAATAATAAACTGTTCCAAAAGAAATTTGGATGGGTACTTGAAAGGTTCCATTGGTGGCTATGCATTCAGTTCAGTGGGCCGTAAACTCTGGAATTCCCTCATTATATCTCACCACCTCACTTCCCTCTTTTAAGACACTTCTTAAAGCCTACCTCTTTGACCAAGCTTTTGGTCTTCTGTCCTCATATCTCAATGTGGTTCAGTGTCATATTTTGCTTTATAATGTACCTTTGGATGTTTTATTACATTGGAGGCCCAGTTGCTGTTGCTGAAGCCTTCTTCACCAGTTCTGTAGGATTTTATAATTGCATAGAATTCTCAATATTTTATAATTGTATAGGATTTTCAATATCTGTACCTTCAATTACTCCACAATCATTAATTTTATGTATATGCTCTGACCCAAGGAAATACATATGTAAATGTGAAAAGTATAATACTAGTATATGGTTACTTTAAAAAAAGGCAATTGTAAGCATGGGGAGAGACAGTGATCATAATTTGGCTGGACTAGTAACCCAGAGACCCACCTTAATGCTCTGCCGACATGGGTTTAATCCCACCAGGGAGCCGGTGGAATTTAAATGCAATTAATACATTTGGAATTATAAAGCAATCGTGACCTTAAAACTGCCATTGATTGTCATTAATAACCCATCTGTTTCACCAATGCCCTTTAGGGAAAGAAATCTGTTGTCCTTACCCAGTCTGGGCTATATGTGACTCCAGAGCCACAGCAATGTGGTTGACTCTTAACTGCACTCTCAAATGGCTGAGCAAGCCACTCGATTGAGGGGCAATTTAGAGATGGACAACAAATGTTGGCCTTGTCCGCGGCACCCACATAGAGTCATAGAGTCATACAGTGTGCAAAAGACCCTTTGGCCCATCGAGTCTGCACCGACAATATCTACCACTGAAGGCGCGCTAATCCTGTTTTCCTGCACTTATCCCATATTCTTGAATATTATGATATTTCAAGTGCTCATCCAAATTTTTTTTACAAGCTGTAAGGTTTCCAGCCTCAACTACCTTCCCAGGCAGTGCCCACAACTCTGAACGATAAAGCTTTTCTCACATCCCCCCTGAATCCCCTGCCCCTTACCCCTAAAACCCCCTCGTGACTGACCTCTGAACCAAGGAGAAGAGTTGCCCCCTACTTCACATCCTGTGGACGATAAAGGAACAACAGCTGCAGGGAAATGTATATTGGCAGCACTAACTGGATTCAGAGACCAAGCTCTACAGGGCTTCCATCTTTACAGAACAAAACCTGAGCCATTGCAGTCAGGAGAGGGCATTTTATTTTCTTGTTTGTGTTTACTTTTGTCTAAGAACTGGAAAGATAGATCTTGATTCCAAACACAGGACAAGTTTGAAAGAGTCCAATATTACCTCAATGCAGTGGAAACTTATTTATTTCAAAGAAAACACTCCTTATTTTGGTTGAATAGTGAATAGTTGGAGAGTGCTGTCCTGTGAACACACCAGTTCGATTTAATATGGAAGTCTTTCATGAGGATGTGTGAAAACACCACCTATAGGTGGTATGGATTTACTGCGGGAGGTGCATCGAAAGCCTCGCACTAACTTGCAGCAGAGCAGAAGGAAGCACAGTGGGACACAGTTGGCACTCCTGAATGCGCTCAATTCAGTTATTATTCCATGCTGAGAAAGTCGGTAGAATTTAATTTGAACGATATTTTGCTGCAACTGTGTGCTGCAGAACAGTAAAGTATCACAGAGAGAATCTCTGTCTGAAGATGTTAAAGGGCCAGCGTGTGGTAGACAGAGTCTATGATCACTGATCGATACCTCCGCACAATCACAGATTACATCCTATGCTAATTCCTTTTTACAGTTCACTAAATTAAGAATGTGAGCATTGAGAAACTAATGAATTGATTCCAGAAGGAGCCAAAAGAGAAATGAGATGAAGCCATGTCCAACTCAAACGCAAAACACAACGGTCGGAATTCTCCGGCCGTTCACACTTTGTCACCGCTGCCAGTGAGAACGGAGAATTTGATGCTCGGCCAAATCTCCGTAAACCTCAGCGGGACTGGAGAATTTGGCCCAATGTCCAACATCTGATGCAATTCTGTGATTGGACAGCACTTGCTAAACAATTCTGATTGTGCTAAGAATTACACTGCACCTGCATACCCACTTTCTAAGACTCATGCACAAGGACACCCAGATCCCTCTGCACAGATGCCTTTTGAATCTGTTTCCCATTTAAATAGAATGTGCCCTTTTGTAATAAGTCTTCGGAGGCAAAAGTCCCTTCACCAAAATCCCTTTATTTACAATTCCAACAGCAGTACAGAGTGCTATCAGTCAGCAGTCTGTCTTCAGGAATGCCAGAGGAACTGACACTCCCAATTAAATACAATTGGCCCATCAATTGTTTCTTAATCAGGGAGTTCATATTCCAATAGGCCAACCTCAATGGCTTGACTGAAGTCATTACACCTTTTATGTTTCTGGCCAAAATGGATAACCTTGCATTTATCCACATTAAACTCCATCTGCCAGTTTCTGGCCTATTCCCCTAGCCTGTCGATATCCATTTCTAAACTTTTTATCTCGTCATCACTGTTTGCTTTCCCACTTATTTTCATGTTGTCAACAAACTTCGATATGTTACATTCTGTCCCTACTTGTAGATCATTGATGTAAATTGTAAATAGTTGTGATCCAAGAACTGAACCCTGTGGGACCCCACTAATTACAGATCCCCAACTGGAGAAGGATCCATTTATTCTAATCCTCTGCTTTCTATCAGTCAGCAAATCCTCACCCCAAACCACTACTCTACTCCCCATCCCCTGGGATCTAACTTTCTGGTTCAGTCTCTAGTGTGGCACTTTATCAAATGCCTTCTGGAAGTCCAGATAGATCACATCCACCAGATCCCTGTTATCTATCTTGCTGATTACATCCTCAAATAACTCTAGCAGGTTTAAGAACATAAGAACTAGGAGCAGCAATAGGCCACCTGGCCCCTCGAGCCTTCCCTGCCATTCAATAAGATCATGGCTGATCTTTCGTCAAACAAGACTTGCCCTTCACAAAACCGTGCTGACACTGGTGAATTGAGCTTTGCTTTTCCAGATGCTCAGTTACCTCCTCCTTAACGATTGATTCCAGCAACTTTCCCACCACACAGGGCAAGCTGACTGCTCTATAGTTTCCCACTTTTTGCCTCTCTCCTTTCTTTAATAAGGCAATAACATAAGCACTTTTTCAGCTCACTGGTACCTTTCTGGAATAACACAGCAAGAAGTCTCACAACACCTGGTTAAAGTCCAACAGGTTTATTTGGTAGCAAAATCCACTAGCTTTCAAAGTGCTGCTCCTTCGTCAGGTGAGTGGGAGTTCTGTTCACAAACAGGGCATATAAAGACACAAACTCAATTTACAAAATAATAATTGGAATGCGAGTCTTTACAGCCAATCAAGTCTTAAAGGTACGGACAATGTGAGTGGAGAGAGTGTTAAGCACAGATTAAAGAGATGTGTATTGTTTCCAGACAGGACAGTTAGTGAGATTTTGCAAGTCCAGGCAAGTTGTGTGGGTTACAGATAGTGTGACATGGACCCAAGATCCTGGTTGAGGCCATCCTGATGTGTGCGGAACTTGGCTATCAGTCTCTGCTCAGCGACTCTGCTGTCGTGAAGGCTGCCTTGGAGAACATTCTCCAAGACAGCCTTTACAATACACGACAGCGCAGAGTCGCTGAGCTGAGACCGATAGCCAAGTTCCGCACACGTGAGGACGGCCTCAACCAGGATCTTGGGTCCATGTCACACTATCTGTAACCCACACGACTTGCCTGGACTTGCAAAATCTCACTAAATGTCCTGTCTGGAAACAATACACATCTCTTTAATCTGTGCTTAACACTCTCTCCACTCACATTGTCCGTATCTTTAAGACTTGATTGGCTGTAAAGACTCGCATTCCAATTATTATTCTGTAAATTGAGTTTGAGTCTTTATATGCCCTGTTTGTGAACAGAACTCCCACTCACCTGATGAAGGAGCAGCACTTTGAAAGCTAGTGGATTTTGCTACCAAATAAACCTGTTGGACTTTAACCTGGTGTTGTGAGACTTCTTACTGTGTTTACCCCAGTCCAACGCCAGCATCTCCACATCATGACCTTTCTGGAATTCAGGGAATTTTGGAATATCATAACTAATACATCCACCCACTCTGCTGTCACCTCCTTTATTACCCTAGGGTGTAGGCCATCAGGTCTTGGGTGCTTATCTACTTTTAAACCCTTCAGTTTACTGAGCACCTTCTCCCTAGTTTTAGTAATCCCACTGTATTAACTGCAGTTTTTGGGACAGAGTTTTTATCTTCTACTGTGAAGACAGAGACAATTTTATTGGCTTGATGCCTCTGCCATCTCTGAGTTTCCCATTATTATCCCACCATTTCCGTCCTTTAAAGGGCCAACATTTACCTTCACTAACCTCTTCCTCTTTATATACTTACAGAAACTTTTGGTGTCAGTGTTTATGTTTTCAGCTAGCTGTCTTTCATAGTCCATTTTAGCTTTCTTGATATTGTATTTCATCGCTTTTGTTGGTGTCTAAAGTTTTTCCAATCCTCCACTGCCACTAACTTTTGCAATGTTAGATGTCCTCGGTTTTGTCCTTATGTTCTCCTTGATTTCCTCATTAAGGCAGGGATGACATTTCACCCTTCTGCAATTCCTCATCCTCATCCTCTCAGGAATGTACCTTAGTTACCTCCCTAAACAACTGCCACTGTTCTCCTTCCCTTTAATATTCTTGCCCAGTCTACTTGGGTCAACTCTTCCCTTGGACTTGCATAATTATCCTTGTCCAAAGCTATAAGTTGAGTATGTGGTTCTGCCCTCTCACTTCCAATCTGAAGTAGAAATTCTATCATGCTGTGACCAGTCCTTCCAAGTGGATCCTTAACTACAAGGCCATCAATCAGTCCTTTCTCATTAGATAATACCAGATATAAAGTAGCCAGTTCTCTGGCTGGCTCCATAACATGCTGCTCTAAGAAATAGTCCCTCATACACTCTATGAACCCTTCCTCAAGGCTTGTCAAGTTGGTTAATCTCATCAGTATGCATGTTAAAGTCACCCATAACTACCGTTGTGCTCTCTTCACAAGGCCTTCTCATCTCCTGATTTATACTGTGCCCTACTTCTAAAGTACAGTTCTTCCTTTATAAGTGGGTATGATTCCTATTGACTTCAGTTTCAATAGGGCTCCTTGATGCCAAACTCAGTTAAATGTTCCTTGAAGTCAAGGGCTGACACTTTCACCTCAGTTCATGAATTCAGCTCTTTTGTCCATGTTTGAACCAAGTCTGAAATAAGGCCAGGAGCTGAGTAGCCGGGTGGAAACTAAACGGAGCATCGATGAGCAGGTTACTGTTATATAAGTGCCTGTATAAAACCATAAGATGATAAGAAATAGGATCAGAATTAGCCGCTCAGCCCATTGAGTCTGCCTCAAACATTGCTGATATTTTTCTCATCCTCATTCTCCTGCCTTTTTTCCATAACCCCTGATCTCCTTATTAATCAATCTATCTATCTCTGTTTTAAAGACACTCAATGACCTGGCCTCCACAGCTTTCTATGGCAAAGAGTTCCACAGATTCATCTGGCTAAATCTGTCTGTGATCTCTAGATCACGCTGATGATGTCACCCTCCCTCACTCTGCTGGTGATCTAAAGTTGACTAAACCCAAAGTTTTTTTAAGGACAGATGATTCTTAAATGATCCAACTCTAAGATTGATATCCAAGGAGTGTGATCTGTTTATTTCAGAGAATTCCTCTCTCTTGGTTATTTCGAGGAAAATCTCTGCCATTAATTAGATTCACATTTGCTGCATTTCTGCCATTGACATTCTTCACGTATTAATGGTGTGGAGTCATTGTGCATCAGAGCAAATACTCCCACCTTTCAACCTTGGTGTAAACTTAGCTGTAATGAATCACAGTGAGATGGTGAAATCATCATCTTGATAGGAATGTTGTATTGATTTTAACCTAAGAATATACTAATAGACGGTCTGGGTTGATAATATCTCCCAGTATATACAGTGATTTGAACCTCGCCTTTTGTAAACCCTACGCAGGAGGTGAGGATGGGATGAAATGACAAATGTAAATTATCGCTGTAGTGATGAATGGATCACTTGCAAATCATGATCAGGTCTCCTTTATGCCACAACATTTTGTTTCCCTAACTTCTCCATATTTGGCTCATTTTCATAAACATGCACGGGCACATTTTTGTCCTTTCTTGCCATTTACGGGAAGATGGGAGACATAATGGTATTGTCACTGGATTAATATTCCAGAGACCCAGGATAATGCTCTGGGGTCCTAGGTTTGTATCCCACCACAGCAGATGGTGATATTTGAATTCAATAAAAAAAAATCTGGAATTAAAAAGTCTAATGATGACCATGAAACGAACCACTGTCAATTTATACAAAAACCCATCTTGTTCATTAATACCCTTTAGGGAAGAAAATCATGTGACTCCAGACCCACAGCAATGTGGTTGACTCTTAAAATGCCCTCTGAACAAGGGCAATTAGGGATGGACAATAAATGCTGGCCTATTCAGCGATACCCATATCTCATGAACTAATTAAATAAATTGATATTTTTTGCATCCCTTTAAAGCACTTTTGCCTCTCTTTTCACTTGGCATTGGGATAGACCTTGAGTTTGTGTGGCATTGTCAAAGGGATGATAATGAGTGGCAGCCCATCTGTTTAACATCTCTCAAGATTTTTATTTCCATTAAAATCAGTGAAATCAGCTGGATGAAACCTGAGCAGCTAGTTTGATAAGATGATGAATGGGATGGATAGGATAGAGGTGGAAAGACTCTTCCCGCTCAAAAAAGACAATAGGACTAGGGGGCACAGCCTCAAGATAAAAGGGGGGCGGTTTAGAACGGAGTTGAGGAGGAACTTCTTCACTCAAAGGGTGGTGAATCTCTGGAATTCTCTGCCCGTTGAAGTGGTGGAGGCTGCCTCGCTCAATATTTTTAAGACGCGGGTTGATGGGTTTTTGATAGGAGAGGGGATTAAGGGTTATGGGGAGAGGATGGGAAGGTGGAACTGAGCAGCGACAGATCAGCCATGATCTTATTGAATGGCGGGGCAGGCTCGAAGGGCTGGATGGCCTACTCCTGCTCCTATTTCTTATGTTCTTATTATGTTCTTATGTTGCACTATCACTCAAAATTAACATAACTTCCCAGGCAACAATGTCTGAAGATGTGATAAGTCTCCTAATAAATGAAGATTCTTCCTCTTTATTTATTTAACCTGGTTTCACACCTGGGTCTCAAAGGCGAAAGAATAATTTCTCAGCACACTAAGCTACCCATCAATCTAACTAGGAGCAGAAGTACGCATATTCAGCCCTTTGAGCCTGCTCTGCCATTCAATCAGATCACGGCTGATGTGTCCCTGGTGTCAAATCCACATCCACACCTGTTCCCCATATCCCTTTTTTGATTAAGTATATTCATCTCCTTTTTGAAACCATTCGATGATTCAGATTCCACTGCGCTATGGGGCAGTAAGTTCCACAAATTCACCACTCCCTGCAAGTAGTTCCTCCTTATCTCAGGTTTAAATCTACTGCTCCTCAATATATACCCGTGTCAGTCACCCATGGCTGGAATCGAACACTGGTCCCTGGTGCTGTGAGGCAGCAGTGCTAACCACTGTGCCACCGTGCCACCCATAGCACCTCCTTTCTCCCCCAGTTCAATATGTAACTGGAAGCAAGAATACTTTGGAGGAGTGGGGAGGCGTGGACGGTGGAAGAAGATTCTATAGTGGCTTTGCAATGGAAATAATTTCAGATCCAAGAAATGCTATAACATTTTCTTTTGCCTTAGGACAGTGGAAAATAATATCTGCTTCCCCATGTCCTGGCAAATTGTTCACTTATTTTTCATCCTTGCAATAGAAAGAAGGACTCAAATGGGCCTCATATTCCAATAGCAAAAAATGAAAATGAATACCCATTAAGTGCAGAGAATTCCCCTGCAGCCCCTCCCCACTCCCCCCACATCCACACTCAAAGTTAGTAGAGCAGAACTCAAATTTGACCGGAATAGCAATCGATCTTCCACCTTACTGCAAACTAATTATTCACAATTAGCCATAAAATGAATATTTTTAGAAGGATTGCACAATCAGAGTTTGCCGTAAAACCTTGCACTTGTAGATTTTTGTAGTGGACATCAGCAATTAAGTTATTCTGGGGTATTTGATAACAAAAACAGGTTGAAAGTCGGTTGACAGGCTGCGTTAGAAATTGGAGACTATTTTTATTTTAAGTCACATTTTATTGTTCGCCTAGAGTTATTTTTCGCTGCAGCTTACACAGATAACATCACCAGAGTTTTGTTACCTGCCAGAAAGGACATTCAATTAATCTGGTACATTCCAGGCCTGGAACGATTTGATCGAACTAATAGTTAAGGTCAGCACAGTGTATTTATTTGGTAGACAGATCACTTCACGTGTCTCCTGATTCCTCGTCCTTACGCAGTACTGCAATTAATTTAATGGATGTCCAATACACTGGAAGCTATCTATCATTTTAAATAGGTCATTAAATAGATTTAGAATTAGAGTTTTAATGTGTAATGGAAACTATCATTTAAACTGTGATGGAATATAAGTGATCAAATTGACTTTTGAAAAATGATCTTTTTGATTTTCCTATTAAAATTCACAGGCATTTGTAAACCATTCGATTTGAGAAAATAGATTTTTTCCACAGCAACAAGCTATAGATAGTTAATCCCTAACAGAGACATTGAATTCCTCATCTTCTTCCTATGTTTTCCCCAGTATTAATAAGGGCAGGTTTGTTTGTGGGGATGGGGACTACGACAATTTCAGTCAGGATAACGAAAAGTCGGGCTTCCCTGCAATGCTGAGAGGTTTGGATTCCATAGTTTGCGAACTTTTATTTCAACAGGCAGACTTGACTCTCAGTTGAGTAGGGAGCAGGCCACAGGTAAGGAAGTTGCAGCTACTAGTGGGAGTATGAGCAGCGAGAATGTAACTATGTTAGGGGTTGTGGGTTTTAAACAAAAAGAAAAAGATGTGGTTTTCACATGTAGATTCAAACTAACACACCAACAGGTTTACAGAGTACAAACTGAACCTAAAAGCAGCTTGTGTGACACCCTAATGACATCACCATCAAATCATGTGACCAGCTCTTAAAGCAATCATACTACGATTTTTTATTCATTCATAGTACATGTGTGTTACTGCCTGGCCAGCATTTATTGCCCATCCCTAATTGCCCTTGGAGGGCATTTGAGAGTCAACCACATTAAATATATAACAGATGATCATGTTTTCAACTCCAGAAGAATGAGGGAGGTCACATCCCCTACCTGGGGTGGGCATTCAATCTCAACTCAGCGGGTGGGGGTTGGGCTGTGATGCTTAATTGGGGAAAGGAGAAGGTTTGGATGGATGGGGTGCTGATGGAGGAGCGATCTAATTCATGGGAAGAACATTAGCTTGGGAGGTCAGAAGAAGCACTCTTATTCCTCCTGAATTACAACCTCAAAACTGAACTTGCCTCTCCTTAGCTGCCTGGTTTCCTGGGGTGTGGTAAACTCTTCAGCCTGCGGCAAAGCTGGACTTTGGAATGGCCTGACCAAAAATCCATTCCTGGGTTTGGCTGTGGGTAGGTTTGCGGAGATTCCTCTGTCAATACTGGAGCCATACTTCCTCGTTCAAACAGTCAAACAAACTGTGTTTCTTTGGGAAAATATAGGTTGGGGATGAGGAATGAAGTGTCTCTTTTTGGTTAAATATGTGAAACTGATCAACTATGAGGCTCCTAGCCACATTATTACCCATAATTACCCAACCACCCAGAAGCAGGTTGGCTTCCCCACCCACTGTCCCGTCAAACCCAGGAATGGGTGGGCTGTAGATTGATTTAATGTTACGTCACCCATTTTTGGGGATTGAAGTGACTCCCAGGTGTCTTCATCCAGCTTGTCGTATTAATTGCCTGATTACAGTTTTACAGAATTATATTTCTGAAATCCAAAATGAATCCACTGTTGGTTCGTGTTGGTTATCAAACATAATTATGATGAAAAAGCTGGTAATACGATTCTAAATGACCACTCTCTGTCAGATTATTATGAAACACAAGAATTTTGGACCTTGACACCAAGATTGAGGTCAATGGGACCCTGACCTCGCACAGTGCGGTCACTCAGTGGGGATTTTTGCTGATTGGGCCAAGGAGTGGCCAGAGGGGACACTGACTACCCAAAATCAGTGGACTCCTGAAGCTGGAGAACCAATAGGAAGCCCTCGAGCACTAAAGGAGCATACAGCCTGCCAACAGGGTGAAGTTTTAGCCCCCATTATTTCAAAGCTGAGGAACAGGCTTGAGTCTTTCTCAAATGACACTTTTCTCACAGTGAGTAAGAGATTATTGTCAGTTTTGGCATACCTATAACATCCTCATAAAACTGATCTTCTTGGATAATATTTGCTTAATGCTGCTTAGGAATTTTTTCACCCCATCAAGTAACTGAAACCTATGACAGAATGTGAACCATTAAGTTTATTTAGTAAAGTTTATTTATTATTATCACAAGTAAGTTCACATTACTACACTGCAACGAGGTAAATGTAAAAATCCCCTAGTCGCCACACTCCGGCGCCTGTTTGGGCACACTGAGGGCGAATTTAGCACGGCCAATGCTCCTAACCAGCATGTCTTCCGGACCAATAAGTTCTACTACATTATCTCTTACTCAAATACAAGCCAATACTGAGTGAATTAGAATCCAACTCTCTCAAATCTATAATCAGCATCTCTCCTTCCAGTGATAACATATGTCCAGATACAAAACCAAATTCTATATTTATAATTGGCCAAAGAATAAATGTTTGCCATAAAGTTTGTCTTCATAAATGTTTGCACCTTCAAAGAGTTTCTCATGCGATATATGTAGTTTCATGGAATGGCAGACAGTAAGAAAAGAAGACTTTCATTTATTTGCACCTTTCATGACCTCAGGACATCACAAAGCACTTTACAGCCAATGAAATGTTTTTTGAAGTATAGTCACTGTGGCAATGCAGCAGCTAGTTTGGGAAGATAATCACACAACAGCTATTCACCATCTGACTATCCATCATCTACAAAGCACAAGTCTGGAGTGTGATGGAATACTCTGGATGAGCTCCAACAACACTCAAGAAACTCAACACCATCCAAGACAAAGCAGCCCGCTTGATTGGCACCCCATCCACCACCTTAAACATTCACTCCCTCCGTCACTGGCACACAGTGACAACAACGTGAACCATCCACAAGATACACTGCAGGCCAAAGCTTTTTCAACAGCACCTTTCAAATTCTCAATCAATGCCATCTAGGAAAACAAGGGCAGTCGGTGCATGGGAATACCATGGAACTTGGAACTATCTTGTTATTCCTTTGCTGTGACTGGGTCAAAATCTTGAAATTCCCTCATGAACAGAACTGCGGGTGTCTCTACATCAGATAGGCTGCAGCAATTTGAGAAGGTGGCTCACAGCCACCTACTCTCGGGCAACTGGAAATAGCCAAAACTGTTGGCCTTGTTATCCATCACATGAATGAATTAAAAAAGCATTGATGCACTTCACAGCTCAACACCACTGCATT
Organism: Carcharhinus amblyrhynchos; assembly: GCF_965287045.1. NCBI lineage: Eukaryota > Metazoa > Chordata > Chondrichthyes > Carcharhiniformes > Carcharhinidae > Carcharhinus > Carcharhinus amblyrhynchos. The sequence continues at coordinate 129,578,925 of NC_137327.1, forward strand.
GCAGTAATTACACAGGACACCATGGTTAATATGGTGACGGAACTGGTCTGAAACCACACTCTATTCAAGTAGCCAGTCAGGGCTCCTTTGGGTTCTTTCATGGACAATCTATCAAGATTAAGGTAACTTCCTGATTATAATGTTGCCTCTGTTTTGGAGGGGGTTTGGGGCCAACAGCGATCCAAGAGGGTAAGGATCTGGGAACATTTTTCTAATGCACATTATCAACGCGGAGACAAATAATAAAACTCAAATGTGGAGAGGTAGCGCTACAACACATAGTCACTTCTCTGCTGTTCTCTACGCCCTTATTAATACTTATTAATGCAGGTGGCTTGGCTGGCATTAATTAATTTGTTGTAAATGTATTTCAGTGTGAAATTTAAATTGACCCTAATATTGTTTGTGTCCCGTGAGGTCAAGAGTATCACATTATATAATCACAGATAGTAGTTTTACAATATCACATATTGATTTAAATTCTTAACATTAGGGATTACATTGCCATGATAAATAATGAAGCCCCATAATATTAGCTGCCGCAGATCCACATTTAGTAGTATGTTCTTGCCACAAAGTATAACTATTAGACCTTATTCAAAATTTGCCTTTGCTATGTGAGGATAGAGTTCCTGCTTTAATCAAACGGGAACAAATTCTGCCCAAAATTGTGCTAGTTTTGAGAAATGTTTTTGTGAATTTCTGTTTGGATGAATTTGCTTAGGGCCGGATACAAAATCTGCCATGAACCAGCACAGTCACAGGGGCATAGACAGGTTCTAAAGTTAGGGGGAGCGAGCAGATAAAAAAGGCACCACGACGCATACCAAATAATTTTAAATTCATTATACATTTTTATTTTGTGTTTAAAATCAAAACATAATAAAAACACGTGTTATTTAATTATTTTACATTTTAAACATAAAATGAAAACAAAATGAAGCAGCTACAACAGCCTCTTTTGTCTAGGCTTCATTCTAGCAAAGTTATCTATTACTTTATTATAGTCTACCTCAGTAGCCTACCTCAGAGGAACAGCCAGTTGAAAAGGCACCACTTTTGAAGAATGTGCTCAGGGGAGTGGTCGCTCCCCCTGCTCTCCCTCTAGCTACGCCATTGCATAGTCAAGCAACATTTTAAAAGAAGTTATTTTTCAGAGGTATTGCTTTCAACATAATTCTCGATATATTTTACAATGATACAGTTTGAATAATGAAGTTAAGATGGCTTTTTCACACAAAAAGAGCCTTTTTAATTGCAATGTCAATAACCTGATCTTAAAGACTGAATATCACTTTAAAAAATATGGAACTTCTTGCTAAAGTACAGTATGCAATTTTTAAAGTAAACTAAATAAAGCCACATTCAGAAGCTTTTAAAACAAGCCTATTAGTGTTTCTGCAGCCAAAAGATCTAACTTAATTTTTGGAGCCTCTTGGGAGCCATGCCAACCATGCACATTTAGTGAAAATTCCCAATGGAAGTGAAAGTTAAAGTTTATTTAATCGTCACAAGTCAGCTTACATTTACACTGCAAACAAAGTTACTGTGAAAATCCCCCAGTTGCCATACTCCGAAGCCTGTTTGGGGACACTGAGGGAGAATTTAGCATTGACAATGCACCTAACCAGCACAGTCTTTCAGACTGTGAGAGGAAACGGAAGCACCCAGGGGAAACCCACACAGACATGTGGAGAATGTGCAAACTCCACACAGACAGTGATCCAACCTGGGAATTGAACTCAGGTGCCTGGCGCTGTGAAGCAGGAGTACCACCATGCCGCTCACTCGAATGGAATGCTGGCCTTTATAGCGAGGGGGATAGAATATAAAAGCAGGGAGGTCTTGCTGCAACTGTACAAGGCACTGGTGAGGCCGCAGCTGGAGTACTGTGTGCAGTTTTGGTCGCCGCACTTGCACAAGGATACTTTGGCCTTGGAGGGAGTGCAGAGGAGGTTCACTCGGCTGATACCGGAGATGAGGGGGTTGGACCATGAAGAGAGACTACATAGACTGGGTCTGTACTCGTTGGAGTTTAGAAGGATGAGGGGGGGATCTTATAGAGACATATAAGATAATGAAAGGGATGGATAGGGTAGAGGTAGAGAGATTCTTCCCGCTCAGAAAGGATAGCAGGACTAGAGGGCACAGCCTCAAGATAAGGGGGGTGCAGTTTAGAACGGAGTTGAGGAGGAACTTCTTCAATCCAAGGGTGGTGAATCTCTGGAATTCTCTGCCCGTTGAAGTGGTGGAGGCTACCTCGCTGAATACATTTAAGTCATGGGTAGATATGTTTTTGACAGACAAGGGAATTAAGGGTTATGGGGAGAAAGCGGGAAAGTGGAACTGATCCACTTCAGATCAGCCATGATCTTGTTGAATGGCAGGGCAGGCTCGAAGGGCTAGATGGCCTACTCCTGCTCCTATTTCTTATGTTTTTATGTTCTTAGCTCATTCTGTTGGCATGGTCAGTTTTATGGGTGGATGGATTTTAGCACAAAGGATTGCAGAAACTTTTTTTATGCTGGATGCAATTTGTACTTAACATTTCACCATCTTCTGCACTGGTTATGTTAATTTTGGGCAAATTGGACTGAAAAAGCCAACACAACCATTTGGAAACTCCAGGCTGCCAAGGATAACTATCCCCAACAGTATTTTTAACATGAGGTTCTGGTTGACAAGTTCCAGTGAGACCTTCCTTGTAATAAGAAGCATAGCAATTACCAAACCAAGAATGTCCATAGTCCATCTAGCTCACCTTCTAATATCCAGGTAGTTGCATGACACAATGACAATGGCTTTGTTGACTTATAATAATTGACTTATTGGTGTATTAGTCAATGTGAAGTGCTTTATTTCAGTGATATGTGATAACACAAAAGCATTAATTACTGGAAATTTGACCTTCCACCACAGTTGATATTGCTGTCGTGTCACACACTGGTGTGACACACTGTGTCACCTAAAAAAATACAGGTTAAATTGGTCCTGGGTAGGAATGCAAAATGAGCAATGATAAGTCAGGAGCCCACCCTATATCCTCCCAACTTTCTTTTCATTGATTTCAATAAAGGGGGGAAAGATTTTCATTTATAAAGTGTCTTTCACACCCTTGGTGCTCTATAATGAATGAAGTACCCTTCTGATGTGGAGTCATTGTTGTAGTGTAGGAAGCAGGGCAGCCAATTAGCAAACTCACACAAACAGCAATGTGATAATGACCAGGCACGCTGTTTTAGTGATGCTGGTCAAAAGATAAGTATTAATCAGGGAACTAGAGAGAACTCCCCAACTCTTCTTCAAAATAGTACCACATGATTATTTATATCCATCCGAGACGACAGATGGGATCTGGGTGAAATATCTCATCCAAATGGTGGCATCTCCAGTGGTGCAACACCACCACTGTGCTGCAGCGTTGGTGTGGATTTTGTGTTCAACTCTCTGGTTCAACCACAACCTTCTGACTCCGAGACGAGAGTGTTACCCAACTGAGTAATGACTGTCAATGGAAAAAAAATTGTATTTTGTATCGAATAGCTAACAATTTGCAATTGCTGGATTTTTGCATGACCAGGCAGGACCAATTCATCCCCAATTTTGTCAGAATGCTTGTTATTCTTATTTGTGTCAGGGGGGCAGCACTACCACTTTCAACTTGTTACAACAGGGAAAGATTCATTCACATGGTGGCACTGCTGGCATTAGGACATAAGAACTAGGGCAGGAGTCGGCAATTTAGCCCCTCTAGCCTGCGCCGCTATTTAACATGATCATGACTGATCTCATCTTGGTCTCAGATCCACTTAACTGCCCATTCACCATGGCTCTTCAAATCCTTAATAATTAAATATCTGTCCACCTCTTCCTCAAATTTACTCAGATTTGAACAATGGTCATGGGGGCCATTGAGTTAGCAGCCCCTGGTACTGCCTGCCCCAAGGGAATTGAGTTACATCTGCACTGTGTGAATTAATTTTTGGTCCAACATGTCCTTTGAGTAACCATGAGAACTCTAATGTGTAGTGACATTTCTACCCACAGAGGACAATTTTTTATCCTTCAATTTGCTTCCCTTTGAACACAGACCTCACATGGCAAAACATGGAATGAATGATTTGCAAAGAGAATTTTCAGTTCAAAAGTACCATGCACCGCTTTTGTATCGGCACTGGGACATTTTAAATAGGAAGCAATGCCTCATTGTTCTTTTTAACCAAAGGTTTGTTGTACGAATATAATCTGTTTTGAACCCATGAAAATATATCATTTGTCTTCACAAAGAAATGTTCTTCAGTTAAGCAGGTAGATTCTAAAGGGTATGATTTTCAAATGCTATGTCTTAAAGTTTAAGTTTATTTATTAGTGTCAAAGTAGGCTTATATTAATCATGGAAACCCTACATTTGCAGAAGGAGGCCATCAGCCCATCGAGTCTACGCCAACAATAATTCTACCCAGGCCCTTTTCCCACTTAATTGCCCCGCTAATCCCTCTAACCTATCACATCTCAGGACACTAAGGGTTAATTTAGTGTGTGTAATCAACCTAACCCACACAACTTTGATTTGTGGGAGGAAACCAGAGCACCATTGCAATGTTACTGTGAAAATTCCCTCGTGGCGACATTCCGGTGCCTGTTCGGGTACACTGAGGGAGAATTTAGTATAGCCAATGCACCTAACCAGCATGTCTTTCAGACTGTGGGAGGAATCTGGAGCACTCAGAGAAAATCCATGCAGACATGGGGAGAACTCTGCACAGACAGTGACCCAAGCCAGGAATTGAGCCTAGGTCCCTGGCACTATGAGGCAGCAGTGCTAACCATTGTGCCACCGTGCTGCCCAGCTTGTATAACCTCATAGTAATTAGGAAGTTTTCTGTGTAGTTGCTGAGTGAGTGATCAGACAATGTCAAAGAATATCCTGGCAGGGAATAATCTGCTGTAGGACATTGCTGGAGATTTGGGCTTTTGCAAGTTGATACTAAAGTGGCGTTCTACCACTATGAGATGAAACTAAACTTGGTATCCCATCTCTCACCGATTTCAGGCAAACCTGGCTGGGGAGAAAGGGGACGATAAAGAACAAGTGGCAACAGACACTGAAGTGAAGGAAAGCAAAGACAGCAAATCCTGGGGTGAAAAAATACAAAATTTTAAAGTTTTTCTGTGGAACCCGGAAAAGAGAGAATTCTTGGGAAGAACATCCAGGAGTTGGTGTGAGTAAAACTAACTGTACATTTGATGCTGGTTTGCAGTGGCAGATATTCACAAACAATTGGTGCCAGTGAGAAGATAATCAAATAGTCACTTCATGTATCTCTAAGAAATGGATTTAAAGCAGTTTTCTGGTCCGTGTTGGGGATTGAATTTTGATTTTGAAGACTATTTATATTAATAAAAGAGAAAATAAGGGTTAAAGAATGAAAGAAAATGCTAATTATTAGACAAGTGCTAGTGTTACATGGTGTCCACACCCAAAATTCAATAGAAATTCTGTGCTCAAGCAGCATTCAGTTATGCAAACATTTTACAAACGATACTATAACTAACATATTAATTCATACGTCAGTAGTGTATCTTTGTCAAACTAATAGGAGAGGTAATAGTGATAGCCCCTGCAACTGTACTTGTGGGTGCTTATCATGTGTGTTAAAATTCTTTGTGGAATTCTACAAAAGTAAAGTAAGTTTAAGGGGTGTCTTGACAAGTACATGAATGAGATGGGAATAGAGGGATATGGTCCCCGGAAGTGTAGAGGGTTTTAGTTAAGTCAGGCAGCATGGTCAGTGCAGGCTTGGAGGGCCGAAGGGCCTGTTCCGGTGCTGTAATTTTCTTTGTTCTTTGTTCTTAAAGTTTATTTATTAGTCACAAGTTTGGCTTAACACTAATATTGCAATGAAGTTTCTGTGAAATTCCCCAGTCACCACACTCTGGCGCCCATTCTGGTCAATGCACTTAATGGCATGACTTTGAGACTGTGCGAGGAAACTGAAGCACCTGGAGGAAACCCACGCAGACACGGGGAGAATGTGCAAACTCCACACAGACAGTGGCACAAGGCAAGAATTGAACCCCAGTCTCTGGCACTGTGAGGCAGCAGTGTGCCACCATGCCACCCATTATAACCACCTCTAAGAAAAAAGATTAATTCATAACCTTTATACAATATGGAGGGAGGTCCTGTGGCAGTGGCTTGCATCCCCATCTCTGGGCTAGACACTCTGGGTTCAATTCCCACTCCAGGACTTGATGGTGTAGTCATAACATTGTCAAATGGGTTGATTTTCAGCCTATAAGTCCTTCCAATATGCCTGATGGCAAGCGGTAAGACTGGGTGAGGGTTCTGGTCAGCCATACTGTAGAAGGCATTGCAAATCACCACAGTACTTTGTCAACCATAAGCATTGAGAAGTCAATGGGAGTCCGTCATCACCAACATGCTCTGAGAACAGGATGCCTGAAGGAGGATACAGCATAGGAAATGACAGCAAAAATGTAGGAAATGATTGTCACTTATTGTCTTTTAACTCATAGCATCCACCTGTTTAATAAAATTGATCTTGTCATTAGAAAAATCTTTCTTTACATTATATACATGTATCTCATAGAATTTGGTCATGGAACCACATTTGAAAATTCATATTTGTTCTGACTTGTAAGTTCTTTCGCTAGGAATGGGATTTGTTTGCTTCAAAGCTGTAAATTTCAGAAGTTTCCAGATTGTGCTAAGGAATGTAAATCATGGCTCTAGCTGTAGTGCTAGAACATCTTTACCAAGTTCAAGTCCGTAGGGTGGCACGGTAGCACAGTGGTTAGCACTGCTGCTTCACAGCACCAGGGTCCTGGGTTCAATTCCCGGCTCGGGTCACTGTCTGTGTGGAGTTTGCACATTCTCCTCGTGTCTGCGTGGGTTTCCTCCGGGTATTCTGGTTTCCTCCCACAGTGCAAAGATGTGCAGGGTTAGGTTGATTGGCCATGATAAGAAATTGCCCCTTAGTGTCCAGGGATGTCTAGGTTAGAGGGATTAGTGGGTATAATATATGGGGATATGGGGGTAGGGCCAGGGTGGGATTGTGTTCGGTGCAGACTTGATGGGCCGAAGGGCCTCTTTCTGCACTGTAGGGTTCTGTGATTCTATGATGATTCCATTTGAGACTCAGAAATGGTGATTAGATTGATCCGTCACTTGCAAGGTCACAACCTGAGCTGTTAGCTCTGTTTCTTTCTCCACAGATACGGACTAGCCTTCTGAGGGTTTCTAGCATTTCCTGCTTTTGTTTTAGATTCCCAGCCTCTACAGTAGTTTGCTCTAGATTTAGACTTTTTAAATCAGATTGCCTGTTAATTGATTAAAATATTAAATTCAGAGAAACATTGAAACATAGAAGATGGGAGCAGGAGGAGGCCATTTGGCCCTTCGAGCCTGGTCCACTATTCATTACAACCGTGGCTGATCCTGATCCTGCTTTCTCCCCATAACCTTTGATCCCGTTCGCCCTAAATGCCATATCCAGCCGCTCTTGAATAAATTCCAGCAACTCTTACACACAGAGGACCAGAAATTATGAAAATCGGAACAATGAAAGTTCCATTTAAACCCACTTTCGTTTGAAGGTCTCATGTAAGACCTTCTCATGTCAAAATCTGGACAAGTTTAAAAAGTATAATAAAAACCTCAGTAATGTTCTTGCATGTCAGTGACCTAGAACAAGGTGTAACTGTAGGTCAGGAATAACTCAAAATAACCCACTGCACAAGTACAGGCATTTACAGTGCGAAACTTCTGTTTATCTTTCACTGAAAGATTTACAGGATTGAAGTGTGTAATAATTTGTATATTTATTTCCAACACTAGCGATTGTAACACTAAATCCTGCACCATCTCCTTTCCATCTCTATGAATGGTATGCTTTGTCTGTATAGCTGCAAGAAACAATACTTTTCACTGTATTCCCAATATACGTGACAATAATAAATCAAATCAAGTATGTGCAGTCACTGTACAATAAACATCAATAGTTTATCCAAAAGTAACTGAAACACTTTGGGCCCAAATAAGTATTTCAAATGCGTCTTGTTTCAAATTAATGCAATTTTATTGGCCGGTACTTGATGAAATGTGATTGGGACCATTTGCTCATGTTGAGGGTAAATGCCATTTGAGACACATAACCTGTTTTCTTGTCCCTTCTATATATTTCCACTTGTAGCACTTCAGGAGAAATTTGGCAGAAATTCTGTTTTTTTTTTATTCATTCATGGGATATGGGTGTCGCCAGCTGGCCAGCACTTATTGCCCATCCCTAGCTGCCCAAGCACAGTTGAGAATCAACCACATTGTTGTGGCTCTGGAGTGACATGTAGGCCAGACCAGTTAAGGATGGCAGATTTCCTTCCCTACAGCACATAAGCAAACCAGATGGGTTTTTCCGACAATTGACAGTGGTTTCATGGTCATCAGTAGATTCTGAATTCCAGGTGTTTTTTATTAAATTCAAATTCCACCATCTGTCGTGGCAGGATTCAAACTCGAGTTCCCAGAATATTAGCTGAGTTTCTGGATTATTAGTCTAGCGATAATACCACTTGGCCATCGCCTCACCTATTTTCTGCACAGATACACAGCTTCCACACACTTTGAGTGAAATAACACCAGCGGAGTGGGACTAACTTCAGCCAATTTCCCAGCCTAATTCTCTAGAGAAAGCTCTGTGATTTACTTCAAAGCAAAGCAGTTGAAATCCTGCTTGGCACTATTTTAGCATATTGGTCAATGCACTTACAATTTAACCAGGCTCTTTAAACTAGATTTGATTTCATTTAAAATTGTCACATACATTAGGATACAGTGAAAAGTACTGTTTTTTGAGTGCTATATAGGTAAAGCATACCATTCATAGAGTACACAGGAGAGCAAGAAAGAAGAGGGTGCAGAATGTAGTGTTATTTTTGACTTATTTTCATGAACGTCTGCTTTCTCCAGCTGGGTGTGGCTGCTCCTTTCCTCCTGTATTTAGTTACCCTGCTATAGAGGTACCCTTTCCCAACTTAATGTTACCCTATCTGGATAACTCCTTGGACCAGGCTTTCAACATAGAGGTGCATTTTTTTTAATCTCTCCACTGTGAACTCACCTCTTCTACACGGATCATCCTGATTTGGAAATATATTGCCAGTCCTTCGCTATTGCTGGGTCAAAATCCTGGAACTCCCTCCCTAACAGCACCGTGGGTGTACCTGCACCACATGGACTGCAGTAGTTCAAAAAGGCAACTCACTGTAACCTTTTGAAGGGCGGCTAGGAATGATCAATAAATGCTGACCGAGCCAGTAATGTTCAGATCCTATGAATTAATTTTTAAAATTCAGGAGCATTCCCAACCCCAACATTTTTTATATAATTATCGCTTAGAAAGGATAGCAGGACTAGAGGACACAGCCTCAAGATAAGGGGGGGTGCAGTTTAGATCAGAGTTGAGGAGGAACTTCTTCACTCAAAGGGTGGTGAATCTCTGGAATTCTCTGCCCATTGAAGTGGTGGAGGCTACCTCGCTGAATATATTTAAGTCACGGGTAGATAGGTTTTTGATAGACAAGGGAATTAAAGGTTATGGGGAGAAAGTGGGAAAGTGGAACTGATCCACTTCAGATCAGCCATGATCTTATTGAATGGCGGGGCAGGCTCGAAGGGCTAGATGGCCTACTCCTGCTCCTATTTCTTATGTTCTTATATATAAATATGCAAGTAAATATATATGCATGTCTCGATAAATGATCATAATATCTGGATATTTTGTCATTTAATATTCATAACATCCAAAATGATACCCGAGACATTAGTTTAGTAAATTCCTTACAATTCTGAAGTCATTTTGATAGTTAAGTGAAAACAGGTTGTACCTCCAGTTCCTAGCAAAGTGAGTTCAGGATTTCAGCCAGACCTTCAGGAAGAAAGAGCCATTCTATTGTGTAAAGATGTTAATGGGAACATGTAAATGTGAAGCTGGTCTTTGTAAAAGTGATTTGAAGCAGTCAGTTTGTTTATAAACAGGTTCACTGGTTTTTAGGTGTTTCCGGGAGAGATATATGAGAATAATCAAGTGAATGTTTAGGTATTCACTGCTGGAAAAAAAACTTTTGCAGCTGCGCCGATCAAAATGAGAAGCCTTTGTGTCAAGGCTTTGGTAACTCTTCACTGGTTTGTGTGTCTGTAAACATGTTCCTAGGGTAAAGGAATAGTGTGAATTTGAAATGTCTCCTTGTGTTTATATGGGGATCTATCCAGCCCTTTTGTCTGGCGTTCATTTTCCTTGTTTAATAAACATTTTATTCCTTTGTGTTAGAAGTTCGAGAACAGACTGTGATGAATTTGTTCAGTAATTTTCCTTGGCAGTTTCTAAAAAAAAGGCCAGGTTTGACTCTCTGATTTGACTTGTCCAGTTTAACCTCAGCTGGGGTTATAACAATTGGAGTGCCAGATGTCGAGATTGTTGAGTTCATTAAACTCAACAAAGTTGTTATGACAACTGGAAAACAGGAAGAGATGTGTGAACAGGCTGAGCACAAAAAGTACATAATCCAAGTAGAGACCACAAGGAGAGGCCAATGGTGGGAGAAGTGGACATTAACCTATTGTAATAAAGACAGAAAATGCTGGATAAACTCAACAGGTCTGGTAGCGTCTGTAGAAAGAGAAACAGAATTAACGTTTACTCTTACTCTGTTTCTCTCTCCATTGATGCTGCCAGACCTGCTGAGTTTATCCAGCATTCTCTGGCATTATCTCAGATTTCCAGCATCTGCGCTGTTTTACTTTTAGTTTAGGAACATAAGAACATAAGAAATAGGAGCAGGAGTAGGCCATCCAGCCCTTCAAGCCTGCCCCGCCATTCAATAAGATCATGGCTGATCTGTTGTGTCTCAGTTCCACATTCCCGCCCTCTCCCCATAACCCTTAATCCCCTTGCTTATCAAAAACCCATCAACCCCCGTCTTAAAAATATTTAGCGAGGTAGCCTCCACCACTTCAACGGGCAGAGAATTCCAGAGATTCACCACCCTTTGAGTGAAGAAGTTCCTCCTCAACTCCGTTCTAAACCACCCCTCCTTTATCTTGAGGCTGTGCCCCCTAGTCCTACTATCCTTTCTGAGCGGGAAGAGTCTCTCCACCTCTATCCTATCCATCCCATTCATCATCTTATACGTCTCAATGAGATCTCCCCTCATTCTTCTAAACTCTAACGAGTACAAGCCTAGTTTATCCAGCCTCTCCTCATAGCTCAACCCCCTCAACTCCGGCATCAGCCTAGTAAACCTCTGCACTCCCTCCAAGGCCAAAATATCCTCGCGTAAGTACGGTGCCCAAAACTGTTGTGTCCTAGAAAGGATGAATCAGTGTGTGTGTGTGTGTGTGTTACTGACAGGAATATCTTTTTGCTTACTTTGCAGCGCTTATTTTATTTTTCTACCTTTGTTTGTATTCCGCTCTGGCGGGAATGTTTTCTCTGTGCCTGTATGGAATGCTGGCGACACTCAGTCCATATACACCAAGATATCGCGACCGAGTCAACAATCCAGGTACCTAACCATGTTACCATGTGCTAAGGGTGGGATAGCAGATATGTGGACTAATAAAATGTGCATTGTGTCACGCCTGACCCGACTCTGCTACAGTTTTACAAGCAGAGGTGGGGAGTCATCAGGTGTTTTGCCGAGTTGAGCCACAAAATTGGGCATTGGTTGACTACTGAAGACCTTATACTACTGTTGCTCAAATTTAATGCATGTTAGAAGAGGCCTATGTTTAACTTTCAGCCCAACAGGTTTGATCCTGAAGGCTATTGGCCAGTGAAAGGGAACGGAGGATTCCCCCTTTCTGGGCCCCCGATGCCAGCTGGAGCCCCATCCCTGCAGCCTGCCCTGACCAGCAAGTCCATTGCTCAACTCTCACCTGCCAGGCCTTACCGTGGGCGGCACAGTGGTTAGCACTGCTGCCTCACAGTGCCAGGGACCCAGGTTCAATTCCAGTCTCAGGTCACCATCTGTGTGGAGTTTGCACATTCTCCCCGTGTCTGCGTGGGTTTCCTCTGGGTGCTCCGGTTTCCTCCCACAGTCCAAAGATGTGCGGGTTAGGTTGATTGACCATGGTAAATTGACCCTACTGTCAGAGGGATTAGGAGGGTAAATATGTGGGGTTACAGGAATAGGGTCTGGGTGGGATAGTGGTCGGTGTAGGCTCGATGGGCCAAATGGCCTCCTTTTTCGTTGTAAGTATCCTATGATTCTATGATTCTTATCCATAGGTCCCGCTGCATTGTTGAGTGCCGCCTTCATACCGTTGGTGCAGTACCTGCTATGGCCACTGCTCTTGGTGGCCATGTTGAAACTGCAAAACTGCCAGCTGCTCACTGGCTGGCAGTTTCATGAAGTGGGACTTCCTCCTAACATGGGTGAAAACATCACCTCAGAACAATTAAAAGCCCATTGGCTGGAAATTTAAAGGGGGGGGGGTGACGAACCAATTAATGGGAGCAGGCTTGCCCTTGACAGAGGGAGAGAACCCACCCTCAATGTATAATTCACCTCCATGTTACTGAGTACTGAATCATTGGGAACACAAGAGATTACAGCTACACCATAAATGGAATAACTCCTTGAAGGCAAAAGTCCCATCACCAAGTTACTTTATTTACACCATACATCTCTACACAGCCAGGTCTCCAGTTGCTCCCTGCTGAATGCAGGCCAGGGATCTGACACACCTGCTTTAAACCAGGAGCATGAAGCTCCCTGATCTAACCATCAATTAAGACTCATCAGGTAGCTGTTTTGCATACAAAACAAGTAAACAAACTCAAATTAACTTAGGGACAAATTAAAAGGGGCAGCACCCCAAAAGGAGGAGGAACAGCCAGAACCAAAATCAAATCACAAAGGAAACTTAAAACATTAAATCATGATGTGATTTTTGGGGTTTATAATAACCCCAGCCTCTGCGGTGCCCAACAGGTGCGGAAGGCGTCAAAAGACTCATCAGGTAGTTCATACTCTAGCAAGTCAACCTCATGAGCCTGGCTGAAGTCATCCCAGTAAAATTAGTAATTATGATACTTGTTGTCCAGCCATTGAAATATCAACTTGAGGATATTTTCATGCGCAGTGTTCAAGAACAATTAATTATTACCACCCATGGAAAATGAGCCTATTTTACATGTACAGACTGTATCCTAAATTGATGAATCCCAATATTAATTAATTATTCTACTACATAGAGCAGTTGGAAACAGTGATAGGCTGCATGTTTCACCTCACCTTGATGTGATCTGCTTGATGAAATTCTGGACTGTGCGTAATCTTTCCACTTTCCTAGGAGTGATGATAAGACCATATCTTGGTGGATTTACCATCGTATTCAACCCATCAGAGGAAAGCACATGGTCACATTATGTGAAAAGCCTGCATCAATTCCTTGAACGTAAGTTTCTGTATTTCTTCTTTTGGGGCAAAAGCACACAGCAATTGTCTGAATTTTATAATTGCCAAACAAGAAAGCTTGTAATAATGGGAACCACAGGGCTGAGGCAGGAAATGGGGGTCAGCTCTACAATCCCACCGCCACCCTAGCAGTGTCCTCCTGTTACATTTTCATTCTGAGGAGGCGGGGGCACAAGTTTCTCCTAAAGTAGGTTCGAGTCGACAATCAGAAGCAGGGGAATGCTGAAATTGGTAGATTAGAAGACCTGTCTTTGTCTACTGGGACATTAGCTCAGTTCTCAACATGATCTTAGTTTACAGGTACAGATTGAATCCTAAATAATAAATCCCTAAATTAATTAAAGTGTAAATATGATGTTATATAGATCAGTCAGAAATGGTGATGGGCTACCTGTTACTCACACAGCACGCTCACCTCCCCACCCATGCCCATGCCTCTCTAAACCCCATGACCCTACAGTACATACCCCATCCATAACATTCTTGCCCCCTTGATACCCTCAATGCATCCTCCAATATTCACTCTTCCAGTATCCACCATCAGCACAACTCATCAGCCTGTAATAACATGGATAAACCTTTGAACTGTTTACGAAATTGTTAAAATAAGACATTCCAAATCATCTTCAAAACATTCCCTCCCCCTTATAAGCTCATAAAACTATCACTCAAACACAGTCATTCATATTCACATTGAAAAAAACTTTAATCTTTTTAACACTTCATAATCTTGGCCAAATAAACAAACAGGTATTCAAAAACAACTTTAAAGAAAGAAAAAGTTATTACAAGCTCTTAAAACTGTCAATCAAACAAAGAGACCAGCCTCCTTCAAAACTGTGTAAATAATTGCTACAGAGCTGAATCCATTTGTGAAGTTTAGTGCTCAGCCAAGTACTTATAATAGCACAGCTTTGTTAAAAAGGTTTTAAGATTGAATACATTGAAACCTTCGAAGCAGGCTGAACAGATAGTCATCTGGCTCGTCAGATGTCTGAATTCTTTGATTGTCAGGTCAGCTATCAGCTGGCCATTAAATATGTTCCTTAAATGCCTAGTGATGCACTACATGGGACACATTAGTTTTTGCTTTTGCTTTTGAATTAGTAACTTTTGGGTTATTTTAAATTGAAATAGTCTGTAACATTTCCAAGATGCCAGTAAGAAGAAACTGCTGATTGTGAAAATAACACCAGTATTTATATTCAATAAGGAATCACAAAAGCTATAGCAATGGAAATCCTGTTCTTCTGTTTGATATGGAAAACGGTTACTAAAATACTCTAGAATCATGGAAAGTCACCACAGAGAAATGGCCTCTAAATAGGTGCTAATGCTTTTTTTTCACATAGGACATCTGATCTAATCCACTTTTCTGCTTGCTCCACATTCCTTTTTAACATTCCTCTTTTTAAATCAACGTTTCCTCACTGTCACTGGGTCAAAATCCTGGAACTCCCTCCCAACAGCACTGTGGGTGTACCTACAGTAGTCGTGATGTGGAGATGCTGGTGTTGGACTGGGGTAAACACAGTAAGAAGTCTGACAACACCAGGTTAAAGTCTAACAGGTTCATTTGGTAGCAAACACCACTAGCTTTTGGGGCTTTGCCCCTTCTTCAGGTGAATGGGAGTTCTGATCACAAACGGAGCATATAAATGCACACACTCAGTTTACAGAATATTGATTAGACTGATTAGACACATTCTGATCAGTATTCTGTAAACTGAGTGTGTGCCTTTATATGCTCTGTTTGTGATCAGAACTCCCCACGCACCTGAAGAAGGGGCAAAGCCCCGAAAGCTAGTGGTTTGTGCTACCAAATAAACCTGTTGGACTTTAACCTGGTGTTGTCAGACTTCTTACTGGGTGTACTTACAGCACAGGGAACATCACGGTTCAGGAAGATGGCTCACTTCCCACCTTCTCAATTAAGGCAATTAAGGATGGACAACAAATGTTGGCCTGGCCAGCGACGTCCCCATCCCATGAAAGAATAAAAAGTCCTACCCAATTCCCCTTTTAAAAAGAGTGGGGAGACTCGATTTCAATGAGAGATGGAGAGTGCCTTGTTCTCATCACCCTGTATATAATAACACTTTTGTCACCACTCTCCCGATTTTGTTTCACTGCTGTCTGGACCTTGTTACTGGCAAGCGGACAAGTGAAAACAATCGATTACTGTACTAGTCTTGTCTTTTTAGTGACTTTCTTTTTATTCCTTCCAGCTTACAATGACAGTACCCAGGCTATTAAGAACATTCCGTGTTCTCCTGGACAATACTTCATGCAACAGATGGATGAAAGTGAAGAACGATTAGCTTGTCAGTTTAATCGGACCATGCTGAAAAACTGCTCTGGAATTGAAGATCCCACCTTTGGATATTTGGAAGGAAAACCCTGCATTCTCCTGAAAATGAACAGAGTACGTTGCTGGTAATGAGAGTACGGGAAAACCATTATTCCCTTCCTGGTCAACTTGATAACAAACTATCCTGGCGGCATTGAGGGAGGAGTGAGCAGTGAGTGAGAGAGGGTGCACCTTGCACATTCAAAGTAAAGTTTATTTATTAGTCATAAGTAAGGCTTCTATTAACACTGCAATGAAGTTACTGTGAAATTCCACTTGTCGCCACAGTCCAGTACCTGTTTGGGTCAATGCACCTAACCAGCATGTCTTTCGGACTGTGGGAGGAAACTGGAACACCCGGGGAAAACCCACATAGAAATGGGGAGAATGTGCAAACTCCACAAAGACAGTGATCCAAGTTGGGAATTGAACCCGGGTCCCTGGCGCTGTAAGGCAACACTGCTAACCACTCAATTTGCATCAGGTGTTAACATTTGTCCATTTTGGTTCTGTAGGCCTTACCCTATCGAAACAAAGAATGATTACTCTAACCTGGGCAGCATGGTGGCACAGTGGTTAGCGCTGTTGCTTCACAGTACCAGAGACCTGGGTTCGATTCCTGGCTTGGGTCACTGTCTGTGTGGAGTCTGCATGTTCTCCCCGTGTCTGCCTGGGTTTCTTCCAAGTGCTCCGATTTCCTCTCTCAGTCTGAAAGATGTGCTGATTAGGTGCATTGTCCCAAACAGGCATCAGAGTGTGGCAACTAGGGGAATTTCACAGTAACTACATTGCAGTGTTAATGTAAGTCTTACTTGTGACTAATAAGTTAACTTTACCTTCAATTTATATGAGGTAATCACAAATGGACCCATTAGGAAAGTGAATGCTTATGTGACACAGTATGTTCACTATTCACCCCAGCAACAGATCCTTGACAGTTTGTTTGTTATAAACTGAGTTTATGATCCCATATATTCCCTAGCACAAAGTTTGTATACTTTCATCTCCATAAACTCATCAACCTTTGTTCCTGTTGCAGCTCATTTGCCAAAGAAACCTTCATGCAAGCCCTTGCCACCTCTTGAATCTATTACTGCCCAACTATCTTGGTGGGCTTCCCATCCTCCTTAAATTCAATTTATTCAAAATTCTGGTGTCTATATCAGGTCCTGCTTGCCCTTCGCCCTTACCTCATTAAATTAAGTTGGTTTCAAATGATTAAAATTTAAAATTTTCAGACTTGTGTTTAAATCTTGCTCTGAACGTGCCCCACCTCCCTATCCCTCTAACCTTATACAGCCTTATAATCCCTTTTTCCAAATCTCCATTCCTGATTTTCACTCCTTGTGCATCCTTGCTCTGCTTCACCCTACCATTGTTGGTCATGTTAGCAATAGGCGAGGTTTCACACCCTCAAACTCTCTTGCTAAACTTGTCTGTTTCTCCACTTCTCTTTAAGGCCCATCCGTCTCTTTGATGCTTCACTATTCCTCCTAATCACTCCATGTTTGGATTGGCACCTGCTTTTCCATAAGTCTCCATGAAGCACTTTGGGAGATTTGTTGGCATTAAATGTGCTATATAAATGCAAGTAATTGTCGTTGTAAATATTCTAACTCTTCTCGTATAAACAGGGTTAGGCCAGTTTTGTGTTCACTGAAGATTTGTTGATATTTGTTGCACATGTCAATAAATGTTGGAATGTTGAAGGACGCTGGAATTTCCTAGTATCTGATAAATGGCTATCCTTTGGCACACACACCATCTGCTGATTGAATTAAGAAAGAATGTATGTTTACATAAGACCTTCCATTTCCTGATGATGTCTCAAGGTGCCTTACAGCCAAATGATTGACTTCTGATACGTAGTTGCGGTAATGTAAGCAACACTGCAGCCACGTTGCCCATGTCAAGGTCCCACAAACAATAAATAAATGGCCAGTTAATCTGTTTGTTTTACTGTTTTCAAAAAACTTTTTTTTTCAAGATGTGAACATAACTGGCAAGGCCGACATTTATTACCAGTCCCTATTTGCCCCTAAGGTAGCGGTGATGAGCCTTCTTTACTGGCTGCAGTCCATATGATGAGGATGATGTTAGGTAGGGAATTTGTCTGAGTGAGGATAAACGAGTGTCCAAGTCAGATGGTGTGAGACTCGATAAGGAATTTGGTATTCCCGTGCACCTTCTAGTTGGTGGCGGCCATGGATTTGGGAGGTGCTTCGGAACTTGCTGAGGTTGAGGGATACATTTTAGCCAGGACATTGGGAGAACCTTTTCACTTTTTTTGGGAAGGGTACATTTGATTGCTTATACCCATAAGGACATGGTTTTGATTTGATATCATTAATGTATCATTCCCTTCGTAAATCACTGAGATATCGAACTAGATGATAGGTGCATTTTATGGAGTGGGGCATTGAACCTATTCCCTTCTGAATCAGAGTCAGCATTACTAGTGAGCAAAATTACATTTTAACCATGACTAACTTGTCCTTAGAATTTATCAAGTGTCTACCCTAAACATGAATAATATCCATTATGCTTTTATCAACTATATCTCTTCCTCTGCCTTTATGACACTATGATGATCAGTTATATCTGAGACTGTATAGTATAATAAATGATGTGGAGATGCTGGCATTGAATTGGGGTGGGCACAGAAAGAATACCTGACGAAGGGGCAGCGCTCCGAAAGCTTGTGATACCAAATAAACCTGTTAGATTTTAACCTGGTGTTGTGAGACTTCTTTGTATAATAAATACCATAGATCAATTTATTCAGCAATATAGGCTTTATATGGTAAACATTGCTTTTATTTTATAGTTTTTATTAAATTAATTTACACTCTATTTTCAGATCATTCAGCATTATTGGGAAGGTGAGGTGACCTGCCACAGTATCATGCCACTGCCACACTATAACTGGCCATTATAGGTGCAGTATATTATTGCCAAGTCTTTGACTGGCTTATTTTCTGCCCCACTGTCAGGAAATGCCATTGTTCTGGATCTCTGTTGAGATTACAGAGTGATGAATTATGGATGTAAACACGTATCTTAGTGCTCTTTAGGTCCAGAGACTTGAACTAAATGGCTCCTTTTAAATCATTTTGTATTAATTTAGCATGAAGATCTATTTGAATTGGATCAAATGTTTTAATGAGTCTTTAATTCTGCACTAACAAAGTTGTGGCTGACAGAGAAAGTTTGCATCCTTATTCCCTTGTTTATATAAAATAAATATTCATGAGCATTGTGGTGATATTTGCTTCCTTCTATAGATAATTGGTTACCTACCTGGTAAAGGAGTCACACCACATGTGACCTGCGAATTCATGGTGAGTGACATCCATGTCTGAACTAAATTGTGTGTTGGAATAGTCTAACCTCAAATCAGAATACAATGTCTAGCTTTGAATTAACACTGGTTAACACTTGGATAAAAGACGCTTAAAAATATTACACATAGTGCTGACTTAATTATTAATCTGCTAGGTTATTCAAATAGTGATGTCTATTGATATTGAATTGGAATAAAATGCATTCCTTGAACCTCATTTTCTAAGGACTAGATGGAGACAAAATTAATTCCAAATAGGATTCTTGTAGCCATTTATTAGCTCAACAATTTAGATATGATTTGAGCCAATGTCTCAGTGGACAGTGCACTAACCCACTACCATGGTCATCACATCTATATTTGATAACTTACAAAGTTGCATCTAACGAGGTTTAAGACATAACAGTGAATGTAAATGCAGTTTGCTTACCTAATCTTGTGCTTCAAGTAACAACGTTTTGTGGAAACAGAGCATTAACCCTTGAATTTTTTTCTCTATGAATGGATTAATCCTTTGAAGCATTACTACATTGTCCATTAGTGAAGATGGAGAGTTTTGGAGCAAAGAGGTTATTTGGCCCATCCCGTCAATACAATCATATTTAAAATGATCAACTCACCAAAAAAAACATACTGGCTGCAGAAAGTTCATTTCTTTTCCAAATGTAAATCTCTTCCCAATCCGAAGAAGAAATTGACCAACTTCCCTAAAGTCTGTAAAGAAAAATTGGTTAACTTTTTACATATAGACCCTTTTCATCACTAACAAGTTCTCAGTCTTGTTTCAATGTTGTACTTTCATCTATTTTTCTAAGTAACTGGCAATCGCTGTGAAAGCACCAGCTTACTATTTTTTAAGTATTTTCCCCAACTGGAACAAATTCCAAAATGTTGAACGCTTTGATATAGAGTCCATTGACATGCTGTAACTGGGTTCGACTTTGAGTCCTTCATAAATCTTGCATGTTGTGCTTTGCGTCTTCTTTTGTTGCTTTAATTGAACTAAAGAACATGAGCTTTATTTACGATCTTCCATTTGTTCTGAGGGGACGAGCTGGTGTAACACTTTAGCACACTGTCCTTATACTTTAGTAACTGGGTTTGAATGCAACACAAGGTTATTTGGACACAGGTTATTTTGACATTGCTTGTGAGATATAATGAGATTGGATGGCACAGTGGTTAGCACTGCTACCTCACAGAACCAGGGATCTGGGTTCAATTCTGACCTCGCCTGACTGACTGTGTGGAGTTTGCATGTTCTCCCCATGTCTGCAGGGGTTTACCCCGGGTTCTCCGGTTTCCTCCCACAGTGCAAAGATCTGATGGTTAGGTGGATTGGCCGTGCTACATTGCCCCTTAGTATCAGGGAGATCAGCAGGGCTATGGGGATAAGGCCTGGGTGGGATTGTTGTAGGTCAAACTCAATGGGCTGAATGGCCTCTTTCTGCACTGTAGGGTTTCTATGATTCTATATTAGTTTGGTCAGACTCAACTCTGTTGAGCCGAGTAGGCATGATCCTATAGCACAGAAATGTCCAAACAGACAAGAAATGGTCAGACTAACTAGGAAGGGTCGTATGAGATGTGGGAAAGTTCCGACCTGTGAGTGATCTAATTTGTGTTTAGGGTGCATTGCTAAGGCAGTTTGAAGGAACGAGTTACTCTGAAGGTGGCAGTTCCATGCCTGACTGGGAATGCATGGTGATGGCAGTAAGGTGCCCAAAATGGAAAAGGATTCACATTCACAAGTTTACTGAATTTGATAAACACCCGAGAAACTCTTTTTTACCCCTGCATTGAAGAATGGATTAGTTGTGCCTCCCTCACTTGCTGGCTTCTTTGAGATCACTATATTAGTGTGCAGCTAGTGAAGCTTTAAGAACTTCTTTGTGAGTTGGAAAATTCTACTCAGGAACCCTCAGGAACAGGCTACACTTTCAGTTTGAGCAACTTGGCAATGCACAAATGACAGCTATATATTTCTGATACCAGTTGCTTGAAAATTGCATGGGGGTTCATCTTATGTCTCGGTGTAAACCTGCCAGGAAACTGGTGGAAACAATCATTTTTAGCTGGTTCGCTGTACATTCTGCAGAAGTTAGGGCAGGAACCCAGGGAAATTTCAAAGCCCGTATCGCCCTGATGCCTCACTACTTATTTGTCTTTTTAATGCCTCTTCTCATGTGTGCAGGGTGACAGGGGTAGATTGTTAAATGCTTCTCAAACCACTAACCTCATCTATCCAAAAGATGTTCTTTATTTTTGGTTAAGGATTCGTTTAATAGTTTAAACAAATGAAATTAATTCAAGAACTTTAAAAATATCGAAGTGTTCAAGTGTTAAGTAGCTGTTAACACATTTTTCTGCGATGATTGCTCGAGTAATTTAGTTCCCCACTATCGGAAAGCTAACATTCACAAAATAGCTGTCCTTAGTTAATTTCAAAAGATACTCATTACTTATCAACCTCAATTGCAATCCACTTCAAGCAAAAATGAATTAGCATCAAAAAAACCCCAATATTTCAAGCCAAACACTGAAACATATTAGAGTTTTACCTATTTGTTTCACATTGTGTAGAATGCATAACTTCTATATACAATAGAAATGTGCTATAGAGTCTAACCAGAAGCAACTGTGTCTATCTATCAATCTGGTGAGAATTGGAGGAACATAATCATTAAATCGAGTGGAACATAGGAACAGGAGTAAGCCATTTAAGAACAAGAACTCAAAAACTCAAGAAATGGAAGCAGGAGTGGTCCATATGTCTATCGAGCCTGCTCCGCTATTCATTATGATCAAGGCTGATCTTGGCTTCAACTCCATTCCCCTGCCCGTAGTCCTTATTCCTTGATTCTCCGAGAGAATAAAAATCTATCTTTCCCAGCCTTAAATGTACTCAGCAATGAAGCATCCATTACCCTCTGGGGGAGAAAATTCCCAAGATTCACAACTGTTTGAATGAAATAATTTCCCCTTGCCCTGGTCCTAAATGATCAGCCCCCTTCTCCTGAGGTTCCGCCCTTGTGTTTTAGATTCCCTGACCTTTGGAGACAATCTCTGAGCGTTTACCCTGTCAATCCCTTCAGAATCTTGAGTGTTTCAATGAGATCTCCGTTCATTCTTTTGAACTCCAGAGAAATTAGACCCAATTCAGCTCCTCAAACTGGTTATGAACATAAGAACATAAGAACATAAGAAATAGGAGCAGGAGTAGGCCATCTAGCCCTTCGAGCCTGCCCCGCCATTCAATAAGATCATGGCTGATCTGTCGTGGCTCAGTTCCACTTTCCCGCCCTCTCCCCATAACCCTTAATCCCTTCTCTTATCAAAAACCCATCAACCCGCTTCTTAAAAATACTTAGCGAGGCAGCCTCCACCACTTCAACGGGCAGAGAATTCCAGAGATTCACCACCCTTTGAGTGAAGAAGTTCCTCCTCAACTCCGTTCTAAACCGCCTCCCCTTTATCTTGAGGCTGTGCCCCCTAGTCCTACTGTCTTTTTTGAGCGGGAAGAGTCTCTCCACCTCTATCCTATCCATCCCATTCATCATCTTATACGTCTCAATGAGATCTCCCCTCATTCTTCTAAACTCTAACGAGTATTCAATTAGATCATGGCTGAGCTGTATTGTAGTGTAGTTTAAACATCAGTTGAGAAGGATAATAGAACACCTAATTAATAGAACATGTGGGGCAGCACAGTGGCACTGCTGCCCGGGTTTGATTCCAGGCTTTGGTCACTGTCTGTGTGGAGTTTGCATGTTTTCCCTGTGTCTGTGTGGGTTTCCCCCTGGTGCTCTGGTTTCCTCTCACAGTCCAAAGACATGCTGGTTAGGTGAATTAGCCATGCTAAATTCTCCCTCACTGTACCCAAACAGGTGCTGGAATGTAGCAACTAAGAGATTTTCACAGTAATTTCATTGTAGTGTGAATGTAAACCTACTAGTGACTAATAAATTAATGTTTTTAGTTTGGAGTTCTTCAAAGATTCCAGTGTTATGAGCTTTTAGAGAACTTCATGATACTTCTTCACTAAAAAATGATTACTATATTTTATTTACACTAGACCTTCAGCAAAGCAAGTCTTTGATCGGTACTCTTGAAAATATTGCTGAAATAATACTGTTAAATTAATGTAAGTGTGCCCTTGTTCCTTTCAGAAAAAAAAGAACAATGCTATCATTCACTTCTATCCAAATAATGGAACCTTTGATCTCTCATACTTTCCTTATTATGGAAAACTGACACATGTAAGTAGGTTAAAATCTTCCCGATTCAGCTGCTAACTTTTCAATATTCTTTTGATTTTTATTTGAAATGAGAGATTTATCATAATATTTACTGCTATGTTGATTTTCCTTCTTTCACCCAATGCTGGGGGCTTTGGTGAAGAATGATGCAGCATGTTAACCTTTATTATGAAGGGATTGGAGTACAAGAGTAAATAAGTCTTAATTTAATAATGTTGGGTCTTGTGTACAGTTTGGTCCCTTTACAAAGGGAGGAATTACTAGCAATGGAGGCAGCATGCCAAAATCCCACAAAATCGATTCATGTGATGAGGGCATTATCCAATGGAGTTTAAAAAAGTGAAAGTCGATTACATCGAAACGTCAGATTTTTTGAGTGTTTTGAGAGGCCTGAAAGGCAGTTTCCCTTGGTTGGAGAGTCTAAAACCATAGGGTTACAGTCTCAGAATATGGAGTAAAGAGCCAACATGGATATGCTGGGAGGAATGGCCTCTCTGTGTTGCAAACATTCTACAATTCGATGAAGAAAATACCTGATGAGTGAATGTATTCCGTTACCAGTATTTCAAACAATGCGGACTACCAGTAAAAGTGAAGATTTCTCATTGTTGAGTGGCACTTTTGAGTCAATTTAAAGGCGATGCTCACATTATTGCAACCGGTTAACCTCTCAAAACTTAAATAAAATGGCCAATTACTTTTTATACTGTATTAAATCATAGCAGACAGGTGAGGAGAAATGATTTCTCTCTGACATTTACATATGGAATTCTCTTCCTCAGAAAACACTGAAGGCTGGGCGGTTGAATTTATTCAAGTCTGAGTTAGATTTTTGACAGACAAGAGAGTTGAGATGAATGGGGAGCAGGAAAGTGGAGTTGAGACACAATCAGATCAGCACTAATCTTCTCAAATGGCAGAGCAAGTGTGAAGGGCTAAATGATCTACTCTTGTTCCTAACTCTTATCTTCCACTTTCCTGGTGGAGTATAATGCCTAACAACAACCAAGAAATTCAAAGCCATTCAGGACAAGCAGTCCACTTGATTGACATCCCAATCATTCATCTTGAACTTCCATGGGAATTTACCTCCGTTATCCTGATGGCAGTTTACATCCCACTCCATACGGATATGAAGATCACGCTGGATGAAATATACACTACTATGACCAGCTTTGAGATGAAACATCCCAGGCTTTCTTCATTGTGGCCAGTGACTTCAATCAGGCCAAGCTCAAGAGCGTACTACCAAGTAAACTCCAATATGTCTTCTGCCCCACTAGAGGCCCAAACATCCTAGACCACTGCTACACAAATATCAAACATGCCTACTGCTCTATCGCCTGCCCGCACTTTGGCAAATCAAACCACAAGGTTATGCTCCTGCTCCTGGCTTACAAGCAAAAACTGAAGTGGGAGAATCCATCAAGGAGAATCATGCAATGTTCGTCTGAGGAATCGGATAATCTCCCACATGGCTGCTTGGGGTCAGTGGACTGGCCAGTATTTAAAAATTCCGCAACGAGCCTGAACGAGTACGCCACGACTGTAACTGACTTCATTCATAAGTGTGTAGAAGGCTGTGTGCCAAAGAAGCAAATCCATGTGTTCCCTAATCGGAAATCATGGATGAACGGGGATATCCTCTGCTTGCTGAAGTTCAGGTCTGAGGCACTCAAGTCAGGTGACACTGATCTATACAAGAAAGCCAGATACGACGTATAAGATAATGAAAGGGATGGATAGGGTAGAGGTAGAGAGATTCTTCTCGCTCAAAGGACAGCAGGACTAGAGGGCACAGCCTCAAGATAAGGGGGGGGGGGTGCAGTTTAGAACGGAGTTGAGGAGGAACTTCTTCACTCAAAGGGTGGTGAATCTCTGGAATTCTCTGCCCGTTGAAGTGGTGGAGGCTACCTCGCTAAATATACTTAAGTCACAGGTAGATAGGTTTTTGAAAGACAAGGGAATTAAGGGTTATGGGGAGAAAGCGGGAAAGTGGAACTGATCCACTTCAGATCAGCCATGATCTTATTGAATGGCAGGGCAGGCTCAAAGGGCTAGATGGCCTACTCCTGCTCCTATTTCTTATGTTCTTATGATCTAAGGAGATCCATCAAAGATGCCAAAAGACAATACCGGACCAAGTTGAAGTCCCAGGCTGGCCACACCGACCCCCACTGACTATGGCAGGGTCTACAAGACATAACAGGCTACAAGATGAATGCATGTAAAATCGCTGGCTCCAATGCACCCCTCCCTGATGAGCTCAATGCATTCTATGCCTGTTTTGAGCAAGAGCATTGCCTTCCATCCTGGAAGCTCTGGATGAACCTGTATCTTGGGTCACCATTGCAGATGTCAGAGCAGCTTTCTTGAAGGTCAACCCACGGAAAGCAACTTGCCTGGATGGGGTACCCAGACAAGCACTCCTGTGCAGATCAGCTGGTGGGGGTATTCACAGACGTCTTCAACTTCTCAACAATCTGAGGTCCCTATCTGCTTCAAGGAGACGACCATCACCTTGGTACCTAAGAAAAACCAAGCAGCGTGCCTTAATGACTATCGGCCGGTCACTCTGACATCCATCATCATGAAGTGCTTCGAAAGGTTAGTTATGGCACAAATCAATTCCAGCCTCCCAAACTACCTGGATCCACTACAGTTTGCCAACTGCCGCAATAGGTCCACAGTAGACCCCATTTGCCTGGCCCTGCACTCAATCCTGGAATACCTAGATAACAAGGACATCTATGTCAGACTCCTGTTTATCGACAACAGCTCAACCTTCAACACGAAACTCATTATTATTCCCACGAAACTCACCTCCAGACTCTGTGGCCTGGGCCTTGGCGCCTCCTCTCGATTGGAGCCTGAACTTCTGAACTCACTGACCACAATCAGTAAGGATAGGCAACAACACATTTTCTACAATCGTCCTCAACACCGGTGCCTCACAAGGCTGTGTTCTCAGCCCCCCACTATATTCCTTATACACCTATGACTGTGCGGCCAAATTCCCTTCCAATTCGATTTTCAAGTTTGCTGACGACACCACTGTAGTGCGTCGAATCTCAAACAATGACAAGACAGAGTATAGGAATGAGATAGAGAATCTGGTGAACTGATGGTGGCAACACTAGTCACGATGCACGCCGTTCTGCTATCATGCCGCTGATTTTCTGATGGGTTGGGGGGATGGATTCCGGTGTATGGGCCTAATAATAATATGTGAATTTATTATAATGATATGCAAATTTATTATAATATGTGAATTTATTATAATGATATGTCAATTTATTATAATGATGTTCCCAACATTGATCATCAGGAAACACGTCCCCTCACTGACGATCCTGGGGACAATCGTGCCAAGCATTTACGTCAACGGAAATATGACTTTGCACTTGTTGCGATATTTTCCACTCCTGTCGCTGAAACCCCACAATGCCAATGGGAATGTAAAGTTCCGTCCTATGGGGTTTACCCCCAGCATATGGACTGCAACAGTGTCAGAAGGTGACTTACCAGCACTTTCTCAACAGCAGTTCAGCAAATGCTTTGGCAGCAACAAACACATCCCACGGATGAACAAACAAGAATCAGTGCAAAGTCATAAATGTAAAATATATATTCATATGGTTAGTGACAGCATCAGATTTTAAATTTTTTTAATTCACCACCTTTGATAAAAGCATTGGAATTACTAATCCTATATTATTGGCAAGAAGGGTGATTAGAATGTCTAGATAGATTGTATGTTTAACAGGTGAAACATTAATGCTTTTTATCTTTTAATAATTCTAGGTAAATTATTCAGTCCCACTGGTGGCTATGCAATATGAGAATCTGGAAAAGAACAGTGAAGCCAGTATTCAATGTAAAATAAATGGGCCTGGCATCAAAAATGACATCTTTCAAGACCGATTTTCTGGCAGGATTTTGTTCACACTTAATGTTCAAGGATAATATGAAATGAGGATTCCTTTCCAAAAAATATAGACATTTTTACAATATCTGGTGACTTGGGTTTCTCTGCCAGGAAAGACTTGTATTACTAGCATGACTGTTCCATCTGTAAAGTACAAATATTTAGCACGTTGACCTTTCCCCTCTTAAGTTATGAAGTAACCAAGAGATTTATTTGAAGATAAGGTCAGACTTTGTTTGACTTTGGTTTGGGTGTATATCACAAATAAAACATGAGTTTCCATTATATCAAATCATTAAAGCAAATAATTATCAAATTATAAAATGTTAACCTATGAAGTTGTTAAAACTTGGATGAAATTATTATAGTCTTAAATTTCTTAGAAATAATTATTTTAATGTCTTAATTTTTTTGCTAGAAATGTCTATATTCAGCATGGAGAGGGAAATAAAAATTTTATATTGAAATTAGCCTTTTTATAAGTGTCTGTGTACCCCAGTAGACACAATACCACAATTATTATTATGTAAGAATACCAGGACTTGGTGAATCTCTTTGGCATCTCAACCTATACAAAACTGGCAGGAGGGGTGGAATCCTTAGCAACAGGGAAGCAAATGAAGGGCTGAAAGGAGGTGTAGTACTCAGTAACGGCAAGCTAAGTGGACATGGTAGGCAGGAGCACAGCAGGGAGTGGGGTAAACTTGTTGGATTAAATTGCATCTATTTCAATGCAAGACGGCTGACAGATAAGGCTGATGAACTCAGGGCATAGATAGGTACGTGGGACTGGGATATTATAACCATAACTGAAACATGGCTAATGGAGAACTGGCAGCTTAATGTTCAAGCACTTTAGGTGGGACAGAGGTGGAGGGGAGAGAAGAGCGGGAGTTGTATTTTTGATGAAGGGGGACACCACAGCAATAGTCAGAGATGAAATAACTGAGGGATCATCCAGTGAGGCTTTGTGGGTGGAACTAAGAAATAAGAAGGGGATGGTGACATTATTGGGGTTGTACCATAGGTCCCAAAATAGTCAACAGGAATTAGAAGAACAAATATGCAGGGAGACTGGGGAGACTTGCGGAGTGATAGTTGTCATAGTTAGGAGCTTTAATTTTCCTAACATAGACTGGGGCTGCCATAGTGTTCGGAGCTCAGATGGGTGGAATTTAAGTGTATTCAGGAAAGTTTCCTCAGGCTGTTCCTCAGGAAGATCCTACTCAGGAAAGGGAAAAACTTGACCTACTCTTGGGAAATAGGGCAGGGCAAGTGACTGAGGTGACGGTGGGGGACCACTTTGGGACCAGTGACTATAGTTCTAGTAATTTTAAAATAGTTATGGAAAGGGACAAAACTGGTCCACGGGTGCAAGTTCCAAATTGGGGCAAGGTGAATTTTGATGGAATTTAGATAGGAGCTTGCGGGGGTTGATTGGAGTAGCTTGTTAGAGGGTAAAGGGGCCTCTGGCAAGTGGGAGGCCTTTAAAAGTGACATAGCTAGAGTTCAGGGTCTATATGTCCCTGGTAGGGCGAAGGGCAAGGCTGGCAGGAGTAGCGAACCCTGGAGGATAAAACCTATTGAGGTTTTAGCCAGAGAAACAAAGGAGGCAAGGCTCAGGCACAAGCAGCTGGAATCAAGGGATTCCCTGGAGGTATACAGGGGACACAGGAGTATATTCAAGAAGGAAATTAGAAGGGCAGAAAGGGGGCATGAGGTAGCTTTGGCTGAGGGGATTAAGGTGAATCCAAAGGGTTTCATTAAAAATATTAAAGGAAAAGGAATAACTAGAGAGAGATGAGGCCCCCTCAAGGACCAAAGTCACACGTGTGGAACTGTAGGACATGGTCAAAGCTCTCAATGAATATTTCTCCTCTGTGTTACTGTGGAGGAAGACATGAAAACTTGGGAACCTAGGAAAGTTAGAGGTGATATATTGAGGACAGTGCAGTGTAGAGGAGCTGATGGACATATTAAAAATGTGTGAAGGTTGATAAATCTTCTGGCCTTGACCGGGTATATCCGAGAACACTGTGCGAGGTGAGAGGAGAAATCGAGGGAGCCCTGGCTGAGATATTTGCATCATCATTTGTCACGGGTGAGCTATTAGAAGACTGGAGGGTAGCAAATATTGTGCCCTTATTTAAAACAAAACATGGGAATTATAAACTGGTAAGCCTAAATATCTGTGGTGGGTAAGTTACTAGAGAGCAGTCTGAGGGACAGGATATACAAACATTTGGAAAGACATTGTTTGATTAGGAGTAGTCAGCACGGGTTTGTGCATGGGAGATCACGCCTTACAAATTTGTTAAGAGCTCTTTGATGAAGTGCCTGAAGATTGGAGAGTGGCAAATGTTGTGTCTTTGTTTAAGAGGGACTGCAGGGAAAGGCCTGGAATTACAGGCTGATGAGCCCAATATTTGTAGTGGGTAAGTTGTTAGAAGGTATTCTGAGAGACCGGATCTACAGGCATTTAGCCAGGCAAGTATTGATTAGGGACAGTCAGCATGGCTTTGTGAGTGAAAAATCCTTTCTCACGAATTTGATCGAGTTTTTTGAAGGGATAATCAAGAAGGTGGATGAGGGCAGTGCAGCCGACGTTGTCTACATAGACTTTAGCAAGGCCTTTGACAAGGTACCAACCACGTGGTAGGTTGTTGCATTAGGTTAAAGCTCATGGGATCCAGGGCGAGGTAGCCAAATGTATACAAAATTGGCTTGATGACAAAAGACATCATCAAGACAGAAGACATGGTTATAGAGGGTTGTTTTTCAAAGTGGAGGCCTGTGAACAGCAGTGTGCCTCAGGCATTAGTGCTGGGTCCATTGTTATTTTTCATTTATATTAATGATTTGAATGAGAATTTAAGTGGCATGGTTAGTAAGTTTGCAGATGATACCAAAATTGGTGGCATAATGGACCGTGAAGGTTATCTAGGATTGCAGTGGGATCTTGATCAACTGGACCAGTGGACTGATGAATGGCAGATGATGTTTAATTTAGATAAATGAAAAGTGATGATTTTTGGTAGATCAAACCAGGCAGGATTTACAGTTAATGGTAGAGGGTTGGGGAGAGTTACAGAACAAAGAGATCTAGGGGTACATGTTCATAGCTCCTTGAAAGTGGTGTCACAGATGAAGAAGGCATTTGACAGCCTTAGTTTCACTTGTCAGACCGTTGAATACAGAAGTTGGGACGTCTTGAAGTTGTACAAGATGTTGGTAAGGCCACACTTGGGATACTGTGTACAGTTCTGATCACCCTCTTATAGAAAGGATATCATTAAACTAGAAAAGTGCAGAAAAGGTTTACTAGGATGCTACCAGGACTTGATGGTTTGAGTTATAAAGAGAGGTTGGATAGACTGGGACCCTTTTCCTTGGATTGTAGGAGATTTAGTGGAGATCTTATAGCAGTCTATAAAATAATGAGGGACACAGATCAGTTTGATAGTCAACATCTTTTCCCAAAGGTAGGAGTCTAAAACTAGAGGGCATAGGTTTAAGTTTAGAGGGGAGAGATCCAAAAGGGTCCAGAGGGGCAATTTTTTCATATAGTCGGGGGTGAGTACCTGGAACAAGCTGTCAGAGGTAGTAGTAGCGGCGGATAAAATTTTGTCTTTTAAACAATATTTAGACAGTTACATGGGTAGTATGGGTACAGGCAATTGGGACTAGCTAAGTAGTTAAAAAAAATGCAACATGAACAAGTTGGACCAAAGGGCCTGCTTCCATGCTGTAAGCCTCTATAAGTGACCAGGAAGGTTGATGAAGGCAGGTGGGGTAGACTAAATGAACTTCAGGAAGGCCTTTGATAAAGTAGGTTGCTCTGGAAGGT
Source organism: Carcharhinus amblyrhynchos (assembly GCF_965287045.1). Lineage (NCBI taxonomy): Eukaryota > Metazoa > Chordata > Chondrichthyes > Carcharhiniformes > Carcharhinidae > Carcharhinus > Carcharhinus amblyrhynchos. The sequence goes on from NC_137327.1 coordinate 129,610,152, forward strand.
TAGATTACATGGAATCTAGGGAGAGCTAGCAAATTGGATATACAATTGGCAGGAAGCAGGGGGTAATGGTGAAAGGATGTTCATCAGATTGGAGGCCTGTGACTAGTGGTGTGCCTCAAGGGTCAGTGCTGGGCTTGTTCTTGTTATCAATTTTAATGATTTTGATGAGAATGTACAAGGCATGATCAGTAAGTTTGAAGGTGACACTAAAATAGGTGGTATTGTAGATAGTGACAAAGATTATCAAAAATTGCAGCTGAATCTTGATCAGCTGGGGAAATGGGCCGAGAAATGGCAAATGGAGTTCAATAAAGTGTGAGGTGTTGCATTTTGGAAAGGCAAATCAAAATAGGACTTTCACACTCAATGCCCTGACTGATGAATGGTAGAACCTTGGGGAGTATCTTGGAACAGAAGGATCCTGGAATTCAGGTGCATGGTTCTCTAAAGATGGAGTCACAGGTAGATAGGGTAGTGAAGAAGGCTTTTAGCATGCTGGCCTTCAGTCAGGGAATTGAGTGTAGAAGTTGGGAAGTTATATTACAGGTGACCCGAATGCTGGCAAGGCTGCACCTTGAGTGTTGTGTTCAGTTTTGGTCACCTTGTTATAGGAAAGATGCTATTAAACTGGAGAGATTTACGAGGCTGTTGTCTGGACTCAATGGAATGACTTACAGGGAGAGATTGGATTCTTTTCTTTAGAGCCTAGGAGACCGAGCGGTGATCTTATAGAAGTATATAACATCATGAGAGGCATGGATAGGGTCTTTTTCCCAAGGTTGGGGAAATTGAGAACCAGAGGGCAGAGGAGAAAGAATTAATGGGAACATGAGAAAACTTTTTTTTTACAGAGAGTAGTATGTATGCGGAATGAGCTGCCAGAGGAAGTGATTGAGGCAGAGACATTGACAACATTGAAAAGGCATTTGGATTGATACATGGATAGGAAAGCTTTAGAGGGATATGGGCCAAATGGGGTTAGCTTAGATGGGAATCTGATCAGCATAGAAGAGTTTGGGGTGAAGGGCCTGTTTCCATGCCATAAATTCTATGAAAGACTCATACAACATAACAATGACTAAAGGCAATATTAAATCATTCAAAGGGATTCTTTCTTCGTTGACCCAATATTGTGGCTTTAAGAACACAGGAACACAAGAATTGGGAATAGGAGTAGGATCTTTGGCCCCTCAAGTCTGCTCTGTCATTTGGTAAGATCCTGGTTGATCAATTTTAGACCTTGTAAAATGTTTTTCATCACTGGAAGATTGAGCAGGCTGACAATACCGCAAATAGCAGTCTAGTGTATTGGTAAAGGCCTTTGTAAGTATTAATTGTGAATATCTCTGGGAATCCTGATCTTGCTGTAATTGTAGGTAGGTATGACTCATATCAAGTTTCAAAAATCAGTGTCCTCTTGCCAATTTTGCGTTCAGCCTCAATCATCAACTTAGGCAGTAAATTCCAGATGCCCACCACCCTCTGGCTGAAAAAGCTTTTCCTTGTGTCCACTCTAATCATTCTAACAATCATCTTAAGTTAATGCCCCCTGGTAACTGAAGTCTCACCTAGGGGAAACAAGTCTTTCCTTTTACCCTGTTTAGGCATTTCAGTTTTATAAACCTCAATTAGGCCATCTCTTAGCCTCCTCTGTTCTAAGGAAAACAACCCTAGCCTATCCAATCTCTCTTCATAGCTGCAATTTTCAAACCCTGGCAACATTTTTGTACATTTCCTCAGCACTCTTTGGAACAATTATTTTCCACCAGAACAGTACACAAAACTCTAGCTGTGGCCTAACCAGTGTTTTATGCAGTTCCATCATTACAGCCCTGTTTTGTATTCAATACCTTGCCCAATAAAGGAAAGCATTCTACATATATTCTTGACCATCTTGTCCACTAGGCTGAATATTGTTATTTTCTCTTCAGCTTTTAACACTATGCAAGCATTCAAGCTAATTGAGAAATTAAAAAACCTTGATGCCAATCCTACTTCACATTAGTGATTGCCTTCACAGCAGGACTCAACAGGTGTTAATTTCTGGGATTTACTTGGAGCCCATATTACTGAATGCAGGGTCTCCTCAGGGTTGCGTACCTTTACCTTTCACCCTCCATAAGATAGTTGATCAGATTAAAACGACAATGTGATCCTGAAGTTGGTGATACATATAGCTCTCAAAAGGAACTATAGGAACTCAATGAAGAAGTTACTGGAATGGCGTATAATTCTCAAATGGAATTAAAAACAAGACCAAACAACCAGTTACAGACTTTAGGATAAATCCAGTTAACGATATTTTTCAGTTTAGCTACAGACATACACACAAGGAGCAATAGGCCATTTGGCCTCTTGAGTATGTTCCACAATTCAATATCATGGCTGATCTATCAGTAACCTCAAATCTGCATCCTGCCTACTCCAAATAAACTATCACCCCCTTATTTATCAAGAATCTATCCACCTCGCTCTTAAAAATATTCAGACTCCAGTTTCACTACCTTTTCAGAAAGGAAGTTCCAGAGACTTCCGATCCTCTGAGAGAAACCATTTCATCTCATATCTGTTTTAAATGGGCAACCCCGTGTTTTTAAATAGTGACCCCTAGTTCTAGATTCTCCCACAAAAGAAACATCCTCTCCAATATGCACCCTGTCAAGACTCTTCAGGGTCTTACGTGCATTCATGATGTGTATATTGAAATAGTTATCAACCACAAGTATCTAGGGTGTCAAAGTGAAATAACTCTGAGGTCAGTGTCCCTTCACCAGATTCCCTTTATTTACAAACTTAACTCCACTCCTAAGAGTGCTTCAGGTACAAAGTCAGAATCCAGAATATGAGTCAATCATTACGTCAATCGGGGAGCTGATGCTCCAAGAGGCCAACCTCATAGGCCTCGTTGTGGTCATTATACCAAGTAAATGACAAGTTGAATCAAAGGGAACAGCATACAGCTGTGGTGTGCAAGGGACATACATAAATATTATCTCAGGAAATAATATCCTTTTGAGTAGATCCTATAATTATAATCTTCTAGATAACAAAGCATGCTCACTTTTTTGGATGTCTCTCCTGATAAGATCTGCGGAACGTAGACTCTAATAATCAAGGATTATTGAACCAGGCTAAAAGGGCATCTGATGAGCAGATCTTTGAAAAACTTTGATGAAAGTAAAAAGTATCTTGAACAATGAGAATCACTCAGTTTTACTGCTGGATGAATTCAGGGAAAAGGTTACAATCCCTCTGATGCAGGACAAAGACATAAAACCCTTAATATCATAGCAGAGAACATCTTCAGCAGCAATTAGATAGACTCTAATGCCTGTAGAGTTTATTTGAACATCAGTATCAGAAAGACAAGTGTCATGGTTGAAGATGTCACCATATCACCAGTCACAACGTTGAATTCAGTGTACGTTGCAAAGTTGCAGCTATTAAGTCCATGCTGAGTAACAGAGCGTGGAACAATTTTATTAAGCAGTCCTTTGGGCGCAAAGATGACAATCTTACACTCTGGTTTAATGGCTTCTGAGATGGTTAATAAGTCTAACATACAATCTGGAGACTTGGTCACTATACAGTAGGGTAGAAGTGGAGAGATTCTTCCCGCTTAGAAAGGATCGCAGAACTAGAGGGCACAGCCTCAAAATAAGGGGGGGGGGGGCAGTTTAGATCGGAGTTAAGGAGGAACTTCTACACTCAAAGGTGGTGAATCTCTGGAATTCTCTGCCCATTGAAGTGGTGGAGGCTACCTCGCTGAATATATGCAACTCACAGGTAGATCGATTTCTGATAGACAAGGGAATTAAGGGTTTGGGGAGGAAGTGGGAAAGTGGAACTGGTCCACTTCAGATAAGCCATGATCTTGTTGAATGGCAGGGCAGGCTTGAAGGGCTAGATGGCCTACTCCTGCTCCTATTTCTTATGTATGAACAATATTGTATGATGCTATTTTGTTAGGATATTTATAAGTTTGTGTGAAGTGGATTTATAATGTGGTTTTACAACTCTAGCAAACACAGTAAATAAAACTGGTCATTGCGCAGTAAGAGGCCACAGGGAAACAGATAGTTGGAGTTCTGTTGAAAGAACGTACCCAATATAAGTAGCATCTCAGAATCTATAACAGGCACAGGGAGTTTGGAGATTAGGCCTCAATCTAAACACTGAAAAATCCAAGAACATTGGAGAGGCACTGAGGGAAGTTCCAAGACAACCTTCTGATCAGAGGGACAAGAAACAGGAATCTGCAAAACATATGTAAAGCAAAGCTTGCAAAAGCCAGAGAACCAATTGACCAGAATATTGGTGATTCCTTACTACAGAGGCCTGTGAACCAGTAGTGTTCTATTGGCATGGCAGAGTATCTAATAGATTGTGTGGAAGGCAAAACTTGAATGGAAGTGGAAATCCAGAAAGAAAAACCCGAAGAGGTTGAAAACCCATAAAAGGATACATCCAAGCGAAAATGGTATTTGCAGAAGATTTCAAGGTGTGTTCTTCAAGAGCTGAGATTGGAAACTTGTGTGAAACCAGTTGTCTCAGTGTGTTTAAGGCCTGGAGGTGGGGCAAAATTGATGAGAAGTTAAGAGTGAGGTGTCTTGACAGTTTGTCTATTGATTTACATGGACTGTGACACAAGAAGATATATTTTGGGGCAGCATGGTGATTGGCACTGCTATTCAGTGCCCGGGACCCAGGTTCAATTCCAGCCTTGGGTCAATGTCTATGTGGAATTTGCACATTTTCCTGTTCTACATGGGTTTCCTCTCACTCCAAAGATGTGCGGGTTAGGTTGATTGGCTATGCTAAATTGACCCTAGTATCAGGGGGATTAGCATGATAAGTACATGGGGTTATGAGAATAGGACCTGAGTGGTGTTGTGGTTAGTGCAGATCTGATGGGCCAAATGGCCTCCTTCTGTACTGTCGGGATTCTGACTCTATTCTCTTACTTCATCGTTACTATCTGTAAAGGTACAGTTGGGTTTCGGGGGGTGGTGGCTGCAGGGGGTTGGGGGGAGAAAGAGCAGGGGTAATAAATATGGTTAATGCTTTGTTGTTTTAATGAATGTTCCATTCTTTTGTTAAAAGTTCATCCACTGATTTTTTTTTTACTGTTCAGCAGTCACTCTCCACATATCCAAACAAAGAAAAATGAGGATCCATCAAGCAGGGTTCCACTCTGGGGTCTGACTTGTCCAATAGTATCAGCTGCAATCATAATAGGACCATTGCTTTTTATCAAATCGCAATTGCCAAAAGCAAAAACATTGATGTTTCTAAACTTCATTTATTTTTTGTAACAATGTTTTCCCAAGTTAGACTTTAATGATACTTCACCACCAACCAACCCCACCTCCCCCAATATTCTTGTCAATGACACGAACGGCATGTGCTGGGCACCAAACAGCAGTCTGGCAGGAGGCAAAGATGACAATATAGAATCATAGAATCCTACAGTGCAAGAGACTGCCATTTGGCCCATTGAGTCTGCACTGACCACAATCCTACCCAGGCACAATCCCCATAACCCCATTTATTTATCCTAGCTAGTCCTTCTGACTCTAAGGGCACCAGAGTAGTAAATACTTCAATGAATTTTCTAGAGCATGAATGAGAGATCCAAGGTTTGATACCATAATTGGGAATTTTAACAATCGTTCCAGCTAATAGTTTTATTAGAAACAGCACCAATAAAAAAAATTCTTTTAAGCAAGACACGAGATATAAAAATCTGCACCCACCCATACAAGCTTTTCACTTGATGACACCTTCACATGGGAATCAAAAGTGGTTTAAAAATATGAAAAGATGCTGTGGGATGACCGTTCCGACAAAGTATGCTTAATATTAATCTGGTTTTTGAACCAACTGAAATTAGAGACTGGGATAAAGTGTTGCGCAGAGTGCTACCATATTGGAAAACTTTTCAGAATCACTGTTGAGATTCAACCTGCAATTAAAATGGTACAGAAGAACATAAGAAATAGGAGTAGGCCATCTAGCCCTTCGAGCCTGCCCCGCCATTCAATAAGATCATGGCTGATCTGAAGTGGATCAGTTCCACTTTCCCGCTTTCTCCCCATAACCCTTAATTCCCTTGCCTACCAAAAACCTATCTACCCGTGTCTTAAATATATTTAACGAGGTAGCCTCCACCACTTCAACGGGCAGAGAATTCCAGAGATTCACCACCCTTTGAGTGAAGAAGTTCCTCCTCAACTCTGTTCTAAACTGCTCCCCCCTTATGTTGAGGTTGTGCCCTCTAGTCCTGCTGTCCTTTCTGAACGGGAAGAATCTCTACCTCTATCCTATCCAACCCTTTCATTATCTTATACGTCTCTATAAGATACCCCCTCATCCTTCTAAACTCCAATGAGTACAGACCCAGTCTATTCAGCCTCTCCTCATAGTCCAATTCCCTCATCTCCAGTATCAGCCTACTGAACCTCCTCTGCACTCCCTCCAAGGCCAAAATATCCTTGCGCAAGTGCGGCGACCAAAACTGCACACAGTACTCCAGCTGCGGCATCACCAGTGCCTTGTACAGTTGCAGCAAGACCTCCCTGCTTTTATATCCTATCCCCCTCGCTATAAAGGCCAGCATTCCAGTCTCCTTCTTGATCACCTGCTGCAACTGCAGACTGGGTTTTTGCGAGTCATGCACAAGGAGCCCCAGGTCCCTCTGCACCATAGCATGCTGCAGCTTTTCGCCCTTTAAATAGTAATCCCTCCTACTATTATTTCTGCCAAAGTGGATAACCTCACGCTTGCTAACATTGTACTCCATCTGCCAGGTCCTTGCCCACTCGCTCAGCCTACCTAGATCCCTCTGCAGACTTTCCACACCGTCCGCATAATTTGCTTTTCCACTTATCTTCGTATCATCAGCAAATTTCGACTCCCTACGCTCAGCCCCCTCCTCCAGATCATCTATATAAATGGTAAATAGCTGATGCCCCAGCACCGATCCCTGCGGCTCTCCACTAGTCACCAACCACCAATCAGAATAGCACCCATTGATACCAACTCTGCCTCGTATTAGGCAACCAATCCTTTATCCACGCCAACACCTTATCCCCAACTCCATGCCCCCTAACCTTCTGAAGCAACCTTTTGTGCGGCACCTTATCAAACACCTTTTGAAAATCGAGAAACACCACATCCACTAGATCCCCTCTGTCTACCACACTGGTCACATCCTCAGAATTCCAATAAATTCGTCAGACTCGACATCCCCTTAACGAATCCATGCTGCGTCTGCTCTATCAAACAATTCTTCTCAAGGTGCCTCGCTATTTGTGTGAAGAATGTTAATGGTTTGAAAAAGTAAAAGGTAGTGAATTCCAATTCTCTAATTGAATTTAAGAACCTTGTGTGTTAAACACTGGTGGAATAAAGTTGACGTAGAATAATACAACAAGAGTGAGGCTTTGTATAAAATGCAGGACTGGACAGGGGAAACATCACGCGAAAAATGTTTTAAAAATACTATCCCGTAACTTCCCCAGATTGTATGGCAAATAATTGTTTGCAAGGAAAGAAGAATCTGAACACCAACTATTAAGCCAAAATGGGTTGATCAGAACTAGAAAGAAAAAGAATGAATGGGACTATAATCAAATTGGATTTTTGTCTCATCTTCTGATTCCATTTCTCCTCTTCCTCACTCCAGGCAGTAAAATTCAAACAAAAATACACAATGATTTAGGAGGGCAAGGGAGATACTCAACACTGTGACAATCATAGACATTCACATTAAACGTAAGACAGTTTCAACCACACCAATAGACGACTAATTACTTTCTGGCCATTGTTCAAAATTCATGACAAATGAAAAAAACAAGAGTCATTAGCAAGTACTACAACCTCAAAAAAAATAGCATTTTTCACCCAAAGTCAAATATAAGATTACATTTTTATTTCAAGCTTATAAATTTTAATGATAGTTGTGAAACTAAAAACAACATCCCCGCAAGTAACAATGTAGACAGAATTATATGGTTGAATTACAGATATTGAACTGCAGCATTGAGAAATCAGGTTTTGTCTCAACATTTACAATCTCTTTCCCCCAACTCTCACTTTACAACCAAAAAAGTCTTTAGGATAGGAAAAGATTATCTGTAACTACATTGTTCGTAATGTGGAAGAAAGATGTTGTGTCATTGAAGCACACTATTGCAACAAAATATACAACTTCGGGAATTCATAAATTTTTAAATACTGTATTTTAATATTGCAGATTGCTTTGTTCCAGGTGTTTTTGTTTAGAGACTTGTCAGTCTTAAATAATTTCTATTCCAGTTATTGCCTTCTCTTTATACTCAAGATGGTCTACAAATAGACCTAGTGTTTATAGAAAATTATGTGAACAAGTTTCTGAAAATGTACAAAGTTCCTCAAAAAGTTGCTTCAGGAAACTTCCTTAAAATCAATTTAAGAATCACGATACAGACTTAGTTCATTAGGTTACTATGGGGCCACAGTTCCTATGCTTTATTCGATCCAAATGCTCAAATGCAAAACCTGGGAGACACACACACACACACACACACACATACACACACACGCTTAAGTTTCACTTCAAGTCTGAATCTTCAGCTATTTGATCATACTGGAAAATATTTTTAAATGCACTGTTTTGGAGGTGGAAGAATTTCACCTTGTTAAATTATGACTAGTAAATTGTGAAGTGCATTTTGTATTGCTCCAAATAATCAATGAAGTAAACATGAAAAGAAAGACAACTGAACACCATGAAAAAAGAAACCATGGAGGACAAAACTGCTGTACTCAGTATATATTTTCAGGAGACAAAAATCTGATGGGCAAGAAAAGTGTTTTGAATAACAAAACTATACATGAAACACTTTTGCTTGTAATCAACAGGGCAAAAGCAATACTTCTGAGGGATTCTTCACAACTTGATTCTATTTTCTTTACTCTCATTGTATTTAAATATACCTAATAAACCTGGGTCCAATACCAAATGCCCCTTAATCTTTCCAATTAAATCACTGTAACCAGGAAATACAGCCATTCTAGGTTGCAGACTTTCGATAACCAACATTCAAATCATTAACAGGAAGCATGCTGCCACCAGGAAGACAGGAAATGCTTGCTATTCACAATTAAACTCTTCAATACTAGGAAACAATCCAGCAAACCACTTCTTCACTGATAAAAATAGACCAACTATACAGCACAAAGTGGGTAGTGGGAAGTCCATCAGTTTAGGAAGTCAGCTGTAGTCAAGCTAAATGAGACATGCATCAGATTTTTGTCCTATACCAATGTCCCACAAGAAGGATGCAAAGTTGTTCTTTTTCTGCTTGCAGTTGATAAGAAACGCACTTGTACAAGTGTTTTGCATGATCCCCATTTACCCTGCTGCGCACCTCACCTCAATCCCAACCCTCCAACAGCAAGTAGCACAACATCTGGAATTAGCCACACTGAGAAAAGTGATGCAAATACCCAAATTGGATTGGTGGATCAGACAGCCAGGTGCATCAAAAACACAATTGTTGCTGCACTACAAAAGCAATTTCACTCCAAAATAAATCTGTACAGGTAGTAATCCCAGAAATACCACAGTGTAAATATTAAACTTCTAGCTTAGTTGCAGAAAACCAAACATTTGTATACACACTGCAAAAAAAGTTCTTAAATTCTATGGGTCATCCAAGAGAGCCTTTTCAACTAAGAATGTGTTTAATAAAAACTGTTGATTCCACAACAGGCTTTGTTCAGCGTTTATTTGTAGGTGGTTACAAAGATAAGATGGGTAAAAAGATCTGCATCTGTTCAGTGAATACACCACTATACTCATGTTTGAAAAGGTGAAATCAAGCTTTAAGAAGTACTTCATACATTACTGCTGCTCCAGAAACGTACTAAATAGAACTATGTGGCACACTGTGTATTTGACCCAGTACCAGAAATTCTACTAAACCAATCACAGGATTGCCTTTTACAAAGTTTCCTGGCAACAGCAAAAAGCTTTTACATGACATATAACACTTCAAACATCTTTTTCCGCACTAGCATATTTTTTAATAAACGCTTTCTCCTTAATTATCCAACTATTTATTCAAAACAACTTCTCCAAGTTGAGGAGATAGAACAAATCACTGACCCATCCATGACCACTTTCAATGCCTTTTGGTGATCCAAGAGGAGGTGAACTTGTAACAGGGGAGGTAACCAACTCCATTTCTTCCTCCCCTGAAATAGGACTTTTGAGTAAGATGCTACACCAGCTCAGCTGAGAATAGCAAAACTACAACATGTAAACATCAGTACCAGGCAGTGAAGCCAAAGATGTTACTGTGATAGCGCCCTAAGATATAATTGAACAACCAGTAGCTTTTATAGCTGCACTTGGTGCAGTTAGAAAACTCATTGTAGGTCCTCAACAGAGAAGCAAAAACTCCTTTAAAATTTCAACTGTTGCTCCTAAATTCAGGAAAGTATTTCAACAATTCTGTATTAAATTTTTTATGCTTAAATTAGAAGAGAATAGAATTAAGTTAAACCCCTCACAAGTCAAAATAACAATTCTTAAAGTCTCTCTGTCAGAGACAATTCTTTTCAGAGATGCCACTTTAAGCAACAGAAAATAGGAAGAAATGCAGAACGATCATTAATTCATTCATACTCTTCTTCGTCGTCATCATCATCGTCATCTTCAATATAGGACGTAGGGGTTTCCATTCTGGGATCGGAATAGTGTGTACCATTGAAACTTCCTTGTGCTTGACTGGTCACTAAGGCCACTTCGGTATCAGTTGGTAAGGCTACTTCGTCACTTGCACCAAATGCTCTGAAAGTAAAATAATTTATTGAAGAGGGTCAAAAAAAAGAAATTTGAGCAAAGGAAAATGCAAAAGAAATGGAAGAAACCTAGAGGTGGGAAGGAACAAAGGGTAGAGAGAGATGGGGATAAAATAAAAATGGTAGTAAATAAGAAAAAGGACTGGTCTGAATGCAGGTGAATTCAACTATATTAATAGTGAATTTTTTTTCAAAGCAAAAAGACTTCTGTTCTAGTTCAGTCAAATCAAATGTTTTGATTTTTAAATTAGAACATAGAACACTACAGCACAAACAGGCCCTTCGGCCCACAAGTTGTGCCGATCACATCTATACCTACCAAACCATAGAACTATCTGTAACTTCCAATGCCATTAGATCCCATATACTCATCCAGAAGTCTTTTAAAAGACCCCAGTGAGTTCGCCTCTACCACCACCGACGGCAGCTGATTCCACTCACTCACCACCCTCTGAGTGAAAAACTTTCCTCTAACATCTCCTCTGTACTTGCTTCCCAGCACCTTAAACCTGTGTCCTCTCATAGCGACCATTTCAGCCCTGGGAAATAGCCTCCGAGAATCCACCCTATCTATTCCTCGCAACATTTTATAAACCTCTATCAGGTCGCCTCTCAACCTTCATCTCTCCAGGGAGGAGACCTAGCTCCCTCAACCTATCTTCATAAGGCATGCCTCCCAATCCAGGCAACATCCTTGTAAATCTCCTCTGCACCCTCTCAATAGCTTCCACATCCTAAATTATTAGAAGCATTTTCATTTAAGTGCTTGTAGAAAACAAACTGAAGATATAACACATGAGAAATCAGAAGTCTTGGTCCAGAAAAATCTGATTAAAAGGCAAGTCAATTAGTGGAATTTTAAACTCGTCAAACCCATAGTTTGAGGATAATATCAAATGAAGAGGGGCATGGTGGTTAACACTGCTGCCTCAAAGCCAGGAACCCAGGTTTGATTCCCAGCTTGAGTCATTGTCTATGGTATTTGCATGTTCTCCCTGTCTCTCATGGGTTTCCTCTGGGTGCTCCAGTTTCCTCCCATAGTCCAAAGATGTGCAGGGGGGTTAGGTGGATTGGCCATACTAAATTGCCTCTTAGTGTTGGGGGTCTAGCTAGGGTAAATGCATCGCGTTATGGACTTAGGACCTGGATGGGATTGTGGTCGGTGCAGACTCGATGGGCTGAACGGCCTCCTTCTGCACTGTAGGATTCTATGATTCTGTGAAGAACCAGAGATACAAACTGCCAAAATGAACAGCCTTGCATGGGAAATGGTTCCTTAAAATCTTCATAACATTGTTGCTTCAAAGATACAAGGGCTGCTTCAATATTGAGATGATGTGGGTATGCTGGCGTTGGACTGGCGTAAACACAGTAAAAAGTCTGACAACACCAGGTTTTAGTCCAACCGATTTATTTGATAATAGACTCACAAGCTTTCGAGGTTTCCCTCTTCGTCAGGTGAATGCGAAGAGGGAAACCTCGAAAGCTTGAGTCTATTATTAAATAAATCGGTTGGACTAAAACCTGGCATCAATATTGAGAGTCAGATAATAGAACATAAAACACTACAGCACAAACAGGCCCTTCAGCCCACAAATTGCACCGATCATATCCCTACCTACCAGGCCTATCTATCTATAACCGTCAATCCCATTAAATCCCTTGTACTCATCCAGAAGTCTCTTAAAAGACCCCAGCGAGTTCGCCTCCACCACCACCGACGGCAGCCGATTCCACTCACTCACCACTCAGTGAAAAACTTACCCCTGACATCTCCTCTGTACCTACTCCCCAGCACCTTAAACCTGTGTCCTCTCATAAGAACATAAGAAATAGGAGCAGGAGTAGGCCATCTAGCCCTTCGAGCCTGCCCCGCCATTCAATAAGATCATGGCTGATCTGTCGCTGCTCAGTTCCACTTTCCCGCCCTCTCCCCATAACCCTTAATCCCCTCTCTCATCAAAAACCCATCAACCCGCGTCTTAAAAATATTTAGCGAGGCAGCCTCCACCACTTCAACGGGCAGAGAATTCCAGAGATTCACCACCCTTTGAGTGAAGAAGTTCCTCCTCAACTCCGTTCTACACCACCCCCCTTTTATCTTGAGGCTGTGCCCCCTAGTCCTACTGTCTTTTTTGAGCGGGAAGAGTCTCTCCACCTCTATCCTATCCATCCCATTCATCATCTTATACGTCTCAATGAGATCTCCCCTCATTCTTGGCCTCCTCCTGCTCCTATTTCTTATGTTCTTCTAAACTCTAATGAGTACAAGCCCAGTTTATTCAGCCTCTCCTCATAGCTCGACCCCCTGAACTCCGGTATCAGCCTAGTAAACCTCCTCTGCACTCCCTCCAAGGCCAAAATATCTTTGCGCAGGTGCGGCGCCCAAAACTGCACACAGTACTCCAGCTGCGGCCTCACCAATGCCCTATACAGCTGCAGCAAGACCTCCCTACTTTTATATTCAATCCCCCTCGCTATGAAGGCCAGCATCCCATTCGCCTTCCTGACCACCTGCTGCACCTGCAAGCTGGGTTTTTGCGACTCATGCACAAGGACCCCGAGGTCCCTCTGCACCGTCGCCTGCTGCAGTTTTTCGCCACGTAAGTAATAGTCCTTCCTACCAAAGTGGACCACCTCACACTTGCCAACATTAAATTCCATTTGCCATTTCCTGGCCCATTCGCCCAGCCTATCTAGATCCTTCTGCAGACTCTCCACACCCTCCGCACAATTTGCCGTTCCCCCAATCTTGGTGTCATCAGCAAATTTCGACACCCTACACTCGGTTCCCTCCTCCAGATCATCTATATAAATGGTAAAAAGCTGAGGCCCCAGCACCGACCCCTGGGGCACTCCACTAGTCACCATCCGCCAATCCGAATAGCACCCATTGACCCCCACTCTCTGCCTCCTATTTGACAACCAATCCTCTATCCACGCTAACACCCTGCCCCCAACTCCATGTCCCTCGACCTTCTGCAATAACCTCTTGAGGTACTTTGTCAAACGCCTTCTGAAAATCTAGAAAGACCACATCAACCGGCTCTCCTCTATCCACCGCCCTAGACACATCCTCATAGAACTCCAGTAAATTTGTCAGACACGACTTCCCTTTAATGAAACCGTGCTGCGTCTGCTCTATCAAGCAATTCCCTTCAAGATGCCTCGCAATTTCCTCCTTAATGACAGATTCTAACATTTTACCTACCACAGACGTTAAACTAACCGGCCTATAATTCCCCGCCTTTTGCCTGGCACCCTTCTTAAACAACGGCTTAACATTAGCCGTTTTCCAATCATCCGGCACTTCCCTGGAATCCAGCGACGTCTGGAAAATAACCACCAAGGCATCCACTATCACCTCCGCCATTTCTTTCAGAACCCTCGGATGCATTCCATCTGGTCCTGGGGACTTGTCCACAATCAGCCCCTCCAGTCTGTCGAGCACCGCCTCTCTAGTAACAGTAATGTCATTAAGACCCTCCAGTCCTACCACCTTTCCATCGCTAACACCCGGCAAATTATTCACGTCCTCCTCCGTGAAGACAGAAACAAAAAAGTTATTCAATACCTTAGCCATATCCCCATCCCCTACCACTAGGTCCCCTTTCTCATCCTCTAAAGGACCAACATTCACCCTAGCCAGCCTCTTCCTTTTTATATATTTATAAAAACTCTTGCTATCCTTTTTTATATTAAGCGCTAGCCCAGCTTCATAGTTTCTCCTACCCTTCTTTATCAACTTCTTTGTCAATCTTTGTTGACATTTAAACCTCTCCCAATCCTCTTCTCGCCCACTACTCTTAGCTACTCTAAATTCCTCCGCTTTCAATTTAACACTTTCCTTCACCTCCTTTGTTATCCACGGCTTATTACCTCTCCTCCTACTATCCTTTTTGACCATCGGAATAAATTTCTGCTGAGCACCAAGAAAGATCTCCTTAAAGATCCTCCACTGCTCCTCAACAGACCCTCCCTCCAACGCGCTCCCCCAGTCCACATTCGCCAATTCTTCTCTCATCCTACCATACTCCCCTCTATTCAAACAAAGGACGCGTGTCCGGGAACCCACTTTCTCTTCCTCCATCTGCACCAGAAACTCCACCATACAATGATCACTCTCCCCAAGAGGATCCTTCACCACAAGGTCCCTAATTCTACCCGCCTCATTACATAGCACCAGATCCAAGATAGCTCGCTCCCTCGTTGGCTCCAACACACACTGTTCGAGGAAACTATCCCGTCAGCATTCCAAGAACTCTTCCTCGAGCCCACCGCGTCCAACATGGGTCGACCAATCAATATGCAGATTGAAATCCCCCATAACTACGGCCGTCCCATTCCTGCACGCCGCACTTATTTGCGCGTTAACAGCCCGCCCCACCTCCAGATCATTATTCAGGGGCCTATAGACGACACCCACCAGCGTCTTCCTCCCTTTGCTGTTCCTAATCTCCACCCACAACGATTCCACCCTCTGCTCCTTGGCTCCAATATCATCCCTTGCTACCACCGTGATGCTATCCTTAATCAGCAGAGCTACGCCCCCCACTTTTCCCTCCTGCCTATCCTTCCTAAACACTTGATAGCCCTGTACATTCAGCTACCAGTCCCTGTCATCCTGCAGCCACGTCTCTGTAATGGCCACCAGATCGTATCCATTTGTGTCGATCTGCACCACCAGCTCATCCACTTTATTCCGAATGCTTCGTGCATTCAGATAAAGCGCTTTCATCCCAGCCTTCACCTGGACCCTATTTGCCGTAACGCCACCAACCATACTCACGCCCCCTACTCCCTCTATTATTGGGACATCCTCGGCCTCTTCCCTTACCTGTACCCTCTCCTTAACTTTAGACCTCGTAACATCACCTACCCTCGCACCCTCCCCCCCCCCAATTAGTTTAAAGCCCTGTCTACAGTCCTCTTTACTCGATTCGCCAGCACTCTGGTCCCAGCACGGTTCAGACCAACCCCATCCCACCCGAACAGGTCCCACCTACCCCAATACTGGTGCCAGTACCCCATAAATTCAAACCCATTCCTCCCACACCAATCCCTGAGCCACCCATTCACTTCCTTAATCCTATCTACCCTACGCCCGTCTGCACTCGGTTCAGGCAGTAGCCCAGAGATGACCACCTTGTCAGTTCTACTTTTTAATTCCATTCCCAGCTTTTCATACTCAATTCTCTCGTAGTGACTCCCGTAATACTCTCGTAGTGACCATTTCAACCCTGGGAAATAGCCTCTGAGAATCCACCCTATCTATACCTCTCAACATCTTATAAACCTCTTTCAGGTCACCTCTCATCCTTTGTCTCTCCAGGAAGAAAAGATCTAGCTCCCTCAACCTATCCACATAAGGCATGCCACCCAATCCAGGCAACATCCTTGTAAATCTCCTCTGCACCCTTTCAATAGCTTCTACATCCTTCTTGTAGTGTGGCAACCAGAATGCGCACAGTACTCCGTGGGGTCTGACAAGGGTCTTATAAAGTTGCAGCATTATCTCCCAACTCCTAAACTCAATCCCTCGATTAATAAAAGCTAGTACACCATAAGCCTTCTTGGCCACATCCTCCACCTGCGAGGCCGACTTAAGAGTCGTATGGACCTGGACCCCAAGGTTCTTCTGATCCTCTACACTGCTAAGAGTCCTACCCTTGATATTACACTCCTTCATCCCACTGGACCTGCCAAAATGGACCACTACACATTTATCCGTGTTGAAGTCCACCTGCCACTTCTCCGCCCAGTCATGCATCCTAGCTATGTCTCGCTGCAACTTCTGACATCCCTCCAGACTATCCACAACACCACCAACCTTCGTGTCGTTGGCAAACTTACCAACCCATCCCTCCACTTCCTCATCCGTGTCATTTATGAAAATTATGAACAGCAAGGGTCCCAGAACAGATACCTGGGGCACTCCACCAGTGACCCACCTCCATGCAGAAAAAGACCCATCTACAACCACTCTCTGCCTTCTGCAGGCAAGCCAGTTCTGGATCCACAAGGCAACAGCGCCTTGGATCCCATGCCCCCTCACTTTCTCAAGAAGTCTTGCATGGAGTACTTTATGAAACACCTTGCTGAAGTCCATATAAATTACATCCTCCACTCTTCCTTCGTCAATGTGGTTAGTCACATTTTTAAAGAACTCAACTAGGCTCATAAGGCACGACCTGCCCTTGACAAAGCCGTGCTGACTACTTCTGATCATACTAAACTTCTCTAAATGTTCATAAATCCAGTCCCTCAGTATCCTCTCCATCAACTTACCAATAATGAAATGAAACCATCCAGCTGTGGTAAATCAGGGTGTGAAAATAAATGAAGAAAGAACTCCTGCAGACTTACCTATTGGACTGGAAGCTTGATGAAGATGTGGATGCTGCTACTGAACTTGGGCCTGAGTTAACATTTTGCACTCCTTTTGCCATTTCTGTAGAAGGAAAATTAGTACGTATTAAATATTGCCAAAAATACTATGTTAGACTTTCAATTTAGCTGGATTTGGCATCAGGGATTTTGAAAAAATGGGTATGATGAAAGTTTCTGATTTCAAGTAGATTTGAATTTTTACTGCATCTAAGGAATTCTAAAAAACCTTTGCAGCCACCTCTTTTAAAACACTAAAACGTAAATAATCAGGTTGAAAGTTGCTAACTTTTAGGCCCATTAAATTCTTCAGTATTCATTCTTTACAATACCAATTTCTCCAAGTTCCTCCATCTCACTAAACCACTGGTTCTCCACTGTTTCCAGAAATGTTTATCTTCTAGCATGAAGCCATATTCAAAGTTGCCATTTAATTATGTCTCTATTTCTTTATTCCCCATTATAATTTCGCCGAGTCTCTGCCTCCAAGCTATCCATGCTTGTTTTCACTTATCTCTTTCCCTTTTAAATACCTTTAGAAGCTTCTATTATTTGTTAGCAATAAACATGCTAAATTCATCCTCATATTGTATCTTCCTTTCCAAATTGGGGCAGTGCGGTGGCAGTACTGCTGCTTCACTGCACCAGGGACCCGGGTTTAATTCCAGCCTTGGGTGACTGTGTGGAGTTTGCTTAGTCTCCCGCTATCTGTGTGGGTTTCCACAGGTGCTCTGGTTTCCCCCCTCACTCCAAAGATGTGCAGGTTAAGTTGACTGGCCACAGTAAATTGCTCCTTAGCATCAGGGGGACTAGCAGGGCAAATATGAGGGGTTATGGGGAATAGAGTCTGGGTGGAATTGTGGTTGGTGCAAGAGGCCAAATGGCCTCCTACTGTAATGTGGGGATTCTATGAAATCAATTTATTGGCTATGTTCTGCAAAATTTTAATATTCCTTCATTTTTCAGGTCAAATGATTAAAGGAGTCAATTTGGAGAGGGGGCCATTAAAATGGGCCTCCACTACCACTCAGGCAGTGGTTTCCAGATCTTAATCACTTATTTTCCTGTTTTTATTGGGAATCACCATATATCAGTGAACCTGCCCCCAATGGGAACTATATCTGCTCTAGATCCCTCATTTTCAACACATCTATTAAATCTCCTCTTAATCTACTCTTCTCTAAAGAGATCAGCCCCCGCTTCTCCAAGCTACTTACATAACTGAAATCCCTCAGCCCTAGAGCCCGTCTCAAATTCTTCCGAATCTCTCAAGTGTAATTTCTCAAATGAGTCAGAATTTCCCACTGAGGTCAAACCAGCATTTTACTTCATCATGGTTTCCTTGCTCTTGTAACCTATGCTTCTAATATTTATAAAGCCCAGGATTCCCTATGTCTTTTAACCATTTTCTCAACCTGCCCTACAGCCTTCAATGATTTGCGTATATATCCCCATGTCTCTTGGGTTCTGCACTTTGGATAGAACTTTCAAAACTCACCCATGGAATTTGAGCATCACTGCTATAGCCAGCATTTATTGCTCATCCCTAGTTGCCCTAGAGAAGGTAGTGGTGAGTCATCTTGAACCACTGCCATTCATACTGCTGTTAGGGAGAAAATTCCAGGATTTTGACCCAGCAGTGGTATAGTTCAAAGTTAGGATAGCGAGATATGGAGGAGAAATTACAGGTGGTGGTGTCGCTTTGCTGCCCTTGTTCTTCAAGGCAGCAGGGATCAAAGGTTTTGAAAGGGCTTAAGGAACCTTGGCAAATTGCTGGGGTGCATCTTGTAGCTAACACACATTGCTGCTGGTGGAGGGTGTGGAAGGTTAAGATGGTGAGGCCGCAGCTGGAGTACTGTGTGCAGTTTTGGTCGCCGCACTTATGCAAGGATATTTTGGCCTTGGAGGGAGTGCAGAGGAGGTTTACTAGGCTGATGCCAGAGTTGAGGGGGTTGAACTATGAGGAGAGGCTGAATAAATTAGGCTTGTACTCGTTAGAGTTTAGAAGAATGAGGGGAGATCTCATTGAGACATAAGATGATGAATGGGATAGATAGGATAGAGGTGGAGAGGCTCTTCCCGCTCAGAAAGGACAGTAGGACTAGAGGGCACAGCCTCAAGATAAAGGGGGGCGGTTTAGAACGGAGTTGAGGAGGAACTTCTTCACTCAAAGGGTGGTGAATCTCTGGAATTCTCTGCCCGTTGAAGTGGTGGAGGCTGCCTCGCTAAATATTTTTAAGACGCGGGTTGATAGGTTTTTGATAGGCAAAGGGATTAAGGGTTATGGGGAGAGGGCGGGAATGTGGAACTGAGCCACGACAGATCAGCCATGATCTTATTGAATGGCGGGGCAGGCTCGAGGGGCTAGATGGCCTACTCCTGCTCCTATTTCTTATGTTCTTATGTGCCAATCAAGTGAGCTGTTTTGTCATGTTTTGGATCTGCTTCAGGTTGACTAAAAGCCTACCTAATTCACTAATTTTTTCAGGAAAGGAAATAAGCCATCCTACTACGCCTGGCTACACGGCTCCAGATCCACATCAACGTACATAGAACCTTACACAGTGCGGAAGGAGGCCATTCGGCTTATTGAGTCTGCAACGACCACAATCCCATCCAGGCCTTATCCCTACGCACTTATCCTAATTAGTCCCCCTAACACCAAGGGGCAATTTAGCATGGCCAATCCACCTAATCTGCACATTCTTGGACTGTGGGAGAAAACCAGAGCAGACAGAGAATACTTAAACTCCAGGCAGACAGTGACTCAAGCCGGGAATCAAACCCGGGTCCCTGGTGCTGTGAGGCAGCAGTTCTAAGCACTGTGCCACCATGCCGCCACTATGTGGTTGATTCTTAACCACCCTCTGAGCAAGACCGTTACAATAAAAATATATTTTATCTATGGCCTCACCTCATTCTTTAGACCAAGTGTATGACTTCACTTCTGTGTACTTCTCATCTGTCACATGCCTATCCATTCCACCATCCTATGTCCTCTTGAAATCCAGCAACAGAAAGTTCACAGAACTAAGTTTAATGTAATTTATAAAATTCAGAAATTATGCCCTACACACCCACGTCTGGATCATTTATATGTATCAAATAAAGCAGTGGTTTGCAGATTGATTGTTGGGAATCTTCCTCCAATCTACAAAACAATCTTTTGCCACTGTTTTCCTGTAATTTAGTCAATTTCTCAACATGTTACTATTACCCCTTTTGTTTTGCTGGCAAGTCTGTTATTTTATAAATATTATACCCTTTTCACATTTTTAGGACTTGGACATCGCTCAGCGACCAGAATTGTACATAGTACTTCACCTATAACCTGATTTGATGCTCTGTTCAGACTTGCTCATCTCCTGAGATTTGCCTCCAATCTTCCCAACATCTCTGACAAAAGAGCTCCAGCAGACAAATCAAAAACTTGCACAGGACTTTCCTCAAAGCAATAAAATTGAAATTGTGTCAAGATCAACCATTCCACTGGCAAAATAGCAAATCTCATGGAACAATAGTCTTTATAGATTGAAATTCCACACTGGCAACTCCAAATTAGTTAAACATGCTTAAGTTTGTCATATGGCTGCCAACCAACCACAAAGTTGGTTAAACCACAAAGGAACATGAAATCCTGGAGCACTGGGCAAACTGTTTGACTCAAGATCTCTCTGTGAAAGGACATGCAAAGCCCAAGTGTGGTTAAACCTGTGAGAAAGTTAAATGCTGTTGAGAGAAGGTGAAGTAGATACATCAAATGGAAAATGGACATTGCAAAACAGTCAGTGGGAGATTCCACCATTGACTTTGTTCAGCATTATGAAACACAACGCGAACATCTTGTACTGTTCAACAAGCAGGTATTCTCTGCAGCAAGGAAGAGGATGAGAACAGTTGCTTATCCAGGCATTAAAGAAGCTCTGCAAAGGTCTTTCAAGGCAGCCTGAGCAAATGTTACCATCTCCTGTCCAATCCTGCAGGAAAGGGGAGTCACCTTGGCAAAGAAGCTGGGCCACATGGAGTTCACCTACAGTAATGAATGATTGTATTGATTGAAGAAAAAGGTATGGCATAGTCGTCTTGCGTTGTGAGCAGTGAGAGTGCAGCTGTCATCGCAGGAACAGACGCTTGATTTTGAAATGGTCTCACTCATATTGAATAATGCAGAAGAAATCATCCTTTGTCAGACTGCTCTATAATGTTAAAAGATGAAACATGCAACAGCAACTGATCTCTCAGATCATGGAGGCCAACAATAAGGAGTACAATCCAACTGTTCTAGAGGCCATGTTCAGAGTGAAAAAAGCACGAAGATGGAGGCAGAAGCCACAAATACCAACTGCTTCCACCACGCTTGGTTCAAACAGGTTATGGCTTCACAAATTGTGGGCAGTATGGTGGCACTGAATGGCATGGTGGCACAGTGGTTAGCATTGCTGCCTCTCAGTGCCAGGGACCTAGGTTCGATTCCTGGCTTGGATTACTGTTTGTGTGGAGTCTGCACATTCTCCCCATGTCCCTCCTCCCACAGCCTAAAGATGTGTGGGTTAGGTGGATTAGAAATTCTAAATTGCCCCTTAGTGTCGGGGGGCTAGCTAAGGTAAATACATGGAGTTACAGGAATAGGGCCTGGGTGGGATTGTGGTCAGTATGGACTTGATGGGCTAAATGGCCTCCTTCTGCAAAGTAGGATCCTATTAAATCACCAAGAATATGGAGGAGTTGCGCGAGGACAATTACCTGATTCTGAAGCACTTTTAGCTCACCTGTGGGAGGTTGGCCTGGAAATTCCAGTAGAGGTACTATGGAAACCTACCCAGAATTTGTTGCAGAATGGAAACGACAGGGTTGAAAGGTTATGGGGGTGAAGGCAGGAAAATCAGATGAGGAACATCTCAGCCATGATCAAATGGCAGAGCAGAATTGATAGGCCAAGTGGCCTAATTTTGCTCCTCGCTTACGACAAATGATACAATCGTAATGCAGAATGTTCATCAAATAAAGAGCCAGATGACATCGAAGAGTCCGATGAATGCCTCTTTGCACACCTGCCCATTTCCCTAGCCAATTACACAAGTGCTGTAGAGATGCTCTGGGATAACACATTGCAGCACGAAAAAACCAAAAGCATGTTTGTCTGTACTGATGATATGCAAAAACAGAAAGATGTTGGAAAATCTCAGCAGGTCTGGCAGCGTCTGTGGAGACAGAATCGAGCCAATGTTTCAAGTCTAGATGACTGTTCGGCAGAGCTCTGGCCCCCACCTACTAGCCTTGCCCCAACCCACAAAAGCCCAAACAAATGAATACTAAACTATACAGGAAAGCTTTGTGACAATCTCTGCTTTATGTAGCTTTAATCACCCGAGCTATGGATACAACAGATCTCATCATCAATAGGCTAAATAAGTAAGTAGATGCTAACACTTGATGACTACTTGGCAAGACAAGGTTCCAATGTCATTCTTTCCTGCAGTAGGCAGGGCTCTTTGCTGGCACAGGTCATTGGTAGCCAGGAGATACCCACCATGCTTGCAGACAGATCGTTAAGTACTATATGCAGAAGTAGGATTATTTGTTTTAGTACTGTTCTGACTTTTGAATATTGGCACCCACAATATACAAGATATCAGAACCAGAGAAATAAGATCCTCAGATAAATTCTATTTCTATACAATCAAACAGTCCGATTTTACCTCCTTAATAACATTAACTGATAAGTTATTTATGTTTGCCTAAAAAGTAGTCTGAGGTCACAACAACCTAAAAAAATCTGAGGACATCGCTATAACTGTAACATTATATTCTGCACTCTCTTGTTTCTTTCTCTATGAATGGTATGTTTTGTCTGTATAGTGCGCAAGAAACAATACTTTTCACTGTATGCTATTACATGACAATAATAAAACAAAACAAAAATTCAACTCACTTCTAAGTAATTCATTGGAAGAGATTTGAGAAGGATGCTTGCATAAATTATACATCTTTCTTTGACTAACTTAGAAATGGCAAAAATGTTTAATCCAAATAAGTGTGCATGGTAAAATTAGATAAATTATGCTAATAATACATAATTCAGCACAATTTTACAACTATCTTTAATATACAAAAATCAAACATATGATGGACAAATCCCATGTATAAATTACAACCTGCTGCCCCATTTTACCTATTACATATGGTTCCAAAACGTGGGGTATGAGGCTTTTAGCCATCTTCAACTCATCAGCAGAACAGCCACCAGACTCCAATCCAAAAGCCATTCGCATTCTCTTAAGAATTTCAATATCATCATGGATTTCAAATGTATTATCAAAGTTAAAAAAATATTCGAACCTGTGAATAAAAAAGGGAAAATGTTGAACTTTCCACTTTTGGGAAACCCAAGAAAACGTGCTCCCAGTCTGCACTGGTAAGGCTCATTGGGAGTTGAAGTTCCCGACCTCCAAGCTCAATACCAAAGTAAACTTGGTTTTCATAACATCTTCGTACAACATATTTGATAAAAAAGGCCAAGTTTACACATCATACACAACATAGTCAGATTTGCCATACTTACTTATCAGGAGAGATGCTGCAATCTATGATTGTTTTTTTGCTGGTGTTGACTAAAATGAAGGGCAGCTGGATGGCAGTATTGGGAGAAGGAACCCTGCCAGACTGTTGTTCTACAAGGCGATTTCGCTGAACCAGATTCTTAAAGGCAATTTGCTATAAAACATAAATTGCTTGTAAATTAAACTCAGTTACATAATTAATTTTATGTACCTTTACTAGCCCCTTTCTTTCTCAAAAACCTCCAGCCATACAAGCCTTTCAGCAAAGGATAAGCAGAGGCTAAGACTCCTATTTCTTCCTCAAATAGTGCCACAGGATTTTGGGCATCTACCCAGGACCTTCTAACTCAGATAGAGGAGTGCTACCACTGAGCCAAATCAGACATCTTTCAAGAAGATTGCTGACATAATGTGAAATCTCCTGCACAATTCTTATAGAACTAATGCTATTCAAAAATATTACAATAAAGATGTAAGCTTGCTAAACCTTGAAAAAGGCACTCCTTGGGGTGAGAATAAATTTAACCACTGCGTGGCAGAAATGCAAACTGCACAATGTTGCACATTTTGGACCTTTATTTTACCTGCAGCAGCAACTCCTTAAGTTGTGACTGTTTCTGTTTAATTGTTTCCATTTTCTTCCGTTTCTCCATCTATATACGGAAAAATTAAAAAGGTCCATCACTTGCTGTAGGTTACAGACAACAACGTACATAGGACTTATAGTGAAATGTTTCAAGGAGCATCACTAGAATGTTATTAAATAACATTTGACACAGAACCACACAGATATTAGGGCAGGTAGAGACTAAAGTGGTATGTGTTACCACTTCGCATGGAAATACCAGTCTTTCCTTAAGCCAAACTGGGAGTTAAAGGATAAGAGGGCATCCAGTGGGCCTTGAGTCAGACAGAAAGGAGACAAGCAGTGCTGGCAGCTGGGAGACTGAGCAAAGGAAATCAAAAAAGTGGATTTCTAGTGGCAACAGAAGAAATACACAGCAGTTTGAAAATGTAACTGAATTATGGCAAGTAATTCAGCGTGGGTCAATTCCTGTTCCAGTTAATCATGAAGGCCCACCTTTTCAACCTTGGGTCTCGCTTGAAGTGTGGTGAGCCTTAGATTAAAGCATCGTTAGTCAGCTCTCTCTCTAAGGGGAGCAGCCACCTCTGGTCATCTGGGATTATGGTGACTTTACCTTTTTAGCTACGCTTTATGGAGACAAAAGGTCACTGTACTCTTACCTCCAGATTTTGGCACTCTTGAGCTGAGTTTGTGGGAAGTCCTATCCACTTGATTTCCTTCTTCTCTTTGGAGATTATATTCATTGCCATGAGCACATTCAAGGCATCATATACACGGCGTCTTATATTCTTTTGATCGTATCCCTGCTGTGCATTAGAGTTTGCATAATATCACTAAATACAACTTTAATTTGCTCCAAAGTAAAAGTATTGAGAAATATCATTCAGTGAAAGCCCTACTGCATATACAATCGTGTCAAGCTACCATGATTACACATGCAATCGTCAGGAAAGGATTTTTTTAGCCAAGCAAAGATTACACACTTTTGCAAATGGGAAGAACTGCTCAAGTCTTGGTTTAACATTTTCCAAATTGGTTATCTGGCCACTCAGCAGCAGAACAGAATAGCAGGGAGGGGCCAACTACAAACCAGGTACAGTTTTGAGCTGTCCAAAACCTGACAGTTTAAGGCAGAAACTGATACTCTTTCTTTCCTCTGCAGCACTGGATTACTTTATTTCAACAAAATGTTCTCACCAAAAATCAAGTATGATAAGGAAAAAAGTTCTCAAAAACTCAAGTATTTATTGTTAGCGTAGCAGTGACGCTCCTGGATTGGTAAATTAGTCTGGATTAATACTCTGGAGAACCAAGCTCAAATCCCATCAGTTGATGGAATTTAAATCTGATTAAATAAATCAGAATAAACAGCTAGCATTAGCAATGGTGTCCAAACTACCAGATTGTTGGAATAACCCATCTGGTTCACTGATGCCCCTTAGGGAGAAAATTTGCCCTACCATTACCTAGTCTAGCTTACATATGATTTTGTACTATATAAGAAATAGAAGCACCAATAGACCTATGGCCCACCAAACCTCCTGTCAGTTAATAAGATCATGGCTGATTTCACTGCACCTTAACTTCACTTACCTGCATGCTCCTCATAACCCTTGGCTCGCCTGTAAATCAAAAACCTGCCTGATGCATTCTTGAATATATTCAATGACTCAGGCTCCATTGCTCTCTGACCAATGACCCTCAAGGAAGACAATCTGCCTCATCTCCTTAAATGGGATATGCCTTATTTTTTAAACTTTGGCCCTTAGTTTTAGGCTCCTGCAGAAGGGAAAACTTCCTCTCAGCATGCATTCTGGTAAGTCTCCTCAGGATCTTTAATTATAATCTCATGTTTTTACAAGATAATCTCATTTTTCTAAACTCCAATGTGTATATCACTAACCTGCTCAACCTACCCTGTAAGATATCCCTTTCATCCTTGGAATTAATCTAGTGAACCTTCTCTGACCTGCTTCCAATGAAAGTGTATCCCTGCTTAAGACCTAGCAACACACTCCATTGTATCAACTGCAAGTACTTTGGGCGCACCATTTGGACCCCATCAGTTCAAGATGACAGCTCACCACCTTCTCAAGAGCTATTAGAAATGGACAACTTCCCACAGGATCAAAACACTTTTTTTCCAAGGCCCCAAAGTGATTCTAAAATGAATACTAAGTATTTCTAACATACAGGTCGCTTTTTCCCACCACCTAACCTGAATTTCCCCTCTCTTGCCCAGGAAGGCTGAAGCCAAAAGCAGGATCAACACCATCACATGCTGAATTCAAATATGGAAATTTCCTGGTCTGCTTGGCTTAGCATTACATATTATAATTAATCAATAAATATCCAGTCACCTATACCCATTCACCTCAGTCAATCTGAGGAACATCCACTTTTGACACCCTCTCCCAAAAAAGTAATTATATGAAGTAGTGAGAAATTCAATTCCAAAAATTGTCAGGGAACATTTAAGAACCTATTCTGGAAGGCTGAATGTATTGATGTACAAGATAAATTGTCTATTTTCATAGGTTAAGACAATATTAATGATCAATTGTCATTTTGCTGCAACAGTATTTTTACACAGTGAAAAAGTTATAAATGAATGTTTAAAAATCCAGAAAAACTTTCTCCTTAATAAATCAAAGGTTGCATAACACTATTTTACACTTAACTCCCAAGAAAATAAAGGTATTCTTCGATTTGCTTCATAAGCTAGTTAGATGGTTTGTTAGGCAGAAAACAGGGGGATAATGGGTATGGGTTTTAAGA
The DNA here is from genome assembly GCF_965287045.1 of Carcharhinus amblyrhynchos. Classification (NCBI taxonomy): domain Eukaryota; kingdom Metazoa; phylum Chordata; class Chondrichthyes; order Carcharhiniformes; family Carcharhinidae; genus Carcharhinus; species Carcharhinus amblyrhynchos. The sequence continues at coordinate 129,637,314 of NC_137327.1, forward strand.
GACTTTTGGATAAGTACATGGAATTTACTAAGAGAGGGTTATAGGTAAGCCTAGTACATGGTCGGCGCAACTTGTGGGCCAAAGGGCCTGTTTTGTGCTGTAGTTTTTCTATGTTTCTATGTATTCAAATTGAAAACAAATTATCCACAGTCTCTCACTGGGTGCTAGAGTGTCAATTGTTCACTATTTAATAATTACTGTGATACCAGTAGGTAAGTATACACTTTGGTCTAAACTTGTACAAACAGATGGGGATCCATTTCTAGCTGGGCTCCCTTTGCTGGGAAATGATCACCTTACTTAGGACTGTGATGAGGAGAAATTATTTCAAAGGGTTGCAAATCTTTGGAATTTTCAACCCTACAGAAGTGTAGTTGCTCCATTGTTGAATATATTTAATATTGAGATTTTTGGTATCTCAGGGAGTCAAGGGATTAGGAAACAAGCAGGTAAGTGGAATTAAAATCCAAGATCAGCCACAATGGGTTACATGGTCTTCTCCTGCTGCCACTTCATGTGTTTATCACAATAGAGAGCTAAAACTGAACAGACTGGTGGCATTGCAAGTAGCGTTGACGAGAGTATTAAATTACAGATACATCGATTATTGAGTGAGCAAAATTATAGAGGTTGAATTTAAAGCAGAAAGTCACCCATTTTGGGCACAAAATATACAGATTAAAATGGCTGTTTACAAAAACATAGAAAACATGGCGGTCCAGAGACTTAATGGTTCACGTAAACATCTCTAAAATGTTGCAGTCAGCTACAAAAAACCCCAAAAGTTGGAGTATTTGTCTTTAAATTTTGAGTGTTGGAACTTAAAAGGAAGAATGTTTTGCTACCACAATACAAAGCCTCAGAAACAGAAACTAGAAGGAGTAGGCCAGTTGGTCTTTTGAGCCTGCTCTGCTATTCATTTTGATCATGACTGATCGTCGAATTCAATATTCTGATTCCCCCTTCCACCCATATCCCTTGAGCCTCAAGAGATATATGTAATTTCTTCTTGAAATTAGACAATGTTTTGGCCTCAAACATATTGTGTGATAGTGAATTCCACACATTCACCATCCTCTGGGTGAAGAAATTTCACACCTCAGCTCTAAAAGGTTTACCCCTTATTCTCAAACTATGACCCCTACTTCTGGACTCCCCCACCACTGGGAACATTCTTTCTGCATCTACCCTGTCTAACCCTGTTAGAATTTTACACATTTTTATGAGATTCCCCTCTCACTCTTCTAAACTCCAGTGAACATAATCTATGACAGACCTGCCATCCCAGGAATCAGTCTGGTAAACCTTCGTTGTACTCCCTCTATAGCAAGGGCATTCTTCCTCGGATAAGAACACCAAAACTGCACACAACATCCCAGATGTGACCTCATCACCGCCCTATAAATCCCTATACTCAAATCTCCAGGCTATGAAGTCCAACGTATCATTTGCCTCCTTTATTGCCTGCTTACTTTCTGCAACTGATGCAAGAGGACTCTAAGGTCTTGTTGAGAATCCACTTCTCTCAATTTACACCCATTTAAATAATGATCTGTCTTCCTATTATTGCTACTAAAGTGGATAACCTCACATTTATCCACATTATACTGCATGTTATGCAGATATCCACATACACAGCCTGTCCAAATCACACTGAAACATCTCTGCATCCTCCCCAAAGCTCATTCTCCCACCCAACTTTGTATCACTTGCAAATTTGGAGATAATACATTCAGTTCCTCTTCAAATCATAAATATACAATGTGAACAGTTGGGGTCCAAGCACAAATCCCTGCAGAGCCTCACTAGTCACTGACTGCCAATCAGAAAAAGACCCATTTATAACAACTCTGCTTCCTATTTGCTAACCACCGTTCTATCTAGCTCAAGACATCACCTGCAAGCCCATATGCTTTAACTTTACATAGTATTGTTATGTGAGACTTTATCGAAAATCTTCTGAAAGTCTAAATAAACCACATCCACTGGTTCTCTTCAGTCAACTCTTCTAATGCCAGCCTCAAAAAATTCCAATAGATTCGTCAAGTATGATTTTGCTTTTGTAGATTCATGCTGTCTTGACCTGATTATACCATTGCCTTCCAAATGCCAAGTTACGAAGTCCTTGATAACAGACTTTAGCAACTTCCCCAGTTGACGTTAGGCTCACTGATCTATTGTCCCCTGTTTTCTCTCTACCTCCTTTTTTGAATAGTGGGCTTACATGAGCTACCCTGCAATCTGTAGAACTATTCCAAAGTCCAAAGAATTTTGAAAAATAACCACCAACAGATCTACTATTTCCAGGTCCATTTCCTCAAGTACCGTGGGACAAAGATTATCAACAATCACCAGACATCTCAGTGCTTTACATACAATGAAGTACTTTTGAAGTGTAGTAACTGTTGCAATATAGTAACTTTGTGCACAACAACCCCCAACAAACAACAAGTGAAAAATGACCCATAACAAGATTTGTGATATCCAGTGAGGGATAAATATTGGCCAGGGCACCTGGGATAATTCCCCACTTTTCATCAAAAATGGGATCTTTTACATCAACCTAAGCAGGAAAATGGAGCCACAGTTTATGGTTTTACCCAAAGATTTCTGACTCCCTCTGCACTAGAGTGACAGATTTATTTTTTTATGCTCAAATCCTCTTTGGAATTTGAACCTAGAACTTTGGCACACAGATGAGGGTGCAACAACTGAGTCATGGCTGATGTGCCACACTTAGGAGTATTGTGGGCTGTTTAGCACATCATAAGATGAGATGCATTTGCCTGGGAAGGGGTGCAGTGCAGATTCGCTGAAATTGTATCATGGTTCCGCGAGTTAAAATATGAGAAATGTCAAACTGGATTTGTATTCCCCAGAATATAGAAGCGGATTTGAATGTCTTCTGTGTACAGTTTTGATTGGAATTGATAGAGAAAAATTTCCACTGGCAGGGGAGCCTAGAACAAGTATTCATACATAACCTTAAAATCAAAGCCAGGTCATTAGGAGAAAGGTTAGGAAAATGGTAAAAATTTGGCACTCCCACAAACCTAGCAAGTACAAGCACAATTTAGAATTTTTTAAATTTAGGATTTTTTTTGCTATGAGAATAGTAAGGAATAGGGGGCATTGCAGGTGATTAGGATACAGAGCATCTACAATCTCACAGCAGAACAGGTTTGAGGGGTTGAACGGGTCCTTTTCCTATTCTCAATCAATTTGATCAAGATCTTACAAACATTTCTATTTTATTGGTTAGCAAGTGAAATTGAAATTTCAAAAATGGAACCATTACACTGGCAAAAAAAATTAACGGCAAGCATGACACAGACTTTATCAAACTGCTGAATTATACGAGAAAGAATTGGGAATCTGTCAAATGTCCTTTTACTTCAAACATACAAACTGAAGAAAAACAACTCTCTCTTATCTGCCTTCATTTGTTTTAAAGGATGTTGCAGCAGGCTCAATGGGTCTGAATACAAGCTGCTCTGTTATACATTGACCTGAAATGCAAACTGATGAAAATTCAAATAGAATCATAGAAAAACTACATCATAAACAGGCCCTTCAGCCCACAAGTTGCACTGATCTTATCTCTACCTACTAGTCTTACCTATAAGCCAGAATCCCATTAAGTCCCATGTACTCACCCAGAAGTCTCTTAAAGAGCTTAATGAATTTGCCTCACCACCAGCGACAGCAGCCAATTCTACTCACCCACCAAATGATTAAAAAAGTTTGAGTGTTTTAAGAATACCCATTTCTACCACTAGAGAACATTTATTACATAGGTCACAGAAGTCCTCTAGTGGAAGGAATGAGATGCAGCAATATTGAACTAAAAAAAATCAACTGGAGAACACTCATACACTGAATCATAGAATCCTTATAGCGCAGGAGACGACCATTTGGCCCATTGAGTCTGCACCAACTCTCCAAAGAACATCTTACCTAGGCAAGAGAATCTGTCAGAAGGGCCAAATGTATTAATTCATTTCATGTCTAACGTTTGTCAATCGTAAACATAGTTGGTGCAGATGCCAGATAACTTGACTACCATCTTTCTTCTTCCTCACACTCTCATTCAATCCATTTTGAACACAGTACCTGCAGTTCACCTTGGCCTTCCTACCTTTTTTCCAGCAGGACACCTTCCCAAGGTTATCGACCACAAGACATGTTATAATATTCTCGCTTTAGCACAGATCATTATAATCCACCAGCCACTCCTTACTACTTACATGTTGATCGCTGTACTCTCAATACCAAATATTTATCCTGCATAACAGTCACACATCATTTTCACACAATTCTACGTAGCTCCCACCAGAATTTAACTTATGCAATGAACACTTGCTTCAAACTCTCACCAAACCATGTTCTGGATCTCCGAGGTTTAGCAATGCATCTCCATTTCCTGTTTCCAATTCAATGTGCACACATTCATCAGTTTTCACATACACCAGTTTTCACATACACACTGCCAATTTCCTTCAATCTTCCTTTATTTTTCTACAATGTCACTTACATATGAGCTTTTGGGAAGCAGGAGTTGACTTTCTACTTATTCTTTTCAGCAGAGTCTGTTGTTGCAAAACAATGGAAAGTAATTATCCATCCTTCATATGTTGACCATATATCTTTGAGGATTATAATTCTACAGTTAATGCCCAACATGCTCAATGGCATCAATGTTAAGATCAGGTCAGCATATCTGCAACTCCTTTCAAAACCCAAACACTTCTTGAACCACTGAGTTCAAACACCAAAATGATCAATTTTTCAAGATTAGCATGCCTGCTGGTAGTTTCCAAAGCACACTGACTTGTTTTTCATTAGCGGGATAAATCAACCTAACACTACCTTCAAGCAGTCCTATGATAATTCCTTATACTTCCAAGGTGTTCCCATCTTCATCCAACTCTACCTTACCTGTCAATGCTCAATCCAAAGTATCCAACTCTGTTAACCTACTATATGTCTGACCTTGATTTCATAATCTGAATGGATCAATTGGTCACATCTGTTTCTGAAGTTTTACTCCCCACCTTTCACAGGTTCAAATTCAATTATTCATTATAGTCCCTTAAATTTCTTACATTCCAACATAGTGCAATGCCACAGGTACTGCTTTCCATTTCTCTTAGATTATGCACCTGTGACTTTTCTTTCAGTCTTTCCATTTCCTCACAGCCAGGTTGATTAGTAAGCTGCTTGCCAATTACTAACTGGAACTCTGCGCTTTACCAAATTGTCATTACCAAAGAAAATGGTTAAAAATGTACAACTTAATTGTGTTTCCTTCAATTACATACCTAACTTAGCACAAAGACAATTAAATTTAGTTTTATCTACAATGATGCAAACTTTTGACCACCTTATCTGATGGGCTCAGGTCAGTTTATGTTCTAATGTCAGTAGAATGGAACAATAAAATTCTGTCTCTTCTCATTTGCCCACCTTTCCCACCATCAACAAAAGATTTGTCTGTTGAGGAAGGATAATCAAATCACCTATATTCATTACAAATCTTCTCACCGAGCATACACTAGTTTATTTCACAGTCCTGTTCACTATAGGGGCGTCTACTATACACAAATGTACATGATTAAAACAATTTCCTGTACCTAGATTTATGAAACGCTTGACAAGGAGTTAACATTGTGTGTGAACAAAAAATGCAACCACTATTAACGTACTAAGCATCAGGAAGGCCTTACTTCATCAGAGCCAGATTCTTGGTTGTTGGTGTTACTGAATTCCGCAACAAGCTCATCTGCCACTTCATTGTAGGTAGTTGTTCCTTTCTGTTGCACTTTCTCACAGACCTTCATCGAGAAATGACGTAATCCTTTGCCATTTTTTTCACCCTTTTTATTTCTTTTACTGAAAAGTAAATTCAAACTTCAAAAATATTTCTGCCTTCAAAATCAAAGAACAAATCTTACAAAATATTTAGATATTAATTTACAGATCCCAAAGGTGCTTCAAGCATTATCAAACAAAATTTGACACCAAAGCACTGGAGGTAGTACCAGGACAGGTAACAAACAACCTTAATCAGAGAGGTAGGTTTTAAGAAGCACCTTAGAGTTTAGAGAGGGGATTCCAGATCTTAGGGCCTTAGTAGCCTGCATTCAATTGCCAATGGTGGAGCAACTAAAATCAAGGATGCATGAGGGGCTCAACTGGAGAAAATTACATAAGTACATAAGAAATAGGAGTATGCCATATACTCTCAAATCCTCCAGAAACATTTACATTTCAAAGAGATCACCTCCCATTCTTTTGAACTCCAGAGTACAAGCCCATTTATCCTATCTTCATGAAATAACCCGCTCATACCAGAAATCCAGTAATTCTTCATTTTAGTTATGCCAAGGAAAGCATTTTTCCTTAGGTATAGTGATCAAAACTGTACTCCGTGCATGGCCTCAGCAAAATCCTGTAAAATTCTAGCAGGGCTTCAAATCCCTTGCAATGTCATTTGTCTTCCTATTTGCTCTGTGACATCAGCAAATTTTGTTTCAAAATTTAAACAAGTTTAACAAAATTTGCTGATGACACGAAGACAAGTGGAAAAGTGAACTGCGTGAAGGTCTGCGGAAAGTCTGCAGAGAGCTCTGGATAGGCTGAGTGAGTGGGCGAGGACCTGGCAGATGGAGTATAATGTTAGCAAATGTGAGGTTATCCACTTTGGAAGAAATAATAGTAGGATGGATTATTATTTAAATGGTGAAAAGTTGCAGCATGCTTCTGTACAGAGGGACCTGGGGGTCCTTGTGCACGAATCACAAAAACTCAGTCTGAAGGTGATCAAGAAGGCGAATGGAATGTTGGCCTTTACTGTGAGGGGAATAGAATATAAAAGCAGGGAGGTCTTGCTGCAACTGTACAAGGCACTGGTGAGCCCGCAACTGGAGTACTGTGTGCAGTTTTGGTCCCCTTGTTTGCAAAAGGATATATTGGCCTTGGAGGGAGTACAGAGAAGATTCACCAAGCTGATACCGGAGATGAGGGGGTAAGCTTATGAGGAGAGATTGAATAGACTGGGTCTGTACTCGTTAGGCTGAGGCGGGATCTTATAGAGACTTACAAGATAATGAAGGGGCTAGATAGGGTAGAGGTAAAGAGAGGAAACCAGAACTAGAGGGCACAGCCTCAAAATAAGGGGGTGGGGGGGTGCAGTTTAGAACAGAGCTGAGGAGGAACTTCTTTTCTCAGAGGGTGGTGAATCTCTGGAATTCTCTGCCCATTGAAGCAGTGGAGGCTACCTTGTTGAATATGTTTAAGTCACGGGTAGACAGATTTCTGATAGACAAGGGAATTAAGGGTTGTGGGGAGCAGGCAGGAAAGTGGAACTGATCCACTTCAGATCAGCCACGATCTTATTAAATGGCAGGGCAGGCTCGACGGGCTAGATGGCCTACTCCTGCTCCTATTTCTTACGTTCTTATGCTCCAGGTTACAAAGCTAGGCAGGGGACGGAAGCCATTTTTGCCAGTGCAAAACAAGCAGGTCACATCTAAAGACAAAAATTATGACCATAGCATGGTTGTCTGCCATTTTGCTTCCAAATCATTTGGAGACACCCAGAAAATAAGATTGGTCTTTCACAAGGAAGGTAAACATCCACAGCAGATTTCAGTGGATAGGACCCAAAAATAATCAATTTTACTTGTTTCAGACTTTCTTTGAAAGATCAACTGCCATTAAACAGGAGTAGATAAGTTATTATATGCATTCACCATCAATTCAGTTAGCACATGGTTTGAAATGCAGAATAAAAATAGCTCAGCTGCAGCTTAACTTGTAACAAGCTCATGTCTTAATGGCTTCAGCAAAATTCTCAAAGATTAAGATTAGAAACCCAGTTCAAGCAAACATATTTATGCCAGAAGGGGAACAGGGGGAGTCAGCATTTACAAGATGGGTCACTTGTGCACAAGCAGCATTCAATTGAAACAAACAAGACTGTTAATTTAGGTGGTCCCAGAATTCGAAAGCAGTTAATGCAATTTATTTTAAAAAATCCTTTTATAGGATGGGAGCGTCACTGGCTTGACCAGCACTTATTGCCATCCCTAATTTTCCTTGGAAAGGTGATGGCGAACTGCCTTCATGAACTGTTGCAATCAATGTAGTGTAGGTACATTCACAGTGCTGTTAGGAAGCAAGTTCCAGGTTTTTGACTCACCGACAGTGAAGGAACTGCATTTTTTATCCACTTCAATCAAATCAAGTCCAATTCAGAATCTCAAAGCGAGACATTTCCAATCCAAGCTGACAAGGGAGGCTTTCACCTCCTGTCTTGGGCTTGATCTACATGATCCAAGTCGATTGGAGTATGCATTGCACCTCGTCCAAGGCTTGATCTTATTTGCATCTTAGCCAAAAGGCCAAGATGCCGCTTTTAAAAATTGCTTCAAATGAAGCTAAAATGTAATCTAATAACTTCAACCAAGTACAGCATGTTGCTACTACACTTGATCTCAGCCAAAGGGTATGAAGGAACAGCAATATATTTCAAAGTCAAGATGGCATGCAACTTGGAAGAGAATCTCAGGGTGGTGGTGGTCCCAAACTTTCGCTGCCCTTGCTCTTCAAAATAAAGATCATGGATTTGCAACGGGCTATTCAGCTATTGCAGCACGTCTTTTATATACTGTAGCCACTAGTGCAGAGCATAAATGCTTAACGTGGTAGGGGGATACCTATCAAAAAGGCTAGTTTGTTATGAAATGCGTCAAGCTGTTTGAATGTTGCTGCAGCTGCATCCATCCAAGCAATTGGAGAGTATTCCAACACACTCCTGACCTGCACCTTTTAAATGGTGACAAGCTTTGGGCAGCCAGGAAATGAGTTATTTGCCATAGAATTCCTACCTTCTGCTCTGTTCCTATAGCCACTCTACTCATAGATAATTCAATTAAGATTCTGGTCAGTGCTAACCCACAGGGGGCGGGGGGGGGTTCAGCGTTGGTAATGCATTTAAATTATTTCTTTTTTTAAGAGTTGCACATACTCTGTTGCCCAAGCCTGCATGTTGCCAAGAGCTTGCTGCATGCAGGCATGGACTGCTTCGTTATCTGAAGGGTTGTGAATGGAACTAAGCATTACACAATACCTCAAATTGATCAAATCTTTCTACCAAACACAGGAAGCTGTCATACTTTTTCAACTGGTTAACTCAATGTGAGGTGCTTCAAGGAATTATTTGGTAACTGCTTACCAGGTCTGTAATGTAATTAATACTAGATAAAATGGATTTAGTGTGCAGGGGTTGGGGGGGATGCATGCTGGGGGTACGACCATCATCCCTCAAAGCCAGGAATAATTAATGCAGTTCCTCACCGTAAAGGATCACATTAATATACCCAGACAGCTAAGTTAAAAGTTTATACTATATTTCATCATATAGTAATATTTTTACTATCCAATTCACATGCAATTTGTTAGAAGATGCCAATTTCTAAACTTTTGATCTTAATGTCAAGATGCATTTCTCTGTCAGGACTTTCCACGTGTATGGTATGCTTTGTCTGTATAGCACGCAAGAAACAATACTTTTCACTGTATACCAATACATGTGATAATAATAAATCAAATCAAAGCAGGGTTTATAAGTTGCAACGTGTTGGGCAATTTTCAAGGAATTGAACCTTTCTTCATGCTGGACATTAAAGAAATTAGTTGCATTTAATATCCCACGCATCCTCCCACAGTCCCATGTTTGAATACTTGTAACAGGTTTCCTGTGACTTTCTCAGGCTTTTCAGTACACTAAATGAAGGGATCTAAAAAAAAAATCAGATCTTTGCTTTTTTTAAACTTCTTAATTCTTGTCCAATGTCAAGATACCAGCAACTTTGATAGAATTAGACAGTTCACCATAGGCTACTGGCAGAGAAACAAACTATATTCTTCAATGCATTTAGTACAGGTGTTTTGAAATATATGCAGTTAAGTCCTTCTATTTCTTCACGAAAGAGAACACCACTTGCATTCGGAATTCTGGAAGACTACTGATAGTAAAAAAAGTCAATCTTCTGGTGGGTTTAATACTTGGAGGGGTTGAAACATGAAGTCCCATGACAGGTGGCCTCAAGAGGGAAAGGAAGTTTGAAGCAGGTGGTAACTTGCATGGATTGAGGAGTTCAGACTTGTTTCTTTGAGGAGAGGGAGAACAGCAGATTTGAAAGAGGGCAAGTATTTGAAGAGAATTTTTTTGCAATCAGGAAGAGAATTTGCATGGCCAGCAGTTTATCGGAAGTAAAGTCACCACAGTCCCAGAATACTACAGGCTGCTCTCCCCTTTAAGGGGGAGGGGGAAGAGAGAGAGAACTGACTGATGACCATTTAACCTGAGGATCATCACACCTCAAGTGAGGGGCAAGATTAAGAAAGTGAGCCTTCATGAGTAACCTTAGCTGATACAGGAACTGAACACATGCTGTTGCCATTCTACATCATAAACCAGCCATCCAAGCTAACTAACCTCCTTTTATTGGGAATAGGTGGAGGGAACAGAAAATTGAACTCATTGATAAGATGAGCTTGGAAAGGACATGAGGGGAGATAGAAAAGCAACTGGGGCAGATGTGAATTCAGGGATAGGGCAAGGGGAACCTGAGAGAAAGTCAGGCTCAGTGGGGTAGAGGAGACAGAAGCAGAGGCAACTGATAGGATGGTTGCCATCTTTGTAATAAAATAAGTCCATTCATTCATAGCACTTACTTTTGGAGTAGAAGGTATTTTCAAGATGATTAATGGAGAAAAAGACTGGATGATGTTGAAATTGTGGGCAACAGTGAAAAAGTAATGGAGAACATTGTCCAATAATGCTTTGAGATCTAGTCAGATCAGGGGATGAACTGCTCAACAATTTAGCAATTAAACTTTAAATTTTTACCACTGGTGAAGTGCTCTTCCTTTGCCTGTTAAAGGATTCAAGTATGCTTGGACTTAGAATAGAAAAACCCAATTTTTGCAGATAAACAATTTTAATTATGCTTTGAGCATTGCAGTTTAAAGGATTTAGACACTTCTTTTCAAAGCTTCACGGCTCATGGAACCTTTTCTCCCACACAGAATTTCACAAACTGTCTCCAAGTAGAAATATGAGTTTCAATTAAACAAGACTGCACAAAAGTCAGAGTACACGATATAAAATACTGTTTAATTTTATAAATACAAGTTTAAAAAATTACTAAGTCTGAAGAAATTTGTTTTCTTTACCCTGTACTCCATGGAGAAGAGTCTGATGCCTCACCCTGAGTTAACATGTGTATATTAGGACCATGGGGACTTCCCAATAAAACAGGTGTTGTTGGTGCCCGTTGTGGTGTACTAATTATCTACATAGAAAATGGAAAAAACAGAAAAGGATTAAAAACCTGGTTAAATTGTTTAAATGCACTTAAAACTATATGGCAAGATCTTGGACCTACCCAGGCATAATTTGCAGAACTCCATCTCAAACCAAAAATGAGCCTCAACTAAATTATCCTAGTTTAAAGGCTAGATGTGTAGTAAATTAAATATTCATTATTAAAAGCTAGAAAATAATAAACTTTAATCACGATGCATTAAGTTTCAGGAGCAGTGTGATAATATATGTTTGTTTTCCTGCATTCAAATTATTTATGCGCAGTTTTAAGATGCATGTCATAATTTATTTATATCACACAAATATTGGCTTATGAATTCCTGGTGCAGTAATAATTATGCAAGTATAAAGACATACAATTGAATGGTATATTGGAAATGCAACATGCTGGATCGTAATGGCAGGATTACGTCCGTGCCTCTGATTTCTCCAAAATGACAGGTTAGGGCAAATTTCTTTAAACAGAGGGTTGTTTGACTGGGTGATGTCTAAGGCAGAGACCACTTCCATCCAAGGCAAAATAAATATCTGAACTAGGGGAGAATAAATGGCCATGATTGGAAAAGGATTAGATTTGATTGTTCGAACAAAGCTTTTTTCCATGTTGCCTGGTTCTAGACTATCAAAGGTTGTTTAAAAAGCCACTGATCAAACAGGGGCTTAGAGGGATAGAGGGGCCAAAAGTCTAATATTTTCTCTCCCAAATTCCACCCCATGCCACAAATGCAATCCCAGAAACAAAACATGACTTCCTCCCTGGTCTCTGGCAATGTTGATCTGAAGCTAGCCTTCAGGAGGTATAAAAGAGCAGTTTAGGAGCTCTCGGAAAGGATCTTGTATGTTAACAACGAGAATTACACTTATCAGCTGGTGTTAAAAATACCAGACCAATCGATTTTTCATCTCTTTTAACCGATCACCCCCAAAGAATTTAACCCCATCCCAAATTGTGTTTCCTCCTCTTCTAAAAATGGATTTTCTCTGTTGGAATAAAATATCGTTAACCATGAACAGATGTGAACGAAGGCATTGAGTGTTGGTAACCTAGTCACCTGTGTGCTTCTGAGGACAGGGGTGAAAGGTGATGGGTAAACAGCTGAGAGGTGACAGTCAAGCTTAATGCATTTTGAAAATTGTGAAACTAGTTATTGGTGAAGTTCAAAAATCTAGAGACGTTAAGTCATACTGTAACAGCTTCAGTCACCAAACAGAAGCAGCAACAAACTAACACTAATCCATGTTGAGTATGAGTTAGAATAGTACAAATCAGAGGATGCCACACTGGAATGGAAACCATACAGATTTTATGAGATCACAACGAAAGCAACATGTCCAGTTTTAGTTGCCAAGGCAGGGGAAACATTCAAACTTTAGAGACAACGCAGTGAAAGTAAATCTTTCTGTTGAAGAAAGATCAGTGAATCTGGGGTCTTCAGCCTTGAAAGGAGAATAATGAAAGACATTACAGGAGGAAAAGATTTTTAAGGTATGTAAAACAGCAACACAGAATATGTTATTTCAGGAAGATATTCAAAAGTAATCGAATCCCTACAAAGGAGCATAGGTTTAAACTGAAAGGAAAATTTAGGAAATCTGTGACAATTGAAGTGAGTTTGCAAATATAGAAGAGCAGAAAGACATGCAATAAATTTAGAGGCAGATGCTGCGACAGGTCACTAAAATAATCAGGTCACAACGGACAGAGTTATCTTTCACATTCCTATTTATCTTGTCCTCATATTAATGTAGATAACTCCTAGAAAAGCTCACTGAATAGTGAATAGGAATCTAACCTCTTCTCCCTTCTGACTTTGCACAATAGAGTGAGAAGCAGGGCACAGTTATAATATCCTGATTACAGCTCATCAAGTCTCATCATTTTCAAAAAGTGCCTACTTGGTTTTCAGAGCTACCAACACTCATTGAACCTTCAGAAGAGGTGAGATAAAGGGAAAGAAATGTTATACTGCAACAATCAACATTTGGTGTTTGAAAGCAGCATCCTTACCATCTGAGGAGCGTTACTAACATTTGATAGCCCCAGTGTTTTTGGCAAAATTTGTTTCCCTGGGGTGGTGAGATGCGAAGATGCTACTGTCACTAATGCAACTGTAAAGAGAAAGAGAGAGGTTGCAAGCACCAGCACCATCTTCTGGTATTCACATTAGCAATGGAAACACTTGGTAGTTCAAGATCTTCTAGCATCTGTATACTTGTCAATTACAAGAAATAAAAATGGAAGCCAGCTGGACAAGATATAAGCAAACAAGTTTCATAATTTTGTTACAACAAATATAACTTGTTTGTGCATTTAAAAAAAATGAAGCCAATGGATGTCAACAATATCCAAAACAACTAAATCTACTTTTGTAATTTTCATCTTAAATCAATGTTTTTTTCACAGAAGCCAATAGCTGGAAGCAATCACAATACTATACTCGTTATGCAGAATACCTTGCTTTCAGTTTTAATGATCAATTTTTTGCTCCAGTCAAAAGAAAATGTAGATACTGCTCAGCAGGTAAGATTGAGACTATTATCGCAGTAGGATGAGACATTTAGGACTGATATCATGAAGCCTTTCACGTAAAAAGTAAACAATCTCATTATCTAGGCGTGGTAATACAGCCATAAAGACCAGACACTGATCAAAATACAGGTTCTTTGTTAAACTAGATTTCAAGAAGGGATGATTCACTCTGACAATTGGAATGAAGTGGGTGACAAAATTAGCCAGTTTTACTGTATAACATTCAGCGATCCCTTCTAAAAAGTACGCATGTGGATGTCAAGGGAGAATTGGACTGGGTTTAACCGTAATGCCCTCCTTAGGCAAATAGCTTGCCAACACTCACTGTATAGGCTCACGATGAATAATCATTTAGGTGAGAGCTACCAAGTGCCAGCTGGCACCTGTAAAAGAAACGTCTGAATCAACAGGACTCTCTTGTAAAGGAGGGAGAAGTTGCTCAATGGAACCTGATATTGCAAAAATTGCTAATTTACATCTAGAAGATTCACACAAATACACATTTCACTTTGTTCTGTCCATGTCCCTTTATGCAGCTGGAATTTGTGAATAATTTGAGTATTTCATTTTGATTGGTTATGAAACTAACAGCACCACCACTGAAGCTAGGCAATGTTATGTTAATCTCCACTTCAGCTGAAGTTCTAATGGGTTGTTCTTAAGGGGTACCTTTGCAGATAGCTAGAGCACAATGCAGATGGATTGACGCCATAAAAACAACTGATACAGGTACAGTACCCAAAGTCTGGCTGTGGATAACTGGAAATGTCAAAGACTGGATATTTTTGATACTCTGTTAAATCAGTGAAGAGTCACCTATTTTGCAGGAGTCCCAACACAGCAGACAGCATTTTTCCAAATGGCAGGCAGTAAAGGATACCATATCCTTCAGGGGTGCCTGTCCAATGGTATCATAGAATCCCAACTATTCACAATATATATTAATAATTTAAATGAGGGAACTAAATGCCATATCTTCAAATTTGCAAAGTAGGTGAGCTGTGAGGATGATGCAGAGATGCTTTAGTGTGATTGGTACAAGTTGAGTGAGTAGGCAAATGTGTAGCAGCTACCGTATTACATGAATAAATAAGGTTATCTGCATTGGCAGAAAAAAATTAGGAAGACAGATTCTCTAAGTGGCTATAAATTGAGAGAGTGGATTGGCAACGAGACTTGGATGTCCTCATACATCAATCGCTGAAAGCAAACATGCAGATGCAGTAGGTGGTAAAGAAGGCAAATGGTATGTTGGTCTTAATAGCACGGGAATTACAGTACAGGAACAGGGATGTCTTGCTGCAATCGTACAGGGCCTTGGTGAGGCCAAACCTGGAACAGTGCATGCAGTTTTCATTCCTTCATCTGAGGAAGGATGCTCTTGCTATAGAGGGAGTATAGCAAAGGTTTACTAGACTGATTCCTGGGTTGACAGGACTGACATATGAGGAGAGATTGAGTTAGTTAGGATTATATTTGCTGGAGTGCAGAAAAATGAAGGGGAACACAGAAACATAAAAAATTCTAACAGGACTAGACAGGGCAGATGCAGGAAGAATGTTCTCGATGATGGGGGAATCCAAACCCAGAGGTCATAGTGCAATATCTTTTAGGATTGAGTTGAGGATAAATTTCTTCAACAAAAGAGTGATAAGACTGTGGAATTTGCTACCAAGGAAAGCAATTGAGGCTAAACCATTTAATGCTTTCAAGGAGATGGTTTTGGCTCTTGGGGCATAGGGATAAAAGGATATGGTGGTGGTGTGAGGAGGAGAAAGAGGGAGAGAGAGAGAGAGGGAGAAGCACGATCAGACTCAAGCTAGATGATCAGCCATGATCACATTGAATGTAAAAGCAGGTTCGAAGGACCTGCTTCTATTTTCTATGTTTCTACCTAAGAGGCCTAATATCCATTTCATGCTCCATTTATGCAATTGGTTTACCCTGAATGCAGCTGCCAAAGACAACAAAGCTTAAGCAGCAGCTTAAGGAGTCACTGCCAATAATCTACCAGAAAATGTAAAAAACTTGCAGGCTTGTATAAAAAGTCAAGAGGTGAAGGAATACATGAAAAACATGGTGTGCTGTTGGCCACAGAATTGATTGTTATATTCTCCTCCTTCCTGGTCACTGACCCCCATTTCCAGGCTATTCCTATGTTCCAACACCTGACAGTCACAGTAGGCTGAAATTAAAATGAGTCTTCACAGCTTCTCTGGAGATGCCCAGCATACATGTACAGTCTTCCAGCCTGATTACAAATCCAAGTTCCAAAACCCAGGAAGATCCAAAATCTGGCAGTTTCAATTATGAGGGTGCTGGATTTTGGTCACTGGACCTGCATCCAGCAGGGATAAGAAATAACTAAATGCATTGCTCTCTCTCTAGCCATATATATATATGGCTGAGTGAATATTCACATCCTTTCAATTAATTGTTTAGCCATCAGCATCACCAGACTACCAAGTTCTGTTAGATTCAGTTCAGCATGACACATAACACTAAAAAGCTGCAACATAGGTTGCTAAGACATAGTTTGCTCAAGTAGAACTCCTAATCACAATCAAATTGTCATGTGCTCGATAGATGTACGAGAAGAATGGAGAGAAAAATCATGCTCAACCATTCTCACAATTGGATTTGGAGTACAATTAGTAGAGGTCTGTGAACAGATTATCTGCATAATGAAAAGAAATGGAGAAAATGTAACCGGTCTTTAGTTTGTGTTATCAGTTTGCAGATTGCACTAGAAAGCCCCATTTTTCAACTATTTTCTTCTGAATGCTCTATTATTCTCGTCTTCTTTCAATCAAGCAGGCAGCAACCAGCGAACGAACTCATCATTTCTACCCACTTGTTTTAAAGCCAACTTAAAATTTGCAGAACTCATCCCATTCCACCCCCCTAGTATATGGGAATGTGCCACCCCCCATGGTTTTATTAATGATCAATACTTACTTTTTGCTGGACTAATATTCTGATCTGTAAAAACTTTTATTTCGCCATTACTTTCTATTATTCCAATCTATGAAAACAAACACAAGTATTATAAATTTTATTTGAGTACAGCTTAATGAACAAAACAATGATGACAAGGTTGAACAATTCAGTTCAGCACCATTTTTGTTATTTTTAGTTCATAAGATACAAGATATAAGAGCAGAATCAGGCCATTCGGTCCATCGAGTCTGCTCTGTCATTTGATCATGGCTGATATTCTCCTCACCCCCATAGCCCTTCAACCCATTATCAATTAAAACATTTTCTTCATTCTTTGATAGGTAATAAAGATCAGAGACATACAATTTGTTCCTAGCTTCTATTACTGTTATGTTATTTTGTATGCAGCCGTTAGAAATCCAATTCAAGGGAACAGTGGCTTATTTTCTTCCTCCCAGTTTCGAGAACTTTAGCCATCATCCATTTCTTAACCACAGAGGGACGATCAGAAACTAAATCTGCAGGGAATGGCTGGTGTTAGCCCAAGTCACGCCAAAACATGCACTATAATCTCACTATGTGTGTGTTATATATTATGTAGAGGAACAAATGTTCTTATGAAGCATGATGTCCCTGAAGATAGGGTGCAACCAAGATTAACATACCAATAAGCTGTAGATAAGACGTCTTTACAACATTTATGGATGTGGCAATTCAGATAAACGCACTTCCTTATTAATATTACACTGTCAGCAAAACTATGCTGTATGCTTAAATTCACTCCTCAAAGCAACACTTTCAGATCAATCTAAAGTAACAACTACAGTAACTTTGAAACAAAATCTTGCATTTATATAATGCTTTTTACATCACCCAGATATCAGTCAAGCAAGTGGGTATAATTGTTCTAATGTAACAAATATGACCTACACACAAAGCTCCAATAAACAGCAATGTGATAGTGGCCAGATGAACCATTTAGAGATGTTGATTGAAGGATAAATATTTGCCAGGACACCAGGGAAAACACCTCCTTTTCTTTGAAATAATGCTTTAATATCTTTTACATTCACCAAAGCAGGCAGACAGATATGGGTTTTCATTCTGTTATGATCAGAAACTCCAAGGTATATTCTGAAGTTAACCTAAACTTTAACATTTGATTTTGGCATTAGGGTGAGCACAAGGTGTTCCACTGCAGGTATGATGCAACTGACCCACCAGGAAGCTTTTACCAAAACAGTTAGAATATTTTAAAAAATTAGCATAATTTTTACCAATTAAAATATTCAAACATGACAACGTGTAATTCTTAACAGCTAGTTCTCTATTGTTCCAATGTGGCAGTATCACGATAGACATAAAACCCTTCTTTAAAATCCATTAGCACAAAAACCAGATATACGTACATCAATACTAGATTTCCAGCCTTTAACACCTCTGCTCAGAGATCCAGACAGCAGTTTCCAGAGAAGGATATACCCCTCAAAGAGTAGAACTTCACCGAAGTAAACCTAATCTTTGACAGCTCCCGATCTCCAGACTTCAGAGACACAAAGTGTTACCTCATTCTGCAACTTCCAAGACAGTAGCTCTCATATAGCAGAATCTCAGAAAGATCCACTCCCAAATATCAGACTTAGAGAAAGACTTATTTCTTGGCAGATTCCAGTTTCCAACCTGAGACAAAAGAGAGGCACTGCTTTCTAACAATTCAAAGTAGCATCTGACTTGATTCTTCTGTGTAAGCCTAGCTCCATGCTGTCATTTGGCCAACTTGTCAATCAACCTAATGAGGTCCTACTCTGCAAAACCCCAGGAGAACCACTAAAAAGAGCTGAGCAGCATTAGTCCAGATTAAAATGAACAACCTAACAATTAGGAGCAATTACAATGCAGGCTGCTGGATATAGACAAATTTGCATTGGTAATAAAAAACCTGCTAAAACAGATCTTGCACCACAGACATGACAAATATCATCACAATTCATCTCACTGGAAAGACAACACCTCCAACAATGCATATTATCTCAATACTGCACTTGAATACCAACCTCGATTTTTGTGCTCAAGTCCTGGAAAGGAACTTGAATCCAGAATCTTGTGACTAAGGTGGGAGTGCTATCAAGTGAGCCACAGATGACACAATGTATAGCTTAACTCCCAAGGTGCTTCACAGGAGGGATATCAACCAGACTTTAACAGAGCAGAGCATGCTCCAAAACATTGGGACTGATGACTGAAAATTTGATAGAGGTAAGTATTAAGGAGTGTGTTAAGGAGAGAAAGTAGAAGAGGCAGAAAGTTTTAAGGAGGGAATTTCAGAACTTAGGGTCCAATAAGTGGAGAGAACGTCAGTGTAGCAATTGAAACAGGAAGTGCAAGAGGTCAGAAATGCAGGAGCACACAGATTTCTGAGGATTGTAGGGATGGAGGAGGTTAGAGGGACAATGACCAGCAATGTCATGGATGGAATTTAAAAACAAGGATGAGCATTTTCAAAATTACGGCAATCCTGGCCAGGAGCCACTGTATGTTGACAATCACAGGAATGTAAATTATGGTACAGGTGGCAGTGTTTCAGAAGAATTTAAGTTTATGGAGAATGGAAGATGTGCCTTGGAAATGTAAAGTCTAGAGGTAAACCAAAGCATAGTTAAGGGTTTTACAGTAGATGAGCTTACACAGGAGAAAGTGAGGCAATTGTAGAGATGGAAATAGGCAGCCATTTGGCACAGAATCACAACCAGAAGCTCACCTTGCACTCAAAGGTTGCGAACAGTCTGCTTCAGTCACAGTCAGTTGCCTGGGAGACAAGTGTGATTAAGGAACAATTGAAGACAATTGTTTTGGTCTTCCCAACATTTAATTGGAGGAAATTTCTCCTTGCTCAAATGGACGTTGGATGAGCAAGGCTGACAATTTAGAGACAGTGGAATGAGCAAGGAGATGGCAGTAAGCTAGAGATGGGTGTTGTCTTATATATTGAATTTGCATTAGTTGAGTGGTTTTTCTGTTAAAAAATGTGTCAATTTCTTAATCAAGATATTTAAGCGACTGTCTTTGAAGGTCAGGCAACTCAGTAATATTTGTGATCATTTCATACAGACTGGTTTATGTTTCTTGAACTTCTTTTAAAAGCTAGATAACACTGCTCAACCTTGGTGGCTACAGAACATTAACAATCAGCATCTGCAACAAAAACAAACTTAGCAGGTCTGGCAGCATCTGGGGACAGGGGAACACCTTTTTGAATATATATGACTCTTCTACAGAACTGAGATAGAATTATATACATACATAGCTGGAGAGGGGAGGTAGTCATGATGTGGGCATGCCGGCGTTGGACTGGCGTAAACACAGTAAGAAGTCTGACAACACCAGGTTTTAGTCCAACCTATTTATTTGATAATATACTCACAAGCTTTCGGGGTTAGCCCGAAAGGGAGGTAGGGCAGAGGAAGGTCAGAGTTGACAAAAAATTTCTTCTGTCATAGGCAAATGAATCTGTGGAATTCTTTACTACACAGGGCCGTAGAGCCTGTGTCATCAGTGTGTTCAAGGCCGAGATGGACATATTTTTAACCAAAAGGGAATCAAGGGTAATGGGGATAAGGCAGGACAGTGAAGTTAAGGATTATCATATCAAAATCAGCCACGATCTCACTGAATGGCAGAGAAGGCTCAATGGGCCGAATTGCCCACTGCTGCTTCTATATCTTAAGGTCTTATGGTCATGGCTAGAAACAGAAGATAGGAGCAGAAGGAGGCCATTTAGCCCTTCGAGTCCGCTCTGCCATTCATTACAACCATGGCTGATCATCCAACTCAATAGCCTAATCCTGCTCTTTTCCCATAACTTTTGCTCCCATTCGCCCTACGTGCTACATCCAGCTGCCTCAAATACATTCAGTGTTTTGGCAACTACTTCCTGTGGTAATGAATTCCACAGGCTCACCATTCTTTGAGTGAAGAAATGTTTCCTCACCTCTGTCCTGAATGGTCTACCCTGAATCCTCAAGAGTGTGACGCCTGCTTCTGGACTCCCCCACCACTGGAATATCTTCCCTGCATCTACTCTGTCTAGTCCTGTTAGAATTACATTAGCCTCCACAAGATTTCCCCCCACCCCCCCGCCATTCATCAGAACTCCAGCAAAAATCCTAACCAAGTCAATCTCTCCTCATACATCAATTCCGCCATCCCCAGAATCAACATGGCAAACCATCACTGCACTCCCTCGAGGGCATCCTTCCTCAGAAAAGGTGGCTAAAACTGCACACAATACTCTACATGTGGCCTCACCAAGGCCCTGTATAATTGCAACAACAAGTCTCTGTTCCTGTACTCAAAACCCCTCGCAATCAAAGCCAACATGCCAATTTGCCTTCTTTACCGCTTGCTGCATCTGCATGCTTACCTCCAGTGATTAGTACACAAGGACACCCAGGTCCCGCTGCACACTCCCCTCTCAATCAACAGCATTCAGATAGTAATCTGCCTTCTTGTATTTGCTTCCAAAGTGAACAACCTCTCACTTATTTAAATCATACCACATCTGCCATTGACTTGCCCACTCATCAATCTGTCCAGATCATGCAGAGGATCTCTGCATTCTCATCACAGTTCACCCTCCCACTAAACTATTTGTTCACTCACACAAATCATTAATATAAATTGCGAATAGCTGGAGTCCCAGCACCGATCCCTGTGGCACCCCACTAGATAGCGCCTGCAATTTGAAAAGCACCCATTAATTCCTACTTTGTTCCCTCTCTACCCAACCAGTTTTCTATCCATCTCAATACACTTCCACCAATCCCATGCACTTTAATCTTGCACAATAATCATTGGTGCAGGACTTTGACAAACACTTTCTGAAAGTCCAAATATACCACATCAACTGGTTCCCCATTATGAACTCAACTAATTACATTTTCAAAGAATTTCAACAGATTTGTTAAGCATGACTTGCCCTTCATAAATCCACACCGGCTCTGTCTGATCCTGCCAATGCTTTCTAAATACTCTGCTCTAAAGTCCTCGATAATGGATTTGAGAATTCTCCCCATGACTGACGTTAAGCTATAATTCCGTTTTTTCTCTACCTCCCTTATTCAATATTGGAATGAAATTCGCTACCCCCCAATCTTCAGGGTCTGTCTATAGTATCCTGGAAGACAACCACCAATGCACCCATTATTTCTAGAGCCGCTTCAAGTACTCTGGGATATAGATTATCACGTGCTGGGGATTTATCTGCCTTCAATCCCAGTTTTCCCAGCACCATTTCTCTACTAATACTGATCTCCCTCAGTTCTTCCCTCTCACTAAAGATGTCAAAGCTAAGGAGAGACTTAAAAGATGTCATGGACATAAGATAAAGGAGATGTGAACGATGCCATTAATACTGAGTTGAAGTGGGAAGTGACCGGAAGGTTGAGGTCATGCTTGTGGACAGAGTGAAGGTGTTCTGCAAAGCAGTCATCCAGTCTGTTTAGCTTTCCCAACATAGAAAAGACTGCACTGGGAGCAGCAAATACAATAGACTAAATTATGAAAAGTGAAATGCTGCTTCATCTGAAAGGAGTGTTTGGCCATTGGACAGTGAGGAAGAAGATAAATGGGCAGGTATTGCATGTTCTGTGATTGCATAAGAAGGTGCTACAGGAAGGGGATGAGAGGTTGGGGGAATGGAGGAGTGGACCAATGTGTCACAGAGGGAGTGACCCCTGTGCAATGCTGTCAAAGAGGGTGAAGGGGAAAGATATGTTTAATGGTGGTATCATACTGGAGTTAGTGGAAACAGTTCAATGAGGCAGAGGAAGGGGGTTATAGTATCTGCAAGCTGAGATTCATTCATGGGATGTGGGTGCCACTGGCTAGGCCAGCATTTATTGACTATGTGGATTTGATTTATTGTCACATGTATTAGTATATAGTGAAAAGCATTGTTTCTTGTCCACTAGACAGAAAGCATATTGTACATAGGAAAGGAAAGATGATGCAGAATGTAGTGTCTCAGTGATCATTAGGGAGTACAGAAAAATCAACTTAACATGAGTTAGATCTAGTCAGAAGTCTGATGGCAGCAAGGAAGAAGCTGTTCGAGTTGGTTGGTACATGACCTCAGAATCTTTTTCCCAATGGAAGGTAGTGGAAGAATGCCCGAGGTGCGTGATTATGCTGGCTGCTTTTCCGAGGCAGCAGGAAGTGTAGACAAGTGTCAATGGATGGGAGGCGTACTTCCCTAATGGACTGGGCTTTGTAGCTTCTTGTGGCCTTGGACAGAGGAGGAGCCATACCAAACTGTGATACTACAAGAAAGTATGCTTTCTATGGTGCATCTGTAAAAGTTGGTAAGAGTAGTAGCAGACAAGTCAAATTTTCTTTGTCTTCTGAGAAAGTAGAGGCGTTGGTGGGCTTTCTTAACTACAGGGTCGGCCTGGAAGGACCAGGGTAGGTTTTTGGTGATCTGGACACTTAAAAACATGAAGCTCTCGACCATTTCCACGGCATCCAAGTTATTGTAGACAGGAGGGTATCCTCCACTACGCTTCCTTATTAGTCAGGAAATTGAATTGGGTCAATTGGGATTAAAACCCGATATGACCCCAGGGCTTAATGCTCTGTATCAAGGAAGTGGCCCTAGAAATGGCGGTTGCATTGTGGTGATCATTTTCCAGCATTCCAGTGGATTGAAGGGTAGCTAATGCAACCCCACTTTTTTAAAAAGGAGGGAAAAAACAGAATTATAGACCAGCTAGTCTGACATCAGTGGTGGGCAAAATGCTGGAGTCAATTATTAAGGCTATAACATTTGAGCATTTGGAAAGCAGTGACAGGATTGGTCCAAGTCAGCATGGGTTCGCTAAAGAGAAATTGTGCTTGACAAATCTTCTGGAATTTTGAGGTTGTGACCAGTGGAGTGAACAAGGGTGAACCAGTGCTTTTGTGTATATGACTTTCGAGAGGCTTTTGACAAGATGCCACACAAGAGATTAGATGTGCAAAATTAAAACTCATGGTATTGGGGGTAAAGTATTGATGTGCTTGAGAACTGGTTGGCAGACAGGAAGCAGAAAGTGGGAATAAACAGGTCCTTTTCAGATGGCAAGCAGTGGCTAATGGGGTACCGCAGGGTTCATTAATATATATTGTGAATAGCTGGGACTCCCGCTGTTCACAGTATACATTAGTGATTTGGATGAAGGAATTGAATGCAATATCTCCAAATCTGCAGACAACACTAAGCTGTCTGGCAGTGTATGCTGTGGGGAGAATGCTAAGGCTGCTGAGTGGAAAAATACTTGGCAACTGCAATGCAGATAAATGACAGGTTATCCACTTTGGTGGCAAAAACAGGAAGGAAGATTATCTGAATGGTGACAGTTTAGGAAAAGGGGAAGTGCAATGTGACCTGGGTGTCATGGTGGAATAGTCACTCAAGGTTGGCATGCAGGTACAGCAGCCAGTGAGGAAAGCTAATAAGCATACTGGCCTTCATAGCAACTGGATTTGAGTATAGGATTAAGGATGTCTTGCTGCAGTCATACAGAGGACTGCAGAAATGCTTTAAGGATGTTCTCAAAGCATTCCTGAAGAAATCAAACATGCGTCATGGAAGTCCCTGGCATGTGACCAAACAGAATGGAGAAGCTTATTCAGGAAGACAAAGTACACGAGAAACTTCAAAGTTGAGATGTTGAACAGAGGGGAAAAAAGCTCCAAACCTTTCATCTACCCGATCCTTCAAGCACTACGTGCCCCATCTGTAGATCATATACTGGACTTATCTGCCAACTTAGAAGCGTAACCAGAGTCAAAGCAAGTCATCTTCTATTGAGGTACTGCCCAAGAAAATAGCAACAACCACAACCAGACTTATGTTGCTTAGTTTTTAATCTTTTTGCGCTGTCTCCAAACTCTCAGGCTAATTTTCTGCCTTCAATTTCCAGCTCCTCTTTTCTTCCTTCTGAATCTTAAAGTTTATTTATTAGTTGCACAAGTAGGCTTACATTAACACTGCAATTAGGTTACTGGGAAAATCCTCTAGTCACCACTTTTTTGGTACACTGAGGGAGAATTTAGCATAGTCAATGCACCTAACCAGCACATCTTTTGGACTGTGGAAGATACCAGAG
The DNA here is from genome assembly GCF_965287045.1 of Carcharhinus amblyrhynchos. Lineage (NCBI taxonomy): Eukaryota > Metazoa > Chordata > Chondrichthyes > Carcharhiniformes > Carcharhinidae > Carcharhinus > Carcharhinus amblyrhynchos. The sequence goes on from NC_137327.1 coordinate 129,662,323, forward strand.
CAAACTCAGACTCCATACAGACAGTGACCCAAGCCAGGAATTGAACCCAGGTCCCTGGCACTGTGAGGCAGCAGTGCTAACCACCGTGCCGCCCCAACAGCTTCTATTAAACTGCTTAGATAGTTTAAATCCTCCCCAACAAAACTAGTAAACTTGCCCACATGTATATTAGTCACAGCATTGTTAGGGAGCAACCTGCCCAACGAGTACCCTCCCAAGAGGGTCTCAATGCCCAAGGAACTAAAACCCTCACTAGAGTACCATCTCTCCAACCTCACATTCATCCCTTTCATCCTATTTCTGTACCCATTCGTACATAGCATTAGGGGTAATCATGAGATTACTATTTTTGAGATCCTGCTTCTTATCCTTTTTAACTCCAAGTCTGCCTGATGGACCTTAACCCGTTTTGCATCTGTCATTGGTGCAGTTATGGACCATGACCTCTTGCTATTCACATTCCCCCTCCAGAATGCTTACAGCCTGATATCCTTCACCCTAACACCAAGGACAACATACCATTCTGGAATCACATCTGCTACGACAAAAATGCCTTTCTGCTCCCCTAAACCATAGAATACCCTGCAATTACTACTCTTTTGACTTTTATCCGCGGTTAAGATGGTTCAGAAAACCCTGGCTTTTAAAAATTAATAAAATTACTGAACAGAGGAAATTAACTTCGAATAAAGCACCACAATGTGCCTTATACTCACCGTGCATAGACATTTACAGAACTACTGTTATGAAAACTAAACATATTTTAGATTTAAACAAGCATTTTTGAATGTATTGCACATCTTGGCCAAAATGCAAACTGCCCTGAAGCATAATGGGAAGAGTAAACTAAGTAGGCCACATTCTTTGTGAACAATAAGCCACAGAATATGTGTTAACAGAAAAGTCATGAAGCTCAAAATCTCATACTCTAAAAAAAATTCAAGTATATACATATATAAAAAAGAAAGTATTCAATTTTTACTGATAATATGGCACATTGAGGCGATGGAAATGTCACCTTGTCAACTCTGGCTTACGGTGAGAAAGCAACCATTGAAACTTATGGATTTACTCAAGTGATGTTGCTTAGTAACAGTAGGTAGGAACTCCTGGATCCTCTAGACCAATGAATTCCTAATTTTGCTGGAAGGTAGGATGTAGTTGACCAAGGTAAATAATGTATACTAATGCAATTGGAGCATTCAGTTAGGATGATAGGGTAGTCGGGAGAACTGAAGTTTCAAAAATGTATAACCATTTTGCCATTGCATTGTAAATTTCAGAAAGGAATTAGCGTGTCTGGCTGCCTTTCTCCCAGCACGTGTTGGTCAATAACTATATCTTTAACCAAGAGACTGTCATTTGCGAGTCTGTGTTTAGCTGAGTTCAGCTGAATACTTAGCATCTGAGAGAAAACCCCCACTTCACATACCTTCCCTATAAAGCCGAGCCACCATGTAATGGTTATTTATTTCTGTTTGTGTTATCAATTTGTCCATCTTTCTCCAAACACTGTAACAAAGAGAATCTTTAATTCTCTCTTTTTACCATTTTCCTACTTTGACCTTATTTTTTGGCCTTCTCGTACATTTGTATGTTCCTTCCCTCTTGTCAAACACTAGTGATCATTACCTGCATCACTATCTAAATCTCCCCCTCAGCTACTTAGTTTACAGCTCAGCTTTGGCTCCACCCTCCAGAGGAACCAACTCTCTTATCAGCATTCAGAACTGAACTAGATAGAAAGAGATGCTCTCTTCTGAACCGTCTGTTCGTGCAGTCCCTTGTAAGTTACAATGACAGTGTTAAAATCCAGGAATTTGGCGAGTGAAAAAATTCAAAGCAGAGGGAGGAAGTGCTATTCTGGATTTCACAAAAAAGAATGGCCCAAGAAAGGGAGCTGGAGCCAGCAAGGCCAGCGATCTTAAATCAGTTGGCGGTAATTAGGTGTGCAGGTAGGCTATTTTTAGGGATAAGGGTACTGCTGGCAGGACCTGTATTTATTGCCCATCCGTAATTACCCTTGAGGGACATTTTAAGAGTCAACCACATTGCTGTGAAGTCAATGTAGGCCAGACCGGGTTAGGTTTGGCAAATTTCCTTCCTTGAAGGAGATTAGTGAAGCGGATGGGTTATTATGACAATTGTTTCATGGTCATTAGACTTTAATTGTAGATTTTTATCAAATTCAAATTTCACCATTGGCAGCATATGTTTACACTACTGCCCCCTCTATACTGGGGCAACAGTTTAAACACATACTGGAAAGATACAAGCATCTTAAACTTAAGAGTAACAAGTTAAGCTCTACAATATGGTATCTTCCCATGCAATCACAAGAAGTGCAATACTGCCCTTTATCTCTTCCTCCTCACTGTTCAAGGCCCCAAATACCCCTTTCAAGTTAAGCAGCATTCCACTTGTACTTTCTTCAATTTGATTTACTGTATTCATTGCTCCCAATGCAGTCTCTTCTACATCGGGGAGACAAAGTTTAGACTGAGTGACCATTTTGCAGAACCTTTCATTAAGTCTGCAAACAATCTCAACCCCTCCCTATTGCATACTATTTTAACTCAGCACCTTGTTCCTATGTTCCCACCTTGGCTTCCTGCAATGCTCTAATGAAGCAGCATCTCATGTTCTGTTTGGGCATGTTGCAACACTTGGGATTCAATGCTGAGTTGGCAATTTTGTTTTTGACCTTTTCCCAACTTAAACCATGTTTTTTTTCAAACGTCCCTTATATGTAATGCCTTAATGCCCCCACCCTCCTACCTCAAATGGGCCATCTGTTTTTTTTGTCCTTAAAGTTGTTACTTTTAGTTGCAATTTCTACAGCTCTAACACATTCACCTCCCTTTCAGTCCTGACCAAGTGTCAAAGGACTCGAAACAATAGATAAAAGTTTATTTTTTGTCACGAGTTAGGTTTCATTAACACCGCAATGAAGTTACTGTGAAATTCCCCAGCTGTCACACTCCAGCACCCATTTGGGTACACTGGGGGAGGATTTAGCATTGCCAATGCACGTAACTAGTATGTCTTTCAGACTTTGGGAGGATCTAGAGCACCTGGAGGAAGCCCATGCAGACTCCACACAGACAGTGACCCAAGTTGGGAATAAAACCTGGGTCCCAGGCGCTGTGAGGCAGCAATGCTAACCACTGTGCCTAGATGCTGGTAGACCTGCTGAGTTTTTCCACATCCTCTGTTCATGTGATGAATAAGCATTGTGATATTCTAAACTTAATCTGAATAACTAACTGAAAACTAAATAAGGTAGATGATACTGTGCAAAGCACATGGGATCTATGGGAATCATGTCTGCAGCATGAGTCTGCAGTTACAGGAATTTTGGTTCAGTCGTTTAGCTTTAGAGAAACTTCGGGGATTGAGATTCATCAGGGAGGAGGAAAAGTTACCTGAACACTGTTCCAAGAGAGTTACACTCCTAAGGCTAGATACTTCAGAGTTGGGCCACGGTCAGGGGCAGGAGTGTGTGACTGTGATGGAGGTAGGTATAGGGATCCAGAGGTAGCACTGGAGGAGCCTCAGCCCTTCTAATTTTCCAGCAGGCTCTATGTTCTTGCAGAACGTGTGGAAGAGTAGGGACTGCAGGGAAAAATCTGTAAAGTAACAACAGCATGTGGTACAGAGTAACAGCCAACTGGATGGAGCAAGTGATTTAATTTAATATGGCACAGTATACTTAACGAGATATATGGCCCTCTGCAACGTGCCCAAGGCTGTGCATCTGACCAGTGCCAGGGTCAAGGCTGGACAGGAACTAGGAGTGGGAGGGGAAGGATTCAGTTGTTATGGTCCATGTGGGTAGCAACTACATTGGATTAAGAAAGAAGTTCTGCTGAGGAAGTATGAACAGCTAGGGACTAAACTTAAACGCAAAGGTAATAATCTCTAATACTACCTGAACCCCCAGAAAACTAGCATAAGGTTGTTAAAATCAGAGCGTGTGACTCAAAAATTGATGTGGGAAAAATTAGTTTTGATTCACAGGGCACTTTGACTGTGGAAAGTGGTAGCTGTATCATTGGGTGGCCTTCACATGAACCATTCTAGGTCCAGCACATGGGGAAAAGGGTTGTAAACTAAATAGTTGTGGAGAGGTTTGGCCTGATATTTGGAAAATTGAATTGAAAGTACAAAGCAATACAGTAGGGTAGGAGAAAGAGCATACAGCTTAAGACTGTACCAACAAACAAGGTCAGAGTAGGAAAATGGCAAAAAGACAGAACTAAAATTTCTTTAAAGCTTGCAACATTTGGAACAAGATGGATGAATTGACAGCATAAACAGAAATAAGTATATGGTATGATAGCCATTACAGAGGCATGGTTGCAAAGCGACCACAGTTGAGGCTAATATCACAGAGCATTTAACATTTCAGAAGGACAAGAAGAAAAGATGAGGTAGCTTGGTTATTAAAAGGTGAGATAGCACAGTTGTAAGCCATGAGCCTGGTTTGCAGGATCTAAATTGGGGTGGCACAGTAGCACAGTGCTTAGAACATAAGAACATAAGAAATAGGAGCAGGAGTAGGCCATCTAGCCCTTCGAGCCTGCCCCGCCATTCAATAAGATCATGGCTGATCTGTCGTGGCTCAGTTCCACATTCCCGCCCTCTCCCCATAACCCTTAATCCCCTCTCCCGCGTCTTAAAAATATTTAGCGAGGTAGCCTCCACCACTTCAACTGGCAGAGAATTCCAGATTCACCACCCTTTGAGTGAAGAAGTTCTTCCTCAACTCTGTTCTAAACCCCCCCCCCCCTTTATCTTAAGGCTGTGCCCCCTAGTCCTACTATCCTTTGAGCAGGAAGAGTCTCTCCACCTCTATCCTATCCATCCCATTCATCATCTTATACGTCTCAATGAGATCTCCCCTCATTCTTCTAAACTCTAACGAGTACAAGCCTAGTTTATTCAGCCTCTCCTCATAGCTCAACCCCCTCAACTCTGGCATCAGCCTAGTAAACCTCCTCTGCCAAAATATCCTTGCGTAAGTATGGCGCCCAAAACTGCACACAGTACTCCAGCTGCAGCCTCACTAATGCCCTATACAGCTGCAGCAAGACCTCCCTACTTTTATACTCAATCCCCCTCGCTAAGAAGGCCAGCATCCCATTCGCCTTCCTGACCACCTGCTGCACCTGCAAGCTGGGTTTTTGCGACTCATGCACAAGGACCCCGAGGTCCCTCTGCACCGTCGCCTGCTGCAGTTTTTCACCACATAAGTAATAATCCTTCCTACCGTTATTCCTACCAAAGTGGACCACCTTGCACTTGCCAACATTAAATTCCATTTGCCAGTTCCTGGCCCATTCGCCCAGCCCATCTAGATCCTTCTGCAGACTCTCTACACCCTCTGCACAATTTGCCGTTCCACCAATCTTGGTGTCATCAGCAAATTTCGACACCATACACTCGGTTCCCTCCTCCAGATCATCTATATAAATGGTAAATAGCTGATTGCTACTTCACAACGCCACAGAACCAGATATGATTTCTGGCTTGGGTCACTGTGTGGAATTTGCGTGCTCTGTCTGTGTGGGTTTCCTCCAGATGCTCCGGTTTCCTCCCACATTCTGAAAGACATGCTGATTAGCTGCATTGATCCGAATAGGCAGTGGACTGTGGCGACTAGGGAATTTCACAGCAACTTCATTGCAGTGTAAATGTAAGCCTTACTTGTGACTAATAAATAATCTTTAACTTTAAACAAAGAATCAGTCTGGGTGGGAAAATAAATGTCAAAGTAGTAATTGTGGGGGACCTTCCCAACAATAACTACCCTGTAGGACAGAATCAAGAAATAATGAGGGCTTGTTCATTTCATTTTATTACTCATGGGATGTGGGTGCCACTGTCTAGGTCAGCCGTCTTCTTGAATGACGGGTACTGCAAAAATCATGGGAGGCTTTGATCATCATATACTTTAGACAATTCAAATTGGCAAAGGTAGCTTTGGAAGATGAATTCATAAGAATGTATTTGGGATAAAATACATTTTGGAACCAACTGGGAAACAGGCTATGTTAGATCTGGTAAAACAACGATTGAAGATGCTGGCGTTGGACCGAGGTAAATACAGTAAGTCTCACGAAACCAGGTTAAAGTCCAACAAGTTTATTTGGTAGCAAAAGCCACTGGCTTTTGGAGCACTGCTCCTTCATCAGGTAAGTGGGAGTTCTGTTCACAAATAGGGTATATAAAGACAAACTCAATTTACAAAATTATGGTTGGAATGCACATCTTTACAGGAATCAAGTCTTAAAGGTACAGACAATGTGAGTGGAGAGAGTTAAGCACAGGTTAAAGAGATATGTATTGTCTCCGACCAAGACAGTTAAGAGATTTTGCAAGCATAGGCAAGTCATGGGGGTTACAGACAGTGTGACATGAACCCAAGATCCCAATTGAGGCTGTCCTCATGTGCGGAACTTGGCCATCAGTCTCTGTTCAGCGACTCTGCGTTGTCGTGTGTCGTGAAGGCCGCCTTGGAGAACACTTACCCTAAAAGAGGCCAAATGCCCATGACCGCTGAAGTGTTCCCAACAGGAAGTGAACACTCTTGCCTGGTGATTGTCAAGCATAATTCATTCATCTGTTGTCGTAGCATTTGCATGGTCTCCCCAATATACCATGCCTTGGGACATCCTTTCCTGCAGCGTATCAGGTAGATAACGTTGGTCAAGTTGCAAGTGTACTGTGTACCTGGTGGATGGTATTCTCACATGAGATGATGGCATGTGTTGATGACCCGGCATGTCTTGCAGAGGTTGCTGTGGCAGGGTTGTATGGTGTCGTGGTCACTGTTCTGAGAATAAAGCGGCATGGTAGCACAGTGGTTAGCGCGGCTGCTTCACAGTTCCAAAGACCTGGGTTCGATTCCTGGCTTGGATCACCGTCTGTGTGGAGTTTGCACATTCTTGTGTCTGTGTCGGTTTCCTCCGCATGCTCTGGTTTCCTCCCACAGTCCAAAGACGTGAGGGGTAGGTTGATTGGCCATGCTAAAATTGCCCCTTAGTGTCCTGAGATGCGTAGAGGGGTTAACGGTAGGGCCTGGGTGGGATTGTGGTCAGTGCAACTTGACGGGCCAGATGGCCTCTTTCTGTACTGTAGGGTTTCTACGATTCTGATGATTCTTGCAACTCGGCCAACGTTGTCTACCTGATACACTGCAGGAAAGAATGTCCTGAGGCATGGTCCATACTACATTGGAGAGACCACGTAGACGCTGCGACAACAGATGAACGAACGCCGCTCGACAATCACCAGGCAAGAGTGTTCTCTTCCTGTTGGGGAACACTTCAGCAGTCACGGGCATTCAGCCTCTGATCTTCGGGTTAAGTGTTCTCCAAGGCAACCTTCACGACAACGCAGAGTTTCTGAGCAGAGACTGATAGCGAAGTTCTGCACACGAGGATGGCCTCAAACATCTCAGGTTCATGTCACAGTATCTGTAACCCCCATGACTTGCTTAGGCTTGCAAAAATTTCACTAACTGCCCAGGCTGGAGACAATACACATCTCTAACCTGTGCTTAACCCTCTCTCCACTCACATTGACTATACCTTTAAGAATTGATTCCTATAAAGACTCACATTCCAACCATTATTTTGTAAATTGAGTTTGTGTCTTTATATGCCCTGTTTGTGAACAGAACTCCCACTTACCTGATGAAGGAGCAGCACTCTGAAAGCTAGTGGCTTTTGCTACCAAATAAGCCTGTTGGGCTTTAACCTAGTGTTCTAAGGCCTTTTGCAAAGTATAATGAAACAGAATTTAAGGACTCATCGTAAAGGATCCTATAGATATGTCTGATCATATCATTCAATTTGATGGTGAGAAATGTCGTTCTGATACTAGTGACTACAACTTCATAAAGGCAATTAAAGGGTAGAAAGATGAGTTGGCAGACATGGAAAACAAAAATAGGTTAAGAGGTAATATGGTAGATAAGCAATGGCAGAGTTTTAAAGATTTTACGAAGGTATTTCATAACTCTGAACTAAGGTATATTCTACTGAGAATGGAAAAACTCCAAGAAGAATCTGTGGCTAACTAAGAAAGTCAAGGGTGGTATCAAATTTAAAAAAAATGTGCAATGCTGCAAAGATTAATGGTAGGCTAGAGGATTGGGAAAAGTAGAAACTAGCACAGCAAAAATGGGGGGGTGGGGGGAAATCAAACAATGGGAGAAACTGAAAGAGAAAATGGGAGAAAACTCAAGAAATATAAAAACAAAATAAAAGCTTCTACAGGTACAAAGAAAGGATAGAAGATAATGATCTTTAGATGGCAAGACTGGGTAATTAACAATGGAATAAGGAAATGGCTGAGACTTTGAACAAATTTTTTACCTGTCTTTGCAGTAGAAAACACAAAATGGGCCCTAAGGGGTAAACAGGGGTAAATGAAGGGAGAAACATAAAACAATGACGAGAGAAAATATATTGGGAAAACTAATACTACTAAAGGCTGGTGGGTCCCCAGGACCAAATGGCCTGCATTCTAGAGTCTTAGAGGAAGTGGCTGCAGAAATGGTGAATACATTGGTTGCAATCTTCCAAAATTCCAAGATTCTAGGAAGGTCCAAGCAGCTTTGTAAACCACAAATCTAACAACATTTAAGGAGAGAGACTGGAAGCAGGAACCTGTAGGCCAGTTAGTCCAACGTCTGTCATTGGGAAAATGTTAGAATCCATTACTGTAGAGGCAATAGTCTGACATTTAAAAAATTACATCATCAGGCAGAGTTAACATGGTTTTGTAAAAAAAATCTGTCTCTCAGATTTATTAGAGCTCTCTGAGGATGTGACAAGCAGAATGCATAAGGGGAACTCGTAGCTGTGTCGTATTGGATTTCAATTGGGAATCTGATAAGGAACTACATAAATGGTTACGACACAAAATCAGAGCTCATGATGTAGAGAGCGATATGTTAGCATTAGTTGTTCTGGATGCATAGTGGCGAGTACTACTGCCTCACAGCATCAGGGTTTGATTCCAGCCTTGGGTTACTATTCGTGTGGAGTTTGTGCAATCCGCCTATAGTCGTGTAGGTTTCCTCCGGGTGCTCTGATTTCTTCCTATAGTCCAAAGATGTCAAAGTTAGGTGGATTAGCCATGTTTGTGTGAGGGATTACAGGAGTAGTGTGGAGCGGAGGTGGGTCTGAAAAGATGCTCTTTTTTGGTACAGACTTGATGGGCCCAAAGGACTGCTTCTGCACTGAAGGAATTCCATGAACAAAAGATTGGCCAACTAACTGAAAACAGAATCAGGATAAATTAATTATTTTCATGCAGACAAGATGTAACTAGTGGAATGCCACAGGGATTGGTACTGAGGTCTGAACTATTTTATGATCTATATTAATGACTTAGATGAAGGGACTGAGTAGCCAAATCTGCAGATGATATAAAGATAGGTAAGAAATCAAGTTGCAAGAAAGTCATGAAAGGTCTCAAAAGGTACATGAAGCAAGCAGGCAAAAATTACCAGAAGCTGCAAGGAAGGGACAAAATGTGCGAACGTCATTTTGCAACCAGGAATTATACAAATGCAGAAAAACTTGATAATACAACAAACTTAAAGATTGTGTCTGAATGCACAAAGCATTCAGAACAAAATTAAAGAGACAGAAGGTTATGATTTGGTGGCAATTACTAAAACAAGGAGTTACAAGGAGACCAGGGCTAGGAATTTAATATGCAAGGGTACTCAATATTTCAGAAGGATTGTCAGAAAGAAAAGGAAGGTAGTGTACTTTCCGACTGAAGGAAGGAATCATTGCTATAGTGAGAAATTATATAAGCAGTGGAGATCAAAATATGGAATCAGTTCAGGTGGAAATAAGGAATAGCAAAGGAAAGTCATCACTGGTGGGAGTAATCACTAGGTCCCCAAACAGTAATTCTGCAGTGGGACACAGTATAAACCAGGAAATACTGGGGACTTGTAAGAAAGACGCAGCTATAATCATGGGGAATTTTAATTGGATTAACCAAATTGGAAAAGCTAGCTTCAAGGGAGAGTTCAGTGAATGTGTTAGAGATTGTTTCATGGATCAATACGTTGTGGAACAAACCAGAAAGCAGACTATCCCGGATTTGGTATTGTGTAACGAACAGGGGTTAATTAATGAACTCAGTTAGGGATCCTTGAGGGAAGAGTGATCATAGAATGATTAAATTCAAAATTCAGTTTGAGGATGAGAAACCGGAGTTCCACACTTGCATTCTGGAGTTAAACAAAGCTAATTACACAGTCGTGAGGACTGGCTTCGCCCTAGTGGATGTGCACTGGTAGATATTCAATGCCTCCCAACTAATACATTTCAAAGAAAAAAGATTGTAAGAGAAGAAAATATACATCCGTGACTAAGCAAGGAAGTTAGACAACAAAGACAAAATATAATGCATACCAAACTGCAAACGCCAGTGGCAGGCTGGTAGATGTTGGAAAGCTTGTAAAAATCAACGAAGGTTACTAAAAAAGTAACTACGCCTTTAAAGTAGAGAAGTCTTCCAATAACTGTACAGAGAATTAATCTGACTATGCTAAAATACAATGTACAGTCAGATGCCCTTACTTGAGGCATATACTTGCATTAGAAGCAGTTCGGAGAAGGTTCGCGAGGCTGAAGGGATTGTCTTTTCAGGAAAGATTGAACAGGTTGTGTTTAAATGCATTGGAATTAAGAAGGATAAAACGTGATCTTATTAAGACACAAAAGATTCTGAGGTGGGTGTTGCTATGATAGATGTTGAGAAGATGGTTCACCTGGTGAGGGAATTCAGAACTAGGAGTTAAGAATAAGGAGTCTCTCATTCAAGAGACAAGTGAGCAAGAATGTCATTTCAGAAGGTCATTAGTGTTTGGAATTCACTTCCCTAGAGAGTCGTTGAATATATTGAAGGCTGAAGTAGACATATTTTCGATCATTAAGGAAGTCATGGGTTATAGAGGATAGGCAGGCAACTGGATTCAAGGTTACATTCAGATCTGCCACAATTTTATCAAATGGTGGAGCAGGCTTGATCAGCCGAACATCTGAATCCTGCTCATATTTTCTATGATTTATTAAACTGTGGGGTGATCACTTCCTGAAACATGCAATGCAAAAAGTACACATTCTCATGGATGGACTGCAATGACACTAGCTGTTGCACAGCTCCAAAGCCCATAGCTCACACGACTCCAAATGACATCACTTCCTGCAGCTATGGTTGTCCAGGACACTGGGAAGCCTGCTGGAGTTCCGATGTGGCACACAACATGGATTCCTCAAGACTGGAGTGCCTTACATGCTGCAATTTGTTAGATTAACCCACTTAACACCAAAATGTTCTTATTACTTTTCTTAATTTACTAAACAAAAAGTTCTTCAGCTATAGTTGGCTTGTTCAGTTATCTAATTAGTCTTCAACCTATTTGATACCTTGGGTAAATAGCTTCAATGTTATTAACTTTTATCATTTGAAAGTAATTTAGGCCAAACACCTAACTCTGGAGAAGAGGAAACAAAGCTCTAACACTCACCAATCATTTGCAATAGCTTATCTTCCTGGTCCCACATCTCTACCTCTGGTACAGCCCAAGAAATAATCCCCCCCCCCATTTCTTATCTACATTCTATCCTTTAATGATATTGTTCAGAAATACTGTTAATGTTCACAATTATGCTGTTGACAAAACACCACATCTCATTTCCACCACAGATGCTAAATTGCCCCACTCTTGGCCAACAGACGAGGGTATGGAACTCAGGGAGAGAAACGGCAAGGTTCTTGAGCAAACTTACATAGGGAAGCATAAGCGTTGGGGGTGTTGGCAGACTTAAAATGGATAAATCTCCAAGTCTATTGTGTCCCAGGATGCTGTAGGAGGCAAGGGAGGAGATTGCAGGGGCTCTGGCCCAAATTTTTAATTTCTCTCTGGCCACAGTCCTCTAGAAGACCGGGGTACTGTAATTTGGTTCCGCTATTTAAGAAGCGTTGTAAGATAAGCCAGGGAATCACAAACTAGTGAGTCTCACATCAGTAGTAGTTTTAAAGTTTACTGATTTGTATCACAAGTAGGCTTACTACAATGAAGTTAATGCAAAAATCCCCAAGTCTCCACACTCCGGCACCTGTACATTGAGGGAGAATTTAGTATGGCAAATGAACCTAATCAGGATGTCTTTGGGACTACGGGAGGACACTGGAGTACCCAGAGGAAACACAGGGTGAATGACACAGTGAGAATATGCAGACTCCACACAAACAGTGATCCAAACCAAGAACTGAACCCGGGTGCCTGGCACTAAAAGGCAGCAGCGCTAACCACTGTCACCAGATGCTTCCCCAGATAGGGAAACTATTGGAAAAAATTCTGAAGGAGAGGATTTATCTTCACTTGGAGAGGCAAGGCTTAATTAGGGATAGTCAGCATGGCTTTGTCAGAGGGAGGATCATGCCTAACAAATTTGATTGAATTTTTTTGAGGTGGTGCCCAGGTGCAAAGATCAGGGTAACGCAGTTGATGTAGTTTAAATGAATTTCAGCAAAGCCTTTTGTCTACGTCCCATAGGGGAGGCTTAAAAAGATAAATACACATGGAATACAGGGTAAATTGATAAAGTGGATTCAAAATTGGCTCAGTTGGGGAATTCCACAGTAACTTTATTGCAGTTCCAATAAGCCTTGCTTGTGACTAATAAACTTAAAAAAAGTTGTAAGCTGATGAAAGAAGTCTGCTTTAGTGACTGAAAGCATATCACATGGATCTGTGCACAGCCTCTATATGGGGGGTAGAATTAGTAAGTTTGGGGATGACACAAAGATTAGCCAACCACTCGGCCAGTGTGTCTTGGGCGACAAGATGGGCAGGTCAAATGGACAGATAAGTGGCAGATGGAATTTAACCCTGAAAAATGTGAGGTGATTCACTCTTTGAAGAGTAATTTGACAAAGTAGTATTCAATGAATGACATGACACTAGGAAGTTCTGTGGGACAAAGGGACCTTGGCATGTTTGTCCGTAGACCTCAAAGCAGAAGGGCATGTTAGTAAGGTGGTGAAAAACATTTGGGACATTTGCCTTATCAACTGAGGCACAGATTGCAAAAGCAGGGAAGTCGTATTGGATTGTACAGAACTTTGGTGAGGCCACAGCTAGAGTACTGTGCGCTGTTCTAGTCATCATGTTACAGGAAGTATGTGATTACACTGGAGTGGGGGCAGAGGAGATTCATCAGGATGCTACTTGGGTTGGAACATTTAAGTTATGAAGAGAGATTGGATAGGCTTGGCTCGTTTTTGTTGGAGCAGAAAAGACCGAGGGGTGATCCGATCGAGGTGTAAAAGGACACGGACAGAATGGATAGGGAGCAGCTGTTCCCCTCAGTTGAAGGGTCAGTCGTGAGGGGACACAAGGTGAATGGCAGGAAGTTTGCGGGAGGCACAATGAGGGAAATAACTTTACTTAGAGGGTGGTGAAGGCCTGGAATGCGCCACCTGGGAGGATGGTAGAGCTATGTTGCCTCACAACCTTTAAAAAGTACCTGGATGAGCAGCAGGTGCGACATAATATTTAAGGCTTTAGGCCAAGTGTTGGTAACTGGGTTTAGGTGGAGATCAGGCATTTCTCACGTGTCAGTGAACTTGGCAGGCAGAAGGGCCTCTTCTGCACTACATAATTCTATGAATACTGAATGAACAGAAATTCCCCAATTAAATACAAATAAGATAAAAGCCATTCTCTTCCGTGCCCATGACAAGCTCCAAAACCAAACTAGCAACTGCATCCATCTTCAACAACTGTCTGAGGCTGAAGCAGACTGTTTGCAAACTTTGTTATACTTGACTCAGATGTTTTGGCTACATTTCCATGTCATCTTCAAGACTACCTACTTCCAACAAGTGCCCGAACTCAACTCATCTGCAGCAGGAAATCTCAACTATGCTATTTTTACCTCTAGACCACTCCATTTGACACTCCTGGCCAGCTTCCTACATTCTGTAAAGCTGCGGTCATCCAAAACTGTGGCCCGTACTCTTGATTGCACCAAGTTCCAAACACTAATTGCCATTGCGACCACTGACCAACTACAGCCCCCAAACCATGCCTCAATCTTTCTAGCTTTTAAATCCCTCACCTTTGTAATATCCTTCACACCAGCCTTCATCCTATGCGATATCGACACATCTAACTTTGGCAGCTTGAGCACTAGGGATTTTAATTGTTCCACTAACGTGGCAGTGCTTTTAGTAGCTTAGGCCCACTCCGGAATTCCTTCCCTGCACGGCTCCACATCTCTATCCTTTATATCCTTAAAATCTGCCTCTTTGACCAAGCTTTTAGACCATCTACCCTAATATCGGCTTGCATGGCTCAATTTCAAATTTTGCCTTAAACACACCTGCAAAGTATCTTGGTACATGTTATTATGTTAGAACTACGATATAAACACAAGTTATTATTGGTGTATAAAGAATAAACTAAGATAATTGTCATTTTATTTAAATAATTAACATGTAAGGATACAGAAGAACTACTAAGCACAATCATGGACAATGAACGAATTCACAGGATGTCAGCTTGGTCTCAAATATTAATTATATAATCAATCTTTTTTTTAATGCAATGTGTTATAATGATCAGGCATGCACTTGCCTGAAAGGGCAGGGGAGCAAACACAATAGTAACTTTGGAATGGAAATTGGATATTTACTTGAAAAGAAGAAACCTGCAAAGATATGGGGAAAGAACAAATGTGGGACTAACTAGACAGCTTTATCAAATAGTCAGCACAGATACAATAAGCCAAACGTACTCCTCCTATGTTGTATAATTCTTAGAAAATCTATTCCAAGTTTGCAGCAAGTACCTCAGAAGTCAGCATTGGGCCCACTGCTCTTACTGATATGCACTGGACCTAGACTTGGGGACACAGGATGTAATTTTATGGTCTGCAGATGATATGTACCTACTGGGTATAGGTCACAGCATACACTATCTCCAAGTGGAAAGCAATTTGGGATTGGTGACTCCAGAGCACACATGGCGGTCTAGATTGGTACCTACAATGTAATTGATTCCTTACATAATGAGAAATTGTGTTTTTTGGTTTAAGGTTACTTTGTTGTGAAGCCAATATCTTTACTCAGTAAATACAGAAGAAAGAAATCAAATCAGAGCTACCATTCCACACCCTTATCCAATGGCCTCCTGGAAGAATATCTGGCACAGGTTGGATTTGGTTATTTCCACATCATTCTTCAACCCAGCCCCTTATGTTGAGTAAGATCACTTGCAAATGCCCACTTCGGTAATTCACTATTAGACCAAACTTGCCTGAAAAGAAATAATCCAGAAAGAACTGCTGCCTTGCAAAATGAAAGGGTAAGAGAAAAAAATTTAAAACAAAAAAATTAGCTGACGTGATAAATTTACTGAATGAATTAAGTCCATACCAGCCTCTAGCTATTAAACTGGTGAGGATTTTCTCCTGTGGAGATAGAGAAAACATTTATCAACCACACAGATCCTCTCTTTACAGGGATAATAAATTAAACTGTTGACCACTAAAATTTAGCAGCCAAACAATTTAGCACCAAAGATCAGAGGCAATTATGACTTTCGACAGTGATGCAGTAAACTGTTTACTGTGTAACAGCACAGAACTATCAGTCTACCCAACTCCTCCTCAAATGGCAAAAAGGTGAAGGGCCATGGTTCACACTGTAGATCATACCCTGATTTAAGAGAACAGCAGGAAGTATTATAAAACAGAAAATGCTGGAAACTCTCAGCAGGTCTGACAGCATCTGTGGAGAGAGAATAGAGCCAACATTTCGAGATAGGATGATACTTTGTCAGAATTTCATCAGGATGACCCTACATCAGAATATTTTGCTTTTATTTTATTAAAGCAGGAAGTATTGATGAGCAAAGTTGAAATTTTAAAAGGCTCAGGAGCATAGGAGGAAGGAATAATCTGGGAGTGGGTTAAAACTTTTCATTTCAAAAGTGTGTGGATGAAGCATTCATGATAGAACGAGATGTCTGTTGATATAATCTAGATTATTTTCATTATCTAGACAGATCTTTTAATGTGTTGTATCGAGGAATGCACTGCATTGGCAGAAGTCCTGTTTTGTAGATGAGGCATTAAGTTAAGGCCTCATCCAGCTGTTCAAGCAGACATAAAGATCCCATGGTACTTGGGAGAACAGTGGATCCAGTGGTACTATGTATCTGAAGAACAGCTGATCCATGATGGTACTATTTGAGTAAGGAGTTTTCCTTTTATCTTGGTCAATATTCCATTTTCACCAATTACCACAAAAAAGATCAAATCATTCATCTCACTTCATGTTGATGGATCTTGGCTGCCATATTTGCCAACCACAGCTCAAAAGTAATTCTTTTGATGTAGTATGTCAGCAAAGTCCTAAGAGATTATAAATAAGAGTTGTCTGTTATCCTAGTGCAAATAAGGTGTGTTAGTTGGTGTTAAAGAATATTGTTTTGCAATAGTTTATGAATAAGGCTATATTTCTGGCAAAATACAAGACTTACATCTTTGGCCATGTTAATGATTCTTTTATTGCTGAATTTTGGATACTTCTGTTGCCAAAGCTAGAACATGCAGGATTTCATCTAAACAGTACCTAAATAGAAAAGAATGGAATTAAGTAAATCTTTAAGTCAGGTTCTTTATTCCAAAATTAAACAAAAATTGTTATGTATGTCTTAATTCAATTCAGCTCCACATAAATTAAACACTCGTAAATAACTTGTCATACATAAAGCTACATTACATACAAAACAACATTAATTTTGTTCAGCTATCCAATCAATCCTTTTCATTATATTCTGTGGCTTTTAACTTTTTAAGGATTATACACATTTGCTTGAAGTAATATTTGAAAATATTGCTAAGCACAAATACCATAGGCAATGGGAAACTAAAGCTTGGTAATGTATATAAGCAAAAACTTAATTTGGAAATTACTGAAACAGACTATTGGGGCCTAGTACTCCCTAAGCAACTAGGTAAATGATGCAAAACCTGATAAAATGATCTGCAGTTCATATTAGTTCTCTACATCAAAACCCTTGAACGCCGGTATTACTTTTGCAAAGTAACGTCAAATACAAAAGGAATGAAATATATTGAGACAAAACGTTAACAACTGGTTTCCTGCAGATCACCCAGCAACAAGGCCTCGCCAGGCCTCATGGCCTACCCACCAAATACAGGAATATGAAATACAAACACTGTCACGTTTAATAATCGCAAGGATTTTGTTTTCGTGCTAAAGACCCAGTGCTTTCCCCGGGTTCTATCCGCCCTGCTGTTGTCGAGCAGAAAATAAAACATTTTGGAAAAAAATTACACTTTTTACTTTGCAAGCATGCTCGAAGTAAACCTTTTGAGAGCTTTCCTTCATCAATATATTTTGTGGCTTTTCAAATTTCATATGATAGCTATTAAAAAAACTCTGCACATTTACAACAAAAAAGTTCGGACGATTTTAAAAGAAAAGTTTCGGAAAAATTAACCTGCAACTAAACTGTTTTTGTCTTTCCTCTTTTCCTGATGCTTTGCAATACCCACTCTATTGCTGTATTTGGAGGCGTTTCAATTTTTAAAAAAATTAAAGCATAAGCTAAATTCGTGCGTTTAAGTAATTTTGGCTGCATTTGCAATTCACCCTCCCACCTTCAACTTGGGATCCCGACTCCGGTTCTCTCGACACCAACCCCTCCTCTGGAACCTACAGGCCTTGAAGCCAGGGGCTCTCTTACTGTAAACAACCTAATCCAAGTCTGCAAAGCAGCAGTAGATGGAACTCATAGCGACACTGGATGATTATAGCTTGGAAAGGGGCGAAGGCTGGGGGTAAGTGAGGGGGTTAGTTCACGTTTTTTAAAAAGACGTATAATTCTCTTCCCTCCACTCCTTAATTCGGGTCTGAAAGGAAATTAAACAACAAGAAAAGCCTTCTATGAAAACCATCCCCCCCCCCCCCCGAGAGATAAAATCTCGACCAGAAACTTAAGAAAAGCTCAGTTCAATCTAAAATTAAGCCGATCACATTTTTCTTAAGAAAGAGCGAGGTAAAGCGAATGATACCTTTTAATAAATATAAATCTGTCGATTCCACGGGCGGCGCTTTCTCAGTTTTTGTTCCCCCAGGGGGTGGTGATGGTGTTAAGAGGAGGGGGGAAATAAATTTAAAATAAATATAACAGCAATCGACGAATGCAGAGAGCAGTGGGGGGGAAGGGGGGTGAGTGAAGCTAACCACCGCGTCTCGTCCAGCACAAGACACATCAGGGGAGTGGATTGAAAATAAAAACTCCTCAGCCCCGATAAACTGGAATTACATTGTCATTATCCTCTGGGCGGGGGGTTGGGGGTTAGTTTTTTTTGTTTTGTCAGTATTTTCGGTGCTGGTGTTTAAAAAAAAGGAGGGAGCCAAGGTGTCCGGATCGCCGTGTGTTGATATTTTTTCTTTCTTTCAGGCGGCTGTAGTAAACTTGCTGCTGCCGCCCTCCCCCGCTTGCTCCGGACTCCCAACCTCAGCGGCGCACCAACTAAAATGAAGCCGCTTCCAGCGGCTCGCGACTGTTTTCATCCTCAACCGATCTTGGCGGTGTCCGGCTCGCGCCGCCCTCCCATTGGCTGCCCGCTGGGCCCCGCCCCCAGCGGCCTTGCCATTGGCCCGCCGGCCCATCTGACCCCCGCCCTCGCCCGCCGGTTGGCTCTCGCCGCCGACCAATCTGAGCAGCGCTCACAACCGGGGTGGGGGGGGAGGAGGCGGACGCCGATTATTGGTGGAGCCTCGGCCAACGTGCCCTTTCCATTGGCCCATGGCTGGAGGCTTTCTATTGGTCGGCCGCTGGAGCAACCGCCTCCTCTTTTTGAAAGTCACCGGAGCGCGCGCGCCAGTGAACGTTTCAGAGATTGGGTTTACCTCAGGGAGGATAATATTCGGCAGCAGTCAAAGTCCAGTTAGGTTTAACTTCGAATTTCTGCAGGTACAGTCAGAGAAATATACAGCATGGAAACAGGCGTTTCAGCCCAACGAACCCGACTGAACTGGTCCCATTTGCCTGCCTTTGGCCCATATCCCTCTGAGCTTTCCCATCCATGCACCTGTCCAAATGTCTTTTAAATGTCGTGTTTAAAGTTTATTTGCGTATTAGTGTCGCAAGTAGGCTTACATTAACACTGCAATGAAGCTAGTGTGAAAATCTGCCTTGTTGCCACACTCTGGCACCTGTTTCGCTACACTGAGGGAGAATTTAGCACGACACCTGGGGGTCTTTGTGCGCAAGTGGCAAAAACCCAGTCTGCAGGTGCAGCAGGTGATGAAGAGGGCGAATGGGATGTTGGCCTTTATAGCGAGGGAGATAGAATATAAAAGCAGGGAGGTCTTGCTGCAACTGTACAGGGCACTGGTGAGGCTGCAGCTGGAGTACTGTGTGCAGTTTTGGTCACCGCATTTGTGAAAGGATATGTTGGCCTTGGAGGGAGTGCAGAGAAGGTTCACTAGGCTGATACCGTAGATGAGGGTGTTAGCCTATGACGAGGGACTAAATAGACTGGGTCTGTACTTGTTAGAGTTTAGAAGGCTGAGGGGGGGATCTTGTGGAGACATATAAGATAATGAAGGGGATAGGTAGGGTAGAGGTAGAGAGATTCTTCCTGCTTAGAAAGGATAGCAGAACTAGAGGGCACAGCCTCAAGATAAGGGGGGGGGGGTGCAGTTTTAGATCGGAGTTGAGGAGGAACTTCTTCACTCAAAGGATGGTGAGTCTCTGGAATTCTCTGCCCATTGAAGTGGTGGAGGCTACCTCGCTGAATATATTTAAGTCACGGGTAGATATGTTTCTGATAGACAAGGGAATTAAGGGTTATGGGGAGAAAGCGGGAAAGTGGAACTGATCCACTTCAGATCAGCCATGATCTTGTTGAATGGCGAGGCAGGCTCAAAAGGCTAGATGGCCTACTCCTGCTCCTATTTCTTATGTTCTTAAATGCACCCTAACCAACAATGCCTTTCAGAGTGTGGGAGGAAACCCACACCGACACAGGGAGAACACGCAGACTCTGCACAGGCAGTGACCAAGCTGGGAATCAAACGTGGGTCCAGGGAGCTGTGAGGCAGCAGTACTAGCCACTGTGTTGCTCATTATACTTGCCCCCACCACCACCTCTGGCAGTTCATTCCATATATGCACCACTCTGAATGGAAAAGTTGCCCCTCGGGTCCTTTTAAATCTTTTCCCTCTCACCTTAAATGTACATGCTCTAGTTTCGAACTCCCCTACTCTGGGGGTAAAAGACCTTGGTTATTCACCTTATCTATTTTCATGATTTTATAAACCTTCACAAGGTCATCCCTCATCTTCCAGGGAAAGAAAAAGAGTCCCAGCCTCCTCTTATAATTCAAATCTCGAAGTCCTTATAATATCCTTGTAAATCTTTTTTTTGCACATTTTCCAGTTTGATAACATTTTTCCTATAGCTGGGTGACCAGAATTGTACTCAGTATTCCAAATATGGCTGTACCAACATCTTATACAGTTGTAATATAACATTCCAACTCCTGTGCTCAATGCTCTGATGAAGGCAAGTGTGCCAAACACTTTTACACCACCCTGTCTACCTGTGACACCACTTTCAAGGAACTATGTACCTGCACCCTTATGTCTCTCTGTTCAACAACACTCCCCAGGGCCCTCTCATTAACTGTGTAAGTCCCTTGGCACATTTCTGGGTAGAGCCACAGGGTACATCTGGCTGAGGTAAAACAGACAATCAATTCCCAATAGTGGTGAGAAGTGCCAGTGGACATGGTGCATGTCAGTCTGCAGTTCATTCTGCCACACTGAGAAACTCTTGAATTTAGGCTGCATTGGAAATGGTCTAGGGGCATAGTTGGACACTTGGTTTCAGCAGGTGAAGTGAGAGTGACTATCATTGACATTAAGTCAACATTGACCAAATAGGACATCAAGGAGCCTTTGCAAAATTGGAGTCAATGGCGATCAGAGGAAACCTCTCCACTGGGTTGCGGCAGTTGACAAACAAATCAACATGAGCAAACAGCCTACTTAAATTTGCCATCGCCAGCTTACCAGCCACTTTTGTCCAGAACAGTATTAGCACAGTCCTTCTCTTCACAATGAGGCTACGCTTGGTTGTGTTGTGTGGTGCTACCTAAATGGGATAGATTCAGAACAGATCTACCAGTATTCACGTGGTGCTGTTGGCCACAAACAGCAACGCAATTCTAATTGACCACAATCTGCACCTTCAAGGCCTGGCATCGATTTCACATTACATAGCACAAAGGAAGGTGGTTGTAGTCGTTGGAGGCCAATCGTCTCCTTGGACAATAGTTGCAGGAATTACTCTTTTGTCTTCAGCAGTTCTCAAATTTACTCTGGTTCAATGGATTCTGAGATGTCAGATAAACCTATGCATCTTTAGCAGTTTCAACAATGACTTTTCTTCCATCATAAAAGTCAGTAGGGATGCTTATTGATCGTAAAATGTTCAGTACTAGTAGCAATTCCTGGGTACTGAATTAGCCTGTGCCAATATGCAACAAGACCTGTACAACATTCAGACTTGGGCTGATAAGTGACAAGTACAATTTATGCCACACAAGTGCCAGGCAATGACCATCTCCAACAAGAGAAACTATAACCATCTCTTGACATTAAATGGCATACCATAGCTGAATCCTCCACTGTCAACATCCTGGGGTTACCATTGGTCAGAAGCTGAACTGGACCAGACATAGAAATACTGTGGCTGCAAGAGCAGGTCCGAGGCTGGGAATTCTGTGGCCAGTAACTCATCTGACTCCCCAAAGCCAGCCCACCATCTACAAGACACAAGCCAGGAGTGTGATGGAATACTCTTTGTTTTCAAGGAGGAGTGCTGCTCCAACAACACCCAAGAATCTCAATACCATCAAACAAAGCATCCAGCTTGGCCTACAGCCCATAAATCAACTTAAATGTTCACTTGCTCTACCACTGATGTATAGTGACAGCAGTGAGTACCATATACAAGACGCATTGCAACAATCCCATCAAGGCACCTTTAATACTGCCTGTTACACATGCAATCATTGCCATCTAGAAGCAGAAGGGCAGTAGATATATGGGAAAACTACCACCTGCAAAATCTCCTCGAAGCAACACATCATCCTGTTTTGGAACAATTTTGCTGTTCCTTCACTGTTGCAGAATCAAAATTCTGGAACTCCTTTCTCAACTTCACTGTAGATATCTATCTGCACCACTTAGATTTCAATGATTCAAGAGAACAAGGACAATTAAGGATGGACAACAAATGCTGGCCTCATCACAGAAGAACAAAAGAAAATGGAGGACGCTGAGAAGAGAGTAGAACTCTGGTTCAAAGAGATTAGGCATCCGAAAAGAAATAAATACTTGCCTTTAGGTATGCCTGTCATAATCTCAGGATGTCACAAAGCACTTTATAGCCAATGAAGCACATTTGGAATTAGTCACAGTTGTAATTAGGAAACTCCTTCATCACCATCTCTAAGTGTGTCCTTTCTCACAGGCAAGACAGTCCCACTAAAGATGGCAGCACAGTGGTATGGAATTGGAAAGGATTGATTCTGGGAGTTCTTCATATTGAGTAAAGATTCACGAAGTCTGATGGCATCAGGACAAACATGGGCAAAGAAATATCCTGCTGATTATCACCCATGGCCCTCCCCATGTTGATGAATGAGTACTCTATGTTGAACACCACTTGGAAGATGTACTGAAGGAACAAAGGTATAGAATATACTCTGGGTGTGGGACTTCAATGTCCGCCATCAAGAGTGGTTTTGTAGCGCCACTACTGATAAAATTAGTTGACTCAGTAAGAGTATATCTCCCAGATTGGGCTAGCAGCAAATGGTGAGAGAACCAACATGAGAGAAAAACATATTTGACCTTGTCCTCACCAATCCAGTGGTCACATCTGTCCATAGCAGGATCAGCACAGTCCTTGTGGAGATAAAGTCCCATCTCAACCAAGAGAATACCCTCCCTTATGTCGTGTGGTACAAGCTCTGTAGTAAATGTAATAGATTCAGAACAGAGCTACCAGCTCAAAACTGATAGGAACTAGGAAATAGCGGAGGCATTCATTATGTATTTAAGTTGTTGCAGGTTGCTTTAAGAACTGATCACATGATTTGCTGGTGATGTCATCAGGCTGTTGCACAATTTGCTGCTTTACTTTCAGATTGTACTCTGTAAGGCCAGAGCTCTTAGAATAACCTTGTTGTTAGTCTTAATTTGTATGTGAAAACCGCATCTTTACTTTTTGTCTAAAACCCACAATCCCGAAGTTAGGGTTCTACAAAAAGAAAATTATAAAATAATAAAATCATAGAATTCCTACAGTAGAAGCCATTTAGCCCATTGAGCCTGCACTGACAACAATCTCACCCAGGCCCGATCCTCATAACCCCACATATTTACCCTGCTAGTCCTAAGCAACAACTAAGGGACAATTTAGTATGGATAATCCACCTAACCTGCACATCTTTGGACAATGGAGGGAAACCGGAGCACTCGGAGGAAAACCATGCAGAGACGGGGAGAACTTGCAAACTCCATACAGTCACCCAGGACTGGAATTGAGCCTAGGTCCTTGGAGCTGCAAGGCAGCAGTGCTAATCACTGTGCCACCGTGCTGCCCTAAAATTGGTGATGAGTTGCGATTTTGTTTTGTCAAAAGCATCGAGAAAAGATCCTCAGCAGAAGAAGAATACATTGTGGGTCCTTGCACTTCAAATATTAGAACGCTGGGGAGAAGCAAAAACAGGATTATTGATTAAAGTGACAGTGCCAGGGAGACCAAGTAAGAAAAAAGAGCTCTGTGATTTTAAAAGAGGAGGTTTTTCTAATCAGAGAAGGGTGAGATTCCAGGCAGCATCTGGCACATTTGAAAAGTAGCGATGCTATAATGGCTGTGGCCATTTGAAAAAAAAATCAAGTCAATTGATCTCCATGGAAAGAAGGGAAGTACTGTGAAGACAGTAAAAAAAATTGAGCAGTTGTGAATTGCTAGTGCCTGCAAGAGAAATGGCAGGTCAATTAGGATTTATTGGCCCTTCAATGAAGAAAATTATTCATGGAGTTCCTGTGCTGAGTGATTTCAGTTTTTCATATAAGCGAATAACAAGCTATAGTTAAGAAAGCCCACCAACACCTCTACTTTCTCAGGAGACTTAGGAAATTTGGCATGTCTGCTACAACTTTCACGAACTTTACAGATGCACCATAGAAAGCACCTGGTGGTATCACAGCTTGATATGGCTCCTGTTTTGTCCAAGACCACAGGAAACCACAGAAGTTTGTGCATGAAGCCCAATCCATCACGCAAACCAACCTCCCATCCACTGGCACTGTCTACACTTCCTGTTACATAGAAAAGCAGCCAGCATAATCAACAACACCATGGATCCTTGACATACTCACTTCCACATTCTTCTGTTGGGAAAAAGATAGAAAAGTCTGAGATCACGTACAACCAACTCAAGAACAGCTTCTTCCCTGCTGCCATCAGACTTTTGAATGAACCTACCTCGCATTAAGTTGATCTTTCTCTATGTCTAGCTATCTCTATAACACTGCATTCTGCACTCTCTCCTTTTCTTCCCTATGTACGATATGCTTTGTCTGTATAGTACCAAAGAAACAATACCTTCACTGTGTACTAATACATGTGACAGTAATAAATCAAATCAAATAACATTGCAAACAAGTTCCTCATACCGGCCTTTCTCAGTATCATAGGATGTAAAACTTTCAATGTACTTGGATGCTTGGTTCATCCAGCAAAGCCAGGAACCAAAACGTACGATGACTTGGCAAAGATTCTTGAAGAGCATTGCTCTCCAAAGCTACTGATCATTGTGGAACAGTTCAGGTTCCATGAAAAGAATCGGTGGAAGGTGAAAGCACTGTTCAGTTAGTGGCAAACTTAAAACGGCTAGCACAATGTTATAGCTTGATGAGTCATTCAAAGATATTCTTTGAGAATGTCTCCGAATTGAGACTATCCAAAAGACAATTGTTTACTGAACATGCTTTGACAGCAGTAGAAATTGCAATATCGATGGAACTGGTTGCTGAAGCGGCTTCTCAATTTGGTGCAGGAGTGAAGATGCGCAAGTTGGAAACTTAAGAAGTCAAAACAGCAACAGGCATGTCCTAGATGTGCCAAAATGGGCCATTTAGTGAGTGAATGCTAGAACAAGGAATCAGTGCAAGAAGGGTGGCAAAGTGAGTCACATTGTAGAAGCTTGTTGGGCTAGACCAGCTTCTCCTGAGAAGAATATTCAGAAGAAGAATCTGCTACCTTCAAGAAGAACAAGTTGCATTCCATGAAAATAATTTATAATATGGAAGGAAACAGTTTTGACTGTGAAGAGGAGAATGTCCAGAAATATAATAAAGAGCTCCAACTGAATGTCTTCTCCGTAGAAGGTGAATCACATAGATTTTGGTGTTTAAGAAATTAAGTGGACAATCTAATCAAATGGAGGCTGATACTTGTGCTTCTATATCATCTAATTACTAAGGCAACATGCCAACAAAAGTTGAAGCATCTTCCATTAAAACCTTCTGATGTGATTTTAAGGTCATACAGACTGGTGCTGTAAAAAGCTTACATCATGGTCAAAATAGAGTTGAGTGGACAATGGTGGATTTGCCTCTCTATGTGGTCCATGGTAATTTTCCAGCTCTATTTGGGAGATCATGGCTGGAGAAGATTAAGCTTAATTGGAGTGCTTCCAAAAGATTGATCAATGCCAAACAGACACACAGCACCTTCTGGATAAATAAAACAATATACTGAAAGAGACACTAGGCTTAATGAAAATAATTCAATCTTGAGTTTAAGTGAAATTCAAGATAAAGGCTAATTTTCAACCCAAAAACCTCAAAGCAAGAGTGGTGCCATATACAATTTATCCCAAGGTCAGAGAAGAATTAGTACAACTTGTTACATCCTGGTGTGTAAGAACTGTTACAATGAATGACTGGTCTACCCTCATTGCATCAGTCTTGAAATCAGATGGTGCAGTTCTTATTTATCATGATTTTAAAACAACCATAAAGCCAGCATTGTATGCTGATCAATATCCATTTCCTTTGATTAGAGATTTGTTTGCTGAGTTATCAGGTGGGCAGAAATTCAGCAAGCGTGATCTTTCATAAGCATGTTTTACAGATGAATGTAAACACCGAATCTCAACCATTGCTTACCATTGTTAGTCATTAAGATCTTTCTCATTTAAAAAAACTGCCTTTGGAATAACATCTACACCAGCCTTATTCCAAAGATTGATGGATCAAATTTTAAGTGGTCTCTCTGATGTACAATTTTACCTGAATCTTCTAATTACAGAGTCCTGTGAACAGAAACACTTTAATACTTTAGAAGCAACATTAAAATATCTTTAAGCATGTGATTTGTATATCAAGAAAGAAAAGTGTGAATTGTTCCAGACGTCAGCTCAGTATTGACAGTAAAAACCTACATAGAGCACCTAAAAAGATAGATGATATTTTAAAAGCACCATGTCCGACGATTGTGGTGCAATTGAGATCCTTTCTAGAACTAGTAAATTATTATGGCACATTTGTTCCTAACTTAACTATTTGATTGAAACCATTGCATAATTTACTTCATTTGAAACAGAATGTGAGAAGGCACACAAAGGAGTAAAAGATCTAAAGTATTCATTCATTTTAATCCAAAGCTACAATTACTACTTGGTTGTGGTGCTTTGTCTTATGGAATAGGGGCATTAGTTTCACATATTATATCTTTGGGAGAAGAACAACCAATTGCCTTTATTTCATGTACTGTTATTAAAGCTGAATCTAACTATACTCAGCTAGAAAAAGAAACACTGAATATTATTTATAGAATCATAGAGTGTCTGCAATGCTGAAGGAGGCCGTTGGGCCCATTGTGTCTGCACTGACTCTCTGACAGAGCATCTTACACAGGGCCTATCTCTGTAACTCCATATATTTACCCCACTAATCCTCCTAACCTACACATCTTGGGATGAATAGGGGCAATTTAGCATGGCCAGTCCACCGAACCTGCACATTTTCAGACTGTGAGAGGAAACTAGAGCACACAGAAAAAACCCATGCAGACACAGGGAGAATGTGAAATTCCATATAGACAGTCACCCAAAGCTAGCAATGAACTTGGGTCCCTGATGCAGTGAGGCAGCAGTGCTAACCACTGTGCTACCGTGCCACCCATATATCATTGCCATTTCAGGTTATTGGTTAATCATTGACCCTTAATCACCATCTTTAGGCCGTATAAAGGCATACGTTTATCAGCTGCCAGCCAATTGCAAAGATTGCCACTGAGCTTATTTGCACACTCCTAAGATATAAAGTAGGTTCAATTAGAGTGCCATGCTAATGCTGCTGCATTATCACTCTTACCTTTACCTATGAACAGATACTACCAACTATTTTGCTAATATTCTTTATTTTTCACTA
The DNA here is from genome assembly GCF_965287045.1 of Carcharhinus amblyrhynchos. Classification (NCBI taxonomy): domain Eukaryota; kingdom Metazoa; phylum Chordata; class Chondrichthyes; order Carcharhiniformes; family Carcharhinidae; genus Carcharhinus; species Carcharhinus amblyrhynchos. Next base: position 129,689,933 of record NC_137327.1, read on the forward strand.
GTAGATTTGTCTGTTACAGCTTCTCAAGTTAAGAGTCATAACAGAAATTATCCCATAATGGGGAAGGAATTGAATATTGAAATGAACAAAAGCTGGAATGCATTTTTGTTATTCTGATTTGAAACCATATGTGTCAAGAAAGCTTGAGTTGACCATCTAAGGTGGTGTCTATTGTGGGGAATCAGAGATCATTCTTCATAGTTTGTGTGGACGAGTTCTTGAACAACTACATGAAGGACATCCAGGCATAGTGTGGATGAAGGAATTAGCATATAGTTATTTTTGATGGCAGGGTCTGGATGTTCAGATTAAAGAAAAAGTGGGACAGTATAGTCCTGTGCACAAGTAAGAAATACACCACTGTTGTCTCATTTATACTCTTGTGAGTGGCCTAAAATTCTGTGGCAATGATTGCATGTAGATTTTGCTGGTCCATTTGAGGGCTACATGTTCTTAGACATAATTGATGCAACTCAAAATTATTATTCCTACGAAACTCATCTCCAAGCTTCGTGACCTGGAGCTGAGCTCCTCCCTCTGCGACTGGATCCTGAACTTCCTAATCCAAAGATAGCAATCAGTAAGGATAAGCAAAAAAAACTTCTCCACGATCATCCTCAACATCGGTGCCCACAAGGCTGTGTCCTCAGCCTCCTACTATACTCGTTATACACCTATGACTGTGTGGCCAAATTTCCCTCCAACTTGATTTTCAATGATGAAACAGAGTACAGGAATGAGATAGAAAATCTGGTGAAGTGGTGTGATGATAATAATCTCTCCCTGAATGTCAACAAAGCGAAGGAGATAGTCATCGACTTCAGAAAGCATAGTGGAGCATATGCGCCTGTCTATGTCAATGGGGACAAAGTAGAAATACTGAGGAGCTTCAAGTTCTTAGGCATCCAGATCACCAACAACTTTTCCTAGTTCTCCCATGCCAACACTATAGTTAAGAAAGCCCGCCAATACCTCTACTTTCTCAGAAGTCTAAGGATAGTTGGCTGTCAGCTACAACTTTTACAGATGCACCATTGAAAGCATTCTTTCTAGTTGTATCATAGCTTGGTATGGCTCCTGCTGTTCCCAACTCCGCAAGAAACTACAAAGGGCCATGAATGAAGCCCAGTCCATCACGCAAACCAGCCTCCCATCGATTGATTCTTCTACACTTCCAGCTGCCTTGGAAAAGCAGCCAGCATAATTAAGGACCCCATGCACCCTGAACATACTCTTTTCCACCTTCTTCTATCAGGAAAAAGATGGAAATGTCTGAGATCACATACCAACCAATTCAAGAATAGCTCCTTCCCTGCTGCCATTAGACTTTTGAATGGACCTACCTCACATTAAATTGATCTTTCTATACACCCTAGCTATGACTGTAACGCTACATTCTGCACTCCCTTCTTTCCTCCTCTATGAACAGTATTCTTTGTCTGTTTGGCATGCAAGAATCAATACTTTTTCACTGTATATTAATGCATGTGACAATAATAATAAATAAAATCAAAATGGCCAGCACTTATCATTGATCTACTACATCTGAACAAACCATTGAAAATCTACCCAAAGTTCACCTGCGTTACTACTCTTCAAGAAAAGATTGAGAACCACGTTTGATTTGTTATTACCCCCAGAAACTTTAGAGATAATAGAGCATCAACAATATGTCAAGTTGCTAGATGTGCAGTGAGGAAAAACAATGCTTATTTCAACAGAGATCGACTGATAGCATGTAATTATGACACAAGTGGGTACCATCTATATTTTAAGCAAACACAGGTCTAATTTCTTACACAGTTCAACCCAAAGATGAACTAGTTTGGTGACGCCATTCTAACCAATTATTGTCTCAAAATGATTTCTCAGAATCATCTCCAGAAGTACCAATATCTTTAGTCCCTAGTGTTGCAAAAATATTACGGAAGATTTTGATGAATCTGATTGTATTTGTGCTACTTTATCTCGTAAGAATGAGGCAGAATTAGTTCCAAGAGAGAAGTGCCTTTTAGAGTTCCAAATCATTCTTCTGGGGTCAAGGACAGCCAAATTCCAGAACGTTGTATATAAGAGGAATAGATGTCCTCCTGATCAACTTTCTTGTAAAGTTTATAATGATGAATAATTCATATTACTGTGTCTAGACTATTATTGATCCTAGGTATAACATTGTAGCAATTTGTTGTCATGGCCAAAGAAGAAAAGAGGGAGGGATGTTTTATATTTAAGTAATTGCAGATTGCTGTAAGAGCAGATTACATGATTTGACGGTGATGTCATTAGGCTGTGGCATAGGCTGTTGTTCTACTTCCAGTAGGCCAGATCTCTCGGAATAAACCTTGTTGTTGTTAGTTTGAATCTACTTGTGGAAACTACATCTTTCTTTTTGTTGAATGCCCACAGCCCCTTACATAGTTAGGACATTACAGAGTTAAACAAATACTTCTCCTTTGTCTTCATCATGGAAGACACTAATAGCATTCCAAAAATGTTAAATAATCAAGAGTGGGTCGGGGGAGGTGTGGGGGGTGGGGAGGGTAGGGAATTAATACAATAATTGGCACTGGAGAAAAAGTACTCGGAAACTAATGGGGGTAAAGGCCGTTAAGTCCCATGGAACTAGTGGGTTGCATCCCAGAATATTAAAGGAAATAGCTACAGATAGTGGATGTACTGGTAGATTCAGAGAGGTTGTTTCCCTTTGTGGGAGAGTGTAATGCCCCAACTATGCTTGGGGTTGTGGGTTTTACACAAAAAGTAGTATATATGGTTACACATAGATTCAAACTAACATTGAAGGAACTGTTGCCTGTACATAATACAAAATGAAACTAAGCAGGTGCCTGTGAAACACCCCATGACATCATCATCAAATCATGTGACTGTCTCTTAAGGTGATCGTGCAACCATTTAAATAAAAATAGATTCTAGGATGAGAAGACATATTCTCAGAGTAGGGGTCACTCTTTTAAGATGGGGATGAGGAGGAATTTCTTCTTTCAGAGGATAATGAATCTGGAATTCTTTACCACAGAGTTGCAGAGGCTAGGTCGTTAAGCATGTTCAAGGCTGAGATGGATGAATTTTTAATCAGTAAGGGAATTAAGGGTTGTGGAGATATGGTGAGAAGGTGGAATAGAGGATTTTATCTAATCAGTCATGATCTCGTTAAATGGCAGAGCAGGTTCAATGGGCTGAATGGCCTAATTCTGCTCCTATGTCTTATGCTTCAGAGTATCTAAAATGTATAATAAACATTTTGAAGGCAAAAATGGTAACACATCTAACCATCAACAACAAGCACATGATTTGGCGCTTGAAATTCTCCACATGGTGGCATCCCAATGATGTAATTGTTGAAAGGAAAGAACTCCTTCAAGGGAGGAAAATGGAAATAATCATCAGGGTTAGCCCACATTACTTTCAACACTTTCGAGAGACACAGGGCAGCAATCAGCCCTTGAGCAGGACTTGCGGCCTTTAGGCCAGCAATGGCATGGGAAGATTGAGGACTTAGGGAAAAATATATTGGTTTTAGTATCATTAAAGATAAACACGTTTATTTTAAATGTGCTTTAAAACAGATTTGTTGTACTCAAGTCTGTGAAGTTTTAAAAAAAAGATTGAAAATGTCTTGTAAGCCTTGTTTGCAAGAAATAAAGTGCATATGCCATAAATATTTATTCAAGAATATGTAACTAGAGAATGACTTTGCAAACCTTCAAAGCAAACAACAAACATTGGTCTACAAGAGGAAGTTGACTTTGTCAGATAGGCTTAATGAAGCAAGGATAGCATCATTGAATACCATGCAGACTGTCGTTTGGTGTCTTGATATTACTGCAGGGTTGCACAGAATTTAATTGGAACTGAATAAATTCATTGAACAGTTTGACGCCAGATAAAGATACTGTTTTGGCTTGTAGATGATAAGGACGAAGAAGGTTGAAAACGTTTGAGCAATGTCAGTGAACAAGATTCTCTACACCTGTATCCGAGATTTTTATCTTCTTTGGCAGAATAAATGAGTACCAAGGAGACATTGGACCATATTCCCATTCATGCATTTGTATTTTAAGTTACTGTAAATTTGATAGTATGCTTTAAGATTTATTCCCCATGAGGTAGTAGTTAACACAAGGCCTTTTCGACCATAGCGAACCAATTCAAAGAGGATAAGGGCAGTACATAAGAAGTAGAAGCACAAATAGGGTCGATTTACCTGGATTTCAAGGGCTAATCTGACAAAGTTTGAAGGGTGCATATGATCCATGGCTATACAGTACAAAATTGCGAGCAACAAATTAGTCCTTCGACTTTTTAGTATACGCAGAATGAGCGAATGAACTGTTGGCACTGGTCACATCTCCATAGGCAATGTCCATTGAAGATATTAATGACATACAATCTGCCTAACTGGCAGCAGGTAGAATTTGGAGAGTTTGATAAGGTCTGGGAGGAGAGGGTGATTCTGGGCTGTACAAGATGCTTTTTTATTTTTTTTATTCATTTATGAGATATGGGCAGCACCAGCATTTATTGCATGTTCCTAATTGCTCTTCTGTATATTATTTGCAAGTTACATGTTCTTGAAGAAGAATCCTACATGAGGCAGGATTGCTGCCCTGCTTTCTGCTAACTAATTTCCCAAAAGTGCCTTTTGATGGTCACTAGCTTCCTAATTTACCTTCCATGCCACCATTTCAGGAAATCATCTGGGCACCTGAAAAAAAAATTAAGCAGTGATACCAATTTATGCACAGATTTTACACAGGTCATCCAAGTACTAAATTGGTGCATTTAGCATTTTAAGACTAAAAGAGGAGTGCAATGTATACAATTTCTACCCCAAGTAATTGGACTCCATCATCTGGAGGCCCTGCCAGTTAGGTTGGTTGCAATCATAAGTCCAGGCCAATACAGGGAGAGGAAAGAGAACAGAGGCATTGTGGACCTGTAACTGTTAAGGGAATTAAAATCTTTCTCAGTTCCATAAGTCATCTGATAATGCTTTATCAGTGCATTATAAGTCATGCTCCTCACCAATTGAATCACCACATACTCTAGCTCAATGAAAATTGGGGTCAAACAAGGTTGTGTCATTGCACCAATTTTTGTCACTGTGATACTGCACTGCATCTCTAGCAAATTATCTCAGGTGAGGAGATAATCTGCAGAACAGTTTGAAAGCAGACAGTAAACTTCAATCGTTGCCACCTTCAATCCTAAATCAGAACCACTCCAAATTCAGTCATAGAGCCTCACCATGCTGGTAACAGGTCATAGTTAACTCCTGCGAAGCATATAAGAAATTGGCCTTCTATTAAACAGCTGAAAACTAAGGTCATCTTGCAACCAACTCTCACAGCAAAACACCACTCTCTGTTGATTAAGATCAGTGGTGAGATTTTGGAAAATGTGGACTATTTCCCTTATTTTGGGAACCCTTCTCAATGAAGGGAGGCATAGACTACAAAATTTATCATTGCCTCCAATGTGCAGTTTAACCTGTGGCCAATTGAGGGAAAGAATATTTAAGGACTAGGATCTCAAACCGAGACTCAATTCATGGTTTATCAGGCAGCAGGTTTCTACATGCTTTGGAGATTTAGATGACCTACAGTTGGCACCTCAAAACATCCAAGATCCTCTAAGTCTGGTGGCAAGTAAGACAGTGTGACATATCTCAAACCAGCTTTCCCAGCGTCAACCACCCAGCCTTGCAGGGTGAGATGTAAAATTTGCATGGCTGGCACCTGATTACTGAACTGCTCTACCTTAGTCTCAGCAGGAGACTTCTTGGAAGACAGTGAGAACATTTTAGGGATATCCTCAAAGCACCCCTGAAGAAGTAAAACATACCTGTTGATTCTGCAGACCCTGGCTTGTGATTGTTCAGAATGGAGATGGATCATTTGGGAAGGCACTGAACACATTGAGTGATTTTATTAGCAATCCACAAAAGTGAAAGTCAGGTGACAATAGGAGCATACAAACTTCCAAACAAGCATCTGCTCAACCTTTTCAAGCACCACCTATTCTGTATGCACGCGTCTGTAGATCATGTGATGAACCCTGGTTCAATCAAAAAGGCAGGAGGGCATGGCTTATCAGCCACCTCAAAAACAATGGCATAGTGGCATTGTCACTGGACCAGTAATCTTTAAAATGAAATGAAATGCTCTGAGAATCATGGAAAATGTTGAAATTTGAATTCAATAAAATCAAATTAGAAGTCCAATGATGACCATGAAACCATTGTTGTAAAAACCCATCCTTACCTGGTCTGGCCTGCATGTGTTCACATCTCACATGTGACTTCAGATCCACAGGAATATGGTTGACCCTTAAATTCCCTTTGAAATGGTCTAGCAAACCAGTCAGTTCAAGAGCAATTAGGAATTGGCAATAAATGCTGATCCAGTCAGCAAAGTCCTCATCTCATGAATGAAGTTTAAAATATGAAGTGGAAGGAAGTCTTCCTCCATCCAAAGAGTTTGCCAGAGGAGAAACATTTGTTATGCAGAGTAAATGCCTTAAGGTTTTTGATTACTTCTGAATTATAGATTGATAAATGTGCAGTTAAAATGCATATCTCATTCTACACTATAATGTAGAAAGAAGACTTGGATTTTATGATCAGTGATGAATGAAAGGCATTGTTCATGCATGTACTTTTCCCCAGTGCAAGGCCTTTCTAAGGCCTTGCACTGCAACTTGCACTAATTGAAGTAAACATTTCAGCATGGGCAGCACAGTGGCACAATAGTTAGCTATCTTGGTGTGGGGGTTGGGGGCATCAGCAGCAGAATTGTGCTGGAACACAATCTCTAACTCATAACCTGACACCTCCCCCACTGTTACCAGTAAGCCAGGGGATGAACCTGATTCAATCAAAAATTCAGAAGGCATGACAAGAGTAGCATCAAACTAAAAATGAGATGTCAAACCTGGTGAAGCTACAGCAGAGTTCTAATTGTGTGTAAAACACCAAGTGATAGAGCTCAGCCATTCTGCACCCAATGTATTAGATCTATGCTCTGCAGTCCTGTCACATTTAGTCGTGAGTGATGGTGGACAACTTACTGAAGAAGAAAACTCCACAAATATCCCCATCTTCAATGAATGCGGAGCCCAGCACATCAGTGCAAAATATAAGGCTGAAGCATTTGCAGTAATCTTCAGTCAGAAAAGTTGAATGGATGATCCATCTCAGCCTCCTCCAGAGACCCCCAGCATCGCAAATGTCAGTCTTCACCAAAATTGATTCACTCCACGTTCTGCACCCAATGTATTAGATCTATGCTCTGCAGTCCTGTCACATTTAGTTGTGAGTGATGGTGGACAACTTACTGAAGAAGAAAACTCCACAAATATCCCCATCTTCAATGAATGCAGAGCCCAGCACATCAGTGCAAAATATAAGGCTGAAGCATTTGTAGTAATCTTCAGTCAGAAAAGTTGAATGGATGATCCATCTCAGCCTCCTCCAGAGATCCCCAGCATCGCAAATGTCAGTCAGCCTCAAGATAAAGGGGGGGGCGGTTTAGAACAGAGTTGAGGAGGAACTTCTTCACTCAAAGGGTGGTGAATCTCTGGAATTCTCTGCCCGTTGAAGTGGTGGAGGCTGCCTTGCTAAATATTTTTAAGACGCGGGTTGATGGGTTTTTGATAAGCGAGGGGATTAAGGGTTATGGGGAGAGGGCGGGAATGTGGAACTGAGCCACGACAGATCAGCCGTGATCTTATTGAATGGCGGGGCAGGCTCGAAGGGCTAGATGGCCTACTCCTGCTCCTATTTCTTATGTTCTTATGAAACAGGTGAAGGCACTGGATACTGCAAAGGTTATCTGCTGTGACAATATTTTGCAACAGCACTGAAAAGCTGTACTCCAGAACTTAACCAAGCTGTTCCAGTACAGCTACAACATAGCATCTGCTTGACAGTGTGGAATATTTCCCAGATATGTCCTGTCCACGAAAAGCTGAACAAATCCAATGTGGCCAATTACTTCACCACTGGAATTCAGCTCTTTTGTCATGTTTGAAGTGAGAGTGACTGCCCTTGATATCATGGCATCATTTGACCAAATATGGCATCAAGGAATCATAGCAAAACTAGAGTTGGGGTAATGTCCTAGGCCTTACCATCTTCAGTTATTTCATCAATGACCTTCCTTCCATCTTCAGGTCGGAAGTGAGAATGTTTGCTGATGATTTCACAATATTCAGTACCATTGGCGACTCTTCAGACACTGAAGCAATCTCTGTCCAAATGCAGTAAGATCTGAGCAATATCCAGGCTTTGGCTGACAAGTGGCAGGTAACATTTGCACCACACAAGTGCCAGGCAAGACTATCTCCAACCCCACTACCATTGATGAATTTCCACTACCAATATCCTCGGGGTTATCATTCATCAGAAACTGAACTGGACTAGCCATTTAAATACTGTGACTAGAAGATTAGATCAGAGGTTAAGAATCCTATGGCAAGTAATTCACCTCCTGACCCTTCAAAGCCTGACTGCCATCTACAAGGCATAAATCAGGTATGTGATGGAATATTCTCCACCAATAACATTCCAGAAACTTGATACATCTATGACAAAGAAACCTGCTTGGTTGACATCCCATCCACAAACATTCACACTCCTCCACCAGCACAACAGTGGCAGTAGTGTTACCTTCTACAAGATGCACAGCAGGAACTCACCAAGGCTCCTTAGATAGCATCTTCCAAACCCTTGACCACAACCATCTAGAAAGAGTAGTGTAGTAGACACATGGGAACACCATCACCTGGAAGCTCCCCTCCAAGTCATTCCCCATCCTGACTTAGAAATATATTGCTGTCCTTCACTGTTGCTGGGTCAAAATCCTGGACCTTCCTCCCTAACAGCACTGTGGATGTACCTACATTACATGGACAGCAGTGGTTCAAGAAGGCAGCTCCACCATCTTCCCAAGGGCAATTGGGGATGGGCAGTAAATGCTGGCCTACCATGACACCCACATCCAATGGATGAATGTAAACAACTGTGGCTGGCCAGGAATCCCTCCCACTCTTTATCACCTGGTACCAGGCTTATTGGATGGATTTACAAGTTGATAATCAACCTGTTTGGACATAAGAACATGATCTTATTGAATGGCAGGGCAGGCTCGAGAGGCTAGATGGCCTACTCCTGCTCCTATTTCTTTTGTTCTTATTAACTGCCACATATACAAAGCATTGATAAAGTGAAAGCTTTTCCTATGTTAGATATAAATTCTGTACAGATGCATGGATGATCATAAGCAATATTCATGGCATCCAAGGCAGAAATTCATATGACGCAGCTTTGTTTTATTCTTGTAAAGTTTCAGTGTTGACATGTTGTTTCACTATGGGTGGAGAAGGAGAGCCGTCAAACATTCAGACATACACAGGCAGTGCTGTATGTCACTTTTTTAAATCTCTTCAAACAAAATGGACTGGGTTTTGTGGTCAGTGATGAAGAAAGAGTGATTACAGTTGACCTTGAAGAAGGCCACCCACAAAGATCCCGTGATGCCTGCAGTTGGCTTTTCCCCTTTTCTGATGACCGTTGCAATATAGCACCAAGTGAAGGGGATATTTTGGCGTGAAGAAGAAATTATATTCATAAACAGCCAGTCATATTTAGGTACCCTCACAGACCACAAACCAGGAATTTAAAGTAATTTTGCAGGATTTTCTAGCAGTAGAGGCAACTCATGATTGGCCGTTGATGGGATTTTCCAGTCCCGCCGATGTTTACACTGTTTTCCTTATCTCACCTGTCCCAGGAAATCCACCACAGGGGGATCACCTTCAGTGGTACTGGAAGATCCTGCCAGTAGGAAAGACCAGAAAATCATGCCCATTAAATTGCTTCACTTTTAACCTAAAACTTCAGGTAGTGAAAACGTGACTATGATTGGAAATTAAAACAAAGACAAACTTTTAAAAAAGTATGGTTTTAAAAGTGTTAATTTTTTTTAGTCACTGCGGAGAAATCTGAAACCTGATGCAAATATGAAATTAGCTTTTCAGGACCAAGATGTTTAGTAGTAATTATGAAATTAGTATGCATTTATAAACTTAGTTACACCTCATTCACAGGATGTAGTTTTCTCACAAAGACTAACAGCAAAGAAATGGAAGTTTTAATCAAAGTATGGGCCTGAATTTTTAGGGTCTCAAGTCAACATATCCCTGCTGACTCCAAGGAACAGGTTGCCATTTTACACGCTAGCAAGCAGTGTTTGGCATAAGTTGTGACTTCTGCCCCTCAGTCAGATTGGCTGGCAGCTGTTCAGTCCCTCCAGCAACAGCATTGCAGTAGCCAGAGTCAAAGTCCTGTGAACCGAACATCCAGATAAGTGTCAGGGGTCCCGAGATGGGATGGAAAATTTTTGGCCGCTATATTTTACTGGTTCTGTGGTAATGACGGAAAACTGTCAGTGCTCACTGTCATTACTCCACCAAAACTGACACCAACTTCCAAAGTCTGCACATATGTAATGTGATTTTGTGCTCTTCCATTGGGTGTGCTATAAAGGCTTGCACAGACTGCAATCTCCATTATAGGTGAATTGTAGTGGGTGGGGTGGCTACTTAATTCCTACCCAGCCACAATTTTTAGGCTCTTGGATGGATGGCAGCCCACGGAAGGGGGACCCTGAAAATAAAGAAGGGAAAATAAGAAAGAAATCATAATTTTACAGTAAAGGTGAGAAAGGTTTCTTATCACTATGAAAAGCAGAAAATGCCACTACAGAATGCATGGTTCGGACTAAAACCAATGATTTACAAGATTTACAAGTCGCAGAAGCAAAAGGAATGCGGAAAAAATGATGTATGACATGCAAAATATTTAAACAGTGTTTAAAAACAATAGCATGTCTAAAGTCCGTGTACTTATCAAAGTGAGGGATATTAGTTTTGGGGACTGGGACACTTCTCATTTCAGGCATCCATCGTCAACATCAGGCAATTCCAGGTCACAGAGCACAGCCAGGTGCAGACAAAAGCTTTTATTCTAAACCTCAAACATGCTTCAGTGTCAGCCCGTAGACTGTATTACAATGGTGCAACAAATTTTTGCCATTTCCAACAGGCATCTGAGTGAAATTGTCAAGTTTTTTAACATGAGCATTGCTGGCTAGGCCAGCATTTATTGCTCCTCCAATTGTCTTTGAGAAGGTGGTGGTGAGCTGCCCCCTTGAATTGCTGCAGCCCATGCATGGATACACCCAGATTGCTATTAGGAATGAAGTTTCCAGATTTTGACCAAGTGAAGGAACCAGTTAGGGATCTAATTATAGTAATCAAATTGAAACTGGTAAAATTCATGCAGAATCACAATGGCCAGCACACAGGGGAGACATTTTGATAGCTTAAGCTGGACTTATGAAGCTGAAAGGCTGACTTTAACCCTGAACTTTGCAGAAGTGCCAGCAAATTGGAACCAGGCTAAAGTGATGCTCAAAAAGAAAAGCACAGGTAATTCCAAACCCGTCAGTTTTATTTCAGTTACATGTAAAATAATGGAATTAATTTTCAGGGATAATCTTGATCTGTGCCTCAATAATCTCATTATCTGTAAACATCACAAAAGGGGAAGTTCCAACCTGATGAATCTCCCTGACTTTTATGAGTAACTGACAACCCAAGTAGACTGTGGAAGCCCTATGATATGGTGTATCGTGCCTTCCAAAAGCTTTTGATAAGGTTCACACAAGAATTTGTTAAGCAAATTCAAAGCTGACTCAGGGTAAACCCTGGGAATGGTTAAGAAATTGGCTGAAGGGTAGAAAACACTGAACACAATTTAGGGAAGTTGTGTTGAGTTTAGTGGCATTGAAACTGAATGGGGTATCTCATGCAACAGTGCTGGGACCATTAATGTTTCTAATTTCAGAACATAGAAATTAGGAGCAGAAGTAGGCAATTCGGCAGTTCAAACCTGCTCTGCCATTCAATCAGATCATGGCTGATCTCTCCCTGCTCTGAAATTCTTCTCCCTACCTGTTCTGCATATCCCTTTGACCCTTTTTTTAAGAAATGTATCTATCTCCTTCTTGAAATTATTTAATGATTCAGATTCCACTGAGCTATAAGGCTGCGAGTTCCACAAATTCCCTTTGCGAGAAGTAGTTTTGCCTCATCTCAGTTTTAAATCTACTGCTTCTCAACCTATTACCTGTGACTTCTTGTTCTAGATTGCCCCGTTTTAGTATTTTATACCTCAGTCTGTTCTCCTCTTACCCTTCTAAACTCTGATCCATAACCTTAACTGGGCTTTCAAATAAATGTGAGTAGCTACCCACTGCACACAGGTGGATAGCCATTCCACCCTAATTTTGCCTTCCCTAAAGTGGTTCACTTTAATGGTGCCAGCAAACTAGCATGCTGGCTAATGTTGCAAAATTACCTGCCCACCATTTCTTTCCCCACCTCAACAGCCTGCAAAATCCTGCCTATGGACTCAGAAATTTAATGTAAAGTAGCCAGATCTGCAGATAATCGCAAGCTAGGAGGATAAGTGGAATTGAAAATGCAGATCAGAAATTATAAATCAGTTCAGACAAAATTTCCAAGTGCACGGATAAAATTTAATGAAATGTAAAGTGAAAAACATAAAAGAAATTTAAAGGCAATGGCCTAGTGCCGTTATCACTAGACAATTAATCCACAAACTTGGTTACTGTTCTGGCGACCCAGGTTTGAATCCTGCCACGGCAGATGGTGGAATTTGAATTCAGTAAAAAAAAATCTGGAATTAAGAATCTACTGATTGTCGATTGACAGAAAAACTCATCTAGTTCACTAACATCCAAAAGACATGCTGATTAGGTTCATTGGCCATTCTGAATTCTCCCTCAGTGTGCCCGAACAGGCGCTGGAGAGTGGTGACTCGGGCATTTTCACAATAACTTCATTGCAATGCTAATGTAAGCCTACTTGTGACCCTAATAAATAAACTCAAACTTAATGTCCTTTAGGGAAGGAAATCTGGCTGTTCTTACCTGTTCTGGCCTTCATGTGACTCCAGAGGCGCAGCAATGTGGTTGACTCTCAGCTGCCCTCCAAGAGTAACTAAGGATGGGCAATAAATGCTGGCCAGCTAACAATGCCCATGTCCTGCAAATGAAGGAAAATAGATAACAACAACTTATAATTATATTGCTTTTTAATAACGAAAACATTTCAAGGTGTTTCAAAGAAGCTTTGTAAAGCAACATTTGACACTGAGCCATGTAGGGAGGTATTAGGGAGGATGATCAAAAACTTGGTCAAAGTAGTAGGTTTTAAGCAGCACCTTAAAAGTGGAAAGAGGCAGAAAGGTTCAGGGAAGGAATCGCAGAGCTCAGAGGCTTGCTGGCTGAAGACAAATCCACCAATAGTGGAGCATATAAAATTTTGGATGCTTAAAAGGCCAGAATTAGAAAAGTATGGACATCTCAGATGGCTCTCGGGCCGGAAGAGATTAGAGAGAGAAATACTGCACATCAAGATGCTGTTTAACTGCAACTCTATCTGTAAGTAACAGAAAATATACTGCATGAATGCCCAGAAAGCTAAGAAGGAAGCTAAAGTACACCAGTCTTGGTAGATTCCTTGCTAGATAAGTCCAACAGTGCCGAGCAACAAGCAACAAAGCCAATGGGATGTTGAAGTACAGAGATCATAAGAGTTGAAAACAAGCCAGAGGAGCGAATGATCAAACTGTAAAATGTTTAGTGGGACCTCTTTTTGAACACTGTATCCAATTTTGGTCACTGCAAAATAGAGTGATGTTGCAGTTGCCAATGTTTAAGGTCTGAGTCATGGATTGGATTGATTTGATTTTTTTAAGTTTGGAAAGGAGCATTGTCAGAATTAATACTACATTGGATTGTTAAAAGTATACAACTAGTTGACCGAGAACACTCCTTCAAATTAACCTGTAGGGGTTGAACCAGGGGACGTAGATTTGCAAGCTGCAAAATGGCATTTGGCAGGATAGCTCTTTTTTGGCCTGGACTGAATGAACTCCTTATTTGCTGTAAACGTTTGTAATTCTGTGAACTTCCTCTTTTCGCTCCCAACTTCCATATAGCTAATTAGATATGGATGAGAGTACATTGAACATCTGCAGTGGGAGCCCAGAAACAGTGTCAAACTGGAATGTTGCCAATTAAATATGACACAGGAGGAGCAGAACCTATGTTAATTTATAACTAATAAAACAGATGCTGAAATGACACCAATAAAGGTGTCATCGTTAAGAACATAAGGAATAGGAGCAGGAGTAGGCCATCTAGCCCTTCGCACCTGCCCTGCCATTCAATAAGATCATGGCTGATCTGAAGTGGATCAGTTCCACTTTCCCACTTTCTCCCCATCACCCTTAATTCCCTTGTCTATCAAAAACCTATCTACCCATGACTTAAATATATCTAGCAAGGTAGCCTCCACCACTTCAACAGGCAGAGAATTCCAGAGATTCACCACCCTTTGAATGAAGAAGTTCCTCCTCAACTCTGATCTAAACTGCACCCTCCTTATCTTGAGGCTGTGTCCTCTGGTCCTGCTATCCTTTCTAAGTGGGAAGAATCTCTCTACCTCTACCCTATCCATCCCTTTCATTATCTTATACGTCTAGGGGTCAGTTTTTGTACAAAGCGTGCAGGAGGGTTTTTTGAGTCAGTATGTAGATAGGCCAACTAGAGGTGAGGCTATATTGGATTTGGTGCTGGGAAATGAGCCAGACCAGGTGCTAGACTTGGAAGTTGGTGTGCATTTTGGTGATAGTGACCACAATTCGGTTACGTTCACCTTAGTGATGGAAAGGGATAGGCATGAACCTCGGGCCAGTAGTTTTAGCTGGGGGAAGGGTAATTATGAGGCCATTAGGAGAGAATTAGGAAGCATAGGTTGGACTAGGAGATTACAGGGACTGGGAACGTCCGAAATGTGGAGTATTTTCAAGGAGCAGCTACTGCGAGTCCGTGATAGGTATGTCCCTGTCAGGCAAGGAGGAATTAGTAGGGCTAGGGAACCGTGGTGCACTAAAAAAAAAGGTTGATTCGTTGGTTAAAAAGAAAAAGGAGGCTTATGTTCGGATGAGACTTGAGGGCTCGGGTAGTGCACTAGAAAACTTTAGATTGGCTAGGAGGGAGTTGAAGAGTGAGTTAAGAAGGGCTAAAAGAGGACATGAGAAGACTTTGGCTGATAGGATTAAGGAGAATCCTAAGGCGTTCTATAGGTATGTCAAGAACAGAAGGTTGGTTAGGGCAAGATTAGGGCCAGTTATAGACAGCAGAGGGAAGTTGTGTGTGGAACCGGAAGAGATTGGAGAGGCATTGAACCAATATTTCTCTTCGGTGTTCACGCAGGGGGACAAGAATATAGCTGAGGAGGACACTGGGTTGCAGGGGAGTAGAATGGACAGTATTACAGTTGATAAGGAGGATGTGCTGGATATTCTTGAGGGTTTGAAAATAGATAAGTCCCCTGGTCCGGATGGGATTTACCCTAGGATTCTCTGGGAGGCAAGAGAAGTGATTGCAGAGCCTCTGGCTCTGATCTTCAGGTCGTCGTTGGCCTCTGGTATAGTACCGGAAGATTGGAGGTTAGCGAATGTTGTCCCATTGTTTAAGAAGGGGAACAGAGACTTCCCCGGGAATTATAGACCGGTGAGTCTCACTTCTGTTGTGGGCAAGGTTTTAGAAAAAATTATTAGGGATAGGATTTATAGTTATTTGGAGAGTAATGAATTGATTGGAGATAGTCAGCATGGTTTTGTAGCGGGTAGGTCGTGCCTTACTAACCTTATTGAGTTTTTTGAGAAAGTGACCAAAGAGGTGGATGGGGGTAAGGCAGTTGACGTGGTATATATGGATTTTAGTAAGGCGTTTGATAAGGTTCACCATGGTAGGCTTCTGCAGAAAATGCAGATGTATGGGATTGAGGGTAATCTAGGAAATTGGATCAGGAATTGGCTAGCAGATAGGAGACAGAGGGTGGTGGTTGATGGTAAATATTCGTCATGGAGTTCGGTTACGAGTGGTGTGCCTCAGGGATCTGTTTTGGGGCCACTGCTGTTTGTAATTTTTATTAATGATCTGGATGAGGGTATAGTTGGGTGGATTAGTAAATTTGCTGATGATACCAAAGTCGGAGGTGTGGTAGATTGTGAGGAAGGGTGTCATAGTTTGCAGGAAGACTTGGACAGGTTGCAGAGCTGGGCCGAGAGGTGGTGGATGGAGTTTAATGTGGAGAAGTGTGAGGTAATTCACTTTGGTAGGAATAACATGTGTTGAGTATAGGGCTAACGGGAGGACTTTGAATAGTGTGGATGAACAGAGGGATCTAGGTGTATGTGTACATAGATCCCTGAAAGTTGGGAATCAAGTAGATAGGGTTGTTAAGAAGGCATACGGTGTCTTGGCATTTATTGGTAGGGGGATTGAATTTAGGAGTCGCAGCGTCATGTTGCAACTGTACACAACTCTGGTGCGGCCGCACTTGGAGTACTGTGTGCAGTTCTGGTCCCCACATTACAGGAGGGATGTGGAGGCTTTGGAGAGGGTGCAGAGGAGGTTTACCAGGATGTTGCCTGGTATGGAGGGGAGGTCCTATGAGGAGAGACTGAGGGATTTGGGGTTGTTTTCGCTGGAAAGAAGGCGGCTAAGAGGGGATCTTATTGAAACATATAAGATGATTAGAGGTTTAGATAGGGTGGACAGTGATAGCCTTTTTCCTCGGATGGAGAAAGCTAGCATGAGGGGGCATGGCTTTAAATTAAGGGGGGGTAGTTATAGGACGGATGTCAGGGGTAGGTTCTTTACCCAGAGGGTGGTGAGGGATTGGAATGCCCTGCCTGCTGCGGTTGTAAATGCGCCTAGTTTGGGGGCGTTTAAGAGATCCGTGGATAGGTTCATGGACGAAAAGGGATTGGTTTAGGTTAGTGGGTCATTGTTTTTTAACTGGTCGGCGCAACATCGTGGGCCGAAGGGCCTGTTCTGCGCTGTAATGTTCTATGTTCTATGTTCTCTATAAGATCCCCCCTCATCCTTCTAAACTCCAACAAGTACAGACCCAGTCTATTCAGCCTCTCCTCATAGTCCAACCCCCTAATCTCCGGTATCAGCCTAGTAAACCTCCTCTGCACTCCCTCCAAGGCCAATATATCCTTGCGCAAGTGCGGCGACCAGAAGTGCACAGAGTACTCCAGCTGCGGCCTCACCAGTACCCAGCACAGTTGCAGCAAGACGTCCCTACTTTTATACTCAATCCCCCTCGCTTCAAAGGCCAGCATTCCATTAGCCTTCCTGACCACCTGCTGCACCTGCAAGCTGGGTTTTTGCGACTCATGCACAAGGACCCCGAGGTCCCTCTGCACCGTCGCCTGCTGCAGTTTTTCTCCACGTAAGTAATAATCCTTCCTACCATTATTCCTACCAAAGTGGACCACCTCGCACTTGCCAACATTAAATTCCATTTGCCAGTTCCTGGCCCATTCGCCCAGCCTATCTAGATCCTTCTGTAGACTCTCCACACCCTCCGCACAATTTGCCATTCCACCAATCTTGGTGTCATCAGCAAATTTCGACACCATACACTCGGTTCCCTCCTCCAGATCATCTATATAAATGGTAAATAGCTGAGGCCCCAGCACCGACCCCTGGGGCACTCCACGAGTCACCATCCGCCAATCCGAATAGCACCCATTGACCCCCACTCTCTGCCTCCTATTTGACAACCAATCCTCTATCCACGCTAACACCCTACCCCCAACTCCATGTCCCCTGACCTTCTGCAATAACCTCTTGTGAGGTACCTTGTCAAACGCCTTCTGAAAATCAAGAAAGACCACATCCACCGGCTCTCCTCTATCCACCGCCCTAGACACATCCTCATAGAACTCCAGTAAATTTGTCAGACATGACTTCCCTTTAACGAAACCGTGCTGCGTCTGCTCTATCAAGCAATTCCCCTCAAGATGCCTCGCTATTTCCTCCTTGATGATGGATTCTAACATTTTACCTACAACAGACGTTAAACTAACCGGCCTATAATTCCCTGCCTTTTGCCTGGCACCCTTCTTAAACAACGGCGTAACATTAGCCGTTTTCCAATCTTCCGGCACTTCCCCGGAATCCAGCGACGTCTGGAAAATTACCACCAAGGCATCCACTATCACCTCCGCCATTTCTTTCAGAACCCTTGGATGCATTCCATCCGGTCCTGGCGACTTGTCCACAATCAGCCCCTCCAGTCTGTCGAGCACCGCCTCTCTAGTAACAGTAATGTCATTAAGACCCTCCAGTCCTACCACCTTTCCATCTCTAACACCCGGCAAATTATTCACGTCCTCCTCCGTGAAGACAGAAACAAAAAAGTTATTCAAGACCTCAGCCATATCCCCATCCCCTACCGCTAAGTCCCCCTTCTCATCCTCTAAGGGACCAACGTTCACCCTAGCCAGCCTCTTCCTTTTTATATATTTATAAAAAGTCTTGCTATCCTTTTTTATATTAAGCGCTAGCCCAGCTTCATAGTTTCTCCTACCCTTCTTTACCCATTGATACCAACTCTCTGCTTCCTATTAGACAACCAATCCTCTATCCACGCTAATATGTCTAATCAATAATTCAATTTCTTTACAAACTGGAGTGGTTGATATTAAGTTCCACAACAATAATTACACAACCACATTTCAACCAAGTAAAGGTCATTGGCACTCTTCACCTATCTAGATAACCGATTTAGCAATCTAGAAGAATTGACCCTACCTACTCGTACCTGTAAAATAGTGATGGGCAATCTAGTGAGTGGGCTGCATGAATGGCCTTCCTTCAACTCAAAGGGCCACAAGATTGAAATTGGGCTTGTTCGTTAACTATGAATCTTGAAAAAGATTGAATACCTTTAAGATTTACCAGCCTGGTTCCGGGGATGGCGGGATGCATGAGGAGAGATTGACAAGGCTAGGATTATTTTCGCTGGAATTCAGATGAATGAGGGGGCATCTCATAGAGACTTATGGACAGGGTAGATGCAGGGAGGATATTTCGATGGTGGGAGAGTCCAAAACCAGGGGTCACAGTCTGAGGATTCGGGATAGACCATTTAGAATGGAGGTGAGGAGACATTTCTTCACCCAGAGTGGTGAGCTTGGGGAATTCATTACCACAGGAAGTAGTTGATGCCAAAACATTGAATGTATTAAAGAGGCAGGTAGATATAGCACTTGGGATGAATGGGATCAAAAGTTATGGGGAGAAAGCAGTGTTAGGCTATTGAGTTGGATGATCAGCTATGATTGTGATGAATAGCGGAGCAGACTCGAAGGGCCAAATAGCCTCCTCCTACTCCATCTTCCATGTTTCTATGTTTTTGTGTTAATACATGTTGGATATTTCATAGCTGGTTATAAAAAATACTTAATTATTCATATATTAACAGAACTGTCATCAACTCCAAGTGGTAAATGTTTACTCTAGATTGGATTCCGAGCTCTCACAGTCAATATTGTGTGAAACCAACAGACACCTCACTTAATATGCAATTGTTTTAGGTGCATATCTCTTCAGTCATATTGGTAGAATCCATTATAAAGGAAGTAATAACAGGAAATTTAGAAAGTCAAAATACAATCAGCATGGTTTTATGAGAAGTAAATCATGTTTGACTAACGTGCTTGAGTTCTTCAAAGATGTAACAAGCAAGGTGGATACTGTAGCTGCAGTACATCTGGACTTCCAGAAGGCATTTGATAACGTGCCGCACAGTAGGTTAACAGACAAGATTAGTTCACATGGGGTTAGGGGTAATTTATTAGCTTGGATCGAGGATTGGCTAACCAACAGAAAGCAGAGAATGGGGATAAATGGGTCTTTTTTGGGTTGGTAAGATGTAACTAGTGGGGAGACACAGGGCTTGACCCTAGGGCCCCAATTATTTACAATCTATATTAGTGACTTGGATGCAAACACGAGGGGCTAAATTGTCTACTCCTGCTCCTAATTCTTATGGTTTTCATGGAAAAGCTACACAGTTGGAGACCAGTGGGATGTGGCAACTCTGCATGTGGGCACCAGTCAACAAAATGTCTCTTGGGCTGCACTTAGAATCCTGACGGACTGCAGGTTGCCCACCACTGCTGAAAGTAGTATTATTTATATTGTTTCTAGTAGAGAAGAAAGAGCATTCCATAACTGTGGTACAATTCAACAAAACGTAAAAAGCAAACTACCTCAAACAATAACTCTATCTCAAAGGATGGTGTAGGCTGGATCATTGGAAGTATTCAAAATGGAGATGGATAAATATTTGATAGATCGAGGAATAGAGGGCAATGGGAAATGGCACAGAAAAGGAGTTGAAGTTGGCATAGATTAGCCATGATCATACTGAATGGCAGGGCAGGCTTGAAGGGCCTGGTAACCTACTGCTGCTTCTATTTCTTGTGTTTTTTTGTGTAAAAGTGTCTATTTTAGCAAAGGTCAGAGTTGGGAACGTACCAGGGTTTAGCCTTGTCTCATAACCATCCTATCTCCTACATGTGAAGAGATTCCAGCCATCTCTTGCCTCCTCATAACCATATTTATCAGGCACTTCTTCAACCTAGTGTCTAACAAGATTCCTCACAGCTGCAATCTCATTCAACTGAATATTTCCAGTTCATCTCCCACCCTAACAATGAGAAAGCCAAGCAAAATATGTAGAATTCTATAACATAGAACATAGAACATAGAACACTACAGCACAAACAGGCCCTTCGGCCCACGAGTTGCGCCGATCACATCAACACCTACCAATCTATAGACCTATCTATAACCCCCAATCCCGTTAAACCCCATATACTCATCCAGAAGTCTTTTAAAAGACCCCAGCGAGTTCGCCTCCACCACCACTGACGGCAGCCGATTCCATTCACTCACCACCCTCTGAGTGAAAAACTTACCCCTAACAGCACTTCTGTACTTTCCTCCCCGCACCTTAAATCTGTGTCCTCTCGTAGCGACCATTTCAACCTGGGGAAATAGCCTCTGAGAATCCACCCTATCTATTCCTCTCAACATTTTATAAACTTCTATCAGGTCGCCTCTCAACCTTCGTCTCTCCAGGGAAAAGAGTCCCAGCTCCCTCAACCTAACTTCATAAGGCATGCCTCCCAGTCCAGGCAACATCCTTGTAAATCTCCTCTGTACCCTTTCAATAGCTTCTACGTCTTTCCTATAGTGAGGCGACCAGAACTGCGCCCAGTACTCCAAATGAGGCCTGACAAGGGTCTTAAAAGTTGCAGCATTACCTCCCGATTCCTAAACTCAATCCCTCGATTAATGAAGGCCAGTACACCATACGCCTTCTTGACCACGTCCTCCACCTGCGAGGCCGATTTAAGAGTCCTGTGGACCCGGACCCCAAGATCCTTCTGCTCTTCAACACTACTATCACCCCTGCCCTTGATAGTGTACTCGTTCCTCCCGTTGGTTCTGCCAAAATGGACGACTACACATTTATCCGCGTTGAAGTCCATCTGCCATTTCTACGCCCAGTCCTGCATCCTATTTATGTCCTGCTGCAACTTTTGACATCCTCCCAGACCATCCACAACACCACCGACCTTCGTGTCATCAGCGAAGTCATAACGCTCTTAACAATTATATTTTTCAAACATTTTAACAGTAATATCACATGTAATACAATATTTTGTATTGTGCCATGTCCTGAGAAAGCATGCACATCTTTATACAACTTTACAAATCACATATATATTGGGCAGGATTTTACAGCCTCGCTCATTGTAAAATCCCAAGGTCAATGGACCTTTCCATTGTCTGCCCCCTAGCTCTCTCTAATTCCTGTGGTGAGTTGGGCAGTAAAATTCTGGCCATTATGTTTTTTATTTAGATTTGATAATGCCTCAAGAAGGACAATAACATGCATGTTGAAGAGTTTGGAATTGATTAAATAGGTATTTTGTTAAGAAGCATTCGTAATGCCTTAAAACTACTTTTTCTGAAATTTCCTGGTACAAATTGCAAAACTTTAAAAAGGAAGTGAAGACATTGGCTTTGACTGTTGGTGTGAGGAAAGACTATCCTGTATTTTACACATACTATAAATGTCAGACCACATCAATTGTTAGTTTATAAATATACAAGCATTTTACAAATTAATCTTTATCCCGTGATATGATCCTGATATTCGGAGATCTTCCTTTGTGGTGGAGAATTTAAAAAAAAAATGGATATCAATGATACTTCAGCGGGAGACACTATCCGGGGAATGGAAGTGGGAAACTCACAAGAGGATTACAAAACATTTCAAAGTGTTACAAACAGTAAAATGCAATGCTATTTACGTTTGCTCCAGAAATCAAGATGCATTCTGAGGTGCTTCAGTTCAGTAATAATGAGAATGTTACAAACATTTGAATATTTTCATTACAGAGAATATAATTCATTTCAAACTAAAAATGTTGGTAATATTGCACTCTGCAGTGCTTCAGTATGGTTTCATATGGTTAGGAATGAAGCACACAGTCTGAGGGCTTTTTCATGATTGCCAGCATCTCATTGGCTGAAAGGCTTTTACCCAAGCCTTGATGACACCTATGCCAATTTTGAGTGAGTTCCTCAGCATGTTGTTCTTGATCTTGGAATATGACAGTCTGCAAAATTCGGTTGAGGACAATTCTTTGCTCTGGAAAATCCGCAAGTTTTGAGCAAAGCAAAGAGCATTTTTCACCGAACGAATGATCCCCCAGCAATAGTTGATATTTGCCTTCGTATGTGTCCCTGGGAACAACCTGAGTGCACAGAGTCCTGCATTACAATTGAACCTCAAAAAATGACAATGCATCTCTCCAGACCTTCTTCACAGAGGCACATTCCACAAGGTGTGTGACTGTCTCTTTCTCTCCTGCAGCCACTTTGAGGGCAGCGTGCTGTAGCTCTGAGACTTTCGGTATGTATGTGAATACTTTTCTCACCACCAACCATGCTAGGTCTTGGTGCTTGTTTGAAAGTTCTGATGATGAGGTGTTCTGCCAAATGACTCTGACAGTCTGCGTAGGAACCATCTGACAGGATCCATGATGGACTGGGACACATTATTGATAGGAAAGATACTGGACAGGCAATGGTAGACATTTAAAGAATGAATAGGTGAACTGCAGAAGTTGTTTATTCCTGTTTGGTGCAGGAGTAGTAAGGGAATTGTGACCAAACTATGGCTTACCAGGGAAATAAGAGACAGTATCAGATTCAAGGAAGAAGCACACAAATTAGCAAGGAAAAGCAATAGGCACGAGAATTGGGAGCAGTTTTAAATTCAGCAAAGGACAACCAAGAAGTTGATTAAGAAGGAAAAAAAAGGTACAAAAGTAAGTTCGCGGGGAACATAAAAATTGACTGTAAAAGTTTATATAGGTATGAAAAGAGAAAAAGATTGACAAAAACAAATGTAGGGCCCTTACAGTCAGAACCAGGAGGATTTATAATAGGGAATAAATAAATGGCCAAGGAATTGTATTCATTCTTTGCTTCAATCTTCACAAAAGAAGACATGAATAATGTACCAGAAGTTCTAAGAGAAACAATTTTTAGTGAAGAGCTGAAGAAAATCAGTATTAGTAGATAAATGGTTTTGAGGAAATTGATGGGATTGACGGGGTGAAATCTCCAGGTCCTGATAATCTTCATCCCTGAGTATTTAAGGAAGTCACCCTAGAAATAGTAGATCTGCTGGTTATTTTTCAAAATTCTTTGGACTCTGGACTGGACTGGTTCCTACAGATTGGAGGGTAGCAAATGTAAGCTTGCTATTCAAGAAGGGAGGTAGAGAGGAAATGGAACTATAGATCAGTGAGCCTAACGTCGGTACTGGGGAAGTTGCTGGAGTCCGTTATCAAGGATTTCATAACTCAGCATTTGAAAGGCAGTGGTATAATCAAACAAAGTCAGCATGAACTTACAAAAGGGAAATCATGCTTGATGAATCTATTGGAATTCTTTGAGGGTGTAATTAGTAGAGTTGATTGAGGAGAACCAGTGGATCTGGTTTATTTAGTCTTTCAGAAGGCTTTCGATAAGGTCTCACATAACAGACTACCATGAAAGGTTAAAGTACATGGATTGCAGGTAATGTCTTAAGATGGATAGAAAGCTGGTTAGCAGATAGGAAGCAAAGATCTTCACTGCAGGAGTTTCTTAGGATAGTATCCTAGGTCTACTGTCTTCAGCTGTTTCATCAATGACCTTTCTTTCATCATAAGGTCAGAAGTGGGAATGTTTGCTGATGAATGCACAGTGTTTAGCACTATTTGAAACTCCTCAGGTACTGAAGCAATCCATGCCCAAATGTACATCCATGCTTGGGCTGGCAAGCAACATTCACATTGCACAAGTACATGGCACAAGGCAGAAGTGTGATGGTATACTATCCACTTGCCTAGATGAGTGCAGCTTCAACATCGCAGAAGATGCTCAACACCATACAAGATAAAGCAGCCTGCTTGATTGCTACCCTTTCCACAAACATCCATTCCCTCCACCATCAATTAACAGTGGCAGCGGTGTGTACCATTTACAAGGTACACTGCAGGAATTCACCAAGACACCTGAGGCAGCACCTTCCAAACCCAACGATGCTATCATCGAGAAGGACATGGGCAGCAGATGCATAGCAACACCACCACTTTGAACTTCCCCATCAAGTCACTCACCATTCTGACTTGGAAATATATTGCCATTCCTTCACTGTCACTGGGTCAAAATCCTGGAACTCCTTCCTTTACAACACCGTGGGTTTACCTACACCTCGATAATGGCAGTAGTTGAAGAAGGCAGGTCATCGGCACCTTCTCAAATGCAGCTAGGGATGGGCAATAAATGCTGATCTACCCAGCGATGCACCCATCCCATAAATGAATTTTTTAAAAAGCAGTTTTGAAAGCAAATTATATTTTGCTGTTTATTGCCAGGCATTGGAATACAAGATAAAGAGGTCTTGCTACGATTGTCTGGGACTTTGATGAGACCACCTCTGCAATATTGTATGCAGTTTTGGTCTCCATATTTAAGGAGGGGTATAATTGCATTTGAGGCAGTACAGCAAAGGTTCACTAGGTTGGTTAGGTTGAGAGGGTTGTACTTCAATGAGAGATTAAGTAAATTAGATCTATATTCACTCGAATTTAGAAAAATGGGAGATAGCCTCATTCGAAAGCAGCTTAACAGGATAGACAGTGCAAGATTCTTCCCCTGGCTGAGAAATCTACAACATGGAGGCATAGTCTCAGGGGAAGGGGCCCCACCAACTAGGACTGAGATGAGAAGAATTTCTTCCCTCAAAGAGTTGTGAGTCAATGGAATTACAGAGAGTTGTGGATTCTCCATGATTAAAAGTGTTTAAGGCTGAGGTAGACATTTTTGGTCTCTTAGTGAATCATGGGGAGTGGGCAAAAAAACGAGTTGAAACCGAAGATTGACCATGATTGTATTGAAGGGTGGAGTAGGTTTGATGGGCATTTGGTCTATTGCTCTTATTTTTCGTGTTATGTTTTTAAGGGATATTGAAGTGAACACAGAAGCACACATACCTTTGACAAATGTATTTCAAACATGGCAATCCATATCAATGCTTCTATTTTTGGCTGATGACCACCACCTCACTACCTATGACTGCTAGTAATTCCATTTCTTTTGTTGGGCTTATAAAATTTTTTTACATTTACAAGTGTCTGTTTTGATCATATATTAAAAACCTTATGTTTGGTGCAGACTGACTAAAAGCCTTACTTCCAGTT
Source organism: Carcharhinus amblyrhynchos (assembly GCF_965287045.1). Taxonomy (NCBI): domain Eukaryota; kingdom Metazoa; phylum Chordata; class Chondrichthyes; order Carcharhiniformes; family Carcharhinidae; genus Carcharhinus; species Carcharhinus amblyrhynchos. The sequence goes on from NC_137327.1 coordinate 129,715,749, forward strand.
GTCAACGTTTTGAGTCTTGTGTCAATGTCAACACTGAAAATTAGTAAGCAAGCATTTGTGATGGGAAAACTCAGTTTAAGCATCAAAGCAATTTCCCCCCTTTTCTTGTTTGTCTTAATGTAGTCACAGGTTTCCTACAGCTGGTGGTGCTATAACTTACCATTCTATCCAAGATCATCACCTACCATAATCATGAATGATGGTTCTGTTGTCTCCTGTATACTTACCTTTTGCTTCTTTAATTGTCCCATTATCATCTCTTTTTGTCTTTCATCACCATCCCCTTTTGTCATTTAATTTCAGAAGCAACATGCTACAGATCGTGGAAATCTGAAATAAAAACAAAAATGACTGGAAATAGCAGTCAGGCTACATCTGTGCAGCAAGAAACAGGGTTAATTTTTGAGTCCTTTCATCAGAACAGTTTCTGTTTTTATTTCAGATTTCCAGCATCTTCTGTAATTTGCTTTTGTTCCAATCACATACAGCAGGTCCAAAGTCTTTGCAACCATTCCTTTGTATAATTTTACACAACTGGAAGTAGATAATAATTTCTAATATTGGGATTAATTTACTACAGTAAGATACCTAACACTACCTGCAATTAGTTAGAATTGCATGTTTAAGTTTCTTCAATTTGTGTGTGGCAAGTTGTGAATTGACAGCAGTGCATCAAGGACCTAAATGAACAGGACAAACATCTATACATTTCCTTAACCAATCTGAAAAATTGTGAAATTAACAGTGCAAGAACTAAGAAGGAAGTATGAACAAGAGTGGGTGCATGCAATGTCAAATCAAGTACAGGAAGAGAAATAGAGAGGGAGAAAGATTGGATTTAGTAAGAGAAAAAAGAGAAAGGAAAAGTTAAAATTAACTTTACATTTTTAAAATCTCCAAATTCTGAGGGACTGAGACTCCACACTAATAAAAACTAATTTTCATTGTTAGAATGTTCAATAATAGTTAACTAACACTTATCACATTGTTAAAGAGTATTTAGCATGAAATGGACAAGACTTCACCTACTGTGATGATTTTAGTTTGCATCTGCTGTGCAAGTACAGCAACTTCATGCCATTCCATACATTTTAGAAGCGACAAAGAGAGAAAGATGCTGTTTTCATGAAACAGTATATCTCAAAGTGCAACTTTTGCATGCTGTGTTTAAACACACAACTGTCCCACAACTGATGTTGGTGTGTCATTTGTGCATAAGTAACAATGTGTGTCATTAATCTTACTGTTACACTGATAGGAGATTCTGGCTCATCAGAAATTAACCTCCATCAAGGACCTAGGTTCAATTCCAGCCTTGAATGACTATGTGGAGTTTGCATGTTCTCACCATGTCCACTTGGGTTTTCTCCAGGTGCTCCAGTTTCCTCCCACAGTCCAAAAATGTGCAGGTTTGTGGGTTGACCATGCTAAATTGCCTCTTGGTATCCCAAGATGTGTAGGTTAGAGGTTTAGCAGGATAAATGTGTGAAGCTGTGTGAATGGGTAAGATGCCCTGTTGGAGGGTTGGTGCAGTCTTGATGGGTATGTGGTTTGCAAGCATAGATTTAAAGTAATACACAGTAGGAGCTCTTGCCTGTACAGAGAACAAACAAACTAAAAGCAGGAGCCTCTGAAACACCCCAATGATATCATCATCAAATCATGTGATCTGCTCCTAAAGCAATCATGCAACTACTTAAATGTATAATTAAAAAAATCCCTCTGTTCAATAACTACTGCAAGGATTGCTGACACCATGAGCTGGATCTTACCACCTCGCTGGGCAAGATCAAAAATTCTGCCCGAGGTCAATGGAGATTTCTGTTGTCGGACCCTTGCTTGTGCCGGTTCTATGGCAGGTGAGGCAGTAGAGTCCTGGCCCACATCTCCAGCTCCCCCACTAAGAAAGCCGACCTGCTGTTGTACGATGTTACCTTTCTAGCTGTCTCTTAAGTCAACGTGTTTACAACTTTTTAAGTGTAATATACTCCAAACTTGCTTTAATTGCATTTATCTCATTTTCTACTATTAAGTTTTTAATTAGCAAAGCCAAAAGCTATACTTTAAAGCAAATGAACCATGAACCAAATATTCAGAACAACTTTCAAACAAGTTAACAAGTAAATCATAATGCAAATGAAAGACTGAATTATTTCAGTTAGTCAAAAAAAATTCCATTCTGATTTGTTCAGTTATTAATTGTTTTTCAGAAATTACTGTACGTACCATTTAATTCATAAAGAAATATAAAAAGAAAGTTAATTTGATAACACACATTTCAGATTTGTTAGTCATCTTCCTTTATTTATTTAGGCAAACTGGATGTGACACAACGACTATAATCCAACACTGTCTCTCTGCAGTAGATGCAAATGGGCACTAATTATATTTCTGCTCATAAATACTGCATTAGTGTTATATTCACATGGTATTCACATTCATTAAAATTTGGCAGAATGCCAATATAGGCTTTATAAGCATACTGGTAATGTATTGAACTTTTATTCATCTATAATTTTTAAAAATTATTTTGACTTTATTTTTATTTCTCTACTCTCTCCAAATCCTCAATATATGATTTTCTGGGTAAAGGAATGAACATGCAAATTGCCTTCAGTTCCCTTCCAACCTGGCTGTTGAACAGCAACCACAATGTATTGTGGAATGGTCGGGGGGAAAGTATTCTCTTCCTCTCACTGTGCACAAAGGCATCTTAAGGAATAACATAAAAGCAAGGAATAATGGTTAGTTCCTTTTCCAATTGGTGTAGCTGGAAAAGAAACAAATTGCTGCATGGGAAACAATCAATATGAGCTCATATTCTTTCCATGATGGGTAGAGTGTACAACCATTTCCAAAGGCATTTACTTCTTTCTAAATTCAGGTTTTGTTCCAATGTCACTGAGACCATGACGACACCAAAGTCGGAGGAGTTGTAGACAGTGAGGATGGATGTTACAATTTGCAGAGGAGCATAGATAAGCTGCAGAGCTGGGCTGAGAGGTGGCGAATGGAGTTTAATGCAGAGAAGTGTGAGGTGATTCACTTTGGTAAGAGTAACAGGAGTACAGAATATAGGGCTAATGGAAGGACTCTTGGTAGTGTCGACAAGCAGAGAGATCTAGGTGTACATGTGCATAGATCCCTGAAAGTTGGCACCCAGGTTAATAAGGTTGTTAAGAAGGCGTACGGTGTGTTAGCTTTTATTGGTAGAGGGATTGAATTTCGGAGCTGTGAGGTCATGTTGCAACTGTACAAAACTCTGGTGCAGCCGCACTTGGAGTATTGCATACAGTTCTGGTCGCCGCATTATAAGAAGGATGTGGAGGCATTGGAAAGGGTGCAGTGGAGGTTTACCAGGATGTTGCCTGGTATGGTGGGAAGGTCTTATGAGGAAAGGCTGAGGGAATTGAGGTTGTTTTCGTTAGAAAGAAGAAGGTTGAGAGGCGACCTAATTGAGGCATACAAGATGATCAGAGGGTTAGGTAGGTTGGATAGTGAGAGCCTTTTTCCTCGGATGGTGACGGCTAACACGAGAGGACACAGCTTTAAATTAAGGAGTGGTAATTATAGGACGGATGTCAGCGATAGGTATGCCCTGCCTGCAGCAGTTGTGGACTCGCCAACTTTAAGGGCGTTCAAATGGTCAGTGGATAGGCATATGGATAACATTGGAATAGTTTAGGTTAGCGGGCCATTAGATTGGTTCCACTGGTCGGCGCAACATCGAGGGCCGAAGGGCCTGTACTGCGCTGTAATGTTCTATGTTCTATGACTTAAAACAGGAGTTGTCTCAGACTGGTTACTGCAAAAGGTGTTCTTTGGGATTGTCATGGAAATAGTTATGGAAACATTAATAGGAATCATAGTGTCATACAACGTATAAAAGGCCCTTTGCCCTATGAGTCTGCACCAACAATAACTACCACTAAAGGCAGGCTAATCCATTTTCCTGCACTTGTTCCATTTCCTTGAATGTTATGATATTTCAAGTATTCATCCAAATATCTTTTTAAAGGTTGTAATGTTTATAGATCATGAGAAATCTCCCAAAAGCCAGCAAGACCAGTCTGCCTGTGGAGGAATTACACTGCTATAAAGGTGGTGGTGTAAACTAGGCCTGTGTATGTACAATTCATTTTTCCTATTGCAGTGTGACTTGTATAAAGGACTGAATTTTCCCAGCCATATAGTAATGGACTTGGAGACAGGCTGGGAAGCTGGGAAAAAGTGTTTAGGAAGGATAGGCAGGAGGAAAAAGGGGGGGGGCATAGTTCTGCTGATTAAGGATAGCATCAGGGTGGCAGTAAGGGATGATATAGGAACCAAAGAGCAGAAAGTGGAATCGTTGTGGGTGGAGATTAGGAACAGCAAAGGGAGGAAGACGCTGGTGGGTGTCGTTTATAGGCCCCCAAATAATGATCTGGAGGTGGGGCGGGCTGTTAACGCGCAAATAAATGTGGTGTGCAGGAATGGAATGGTGATAATTATGGGGGATTTCAATCTACATATTGATTGGTCGACCCATGTTGGACGCGGTGGGCTTGAGGAGGAGTTCTTGGAATGCTGCCGGGATAGTTTCCTCGAACAGTGTGTGTTGGAGCCGATGAGGGAGCGAGCTATCTTGGATCTGGTGTTATGTAATGAGGCGGGTAGAATTAGGGACCTTGTGGTGAAGGATCCTCTTGGGAAGAGTGATCATTGTATGGTGGAGTTTCTGATGCAGATGGAGGAGGAGAAAGTGGGTTCCCGGACACGCGTCCTTTGTTTGAACAGAGGGGAGTACGGTAGGGTGAGAGAGGAATTGGCGAATGTTGATTGGAGGAGCACGTTGGAAGATAGGTCTGCTGAGGAGCAGTGGAGGATCTTTAAGGACATCTTTCTTGGTGCTCAGCAGAAATTTATTCCGATGGTTAAAAAGGACCGTAGGAGGAGAGATAATCAGCCGTGGATAACGATGGAGGTAAAGTGTTAAATTAAAAGCGGATGCGTTTAGAGTAGCTAAGAGTAGTGGGCGAGAAGAGAACAAAGAACAAAGAACAAAGAACAACCCAGCATGGGAAACAGGCCCTTCGGCCCAACGAGCCCGCGCCGCCGCATCACCCTACACCTATTCTACCCTGCATGCCTATGAATGGAACCCCTAACTTAGCCAGATTCAGGGGAGAATAGTGTCAATTTGGTAAAACCAATCAGCCTAAGAGCACATCTTTGGGGTGTGGGAGGAAACCGGAGCGCCCGGAGGAAACCCACGCAACCACAGGGAGAATGCGCAAACTCCCACAGACACAGGCCCAAATCCATGTATCTGCACAGCTAGCAGTGCTAGTCACCGAGCTGTTGCGGCGCCCGTCTACCGGTCCAAGATCAAGCACACACACTGACACGAAGTACTAGGCCACTCCCGGAACTTCCAAGAGCAGCCCACGCATGACCCACCGTGTGCATGCCCCTCGTTTGACATGAGGTGGACCTCCACCTGCGGAATAAAAAGACAAAAACGTTAATCTTACAAGCCTGCTTTTCCGGTGTCTCCCGAGGTTCTAACCTTATTTAATAGCCCCTACCATAACCCTCCATCCTCGTTTCACTCATGTGTCTATCTAACTGAACCTTAAATGAGTCCAACGTTCCTGCCTCCACCACCCTACTTGGTAGCACGTTCCATACCCCCACAACTCTCTGCGTAAAGAACCTTCCTCTCACTTCCAAATTATACCTCTCCCCCCTCACGTGGGAAATCATGACCTCTCGTGTTTGTACCCAGTCTAGGGAGCAGTCTCTCACTATTGACTCTATTTATTCCCTTCAGTATCTTATATACCTCTATCATGTCCCCCCTCAATCTCCGGTCCCAGTTTCTCCAACCTTTCCTCGTAACCCAGCCCCTCCATGCCAGGCAACATCCTGGTAAACCTCCTCTGCACCCTTTCCAGAGACTCCACATCCTTCCGGTAGTAAGGTGACCAGAACTGGACGCAGTACTCCAAATGCGGTCCAACCAACGTTCTGTACAACTGAAGCATTAGACTGCAGCTTTTATACTCTATACCCCTTCCTATAAAGGCTAACATTCCATACGCCTTCCTAACAACCTTCTCCACTTGTGACGCAACCTTCATGGATTTGTGAAGAGGATTGGGAGAGGTTTAAATGTCATCAAAGATTGACAAAGAAGTTGATAAAGAAGGGTAGGATAAACTATGAAGCTGGGCTAGCGCTTAATATAAAAAAGGATAGCAAGAGTTTTTATAAATACATAAAAAGGAAGAGACTGGCTAGGGTGAACGTTGGACCCTTAGAGGATGAGAGGGGGGACTTAGTGGTAGGGGATGGGGAAATGGCTGAGGCCTTGAATAACGTTTTTGTTTCAGTCTTCACGGAGGAGGACGTGAATAATTTGCCGGGTGTTAGCGATGGAAAGATGGTAGGAGTGGAGGGCCTGAATGACATTATTGTTACTAGAGAGGCGGTGCTCGATAGACTGGAGGGACTGATTGTGGACAAGTCCCCAGGACCGGATGGAATGCATCCAAGGGTTCTGAAAGAAATGGCGGAGGTGATAGTGGATGCCTTGGTGATTATTTTCCAAATGTCGCTGGATTCCGGGGAAGTGCAGGAAGATTGGAAAACGGCTAATGTTATGCCGTTGTTTAAGAAGGGTGGCAGGCAAAAGGCGGGGAATTATAGGCCGGTTAGTTTAACGTCTGTTGTGGGAAAAATGTTAGAATCAAGGAGAAAATAGCGAGGCATCTTGAGGAGAATTGTTTAGTAGAGCAGACGCAGCACGGTTTTGTTAAGGGGAAGTCGTGTCTGACAAATTTATTGGAGTTCTATGAGGATGTGTCTAGGGCGGTGGATAGAGGAGAGCCGGTGGATGTGGTCTTTCTTGATTTTCAGAAGGCGCTTGACAAGGTGCCTCACAAGAGGTTATTACAGAAGGTCAGGGGGCATGGAGTTGGGGGTAGGGTGTTAGCGTGGATAGAGGATTGGTTGTCAAATAGGAGGCAGAGAGTGGGGGTCAACGGGTGCTATTTGGATTGGCGGATGGTGACTAGTGGAGTGCCCCAGGAGTCGTTGCTGGGGCCTCAGCTATTTACCATTTACATAGATGATCTGGAGGAAGGAACCGAGTGTATGGTGTTGAAATTTGCTGACGACACAAAGATTGGTGGAAAGGCAAATTGTGCGGAGGGTGTGGAGAGTCTGCAGAAGGATCTAGATAGGCTGGGTGAATGGGCCAGGAACTGGCAAATGGAATTTAATGTTGGCAAGTGTGAGGTGGTCCACTTTGGTAGGAATAATGGTAGGAAGGCTATTACTTACGTGGCGAAAAACTGCAGCATGCGACGGTGCAGAGGGACCTTGGGGTCCTTGTGCATGAGTCGCAAAAACCCAGCCTGCAGGTGCAGCAGGTGGTCAGGAAGGCGAATGGGATGCTGGCCTTCATAGCGAGGGGGATTGAATATAAAAGTAGGGAGGTCTTGCTGCAGCTGTATAGGGCACTAGTGAGGCCGCAGCTGGAGTACTGTGTGCAGTTTTGGTCGCCGCACTTACGCAAGGATATTTTGGCCTTGGAGGGAGTGCAGAGGAAGTTTACTAGGCTGATTCTGGAGTTGAGGGGGTTGAACTATGAGGAGAGGCTGAATAAACTATTCTTGTACTCGTTAGAGTTTAGAAGAATGAGGGGAGATCTCATTGAGACATATAAGATGTTGAATAGGATGGATAGGATAGAGGTGGAGAGACTCTTCCCACTCAGTAAGGACAGTAGGGCTAGAGGCACAGCCTCAAGATAAAGGGGGGGTGGTTTAGAACGGAGTTGCGGAGGAACTTCTTCACTCAAAGGGTGGTGAATCTCTGGAATTCTCTGCCTGTTGAAGTGGTGGAGGCTGTCTCGCTGAATATTTTTAAGATGTGGATTGATAGGTTTTTGATAGGCAAGGGGATTAAGGGTTATGGGGAGAGGGCGGGAATGTGGAACTGAGCCACGACAGATCAGCCATGATCTTATTGAATGGTGGGGCAGGCTTGAGGGGCTAGATGGCCTACTCCTGCTCCTATTTCTTATGTTCTTATGTTCTTAAAATAGGGAGAAGTCAAGTTAAAATTATATGTTATGACCTTTCATCAAAACTTCTTCCCTGCTGCCAACAGACTTTTTGAATGGAACTACCTTATGTTAAGTTGATCTTTCTCTACACCCTAGCTATGACTGCAACACTACATTCTCCTTTCCTTCTCTATGAATAGTATGCTTTGTCTGTATAGTGCGCACGAAACAATACTTTTTACTGTATACTAATACATGTGACAATAATTATTCTAATCAAAATCAAATCAAAGATGCTTTGCTGAAGTCTCATGTATTGGTTCATTTTAATCCAAAGCTACCATTACCACTTGCTTGCAATGCTTCACTTCATGAAATAGGGGCAGTCGTTTCATACATTATGCCTTCAGAACAAGAATGACCAACAGCTTTTACTTTGCGTACTCAGACTAGTGCTGAATCTAACAATGTTCAGCTAGAAACAAAAACATTGGGTGTAATTTTTGGCATACAAAGGTTTCATCATTATTTATATGGTTGTCATTTCATATTATTGGCTGATTATCAACCCTTAACTGTTATTTTTGGTCTGTATAAAGGCATACCATTGTTAGTTGCTAGCCAATTGCAAAAATCGTCACTGATCTTGTCTGTACATTCCTGTGACATTCAGTTTTAATATAGGTGTTCAAATCCGTTGTTTTTCATTAAATTTTGAAGAATAGTTTTTAAAAAAGAGGTACTAATGGATGTCACACACCATGCAGATGTTTCCTTGTGAGGGCATTTCAACTTGAAAAAATAGTTGTGTATAGTTTTGTTTTGGAATGGTGTGAGGAGTCATGTGAAAGTTCCAGTGAGAATAACCAGCCCAGTTATCGTGTAAATTACTAAACACTACTAAAATTGAATGGAACATAGTTCATTAGAAAATGCAAAGTAAAACACTACCATGGTATACATATACTAGTCCCTGTCTAGAACATAGAACATAGAACATAGAACATTACAGCGCAGAACAGGCCCTTCGGCCCACGATGTTGCGCCGACCAGTTACAAAAACAATGACCCACTAGCCTATACCAATCCCTTTTCGTCCATAAACCTATCCAGAGATCTCTTAAACGCCCCCAAACTAGACGCATCTACAACTGCAGCAGGCAGGGCATTCCAATCCCTCACCACCCGCTGGGTAAAGAACCTACCCCTGACATCCGTCCTGTAGCTACCCCCCCTTAATTTAAAGTCATGCCCCCTCGTGCTAGCTTTCTCCATCCGAGGAAAAAGGCTATCACTATCCACCCTATCTAAACCTCTAATCATCTTATATGTTTCAATAAGATCCCCTCTTAGCCGCCTTCTTCCCAACGAAAACAACCCTAGATCCCTCAGTCTCTCCTCATAGGACCTCCCCACCATACCAGGCAACATCCTAGTAAACCTCCTCTGCACCCTCTCCAACGCCTCCACATCCTTCTTGTAATGCGGGGACCAGAACTGCACACAGTACTCCAAGTGCGGCCGCACTAGAGTAGTGTACAGTTGCAACATTACACTGCGACTCCTAAATTCAATCCCCCTACCAATAAACGCCAAGACACCGTACGCCTTCTTGACAACCTTATCTACTTGATTCCCAACTTTCAGGGATCTATGTACACACACACCTAGATCCCTCTGTTCATCCACACTATTCAAAGTCCTCCCGTTAGCCCTATACTCGACACATCTGTTGCTCCTACCAAAGTGAATTACCTCACACTTCTCCGCATTAAATTCCATCCGCCACCTCTTGGCCCAGCTCTGCAACCTATCTAAGTCTCCCTGCAGACTATGACACCCTTCCTCACAATCTACCACACCTCCAACTTTGGTGTCATCAGCAAATTTACTAATCCACCCAACTATACCCTCATCCAGATCATTAATAAAAATTACAAACAACAGTGGCCCCAAAACAGATCCCTGAGGCACACCACTCGTAACTGCACTCCATGATGAATATTTACCATCCACCACCACCCTCTGTCTCCTATCTGATAGCCAATTCCTGATCCAACTTCCTAGATTACCCACAATCCCATACATCTGCATTTTCTGCAGAAGCCTACCATGGTGAACCTTATCGAACGCCTTACTAAAATCCATGTATACCACGTCAACTGCCTTACCCCCATCCACCTCTTTGGTCACCTTCTCAAAAAACTCAATAAGGTTAGTAAGGCACGACCTACCTGCTACAAAACCATGCTGACTATTTCTAATCAATTCATTACACTCCAAATAACTATAAATCCTATCCCTAATAATTTTTTCTAAAACCTTGCCCACAACAGAAGTAAGACTCACCGGTCTATAATTCCCGGCAAAGTCTCTGTTCCCCTTCTTAAACAATGGGACAACATTCGCTATCCTCCAATCCTCCGGGACTACACCAGAGACCAATGACGACCTGAAGATCTGAGCCAGAGGCTCTGCAATCACCTCTCTAGCCTCCCAGAGAATCCTAGGGTAGATCCCATCCGGACCAGGGGACTTATCTATTTTCAGCCCCTCAAGAATTTCCAGCACATCCTCTTTATCAACCGTAATACTGTCTATTTTACACCCCTGCAACCCAATGTCCTCCTCAGCTATATTCATGTCCCCCTGCGTGAACACCGAAGAGAAATATTGGTTCAATACTTCTCCAATCTCCTCCGGTTCCACACACAACTTCCCCCTGCTGTCTGTAACTGGCCCTAATCTTGCCCTGACCAACCTTCTGTTCTTGACATACTTATAGAACGCCTTAGGATTCTCCTTAATCCTATCAGCCAAAGTCTTCTCATGTCCTCTTTTAGCCCTTCTCAACTCACTCTTCAACTCCCTCCTAGCCAATCTAAAGCTTTCTAGTGCACTATCTGAGCCCTCCAATCTCATCCGAACATAAGCCTCCTTTTTCTTTTTAACCATCGACTCAACTCTTTTAGTGCACCACGGTTCCCTAGATCTACCAAATCCACCATGCCTGACAGGGACATACCTATCAAGGACTCGCAGTAGCTGCTCCTTGAAAAAATTCCACATTTCAGATGTTCCCAGTCCCTGTAATCCCCTAATCCAATCCATGCTTCCTAATTCACTCCTGATAGCCTCATAATCGCCCTTACCCCAGCTAAAATTGCTGACCCGAGGTTCACGCCTATCTCTTCCCATCACTAAGGTGAACGTAACCGAATTGTGGTCACTATCACCAAAATGCACACCAACTTCCAAGTCTAGCACCTGGTCTGGCTCATTTCCCAGCACCAAATCCAATATAGCCTCACCTCTAGTTGGCCTGTCTACATACTGAGACAAAAAACCTTCCTGCACGCTTTGTACAAACACTGACCCCTCTAGCGAGCTAGAACTATAGCAACTCCAATCAATATTCGTAAAGTTAAAGTCCCCCATAACAATTACCCTATTACTTTCACTCCTAACCAGGATTGTCTCCGCAATCCTTTCCTCAACCTCTCTAGAACTTTTAGGAGGTCTAGGGTTACATTTAGCAGGCGCAGTCCAGGGCCTGCCTTATAAAAGGCTTGGGCAATGGGTTCCAGCTAGACAGACCACTGCCTGTTACCAAGGGAACTCATACTCAACAAGCCCCACAGGGAAATCAATCAGTGATTCCCTAAGGACCTCATGGGGGTTATCACACCAGCCATTGTACCAAACCTTCTTGCTCCTTTGGTCTGATTGTTGTTCTGAACTTGATGTACTGATTGGATGTACTGGTTGGTCAATCTAAAGAGCCACCTGTCACTACTTTGGTGCAGTGATATACAGCTGATCGGTTGATGTTGCCCATGTCTCCAGCAAATTCCTGGAATGAACCTGAGGCTTTGAAATTCAGGACCATAGTTCTTCTGTGAGCCAATGATATCAGGTGTCCACCAATGCATTTGGAACTCACCTTTACTATCATCATGATGCACAGTTTGGCCACAGCCTCCTAGGACAGGCAGAATTCTTTAGCAACACTGCCAAACTCACATCTGGAAGTAGCTTATCTGTTGACTGTAGATCCTGATCACTAAGTATTCCTGTCTCTGTGCCTAGTCCTTTAAGTCGCCTTTTGTGGCTTCTTCATCATCAAGCTGCTCCTGTATGTGAGTAGACGCTAACTGATGACTTTCCATTTGCCTTCTACTTGCTCCCCCTCAGCTCCTTTGGAATGCACAATGCTCATGCCCACTTGGCATCGGCATTGTGGGTGGAGGGGAGAAGGCGTAGGGGGAATTGGGATGACATCCTACACATAGTTGCCGAGGTACCACTTAGTCTTAGCTCCTTCGTAGGCCCTGCTTAAATGAGTTCCCTTGCAGGAGGACTATAACTGCTCAAGGGGCCTCAAGTCAAAATAAATGCTTGCCCTTGTCCTTCCTTTCAATTAAATGAAAAGGCTCAATAAATGGCTTCTGAGATCCCCATTACCACCCCTTGCATACAGCCAAGTCTCCGATCCTTGCCATTCTGTTGCCCATGCGTTGCTGAGGGGCTCGTAAAATCACTATTATTTGCATCTTCAATAATGTTAATTAGCCTTTAGAAATTGTAAGCGGAGCCCCTAATTGACTTGCCGCCTACCCTGGTGAAATTGTGTCCTGGCATTGTGATGTTGGTGGCCCAATTGACACATCTCCAGTGATTCAATGCCCCACCCCATTGCTTCATGTGATTTTCAAAGGTAAACTTCTGGCCCTTATGTGCATCCAGTGTCTGAATTAAAATTCCTTCTCTGCCCTTATGCATTCTTAAAGAAATGAATAAAGTGACAGAAGGTATAATTTAATCTTTTGTTTTTTTAATTGTGGAAGTTCCTTCTTCAGAACTAATAACTAATAAAGGCAGATGTTTTCTATTGTTGCTTAGCCAGGTCATGTGCATTACAACACAGTGTAATAAGCTGTATGTTTATACAAAGCCAAGCCTCATGAACTATGCACATATGACTTGGGGTGCAGTACTGTTCAACTGCACAAATTGACTACTACTGATTTGGTTAATTGGGGTAGAAACTGAATGGTACTTCAGTTAGTAGAGGAGAGAGAGTGAGAGAATGGGGAGTTGGGAAATTGGCTGGTCTCTTTGGTTTATGACTTTTAAGCTGTGGGTGTCTGTTACAGCCCCAGAGCCAGCTCACAGGTCATAGGAGGCACCAAGATAACCAAGAGGTTGTGAGAAGAGTTCCAAGAAGGCAATCAGGTCATGGAGGAGAGTTGGGGAGCAATGCGAGAAACAGTCAGAGTCTTATGAGGAGAGGGAGGGAGGTGAGGAACTGCCCTCTACTCGAGAAAGTAAACACAGCTTGCACTGTGTAGACAGTTGAAAAATAATTTTGCAAAGGAGCCCCAAATGAGCATTAGGACCTTTGCATATGCAAGCATGGTGCATAGAGTTTGGAGCCGTTACTAACATGATGAATTTTGGCGCAGAATAAATGTACTGGCATTATATGCCATTTTGAAGTATTGAAGGATGACATGATGGAACAGTGGTTGGCACTGTTACCTCAATGCCAGGGACTCAGGTTCAGTTCCGGCCTTGGGTGTCTCTGGGGTTTGCACATTCTCCTCCATGTCTGCATGAGTTTCCTCCGGATGCTCTGGCTTTCTCCCACACTCCAAAGATGTGCAGGTTAGATAGATTGTCCTGCTAAATTGCCCCTTAGTGTCCAAAACATGTGTAGGATAGATGACTGGCCACGGTCAGTGCATGGGGTTATGGGGATAGGGCAGGGGAGTGGGCCTACGCAGAGTGCTCATTTGAAGGATTGGTGCAGATTCAATGAGCCAAATGGCCTCCTACTGCACTGTAGGGATTCTATGGAATTCTTGGGTACCCTTTTTGCACCTGCAGAACAGATGGAGTGCAATTCAGTTACATTACACTTCAAAACACTGCACTCTATGCCTTTGGAATAATGGTTAAGAAACTGGATGTTAGAAACATAGAAAATTGAAGCAGGAGTAGGCCATTTGACCCTTTGAACCTATTCCTCTATTGATTATGATCATGGCTGATCATCCAACTCAGTAACCCGTTCCTGCTTTCCCCCCATATCCTTTCACCTCTTCAGCCGCAAGAGCCAAATCTAACTCCTTCTTGTTTTGCCCTCAATTTCTTTCTGTGGTAGAGAATTTCATAGGCTTACCACTCTCTTGGTGAAGAAATTTCTCATATCAGTCCGAAATGGTCTACCCTGTATCCTCAGACTGTGACCCTTGGTTCTGGACTCCCCCACCATTGGGAAGATTTTTCCACATCTACCCTGTCTAGTCATATTAGAATTTTATAGGTTTCAATGAGATCCCCCAACATTCTTCTAAATTCTAGCAAATATAATCCTCACCGACTCAATATCTCCTCATTTGTCAGTCCCGCCATCCCAGGAATCTGTTTGGCAAACCTTTGCTGCACTTTTTCCATAGGAAGAACATCTTTTCTCAGATAAGGAGACCATGGAGGTCAGGAGATCAATGAAAATCTTAAGTGGATAGGAAGGGGAATATAATATTGAGAATACTATTATTATTTTGTATGTCTGGATCCCTTCAGAATAATGAAATATTATGTATGGTCTGTCACTAGGTGGCAGCATTACCCTTCATATTATATATTACAATATTGTACTCATGCATTGTTCTACTTTGGCTGCCCAGTACAGCAGGTGCGACCAGGCTACTAAGCAGCCAGAACTAATCACTCTCCTTATAGACAGCTTGCTGACTGAGAGGTTCGAAAATCGAGTAAGGCCTCCGCACCTTGCAGCCATTCAAAGGGAATGTCGGTCTTTTGAAGAGGTTATTAGAGGGTAGGTCAGTGAAATAGCAGCCAGCAGGTTATTGACCTGGCCCACAATTCTCCGTGGAAATAAAAAGAAAGACTTGCCAATCCTCAAGATTAGTACAAAGAAAAGAATGGATAAACCTATAAATGGATTTTACGGGGAGCAGTTCTGGGCTTAGTTTTAGCAAATGGAGAAGGTGGCAGAAGTACCAGAGGCACTGCAGGACAGTGGTTTAGCACTGCCACCTTATAGCACCAGGGACCTGGGTTCAATTTCAGCCTCATTATGATCATGGCTGATCATCCAACTCAGTAACCTGTTCCCATTTTCCCCCATATTCTTTCACCTCTTTAGCCCCAAGAGCTAAGTCTAACTCCTCCTTGTTTTGCCCTCAATTGCTCTTGATGGTAGACAATTCCTTCTGTAGGCTCACCACTCTCTTGGTGAAGAAATTTATCATATCAATCCTAAATGATCTACCTTGTATCCTCCTACTGTGAGAATTCCCCCATCATCAAGAAGATTGTTCCAACATCTACCTTGTTTAGTCCTGCTAGAATTTTATAGGTTTCAATTGAATCCCCCTCATTCTTCTAAACTCCGGCAAATATAATCCTATCGACTCAATATCTCCTGTTTGTGTGGGGTTTGCAGGCTGTGGGTATGGTTCATAATGATTATTTTGCTTGTCTTCACTAAAGTGGGACAACGCAGATGGGAGAATTCCTGGGTTTTGAAACCTGACCTTTATAAATGGCCATGCGCAGCTCCGATTTTCATTCTGGGGCCAAGGGTGGGGTGAGCTATATTGGAAGTTGGGGTTCTGCTGTTGGAATAAGTACAGAGGCTGCCTGATGCAGAGGGTTGCTGAGAAGAAAGCCTGCTCCTGTGCTCCAGCACTGTGTTGAAATAAATTTAAACAATAATGAAACAAAAGGTAACCCTCTACCCTAAACTTAAAACCACCCACACATTCCCTATACCTCATCCCCAACCATGCTTGTGGTTCCTCATACCCACAATGCCACCCATACCCATTTACCTTCAAGACTTCAAGTCATCTCATAAGAACATAAGAACATAAGAAATAGGAGCAGGAGTAGGCCATCTAGCCCTTCGAGCCTGCCCTGCCATTCGATAAGATCATGGCTGATCTGTCGTGGCTCAGTTCCACTTTCCCGCCCTCTCCCCATAACCCTTAATCCCCTCGCTTATCAAAAACCCATCAACACGCGTCTTAAAAATATTTAGCGAGGCAGCCTCCACCACTTCAATGGGCAGAGAATTCCAGAGATTCACCACTGTTTGTGTGAAGAAGTTCCTCCTCAACTCCGTTCTAAACCGCTCCCCCTTTATCTTGAGGCTGTGCCCCCTAGTCCTACTGTCCTTTCTGAGCGGGAAGAGTCTCTCCACCTCTATCCTATCCATCCCATTCATCATCTTATATGTCTCAATGAGATCTCCCCTCATTCTTCTAAACTCTAACGAGTACAAGCCTAGTTTATTCAGCCTCTCCTCATAGCTCAACCCCCTCAACTCCGGCATCAGCCTAGTAAACCTCTGCACTCCCTCCAAGGCCAAAATATCCTTGCGTAAGTGCGGCGACCAAAACTGCACACAGTACTCCAGCTGCGGCCTCACCAGTGCCCTATACAGCTGCAGCAAGACCTCCCTACTTTTATATTCAATCCCCCTCGCTATGAAGGCCAGCATCCCATTCGCCTTCCTGACCACCTGCTGCACCTGTAGGCTGGGTTTTTGCGACTCATGCACAAGGACCCCGAGATCCCTCTGCACCGTTGCCTGCTGCAGTTTTTCGCCACGTAAGTAATAGTCCTTCCTACCATTATTCCTACCAAAGTGGACCACCTTGCACTTGCCAACATTAAATTCCATTTGCCAGTTCCTGGCCCATTATTCGCCCAGCCTATCTAGATCCTTCTGCAGACTCTCCACACCCTCCGCGCAATTTGCCGTTCCACCAATCTTGCTGTCATCAGCAAATTTCGACACCATACACTCGGTTCCCTCCTCCAGATCATCTATATAAATGGTAAATAGCTGAGGCCCCAGCACCGACCCCTGGGGCACTCCACTAGTCACCAACTGCCAATCCGAATAGCACCCATTGACCCCCACTCTCTGCCTCCTATTTGACAACCAATCCTCTATCCACGCTAACACCCTACCCCCAACTCCATGTCCCCTTACCTTCTGCAATAACCTCTTGTGAGGTACCTTGTCAAACGCCTTCTGAAAATCAAGAAAGACCACATCCACCGGCTCTCCTCTATCCACCGCCCTAGACACATCCTCATAGATCTGCAATAAATTTGTCAGACACCACTTCCCCTTAACGAAACCGTGCTGCGTCTGCTCTATCAAGCAATTCCCCTCAGGATGCCTCGCTATTTCCTCCTTGATGACGGATTCTAACATTTTACCTACCACAGACGTTAAACTAACCGGCCTATGATTCCCTGCCTTTTGCCTGCCACCCTTCTTAAACAACGGCGTAACATTAGCCGTTTTCCAATCTTCCGGCACTTCCCTGGAATCCAGCGACGTTTGGAAAATAACCGCCAAGGCATCCACTATCACCTCCGCCATTTCTTTCAGAACCCTTGGATGCATTCCATCCGGTCCTGGGGACTTGTCCACAATCAGTCCCTCCAGTCTGTTGAGCACCGCCTCTCTAGTAACAATAATGTCATTGAGAACCTCCTGTCCTACCATCTTTCCATCGCTAACACCCGGCAAATTATTCACGTCCTCCTCCGTGAAGACCGAAACAAAAACATTATTCAAGGCCTCAGCCATTTCCCCATCCCCTACCACTAAGTCCCCCCTCTCATCCTCTAAGGGTCCAACGTTCACCCTAGCCAGTCTCTTCCTTTTTATGTATTTATAAAAACTCTTGCTATCCTTTTTTATATTAAGCGCTAGCCCAGCTTCGTAGTTTATCCTACCCTTCTTTATCAACTTCTTTGTCAATCTTTGTTGACATTTAAACCTCTCCCAATCCTCTTCTCACCCACTACTCTTAGCTACTCTAAACACCTCCGCTTTTAATTTAACACTTTCCTTCGCCTCTTTCGTTATCCATGGCTTATTACCTCTCCTCCTACGGTCCTTTTTAACCATCGGAATAAATTTCTGCTGAGCACCAAGAAAGATGTCCTTAAAGATCCTCCACGCAGAGGATCGTGGGGGTATGGAACACGCTACTGAGTAGGGTGGTGGAGGCAGGAACGTTGGACTCGTTTAAGGTTTACTTAGATAGACACATGAGCGAAACGAGGATGGAGGGTTATAGTAGGGGGTATTAAATAGGGTCAGAGCCTCGGGAGACACCGGAAATGCAGACTTGTATGTTTACGTTTTTGTCTTTTTATTCCGCAGGTGGAGGTCCACCTTGTTGTCAAGCGAGGGGCATGCACATGGTGGGTCGTGCATGGGCTGCTCTTGGAGGTTCCGGGAGTGGCCTAGTACTTTGTGTCGGTGTGTGTGCTTGATCCTGGACCGGTAGACGGGCGCCGCAACAGCTCAGTGACTAGCAGTGCTAGCTGTGCAGATACATGGATTTGGGCCTGTGTCTGTGGGAGTTTGCGCATTCTCCCTGTGGTTGCGTGGGTTTCCTCCGGGCGCTCCGGTTTCCTCCCACACCCCAAAGATGTGCTCTTAGGCTGATTGGTTTACCAAATTGACACTATTCTCCCCTGAATCTGGCTAAGTTAGGGGTTCCACTCGTAGACACGCAGGGTAGAATATGTGTAGGAGGATGCGGCGGCGCGGGCTCGTTGGGCCGAAGGGCCTGTTTCCCGTGCTGGGTTGTTCTTTGTTCTTTGCTCCTCAGCAGACCTACCTTCCAACGTGCTCCCCCAGTCAACATTTGCCAATTCTTCTCTCATCCTTCCGTACTCCCCTCTGTTCAAACAAAGGACGCGAGTCCGGGAACCCACTTTCTCCTCCTCCACCTGCACCAGAAACTCCACCATACAATGATCACTCTCCCCAAGAGGATCCTTCACCACAAGGTCCCTAATTCTACCCACCTCGTTACATAACACCAGATCCAAGATAGCTCGCTCCCTCGTCGGCTCCAAACACACACTGTTCAAGGAAACTATCCTGGCAGCATTCCAAGAACTCCTCCTCGAGCCCACCGCGTCCAACATGGGTCGACCAATCAATATGTAGATTGAAATCCCCCATAATTATCGCCATTCCATTCCTGCACGCCTCACTTATTTGCGCGTTAACAGCCCGCCCCACCTCCAGATCATTATTCGGGGGACTATAGACGACACCCACCAGCGTCTTCCTCCCTTTGCTGTTCCTAATCTCCGCCCACAACGATTCCACTTTCTGCTCTTTGGTTCCTATATCATCCCTTGCTACCACCCTGATACTATCCTTAATCAGCAGAGCTACGCCTCCCCCCCCCCTTTTTCCTCCTGCCTATCCTTCCTAAACACTTGATACCCCTGGACATTCAGCTCCCAGTCCCTGTCACCTTGCAGCCATGTCTCTGTAATGGCCACCAGATCATATCCATTTGTGCTGATCTGCGCCACCAGCTCATCCACTTTATTCCGAATGCTTCATGCATTTAGATAAAGTGCCTTCATCCCAGCCTTCACCTGGACCCTATTTGCCAGAACGCCACCAACCATACTCACGCCCCCTACTCCCTTTATTATTGGGACATCCTCGGCCTCTTCCCTTATCTGTACTGTCTCCTTAACTTTAGACCCTGTAATGTCACCTACCCTCGCGGCCTCCCCCCCCCAATTAGTTTAAATCCCTACCTAGAGTCCTATTTACACGATTCGCCAGGACTCTGGTCCCAGCACGTTTCAGACCAACCCCATCCCACCCGAACAGGTCCCACCTACCCCAATACTGATGCCAATGCCCCATAAATTCAAACCCATTCCTCCCACACCAATCCCTGAGCCACCCATTCACTTCCTTAATCTTATCAACCTTATGCCCATCTGCACTCGGTTCAGGCAGTAGCCTAGAGATAACCACCTTGTCGGTTCTACTTTTTAATTCCATTCCCAGCTTTTCATACTCCCTCCCCAGATCCTCAGTTTGCATTTTGCCTAGGTCGTTGGCACCCACATGTACTACAACGACCGGATTCTCATCCTCCCACTCCAGGTTCCTCTGCAGCCCAGATGTGACATCCTGGACCCTAGCACCAGGCAGACAACACACTCTTCTGTGCACTTTGTCGTTGTGACAAAGGACAGTGTCAAGACCCTTAACCCCACTGTCCCCAATTACGACTACATTCCTTATCACCTTCTCTTTGCCTATATCCTGCGTCTGCATCACTGTACTGTGTGCAGTTTGCTCACCAACCTCACCTCCCTCATTGTCATCCACACTGGAAGCAAGAACCTCAAACCTGTTTTGCAGATTGAGAGGCTGAGGCATCCGGTCCCCACCCTCCTTCCTCCGGTCCCCACCCTCCTTCCTCCTCTCAGCAGCCCCCTCTTGTTCCTGACCCTTAGAGTTAGCCAGTCTAGGGGGGGTGGATGTCTCTTGCACCCCATTGACAATGGCACCCTCTCTCCCCCTGATGAGCCTCAGTGTCTGAAGCTCAGAGGCCAGCTCATCTATCTTGAGCTGGAGCTCCTCCAGCAACCTCATGCCCCCTACACCAAACTTTTCCCTTCCACCCACCTCATGTACACTCATGCACCCTATGAACTCCATATCTCCATGGCTCTCTATAGCTCTAATGTCAACAGTGCCAACTCATACCTCTCACCCATCATTGTTTGCCCTTTCTCCTTCCATGCCAACTCATAGCATTCTTTTTGACAGTTCCTTGATAGTTTTGACAGTTCCTTAACAGCTGAACATTTCTCTGACAGCTGGACTGTTCTTTGATGTTTTTTGCCATCTTGGTAGTCCCAGTGAGTTTGTACATAAAAGATGCATAATCAAGTTCAGTTTTTACAATCCCAAAGGGTGACTTGTCTCTCCAAAAGGTTGCCTTACCTCTCCAAAAGGTGTTCTGGGACCAGTAATCAGATACCTTTCTTCTCTAAAGGGGTACTCTGGCTATCCAAATGAATCCACCAAGTTTAGACTATCTCTTACCTGTTCTAATCTGTACTCTCTAGGGTTCACAGTTCTGGTCTATAAAAATCCCACTTCAGCAGAGGCCACTGGTGACTTAAATGGCCAGCTGCCATTGTACCATTGTAAACTGTGCATGTGCAAACTTTGGCCTGACTCCACTCCCACCTCTGCGAAAGTGTAACATGCAGTATTCAGATGCAGGAGTTAGAATGTTCTGCTATTTCTGGAATTTTCACCACCGTTGAGAACCTTTTTGTCTGGACGTTGTCATTAGGAGTGTGAAATATTGGATAGTATCAATATAGTATGAGAAAATATTAAGGTTTCAGTATCATTGTTTGTCAAGAGAAGCAAAAGAGGAAATACTGGATGTTCTGATCATTGTTTTCCAATATCTCTGGCAGCAGGTGTGCAGTGCTAATGTTGTACTATTGGTTCAAAAGAGAGAATGTGATACATCAGTATTTACAGGCCAGTTAGCCAAAGCTCAGATTATTAGAAAAAATTCCTGAGTGTTATTCATCATTTAGAAACACACTAATCTAGGACAGTCAGCATTGATTTATTAAGGGAAGGTCATGTTTGACCATTCTGAGTGAACTTTTAGCCTTATATGCAGGGGAATCATTAAATTGTTTCCAAACTGTTTACAAAATTGACTGTGGTTGATAATGAGGCGGAAAGCTGTGGACTGCAGGAAGATATCAATGGACTGTTCAGGGTAGGCAGAAAAGTGACAAATAGAATTCAGTCTGTAGTTGTGTGAGGCAATGCATTTGAGGAGAAATGTAGAGGGACTATGGATTCATGAAGGCAGGTATATAAGGTGGTTAAGAAGGTTTACAGAATTCTTTCCTTCATTAGTCATAGCAGGGTGGCTATACTGCAGCTATACAAAACACCAAGATAAAGGCAAAATACTGCAGATGCTGGAATCTGACAAAAACAGAAAATGCTGGGAAATCTCAGCAGGTCTGATAGCATCTGTGGAGAGAGAATGGAACCAAGGTTCGTTGTTGTATTTTCTCTCCAGGTGCTGTCAGACCTGCTGAGATTTTCCACTAGTTTCTGTTTTTGTATAGAATACCAGTTAGGCTGCAGCTTGAGTATTGAATACAATTCTGGCCACCATATTACAGGAAGAATGTCATTGTACCAGAAGGTTCATAGAGGAGATATACGAGGATATTGCCAGGATTGGAGAATTTTAGCTATGAGAAGAGATGGGATAGGCTGAGGTAGTTTCCTTTGGAAACATTCAGGTTGAAGGAAGACTTAATTAAAAATTAAGAGTGGCCAACATGGAGAAAATAGGAAGGATCTATTTTCTCTTAGGGAAGTCGATAATCAGAAAACATAGGCTTAAAGTTAGTAGAAGGATTAAAGGGAGATTAAAAATAACTTTTTTCACTCAGATGGAACACGACACAATGGACTTCTTGTAAAATTGGCATGGAAAATTAAGTCTTCACTGCACTGCTCTTGTGTCTTCAAAAGGATGGCAACAGTTCACCTTCCCCAGAGTTTTGACCACTGGACACTTGTGGACAGGGAGGACCCAGGAAGGGGAGAAAACTGGAGGTAAAAGAGGATACTAATCCAAAATTCAAGTAAAATATTAAATAGCTACTTTATTGCAACGTATATTACAGCGAGTACAAAATACACAATTTTGCATGAAAAACACATTTTACGTTAACATTTGCACACAGATTGTTTAGATTGAACTCTTAAACCTAGGAATTAAAATGCACATGTATACAGCACTTACCATAGATCTATTTAACAGCTTAATGTGTGGAAATGGGGTGTGAGGCTTGATGTGCCTGAAACTTGGCAAGGGTTTACAATATGTCTCACATTATTAGCATTTATGGCAAGCAGGTTGTCCAATTTACACAGAACTTAGTCTGGTACAAATTCCTTGACTTTATAAGCACAAGAACAAAGTGCATTTGATTCAGGATCATCAGATTGATCCTCCCCAATCCCTCACTCCTGAACTGTCATCTAACCAATCTCAAACGTGGTATTTGACCAACTTGTTAAACACGGCAAAAATAATTTAGTTTTTTTACACCACAGTATAGTAAAATAATGATGCTGTGCCGTAAAATTGAGAGGGAAGTGCAGCTTCTTAGAGCCAGTGTTGAAGATAGGTAAAGAAGTATACTATAAATGTGCTTTTGTGAATTCAAATTTCTGCCAGTCACCCAGTTACGTTTACCCATCACCTTCACCTTCATTTCTTTTACCTTTCTGCCTCTACTGTTTGACCAAGCTTTCGGTCAGCTTTCTTCCTAGCTCCTTATGTGACTCAGTGTCAGATTGGTTTCGATAACGCTGTTGTGAAGCGTACTGGAACATTTTACTCTGTCCAAGGTGCTATTTAAATTCAAGTTGTTGATGTGAATTCTTGTTCTTTTTTTGAAAATCAAAATGAACCAACAGTGATTTTTCTTGCCCATCATTGCAGCAATATATTCAAAAAACTCCAAGTATTGCTTACACAAATCCTTTCAGAATGCACAGTATAAAAACAGATGTAAATAACAGCCTCACTGCTTTCTTATTGTCCAATTTCAGTTCTTCACTATTGTTTACAGGTGTGCTTTCTTGCACTTTATTTACTGAATATTGAAAACCTGGCATGATTGCAATTTAATAATTATTCCGTATTTTTGATCTCTCATTTTTAATTTGATTTTTCTTGCTTTTAATCCTTGTCCCAATACATTTCTTATCAGAACCTTTACACGTTAAACCTTCTTGTCCCTTATTCTACTCTTGACATGACATTGTTTCCACTTCATTATATCCTAATTGTAGAATGCTTCCCAGAAGCAACTGTTTCCAATCAAGATAAAATTCTATTAAAAACATCTTTCTTCGGGCTGTCTCTAACCCGTAGACACAAACACTGAAGAAGCAGAGCAGAATGGAATAAACTTCTTGAGTATGATTTGTGACATATTTCTCCCCCCCAACCTCTTGCCTGAACCATCTCCACTCGATCCTGCAGTTGTTCCCAAATGCGCTTGTATGCTAAACAACTGCAAAAACTTATGAGACAAAGTGACACTGTCACTTCGACAGTTACTGTAAACCACAAAATCACAACTTACTGTAGCACACATGTCAGCCCTTCAGTCCCTCAGGTCTGTGTCTCTGTTTTCCCCACCTAGCTTAGCTCCATCCTATTAACTACATCCTTTCTGGTTCTATCACAGCTTGGTATGGCTCCTGCTCTGACCAAGATCGCAAGAAACTACAAAGGGTGGTGAATGTAGCCCAGTCCATCACGCAAACCAACCTCCCCTCATTGACTCTGTCTACACTTGCTGCTGCCTCAGAAAAGCAACCAGCATAATCAAGAACTCCATGCACCCAGACATATTTTCTTCCACTTTCTTTCATCAGGAAAAAGTTACAGAAGTATGAGATCATGTCACAACCGACTTAAAAACAGCTTCTTGCCTGTTGCCGTCAGACTTTGAATGGACCTATCATATATTAAGCTGATCTTTCTCTGCATGTTAACTATGATTGTAACAATATATTCTGCACCCTCTCTTTTCCTTCTCCCCTATGTATTCTATGAATGGTATGTTTTGTCTGTATAGTGCGCAAGAAACAATATTTTTTACTGTATGCCAATACACGTGACAATAATAAATCAAAACAAATCTTTCTCCTGTCTGCTCCCCTGATCTTTATCAATACCTATTTTTCAAAACAATGTCAGTCTTAAAGAATTCATGGTACTGTCACAATGGAACTGTATCAAAGTGTTTCACATTCTAACTAATGTTTGCATGCAAAAAGCTTTTGTAGTATTCCAAAATCATTTGGTACGATGCACTTTCCTACTCTGTGTTCAATATGTGCTTCATACCGCTATGAATGAAGAGAGGGGCTTGTACCAAGATAGTTGCCTGATAACTAATAGTTCCTTCTCCCCAGACAGTTCCTTAGTGTATAAACTGACTAGACGTTCATTAAGGATTGTATATATCTGTCACTATGACTCTTGATTCAATGAGTCAACCATGAAAATGTCGAAAGTTCATTTTTTGTGACATAAATAATGAAAATGGGGAAGAGTGGAATAGCCCCAATTCCTCTTCTGTCAAGGAAACTTTGAGATCATTTTAACCTAACCTGTTGAACAGGAAACAAGTGTCTTTGGAATCTTCACCCATTTTACATTCCACTGGATTTAATTCTTCCAGGGATTCAATTTGAGTGAGTGTGACATGGCCATTAGGTTATATCTGCCTGTTTCCCACCTGGTGGGCTACGAGAAAACAATTCCCCATGGATCAGTAGATAAATGCATTGCTCAATGTGTACCAGCGCATGCAGACCAAAGGAATCCTAGCTTTGGTTTGCGGTCTGATCTCAGCCAGAACAGAAGAGAATACAACCAGTCTGAGCTAGGATAGGATAAATCCATCATTGAAAAATTCCCTTCACTTTGCTGTAATGCAGCACACTGGGCATTCCACATATCCCCATTGTGTTTGTGGCCTTATCCACTTCATTTAAAGCAATGGACATGACCCTGAACCTGGTCAGTTGGAAAAATAAAAAAAGCACTACAACATTGAATATGTGACACCAACTGCTGACTTCAATGAAGAATATTGCCTTGCGTTTCTTCGATTTGGTGTTTGAGCATAATGAGTAAAATCTTACAAAAAAATGGCAGTGTTGGCTCCAGCGAGAAGAACGGAGTGTTGGCCGCCGACAGTCCTGGTGTGTTTTTGGTCCAAATCTTACAGTTTATTAATACTAATTTTCATTCCACATTTTTCACACCATTCCATTGGCATGTTTCTTCTGATTTGCCCACTGCACAATGACTTAACTGCTGCAAGTACTGGGAAGCACCACATAAATGGTTCCCCAGCACTTGTTCCACAACTGAAGGGACGGCGGCCAAGAAGCCAGCACCATGCTTTGCTCACCAGGCAGTCTGATGAAGTGGAGCAAAAGAAACTGCATCCACACAGCAGGAGATGGCCAACTAGCAGGATGACTACTCCTGTCTGGGATGCATTTGCAGCCCTGGTCAGTGCAAGAGCACTGCAAATGAGAATGGGGCAGCAGTGTTGAAAGAAAATGAATGATCTTCACTCAGCCAGAGTAAGTGAACTACTCCAGTCTCCCACTGGAACCCCTCGCACACCCCTTGCACCCATAACCCTTTCTCTCAATCAGCTACCTTGGCATCTCCCCTCCCTCTCACAATCACCATGTTTCCCCAGTAGCTGCTATACACCTAACACTCCAACACCCACCCAATCCCCATGCCTGCCACACCTCACCACCATCTTAAATATTCACATTGCCACCTATGCTCTCCCTATGGATGTCATTTCAGGACAAACTAGAGCACAACAGGCATCAGCAAGTGCAGCCAGCTTGAGTCATACCTGAGTTGTGAACTCTCACACACTTCAAGGAGTGGGCCCTCAAGCTGGATGGGGAAGAGTAATGCCATGACTGTGCTGCTGGTGAAGTGGGGACAGCAAAGAAACGTGAGAATCCTCAATACAAATGCAGTAATTCTTCAAGTGAGTAAGCAATATTCCCTCTGTGTCCCATGTAATGCACTGATGCCATTTCCCTTCCCTTGCAGGCCAACCAGCAGGACAGGCAGACCATTCTCATGGCCCCTAGACCCACCAGACTCCGGCAGTTCAGAGGACTACTTAGAGTCTTGGAGTCATAGAGGTTTGCAGCATGGAAACAGGCCCTTCGACTAAATTTGTCCATGGTGCCCTTTTTTTTAAACCCCTAAGCCAGTCCCAAATGCCCGTATTTGGTCCATATTTTTCTATACCCATCTTACCCAAGTAATTGTCTAAATGTTTTTTAAAAGACTTCTCCAACTCAACCATTGAAGAGGCATCACAGCTATCACCCACATCTGGCACCATTCGCAGATACTCACATTTTGGTGGGTTCAATAAGATGGCAGGGTTCTGGGTCACCCATTGGTGAGCACCTCACAACTAACGATTCACAGCAGGTGGAGGCAGGGACGTCCCTGTACCATTTTGTTCTGAATGTTTGTCAATAAATTTCACTTTGTTCACTCACAGAGTCTGTCATGCCATCAAACTTGGGGTTACCACCAACCTCATCTGGCACCTCATCCCTGTGGAGTGTGAAAATGGCAGTGCTATGTCTGTCCCACCCTCTTGCCAGCCCCCACTAAGGGAGGGCGTTCCCTTAGTTGTGGACAGAAACCAGAAGGAGGACACTGGATGCACTGCCTGCATAGCAGACTTCACAGCCCTTTTAAAGCAAGCAGTGTCCTGATATAAAGGGCAGAGAAGCAGTGACCCCTTCTGATCCCTCTCCCTGAAATGGCAATTCTAAGACCCTCACCATGGCCCCGAGTTGAACCTATCCGTGTCCCCTGAGTACTCTCTGGTGCCCCCTGAGCAGTGTACACTGTAGATGGTGCTGCCTGCCTGAGTGCTCACCTCCGATACCCCCTTCAAAGGTGATGGCTCCTGGTTCACGCTTCTGTAGACCTGTTGTAAATGATGCTGATGTGACATTACACCACTGCCAGCTGAAAGTTCTGGAGGCAATACCTACTAATGACATGCTAATGTATTAAAATGTGTTTTCTGTGGCCCCACAGTGGGTTTCACACCACTCCACTGATGAGAGGCCAGGAAGATTAGAACTTGGAAACTTACTGGCATGAATCGCACCCTCTGGGTTTTGAGCATGCTCCACCATTCCCACAGATGGAGAGTGCGGGCCCCCATTGTTGAACACAAAAGAACACTGGGTTACCTTATTTGTGTTTTTACAGTTGTAATCTCACAGTCAATTCCATGCATGATAATAACTTTTATAACATATCATCAATTTTCATTTTGGTACTTTACGCACCAAGCAAGCATGAATAATTCTGCCCCCTCTCATTATGTGTGTTTCAGTGTCAGCTCCTATATAAAAAAGAATTGAGTCCCAGTTTAGATTCTATTCTCCTAGAGCATCCTACCAGACTTCAGTGTCATGATACAGGAGGCACTGGATAAAAAGAACATCTTCCTGACAGCACGACATAAATTCAGCAGTTGGCACGCACAAAAAAAATGGGCAAGCACAGGATAATATTATTAGCATTTCCTTACATAGCTCTTAGGGTTTATACCCAAATTATGCCACTCAATAACACTTATTAGCACAATTTACAATGAGCATTATAACTTGTACACTACATATAAACATAATGCCTTTTAAAATGTTGTGACTAAAGGACAATAATAATATCTTAAATTGAAAAAAGGAATGATTCACTTCCATCTGGTACTGTGCAGGTGTCAACGGTTCAACAGTATGGTACACACCACGTAAAAGAGAATGGTTTACTTTTAACTGGTAGTGTATCATTCATGTTTAACTCAATGTTAGCTCCTATACCTTTATATTAAGTAAAAGGGAGAAATTCACTTCTGGTTTGTGATGCATAGTTCATGTCTACATCACCATTAGATGTACTATATAAAAGGGAATGTAACACCATCATATGGCATGCTACAGGGTCACCATCTCACTGCCAGTTCTTCTATGCATTTGCTATCAGCTGGATACGTTGAAATGCTACCACAGCAAAGGAGCTCATACTTAACAACAGGACAAGTAGTGTTATTTCCGGAGAAGTTGGAGCTAATTTCTGGCTGTCTAGGAAAGTGTGAAACAGTAACATCATTTTAAAACTTCCATACAAACCACATCCATTCAGTTCTTTAACAATGCTTGATTTGCATACATGACATATGTAGAGTGTTTACTTTAAAGCTGTGTATGTTACACAACCATAGGTTGCACTGAGACTTAGGTGACTACATTTGGAATTGGTTGCCTGCAGTCACATGGTAGAATACTTTCCCACAATTGCTAGCATCCAAAACTGTTTTACAGACCGGTGTACTTGAGCAGCAATGATTGTAGCACAGTATCCATATAAATGTGGTCTGATTATAAGGTGAAAAGCAAAAGCACAGTTAGGTGTAAGGATCTGCATAGGGAGGTCAGATCATTTCAAAGTTTGAAACAAAAAAAATAGAGTAGAGGATAACATAATGAATGTTGAAGAAAATTGAGTGGGGGAAGCAGGTGACTCTTTATCTTCTCCATCGGTTACACCGATAAATGAAAGGACCATTCAGTAAATTGATCTCATTCGTTCCTATCAGAGTAGGTGGTGTATGCAGTAATTGCTTGATGAGCAGTAAGGTGATAAAACTTTCTCAATAGATGTTGCACTCATTCATAGGCAGATGTGAAATGGTAGAACTCTGCCACAGGGAATAGCTGTGCTACACAGTGGTTATTTGTCCAGACTTGAGAGTATATTCCTGTATACATGTGGTTGGAATAATTGTGTTGCACGGCATACATTGGGAGAAATGAGGTGCTAAAGCTTCCTCAGTCTATGCTGTCAGGAATAATTGTATTACACAGTGTTGTTCTTGGTGAGAGGTGAGATGGAAATGCTCACTCAGTCAATGTTGTGAAAGAATGGCTTGGTTACACAGCACTCATCGAGGGAGGTAAAATGTTAACACTCTCTTGATCGATGCTGTCAGGATTGGTTGTGCTACACATTGCTCACTTGTGTGCTGCTTGTGAGGCTCTTTTTGGGTCCAAGGAGCTCTTGGTTCTGAAAACACTGCTTCAGCTTTTCCTGAAAGGATGCCGTTGTGATTGTGTAGAGGATTGGATTCAGCGCACTGTTTATTGGCAGGATGAAGATGACAACCCAGGAAGTTATGGTCCCTGTCAAAATTGAAAATGAAACTAAAGTAAGCATTTTCTAAGAAGGATAAATAATTACAGCATGATAATTTTCTGGGAATGGAGTGACTCAAGAGATTCAGATGAGATAAAACCAAGGATAATTTACAGGCTGGAATCCAATCAAGATGTCCAGAAGGTGTTACTAACTGACAGGAATGCTTCTACAGGTTCTAACCAACATCTATTGTTTTTGCTGGAGTTCAAATGAATGAGGGGGGAATCTCATAGAGACTTAAAAAATTCTAACAAGACTAGACAGGGTAGATGCAGGGAGGATATTCCTGATGGTGGGGGAGTCCAGAACCCGTGGCCACAGTCTGAGGATTCAGAGTAGACCATTTAGGGCAGAGGTGAGGAGACATTTCTTCACCCAAAGAGTGGTGAACCTGTAGAATTCACAGGAAATAGTTGATGCCAAAATATCGAATGTATTCAAGAGGTGGCTGGATGTAACACTTGGGGGAGATGGGATCAAAGATTATTGTGGAAAAAGTAGGATCAGACTATCGAATTGGAAGAGCAACCATCATTGTAATGAATGGCAGAGCAAGCTCAAAGGGCCAAATGGCCTCCTCCTGCTCCTATCTTCTATATTTCTATGTTTCTATATTTCAATGTGGACTATTTAACTCCCTTCAAGTTATTTAATTAGTGATGAACCTAATTGATTATTTAATAGTGATTTTATTCACTTTTTGGGCTTGTATTAATTGTTGGTCCAAATGCTGACTATCATTTTTGTTAGTGGCCAATAACATGCAAATTGTTATATTGAAACTGTACAAAAACAATGCTACTACCAGGAAACTCTGTAACCAATTTTGTAGAATATACTATAGTATCATAAACCCACACAATTTGTCTGCCTTCTAACTGTAATATATTATAACATCAAAAACTTGAAGAATTTCTGACCGGAGAAAGCATTTGTTTTTCATTTTTGTTGAAATAGAGCCTATAAATGACTGTTAATATTATTAGGCAGATGTTTAATGTGTTTATACAACTGGCTTGTCTGCTTAAGTTATGGTTTATGTTAGGAGAGACACTGGTGTAGTGGTAGAGTCACTAAATTAGTAATCTAGCAACTGAGGCTTCTGTATGTGAATTCTCTCGCTATGAAGGCCAATGTATCCATTTGCATTCTTTCCCATCTGCTGTACCTGCATGCTTACCTGCAGCAACTGGAATACAAGGACACCCAGGTTTTGTTGCACATTCCCCTTTCTCAATCTATAGCCATTAAAATAATAATCTGGTCACCCGTTTTTGCTACCAAAGTGGATAATCTTTAGCCACATTTTACTGCATCTGTCATGCATCTGTCCACTCACTCAACCTGTCCAAATCACACTGAAGCATCTCTGCATCCTCCTCACAGTAAAAAAGTCTGACAACACCAGGTTTTAGTCCAACCGATTTATTTGATAGTAAACTCACAAGCTTTCGAGGGGACTCCCTCTTCGTCAGGTGAGTGGAGAGTTCTGGCCTCGGACAGAGCATATAAAGCACAGACAGTTTAGAGATTACTGATTAGAATGCAAATCTTTACACCTAACCTGCTGTTCAAGTCCTAAAGTGGCCGACTTTAGGACTTGAACAGCAGGTTAGGTGTAAAGATTCGCATTCTAATCAGTAATCTCTAAACTGTCTGTGCTTTATATGTTCTGTCCGAGGCCAGAACTCTCCATTCACCTGACGAAGAGGGAGTCCCCTCGAAAGCTTATGAGTTTACTATCAAATAAATCGGTTGGACTAAAACCTGGTGTTGTCAGACTTTTTACTGTGTTTACCCCAGTCCAACGCTGGCACATCCACATCAGTCCTCCTCACAGCTCATTCTCTCACTCAGCTTTGTGTCATCTGCAAATTTGGAGATATTACATTTAGTTTCTTCATCTCTCGGAGTTGTCAACTTCAGACAGCGTAGTGGAGAACATGTCCCTATCTACATCAACGAGGATGAAGCGAAAATGTTCGAGAGCTTCATGTTTCTAGCTGTCCAGATCACCAACAACCCATCCATGCCGACGTCATAGTTAAAGCCCACCAACGCCTCTACTTCTTCAGGAGGTTAAAATTTGGCATGTCCGTTATGACTCTCACGAATTTTATAGATACACCATAGAAAACACCCTTTCCAGATGTATCACAGTTTGGTGTGACTCCTGTTCTGACGAAGACTGCAAGAAACTACAAAGGGTTGTGAACAAAGCCCAGTTCATCGCATAGCAGCGTCCCATTGATTGACTCTGTCTATGCTTCCTACTACCTTGGGAAAGCAGCCAGCATAATCAAGGACCCCTTGCACCCCAACTCTCTCTTCCACCTTCTTCTGTTGGGAAAAAGATATGAGAGTCTGGGATCTCGTACCAAACGAGTCAAGACCAGCTTCTTCCTGCTGTCATCAGATGTTTGAATGTATCTACCTTATATTAAATTGATCTTTCCCTACACCCTAATATGTCAATATATTCTGCAACCTCTCCTTTCCTTCTCCCCTGTATACTGTATGAATGGTATGCTTTGTCTGTATGGCATGCAAGAAACAATATTTTTCACTGTATCCCAGTACATGTGACAATGATAAATCAAACTCAAAAACATCCAAATCATTAATAACTAATGTGAATAGCTGGGGTCCAATCACTTAGCCGTGTTTTATTGCAATCACAGCACTGCAGCCAGAATCGTGGTAATCACATAAACTTCCCAAATTTTGATTTCTTACCTGGTATCTCTACTTCAAGCAGAGATAATAGTTTCATAAGAAATATGGGGATCCAACATAGGGCATCGGTGAACACAATGAAGAAAAAGCGTTTTGCTATGGCTACCTCTCTGGAGAAAAGACTCCTTTCTGCTGACTTGGCCCCTGTTTTATGGATTGAATAAAACATGCTGGTGTAGGAGAAGACTATGATGATGAAAGCAAGTAAGTTCAAACCTACAAGAAAAGAAAATGTAACCATTACTCGTCAAGCAATCTGGGGATGAGAACAAGATCCGCTAAGTATCAAGAACAAATATTCCTTCTTCCATGTAATCACATATTGTATACAGGGATTTAACAATGGACAATGCACACAGGCATAGCTGACAGGGCACATCATTCATCAAAGAACAATGGTCACTGGAAGCATTGTCCAATTGTAGCTCAGCAGAATTATTTGGACAGTAAATGGCAGAATTCTCTGTTCTTTGAGATTTTGAAAGACAAAGTAAGAAATTAACTTGAAGTTAACACTAGAAGAGAAAATGCTGGAAAATCTCAGCAAGTCTGGCAGCATCTGTGAGGAGAGAAAAGAGCTGACATTTAGAATCAAGATAACCCTTGTCAAAGCTTTGATCTGCTGAGATCTTCCAGCATTTTCTCTTTTGGTTTCAGATTACAACATCCACAGTAATTTGCTTCTATTGAAGTTAACACTGCTGCTTCATAGCGCCAGGGACTTGGGTTTGATTCTGGCCTTGGGTGACTATCTATGTGGAGTTTGCAGATTGTTGGATACCTGCAGGTGTTCCAGTTTCCTCCCACAGTGCAAAGATGTGCAGGTTAGGTGGATTGTTTAGGTGAGGTGGATTAGAAGGGAATAAGAACATAAGAACTAGGAGCAGGAGTAGGCCACCTGGTCCCTCAAGCCTGCTCTGCCTTCAATAAGATCATGGCTGATCTTTCCGTGGACTCAGCTCTATTTACCCACCCACTCAGCATAACCCTTAATTCCTTTACTGTTCAAAAATTTATCTATCCTTGCCTTAAAAACATTCAATGAGGTAGCCTCAACTACTTCACTGGGCAGGGAATTCCACAGATTCACAATCCTTTGTGTGAAGAAGTTTCTCCTCAACTCAGTCCTAAATCTACTTCCCCTTATTTTGAGGCTATGCCCCCTAGTTCTAGTTTCACCCACCAGTGGAAACAACTTCCCTGCTTCTATCTTATCTATTCTCTTCATAATCACATATGTTTCTATAAGATCTCCTCTCATTCTTCTGAATTCCAGTGAGTATAACTCCAGTCTACTCAGTCTCTCCTCATAAGCCGACCCTCTCAGCTCCAGAATCAACCAAGTGAATCTCCTCTGCACCCCTTCCAGTGCCATTATATCCTTTCTCAAGTAAGGAGACCAAAACTGTACATAGTACTCCAGGTGTGGCCCCACCAGCACCTTAAACAGCTGCAACATAACCTCACTGTTTTTAAACTCCATCCCTCCCGCAATAAAGGGCAAAATTCCATTTGCCTTCTTAATTATCTGCTGCACCTGCAAACCAACTCCTTGAGATTCCTACACAGCAGCATGCTGCAATTTTTTTACCATTTAAATAATAGTCCATTTTGCTGTTATTCCTATCAAAATGGATGACTTCACATTTACCAACATTGTATTCCATCTGCCAGACCCTAGCCCACTCACTTAGACCATCTATATCCGTTTGCACACTTTGCTCTGCCACCTATCTTAGTGTCACCTGCAAATTTTGACACAGTATACTTGGTCCCCAACTTCAAATCATCTTTGTTAATCGTAAACAATTGCAGTCCCAACACTGATCCCTGAGGCACACCACTAGTCACTGAATAGGACAGAGGTGTGGGCTTGGGTAAGATGCTCTTTTGGAGACTTGATGGGCCAAATGACCTCTTTCTGCACTGTAGGGATTCCATGACTCATGGCTGATCAAATGTCTGTGTTGTTTCAAAATCAAAATATTGTGGTTGCTGGAAATCTGAAATAAAAACAGAAATGTTGGAAATGCTCAGCAGACCAGTCAGCATCTATGGACAGAGCAATTGTTTCAGGTCAATGTTGATACGTTAACTTTGTTCCTAGTACAAAGAATTTGCCAAACCTGCTGAGTACTTCCAGAACTTTCTGCTTTTATGTAGTAATTCTGTAATATTAATTTGTTGCCACCAAATGTCATTAAATATGGTATAGCCTTTCACTTGTGTGGCAGACACTGTTTTATATTGCAAATGTGTTATATTTCTCCTAAGTATTCATCATAAAACACTGCATTGGATGTCTATCATTCCTAGAGTAAATTCTGTTTCTTTGGTATAGATTGAAAAATTTACTCAGCCTGAAATATATTTTACATAGTCTTTTAGATTTTTGAAAATTTTTTCAATGACGTGCAGTTGTTAGCAAATCTCCAGAAACACTGCTGACAATTATTATAAGGAAAGCAGATAAGCTGTCTCATCCTATATAGCATAGGATGCATTGTCAGAGTCACTAATTTAGTGATCAGGTAATAAAATTGTACTTTCATCACTGAGTATTGTTGGGGTTTTTGGGGCCTTGAGTTACACATTTGTTCAAATTAGGATACAAACCGTAAGTCAGTTGCTATGATTACTACAAGAGCTCATTTAACAAAGTGCAATTCACACTGTTCATAGTGTGCATGTTGGTTTTAATGTAAATTTTCAGCTATAGATAGGGTTGGCAAAACTACAAAGGTAAGAAACCAACATTTCTTTTAAAAGGATATTTTCACTGAGAAAGCTGGCTCACCTAATTGTTAGCAGTTCTCACCTTCAAGATAACTGCACTTTAATGAGATGGACTTTTCCTGAATTCAGCAGAGCTTTTTCAATTTGGTGCGTATACGGAATTGTCTGCACTAATATTAATATTTTATAAGTCGTGCCTTTGTAATTGACTCCTATGATATGGCAAATGATCAGTGCCATTGGTCCAAATTCAGCAACTGCCTCTAATAAGTGTGGATGGTGTAAATGATGAAGACTACAGTTGATTTTATCTCACACTTTTGTAAAGCCCATGGTTCAGAAGATGATTGCAGGAAAGATGTTTCCTTCCTGCACACGTTAGAAGGTAGGTGGAGAAACTCTATGTAGGATTAATCTAGCATCGATGGGAAAATGTACAGTGGTAGCATTGGGCAGTGTCATGTGGCAGATTTTGTGAGAACTAGGAGGAGGGTGGGCTTCAGGATTTAAGAGTACAGACAGGAATAGGCATGGGCAGCAGGAAACAGGTCAACAAACTGGAAGAAACACTAGGGAATGACAGTGTGCAGAAGAGTCCTGGGGTGTAGAAGAAATGGGAGATGGGTGCTGTGACTTGAGAAAATTGTGGCAGGGTGCTAGGTGTCATAACAGTGGGAGACTGGCTTTATAGTAGAACTGGGTTATCACTGGTAGGCTTTGGGAAGGAGGGACGTTTCTGGGTGTAGGAATGCAGGGTGGGATTCTGTGGAGTATCTGTTGATAAAAACATCATATTAGATGAAAGACACGGTTGTTCATTGTGTGAAGAGTGAGGAAACACAACAAGAGAATAAGTACATGTCCAATTCAAGCTGAAGGAAGTACAGTAGTTGAGGAAATTATTAAAGGTATTTCTTGAGCACTATGTTGGTGAGCAGTGGGTTTATTAAATAATACATGTTTCACTTGGCTACTGTTTGGAAATATTTAATCAAATCTTATTCCCTGACATGACCAATCTCGTGCCTTTCCACCAGTGGACACTGAGTCATATTGTGATTGGGTATTGAGGTTTGGGGTTCTGGTACAAAGTGGGGCAGACTGAAAATCCCACCCATTGTGTTACCAGTGCGCAAGGTTTATCTCTGCAGTGACAGTATTTTAACCAGCAGTGAGAGAGAAAATATATTGTTTAATATCAATACCGATGGGTATTTGTTTTGAGTAATAACAAGTTTTCTTATCATTAGAGAAAAAAATCCCTTCCTGCACTCCCATTTTAAGACAACTGAAAACAAAACTCCATTACCCAGAAATATTCCTGTGGAATATCCTCTTGCACTAAGGCTCTCAAGCTGTTCAGAATAAAGAGGAAAGCACACGCCATTCTTTCCATAATAATTGCCAAACATGGTATTATTCCACAGAGGTATCACAGCGATGATGAATCCAGCAATCCAGATGGCTACCAGTGTTGATAAAGTTTGCCGCTTGCCTGGCCTGTAATGAGTGAATGGGAAAACTATGCACATGTATTTCTCCAGCGTCATATATGTCAGTAGCATGACGGAGACCTCAGTGGAGAGCATGGCTAATGCACCAATGAGCTGACATTTCATGCTTTCCATCCACTGTTGGGCATTCTTGTTGTATACCCCAAAATATTTCATGTCAAAGGCACCAATGAAGAAGAGATACACTCCCATCAGGCAATCAGCACCTATGGAAGAAGCACACTGGTAAATTCAGAAACAGTGATTTATATTTATATTGCATTTATACAATCAATTAAGTGTTTTTTAAATATTGTTATTGTTATAATGTAGGAAATATGGCAGTCAATGATGGACAGCAAGCTCCCACAAATAAATAAGCAGATCATCTGTTTTGATTGCAGAAGAAATTTTTGTAAGGACATCGAGAGTCAAAATCAAGATGGTATCGGAGCAGGCAGACTTCTTGCAAGCTGTCCCCTGCATGCCCACTAACTCTATCTTACACTCTTATTCTTTGCTCTTAAAACTTAACCCTAATAATGTTACACTATATTCTGCACCTTCTCCTTTTCTTCTTCCCTATGTACTCTATGAATGGTATGTTTTGTCTGTATAGCGCTCAAAAAAAATTAGAATAGAAGAGAATAGAATCCCTACAGTACCAAAGGAGACCATTTGAACATCAAGTTCTAATCGACAACAATCCCACCCAGGCCCTATCCTGTAACCCCAAGTATTTACGCTGCTGATCCCCTTGACACTAAAGGACAATTTAGCAAGGCCAATCCACTTAACCTGCACATCTTTGGACTGTGGGAGGAAAACGGAGCACCCGGAGGAAACCCACGCAGACATGGGGAGAATATGCAAACTCCATACAGACAGTCACCCAAGGTCCAATTCTTTTCACTGTATCCCAAGACATGTGACAAAAATAAATCAAATCAAATCAAATCAAAGAGTACTGTGGGATCTTTCACATCTACCTGAGGGAGTAATGTTGCATCTGAGTGGCACCTCCAAAACTGCAGCACCCCATCAGCACTGCACAAAAAGGTCAGCCCTACATTATGTGTTCTGGAGGAGGACTTGAAACTGAGTTGCTACCAATAAGCCACAGTAAAGCTCTTGTGCATGAAAGTTGGGTGGAGACAAGAATGAGTTCAAATTACAATTTCCTGCACAATCAAGTAATACGTCAACAATCAGTTTCAAGGTTCATATGAATAATAGACATTGGGACTAAATCTTTGTGGAACTTCATTCTGCAAGAATTAACATCTTTAGGAAAAAGAGTGCATCCAACAAAAGCATGCCACTGGCCAGAATTTTCTAGCTGTTCGTGCTGATGGGATCTTCCAGTCTCATCAATGTCACACGCATGCTGTAGGTTTCCTGGCGGTGAGGGCTGCATTCAGCGGAAAATCCTGGTGACAGCGGTGGGCCCAGAGGACCCTTTGCTGGCCAATGGTGGGCAGTGGGTTGAGTGGAAAAACCCACGCATTGTGTTATCACTGTACAAGGTTTTTTTTGCATTTAAATGCATTTTGATGAGGACAGTAGTGTAATAATCCAAAGATTTGTCCTTATGCCAGAAGAATGTCATAGTTTTTGGAATTGCCCCTCAGCATCAATCCAAAAAGGATCTTCATGGGATATCAGGTTCGAAACCATATTTATCATTTGGTTCTGTCTTTGGAATTTTCTCTCAGGCAATTTCTTGTAAGCACAATTTCAAATAAAGAGATTACCATTGCTTGCTGACCCATGTTTATTGAAAAATATTAAACTATAGGAAATCTGTGACTTCTGCATTAGCCCCTTTAATATGCACACCCACAACTGTCAGCACACAAAGACAGCAGTGTGTACCACCTACAAGGCGTACCACAGCAACTCACCAAGGCTTCTTTGGCAGCCCTCTTCAAATATGTACATGGCTAAAATTTTCCAGTCATTCATATCAGCTGGATCTTTCAGTCCTGTCAATGGCAACCACCACCACCCCACCCCTCCTCCCAGCTGCAGGTCTCCACAGCAGAGGGTGCGAACAACAGAAAAACCATTGACAGCAGCAGCACCAGAAGATCCTGCTGCTGTCTGCCCCAAGCAGAAATTCTTACTCATAACTTCTACCACCTAGAAGAGTAAGGACAGCGGGAGCATGAGAACATCACCAAAAACAAGTCACATACTGTCCTTATATCATTGTTTCTCCATTATCACTGTGTCCAAATCCTGGAGATTCCTCTCTAAGAGAACTCTGGGTGATTTTCATCATACTGGCTGCAGCGGTTCAAGAAATTGGCTCACCACTACTTTCTCAAGGGTATTTAGGGATGGACAATAAATAATATCCTTGCCATCAATGTCCACATTCCATAAAGGAATTATTTAAAAATAATTACCCAATAACCACCTAGTTCCATTTGTGAAATATCTATCCCTATCACATCCTACTGTATCGTTTAAAGAATAAAGTGTCTGCATGTACCACTTACAGCAAAGTGATTTGATAGACAGGGTATGTAGCCTGTTCTCTGTTGTGATACATGACCTCATGCAGATAACAAAGAGATTTCCAAAGCAGATGATGAAAGCCACCACCCACACAAAAACCCGCAGAATGATGTTGGCCAAAAGGTTTTCAAAAGATGAGATTCCGTCTGTATTTGGCTTGCAGCTCCGGACGTGGGGAGAATACCTACAGTATTCAAACTTCTTAAAGTATCTGTCAAAGTTAGAAAAAGGAGTGATGAGAGTTTTTATAATTGAACACCTGAATTTTCATTGCATACTATTCAAAATGCTTCCTAACTTCCCCTAATGCATGAGAAATAGTTTTTATGAGATTTCAGTCATGAAATAATACATTCCTTCGTTTACAATTGATAAATGTTTTTGAGCCAGTCTCGACTTCTGCTGAAAATTGTGTCTCTCTGAATGTCATGAGGAGACAGGGTCAGAATCAAGGTCAGTTATGATGCCAGCAGAGTTCAGTAGCTTGCTGAGGCTCACTGTTCATGTAAGAAGAATGACCAGTTGGATGAGAAACGGGAGGGAACTAGCACTGGTGAAGTCTCCATGAAAAGACGATGTGAGAAACATTGAGATACCCAAAGGGTAGATGGCGTTATATGTAATGTTAATGATAACTGTGATGTTATGATATGAATGTTACTTTTATTGCAGAGTGGAGGGAATAGAAACTAGAAGCAGGAGTAGGCCATTTGGCTCTTTGAACCTGCTCCACAATTCATTTTGATCATGGCTGATTATCGAATTCAATATCCTGATCCCCCTTTCTCCCATATCCCTTGATCCTCTGTCAAGTCCCTTCGGAATCTTCAATTTGTCAATAAGATCATCTCTCATTCTATAGTTCCCATCGACACAACCCATCCTGTCCAACCTTTCCTCAGAAGAAGCCGCTATCCTAGAAATCAGTGCTCCACAAATTCTCACCAACACCCTGTACGGCTAAAAACATCCCTACTTTTAATCTGGATTCCCCTTGGAAGAAACACAAATATTCTATGTGATTTCCTTGTCACTTGCTGTACCTGAATACTAACATTTACTGATTCATGTGCCAGGACATTCAGAGCCCTCTATACTACAGAGTTCTACAATCTGTCTCCACTTATATAATTTGCTGTTTTTCTATTCTTTCTACCAAAGAGGCCAAGTTTACATTTTCCCACATTATATTCCATCTGCTAATTTTTCGCTCACTCATATAACTTATCTGTATCCTTGTGCAGACTTCTTATATCCTCTTCTTAACTTACTCTCTGACCTACTGAATATGGAACTTTTCGGTTCTGCATGTCTAGGTTCTGGAGAAGGAAGTGTTTTTGGAGAGCACATTTGCATGTTATTACTAACTTGGATTACTTTAAAGGCACATATAAAATATGATGGTGGTAGTGGTAGTACAATAAAACAACGCATGATCAGTTGGAATTGCTCAATTTTATAATCAAAGGTAGGACGAGTTTGAACTATAAAAACATATTGTTCGAACACTGGCTATAATAATATGTGCACTTGCACAAGCCAAGTATCACAAATTGATAGACTGGACTGATTTATAGGTTGGGCTAATATTCAATAGGCTAGGTTATGTTTTTATAGCATCTGAATAATCCAATATGTTCCAAAGGCAAATAACCTTACTCATGTTTCTTAGTAAGTGTATAGATGACTACAAGTGGGAGAAATTAGATGAAGCACTTAATACAACTATATTTTCCCAAGAGTGACTAAGGAAGATTGGATCATATATAACTATCCACTAGGTGGGAACTTGTACATTAATATCTCACTCCCATTGGGAAGACACAAAGGTACCAATCAATTTATAGATATCTCTGAGAAAATGATTGGTTAATTCTAATTTGTGACCTTTGTAAAAAATAGACTGAAGTACACTAGACTATTCTTCCAAATAGTAATTCTGAGAAGTATCATCCTTGTACATGTAAATCCTGGAAGGAAATGTCTGAGGATTACTGGTTAACATAGAGATAACCCCAGAGATAGATGTGACAGACATTGATGAGTGTTTAATTACCTCATGTTATAATGTATAGAATTATGGGTAGCTGAGAGTGAGTTACATGGTAGTGTAACTATAGGTTTCAGATTTGCCATCAGCAGGCAAAACATTAGTTAGCTATCAATAACATCTAAAATCCTGAATTAAATTAAATTCACTACATTGTGTTAGCTTTATATGATACATACTGTCATAACAGTTAAACTAAATCCCCATAATGACAATTAAAAGTAAAGCTGAAATACCATAAATTAAGGAAACTGATGTTGTATTGTTGAATTATTTTATCAGGGACAATGAATGAATTAATTCTGTTCTAAAGCAAAATTGTCAAACATGTAGTATTTCTGGAGGAGTCCAAAATGAGTGTCATTAAATTGTCACTAAATCAATTCAATAAGGAAGTCAGGAGAATATTCTTTATTAAAAATGATTAGAATGCAGAACTTGATATTGCATGGAATAGTTAGGACAAATAATATAGGTGCATTTGAAGGGAGTGGAAGGTCTTGTGGCATAGCAGGGAGTGTCCTTATCAAAGAACAAAAGAACAAAGAACAAAAAAAATTACAGCACAGGAACAGACCCTTCAACCCTCCGAGCCCATACCGACCATGCTACCTGACTTAGCTAAAACCCCCTACCCTTCAGGGGATCATAAACCTCTATTCCCATCTCATTCATGTATTTGTCAAGATGCGCCTTAAAAGTCACTACCATATCTGCTTCCACTACTTCCCCTGGCAACGAACTCCAGGCATCCACCACTCTGTGTGTAAAAAATCTGCCTCGTACATCTCTTTTAAACCTTGTCCCTCGCACTTACGGCCCTTAGTAATTGACTCTTCCATCCTGGGAAAAAGCTTCTGACTATCCACTCTGTCCATGCCTCTTATAATCTTGTGGACTTGTATCCAGTCTCCCCTCAATCTCCGTCACTTCAGTGAGAACAAACCAAGTTTCTCCAACCTCTCCTCATAGTTAATGCTCTCCATACCAGGCAACATCCTGGTAAATTTTTCCTGTACCCTCTCCAGAGCCTCCACATCCTTCTGATAGTGTGGCGACCAGAACTGAACACTATCTTTCAAGTGCGGCCTAACTGAGGTTCTATACAGCTGCAACATGACTTGTCAATTTTTAAACTCAATACCCCAGTTGATGAAGGCAAGCATGCCATATGCCTTCCTGACTACCTTTTTTACCTGCATTGCCACTTTCAGTGTCCTGTGTATCTGTACACCCAGATCCCTTTGCCTATCAAAACTCTTAAGGGTTCTGCCATTTACTGAATATTTCCTATTTGTATTTGACTTTCCAAAATGCTTTACCTCACATTATCTCTGAACTAGAAGCTCTGGACTCAAGTCCCTCTTTAGGACTTGATGGCTATGGTAAGTGTGTTCACAGCTTGGCCAAACAGATTGATTATCAACCTGTAGATTCCTCCTATATACCTATGGCAGGTGGTAGAAGAGGAAGGGTCCCTTGATCAGCCATGCTTGATGCAGAGTAGTGCTCCTCAAGCCTCTGGTGACAGGCTAGCAATCTATTCTAAGAAAAAAATAGCTAAGAAAATAGATAAACACAAGTGTTTCATCTGCCCTATGTGTCTCTAGGCACAGGAGCAGAAATAAAAATATTCAGAGGAAGTTGGATAAGTAGATAAGGGGGAAAGGAATCGGATATAACGATCAGCTTAGATGAAGTAGATTCGGCCAGTGGAGAAGGATTTCTTGAAATATAAATTCCAGTATAGACCTATTGGGCTGAATGGCCTGTTTGTGTGCTGTATATTTTATGTCATTCAATGTATGTAATTGAGTTAAGAATCAAATGGCGGTTCCAAAAAACATTGGATCTCTGTTTTACAAAGCTGAGTAACAGAGCAGCTGTTAAATGAGGCCATTATTGCTGAATAAAGAGGCTGTCTCATAAAACAGATATTATTAAACTCCAACTATTTGGCAGTAATGACTGATGACATTTATTGTCAAAATAAGTGCAGTTTGTCGTCTGTTTTATCACTCCAGAAACACTTCTACCAGAAGGATTTAACGTACATGTGTGACAGATTGCCCAGATTCTTAAATATTCTGTTCTGCATGTTGAAAATGTTGATCCCAGCCAAGTCTCTGAAAAATAAAGAAGCCAGGAACTATTAATGTAAAGTCTGATATGCATTTCAAAAAGTCAAGCGCTGAGCTAACTTTAAATATTCTGATCAATTTTGGACACCATACTTTGGGATGGAGGTTAAGGCTGTGCAATGGACATAGAAGCAATTCACCAAGATGAGACTATAAATAAAAGGCTTTAGTTATGAAGAGGAACTAGAGAATCTGAACACTGAAGATCCAAGAGAGGCATTTCAAAATTAGGAGATTACAAAAGATAACAAAAAAATTATATATGTTGGTAGTCACTAGAGGACATACATTTACAACTTTGGTCAAAAGAATGTTAAATATGATTTCTTTTTACTCAAAAGTTATTTGGACATGGAATGTTCTGCCAGAAAGAGTAGTGGAAGTAGAATAATTTTCAAAAGAGAAATGGATAATATCTGAAAAACAAAACAATTAAAAGGGTATGGGCAAAGGGCAGGCAAATCAGACAAAGTAAATAGTTTTTTCAGAGGTCTTTATCAATGAGGCATAGACTACAAAAGCAGGCAAGTCATGTTGGAGTTGCATAGAACTTTGGTAAGGCCACAGCTAGAGTATTGTGTGCAGTTCTGGCCACCATATTATTGAAATGATGTGATTGCACTGGAAGGGGTGCTGAAGAGATTCACTAGGACATTGCTTGGGATGGAACATTTAAGTTACGAAGAGAGATTTGATAGACTTGGGTTGTTTTCGTTGGAGCAGGGAAGACTGAGGGATGACCTG
This sequence comes from Carcharhinus amblyrhynchos, assembly GCF_965287045.1. Classification (NCBI taxonomy): domain Eukaryota; kingdom Metazoa; phylum Chordata; class Chondrichthyes; order Carcharhiniformes; family Carcharhinidae; genus Carcharhinus; species Carcharhinus amblyrhynchos. The sequence continues at coordinate 129,759,974 of NC_137327.1, forward strand.
ATCAAGGTGTGCAAGATTATGAGGGGCATTGGCAGGGTGGATAGGGAGCAACTGTTCCTGGAATGCACTGCCTGGGAGGGTGGTGGAAACAACTTTTTTGTCCTTTAAAAAGTACCTAGATGAGCATTTGGCACATCATAACATCCAAGGCTAAGGGCCAAGTGCTAGTAAATAAGATTAGGTGGGAGGTCAGGTGTTTGTCACATGTTGGTGTGGACTTAATGGGCCAAAGAGCCTCTTCTGCACTGTATTAGTTGTGTGATTCTGATTCTGTGAGGTGTTTAAAATGAGTAACAGATTTGTTAAAGTCGAGAAAGGGCTAAAATATGTGGCCCAGATTGGATAGTCCCCAGAAACACTACGAGGATTTCTAGATGAGATTAACCTGCACCAGTTGATTGAAATTCAGGCGGCATCCTTACTTCATACTCCTTTTTCATGTTCGTACATTGACTGCAACCATCAGCACTGGGACCAAAACCATAACTTCTAAGCACCACATAAAGCTACCTTAAGCTTTTTAAATGTTCTTAACAAGCTTTTAGATGAGCACGTGAAAGATACAAGGCCACGGACCAAGTGCTGGAAAATGTGATTAGCATAGATAGGTATTTGATGGCATAGACACAATGAGCTGAAGGGCCTCTTTCTGTGCTTGAATGACTCTCTGCCTCTATTCTGGACTTCTTAAAGAGGAGGTACATTTTGGTCAGAATGGGCGCTTGGAGTGCAGGGAGTGAGTAGGTCCTGCAAAGCAGTGACAAATGTCATGGAGGGGGCAGAGGGGGAAATAAAAGCTGGCCTTGCCAACAATGCTCATGTTCTAACAACGAATTAAAGTAAGCAAAAGAGAAAATGCGAGAAAATCTCAGCATGTCTGGCTGCATCTGTAAGGAGAGAAAAGAGCTGATGTTTTGAGTCCAGATGATTGCTTTGACAAAGGATCACATGGACTTGAAACGTCAGCTCTTTTCTCTCCTTATGGATGCTGCCTGACTTGCTGAGATTTTCCAGCATTTTCTCTTTTAATTTCAGATTGCAGCATCTGCAGTAATTTGCTTTTATTAATAAATTAAAATAAAGGGAATATACCTGTGCACATTGGATATCATTTGGATTCCAAATAATACCTGTAATGGCCAACAATGAGTGCTATTGAGCCCAAAGTAGCACACAGTATCTCCTTTGGTTGCGATCCAGGATAAGGGGGCATAATCTTAAAATGATAGTTAGGCAGTTCAAGAGAGTTGTCAGGAAGCACTTCTCCACATGAAGGGAAGTGGAAATCTGGAACTCTCTTCCCCAGAAAGTGTGGAGACAAGGTTAACTGAAAACTGAGATTGTTATATTATTGTTAGATAGCCTTGAATGTTATGATGTGCCAAATGCTCATTCAGGTACTTTTTAAAGGGCGTGAGGCAACTTGTCTCCACCACCCTCCCATGCAATGCATTCCAGGCCATCAACACCTTTGGATAAAATGTTTTTCCCCACATCCCCCTTAAACCTCCTGCTCCTCACCTTGTACTTGTGTCCCCTTGTGACTGACTCTTCAACTAAGGAAACAGCTGCTTCCTATCTGTCCTGCCAATGCCCCTCATAAAGTAAGTGAAGCAAAGGTGAGAAGGCGGTGTTAAAATGCAGATTAGGCTTGAGAGGCTGACTGCCTTACGCTGTATTCTGATTATATCCAATTCTGTGCTCTGACTTTGCGATCACTGGGAATTAGGTGCATCACTGGGAACTAGGTTGATGTTTTAAATTTTATTTATTCAGGTTACCAGAAGGGACATAAAACTTCTATTCCATCAATCTGGGCTGTATTCAAAGTCAGATCCCAGGTGAGAAAGGGCGCATGGTGGCACAGTGGTTAGCACTGCTGCCTTACAGTGCTAGGGACCTGGGCTCAATTCCGGAGTTTGCACGTTCTCCCGTGTCTGTGTGGATTTTTTCCAGCTGCTCCGGTTTCCTCCCACAATCCAAAAATGTGTGGGTTCGGTTGATTGGCCATGCTAAATTGACCTTTATTGCCAGGGAGGTTAGCGGGGCAAATACGTAGGTTCCGGGGGTAGGATCTGGGTGGGATTGTTGTCAGTGCAGGCTCTATGGGCTGAATGGCCTCCTTGTATGTAATGATACTTTGAAAGCATAATAGGGGGGTACCGTCGGAAGAGATGAATTGAAGCTAGGACACTAAATTTTTTGCGAAAAACCAGGAAGTGAATCAATACGCCCAAGGAAAACTTTAATTGGGTGACCAACCTTTGCAAAAAGAAACTCAATCTAAGGTTCCCCTAAATTCCTCTGCAGAGAGGGAAGGCAGGAAAATTGGATATGAGTTCCCATTATGTTACAACCATTACCTTCAGTGGTTAGTTCAGGATAATATTGGAGAAGGTCAGGTGTTGTTTCCCTCTTGCCTACTTGCCTTGGGAAATCCAAAAGACTGCAGTATAAATTAAGTATAATAAGTACTAAATTATTGTCACCCACAAGTATGTACTTGAACAAAGCTGGGATATAGCCCAACTTTTTATTTCTATTGAGGTTCAGTTTGTTTCTTCTCTAATTTTTGTTTATATACTTGGAGTTCAGCCACATGTTCACCACACCATTGAATTTGAAGATGAATAGTCAAGTGTAGCCGTCTGCTGTGAGCCTGGATTTGGCTCTCATTCGATGGGAAAGTTGTCACCTCACCAAAAAGAAAACTGAACATCCAGTAACCAGACATATGTTCTACCAATGATCAAAGCAAGATAAACTGTACTCACAATGACTTGAGAGTAATGAGGTGGTCAAACTGATCCTGGTGGATATAGTTCATTGGGTTATGTGATAAATTCCTGTAAAGCACCAGAAAAGACTTGCTAAACAACTGAACTTGGGTAAAATTTTTCAAAGTTTCCAAAAGGTCCAAGAAAGAGGTAATTGTAATGTTCCAGCAAATTCCCATATTGTGAGTAGTTCAAAATTATTTTTCCACTTTTCTCTCCTGAAGTTATTCATTTCTTTAGAGAGCAGTTCCAATGGTGACGGTCAGCCTCCAGTACGTACTTTGGTCAAATAGCCTTTCTATGTGTGGTAGCAGGCTAGTTGACAGTGCGGACATTCCAGCTGAGGCTAATCTTTTCCATGCCTAACTTTCAATCAATACTGCTCCTGTCACCAATGAACACTTATACATGAGCACTTTCCAGCAATGGTCAGTGGGTAGTGATCATGACTGGGAATCTTTGCAGAATTTCCTCTAGGAATCTGGGTTTGATTACTGGCTTGGGTCACTGTCTATGTGAAGTACACACGTTCTCCTGTGTCTGCATGGGTTTCCTCTGGATGCTGCAGTTTCCTCCCACTGTCCAAAAGACGTGCTGGTTAGGTGCATTGGCCATGCTAAATTCTCCCCTCAGTGTATCCGAACAGGCACGGGGGTGTGGCGACTGGGGGATTTTCACTGTAACTTTATTGCAGTGTTAATGTGAGCCTACTTGTGACACTAATAACTTTAAACTTTAAAACTTAAATTTCCCTTAGGGACACTTCTCATTTCTCAAGCATCCAAATGTATAATGTATAATATTGAGATCAGTTGAATTAACACAGATGGAAGACCCTAATGACCAGTCTGGATCAGTTTCCTACCAGACAGTACATCAATCTACAGAGTCATTAGGGGAGCAAATCAAATAGGTTTGACAGCATTATTACTGTCAAGGAAAATATCCAAAAAAACCTACCTCTTCAATTAACTTGACTAACTTTAGACATTTTTCCCATCAGGTCTAAAGTGCGCAAGTCATATTTTGCTCACCCAAATAGCCAAAATCAGATCAGACACTTTAATATGTGCAAGTTACATCTATGAACCTCAGATGTGCTATTTAGACTATTTTCCCATCCTGTAAAAATGGTGGGGGCTAGGTTTAGGGGTGCGATTCTGAGATCTGAATCCCTGCAGCTATATTTGCAAAGATGGAGACCCTCTCCATCTGTGTGAATACTCAAGATCCAGATATCATTTTGATAAACCCACGCTGTGCTCCCTGCAAGGCCAATATATCCTTCCTAAGGTGTGGCACCCAAAACTGTTCCCAGTGCTCGGGGATGGTCTAACCAGGGCTTTGCATACTAGATGCATAACTTCTAAATCCTTATATTCTATTCCTCTGCATATAAAGGTCAATAGTCAGTTGCCTTCTTGATTATCTTTTGAGATCTTTGTACCTGGTCTACCCAAATCTTTTTGGAACATCACTGTTTCTGGCTTTTCATCCTTTAGAAAATGGCCTATTCTAAACTTTAGAAATCCAACTTTTTACACTAAAGTTCATTTGCCAGTTTTTGCCACTTGACATAAAAATATCCCTTTGTAATTTGATGCGTCTATTTGTACAGGAAAATGGTCATGCAATGGTATTGCCACTGGACTAGCTATCAGGGAACCAGGGTAATGCTCTGGTGACCTGGATTCGAATCCCACCATGGCAGATAATGAAATTTGATTTCAGTAAAAAAATCTAATGTCAACTATGAAACCACTGCTGATCGTCCACCTGGTTAGTGAACCCAACTAGTTTACTAATGTCATTGAGGGGAGGAGATCTGCCATCCTTACCTGGTCAGACCTACATGTGATTCCAGGGTCACATGTGGTTAATTCTTTAAAAAACTTAGTTCAAGAGCAAAATAGGAATGGATAAATTTTAGCCCAGCCAGCCACACCCACACCCCACTAACGAATAGAGAAAGGACACTATTTAAAGTGCCACTTGTGTTTGTGTCATTAGCAAACTTGGTTCCTGTGCAGATCTGCCAGCCTCCATGTCGTATGACACTGTGTGTGTGAACTTGCATCATTTAGCTGACAGTACTAAATATTGCATTAAAAATGAAATATCTATTTAAACTTTGGTGCCTGTATGGGATGGAAAGGAGTGTGTGAGATTTACAGACCTGTCAGGCTTGTGCACTACATTGTGATTGTAATTTGCCTCATGCATGGTATTTACCTTGCTGTATATTTTTATATATGTAAAATCACATTGAGGTAATCAAGTTGAATCAGGAAAATTTATATTTATGTTCCTCAATCCTTTCTTGTTCCCTTTCTCCTCATACTTCCCTCTCCTCCCATCTCTCCTTTTTTGCTGTGTTTCACTTGCTGAGTCAGAATGAGAATAGACAATTTGACTCCTCTCCACTGAAACAAACATAAGTGACAAATGAGAGGTTTTTCAGTCAGTTTCACAGAACTCTGTTTCCCCCAGACCTAGTAAAATCTATCCTATTATGGACTTTATCCAGTCACTTAATTCCCTGAGGGAACATTCTGTATAAATAATTGATTCCAAGAGTAATCAAGGAAAATTGATGAATATCCATCCATCTTTTCAATTCCATTACTCAACTTTGGCTAGCTGCCATCCACAAACAACATTTACGCAAACTCTCACTTTTCCTCCTTCAGCAATAACTGCAGAGGAACTATGTGCAGCATTTTATCATTTTAGTTGATACTAATTGCTATAACCTTCAATCCACTGTCTGAGTTCAAATATAGAAGTCACTGCAATATAATCAGCAAAGCAATGCCATTGTTGAGTTGCTGTTTGTAACTGAGTGCTACAAGTACATTGTTCTAATTTTAATTTGGGGGGTGCTAGCATATGCTTTCTGAAACAGTGCGTGTCATAAATACTTGGAATAGGATTGGAGGCCGTAGGATAAGTATGGATGGAGGCCACAAAAATCTTCATGTGACTTGATAATCCCTTTGATATTGGGACCAAAGACCTGCCATCTGTGGAGAACAACTGAGCAAGAATGAATAATGGGAATAAATATTTTGGAACTTTGCTTAATCACCTTTGGGGTTGGGATATATTCTACAGAATTATTGAGGTAGATTATTTGAAAGAATAAATAGTGCAGGATCTGTGAAAGGACAGGTTTGATGGTCAAATGACCAATTCTTAGCCCATGTTTTCTCATCATCTTAATAGTGGTGGAGATCAAAGTGAAACTGAATGTTAGGAAAGCAGTAAATGTCGAGAAATTCAGTAACTTACAGCTGTTGGAGATGTTCAAAGTCTCTGAATACTGAGGGAGACAATTCCTGAATCTGATTCAAAGACAGGTCCCTTAAAAAACAGAGCAGAGAAAGCTTATGAATTAATCAATGCAGCACAAAACACATTGGGCAGACGTCCTGGGGATCTTCTCTAATGATACAAATGTGGTGAAGCAAAATGCATCTTGAGCCCAAAGGTGGAGACCCCATTCTTAATCACAAGGATGGTTTCATTTGAATGGCCAGGGTGTGTGCATCATGTTCACCAGCGTTTTGCAGTGATACCTGCCCCAAACGGCCAGCTAGACAGGAGGTGAGACTCCTGAGTCAGCCCAAGCCACTTACAGAGTTAGTTCAACAGAAGCATTAGGAAGAGGATGTTGGCCATGTCAACTACTGGCCAACCAACTTAGAGATAGAAAGGGAAACATCTTTAACTGTTTCACCAATTTTGATAATAGTTTAGAGATCTATTCAACTGACTTCATATTGCAAAGGCTGCACAATGAAATGAAAGTGATGGCAATGTTAAAGGACAGTATGTGAAGCACATATCAGAAAGTCTGAGGTAAAAGAATCAGAGACAATTATCCCCAGAGAAATGAGATATATTGTGAATGATTAAATGTTCATAAAGGCCTGTGATGTTGTTGCATTTTCAGGTATAGTGGTGCCATTTGCCAGGTGGTGGAGACTCTAAGGTGAATTGATGGTTGTAGTGAATAGAATACCTAGCTGGAGCCATGAGTTTCAGGATAGAACATAAGAAGTGCTAATGTTGGGGTCCACAAACAAAACAATTAGATTTTCAATAGTCACACATCAAAGTTTCACTCAGCCTGCAACATTAGGTTATTCATCAGTTGAGATGGTACATTTTAAATGTAAGGGTAGGAAAGATGGTTTATACTATTGTCTGGAATGTAGTGTCTGGAGCCTTGATAAAGCGGTGGGAAAGGCAATGGGAGACCACAGTATTAGAGAAATGAGGCAGAACAGCCAATAACCCAAAGTCAAGATCTGCAATGCAGGAACTTATCAAGGTTGAAACGTGGAGATGACGTAAGATTACTACATGGGGCAAAGCAATCCACATCTCAAAAATTTTTTGCAAAAAGAAAGTTTCATATAAGTTGCTCTCTTATGTACTTAATGCTTACATTGAAATCATGCCCTTGTATTTTTCCCCAATTCTGTTTTCTGCCCCAGCAAACAACTTACATTATACTCAATTTGTCTTTAACAAATAAGTCTCAAGATGCTCTGGCTTAGCATTTTCTCATATCACAGACTCTTCACTTTGGCTTAATTCCAATAGATATGTATTCCACCTTCTATAACACTATCATACTTCTCCAATATTGAGCAACCCAAAACTTCACACTACTTTCTAGAAACAACATAGCCATTGTTTTGTACAGTGTCCATGACTTCTTCACTTTAGTTATCAATGTCTCTTGGCATGAATCCCAAAATTCACATTTGTCTCCTTAATGGCTCCCACTGGATTGAGCAACTAAATGATTCTGGTTGATTTTATTTTCCCTGCATTAAAATTTTCCCTGGATTAAAATTTAATCCATCCCATCCATTCTCTTCGATGCTTTTCCCTTGTTTCCACTTCTTCTCTGGCACGTGGTCCAATTAATTTTTGTGTGAAAGCACAGGTATTAGATAAGGCTCTGAAACTTTGTTTCTTGGGAACTGAGGATGTGAGAGGTGGGTAAATTTGCCACCATGCAAAATAATGTTTGCAAAGATGCACACAATTTATGAAGTGTGATTCAGACAAGTGTTCAAATGTGTGACTTTGCAGACTCACACTTCTAGCTTCTGTTTCAGTTATGCTGATTGCATGTTGGGCTAATATCAAATCATTGACTGGGATGGTGAGGCAGCAGTGGTTTAGGGAACACAGCCCAGCCTGATTGAGTCTTGAAGCAACACTTACACTCAGTTCCGGCGCAGGTAGCTGAGTCTCAGTACAGGGAGTTGTAGCCACCTTTCCCCTGCTTGATTGGAGGTAGTGAAGCAAATTGTAGAAACTTTCCTAGTGGGGTCAGCATTGACCCAGGGATTAAATCTGAGCTATTCCTAATCTGCATGGTTCATTGATTCATATTCTTAAACTTGAAAGCTGAACTATTGGTGGAGAGGATTTTAACATTTCAACAGCCAACAGGTCAGTATTAAATACTCAGAGCTGCATGTTCAGATTTTACTGTTAAAGGTTAAATTGATAAATAAATCGGTTAAAAAGGTTAAATTGTTAAATAAAGGTTAAATAAATCCAGAGCTCAGCTACCAAACCAGCTCTTGAAATAAAGGAGACATCATTGGATCTGCTATTAGCTGCAGCCACAGGAGAAGGAAATCTGGATGGTTCTGATAGCACCAGTGAAAGACAAGTGCAGCTAAAACCCACTGGAAGACCTGAAAGACTTTGTTTGCAGATAACAGGACAACATTATTTCCTGGACAGTCTCTGAGTAAGAAAGCTAAGATTTAAGTGTAACATTTGAGTGCCAAGAGTTATGAATTGTGGTCCTGATCTTTGTTTCAACATTTCTAAATGGGTTTTAAAACCATATCACAGCATAGATGCGATGGCAGTATCACCCCAAATGCTACTGGAATCTGCCTTGGTGGGAGCCTCTAAGAAGGGTTCACCATGTGAAAGAATAGATAAAGAAAGTCTAGGTATGAAGAATGATTGTGTAGGACCTGGAAAAGTGAAGGTGGCCAGACTGCAAAGCATTATATAAAAAAAATTGAGGTAGCATGAAGTGGTGGCATGGTTGACAAGGTGGCTCTGTGATTGAAAAATTGTTGTTAGTGGTTCAGGAGAGGGTCAGGTGAATGAAGTTAGCAACTGTCATGGTGGCTTTTGATTCATCTTTGTTATCTTTATCAAAATGAGCCATATCACAGTTGTATAGAGAACAAAGTACTGAAGACTGCCTTCAGCATTGAGTTAAATTCAGTCTGCAGTAGATTCTGAAGCACAAAATCAATTTATTTTTACTGGGTAAAGACTCTAGATATTCATTTGCATGTCGTTCATAATATTGCATCCTTATTGGCTACAGTTATCTGTACTCAAAAGAAGGGCTTTAGTGGATGTTTAGTAAGGTTCAGAAGCAGAATTATAACAAAGGCTTAATGTCTATTTTCTTCATTGCATCCATTTTTAGGCAGTATTTGCGAGTGGGGTTAGAGGAAATTCTCCCTTCATGATTTTAATTGGGTACATGTGAATGTTAAAATGAGGAATCATAGTCAAAATATTTAGCCAAAGAGAAACTTACAGTTCTACCATGAGTGGCATTGTTGAGAATGCATCTTCTTTGATATATCTGATTTTATTGTTGCGGAGAACCCTGTAAGAAAGAAAATATCCTGATTGGAACAAAAAATCACTAATTTAAGATAGGAGTTTAAATAGAACTATGTTCTTTGAAAAATATTGACATTTAGTGATAAAAGAAAATGTATCTGATTCTAATTTTCATTAACTTCAGTGACAAGAAAATCAACAGAAGTAAAATTTGAGCTGGGTGTGAAATGGACCCAGTTTATATTATTATGGATTATATTATTATCTTTATAAAGGCTGCACAAACACAGGTGACTAATTCGGGACTGGATTTCGCCTGCGGGCTTCTGAATCCCACTGTCAAGTTCAAATGGGGCAGAAGCCTGCACAGTAGGGGAAACAGTCACTTCTGGCACATTCCCCTGGAGCAGCTAATTAACAGCCTGAGGGTGGGCTTACTGTCCCATTAAGGAGGACCAATCAAAGGTCTTCCATGTAAAAAGAGGCAGCAGGATGCCATTTAAGGTGGCAGAGGCAGAAGGCACTACAAAATGAAAATGTCCTCTTTCCGGCTTATTAAAATTTAAACTGAAAAATGGTTTAATTTTACAGCCAGGCAACCACTGTGGAGGTGGGCGAGCATACATTCTGATTTGGAAAAAATCTTAAACCTTTACTGTGACCAGCTGAGGATGTTGAATAAAGGTGAGCCAGTATCCCCCTTCTCACCTATTTGGAACAAGTGGGATATCAAATTCCCTTCAGATTCTTTCATGTAACATTGTACGATGATTTTCAAATTTAATTAGGCTCCTTCACAGAATCCATACAGAGCAGAAGATAGCCATTCAGCCCATTGAACCTGCATTGACAACAATCCCACCCATGCCCTATTCTCGTAACCCAACATATTTATCTTGTTAGTCTTCCTAACACTAAGCAATTTTGCATGGCCAATCAATCTAAACTGCACATCTTTGGAGTGTGGGAGTCAACCAGAACACCCAGACACAGGGAGAATGTGCAAACTCCACACAGACAGTTACCCGAGGCCAGAACTGAACCCAGGACCCTGGCGCTGTGAGGCAGCAATGCTAACCACTCTGTCCCCATGCTGCCCTTCCTGTTTCTTTTGTGTGCAGCTCACCTGTCTTCTGTCCAACTCTGAAATTGCAGTCAGCTGTACATCAGTGAGTATAGGCAACAGCATCTCCTCCACAATTATCCTCAACACCTGTGCCCCACAAGGCTGTGTTCTCAGCCCCCTACTATACTTCTAATATACTTATGACTGTGTGGCCAAATTCCCTTCCAACTCAATTTTCAAGTTTACTGATGACACCACCGTAGTGGGACGGATCTCAAAAAATGATGAGACAGAATACAGAAATGAGATAGAGAATCTACTGAACTGGTGCGACAACAATAATCTCTCCCTTGACGTCATCAAAATTAAGGAGATGCCATTGACTTCAGGAAGCGTAATGGAGAACATGCTCCCGTCTCTCTCAATGGGGACGAAGTAGAAATGGTCGAAAGCTTCAAGTTTTTCAGCGTCCAGATCACCAACAATCTGTCCTGGTTCCCCCATATCGAAAGCCCATCAATGCCTCTACTTTCTCAGAAGACTAAGGAAATTTGGCATGTCAGCTACGACTCTCATCAACGTTTACAGATGCACCACAGAAAGCATTCTTTCTGGTTGTATCACAGCTTGATATGACTCCTGCTGTGCCCAAGACAGCAAGAAAATACGAACGGTCATGAATGTAGCCCAAACCATCACGCAAACCAACCTCCCATCCACTGATTCTATCTACACTTCCTGCTGCCTCAGAAAAGCAGCCAGCATAATTAAGAACCCCATGCACCCTGGACATACGCTTTTCCACCTTCTTCTGTCGGGAAAAAGATACTCAAGTCTGAGGTCACGTACCAACCGACTCAAGAACAGTTTCTTCCCTGCTGCCATCAGACTTTTGAATGGACCTACTTTGTATTAAGTTGATCTTTCTCTACATCCTAGCTATGACTGTAACACTTCATTCTGCACTCTCTCCTTTCCTTCTCTATGAACGGTATGTTTTGACTGTATAGCGTGCAAGAAACAATACTTTTCATTGTATCTTAATACATGTGACAATAATAAATCAAATCAAATCAGCCATTGAGAATGCAGTGATTAACTGTTGCACTTTTTTATGACTGTTAACCCATTCCTGCCTGAAAGCAGGGATGAAGAATTTACCGAACGGATCTCTGACAGAGGTTTTGCTCCATGGACATACTTACAGGACAGTAATCTTACTGCATGCCTGAAAAGAACTTTTTTCAATGGACACAAGATTATTCCCTTCCAAATCCCTGTTTCAATTCAGACAAAGTGTGAAGGTTAGCAGGTACACAATGCAAAGCAATTCATGTTAAAAAAAAAGTTCCATTCTACCAACTGCTTCTTTTCTACATCATATTAATTCTTTTTGTTTGATTTGCTCTCTTGATTAAATTATGTTGAGGTTGAAGATCTATGAGCACTAGAATCCCTCTAATACTTTGTCCATGTAGCGTTTTTATCATATCTGATCCTAAAGTGTGCATGTCAGGAAGCTATGCAACTATGTGTTGCACAAACACTTTCCATTAGGGATTAATGTATAGAAAACTTAGCAACGACAAATAAAGGAGAACTTGGGGTTCCTGCTACTAGGTTAAAAGTTGGGATAAGCCCTCCTGTGTTTGGCTGGCTTATCCCACACGTCCATTGAGCCTTTAACTGGCTTGAGATGATACTTCCACTCCATCGAAAAAAATATCCTGTCTCTAAAGGCTGCAAGTTAATAAGTAGGCTTCTGAGTAGTACCTCTGAAAGTGGTGGCCACTGTTGAGACTCCAGTGAGTCCCCCAATGAAGAGGAACCAGGAGCCTGAAATAAAGTGAGTCCCAAGTCTCACTGGACCAGGCTGATAGGCCCTGGTGAGACATTGGGGGGACTGTAGTGGAAAGGACAAGAGGTGAGGAAAAAAAAGGGATGTAGGAAACCTTAGGGGAGGCCTCTGACGAGCACTGGGTGGTTATTGGCCTCTTATGGGTCTCAATTGGCACACAGACATGTGGACTGTCCAATGCCTCCACCACAATGGGTAAAATAGTGGTGGGGCTATACGGGATCACATAGGCAACAGACATGCAGCACTCTCATGTCGCTTTCTGACAGTATTAAGCATACTTCAAGGTGCTGCTATGTATTTTCATACTTACAGCCAGTTCAGTTCTGGGAGTACTGTACAGATGTTGGGAATATGTTCCAATGAATTGTTCATTATATATCTAAAGAAAAGAAAAGGACAACATTTCCTTTAAGGTGTTCTGCAGGTAAATTGTAACCGATGCTGAAACATTAGGCCAAGTAATGCTGGACTAGGACATCTTGCACCATGTGCCATTCATTGGAATTTCTCCTGAACCCTTCATTCAAAAATGTTTTGGCCTAGAAATTGCTGAAAATCTGAGTTAATAACAGTACAACAAAAGCAACAGAGCATCTGGCACCTTGGTGTATGGTTGGACTGACAGAAAACCTTCTTAACCAACAAGGTTTAAGGATTGAGAAGGATATAAGAGGGCAGATTGAAAAAGAGGTTGAATTAGAATAAGTGGATTAGAATCAAACCAGGAAGAGAAGTCAAGAGAAGCAAAGAAAGACTGGATTAAAAAACACTGGTGACGCTCCTCCTTTAGCCAATTACATCAAACAGATTAACTGTGCATCCATTTGTTATTTATGAGATTCTATTATCCACAAATTGGGTGCAGTGTTTGCCTCTGGACTGGATAGCACTTCAAACCAGAGCAACATAGAAAATGGTGTGATGGCAGATCAGAAAATCCCTAGAGTGTAGGAGACCATTTGTCTCCACCAGCTCTCCGACAGGCCACCTATCCCTGTATCCCCACGTATTTACTCCACTAATCCCCCTAACCTTTACATCTTTGGACATTACAGGGCAATTTAGTATGGCCAATCAATCTAATCTGCACATCTTTGGACTCTGGGAGAAAACCCAGAAGCAACCAACACAGACACAGGAAGAATGTGCAAACTCCACACATAAGTGTTTTAGGTGTGAGAGAGGAGGGTTGAAGACAGGTGGTGGGGTGGCATTGTTAGTAAAGGAGCACATCACAGCAGTGCAGAGGGAGGACAATATGGAGGAGTTAGGGATTGAGTCGCTGTGGGTGGAGTTGAGGAATAAAAAGGGAGAGATTACGATGCTAGGGGTATACTATAGGCCACCCAACAGCCCGAGGTCAGTGGAGGAAGGTATTTGCAGAGGCATTTTAGATAGGTGCAGAAAGAATAAGGTGGTTGTAGTGGGTGACTTTAATCTTCCTGGAGTGGATTGGAAGGTGCCTAGAGCTGGGGGTATGGAGGGAGAGGAGTTTGTAAAAGGTGTGTTGGAAGGGTCCCTAGAGCAGTGCGTAACTAGCCCGACTAGGGAGGGGGCTATACTGGATTTAGTGTTGGGAAATGAGCCGGGGCAGGTGGTTGAGGTTGAGGTAGGCAAACATGTGGCTAACAGTGACCACAAGTCCGTCTACTTTAGGATAAAAATGGAAAGGGATGAGTGCCGTCCGAAGGGGAGGGTTCTGAACTGGGGGAAGGCGAGCTATAGCCGGATTAGGAGGGAGCTGAAGGACACTGATTGGGAGAGGTTGTTAGTTGACAAGTCCATGGTTGGTAAGTGGGAGGCTTTTAAGGGCAAACTGAAGATGTTGCAGGAAAGGCATGTGCCGGTAAAGAGGAAGGATGGGAAAGGCAGGATTAGAGAGCCGTGGATTACAGGGGGTCTCGAAGACTTGGTCAGGGAGAAGAGGGAGGCATATGTTAGGTCGAACCAACTGGGAACGGAGAGTGCGCTGGAGGAATATAGAGAGAGTAGAAGGGAGCTAAAAAGGGGAGTTAGAAGGGCAAAAAGAGGGCATGAAATGTCTTTGGCTGATAGGATTAAGGAAAATCCAAAAGCATTTTACCCTTCTATTAGAAGCAAGAGAGTGTTAGAGGGAAAATTGGTCCTCTTAGGGACAAAGGAGGGGAGCTATGTATCGAGACTGAGGGAATGGGGGAGATCCTGAATGAATACTTTGTGTCAGTATTCACGAAGGAGAGGGGTTTGGTGTCGTGTAGTGTCTTGGAGGGAGCTGTAGATCAGTGGAAGGAAATATCCATTACGAGGGAGGAAGTGCTAAGGTTTTTAGGTAGCATAAAAACAGATAAAGCTCCGGGGCCTGATGGTATTTATCCCAGGCTGCTTAGGGAGGTGAAAGATGAAATTGCTGGGCCTCTGATGCAAATCTTTGTCTCTTCTTTGGACACAGGTGAGGTCCCAGAAGACTGGAGGATAGCTAATGTGGTACCGCTGTTTAAAAAGGGTAGTAGGGATAACCCTGGTAATTATAGACCAGTGAGTTTGACATCGGTGGTAGGAAAATTATTGGAAAAAATACTTAGGGGTAGGATGTATGAGCATTTGGAGCGTTGCGATCTGATTAGGGATACGCAACATGGCTTTGTTCGGGGGAGGTCTTGCCTTACGAATCTGGTGGAATTCTTCGAGGAGGTGACAAAAACGGTTGATGATGGGAGAGCCGTTGATGTCATCTATATGGATTTCAGTAAGGCGTTTGACAAAGTCCCTCATGGTAGGCTGGTAGAAAAGGTTAAGGCACATGGGATACAAGGACAGGTAGCTAGGTGGATCGAAAACTGGCTGGGCAATAGGAGACAGAGAGTAGTTGTCGAGGTGACCTTTTCTGGCTGGAGGCCAGTCACCAGTGGTGTGCCGCAGGGCTCAGTACTGGGACCTCTCCTCTTTGTAGTGTATATAAACGACTTGGAAGAGGGCGTACGTGGTGTGATCAGCAAGTTTGCGGATGACGCCAAGATGGCAGGATTGGCAGATACCGAGGAGGACTGTCAGGTGACACAGCAGGATATAGATAGGTTGGTATATTGGGCAGATAGATGGCAGATGGAATTTAATCCTGACAAATGCGAGGTGATGCATTTTGGAAGGAATAATGCAGGGAGGAGTTACGTGATAAAAGGTAGACCGATTAAGCGTATAGAGATACAGAAGGACCTGGGAGTGCAGGTGCACAAGTCTCTGAAGGTGTCGACACAAGTGGAGAAGGTTGTGAAGAAAGCTTATGGAATGCTAGCCTTTATAGGAAGGGGTATAGAGTATAAGAGCTGCCGTGTAATGCTTCAGTTGTACAGAACGTTGGTTAGACCGCATTTGGAGTACTGCGTCCAGTTCTGGTCACCTTAGAACATAGAACATAGAACAGCGCGGAACAGGCCCTTCGGCCCACAATGTTGCGCCGACCAGTCTTATTTTAAAAAAAAAACATTGACCCACTAATCTAAACCAATCCCTTTTCGTCCATAAACCTATCCACCAATCTCTTAAACGCCCCCAAACTAGGCGCATTTACAACTGCAGCAGGCAGGGCATTCCAGTCCCTCACCACCCTCTGGGTAAAGAACCTGCCCCTGACATCCGTCCTATAACTACCCCCCCTTAATTTAAAGCCATGCCCCCTCGTGCTAGCTTTCTCCATCCGAGGAAACAGGCTATCACCATCCACCCTATCTAAACCTCTAATCATCTTATATGTTTCTATAAGATCCCCTCTTAGCCGCCTTCTTTCCAGTGAAAACAACCCCAAATCCCTCAGTCTCTCCTCATAGGACCTCCCCTGCATACCAGGCAACATCCTGGTAAACCTCCTCTGCACCCTCTCCAAAGCCTCCACATCCTTCCTGTAATGTGGGGACCAGAACTGCACACAGTACTCCAAGTGCGGCCGCACCAGAGTTGTGTACAGTTGCAACATGACGCTGCGACTCCTAAATTCAATCCCCCTACCAATAAACGCCAAGACACCGTACGCCTTCTTAACAACCTTATCTACTTGATTCCCAACTTTCAGGGATCTATGTACACATACACCTAGATCCCTCTGCTCCTCCACTCTATTCAAAGTCCTCCCGTTAGCCCTATACTCAACACATCTGTTATTCCTACCGAAATGGATTACCTCACACTTCTCCGCATTAAACTCCATCCGCCACCTCGCGGCCCAGCTCTGCAACCTGTCCAAGTCACCCTGCAAACTTCGACACCCTTCCTCACAATCTACCACACCTCCGACTTTGGTGTCATCAGCAAACTTACTAATCCACCCAACTATACCCTCATCCAGATCATTAATAAAGATTACAAACAGCAGTGGCCCCAAAACAGATCCCTGAGGCACACCACTCGTAACCGAACTCCATGATGAATAATTACCATCAACCACCACCCTCTGTCTCCTATCTGCTAACTAATTCCTGATCCAAGTACCTAAATTACCACCAATCCCATACATCTGCATTTTCTGCAGAAGCATACCATGGTGAACCTTATCAAACGCCTTACTAAAATCCATATATACCACGTCTACTGCCTTACCCCCATCCACCTCTTTGGTCACCTTCTCAAAGAACTCAATAAGGTTAGTAAGGCACGACCTTCCCGCTACAAAACCATGCTGACTATCTCTAATCAATTCATTACTCTCCAAATAACTATAAATCCTATCCCTAATAATTCTTTCTAAAACCTTGCCCACTACAGAAGTAAGACTCACTGGTCTATAATTCCCAGGGAAGTCTCTGTTCCCCTTCTTAAACAATGGGACAACATTCGCTGTCCTCCAATCTTCCGGTACTATACCAGAGACCAACGACGACCTGAAGATCAGAGCCAGTGGCTCTGCAATCACCTCTCTTGCCTCCCATAGAATCCTAGGGTAAATCCCGTCTGGACCAGGGGACTTATCTATTTTCAACCCTTCTAGAATATCCAACACATCCTCTGTATCAACTGCAATACTTTCTATTTTACACCCCTTCACCCCAGTGACCTTACTACTGGAAGGACGTGGACACCCTGGAGAGGGCACAGAGGAGGTTTACCAGGATGTTGCCTGGCACGGAAGGACTGAGTTACGAGGAAAGGTTGGAGAAACTGGGGCTCTTCTCCTTAGAAAGATGGAGATTAAGGGGGGATATGATAGAGGTATATAAAATACTGAAGGGAATAGATAGAGTCAACAGTGGTAGGCTTTTCCCTAGATTGGGGACAATTACGAGAGGTCACGATCTAAGGGTGAGGGGGGAGAAGTATAATTTGGATATGAGAGGAAGGTTTTTCACGCAGAGTGTCGTGGGGGTATGGAACGCGCTACCGAGTAGGGTGGTGGAGGCAGGCACGTTGGACTTGTTTAAGGTTTACTTAGATAGACACATGAGCGAAACAAGGATGGAGGTTTATAGTAAAGGGTATTAAATAGGGTCAGAGCCTCAGGACGACACCGGAAATGTAGTATGACATGTTAACGTTTTGTCTTTTTATTCCACAGGGTCGGTCCACCTTGTTGTCAAACGAGGGGCATGCACACGGTGGGTCGTGCGTGGGCTGCTCTTGGAGGTTCTGGGAGTGGCCTAGTACTTTGTGTCGTTGTGTGTGCTTAATCCTGGACCAGCAGACGGGCGCCACAACAGCTCAGTGACTATCACTGCTAGCCGTGCAGATACATGGATTTGGGCCTGTGTCTGTGGGAGTTTGCACATTCTCCCTGTGGTTGTGTGGGTTTCCTCCGGGCGCTCCGGTTTCCTCCCACACCCCAAAGATGTGCTCTTAGGCTGATTGGTGTACCAAATTGACACTATTCTCCCCTGAATCTGGCTACATTAGGGGTTCCACCACGTACACACAGGGCAGGGTAGGTGTAGGAAGATGCGGCGGCGTGGGCTCGTTGGGCTGAAGGGCCTGTTTCCCATGCTGGGTTGTTCTTTGTTCTAGTCATTCGGCCAAGGCTGGAATTGAACCCTGGTCCCTGGCAGTGCAAGGCAGCAGTGCTAACCACTGTGCCACCTTGCAACCCTTTAAAAAAAATGTATTTACATTTTATCATCCACTTGTTTATCCTATCCTAGATTGGGAAGAAAGACCACCTCAGTAAGTTTGGGGGTGGAGTGGGGGTTTTGATGGGGAGACAGCGGGTGTGGTGGGTTGGCAATGGAGCTTCCAATCCAGAAAGGGGCCCAGGCAGGGAAGTAACCCCCTGTTGTAATTTCAACAGGATCTAAAGGAAATCCTTTCTCAAAAAGTTGCATCCCCTCTGTCCCCTAACTTACCATTAACTTTGATGCTATATTCTAACAATTCAGCATGTGTCATACATTTGCGCTATTGAAACCTTTCAGTTCATGAATTACCACTGGAGTGAAGCACCTGAACACATTGTATAATTCCATGTAACACAAAAGCTAACGATATTTAACTGCCACGTAAGCTCCACAATCTATAATCCATGATCAAGAGTCAAGATTATCCTGGACATAATAAAGATTACCAACCACTATCTAGCTATGGGGATCCATGCTGGCACCATCTTCATCTGTTGTGAACAAAATCTTATCAATAAATAAAAGATGTGTTACTCATGAACTACTTACAGGAAGAAGAGAGACTTCAGGCCAACAAAGCTCTTTTGTGTGATACTTGCTATTAAGTTGTTGTCCACAATGCTACAACAGAAGGATAATTTGGATTATCAAGTGACTTATCTCTTAAATATTCATAGTTCTTTACAAATGCAGCACTGTCGTGCACATACACACATCAAAGTCAATATTAGGAAATGGGTGGCTTCAGTGAATTTGCAAATTGAAGTAATCAGAATCAGGACAATTTTGGTTAACATAGGATTAGAACTATATGGCCGGAACTTTCAAGCCATTCACAGCCTGCCACCGCTGCTACAGAGATCAGAAAATATGGCACTCAGTCAAATCTCCATTCACTGTAGCGGAACCAGAGAATCCTCTAGCATAAACAGCCAAAAAATACCAACAGTCTTTAAAAAGTAGCACATGTAATCACAATCACTGCTTTTTACACCTAAACAACATCATCGTGACATTCCAGTTAATCAAAATGGGTGGTACTATGTCAATTTGGAGCCTTAGCAATACTGAGTAGACCTTGAGAAGAGTATGTATTTGAAGCAACTATTTTACTCGGAACTCAGTAGTACCAACAGATTGCCAGGTGGACAGCAAAGCATGTTAAGGACAACCTCAAAGCATCCATGAAGAGATTGAACATCCCTGCCAATTCATTGGAGTTCTTGGTTTGTGACTGACTAAAATGGAGAAGGTTCATTCAGAAAGACATCAGGCACAGCGAGGGACTGCATCAGGAACATGTAGAGGCAAATTTGAGGCATCGTAGAGTGTTCACAAGCCTCCAAATAAATTCATCCACTAGAATCTCCAAGCATCACCTTCCTGGCATGTGGCAGAATCACTGGATCATGCATTGGACTTAAAGAACCTATTAAAACTGAGTGGAAGCAATTCGTCCTCGATTTTGAGGAGTTGCCTAAAAAAGCGAGATTATCCAAATCCTGGTAACCAAGTGACTGGGTATGTATCTGTGTCTTAGATGTTGGCTGGAATTTTACCAGCCCATCCGCTACAGAAATCATAGTGGGCATGGGAAAGTCCCACGTAGGATTTATTGGTTTTGGGACAAGCGAGGCCATATTTTGGAGGACACGTATACATTTCAACATATATTTCAATGTAACTTGAAGGAGGTAGATATCAGCTCCAAATTTATAAACTGGTGGATTTGGAGAAAATACAGTTTTGTGATATGTGTCTGTTAGATATAGGCACATGGATATAGTTGGAAACTATAATCATATTTGGTGTGATTCTTTCTCAATATATACTGAGGTTGTGAGGAGTGTATAAATTCCTATTATGGTGGGAGCCATTTTCTGAATCCATAATAAACCAAATGGGTGACAAATAGCTGAAAAGATATTCAGTGTCATTCACTCATTTCATTATGGCATGATGCCCAGTGTGATGCAAAGTGGTATGTCATTGCATGCCTTTCCTGTCACTAGTGGCACCAAGGAAGGTTGTTTATTGGCTTCAGCTCTGTTTTCCATATAATCTTGGTTGCGTTCCAGTACGCATGCAAAGACATTGATGCAGGAGTACACATTCAATTCAGGCCAGATGGCAACCTGTTCAACTTACAAGGGCTCAAAGCTTTCACGGAGGATACTTAACAGCTATTGAGTGACCTTTGTTCTTGGATGGCTGCACTCTCGTAGCACATATTCTGGAGGACATTCAGCAGCTTGTCGATCGCTTTGCTCTAGCCTCAGAACATTTTGGCCTGACTATAAAGCTGAAAACAACAGGGATCTTGTATTAACCTAGCCCTGACCACATTGCTGCAAGATCCCACAGTCATGACCAACAAAACACTTCTCTGTTCAGGACAGAGATTTTGTGATCTTGGGAATATTCACTCTAATAACACTATGCTGAATGGCAAAATCGACCATTGCCTGACAAAGGGATTCTCAATGTTTGGCAGGGTCACCCACAGAAAATGCAATGATGTTTGTCTCAGAATAAAGATCAAACTCTACCAAGCAGTGGTCATTACATCACTTCCCTATGGGTGCAAGATTTGGACAATCTACTAGCATCACATAAAACAATTTAAAGCATTCCATCTTCGCTGTCTCAGATCCATTTGCAACAAATGTCTCAACAAAATCCCCAACATGAAGTCCTTGCAAAGTGCTGCATATCTGGCATTGAGAAAATGCTCATTAAAGTTCAGTTTTGTTGGGTTAGTCATGTGGATTGCATGAAGGATTCCATAGACCAAAGGCAATACTCCATAGCTAGCTAAGCACAGGAATCCACACTGCAGGACATCCCATACATAGTTCTAAAGACAATCTGAAAGCCAACTTCTCAGCTTGCTAGCTGGATCCTAATACACGAGGGCAAAAAAATCTTGGACAGACCCAAGTGGAGAAGTTATGCAAATTGAGACTTAATCGAAAGTCACATATGAGACATCAACCTAGGTAAAAACTGTTCTTTTTTCACTTGCTGAAAACTCATCTGTTGAAGCAATTAAAGAATCTTTCATCTTCTCAATTTTACAGTTAGAGTCTAGTTAAAATTAATCAACTGGAAAAAGTTTTCGAACTGATGAGGCCTGTACTAAATTAGAAACCAAATTCTTCAATAAGGCTTGCTACAAATGCTCATAACCTGGTGTTGTTTGGCAGCAGGACAACAAAGATGTGTGAGACTACCACAGATCAGTTCAACTCCCTCTTTTTGCTCTACTTCTGGTGGAGTGCTGAATATGCATTCAGTGTTTCCCCACTGCTTTGGCAACAGCTCCAATCCATCCAATTGCAAAATGTATGATGTGTATTCTCCAATATTGTAAGCTGCAGAATATTTCTTCACAGACAAGGCAGAAAACTAGGAGATGCCCTGGGTCACACTGAAGGTTATATTTTCAGGTGTGAAATGGTGCGTAGGATATCACAGAGGAAAAAAAATAACAAAATATACTTCACTATTGATCTTTGTATCATAAGGTTTAGGTTGACCGTGGAAAAGGCCAATCTGGAATAAGAATAATTCATAGAATCCTTACAGTGCAGAAGGAGGGCATTCGGCCCATCGAGTCTGTACCGACTGATCAACAGACCATCTCACCCAGGCCCATTTGCTTAACCCCACACATTTACTATGGCTAATCCCTCTAACCTAGACATCTTGAGACACCAAGGGGAAGTTTAGCATGGCCAATCCACCTAACCTGCAAATCTTTGGACTGTGGAAGGAAACTGGTGCACCTGAAGGAAATCCACATAGACATGGCGAGAACGTGCAGACTCCGCACAGGTAGTCACCCACCGCTGGAATGGAATCCGGGTCCCTGGCTCAGTGAGGCAGCAGTGCTAACCACTGTGCCACCGTGCCACTCCTAATTAAGTAGGGGAAAGCCAATTCAAAGGAGTAAGAATGGATCTAACCCAGATAAACTGGAATCAAACATTGTCAGGGAAAGCTGTACCTGAAACATGGACTGCCTTTAAAGAAAAGATAGTTTGGACAAATATTCCATTGAAGGGGAAAGGTATTGCCAACCAACCCTGTGTTCTCTGGATGAGTGAAGATATGGGGATTAAAATGTAGAAGGAAAAAGTGATTCTGACAGATGTCACATGGATAATATAATTGAGAACCAGGCTGAAAGGAGAGGGCTCAAATAAGGAAGTCAAAGCGAGAGTGTGTTAAAGACTGACAGCTAACATAAAAGGGAATCAAAAAGTGTTCTACAAGCATATAAATAGTAATAGACTGGTAAAAGGAATAGGACCAATTAGGAACCAAAAAGGGGATTTATGGATGGAAACAAGGGGCATGGTATGAAGTGAAATTTTTTTTATCCGTCTTTACCAAGGAAGAAGATGCTGTGCAGATCATGGTGAAACAGAAGGTAACTCAGAAACTTGAAGGGTTTAAAATTGATAAGGAGGAGCTACTAGATAGGTTGTCTGTATTTAAAGTTGACAAGACACCTGGACCAGATGAAATGAATCCAAGGATGTTGAAGGAAGTGAGGGTGGAAAATATGTAGCCATTAGCTACATACATATTCCTTCAGTCTTCAGTAGATTCAGTGGTAGTACAAGAGAACTAGAGAGTTGCAGATGTTATATTATTGTTCAAAAAACAGTGTGAAGATTAGCCCCGCAACTACAGATGAGTCAGTTTAACCTCAATGATGGGAAGCTTATAGAAATGATCATTTGCAACAAAATTAATAGTCACTTGGGAAAATAGATGTTAAGAAAAGCCAGCACAGATTTTGTGAAGGAAAAATATTGCTAACCAATTTGCTTAAAAACTTTGATGAGGTAGCAGAGAGGGTTGATGAGGGTAATGCTGTTGATGTAGATATCAAAAGGCATTTGATACAGTGCCTCACTACAGAATGTGAGCCAAGTTAGAGCTCATAGAATAGAAAAGACAGTAACAATATGGATTTGAAATTGACTGAGTGATGGGAAAAAAGAGTTGTGGTTAATGGTTGCTTTTCAGACGTTTAAAAAATTTATTGACAGGATATGGGTGTCGCTGGCTGGGCCAGAATTTATTGCCTGTCCCTAACTGCCCTCCATTTCAAAGCATTTGAGAGTAAATCACATTGCTGTAGGTCTGGAGTCACATGTAGACCAGACCAGATAAGGATGGCAGATTTCATTCCCTATAGGACATTAATGAGCCAGATGGCTTTTTACAACAATCAACAATGGTTTCATGGTCATCATCAGATGTTTAATTCCAGAATTTTATTCAATTCAAATTTCACCATTTGCCATGGTGAACCTGGGTCCCCAGATCTTGCTCTGGGACTCTGGATCACTAGTCCAGTGACAATTCCACTTTGCCACCGCCTCCTCTCATGGTGAGAAACTTATAATGGAGATTTAGAATGGAGTTCCCCAACGTTAGGACAGCTGCTCTTCCTGGTATATATTAATGACGTACAGCTTGGCATATGGGTAACAATTTCATTGTTGGATTTTATGGCTGAAATCATCAAAGGTGACAACATTCTCAATCCTAACCCTCCTTCTTATTCCACAATTTCCCCTGATTTTCAAGTTGCAGATGGTATAAGAACATAAGAACATAAGAGCATAAGAAATAGGAGCAGGAGTAAGCCATCTAGCCCCTCGAGCCTGCCCCGCCATTCAATAAGATCATGGCTGATCTGTCGTGGCTCAGTTCCACATTCCCGCCCTCTCCCCATAACCCTTAATCCCCTTGCCTATCAAAAACCTGTCAACCCGCGTCTTAAAAATATTTAGCGAGGTAGCCTCCACCACCTCAACGGGCAGAGAATTCCAGAGATTCACCACCCTTTGAGTGAAGAAGTTCCTCCTCAACTCCGTTCTAAACCGCCCCCCCCTTTATCCTGAGGCTGTGCCCTCTCGTCCTACTGTCCTTTCTGAGCGGGAAGAGCCTCTCCACCTCTATCCTATCCATCCCATTCAACATCTTATACGTCTCAATGAGATCTCCCCTCATTCTTCTAAACTCTAACGAGTACAAGCCTAGTTTATTCAGCCTGTCCTCATAGTTCAACCCCCTCATCTCCGGAATCAGCCTAGTAAACCTCCTTTGCACTCCCTCCAAGGCCAAAATATCCTTGCGTAAGTGTGGCGACCAAAACTGCACGCAGTACTCCAGCTGTGGCCTCACCAGTGCCCTATACAGCTGCAGCAAGACCTCCCTACTTTTATACTCAATCCCACTCGCTATGAAGGCCAGCATCCCATTCGCCTTCCTGACCACCTGCTGCACCTGCAGGCTGGGTTTTTGCGACTCATGCACAAGGACCCTGAGGTCCCTCTGCACCGTCGCATGCTGCAGTTTTTCGCCACATAAGTAATAGTCCTTCCTACCATTATTCCTACCAAAGTGGTGTATGTTGTATATTCCTACCCCCTCCCCTCACACCCCATCCTTATGGCTTTGTTCTTTCAGGTACACAAGTAATGAAACCTGGCCAGGCACTGGATGGAGTAAGTTGAGGATGATGATGATACACTATCACGCAAAATCACACTCTCTGCCACTAGATCAGATACTGACACTGAGTATATCACAGAGAGTAGTTTGTATGTGGTGTGATATTAGGCACAGATGCCAGCTTGCTGGAGAGTAAAATCTTACATAACTTCTTTGACAGAGGATTCCGATATGGACTCAATTATGCTCCAGAAGAATGCTGAAAAATGTCCATGACTAAATCCTTAGTGTATTTGGTAACTTGTCAAAGCTTTCAACATCGGAAAGCAAAGAGAAATCCATTGCCAACTTGGCAAAGGGCTCTGGATAGATATTGGAGACTAATATCTATTTTCACATCAAAGTAGTGACCAACCCCATTTACACACTTGTGAGTTTAACCATGATGCAGTGTCTGATGGCTGATATCTCAACTTCCGTCGCAGAACAATCAGTTCCAGTGAAAAGAATGAGCATTGCAGTAGAATATCAGATTGAATTCAAACAAGCTCAGTCTGCTGCCATTATAGCTACAGATACCAGTGTTTCAAAGGTCTTGCTGGGTATCATAGGAGTCAGCAATCAACAGATTGCTGGAAGTGGCAGTGGTTCCAAGGGTCACAACCCTGTTGTTCTCTCTCAGGATAGCAGCATTGATGCTCCCACCCCTGTCATTCTGCTCATGTCCCCACTGCTGCCTGTAAGCCAGCCAACTCAGGCTGTTGCCATCAATGTCAGAAAGTCATTGCCTGTGCCAGCGCTGCACCCAGTCATCCTCCAAGGCAATCTGCAGTCTCCACCACTGAATGTCAGTATCCTTGCATCAGCTGTAGCCACTACAAAAAAACTGTATGGGGACACCAGAACAAGCAAAGGCACATGGAAGACAGGCAATAGTTAATGCACAGAGGTGATTAGTTTATAACTGTGTGCCATATGGCATGAAATTTTGGGCCTGTAATTGAATATGGATTCGGGGTTGACATTACTGATATTTAACTAGCTCTTTGTCTATAAGTAGGTTGCAATGTGTGTGTCGTTGGTGGTAATCTGCGTTAAAGGCCGTGAATCCATCATGCAAACCAACCTCCCATCTATTGACTCTATTTACACTCGTGGCAGAGAATCTACATTTCCCGCTGTTTCGGAAAAGCAGCCAGCATAATTAAGGACCCCAAACATTCTCTCTTCCAACTTCTTCCGTTGTGAAAAAGATGCAAAAGGCTGAGGTCACATACCAACCGACTTGAGAACAGCTTCTTCCCTGCTGGCATCAAACTTTTGAATCGATCTATCTTACATTAAGTTGATCTTTCTCTACACTCTAGTCATGACTGTAACACTACATCTGGACTCTCTCCTTTCCTTCTCTATGAACGGTATGTTTTGTCAGTATAGCATCAAGAAACAGTACTTTTCACTGTATACTAAATACATGTGACAATAATAAATTAAATCAAATCAAGTAAGGGAAAGCTTGCAATTCAAGCCAATTCTCATACCTGCCCCACCTGCTTGTCTTTGGTAGAGAAAATGAAATGAAATTGGCTCCCTTTTAAATAGTGCTGGTGGGGAGGGGGTCCTTTCTTAGCATGTGCTCCACTATGTGAGCTTAACAGAGAACATGACTGGAGCAGAGCTCCAAAATAGTGCCACTGATACTAGGTCAGCATGAAACACAGCTTGACATCAAGGTCTGCATACTTCTGAGAAATATTATTTTAGCACATGCAAACTGTACCAAGCTGGCATTCAGCACTCTTCACAGCAGAATGTGCAGTACACCACGGACACCATTTTTGAATTTTAAGTGCACTACAGCACCAAAAAATGCCCACATCCCATGAATAAATTAAAGAAAGTAGAAGATGGAAGGTACCATTCCCTCATTTGAGTTTAAATTATTCCCAAAAATGTTTGAATTTAAAAATTTAGATAAGATTTCTGATATATTGTTACCTGGTGTACTTATGGAGGTCACACAACAGAAATACTCTGAATTATTAAAAATAAAAACAGAATATGCTGTAAATTTGGAGCATCTTTGGAGTGTTGTTTCTCTCTCCAAAGAAGTTCTCAAATATGCTGAATATTTACAGCATTTCCTAACTTTATTTCAGATTTACCACATGCTTACTTTTGTCTCTTCAAATTATTTATCTCTTATCATTCTAAATTGCTGCAAGTATTGCAAAAGAGCCAACATTTAATTTGGCCTGGTTTATGGCTGCTTATGGCTTTATGGCTGGAAGGATTTCCGTATAGAATAAGATAATTGAACCATATTAGGAACAACATTCTAGAGTTCAAACACGAAACCATGTGAAATACTTACAGCCACTCAAGCTGATGGAGGTCTCGAAAGATTCCCGGCTTCAACACAGTGATTTGATTGTAATGCAGAAACCTATTGTAAGAGAGTGAAAAGATTATCGCTGTTAAAGAAAGACTTGCACTGATACAGCACCTTAATACCTCTCTAAAAAATGTCTCAACACACTTCATGCAAATTACCTCAGTTACAGAGAAGAGCCATAATGGACTTGAAATGTTGACTCTGCTTCTCTGTCCACTGATGCTAGACCTGCTGAGTTTTTTCAGCATTTTCTGTTTGTATTTCATGTAATTTACTTTTCACTGTTGCACAGTGAAATGCTGCAGCTACTTTGCACTTAGTATGATCCCACAAGCAGCAGTTTGCTTTGCTGACATTCATTAAGTTTGTGGGATGGCTAAGACACCAGGAAAACTCCCAGCTCTCTTCCAAGTAATGCTGTGGGATCTTTAACCTCTAACTGAATAGGCAAATGGAGACTCCATTTAGTATCTCATCTAAAGAAAAGCACATGTGGCAATGCGTGTCAGTGAGATCCTGAAACTGATGATGTGGGCATTTACACACCAATGATTCTGGGTTTAGGCAGCCTCAAAACTTATTGTTAATTTTGGAACTTGGCTGATCTGGAAAAACCCTCCCATTCAGAACTTCAATGCAAATTCCACTTGGACAAATGAATGGGAATCACTGCACATGGCATGACCTGGTCTCAAACCCGACCTAACAGCCGCCTGGCTTCAACCCTCCGAGGAAAGAATGATCCTCCCTCAACAGATTCAGGACCAGCTATGGTCCCTGCTTGGCCAACCTCCACAGATGAGGCATTAATGCTAGCCACCTATGTACCTACGGGAGAGAGCAAACTATGCACCGCATCATAGAAAAGTGTCCAATCCACAGACTCAGCAGAGGCCTATCCCCAATCAACACAGCAGGACCAGAAGATAAGGCTTCGCTTAGAACTTTGCATTTGCTAAATAATAGCCAGAGAAGTGATACCACGGACTCCCAATTTTGCTAACAAGCCTATTATATGCTACTTTAGAACTCACTAGACAAAAATAATTTGCCTTTTGCAAATTTCTGCAGGCTGTCATTTATTCTCTCACATTTTTCCATGTGACAATTTTGCCTTGAAATATAGGCCATGATTCTCCCTGCGGTTGCTGATTCGCAGGATTTCCATGAGCATTCTTTTGTGTCTCCTGGGGGGGGGGGGGGGGGGGGGGTCCAGCAATCCAGCGTTTATATCTCCCAGTAGCGGATCTCCGGTGGCATCTGCTCCACGCCGGGAATCAGTGAGGAGACACACAAACCATTTAAATGGTCACTTCAGTATTATTTGAATGTGATTGGTGGGCCTGGGACTGAAGTCTCCAGGGCTGCTAATATCCCCCGCCCTGCCAGAGTATTTCACTCCTGCAGGGATTACACTTGTTCTCCATTTTTGGGGACCTAACAGCCCAACCCCGCTGGAGTGACAGGGAGGTGATCTGGGCCGCCCAGGGTGGTGGGGGGGTGGTGTCCCCTGGGCATTGACACCCTGGCAGCACCAGCCTGTGCCCCTTGGCACTGCCCACTGGGCATAGGGCTGTGCCAAGGGGATGGGCCCTATGGGCAGGCCTGAAGGGTGGAGCCTAGTGGGCAATTGGTGGGGGTGTGGGGTCCCATTGCCATTCTGCAGTCAGAATCAAGGAGAAAGGCCAGCAATCAGTGGGGTGGAGGTCTGGGAGCAGTCAGCCTGCTGGGTGGGTCAGCACTGTGGGACGGTTGGGACTGCGAGGGTGGTGGTTACTGTTGGGTGGGAGGGGGCTGCTGGAGATCATGGCAGGCAGGGAGGAGAGGGGTCAGGGCTGGGCCCGGGAATGGTCAGGAGCGTCCAGCAATCAGGCTGTGGGGGAATGGAGAGCTGGCATTGCAGGGGTCGCGGGGCTGGCCAGCAATCAGGATGCCATCAGTGCAAGGCCACTGCACATGCGCCGGTCTCAGCACTGACAGATCGAAACATGCGCAGTGGCCTGCTCAGCATGCTGATTTCAGCCTCTCTGGCAGGAATCGGCCCCTGAAATTCAATGGTATTTGTGCTGGCAGCCTCAGCAGTGCACAGAATGTGGGAGATTCTTCTCTGAACTCCCACTAAAAAAAAATCAGCACGAATTACTCCAGTTTTCGCAGAAATTCAACATTTAGAATCTTTTTTGGGATATTCCGCCCATTGTCTAAGAGTTTGCCCACTGCCCACGTTAGACCTATTGGCCTATTGTTGCTGAGTTTATCTCTCACCCTTTTTCTGAACAGGAATGTAACATCTGTAATCCTCCTGTCCTCTGGCAGCACTTGCCATGTCTAAGGAAGATTGAAAGATTGTGGTCTCAGCTGCTGCTATCTCCAGCCTTAAATTCCTCAGCAGCCCAGAATGCATCCTATCTGGAAAAGGTGACCTTTCAAACTTGAAGCACTGCTAATGTTTTACATATTTCCATTTGATCTATTTTTATCTTATCCAATTTCTCAACTTTACTGTGATAGTTTCAGCAACCTCTCCTTTAGTGAACAGGGATGCAATTTAATAAGTGCTTTGCTTTCAATATTCCACCTCAGATTATTAATGAACAGGACGTAACCTGGCACAGATCTCTGGTGAAACTCCCTAGAGATTAGACCTTACTGAGGGAATCACTAGATTCTAACCATGTCAAGCTGATTTGCACTGTTATATCCCCTGGACGCCGTTAGTCTTAATTTTAACACAAAGTCTCTCATGTAGTGCCTCTGTCAAAAAACCTTTCTAGAATTACAATTATATGACATTTTTGCATCCTAAAATACCTCAAGAATCTGGGTGAAGTATTTTATACAGCAGTACCCCGTATTGAATGCGAGAGGAGAAGGCTGGATAGGCAGTCAGCAGCACCTCAAGGTGGGTGCGAGGGATGGACCCTGGAATAGGCTCTTAGCAGCACTTAGAGGACCCTGGAATAGGCAGTCAGCAGCATCTAGATGAGAGTGCAAGAGGGGGATACTGGAACAGGCAGTCAGCAGTACCTAGAGGACAGTGCGAGAGATGGACACTGGAATAGGCAGTCAGCAGTACCTAGAGAACAGTGTGAAAGGAGGACACTGGGATAGGTACTCAGCAGCACCTAGATGAGAGTGCAAGAGGAGGACCTTGGGATAGACAGCCAGCAGCAGCTAGAGGAGAGTGCGAGAGGAGGTCCCTGGGATAGACAGTCAGCAACATCTAGACGAGAGTGCAAAAGGAGGATGCTGAGCCAGGCAGTCAGCAGCACCCAAAATCACAAGAGAAACATAAGTTCATTGGTTGGTGAGAAACATGTTTGACAATTAGAAAAACACATTATTTTTAAAAGAAGGGTTACTGTCTGTGTGGAGTTGCATGTTCTCCCTGTGTCTGCGTGGGTTTCCTCCAGGTGTTCCGGTTTCTTCCCACAGTCCAAAGTGTGCGGGTTAGGTGGATTGGCCATGCTAAATTGCCCCTTAGTGTCAGGGGTACTAGCTAGGATAAATGCATGGGGTCATGGCGCTAGGGCCTGGGTGGGATTGTGGTCAGTGTAGATTTGATGGGTGAATGCCCTCCTTCTCCACTGTAGGGATTCTATACTTTCATTTAAATAAGAAACATAAGCAATAGAAAAATAAATTTAAGCTATGGTCAGGTGAAATAAAGTTGCATAAGTAAACCAAAGTTAAATAAAGTCAACATAAGGGAAATAAGTTGAAGCTATGGCAGGACTGTCACATGGAATACGTGTCTTGTAATAAATAATGGCCGCTCCTCTGGTGTCCTGGATGACTACATATGCAGGAAGTGTCACTAGCTGCAGATCCTTGAGCTCTGGGTTTCAGAGCTTGAATGGCAGATCTAGTCACTGTGACGCATCCAAAAAGCTGAAAGCTACGTGGATAGCACATTGAGTGGTGATCGCACCACAGCTTAGGGCTGTGGAGGCAGAAAGGAAATGGGTGACCACCAGGCAGTCCAAGAAAACTATGCAAGTAGTGCAGGAATCCCCAGGGTCCTGCTCACCAATTGGTTTTCTGCTTTGGATATAGGTTCCTTGGAGGAATGCAGTCAGATCTACATTTGTGGCACTACAGGCAATCCCCTACGTGCCTGTTGGAGAGAGCAATCTATGCATTCTACCATAAAGAGTGTCCAGTCCACAATCTCAGCGGAGGCTTATCTGCACTCAATACAGCAGGACTGGAAGAAACTGGTTGGCTTTGGGAATTTGCATTCACTAAATAAAAATAAAAATGATCTTAGAACACTCTGCAGAGATGTGAGAACTTCATCACATAAGTTGGTATTGGGTTCTAACCTACTGTGCCATCCAGCTTGCTTACTGGATTATTGGCAAACTTGGTCTTTTGGAAAATAAAGGTACATCTTTGAAAATCACAAAGCCCAGTTATTGAACACGAGTAATATTCAGGTCTATTATTTCCCCCAAGTAGAGCGACTTAACAAGACCACAAGCATTTAAATACTTACAGTTTCTTCAGTCTGAAAAGTCCTGAAAATGCTTTGCTGGATATGGAACGAATTGAATTGTTTTGCAGAATTCTGTGGAAGAAAACACAGAGAATATACTTTCAAAATCAGCTGAGAAAGAGGCAAGAGAACTGACAGGCTAAAACTGACTCCAAAAATGTGCAAGCATGGAAAAATTCAATCAAAATTTTAAGTGTGAGGGTGATATTTGATAGACGTTGCACAGATTGTGATCCAGCCTAAAAGGAGTGCTCTAGCAGAAAAACTATTCTACAATATTCCATTCTTTGATTTGATTTGATATGATTTATTATTGTCACATGTATTAGTATAAGATGAAAAGTATTGTTTCTTGCGTGCTATGTAGACAAAGCATACTGTACATAGAGAAGGAACGAAGAGAGTGCAGAATGTAGTGTTACAGTCATAGTTAGGCTGTAGAGAAAGATCAACTAAATATGAATCAGGTTCATTCAAAACTCTGACAGCAGCAGGGAAGAAACTGTTCTTGAGTCGGTTGATTTGTGTCCTCTGACTTCTGTATCTTTTTCCTGATGGAAGAAGGTGGAAAAGAGTACGCCCACGGAGTACGTGGGATCCTTAATTATGCTGGTTGCTTTCTCGAGGCAGCGGGAAGTATAGACAAGTCAGTGGGGTGGGAGGCTGGTTTGCATGGTGTACTGGGCTTCATGCACAACTCTGTAGTTTTTTTGTAGTCTTGGACAGAGCTGGAGTCATATCAAGCTATGATACAACCAGAAAGAATGCTTTCTATGCTGCATCTGTAAAAGTTGGTGAGAGTTGCAATAGGCATACCAAATTTCCTTCATCTTCTAAGAAAGCATTGGCATTAGTGGGCTTTCTTAACTATAGTGTCAGCATGGAGGGACCAGGACAGATTGTGGGTGATCTGGACACCTAAAAACATGAAGCTGTCAACATTTCTATTTCGTCCCCTTTAATGTAGACAGGGGCATGTTCTCCCTTACACTTCCTGAAGTTGATGATTATCTCATTTGTTTCGTTGACATTGAGGGAGAGATTAGTATTGTCGCATAAGTTCACCGGATTCTATGGCCTTGATTTTACCAGCACACTCACCCCGGAATTCTGGCAGATGAGGCTCACAGAAGGGCATTCTCCATTGGGCTCAAGCATGATCTTATGAGCCTCAGGCAGACATGTCAGTAAAATTCTGGCCTTTATCTCTTTACTGTATTCCGTCTTGTCATTGTTTGGGATCTGACCCACTACAGTGATGTCATCAGCAAACTTGAAAATCGAGTTGGATGGGAATTTGGCCGCATAGTTACAGTTATATAAGGGATCTGAGAACCCAGCCTTGTGGTACACTGGTGTTGAGGGTGATCATGGAGCAGGTATTGTTGCCTGTCCTTATTGATTGCTGTAATTTGTTCTGTAATGTCATTTAATGCGGTTCTGTAATTTGACAGTTCTTTTATTACAGTGGATGCTCTTGATTTACACTGTTCAGTGAACAAAAACAACATGTGCCGTTTGGAAAATAGCTATCTGATCTTGAAAGTTCTGCGACTCAGAAGCTTGCATCACGGTCATCATGCTCTAGAAGTTCTGCAGGATTGTATCTATTCTCCGTATTGTTACTACCAGAGCTGCAATGCGTGTTTTGGTAAAATTAGAGGCAGCAAGTAATTTCTGGCCACTTCTGCAATCGGTTCCGTGGAAGCTGCCACACACTTTATTGACGTCTGCATTACAGAAAAAAAATTTCTGACGTTGCCACAGGTGAGAACAGATGACAAAGGCTAGGGTTGCAACCCCACCGCCCTCACAGATTGGTTTCTTGTCGTCGGTGCGGAGATATATTGGCTGTTGGTGGGATTTTCCAGTTCCACTAAAGTCTACCTCTATTTGCATGGCTCACCTGCCCAATCGTGGGGTGGGGAGGGTCGACTTTAGCATGACTGGCAGAAGGGGCTGGAAAACCCCACCCCGAGCGTTTTAATGATGTGGATTGAGGGATAAATGTTGACCTGGACAATGGGAAAACTCGTTTTTCTTCGAATAGTGCTATGTGGTCATTTCAGTGGGGTTTAAATTTAATGTCTTAGTTGCAAGGCGGCATTTCCAATGGTGCAGAGCATCCTCAGTACCGGAATGGAATATCAAATTAGGCTTATGTGTTTAAACCTCTGATTTGATGCCTGAATTGATGACTTACTGACCTAGAGGTGAGAGTGCTACCACTGAGTCAAGACCAACAGCAAAAAAAGTAATAGTTAAAGCCAAAAACAGAGAGAATAATGGCTGAAGTATAGGACAGATTAAAAGGTTTTAACTTATTTGTATTCATTATGTTGATTTAGAATTTATGTTTGTTGATCCACACCTCCAGAGTAACGCTAATGTGGAAGTCCACTGTTGCCAATGACCTCTTAGGGCATTGTATCTCAAGAGAGAGCGCGAGATTTATGTTTGTAGATTATGATTAATATTGTTGCAGTTATAATGTAAATCCTCCCATCAGAATATGTTTAATATCCATATTAGCTGAAAACTGGCCACCTTGAAGGACTTGTGATTAGTCTGTTTAATAGTTAAAATGACATTAAAAACATAACTCCAACATGAATCAAAATGTGATTACCTTGTGATACACAGGTTCACACATAAACGTCTTGCTATTTGTTTCCATTTTTTGACTTTTAACAATAGAAAATGTTCAATATTGTTTTCAACCAAAGAAAACTTGCACATTGCACCAAAAGGTTGGCAGAATCTTGCATTCCACATGAGACAGCTGCCTTCTTAAACATGGAGTTTGTGTTAAGTTAATTATTAATATGTGTTTTCTAACTGAATCATTACTGGCTGCTTTTCAGCTGTCACTGTTTTCTGAAATTCCATAAAAACAGTTTGCTTGAACTGCCTCCCCTTCTCAGTGGATCCAATTTTATAAGTTGAGCCTGCTCCGAGATGAGAGAGCCCCACTGGCTCCCTTGGTACCGGGGGAAAGTCCATCGCTGTCTATTAAATGCTTTATTGACACACAGGGCAGTAGGTCTTCTCAAAAGGAGGTGACATCAGGTTCTCATCATCTCTCCGGCTGGCTGTGAAGAACCTTGGATGATACAGTGATTATAGCGCCACTGCCTCACAGCACCAGGGACTTGGGTTCAATTCCAGCCTTGGGTGGCTGACTGTGTGGAGTGCCCCAGGCTTATGTAGGTTAGATGGATTAACCATGGTAAATATGTGGCGTCATGGGGGTAGGGTGGGGAAAGGGCCTGGGTGAGATACTGTTTCAGAGAAAGTTAGTGCAGACTCAATGGGCTGAATGGTCTCCTTCTGCACTGTAGGGATTCTATGATTTTTGTTGCCTCCACAAGATTACACCTCTTGTGAATGGGGAAAAATTAAGTGTGCATGCTGAATAGTAAGATAGTCATCCCAAAATGTGGTACTAGGGGTTATTTTTGTGCATTCTTGCAGCTTTATATCATTCTTGTGTACCCACAGTTAAACTGATGATCAGAGGCCACTTGGGGACTAGATAACTTGTGTAAAAATGCCAGTCCCTTTTCCCACACGGTGTCAGCATGTTGCTTGTACTTTGATGTGATGATAACACTCAAAGTGTAAGGGGAATTCCTCACAAGACATCATTTCATGTGCTATCTATAATTTGCAGTTCTTTTCATTATTAGGACAAGTGAGAGGCTCTAATGAGATGAAGAGAGAATGGCTTACAGGAATTAGTTTATTCATGGATGCTGCTCCATGGGACGGGGAGGAAGAGTGAGGGGTCGGGTGAGTAACTGCCATTACTAAGAATAGCAACATCTCCCTAAAAGACTAGCCAGTACCCATAAGCAGACATCCATCTCCCATAACATCATTTTTGTTGATCTGTTTGACTCAGGTTGGCCCTTCACCTCTTGAGACAATCTATAAATGGCCACGTAAAAGCAAATACTGCTGGAGATCTGAAATAAAAACAAAAAATGCTGGGAAAACTCAGCAGGCCTTGCAGGATCTGTGGAGAGTGGAACAGTATTAATGTTTTGCGTTCGATATGACTTTTCTTTGGAACTCACTTCAGCACTTTCTGTTTTTATTATGCATGGCCAAAATTAATTAGCATTCAGCCAGAACATGGTTATCCAATTTACATTGCTCTCTGAAGGGATCAAGTGCCAAATAATTGTTCTTTATTTTTGGTGAAATACTCACAGTGTATCCAGTTGTTGGTACCTAATGAATGGGTCATCACCGAGGGTTGTGATATTGTTATGCCGTAGCTCCCTAAATTGAGGCAGAGATGCAGAAAGATATAAAAGCAGTTTTGGTTTTATATGACAAGACACTTATAACTGCAATGAATTCTTATCTGCATTGGCAACCACTTCCATGCCGGAAAGGATGGACTCCAAGCTTTGCACAAAGCCACATTCATGTTAGTGGAGGACTCCTCCTGCTCCTTTACACTGGATGTGGACTTTTGGGGGAGGCCAATGCATCAAGCATTTAATTGTGCAAATCTATTCATCAGCCTTTTGTTGTACAAAAGCAAACTACAGCAGATGCTGGGAATCTGAAATAAAAACAGAAAATGGTGGAACAGCAAACCTGGAAGCATCTGGAGACTGATATAGTTAACATTTCAGGTCAATAATCTTTCATAAGAATAGCTTTCATGAGAGGCTAGTGCCTTAATTCTTTTTCTCTCTTCACAGATGTTGTGAGATTTGCTGAGTACTTCCAACATGTTCTGCTTTTATTTCAGCCTTTTTGTGCAGCCAGATCCATTAAGTTCTCATCAGAGTTATTTGCATTAGAATTCATGGACAACCCATGAGTTCACTGGTTCTGCAGGGAGTGCATATTTGGTCATAGAAGGGCCATGATTTACCATGGAGGTTATGAGAGGTCATTGTGCGTAGGTGGGGGGGAGGGGGTCTTGAGTTACCATTGAGTTGACATGGTGAGTAAAAGGCACCATGGAAGTGGGGTAGAGGGGCATGACATAGCTTGGCATGGAGGGAGCATTGTGGCACAGGGGCACAGGAGGACCTTTTGAAAGTATCAGACAATGCTTCAGACTCCTCTGAGGGACCATGAATCATGGAGAAATGGACCAATTGCACTAAATTGTGCAGTGCAGGCAGTGGGAGGTTGGCGTGGAGATGCCTATCCCATCAATGGAGCTGGCCAGATTGGGAATACAGGGTGCCGGTTCACAACTGCAAACTTATCCCTACTCAGTAGAAATTGGGAATGCCGGGAATGGGGTGAATATTCTGGAATCGGATCCCACCTGCCACTTTTAAATAGCTCCAAAGTCATCACGACTGCACAATAATTGAACCCTAAGTGTGAGCATGCCGTCATCTTTGTTGGTTTCAACTCTCCCACTGACCATAGCCTCAGCAATGGGTGTCCCTATGATAGCCAGTGTCATTCCTCCCATGGTGGTTAGGATATGCCTGTGCTCCTGTGGGTAGCCACTACAACCGCTGGTTGTGCACCACCTTCTCCTGCAAGTGAATGGGAAGCACCTCTTCTAGCCACAATGCACCAAGTGAAGACAAGTTTTCACTGATGCTAGAAAGATTTAGGCCCCCTACTGATACAGGCAGCCAATCAACAGTGTTGATAGCACTGGCTGCATGGAGCAATCATTCCAAAGAGCAGGTAGCACCAAGTTGGTGTTGGCTTTGTAGTTGGTTAATTCCACATCGCGATCCCTGCTCATGATTCAGGGTGCTATCCAGTTCAGCCCTCTTTGCTTTCAATTCTTCAGGTCTTATTGGTCAAACATAGAATGGAAGAAAGTCTTGGCGCAGAAGGTGGACAGGATAGTAGAACAAAAAGAACAAAGAATAAAGAAAACTACATCTCAGGAATAGGCCATGCGGCCCTCCAAACCTGCACCGACCATGTTGCCTGACTGAACTAAAACCCTCTACCCTTCCAGGGACAATATCCCTCTATTCCCATAATATTCATGTATTTGTCAAGATGCGTCTTAAAAGTCACTATCGTATCTGCTTCCATTACCTACCCTGGCAATGAATTTCAGGCACCCACCACCCTCTGTATAAAAAACTTGCCTCGTACATCTCCTTTAAACATTGCCCCTCACACCTTAAACCTATGCCCCCGCGTAATTGATTCTTCCACCCTAGGAAAAAAATTTCTGACTATCCACTCTATCCATGCCCCTCATAATCTTGTAGACTTCTATCAGGTGACCCCTCAACCTTCATCATTCTAGTGAGAACAAACCAAGTTTCTCCAACCTCTCCTCATAGCTAATGCTCTCCATGTCTGACAAATCTTTTCTGTACCCTCTCCAAAGCTTCCACATCCTTCTGGTAATGTGGCAACCAGAATTGAACTCTATATTTCAAGTGCGACCTAACTAAGATTCTATAAAGCAGCAACATGACTTGCCAATTTTTAAACTCAATGTCCCAGCCGATGAAGGCAAGCATGCCGTATGCCTTCTTGACTACCTTCTCTACCTGCATTGTCACTTTCAGTGACCTGCGTACCTGTACACCCAGATCCTTTTGCCTTTCAATACCCTTAAGGATTCTGCCGTTTACTGTACATTTCATATCTGTATTAGGCCTTCCAAAATGCATTACCCCACATTTGTCTGGATTAAACTCCATCTGCCATTTCTCCACCCAAGTCTTCATCTGGTCTATATCCTGCTGTTTCCTCTGATGGTCCTCATCCCTATCCGCAAATCCACCAACATTTATGCCATCTGCAAACTTACTAATCAAATCAGTTATAGAGTCATAGAGATGTGTAGCATGGAAACAGGCCCTTTGGCCCAACTTGTCTATGCCACCCTTTTTTTTAAATGCCTAAGGTAATCCCAATTGCCTTCATTTGGCCCATATCCCTCTATACCCATCTTATCCATGTAATATCTAAATGCTTTTTAAATGATAAAATTGTACTCACCTCTACTACTACCTCTGGCAGCTTGTTCCAGACACTCACCACCCTCTGTGTGAAAAATTTGCCCCTCTGGACACTTTTGTATCTCTCCCCTCTCACCTTAAACCTATGCTCTCTAGTTTTAGACTCCCCTACATTTGGGAAAAGGTATTGACTACCTACCTTGTCTATGCCCCTCATTATTTTATAGATTTCTGTAAGAGATCACCCCTCAGCCTTCTATGCTCCAGAGAAAAAAGTCCCAGTCCACCCAACCTCTCCTTATAACTCAAACCACCAAGTCCCGGTAGCATCCCTAGTAAATCTTTTCTGCATTTTTTCTAGTTTAATAATATCCTTTCTTTAATAGGGTGACCAGAACTGCACACAGTATTCCAAGTGTGGCCTTACCGATGTCCTGTACAACCTCAACAAGACATCCCAACTCCTGTATTCAATGTTCTGACCAATGAAACCAAGCATGACGAATATCTTCTTCACTACTTTGTCCACCTGTGACTCTACTTTCAAGGATCTATGAACATGTACCCCTAGATCTCTTTGTTCTGTAACTCTCCCCAACGCCCTACCATTAACTGAATGAGTCCTGCCCTAGTTCAATCTACCAAAATGCATCACCTTGCATTTGTCTAATTTAAACTCCATCTGCCATTCTTCAACCCACGGGTTCAATTGATCAAGATCCCGTTGCAATCGGATGTAACTTTCTTCACAGTCCACTATGCCAGCAATCTTGGTGTCATCTGCAAACTTACTAACCATGCCTCCTATATTCTCATCCAAATCATTAATATAAATGACAAATAACAGTGGAGCCAGCACTGATCCCTGAGGCACACAGCTGGTCACAGGCCTCCAGTTTGACAAACAACCGTCTACAACCGCCCTCTGGCTTCTGTCAAGAAGAGTAAGAAGTCTCACAACATCAGGTTAAAGTCCAACAGGTTTACTTGGTAGCACAAGCCACTAGCTTTCGGCTGCTGCTTCATCAGGTAAGTGGGAGTTCTGTTCAAAACCAGGGCATATAAAGACACAAACTCAATTTACAAACCTGGTGTTGTGAGACTTCTTACTGTTTTTACCCCAGTCCAACGCTGGCATCTCTGCATTCTGCAAAAAGCCAATTTTGTATCTATTTAGATACCTCACCCTGGATCCCGTGAAATTTAACCTTATGCAACAACCTACCATGCGGTACTTTGTCAAAGGCCTTGCTAAAGTCCATGTAGACAACATCAGTTGCACTGCCCTCATCTACCTTCTTGGTTACCACTTCAAAAAACCCAATCAAATTTGTGAGACATGATTTTCTACTTACAAAGCCATGCTAACTGTCCCTAATCAGACCTTGCATCTCTAAATGCCTGTAGATCCTGTCTCTCAAAATACCTTCCACCAACTTACCCATGAAAGGCTCACTAGCCTGTAGTTCCCAAGCTTTTTCCTGCAACCCTTTTTAAACAAAGGCACATTTGCCACTCTCCAATCTTCAGGCACCTCAACTGTGACTATCGATGATTCAAATATCTTGACTGGGGGACCCTCAATTTCCTCCCTAGCCTTCCACAATGTCCTGGGATACACTTCATCAGGTCCTGGGGATTTATTTACCTTGATGCGCTTTAACACTTCCAGCTCTAAACATGAAGCACATTAGAACAAACAAAGAACAAAGAACAACCCAGCACGGGAAACAGGCCCTTCGGCCCAATGAGCCCGCGCCGCCGCATCCTCCCACACCTACCCTGACCTGCGTATCTGCGAGTGGAACCCCTAACTTAGCCAGATTCAGGGGAGAATAGTGTCAATTTGGTATACCAATCAGCCTAAGAGCACATCTTTGGGGTGTGGGAGGAAACCGGAGCACCCGGAGGAAACCCACGCAACCACAGGGAGAATGCGCAAACTCCCACAGACACAGGCCCAAATCCATGTATCTGCACAGCTAGCAGTGCTAGTCACTGAGCTGTTGCAGCGCCCGTCTACCGGTCCAGGATCAAGCACACACACCGACACGATGTACTAGGCCACTCCCGGAACCTCCAAGAGCAGCCCACGCACGACCCACCGTGTGCATGCCCCTTGTTTGACAACAAGGTGGACCACCACCTGCGGAATAAAAAGACAAAAACGTTAACATATAAGTCTGCATTTCCGGTGTCTCCTGAGGCTCTGACCCTATTTAATACCCCCTACTATAACCCTCCATCCTTTTTTCGCTCATGTGTCTATCTAAGTAAACCTTAAACAAGTCCAACGTTCCTGCCTCCACCACCCTACTCAGTAGCGCGTTCCATACCCCCACGACCCTCTGCGTGAAAAACCTTCCTCTCTCATCCAAATTATACTTCTCCCCCCTCACCCTTAGATCATGACCTCTCGTAATTGTACCCAGTCTAGGGAGCAGCCTCTCACTATTGACTCTATCTATTCCCTTCAGTATCTTATATACCTCTATCATGTCTCCCCTCAATCTCCGTCTTTCCAAGGAGAAAAGTCCCAGTTTCTCCAACCTTTCCTCGTAACTCAGTCCTTCCATGCCAGGCAACATCCTGGTAAACCTCCTCTGCACCCTCTCCAGGGTCTCCACGTCCTTCCGGTAGTAAGGTGACCAGAACTGGACGCAGTACTCCAAATGCGGTCTAACCAACGTTCTGTACAACTGAAGCATTAGACGGCAGCTCCTATACTCTATACCCCTTCCTATAAAGGCTAGCATTCCATAAGCTTTCCTCACAACCTTCTCCACTTGTGTCGCAACCTTCATAGACTTGTGAACCTGCACTCCCAGGTCCCTCTGTATTTCTATACTCCTAATCGGTCTACCTTTTATCACGTAGCTCCTCTCTGCATTATTCCTTCCAAAATGCATCACCTCGCATTTGTCAGGATTAAATTCCATCTGCCACCTATCTGCCCAATGTACCAACCTATCTATATCCTGCTGTATCACCTGACATTCCACCTCAGTATCCGCCAACCCTGCCATCTTGGTGTCATCCGCAAACTTGCTGATCACACCACGTACGCTCTCTTCCAAGTCGTTTATGTATACTACAAAGAGGAGAGGTCCCAGTACTGAGCCCTGCGGCACACCACTGGTCACTGGCCTCCAGCCCGAAAAGGTCCCCTCAACAACTACCCTCTGTCTCCTATTGCCCAGCCAGTTCTCAATCCACCTAGCTACCTGTCCTTGTATCCCATGTGCCTTAACCTTTTCTACCAGCCTACCATGAGGGACTTTGTCAAACGCCTTACTGAAATCCATATAGATGACACCAACGGCTCTCCCATCGTCAACCGTTTTTGTCACCTCCTCAAAAAATTCTACCAGATTCGTAAGGCAAGACCTCCCTCTAACAAATCCATGTTGCGTATCCCTAATCAGATCACAACGCTCCAAATGCTCATACATCCTACCCCTAAGTATTTTTTCCATTAACTTCCCTACCACTGATGTCAAACTCACCGGTCTATAATTTCCAGGGTTATCCCTACTACCTTTTTTAAACAGCGGTACCACATTTGCTACCCTCCAGTCTTCTGGGACCTCACCTGTGTCCAAAGAAGAGACAAAGATTTGCGCCAGAGGCCCAGCGATTTCATCTTTCACCTCCCTAAGCAGCCTGGGAGAAATACCATCAGGCCCCAGAGCTTTATCCGTCCTTACGCTACCTAAAAGCCCTAGCACTTCCTCCGTCGTAATAGATATTTCCTGCCACTGATCCACAGCTCCCTCCAAGACACTGCACGACACCGAACCCCTCTCCTTCGTGAATACCGACGCAAAGTATTCATTCAGGATCTCCCCCATTCCCTCCGACTCAATACATAACTCCCCACTTTTGTCCCTAAGAGGACCAATTTTCCCTCTAACTACTCTCTTGCTCCTAATATAGGAATAAAATGCCTTTGGATTTTCCTTAATCCTATCAGCCAAAGCCATTTCATGCCCTCTCTTCGCCCTTCTAACTCCCCTTTTTAGCTCCCTCCTACTCTCAAGAAAGACAGTAGGACTAGGGGGCACAGCCTCAAGATAAAGGGGAGGCGGTTTAGAACGGAGTTGAGGAGGAACTTCTTCACTCAAAGGGTGGTGAATCTCTGGAATTCTCTGCCCGTTGAAGTGGTGGAGGCTGCCTCGCTAAATATTTTTAAGAAGCTGGTTGATGGGTTCTTGATAAGAGAGGGGATTAAGGGTTATGGGGAGAGGGCGGGAAAGTGGAACTGAGCCACGACAGATCAGCCATGATCTTATTGAATGGCGGGGTAGGCTCGAAGGGCTAGATGGCCTACTCCTGCTCCTATTTCTTATGTTCTTATGTTCTCTCTATATTCCTCCAGCGCACTCTCCGTACCCAGTTGTTTCGACCTAACATATGCCTCCCTCTTCTTCCTGACCAAGTCTTCGATACCCCCTGTAATCCACAGCTCTCTAATCCTACCTTTCCCATCCTTCCGCTTAACCGGAACATGCCTTTCCTGCAACATTTTCAGTTTGCCCTTAAAAGCCTCCCACTTGCCAACCATGGACTTGCCAGAAAACAGTCCATAGAATATCTACAGTGCAGAAGAAAGCCATTCGGCCCATCGAGTCTGCACTGACCACAATCTCATCCAGCTCCTATTCCTGTAACCCGTGCATTTACCCTGCTAATCCTCTGGCACTAGGGTCAATTTACCATAGCCAACAAACCCAACCCGCACATCATTGGACCGTGGGAGGAAACCAGAGTGCCCAGAGGAAACCCACACAGACACAGGGAGAACGCGCAAACCCCACACATGTATTGACCTGAGGCTGGAATTGAACTCGAGTCCCGGCGCTGCAAGGCAGCAGTGCCAACCATTGTGCCACCATGCCACCCGTTGTTCTTTCAAACTAATCTGTTTTGACATGTAAAGTCCAAGGCTGTTTGAGGTTCCCAGCTCAGAATTGCCA
The DNA here is from genome assembly GCF_965287045.1 of Carcharhinus amblyrhynchos. Classification (NCBI taxonomy): domain Eukaryota; kingdom Metazoa; phylum Chordata; class Chondrichthyes; order Carcharhiniformes; family Carcharhinidae; genus Carcharhinus; species Carcharhinus amblyrhynchos. Next base: position 129,803,648 of record NC_137327.1, read on the forward strand.
TCTTTGTACAGAGACCAGGGTCCAATGACATAGGGAGAGAGATACAATAATATTTGTGGATATCACACGATCAGGTGCTATGCAGTAGGATGACATAAATACAGGTGTCACACGATTCGAACATTGGGTTACTTTACCTCCAGCTAGAGTTGGTGACCCTGGAGTGTGGGGAAGTGAGGTTGCTATTCCACCCAGAATTTTCAGAGATAAGGTGCAGGATATGCATGAACATTCTCAATTCTTTCTCATGGTAAGTGGGAGCAGGATTGTTTCTTATCTAGATCCTTATCCAGGAGGGCAGTAAACTGATCCACTTTGCTGCTCATTTTGTTTCTGTTGCTTTTATTCATACAGACTACCGGACCAAAAATATTCTCCAGTTATTCTTGATCAACAGGGCTGGGTGGAGCATTGAAATTCTTGCTCTGTGGTTGAGAGTGATGTATATCTTGCTGATTATTGGGATAGAATCATAGAATCATAGAACCCTACAGTGCAAAAAGAGGCCCTTTGGCTCATCAAGTCTGCACCAAACACAATCCCATCCAGGCCCTACCCCCATATCCCTACATATTTTACCCGCTAATCCCTCTAACCTATGCAACCCAGGACACTAAGGGGCAATTTCTTAACATGGCCAATCAATCTAACCTGCACATCTTTGGACTGGTTATTATAGGTGGGTTGTTATTTTTTTCCTGATTGTAGCATATTTGCATTCACAACTACGATACTATCCTTGATTATTTTCCTTCCCAATGGTTTTACCATAAATGTTCTTCTGCTTTTACAAAACTTTCGGAAGCCAGCTTCCTTCCTGGTCTTGAAGCTGCTGCAGAATTCTGAAGCCTTAAATTATTTTTCCCCCACTTCTTTCATTTCTAACTGTTGCTGAAGTGACTGTGAACAAAAGCCAAAGAAAATCTGTATTGTCAAATCATATAGTTGCCAATGGTAAGATTTTGCATGCATTTCAACAACTTAATTGTCATGAGTAATAAGAAAATAGGCAAAAAAACCAAAATGTATTGATTAAGCAATTCAGGTATGTCTCCTACACTGTTGAATCTTTCAGAGCACATCCGGAATTGAAGAAAATGATCTCTTTTGACAACTTAGTAAAATGTTGAGCATGATGCAGCACATGGTTTACAGTGGTTTAAGAAGGCAGCTCAATACCACCTTCTTAAAACCAATTAGAGATGGGCAATAAATGTCGGCCCAGCCTGTGATGCACATGCTGTGAAAGAATAAAAAAGGTATAAATCATTGGATGCACTTGATTTAACCCCAGTATCTCCATGTAAATGAAGTATTTCTTGTCAGAAACCATTCTAGTAAATCGCCTCTAAACCTTCCTAAAGTATGGTGCCCAGAATTGGATGCAATTCTCCAGCTGGGAGTAGGGGCCACCAGTGATTTATAAAGGTTTGGCATAACATCTGTGCTTTTGCATTCTGTTGCCTCTGATTACAAATCCAAGGATCATGTATAGTTCTTTCACAGCTTTCCCAATTTGCCCTGCCATCTTCAAGTATTTGTGTACATACAAGCCCAGGTTTCTGTGCTTCTGCAGTTTTATATGTTTTACCACCATCCATTGATTCCGCCTACATTTCCCGCTGCCTCAAAAGCAGACAGCACAATCAAGGACCCCACACACCCCAGACATACTCTCTTCCAGCTTTTCCGGTTGGAAAAAGGATACAAAAATCTGAGGTCATGTACCAACCAACTCAAGAACGATTTCTTCCCTGCTGCCTTTTGAGTGGACCTACCTCATACTTAGCTGATCTTTCTCCTCACCTATTGGTAACTGCATTCTTCTCCTTTCCTTCTCCCCTTTGTACTCTATGAATGGTATATTTTGTCTGTGTAGTGCTCAAGAAACAATACTGTATCCAAATACATGTGACAATAATAAATCAGATCAAATCAGAACAGTCAAAGTGAGCGAAATATCAGCAGCAACAGACTTCCCCCTCACAACCAGATTACAAACAGCAAAAGTCCCAGCACTGATCCCTGAGGAACAAAACTTCTTCACCGCACAGAACCTTCAACCGATGCTATACACCAGATACTTCGATGACAATTCCTTCCTTTGGCCTCATGGTGAACAATCACTGAAACAACTACGTGATGACATCAACAAGTTCCATCCCACCATCAGACTCACCATGGACTACTCTCCGGAATCGGTTGCATTTTTGGACACACGCATCTTCATTAAGGATGGTCAGCTCAGCAAGCCCACGAATAATCTCACGATGCTCCACTTCTCCAGCTTCCACCCTAAACACATTAAAGAAGCCTATGGATAAGCCCTCGTATACACAGGATTTGTTCAGACGAGGAGGATCACAACAGACACCTCCAGTCACTGAAAGATGCCCTCATAAGAGCAGGATATGGCACTCGACTCATGAATTGACAGTTCCAATGCGCCACAGGGAAAAACCACACCAACCTCCTCAGAAGACAAACACAGAACACAGTGGACTGAGTACCCTTCGTTGTCCAGTACTTCCCTGGAGCGGAGAAGCTACGACATGTTCTCCAGAGTCTTCAACATGTCATTGATGAAGATGAACGTCTCACCAAGGACATCCCCACAGCCCCACTTCTTGCCTTCAAGCAACTGCACAACCTCAAACAGACCTTTGTCCGCAGCAAACTACCCAGCCTTCAGGTGAACAGTGACCATGACACCACATAACCCTGCCACAGCAACCTCTGCAAGACATGCCGGATCATTGACACGGATGCCATCATCTCACGTGAGAACACCATCCACCAGGTACAGGGTACATACTCTTGCAACTCGGCCAATGTTGCCTACCTGATAGGCTGCAGGAAAGGATGTCCTGAGGTCTGGTACATTGTGGAGACCATGCAGGTGCTTCGACAATAGATGAATGAACACTGCTCGACAATCACCAGGCAAGACTGTTCTCTTCCTGTTGGGGAACACTTCAGTGGTCACGGGCATTCGGCCTCTGATCTTCAGGTAAGCGTTCTCCAAGGTGGCCTTCATGACACACGGCAGCGCAGAGTCGATAAGCAGAGACTGATAGCCAAGTTCCGCACACATGAGGACGGCCTCAACGGGATCTTGGGTTCATGTCACACTATTTGTAACCCCCATGACTTGTCTGGGCTTGCAAAATCTCACTTACTGTCCTGTCTGAAGACAATACACATCTCTTTAACCTATGCTTAATGCTATCTCCACTCACATTTTCTGTACCTTTAAGACTTGATTATTTGTAAAGACTAGCATTCTAATCAGTATTCTGTAAACTGAGTGTGTGCCTTTACATGCCCTGTTTGTGAACAGAACTTCCCATTCACCTGATGAAGTGGCAGAGCCCCGAAAGCTAGTGGTGTTTGCTACCAAATAAACTGTTGGACTTTAACCTGGCGTGAGACTTCTTACTGTGAACACCACTTGTCATACCCTTCCACTGCTACCCTCTCTCTTCTATGACTATGGTCGCACAGTATTCTATGATTGCACATATTGACACAGACATCTCCACTTCTATGACCAAACCAATTCTGTATCCACTTTGCCAGTTCACCTCTGATCTCATGCGACTTCACCTTCTGCACCAATGTGCCATGAAGGACCTGGTCAAAGGCCTTACTGAAGTCCATGTAGATAACATCCACTGCCCTACACTAATCAATCAGCTTTGTCACTTCCTCGAAAAACTAGATGAAGTTCGTGAGGCACGACTTCCCTTTCACAAAACCATGTTGCCTCTCGCTAATACGTCCAGTTATTTCCAAGTGGGAGTAAATCCTGTCTTGAAGAATCCTCTCCACTAACTTCCCTACCACTGATGTCAGGCTCACCAGCCTGTAATTGTTTGGATTATTCTTGCTACCCTTTTGAAACAAAGGAACACCATTAGCTATTCTCCAATCCTCTGGAGCCTCCCCTGTGGTCATGATGGGGAGATGCTGGCTTTGGACTGGGGTAAACACAGTAAGAAGTTTTACAACACCAGGTTAAAGTCCAACATATTTATTTGGTAGCAAAATCCACTAGCTTTCAGAGTGCTGCTCCTTTGTCAAGCGGAAGTTCCGTTCACAAACAGGCCATAGAAAGACACAAACTCAATTTACAAAATAATGATTGGCATGTGAATCTTTACAAGTAATCAAGTCTTAAAAGGTACAGTGAGTGGAGAGAGCATTAAGTTCAGGTTAAAGAGATGTGTATTGTCTCCAGACAGGACAGTTAGTGAAATTTTGCAAGCCCATGCAAGTCATGGGGGTTACAGATAATGTGACATGAACCCAAGATCCTGGTTGAGGCTGTCCTCACGTGTGCAGAACTTGGCTATCAGTCTCTGCTCAGCGACTCTGTCGTGTGCCGTGAAGGCTGCCTTGGGGAACGCTTACCCGAAGATCAGAGACCCCCATAGGAAGAAAACACTCTTGTCTGGTGATTGTTGAGTGGTGTTCATTCATCCGTTGACATAGCGTCATGCAGATGCTAAATCTCACTAACTGTCCTGTCTGGAGACAACACACATCTCTTTAACCTATGTTTAATGCTCTCTCCTGTACTGTCTGTACCTTTAAGACTTGATTACCTGTAAACATTCGCATTCCAACCATTATTTTGTAAATTGAGTTTGTGGCTTTATATGCCCTGTTTGTGAACAGAACTCCCACTTACCTAATGAAGGAGCAGCGCTCCGAAAGCTAGTGGATTTTGCTACCAAATAAACCTGTTGGACTTTAACCTGGTGTTGTGAGACTTCTTACTGTGTGTACCTCTCCTGTAGTCAGTGAGAATACAAAGATTTCTCTCAAGGCCCCAACAATTTCCTCCCTTGTTTCTTTCAGTATTCTAGGGTATATGCCATCAGGCCCTGAGGACTTGTCTACTTTAATGTTTCTCAAGAATCCTAATATCTCCTTTTTGATCTCAACATGACTCAAACTATCTACACACCTTTCCCAGACTAATCATCCACCAAGTCTTTCTCTTTGGTGAATACTGATGCAAAGTATTCATTTATTACCTCGCCCATTTCCCCTGGCTCCATGCATAGATTCTCTCCCCTGTCCTTGAGTGGGCCAACCCTCTCCCTGGCTACCCTCCTGCTCTTTATATATGGTATTTTCCTTAAGCCAGTGATTTTTCATGACCGTTTTTAGTCCTCCTTACTCCTTGCTTAAGTTTCTTTCTACTTTCCTTGTATTCCACACTTGCTTCATGTGTACCCAGCCCATCTTTGATAAATGCTTCTTTTTTCTCTTTGACTAGGCACACAATATCTCTTGTTATCCAAGGTTTCTAAAACTTCCTATACTTATCCTTTTTCGTTAAAGGAATGTGCCGGTCCTGAATCACTATCAACTTACATTTGAAAGTCTCCTGCATGCCTGATGTAGATTTGTCCTCAAACATCTGCCCCCAATCTTCATTCTTCAGTTCCTGCCTAATATTGTTGTAATTAGCCTTCCCCCAGTCTAAGAACATAAGGAATAGGAGCAGAAGTAGGCCATCTAGCCCTTCGAGCCTGCCCCGCCATTCAATAAGATCATGGCTGATCTGAAGTGGATCAGTTCCACTTTCCCGCTCTCTCCCCATAACCCTTAATTCCCTTGTCTGTCAAAAACCTATCTACCCGTGACTTAAACATATTTAGCGAGGTAGCCTCCACCACTTCAATGGGCAGAGAATTCCAGAGATTCACCACCCTTTGAGTGAAGAAGTTCCTCCTCAACTCCGTTCTAAACTGCCCCCCCCCCGCTTATCTTGAGGCTGTGCCCTCTAGTCCTGCTATCCTTTCTAAGCGTCCTTAGCACCTTAACTTGAGGACTATCTTTATCCATCAGTACCTTAAAGCTTACTGAGTTGTGGTCACTGTTCCCGAATTGCTCCCCTACTGAAATGTCGACCACCTGGCCGAACTCATTCCCCAATATCAGGTCCAGTACGCCCCCTTCCCCAGTTGGACTATCTACATACTGCTTCCAGAAACCATCCCGGATGCTCAAAGAACAAAGAACAATACAGCACAGGAAACAGGCCCTTTGGCCCTCCAAGCCTGTGCTGCTTATTTGTCCAACTAGACCATTAGTTTATATCCCTCCATTCCCAGTCTGTTCACGTGGCTATCCAGGTAAGTCTTAAATGATCCCAGCGTACCCACCTCCATTACCCTGCCTGGCAGTGCATTTGAGGCCCCCCACCACCCTCTGTGTAAAATACATCCCTCTGATATCTGAGTTAAACCTTGCCCCCTTCACCTTGAACATAGAACATAGAACACTACAGCACAAACAGGCCCTTCGGCCCACGAGTTGCACCGATCACATCAACACCTACCAATCCATAGACCTATCTATAACCCCCAATCCCATTAAATCCCATATACTCATCCAGAAGTCTTTTAAAAGACCCCAGCGAGTTCCCCTCCACCACCACTGACGGCAGCCGATTCCATTCACTCACCACCCTCTGAGTGAAAAACTTACCCCTAACATCACTTCTGTACTTGCCTCCCCGCACCTTAAACCTGTGTCCTCTCGTAGCGACCATTTCAACCTGGGGAAATAGCCCCTGAGAATCCACCCTATCTATTCCTCTCAACATTTTATAAACTTCTATCAGGTCACCTCTCAACCTTCGTCTCTCCAGGGAAAAAAGTCCCAGCTCCCTCAACCTAACTTCATAAGGCATGCCTCCCAGTCCAGGCAACATCCTTGTAAATCTCCTCTGTACCCTTTCAATAGCTTCTACGTCCTTCCTATAGTGAGGCGACCAGAACTGCGCACAGTACTCCAAATGAGGCCTGACAAGGGTCTTATAACCTGTGACCCCTTGTGAGCGTCACCTCCGACCTGGGAAAAAGCTTCCTACGTTCACCCTATCTATGCCTTTTATAATTTTATATACCTCTATTAGGTCTCCCCTCATTCCCTGTCTTTTCAGGGACAACAACGCCAGTTTACCCAATCTCTCCTCCTAGCTAAGACCCTCCATACCAGGCAACATCCTGGTAAACTCTCTCCAAAGCCTCCATGTCCTTCTGGTAGTGTGGCGACCAGAACTGGACGTAGTACTCCAAATGTGGCCAATATTCTATACAACTGTAACATCAGACGCCAATTTTTATACTCTATGCCCCGTCCTATAAAGGCAAGCATGCCATGTGCCTTCTTCACCACCTTCTCCACCTGTGATGCCACCTTCAAGGATCTGTGGACTTGCACATCCAAGTCCCTCTGTGTGTCTATACTCTTGATGGTTCTGCCATTTATTGTATAGCTCCCCTCTACGTTCTACCAAAATGCATCACTTCGCATTTATCTGGATTAAATTCCATCTGCCATTTCTCTGCCCAATTTTCCAGTCTATTATTAGATCCTTACAAACGCTGCTCCATCCACGCCCTTAGCACTGAGTCCCAGTCAATACAGGGGGAAGTTAAAATCTCTCTCCACAACAACTTTATTACTTTTGCACCTTGCCAAAATCTGCCTACATGTTTGTTCCTCTATCTCCTGCTGACTGTTAGGTGGCCTATAGTAAACCCCCAACATTCTGATTCTATTCCTGAGCTCTACCATATTGCCTTGCTGTATGAGCCCTCTGAGGTGTCTTCCCACAGTACAGCTGTGATACTCTCCTTAACCAGTAATACAACTCCCCCACCCCTTTTACAACCCCCTATGTCCCACCTGAAACATCTGTATCCTTGAACGTTAAGCTGCCAATCCTGTCCTTCCCTTAACCAAGTCTCTGTAATAGCAACAACTTCTTAGTTCCAAGTACTAATCCAAGCTCTAAGTTCATCTGCCTTATCTGTTACACTTCTTGCATTGAAATAAATGCACCAGTCCCTCTTTGATCAGCATCTGTTCTTTCTCTGAGTCTTAATGGCCCTAATCTCTGTTTCCCCTTCAGTTGATTGACCTTTGCTTTGGTTCTCATCCTCTGCCAAACTAGTTTAAATCCTCCCGAGCACCAGAATATTTATGCCCTTCTGGCTCAGATGCAACCTGTCTTTCTTGTACAGATCCCACCTGCCCTGGAAGAGATCCCAATGGTCCAGATATCTGAAACCCTTCCTCCTACACCAGCTGTTTAGCCATGTGTTGAGCTGTACTATCTTCCTATTTCTAGCCTCACTGGCATATGACATAGGACATAATCCTGAGATTACAGCCCTCGAGGTCCTGCTTTTTAACTTTCTACCTAACTCCCTAAACTGCTGGTGCAGAACCTCATCACTCTTCCTACCTATGTTGTTAGGACCAATATGTACCACAATCTCTCGTTGTTCACCTTCTCCCTTCAAAATGCTTTCTGCATGTTCAGAGACATCCTGGAGTCTCTTTCACATCCACAGAAGCACCTATCTGCATCCCTAACTATAAAGTCCCCTATAACTACTGCTCTAGTGGGCATGTATGGGGTGTCAGGGAGGGGTAGTACCTCTGCAGGGGGGGACATGTCGCGTCCTTTTATGGCGGTTTGTCCACTCTTTGTCGCCACCTGGCACTCAGCTCTCACTTGTGGCTCCCCGTAGCTGTTTGCATGCAACAGTGGCTACACCCCAGGCAATGGCTTCGACAAGTCAGCTAAACCAGGTGAGGGTAACCGACAGGTCTCAACCCTCGGTGAGACAGGGAGATGCCTATCCCAGCATGTAAAGACAGACTCCGGCAGATTGAGCGGACGAGACCAATGGAAGCGTTGCAGAACACGAAGAGCAGGACTAGACACAAAGACGTCCTGGCCATCTACTGCACCTAGTCCCATCTCCAGCCATCTTGACTCTTGTCTTGCCACTGGGTCTAGATGGGAATTGAGAAGAGAGAGTGAGGCTGATGCTGCGCAACTCTCCCTCACTTTAATCCAAATCAAACGCTAGTCTCGACACCACCATCATCATCATCATCATCATCATCAGTGTCCTGTTCAACCCTTGAAGTCCCGTGGCAATGCGTGAGCGACAAAGCAGCAGGTGTGGATACACTGGGAGCTGTAGTCATGGACCTGCACACAGGTGGCTCAAGTCTAATGGTCGTTTTCTGCTGATCGAAGCAGCAGTGAAATTTGGCATCCACCCTGGGTGACTGAGCAGTCCTCTTCAGGAACGCACTGTTCACCTCCGTAGAATAAGGAAGGGGCTAGAAAAGGTGCCCTAAACATTGCCTGCTTCATTACACTCTGGCCAGTTTACATGCGGCTGGCAGGGATCCCATCTTGAAGTCGAACAAACAAAATAAAACACAAGGTGACACCACTCACCATTGGCACTTGGAACGTGCGCATGCTTTTGGACGACCCTACAGCAGACAGACCAGAGAGAAGAATAGCCTTAGTTGTCAGAGAGCTTGCAAGGTACAACAGTGACATTGCAGCCCTGAGTGAAACTCATCTTGATGTGGGTATGCCGGCGTTGGACTGGCGTAAACACAGTAAAAAGTCTGACAACACCAGGTTTTAGTCCAACCGATTTATTTGATAATAGACTCACAAGCTTTCGGGGTTAGTCCCTTCGTCAGGTGAAGGGAGAGTTCTGGCCTCAGACAGAGCATATAAAGCAGAGACAGTTTAGAGATTACTGATTAGAATGCGAATCCTTACACCTAACCTGCTGTTCAAGACCTGAAGTGGCTGACAATGTGAGTGGAAGGAGCACTGATCACAGGTTAAAGAGATGTGTATTGTCTCCAGACAGTACAGTAAGTGAGGTTTTGCAAACCCAGGCAAGTCACGGGGGTTACAGATAGTGCGACATGAACCCAAGATCCCTGTTGAGACCGTCCTCATGTGTGCGGAACTTGGCTATCAGTCTCTGTTCAGCGACTCTGCGCTGTCGTGTGTCGTGAAGGCCGCCTTGGAGAATGTTTACCCGAAGGTCAGAGGCAGAATGCCCGTGACCACTGAAGTGTTCGCCAACAGGAAGGGAACAGTCTTGCCTGGTGATTGTCGAGCAATGTTCATTCATCCGTTGTTGTAGCGTCTGCATGGTCTCCCCAATGTACCATGCTTCGGGACATCCTTTCTTGCAACGTATCAGGTAGACAATGTTGGCCGAGTTGCAAGAGTATTTACCGTGTACCTGGTGGATGGTATTCTCACGTGTGATGATGGTATCCATGTCGATGATCCAGCATGTCTTGCAGAGGTTGCTATGGCAGGGTTGTGTGGTATTGTGGTCACTGTTCTCCTGAAGGCTGGGTAGCTTGCTGCGAACAATGGTCTGTTTGAGGTTGTGTGGTTGTCTGAAGGCAAGAAGTGGGGGTGTGGGGATAGCCCTGGCGAGATGTTCGTCTTCATCAATGATATGTTAAAGACTCCGGAGAAGATGTCGTAGCTTCTCCGCTCTGGGGAAGTACTGGACGACGAAGGGTACTCTGTCCACTGTGTCCCGTGTTTGCCTTCTGAGGAGATCGGTGCGGTTTTTCGCTGTGGCGCATCGGAACTGCCAATCTATGAGTCGAGCACCATATCCTGTTCTTATGAGGGCATCTTTCAGGGTCTGGAGGTGTCTGTCACGATCCTCCTCATCTGAGCAAATCCTGTGTATACGGAGGGCTTGTCCATAGGGAATGGCTTCTTTAACATGTTTAGGGTGGAAACTGGAGAAGTGGAGCATTGTGAGATTGTCTGTGGGCTTGCGGTACAGTGAGGTGCTGAGGTGACCGTCCTTAATGGAGATGCATGTGTCCAAGAATGCAACTGATTCTGGGATCAGTGCTCCTTCCACTCACATTGTCAGCCACTTCAGGTCTTGAACAGCAGGTTAGGTGTAAGGATTCGCATTCTAATCAGTAATCTCTAAACTGTCTGTGCTTTATATGCTCTGTCTGAGGCCAGAACGCTCCATTCACCTGACGAAGGGACTAACCCCGAAAGCTTGTGAGTCTATTATCAAATAAATCAGTTGGACTAAAACCTGGTGTTGTCAGACTTTTTACTGTGAAACTCATCTTGCCAACGTAGTTCGGTTGACTGAAAATGGAGGTGGATACACTTTTGTCTGGAATGGTCGTGGCAGTGATGAGCGTCGTGATGGAGTTGGATTCGCCGTCAGGAGTCACCTTGTTCGGAAACTTGATAGTCTACCCAAGGGTGTGAACGACCGGCTTATGACATTACAGCTTCCGCTACAGAACAGAAGTGAAGCCACCCTGATCACAGCCTATGCCCCCACAATGAACAACTCAGACGAGATGAAAGACAAATTCTACGAAGCACTAGACACCCTACTATCAGCAGTGAGCAGTGCCGACAAGCTGATCTTGCTTGGCAATTTCAATGCAAGAGTAGGGTGTGACTCTGCAACCTGGCAGGGAGTCATTGGGAGGCATGGAGTGGGCAAGTGTAACAGTAATGGCCTACTCTTAATGAAGACCTGTGCAGCATACAACCTCCTCATCACTAACACAACATTCTGTCTGCCTACCCGTAACAAGACCTCTTGGATACACCCCTGCTCTAAGCATTGGCATCTTATCGACCATGTCATTGTCAGGAGAAAAGACAGGCAGGATGTCAGAGTAACCAAGGCCATGTGTGGTCTGACTGCTGGGCAGATCACAGGCTCATTGTCTCTAAAATGAGGCTCAGCATCAGACCCAAGAGGCGACCACAAGGAAGCATGGTTATGAAAAGAATCAATGCGGCCAAGCTAAGGAATCCCAGCATAGCTTCAGCTCTGGCTGAAGAATTAGAAATCAAGATAGCTGACATACACCTCGCAGGCAGCACTGAGGACGACTGGGAATGCTTCAGGGATGTTCCCCATACATCTGCACTGAAGATGCTCGGGCCCTCTACCCGCAAGCAGCATGACTGGTTTGGTGAGAATGATGAGGAGATACAGGCTGTACTTGTTGAAAAGCACCGTCTTCATCAGGCCTGTCAGAATGACCCATCATCAGCTGCCAAGAAAAATGCTTTTACCAGTGCTCGCAGGACAGTCCAGAATAAACTGCATAAAATGCAGGATGCCTGGCTGAGCGCCAAGGCAGATGAAATACAAGGATATGCTGACAGAAACGACTTGAAACGGTTCTATGAAGCCCTCAACACTCTCTATGGACCTCAATCTCTCAGGAGTTCCCCTCCTGAGTACAGATGGTACAACTCTCATTACAGAGAGGCTCAGATCCTGCAGAGATGGGCTGACCACTTTGAAGCCATCCTCAACCGACCGTCATCTGTTAACGATGAGGCAATAGACAATATTCCCTACGTTGATATCAACAGTGCCATGGATGACCCACCGGTAGTAGCTGAAGTCATGAAAGCTGTCAGCCAGCTATCCAGTGGCAAAGCTGCAGGGTCAGATGCCATACCCACAGAGATCTACAAAGCTGCTGGTCCTGTACTTATCGAGAAGCTCACCGAGTTGTTCCAGTCCTTTTGGAAGCAAGGATCCATTCCTCAAGAACTTAAGGATGCTTCCATCGTACACCTCTAAAGAGGAAGGGCAATCGGCAAGTATGCGAGAACCACTGAAAAATCTTGCTGCTCTCCATCACAGGAAAAACCCTTGCAAGAGTCCTGCTAAACCGTCTGGTCACTCATCTGGAGCTGGGCCTGCTTCCAGAGTCACAGTGCGGCTTTTGCAAAGGTCGCGGGGCTATTGACATGATTTTTGCTGCGTGCCAACTGCAGGAGAAGTGTCAGGAGCAGAATCGCGAGCTCTACACAACCTTTGTTGACCTCGCGAAAGCCTTCAACACTGTAAGCTGACAAGGGCTGTGGAGGATCATGTCAAAGTTTGGCTGCCCTCCCAAATTCAGATGGTACACCGGTTCCATGATGGCCAGAGTACTGGATGGCGGAGAATCCTCTGAGGCATTCCAAGTCACCAAAGGCATCAAACAGGGCTGTGTGCTCGCACCTACACTGTTCAGCATGATGTTAACTGTCATGCTGAATGATGCCTTCCAGGACAGTGTTGCTGGAATCAGCCTCAAGTACAGAGTGGATGGGAGGCTCTTCAACCTGTGGAGACTTCAAGCAATGACCAAAGTGAAGGAGACCATTCTAAGAGACTTCCTCTTTGCCGGTGACTGCATCCTGTATGCTGGCTCAGAGCCAGAGATGCAAGTCAGTATGGACAAGTTTTCCACGGCTTGTGACAACTTTGGATTCACCATCAACATTAAAAAGACTGAAGTCATACACCAGCCTGCTCCTCATGCTCCGTACACGGAACCCATAATCACAATCAAAGGGCAGAAACTATAGGCAGTAGACCAGTTCACTTATCTTGGCAGCATGCTCTTCCGAGCCATGACTATTGATACAGAAGTTAACTGCAGAATAGCAAAGGCAAGTTCTGCCTTCGGTAGACTGCGCTCCACTATATGAGAATGTTGATGAATCAGCCCAGCAACAAAACTGAAGGTCTACAGCGCCATGGTACTGTGGACTGTGTACTGTGGACTGTGTATCAAAGGCATGCAATTCAGCTCAATCATTTCCACATGACTTGTCTTCGCAGAATATTACGCATCAGATAGCAAGATAAAGTACCAGATACTGAAGTTCTCTCTAGAGCAAGTCTACCATCAGTCCACACACTGCTGATGAGAGCACAGGCCCGGTGGGCAGGTCATGTCATCCGTATGCCAAAGGAGCGCATAAGCAAGCCGCTCCTTTTGGGGAACTCTCTGCTGGAAGATGCTCGCATGGAGGGCAGAAGAAACGTTTAAAAGACACACTCAAGGCCTCCCTGAAGTCGCTGGACATAGACATAACCACCTGGGAAACGCTGGCACAAAACTGCCCTACCTGGCGCTGCCTAATTCACAAGGGCTGTCAAGCTTATGAAGCAAGGTGCATTGCTGAATCTCAACTTAAACGCGAGCTGCACAAGTCCAGAAACACCAGCGCAACAACTACAGTGCCTACACAAGTCTGTCCAATATATACCAGGACATTCCGTGCCCAAATTGGCCTGATCAGTCATCTTCAGACACACCGCAACCAGCCTCAAAATGATTAATGGTGTCAAGGTCCTCATCGACGACGATGGATGAACAACAACAGCTCAAGTGCTCTTTGATCCTCACTGGCTCTTTGACCCACCCCATCCAACACCCACACCACCCCCAACCCCCCACCCCCTTCAACCCCCCAAACTCCCCCACCATCCCAATCCCCACCCACCTCAAGCTCTCCATCTCTCCACCCCACCCCCAACCTCCTTCACTCCCCCACCCCATCCTCCACCCCTCACCCCCCTCCACTACCTCCCGCCCCACCCCCATCCACCCTTCTACCCTCCACCCCACCACTCCTCCACCAAAACCCTCTCCATCCTCCTCCAACTACCCCACCCCACTTCCCTCTAAGCCATCCCCCACCATACCCCTCCTCCACCCCCACCACACCCCCTCCTCCACCTCCACCTACCCCCTCCACCACCACCCCCTCTACTACCCCACCTGCACCCCCACCCACCCTCCACCTTTTCGACTCCCCCACCTCCTCCACATCCCCACACCTCCACCTCCCAACTCCCACACCTCTAAGCCCCACTCCCCACCCCCTCCTCCACCCCTCTACCCCCCTCCTCCATCCCCCTCCATTCCTTCTCTTCCACTTCCCCACCCCACTCCTCCACTCCCACAACACACTCCTACACCTCCTCCACCCTCTCCCACTCACCTTTTCCACCCTCCTCCACCATCCTCCACCACCCCCTCTCCCCCACCACCCCCTTCCTCCCAACACCCACCTCCCAACCAACATCCACCCAACACCCACCCCCACCTCCATCCCCACCCCCATCCCTATCCCCCAACCAACACCCACCCCTATCCCCCAACGTCCCCCTTCCCTCCAAATGAAGGCATTAATTTTCTATCTTGTTTGCCGGTCTCAATATAGGGAAAATGATATGGTTTACTAACCATATGAGCAAAGCAAAGGTCCAGGTATTGCTGCCAAATTAAAGGTGCATTCAATGTGCCTACCATCATTAACGTATAAATCACTGAAAAACTTGTTGGATTGATCAAATACCATGTGAATGGCAGTTCATCAGAAGTTGATTAACGATTCGCACCACTCTGCCTCAATTTCCCTGAGTGTTTCATGAAGTTGCTGTATTTACACCTTAATTGACTATTAAGCTCGCTGAAGAAAAATAAGACTGGTACTTAATAACCCTTGTTCCATTTTAATGAGGAGATTTATATTCCTGCAATACTCCTGAGGTGCAAGTCACGAGTGTGATAGAATATTCACTACTTGCTTTGATGAGTGCAGCTCCAGCAGAACTCAAGACATCATCCAGGACAAAGCAACCTGCTTGACTGCCACGCCATCCACAAACTTTGATTTATTATTTTCACATGTATTAGTATGCAGTGAAAAGTATTGTTTCCTGCATGATATACAGACAAAGAATACCATACATAGAGAAGGAAAGGAGAAAGTACAGAAGGTAGTGCTATAATAATAGCTACAGTGTAGACAAAAATCAACTTAACGTGAGGTAGGTCCATTCAAAATTCTGATGCAGTAGGGAAGAAGCCATTCTTGAGTTAGTTGGTTCATGTCCTCAGACTTTTGTATCTTTCTCCCGATGGAAGAAGGTGGAAGAGAATATGTCCTGGGTGCATAGAGTCCTTAATTATGCTGGCCGCTTTTCCAAAGCAGTGGGAAGTGTAGACAGTGTTAATGCGCGGGAGGCTGGTTTGAGTGATGGACTGGGCTTCGTTCACTACCCTTTGGAGTTTCTTGCGGTCTTGGACAGAGCAGGAGCCATACCTAGCTGTGATACATCCGGAAAGAATGTTTTCTATGATGCATTCCACCTCATCCACTAAAAAAGGCAGTACAGTGACACAGTGGTCAGCACTGCTGTCTCACAGGACCAGGGACTCGGGTTTGATTTCCCAGCTTGGGTCACTGTTTGTGTGGAGTTTCCCCACTTCTGTGTGCATTTCCTCTGGGTGTTCTGATTTCCTCCCACAGTCTGAAAGATGTACTGGCTAGGTGCATCACTAAATTCTCTCTGTGTGCCCAAACAGGGGATTTTCAAAGTAACTTCATTCCAGAATTAACGTCAGTCTACTTGCGACACTAATAAATAAACTTTAAACAGTCACTCCCTCCAGCAGGTGCAGCCACATTCACCATGTACAAGATACTCAGCAGCAACTCACCAAAGTTCCTTAGACAGCACCTTCCAAACACACAATCATTACCACCTAAAAAGGCAAGGACAGCAGATAGATGTGAACAGCACTACCTGGAAATTTTCCTCCAAATCACTCGACATCCTGACTTGGAAATATAATGTTTTTCCTTCACTGTCACTAAGTCAATATCCTGAAACACCTTTTCTAACAAAAGAGGGTGTACCTACATCACAAGAACTGCAGCATTTTGAAAAGACAGCTCCACCACCTTCTCAAAGGCAATACGGGATGGGCTATAAATGCTGGTCTAGACAGTGCCACACACATCCAACAAATGAATAAAATAATCTCCAGCCCAGAAACTAACAATTTATACTGTGATGTCTTTTTCCAACAGGTTATAAATTATCATTCAAGATTTTTAAAAACATAAAATATTGCATTTTAATTTTATCTCTTAATCCAATCTTTTATTTCACCATTTTATTTCTTGTTCTGTACCTGATCTGGCTCTATTGTTATCATAAATATTCATTCCCTTCACCACTAGCAAACACTGACAGCAGTGTGTACCATCTACAAGATACATTGCAGCAACCTGTCATTCTCCCTTGACAACATTTTCCAAATGCACGACTTTTATTACAAAGAGGAACAAAGCTACCAGACATATGGTATCATCACCTGTAAATTCCTCTCCAAGTTACACACCATCCTGCCCTGGAACTGTATCACTGTTCCTTCACTGTCAATAGGTTAAAATCCTGGAACTCCCTTCCTGAACAGCAGTGTGAGTGTACCTACACCACATGATTCAATACTGTGGTTTACCAACACCTTCTCAAATTACAGATAAGGAACAGATGTTGGCCTGGCCAGCCATGCCATGTCTCATGAAAGTATAAAATAATTGGACCCTGACTCAGGGAAATGTGATTGCTTCACTGTGATCATCTGGTCTTGCTGAAAATCAATGAACTTTCGACTGGGCCACCAAATCCCAATGGTGGGTCCTATCATGACGTAGCTGGAAAATCTTGGCCTACATTCCAGAAAAAAAATCCCAGCAAAAATCTGCTATTGTTTCATTGCCAAATATCATCGGCTTTCCAGAAATTTTCTCAGTCTTCTTGTTCACATTCAAAAAAATGCGAAAGGGGGAAAAGTCACTATCAAAATACAGGGAGGAATAAGATCATAAGACCATAAGAAATAGGAATGCCATTCAGCACCTCGAACCTGCTCTACCATTCAATAGAGTCATGGCTGATCCGACATTCCCGACGTCCACCTGCCCTTTCCCCGTAACCCTGGATTCTTTTACTAATCAAAAATCTATCTATCTCAGCCTTAGATATACACAACTGGGGAATTTTCGTCCAGCCCGCCATGTGAATTGTAGCAGTCAGGGAGCAGACCGTGCAAAGGTCCATTGACCTCGGGCGGGATTTTCCAGTTTTGAGGTGAACATAATTGGAAAATCCCGCCCAAGGTCTCTGTTCCCACAGGTCTCTGTGGCAAGGAGTTCCAAACACTCTTATCCCTCTGAGAGAAGAAATTGCTCCTCATTTCTGTCTTAAATTGGTTTTCCTTTCTTCTGAAACTATGCCCTCTGATCCTAGACTCCCCCATGAGGGGAAACATCCTCTGAACATTTACTCTGTTAGATCCCTTAAGAATCCACATGTTTCAATGAGATCACCTCTCATTCTTCTAAATTCCAAGGAGTGGAGTTCCAACCTGTTTAACCTTTCCTCATAAGACAATCCCTCCATATTGGAAACCTTCCTAGTGAGCCTTCTCTGAACTGTCTCCAATGAAATAATATCTTTCCTTAAATAAAGGGACGAAATCTGCTCACAGTACTCCAGATATAGTCTCACCAGTGCCTTGTACAGTTGCAGCAAGACTTCTCTACTCTTATACTCCAACCCCCTTGAAAGGAGGGCCAACATTCCATTAGCCTTCCTGATTACCTGCTACACCTAAGTGCTAGCTTTCTGTATTTCATGCACAAGTATCCCTAAGTCCTTTTGTGTTGTAGGTTTCTGCAGTTTTCCTCCATCTAAACAATGCTCTGATCTTTTGTTCTCCCTTCCAAAAGGAACAACTTCACATTTTCCCAGATTATACTACATTTTCAACTTTTTACTTACTTAACCTATCAATACCTCTTTGCAAACTGCTTCTATCCTTCTTGCAACTTGCCTTGCTTCATATTTTTGTGTCATCTGTAAATTTGGCTACAATGTATTCATTTCCTTGCTCCAAGTCATTAATATATATTGGTCCCAGCACTGATCCCTGTGGAACCCCACTGGTTACAGCCGCCAACCTGAAAAAGAACCCCTTCTCCCCATTTGCTTTATCCCGCCTATTAGCCAATTCTCTATCCATACCAATATACTACCTCCAACATCATGGGTTCTTATCTTATGACTAAACCTTTTGTGAAGTATCTTGTCAAACACCTTCTGGAAGTCCAAATACAATGCAACTGGTTCCCCTCTATCCACTGTGGATGAGACTTCCTTGAAAAACTCTAGTAAATAAGTCAGACATGATTTCCCTTTCATGGAACCATGTTGATTCTGCTTGATTAGATCATGACTTTCCAAGTATGCCTCTATTACTTCCTTAATAATTTTCTGTCTACCTACCACTAAATGCGTATGTAAGGCTGGAATTTGAACTCTACGCAGTTCCTCAGTGTATTTCCTTGTGACTGTATTTTCTAAACTTAATGACATGGCCCAATTATTACGATTAGGCTAATTGGCCTATAGTTACCTGCTTTTTTGCCTCCCTCCCTTTTTGAATAGGGATGTCACATTAGTAGTTCTCCAATCTTCTGGTACTTCTCCAGAATCCAAGGACTTTTGAAAAATTAAAACCAATGTTTCCACTATCTCTGTGGCCACTTTTTTTGGATCCTAGGATGCAAGTCATCAGGGCCATGGGACTTACCTGCCTTTAGCCCCATTAGTTTGTCTAATACCTTGTCTCTAGTGATGGTGATGGCATTTAATTCCTTCCTCATATTCTTTAGTATTAATGGGATGTTCAAAGTATCTTCCACTGTAAAGACTGATGCAAAGGACAGTATTTTATGACCTCACTCGTCCTGAAACCATAAAATCGTACCTGAGGTCAATGGACCTTTCCATGGTCCGCCCCTGCCCACTCCGATTCCTGTGGTGAGGGTGGAGTAAAATTCTGGTGAAAGTATCTGTTTAGCTCCTCTGTCATTTCCTTGTTCCCAGCAAGTACCTCCCCAAATTCATTTTCTTATGGTCTACATTAACTTTGAACTTTCTCTTTTTATATATTTAATGATCGTTGGTATAAATCCTGCATCTCTTAAAACTTTGCATTTATTTATACACAGGCTTCCTTAGAAAATGAATGGATTGTTCGTCATTTGTGGGCTTGATAAGTAAATGCTTTTTTATGTTGTCAAGTAGGAAGGTGCATAGAATGTATTGGAAAAATCTGATCGTTATGGGACAAATATTTTCTGAAAAACATTGAGGGCGTCTGATGAGGACATCTGTCATTGCATTTTCATTGATTGCATTGCTAAAGAGAAGAACATTTAAATTACTTACAGTTTTGTTACAGTAGAGGAAACGGCTGGCACAGCGAGAAGCCCTGCGTCATCACAAGTGACAGTCATACCTGTACACGTGCATTGTTCTGGGTACACATAAAGTGCTAGAAGGAAGGATATGACTGTCAATGAAGTAATAGTTACCATATTTCGTACAATATCGTAAAGGTGTGAGTCATAATTGTGTTTGTCTGGAGGAAATTTTTTCTATGTAAACTGAGAGATGCAACTCTGGGAAATTTAATCTTTTTTTCACCCATGAACTTCTCCGTGGCTCCAAAAAAATGAGCACGCTAGAATTTCTTGGCAATGGATGAAGTTTTTTTTTCATATGGAAAGCATCAATCTACAAATGGAGTAAAACGTATGTCTACTCACAACAATCTTCTGATTCATCATCAACATGTTTAACTTGGTTAAAGTACCAGTCTACGAGGTTTGGCCAGCCATGGAGATCAGCTGAAATGGGAAAAAATTAAGCAAGTAAGTGATGCAGTAGGTTATGTCAAAGTTTTATAGAATCATAGACTCCCCACAGTGCAGGAGGAGGCATTCAATCCATCAGGTCTGCACCGACTCTCTGACTGAATATCTTATCTTTACCTAGCCCCTCTATCCTGCCCTATTCCCCTAACCCTACACATTTACTAATGGCCAATCCACCTGACCTACATATCAATTTACCATGGCCAATCCACCTGACCTACATATCAATTTACCATGGCCAATCCACCTAACCTTTACTCTTAGGATAAGCTCTACATTAACTTTCAATTCTGAACCCATACAAAATTGAGGTCACTTTGAGATATTTGAAGAGAAAATAATTAGAATTTTTTTTGCAACTCTATTTGGAACAATTCGGATTGCGAAGATCTGCAAGAAGAAACATGGTTTTATTTCATCCTGTGTAACACTGTCAGTAAAACTGCTTTGGACAAGTTATAGGGCCTAGCTCTGCTCAGCCATACACAAGCTTAACCAATATCATTAGCAGTGTTAACCTTTATCCACACTATACCTACCACAATCATCCTCATCAGCTCCATTTTCACACTCAATGATACCATTGCAATGTAGAGGCTGTGGTAGACACACACTGAGATTGCCACATGGGAAGTATCCAAGGGGGCAGAAAATAGTTTGAAATGCTGGATAAATTGCATTGGAAGCTGCAAAAAGAAAATGAAAAGATAACATATATCAGTCTAAAAGTAGGGTTTCCAATTTGAAAATTGTATGGAATTGCTCTGCATAACAGATTATTTTAATCCTGACTTAATTTAAAACTAGGAAAAAAAGTAAAGATTGCTAATTCATTTAAGTCTATGAAAAATTCCGCTGGCTTACCAGTTAATATTGAAAGTTATGTTCTGCACCATAATGATAATGATAGTGATAATGCACCCCCAAACTTCATCAGTGCCAGTAATTAAATCTTTATGATGCTGCATCCAAGTTTACAAGAGGGCTCCATAGCTGATTTAGGCTGTGAGCCACATGGTGTGGTCCTAATCCCACAAATCCTAGGTCACACTAAGCCTGCTCATCTCAGCAAAGGCTATAATTGGGCTTGGGAAGAACATGCTTAATAAAACAATGCAAGCACAAGACAAGTGAGGACTGGGTGAGAGGATCACTGCGTGTATTTCAACCCCTACATGCTCATTCTCCAGGAGCAGAGGAGCTAAATACATTTTATAATTCCTACTTTCTCTAAGCTATTAACCTTTCTCACCTACTCTTGTACTTCATGATACATAAGCAGTAAGAGCAAATCAAATCGCTGTGCTAGGAAAGCAAATTGTTCTTGCTTGTGAAGCAAAACCCTAAGCTTTAAGAACATAAGAAAGTAAGAAATAGGAGCAGGAGTTGGCCATTAGCCCTTCGAGACTGCTTTGCCATTCAATAAGATCATGGCTGATCTTGTAGTGGATCAGTTCCATTTTCCCGCTTTCTCCCCATAACCCTTAATTCCCTTGTCTATCAGAAACCTATCTACCCGTGATTTAAATATATTCAGCGAGGTAGCCTCCACCATTTCAACGGGCAGAGAATTCCAGAGATTCACTACCCTTTGAGTGAAGAAGTTTCTCCCCAACTCTGATCTAAACTGCTCGCCCCTTATTTTGAGGCTGTGCCCTCTAGTCCTATGTCAACTAACATTGCAGTTTGTGAAACAAATATCTTTTTGCATTTCCAAGAAAAAGCAGTATTGGTGGAAAAGTGTAGAAGGAACATTTGACTGCTCTCTCTGACCTTTGAGTTTTTACTAGGATATCAGAAAAATATTGCATGATGAATCAAATCCATGCAATACCACATCTGAGATTGCTTGTTACTGACATTGGGTGTGAAACATTGAAGAAGTGTTCTCTCGAACAATGTCCAACACAAAGTTTTTGCAGCACAGAAACAGCCAATTAGACCAACAAATCCATGTCAATGTTTATGATCCACATGAACCTCCTCCCGCCACAATTCCTCTAAGCCCATCAACATAGTATTTTAATCTTTTCTCAATTGTGTACTTCCCCTTAAATGCTTAACCTCAACTACTCCTTGTGATATCAAGTTCCACTCTCTAGTAATTCTCCAGGTAAAAATGTTTCTCTAGAATGTCCTTGAATATTGGATTTCATAGGATCTCGCTTATATTTGTGCCCCCATCATCATTCTGCATCACCAATCAGCCATCCAGCTAACTGAGTTAAGAGATTGAAGCAGTTAGGTTTGTATCCACTAAAGTTAAGAGAACTAAGAGGCAACTTGATTGAAACCTTTAAGATCTTGAGGGATATTGACAGGCTGGATGTGAAGAGGATGTTTCCTCTTGTCAGAGAATCTAGAACTAGGGTTACTGTTTAATTATAAATGATCACTCACTTAAGACAGGGTTGCAGAGAATTATTTTCTTTCAGAGGGTCGGGAATCTCTGAAACTCCTTTCCTCAAAAGGCAGTGAATATTTTTAAGGCAGGGCTACATTGATTCTGAATTACAAAGGTGGGGCGGGGTGGGGTGGGGGGGCATGCAGGTGAAACGTTATTGGGGATAGGTACAAATATGAGATTAAGGTTACAATCTGATGAGCCATGATCTTTTGAATAGTGGAGCAGGCTCAAGGGGCCGATTAGCCTACTCCTGCTCCTAATTTGTATGTTTGTATGAAGTAAGAACGGCATTTAATAAGATACAAAACAATAAAGTTGAAGACCCAGGTGATATAGCTACTGAATAAATTAAGAGTTTAAAATACGTTGGAATAAGCAAACTTGCCTTCATCTTTAATTAAGTTTACAACACAGTGTACTTTAAATCATGTTCTCTGCAGCTATCACAGCTTCAGTTTTTTTCATTGTGGCACCAACTGTCTAGAGATATCCTTTCATTGCTGCTTCAATGGCTTAAATGGGGTTTTATTTATTTTTACTATGTGGCTCAGGTGCTTTCTGGAATTTTTTATGACCTTGCATTGTGAGAGGGAAGATTTGATTGACAAATCAAAGTCAGGTGGTTCCTCCCCATAAAAACCCAAGGTTTAATTTTCAGTTTTAGTTTAGAAGAGGATTGTCAGTGAACTGGAAACCAGTGTTTCTCTCCCTGGTATTATGGAGTCTACTGGCTAGCTGGAAGCAGGTCTCCTGGCATTTCTGGAGTGGAATATCTGCTGTTGGTGGTTGGCTGGCCTAGAGTCTCTCTCTCTCCCTAGTATTTTGGGAAGCTATTCTGACTTCAAACTGTTTAGGGTATATATCCAGAGAGCTGCTAGAAGTTACAAGGCCGGGAAATCAAGAGTTTCAATTCTCCACCCAAAGGTCTAAATTCCAGCACCACAGGAACATTTGTAGTTTATGGCTGAACCTGTGGCAAAGGTTTTGTTAATGGGATTCGTTTGGGTGTTTAGCTGTTAAGGTTTATACAAATCATGGTATTTTTGTCTGTAATTGGTAAAGATTATTGCTAATTTTCTTTCTTTACATGTTAACTAGTGGGCTTAAATAAACTTTGTTTGTTAAAAGCTCCTTAGTAGGTCTGTTGAATCATACCTGAAGTGAAGCACCTTATGCTCATCCTAGCCAAATTCAAAGTGCAAAATTTATAACCCAGGTAGACTTCATAAAACACTTTGGAGTTTCTGACCTCAATTATAACAGTAGTAATCCCAGGCAAGATATTCTCTGATATCTGAAAGACGTACTGGTTAGGTGCATTAGTAACGCTAAACTCTCCCTCAGTATACCTGAACAGGTGCTGCAGTGAGGCAACTAGGGGATTTTCCCAGTAACTTCATTGCAGTGTTCATGTAAGCCTATTTGTGACACTAAAAAATAAAATAAACTTTAAACTAATTTGCAAAATCTCTAGGGAACTCTTAACTTGAAGAATAGCTTCAATAAAAATTTTTGACATTCTCAGTTTGCATTTTTGGTTCCAATTTTCTGAACCATTTCACATATTAATAATATATTCCATAAGGTCTGTTTCCTGGGCCTTGCATGACCCCATTCTTCACTTAATCTAAGATTTATTGTTACACAGTAACAAAATGTCCTTTTCTTTTCTGAACCTTCTGGTTATGAATTTGATCCTAATCTCTGCCTTTGAGTTATAAAGTGTGTTGGAACAAGTGTGCAGATCTCAGCAGCAATGAACTAATTTAAATGTTGAAACAGTATTTGTATCTTTTTAAGACTATGATCCTCCAGTAGGTATGATCCAGCAGCAGTTTTCTAAACATGTATGTGTACAGTGGTTATAGTGTAAATGCATTTTGAACTTGAACTCAAGAGTGATCCTGACACCAGAGTGAAATGGAGTGAGACTTCTTGCAAGATAAAGTCTCATCATGCTTCACTTTAGAATGGCACACTGCAATGGAGGGCCTCGAGTTATTACTTAAGACAAAGGACCCCAAGTTGTACTGTTTTCAGGTGTGAACTTGGTAAAAGCCGAGTGTGAGGCAAATAGCACAATTTGCACCTGCCTCTGCGCTCGGCCCCCTTTACCTAGGCCCGAAAATGGCTGCAATTGAGACTGTGCCCAAAATGGGTGCGACAGCCATTTAAATGCACTTACATACATTTCAATTGACTTAATGCACTGCACACCCAACCTTACTGACACTTCCCCCTTTACCATTGTGTTCACCCATCCAGAATCGGTGTGAAACAGACATGCTCTACAAAAGTCCGATTCGGACACTCTGATTACTGAGGAGATAAGTGCCAGGCATCCAATGGCTCTCTGCGTAAGACTGGTTATGGGGAGGGGGGGGGGGGGGGGGGGGGGGGTGGGGGCATGGAATGTGGGTCCGATGGCCCTCTGCTTGCGATTGGTGGGTGGGGAGGGGGGTTCCATTGCCACTCTGCCTGAGATCAGTGACGGGGGAAAGGATGTCAGTTGCCAGTCTGCCTGAGATCAGTGAGGGGGAAGGGGAGTCTGCTTCCACTCTGCCTGAGATCAGTGGGGGGGAAAGGGGGATCTGCTGCCATTTTGCCTGAGATCAGCAGGGGTGGGGGGGGGGAACAATAGGTTTGGCTGGCAAAGGGATGGGGGGATAAGGGGGTCAATAATGTTGGGGGAGTGTGAGTCAATATCTGTGGGGCTGGGGGACGCATTATTCAGCCTGGGAGGAATGTGACAGGGGAGCCATATTCTATCTTTTTTCTCTGCGCATGCGCACATGGAGGCACTGATCGGAGCTGCAGCATTTCGGACACATTAAGCCCTGTCCGCATGTTTCTGCAGCATGATTCAGAATTGCTGATATTTTTTCAGGCAGAGTGTGTATGGGGGTGCCTGAGTCTAAAAGTTGCAAGTCTAAACATTCCCAGTTTCAAGTCCACCAAGCACTCAGAATTAAAATAGTAAAATAGGGCCCAAAGACTGAAACACATCTCTTTCCCCCAAACTTTCCCAATCTTCCAGAAAGTTCTCTGGCATCTGGCCAATGATGTCATTGGAAACCGATCACAATGTCCGATCACGGCTAATGGAGTTACTCGTAAACAACACCCAAGTGTTTATATCAAGCTGCATGTAAATTACAGCCTCACCTTATATAGTATCAATGGCTCCGACATGCCTAGTATAGTCCAAATAACTATTCCAATTTGGTCAGCAGACGAAGTGTCAGGTCACAGCTCTCAGGGCAGGTAACAATAACTACAGCCTTCTAACCAGCATCTGTGTTTAATTATAACTTGACCAAAGTTCCCAGCATGCTTGACTTTCAATGTCATAATTGCTCTTACAGCTAATATTGCCATTGCTATTGTAGTTGTTGCTGTAATCATTGTTGAAGTTGGCCCTCCAAGCACAGTTTTACCATCACACCTAAGTTACAATGCACAAGTTTAGTGTCAGTACAAAGCTAAAACCACTTTTTGCAGATGGCATACAGAAGAAAAGCAAAAGAATTAGTGCTACATTGATTGGGTAGGGAGCATGAGATGATTAATGGGCAGAACTGAGAATGGCATAGTGATGGGAAACACCAAAAGCAAGTGTGGAGTTCTAGAGAACATGGGAATTGTTAAGAAGCAGTTTAGCAAACTGGTGGTTGAAGCATGAAAACCTAGCAAACTAGAGTAAGGCTTCAGAGGGCTGGATGCCTGGTTGTCACCTGCCTATTGCTTCTAGCAGGTATATTTGAGCTTTTGAGGCCCTGAAGATGGTAATCACATGACCAACCCACGAGGAAGACCTCCAACCAGAGTTGGCAACCCGAATGTTAGTAACATCCCTTAAATTAGAGAGATAACGTAAATGAATCTGTAACACAGTAGGAGAGATTTCTCATAGTTTTACATTTCTAGATTACATGTTGGAAATCAAAAAACAATGTCTGGAAATACATAAGTAAAGGAGGATACATTCAGGACAGGTTGAGGGGAGGATTGATTGGAAATATCACAGAATAGGAAAAGCAAAACTTCACATTTGAAAATACATTTGCTAAAGGTCCCTGCATAACTGTTCAATTTATGAGAGATTAAAAACAACCTTTTCTCTCATCAGGACAATTTTCTATGTATTCTTAGTTTCTTGTAACTCAAAGGAGGTCTAAGCTTACTGTACTATAACCTTATCCAGTTTCCCTCCTCTCCTTCCTCCAAAACATTAAAATCTGAGTTCTAAAATTCTAAAATACCATCTGTACTACAGAATGTACTTCCTGTCACCTATTCGTTGGAGGAATGTGTTATTTAAAGGATAACGAAGTGACTCCAAGTATTGCGAGTTTAACTTATGAGGAATGATTAACCATGATTAACAGTGGTCAGCACTGCTGCCTGACAGCACCAGGGACCCGGTTCAATTCTGGCCTTGGGTGACTGTCTGTGTGGGATTTGTACATTCTACCCATGTCTGTGTGGGTTTCCTCTGGGTGCCCTGGTTTCCTCCCACACTCCAAAGATGTGCAATTTAGGTGGATTATCCATTGTGAGTGCACGGGGTAATGGAGATAAGGCAGAGGTGAGGGCCTGGGTAGACTTTTCTTTCAAAGAATCAGTGCAGACCTGATGGGCTGAATGGTCTACTTCTGCACTGTAGAGATTCTATGGTACTATGGCTCTATGTTTTTGAAGAAGTTTGAGATGCAGCTTTAAAACATCGTAAGTTGTTTACTATAGTGAAGGGTTACTAGAAGTGACATTGGCATGATCTGTATAAATGGATTCAAGAGGCAGCTAGATTTCATTCTGGTGAGAAAAGAGATTTAAGAATATCCAGCAGGGAGGTGTGATTACGATATAGTAAAAAGGAATAGCTATGTTGTTCCTTGTAAGCATTTCACAGATCTTATTGACCTTGCTGAGGCATCGATAATTACAAAAGACACTACTAACCCAGAATTCATATTTGAACTTCAAAGCAGAATTGTGAAATGATTTTTGCGAAGCACGGGTCTTTCTGTGCACAATTCACAGCTTTGCAGTCAATAATCCCTTAATAAGCATTCAGATCAAATAATGATGGCTGTTGCTGAGTGGAGGATTATTCCAGCTAATTTAGAAAAAGAGAAAGTGCTGCAAAGAGCAGAATAAGAAATTCAAAAGTGTAAGTCCCAGAGGGAAAATCATTCAAATAACATTGTGGGTGAAACAAAGAAAATATCTCATTCAAGGTTAGAACAAGCAAACTGTAAAAGGCAGGAACACACAGGACTCTATTTTATCATTTTGATTCTAAGTGCTTGGCAGACTTGAAACTGGGAATGTTTCAGATCTGACTTTTAGGCCCATTTTCAGGCACCCTCATACGCACTCTGCCTGAAAAAATAGCGGTGATTCTGAATCGTGCTGCAGAAGCTTGTGGACCGGGCTTAACATGGCCAAAACACTGCAGCTCAGATTGGCACCTTCAACTGTGCATGCACAGTAAAAGAAAATAGAAAAACATTCCCCTGCCACATCGTTCCCAGGCTAGAGAATGCCTCCCCCTGCCCCCAGAGACATTGCCCCACCCCCACAACATTACTGACCCCCTTATTCCCCCCCAACCCTTGCTACACAGACCAATCACAGCCCCCTGCCCCCTGCACCCCCCCCCCACTGATCACATGCTGAGTGGCAGCAGACCTCCCCCACCCCTCCGCCGTTCACACACAGAATGGTGGCGGACCCCCCTTCCCCCTCAATGATCACAGTCAGAGTGGCAGCGGGCCTTCCCCTGCCCACCCGCCGCCTCCCTCTGCCCCCCATCGATCTGACGCATAGAGTCATCTGACCCATCTCCCTCTCCCCAAATCACCGATCTGACAAAGAGGCTTGCAACTTACCTCCTCAGAAGCTGGGGCGCCCAAATCAGATCTTTGTGGACCATGTCTGTTCCGTGCTAAATCTGGACAGGTGAACACAGTGGTAAAGGGGAAAGTACAACCCATTAAGTCAATTTAAATGAATGCAAATACAGTTAAAATGATGTTGCGCCCGTTTCCGGCGTGGTCCTGACAGCAGCCATTTTTGGTCCTTGGTAAAAGGGAAACCAGCGCAGAGGTGTGTGCGGATTGCACTACTCATCTCACGACCAACTTCACCAAGTTTTTGCCCCTGAAAATGGGCACAACTTGATGGTAAAATCGGGCCCACAATATCCAGGCTATTAAGGACAAAGCAGATGCTTAAACATTGAAAGCAAAAATTGGTCCTAGTTCAATAGAGCAAATACTTGCACCAGTTTTAAAATATGTATTATGTGAAACACAATCATCCTTTTTGATGCCATAGAGGAAACCAATGAGAGTGAGGCGTACATTCATCTTGTTGTCTAACTGAAGGGAATGAACATAAGAAATTATAACATTGCAAGGAACCTCATGTACAATTAGTTCATTTTGGACTGCAGTCAATTTTATGGTGGCCAATGTGGTAGCTATTTTGTGAAGAAAATGCTCTCATAGGTAGCAGTGAGATGAATAACCAGCTAATCTGTTTTTGCTAGCATTAGTTGAAAGATGGAATGTTTGCCAGACTATCAGGAGAACTCTTCAGTAGTCTGTCAGATGATATGTTAAACCAAAACAAAATGCTTACTTGGGTGGGCATAAGAGATCGCATGATCTTTCAACTGGAATCATAGAGTTCTACTCATGTTCTGGTCAATATTTCTCCATGTTTGTAAACAACAATACCAGCAAATTCACTTAAAAAATAATCCACTCTTGTAAGTTGTTTTGCAGCAAAATAAAGATATTAGAATTTTAAACATTTACCCAAACCAGAATCTACTGACTTAGAAAGAGTGAATCTAACCAATTTATCAAATGATAAATATTGCTGATGAATGAGACTGGTATTAAAAATTGAATCCTGTCCCATTTTAAACACCTAACATTATTAGCAAGTACCCTCACATCAGATATTACATAATTAAATACAAAATAAAGCTTCCTCTAATCTGTGCTCAATAGTTCAGAAATCAAAATGACATTTTTCACTTGTCACCAGCAATTCTCAGGCTCTCTATGTGAAACTGCCAAACTAACGACAGTTTAAAGTTTGGGGAAAATGCCCTTTGGGATTGGGTTAAGAGTGCATAAATTAATTTCCCTTTCACCTGGCAGACAGAAGTTGTTTTCATCCCAACCATTTGGGCTAGTGTCCGAATTCAGGTCGCAGAGGTGAAAGGTTGGTGTGAGAAGTACTGTATTATCCAGTGCCCTCAGTTTTAAAAAAACTCAACGTTGTTGGTCATCTTTCCAACTACCTGGTGAAAATACAGCATTGACAGAAGTTTTAAATCCTCTGGTGCATCTTGGAGGCTGAAGATGTTAAGTATTTTGGGCTGGTGCAGAATAAATGCATCATGGGTACTGTTGGGAGAGTAGGTACTCATTAAGATAGATTTTTTGATGCGATTGCATACAGAGACAGCTCCCATGGTGTGCACAAAAGTGGCAGCTGCATCATCAGGAAAGTCGGTTATACTGGTGAATCCCCATTTTTAAAGTTACAAAGCCAATGCACAGGGCAGAAGGGCAAGCCCTTACTCCATCTCCTTGCTTGCTTCAAGAAACTATTCAAATTGAATTCAGTTCATGGTCCTCACAAGAGACACATCCAGGATCCAAGTTAACACCCCATCAGCTTCCACCTCCTCATCTCAGGCTTGATTTGATGCTTAATCTTAGCCAAAAGCCACCCTTTCATCCCTGCAACTCAGGGAGAGGAGGATTAAGTCCCTTCTCATTATCTACAGTGTCTCTCTGATCCCCAATGCACCAAAGAACAACAAACTACAAAATGCTGTTGATATTGCCTGCTTGCAGCTGGAAAAATCCAGTTGTGTGGAATCTGAAGGTAAGGTGACAGTTCTGACTCCAGGCAAGGCTGTCCTCGCTATGCTCTGGGTCTCCAGGTTAGTATGGAAGGTTAGTGGACCAACTACGTGACAAAAACGGTACAATTCCATGATAACATCTTTGGTGAAATACAACCTTCTCACTGATCCTTCATTGTGGTTCGTAGATGTGATGCTCCATAAACACCTTTTATTGATATGGTCTTTCTCCCAGACCTGCCCCCTCACTATCTCCTCTCCTTTCCCAGGTCACACTGCACACCAAGTTATACTTCAACAACTCCTCACTGGTCTTTTCTCTCTTACCCTGTGCAGCAAATATCCCTAAATTGCTCTAGCAACCTAAAGCAGTTATTCCTCAAACTTCACCTTGGCAAATGTAAGTCAAAAGCAACTCATCTACAGCTTGCTGAATTACATTTTAAATAACTCTAGAACTGGACCCATCATCCCTCATGGCACTCATTGTTTCAGGGTTAGGTTGACCAAATTTCATATCCCTAATAATAAATTCCAAAATTTTCCCAACCAATGATCTCAAGCTGACTGGCCTTTCGTTCCCCTTTTCTCATCCTCTGCTTTGCTGAGAGGTGGGTTATATTTATTCGATGTGAAAGCTTTTGTCAGGCTATTTCCTGATTGCACCAACCCAAAGCTGTACCCAGTTCCGAAATCTGTCATATTTTTGTATCGAGAGATATGAATGGCAAGGTTTTTGGAATGCCACCTCTTTAGGAAGGCCGGAGTGTTGAAGTGGTACAGACGCTGGTTAGAAGGCCCATTTCAGTTGTTGTGATATCAGCCCAGTTGTTTTTTATTTATTCGCGGCACATGGGCATCACTGGCTGACCAGCATTTATTGCCCATCCCTAGTTGCCCTTGTTCAGAAGACAGTTGAGATTTAACCACATTGCTGTGGCTCTAGAGTCACATGTAGACCAGACCTAGTAAGGACGGCAGATTTCCTACCCTAAAGGTCATTAGTGAACCAGGGTGGGTTTTTCTGATAATAGACAATGGTTTCATGGTCATCAGTGGATTCTTATTTCCAGATTTTTTTTTTATCCCTTACCCCTGCACATCTCTTTGCCCTCTTAAGCCACAACTATGCCTTTCCATTCCTTCATGTATTTTCCACAATCCTTAGTATGCCTCTTAATGTCCCCACATCTACTTCATGCGCCTCCTACCTGCATGCCCCTCAGATTTCAATTTCTCCTCCATGTGCTCTCATACACTTCATACCCCCTCCATATCTCATATATTCTCCATATCCCCTTTCATGGTCCCGAATAGATCCATGTCCTCTCCATGCCCTTCATATCTCTTACTTACTTTCTGTCATCATGTACCTTCCATAACAACTCATCTAGTATCCATTATAGGTAGATATCAGGAATCATGTAACAGCGATAAGAGGTCTTTGAATTGGACATGAAAAAAAGAAACCTCCAACAATCTAATAGAGCTGACATTCACATAACCATTCACACTGAAAAAAAGAATCAATTAAAGGAACTTACATTCTCTGAAATGGTCATTCAAGGAGGGATAAAAACAAGCATCTATTCAGTAACTATACCAAAGTACTTTAAGAGAATCTTAAAACTGTCGATGGAACTGTATATGTAATCTCCTGCTGTGATTAGTGATTCATAAGCTTTCAAAACTGAACCAAGCATTCACAAAGGCCTCTATTGTCAAAACAAACTCGTGCAGCTCCACATGATGAAGCCCAGTGAAATCAAAATAACAGATAGTTGGGTTTTTCTAAGATACATTAGATGGCCTGTCGATCAAAGCGGCCCAGGATCAGGTAGCTGAATTCTTCCCCATATGTTAAGGCTACAGATTATTTTCTTTAAAATTTAAATCCCAGTGGATATTTAAATCACTTCAGATCATGACACTAAAGTTCCCAAGCACTATTTTCTTCAGTTTTTAATGCATATTAGCACTTTTCCAAATGGGAAAAGTACTGTAACGCACATCAACACGTATATAATGCTGCTCAATGTAATGGTCAATTTACCTTTACAGATCAGAACCTTATAATCAATCACTGCTGTAAAAACATATCTAACTTATAATTCAGCATCCAAGAATGACATCTGAAGTTATCAAAACATTTAACATTTATCTGCCAGCATGTTCCCAGTTCCTCAGCAGACTTGCCCAAAAATCATGAACAGTCAAATAAGGTGGGTTTTCAGAAGCTTTCACAAAACTACCTGACCCAATGAAAATAAGGGAGAACATAAATAAATTTCCCTAGGTGTCAATGGCGACATGCATGTGGAATCACAATCTGAACCTGACTTAAACCTCTTCCTGTCTATGGAATATTGCCTATGGAAACTGATGCAGGCAACTTTTCAATTTCAAATTATGCTCTTGCAGACAAAGCCACACTCATTCCTGTTTTTTTCAGTGTACAAAAATCTTGGCCAAAGTATTTATTTATTATCTATGCCATTTAGTTACTCTTCATTCTAATTTCCCTTGGCTCTGCCTTGAAAAGAAACGGATTTATTTTCACCAGACTTCTTCTTCACATACCCATGGAAGAACATTGAACCCACTTTTATGTCTCTACACTTTCCCTTTTCTGTTTCCTAATTAACTTCCTTTGTCTTGTTAGTTGAATTCTAAAATCCTGCTAATCTTCAGACCTATTGCACTTTTTTAGCAACATTATAAGCCTCTTCCTTTCATATAATACTGGTATTTAATTCTTCTTATTAGCCATGGTTGGACTATTAAGAAAATGTATATTTACTGTATTGCAAATTATTAATTTTTTTTAACTATTGATTATTACTTGTTTCTGAAAGAATACATCAGAATGTAACAAGTGATTTAGTCACTTGTTTGACTCCTGGGTGAAAACAGTTAAAAATCATTGCTGTTACTGCTATATCAAAGGACAGTGGTTGGTAATAAGGGTAACAATACATTGTATTGGAACAACACTTTCAATGTTGTAAAACATCCCAAAAAACTTCACATGACTATTATCAAACAAAATTTGACACCAAGCTACATGGGGAGATACAAGAGCATGCGACCAAGTTGGAAGGTTTTAAGATATATCATAATGAGGGAAATATAGGCAGAGAGGTTTAGAGAATGAATTCCAGAGCTTAGAGCCACTGTGACCAAAAGCATGGCTCAAGCGACTGGAATTAGTGTATTTTCTCTTCACTTCAGATAATTATCCAATTCTCCTTCGAAAGCCTCAACCAAATTTACCATCACCACCGTTACAGACACAGCATTCCTGATCCCAACCACTCCTTGCCTATTGTTAACAGATCTTCTCTGCCAAATATCTTGACAATATGTCCTCTAGTTCTCAAGCCTTCCACAATGAGAAGTTTCTCATGATCTACTCTGTCCAGACCCCACATGATTTTGAAAACCTCTATCAAATATTCGCTTAGTTATCTCTTCTTCATGATGAATAGCCCCAGCTTCTTCAATCAATCTACCCAATTCAAGTTCCACATCGCTGGAACCATTCACACCAATCTTTTCCGTACTCCGTTCAATATCGTTACATTCTTCCTAAAGTACGGTTCACAGAATGGGATGTGATGCTCCAGTTTGGGGTTTGATATATCATAAATTATCATGAATTTCTTGCTTTTGTATTGTACAGTCCTTTTTGTAAAGATAAGGAGCTTGACTGCTTTATTAACTGCTATTTCAACTTGTCATGACAACTATAATGATTTGCATACATATACCGCCAGGTCCCTCTGCTCCTGTACCCCCTTGGAATTGTGCACTTTAATTTATATTTGTTGGAATTTTCTCATCCCGCCTACTGCAGGAATCGGAGCAGGTAGGACAGAAAATTTGATGGACAATTTAAAGGTCCATTAACCTCAGATGTGAATTTCTGGTCTTGTGGCTTGCAGAAGTGGAAAGTTGCGTCCATTGTTTCTCCTCATTCTTCCCACCAAAATGAATTACTTTGCACTGCTCTGCATTCTCTGCCATTTGCCTGTCCATGATACCAGCCTGTCCTCTTGAAGTTTATCATTACCTTCCTTTCTGATCATAACACGTCTCAGTATAATGTGGAATGCCAGTCAGAAGTGCATTGGAATAGTCTGGTCTGGGGGTTACAAAGATATGACTGAGGATCTCCATAACAAATTATCTGAGAGTTGGGCTTTATTGATTAATGTTACAGGAGTGAAAATAGAAGGCCACAGTGATGGCACAAATATGTGATCAGATATGAAATCGAGGTTGTGAACAGTCTAGTACAGCCTCAGACAGTTGGCATAGAGAGTGGTGAGATAGTGGCTGAGAAAGGAGTTTGTAACAGGGATCAAAGGAAATTGCTGTGGTTTTCCCAGTAGTTAGCGAGAGGAGATTTCTGCTCATGCTGTATTGGGTATTGGGTAGACAAAATGAAAATTTAGCAACGGTAAAGGAACGGAAGAGTGGGCTTCTGTGGTGCAGTGGGTAGTGTCCCCACCTCTGAACCAGAAACTCCAGGTTCAAATCCCACTCTAAGACTTGCTACCAAGGAAGGTGCATTCATAACATGTCATATAGGTTGAATATCAATTGGTAAATCCTTCCATCATATACCAATGGCAGTCAAAGTGGGACAGATTCCTGGTCAAGCTATTGCAAAATGGCTGCTACACTTGCCTACGCAACAATCATTACATTCCAAAAAGTAATTTGTGTAAAGTGTTGCTTGGATGCATTTTATTTTTACTGATATAGAACATAGAACATTACCACGCAGTACAGGCCCTTTGGCCCTCGATGTTGCGCCGACCTGTGACCAATCTAAAGCCCATCTAACCTATACTATTCCAATATCATCCATATGTTTATCCAATGACCATTTAAATGATCTTAACTTTGGCGAATCCACTACTGTTGCAGGCAGGCCATTCCACGCTCTTACTACTCACTGAGTAAAGAACCTACCTCTGACAATCTGTCCCACTTTGACTGTCTGATTATAAACGCTATCTCTTATAATCCTTTCCAAAACTTTGCCCACAACAGAAGTAAGGCTCACTGGTCTGTAATTACCAGGGTTGTTTCTACTCTCCTTCTTGAACAAGGGAACAACTTTTGCTGTCCTCCAGTCTTTTGGCGCTATTCTTGTAGACAATGATGGCCTAAAGATCAAAGCCAAAGGCTCTGCAATCTCCTCCCTAGCCTCCCAGAGAATCCTAGGGTAAATCCCACCTGGCCCAGGAGACTTATCTATTTTCGTATTTTCCAGAATTGTTAACACCTCCTCCTTATGAACCTTAATCCCGTCTAGTCTAATAGCCTATATCTCAGTATTCTCCTTGACAACATTGTCTTTTTCCTGTGTGAATACTGATGAAAAATATTCACTTAGCGCCTCTCCTATCTCTTCGGACTCCATGCACAACTTTCCACTACTGTCCTTGACCGACTCTTATCTTACCCGAGTCATTCTTTTATTACTGACATACCTATAGAAAGCTTTAGGGTTTTCTTTGATCTTACCTGCCAAAGACTTCTTATGTCCTCTCCTGGCTCTTCTTAGCTCATTCTTTAGGTCCTTCCTGGTTAACTTGTAACTCTCAAGCACCCTAATTGAGTCTTCACGCCTCATCTTGACATAAGTCTCCCTCTTCCTCTTCACAAGCGATACAACTTCTTTAGTAAACCATGATTCTCTCGCTTGACCACTTACTCCCTGTCTGACAGGTACATACTTATCACACACACGCAGTAGCTGTTCCTTGAATAAGCTTCACATTTCAATTGTGCCCGTGCCCTGCACTTTCCTTCCACATCCTGTGCAATTTGGTCTGTGATAACTTCAAAAGCATTGCAAGCAGGGCTGGAGTGAATGGAACACTGGGTTAATACACTGTTCTGGTTTGTTTCAAATTCAAACAGACTAATGTGGTAAAAGCCCCCTCTCTCTGTCTCTCTCGAAAAATTAGTCCCGTACTTTTAAGAAACTTTAGCACGTTTCCACAAGCTGCAAGAGATGTTGGTAAATATCAGACTAGATCAAAAGGAGTTTTATTCCATATATAAGCAAAGTGACACCTGATGTTGGAGTACTTCAGGGGGTAGTGTTGAGGGAGCTTAATTTTATTGGCAATCCATAGCCTGTCTGACTTGTATATACTTGATGTAGGAGAGTTAAAGGAATTCAATGATGCGTGTAACTTTTAAGAATGCTTTATACATAGTGGGAGTTTATTGAACTGTCAACTTCTGTGAGAGAGTTTCACCATTAGGTTAATCAACGTCAAAAAGGTTCTAACTTAAACACAATGGTTCCACATTGTGTTTGAATACCCACACTTTGCCAAGATAATGATATCAGACTATATTCCGTCTAACATGTATGGTCCAATTGGAAACAATGGAAACGCAGGCAGGACCACATTGAGTTCTGGTAAAGTGAATGGTCAGCGTGACCCACTACATCCAACTGAACTGATTTAATTGTGTTCTAAAAGTGAAATGTATGGGTAAATTGTAGCATTGGGCATAGAATTTGGTCATATTAAGTCAGAAAGCGAAACCTGTTTCCTGAAAAGCACTGACAGTCCAGGTGACAGGAACAATCAGGGTCATTTTCAATAATGATTTCATCCTATTCCAGCATAGCTTTTTATGTGAACAAAGCTGAACTTTAATAACTCCAAAAAATTCACAAACTCAAAATCTTGTGATTCTCTAATATCACTGGTTTATTCTTGATGCTTCCATACACAGGCAAACAGAGGTGTGAACATCAGGTAATAACTCTGTCTTTCACGAGTTAGTCAATGGAATATAATTCACCTAAATGGTTTAAAGAATAAACATATTCTACTGAATTTACCTGAATGCCAGAAAGAGAGAGAGAGATCTAAAAATGTTGCATGATGTCTCAAAATTGCTGGGGCTTCTTACATAGGGGATTCAGAAGGTCAAAACTCTTATTTCAGTCCAAAAAGCCAGCACCAGTGTCTCTTTATTTACAAAGATGGACATGTAATGAGCTCTATCTTCGAAGGAACTGGACAAATATAACACACCGCTGCCACGTTTCAGATGTAGCAATCTCTCCAACTTGGAAGTATCAGTCACCATCAGGAAAAAAGGGATCACCCCTCAACACCATCCATTAACACATCTTCACATAATCCCTACAGTGCAAAAGGAGGCCATTTGTTCCAGCAAATCTGCACCCAATCTCCAACAGAGCATCTTGCACTGACCCACCCCCTGCCCCATTCCCTTAACCCCATGCATTTACCACACTAATCCTCCTAATCTACATACCTTGGGACACTAAGGGACAATTTAGCATGGCCAATCTTCCAACCCTCAATCTTTGGACTTTTATGCATATAGGTTATTATATTACGGCATGAATCTTATTTTCTTTAGAAAAATTGACAGGGCAGTGGGTATTGGTCAGGCCACAGTCCAGTGGAAAAGGGAATAAACATATTCCATTCCTGAATAAAAACCAGGAAGTGTCTATTTTCCTTTAGCGACAGACATTCTGTAATATCCTTCCTTCTGCCTTATTGGATTAACACATTATGTGGTGCAATGCTGACCCATGCAATCCAGTACATCTCAATCCAGTGTTGAGTTAGCTAATCTCAACCAAAACATCATTTGGGGTATTATACTGGCCATGGTGTCCCCAGCAAGACAGATAGAACATAAGGCAGAATCATAGCGCAAAATTTTAGAGTTTTTTTTGAAGTGTCCAACTAGGATGAAAACAGAAGAATTGCTGGTCTGTTTTTTGGGCAGGTTTTCTCTCCCAATCTTACGCACTCCATCTTTGAAAATATGGGCTAGACCATTTCTAGCCACTTGAGGCAGTGGGTGAGGGCTTAACTCACCAGACAGCCTGCAGCTCAGATCAGTACCACAAACAGCACAAGCGCAGAACAAGTACAAAAAAGCAACTCTCCTGACAGAACCGCCAAGCCAAATACAGCCTCCCCCTCCCAACATTACCAGCCCCCTTATCTGCCATCCTTCTGGGACTTCCACGTACATAGCCTCTTCATCACCTCCTTGGCCTCGATTGCCGAGTAACATGACCCTCTCTCTCCCCTGCCCCCGACCATCACAGAGACATAATTCCACTCCCTTCTGCTATTGGCACACCTGCAAGTGCTGACTTGGCTTCTCCTCCATGGTAACAATGCAAACTGCATTAAACTCACTGGAATGCTCCAGCAGGCACCTGATTCATCCAAACTTCCTGAAACTGATCTGCCCTAACAAGGGAAAGCTCCATAAAAACCCCAAGGACAGACAGACAGGCATGCAATGCAGGCCTCCAGCTCTCCAATTTTCATATGCTAGTCTGGCCAGTTTGCTGGAGGCAGTGGAAGCAAAGCAGCACACCCTCTTTCCCCGCAGCAAGATGTCGCCCCAGGGGAAGGCAATAGAAATGCTGCCTGTGAAGCAGTGGCAGCATGCATTAGAGCCAAGGCACTGTGGGTACTATGAGGACTGGAGGCTAGGTGGAACGTTAAGCAGTGCCGTAAGAAACTAAATTACCTCATCTGGGCAGCAAGGATGAATGTTTAACCTCACCTAGCATCTTACCCTTAAATGACCCCCAGATCCCCCACTCCCAGCACTGAGCATGTTTCCAGTCCCTGACCTCCAAGCACCTTCCCCCACCCAAGAGTATCACAGTGCTTGCCCTCTGAGGGTCAGCCCGTGACACCCTCCAGAACTCATGCCATCCGACTTTACATGTCTCCTTCTGTCCCCATTGGAGAAGATTGCACCTAATCGCTGGGGGAAGGTGAAGTCAGGGGCTGGTCTGCCTGAGATCTGTGTCCTCCCCCCCTTTGAATAGTGGGCACTGGAGCTTGCAGGAGAAGAGGGCATTCGCACCATTAGTGACATTATGGTTAGGCTGGAGCACAGAAGTGAGCACCTGGCAATTCTCTATTCATTGGAGATATACAGCCCAGATTCCTCTCCTCTCTTGGACTTAACCTTGTGTCCTGTGTTACAGGAATGGACACCAACGTGTCGGGGCATCTGGCATTGCGGCCCCAACAGCTGCTCCCACCCACCCTGCCTTGGACAGCTTGGAAGGCTCCTCGGAGAAAGCCGATGAAGGGACCTCCGAGGTCGGCACCCGTTTTGCGTCAGCTTCCACCTCACAGTTCACCATCCCACAGAGTCTCACATATGTAGGTCAAGTTAGTGGCGAGGCATCTGGGTTACTCTCTGGCGCACGTGAGACATCTGCTGATGTACATCAAGTGGTGGAGGGAACATCTGAGACCCCTGGCACGCAGGGGCCTTCTGGAGGCGAGGATTCAGCTGATCCCAGGCTACATGCTGGGCCTCTGCGATCACTTCTCCTTCAGCTGCTGGAGATGCAGCAACAGAGCCAGGGAATGCAGGAGGGGCTGACAGCAACACTGGACTGACTGCGAGGCTGTTGGGAGAAGTCCCAAAGCTTTTAGGCAGACCAGCTATTGCCTGTCTTGTGTGGTTCCCAGGCCAACACTGCATGGGTGGCATCCACTGTGGAAAGCCTGGGGCAGCAAATCATCACTATGAGTGGCAAGATCCAAGTGATGGTGGAGTTACAGCAGACCACAGCAGAGACCCAAAGGACCATGGCTGAGTCACAGGAGGCCACAGCTGAGGGCCTCAGCAGGCTTATCAAGATTCTGGGGCCCATGGCTGAGAGGCTCAAGAGCTTGCAGGGGACCCAGCAGGACTGTGCTGAGACACAGCACGCTATGACTGCACTTCTTGAGAATGTGGCCCACTCACAGAGGGTCATGGCTGAGAGGTTGCAGAGCTTGCAGGATACCCAGCGGGACAGTGCCGAAACACAACAGACTACAGTAGCAGCCTTTGGGAATGTGGCCCATTCACAGAGAGTCAGGGCTGAGGGACTGCAGAGCGTGGCCCAGTCTCAGAGGGCACTTGCTGCTGCCATTGACAGGTGGCCCCCAATGTAGTGATAGACCCCGTAAAGTTAAGAAGTTGTAGTTGCACTAAGATGGCACAAGTGAAGGAGAGCACTAATTAAATAGAACATTTAGGCGCTTTAAAGTCTCACTTTTCTTGTATTACCACTTAGCACTTTTATTGGCACCAATAAATGTTATTTCACCCCACACCCGTGACTAATATGTCTCTGATTACCCTCCAACCGGAATGTACTTACCCTGACAGTCAGCAGAGGTACGCTGCATGTTAACGTCAGTGGGGGATGTCCCTCAGCACACTGCTACTGTGCGGTAGCACAAGCATGGCACTCAAATCATTCACTACAGCAGGTGCCATGCATTGCCAGCGACACACAACATTTGCCATGGCATTCCAAGAATCCAGGAGAGATTCCCTCACCCTCACACTCCTCACCCTCACACACCCACCCCACCCCCCCCAGGGCCCTGCATGGGTGTTTAGTACACCCTTACCCACAACCCATATGTGGATTTGAAACCAGACACCTACTTCCTCACTCACCCTTACTGCTCTGGCACCTGAAACTGACTTTTATATTTGAGGTGTTTTCCTGACCAATTCCAGCTACAGAGAATGAGGTCAGTAAGGCAGGTGAGCTGAGAAGATTGAGAGTGAAGCTCGCTAATTACATTGTGATGAATGCAAAGAAAAATGCAAATTAACATTCCGCCCATTTTGGGCGGGGTCACAATCATGCTGATTTTTTTGGGTGGTAAAATGGGAATGGTCATGAAAATGGGCGCCATTCCCACTAGTCATATCACGCTCGACTTTACAATATTTTCCTGCCGCAAAACGGGTGCGATGAGGTTATGGAATTCCTCCCATCATTCCTTATCATTATCTAATCATCCCTGCTGCAAAGTGCACTCGGGTGGTCATTTGCTTAGGGTTAGGATATGATAGACTATGCAGCTGAATGGTTTGCTGCCTCTCTATAGGTCTTCAATGTTGTAAGGCCAGGTGGCATAGCTGCAGTGAAACCATAGTTGGCGTAAAAGGGAAGAGAGTGGGAAATACAGTGATACCTCACAACAGTACATCTCTAATCCAAAGTACCTTTGAGTACACTCTCGAATCCTGCTCTCAAAAGAAAGTAGGCATGGTATCATCCACAATTATTCTCTCTTCCCTTGCCTCCTGTATACCAAACAAACAGGGTGACAATAAGAGACTAGTTCCAGTGGAATAGGGACATAGGACTATTCCCAGTCCAAATGATGAGCTAGAACATGCCAGAAGATTAATGGCTGGCAAATAAAATTAGCCATCCTGTAAAAGGAGCTGAAATTAAGCTTCACTGGTGCAAGGTTTGCCCACACGCAGCAGGCAAGCGCTGCATCTTGCACCCAATCTTTCTCATAACCATGTAGGACATTCTGACTTGGTGTTTGCTTCTTTTATTCAAACAGATTGATTCTGAGCACTTTGGTGTTTGGATCCCATTTCGCTGGAGTATCGCAATTGCCATTCCCCAGTAATTGGAGCAGCAGAATGGAATGATGGACATTTAGCATCTCTCTGTCTGGCCTCACACATAGGGCATTGCTCCTGGGGAAAAGCAGCAATATGGCTGCTTGCACCCTTTGGAATAAAAACCATCACCCAACAACAATAACAATTTAATAAAAGCAAATTACTGCGGATGCTGGAATCTGAAATCAAAAGAGAAAATGCTGTAAAATCTCCGCAGGTCTGGCAGTACCTGTAAGGAGAGAAAAGAGCTGACGTTTTGCGACCAGATGACCGTTTGTCAAAGCTAAAAGGCAGAGAAAATGGGAGATATTTATACTACAGGGGGAGGAAATGAATGATGACATCACTGATATCAATAACAACTCACTCCTTACAAGGCCATAATCAGAAAACAAAAGGCACCAATACCACAGGAGGAGACATTTTAATAGGTGACTAAATGCTTGGTCAAGCAGCTAGGTTTTCAGCAGTGTTTTGAAGGAGGAGTGCAGGGAGGTGAGGCGAAGGTTTGGGGAGTGATCTAAATGGTTGAAGGCACGGTGACCAAGGATGGACCATAGGAATTGGATGAGGTACAAGAGACTACTGGGTGAGGTGGGAGGGGGTGCAGAATTTGTGAATGCTAGAAATAGAATCTGTTCCTTTACAGAAGAACAGCAAGGAAAAAAGAGAAAATCGAGATCAAAAAGGCATTTCACTTTTCAGATTTGTGACGAAATTGACTGTTGTGTCCCAGAGTGTTATATTAGCAATCTGTGGAGATTATGACATTTAAAGTACAGGATGTTCCAATGCTTGTTACATTGGTTCCTGCCAGTAACAAGGGTGGGACCTTCTGGGAGTGTTTTGGTGATTCATCAGTTCAAGGTTCAGCGAAGAGCTCTTCTTGAGACTGTCAGTTTCAGGAGAGTCAGGAGCAGGGGGAAGAACTTCCATGCAGCCAAAGGGCTGGAATTAGCTCTCAGGAGCTGAGAAGATGGCTTGAAGGAGCCCTGGTAATCGAGGATAGCTCAGTGCAAGCCCTGGTACTTGAATAGGGCTGAAGGGAAGCCCTGAGAGGAAATCTTGGGAGTCATATATAGCTGGATACAGTTGGGAGATAAGAATTCAGAGAAACTAGGGCAGTGCCAGCTCAATGAAGTTAGCAAAGAACTGAAATTATACCAGTTTGTAGAGGCTGGATTGCAGACTCGGGAATGCAGGAAGAAGGAATTTCAGAAAGAGATTGAAATTTTGTGAGGTGAAGCACTGTTAAAGCAGTCCAAGTGGGAACAACGTTTGGCGAGAATTCCAAAGCAGAATCTTCAAATTGAAGACTGGAAACACTCCTTAGAAAGTTTCAGTGAGGTTGGTTGGTTCACAATATGACAGACATCTGGCAGGGGGTGTTGAGAAATCCAAGAAATTAGACTTCAAACTTATCCTAAATGTAAGAAAATGAAATACACATTGTTTTATCTTTCTGAACTTGTGTCGAAAAGTTTGTTCAAAACCCCTGGATATGTCTTTATTCCAAAAGCCGGTGTATTGAATCTCAACTTTTATCTACTTTGCGCAAAACATTGTTGGTCCCTAAATGGACCTCCCCCCACATTCCAGGGTTTGGCCAAGGATTGTAACAGGCAGCTTTCCATCAGACCAATGTGAACACAGGCATTCATTCTATGCATAACAGGCATTATGGTAGGTAATCATTGCTGGTCAATGCGAATGAAAAGATGGTTTATTTCCTTTTAGAGCTTGCTATGAGCCATATCATGCAATCTGGTTCACTGCAAAATGTAATAAATATTGGTTATCCTAATGCACATAGGTAAGGTTGCAACATTACTCAATTTGATTAGCGCACAATTTATAAGATGTGGAGATGCCAACATTGGACTGGAGTGGGCGCAGCAAGACATCTCACAACATCAGATCAAAGTCCAACAGGTTTATTTGGATTCACGAGCTTTCGGAGCACTGCTCCTTCATCAGATGAGTGGAAAGGGAGGTTTCACAAACACGGCATATATAGACAAAGAAAAAATTGCAAAATAATGGTTGAAATGTGAGCCTTTTCAGCTAATCAAGTCTTCACAGGTATAGACAGTGCAGGTAAAAGAGGTGTGAATTGTCTCAAACCAGAACAGTTAATAGGATTATGCAAGCCCAGGCCCAGTGGTGGGGTTACATGTACTGTGACATGAACCCAAGATCCCAGTTGAGGCCGTCCTCATGCATGCGGAACGCGGCTATCAGTTTCTGCTCAGCAATTCTGCGTTGATGAAGGAGCAGCACTCTGAAAGCTCATGATTCCAAATAAACCTGTTGGACTTTAATCTGATGTTATGAGACTTCTTACTCTGCCTACCCCAGTCCAATGCCAACATCTCCAAGTCATAGTCATTAAAGTCATTTATACAAATGATGAATAATAGGGGGCCCAAGACAGATCCCTAAGGTATACCACTAGGTACTGGCTTCCAGTCACGAAAGCAGCCTTCTGTCATCAATCTCTGTGTCCTAAAACTGAGTCAATTTTGAATTCACTTTATCAAATTACCCTGTGGGAGGCAAAAAAGGAGATTGCAGGGACTCTGATCCAAATTTTCAATTCCTCTCTAACGTGTGGGGAGATGCCAGATGATGTACATATCCCATGCAAATTTATCTTCTTTACAAGTCTCCCATGTAGACCTTGTCAAAGGCTTTGATGAAATCTATATAAACTATATTGACTGCACTACCCTCATATGCGCATCTGGTCACCTCCTCAAAAGGAGGAGTTAGGCAAGACCTCCCTCTGACGAAGCCATCCTGACTATTCTTGAACAAGTTTTGCCTCTCCAAGTGTAGATGGATGCTTTCCTTCAGATGTTTCTCTAAT
Organism: Carcharhinus amblyrhynchos; assembly: GCF_965287045.1. NCBI lineage: Eukaryota > Metazoa > Chordata > Chondrichthyes > Carcharhiniformes > Carcharhinidae > Carcharhinus > Carcharhinus amblyrhynchos. The sequence goes on from NC_137327.1 coordinate 129,848,562, forward strand.
AACTTCCCTACCATCGATGTGAGACTCACTGTCTGTAGTTCCCTGGTTTATCTCTGTAACCCTTCTTAAATAGCGGAACCACATTAGCTGTTCTCCAGTCGTCTGGCACCTCCCCTATGAAAAGTCTGACAACACCAGGTTTTAGTCCAACCGATTTATTTGATAGTAAACTCACAAGCTTTTTGGAGAACTCTCCATTCACCTGACGAAGAGGGTGTCCCCTCGAAAGCTTGTGAGTTTACTATCAAATAAATTGGTTGCACTAAAACGTGGTGTTGTCAGACTTTTACTGTGTTTACCCCAGTCCAACGCCGGCACATCCACATCACCTCCCCTGTGTCCAGAGAGGAATTAAAAATTTGGGTCAAAGGCCTTGCAATTTCCTCCTTTGCCTCCCTCAGCAGCCTAGCGCACAATTTATCTGGACCTGGAGATTTATCCACTTTTAAGGCTGCTAACAACTCCAATACCTTATCCTTCCCCATATCAATTTGCTCAAGAATTTCACAGTCTCTCTTCCTGAATTCCATACCATCGTCCTCATTCTCTTGGGTGAAGATGGATGTGAAGTATTCATTCAGCATTCTACCAATGTCCTCTAGCTCCACCCCACAGATTGCCCCTACTGAATTCTTTATTGGTGACACTTACACATGTCCATAGTTTGGACTCGTACATAAGTAGAGGTATATTCTGTGGAAATAAGTCTGGGTGGAGTTGCATATTCTCCCCATGTTTGCATGGGTTTCCTTCCTCAGTCCAAAGATATGCAGGTTAGGTGGATTGACCATGCTAAATTATCCCTTAGTGTTAGGGCAAATAGCAGGCTAAATAAGTGGGGTTAAGGGGAAAGGGCCTGGGTGGGATTGTTGTCAGTGCAGACTTAATGGGCCAAGTAGCGCCTTCTGCACTGTAGGGATTCTATGAATCTATGATTGTATATTCGCAGCCACCATATGAAACCCCCTTATAACTGCAAGGAGCTCTGTTAGATCACCTCTCATCTTTCTCTCTTCAGGCCTAGCTTATTCTGTCTTTCCTAATAGTTAGAACTCCTCATCTCTGGTATTGTTCTTGTAAATCATTTTGCATCTTCTCCAGGGATTCTATGTCCTTTAAAAAATATGATAAATAAAACTGTACACACACAATACTCATTACTTGATAGTGTTGTACACAAATTTAAAATAATTTCCTTCTCTTTCAATATTAACCCCCTGAAATGAATTCCAGTACTTTGTTTATTTTTTTACTGGCCTTATTAAAATGCAAAACTAATTTGAGAAATTTGTGTATTGGTACCCCTTTTCTCCTTTACCTCATTTAGACATTTATATGGGAATACAAATGAGTCTAAGATGAGAATTAAATATTGGAAAAGTGCAGCATAAATTCATTGCAAAAAGTATGGATTCATTGTCTAATCCCACCAACAATTCATTTTCATTATTTCATTGACACAAGAAAAACATGTTTGAAAGTGGAAATTTGTTCACTCTGCTGGTTACTGATGTGGAGAGAATGGCAACAACCTTTGTTCCAAATATATGACATCATCCTGCATCATGTTGGCTTAAATGTGTTGAAATTAAGAAGTCTGACTTTTTTGGTTCATTTTGTTCTTCCACCAAAGTACAGGATAACCATCAAACAAAAAAAAGCAATTTGTTATGCGTATTGACTTGGCTCAAAAGAAAGACCAGGGGCAGGGTGGTCTAGTAGGCTGAAGCAACATGATTCTGTCATAGACTTGTGTCCAAATGCAGCTAAGAAATAGCATTCAGTGCATAAGTTGAGGCATTTTTAACCAAATGCTATACAAAACTGTTCTACGCTGGTAATCTAATTTGCAGATGCCACAGAGATGGCACAAATGCAAATAGCACCGTCACTGTTTAAAGTACACCTTTGCACTGGCTGTGCTATATCTGATTATGTGCTGGTTGGTACCAGTCTCAGAAATGGAAATATGTTCCATTCCAGCACAAGCAAAGGTGAACAAATTTGCATTGTGTTTAGACATCATTTCCACCTTTGAACGAATGCGGCCTATGTAATGTAAGTATACCCACAATTCTGCAGGGGAGGAAATTTCAGGATTTTGACCCGATTACACTTAAGGAATGGTGACATAGATGGTGTGTGGTTTAGAGGGGAACTTGCAAGTGGTGGTGTTCCCGTGCATCTGCTCCTCTTCTTCTAGGTGGCAGAGATCATGAGAAGATTGGCATCCAACAATCACAACTATAAGGTTCTGGGTTTGATCCCACTTAAAGACAAAATTCAAAGCTGTCATCCTAGTGAGGAAGCATTGCACTATTGGAGGTCCCATATCAGACTTCGAACTTTAAATCTGTATCCACAGTTATCAGCCATTTAGCCATTGGAAACAATTTTCTTTATTTACTCCATCATTTGTGCTGGAATGGAACATATTTCCATTTCTGGGACTGGTACCAACCAGCACATAATCAGATATAACATAGCCAGTGCAGAGGTGGTGTACTTTAAACAGTAACAGTGTTATTTGCATCTGTACCATCTGTACCTTCATGAACTTAAACACCTATACCAAATCTCATCTTAACTTCCTCTGCTTTAAGGAGAAATTTATCCAATTTAGTCAGGTCCCCATCCCTGGAACTATTTTAGTAAATCTCTTCTGTATCTTCTCTATAGCATTCACATTGTTCCTAACATGTGATTTCCAGAATTGGACACAATACTCCAGTTGAGGTTGAAAAAGTGATTTATTTAGAGTACAATAGAGTATTTGTACTCTAACCTTCACTTATGAAGCCCAGGATCCAATATGCTTTATTAATTGCTTTGTTGACTTTTCCTGTAACCTTTAAATATTTGTACACGGCATCCCCAAGAATCTGTATTTTTTTCTTTTTCTTTAAAATTATAGCAATGGTGGGCTCTGGAACAGTTCAAAATAATGGAGTTTGCAAGGATTGATGAATGTTGAATTCATCTGAATTACTTAAAAATCTAAAATCACCTTTTATGGTAACCAAAAGGCAAGAGACCTTCAGACATGCCAAACTAACCTATGTTTTATTGAATGGGAGCAATATAACATTCATGGCACACACAATCTTTTACGATTGATTTATTCTAAAAGCTAAGTGTTTCTTCCTTTTATGGACAAAATGTGCAGTCTGCGATGTGACACAAATGTGACTTGAAATTATCCAATTATTTTGAAGTAAGCTTAAATCAAGTGTATCTGTGACAATCAATTAGATGTTTGAAATATCTGGTCATCATTTTACAGCTGCATGAATGTTCACTATCAATACAATCGACACGTTTTTGTTTAGTTGTCCTTCCTTTGCCACTGGACTATTTCAGAGATTCAAAGGATCCTTCTTTGGATCCCCGTTATTCTTCAGCTGCACTGAGGTACATGCCATTTGAAAGAATGAAAATCATCTTCACATTTATGTTGATAACACACAACTTTACTACTATATTACCATCTTCAACTTCTCAAACACCTGTCTGATCGTATGGTATCTAGTCTTGAATAATCTATAACTTTGTCCAATTTGAAGTTCAGAAGACCAAGTCATTGTGTCACCATTCCAACTGATGTTACTACTGACAGTCAGATCTCAGAATGGAAGCCAGGTTCAACAGATCCTAACCTTTTCTTTCTGTATAGAGATGCGGATGAGCAGAGTCACAGGACTGCTGATTAACTTTTAACAAAGGAATGAAATCTTTATTAACTAAAAAAAGTGAACTATAATGAACTGTTCCTTCACCCCAGCTCTATTTTCATGGTTATATACAGATTTATAAGGATAACCTAAGTTACTGAATATATCATACTCTAATATTTTCCATAAATACACAGTCCATGTAAACCAATAGGCAAAATGTGGTCAGACACGCCACACCCTGAATGACAGACAGTGCAACTTCTGCGGATTTCTCATCAAAGACCCACAGTTGCCATTACACTGTGAGCCAATTTATGTCACTCCGACTTTCACAAAGTGCTTCCAAATCTTTCTTTTGAAGAACATGGTTGGAGTCTTCTCCCAAACATTGCTTTCATTCAGACACTTTCACCAAGGATCCACATCCAGGATTTCAGTCTCTCCTTTTGGAATTCCTCAGCCTGAAACACCATGTGTATTCAAGCTTCCACACAATCTCTCAGGTACTCAGCCATGCCAACAAAGCACCACTTCTTCACAGGTTGTATTAGGTGTCATCAACTTTAGGAATACTTCAGATGTCTGGCTTTTTGCTCGCGACTTCACTTGGTCTGTACCTTGCAGTTCTGTCTTTAATTGGATGCCTCCCTCTCTGCCCTTCTCTTTAACTTCAGTGAACAGTATCTTGTTCAGATTCTGGTTCTTTGTCCATTTGACTTGAGCCTTCCTGAGACTTTCCTCTTTTCATTTTCTGGTTTTGGAACTTTGAGTTCTTTAGCTTTTCGGACTTGCTTCCTGACACTTGCTCTATTGTCCTGCCTATGTTTGCAATTAGAGCTACTTTCTTCTCAAATACTTGATACCAACTGAATTCTAAATGTTTTTACTTTTCAATATGAGCCACTGGCTGCTAAGCAAAATTAGTTTGTTTTTACCCCTGTAGTTTCTTTCATGTCATGAAACCCCAATCATGATGCAGGCAAGCTTAAAGTGAAACTAAAATCCTTTGCTTAACATGATGTTAACTGAAATTGTAACCCTTCTGTAACACACAAATACAGGATCAGAAATTAAGCTTAAATTTAACCTTATACCTTATTCCTAATACACAGAATACAAATATAAATTACTTAAACTATTTCTGGCTCCTAGCAATCTGTTCACTCAAAGTGCATGCTAATTTCTAATTCCATACCTTCCCCTACTATTGGCATAAGTTGAATTTCAATGTGCACAAAGTGTGTGCCATTTTGGATCCTGATTTGAGGTTGAAGACTTTATCCTATCCGTTGATAAAACCACCCACTTGTATATTTGCAAAACTACTTTTCTCCATCTAAACTCGCCCCTACTGTTGGCTCATGATTTAAACCTTAAAAATGCTAACTTAATCTTTTGCAGCATTCTTATTCCTGGCTCTCAAGCTTGTAGACTCCAACACATCCAAAGCTAAACTATCTGTTATCTTTGTTTGCACTAAATCTTCTTTGCTTATTTAAATGCCAACATTTATTGGCACCCTTTTTCATAATCCTGATTTACAAATCACTCCTTGGCCTCATTACACCAACCCAACCACCCTCCCCAAACTCCTGCAGCTCTGTATCTGAGTTCATGTCCTTTTCATTTTCTATTCCAGTCTGACAGATTTTCCCTAAACACTTGATGACATCTGAAGCCATTCTCTTCAACTTTCTCTATCTTGAGATCTGAATCTCTCACCCACTCCATTTCTCATTTCTGCCAATTCTCTCTCCACCTTTGAGAATATCCTCAAAACCCATACCTTTAGTCTCTTCCAATTCTGCTGTTTCCAGTAAATGTTTTTTTTCTGAAATTGGACTTTAACCTGGTGTTGTGTAACTTCTTACCATTTTTCATTACAAAAGCTATGGAATTTAAGGTGTGTATCTTCTACACTGTGCATATTCGTGATACATCAATACAATGAACAAGGGAACAGCAATGAAAGCAGCAGCCTGCTTATTCACCCCAAACGTATGGAATTGCATTGGAGAAAAACCCTTCCTATCCATTTTCTTAATCTAGATTTTCAACAAATCACATTTCTCCCATTGAGCTCATATGTGGCAAGTAACATTTGCACTAACAAGTGCCAGGCAGTGGCCATCTCCAACAAATGAGAATTAATCATTTTCCCTTAATATTCAATAGCATTACCATTGTTGAAACCCGTACGACGAATATCCTGCAGATTACCATTGAACTGAGACTGAACTGGAACAAGCATAAAAACTATGGCCACAAAAGCAGGTCAGAGATTGGGAATTCTGCAATGAATAGTCGACCTTCTGTCTCCGCAAAACCTGACCATTAATCTACTAGGCGCAAGTAAGAAGTGTGATCGAATATTCGCCATTTGTGTCAATGAGTGCAGATCGAAAAACACTCAAGAAGTTCAACAACATCCAGGACAATGTAGCCTCCTTGATTGCCACCCCATCCACCACCTTCAACATTCATTCCCTCTATCCCTCAGTGCCGTTCAGTGGCAGCAGTATATACCCTCTACAAGAAACATTGCAGCAACTTAGCAAGATCCCTTCAATATCATCTCCCTGACCTGTGACCTTTACCATCAAGAAGGACAGGGGCAGCTGATACAGTAAAACACAAGGACTCTTCCAAATCACACACCATCTGAACTTTGGACTACATCACCATCCTTCACTGCTACAGGCTCAAAATCCTGGAATTCACTTCCTGACAGTGCTCTGGATGTACCTACACCACATGAACTGAAGTGATTCTAGAAGTTGGCTCACCACCATCTTCTCAAGGGCAATTAGGAATGGATAATAAATGCTGGACTAGCTAGCAATACTCATATGCTGTGAATGAATCTATTTAAAAACATTATTCATATGGTATAGAGCTCTCTTGGATCAAAGAATTACTCATTCACTCCCACTATAAAAAATTTCAAAAGATTGAAATTTCTCCCATTCTGTCTATCATATGGAACCTGAGGAGGCCATAAAGCGCTTGAACCTGCTGTGCCATTCAGTAAAATCATAATTGAACTTCTGCATTAACTCTGCTTTATTGTTCAATCCCATATTTCCCCATTCCCTCCATGCCGAATTGATGAGTTACTCACTTGATGAAGGAGCAGCGTCCTGAAAGCTCTTGATTCCAAATAAATCTGTTGGACTCTAACCTGGTGTTGTGAGACTTCTTATTGAATATATTCAACTACTGAGCACTTATAATCTTGTGGGGTACAGAATGCCAGAGATTAATGACCTTATGAGTGAAAAGATTTCTTCACATTTCAGTCCTAAATGGCTGACTGATTATCCTGAGATATGATATCTGATTGTAGATTCTTCAGCCAGGGGAAATAGCCTCACAGTATCTGCCCTGTTCTCTATGAAATGTATCAATCTGATCACTTTTCAGTCTTTTAAACCCCATTCCACTCATTTGCTCTTGATAGAACAGCCCCTTCAATCCGGGGAAATCAAACCTCTTCAAAGGCAAATTATTTTGTTGGAAACTAAAGCTATAAACATAATTGTGTGTTCTCACCAAAGCCTTATATATTTTATCCCACTTGTAATGAAGGTAACATTTGCCATCCTAATTATTTGCTGCAGCTGCAGTGTTAACTTACTGTGTTTCCTATACAAGGACAACCAGTTCCCTCCAATGAATTCAACTCTTTTTCATTCCATCCAAAGCATAGAATTTGAATGGATCAAATAAATTTGTTTTGGACTAAACTCTTCTCATTGGGTATTAAACAGAATTTCAATGGCTGAGCTTTTCTCCATTTACTCCCAATGGGTGAAATTCCAGATCTCATTAGCCAATGTCTTTATTCATCAATTTGTTGGTAAATCCACCTCAAAGGAATGGTACATTTTAAAACTCCTATGTACCATCACCTGGTGCTGAGTGTTTGCTTCTGCTTATTTGTATTGTGTCAATGAATGAAACGGGGATTCAGAAATTTCGAAATTATCCACTGAAATCTGTAATGTGCATCATGCTGAGACTATCTATATATAAAACTTGGCATGGTATCAGGAATATCGTTCATTGGAAGATTAAAGAAAGATAACAAACCATTTATTTCATTTTATACACTTTAATGTCTCAAATATTTCAGAATGGAGGGTGATAGGATGAAAATTCTAAACCATCTAAACCATTTTAAAATGAGTTATAGTAACCATCAGTGATAGTTATGTTAACATTAAGAGCAACATTTCCTAGGGGTTAGGGGCTTTTGCTGAGCGCTGCTATGATTTCCTGAGAAAAAAATAATATAGCCCAAAATTAAAAGCAATGTTAGACGTAGGACAAGAAGGTGGGGTTAGAAAGGGCACCTGGATATCCTTGGGCTGGCATGGACAAGATGAGCCGAAATACTTCCTTCTGTGCTGTAACTTTTTTTAATGGTTCTAAGATCTCTTCACGCCTATTTAATCACTGGGGTTCATATTAACATGATGAAGCTACCCCACAATCCCGCAGCTCCAATTTAGTCCAGTGTTGCTAATATTGGAGAGATTAGGAGCTGGACCTATGAGTTTCACCACTGCAATAACGCGCCACGCTCAGTGGAATGTCCCAAACTACAGAGGGAAGAGAAACTGACAAGGATTTTAATTAATTAATTAAAATTAATTAGCAGAGTGAAAGCTTGAAAACAGGTTTACCTGCTGCGCTGGAATGCCAGTAGAATATAAACCAATTGGAGATGTATCTATCGGCGCTCACCTCTGTGTAAACGGATACTGTATTGTGTGGAGAAGTATTTTAAACATAGGAATGGGAAGCGGGATTGGGAGAGGAGGGCAGCTCAGGCAGCGAACAAGCGTCAGTAAGAGCCGCTCTAGAAGATGCACAATTGATATGATGACATTTCTTTACAAAACCCACGAAGACTCAAAAAACAATCGAACTTTGACCCAAAAACGGAGATGAAAATCCCAATTTCATCTGTACAGCGAGAGTCTGAATTGAAAAGACATTTTCACCTTTAAGAACTACATCAGTGCATTTGATTACATGCAAATCTGGATACAAAGGTATTTGGATTTTTGTAAATCCCATTACACGGCAGTTTTCAACGCTTGCTTGAGAGCACAGTGTGTTTAATAATTCTCCTCTCACTTCCCGCCAGGGGAAATTGACTCGCAGGACTGAGGGCTGTGACTAATATCTTGCCCTTGCTGTTTTCAGTTACATACACGGCAATGTTGAGGATCTATAGGCTACCTCTGGCCTAACCTCACTGTACAAGAAAGATTACTGTTTTCAATGTTGTCAGGAAGGTAAGCAGCCCCACAGGCAAGAAGACCCACAAGCGGGCTTTGAACGGGATCGCATGTTGCTGAATTCAAATTTCACTTCAGTCTTTGGAGTTGAGAATCCTGGACAGCAGTTTGCTCTTCTGTCCCCCACCCAGCGGTCTGAGGGGTCAGTCACTCGAGCCTTGAGCTCTTTGAGTTCTAGTTTATTCAATCCCAGTTATATCTGAATGAGTGAGCGGTCCTTGGATCGAGGGTAGAGATCACAGATCTAATTGTAAATCCCCCGCCCAACAACAGCGGATCCGCAATAACCAAGTCCATTCAAAACGTTACACACGGGGGGAAAACTGACTCTTTACAGGCTGACTATTTAATTACTGACAATTTCAGAAAATTTTGTCGAGACAGCAGACCCCTTATCTGAGCAGTGGAAGGGAAGCGCTTGTACTGTTAGTCAATAATCATAAACTGCATTCTTGTCAATAAGGTGCAACTCCATCGACACAATAACATCTCAGAACAGTTTTAAAAGTTCCTCTCCACCCTGACCCAAGGCAGGAACAATACATCCCACTCCCCGCAATTACAACCCCATCGAGATTCACTTTCGTTCCCATCGACGCACCGAACATTAATACATCAGCGTCGCGACAGCAGTTACATAGGGAGGAAATCTAATAAAAATTAACACACACTTTCAATATATATGTCAGGTACGGCCGCGGGACAATGCACTCCTGCAAACGGCTAAGTAGCAAATTACATTTTCCCTTCAAATGAAGATATCAATTGGATAAAAACCCGGGCGATGCTTAAAAGTTATCAGCAGGAGATTTGGAGAAATGCACAAAGTGAGATTGACGAGAAAAGTCACTCACCCACAATGGTGGCGAGAAGAGTGAGTGGCAATGACTGAGGTGCCATTCCGTTGGCTGAGTCTGGTCAGGTCCACGGACTTGGTGTCTGCCTGTCTGTGTCTGTCTGTGCGCGACTCTGCCGGATCGGTGGTCAGAGATGTCTCCGCCTCTCTCCCAGTTATGTCCCCGTCTCGCCAGCCGACTGCCAGCCCAATTACACCTTCACACCCAACAGCAAGTTCTGAAACAGTCCAGCACCGAGACAGCCAAGAATAGGAGAGAGAGAAAAAAATCTCTGCGTGTTGAATAAATACACCCCGAATTAAATCCCAATGACATTTCCGCAGCTAGGTCTGCTGTCGATTGCAATTATCATATCGTCTTTTATTTTAAATCAAAACCCACCTATCTCAATCAGGAATGTTACTTTCCTGATGGAAAATCAGGGATCAGAAAGTAAACAGCGTTAGGCAGCATTTGCCAAGAGTGTGACATGAAGGGCCGTACCAAACTGGAGTCAATGCAAACCTCTCTGCTGGTTGGTGTCATGCCTGACACAAAGGAGGATGGTTCTGCTGATTGGAAGTCAATCATCTCATTTCCTAGACATCACTACAGGAGTTCCTCAGACTAGTGTGGTAGTGTTTTTTTATTCATTCCTGGGGCATGGGCCTGGCTGGCTGGCCAGCATTTGTTGCCCATCGCTAATTGCCCAAGGGCAGTTGAGAGTCAACCATGTTGCTGTGACTCTGGAGTCCCATGTAAGCCAGACTGGGTAAGGACATTAGTGAATTAGATGGGTTTTTCCACAATCCACAATGATTTCATGGTCATCAGTAGATTCCTAATTCCAGACTTTTTTTCATCCTGTGGGGGATTTCGAACCCAGATCCCCAGAATATTAGCTGAGCTATTGGGCCATTGGCTCCCAACCATCTTCATCAATGACCTAATTTTCATTATAGAATCAGATTCATAGAATCCCTACAGTGTAGAAAGAGGCCATTCAGCCCATCAAACCTGCACCAACACTTCATCAGAGCATCTTACCCAGCGCCTCTGCCCCACATATTTATTCCATTAATCTCCTTAATTTCTGCATTTTTGGACATGGCCAATTCACCTAACTTGTACATCTTTGGACTGTGAAAAGAATGATGTGGAGATGCCAGCATTGGACCAAGGTAAGCACAGTAAGAAGTCTCACAACACCAGGTTAAAGTCCAACAGATTTATTTGGCAGCACGAGCTTTCAGAGACTCAAGCTCCTTCATCAGGTGAGTGAGGACTTTGTTCACAAACAGGGCATATAAAGACACAAACTCAATTTACAAGATAACGGGCGGAATGCAAGCCTTTACAGGTAATCAAGTCTTAAAGGTACGGACAATGTGAGTGGGGAGAGGGCCAAGCACAGGTTAAAGAGATGTGTATTGTCTCCAGCCAGGACAGTAAGTGAGATTTTGCAAGCCCAGGCAAGTTGTGAGGGTTACAGATGATGTGACACGAATCCAAAATCCTGGCTGAGGCCATCCTTATGTGTGCGGAACTTGGCTATCAGTTTTTGCTCAGTGATTCTGCACTGTCGTGTGTCGTGAAGGCTGCCCTAGAGAACGCTTACCCAAAGGTCAGAGGCTGAATGCCCGTGACTGCTGAAATGGTTCCTGACTGGAAGGGAGCACTCCTGCCTGGTGAATTTTGAGGATTCGAACACTGCTCACTGCCTCCACCACCGATGCACAGTGGCAGAAATGTGTACCATCAACAAGATGTACTGCAGTAATTCACCAAAGCTCTTTGGACCACATCTTCTGAATCCACAACCATTACTATCTAGAAGGACAAGGGCAGTAGATACATGAGAACTATACCACCTGCAAGTTCCCCTCCAAGCCATTGACCATCCTGTCCCTCTCATTCTTCCTTTGAACATGGCACCCATGGTGGGACCTCCTCCACTGCGTAGATGGTGGCCCTGTTCTGATTCCCTCACCTTTCATTGTGTGGCCTGATAAAGGTTTAAGAAGATGTATATGAAAATTTAGTAATGTTTGAAAGGTTAAGAAAGCAGCAGGTTGTGGGGAGCAAGAGCGGTATCTGTGAGGGTCATGTCAGGCATTAGGTATCTCAGGGGAAGCAGAAAGAAACACAGTGATGTGTGCAGCAGTATTTATGGAGAGGAAAATAGAATAGAGGTGGTTTATTAGTACTTCACTATTGCATGAAGTGATACAGAGTCGACATGAGAATAACAGAGCTTGAATAGGAATCTTACCTTAACAGTTCTGGTCAAATAGTTGAATCGCATAAAATACTGCTGTCAGGTCACTGAAGAAATGTTTCAGGCAGTTATTTGATCTGCTACCTCAGTCCATTTTTGCAAGGCTAGTTTAACAGGACACTTCCCTCGTCAGCTGAGAAAAGGGACCTCCTTCCTCCAGGTTATCTTCTCCACATCACCAACTGAAATTCTGGGTGTCTGTGCAGCACTCACCTTGTAAAAGGAAGTCAGTTCCAGTGGATAAAAAAGAAGCAAGATACATCTCCATTTTAAGGATCATTGGCTGCTTTAAATCACAAAATACCCACCAGATTTCTTTTTATTGCAAAATGAACTGCCAAGAGCTATCACAAAAAGTACCGCCCCCTTACTGACAAAATTCCTCCTGGAATATAGTCAAAAAGAGCTCAACATATTGTCTGATTTCAAGAAGAAATTAGTTATAGCTCCTGGAACTGAAGGGATTGAGGGATATAGGAGGAAGTAGAGTCAGGATGTTGAATTCGATGATCAGTCATGATCAAAATGAATGGCTCAAAAGGTCAATTGGCCTACTGCTGCTTCTAGTTTCTATGTTTCTATGTAAAAAGGTATATTCAATGAAGGGCATTCTCCTGTGTGCAGAATAGAGGAGACATACAGTGAACACATTAACTTGTCTGTAATTGGTTGTTGGGGATGAATGGAAATGAGACATTGGTAAATATGATGTTGATTCCCAGGTGTGTTGGTTGATAAAGGGACTATAAAATCCTTACAATGCAGAAGGGGGCCATTCAGCCCACTGTGTCAACACCGACTCTCTGAAAGAGCATCATACCCATGGCTCCCCCCACCCTCACCACTCCCATCCCTGGAACCCCACACATTCACCATGGCTAATCCATTTAACCTACACATCTTTGGATTCTAAGGAGCAATTTAGCATAGCCAAACCACCTAACTTTTGCTTTCGAGCTAGATGGAAATCTTAGAAATTTTCTTTAATGTGTAGTCCTTTAAATCATATAATGATAAGAAACAGGAGTAGGCCATTCAGCCATTAAATAAGATCATAACTGATCCGATTGTGGTCTTAGCTCCATTTTCCTGTATGCCCTCCATAACTCTTGACTGCCTCGAAGATCAAAGCTCTTTCTAACTCAGTCTTGACTATCTTCAATGACACAACCTCCATTTGCCTCTGCAGAAGAAAATTCTTATGACTAACAACCCTCTGAAAGAATAAATTCCTCCTCATCTCTGCCTGAAGATAAGAGACGCCTTTTTTAAAAACCATTCCTCCAAGTTCTAGATTTGGCCACAAGGGGGTCTCAATCTCTCAGCATCCACCCTATCACATCCTCTTCACAATCGTATGCTTCAATAAGATCAGCTCTCATTCTTCTAAACCCCATTGAGTATAACTCAAACCTGTCCTCAAAAGATAACCCTTTCATCCCAGAAATCAGCTTAATGAACGTTCTCTGATTGTGCTTCCAATGATGCACACTTTTCTTAAGTATGGAGACCAAAATTGTACACAGTGGGTATGGTTTCATCAATGCTCTGTACAGCCGTGTCAAGATTTCTATGCTTCATCCCTTTTGAAATTAAGATCAACATTCCATTTGTTTTCTTAATTACTTGCTGCACCTGCATGCTAATGTTTTGTAATTTATATACCAGAACACCCTCTGTACCACAGCGTTCTCAGTCTCTCTCCATTTAAATAATAAGAACATAAGAACATAAGAAATAGGAGCAGGAGTAGGCCATCTAGCCCTTCGAGCCTGCCCCGCCATTCAATAAGATCATGGCTGATCTGTTGTGGCTCAGTTCCACTTTCCCGCCCTCTCCCCATAACCCTTAATCCCCTCTCTTATCAAAAACCCATCAACCCGCGTCTTAAAAATATTTAGCGAGGCAGCCTCCACCACTTCAACGGGCAGAGAATTCCAGAGATTCACCACCCTTTGAGTGAAGAAGTTCCTCCTCAACTCCGTTCTAAACCGCCTCCCCTTTATCTTGAGGCTGTGCCCCCTAGTCCTACTGTCTTTTTTGAGCGGGAAGAGTCTCTCCACCTCTATCCTATCCATCCCATTCATCATCTTATACGTCTCAATGAGATCTCCCCTCATTCTTCTAAACTCTAACGAGTACAAGCCTAGTTTATTCAGCCTCTCCTCATAGCTCAATCCCCTCAACTCCGGTATCAGCCTAGTAAACCTCCTCTGCACTCCCTCCAGGGCCAAAATATCCTTGCGCAGGTGCGGCGCCCAAAACTGCACACAGTACTCCAGCTGCGGCCTCACCAATGCCCTATACAGCTGCAGCAAGACCTCCCTACTTTTATATTCAATCCCCCTCGCTATGAAGGCCAGCATCCCATTTGCCTTCCTGACCACCTGCTGCACCTGCAAGCTGGGTTTTTGCGACTCATGCACAAGGACCCCGAGGTCCCTCTGCACCGTCGCCTGCTGCAGTTTTTCGCCACGTAAGTAATAGTCCTTCCTACCATTCTTCCTACCAAAGTGGACCACCTCACACTTGCCAACATTAAATTCCATTTGCCATTTCCTGGCCCATTCGCCCAGCCTATCTAGATCCTTCTGCAGACTCTCCACACCCTCCGCACAATTTGCCTTTCCCCCAATCTTGGTGTCATCAGCAAATTTCGACACCCTGCACTCGGTTCCCTCCTCCAGATCATCTATATAAATGGTAAATAGCTGAGGCCCCAGCACCGACCCCTGGGGCACCCCACTAGTCACCAACCGCCAATCCGAATAGCACCCATTGACCCCCACTCTCTGCCTCCTATTTGACAATCTATCCACGCTAACACCCTACCCCCAACTCCATGTCCCCTGACCTTCTGCAATAACCTCTTGTGAGGTACCTTGTCAAACGCCTTCTGAAAATCCAGAAAGACCACATCCACCGGCTCTCCTCTATCCACTGCCCTAGACACATCCTCATAGAACTCCAGTAAATTTGTCAGACACGACTTCCCTTTAATGAAACCGTGTTGCGTCCGCCCTATCAAGCAATTCCCTTCAAGATGCCTCGCAATTTCCTCCTTAATGACGGATTCTAACATTTTACCTACCACAGACGTTAAACTAACCGGCCTATAATTCCCCGCCTTTTGCCTGGCACCCTTCTTAAACAACGGCGTAACATTAGCCGTTTTCCAATCTTCCGGCACTTCCCCGGAATCCAGCGACGTCTGGAAAATAACCACCAAGGCATCCACTATCACCTCCGCCATTTCTTTCAGAACCCTCGGATGCATTCCATCCGGTCCTGGGGACTTGTCCACAATCAGCCCCTCCAGTCTGTCGAGCACCACCTCTCTAGTAACAGTAATGTCATTAAGACCCTCCATTCCTACCACCTTTCCATCGCTAACACCCGGCAAATTATTCACGTCCTCCTCCGTGAAGACCGAAACAAAAAAGTTATTCAAGACCTTAGCCATATCCCCATCCCCTACCACTAGCTCCCCTTTCTCATCCTCTAAAGGACCAACGTTCACCCTAGCCAGCCTCTTCCTTTTTATATATTTATAAAAACATTCTGGTTTTCTCTTCTTCCTGCCAAAGTGGGCAACCTCTCATATTTCCACGTTATACTCCATCTTCCAAGTTTTTTGCCCATTCACTTCTATCTATATCTCTTTGCAAATGTTTGGAATGTTCCTCACAACTTGCTTTCCTACCTATCTTTATATCCCCAGCAAATCTGCTGAGAGTACAAATAATCCCCTCATCCAAGTTAGTGATAGGAGACTGTGGCGTTGTGGCAATAGCACTGGGCTGGAAGTCTAGAGATAATGGCACATAAATAGGGTTCAAAGCTCACCAGATGGAATTTAAATGCAATTTATAAAATCTGGAATATAAACTTGATCTCAGTAATGGTGTCCATGAAATAATTGTTAATTTGTTACAATCCCAGTTGAAGTTATAACTGGACCAGAATATCCCACTGGCTCAAAAGACCGTAACTTTTACTTTTTTTAATCATCGTGGAGAAACAGTCACAGGACTGCTAATTAGTTTTAACAACAAGAAAAAACATGAAAAATTGGATTGTGATACAATAATCCATTACTCCTTGACACCCCCCCCGCCTTTTCTTAACAAATACACACAACTGTAAGATTAACATAGATTACAGAACACTGCCTTAAACTACAATGGTCTCAGTGACACAACGTCCCTTTAAATACACAAGATGGCCTCTATACGCGCAATAGAAACATAGTTGGAACTGAAGCAACGCACACACATACAATCACATTTGTTCAGCATGAAGCTAACTGTAGGTTTTACCCTTCCTTCCATAGAAATAATAAATTAAACCCATGTAAAATGATACTTCATTTCTAATGTTTACCAATACAAATATAAGTTCCCTAAAACTACCTTTGTTTTCCTACCAATTGTTGTTAGCCAATGTCAGGAAAGAGAGGTAGTTTTAAATAATCTGTATTTGTAATTTTGGCATTAGAAATAAGTTATAACTATAAGTAAGTTTAATTTTGTGATTTTGTATTTCAAAGGGTTCATAAGTTCAGTTTGGTTCAAGCGGTACCATATGGTAAATGGAGGTTATGACTTGAAAGCAAACAGGGTTTAAAGAAATTAGGTTGTTGCTTAGCAACCGGGGCCACCCTAGGTTTGAAATAACTTTTGAGTTTAGTTTTAAGGTGGACCAATAAAAGTTGGACAGGACCAGAGAGTTGAGAAAAAGCAGACTTCCCAAAAGAACAGAAGAAAGTTCAGAAACAAGAGTGCTGGGGACAGAAGAACATCTCAGGAAGATAGTTACATTAAAGGAACAAAGAGCAAGAAGTTGAACAAGACCCTATGTGGGTGAAGCTAAAGGAGAAATCAGAGAAAGTGCTCCAAGTTAAAGAAACATCTATAACAACCAGATTTAAAGTGAAAAACCAGACATCTGAAGTAAATCAAAGGTTTGGTGATATCTTAGTACAGCATGTGAAGCAATAGTGTCTGTTGGTATGGCTGAGAAATTGTGTGGAAGCTTGAATGCACGTGTTAATCCAAGTAGAGGAATACTGAAAGGAAAGATTGAAAGCCTAGAAGTGGATCCCTGGCAACGGCATCCAAGAGAAAGAGAAGATTGCAAGTGTGTTTTGAGAGTGGAGTTTGGAAACACTCATGTGAAAGTCAGAGTTTCAGTGAGACCAATTGGCTCACAGTCTAATAAGCAGCCGAGGGGACTTGGTGAGAAATCTATAGAAGACAAGTTGGTTGGCAACTTCCACTTGGTTTCAGGATATGGCGTGTCCAATCACTTTTCACCTATTTGTTTACATGGACTGTGTACTTACTGAGAACATTGGCATGTAAGTTATTTTGTAACTTGTGTTATCCTTATAAATCTGTGTATTGATATAGGTAGGATGAAGGAGTAGTGTATTATAAGTAATCTTTTCATGTTTAATGAAGGTTTTGTTCTTCTATTAAAAGTTCATTGGCAGTCTTGTGACTCTCTTCATCCACAAAAACTAAAAATTAGACTGTACTGAGCTGGGGTTCCATTCTAGGACCTGACTGTCCAGCGGTAGCATTGGCTGGAATTGCAACACAATCCCCATGCTAACATTGTATATCAAGGTACAACTGGAATTTAAATGATGTATTACATCATAATTAGTCATGAACAACTTCTCTGTATCAGAAAAGCTAATCTTATATTTGGGAAATGTCAAATGCCGGAAATTCCTTATTGTTGATGTTGGAATAAACGTAACATTGGGAAAATCGGCATTATAAAGATTGTTAAGTCTTCATGGGAATTTTCTTTTGAGATCAGTGGCAGGAGGGTGGCACGCTGGCACAATGGTTAGCACTGCTGCCTCACAGTGCCAGGGACCCGGGTTCGATTCCCAGCTTTGGCCACTGTCTGTGTGAAGTTTGCACATTCTCTCCATGTCTGCATGGGTTTCCTATGGGTGCTCCAGTTTCCCACACTCCAAAGATGTGTGGGTTAGGTGAATTGGCGATGCTAAATTGCCCCTTAGTGTCAGAGAGGACTAGCTAAGGTAAATATATGGGGATAGGGCCGGGGTTGGATTGTGGTCAGTGCAGACCCAATGGGCTGAATGGCCTCCTTCTGCACTGTGGGATTCTAGATGCCAACACATTGCCACTGACAACAAAGTTGGGACCAATGATTTATTTAATGACTGCAAGTGTGAATATTAATGGTAAACTCCCTGATTTTTTCCTGAAAGACCATATTAAAATATTTGTCAAGTATATTATTACATCAAGTGATGGATTCAAAAAAAAGTTTTGCCTAGCAAGTGTTCTGTGAATATTAGTCCCTTAATTACCAAATTGCTCAGATGGTGTGAAGTGGCCAATAAAAATTTCTGAACACAAATTTCAAAACCTAAGTTGTTATGATAAAAATATCTTGAGCTAGAGGAAATATACAAAAAAAATTCAAAATAATTGTAAGAAAAAAATTATCCAAATTTGAGTTTAGAATTTGTTTCCTTATTTCAACCTTTAGCCTTGGGCTTGTAATGATGAATCTTCACTCCAGGATGTGCAATCATTCAAAGATCCAATCTGAATCCTAAAGACTTCTTTGGGAACTTTTGGCAGGATTGTTCATCGCTTGTGGTTTCTAGAGATAGATCAATGGCCTATTTATACAGTAGAACTGCTCCAAGATGTGCTCCTGAACTTTTGCCCTAGATACATAATTAAAGGAAAATAATTCATAGGGGAATAGAGACAATTATTGTACTCAGCTGAGAATAAACAAAAGCAGCTATCAGAGCAGATGACAGAACTAGAGAAAATGATAGATGCAGGAAGCTAACAAATCAGAGTGTTCAGCCCCAAAATCCTGCTCCACTATTCATTAAGATCATGGCTAAACTTTTACGTTACTTCAACTTTCTTGGTTATCCTCACAGTCCTTGATTCTGTTGATGCCCCAGAATCTGTCAATCTCAGTCGTGCACGTATTCAGTATTCACAGCGCATCTGTAGCCCTCTGGAATAGAAAGTTTCATAATTTTCAGCATTCCGAGTGGAACAGTTTCTTCTATGCTATGTACCCAAATCCTCAGAATCCTCTAGAATCCTCAGATAGAGGAATAGCTTCTTTGCATTTGCGATATCAAGCCTGGTAAAAATTGTACATATTTCAATGAGATCACCTGGCATTGTTTTAAATCCCAGAGAATTTAGGCCTACTCTCGTTGGTCACTCTTTGAAGGAAATGCCTCTCACCCCAGAAATCAATACTCCTCGAAGGCAAGTTCTTTCCTTAGCTAGAACTGTAAATAGGTGTGATGTCACCATAGCCCTATATAATTGCTTCAAGGCTGCCTTACCCTTATACACCAACCCCCTTATAATAAAGACTGACATACGATTAGCCTCCCTAATTGCTCGCCGTGTCTATATGCTGACATTCTGTGATTTGTGTACAAGGACACCCAAATCCCCCTAAATACCAACATCTACCATTCACCCACAATTTCAAAGATACTTTGCCCACATATTATTCTTACCAAGTGGATAATTTTATACTTCCCATATTATATTCCATCAGCCATCTTTATGCGCAATCATGTATGTCCATATTCCTTTGCAGCCTCTTTATCACTTATTATCCCATCTAGATTGGCATAATATGCCAACATGTATATGTATTGTACTTTATCTTCTTGTCTAATGGTAGATTAGATGAAGCCCGAGCACTGGTCCTTGCAGCGGTCCTCTAGTAATGGTGGAGTAGACTTCATGGGCTGAGTGTCCTAATTATGCTTCAATGTCTTATAGTCTTAGTTGCAGTCTGCCATCTTGAAAATTGGCTATTTATTCCTAATCTGTTTTCTATCAATGATCCAATTCCTAATTCATACAATATATAACCCTTTATTCTTGTGTAACAACTTATTGTTATTGGTTTGTTTAAATTTAGGACCTTAGTTTCAGACTTAATCTCATCACTCTCAAACTTCTATCATATTATGATCATTCTTTTCCAGAGGATTCTTCAGTTTAAGAATACTAAGTATCTCTGTCCCATTACGCAATGCTAGATTTTAAATGGTCTATTTCACAGTTGGTTTTTCTATGTATTGTTCAGAAAATTTTCTTGAATACATTCCATGCAATTGTAGTAGAAAAGATGAAAAAAACATTTTTTGAAAGCCATGTAAGGAGAGTCAGATGGGCTCCCAAGATAATGACAATACTGCTAAAAGATGACTGCCAATCAATCTTCAATTCTTTGGACCTTGTTTAATTACCAGCAATGGATTTTATTCTTGTTAAAATATTTAAAAAGCTGAGGTTACTATTCTAGAAATAAAAAGGAAACTTAAACTCGATTTAGCTGCTGGTTAAGTTGACATTCACTCAAGGGTGATTAAGTAGACAGGAAGAATGTTTAGCAAGATTCTTGCTGATGATATCTTTAGCAGTGTGTTAGAATCCAAAATTGTTCCCTTGGATTGCAAAGATGCTCATGTGGTTCTGAATGCTTTTCAGAGCATCAAGCCAGTATGACATTTGACAGTCAGCCAACCCTTGATCTACCAAAGGAATGATTTGAGTTGAAAGTCATTTTACTTTTTAATTCCCTGCCAGTTTTGTTCTTTTCTCATCTCCCTGCCTGACAAACTTATCTTGGTTTCCACCTGTCTAAACCTCTGTCTTTGCAGCCCTTCATCTTTGTGTGTTGGTTTTAGTAATATCATCACTGGCAGTATTGCTCTGTAATGTTTGTGTGTGAAATACAAAAGCTCACTTAGAATAAGATTTTACTTCATCTTTAATTTGAGAAGGAAAGAATAAATTATTTAATAAGGTTGATAGGAAACAGCACAAGTCTACAGTTTAAGAAAGTAAAATAAATTAAACGACAGGATATGAATTGATATTTTTAGTAATTGGAGCAGCTAATTTTTGAACAATGCAACTTATGCACTGAAATGGAGGTTGTGGTTGCACTGGAGTCACTGGAGGTAGTATTTTAATTGTGGAAATTAAGTCAGTAGATAAATTCCCCATTGGTCACTAGCACACCACAAATCATGGCCCCCTCGCAAGTCTCTACAATTTTGAAATGTCCATCTGAAATGAGATTCGAAACTTATACAATTATTTTTTTCAGGATCAGAGAAGTTGACAATTTGTAATTTTAACATAGGATTCCAGTAAAAGTTCAATTTATCCTGATTGACCAAGAGTTTGTTGCTTTTTACAGAGAGAAAATATATAAATAGTTGAAGTTCACATCAAACTGCTTATATGTAGTGCCTTTGAAACCTCATCCCAAACTGCCTTATAGTCAATGAAGTACTTTTGAAGTGCAGTTACTGTTGGCGATACAGCAACCAATTATAATCAAAATAGAATCATAAAATCCCTACAGTGCAGAAGCAGGCCATTTGGCCCATCAAGTCTGCACCAACTCTCTAACAGAGCATCCCACTGAGACTCTAACCCTGTAAGCCCACTGCTAATCTCTTTAACCTACACAGTTTGGGACACTAAGGGACAATTTAGCATGGTCAATCATCCTAACCGGAACACCTTTGGAGAAAACCGGTGCTCCTGGAGGAAACCAACACAGACACGGGGGGAACATGCAGACTCTGCACAGTCACCCAAGGCCTGGGTCCATGGAGCTGCGAGGCAGCAGTGCTAACCACTGTGTTATGGACAATGAAACTATATTTTTATATTCCATAATAAGCAGATTTAGAAGTTATGCACCTACCTTTCCATTTTCAGACAATCTAAGGAGAAATAAGATGATAGTGCTGCGATGGACTTCTTCTAAGTAATCACAGGAGACCCAAGACAGATTTGAATAGTTTACTCATTGTTCAAGCCTGGAGATCACTACCCCAGGGAAACCCCCCCAAAGCAGTACTCTCCTCTAATATAGCTCTCACAGGGAAGACATTCTAATACAGCTATCTCCACCAGGTTACTGATATAGACTGCTTATACAGTTAGTCAGTACACAGAACATTATTTCATTTCCAATATTGCATTATTAAATCTTTCATCCAGAAACTTTGTTGATATGTCCTAGCTGAATATTGTTTTTTAAACAAGTAAATACATTGCTGGTGGTTTCTGATGATCTTAAAGCCCTTCAGATAGAGAATTTAACTGGCATGTGCTCCTTATGCAGGGGTGATAGATCTATCTCCATTATCACTAAATCTATTAATTCACCCTTACAATAAGGGGGGGGGGGCGCGCAATGGCCTACTTGTATTATTGTTTGACTATTAATCCAAAAACCCAGATAATGTTCTGGGTTTAAATCCCACCACAGCAGATGGTGGAATTTGAATTCAATAAAAAAATCTAGAATTAATAATCTACTGATGACCGTGAAACCATTGCTGAGTGTCAGAAAACCCATCACTGATGTCTTTTAGGGAAGGAAATCTGTGCCCTTTCCAGGTCTGATCTACATGTGACTCCCGAGCCACAGCAATGTAGTTGACATTCAACTGCCCTCTGAAATGGCCTAGCAAGCAACTCAATTGGTACAATTGCTACAAAGTCTCAACAAAAAAATGAAACTGGACAAATCACTTGGCATTGACCTCGGCACTGGAAAAGACAATGGCAAGACAAACAGCCCTGCTGACCCTCCAAAGTCCTCCTTACTAACATTTGGGGGTTAGTGCCAAAATTGGGGGAGTGTCTCACAGACTAGTCAAGCAACAGCCTAACAGTCATTCTCACGGAATCATACCTTACAGATAACACCCCAGACAGTACCATTACCATTTCTGGACATGTCCTGTCTCACCGGCAGAACAGACCCAGCAGACGTGGTGTTACAGTGGTATACAATCAGGCGGAAGTTGCCTTGGGAGTCCTTAACAGTGACTCTGGACCTCATGAAGTCTCATGGCTTCAGGTTAAACATGGGCAAGGAAACCTCTTACTGGTTACCACATACTGTCCCCCTTCAACTGATGAATCAGCATTCTTCCATGTTGAACATCACTTGGAGGAAGCACTGAGGGTGGCAAGGGTGCAAAATGTACACTAGGTGGCGGATTTCAATGTCCACCACCAAGAGTGGCTCAGCAGCAGCACTACTGATTGAGCTGGTTAGGTCCTAAAGTATACAACTGCTAGACTGGTGGTGAAGGAACCAACAAGAGGAAATAACATACTTGACTTCATCCTTACCAATCTGCTGGCTGCAGATGCATCTGTTCATGACAGTATCAATAAGAGTGACCACCACACAGTCCTTGTGGAGACAAAGTCCCACCTTCACATCAAGAATAACTTGCATCGTGTTGTGTGGCACTATCACCGTGCTAAATGGGACAGACTTCGAGCTGATCTAGCAACTCAAGACTTGGCATTTATGAGGTGCTGTGGAACTGTACTCAAGCACAATCTGCAACCTCATGACCCGGCATATCCCCCGCTCAACCATTACCATCAAGCCAAGGGATCAACCCTGCTTCAATGTAAAGTGCAGGAAGGCATGCCAGGACCAGCACCAGGCATACCTAAAAGTGTTAATCTGATGAAGTTACCTAACAGGTCTACTTGCACGCCAAACAGCAAAAACAGCAAGTGATAGACAGAGCTGAGTAATCCTATCACAAATGGATCAGATCCAAGCTCTGCAGTCCTTCACATCCAATCATAAATGGTGGTGGACAATTAAACAACTCACTGGAGGAGGAGGCTCCACAAATATCACCATCTTCAATGATGGAGGAGCCCAGCACATCAGTGCAAAAGATAAGGCTGAAGGATTTGTAGCAGCCTTCAGCCAGAGTGCCGAGTGGATGATCCATCTCGGCCTCCTGCAGTGGTTCCCAGCATCTCAGATGCCAGTCTCCAGCTATTTCAATTCACTCCACATGGTATCAAAAAACAGTTGGAGGCAATGGATACTGCAAAGGCAATGGGCCCTGATAACATTCCAGCAATATTACTGAAAACTTATGCTCCAGAACATGCTGCTCCCTAGCCAGTACAGTTACAATACAGGCATTTACCTAACAATGTGGGAATTGCCCAGGTATGTTCTGTACACAAAAAGCAGGACAAATCCAACCCGGCCAATTACTGCCCCTCAGTCTACTCTTGGTCATTAGTAAAGTGACGGAAGGAGTCATCAACAGCGATATCAAGCAGCACCTGCTCAGCAATAACCTGCTCGGTGACGCCAGGTTTGGATTTCGCCAGGATCACTCAGCCCCTGATTTCATTACAGTCTTAGTTAAAATACGGATGAAGAGCTGAATTCTAGAGGTGAGATGAGAGTGACAGCCCTTGACATCAAGGCTGCATTCGACCAAGTATGGCATCAAGGAGCCCTAGCAAAACTGGAACCAATGGGTATCACAGGACAAACACTCTGCTGGTTGGAGTCATACCTGGTACATAGGAAGATGGTTGTGGTTGTGGATGGTGAGTCATCTCAGTTCCAGGACATTTTTACTGGAGTCCCTCAGGTTAGTGTCCTAGGCCCAACAATCTTCAGCTGCTTCATCAATGACCTTCCCTCTGCCATAAGGTTAGAAATGGAGATGTTTGCCAATGATTGCACAATGTTCAGCGCCATCCGCAACACTCAGATATTGAAGCAGTCCATGCTTGAATGCAACAAGATCTGGACAATATTCAGGCTTGGGCTGACAAGTGGCAAGTAGCATTCATGCCACATAAATGCCAGGCCATGATCATCACCAATAAGAGACATTCTAACCACTGCCCCTTGACAGTGGCTATTGAATCCCCCACTGTCAACATCCTTGGGGTTACCATTGACCAGAAACTCAACTGGACTCACCACATAAACACAGTGGCTACAAGGACAGGTCAGAGACTAGGAATACAGCAGTGAATAAGTCACCTCCAAGACCTAGCCACGATCTACAAGACACAAGCCAGGAGTGTGATGAAATACTCCCCACTTGCCTGGGTGAGTGCAACTCCAACAATACTCAAGAAGCTTGACACCATCCAGGACAAAGCAGCCCATTTGATTGGCACCACATCTACAAACATCCACTCCCTCCACCACTGACACTCAGTGTAGCAGCAGTGTATACTATTTAGAAAAGGCACTGCAGCAATTCACTAAAGATCCTTAGCGAGCACCTTCCAAACCCACAACCACTCCCATCTAGAATGACAAGGGTAGCAGATACATGGGAATACCACCACCTGCAAGTTCTCCTCCAAGCCGCCCATCATCCTGACTTGGAAATATATCGTAAGAAGTCTCACAACACCAGGTTAAAGTCCAACAGGTTTATTTGGTAGCAAAATCCACTAGCTTTCGGAGCGCTCGCTGTTCCTTCGTCAAGTGAGTGGGATTTCAGTTCACAAACAGGGCATATAAAGACACAAACTCAATTTACAAAATAATGGTTGGAATGCAATTCTTTACAGGTAATCAAGTCTTAAAGGTACAGACGGTGTGAGTGAAGACAGGGTTAAGCATAGGTTAAAGAGATGTGTATTGTCTCCAGCCAGGACAGTTAGTGAGATTTTGCAAGCCCAGGCAAGTCTGGAGACAATATACATCTCTTTAACCTGTACTTAACGCTGTCTCCACTCACATTGTCTGAACCTTTAAGACGTGATTACTTGTAAAGACTCGCATTATTTTGTAAATTGAGTTTGTGTCTTTATATGCCCTGTTTGTGAACTGAAATCTCACTCACCTGTGAAGGAGCAGCGAGTACTCTGAAAGTTTGTGGCTTTTGCTACCATATAAACCTGTTGGACTTTAACCTGGTGTTGTGAGACTTCTTACTGTGTTTACCCCATTCCAACGCTGACATCTCCACATCATAGAAATATGTTGTCATTCCTTCATAGTCGAGGGTCAAAGTCTTGGAATTCCCTCCCTAACGGCATTGTGGGTCACTCCACAGCACACTGGCAATTCAAGAAGGGATCTCACTGCCACCTTCTCAAGGGCAACTAGGGATGGGCAATAAATGCTGGCCAGCCAGTGGCACTCATGTCCCATGAATGAATAAAGAAATAATAGCTTTCTGGTCTAAATAAAACAGAAATTCACAGAATGAAGAATTGTCTATTGTTATGGAAAGTAATAGTTTATCTTAAAAAGATTTGCTTTTGCATGTATTATATGGGGAAACATTAATCTCCAAATAGATCATTAAAAAAAATTCTTACCGTGAAGGACAAAAGCTGCTTAATAAACAGTCTGATCATTATCCCAGAATTTCCTAGAGCGTTACATCATTATAATGTTCCATAAATGGTGTAGGGCCTAGTTCATGGTGGGGAATAAAGACAAACTTATGGCATATGTGATTTATGGCATCTCGCTATTTCCTGAGACTTTTGAGTTGCCCCTCATTATGAACAATCAATCATCACAGCTCTGCTACTTTCATTAAAATCAGTGGTGGCAATCGCAAATTTACTAAATGAATGTCACTTTGATCATTACTGTCACTTAGACAATCAACACATGGCTTTCTCATTTCAATTGGATGGATTGGGAATCATATTGAGCTGGAAAGCCCTCTGCTCACCTACAAATAACTTTAAATGAAGGGCAATGGAGATTGTCCACAGAAACCTCTTTGTTTAAAGATTGGAAGTAAAATCTGAATTGGAAGCCAATACCAATAGAAACTTTCAATAGGAATTGGGGTGTGTGTTGCGAAGGTAAAACTTGAAGGGAGTGGGATTCATTGAATAGTTCTTTCAATGGCTGAATGGCCTCCTCCTGTGTAGTAGGGTCCAATGCTCCCAGATTGTAATCTGGGAAGGTAGAAACTTGAGCAAAAGCTCAAGGGATTCAGTTCATAGGTCCAGACTTGACAGAGTTGGCAACATCAACATGATCTGAAATGGAGGGATTTTGGATGCACCGCTTTTTACTGGATCTCCCAGACTCAGTGTAAAGTGAAGAAAGTTAAAGTTTATTTATTCGTTACAAGTAGGCTGACATTAACACTGGAACAAAGTTACTGTGAAAATCCCCTAGTTGTCACATTCTGACACCTGTTTGGGTACACTGAGGAAGAATTTAGCGTGGCCAATCCACCCAAGCAGCATGTCTTTCGGACCGTGAGTGGAAACCAGAGCACCAGGAGGAAACCTTCGCAGACACGGGGAGAGTGTGGAGACTCCACTCAGATGAAGCAAGCAACACCCTTATGACAAAATGACAGATTGGCTGCCCTGCTCGTAACCACATGGCTACATTGATTCAACCACTTATTACGTCTCCAAAGTGGCAGCATCTGTATGTCTATTTATCAAATGATATTGGGGGGAGGGGGCAAGGGGGGGAAGGTGGGATTACACTATTGAGTTGGACGATCAGCCATGGTCATAATGAATGGTGAAGATGGCTCAAAGGGCCAAATAACCTACTCCTGCTCCTATTTTCTCTATTTTGATTTAAGCGCCATCAATGGACAGGCTAAATTAGACAATGTTAGTATGTCTGGCAAGGAGCAGCTGTACAAGCGTATCACACAAAGGTTTTGTGATGAAATTCATAATTTAAAAGAAAGGCAGCAAAAAATTCAGCAGCATTTTGTGACAAAGGGGAAGTGGAATAAAGCCCTGAATGACTCTGAAAGAAGACAGCATCACAGGAAAGATCAGGCATTGAGCCAGCATACAAATGCCCTGTCCACTTTTGTCAATGTTAAGCTTTTCTTCAAAAGGACTATTGGTTATGCTGTTTCTGATTTGCTGTCTGGGCACATTTGAAGCAGTTTTTCAGTATGTTTTGTCACACGTTGCAGCTAGGAGATTGCATGGAATAAAATGTATTTATTCGTGGAATTATTGTCGGACAGAATGATGTTAGATCACATTTTTGACTATGCAAAAGCTACAGAAAAATCTCAAAAGAGGAATATTGGGTTGTGGGGGTGGAAGATAGAAGATTAGCCTGGTGTTTTAGTGAATTTCACTGACTACAGAACCTCTGCTAGCTGAGTGTATGAGAAGACAATGGAATGCGAGCAGTTTGGAAGTTGGTAAGAGAGTTGGCAGGCCTCAAGTACAATGATCGATTCATGTTACATTATCTATCTAATCTAACTGTCAGTGTGTAAAGATGCTTATTCACCATTTTTAGGGAAAACACAACTCATTTATTTACAGGTTAAAACTGTACAGCGGCTTGCAGCCTTGTGGCTACAATCAACTCCCAAGATGACTCTGAGTACAGAAGCCCGCCCTTACCAGGGTGATTCCACCCCACCCTGCTCCCTGATTGGTTTTCAGGATCATGTGACCCTTATTCTGCAGACTGATTCTTACAGGGACAATCAATGCATAGTGGGAGGAGCATAATTATTCTTAGTGGACCCAGGCTGGAAAGTGGAAAAATTTGGCTTTCCTTATACCCACTGCCAACAGATGTATTTTGGGGGCTGCTTTCATGCACAGGCATAAATCCGTGTGGACCAGCCACCCACCTCTCACCAACTCAGCACCACAACTGTTAGAATCAAGTTGCTTTGGGAAGTGGTTCAGTCACATACTATGGATAGGTATTCTTGTGAGAACAAGAATTCCTGCTTGCAGTATGTAGCTGTTCAAACCACCTCAATTAGCAGCAAGATTCAGATAAATGTTAGTTAGTTTATTTATTAGTCACAAGTGGGTTTACATTAACACTGCAATGAAGTTACTGTGAGAATCCCCTAGTCACCACACTCCAGCGCCTGTTCGGGTACACTGAGGGAGAATTTAGCATGGCCAATGCAACTAACCAGCACATCTTTCGGACTGTGGGAGGAAACCAGAGCACCCGGAGGAAACCCATTCAGACAAGAGGAGAGACTCTGCACAGACAGTGACCCAAGCCAGGAATTGAACCTGGGTCCCTGGCGCTGTGTGGCAGCATTGCTAACCACTGTGCTTGCAAGATGTGGTGCTGAAGGGAGGGAGGAAAGTGAAGCGTGAAAAATCCGAGCTGGGAACTGGTGCTTTGGGAATACAGGAAACTGGAACCAAGGTACTGAGAGGGGGAGAAGCTGCGTGCAATACTTTGGGAAAGAAGTGGGAAATACAACAAATAATGCTTTGAACTAGAGGTGATAGGCAATAGGAATGAGATAGCTAGTGTTAACTGAGAGGACAGGGGAATGAAAATTGGAACATTAAGAACATAAGAAATAGGAAATAGGAGCAGGAGTAGGCCATCTAGCCCTTCGAGCCTGCCCCGCCATTCAATAAGATCATGGCTGATCTGTTGTGGCTCAGTTCCACTTTCCCGCCCTCTCCCCATAACCCTTAATCCCCTAATTAAGAAGGAAGAAAATGCTACATGAACTGAGAGTATTGGGTGGCAAAGTTTCCCAGTTTGAACAAGAAGGCAACCAACTTCTTTGACAATGGGCAGTTCTCATGAGTTAGGATACAGGCAGCAGTACTTTCAATTCACAGAAGGCCAGGAGAGCATTGGAACAGTTAAATCTCCAGCTAAACGAAACACGTATTCAGCTTTTTGCAGCAGAAGACTGTTATGTTGTGTAAATAAAAGTAATCAGTACACAATAAAATTCAATGTGCGTGTGAAATTGTTCAGACGTCCGGAGGCTATTTAAACGCAAGTAAAATTAATTTATTACTGACTTTTATTAATCATTTTTATATTAAAATGAAACTTTGCCAGATCACTGTGACATTTTAGCATTTACTCAAGGAGCTGAATTATTTTTACTCATGTTATGAATTTTTTAAAAATATTATAACGATAAACATTAAAAAAATGGCATTTATGACATAATTTATGGTCACTTAAATTCCGAGATTCAATGGATTTTTTTTGCTTATTTACAGGAGGGGTGTGTGTCTTCCAGAATGAATACACTTCAATTGGTTGCAGCAACTATATGAGGATTGAGAACCCCTAGATCAGATATAGAATGCTTCAGGTATCTTCTGGTCCTCTCTCTATCCATCTTCAGGTACATATTTTAAACCCACAAACTTCATTATGCACCTAATGATCTAATGTGATTACTCCCCCCCACCATCACATTGTCCATGTCAGGAATGTATAGACTATCTGTAAATTATCATGTCAGCTGTGTGCTATTCTCAAAGGGAACTTTTTGAAACATCTGACATTAGCTTCACCTACAACTCTGAGAAGCTTCTAACTTGTTAGGAATTTGAGTGAGGAATGAAGTCCATGATGCAAAATCCCACCAAGATTATAGAATGCACATCACCAAGTAATAATTAGGTGACATGAAACTTAAGTTTCATAAAAGAAAAAAACAAGTCCTTAAACATAAGGCAATTCTACACCCGCACCAGTGAAGGGCAGGGATGATTTTTTTTTAAGTAGAAAATGAGCCCAATGATCGAGCCTATTTCTACTTTAACTACGGTGGCTTGGGTTCAACTGGGTAACTCTCTATTGAGAAGTGGGTGGAAAATACTAGATGTGGTTTTTCCGCTCCGCTACACTGGTCGAGTAATGCCGTGGGGTGGAAAATTTAAGCAGAAGGCTAAAAGTGTGAATCGCGCTTGCCTACTCTCTGTTCCCTGTTAGCCAGCCAATCATCTATCAATGACAATATGTTATACACTAAACCCTGAACTTTTACTTTCGCAATAACCTCTGATGTGGCAGTTTATCAAATATTTTCTGGAAATATAAGTACAGTAGATCCACTGGTTCCTCTTTATCCACAGCACGTTATTTCTTCTAAGAACTTCATTAAGTTAGTTAAACAGGATTTCCCTTTAACGAAACCATGTTGACTCTGCCTTGAATTTATCCAAGTGGTCTGCTATAGTTTTTTTAATAATAGCTTCTAACATTTTCTCCATGGCAGATGTGAAGCTAACCGGTCTATAGTTTCCTGCTTACTGTTTGCCTCACTTTTTGATTAATGGAGTTACATTTGCCACCTTCCATCTAATCTCAGAAAACACAAAAGACAATCTGAACACAGTGAGGTCCCAGAAATGGAAAAAGAATTGGCTATTTATCTGTTTTTTTTGGTGATGTTATTTAAGGGAAGAATGTTTACCAAACATTTTCGTTCACATATAAATCCTTTTATGTTGATTTGAACAGACAAAGAGGCCTTGGTGTAACATCTCATCTAAATGATTTCTAACAATGCTGTACACTCTTAATATCATAATGACTTGGCAGCCTAGATGATGTGTGGGACATTTATTGTTGAGAAAACTATAAACTGAGAAAAGTAGATAATGTAGCTTTCACTAGTGCTGGGTGTGTACACCCATTGGCCATTTACACTCAATGCATTATCATTACTGAAACCCCCACTATTAACATTCTAGGAGTTGTCATCTACCAGAAACTGAACTGGACTAGCCATTTACTTGATTTGATTTATTATTCTCACATGTACTGAGATGCAGTGAAAAATATTTTTTTCGCCCACTATACAGGTAAAATATGCTATTCATAAAGTACATCGGGAAAAGGATAGGGTGTAGGGTATTGTGTTGCAGTAACAGGCAGGGTGAAGAAAAAGATCAGCTTAATATGATATGACCATTCAAATGTCTGATGACAGCAGGGAAAAGCTGTTCTTGAATGTATGTATTTTCAAACTTTTGTATCTTTTTCTCCATAGAAGTGGAAGCGAGCATATCGGGATGCATGGGGTCCTTGATTATGCTGGCTGCTTTTCCAAAGCAGTGGGAAGTGTAGATGGTTGGGAGGGTGGTTGTGTGATGGACTGGGATACATTCACAATCCTTTGTAGTTCCTTGCAGTCTTGGTCAGAGCAGGAACCATACCGAGCTGCACAATACATCCGGAAAGGATGCTCTCTATAGTGCATTTGTAAAAATTGGTAAGAGTCGTAGTGGACATGCTGAATTTCCTTAGCTTTCTGAGAAAGTAGAAGCATTCATGAGCTTTTTTAATTATAGCATTGGTGTGGAGGGAGCAGGACAGATTTTTGGTGATCTGAATGCCTATATAAATACTGTGGCTACAAGAGCAGCTCCACAGCTAGGGAATCCTACGGTGAATAACTCACTTCCTGACTCCTCAATACCTGTCCACCATCCACAAAGCACAAATAAGGAGTGTGATGGAATACTCTCCACTTGCCTGAATGAATGCAGCTCCAATAACAATGAAGAAACTTGACTCCATCCAGGAAAAAGCAGACTGCTTAGTTGGTACCATTCCACAAACATTCAATCCCTCCACTACCGATGAGCAGTAGCAGCAATGTGTACCACCTAGAAGCACTGCAGGAACTCACCAAAGCTCCTTTTGCAACTCCTTCCAAACCCACAACTGCTACCATCTAGAAGACAAGGGCACTAGATACATTGCAAAAACATCTCTTGATAGATGCTGTCAGAGCTTTCCAGCTTGTTTCAGATTCCAGAACCGGCAGTATTTTGCTTAAGATAATACTGATGATAGGAATCTGAGACTATGAACAAAGGTCAAGACACTTATTATTTAAAGTTTTATTTATTAGTCACAAGGAGGTTTACATTCACACTGCAATAAAGTTACTGTGAAAATCCCCTAGTCGTCAGACTCCGGCACCTGTTTGGATACACCGAGGGAGAATTTTAGCATGGCCAATGCACCTAACTAGCATGTCTTTTGGACTGTGGGAGGAAACCAGAGCACCTGGAGGAAACCCACACAAACACGGGGAGAACATGCAGACTTTGCTCAGATAATGAGCCAAGCACAGAAAATGCTGGAAAATCTCAGAGCTCCAGCAGCATCTGTGGAGAAAGAATAGAGCCAATGTTTTGAGTCAGGATCACCTACATCCAGACTCAAAATGTTAGCCCTATTCTCTTTCTATGGATACCATTAGACTTGCTGAGATTTTCCATTTTCTGTTTTTTGTTTCAGATTTCAGCATCTATAGTCTTTTGCCTGTATCTGTGCAAAGAAACAGCATTAACTTTTCAATATTAAGAAAGAACTATCATTTTATATAGCACCTTTCTCAATCTTGGAATGTCTGGAGAAACATCACAACTTGACTACTTTTGGAAGTTTGGTCTTTGTTATAGTATAGGGAATTGGGATGGGCAAGCTGCGCAAAATAAATTGAAAAACAACAAAAAACAGAAAATGCTGGAAAATCTCAATGGGTCTAACAGCATCTGTAGAAAGAGCACAGAGTCAACATTTTGACTCTGGCTGGGGTGACCCTGACTTGAAACGTTGGCTCTATTCTCTTTCCACAAATGCTGTCAGACCTGCTGAGATTTTCCAGCATTTTCTGCTTTGGTTCTTTCCATAAGGCCATAAGTCATAAGAGCAGAATTAGGCCACTTGGCCCATCGAGTCTGCTCCACCATTCAACCATGGCTGATTTTTTTTCTCATCCCCATTCTCCTGCCTTTTTCCCATAACCCTTGACCTCCTTATTAGTCAAGAACCTATCTATCTCTGTCTTAAAGACACTCAATGACCTGGCCTCCATAGCCTTCTGCAGCAAAGAGTTCCACAGATTTGCCATTCTCTGGCTGAAGAAATTCCTCCTCATCTCTGCTTTAAAGGATCGTCCCTTTAGCCTGAGGATGTTTTCTCTGGTTCTAGTTTTTCCCACTAGTGGAAACATTTTCTCTATGTCCACTCTGTTCAGGCCTCACAGTATCCTTTAAGTTTCCATAAGATCTCCCCCCATCCTTCTAAACTCCAATGAGTACAGACCCAGAGTCCTCAACCTCATATGGCTCCTCATTCAGGGATTCCACAGATGCTGCCTGACCTTTGGAGCATTTCCAGCGTTTTTCTTTCGCTTATTTCAGACTTGCAGCATTCAGAGCGTGCTGCTTTTGGTGACAATTCCGTTTTTTGGATAATTCTGCCAGCACATTGTGAAGGTGAGCCAAGAGGATAGTGAAGGACTGTGTTTGCGATCCCACAATGCATCGGGTTTCCAAGATGGCGGCGGGTGAATAGGCTCTACCTCCAGAGCGGGGCAATCCCCCTGAACCAAGATGCCGAAAGTGGTGTCCCGCAGCGTGGTGTGTTCCGACACCCGGGACCGCGAGGAGTACGACGACGGCGAGAAACCCTTGCATGTCTATTACTGTCTGTGCGGACAAATGGTGCTGGTCCTCGGTAAGCAAAGTCGACAGGCCCTGAAGCCTCGGGCTCGAGTACGGAGCTCTTCGGGGCGAGCATGTCCCCTAAACAGGGCACCTTTAATGTTAATGCGGACATCACACTCTTTTTTTCGACTTTGGCTTTTTTGTGTTGAGAGATTCAATAGTTTTTTTTTGATTGGTTATTACCTTTTGTTATAAATGAACCAAAAGTATCAGTGGAGCAATCAAAGTGCACAAAAACAAATAACTGGGGATGCTGGAATGTGAAACAGAAAATGCACGAAAATCTCAGCAGCTGGTGAGAGAATGGAGCCACCGTTTCCAGTCTTGATGACTCTTCATCAGAACAAAAGAGCTGGAACTCGGATGAGTGTGACACTGTTGTGTGCCCTGAAGCCAAAGGGGCTGAATAGAGGGCCAGTGATAGGTGGGGGCTAGGAAGAGATTAGACAATAAATTATAGGAGTAGAATTAGGCCGTTTGGCCCATTGAGTCTGCTCTGCCATTCGGTCATGGCTGATAAGACTGACAAAGATGTCATGGACATAAAGGGAATGTAAATGGTGGTAATCATGGCTGAGAAGGGTGCTGATAGTGGTACATTAAGAGATCAGAATATGTAAATGGCAAAACAAAGGTAAACACATTAAAAAGTCTGACAACACCAGGTTTCAGTCCAACCGATTTATTTGATCTGATTTATTTGGACTGAAACCTGGTGTTGTCAGACTTTTTATTGTGTTTACCCCAGTCCAACGCCGGCATATCCACATCAAAACAAAGGTAAGCAGAGTGACAGAGGATAACCTGGAACAACTATCAACACACCATCCTGGGGCAGTGTGGTGGCACAGTGGTTATGTGTGGAGTTCGCACGTTCTCCTCATGTCTGCGTGGGTTTCCTCTGGGTACTCCAGTTTTCTCCCACAGTACAAAGATGTAAGGGATGGGTTGATTGGCCATGCACAAATGCCTCTTGGTGTCCCAGGTTAGGGGGAATAAGCAGGGTGAAAATGTGGGATTAGGGTCTGGTTGGGATGCTCTGTTGGGGAGTTAGTGCATACTCGATGGGCTGAATGACCTACTTCTGCACTGTAGGGATTCTATGAATCAATGGAACAGATGGCCCTGGTGGGGTGCAGTAAGGGC
The DNA here is from genome assembly GCF_965287045.1 of Carcharhinus amblyrhynchos. Lineage (NCBI taxonomy): Eukaryota > Metazoa > Chordata > Chondrichthyes > Carcharhiniformes > Carcharhinidae > Carcharhinus > Carcharhinus amblyrhynchos. The sequence continues at coordinate 129,883,908 of NC_137327.1, forward strand.
TGACAGTGATAGGGGAGGATTGATGGAAAGTTAGATAGAAAAATAAATCAATGGAAGAAATCAAAAGAAAGTAATAGAAATAAAAAAAAGATAGGGTGAAGGCGGAGGAGGGGTTCACAGTCTGAAGTTGTTGAACTCACTGTTAAGTTTGGAAGGCTATAACATGCCTAATCGGAAGATGATTTGATTTGATTTATTATTGTCACATGTATTAGTATACAATGAAAAGTATTGTTTCTTGTGCGCTTTATAGAGAAAGAAAAGAGAGGGTGGAGAATGTAGTGTTACAGTCATAGAGCATTGTCAGAATTTAAACGAGAATAGAATTTTAGACACAGTAAGGAGTCTTACAACACCAGGTTAAAGTCCAACAAGTTTATTTGGTAGCATGAGCTTTCAAAGCACTACCCCTTCATCAGGTGAGCGGAGGATTGGGTTCACAAACAGGGCATATATAGACACAGCCTCAGTTACAAGATAATAGTTGGAATGCGAGTCTTAACTGGCAATCATGTCTTTACAGATGCTGAAAATGCGAGTGGAGTTTAAGAGGTGTGAATTGTGTCAAGCCAGGACAGTTAGTGAGATTTTGCAAGCCTAGGCAAGTCGGGGGGTGGGGGTAGGTAGGTAGGTTGGTTCAGGTAGTGTGACATGAACTAAGATCCTGGTTGAGGCTGTCCTTGTGTGAGGAGCTTGGCTATCAGTTCCTGTTCAGCGATTCTATGTTGTCATGTGTCATGAAGGCCGTCTTGGAGAATGCTTATCCAAAGGTCAGAGGCTGAATGCCCTTGACTGCTGAAGCGTTCCCCAGTAGGAAGGGAACACTCCTGCTTGGTGATTATCGAGCGGTGTCCATTCATTCACTGTCGTAGTGTTTGCATGCTCTTGCCAATTTACCATGCCTCGGGACATCCTTTCGTGCAGCATATCAGGTAGACAACGTTGGCTGAGGTGCAAGAGTATTAATGTTTACCTGGTGGCTAGTGTTCTCATGTGAGATGATGGCATCCATGTCGATGATCTGGCACATCTTGCAGAACTTGCTGTGGCAGGGTTGTGTGGTGTCGTGGTCACTGTTCTGAAGGCTGGGTACAGTGGTCTGTTTGAAGGCAAGTAGTGGGGATGTGGGATGGCATTGGCGAGATGTTTGTTTTCATTGATGACATGTTAAAGGCTCTGGAGAAGATGTCATAACTTCTCCGTTCTGGGGAAGCACTGGATGATGAAGAGTACTCTGTCTGCCGTGCCCCGTGTTTATCTTCTGAGGAGATTGGAGCATTTTTCACTGTGGCGGGTTGGAACTTTTGATCGATGAATCGGTTATCATATCCTGTTCTTACAAGGGCGTCTTTCAGCGTTTGTAGGTATCTGTTGCGATCCTCCTCATCTGAGCTGATGTGTATATGGAGGGCTTGTCCATAGGGGATGGCTTCTTTAATGTGTTTAGGGTGGAAGCTAGAAAAGTGGAGCATCGTGAGGTTATCCGTGGGCTTGCAATACAGTGAAGTGCTGAGGTAACCGTCCTTGATGGAGATGCATGTGCCCAAGAATGCAACTGATTCTGGAGAGTGGTCCATGGTGAGTCTGATGGTGGGTTGAAACTTGTTGATGTCATCATGTAGTTGTTTCAGTAATTATTCACCGTGAGTCCATGGGAAGAAAATGTCATAGATGTATCTAGTGTATAGTGTCGATTGAATATGCTGTGCGGTGAAGAGGTCTTATTCGAACCTGTGCATGAAGATGTTGGCATATTGAGGTGCGAATTTGGCCCCCATGGCTGTTCCATGTGTCTGGATGAAGAATTGGTTGTTGAAGGTGAAGAGGTTGTGGTCCGGGATGAAGTGGATGAGTTGTAGAATTGTGTCTGGAGATTGGTAGTTGTCGGCATTGAGTACTGAGGCAGTTGCAGCAATACCGCCGTTGTGGGGGATGCTGGTATAGAGTGCCGAGCCATACATTGTGACGAGGAGTCTTCCTAGTTCAACTGCTCCATGTGTGCTGAGTTTCTGTAAGAAATCTGTAGTGTCACGATAGAAGCTTGGTGTTCTTTGTATGATGGGTTTCAGGATGCCTTCAGTGTAGCTGGAGAGATTCTCACACAGGGTCCCATTGCCTGATATGATGGGATTGCTGGCTGTGTTGGCCTTGTGTATCTTCGGGAGGCAATAGAGATTTCCAATGTGGGTATTCAGCCTCTGATCTTCAGGTAGCGTTCTCCAAGGCAGCCTTCAAGACACACAACAACGCAGAATTGAAGTTCCACATGCATGAGGACAACCTCAACTGGGAACTTGGGTTCATATACCTGTAACCCCCAAAACTTGCGTGGGCTTGCAAAATCTCATTAACTGCCCTGGCTTGTGACAATTCACACCTCTTTCACCTGTGTTTAACCCTTTCTCCACTCGCATTATCTACACCTGTAAAGACTTGATTACCTATTAATAATCGCATTCCAACCATTATCTTGTAAATTGAGTCTGTCTATATATGCCCTGTTTGTGAACCCAGTCCTCCACTCACCTGATAAAGGGGCAGTGCTCTGAAAGCTTGTACTACCAAACAAACTTTTTGGACTTCAACCTGATGTTGTGAGACTTCTTACTGTGCTTACTCCAGTCCAATGCCAGCATCTCCACAGCATAGAGTTTAAGAAGCGTAGCGCAAGAGGAAATTATAGAATTAGTGGGTGTGCTGGGCACAGCTTGCAAGAAGTTTTTTCTTGCGATATTGTGCTGAAGCAGTGCTCCAGCGCCATATTGGAGAGTTCTGTTCTAAGGCATCGAAGATGAGATAATGTTTCTCCGGTTTGTGTTGGGCTTCACCGGAACATTGCAGCAGGCTAGGGATGGACATGTAGACATGAGAGCAGAATGGTATGTTGATATGACAGGTGACAGGAAAGTCTAAGTCCTGCTTCTGGATGGACTAAAGGTATTCTGCAAATCGGTCACCAGTTTATGTTTAGTCTCTCCAATGTAGAGCAGACTGTGTTGGGAGAACCAAATGCAATAGACCAGATTGAACAAGATGCACTGCCTCACTCAAAAACAGTATTTCGGGTGTGGGATGGTGAACAGGAGGAGGTAAATGGGTAGGTGTTGCACCTTCTGTGATTGTATGGAAGGGTGTGTGGTGTGGTGTTAGAGGAGAGGACCACTGTATCCAGGAGGGAGTGGTCCCTGCAGAATGCCGACAGGGATAGTGAGTGGAGGATGTGTTTTGAGGTGGCTACATGCTGAATTCAGTGGAAATGGTGGAGGATGATCCTTTGAATGTCAAGGCTGGTGGTATGAAATCCTGCTTCTGGGACAGAGGGGAATGAGTGAGAATAGTGGGGCAGGAGATGGATTGAACAAGGTTGAGAGCCTTGTCAACCACAGTGGACGGGATTAAGGACAAAGGAAGACGTGTCCACAGCTCCATTTTGGAAAGTGGCATCATCGGGACGGAGGCGAAGGAACTGAGAGAATGGGATGGAATCCTTACAGAATGTGGAATATGAAGAGCTGTAGCCAAGGAAACTGTGGGAGTGGGTAGGCTTGTGATGGATACTAATAGACTGTCTGTCATCAGAAGTGGAGACAGGTAGGTCAAGGAAGAGAAAGGAAGTGCTGAAGCTAAGAGAAAGTGGAAATGCAGCCTTGAAGTACAGTGGGATGACATATGCAGAATAAATTTGTAGTAGAGCAAAGTTATTGTGACAGGTCTGAGAATGTGTAGTATTGCAGCATGCTGGGATAAAAGGACAGCAAGGAATTTGAAATGAGGCTAGAAAAAGACTGGAAACTCAGCAGGCTCACCAGGACCTGGAGAGGAAGAGGGTGGGGGTGGGGATAAGTTAATATTTTTGAGAGAAGACTTGTGTTAGAAGTGACAAAAGCAGGTTGCTGAATGGTAGAACTCTTGTCTCGAGTCAAAAAATTGGGACTTGAGCACAGGATCTAAGCTGACAGTTCAATCAAAATATATGGTTCACCTTGCATACTGCGATTGGTTTCTTCAGGTTTATGGGAGTCCTTTAAGAGGACTGAAGAAAGCTGCCACAAAAAAGGTAACCTTGATATTTTTCCAATTTTTTTAATCTCGCTAGGTGTAGACAGGAATGCTCCTCCTTGGCTTCACGTTAAATCCTCAACCTTGGCTGGCCACTGCTCAAGTCTATTCCCAATTCCAGTGTTGTTTAATAAGAGTAAACAAAGAGACTTTTTTCCATTAGTGGCATGGTTAGTAACCAGAGAAAACAATTTTAACAGAATTAGCAAAGGAGCCAGAGGGGTGAAGAGATTTTGTTTTCACAGCAGTGGCTTATAATTTGCAGTGCACTGCTGACCTGAGAGGACAGTGGAAGCAAACTCAATAGTCATTTTCAAAAATAAATACATGAAAAGGAAAATCTTACAGTAGTATGGGGAAAGAGGAGGCAAATCTGACTATTTGGCATAGGCAGATTCTGCTTTTGGACTAATGGCAGCGTCCTGTTAATGGAAAATGCTACTCGCATAGCCACTTTTAGTAGTGGCCTGAAATGCTGGTCTAATTTGTTAACGTTTTTGTGATGTATTGCCTTTCGAGGCCGCTTTTCTGCTCTGGAAGTGGTATTCTTTGAACCATTCATGAGTTTGAATGATGCACAGCCAGTAGTGATCTAATCATGGCATTGTCCTACAGGATAGCTTTCATGCACTCAATTTCTGCATCAAGCTTGCATAGTGAGCAAATGACTAGGGCCTTATTTAAAAAATTACTGATGAGATCAATCTTATAGCATGTGGAGCTATACAAATTCTAAAATGTATGTTGGCCAGTGAAGGTAATGGAGAGCTCATTTGTGCCTTTGTCAACTAGCATATCAAGGAAAAGGTGCACTAACAGGATGCTGCCAGTAGTCTGAAAGGATGTTCTACCTACGTTGAGCAACAGTGTGTATGAATTTCAGTGCTGGTGCGATACCAGGCATGTAGCCATATATCCCAATGATTGGTTTATCAAATCAAACAGTATGTTCCTTCAGTTGTTTGTAATGGGCAGACCTTATTCAAGTAGCCCTCCCCTGCACAACCCAAAACAAAACATCTACAGTTAGATGTGATTTAGCAATTAGGCAGCAGCTGCTGAACGATCCTAAGTGTGCTAATAGCTCCACTAACAAACAATTTATGACAATTGCTCAAGTTGATTTATGCTTGCTAAACATGACATTCATTCATACTTGGGGACCAGTTCTCTGCAAAAAGAAGGAATATGTTTAAGCCTGACACCTTTATTGAATTGCTGAAAAAAATGGGGAACCTGTTGCTTTCTCCATGGTAATGCCCTGACCAACCTGTTGACTTGCCAGCCAATCAACACCCCTTTTCTCCTGTAGTGTAAATAGTTGTGACTGTTTGAAAATTGGCATTATTTTGTTTGACCTAATGAATGCAAGATGAAATCTTCTGCAACGTGTCTCTCTTTCCAGCAATATTCCAGCAATGTACTAACGAGCAGCTATGAGAAAATTAAAGTATGTTTACTCCATACCTCAGAAATACAGGGCTTTGACAACGCGGAATAACATGAAAGCAGAATTAATTCCTTGAGTGAGGGAATACCGATAACTGACTGCTATTACAAAGTAAATCATGCAAACACCATGCTCAACAGCTAACTGTTAATATTCTGTTAGTAGCTTAAGAATTATCTTTTGGGTCCAGCAGTTTTTGATCTGTTTTTGTGAAAACCCTGCAAGCAGAGATTAAAGTTTCTTTTAAAAAATGGCACCTACAGCTACAGTAGTATTTTAGTTTAATAAATTAGCTCCCTCGTGATTTGCTGTTGCATTTTAAATTAATTTCAATTCATTGCTGACAAACATGTTTATCCAACTGAGACAAATATTTCAGCTGTTTACTCAGCTGATGAATTACATATAGATATATGCTAAACTAAAAACAGCAAGAGGCAGTGGACATTGGTTGGAGATGTTTATAGGTCACTAATGGTGATGTGCGCATGGTATTAATCAGGAGATGAGAGAAGCGTATAGCATGGGCTATACTGCAATCATGGGAAACCAAGTGAGCACTAATGCTGAATGAAAATTTGAATGGACCCATCTCGCATTTCTCTACATCCTAACTATGACTGTAACACTACATTCTGCATCCTCTCCTTTCTTCTCTATGAACAGTATGCTTTGTCTATATAGTGTGTAAGAAACAATACTTTTCATTGTGTACTAATACATGTTGCAAATCAAATCAGTGCTGCAGCTGATGAGTTTCTGGGTAATTAAAGCAGTATTTTGAGGAACGAACTAGAGGACAGGCTATTCTAGATCTATTTATGTAATGAAAAAGGGCTAATTGATCTTGTAAAAAAACCTTTAGGCATGATAACCACATGATAGAGTTTTGCTTGAAAGTGAGAAAGTTCAATCTGAAGGTAGGATGTTAAAATTGAATAGAAGTAATTATGAAGGCATGAGTATTAAATTGCTTGAGGTGGATTGAGAAGATACATTAAAAGCTATGACTGTGCATAGGCAATGGATATTCTTCAAAGAACCATTATGTACCTTACAGCACCTATATATTCTTTCAAGGTTCAGAAAACCTAAAAAAATGTGGCTGACAAAGGATTGCATAAGATTAATAGAAAAGGCTTATAAAATTGCCAGAAATAGTAATAAACCAGAGGATTGGAAGGTTTTTAGAATACATCAAAGGGATGCCAAGAAACTGATAAAGGGAGAATAGGATATGAATGCAATCTAACAAAAACCATAAAAACGGACTGTGAAAGCTTCTATAGGTATATAAAGACGAAGCGTTCAGCTAAGCCAAATGCAGGTCAGTTATGTCAGAGTCAGGAGAATCCATAATGTGGAATAGAGATATTGGAAGAGGAGGTATGTTATTACTTAGGCTGGAATTTTTTGGCTGATCTGCCGTAAGATCTACTGATTCTGCAGACAGCAAACGCCTGCAGAGATTTCCTTGACGACTTGAGTATGAACAATGGGATAGCCCATTGAAAGTGGTGAGACCAAAGATCTCGCTGCCGGCCAATGGTGGCCCATCTCCGTTACTGTGAATCCTGCCATGGGGCGTGTGGAAAATCCTGCTCTATTTTTCTGTTTTCACTAAGGAAGACACAGGACATTTCCTAGATTTAGAGCTGCACGAGATTAGAATGAGGAATTGAAGGAAATTAGTGTAAGTAAAAAGGTTGTACTGGAGAAATTAATGGGGCTGAAAGTTGACAAGTCCTCAGGACCTGATATGCATCTCAAAATGTTGAAAGACATTGCTTGAGCGATTGTGGAAGCATTGGTGATCGTCTTCCAAAATTCTGTAGATTCTGGAATGATAGCGAATGTCATCCATTATTTAGGAGTGGGGGGAGAGAGAGAGAAAAAACAGGGAACAACTGACCTGTTAGCCTCACGTCGATAGTATAGAAAATGCTGGATTCTATTATGAAGGAAATGATAAATGGACACTTGAATATTCATGATCTAATTGGCCATAGTTAGCATGGATTTACTAATGGGAAATCATGTTTGACAAGCTTGTTCAAATTTTTTGAGGATACTAATTACAGAATCGTTAAAGGAGAGTTGATGGATGTTCATGCTTTTGATGAAGTCCTAAATTAGCAAAATGAAAGCATCTGATAGAAGAGGCAATATACTGTTATAGATTAATGATTGGTTAATAGACAGAAAACAGAGTAGGAATAAATGGGTCATTCTCGTGTTTGTAAGCTGTGGCTAGTGGGGTACCACTAGAATCAGTACTTGGGCCCCAGCTGTTCGCAATAGATATCAATGACTTGGATGTGGGAACTAAATGTAATATATCCAAATTCACAGGTATTGTAAAGCCAGGCAAGAATGTGTTGTGAGGAAAATATAAAATGGCTACAGGAGAATTTGGACAGACTTAGTAAATGGGCAAGAGCATGGCAGATGGAATACAGTGTGGATATAATCGTTGACCAATGAAGAATGCAGAAAGGCATGTCTGGTTGTGCCAGACATACATAAAAATGAGACAGCAACCTGATGAAGCTACAAACAGCAAAAGCAGCATGTAATAGAGCTAAACAATTCGACTACCAACGGATTCAATTGACACTCTGCAGTCTTGCTGCATCCAGTGATAGGCTATTGAATAATCAACTGGCAGAGGAGGAGGAGGATCCACAAGTAACTTCATTCTTCGTGATGAGGAAGCCCAACCTAGTGCAAAATACAAAGCTGGAGTATTTGCAACCACCTTCAGCCAGAAGTGCTGAGTGGATGATCCATTTTAGATTCCTTCTGAGGTCCCTGGCATCCTAGATGCCCATCTTTAACCAACTTGATTCACTCCAAGACTTCAAAACTAGCCAAATGCCTAGCCAAGCTGTTCAAATATAGCTACAATGCTGGCATCTCCCCAGCAATGTGGAAAAATTCCCAGGTATATTCCATCCATGAAAAGTGGAACAAATCCAACCTGGCCAATTACCACCCCAGCAGTCTACTCTGGATCATCAGCCAAATGATGGTGTTGTCAGCAGTGCTAGTAAGCAGCACTTATTCAGCAATAACTTTTCTACTGACACTAAGTTTGGGTTCCACCAGGGTCACTCAGCTCTTGGCCTCATTACAACTTTGGTCCAAACATAGACAAAAGATCTGAACTCCAGAGATGAGGTGAGAGTGACTGCTCTTGACATCAAGACAGGATTTGTCCCAGTGTGGCATTAAGGCGCCCTCACAAAACTGGAGTCAATGGTAACATTATTGCAGGAGTTCCTCAATCATTTCCAGCAGCTTCATCAATAACCTTTCCTCTATCGTGAGGGCAGGAATAATGTGGATGTCAGTAATGACAGAACAGCAGAATTCACAACTCTTCAGATACTGAAGCAATCCGTGCTGCATGTGGCAAGATGTGGACAATGTTCAGAATTGGGATGATGAGTGGCAAGTAACATTTAAGTGCCAGGCAATAACTGTCACCAATGAGGGAGAATCCAACCATTTCCTCTTGGCGTTCAATAGCATTATCATTACTGAATCCCCAGATGTCAATGGTAACTTCCAGGATGTTGACTAGAAACCGAACTGGACCAAACGTAAAATATTATGGCTACAAGAACAGGTCAGAGGCTATGAATTCTGCAGGAAGTAATTCACCTCCTTACTCCCCAAAGCCTGTCCATCATCTGGAAACTGCAGTCAGGAGAGAGGTGGATTACTCTCCACTTGCCAGGGTTAAAGCAACTTTCAACACTCAAATTCGACAACAAAGCAGTCCACTTGATTGGCAGCCCAACCACTACCTTAAACCTTCACTCCCTCCACCACTGATGTACAGTGGCAGCAGGGTGTACCATCTACAAGATGCACTGGAGCAACCAGCCAAGGCTCCTTCGATGGCACCTTGCAAACTTGCAATCGCTACCATCTAGAAGAAAGAGGGCAGCAGATTCATGGAGCAGCGTCACCTGAAAATTTTCCTCCAGGCCACACACCGTCCTGACTTGGAACTGTATTATCATTGGTTCTCTGTCACTGAATCAAACTCCCTCCCGAACAGCACATTGACTGTAGTGATTCAAGAAATCAGCACAGCCAAGACGGGCCAAAAGGCCTCTTTCTCTTCTGTAATGTTGTAATGTTCTAAATGAGTCCGCTACCACCGCCTCACCTAATTATGGATTATCAATAATTGCTGACCTAGCTAGCAGTGCTTGAAAGAATAAAAAATAGATCTAGTCCTGGCCTGAGAAGCATACGAATGAGTCTAAATATTGAACTGTGGAGATCTGACTGCTGTTTGCACTTTCGAAAGAGGGGGGCTGTGACTCACTATAGCATTCATTTCACTGCTGCTTTAGCTAATGGGCGGCATGGTAGCACAGTGGTTAGCACTGCTGCTTCACAGCTCCAGGGTCCTGGGTTTGATTCCTGGCTTGGGCCACTGTCTGTGTGGAGTTTGCACATTCTCCTTGTGTCTGCGTGGGTTTCCTCCGGGTACTCCGGTTTCCTCCCACAGTCCAAAGATGTGCGGGTTAGGTTGATTGGCCATGCTAAGAAATTCCCCTTAGTGTCCAGGGATGCGTAGGTTAGAGGGATTAGTGGGTATAATATGTAGGGATATGGGGGTAGGGCCTGGGTGGGATTGTGTTCGGTGCAGACTTGATGGGCCAAAGGGCCTCTTTCTGCACTGTAGGGTTCTATGATTCTAAGGAAGGGTAAACATGGCACACATTGAGGATCAAAAGTAGAGATAATTGCCACCTGTGTGGTCCTACTACACCGTGGCTTAACCAGCTGAAATCTTAAGGCAGACCTCACCTAAATTCTCAAATGTTTTCAACACTCACTGTTCATAACCCAATTCAAAAACATAAGAACAAGATTCTCAAACATGTTCTGATAGTCAATGATTGATCAGTATCCAAACTCCACTCATCTGCTTTGACTCCATGTCTTGTAATACGTTTAGCAAATAAAAAAAAATCTATTCTGTGATTTAAACTTATTACTGAACATGCATCCAGTGCTGTTTTGGGAAAGAGTTCCAAACTTCAAACACCCTTTATGTTAAAAATTGTTTCCCGACTTCTTTCCTCAATGGCTAGGCACTAGACTGCCCCCACGAGTATAATTTTGTTTCTCCCCATCTAGCAGATAAGTTTCTTTCAAAATCCTAAAACCTAAGTCCAGTTATTAAATCCTGTTGAATTTAGGCTATATAATTTCCAGTGTTAATATTTTACTTCTATGATGCAGTGCCCAGTATTGTAAGAAAGCTCCCAAAACCAGGTTAAAGTCCAACAGGTTTATTTGGTATCACGAGCTTTCGGAGAGCTACTCCATCATCAGGTGAGTGGAGAGTTGGGTTTACAAACAGGGCATATGTCGACACAGGCTCGGTTGCAAGATAATGGTTGGAATGCGAGTCTTATGGTGTCCAATACTGTACTGCAGATGGGATCTACCCAAGGCTTGGTAGAATTGTAGCAACATTTTCTCCCTGTTGTATTCTAGCCCTCTATAATTATAAAGCACAATTTGTGTTCCAGACTAAAACATTTTGGTGATCTAGGTACACAGACACCTTAAGCTTTTTGGATCTCTGCTGTTTCTAGCTTTTTACTATTTAAAATGCAATTGAATCAATTTTTGATCCAAAACAGATGGCTTCACGCTTGCATTAAAATCCGTGTCCCGTAGCGTTGACAATTCATTTAATCTATCAATGTCCCTGTAATTTAATGCTTCTATCTATACTACTTGCGATCCACTGATCTTTGTGTCAACAGCAAACTTTAATATATTGCTCTCCATTGTGTTACCTAAGTCATTAACAAATATAGTGAATAGTTGAGGTCCCAGCACAGAACAAAACAAGTAAATGAATTAATCATAAGTCAAGAAGTCACAAAGAATTGTGGTGAAATCATAACGATGAGGTGCTTAAAATGTCAGGGAGCTAAGTACATGCATTGATTTTAAACAATACTGCAAGCACATTTACGTTATTTCCAAGCTTGATTCATACTACTATTTTTGCTCATATTTATTAGATTTTTTTAAACAACAATAAATATTTAAAATAAAAGCACAGAATATTTAAAACAGAAAAATACTGGAAATGCTCACGTCAGGTAGTGTGGGTGGAGAGAAAAACGGTAAACTTTTCAGAGTGAAAGACCATCAGCATGAAGCGTTCATGGTATTTCTCTCTCCATAGATATTGCCTGACCTACTGAAGATTTCCAGTCTTCTGTTTATATTTCAGATTTGTTTTTAGTATTTTGCTTTTTGTATTTTTTTTTAGCTGATACTATACATGACAAATGTTTAATGTAAAAACAAATAAATAGTGGAAATACTCAGCAAATCTATGGCGAAAAAGAGGGACAGCGTTTTGACCTTTATCAGATGTCCAATTTATCTGCCAGATTGTGTATGTTCAGATCAAAGTCTTATGTATACTAAAAATAACGTTTTACAATTAACAAAGTGTTGTGGAGTGTATGCGGGTGTTTTTAGATGCTGCTTTCATTTTATGCTCTTGAGAGTGTAAGAGACACTTCCGGTATGATCCTATCAAAATGTTTCAATGAATGTATAGTTCTACAATCAGTTTTGTTTCACTGCCAAGCAATTTCAGCTTTGAAGCAATGTGAACCTTACACTTGGGAATCAAATCCTAGGATGATTTCACGTTGCAACAATGTAAGACCCCCCACCCCTGTTTTCCCCAGAGTAAATCATCTCCTGCTGCTTAAGCTTAACGTAAAGTATAACTTTGATGTGGTGTCAAGCCCAACTTAAAGATGTTGTGGGAATACTTTCAACCCCAGAATTCTCAGTAAACTGAATCAGAGACCAAGGGCTGAAAATACTCAGATCTCAGCATCCACTGATGCTGGCATTCAGTCCAGCCTTGACCATTGCGTTTGTCACAGCAGCAGTCCAGAGGAGCCCTTGCCTCAAGACTGGTGCTCACCCCCTGGATTGTGGAGCCCTCCACCTTAGAACCTGAGGGATTGTGGAACCCTTGAATCTATTGGCTGGCGTGGAGTACAACAGAAGTTTTGAGACTTAATTGAGAAGTCAAGGAGTGGACCAGGAGATTGCAAGAAACATGTTGGAAGGTAGGACACCAGGTGGCTACAAGATTTGGCAATATTTTCCTACAGGCTGCAAGAAAAAGGCAAGATGACAAGAAGGAGGGATGACTTGCTTGACCAAGTAAGCTTGGATGGAGACTTGAGAGGGGGTCAGCAAATGTGGGGTCAACTTCTGAATGCTGGATGCTATTCTGCAAATTGACCAATAATCTCCTCCGCTCTGCTAGGAGGAGCCCTCCAAATCACACTCCTCTTTGGAGCATGTATGTGGCAATGTAGGATGGTGTGTTCGATAGGGAGGGAGTAACCAATGAGGTGATGTCATTAGGGAGCACCAGCACCAGCTGCTCTAAAATGCATGGTGGCATTACAACAACAGCTGGATGTCTATTTTTGCTCACCCCCACAGCATCGCTGAAAGCAGATGTATGGAGGAGGCATCCAAGAGCTCTCATCATGGATCAGAGGGCTGCTACCAGTTTAGGTGTAGTGCTATTTTTGGTGTGTAAACTCAGTGTTGCTTCTTGACTGGATTATGCTTCATTGTGGCGCTAAGAAGCTAATTTTTCTTGCAAGTACATTTTAAATATTCTTGCATAACAACTAATTTCTCCATCCAACCCAGGAAATGCAGTTTTTGTTCTCCATTGTGTTTATGGCATTGTTATTTAATATATCATCATTATTATTTTTCACCAGTGTGGTGAGATTTTATTGACTGCTGTTAAATGTTATTTTTAATGGCTCCCCAATGAAAGGAAAGGGTTAGAATGAGAGCGATATGAAGAGTTGGCGCTGTTTTGGTTTCCAGATTTGCTGACAGAAGTGTGACTATTTGTGGTAGAACACACCTGTGAAATAGTTTGTTCAGTTTTTATGGTCATGCAGTGAAATCATTCGATGTATCTGTTTCCTATTTCCCATTTATTTTTAAGTTGGTTCATATTTGGGTTACAATGTAGAATCATAGAATCCTCACAGCGCAGATGGCAGCCAATTGGGCCATTGAGTCTGCACCAACAACAATCCCACCCAGGCCCTATCCCATAACACTACGTATTTACCCTGCTAATCCCCTGACAACATGGGATAATTTAACATGGTCAATCCACCTAACCTGCACATTTTGGACAGTGGAAGGGAACTAAAGCACCCAGAGGAAACCCATGTAGACATGGGGAGAAAGTACAAATTCCACACTGTCATCCAAGGTCAGAATTGAACCCAGGTCCCCGGAGTTGTAAGGCAGCAGTGCTAACCACTGTGCCACCATGCCACCCATGGAAGATCTCACAACATGGTTCATTTAACCTTGGGATAAGAAGACATGGAGAGATTGAAAGAAAAATAAGTTATCTCTTTTATTTCTTCTAAAAATTGCGGGTAATTTTCATTACAAGTTTTTTAAAAATTTCACCACAATTCTATCATCTTTTCTCCCTTTTTTTTCAATCTGAATGCTTCTCTTTCCGTATCTGCAGTCTGCTGGTGTCTCACTGTTGAAACAATACTTTGTATGTAAGCCAGACAGAGAAACAAGAACAAAAGATGCTGGCAAAACTCAGCAGGAGAGGCAGCATCTTTGGAAAGAAACAGGGTGAACATGTCAGGTCAATGTCTTGATGAAAGATCATCATTTTGAAAGGTTAACTCTGTTTCTCTCCACAGATGCTCCCAGGCCTTCTGACTTCTTTCAGCATTTTGTGTTCTTATTTCAGGTTTCCAGTTTCTGCAGTTTTTAGCTGTTACTTTAATTTTGAAAGGCATTTGACTATGGATGAAGCAGGAATCTTATCCACTATTTTATTTTTTCCACTCATTTCCTTACCCAAGACTATAAAGACAAATTGGACCCCAACCTCTGCCCTTGCAAAAATCCATTATCTCCACATAGATTAGGATCAAACCTATGAATTTCTGATTTTTACAGTTCAATCTCAGACCACTCAGCAAGTGATCAAAGCAATTGCGTTTTAATCAATTTTTTTTTGTTATTGGCTCCCATTAGATTGTCATTTGGAGAAATTGCCCATGCGACCACAAGACCGAGCGCGTGTCATAGATGCATCCAAACACGCTCATAAATTCTGTAATATTGAAGAAGATGAGAGCATTTATCTTCGAAGGTAAGTCTTCAATGTGTTCAGGAAATCTTGATCAAGTGTGGGATGTGTATTGGAAAATTTTTGCTCAAAAATGTTTGAATTGAGCAACTGTGACCCATTGCGATGTCAAGTGTTCTTTGAACAAAGATTTTACAGGTCAGTTGTGAAGTGGTACTTTCACTCCTTTGCCCTTCAAAAGGCATTGATACATTAAACATTTTAGAAAATAATTAAATCTATGATTCTGGGACTTGGGTTGCTATGGTTATGAAGAGAGATTTGCAAAGCTTCACTGGAGAAAAGAAAACTTGAGATAACTAGTATTACATTTGGTGATGTGTAATTTATTTGTAGAAGTAATTTCCGTCTCACTCATTACTTTCATGGAGCAAATTAGTGTCCATTTACAATAATATTTGAGCGTGAATTCTGAAAGATAGCAATTGCTTAAAATAGGTGTTTTTTCTCATTTGTAGGCCACAAGGGATCGAGAAGCAATTCAGAAAAAAATGTGGAAAGTAAGTACTGATCATTTAATTGGAATTATTATTGTACTCTCCAATGTTCAGTCATATTTCACATGGACAATGATGCCCAAGTGTGAGATTTCTCCCCTTTGCCCCCCATGACATGTTTCCCAACAGATGAGGTGACCCGCCATCGGCAGGTGGCGGGATATTCTAGTCCCGCCGATGTCAACGGCTTATTCCATGGCTTGTACCCTCCCACCACCCAGGAATACAGTGTGGGGATCATTATCGGCAGGACCGGAAGATCTCTCCTGCGGGAAGGGCTGAAAATTTTTGACCCAAGTAAAGTGAAGTCGAAGGTTTAGGGTCTTTGCTGTAAACTGCTGCAGTTTTAGTAATGATATTCTTGTGGTGGCATTGAAGTGGAAACTCCATGGAGGCAGTTTTAACAATAGAGGAGATGGTGAGACCATGAATGTCACTGGTTAAGGATTTGAAGAAACGGCATTAAAGATAAGAAGTTGTTGAGGTTGGTATATCTAGGTGAGAAGTTACGACAACATTCTATTTGCCAAGAAATAAAAGAAACAATATTTTTGTTTACTGGTGGAAGAGATCAAATATAATAATTTTAATATCATACTGTGAGGATAGCGGTGGTTATGAGCTCCTTCCACCAGGAGTAAATAACGCACAAATAGTGATTTGTGTATCAATCTATTTGTAGGGCTCTCACCTCTGAGTCAAGAAGTCTTGGATTCGAGCTCTATCTAGTGCAAGGAGTGCCTTAATTGAGCCTGATAATTGAGTGCAGCACTTTGGTGGGAGAAGCTATGTTGGATGAGAGATGAGATGGGGGGGGGGATGGTGGTGGTTGGTGGTGGTGGGTGGGTTTAGACCAAGCAAAGGTCCATTGATCTCAGGTTTTCCGGTCTTGGGGTAAGCATGGCTGGAAAATCCCGTCTCCTGTCTTTTTTACTCACACAGATATAAAATATTCCAAGGCATATTAAAAATATTGGGAAGTTCTTTCTGGTGTGCATTTATCCTCAATTAATGTTACATTTTTTTTAAAAAAAATTTATCTAGTTGTTTTTGCAACGCTGCCATTTCAGAATCAGTAATTCATTAGTTATGAAGCATTTTGAGATGTTCAACAGGCAGGGAATGTGTTATGTAAACGCAAGTCTTTTTTCTTTCATGAAGGAACTAAATAGCGACGACCATTGTTTTGATCATTTTACTGGTGCTTGTTTAGAAGTACCACAATTTGTGTTCCAAGTTATGGTGGTTCTATGAAATGAAATAATTTATAAATTGCTGAAAATAAATTGACTTCCCACCGTTGATTGATTTCTGTTGTCTGCTGAGCGTTGGATCTTATACTACACAATGACTGAGGGATGCTATCTTTATTTAATCATGTAGCTGATTTGGATGCTTGCTATGGAAGTAAATTGTTTCTACAGTTCCAGTCAGATAATCCTCTTCATTAAAATGCATTAGCGGATATCATGGTTTTTCTTTTAAAGGTCCAGAATGCCCTGCTGGAATTGTTGTAGACACAGGTTCAATCAATTCATTCAGCAAAGCCTTAGATGATTATTTGAATTGAAAAGGCTGAGGCAGGGCACTAAACTGTAATATTCATTTGGAGAATGGGTGCACAAATGAAGGACAAGATGGCGCCCTGTGCCATAACAGTTCTGTGATTCTGTCTGACTTTAAAGACAGTTGAAACAGTTCCTCTTAACCAGGCTAGCACGGTAGGGCAATAAAGCTAGTTCACTTTAAGGTCTTAAATTTGAACCGTCCAATCACATAAGTGGCTGGATGAGAGCAGGGTGAAAGTCTATCCAAACTAACACTTGGAGCAACCAAACATAGGTTTTGATTTCATACTGTGCAAAATAATGTCGAAAGTGGGTGTTTGAAACTGCTTATGGTAGAACTGATGTCATTTTAAGGAACTGGAAAACAAATTTATCCCTTACGTCAAGAGTTATCTAGCCCACCTCACTTGCGAAATACATCCTTGGTCAGATCTGATTTATTTATTTATTTTCTTCTATAAAAGTTTGGAGAGATGATTACTAGAGACCGTTAAATTGGATTTCACTTTTTTTTTAAATGGAAGTCTTTTAAGCTAAATTGTTATCAGCAAAGAATACAGCTCAGATTGTTTCAACCTTGAAAACACTGTCCTGCCTTGAGTCTTAAATTGTATTTTCACTGTCATGTCACTTTGTATTTGCTGTATGCGCTTATGTTATTTCATCTATTTAAAACCAAGTCATGTTCCTCACGTTCCTAACCAGTGGAAATGTTCCGAGGGAAGTAGCAGAAATTTGGGAATGAAATGTAAAGAGTTGATTGCAAATTTTAAAACACTTAACTTCTGATTTAAATTATTTTTCTGGGGTTTGGTGTATTATTTATGAAGTTCCATGTACTTTTAGATATTTGTTTATCTCTTGATTGTAAAATGCAGACTGGTACAGTGTGGTGATTTTGTGTCTTTGCAGATGTGGACTGCTCCTCTTTTACCAGCACCAGCAGAAAAATACTCCAGTTACTTTTATCGTGGACGGTGCTTTGGTGAAGTTTGGCCAGGGTTTTGGCACCACGAGCATTTACAGCCAGAAACAGGAACCACCAAAGAAGGTAGCCTTCTGAAAATAAGGGGATTTTGAAAATATTTGTCTAAGTTATTAACTATTAAGCAGCTAAAAGGGTCACCTAACAAAATATATTTACTTGGGACAGTACTTTGAACTCTTTATACAGTCAATGAGTTTCAGTGTTCATGTGAGCGTGTCATTTTTTGGATTTATTATTGTCACATGTATTAGTATACGGTGAAAATTATTGTTTCTTGTACACTATACTGACAAAGCATGCCATTCTTAGAGAAGGAAGGAGGAGGGTACAGAATATAGTGTTACCGTCATTGTTAGGTGAAGAGAAAGATCATCTTAATATAAGTTAGGTCCGTTCAAAAATCTGATGGCAGCAGGCAGTGAAGAAGGCCACCATATGTTGGCCATCATAGCGAGAGAATTTGAGTACCGGAGCAGGGATGTCAGTATCTGTGGTGAAATGGTACCATGGCTGAGGACAAGAAAACAGCAGGTGCTCCCAGGAAAGGGTCCAAGAAAATTGTGAAGAAAACAATCCCCAAGGGCAGCAAGAAGAGGAAGAGCAGGGATGTCTTGCTGCAATTATACAGGGCCTTGGTGGGATAACAGCTGGAATAGTGTGTGCAGTTTTGGTCTCCTTATCTGAGGAAGGATGTTCTTGTTATGGAGAGACTGCAGTTGAGACTTACCAGGCTGATTCCTGGAATAACAGAACTGATTTATGTGGAGAAATTGAGTCAGTTATAATATTTGTTGGGGTTCAGAAGAATGATGGCAAATTTCATAGAAATCTATAAAATTCTAACAGGACCAGACAAGGTTGATGGGGGGAAGATATTCCCAATGGCAGGAGCATCAAGAAAAAGTCTGACAACACCAGGTTTTAGGCCAACCGATTTATTTGATAGTAAACTCACAAGCTTTCGGGTTAGCCCCTTCGTCAGGTGAATGGAGAGCTCTGGCCTCATACAGAGCATATAAAGCACAGACAGTTTAGAGATTACTGATTGGAATGCTAATCTTTACACCTAACCTGCTGTTCAAGTCCTGAAGTGGCTGACAATGTGTGTGGTTAGTAACCCCCGTGACTTGCCTGGGTTTGCAAAACCTCACTGACTGTGCTGTCTGGAGACAATACACATCTCTTTAACCTGTGATCAGTGCTCCTTCCACACACATTGTCAGCCACTTCAGGACTTGAACAGCAGGTTAGGTGTAAAGATTCGCATTCTAATCAGTAATCTCTAAACTGTCTGTGCTTTATATGCTCTGTCTGAGGCCAGAACTCTCCATTCACCTGACGAAGGGGCTAACCCGAAAGCTTGTGAGTTTACTATCAAATAAATCGGTTGGACTAAAACCAGGTGTTGTCAGACTTTTTACTGTGTTTACCCCAGTCCAACGCCGGCATATCCACATCAGGAGCATCAAGAACCAGGGGTCACAATCTAAGAGTGTGAGGTAAATCATTTAGGACTGAGGAAACATTTCTTCACCCTGAGTGATGTTGATGCCAAAACATTCTATGTTTTCAAGAAGAAGTTAGAGATAGCTCTCGAGGGTGAAGGGGCCAGAAAGATATGGGGAAAAGTAGGAACAATTGGATGATCAGCCACAATTATAGTGAATGGCAGAGCAAGCTTGAAGGGCCAACTCCAGCTCCTATTTTCTATGTGAACAAAACTGTTAGATTTTCAATAGTGAGACTCAGCTATGGACAACAGACACAAAAGAATTATCCCAGAGTAGTTTATTACATACTCTAATAAAGAATACACAAAAGTCACTGACTCACTAAAATGCCTGTGTGTAATATGGAAAAAGATGTTTATTTTATTATTCTTTCATGGAATGTGAGCATTACAGGCAAGGCAAGCATTTGTTACCCATTCCTAATCACCCTTCAGAAGGTGGTGGTGAGCTGCTTTCTTGAACCATGCAATCCTTGTAGTGTAGGTACACCCACAGTGCTGGGAAGGAGGGAGGGGGTTCCAGGCTTGTGACCCAGCAACAGTGATGGAACGCTGTTCCAAGTCGGAATAGTGTATGATCACTGAATCTTCTAGTGTAACAATAGTTTTCAAAATGGACTCATGGGGGTTCATAGAGACTTTCCAGGAGATCATTGAAACAAGCAAATGAGCGGCAGCTGAAGACATGAAGTCATCAGATGAAGTCATTAGATCAGTCATTCGTAGCAAGTTTACCGACCTCCGCATTATTGCCGATAATTGTGAGCTACCGCTGACTCTCCGTCGCTCTCGTAAACGTCTCCTCTTTTCCAACTGTCCCCACACAGGTGCAGGATTATTGCAAAAAATTATCAAATGCGCTGTTAATTGACACTCATTTAATCACTGAATGGCATCCCCTCTCTGAACATGTTGATAAATTAGGGAATTATCTCATTTTTTTTCTATAAAACTTTTCCTTTTGGCATATACAACAGCACAAATAGGTAAGCAGATTTGGCATCAGCAACTGCAGTGATAGAGAAATGTCTACTTCAAAATATGGAGCTGAGTCCAAGTCTTTGGACTGGTCTGGAGTTATATGCTGTGATTTTAAAAAGATTGTTTTGCACCAAATATCATGATTTGGATGGGGAATCTGTGATTACTAGTCCAATAGAACAGAGGTTCTTCAACCAAAAAAGCTGGAGAACCATTATTACAGTACAACACCTGACTTCCATTCACTGGGTCCTCAAGCAACTGAGGTTGGGAACTTGTCTGAATGGAATACGGGAGAAGTAATTAAATTTAAATTTCCCCTCCCTATATTATACAGCCATGTTTTAATGCCAGCCTAGAGAATTATGTCAGCCATTTATGGATTTCTGGAGGATTTTCTCAGCTTCCTTTGTCGAGATGAACACATTACAATGCAAAGTGAGATTCTTTTCAGTTGTATCTCTTTCGTTTCTTAATCTATTGGTACTGCAGCTCACCACAAACATAATTTGCAATTTTTGTATAATCGAGTAGTGTCCATTAGCTAGCCTTGTGAAGGTCACAAAAACAAAACCTGATACTGTCATTGCTAGTGTGTGTCTCTGTGTCTTTTTCAGCAGGAGATTTAAAAAAGCAATCCTTTTTTAAAATCTTTCCTCTGAACCTAAGAGTTCTCAAAGAAACCGTTCACTTGAAGGCCCACTTAACTGATACCTGGGATTTGATATTATCTTATGAGGAAAGGTTACAGAGGCTGGGCCTGTCTTCATTGGAGTTTAGAATGAGAAATGATCTTATTGAGTGAACTTGAGAAGCTGGATGCCGAAAGAATGTTTCCTCTTGTGGGAGAGACTAGAACACAGTTTAAGACTAGGGCATAGTTTAAAAATAAGTGGCCTTGCATTTAGAGAAAAAGAGAAGCTTTTGTTTCTCTCAGAGAATCATGAATCTTTGGAGCTCTCTTCCCCAAGGATTGATAGAGGCAGGGCCAGTGAATATTTTTAAGGCAGATTTGAGGCCGTTAGATTCTTGACTAATAGGAAAGTTAACTATGGGCATGCAAAATCTGGGATTGAGGCCACAATTCATTCAACCTTCATTTTATTGCTCAGCAGCACAGGTTCGAGTGGTCAAATGGCTGATTCTGTTACTAATTCATATGTACCACTGCTATCATTACTGCTATGACTGACTTCAAATAATTCAACATAGATCATGTATCATTGGTTAAGTCCATACCATGATTTCCAGATTTCCATTGAAGGATTGAAAAAATTCATAAGTTCAACACAAGGTCAGGCATTTGGGAGCAACAGTAACTTGCATTTCTTATTATTCATTCCTGGGACATGGACGTTGCTGGCTGGCCAGTATTTATTGCCCATCCCTAATTGCCTAAGGACAGTTGTGAGTCAACCACATTGCTGTGGCTTGGAGTAACATGTAGACCAGACCAGGTAAGGACAGCAAATTTCCTTCCCTAAAAGACACTAGTGACCCATAGTAGCTTTATCACAGATAAACATCCTAAGTCACTTCAGAGGTGCAATCTCACAAAAGTGAGAAAGTGAGAAATATTAGTTGGGATGAGTAAAAGATTAGATCAAGAGCTAAGTTTTACGAAGTTTTTGAAAGGAAGGCAGAGAGCCAGAGGGATTTAGAAAGGGAACTCCAGAAAATGGTATCCAGACAACTGGAAGACATGCATAGCAAGTGTGGGATGAAGTAGGGGAGGCAATAAACAAACTCAGCCAAAAAGTATGTTGAGATTGGAAATAGATTGTTTCAGCCTGAGACACTTGTGAAGGAGAGGTATGGAATCAGTGGAAAGGATACAAAGTTTGTGAAGGCTTTAATTTTTTCATTGTTTAACTGGAGGTACTTGCAGCTGTTCCAAGACTGGATATTAGATAAGCAGTTGAAAGAGATGATGGAGCTGGGTACTGTCAGTGTACATGCGGAAGCTGACTGCATGGTGGATTACATAGTTACCTGTGCCAAATGCATCACGATCATAAATTTCAGTGATGTATCATGGACATACTCAAACAGATTTGTGTGGAAAATAAGCATGATTTTGGAGGTGAAAACACATTGTTGAACTTGGAAGTGGAAGAGTGTTGGATCTGGGAGAGTAGTTTGTAAGGACAAGGATCAAAGTGATTTTCTGAGAAAGGAGTGAAGGTACCCAAATCCAGAATGATTTTAAAAATCTTGTCAGTTTTATAAACTTAATACATGGAAAAGAATGACTGCTTTTTTTTATTGTGCACGGCATTGTAGTGTCCCAAGCAGAATGTTCCAGGCAGGACAAATTGCACATTTGGTTTCTTTTAAATCTCCTCCTAAAAGTAGGAACAGTTCATATATTTCATTTGAATAATTAATGTATTCAGTTCCCTGAATTATTCAGAACCTGATTCCTTTTGCATGCCTAATATTCCCTTTGTTTTAGAAAATGTCCTGTAAAGTTCCCTGTCGAATGTCACCATCTCCTCTAGGATCAGTACAGGGGATCGAAAAAACTGTTGACTTTCTGCTTCCACCAAAATCAAGTTAGTTTCATTTTAGGAACATCTAAGGATGTTTCCCCAAACTGTTGATTACAAAAGAATGGAAATAAAAAGCCTTGCCGATGCTAACTAGTCACCTACATAATAAATTGCTATCGGCTTGATTTAATTTGATAGAATATGGGTTGGGTTTCCAGGATCTGTGTGTCAAATATGTTTTGACTGTCTTAACATTTTTACAGTTTTGAAAAATTGAACAACTTTGACAAATTAAATTCTTGAATCACATCTGAACTACTCTACAAGCACTAGAAGCAGGAGTAGGCCACCAAGCCTTAAAGCCTGCCCTGCCATTCAATGTGATCATGGCCGATCTGTGCGCCTCAACTCCTTTTCTGTGTAATTTGCCCATTGCCATTATTCCTCGGTCTATCAAATATTTATTCACCTTAGCTTTAAATACTTCTAGTGAACCAGTCTCCACTATCCTTTGGGGCAGATAATTCCCGAGATTTACCACCATCTGCAAGAAGAAATGTCTGTGCGCCTCAGTTTTAAATGACTGGCACTTTATCATGTAGTTATGTCCCCTTATTCAAGACTCTCCTGTCAATGACACCTTGTTTATAGTAGCCAACAAGAGTCAAATCAATGCTGGTTATTTACACTGCCACTCCCGATGTTCTCTGTTCAATATCATGAATTCAAAATAGGACTTAAATGCAACTCTTGGATTTTGAACATTTGGCAGACAAAGATTTAACATTGGTGCTGCTTTCTGTTCTGCTCTGGTGCAGTTGAAAATGAACTATTAACGAGGTCCTGTATAGCAGCTGGTAAACTGGCTGCCTGGTGTTTACTTTCTGCTTTTCCAATTCCTTCCAGCTGAAGCCATTTTTGGTTGACTTTGCAGCCTCATGATTTAGTTGTGTCAAACTGTCTGCTAACTATAGTTCAAAATATTGGAAATGAACTTTGGTTATTGCCTATGCAATTTTGTTTTAAAAATGAGGCAAATAGAGGAACCATGCACACATGCTGAAAAATGGTTTGATTGTAATAAGAGTAGCAACTAGCTCTTTGTTTCCAGCAGTTTTTTTTCCCCCCATCTGCTGCGTGTGAAGCAATTCCAAATGGTAAATCAAAAGTAGATGAAAAATGCAACTTTTCCCAAATCATTCCTGTATGCAAATTTGCAAGATTGACAGATTAATTAAGGTTATCTTAGGTTCTGCAATTAACTTTTCATGGAAATTCAAAATTGTTGTTTTCAGCGAATTAAATACCTAATAACGGCAATAGCAAAACATTATATAACGAAGAGCACTTTCATCAGAGCAATCCTATAAGGTCTTTCACCTGATAAATAAGCAAATCCTTGTGTCAAATCCACCTTAGAATGAGCCTGACTCTTGTTTGTATCAATTCACTGCATTTGTTAGTATTTGTATCCAGCTGGGTGTGTGATTTACTTTTACCACAAAAAACTCCCTAAGGGATGGTTTCTCTAGGTTTAAACTAGTATGAATTAAATTTGTTTTTTGAACACGGTGGCACAGTGGTTAGCACTGCTGCCTCACAGCGCTAAGGACCCGGTTTAATTCCAGCCTGAGCCTCAGGTCATTGTCTATGTGGAGTTTGCACAGTCTCCCCGTGTCTGTGTGGGTTTCCTGCAGGTGTTCTGGTTTCCTCCCGCAGTCCAAAGATGTGCAGGTCAGGTTGATGGATCATGCTAAATTGTCCCTTAGTATCAGGGAGATTAGCAGGGTAATATATAGGGTGAAGAGGATAAGGCCTGGGTGGGGTTGTTGCCAGTGCAGGCTTGATGGGCTGAATAGCCTCCTTCTGCACTGTAGGGATTCTATGAACAAAGTGTCAGCTTCCACAGCACTGACACAAAAAAAAACTAGTCTCAGAACAAATGGTTCATTTAGGAACAGAAGTAGGCTAGCCAGCTCCTTCTGTCTGCTTCAGCATTCAATTAGCTCACAACTGTTCTGAATTTCAATTCCATTTTCCTGCCTAAATTCCATATCCTATCTCATGAAGTATTCAGAGATGAACACAGAAAATGACTGGAAATGCACAGAATGTCATATTAACAGCAGTTAATACCAAAGAGAGTAATCTTTTCAATTTACATTGACTAATGAAAAAGGGCCTTGCTGAAATATTAATCTCTGTTTCTAATAGATGGTTATTATTCCATTGTGCCATTTTTGGTTCTTATTCAAAATTTTTTGAATTTTGTTCTTATTTTAATTGTGAAGTAAGTTTTATGGCAGAGTAGCATCTTATATAGAATCTTAGCTGGGCTTGTGAACTCCTGAACATGGGGAGACTGAATGCAGACTGGGTGACAGCTTTGCAGAGCACCATTGCTCAGCCTGGAAGCATGACCTCAACGTTCCTGTTGCTTTCCATTTCAAGTCACTATATTGTTCTCCCGCCCAGATGTTTGTTCTTGGCCTGCTGCAACGCTCTAGCGAAGCCCTCATCTTCCGATTGGGCACATTACAGCTTCAGGATGCAACATGAATTCAACAACTTTAGACTGTGATCTTTCCCCTCCTTTTGTTATATCCCAAATTTTTTTTGTTCCAATGTAAAGCCTTCCCTCCACTTCCCCCACTGGGCCTTTAGTCACTTGTTCTAAAATTTTGCTACATCATTGTTGCAATCATTTGCAGTTCCCGCTAATCACTGTTCCAGTTGTTCCACTGTCTGTCTCTCATATATAATCAGATTTTCCTCTTTAGTTCTTAAGAACAGTCATTTGGACTCAGAACAGTAACTCTGCTTTCTCCCCCTACAGGTGCTACCAAACTTGCTTAGTTTTTCCAGCTTTCTCTGTTTTCGTTTGGATTCCAGCATCTGCAGTGTTTTGCTATTTTATACTTGTAGAGTACTGTGTACGGTTCTGGATCAAAGAATATAGTGGCCCTGGATAGGATGCAAAAAGATTTGCAAGAATGATACCAGGGTGGTGGTGTTATAGCTAGAAAGAAAGACTGAATAAATTAGGGCTTTATTCTCCTTTAAAAAAAGGAATATGGCCGGGTCACCTAACAGAGCTCCCTTTTATGTCGAATTTGATAGAGTGTATTCAACACTTTGGGAGAGTACAAAAGTAAGGTTCATAAATATAACGTGGTCACTAATAAATTCAATGAAGAATTCAGAAGAAGCTTTTTTTAATCTAAAGAATGTCTAGAATGTGGAATTCACTACCATAAGGAGTAGTTGAGGTGGATAATCTTTTAAGTGAATTTAGATAAATACGAAGGAGAAAGTTTGGGGTGATGCAAAACTTGGAAGTATTATAACCAGTATAGAACTTCAAAAGGAAATCAGTAGATTGGTGGAATGGGAAGACTGGTGGCAGGTGAAGTTCAACGTGAAGAAATGTGACGTGATGCATTTTGGTAGGATGAACATTGACAGACAATATAAAAAAGGGGTAAAATTCTTAAAGAGATGCAAAAGCCGAGAGACCTGGATCTGTGAATAGATTCTTGAAGGTGGCAGGACTGATGGGGAGAGCAGTTAATAAAGAATATAGTTTTCCAGGCTTTATCAATAAGGTCATAGAGTACAAGAGGATGGAGGTTATGCTGAACTTATACTGTAGGATCTGGAATATTGTGTGCAGTTCTTGGTGCCACACTATTGGAAGGATGTGAACGTGTTGGAGAGAGTGCAGAAGAGGTTTACAAAAATGGTTCCGTGGATCAGAAACTTCAGTTATAGGGATAGATCGGAGAGATTGGGACTGTTCTCCTTGGTGAGGAGGAGCAAAGAGGATATTTGATGGAAATGTTCTAAATCTTGAATGGACTGGATAGATTAGACAGGGAGAAACTATTTCCATTTATGAAAGGATTGAGAACGAGAGGATGCAGATTTAAAGTGATTTCCAAAAGAAGCAAATGTGACGTTAGGAAAATCTTTTTCACACAATGAGTGGTTCAGTCTGGAATGCACTTGCTGAAAGTGTGGTAGTGGCAGGTTCAATTGAGGTATTCAAGAGGGCATTGGTTGTGCAAAGATTTGGGAAAAGGCAGTGGAAAGGCACTGAACTAAAGTGTTCATTTGGAGAGCCAGTGTAGACATGAGCCAAATGACCACCTTCTGTGCCGTAACAATTTTGTGATTCTGTGAAATATATGGTAGAATAGGAGCAGACTTTCAGAATAATTTTCAATTTTTTTTTATTCATTCATGGGACAAGGACGTCACTGGCTGGCCAACATTTGCTGCTCATCCCTAGTTGTCCTTGTTCAGAGGGCAATTGGGAATCAATCACATTGTCATAGGGGCATGGAAACGCCTCTTCAGCCCAATTTGTCCGTGCCGCCTTTTTTTTAAAACCCCTAAGCTAATCCCAATTGCTCGCATTTGGCCCATATCCCTCTATACCTATCGTACCCATGTAACTATCTAAATGCTTTTTAAAAGATAAAATTGTACCCGCCTCTACTACTACCTCTGGCAGCTTGTTCCAGACACTCAGCACCCTCTGTGTGAAAAAATTGCCCCTCTGGACACTTTTGTATTTCTCCCCTTTCACCTTAAACCTATGCCCTTGAATTTTAGACTCCCCTACGTTTGGGAAAAGATATTGACTATCAACCTTGTCTATGTCCTTTGTTATTTTGTAGACCTGTATAAGATCACCCCTCAGCCTCCTAGGCTCCAGAAAGAAAAGTCCCAGTCTATTCAGCCTCTCCTTATAACTCAATCCATCAAGTCCCAGTAGCATCCTAGTAAATCTCTCCTGCACTCTTTCTAGTTTAATCATATCCAGAATTGCACACAGTATTCCAAGTGTGGCCTTACCACTGTCTTGTACAACTTCAACAAGACGTTCCAACTCTTGTATTCAGTGTTCAGACCGATGAAACCAAGCATGCCGAATGTCTTCTTCACCACTCTGTCCACCTGTGACTCCACTTTCAAGGAGCTATGAACATGTACCCCTAGATTTCTTTGTTCTGTGGCTCTCCCCAACACCCTACCATTAACTAAGTCGTACCTTGGTTTAATCTACCAAAATGCATTGCCTCGCATTTGTCTAAATTAAACTCCATCTCCATTCGTCAGCCCACCGGCCTAATTGATCAAGATCCCATTGCAATTGGAGATAACTTTCTTCACTGTCCACTATGCCACCAACCTTAGTGTCATCTGCAAACTTACTAACCATGCCCCCTATATTCTCATCCAAATCATTAATATAAATGACAAATAACAGTGGACCCAGCACTGATCCCTGAGGCACACCACTGGTCATAGGTATCCAGTTTGAAAAACAACTCTCTACAACCACCCTCTGGCTTCTATCAAGAAGCCAATTTTGTATCCATTTAGATACCTCACCCTGGATCCTGTGAGATTTAACATTATGCAATAATCTACCATGTGGTACCTTGCCAAGGCTTTGCTAAAGTCCATGTAGACAACATCAACTGCACTGCCCTTATCTACCTTCTTGGTTACCTCTTCAAAAAAACTCAAATTTGTGAGACATGATTTTCCACTCACAAAGCCATGCTGACTGTCCCTAATCAGTCCTTGCAGCTCTATATGCCTGTAGTTCCTGTCTCTCAAAGTACCTTCCAACAATTTACCCACCACAGATGTAAGGCTTACTGGCCTGTAGTTCCCAGGCTTTTCCCTGCAGCCCTTTTTAAACAAAGGCACAACATTTGCCACTCATTGCTGTGGCTTTGGAGTCACATGTAGGCCCGACTAGGTAAAGATGGCAGATTAAAGGATTATTAATGAACCAGATGGGTTTTTCTGGCAATCAGCAATGGCTTCATGGTCATCAGTAGATTCTTAATTCTAGATTTTTTTTATTGAATTTGAATTCCACCATCTACCATGGCAGGATTCGGATCTTGGGTCCCTAGAACATTAGCTGAGTTTCTGAATTAATAGTCTAGCAACAATACCACTAGCCATCACCTCCCCTGGATTTAATGCTCTTAGATTATTTCAGCATGTATATTTGTGTATTTTACTTCAGAAAATGTTTATTCATTGTATTTTGCCAATTATTTTATTATAGTGAATGATGCTACTTGCTATAAGATAATTGGCTCAAACCAGTTATGCTTATCATAGGATCATAGAATCCCTACAGTGTAGAAGAAGGCCATTCAGCCCATCGAGACTGCAATGATCACAATCCCACCCAGGTCCTATTGCCGCAATCCCTCACATTTACCTTGCTAATCCCTGTAACACTAGGGTTAATTTAGTATGGCCAATCAACCTAACCTGCACATCTTTGGACTGTGGGAGGAAACTGGAGAACCCGGTGGAAACCCATGCAGACATGGAGAGAAGGTGCAAACTCCACACAGTGACCTGAGACCAGAATTGAATCCAGGTTCCTGGTGTTATGAGGCAGCCATGGGAATATATGGAAATAATTTAAATTTCTGTTTTTTGGTGTTTAAAGATGTTCAGGAATATTAATCTGCCGGCAACCATTCTTGTAAAAGTCTTCTGCACTCTCTCCAGCACGTTCCCATCCTTCCTATAGTGTGGCACCCAGAACTATACACAGTACTCCAGCTGAGGTCTAAATAGTGTGTTGTATAAGTTGAGCATAACCTCCATGCTACATGCCTCTGAAATACCTGATCGGAAATCTGCATAGTTTCAACTCATCTTTGTTAGAACAGAAAATGGTTGCTACAGTAAGTTAAATTATTAAACCAAAAAAAACCTGACGTTTGTATTCAATGGCCTTAAAGCATAACAGCATTAATGCAGGAGGGTTAACAGCCGTAACTACATTACTGCAGATTTACCGAACAATGATTTGTAGATGAATTTTGAAGTTTCTTTGTTCCTTTGTACACTGAAACATTTTTTCATCACAGAATGTTATTTGATTTAAGACCTGTTCTTTGACATTTTTTCCTGATCTAATTTTCCGATGGTTGGGATTCAAAAGTTGGAAAAAAAAATTGTTGAAATTTGGCAATAAAAATATTTGTATTTTGATATTTGAAAAGCTAGGGGTCGTTGCACCTTGTGGGTCAGCATGTTTATTCAGTGAATGTATAACCTTTCAAAATCAGGAGGGAGCCTGGCTTGATTTCCTGTGCTGAGTTAGCTGATCCTGTTGTAGTAGGGATGCTACCTTTGGCTGAGTATCACGGAGCTTAAGAGGTGGAAATTGGCCAGATGTTCCAGCATCTGATCTTTAATTTAGTTTGATTTATTGTCACATGTATGGGCATACAGTGAAAAGTATTGTTTCTTGCATGCTAAACAGATAAAGCATACCATATATAAAAAAGGGAAGGAGAGAGTGCAGATTGTAGTGTCATATCCAGGGTGTAGAGAAAGATCGACTTAATGCGAGGTAAGTCCATTCAAAGGTCTGACGGCAGCAGGGAAGAAGCTGTTCTTGGTATGTGATCTCAGACTTCTTCCCAATGGAAGAGGAGATAAAAGCAAAATACTACGGATGCTGGAATCTGAAACAAAGACAGAAAATGTTGGAAAATCTCAGCAGGTCTGACAGCATTTGTGGGGAGAGAAATTGGCTGTATTTTCTCACCGCAGATGCTGTTGTACCTGCTGAGATTTTCCAGCATTTCCTGTTCTGTGCTGAAGAGAGTATGTTTGGATG
The DNA here is from genome assembly GCF_965287045.1 of Carcharhinus amblyrhynchos. Classification (NCBI taxonomy): domain Eukaryota; kingdom Metazoa; phylum Chordata; class Chondrichthyes; order Carcharhiniformes; family Carcharhinidae; genus Carcharhinus; species Carcharhinus amblyrhynchos. Next base: position 129,914,369 of record NC_137327.1, read on the forward strand.
CTTGGAGTCTTTGATTATGCTGGCTGCTTTTCCAGGGAAGGGTAAACAGTACCAGTGGATGGGAGGCTGGTTTGACTGATGGATTGGGCTTCATTCACAACCCTTTGTAGTTTATTACGGTCTTGGGCAGAGCACGAGCCATACTAAGAATGCTTTCTGTGTTGCACCTGTAAAAGTTAGTGAGAGTCATTACGAACATGCCAAATTTCTTTAGCCTTCTGAGAAAGTGGAGGCGTTGGTGTGTTTGCTTAACCATAGCATTGGCATGGAGGGACCCAGGACAAGTTGTTGGTGATCTGCACACCTAAAAACTTGAAGCTTTCGATCATTTCTACTTCGTCCCCATTGATGTAGATGGGCATGCCCTCCATGACGCTTCCTGAAGTCGATGACTATCTCCTTTGTTTTGTTGAATTAAGGGAGAGCCTATTGTCATTGCACCAGTTTACCAGATTCTCTCTCCCCTGTACTCCGTCTCTTCACTGTTTGAGATCAGCAAACTTGAAAATCGAGCTGGAGGGGAATTTGGCCAAAATCATAGGTGTATAAGTAGTACGTAAGAAGAAGGGTAGGAGAAACTATGAAGCTGGGCTAGCGCTTAATATAAAAAAGGATAGCAAGAGTTTTTATAAATATATAAAAAGGAAGAGGCTGGCTAGGGTGAACGTTGGACCCTTAGAGGATGAGAGGGGGGACTTAGTGGTAGGGGATGGGGAAATGGCTGAGGTCTTGAATAACTCTTTTGTTTCGGTCTTCACGGAGGAGGACGTGAATAATTTGCCAGGTGTTAGCAATGGAAAGGTGGTAGGACTGGAGGGTCTCAATGACATTATTGTTACTAGAGAGGCGGTGCTCGACAGACTGGAGGGACTGATTGTGGACAAGTCCCCAGGACCGGATGGAATGCATCCAAAGGTTCTGAAAGAAATGGCGGAGGTGATAGTGGATGCCTTGGTGGTTATTTTCCAAACGTCGCTGGATTCCGGGGAAGTGCCAGAAGATTGGAAAACGGCTAATGTTACGCCGTTGTTTAAGAAGGGTGGCAGGCAAAAGGCAGGGAATTATAGGCCGGTTAGTTTAACGTCTGTTGTAGGTAAAATGTTAGAATCCGTCATCAAGGAGGAAATAGCGAGGCATCTTGAGGGGAATTGTTTGATAGAGCAGACGCAGCACGGTTTTGTTAAGGGGAAGTCGTGTCTGACGAATTTATTGGAGTTCTATGAGGATGTGTCTAGGGCGGTGGATAGAGGAGAGCCGGTGGATGTGGTCTTTCTTGATTTTCAGAAGGTGTTTGACAAGGTACCTCACAAGAGGTTATTGCAGAAGGTAAGGGGGCATGGAGTTGGGGGTGGGGTGTTAGCGTGGATAGAGGATTGGTTGTCAAATAGGAGGCAGAGAGTGGGGGTTAATGGGTGCTATTCGGATTGGCGGTTGGTGACTAGTGGAGTGCCCCAGGGGTCGGTGCTGGGGCCTCAGTTATTTACCATTTATATAGATGATCTGGAGGAGGGAACCGAGTGTATGGTGTTGAAATTTGCTGATGACACCAAGATTGGTGGAACGGCAAATTGCGTGGAGGGTGTGGAGAGTCTGCAGAAGGATCTAGATAGGCTGGGCGAATGGGCCAGGAACTGGCAAATGGAATTTAATGTTGGCAAGTGCGAGGTGGTCCACTTTGGTAGGAATAATGGTAGGAAGGACTATTACTTACGTGGCGAAAAACTGCAGCAGGCGACGGTGCAGAGGGACCTCGGGGTCCTTGTGCATGAGTCGCAAAAACCCAGCCTGCAGGTGCAGCAGGTGGTCAGGAAGGCGAATGGGATGCTGGCCTTCATAGCGAGGGGGATTGAATATAAAAGTAGGGAGGTCTTGCTGCAGCTGTATAGGGCATTGGTGAGGCCGCAGCTGGAGTACTGTGTGCAGTTTTGGTCGCCACACTTACGCAAGGATATTTTGGCCTTGGAGGGAGTGCAGAGGAGGTTTACTAGGCTGATACTGGAGTTGAGGGGGTTGAGTTATGAGGAGAGGCTGAATAAACTAGGCTTGTACTCGTTAGAGTTTAGAAGAATGAGGGGAGATCTCATTGAGACATACAAGATGTTGAATGGGATGGATAGGATAGAGGTGGAGAGACTCTTCCCGCTCAGAAAGGGCAGTAGGACTAGGGGGCACAGCCTCAAGATAAAGGGGGGGGCGGTTTAGAACGGAGTTGAGGAGGAACTTCTTCACTCAAAGGGTGGTGAATCTCTGGAATTCTCTGCCCATTGAAGTGGTGGAGGCTGCCTCGCTAAATATTTTTAAGACGTGGGTTGATGGGTTTTTGTTAAGCGAGGGGATTAAGGGTTATGGGGAGAGGGCGGGAATGTGGAACTGAGCCACGACAGATCAGCCATGATCTTATTGAATGGCGGGGCAGGCTCGAGGGGCTGGATGGCCTACTCCTGCTCCCATTTCTTATGTTCTTATGCACGTAGGGGGCTGAGGACACAGCCTTGTGGGGCACCGGTGTTGAGGATGATTGTGGGAACATTGTTGCCTATTCTTACTGATTGCAGTCTGTGAGTTAGGATGTTCAGGATCCAGTCACAGTCGGAGGAGCTGAGCCCCAGACCACAGAACGTAGGAATGATTTTCGCAGGAATAAGGGTGTTGAAGGCTGAGTTGTAGTCAATAAATATGAGTCTGACATAGGTGTCCCAGTGCAGGGATTGAGTGCAGGGCCAGGGCGATGGCATTTGCTGTGGACCTGTTGTGGCGGTAGGCGAACTGTGATGGATCCAGGTAGTTCGGGAGGCCAGAATTGATTCGTGCCATGACTAATCTTTTGAAGCACTTCATTACGATGGCTGTTAGAGCCATCAGATACCAACTGTTAGAGACTGTTAGAGGCTGTTAGAGACTGCAGATACCAACAGGTCTTGCTCACAAATACTGGCCACTTGAATGAGGTTTCAGGGAATGGTCAACACTCAATGAATCATATCATAAAAAGGCATCATGTCTTCAGTAGAAACTTAATTTACAAGCAAGTTAATGGCATAGTGCAATTTGTTTGAGTTCTTTTATTTACTTTTTGAAGCTAAATGCTCACACAACTACAAGCGTGACAACTTAAGGATAGTTACTGCATTTCAAGGTAATTTATTGTGCATGAAAAACTTTTTGAGAAAAATTGGTGGAAGTGATGTGTTAAATAATACAAATCTTAATTCTCTTTTCAAAATACTAGAATGACAGTCTTCTCTGCCGGTGCTAGTTGTGAATGTGGAATGAATGTGAGACAAATTCAATCCAGCACCTGGTGGTATTAGTCCACTGTACAAACTTTCCGACTTGAGTCCAGAAGATGAAAGTTCAGTCGGCAGAGCTTGTATAGGATATGACAATATCGGGCTGAAGTTAGGGTTAGGCACATTGAAACAACATGGAGAGAACCTGCCTCTGCAACTGTCTGTACATCTTAAGTGCTTAATGCCAGCACAAGAAATGGAAATATGTTCCATGTCCTCCACCGACGATCCTCACATACATCCATTCCAAACAAAAAATGTTTCAGTACTGAGTGCATTGAATAATGTTGGTAAAAACTGGCAGCTACAAAAGAAAAATTGAATTTTTAATATGAAATCTGGCTCTGAGTATTATTAGTATGTTGTATTGGAATGTCCGAAGACAAAAGAATCTTTCCATAGTGAACCCAGCATGCAACTCAAAATAGAAATGGAAATTTATTTTTGTAAACCAAGAGACAGCTCATTAAACAAATACTGCTCCTCGGAGGAAATGGACTTCAAATTTTATTAGTATGAATCAGTAGGAACCCAGTATCAATGTTGTATCACAATTATCTGTTTTAATGTTACTATATATATTTTGGAAGCGTGATTCAGTGCTGGTTTTCCAGAGTTTACCAATCCAATTTCAGCTCACCAGGGGGGTTTCTGCTATTGTTGGATCAAATTAATCCATTTATAATTGCAAGTACAGCTGTGGCAGGTTGTTTGCTGCTGGTTGCACTTTTAAAACTATAAAAGTGACTGAATATGTAATTGGAAGCCAGCACAGAAAGGGCGAAAAACTGCAGCAGTTGATGGTGCAGAGGGACCTCGGGGTCCTTGTGCATGAACATAGAACGCTACAGCGCAGAACAGGCCCTTCGGCCCACGATGTTGCGCCGACCAGTTTTTTAAAAAAAAACACTGACCCACTAATCTAAACCAATCCCTTTTCGTCCATAAACCTGTCCACAGATCTTTTAAACGCCCCCAAACTAGGCGCATTTACAACTGCAGCAGGCAGGGCATTCCAGTCCCTCACCACCCTCTGGGTAAAGAACCAGCCCCTGACATCCGTCCTATAACTACCCCCCCTTAATTTAAAGCCATGCCCCCTCGTGCTAGCTTTCTCCATCCGAGGAAAAAGGCTATCACTATCCACCCTATCTAAACCTCTAATCATCTTATACGTTTCTTATACGAGTCGCAAAAGCCCAGCCTGCAGGTGCAGCAGGTGGTCAGGAAGGCGAATGGGATGCTGGCCTTCATAGCGAGGGGGATTGAATATAAAAGTAGGGAGGTCTTGCTGCAGCTGTGTAGGGCATTGGTGAGGCTGCAGCTGGAGTACGGTGTGCAGTTTTGGTCGCCGCACTTACGCAAGGATATTTTGGCCTTGGAGGGAGTGCAGAGGAGGTTTACTAGGCTGATACCGGAGTTGAGGGGGTTGAGCTATGAGGAGAGGCTGAATAAACTAGGCTTGTACTCGTTAGAGTTTAGAAGAATGAGGGGAGATCTCATTGAGACATATAAGATGATGAATGGGATGGATAGGATAGAGGTGGAGAGACTCTTCCCGCTCAGAAAGGGCAGTAGGACTAGGGGGCACAGCCTCAAGATAAACGGGGGGGCGGTTTAGAACGGAGTTGAGGAGGAACTTCTTCACTCAAAGGGTGGTGAATCTCTGGAATTCTCTGCCCGTTGAGGTGGTGGAGGCGGCCTCGCTAAATATTTTTAAGACGCGGGTTGATGGGTTTTTGATAAGCGAGGGGATTAAGGGTTATGGGGAGAGGGCGGGAATGTGGAACTGAGCCACGACAGATCAGCCATGATCTTATTGAATGGCGGGGCAGGCTCGAAGGGCTAGATGGCCTACTCCTGCTCCTATTTCTTATGTTCTTATGTTGACAGGAAAATAAACTTTCTCAGGTGTTTATTTTCACTCTTGTTGTCAAATTATAGAAAGAATAATTCTCATCTTGAGAATTATTTCCTAATGTTTGCTTATATTTTTATGACTTATTAATATTTCCCCGGCTTTCTATCTCGCTGAGGAATTTAAATTTTTTTGTGCATTCATATGAATGCACTGATATCATAAGGCACTAATTTATAAATTATATTGTACTCTGCCTCCCCCTCCCTATTGCTTTAAACTCCCCACCCTTACATTCCCCTGTGATATTCGCTCTAATAAGAACATAAGAAGTAGGAGCAGGAGTAGGCCATCCAGCCCTTCAAGCCTGCCCCACCATTCAATAAGATCATGGCGGATCTGAAGTGGATCAGTTCCACTTTCCCGCTCTTTCCCCGTAACCCTTAATTCCCTTGTCTGTCAAAAACCTATCTACCCGTGACTTAAATATATTTAGTGAGGTAGCCTCCATCACTTCAACGGGCAGAGAATTCCAGAGATTCACCACCCTTTGAGTGAAGAAGTTCCTCCTCAACTCTGGTCTAAACTGCTCCCCCCCGCCTTATCTTGAGGCTGTGCCCTCTAGTCCTGCTATCCTTTCTAAGCGGGAAGAATCTCTCTACCTCTACCCTATCCATCCCTTTCATTACCTTATACGTCTCTAGAAGAATGAGGGGGGATCTTATAAACTCCAATGAGTACAGACCCAGTCTATTTAGTCTCTCTTCATAGTCCAACCCCCTCATCTCCAGTATCAGCCTAGTGAACCTCCTCTGCACTCCCTCCAAGGCCAAAATATCCTTGCGCAAGTGTGGTGACCAAAACTGCACTCTAGCTGTGGCCTCACCAGTGCCCTGTACAGTTGCAGCAAGACCTCCCTGCTTTTATATTCTATCCCCCTCGCTATAAAGGCCAGCATTCCATTCGCCTTCTTGATCACCTGCTGCACCTGCAGACTGGGTTTTTGCGACTCATGCACAAGGACCCCCAGGTCCCTCTGCACCGTAGCATGCTGCAGCTTTTCGCCTTTAAATAGTAATCCTTCCTAGTATTATTTCTGCCAAAGTGGATAACCTCACACTTGCTAACACTTGCTCCATCTGCTAGGTCCTCGCCCACTCACTCAGCCTATCCAGATCCCTCTGCAGACTTTCCACACCCTCCACACAATTTGCTTTTCCACTCATCTTTGTGTCATCAGCAAATTTCGTCACCCTACTCTCAGCCCCCTCCTCCAGATCATCTATATAAATGGTAAATAGCTGAGGCCCCAGCACCGATCCCTGCGGCACTCCACTAGTCACCAACCGCCAATCAGAATAGCACCCATTGATACCAACTCTCTGCCTCCTATTAGACAACCAATCCTCTATTCACGCTAACACCTTACCCCCAACTCCATGCACCCTAACCTCCTGAAGCAACCTTTTGTGAGGCACCTTATCAAACGCCTTTTGAAAATCGAGAAACACCACATCCACCGGTTCCCCTCTGTCTACTGCACTAGTCACATCCTCATAGAAATCCAATAAATTCGTCAAACACGACTTCCCCTTAACACGACTTCCCCTCTCCTCTAACTCTGACCTCCTGTGCCTCTCTGATCTTAATTACATCACCACTGATGATCATGCCTTCAGCTGTCTAGACTCCAAGCACTGGAATTTCTTCTGAATACCTCTTTTCCTCTCTACCTTGCTTTCTTCCTTTAAGACATTCCTCACAACCTATCTCTTTGACCAAGCTTTTAATCATCTGTCCTATTTCTCCTTATGAGGCTTGGGTAGCATACTTTGTTTATAATGCTTCTGCAGAGCACCTTGGGATGTTTCATTACGTTAACCTTACTATATACGTACAAACTGTTGTGGTTATGCAGTGATATCAGCTGGATTTCTGTGTATGTAGAGATTTTTTCTAAATGGTCAAAAAGTTTATCAAAACACAATCTTATTTTGGTGGAGTCTAACATTGATGGCTAATTAACAATAATGAATATTATTGATCAAATATTTTGGAGCACAACAGTGATAGGGGAATGGGACCTGGTGCACGTTAAGTTGTGAACAACAGAGTTTTGAATGACCTTACATTTACAGAGATTGAAATATGTCAGACTAACCAGTGGACACTGGAATACTCAAATCTAGAGTAAATAGATGCCATCTCCTCCATTGTTATTAAGTAAAACAATAAGTTCCTTTTCAGTCAGCTATCTTTTTAGTTCTCATATATCTGAAGAGGTAATAGTCGAAGAAATGGGTGGAATGATATGACTCACAAATTGGATGTTTTCACTGTGTGCGTGTGTGCGCATGCACTTGCGTTATAGAGGCAGCTTAACCTGACTAAAAGGATCATAATGATGTTGTAGCATTGAAGCTGAACCTGTATGTCACCGTGCTAGCATTATATATTATTGTTAATGCCCTTTGTAATCACGAATTGCTGGTAGAGATTGCTTTATTCCAAAATCCATAACTTTATAGCACAATGTTCTTCAATTTTTATAGTAAGTTAAGAAAATCATTTTAAGTTGTACCATCCATTTGCAAGCCATGAAATCTGTATGAAGGCGCAGTCATGGAAAATAGCTTTTTAGTACTATTAATGCTACACAGTACATTATAAATATACAACACAATATTCATTCAGTTAAATATATTTCAACTGGAAAGTGAAGCGTAGCTTGGCTTGTGCACATTTTGTGGCCTGTGATGATAATGCACTGATCTGGGCTTGTGTTTTCCCTGATCGCAGCTGTGTCATTGGGGGGGAAGCTAGGATTAAAGATGACCTACACATCGAGGAGCTGCTCAAAATGAGATTTTGTGTGTAAATAATTCCCTGCTCCAAAACAGACTTGGCTGAAATCTTGGTGCAGGTTGCACAGCATAAGAACCAGAAAAGAGAGAAAAATACCATTTGTTGCTCAAGTAAATACACCCTCTGCAAACGCGAAAACAAGAAAGGCAGCAGTTTATCTCATTTAGAGATAGCCTGCACAATTTTCAAAGATCAAGCAGAATATGCCTTAATTACTGACTGGATTTCTGCTTCCACAGGTGATGATGACAAAGAGGACCAAAGACATGGGTAAATTCAGCTCCGTCACTGTGTCCACCATTGACGAGGAAGAAGAGGAGATTGAAGCTGTGAGTTTTATCATCAAACAAAACTCTTCTCTAGACCGATATGCTAAAGTACTTATTTCTGTGTTCCTTGTTAGTTGGAAATCCGATTTCACACTGGAGTGATATTATTGACAAATATTAATGTGTTGCGTGTAATCTTTGAACTGGTTAATATTCAACATTAACATCTATTCTTGCTTTGTATTTTTCTTCATATCGCTAGTCAAATTTGACCAGTGATTTTCAAGGACATGTATGAGGCCACAATACTATTCATTTATCTGCTCAAAGTGGTTTGAATTGGATCAGACAAATGCAAATAACACTCCCATTATTTAACAAGTGAGGGGGGAAAACCAGGAAACTATGGACCTGTCAGATTAATGATGATTCCATCTCATCTTTGCCCAGATCCAGTGAGCTTTGGGTAGCCCAATCTCACCCACTTTCCCTTGCCTCAGATAAGAACATAAGAACATAAGAAATAGGAGCAGGAGTAGGCCATCTAGCCCTTTGAGCCTGCCCTGCCATTCAATAAGATCATGGCTGATCTGTCGTGGCTCAGTTCCACCTTCCCGCCCTCTCCCCATAACCCTTAATCCCCTCTCTTATCAAAAACCCATCAACCCGCGTCTTAAAAATATTTAGCGAGGCAGCCTCCACCACTTCAACGGGCAGAGAATTCCAGAGATTCACCACCCTTTGAGTGAAGAAGTTCCTCCTCAACTCCGTTCTAAACCGCCCCCCCTTTATCTTGAGGCTGTGCCCCCTAGTCCTAGTGTCTTTTTTGAGCGGGAAGAGTCTCTCCACCTCTATCCTATCCATCCCATTCATCATCTTATACGTCTCAATGAGATCTCCCCTCGGTGTGCATAGCTCAACCCCCTCAACTCTGGTATCAGCCTAGTATCATGCAAGACTTCTTGAGAAGGTGAGAGGGCATGGGATCCATGGGCCTTTGGCCTTGTGGATCAAGAACTGGCTTGCCTGCAGAAGGCAGAGTGGTTGTGGATGGGTCTTTTTCTGAATGGAGGTCAGTCACCAGTGGAGTGCCCCAGGGATCTGTTCTAGGACCCTTGCTGTTTGTCATTTTCATAAATGACCTGGATGAGGAAGTGGAAGGATGGGTAAGTAAGTTCGCTGATGACACGAAGGTTGGTGGTGTTGTGGATGGTCTGGAAGGATGGCAAAAGTTGCAGCAGGACATAAATAGGATGCAGGACTGGGCGGAGAAGTGGCAGATGGACTTCAACGCGGATAAATGCGTAGTCGTCCATTTTGGCAGAACCAACGGGATGAACGAGTACACTATCAAGGGCAGGAGTCTTGGTAGTGTTGAGGAGCAGAAGGATCTTGGGGTCCGGGTCCACAGGGCTCTTAAATCGGCCTCGCAGGTGGAAGAGGTGGTCAAGAAGGCGTATGGTGTACTGGCCTTCATAAATCGAGGGATTGAGTTAAGGAGTCGGGAGGTAATGCTGCAACTTTATAAGACCCTTGTCAGGCCTCATTTGGAGTACTGTGCGCAGTTCTGGTCGCCTCACTATAGGAAAGACGTAGAAGCTATTGAAAGGGTACAGAGGAGATTTACAAGGATGTTGCCTGGACTGGGAGGCATGCCTTATGAAGTTAGGTTGAGGGAACTGGGTCTCTTTTCCCTGGAGAGACGTAGGTTGAGAGGCGACCTGATAGAGGTTTATAAAATGTTGAGAGGAATAGATAGGGTGGATTCTCAGAGGCTATTTCCCCGGGTTGAAATGGTCGCTACGAGAGGACACAGGTTTAAGGTGCAGGGAGGAAAGTACAGAAGTGATGTTAGGGGTAAGTTTTTCACTCAGAGGGTGGTGAGTGAATGGAATCGGCTGCCGTCAGTGGTGGTGGAGGCAAACTCGCTGGGGTCTTTTAAAAGACTTCTGGATGAGTATATGGGGTTTTATGGGATTGGGGGTTATAGATAGGTGTTGATGTGATTGGCGCAACTCGTGGGCCGAAGGGCCTGTTTGTGCTGTAGTGTTCTATGTTAAACCTCCTCTGCACTCCCTCCAAGGCCAGAATATCTTTGCGCAGGTGCGGCGCCCAAAACTGCACACAGTACTCCAGCTGCGGCCTCACCAATGCCCTATACAGCTGAAGCAAGACCTCCCTACTTTTATATTCAATCCCCCTTGCTATGAAGGCCAGCATCCCATTCGCCTTCCTGACCACCTGCTGCACCTGCAAGCTGGGTTTTTGCGACTCATGCACAAGGACCCCGAGGTCCCTCTGCACCGTCGCCTGCTGCAGTTTTTCACCACGTAAGTAATAGTCCTTCCTACCATTATTCCTACCAAAGTGGACCACCTCACACTTGCCAACATTAAATTCCATTTGCCATTTCCTGGCCCATTCGCCCAGCCTATCTAGATCCTTCTGCAGACTCTCCACACCCTCCGCACAATTTGCCGTTCCCCCAATCTTGGTGTCATCAGCAAATTTCGACACCCTACACTCGGTTCCCTCCTCCAGATCATCTATATAAATGGTAAAAAGCTGAGGCCCCAGCACCGACCCCTGGGGCACTCCACTTGTCACCATCCGCCAATCCGAATAGCACCCGTTGACCCCCACTCTCTGCCTCCTATTTGACAACCAATCCTCTATCCACGCTAACACCCTACCCCCAACTCCATGTCCCTTGACCTTCTGCAATAACCTCTTGTGAGGTACTTTGTCAAACGCCTTCTGAAAATCCAGAAAGACCACATCCACCGGCTCTCCTCTATCCACCGCCCTAGACACAAAGTAGTCTTCAGAACTAGGAATGATATAGGCAGGGTGAGTAACACATGTCCTGAGATTTTTGCAATGAAAAATTTATTCCATGTTAGTGAGTGCTTCAAAGTGGTTGACCCTTATGAAGTTCATGAAGAGGCCTGGCAAAGCACACAGTTGGTATCAGCAGTCTTTTGGGACCACTTAAGACTGATCAATAAAAACCAGACTTGCAAGTGACCAACCTGTTATCCCAAGTATATATATTTTTTAAACTTTAATTCCTCGTTACTTCATAGGAGATTTTAAATTTTCACATATGTTGTGTGAAGTAAAACAACTTAAGTCATAAAGGCAATGAATTTATGAATTATATTTGGAACTGTTTTTGGACTCTTCAAGAGAATATGCTGCATTAGATTTAATGATGGGTAATAAATCAGAATTGGGTAACAAGCTGGTGATTGGGGAAAATCTTGTGCACCTCATCTTGATATAAAGTTTGCAGTGAGAGCTGTGAAGTAAGGTTTTAAGTTTAAGGCAAACTTTGAACAAAAAAGAAAAGAATTGAGCATTAAACTGAGCTGAACTGTTGATGAGTAAACCCAGGGATGAAGTGAAAAGTATTCAAAGAGGTAATTGGTATGAGACAAGAGCCTGAAAAGGCAATGGTTCCACAAGCATAGCTAAGTAACATTGTCATCAGAGGAGATAGGAGACGGTGTCAAGCTTAGATAATTGCAAAACGCAATGAGCAGGGAGAACTATAAAAAGCAACAAATGTATTCAAAGTAATTGATAAAAGGTGGGGACGGTATATGAAAAAAATCTTGCAAGAGTATCAAAATTAAGAGCAAATCTTTTTATAAATATTAAAAGAAACAGTTGTTAAGGGCTTGTGGGCCCCTTAAAGACACAGGTAAGAATTTGATGGAAAGTATGGAAATGTCAAGTTCATTAAATGGATATTTAGTGTTTGATTCTGCATTTGAGGAAAAGGACTAAATACCAGTAGCACAAGGAAAACTTAAAAATAAATCAGAAAGAGAAACTCGGCGGATTTAATATAATAGACTTGGAATTCAATACACTACACAGCACAATCAATGCATGCCAGTATTTGTAGTCAAATGGAACCTAATTTCAGATCAATGGCCTTTCATCAGAGCACAAGTCAAATTCTCTAAGTGACTTATCTAATTGATAGTTTCACTGTGCTGTATAATTGCTATTCTACCAAATGAAACTTTTAATTGTAAACGTGACTTTATTTCTGACTTATTCACACCACCGAAAAGGATAACTGATGCTTTACTTTATTTACTTTTAATGTAGTAAAACATTTCCAGGTGCTTCACAGGTGCATTATCAAACAAGATTTGACACAAAACCACATGAAATCTTAGGGCAGCTTGGTTAGAGGCAGGCATTAAGGAGCAATCTAAAAGAGGGAAGTAGTGAGAAAAACAGATTTAGGATGGAGCCTTCCCAGGTCTCCCCATTCCTGTAATTGATGCAGTCTCAAAAATCAAAGTGTTAGTGAGCCTTTGTAACCCATGTCATGGTCTCTGTGATTAGGAATCCTTCCTTTGATAAAATTAATTTGTCTTCCTGCCTGCCTTTCCTGGTTGATTGGGGTACTGGAGGCGGATGCTCATTTCGTGGCTTGGGCAAACAATCGTAGCAGAGCCCACCAGTTAGTAAAGTGGATTCCTCATCCTCCAAATGGCCTGCCATTTCGGTCCAGAAAATATTGCCCAAAATTTGACACTGAGCCACTTAAGGAGATGTTAGGACACATGATGAAAAGCTGATTCAGATGTAGGTTTTAAGGAATGTCTTAAAGAAAGAGAGGGAAATAGAGGGGTGGAGAGGCCTTTGGAGAGAATCCCAGAGTTAGGTCCTTGATAATCAAAGGGACAGCCAGCAGTGTTGAAGCAGTTTAAATTGGGGCTGTTCGAGAGGCCAGCATTGGAATAGTACAGAAATTTCAGAGGGTTATAGGACTGGAGGAACATACAGAGATGGTGAGGAGGAAGGGAGGCAATGTGTGGATTTGAAAATGGCGATGAGAATTATAAAAAAACAAAGCATTGCTTAACAAGAAATGAGTATAGGTCAGCAAACACTGGGGCGATAGGAAAATCAGACTTTGTGAAACAGAGTAGAAAATGGCAGCCCAGTGAGGAATGTGTTGGGAATTGTGGAATTTACAGGTAGCAAAGGCACAGATGAGAGTATACATCAAGAGCTTGCACTGAATTCACCTTAGCCCATGCTTTTTCCAGTATTGTATTTCATTATAGGATGCTGTTTGGTGAATCATTTTTATAGCTTCTTGTGACACTTTGACAGCTTGAAATTGATACACTTGACCTGAGGTAACAGAATGTCCCAACTCCCAATCAGCCGCAGTGGTAATCTTTTCTTCTTCTGACTGCATAGTAGTTTATCCGTTTAGTCCGAAGAGACCAGTTCTGGATCTGTAAAGACTACTGCTGTCTGCCAATTTGAAATAAAGTCTCCCTAGTGTCCAGTTGCATTTTAAGAACATAGCTGAAAAGTTTTTTTCTTAATCTAAGAATATATGACTGTATTTGGATGGTTTTCTCCTTGGTCCTCCTGCTCTATCCATCAATACCCAAGGGAAAGAGAAAGCTGCTTCCAGCCCTCTGTCAAATCCAGTTTGTGTGAAAGGCAGTACATGAGAACAACACCTGAGTATGATTCTTGTCTACAGTCTGCATTACCATTCAAATCTCATCCAGTGGAAGGAGTAGTTTTGATAGAAAAATGACCTTTTGTTTATTCTGTGCCTTGTATATCTTCATCTGTCGCAGGAAACAAGAAGTTCACAGCAAGCCAGAATGAATGTCACTGTTAGAAATTGTCACTAAATGCTGCTAACTTGTGCTTTGTGTATTTGACAGAGGGAGATTGCTGATTCATATGCACAGAATGCCAAAGTGATTGAGAAGCAGCTGGAAAGGAAAGGCATGAGCAAGAAAAGACTGCAGGAACTGGTAAATGTGTTAGCAATTTTACCGCGGCTCCCACTAAATGTGAGAAATCCGTTAACCCAAGTTCAGGATCTGATTTTTATTTGTTTGGTCCGAACCAGCAGAAAATCGCAGCATGAACTGTGAAAATAAGTTCAGATGCTTCTGCAGTGTAATGCCATTTAAAAAACAAAGGCTTCAAGTGTTTTCACAGCTCATAGAAGATGCCTTTAATGGTGGAGTTTCAGTCATGGAGCACTGCAATACCCAGTAATCCAGCTAGGATGCTGTTGCTGAGCCAGATCTCTGTTTCGGCCCATATGCGAGCGGTATTCCACAGAACAAAAGAATAGAATGAGCAGCACGGTGGCACAATGGTTAGCACTGCTGCCTCTCAGTGCCAGGCACCCAGGTTTGATTCCTGGCTTAGGTCACTGTCTGTGTTGAGTTTGCATGTTCTCACCATGTCTGCATGCGTTTCCTCCAGGTACTCTGGTTTCCTCCCACAGTCTAAAAGACCGTGCTGATTAGGTGCATTGACCTGAACAGATGCCGGAGTGTGGCAACTAGCAGAGTTTCACAATGACGTCATTGCAATGTTAGTGCAAGCCTTACTTGTGACTAATAAATAAATAAACATTGAGTATTATTTAAATGGCAAAAACTGCAGAAAGCTGCAGCACAAAGGGACTTGGGGCTACTTGTGCACGCAACACAGGTAATCAAGAAGGCTAATGGAATGTTGGCCCTCAAGGGGCCTAGGGGGTTGGAGTATAAGAATACGGGCGGTCTTGCTGCAACTGTACAATGTACTGGTAAGACCATATCTGGAGTACTGTGAGCAGTTTTGGCCTTCTTATTTAAGTAAATACATTATTTCATTGGAGGCAGTTCAGAGAAGGTGCACTAGGATGATCCTGACGTGGAGGGATTGTCTTATGAGGAAAGATTAAACAGGCTGGGACTCTACTCATTGGAATTTAGAAAAATGAGAGGTGATCTCATTGAAACATACAGGATTCTTAAGAAACTTGACAGGGTTAATGCTGAGAGGATGCTTCCCCTCATGGGAGTGTCTAGGACCAGAGGGCATAGTCTCAGAATAAGGGGACACCAATTTAAGAGTGAGATGGGGAGGAATTTTTTCATTTAGAGGATACTGAGTTTTTGGAATTCTTTGTGTATATTTAAGGCTGAGATAGATTTTTAATCAGCAAGGGAATCAAGGATTAGAGTGATAAGGCAGGAAAATGGATGTGAGGAATGTTGGATCAGCCATGATCCTATTGAACGGTGGAGAAGGCTTAAGTAACTGAACAGCCTATTTCTGTTCCTATTTCTTATAGTCTTAAATATGAATGTGACTTTTATTAGCTCAGTCTTGACTGCTAATGCACACAAGCTTTCTCCCCTTTGCTCTCACTGAAATCAACAAATAGCAGGAGGCTCTTGGAATTGAGGCAGTTCGGAGAAGATTCACTAGGATGAGTACGTTCACATTGCATATCAGTTATTACTATTGTAAGGTTTCTTTCCTCGATATCATTCTGGGGAAGCAAATGAATAACATGCTATATAAAATGCAAATGTATAACACGCTATACATAAAGGGCAAAAGAGTAACAAGGGAGAGAGTAGGACCTCTTAAGGATCAATAAGGTCATCTGTGTGTGGATCCACAAGAGATGGGTGAGATCCTAAATGAATATTTCTCATCAGTACTTACTGTTGAGAAAAGCTTGGGTGTTAGGCAACTTGGGTAGTTAAATATTGATGTCTTGAGGAGTGTACATATTACAGAGAAGGAGGTGCTGGAAGTCCTAAAGCACATCAAGGTAAATAAATCCCTGGGACCTGATGAAGTGTATCCCAGGACATTGTGGGAGGCTAGGGAGGAAATTGCGGGTCCCCTAGCCAAGATATTTGAATCATTGATAGTCACAGGTGAGGTGCCTGAAGATTGGAGAGTGGCAAATATTGTGCCTTTGTTTAAAAAGGACTGTAGGGAAAAGCCTGGGAACTATAGGCCAGTGAGCCTCACATCTGTGGTTGCTAAATTGTTGGAAGGTATTTTGAGAGACAGGATCTACAGGCATTTAGAGATGCAAGGACTGATTAGGGACAGTCAGCATGGCTTTGTGAGTGGAAAATCATGTCTTTCAAATTTGAGGTTTTTGAAGGGGTAACCAAGAAGGTAGATGAGGGCAGTGCAGTTGTTCTTGTCTACATGGACTTTAGCAGGGCCTTTGACAAGGTACCACATGGTAGGTTGTTGCATAAAGTTAAATCTCATAGGATCCAGGGTGAGGTATCTAAATAGACACAAAATTGGCTTCTTGACAGAATGTGGTGCGGAGATGCCGGCGATGAACTCTCACTCACCTGACGAAGGGGCAAACCCTGAAAGCTTGTGGGTTTACTGTCAAATAAACTGGTTGGACTTCAACCAGGTGTTGTGAGACTTCTTACTGTTCTTGACAGAAGCCAGAGGGTGGTTGTAGAGGGTTGTTTTTCAAACTGGAGGCCTGTGACCAGCAGTGTGCCTCAGGGATCAGCGCTGGGCTCACTGTTATTTGTCATTTAACATAGAACACTACAGCACAAACAGGCCCTTCGGCCCACAAGTTGCACCAATCACATCTATACCTATTTATGTTAATGATTTGGATGAGAATATAGGGGGCATGGTTAGTAAGTTTGCAGATGACACCAAGATTGGTGGCATGGTGGACAGTGAGGAAGGTTATCTCCAATTGCAGCGGGATCTTGATCATTTGGGCCAGTGGGCTGATGAATGGCAGATGGTGTTTAATGTAGACAAATGCGAGGTGATGCATTTTGGTAGATTAAACCAGGATTAACTTACTCAGTTAATGGTAGGACATTGGGGAGAGTTACAGAACAAAGAAATCTAGGGGTACATGTTCATAGCTCCTTGAAAGTGGAGTTACAGGTGGACAGAGTGGTGAAGAAGGCATTCAGCGTGCTTTGTTTCATCGGTCAGAATATTGAATACAGGAGTTGGGACTCTTGTTGAAGTTGTACAAGACATTGGTAAGGCCACACTTGGAATACTGTATGCAATTCTGCTCACGCTATTATAGAAAAGACATTATTAAACTAGAAAGAGTGCAGAGAAGATTTATTAGGATGTTGCTGGGACTTGATGGATTGAGTTGTGAGAAGAGGCTGAATAGACTTTTTTCTCTGAAGCGTAGGAGGCTGAGGGGTGACCTTATAGAGGTATAATGAAGGGCATAGACAAGGTAGATAGTCAATATCTTTTCCCAAAGGTAGGGGAGTCTAAAACTAGAGGGCATAGGTTTAAGGTGAGAGGGGAGAGATACAAAAGTGTCCAGAGGGGCAGTTTTTTCACACAGAGGGTGGTGAGTGTCTGGAACAAGCTGTCAGAGGTAGTAGTAGAGGTGGGTACAATTTTATCTTTTAAAAAGCATTTAGACAGTTACATGGGTATGATGGGTATAGAGGGATATGGACAAAATGTGGGCAATTGAAAATAGGGGTTTTTAAAAAAAATGGACAAGTTGGGCCAAAGGGCCTGTTTCCATGCTATAAACCTCTATGACGCTATATGCTTGTTGTTAATGAAAAACAAATTCATCAAAATCAAGCCAACCTCCTAGAACCTGCAGCATTTTAAAGTTTATTATTTATTTATTACTCACAAGTAGGCTTACGTTAACATTGCAATGAAGTCACTGTGAAAGTTGCCATATTCCGGTGCCTGTTTGGGTACACTGAGGGAGAATTTAGCATGGCCAATGCACCTACCCAGCATGTCTTTCGGACTGTGGGAGGAAACCTATGCAGAAATGGGGAGAGCATGAAGACTCGACACAGACAGTGATCCAAGCCAGGAATTGAACCTATGAGGGAACAGTGCTAACCAGTGTGTCACCGTGCTGTCCCATTTATGGCTGTCAATTATTGTAAATCCACGGTATTATTGTAATTGTAAAATAAATCAAATTGTTTAATTCTCATCCATGCTTTCAATTAATTTATTAGTTATTGGTTTCACTGAAGAGGTGGATTTAAGTTTCCTATAATGCTCATTGTTTTATTTTCTTTACAGGCAGAGTTGGAGGCTAAGAAAGCTAAGATGAAAGGTACCCTGATCGACAATCAGTTCAAATGAGCACTTTCACGAACTGCTGGTGAATCTTTCTTATGGTCACATAAGAAGTGCCCAACCAACCATCTTTTTGTCATTTAATGAACCAGCTCTTAACCTAATAAGGTTGATTATACCTTCCTTCACCTAATCCGTCAGGAGTATAGAAGGGTAAGGAGAGTGAAGAATTTGTGTGAACATTGTTTTGATACTTGCAGTTGTACTGTTGGAATCTAAACAAGTGTGTTGTATAGTAGACATCCTAATAAACAGTAGACTAATGTGTTTCTACATCCACTATATTTTAATAAATTACATTTTCATTCCCTCGAGCGGCTTTACATTTCTATCTCTTTCAAATTCTTCATTTTCAGGTCTCCTGTTGCTCATGGTCAGTTTGCTATATTACAACAAATTAATTCATAGAGAACTGTACGCGCTCTGTCATCCTTTGAAAGCACAGCAGAAATAGTGTGATTCCTCTTGTGTGCTATAGTTGGCTTTATTGTTTGCAGGCTGGGAGAAGGGGTAAAAATCACACAAGAATCTGATTCCTGATTGACATCCAGTCACCAGCTCTTGAAGGGTGCAGATACGATCATTGTGTTGCTCCTTGTACTTGAATAAGTTACATTGCATTGGGTCACATGAGAACACTGGCTACTTGGTCCGATTGCATGCTTCCCAGTACTTATTGAACTGTATTCTCACATACATTGATAGCCTCTTTTGAAGGGTGAGAACAAAAGTACTTTTCACCCTATACCTGTATATTTTATGGGTAAACCTGCCAATTCCACTAACACAATCCATCTCAGATATTTTAACCAATGCTGCAAATTCCAATCACTTCATAATTTTAAACGCTTATAAGTTCATCCTGAGTTAAGTTCCTCCAAAGTGAATAATACTGACTCTAATCTGCGCTTGAAACATTAAGAACCACTTCATCATGTGCACGAAAACATTCAGATCTGTTAACTTCCCATACTTCTCCAAAAACATCTCTCAATTAGTATTTTCCAAACAGAATGTTGAAGATAGGCGCTTGGCAATATTGCTGCATTTTAATGTGAACACTTGCCTAAAGAACTTCACTGAACCCAAAGCAATTAATGAAAATGTGACCACTTTGTACAATGGCCAATTCAGATGTTGTTCATACTAAAAAGGAGATCTCGCTCCAAAAGTATCTATCCTTTGCTAAGATAAAATAAGCAATGCTGGAAATCTGAATTAAAAGTGAACAATATGATCATTGGCTCCAGAAAGGAAAGTATTTCCCATCTGCTCCTTCACCCCAACAATCAGTATTTTCTTGTAAAGTTTTCAGTTTCTCTTTCGGATGCTTTATGTTTCCATTTTTTTGTGGTTGAGCTTGAAATATAACAGGACAATTCCCCCTCCCCTTAATTCTTAATTTATATCCTTGGGATTGTGTGAAAAATAAGAAATGTTTATACTTAGAAGTCTAATAAATTGTTTTAATGCAATGAGGGGGGATTCAAAAAAGTAGGGGGGGGAGTGACATTTACAAAACTGCCTTTATTGAGAGAACAGAAAATGCTTTGAGATACTGGATGGGAGCTGCATTGTTAATCTGCCTAATGAGGTACTGGAAATCATATAGAGCTTAACAAATTTTGCCAATTTTCAGTCAGTTCACTTGTATTTTTAAAAACCCATTTATCTCCAGTGTTTTCTTATTCTTATGTGGAACATTCTAACTATTTTACAATAAATCACTTTAATAAATGAGTCTGACTTACTTTTGTCATGGCTTTTGTTTTGTAAGAAAGTAATACAAGAACAGGAGAAATAGGAGCAGCAGTAGACCATATGGCCCATCAAGCTTGCTCCGCCATTCAATACAATCACGACTGATCTTGGATTTGACCTCCATTGCCCTGCCCATTCCCATTCTTCCCTAATTCCTGGAGACACTAGAAATCTTTCCATTCCAGCCTTAAACATATTCAGTGATGGAGCATCCACAACTCTCTGGGGGAGAGAATTTCAAAGATTCACAACCCTTTGTGTGAAAGAGTTTCTACTCATCTCAGTCCTAAATGATCATCCCCTTTCCCTGAGACTTTGCACCTGTGTTTTGGATTCCCTGACCAGCAGAAACTTGTAACTTCCTTGCTCCCAGCATCATATTTGGATGGATACCCAGGTAAGGGTTTACACAGCACTTGTCCAGAAGCACTAACTTCTCCTGGATAAATGCGCTGCACTGGGAACCATCCAACAAAGTGATTTAAATCATTAACTTTGGATGGTTCTGCAGTGTTATTCCAAAAAGTTAGAAGAAATTAAAGCACTTCTAACTTAAGTGTGACTACTCAGAACTCCGCATGTGGGACACCTTAGACTTCCAAATCCCCAGTGGATTCCTCTATCTCCCACATGGGACACACCACATGCCAAAACCCCCAGGAACTCTTCCCCACCTCCTCCCTCTCCAAGTATGGTATTCTCCACCCCCGCTCTACTTGCGAACCCCCCTGCACACACCTGGCTGAACCCCATCCAGATCCAACCTAATGCACACTCCCTGACCCAAACCCTATCCTCTTAATTGACCCGACCCGACGCCCACTCCCCAACCTGAAGCCCACCCCCCTGCCCGACTTGACCCAAACCGGATGCCACCTCTTGACTCAAACTGACACAACGCCCACTTCTTAACCAATCCTGACTCAACCCAGCCCCCCCACACCCTGATGTATGACACCTCATCAGAACACTCTCAATGCCTGATTTTCCACTCCCCAAATCCCCCTTGCTTAGACTCCTACCTTCCTCCTGACCTGCTATTTTTCAATGGGACCTGTAAACACATCCATGTAATGGTAGCTAGTTCTGTAAAAAAAAACCCCACTCTGCTTCTTTTGGACTTGACATGAAGCTGGACTTGCTGTGCCATCTGGATTTCATCCACCCTGGGGCAGGAAGGTTGGACAAGACAGGCACTGAAGAATTTTAATGCAGTTAAGTGGGTACAAAATGGCAATCTGATGCTGATGGCCACTCCAAGGAAATTATGATTCAACCTCTCAGCATTGACGCTGTCAAACCTCTTCAGAATCTTGTCAGTTTCAATGAAATCACCTCTTATTTGTCCAAACTCCAGAGAATGTAAGTACAATTTACTCAGCCTTTCATCATAGAACATTTATTTTGCAAGTAAATCTCGGAAAGAAGAACCAACAAATACTTTCAGTCAATCTGCTATGGGGAAGTTACAATGCCTCATAAGATTGTAAGAAAAAAAAGCATGAATTTATGGTGACTACTACTGTCTGGTTATTTTGCTGTTAGAATCCTTAACACTACATTGGTGCTCAGAGCACTGGCAAAAGAATGAACTTGTGCAATAAGTTTGAAAGTCCCTACAGTTTAAATTTAGTAATGGTAAATGATTCAAGAAATAAGCATAGAGAGTAAAATGAAGGGTAAAGGCAGATCAACACCGAGAAAATGAGTTGCATATATTGGAATCATCCAGCATTGGAAGCCAAGGTTAAGTCGGAGAAGCTGAGAGGGGAAATTGTACTGAGGTTGAGGCCTGGGCACCCGATTGAATCTGAATAAAGGAGCTTTGTTTATGACCTGGGAGCACGTGATACTGAGACCAAAAGTGGGAGATGCATTCCATTCTCCAATACTGATGCGGCCTCACTTCAACAGAAAAACTCAAGTGAACAAACCTATATGTTTGACAGTTTCATTAATTATGATTGAGCATTGCATTTTTCCTTTCATTAAGTTCAGTCGTGGCCCTCAAACATTACGTGAAGTCATTTACAAGCTTGAAGATAGTAAAATGTTTGGTAGAATATATGGAAACAGCAAAGGAGAAAGGTTAGGAGCCATTTGGCCTGAGCAGCTCAAATGTCTTGGGCTGAAGAAAGTCATTTTGAATAAACTTATCATCATCTTTATAGCTGCATCAGATTTCACTGTTTGGATTTACTAACAAAAAAATCCTTCTGGCAGATTATTTCATATCAAAAGTTATATTTGAAAAAAAGTCTTCCTCCAGGATAATGTATTTTTCCATCTAATATTCTTTCCTATCCAGTTGGTGCAGATTGGTTGATTAGACTTCCACAAACTTCAACCTCTCTCTCGTTTCCAACCTGGTGATCATGTTTCGTATAAAGACAAGAATAAAGCGAATCTATTTTGCCAGAGGAGATGTCAGCCAAACCCATTGAATTCTTGTCCTGATGTCTTCCTGTATTATCCATGGAATCTGGGATATTCTTGCCTGTTCCTCAATTCTACTTCCAATTGAATCATCCAGGGAAGTGTAATGATTTCTGATTTTGAATGTATGATGTGTAATGAATACTCTATGTCTGCCATAATTTGAATTATGTTAAAATGCATTGTAGCAACTCACCAATCCTCATTAGACACTACCTTCCAAGTCCGTGATTGCTACCACCTAGAAGATCAAGGGCAGCAGGTGCATGGGAACACCACCATGCAGACGTTCCCTTCTTAGGTCAGACACTGTCCTGATTTGGAATGTGTTACATAAATCATATAAACCCTACAGTGCAGAAGGAAGCCATTCAGCCCATCACATCTGCACCAACAATTACCCTGTTAGGCCTTATTCCTGTTCTCTTCTTTCACCATCACTGCACCAAAAACCTGGAGTTCCCTCTGTAACAGCGTTGGGATGTGCCTACGACACATGGGCTTCAGCGGCTCAAGAAGGCAACTGTTCACCAATTTCTCAAGGGCAGTTAGGGATAGGCAACAAATGCTGGCCTTTCCAGTGATGCCCATATCCCATGAACAAATATGAAAAAAAAATCCATTCGTCTTGACACCTTCATGAAAGTATCCAGTTAATTAGCTTGTTGATTTCAGAAATATCCCATTGATGTTGGATATTTATTTCTCTAGTCGAAAGAAATTAAAAGGGGAAGAAGCATACCTTTATGAGAACGGCTCTTATTGCATGGAGAAAGAAGCTAGTGATAAATATTTGAAACGGGAAAATGTCAAGCTGTGGGAAGATAACAAAGAAGTGGTACAAACAAACAAGCATATCCTGCTGAGCTTTAACCCTCTTTGGCTTTATATTCATTCATATGCCATTATTTTAAGGAGATGTCACAGTGTTCTCCTGTTGGTTCCAAGCTTGTTTTGCAATGTGTCTTAATGCTGAGAATGGGCAATGTCAATTTCAAAGAGCTATTGCTGGCATGGGTGTGATGGGCCGAATTGCCACCTCCTCTGCCAGAAATGACTACTGGCAATAGAGAAAATGAAGTCAGAGGCAAGTTCTCTCTCCCCGCAGTAATATACTCAGCCCCCATCCTAGCACACTCACTGCAAAAGTGTAGCAATTGTCCATTTCTCATACCAGTCAAGCATGACATTCTTTTTAGTGCAGGTACTTTGCTTTGAACCCATGGCCACTTGAAAGTGAATACCTAAGACTATTTTAAAAAAAGGACTTTTGCAAATTTCCAGGAAGGACCAGGATTTCAATCCTATCTGACTGAGCTCGATTTGAAACATTGTTCCATAGATCAAAGTCCAGAACATTTCACCCATTCTCTCAGCTGCCTGAATTTAATGCTGCGGTGAACGGTTTGATCAAATGAAGTATATTGCCTTTTGTTTTATGTGCAGGCAAGCTCTGTGGCAGGAGGCAGAAATTAACTATTGTGGGTTTGATCACATGGGTTATAGACAGGATAAATAAGTCACCTTCTGAAACAACGCCTTTAGCTTCAGCCACTTTACAAGTCCCACAAGTTCGCACATAAATAGAAATTACCTGACAAATGGAGCAATGGGAGTGCAATCAACTGAATCTCTTGGAAACTGAGCTTGAAAGGAAGTTCTAAGCTTCAAACAAAATATTCGTCCAAAATCTAGTTCTCAGCGCTTTCATTTTTCACCTTTCATTTTCAAAGTCAGAAAGCGGTTCAAAAAGATGTTCGTTCACGGAGAGATTGCTGGCAGCCTTAATGTTGCAATGCTAATATCAGAGAAGCTTTAAAAGAGCAGCTGTTTTTCAATTGGTGATGGCAAAAAAAGTAATATGTTTTTGAACTAGAAAGTTTTGGTATTTTGATCCTTGGGAATATGTTGTGTAAGATTCCTGCGTTTTCAGCTCTCCACCACCCCCGCACACTGCCCCCCACCCCCGCGCCTCCCCCCACCTTCATTTGACATCTTAGACAAGAGAGTAGAATGCAAGAGTCTCAGTATATAAGGTTGTAACGTACAGTTTAAACAATTGCATTAATGCTTTGTTTTCACAGTTCTTGATATCATTCTAATCCCTCAGTATAATGTAATTACCCATATTAATTATGTAAAATGCTCAAAGCTATTGTTTGTAGTTTGGTTCATTTCCAGGTGTCTATTTAATTTAATTCTATGTCTGTTTTGGATAGAATATCTATTATTTTCTACATGATTTTTCCTAGCTATCCTCTTCAATCTGTGGGCAGAGAGCAAGGAAAGTCCAGATTAAAGTCCAGGCGGCATGGTAGCACAGTGGTTAGCACTGCTGCATCACAGCTCCAGGGTCCTGGGTTTGATCCTCCGCTCGCGTCACTGTCTGTGTGGAGGTTGCACATTCTCCTTGTGTCTGTGTGGGTTTCCTCCGGGTACTCCGGTTTCCTCCCACAGTCCAAAGATGTGTGGGTTAGGTTGATTGGCCATGCTAAGAAATTGCCCCTTAGTGTCCAGGGATGCGTAGGTTAGAGGGATTGGTGGGGATATCGGGGTAGGGCCTGGGTGGGATTGTGTTCAGTGCAGACTCGATGGGCCGAAGGGCCTCTTTCTGCACAGTAGGATTCTATATTCTAAACTGCATTTATTTCAATGCAAGAGGCCTGACGGGCAAGGCAGATGAGCTCAAGGCATGGATGGGTACATGGGACTAAGATATTATAGCTATTACTGAAACATGACGAAGGGAGGGACAGGACTGGCAGCTCAATGTTCCAGGGTACAGATGCTATAGAAAAGATAGAACAGGAGGTAAGAGAGGAGGGGGAGTTGCACTTTTGATTAGGCAGTACTGAGGGGATATATCTGAGGGCGAGGAAGATGGCATCTGCTGTGGACTTGTTGTGGTGGTAGGCAAACTATAGTGGATCCAGACAATCTGGGAGGCTGGAATTGATTCTTCCCATGGCTAACCTTTTGAAGCACTTTATAATGATGGATGTCAGAGCCATTGCACGATAGTCATTAAGGCAGGCTGCATGGCTTTTCTTTGGTACCATGATGATGGCCATCTTCTTGAAGCAGATAGAGACCTCAGATTGTTGTTGAGGTTGAAGACGTCTGTGAATAATCCCACCGGCTGGTCCGCACACGATCTCAGTGCTCATCTGGGTATCCCATCCGGGACAGTCGCCTTGGTCTGGTACTGTCTTTTGGTATCTTTGATGGACCTCCTTAGGTCATATCTGGTTTTCCTGTATAGGTCAGGGTTGCCTGATTTGAACACCTCAGACCTGGACTTCAGCAAGCAGTGGATATCTCTGTTCATCTATGGTTTTCAGTTGGGAAACAGGTGGATTTGCTTCTTTGGCACCCAGTCTTCTACACACTTACCAATGAAGTCAGTTACTGTGGCAATACTAATTCAGGCTGGTCACAGAGCTTTTAAATACTGACCAGTTCACTGACACTAAGCAGTCCCATAGAAGATCATCCGATTCCTCAGACCAACATTGCACGACTTTCTTTGACAGATTCTTTCGCTTCAGTTTTTGCTTGTAAGCTGGGAGAAGGTGCACAGCATTATGGTCTGATTTGAGTTATAAGGAGAGGCTGGATAGACTGGGACTTTTTCCCCTGGACTGTAGGAGGTTGAGGGGCGATCTCATAGAGGTCTGTAAAATAATGAAGGACTTAGATCAGTTAGGTAGTCAACATCTTTTCCCAAAGGTAGGGGAGTCTCAAACTAGAGGGCATAGGTTTTAGGTAATGGATACAAAAGGGTCCAGAGGGGCAATTTTTTCACAGAGAGGGTGGTGAGCGTCTGGAACTAGCCGTCAGAGGTATTAATAATAGAGGCGGGTACAATTTTGTCTTTTAAAAAGCATTTAGACAGTTACATGGGTAAGATGAGTGTAGAGGGATATGGGCTAAACACGGGCAAATGGGACTGGCTTAGCAATAAAAAATGATGTTACGGTCAAGTTGGGCCAAAGGACCTGTTTCCAAGCTGTAAATCTCTGTGATTCTATGACATACAGATTATACAATGGCCAAAACTCAAAGTGCAGATACCACCAAGACCGACAGGAGTAGAAGAGAAGAAATACAAGAAATCTGGTGAAAGAGTTTTACAGTCCGTAGATTAAAGGAAGGAATAAAGGAATTCTATACTCTTGATGTTGAATACATCTTTTAATTTATTGGTTCACTGAATGTGGGTGCCTCTGGCTAGTTCAGCAATTATTGCCCAAGAGAAGGTGGTGATGAACTGCCTCCTTGAACTGCTACAGTCCCTGAGGTGTAGGTACACCTACAGTGCTGTTAGGGAGGGAGTTCCAGGATTTTGACCTAGTGACAGAACAGCAGGAATGTGTATGGTTGGGAGAGAAACTTACACATGGTGGTGTTCCCATGTGTCAGCTGCCCTTGTTATTCTAAGTGGTAGAGATGGTCTGTTTGAAAGTACTGTTGAAGAAACTTTGGTGAGTTGCTGTAGTGCATCTTGTAGATGTTACACACTATTGCTACTCTGTGTGATGGAGGGATTGAATGTTTAAGATGGTATTTAGAGTGTTAATCAAGCAGTCTGCCTTGTCCTGGAATCTGTCAAGTCTCTCGCGTGTCATTGGAACTGCACTCATCCAGGCAGGTGTGGAGTACTCCATCACTCTCCTGACTTGTACCTTGAAGATATTGAAGTGTCAGGAGGTTAGTTACTTGCCATAGAATTTCTAGCCAGCATAATTAAGGACCTCACACACCCCGGATATTCTCTCTTCCACCTTCTTCCATCAGGAAAAAGATACAAGTGTCTGAGGTTACATACCAACTAACTCAAGAACAGCTTCTTCCCTGCTGCTGTCAGACTTTTGAATGGACTTACCTTGTATTAAGTTGATCTCTGCATCCTAGCTATGACTGTAACACCACATTCTGCACTGTCTCGCTTCCTTCCTTATGAATGGTATGCTTTGTCTGTATAGTACACAAGAAACAATAGTTTTCACTGTGTACTAATACACGTGACAATAATAAATCAAATCAAATGATATGATGAACCTCAAACAATGATAGCATTCTTCCTTTGTGCCAGATGTGACTGCAACCAGCTTTCCCCCGATTACCATTGACTTCCATTACATAAGTGCTTCTTGAGACAGCACTCAGGCAAATGCTGCCTTGATGTCAACGGCCGTCACTCTCACCTCACCACTTGAATTCAGCTCTTTTGTCCATATTTGTAGAAAGGCTTTAATGAGGTTAGGCACTGAGAATTCCCAGTAGAGCCCAAACTGAGTTAAGTGGACAGGCTTTTGCTACATAACTGCTGCTTGATATTACTGTCAACGACCCTTTTCACCACTTTACTGATGATTGAGATTAGACTGATGGGGTGATAATTGGCCAGGTTGGATTTGACCTGCTTTTTGTGTATTGAACATACCTGGGCAACTTTCCACATTGCTGGTTACATGCCAGTTTTGTATCTGTATTGGAAGAGCACAGATAGTTCTGGAGAACAATTCTTCTCCAGAAGAATTGCTGTAATGCTATTGCATTAATGTTTTCAGGGCCATTGCCTCTGCCGTTTCCAGTGCCTTCAGGCATTCCTTGATATCATGTGGAGTGAATCAAATTGACTGAACACTGAGATGTGATACTAGGGATCTCTTAAGGAGACAAAAATGCTTCTGATGGAAAATGGTTATAATCCGAGACAAGCTTACAGTGAAGCACAGGGCCCGACCAATGGAGGAGCCCTGTGCTGGCTGGTGTCTGTAGGAACACCAATCAGAGCCTGAGAGCTCTTAATTTGCTGATAGGCTCTGATTGGTCGATTCTGCTTAGACCTGGAAAACATTGATCTGAAGTCATGGAAGTAAACTTGTTCAGGATAAGACTTTTTCCACAGCGATTTTAAATAATAGCTGTGTTATTCAAGTTGAAATCCTAAAGCAATCCTTTAAACTAAGTTTTGTGTTCAGTGACTGGCACGGTGGCACAGTGGTTAGCACTGCTGCTTCACAGCACCACGGACCCGGGTTCGATTCCTGCCTGGGTCACTGTCTGTGTGGAGTTTGCATGTTCTCCCTGTGTCTGTATGGGTTTCCTCCCACAGTCCAAAAATGTGTGGGTCAGGCTATGTTAAGTTGCCCTTTGGTGTCGGGGGACTAGCAAGGTAAATGCATGGGGTTATGGGCTAGGGCCTGAGTGGGATTGTGGTCTGTGCAGGCTCCTTGGGCCGAATGGCCTCCTGCACTGTAGTATTCTATGAAAAAGAAAAAAATTATGAAATTCTGCCGAGTGAACCCTCAGAACAGATAAGTTACATTGAAGCAGTGAGTACAAGTCCCCTTGCAGGCTCTCAGCATCACCCGGGTAAAGAACCAGCCACATAAGCTTGTACAAATAGAAGAGTTTGCCAACAAGCAAGGCGCCCGTTCTCCAGGTATCTTGAGAGCAAATGTGCTGCTTGCTCTTATTACCCCAGGTCCCCGCTGTCAAATTACCCCCAGCCCCAAAATCCACTTCCAGATCTGACCTGAGACATCAGGGCCAGAGCATCTGAACACTCCCTGGGAAAGGCTGCTCCCCAGGAGCCGGGCACTATCATGGCAAACTAGGACAATGCTATTCAACCACTGTGAGAATCAGTGCGCCGTGAGGCAGTGTTAAATTCAGAGGCGTTCTTCATTTAAATAGCCTGTTCCAGGGGACTGTGTCAATATTTTCGAGTTGTTCCCCTTAGAATGAGTCGGATCTAGATTTTGTTTTCCACAGAATGTGTCAATATTTACATACTGTTCAAAACAGAGTTGTGCCAGTGATGGGAAACTATCCGCAGAGAATGTGTCAGTGTGTAGAAGAGATTGCCTCGTGATGGTTTGTCAGTTTTTACAGTTATTTTATCCCCAGGAAATGTGTGGGTATTTAAAGATTGTTTCCAGAAGAGAGTTCAGTGTTTCGAGAATGCCAGCCAGAGTATTTTGCAGTCTGTAAAGGATTTTGCCAGGTGAACTTTGCGGTTCTTACCAAGGGAATGTGCTAGTGTTCAGAGACTGTCGCCCAAAGACAGAAAAGTCTATCACAGAATACACCAGTAATTACAGCTTGTTTCTAGAAAAATGTGTCAGCATTTAGAGAGAGTTCCTCGGAGAATTTGTCAGTTTTAAGACATTTTTGCCCAGAGAACGTGTTAGGATTCAGAAGTTGCTCCCTGGAGTGTTTTTTTTTAATTATTTAATGATTGCTCCCCAGAGAATGTGCTAGCGCTTGGAAATTGCCCTGTGATAATGTGTCATTTTGAGTTTATTACCAGATTCCAGGATACTGTGTCACTATTTCCAGATTGCTGTCTGGAGCCATCTCATTCGATCTCATGCAACAGCAGAGAGTTGTTCTAAACTTGGTCATTTTAATGAGTAACAGGAACAGAGGCATTGATCTCACTTGGTCAAAACTAAAGTTTGTAATAGCTAAATCACACTATTTGAAAGGTGTGCTTTTTTTAACATGGTGTTAAATGAGATTTTCATATTTGTTCCCCAAACTGGCTAAGGTTATTCACGAAGGACCTGGCTTCTCAACTTTACCCTTTGCCTGAGGTGTGGTGGCCCCCCAGGTTAAATCTCCATCAGTCACAGCCCATGGGCTTCTGGGGCAATAGAGACTTTGCCTATTTGTTTCTTACTAATACCCCTCTGATTGAAATAAGAGCCCGTGAGGAAGAAAACGATGGGTGAGCTTGTTCTACTAAAACAAAACATGTTTATTCCCAGTTTGGGAGCTGCACATCAATGTATTTGTGATATTTCTGTTAAGAATGTAACGGTTATTGTAAAAGCAAATTA
The DNA here is from genome assembly GCF_965287045.1 of Carcharhinus amblyrhynchos. NCBI lineage: Eukaryota > Metazoa > Chordata > Chondrichthyes > Carcharhiniformes > Carcharhinidae > Carcharhinus > Carcharhinus amblyrhynchos. The sequence continues at coordinate 129,944,640 of NC_137327.1, forward strand.
CTGTGGATGCTAGAATCTGAAACAAAAACAGGAAGTGCTGGAAAATCTCAGCAGGTCTGACAGCATCTGTGAAGAGAGAATAGAGTTAGCATTTCACATCTGGATGACCCTTCATCAAAACTGATTAAGAGTCTAATGAAGGGTCATCCAGACTCAAAACAATGGCCCTATTCTCTCTCAGGTGCTGTCAGACTTGCTGAGATTTCCCAGCATTTTCTTTTTGTGACAGTTACTGAGTTATGTTCCCGGTTCTGTCTTTCATCTATTTCTATTTTGCATTTTATTTTGCCCTTTGTTAAGTGAGATGCTGGGTATTACCTTAAAGGGAATTGTATCTGGTACTCATCCACCTGTATCATTGTTCTTCAATGTGGAAACCATCGACCAGTGGTTACACTTCCTTCTAGAGATTGCCTTGTTGAAATGTTTTAATGTCCAAGAGACTTTGCAAATAAAAACAATGTGTATGAGTTAGGGATAGAGAGTGAGAGCAAGAAAAATGGAGGGAATAATACATGTGTGTGAGTGATTGTATGAGAGAAGTTGAAGGAGTCTATGTGAGTGTGAGAGAGTCTGCATATGAGTGAGGGAGATAGATTGAGAGGATTGTGTGTGTGTGTGTGTGTGTGTGTGTGTGTGTGTGTGTGTGTGTGTGTGTGTGTGTGTGTGTGTGTGTGTGTGTGTGTGTGTGTGTGTGTGAGAGTTTGAGTGTCTGTGCGTATGTGACTGTGTGTGTGTGTGACAAGAGCTCAGTTGACTGTGGTCTAAAGCGTGTACAAACACTGCATTAAGTCCTGGATTGAAATGTTTTCTTAAAAACACAGGGCCAAACTCTGAGCCACCAGCCCTGTCACCCGGGTAATGGAAGATTCATGGCTTGATGGCAAAAGTGGAGAGTGGTCTGGCGTGAAATCGTCTAGGATGTCATCCTGGCCATCAATTTTGTTTGCAAGCAATTAAAGATTATTTAAGTTTACATTGACTTGCAATGCTAAACCATAGAATCCCTGTAGTGCAGAAAGAGGCCATTAGGCCCATCGAGTCTGCCCCAACAACAATCCTACCCAGGCCCTATCCCTGTATCCCTACATATTTACCCACTAATCCCTCCAACCTACACATCCCGGGACAATAAGGGGCAATTTAGCATGGCCAATCAACCTAACTGGCATACCTTTGGACTGTGGGAGGAAACCAGAGCACCCAGAGGAAACCCGTGCAGACAAGGGGAGAATGTGCAAACTCCGTACAGACAGTGACCCAAGCCAGAAATCGAAACCAGATCCCTGGAGCTGTGAAGCAGCAGTGCTAACCACTGTGCTACTGTGCCTTAGTAGAAAGGTGGATAGAAACTGAGCAGTATTTTGTTTCTCCTCAACTCTGTGCATTTGTATTTCTTGGGGTTTAGTGTTTGTATCACAGAGGAAAGAAGCAGTTAATTATATATAATCATGAGGGGGTTCTTTGTGTCAATCTCAGTACCTTCAGGGCAGGCTGAGTAAGTGAGTGGCTAGCTGTGGTTTCAGTGTTTTCGGATGATATTTAGGACTGACACCTGTAATATTAATGGTGTTGACTATGTAACTGCACTGAAAGGTCAGGAAATAATGTGGTAACAGAGAAATATTGAAAGGATGAATTTAAAACCATCTGTAGGCTGCACTTTATATGAGATTACAGTATCATTTTAAACAAATAGACATTGTCTCATGAAATGATGTGTATTCAACCAGTGTCATTTCTTTTTTAGAAATGTCTTAATTGATGGCATGTATTGAATTTTCTTTGATATTCTGGCATAATTTGTTCACACCATGGGTGAATATTAGCTAAAGTCAGTCCAGTAACTATTTTGCATTTGAAATCATCGGGGGAAGAGGTGGTACATTTTTGGGGGGCCCCAGAAACAAAGGTGAGAGCGAAGCCCCATAAAGTGCAGTCCGCCACTACTTTTTTTGCACCAATGTGCGTGGCTCCCCCATCAGTGTGGAAGGGGATATTTCTGGAGCCTCCTCCTCCAGTGAGTTGGTTAGTTGTCCACCACCACTCATGGCTGAATGTGGCAGGGCTGCAGAGCTTTAGATACGATCCATTAATTGTGCGATCACTTAGCTCTGTCTATCACATTAACACTGATGACTGCATAACTTTCAGACCATTCACGATTCCTCAGACACTGGAATAGTCCATGTCCAAATGCAGAAAGACCTGGACAATATCCAGGCTTGGGAGGTGGCGAATAACATTCATGCCACATAACTGTCTCCAACAAGAGAGAATCTATCCATCGTTCTTGACCTTCAAAGGCATTACCACGCTGAATCCCTCACTAGTTGATACAGTGACATTTATGTGTATATCTATTGTATAAAAACTAGAAAATTCTTCTATCAGATTACATGAGGTCTCATGTAAACTGAAGGCAAGTTGGGTGAATTGCTGGGATCCACTTATTCTGGTGTTGGTTGAGGAATAAATATTCGTCAGGGCGCTGGTGAGAATTCTTCTGCTACTCTTAGATAGTAACTTGGTATTTGTCAGATCCACCCGAGAGAGGATAGCAAATTTCATCTTAAAGACCACTTTCAACAGGACAGCACTCACTCAGTACTGCACGGATTATTTGCTAAGGGGCTTGACCCCATTGTCTTTTGACTCAGAGATTGAGTGTAAAGTGTTAATGTTAAAAATATATATGTGTCGACTATAAATACACAAACATCATCAGTGATATAAGCTCACATGACACCAAAGCATAAAGAGAGATGGTTCTGTGTACAGCCTCATGCTAAGTCTGGATGTTTGTAGATTATGTTAAATAAAAGATAGAGTTTACCAAGAGTCTTGCTTCCAGCATTATCTGTGAATGCAGTTCACAAACCACCCCATCCAAGCCCCACACAATAACAGATGGTAACAGTAGAAAACACAATAAAAGAAGCAACCAGTGAAGAGCCAGTAACTGTAAGAAGAAGCAAGAGAAACAATTGCAGGACAGGGACTGTTCAGGAAAATCTCAAATGGAACTCCAGAAACAGAAGGGAACCAATGGAGAAAATTCAGCCTTCACGAGAGTGCTTCAAAAGCTGGGATCAAGCCACAAGGTGAAAAAGCCACAGGGTGCATAATTTACCAGGAATAGGTGAGTCAGATTGGATTAGAGACCAGAACCAAAAAGATCAAGTACTTGAACAGATTCAGAACCTGAAATTTCTGTTTGAAATTACAAATAGGAGATACTAAGGAGAAACAGAAACACATTCATATTGACAAGAAGATGATCATCAATAGAATGGATGACCTACCCATATTGATCATGTTGACAACTTGAACAGAGAACTAATAGTCTCTCAGAGATCAAGAGAGAACATAAAGATATTGAATCCCAAGCAACCTCCGAGAGGGCCGAGAACAAGGTCAGGGAAATTGGTGAAACCACCATTTACAAAACACAAGTCAGGAATGTGATGGAACACTTTCCACTTGCCTGGATGGGTGCAGCTCCAACAACACTGAAGAAGCTCAACACTAGCCAGGACAATCCTCCCATTTCCTCCCACAGTCCAAAGATGTGTAAGTTAGGTGGATTGACCATGCTAAATCTGTGGGGTTACGGGGATAGGGCAGGGGAGAGGGGCTGGGTAAGATGCTGTTTTGGAAAGTCAGTGCAGACTCAATGAGCCGAATGGCCTCCTTCTGCACTTTAGGGATTCTATGATATTGTAAACAATGTATTTTTGGCAATCAGTGACTTAGGGAAGTTGTAATATAAAGGTAATGTTAAATATGTAAAAATATAGTCAAAATCAACTGTGATGTAAAATCACAGGATAACAGAGCACGAAGAGAGATAATTCTATGTAGAGCCTCAGGCTAAATCTGGATTAGACATAGTTAGTATTACATTAAATTAAATTAAATATTGAGTTTACCAACAGCCTTGCCTCTAGCAGAATCTGTAAACACAGGCTATGAACAATTCCGTCTCATAACCACAACAATGATGGGTATAGATAGAGTGAATGCAAGCAGGCTTTTTCCACTGAGGCTAAGGGCGAAAAAAACCATGGGTTAAGGGTGAAAGGAGAAAAGTTGAAAGGGAATATGGGGAGTGGCAGGGAATATGGGGAGTGGCAGGGAGGGGGGGGGCGGGGTGGGTTCTTCACACAGAGAGTGGTGGGAGTGTGGAATGAGCTGCCGGATAAAGTGGTAAATGCGGGGTCACTTTTAAGATTTAAGAAAAACTTGGACGGGTACATGGATGAGAGGGGTGTGGAGGGATATGGTCCAAGTGCAGGTCAGTGGGACTAGGCAAAAAATGGTTTGGCATAGACAAGAAGGGCCAAAAGGCCTGTTTCTGTGCTGTAATTTTCTATGGTTCTATGATAACTGAAGAGGCACCTTCATCATTCTCTGACTGAATGTGTTAGTGAATGTGCTGTGTCTGCCAATGCTCTATGAGATGTGAGGAAATGCATGAGAATAGGTCTGAATGGATTTGGCTTTTAATTTCTTTTTCAGTGAATAAGTTTTCCTTCTTTCCTGCTCTCCAAACAGACAGAGGTCAGGAATTCCCAGCAAGAGGAATCACAGGTACAAGTCCATGCCATTCTGTGCTGCATGGGTCAAGGTAAAACCACCATAGTCCCAGCTGACCATAGGCCAAGTCTGGTGGTGACTTAACCAGAGGATCATCACACCTCAGGCTAGGGGAAAGTTTGGGAAAGCGGGGCCTCATGAATAACCTCAACCAGTACAGGAATTGAACCCACACTGTTGGTGTCATGGACAAGGTCTCCAGCCAGCTGAGCTAAACCAACCTCCACACGGGACATTAGTACATTGATGGGCTGAAATTACTCACCCATTGCTGCTGTTACCAAGTTGTACTCTGTATAAAAAAAAAAGTTGCAAATTAAATTGTACAACACTACAATCCGGAAAGACAAACATGCTTCCTCGCATGTGGAAGGATGAAAGTTTACTCGCAGTTCATGCCTCAACTCAGAACATTGAACACTGTTTTTATTCGGGAAATCTCTTCTATAATGTACCTTGTCTATGAAAAAGAGAAACAAACCTTGAGAAAAGCGCAAATTATTTTAATAGCATCTAAACTCAAACATGCACCATCTCAAATAATATAAACTTTCACTTTCATGTAGCAAGTGTTATAATACGTTTTTGCTTTGATTTGATTTATTATTGTCACATATTATATAGTGAAAAGTATTGTTTCTTGCGCGCTATTCAGACAAAGCATACCATTTATAGAGAAGGAAAGGTAAGGGTGCAGAATGTAGTGTTATAATCATAGTTGGGGTATAGAGAAAGATCAACTTAATACAAGGTAGGTCCATTCAAAAGTGGAAAGTGGAAGGGAGTAGTCTGGAGTGCGTGGGGTCCTTAATTATGCTGGCTGCTTTGCTGAGGCAGCAGGAAGTGTAGACAGACTCAATGGATGGGAAGCTTGTTTGCGTGGTGGACTGGGCTACATTCACAACCTTTTGCGGTCTTGGGCAGAGCAGGAGCCATACTAAGCTGTGATACAACTGGAGAGAATTCTTTCTACAGTGCATCTCTAAAAGCTGGTGAGAGTCATTGCAGACATGCCAAATTTTCTCCTGAGAAAGTAGAGGCTTGATGGGCTTTCTAACTATCGTGTTGGCATGGGGACCAGGACGGTTATTGTTGATCTGGACACGTAAAAACTTGAAGCTCTCAAATATTTTTACTTCGTCCCCATTTCTGATGTGATGGGTGGAAACCTGTGATTCATAGTTGGAGTTCTTGTACACATGATCACAACGTTGCTTCAGAATGTTAACAATATATAAACATGCCCGGCTTGAGTTAATGTAATTTTATATTGTAAGTCTTTCCCATCCACTTGTGGGTGTAATACAGAATTCCCACTTTAATGGTTATCTCAGATCTAATCACTCACATACTGAGAGTCCACACTAAAACATAGAGACAGTAAACATGCAGTGACAGTCCTTATAACATAGAAACCTAACTAGATAAGGGACAGCAATTAATTTGCCTTCACATGGTGAGATGCAATCATGTTGTTTGGAAAATATAAATGGGCTGGTTAATGAGGTGTGTCTGACCCGAATAGTGTTAAGGAGGGTCAGTGACACAGATAATGCTATAAATGGCAGAGATGTGTCTCGGTCAGGATTTTAAGCATTGTTTACAAAGATTACGGCTGTACCTAGAATCATAGAATCCCTACAGTGCAGAAGGTGGCCATTTGGCCCATTAAGTCTGCACTAACCACAATCCCACCCAAGCCCTATTCCCATAACTCCACATATTTACCCTGCTAATCCCCCTGATACTAGGGTCAATTTAACATGGCCAATCAACCTAACCAGCACATTTTGGACTGTGGGAGGAAACCAGAGCACTGGGATGAAAGCCATGCAGACACAGGGAGAACGTGCAAATTCCACATAGACAGTGACCTGAGGCCAGAATTGAACCAGGCCCGTCCCTGGCGCTGTGAGGCAGCAGTGCTAACCACTGTGCCACTGTGCAGCCCCTTGATACAAGCAATTCAGATGACATATGGTATCTAGGATGTGCATTGGTAGGTGGACTAGTTATGGGCTGTATAGAGGAGGGATAATAGTGTGACAGGACTAGGTATGAGCACTCTAATGGACAGGAACTACAAAGGTTGTGAATGTAGCCCAATCCATCACGCAAACCAGCCTCTCATCCATTGACCCTGTCTACACTTCCCACTACCTCCGCAAAGCAGCCAGCATAATTAAGGACCACACACACCCCAGGCATTCTCTCTTCCTCCTTCTTCTGTCAGCAAAAAGATACAAAATTCTGAGGTCATGTACCAACTGATTCAAGAACAGCTTCTTCCCTGCTGCTGTCAGAATTTTGAATGGACTTACCTTGCATTAAGTTGATCTTTCTCTACAGCCTAGTTTTGACTGTAAAACTACATTCTGCACTCTCTTGTCTCTCTCTCTCTCTATGAACGATATGCTTTTCTGTACAGCGTGCAAGAAACAATATTTTTCATTGTATGTTAATACATGTGACAATAATAAATCAAATAAAATCACATCAAAAGATATTGATGCGTCTGAGCTTGATATGGGCAATGTAGAGGTGGGTTGGTGCTGTGCCTGAGCTGGGTATGGGTGGAAATGGATTGCTACTTTATTTGAGTTTGGTATGGGCAGTGTAGAGGAGGGATAATGCTGTGACAGATTTAGGTATGAGCACTCTAATGGATTTGTGCTTCATATTACTGGGCATGGATAGAGCAGAGGAGGCTTAGTGCTGTACCTCAGCTGCGTACAGGAGAGGGTGTCTTGATTCAAGGCTTAATGTAAGCCTAGTTAATGAAACGGGGAGAAGGCAATGAATACATGAAAAAGAACAGCTCAAATGATAAACCCAGGGTGGCATGGTGGCACAGTGGTTAATTGACCTGTGTTCAAATCTGGCCTTGAGTCACTGTGTGGGTTACCTGCCGGTGGTCTGGTTTCCTCCTACAGTCCAAAGATGTGCGAGTTATGTTGATTGGCCATGCTAAATTACCCCTTAGTGTCAGGGGGATTAGCAGGGTAAATACATGGGGTTACAGGGGGAGGGCCAGGGTGGGATTGTTGTTGGTACAGGTTTCTGCACTGTAGGGATTCTACAATCCTAAGAAGGAGGTGGGATAGGTTCAGAGTGAAAAAGAAAAGAAAGTAAGAATTTACAAAGGCAAGAAGGAGAAAAAAAATAAACTCAGAACAAAAAGAAATAAGAGAAAGAAAGGACGGAGCTTAGGGATTCCTGAGTATTCTTGATAAAGGCGGGCAGCTATGAAAAACCACAAAGTAAAAAATAAACATTTTGCAGAGATTTATTTATATTTTTCTGTGGGTTTCAGATTCTTATTTTACATTTGGTTACTATTCCTCATGTTACAATCTGTCAGATATCGGCAATTCTTGGGAAGCAGTTGTTGTTGCTGGAGATAAAGAAGTTCAGTGATAGTGACCCTGATCAGTAATCCTGGAACATAACCATCGAAACAGATAGCTCACACCTACAAGACTCTGCTGTAGAAACGTATTGGTGCCAATGTGTCTAACACGGCAGGCAGCATAGACACAGGTCCCGAGACATTATCAATCACTGTCTATTGTATGGCGTCCTCTGTAGGTGGCCGCTCAAATCATTTCAAAGCCTAATTTTTGGCTTGGGCTGTGGGGGAGGAGGGGGATGAGGGGCAGAGACACTGAAGTGTCACACAGGCTTGAACCGTTAATTCTTTTTTTGGTTTGATTTATTGTCACATGTATTAACATAGTGAAAAGTATTGTTTCTTGTGCACTATACAGACAAAGCATATGGTTATAGAGAAGGAAAGGAGAGAGTGCAGAATGTAGTGTTACAGAAGGGCCTGTACTGTGCTGTAATGTTCTATGTTTCTATGTTGCTTAACCAGGAGCCAACGTGAGTACAGGAGGTTAGAGGATGGGATCTGTTGTGAATTAAGACATTAGCTTTGGATGACCCCATGGATAAAATATTGGACAACAACCAGGAGAAGAAAGCTTTTTAACAGCATCATCATTCCACTTCTTGGCCAATCAAAGCAGGTAATCAGGATAATAATTTGCACCTGACTATCAAAGGAATTCAATTGGAAGGGAGCCTAGAAGAGATTGGAAGTCATTCTTTTTTTAGTTAATTTATGTCTGCCACAAGTAGGCTTACATTAACACTGCAATGAAGCTACTGTGAAAATCCCTAATCACCACACTCCGGCGCCTGACTGGGTACACTGCGAGAGAATTTAGCATGGCCAATGCACCAAACCAGCACATCTTTCAGAGTGTTCTCTAAGTGTTATAACACAAACAGGGACATTACAAAGAACAAAGAACAAAAACAGCCCGGGAAACAGGCCCTTCGGCCCAACGAGCCCGCGCCGCCATTTTAACATTACCAGTCCCCCCTCCACCCATGACCTTATCTATGCTTATGGCATTCCACATTGAGGGAAACTAATTTAGGGACAATTTATTACCTCCAATCAGCCTAATAGCACATCTTTGTGGTGTGGGAGGAAACCGGAGCACCCGGAGAAAACCCACGCAAGCACATTTGGTTACTATTCCTCATGTTACAATCTGTTAGATATCAGCAATTCTTGGGAAGCAAACTCCCACAGACACTGACCCAAATCCATGTGTCTGCACAGCAAACAGTGATAGTCACTGAGCTGTTGTGTTGCCCAGCATCTGGTCCAGTTTAAGCACACACTAACGACGTGAAGTACTAGGCTAATCTTGAAACATCCAAGAGCAGCCCTAGTATGACCCATTGCGTGTATGCCCCTCGTTGGACAACAAGGCGGACCGACTTAAAACCTGTGAATTAAAAGAGAAAAACATCAGTATCATTCCACATCCTTTTACATTACCAGGGACGTCCCAATGCTAATGAACCTTATTTAAAACACTCTCCGATATCCTCCCATCTCCAACCCACTCATGTGCCTGTTTAAGTAACTCTTAAACAACTCCAGCGTGCCTGCCTCCACCACCTTACTTGGCAGAGCATTCCATACCCCCAATACCCTCTCTGTGACAAACCTCCCTCTAATATCCATGTTATTCCTCTCCTCACTCACCCGAAACCCGTGGCCCCTTGTACTGTGTGTCTCTAACATAGGAAATAGCTTACCTCTGTTTACTCTATCTATACCCTTCATTATCTTATATACCTCTATTAGATCCCCCCTCAGTCGCTGTCTTTCAAGGGAAAACAGCCCCAATTTACTCAACCTTTCCTCATAACCCAGTCCTTCCATACCAGGCAACATCCTGGTAAACCTCCTCTGCACTCTCTCCACAGTCTCCACGTCCTTCCGGTAGTAAGGCGACCAGAATTGGACGCAGTACTCCAAATGCGGCCTAACCAACGTTCTGTACAACTGCAACATTAGACTCCAGCTCTTATACTCTATACCCCTTCCTATAAAGGCTAACATACCATAGGCTTTCTTCACCACCTTCTCCACTTGTACTGCCACCTTCAAAGACTTGTGCACTTGCACCCCCAGGTCCCGCTGCGTTTCTATACTCTTTATAGGCTTACCCTTTATCATATCATTGCTGGTGGAATGCCAACAAGGCAAGATTGCCCCAATTCCTGAATATATCGTTGGAGGAAGCGCGTTATTTGCAGTGGATGGGAGGGTGAGGACAGTATCTGTTCACAAACAGGTATAGCTGGAAGCCTTGGAGAAGGTGAGCAGCAGGAGTGTGGTCCCAGGATCCTGAATAGTGTCAGAAGAGGTTCAATGACCCCATTAGGGCAGGAAAGATGAGTAACGTGCCGCCTTTCCATGCAAACCCCCACACTCTGCCTCACTACTGCTGCACCGCACTCCTTAGACTAACACACTTTGTAGTTCCACTCAGGAGCTCCTCTTCAAGGGGAGATGGGCACCTCATACCTCTCACTATGAGTCACCATTCACTAGCGCTACCATCCACTCCTCTCCACATAGTCCAGAACTCTCAGCTTTCTGTCCTTGCAGGAGAAGAGAGCACAAAACTCCAAACAGAGAGACTCTTGCCATAGACAGCCTGAGCACAGTGAAGAAGGATGCACTGGAACCAACCTGAGGTGTGGAGTGCTTGTCCATTGGAGACAGAGAGATGACTTTGAAACCTTTCCCCTTGACAAGTTCATCTCCACAAGCTCAGGAATACCCTGCCTGGAACTGTGGGGAGGCAGGTTCAATTGAGGCATTAAAAAGGGCATTAAATGAGTATTTGGATGGAAACAATGTTCAGGTGTACAGGTAAAAACAGGAAGCCAGGATGCTCATTTGGAGAGCCAGTGCAGGCGGATGGGCCAAATGGCCTCCTTCTTTGCTGTAACAATTCTATGATTCAGAAATCAGGTGTAAAGCTGTGGAAATACACACTTGAGTCCTGTAGAAGAGGTTTTTGATTTAGGTGAGGAGGCAGCTGCGACGTTTCAGACATTAAAGGCTTCCCAGTCCATCAGTTTCACAGATCCACCAATCTACCCTGCCTTGCTGACCCTGGGGAATTTTACACAGCCTGGGAAACTCCTCTGCTCGCTGTAAGAACTGAAACACAGGACTAAATCTCCAGTCAAATTGTTTTAAAGCACTTGCATCGCTGAACAAATTTTCCCATGGGGGCTTCCCGCATGCATCCAAAATAGCATCCCCTCCACCCCCCCCCAATCCAAAACCCACCTGGAAAGAGAAGAGAATCCTACCTAATTAGCAATGAAATCAGCCTTTATCATTCAGACACGATTCAGACTGTGGGTGTGCTGCCATTTTACCTTATTTGAATTTTCGCTGGCTCTGTTTCACTAATTGGCAGATTTTATCCTGCTCTTTGTGTGAGTAGATGGAGACGGATATGTTAATTAGTCAGAGATCAAGTAAGTGCAATTACTTTGTCCATGTTTGTTGATTATTTAAGAATTATTTTTATTTAAACATCAATCTCCTCAGCTGTCAGTGCTTTCCACCGCTTTGATCACAGCTGCTTTACTGTGTTAACAAATGTTAACTCCGAGCCCAGGGAGCTGGGAAACAGGAAGGCGCACCAGATTGCGTTAGTACCCCCAGTCTGACCCACCGCACATGAAGCAATGGGCTTAGCTCCAGCACATTTATTCTGCCAACCCTTGCCTTAGCATTCCCCCGCCAAGGCTATCGTTCACAAATATATATATAATCCTTTAATTTCTTTTTACAAGGTTAGAGAAGCAAACCCCACTCTTCACCTCACCTGCTGTCTCCTCTCAGCTGATGTCCACTGTGCCAAACCCTAAATGCCAGTCGCTGCACCAAACATCAGCTGAACAGTGCTATTAATGGAAGCTCAATATTCCACTTCCCTAGCGCACAATTCTGAGTTTTCTATAGAGTCATAGAGGTTTACAGCTCAGAAACAGGCCCTTCGGCCCATCTTGTTCATGCCACCCTTTTTTTTAACCCCTAAGCTAGTCCCAATTGCCCGCATTTGTCCCATATCCATCTATACCCATCTTACCCATGTAACTATCTAAATGCTTTTTAAAAAAACAAGACAACATTGTACCCTCCTCTACTACTACCTCTGGCAGCTTGTTCCAGACCCTCACCACTCTGTGAAAAAATTGCCCCTCTGGATCCTTTTGTATCTCTTCCTTTTCACCTTAAACTTATGCCTTCTAGTTTTAGACTCCCCTACCTTTGGGAAAAGATATTGACTATCTAGCTGAGCTATACCCCTCTTTATTTTATAGACCTCTATAAGAGCAACCTTCAGCCTCCTACGCTCCACAGAAAAATCGTGTTCATAGAGAGAAGCTGCAACTTTAGATGTTCACAGTTGTACCAACTTCAACCCTGGTGCCAGCAAGACACAGAAGTGAACAGCGACGGTGTCTCACAAGTTGGACATCTTTCGCCAGCATGTCACGTGAAGAGACAACATCACTAGTTGAAGAAATGCTACAGAGGTCAGGTCAGAGGTGCCTGGGGGACATGGTGCTAGAGAGAGACAACTGAAGTTGACAGCTTGTATTTCCTTGCTGGAAGTTAGGGCCAGTAGTGTGACAGTGGAATGGACACCATGTGGTGGAAGAAGAAGAGTGGGCTTGGCAAGGAAGACCCCTGGCAATATTCATTTAAGGTGGACTTTCATGCACTTTTTTCAAGCCAAGGAGAGCATTCCTTTCCCTATCAAATATAGGGAGATCTTCCTTCATAGGAGGAAGATCTCAGGAATCTCATTTGGTGAATTTATGATCATCAATGTAAGGGCTGTTCAGAGATGGAGTATTTTTCCCATTTGGGACCCTGTAGTGAACCTTTAGTGGGGTGAGCAGAACACTTGCCTAATCCGGTCAAATCATTACATTTTTTTTCAACAATATATTGCTAATTTGAGGGTGGCAGCGGTTATGCTACGGTGCCATGTGTCACCACTGTTTTCTCAATTCTGCTTGAGATGGCTTCTTTCTTTGTATCGCAGAGTTGAGCTTGCTCCGTTCTCACTGCATCCAGACTAACCCTCATCTCAACATTAATGCCATTTGATCTACTCCTTCCTGCAAATCTTCTAGCTGGGATTACTTTTAGCTTCCTTGGCTGTTTCTGCTGCCAGTTCTCCTTCAAGCAGAAGCTTAGCTTTCATCCCTTTAAACAAATTTACCCAATAGAACTGATCCCCATTGGAAGCCCTACAATAATTATACAAGTAGATTGACTCTGGAAACTTCTCCGTGGTCAGTGACGTGGTCAACAGAAATATATAAATAGCGACAAGTTTGGTAAAAGACTTCAAGTGAACAAATGAGCAGATACATAATAGATTAAACTGAACTCAGTGGAGTGTGAAATGATTCATGGTGGTAAATTAAGTGGTACAATTCAAGCAGCAAGACCTAGGGTGGACATACGCAAATCATAGAATCTCTACAGGGCAGAAGGAAGCCACTCAGCCCATCAAGTCTGCACTGACTGTCCGACAGAGCATCTTGCCCAAACCCTACCCTGTAACCCTATGTATTTCTGCCGCTGATCCACTTAATCTATGCATCTTTGGACACCAAGGGGCAATTTAGCATGGCCAATCCACCTAACCTGCACATCTTTGGATTGTGGGAGGAAGCCGGAGCACTCGAAGGAAACCCATCCAGACACGGGAAGAAGGTGCAAACTCCACACAGACAGTGACCCAAGGCCAGGATTGCATCTGGGTCCCTGGCACTGTGATCTACACCTCAGGGCTTGCAATAGTTTAAAAAAGCAGCTCACTGTACCTGTCTCAGGGGCAATTAGAGATGGGTAATAAATGGTGGCCAGCCAGCGACACCCTCACCCCATAAATTAATTTTTTAAAATTGAAAATTGAAACAATTTGTTACAATAAATAAGAAGAAATTGCCCCCATTGCCAGAAATGTCAGAAGCTTGAGGACATTGATGTATTGCAATAGGCATAAGAGTAACATGATAACATTATGAGTTAATTTTATAAGATTTATTTTTGTTCTGTTGCAATGGAGCTTGATGAGGACAAATACTATTTAAGTGTTTGGGAGTGGGGCGATGGGGCAGGCGGGTAGTTGTGGCAGGGAGCAGCCCAAAACAGCGAGAAAACTATTCTCAACAGCCAATTGAAAATGACAAAGTAGAAATAGTTGAGAGCTTTGGGCTTTTAGGTGTCCAGATCACCAACGACCTGTCCTGGTCCCTCCATGCTGACACTATAGTTAAGAAATCCCACCAACAGCTCTACTTTCTCAGCAGACTAAATTTGGCATGTCAGTTACGATTCTCACCAACTTTTACAGATGCACCATAGAAAGCATTCTTTTTGGTTGTATCACAGCTTGGGTATGGCTCCTGCTCTGCCCAAGACTAAGAAACTACAAAATATCGTGAATGTAGCCCAATCCATCACGCAAACCAGCCAGCCATCCATTGACTCTGTCTACACTTCCTGCTGCCTCAGCAAAGGAATCAGCATAATTAAGGACCCCACACACCCCAGACATTCTCTCTCCACTTTCTTCCATCAGTAAAAGTCTGAAGTCATGTACCAACTGACACAAGAATAGCTTCTTCCCTGCTGCCATCAGACTTTTAAATAGACCTACCTTGCAATAAGTTGATCTTTCTCTACACCCTAGCTACAACTGTAGCACTACATTATGCACTCTCTCCTTCTCTATGAACAGCATGCTTTGCCTGTATAGCGCACAAGAAACAATAGTTTTCACTGTATACTAATACATGTGACAATAATAAATCAAATCAAAATCAAATCAAAATCAAAAATCTTTAACCCTCTGACATTCGCAAAGATTATTTTTGCACCAAATAACAAAGAAAGAAAGAAAGAAATAGCATTGTAACACTTTTCCACTCCATTCTTCTTCAAATTGCTTTTAAACCATCAGTTTTTGTACAGGATGGAATGTTTTGAAAGCTCAGAACTTCCAATGTGTATCTGTTAAGAGCTGAAAATGATTCGAAGCCAGACAAACAGCTCACTGCAAATCACATTAGTTCCTCAGAGAAGCCAAGCGCTTCATACATAATATAACTACTCAAACATATTGCAACATCCTTAATTACGCCTTCAAGCTTAGACAGCTGTGTGCATAGCTATTTAAATCCCCCTTGCCTTGTGAGAATGATATAAGAGAAAACACTCTACATAAGCCCTCATGGCGAGCTCTGCTCTGGAAAAAAATATACTTCAGACAATCTGGCTAAGATTGACAAGCTGCACCTGTTACGCACTAGAATGTGGAGTTGTCACTGCAGTCTGAAGGGTTTGCACCTGTAAGTGGTACGTTGAGCGCAAAGTGACAGATAACTTAAAGTCATAATTAGCAGCTCAGCTTCGGAATCAACCCAACGCGGAGGCAAATTCCGTGGAGCTGGCAGGAAAAATGGAAATATTCTGCAGGAAGGTTGATTCCCTCCGATGAAATATTGTCAGTAAGACTCCTCCCAACACTGGAACAAAGAACAAAGAACAGCACAGCACAGGAAACAGGCCCTTTGGCCCAACAAGCCCGCACCACCATTTTAACATTCAGTGAACGCCTCATTCCAATATTCCAACACTTGAAAGTTAACTGACAGAAAGCGACTGGCCTGGATGGGGTACCCATCAAGCACTCAGATCCTGCGTGGATCAGCTGGTGGGCGTATTCACAGATATCTTCAGCCTCTCCTTACTCCGATTTGAGGCCCCTATCTGCTTCAAGAAGACGACCATCATCCTGGTACCAAAGAAAAACCAGGCAGCGTGCCTTATTAACTATCATCCAATGGCTCTGACGTCCATCATCATGAAGTGCTTCCAGAGGCTCGTCATGGCACAGATCAACTCCAGTCTCTTAAATTGCCTGGATCCACTACAGTTCACCTACTGCCCAAACAGGTCCACAGCAGACGCAATCACTCTGATCCTGCACTTAACCCTGGAACACATGGATAACAAGGACACTTACATCAGCCTTCCATTTAGTGATTACAGCTCAGCCTTCAACACCATTATCCCAACAAAACTCATCTCCAAACTCCATGGCCTGGTTCTCAGCTCCTCCCTCTGTGACTGGATCCTGAACTTCCTAACCCACAGACCACAATCAGTAACGATGGGCAACAACACCTCCTCCATGATTATCCTTAACACCAATGTTCCATATGGCTGTGTGCTCAGCCCCTTATTATAATTCTTATATATGTATGATTGTGTGGCCAAATAGTGCTACAGTTGTAGCTAGGGTGTAGAGAAAGAGCAACTTATTGCGAGATAGGTCTATTCAAAAGTCTGATGGCAGCGGGGAAGAAACTGTTCTTCTGTTGGTTGGTACATGACCTCAGACTTTTGTATCTTTTTACTGACACCACCATAGTGGATCAGATCTCAAAGAATGATGAGTCACAGAAATGAGATAGAGAATCTGGTGAAATAGTACAATGACAAAAACTCTCCCTCAATGTCAGTAAAACAAAGGAGATTGTCATTGACTTCAGGAAACATTGTGGATGACATACCCTTGTCTACATTAATGGTGGTGAAATGGAAATGGTCAAGAGCTTCAAGTTTTTAGGTGTCAGATCACCAACAACTGACCTGGTCCCTCTGTGCTGACGTTATGGTTAAGAAAGCCCACCAAAGCCTTCACTTTCTCAGAAGGCTAAGGAAATTCAGCATGTCCACTACGACTCTCAACATTTTTTATAGATGCACTATAGAAAACATCCTTTCTGGTTGTGTCACAACTTGGCGTGGCTCCTGCTCTGACCAAGACTGCAAGAAACTACAAAGGATTGTGAATGTGGCTCAGTCCATCACGTAAACCAGCCTCCCAAGTACTGACCCTGTCTACACTTCCCGCTGCCTCAGCAAAGCAGCCAGCATAATCAAGGATACCACGCTCCCCAAATATACTGTCTTCCATCTTATTCTGTCTGGAAAAAGATAAAAAAGTCTGAAATCATGTACCGACCGACTCAAGAACAGCTTCTTCTCTGCTGCCATCAGACTTTTGAATGGTCCTATCACACATCCAGCTGATCTTTCTCTTCATCCTATCATATATTCTGCATCCTCTTCTTCTCCCCATCTACTCTATGAACAATACGCTTTGTCTGTATAGCGTGCAAGAAACAATACTTTTCACTGTACTCCAATTCCCAATACATGTGACAATTACAGATCAAATCAATTCAATCATAACCATGCTCTGAATGTTTATCTCCTCATACAGAAAAAGATGTTCACCTCACCC
Organism: Carcharhinus amblyrhynchos; assembly: GCF_965287045.1. Taxonomy (NCBI): domain Eukaryota; kingdom Metazoa; phylum Chordata; class Chondrichthyes; order Carcharhiniformes; family Carcharhinidae; genus Carcharhinus; species Carcharhinus amblyrhynchos. Next base: position 129,961,970 of record NC_137327.1, read on the forward strand.
CATCCAACTACCCCCAACCCCACCCCCTGAGGCAAGAATCAACCCCCTGGCATCGCTTACTTCCCTTTGAGTTATCAGATGTTCTTAGGTGTCACCCCACCCTCCCCTTCCCCTCCCTCCCCTTCCTCTGAAAGCTACAAAATGCTCTGAAGATGTCTGTATTTCAGAAAATGGAGAGCAGAGAAAACATTTCTTTTAATTCTTTCACGAGATGTTGGCGAGGCTGGTACGCACCTGCTTTGTTGCCCGTCCCTAATTGCCCTTGAACCGAATGTCTTTCCAGGTCTTTTCAGAGTTAACCACATCGCTGTTGGTCTGGAGTCACGTGCTAGGAAAGGCTGACAGATTTTTCGTGATATTGGTGAACCAGATGGGTTTCTTACAACAATCGACAATAGTTTCTTGGTCATCGTTAGACTTCCAATTCCGGATTTATCTAAACTGTATTCAAATCCTACCATCACTTCCCCAAATTGAAGATATAATTCCAAAAGATGGGGGCCCTTACCAGCAGAGATTCACAGACGAAATGAATAGAATCTGATGGCACGGTAGCACAGTGGTTAGCACTGCTGCCTCACAGCATCAGGAACCTGAGTTCGATTCCCGGCTTCGGTCACTGTCTATGTGGAGTTTGCACATTCTCCTCGTGTCTGCGTGGGTTTCCTCCAGTTTCCTCCCACAGTCCAAAGATGTGTGGGTTGGATGGATTGGCCATGCTAAATTGCCTCTTAGTGTCAGGAAGACTAGTTAGGATGAATGATTGGGGTTTCAGGGATAGAGCCTGGGTGGGATGGTGGTTGGTGCAGACTCAATGGGCTGAATGGCCTCCTTCTGCACTGGAGGATTCTATGACAAATACTGTTAAATATTGCCAGAAATTTCTCTCAAGCAATCCCAGTGGGTCTTGACCCGCTGCTTTAGACTCGATTTAATCCAATTAATGTATAAATTAAATATTTGACAATCCTGCTGGGCTTTCAGAAAATCAAATCATTTACAATCTTCCACACAACTTCATTAATTAGAATCAGGGGTTGTTCTGCCAGCTACATTCTAATTTTTTTTTAAACGGGGTGTTAAATAAATCTTAATTATCTGCTATTATCTGAGTCGGTAACACTGGTCTGATCAAACAAGCGTAACATACAGAATGATTCCCCCGTGGCATGAATGGAAATTAATGAAAATGAGAAACATATTTTCCTGATGCGATTTCACTATCTGCTTGACATCTTCTTCCCATAATAGCCGCATTAAAAATGTGGCACAGTCGAAGCCTTGATGAGACGTTCATTGAAGACATCTTGTCTCAACCTTACTGAATTAACCAGTAAGCAAAAATTCTGCTCACTCCCACACATTAAAGGATCCTTCGACATCGCTACTCCTTGTGTGTGTCATGGGGTTTGAGATCCAGGTTTGATGGCAATCACTGAGGAAGGGAGACAGAGTTCTTGCTCACTATCCCTGAATTCGCTAACAGGTGAGATTGATGCATTCTTCCTGATACTTGTTTTCAGGCTGCTCCACAAAGAATCATAGAGCCCTACAGTGCAGAAAGAGGCCCTTCGGCCCATCGATTGACCACAATCCCACCCGGACCCTACCCCCATATCCCTACATATTTTACCCATTAATCCCTCTAACCTAAGCATTTTTAGGACACTAAGGGGCAACTTTTTTTAGCATGACCAATCAACCTAACCCACACATCTTTGGGCTGTGGGAGGAAACCAGAGTACCCGGAGGAAACCCACGCAGACACGAGGAGAATGTGCAAACTCCACACAGACTTTGACCCGAGCCAGGAATCGAACCCAGGTCCCTGGAGCTGTGAAGCAGCAGTGCTGACCACTGTGCTACCATGCTGCCCAAAAGAATGATTCCTCTTTTCTCCAACAAGAGCTCGCCCTTCCCTTCAGCAACTCACGAACACCTTCTACATTCCTGGAAGGATGCCATTCATTATGTTAATCTTTCTGCAGCTATTTGTGCCCACTAAAAGCAGCACAGATTTAATACAACCAGCAGTCCTTCCCACTGCCTTTAGATAATGCCTCTTTTTGCTTAATTTGCTTGATTCAGGAACATCATATTTTTAGACCCCCTCTCATTCTTCTGTGAGCAGCTATATAGGAATTACAGCACTGAAACAGGCTATTCATTGCAAAGTGTACCAGTGTTTATGCTCCACACAGACCTCCATCCACACTATTTCATCTTACCTTATCAACATAACAAAAAACATTTGTTATTAGAGGAACAAGAACAGGTCCTTCAGCCCTCCAAGCCTGCACTGATCATGATGTTTGCCTAACCTAATACCATTAGGAATCCTTCCATTCCCATCCTATTTATGTATCCATCTAGTTGCCCCTTAAGTGCCATTACCATACCTGCTCCCCCACACCCCCACCTCCTGGGCAGCGTGTTCCAGACATTCATCACTCACTCTGTAAAAAGCTTGACCCACACATCTCCTCTAAAGATTTCCCCACGCGCCTTAAACCTATGTCCCCTAGTATTTGACTTTTCTACCCTAGGAAAAAGCATCTGACTATCCACTCTAACCTCTGTTCCTTTCTCTCTCGTTCAATGTCTAGCCTCCCTCATACATCTATGCCATTTGCCTCAACTAATCGATGTGGAGGCAAGTTCCATGCCAGGTAAAGAGGTTGTTCCTGAATTCCTGATCAGATTTATTAGGCTCCTACATTACAGTTGGTGAGTACACTTCAAAAAGGACTTAATTTGCTTTTCATTTGATATCCAATAGTCATGAAAAATGCTATGTAAAAGCAAGGTTTTTTTGCCTATTGCTGTTGTAACAAGAAAAACCTTATGGCTTTTAATGCTTAGCCATTAGAGAACCATTAGAATCAATCGACAGTTCATTCATCCCAAACAAATGCCAATATTCGCACACGTTAGAAGCTGAAGACAAGTATTAAACCTGCATCTCAAAATGATTAAAGTGTAAAAGCTTTGAAACACAATGGAAGTTTCCTTTACATCATCAAACCTCTTTCAACAAGCTTCAATCTATTATCTCTTCACTACTTCCAACTTGTATTTTGTTCATTTGCTTCTATTTTCTTCTTGGCTGCAAAGGATGAATTGGAAACTGTTGACTGTATTTCTTTGTACTATTTCAAAATTGAAAAAAATATTCACAGTGAAAAATAAAACAAATGCATAGCGTGAACAGAATCTATCTTTCATTTACAAGAGGACAGGTTGTTGTATGTTCAGGTTATGGGGAGAAAGCAGGATTAGCAGGTTATTGAGTTGGACGATCAGCCATGATCGTGATGAATGGCAGAGCAAGCTCGAAGGGCAGAATGGCCCCCTCCTGCTCCTATCTTTTATGTTTCTATGTTTCTATGTTCAGTTTTCCAGTGTGATGTAGTCCAAAACTTACAACTTGCTTTGTAGAGTATAAGGTTAACTCTAATAACAGCTACTGAGCATGTGTAAAGAGCTATATCACAATGATATTGCACACTGAACGAAGAGGACTGAGAAGCACCTTAGAGAGCCGCTCCAGCTATGGGCAAAATTCTACAGCCCCCCCGATACCAGAAACTTCCAGTCCTGGTGAAGCCAGTGGTCTTATGAATGGCTCACTGCATTTTCTGGCCCCAGCCCCACTGTGACAGGGACATAAAATTCCACCCTATCTCTTGGTCTCACTTAACCTTTGTAAAGATGTAAATATGTGCATTTTCAACAGGCCATTTGTCTCCAACAAGGTCTCTTTTACAGGGGAGATAATGGCCTAGTGGTCGTGCCATACTGTTAATCCAGAAACTCAGCTAATGTTCTGGGGACCCGGGTTCGAATCCCGCCACGGCAGATAGTGGAATTTGACTTCAATAAAAAAAATCCAGAATTAAGAATCTACTGGTGCCTATGAAACCATTGCAAATGGTCAGAAAAACCCATCTGGTTCACTAATGTCCTTTAGGGAGGGAAATTTGTCTTCCTTAGCTGGTCTGGCCTACATGTGACTCCAGATCCACAGCAATGTGGCTGACTCTCAACTGCCCTCCGAACAAGGGATGGGGGATAAATTTTGGCCAGCCAGTGTCCCATGAATGTGCGTGTTCCATGAATGAATTTTAAAAGTAGAGTTTTAAGGATCCTGAGATAAAACCACGAAAACAGATATTGGCTGCACCCACAGAGAAACAATAGAAAATTGCAGGAATAGCTTCAAGTGAAGCCCAGCAACAGTGCACGTCAGCACATGATGGACTTCAAGGTCATCACAGCAACCACACTGGAGACAACAAAATAATGAGGGCAGCAAGCGACTGGCAAGGCCAGCAGAGCAGGAGAGACAGCCTTGAATTGGGGTGAAAAATGGCTACTACTTTGCCCCTACCAGAACAGTTTCAAAATATTGAAGGCTCCAGACAGACAGAACAGTGGCAAAGTTGGCAAAGGTATTTCACCTGGTACCTCAATTCCTCAGGTCTTACACGTAAAGAGAGCAAGAATCAAGTTAGCATGTTGCTATACACTATTGGGAGCATAGCAGATGACAAGCTGGCCAGATAAGCAGACAGCCTCCTATGAGGATGTTATCAGAACCTTTGACTCATACTTCAGACTTCATTAAACTATTGCTATTGAGAGGGTGACATTTATTTGCTGAGACAAAATAGGGTGAAGGGGGGGCAGTTTAGAACAGAGTTGAGGAGGAACTTCTTCACTCAAAGGGTGGTGAATCTCTGGAATTCTCTGCCTGTTGAAGTGGTGGAGGCTGCCTCGCTAAATATATTTAAGACGCGGGTAGATAGGTTTTTGGTAGGCAAGGGGATTATGGGTTATGGGGAGAAAGCGGGAAAGTGGAACTGATCCACTTCAGATCAGCCATGATCTTATTGAATGGCGGGATAGGCTCGAGGGGCTAGATGGCCTACTCCTGCTCCTATTTCTTATGTTCTTATGAATTGATTCACTGATCTATGAATTGCATCGCCTGGCTGAAGATTGGAAGAATGGAATACTGAAAATCAACCTGATCAGAGTCTCTGGTGTTTGAGATGGGAATCTCTCTGACTTCTTACAATCTTGGAAAGATCTAAATTTAAGCAAAGCTGTACAACTGCCCAAAAAGCCCAAAGAGTGCAATAAGAATAAAGCTTTTATTGGAGATGTGAGGAAAATTTCCCAAGAATAGTCCGATGCCTGGTAAATCTGCAGTTATAGCTCAAGAATGCAAGGGCAGTGCAGTGGTTAGCACAGCTGTCTCACAGCACCAGGGACCTAGGATCGATTCTCAGCTTGGGTCACAGTCTGTGTGGAGTCTGTACGTTGTCCCCGTGTCTGTGTGGGCTTCCTCTGAGTGCTCCAGTTTCTTCCCACAGTCTGAAAGCTGTACTGGTGCATTGGCTACGCTAAATTCTCCCTCAGTGTACCCAAACAGGTGCTGGAATGTGATAACTAGGGGATTTTCACAGTAACTTCATTGCAGTGTTAATGTAAGTCTCCTTGTGACAATAATAAATGGACTTTAACCAAGATTAAGGAGCAGGCGGATTGTATTCATTGGAGTTTAAAAGAATGAGAGGGGTTCTCAGTGAAACTTATAAAATTTTAACAGGGTTAGGCAGAGTAGATTGGGGAAAGAATGTTTATGACGGTGGGCGAGTCCAGAACTAGGGATCATAGTTTGAGGACAAGGGATAAACCTTTTAAAACTGAGGTGAGGAGAAATTTCTTCACCCAGGGAAGGGATGAGTGTGTGGAGCTCACTACAACAAAAAGCAGTTGAAGCCAAAATGGTGCGTGATTTCAAGAAGAAATTAGATATAGCTCTTAGGGCTAAAGGCTCAAGGGATACGGGGGAAAGGGAGGGATCAGGATATTGAATTTGATGATCAGTCATGATCAGTGAGAATGGTGGAACAGGTTTGAAGGGCTGAATGGCCTAACCCTGCTTCGAGTTTCTATCTTTCTATGAGTGGCTTGCCAGGCCCTTTCAGAAGACAAGAGTCAACCTTTGTGTTTACATTGCTCATGGGTTGTTTTAATGTGATGGCCTTAGGACCATTACTGTCCTGTTCTTTCAGGTACCATACCCTGAGGGGGGTGTTGGTGATCATGGACTGCGGTTGGATTGGTCCATGATTATCCTTGGCAAAGCATGACAGTGGATTACTGTTGCCTTCTGCAGTGTGGCTGACCAGGAAGGTCCTCCACCCTTTACCACCCATCATCAGGCATATTGGAACGATTAACAAGCTAATAATCAACAGGTTTGGTCACATTATGAACGCATCTGTTGTGGTCATCAGGTCCTGGAGGGGGACTTGAATCTGGAGCTTCTGACTCAGAGGTAGGAGGCTAGCGCTATGTCTCAGCACCTTCTCCCTCATCATTACTATTAGAAGCCTGAATCTTTCTTCATTTCTTACTGACAGAACTAGTTGAACATAGAACATAGAACATAGAACATTACAGCGCAGAACAGGCCCTTCGGCCCACGATGTTGCGCCGACCAGTTACAAAAACAATGACCCACTAGCCTATACCAATCCCTTTTCGTCCATAAACCTATCCAGAGATCTCTTAAACGCCCCCAAACTAGACGCATTTACAACTGCAGCAGGCAGGGCATTCCAATCCCTCACCACCCGCTGGGTAAAGAACCTACCCCTGACATCCGTCCTGTAGCTACCCCCCCTTAATTTAAAGCCATGCCCCCTCGTGCTAGCTTTCTCCATCCGAGGAAAAAGGCTATCACTATCCACCCTATCTAAACCTCTAATCATCTTATATGTTTCAATAAGATCCCCTCTTAGCCGCCTTCTTTCCAACGAAAACAACCCTAAATCCCTCAGTCTCTCCTCATAGGACCTCCCCACCATACCAGGCAACATCCTAGTAAACCTCCTCTGCACCCTCTCCAACGCCAAGACACCGTACGCCTTGAGCACCTGTTCACAGCATCCCCCCCCACCGCCATCACCCCCCGAGATTAAATTACTTGCTATTTATGAAGTTACTGTCTGAACTGTTCTGACAGCTGAATAGTTTCAGAATCCAGGGAATTAGCAGCACTACACACTCCTCTGAGGAGGCTGGAAGGTAATTTTAACAAGCGACATTGACAAATGAGTTATCCTGAGAAACACAAACTGTCACGGCAAAGAACCACCATGAGGTACCAAATGAGAATTTTCTTCCTCGTGTCTGGTTCAATATTTTATGCGCTGAGTTGTGAACCTAGCCCATTACGGGCTCTATTATTAGCACTTGCTCATTTTAACTTTCCGAGGGCAAAAGTTTCTTTGTCTAGCTTTTCAAGAATTGCTGCTTAACTTTACAGGTTACCCAGGAGGCAGAACAGCTGCAGTCCCCGTCCCATAATGTTGACTTTGGCAGTTCCATGGAGCACTCATGCTGGGCAGTGCCTTTCGAGCTGAGAGGTTTAGCTGCTGACAGGTACCGAGCTGTGGGAATAGGTCTGAGCAAGAGGAGCTCTGGTGTTCCAAACACTTAAAAACAATACTTCAAAGTCAATATAGAGATGTCAAGATGAATTGATGAGGAGTGTTGTGCTGCCCCTGCGTGGATCACCTCCCCCTGCAGTGTGTGTGGCAGCTATTTATTTCGCAACTTGTGATGCTGTGCATCAATTCTTAAAAGCTACAAGCAGAAACCTGTTCCCTTAGAAACATAAGAAACAGGAGCAGCAGAAGGAGTTGGAAGATCGCTGTGCACCAAGTGCTGACTAGAGGTTATGTATTTGTGGCAAGTGAGTTCTCTTTGGAGCCCAGGCAGACACACAGCATGTACGGACTGCTCACAGTAAACAACCCTTGGGGTTACCATTGACCGAAAACTCAACTGGACTCGCCACACAAATACTGTGGATACAAGAGCAGGTCAGAGGCTAGGAATACTGCGGCGCATAACTCCTGACTCTCCAAAGCCTACCCACAAGGCACAAGTCAGGAGTGTGATGGAATACTCCCCACTTGCCTGGATGGGTGCAGCTCCAACAAGGCTCAAGGAGTTTGATACCATCCAGGACAAAGCAGCTCACTTAATTGGCACCACATTCACAAACATCCATATCCTCCACCTGCAGCAGTGTGTACTATCCACAAGATGCACTGCAGCAACTCATCAAAGATCCAGAGACAGCACCTTCCAAACCCACTTCCATCTAAAAGGACAAGGGCAACAGATAAATGGGAACACCACCACCTGCAAGTTCCCCTCCAAGCCACTCACCGTCCTGACTTGGAAATATATCGGCCGTTCCTTCACAGTCGCTGGGTCAAAATCCTGGAATTTCCTCCCTAACAGCATTGCGGGTCAACCCACAGCACATGGACTGCAGCGATTCAAGAAGGCAGCTCACCACCACCTTCTCAAGGGCAACTAGGGAAGGGCAGTAAATACTGGCCAGCCCACGACGCCCATTTCCCACAAATAAACTTTAAAAATTCAACCTTTATAGTTCTAAGCCCTTGGTCGCCTGTCATTGAAATTAGTACTTTAATGAGGGTCCTCTTAAAATGATCTCCAATTTCTTGACAGCAAAACTTAGAGTATCATTTAAATTGGAACCCGAAGACTCATCGATAGGGAGGTCTTGTGGTGCAATGTGCAGCGTCCCTGAATTCAAATCCCACCCCAGGACTTGATGACCATGGAAGCCGTATTCACAATGTGGTCAAACAGCTTGAATATCAATCTGTAAGTCCTTCCAATGCACACCAGTGGCAGGTGGTAAGAGCGGGAGAGATTTGTGGTCAGCCATGTGATGCCAAGGAATTGGAGCTTCAACCATCATTAGTCATATCACATGCATGTAAAATGTATGTTGCAAAACAATCAGACCCCTTGAAGAGCCAGTTGGCTCAGTTGGCTGGACAGATGGTGTGGATCAGATTGGTGCCAACGACAATGGGTTCGATCACGGTTAAGGCTGGGGTGGATTTGGGACATGACTCCTTACCCTTCCTGTGGTGGAGACCATAACGCTGTGGGTTGGACCAACACTTCAGTAGAGAAGAAGAGGGCTCATTCATGTCAGTCACCATTTTGACCAGGAGACCTCCTCTTCATCTGGGCCCCCTGTCCAGTGTAGCTCTCCGGCCATTGAGTAATCATTTGCTGTGCATAGTGGATTAATGGGAGAAACCCCCTCTTGATTATTTGCAATGCAAAGCTACGCAGTCAATGTTCTCCATATCCAACTCCGGGATCTCTAACTTGATTGATCATTTGATAGTGCAGTTGACATTAGTTGAGCCCCAGATCGCAACAGCATTAAAAATATTTACTGAACAGTTTTCAGCTTTAACATTTCCTCTTTAATCTGTGACCTTTAACCCTTCACTTAACAGGTTAATGCTGCAGAAAGATTTATGGATCAGGCTTAAGCACTTTGTCACCACAAGCTTCATTTATTTTATTTAACAAATCTCTTTTAATTTGGTTTAATGATACGGTTAATTGTACCTTTAGTGATTTGTTATTAAGTTTGAATCATTAAAGTGCTGTGTTAATTTGGTTTGATGGTTACTGGGTGAGGGTCTGTTGGCAAGTTCAACATTTGGTTTTTTTTAGCTGTTTGAGTTTATCTCAAGTAATGAGATCAACTATTTATCAATATCTCCATTGATTCCATTTGGAAAACAATGCCCTGACAGATACATGCTAAATTGTTATTGTTCTAAGATCAAGCACCATGGTTTAATCTGACATAGTCCTGGGAACTATCAAGGATGACCTACAAGATGCACCACAACAACTCAACAAGGTGCCTTTGACCGCACCTTCCAAACCTGGGACCCCCGATACCCAGAAGGACAAGTGGAGCGGATACATAGGAACATCCCCACCTGTAAGCTCCCTTCCAAGCTACACACCATTCTAACTTGGAAACTGTATCGCCGTTCCGTCATTGACACTGGGTCAAAATCCCGGAACAACACTGTGGGTTTACCTACACCACATGCAATGCAGAGATTTGAAAAGCAGCATACAGTCATCTTCTGAAGGGCAATTAGAGATGGTTAACAAATTCTGACCTTGACAGTGATGGCCACATACTAAGAACCAATAAAAAGATCATTGCTATGTGAAATGAGTGCCACAAGAGGGAGAGAAGATCATTCACAATACAGACTAGTTACCTTAACATCAACAGTGGGGAAGATGTTAGAGCCTATTATAACAGACATCATAACAGAACAATTGGAAAACATTAATGTGATTAGACAAAGTCAGAATGGATTTATGACAGGCAACTTATGCTAAAGAAATCTATTAGAGTTTTTTGAGGATGTAATTGGTAGATTGGATAAGGAAGAACAAGTGAATGAGATCTATTTGGATTTTCAGAGGCTTTTGAAAAGGTCCCTCATAAGAGGTGAATGGGCAAAATGAAAGGGATAGAGGGTAATGTTTTGGCATGGTTTGAGAATTGGTTAAAAGACAAAATTGTACCCGCCTCAACCAGTACTTCTGGCAGCTCATTCCAGACACTCACCACCCTCAGAGGAGCAATTTTTTTCACACAGAGGGTGCTGAGTGTCTGGAACGAGCTGCCAGAGGTAGTAGTAAAGGCGGGTACAACCTTGTCTTTTAAAGAGCATTTAGACAGTTACATGGGTATAGACGGATAACACAAGCAATTGGGACTAGCTCAGTGGTTAAAAAAAAGAGTGGCATAGAGAACTTGTGCCAAAGGGCCTGTTTCCATGCTCTAAACCTCTATGGCTCTATGACTCTGTAACAAACATGAAACTAAGGGCGACCTTGAGCTCACGCCTGCCATCCATGTGAATACCAGTGGCGGCTCAAGATCCAGAAGACGCAGAGCTCATCAGGAATACCTCAATCTTGGGTCATCCCACATCTTGACGGTAATGTCATCAGGTACACACCCATAATGGCAATTTTCACTAATGCAGGAATGGGCCTGGGTTGAGATTTGTGCTGTGGAGTCAGCAGCCCATAGAAATCAACACTGCTTCCAATGCATGATCATAGTGTGAGAGGATGTCTGAAACCAAACATGCACAGATTAGACAGGGTAAGGGGTCTCAGCCTCCTACCCTTTTAGATATGGTCCCGGGACACATTTGGGCGAGGTCTGTTGCCTTTTTAGGGAAATCAGATACCTTTGGAGGAGTAAGATGCCCTTTGAGATTGCTAACTGTAGGCAGAAATGTAAATGGAGCATGCCTCCACCCCTGGCATCCTTCACACTTTGTCCAGAGTCTGTCTCCCAACTCCTAGGGAACTCCACTATCCTGGAATGAAAATCCAACCTTCTGGGCTGTTTCCTCCTGGTTTGGGCTTGTGAAGCCAGGAAATGTCCCAACTCTGCGCTCCCAACCTGGAAATGAAAATCTAGCCCTGTATTTCAAAAATACTTAACAGGCTATAAAGTGCCTTGGAATTGTGAAAGCCATTGCATAAATGTTTTCCTTATCCTCTTGTTCTTTCCCATTTCCCTGACCTGTACATGCTAACTCATCTTTTATTCCTTGCATATTGGACACATGCTCTCTTGTGTAAAAGAGATTTCTCACTCTCTGCTATTCTTTATGTACACCACCCCCGTTCTTCTGATATTGTTTTGAATGGGTTGATAATTATTTTATTATTGGACTAGATTCAAGCAAAGTATTTAAGCTCTTTCCCCAGCCCATGCATAAACTGCAGTTTATTCCCTCCGAATTGGCTACGAAAGTCTTTTTCTTGTCATTTTATTCACCAAAGTGTCAAACTGACCTCAGCAGAATGCTGCTGTACTTAAAACTACACATTTAAATCAAACAAAACTCTGGCATCAATACACCTGAACACTTGCTATAAGGTAGCTCCTCATGTGAAAAGTTTACCAGTTTGCCTCAGTTACTCCCTGACAGGTGTTCCACCGCCGAGACTGTAACTATTCTAACATTTCTGCGAGTTATTCAATTGGCACTGTGAACTGGAAATCAGCCAGTGTGGCACAGTGTTAGCATGTGGCTACACTTTATAATGTGTGGTAGTGTAGTGGCTATGTTACTGGGTAGAAAATCCAGAAAATATAAACTTCAGATTGTAAGTGTTTGAGATTTTGAGTAAAGTATTGAAAGAAATCTGCTATTAAGAAGCTTGAAAATTTAAGTAAGAATAAGCATAAATCTGTCAGATTGTCATAAAAATCCTACTAGCTCATTTGTGCCTCTCAGGGAAAGAAACTTGGTGTCCTTATCTGGTCTGGCCTATTATGTGATTTCAGTGACACACCAATGTCAGGGACTCTTAATTATCCAAACAAGCCACGCAGTTGTATCAAAGATTCACTACGTTGATCCTGGATATGGAGGGATTTTCTTATGAGGAGAGGTTGTGTGGATTGGGCCCAGACTCAGAAGAATGAGAGGTGACCTTATTGAGACATTTGGATTTAAAGAGTAGATGTGAGAGATTGGATTAAGGGTTATGGGGAGAGGGCAGGAATGTGGAACTGAGCCACGACAGATCAGCCATGATCTTATTGAATGGCGGGGCAGGCTCGAAGGGCTAGATGGCCTACTCCTGCTCCTATTTCTTATGTTCTTATGTTCTTATGTTTCCTCATGTGGGAGAGTCTAGGACCAGAAAGGATAATCCAAGGGGTCACCTACTTAAGCCAGAGATGAGAAGGAATTTCTTCTCTCAGAGGTGTTCTGGACCAGAATCCCAAATTACATTAGGATGCCACACTCGACCCCAAAAATCTCTCTATATTGTGAGGAAAGGATACATCCTTCCAGGAATAATTCCACTGAAAAAGTAGGAATCTTTTATAGTAAAACAAACTTTATTTAATAACAGTTTAAATATGACTGTGTCAAATGAATGAGCTTAACCATTAACAGTTGAACAATATTTAAAAATGAAAAGGTAATAATTTTAATTTCCGACATCACATTTTCAGCAACATTCATCTTACAGACTTAAGCTGCCACTTTAAATACAGTTAGCAACTTAAATATACTTGCTATTATGAGCGCAGGCAGTCTTGAAGCTTTCAGGGAGAGGTATTCTCATTTGTGTTTTTTTTGAGCAGTTCTCCTTTAAGTGATTGACCTTTTTGCTTTACCCCTCGGTTTATTTAATTTACTTTATTTCTTTAACTCAAAAGAGTTTGAACCTTAGGCTCCAAGCATTGAGATGTAAGGCTGATACGAGCTTCAAGATGACACTGATGTGAGCGCTTGCACAAGGTGTGATGGTGATGCCTATCACCACTCACACTGTTCAATGTCATGACAGGGGCCATATTTGATATTTCCCATGAGGAAGCAAATGCTGGTCTCATGCAACCTTTAGGGTTCTAGATGCCACTGAGACTCTGGGGGGGGGGGGGGCGGGGTGGGGGGGAGGGGCGCGGGGGGGCGGGGGGTCCACACATTTCATCTCTGTGAAGTTGAGAGGGCCCAATTGGGGATGTGACTATAGCCTCAGAGGGAAGGGTATGAGGGATAGCAGAGAGGCACTCACTAAATGGGGAGTACTTGGATAGAAGTCCCAGAGATGTTGAGGGATGAGGGTCAGGGCTCCATCTCTCATTGTCGTGCTCTCCTGTTTTCAGTACATGATTCAGGACAATCACGGAGCCAGTTAAGTTGGCTTTTCCACTTATTGCTATAGAGCATCAACAGAGACAGCAATGTGCCACTACGTGGCAAGGACCTGCGCCCTGCAGCCGTTGTGGGAGCAGCACCACAGATGCTACAGCCTCGTAGGAGACAGTATGGACAAAGGATCTTGCTCCTCCCTGGCCAGATCAAGTGCTTGCTCCTCATGAGGAGTGAGGGTTCTGAGCTCTGGTATAACTCCACAACACTGTGCCTGCTCATGATGCACTGCTGAAGTTTGTGTTGCAATGGGGAGAGTTTAGGCAAGATTCCTGCCAGTTCGGATGGCGATGAGGTGTTGGACACATAGGACTTGAGTGGGAGCTGGAGTGTGAGGAGCACAGAAGCTAATAGTGGGGTAATATGTAAGCATGGCTTGACGTTTGTTTATGAGACAGTGAGCAGCGAATGAGCATGGGGGGGGGGTACAAAGGGGAGGAAGAGAAACATAAATTAATAAAAAGAATGAGGGAAAGAAATACAGAACTCCAAGTAAAGAGAACCCAAGTGAGCAATGTCTATGAATGAAAGCGATTAAAATGACAGTGAGCACAAATGCCTCTGAAATAGTACAGTATGCATCTGACTCCCATTTTAACCAGTGGCCGTGTTCCTATCAGCTGGGCAGGAAAACCAGGCTGATGAATTCTATGCAGAGAGGACGGTGTTAACTCGTGCTAATTATTCCAGATATAGGCCAAATTTACAGCTGCACAAAGCTTTAGGCTTAGAGTTACTGCTTCCTCCCAATGTATAACAAGTGAATGAATATTTTCCCCTGCAATTGTTATCCTATTAGCTTTTTGGAATAGCTTGAAATACAGTGAGTGATGTACCAAGTTTTTGATGGGTTAACTTGTGCTTTGCATTGACTGATGTTCTGTGAAAAATACAGCTATTGTTTGCCATTAGACTGCAATGATGCAATGACATTTCATTGTAGGTTTTCACCAATATAATTTACTTTCATTTTGTATTGTTCTTTTTTCAATGCCATTGTTCTATGTGGTAACTTTTGTTCCGAGTGATTAAGCTGGTGTACTAGTGAGTAAGCTGATGAACAGTTTGAGCGGTATATGTTTTTTTGGGAGGAAGCAGCTGATTCATGCAATTGATGAAACTCATGGTTTGGTCTCTGGTCAAATCTGGTTATTTTCAGTCAGGATTGCAGCAGGACTACAACAACATGCCTGGACTGGAGCTGGGGAAATGTTCTGAGTATCAATTCGGTCATGGCTTTGGGAATAAATTGGACACTTGTGACACCTCAATGTTGAATTTTACTTCCAGGAACAATACCTTGTGTGTTATTTCATTGTAAATGTAGAGTCAAGCTGCATGAGCTGGCTGAGTGACTGGGAGTTATTTTGTGTAAAAGTGTCACTCATTGTACACATCCCTCCCCATTCTTACCCCATCAAAGTCAACAGAGAATGATAGTGGGTGGTGTGGAACACTTGATCCTGCAGGTTCCCTGACCCTGATCCTGACCCCCCCACCTACCCTGAAGCTGCATGAGTTGGGAGGAGGTGGCGGGGTGGGGGGTAGGTGGAGATGAGGTGGAGAGAAGATCTATCAAGGAAAGCATGGTATTCACGCCACTGCCCAGTACTTTCACAATCTCCGCCTCTCCATCAATATCACTGATATCCACACTAAACAAAATCAAGGGCTTGGCACTGTCAGGCCCTCCTCCCTTTCAGGAACACTCCTTCCAGTTATGAACAGTATTCTCAGATAGGCAGTGGTGAGATTTTACACATTTCAAATACCATTCATTTCCCCACCCCCAGCTGTCTTATATCGGCTTCCAGTCAAAGAACACCCCCATCTTAAAATTCTTATCTAATTTTCACATCCCCACCATGAACCATCCCTCCCTTTAAGTCAGCACGGTGGCACAGTGGCTAGCACTGCTGCCTCACAGCGTCAGAGACCTGGGTTTGATTCCCGGCTTGGGTCAACATCAGTGTGGAGTCTGCACGTTCTCCCCGTGTCTGTGTGGGTTTCCTCAGGGTGCTCCGGTTTTCTCCCTCAGTCCAAAGTGTGGCGATTGGGGGATTATCACAGTAACTTCATTGCAGTGTTAATGTAAGCTTACATGTGACATTAATTAATGGACGTAAATTTTCTGTGTTACGTCCTCTAAGCCCAAAGCACTCCGTACTCATTTAATTCTGAAATCTTGATGGGCGAGACTTAAATTGCCTAGGCTGAAAGCCCGGAAATTCTCGACCTCGCCTTCCTCCTTTCAGCTGCTTCTTAAAACCTACCCCTCTAACCAAGTTTTTGATCTCCTGCTCCAATATCTTCTTATGTAGCTGAATATCAAGCTTTGCTCTATAATTCTCACGTGAAGCACTTTGGTGCAGTTTTATTACATTAAAGATGCCAAGCTGTTGTTGATACTGGTGCGCAGTTTCTGCTGTGTCTGAGTCGGAGTAAATGAAAATGCTTCACGAGGTTAGGCTGTTTTAAAAGGATTGCCATTGCTTGGCTGCAGTGAGCAGCTTCATAATGTGCTGAGCCGGAGTATCATATTCCGTAGTAAATGCTCAAGGAGATGTAAGGTTGTCTGGGTGCGTTATGTGGACCAGAAATAAAAATGTAAAAAAGAGGAAAGATCTGATATCCTGCATTATCAAACAGCTACCCTATCTTGGAAACTGTGAGTTAACGTCTCCTTGGAAACTTTCCTGAGGTCTGTCATTCTTTTACCTCAGTGAGGCTAAGTTTGCCAGGTGCTGCATACAATGCTTGTCAGCTTTTAGTACATAACTTTTTTCCGGAGGGTGTTCTGGGGTCTAATCCTCTGCTTCATTTGATGGAGCACTGTAAGCGCCCTTCAATAGATCGAGGAGTGCTCTGTCTGGAAGACTTCATTTCATTCCAGTCATAAAATCATAGAATCCCACAGTGTGCAGAAGGAGGCCATTTGGTCCATTGAGCCTGCATCAACTGCTATCCCAACCAGGCCTTACTCCCATAACCACATGCATTTACTGTAGCTAGCACCCCCCTGACATTAAGGGTCAATTTAGCATGGCCAATCAACCTTCCCTGCACATCTTTGGACTGTGGGAGAAACCAAAGCATCAGGAGGAAACCCACGCAGGCACGGGGAGAATGTGCAAACGCCACACAGTCAGTGACCCAAGCCGGGAATTGAACCAGGGCCCCTGGCGCTGTGAAGCAGCAGTGCAAACCACTGTGCCACCCCAAGCCTTTATCTTAAGTCACCATAAGCTTGCAAGTTAGCAAGCTTATGTGAACTAACACAGCCCTTCAGGTGATGGCTGCAGCCCTATTAGTAACTGCAGCTTACTTTAAATATCCTGGAAGTTGGACACACATTTAGACTCTCAGATTGCTGGATGGGCTGAGGTTTTTGATGATTAAATTAACAAACGCAAACCATGTTGGTTTAGCAGGGTTGAACATGAATAATAAACTGTTAGGGTTTCTCAAAAAGACTTACACAACTGAAAAGTTTACTTTACAATTCAAAAGTTTGGAGAGAAACCAGGAAAACAATCTTCATATTAGTGATTATCAAGAAATAGAATCCCCACAGTGCAGGAAGAGGCCATTCAGCCCATTGAACAATCCCAGCCAAGCGCTATCCCCGTAACCCCACATATTTACCTTGCTAATCATCTTGACACTAAGGAGCAATTTAGCATGGCCAATCCACCTAACACACACATCTTTGGAGTGTGGGAGGAAACCAGAGCACCCGGAGGAAACCCACACAGACACGGAGAGAACGAGCAAATTCCACACAGACAGTGACCTAAGCCGGGAATCGAATCCCGGTCCCTGGAGCTGTGAGACAGCAGTGCTAACCACTGTGTCATCCCAAATCCAGTGGAAATGACAGTATATAAAAAGGAGAAAGAAGAGTATTTAGAAAAATAGGGAAAGACTGGAAATTTGCAGTTAAGGAGACTAAATTATGTTTGTCAAAGTAGTGCAGAAAGTTTTACGAGTCAAATAACCATCTTCCTCCATTTGGAGTACATGTCAATAATAACCTCAGCTGCCAGTTAAAGGTAACATTCAGCTTACTGATAATTCTTTTTGCTGCACATATTAAAGTTCAAATGTTTCTATCAATGATGTCCACAGTCAGAGAAATGTTTGCCTGAGTCCTGTTTGGATTTGCTACTGCTTTTTCTTCACATTCAGTTTGAGGATCTGAGCACCAGCCAATCCTTGGCTTAAAGGTGGATCTGGACTTTTTAAAAGTTTACTTATTAGTGTCACAAGTAGGCTTACATTAACACTGCAATGAAGTTGCTGTGAAAATCCCCTAGTCGCCACATTCTGTGCCTGTTTGGGTACACTGAGCATGGCCAATGAATCTAACCAGCACGTCTTTTGGGAGGAAACCGGAGCACCTGGAGGAAACCCACGCAGACATGGGGGGAATGTGCAAACTCCACACAGACAGTCACCCGAGCTGGGAATTGAACCCGGGTCCCTGGTGCTGTGAGGCAGCAGTGCTGACCACTGTGTCACTGTGCCGTCCCCAAATGGACTTTGCTGAGTATCAAAGCGCTGTGTGCATTAAAAAGGTCAGCACATTTTCTGAGACAAATACACAATATGCTTATTTGAACTGAGCGCAGATCTCATATCAGGAGGGTGGAACACTAATGTAATAATCATATTTCATCTTTTCAAATTCATCCTGTAAACTATATTTCATCTAAATTCACTCTTATCCCTATGGTTGAGTTTTCTCTGCTTGCTTTTCTTTAATTTGGTTTGAGCAGACTGAGATTGATGTTAGCCGCTCTGGGTCAGTGTATTGTTTCTTGTTTCGTGTTTTGCTTCAGATCATTGCCCTCCGCTTTTGAAAACATTGACTCATTGCTGTGCAGGAGTGCTCTGAACATCAGTTATTTGTAATACCTCATCACTCGTACACTTCCAGAAAGTCCACTGGATAATCATCAAAGGGGCAAGGGGAGGGGAGACTGCAGTGGGTGATGCTAACTTGGGAAATATTGGCATTCATGGGGTAATAAGGGCCTAAATATGGAGTTGGTGACCTTTTTGCTCCACCAACCCCATTGATTGGTCTGCTCAAACTTTCACAGAGGGCCTTGTTAGAAACAAGTGGGACACCTCTTCCACCGATTAATCAGGGCTCCAGTTAAAGCCCCTCTAGTTATTTTGTTCTGCTGCGTCTATTAATCTAAGTGCGCCTTTTCTTTAAATCTTTTCATGGTCAGGCAGTAAAGTTTAAAATTTAAGTTTATTTATTAGTGTCACAAGTAGACTTACATTAACACTGCAATGAAGTTACTGTGAAAATCCCCTAGTCGCCACACTCTGGCACCTGTTCAGGTACACTAAGGGAGAATTCAGCACGGCCAATGCACCTAACCAGCAGGTCTTTCTGACGATAGGAGGAAACCAGAGTGTCTGGGGGAAACCCCCACAGACATGGGGAGAATATTCAGACTCCACAGTGACCCAAGCTGGAATTGAACCTGGGTCCCTGGTGCTGTGAGGCAGCAGTGCTAACCATTGTGCTGACTTCTGCTCAACCTGGGCAGGAATTGCCAGGTTTCTGTGCTACTGCACAGTCACACAGACCAGAAGGAACATTTATCCAAATGACATATCCAAATGACATATCCAAATGACATAGGTAGAACATAGAACATAGAACATAGAACATTACAGCGCAGAACAGGCCCTTCGGCCCACGATGTTGCGCCGACCAGTTACAAAAACAATGACCCACTAGCCTATACCAATCCCTTTTCGTCCATAAACCTATCCAGAGATCTCTTAAACGCCCCCAAACTAGACGCATTTACAACTGCAGCAGGCAGGGCATTCCAATCCCTCACCACCCGCTGGGTAAAGAACCTACCCCTGACATCCGTCCTGTAGCTACCCCCCCTTAATTTAAAGCTATGCCCCCTCGTGCTAGCTTTCTCCATCCGAGGAAAAAGGCTATCACTATCCACCCTATCTAAACCTCTAATCATCTTATATGTTTCAATAAGATCCCCTCTTAGCTGCCTTCTTTCCAATGAAAACAACCCTAAATCCCTCAGTCTCTCCTCATAGGACCTCCCCACCATACCAGGCAACATCCTAGTAAACCTCCTCTGCACCCTCTCCAATGCCTCCACATCCTTCTTGTAATGCGGGGACCAGAACTGCACACAGTACTCCAAGTGCGGCCGCACTAGAGTAGTGTACAGTTGCAACATGACGCTGCGACTCCTAAATTGGTAGGACACCAATTGTGAGTTTAAGGGATGGCTGGCAGAGCCTGCGATCCAAATATTCCTCCCATATGTAATGGAAACACCTATAAACAAAGCAAGAGTGCCCCTTCTAATCCTGAAATAAATACTGTTGATTTCTACTGCTCAGCTTCACCGCCACGACTCCAGTCACCCCCTTAAAAGAGGCCAGTCACCCATTGTCAGGGATTCATGATATAAACTTCCCTAAAATTTACTGCACAAGTAAACAGGTCATTCAGCCCAACAGTTCTATGGTAACTTTCACACACCAGAAAATCATCTGCCCAGCCTGCTGCATCTATCCCTATCGCCACATCCCTTTATTCCCCTCTCTCATAGCAAACTTCCTCTTAAATGTATCTGTACTCCTCCTCCTTCAGGCATCATGCCTTAAGAGGACAGTGTAAGAGGTCTCACAACATCAGCAGTGCTCCAAAAGCTCGTGATTCCAAATAAACCTGTTGGACTTTAACACGATCTTGTGAGTCTTCTTACAGGGCCCAGACCAGCCCAACGCTGGCATCTCCACATCAAGAGGCCAGCAACCATGGACTTCCATTGGGTTGGCCCATGGTTGTGCTCGGCAAAGTACGGCAGTGTTTTGCCATTGCTTTACGGTTGACCAGGAAACCCTCCAGCTCTTATCGCCTGCCTTGTTGGAAGGATTTACAGGCTGATACTCAATCTGTCTGACCATGTTATAACCATCAAATTGTGAAGTAGGACCTGAACTGGAGCTTCTGTCCCAGAGGTAGGAATGTTACAGTGTGCCGCAAGACATGTATCTATATTCTTGACCTCAACAATGACTCCTGGTGAAGAGTTCAACATTCTAACCACAGTCTGGGTAGAAGAGGCTTTTTTCTGAATTCTTTATTGGAGCAGCAGTGACTATTTCATATAGGTGTCCTTCAGGTATGGATCCTCCACAATTGGAAAAAATGGTCTCTACATCTCACTTATCTAACCCTTTCACAAATTTGAAGTTCTCTACAAGGTCACCTCTTAGCCATCCCTTTTCTAGAGAAAAGAGCCCAATCTTTCATTCTTTCACAAGAATTATGATCTCTCTGTTCTTTGGGGGCCTCTGTAAACTTTTTGAAACATGGAGCCCAGGTAGGGGACAAAGTACACCAACTGAGTTTGGGTGAAGGGGAGTGAGACCATGTAAGACGAGCTCCAAATTGCTGTTTAATGGTAGAATACTAATGAAGGAGAATGACTTGGTCCACTTTCCACTACAAAAAATGCCGCAAAGAGTTTGAGGGGGACAAGACTCCAGTCACAGGCCATGTGAATCGTGTCTTTGTCTGGGATCAATTTGAAAATGAAAAAAGGAACAAAAAAAGCTAAAAAAAAATCAAGATAGGAACAAAAAAAGAATAATGTTAAGGACCAGATCAGAAATTCTAAGGTATTTTATGAAGTTAGCCTAGACTCCAACTTTTACTTTTGATTTTGGCATTAGGGTGAGCATAAGGTGTTTCACTCCAGGTATGATGCAATTGACCTACCAGGAAGCTTTAATCAAATTAAATTTTATTTAAGAATGCAGTTAGAATATAATAAACAGAATTAGCATAACTTCTACTAATTAAAATACTTAAACATGATGAAGTATAATTCTTAACAGCTAGTTATCTCTATTATCCATTTTCACAGTATCACCCATAGGCATAAATCCCTTTGTTAGAACCAGTTAGCACAGAAATCAAAGATGCTTCCATGGGTTCTAGCGTTTTGACGCTTCTGGAGAGTGATCTAGACAGGTACCTGTCTTCTAATTATCACACAGCAACTTCCATCCCCAGATAGCAGAATCTTAGAGAAAAAAGCTTATTTCTTGGCAGATTCTAGTCTCCACTTCAGACAAAACAAGAGATACAGAGAAAACAACCTCTCTGTAAAAATTCCAAAGGCAGAATGCCTTGAGTTCTGCGTGTAAGCCCAGTCATATGACCTTCCTGTCAATCAACCTAATCTATCCCTATTCTGCAATCCTAGGGGAACATTAAAAAAAAACAGACCGCCCTTATTCAAGATTAAAACAAACATTCTAGCAATTATACTGCTGAAGTAGCAATAGAGGAGATGATGTTTATTGACCGGGTGCATAGAACAGGCCCTGCACAAGAAACGAACTGAAATACATTTCTTAAAAGCACAGTAATGTCACAATAATATAAAATCAGAGAACGTGAGGACAAGGTGAGAACTGGATTAAAAGAGAGAGATCAGGGCAGCAGAATGTCTGCATTTTGTTGCTTATTTTCCAATTAAATTGTAGTTCATGTGTATGGGGGCAATTATCTCAAAAAAAATTCTAAGTGTCGAATTCACGTAAAAAATGGAGTAAATCACACTGGTTTATTCAGCAGGGGGTTTCAAAATAAACCTCCCACACTCTGTGTACTGCAGGGTGCCTCAATGTCAATCACGCTGCATATCAATGGGTGGGGCCTAGTCCCACTAGAGAGACCAGCAGCAATGTACTGAGGGGGCCACTGCGCACGCGCCGATCTGTCAGCTGGACCGTTGGCTGGCTCTGTGACCTCTGCATCACCGGTTGTGCGACGCCCCCCCTCCCCCACTCCATGGCCCAAATTCTGGCCCCCTGATGTGTCTCCCCCAGCCTATCTCAATCTCCCGCCACCCCCTACCCCTGGCAGCCCGATCTCCCACCCCACCCCGATCCATTCCCCACACCAGCAGTCTCTGACACCCCCCTCGCTGCTCTGACCAGCCCCCAGCAGGCTGCACCACCCCCCCCCCATTCCAATGGCCAGCCCAGATTGGTGGCCCCCCTCCCACTGTCACAGATGGAACATAGAACACTACAGCGCAATACAGGCCCTTCGGCCCTCGATGTTGTGCCAACCAGTGGAACCAATCTAATGACCCTCTAACCTAAACTATTCCAATATTATCCATATGTTTATCCACTGACCATTTGAATGCCCTTTGCTGAGATCCCAGTGCTGAGCGACAGCGGGACTCCCCTACCCCCACAGATCACCCCCACCCAGGGCCCTGGTTCTCCATCAGGCCCCACCCCCATTTGGCCATGCTCCCTTGTCACTGCCCTATGCCTGATGGGCATTGCCAATGTGCTGGGCATTGGCACTTTGCCCCTGCGACAGTGCCAGGGACCCATGCTACTGGCAGGGTGGCAACGCCCTGCTGACAGCTGACCCTCTGAGGGGTATCAGTTGCTCCCCCTCCACTCCAGCGGGTCGGGTGGCCAGCTCCCCGTAAGTGGGAAGCTATACTAAACCCTGCTGAAGTGAACCACTCCTGACTGGGTGAGGGGGGGGGGGAGCAGGGAGAGGTTGGGGGGAGGCTAGTGGGCCAGGAAATTTCAGTCCTGAGCCCGCTAATAGGATATAGGTGACATTTAAATGAGCCGTTGAATATATTAGGCAGCTCTGCACCCATTTCTGGCATGGAGCTGATGGCGTCAGAAATCCGATGCTGGGAGACGCATAGAGGCCATGGTTCCCAGTGTGGAGCCCACAAAACAGCCTCTGCTCAACTCCCCTGGCCTGCTGCACCTCAAAAGCAACACAGCTTGATGGGAGAATCACCCGTATCTTTTACGTTTTAAGATCAGCATAGAGTAATAAACACTTGGCAACTGAATATATTTCGGAATAACGTGTGAAGTAAAACCTTGGAGATCAGCCAAGAGACTGCCATTTTCCTGCAGATTACACCCTTAATGTTCTTGTAAACATTAACACCTATTAAAAATACTTTTATGTGGATGTTGAATCACCTGTGGTTCAATGACTTTATAGGTAAATACTAATTCAGTAAATACTTGTAACAGCTCAGCTAAGTCTTATAGCCTTCCTACACCTGGACTATCTAAACCACTCACCTTAATCTTTAGGTAGCAGACTGCTATAAACTTATCATTGGAAACCTCTAGGTTCTATCTGTCAACCTGTGTCATAAAGCAACTTTAAGCCATTTCTGTAGCCTCTAAATGATGTTAGTAAAAAGCATTTTAAACTTAATATAACACTTTACATTCTAGAGATAAGGAGAGTTGCCTGTCTACAAAATTAGGCTCAAAGTGATTGACTGGCAAAGCACTCTGTGAGATGTCAGTTATGATATCAATCACTCATAATTTAATATCATGTATTTTATGGTAAAATATGAATTAAGGTAAGCTAACATATTCTATAAATCTCACAACGAAAATTAAATCAGTCATCATGATTCATTTTCCAGTGAAAGGTTTGACATAGTTGTTGCAATTAGTGCTTTAAAGCGATTTAGCTGCTTCACGTCAGAGCACATAGAGGCTGCAAGAGTCAAAAATGGGACATTAATGGATCCAACCTTTTTAATACAAAAGCAAAGCTGCAAATTGAGAAACCCACAGCATTAGATTTATTGAAATTTTCTGTCATAAGTCTTGTTCTGTGCTCTTAGGGAGGCGAACTCCTGTCATTCATCCAAACAGCTATTGTGTCCCTTGGTACATTTCTAATAACCCTGCACAAGAAAAGGTCCAGCATCTACACTGTGGAATCAAGCTAGAAGCTGGAAGCTAAGGGACAAAGGAAAGGAGATATATATGCAAGTATCCACTTCCAGTCACGAGGTTATACTGTTACAGTTTCTGTGACATCCATTAACGCTAGTAGGTATAAAGCAGCGCGTGTCAATTCTCTTCAAAGTAAGTTATTCACACTGCATCGCAGGGTGACTGGTGCCACTGAACTTGACAAGCTATGTTTGGAATTTGTAGCTCATACAGAAAGTGTTCTGATCTCCTTAGCGACCAACAACTTTAAAAAGAAATTTAAGTTTCCAGTGACCAACGATCACACAACAAGATTTCAAGTTTTACAACTTTTACTGCAACAAACAAACTAAAAACAATCTTGATTAAAAACTTTCTAAGTTGTCCAAAGTGATTCTTAACTCCTGTCGGTTTATTTCTGTTCCTTTCCTTTCCACCTGGTAACTCTTAACTCTCTTTCACAATGAGAGTTTTGGAGATCCTCTCTCTAACCCAAGCTAGGAAAATCTTCCAGTCTTGTTTTAAATTTCCACTAATTTGGTCTTGCAAGTACAACCTCCCATCCACATTCCTGTGCAAGTGAGCCATAGAGACTTATCATCTCTATCTGTTGTTTTCCTCAATCTTCTTTGTCGTGGCACCCACTGGTTTCTTCCACCATGAAGATTGATGCAAAGTAACTATTCAGTTCCTC
The DNA here is from genome assembly GCF_965287045.1 of Carcharhinus amblyrhynchos. Lineage (NCBI taxonomy): Eukaryota > Metazoa > Chordata > Chondrichthyes > Carcharhiniformes > Carcharhinidae > Carcharhinus > Carcharhinus amblyrhynchos. Next base: position 129,987,128 of record NC_137327.1, read on the forward strand.
TGCCATTTCTTTGTTTCCTATTATTACTTTTCCAGCCTCATTTTCCAGTGGCCCAATGTCTATTTTTGTATCTCCTTTATTTTTTGTATAGTAAAAAAATGCCTTCCTCTGTTCTTTTATATTACTAACTAGCTTACACTCATATTTCATCTTCTCCCCTGTCCCCCTTACTGCTTTTTTAGTTGTCCTCTGCTTGCTTTTAAAAGCTTCCAATCCTCGGGCTTCCCACTAATCCTCACTTCTTTGTATGCTTTTTCTTTTGCTTTTATACTGTCCTTGATTTCCCTCATCAGCCATGGATGCCTCATCCTCCCCTTAGCATGTTTCCTCCTCTTTGGGATGAATTTCTGTTGTCCCTCCCGAATAACTCCTAAAATCTCCTGCCATTGCTGTTCCACTATCTTCCCTGCTAGGCTCCATTTCTAATTAATGCTGCCCAGCTCCTCCCTCATGTCTTTGTAGTGACCTTTATTTAATTGTAATACCGTTACATCCGATTCCAGCTTCTCCCTTTCAAACATGCCTTTGTAAAGTGCCTTTTACAACCTCAGGATGTCCCAAATGAAATGCTTCTGAAGTGTGGTCACCGTTGTAATCTTAAATATGGGGCAACTCCAAACAGCAATGAAATAAATGACCAGGTAATCTGCTTTTAGTGATTTTGGTTGAGGAATAGCTATTACCCCTAGTTTTCTTCAGATAGTGTCATGGGATCTTTCACATCCATCTGAGGGAGCAGACGCAATCTTAATGTATCATCCAAAAGACTAGCATCATAGGGGGAGGTGGAGGCATATTGGTATTGATGCTGGACTAGTAATCCGGAGAGGCAGGGGGAGCTCTAGGCTGCCCCCCGCTGCCACCCCCCCAGTACCCACCCCCCAATACCCACCCCCCAATACCCACCTCCCCCAATACCCACCCCCCAATACCCCCCCAATACACCCCACTCCCACCCCAATACCCCTCCCAATACCCCACCCCAGTACCCCCTCAATACCACCCCCCTCAAATACACTCCCCCCCACCCGCCCCCAAGTCTCTGGAGACAGATTTGAATCCACAACCTTCTCAGTACAGGGACAAGAGTACAACCAACTGAATTACTGCCGACATTCTGTTACCTTTGATGTAGCTGTACTCATTATGTTCAATTATACTCAGGCTCTTATGGAACAGTGCGTGATCTTAAAGAGAGAATAAATAAAGCTTCAAAACAAAAGTAGAAAAAGTTAGAGTGAAAGTGACCTTATCGGGAGTCAGTTCAAATCTTGAAGAGGATCCACAGGAGAAAGTGAGCCACAACATTCAATTCGGTGAATGACAGATTGGGAGAAAATTAGTTTCCTTTAGGATATTTCTGAAGCAAAACAAAATAAGGTTCAAATTATTCATTTTATAAAATATGCAGTCGATTTATCCTGAAGCTTTTCATTAAGAGACAGTTTCTCATGAATAATTGCATATTTGTAAAACAAATAACGGAAAACAGTGGAGGGGATAATAGTTTACATATTTATCCGGGTGCACCGGTGTCAGTGCGATGGAAACCCCAGACTTGAGAAATTGCACACGGCATGATTCCGGCTTCAGTTCTAGGATTAGACTCGAATCCACAAGTGTTCTTATTCAGCTGTGAAGGTATAACCAAACCACTTATATTCAAATCTAGATTCTACTTCAATCAGGCTTTGATCAGGATTATACTGAAATCAAACTTATGCTTGCTCTGGATCAGATTAGGATTTGTTACGATTCCCATGGAGACTGAAAACATTTAACAAGAGTTTTGACTTCTCGGTCACCTATGCAAGGATTTGCAGGACAAGATTTCATGTTTTGAGACTTTTTATTGTAACAAACCATCGCTGTTGTCTCACAACGTCATGGGCCTGGGTTCAGTTCTGGCCTTTGGTGACTGTCTGTGTGGAGTTTGCATATTCTCTGCTGTCTGTGTGAGTTTCCTCTGGGTGCTTTGGTTTCCTCCGACAGTTCGAATGACACACTGGTTAGGTGCATTGACCGTACTAAATTTTCCCTCAGTGTGCCCGAACAGGCGCCGGAGTGTGGCGACTAGGGGATTTTCACAGTAACTTCATTGCAGTGTTAATGTAAGCTTGCTTGTGACACTAATAAATACACTTTAACTTTAAAATCAATATCAACTCAACATTACATAGTCGGAAACTAAGAGACTTAACTGCAGTAAAGGTATCCCCCGCTTTAATTTATTAACACAACTGAAAAACTTTCACCATGTTTATACCACACTCTCCATTGACTTGTAGTCTTAAGTTTAACATCCACTCCTCCTGATGTTAATGAGGCCCTTCTTCTTGTTTACCAAGGTGAATTGTCCGGTGTCCTTTTAAATCAAGCCCTGTCTTCAGACAGGATACCCCCTTGTAAGGTTCCTTTCAGTGAATCTGTGGTCTCTATCTTGTCCAATCTTTGTTTCCTCAGACAGGGTTTCTGTCCTCCCCAGCTCTTCACTGAGTGGTTAACGCAAAACTGCTTGGCTTTGTGACAACACCCTTTCTCAGTTCAATTTTTCCAACATCATGCGTTTGACAGACTCTGAGAATTCCAGGCCAGCCGCCTTGCCCGGGTCCAGGTGTTAATGCTCACTTCTAACCTCAGAGCTTTTACCTGGGGCAATCAGATGACATGGGTTTGTAACCAGGCAGTGTTCAGAACAACTTCACCTTCAAGTTTACAGAGAGTGAAATGTGGGAGACCAGCCAGGAATGCATTGGAGCAACCAAACCCAGAGGTAGGAAAGAAATGAATGAGGGCTTCAGCAGCTGGTGTGTTGAGGCACGGTTAAGTCAGGTGATTTTCACCCAAAGCGCCTTTTAGTCCTGCTCTTCTCTGTCAAAGGTGCTGAAATTCCAGGATTATCCTAACATCACAGGTGACTCCGGTTTCTGGTTTCTCCAAAAATCTCTGGTGGAAAGACAGTCTCCGAAGTTCATCTCGGAGACTCTAAGGTTGCAAACAGACTATCTTAATCTCAGACAGGGGAGGTGATGGTGTAGTGGTATGGTCACAGGACCAAGGTATTGCGCTGGGCACCCAGGTTCGAATCCCACTGTGGCAGAAGGTAAAATTTAAATTCAGTAGAAGTCAGGAATTAAAAGCCTAATGATGACCATAACACCATTATAACACCCACTCAACACTTCTCTGGTTGTCGAGGATATTGGAAAGCAAACAGCTTCTCTGTCCAACTGCCCAACAACTGAAGCTCGGGATTCAGGTACAATACTTTGAAGATTGATGGATGTCCATAAATGACCATAGAATCCTACAGCGCAGAAGGAAGCTATTCAGCCCATCAAGTCTACACTGTCCACAATCTCACCCAGGCCCAATCCCCAAAACCCCATCCACCTACCCTAGCTAATCCTCCTGATATGAAAGGGCAATTTAGAATGGCCAATCTACCTAACCCACATATCTTTGGACAGTGAGAGGAAACCAGAGTATCCAGAGGAAACCCATGCAGACATGGGGAGAATGTGCAAACTCAACAGGAACGGTCAGTGACCTGATACCAGAATTAAACCCAGGTCCCTGGCGCTGTTAACTACTGTGCCATCATGCCACCTACCACAGTAGCACAGTGGTTAGCACTGCTGCTTCACAGCTCCAGAGACCTGGGTTCGATTTCCAGCTCAGGTCACTGTCTGTGTGGAGTTTGCACATTCTCCTCATGTCTGTGTGGGTTTCCTCCAGGTGTTCCGGTTTCCTCCCACAGTCCAAAGATGTGTGGATTAGGTTGATTGGTCGTGCTCAAATTACCCTTAGTGCCCTGGGATGTGTAGGTTAGAGGGATTACGGGTAAACATGTAGAGATATGGGGATAGGGCCAGGGTGGGATTGTGGTCGGTGCAGACTCGATGGGCTGAAGGGCCTGTTTCTGCACTGTAGGGTTCTACGGTTAAGTAAATGATGTTAGCTGATGCATTGTATTTTATAATCTTTTCTTAGGATTCACTATTAGAGCTAAGAGAACGTTTTCTATCTTTTATAGTCATTAATGTTGCGATATATTTATCCACTTTAAAGTGTATTGCAAGTTAAATTATTTTGTAATGAACTGGGAAATGAATTATCAAGATAAAAATCTCTTATAATTATCTGCATGCAGTGTAAGAAACCACCTCTCATATTTTCTCAAAACGGGAAGACAATTTTTGAAGAGCGCCCCTGTACCCTTATAATATTCAGATAGTTATAACTTGGCCAGTACAATATTTAACAGGGTATCTGGAAGAGAGTAATATCACTTAATAGTTGTCTCCCTGACAAGAGAAGTGTTTTGTGTTCTCAGACCCAGAATAAGTGTCTGTGAAGTGGCTACCCGGATGTCAGGTGAGGGTTATTGTTGAGGGATTGCTTTGATCTGGGATAGTGGCAATTGGAGCTGGAGTCATAATCCATATCAGGAGGGGGCCAGGGGTAAAATAATGTTGAATATCAGAGGTAGCAATATCAGAATAGGAAAACAAGCCTTTGCATAGCACAGTGGCACAGTAGTTAGCACTGTTGCCTCGCATCTCCAGGAACCTGGATTCAATTCCCAGCTTGGGTCACTGCGTGGAGTTTGCACGTTCTCCCTGTGTCTGTGTGCATTTCCTCGGGTACTCTGTTTTCCTCCCACAGTCCAAAGGTGTGTGGTTTAGGTGCATTGGCCATGGTAAATTGTCCTAGCTCTGACAAAAGGTCATCTGGATTCAAGATATCAGTTCTTTTGTTTCCTTACAGATGCTGCCAGACCTGTTGAGATTTTCCAGCATCTTCTCTCTTTGGGTTCTAAATTGTCCCTTAGTGTTCCAGGATGCATAGGTTAGAGGTATCCCTGGGGTAAATATGTGGGGTTACAGGGATAGGGTTAAGGTAGGATTGTTATCATTGTTATCAATGGGCTGAATGGCCTCCTGCACTGTAAGGTTTCTATGCGATTGACTCCAATGCATACTCAAGAATAGAGATTGGTGCGTGCGTATTAAATCCTTCCTTTCTTTAAATCCTTTCTCTTTGACCAGGCTTTTAACCATCTGTCCTAACATCTTTTTAGTTGGTTCATTTAGTCAGTTACATTTTGTGAAGCCCTTAGACACCTTACAACATTAAAAGTCCTATTGTCATGGATCTGATTTGTGTGTTCCTTTTCACTGCCAGTGATCAATAGTTTTTTATGTAAGGAGTGAATTTTTCTTACCCTTAGAAAGATTAGCCCAAATAAGTAATGCCAGCAACTGCTTTGTGTGAATTTCATAAATAAAGGACATTTATTATCATATATTTACTCCAGATGCTTAATATGTAATATTTCACTCACTCATTTCATACACACTATCACACTCAAAGATCAAATGCAGATAAAGGTTAAACAACACAATCATAATTTATAATTGTCTGTCTTTTCATGGCAGGCTTGTAGTTTCTTAGATAAGTTAATATTTTGTTTAATTGAATGACTTGGCAAGTTGAGAGGTCTTAGTAAGCTGTAAAGCTTCTTGCAGTTGTACATCCAGGAGGTTTGTTGTCAAGTGAACTCCAAAGTTATAGTGGTTTGTTTATTTATTAATTTGTGTCACAAGTCGACTTACATTAACACTGCAATGAAATTATTGTGAAAATCCCCCAGTCATCACACTCCAGCATCTGTTCGGGTACACTGGGGGAGAATTTAGAATGGCCAATGCACCTAACCTGCACAACTTTGGACTGTAGGAAGAAACCGGAGCACCCGGAGGAAACCTAGGCAGACATGGGGAGAACGTGCAAACTCCAGACAAACTGTGACCCAAGCCAGGAATCGAACCGGGTCCTTGGAGCTGTGAGGCAGCAGTGCTAACCAGTGTGCTGCCCCCAGAATAGGGAGAGTCCTTCTCCCACTGTCAAGATATTCCTGTTTGTTACCTTGGCTGCTTGGATGAATTGCAATGGATTTCGGTTGAACTCTCTCTGTGCTATAGCTTCTGCTGTTTCTTAAAAACAAACAGAAAGTTCAAAATCCTTTCCCAAATAAGGTTGGCAATTAGGTTGACTATACATCCTGTGCTGTGTACATCACACCCTGGGACAGAGTGTGTCTCCATCTTTGAAAGGAACATGAAATTGATGTTATTGTTCTGAATTAGTTTCAGGAAAGGCATTGAGACTGGAAGTTTCCCTTTGTTCCTCCTTGACACAGGCGATGACTCAGCTGATCCTCAAATGATTATCTTTTTGTAGCCTTTTGACGTCCGTTTTTGTAAAATGTAGAAATAAGTCTGAAGTTTTGAATATAAAGCGAGCAGGCACAATACAAATGTAATTTTCTATTGTTGAGACACACACTTGTAAACGATGAATACTGTCATAATTCTTGTCAGTATAAGAAAAGGAAATGGTGCAGCGCTAGGCAGCTATTACTAAATAATCTGTTACTGAATGTGCAGAAAAAAGTCATTTAGTGTAGAACATTGCTACACTGACCTTTTCTTCAGCTGGACTGTAGCTATTGATATCATTAAATGGGACACAGATGTTTAAATAGACGCTAAATGGAATCCTAGATCAAACTGATGCAAAGCAGCCTGTACAATAGACAGTCGCACAAAAAGAAAACAGAGTCTGGACATACCATAATGAGATCAAATGCTTGAATTTCTTTGCTGATTGTTAAATGAATGATGTAGCAGGGATTGAGTCTTTAATGCAATAAAAAGCACAAGTGTCAGCCTACCCAATGACACTTACACATCAAAATGAAAATTGATTCTGACAGGCCAACAGCTCAGAGCTGTAACTCAGACTCCACGCTCTGGTCACAAATGTGCATCATGCTTTGATAAAAACTGTTGAGATTTGAAGCAATACTAAAGCAATTGTTCTTAAATAATAAATTTAAGATAAGTTAATGCAAAACATGCAAAAATTGAAATAAAGAAAGATATGTAATACTTTATCTAATTAGCTAAATTGGTCTTTTTGAATTCCTCTTGAAATTTCAGCTGCTAAGAGCCTACCTTCAGCACTAATTGGACAATATTCTGTCCAATAACTCTTTAAAGGTCACACAGAATTACTGTGCCATTGAAATAATTGGGGATCATCTCATTGGCAGAGGAATTTAACTCCAACATGTCCATCAATTCATTAAGAACGTCGCTCAGAATATTTTCTATCTTCCAGAGGAAACCATTCCACAGCGTGGAAAATGCCATCTTCCATTAGATCCCATTTCCAATGGGCTGAGATAAGATTATTATAAATAGTTCTCCTTAAAATGAAACCTCCCCCTCTTTCTAAGTTGCACAATAGCAATTACATTATTTAAGAGCACCAGGGAATTACATCACAAAAGGACACCATCTGACCCTCTTCGCTTGGCTGATGCTGACCTCCACTGGTATAATAAACTCTAACCCCATTCCCTGCATCTCCAAGATCTACCAGGAAACTTTCTTCTGCTAATTGCCTTTATTTAGATAGGATACAATGACTGGTTGTTGAAAATTCACTCCATTTTGCCCAAACACTTTAGAATGATGTAAAAAGTGCCGACAGTTCTATTGCCACGAGCCATAACCCCATCTCACCTTGCATCACATCCTGCCACCCCAACCCATGCAACAGCCCCACATATGTTACCAGTGGATATTGGGGTAGTTGGACAATGTTTGAATGATAGTACTATTAGCCTGTGCAGTAATCACCAAGCCAGGCAATAGTGAGTGAGCTCCAAATAATGGGACACCTTGCCCTTGGTGCTTAAACCCAGTAGCCGTTTGGTTGAGATGATTCCAGATTGGCAGGACAGGATGAAAGAATGGATTCATTCCATCAGCCTGGACTAGATTCAAACCCAGGTCACAGTTACAAAAGGTCAATGTTCTAACTCGTTGAGCTACCCTCTGTTTTTAGATCACATAATCCGGCACACAGAAGTTCCTGTTTTGTTACACTGCTGGCCTCTATCTACACAAGGCAATAATCCAACTCATGTGGGCTCAGATGAATACATCAACCACAAGAGCAAAGTTCGGGCTTGTAACTGTCAGTTAAAGCTTGTCTCGTACTCATCATCTGTTCCTATTTATTAATGATATGAATTATTATTGCAGTCTGCTTTATTTGTCTTCCTTTTTTCCTCTCTGGAAGGTGGTGATGAAAGATGGGCAATGGCTCCAGAAGTAACTGGTATCTTACCCAAGTGGCTATTCCCCTTGGGGTGAGTCCTACTCAGTAAGTGGCAGCAATTTATTCAATTAGGAAGACATTGCATGCAAATTTAATACAAACATGCTCAAACATTCAATACTATTTAAGAGATGGAACACTATGAATGTTTTTTTTCCTCCCTAGCCCAAAATATGGAGGCTAACTGTAACACTCTTACTGCCGTCATAGGTAAAATTGGTTAATTCAGTGCAGACTGGGTATTGAGCCTCAGACCTCGCGAGTTGATATGACTAATGTTATGAACCCTGCTGATTTTCAAAGTCAAGACATCTCAAATCCTTGAAGAGATACTTGGAACGCCAATTCTTAACTGTCATAGTGGCACAGTGATTAACACTGCTGCCCCACAGTGCCAGAGACCTGGGTTCGAATCCCAGTCACTGGCATGTGGAATTTGCACGTTCGTCCTGTGTCTGGGTGGGTTTTCTCTGGTTTCTTCCACAGTTGTGCTGCTTAGGTGCATTTACCCGAACAGGCACTGTAGTGTGGCAACTAGGAGATTTACGCAGCAACTTCATTGCAGTGTTAATGTAAGCTTTACTTGTGACTAATAAATAAACTTTAAATTTAACTTCTTACTTTTGCAATTTGCAAAAAATGTGAGAAAACCGATGAACCCTGATTTCAACATCTGTCTTGTTGTAAATTATGCAAATAAAACATTTATTAAATTTTAAAACACACAAGAAAGATAACAATAAGGAACAACGCTTAAAATTAACTACAATAATGGTTAGCCAGGCAATATGCTGAGATTATCCTCCCACGCCCCAATCCAAATTTATTTACTTTAAACTCAGACAATACACCTTCCCTTAAACAACATCCCATAGGTTTTAACACTGTTGCCAAAATATTACTGCTACGCCCACCCGAGGCTTGTAAGATTGCGCCTGAGGCCAATGGAGAATGTCGTTCTGTAAGCCTCACCTGCCCCAATTCCGGAGTGGCATGCCAGTAAAATCAGGGCCAATGAACCAAATCCAGCAACAGTAACATTTACCATACAGAACCTATAGCTTTCCTTTGGGAATCTTTCTTCCAGTTTAGGATAGAACCTATGGGGTCTGAAACAGACAGATTTCTGCTTTCTTTTGTGCGAGAGCCCTGCTTTGTAATTGTGTATGATACAATCTAGTCCCTAGACTGCTAGTCTCCACATTTCTTAATAAAGTATCTCTTTCACCCTGCTACCAGACTAATCCGCATCTCATAACTCCTCAGTATAACTAATTCCCTATCAGTTTCTTTTTTATCCCGTTCTTTACTTTTCATTTCATTCCAACTTCTTAACACTGAGTATTGACTTGGAACTCAAGGTGCTTCATACAGCACTTTCAAAGCCTATGACCACTATCATCTAGAAAGGCGGGGGCAGCAGGTACTTGGGAATACCACAACCCGGAAATTCCCTTCCAAGCCACTCACCATCCTGACTTGGATATATATCGCCATTCCGTCATTGGCGCTAGGACAAAATCCTGGAACTCCCTCCCTAACAGCACTGTGGGTGTACCAACACCACATAGACTGCAGCAGTTCAAGAAGGCATTTCAGCATCACCTTTTGCAAGGGCACTTAGGGATGAGGAATAAGTGCTGGTCGAGCCAGTGAAGTCCACATCATTTGAAAGAATAAAAAGAATAGTACCTGACCATGGAATCTATTTATACAAAAGGCTAATGGGGCAGCTTGGTTGAATATTTAATTGTACTGTTGTGGTGATTTGAAGTGATTTGAAAATGAAAGATGTATTTATGATGTGGAATAAATACTACATTATGATACAGCGCAAGAATCCTTCACTAACTCAATAGTATAGCAAAGTGGTACTGGGAATATGGCTCAAGAATCATTAAGAACATTTTCACTTCACTTGTGGTTGGTTGTAATGCCATTACTCTATCTCTTACAGAAGAACCTAACATAAGAATCAGGAACAGGAATAGAGCATTCAGTCCCTCTGGCCGGCTCTAGCAGTCAATAAGGTCTTGGCTAATTTAATTGTGGATTTACTTCCACCTTCTCATCTGCCTCCCAGAAATACTGACTCTCAAAGATCAAAATCCTCTCTTAGCCTTGAATATAGTCATAAGCAGGTTTCCTAAGATGTCACCTCATCAATTTGGAAATCTAAATGCACTACGTTGACTAATTCCCTTTTATCAATACAACTTATTACAAACATCTCTTAAACATTTGTCAAACATGATTTCCCTTCACTAAACCCTGCTGGCTGTTTGATTGTATTATGACTTTTTTATAGAAGTTCCACAACTATTTTCTTAATAACAGCATTTCCATAATTACAGATGTCAGGCTAATTGGCCTATAGTATCTTGTTTTCTGTCTTCCTCCTTTCTTGAATTATATTCATGACCAACTTTGCTTTGGGATATCATCAGAGATTATGGTCAGTTGTTTAAAGCTCTTCTTTCTCCTACTGTTCTGAATAGTGAAAGGAGACACAGGAGCATTAGTAAAAGTTACAGACTATCCCAATATTCATACCAACTATAAAGATATAATTATCCATAAAATGTCTACAGAGCAGAAGAAAGCCATTCAGCCTATCAAGCCATTACCGACTCTTAAGAGCACCATACCTAGGTCTACCCCATCCTTGTGCATTTACCATGGCTAATCCGCCTAATCTACACATCTTTGGACACTAAAGGGGAACTTAACATGGCCAATCCACCTACCTGCACATCTTTGGACTCTGGGAGGAAATCAGAGTACCTGGAGAAAACCCACACAGATATGGGAAGAATGTGCAAACTTCACAGACAGTCACCCAAAGGCCAGAATCGAACCTGGGTCCCTGTCATTGATGCAGCAGTGCTAACCACTGTGCCACCTATTCTGCACATTATTCTGACAGATCTATCATCCTTTAGGTTTTCGCTTTCTTGAAAGTAGCTCTTGATTAGTGTGTAATTCACCTACTTCCAGTCTGTGGATAGGAGCCAATTGTCATACCATTGGTCTTAGTATAGGAATATAAAAACAGTTAAGTCAGCACAGATTGGCATCAAATCTGGGGACATCTCTGACTCAACACCAAACTGAATAAATGCACATGCTAACTGAGCCATTGGAGGAAACTTAGAATTATTGATCTCCAATGTCTTTTCCTTCAGAAATTACTTGATGGTGTCAACTTAGTAACTATTGATTTCAGTGAATATTAATCCTCCAGAGCAAAAATGAAAGGGTGCATTTGGGAGATGCTGCATAAATTAAGGTATTTTGTAGAAACAAACCAAACAAACAAATCAATGGCTGGAAAATTCCGGTTGTTCGCACCCAGCTGCCAATGAGGACAAAGAATCTGACACTCAGCCAAATCTCCGTTCAAAGCAGCGGGACCGGAGAATCCCACCGGCATGAATGGCTGGAAAATTCTAGCCAATTATTTTCGATAGGACGCTGATCTGATGAGAAGGGTTGTGTCTTTTTTATTTTAGTTTTACACCAACCACTCACATAGAAACACTTGTTTCGAATGGTGACTTTGGCTCAAATAATTGTGGAAACATTTTATTCAATTTTTTTTTCTGAATTCCTCTCCATATTTCTCGTATTTTCTTTATTTATTCACCCTCATTTTCTTTGGTGGTTTTCCCCCTCTCTGTGATGCTGTCTTTGTTTTAGCTTTCCAGCCATGCTTCCAACATCCACTACATAATCTTCCAGAATCAAATCAAGCCCCATTTGACTAAGTGCTCTGTCTAGAACATGAATTATACTCTATAAGCTTAACCTGGTCTGAAGTGATTTCCCTCTCTGCTGTGAGCAGATAATGTCCTCAACGTACATGGAAGGGCTGGAGACTTCTCAACCAATTATTGCCCGTACATTGGAACAAAGGGAAAGATGGAGGCTATTTAACCCCTGAAGCTCATTCAGTTAGATCCGTAGGAAAAAAAGGCAAAATAGAAGCATTTGGCCTTTTGAGTCTGCTTCATGATTCATTATGATCATCAAATTCAACAGCCTGATCCCAACTTCTCCCCTTTTCCCTTGCTAACTCCAGCTCAGAACGATGGAATGAAAGTCCCCTCTCTCTGCCATGAGGGATTTATGGAAAAAAATTAGACAACAAGTTAAGGAACACTTTTTGCCCCCACTTCCTCTCCGACTGAAAGTATCAACTCCCCAGGTGTCTTACAGCCTCTCATTCCTTAACCAATTATTCATATGTGTGCCAGCACAGGCAGTGCCCACTATGTTACAGCGGGAGGCTTCAGAGCCAAGGCCAGTCATGTTCTCACCCATTCCCATGTTCTTTTTATTTAAAGGGATGGATAGGATAGAGGTGGAGAGACTCTTCCCGCTCAGAGAGGATAATAGGACTAGGGGGCACAGCCTCAAGATAAAGGGGGGGCGGTTTAGAACGGAGTTGAGGAGGAACTTCTTCACTCAAAGGGTGGTGAATCTCTGGAATTCTCTGCCCGTTGAAGTGGTGGAGGCTGCCTCGCTAAATATTTTTAAGACGCGGGTTGATGGGTTTTTGATAAGAGAGGGGATTAAGGGTTATGGGGAGAGGGCGGGAATGTGGAACTGAGCCACGACAGATCAGCCATGATCTTACTGAATGGCGGGGCAGGCTCGAATGGCTAGATGGCCTGCTCCTGCTCCTATTTCTTATGTTCTTATGTTCTTAAAGACTAGAACCAATATAGATATAAAACAACACAAACATGTCTAGTCTTGGGATTCAACATAACAGCCACCACTAACAGCAGCACAGGCCGCAGGTCACATACTGCTTTACATCCTGACTCCATGCTGACACGTGTACACAATTTGCATTTTCTCTTGAAGTGATATTTCAGCAGTAACTTCCCCCACATTCAGAAGATTAAGAGAAAGGAACAGCAGCGACATTGCTGATTAAAATTAAACTAGCAGTGGGCCTGAGGAACACAGTGGCAGCTTGAATAGCTAACTTGCCATATGTTGTTATTGCTGATTTTGGGTTAATTGGCTCTTGCAGGAGTAGAATGCATTAAGATGTGTTTTTTTAGATTACAATATTAATCCACTTTACAGCAACTGAGGATTGCTGATGTTTCAGATACTGAATTACAACCATCCAAGTGAGATTTGAATGAGTTTTTTGGAAAATAATTGAATACAGAGAAATGTATTTTATTTTTGGAAAATCGTGTTAAAAGGTAGAAATATTCACTGAAATTGGTTTGTAATACTAAATATTATAAAGTGCCATTCTTGTACACTGCAACAGCATCTTGCGAATGATTTTAAAATGTCTAGTTAGAAATAGGTTGGCAAAGGACTTCCATGAAGAATATCCTGTTTAGTAATATGGTTAATGAAGACAAGTCATTTTATTGTCTTTACTCATGCACTCAAGAATGTAGATCACCATAAAAACATTTACTTTTGATGTGCTCCAAATTCAGTTTTACCATATCCAATGGGATTTTCCAGCACCTCTCAGGCTACTGGAGAAGATAAGATCTTACTGTCTGGTTAGCTGGTCATTAAGAACATAAGAACATAAGAAATAGGAGCAGGAGTAGGCCATCTAGCCCTTCGAGCCTGCCCCGCCATTCAATAAGATCATGGCTGATCTGTTGTGGCTCAGTTCCACTTTCCCGCCCTCTCCCCATAACCCTTAATCCCCTCTCTTATCAAGAACCCATCAACCCGCTTCTTAAAAATATTTAGCGAGGCAGCCTCCACCACTTCAACGGGCAGAGAATTCCAGAGATTCACCACCCTTTGAGTGAAGAAGTTCCTCCTCAACTCCGTTCTAAACCGCCTCCCCTTTATCTTGAGGCTGTGCCCCCTAGTCCTACTGTCTTTTTTGAGCGGGAAGAGTCTCTCCACCTCTATCCTATCCATCCCATTCATCATCTTATACGTCTCAATGAGATCTCCCCTCATTCTTCTAAACTCTAACGAGTACAAGCCTAGTTTATTCAGCCTCTCCTCATAGCTCAATCCCCTCAACTCCGGTATCAGCCTAGTAAACCTCCTCTGCACTCCCTCCAGGGCCAAAATATCCTTGCGCAGGTGCGGCGCCCAAAACTGCACACAGTACTCCAGCTGCGGCCTCACCAATGCCCTATACAGCTGCAGCAAGACCTCCCTACTTTTATATTCAATCCCCCTCGCTATGAAGGCCAGCATCCCATTCGCCTTCCTGACCACCTGCTGCACCTGCAAGCTGGGTTTTTGCAACTCATGCACAAGGACCCCGAGGTCCCTCTGCACCTCATTCTCACTACTTTAAAAATTTCACCCTACCTTCCAAGCCCCTCCATTGTCTCACCCCTCCATATCCCTGTACTCTCTTTCAGTCCAACAACCCAATGGGATGGGGCAGTACAGTGGTTAGCACTGTTGCCTCACAGTGCCAGGGACCTGGGTTTAACTCCAGCCTTGGGTAACTGCTTGTGTGGAGTTTGCACATTCTTCCCGTGTCTGCGTGGGTTTACTCTGGGTGCTCCAGTTTCCTCCCACACTTCAGAGATATGCAGGTTAGGTGGATTGGCTATGCTAAATTGTCTCTTATGTGTTAGGGGGATTAGCAGGGTCAGTATGTGGGATTATGGGGATAGGGCCTGGGTGGGATTATTGTCAGCGCAGGCTCAATGGCCAAATGGCTTCCTCATACTCTGTAAGGATTCTATGATAACCCATCCAATTATAGAATCCTACATTGCAGAAAGAGGCCATTCTGCCCATCAAGACTGCACCGACCACAATCCCACCTAGGTCCTACTGTCATAACTCCACACATTTACCCTAGCTAGTCGGGCCTCTCCAGTCTCACTGATTTTATAGGTTCAGCCATTGTAGTTTTCTGCTTCCAGCTGCCTAGGCTTTAAGCTCTGGAATTCCCTCCCTAAATCTTTCCAGCTCACTATCCTCTATTAAGGCAATCTTAAAACTAATCTCTTTGAACTAACATCTATTCATAGGCTCTGATGGTTGTTTATGTGGATCAATGTTATATCTTGTCATATTGTGCTCCTGTGAAGTATACTGGGATGTATCACTGTGTTAAACAGTTTCAACACCAGGTTAAAGTCCAAAGGTTTACTTGATATCACAAACTTTCAGAGCGCTGCTTGTTCATCAGGTGAGTGGAGAGTTAGGTTCACAAACGCAGCACGTACAGTGCTCGGTGATGTTTGAGGGCTGCCTTGGAGAACACTTGCCCGAAGATCGGAAGCTGAATGCCCTTGGTTGCTGAAGTGCTCCCTGACCAGGAAGGGAACACTTCTGCCTGGCAATAGTGGCATAGTTTCCGTTCATCTGTTGTCAGAGTCCTCATGGTCTCCCCAGTGTACCGCGCCTCGGGACGTTCTTTCTTGCAAAGTATCAGGTAGACAACATTGACCAAGTCACATGAGTATGTACCATGTACCTGGTGGATGGTGTTCTCACATATGATGTTGGCATCTGTGTCGATGATCCAGCATGTCTTGCAGAGGTCTTGGGCAGCATGATAGCACAGTGGTTAGCGCTGCTGCTTCACAGCTCCAGGGTCCTGGGTTCAATTCCTGGCTCGGGTCACTGTCTGTGTGGAGTTTGCACATTCTCCTCGTGTCTGTGTGGGTTTCCTCCCACAGTCCAAAGATGTGCGGGTTAGGTTGATTGGCCATGCTAAGAAATTGCTCCTTAGTGTCCAGGGAAGCATAGGTTCGAAGGATTAATGGGTATAATATGTAGGGATATGGGAGTAGGGCCTGGGTGGGATTGCGTTCAGTGCAGACTCGATGGGCCAAAAGGCCTCTTTCTGCACTGTAGGGTTCTGTGGTTCTATAGGTTGCTGTGGCAATGGATTCAAGACACATGACAGCACAGAATCACTGAGCAGCAACTGATAGTCAAGTGCATGAGGATGGCCTCAACCAGTATCTTGGGTTCATATCACACCACATGTAACCCCTACCATTTGGCCTGGGTTTGCAAAATCTTACTAACTGCTGTGGCTTGAGACAATTTACACCTCTTTAACCTGTGATTATCCCTCTCTCCACACGCATTGCCTGTACCTGTAAAGGCTTGATTACCTGTTAAGATCCACATTCCTACCATTATCTTGTAATTGAGTTTGAGAATATATACGCTGTGTTTGTGAAACATACCTCTCCACTCACCTGAAGGAGCAATGTTAACTTTTACATTTGATTTTGGCATTAGGAAGAGCATAATGTCTTTCACTCCAGGTATAATTCACAAGATCCACTAGAAAAATTTCATCAATACAAACTTTACTTAAGAATACAGTTAGAATATAACAAAAATAATTAGCATAACTTTCACCAAAGTACTTACACGTTGCAAAATATAATTCCTAACAGCTAGTTATCTCTATTGTTCCAAATCAGCAGTATCACCCATAGACATAAATCCCTTCTGTAGCACAGAAACCAAGGATGCTCACATGATGCTAGATTTTCAGCCTTTAACACTTCTGGACAGAGATCCAGACAGCAGTTTTGAGACAAGGATATATCCTCAAACTTCAGAAGAAAACCTAATCTCTGGCAGCTCCCAGTCTCCAGAGACAGAAAAGAGAGGCACTTCTTCCTCTCAAGAAACAAACCAAATTTGAGTTCTGTGTAAGCTTAGCTGTACCCAGTCATATGACCATACCTGGCAATCATCCCAATCAAATCCAATGTGCAAAATCACAGGAGAACACCAAGAACAGCAGAACAACATTAGCTCAGACATAGCAATTATGCTGCTGTAGCAATACAGGATGCTAGCTATAGACAGAATGACTCAGTGCATAGAACTGCTACAAAGGTTCCTGCACAAGAACATGACTCAAATACATTTTTTTAAGGCATAGTATCATCACAGCTGGAATTCCTTGCCTCCCTCGGTGTGTCTTTCCTCTACCAATTTACAGGCATCAGCTCATTACTATACCTTGCCCTTCATTTCTCATCTGTCCTTGTGGGCAGGATAGCACCGAGACCAAATGGGGTCTGACCCTTTACCCAGACTGTAAGAAAAAGCTCAGAATCACAGAAACAATAGCTTCCACGTTCAGTGTGGTCTGCCGTCTTCTATTACTACTGACCTTTTATCCTTGGTAAGCTTCTTTTCGGAGAGTGGGTGCAGAGTTGATGGGCTGAATGGCCTCTTGCTGCATAATGGAGATTCTATGAAATCGAATTTGATAGAAACCCAGACGGGTTGTTGGACAGATACATTTAACTAGTGGCTCTCAAACTCTCACATCTATGTTGTTTTTTCCATCTGCAACACGGGTTGGTGATGTGGGCAGGTAGGTTTGGTGTGAGCTGAGGACAGAATATAGACTGTGTGTGAATTGCAGAGCAGGCTGGATACATCACCTGTGAGAGGAGTGTACATGGAGTGCTGGGCCCTGTTGAAACATCAACACTTGGCCATAAATTGATTTCTCGGGCGTTGTACTGAGTGGGGTGGGAAACTCCTCCTTCCCAAGGTTCCCTAATAAAAGATTTGATGGATTGCAAACTTCCTCTGGACAATTAAACAGTAATTTAAATCAGTAACATCAGATGGCTCCAACTGTGTTGCATCAATAGTTATCCACACAAAAAAAAAGTTTAATTAATTAAACTGCTTCTAGCTTCTGGGTAACTATTGTACAGATCCACACTGATCCTACCACAGGACTTCCCTCCTGTCCAAATCTATAGCCAAGTTCCGCACACATGAGGACGGTCTCAACAGGGATCTTGGGTTCATGTCGCACTATCTGTAACCCCCATGACTTGCCTGGGTTTGCAAAACCTCACTTACTGTGCTGTCTGGAGACAATACACATCTCTTTAACCTGTGATCAGTGCTCCTTCCACTCACATTGTCAACCACTTCAGGTCTTGAACAGCAGGTTAGGTGTAAGGATTCACATTCTAATCAGTAATCTCTAAACAGTCTGTGCTTTATATGCTCTGTCTGAGGCCAGAACTCTCCATTCACCTGACGAAGGGACTAACCCCGAAAGCTTGTGCGTTTACTATCAAATAAATCGGTTGGATTAAAACCTGGTGTTGTCAGACTTTTTACCAAATCTACCCCCTCAGAGCAGGCCTGACTCAGCTCCCCGATGCCTGACTGGACATTCCCCCATAGCACCACCCCCACCAGGACTAAGCTGCTCTGTCCTGATCTCACTTGGCCTGAGTCAGAAGGTCAGGCTAAAAAAAGGGTCAGCTGGATTTTTTGCTAAGAACTTTCAAATGGAGTGGCCATATCAGCCCATCAGAATTACAAGCCCAATTTAAATACCAGCTTTCTTAAGAACATTAAAACATTTAAGCAGCAACATTTTATTGGGGTATTACACAGCATCATAATTTAGATAATGATCTGATTATTAACCCATTTAAAAAGGTACTGAAGAAGCTTTAGAATGATTACCTGCTCACTTGTGATTTCACAGCATCATCATGTGGTCAAAATGAGCATTGCAGGGGAAAATACTGCAAGGTTAAAACCTTGCCATTTGGTATGAGGGATGGGGCAACACAGTGGTCAGAACTGCTGCCTCATAGCACCAGGCACGCAGGTTTGATTCCTGGCTTGGGTCATTCTCTGCGCGCAGTCTGCATGGGTTTCCTCAGGGTACTCCCGTTTCCTCAGGGTACTCCCGTTTCCTCCCAGTCTGAAAGATGTTCTGGTTAGGGTGCATTGACTCAAAACAGGCACCAGAGTATGGCAACTAGGGGAATTTCACAGTAACTTTATTGCAATGTTAACGTAAGCCTTACTTGTGACTAATGAACAAACTTATTTGAGGACCAAACTCAAATCCAGGACTAAAGGCCTTTTGCTGGATAGCACTGTTCTTTTTAAAAAACTGGGTGACAGCAATCTTCATACACCTAAATGGCTTGGAGACTTGAGACAACCTACAGCAAGCACCTCAATTAGGGCACAGGGTGGTTTTGGGGGGGGGGGGCGGTGGTGGGTGGGTGGTATAATCATGTGCCTTCAGAAAATACTCTAAATTTAGTGGAAGAAACATAATCCAACAGCAGTGCCCTCTCCTAAGCCAAATTGCCCAGCACTGAGTGCTAATCAAAACCTGCTGGGTTGTGTTTGTATGCCCAACAAAAAAATTGTTCTACTTTGATCCTTAGAGGCATGATACTTCTGGCAAGGGGCAGGAGGTACAGCAGAAATACTTAGGGATGTCCTTAAAAAAAAGCATCTGAAGAGTTTAAGCATTCTCATCAACACATGGGCATTTTGGCTTGTTACCAAACAGAATGAAGGCACCAAACAGAAGGTGTTGGGAACATAAAGCTCTTTGGGGAAAATGGAAAAAAAATAAAAAGGAGTTGCAGTTGACTGAGTAACAACCATGTGCTTGTTAAGTAACTGTTTAGTCACAGGGACAGAAATTAAGGAGAGGGTGTGGGTAGTGGTCATCACTGGACTAGTAATCCCAACAACTAGGATAATGCCCATATTTGAAACTCATCATTGGATGCTGAAATTGGAATAGAAATCTGGAATTAAGCATCTAATGACCATGAAACAATTGTTGATTGTCATAAAAAAGTTCCCTAAATGCCCTTTTAGGGAAGGAAATCTGCTGTCCTTACCTGGTCTGGCCTATGTGACTTGAGGCACAGCAATCTGATTCTTAAAATGCCCTTTCAAGGGCAATTAGGAATGGACAATAAATGCTGGCCCAAGCAGTGACACCTACGTCACAAAACAGTAAAAAACCAGATCAAGTATAGTTCTGGATGAGGATAAATACTATCTAGGAGATAATGGAGCCTGCTTGGGTGGACAAGATTGGAATTTTAACAATGTCTTGTGTACATTTACAATGTATAAAGTGAACATTCATGATTTGGCAAAGTGCTGTCTCAAGACAATGGTCTCAGAACCTGCCCTTGAGTCATCTGTGATCAGTTTGTGGAACGCCACAGCACCACAGAACAATCTAGCCAACCTTGTCAAGCACCATCTGCCCCACATATGGCAAGAGTCTGCAGATCCCATGTTGGACTTATCAGCCATTTTAGAACCCACTAAAATCAGAGGGGAAGCAAGTCATCCTCAATTTCGATGCCCAAAACAACCAGGGAAGAAGTGGAAACAAAAACCCATGGCCAGAGGCATTGAAGATGCAGCAACATTTTTGCACACAATAACTAACAGCATGGTGTGTATATATATCATACTGATAAACTTTATTTGTTTGTAACTTTTATAAAAGTACAAGACATATACATTTAACAAACAGCAAGCAAGTCAGCAGGAGACTACAGTTAAATATGATTGAGGCAGCTGCAAGTTGCAAAATTAGCTTGACAATAGAAATATTTCATAGGTAAACACAATTATTACAGATAAATACAAGATAGACTGACCACAAGATGCTTCACATCTGATTTTCAAAAGGTTAATACCGCAGGATTGAAACAGCAACTCTGAGGTCACAATTCAACCTGATTATAAAGTTGAGGTTTAGTTGACAAATCAGGAAATGTGTCCACAGATGCACATTCGGGTCAATTTAAATTTCAGCTGATTATTTAGGATATGAAAAGCTAGCATCTAGTGAACTAGCTACCTGCCATTCAGGCACAAGGCTCTAAATGTCAGATCCTTCTTCTGGAAGATGCAAGAGATTCTCTTTTCCCTGCCGAAGAGCAGCATTTTGCAGTTCCAACATGACAATTTTCTCCTCCAACTCTTGGTTTCTTCTCTGAAGCTTGGCTGAAACAAGAAAGCTTAAGCTTTAGAAATCAGGCCCAAACCCTCATGTTTCATTTTCTCTCACTGCCTCCAAATCAATTTTTGGCATGCTGGAGATAGATCCTTAAACATCCACAATAACATTGTCTAACCCTGGAGAGCAATGTGCTGAACACCACAATATATAATAACAGTTTAAATGAGATGAGGAGGGGATTGGGAGCCTGAGGGAAAATTCAGAGCAGAGAACAGGAGGTGGAGAATGAGTGTGCAACTCAAAGACAGAAGCAGCACAGGTGAAAGTGTACAGCATAGGAATTTCAAAAGGTACTTATGAAAATGCAAGGAAAACAGTAAATAAAGCTGAGGGTACAGATAAATATCCTTGCTATAAAGGAAGGTTGTCTTAAATTGGCAATTCAACATCCCTCAACATAGGAATATCAGGTAGGATAAGGAGGGGAATTAAAAGGTGGGATGTGTAGCATCATTGGTAAAACAATTACAGTTGAGGGGTAATGTACAAAGTAAAGCATAAATGAGGCCACGTGAATTGAGCTAAGAAATAAAAGGGGCAGCCACACTGCTAGGAGTGTACTATAGACCCCAAAATAGTGGGAGTTCGAAGAGCAAATTGTAGACAGATTCCTAAGTGAAATAACAATAGAGCAGTAATTGATGGGGACTTCAATGACTGATATCAGTTGGGCTGAGTATGAACAATGTGAAAGGCAAAATTCATACACTGCATTCAAGCCAAGATTTTAGCCAGCCCATAAATCCAACCAGAGGGGTGCGAATCTAGATTTAGTTTTAGAAAATGAAGTCGAGCAAGTGGATGACGCAACAATAGGAGATCATTTTGAAGATAGTGACCATAATATAGTTTGATTTAACATCAATATTGGAAAGGACAAAGATAGAATAGGATGTAAAGTTCTAAATTAGGGGAATACAAATTTTACAAAGCTGGGAGATGAGCTGACTGGTTACATCTATTAGAAGCAAAAAACTTACATCTGTGCCGGGGCCGGGGGGGGGGGGGGGGGGGGGGTGCAGGAGAGAGAGAGAGAGAGGGAGAGGGAGGGGAGGAGGTGATATTCAAAGGCAAGATTTGACAAGCAGTGGTCCCACAAAGAAAAAGGTTGTACTGCCAAATCTAGAGCACCCAGTTATCCAGAAGCATACAGGTCAAGAGAGCAGGAAAATAAAGTTTGACATTCTGAAGATTTAATACTGTAGAAAGCCTAGAGGAATATATAAATTACGGGTGAAATAAAAATAGAAAATTAGGAAAGCAACAATGGATACAAAAAAAGGCCAGGTAAAAATCAGAAAATCCCAAGATAGTCTGACACATGAGTAATAACTAAGGAAAACATGGAACATCATATGTACATAGTAACTTGTGGCTGAATTCAGCAGATGTGGGTAGGGATCTGAATAAGTACTTTGGTCTCTGACTTCACAGAGGAATGATACATTCTAAAGGGTGCAAAATATGAGATTGAATAAGTATGAGAAGGACTGGAGAGACTTGCATCCTTGAAGGTGGATAAATCACCAGGGCCAGGTGGAGTGTATCCCAGGCTATTGAAAGTAGTCAAGAGAGAAAATAGCAAATGCTTTGAAGATCATTTTTCAATCCCCAGATGCAGGCAAGGTCTCAGAGGACAAAGTCTGTGGACATTGTACCATTATCAATAAAGTGGGGAGGGATAAGCTGGTCAGTCTGAGTATAGTGGTGGGCAAATTATTGGAAACAATTCTGATACACAGGATAAACTGTCACTTAGAAAGGGGCAGATTGATCAAGGTTAGGCAGCATGGTTTTGTTAGAAGATAGAATTAAGTTCCTCCCTTTATTTTCACCACACTGTTACAATGCATTTGAGAAGGGAAACAAAGGAAGACTCAAACAGATATTGAAAGGGGGGTGGGGAATGAGGGAGTATGGGATCTTGAAGTAGGGCCAGTATAGTCACGATGAGCCTCTCTCTGCACCATAACTTGATGGTTCTGTAATCACTGTTTAAATTATTGCCTAAATACAGGACCTTTTTGAATGCTAGTTTGCTTCCTGGATCTTACAGTAAGAAGTCTCACAACATCAGATTAAAGTCCAACAGGTTTACCTAATAGCAAACGCCACAAGTTTTTGGAACGCTGTTCCTTCATCAGGTGAGTGGAGAGTTCTGATCAGAAACAAGGCATGTAAAGGCACATACTGTTTACAGAATACTGATCTAAAGACGCGCATTCTAATCAGCATTCTGCAAACTGTGTATGCCCTGTTTCTGATCAGAACTCACCACTCATCTGACGAAGGAACAGCGTTCCAAAAGCGTGCGGCATTTACTACCAAATAAATCTGTTGGACTTTAACCTGGTGTTGAGACTTCTTACTGTGTTTACCCCAGTCCAACACCAGCATCTCCACATCCTGGATCTTAAACAGGGTAGCATAGTGGTTAGCATGACTGCCTCACAGCACCAGGAATGTGTGTTCAATTCCAGCCGCGGGTAATGAAGAGTCTGCACGGGTTTCCATTGGGTGCTCCTGATTCCTCCCACAGGTGGATTTGCCATGCTAAATTGCCAATAGGTTAGAAGAATTAGTGGGGTAAAGTGGGAACGTGACCTGGATACAGTTGTGAAGAGTCAGTGCAGACTTGATGGGCCAAATGGCCTCCTTCTGCACTGTAGGGATTCTACATGTCCACATGGCCTTGAAGGTGGAAAGGACAAGTGAACAAAGGTGGTCATGCATTACTGAGAATGCTTTCCTTTAGTGGGTGAGGTACTGAATGGTAAAGCATGGGTGTATTGATGGAATTGTATAAAACACTAGTTAGCTCACAGCTGGAATTGAGATTGTTCTAGTCACATCACAGCAAGGATGTCATTGTTTTGGGGAAGTGCAAAGGAGATTTACTTGAATATTGCCAAAACTTGAAAATTGCAGCCATGAGGAGAGATTGGATAGGCAAGGGTTATTTTCCTTTGATAAAAAACTAGGGGGTGATTTAATTAAGTTGTTAAAAAAAAAATGAAGGGCCCACACAGGGTAGACAGGAAAGGTTTGTTTCCCCTAGTTGAGGGGTCAATTACCAGTCAGCACAAATTGAAGGTGGTTGATAGAAAGACTAAAGGGCACACAGGGGTATCTGGAATTCATTGCCTATGTTAATGGTTGAGGATGAAACACCCAGCCCATTTACAAAAAGCTACCTGGATCTACACCTGAAATGTTGTAACCTGCAAGGCTATGGGACCAGGTCCTGAAAAGTGACTAGTTTATTTTCACTTGTTTTTGGTCAGTATAGACATGATGGGCCAAATGGCTTTTCCTGCACTGCGACTTTGTGGTTCTATGACCACATTGTTTAAATTAATGGCTTCAAATGGTACTTTATCACAGTGCTAGTTTGCTCCCTAAAATCTTAACTGGCACTTAGCAGGGTCAAGATGTCTTGATTTCATATTTGGCTGGCAGTTCAATAGTGATTTTAAAGACACCCATTATGGGAAAAGTGACCACAAGTGAAAAAAAGAGAGCTTAAATTCCCACAATATCACTACCTGCGTGACAAACTGTCAAACGGGTTTGTCTAGCTAGAATCGGCTGTGCTTGATCTCAAATACATGACTATACACCCAAGCCTATAACAATTGCATTTTTTGAGATACTTCCAACATGAAATTTGCTGTACAAATTGTGAATAAAAATGTAATGTTCTTCTTTAGCTAGACTATCCATTGAGATCAAATACTTTTTGCTGGTTGTTCGATATCGGACACAGTTTCTTGCCAACTCAAAAAAATGACAAACACCATATCCCAAATGTTTTGCTGAAGCATGACAGACAATTCTGTTAAACTGCAGAAGTTGATGTACAGACAACCTGAAGGCTAAATTTTGTGCCTTGCCAGGGGAGGAAAGCAAAAAACCCTACATTTCCTTGAGGGTTGATTAAAAGAATGGCCTGTGTAAAAGAAATAAAAATCAAGACTCTTACCCACTTCTTTCTGTTCAGATTTACATGTGTATTTTGCTGTTTTATTCTGCAAAGAGAGAACATTCTGAACAAGTAGAGCCCACCATTACAATTTAATTCTCTTTTCAAGCAACACAAAACTGTACAATGCAAAAACACAAGACTGGGCATTGAAGCATTACTCAAGATGACAGCCAACCAACAGGGAAGATATGATTAGGGGTTTTCTGGGAAAGAACACTTGAAAATGTCCCTTGTTGGATTGAGAAGTCCCAAATGGTACCCAAACAAAATCGACCTCAGCCAATGGTGTTTGGCTGGTCTGCTCTGAAGCCAATCTTGAGCTTTGGTGAAAGGAGATAGACAAACGAAAAAAAACAGGTGACAGTTCTCTATATCTATGGGACTTAAAATTAGAAACCAAAATATAACATCCAAATCAGTCTCCTGATGCTGTTTGCAGGAGCCTATTTGCATTCCCAATTAAAAAAGTGACCACGCTTCAAAAGCAAGTCAGTCATCAACACGAAGCATGTTAGGACTGGGATTGTGAAAGGTGCTACAAAAACCAAAGTCTTTTTCCTGCAAGGGAAAAATGTGTGCACAAAGCAGACATAGCAATTGGCCACTCTGCAGAATAATGAATCAAACATTCATGCACCCAAGTTTTTGATTTAAATACCACAGGTAGCCAATTTCTGACATCTTGTGTGTGTGTGTGTGTGTGTGTGTGTGTGTGTGTGTGTGTGTGTGTGTGGGGGGGGGGGGGGGAGGGGGGAGAGGGAGAGAAGAATCTTCCCATCAGTTTTTGTTTCATGTGGTCAAAGACATTTACATACCAATTTGACTTTTGGTTCCGAGGCTAGACTCTTTCCTGCCTTCACCCCCATCTTCTGCTTGCATTTTGCCAGTAATGGTTTTGTTTTCATTTGAAACTTGGTAGTCACCTCTCCTGTAAAATAAAGCAGTAGGATTTGACAGAATGGATTTTAAAAAGTGCAAATAAAAAGGAAGACACAATACTCAAAAAAAACTATCAAAACTAGAAAACAAAACAGCAGTCCCCAGAAAATTTTGTGGCAAGTAATGCTGCTTATACAAGACACATCCAAGGCAGAAAATGATAGCAAACCAATTGATAATTAAAACTGGACACTACTTACTAAAAGCACCACTGAAAACTGGTTCAGTCATACATGGTTCGTGAGGTCAAAACTGCATCAACCATAAACAAATGAACCAAACCACACAAGATTTAAAATCACTGGAGCTCTAAGGGAGTGGACACATTGTGTTAAGTAGAAAATACCCCAGTAGGGGAAGGCCAGCATTATTGAAATTAAAAAAGAGGATGCCAACTTTCAAGTTGCAGCCAATTTAAAGATGTACATTAGTCTTACAAACAGAAACAGTTAACAGGGAAATCAGCTTAGATATAGAGAAGCAAGTAAAACCACTCAATTCTATAGCAGGTTAATGCTGCTTTGGAATATGCTGTCATTTTGCCCCGACTTTAGCAATACTAGTTGTCCTTTTGATGGGCATATATCCTACTACTTCAGATGTGATGAGACTTTTGTAATTTAAAAGCATACTTTTGAAGGTACACTGCAATTAGTGCACTAGACAAAATGTGAACACGCTCAGACACTCAGATGGACACATGCACACCTCAAGAAAGGCCCCAGATATTTTTCCAAATAAATTTTGTGACACTTGCATTTCAACAGCTGTATAAAATGGTTAGGAATTAAGTGCGCAAAAGATGTATTCACTTATGATCTGGGTGCAATTGGTTTCAAGTTAGTATTCACCCCAGCAGGTAATATTCCCTGAAAATAATCCTAAAGACAGACTGTAAAGCCAATATAGAAAACAATGATTTAATTATACCAGCAGTCTTTGATTTCTTTGGGGGTGGACTTGGTGTCCTCTTCTGTTCCATTGCACTGTTGCGCCGTTTTATGCTGGTCACATCATTTTGAGAGGACAAAACTAAACAGTTGTCTTTCCGGTTGACATGTGGATGATCAACCTTACCTGTGGAAAAATAAGTTAAAATCGTAAATCTAAAATGGAGGAACATATTCCCACTGGACTAAATTGGAGGGGAATAGGAAGAAAATGAAGTGCAAAACAAAATTCACTAATTAAAAAGATCCTGGATGGGATTTAAGCCAACAAGATGATTTTGATCACTCACTTAACAGAATGAGCAGATAGCCAGAATAAACTTGTAACTTTTACAGAGCAACATCAGTTCAAAGATGGTACGAAATATAAAATGCAAGAACAAAGACAGAAATAACTAGTCAGGACCCAAATGGATTAATTTCAACACATTACATCTTCAATTATTCAGTTCTTAATATTAGAAGTCCAATAACATGGGTGGCAAGTTGGCAACGATTAGCACAGCTGCCTCAGTGCCAGGGACCCAGGTTCAATTCCTGGCTTGGGTCACCGTGGAGTCTGCACATTCTCTCATATCGCCATGGGTTTCCTCTGGTTTCCTCCCAGTGCGAAAGACGTGCTGGTTAGGTGCATTGGCCATGCTAATTCCTCCCTCTGTCCTTGAACAGGTGCCAGTGTAGCACAACTAGGCTATTTTCACAGTAGCTTTATTGCTGTGTTAACACAAGCTTACACGTGACACTAATAAATAAACATGAATCAATTATTTAGTGCTGCAAAGATTGATGGAAATTTGAACAAGGCGGCTTTGGAATGATAGCTTTAATGTATCTTAACATCTTTGAGTGCTGCAAAATTAACTGTCCAGTGAAATTGGATTTGTTCAGCCCCAAAGTATCTCCCTTAGCTAGGTAGGCAACAATAACATAGATCATCAACTCTACTTATTCACCCACACTGCTCTGCCAGAAAGTACATTGTGCTATATGGGGATCACAGATTCCCAAAAGTGAAATCTTCCTAAGAGCAATCCGCAATGGCAGCAAAAGGCATTTCTATGCATAGTTATTAGTTCAATGACTTAGGGTGATATTTTAAGAGGTCATGTTTAATTCTGGGAAGATTAAAAGTTTAATTGTAGAAAATGGATGGGAGAAAGCAACTAAAGCAGCTTGAACATGGAACAGATTGGGGCCATGTTGAGTGAAATGGGTTACAAGATCATAAAACAACACATGGGGCTCCTTACCAAGGGAATTAGAAATGAAGTGTCTACAATGCTTGCAAAGAAATGCAGCCCAGAGGATAGTTTTATTTTCAGGAGTTAGAGCCCTGGAAGTATACATCACCATGAAGATGGACAGAATTGTGGGTTTTGATTTCTCTGTGCATTTGCTTGGGGAGTGTTCTACAGTTTGGAAAGGGCTATATTGAAAAAAGTGCTGTTGTTGCTAGGCAGAAGTGTTGCTGTCTGCTGGCTCAGTATAGCTGGGGCTTGGAAGTCCTGAGAATGGGGCTAGTGGCAGGTCACTGGCTCTAACCTGAAACCGGGTTAGGGCCCAGGCACAGTCCTGGGAATCGCCTGTAGTTTGCAGTAGCCTGAGTAATTGGAGTTTGGTACTGCCCCTGGATTTCACCAGTCTGGTAAAGCTAGGCAGCTGTTGAAGAGCTGAAATTGTACAAGTCGAGGTGGGGATGCAGACTGAAATTCAGAGAATGGAGTCTCAGGAAATCAAGTTGTTTATGAATGCCTGGGTAGGCTGCTGAGTAATTCATAGAATCTCTCTGGGTTGCATTTGTTATTTTACAATGTGGTGTGCTTTATCAGTTTGTCTGTTAACTTGCATCTACCTTATATTAACTCATGTTCAGATGTTAATGAGCACAAGGTAGATATTGTAAATTGTCTCATCTTTTTGACATTGTATAGAAAAGTTAATTTTTGTTTGTTCAAAATAGGGGATCTGATGACTTCATTCTCTTATCAAGGGTTTTGAATCTCACCCTACTTTAAACATAACATTCTGGTCACCATTTTTATTTCCTTTGTCCAATTGCAGCCCCCCACATATTATAATTCTTGTCTGATTTTATTTGCTCTTAGCTCTGACAAAGGGCCATCCAGATTTCACATGTTGACTCTACTCTCTCCACAGATGCTGTCAGACCTTCTGAGATTTTCCAGCATTTTCTGTTTTTGTTTCGGATTCCAATGTCTGCATTATTTTGCCTTTATTTTTAAAAGCTGTGTACAATTTTGTTTTTTTTTGTTTGAGAAAGTATATATTTTCCTTAAAAGCAGTTCAGAGAACTTTGATTTACCTCATTCCTGGTGGTTGAGCAGCTTATCTTAAGAATACTTGATGGGTTGGGCCTATATCCATCAGCTTTTGAAGGTTAGAGGATTGAGAGTTAATCTTATTGAAACATGAAATCCTGAGGGAACTTGATAAGGTAGCTATCAAGAGAATGTTTCCAATTAGTTTTTTTTATTTGTGGAACATTTATTGCCCATCCCTAGGCACCTGAGGGCAGTTGAGATTCAACCACATTGCTGTGTTTCTGGAGTCACATGTAGAATAGATCAGGCAAGGACAGCAGATTTCCTTCCCTAAAGGGTATTAGTTATGGCCAATGCACATAACTAGCGCATCTTTCATACTGTGGGAAGAAACAGGAACACCTAGAGGAAATCCACGCAGACACAGGGAGAACGTGCAGACTCTGCATAGACAGTGACCCAAGTCAGGAATCGAACCCAGGTCCCTGGTGCTGTGATGCAGCAGTGCTAACCAATGTGACAAGTTTTTTTATGCCATCCTTAAAGTTTGTAGGGGCATGGCATTATGGTATTATCATTAAACTAGTAATAGACACCTAAATAATGCTGTGGAGACCAGGGTTCGAATCCCACCATGGCAGATGGTGAAATTGGAAATGAATAAAAATCAGGAATTAAATGTCTAATGATAGCCATAAATCCACTGCTAAGAAAACCAATCTGGTTTGCCTTACCTACAGGTGATTCCAGATCCTAAACTAAATGGCCAGCAAGCTACTCAGTTCAAGAGGCAACTAGTGATCAGCATTCCCATGAATTAAAGAAACACATTTAGTCCTGTATTAAATGAAGGTTGATTAGTGAACATGAGGTTTTACCTTTCAGGATCCTTCCACAATTTAATCAACAAGGTGCACAATATTTACCTATATCAGGAAGCTTAGAGTCTGCTTTTGTTGCCTGCACAGTTAGTTTTGATGTTACCAGTGAAGATTGTTTCCTTACTTCAGGTATCTTTGAGATAGCTTTAGTCAAAAGTTGATTACTTTCCACTTTAAGAGGTATCTGGAAATGAGCATAATTTACAACCAAAGATTTTTTTTAAATAAGAAATAGTGTACAGAGATACTGTCAACAATATATTATGCAGGGATAATAGTGTTAAGAATTAGGCAATTAAAAAACTATTAAGTGATTTGAAGATCTGTGTGAATATGCACTTAGTGATCTTGAATTTCCAGGGACTTGTAGCCATTCAATAAAGCCAAAAAACAAAAACTCTCTAACTTACAGACGGCCAACCAACACTGAATCAAGGCAAACATTGCACACAATTATTAGACATTATAAAATGGCCAGCTCAAGTGAAATGCCAAATGTTGCTTAAAATGTGGTTGTGAAAATACAACTTACTTTTGTAGTGACTGTAGTGTGGCATGACGGAACTTTGTTATGCGTTGTACTTTGCCCAATCCCTTTTGCACTGTTCGGTCTTCCTGATGCTATACGAGGTTTTGGAATGTGCATCTTTGAAAAACTAGGTGGTTGCATTGGAGGTTTTCCTCCTCTTCCCACAGAAGCAGAAGAACCTACTTTACAGGTTCTAACAGGTGGTAGTGGTATAGAATCATTTTGAGCTCCATATTTGTGCACTTCAGACACAGGTGCTTGACTAACATTTTTCCTTATGATGCCAGGGAGACGAGAAACATGTTTTAAGGAATTCTCAGCTGCAATTTTGGTTTGCTGCAATCGCAGTCCAGGTCTTGGTGCATTTGAATCTTTTCCAGGACAGGTTTTAATTTCAGTGACAGTAGTCTCAGAGCTTCTGCAGACATCTTTAGTGCTGTCTTGTTCCTCTGGGCACTCACCCACGCCATTACCCACACTATCCTGAAGTGTGGAGGTTGAAGCCAGAAAAGAATGGTCAAGTCGTAGATATTCTGGAAAACTCTGTCTCCCTGTAAAGCACGGAGTAGACATGCAATGTGGAGCCCATTCTGAACTCACAATATCAACTAAATCTGCCTGCTCACAAATACTTAGTTCTTTGTTCTGGGAGGTTTCTCTCAAATGTGCACAATCACGTTTAGACAATTCTGTAGAACAGTTGACATTACCTCCTTGATTTGTTTCATTAGATATTTTATTCAAGCATATGGAATCACCCCCCTTCTCTAAATTCAGAGTTAAATTTGAGATGCTACTTTTGCCACTCTGCTTCACTTGCTCCAACTCCGATCCACAATCTGGAGCACATTTTCTCACAAACCTAGCTTCAGTCAAGCTTCCTGAAGCTACAGACAGTCTGCAATCAGGCAAGTTAGTTAATTTACTGGGCTTATTTTCTGAACTGTTGCCATGCTTTGATGCAAATATAGCACTGCAATCATTGACGTTTACAATTCCATGCAATTGCTCTCTGTCACTCCTAGGTAAAAGCAGCTCACAATCAGATAAGACAGGTGCTTTGCAATCATTTTCAAGATTACCCTCATGTGGTGGGGCATCAAATGTTGCATTTTTGTGGTCATCCACAGTTGTACTATTTGACTGCAGCAGCTCACAATTGGACAAGACTGGCAACTCATTTTCAGGATTACCTTCCTGTGGTGGTGCATCAAATGTTGCATTTTTACAGTCATCCACAGTTGTGGTACTATTTAACTGCAGCAGCTCAAAACTGGATAAGACTGGCAAATCATTTTCAGGATTACCTTTCTGTGGGGGTGCATCAAATGTTGCATTTTTATGGTCATCCAGATTTGTGGTATTATTTAACTGCAGCAGCTCACAATTGGATAAGACTGGCAAATTATTTTCAGGATTACCTTCCTGTGGGGGTGCATCAAATGTTGCATTTTTATGGTCATCCAGATTTGTGGTATTATTTAACTGCAGCAGCTCACAATTGGATAAGACTGGCAAATCATTTTCAGGATTACTTTCCTGTGGGGGTGCATCAAATGTTGCATTTTTATGGTCATCCACAGTTGTGGTACTATTTAACTGCAGCAACTCACAACTGGATAAGACCAGTGCATTACTATCATTTTTAAGCTTAATTTCACTTGGTTGTGCATCAAATGTTGAATTTTTATGATCATCCATGGTCATGGTACCATTTAGTTGCATCATCTCTCTCACAGATAGAGGCAGTCTGCAACTGGACAAGTTAGTTACCTTGCCATCATTGCCCAAATCTTCATATTTTGATGTTTCGAATGTTGTATTTTTATGATCATCCACAGTCACGGTACCATTTAACTGCACTACAGCTTGCTTGTCGTTGGCCTGGAGGTTATTCCCAAAAGTGCTTTCATGTCCTGATAACTCAAATGTTGCATTTTTATCTTGCACAGTTATTGTTTCATTCAGCTGGATTAAATCAGGTGTAGCAAGAGATGGCTTGTAATCTACCAAAACAGGTGCCTTTGTTTCATTGTCAAAACTGCCTTTGTGAATTGGCAAAATTAGGTTTTCATCACTTTGCATGCTTCTTTCAAACAACTGATCTACCTTAGATAGCAAATTGCAATCAGACAAAGTCTTGGCAGGCATGAAACTTTCACAAGAAGCATCACCTCTTACACCTAAAGGTTGTGTATTTGATGTACCATTCCCTTTGATTTCAGTCAACTGGATTAAATCTACTGTCGGTGGGAACGGCTCACAGTTGGATATGGTGGGTGACTTGCTGAGGACATTGTGGGAATAGACATCATGCTTTGGTGCATCATCTTCATGGTCATTTAGGTCACTTGGCACCATGGTTTCATTTAGTTGAATCAAATTTCTTGCAGGGGACCAAGGTAGAGTTTCAGTTTCAATATAATCATTATTCATCTTAGCACTAACAGATGAATCTTCAGTTTTGATTTCTGCTTCAGAGAGAACTAGTTGACGATTGTCATCTGTTAAGCCTTCCTCTTGCAGTTTTAAGGTGCTGCCACCACCAAGTGGCAATTTTGCAGGAGAGGTTTCGGAACAACAGGAGAACACTGAGCAGTCAAATGGTACAGGTTCCTCATTTATCATGGAAACATTGGCAGCAGGAATAGGATTTATGGCATCAACTGTACAGAGAGGAGAGGTCTCACTTTTACTACTTAACTCAGCAGCTATATGTAGACATTCTTCTGCAACAAAACTGCTGAATAAGGGTGATACATAACTAGCTTCCATAAGTTGTGGTGGGCAATGGGCTGATTGCATGCGCTCATGTTCAAATATACTGTCAGACACACTAGTGTTGGGCACATTTTGTTGTAGCAACACCCCATCAACATTTTTTGTTTTTAGAGGAATCTGCCTTGTACTCTTGTCACCAGAACTTGGAAGGCAGTATGTTGCATTCAGAGAATTTTCATTTGGGAGTGCAGCCATTTTGCATTTAATATCCTTTCTTCCACTCAACTTTTGGGTAGAATTTAGACCAAGGGATCCTCTGCCAAATGGCCTGTTTTTGACATTCGAGACACTTAACGCTCGTTTCTCAAAAACCTTTGTACTCTCAAAAGTTTTCAAATTATTGGTACTAAGTTTCTGCTGCCTCAATTCAGTTTGTGGAATTTTTGAGCAACCTTTCCATGGATTTTCTCTGGTCAACAGTGAATGTCTATATTGTGATGGAGCTACACTGTTCCTCTTAGAAGCAGCAAAAGCAACTGTGTTACTGGAAGTTTTAGTGGAAATACATGTTGAAGCACGACGCTTTGGGGTAGCTAATGAAGCCTTCATTGAACACTGTCTGGGCGAAGTTGACGTTTTTCAGCATGAAGGCAAGGAAAGAACAAAATCTCATCAGTAACAATCTATA
This sequence comes from Carcharhinus amblyrhynchos, assembly GCF_965287045.1. NCBI lineage: Eukaryota > Metazoa > Chordata > Chondrichthyes > Carcharhiniformes > Carcharhinidae > Carcharhinus > Carcharhinus amblyrhynchos. The sequence continues at coordinate 130,021,086 of NC_137327.1, forward strand.
TAAAAACAGCTCAGCAACAATGTACATGTGGGTTGAAAGAACACAGCACACAAGCATTTAAGAGATTTATCAGTACATTAGTTCAATTTTTGTCATTTGATGTATAATTTGATGTGAAAAGAGTAGAATGTTCTAATTGCTTAGTCCTGGAAGTGATCATTTCTAACATGTGCAAGGCAGGATGGACCAAGAGAGAGAAATTTTCCTCATTCTGACTGGATATCTTCAAAAACAGTTGAATTGTGAAGGCAAACAAAATTTGACAGAAAAGATGAAAAATCAAAGATGATTTGGAAGACAGGACTTGGACGTTGGAGAAGGCAGGTTAGTCCTTTACGATCATGACTGATCCGGTTGTGGTCCCAACTGTCTCATCGCAGAAAAAACGATTTTTATTTTCATCTTGGAAAGTAGACCTCTTATGCCTAAACTGTCTTTCAATAAAGGGAGAGGATGGCTTAGTGTTATTATCACTAGACTAGACTATTAATCCAGAAACTCAGCTCATGTTCTGGGGGCCAGGGTTCAAATCCCACCACAGCAAATGGTGGAATTTGAATTCAATAAAAGATATCTGGAATTAAGAATCTACTGAAAACCATGAAACCATTGTTGTTTGTCAGAAAAACCCATCTGGTTCACCAATGCCCTTTAGGGAAGGGAATCTGCTGTCCTTACCTGATCTGACCTACGTGTGACTCCAGAAACACAGCAATGTGGTTGAATCTCAACTGCCCTCAGGCTCCTAGGGATGGGCAAAAGATGTTCCACAAATAAAAACTAATTAGAAACATCCTCTTGATATCTATCTTATCAAGTTTCTTCAGGATCTCATGCTTCAATATGATTAACTCTCAATCCTCTAACCTTCAAAAGCCGGTGGATATAGGCCCAACTCATCAAGTATTCTTAAGATAAGCCCCTCGACCACCAGGAATGAGGCAGATCAACATTCTCCAAACTGCTTCTAAGGAAAATATATACTTTCTCAAATAAAAAATACCAAAAATATTCACAGTTTCTTAAAATAAAGGCAAAATACTGCAGATACTGGAATCAAAACAAAAACAGAAAATGCTGGAAAATCTCAGGTGGTCTGACAGCATCTGTGGAGAGAGTAGAGTCAACATTTGAAATCTGAATAGCCCTTTGTCAGAGCTAAGAGCAAATAAAATCAGAAGAATTATAATATGTGGGGGTGGGGTAGGCCTGTAATTGGACAAAGGAAATAAAAATGGTGAAGGCTGAGAAAGATGCTGAAGTGTCCATTAAAATGATCAGAATGTGTGAATGGCATTTCAGAGGTACAGATTGGAAGGGACGATCTGAGAAATGTGGAAGATGCTCCGAAAGGGGGGAAAGAAATGGAGGGGGGGGTGCAGAAAGACCTCGGTGGAAAGAGTTAAAGCCACGATGAAGAGCAAGACTGAAAAATTGTAAGAATGAAAAGTGATAAAAATGGATGAAGGAGATGAAAAATGAAATTATATAAATGGAAATGGGGTGAAGGGGAGAGTTTGTGCTGTGAAGTGGTTGAACTCAATTTTCAGTCTGGAAGGGTAAACTGCCCAATCAGAAGCTGAAGTGCTGTTCTTCCAGTTTGCAACGGGGTTCACTAGAGATTTGCAAAAGGCCAAGGATGAACAGGAGAGCAGGGTGGTGTATTACTATACCAGGAACATCTGGGTCCTGCATGCAGATGGACAGTATTTTAGGTGTGATCCTGTCAAGGTCCTGTACAGCTGCAGTACACTCAGTACTTCCTACTGGGGTGAGGAAAGGGGTGGCATTGGAGAATTAACGGCACGGCAAGCAGCCACAAAAACAGAAGTAAAGACACAGGATTTCATTTTATTCATTGGATGTAGACATCACTGGCTAAGCCAGCAACTATTGTCCACCCCAACCCTCGAACCAAATGGCTTGCTAGGCAAGTTTAGAGGGCAGTTAAATGTCAACCAAGTTGCTGTGAATCTGGAGTCGCATGTAGGCCAAACCAGATGGGATGGCCTCTTTTAGGTATCACAGATGTTGGCCTCTTAAGGTCAAACCAAATAACAAACTCAAGTTAAGTCAGGACAAAGTAAAGGGACAGCTCCCCAAAAGGAGGGGAAACAGCCCGAACAAAATCAAAGTACAAAGGAAACTTGAAAACATCAGATTAGTGTGTGATTATTACAGTTGATAATGCACCACAGCTCCTGCTGTGCCCAATGGGCATAGAAGGCATCAATTGTGCCCATGGACGCCACATGCTCCCTCTCCAGGGACATCTGGCTGCAAACGTAGCCACGGTAGAGGGACAGACAGTCAGCCCCCTCAATCGCTCACTGCCTGGACCTGTAAATGGCCTGTTTCGCCAGGCCCAGGAGTAGGTTCACGAGGAGGTCACCATCCCGACCCACCCCTCTCCGCACCAGGTGTCCGTAAATCAGGAACGTGGGACTGAAGTGCTAACAAAACATTAATAAAAGGTTCTTCAGGAAAACAAAAAGGGAGTGCAACCTAAGACAAGAAACATAGACGTTGTCCACAGAAGGAGCAAGTTTCGGAGCCCGTAAACCAGTGAATCCTACGGTTGTGCATAACTGCTGCATGCATCACTCTCCACCCCAGGTCCCTGATGTAATTGGGGGAGATCCCTCCATAAAGGAATCTCCACCAGGGACCTCCGCTGCCCAATGGCAACAAGGTCCGCCAAGGTGTATCCGGGAGACAGGCGAGGACGCAGTAGTGGAAGGCGCGCAGCAGCAGCCTGTACAGGAAATGCCTCTGCGCTGTGGAAAAGGCAAGGAGGACATTTCCACGAGGCGGCTCATGCTGTGGGGCACCTGACCCGAGGAGGGGGGCTGAGGCTTTCGGCCAATGTGGAATTCCATCCGGGCAGAGGAACGCTCAGGCGGCATCCCACCGCATGCCTACACCGCCTCAAGACCACTTTCAAGACCAAGTACGACCATCCTAAAGTCTTGGAAGGCTTTGGCCGTGCGCCAGACGGACACCCTGGCGCACTCAGCCAGATTGCGGGGCAGCACAGTGGCAGTGGTTAGTACTGCTACCTCACAGCACCAGGTACCCAGGTTCGATTCCTGGTTTATGCAAACTCCACACAGACAGTGACTCATTCTCCCCATGTCTGCTGGGGTTTCCTCCAGGTGCTCTGGTTTTCTCCCAGTCTGAATGACATGCTAGTTAGGTGCATTGACCCAAACAGGTGCTGGAGTGTGGCGACTGGGAGAATTTCACAGTAACTTTATTGCAGTGTTGATGTAAGCCTTACAAACAAATAAAACTTATAAACTTCTTCCCTGAAGGACATTAGTGAACTAGGTGAGTTTTTATGACAATCAACAATGGTTCCATGGTCATTAGACTGTTTAATTTCAGATTTTATTTGATATAAACTTCACCATTTGCTATGATGAGATTTAAACCTAGATCCCCAGAGCACTGCTGTTGGCTCTGGCCTACTAGTCCAGGGACAATATCATTACACCACCTCCCCACAAGTCAGTTAAAAAAGACAAGATTTTCTAGTTGGAGAAGAAACTTTGATAAGAAAAAAATGTAATGACAAAGGAATTACCAACGATGCTCTCACACAAACTCCACCCCCAAAAAAAGCTTCCAATCCACAACCTATAAAGGACAGGACAAAAATAAGCCTATGAAGGCAAGTAACAAAGGATGAGTGAGGAAGGGAGTAATAGAAACTACATCTGAGAATTAGTGGACACAACAGACACTCGAGAGTATCAGTGCTTCCCTGACATTAAAATTTCAAAGTTTTCAAAATGTCATTCTCAAACCACACTTGGAAATGACTTATCCAAGCTTGAGACTACGTTGGGAAGAACATGCAGTCACTGGCAAACTTAATTACTGGAGTGAAATGCCATATCAATGTAACAAGATTATCAGGACTTAATGCAATCATCAAAACATCAAACCAATCAACTCAATCTGCAGTACTACAACCTTCCACAGTATGCGCATTCCTCTAATCTTGGCAGTTAGTACATGCACAATCAGCATACAGTGCTTAGCACTGCTGCCTCAGTACCAGGGACACGGGCTTGATTCCAGCCTTGGGTCACTGTGTGGAGTTTGTATGTTTTCCCTGTGCCTGTGTGGGTTTCCCCTGGTTTCCTTCTACCGTCAAAAGGTGTATAAATTAGGGAGATTGTCTATGCTAAATTGCCCCTTAGGATCAGGGATTAGCAGGGTGCAAATATAGCATTACAGGGATAGGGCCTGGGTGTGATTGTTGTCAGTGCAGGCTCAATGGCCCAAATAGCCTCTTTTTGCACTGAAGGGATTCTAAGATGTCCATGTATCACAACTACTCCACCAGTGTTAGGAGTGCCTACAGTTGCTCAGTCGCTAATTCCTGGGATCTCTTCCCTAGACCATGATACCTCACTCCCCCCTCTGATACATCCTTTGAAATCTACCTATCTGACCAAGGTTTTGGTCAAATAAGATAAAGCAAAATCCTGCAGAAACAAAAACAGAAAATGCTGGAAAATTTCAGCAGGTCTGACAGGTCCACACAGTGGTTCAATTCCTGGCTTGGGTCACTGTCTGTGTGGAGTTTGCATGCTCTCCCCGTGTCTGCATGGGTTTCCGCCAGATGCTCTGTTTCCTCCCATGAACTGAAAGGCGTGCTGGTTAGGTGCACTGACCCAAACAGGCGCAGACTGTGGCAACTAGGTGGCTTTCACAGTAACTTCATTGCAGTGTTAACGTAAGACTTTATGTGACTATTAAATAAACTTTACTTTAGCATTTGTGGGAAGAGAATAGAGTCATGGATCCCAGTCTGGGCGACCCTTCATCAGAGCCACCTGATCCAACACCACCTTGGGCAGCTCAGGCTCGTACTTTGTTTGGTAATGTTTGTGAAAAGCCTCAGGGCATTTTTATCAGAGACCATTTTTATCAGAGACTAGAGCCAGTGGAGTACAGAGTGGCTCTGACAAAGAGCCATCTAGACGTCTACAGCTCCACTCTCTCTCTACAGAGGCTGTCAGCCCTGCTGAGAGTTTCCAGCATTTTCTATTCTGGTCTGAGTGCAGACCCTGTCGGAACGTGGAGACAGTTAACCTCCCAACTAAGGGAGCTACAGAAAAATGCCCAATACAAACCTCCCCGACATGGCCATCCTGAGTCCTGCCGTGCCGCTGACAGAGCGCAGTCTGCTGCAGTACGTGCGGCTTCAGCAGCAGCAGCAGCTCCGGGTTCAAGCAGACAAATCGGGCTCCAGGGTCAGGCAGACAAACCGACTCCGGATTCACACAGACAAACAGCCGCTGGAAGCCGGCGCCGCCATTTAAACTGGAGGCCCCACCCCCTCCCGTCAGCCCGCTCCGGCTCTCGCGAGATCTCCGCCCCAACGGTCGCCCGATTCAAATTCCAGGAGCGAGGCGGACACCCGCTGTCACCATGGAAACCAACCGCCCTCGATTTCGCCGTCACCGTGGAAACCGACCGCCCCGACATCTCCTGTCACCATGGAAACCCAACGGCAAGCCAAGGTCTCACGAGAGCTGGCTCGGAGGAGGAGCAGAGCCAGTTTGAAATGGCCGCGGGTTATTTCAGGGGCGAGTTTCCCGCTTCTACCCACACTGGGGGAAAATAGGACACTGACACCCGCTGTCCGGGTATGGATTTACCTTGTTGGTCCTGACTGGAGATATTTGCCTATAACTAATCTTTCATATTAGGGTGGCATAGCGGTTAGCAGTGCTGCTTCACAGCGCCAGGGATCACTGCCTGTGTGGAGTTCGCACATTCTCCCCGTGTCTGCGTGGGTTTCCTCCGGGTGGCCCAGTTTCCTCCCACAGTCTGGTTAGGTGGATTGGACATGCTAAATTCTCCCTCAGTGTATTTGATTTATTATTGCCGCATGTATTGGGCTACAGTGAACAATATTGTTTCTTGTGCACAGACAATACATACGATATCTACAGTACACAAGGGAGAAAGAAAGGAGAATATAGTGTTACAGCCATAGCTAGGGTATAGAAAAAGATCAACTTAATATATAGTAGGACCATTCAGAAGTCCTTTGACAGCAGAGAAGAAGCTCTTCTTCAGTTGGTGGTCATGTGTTGTCAGACTTAAAATAGCATGGAAAATATGTTAGGTTAAAGAGATGGGGCCTGTGTGTGATTGTTGTCAGTACAGGCTTGATGGGCTGAATAGTCTCCTCCACTGTAGGGATTCTATGCTTTTAATTTCAAAATAAATTCTAATGGTGAAATTAAAGGCAGATTCCTCTTAATGACATGAAAGGTGTAGATGTGATGGTCCAACAATGTTAGTTAAAAGTTAAAGTCAGTTTATTAGTCAGGCTTACATTAACATTCGCCATTGGGCGATCGAGGGGGCTGGCCATCCTGACTGCCCATCTACCGCGGCTACGTTTGCGGCTAGGTGTCCCTGGAGAGGGAGGATGTGGTGTCCGCGGGCAATGTTGAGGCCTTTCACGCCCGCTGGGCACCGCAGGGGCTGAGGGGCTTTATCGACCCCGACAATCAGTTTGATTTGATGTGTCTTAAGTTTCCTTTGTACTTTTGTTTTTGTTTGGGCTGTTCCCCTTCCTTTTGGGGAGCTGTCCCTTTTACTTTGTCCTAATTTAGTTTGAGTTGGTTTATTTGGTTTGACCATAAAAGAGGACATAAACATTGCAATGAAGTTACTGTGAAATTGCCCTAGTCGCCACAGTCTGGTACCTATTTGCGTCAATGCAGCCAACCAGCACATCTTCCAGAATGTGGGAGGAACCTGGAGGAAACCCACACAGACATGGGGAGACTGTGCAAACTCCACACAGGCAATGATCCAAGCTGGAAATTGAACCCAGGTCCCTAGCACTGTGAAACAGCAGTGTTAACCACACTGCTACTATGCTGGCCCACTGTGCTGTCCCAATAATATATCTGAACATGAGCACACAATCTGCCCATTACCCACTTTGCCTTATAAAACTTAATCACTTCTCACCTTTACTCAGCAGATTTGTTGCAGAATAATGTCTACATATAGCTGCTGAGCTAAGTAATAAAAATGAGCCCTCTCCTCCACACAGTTAATGCCATAAATTCTGTGACCAATAATTCCATGATGAATGAGATTTCTGTACTGTTGGACAGTAACCTTCAGCAAAATTGCCACTTGGTGGCAGCATTTCAAAGTTGCAAGAAGATGACAAAGTTAGCTGAAGGATACTAATTTTCACCAGAGCAGAAATCAAAACTGAAGACTTGCCTGCTAGTGCTCAGATGAATAATGACTGTATTGAGATTGGAAGTCTGCCTTGGCCCCTTCAGGAGATTTGACCCAGCTAAAGGAAACCATAAATGACTTTGGAGATGATGCAACAGTGCAGAATGCATAATGTGCTGAACAAGTTGCCCACTGTATTCAGTTGCAAGCTGACTCTATTTGCAGTCAATGGAATCCAGTTGGTTGAAACTATGACTGAGATAAAGTGCAACCTTTGATTGAAAGCAGCTTTGGAAATGAGCTCAAGGGCTCTTGTTTTGTCAAATTGCAACTGGGGCAGTTAAATGGTAAATTGTGCATGACTATAAAAATACATCCTTTGTAGTAAAACATAAAGACCATCTTGATGGGGACAGCAAAGCATCTGCCTTATCTATCTAGAAGTAAGAGTGCAGTTAAATGGCACCATAGCTGTTTGTGACCAAAAAGCAGCATTTGACACTGTTGAGGACTGTTTGGAAAATAATCCCCAGCAAATTGCTCAATTGCAAGCAACTTTGACCTTCAGGAGGTACGAATGAAGCCAGGCGGACTCTCAAGAATCATAAACTCTGGATGTGGATCAATGTTGGAGCATGTTGGATTACTATCTGCTCCAGTGTCAAATTCAACTCTTTGAGTTAGAGAAGAGGACTCTATATGTGAGAGTAAAATATTTAGTGAAGAAAATCAAGGATGTGGTGTCAGCTGTTCCACAGAATGGCAAAAAGGAGCTTGTATTCTTAAATAAAAGTCTGCATTAGAGAGACACCTCTCAGAAAAAGGAACTAAGTATTTGTGAGGTTTAGTTGATATGATGAGTTCAGAATGGGCTCCATATTGCATGTCTACTCCATGCTTTACAGGGAGGCAGTGTTTTCCAGAATGTCAAAACAGACCACTTTTCTCCAGCTTCAACCCCCACATTTCAGAGTAGTGGGTAATGGAGTGGGTGAGTGCCCAGTGGAACAAGGAGTGGGGGCAGGGAGGCGATGGCTAGTGGTATTATCATTAGACTGTTAAACCAGAAACTCAGCTAATGTTTCTGGGGATTTCGAATCCTGCCATGGCAGGTGGTGGAATTTGAATTCAATAAAAAAATCTGGAATTAAGAATTTGCTGATGGCCATTAATCGGTTGTTAAAAAATAACATCTGGTTCACTAATGTCCTTTAGGGAAGCAAATCTGTCGTCCATACCTGGTCTGGCCTACCGGTGACTCCAGAACCAGAAAAATGTAATTGACTCTCAACTGCCCTCGGACAACTAAAGATGAGCAATAAATACTGGCCAGCCAGCAACGCCCTTGTTCCACAAATGAATAACAAAAAAAAACCGCAAATGCTCTAGCACTGATGCCACTGAAATAAAACCAATCAGATGTACCAAGACCTGGACAGCTATTACAGAAAACCAAAACTGGAACCAAAAATACCATAAAACATGTTTCTCATCTCACTGTAACCAGATGGAAAAATATTACCTAATGCACAAATGTGGAGCTCAAAATTACTACCTCTTCCTCCTGCTAGAACCCCTGAAGTAGGTTCTGCTGCTCTGGAGGCAGAAAGAAGGAAACCTCCAATGCAAACACCCATTTTTTCAAAAATGTGCCTTCAAAATACTCATGAGAGCTTTGGGAAGGCTGACCAATGGTTTGCCAAACTTTCCGAGCTACGGAACCCCTAGTAACCAGTCAAGAGCATCAGGGAACTCAAAGCATTCTCATCTTGTCAAGTTTAAAGTTTATTAGTGTCACAAGTAGGTTTACATTAATACTGCAATGAAGTTACTGTGAAAATCCCCTAGTCGCCACACTCCAGCACCTGTTCAGGCACACAGAGAGAATTTAGCCAGTCCACCTAACCATTGGTCATTGCTCCTTCTGTGCCACAAAAGAGGTGAGAACACAAAAAATCAAATGTTAAACAAGTCTTTTCTACTATATCTATTCCTATATTAAGAATTAGGAAGAAGCATTCACATATAATCACAAATACATTCACCAGCTACATCACCTCACATTAACCCTTGGTCAAAGCAAACCTCGCATGGCCCAATAACTGCTGGAAGTAGTACCCACTTTAGGAGTGGGTAATCCAAGAAGATCTCATTAAAAAAAGTCTTACCTTTTGTAATTCTTCAAGGGAGGAGTGATGCTGGAAAGCTGATACTCATATGCACACGCACCTCTTTCTGTCACACACTACCCTCCTCTCTCACACTCATCCCCTCTTACACACATTCTACCCCTCTCTCACGCACACTCTACCCTTGTTTCTTATAGGTCTTCCCTCTGACACACACTCTACCCTCTTTCACACACACCCCACCCTTGTCTGTCTCACATTTTATCCCCTCTCTCACACACACACTACCCTTGTCTCTCTCACATTCTATCCCCTCTCTCACACACACACTGTACCCTTGTGTCTCTCACACTCGTCACCTCTCACACACACTCATTCCTCTCTTACCCTCCAAAGGCTGCTCTGGCACCCTGCTTCGAGACCCGCTCCACCACCCCAGCACCCCTGAGCTCTGCTCCTTTCCACCCCAACCTGAGGCTTGCTCTGCCGCCCCCACAAGGCCTGCTTTGCCACTCCATCCCACCAATGTCTACACTGCATCCCTCCTTGAGGCCCATTCTGCCCTCCTGAGGCCATTCCGCCCCTGCCGAGGCCTGCTCTGCTCCCAAGGCCTGTTCTGTCCTCCCACTCTCTGAGGTCCATTGTGATTGAAAATGCCATAACTTTTGTTTTCTCAAACGTGGAGGAGGAGAGTTACTGATTAGTTTTAACAACAAGAAGAAAACATTTACTAAACATAAAAAGATGGATTGTAATACAATAATCCTTTCCTTAACATATGTATTTTTATTCATTTAATATTGTTACAAATAGGCTTACATTAACATTCCAATGAAGGTACTGTGAAAATCCCCTGGTCACCACACTCCAGTGTGTGTTCAGGTACACAGAGAGAGAATTTAGTATGGCTAATACACCTAACCAGCACATCCTTTGGACTGTGGGAGTAAACTGGAAAACCCAGAGGAAACCCATGCAGACACAGGGAGAACTTACAAACTCACCACAAACAGTGACCCAGGCTGGGAATCAAACCCAGGTCCCTGGCACACTGAGGCAGCAGTGCTAACCACTGCACCACTGGTACGTGCAGGTTTTAAGATTAGCACAGATGACTAACTCCATTGGAAGCAACAATGGTCTCATTAGCAAACAAAATTTGTGTTTAGGTATTTCTCCTCAGAAAGCTCCCACAGGATTGTCATATGACATTTTCTAAACTCCTCTTCCAAAATATACTTTAAAATCTCTCACGGTAATACATACAAATGCATATTCCAAATCCAGTTCACATTTTCCAAAAGACCAGTTTGACCAGAGCTTCCACTCCACTTTTAGCAGTAACTCTGTACCAGGATTCAGAATTACCCTTTCAGGTTTTCATTGTTACAACAATTCTGATATTCAGTCAATACATTGTAATTTGTTCATAGATGATAGTAAGACATTTCAAACTTTAGGATTACTTTTAGAAAATCTTCCTCTAGCATTCTCACCAATCAATTTCTTCTCACCGTTGTCTGGTGTCCCTGAAAGAATCCTGTTCTAATTCTTAATTTCTTTCTTGTTCCCTTTCACTCCAGACCTTTTGGGAACATTTCTTAAGCTTCTTCACTAGTTGCCCTTTAGATCTTTGGCACTTGTTGTCTGAACTATTACTCCAATGTATGGATTTCCTTACAGCAAAGCTAAAAGCTCATTTCTCTTTACCTTCCCCTAGCAGATCCTAGACCTGTTCACTGCTCCATGATCTGTCTCCAACTGCTTTCAGCTAAACCTAAAGAACAAAAGAAAGCTGCCTGCCACCCAAAGGGCCTCTCTAGCTGCATAGGAATGATATTTGCCTTTCCACCAAAGCTCTCTTAATCACAACAGAATTTCAGCTGGAACTGAAACTAACTCCCACATTGACAAACACTTTTGTTCAGTATGAAATCTAACTACAGGTTTCTTTCCAGGCACAGAAATATTAAAGTAAATCTCCTTAATGCTATACAATATTTCTAATGTTTACCCACCCAAATTGAAATCCCTTGAAATTACCTTTGGTTTCCTAACTGTGCTTGTGTGATGATAATGTGCCTTTAAGAAACGTATTTGCCATGTTTCTTGTGCAAGGTCTGTTGTAGCAGTTTGTTTTCATTATTGGAGCTGTTCTGTCTATATACAGCAGCACTGTATTGTTCCTGTAGCAGCATAATTGATCTTAATTGCCCCAATTTTTGATTTAATCTGAACTTGTTATTTTGTGTTTTCCCCTGGGATATTGCAAAGTGCAATTTGATTAGGTTGATTAACAGCTAAGGTCATGTGATTAGGTGAAGCTAGACTTTCACAGAGAACTCAAGCAGTCTGCCTTTTGGAATCATTAGGGAGAGGTTATTTTCTCTCTATATCTTGTTCTGTTTGAAGTGGAGACTGAAATGTGCCATGAAATAAGTCTTTCTCTCTGAGATTCTACTGTTTTGGGGTGGAGCTTGCTCTGGAAGTTGCTGTATGAGAATTAGAAGACCGGGGTCTGTCTGGATCACTCTCTAGAGATTTTAAAAGGCTGGAAATCTAGAAGCCACATAAACATTATTAGTTTTCTGTGCCAACTGGTTTTAAAAAAAAGGACTTATGTCTATGGAAGATACTGCTAAATTGGAACAGAGGTGGCTGGCTTTTAGGAATTATATTTTGTCATGCTTAAGTATGTTAATTTGCAAAAGTTACGCTAATTCTTTATAGTCTAATTGTGTCCTGAAATAAAGTTTGTTTTGATAATGATAAAAGCTTCCTAGTAGGTTACTGGAATCATACACAGAGCAAAATACCTTATGCTCACCTTAATGCCAAAATCAAATATAAACTTTTGTGCTAAGTTTATAAAATACTTTGGAGTTTCTAATCTGGTCCTTAACACTAGAAGAAATCATAGAAATAGAAACCGTACAGCGCAGGAGGAGGCCATTTGGCCCATTGAGTCTGCACCAACCACAATCCCACCGAGGCCCTGCCCCCATATCCCTACATATTTACCCATTAATCCCTCTAATCTACGCATCTCAGGACTCTAAGCATGGCCAATCAACATAACCCACACATCTTTGGACTGTGGGAGGAAACAGGAGCACCCGGAGGAAACCCACGCAGACACAGGGAGAATGTACAAACTCCACACAGATAGTGACCTGAGCCGGGAATTGAACCCAGGTCCCTGGAGCTGTGAAGCAGCAGTGCTAACCACTGTGCTACCGTGCCGCCCATGGTATTCAGTCAAGACAAGAGATTCATTCCCCCCTGTCCTGCTCCACCATCACTGTCCCCAAATGGAAATCTTTGGTGTTTGGGATCATCTTCTCCCAGAATGGAAGCATCAATCATAGATGACAATTTCACATTCCAATGATTTATTCGGAAACATTTAATTCTGTTTATCTCTCTCCACAGATGTAACCTGATTTGTTCCAGCATTCTTTTCCAATTTCTAGATTCTGTGGTATTTTGTGACAATTCTTGTAAAAAAAAGCCTGAACTTTTGCTAGTTGCTTTATAATGAGAATTTTAATCTTTGGCCAGCTATGACATGAAATGAATTTCTGGAAATTGAATCATGTTATTTGCATGTCTGCACCATTGGCATTTAATGGTAGATTTGCATTCCATTTGTAACTAGGAAATTGGATCAGACATCCATGTGTAATGGACTGGCAGGATGTCTGGACATTGTTCCTGCTCCCACTAGTGCTATACGTCCAGTACAAAAAGTCTTGGTTTATAAATAATGTGTTCTCTTTCAGATAACTCCCAAAGTAAAACCTAATCAACCAGCTCAAAGATGATTGGATTGAAGAAAAGATCTTCACTGGTATCATTAAAACATAAGAACATAAGAACATAAGAAATAGGAGCAGGAGTAGGCCATCTAGCCCTTCGAGCCTGCCCCGCCATTCAATAAGATCATGGCTGATCTGTCGTGGCTCAGTTCCACTTTCCCGCCCTCTCCCCATAACCCTTAATCCCCTCTCTTATCAAGAACCCATCAACCTGCTTCTTAAAAATATTTAGCGAGGCAGCCTCCACCACTTCAACGGGCAGAGAATTCCAGAGATTCACCACCCTTTGAGTGAAGAAGTTCCTCCTCAACTCCGTTCTAAACCGCCTCCCCTTTATCTTGAGGCTGTGCCCCCTAGTCCTACTGTCTTTTTTGAGCGGGAAGAGTCTCTCCACCTCTATCCTATCCATCCCATTCATCATCTTATACGTCTCAATGAGATCTCCCCTCATTCTTCTAAACTCTAACGAGTACAAGCCTAGTTTATTCAGCCTCTCCTCATAGCTCAATCCCCTCAACTCCGGTATCAGCCTAGTAAACCTCCTCTGCACTCCCTCCAAGGCCAAAATATCCTTGCGCAGGTGCGGCGCCCAAAACTGCACACAGTACTCCAGCTGCGGCCTCACCAATGCCCTATACAGCTGCAGCAAGACCTCCCTACTTTTATATTCAATCCCCCTCGCTATGAAGGCCAGCATCCCATTCGCCTTCCTGACCACCTGCTGCACCTGCAAGCTGGGTTTTTGCGACTCATGCACAAGGACCCCGAGGTCCCTCTGCACCGTCGCCTGCTGCAGTTTTTCGCCACGTAAGTAATAGTCCTTCCTACCATTCTTCCTACCAAAGTGGACCACCTCACACTTGCCAACATTAAATTCCATTTGCCATTTCCTGGCCCATTCGCCCAGCCTATCTAGATCCTTCTGCAGACTCTCCACACCCTCCGCACAATTTGCCTTTCCCCCAATCTTGGTGTCATCAGCAAATTTCGACACCCTGCACTCGGTTCCCTCCTCCAGATCATCTATATAAATGGTAAATACCAACTGCAAGAAACAAAAGAAGAATCTCCAAACCAGCTGAACATAATATGGGTAAATATGCTGCATCCATGCTGTAAATATTGTATTGCATTGATACACTTTATTGATTGAATTAAGGAAGGATGCTGAAAAAAAACTGCTGAGTTATTAAATATTTCATTCTCTGTTCTGTATTTGCTCTACACTGTAGACACAATCTGGATTTTAAGCAACTACATTAATTCAGGACTAAATATTTTGATTTGGGATGAGATGAAGATAATAGATATCTGCAGTCCTATACAGCAATGTGCTCAATTTTCAACACAACTTGAAGCAAATGAGAGTGGCGTAAAAATGTATGTTTATTTTCAATACACCATGAACCAAATTCAAATTAAACTAAGATACACACTAATGGTCTTTGATCCAAGACTAGTGCACAATAGCCATATGTTGATGTTGTATTAGACTTTTAAACTTTTACATTGAGGTTCCAAGACCGTTGGAATAATTATAGACCATCCTACCAAACCTAGTATATCTATCCAGAAAGATTAAAATACAGTTCTGTCCCCACCCACCCTCTACTGTTGCAAATCCACCTATCCCATATAGTCATTATGCCCAAAGACCCTGAGAACATGAGTGGGTCAGTTAGTTCCTTGAGCCTGTTCCGCTATTCTATCATATTGTAAACTATGCTGCATTCCACCATCTTGTCCCTAGAATTGCTCACAGTGTTCCAGGTGTGGTCCATGAGGGTTTTGTAAAGCTCAAATATATCTTTTACTCCAATATATTTTAGTTCTCTTCATGACCACCGTGTCATTGGCTTTTTAAATTATTTCCTGTATCTGTTCATGACATTTTCATAAACTACGTACCTGGAACCATGACTTTTGGATCTCTGCTATTTCTTGTTTTTGCCTGTTGAAAAAGTACCCTGCACTGACCTTTTAGATTGTTTTGTTTTGATGACCAGGGGGCATCATCAATAAATCTCCCCCGGGCCCCCTATTGGGTGAGTGGAGGCTCACCCGATAGAGAAGGAGCGGGGTGGGGGGATGGGGGGGCACGGTTAAAATCAGTTGGTTTCACTCAGGCCGCAGCCAATAGACTTGGGACCAGTTTGCACTGTGTAGCCATTGAAGAGTGTTCAGATATCTCTGTAAATAAGGAGTGAATAGTGATGGAAGACTGGCCTCGGTCTTTTTCTTCCTATCTTTACTATCAAGACAATTAATCTGTTGATAAGAAAAATGCCTCTTTTCAATAAACTTGAAGGCTATGATGCAAGAATAGAACATTGGACCCAGTACATGAAGGGTGCGCATTACCTTTTTTGGGCCAACCATACTGAGGGAGATGAGAAGTAGAAAGTGATCCTATTGATGGCATGTGGGGTCCTGATCTTCAGTGCAGTCAAAAGCTTTCCCTTCCTGGATGCCCCTGATTCCAAAATCTTTAATGAATTGGTGGACTTAGTTAAAAGCTTTCATCACACTCCAGCAATATTACCTTAACATGGCAGGGTGAACAGGTGGGCAATCTGTCACTGAGTTTCTGACCAGACTGCGGAAGTTGGCAGAGCACTGTGAATTCAGGCTACCCCTGAACGACATGTTGCAAGATAGGCTGGTCTGTGGAATTAATGAGGTGACAATCCAAAAAAAAAATTACCGAACGCAATTTGTATCTAAAGCAGACCATTGAAATAGCTCTATTGTTGGACAATGAGGAGAAAGGAGCTCAGGAACTACAGCGAATGTCAGATTGCAGTGTCCTCTGATTAGGTGAGGGGCCTCATGAATGTCCATCCCTCAGCTGAGAACATTGGCATCAGTAAAATATCCCAGCATCCCTCGCAGTGATGGAGCCCGGGTCACACCACGAGGCAGTCAAGACAAGTCAGGGACACTTTAAGACTCCTAGGAAGCATATTCCAGAATGTTGTCAATGCCAGACGGCAGACTATTACAAATGTAGAAGACCACATTCGAGGCTAAGCTTTGGGGACAGTGAAAATATGTGCTGTTATGAGAAAAGGCCAGTATTGGGCCATACCTTGCAGATAGGCCAACTTCCAGGAACAAGGACAATGCAATTAAATCATATCTCCATGACAAAGGTTGGCCCTGTAATAGTGGAGTTGTTAGTAAATGGCCATCCATTAAAAATGGAAGTAGGTGAATAAGAAACATATAAACTGCATTGGGTTGGGGCCTGATTCCTAAAGCTTAATCTCTTCTTCTTCTTGTTTCAGCCAAGCTTAAGAAGAAAAACAGAGTTGGAGGAGAAAATTACCAGGTTGAAGCTGCAAAATGCTGCTCTTCAGCAGGGAAAAGAGACTCCCTGATATGTCCCAGAAGAAGGATCCAACATTTAGAGTTTTGCTTCATCCCCAAAGACTTCCTTTGTGAAATGTTGTTCACAATTGCTTCCTTATACTGTGACATTGTCATTTAATAAACTTGCCTAAGGTTTGATTGTTTAGGCAATCAACCCATTCATAAAATAAAGTGGAGGCCAGATTACATTGTTTGCTAAAGAGCAGATGTAACATAGCATGCTCAATACAAATTGGCAACACCTAGACATCAACTGAAACAGTGACCTTTCAAGAACAGTACAATTTTCATTTGAGCTTATCAGCCAGAAGTGCCTGAATGATGGATATTTCAACTGTGTTAAAAGGACCTCCGACCAAAAGTAATTCTGCCAGTGAGTTTTGAGGCCAGAATTCCAATGCTGGTTTCTCCGTCAGAAGACCCTACACAGGAGCAAACGGGGCAGGCCTAGACACAGTGCAGGCGAGTCGACACAAGAGGACCTGGGAACACCCCTTAAGGGTAGCAGGGTTGGGATTTAAACAGCAACATAACTTGCTTTAAGGCTTTTTTTCCCATTTTTCATAATTTGTTCAACATTTAATGTTACTGAGAAATTAAGTGCAATTTTAATTGTAAACATTTAATGTCTTTGTTATAATTCCAAGTACGATTAGTTTTATTTATTTTAAACATTTAACATTATTTAATAATTCCATATATGGCCAACCGAAAAGTACTTACGTTTTTGCGTGCAGAAAGTGGAAACACAAGAGACTTGTGTAGAAGAAAACTCAGAACTTCTGTTGGCTGAAGTCTAAGGTGGAAGGAAGATGAACCACATTCTGGGAGTTGGAAAGGCAAAACTGCCAAGGAAAATGCAGTCACTCGCCAGGAAGGAAGTAGTGACTAAGGTCAGTGCAAATAGTACGATGAAAGGACGATGGATAAATGCTGGAGTAAAAGTCGTGATTTGATGCTTGCTGTCAGTATATAAATAAATTTCTGAAAATTTAATCCTACTTTGAGTTAAAGATACAGAAAAATGTTTATGTTTATGAATTTTTAAAATGTAAGAAACTGTACTTGCTTTGGAGATTCATAAGATATAGGAGCGGAATTAGGCCATTCAGCTCATCAAGTCTGCTCCACCATTCAATCATGGCTAATATGTTCCTCATCCTCATTTTCCTGCCTTCTCCCCATCACCCTTCAACCCATTAAAAATCTGTCTAACTCCTCCTTAAATTTATTCACTGTCCCAGCATTCACTGCACTTTGGGGTAGTGAATTCCAGATTCACAACTCTTTGGGAGAAGTAGTTTCTCCTTAGCTCTGTTTTAAATTTTCTATCCCTTATCTTAAGACTATGACCTCTTGTCCTAGAATGCTCCACAAAAGGAAGCATCCACTTCACATCTACTTTACCCATACCTTTTATCATTTTGTATTCTTTAATTTAATCTCCCCTCATTCTTCTAAACTGAAGAGTGTATAAGGCTTAAACTGTTCAACCTCTCTTCATATGACAAATCCCTCATCTCTAGAATCAGAATCTGGGTCAGACTCGGCTTCACTTCAACATTAAGGTTGGATATGTGCAAAATTTGTTATTGATGTTGTTTACTAATTTTCAGCGGTCAAAAAATGTAGTTGCTTCGGATGGCTGTGATTTTCTTCTAATCAGAAATTCTGTGCCCTCCCCATCCCCCATCCCAGTACAAGCTTTTTGCTGTGTCACAAATGTTCAAAAATGTGACACAAGAGAACAGAGCAAGTGTTTTTAAAATTTACATTTCTCTTTGCCAAAGCTGGCCTGTAATGTCTGGGAGCGCTCATTGACCGGAAGTGGAGTTCAACATGTTCTGGACCTGACAGAACAGGAAGAGTTCGTGAGGTGGCTACTTGGCATTTACAACCCCATTATAATCAGAGAATCCCTGCAGTGCAGAAGAAGGATATTCGGTCCAAAGAGTCTGCACTGACCACAATCCCATCCAGGCCCTATTCCCATAACCCCATGCATTTACCTTAACTAGCCGCCCCCCCACCCCCCCCCCGACATTAAGGGGTAATTTAGCATGGCCAATCCTGCACATTTATGGACTGTGGAAGGAACTGGAGCACCTAGAGGAAACCCACGCAGACATGGGAAGAATGTGCAAACCCCACAGACAATGACCCAAGCCAAGATTCGAAACCGGGATCCTGGTGCTGTGAAGCAGCAGTGCTAACCATTGTGTAACTATGCCGCCAATCAGTGGTATACCAGAAATGGGGATAAGAAAGGGTGATGAAATCTGCTGAGTGCTTAAACCATCAATTGGTCGGCAGGGGGCGTGGGGCGTGGGCGGGTGGGGGGGGGGGGCGGTGGGGGTTGGGGGGGTCGTGAGGGTGGGTGGGCGGGGGGGGTGCGTGGGGGCAGGTGGGCGGGGGCGGGGTTGGTGGCTGTCAGAGGGAGAGTGACCTTTCTGGTTTTTAGGGTAATGGCGTAATGTTAAATGTTATGGTTCTTGAGGGGGGGGTGGCCTATGGGTACTGTGGTGGAGGGAGGGAGGGTGTAGCTGTTGGGGCACATGGTCAACATCAGACCCATACTGGTGATATTGACAATGCAATGCTCCTTCAGTGCTTATAGCAAGAAAAGGTGTATGTCATGAGAGTTATTGGATCAATTCTAACTTGCATCAGCAAGCTTCGATTGAATTAAAGACTGATGTTAGCTAACATCTGCAAAGAAACAATGAAAAGTAAAGTTTATTTATTACTCACAAGTGCATTATTAACTACAGCAGCAATTAAGTCACCATGCCAGTGCCTGTTCGGGTACACTGAGGAAGAATTTAGCATAGCCAATTCACCTAACCCATACATCTTTGGACTGTGGGAGGAAACCTGCACAGACATGGGGAGAATGTGCAAACTCTGCACAGACAGTGACCCAAGCTGGGATTGAACCTGAGCCCCTGGCGCTGTGAGACAGCAGTGCTAACCACTGTGCCACCGTGCCAACTCAAAAAGGCTGTAAACCAACAGAATAAAATTCAAGACAGTAGCTGCAGTAAAACAAGTGGCACAATGAGATTCTTTGTCAGATTCTGGCTCAGATTGTAGCACCTGCACCTTCTGGCCAGCAGCAGCCCAGTGCAGAGACATCTGTTGCTGGGCCTGCCTTTGGTACACAAGATCACATCAGGGGATAGGGGGATGCAGTAGGAATTAGGATCCTTCCCTTCCTCCAGCAGTAACTCCTCTTCTACCTCATTATCTCCCCCACCCTACACTTTATCATGAGGGATATTTTGTCTTTCTTGCAGTATTACTTTTGAAAATCAAGTGTGAAGCCCCAACAAGGTCAATCTACCTTATTTTTGTCTGTGGTAATTATGTACATGCATGAACTATTTCTAAAGTCAAGTTAATTGTGCAACTTGCAGCTGCCTCAGTATTAATGTTTAACTGATAATCTTTGACTTACTTGCTCTTTAGTTAAATGTATGTGCATGCATTGTATTTTTATAAAGGTTCTAAGCAAGTAAATGTTATCAAGGTCCAGTCATGTTTTCGGTGTATTTTCTGAAGATTGGCAGTATAATTTGACATGATTTTGACCATGGGCCGTCTCCCCCTGCTTATTCCCAATAACTCTTCCCTCCCTGCATTCTCACTTCTGACCCTTCTGTCCTTCATTATGATTTATTCTCCTTGCTCCTATTTGCTCAGGGCACCTGATAGGCAACTTGAATGAGTGTGCGACACCATTTTAACCTCTTCAGGAGCTGGTTTTCAATCACTTCTGAAGCCAATTTGTGATTGTCTACTGAAACTTGCATGTAACCTTGAATATATCGTGAATGCTGAAACTTAAGAGGAGTTTGAGTTAACCTGGATTCCCATTTCTGGTCCTATCCAGTGGGTCTGCTTGCAAATATTAGGATGTAATGCAGTGGCACAGTGGTTCGCACCTCTGCCTCACAGCCAGGAGCGCGGGTTCAATTCCCGGCTTGGGTCAATGTCTGTGCGGAGTCTGAATGTTCTCTGTGTTTAGCGTGGGTTTCCTCCCGCAGTCTGAAAGATATGTTGGTTAAGTGCATTGGCCATGCTAAATTCTCCCTCAGTGAACCCGAACAGGTGGTAGAGTGTAGCGACTAGAGGATTTTCAGAGTAACTTCATTGCAGTTAATGTAAGCCTACTAGTGACACTAATAAATAAACTTGAACTTACTGTAGCTTATTGACTAGCTTGAATCAGAGGCTAAACCTGCTATGCTTATTTTGGCCACATGGTGATGACACGAAAACATGTATTGGAAGTGAACTTATTAACGATTTTGGTTGAAGGATCCCTTACTTGGTAAAGCATTTCCACATTACTTTGCACATACCTGGAAAGTTTTTGTGGATCCCAACCCATGCATCAGCCTAACTACATATCTCAGATTAAATTGAATATGAAATTAAAGGTTCATGCTGAATCCAAAATTAGTCCTTTTATAAACAGTAATCCTCATTTTAAATTTAGCATTAGCAGAATGTAGGCAAAGTGTATATAGCAAAAATCCAGCAGCAAATTAACCAACTAACCAAATTGTTAAGCAGCTAGCTCCCACCCAATAATTGTTGAAGAAAAGTTGAGGGGGTTGAGCTATGAGGAGAGGCTGAATAAACTAGGCTTGTACTCGTTAGAGTTTAGAAGAATGAGGGGATATCTCATTGAGACATATGAGATGATGAATGGGATGGATAGGATAGAGGTGGAGAGACTCTTCCCGCTCAGAAAGGACAGTAGGACTAGGGGGCACAGCCTCAAGTTAAAGGGGGTGCGGTTTAGAACGGAGTTGAGGAGGAACTTCTTCACTCAAAGGGTGGTGAATCTCCGGAATTCTCTGCCCGTTGAGGTGGTGGAGGCTGCCTCGCTAAATATTTTTAAGACGCGGGTTGATGGGTTTTTGATAAGCGAGGGGATTAAGGGTTATGGGGAGAGGGCGGGAATGTGGAACTGAGCCACGACAGATCAGCCATGATCTTATTGAATGGCGGGGCAGGCTCGAAGGGCTAGATGGCCTACTCCTGCTCCTATTTCTTATGTTCTTATGTTCTTAAAATATTAATTGTAAAGTTGGTAATAATTTGAAATTAATCGTTCAACCTTCAAAAGTGCAGATGAACTCATCTGACTTCACTGAAATCCTGAGGCAACATTCCTAACATCTCTTGCAGAAGAAAGAATACTAATCAGTAAATTTGGAATGAACTTTATAACTGTAATACCTTACTTCAGAAGTACCTGATGCAGAAACTCCTTACTTTAAATTCATTTCTGGATTTGTGCACTGTTTCTGTAGTTAATTATAGAGTATCCTGTTCTGAAACATTGAGATGATGACCACACATTTGGCACATAATTGTTTAGCATGATAATGAGGGTCAGGTCTTTAAAAAAAAAATCAATATTTTCCCAGTGTATCATACAATCATAGAACCCTACAGTGCAGAAAGAGGCCCTTCGGCCCATCGAGTCTGCACTGACCACAATCCCACCCAGGCCCTATCCCCATATCCCCACATATTTTACCCACTAATCCCTCTAAGCTACGCGTCCCAGGACACTAAGGGACAATTTTAGCATGGCCAATCAACCCAACCCGCACATCTCTGGACTGTGGGAGGAAACAGGAGCACCCGGAGGAAATCCATGCAGACACGAGGTGAACGTGCAAACTCCACACAGACAGCGACCCGAGCCAGAAATCGAACCCAGGTCCCTGGAGCTGTGAAGCAGCAGCACCAACCACTATTGTGTGCAGTTCTGGTCTCCTTTTTTGAGGAAGGATGTTCTTGCTCTCGAGGAAGTGCAGTGAAGGTTTACCAGGCTGATTCCAGGGATGACGGGACTGATGTACGAGGAGAGATTGACTAGGTTAGGATTGTTTTCGCTGGAGTTCAGACCAATGAGAGAGGGATCTCAAAGATTTATAAAATTCTACCGGGACTAGACAGGGTAGATGCAGTGAGGATGTTCCCGATGGTGGGGGAGTCCGGAATCAGGGGTCACAGTCTGAGGATTCAGGGTAGACCATTTAGGACGGAGGTGAGGAGACATTTCTTCACCCAAAGAGTGGCGAGCCTGTGGAATTCATTACCACAGGAAGAAGTCGATGCCAAAACATTGAATATATTCAAGAGGCGGCTGGATATAGCACTGGGAATGAATGGGATCAAAGGTTCTGGGGAGAAAGCAGGATTAGGCTATTGCATTGGATGATCAGCCATGATAGCCCTTTGAACTTATTTTTTAAGTATAAAGTACAAGTTTCATTTGTATTTAATTTATTATTATTGTCACAAGTAGGCTTACATAAATACTGTAATGAAGTTACTGTGAAAATCCCCTGGTCGCCTCTCTCTGGTGCTTGTTCAGGTACAGGCGACGGTGCAGAGGGACCTCGGGGTCCTTGTGCATGAGTCGGAAAAACCCAGCTTGCAGGTGCAGCAGGTGGTCAGGAAGGCGAATGGGATGCTGGCCTTCATAGCGAAGGGGATTGAATATAAAAGTAGGGAGGTCTTGCTGCAGCTGTATAGGGCATTGGTGAGGCCGCAACTGGAGTACTGTGTGCATTTTTGGGCGCCGCACCTGCGCAAAGATATTTTGGCCTTGGAGGGAGTGCAGAGGAGGTTTACTAGGCTGATACCGGAGTTGAGGGGGTTGAGCTATGAGGAGAGGCTGAATAAACTAGGCTTGTACTCGTTAGAGTTTAGAAGAATGAGAGGAGATCTCATTGAGACGTATAAGATGATGAATGGGATGGATAGGATAGAGGTGGAAAGACTCTTCCCGCTCAAAAAAGACAATAGGACTAGGGGGCACAGCCTCAAGATAAAAGGGGGGCGGTTTAGAACGGAGTTGAGGAGGAACTTCTTCACTCAAAGGGTGGTGAATCTCTGGAATTCTCTGCCCGTTGAAGTGGTGGAGGCTGCCTCGCTAAATATTTTTAAGACGCGGGTTGATGGGTTTTTGATAGGAGAGGGGATTAAGGGTTATGGGGAGAGGGCGGGAAAGTGGAACTGAGCAGCGACAGATCAGCCATGATCTTATTGAATGGCGGGGCAGGCTCGAAGGGCTGGATGGCCTACTCCTGCTCCTATTTCTTATGTTCTTATGTTCTTACACTGAGGGAGAATTTAGCATGGCCAATGCACTTAATCAGCACGTCTTTCAGACTGTGGGAGGAAACCAGAGCATCCGGAAGAAACCCACACAGACATGGGGAGAACATGCAGACTCTGCACAGACAGTGACTTGAGTCAGGAATTGAATGTGGCTCTGTGGCGCTGTGAGGCAGCACTGCTAATCACTGTGCCACTGTGCTGGCCTGGTCTTATCTTATGGTTAAGATTGAGGAATTGCGCAAGCTTGTGCTGACAAGTGGAAGGAACATTCATGCCACACAAGTGCCAGGCAATGACCATCTCCAATGAAAGAGAATCTAACCATTGCCACTTGACATTCAGTGGCATTACCATTGCAGAATCCCCCACTGTTAACATCCTGGAAGTTACCATTGACCAGAAACTGAACTGGACTTACCATACAACTACTATGGCTACCAGAGCAAGTCAAAGGCCAGAAATGTTGTAGCAAGTAACTCATTTCCTGACTCCTCAAAGCCTGTCCACCATCTACAAGGCACAAATCAGGAGTTTGATGATATACTCTGCTCTAACAACAGCCAAAAAACTTGACACTACCCAGGATGGAGCAGCCGGCTTGATTGCGAACCTATCCACAAACATTCACTCCCTCCACCACTAACAAACAGTGGCAGCAGTGTGTACCATCTACAAAATGCATTGCAGGAACTCACTAAGGTTCCTTAGACGGTACCTTCCAAATCCATGACCACTACCATCTAGAAGGGCAAGAGCAGCAGATACCTGGAAACGTCACCACCTGGAGCTTCCCCACTAAGTCACTCACCACCTGGCTCGAAAATATATCACCGTTTCTTCACTGTTGCTTAAAATCCTTCAATTCACCAACAGCACTGTGGATGTATCTACACCTCAGGTAGCGCAATGGTTGAAGAAGGCGGTTCACCACCACCTTCTGAAGAGCAAATAGTAATGAGCAATAAATACTGGCCTAGCCAGCAATGCCCACATTCCATAAATGAATTTTGAAAAAATTAACCTGAAGCATAGCGGACAAAGCTATTTGTGATAAATTATCCATAGAATAGAACCCCTACAGTGCAGAAGGGGGCCATTCGGCCCATCGAGTCTGCACCAACCACAATCCCACCCACGTCTATCCCCGTAACACACATAATTGCCCTGCTAATCCCCCTGACACTAGGATCAATTTAGCATGGCCAATCCACCTAACTCACACATCTTTGGACTGAGGGAGGAAACCGGAGCATCCAGAGGAAACCCACGTAGACATGGGGAGAATGTGCAACTCCACACAGGCCAGAATTGAACCTGGGTCCCTGGCACTGTGAGGCTGCAGTGCTAACCACTGTGCCAGTGTGCTGCCCCCTATTATCATCTTAAACTGCTGTGTGGTATCGCTTCTCGGCCTTTTGGCTAAGATCAAGTATAGTATTGACATGCTGTGCTTGGTTGAAGTCATTAGGTTACACTTTAGCTCCATTTGAAGCAATTTTTAAAAGCAGCATCCGGGCTTTTTGGCTAAGATGCAAATAAGTTCAAGCCTTGGAGGTGGAGTTATGCCTACTCCAATCAGCTTGGATCATGTAGATCAAGCTCAAGACAGGAGGTGAGAGCCCTGTCTGGTCAGCTTGGATCGGGAATGTCCCAACTTGTTGAGACTCTGAATTGGACTTGACTGAATTGGAATAAAAACAAAATCTGCAAAAAAAACTCCTAATACTCTGCTATCTGGCTTATTTTGGACATGTCATTAACAGAAGCAGAGGCCCAACTGAATTAATTTAAAATTTATCAGAGTGAAGAATGGACAAATAGGATGAAGAATAAGTAGAAACGGAAGAGGATTGAACAATGAAGATGTTACTGTGGATCAGATTCCTTTTTCAGAAGTGAGGAGTCAAGCCCCATTGGACCGATAGTGCCAAAATTGAAGAGAGAGAGAGAAGCAAAGAACAATTGTGCAATAATGAGCAGAGGTTTATAAATGGTGAAAGGAAGGAAAAACAAAGGTTGGGTGGGGAGAGAATTTCTAAATATGAAGTCATGAGAAACAAGACATTTGTCTTGAACAGTACAGTAAGTCCAAAGATGTGTTGGTTAGGTGGATTGGCTATGCTTAGTGTCAGGGGGACTAGCTAGGGTAAATGCATGGGGATAGGGCCTGGGCGGGGTTGTGGTCGGTGCAGACTTGATGGACCGAATAGCCTCCTTCTGCCCTGTCGGGAATCTATGATAAATCTTGATTTCAGCAGGAGATGGATGCATCCTGCACCACCCAGACAAAGTATTTTTCATGTGTTCATTATTGTAATGTAGGAAACACAGCAATCAATGTACACACACAGCAAGATCCCACAGACAGCAATGGGATAATACATTTCAGTGATGCTGGTTAAGGAATAATATTGGCTGAGATGACGATAAAACTCCTCTGCTCTTACAAAATAGTTTTGCGGGTTTTTTTCATCCACACAAGTGGGCAAGCTCTGTTGGTAGTACTTTGTTTGCTGAGTCAAAAGGTTCTGAGATGAAGTCCCACTACAGGAATTGAGCACCAAAATCAAGGGTGACACTCCAGTGCAGTACCTGGGGTCAATGAACCTTTGCATGGTCTGCTCCCTCCCCCGCCTCACCCACTCCCCCGATGTGTTTCCTTTGTTAGGGTCATTTCAGTGCTGTGAGATGGTCAGGCACCTGTTTTGAGAGGTTCAAACAGGGATTTGTGAGAAAGATTTCTATAGATTTAAGAGTTAACAACACTGCAAAGGACTTGGGAAAAGAAAGGGAGGTTGAAATTGCAGTGGAAATTTACAAGGATAGCAGATGGAATGTTTTTTTGATGGGGGGATGGTATTGATGATGGCAATTTTGAAGCAATGGGTGACTATAACTGAGAAGAGGGAAGTATTTACAATGCCTAAAGAGAAGTCAGGTACACAGTGGTTAGCACTGCTGCCCCACAGACTGTTGCAAACTGGCATATTGCAAAGCCCAGGTCTATGTGCTGAGGGATGCACTAAAGCTTGGGGCAGCTGCTGTGGAGGCGCAGTGGGGAAATTTGCTGTCTAAGACTTTTAAACCGCTATGAACTGAGGGGAGGAGAACCCTCATGGGCTGAATGACTCACTGAAAGCATACAGTGAATATTACATGTATCCCAGTTGCACTGAAGCACCTTGGAATGCAACTTGTCCTATGTAGACTACCTTTAAATACCTTTGCACCATTTGTAAGGACCATTTAAAAATGTCTGTAATGCTTCTTTGACTGTATTGAAGCATCTATTTGTGTAACTTGTATGTATAGAATCTAAATATTATCGCGTTTTGTGTGATGGCCATTTTGAAATGTTTGTAATATTCCTGCAGATATTTTATAAATGAAGTATATTTTTGCAAAACAAAAAGTGCCAAGCACCCAGGTCCAATTCTGGCCTTGGGTGACTGTGTGGATTTTGCACATTCTCCCCATGTCTGCGAGGGTTTCTTCTGGATGCTCCAGTTTCCTCCCACAGTCCAATGATGTGTGGGTTAGGTGGATTGGCTATGCTCAATATGCAGGATTATGGGGATAGGACAGAGGGTGGGTAAGTGCTTCAAAAGCTTAGTCCTGGCACAAATCAATCCCAGCCTCCCAGACTACCTGGATCCACAACAGTTTGCCTACTGCCGCAACAGGTCCACAGCAGACGCCATTTCCCTGGCTCTGCACTCAATCCTGGAACACCTAGATAACAAAGACACTTATGTCAGACTCCTATTTACTGACTAAAGCTCAGCCTTCAACACTATTGTTCTAACAAAACTCATCTCTAAACTCTGTAGCCTGGGCCTCGGTACCTCCGTCTGTGACTGGATTCTGAACTTCTTAGCTCACGGACCACAATCAATAAGGATAGGCAACAACCCCTCCTCAACCATAATCCTCAACACCGATGCCCCACAAGGCTGTGTTCTCAGCCCCCTACTATACTCCTTATACACCGATGACTATGTGGCCAAATTCCTTTCCAATTTAATTTTCAAGTTTGCTGATGACACTACCATAGTGGGTTGGATCTCAAACAATAATAAGACAGAGTACAGAGAATCTGATGAACTGGTGCGGCAACAATAATCTTTCCCTCAATGTCAACAAAATGCAAGAGATTGTCATCAACTTCAGGAGGCATAAAGGAGAACATGCCCTTATTTACATCAATGGGGATGAAGTAGAAAGGGTTGAAATCTTCACATTTTTAGGTATCCAGATCACTAACATCCTGTCCTGGTCCCCCCATGCTGACACTACAGTTAAGGAAGGCCACCAATGCATCTACTTTCTTAGAAGACTAAGGAAATTTGCCATGTCAGCTGTCACTCTCACCAACTTTTACAGATGCACCATAGAAAGCATTCTTTCTGGTTGTATCACAGCTTGGTATGTCTCCTGCTCTGCCCAAGACTGCAAGGAACTACAAAAGGTCGCGAATGTAGCCTAATCCATCACGCAAACCAGCCTCCCATCCATTGACTCTGTCTACTCTTCCCATTGCCTCAGCAAAGCAACCAGTAGAATTAAGGACACCATGCACCCCGGACATTCTGTCTTCTACCTGTTTCCTTCTGGAAAAAGATACAAAAGTCTGAGGTCACGTACCAACCAACTGAAGAACAGCTTCTTCCCTGCTGCCATCAGACTTTTGAATGGACTTACCTTGCATTAATTTGATCTTTCTCTACACCCTAGCTATGACTATAACACTACATTCTGCACTCTTCTCATTTCCTTCTCTATGAACAGTATGTTTTGTCTGTATAGCGCTCAAAAAAACAATACTTTTCACTCTATGTTAATACATGTGACAATAATAAATGAAATCAAATCAAAGATGCTCTTTCATAGAGTTGGTGCAGACTTGATAGACCAAATGGCCTCCTTCTGCACTGTAGGGATTCTATAGATTCTAGGTGATCACAGTCTTAATGAGTGAGTTTGAGAGAGCAGGAGGTGCATGTCTGAAGAGCTGGGCTGAGTGAGGGAATGAGGGAAGATGGGAGAGAAGCTGGAGAAAGGTATGGGTTCAGGGTTAGGACAGTGGAGACTTTGTTCAGGTTTGATTTGGTGGACTTGGAGAGGTGAGGAAACAGCATAGTGAGGTCAAAGGATGGTCTCAATCTCACTGACAGAAATCTATGAGCTCTTTGCATTTATCGGATTATTAGCTTAAAAGGGGAGGCTCTAAATATTTTTGTGCATGTGCTTATTAGAATATGATTGCATTACCACACATGGCTATTGAAATGTCAGTCATTACATTTAAGAGGGAATTAGGCAAACACTCAGAGATTTTAAAAGGTGTAGGGGAAAGCAAGGCAATGGGATAATTAATCTGTATAACACACAAGTTTATCCAACATATAGCTTGTGAGCCACAATCTGACCTGCCATACCTCTCTATTGGCATATCCCTCCCACATTTTCTGCCGATAGGCTCACCAGTGAGTGTGCATGTGGCTGAGGGAGTGAGCTGGACTCTCACACATACCCCTCTAATCTTCATTAGTTACTAATTTTTTTTAAATTATCAATTTATTGCTTTGACACTGGTTTTCTTTTGCTCAGCAAGTTGCTCCTTTTCTTCATATCTCAACTTTGCTTTGAAATTCACCTTTAATGTTCTGTCAAACCTCATCTTTCTCAAATTTTTTCATCAGCCCCTTGAGTGAAAAAAAAACATTGAAATGTCGTCACTCATGTCAAAATGTTGTCAAAGTTTGGCATAGCAGACAAATGATGGACAAGTGGTTTCCTTTAGTGGTGAAGATCTTACCATTCTATAATTAGTCATGTTTAATCTGTACAGCTGGACACTGTTCTTAGCACGATAAAGTGAATCTACGACGATGTATTAAAAGTACAAGAATACGGCTTTAAAGTTCCAGCAGAGAGTAAAAAGAATTTTTATCTTTGCAAGTTATTATAGGGATTTGGTTTTACAGATAATAGCTGCTGACATTAAGTATTATGGAATATTTTTCCCAGAAAGTTCTGGTTCATGTTGTGAGCTGAAACTAGCTGGAGCTGCAAGTAGAGTACTCATTTGAATTAGTCCCAAGTGCTAGAAAGGAAGAGCAAGGAAACGCTCCTGACTACAATGCTCTAAAGAGTGTATGGATGTCAAATAACAATGATTGCAGCAACTCACCAAAGCTTCTTTGACCACACTTGCCACACCTGTGACCACCTTGTAGGACAAGGGCAGCAGGTGCATAGGGACATCACCACCTGCACCTTCCTTCTCCTCCAAGCCGCAACCATCCTGACTTGGGACTGTTTTGCTTTCACCATAGCTGGGTCAAAATCCTAGAACTCCGTCCTGTTTTCATACATAAGTGGTTCTCAAGCTGACATCTGTGGACTTGACATTAGTAGTCTGTGGAGACTTTTCGGGTGTTGGGCAAAGTCACAGTTATTGAGCAGGGCTGGCCTTATCCCACAAGGCAGAGTGGTCAGCAGAGGATACTACATGGTCTAGCTTAAGTAGATAAGTGGCAGGTGGAGGTGGGCCTAGTAGGAGCCAAGAGACTTGTGTGGTAGCACTGCTGCCTTACAATGCCAGGGACCAGGCATTGAGTGAGGTATTCGCACACTCTCCCTGTGTCTCCATGAGTTTCCTCCAGGTGCTCCGGTTCCCTTCTACAGTCCAAACATGTGCAGGTTAATTTGATTGGCCATGTTCAATTGCTCCTTAGTATCCCAAGATATATAGATTAGCTGGGTAAATACATGGGGTTACAGGGTAAATCTGGATAAGAGTCGGCGCAACTCGATGGGCCGAACGGCCTTCTTCTGCATTGTAGGGATTCGATGATGTACAATGCAGAATGGGCTGGCTGTATCGCCACGGTGGGGAAGGAACATGGAGCAAAGCTAAGATTATTATGATAAATTGCTAGGTATATTCCCAATTACCGAGGCACTTGGCCAAAGTACCAGAGAGTGGTGGTGCCTATGGAGCTAAGTTAAAGTTTATTTATTGATGTCACAAATAGGCTTACTTCACTGCAATGAAGTTACTGGGCAAATCCCCTAGCTGCCACGCTCCGGCACCTGTTTGGGTACACTGAAGGAGAAATTAGCACGGCCAATGCACCTAACCATCATGTCTTTTAGACTGTGGGAGAAAACCAGAGCACCTGGAGGAAACCCACACAGATACAGGGAGAATGTGCAAACTCCACACAGTGACTCAAGCTGGAAATCAAACCTGGATCCTTGGCGCTGTGAGGCAGTAGTGCTAACCACTGTGTCACCCTGGAGCTGTACCCCAGCCTTGTACTGAAAAGGAGGGGAAAATTGGAGAGAGCTGTCTTTTATGAAACTTCCATTTTTTTTGGATGCATTTCTAATTTGGGAAGTTTGACCCACTGGGGTTCTGTATGGGCTGCATCTGTATCCACAGGACCTGTGAACTGGGGGAATAATGTTAACATTGATCTTTACAACCACACACCTCATAATTTTAAGCTTCCAAACAATGAAACCTCCCAATCATTTTTCGTCAAGAGACCTTCTGACAAAACCCTACAAGGTCAACATCTTCAGAATGATCTCTCCCTTGCTGTGAACTCAGAATAGTTCTCCCCTTTTGCACTCGTTGCGTTTAGGTGGCTGTTAAATTAATGTTTAATTAAAGAATAGCCCACATACTGGCTCATTCAGTTTTTGGGGGACCACAAACAGTGAATAAAGCCGAAGATCAGGTTATCTGATCACAAAGAGCGTTAGACGGCCTCGCACACATGCATTCGCTGGGGGAGGGGGTTGTTTCTCGACCAGCTCGCACTAAATTAGGGAACAATCCGAGTCCGTTTAGAGCTTTGCAAAAAGCATTGTCAAGCTGGCGTTGAGTGTCAAAACCTCCAGCCTTTCCTTCTCTCTCCTCCCTTTCCTTTCTCTGCTCCTCCCTCTTGCTGTGACGGACGGGGAAGGGTGCCCCCTGAAAGGAGGTGAGGTTTGTCTCAGTGATGCTTGAGACAGAGAAAGAGGGAGGGTTGTAGAAGGGAGCGAGATGTAAGGAGCATGTAATTTTCTGCTGCATTCGTAGCGCAGACGCCCAGAGGAAGAGGGAAACTGCTGCAGAGACGGAGGGAAAGAAAAAGATACATTTGGCAATACTTAGTAACAACCCAAACCGCAACTATTGTAGCATCCGCCGCTAAACAGCTGATCCGCTGTCTGTGACAAGAGAGAAATTGAGCTGTTAATTGATCATTGCAGCTGGAGTGGGCAGGACGGAGCGTCAGACTGGTGGGCAGGGCAAAGCCGAGGCGGCTGCGAGAAAGCAAAGGGGGAGAAAAATCTGAAACCTTCGCGAATCCATCATGGGCCACCCTCCGCTGGAATTCAGTGACTGCTCGCTAGACAGCCCCGATTTCAGGGAGCGGCTGAAATCTTACGAACAGGAGCTGGAGAGAACCAACAAATTCATCAAGGAAGTAATCAAAGACGGGACCTCGCTCATCAGTGCCATTAGAAGTGAGTGTTTTTATATGACAGACGTATCCTTAGAGGGAGGAAGAGCGGAGGGGATGATTTTATTTAGAGAGCAGGCGGGGGGGGCAGACAACGAAAGCTGTAGGGGTGAAATGGGGCTTCTGGCTTGCTGAATGTGGAGAATTGTATTGGAGTGGAACTGCAGCACTCAGCAGGATGTAATATCCGCTGCCGTGTGTGTGTGTTTTTTGCAAACTCGTTTTCATTTTGTGTTTGAGGAGCAGGGCTGGTGTTAGGGCTAAGGTAACGCCAGCCCGTTTGCAGGGCTCTCTCTCTTGCTCCAATGCAGAGAATGTGCAGATGGGATGGAGCAGAGACCTTGACGTTTTGGAACGAAAGAGAGCTGTTCACTAAACCAATAGGCCGAGCAGACTACCCCCCGGGCATCAGGGTGCCAAGCTAGCCTGTGGGTATGTTCGAGGGCAACTCCTGACCATTTTCTCCCCTTAAATCAGTTGGTGCAATCTTGGTTTATTACCACTTGACGACAACAACAACTTGTATAACGACATTCATATAGCGCCTTTTAACGTGGTAAGATAACACCCCAGATGTAAGGAGGGAATTCCAGAGTTTAGGTGGCTGAGGGCAAGGCCAACATCGTTTATTTATTCACTAGTCACAAGTGAGGCTTACATTAACGTTGCAATGAAGTTGCTCTGAAATGCCTCATTCTGGTGCCTGTTTGGGTCAATGCACCTAACCAGCACGTCTGTCAGATTGTGGGAGGAAACTGGAGCACCTGGAGGAAACCCACGCAGACACGGGGGGAACATGTAAACTCCATACAGACAGTGACCCAGGCTGGGAACTGGACCCAGGCCCCTGATGCTGTGAGGCAGCAGTGCTGCCCACAATGGGGCTGAGTGGATGTGGGCAGAGGGGAAGTCAGAGTTGGAGTTCCCCTGCATTTTGGCAGGGTTATATGGTTGGTGGAGGCTCCAGAGAATGAGGTGAGACTGTGGAAGAATTGCAACACAGGGCTGAGAATTTTAAAATTGATACCCTGTGGCTAATTTTGTGAATTAGTTTGAGGAATCAATCTTTCAATTCTGTTTAATAACATTCCTACTGGAAATCCTAATCCCTATAAAATAACAAATGGAATTCCGTAAGAAGTCACTTAACACACAGAACAAGTCAGCTCCCATGTGTAGTGATGTAAGTATGTATTGAGTTTGAGGTGTACAAGTTATGACAGGCTTGGATAAGGTGAACAAGGAAATACTATTCCCATTTCTGTTCCCTGGTGGCACGGTGGCCCATGGTTAATGCTGCTGCCTCACAGTGCTGGGGATCCAGGTTCAATTCTGGCCTCGGGTCACTGTCTGTGTGGAGTTTGTATATTCTCCCTGTGTCTGCATGGGTTTCCTCCAGGTGCTCTGGTTTCCTCCCACACATCTCTGGACTGTGGGAGAAACATGTGTGCTCAGGTTGATTGGCCATGTTACAATTGCCCCTTCATGTCAGGGAATTAGGGTAAATATGTGGGGTTGCAGATCGGGGCCTGGCTTGGATTGTGGTCGGTGCAGATTCAATGGGCCAAATGGCTCCCTTCTGCACTATAGGGATTTTATGATTAGGTTATGGTAGAAAGACTAAGTAACACAGGTATAATGTTTTGAGTAAGTGTTGCAGCAGGGATGTGAGGAAGAATTTTCCATGCGGTGAATGTTAATGATCTGAAACTCACCGCTCGCAAGTATAATGGGAGCAGAGATGATCAGTAATTTCCAAAATGAAATTAGATGGGAATTCAAAGGAAATAAACTTCCAGGATGCAGGGATAGAGTGGGGGAGTGGGACTTTTTGGATTATTCCAAGGGAAGGCAACCTGAACTCAACGAGTTAAAACTTGATTATTTATCAGTATCACAAGTAGGTAGAAGGAATTTAAAGCAGTGTGGAACTGTACGTACTTGTTACACAACAGTTCATATATAGTTTTTATAGTTTTGTTTCAAATAAGTAATTGATTCACAGCCATGTCTCCGGTATTTTGTCACTTGCTTGACTGTCTGTTACTGACACCTGTCCTTTGATTCACCACTCTCATCTGGTCATGTGTCTTGGAATTGGTGCCTTCTGATGTAGTTACTCATTTCCAGTTCTTGGCATCAGCTTGTTACTTGCCTCTTGGGTCAGCAGGTTGTGGTAATATAGTGAAACATTTTGTGGTAAGTTGTATTGCTCATTATGATGGTGGGATGGAGTTAGTGGGGCCTGCCCACTAAGGGTTCGCATTCATTGTTAAAACAAGTATGGAAGCCTGGAATATTTAAGGTACCATTTTGTAAAATATAATATTCCATTTTTCTGGTTAATTTTCTCTCTCCATCTTTTTTTCCTCTGAGTGGCAAGAGCCACTTTGTGCTTGGTAGTGTTTTCTTCTCTTTCCCCAGTCAAGTAATGTACTAGCACTTAATTTGTTAATTTAACTGTAAAATATTAAGTGCAGGCACTGTGGTGCAAAGTAATCTGGTTTAGTTTAAACAAATTCATTATTGGGCAGAAGGGAGGCATTGTCTTTAGCCCCCATTACAAATACCATGTCCCAGTTACCGATTCCAGTTTCCCCAGTCAACTTTCTATACCGTAAATTACTATACATCTCACTTTCCTTTCATCAGTATTGGGACAATGGCCTCATGGTATTATCACTAGACTATTAATCCAAAACTCAGCTAATGTTCTGGGGACTGGGTTCAAATCCCACCACAGCAGATGGTGGAATTTGAATTCATTAAATTATCTGGAATTAAGAATCTACTGATGACCATGAAACCATTGTTGATTGTCAGAAAAAGCCATCTGATTCACTAATGTCCTTTACGGAAGAAAATTTATTGTCTTACCTGGTCTGGCCTACATATGACTGCAGAGCCACAGCAATGTGGTTGACTCTCAACTGCTCTCCAAGGGCAACTAGGGGATGGGCAATAAATGTTGGCCAGCCAGCGACACCCATGTCCCACAAATGAATTTAAAAAAATTCTTAGTGAAATCATAAATACGCACACTTGGATCTTTATTAGAAATGTTAGCCAAAAAGTCTGCTCACGCCCTTGGTGTAATGTTTGACTTTTGAGATGAGTTGGCAATCACAAATCTGTCATTAGGTCAGCCTATTTCTACATCTGTAACATTGCCCTGACTCTAGTCGTGCCCCAACTCATCTACAGTGGAAACTCTCATCCAGGTCTTTCTTTCTTCTAGACTTGATATTTCTAAACACTACCACCTCCCATTCAATGCAAGCCACCCCCTCCCACTCTAGAGGTCATCCAATCTCTGCTGCCCATATTCTTGTGCACCCCAAGATCCATTCACCCATCATCCCTCTTATCATGAACCAGGCTGATGTTATTTGCAAGGGTCCCCCAGCCTCAAATATTGCTTCGTTGGTGGTGTATAAGTTTTTGTTTACAGACACAGTGTGAGGAGTCACATGCAAGACCCAATGAGAACAGTAACCAGCCCAGTCGTAGTTATCAAAGACTACTTATTACAAGAAGAAAAGACACATGGGAGGATTGGGGGGCAGAATAGGGCGAGTGTGGCCAAAAAATCCCGCCCATATACACAAACATGACTACAATGATTTAAGACCATTATGTATAGGAACTACCGAACAGACCCAAACAGTTTTTGTAGCAATTCCTCTTTCTGATCCCAAAGTATGTTTACGAGATCTGAACACTTTCAGGACTTCCCTTGTCCCAAACAACACCCACTTCAATAGGTCTATAAATAAAGGCCAGCTTATAGTTACCATACTGTATACGATTGGGGAGTTTTTCTGTGAAATGTCTCCCCTTGGTTCAGCGAAAATAGGGTTTTAACTGCCTCTACAAAGATTTCTGCACTCTTGCTTCTGGTCTGCTAGCTAAAACGTGGCTTACAGACTGCTACGTGGAATCTGCCTGGCCGCTTCCATGAAAGATTAGCAATTATACTATTGTTCCCTTTGATTCTGCCTGTATTGGCTGTCTGTTCCCTCATCTTCTGTGGTTTGAAAATATTAAGGTATGTATGCCTGCCCTGGCTGATGCAATTGTCATGTTTCCTATTAGCAGGACGATGTGTTCTTCCGGTCTGTGTAAAACTGCTAACCTTATTCGTGGGAGATGCTCATCCTGTGAGATGTCTTTGTAAACGCTGATGGCCTCTGAACTGTTGGCTTTGCTACATTTTTGGTATGCTTGTTATGAGGCACATTTGCGATTTCTTCCACCATGACAACAGACAGATATTTGTGCTCATCTAATTTGGACCTCTGAGTACCCCCAGTTTTAATGGTTGTACCTTCAGCTACCTTAGACATTAAGTTCTAGCGCTGTCTCCATTAGCTTCTCTGAATCTATTCTGGAGGAGGGAACCGAGTGTAGGGTGTCGAAATTTGCTGATGACACCAAGCTTGGGGGAAAGGCAAATTGTGCGGAGGGTGTGGAGAGTCTGCAGAAGGATCTAGATAGGCTGGGTGAATGGGCCAGGAAATGGCAAATGGAATTTAATGTTGGCAAGTGTGAGGTGGTCCACTTTGGTAGGAAGAATGGTAGGAAGGACTATTACTTACGTGGCGAAAAACTGCAGCAGGCGACGGTGCAGAGGGACCTCGGGGTCCTTGTGCATGAGTCGCAAAAACCCAGCCTGCAGGTGCAGCAGGTGGTCAGGAAGGCGAATGGGATGCTGGCCTTCATAGCGAGGGGGATTGAATATAAAAGTAGGGAGGTCTTGCTGCAGCTGTATAGGGCATTGGTGAGGCCGCAGCTGGAGTACTGTGTGCAGTTTTGGGCGCTGCACCTGCGCAAGGATATTTTGGCCTTGGAGGGAGTGCAGAGGAGGTTTACTAGGCTGATACCGGAGTTGAGGGGGTTGAGCTATGAGGAGAGGCTGAATAAACTAGGCTTGTACTCGTTAGAGTTTAGAAGAATGAGGGGAGATCTCATTGAGACGTATAAGATGATGAATGGGATGGATAGGATAGAGGTGGAAAGACTCTTCCCGCTCAAAAAAGACAGTAGGACTAGGGGGCACAGCCTCAAGATAAAGGGGGGGCAGTTCAGAACGGAGTTGAGGAGGAACTTCTTCACTCAAAGGGTGGTGAATCTCTGGAATTCTCTGCCCGTTGAAGTGGTGGAGGCTGCCTCGCTAAATATTTTTAAGAAGCAGGTTGATGGGTTTTTGATAAGAGAGGGGATTAAGGGTTATGGGGAGAGGGCGGGAAAGTGGAACTGAGCCACGACAGATCAGCCATGATCTTATTGAATGGCGGGGCAGGCTCGAAGGGCCAGATGGCCTACTCCTGCTCCTATTTCTTATGTTTAAAACCAACCTCTTTAACCGAGCTGTCTGCTCTAATATCATCCTTTTTGGTCAAATTTAGTTTTCTTGCACTCTTGTGAAGTCCTTGGGACTATTGTTTATGTTGAAGGTGCCAAATAAATATAAGTTGTTATTTATTTGGCTTCCCCAGTCAATTAAATTAAAAGATTAATTTCTTTTTGTTTGCCTTTGAAATCTCGACTGACTGAATAACTGGATTGTAACATTTTACCAACCTTTTTAACCACAATATTAAACGACTTCCTGTTTTCTGAGATTGATTCTTCTTTAGAACATAGAACACTACAGCACAAACAGGCCCTTCGGCCCACAAGTTGCGCCGATCACATCTATACCTACCAAGCCATAGAACTATCTGTAACTTCCAATGCCATTAGATCCTACATACTCATCCAGAAGTCTTTTAAAAGACCCCAGCGAGTTCGCCCCTACCACCACCAATGGCAGCCAATTCCGCTCACTCACCACCCTCTGAGTGAAAAACTTTCCCCTAACATCTCCTCTGTACTTGCTTCCCAGCACCTTAAACCTGTGTGTAGTAACTCACTTTTGAAGTGAGTACTTGCGTGTACAGATTGAGCTCAGACATATCAGCTGGATTAACCTTTTATGGGGGACGTTATTTTGTGACACCTTTATCCCCATCCTCTCCTCTGCTTGCCCACCCACCTCTCACTCTTGTGTCTGCGTGGGTTTCCTCTAGGTGCTCTGGTTTCCTCCCACAGTCCGAAAGATGTGCTGGCCAGGTGCGTTGGCCATGTTAAATTCTCCCTTAGTGTATTCAAACAGGCATCGGAGTGTGGCGACTAGGGGATTTTCACAGTAACTCCATTGTAAACCTACTTGTGAGACTAATAAATAAACTTTGAAAACTCACTATCTCTCTCTCTCTCTCGTGTGTGCCTACATGCACACACATACGCACACACACTGTACAATTTTAGCCTGGGGATTAGCTTCTGTTTAATTTCAAAAACAACGTTTCATAAAATTTGTCAAGAATTCAATGAAGGAATTGAAATTGTTAGAGCCACCTTCTCCATGTGAGATGTTGTACGGAGAGGGATCATTCCAAATTATGGCGCTTTCTAAGTATTGTGGTACTTGTAACTCTGAGCCAGGAGTAATCTCTGCTGTTCTTTGAAATGTCCCTATATGACACATTTCACATACATGAAAATAGACCGATTAAATAGGATTTTGTTCACCTGAAAGATGACATGCCCAACTTTGTAGCAATCTGGGGAAACTATCCATTGAGGGCATGTGAAACTAATGTAATTGTTAAAGTTAGAATTTCCTCAATGGCTTGGAAAGGGAATTTGGGAAACCTTCAGCCGGGTGAGTCACTTATGGCCCATCAGGGTTCTGAATGCGGCCTATGATGCATTTTGTTGACTGTTGGCTACACACAGGGTTACTACATTCTACTGATTTCTGTTGGTGTAGTTTATTTCCTACGAAAGTGACGTAAAGCAAGGGCAAGTGAAGTGAGGTGCATGTTGATTGCTCACAACATTGACTGTGAATCAATCAAAGAGTAGATATTTCTTTTGCTTTTACCATTTGACGTTGGTAGTTCTATTAATATGTGAATAGTTAAGTGTTTTTTATAACTAGTTATGAACATATTCAGCACATATCAAATGTATTTAATCTTGTTCGTGGGGTCATGGTTAGTGACCAGCCTGATTTCGATCTTGCGGCCCACTGAGATGAAGGAGGGCTACTCATGGCCCACTCACTAACTGAGGTTGCCCATCACTAGATTTGAGTGTCGACTTGCTTAAAGTGCTGGCACGTGACAGTGATTAGCACTGCTGCCTCACCGCGCCAGTAACTCGAGTTCGATTCCCGGTTTGGGTCACTGTCTGTGAGAAGTTTGCATCGTTCTCGCCATGTCTGCATGAGTTTCCTCCCACAGTCCGAAAGACATCCTGCTGAATTCCCCCTCAGCGTTCCCAAACAGGCACCGGTATATGCCGACTCGGAGATTTTCATAGTAACTTCATTGCAATGTTAATGTAAGCCTACTTGTGACACCTAATAAATAAATTTTTACTTTATGATTGGCCCCACTATGGACTTGAATGTGCAATCCACCACACTGTTACGTGTGATGTTTCTAAGAAAGGTCATGAACTGAAGCCCTGTTTACAGTTTAGTTGGATGTAAACAATTACTTCAAAGGGAAGTATTTCAGGCCAAAGTCATCCAACAACTAAAGCTGTCAAAATTAGATCATCTGGCCAGTCGTCATTTGCTGCTTGCAGAATCTTGTACGCAAATTGGCTGTTGCATTGGTGAACTTCTTGGATACACAGAGAGCAGAGAACCTTGCTATCTTGCCTGCCTTCCTTACAGTTTGGAGAATTAGGCTCCTTATAGCCTCAAGAATAGATCTGCTCCTTCAGCTAGCGAGCAATGCCCTCTGTACTTGCTGTATGTCCTTTTTGAAGATTAGCCTGTCAGTCCCTGCAAAAGGATGACTCATCAGTGTATTCTCAAAATGTCCTCTTCCTGTGACTCCTGCTCTGCCAGTGAAGGTGAAATTCATGTCTGAGTTGTTCTCCCACAATGTTTTTTTAATGATGATGTCCAACCATCAGAGATGTTTAAGGAGTTTTGTTCATTTGCAGAACATGAGAAGCAGGAGCAGACCACGTGACAGATTGAGCCTCATCTGCCATTTAGTACAATCATAGCTAAGCTTGGTTTCAAATTCACTTCCTTGCCCACTCCTAATTTTGCTCGATTCCCTGAGAGACCAAAAATTGGTCCATCCCAGCCTTGATTGAGCATCCCCAACCCCCTCTGGAGAGAAGATTCACCACTGCTTGAGTGAAGTAATTTCTTCCTGTCTCAGTCCAAAGTGGTTGGCTCCTTACCCTGAGACTCTGCCTCTGAGTTTTAGATTCCCTGACCCAGTAGAAACAATCTTGCAATGTTCATCCTATTAGGGTCCTTCAGAATCTTGTATGTTTTAATGAGATTGTGCCTCATTCTTCTCATTCATTTATATGGGATGTGGGCATTGCTGGCTGGGCCCAACATAAATGCCCTCCATCTCAGAACATTTGAGAGTTAACCATATTGCTGTGGGTCTGGAGTCATAAGTGGGCCAGACCAGCTGAGGATAGCAGATTTCCTTTCCTAAAGGACATTAATGAACCAACTGGGTTTTTACGACCATTGCCAATGGTTTCAGGATTGGCAGTAGACTTTGAATTCCAGATATTTTATTGAATTCAAATTTCACCATCTGTAATGGTGGGATTTGAAGCCGGGTCCCCAAAGCATTACGCTGGATCTGTGGATTGTTAGTCCAGTGATCGTACTACGACGCCACTGTTTCTTCAGCCCATGGACAAATTGAGCGAATCTTTGCTGTAACACTCCCAATACATGTATATTCTTTTATAAAGGTGGAGAACAAATTTGCACACAATATTCCAGATGTTGTCTCCCCCAAAAGCCTGCACAATTGTAGCAGGACTTCTTTTTTCCTATACCATGGTAGCACAGTGGTTAGCACTGCTGCCTCACAGCACCAGGGACCGGATTCGATTCCCGGCTCGGGTCATTGTCTGTATAGAGTCTGCACATTCTTCCTATGTCTGTGGGTTTCCTCCAGGTGCTGTGGTTTCCTTTCACAATCTGAAAGACGTGCTGGTTAGGTGCATTGGCCATGCTAAATTTTCCCTCAATGTACCCGAACAGGCACTGGAGTGTGGTGACTAGGGGATTTTTGCAGTAACTTCATTGCAGTGTTAATGTAAGCCTACTGGTGACACTAATAAATAAACGTTGGCTAGAATTTTACCGTCTCACCCACTGTGGGTGGCATGGAAAGATCCATTGACCTTGGGCGAGATATTACTATTTCGGGTTGAGTGAAGCTGTAAAATCCTGCATGTTAACCCTAATCCCTTTGCAATAAAAATCAACCGCCGGAACTCTACCACGTTGTCCACTGTGGAATTGGAGTGGGCTGGGGCTGATGACGGAAATGTCCATTGACCTTGGGTGGGAATTCTGGATTCGCTTAAGCGAGGGTGTAAAATCCCATCCAACATTTCCCTTCCTAACTGCTTCCTGTGCCTGTATACCAACTTTCTGCATTCTTTGTCTGAGTACAGTGAAAACTCTTTGAACATCAATGCATACAAATTTCACACCTTAAATGTTCTGCTTCTCTATTCTTAAGCGGGTAGAATATTTTGAGTATCTTAGGCCTGTGCTGCCTTCAGAGTTTTCTCATAGAAAAATAACTTGTTGTGATTGCTATATCTATTTATTCCCTTTTGACCAATACTCTGAGCAGAGTTTATCATTACTGACTTTCAGATAAACATTTGCAACCAGTATATTTCATTGGAGAATATGCGACTGGTTGTTGAATAAGGGAGAAGCTTGCATGTAACTCTTCCATCAGTCACTTGTGCACTCAAGTTCAGGGCAAATCTTGGATTCAAAGTTTCTTGCATGGTGTGCTATAAATTCTGGTGCATATATCAGCTCTGTTGTATGTTTTATATACAGAAGCGTCATATAAATAAAGTATAAGTAAAGTTTATTTATTAGTCACAAGTAAGGCTTACATTAACACTGCAATGAAGTTACTGTGAAATTTCCCTAGTCACCACACTCTGGTGCCTGTTTGGGTCAACACACCTAACCATTTATAGATTTACATGTTGTCACCTGTTGATGCTGCAAAATATGAGACTGGAGAGGAAGAAATAAAAAAAACAGGCAAAATGCCAGGGCTGCTCTCAAATACGCTTTTAGCTTTATTGAAGGTTTTGTGTTGTAGATTACTTAGACTAAAGGGAGATTGAACCAGAAACATGGTGCAATTTGATAGCCTGGACAATCTGTGAATAAACCTTTTTAGCTGAAAAGTAGCACACAGCAGCGCCGTTATTTGATCTATTGCACATTGCTGAGCTATTGAACACAAATGTGTTGTGGTCAGCTCAAATACAGATAAAAGATGTTGGGTTTTAGTCTAAAATGAATAAATAGACTGGAAGGTGCTACAAAAGGTCCTAAATATAGCCCGATCCAATCAGCTTCCCATCCATTGACTCTGTCCACACTTCCCACTGCCTCGGCAAAGCAGGCAGCATAATTAAGGACCCCACGCACCCCGAACATTCTCTCTTCCACCTTCTTCCATCAGGAAAAAGATACAGAAGTCTGAGGTCACATACTAACTGATTTCTAGAACAGCTTCTTCCCTGCTGCTGTCAGACCTTTTGAATAGGCCTACCTCGCATTAAGTTGATCTTTCCTAACACCCGAGCTATGACTGTAACTATATATTCTGCACTCTCTCCTTTCCTTCTCCCCTATGTACTGTGAACGTTATGCTTCGTCTGTATAGCATGCAAGAAGCAATACTTTTCACTATATCCAAATATGTGACGATAAATCAAATCAAAATACACTTTTTGTTTTGAAGGCAGTGCTACCCCTTTAGGCATGCAAAGCATACAAGTGCTCAAATACAGTTTCCTAAAGAAATTAGATACAGTTGATCCACTTTAAGGAATACTCACTTTGATTTGTAATGGAGCAGAAATTCTTCAAAATGAATGAAGCCTTTTAAGATTGTTTCCTGGGGAGAAGAAATAAGCTTTATGGCTTAGATCCAAATGTTGCAAAGGATGTTCCTAAGCAGAGTGACATGCTGCTGTAGATAAAAATAATTTCCCTGCAGCTCTCGTTCACTGGTCTTTTTCAGCAATAGGTTCTCCACCAGGTTACTGTTAGTGTTATGAACGCAGGATAACAGCCTTCCTTTTGTTTGCAAAAATAAAATATTGAGCATCTACATGTCCTTGGTTAAAAGCATTATCTGGTGTAGTGTAGCATAGCCCACACAAAATATAAAGGTAATCTCAGATGGGTAACAGGGGTTGTTACAAACTACATCAATGAGTTCATAGAATTGTAGAATCCCTGCTGTGCAGAATAGGCCATTTGGCTCATCGAGTCTGCACCGACTCTCTGACAGAACGTTAGGCCCAACTCCTCCCCCATCCCCGTAACCCTTGCACATTTACCTCGCCAATCCCCTTAATTTACAAATCTTGGGACATTAAGGGGCAATTTAGTGTGGCCAATCCACTTAATCTGCACATATTCAGAGTGTGGAAGGAAACACACACCCAAGGAGCACCCAAAGGAAACCCACACAGAAATGGGGAGAATGTGCAAACTCCACACACAGTGTGACCCAAGGCTGGAATTGAACCCGGGTTCCTGGAGCAGCAGCGCTAATCACTGCAGCACTGTGCCACTCTTAATGGTTAGGAAGGAGAACAAACAAAATTCATTCTTCACGCTTGATCCCTGATGGAATTCCTTGTTGGGAAGTGAGAAGGAAAATGATTGGAGTGAACTTGTGTTAAATCTCAAAGTATGATTGCGTCACTTGTATGCATGATGTAATTATTGGAATGCCGGCTAATTCTCTAGGTCTTCTCTGTCCCACTCCTTAAAAAGTTTTGCCAAATAGTTTTCCAAAAGGACAATGTCCCTTTTTATTGAGTTAGACAAGCTTGGTGACCTGTGTGCCTGCCCTAAACCTCCCACAGAAGTTGTCTACAAAGATGTTCTGTCCCAGCAATTAGAGGCACAATGAGCTTAAAAAAAGATGGGAGTGGGCTGTGATAAGAGCAGACTTTTACGTTCCCAGAACTTGTTTCTGAAACCTAGGGCAACCATTATATTAAACGGTCTCAGCAGTCATGTGTCCTGAGAGCTGTATTGGCCGAGTGTGCAGGAGAATGTTCAGCTCAACAAAT
This sequence comes from Carcharhinus amblyrhynchos, assembly GCF_965287045.1. NCBI lineage: Eukaryota > Metazoa > Chordata > Chondrichthyes > Carcharhiniformes > Carcharhinidae > Carcharhinus > Carcharhinus amblyrhynchos. The sequence goes on from NC_137327.1 coordinate 130,065,489, forward strand.
CATTGAACTGTTCAGAGAGCTTGTAATGAGGAACTTGCTGTAGGTTTTCTCTCGGATGTGCGGAGGTTGAAGAACGGGAACTAACGTCATTGCTGACTCATTCAGAAAATCAAATCTTTCACTCCTGGGCTTTTTGGATTATGTAATATCATTAATAATGAAATGAGGCTCATTTAGGTCCATACACAAATCACACAAGATCAGTGATATAGATATATGTAGAAGTTACAACACAACATTTGTCCAACCAGTCTGTATCTATATTTACATATCCTTCCTGAGCAAATTGTCCGAAATGCATTTCGTAGACTCCCTACAGTACAGAAGGAGGCCATTAGGCCCATGACAGCTGCACCAACTACAATCCCACCCAGGCCCTATTCCAGCAATCCCACATATTTATCCTGCTAATCCCTCTAACACTGGGGTCAATATAGCATGACCAATCAACCTAACCTGTGCATCTTTGGACCATGGGAGGAAACCCACGCAGACACAGGGAGTGTGTGCATACATACACAGACAGCTGCCCAACCTTGTTTCTGTGTTTTATATCTATTTTTCTTCTTCCAGTTTTCCAAGCCAATTTTATATAGTGATTCTGTTTTTACTTCAACTCTAAACCCTGGGAGTGAAGTTCAAACTTCACAACTTTGCTCGAAATTTCTTGGATTTAATTGTGCATCCCTCATTTAAGGTTTTTGATTTCTGCTTCCAATAACTCCTGTCACATTCCTTCATAATTTTATATATTTCTCTCGTATTATCATTGAACCTCATTATTCTAATGAAAGTTCCATTTTTCCAGTATTTGTAGTTCCTCAATCTACAGTGCATAAATGGCAACTTGTCTTTAATGCAGCAAAATGTTCAGTTCTCCATTTTTGCCACAATGTTCCTAATTCAAAGGAGCATCAATGGTCAGCCCTTCGACCATTGAGAAAGATTTGGGTTGACTCTTGTGAGTAATTTGAAGTTTATGAATGATGTGGCTGAGGCAGCATAGCGGGCAGAAAATGTTTTACAAATGCTGAATGCGTCGGGATGTCAGCGTTTTATTTTCAACTCTTTAAGCAGCTGGTGCGCCCACATCTGGACTATGTATTCACAGTTTGGAATCCACACTTTCAGAGAGATATCCAACTTATAGAGAGACTGCAAAGAAATGGTACCAGGAAGATGGAAGGCATGGAGGGAATGTCTTATGAGGAGGTTTTACGAGTTATTGGATTGCAATTTTTAGCAAAGTGAAGATTTGATTTTTTTTTGGTTTAGTTGAAGTTTATAAATTGATACATGGCCTCACTTCTTCTAAGCCTGAAAAAGCCTTTCTTCACAATTATAGTATTTTGTGTGGTTATTAGTGTGAATTACAGAAATTGGGTTCATGTCTCGATATTCGCAAGTTTTTTTTCATATAGAATTGTTGATACTTTGCCTAATTCTGTCAATGCTGAAAATGTAGTGACTTTTAGAAGACTTGTTAGAAACATTGTTGATGTTTTTAATACCTATGTGCTTTGCACTGTATGGTAATAAAGATAAATGAAAAGAATTGGAGTGAATCTCTGTTGTCTCATTTAATCTTCAACATCCTTCCTCTGCTGCAGGGCCCAATACTGCACATTGCTCAATAATTTGAAATGAGATAGGCATATCATTTCCTCCAAGCTTTTCTGTTCCATATATCTTGCGGTTGAAACAACAAGAGTTCCATTGACTTCTTCCTGTTCTCAACCCCAGCATTGCTGTGAATACCCTGGTAAAGTCCTCTTCCGCAATGCCAATTGTGCTTTCATTGAGTATAATTACTGCTGTTCTTTCACCAAAACGTATCAATGTCTGTCACTTTCTGACCTTCCCAGTTTCCCATGCAGTAACCTTTGAACTCTAGTGTGATTGCTTCTGATTATTTTGTCTTCATGTACATAATGATTTCATTCTTCAGCTTGGCTCAAGTACAGCATGAACACTGGTGGACTAATTGGGCCTGTTTCTGTGTCGTGTGTGTATACATGTGCAAAAAGTGAAGAAAATATTCCCTCCTATTAATCTGTAATTTACCCAGATTAGTTGAATTCCCCTCTTTAAAGGCTCGGTACCACTCGCTGGTCCTCTGTCATGTACTCGAGAACCCTTCAGTACAATTTGGTTTCTTCCTATTTTGTACCCAGGATCTTGGGACATACCTAGCTGTCTATTTGCTTTTGCCAAAGATGCATCAAGCGGATTGCGATATTGAAATGATTGACAGTTTTGAGCATCAAGATCGCATTGCACTAAGTATGATAGTTTATCTACTGTCACCTCCTCTCCAGGCAATCATTTCAGTGTTAATCTAATAGGTGCTGTTGTATCCAATTCATCACTGCAAACAGGATAGGTGAAGTTAATGTCATTCACCGGTTTCCAGCTGCTCACCCTTTTTATGATTTTTTTTTGTTCTGTGCTGAAAAAAACCATAGAAGATGGTGAAGGAAGTCACAATCTCAAACCGTTTCAACCTTGCTGCGTTCAGACCGGTCACCAGCTGCACGAGACAATGAGAATGAGGAGGAGCAGAGTGATCCCGATCGCCTACAAGAGATGGTTCCGGCAGAGGCAGACAGTTTCATGGAGGTGGGATGATGTCAAGAGAGCAGACAGATGATGCCATTGTAGATGCGTTACGTCCCTCAGCCGAGCAGGTCAAGGACCCTGAAGGTTTGGGTGGGTGGATGCCTGCCCTGTTTCCCTAGCCAATGATGCAAAGGCAGTGATGATGCTATGAGATTTTGCACTGCAGCACCAACACACTGAAAACACGTTCAACTGCACTGACCACGTGGTGAATTCATCATGAAAACAGTGCACAAAACAGATTGATGTGAAACAACAGGTTACAGAGCTTTTCCAGTGCTAAATCCTGGTCAACTCCAGACTTTCCAAGGGCAACAATTATTTAAAAACAAATAAAATAATTTTTTTTCACTCTTTTTTTTGTTGCGTTTTGTATGGTTGTTCTTTGACATTTTGAATCTGAAAAACAAAGAAATACAATATCCGTTGAAATATAGAGTTGCCTAGAAACACAGTCATATGGCGAGCTGGGCCTTCTCGACTTTCATGAAGCTTTGCTCAATCTGAATTTGAACCAGGCTCCCCTGGGATCTGACTCATCAACAGTTTGCTCTAGCTCCGGAACTTTGATATAGAAAATAAAGCTGTGCAGTTTTATTGTGCAATATTTCATCTCAGAGATGAGAGAATACAGACCTGACATTGAAATGATCAATCTTCTACAAGAAGTTTCCAATTTACAAGGCAAACTACATGTGAAAAGCAGAAGCAATGACTGAACTCTTCTTGCTAACTGAGTTGCTTTTGATGCAGAACTGAGTAGGACAATCCTAGGGATCCTGGGTTTAATTTTCTCTCCTTGGAGCTGGTGCCCTAGAGGTGGCTTGTTCGTCTGACAGTGCTCTGGATCTCCCGAGGGCAGGTGGTGTGGCGCTGGGTTTAATGCACCAACCAGTAAGCCTGGCCAGCAAAGATGTCACTGACGAATCATAGAATCCCTGCATTGCAGAAAAGCCCATTCGGCCCATCGAGTCTGCACTGACTCATAGTATCTTATCCAGGTCCTCTTCCCCCGACTATTCTCATACATTTCCTGTGGTTAATCCATCTAATTTACACATCTTGGAATTCTAAGGGGCAATTTAGCATAACCAATCCATCTAATCTGCACACCTTTTGGACTGAGAGGAAACCAGAACACCCAGGGGAAACCTGTGCAGACACTGGGAGAACATGCAAACTCTGCACAGACAGTGGCCCAAACCAGGAATTGATCCCAGGTCCCTGGAGCTGTGAGGCAGCAATGCTAACCACTACCCTGTCTCACAAATGAGTTGATGACTCTGATGGTCTTGGATACCTTTTGTCAGGTTGGACCTGTGTCAACACCTTTTGTAGAAGTAGATGCTGTAGTTCTGCCTCCTGCTGCATTGGCGCTTTCTGTTGCCCTTCCTGGACATCTTCACCATTGGCATCTTGGAGCCCTGGGGCCCCAAGGTGGTGGCACTGGTGGAGATGGCAGTGGTTGGCATGGCCAGGTCTTCTGATTTCCTTCCTCGCCTACTCCAACTCTTTTAAATGAAAAGTCTAAGGATCCTGAGTACAAAGTTTGGCCTTTGCAAGTAAGGATGTTAGAACTGCTGCCTGCCTTGAGGAAAAAGCAATGGGCAGAGTTCCATTCTGGCTGATGGAGTGCTCCAAAGCAATACATGACTGGTCACAAAATGCAGTGAGTTTACTTTTTTTTTTGAAAATAAATGTTTCAAATTAAAGTTGAAACAATGCCATAGAATCAATTCTGGGAGGCGCAAAAATTGCAGAAGCTTTGTGATCTGCAGAATGCGTGGGAGCTTGGGGGAACAAGTTAATGGGATTCATTGTAGGCAAGTGTTGGCTGCTTTGGTAAATCAAGTTTCCTCTTTTAATTGTGCTGAGCTAGCTAAAATAATGCTTGAAAGCTCCAAGTTAACCAAATGTGCCGATCATTTGTTTGTTCAGCAGAATAAAGAGCAGGAAATGAATCTGCAACCCAGCTGCAAGACCCATAGACTATATACATTTGTTGCTGTTTTTCCAAATGGATCAGCTGACTTGCAAGTAGCTCAGGCATCCAAAGCAGAAAGATCCCAGGAATGATCCTTGATCTGCTGTTAGTCATCCCGGGAAGTCCTGTGTATTGTCCTGAGGGAATTGTGGTGGTTGCTTTGGAACCTTGCCTTGTAGTCAAATGTGCGCACTTCCAGTAGGGGTCACTTGATCACTATCCAGCGATCCTTGTTAGAATGAGTGTATAAGTGGACATTGGTATGCATTGAATCAGAGTTGGATGGTGATATTGTGGTCAGATAGCTTGGTGGCTGGGGCTGTGTCTGATTATCACTTGGAAAAAGTACCAGAAGGACAAAACTGTTTGCTAGCAAATGCCAGTGCCCTCGAGATGTGGAGGAAGGAGAGGAATTTTGAAATTTGTGTCCTTGAGGTCATCCTAAACGAAAGGGCAAGGGTATCCCTTCACTGCAAAGATCAATATTGAGATTCCTCAATAAAAGTGCGTTTGCTCATCTATGTTAGACATTTAACTAGTTCTTTACCTTGTTCACTTGTAGCATAATACATGTTTCCACTAACTACAGATAAAATGAGGTGGAAGCTAATTGACTTCAACAGAAATTGGGGAAAATCTTGCCCCAGTTTCCAGTCAGACGTGTTTCAAAATCAATTATTGGTGCCGCTGATCTTGCACCAGCTCAGAATCATAGAATCCCTACAGTGCAGAAGGAGGCCATTCAGCCCACTGAGCCTGCACGAACAACAGTTCTACCCAGGCCCAATCCCTGTAACACCATGTATTTACCCTGCTAGTCCCCCCTGACACTAAGGGTCAATTTAGCATGGACAATGCACCTAACCTGCACATCTTTGGACTGTGGGAGGAAACTGGAGCACCTGGAGCAAACCCACTCAGACACGGGGAGAATGTATAAATTCCACACAGACAGTAACTCAAGACTGGAATTGAACCTGGGTCTCTGACGCTGTGAGGCAGCAGTGTTAACCACTGTGCCACCGTGCTGCCCACAATTTAATATCATTGTTCCTGGGATTTTCTGATATGTTTGCCTGCGCTACTTGTGTGTGGACAGATCCATTCAAGGAGTATTAATAGATTTATGATGCAGTTTAGAATATTGGTCTTACAGCTGTGTGCAGCTACATCTACTCTGAATAAAGATACGACAATTGCCATTTCAATTGGCATTGACCCACTTTATGTCAGCAGGGATATATTTGACTTTCACAAAGTAGCTAAAACTTGCCTACAAATGACTCCAAGAATTATAGAATCCCTGCAGCGCAGAAGAGGTGATTCGGGCCATCAACTCTGCATCGAATCTCTGATAGAGTATCTTGCCCAAGCCCCCTCCCCTGTCACTATAACCACAAACATTTATCATGGCTATTCCTCTAACCTACACATCTTGGCACACTAAGTGGCAACCTAGCATGGCCGATCCACCTATTTTGCACACCATTGGACTGTGGGAGGAAACTGGAGCGTGCGGAGGAAACCCACAAAACTGCAGGGAACATGCAAACTCCACATAGACAGTCACCCAAGGCCAGAATTGAACCCAGATTCCTGGAGCTGTGAGGCAGCAGTGCTAACCACTGTACCACCATGCTGCCTCTGCCGAACATCTTCTGTTTCAGAGAGAGAGTAACTTGTTCTCCGGGCTGCCACCCAAGTGCAAGTTAATAGAAAAGAGCTGTAGAGTTCCAGTAATCTTATCTAATATTCAGGAATGATTGTTTCAACTCTGCAGTGTTTATTTTAAATGTTTGAAATTAGATTCCTGGCATTTTCTGAGAACAAGCAATTGTTGTTTGCCTTTGAGCACATTGTTCTGCCTGTCAGAATGGGTAGTGACCACGGGCACAGGAGAGCGTGATATCATACCGCAGACTTTATTAACTTAATCGCTTCCTGACCATTCTCATGGTTGACCAGGTTTTGAATGTATAACGGAGCGTGCTGTTGCACTCTGCGTTTATCTGAAGGTCGTTCAAATTTTATTCTGAGGTTGGGACCCCCTATGTCAGGAAAGCCTCGCCCAGGCTGCACTGCAGGCCTGAGACATCCGCAGCTACTTCCAAACTGACAGTTTCATAAATATCCACAGAGCGGTATTTAGGCTGTCCCTCTAACCTACACATCTTGTGACGCCTAAGGGGCAACTTAGTGTGGCTGATCCACCTATTTTGTGGGAGAAAATCGGAACACCCAGAGGAATGTGGGCCAATGGGGGTCATCCAGAAGTGACACGTCAGCCCTATCTGGCGAGATTTAAGCTATGATGTGGAGATGCTGGCATTGGACTGGGGTAAACGCAGTAAGAAGGCTCACAAGTGGATTATGCTACCAAATAAACCTGTTGGACTTTAACCTGGTGGTGTGAGACTTCTTACTGAGATTTGGGTTGCCAAGGCAGTAAAGAAGCTTTGCTAAGTTGCTGCAGCACGCCTTGTAGATGCTACATACTTTGTGCCAGTCACTCGTTACAGGTTTCTCAACCTCCTGACCTGCTTTAGTAGCTGCAGTTTATACATATGGCTGGCCTAATTAAACTTCTGCTCAGTGGGAATCTTTGTCAATCTCTCCTGTCTCCATCAACGGCACGGTAGCACAGTGGTTAGCACTGCTGCTTCACAGCTCCGTGGTCCTGGGTTCGATTCTGGGCTCAGGTCACTGTCTGTGTGGAGTTTGCACATTCTCCTCGTGTCTGCATGGGTTTCCTCCGGGTGCTCCGGTTTCCTCCCACAGTTCAAAGATGTGCGGGTTAGGTTGATTGGCCATGCTAAAATTGCCCCTTAGTGTCCTGGGATGCTTAGGTTAGAGGGATTAGCGGGTAAAATATGTAGGGATATGGGGGTAGGGCCTGGGTGGGATTGTGGTCGGTGCAGACTCAATGGGCTAAAGGGCCTGTTTCTGCCCAGTAGGGTTCTACGATTCTAACTGCTAGCCCTCTATTCAACACCGGCAGCTACCCCCTCACCACCACAATGTAAATTGCACTCTATTTTCTTTTTTTTTAATTCATTTGCGGGACCATAGGCATCGCTGGCTGGGCCAGTATTTATTGCCTATTCCTAATTACCCTTGAAATTGAGAGGCAGTTGAGAGTCAACCACATTGCTGTGGATCTAGAATCACATGTAGGCCAGAAGGTCAGCAGATTTCCTTCCCTAAAGGGCATTAGTGAACTAGTTGGGTTTTTCTGACGATTGACAATGGTTTCATGGTCATCAGTAGATTCTTAATTCCAGATATTTTTTATTGAATTCAAATTCTACCATCTGATGTGGCAGGATTTGAACCCGGGTCCCCGAAATATTAGCAGATTTCTGGATTAATTAGTGATAATACCATTAGCCCATCGCCTCCCGTTGAGGGTTGCAGAGGTGGGGGACATTGTGGCGGGGTGGGGAGTGATTGCTGGGGTTTGAGGGCCTGCAGCGATAGGGGACATTGTGGCGGGGGGGAGAGATTGCTGGGGTTTGAAAGTCAAAGTTTATTCATTAGTCACAAGTAAGGCTTACATTAACACTGCAATGAAGTTCCTGTGAAATTCCCCTAGTCACCACACTCCAGCACCTGTCTCGAGTCTGCAGAAGTGGGGAACATTGTGGCTGAGATTTGAGAGTCGGCAGAGGTAGGAGTGTTGTGGAGTTAGAGTTAGGGTGCAAGAACAATGGAGCTGAGTGTTTTGTGCATTTTGAGTGGATGGATAGTGGAAGGTGGACTGCGATGATTGGATAGTTTTTAGTAGATGTCCAGCTGGCCATTTTGTCCTGCAATTTGTAATAAGAAACACCACACAGAAAATTCACCACAAGCTAGTCTGAGCTACAGTTCAGTTGTGACGGAGCTCCTGCAGCAATTTTGGGTTTCGCTGCACGCACGCTGTTATTAATGCCTCGTTAAATTCCGCCCATTAAAAGGCATTCACTGCATTGTGACTCCTACAGTATATGTCACCATTCGTTGTTCCAAAGCTGAAATTTATGTTTGACAATCAATGTCTTCATTCTAGACATTAGGATCAAGGACTGATTTCAATCACTTCAGCTGCTGCAAGCATATTATGCAAGTAAAATGGAAACATTGTGGAACACACAAAATAGAAATGAGTGGAGCATTTCCCTGGTGCATTCTGATGCTCCAATTCTAATTAGGCTGTAGTTCAGCTTCAAGGCCAAATAATCTGTAAACTAAATATTTCACAAGGAGGAATAGAACAATTAATTCCTGAGAGAGATTGGAAACTAGCCAGGTGAGAATTCAAATAACATAGTCAAATGTTCCAAGATACCTCACAAGACCATTATCAAACAAAATTTGACACTAAGCCACCTAAGGGGATACTGGGACAGATGACCAAAAGCTTGGTCAAAGAGAGATGTTTTAGAGAGTGCCTTAAAGAAGGAAAGAACACTGGAATGGTTTAAGAAGGAAATTGAGGGCCCAGGCAACAGAAAGCACAGCAGCTATCAGTATGGGCAAAGGAAATGCGCGATGGCACAGTGGTTAGCACTACTGCCTCAGAGCACCAGGGACCTAGGTTTGATTCTCGGCTTGGGTCACTGTCTGTGCAGAGTTTGCACGTTCTCCCTGTGTCTGTGTGGGTGTCCCCTGTGTCTTCCTCTAGTTGCTCCGGTTTTTTCCCAAATTCCAAAGATGTGCAGGTTAGGTGGATTAATAATGGTAAATGCATGGGGTTACGGGGACAGGGTTGATAGGAGGACCTGGAAAAAATGCTCTTTTTGAGAGTTGGTCTGAACTCAATGGGCTGAATGGCCTCTTTTTCTGCATTACGGGGTTCTATGGAGCAATGCACCTTCTTTGAAGGTTGTAGAATTATAGATGAAGACAAGCAAGGCCATGAAGAGTTTGACCACACAGAAGAGAATTAAACATTTTTTTCTGGTGTTACTGGACTGGGAGTCCAGGTCAGTGAGCACAGGGATGTTGGGTGAATGGAACTACATGAGTTAGGGCACAGGCAGCCAAAAAAATTCAAAGGAGAAGTAGGACTCTGCTTAGGCAGGGGATCCATGGAATCAGAGAATCCATACAGTGCAACAGGAGGCCATTCAGCCCATCGAACCTGCACTGACAACAATCCCACATGTCTATCCCCATAGCCCCATATGTTTACCCTTACTAATCCCCCTGACACTAAGGTATCATGACCAATCTGCCTAACCTGCGCATCTTTGGAATGTGGAAGGAAACCGGAGCACCAAGAGGAGACACAGACAGTGACATAAGGTCAGAATTGAACCCGGGTCCCTGGCGCTGTGAGGCAGCAGGTCTAACCACTGTGTCAGCCAAGGTGAACCTAAAGAAAGACTGCAAGTATTATATGAAATAATTGTAAAGTGCCCATTTTACCCAAGACTTGGAATAATATTGAAGATAATGAAAATCTATATAATGTAGGTATCCTTATCCTCAAAATCCTGGAAACCTTGATCGCATTTCCTTCCTGCATTAATATAAAATGTGAACTGCCATTTATCATGAGTGAGATCACAGTGCAACTAAACAAACCCCAGCTCTGAATAGAGCACACTTCGTGTATACTAAAGAGTTCATTCTTTTGTTGCACAGTGACCAATTGGTCACTGAGAGAACTCTTTTTGATTCTGCATGAGTTATTGAGGCTAATTTTCCCAGACTGATCACTGGACAGTCGCAATGCATCCGAGAAGCAGGGATGCGTGTGTCAGCAGTTCTCCTGACCCTGGATTGCACCGTGCTTGTTCTGGCTGCGTAACCGTGCCTTTTCCTGTTTTTCTATGTTAATACCATATCCCTGGGGCACACTCCAGCTCAAGTCCGACCTAGGTGGAGGCTAGCACCAGCAGAGGACAGGACCTGAGCAGCTGTGTCTCTGGTCTCTAGCTGAGGGAGGGTTTGTTTTAGCTTCTGTAGGGGATCCAAGGTCATCGTAAGGCTAAAACTTTTAAAATACTACCTTTTAGGCCTGTTCAAACTTCTCTATTCCATGAGGGGTCCTGCGGTCAACGCCTAGTTTCTTTGGCAGGAGATTGGGATGCGCTCCCTTTCATCCCATTGAAATGAAATAATTTGGCCTATGTCTATTACAGGTGCAGGCCCAGCTCAATTCCCTACAGCATCCCCTATAAATCCTATGCAGCATAAAGGAGCAGGGACCCACCACATTTTCCTGATTCTGTTTTGCCTGGGAAATGGAACTTTCCTGGCAGCAAAGAAAAATTGGCACCATTAGTTCTTTTTTAAGGCCAAAATGTTGTATGATTTTGAGAAGAAATTAGATATAGCTCTTGGGGCTAAAGGGATATGAGAGGAAGGCAGGGTCAGGACATTGAACTTGATGATCAGCCATGATCAAAATGAATGGTGGAGCAGACTTGAAGGGGCCTAATGGCCGACTCCTGCATCTATTTTCTATGTTTCTACGTCCGTTAGACCATAAGACAGAGGAGCAGAATTAGGCCATTTGACCTGTCGAGTCTGTTCCACCATTCAATCACGGCTGATAATTTTCTTAATCCCATTCTGCTTTTTTCCCCCCCTAACCCTTGATTCTTTTACCAGTCAAAAATCTATCTATCTCTGTCTTAAATACATTCAGTGACCTGGCCTTCATAGTCTCCAGTTACAATCAGTAATACAAGCGTGTTTAAAGGGAAGGTGAGAGGTTGAAAAACAGTTTGGTTGATGCTGTTATAGGTACATATCTAATTACAGGTCTCTTGCTGTGCCAGATTGTTGAGAATTTGGTTTATGAAGTGGTTTAAGGAATACTGAGCCCATTGTAAAGCAGGTCTCCTGCCACCATCTCTACTGTCACCGCGGTCTGGCGACTTGTGCTTTTGGATTGCGTACACTGTATGACCCCTAACTCAGCGGACTGGCTGCACATCTATAATTGTCATTTTTCTCCCTATTTCGGACAAGACGCTGATTCATGTCTGGACGTACCCTTGGCTGCTCCCCGCTATCTCACTCCATTGGCCATTCTGCAACTGAGACAAGACAGTGAGCATCAGTAAATTATTCGAATGTGGCAGCATCAAAGCCTACCATTGATAAAGAGCCTTTTTTTTTAAACCAATTGCAATGTTTGACCATTGGTGATGATGCCAAAGTTGCTGTCAAATGTGCCCCCAGACAGCAGCCCATCACAGTATAAGTTCAATATCGACACTGTTGTTGATGCTGAATAATTACTTTAAGTTGTTCCCTTGACCCAAATCCAGCATCTCGGCTCCGCAGCCAAGACCTATTCATAAAATTCTGTTTTAATTGAAGAAATCTGCAGGGGAGTAAATGAAAAGAGGCTTTTGTAGCTCGGGGCCTCGTGCTCGCAGACAAGGAGCGACGACTGTAACCCTGTGTGACCCTCGTGTGTAACATGTAGACTTGTCTTTGGACAAATTACTCTTTGAAATGTACAATATTAAAGAGGAAGTTAATGAAAGCTGAAGAAAATGCCTTGGAAAAGAGTTGCATTCACTCCAGTTACAACACCAGGCGTTATCTTGTTTATCAGCAAGTGGTGGAAAATCTTTCCCTACGGCCTGGGCCCCTTTTGGGAGCTCCTGGCCTCTAAATACATTTTCCTCCGGAGATCCAGCCCATTTTACTCTGGAAGCTGACCAATTGAAACAAGAAGGATGCAGAGCAGATGCAATAATAATGGGAAGTCTGCAATGGTTGTGATAAAACCTCGAGAGAATCTACAGTGATTCAGACTTTTTAACCCTTTCCTCTGCCTTCTCTGATCAAGCCTAAATTTTAGATTGTTGTAAAGCCAGTCTTGTGCGTGTCAGTTTGTTTACCGGTTATCGGCAGTATTGTTTTTCTTTATTTGTTTGTGGGGCATGGGTGTTGCTGTCTGGTCCAGTGTTTGTTGCCTATTCCCAGTTGCCCTTGAAACTGAGTGGCTTGTTAGCCATTTCAGAGGGTAGTTGAGAATCAACCACATTTTTGTGGCTCTGGAGTCGCATGTAGGCCAGACCAGGTAAGGATGGCAGATTTCCATCCCTAAAGGGCATTTGTGAACCAGATGGGTTTTTATGACAATCGACAATGGTTTCATGGTCATCAGTAAATTTTTAATTCCAGATATTCAACTAGTTAAATCCCAAAATGACCCACAATTTCTTATAATAAAAGATAGCACGATTATAAATTGAAGTTCAATGTTACCTGGATATTTTTTCTAAATTTGAGATGACCGATTTTGTGGCAATGTTAATGGTCAGGAAGAGCACAGCCTCCAGCAGGAGGTAGAGCAAAAAATAGTGAAATAAATGACTTGTGTGTGAAATTTACAGGGCAATGACGGTACAATCTGTATTTTCTCCACATGCCATGAGTTAAATCTTTATTACCTCTGTACCCTGTACCAGTCCTACATCACCCCCACCTGAAATCTCTGGCCTCGAACATTACCCCTTCCCTTTTACCCCATCATGACCAGCTGTACTTTCAGGTGCCTTCGCCCTGTTCTTGCCCACATCACTTTGTCATCTCCTTTGCCTCATAAGACCCTCCTTAAACTCGCCTTTCTGATCAAGCTGTTGCCATTGCTAATTTCTTCTGCTTTGGCATCATTTAAGAGTGTTAACCCTATGAAGAAGCTTGGGCTGTGTCCCTCCATCAAAAGCTCTTTACAAACGAAAATTCCTTTCAATTGTTCATGGTGTTTGGCGCCATGTTTTTCTAGGTTTCTTGTTAAACTAAAAAGGAATAATTCTTTAAAGTCCCTAAACTCAGAATCACAGAATTGTTGCGATGTTGAAGGAGGCCATTTGGCCCATCATGTCTGCACAGACTGTCCAAATGAATATTGTGACTGATGCTATTCTGCATTTTGTCCATATCCCTGTTCATTGTTTCGATTCGGATAATCCTCTAATGTCCTTTTGAATGCCTTGATTGAACCTGCCTCCACCACACCTTCCCGACAATGCATTCCAGATCTCAGCCACTCGCTGTGCGGAGAAAGTTTTTATCGCATTTGCTGCTTTTGCAAGTCGCTTTAAACCTGTAGCTCTCTAGCAAGAAGCATAGGATGGCCAGATGTGCAAAGTCACCATCTGGTGAGGAGGAAGGAACTGGTCCCACCTCTTTTCAGCCTCCTGGATTGGTCACAACAAAGGGTTCAACATTTTTTTAATCCCCATGATGCCTCTTTCAAAGCCAAATGTATTTTGTATATCCATGCAGTGAACAATAAAGAGCAAATCAAGCTAGTTTTCCTGAAAGAGCAAGTTTACTATTGTCTAAGCCCAGCGGGGGAAAAGATAAAAGACACAATGTTTTTTATACTCAAAGATGGGAAGTAGGGAAAGTTATAGGCCGGGATTTTACCATCCTGCCTGCCAAGGAAATTGGAGCGGATGAGGGATTGACCAAGGAAAGGTGCGTTGACCTCTGGGATTTTACGGTTTCGGGACGAGTGAGGCCATAAAATCCTGCCTGTAGAGTCCAAATAAAAGTTCACGGTTACAAGTCCTTTCCTTGTCTTTTGAGATGTAAATTGTTAAACATTGCGGCTGTTTTGAATTAGCTGGTTTCTTCAGAATCCTAAAGCTGAACTGAAGTCCATGCAATTGCACTTGCTGGAGCCAATTTCCCTTTTAAAGCTGTATGCTGTCCTTTCCCAAAATCAGAGTGTTTCTCCTGGCGTCCTTTCCAGTGGAAATGTATTATCTGTGAATGTTCTTACTCGTGGAGAGATAGGGCTTTGCTGACCTTGAGAAAGAGAGATTCCTTACTGTCCCATCAGTGCATTTTCCAGGCTTCTCCTCCTCTTATTTTTTTCTCTCTCTAACTCTGGCTTGGCAAAACCAGAGTTTTTAAAACTCTGCTGTAGATATATATTCCAGAGGGGTTTGAATACCACGTCTGTTGTAGTCATTGTTGTAAAACAAGTAATCACATTTTGCTGTTCATCTCAGAAAGCTTTGACACATTTCATGATAGTAGAAACTTACGGGAGATGGGATTATTTTACCCTCCATAGGATATTTGAGTGTCTGGGTGTATATCCTGGCTAGCTGACGGTCCCTCACTATCTTGCTAGAATTACAGTTCATTAAAGTCCAGCACTTTGCATTTTTGATGCACATCCTTTTTGAAATGAACTTTAATGCTCCCTCCAGTGTTAAATTCCACGCAACATGCACGGCAGGTCTGCAGTGCAATCCATGTAGGAACTTTACTGGAAAGAGGTCAATTTACAATCGGAGGTGTGGCATAATGATATTATCACTGGACTTGTAATCCAGAAACCCAGGGCAATGCTCTGGGGACACAGCTTCAAATCCCACCATGGCAGATGAAGTCTGAATTCAATAAAAATCTGGGATGAAAAGTGTAATGATGACCATTGTCAATTGTTGTAAAATCCCATCTGGTTCACCGATGTCCTTTTTTAAGGGAGGAAGTCCTACTGTGCTTACCTTAGCAACGTGGATGTGGAAATGCTTTCTGAAATGGCCCCGCAAGCCACTCAGTTGGAAGGCGATGAGGGTGGGAAATAAATGCTGGCTCGACCAGTGGCATCCACATTCCAAATTTAAAAGAATCGTGCAACATTATTGGTCAGTGTCGTTTCTTGTACTTGTTCAATCTAGTTTTAGTTTGCTGGTGAAGTTATAGCTAGATCAGACGTGGTCACAATCTCCCATCATTGTAACACAATCACCTATGTTGTACTGTGATGTTAACGCTTTCTTTAGGGTGACATCCTTTTCCTCTAGCTTCTGTAAAACATCTTGAGTTGTTTTTGTGATATGAAATTTATTTAACTGAAAAGCACACAGTGGCACAGCGCCAGGGACCTGTGTCCATTCCTGGATTGGGTCGCTGTCTGTGTGGAGTCTGCACATTCTCCCGTGTCTGTGTGGGTTTCCTCCAGGTGCTCCAGTTTCCTCCCACAGTCCGAAAGACGTGCTGGTTGGGTGCATTGGCCATGCTAAATTCGCCCTCAGTCTACCCGAACAGGCATCGGAGTCTGGCAACTAGGGGATTTTCACAGTAACCTCACTGCAGTGTTAATGTAAGCCTATTTGAGACACTAATAAATAAACTTGATTTGATTTATTATTGTCACATGATTTATTAGTATACAGTGAAAAGTATTGTTTCTTGCGTGCCATAAGGCAAAGCATACCATACGTAGGGAAGGAGAGGACAGAGTGCAGAATGTAGTGTTACAGTCATAGCTAGGGCATGGAGACAGATCAACTTAGTGCAAGGTAGGTCCATTTAAAAGTCTGATGGAAGCAGGGAAGAAGCTGTTCTTGAGTCGGTTGGTGCATGACCTCAGACTTCCGTATCCTTTTCCCAATGGAAGAAAGTGGAAGAGAGAATGTCCGGGATGCGTGGGGGCCCTTGATTATGCTGGCTGCTTTTCCAAGGTAGTGGGAAGTGTAAACGTTGTCAATGGATGGGAAGCTGGTTTATGTGACGGATAGGGCATCATTCATGACCCTTTTGTGGTTTCTTGCAGTCTTGCACAGAGTTGGACATGTCACTTAAAACAATACTGCTAATTGATGTTGAGCACCGTTTGACCGCTGCCTTATTAAGTTTCAGCAGAAGAGAAGCTATCAGATTGTTCCGTAAACATATGGTTCAAGTGCCACATTGTGTTTTCCTGACAATTCACTCGGCAAATCTACCTGCCACAAACTGTGGTAGTGACCACAGCAGTCCGGGAAGTTGCTTAATTTTACGCGGGGCCTATTCTGAGTTTGTTTAATCTCAGATACAGCTTTTCTTCGGTGTTTCTGTGGACAACAACCTTATTTGCTTGATGGGAAATTGACAAGATTGCGAGCAGCACCAGTTTTACTGATTTTTCTCTCTGTTTTTCTCATGATACATGAGGTCCCCCCCCCCCCCCGTGCTTATTGGTCACCCTTCTCTATCTCTATTCATAGCAACCAGAGATATGAGTGGGTGATTTTACAACTACGTGCCCTAACTGTTATCTGGGTTGGCGGCTGGCGGCCAGCACTCCTGCATGCTGACTTGCCTGTGCCAGGGATTGTATTCACTCCTGCCTCTGTGACCCAAAACGATCCGGATTCGAGTTCCACTCCACGATCCATTGGCCACTGAGAAGCCCAGCCACTAGTGCAGGGATCACCGGTTTTACTTTCTGTCTCGTTTTACCCCATTGAAATCAGTGGGGTGTAATACCTGTCAGAGTGTAAAACTGATGTTCCACCCACTCCTGCTGGTCTCCCATCAGGGTGGCGCAGCGGTTAGCGCTGCTGCCCCACAGCACCAGGAACCTGGGTTCAATTCTGGCCTTGGGTGACTGTTTTATGTGGAGTTTGTATGTTCTCCCTGTGTCTGCATGGGTTTCCTCCCACACTCCAAAGATGTGCGCGTTAGGCTGATTGGCCGTGCTGAATTGTCAGGGGGGATTAGCAGGGTAAATATGTGGGGTTATAAGGATAGGGCCTGGGTGGGATTGTGGTCAGTGCAGGCTCAATGGACCGAATGACGACCTTCTGCACTGTAGGGATTCTATGATGAGATCAGTTGAAATAACAACTTGTGGGTCACAACGGCCAAAAAAAGTTATTCCTTCCCTTTCTCCATAAAATTTCACAACTTCTACAAGGAGTGTGTATCTATTGTCATAGATGTCTAGTTCATGATTCACAGTAAGATTTTTGAGGTTATTTTTAGTTCTAGCAAGTTTAACCGTAGAAAATGGATTAAATCTAACTGAAGTAGCTGGAAGACTTGTGTCAAGTTAACAGCTGGAAAGTTACTGAAGGTCATCGACCCTGTGCTGGGAAGGGTTAGAGCTCGGAAGAAATCTGGAGCCATTTGGTTTGGTTTATCTGGGGAGATTAGTGAAATACCAGCTCAGTGAACCTCTTTAAGGCTGTTAAAGAGCTGGAATTCCACCAGGATGTAGAGGCTGGAGCACAGATTGGGAATTCCAGGGGAACCAAGTCTCTGGTGATGAGAATGGGACACTGGGAGGTGTGCAGTCATTGGGGCAGTCTGAGTTGGAGTGGATTTGAGGCAATTCAGAGGCTTGACCATCAAAAGTGAAAAGTTTGGAGTCCTTGTGAGGGAGAGGAAAGTGTTTTGATCAGATTAAAAACAAAATACCAAGGATGCTGGAATCTGAAACAAAAATAGAAAATGCTGGAAAATCTCAGCCAGTCTGACAACATCTGTAAAGAGAGAATAGAGCCAATGTTTGAAGTCTGGATGACCCTTTGTCAGAGCTGACTTGAAACATTGGCTTTAATCGTTAGCAAAGAGGACTCAAAACTTACCAGGTGGGTTGGATGAAAAAATGAGGCAGGAAAGAACCCACTTGTGCTTTGTCCCGAAGCTATTTGTCCTCAATTTCACTAAGAAAATGTGCTTAAAACAAACAAAAGGGCTGACTTGTCAAGTAACCATCCTTCAACGGGAATCCAAAAAGAGACATTGTCCTTGAAGTGTAAAGATGACTTGATTTGTTCATCCCTGGAAGCTAACTCAGCCGGGTTCCAGTGTCCAAGCAACTATCTTACATAGCTAATCTCCAGCAGCTGAATATCTCAGGTGATTGGCAAGGCCTCGATGTCAATGAGACGGAAGATGGGAGTCCTTCATCCTCTCTGAAGTGATTTGGTTTTGCAGACAGGCTGAATGAACTGGAAAGTGGAACATATAGTAATGCAAATTGGGATTGGCCACCTTGAGAGTTCAGATCACTTCAGTCTCTGTGTATAAGAGGCCTGTTTTTAAAAGTTCAGTTTGGATTTCCAGCTGGTGGATTAAAACTTGTTATTTGGCACAAGGCACACCCTCGTGACAATACTGCGAGCTGCTGGTGACTGTGGAACTGATATCTTAAAGTGACTCGAGATGAGAGAACGTTTGAAGGGAGGAAAGGGAAAATAGTTAAATTTCTAGTGTGTGTCGAGGGTTAATAAACTTCATAACTCAGCTGAACAGTATTATCAAATGGGCTGTGATCCAGCCCACAGATGTGAGCTGTTCCCTCGAGACATGGTGCAGCTGAAGCAAGTGCAGGAGGCAACTCTTCTGCTGCTGTGAACAAAGCCTGTCTCAGAACCGCTGCCCAACCTTCACCAGACAAGACCCACTTTGGGTAGCCATGATGTGAAGTTGCTGGCGTTGGACTGGGGTAGACATAGTAAGGAGTCTCGCAACACCAAGTTAAAGTCCGCCTGATGAAGGGGCAATGCTTCGAAAGCTTCTGTTGGACTTTAACCTGGTGTGAGACTTTGAGTCGAGTTGAGGATAAACTTAAAAAAACTCGCTCCACCGTTTCACTCATCCGGTATCCTACAGAGAAGACCTGAGGAAATGATTATCATGGAGCCTTACTCTGCATGAGAGGCCATTTGGCTCATCGAGTCTGCACTGACTCCCTGACAGAGTATCTTACCCAGGCCCCCTTCCCCCCACTCTAACCTCATAACCCCACATATTTCCCATGGCTAATCCATCTAACCTATTCATCATGGGACACTAAGGGGTAATTTAGCATGGCCAATCCATCTAAGCTGCACATCTTTGGAGTGAGGGAGGAAACTGGAGCACCCGAAGGAAACCCACGCAGCCAGAGGGAGAATGTTATAGTGAAATACACTGGACCTGTGAATTTAATTAGAGTAATAATGTGTAGCACAGCTGCGTTTAAAGTAGGACCATCAGACATCACAACTTCTTTTCTAAATTAACAGTGATTCCAACCCCCCTTCATCCTTTTATGGGGTGTGGGTGTTGCTGGCTGGCCAGCATCCCTTGCCCATTCTAACTGCCTTTGAAGTGAGTGGCTTGTTTGACCATTTCAGAGAACAGTTAAAAGTCAACCCCATTGCTGTGGCTTTGGAGTTACATATAGGCCAGGCTGGATAAGGATGGCAGACTTTAGCAAACCAGACAGGTTTTTGCAACAACTGATGGTAGTTACATAGTCGCCATTACTTTTATATTCAAGAGTTAGCAATTAAATTTTAGAATTCTATTATGTTGGAGTTTGAATTGTGTCACCAGATCATTAGCCCAGACCACTATCACTATCCCACTATATACCGGTGGGTGTTTATGTCCCTTATGTGTAGATGCAGGTGACATCTGTCTCTCCCTGTGCAGTTAGGGGACAATCTTCTCATCATCTACTTGCCTTCTGGCAATCTCGTCTTGGTAATAAAGAAGGGACAGGCAGGTTCGACTATAATATCTCTGTTAAATAATCTACAATCTTTACCTAAAACGTACAATTCAAGCATTCAGAGTCAAACCAGTTGCGCAGTGAGTGTAGAATAAAGCATGTTTCTCAACTCACAATATTTGTGTTATTAATTTTGTGCATTTCTTAACAAAATATGTATGAGGGCTGTTTATAGATACAAAGGAACAGGGAGGCTGAAGAGAAACAAATAGTGGGAAACATAAAACAAAGGTCAGCGTAGCTTGCAAATTACCACCAAACTCCACCCTGGTGAGAGACATTCATTTTGGCAATGACAGGATTGTCTCTCAGTAACTATAGAAGCTGTTTTACAGCGTTCATGGACATCCCAAAGTGTTGTAAGACAATTAATTATTTATTGGTGTGACGTAAGTCAACATGTTGTGGGGATGGACAAAAGACAGACATAAGAGACTGGTTAATCTTTCTGATGATGGACAACTGATAATTGTTAGCCAGAACACCCAAAGGACTCCTGCCTCTATCAGTACAATAGCATCGGCTCTTTCATGCTGACTTGATCAGGCAGCCCAAGCCGTGGGGCAAATTTTACCGTCCTGCCCATCACAGGAATTGGAGTGGGAAAGGGGCGGACCACAGAAAGGTCCATGGACCTCTGGTAGGATTTTCCAGTTTCAGGGCAAGGCTGGAAAATCCCACCCCAACATGGCATCTGTCAGTTGACTCTGCTTACAAAGCAGCCCTCCCTCATTGATGTGTCAGCCTAGATGAAGTGCTCAAGTTCTGGAGTGGGATTTCAATGCACCTATACTATTGGCTTGACTCTGTGGTAACACATTTAGCACCTGAGTCAGAAGGTCCTGGATTTAAGCCCCATTTGCACATTTGAGCAAGAAATCCAGGCTGACACATTTACAATGCTAGGGAATGCTGTTTGGATGAGGTATTGTTGAGGAGCAGTCAGATATAAGAAATTCCATGGCGTGTTATTTGCTAAAATTTATCACTTCAACCAACACAAAATTGATGAGCTTGAGAGGACCAGGCAAGCTAGTCTTGTACACTTCTAAATTTGCAAATATCGGGTGCCATTGGAGACCCCAACTTATTCTGTTGGTTGAAGAGGTTGTGGACCATTCTGTCCTCTCGCTTCCTTCATGGTCCATTTCCCCTTTCCTCCTTGTCCAAAAGCAGTCAGTCCATTCAACAAAAATAGGATTTTATTGTCTGCATCACTATTAATATGCATTTATTGGAGTGACGTTGTGCAGTAAATATGAATTAAACTGAGCTTGCCTCCCCCTCCCTTATTACCAAGAAGAGGTCATCAGAAAGCAACGGACAGTTGTTTGTTTTTGAAACCAAAGTACCATTATAATAATGTGGTAACTGTTAATTATTGCTGATCAACCGCTTTGACATTGAAAAGTAACTATTACAAGTGTGGAGTCTCATTCCTTCAGATTTCAATTGTTGGAAATTTTGTGTGTAAAATTTTACATTAAAAAAATATATATTTCTCAATCCAATATTTAATTCCCTCCCTTTTACTTCTTTCTTCTGGATTTGACATTGTAAATTGGAATGGATGAATTCACTTCCTCCTTAGTCCATGCACTGTTTTATTTCAAAATGTTTCCGTCTGTGGGTGAGGAATGCACAGTTGCATGCCCTATTCACTTTAGTCCTGAATTCCCTGTTTCTCTCACTGAAACTTTACCAACTCAGCAACATGTCCTCTGCGAACTTGAACGTTGGATAGGATGTCCTGTCGTGGCGCAATATGGTTCATAATGTGCGATTAGGCTTGTTCTGTCTTGCACCCTAAAGCATAGGATTTGTTTTGGCCATGGAAATGAAAAGCAAGATAGTCGGCAAGCACTACGTTTTGCCCTTCTGCTTTTCTTTCTCTATGAACAGTATGCTTTGTCTGTATAGTGCACAAGAAACAATACTTTTCGCTGTATACTAGTACATGTGACAATAAATCAAATCAACGTTTGGGGGAATGTTTCCTTGACCTTTTCTGAGGAGAATGGGTGTGTGACTTGTTCTGAAATGTTACTGCAGAGAAGTGTTGGCGGGAAGAATGAGGAGATGCAATGTAAAATAAGGATAAAATTCCAAAGTGGGTGCAGGAGGAAAGGAACCTGGTGGTAGAGGTGCACAAATTGTTGCAGGTGGGAGGACAGATTCAGAAAGTGGTTAATAAGGCATATGGGCAGAATTTAGAGGGTCCGTTCGCTGTGGGTGTAAATCTGGTTATGGCCATGAAATCTCTCAAAAGCACCATAACGGCATTTGCGTGGCGAGATCTTAGTTTGAGATCTTCCCCGTCAGTGACATGATTTGTTTTATGCCCAGAAAGGGCATGAACCTGATCTCCATGATCTTAAAAACATGAACATCTGCTTACTGGCCCTGACTCTGTAATGTCTGCCCACGCCTTATCCTCCTACCTGCCCAGTGTGA